>NC_086153.1:177853322-182853322 GCF_035149785.1 Candoia aspera
ACCCATTCTGAGATGAGGTTGACCTCAACTTCCTTTTGAGTTTTTCAAGAAACAATTAAGACCTGGCTTTTTCAGCAAGATTTTGAAGTCAGTTTGTCCTTCCTGCAGGGGGAATGTTGCAAGTAATCCGATGTTTCCTGGGATTTGTGCATTTATTATACTGTTTTTCATTAATTTATGTTTTTAATCTTATTACAGTATTCAGGTCAGTAGGCCACTCAGAGTCAGTTTTGTGACTGGAGCAGCATACAAGCCTAGTAAACAAACAAACACAGGGAAATTCATTTGTTTCTCATGGCAATGATTGATTAGTTACCCCATTTCCACTCCCCGCAGCCATACAAGTAGCAGAACAAAGATATATGCCAATATCTCCATCTTTTTTGCATTTTAAAAATGTGATTCACAATTCAGAATATACGTACAAAGTATCTTACAAGGAAAAGTCCCCATTCATGCTTATCTTAGAAGAAATGTTCATGAAACAAGAAGGGGTTGGAATGAGCCATGTTTTATGTGAAAAAAGGAGAAAGGGAATGAAATATACTTCTGTCCTGTGGATACTGTCCCATATAAAATGACAGGCTAGGAATGAAATGGTAAAAAGACTGGACTCTGACAGCTAGGGAAACTTATTTGTGTCTTATTAAAAATGATTCCATATTTGGTTCTGAACAAAATTTAATATTTCAAACTCTAAATGGTTATGCAGAGAGCCAAAGGAATGGCCCTGAGGGACAGGAGGAAGAGCTGCTACGCATACAACGGTCAGATAAAAAAGGCCTGAATTTGGGGCAGGAATGTAATTTGAGTAAACATCCCAGACAAGCCCCTCCTTGGTTCACAGGAAGATAAAGGGAGGGAAGGGGAAGGGCCTTCAGACTTGCAAGATTCTGTTGCTATAGCTTTATGGCAAAAGTAGTACTGCCCTCCATGGCTTTGGATTCCTAGTCTGATCTACCTTGATGGGTTGACTGTTTGGGACCAGGTTGCATGGTCAACCATCTGCATTTGCATGAGCCCATACAGATTTTATGATTAACCACTGATGTCTGACTCATTGACTGTCAGGAGGCATAATCCAGCTGAAGGTGACTCGAGTTAGAACCTTCTCTGTGGCCTGTTAATGCTGGCAGTTCCAAGGATGTCTGCAGCAAGATGAGATTTTGACAAAATGATGATCCCTGTGTCATGATGTGGACACCCCTTTGCTCCTTTCATGTGACATTGTGATACAAGTACAAAAGAGGAAGTGTTTGCATCACAACAGCTCAATGCACATTTGACCCACTTGCATACACCCCTCCCCAGATGCCCAAGGGCAATTCTGGCCTGAGGATATGAATTTGGCGCTCTCACTCTCTTTTGGGGGGACATTTAAAAACATTTCAAATGTCTTTTCCATAAGAAATTGGATTGCTCATGTTTTGATTGCCCTTAGAATTGTTTGTGATTGTGTTTGATAATCATTTATGTTTGTTATATTAAGTCATTTAAAAAGGTTGCAATGTGAATCACTTTCCCATGGTAAGTCTTTAAAACATAGGAATTAAACATGTTCACTGTTTATCTCAAACTTCTTGTAGTTTTCAGAGAGTTGGAACCCAATTTCATGGCAGAAAAAATCGCTAGGCAAGAATGCAATACAAAATTTAAACTTGGTTGATGATGTATCACATTGCAGGAGATGTCTTTAATATACAGGCAGAACTCTCAAATTAGCCTTGAATTTTGCTTGAGATCAGACTAATTTCTTTGCTTATGTTTTGGATTGCAGTTCCCATCTGCCCCAACATAACAAAAAAACAAAAATCAGTGGTGATGGAAGTTGTAGTTGTAGATGGCTACAAGATGAAGTCTGGAACCTGTGAATGGAACAGCAATGGATCCCCCAATGCAGCAGTTCCACAAAGTCAGTAATTTAGAACATCACAGTCAGAAAGAAAGGATCTTGAGAGTAGATGGTTTTTGAAAGGGTCTCTAACCTCAGCCAAATGAGATACTCAGCCTATTTGCACAAAGACTAAGAGCAAGAAGGGGATACAAGCTTCCTACTACCTCTCTTCCCCCTAAGCTCCGTCTTCCTTCCCTTAGCAGGAACATCTGAAGAATGATTCTGCTGATGTTTGTTGCAGACCTTCTATCTCAACAGAAATATTGGTGAATAAAAGCTGGGCTTCGGTGTGATCACCTTGGATCCTCACACAGGCTAACTGAATGCCTGCATCCATAGGGCTTTAAAAGAAAAAAACCCTGCAAAATGGCAGGGGCAGTGTCACAATGGAAGCCCTACCCCTTTTCATAAGTGTGGCAACACCCCATATATGTTTAAGAGGGACAGGGCTCTGACTGTGATCACCTATCTTGCCGATTTTCGACCATCCCTGCAATGCCCATGCTCTTGTTCTGACAGAATTGGTCCAGAATGGTCCAGTGGGACTTTGTCTGCTACCCTCCACTATCTCTCCTCCTCCATTCTATCTTTTAAAACAAATGCACTTCTCCATATAGCCATAAAGAAAATGCAGAAGACTATGATATTTAATTGACTTACAGATAGCTGCCTCCTCCTCCTCCTCCTCCTCCAATAATAATGATGATGATGATAATGATAATGATAATGATAATGTCTGCTCTCCTGGTCAGATCAAACAGTCTTACCACATTATATAAACTTTTGGGAAGTCAGTTATAACTAATGGCTTTACTATTAATTGTGTTAATTAATAATGTAAACTACACTTTCACCATAGGTGAAACAGTTTCTTTCAAAAGAAAGACAAAGACAACCGCCCAGAGCCCCTCCTTGTGGGGGAGATGGGTAGTGATAAATTTGATAAATAAATAAATAAATAAATAAATAAATAAATAAATAAATATGTCTGGCAATCATCAAGGAGGCACAATCAAGCACAATTAATTTTTAAACTCAAGAACAGTGTTAGGCTTTGGTGAACAGCCACACTTTATCAGCTACAAATATCCCAAACAAAGTTTTCTTGTGTCATGGTGATCTAAGCTTTAAAGCAACTGAATACTTCTTATACTTTTTTGCTTAAAAACATATTTTAAGTCAACAGGTTTCTGATTAGTTCTATGGAAAAAGGATTATAAGATGTATTGTATGTGTAAAATCCAGGGAAAAGCTATTTCTTATGGGGCCAACAATCCCAACATGATTATTAAAATAAGAAATTGATCAGTAGTAAAAATTATTTAGTACTAACAATGCAGTCTTAGGTATCTAGAAGTAAGACCTCTTGACTCCAATGGGGCTTACAACTGTATTCAGATACATGGAATTGTTACTTGACTTCCTTGGTGTATACTAAATATTTTCTTTCTCCCCACTTTTCTGAGACACACAGAGGAAAGTGCAAATAAACTAGCCATTGTGCTTTCTGCTTCCACTTTCTTCTCAGCACTGAAAGCTTACGGAAACAAATGTCTTGTGTTTTACAAGCAGATTTTCATACAAATCCTAAGATACAAATGATATACTATTCAGTGCAACAGGCACTACATTCTTTCTTTAGCTTTAAAAAGTCTGAATCACCCCAGTGCATCCCAGCCTAGCTGTTTAGTAACAGTAGTAGTGTTTTTTTCTACATATGCCTATAATTAGTTGCAGTACAAAATAATAAAATATCAAAGATTATTAAACTGTTGGTAATCTGAATGGCCCATAACATTTAAAATCTATTTATAAACAATAGTACATTTCTGAATCAAAGTAATACTTGAACCAGCTTCACAAAGGCTCATAAAAAGAAACAATTTTAATATCTTTTTTTAACTTTGGTAGATCCCATTCTAGGTGTAACTCTGCCAGAAGCTGATTCCAAAGGAGAGATGGGGAAAAGCTCCCAATAGGGATATGGCCATTTTATTAGGTACCAGCTGACCATGACTAGACTTCTGGATCAAGACCCAGGCACATAAGTTACAAGCAGGTTTTCCAAAATAACTAGATGTGTTTGTATACAAGCCTCATGAATTAACTCCTGCAATTTCAATGGGGACCAGCCAAGGTAGGGATTTATAAGAGAGGAAGATAGGGATACTTTAGAGGAGATCCAGAACAGTGTGAAATGCACTGTTCTGGACTCAGATCAGGGAAGAGAGAGAGATCTTAGGTAATCCGGCCAAAAGACTACTGCAATAATCCAAACATGAGGTAATCAGGTCATGAACCAACTGCTTTGCCATCTCTGTGGGGAGAAACTGACAGATCCTACACAATGCTTTTTTCCCCTCTGAACGCACATCTCTTTCTCATCTCCATTTCATTTCATTTCATTTCATGTTTTATTGTTCTGGCTTTTTATAGAATAGAACACCCAGAGTCATTAGGAGTTTTAAGAATCTATGTATAAAAATAAAATTAAAAAAAAGTTTTGATGGTTTTATCAATGAAAGGCTCTCATTGATTTGGACTTCTAGACTCCTCATCACCAAGGATGAACACAGCTGATAGCCCTGAAAACAGAAAGGACAGAAAGAGAAACTGTGGAATGATCAGGATGAAACATCAATGTTTCTTGTCCATGTTCAAGTTTGAGATGGTTGGACACTTCCAACCATCAAGGAGCCTTGGAAAGCATACCCATACCATGTCAACCAGAATACACCCAGGTATTAGCAGCATTTATTTATTTAAAAATTTTCTATGGCTGCCTGTCATGAGTAAGGATGGCGAGCAGGGGGCTCCCATCCAGGCTGTAAAGCGCATGCGTAGTACTGAGGAATTAGGTAGCCATTCAAACAGACACAGATCGGGCCCGCCTTAGCCTTTGGGGTTTATATGTCTGGGTTTTTCCCACGCTTCTTCAGTTTGTTAGGATTTTCTGTCATGTAGCAGTAATAAAACACTAGAGACCTATTCTTGTCTCAGCGTGGTTCCTGGCTGTTAGGACACTGCCCATCTTAAAACACAACTGTGGGCAGCTCACAACAACAGTGGAAACCCTGAACTATTAAAACCATAAAACTGTAAATCACAACCAAAATCCAGTGCCTCAGTCTTCCCCTTGGGATGCCCCTACAGCCAACCCCAAACACCCTCATTCTACCCTAGTCCTGGTAAAAAGCCAGGACTTGATAGCCTTCTGGGATTCAAGGATCCAGTGCTAAAAGTGCCTCTTGGATGTTTTCAATTGTGTAAATAAATCAATTACCAAATTAGGTATAAAGTAGGAAGAACATTTCTTAGCAGCAGTAGTGAAAGTGGAAATAAATGTGACTGAAGTGGCAGAAAGCTGCCAGGTAGATACTAAATATTGATAATAATGTTGTTTGCCTGATCTAGCAGGGAGAAACGATTAGGAAAGACTCATGCAAAGTTTCCCTCTTATCAGCTGTTGGGTGTTTATGTGTAAGTCAGGAGTTAAATAAGGATGAGAAATTATTTTTTTTTAGAAGCTGATTTTCCACAGTTGAGGCTAAAAGATTTGGTGCTGTTTGAGTAGCAGAACTGTAGGCTGTTACCTAATGATTCTGGTGCAGATGAAACGGAGGTAATAGGGAGAAGTGCTAAGGCAAGTTCTCAAAATGATCTCCTAGACATCTTATGAACTGAGCAGGTCTGAACTTTGTGACATATCAGCAATGGAAAGGATTTACTTCAAAGAGTAAAATTAATAATACTGTGATCAAATTGCACTGCTAAATAGAAGTAGCACCTCTTTAGTCCAGATTAAATTAAGAATGTTGCCCTGGCAATGGGTAGATGGAATCTGTAACAATTCTAAATCATAAAATAATAATAGTGAATATACTTCTCTACCAAAAAGGGAAAAATTATCTGGAATGTAGGCATGGGCATTCACAGGGCATCATATCACACACCTATTGTGAGTTGCTCAGAGTTGTGTTTTACAAGATGGACAGCCATATAAGTCTTTTAAATAAATAAACAAACCTAAGGGGCAGTTTGCCTTGCGATGTCATTATTCTGACAAAACTGTTGGATTCTGGGGATACCTTTTGATGTAGGCATCACTTGCTTAGCAGTTCTTTTTTAATTTGTGTATAAAATACATGGTTTTCACATTTGTTGGTTATATTCCCCCCCCCCACCTCCCCAAGACTCCTTGCTTGTAAAAATTATCCAGATGAAATTCAGCAAGCTAAGCTGCTCCTGCATGCTGTCTAAAGCTTTGGCTGTTGGGCTTCTACTAATGATACAAGCACTTCATAGCATTGGATTCCTGTTAGGGAAAAAAAAGTTAGCAACTTTTATAATGAATTAACTTTCTCTTGATCTTAAAGCAAACAAACAAGAAAACTTGCAGGGCAGAACTTAGGGCTACCAAGTGAACCATCACAAACATGCTCTCCATGTTATATATATATATGGATTATGTCCAATTTGCGCAAGTAAATAGTACCAATGGCAACAACACAGGCACTTATAATGCTCCCAGGGTCAACTGACTCCTCAGCAGGACGGTTTCCACATAATCCCTCAATCTAAAAACAGCAACTTGCCTATGAACAGATATAGTTCATCCATGTTCCCCTGCCCCCAAGTGCTTCATGGGAATAAAATCAAGAAAGGGAGAAACCTACCCTTCATCTGGCACCTGGGGCTGTTTGCATGAGGATCTGTACTAGAAGAGATCTGGGATCTGCTTCCTGAACTGTCCATATCACCACCCAACATAGCATAGTCACATGGACGGTGGAAGAAATGGCAGGATTGAAATTTGGATTCTTCAAAGAATCTGGCACTGCTTTAGCCATGTTAGGATTCTAAACATTTTTTGGGGATGTATGTGTGTAAAAGATAGAAGAAACCCCTTAGCCATCTCCAAAAGGTGCTACCCAGCCCCCAGCCCCAGTCTCCTCCCATCCCCCCCACCTTTTAGTTTCCTGGAGAAAGAGGTAGCTAGTTTCAATTTATCTTGCCTAGCAGCCATCCTGCCTAAGGTCTGATGGAAGTGAAATCCCTAAATTCACTTCTATGCAGATTCCAAGCAGAATTCATTTTAATCCTAAGCCTTTATTTTTTTTGTTTAAGGTTTTTTTTATCCTGTCTTTTTTATTTTTATAAATAAAGGCAGCGAACATACCAAATACTCCTTCCTCCTCCTATTTTCCCCTCAACAACAACCCTGTGAGGTGAATTGGGCTGAGAGAGACTGACTGGCCCAAGGTCACCCAGCCGCTTTCATGGACCAGAACTCATGGTCTCCTGGTTTCCAGCCTGTTGCGTTAACCACTAGGCCAAACTGGCTGTTTAGCCATATAAGAAAAGCAAAATATATGTTTACTTGTTCTAATAAATAAGATCTTTTCCTTATGAAACAAATTATACTTTTCATCTCCCATTTAGCTAGTGCCTGATGATAATTGAGAATTTTCCTTTTATCTGGTCTATCTTCATACCTGGGAGAAAGCAACACTGAAAAGGCAATTTTACAATCTCATGAACAACTTTCTTCTATTTATTTATACCTGGTAGATGGATCAGATTGTTTTTTCCCTGTGCTGGCTATTCTTGCAAAGTATGATGTGGCTGCTAAATGTTTTCCAGTAAAGAAACAATGAGGGCAGAACATGGAAGTACAGTTTTCTTGACAATAAGGGCATTGAAAAACATCAGTTCCATGTCTCAGGGGATATTACAGCATGAAGGTACTGGCCTCTTCTAGTAAATATTAGCTGGAAAAAGTGGCTGCATACTGCACATATGTCTAAAATAAAAAGCGTGTATGATAACTTCAAAACATTAAGACTCCCATCCAAAGGCAAGGTTTTGTCAGTCCAATATGGGATTAGTATTCCTCCCCCCCACCTGCTGTTATAGTAAATGCCAGAGAATCCAGGGTCCCAGCCAGTGAGCAGTTTGGTTTATATTTTATTCTCTTGAAAACTAGGAGGAAAGAAAAAAAAAAAACTTAAGCAAGCAAGAAAAAGAGTCTCAGCTGGTGAATTTCGAACACCACTTTGAAAAAATTATAAATGATTTAAAATGCCTTGAAGGATGACTTCCAGTATTAAGAGATATACAAACACTTGCATCCCCCCTCCTCTGCAGTGTCCTCTTAATGCTTTTTCAAAATACATCTAAATCCATATTCAAATAATCAATTCCATGCTTACAAACTGAGAAGTTTTCATTTACCTTAAAAAAAAATCAGTGGATTGTGATGCATCTATTTATACCTACAAACCTTGCCTATGGAAAGGAAATTCTTGTCTGATTAAAGGATGATGAAGCACAAATGCATTGGGATTTTAGGCTGTGATTCTCTAAATATTTTGTGGGAATAAACCCTGGTGAAGAAATTGGTACTTACAGGTATTTGGACAGGACTCCACTATAATGAGTTTTACTGGTTCTATAAATCTATTCCTGATCAGTTTTGATTGTTAATCTTCTAATGATGATGATCAGAGCCCTGAAGAAATGAAAGCTGGCCATGCTATTTGGTGGTGATGATGAAAACCAAAGTCCAACATATCTTGAGGAAAAGTTGGGGGAAAGTTGGAAAAGTCTATGGCTACACCTGGGCTACATTGATTCCCAGGAGGTACTTGGTTCATAGAGAAGGCAAAAAATCTATTGTATCTGCTCACAGTTTGGAAGACCTTGGGCATAGATGGAATTGGGGGTGGGGATTGTTTAGGACACAATCTGGGGCCCAAGGTGGCAGGTGTGTGCTGATGAGGTGGGTGGGCCATATCTACATGATATTGTCCACCCAGAAGATAGACCAAAGGTTGTCAGTTTGGGGGGATCTGTGCAATAGCTGTCCATTTATATTCCAAGAGGTGGAATTCACAGCACCTTTGTGGAATTTAAAAGAAAATGTATAATTTCAGTGGCTTCGAGTACATCAAATAAGTTTGGGTACAATGAAATAGCAATTGGGTCTGGCATCTGTTCTTTAGTACCTTGACACCAACAAAACAGCCATGGGAGAAGATGATTCATCAACTGTTTATCCTGGAATACACTCACTTTGGGAAAATAAGCCAGTGTCTTATGCTTCCAGCTCTCTGAGTTTGATCAGAGCAGAATCATGCACAGAGAAGGAAACACTTAGAGTCCTCTATGCAGAGGAACTTCCATGAGGATGCACTTGACAAAGCCGTATTAGTCCAGGATGCTCATAAGCCCTTGAAAACCATTTTGGGGGACCTTGTTTTTGAGTGGGGGACCCCTACTTAATTAAAGAGAATTCTTTTAAAATTGCAGAGGGTACTGTAGTTCATATTCCAGGCAAACGAATATACAGTATATACTTGATATACGGTTTAATGCTATAGTAGACTCTTCTGCAGATGAAGGCTAGTGAGAAGGACAGGGAGTAGTTTAAGCATACAGTTGGTTAGCTATTGATCTGAGTGGAAAAGCTGCTGCCGGAAGCTATGAAACAAGATTCAGAACTTTGGTTTGTGATGTCACTTGTAAAAACTGGATTGCTCCAGTATTTGGGAGATGTTTCTCCTGTAAAACCCTTGTTACATTGTCATAAAGGTATTTCTGTCTGGGGATAGTTGTTCCTGTGTCTGGGTGGTGATGGGGATGCTTTTTCAACTTCATGATTCTCATTAAGTTTTTCATAGAACTTATAGCTATGGCAAGAGGAAGAATCTACTGGCCTGGTATGTCTGTTGACATTACCCTTTACAATACATACTTGGTATGCTTCTAGAAATAAAAAAGAAATGAGGACTTCTGGTGGGAAAATGGCAAACTGAGCAGCTGTGCCCACAGGCTTAGTGGGCAGAGCTGACAATGTGGCATTTTTTTTCAGGCTCAGGCAGGTTTTCCTGAAGCCCAGAAACGTTCTCCGGGTAAAGGAGAACACCTGGAATCACCCCATCTGCCCTCCAGGTCGCTGCTTGCAGCCAGAAGATCACAAACAGCATTTCACATTCGACTGGTAAGAGCTAGCTGGGAGGCGGGGCTGTCATCATTTACAAGCTGTGCTGTAGCCTTAAAGGGACTACTAAGACCGGCCACCCCATTTCTAAATCACTAACTTTATGGGTTTTAAAAGTATGCATAACCTAAGAGAGGCTTTCTACAGTGAGGAGAAGCTGGCTCTCTTGGTGTTTATTGTTATTTTTGGGATTAGTTTTTTAAAAAATTATTTTTTAAGTTTTGGACTTCGTTTTCCTTCCAAATATAAAGGAGGATTGAGATTAAACAATTGTCTTCCTGTTATTATTTTTGTACTAAATTTGAAGATATTAGCATTTTCCTACACGTTGAATTGGCTGATCTGAACCTTCAGCTTTCTCTTTCTGCTGTATTTTCCCATGAGAACTGTCTGCCTACTGTATCTCACTCTTGCTTGTATAACTACATTCTGGAACTTTTCCATATCTTTGATTTTTGCTGGTTAAGCTCCTAGGGGGCATTATAATCTACTGCATGAGACATGGAGGATTTTAAACAGATATTTTCTGACTTCCACCAAGATTTTAAACAGATTTCTTCTGACTTCTACCAAGCTTTTATGCAAGGTATTCAGGACATTGTGGAAAATATGAGATCTAAAATGTGCCACCAGGTTGGGGATGTGGTGGATGAAACTGAGGAATTCAACAGTGATAGAAATGGTTCTTCTAAGAGTGAGATTGGGATTTCTGTTGAGATGCTGGATGAAGATCCTCCAAATTTGGAGATCCTGGGTTGGGGAAGACTTGGGTGTCATTTCTTGATATACTCCAGAGCTAATGCAAAGGAATGATTTAACTTTCGATTATGTGCTTCATACTGGTTCTAAAACCAATATTTCTTCTTCTTGAACTTATCCAATCAACATTTGCATAATAGAAAATTCTCTTTCTTTTTTCCCTTGGGAAGGAACAGGTGATTTCTCCTTTTTCATTTTCACAAAATTCACATTTTATTGCCTGCAAGTTCTGTTCACCCCACTATTTTTAAACTTGGCACAAAGTACACACAAATATTTCTATGCATATTTACATGCATGTCTCCTAATGTATCCATTTTTGTATACACTTTTTGCAAACTGTACATTATTTGTACACAGTTTCATGGTAAATGATAATTTTGTTTATATTTCTATTAAATAGATGCCATTTTGTTTGTTTTGTGTTCCCATGGGAATAATACATGCAGTTTTGAGTTCTGTTGCACAATTCTGTATGCATTTGCATTTCAGCTTCCATGTACTGTATAGCAGAAGTTAAAATTCAGTTGACTGACAGATGACAGAGAGATAGAGATCATGTACTGGCCTACTACAAATTACTCATCCATTCCTACTCTTAAGTAATGGTGTTGCTTAAACTCATGTCCCATCACTTTGATGACTCTTGTTTGCTTATTTGGTACAACTTCTCTATAGAGTCTCTGCTGGACAATTTGGAGGAGTTTGTGGAGTTACTGCTATCTCTGCTTTGAAATAGATGCAGGAGGAAATGTTTCAAAAATGTATTGTGAATGAAACACTTACAAATATCAGGCTGAAACGCTGCAGGATTAATGTCTTCCAAGATGAACTATCTGCCCTGCTATTTTTGCCAAAATTTTGTCCAAATTTTGCTCACTATGTCTTATGGTTAAAGCTTTCATCATACTGAAATTTAAATTCTGAAATTGGTCTGAATAAAATGTTGTATCCTTTGAATCTCAGATTATGCACTGGAATTGAATCATGCCACCTTTGAATCTTGAATTCAAACAAGTGTGACTGAATTGTAGATCTCTACTGCCTAGATCTTTAATACGGACACAACATCCTTTAATGACAGAATGGAATTACAGGTGGATATGTTTATTATAAATTTATATCTTATTGTGACTTTCCTATTTTATATCTCAAGGCTCTGACCAAAGATTAATTGCTCTTATAAATAGCATTTTTGTGTTTTCTCCATAATTTGGAGTTTAGGAAGCAGAGAGACAGTCATTCAAAAGTTCTCAAGCTCAAGTGTGCTGAGGTTATTGCTGTTGTTGTTATTGATGTCCTTCCTACTGTAATGATTGCCTATCCTAACAAACTCAGACTCACAAGCAGGAGCTTAAGAATATCTGGTTTATTAAAGAATAGTATGCAAATACAGAGAAAGCTGAGAATGAGCAAAAGCACGCCAAATACAAACTAAAAACCCTTGGTACAAACGTAATCCCTCCCCTCGCCCAACCGTTTCAAATCCCCCAACCCCAGGTGCTGGTAACGAATTCTGCTGATCTCCTGGGAAGAAAACCTTGAACACAGTAGATAACCCAAACACATTCCATTCCCCTGAAGACAGATAACAAACCCAGCAGAAGGAGTTCACAGCCCCCTCCTAGATAGAACACGCATCAGCAACTTAGCTTGACATGCGAAACGTTACGATGTACAATGCACATTGAAACGGTGAACATGACATACCGTCCCCCCAAAACAAAGGTAAAGCATCAAGGAGCGGGCTTCAAAGGGTAAGCTAAATGAAAGCGTCTAACTAAAACAGGAGCGTTAACGTTGCGAGCCGACACCCATTCAGGGTGCGTGAAGTGCTTCCAGCAGATAAGGTACTGAAGTGTGCCATGAAACCTGCGAGAATCAAGGACGTCCTTCACTTCAAAATGCTGCTGCCTGTCAATCATGATCGGAGCAGGGCGGGAGGTTGGGCATGCCACTGGGAAGAATGGCTGCCCGGCTTGAGCAAGCTGCAATGAAAAACAGGATGCAAACGTTTCAGATTGTGAGGCAAATCCAATTTATCAGTGACTGGATTTACAATGCCAATAATGGGGAAAGGTCCCACAAATTTTGGCGCCAATTTCCGTGACGGCTGCATGGACTTTATGAATTTGGTGGACAGGTAGACCTGATCGCAAACTTTAAAATCAGGCTGAACATCTCTGTGCTTATCAGCTTGCAATTTGTAAGCAGACTGGGCATCAGCCAAAGCCTGCTGAATCACCGGCCATGAGTCAGCCAGTTGAACAGCCCAATCAGAAGCAGAACAGGGCTGGGCAGAAGGTTGTGGCAACTCAGGGATGGACACGAAGTCCCGTCCCGAAACTACATGAAAAGGGGTGTGCCCAGTGCTCTGATGGACAGCATTGTTTTAAGCCACCTCAGCAAAAGGGAGTAAATCAACCCAACTGTCCTGTTGGTAGTTTATAAATGCCCTTAAAAATTGCTCAAGGGTCGAATTTAAAACCTCTGTAGATACGTCAGTTTCAGGATGTGACGCAGTGGACAATGCCTGCTTGGTGCCAACCAGTTTCAAAAATGATTTCCAAAATTGGGAAGTAAACTGTGTCCCGCGGTCCGTGACCAAGTGGGAGGGGCTCCCGTGGAGCCTGTAGATGTGAATTTTAAAAAGGCGTGCCAACTGTGGGGCAGAAGGGATGGAGGCACATGGAATGAAATGGGCTTGCTTGGAAAAATAATCCTTTACTACCCAAATTACTGTCTTCTTCTGGCTGGGAGGAAGGTCAACAATAAAATCCATAGAAATCTCCTCCCACGGGCGGGATGGGCTCGCCACTGGCTGCAGGAGCCCATGCTTTCCCCCCCTCTTTTCGTTTACACATGGCACACACAGTACAGGAAGCAACATAGTCTTTTACATCACGCCTCAGAGTGGGCCACCAAAACTGGTGCCTAACCAGGTGCAACATTTTCACAAACCCAAAATGCCCAGCCACCTTATCATCATGAGAATGGGTCAGAATTTCAGCCCATAACTGTTCAGGCACGTAGAGGCGATTTTGCTTCCAAGCTAAACCACTGTCAAAGGAAACATTGTCTCGGTTCGTCTGCAACCAAGTATCAGATTTCAGTGTCTGGAGAAACTGTTGTTGCAATTGAGAGGGAATCTGTGTCCTCCTCCCTGCCAGTGCAACTGGGGTCTGAGGCAACTGTGCCTGGGTTTGGCTGCATGTCACAGCCTGTAGACCCAGCTGTGGCTCCGTCCACACAGTACCTACAATCTCAGTTGCGTGAACAGAATCTTGGGGCAACAGTGAGAGGGCATCAGCAAGGAAGTTTTTCTTACCTGGAATAAATTTCAGCTGGAAATCAAAATGACTGAAAAATTGAGCCCAGCGAATCTGTTTGGGACTGAGCCTCCGGGGGGTGCGGAGCGCTTCTAAATTTTTATGGTCAGTCCAAACTTCAAAAGGACATTTAGCCCCCTCTAAGAGGTGGCGCCATGCCTCCAGAGCTGCCTTTACTGCAAAAGCCTCCTTCTCCCAAACATGCCACCTCCTTTCAGTCTCAGAAAACTTCCTGAACAAATAAGCACAAGGCTTCAAGTGATTGTCAGAATCTTTTTGCAGCAGAAGCGCCCCAATTGAAAAATCAGAAGCATCCACTTGAACCACAAAGGGTCACGTGGGATCTGGGTGCTGCAAAATGGGTTCAGCAGTGAAAAGGCTTTTAAGTTTTTCGAAAGCTGCCTGGCATTCAGCCAGGTGTCCAATTGAGTACTGCCCCCAGGTTCTTCACTTTGCATGTGTCCCCTAACCCCTTGGTCTGTAGCAAATCAGTTAGGGGCAAGGCAATTTCAGCGAACCCCTGGATGAACTGGCGGTAATAGTTGCTAAATCCAAGGAAACTTTGTAATTGCCTTCCAGTGCGTGGGCGTTCCCACCCCAATATTGCTTGAATTTTTTCAGGGTCCATCTCAATTCCCTTGTCAGATATCCTATACCCCAGATAGTCAAGTCGAGTTTTGTGGAACTCACATTTGGACAGTTTGGCATAAAGTTTGGCATTCCTAAGCTTGTTAAGCACCTGCCTAATGAGGCGTTCATGCTCTTCCTCAGTTTCCGTGTAAATCAAAACATCATCCAGATACACCAATACCCCTTTAAACAAATGGTCATGTAACACTTCAATAATTAGTTGCATAAACACCCCTGGTGCTCCCGCCAACCCAAAAGGCAGGACTTTGTACTGAAAGGAACCCAATGGACAATTAAAAGCAGTCTTCCACTCATCCCCCTCCCGAATGCGGATGCGGAAATAGGCTTCCCACAAATCCAGCTTGGAGAAAATTTTGCCCTTTAACAGATGGGCTAACATGTCTTTCATTAACGGCAGAGGGTACTTGTTTGATATTGAGACTGCATTTAACGCGCGGTAGTCTGTACAAAGTCTTAACATGCCATCCTTTTTGTCCCAGAACAGTACAGGGGCTCCAACTGGAGAATTCGCTGGTTCGATAAATCCCCTGGCCAAGTTTTTATCTACAAAGTCCCTTAGCACCTCAAGCTCTTTCTGAGTCATGGCATAAATCTTCGGCTTGGGCAGTTGAGCATTGGGGACCAGCTCTATCGCACAGTCAGTTTTTTGATGAGGAGGGAGCTGGTCCGCTTCCATCTCCCCAAACGCATCAGCAAACTCCTGGTATCTATCCGGTAATCCCTCCAGAGGTGTCCCCAAGAAACTTGGGGTTGCCGCCGCAGCCCTCCCCACCGCAGCACCAGGAACTTGGTCCACGGTAGGGGCTTGGTAAAACCCATCTGAAAAAGTTAGAGTCCGGTGCTCCCAGTTTATGTAGGGGTTTCTTTGGACCAACCAGGGAATTCCTAGGATGACTAAGGGATGACCTACCGGTGCCACTACAAACTGCATCCCCTTGCAGTGGCTACCTATTTGCAATGCCACCGTCCCTGTGAAATGGGTCATTGGTCCCCCCTCCCCCCACTTCTGAACCATCCAATTGGGTGAAAACCATGGGTTGCTGAAGGGGAAAGCTGAGTAGGTCCAAGGCAGTGACCACGTCTGGGTGCATTAAGCACCTGGAACACCCCGAGTCAATTAGAGCCCAAACCTCAACAGTCCTCGTGCAGGAGCCCAACTTTACCTTCACATTCAGAGTGGGACAGTTAGCACTCACCAAAACATCTTCGCGCCCATCCTCCACCACCTGCCCACAGGCGCTTTTCAGAGCAGGTGGCTGGCGTTTCCCACCGGCTCTTTAGGATTGCTTTCTTCCTCTCCCCCGAAGTAGGGTACCTCATCAACCTCAGTCTCCCCCTTGGCTGCCGTCATTTTTCTGGTCAACGATGGCGATTTGCCCACCACTTTTCCTGACTGATCCACTGCCTTGGCTTTCGGGCAAGCAGCCGCCCTGTGCCCCTCCTTCCCACACCAGAGGCACTGTCCTTTGGCATAACGCCGCTCTCTCTCCTCCTCCCAGGCACGATACCCAGGCTTCACAGCCGCTGCAGCAGTTCGAGGTCCCTTGATGATCGCTGCTTGCTTCGCCACCCTCTTTGCCTGCGAAAAGGTCTCTTGGGCATGCTCAGCCTTCCCGGCCAGCTGTATCCATCCATACAGAGTGTCTGGGTCATCTCTGCCCAACGCCCACCTCAGGACCTCCATCTTCAGACCCTCTTTGAACCTCTCTATTAAGGTAGACTGGGACCAGTCCTCAATCTTCCCAGCCAAAGCCTTAAACTCCAGGGCATAGTCTGCTACTGACCGCTGCCCCTGGCTGAGCTCTTTTAAAGCTCTTTTTGCTCTTTCCTTGGCTAAGGGGTCTACGAAGTACAACTTCAATGCCCACAGGAATTCTTCGAACTCCTCCAGCTCAGGAGCTTCACCCTCGCATAACTGAATGTACCAGTCAGCTGCTCTCCCTTTCAACTTGTTGGCAATGGCATTCACCTTGGCTCTTTCTGAACAGAAATACGGCCCAAATTCATCCATATAACTCTTTGCATTTGTGAGGAAGAATGACAACTTAGTTGGATCCCTGTCAAATTTGACGCCAAAGTCTTTCACTCCCGCTCCAGGCGGCCCCCGTCCCACATCTGGTTGCCCATTCGCGCCCCTGCTTGCTGGGGATCTCCGATCTTGAGGTGGGGATTTTGTGAGCCGAACTCTGGGA
This sequence comes from Candoia aspera, assembly GCF_035149785.1. Classification (NCBI taxonomy): domain Eukaryota; kingdom Metazoa; phylum Chordata; class Lepidosauria; order Squamata; family Candoiidae; genus Candoia; species Candoia aspera. The sequence continues at coordinate 177,870,150 of NC_086153.1, forward strand.
GGTCTCACCTCTGCCCTGTGCCGTCTACTGCCTCTCTCCAGTGGTGGTGCTGCAGGGGGGGGGGAGGAGAGGAATACCTAGCACTTGATTCCCCTTCGCTCCTCACCTGAGGCCCCCATGCCATTGACCATTTCTTGAACATATACTCCATCGACTCCAACTTCGCCTCCATTACCCTTAGTCTTTCAGGGGTTTGAGAGTCCTCCTTTCCTCGTTCGTCCACCTGCCTCCCCTTCATCCTTACAACTGTTGAGGATAACGGGTATCGCTGCTTCCAGGATGTCCTGGATGTCCCTGGTGGGGGTCCCTGCGCCCAGGTGATTAGCTCACCTGGCGACTTTCCGGTGGTTTTGGGTGCCCTTCCTTCTCCAGCCTCCTCTTCCTCCGAGCTGGAACCTGAACCCTCCTGGACCCCACATAGTTCTGGGGTAGAGTTCCTCTCTGTTCTTCTAACCGTGGAATCTGGCACCCTGTCACTCGTTTCTGCACTTCCACAGGTCTTGGATTTAGGTTCTGTCATCGCTAGCTCCACTACCTCACAGATCAAATCTGGAAAGAGGCTAACAGTAAAACTTTGGGATTCTCAGCTTTATGTAATGATTGCCTATCCTAACAGACTCAGACTCACAAGCAGGAGCTTAAGAATATCTGGTTTATTAAAGAATAGTATGCAAATACAGAGAAAGCTGAGAATGAGCAAGAGCGCGCCCAATACAAACTAAAAACCCTTGGTACAAACGTAATCCCTCCCCTCGCCCAACCATTTCAAATTCCCCAACCCCAGGTGCTGGTAACGAATTCTGCTGATCTCCTGGGAAGAAAACCTTGAACACAGTAGATAACACAAACACATTCCATTCCCCTGAAGACAGATAACAAACCCAGCAGAAGGAGTTCACAGCCCCCTCCTAGACAGAACACGCATCAGCAACTTAGCTTGACATGCGAAATGTTATGATGTGCAATGCACATTGAAACGGTGAACATGACACCTACTGTCATGAGCTCTGATGGTGAGCAGGAGGGGGCCTCTATCCAGGGGGGAAAACACATGCGTAGTACTGAGGAGTTAAGCAGCCATTCAAAGAGACACAGATCAGACCCGCCGTGACTTTTGGGGTTTATCTGTCTGGGTTTTTCCCACGCTTCTTCAGTTTGTTAGGATTTTCTGTCTACTGTAGCAGTAATAAAACACTAGAGACCTATTCCTCATCTCGGCGTGGTTCCTGCATGTCAGAACACCTACAATCTACTGAGGTAAGAAGGTCTGTTTATTCCATTTCTGTGCTCTATTTTTATAATCTTTAGGTAACTGTATTGCATAGATTATATTATTAAATATGAAGAGATATTGTGGGTGAAACTTACTAAAATGTTTTTTAAAGCAACAACCAACCAAAAACTATTCAGCCTAAAGGATAAAGCAGTTACTTTGAAGCTAACTAGGTCATCTTGTACATCATAGCAATTTTATAGTATATTATGAAACATAATAGGTGTTTGCAATTAACAGGAAAGACAAAAGGACGTCTCAGGGCAAGGTGGACTTGATTACATCACCGTGAACCAATGCAGTTTTGCTACAGTATCTTATATTAGCTGAATGGATATATAAAAATACATTCTTAAATTCACTTCATTAATGGTTCCATTTACCACGTTTGTGAGAAGCCAATGGGGGCCCTGAACCAAGGCTCCCCAGAATTTGGGTCTAGCGTATTATTTCCTATAATGCAATCCTGGTGAGCCTGATTCTGTCTGCAGTAATCATTGCAAGCAGTGATTCAGTCTGCAGCCCCATCTCCCCTGAGCTCTCAATCAGCTGACCCGCAGGGGCCATCCCTGAGCATTAGTGTCCTGACTACCAGGAAACACACTGAGACAATGACTTGGTCTCTAATATTTATTAGTAGTACTTAACAGGAATCCTAACAAACTGAGGAAGCGTGGGAAAAACCCAGCCATATAAACCCCAAAGGTTAAGGCGGTCCCGATCTGTGTCTCTTTGAATGGCTGAACAGTTCCTCAGTGCTACGCATGTGCTTGACAGTCTGGGTGGGAGCCCCCTGCTCGCCATCCTTACTCATGACAATTAGCCTCCTAAAGCCATTGCCTGGTTTCTTGCTTCTCTGTATGAACAGCTTGTCTCCACTGCGAGGTTGCTTCTGGGCTCCTACAGCTTCTGGATTCTTTGATTCTTAATCCATTTCAGTCAAAACTATTTTCAAGTCATCTACACTGCTGCTGGGTATTTGGTCATCCTGTGATGACAGTGTCCTAGGACTGGTACAAAAGTGAACATAGACAAATAAATAATAGCTCTCCTTTTCTGGTAGTCTGGAACTTGAATTGAATTTCTCCATCCAAAATTACCTCTCCCCAGTCTAGTCCTTCAGATCTTCCTGAGGAGAATGGGTGTGCTCTTGTAGGTTTGCATACACAGTGTCCTCTTATAGGATATGGGTGCAGGAAAAAAAACCATTATCTATCTGCTTCTTCTAAGCTCTGCTATATAGTATCCAGTGGCAAGAGTGAAGAGAAAGTTTGTGTACAGAGATCCCATGAATAATACTCTCACTTGTTCTTTGTGTAGGAATTATTAATCATCATTAGCAGATAATAAAATAATTCCTTGGACAGGAATAATAGGCAACTGACGTATCATAATCCTCTTCCAACCTTCTCAACTCTTTCTTGAAAATATTCCTGTAGTTCTCCTTTAGACATAGTTGAGATATATGAGAACTACATCTAGGTCCTTAGGAAGTCAAGAGAAACATTATTGATCATACCAGTAAACAAAAAAAGAAGTTATTATAACAGTGGGAAATTCAGCCTGTCAACCTGCTCAGGAGAATGCCCTGTGATTTATGAACATGCTAAAATAGCCTTCTGGTTACACAGAGTTAAAGACTGCTTAATAATCTCATCCGTTATAAGGATATAAAAATGTGAATTTGTTATTTGAGAAAGCTGCCAATCTGATAAGACTCCTGTTCCTCTTGAGTGAATGTCCTTCTTGTGATTATGGTATGAAACTATTATTGTATCAGTGATGCCTGCAACTCATTAGTGAAAAAAGCAAAAAAACAAAACAAAGCCCTGCAATGTACATTCCCTAAGTTAGAAATCCAGGCAATAAACTCAGTATTAGGGCGTTCTGTATAAGCTTTCTTTGCATGCCTGAAGAGCACTATGTATTTCATTCAAATGCATTTTGACTTTAAAAGGATTCCTCAGTTTTAAATTGCAGCAAAAACCTTAAAAAAACCTTTAATAGTGTTGAGTTAAACTGCATCTAGTTTTGAGAAATTCTTTACTCCTGGCAGAAGTGGAGATACACACACACACACACACACACACACACGGCTTCTTCTATAGAATATGGAAGATCTCTTTTTTAAAAAAAATTCTCAATACCAATGGGGAGGAGGTAGGGTTCTGCTGCAAGGCCACGCAAAGAAATGCTCTGACTTCGATGTGATGATCCTAATGATATGTATCAAGGTGGATCTTCATACAGAGATACTGCATACCTGCATTTCTTGGAATGGTCCTGTGACATCTGCTATGTGATTATCTGATCATTCTAGAAAGAGCTCTTGAGAAAACTTGTTGGAACAGTGTGCTGCGCCACTGAGATGCATATGTGAGGCATTTTAATGTAAAGAAAAAGAGAGAGGGAGGGATACAGAGAGACAAGGTCCAGACAGTCCTTCCTTCCTTGTCACCACACACTGCTTAACCTCCTTTCTGTTGTTCTATGCCAGCTCCTCAACTCCTGGAAGTCCACACAAGCAAACTTAGCATAACACCCTCAGAAAACGTGTGCAGTCAGGGTTTACAGTTGCAGGGAAGCCTTGTGTATACAGTTATACATGGGGTAGATGTGAGAATAAGCATAGCTAGCGAGTCAGATCCCTTGTTAACTCTCTACACATTTGTCTCCTACATGTAGGGTTAGTATCTGAAGAGTGCTATAATCCAAACTTTATCAAAGTAGTAATTTCTACAGCTTACTTTTTTCAGCTGGCAACAGAAGAGCTCTTTGAGTCATAGTCTTGTATCAATGAAAGAAATGAAGTAGGACATTCTGCATTTAATCAGAACATAGCAGGCACTTCCACACTGTAGAGGAGTGGATGAAGGCTGAACTAGAGGCATGGGTTTTGAACGCTGAACTTCGAACATGGATTTGAAACTTTTGTTCCTTCCACAGCACTTTTCTCAGTGATGATCAGTTAGAATATAACTATATTCTATAACATTCCATTTTTCTGTTTACAGGACCAAAGAATTTGATGAATTGCTGACCATTGGCCCCACACCTATATCTGAACAAGTCCATTCTGAGTACTACTTTTCTAATCCTATCAGGATGATTGGGTGACAGAACTCAGGAATACGCTCTTAAAAATATTTCATGTAAAATCTATTAATGTGCCAAATGCCCCTTAAATATATTTAATCTTCTTCAAGCTCATGTGGTCTGATTTAATACGATTTATCAGTTTGTTTCTGGTACTTCTAGTATTCTCTCATTATGGACCCTTAAAGGTTAGAAATATGCAAGATTCCCCAGGTTTATTTAATCTATTGCTATGGTTTTATTTAAGAATGCTAACAGCTTGCACCTCTAAAATATTTTAATTAAATGAGGCAAATGTGTTTTGTCTTTTGGAAATGAACCAAAATCTATAGGCACATCAGGAGTTCATTTTCAGATGAGAATTCTTTAAGGCTTTTGACATAATATGTTATAAAAGTTCTTAGTGTGGAAAGTAGAGAGGGATATTTTTGCCTTTCTTATGAACCTTTTCTTTAAACAACAACAATAACCTAACTCAGCTTTCCCCAACCTGGCATTCTCCAGATGTTTTGGCCATTAGCCTTGCTGGTTAGGGAAATTGAAGTCTAACACATCTGGAGGGCAGCAGGCTGGGAAAGGCTGAACTACATTGTTCTATTAGGTGTTTTTTTTTTTAATTTTCAGGTGATAATTAATTTAATATTCAGAAGTAGAACTATTCAGAAGGATTTAATGTAATTCACATATTTAAGCAAATATATCTTTATTTGCCTTATTGTAAACCACCCAGAGTCCCTCCTTTGAGGGAGATGGGCAGTGGCAAAATTTGATTGATTGATAGATAAATAAATAAATAAATAAATAACTGATTTGCACTGCCCAGGCAAATAAGTGTAGGAGAATTCAGCAATCCTTTGGTTTTTGCACTTTGCTGAATGTTGCAATTCACTTCTCAGTTTAGCCCCCCCACCAGTTAAATATGGAGAAAACTATAGAGAAAAAAAGTCTTGTAGAATAAAAGGTGTCTATGAAAAGGCTTTTCTGATTTGTTTTCTTCTAATGCACTAATAATGTGGTTTTAATTGTAACTGCAGATTGATGCAGAAATGAGATGCAAGGGACTCATGAATGGACTGGCATGGGCTGGTTTAGATCAATCCTCCCTTATCCACAAGGCAAGAAAAAGATATTCCTTCACCATCTTGACCTTTTTATCTGAAGGCGATCAAACTAGAAAGGATAAAAATGCTGCTAATTCAAATAAGCAGTTGGGAAATGGCTGGCTCCAGCTTTAAGAACGGCAATTTGCTTTCAGGTCTGTAGCCTAATTCTTTCTTTTGGGTTAATTAAAAGATGTTTGAGTGTGACAGGCACTGCAAGATCTCTCTGCAAACGGGGGAAGTTTGTCCCCACCCGTCTCTACGCTCAGAAGAATTTTACTACAATGCAGCAAGGTTGTTTACCTTAGCTCCTTCACAAAAGATAATCCAACAAATTACATTAATTATAAACCAATATGTTCTGTTCAATTCCCTCATGAGCCAAACCTGGGTATGAGCATCTGCTCTTATTTTCTAAACTGGGTTTTGAGGACAAGATTCACAACAATGCTCAATCTATAATTAACACACACAAAAATTAAAGATGCAGCATCCCTTGCATCCGCCTTTGGAGGCAGCTCTGCTTCCAAATATGCACTGCATTGTCCTGGCAGCTTTCAACTCAGTTTTAAGAAAGGTTTAAACTATTTACATTTTCTTTGAGCTTAAAAGAAACATAAAAATATTTTCCGTATTGGAGGAGTGGTTCATTAATTTCCCTGTGTGGAGTATTTCCCTCCCTCCCCATCTTTAGTTGTGGTTTCCAGTATCCTCCTGTACTGCATCCTCTGGATGCCAAAATATGGTTTATTCACTCATTATATCTACAGCTTGCTTTGTGAAGAAATGATCTGTTTGCAATATTTTTTTTAAATAAAGCTGTTTATTTGTGAGGATTTTGGGGGTTGGTGTTTCATTTGGCTAATCAGATTCCTCTGTTCATCTGACCTGGTTACCAAAGACCATACATGCAGGAGAAAATGGTGAAAATGTCACCAGGCCTGCAAGTTACAATATGGGAGCCTAGCAGAAAAAACTAGGTTTTCTTGGGTCCTGGACAACGGTTTATAAACATCGCCATTTCTTTCTCCATCCTACAGCAGCTAGGCTAAGGAGAAGCAGTCTGCTGATGTCCTATCAAGGCAGCATGGGATGGAAACAGGTAAATTTCCCTCAGACAACATTATCTGTGATTTCAGACATTGTGTAATCTGGACATGAAGAAACTCTATACAGGTAGTCCTCACTTACCAACTGCCTCATATAATGACCATTTGAAGTTACGACAGTGTAAAAAATACAGCTTTGCAGCCCATCCTCGAGTTTACAACTGTCGCAGTGTCCCACGGTCACGTGATCATCATTCGGGCGCTTCGCAACTGGCTTCCGACAGGCAGAGTTAATGGAGAATGCAGAAGTAAAATCACAAGTCACATGATGTCTCACTTAATGACCAAATGAATAGTGCGGTCATAAGCCCAAAGGTGGTCATGTGATTTTCCGCTTAGCAACCATGGTGCTTAGTGATGGAGTTACCGATTCCAATTGTGGTTGCTAAGCAAGGGCTACCTGTAAGACTATGTACAGAGAATACAGTTAGGCCTTTCCGTGTCAGTGTCTGCACAAGGCAGCTGCATTACACAGGGCCACAGACCCAAAATAGGCAAGCAAGTTCTTTGCCAGTAGTGAAGGATAGTGAGTACTGTAGTCTATCTGAGGGTCCCAGATTGTCTTCCCCACTACAGAGGCAGTTTTTATTCCTCTCCTTGGGCTGATTTTTACACACCTGAATTTTGAAGCTCCCTGAAACCAAATAACATCTCTCTGCAGGTCTAGATATGATATCGGATATATACTCTGGTCTCAGTGGCAAAAAGGGGCTGACTTCCCCCACTCTGCAATGAAATCCTTGGCTTGGCAAGTCCTCTTCTTGGCTCCCAGACATTACCAGGAGGCACTATTCCCACTTACCCCAAGTCCCATTTGTTCTTTGTTGTTGGGATGCAGAGACATTATTTTTTCACAATACAGAAAACAACTGAAAGCCTGCAGGGGGACTGCTAAGAAAACAAAACAAGACAAAACAAGAAGGAGCATTATCATGAGAGACATGAGGAATGCAAACAACAAGGATGTGTGTATTGTCTGACTTTGTCTTTTGTTTGGGAAGAACCTAATGCAGATGTGTGAATATGTTTCCATATAAAATCCTGAAGCCAATGATCTGAGAAGATGCGGTACATGATGTGTTTGCTTATGGGAAAGGGAGAGAGCATGATGGAAAGAAAAGCTGGTGTTCAGAGGCTGAGCTAAATGTCAATTTAGCTTCAGATGCAGCAGAGCACAGGAAGCTGCTTTATCACACAGTTCCTTAGCTTGTCGTATGGACTGGCAAGGACCAGTTTCAGACAAGAGTCTTTTTCTCCAGTTCTCCTGGCAAGAATGAAGGTTTCAGACTGGGACCTCTTGCCGACAAGACAAATATTCTACCACTCAGTAACAGTTTTGGCAAATCACTGTCTTGCAGCTTCAAATTCTCAACTGACATGGGATCTGCCAAGAGGGCCAACCTCCCAGTTTTGCACTGCGTAAACGATTAAATGTTATTGATATGTTCAAGACATTGCTCTCAGTCCAGGAAATGCAGTTTTAAACTTGTTGATTTCTGGGACTGGCATATATGCACGGATCCAGTAAGAGGACTGGAGGCCAAAGAATTTAGATCATACAAGTACAGACCTTATGATTTAGGAAAAAGGAAGAGAGATTGATAAAGAACTCAAGGGCTGGTTTTTGTGGGATAACAGAAACATTTTGCAGATGGAAGAACATCTTGTTGAATTCATCTTGAAATCTGAGTGTGTAACCTGATGTTGCCGGGCATCACCACAGTATGCATGTTACGCTCTTTCCTTTGAAGAAAGTTACTCTAGTCAGGAAGTTAGGGCTAGGAAGAACTTCTGTAAAAGGGCATGAGTGCCACAAAACAGATTCATCAGTGTACAGTTGGTGAAGGAAGGGAGTTAGGAGATGCAGTCCTTCAAGAAGGAAGCAAATCAACAAAGGCCTGGGAGCCAAGGCTTGGCCAACACATTCTGCTGATTCTCTGTACAGAAACCCTCCAGACCAGCAGCTGCAGCTCACATTAAACCTGGGGATGGGACAATGCATAAAGGAGCAGCAAGGTAGCGTAGGGAACCCAAGGGAGAGCTAGGTAACAAAGCCTATTCCTCAGCAGAGGAGAATGGCTATGGGGCTGGTCTTGCCATCCACAGCCCCCAGGATTCTTGGCCTGAGAGAGCCACCTTATCATGTACCACAGCAGATCTGCTCCTGCTGAGAGGATGGGTCAGGGGGACAGGCTATGAGGCATCTTGAAGAGGTGACTGATTTGGCCTGGCCAGGACTAAAGAAGGCATAGGAATCTTAGCACTGTCATTGGTGACTTAGCCTAGCCACTGGGGTAGGGTAGGTAGAGGACAGCTGGCTTCAATCTGTGGAGCTCAGAGCCAGACGCTGGTGGCCAGGCAGGGAAGTTGACCAACTTATAGGCAACTGCTCCTTAGACAGCCAAGTCCTATGTGGTTCTCCTGTGATCAACTGTTTTCTAGATTTAAGTGAAATCTGTCACCAAGAAGGAAAAATGAAGAAAATGTGTGCTGAGGTGGGGCAGAGGGGGAGAGATTTCATTAAGCCAATAACAGACAGTCTCATGGAACCCCAGCACTATGGAAGTGATAGCACTATAAAGCATTTTTTATATTATTGGATTTTGGAGTCATTTTGGAGTATTAGGATATTAGATTTCTCTGTATTTACAGTTAGCTTTAGGGCTGCCAGTCTAAGCTTTTACACTGTCTGATCTTAATATTATAAATAGCATTCTTCTGATTAGATACCCCCCTTTTGGAGGGGGTAATGCTGCAAAGCAATGTATTAATTACACTTGAGGCTCCCCCCTCCCACCTTTGGAGTGAGTTCAGTTTCTGGAGGATTAAATGGCATTTCTACATGTGTAAGGCATTCAATAAGTCTGAGTGGCATTTATGGTATGATTTTGTTTTTATTTATTTGCAAAGTGCAACAGGGTATTTATCATTGAGACCAGAGTGAGATACTAGCTTGCTGGAAAGACTAAACCAAGAAATAACTAAAGAAAAAGAGATTAAAATAAAAAGCAGAAAATTCTGAAATTATTTTGTGTGAGGGTATGTGTGTGTATATATATCCTCCTCAAGTCTAGTTTGAGGTCTATAGTTTTCTCAGCAAAGATGGAGAAAGGGTTAGGCTTAAAATTTGCCACTGTCTTCTTCTGGGATGTTTTGTGACTTCTCAATCTAAGTGAAATCTTTGGGATCTCCTGTTAGTCTCCCATCCAAGTGCTATAAAGATCTAATCCAGCTTATCTTTTTAAAATCTATCAAGGACAACTATCTGCTGTTACCTGCTGCTGGCCATATATACAGTATGGTTAAAAGGACATATTTGCAATTCTCATAGTCTGGACCAATGTTTCTCAACCTTGGCAACTTGAAGATGTGTGGACTTCAACTCCCAGAATCCCCCAGCCAGCATGGTTAGCTGGGGAATTCTGGGAGTTGAAGTCCACACATCTTAAGTTGCTAAGGTTGAGAAACACTGGTCTGGACAAATAGCCTGCAAAAATGTAGACAATCTCATGTTATGTTTGGACCCTCTTCTGTTCTCACGTTATAGTAACAGTGTGATAGCCTTGATAAAGTAAATGCTTTACATGTAGTCAATGTGCGAAGAGGATCTATCCCTGTAGGATTCCATAGCCAAAATATTTCCAGTTGCCATGCATCTTGCATAACATAAGAAGGCTAACCAAGGTTCCAAGTGGACTCAGAAGCAAAACCCACTGAATTTAACAGGGTTACCCCAAATTATATGCATTGTAGTCATTAGTGAGTAGATGGATCCAAGAACTGGGTTCATTAAAAAAGAAGTACAAAATTTGAATAGCACATAGAACATTCTGGCTGAGTTAAACGTTACTTGCCTCTGCTTAGAAGCAATCCTAAATTCAGTGGAGCTTACTTCTTGGTAGATAAGCAATGGATTCAGCGTAGACTCTGCGATTTTCTAGATTCTCTAAATCAGCTGAGCTGTAGTGATAGCACCAATTCTGAAGAACATGGGAAAATGCATCCTTTTGCAGATTAAGGCTGTGGAGGGACGGAGTTTGATCATGAAGTTATAATTAACCTCATGGAGGAAATTAAGTGAAAGATCTAATGCTTTCAATACCATGAATTTCATGATCACCATCTATTGCTCATAACGTTCCTTTTTTGTATATAGTTTTATTAAAAGTTTTAAAAACAAAGGTAAAACTAATACAAGCTAATATAAAGTAAGGAAGAAAAAAAAAGAACGAAATCAAAGAGAAAGCTAAAAGTGCAAGCAAGAAAGGAAAAGAAAAAGAAAAATAGAAAAGAAAGGAAAAAGTTATAAAGAAGTAGCTTCTGATCTGCTTTACAGCAGTTATAAGTACAATTATAAATTTACCTCTTTCTCTAAAGTTACATCATGACTCTCTTCTTTCTATAATCTATCCTGTCTAATAATCAAAACCATTAAGTTCATTTTTTTCTGTGGTACACAAAAAGCCATAAGGGGTATCCAGTCAGCAATAAACATAGATACTGTATTTTCTCTATAGTCAATTTGGACATTTCAGCAAGTTCCATCATCTTCACCAACCATTCCTCCATTGTGGGTAATGCCAAATCTTTCCATCTTTGTGCATATGGTAATCTCACTGCTGTTATTATGTACAAAAACAAAGTTCCAAAACATTTTTCCAACTGTCTGTCCATCAGTCCCAGGAGGAAGACTTCTGATCTCAATTGTATATTAATCTTTAAAATGCTCTGAATCAGTGTATGTATTTGAATCCAACTTTTTCTAGCTTTTTTACACGTCCACCAAACATGATAAAATGTCCCTTCTTGTTGTTCACATTTTCAACATAAATTTGAAGTGCCTTTATACATTCTAGACAATTTCACTGGTATCATATACCAGCAATACATCATTTTATAAAAGTTCTTTTTCAGATTACAACATAATGTAAATTTCAATCCTTTCAACCACATATTTTCCCATTGTTCAATCTGAATACAGTATTATAACCAAAAGTTTAGCCCACTTTATCATACATTCTTTCACTTGTTCTTCTATTGCTTGTAATGTTCCAAAGGAAATGCATAACAGTAATAAAGGGCACCTTCTGTGTAATGATTAACCTTTTGCTGTTGGGGTACAACTTGTAATACAGCCCCTCCCCTTGACACATATCTAAAATGTCACAGTTCATACAATTAAACTGTCATAATTTCAATTCTGAAATTGCTCTTTCTACATTTTTGATGATTTCTATCATCCCCAAACTCTCTAACACAGAAACACCTACTGTTATTTTTGTTTAACAGAATATCTATTCCACCCCCGCCTCCCCAAATAACCCCTGAATGCCCACTTTATAACTTTTGGGGTTCTAGTAAAGATATTCTACTGCTTTTTTTTAATGCTCCCTACAGCAGCAAATGTTTTAATAATAGACCAATTTCCTTTAAAATTTTATTTTTCTAGTTATTTCCATTACAAAAGCATTAATTATCTCCCAACATAAGATTCTTCTCCAAGTCTACTCTTTATAGACAACGTATCCAGGGAGCAGGGCTGGTACAGCCCTGCAACCAAATGCCTACATTTTTTTATCAGTCCCATCCTGCTGAAACTTGTTTCAGCTTCTTTTAAGCCTTGGCAGCATAAAAAGAGAAATCGCTGGAGTGTGCAACCACTGAAATGTTAATTTAATAAGGGAAATAATACTTATTCTTTTCTAAAAGTAAACTCCACAAACATTTGTGGAGAAAGGGGCTTAGAAAAATCAGTAGTATATGTTTGAATTTGACATTTACTCACATGAGAATCTGGATCTATAATTTTTAAGAGCAGCAAAAGCTCTTTTGCTGGACTTTAACCCATGTTTCCTGATCCTTATCATGGATTCTCCTTCTGATCCTACCAGGTCTTCTTCCTAATTATGCAGCAGAAATTTCGCAGGGAATGTGTCATACAGGAAAGCATTAGGAGGTCTTTTGAGCTACAAATCTGGTTTCAGTTCTTAAACATAATCCTTCAATCCAGAGAAGGCCAGACAAAATTGAGTAGTATATGGGTGTGTGTATGAGAGGGAGGGAGGGAGGTCTATTTGGCAGAGGTAGTGGTAGAACAGTTTAAGGCATTGAAGCTCCCTCTTTCAAACATCCAGGATAAAAACATTATCTGAAGGCTGGACTTTAAAATTTGTTATTTATTTATTAGATTTTTACCCCATTGCAATCTAACAGACATGTGGGGACATATAACAGAAGCTTAATACAAGAAACAGAAATAGAAAAAAGGGTTAAAAACCATAAAGTATACAGTACTGTACCAAACAAATTCTTCGGAGATATGAGAGTTGGAAATGCCATTTTCAAACAACATGATTTCCCAGGATTTCAGATTTTGCATAAAAGTACATAAAGCCTCTTCCATAATCGCAAACTGGCAACACATAGCACGCAGGAATTAGAGAAACAATCCCCAATATTGGGGAGCCCATCAGGAATGATGAGAAGCATCATGGGTGCCATCAGAAAATGGCTGTTATAAGACATTTGACCAGTCAGGAAATGCCACCTTCTTGAGGGGTTGTGTTGTGCCTAAAGAAACAGTTATTTGCCAAATCACTTTAAGTCACAGGTTGGATCTGATTTCCAAAATGCAAAATTATCTTTTGAACATGAAAAGTAAAATCTTACAGACAAGTACTTCCAGGATGAAACTGAGTTGGAAGCAGAAGAGGTCTTGATCCCTTACAGTATTTGCTCCCACAATGTACAACAAAATACAGTATCCATTGCACCAAAGGGGAAATAGAAATGTTCAGAGAAATACTCATACAAAAGGTAAAACTGATTTAGGCAAAACATATACACAGCCCACACAACACCCCCAAATGAAACATCTTCCACTTGCACCACATTTTTTTAAACGTACAAACAGGCAGCACCTACATCACAGGTAAAACTTTTAAATCCTTCATTTATCATTCCAAGATACTTCCTGGACACCCTCTACCACTCTTTAGCACATCTTTTTTCCTGAGAAGTGACTCCACTTCAAAACAGAGGCTGCCATTTTTTAAATGATTCTGATCATGTGGAACCCAGAAACATCCTTAAAATAAAGATGAAGATCAAGGAAAATCAGGAGGAGGAGGAGGAGGAGGAGGATTGTAGAGATCCTATCCAACCAATATGTGGCATATTGGGTTCCCAGCTGAAATCAGTGAAAAATGTGTCAGGAGAAACAGGGCACAGAAGACTTGTTGGGATCACAAAGTGGGTCATGGATTCAGAATGTTGATTCATCAGGCTCACAGTTGTCTGACCACAGCTCCCTAGTGGCCTTCCTGAGTCCTCCATGCAGACACCATAGAAAAATCTCAGCTTTCTGCAGGAAAAAACATTCAGCAATGCAGCTTTCAAAGATTCCATCATGCCAGGTACAGTCTTTATTCAAATCTTCCTCAAGGGCATTGTAGATTTTGCATTAGATACAAGACTTTTTTAAAAAAAATCTGTTCAGTCGTGTCTAATTCTTGGAGACTGCCTGGACAAGTCCTTGCAGTTTTCTTGGCAAGGTTTTTTCAGAAGTGGTTTGCCCTTGCCTCCTTCCCAGGGCTGAGAGAGAGTGACTGGTCCCCTAGCTGGCTTTGTGCCTAAGGTGGGACTAGAACTCACAGTCTCCCGGTTTCTAGCCTGGCACCTTAACCACTACACCAAACTGGCTCTCACAAGACTTCCCACTTGTATCCTTACAGTGTTCAGACAATGACACTGAGCTGAAGTGGCTTGAACCAAACATTTGGAAAAAAACAAGTGTTGTTGGAATTCTTATTTGGCAAGTCTTAAGATTGGCTGCTGTTATTAGGTTGATTTCTGGAGACCACACTGTGGTGGCCTTGTACCATGAGCATCCCCTTTCCCTTAGTCCAGTAGCCATCCTCACTAGACAGGTGGGAGTAGTTGGCAGTGTGGGAGAAGGAGATGATTGGCAGCAAAATCAGAGGTTTCCCAAGCCCGCTCGCTTTCTAGATCTGGAACATTTGTCAAATCTTGTTTATTTATGAGGCTGACAAGTCCTACTTGCTTTTGTTATATTTTTCCTTATGTTACAGTAGATATGGTTACTGCTTTTAATTTTGACAATTGTTGCTATTTTCATGGTGTTTTCTCTGTATTTTGGAAAGGGGCAGGTCTTTGGGCCTTCTTTCTTTTCCAAAATCATTTAGCAGCTATTTTGGGCTCATGGTTTTTGCATGTGATGACTGGAAACTGCACAATCAATTTTCAGCAATAATAATCAGAGGGGATCCATTCTAGGGGCTGAAAAAAAATAGGAGCTGAGGGTCCCCTGGGAATAGCAAGTATTCTCTGGTTTCCAGGAAGAAAAGATACAATTTCTTAGAAAAATAAATATGTTCTTTATTTTCATATAAAAGGCCTCTGTGTCCTGGAGCTTCTGACTGCAAGGTGCCATCTTAACAGTGCCAACTAAGAGGAGGGCTACTTCAAAAAGGCAGATGGCCCTGCCATCTACAAATCTTAATTCTTCATTTACCACAATACTCTTGCATGTTCTTTAGCATAACAAAGGCCCCGGGGGAGCACAGCACTGTCAATCTAATTAACGCTGCTAATTGAAGATTACTGGATTCATTGACATAAAAAAACTGTCACGACCAGGGCCCAAGTTACCAGTTGCATAAAATAGGCATCTGAATAGGTGCACAGAAACCTGTTTTAAATAGGTTACAGGATTAGGCCAGGCATTGCTCTAGAACAATGTTTCTTAATTACACATTATAATTCTGGAAATGCTGAGCCTCCCTTTTTTGCAACAAAACCTGTTGATGCTGGCTTTGGAGACTAGCTCCTTGTTAGGAACACCTTGTAAATTGTAAAATTTATGAAAATTAAAAAAGGGATGAATAGTTAATGCCACCTTGCTGAAATGTAACTTAATTGACTGCTTATATTATTTATAAAACATGAAAAACAATGTATCACATTTTTCCTTAAACACAGCATCAGAGCTTTGAAGGAATTGAGCCTTCTCTTTGTCCCGGGAGGACTCAGCACTATTTCTCTCTCTCTGGCTACTATCAGCGCCTTGACCATAATGCAGGAAAACTCAAACTTGCTTGTCTTAATCCCTTAGCATGGAGATTTGAAAAGAAGAAAACTAGCTGTGACAGGACACTACACCAGTCAAGTTGGGTCTGCCATATTCCATGTGGCATTGGGCTTCTTGGGCTGAAATAAGCTTCTTCAAAATGACATGGAGTGGATGATTCAAGAGAAAGCAAAGCATTGCTGAAATTGAGCTGCTGATCTCAACCGCCAACCCTGTTCCAAGGTGGGGAGCAGCTTGTGGGCTTCTCACCTGCTCCAGGACTCACCTTAGACAAGCAATTGTTGTGGTGTGCTTCAAAATGGAACTGGCCTGACCTCCTATGTAAGATATTCACAGTAAGAGAACCACTTCCATATTTCAATGAAAGTGACCTACAGGGTCAGTACTGAGATTCTGAACTACTTCCTGACAAACTTCTGAAAAAAGAATTGATGCTATTGATTATTAAACAAGCTATAGGCCAATAGCATTGTTGAATAATGAGTACAAGTTCTTCACAACGATTCTAGCTGATAGCCTGAAAATAATTTTGCAAGAATTTATTCATGAGGATCAATGTGGGTTTTTACCTAAAAGACAGTTAAAGAACAATGTTAGAAATGTGTTAGACATTTTGGAATGTTTGGATCAACATAATGAAAAACAAGCCACACTGATCTTCTTAGATACAGAGAAAACCTTTGACAATTTGAACAGGGCTTCCTTCTTCAAGGTTTTGGAAGATATGACTTTGGAGAGAACTTTATAAAATGGGTAAGATCGATTTACACTTCACATTCCACTATCCCAGTCCCACCACACTGGTGGACTTATTCTCTGTCTTTCACTAATAAACCACCAATGTGCAATATGATCTTGGTTATTTAAGAAGGCCAGTTACCCAGTTGAAAAAAGGTCCAGATAGTGCCCATCTTCAAGGATCCTCTTCAACTGCAAGCTCATTGCTTTCTTGCCAGCCTTCCTGCAAAAGGGTTGGACTAGAAGTAGTTTCAGCTACTACTGAAACTAGTAGTTTCAGCTAGTAGTTCTCCAAAACATCTGGATAAGCAATGGCTTTTTGTGAAAGAGGCCCACATAGCCTTTTCCAAGGTCAGTGGCATCCCCCTTTTTTTCAAGGATTCATTCACCATTACTTTGACCCAGCTGTCAGCTGGCTGGAGGCTTTCATCAAACAGGAAAGACAGGGATCCAATACACAAGTGTCAGAGCTGATGTCACTTAAGGACCCTGTCCACGTCCTCAGGACCAGCTGACTCAAACTCACCCTAGAAGATGAGGCCTCTACTGGATGTCCCCAGTAGACATCTGATTCCTAGCAGATTTGAGCAATTTTTATCTTCTAGGTGCCCACAGCTGTAGAGAGTAAGGACGATTACCTTGACAGAAATATGCAAGAATTGTTACTTAGGGAAAAGGGGGTGAAGCTCTGGATTTAAAAATGTTTTAGCCCCTTTTGCCTAGGTAAAGGTTCTTGCATATTTCCATCAAGGTCATCTTTTGTAGAGAATAAATTAGATGATCTTGACAGAAATATGCAAGCCATGTTACCAAAGTGATGAGAGGAGAAACATATTTTAAGTCAAGCAGATAGCATTTGTAAGCACTTCATCACCCTTATCACTGCAGTGTAGTCTTAGACCTAAGCTTTTAGCCATGTTCAGGTGGACTTATTCTCTGTCTTTCACTAATGCTACTGCCACTTTATCTCCCAGGGTTCTTCAATGAATCAAGAAGCTCCCTTGATCAGTAACAGGGAGAGACAACTCAATGCAAATGTGTTCAAGGCTAAAGCTGCCTCCATATTCCAGTGAGTGACCTCAGCTCGTCTACCCATTAGAGTCTTGTGAAATTCCCCAAGCACCTTCTGCAGACAAGAGGATCCATTAGTTGCCTGGAGTGGGCTGATCACATAGGTCCCTCTTCTCTGTGGAGGTTGGTGACACTGGTCAGCTCCATAACAACCAGGGAGTGATCTGACCATGGCTAATGTTCCCCAACTTCAGAATATATTGTATTTGTTCTGAGATAAAAATCAGATCTATTATGTAGCCACCTCATGAATCAGGCCTGTGATGATCAGGCCTGTGATGATCTAGGACAAGCCTGTGGTTATCATGATGGACACAAATTCCTGAACTTCCTCTGACTCTTCAACTGGCCCAGAACGAAGTGGGATACAGTTCTGGGGGCCCTGCAGTTTGCCCATGCTACTGTATACTGCTGCTGAAAGAGCTGTACTGACTTTTAGTTTCTTTCCAGGAGCAATTCAAGATGCAGATTATCACCTTTAAAGCCCTGTAAGGCATGGGGCCAAGTTATTTGAGGGACTGCCTCTCCCTGAGGATATCTTCCCATCTCACTAGATTGGATAGGATGGGCTCAATCCAGGTCCCCTTTATTAAGTGTTGTCATCTGGTGAGACCTAGGAAGGACTTTTTCCATACCTGCATCTACCATATGGAACAGGCTCCCCGGAGATATGGAGGAACAGTACCCTTCTTGCCTTCCAGAAGGCTGTTATGACCTGGCTCTTCCCTCAGGCGTTGGGTCAGAATGGGAGGTGAGCCCAGCATTTGTGGTTTTTTAGAGGTTACTATTATGGCATTTGGTGGTGTATGAGCTTTGTTTTTAACTTGCGTATTTTATTATTTGTATATTTGTTTGTTAGCTTCTAGGTGGCCATATAAGGAAGAGGAAGAGGAGGAGAAGGAACCATTTAGAGCTGTGACCTAGGCTGAAAAAATAAGAAGAAAAATGATGAGAAACCACTTTATATTGTTGCCAAGAAAACATGTGCAAATCCATGTAGTCAACAGAACATAGCACAACTGTAGGGAATTTTTATCTTTTTCTTTTTCAGATCAAATACTATGCAATTCATAGATCCAAAATCATGATAATTTTTCATAAAATGACAAATCATAACCTATAGAGAAGCTTCTCTAAAACCAGCTTAGCCCACCAAGTAGGATATACAGTTCAATAGAAAATTATCTGTACCAGTAAGATGATATTCTAATCTGTCTCTTTTTGGAAATGGTTTTAAAAGAAACAATTAAAAGTATGCGTCTGTTTATATTTGGTGCTTTCTTTAACATAAAGAGTTCCTGAGAAAGAACATGCATAGTTGCTTCAATCTGTGGATGGAAGGTATGTGCACGCATCTGCCCACGCAGACAACTGGGTGCATCCTTTGAGCCAGCTGCACAAGCGTTCCAAAGGATCTGGTTGTTTCTAGCAGGGTCCTTTTCAGAGCACCTCTTCTGAATGCTCTGGACTGCTACAATATGTATCATTCCATGGGCAGTCTAAGGGCTGGACTGGATAGGATACTAAAGGCATCTTTGTCTTTAATTAAAAATGCATTCAGCAGCTGCTGGAGTATTACCATTATTAAAAGCAGGCCAACACCGCAGAAGTTAACACTTTCTTCACCAGCTTCAATCCTGAAGAAAATGACTCTATTAAAGCAGTTGTTTGCATTAAGGGGAAAATATTTGCTGGCATTTTCCTCTTCCAGGTGCAATTTTTTAAAATGTCCACATCATAATATCCTGTCCAGTTTGAGCCTACATAAAGTGATCTGCTTGCTAATTTAAATAATAATGGCAATTATAGAAAGGTTATGAACACTCTACAAAGAACAACAAAATAATGCTATATTGATGTTCAGAACAAAAGACAAAACCTTCCAAAACAGCCAACTCAAGAAGTACATCGCTTCTTGAGAGCAAGAAAGATCTCTGTCCAGTAAGAAAGGTGGGAGGGCAAAAGGGAACATAGATTTGCATAACATGTTCATATCCTAGTTTATATAGAGCAGTGTTTCTCAACCTTGGCAACTTTAAGATGTGTGGACTTCAACTCCCAGAACTCTCCAGCCAGCATGGCTGGCTGGGGACTTCTGGGAGTTGAAGTCCACACATCTTAAAATTGCCAAGGTTGAGAAACACTGATATAAAGAGAGATTTTGAAACAAGCCATTCTGGGAAGTTGGAAATGGAAGCAGGCAGTGGCAAACAATTTCTATATATCTGCCAAGAAAACTCAATGGATGTGTCCATGAAGTCACCCGGAATTGATTTTGCCTTGAAAGAGTCTTTATTGCTACTAACATTTAACAAGAAATGTAGTACATTTCACCATTGTTGTTATGGCAGTGATCTGCAGGCTAGCTCAGTCTGTGGTGCAACAGCTCACTGGTCAAGACATTTGGGGTTCCAGTTCTTGCTTTCTATGATTCTTTAAATCAGAACTGGATGGGGGACAGGAGAAAGCCCTTTTCAAATAAAGAACAGCAATTTGTGAATTGGAAGGTCCAGCCACTCTCATCTGCAGGCTGTTCCAGCTTGATTTTGTTTCTTCCTGCAACCAAATGAAATTTCCATTACAATAAACACAGTTCACTTCGTACCAAGATCCCAATAATAAGAAAACAATAGTCATAGTCAGAAGCATTTCTCATCAGTGATCGAGATTTGGGAGGAGTATCTCACATTAATATCAATGTCTTTCACTGTGTGATTAAATCCTTAAGGAGCATGGTGAAAGCCAACCTATTTAGATTAATGATGTTATTGCAAAGCACAGCCTAGGAAGGCTGAGCTATACTGTTTTTGCTTTGTATGACTCCCCCTCCCCCAAATGAATTTTGATTTTACAAAATAAGCGAGAGAGGGATACTCTGACATGCCAAAAATACTACTATTTGAAATCATACAGTAAGAATAACAATGCTGTGAGTATTGGGGCTTTTCCTGAATACCTAAAAAAAAATTCACATTCATTTGGTAATGTTTATAACAATATTGGAAGGTAGACTGCTGAAAATTGCTCTGACTAGAACTTTGCTTGTGGAGAGAAGGAAGGAAAGGACTTGCTTTCTAAAATAAAACCTCATTAGGATCTGCTCCAGATTTTCATATGTTAGGAAATAAGAATTGGAACTAAATATTAGAGATGGCTGAGCAGATATCTGAAGCTGATGTTTACATTACATTTGGCTGGATCCTGGTACTTTCTAATGTGCATCAATCCAGCAGGTGAACCATTTCCATTATAAGCAGTTTCAGTGATCAGTAGGGCAAGGATTTCTATGACATGTCGTATTTTTTCTGGAACCTTTATCTGCATTTATAAGTAATTTAAAACATGTTTTAGAGTAACCTGGTGAGAATTAGATGCATTTTATTTTTCCTGAAAAGACATATTTTGACTTTTTAAAGGTATGTCATATTTCTGCTTAATTTTGTAACAAACATCATATTTTGGTCATATTTTGGTCATTGGCAACCCTCCTGATAAGCCAGCAAGTTCGAGCCAGCAAAGAAAGTGAGAATTTGCCTGTTTTATTTTTTTTTCTAATTTGCTCCCCAACTGTTAATGAAAACTAATCCAGGGATGACCATTTTACTCACAAAATGTTCATTTGATTCCTTCAATACTAGCATTTCTGCCCTGGAAGTGAAGAAGAATAAACCTTTTAATCTGTGTGTGTGCGTGCTTGTGTGTGTTTGTGTGTAAGCACAGATTTTTAAAAATTGGGTGCTAATTTCAGAAAAATTGTAGTCATATTTTTGCTTTAAAAGTCATATTTTTGGTTTAATTGGTCATATTTAAACGGTTTTAAGGTCATAACTGCTTGCATATTTCTAACATGTTTAGGTCATAGAAATCCTCACACTAGTGATCAGGAAATACATATTTATTTATATTATACTGTATATAACTTAGTGCTACCATTGCTGTTATTATTATTGCTAGTATTTACTAGTAAGATAGAGAAAACTTTAACACCAACCGGAAAAAAAATAGGCTATGTAGTGAAGAAAAAAAAGATATATTATGTGATTAAAATAAACATGGCAAAAAAGAGGAAAAATGAATTAACAGAAAAAGAGAGAGAAAAGATCCATATAATGTCCATTAATATGATATAAAAGTAATTCAGTCCTTAATTTACCATTAAATCTAGATGATATAAAAACATATTGTTTCATCTTCTCATTTTTAGAACACATATTTCAAAAATAGGTAAGAGACTCATAGCCTGAATCCATTAATTAAAGTCAGAAGGATGCATTTCTTTCCATTTATGTATAGCTCTTCATGAAATGAGAAATTCCATATTTTAGGAATATAGTGCAACATCATATTAAGACCCTTAACTACAATATTTATATCCAAAATTGTACTGTAATGTTTGAAATTAAAACAAAGCTGAAGTTGGACAAGACCAGATTAGATGAGTTAAAGAGCCTTCAAATTTCTTACAGTGCCAGCACACACATATAAAAAGATTGAAAGTCTAACCCTTTTAAAACATTCTTTGAGGGGTCCAATACATAAAATTAATATACTCTGATGTTAATTTCATTTCGTAAGAAGTATATTTTACATTTTTAACACCTGGACCCATTGATTCTCCAGAAATGGATATTCCAGTTCTTCATTCTGCAAATCAAATAATGCTAACTTCCATTTTACTTTTTATTTACTTCTAAACTTGGATTTTGGATTTCCATTCAAATACTGCGCACCTTTTTTTTTAGTTGCATATATTGCTAAGCGACTGTTGGGGGTAAGTCATATTCAAAGTAAATTAGTGCTACTAAGTAGGAGTTCTAGACCTCTGAAAGTGGAAACTTAGAACACAGAATCAAACTGTGTGTACACATGTACACAAATACATCCATACCAAATACAGACAAAGTAAATGGATTGTCAAATAAAAAATAGGGCATAGGTAACATGTAACAATTCAGCAAGCAAGAAGCTGGATGATGATGGATGGGTGAATCCAATTTCTTATTTGTAACTATTTGTTACTGATGTTTCCATGCTGCTATACTTCAAAATGTTGCAGTCATACAGCCATAGTCATGTGTTACTATGCTAGCCATATCATGAGTAGTGTGCACCCAACATAAAACCGCCACTAGGGAAAAAGCTCATATTTGACTAATCAACGGTTTGGACTCTTAGGAAAGCTCTTTGACAGCCTCTGAAATATTGTTGCATTAGAGGTTGCAAGGTCCTTGGTGAAATGTGGGCAAGAAAGATTCCATGTTTTTATAAACCTTGAGAAAGAAAATTGTTTCCTGTAGTAATTTTGCCCTTTTCAGCTGAAAACAAGGAGTTAAATATTGGTCAAGGAGTAACTGTTCCAGGCTCCTGGTAGGAATGGTAGACTGAATGGTGGTGCCTGTTGGTTCAGTGGGTGGAGCTGACAACGCGGTGACTTTTTTTCGGGCTCAGGCAGGTTTTCCTGAAGCCCAGAAACATTCTCTGGATCAAGGAGAACACCTGGAATCATCCCATCTGTCCTCCGGATGGATGCTTGCAGCCAGAAGATTGCAAACAACATTTTGCGTTCAACTTGTAAGAGCCAGCTGGGAGGCAGGGACTTCATCACTTTCCAAGCCACACTGTAGCCTTAAAGGGACACTAAGACCGGCCACCCCATTTCTAAATCACCAATTTGTATTTTTTTTTAAGAATATGTACTCCAAGAGAAGCTTTCTACAGCGAGGAGAAGCTGGTTCTCTTGGTGCTTAATGTTATTTTTGGGATTACTTTTTTTAAAAAAAATCTTTTAAGTTTTGGATTTTGTTTTCCTTCCAAAGGAAATCCCAAAGATTGAGAGTAAACAATTGTCTTCCTGTTATTATTTTTGTATTAAAGTTGAAGATACTAGCATTTTCCTACACGTTGAATTGGCTGATTTGAACCTTCAGCTTTCTGTTTTCACTTTCCCTTGAGAACTGTCTGCTATCTCACTTTCACTTTGTGTAAACACATTTTGGAACTCTTTCATATGTTTGACTTTCACTGGTTAAGCTCCTAGGGGGTGCCATAATCTACTGCATGAGATGTGGAGGATTTCAAGCAGATTCTTTCTGACTTTTACCAGGATTTTAAACAGATTTCTTCTGATTTCTATCAAGCTTTTATGCAAGATATCCAAGACATTGTGGAAAATATGAGATCTAAAATGTGCCATTCAGGTTGGGGATATGGTGGATGAAATTGAGGAATTTAAGAGCAATAGAAAGGTCTTTTTAAGAGTGAGACTGGGATTTGTATCAAGATGCTGAATGAAGATTGGATAATGGAGCTGGAGAAATCTAAGGGGGAGAGTGACCTGCAAGCCGTAAGTAAAATCGATCTCCTGGTGGAATGCCATGAAAAGAACCTGGAATCTTTGAGGGGGTCAGTTGGGCTGTTTGATTCTTTCAAGAGGAAAGCTCTGTGCACATTGTGGGGATGTTTAACTGCTTTGGTTTATTTTGAAATGGGATAAGGGCTGAAGAATGTTTGTCCGGTTTGCTTTAAGGATTTGATTGATGTTATTCCCTTTTAAAGATATGGAATTACTGTTTTGAATTGTCTTTGTATTTTGGGTTTCTTAAGATTGGGATTATGAAAATTGTTGTACTATTAAGTGTAATAGCAGACAATTTATGTGCTTTTTAATTTGATTCTTATTATAGTAGACAGAAATGTATAGAATAGTGGTAAGAAGGGAATAATTAAAAATGTTTTATCTTTTGGAGAGGAGAAAGATATTTAGGAGGTTTATATGAACTTTTTTCCTTTATTTTAATATAAGGGGGAGGAGTAACTGTTCTTAGTGATTTTTATTATGTGTTAAAGTGGAATGACTTATAGAAACAATGTGGTGTTTTGGTTTAATATAGAGTAAGAGATTGATTATGGAAATTTTTGTATATCCTTGGTGTTAAAAGTTGGAAGGCACATCTTTTTGTAAATCTGAAATTTTTTTCTCTTGTGTTTCCGCACTTTTTTAGTTTTTTTTCTTTATTTATTTTTTGGGGTTTTTTTGTAGTTTTTATTCTTCTCTTGAAACCTAATAATATTTACTATAATGAGAATTCATTTGTTTTAGTGAGCCTGAGCCTAGAACTCTCTTCTTCCATATCATTAGTAAAATTTATTTGTCCACTGTTTACAATTCAACCCATGTTTATTCAGTATTCCTTTTCAAATGCAAAGGTCAGTCATGAGGAAGCGAAGTACATATTTCATTTTCATTATATGTTCCATTCTTCTACTTCTTTATCAGTTTATGATTCCTCCATCTGCATGAAAGTGAATATAGTCTGCATTTTCATACCTATTTTCCTAAAATATGCAGATTTGTGTGCAATTTCTGGCCCAATATGCATGTTCTTACAATCCCTTTTCTTCAGTATAACACACTTTTATATAATTTTCAGTAGTCCATATATTTTATGGATACTTTCCCCTACTCTATACCTATCTGTGTACATTTTTTAAAATCAAACTGGAGAAATGTATTGTGAAATTCAGAAAAATATGACTATTAAAAATGTCTGTCTTTTGGTGTATATCTTAAGTATAATAGCAGACAACTTATGTGCTTTTTAATTTGATTCTTATTATAGTAGACAGAAATGTATAGAATAGTGGTAGGAAGGGGAAAATTAAATATTTTTATCTTTTCAAGGGGAGAAAGAAGTTTAGGAGGTTTCTATGTACTTTTTTCTTTATTTTAATATAAGGGGGAGGAGTAACTGTACTTAGTGATTTTTATTATGTATTAACATGGAATGACTTACGGAAATAATGTGGTGTTTCAGTTTAATATAGAGTAAGCGATTGATTATGGAAATTTTTGTATATCCTTGCTGTTAAAAGTTGGAAGCCACATCTTTTTGTAAATTTGAAAAATGTTTCTCTTGTCTTTCTGTACTTTTTTAGTTTTTTTTTCTTTCTTTGTAGTTTTTTTTCTTTCTTTGTAGTTTTTATTCTTCTCTTGAAACCTATTAAAATTTACTATAAAAAAAAGTAGTTAAGGTTCCAGCAAACATTGTACAGTAATGCTGCACATGTTCAGACCTATTTGCCATGGGACCTTGGATACCTGAGTCTTATGTTGACCAGGATGCATGGGGTCACCTCTTGTCTTTTCAGCACATTCCGCAGAATTGCTAGTCCATGTTTAGCACAAGGAGAAAGACCTTGGTTCAACACCTGCTCACAAACAGTATTAATATAAAAGATTTAAAGAGATTGTTATCTTTATGATGTTGAACAAAGCCACATCCTTGAGGCTAAGGACACTAGTTAATATTTTAAATAAAGGCTATGCAAAATGCATTCCATTTTTATGCATTAAGCCAGGCTAAGAAATATTGATACAAATTTATACCAGCTGTAACTGCTACCACTTCAATGGAGTTAACTCAATTAATTTAGATGTCTTTCCTCTTATTCTAAGGACTCAATGGGATAAAATGCACCCTTGGTTCATTTTCATTTTATCCTTGTAACAAGTGGTAGTACTATATTAACTTACAGCAAAATATAATGATATGCAGAAAATTTGCTTTACAATTATCTGTCTCTTTCTGTCTCCCTATCTGACATTCATATTTTAATATTCTCTGCTTGCTGGAGTCCTGCAAGAGATGAGGGATGCATTGTTATCAGCATGAGTGCTGTTCAAAGAATAGAATGGGATTCATGAGGAATTCACTAACATTCCCTCCTGATCTGAAATTCTGCAAAAAGTGTTGCTTAACATATTCTACACTCCACGACTTGTTTCCACAAATACTGATTAAGTTATGTATGGTATATATTCTGTAACATGCACATCACCATTTGGAGGAAAATTCCGAGGGAATATTATTAATCTTCTCCCAGTGCCATTGTATATATATTAACTCAGATTTTTTTTACCCATTCAATCTTGTCCAATTCTTGGAGATTGCCTCAACAAGTCCCTTCAGTTTTCTTGGCAAGGCTTTTCAGAAGTGGCTTGCCCTTGCCTGCTTCCCAGGGCTGAGAGAGAGTGACTGGCCCAAGGTCACCCAGCTGGCTCTGTGCCTCAGGTGGCACTAGAACTCACAGTCTGCAGCCTGGTGCCTTAACCACTACACCAAACTGGCTCTCCTCAGAGATAAGTCCCAATAATTAAATGGTGCTTACTCCCAGGTAAGTGTATAAAAGTTGGTGGGGTCAGTACTGAGACATAATCCTGAAGAGAATTTGGTGCTCTTGACTCAATGGCATGCTCCACTGATATCAACAGATACCTCACTGAGCAATGCTGGATCTGCTCCTGCTCCTATTTAAATGTTCTTGTTGACAGCTCCCCATTGTTTTGTTCACCAGGGTGCCCAGCTATAGCACCTTGTATTATCTGAAGCAGAGAATGGCAGCTGTCATCGACACCAACTGAAAGATACCTGATCAAGACATCCTTGGAATGGACAGCTCCCCCTGGAATTCATCCGCTCTTCAGGGCTTCTTTGTCTCTAGAATTGGAGCCACTGTAGGAAATAATCCAAACCCTGCCTGCATAGCACATTACAGGGTTTAGTTTTGGGGTCAAACCATCTTGGGACAAACACTTGGAAGAATTGCATAACATTTTGGGAACAAGGCTTTCATATATATGTAAGAAGTGTTTGATTGTTCAGTGAGATGGGAAGTTAACATAGTTAGGACATAATATTTAATGTTAAATTAATCTAATAATGTACTGAGCTGTCTGCAGTCTCCTTAAAAGACTGAAGAACAGGTCAGTATAATAGATTAGAGAAATACAATAATATTAAATTTTACAACCCTAATTGTTTTGTTTTAATCTGATTTCATTTGATTATCTGCATATAAGTAAGGCAAATATGTCCAAAGCCATTATGTCATGAATCACAGAGCTAATACCATTTAGCATTTACTACTGTGCATGAAGTGCATCATGGTAGGAAATGCCAAGTAATCAGGCAATGCTTTCATTTCCTTGAAAGCTTGCAATGGATAAAACAAACTATGGGCATGATTTAGCCCAAGTGAAGTAGTCTAACAGCAGAACCTTGTATATGCCTACTCAGAAGTATGACCTGTATGTGTATGTCTGTATCTTATTTTTATTCCTGGGTAGATATAGGTGTATAAATAGTACACACTAGTATGCATTGATTTATATTTTAAATTTACAGAGCCATAGGCTGCACACAATCCTCAGGATTCTTCAAAATCATGTCAGTGAGCAGTGGCATGAGTTTCCATGGAATTTTTTAAAAGAAAAATAAATAGGTGGTATCTTAACTCACCTATAGACCTAACATACCTATACAGCTTAAAAATATTCTTTACATTCCTGCTTTTAATTGAATCTTTATTATGGCCTTAAAGATATTTCTATATCATATTTATATAGTCATCCATCTCACATAGCATGACTCTGTATATTATAATATTACTTTTGTTGGTCTTAATCCTCTGCATGCCACCCAGAGTCACTTCTGTGAGATGGGTGGCTATATAAATTGTTCAAACAAACAAACAAATAAATAAATACATAAATTCACCTATGAATCATTGTCCTCCCCACTGTAAATCTCCTGCATTTTCCCATGCTTCTTGTTAGGAATTTCTTCCCTCTCACTCCATATTACAAGCAGGAGAGTTAGCCCAGAGGAAGAACCACCCCAAAGCAGCAACGATTCCTCATTAGGGGATGACTAATGCTTAAGGACAACTGGGCTGACCCCAGAGACCCTGCCTTTGCTGCTGGGAATTCCTCCTGAAATGGGTTGTATGCCTGCCTGGGGGGCATTCACGTGCCTCCCCATTAGCCTTAAACACACATACCAGCACGTGAGCCTTGACCTCTTAATGGCATCCTTAGTGAAAAACACAGGCTGCTGAAATCAGTGGGCTTGACAGCTTCCCTAAGCTTGGCAATTTAACCTCCCTGAAAGATCTAGTTTCCTGTAATGAAAGGAGATAAGGACCCAGATGCATAAACATTTTAAAAAATTACTGCAGGAAGCACAGCTTTTCTAGTGAAAGACAAATAAATTAAACGAATGTCTTATAACTAAACAATAGTTTGGTTCTCTTCTTATCTCAGTCATGCTCTTCCTCATCAGCACCATTAATTCCTTTTGTTCAGAGGCAAGTGGGCCTCCTCCCTCTTCTCCTTCCCTTTCAGTTGCCAGTCGAAGGCAAAAGATGCGTTTCTTTTCAGAAGACACGAAAGATGCGTTCAGAAGGCAAAAGATGCAAGATGCATTTCTTTTCAAATTGCCTCTGGGGCCAGAATAGGCAAAGGGAGAAAGTGGAGGATCCAGAGGCCAGCAGAGGTTGGAGAGCTGAAGCTCCTTCCACCTCCACAGCAGTACCGCCCTGGGAGAAGCCAAATATTGCAGACACCAGGGCTCACAGCTGCACAGTAACTCGGCTGAAACCAAATCTGTCCCCCATAACTGGAACAGTGGAACAGGCCTGCAGGCAAATATTAACATTTTTCAAAATGTTAAGTCTCTCTCTCTCTCTCTCTCTCTCTCACACACACACAGAAGAAGGTGCTCTAATAGTGTGTCCCTCCCTGAAACTAAATGGGTTCCATGAAGTCTCCAACTTTGCTAGCTACAATGCTAAGTCCCTTCTTCACTGAATTTGCTAAATCTTGCTAGAAAACATCGTTATAATGCTTGCAAAAACCTAACTATTTTTGAGGCAAGCTAAGGAGATTCTCCCATTTCTAGTCAAAACCAGGCTCAGGCAGTTTCCCAAAGGTATAACTTTGAAGAGCTGTGATGGAGCTCTTAAATTAATTCTAAAATTCATTTTTCTTTTTTGTTTTCCAGCACCCCCAACCCCCCATATTTTCCCCATAGGTAGTTTATTATAGGATGTTTTTGTTTTATTTCATCATACTGTTTTTATAATATAGATTAGGTTTCTGTCTTTAAAGTATAGCCTTTTATATAATAGTAATAAACTTATACAGTTATATAGCTATATATTTTACATGGAAATATCACATATTAATAACAAATATTTTGAAAGAAATGTTAGTTACAATGTTTTTAACATTTAATAAAATGGTTGGCTTATCTGTTCCTTCAGTACACCACATCTTTCCCTGCCTGTAATCAAGAGTTGTTTGTTTGTTTGTTTGTTTTGTGCCTTTGAGTCAGTGTTGACTCCTGGCGACGCCCTGAACTAGTCTCTACAGTTTTCTTGGCAAGGTTTTTCATAAGTGGTTGGCCTTTGCCTGCTTCTTCCTATGGCTGAGAGAGAAAGACAGGCCCAAGGTAACCCAGCTGGCTTTGTACCTAAGGCAGGATTAGAACTCAGGGGCTCCTGGTTTCAAGCACTACACAGAACTGGCTCTCAATCAATATATATCGCTCCTGGACTTCCGAAAAAGACTAAAGACCTGGTTTTGTCAGCAGGCTTGGAATGGGAGGGGGAATAGTTATACCTGGGGATGGCTGGCACCCTAAGTGATTTTGAGGGGCCTGTTACACTCACGGACTGATTAAAATCTTTTGCCACTTAGATTTTATTATATTTTTATTTTATTGTATTGTTGTATTGAAATGGTTTTAAATTTTAACTGCATTTTATTGTAAACCACCCAGAGTCCCCCATGAGGTGGAGATGGGTGGTGAATAAATGTATAAATAAATAAATAAATAAATAAATAAATAAATATGTTTTGATTAAATAAAGCTTTTTGAAGATTTATTATGACTATCACAATATTATCTTTAGATTGGATTTAGATAATATAGATTAGTTAGATAATGTTATCTATATCTCCTTCCTTTAACTCTTTATCAGATGCATGGAGTGGCTAGACTGACATAGGATTTAAATTGGAGTGGGGGGAAGTGGGGGAAAAGCAGGGAAGGGAGTGGAAGATAGGGTGGTTATGTAGATGCATCTTCTTTGTAAGACAGATTGTAAAAGGTGAAAGGTCCCCTGTGCAAGCACCAAGTCATGTCTGACCCTTTGGGGGGATGCCGCTTTCAGGATGTTTTCTTGGCAGACCGTAGAGGGGTGGTTTGCCATTGCCTTCCCCAGCCATCACCTTCCCCAGCAAGCTGGTGCTCATTTTACCAACCTGGGAAGGGTGGGAGGCTGAGTCGACCTGAGCCGGCTACCCGAGAATCCAGCTTCCGCTGGGATCGAACTTGGGTCGTGGGGAGAGTTTCTGTTGCAATACTGCCGCCTACCACTCTGCGCCATACGAGGCTCTATTTATTTTCTATCCTGCCTTTATTATTTTTATAAATAACTCAAGGCGGGGAACATACCTAATACTCCTTCCTCCTATTTTCCCTACAACAGCAACCCTGTGAGGTGAGTTGGGCTGAGAGAGAGTGACTGGCCCAAAGTCACCCAGCCGGCTTTCATGCCTAAGGCAGGACTAGAACTCTCAGTCTCCTGGTTTCTAGCCAGAGCCTTAACCATTAGGCCAAACTGGCTCTCTATTTATCTAGAACCTAATAAATGAGAAGGTTGTATTGATTAGAATTAATGGATATCCAGTGAATGTCAACAGTATCTATAAATGTACATCAGATCCAACAGAGAAAGACACAGAGAAATTGATGCAACATATCTCAGTTAAGAAAGAAAATGGGCCTACTAACAGATGATTGGAATGCAAAAGCTAGAGGAATAGAGGAACTCTGAAATAAGAAAATTTGGACTGGGAAAGTCAATAATTCAGGAGATATTTTACAAAAACAATACATTGTTTACTGCCAACACCTGCTTCAAATGAAGTAAATGTGAACATGGACATCACATCAGAATCAAATAGAATAGGAAGTAAAAGACGCAGATTATGGAATAGATCATGAATTATTGGTGTCAAATACACAGGTTAAACTAGAATGTTGAACAGTGTAGGGGTGCCAACAAGAAGAATCTTACCTGAAGAATCTACAGTCATCAATAATGGAAATAAATGAAGGGAAGGGAAGGGAAGTCCTTTTAAGATCAGAGGAAGCATTGTGAAATTTATAGCCAAGGTAGAAAAACTCAACAGAAATCACAGAAGAGAAGAGGCAAATGATGTTAAACAAAGGTGGAAATATATACTACAACTCAACAGAATTATAGAATGTCAGAAACATTTCTGTAGAGGAAATATATTCAGAAGCAGGCTCCACTAGAAAGTGAAATATGATAGACAGCAGGGCAGTCTGAAAAGAAAAGCATCAGGATCCAGTGAAATACCCACTGAATTGTTTAAAACAGTTTAAGTTACTGAACCATTGCAATGACTCTTTGCACAGCAAAGTTTTGTTTAAGATCTTAAAAAGAAGGACAGGGCCATGCATGGGGAAAGAAATAGCTTAAAAAAAAACACAGAGGAACACCAAATCAGATAGCTAACATAACAAAGAGAATGAAGAGAATGTATATGAAGGTTTATTTCATTGACTACAGCAAGGCCTTTGACTGTGTAGATCATGCCAACATGTGGAACATATTATGGTTAATGGGTGTGCCAGAACACTTGATTGTTCTTCTGAGAATCTTTACAATGAACAAGAAGCTACTGTAAGAACTGAGTATGGAGAAACAAAATAGCTGAAATAGAAAAGAGAGTGAAACAAGAATGCATATTGTTGGATATCTGTATATTATAAATACAGCAGGATGAAAGAGATGACAGCTGGAATCAAAACTGAAAGTTGAAAGGCTTACAGTTTGAGATATGTAGATACCACTTTGTAAGCTGAAAGTCAAGATGATTTACAAGAACGTATTATGAAAAAAGTAATGCAAAGTTAAATATTGAGGTTCATGTTAGTTAAGATGTTAGACAGGGCTGGGGAAACCCAGATTCAAAGCCACACTTTGCTGCCCCTCTGTATGAAGGCAGGATCTCCTATTGCCATAGACCTCACTCCCACTCACATGGAAACACATGGTGCTTGGAAGACAACATACTCATTAACCCACAGGCTGCAATTTTCTTTAATAAATGTGCTTCTGATTTACTTGGTGGCAGGGGAGGGTTAATTTTCAGAAAACAATAAGCCACCAAAACTAAAAGTGAGTGATAAGCCACACTTTTTTAAAAACAAAAAGAAAAGAAATGTAAAGTGCTGGAGCAAAAGAAATTGACTGAAGCTAGTGCTTTGAATTCAGTTCTGATGGTCCTGTTGCACTGGATGTTGAAGGTGAACAAACTTGGTGTGGGTGAGAGAGTATTAGGAAATGGGTGTGATTTCTTTGCACAGCATGCCTGTGATGTTCAACAGGGTCACACACTGCATTTGGCAAGTAGATCTTGGCAAGCGGATGTTGTCCTACATGGTACTCCTGGAAGAGCTTGGTTGAAGAAGCCCGGATAAGCTTTTGGCTCTCCACCTTCTGTTTTCGTGTCTCTGCCTATGTGGGGGCTGGCATGGACAGCTGCCTTGCCATCCATCCATCCATCCCAGTATGAATGGTGAAAGCAGGCCTGACCCTGCTCTTGCTGTCTCCTGACAAAAGTCTTCTGTGGTTGATAAGCTGTGCAGGATCATGTGCAATTGCTTAAGGGGAAGGGATCATTGAAGTAATTTTAAAGAAAGCATTCCAAGGCTTCTCTCCCTGCACTCTTTCTCATGAAGATGCCACCCCTGATTGTTGGGCTGCACCTTGGTGCTTGTCCTGTCCTTCAGAGGGCATTAATCAATCATCATGTATTAAAGCTTTGGCAATAATTCCAGGCTGGAGCACATGAAATAACAAGCAAACCTGCATGAACTAGAGCTCCAGCTGGAGACCGATTCCATTCTCACTGGGCTGAGGTTGGTCCTTCCACCTCATTCCCTCAGGGGTTTGTCACTAGAGAACCTGGAGCTTTCTGATCTCAGAATTCCCTGCTATAAATAAAGTCCGCAGAGTCCAGGACAGATCCTGTCTGGGTAGGCTGCATCAAGCTGCCTGTCTTTCACTTCTCTCCTTTTTCCAGGTAAGAATTAGGAGAGGGTTGCTTAGGTTGGAGTAGTATGCAAAAAAGTGAAATCAATAAATTTTATTCTATGAATATTCATGTCATGCATATCAACAGCCCAAATGCCTTAGGAATAATGGTGTTATTGTGCATCCCTGGATATCCCAAAATGAACAGAGGCTCTGGTAGACATGGGACTGTTCTCAAAAGTGTGGTCTGTATACAGTGCATGCATTCTACATTACATTTTGGCAAGGAGGGGGATAACTACTGTGAATGATGAATTAGTTCAAGGACAACCTTTAAGAATCAGAACTTCACATTTTTCTTTTATTGCTGGAAGATTAAATTAGAATCCCAAGCATACAGACTAGCATACTACTTCTACTCCTAAAATAGGAATAAAGAAAAATGAAGGCAGAGAAATTAACACTTATCAAAGAAGGAATGTGAAGGGCACTATGGAAATAGGAAGGTAGAATATGAAAAAAAACTGCACTTCAAGAGAAAATTCTGTGAAGTGGTGTGATGAGAGAGCCAAAATAATAGAAAAAGGAAAAGAAATCAAAACACATACTGTTTAAGGGGAAGATAAAGAATCTCACATCATATTTGATTGCAGATACTTGAAAATGTATAGTAGATAGACCCTCTGGTTTGGCTATGGAGAATTGCCCTGGGCTATCCTGACAGCCTGGAGTTCCAAATTAACCAAGGAAGTCTAAATGAATGATACATCCACTGGGATCTACAGCCTCCTAATATTTATAGTAATGAAGGGGAGACCATATAAAGTGATTATGGAACAATGAAATCTCTTTTTTGGACCCTAATTTCACTGTGAAAATTAGAAGCAGCCATAAAAGGAAGAGGAAATAACTACAGTCCAGTAAAGTGTGGCTCAGTAAGTGGTAGCATTTGATTCGGGAATAAGAGCCCCACCATGATGTCTTAAACTCTCTGCCTGACCAGCATCATTGGACTTGGAGCCAGCACCATCAAACCACCTGATGATACAACCCCAGGGAAGCCCCAAGAGAGATGTGGGGAGCCTATTGGATGGCAGCATCCAGCAGGGAACTGGATTCTGGACTTGTAGCATCTGTCTGCCATTCTTTAAAGCAGTAGTGCCATCTTGTGAAAAGACACAGCTGCTTTAAACGGTTACAGGCAGGTGCTATATTCGTATACCAAAGCATTCTTTCAGAATTTAATCCAAAGTGATATACAGTCCTTATCTATAGCATGAATCTGGAAAGTGAAAGGAGACCTCAGGGCTACTTGACTGATAGATGAAAGCTGGCAGGTGAGCATTACCAAAATGTTGGTCTCAGGAGACAAATTGGAAAAAGAGTACAGAACGAAAGGCATCATGAGGAATGCCCAGGTTGTACTTCAACAAATTGGTCAATCTCGTGATGGAGACACTTCAGGATTGGTTGTGCTTCCTGCCAAAACTCTCCCACTTGGCCAATTTCCAGATGCCACTGAGAGTTATCCAGCTGGGGGAGTGAATAGTGCCATGAAAAGTGTTGGAGATAAAAACTTCCTGGTAAACATCTCCTTAATAGTATATCTTAGTTGAAACTAGAGCAGTTGTCTACAGTTAAGAAATCCACTCTACATAGGTTCAGAGGAACTTACTGTACATTGTTATTATATCTACAATTTCACTTTCTTTCACAGCTGAGCCCTGAAAACTGAACTGTATTCTCAAGCAACATATGTGGATTTTATATTTAGTGGTTCATATTTTACATTAATAGAGGGAAGAGAAGGATGGCTGTGTGTCTTTATAATATGAAACAATAGCCAGATCTAAGTAACCAGCCTTGGGGACAGGTTCTGTATCTCAGGTTTCTCCCAAATGAAATCTGAAATACTACATTTTAAGAAGGATCGTACCATGCATGATTTCTGCATGTTTGAATACAGTTTGATTTTGTACTTTAATGTATTGATGTATGAGTAGTGATATTTTTCATCAGTGCAAATCACATTTGGCCCCAAGAAAGGGTCCCCAAGACAGTTTCCAATGTAATTAAAAAATACAATATCTGAAAAGATATTGAACTGAATAACTTCTAGAGATTAAGACATGAAGTTAAAGCTTCCGTACTATAATTAAGCTCAACCAAAGAGCCGGCATAATCTCATATTAGACACATAGGCTCTTCTAAATTCCCCTTCCCATCACCCTTTCTCTCTCCCTTTTTCTCAGCAGTCAGAAGGGAACACTTTTTAATGTCTTTGTGGCCTTCTCGTGATTTGGCCCCTCGTAATCTGATGCCAAACCATTAGATCGCTTTATAGGTCAGAGCCAGTTGTACCTCACCCTCCTTCTTATTCCTTGTACCCAAACTCAGCTGCTATTAAAATAATAGGAAATTGGTAATGAGACGGAGAAAATATTATTGGCAGCGGGCTTAGCCAAAGAACTTTGCAATATTGTACATGTTTCTCTTTACAGCATTGCAAAGTTTAGCTGAGCCCGCTGCCAATAAAGCTTTTCCCCCATTATCAACCTAATCCTATAATTCCTGTTTCCATGGTGATAATTTATGACTTTTTCACTCATTTCTAACATGTGTTTACTTATTTTTTTAATTAGGCAATAACATATAGCAAGATGGAATATATCATTTTTTTTCCTCAGCAACCTTCTCTTCCCCTTCTGCAACTGGGCAAATAATCATATTATATGACAGAACTGAGTCAGGCGTGTGCTACTAATCTGTTTGAATCCCAGAGGAAATCAGCCTGATTCAGTCAGATTGAGGAAATGGCCCTATCAAAGCAACGTTTGACAAACATGGACCCAGTTGGAACCTGAACCCTTGGGAAGATTTTGCCCATTTCAGAGGACTGGAGGAATGGAGGAAGTGGGTCTCTCCATATAAGTATGAAAAGAGGAGAAATGTACAGAAAGGGGGAATGAAAGAACAAGTTATTCTTAACTTGAACTAACCAACAATAGGAAATGTGGAGGAAGGTCTCCATGTCACAGTGGATTTGTGATACTAAGGGAAACTAAAGCTGCGTGTACTCCAATGCATAACTAGAACTTAAAAGCAAGTTTTAATAAAGCCAGAACAATGATCAGTAGGGTTTCATGGCAGGAGAAGCTAAGGAGAAAAGGAGTCCAAGATAAATGGGAGCTCCAACAATGACAATAAAAGAGGAATTATAAACAATCTCATGGGGTAGGGGATGTTAGCTGAAAAAAACAATGAGGTTGCATAAAAGATTTACAGGTAGTCCTGGACTTATGACTATTCATTTAGCGACTGTTCAAAGTTATGACAGTGCTGAAAAAAGTGACTCATGGCCAGTCCGCACACTTAACGGTCATCGCCATGTCCCTGCAGTCATGTGATCAAAATTCAGGCGCTTGGCAACTGGCATGTATTTATGATGGTTGCAGCATCTCAGGGTCATGTGATCACCATTTGCGACCTTCCCAGCCAGCTTCCAACAAGCAAAGTCAATGGGGGAAGCTGGATTTGCTTAACAACCACAAGATTTGCTTAATGACCGCCGCAAAAAAGGTTGTATAATTTGGCATGGCTCACTTAACAACCGCCTTGCTTAGCGACAGAAGTTTTGGTCCCAACTGTGATAATAAGTCTAGGACTACCTGTAATGGAAACCGGAAAGTTGAAAAGAACGCGTATAGGAGGTAGAAAGAAGGGCAGGTCCCAACAAAAGCATGTAGACAAGGACCCCAGATTTGTTGAGATGGTGACTGCCAAACTAATTCTCAGAATGAGCTGAGGATACT
Organism: Candoia aspera; assembly: GCF_035149785.1. Classification (NCBI taxonomy): domain Eukaryota; kingdom Metazoa; phylum Chordata; class Lepidosauria; order Squamata; family Candoiidae; genus Candoia; species Candoia aspera. The sequence continues at coordinate 177,907,370 of NC_086153.1, forward strand.
AAGAGCAAAAAGACCTTCTTCAGATATGTTCGAAATAAAAAGGAAAGAAAGGAATCTGTATAACAGCTGTTCAATAAAGATGGTAAGATGATAACAGATAATCAAGAAAAAGTGAGACTATTCAATTCCTATTTCAGCAGTGTGTTTCTCTGAGGAGGGGATATGGGTTTTATTAGGCAATTATGAAAAGTAAGGTATAGACAGGCTTGAACCATGATGTTGAAAGAAATATGATCAAGAAATTCTCTTGAATGAGTTTAAATTGAATGAGTTTAAATCTCCAGGCCCAGATAAATAGAATCCTAGGCCAGAACTGAACTTCCTGCCTGGCCCATTGCCAGCATGGGCCAGTCATCACTTCTTGAGTGTAGGAATGGCTGATGTCATCCTCCTCCCATTGCAACTATACCCCATGCCCTTGTTGTCCACCTTTGAAAATATTTTTGTTAGAAATTTTGAATGCAATAAAAGTATTAAAAAATTAAAGAAAAAAAAAGAAAATATAGTATTATGGCTTCTGCCCATCTTTCTATCAAGTAGTTGCCATCTTACACTTTCCCTTCCCTCTCTATCCCTTTTTAATCCTCAAATCCATAAATCATCAATTCTCCACGTTTTCCACTTTTGATATAAAACTACTGTTTCCTGACTTGCACCGTCTTAAGTCCTTCAGAGCAAATGGTCTCCAGCCCTTTGTCCCATTCAAGTAGCAGCCCCAGCTGTGATTGGCTGCAGTGCCTGGCAGACCTCCTCCTCTCCAGAAGTTAGTGGCTGCCCCGCCCAGCCATTTGTCCTGGACTTCCAGATAGCTAAATTCTTTGCCTTTTTGAATAATCTTCTATTGATCCAATGATGGCCTGTTAAGTCAATGAGCTATCCTCAACTTTAGAAGCTCATGTTCCATTCAACCCCCTTACATCTCCTGTCAGGCACCATTTTGATTTCTGCCAGCTGGGTGAAACATGCCCCTTTTGCCTTCTCAGCCCCTGCCCATCATACTGCAAAGCTTCCCTTCCTTTCTCTTTAATTTTTAAAACATTTTAAGTTGCAATGTAGAAACATTGATACTTTGTTTCTATGAAGTTGATATATCAGCTCTTCCTCATTATAAGTTATATGAAACATATAAGGGGATATATGAAATGCATGAGGGAACTATGGACGGACAGAAGACCTGCATCCACACTGACTGAGAAACAGGTAGTCGCCCAACGCTTCAACCTAGTGAAGAGGAAGCTGCTCTCACAACTTGAGATAGACCAACTACACATTATATCCCAGACTCAAGAAGACCAGGAAGAACAACTGGAGGTCTAGCCAACACCTGAAGCTGGAACGTCGCTGCCACCCCCTCCATTACAGAGCACAGCAGCTGATATGAGGCAAAAGATCATGGATAGACTAGCTACAGTCAAGTCTCGAGACCGATTACCAAGGCTCAGTGGAGAAGTACCATCAGATACTATGCTAGAAGATGCCAACAGCCCTCGCGACAATCCCTACTACCACTATAACTCAAACCAATGAACTAGTATACGCTAATCCTGAAGATGCTTGGCTACATGATCAAGAAGAACAGCAGTACATAACCCCCCTGGAAAATGAGGTTGGAGGCTAAGATCAAGGTAACTCGGAGAGAAGTTAGTCAGCTGGTGGAACTACAGAAGGGTGTGGAGATTAAGAATAAGACTCGGCAACTGAAAAAATTCAAGGGCCTGACTCCATCTGAAGCCCTAGAGCCTGCTAAACAAAGGCTCACAGCACTGGCTACCAGGCTAAGGAGATACACTAGAGAAGCAAAGGCCGAGAAGATAAATGCCCTGTTTGCCAAAGAACCGTCCAAGGTGTACTCCCAACTGCAGTGCAACAACACAGTAACAGCAGAGCCACCAACAGCAGAAACTGAACAGTACTGGAAGAACATATGGGAGGAAGAGAAGACACATAACACCAGTGCAAAGTGGCTGCAGGACCTGAGAGCAGACTGCATAAGTCTCCCAGACCAGGAACCAGTCACCATCACAGTAGCAGACATCCAACAGCGGGTCAAGAACATGAAGAGCTGGACAGCACCTGACCCGGACATGATCCACACCCACTGGCTAAAGAAACTAACAGCAGTGCATGAACCCCTAGCAGCACAGATAAACCAGCTGCTAGCGGCAGGCTCCCACCCAGACTGGCTAACACAAGGTAGGACAGTGCTGATCATGAAAGACCCCCAAAAAAGGAACAACACCATCTGACTACCAGCCAATAACCTGCCTCCCCACAACATGGAAAGTCCTATCAGGCATCATAGCTGCCAAGCTGCAGGAGCACATAGGCCAGTACGTGAGCACAGCTCAGAAGGGCATTGGGAACAACACCAGAGCCTCCAAACACCAGCTGCTCATAGATAGAGCAGTCACTACTCAAGGTCTAGACAGACCAATCTGAGCACAGCCTGGATTGACTATAGGAAAGCCTATGACTTGACACATACATAGATCTGTGAATGCCTGGCACTATACAAAGTCAACAGGACACTAAGGACCTTCCTCAAGAACTCAGTGGGACTGTGGAAGACAACACAGACAGGCAGGCATTGGCCAATCAACCAGACATTGTAGTAGTAGACAAGGACCAGAAGACAGCGGTGGTGATAGATGTAGCAGTGCCAAGTGACAGCAACATCAGGAAGAAGGAGTGTGAGAAGCTGGGGATGTACCAGGGCCTAAAGGAGGAACTAGAGAGGATGTGGAAAGTGAAGGCTAAAGTGGTCCCAGTGGTGGTAGGGGCACTCGGGGCTGTGACTCCCAAGCTGGGAGAGTGGCTCCAACAGATCCCAGGAACAACATGAGACACATAGCACCCATAGGGGTAAGAAGGGGATTTTATCTATCTCTATCCCTGTCTGTCTGTCTGTCTGTCTGTCTGTCTGTCTGTCTGTCTGTCTGTCTATCTATCTATCTATCTATCTATCTATCTATCTATCTAACATCTATCTCTATCTCTATCTCTCATAGCCTGTAGCTATAAAAAGTTACATTAGTAGAGTTGTAAGAATCTAACAGTAGATAATTTAACTTTTATGTAGCATGTGGTAAATTTTACAATCCAAATTTCCAGTGCACAAGTATAATGAACAAAGTTAGTATAGAGTATAGAGTTAGTTCCCGGGGAGATAGTGCAAACATTTATAGTAAATTTGAATTGCTTGGAAAGTCCAATCGTGGATATTAACTGATGTAATAAGCAGAAATGTCCTGTGTTTCTTCCAAGGATGGAAGAAAAGGAAGAAGAAACAGATGGGGATAAGACTACTTAGAGATTAAAGGTAAAGGTAAAGGTTTCCCTTGACATTAAGTCCAGTCGTGTCCGACTCTAGGGGGCGGTGCTCATCTCCGTTTCAAAGCCGAAGAGCCGGCGTTTGTCCGTAGACACTTCCGTGGTCATGTGGCCAGCATGACTACACGGAATGCTGTTACCTGCCCACCGAAGCGGTACCTATTAATCTACTCACATTTGTGTGTTTTCGAACTGCTAGGTTGGCAACTTAGAGATTAGACCTGTGTTAATAGAAAAGTTGGGAGAAATAGAGGAAAAAAAACTCTGAAATGGGAATACAGAGGGAGGAAAAGACATGTGAACAGAGCAATAAGGATCTATCCACACAAATGGAGGGGCACAGCCAAAGAACACCATTCAATGCTGCAGTCTTTGCCTGCTATAAACTCCCATCCTGTACCCCGCTGCTAATATTTTCTCGGGTAGTTGCAGCTACCCTGCGCTTCTTCACTGCCAATATGGTCTGCTTTAACCTTGCCTGCAAGGCAACTGCTGAAAGCCCTATGTTTCAGAATAAATCCCAGTCTATTTATCACCCCCACCCACATACAACCCAGTCTAAATCTGGTGCCCGGCCTGCCTGATTCTTCTTCAAATGAGGAAAGAGTTGGGGTTACAGTCTCTGTATCATTGGTTGCCAGACCTTATCATCTGTTGATTGTTATGGGATTTTACAATGGTAAGTCTGGGTTTTGTCCTTTAAAAAGAACCCCCAACATTGATAGATTTTCCGATCCTTTTCTGAATTTCAGATGGATGGCTATTCTTGGGGGGCTTAGCAATAACCCCCTGGGAAAGGTCCATTTTCAGGGACTGAGCAACACAAGACAAAAGGTAAGCAGTGGAGTTTGTCTGCTTGGGACTACTGCAAGAGAGTACGTTTGGATCTGAGTCTGTCACTTCCTGAACATGCTCCCCCTTTGCTCTGAGATAAGGAAAAAACTATCTTCGGATGTGCTGAATCAACCTGTTACTGTATGGAATTTTTTGCTTGTTTGTTTTGGGTTTGGTTGTCTCCTCTCATTTTACTCTCTCTCTCCTCATGATGTGAAATCACCCAACTCGACTGCTACTCTCTGTGTCTTAACCTGGAAGCGCACTTAGGCTGCTGGATCAGTTGATCTAGGTACCTGCTGCTGAAAATGCCTGTGGCTTACAGGTAGGGCCACTGTCCATAGCTGTGAGTGCTGAAGGGCAGTTTTGTTCCCTGTGAATGAGCAAGAAGGGTTTGGAAGTTTAGCAAGAATGACTGAAAGGGAGTTTGTGAAGGTAGAAGAGTCCTTTGAAGGACCTATGTGTGCTGATTCAGAAAGAAGGCCCACTGACTAGGCAACTCGTTGTTCCAGGGGCATCTGTGGGGGAGATCAAAGGGCAAGAATGCACATGAAAAGGGGTAGGGTTTTCACTGTGTGGTTGCAGACGCACAGTTTTTGACCCCCTCCTTCCCCTCACAGATGCTCCTGTGGTGCCCTCCAGTTGTCTTGGACTTCAACCCCAGTCAGCATGGGCAATGCCAAGGAATCTACTATGGAAAGAGTCATCCACAATAACCATACATCACTAAGTTATAGGCTTTGGATGTACAGGATCACAAGGGAGTGAATCGTAAATGATGTGGTTGCTTTAAAAAAATGAGTTCATTTCATTTCATTTCATTTCATTTATTTATTTAAAACATTTATATAGTCGCCCATCTTGTGCCAAACTCTGGGCGGCTCAGAGTCAAGAGATAAAACCACATCTATGTACAGTAAAAATATTAAAACCAAAAATATTAAAACCAAAAGACCTGGCACCATGGCTAAATTTTCCCATGCAGCCCACAACAGATTATTATATTATTATATTATATTATATTATATTATATTATATTATATTATATTATATTATATTATATTATATTATATTATATTATATTATATTATATTATATTATATTATATTATTATATTGTGTTATCCAACTAGATTGATAGAAGCATGCTATCTAAATGATAGGAAAGGTAACTGTTCCCTGTTTGGAATTTTTGAGAGAGAGAATCCTGAATCTTGCTCTGGCTGCTAAATTTTAAGATGAAGATTGAGAAATTGCTCATATCTAAGTATGCTTTGATCAGAATGATGAAATTCAGGTCCTTTGAGGAATAGTTCAAAGAGCTGAGGAAAGAAAGAGGAAGGGGAATAGGAAGAGGCAAAATCACAGCCTTTTAACTACTTGAAAGATTTTCATACAAGAGATGGAGCAAATTAATAATTTGCTGCTTCAGAAGGCAGGATTAGAAATGAAGGGTGGACATTTCCGAAAAGCAAAATTAAGCTAAACTTTTCAAGGAGTTCCCAGTAGTAAGAGCTATTCCTCTAAGCATGAAAGACAAAATTTGGCATTGTAGTTTTCCATGCAACAGGGAATTGGAGTAGATAATGTCTTCCAGCTATGTGAATCTATGATACATTAACTATGATTAAATCAATTGGTAGCATGAAAATACTGGGGGTGGGGGAAAGTGTAAACTTGAATATTTGGAGGTGAGGATCACTAGCTAAAATTACTATTCAGCCATAATCCTATAGTTTCCAAAGGCTGTTAACCATCAGCCTAATTTAACTTACGAGAATGTTGTGAGGGAAAAAAAAGACCAAATGAAAGGCAGGAAAAAATGACGAAATAACTGAGTAATATAAATAAAATAAAAATGGATAAATGTGCATTTGCCATTTAATGGGTGCATGTTCTTGGCAGGTAAACTAATATTTCTTTTTAAAACTTTGATTAGGCTATTATTTAAATCCTTCAAATCTTACATAATTAGTGTTGAAATCATTTCAATAAAAAAGGATAGTTGTAAAAGAGAAATAATGTTAACTGTAACAAGTAAGTGGAACTATTGACAGTATAAACAATATATTATTGATACATGTCGATATCTGCAGCCTCATTAATTTCAAAGTGATCTTGCCAACATGGTAGAATATTTAGCTTTTAAAAACCTCAAGACCCTGACCTGCAGATTCTCATGGTGTTTTCCATTCATTCAGCTATCAGTATTTCACACTGGAGGCTTCCAAGTGGTTTCTTAAATTGATTTAAAAAAAAGAAAAAAAAAAGTTACCTTGGTACATTCAATAAGATTGCATTTTATTTCTTTTCATTAACTTTTGCCATGTTAACAGTCTGCCATGGCTTAAATATGGAAATATCCAATAAATAAAGATTACATTTTTTAAATCCTGGGCTTATTCCTGCAAATGGAGCAATCAGTTTTTGGGAGAACTGCATGAACTCTGCTCTCTAGTGGTGTCCTGGTTACGGCAATTTTTCAGTAAATTTTATGGCAAGGCGACATGTAGCTTCTAGCCTGCCATTTTTGCAGTGCTCAGAGCAACCATCCAAATTTAATACATTTTTTAAAAAGTATTTTTGTCAAACTTGAAATATATGAAACTCATGAGCAACTGGATGGATGTCCACATTAGGTTTGATGCTATGATTTTATTGTGAGCTGCTTTGCTTTGGCAGTTCAAACTATAAAGCTTTGAAGTGGAGCTGTCCTAAATGGTTTTGTTCCCTTTAATTCAACATGTTCAGTAAGGGGAGGGAGAATTGAGGGGAAGAGGCACAACCACATTCTACCTTTTATAAATAAACCTGGGTTTATTTAGATGAATTTGGTGAGAGTCATCAAGAAAGGATGTTGACAGTCTATATGGAGTAGTTGGTGCAGAATGAAATTTGGTCAAGTTATTTCTACAGCCTGTTTTCCATTCATTTTTAATAAGATTCCCCCTTCAGCCATTAAATATTGGGTACCAGTTGAACTGTAAGCCAGTGATACTTCCAGAATTGTGAGGGACCTGGGCAAAAGAACCCCCACATCTGCTGGTATTCCAGAGTTTATTTTCCTTCAACCTCTCCACTTTCTGAGACAGGAAAAAGATATCATCTGATTTTTTACAAATAAAAGATATGTATGGTGCTGATTTGGGGACCTTCCAAACAGGGATCTAACCCTAGTTTAAAACTAGTTTAGGTGCATAAGTTTTACACAATTAACTCAGGAAATGAAAGAAAAACTCTTGGTGGTATTCTTCCTATAAATGAACCATGTTTACAACAAGTACAGTCTTATTTTTTAAAAAACATGTTTTTGCTGATGTAGTTCCCCAAGGGCCCCACGTTTGTATAAAAGCACACCATCTTTTATTCAAGCGTAGCATTCAGTTGTCCATAGTCTTTCAAGCTGCTTTCCTCCCTGGCATTGTTAGCCTCGTTGTACTCAATAATAAAGATGTCCTTGATTTTCCCCATTTGACATGTTATTCTTTTATACCAATGACAAATAAAGCTGGCTTTTGTGTCTTCAGATAATTCCTACAGTGGCACATTGACAGGTGTTCTAATGAGCATTATTCCAAATTACCAGTTTTCAGTCTCCCTCCTTGGGCGAAAGGAAAGCATCGATGATATCACTATTATTTGATTAAGATCTGGTTGCCAACAGAATAAAGTTTTATCTGTCAGTGGGATGAAAACACAGAGGTCTGCTTGAAACTCTATGGCCTAACCACTGCTTTGCCATCAAACTCCATAAGGAAAGAATATGCAGACCTCATTATCTCAGCTATCAGATAAATGCTGAGGAAACTGGGAAGGTGGGGACATGGAAAGATGGGCAGAAAGGCCAAATGGTTATGGGCTAAATGGAAAATGGAAGGGAGGCTCTAGAAGAGCCTTCCTCAACCCTAGCTGTTGGACTACAAATCCCATCATCACAGATAATTAACCATGCTAGCTAAAGTTGAGTGAAGCTGTGATGCAAAAGAACTGGAGGAGACCAGGTGGATCTGGAGGAAAGTAGCTGTGAGAAACTTCTCCAAGGAGGGGAAAAGATCCTGTCTATTTAGTCCTGAAAATGTCAGGTTCTCCCCTTCTTTGGCTCTGTGACCTTGTTCTTCTAACTGCCTTTGGTTGATCAGATCTCTCATGTATTCTTCCAGCTGCCATGACCTCAGCTGTTCTACAGTCAGCAAGGACAGGTCTAGACAAACCCCTACCCCTCTCTATGCTGCTTTGCAGAGGTTGACGTTTTGGAGATATTGTCCCTCTTTTCAATGTACTTCTGATTTTAAAGCGTAGCATTGTTGGTGCCCATGGGAGTGAGCAGACCACCCAGTTCTTTGGTGAAATATGGGAGATACTGGATTCTAAAATTACAGATTATTTGTCAAACAGAAATGCTTTGTACATAGTTTCCAAGTCACAGTGGGCCTTGAATGACATCTTGTTTGTCCTGGCTGAACAATTCCAGTGCCTCTAAATGCAAACAGTCAGGAAAGCTTATGCACTACAGTGAGCTCTCATGCCTTGTTGTGATACAAAGTAGGTAAAATGATACTTTTTATTAGATCAATTTGATGCTGCTGTTCAGTTACTGCAGCCACTTCCTGCCTGAAAGTAAAGTTCAGACCTTGGCTTGGGGGCTTTGGGCAGCTTCAGGCATGAGGCTCACACTTTGAAGATGAACTGTACACAGAGTTAAACATTTTTTATGGGAGCAATCAGGAATGAACTGAAGTGCTATTCAATTGTTTTTCAATTCTGGCTACCTGATACCATTTTGCAATTACTGATTATACTTGCAGCTCAAAAACCTTAATCAGATTTAAACTGAAGATATGCAGGTCTGGCAGTAGCAGTAGGCATGGTAGGGCAGTTGCCAATGGCCTCCATCCCCAGAAGGACCCACCATCTATCCTTGATATCTTATGTTCTGCCCACTTTCCACTATAGCTGATGGCCATAGCATAACCAACCAATTTGGGCTATGTCTGGCTTGGAACTGGCAGCTCAGGTGCACACTCACTTGCTCTGACTTGTCAGCGATGTTCCTCCTGAACTGTGGGTCTATGCGCAAGCCCCCAAACTTAGCATTGGTGTGTAGAAGTTGCAGAAGGGAGAACGTAAGTGAGCATGAGGGAGAGGAAGCAGCTTTTTCTTCTGTGGCTTTGCATGCTCTTTCCTGCATAGCCCTCTTGGTGCTGCTGTAGGAACTCTGAGCACTGCTGACCATCACAACCTTGTGCAGCAGCCCAGGTGGTTCAAGGAGAAGCCAGATGCAGCATATGCACTTCATGCTAGTCTTTTCAGGAGCTTCCCTCCAGTCTGGCCCGTGCAGCTACCAAACCAAGTAGGCAGGTCGGCAGCTCCAGGAAGAGACAAAAAAGGCAACCTCAGTTTGCTGGAAGTGGATTTGTTCAATGGCTGTTGTGCAAAGCAACTGCTTTTCCAGTCCTGCTTCTGCTTCCCTTCCATTACCTATCTGAGCAGGCACCATTAAGCAAGTTGCACCTTGTTAGTTGGGTCAGTGGCCATGGCAGCTGACACTGGTTACTGCTGAGAGGCTGCTGTTCCTGGTCTTGTTGTAAGGTTGCTGCAGGCCAGATACCTCTCCAATAAAAGGAAAGACCCACCAAAGACCATGTATTATTGTAGCAAACCTGTTGTCTCACTCAGATGCCAAAAAGTTAACCAACGAAGGAATAGTGGAATTCTGCAAAGGTTTACTCATGCATTCAGTCTCCTCAAAGGAGCATCCTCACTGATGAATGGGCCAAAGATGACAACTTTTCTACACAGTCTTGCCTATGTCTTCTCTGGCATATAGGTTGGAGATTCACTCATTGTGCTAAGTCGTCATGTGGCTGGTGTGGTATTGTCTCAGGACAAAATGTGAATCCTGCTCTTGTGATGCATACAGCTTGCTTCAAGGCTTCAAATTATCTGCAAACCAAGTTACTATGGTTTCATAGGATGTATGAATGTTATTCCCAGACAACTGACCTCTGAAGTGACTTCTTCAAGAATTTAAATAAATTGAAAAGTTAGCCCCTTCAGCAAAGGATCATTACCTTGTCGTGGTGCTGGAGCTTGAGCACCTCAATGATGCCATGAGCTAAACCATGAAGGGCCACCCAAGACGGGAAGGTCATGACAGAGAGGTCAGACTAAATGCGATCCCTGAGGAAGGTAATGGCAACCCACCCCGGTATTCTTGCCGTGAAAACTAAATGGATCAGTACAACCAGAGATATGTTGGTATACCATCAGAAGATGAGACCCCCAGGTCGGAAGATGGCCAAAATGCTACTGGGGAGGAACAGAGGATGAGTTCAACTAGCCCCAGACGTGATGACACAGCTAGCTCAAAGCCGAAAGGACGGCTAGTGGCCGACGGTGCTGGTGGTGAACGGCGAATCCGATGTTCTAAGGATCAACACACCACTGGAACCTGGAATGTAAGATCTATGAGCCAGGGCAAATTGGATGTGGTTATTGGTGAGATGTCAAGATTAAAGATAGACATTTTGGGCGTCAGTGAACTGAAATGGACTGGAATGGGCCACTTCACATCAAATGACCACCACATCTACTACTGTGGACAAGAAGACCACAGAAGAAATGGAGTAGCCTTCATAATTAATAGTAAAGTGGCTAAAGCAGTGCTTGGATACAATCCAAAAAAAGGCAGAATGATCTCAATTCGAATTCAGGGCAAGCCATCTAACATCACAGCGATCCAAATATACGCCCCTACCACAGATGCTGAAGAAGCTGAAATAGAGCAGTTCTATGAGGATCTGCAGCACCTACTGGACAACATGCCTAAAAGAGATGTTATTTTCATCACAGGAGACTGGAATGCTAAGGTGGGCAGTCAAATGATACCTGGAATTACAGGTTAGCATGGCCTGGGTGAACAAAACGAAGCAGGACATAGGCTGATAGAATTTTGCCAAGACAACTCAATGTGCATAACAAACACTCTCTTCCAGCAACCTAAGAGACAGCTTTATACATGGACTTCCCCAGATGGACAACACCGAAACCAGATTGACTACATCCTTTGCAGCCAAAGGTGGCGGACATCTATACAGTTAGTAAAAACAAGACCTGGAGCTGACTGTAGTTCCGATCACGAACTTCTTCTTGCACAATTTAGGATCAGACTAAAGAGATTAGGGAAGACCCACAGATCAGCTAGATATGAGCTCACTAATATTTCTAAGGAATATGCAGTGGAGGTGAAGAACAGATTTAAGGGACTGGACTTAGTAGATAAGGTCCCAGAAGAACTATGGACAGAAGTCCGCAACATTGTTCAAGAGGCGGCAACAAAATACATCCCAAAGAAAGAGAAAACCAAGAAGGCAAAATGGCTGTCTGCTGAGACACTAGAAGTAGCCCAAGAAAGAAGGAAAGCAAAAGGCAACAGTGATAGGGGGAGATATGCCCAATTAAATGCAAAATTCCAGAGGTTAGCCAGAAGAGATAAGGAATTATTTTTAAACAAGCAATGCATGGAAGTGGAAGAAGACAATAGAATAGGAAGGACAACAGACCTCTTCCAGAAAATTAGAAACATCGGAGGTAAATTCCAGGCAAAAATGGGTATGATCAAAAACAAAGATGGTAAGGACCTAACCGAAGAAGAAGAGATCAAGAAAAGGTGGCAAGAATATATGGAAGACCTGTATAGGAAGGATAACAATATCGGGGATAGCTTTGACGGTGTGGTCAGTGAGCTAGAGCCAGACATCCTGAAGAGTGAGGTTGAATGGGCCTTAAGAAGCATTGATAAAACAAGGCAGCAGGAGACGATGGCATCCCAGCTGAACTGTTCAAAATCTTGCAAGATGATGCTGTCAAGGTAATGCATGCTATATGCCAGCAAATTTGGAAAACACAAGAATGGCCATCAGATTGGAAAAAATCAACTTATATCCCCATACCAAAAAAGGGAAACACTAAAGAATGTTCAAACTATCGAACAGTGGCACTCATTTCACATGCCAGTAAGGTAATGCTCAAGATCCTGCAAGGTAGACTTCAGCAACTCATGGAGCGAGAATTGCCAGATGTACAAGCTGGGTTTAGAAAAGGCAGAGGAACTAGGGACCAAATTGCCAATATCCGCTGGATAATGGAAAAAGCCAGGGAGTTTCAGAAAAACATCTATTTCTGTTTTATTGACTATTCTAAAGCCTTTGACTGTGTGGACCAGAACAAATTGTGGCAAGTTCTTAGTGGTATGGGGATACCAAGTCATCTTGTCTGCCTCCTGAAGAATCTGTATAACGACCAAGTAGCAACAGTAAGAACAGACCACGGAAGAACGGACTGGTTTAAGATTGGGAAAGGAGTACGGCAGGGCTGTATACTCTCACCCTACCTATTCAACTTGTACGCAGAACACATCATGTGACCTGCTGGGCTTGAGGAATCCAAGGCTGGAGTTAAAATCGCTGGAAGAAACATTAACAATCTCAGATATGCAGATGATACCACTTTGATGGCTGAAAGCGAAGAGGAACTGAGGAGCCTTATGATGGTGAAAGAAGAAAGTGCAAAAGCTCGCTTGCAGCTAAACCTCAAAAAAAAAAAAACAAGATTATGGCAACCAGCTTGATTGATAACAGGCAAATAGAGGGAGAAAATGTAGAAGCAGTGAAAGACTTTGTATTTCTAGGTGCAAAGATTACTGCAGAGGCTGACTGCAGTCAGGAAATCAGAAGACGCTTAATCCTTGGGAGAAGAGTAATGACAAATCTCGATAAAATAGTTAAGAGCAGAGACATCACACTGACAACAAAGGCCCGCATAGTTAAAGCAATGGTGTTCCCCATCGTAACATATGGCTGCGAGAGCTGGACCATAAGGAAGGCTGAGAGAAGGAAGATAGATGCTTTTGAACTGTGGTGTTGGAGGAGAATTCTGAGAGTGCCTTGGACTGCAAGAAGATCCAACCAGTCCATCCTCCAGGAAATAAAGCCAGACTGCTCACTTGAGGGAATGATATTAAAGGCAAAACTGAAATACTTTGGCCACATAATGAGAAGACAGGACACCCTGGAGAAGATGCTGATGCTAGGGAGAGTGGAGGGCAAAAGGAAGAGGGGCCGACCAAGGGCAAGGTGGATGGATGATATTCTAGAGGTGACGGATTTGTCCCTGGGGGAGCTGGGAGTGTTGACGACCGACAGGAAGCTCTGGCGTGGGCTGGTCCATGAAGTCACGAAGAGTCGGAAGCGACTAAACGAATAAACAACAAACAAAGTTAGCCCAGTATATGCAAACCAGGGCAGTAACTGATCAACAGAAATGACTGAATTGTAGAATGCCAGGACAGAAGAAGCAAGTGTCACATCAGATTTTGATTTTTCTTCATTATTACGGTTGGGATAGTGAAATCTCACAAAGTACCCTGAACTGAAACAGTTGTATGTATAGCGAAGGCCACAATAATGCAGGCCATTCATCTTTGTGAGAACCGGACTATCGAATGGTAAGAATAGCCAGTCACACTCTCTCAGCCCAACTCACCTCACAGGGTTGCTGTTGTGGGGAAAATAGGAGGAGGAAGGAATATTAAGTATGTTCGTCACCCTGAGTTATTTATCAAAAAATAATAATAAAGGCGGGATAAAAATAAAAATAAAACAATAAAACATTCACCTTTACTTAGAATAACTCCATTTATAAACCTCTGCTTTGCTATCATGATTACATGGGATTGTCTGGGTCATGGTCACCTAGCCTTCCAATCATGGAAAATACGATCCACTTCTCACTGGAGTTTTAAAAACCCAAGCAATCAAGGTACTAGTTCAGAAATGCAGTGAAACCCCAATTTAACAGAACCCCCTTAATGGTCTTTAGATGAAACTTTATCTTATGACTTCACCCCTGAAATAAAGGACAAGTCCGTTGGTTCCAAACTATGTCTGGCCAATTGGTGTAATTAACATCACTGATGTAAACTGCATCAATTTATTTCATTTGTACATTTACCTAATTGACATTTTATGTCACTTGTCAATTTTCACCATTTATGCAACACAAATGGCATAGAACATCAATTACATAATTATAAAATGGATATAAGTTCAGACTTAACAGATATTCAGATTTAAAGAACATTTGGATTTAACCCTTTCCCCCCGCAATTTTTCCTGTATGGGGAAGTGGCACACCATTTCTATTGTTTTTCCTTTCAGCAGCCCCGCCTCCCAGCCCTTGCCTGTTTTCCACACTCTTTTGACACTAAATGCTCTTCAGTAATTTCTCAATATCATTGTTTTGTTCCTCTTCTAAACTGCAAACTGTAGAGAGGTAAATTACCTTGATTTGACTGGCGTTCTAAGTCCAGACCATGGAAAGATATGGCTATTTTCAACCAAGAGCCAAAAGTCCAAGACAGAAATTTATTTATGTATTTGTTTATTTATATATTTAAACAATGTTTATAGTTGCCCATCTTGTGGCAGTGGCTGGCACACAGAGCATTAAAACCAACAAAACATAATGCATAGAAAACTAAAATCATCATCATCATCATCATCATCATCATCATCATCATCATCATCATCTTAATCTGTTCAGATTTTTGTCTTTTTTCCGGGAAAAGGGGCACAATTCACAGAAGACCAAACTGCTGCCCCCTACCATTTTTATTTTATAAGACTGCTTCTGGGCTATTTACAGTATGTAAGTCTCCAAAGTGTCACTGGAAACAGCAGTGACACTTGAGGTGGGCACTTTACAGTATGCTAGCTTCTTCTTTTTTTCCTTAAAAAGAATTTCAACATAAAGTTAGGTAGAGTGGGCACCCTGAAAAGCACTGAAATAAGTGCCCAAATAAGTTGCATGGGCAAACCATCTCAGGGCTTGCGTATACCTTGCTGGTATGAACATTCCTTCTAGGAATGGTCATGCTGGAGCAAGATTTGCCTTTGGTGAAAAGGGGGAGACCACACTGTGGCCAGTGGACACTGTTTATCCAGGGAAGTCCAAAAGCCTGAAGTAAGACCTGTGCATGTTACGATAGGTACACATTACTTCAGCCATAAACTGAGGTTATCCTAAATAATGGCACATGTAATGAGCTCATATCATCTCTGAATAAATGGGGCAAAACAGTAGTTTCTTAGTTCCATTCAGGAATAGTCTTAGTAACCACAGCATGTTGATGGATGCCCTTTTTTAGAAATGTGGGAGGAAATGGATGCCATCACCTATCTTAATCATCAGAGTATAGCATTGGGCATCTGCCCTACAGACAGCTTACTTTTCCCAGTTCCTTTCCCAGGACATTTACCCTGGGAATACAAAGTGCTTACCAGCTGCAAAAAAATGCACTTGTCTGTCATTCAAACATCAGTTCTGATGTCATGCTGATGTCTATATGGGAGGAAACAATATTGCTTCTCTTTCTTGACATTAAACTATTAATAATTTGTAACACACTTCTGTGAAGAGCCACCTTGAAAAGAAATATCTGTTTCATTCCTCAAAGAAGGAACGTTTTCTTAAATAATATTTTTGAAAGTTTGAGTAGAAAGTTGTGCCAAATCTACACACTTGAGCTCACCTCCAGCTGTGCTGACCCAAGATGTGTCTGGCTTACATCTGCAGTGAAATGAGATAGTGGAGTAATAAGATGGAAGATGGATGATTCCACTTAACTCCGCAGAAGGGGAGAGGCTTCCAATTTGAATGTTTCTTTACCTTTTATAAAAAAGCACAAACCTCTCCCCCCAAATAGAAAGCATGGTGAGAAAGCAAAAGGTTATGCCAGAGGTTTATTTACAGAGACTAGTAATGTTAACGTCAGGAAGAATAATTCTGGAAATGAAGAAGCTTCCAAGAAAGAGCCAACCATTGATAGAAAAGGAGAGAATCAGGACAAACAGAAGTAAAGAAGAGAAGGGGAAGGAAGGTCGAGGTTCAGTAACCCTGAAATAAAGTAGTTACAGATGTTAAAAGCACAGTCAGTGAATGCACATGTGAGGGGAGGCAATACATCCTTCCTCATTAGAAAGCTTGAGCAAAGCTTCTGTCCATGCAGTTGGGAGTGGAGTGCTTTATCGAGGTTCCCCAATCCTGTGTGGATATAGCTCCCTGTTCAGTTACACAGGTTAGACTCAGTTGAATAGCTTAAGCTTAAATGCACAGGCTTATTGCCTCTCCCTCATGCTGATCTGTTGAAAGTGCTTCTGAACATCTGTGAAGTTCTCCAGTAAGATAAGAATGAGGTACTGTATATGCCACATCCCTAGTTGGTAAGATATAGGAAATATTTGTGAACAGATGTGAAGATTTGGGTGAATGTCCAAATATTTTTTTTGGCTAGAGGAAAAACATCAAACATGTCATTAATCTGATGGTCTTCTAAGGAAGATATGTGAGATTATTAGTGATCTGTTTTGTGCTAATAATGAACAAAGTTTTGCAAGTAACTGGGGAAAGCCCATAAGGCTTTAGATTGTACCATTAAGGCATTAGATTGTAGCACTGTAGCACTAGAAGAAGTAAACATTGCAAGAATAATTCTAGCTTCTATGTAATGCCCACATTCTTGGATTATAGAGCATCAGCAAAACAGACGAATAAAATTAGAATGAACATCCTAATTGTGGAAACATTCAACCTGGTCAAAATCCTCAGTAAAGAAATGTAGCTAGTAGATATCAGTCAGTGAATTTTTGATATTAAGATAGGGCTCCCAAACGGTGGGCTATGATTCCCTGAGAGTCAAATTGAGGGAGGCTACATATTTCTGGGTGACCAGAAGTGTGGAAAAGAGGGCAAAGAGGATCTTTTCTGGGGCTGAGTGAGACCCCTCCTCAAAGCCCCATGGCCTCAAGTCCACCATTTGGGCATCACTAGTAAAAATGGCCTACCCCTGCTTCAGGAAGCCCTTCATTTCCTCTGTGGACCAGCAAGACCCCAGAGCTGCTTCATCTCCCCTGGGCCACCTCCCCTTTCTTCTTTTGTCTTTTTTCTCTCATGGCTTCCTTTGTCTTCTTCCTCCAGGAAGGTTCCTTTGTCCCATCACCTCCCTCCTGCTTCAAAGAGCCCTCTTCAGGGGAGCCCCAAACTGCCACCCAAGAACTTGGCAGGAAGAAATGATGCCCAGGAGGATGAGAAGCCTGGCCACACAACCCTCACGGGCAGGGGAGCTCAACAGGATAAGGGCAGGTGAAGTGCTCTCTTCCATGGAGCAGCTTCTCCAGCTTCTGTCCTCAAAGGCTGGTTGATCTTCTCAGCAGCAACTTTCTCCCCGTCAGCCTGTTTCCAGCTGCAGGGAGAATCCCATCATTGTTGGCCAGATGTCTCAGGGTGGGTGGGTGAAGGAAATTGGCATTTCAAACTTTCAGAGTGCCAACAGCCCCACCCAGCTGGAGAAAACTTCAGTTCTTCCAGCAGCTACTGATATCCATGCAAATGTTATTTATTTTAATATACTTGTTTACATAAGTATAATGATTTATATGCCTCCTCCTTCTAAGACTCAAGGTGGCTCACAATAAGGTCAAAACCATATAAAACAGTAAAACATTAAACATTAAAATCAACAAAATAAAACTCATCAGGTAGCCTCTGAACTAAACTACTCCTCCCTTCCAACTAAACTGCGCTTTCCACCCCAAAGGCCAAGGTGTGGCTTGATGGGGATTTTAATCCACATGTATGGCCATTCTCTCTCGAATGCCTCTTTTTTACCGAAGGAAAAACATGTAAGTTGTAAAAGAATCCCCATATCAGAAGGAATCTGGGGTCCCTTTTCAGACTAAGGCATATTATTAAAGGCATAATCTTTCATTAGAGCTTATGCCTTGTAATAATACCGTGTAAGTTACTCCGCAAAGGAGCTAAGCAGACTCCTCCTGATAAGGAGCTACCATAGATTAACACAATTCTCTTTCTCCAATGCCTTAAAAGAGCTCAGTATCACTTTTGGCACTGCTTACATTTCTTTTGCTCTTTCAAACTTCAGTCATTTGGAAAGAAAGTTCTGCTCAGACTGTGGATTGCTTTGAGAGAGCATACTTTTTATGAGAAAAACTTAAAATGCAATTAAATAAAAGGGAGAGGGGGAGGGAAGGAAGGGGAGTGCTCTCTTAAGTAAGCCTGCTCATCTTGTAGCCCATCAAGTCAAACACAACTCTCCCTGCCATCAGTCAGATATAAACCGGCTCCCCAGGGACTTAGTAAATCACTTGGTTTTTCTGCCTGTGTATAATTTACAAAAGAAGCAGGGAGTAATCTTACACCTTCATGAGGTGCCTTTGGCCTGGTAACTACTGTATTTTGCATCTGCAAACTTTCGGAGTTACATCTGTTCTTTGAGTGTCAAAGCCATACAAATTATATTCATTTGATTCATAGATATTGAAATTTAAATTTACTTTTCTTACTTCATGCTTCTGGATCAGAAGGCCATTACCCTCTGGAATATACACTTGAGACTTTGTCATACAGTGCCTGCCTCAAAGGTAAAATACAAAAGCGATTAGAAAAATGCATGATCCAGATGTGGATATTCAAGAAGCTACATATGAAAATAAATGTCAATTTTCATACAGACAGCTTCAGACATCCCAGGATGAGATTGGCCCCTCCCCCATTATTCCAGCTGGGCTCCTCCCACTTTTCAAGCCTTTCTGTGTGGATAACAGTGTTTGAAAAGAGGGCATTGAAGTTTCTTTCATGCAGCCACCATGCTTTGATAATTGGTGCTTCCTCTTGTCCAATTTGTTGGGAAATCACTGGAAGGGAAACAGGGTTTTTTTCTATTTTGTTTTTAAAAGGTTTTGGGGAAGGGCTAGCAATTTCTGCAAGTGGCAAGTAACATCACTTTAGGTTAAGGATATTATTACATTTTATTTTTAACAGCTTTTTGTGTTCATCCTTTAGTATAGACAAACCAAGGCCAGACATTGGAGGAGAACCATATTAGTATATGGTTGCAGAAAATCAGAAGGAGTCCGGCCGCACTTTTCCAACTGCAGCTCACAAAAACTTGATCAAAGGGATGAGTTGAAAAAGTGCTACCAGACTCCTCCTGATTCTCAAAGCCCATGCAGCATCACCCGTTGATCAAGCCACATCATTGCTAGTTGTCTTGGATATGAGTTACAAACCACATATTGACAATGGTGCCTCAAGGCTGTGAATCAAATGGTTTTCATGTAACTGGCTTCTGTGGTCTTGGTAACTGAGCAGGACTGTAGAACAGGAAAAAAAAAAGATATTTCTGCACAGTCATTGCTTTTAACATCAAAAGCAATCCCACCTGCAGCCCAAAATGTGATCTTGTTAGAATGAGAAATTCTTTATAAGGAAACCAGCTAAGGAGTCTTAAGACAATGTGATGTGTAAGAGTAATAGGTTGGCAGAAAGAATGGCCTCAGTTCCCTTGACAAAACAAACATGACAAAAGGTAATATTCTTCCACAACAGGGGGTATGAAAACCTCTCTCCAGGAAGCCATATTTCCTTCTGGTTCTGAACCTGGAACACTGCCAGTCTTCTAAAGCAATATTTCTCAAACATAGCAACTTTAAGATATGTGGACTTCAACTCCCAGAATTCCCCAGCCAGCATGCTGAGGTTGAGAAACCCTGGTCTTAAAGCATTCAAGCAAACAGGAAGAAGGTGCCACACCAGTATTGCCTTCCTTTAGGGCCTGGAATGTGGATAGGCAGGAAGTAACAAGTTGAGAAACAGCGAAGAGAGGGGCAGCCTTGATTTTCAGGCTAAAATGCTTGAATTTTTTTTTTTTTCAAATGTAGAATGATTTGTACACCTCAATTGCACTAAATAGCTTTTCTTCTATTTACATCTTTTCTTTCTTTCTTAATACCCAAAGGTATTTGAGACCCTCTTGAGAATTTTGCGGAAAAACTTTTTTTTTCTTCCTTTGAAATTCTTCCATGTTTTGCTTGCTTATCTTTTGGTTTAGACTTAAAGGGGCTATCTAACTTGCAAGGAGGATGGTAGGACTTACATGGACTGTGGATTTGTTTTTCCAAGACTCACAATGGATCACCATTTGTTTTTAATTTACAAAAAAGGAGTACATAAACTGGATTAAGCAATCCTGAATACAAACTGTTGTTTAATACTGAACAAATATTTATATAGTGCAGCCAATTGTTAAAAACACTCTATGTGTATCACAACTGCAATACTTACCACAATTTTGTAATGAGATTCCATATTGTAATTCCCAGTGTTCCAGAATGATGGGAAGCTGGGTTTGAGGCTGATTGTGAAAGTAACAGATTACTCTATCCAGGCACAAACCCTTTTTTTTAAAAAAAAAATCTATTTAGCTCAGGCAATCTGATGCCATCCAGCACAACAACATTCATAAGCCTCAGTCAATGTGGCCAAGAGCCAGGGATTGTGAGAGTTGTAGACCAAAATACCTAGTTGCCTATTTCTGACTTAGTACTTAGAAATCTGGATTTGAATCGCTGTGTTCTCAGCCAATGATGGAGATGCTGAATTGGGACTGCTACCTTTTTTTCTCACAAGTTTCATTTCTTTAATAGTCACATAGCAGACAGTTACAATATGGAGCTTTCCCTGCTGGGAATAACTCTAACTTTTGAATGTATATACAAAGAACCACTGATGAAAAATTTTGTTTGGTTCAATTTTGATCAAAACTAACCAAAATTTGTCAATTCTTTATAAACAAAAAAATTAAAATAGAATGTGAGAGAAAGCAAAAGTAACAGCTTAATCCTTTCACTGAACCACAATCTGTCTTCTGACCACCTCTTGATTGCAGCATCCTTCAAACAAAAACTTTACACAGAACCAACTAGACACCGTAGGTGGAGTGCCGTGTTAGTCTTTGGTAGCCAAAAGTCAGAAAGAGTCTTGCAGGACCTTTTCACACTCACAGATTTTATTAAAAGGCATACACTTTTGTGAACTACAGCTCACTTCACCAATTTAAATTTAAATTGGGGTGAGGCAGGAGGAGGGAGAAAAGGGAAGACAGGTTGGCTACATAGATGCAGCACAAGATGTAATTGTACAAAGCCCCCCCCCCCCACACACACACACACGGCTCCCATCTTCTCTTTGAGCAGGAGCTGTGAGTTCAGGGGAACCCCCAGACTGTGGACCAGCTCTGATTGGGGGAGTGTCAGCCAGCCAGAGTTAAAGATGGCAAATCGCTAGATAACAGGGATCCTAAAAGATCCTAAAACCCACAGCCATTTGGTCTTGTCAGGGTTGAGCTGAAGCTGGTTCTTCCCCATCCAGACCCACACAGCCTCCAGGCACTGGGAAAGCACCTTGATGGCATCACTTGGGTGGCCTGGGGCAGAGATGTACAGCTGAATATCATCAGCATACTCATGGTACTTAACCCTGTGCCAACGGATGACCTCACCCAGCAGTTTCATGTAGATATTGAATAGGGACAGGGAGAGAGTTGAGGCCTGCAGCATCCCACAGATCTTTCTCCCTCTAGCCACACTGACTGGAGCCAGCCTTGGAAGAAGGAAGAGAACCACTGAAGGACAGTGCCTCCCACTCCCAACCCCATCAGCCATCCCAGAAGGATACCATGATCAATGGTATCAAAAGCT
Source organism: Candoia aspera (assembly GCF_035149785.1). Taxonomy (NCBI): domain Eukaryota; kingdom Metazoa; phylum Chordata; class Lepidosauria; order Squamata; family Candoiidae; genus Candoia; species Candoia aspera. The sequence goes on from NC_086153.1 coordinate 177,929,148, forward strand.
GCTGAGAATCAAGAAGGACCAGAATGGATTCACCATCCCCATTCCAGGCCCACCAGACATCATTCACAGGCACAATCAATGTGGTCTTGGTGCTATATCCCAGCCTGAAGTGGGTCCAGATCATATGGGGTGCATGGTGATCTGCAGGCTACCTGTATAACATGTGTCCATTGCATAGTTTTATAATGTTTATTATAATTTTATTATGACATAAAAAAGTGGACTTGTTTTGTAGATAGGTTGGGGATGAGGTTGATGGTGGAGAAGAGCTTGTTGAGCTCATGATGAAGTTTGATGAGAGATTCTTTTCCGTGGATCCAGATGATGGAAATATCAATGAATCTCAAATACAGGTGGGCTTTCAGGGGGTAAGCCTTGAGAAAGTATTGTTCCAGGTCAGCTATGAAGATGTTGGCATATTGTGCAGCCAGTGGCTGTGCCACTAATTTGCAGGTACATGTTACTGCCAAAGTGAAATTGTTTGAGGTGAGTATAAAGTCATACAATCTTGGGGAAGGTGTGCTGCATTGACATCAGTGAGGAAGGTCTTGATGGCTTGAAGTCCAAGTTTGTGGGGAATGTTGGTGTATAGGGCCTCAGCGTCCATGGTAGTTAAAATGGTGTTGTTGGGGAGATTGCCAATTGATTTCAGTTTTCTTAAGAAATCTGTGGTGTCTTTTATGTAGCCTGGAGTGCTGGTGGCATAAGGTCTGAGTACAGAGTCCATGAAGTCCCTTCACCAATTTAATGGACAGAATCCACACAAGATTATGCTACTGTATATCAAGATGTCTGACTTCTAGGCTTCTAATAGGAGAGTGCAAAACAGTCTTTGCACAAATTGCTTGGTCCATGTAAGTTTTTGTTTTTTTCAGGTGGTCCGTGCCCAAACCAAAACATATATGTTTCAGTGGTGGATTCACACAACATCCTAGCTCAGTGCCTGTGGAAACAGCCAGGCCTTTAAGTACAGCAGATTGGAACCCTATGGACCTTGGAGGAAATGCTGTTCCGGAGGACAGGTACTACAATGGAGAAGGCATGCTTCCTGGGTGCCATAGGATAATGTTTAATCAATTGGATTCAAAGCAGAGCGATCATTTTGGATCTTATCAGACGGGGTGTTATCTTCTGGTTCTCCTGTGTGGGCCAGCTCACCAGGAGACACCAGTTATGTACATACTGCTATTGACCTAGGATGAGTGAAGCAGCAGCTATTTAAGGAAGAAGCCATCCTGGATTTTACTGCCATTGGAAAAATACTAACTGGAGAAGGAGCCATAGAAGATGACATTACTGTGAGAGCCTGTTGGATGGGTGCTGCTGCTGGAGTGATGGAGCCTGGTGGAATCTGATAGCCTGCTTGCCTCTGAGGGCAACCTCCGCAGCCTCAATCCCTTCTGATTTTAGTACATGGAATGGGTTTTAAAGTGTTGGTCTTGATTCATTGTAATCTGGTGAACCCCTTCTCATTCCCTGGCTTTTCAAATCAGCATCTCTTTGAGTTGGCAAAAAATAAGGCCTACATTCTTATTTGGGGGATGAATATTTCCAATCAGTCTGTGTGTGTGCTAGTGTGTACTGCATTAACAACACTGCTGTTTGCTAAATATATGTGCAAACACTTCAGACAGAACCCATTTCTATTTTAAACGAAGGCTTGCCTTTGAGGCCAGTTCTCCAAAGTATTCTTTCCCCCACCAAAAAAAAACCTCCCCCAAACAAGCCAGGGAGGAAGATCTAAGCCAGGCAGAGGGGTAGTCAGGGGGAGGACAGAGGCACAGTTGATTGGTCAAGGGAGCGGGGAGAGTGATGGCTGTCAGGAGACTTGATTTTAGTCCCACGCCTGGCCTTAAAACAGCAGTGGAGCCACCAGCTGGCATGGTGGTAAATGAGGCTGGAGGAGGAGCTCTTCCCGTGGCATAAGCAGTGGGGGCAGTGGTGTGGATGCTTGAAGCAGTCAGCCTCTCTCCTTCTTAGCAACCCAGGGACTCAGAAGGGAGATCAGGAGGAGGAGGAGGAACTACCCCTTTCTGAATCTCAGACGGAGGCATGTGGTGGTACTGATGGCCCAGATTTACCATACGACCTCCCACTACTACTAAAGCAGGTATGCTGTGAGACCTACAGTAGGTCAGCTTGTGCTTGAAGATCCATAATATTCTCTCTGAAAGCCCTGCAAGGCCCAAATCAGCTGACCTTGGGGATGCTTAAACACTAGGTATCCTTCATGTGTCCTTCCCAGCTCATATTCCAGCACCTTCTCCATCCAGTTGCTCTAACTATTTCTCTCATATAGCACTTTTAGAAGGCAGATAGTGTTCTCCCTGTTTTATCTATGCAGGGAGGAAATATTGGACCTGCAGTGAGCAGTCAAGAGGGAATGCATACTTCTAACCTCTTCCTCATGATGCAGGATGAAGGCACAGTGGGTGCAGCTTCATGTGAGGACATGGAGATGGCCCACATGGCAGATGAGATGAGCATGGCCATGATCTGCAAGGTTAAGAGTTGGTGGTCTGGGCAGCCAAATTTCATCAGTGACCTTCATGATTATAAATAGTGGGCCCAAGATGAAAAGGCAATCTGTCAGATGCAGTATGTTGGTATTAGCTGCACAGTACAGAAATGGCATCTGATTATGTAGGATGGTCTTGACTTGGAGGATGTTACAACCAGGATGTTTCTAGTGGGCACAGAGGTTGCCAACAGTATTCTTACAGACAAGTATGAAATGTGAAAGGAAAGTGGATGCTGGACCAGCACCAAGTTTAGCTCCACCGACCCTGCTATTTCATCCATCAAGATAGCCCCATCTAGTAGACTTCCACTGTTTAAACCAGGGTTTCTCAACCAGGTTCCGTGAAAAACCTAGGGTTCCGTGAGAGGTCACCGAGGGTTACCAGGGAAATCATGATTTATTTAAAAAATTATTTCAAATTTCGGCAACTTCACATTAAAGAATTAAGTTTCATTCTTTATTTTCAGTTTAAGAACACTGTTAATGCACTGTTAATACAGGCCTACACATGAAATGAATATAATAGCTTTGTAACGTCTGGCCTATATTTGAGTCTGAATGTGCAGGGGTTCCCCAAGGCCTGAAAAATATTTCAAGGGTTCCTCCAGGGTCAAAAGGTTGAGAAAGGCTGGCTTAAACAGTAGGTGGTTATGGATGATATGGCAGGGCACTCAACCATGTGTCTCCTCAACTCCTAGAAGGGAAACTTATGGCTGAGGCAGTTTCTGCACTTGAGCCCTTCTTAGTTAGGATGAACCTCTTATCTGGAGAGATAGCCATGCCAAGTCAGGTTTTGTGCTTTGTTCTCTTTAAAAAATCCCTGGAAAAGCTGATCTCTGAGGACAGCAGAGCTTGGCAACCCAGTTTCAAAATGGAATTGTGCCATGGCTAAAGTCCTTGGGTTCTGAACAAGTATTTGTACTTGCCCCTTATATGACTCAAGGGTATAGGAATCATCATCCATGCTGACTAGCTCCCCCAGCAGAGGGAGCTGCTGGTTGCAGAAGTGACCCAGATGGAGAGCAAAAGATGGAGACTATAGCCAGGGGGAGGGGGATTAGCAAAAGTAGCAGCAGTAGCAGCGGCAGCAGCAGACAGAACCCCGGTTTGTGGCATCAGATTCTCCTTGAACAGCTAAAATGCACTGATCTCAACTCAGGGCAGTGTGCTTGCTGCATTACCATGAAGATGAAAAGTCATCTCTGCTGGCTCAGCCAGCCACACAGAACGTCCTGTTCTGCAGTACCTGAGCAAACAAGAGGAAGGCGAGGGTATGGCCTTAAGCGACCGGTGCAAAGGCCTGGCCAGGACTGGCAATGTTTATGAGGTCCCCACCACCACTGCCAGATCGCAGTTGGTACAAAACAGGTCGACAGAACTTCCAGGACAGAACATGGTGCTTTGTTTCAAGTTCCAGGAAAATGTATTTTCCATTCATGCACTTCCCGATGACATTCTCCTTCCGAGTTTTGCTAAAAGATGGCTCTTCATTGTTCCTGAGGATTGGAAAAGGCTTGTTTGATTATCAAGTCTGTTCATTGGGATGGGGACTATTATAATGATGTGCAATGACATTTTACTGGTCTTAATGAGCTTTTGCTTCCCTTAAGATTTTGTGGCCATTTTTGCCAGATCTCCAGATCTCTCTCAATTTTTTTCTGCAGACAAAATCAAGAGGTCTGACTCATGGCTTTACCACCTTGGCTCAGTTTCTCAGTTCAAAATTCCCAATAAAACCACCACCAATAGTGAGAAGCAGATGAAATTCATGATATAGCTTGACTAACACAACCTGAAATAAGGTTATCTGTGGATCCCAAGTAGGTAAGGATGTATAGAAACCCCTGAAAGAAATTCATTAGCATGATGGCAACCATTTCCCCTAGAAATTCCTCAGTTGTTTTGTTTAAAAAAGATGTTCTAAATTCATTTGAGATTTTCACTTGTCAGCTTTGGCATCATTTGGTGACAACTCTGTGTCAAATTTGAGCTTTTTGTAGTAATGCTGCTGGAACTGAAATGAGTGTAAATAAACAAATATGTACAGCCCTAGAGATTTATCTGATCAGATGAAGATGCAACCAGCAGAATAAAGGGGAAAGAATGATAGCTGGGGGTCAGAACATAGCTTCCCTGATTTCAGTCCTGAAAACCTCAGAGCAAGATCCCAGATACTGCAAGATCCTTAACTGACCTGTCCCCCCCACCAAATCTTGGTGGACTGGTGGACACATTGAGCATTTTAAGAACATCTTATGGGCACTCTAGCACAATGTCTGCCACATTGGGTATTACACTGAGTTCCATTAAAGGATATGTCTAGTGCAATGTAAAATAATACAAAATTGTATTGCATTGTTTACAGCGCAGAACTATAGTACGTAATTCTTCATAGATCCCAGTTATATCACTCATGGTACATTTTCCTTCATTTAAAAATCTCTGAAGATAGGGATAATAAATTTAAAATATTTAAATATTTAAATGATTGACATATCTGGCCTTCGTTATTATATCAGGACAAAAGTAGATATTACTTTGTTCAAGTAGAAACATTCCATGCTGGAACTGTAATGGCTCCAACTGCCTATGAGTGAAGCCATCAAATTAAGAACAAGGAGAAATGAGGGTGATTTAAAAGGCCACAGCACAACTGAACCCCTTATGCTAGTCTGGTGGTCTTAGACCTAGTCCCCCCAAATATTTTGGATTATAATTCTCTCCAGCACCATCGAACAGCCATTGTTCAGAGATGTTGAGAGTTATAGCCCTAAGCCTTTGGCTGGAAATAGCTATTAGGAGCTTACATGGGATATGAGTGGAACACTTAAGACATTTTAATATATCAAAAAATGCAAAAGAAAATTAGGCTGCACCCTAAAAGCTAAACAGTTACTGGGGTTTCCCCTCCAAGACTGCAGATGCTCTGACCTCAGAGATGTAAATCCGGTGTTGATCCTCTTGTTGTTTCCCCACAAGCCTCCATTGCTAGCTCTTTCTAAGACTGGGAAATGCTGATCTTGAGAAGCATCTACAGGGAGTGTCGTCAATGGAGAGGGCAGGTGGAAGATCTACAGGGTACTCAGCAATCCCGAGGCCTCTATCATGCATCTGAATCATCAGAACTTGGGCTGGTCTAAAATGCCCCTTCAATTCCAAATAAAAAGGGAGAAAGGTGATAGAAAAGGGGGAAAAAGACATTTTATGGGAAAGTGAGCAACTCCAGGAAGCAAAATGTTTCTTGTCCATACCATTTCACTATCCTGCCTCATCCCATTATTGCTCAATAAACACAACAAAATTGAAAAATGGGTTAAAGGGATTCCAATTGTTGGGAAACATTTATTATGTCCATAAAGCACTTAAGTTTTATAAATAAGCCAAGAAGAATATGAAACAAAGTTTTGCCAGGTTCTAAATTGTTAACTATAATGAAGGCTTTTCAAATGAATAGAATGTCATTAACTTTTATTTAACTTAGGTGATAGGCTATGCCATCTATTTCATAAAAATGTAATTTGCAATTCATACCACAATCAATGTAATGTACCAAAGATCTAGTCTAGGTTCCAGTGCAGAGGCTGTCAGATTTAATCCTTTAGGTACTTTGGACAACAAGCCTCGTTACTTAGGGCAGATACAAATTGTCATTCAAAACACCTGGAAGGAACCAGGATGTTTATCCCTGATTGTGGGTGGGTGGGTGGGTGTGCACATTTCAGATGGACAATTTTCCTAGTGGCAGTTCTGGAAGTGGAATGTTCCACATACACTTCTGTAAGTTTGGAGTTCCCAGTCATCTGGACTATGCCTGTAAACACAGTAGAACTATTTTTTTTAAAAAAAATTGAAAGAATTGTCATATTAGGTGGCATTTAGGATAAATTTCTCCAGAAAACCCATGCTATGTCACAGTTGAATGGATCCAGCACTGGCAGGGATGAGGCCACATTATAGCTCATTTAGCCTGAAAGTGGACCTTGCCAGCAAAATAGTTGGAAACTTTGATGATTCCGAAAATAGCAACTCTGGGGGACTTAGGTTATGGTCTAGTCTGCATTTGCTTCCGCAGATGAGAAATATCAGTTTTAGTCGTACTTTGGCAATTATTGTTTGGTAAGACATATTAAGTCTCTAATGCTTTCTTATTCTCCGGTATTTTATTTAAGCAATTGGGTGGAAAAAATCCTAAGGGCTATGTGATTTAGGCTGGCTAACGTATCAAAAGATCCTTTCCCATAATTTTTATTCTCACAGCAGCCAGCAAAGTAATTTAGGTGGAGAGTTTGTGAAGTTGTCAAGATTCATGACTGCATGTACATGAATCACTGCAGTGCTGTTTCAAGTGAATAACCGCTCCACTATACTGGCTCTCAGCGTAAGATTTCAAAGGCTGATTTAGACATTCCATCCTTTGTCAGAAATCCCCTTTCGTTTATAGACCAGCTTTCCCCACTTGGTGTCCTCCAGAGTAGAAGCCAGCCCATGTAGGAGAGGGCTATGAGAGATCACAAGGAAACACTAACGCTATAACTTGGTTAGTAAGTCTGATGTAAGGTTTTGTGAGTTAGAAATTGATCCAATTCTTGTCATCTCTCAGTAGGGTTAGAAAAGATTTCTATCAGAATCTCAGAAGAACTTCTGCCAAACGGCGTAGGCCATACCGAGTTGATTGGGCCAATGGTCTATCTCAATATAGGACAGTTTCCAAAGTCCTGTGGGGAACAAGCCTCCGAGGAATTCTAGCGTAGACCTTCAGAGGAAATGTATAGCCAAACCCATTACTTCTGTACTTGCATTTTAAAATCATTTCCATTGTCCTAACTGCATGGATCTACTTTTCCAAGCTGGGTTATAGATGGAAAAACAATTGGTCTTAGACTGTAGGTACACCTTTAAGAGTCACTCTCTATAATGATGTCATCATGAAAAAGCTTTACAAGCAGCACTGATTTTATATCTGTCCTTATTGCCCATTGGTATGTCAGAACTTACCCACTTTATAATATAAATCTTATATTAATAATAAACTCCTTTTAACAGTTCCAATCCTTCTGTACCCAGGAAGTATCAATCATGTGGAAAGAGATGACAGAGCAAACTTGGGGAACCCCAGGATTTCCAGATCATATAAATCAAGTTTCTCTTCAGATGATATAAATCTTTCATATTTAATTGTTTGCCTGTTTGTTTATAAGATTTGTATGGCTGCCCATCTTAAAGTACAACTCTGGGTGGCTCACAACAACAATAAAACTACAAAACCTTTAAAACTGTATTATTTAGAATATATAGGACACATACATATAGACAAACCATTGATTGATTGATTGATTGATTGATTGAGTGCTATCGAGTCATTTTCAGTTCCTAGAGACCACATAGATCTTTTCCATGATGATCTATCCCCAACCTGTTCTTTCAAGTCTCCCAATGGTACACTGGGGAGGATTATCTTATTTTTATTGATAAGAATAAAAGAACCTTCTAAAAAATGAGGGAATTAGCATGAGATGCAAATAGCTGCAGACATAACTGCTACTATGGGTAGCTTTTGAAGATGAGCCTGAAGATTAGCGGTGGGGGCAGAGAAACAAAGTAGGGAAGAGCAGCCACCATTTTGTTTTGCTTTTGAATTTCCAAAGAGCATCTGGTAGGCTACCAATCTTGCACAACCCTGCACTTTATGATGAAGTGAAACTATATAAAGATGCATATTAATATGTATATTTTAGGATAAAACGTGTTTAGAAACACATATTTGAGAGGGAACATATTTAGAAATGTGTATTTTGTGAGAAAACGCTTTTAAAATACATATTTAAATACAACATTTGTGTGTTGTTTTAAAATAAAAAACAATGCAGAAGCATGTGGAAATGTGACAGAATGGATTTATGAATCTGTGGATTTGACCCAGACTGGCAATAGATTGAGCCATTTCCTCCCTAAGCATAGGTTTATAAGAACTATTTGGCCTGGCATTATTTCCACACTATAGTCCACTTGTTGGACAGTTCTGACATTACAGTTTTTTTCTATGCAAGAAGTCTTTGGTCAAAAGTCTAATGTGACAAGCAGAGGGGAAAAAGGTCTAAATGTACAGAGCCTAAAATGAGAAATGCAGTTCAGTGTTCATGGCAGCTTTGATTGCCATTCATGGTTGATGCTCTCCTATGATTCCATCTCCAGGAATCATCCCATGAAATAATTCTGGGTTTATTGTATGGCTGGAGTTAGAAGTGCCAACGAGATAACTGAAAGATCTAGTGGAACTCTTTGCAGGGCTGTGTTTGGCCAGGAAACCTACATGCAGGGCAATATTTCCTAAGTGAGATTTGCTAAGTGAGTATTCTGCTGTAATTTGTTCCCCTGAACTTCGGTTGACTTTTGATCTACGTGGCATGGAAGTTAGCATCCTTCTTATTGACAGGGTACTCAACCCTTTATTTATGTCCAAGTGCTTAGTCTGAGTTGCAAGCCACAGTGTCCACACACAGCATGCTCACCATAACGTGGGCCAACTTGCATTAAAAGAGAAAGAACCATCAGGACATCTTTGCAAGGTATTTGCTATCATTCACCCTGTAACTATTATTTCTGGCAAAACATTGTAATTGTGGTTAAATGGCAGATTACAGATTTATACCGACTTCCTTCAGGCAACTCCTACCATTATGCTCCTAAATTTGCACATGTCCACATTGCCCCCTGGAAAGGCGCCACTGATTCATCGTTTACTGGAGAAATCATATACTTTTTTTTTTTCAAGATTCTTGTTTTCCCCATAAAAGTGGACTTGTTCTATTTATAGAAGGATGAACATGTCTCTTTTTAAAGTCTGGCTTTCACCATAGCCTATAATTTAGGGTAATATAATAAGTAATTTAGAATTAAAGATTTGAGACAACAGTTCAGCATTAACGTCTTTAAGACAAAACATTCAAAATAAAACTGAAGCCACGGGAATGAACTCTGTCATTAGATGCCTACTTTTGGCTAAATTTGTATCCATGGCTGTTCAAATCTCAAGTGGTTTCTTTGTGACTTCTTGAATAATAATTCTAACAACAACAATGACAACAACAACAGTAACAGCAGCAGCTATATCCATTGCAATACCTTTGTTACAGCATCGCTTTTTCACTGTACTGATTAATATTCATTCCACAATGATAGATACACTTATTTAGAAAAATAGATCTGCTTATCATGGTGGAACATCCACCACACCATGGTTCAAATGTGCTCATTTTCAGTTATGTGTATTACATTAAAGGTATGACATTTTAAAGAAACAGCTTTGTTGGATGTTTGCTATAATGAATTTCCCAGGGCCCCTCAGTAATAGGGTTCAGACCCATTGTTCAAAGGCTTTAAAAATATTTATCTACATAAATCAGATGTGATAACTTTCCTTTCCTTCCAGTACCTACAAGACACTGACAGGCAGTTGACAGTAAAGCAAAATGTTTGAGGTGCTGTAAATAATGCATGCCAAGCCATTCGGTTGAGCCTATTAATGTATTAAGACACCTCTTTCCCCAGTCATCCCCCTAGCAGAGCACATGTTCTCTTCTAATTATGCAGCCACCAGTTTAGGGGTGAGGAAACCGTTTTAGCCTGTTTGACAGCAGAATCTACAAGGCCTTTTGGTAAGCAGACATAGCTAAGAAGTCCAATTCTGTCCTAATCTTGTCATTTTTCTCAAGTTCTATTCAGCATACCTCTAAAGCAGGGCTTCAGTTTGCCAGTGATCCTGAATTCTTTGCCTGGTATGTTCCCCAAGAAACCCTTAAAGGGAGTTTAAGGAATTAACTGCAGCAACAAGTCTGAACAAGGTATGTAAATCTGTGCAAAAGGAATGAAGTAGTGCATGCTACCTCTGATATCTCTGACGCGGCTCACATTCTTTTGAATGTTCTGTGCAATTAAGGATGCTGATAAATCAGGTCTCCTGACTGCAAGGAGATTCTATTGCTTTTCAAGCACATATGAGTAGAAACTCCCTTAAGACTTGGCTGCTCAAGATGGTAAGATCAGGAACAGAGAAAGCAGGCAGTTGTAAATGGATGAGTTGGCCCTGAACTTGATCTTTTCCGATCTCAAACAGCATGTTGTCCAAAAGACAGGGCTGAGTTTCAACTTTGTGCCATTGGGACAGCATCAATTCCATTTCTAGCGAATGTGCCACAGCAATCTCTTTTGGGTTGGTCAATTGCCCATAATAATATGAAAGGAAATAATAAACATTTTGACCATGAAGCATCTCTACAGAAATACAGGAAGAACTGCAAGCACCATGTGGGGAAGAGAAGCAGAAGAATGAATTTTTGGGAGATGGGTGTATATCTCCCACTTAAAACCAGTGGCTGGTGCCCTGCAGTTAGCAAAAGTCCTTGATTCAAGGGTCTTGCCAGAAATAAGAACAGGTTTCTCTTCTGCAGCTTTTTGGGTAGGGTTGTGTTCACACTTTTAAAGAACGGCAACAACCTGATTAAAAACTTAATCTGCCATGTGAATGTTAGTCTATTAATTTGTTGATTTAAAGTTTTACATGAATTAAAAGAGTATTTCTGAAAAAGCATTTTGTTTTCTCTTGCCTTTTACATAGTACGCTCACGATTGGCTGCAGGCATCTGAAGGGGAGAGGAAAGGGTAAATGCCTCTTATAAGATGCTGCTAGTCATTTGCAGTCTTTATACAAACACTGACTTGCTTGCTGACCGTCTTCCTTCTTCAGAAATGTTTCTAAAACTTTCCTAGCTTTATCTCATCCTTTTGCCAGTGGGCACAGCTTAGGACACAGACATGGGCCCTGTTCCCCACCAGATGCTCAATGCCTCCAGAACTCAGCAGCAGCTCCTCCTCCTGTTGACCTGCTAGTGGCACTTCTCCAGGAGGTACCAAGCAGACTGGCAGGCTCTGGGAGGCGTCAATAAGTTGGTCCTCAAAAGAACTGAACCATCACACTTCCTTGTACATTGTAAGTGGGGTGGGGGAGGGTTACTGTGCAGATGAAAGGGAAGAAAGCAAACAACTGTTCTGCATTAAACTTCATAAATGTTGCGGTGTTTTGGCATTTCAAAACATTGGGTGTGGCTACCACATCTTTATACATTTCAGTTAAGCATCTGTAATTCCAAATACTGGTCCAAACTTTTCCTTTGCGTGTCACATACTCCTTTCTCATTGATTTAAGTGTTCTTCCAAAACCAGAATTATGCTCATAATCAAGTAATTTTCTTTGGAATAATAAAGAAGCCTGAAAACCCATGATCTTATTCTGTTAATCCTAACAGAATATCGTAGACCAATATTTGTGATTCTCTCCAGGATCTAGGAAAGGAAGAGTAACATTTTACATGTTGGTTAAACATGGGTCTTAACAATGCCATGTATTTTCCTCCCCTATCTTAAGATTCTGTAGATGCTCAATTAGGAACTGAGGAGTCATGTTTTTTAATATTACTCCCCCTTTCAATTTCTCTCTATATATATATACACATATGGGACGCGGTGGCGCTGTGGGTTAAACCGCTGAGCTGAGCTTGCCGATCGGAAGGTCGGCGGTTTGAATCTGCGTGACAGGGTGAGCTCCCGTTGCTAGTCCCAGCTCCTGCCAACCCAGCAGTTCGAAAACATGCAAATGTGAGTAGATAAATAGGGACCGCTTCGGCGGGCAGTAACAGTGTTCCGTTTAGTCATGCCGGCCACATGACCATGGAAGTGTCTACGGACAAACGCCGGCTCTTCGGCTTTGAAACGGAGATGAGCACTGCCCCCTAGAGTCGGACACGACTGGACTTAATGTCAAGGGAAACCTTTACCTTTACCTTATATATACACATACACATACTGACCTACCTATTTACCTGCCTTCTGGATCTGAGGATATCACCCCTTATATTGCCAGAAAGAACAATGACAGTTAAGAGTTTGCCCAAGTGCTGCTGCAATTTCTTTTCTCTCCCCTGCATTCAGGTTTAAGATTTATTTGATCTCTCTATCCATTAAATCAAGCGAATTTGCACAGACGATAGCCCTCCCACAAAGAACGTAACATAAACCACAGATTTATATAAAATGTACATATAATTTAAGTACAAGTCCAATATATCTCATCATGGTAGGGTTGACAATGACCAGGAATTCAGCAATTGCTGATAAAAAAGAAATTAAGGTCTTTGATTTCCTTTTCTTTGAAGTGAGCATGGATTATATGGACTCTAAATTTTATTTTAATAGTAACTTCTTCAAATAGAGGACTATCCTCTGTAACATAGGACTCATAATTCCTGCACCATTATTATTCGAATTAGAATTTGTAGTAAGCTAGGTGGCTTATAAAACAGTTTCCCTTCATTTTACTCCCATAATAACCATCAGGTGGTTTGAGCTGAGAGACAGAGTGATTGGCCCAAAGTCACCCATTTGGCTTCTTGGGCTGAAGGTGGACTAGAACCCAGGGCTTCCCAATCTTAATCTGACATTTTAGACATTACACTTTTAAATCTATACTTAAATATATTATATTAACCTTATTTTAACATTTAATACTGTGTCACATTTTCATAATCAAAAGACTGTTATAGAAGTGTGCTGAAAATTCTGTATTTTTTCCTGAATATTCTCATCCCGATTATTGAAAAAGACATTGCTTTTGATATATTTTTTTCAACAACAAAGGAGGAAGAAATGATAGTGAAATGCTCATCATGGTACTGGTGTTCTTATATTTATTCTTCCACTAATTATAAGATCCCATCGTGCAAGAACCCCAGTACCACCAATTGTACAATTTTGTTGTTCAGTTATCTTTCTAGCAGCCCTCTGCCTTGCTCTTACTTCAGGTAAATCCCAAGCAAAGATATCATAAGGAAGTTCCTCCTGTGGGACTTTTTCAATCAGCAGGACCGGGCATCTAGGAAAGAGATTGTAAAAAAAAGAAAAGAAAAAAGGACTGCAATTACTGCAATAATAAAGCCAGGTCAGACCTTCTATCTTCCTTCCTCTCCCCCCATCCCAACATCTAAAGAACTTCTAATACATCCTGAGAATAAGATACAATAATCTCTTTCACAGCAGAAGTGGGGGAAGAGAAGTTTTGATACAATATTGAATTTATTTTGCCTCTAAGCCTCTGCCCAAGTTGTTCTTAAACTTTCTCCACCAACTGTATATAGTGTAAATAAAATAAGTGAAGGCCCCAAGCATGCTACATGGCATACTGTCAATTTGGGCTTTAGGTAAAATGAATCAGCTGCTGATGGGGTACCTGTCACTCTATCATCGTCGGGTGAGAAGTTAACACGTGGCTGACCTCCTTACAAGGGCAAGAGGACCAATTAAGATGGCCCACCTTCAGAGACTAATGGAACAAAAGGACTCTGAAAGCTTTGTCCAATTTTTCAGGCACTTGGAAGAAACCTATTGTCTTGATCCATTGCAGTCTGGATTCAGGTCTGAATATGGTGGTGGCAGTGGGAAACACCCCTGATTGCTCTAATCAATGACTTTTCCTGAAGAGGGAGGGAGGGAGAGGAGAACTGCTACTATATTGATTCTTTGGATCTCTCAGTGTTTTTTGATCCAATTGATCATGGGACATTATTGGATTGGGATTTGGAGTCACAATGTTATAATAATCCCATTCTGACTTGCAGGAGCACCAGAGTGATAACGGGATGTTTCTGCTTAGCCCCATGATTCTTGAATTGTGAGTCCAACCAAAGGCAAGATGGCAATTAAAGGGGTGTGGCTTTGATTCCACAGCCATGGGCAGCCCACCCCCCACAACACCCCTGAGTGGATTGACTGACACTGCAAGAGACAGGAGAAGGGCTTTCTCAGTGATGGTGCCTGAATAATGGCACTCTGTCCTGAGAGAAGCTTGATTGTCTTCTACTGCTGGCCTTTTTCAGGAAACAATCAAAAAGACATGCCTGTTCCTCCAGGCATTTATGTGATTCCAAGATCAAACTGCCTTTTAGATTGCCTATTATTTAATTTGCTTTGCCGATCTTTAAAATAAGCTTTGTAATTTTGCTTTATTTATTGTTTTTAAGCATGATTGATTTTATCATGATGGTTTTATTTAAAATTAATCCCCTGCTCCATTTCTCTTGTAAATGGCTCAGGGCTCCTATGGGAGGAAGAGTTTTGTTTTGTTTTGTTTTGTTTTGTTTTGTTTTGTTTTGTTTTGTTTTGTTTTGTTTTGTTTTGTTTTGAGGATGGATGGATGGATGGATGGATGGATGGATGGATGGATGGATCCAACGGATCCAAAGGTAGACCCTGGAGAGGAGTCTGTGTTTTCAGTCCCTGGCACTTTGGAATGGTTACACACATGTTAGTTATTCTACATTCTAAAATTAGCTTCCTTTGTTGTTCAACCCTACACCCCAAAATGCACATTTGGGTAAGTAGAAAATAGCAGAGGCCTAACTGGTTCATAAGAAAGAAAAATCCAAAATGTATGAGCAAGCATTTCATCTCCTATTTCCCTGTTTTTAAGTGACTGTCATTGGGCATACTCTTGCCATTTCAGCTCTCCCACTCCAGGCAAGAAGGCAATGCATTTTGCGGGCCAAGTACACTTCCTAAAATAGAGGACAAGCAGGAGTGTAATAATGGAATGTCTTCCTTACAGAGGTAATCTGTCATCAAAAAAACCCCCCTTCAACACATGGTATAAATGCTAACTAATCAACTGCTACTGAAGCCAGTTATTTTATCCTTTCACTCTAAGAGGAATGGGGTAATTCAATGAATTTCCTTTTTTATTATTATTATTAAGGTTAAAGAGAAGAATTAAAGGACTTGCAAATTTACTGTTACATCAAAAGTCGTGGAACTTTTTAAAGTCAAGGAACCTATACGTTATAAAATTGCATGTGTTATTATCTTATGTTATTATAATCCCAAAACAAGGGATACAAAAAAGATAAAAGCAATAAAACTATATAAGGTTATAATGTATACATTGGCCTCAATTCACCCACACGTCTCTTGGATGTTTAACTTAATCTTCTGCAAAAAATTACTGTCACCCTCAAAACTGTCCAGGGCTGGTGCTCTATGACTTCTTATTTTTTAAAATAATTGTGGATTACATCCACTGTTTTAGAACCATGAAAAAAATCACATATAATTTGGTTCTAAATCTTTAGAAGATGAAGCAAAGTGGGCATTAAGGGCTACTTAGCTGGTTTGACTTTGACTCCATCATAGGCAAAATTATACTCTGAAGTTTAAAATAAAATAACCTGTGTAAGACATTTTCTGGAGTCTTCACCTTAAAATAAGTATTTTGTTAAATCTGAAGAAGGGGAAAACTGGAACTACAAGATAATGAGAAAATACAGGAGGATTGGTGATAGGTAGGGTGCAAATACATGATGTGAGATAGTTGAAATATGCCTGTCGCTCACATGGTATGGAAGACGCTTTCCTCCTATTTGCTGAATGAGTACATTTGTAAAGGCCTTGACTGTAAATATGTTAAATTCTTCCTTCTGACACCCTCAACACTCTGGCTTTGTCCCACCCCCAATTTTATGTAAATTACCTAAATAAACTATGAGTGAAACTCTGAAAATTATTCATTATTGCAATGCTTATTTGAGACATTTGTAGCCCCTTGTAATATTTTATAGTATTTTAAAATACTTGTTTAACCTTGAGGGCAGGGCCATTTTGCCCATAAAAATGTTTCCTGGTGACAGTGCTACCCTATTCTAAACAAGTTAACTCAAAGGCAAGACTGGCTAAAATGAGGATGGTTTGCTTTCCAACAAGAAGCCTTGCGGTTGCTGTCTTAAATAACTTTACATTTTTGGGCAAACATTTTAAAAAAGCAGCTCATGGAGAAAAAAACACAATAGGAATCTACATGCAAATTATGTAGTACACTACTTTGCTATGCTGTTGCTGTGCCAACAAACTATGTTCCGACTATTGACTTTCCAATGACGTTGCAAATATAGGGATAGCCAGCAGCAGAAGCATTGTAAAGATGCTTTAGACACTCCACCAACTGAGCCAGCCAGAGAAATGTTGAACTGTTCATTCCCATTTGAGCAAAAGCTAATACTCCAAATATTCTACTTGAAGGAGGGATATATACTCGGGATCTGTGATAATTAGTTAAGTCCCACATCTAATGGAATGTACAGTGCCATTTGAAGCTTTTCCAAAAGTCCTCTGACCTCCATCAAACATCTGGTGCAATCTGATTGCTATGAGTCAACAGCTGCCAAGATTTTTTTGAAGATGGAAAACGCTCTTTTATTGAGAATGACTACTGGTTTATCCAACTCAGTATTGTCTAGGAATGGAGAAGAAATTCATAAGACCTAATCTGAACTTCCTGGATCAAGATATAGACCAAAAGACAGACATTTTTAATAGTCATATTTTTCTGAATTTCACAATACATTTCTCCAGTTTGATTTTAAAAAATGTACACAGATAGGTATAGCGTAGGGGAAAGTATCCATAAAATATATGGACTACTGAAAATTATATAAAAGTGTGTTATACTGAAGAAAAGGGATTGTAAGAACATGCATATTGGGCCAGAAATTGCACACAAATCTGCATATTTTAGGAAAATAGGTATGAAAATGCAGACTATATTCACTTTCATGCAGATGGAGGAATCATAAACTGATAAAGAAGTAGAAGAATGGAACATATAATGAAAATGAAATATGTACTTTGCTTCCTCATGACTGACCTTTGCATTTGAAAAGGAATACTGAATAAACATGGGTTGAATTGTAAACAGTGGACAAATAAATTTTACTAATGATATGGAAGAAGAGAGTTCTAGGCTCAGGCTCACTAAAACAAATGAATTCTCATTATAGTAAATATTATTAGGTTTCAAGAGAAAAATAAAAACTACAAAAAAACCTACAAAGAAAGAAAAAAGAACTAAAAAAGTGCGGAAACACAAGAGAAATTTTTTTCAAATTTACAAAAAGATGTGCCTTCCAACTTTTAACAGCAAGGATATACAAAAATTTCCATAATCATTCGCTTACTCTATATTAAACCGAAACACCACATTATTTCTATAAGTCTTTCCATGTTAACACATGATAAAAATCACTAAGTACAGTTACTCCTCTCCCTTATATTAAAATAAAAGAAAAAAAGTACATATAAATCTCCTAAACATCTTTCTCCCCTCGAAAAGATAAAACCTATTTAATTATCCCCTTCCTACCACTATTCTATACATTTCTGTCTACTATAATAAGAATCAAATTAAAAAGCACATAAGTTGTCTGCTATTACACTTAATAGTACAACAATCTTCATAATCCCAATCTTAAGAAACCCCAAAATCAAAGCCAATTCAGAACAGTAAATCCAAATCTTTCAAGGCAAATAGCATCAATCAAATCCTTAAAGCAAACCAGACGAACATTCTTCAACCCTTATCCCACTTCAAAATAAACCAAATCAGTTAAACATCCCCACTGTCCTAACAACCAGGAAACACACTGAGACAAGGAACTGGTCTCTAATATTTATTGCTAGTACTTAACAGGAATCCTAACAAACTGAAGAAGCGTGGGAAAACCCAGACATATAACCCCCAAGGGTTAAGGCGGTCCCGATCTGTGTCTCTTTGAATGGCTGAACAATTCATCAGTGCTACGCATGCGCTTGACAGTCTGGATGGGAGCCCCCTGCTCGCCATCCTTACTCATGACACCCACAATGTGCACAGAGCTTTCCTCTTGAAAGAATCAAACAGCCCAACTGACCCCCTCAAAGATTCCAGGTTCTTTTCATGGCATTCCACCAGAAGATCAATTTTACTCTTGGCCTGCAGATCACTCTCTCCCTTAGATTTCTCCAACTTCATCATCCAATCTTTATCCAGCATCTTGATAAAAATCCCAATCTCAGTTTTTTTTAAGACTTTCTATTGCTCTTAAATTCTAAAATTTAAGAATTTCTATTCTAAAACCTTTCTATTGCTCTTAAATTCCTCAATTTCATCCACCACATCCCCAACCTGAATGGCACATTTTAGATCTCATATTTTCCACAGTAAATGTCCTGGATATCTTGCTTGATAGAAGTCAGAAGAATTCTGTTTAAAATCCTGGTGAAAATCAGAAAGAATCTGCTTGAAATCCTCCATGTCTCATGCAGTAGATTATGGCACCCCCTAGGAGCTTAACCAGTGAAAGTCAAAGATATGAAAGAGTTCCAAAGTGTGTTTACACAAAGTGAAAGTGAGATAGCAGACAGTTCTCAAGGGAAAGTGAAAACAGAAAGCTGAAAGTTCAAATCAGCCAATTCAACATGTAGGAAAATGCTAGTATCTTCAACTTTAATACAAAAGTAATAACAGGAAGACAATTCTTTACTCTCAATCTTTGGAATTTCCTTTGGAAGGAAAACAAAATCCAAAACTTAAAAGAATTTTTTTTAAAAAAAATAATCCCAAAAGTAACGTTAAGCACCAAGAGAACCAGCATCTCCTTGCTGTAGAAAGCCTCTCTTGGGGTACATATACTTAAAAAAAAATACAAATTGGTGATTTAGAAATGGACCTTTAAGACTACAGGGTGGCTTGGAAAGTGATGAAGTCCCCACCTCCCAGCTGACTCTTAGCAGTCCAATGTGAACCGCTGTTTGCAATCTTCTGGCTGCAAGCAGGACAGATGGGATGATTCCAGGTGTTCTCCTTGACCCAGAGAATGTTTCTGGGCTTCAGGAAAACCTGCTTGAGCCCAAAAAAAGTTACCACGTTGTCAGCTCCACCCGCTGAACCAGCAGGCACAGCCGTTCAGTCTGCCATTCCCACCAGAAGCCCCAACAAATGAATTCTCGTGTTCTATTTCTGCAGCTTGCTTCCATTAAAATAGTCTTAAGACAATTATTTCTTCTAGAAGACGTCCTTTATTTACACTGGACAAGTGATGCTGAAGTCTTCCAGTCATGGAGAATGAGAGAGAGAATCGGTGTTCTTAGGAATATTTGGTCTCCTTTACTTTCTGCATTATTGGAGTTATATGCCAGCCTGGGATTTAAAAAAAAAAAAAACGATTTTTTTTTTAGTTATAGACAACTTTGAAACCATTTTTTGTGGAATGCATTTATGCTCCTGCAAAGCCTGACAGGAGCACACAGCCCAAAGTTGCTTCTAATGGAACCTATGGTCACATTGTTTTTCACCTTTAGTGTCATCAGACTTCTGGTGGGAAGAGGCACAATTTCTTAAAAAGGTTTTAAACTATTTATTTGAGTACAAAACAACTATTTCCTAGCACCTCAAATGACAAGAAGCCCTCTTAACAGCCACAACTAAAAAGATATTCTTCTTCTCAGGTGGCCTCAGATGGCCCATCCTTAAAGATCTTAACTCTTCAGGCATCACAGTACTCTTGACTGCACCTTTAACCCAAGGAAGAGAGAGGGAAGGGAGAAAAATGCCACTTCCCTCCAGACTAGTTGACTCCATTGCAGTGTTCCTGCTACCCTGGAAAAGAAAGGACACAAGGAAATGTATTTGGCAAAACAGGGGCTGATAGGAGGGGCCTTTGGGGAGCAGAAGTGCTGATAAATATAGACTTGGGAGCAATGGTGGAACCTCCAGACTGGCCCATTTACAAGATCCAAGGTCTTCAAACATTTTCAGAAGTTCTTGTATCGTTTCTACTTTAATCCAGCTGGCTGCGGGGATAAAACTGGGACTTTGCCCATCTCTATTTATGATCATTAATGTATTAAAGTAACATAAGTAGCCTAACATTAGCTCAGATAACTAAGCATAATACACTGAGAATTTGCACTGCTTGTCCTTTATACATCTGAAAAGCTCAGAGCTGCATCTTTTCTGTTTCAATGCAGGTCTTCAGAGCAAGCAAATCTATAAAACATAGGCTTGGTACCTAGGTGTTTGCAGAATTGCCTGCTTTGTGGAGAAACAACCTACTTCGTACATTTGGCTCGGGGTGGTGGTTTGAAAATATCCCCCCCCCCCCAACTTAAGATCACTGTTTTATGAGCTATGAACTTCTCCTATGGAACATCTACCTTGCTGTGGGAATCTAGATGACACCTTCTCTTAGAGTATTTTGGAGAACGGTCAGGACAGAACTTTCCTGTAGGGCATTCGATGTCCAAAGAATACAGGAATCACTCTAACTTCAGGATTTGTGTTTGGGTTGGGTTGTTTTGTTTGGTGAGGAATGTTTTAATGTTTTACGGATGTTATGTTTGTAAACCCTTGTAAGTCTTTATTGAATCCAAAGTCAAGATATAAATAATAAATTCAGAAATAAATGCCAGAATTGGCTCTACCAGTAAGCAGAATATGTTGGCTGCCTCATGAAATGTCATCCGCATTTTACTGAACTGTTATCAAATAGTTTTTTTTTGGGGGGGGGGGTTCATACCAGAGAGAGTTTAGAGGTATTTATGAGGTTTTCTGCCCCAGGGTATGTGAATAACTTTCTTGCCTCAAGGAAAGAGGGAGGGAAGGAAGACACGGACTGCTGCTCTATCTCAGTTAACAAAACGAATGGACCTGGCACTCCTATTGAATGTCAGGCTTGTCTTGGCTGCTACTTCGGCTACAAGAACACAGGCAGGATTCAGGGTCTCAGGTCTCAAATAAGCTAGTTTATTGCAAGGACAAGGAAAGCCACTAAGAAAGAATTCCAGCCACTGCCAGGCTTAAAATGCAAGTCCTTTGTACGTATAGTGAAATCACAGTTCATTTCTGGTGCCTCTTTTTCTTACCTCTGTGGTGCAGTAGACTGGAGGCCTTGTGCTTTTGGGCAGAAGGAGTGGTAACATTGACCCTTGTTATTTTCATGGACTAGTCTGGTCTCAGACTGTTTGCTTCTCATCTTGCAAGAAGTAGCTTGAATGTTCCATTTTAATCCCATTGATGCTAACACCATCTCACTTTGGCTGGCTTACCCACTGAATCTATGAGCAACCACTTAATTGACAGAAGTGTAAATCACTTTCAAGGCATCTGACTTGTGAATCAAAATGATTAGTTTCTCTGGATCAGGAATATGGTCAAGTGGTTGAACATGGAAAGCTGCTCCTTCAGCTTTGCAGGAATATCAGCACCATGTGTCTTCTCCTCACCCTCATCTAGAACTAGCCACTTCCTTAGGCTGCTACAAAGGGAAAAAAAGGAATCACAGCCACACCACAGACTCTGATGAGAGATCAGCGTCATGGGATTCCTCTTCTTCCTTCATTATTAAAATTCTTCCATAGCTTTAAAAAACTGATGCCAGAGATTTTCCCTTCCCTTCCCTTCCCTTCCCTTTATCTTCTTTTTACACCATGTCTTTTAGCTTATAAGTCTGCAATAAGCATTTACCTCATTGGGTTCTGAGCTTTTTAAGCTGAAGAGTTTTAAACTATTTAAAGTATTTAAAATTGCTTTAAATAGATAGAAATAAATTTGCTAAGCTGCATTCCTAGATCTTGTCCACATTATTATACACCTGTCCTTTCCAAATTCCAGTCAATGGAGTTGTCCCAGAGAATACAGAAGTTGGTTATCCCTGTTATAAATAATCACTGAAGACAACCAATCATTAGAACAATTAGATACCAGATTGGTACAATTCCAGAGATGCAGTCCCAATTGTGCTGTAATGAACTACCCTTTGAAGATATTTAACCCTGCATAATGGCAGTAATTGCCTATGCCAACCTTACAAACTACCTAAGAAGTACATTGATTTGGCAGAAGCTGAACCAGGTTAGCAGGAACTTCAGACCTGTAGTGTTTTTCCTGGGGAAAACAGGTTCCTGGTGCTTCAGCAAGTCTGTTGTCAGAAGGCCAATTTTTCCCCAGCAAACCCCAATCTGTCTCTCTCTCTCTCTCTCTCTCTCTGTCTCTCTCCTCCCTCTGTCAGTAAAAGGTGTCAGTTAACATCCTCTCCTCCTCCTCCTCGAGGGGTGTCACTCATTCCGGCTTTCTCTCTTATTAATGATTTCTTGCATGGATGTGTCATTACCGTTCTATACTTTTATGCAGATGGCACGACTGTGCATTTTAATGGCAAATCTGTTTCTCGCAGAACGACTGAACTGCAAAAAGATTTTGACAGACTGGATCCAAGAAAACAAACTGGATTTAAATGCAGCAAAACTAAAACAATGCCTTTTGGCTTTCCTAAACATCTGAGCTCAGATTGTAATTTGCCTCTGATGTCCCAAGGGTGCTGAAAACTAAAAATGTGAAGTTTGAAATTCAAGAAAGTTTTGTTATGTTCTCGAATGAGATCAACAGAGAGACAGGAATAGATTTCCTCCATTGCTTTTGCTGTGTTTCTCCTCCTCCCTCTGGAAGCTCTGTATCCCTAAAAGTCAGGGTGTGATCTTTATGAAGTTATAACCATGTGAATTTAGGAATTATATTTGACCTGAAGTGAGGCCTCCATCAAATTGCCATGCATAAGCATCTCCTCTAAAGTTTAGTCTGCATTTAAAAATCAGCCTGTACTGATATTCTCTCTAAAGACAGTCCTTAGTGAAGGATGGCTCCCAAGTCCTACAATGCCAGTCCCTTTCCCAAATAGCCAAATTACGCTGCCACATACAGTAATTTGGCTAAAATACAATATGATCTTTAGCCTCTCTCCTTGGAGTTGTCTGTTATAGACAATTATAACTGCAGACATGTTGTATACAAGAAGAATTGGGCATTTTTTTTGATCAACAGAGCATGAGAGCATGAAGAGATCCAGTTAGTATGGTCATGAAGATTTGCATATTAGGAATATATTATACATATATATGTAAATATCTCTGCTGCATGTATAAGGAGTTGGCATTATACATTTCAAAGCTAAGGAAGCTGCTCAGGGTGATAGCACTAACCATCTTCTAGAGCAATAAAGAGGAATGTAGTTTTCCCTTGCACATGGAAATCTTAGCCTAATACCCCATATCTTGTTTGAAAATGAATCAATTTTCTTCTGTCCTCTTAAAACACTGCTTGCTGTTATTCTTTCTCTCATTTTTACAGGGTATCAATGGTCAACAAAGTGATCCCTGGGTGAGGAATTCTGTCAGGGCTTGTTTTTCCTTAATTCTATTTTGGTGTTTAATTTATAGTTAGACAATGGCATTTGCAACCAAAGATATAATCATCAATAATGGGTGGCTTCAAAAGGAATTTTTTTGCACATTTATGAAGGATAATGCAATCAATGGGTACTACTCTGATAATCCTGTCTCCCCATGTCAGTAGAAACAAGCAACAACAAAAACAAAATCAGAAAAGATATAACCCTACTGGTGCAAAGCATGAGGGCAATTGAATTTTAGATGTTCACGACAGCTGAAGACTGGTAGTATAAAGCATCTTCTATAAGCATATTGTTCTTCCGCTAATTCTATACATACACATACACAATGAAATAATAATTTTGTTCATTAAGGATATTTTGTACTTCCTTTGATGAATAATGGGACGGAAACTTAGGAAAATAGTTCTTATAGCAGAAAAAAACAAGTAGTTGGGGAACACTCTGAAGTAGACTTATGTGGCCATGGAAGGAAAGGGGAAGGAAAGGGCTAAAATTTGCAGTATTAGATTTTTCCCTTACAGCAGTGTTTCTCAACCTTGGCAGCATGGCTGGCTGGAGAATTCTGGGAGGTGAAGTCCACACATCTTAAAGTTGTCAAGGTTGAGAAACACTGCCTTACAGTGTAATCCGGTACCTGTCAACTCAGAAGTTCATCTCATTGAATTCTGTAGGCTAATTCCCAATTGTTGCCTAAGGTTCTAACCTTGTGAATCTTATTAAACTAAACTAGACTTACTTTTAAACAGAGCTGTATAGAATTACACTGTTAGATTGTAATACCCTATCTGCTTATCAGAGAATAAGGCCTGTTAAACTTAGTGAAACTGATATTTGACTAGACATAGGTATACAGCTGCACTCTTAAATGAGAACAGGGTAAAAATAATTACCTAAATAAGAATCCAACAGGTTGAGATTAAAAATATAATGATGTTTTGCATAAAAAGGACTTTGGGATTCTTTTTAAAAAATCAAACTACTTTTCAAACAGGCTGCCTTTTAAATCTTCCCTTGGCCCTAACAGTCATATTCTGAGCCTTGTCTATTTCTTGTAGAGAGTGGATTTTGAGGAGCACCAGCAGGACTTTCTTACATCTGTGACCCAACACCTATGGAAAACTACGGTGCTTGCTTCCAAAAATTGTACATGGACTGCATGACATGTTGACATTTTCAATGGGAAACTGATTACTATAGGATATGAATAGAGATGAATATTAGAGAACACCCAAAAATTGGTTGGGTAAGGATAACATGTTATTTTTCCCACTCCCTTCTCTATACCCACAGGCGAATTTAGGCCTTGATTTCCTTTTAAAATGAAGTTGAGGAGGAAATGCTGGCAATCAAGACACCAGAAGGGGTTGTGAGCAAGGCTGCTGTATATGTCTGTTCTTGTTGTTGTTATATTGACTTTTGTGCAATAAAAATAAAGTTCTCTGTCCAAATCCCTGAAGAAATAGAACGGGCTTTGCTGTGTAATTGCTTATCAGCCTTGATGTTGCTTCTTGGCGCTGAAGAAACAGTGAATCTGTTTCATATTTCTTTAAGCTTTGTAAATATACCCTGTTTATATTAAAAGGATAGACAAATATGTGTGTGTATGTGGGTTTGTGTGTGTGTGTGTGTGTGTATAGAAAACATAACCACAGTGAGATTTTCCTTTCTCCTCAGTTCACAGAAAGATGCCTAAGAACTTTTTTTGACATTGTTGCTAAATTTTTGCCCTTAATTGATAGTTTAATAGGTCCAAATGTCCTTTACATGTAGTTTTGGGGGCAGGGGAGATTTATGATGTGTAATGTCAGGATGGATGGGTAGATGGATGGATGGATAGATGATAGCCAGATAGAATTTCAAAGCTTAAAAGATTCTGCTGGAATGATCTTAAATAATAACACTTTTTAAAAGACTTTTTTTAAAAAAGCAAAGTAAATGAAGAAGCATATTTTGTTATTGTTTACTGTATATTCCAAACTTGCATAAGTAGTTTTCTTACTAATAATTATTCCAAGCTCTTGGGAAAGTGATATAGACTGCAAGAGTATATGAATGTTGGCACCCTTCAGCAATTCCTAATTCCCTTGTGGGTTTCAACCAAATCTATACAAAATTCAGGATGCATCTCGTCCATTACTTTTTATTCAAACTACTTAAAATGCCTCCGAAACCCAGCAGCTCAGCAATAAATAGAACTGAATAACTTAAAGATGAAGTCAATTTTAAAATGAACCAAGGTAGATATAATAGAAACCCAGAAAAATAGTTATAAGTATATATTTTCATGGCTGCTACTGTTTTTTTCATGAAGTGACTTCAAAGTAATACCAAGCAAAACAATGAATATGGGCTGAAAAAACTAGCCATGTGGCCTGCAGCATTATTGGGAAGTCATTTCACTAAGAAAGATGGTTACTTTTTCAGATGCCTGTCAAATGCCTTCTTAGATGGAAGCTCTCTGCAAGCCTGTCCCATTTGGTGCTGTCCTGAAATCCTCTTTCTAATTTCTCCAATGTTTCCTTTCATGAAAATTAATAAAATAACTCTGAGAAAGACTGAAAAATGTCAAAGCCATTTGGGTCCAGCACTAATGTGATGTAATTCAAAGGAATACCCATTTCTTTAGACCTACCTTAGCAATTAGACCCATGAAAAGTTTGTTGAACGGCCATGCCCCCCTTTTGAAAAGATGGCAAGCTTGGTGGTAGAAACAGGTACATTTTTATTTCCCAAAGTACCAAACCAAAATGACATGTCACACTCTAGCTTGTAATGTTGTCCCCAAATGTTGTCCCTTTGCCCCCTCAAAAACATGAAAAATGGCTGGATTTACTTTCTCTTTCTGAAGTTTGAATAGCCAGCAAAACCACCTGCTCTGCAATTTTTATAAACACTGGGAAGAATATTACTAGTTTGTTGCTAGAAGAGAACTAGGTATTTCCCCTGTGTGGAGCCCACAACTCCTTTCCTTTGAAGAAGAATTTGAATGATTATCTCCAGGCTGTCAGAGCAAACTTTGGAGACTGAGATCACTACCGAGAGACATTTCGTTTCAACAATTCCTCTCTCGCCCTCCCCTCCCTCTGCTTGGGGACGATCCTTGTTTAGAGACAGAAAGTCAAGCTGGAAGTCTTGTCAACATTTTCAGTCACACCCTTTCCATGGGAAGTTGCATGTTGACTATTTTTTTTTTAGCCATGCAATTTGTGCCGGTTGTGGCGTGCCCTTTTATTATGCTGTGGCGACCTCTCAGCAGTAGCTCATGCCTTCGTAACCACAGAGAATTGATTACTATAATTCCCTCTGAGCAGGAGTCACCAATTTGGCATCTAAATTGCCCGTCACTTATTCCAATGGCCGGAGCTCATTTCTTCACTGATGAGGATAGGATCGGCCATAATTATATTTCATCTTCCTGGTCCACTCCAACCTTGGTATTTGGGGGAAAAAAAAGAAAAGAATTTGCTTGCTACTCCAGTGGGTCCCTCAGTTTGACTGTCTGCAGACTGTCCTTTGATTGTTGTCAGTGTGACAAAAAGAGCAACCAAATGGATTGTTTAAGAAAGTCAATTAAATTTAACAGTTGAACAGAAAGGAGGGTCTAAATCCAAGTATTTTGAAGTCAGCAGGACTGGGCTGGCTGCAGTTTTTGAATGACAGAAATGAATCTTATTATCACATCTAAGCAGATCTGCAAAGTTTCTCTAATTGCATTTGTAAGTATTCATCATCTCTCATCTGCATGTCTCTTTCCTCCCTGCTCTTGCAATTCAGATGGTAAGGGTTGAGGCAGCAGAGACTTTGCTTTTTTGTTTGCATTACACTGATGACACTATGTATTAGCTGCGTTCACAAATCCTGCTGTGATATCATCATCACCATCATCATCATCACCACCACAAATCAATCCACTGCATGCTGGTCCAGTGTGGGATGGTAGACAGATGTTTTTCAACTTCCCAGTTCAGGGCTGAGAGAGAGTGACTGGCCCGAAGTCACTCAACCAGCCAGCTTCTGTGCCTAAACAAGCAATAGAACCTGGGTCTCTCACTTCCCAGTTCCACACCTTAACCATTATACTTATTCTCATATATGCATAGATATCTTAACATATCTTATTATACCATCCATTTTACCCTGTAAACCACAATTTATAGTCTAATATTATCTAAAAAGCCATTCATTGTGGTTCATTCCAAACCAGAGTTAAAACAAACCATATCTGAGTTTGACGTAAGAACCTAGCCAACCAATGAATTATTATAATCAACAATATAATGGTAGCACTGCCAAAGAAACCTCCTAGAACCAGGAGACTGTGAATTCTAGTCCTGCCTTAGGCATGAAAGCCGGCTGGGTGACTTTGAGCCAGGCCCTCTCTCTCAGCCCAACTCACCTCACAGGGTTGTTGTTGTGGGGAAAATAGGAGGAGGAAGGAGTATTTGGTATGTTCCCTGCCTTGAGTTATTTATAAAAATAATAAAGGCAGGATTTTAAAAAATCTTTTAAAAAAATGGCTATTTCTTAGAGCAAAGTATAATACCCAAATTCTGCTGAAATACTGTATCATATTTTATTTTATTTTATTTTATTTTATTTTATTTTATTTTATTATTTTATTTTACTTTATTTTATTTTATTTTATTTTATTCAGCAGATTTATATGGCCACTGTACCAGTGGAACTCATTTAATCTTAAACTGCTTAAATCTGCTAACACTGAAACTAAGCTGATGGATCTGTCATTCAGAAATGTTGACTGTATTGTAAAGCAACCATTAAACACAACTTGTTTATCAATTTATAAATGAGACCCTAGCTAGTTTGCACTGATTTCATTCATTTTATAACCAGACATTGAAAACTTCCAGTGTTTCTGCTTGACCCAGGAAATTGGTTGAATTCCATCTAGCTGTGTAGTGTAAATCGTAACTGACCAGGGATCTCCATGTCTCAGTCTTGCTCAACCTTACTGGAGATGCTGGAGACCGCACCTGAGACTTTCTATGTGCAAAGCACTTCTTCATGACTGAGTTGTGATCATTCAAGTTCATTAATGAAATTCTCCCCATCTTAATGTCTCTCTAAAATTTCAAATTCATTTCCAAATTGGAACTAACATGTGAGCAATTGTCTGCTTTATATTTCCAAATTACATAAAGAATACAAAGTTTGATGCTATTCCATTTCCCTCTGTTCATTTGCAGATTTTTAATTCTCCTTAGAGCCTTCCCCATCCTGTGATCCTTGGTATAATTTGAACTAAAAACTCTCATCAGCTCCATTTAACATGCCCATGTCAGGAATGAGTTGTAGATCAAATCACTGAACGGGTCAAAAATTTGGGATAACTGCTCAATATTACATGATCTTGAGAGAAATGCATGCATGTTTCATCAATATTTTACTAATGTGCATTGATAATTGTGTTTATTGATCAAATGCTTGCAAAGAACAAGTTGATATATCCTGAGATAAAATTGCATCATGAGTTTTCTCTGGAGCATTTATCAGGCTGAAGATGTATATATCAGTAAAATTTCACCACAGTTTTTTATATAGTCAAACCATCCACTCCAGTGAGTTTGTAGTCTAGTTCAGGCAGAAATCAAGATCCATAATAATGAAACCCAGACTGGAGAGATACCAGAGAGGAATACATAGTCAAATCTAGGATGGGGTAGGCAATGTTGGAAAGGTTGGGGGCTCTCCTGACCTTGTGAAGGGGTGTGGAAGGCCTTTGTGATGTACGTCACTGTGATGTAATTGGAAGGGGTGCAGCCAATATTTTCACTTTTAAGGGAGAATTTGAGGGTGGGAATCAAAGTGAGAGGCTTTCCTGAGGCAAACTGCTCTTATTTCCAACTTTAAAATATCCTCAAAACTGAAAAAGCAGACCAAAGTAATACCACTGAAATTTGACAATTTTGCTTCTGAATGTTGTGGCATGATCTTTTGGGGGTACATACACAAATATATGTTGGAGGGCCAAATGGCCTGATTCCATGAGCGGCAGCCTGAGAGAAGGGAGTCAAGATGAACACCAATCTCTCCTGATTAGTTGGAAGTCAGCCATAAACACCCAATGCTGTTGTAAATAAAAATATGTAAATAAAAAATATGTCGGTCAGGCTGAAGAATGTAGCTCAGATATCAAGAGGCTTCTTCGGCTGGGATGAAATCCTTATCTCCCCCTGGCTCCCAAGTGGTGGCATTAGGAAAAAAAAAATCAGCCACTAGTTCTGTCAGTAAGTCTGCCTGAACATTTCTCTTATGATTGGTGAGACTAAGGTTCCTAGTGGATGCACGAGCCTAGCATCTCAGAAGCCCCAACTTCCGACAAGGTAGCAAGCTGCCTTAAGAAACTTTTTGTTGGTTTGCTTTCACAGTTTGGCAATGCTATTGTAAGAATATTTGCTTTTCATCTGCATTGATTCAACAGGGCCAGTGGACTCCCTGAGTGCCATCAATGATGTATGTATGCAGGAGGTATAACAAACTAATTCCTGTTTATTTCTAACTCTGTTATATTGAAATTGAAATGATTCTACTATATTTTAAACACTGATTTGTGAAGAACCCTGAAATGAATGGTTGCATTACTAATTCAAAGCTCAGCCCACAACCCAAATGCTTCACATTGTGCCACGGGATGCAGCACTTAATTCCACCACCACCAGCCCAACCCGGCTGCAGACATTTTTGCAGTCCCCTGATAAGTGTGGATGCAAAGCAAGCAGGCCCCTCCCCACCCAGCCCCGAATCTCCCTGAATTCCTAGAACATCTTTGGATCCCTCCAGTGCTGGGGGTGAACTTGGGTAGGTTGATAGTGAAGGTGACCCAAGATAAGCTGTTTTATATGATAGCATCTTGTCCCAGGGATGTTCTCTGTTCAGACATTTGTGTGGTGTTCACACTGTTACCTTTTCGGCCTCAGTTGAAGATCTTTTCATTTGCCAGGCCTTTTAGCTGTTTTTATTATTTGTATTATCTCCCTGGCTCCAGTACTATGTGATTTTTTAATGTCTACTCCTGTTTATTAACATTCTGCTGTTTTAATATTTTTAAAACTGATCTCTTTTTGTTTTAATCATGCATCGCTCTGAGAACTCTTTGAGGCTGAAGTACAGGATGCAATGATATAAAACAAACAAAAGAATGGATGAAATTAAATTGCTGATCATGACACAAATATTTATCTTCAAGAGCAGCCCCTTCCCTTATCCCTCCATAGCTTCCTGCAGTGATCTTTTCAAAATAATGCTCCAGTCAGGAGAGACCTTTAACTCCACAGTGCCCTGGTTATAGCCCAGCAAGAACAGAACTGATTCTCAGCAGTGCTCAGAAATTGGTGTTCCTTGGTGAAGTGCAACTTGCATCAAGCAGTGTACTTTTTTTAATGCATGTGCACAGAACATTTATTTTTATTTCAGTCAGCAGGAAGTTTTTGGCACGCTGAAAGAATTCTCTCTAGGCTTTTTTTAAGCTTCTGGGAAAAAAAGGGTTTTTAGCAATATGATTTCTGATTTAAAGCAAGTTGCTTGGGGAAAGTATTCCTGAAAGAATGGGACATAATATTTTTAGGCACCCAATTAGCACAATTAGCATAATTCCAGTTTGGAAACAACTTTAAAGGGACCTGTATTTTCCAGGCCAGGCCAATATATTAATATCTGGGGGGAAAGACAAGACGGCAACGCCTTCTATTCCATGTATAATAGACGATCAAATTGGCAGGTGAATGTTATTTCGGAATTGGCAACTGGAACAGCCATTTCTGCCATACCTGAGGATAGTGAGCTGTTTTAGGGGATCCAGGATATCTTATATATCCTATCTCGACACTATACCCCCAAATGAGAATGGCCCCAGAATTTAAGAGGAATGGTTTACAGGTGGCTGCCACTGCCATCCCTGTGCATTTGCTGCCTGAAACTGTTGCCTCATGCAGTCTAGTGGACCTTCTGTTTCCAGATATTCCTCAAGTTCTTCATTGCTTCATTGTAAGGCCATATGGAGTGATGTTTCCACGATCCTCAGGATTATAGATATATAACCATAAAACAACTTTCCCCAACTTGGCACCCTCCAAATGTACTGGGATTGCAGTTCCCTGGAAGATGCCAATGTGGGGAGAACATCTAGGGTTGTCCAGTATCATACTGAGTTTCCTTCAGTTCTTTAATTCTTTCTCTTCCTTAAAAGAAAAAGGGTTGAATGAATTCTGAGCCAATACCTTCCTGCCAGTATACATCTCCCTTCCCCCTCTTTTTTTCCTAGCACCCAGTTGGAGTTTGAACTCTGAAGGATTTTCTGAGATAAGACAGAGACCTTCTAAGGGCTCAATCCTTTTGAAGTTGCAACTTCCCCACCAAATTTTTATTTATTTATTTATTTATTACTCATATTTAGCCACCACCCATCTCCCCCAGAAGAGGGACTCTGGGCGGTTTACAATAAAATTCCCCATAAAACATAAACATTAAAATCACATAAAACAATTATAATAAAACCCAATAAATAAATAAAATCCAAGAGAAATGTAAAATCCAGGCTGGTGGGAGGGACTCTAGGGTGTGAGCCATCCCCAAGAATGGTTACTCCCTTTCCCACCCCAGGCGAATGCATCAAAATGCATCAAAATCTCTCTTAGGAGAGGCTAAAGGCTTCCTCAGGAGCAATGAATATCCTCTAGAGAAACTTTTGCCTGAGAGCCAGTTTGATGTAGTGATTAAAGTCTCAGATTAGGAGTGGGAAAACCTGAGTTCTACGCCTACCTTAGGCATGGAAACCAATTGGATGGCCTTGGCCAGTGCAGGGCCAGATTAAGGCCAACAGATGCCCTAAGCAGAGCCCAACAATGGTGCCCCTCAAAAGAAGCAAAACTCTCACACCTTGAGGTGGAAACAAGTGTGATATCTGACAACACCTTCAAACCAGACTGTTAAACTTTAGTCACTCACCATGCCAAAGAAAACATTTTTTAACAATGCAGATTAAAATCAAACTTGGCAGATAAAGACAATTACAAAAAAAAATCAACTAAAGTCGAGTGTATCAGTGAAAGAGTTAATGGCATGATAATGATAACTAGGGGGAAAAAATCTCTGTGGTCCCCCCCTTCCCTTGGTGCCCTAAGCAGATGCTTATTTTGCTTAATGGTTAATCCAGGGCTGGGCTAGTCATAGTCTCTGGGCCGTAGGCAGAAGACAATGACCAGCCATTAAAAAAAAGTTACTCCTGCAGGCTGAAGGAGTTTGACTTCTCTCAGGTCCTCCATTTCCAGAAACAACAGGTTATCTTGCTTGCTCTCCTCTGTTCATGAACTGACAAGGACAAAAAGGAGACCAATACACTGACGTCTGTTATTTTCATTATTTTCATAGTTAAACAAATGAAAATTAATTAATCAATGAGTTGCTGGAGGGAATGGGGAGAACTACTGAAAAGTTGTTGTTGTTTTAATAACATAAAATAAACTATTGATACTGTATGTGTGAGAGGACAGATGGATGTTGGAAGGGTGTATAGGAAGGGAAATAAGAAGAACGTAAAGTTTATAGATCAAATGAGAGTAAGGCAAACTGGAAAGGGAATAAGGATTATGAAAAAACAAATCAGTTGAAGGAAATTCTTTCACAGGAGAAAGTGCTGCCATCGCTCAAGGCCAGAATCTAGTGGCAGTGAAATATGGCTGAGACTGAAAGCAAATGTCTTTCTCCCTTCCCCTTTACAATTTTGCCAACCATCAAAAACGTCTCATTGAAGTGACACTGACAGCAGTCTCATCACAGAGGTCACTCTGATCTGAAAACAGATTGGCAAATTATTGAATCCAATAATCAACCTCTGTCTCCTCCCCACCAGGACATTTAAGGCAAGCAAACACCAAAACATGTGTAACTTCCTTTTTTTGATATGATTGTGGTGGCAGTACATTTGCAGCACAGCAGAGCTCCAGAATTATCTATCAAAAGCAGATTTTTGGTGATGCATTGTGGACATCCAACCTGCTTGAGTGAATTTCAGATTATCCTAAACTGCCCCAAACTTTCTGGGTTAGGGCTTTGCCATGAGGTGGCCCACACCCTACTAGTTAACTTGGAGAAATAGATCTTTGAAAAGGCTCAATCGGAGAAATTTTCATAACAAAATTTGGCATCAGGGAAATGTGCCTCAAAACAAAACAAAAGGTTTCGCCCTCTCTGTCCCAATATTACAGTAAATGTGGGTCTGGGGAGGGGAGGGGAGGGACGAGGGCACCACCAAAGACACCATGAACATTTTCAGAACAAAGCAACCCCAAAGAATGAGACCTAGGAAAGGGAAGAAGGAAGAGCCAAGTACTGTCTTTATTGCTTTTTTGTCTTCTTCATTCCCCCACAATACCTTGAGAATTCCAGCAGGCAGAATATGAATGACCTCTCATAAAGTCAAGTGTATGTGTGATAATTATTTTGAGGGCATTTTTGCTTTCAAACATAAACTTCTTTTAATGGTTTGGGAAAACAGTCCATCAGTGGTGTACGTACTCTGCTTGTGTGTGTGTGTGTGTGTGTGCACACACATGTGTATATGAAGGGAACCTTGAGCTTCCCCATCCAGAGTTCACTGTCAAGGCTTCTTATTGTTGGTTACAGCGAAAGAGTATTTGGTGTATGTTGTTGAAAAAGATGTTTGTTCACTCGAGGCACTGAGGAGCCTCCAGAGCCCAGCTTCTGCTTCCCTGCTGCTGAGATGCCTGGTCAAACCTTAAAAACTTTATAGATTCTGGCACAGCTGCAGAACAGAAGCTTTGAAGCCTGAGACTTCTGCCTGCCCAGAGCAAATATAAATTTTTATCAGCATGGTAAATGTTTGTCATTTAGAATGTCAGTAGAGCCACCTTTATTAAACCGGAAGGGAAGAAAAAAGATTTTACAGGCTATGGACTTCAAAGATTTGGCTCACAGAAATGCACTGGTATCTTAATGCCATTGTGAGCTGTTTCCCTTCATCAACCAGCCTTGGTGCATCCCTTGCTAAGGCTGGAACAGGTAAATCTCTCATACAGAGCCTCTGATACATAGTTTCCTCCTGAATAAATGTTGCAGTGTTAGTTTAAATAAACTAGAGAGGTGTAAAAGTAGAACTGAGTTATTTTGGACTTCATTGCTGGCTATTTTGTCTGTTGGCTAAAGATACATACTTGAAGAGAGCCAGTTTGGTGTAGTGGTTAAGGCACCAGGCTAGAAACCAGGAGACTGAGAGTTCTAGTCCCGCCTTGGGCACAAAGCCAGCTGGGGGACCTTGGGCCAGTCACTCTCTCTCAGCCCTAGGAAGGAGGCAAGGGCAAACCACTTCTGAAAAACCTTGCCAAGAAAACTGCAGGGACTTCTCCAGCAGTCTCTGAGAATCAGATATGATTGAACAGATTAAAACAAAAACCAAAAACATAGTTAAAAGCAAGGATTAGACAGTTTACTGAGATTTACAGAAAAATCCTAGATGTAGGATTGAGCAGTTTTTAAAGGAAGATCTCTGCATTCAGTGCCCATGATTATGCTGATGGCTCACAGTGAGTTATTGGGAAAGTCAGCCTTGGGGATGGGATGCTGAAGCTGATATTGACTGTGGTCTTACTCTGTTTCTGCCAGAGAACATCATCTGCAGTCAGCTGGGTGGTAGAAAGACAGTGAATACTTTTTTTCAGAATCATACTGAGTACAAAGTAGCAACATAAAACTCCCCTTACTTACTTTCAAGATGACTTTCCCCAGAATCTTTGAGACCTTCAGACCAAGGGGATGACCTTGTCCACATTTCCTCCACCCAAGGCAGCATTGAAGCTATTCTGCCTCTTGCTCTTTCTGCCCTCTTGGGGAGCAAAGCTCCTCTCCAGATCATTTTACCCAACAGGAAAAGGCTGGGAAAGGAACAGGAAGGGCAAGCAGGATGCCTGGATGGAAGGGGAGGGTTCAGCATAGGTAGCCTTGTCATCTTCTTGACTTCAAGCCATCACATATTTAGCTGAACACTTGAATAAGGCTGTGGTTTATTGAGGATACAGCTTTACTTTGTTCAGTTTTGAAACCCTGCATAAGCCATTTATGCAGGTGTCTACCCTGGTGGAGGATGGAGTCCATGGCAGCCATTACCATTGTGGGTGTGGGTGTGTATTTATTTGTGTATGCCCCCTTCCCTTTCTCACGGAGAGATGAGATTAAGCCACCTCCCATTTCTCAAACAAGTAAAATGTGACAGTGTTCTTTGTTGCTGGTGACATTCTAGCAAATTTATTCTCTTTGTCTTGCATCATAATAATTGCATTTGAAATACGTCTTTCAAGATTTCATAGTATTCTTTTTTTTCAGGTCATCTGTAATTCTTTTCTTTTCTTTTCTTTTCTTTTCTTGCAGAAAGAAAAGTGTAGTTGTTATGATGGATCTCCCTGGTTGAATTTTAACTTCTGAGGTTCGATTTCTCCTCCTGTTCATCATCTAAGGAACATCAACTTTCCGACACAGTGAAATTCTTTCATTCTTTTTGAATAGAGCCAATTATGAAGTTTCACAGCTGACATTCTCAAAAGCCAAGTTTTAATAGTTTATTCAACTCCATATAAACATAAATAGCCCATTTCATATGATCCCTAGTGCATTAGATATGTGCAGCACATGGCAACATGTGGTTTTGTTTTTTGCCAAGTATATGATTGAACAAGAAATACATGATACTAATACTATTAGAGAAATTCCAACATTCAAGTTTTTGTTTTTTTTTAAAAAAGGAAATAATGGTCCTTAATGTCTAATTAATTTGTATGTGATAGTGTACTGATTGTGAAACTGGCAGTGGACACACAGGTGGATACTAAAAACTCACTGAGGTCTTTGCCACTTAAAATATATGCTGGTGACCACATTTTAGTGGTAGAGCACTTCCAGTCATCTCCAGTTAAGTGGTAAGATAGTAGGAGAGACACTGCAGTCAAGACAGACTGTAAATTAGAAGTAATTATAAAGTTCTATATGGAAATAAAATACACCTCACTATAGGATCTATGCATTTGCTCAGTCTAACAGTCGATGGACAATGTTGAGACCTATTTATTTATTTTATTTCTATAGCCGCCCATCTCAACAAGTGACTCTGGACAGCTTACATCAATAAGACCATAAAACAATTAAAACAATTATAATTAAAACAGTTAAAATATAAAATAAATACAAAATAAATATATATGGCTGCCAAGTGAGCAATGCATAGATATTAATACAGCCAAGAGGAGGGACCATCCACGCGCTTGAGGCCCCAGGCCTGGGCACAAAGCCAGGTCTTCATGGCCTTACGAAAGGCCAACTGGGTTGGGGACATCCTAATTTCTGGAGGGAGGATGTTCCAGAGGGCAGGCGCTACGGAGGAGAAGGCACGCCTTCTAGTTCCCACCAGCCAACACTCCCTGGCTGACGGGACCCGCAGCATACCCAACCTACTAGATCGAATTGGATGGGCAGAAACAACTGGGAGAAGGCGGTCCCTTAGGTAACCCGGCCCCAAGCCATGAAGGCTTCACCTTTGCTGCTTCACCTTCATGTGATACTTTGTCTTTAATTAATGTGGGTTTAAATTGGATAGTCCTTGAAACAGAGGCTGCTTTCAAAGGAAAGGCAGCCTTTTAAACAGAGAACT
Organism: Candoia aspera; assembly: GCF_035149785.1. NCBI lineage: Eukaryota > Metazoa > Chordata > Lepidosauria > Squamata > Candoiidae > Candoia > Candoia aspera. Next base: position 177,966,439 of record NC_086153.1, read on the forward strand.
ATCCTTAACTATGATTCCAGGCATACACATGTGTTCTCTCTGTATGTTACTGGGAACCCTGCAAAGTCAAAGCCTGTACCCTTGGGGACTTTCCAAATGTTCTAATTAATGAACTTAATGCACAGAGGGAGGCAACTACAAGAATGATCTCACTCCCCTTCCTTATAAACATTTATTTTGTGCTATATTGTCATTTGAAAAGAGCTGATGTATTTAACAGAGAGAGGCTCTTGTAGAAAGCTGAAATAGGACAATTCTGATGGGAAGAAGAAGGAGAGGTTTACATGGATGTAGAACCATGCCCATGAAACAGTTTTATTCAGTTCTTAATTTAATTGATGGGTATGTTTGAATTAAAATGTACAAAAAGGGGCTTCTGACTTCGGTACTAGAGAGAGAGATCACCCATCAAATTCTTAAGTTCCAATGGATACTTGAGAGTTTGCATGTGTGGGGCACACTCACCCCACTGTTATCTCGGATAGGAGGCAGGTGGATTTCTTCTGGGTTGTGCAAATCCTGAACACAAAGTGTATCAGGGAAATTCAGGGTAAGCTGTTAAAGTAAAGAGTAGCTTTTAACTCACATGATGTGGATGACTCTAATTTGCCCTGTTCCCAATTCAAAATCAACCTCAGTGCTCTGCACAAAGCAGATAATTGGGGACCTCTGTTGTGTGCTTATTTATTTATTTATTTTAAAGAAAAGCTGGGTGCTTGCTTGGTGGGAAAAGAAGAAAGAGGGAGTATGAGATTCAGTTACTGACAGGCGTGCCCTCAAATTAGAAGAAACTGTTGTGACCAGGCTGCCCCTTTTTCCAGTCAAGGTATCTAGAGGGGCAGAGTAGGAAGAACTTGAGATATTTTTTTATTTTGTTTCCCTCACTGTTTCTCATTTCACTCCAATAGAAATATGAAGTTTTGCAACTGTCTTATCTACCTGACACTATTTTTTAATGGCAAACTTTCCAACTTTATATTCAGCTCCATCATAGTCTGGAAGATCTTCTTTATTTCTTGCCACCACTCCTTCCCTTAATCCCTTCGCAGCAATTTTGCTCCAAATTTCATTGCATATTGTCAGGAGGAGGAGGAGGGGGAGGGGGAGAAAGAAAATGACACCAAGAAGAAGAAGGAGAGATGAGCATTTATGTTATGGGATCAGAAGCATAATCTGAAAAACCTTGTACTGTTTCCTAGAAAATTGCCATCCTATATTCAGAGTCCTAGTGATCAACTATCCCTTTACATTTCACCCCATCCAAAACATTGATTTTATCCATGTGTTGCTTAAAGGTCCTTCCACCAATCTCTTATGAAATATAATCTACTACTGTATATCTCTTCATAGTGATTTAACTTCCCTGCATATTTCATCCCATTCTGTTGAAAAAACAAAGAAGTCACAGCTGTTGATGTATTCCCTATATTTGATCATGGGAGAACAGAGCTTCATTTTTTCCAATCCATGCTCCAGAATTGGCAAGTCAAGTTTGGCTACCCCCAGGTTAAGTCCTGGATCCATCTATGAAGCAGACAAGAGGGTGTTTTGACAGTCCTATTGTCGGGCCCAGCCCAAGAATGATGAAGAATCAGTCCAGACAAACTCCAGTTCTTTATTTGTTCACACCATATGGACAGAATCTTGCCAGACTAAAGCCACTCTACCTAACCTAAGGGGAAATAACCCAGGAAAGCTCCAGGACGGGGCTATTCTGAACATCTTAGTTTTCCCACAATTGCTTCCTGGACTGTGTTTCCTCTTATCTTGTCCTCCTCCTTGGGATGTGCTCCCTCCTTCCTGAGAACCAGCAGCATCACTGAAATCTACCACATTTATTTCAGAAACGTACAAATCTTGTTTGAGCAGAGAGACATAAATGGGACAAAAGACCCAGCTGTGTACACCAGCTTCAGCCAAAGTGGTCCACCCAACTATAGTGGAGTAAACTTCTCCTCAGTGCCACTCCTGCCTCCTTCACCTTGGCCAGTGGATGTGCTGGCTGGGGAAAATAGATGTAGTCAACATTTGAAAGGGTACCAGCTCAGTGAAAGCTAAGGCATAGTGTAGGAAGTGATAGCTTTTCATCTCTCTCTCTCTTTCTCTCTCTCTCTCAAAAGGGAGGGAGGGAGGGAGGGAAAGAAATACTGTCTGTGCTTAACTACATTTTGCTGCATGATATTCTGGATGACACCTGTAGGCTGGATTGAGAAAGTGATTTCATTATCATTATTTCTTTTTCTCAAAAAAAAAAACATTCACAAAATTCACTTTTAATAAAACAAATAAACACTTTAAAACCCAAAAAGCTTTCCATATTGAAGCTGGATAAGAAACAGACTTTCACTCATGTTTCATAATGCTGAAACACTTCTTTGGGAAGTCAGCAATATATTTCATAAAATATTAACAATACAATCAACGGGACCCTTACCATAGTGATCTCAGACTTGTTGGGAAATATGTTTATTAATGTCTTGATAAGTTCAGCATTTTAAAGCTGTGGCTTTAAAAGAGTTTCTGGGGGAACCAGGTAATCCTTTCACTATCAAGATTTTCTTAATGATAGATAAACTGCTCGGAAATGTGGATACACATATTCCTGATACCGCTATTTTAGAATTGGATAAAACTGCTTCACTCGGTTTGTATTTTTTTTTCCAAACTTAAATTTGTTTTGCCTTTTTTCCAGATCAGTTTGCATTAGAAAAGATAGTATGAACATTCACATGCATTTTTCAGGCACTTCCACACAGTGTTTCTGCCTCACATACGAAACTGTTTGACCCACAGTCCTCTTCCTGACTGGTAGATCTCTCCCAACCTCAAAATGCAGAGAACTCCATGTGCCAATCAGCACTCCCTCCCTCTTCAGGTGAGGGGCAATAGAAGAGTGCAAGGAATGTCATTCAATCATTAGGGTGCCCCCTGAGCTTCCATTCAGTTTGCAGCAATGGAAATCCCCTTACACCTTCTCCAGACAAAAAGAATATTAAAACATTGCTAGTACCCCCCTCCATATTTTCAATCCCACTTCCATATTTTCAGTGTATTTGTGCGTTTGTCTGGCTGTTTCCAAAAAAACCTCTGCCAGGTTGCTTTGGGGGGAAGCTGTGTGAGGGAAAGTCAATTGTAAACAAGAAAAAGTATTTAAATTCCCTAGAGATATCCTGGTCAAAATATTGCCATTCTTCTGTTGCATTAAAGCATCTCAGTGATTTGTGAAGATGAAATGTCTGCATTGCAACTGAGCACTTTTCCCACTAGCTGTATCTATCTATGGTTGCATATTGATTTGGTGGCTGGATTGGAGGGAGGTAGAAATTAAGTTTGAGGCAGTAAATAAATGATCTGCAGGAATAGGACACTGGACCTCAAGGATGGGGAGAGAATAAGACTGGCTTGAGTCCAGCAGCCACAAGCAAGGCAAGGCAACCAAGCCAAACCAAGTGTTTCTGCTATTAGGAAAATGAAAAAAAAAAAACCCCCAAGAAGAACTGTAGAACTGCAATGGTTCCGACCCCCACCCACAGCTCAGCTTTAATGGGGCTCCTAATACTCCAAAAAAGCGTTTGAAATAAATCAGCTCACCTCCTCAAACCAGACACCCTCAAGAGACTTAGCAAGTCTGGAACTAGTCTCGAAGTGGTACAAAACAAGCGCCCTCGGTGTATGTTTCACCAAAAAAAAATCACAAGATCTTTACACGTTTTTCCTAATATTTACATTTCTGCATGGAGTTTTCACCCATGTTGAGAAGGATAGCATGGTAATGTTCTAGTAAGTGCCAGTGGTATTTTGAAAAACAAGAAAGCTCAAAAGCCTGGGAGAATAAAAGGCCTTTATCTGGTGCTGGAAAAATGAGAGTAAGCACAAGTCACATCATTTGGCAAGCATCCAGAAAGAGGGCAGGTAGATAAGGGGGGAGGGAGGGAGGGAGATGGAGGCAATCCTTCAGATTTAGGGTTTTTAAAAAAAAATTAGCAGCACTTTGAATGGGCTTTTCAGATCCATTAAGGAGCTGTTCTCCAAACTCACTGATGGCACTAGCATGTGATTTAGCCAAAGTGAAACATTTAGAAGTCTCCTTAGCTCTAGTGAGAGAGTTATGTCCTTTGCCCCAGAATCAATTAAACTGGGACTTACTCCTCAATAAGTTAGCGTAGTTAGTGAAATATGATCATGCCCATGTTTATTAGAGGAAAGATTTGTTCATGACTTTTCTTTAATAAGTCTTTGCTTGCCTGAATTAGGAACATTTAATAATAATAGGACTTCTGTATATCACAAAGCTTTATGTGATAATGGTGGAAACTGACATAAAATGGGGGATTTATAATGCTGAATTAGCCTTGTGAAACAGTCCGGTACCCTTCATAAAAAGTCCAAAGAGCAATTATTACGGGTGTTTGACTGGCACTGTAAAGTCGTTAGTTCAATCATCATTGACCAATTACTGTTTTATTATATTTTCTTTTTCTTTTTATGATCAGTGAATGGCATTTTTCCCACAATCAGTCCTTGAGCACAAAGACAATAACAATTAAAAAGAAATATTTAAAATCTGGGTTTTATCTGCACAAAGGGACCCATCCATCTCTATAAAGATCAGTTTTGCATGCAGTTGCATCTCAATAAAATATTCTCAAACTATCTACTTTTTAATGCAAAAGGGTTGGGTTGGTGGGGGGGTTGGTTTTGGAGGACTGGATTGTTTAATTTGTGATTGGTTTCTCAACAGAATACTGTGTTTTGCTGATTTTCTTGAAAATATTGGGATTCCTGGTGACCTTAACTTAAAAAGGGTTTGCTTATAGAAATAGAGGCCCATGATAAGGCTGCATATGACAGCAGTAATGGTCCATGCTAAAGACTAGGAATAATAGCACTAAGAACTATTAATTGTGAGTTAACAGTCAAAGAAATAGAAGCATGGGAAATATTAATCTGCAATCATTATAAAAATGTGTGTGTGCATGATTGTATATGCTTGCAAACACATAAACACACATGGAGGGATTAACTTGTGTGTTACAGACCTGTGTAAAAGTATTTATACTCTAATCAGACTTGGGGCAAGCACAAATGAAGGAAGGATGGTTTTGCAGTGTGAAATTCTGGCTTTGTATGAGAAATAGCACAGCTGTGCAGAACACACAAGACACGCTGTTTTCTGAAATTGCCATGCAGTTGGACTGAGGACTTTATTTTACCAAATTCTGGAAGTGCTCCTCTGCCTTAGCACTAGGCCACTGCATTTTACTGGAGATCCAACTGCCTGCCAACTTAGGGGAATTGGTGGTAATGTGCCGGTAAGACAATACGGAAGTCCTGTGCAAAGTCCACTTTCTACAACTTGTCAAGCTAGGATTGCTAACTCCAGCTGAAACCAGTCCTGGAGGTTTCCTCCTATTCTCTAATTGTATGCATGTGATACACTTGTAAATTATCCACTCCCAAAAAAGGGCAAAGCCAGGATAGCCCCCCTGTCCCCAACCATATGAAATTCAGGTAGCTCAAATAATTGGAACAAAGTCACTATCCAAGAGCAATACCAACATAGGAGTGGGTCAAGAGGAGAGACAAAAGTGCTTACAAAGAAATACTGTAAATGTCGGTATATTATTCTTTCTGGCCCAAAGGTTGTAACGAAGGTTTGATTTGATTTGATTTGATTTGATTTGATTTGATTTGATTTGATTTGGGTATAGTATTTTCACCAGTATCATGCTGGAAAATAATAATAATAATAATAATAATAATAATAATAATAATAATAATACCAAAAATGAAAATGCTAATAATGATGGACATCTGGTGACAACTGGGCTACAAAACTCAGAACAGTTGGCTGAGCAACCAGGGCCAGCAGCTGTAGGACTACTGGAAGAAAAAGTGCTTACTCGTTGCAAATATAGAAAGACTGAAAACAATAATATACCAATAGCATTCACCAAATATTTGGAAGAATTAAATTAAATTAAATATTAAATTAAATGTAATATTTGTTAGATGAAATAATAATAATAATAATAGTAGAACTTCTGCAATGTAAATGCTAATAAAATCTGTAAATAATAATAATTCATGATGATACAATGGGGATGACCAAGAAACCACAGTATATGCAAATTAATCACTATTTATTTATTTATCAAATTTATATGGCTGCCATCTCACACAAGGTGACTGGGTACATGCAATAAAACCAAAAGTTAAAACAGTATACAAAAAACAATTAAAACAAATATAAATAAAAAACAAGGTGATTAAAAGGAACACATCAGGATGTTAAACATGATGCAGCTAACGCATGGGCTCTCCGTTGGCAGGGCATCCCCAGGCTTGCTATAAAAGCCACGTTTTAAGGGATTTCTAGAAGGTCATAAGGGATGGGGCCAACCTCATCTGGGGGGGGGGATGATGGCAGGTGAGACAGCAGAAAAGGCTCATTTCCTAGGCCCCATCAGGTGGAAATCCTTAGTGGATGGGATCCACAACATACAGTATCTCTCCTGCCAGACCTGATGGGATGGGTAGATGTAATCAGGAAAAGGTGATAACCTGGCCCTATACCATGTAGGGCTTTAAAGGTCAAAACCAGCACTTTTCTAGGATACGTAAATATTTATGCAAACTTGGACACCTCACCCCTTTTACCTTCCCCCAATGATCCCTACACAAACCCAATTTGCCTTGGGGAATATAAAGGAAAACTCTGAGGTGTGAGTCCTCTGTTTACTTTTGGCTTTGTTGGTTGATGGACAGTCCCTGGAAATGCCAGGGAAGGTTTTGGATTTGCGGAATCTAAAGCCTGTCCAGTCCCCAGATATCCTGGGGACAGTAGGAAGATTAATATCAGCCCCGGGCCTCTTCTAATGGAGAGAGAAAATCTGCTGGGGGAGGGGGGGACAGGTCTGTTCAACCCTACCAGTACAAGCTTGCTCAGACTTTGACATTTCTGAGGCTTTGGCATGTCAGATTAGCCTAATACAAACCCATTGTTTTTAATAGGAATATTCAATTTCCCTGCAAATAGTAACCAAGATCTTTCCTTTCCTCAGAAGAGCTTATTGAATTGAGTGAGAATGTGGTCCTTTTTTTTTTTACCAGATCATATCAACATTTTCAATTTTCCTTATACATAAGATGGAAAGAACTTGAGGTTGTTGGGGTTTTTTATTTGGGTGGAGAAATTGAAAGTGACAGATCTGTCCATCCTGTGTAATATCCAATCTACCCCCAAAAATGTTCTTGTTATAAAGCTATTTGCATGTAACTTGCCTGCCAGAGGCACGACATTTGCTACATATTGCCATAATAATGTTAATACATTCTGAGCACTGTTTATGTCAAATTCTCCTTAGACACTTTTGGACACTTCAAAGAAGCAGAGGTTGTTGTATTTCAAAGAATATGAAAGTGCGTCAGATCCTTGACATTACTTGAACTGGTGTCATGTCTTAATTTATTTCAAGTTTTATAATGAAGGAAAGTCATAAAATTGACACACCTTCACTTAGTGATTTCAGAAGAAAGCTACCCCAAATCCCTCTGATTTATTTTTCAGTAACAGTTTTCTCAGCCACTATATGTGCAAAGGAGCAAAACAGATAACACTTGAAAAGAAGGGGAATAACCATGAATTTCTCACTTGTGATCTAGAAATTTAAGACCATCCAAAATTTCATGATATTCCCGAAAGTTCTTTAATTTCCATGCAGAAAGTACTAGTTAACAGAAAAAAAATAATTATTATTGGGCTTGAGTATAGGCTTGACATCTTCCACTCTGAATTCTCATACCATGCAAAGGATGGACTGGAAATAAAATAAAATTCTCATTTGCTTCTATGTATTTATTTCTGTCATTTCTCATAAATCTGAGAGTCTCTTTTATTTCCAGTGATTAATGCAGTAAGGCACCTTTGCTAAGCCCTCCTACCCCTGCTAGATTTCCTTAAGTGACTGAACCAAAGGTAATTTGAGTTCAAATTTCTGTATCAATGGTGGTATTTAAAGAGAGCTTATCTGATTTCCCCTGCCAATTAAAGGCTTACATTTCTTGTTTATATCCTTCTCCAATCTGAAAGGGTTCTCATTTGATTCTGATAGGAAGTTGGGCCTTTGTATAATCCTTATGAGTCTCTGTTGCACATTTTAAAGGTGCAATTATACTCCAGCAGCTCCTTTCACATCTGAAAAATGGAGGTTAGTAATCCGGGTGGCCCTGATGCTTTGGTAGAAAAACATGGGGCAAAATCTCAGCAGCAGTCATTTGTTTTGAGACAACAGTTGGGAGAGGAGGGCAACTTATGTTGAGAATGAGTAGTGTGGTGCGTGAGAGGTATCACAGTACCCATACAATACAGTAGGGCCGTTAGGAGCCAGGAAGTGAGAAATCCATAGGACAAGAGTTAGTCTGGTCAGAAAGGCCAAGAAATTGTGACCTGTTATATCCTAATAACTCGGTGACCCTTAACTCTCTGTGTCACAACTGTGCAACCAGCTCAGCCCTGAGTTTAAGATCCAAAAGGAAAAGGTGAGTCATTAACTTTTAAGAGCAACCGGATATGAAGTGCCCCACTGAGAACCAGATAAAAGGAAAAGTTTCCTCACATAAATGAAATTAACTTCCTTGGGATGTGGTGGCGGCCGTCAATTCATACAGACCTAAAAGGTGATTAGACACATTACAGAGCATTAGGCCTTGAGCATTTCTACACTGCCCAATAGCAAGGGTTCTTTGGATAGTATACAACTAATGTCTAAAATCACACACACACACAGACACACACACATGCACATACACGCATATATAAAATAAAAAAAAATTAATACAGCCATAGAAGAAAAGCAAAAGTAAAACCAAAAGCAGAGGATAACAGTGTTTAACAGATATTAACACATTTTTAAGAAGACTAAACAACTTGAGAGAATAGAAATTACCTTTGTTTGTAACAACAAAAAAGCTCCTCCCCTACAAGACAAAAACCTGGCATACCAGCATTAGGGCCAGGAGAAACTCAACCACAAGGTCATCTGGTCTTGTGTTACTCTACCACATCCTGTCTCCTCTCAGGTTTTCCACAACAGAGGTGCCACTGGGGGAAATGCCTGTCTTTAATATTGATCCGCTTCACCTCCTTCTGCACAGCATTCAGAGAAGGGTCACTAAGATTGCTCAAGATACCAGGGGAAACCATAATCCTCTGCAAGAGTTTCTCATTTATGACAAATTGAGACAAAGTTAAATTTACACTTCCTTGTTTGCTTATAAGTTTGAACCCATCACGAAGCATTTACAGATAGTCCTCATTTAGTGACCACAATTGGGATCGGCAACTTGGTCATTAAGCAAAGTAATCGCTAAGTGAAACTGCAACTGTGCTTATGATCTTACTGTAGCTTTCCTTTACTTTACAGACCTTCAAATGTCATAAATGGCAGGATTGGTTGCAAAGTTATTTTTTCATCACTGTTGTAACTGCAAGTGGTCACTAAATGAGGCAGTCACTAAACGAGGATTACCTATAACTTGGTTGTGGGCTTTCAGTAGTAACTTAGTGAGTGAGACGATTTTCAAGAAAAGTACTTTTGGGAAAGGGTAACCAAAAAAATAAACCACCTTGATTCGAGACAATTATAATTCTATCACCCCAATCCTATGCCTGTTTATCCCCATCCTCATCACCTGGTACTCTGCTACTACTTTATTATTGTTTTTTTTCCTATTTTCATTACATATTCTTCTTTGAGAATTCATTCTAGCCAACTGGGCTTCCTTGCCATGGCTGCCAGATTTATCCTGTCACCATAATGAACATTGTCACAAAGCTGTGCACTGCCCAGAATAGCAGCCAGCACTCCTTTGAGTGTGTGTGTGTGTGTGTGCACGTGTGTGTGCATGCATGCCAAATAGGAAGCTAGTAACACCTGCCCTCATGCTCACTCTCCCCATTGTGATGAGAGAAGGAGGGTAAAAAAATTAAATCCAACTGTCCACTATTGGAGGAATGACAAAGCAACTCCTATTCCCTGGGGAAATGGGGTGGGGTGGGGTAAGAATATCCTAGGATACCTTGGCCTGCGGAGAGGGAGTATCCAGAGGGACGATATGGGATGAGGAAGGAAATCCCACCAATGGGAACGAAAAATGCTGTGAAACTCTAATGATCTTATTTCTGAAACTCTGTTTCCTGGATTGGTCACATTTCCAGCCCTACCCAATGACAGGAGCTGATGTTATTAAGGGCAAATTAAGCTAGTTCAGAATGCCTGGCTTCCACTCAGTTAAGAAAACATGATTCAAACATAGAATTTTACAACGTTGAGCCTTTGGGGTAGAAGTACAAAAGGAAAAGGCCCAGAGTGGGATGATTTCTCTTTGGTTCGGCCCCTCTGATAACACTGGGAGCAAAAGGTTCATTTGTGTTGGGACTGAAATATGGAAGGCGGGAAAGGCAATTGTAATTTTTATCTCATTTGATGCTGCCCTGTTTTGCAGCAGTTCGTTTTTGTCACACCCCAAATACGCAGATCTTGGATAATTTTAAGGACTCTTGAAAACACTAAAAGACATTCAAAGTATCACATGTAGAAAAGATAGCAGGGAGGTGAATTTTTTTATTATATAGTATTGGGGAGTAGGTTAAATAGATCTGTATTCAGTTTACCTCCACATTATCAGCCCTGGATAGGATACCTGATTTGGGCTGCAACAATCTGAATGACCACTAGATGGCAGCAAAGGGGCACAGAAACCTCTCACACTTTGCTGTCAGCTAATGGTGTCCAGATTTTTCCAGCCCAGATCTGGGATCCTTAATTTAGAGGCCTACTTTTCTCCAAAGGTCAGTAAGACAGTGAAAAAATGCACATTTGTTATAAGAGATCAGTCGAAAAGTTGGGTGAAAGATTTGATTTCTATCTTACAGTGTTGAGAACATTAGCATGCACCTGCGATTTTGGAGACTGAAAAGATGCCCTCATGAGGCAGAGTTACGTACGGCTGGATTCCTAGCTGCAAGAACATTTACTCTGGGAGACTGATCGGACTTTAGGCAAATGCCTGGATGTAGCCCATGGAGAAAATCTATCTAAGCAGTTGCTAGGAGTTGAAAATAACCTGATGGCACATAATCGATCAATAATCTGGATATAGCACAGGTAGCAGAGGCCTTCAAGTGCAGATTGAAGAGTAGATTTGTTGTGTAGGAAAAAAAAAAAAAGCAAATCAGAGTAAGAATAGAGGAATCAGAGAGCTGCATACGTTGTGAGTTCCACATATGACAGGAGATAGCAATTTAGAAAAAGCCTACATATGAAGAGCAATGACAAATCTTGATAAAATAGTCAAGAGCAGAGACATCACACTGACAACAAAGGTCTGCATAGTTAAAGCAATGGTGTTCCCCATAGTAACATATGGCTGTGAGAGCTGGACCGTAAGGAAGGCTGAGCGAAGGAAGATCGATGCTTTGGAACTGTGGTGTTGGAGGAAAATTCTGAGAGTGCCTTGGACTGCAAGAAGATCAAACCAGTCCATCCTCCAGGAAATAAAGCCAGACTGCTCACTTGAGGGAATGATAGTAAAGGCCAAACTGAAATACTTTGGCCACACAATGAGAAGACAGGACACCCTGGAGAAGATGCTGATGCTGGGGAGAGTGGAGGGCAAAAGGAAGAGGGGCCGACCAAGGGCAAGATGGATGGATGATATTCTAGAGGTGACGGACTCGTCCCTGGGGGTGCTGGGGGTGTTGACGACCGACAGGAAGCTCTGGCGTGAGCTGGTCCATGAAGTCACAAAGAGTCAGAAGCGACTGAACAAATAAACAACAAATGCTGCATTTGGCCAGCAATGTTGACATTGTAGGAAACTGGGCTACTTTCAGTTTTGTTTGTTTTGATGCCTTCCAGTCAGTTTTTGACTCCTGGCGACTGCCTGGACAAGTCCCTGCAGTTTTCCTGGTGAGATTTTGGAAGTGGTTTGCCATTGCCTGCTTCCCAGGTCTGAGAGAGTGACTGGCCCAAGGTCACCCAGCTGGCTTTGTGCCTAAGGTGGGACTAGAACTCTTGGTCTCCTGGTTTCTAGGCCACTGCCTTTAGCCACTATACCAAACTGGCTCTCACTTTCAGAGTTACTTAGAAAAAAAAAATCAAGGGAAGGGCCCTGAGATGTACAAAGGCTGCAGATTCCAGACAGTGAGGAGGAGAGAGAAGTCTATCTGAGCCCCATCCCATCTCATTCAGTCTAAACCATGGACTCCTCACCAACAGGATTAGTTTGCCACCATGTGGTTGCACTGGCAACCCTTGAGATTTCCATAGGATCTGAAGCACCATGCTGTGTAATTCCCCATGTGGATTCAACTTGATCATAATATTAAGGGAAAAGCATAATAATGGTGAGGCCAAGTGGGGTTTTACATCTTAAAAAGCAGCACTTTGAAAACCAGATTTAAGAACAACTTTAACTAGAGCAAATTATTCAGAACTGATATGATATGCTCCTGCCAGATCACACCTGTTAACGTGTGTCATATAGGTTCTCCAAGGCACAGTTCCATTGTTCCATCTGCAGGTCACAAGGACACAGATGATAGCTGCCAGGTTTCTGTCATCAAGAGGCATAGTTGAGAAAGGATGTTCTTAGTCATTTCCACCTCCAATAAATGAGAAACAGTGGTCAACCAAGGAATTTCCTAAATATTGGGAACTGTGGCTTAAGGAAGAGCATCATCCCATTGGGAAAACACATTTCCCAAACAGTTTGGTCTACTAGTTCCCCTATCAGCTCTGGCTTGTCTGGAATAGGCTCATATTTAGCACCCTCATTGAAACTTTGACTAAGAGCACTCCCTGGTTCAACAAAGAAATGCTAATATTGATATGATACAATCAATACATAATAACAATTGAGCCAGATCCACACCACTGTGCTGTGTTTACATAGAAAGTGTATACAGGATCTGCTATGCATAAAATGCTTTTAGGATAGTGTGTAAGTTGTTATCAACATCCTGACTCTCTTCCAAGATAACTGCTTTGCATCATGGCACAGGGTCCAATCCTGCCACGAGGTTTGCTTGAAAATATAATGGATTATACTTTTCATTGAAACAAAAATCAAAATTTTGATGCCTCTCATCAAAGAAACCTGAAGTGAAATGAAGCATAGTGGGGAGATATTGAAGTGAAATCTTTATTCCAGCCCCCCTCCTTTAAACATAGTTCAGCTGGTAATTCATTTTGCCTGGAAGGTTCTAAATTTGTCGCCCCCCCCCCCCAAAATGAATATTAGAGAAGATAGCCATCATAATTATTGATGAAATCAGACCAACTGCAATTAGGCTGATTAAACTTTTCTTTTCTGGGGCCCCATAAAATAAACAATGGCAGGAATGGGCCCCTACAGAAATAATAGATTAGAAGGCCCTGCCATCAGTGTTTTATTGAGTAATTATATCAATCTTCTGGGCCAAATGCAGATAAGATTCCAAGGCAAACCTTAGAAAATGACTGATTCTTTACGATATGACATGAAATTATTTTGTTCACGATAAAACTCAGACTGGCAAAATTCAAATGCCTCATTGCTCTAGGGATAATATTTCAAAATACGAATGATTCTGTTTTAAGGTACCTCAAATTTGCAGTGATAAATCTTACTAAATCTAAATCCTGCACTAAAATCTTTACTCAATCAACTCTAATTCTTGAAATGGCATCTGCCTTTGAGCTATAAAAATAACAGATGATTTTTTTTGATAGCTTATCAGTTAACAGACTGCTTGGTTAGGATAGCACATTTTTATGCTAATGTCCTGGTTGGGAGGGGGGCAGAAGCGGGAGAGTTAATGTATTGTTGCATGTACTTTAAGTGTCCTTTTTTCAAGATAAGAGCACAAGCATTCCAGACCACTTCTGCTGGTGCAGCATTAAGAGAGGTATGGCAATGGAAAAGGTTTATTGAAAAACTCCTTCCCTTCGTATCTATCCAATTAATATAATGTGTTTAGTAATATGCAAGCATAGTAATATATTAAACATATAATAATATTAATTTCTGCAATGAATTACAGCCATTGGGGGCTCCCCACCTTGCTTCCATCATCATCCCAGCATTTCAATAGATTTGGCACGCGGGCCAGATCACAGGAAGTTAAAGTTAAAGCTTAATTTGATCAAAAGCTTCAGGGGACAGTCTCTACGTCACCCTGCAGCCTCGTGTAAGGGATGAGGGCTCGGTGATTCCTCCTCTGTCTCATGAATCTGCAATTGCACAATTTGTCCCTCAGGCCTGGGAGGCTGTTTTGATGGGCACCACAGACTTTGTCAGAGAAAGAAATAAGAAAGGAAAGTGCCTCAGAGCAGGTACAAAATACCTTCTTCCCTACAGAACAACCTTTATTTTCATTTTAGGATTGCATCTCACCTTTTCTCAAAGCAGCATCCATAATCCGTTTTTGTCCCCCTTAACAACATTTCTATGAGGCCGAGAGAGAGTGGCTGGCCCGAAGTCACCCAGGGCATTTCCATGGCTGAGGGTGGATTTGGAGCTGGGCCACCCTGACCCGGAGGCCACAGCTTACCCAGTGCCGTTCACTGATGGGCTGTGCGTGGAGGAACAAAATTCCCAGCTGACAGAACTACTCATTTCTGACAGATTTCATCAGTAGGGGGAGAGGTAAGATTCTGGGCAGTTTTTCATCACTCAGAAACCCTCATTGCAGCTTAAATATGGTTCATATGATTGGTCTTTATAACTCATAACATCCATGCTCATTTTGATCTAATTTAACTAATTTAAACACTGAAGGAGGAAGAACCAGAATGAGTGCTTGCTGGCTTGATTCATCTACAGTACATAGTTTGCCATTTTCATTTCCCTTGTGTTCAGGGGCAGCTTCTGAAACAGAGAGACGCTGCCCTCTGGAAGTTCTCAGCACAATAGAGAACCCTGAAAAATCATTACAGGTAGTCCTCATTTAGCTACCACAATTGGGACCAGCAACTCGGTCGTTAAGTGAAGCAGTTGCTAGGTGAAACCATGACTGTGCTTATGATCTTACTTCAGCTTTCCTTGCTTTACAGACCTGTTGTTGTTTATTCGTTTAGTCGCTTCTCACTCTTCGTGACTCCATGGACCAGCCCACGCCAGAGCTTACTGTCGGTCGTCAACACCCCCAGCTCCCCCATCCATCACCTCTAGAATATCATCCATCCATCTTGCCCTTGGTCGGCCCCTCTTCCTTTTGCCCTCCACTCTCCCTGGCATCAACATCTTCTCCAGGGTGTCCTGTCTTCTCATTATGCGGCCAAAGTATTTCAGTTTTGCCTTTAATATCATTCCCTCAAGTGAGCAGTCTGGCTTTATTTCCTGGAGGATGGACTGGTTTGATCTTCTTGCAGTCCAAGGCACTCTCAGAATTTTCCTCCAACACCACAGTTCCAAAGCATCGATCTTCCTTCTCTCAGCCTTCCTTATGGTCCAGCTCTCGCAGCCATATGTTACTACAGGGAACACCATTGCTTTAACTATGCGGGCCTTTGTTGTCAGTGTGATGTCTCTGCTCTTAACTATTTTATCAAGATTTGTCATTACTCTTCTCCCAAGGATTAAGCGTCTTCTGATTTCCTGACTGCAGTCAGCATCTGCAGTAATCTTTGCACCTAGAAATACAAAGTCTTTCACTGCTTCTACATTTTCTCCCTCTATCTGCCAGTTATCAATCAAGCTGGTTGCCATAATCTTGGTTTTTTTGAGGTTTAGCTGCAAGCCAGCTTTTGCACTTTCTTCTTTCACCTTCATCATAAGGCTCCTCAGTTCCTCTTTGCTTTCAGCCATCAAAGTGGTATCATCTGCATATCTGAGATTGTTAATGTTTCCTCCAGCGATTTTAACTCCAGCCTTGGATTCCTCAAGCCCAGCATGTTGCATGATGTGTTCTGCATACAAGTTGAATAGGTAGGGTGAGAGTATACAGCCCTGCCGTACTCCTTTCCCAATGTTAAACCAGTCCGTTGTTCCGTGGTCTGTTCTTATTGTTGCTACTTGGTCGTTATACAGATTCTTCAGGAGGCATACAAGATGACTTGGTATCCCCATACCACTAAGAACTTGCCACAATTTGTTATGGTCCACACAGTCAAAGGCTTTAGAATAGTCAATAAAACAGAAATAGATGTTTTTCTGAAACTCCCTGGCTTTTCCCATTATCCAGCGGATATTGGCAATTTGGTTCCTAGTTCCTCTGCCTTTTCTAAACCTAGCTTGTGCATCTGGCAATTCTCGCTCCATGAATTGCTGAAGTCTACCTTGCAGGATCTTGAGCATTACCTTACTGGCATGTGAAATGAGTGCCACTGTTCGATAGTTTGAACATTCTTTAGTGTTTCCCTTTTTTGGTATGGGGATATAAGTTGATTTTTTCCAATCTGATGGCCATTCTTGTGTTTTCCAAATTTGCTGGCATATAGCATGCATTACCTTGACAGCATCATCTTGTAAGATTTTGAACAGTTCAGCTGGGATGCCATCATCTCCTGCTGCCTTCTTATTAGCAATGCTTCTTAAGGCCCACTCAACCTCACTCTTCAGGATGTCTGGCTCTAGCTCACTGACCACACTGTC
This sequence comes from Candoia aspera, assembly GCF_035149785.1. Classification (NCBI taxonomy): domain Eukaryota; kingdom Metazoa; phylum Chordata; class Lepidosauria; order Squamata; family Candoiidae; genus Candoia; species Candoia aspera. Next base: position 177,983,077 of record NC_086153.1, read on the forward strand.
AAAGCTATCCCCGATATTGTTATCCTTCCTATACAGGTTTTCTGTATATTCTTGCCACCTTTTCTTGATCTCTTCTTCTTCTGTTAGGTCCTTGTCATCTTTGTTTTTGATCATACCCATTTTTGCCTGGAATTTACCTCCAATGTTTCTAATTTTCTGGAAGAGGTCTCTTGTCCTTCCTATTCTATTGTCTTCTTCCACTTCCGCGCATTGCTTGTTTAAAAATAATTCCTTATCTCTTCTGGCTAACCTCTGGAATTTTGCATTTATTTGGGCATATCTCTCCCTATCACTGTTGCCTTTTGCTTTCCTTCTTTCTTGGGCTACTTCTAGTGTCTCAGCAGACAGCCATTTTGCCTTCTTGGTTTTCTCTTTCTTTGGGATGTATTTTGTTGCCGCCTCCTGAACAAAGTTGCGAACGTCTGTCCATAGTTCTTCCGGGATCCTATCTACTATGTCCAGTCCCTTAAATCTGTTCTTCACCTCCACTGCATATTCCTTAGGAATATTAGTGAGCTCATATCTAGCTGATCTGTGGGTCTTCCCTAATCTCTTTAGTCTAATCTTAAATTGTGCAAGAAGAAGTTCGTGATCGGAACTACAGTCAGCTCCAGGTCTTGTTTTTACTGACTGTATAGATGTCTGCCACCTTTGGCTGCAAAGGATATAGTCAATCTGATTTCGGTGTTGTCCATCTGGGGAAGTCCATGTATAAAGCTGTCTCTTAGGTTGTTGGAAGAGAGTGTTTGTTATGCAGAGTGAGTTGTCTTGGCAAAATTCTATCAGCCTATGTCCTGCTTCGTTTTGTTCTCCCAGGCCATGCTTACCTGTAATTCCAGGTGTCATTTGACTGCCCACCTTAGCATTCCAGTCTCCTGTGATGAAAATAACATCTCTTTTAGGTGTGTTGTCCAGTAGGTGCTGCAGATCCTCATAGAACTGCTCTACTTCAGCTTCTTCAGCATCTGTGGTTGGGGCGTATATTTGGATCACTCTGATGCTAGATGGCTTGCCCTGAATTCGAATTGAGATCATTCTATTGTTTTTTGGATTGTATCCGAGCACTGATTTAGCCACTTTACTATTAATTATGAAGGCTACTCCATTTCTTCTGTGGTCCTCTTGTCCACAGTAGTAGATCTGGTGGTCATTTGATGTGAAGTGGCCCATTCCAGTCCATTTCAGTTCACTGACACCCAAAATGTCTATCTTTAATCTTGACATCTCACCAATAACCACATCCAATTTGCCCTGGCTCATAGATCTTACATTCCAGGTTCCAGTGGTGTGTTGATCCTTAGAACATGGGATTCGCCGTTCACCAGCAGTACCGTCAGCCGCTAGCTGTCCTTTCGGCTTTGAGCTAGCTGTGTCATCACATCTGGGGCTAGTTGAACTCATCCTCTGTTCCTCCCCAGTAGCATTTTGACCATCTTCCGACCTGGGGGTCTCATCTTCCGATGGTATACTGACATATCTCTGGTTGTACTAATCCATTTAGTTTTCACGGCAAGAATACTGGGGTGGGTTGCCATTACCTTCCCCAGGGATCGCACTTAGGCTGACCTCTCTGTCATGACCTTCCCATCTTGGGTGGCCCTTCACGGTTTAGCTCATGGCATCATTGAGGTGCTCAAGCTCCAGCACCACGACAAGGTAATGATCCTTTACAGACCTACGAAAGTCATAAATGCGAGGATTAGTCACAAAGTTACTTTTTCATCACCATAGCAACTGTGACTGGTCGCTAAACAAGGTGGATGCTAAATGAGGACTGCCTGTACATCATTACAGCACCAGGAGGCTTTTGCAGAGAGGGTGTGTCATGCTTCCAAAGTTCCGTCTGAAAACCATGAGAACAGAAGAAAGAGGGTGGCAATTAGCAAATTTATTACCTCTCTTGACTCAATTATGGGGGAGACATGGGACAAGAGAAAGCAAGTCATGGGAAAACCTCTGTTCCTGAGGAAGCCAGGTTGGCATCACCTCTGTAGCCTTCTGCCAATGGGTCAAGACCTTCTGTTTTAGGAAGGCATTTACTCCACAGAAAGCAAAACTATTAACAGGGGATATCTCTTGCTTCTCCCAGTTTTATCATTTTAATTAGAAATTTTCAAAATAGTTTGTGGATGAACCTTGTCTATTTTGTGCTTATTTTTAAAAATTGATTTAAAGGCTGTAAACCTTCTGGGTGATGTGTAAGTATTAGAAGGGTGGGATAGACCCTTATAAATAAAGTAAATAAGCCGGCAGGGACAGGCAACCTTTCTTGTATGCAGCCAACTAGAAGTATTTTTGCAAGTTGGGTCTTGAGAAATCCCACCAACATTCATTGTTAATCCATCAAACAAGAAAGGCATAAGATAAAATAGATATGAAAGCTGTTGCTAATCCTTAACCCACCTAAAACAAACAAACAAACAAACAAAAGATGGAAATAGAACCAGACAAACAAAAGCACTTATCCATAAATATTCTCGCATGCAAAGCTCCCCCAGGAAACTGCAGTAGCTTGGTGCCAGATTCATATCTTCATCCTTCCCTCCCTGAAAAAGCAGGGAGCCCACCTGCCAGGAGGTTGCTTTCTCCTCTTATCTAAGGAAGTACACAACCTTCACTATTCAAATTTAGGTAATATCTCCATTTTTCTTTAGGCAAGAAAAATGCATCCTGTAGGAAGTATAGGGAAAAAAATGCAACAAAATAAATTTGGCAACATCCAGGGAGACCACAGAGCGTTTTCTTGTGCAACGTCTAACAGCAGTGTGCATGCCATGTGACTTGAGATGTGCTCGGGTTGAACTCATTATGGGAGATTCCCATAAACTCTCTGTAGCCAATCCAAACTGACGTTTTGGTACTTGGCTGTGACTTCTTGGGATGTTGCAGTGTCTTCAGCAGGGTCACCCAGGGTGTCTGGGCGGGGGCGCAACATATCAAAAAGAATCAAGGTGGTCACGACCATGTGATCAAAGCAACACATGTGAAAAAAAGGAGCAGGGGCTTGATTGCTTTGTTGTGCTCTCTATCTTGGCCCTTTGGACCTCCTCTGTGGAGAACCCCGAGGGTAAAGGTGAACCTGGTCGAAGAATGGCATAGCAAGGAGCGGAAAGAGTACAGGTAAATGGATCTGGAGGGCTTGTTTGCATATACCATGCAAAGCTGCGTATTCCAGGAGAAGAGTCATGTCTGCAGTTAGTTACCTACAGTAGTTATTGAGGGAAAGAATCCTGAGATGCACAAATTACACATGATGGAAAATAGATGTGATGCAACTGGAATTTCTGCTGTATGTAGGGAAACTGATTCTCCATCAAGGTTTTATTCACATATTTCACGCATGACCTACATTTTGTGTGGCATAATCTTCTGTTGCAAGCTGCAAAACATAAGAGGCTTTTGCGACAACTAACTTTATAATGTGTGGTAAGTGCATTCAGATTAGGTTTTGGCAGTCGATATTTTTGCCCTTTCATGCTAGTATTCAAAGTGCCACATTCATCTACCAGCATTAGGGTGGGGAAGAAATGTTGGAATGCTTGCTCAGCATGCCAACAATTGGCATTTATTCTTGTTATTTCAAACTAGCCAAAGAGTGTCTGCTCTTGGCATTTGTCCACAGAATCTGACCCAACCTCTGACACCCACCATTGCATCTGAGTGTGCATTGGTCCTAAGCTAACAAAAATCCACATGTCCTGTCCATAAAATGAAGGTTAAATAATATGAAATCCAGCTGTTTCTCTACTGAGAACTGAACACAGGCTCTTGGAAAGCTAGTTAAACAGGGATGTAAAAGCCCACTGAGTTGCTTACAGGGTAGAAATGATACGGTGGGGACTTATAGAAGGGCATAGTGGAGAATATCTCAGGATCCCTGCTGCAAAAGAAGTAAGTAGAATCACATATTCTAACATTACGACATTTGCAGAAATGGGATGGATTACTAAGGAAAAAATAGATTTTCTGGGGGTAAAGTGTAAACAGAATTGCAGCCCTGCCCCTTTCAAAGGTAATGATTTTGTCCTAATTACAGCATTGTGAAAATTGGAGTATGAACACAATTGTCTTCAGTGCAACCATCCTCAAAGGGGGAGAATTATGGATGAATTAACCAAAGCAGCTTCCAAGTGACTCTAGGGGAGGGCAAAAATCAGAAACAAGCCAGCAGCCCATCTTCTCTCCCGCTCTGCAATCCTTAGCTTCAGCCATGTTTCATTTCCTCCCAAAGAATGACAGTTGCTGTAAGGATAAGCCGAGAAGCACCTCATGGCTCCATTGAAGAAGGCTGTTGCAAGGATATTGGGCCATGCTATGATGGCTTACCAGCTACAGAGAGCAGGAGAGTTAGGGAGGGAACAGGCAGGGTGAAGTGAGCGTTCCCATCAGTGGGAAATTACCCACAACCCAGATCCAGTTACCCCACAAAAGAGTAGGTGTGGATGCATAGTAGAAACGCCCATTTAAAATTCAAACCACTGAAAATATCCAAATCTACATGGACAGTCAATACATTTCATTGTTTGGGGACCTAAAATATCAGTACTATCAAGTATAAATATGAATGAAATATTAAGCAATATGAGGTGCTTGCTTCATTCAGCTGGTTTGAAATCTTGTGAAAGGATAAGAATATTTTTGAAAGACTTTTTTTCTAATAATAAAAAAAATGTTTACACCAAGAACTATTACTCTCCAAATGTAAGGATGTAAGGATGCTTCTGAAATTCTTAAATTATCTATATTTTCCTCTGTGGTTTGTAGTTCTATTAACTGGTATTGTTGCTGTAACTGAATCTACACACTACAGTAGAACATTTCTCAGTTCTGCAGCTATTTTATTTCCAAGCATTGTATTTATTACATTCTTGTACCTTTCCCCCCACTGTCACTAGACTATGGTAGCAATGCACACAGGTACATTGATGAAACACTGCAAAAATGTTACCTTGATGCATTATGGTGGAACTGAGAATTAAAGCAGAAATAGACAAGTTGATCCATGAAAAAAGATAATCCCAAATCTACTGTTGAGTAATGCTCCAGGTAAAGCATGTGTTAGGTTGTTTTACCAATGTATAATATCACAAATTCAATAATACACTGCACAAAAAGACTCCAGCTGCACTACAACACAGGATTATAAAACAGTTGCTATACTACAAATTTGTCACACTGTACATATGTACAAAAGAGAGAGAGAGATCATGTTGCAGGAAAGCATGATCACATCAAAACTGCTTTACTGCAGAGTTTTATCAATGCATATTTGTATACTAGTAGTATAGACCAGAAGAGAGACAAATCAGCCAAAGGAATAAAAACGTATAGCAAACTTTTTGACATTAACATAAATTGAACTCCAAGAAAAGTAGAACAGATGTTAGAGCAAGTCAGAAAAATGAATAAATGAAACACTGAGAGAGAAGAGGAAGAAGTAAAATGCTTGTATTCCTTGTTTTCTGCTGGTTAATATCTTCTAACTAGAAAAAATAGTAGACAGCATCCTGAGCAACTGCCAAAACACTGGATATTCCTCCAGGTTACAGTAATAAATAACAATACAGTGAAGACCTCAGTATTAAGCTCAAAGGTAGAAACCTTATTTATATTACAAAATAATTTAATGCATTTTGCAATTGTCTACCATGCCATACTTAGTTTTAATTGTACAATTCAAGCAAGCTTAGGTTTATTAACATTTTAACTTTCTTCTCCTTATCTTTAAAGGTTTAACTTATCTAAACCATCATAGTGTTAACAATTTCTAGTTTTTAGTGCATAAATACCTCTGTACCCAGCTAATAGTTGTATTTTATTATGTATTATTTGCATCTTATAGAGCAATAAATCAATTACTTCGGGAAAAAAGAAAACAGAATCACCAATATTGTATTGCTCTTATATAAATCTATGGCATATCTGCATCTAAGAAAAGAGAGAGAGATTGAGAGACTGTGATAATACTGAGATCCCTCCAGGTTGGTGGGATGCAGGCAACAGAATGTTGGCTTACAAGGTAAACTCTATATTGGAGATCCCAGGTAAAGGTAAAGGTAAAGGTAAAGGTTTCCCTTGACGTAAAGTCCAGTCGTGTCCGACTCTAGGGGGCAGTGCTCATCTCCGTTTCTAAGCCTTAGAGCCGGCGTTGTCCATAGACACTTCCAGGTCATGTGGCCAACATGACGACACGGAATGCCGTTACCTTCCCGCCGAAGCGGTACCTATTGATCTACTCACATTTGCATGTTTTCGAACTGCTAGGTGAGCAGGAGCTGGGACTAGCAACGGAGCTCACCCCGCCGCACGGTTTCAAACCACCGACCTTCCGATCGGCAGCTCAGCGGTTTAACTCGCAGCGCCACCGTGTCCCAGCTTGCCTAAAATTGGGTAAACACGCTTGAGGTAAAACTGGGCTTTGGTTGCATTTGTGGTAAACTGGGCAAAATGTGCCAGACTTGACAGGTATTGTGGCATGGATGTGACCAAGGCTGGTAACTTAGTTTGTTCCTTGTCTGTCTTACTAAACAGCATTATGCAAAAACCTTGATTGACCAAAGCTGTGATCGGTGGTGGAAGTCAACATCTCTGGGCCTATCTGGTGATGATTATGGCATATGGTAGACCGACCCTTGGAATGTAAGAGGAGTGAATGGCAAAGAGCATAAATTAACAAATAAAATGAAAGAACAAAATGGATATGATGAGTATTAAGAGAAAGGGAGGAAATATTGTGGATCTGAACGGAAGTGGTTTGATCTTGCTTGATCTTCTGGGGTGGAGCTGATGAAGGCAGACATGGAAGGGAAGATACAGGTTGAAATATGAATGGAAGAGCCAAAATGTATGTCACAAAGTTTGAACTGATGTCACGTTTGTTTGTTTGTTTGTTTATTATAATTTATATGCCACTTTAATCCAAACAAGCCAGTAAAAACTATAGCAAAACAAAACAGCACTACCCGAGGAACAGCTTGCAGCTTCCAAACCCTGTAGCAGGAGAGTTGCCCTCATCACACATCTACTCCAAAGGCTCTCTAGAATAGCCAGATTTTAATAGCTTTCAAAAAAAACCCTATCAGGATCAGAGCCATTGCATTCTCAGGAGGTGGTTGTGGGTGCTGATGAAGTAGGAACCCTTATGTCAATGATGGTATGTTCCAGAGCATGATGGTACTGGAAGAAAGAGGGATGGGTTTTGTGATAAACTGTGTAACTTTATGAATGAATGCAATCCAGGAAAGACATTTGTATGCTAGGTGAAAAGAATGGGTGGGTGGGGAGTGAGATCAGGGAGTAAAAAAAAAAGTGATTCAGCCAATCAGAGAGCCAAGAATGAATGAGCGTGGTGGCTCTTTGGTGCTCTACTTAGAAAAAGCTCTGTTTGTTTCCAATAATGCAGTTTAATAATGCATAAGTCTATGCATATATACACAAGACAAGAAATGAATATAAATCTAAGAACATTTTTAATAAAAGATTGAGAAAATTGGTGAAAGATACAAGAATGTTGAGAGGTTCTGAATAGGATGTGGTACAGACAATTTTTGGCACAGTCAAGAGTGGATGGGGGGGGAGCAGAAATGAGGTAAAAATGAAAGAAATGAAAGAAACAGGAGTAAAAGTAGAATGAGTGCAGGAAGGGCAAATACAAGTCTGGCATGAAAAAGTATTAGAAGACAAATTAATTTCTCAACAGAATGAATGAAAAGTAGATGTAAGGAAAGAGGATATGGAAGCTGACTGGAACAGAGTGAAAAGACTTATGTTATGGATGTTATAGAAATGTGCTAAGTTACGCTAGAGGGAAATATGAAAAAGAATGCTTGCTGCAAAAACAAAAAAGGATGAAAGAAAATACTGTATAATGTGCATCTGGAGAAAAAGATAATTGCATAGAATGTAATCAATGAGTGCAAGGAACAGTTAGGATTAAAAAGGCAGAAAAATACAGAGCAATTTTAATGGAAATAACTTGTTTTGAAAGTGAGTGAAGAGGGCTAAACATGACACCATGACATCAATCCGTCCCACCCGGTCAGGCACAGAGGGCATGCTATGGACCCTGTCCATGAAGGATTGCCGATTGGCAGGGTCCAGGAGGAGGGCCTTCTCTGCCATTGCACCCGCCCTTTGGAATAAGCTACCCCTGGAGGTAAGACAGGCCCCACTCTCCTGGCCCTCAGGAAGAGGGTTAAAACCTGGTTATGCCACCTGGCTTGGGGTAGTTATACATGAAGGTAGTTGGCACCATCATGGCGCCAACAGTAAGGTCTTGATTTGTCATCTTGTATTTATGTTTTATATTTGTATTTGTATTTTTATATTATATTTATATATATATATATTTATATTTATTACGTATTTTTAGTGATACGTTATTTTTATTGTTGTACGCTGCCCAGAGTCATTGTGTACAAGTTGGGTGGTTGAGAAGTTCAACAAATGAATAAACAAATAAATAAATATAAACAATGAACCCCAAGCAGAGTTAATAGAATTAAAATAACAGTGATAGATTTGAAATGAAACTGAAGTGAGGGAATTCTGGAAGCAAGGTTAGAGATTTTTATGGGAAAGAAAATGATATATTAAAGAATCAAATTGAAACAAATGCTATACATGTTAGTTTCAGAGAAAACATTGATGAAAAGGAAGACATAAATGCTGTGAGAATATTGAAAAACAGTAACGCTGCATGTGTAGATGGTATAACTAGAGAAATGTTAAAATATAGATGAATGGTTCCACATAGAGCAGGGAGTAAAACAGAGTTCTGTAATGTCCCCTTGGCTGTCTAAAGTGTTTATGGGTATTCATTCAGTATAAGGAATGCTTGAGCTGACGATGGAGGTGTCTTGAATATACATGTACTGTACTTTTGTATGCAGATAATGCCATACTGTTGGCTGAGAACCTGGATAATTTACAGTCAATATTAGATTGTATAATGCAGCAAAAAGGATGGATCTAAAAACTAATGTCTCAAAGACCAGGTTAGTTGTATCTGACAGGGAATATGAACAATTGCAAATTATATATAATGGTGAAAAACTAGAGCAAGTGTATGAATTTGCATATGTCATTAGAAAGTTTACTAAAGATGGGAACATGAATGGAGAAATTTTAAGACTTGTGGTTTGTTGTGAGGAATGAATCTTGTTTGGAAAAAATGAAAATGGCTGTCTCTTAGAGCATGCCCATTTTGTTATATGGAAGTGAGTGTTCAGTGTGTCAGGAAAAACATAGTAACTTGAATGTAGTGGGAATAGGGTACTTAAGAAGTGTGTATGATACAACAAAAAAAAGAGTCAAGAATGAATGACTGAAAGTGCTGAAAGAATGTAGGTTGAATGAAAAAGATAATGACCAGTATGAAAGATGTACATTTGTGGTGGTTGGTCACCTAAAGAGAATGAACGAGAATCAAATTATAAAGAAAGATATGGAGGAAGAGGGAAGGAGTTAGAGGAAGAAGAAAGCTAAGGAAGTTGTGTTGGATGGAGTTGATGTCCCAAGAAGTGGGAAGTGAGAAATATAAAGAACAAAAGGCAATGCATGAAATAGTACTTGGATGTGGTGGAAATCAGGATTAAGGTCTAATGACTGTGTGATGACTGGAACACTCAAGCATTCATTCAATTACGACTCATAAGCTTTTGCTTATAAATCTATTTAATGAAGCATAGCATTCAGTACAGAGAAAAAGTTGCAGATGGAATTTCCCGCACGTTTCTACATTTTAAAATCACAGTAACTTCAAATTCCCCCCTTCCGTCCTCTTAGGTATGTGCCCCTCCTTCTCGTGCCAGCATCTGGTTATAATGGTTCTTCCTACATGACCTTGGTGCAAGGAGCAGCTAGCCCAAACAAGATGATTCCCACTCCAACCATGCTCCCCTTCCCTGCTGGTCAACTCACAAGTTGACATGGGTTGCTGGAAGATGGATGCGAATCCGGTAAGATGTTCTGGGAAGCATGACATACTGCCCACCTGAGAAAAAAAAACATAGACTGGAAATTGATTAATACAAACAATTATTAAAACAGTAAGGAAAGTGGATAGGGAGGTTAGTTAAGGTGCAGGTTTATCAGGATATTTGGTGTGAAATTTACGAGTTAAAGCAGGAACATTGACATGGCAGCTTAAAACCCACTCAGGATCAGGAAAGTGTTTCCATTTAATTAAGTACTTCAAGGAACCACAATTAATTCGAGAGTCCAGGATTTCTTTCACTTCAAAGTGTTGTTCGCCATCAATCATGATGGGAGTAGGTGGAGGAGAGGCAGGATGCCACTTAGGAGATTCTTGGGCGGGCTTCAGCAAACTGCAATGGAAAACAGGGTGAATTCTCTTTAAGTTATGTGGAAGATCGAGTTGAACAGTCACTGGGTTGATTATTTTTACAATTGGAAATGGACCAATAAATTTGGGTCCAAGCTTTTTAGACAGTTGCTGCGATTTAAGGAACTTGGTTGAAAGGTAGACTTTGTTGCCCACTTTTATGTCCTATTGAGGTTGTCTTCTGTGATCAGCAAATTTGTTATAAGTCTGCTGGGCATCATTTAAAGCTTGCTTAATTATGGGCCAGGCAGCCTTACCTTAGTGCACCAGTCTGTTGCTGAGCAAGTGGCAGGTGGTTTCAGCGGAAGTTTGGGAATGGGAATGAACTCCTGTCCTGAAACAATCTGGAAAGGAGTTAATCCTGTGCTTTGATGGACTGAATTGTTGTAAGCCACCTCTGCGAAGGGAAGTAAGTCAACCCAATGTCTTGTTGAAAATTGATGTAACAGTGTAGGAATTGCTCTAGAGTAGACTGAACCCATTCAGTTGCTCCATCTGTTTGGGGGTGATGCCATGAGCTTAAGGATTGCTGAACCCCAATTAAATTTAAAAAGGATTTCTAGAATTTAGAAGTAAATTGTATGCTGCCGTCTAAAATCACATGTTCAGGACACCCATGTAAGTGGTACACATGTTGTAGAAATAGCCTGGCTAACTGCGGGGTGGTTGGGAGCTTTGCACAAGGAATAAAATGAGCTTGTTTCGAAAATAAGGCAATGACAGTCCAAATTACAGTCTTATTCTTACTGTCAGGTAAGTCTACAATGAAGTCCATGGCAATGTCCTTCCAGGGTCTGGAAGGATTGACTACTGGCTGAAGCAGGCCTTGAGATTTTCCTCCTTTTCTTTTTCTTGCACACATGTGGGACAAGTAGTAGCATAGTTTTTTACATGTGTTCTTAACGTGGGCCACCAAAAAGTTTTTGTAAAGGCAAAATGACCAGCTGATTTGTCATCATGAGATCTCTGTAATATTTTTAAATGTAAAGTTTCAGGAACATAAATCTTATCATTACAGTACCACAAGCCATTGTGTTCAGTTAAATTAGTCTTGTTACTTTGTAGCCAGGGATCATTAGCAAGTGCCTGGAGCAGTTCCTGTTTTAAGTCTGCTTGCACTTTCACTTTAGGAGATTCCACTTGTCTGCGTGTTATGCATGCCATTCCCAATTGCTTTTCAGAGAACATGGTATCTACCACCTCAGCTTGCTGACTATTGTGTTGGGGCAAGTGAGAAAGGGCATCCACTAAAAAGTTCTTTTTCCCTGGGAAGAAGTTCAAAGTGAAACTAAAGCGACTAAAAAATTGAGCCCAGCGCAGTTGCTTGCTATTTAGTGTTCAGGGCATTTGCAACACCTGCAAATTTTTATGATCAGTCCACACTTCAAACGAATGCTTGGCTCCTTCTAAAAGGGGACACCAAGTCAGCAAAGCAGTTTTTACCGCAAACGCTTCCTTCTCCCACACATGCCAGCGCCTTTCAGCATCCGTGAACTTACGGGATAAGTAGGCACAGGGATGTGGGACCTGGTTAGAGTCTCTTGAAGTAATATGGCCCCAGTGGCTTGGTCAGATGCATCAGCTTGAATGATAAATGGTAGTTCTGGGTCAGGATGTTTGAAAATTGGCTCAGCTGTGAAAAGCCCTTTCAAATTATCGAAAGCGGTCTGGCAGTCAGGAGTCCAATTCAAGCATGCTCCCGGTGTGGAAACCTTGAGCATTTCCCCTTTGCCTCTAGTTTTTAACAGATCAGTCAATGGCAGTGCAATTTGGGCAAATTAGAAGATGAATTGGCAGTACAAATTAGCGAATCCCAAGGAACTTTGGAGTTGGCACCTGGTTTGTGTGGGTTCCCATGCCATAATGTCCTGAATTTTTGTGGGATCCATTTCAATCCCTTTTGTGGAAATTCTGTAGCCTAAGTAGTCTAACTGAGTTTTACGAAATTCACACTTGGATAGTTTGGCATAAAGCTGGGCATCCCGCAGCTTCTGCAAAACTTTTTTGACCAATTTGATGTGTTCTTTTTCTGTTGATGTATAGATTAGGATGTCATTGAGATAAACCAACATGCCTTTATATAAATCCTCTTGTAAAACTTCATTGATGTATTGCATGAACACTCCTGGGCCCAAGCCAACCCCAACAGGAGGACTTTATATTGCTAGGATCCCAATGGGCAGTTGAATGCAGTTTTCCATTCATCTCCCTCTCTAATCTGGATTCTAAAGTAAGCCTTTCTCAGGCCTAGCTTACTGAAAATTGTTCCTTTGGAGAGATGAGACAACATGTCTTTCATCAGTGGTAGAGGATATTGGTTGGTCATTGAGATGGCATTTAACCCTCTGTAATCAGTGCACAGTCTTAAGAAGCCATCTTTCTTGGCCCTAAACAATACAGGCACAGCCATTGGGGAGTTAACGGGCTCAATAAATCCCCTGGCCAAGTTTTTATCAATGAACTCCCTTAATACCTTCTTTTTGTTTCAGACATGGCATACATTTTTAGTTTGGGCAGTTTCGCTTTCAGATCAATTTCAATGGCACAGTCAGTCTTTCTGTGGGGAGGTAATTGATCTGACTCCTTTTCATTGAAAACATCAGAAAACTCCTGATACTGGCTAGGAATTAAAGAGTCATGCTTGGTGGTTAGCATCAGGCACTTTTTCACCAAAATCCCAACAAATTGGCTGGGAGGGTGCTTCACCTTTGGTTCTGAACTGGTATAAAGCCCATCAGTAAATTTCAATCCTCCAGTCTCCCATTGTACTTGGGGTTTTCTGATTTTCAACCAAGGCAGACCCAGAATTATGGAATAGTTTGCGATAGGCACCACTATAAATTGCAAGGTGCCTTTGTGGGCCCCTATGCGCATGGCTACAGTCTCTGTGTGAAATTCCACAGGTCCCCCATGAGCCACAGTTCCATCCATCTGAGTAAATACTATGGGCTGTTTAATTTTTTTCACCTTCAGATTTAAAGTAGTAATGAGAGCTGGGTGAATTAAACATTTTATGCACCCCAAATCTAGCATGGCAGTTAGATTAGCTTTATGTTTGGTTCTTAGATTTTTTAGCTCGACCCTAATGAGTAAAGTAGAACAGTCATCACTCACCATTGGGTCTTCTTCAGAGGTTGAAGTCTTGCACCTGGGTTTCTCCAGTTGTTCGTTGGCGCGACTCAGAACAGGTGTGCCCTGTTTCCCACTGGCTGGGAAAGATCATCTTTGGAGTCTTTGCCAGAGTCCTCGGAGGGATCAGGCTTCTCCTCCTTGCGGGCAATCGCTGCAGCAGTGGACCCCTTGCGCTTGACTGGAGGGGACTTTGTAGGTTTTCCTCTGGCTTTCCCATCTGTGCTTGATCCTCCATGAGGACACTCTGATGTTCAGTGACCATCCTTGCCACACTTGTAACATCCTCCTTTTTTCCTTCTCTTTTCTCTATCATCTTTGCCAAATCTGGTTGGTTTTCTTCAGGGTGGAAACATCTGGATAGGGGCCACAGTGTTTCTCCCAGTTGCCTGTGCCCTTAGTTGGCTGCAGAACTGATACTGAGTGTTATCTACCTCTCCAACTAGACAAATCCACTCTCTTAATGTGAGAGGGTCTCCCCGTTCCAGGGCCCACTGTAGCACCTCAGGTTGCAGACCTCCTTTGACATAATCTACTTTGGTGGCTTCAGACCAGTTGGGTATCTTTCCCGCTAGAGCCTTGAATTCCACGGCATATTCAGCGACAGTTTCATCCCACTGCCTCAATTGCTGCAGAGCCGTCTTCACTCGCAGTTTATCTAGTGGGTCTTTGAATCTCTCTCTTTTGGCTCTCATGAGATTTCTAAGGTTGTGCAGTTCGGGAGCCATAGCATCGTGGACCTGCATGAACCAATCTGCTGCAGCATCCCACAACTTTGCTCCCACTAAATTCACCTTCAAATATTTGGTTAGAAAGGAGTTCCCAAACTTCTGCATGTATGCTGACATATTGGTCATGAAAAAGGACAGTTGTTGGGGATCCCCACTGAACTTAACTTGTAAGTCCCTTGGCACACCTTGGACAGGGGGAGGACTTATGTTCCTGGATACCAGATCATCCCAGGTCACCGACTGCCTCCTGCTTTTCCTGGCTCCATGAAGTGGAGATGGTGGTCTGGTTGAGGGCGCAGGTCGGGATCCCATGCCTCGATCTGGTGAGGACCTCCTGGAATAGACCACTGACCCTTCCTCCTGGAGGTCCACCAGACGGTCCAGGGTCTGTGACATGTACTGCAGTATTTCTTCCATGGCCAATGTCCTGGCTTCCAGTCCTCAAAGCCGCTGAGGTACAGCCCCCTTCTCACTCTAGGTCTCCTGGGAGCTAGGTCTCTGGATTCTCACTTGAGCACCAATTGGTTGGGGCAAACCCAGTTCGATTCCTCCTTCAGCTCCCACAGTCCAGCCTTGGTCTCTGTGTGATGACCACTCCAACTCCCTCGAGTCTGACTGCCTCTTAGTCGAGTACCAAGGTGCTGTGGTTCGAGATTCTTGGGTCACATCCAGGGTGATGAGCTCGGTTTATAACTTGGTAGTGTAGTCTTTTGGGGCCTCAGGGCTTTCCTCTGTTATGCCACCCAAGTCCCTTCTTGGTTCTCCCATCACTTCCGCTCCTTTGGCATAGTGGATAGTTTGATCACTCTCCCCCAGGGGTGAGGATTCTCTCAATCTTGGTCTTGGCATCTTGGATATTTTCCTCAACTCTCAACTGGGTATGAAAGCCACCAGGTTGAGTCACAGGTTTAAGGATTGCAACTTTATGTGATGACTGGAACACTTGAGCATTCATTCAATTACAACTCATAAGCTTTTGCTTATAAATCTATTTAATGAAGCATAGCATTCAGTACAGAGAAAAAGTTGTGAATGGAATTTCCCTGCATTTCTACATTTTAAAATCACAGTAACTTCAAATTCCTCCCCACTGCCCTCTTAGGTATGTGCCCCCTCCTTCTTGTGCCAGCATCTGGCTATAACGGTTCTTCCTAGATGACCTTGGTGCAAGGAGCCAGTTAGCTCAAACAAGATGATTCCCACTGAAACCATGCTCCCCCTCCCTGCTGGTCGACTCGCAAGTTGACATGGGTTGCTGGAAGATGGATGAGAGTCCGATAAGATGTTCTGGGAACATTTGATCGGGGAGCATGAAAGACTGACACTGGCGTCAACTAGTTTGAGACATATACTATTTCCATTTTTTAATCTTGTCTCATGCCTTTAACTTCTTTGGCTTAATATTTCTGATCCTTTCACTGCACTCTACATACCATTGCTTATATCAAACACAAATAGTGTGATGGGGGTATTTGTTTATTTGTTTATTTAATTTTGATGCTGCCTGACTCCAACCGACTCTACCATTCTGTAGGAAGAATACACTATTTCTTTATGGGCTTGATGTGATTTTGCATGTTATATAACATGCTAGTATATTATTAGTATATTCTTTGCATGTTATATAGCTCACTAGTACATTCTTAGAATTTGCAGAGTTTTGTGGCATTATAGTTAATAAAGATGGGCTAGCAGTAATTGCCTTTGTTGGCAATTAGCTAAACTTCTTTTTATTAGCCAGTCCATCAATATGTACCCATATTAATCATCTGCATGCTACATCTTCATTCTTTATGTGGTTGCCTGCTGACCCCTTGTACCTGTCAAAGGAAATTCAGCGTTTCTTGGTTAAAGTCCAGCAAATATTTTCTTCTGAATTCCTTTTCAACAGAGGGGAATTAACATCCTTCCTTCTGTTTATGTGCAGTTCCGGCAGTGAGTGGCACCACTGCTTATGTAGCTAAAACATTGCAACCCACACAGAAGGAGGAGGTATTGGCTGGTTTGCATCAACCCTTTTGAAGGATGCGTGTGTATATACACACCCGTACAACCTGAAAGCTGCCCTAAGGTATTGCTAGACCTGGCCGTGAAGGAGTAATTGGGAGGGGGGCAGGCAGGAGTGGAAGCGAAATGCAGAGGCTGGAATAAATACTGCCTGGCAGCTCCGTGTGTGGTAAGAGCTTGTTGTCGGTCCTATGTGGCATGCATCTAAGAGCTGAGTCTAGAGAATGGATCTGGTTGCCTTAATTTCATAAACATTGCCATGATCTTTTTCGGTTGGCTCCACTCCACACAGTCCTTTTGTAATAATACAATTTTATAGGTGCTTTTTCTGACTGGGGAGGCTCTTACTGTGCCTACTTAATGGCCTGATTAAAGAGCGTAAACAATGCTTTTAAGATACCTTTTACCTGTATATAATCAAGGCACCAGGAACTGCAAATGTCACAGATTTCAACGGTCTCTTTGGGATTTTTAATCTGTTTGCTTTATGAAAAGGAGGTGATTTTATTTTTACATTAAGGCAGCATTAACATCATTAAATGGGCTCCCACTTTATGATAACTGCAAATGTCACATTGATCCAAAAAGATAAGAAAATGTGCTCATCTTTGGAACAATATCCAAGGCAAGAGCAGGCAACCCACACTATTTGCATTAAAAAAACAAATTGTATAAATGTGGAAGATTGATATGCCATCTGTTCATGTCCTTCACTTTTCTGGCTCTTCTGTGTTCAGATATTTTTATGGAACAGTTACGTTTATTATTTTTGAAAGTGAGCCACAGGTTAAAAAAGTTTACAGTGGGTAATATGAGTCAAAGATATTAGTTTAGTATCACTCAGGCACTTAAAAAAACCCAACACCCTTCTGTTAAAACTGAGTTTTGAGCTGCCAAATTACAATATTTTGTCACTGACTGTAACTTGAGTCTTCGGATTCTAATGACTTAGTTATCACTACCAATAATGATTTAAGCAAGCAAATGTTTTTAGAAAACTTCTGCCTTATTTATTTTATTTGTTGGATTTATATAATCCACCTTTTATCCTGAAGCTCAAGGTGATTTACCTGGAGATTTTCCTTCACTGTATCCCCTCTACGGCAGCCCGTGGCTGAGATAGAATGATTGACCCAAAGTCACCCAGTGAATTGCCTTAGAATAGGTGGACTGAAATCTGGGTCTCCCCACTTTTAGTTTAACTATCATTCCCAATGCTCATAGACCACTGTGATATAAATAGAATTGGACAGAAATAATCCAGATTCAGATGTTACTCAGACATGGAGCTAACATGATCATTTTAGGCAACTCTGTATCTCTTGCTGTTGATCATATGGAATAGTTTGAAAAAACAGTATTGCCCAGGATGATGACCTGAGCTCTTTAGAAGAGTTGGGAGACCAAAAGAATGATGCAGAAAATATCTACTACAAGAACCAGTCTGCTGTGATCTTTGCTTAACTGTGAACCGTTGACAAAATGGCAGTGAAAATAAAGAGAAGGAACAGTCTTAGCCACTGATGGGACTGAATTTGAAAAAGTGTTGTATTAATGCAAATGATCATTCCGTGATTGTAGAGGGACTGTTAGCTGAGTAGAAGAATGCTATTGCAGTCTATGGGTGGTCATAGAGAAAAGTGTAAACACATGGAGCCCATATAATTTACAGAGAAGATGGTTTGCCTATGAAAATCCAGCCCTGTGAATGGATTCATGAATGGAATATTAGAAGGGGCAAAAGTGAGCTCTGTTACTCTGAACAGCAGACCCTCACTCAAAGGGACAAAGTAAAATGATGTTGCATATTCAGGGCTTCTATCTACTTTTACAAAATTCATTCTTTTTAGGACTTAGTCTGTAAAACCCTGTTTCAATAATGCACAGTCCTTTCCTACCAACTTCTATATCTTGATTAGCATGCTCCATAGTGTAACCCTATTCTCCTGCTCACTTTGAATGACTTGGTAAAGAATGCAATTTTATCATTGCTGAATAAATTTCACACACCAGATTGGTGTTAGTCATGGCAAATCAAAACCACATAATGTATACCTATTTCAAGCTCATTTCTTGAGTAGACCAGAGATCTTGATGGGTCAGGGAAATGCAAAGCAATTTTTACTTACTAATACCGTCTAATGGTTGCAGTGGGTAAAGCAGGAAAAAATAGGATTAAGACATTTATTGTGATTATTTTTTATAGTAATATCTCACCATAAATCTTATTACGGCCAGTACAGGACAAATAGTCTAACATCACCACCACTACCACCTCCTCCTCCCCCCTACTCTTTCTAAAAAATAGAGGCATTTCATTTTTTTTAGCAATAGCCAGTCCATCCCACTTAAGGTGTGGGATCAGTGACTTGGCCAAAGATAAAGGGAGTTTTCTGTCCTGTTTGATATATGGAATAAGATTAGGGAGTTTTCTCCCATTAAATCTAATTGCAGTTGCATGTATATTTAACTTTGGGTGGCCACATAAATATCTGTCATCTCCGTGACTTAAATCCCACTGAGCACAAGGTAGATCCCAAACCCTACAGTCTGGTATAATGCTTGGTTATGAATGCCTTTAATGACAGTTCTTGATGACCAAAGGAAGACTTTCTTCTCTCTTTCCCAAACCACACAAGAATTGGACTTTGTCATGGTAAGTAGAGGGAGACACACCACATACACCCTGCTTCCCCCCACCCCCGGGTATTTAAAAGTGGCAACAGTTGTCACTAGCCTATATATATTTGTTTCTGGGAAACCTTGCTTCTGCTGTTAGAAAATGCTGGGCTGTGGTGATGTGACCTGTTTTTGTTTTTCAGTAAGAGACACCAGTATTTATATGACACAAAGACCACAGCATTTGCTTCTTTCATTAACTCAACAGAACTTAAGACCAAGCCCAAGATGAAGGAAATCAGAGCTATCTGGTGTGTTGTTATGCAATCAACAGCTATATTGTTTATGTGTTCAAAGATTTTTCCATGATACATTTGTCTCAGATTCAAGGAGTCGGTATGGAATGCCTTGGGATTAATTGTAGAAAGAGCTAAACATGGTCTGTGCCAGTATTCCCTTATTCTTCCCTTACTTAAAAAGTTAAGAAATAAAAAAGCCAACAACCAGCCCTCAAGCTTTATAAAAAAAATACGGTGGAGAATGTTGAGGCACAAAAGAACGCCAAAGAAGCTAGGAACACCAACTCTAAATGAAGAGCCAAGTCATCATGGAAATGTCTTAGGGTTGTTTGCCCATTCCCTCTGCCACGTATCAGGCTTCAGCTTTCTCTCCCTGTTTCTGCTGCCGCTCCCCACCCATTGCTGCCCACCTCCACTTTGGTGTCTGAGGTGTCTCTACTTACTCTTGCATACTTGAGAGAAATGAGAATGAGAGAAAGAGAGAGACTGGCCAATACCGTAGCACTCCAGAGGTTTTCCTTGGATGGGGAAATTTTGTGTTAAACCTCAACATCTGCTAGGCTCCTGGAGTTTTGCCTTCCCGTGTCAAGGCCAGAGGAGACATGGGCTTCAGTAACAGCATCAGCTTTCCAGTTCGGGAAACGCAGGGCTATGCTGGACAGCACTGGTCAGCAGGGCAGAACAGGAAGCCCAAAGTACCTTCCCTGCTGATTGGCTGGTGGCAATTCTTACCTGCGACAGGTGATGGAGAAATGTGCCAGGATCCTTTTGCACAGAGTTTAAAAGCCAAACAACGTAAGAAATCAATACCTGGAATAAGCTTGGCAAGGGTATTTTAATAAGACAGACAGTTAGGGTGCATAAAGGAAATAAGTGGGGCAGGACACTGCTGGTCTTCTGTGGGTGTGGGCAGCAGCAAGCCCCCCTGAAAATAACCCAGGCGACAGAGAACTATGTGTCTAATTAGCATATATATGCTTCATGCTATTAGCATAATTAGCATGCACAGTTCATAAACAGCATGAACGCTAAGCAACAGTTGGTGAATCTGCTGCTCTGATTCTGCAATTACCTTCCAGAAGTTTTCATCCTCAGTAGCTAAAGATTGGAGCCAATGGTGATTATCAGAGTGCAGCAAAGAGAGAAGGTGAATGGCCTGGTGCATATTTGATGCTCAGTCTCTATAGATGAGGAGTTTGTTCCAAACAGTCGTCTAGGTTGGGACGTGGGCCACATTCTGGGAGTACACAGAGCTCCATCTCCTTGATGAAGTGGGACCCGTGCGAATGCTGAGAGCATTTGCTGGAGCCAGGCCCAGTGCAGCATTGTGGAGCTATAATCTTACACAACAAAAGTGAACTGCTGTATATCTCATATGTCTCAATTTGCACTTAGTGGAATCTTGGCAAAAGGTTAGCAGCTCTGATCCAAAATCCCCCCAGAAATTGTTTAAATGTGTAAAGTGAAGTTTTGATTTATGGAGCGACAGAAATGTAAATTGGTAAGAACTTCAGATTGTACAAAGGAATTAACGTACAGTGTACCCTCATATGTGGCATGTGACAATATATTTGAGCTTTGAAGAGCACTGAAGCAAAAGTAGCACATTTTGGCACACTGTTATGCAAGCTTTGAAGAACTAACTAACGTTTACACCACAATAAGATTCTGGAAAAAAGACCGAGGCATTTCAAAAGAGAAGGAGGTCTATGCAATTCCATTCCGTTACACTCTTGTTTCCTAAGACAGAATTCACTGACTTAAAAGGGAGAGCAAGCCAGCCCCACCCTCTTTGTGAAGTGGCTGGGAGAGATCATCTGAGGATTTGGGATGCATTTAGACCAATAAGCAGATGACACGCAGCTCTATTCCTTCTTTTCATCTATTACCAGGAAAACTGTTGATGTTTTGAATTAGTGACTGGAGACAGTAACGGAATGGATGCAGGGTAATAAACGGAGACTCAGACAATCTAGACAAGATGGAGGTGCCCCTGATCAGGAGACAAATAGGAAAAGAATGTAGTCATTCTTCCTTTGAAGCATCCAATGTATTGTTTAGAGATGGCTGTTCAACAGCAGCTCAGAGGATAGCTGTTACCAGGATTGTCTTAACCTAATCATTAACAGTGTCCATACCTGGAAAGATCACCCCTGGCCATGACAACAAATGCTACAGTTACATCAGGAGTGAATTATTGCAATGAGCTCTACTTGGGGCTATGCCTGAAGCATCTGCAGAAAAGGTTAAGGGTGCAGAAAGTAGCAAAGGGAAACTAGTCACAGGCATGTTACTCTTCCCCATTAAGGTCTCCTCTGGCTACCAGTTTGTTTCTGGGCACAATTCAAAATGCTGGGTATTTGCTAAAGGACTTGGGCCCAGAGATCATAAAGATTGCTTCCTACACCAGCTTGACGAGTCCTCAGAGATGCTGGAGAGGCTCCTCTGTACAGGCCTTTCTGTACTGGAGGCTGACATGATGAGAAAAAGAGGAAGGGCATGCTTCCTTGAGGGACTTTCTCCAGTCCAAGGGCTACTTAGAACTCATTTTAATTGCCCTTTGCCATTTTGGGGAAGACATAGGAGGAAGATGCTTGTTTTAAGGT
The DNA here is from genome assembly GCF_035149785.1 of Candoia aspera. Taxonomy (NCBI): domain Eukaryota; kingdom Metazoa; phylum Chordata; class Lepidosauria; order Squamata; family Candoiidae; genus Candoia; species Candoia aspera. The sequence goes on from NC_086153.1 coordinate 178,004,813, forward strand.
AAATGCAAAGTTTATTTCAGCCTCTAGAATTGTTTGTTTGTGTGTTTGTTTGCAGTTTAAAAAGCTTCTCTTTTGCTTTTTTTTCCCCTTTGGAATCATTTTTGAGAGTCAGGTGGCATACAAGTTTAAATTATTATTATTATTATTATTATTATTATTATTATTATTATTATTATTATTATTATTTCAACTGCTGTTGCTAATCCTTGAATGCACTTATGAACCAAAAAGGGGGATATGAGGATTTATATAAAGTGATAAATATTTTGTTGCTTATTGAAATACAAATAAACAAATAGCATAGACAAACTGAAAGAAAAAGCCAACTTCCTCTACCACCTTTGTATTATCTCAGTACCTTCATGATATGTTTATGAGCTATTTTAAGAATAAAGAACATTTCTTTCCACTGTCACTTACATTTCTTAGTTGCTTGGAGGTGCCCAGAAAGCTGATTCTGTTTATCACTTTTAGTTTGTAGGACTTGGCAGTATGAACAAATTGTTTGGCCAGGTTGTGTGACCATGTATGCACCCTTGGACTGAGCTATAATCTGGTGGCAAAGATCCCATTGCTGGGCAAGCTGTTTTACAGAGTGATGGCCAAACCAGGTCCAGAGTTCAGGAGATCTCTGGTTCTAAATCACTTTGAATGTTTAGGCCCTTAAATAGCCTTAATTTCTCTCTTTCAGAAGAGAGGTAACAAGACAGACATCTTCTGAAGCCACAGGCTACTTAGGTAGGGATGGCACTGCAGAACCATGTTACAGTAGTTCAGTTCACATCTGGATGGTAATTCCCATACCAAGGCGCTGGGAAGTTTCATGGCATTTACTGTAGGGAATCCTAAGAATTTTCTTTTATCCACAGGGTGTAGCATCTGGATAAAAGGGTATAGCATCTGGTGTAGAATTAAAGAGTTGGAAGGTGCCTTAGCACCATCTAGTTCAACCCTGATCTCGGTTCCATCTACAATGGCACCTCTGATAGATGACCACTCATCCTCTGTTTGAGGACCTCTAGCAAAGGAGAACTCACCCCTTCATGTGGCAGCCTCTTCTCCTGGCTCATACAAAGAGCCTCACAGTCTATTTCTACACAAAACTATGGCATATGATCTTTCTGGGATTTCAGGTATATGCCATTAAGATACTAATGCTTCATAAGCCATCTAAACCAGGGAAGATACTGGATGTTCTAACAGGAACAGCTAACAGGAACATCACAGAAATACAGTATTTTCATAATATATGTCCTATATGTTAGCTAGCACTCTGTCCCAATTTACATCATGTTCCTGGGCCACTCTTCAAGATTAGCCCCCTATAGACCATGCTTCTAAAGTCTCGTTGTGCTGTAGGCAAGGCAGGGTTAATGGCAGCAAGGTGAACATATTGCAATAGTGTTCACACTTTCACAGTAATGGCAGAAGATCAAAGAATACTCCCAAATTCCATAGCTGAATTTTAACAATCCTCTACAGGGAAAATAGACTTGCAGACTAAGTATGGTGGACTACCATAATCATATGTTCTTCTCATAATGTTATTTGCTTTTTCTTTCTCTGCTGTTTCTCTTGGCTGAATGTGTGATTGCAAGCCACTTGGGCGGTGGGCCTGATTGTACTACATAAACATGAAACATCACATCTCTTAAATATTACAAATAATGCCTCTTTCCACTGAGATTCTGGATGACCATTGTCACTCAGTGGAGAGCACTGGGCTCAGTGGCCATGGGCTTCTTTGGAAAAGAAAGCTTTGTGCCAGCGTTCTTTACAATGGCTTTAATACTCTTAGAAGCCTGTGATGAATAATTCTTCACATTTCTGCATGAACACAATGAAACTCAACTTTAAAAGAAAAATTAGTAGGTTTTCTCTCTGTAGACTTGTTTTAATTATAAGGGCAGAGTATCCAAGTCCTGATATAGCTTTATTGTATAGCAGCTTCTAAGGAAAACAGTGTTTATTGCGAAGGATGATTGCAGTTTCAATAACGACTCCCTCTTATTACTTTTTAAAAAACATATATTTAGTTTGATAGCAGGAACACTAATTTTAGTACTCCTGGCAATGTGTCAGCCCACTCTTTATAATCTTTGTGTTTAAATTCCCAGATAAGCCATAATTCACTGGACATGCTGAGCCATGTTTATACATATCCTGTGTTTTAGCATAAAAGTATAAAATTACAGAGATATCATCAATTATTTCATACACACACACACTTACCACAGTAATGGTTTAGAAGGGAACTGCACTGCTTTGCTTCACAAGTGAAAGCTTAAACCAGTGGCTACTAACCAAGAAATGCTGGACTTTTCAACCTTGGATGCCAAAATCATTTGACAGTGCACCTAGACCTGGGCAAGGGCTATGCTGTTTATTCCTCAGTTGAATAACAAAACACATTAAGCAGCTGATTTTGAGTAACTGGTGCCAAATGCAACCCTTATGTTAAAATGCAGCTATGAGTAATTTCTTTGTCCTGTGAACAATTTCATCTCTCTTTTTTTAATCATTATCATTTTCCCAATGTATTTATTTAGTACATTCACACCATCATGGCAGGTGGTAGCACTGAGTCAACCTTGGCTGAGCAGGGTTGGACCTGGTTAGTACTTGGAAGGTAGACCATCAGGGAAAGTCAAGGCTGTGGACTAGACTGGAAAGTTTTAAAACAAAATTCCATATAAGCCAATGGCATACTACGCTGTTGCCAAGAAAACTACATAGACATGTTAAAGTGCCCAACAGGAGATGAGCTCCTAGAGGGAGCCTGTACTATATGGGGATATCTTACCTGCTTGAGGTATCAGAGGACCAGTAGCTCCCCTACCTTAATCTTCAGAACAACCCTGGGTAAAAAACTTCCAAGATAAACATGTTAAATGTCTCTTCTGACACTTGAGGGCTCCTTCACATTTCAGATTGACTGACAGCTGTGGTGATGAGTGCCACAATGGGCAATCACAGGCAGAACTTTCTGATCATCCCTGTCTCAGAAGCTGTATTTCCTGCATGAAGAGTTTAGGCGTGGGGAAAACATAGCTCTGCCCAAAAGTCACGCCCTGCTTCTAAATCCCGTTTCCACTCCTATGTTCTGTAGGACTTCTGAAGCAGGGAGCATGCTGTAGCTATAGAGGTTTCTCATGGGATCAATGCAGATGGTAAGACATGCAAGAGCATCCAAGACAATGAGAGATCCCAGAGCTCTGAAAGTTATCCAGAATAGAGCCATGCTTAATTAAAATAATGGGACTACATTAATCAGACTAACTTATGCCCACTCATTTCAGTGGATTTACTCTGATCCTGCCTGTCTCGATTCTATTGCTTGTTAGGAGCAAAGCACCATTTTATAGCCAAGTAATTGAAGAACAAAGACATTTAATGAGTAACTCTAGGTAAGGATAAATGCTCCTTTGAATGGAGCTCAGCTGTTGGTGACTAGCTAGACAGATCCATATAGTGTTTTTGACAATAATACCAAAGTTGTTTGTATTACTGTATTGATTTCTTCTATTTTACTTACTAGTTCGCTAAAAATCCCACCACAATTCTGCTATTTTCACCTGAATTTCTATGGCACAATCCTAAGGGACTCTTGGATCTGCACAAAATCTTAAGGGCCTTCAGCAGCCTATCTCAGAGTATTGGTTCCCAACTGTTGTGCTGAAGGCTGTGTACCGTGCTCCTGTTCAAGGCATACCTACAGAAACTACTTAAAAGGCAGCGAACCTTTGGGTGGCCATTTTCATGCTTGTCTGCTTAAACCAGAACTCCCTGTTACTCATCTGAAATAGAAAGTGTAGTTTAATGATTCACCAGGATCTTAAATCAGGTTCAAGTTTTAGTTTTAGAACTAGTTTACTAAACTGACATTAAATCACAGTCTCACAGCTTGAGCAGGACAGAGAACCATGGTGCATGAATGGAGGAAGAGGAAGTGAGGTTCAAGGAGAAGAATGCATGCCTCATGGTCACCCATGGCTTAATAAATGACATTTTTATTATAGTTCATTAAACCAGGATTGTTAACATGAGCTAGATCCAAGCATCCAAGATTCCAAAGAAACAGCTATGTTCACTGTTATCAGTTAAAAGAGCAAAGAATCTTGCACAGCTGATGAAGTTAGCTGGATTTCACGAAAGGGTAGAGAATCCTAATAACTCTTCTGTGATTAAAGTAGCAGTAGATCCTTAAATCATGTTCCTGGTTTCTTTTCTCTGAGCATTGCTTTTATGGCCATCCTTACTCTTCTGGATAGTACCAGGTGGCTTTGGCTACTTGGGGACCTCACTGGCATGGTTTTCAGAAAGCTTTAAACCAAAGTCTTTTGTGGGAGAGGTTGACAGCCAAGCTAAAAGAAGTGTCTCCCTGGCTGCTGAGACTTTTCTGCTGCAGAAATAGTGAAGTGAGACAAGCACCTTAAAGGAAATGGTCTCAAGCTGCCATTAGGAACCACCCTTACAGCAGGTGGATATTTCCTCCACTGCTTGTCAAACAGTAGGTTCATGGCTTAGTCAGGGACAAAGTTATTAAGGACATAAAATGCCATCTGGATGATGCTAATAAACATAAAATATAACCTTCAGATACTCTGCTGCAATGGCCAGACTGTGCCAGACCACATTACCCTTTGTCTGTGTTAAAATTTGAATCCTTTCTAATCTTTTTTGAATAGACCAGCTTAACATGTTTGTTCCCAAATGTTACAGATAGCAGATCTTACTTTGTCTGCCCTCTGAGTTGTGTCCTCAAACCTTTGCAGACTACTGTCTTGCAAATATCACCCTAGTCATCAGCTCGAGTGTTTAAGCAGATAGTAGAGCTAACTTAAATATGTATTTGTATGCTGCTATTGTTGGTGTCAATTTAACAATGGGAGAAATAGAGGAATTTCACAAGGCTACAAATTTGTCTTCCAAATATGAATTTATTAAAAGAGAACATTTCCAATAGAAGTAGCTCACAAAGGCTTAATAAAATTGTATAATGTAAGTAAAGTACAAGTTATCCATGGAGCCTCAAATTAAATAACAAATAATTACAAACAATTCAAAAATGGCTGATCTCTCATGAGAGTTGTTGTTTTTTTCAAGATTTGGGCCATTTTAAAACAATGATTATTTTTACTTTGGTCCTCAAGCTATAGAAAACAAAGAGCACTCTCATGGATCACCAATGATCCTTGAAGTCCAGCTTGCAGCATGAGTCTTTCAGTATGTGCCCTTTAACAACTCATTGGCATCCATAGAAGGGGACCAAGTAGGAGCAAACAATGAAACATGCATTGAAACATAGCAATGCAAACTCCTCCCCTTTTCTATTGGCATTAGAGCTCATGTTTTGACATCACAATGTAAATTTCAATGTTTTTGTGAAAGCTCTGGACCTCCATACTTCGCCATCATTTTTAGAGCTTTGCCATGTGATTCTAACCAATCCAGTGCCACGTTGGGAATCACAGTGCCAGGTAAACTACTGGAAGCTTGATATGCAGGGTTCCCAGAAAGTCATGATTTTTGAAACTGACTTCTCAGCATGTGGGACTGATGATGAGGTTACACCCTTTACGTGAGTCCACACTAGTGTGATGGAATGTATCCCTGAGGAGGGGGGTGATGTGATGGATCTCGGAGCTGAGGGAGGAGGGAGCGCATTCCAGGGAGATAAATGTTCTCACAGCATTGAAAGCCTTGGCAGGCTGGCAAAGTAAGTTAGAATGGCCCCACCCTAGAGTCCTAGGAGTATTTTTCCCTTTAGACCAGTTAGGATACCTTTAGTCTGGCAAGATTCTGTATATGGTAGGAACAATAAAGGAACTAGAGTTGCAACTCCAGCTCAGCGTGGTTCTTTGCCAGTTTCCCTGAAAGCTGGAGACTCTGAAGAACAAGGAATGGCCTTACAAACTACCCCAAGAATCACTCTGCCTCATCCCAACCAGACCTTGGGGAAAGAGGCAGAACTCCTTTAACACTCCAGAACATGTCAGATGGGGCATGGCTGCTTTCCTAGCTACACTATTTAAGAATCAGTTCATGGCTGATCAAGGCAGAAGCAAATTTGTCATTCTCCTCTCCTGCCTTTTTTCCTTAACTTCTGAGTCATTTGAGGCTTGGTCTTTCAAAGCAAGCCATAGTTTTCCCCTCATGTGGTGGTAGGCCCTCCTTCCAACCTTCAGGTCCGTCGACAACACCATCACAACTTCAACTAACTAATGAAGGGCTGCTCTTGCTGTTGATCTGAATTGGACTGGGAAGGGGGGAATTATTTCCTTGTGCTGTTAGGGTGTGATCTGACACTACACAGAAGATGGAAAGGTGGAAGGCAGGTAATAATTTTTATTACAACTGGATTCTGGTTTAGGTCTGGATGCTGAGGCCCCCAAATTCCTCATCACTCATAACCTTTCAGCTCTGTTTTTCCTTAGAGTAACAAATGCCTCACTCTCCCACCCTTTGCCTTCCACTGCTGCCTTTTTAGCTCTTTTTTAAAGCATACATACATACATACATGCATACAACTTCCAGCTACTTTATCTATGGCATAGCTCTCTCACAAGGCTGTTCAAGCCACATAACCCAGCTTCTGAAGGACAAACCGCATAAAACTTCCAAGGCTTGGCCTTGACCGTTTTGCAGCCTGGCTCAAAGTTTGGAAAAGGGCCTCCATGAAGCTACCTCAAAAATAAAAACAGAACTGCCCTGATTTGATAACAGGTTTGCCCTGGCAAAGTTTTGTTTCCAAGGTAAAAAAGAGGCAGCTTATCCAGGCCCTGTTTAAGTGGGTTGCAGAATATGTAGATGTGCTGGGCTCCAGAAAAGTGCCCCGTACCCCAAGTGGGTGAGGCAAGTTATATGCTAGGTAGGCCACAAAGAAATGCAAAGAAATTAGAGCTCTCTGTCACTTTGTCCTCAAGGGAGTGTCCTTCAAAGGAGTGCCTTGTGTTTGCCTCAGGCTGAGGGTGTTTTTAGGTCCACCCATAGGCTAACCCAGCTCCAAGTTAGCCAATAGGTATATTGAGCTTGTGGGGTTTTTGAGTGGGAGGAAGCTGATGGAATTACCCATCTTTCCTCCACAGGTGGGTTTTTCAAGGAGGGTGCATTAACAAATGCAACTCCATTATTCAACGGATAGGACGAACTGAGGGGATCTCTAGAGGCCAGGTCTAGCTATAGGCTAATCCAAATCTCTGCTAGTCAATGTGTAAGTCAGGCCAACAGGGTTATTTTACTAACAGGATTCCACTGCATGGTAATTTTGTATCCAAACTTTTTTTCTAGATACATCTTTAATTTTTAATTCAGGTTCTTTGTGTATTCTGTACTGAGTACATACTTTAAGGAATTTATCCAGGGCTACATATAGGGAGTGCCCTCCTAACCTGATGTTCGATTTGGCCCCCAAATTCCTTAAACCAGCCCTATCTACCGAAATTAATCTCAGTTTTGATTCGACTGCTACATAATTCATGTCTTTAACACTTTTCTTCACAACCAGAGATTATGCAGCTCTGGTGCTTTTTTATTATTGTGGACTTTATCAGATAGTGTATAGTACTGCAGATCGACAAGCCATGGAACATATTTCTATTGTTTGCTTTGGTCCACTATCATCTGCTCAACACTAAAGCTGCGTGGCAAGGTTATATATCTTCACTACGAGGAAGAGGTCATGCTGAGAGTCTAACTATTTTGCATTTCTTTAGTTTGTTTGTTTTCTTTTCTGTGACACAACTCTTAGAGTTGCAAAATACACCAATAATGGGCAATGCTGTCTGAGCAGTTTTACCTTCAGCATCTTGAATTCCTGTCATCTTGAAACCAGCCTTGCTACATAGACTTTTCTAGCATTTCTGAATTTCACATTCCAACATTCTGATTTTGCTGAGAAGTTTTCCATTCTGATAGATGTTCATGAGTCTAATAAGAACAGTAATTGATAGACTCTCTCTTCTCTTTCTCCTCCTCCTCCTCCTCCTTCTCTCTCTATACACACAAATATCTATCATAGTCCAGTCCTTAACATTAGATACAAAGAGTGACTTTAGCAATCTCCAGCAGTTCATTCTTGAATACATGAAAGCATTCTGACAACAAGCATGACTAGCTCCTGATAACAGCTGGATGCCAATTAGTTAAAATTCTGGAGAAGTTTACTTGGTTCAGAAGTCAGTGAAGTCCACTGTTTTTGAAATAGCCCTCAGCACATCTTGAAGGGCTGGCTGAGAGCAACATACATGACAGCCAATGTGATATAGTAATTAAATTGTTACACAGGGCTGTGGGTATCTGGGTTCACTTTCAGAAACTTACTGAGTGACATTGGACCAGAATTGTTGTGGGGAAAAATTAGAAGGAGATTGTGCTCCTGGAGGACAAGCAGGACATGAACCTAGCAAATAAATAAGTCTAGCATATACACACAATTTACATAAGAACCCCAGCTACCATCCTTGGCCCCATTTGGCTGTTAAGCAACATATGCAGAGTTCTGATTAGGTCTGTACCCTGAGTGATCCAGTTTTGTATTTTTCAGGCTCTAAACACTGCAATTCTGATAGGGACACATCTGTCTGCATGCCTGGCAACAACACTCCAAATTAATTCATGATAAACTGGAATCATCTAGATATCCCCCTTCTTCTTCTAAGAGTTAGGCTCAGTAAAATAAAGTTTCCTCTTCAGCCTCAATCTCTGAAGAAGGATGAGGGAAACTTGATGGATTCCCACTTTTCTTTATGGGCCTTCTCTAGCAGACACTTTTGAGTTGAGATAGAAAAGGTAGAGAAAAACATTAACCACAAAGTGGCAAGAGAGGACCAGTCAGCGTTATGAGAAGGAAAAGAAAGTTCACGCAGCTACTACTCAACCTGCAAGGCCTTTCATGTGCACACAGGCTAAGCGACTTTCTTTATGCTGTTATAATGAAAGCTACAGAATATTTATTTATGACAGCATGAAGAAAATCACCAAACCTTCTTGTGAGATGCTGCCTATGAACAGCTTAGCAGCAGCTGCCATGTGAAGTGACTAAAAGTGGCCGCCATGTGGCAGACATAATATGTAAACCAGCCTTCAATTCCCCATAAATGTGTTTAAAATTTAATAGCAAGTATATTGCATTTCACATACTACAAATGCCTTAGAATATCCAGAGTTTAAGCACGTAGGCATTCTTACTAGGGGCAATTCAAACAACAGATGCAGAATTCATATAGGCTAACATTCTGTCATTCAATTGCCTGTAAACTGAATGTCATCTACCTTTTGGCTTTAACAATTGGTTGACTTGTTATGACATCATGGAATATTCATAAACATATAAACAATATGAGAGTAGTAATAATAGTGGTGGGACATAAGCTTGACACATTTTTCCTCTCCTCAGAAAAACGTACCATTATTTTTCTTTAAGTTTTGACATTTGTATTGGATTTCCCTTCTTTGCCTCAGAGCAAATGGTTGGACCCCAACTATTGTTCAGATGGAGCTAAACAAAAATACACAGTGGTACAAGGTGTCTAGAACTTGGATGAAAAACAGAAATACTTAATGATGTGTATGTAATGTACAGGCCTGTTAGATGAAAGTTTCTCCCCTGTTGAAAATGCAAATCGAAGTTGAAAATTCATCCTGGTTCACATTTGGAGAAGCAGAGCAGCATCTATGAAGAAAGGAAAGGTCAGTTTGGCTTTGAGGGAACTTAAGAGAAGAGGCTGCATGAAATACTGACGGAGAGAAGAAGCACAGCTCAGGCAGGCAGGCTGAGGTCTGAGAAGGTGGTGAGGGAGAATCTTGAACTCAAGGAGCCCAGGGAAAGAGGTGGCAGGCAAGATGCTTCAAGGAAGGAGGACAGTGGGAGTAAGCCACAAGGGCCTGAAGAAAAAATGGAGACAAAAGCATTCATAGTTGGCAGAGAAGACCCTGAACTAACTAAACAAGAAACTAGGGAGAAAAGGAACAGAGGGTGGTATCCCATAGCAAAAGACCACCAGAAGGGCATGCGTAGATGCAACAAATAGTAGGTTCTCTGTTTCCAACCCATGCCACTCACATGTTTTACTATAACTCTGTCCTATTTCTACCACAGTATTTTTTTAATTAATCCATCCTTTCAAAATGGCATTGATTTTTTTTGTCAAACTATGTAATTAAGAGTGTAGATCATTTATTTATTTAGTTTGTTTTATTGTTGTATTGTATTTTAATGATTATTTATTCTTGTTTTTATTGTAAACCACCCAGAGTCGCTCCTTGAGTGAGATGGGCAGTGACTAAATTTGAAGTATAAATAAATAAAAAAAATACTAATTTACCATGTACGTTGGTGAGAAGCTGCATCACAGCCCTTTGAGATATAAGCTATTGATAGTTGCTGTTTGATGCATACATTATGCAGAGAGGAGTAGACCAGGTTGGTTTATGAGAAATTTTGCTGAGAAAGAATTCCTTGTTATCCCTAGAAAAGTCACAATTGAGCTGTAAAGTCAGACTACTGTGGGCCATTGATCAAAGAAGGAGGGAAACCTAACAATCGGTTTAGTTTTATATTCTGCTGGTATGAATTTTCCACCTCTGAACAGAGACCCACTCATGGTGCTTCCCCTGATGGGAAGGGCGAGGAAGAGGGTCTTTCGGGAGTTAAAGTGACCAAAAGGAGAATGAGAATCCAGCTCAGCCTGATCAAGTGGGACCTACTGATGAAAGAAACTCTTCTGCATACAGAGGCTTAATTTGAACAAACCAGACAAATATTTTGTGAAAGGCCCCTCTATCTTCTTAATTTGTCCCTTGAGCTTTTTCCTCCAGCAACTTTTTAAATTTCATAGTGTAGCACTCTGTAACAATTCCTTCATTTATAGTTAGCTATACTCACATAGAGTAGAAAGGCAGGATGTAATCAAATTAAATAAACAGATGAAGAGACATTATGGTTTGGAGAATGTATGTGTGAGAAAGAATACTATGATAAAGAAAAATGCATAATACCGTACTTACAACTGCTGTGAAGAATATCGAAAGCTACTTCTTTATACTTTTATATCTTTTTTTATATCTTTCTCCTTTTTTTCTATTTCTACTTTCTTTGCTTATTACACTTTTAGCTTTTTCTGTTATTTCTTTCTTTTTTGTTTTCTCTGTTCTAATTTAGTTTGTATTAGAACGGAGAAAACAAAAAAGAAAGCAATAACAGAAAAAGCTAAAAGTGTAATAAGCAAAGAAAGTAGAAATAGAAAAAGGAATTAGTTTGTATTAGTTCTTATTATTGCTTTAAACACTATATATATATATGTACACACACATACATACAGTATGTATGTATGTATGTATGCATGTATCTATCTATCTATCCTGTATGTATATATGTATATGTATATAAACATACTGTATATGTGTATGTATATGTGTGTGTATGTATGTGTGTATGTATGTGTGTGTGTGTATGTATGTGTGTGTATGTATGTGTGTGTGTATATATATATATATATATATATAAAATACACACACACACACACAAAATATCCCCTTCTCACCCCTATGGGTGGCATGTGTCTTCCTCAACCTCGGGTCCTCTACCAGAGGCCGGGGAGTTTGAGGGTTCTGCGCAGTTCCTTAGCTGTTCCTAGCACTGCACTCTTCTGGACAGAGAGCTCTGAGGTTGTTCCTGGGGTCTGTTGGAGCCACTCTCCCAGCTTGGGGGTCACTGCCCCAAGTGCCCCTACCACCACTGGAACCACTTTGGCCTTCACTTTCTGCATCCTCTCTAGTTCCTCCTTCAGGCCCTGGTACTTCCCCAGCTTCTCATACTCCTTCTTCCTGATGTTGCTGTCACTTGGCATCGCTACATCTATCACCACCGCTGTCTTCTGGTCCTTGTCTACTACCATGACAAGTATCTGCCTGTCCATCTGGATCTGGAAGTCCCACAGGATCTTAGCCCTGTCATTCTTCACAACCTTCTGTGGAATATCCCATCTGGACTTGGGAGGGTCTAGCCCATACATTGTGCAGATGTTCCTGTACACAATGCCAGCTACTTGGTTGTGCCATTCAGTGTATGCTGTTCCTGCCTGCATCTTACACCCTGCCACTATGTGTTGGACTGTCTCTGAGGCCTCTCTGCACAGTCTGCACCTCAGGTCCTGTCTAGTGTGGTAGACCCCTGCTTCTATGGATCTGGTGCTTAGTGCCTGTTCTTGTGCTGCTATGATCAGTGCCTCAGTGCTGTCTTTTAGTACAGCCCTTTCCAGCCACTGGTAGGATTTCCGAAGGTCAGCCACCTCAACTATCTGTCAGTGGTACATCCCATGCAGGGTCTTGTCTTGCCATGGCACTTCCTCTGCTTGTTCTTCCTTCCATGTCTGCTGCTGCCTCAGGCATTCCCTCAACAGCTCATCTTTAGGTGCCATCTTACTGATGTACTTCTGGATGCTCTGGGTCTCATCCAGGACAGTGGCTTGGACACTCACCAGACCCCGCCCTCCCTCTTTCTGCCTGGTATACAGTCTCTGGGTGTTGGACTTGGGGTGGAAGCCTCCATACATTGTGAGGAGCTTCCAGGTTTTCACATCAGCAGCCTCCATGTTCTCCTTTGGCCAGCTCACTATACCGGCAGGGTATCTGATGACTGGCAGGGCATACATCTTGATGGTGTGGATCTTGTTCTTCCCATTGAGCTGGCTCTTCAGGACCTGTCTTATCCTTTGGGGGTACTTGGATGTTGCTGTCTTCCTTGCCTCCTCATTGTGGTTCCCATGTGTCTGTGGGATACCAAAGTACTTGTAGCTGGTCTGTATGTCTGCTATGTGGCCTGCTGGTAGTTCCACCCCATCAGTCTTAACTACCTTCCCTCTCTTTACTACCATCCGGCCACACTTCTCCAGTCCGAATGACATCCCAATGTCCTCACTATAGATCCTTTTGGCACTTATATCTGCCAAAAGCTCCAGATGCATTTAGGAATGTATATGTCATGCGCTGCCTGCCTCTGAATAATACTCAGACACTGGTTCGTGGATCAGGCTCTGATTTATTCACAGCGCAGTTACAGCGTTGGAAGAAAAAAGCTGAGAGTGACAGGAGCGCGCCGGTGCGGGGTTTAAATACCCCGCGCCGGTCAGCGCCCCCTCACTCGCGGTCACGTCACCCCCCTTTGTCCAATACGTTGCCCTGCCGGTGGGTGAGGGGTTCCGGGATCGCCCATCATCAGGTTTTCTATTCCTCTGCTGATTGCTGTCAGCTGGGCGATCTCCGTTGTATTGGCGCTGATGGCTTGGGTGTGCTCCGTGATCCGTTTAGTTATTGTTTGTTGGCCGTTAGTCGTTGTGGGTTGATGGCTACTTATCTTGCACCCCTTCACCTATTTCCTTGCTATTGTCATGTGTGCCATTGCGCTGATGACTTCAGCTCAACGGCACTCATGACATACTGCCCCCTTTCCGAATAGTGTTCCCCCCCGGTTTTCTGGGTTTTTTGTTTTTTTGTTTTTTTTTTTTTCGGTGGAGCTGTCAAAACGGCACTTTTTTTTTTTTTTTTTCAAAATTCCCGCCGGAGTAGTTGTCGCCCCTCCCTTTGCTCCTCCCTCTACCACGTGCCTTCCCAGGGTGTGTCCATGGTGCGCATGCTCGGGTCCTGTCCTGGCGTGCGCATGCTCCAGCCACACCCTGTTTGTTTGGCTCAGTTCGGCGAGGAGAGAGGCGTGGCTGGTCGGGTGCTTATCAGCTCCAGGTAGGGCCCTTCTTTTTTCTCATTTAAAGTGCGTCGCCTTTGTTGTATCTCCTGGGCGTTGCCCCCAGGTTGCCCTGTTGACTTGCTTGCCACTCCCCCGCGGCCGGGGGGGCGGGGGGAGGGTGCTGGCGAACGCTTGTCACCACCCCGTGGGCCCGGGGCGGGGGGAGTGAGTCCTGGGGGGGGGAGGTCCACCCAAGTCGCGGGCTTGGGGGGGCCCTTTCCCTTGGGGCACGGGAGGCGGGGGGGCCTGCGGGGGGGGGTTTGGCTTGCTGACCTTGGTTGTGGTTTGTCGGGGTATGCCTGGTGAAATGCTCTGGTCAGGTCAGGCGCGTTAACGTTGTGCGCCGCCACCCATTCCGGGTGGGGGAAGTGTTTCCACCTGACCAGATAGTGTAGAGTTCCTCGTTGCTTGCGGGAGTCGAGAATGTCCCTTATCTCGAAGTGGTGTTGCCCGTCGATCATCACCGGTGCGGGCTGTGGCGTGCTTGGGTGCCATCGGGAGGTGGTTGCCGGTTTCAGGAGGCTGGTGTGGAACACCGGGTGGAGTCTCCGTAGGTTGTGTGGCAGGTCCAAGCGTATTGCTACCGGGTTCACTATTTGTGTGACTCGGAACGGCCCGATGTACTTAGGCCCCAGTTTTTTCGAGGGTTGGGTTGACTTTAGGAACTTGGTGGATAGGTAGGCCATATCCCCCGCTTGGAACGTCGGCTGTTGGCGCCGGTGCTTGTCGGCCTGCTCTTTGTAGGCTGCCTGTGCATCCTTCAGCGCCGCCGTGATTACTGGCCATGCTTCCGCGATCTTCCGTCCCCAGTCGCTAGCGTCCACCTGGGGTTCCGGGGGTTGAGGTAGCTCCGGTATGGGGATGAAGTCGCGCCCCGAGACTACTTCAAATGGAGTTTTCCCCGTGCTCGTGTGGACGGCGTTGTTGTATGCGACTTCGGCGAACAGGAGCAGTTCAGCCCAGTCGTCTTGGTGGTAGTTAGTATATGATCGTATGAATTGCTCTAAGGTGGCATTAAGAACCTCTGTGGCTCCGTCCGTCTGGGGGTGCCAAGCCGTAGATAGGGCCTGTTGGGTCCCCGTCAGCTTTAGGAAGGCCCGCCAGAATTTGGAGGTGAACTGTGTGCCCCTGTCGGTCACCACACGTGCGGGACATCTGTGTAGCCTGTACACGTGGATGAGGAAGAGTTTGGCTAGCTGTTGTGAGGATGGGACCGACGTGCAGGGGATGAAGTGGGCCTGCTTTGAGAAGTAGTCCTTCACCACCCAAATGGCCGTTTTCTTCTGGCTGGGTGGGAGGTCCACTATAAAATCCATAGAGATTTCCTCCCATGGGCGGGAGGGTTCTGCCACCCATTGTAATAGCCCCGCAGGTTTGCCTGGTGCCCGTTTGGCCCTAGCGCACGTTGGGCAGGACGCTACGTAGGTTTTTACGTCTCGCCTGAGCGCGGGCCACCAGAATTGACGCCGTGTTAGGTGTAGGGTCTTGAGGAACCCAAAGTGTCCCGCTTGTTTGGCGTCGTGTGACCTATGCAAGATCGCCTGGCGTTGCGAGTCCGGGACGTAGATTCTGCCTTCCCCCCATGCCAGGTCCTGTGCCATCGTTACCTTGTCGGGGTTTGCCAGGAACCAGGGGTCGGTTTTGAGGGCGGCGGCGAGGTCCGTGCGCATTCCCCCTGGTAGTTGCGGTTGGCTTCTTCCGGTCGCCGGTTGTCCCGCCGTCGGCTGCGCCGTAGAGTCGAGCTGCCTCCGCGCGCCGCTTCGGGTGGTCACGGCCATCCCCAGTTGCGAGGCGGATAGGACCGTCCCAATGGTGTCTGGGGCGGGCTCTTCGTCTTGGGGCAGTCGGGAGAGGGCGTCGGCCAGGAAGTTCTTTTTGCCCGGCATGAACTTCAGCTGGAAATTAAAGCGGCTGAAGAATTGGGCCCATCGGACCTGTTTTGGGCTAAGGCGTCTAGGCGTTCGTAGGGCCTCGAGGTTCCGGTGGTCAGTCCAGACCTCGAATGGTTGGGTGGCTCCCTCGAGTAGGTGTCGCCATGTCTCTAGCGCTGATTTCACCGCGAAGGCTTCTTTCTCCCAGACGTGCCATCGCCTTTCTGTCTCGGAGAACTTCCTTGACAGGTAGGCGCATGGTTTCAGGAGTCCCGTGGGGTCTTTCTGTAGCAGGATGGCTCCCAGGGAGAAGTCTGAGGCGTCGGCTTGGACCACGAACGGCCGTTCTGGGTCCGGGTGCGCGAGGATTGGCTCCGTAGTGAACAGCGCTTTCAGCTTGTTGAATGCGGTCTGGCACGCGGGAGTCCAATTCAGCACTGTGCCTGGGTTCTTGGCGCGTCGGGTGTCCCCCACCCCTTTGGTTTTGAGGAGGTCCGTTAGGGGGAGGGCTATCTCTGCGAACCCCCGGGCGAATGACCTGTAAAAATTCGCGAATCCGAGGAAGCTCTGTAGTTGGCGTCTGTTGCGGGGGCGCTCCCAGTTTAGCACCGCTTCGACTTTTGCGGGGTCCATTTCGATGCCGTCCCCGGAGATTCGGTACCCCAGATAGTCTAGGCGCTCTTTGTGAAACTCGCACTTTGTGCGCCCTTCTGAGCTTGTCGAGGACTTGCCTGACTAGGGTCACATGTTCCTCGTGCGTTTTTGTGTAAATAAGGACGTCGTCGATGTAGACCAGGACCCCTTTGAACAGATGTTCATGCAGTACCTCATTGATGAGCTGCATGAACACCCCAGGGGCCCCCGCGAGTCCGAAGGGCAGTACTTTGTACTGGAAGGCGCCTAGGGGGCAGTTGAACGCCGTCTTCCATTCGTCCCCCTCCCTGATTCGGATGCGATAGTATGCCTCGCGAAGGTCCAGTTTGGAAAAGACTTTGCCCGTGGACAGGTGGGCGAGCATGTCCTTCACCAGGGGTAAGGGGTATTTGTTGGACAGGGAAGCCGCGTTTAGGCCCCGGTAGTCGGTGCAGAGCCGTAGGGTCCCGTCTTTCTTCTCCCGGAATAAGACGGGGGCTCCGACCGGTGAGCATGCTGGCTCTATGAATCCCCTGTCTAGGTTTTTATCGATGAACTCCCGGAGGGTTGCCATCTCCTTCGGGGTCATCGAGTAGATCTTTGGTCTAGGTAAGGGGACGTCGGGCAGTAGGTCGATCCGGCAATCCGTCTTGCGGTGGGGGGGTAGTTGGTCAGCTTCTGCCTCTCCGAAGACCTCGGAGAAGTCGGCGTATTGTTCTGGTAGGTCTGCTGTGGTAGCGGCGTTGTCTTGTGTGGTCGCCTCCGCTCGTCCTACCGTGGGGTTGGTTCTGCCCGCTGGAACTGGTGCTCGATACTCGCCGTCGCCGAATGTGAAGGTGCGGGTCTCCCAGTTGATCCGCGGGTTGTTTGTCGCGAGCCATGGCATCCCCAGGACTGCAATGGGCCGTCCGATGTGCGTGACGACGAACGATGTGCGCTCGGTGTGAGTGCCCATTTGCAGGGTGACCGGCTCGGTTTGTAGCGTGGCTGGTTTCCCTCCCGCTGTGGAGCCGTCCAGCTGGTGGAATGCCAGCGGCGTGGGGAGGGGGAAGCAGCGGAGGTCGAGTTTGGCGACTAGGTCGGGGTGGATGAGGTTTTTTGAGCACCCCGAGTCCACTAGTGCCGCGGCCGTGGTGGCTCCGTTGCCGGCAGAGAGTTTGATTGCTGCCATTATTACGGGGCTTTCGTCGTTCCGTCGAGGTGGTCCGCGCTGCCGTCCCACCGCCTGCCTCGCCACGCGTTTCAGGGCAGGCGGGGAGCTTTTCCCGCCGGCTGGTCGGGGTCTGCGTTATCCTCTTCCCCCCAGTAAGCGTCCCAGCCTTCCTCTGGTGTCGCTGTGGCCACGGTCATTCGGCGGTGAGGGGGCAGCCCCAGGTTGGGTGGTTTGGGGCTAATTTTCGGGGTGGGTTTGGGCGCACTGGTCGGCGGTCGGTTGGCGAAGCAATCCACCGTCTTGTGCCCTAATTTGCCACACCTCCCGCAGGGCTCCCGGTTGAATTTCTTTTTTGGGTATATGGGGCCGGCCATCCCCACGTGTGGTGCGGGTACCTTTTTTCCGGCATAGTTTGTGTCTTCCGTGGTTGTCATGAGGAAGGTGCGGTGCGCGTGTTCGGCTTTCCCCGCGAGGTGGATCCACCCGTGTAGCGTTTCTGGGTCGTCGCGGTAGAGGGCCCATTGAAGTACGTCACGGTTGAGCCCCCTTTTGAACATTTCCAGCAGGGTGGTCTCGGACCAGTCGTTGACCTTCCCCGCGAGGGCTTTGAACTCCAGGGCGTAGTCAGGGACCGTGCGTGTGCCCTGTTTAAGTCTTTGGAGTGCGCTTTTCGCCCTTACTTTGGCTAGGGGGTCTTCGAAGTAGTTTTTCATCTCATTGATGAAAGCAGGGAAGGTGGCGAGGGCGGGGGAGCTGGACTCGTACAGTTGGACGTACCAGTCCGCCGCCCTGTCTTGGAGTTTGATCGCCACGGCGGCGATCTTGTCGGCCTCGGAGTCGTAGGGGTGTCCGTGCCTCCCCATGAACTCCCTAGCGTTCGTGACGAAAAACGAGAGTTTCGTGGGGGTCCCATCGAAGAAGATGGGGAAGTCCTTTGGGGCCCGGGCGTTTTGCGCGGCCCCGCCTCTCGCTTCCCGGTGTGTGGTGTCGTCCGCCTGTGCCGTCTGCTGACCCTCCGCTGGCCCGTGGGGGTTCGGTGCTTCGCTCTGGGTGTGGGCCTGTGCGGGGACGTCGTTGGGTGGCGCGGGGGGCATAAGCGACTGGAGCATGGTCCGGAGTTCCGTCAGTTGAGCCCGCATGGCCGCGAGTTCAGCTCGTGCCTCCTCGTCCACAGCCCGCGCCGCCGCTGGGGCCGGTTCCGTTGGCGCGTCCTCGGGGGTGGGTTGCCGGCGGGGTTCATCGTCCCTCTGCCGCGGGTCCGCTTCCTCCGCCGTCTGCTGGGTGTCTCCGTCGTCCTCCTCCGTGTTGACCGCCGTTGGGCTGTCGCTCCACGCCCGTTGCTGGGGTGCGATGTGGGGCGCGGGGTCCTCCGCTGGTTTCGGAAGTCGTGCTGCTCCCTCCCGCGGTCGGGTTGCCTCCGTCGCCATCTCCCCTTGGGGTTGGAGCTGAGGCTCGGGTCGGGTGGGGTGGGCGTCCATGGCTCCGGGAGTCCGCGGTGCCTCTGGCCTTGGTCGGTCCTCCTCTGTCTCTTGCCGCGCGGCTCGCCCTCCTTGCCCGCGCCGCTCCGGCCTCATCTTGCTGGTCTTCTCGCCGTCTACTCCTCCCGTGGCTCGTTGTCGTCCGGTGGGGCTCGGCGAGGCTGAGTTTATGACTCTCAGCTTTATGTCATGCGCTGCCTGCCTCTGAATAATACTCAGACACTGGTTCGTGGATCAGGCTCTGATTTATTCACAGCGCAGTTACAGCGTTGGAAGAAAAAAGCTGAGAGTGACAGGAGCGCGCCGGTGCGGGGTTTAAATACCCCGCGCCGGTCAGCGCCCCCTCACTCGCGGTCACGTCACCCCCCTTTGTCCAATACGTTGCCCTGCCGGTGGGTGAGGGGTTCCGGGATCGCCCATCATCAGGTTTTCTATTCCTCTGCTGATTGCTGTCAGCTGGGCGATCTCCGTTGTATTGGCGCTGATGGCTTGGGTGTGCTCCGTGATCCGTTTAGTTATTGTTTGTTGGCCGTTAGTCGTTGTGGGTTGATGGCTACTTATCTTGCACCCCTTCACCTATTTCCTTGCTATTGTCATGTGTGCCATTGCGCTGATGACTTCAGCTCAACGGCACTCATGACAGTATAATTCAAATAACAGTGAATAGAAGAAACATATAAAACAGTGACTCTCCCCAAAATTCATCAGCAACGAAAGTCAAGAAAAGACTGACCCATTGGCAATTTCAGCCCTAGTTGTAGGAAGTAAGGGGAAAATCTTCATTGTTTGAAAGATTCCACAGTAGGATTAATGTTCTCATTGGAAACCACCTTCTTTGCCTCTCTTGTTTGTATGTCTGACAGGGCTGCAACTGGGGGGGGCAACCGGGGCATGTGCCCCGGGCACCACACTGGTGGGGTGCCAAAATGAGCGCTGGGGGGCACCAAAATGGGCATGGAATCCATGTTTGCCCCAGGTGACACAGACCCTAGTTGCGGCCCTGATGTCTGATGCACAATTGCACATGAGCTGAAGTTGCAGAAATGAACCTGAAAACAAAGTCTTTTTTTCTTTTTTCAGGATCACTGCTGGCACTACATTATATTTTTCATGAGACAAGAAGGGATATGGACAGATAGTGGCAGAAATGAAAATGGCTTTATATTCTCCTTCCTACTATTGAAACGTCTATCCTGTTTTGAATACCCTGACACATTGCTAGGTTTGTCCTTTGTAATGTAGATTTTTAATGCAATTTTTGGTATGCAGTTGACCTACATCTGTGATTCACATGGCCAATTCATTCATTCATTCATTCATTCATTCATTCATTCATTCATTCAATTTATATGTCCTCCATCTCAACCAGTGGCTCTATACAACTAAGGATGCTGTTTTTCTTCTAACACGTGGACATCTTAAGGCAAGAACACTTAACAAACTAAGCCAAGATCTGTTTATGAAAATTTAAAAACTACACTAATAACAATTATAAACTTTTAGTGATCTTTATTAGATTTCTGAAACATTAACAAGAATGTGACTGTATAGCAGAAATGGATATCTCAGTCAGCCTTATTGTAGTTGTTTGTCCATCCCGTCTTTCTAATATAAGATTAGTAGCATCTTATAATATATTTATAAGTCAGTAATAAACCAGGATAGTAATATTTTGTCAATATTCTTTTCAAAAATATTTTAAGACTTTTTAAATTTAAGGCCAGCTTCAGTATCTGCATTTAGAAATCCTATATAAGTTTTGAATGATGATGTCCTGTTTAAGACCACTTAGACATGAAACTGTGTTCCCTATGTCCTAAAACAAGATTCCTTAGCCAAATGATAAATATTTTAATAATTATTTATTTTGTACAAAGTAAAATAATACTGTCGTACAAACATTTAAACATTTTACAGTACAGTCCACACTAAAAATGCAAAACCAGCACAATTTTAAAAAATCCAGGGAAAGCCCAATATGATAGCATTTTAAAAAGAGACAAAACAAGAGTTAAGATGGATGGAAGCATGGCAATGGTGGGTCTATACTGATGTGCTAATGAAGGACAAACTTAGTGTAATATTATATTGTTATGTTATTCATTGTATGTATTTACCCACATTTACATGCTGCTTCTCCAATTCTAGGTGGTTATGTTATGCTAGGTTGTTAAGTTATACAAATAGCACACAGCCAACTCTCCTGCCATGTGGGACATAAAATTCAGTGTGTTTGTTTGCTTCAATTCTATGCAATATGCAAAAGTAAAATTTAACCCACCTTAACTTGTGTGAGATCATCCTGAGTGGTGCTTATCCTGTAATAAAACAAAAATGTAAGGTGAGCAGTATGTTGCGTTTATTTGCATGTAGTTTGAACCTGAATGTGTTCAGTACATGTTGGAAGGCAGCCTTGCCACTGAAACCAACCTTTATTTTCTCCACAAGCAAAAAACAAAAAGAACAAGAGCAGGTACTGGCAATGGACTAAAATTATAAAAAGGCGAAGGGGGTGAAGGGTATGGAGCTGCTAAGTCCACAGAGATACCAATGGAGGGGCTGCTTTGCGCTCAACACAGGCCAGTGAGGGTTGTGGCCTCAACTTCAGCGCTTCTTTCAATAGATCACCCTGGGTTTCTCGTTTGGGTCCATCAGACATAAAACGGGGCCATCTCGTAATGAGGAAAATGTCTCGCAGAGCTTGGTGGGGATGGGGAAATAGGAAGGGGCTCCCCATTGGCTAAATGTAAATATTTAGACTCAGAAGAAAGAAAGGAATTGAGTTAGCCATCTGACTGCCTAGCATAAAAAGTAAGGGGGAGGGGGAGAACATGCAATTTTAGTAATCTGGGTTCCTTGTTCTCAGCAATTTACTTCACACTTGGGGAAAGCCTGCCTTCTCTGGAAATCATACTCAGGAGGTGGAATTTTCCTTCTCATCGAGCCAGAGTTCCTTCTATTAAACCCGTAACTGTAGCTGTGAGACTCTTCTAGTGCAAAATGCATTCTCAGTAATGGATTTGCTGGCATCTGACAGAGCTGAGGGACTGAATAAAGTCGCCTGTGGATAGACCTGTTTTCCTTCATTCTGACTTTGTTGGTTGATTCTTAATCACAGGACATGGCAGGCAGATCTCTGTTCTGACTGGACAAGGTGTCTGCAAACCTTTTGTCCCATATTGTACAAAAATATAGAGAGATGCCTTTGCAACTTTGGTTTGGTTTCTGTTAAGCTGAGTGCGTTGCTTTCCTAAAGGTTTAACATTTTATTGACTGGACCATTGGAAACAACAGGGCTGGGCAATTGTTTTGAAGAAAGTGCTTTGCAGAGTGCTGGAACATGTACACCTCTGTTCAGATAGTTAAAACAGCCACATGTTTTTCCAGGCACATTCTGTATGAGTGCTTCAGAAGCTGCTCTGGCCTGTATCTGCCTGTGTGAGCATACACAGCCAAGTGGCTGTGCTGGCACCCGCAAGTAAAGTGAAATGGCCGTGCAGGCAGACACAAGTGGGACCACAGAAAATATTTTTTGCAGCTATTTTATTGATTCAAGGATGCGGGGTTGGACATGCCCCCACATGTTATGAAACCCTTCTTTCAAAAGACTTGCAGAGCCCTAATACAAGCACATCCATCAACCTGGGAAGGTGATAGGACTCCACAGATAATAGTCCTTGATGAAACAAAAGCAAACTAAGCACTGACTTAAATAGCTTATATTGATATTGATTAATCCTTAAGGCTTATTCACCTTTTAAAATACTGTCTCACTTAAACAACTTAGGCTTATTTCCTACAGGTGATTGAGTTGTATTTTGGTGTATTTCCACCCCACTGCCCACCCATCCCTCATTTCATGAGTGAAAATAGAGAACACGTTCAAGTCCTTGTTCTCATATGAGGATGATAGCTGAGAAGTTTTCCTTGGCGTTCTGCATTTTCCCTATCATAACCCATCTAACAGTTTCTCAAAAGCCAAGGAAGTAAACACTTCTTTTAAAAATTGAGGATATGCTGGGAACATATATTATTTTAGTAACTTAGATTTCAAAATTAGTGTAACCAGAACTTGGCAGGATGACCAGGATAATGACATAGGTGGATATAGGACAGAGGAGGCTCTGAGCAAAGTCTAAGTAGAGGGGCCAGGCTTCCCTTTCTCCAGATGCTTGGAGGATAGTGTTCTGGTATTGATGACCATGGAAGGCCCCACAACAGGAGAAGCTAATGGGAAAAGAGGCTGAAGATGGGAGGCAGGTCATAAAGAAAGGGATTAAGCACAATTACTAACAGTTTCAATCAGGAGAGAAACTGGAGGATAGCAGAAGACTCCAGTGTGCCTCCACAAAAGGTTTAGTGAAGATCTGAAAACAAAAACAGGCACATACAGAAAATGAAAAGACGACCAGCTCGCAAAGGAAGAATATCAGTGATACAGGCCTGGAACTGCAGCTCTGTATCAGGAAAGTAAAAATTCAGAATGAGCTGAGGTTAATGTAGGATGCTAAGAATAACAGAAAGGTTTTTTTTTCCTTTTACATATATTCAAAATCAAAGGAAAAGAAAAAAAACCATTATATCATCTGCTCAATCAAGAAAGCAAAATGCAAACAGGTAACAGTGAAAAGAGAGATACTCGGTTCTTATTTTGGCTAAGACTTCATCAAAAAACAAAAATACAAACAGAAAACTCTTATGTGTTTTACCAGGAAATTGTGAAAGGCATACTGAAGTGTCAGGATTAAATCTTGAGTTTGATAGAAATATGGTCATGTAATACTTATTTTCTTTGAATGAGTTTAAATCTCAGGGATTAGAGTAGTTGATCCCGGGGTAGTGAAGAAACTCCCTGATGGTAGGCTGAATTGTTATGTATTATCTTTTGAGAAATCCTGGAGATTGGTTAGTTTGCTTAGCTGGAGAGATGGACTCAAAGTAACAGAATGAAATTCAACAGAGGCACGTTCATAGTTCAAATAAAATTCACAGAATAGGATGGATGATTTCTGGCTTGCTAATTGTACATGTGAAAAAAAAATCTTGGAATCGTAGTTCATTGCAAACAGAAGCTGTGGCTGCAAGAAAGCAAATGCAATTTTAGGTTGCATCAAACAGAAGCATCGTTTCCACATCATAGGACGAAATCATTTCACTCTAATCTGGTTTGGCTAGAACCTATTATCTCAAGTACTGTGTCCAGTTCTGGGCACTACATTTTAAAGAAAGATTGAGAGAAAATTGAACAGCTTCAGAGAAGGGCAACAAAAATGATAAGTGTATTAGAAATTAAGCCCAAAATAGAGAGATTGGAAGAGCTAGATATTATTAACCTTGAGAAAAAAAAATTATAGTAGCCTTCAAATATCTGAAAGTGTCATATAGAAAAAGGTCTATTCTCATACATATTAGAGAGCGGTGTGTCCACGGATAATGGATTTAAGTTATGGGAAGTCATATTCCAACTGAATGTAGAAAAAAACTGTCTCAGAATAAGAACAGTTTGACAGTGAAACCAATTATCTAGAGAGTTGGTGGACTCCCTTTCATTGGATGAGTTCAAGCACAGGC
The DNA here is from genome assembly GCF_035149785.1 of Candoia aspera. Classification (NCBI taxonomy): domain Eukaryota; kingdom Metazoa; phylum Chordata; class Lepidosauria; order Squamata; family Candoiidae; genus Candoia; species Candoia aspera. The sequence goes on from NC_086153.1 coordinate 178,029,260, forward strand.
TAGACAACATCTGTCTGGGATGATTAATTTGGATTCTTGCATGGGGTCATAGCAGGACCTAATAGCCTAAATGGCTCCTTCCAATACAATACAAGCTCCAATTCAAACTCCAACTCCAACTCCAACTCCAATGCAAATGCAAATTCCAAGACGAACTGGAGAGCCAGTCTGGTCTAGTGGTTAAGGCTCTGGGTTAGAAACCAGGAGACTATGAGTTCTAGTCCCACCTTAGGCATGAAAGCCGGCTGGGTGACCTGGGGCCAGTCACACTCCCTCAGCCCAACTCACCTCACAGGGTTGTTGCTGTGGGGAAAATAGGAGGAGGAAGGAGTATTCTCCACTTTGAGTTATTAATAAAAATAATAAAAGCGGGATAGAAAAATAAATAAATAAATAAAACGATTCAATGATTCTTGCTTGTGGGTGAGAAGATAAAGAGTTGGGAGGAAGTGATCCAGAGTACTGGCAACTTCTCAGTGATGTCAATTACTGATTTTGACTCTACTGTGAGTATTATATGTCAGTTAGTGTACACATGAGAGCCGGTTTGGTGTAGTGGTTAAGGCACCAGGCTAGAAACCAGGAGACTGTGAGTTCTAGTCCTGCCTGAGGCACAAAGCCTGTTTGGGCCAGTCACTTTCTCTCAGCCCTAGGAAGGAGATAATGGCAAACCACTTCTGAGAAACCTTGCCAAGAAAACTGCAGGGATTTGTCCAGGCAGTCTCCAAGAATCAGACATGATTGAACAGATAAAAAAAAAGTGTACAAATAAGTAAAAGGAAAAAGCAACCATTGTTTCTAGAGATCCAATTTCTAGAGCCCCTGCAGAGATTGGCTTTGGGAATGACTTAATACAATGTTTGGCAAGATATTCAAAGAACAAGGACTTTCAAATAAGACTCTGGAGAATACTGTGGACAGCCAAGAAAACAAACCAATGGATCATCGAAGAAATCAACCCAGATGTTTCACTCAAAGCAAAAAAGACCAGGGTCAAATGACCAGGCTCGTACTTTGGACACATTATGTGAAGACCCAGCTCTCTGGAGAAGACTGTAATGCTGGGAAAGGTGAAAGGAAAGAGAAGAAGAGGATGACCACCAGCAAGGTGGATGGACTCAGTTCCAGCAGCAATGGCTGCACCATTGGAAGATCTGAAAGACCAGGGTAGGGACATATTGTTATGGAAAAAACCTATCTATGTGGTTGCTAAGAATCGACAATGACTTGATGGCACATAATCAATCAATCAAAAGAGAGCAGGGCATGTTTGCCATCTCAGCTACAACAAGGAACAGCATTTATCAGGCCCTGAAACCCAGCCTATATTTTTCCTGGGGCTTTTCCAGCAGTACCAAGAAAGGAAGTAGAGGTCCATTTATCTTTGCCTGGAACTGCCACAGCTTTAGTGATAAAGCATTGGTCATCTTTCTAGCGAGCATTAAAAACAAGATTATGTTTTTAAGAACCCACAGGTTATGAAAGGGGTGGGGTGAGAATGAAAAGGGTATCAAGGGTTCTCACCTAATTCCATATCTGAAGGATGCAGTCTCCTTCTCAGAGTCCCCCTGAACAGCTGTTGCTTTTTAAAAAGCAAAATTACTCTTTACTTGGCCAAGGAAAGCCAAAAATCTATCTTGGCTCTTGGGATGTCCCTTGCCAATGCAGGGACATCCTACTGCTTAATCTTCCACTGCCAACCCCTGAATCTTAAGTGACTGCTGTACCTACCCACCCCTAGGCTTCTCCCAATCAACAGAAAACACAGTGCCACTCCATAACAGCAGCAGTAGCAGCTGACTAGGGGCTACAAGGTTGGAGGGTTTCGTGCGTACAGCACAGATGATGTTTGATGCTCCATTGATCAACATAGATCAGAGGATCTAATGGCGCATACTAGTGATAATATGTACCCAGCCGTCCAGACTTAAACCAATAAATGTATTTGAAGTGTAGCTCAATAAATGCTTATTTGTATCAAACTGCTGTGAGACTGAAGTGGTTGCAAATGATTTGTTTTGCTTTTACTAACTCATTCAATTTATTTTGAAATTACTGTTTACTACCATAAATTGTAACTGTAGACTGTTTCATTGGCTCATAATCCAGTGATTGTGTTTGTCACTTACAGCTGGAGAGCCACAGGATAGATTATTTTTAAAGGTATTTTTTAAAAAATCCAGAAACAAAACTATTTTAAAATGCAGAAAGCCAGCCAGCCAAGTGCTGCTGTTCTTTAAGCCACTTCTAGATACTGCTGCTTCTGTACAGTTGAATGCAAAAGGACAAAACAAAAAAATCCCTGCTTTATCATTTTGATTACTGGTAAAGGCTATGTGCATCTGGAGTTTTTGTCAAAATGGTAAAATGTGCATTGTAATGTCATGATGCCAACTCTGCTCCTTACGTGATGACACAAAAGGGACAGAATTTGTGTCATGGTGTAGGTTTTGTCATTTCTCTCTTCCCTGCCCTCCTGCAGACACCAAAACATGCATGTATGAGTATAGGTGTGTTTGTCTGTTTCTCTATGGCAGTCTTTCTCAACCATGGCAACTGTAAGATGTGTGGACTTCAACTCCCAGCATGCTGGCTGGGAAATTCTAGAAGTTGGAGTCCACACATCTTAAAGTTGCCACAGTTGAGAAATACTACTATGAGATAGGTAACACAATAGTGCGATATTCCCTCGGCACTTGGAAGATTCCCTATCCTTCTTGATTTTATTTTTTGAAAAAAATTGTAATATAAAAGAATGAAAAGTGGCAAACTGCAAAGAACAGCATTTAAATGATCCAGCATACAAACAGGTCCCCTCGGCACTGTTAAAAATGTAGCGTTCAGTTTTGGGGAGATGGGATGCTGACAACAATAATCTCAGTGGGTATAATGTATCTTGAGGGGAGGGGTAGAAGAGGGGTGGAAATTGTGCTGGTTTGCCTTACATTTTAGAGAGCAGTATGTCCAAGAATATCCAAGTGGGTGTTTGGTGATGGGTCCCACCTACTACTATTTGCAGAATAGCCAGGCCCCTCAATGGCTCCCATAGTATGAGAGTTGTGACAATATACTTTCCAAATGTCAAACATGGCCACTCCAGGGCTATCAAAAAGAAGCCAAAAAAAAAAAAAAAGAATCCCCATGCCTCACCCTTACAGACAGGGCCACAACTGGGGGGTGGGGCAAGTGGGGCATGTGCCCCAGGCACCGCACTGGGGCCCCCCAAAATGAGCACTGGGGGAGCACCAAAATGGGCGCGGAATCCCTGTTTGCCCCAGGTGATACAGACCCTAGTTGCGGGCCTGCTTACAGAGCTGCGGCCCAAAGGGTCATTGCCTTTATAACAAACATTTTCTCTCTTTAGGGGTCTAGAGAGAGGAAAGACAGGACATGGCAAGTAAAGATACTCACTAGTTTCTTTCAGCCAAAGCTCTCCTCCAGCAGTACTAAATCTTGGTTTTAAAAATCTGGCCTCCATTATGAAATAGGCCATATACAAGAACGGTTTTGCAAATATTTATAGGAATGTGCATTTTCTATTCACATGCTGAGTTTTGTAATAATTCAGTCTTTTGGGACAGAAATGATTACTATTCTATTATTATGATGGTGATCATCATCATCACACAATAATTTTAACTTTGCATCAAGCCATCTGTCATTTCATAATCTTTTATCCATCTCCCAAAGAAGGCAACTGTGCTTGAGAGTTAATCATCTGTATTAATTTACAAAGAACATTAACCTAACTTTGTTTCTGCCTTTTCATTCGATTCTGCATTCTTGCAAAATCCTATTTCTGCAATTTTAATATTCATAGAAATTATCATTAAATATAAATCAAGGGTTTGACTACTTCTACAGCTTGTAATATTCTGAATTATACTTCCTGTTATAGTTTCCCACTTGATGTTTTTCTATTTAGTTTAGTTTATCATTCTCACCAATACAGACTTTATATCCTTTCTTTATATGAAGTATAATAAACTAATTGCTTTAAATCAGTGTAAAATGTGTATGTAAAAGAATGAAAGGGGAAAGTGGAAGGAGAGAATGTGTGAGTGAACGAATGAATGAATAGCAGGCAACAGCTGGAATTTAATTTAATAAGTGAATATACAGGATGGAGAACTGACTAGGGAAAGTGAATTACTGACTTTTCATCACTGCAGTAGTGTTTATACCAACTCTCCTGATGAGGAGAAGTGAAAATCCTTCTGATTAAATAAATTTTAGGGGTCCTGGAGGGGAAACTATTTAAATCAGGTCTGCTCTATTCCTGGCTGTTATATGCAAAGTCTTCCAATTCTTCTGGCACTTCAGAGTGAGGTTAATTTAGTGAGGTAACTATGTTAGTGAGAAAAATAATATTGCTTTTCTTTTCAGAAGAAAATAAAACACCTCTTATCTCTTAGGATGAAGGACCTGAGTCTATTAGTATATGAATAGTAATTACATATTCTAGTAATTTACATATACTAGTAGTTAGTATATGAATCAGAAATCAGGAGTATTCATGTTTGATACACAGTATGGCTTTTATTTCTTTAAAAAAATGTCTGTATTGAGAAGACTGTGTGTACTCAATGGGGAAGCAGTATTAAAATCCAGTAATATCCCTCATCATGTTGAAATTAAAATGGCAGTTTCTTAGGTGCCCAATGCTAAGCTATTATGGGAACTTCAGAGTAAAGATTAGGCATTTGGTAGGTTTCTCCATCAATATTATCAGTAAAGGAAGATCAAATTTCTTAATGATAGCTTGTCTGGCACAGCTTGAACTTTCTTAGTAAGTTGAAGCATTGCTATTACACTTCGGCTGCACAACGTTTGGGGGCTGAAAGCCACTCTTGGCCTTCATTTTAAATTATTGAAATGAAATTAATTTATCCGCTTACTTGCACCTATTTAACAGCTTACACTTTCTGTCATATCAACTTATTAAAAATTACAATTTGGAGGCAACTTTGGAGAATGCACAGCTCTTGAGGCCTTGCTAAAAACATTTTAAGAATTGCGTGTAGTCTTGGGACCGTAGTCTCAGCACCCTGAAGTCAAGCCCCAAGCAGCTGGCCAAGATCAAGGAAACAAAAACTGCACAGATGAGGTCTCTTTAATGGTAGTTTTGGAGTATGGACCCTTGTGATGTGCAGAGATTCTGTGGCAGGCAAGTAGGTGTTTCTTGGCCAACAAATTTGTTTCCAGAGTTCCTGGTGGCTGAAAATTCTAAATGACTGCAGCAGAATATGTGTCTATCCTTCTGCTGAAGGAGTAGCAGTGCTGAAAAATGCAGGAATAACTTGGAAAGATTCATACATTCCCTTCATTAAGACATCTGCATGATTCAATATACTTACATTCATTTTTGTATGCCAACTATCCTTACCATCTTTTTCTGTTATCAGCTTTCTCAGATATACAAGTTTTTGTATGCAATTTTCCCAAATGCACACATTTTCTGCATAAGATTTCTAAGCCAAGAAACATTGTGAGCAAAACATTAGTGGATGCTGTGAATTATGTATCCATCCCTGCTGCGGCAAAATTAGCTTTGGCGAGCACACCATTCGTTCATCCCTAGAGGGCACTAGTTATTTCAGTATGATTACCATGAGATACAAGACTTCCAGGTTCACATAGAGACCATTTGTGTGAATAAAAGTTGGTGAAGTAGAAACAACCTGTTATCCAACGCTCCCTGCCTGTAGTGGTATACGTGTATGATTCAGCTTGCATATGTTAAGGGATAAAGGACAACTTCTCAGATTAAATTGGAATTCTGTAATTTTAGTTTGGAGACACCATTTATAAAGCCATAGTAATCTATTTCTTTTCAATTTTATAAAAAAGACAAAAGGTTCTTTTGTTTCTTCCACTCTTGTGGAGCCAGAACAGTATTCTTTGCTGTGATTTCATTTCACAGTAGTAAGGGAGTTGGAACTGTATTCAGTCAACAGCCTTGAGGGCCTTTGCTGGCATTTCAGTGCTTGCTTCTGTTTATATAAGCTGCATGTTCCCATGCAAATCCATCTGAGGGCACATTTAGACCTCACAACTGTAAACCGATAGCATTCTACTCAGGAAAAACTAGAATTTATTACACTATTACTGACAGCACAATTCATAAGTTGGTCCATCACAGAAACCAGCCTGGATTTAATTTAGAAAATCAAAATATTTAGCACACTGTTGGGCACGAGAATCCCAGGAGAGAATCTCATTGGGCTGTGTCTGTTTGGAGCTGTGATGATGATGATCTGAATTTTAAAGTGAGAAACAAGTTATTTTCAGCAATAAGGCAGTCTCTGAGTCTGAAGCCAGTGCACTACAGTCTTGGATGTTGGGCGTGGGGGTGGGGACCGTGGAACTCTGTGACTTTGTTTCTGACTGTTAAAAATATCTAAAAATCCCCATTCAGTTTGGATTTCCCCCAGTCAATGGCATGATGCTGTAGCTAAGGAAAGCATATGTCTCTAATAGATATTTAGCCCAGATGTTAGTTGCCTATACTGTATCCTGAGCAGCATGCCTAGCAGTGTAAAGATGGTGAAGTAGTTAAATAAAGAACATGCACATTCCAGTATTCTCACCCATTTACTGAAGTTAAGAGTTCCAGATTGCAATACCTCCGGTTCTGTCATATTGAATTTCTGGGAAATAGTAGGAGCGTGAAATTCCCTGTACATGTGAAAAAGACATAGGAAAACAGGGCCCTTTGGAGAGTCAAAGGAGCTGCAAACATAGCCAAGGTAATGCTCCAACTTACAATGCATGTGCAGGACATGTTCCTTGAAGCACGTGTGAAGATATTTTTAGAATGCTGGTATGGGTTTACCCTATGGTGGCTACTGCCAGTTCTATTACAGAAAGAGTTGAATAAAACCTTGTGATACAAGAATAGAGGATTCTTCTTCTAATGTGGAAACTATCTGCCTCTCACTACGCTTTATGACACGTATTGTTGACGGGGAAGTGGGCAAGGATATTTACTTCATAGGAAAATCCCCACTGTGATGATGAGCAATCTTTGGAAAATGTGAGACCTCCTTGGGTACTGCTCAGTAGCTGGCCTTTAGGCAGACTCAGCTTTGGTTCAGGAAGGAACATCTGATCTAGCATGACTAAAGTGGTATCTACCACTTCTGCAAAACAAACATGTTAGCATGTTGGCACACTTGTTACTCATCAGGCTTAACATGGTCATTCATGCTAAGTGAGATGTAACTTCTAGGCAACTGTATCCATGGAGATGTTCCATATGGAAGGTATTAGAGCAACCGAGTTTGTAATTAAAGTGAATGTCATCACAGAAACCTAAGAATTCTCACCAAGGCTAAGTTATGTCACAGGTCTCATTGTTGCACCAGCTTCAACAAGGTATCAAAGTTACAGAAAGTTTCAGTGACCCCTCTTCAATCTCTGCTGCAAATGTAAATATCAGAATATTGCAGAATCGTGCCAAATGACCTGAACCAAATTGGCTAAAATTGATTCATTTTGAAGAGCATGGCTTTCTGTTGCTAGAAAGAACTATGAATTCTTGACCTGTAAAATTAAAACTCTCACTTTTTTCCTTCTAGTGATAAAAAGGCAATGTAAGCCATATGAAACATTGTGTAAGTCAAAATTGAGTGTGTATGTGCATGCGTGCGTGTATGTGTGTATATATATTCATATATTTATACATGCACACACATACCCCCCTATACCATATGTAAAAATTCTAGTTAAAGCTGGAATCCCCTTGCATAAAAGTTTTGGAATGGTACTGGACCATCACAAGGCAAAATATGGAAAGACACATGGATCTTTAGCAAACCTGAGAGTCTCCAAACAGGAGAGTAATTCATCTGTTTCCTCTGATGTTTTTCTCTGCTACGTATCAGTAACAGTTTTTGGTGTGCAGAGATATAGAAAAGGGAATCATATGTCCATTTCAAAAACCTGACCTTTATGGGATCCCCCCAAAGATTATTGTGGGAATCCTGTTACTGGACTGGACACTAGCAGACTAACAATGCTAACATTAGAGAGCTTTTGCTGGGAGGAAGAATGGCTGTGATTCAGCGAGGGTGAATGCAAATATTTGCCCATCTGAGGCGCTTGTGACAGTCACCCTTGATCAAGGTGAAATTGGCTTGCTAAAACCTCCCAGTCAACCAAAGAGAATGCTTAATTCATTTAAGCCTCTAGGATTAACTCCATTCTCACAAAAAAATAAAATCCAACTAGACGCAAGTTACCATCTCAGGGTAGCTCTTCAAATAAACAAGCCCCTTTATTGCACTGGCAATAAAAACGAGAGGGTGCATTCCAGGCAGTGAATGCGTAGAATTTACTACCGTTCACATTGCTGCTGGATGACAAAAAGACTTGCAAGGTGGGCACAGGGTGGTAGGGCAGAGAATTAGAAGCCAGGGAGACTGACTTCCTGTACTTTAACCACATCTTTTATCCATACTTATCTTTCAGGATGGTTGGAAATGACTCTCCTACTATCTTTGTTAGGTGGAATAAACGTTTTGCATTTCTTTGCTTTCGTTTTAACAAAGGCGCTCGAGAAGCTGCAGCTATAGACATCCTCCCATCCCTCCCTCCCTCCAACACTTTAGTACAATTCATGTGGTTCTGATATCCTCCATTCAGCTGCATACAGTCTCCTCTATCAACAACACGCTTTTACACTTTTTAAAAATGGTGCTTTGAGGCAGATAAACAAAAATAAGCATGGCAGCTTGCCAGTAAAAAATTCTACAGACCAGATCATCACAGGGGCACTGGCTTCATGCAGTGCTTTTTTTAATTTACTGCATGATCTAAAAATCCATTTCTGTCCATACGGCAGCTGTTTGTTTATCCCTTTGGTTGATTTGTTCTGATCTTAGATGACCCATTGAGATGGTAAGGGCACCCCAGCTGTTGCATAAAGTCCTTAAAGTGCCATGTTGTCCAGGATTCTTCTCCCATTTTTAAATTGGAAGGTATAACTTTGAAGCAGTAGACAATCAAGCATTCACTATGGCCTACGAATCTGTTAGCTCTTCGGGGTAGTCTAGACAAGAAGCACAACACCAGCATTCATGAATACCAGCTCTATCTTTATTGTAAAGTTACATTAACAGAATCTTGTAAGTCTGAAAGTATTTCTCCCCTCCTCTCCTTCTGCTCTCTGGAAAACTAGGGAGGGTCCCTTCTGAAATGCTTCCTATGCCCCCTCCTCCTTCTGTGGGCTGAGACATCTTTTACATGCCAGGTGTCCCGTCTGTGGCTCTCCTTCCTGTCTCCAAGGTCATTCCCACATACTATTACAGAATCACGGATATATTGATGCTATAAGTAAATTGTATCCACACCAGCTCAGTGTTTCTTATTTTGCATTCTATCCCTGGCCAACTGACCATTTCCCCTCCTCTCGCAGAAGCTGAACAATACTCTCGAAGTAACTGGACATTCTGGGCATCACGCTGCTCCCCCTCTGGGTACAAACACTGCACACAGTGGAGGACTTGCTGATGTTGAGACCTTCTAATGAATGTGCAAGGGTGGCATTGACCACGTCTCCTTTGGATGATCAGTTTTCAAGCACTCTCTGCTTAGATGAGAAGTGGTAGTGATAAATAGGTTCTCCAGTTTAGGGGTGCAGAAGAATTGGAGGAGAATAAAAAAAATGAAGAAGTAATGTTTTATACTGCTGGAAAGAACCACTAGAGAATCTCTCTACATAATATCTCTCATTTTCTAAAAACCTCAGTTAGAAATTGAGAATCTCACGCCAAGGATATATGAAGTTTTAACATTTTCATCCAAACTCTGTTAAGATTACTGCATCTTGCCCCAAACCTCATTATATAATGTTGGGGTTCTGGAAACTCCATCTAGAAGGTGTTGTCATGGTACTGGCATTGCTGACCCCTGATTACAAAGAAGTGATCAGTGCTTATGCCAGCTAGATGCCGTCTTGGATCTCTAAACCTCATGAAGCAAGAAGCAATCAGCACTGTCTTCCCAATTCATTGGGAATTTATTGGGATTTATATGGCTACCCATCTCACATATGTAACTCTGGGAGGCTCACAATACATTTTATAACAGCAGGGCAGTTAAATTTTATGGAATCTATCTGCAGATTATTTACACATATCACATATAGTGGGATTCCCTAGTTGTATTTTTTCCATTGTGCTGTTTCAGTCCAAGCTTTTCATGTCTTTACTAGAGGGAGGCTAAAGTTTTCTAGAACCAAATTTTCTCTTCTTGTCCGTCTCTATGAATAGTATGGAGAATCAATGTAACTTTGTGTCTAATTTTAATATCAATTGGTTTAGTGTAATATGTTGGAAGAAGGAATGGGCTTAGTCTACCAGAGTCCTGCTCTTTTATCCCTGCATTCTACTTATTTATTAACCTGAACTAACTAACTAATGATCTCAGTATGAACAACATGGACATTTCTCAAAAGAGGGTTTTTTTTGCTTTGCTTCTTTTTTTTTTTTGGCCATTCCGAAATGGTTGAAGAATTCATCTTCCTTTTTGAAGAATGCACGACAAATCCCCACCACCATGACAACACACACACACACACACATATTTTATCATCTGCAAATAGTAGCATAGAGAATTTTGGGCCTCAATCTTCCCAAAATAACAACCTTCTGTTCAGTTAAAAAGTTAAGGTCAATGGATGGTGAAAGCATCTTCATTATGACGATTTCACAGACATGCAGTGATGTTCCCAACTCGTTAATGTTAATGCAAATGTTAAAACATTAAAAATGTAAGCATGAATGATTAACATGGAAGAAACATGTGGCAGAGACAGAAAGATTTGAACAGCCTTTTCCAAGGAAATATCCAGTGCTAAAGCCTTCCAGAACCCATAGAAGCCACTAAAAACGGAGAGAAAATTAGCAAAGGACACTGAACTTTGCTACAATATTGCATAATGCTATTATAAATCTGTTTTCCTCAAGTTCAAATCTTGGTTCCTCAAGACCAGAAATCCCTGGTTAAAGCATTCACGATTGGTAAAATCTAATCCTGTCAGTCACCAACCTCCTCTTCTCCTTTATCCTCACTCTTTTTATATGGAGAGTGTTGGAAAAAGTGAACCCATTTTTAAAAGCACATGATCTGGGTCTCTATGCCGAAATCCCTGACGCACTTTCAGGAGATTCAGATTTTGGTTTGGTCTGCTCTGAAAAAGCCTCAATTCATGTCAGATATCAGCCAAATCAGTGTAATTGGGTTGGGGATTTGGCTGAATCAAACCCATACTCTCAGTTTTATTATTCCAGTTCTGCCTCCAGCAGTTTGACATGACTACAATATATGAAAACTCTGAGAGGGGTTTCTTTTCTACCTTTCATTTTTCATCAGGAGGGAACCAGGAGCTCTAATCATTATTTTATGATACTTACATTGCTTCATGTTGCCTGGTTTTGCCTTCTCGATTACAAAGGGCATGTAGATCACAATCCACTGCAGTCACTCACATCAAAAGTGGGATTTAAAAGCTGTTAAGAACAAGTGAGAGGCTGATTCACACAATCACCCGGGTGCTGTCGCCATCTTTGTCCCCATCAAAGGACTGCAGATCCTACGGTGAGGAAATTGAGGGCAAGCGACATTTCCCGTTCCTGCCCCCACCCCTTCATCCAAGAGAATGGGAAACTTTCTTTCCAGAGATTAACTTCTCTTAAAATCAGTGACTTATTTAAGGCATTTTGTTTCTATTCCATAGCTCCCTGCATTCCATCCCGCGTGGTCCAAAGGGTATGCTGATTCCCTCCAAGAAGATTTTTAAGCTTCTCTTTTGGAGCCCCAAAAGAGAAAACTTTCCTGCCTATTGCATTCCCACCCACAGGTTTCTAGATGCTATTCTTAGCAATAATGTATAGGAATGAGATGTCACGTAAGAGCAAAGCAATGTCACCCTTTTCATTAAACACAGCACATTGCCTTAGATTCATCGCTTCTCTTTCACCATCCTTGTGTACAGGGCCACAACTAGGGTCTGTGTCACCCGGGGCAAACATGGATTCTGCGCCCATTTTGGCGCCACCCAGCACTTATTTTGGCACCCCCCAGCGCTCATTTTGGCGCCCCACCAGCGCAGCGCCCGGGGCACATGCCCCGGTTGCCCCGCCCAAGTTGCAGCCCTGCTTGTGTAAAGCAGAAAGTCAGACAAATACTTATTTATATCCCAGACCCGCCCATCATTTCCTACTCAACAATGGGAAAGTGGGATATTTGCTGTTTCAGAGCAGCATCTTGCAAATGCACTTTTGTTGTTTTTTTTAATGGTCAAATCTGCAAAACAGAGTTAGCATCAGTAAAGAGAACAACTGTATATTTACAAGGCAAGGAATAATCATGATTCAGAAGTGTACTATACAGCTTTACTGATTCCAAATGGAAAACATGTTGCTCACATAGCAAATTGTACATAATATAATTAATAACGCATATGCTTCAGTCCAACACACCCAGCATTATGTTCGGAGAGGCTTCCTTAGCCTGTAAGTAGAGTTACAAACATAAAGAGTTTAGTTCTTCTGCCATGTGGCTACTAATTTGAATGCTGAAGGAAGAAGAGGCAGAATGGCAAGAAATCAGGGTTTCATCTAGTTCATTAATACTGGCAATTAAATTGTAGCTAAGCCAAAACTCACTTTTTTCCTGCTGTGCCTGGACAAGCTGGCTTTTCCAGGCAGAAGAAGGGGAAAACTCAGAGCCTGTCAGACGGATATCAGGCTTTGCATGCCCAAAGTCACAGCCCTGCCTGGACCATTCTCTCAGTTTTGTCTAGGCAGAATGGGGAAAATGGGAATGCATATCTTAGCTGTAATTGAATTGGAAATACTGGGATGTAAGCACCTAATGAAATATTTAACTTCGATTGATTCTTTTTTAATAGAACTTGATACAGGTATTCCTTGTTTACTGACTGCTTTGTTCTGCGATGATTCATAAAATAACCTACAGTGGTCCCAACTGTTCTTCCTCTAATTTTTTATAGAGTTGGGCTGTCAGTCCATCTGGGCCTGGTGTCTTGTCAATTTAATTTTTAAAAATTGCTTCTTTAGTCGCTTGAATAGTTACGGATTTGCTTAGTGCTTGTCTATGTTATTCATTAAATGCTTTGAGCACTGAGTCACCAATATATGTGTTCAAACCTTCTTTATTGATGCTATGCTTAGAATATACCTTTCTGGAAAATTCTGCAAGTTCTCCTGTGATTTCCAATTTCATATATAATAATTTGTTTCCTTTTATAATTGCTATTATTGTCCATCTTTTCTAATTTTATATACCAAATTTTTCCTGGTTTATTTGCATTCTCAGAATGATTTTGTTTGACATACTTTATGTTCTTTTGGAGTTCTTCCATTTGTAATAAATCTAATTGTTTAACTTTATTCAATTCTTTCAATACCTGTCGCTTTGGGTTAATTTTATGGATTTGTTCTATTCTTTTATTTTTTCTTCCAATTGTGATTTCCATCTGCTATATTCTTTCTTCTGAATTGTTGCAAATCTCATAAGAATCATACAAGCTTTACTTGTTTCCCATATGGTGGTTTCTGACATACCATATATGTGTGTGTGTGTGTGTGTGTTTTAAATGTTCTTTATATTTCTGTAATATAACTTCTTGGAGTAACAACCTGTCATTCATCCTCCATTCAAAGAATGATTTTTCTCCTTGGAATCATGTTATCGGAATTGGGTTATGATCCACATCTATCTCTTATTTAGGTATCTTCCTTGAACTCTATTATAGAAAAGGAGGAGATCTTTTTCCTCATATGTCTGATGTGGTACAGTAGATGTATACTGGAAAGAAAATAGCTAAATAAGATTGACCTTCTTACCTTTTGATAAATTTATCAAAAACTTGATAAATTTATCAAAAACTTGATAAATGTATTTTACAAATGATAAATTTTCTAACTTTTTAAGCCATCCTGGTCAATGTGATCCAGTTCAGTAGAAACATTTTTCCCTGTCAGTCTTACACCCCAAAATTGTTTAACTTCTCAAAGTAACTTTAGTTAAATTATATTACTTAGATCAGGTAATTTGTAAAAAATACATTTATCAGGTTTTTTATGTGAAAGGTTATGAAATGAATGCTGAGTCACTCCTTAGATGTACACTCTGCCAACATTCAATTAATGGTGGTGGTGGTGGGGGAATTCTGCTGCTTCAATAACTAGTAATCCAAATCATGGTAAGTAGTCATTATGATTACAGGGATATGAGAAGCAAAGATGTGAAGCTTGGTCTCCACCTGGGCATTAAAACACAAGGTAAAAAGAAAGTTTTCCTCAAATCAAACTCAGCTCCTGATACCTCCAAGGATATGTCATATTGCTTTCTTGACAACAACAAGGAAATAACTTGCCATTCCCACCTTTTGGTATTTTTTTAACTTCCAGTCTAACCTATAGACCTGGGATTTCCTGGTGACTTCCCATCCAAGTAGGAACCAGGTCTCACCCTACTTAGCTTTTTCCATCTCAGCCCAGGACAAGCACAAGACCTGATCCTATATTCTTCTATTACTGATAGGCTGTAGTTAATTAACTTAGATTCTGAGATGTCAGAGTAAACCTTCACAAAAGAAAGATATATGCAGAGACCAAGATAGAAATAGATGAGGTAGAAGTAGAGGCAGAATTACATATAGATACCCACACGTAGATTTGTTGAGCAAATATTAATAAACATTCTTCTCACTCTGAATTAACTTAATTCTTTTGAAAAATACAGTAGGCATAATTCAGTCCTGCAACTGAATTAATAATGAATAAGGATAGTTAATTTCTATTTTTTATTTTTAAAAATTATTATTTTTGGTGGTGCATGAGAACACAGCCCACACATACAAACAATGCACACCAAATTTAGCAATTAGAGCAGGGCAAGAGTCTTGCATGGCACAATGTGAAGCTGTTTTTCCCAGTGGTTTTTAATGAGGAAATTAAGCAGATGAACACATTTACTGAGAGCCAGTCTGGTGCAGTGGTTAGGGCACCAGGCTAGAAACCAGGAGACCATAAGTTCTAGTCCTGCCTGAGGCACAAAGGCAGCTAGGTGATCTGGGGCCAGTCACACTCTCTCTCAGCCTTAGGAAGCAGGCAAAGACAAACCACTGCAAAATCTTGCCAAGAAAACTGCAAGTCGCCAGGAGTCAAAAATGGACTCAAAGGCACAAAAAACGAAACCACATTTACTGTACATATGTGCAGACTTTACATCCTTTTCAGTCTCTCATTCTGCTGAATTGTAAAAATATGTTTTATTTTCCATCTGGAGCAAGTCAGCTAGCTCAGACTTCCTGTCAAAGAACAAAGCATCAGGGTGATTACAGTTTGCTACCATTTCCAATCTAGAACATGGATGATGGCTTAGATCAGGAACACATGATCCAACCATAGTTAAAATTTATAGCAGACCCTGTATGCAGGCGACTTATTCATATGCGTATTCACACCAAAGCAAGTCCCACTGAATTGATTGAGACCAAATTCCAAGTAAGTGGTCATGGCACTGCAATCTTAGCCCTATTATTATCAAAGGAGAGATTTCTGCTGTGGGTCATTAAGACCTCAACACACTTAAGTCTGGCTCCTTTTAATGTCATAATTTTCTGAGATAATGATCAATGGACAGGAACCAGGAAAACTTGTCTCTGTACTTTCAAACCTAAATCCCACAGCTATTGGAGTTATTATAGTGATTCTTAAACTCTAAGTCATCAATGCCCAGTAATTATGCAACATTATCATAGAATGCCATCCCTAGCCATCGGTAATAATTTTGGAATTGAAAGATGGCAGAAGTGGGAAAAAGAGAGACTATGGAACGGTGGCATTCTAGAAGGGGTTTATATCCTGATGGGCTCTTTAAAAATGTCTTGGGATCAGATTTCCAATCTTTTCAGTACCAGATACAATCATAATTGTTTTCCCCAGCATTTTGATATATTGATTTATTAATGTACTTTAGTTTTCTGTATATTTATTTTACTATATACCATCCTGAAATTCAAAAAGGATAAAAGGTGATGTTATAAAAATGTTTTACAAAAATACCCAATCCTTTCTGTGTGTTTGCTGTTGGCTTCTACTTCACTGTATAAAAAAAAATTAAAAGAACTGAAGATATATCTTCAGCCCAGCATTTTATCTTGAAGGTGAGGTGAGCAGCCCATAAACAGCATGCAAGAATAGGATTTTCAAATCCCAAATGGTCACTATTTGTCCCCCAAATGCAAAATGCCACTTAATATGCATTGATTACATATTGATCCTGATTAAGAAACTGGCCTTGTGTCATTATGTGCTCATTTGCAGGCTTGCAAACTGGCTGAGATCAAAAAGTATTCCAGCAGGCATGAACTAATGCAGTTCCCCAAGAGGAAGACATATTAATAAAGTGTTTCTGCAACTATAAGTATTACAGTAGATGGTTATCCATTGCTTACATTAGATTTCACCCTTCTCAATCTTTATCGTCTGTTGGTACTGAAATGGGAATTTCCCACACAACTGGAGAGTGGCAGGGTCAAGATAGCTACTCTGCATGAAGATGCTGTTTATACTGATAAAGCCTCTGTGAGATCCCAGCATCATTAACTGGACCCTGAGATCTTCACAGTCAAGGAACAATTCAGCTTCAGCTCCAGTCTCAGTCTGTCTTGAGAAGAGCTGTTTCTTGTCAACCTGAAACACAAGCCATTTCCAAGTAAAAAATGTATTCATGGAGACCTTTGAACTATGAGTCACCACCAAAAGTCTAAATGAAACTCACAACCCTTCTGACAGTTTCAAGAAAGAAATGTCAACATAAAATAATTTTTATGTTGAATTTTATGTTGGCATTTCAGATTTCAAAGAAAGGAGAAACTCCCCCAAACAACGTTGCTCATGGATTTGGGTAGCTGGGTGGCTTTCTGGGGTGCCACTACACATCAAAATATAATAACAGCTTAGGTTTAAATTAAACCCTGTGGTTTTATTTGTGAAATTATGTTTTTGGTTCAGAAGGTGTCAATAGAAGATAAAAAATTTTAAGAGAGATTTTCAGTTAAACTGTGTGTTAAAACAGGGATAGAGAACTGAATTGTCGCAATCAACTAACTTATTAATTTACACCTACTCGTACCTTCACGATAAGATGTGGTTTTACCTAAGACTGGAGGTGTAAACCTAAAGACCAATTTACTGAGATAAAATATAGCCTTCATATTGAGTTGCCATTGGGAGTCTTTTCCACCATGAATGTATTTAAAGCTCTTTTAAAGCTCTTCAGGCCTCATCACTGTATCTCCTGGAAGCAAATCCCATAGCTTCACTCTGTGCTGTGGAGAAGCACACTTTTTAATCTGTCACACATCTCCCACATTCAGCTTCATTGGATAATTGTGGGCTCTAACAATGGTGTGTGTGGGGGGGGGCATCTCTCTATCCACTTTTTCATCTACATATCATGCATACATTTATAAGTATCTCTCTCCTGCCTCCCTTACTCACATTTTTTCTGAGCAAAAGTGTTCTAGACAGCTTGCATCGGGCACTTGTGTCAGCCTGTCGATCATTTTTTCTTTTCCTTTCTGTGCTTTTGGCAGCTAGAGAATGTCCCCCCCCCCTCTCTCTGCCATGGTGACCCAATCAGTGCACAGTATGCTAGATATTTTTGCAACAAAATACACACCTCTTATGACACTGGCAGTTTCATTTTTTACTCTTTTCCTGATGATCTCCAATATAGAACTAGCCTTTCTCAGAGCACCCATAGAGTGGGGCTGACATTTTCATCATGTTCTCCTTTGCAATGTGTTGAATAGATCAATATCTGCATGTGGAAGCTCCTCAGTTCAACTCCTATAATATGAACATAGGTTTAGAGGGCTGTAAGGTGGAAGTTCATTTCCTTTAAGTTAAGAATGGTCACTTACCTATTACCCCCCACAAAAGAACAAACAAAAAAATCTACCACAAACAAGGAGACAATACAGATCTCCCTCCTATATTTTTAGAAAACAACCTTCAATAATCATGAAAAGATTGTGACAAGGAGACCTATGTGCCTTCTCAGTGTCTCCATGGGCCAATTGGGCCAATGTATTGGGGTAACATTAAGGACTCCCTCTGCTCTCCTCCCTTAAACTTCCACATCTTTAACATTTGGACTAGTCAGCCCTTCAAAGCCCTTGGAGCCATCCAAGTTAATGTCACCACAAATTGGCTTCAAAGCACCAAAAATCAGCAATGCAGCTCCCCACTGATTTTTGAGGTGAAACTGGGTGAAATAAGCAGGTTCAGTCTCTACTAAATGCACCTATAAAAGTAAATTATCACCAACTTGTCTAAAATGGGGAAAAATAGGCCAAATTTCCTCCTCCATTATCACTGTTCCGTACCGTATGGCTCATGGCAGCACTGACTCTTTCTGGCATGTGATTCAGTGGAATTCGGCACATCTGATGCTGACGTGCTGGTCAAGCAGCAGCAAACCATCTCCAAGGTGGCCTTGCTGGAAGGAACAATGTCGGCAGGCCGTTCAGCAGACAGGAGTGGACACCATCCCTCAAGACATGTGGGTCCCTGACCCTTGTTTCTGGGTGTGTAAGTGCTGAGGCTGCTCTCCTCAGTCAGGCATTTCTGCTTCTCAAGACTCTCCAGTGGTGAATAGAGAACTCCTCCGCACCCTCTGCCTAGGCCTGGGAAACCACTGTTCTCCTCTGGATGGGTTGTGGGAAAGTAGCTGAGCAAGGTTTATAGAACCCCTGTTGGAACCCCTGTTCAGAGAGAGGTGGACATCTTGGACTGGCATGTGTGATCCTTCCCTGAAAGGAAGCAATGCCCCGCTGCAGCTGTTGAAGGCTGAGCTGATCAGGACTTTCCAGGAAGTTCACAACTGGTAGCAGTCAATGGTGGAAGTGAATGCTTTATTTTTGCCAGGAGCAGCCCTGCTAGCAAACTCTCTTAGCAGTGGTGCTGGCCACTGCTGTCACTGCCAAAAGAAAGCAAGTTCTTTTAAGCAGCTGCCAAAAGACTATAGCACAATCCTGAAGGGTGGTGGTGGTCTCCTTATTTGGGATTCAAGACACCTAGCCGAGGAAGATGGACAACACAGAGGCTTACATTAAGGCCTACCTCTCTTGAGTATATGGAATAATTATTCAGTTACTCCCTGCAGTAACTGAATAACTTAAAATCCTTTTACATTCAGGTAGTCCTCAACTTACAACCACAATTGGGATTGGCACTTCTGTTGCTAAGCGAGGCAGTTGCTAAGTGAGTCATGCCTGGTTTTATGACCTTTTTTGCTGCAGTTAAGCAAATCATGTGGTTGTTAAGCAAATCCAGCTTCCCCGATTGACTTTATTTATTTATTATTCAATTTCTATTACCGCCAATCTCCCCACAAGACTTTGCTTGTCAGAAGCCAACTGGGAAGGTCGCAAATGGTGATCACATGACCCCAGGATGCTGCAACTCTTATAAATACATGCTGGTTGCCAAGCACCTGAATTTTGATCATGTGACTGCGATGGTCGTGTGAGTTGTAAGTCACTTTTTTCAGCGCCATTGTAACTTTGAATGGTTGCTAAATGAATGGTCATAAGTCGAGGACTACTTGTATGTCATTCCCATAAGGAGGTGAGGCTAAGAAAAGTGTGCCAAGAAAACCAGTGGTCAGAACTTGGATCTAAGACCTCAGTTTTGGAAACCTGTCATTTGGCATTCTTCAGTGCCCTTTGCAAACGAGATCAGACTTACGTGCCATCCCATGTCAGTCAGGCAACAACAACCAGTCCTTCTTAGGAGAGACTAAGCTTTCCAACCAGCTATGCCAGTCTGACATCACCACCACACAATGCAAAGTCAACTGGTCTTCTTGAGTGTCCTCCATGGAGGAGGCAGAGTTTTATGTGTGCCAAGCCAAGCCAAGCCAAGCCAAGCCTTCCACCCCAGAAAAGCAAGTGAAAACCTAACGGCTTACTTTTGGAGTAGAACTTTCTGTCCTTGTTCTATAGGCTGTTTGCTGGACAATTTGAAGGCATTTAGGCTATCCTTTGCTCATCCCAGCTATCTCTGCCTTAAAAGAAGTGAGGGGAAATATTTCACAACTTTATTGTGCTGAGACCCTTGAAGTTATTTCTCTGCAACTTGGCAGGGTCAATATAATCTAATAAATTTATCATCCCAGCTTTTTTTAAATCTCATTCTGCTTGAAATGAAAGCAGCTGTAGCAATGTTGATGCCTCTCCATTATAGCCAATAGTCACAGCCCTTTTCTGAATAGAATAGAAACATGAACATCAAAGCATGTTGGATCCAGTTGTCTCTGAATCTTAGAGGGTGAAATTGAATCAAATCATGCTATCTTTGACCGAAAATTAGAATTGGATTAAATCTGATTCACACATCCTTAGTAAGCCATACAATTAATAATACAGAAAAGCTAAACACAACAGGACTTTTTGAATAATGATGTGGAAGCTCATTTTTAAAAAATGATCACATTTGGGACTCCACAAATAAGTCTCCATCCCTGAGAGATGAGGGGTGGGGAATGATGCAAGATTCAAAATGTTTTGCTTAGTAACAACAACAACAAATCAGAGTTGTGGAAGAGATACACAACTTTATTTAATTATTGTCTTCCCAAAATACAACAGGGTGATCAAATCTGTTCTGTGTGTTGGATATTGCCACAGGCCAGGTATGAAAACAATGCTAAATATGATGCAGTACGTTTTTGTTATTAAAGAACTGGTAGAAAATTGATTGCTTAGCAGTCTTCTCTCTTATAAACAGGATCTACAATTTAAGATTTTATGTTCCTTATTGATATTTGCTCATACTTCTTTCTTCTGATGGTTTCCCTTTCCTTGGCTATGAACTAGCTCAGGAATCTGGTGTCTGGTAGAGGCCTTATACTAATTTTACTAATAGTTCATACAATTCTTGGACTTTCTGTCTGGTCCTGCCCATGGACTGAAAGCAGGTTATTGTTGATTTATTCATTTATTTACAATATTTCCGGACCACTGCCCAACTTGAATAGACTCATGCCAGTTTGTCAACATAAACATTCCCCTCCACAGCATTAAGATAATCCCACTCAAGACAAGCGGAGAATCATTGTGCATCATATATAAAAAGCTGGGATACTTAAGGTCACTCTTGACTGACTTCCAAAACAGGGAAGGTGCTGGTTCTCCAGGGCAAGATATTCCATAAAAGGCAGGGGAAGGAGGCATAATGCAAGAAAGAATGTGAGATATAGATTAGATAGATAGATAGATAGATAGATAGATAGATATGAGAGAGAGAGAGAGATTCATAACATCTCTTTTATGTTTTCAGCATTTTCCTAACCTCACTGTGACCTTAAAAATTTCCATTCATTGCTCATGCTACAATATTTTTTGTAAAACCAGGCCTCTTGCCATAGCTGACATACATGCATTGCATACGTTGCAGGCATACAATGCATATATGCATACATAAGTATCCCCATATTTGTAACAGTTGGATCTTTAACATAGGAATGTCTCCAGATGGGAGCGGCCCTACCCACTATTCAGCTGTTTCAACTTCCAGCCAATCTCCTCTGCTGTCTCCAATAAAGGAGGCAACAAATCTGGCATTGGGAGAAGTAGAAGATGGCAGGATAGGTGCACTGTTCCAACAGAAGGCCTCCCCGAAACTGGGCATGATACTGAGAAAGGAGCAGAGTTCCCCTGCTTGAGTTTTTTCAAGTTTTCTCAAGTATTGCTCAAGTTGAAAACCCCAAAAAGTTATTTGGGTGAGGAAGGGAGAGATCTCTTCAGGGTTTTAATACTGGAACACTAATTGATGTTCCCCTGGGCATGGGGCCTGTAGGTTGAGTGAGCCCATCATTGTGTGTTTTTTTTTCCTGATGTGACTGGCAATATGTGTTTTGAATTTGATTGTCCTCAGGGATCATTATGCTATTATTGTGTAATTGTTGTTTGTTATTATTTGTTCTTGTTCTGTCAGTTCTTAATCTTGTGTTTGCTGCCTAGAGTCACAATTGTGGGTGGATGACTACATAAATTGAATAAATAAATAAATAAACAAACACGCCTCATTAAATATTAAATATTTCATTCAAGATTGATGAAGTTTAAATTGCAACAACTTTTCTTTTATGCATAGTCATTTCTTCTGGCCTGACAAGGCCCTTCAAAGCCAAATATAACTCTTAGCTCTAACGAAGGTAGCAAATCTTTGCCCTGGGATTGAGAAAGACCTTTTGCTTCATACCTGTAGGTATTGTCCTAACAGCCAGGAACCATGCTGAGATGAGGAGTAGGTCTCTAGTGTTTTATTACTGCTACATTAGACAGAAAATCCTAACAAACTGAAGAAGCGTGGGAAAAACCCAGACAGATAAACCCCAAAGTCAAGGCGGGTCTGATCTGTGTCTCTTTGAATGGCTGCTTAACTCCTCAGTACTACGCATGCGTTTTCCCCCCTGGATAGGGCCCCGCTCCTGCTCACCATCAGTACTCATGACAGGTATACACCGAATACCATCTCTCCCAAGAGACCTGAACAAATGTCCTGTTGGGAAGAATATTTTGCCCTCACTAACCCTGTATCACCGAAGGAAACACAAGAATTATTGGCAACCATTCACTTCTGTGGAAGAACATAGATGGGTGTCCTCGGGGACACAATACAGCCAGAACGAACATTGGGTCTATCTCCATAAGCCTGCCTTTTCATCCTCATAACCTTGCTCTCCAAAGGTTGAAAACTGCCTTCCTTTATGTCACATATAAAGCTCTTCAAAGTAGGTTCTGGCTTTAAGAGTTGGCTTTATTAAGACAAGGTCATTTTTCCAAGTGGTTTGGAGGGACTAGTGCCAATTTGGTCAGGCAGATATTGTGCCACAGAATGAAGGTATGTGTGGCTGGAATGTATCTGAGCCTTTCCCACGTTTACCGGAGAAATGTTGAACCTCTAGCCAGATGTACTGGTTCCCTGCTGGCTCTGTATCCTTCAGTGGTAGGGATGAAAACACATTATTCCTAAAAGAAGCCCTCACCTGGGGGGTTGCCATCCTCTGTGCCAGTGTGAATGGCTTTTTTCATATCCAAACTGTAATACAAACCTTGTTTGCCTCGACAGAGTCCCCTTCCTGTACTTCCTCGTTTTGCACTGCAGTCTCTAGTGGAGGCAGGAGGGAGGGGGCTGGACTGAGACACAGTTTGAAAGTTCAGAAGTTACATCAAACACAGTCTTGCAAGCCTAATTCTAGCAGTAAAGAAACTTTAATATTCCATTGCAGTCCCAGGGATCGCATTGAAGGATTATTGGAGGCAACAACCAAAAAATGAGTTTTTTGCATCTCAGCCAATAAAGTAGCATCAGAATCATGAGGGCTAAATATATAATTCTCTGCAGGATAAAGCTTGCAGTGAAGTCAGTCAGGGCTTGGTTTGGTTTGGTACCCTGTTAATCTCCTGGGCAATCCATTATTCCTCCCTGCACACCCACACACTTCCATTTTCTGTTTGCCTCTCAATTGTCTGCCTTGCTTGACACATTTGCAGAATACCTGTCATACAGCTTGTCTAGTCACCTCTTACATATTGCAGCATTCACACCTCAAGGAATTGTAATGGTATCAATAAACAAATCTGTTCTGTCTGCAAAGTCTGGTAAAATATAAGTATTTTGGGTTGCTGTTTTGATCGTACCGTGCTTAGTAAATTGAAAGGCAGTTGGGCACCTGTTAATTCTTCACTGATCCTCCGAAACTGCTACTAAAGAACACAGGCTCCTGCAGTAAATATATACTTCGTTCCAAGAGGGTTATTATTCTGCAAACAGGATTTGCAATAACTGTATGTTTCCCAGCAATGAAATTAATCTTCTTGTGCTCCCAGCCACGTAATGCTAAAGATTTCAAGCAATTCACCTGTGATAGTAATTCATAATTTTCTGCAAGAAAACAAAAAAAAGAACTGGAGCTTTCCCATTCAGGAGAACCCCCAACTTCTTATAATGGACACAGCTATTTATTTATTTATTTGGATTTGTTAAGGCTGCCTCTGGAAGGCATATAATAAGCCCAATGCATATATGGTATTAAAAACACAACTAAAAATCGCATGACTGCCCAGACTGAAACAACCAAGATGCAAAAAATACTTGGCTTACAAATGATTCCAAAGTACTTTTCAAATCACATTGTTTAGAGAGAAAATACATGGATAGTGCACTTTGGTGTATATGTACTCCAAGATAAATATTCCTATCAGTAGAGTTTACATCTAGATCCATAGTAGTGGAATATAGCTTTAGAAATTCATGTTTTGGAAGGCAATTCCTTTAATATGCATTCAAGGACATACAGTATCTATTTTTTTAACCATTTAATTTGGAAAAAGAAGAGAAAGGACTAAAGGAAAAATGACCAGCTTGCAAAAATGAAACAAATAGGTTGTCCCATTGCTTGCTAGAGTAAATCTACCTCCTGAACGACGATTTGCATGTGGCTTCCATGCCACCACAACCACCAGTATTATTTTGAACCTGGTTTCAGTTGCTGGGCCCAGCTGAGGCTATTAAAACAAAATCCTGGCTTCTGAAAGTCTGATGTTTGATTACTCCTACCTTAAGCAAGACAGCCCATGTATATCTAATATTTCTGAGGAAGAGGGAAATTGTGAATGGTTTGATTTGTTGCAAAATGGTGCTGTAAGAATGACCCCCCCCCCAAATGATCTGGACAAAACATGTCTTCTTTCATCTTCCAGTCAAGGATGCAGGTATTCTTCACTTTTGCATCCAATACCATATTCTCTACTTAAGATTTACCAGGCTAGCCCAATTTCTGAGATAAGGAGACTATGAAGACAGGGGAAAAAAATGAATCTGGGTGCATCTGACACAGACCTATACAGTCCTCAGTTAAGTCCTTGAAGGTAATTAAATGTGATTGGTTTGCCTATATGACAAAAATATTTTTGTTAGCATCTCAGGTTGAGTTAACTACTGTAAAGGGAAGAATTTTCACTGGAGGGTACTTCTCTTGCACAAAGTGGGGTGAAAACTGTGAATGCCCCTTCAGTGCTGTGCTTATGTAGTAAGTGTCTTGCCTTTGTAAGTAAGAATGTAAAAAAGTCTATGCATCTGTGTTGATAATGGCCTCTATTTGATTATAAATCTGTTTTTTTTAAAGGAAGAACATATATATTTCATCTGACTAACATGTCCATTTTATATACACCTTTTCTGAGACTTTACTGAGAGCCAGGTTGGTGTAATGGTTAAGGCATCTGGCTAGAAACTGGGACAGTGTAAGTTCTAGTCCTGCCTTAGGCATGAAACCTGCTGGGGGACCTTGAGCCAGTCTCTCTCTCAGCCCTGGGAAGAAAAGGGCAAGGGCAAATCACTTCCAAAAAACCTTGCGAAGAAAACTGCAGGGACTTCTCCAGGCAATCACCAGGAGTCAACACTGACTTGAGAAAACTCTTTAACTCTTTGCTGCCACTTAGTGAGTGTCTGTATTTTTGCTGGTCAAGTTGAGTAGCCCTATCCAACATGCAAATCATGGATACATAACACCTCCAAATGCAGAATCCATCTCTAAATATGCATATTAGTCCAGAGAGTGCAAATTAAGTCATTTCCCTTAAATAATATGGACTCAGTTACATTCTCTGGTATCTCTACTTTAGTTATTAGAGGGTTTCAAAGGCTAGACACATTTTCAGAGACAGCAACCTGCACATCAAGACTGTGCACCCCTCACTAGAAATGATACCATCTTTGAAAGGTATTGCCATTTCAGTGCCCCATAAATGTCTCCCTAGATGTGTAGTGGGTCCAGCACCCAGTCCCATATGGGAATTTACAAACCTTGGGAAGACTTCATTGGAAGACCTCACTGATTCCATTTTGGTGACCTAGTTTTGAAATGCCAGTGGCATCTTCCAACAAAGAACTGCACACTGATGTTCATTTCTCATCTCCAGGGCTACATGCAAGGATACAGTTTTACCTGTTTCAGTAAACCAGTAACCAAAAAAAAAATTAGCAAACTACATGGGAAAGGGCAAAACAGTGGGAGTAGGTGGTATTTTCCTCTTGACTGAGGAAGCATGAGCAGCATGCTGGCTGGGGAATTCTGGGAGTTGGAGTCCACACATCTTAAAGTCATGGAGGCCGAGAAACACTGCTCTAGTAATTCCAGTGGTTTCAATGCAGAAGGTAAGAGTAGATGGTGTCCATGGATCTTCTGCCCACACTTCAGTGAAAACCAATCTGATGGTCAGAATAACCCCTTTCTAAAACAATTGCAGGGAATAAGATTTTTGCAATGAATAAACTGAAATACTTATTACTCCTTGGGCACAAGAAATAGCAGAGAAAATCTACAATTTGATCAGAGTGACTTCAGAAATATCCATTGCTTTCACATCATTCCCAAATGTATGTAATCTGCCAGCTCTCCTGGAAGCATTTTGCTAAAGCTACTGTGTTTACACAAATTTAATCAGTTGTGTCACTGGGGCACAGCAAAACTAGCAACGTGACCCACTCAGGTCTAGCACCAGATTGCGGTTTACAAT
Source organism: Candoia aspera (assembly GCF_035149785.1). Classification (NCBI taxonomy): domain Eukaryota; kingdom Metazoa; phylum Chordata; class Lepidosauria; order Squamata; family Candoiidae; genus Candoia; species Candoia aspera. Next base: position 178,055,892 of record NC_086153.1, read on the forward strand.
CAAACCAACAAGAATCACTGAAGTGCAGAGCTTCCACCCCAATTACTAATTAATCAGACCCAAAGATGGATCCATAAAAGATCTGGCACTTAGCAGTGCATCCATAAATATAAAGGGCATATATGTCTCTTTTTTCAAGTAGAAAAGGTGACCTACAAATACATTCTCATTATACTTTGCTAGCATATTTTCCCCCTCACCCTCTTTCATTCAAGTGAGAACATTTTACACAATAGCCATCATTTCTCCTATAAAAAAGTAGTTTTTAAAAAGGTGTCTTACTGTGAAAAACAGTTTTTAAAATGTAAGGGTCCAGAAAGCAATCAGGTATTTTATTACTTTCACTGCTTTAAAGGCCCACTCATAGCTTTGCCCTTGTTTGTTTATCATTTTCATGCAACACAAAAACAAGGCTTGCTCTATGTAGGGTCCTAATGAGGAAACCAAGTCAACCTTGATTTCCTGAGAAGTGTCAGAATTGGTTCATTAAAAAATGCATAGCAGGCAGGAAAGCTACTGCTTACATCATTTCCCAGAGAGGAGGAGAGGACATCAGCTGTTGCCCTCTTTTTGATCTAAACCAGTTTCCTTTTTCCTCTAATGCAATCATTTAATTGTATTAGAAGGAGCTTTCCATTCACAGCAAGTCTTGCTGTTTCTGTGTTGCCCAACACGTTTATCAGTACACTTAAATATAACTAAAATATAAAATAGATCTCATGTACAGTATAGTCTGTCTTTCTTTCTTTCTTTCTTTCTTTCTTTCTTTCTTTCTTTCTTTCTTTCTTTCTTTCTTTCAGAACAAGTAGCATTTGGAAGATCCTCCTATATGCCTCACACAGAAGTCTTGATTTCCTGAAAGACAGAACTGTTTCGCAGGCTATTTTCTGGACTAGAAATCAGAAACTTTTACACTGGGTTTTCTGCAGCTGGTAAGGTATTATTACTGTGCCTTTAAGGAATTCAATTCTAGGTCTTAAAAAGCCTGCCTTCATGAAATGTCTTAACAAAGAGCAACATCAAAGAAAACGGCAGTAAAGATCTTTTGTTAGGGAATTTCTATTTATTAAATACATGAAAAGAACAGTAAAAATCTCTATAGGTATATATTCATTAAGATAGGAAGTTGATCACAGTTTATTTGTTATGAAAACAATAACATTCCCAACAGACTGGAAATTTGCCATGCTAATGGGTTTGATTTGTACTAATCTATGCACTTTCAGCCATGAGTTATCATATGAGCTGCTGGTTCCTTTATTCTAATGAGAATCTTAAACTTGGTATAAGGTGCCAATGTGGAATTTCCAGTCTTTTTTGACCTGAATGCATCTCCATGTTCAGTTTTTCAGCTAGGGTAAGGTAGATATTTTATTTTTATCCCACCTTTATTATTATTTTTATATATATATAAATAACTTATATAAATAAAATAGTAATTATTTTTTATATATTTATAAATAACTCAAGGTGGTGAACATACCTAATACTCCTTCCTCCTCCTATTTTCCCCATAACAGCAACCCTGTGAGGTGAGTTGGGCTGAGAGAGGGGGACTGGCCCAAGGTCACCCAGCTGGCTTTCAAGTACTAAGCAGACTCTGCAGCAAACGTGCAGTGACACCCAAATGATGGTGCATACACAATGATGTAATCCTGGAAATGCCTCAACTACATACTTACAGTATGTCAAGATATCTAATGGCATTTGCATGATGACATCATAACACGTGCTATTGTTCCTTGCCCATACCCACAGATGCCCATGCAAATAATGTGCATCCAAGAAATGTTGAAAAGGACTTGAACTTAAGAAGTTTTTTATTTTAAGCAAAATATATAAAATGAATTGTTTCAGCAAATTAAGGCTCTATTTTTTATTTGCTCTATTTTTACTCCACATATTAGGTGTCTTTGAATGCAGGTTGTGCTGGGCATTTGAAATGTTAAAGTATTTTCCAACCCAATTAATTTGTAGCTTCTGTTCTTTTCCCTCCTCTCTTTAATACCTCAATAGATTCTTGAGAGTTAGATGAAAGCAGGACAGAAAAATTAGGAAATGAAATGAAAATGAAAGCAGAACAAAAAATTGAGTACCAAAGGCAAACATTGCTCAAGTTTTGACCTGGATTTGACCATTAATAAATTTTGTTTTCTAAATCTGGATATTATTTTTGTTGGCATCAGTTGAACTAAGGATGCTTGCACCCAAAAACTAACAATGATGTTTTTTGAGGAAAAAAAGCTTCTAAATTTGCCATTTTTCAAAGAGCTCAGAATGGCTTACATCTGATCTTTATATATACTGGTCAGTGACAGTAATAAAATCAATTGAATTGAATTGAATTGATCTTTGTATGACATCATCATAATCAACCTGATTTTTCTCTAAGATATTTGGGACAGTGTAATAATTCTTCACTGCTTCATTTTATCTTCACAAAATTGTTGGGAAATACATTAGTCTTTACCAAATATACCCAGCCTCAGATTGCCCAGTGAACTCCAACACTCAGTGACAACTTGAACCCAGTTCTGTCTAAGCCTGTCAACACTCTAACCACCACTATACATGAAACCAAGTTGGCTTGTATAGTTCCAAGTGACCACGATGAAGGCTAACTCCTCTTCCTTTAGAGACCCATTCTCTGGACTAATAAATATGAGCCAGTTCTTATGACCTGTTATGCACTGGCATATCTGTCTGCTCCAAAAACATGAAGATCTCAGAATTCTGACCTGGCCTCAACATAGTGGCAGATCTGTTTATTTAGTAGCACCACATGTTCCATATCCCGAACAATTATCTCTCTTTGTAACTCTCCAATGAAATGGTGGGTCCAGAAGAATACAATTCAGAAGTGACTTAGACTGATGTATCACTCATGTTCAGAACAATCATGGTAGTAAGAATGTGTCTATGTAAACATCCGTTTTTTGCAGTTCTTCAATAGGAACGGACAAACTCTTGTTTACCTGTTTGAGTATCTGCACAATAATTGCAAGAGGAGTACAACTAATCCGTATTTTGAACTATACGCAAGTGAAGCTCCAGTCCCCATATGGCTAGGAGCCACCCAGTTTTGGCAAAGATGAGGGATGTTTATTACAAAAAGTAGAAAAATACAGAATGCGCATTTATTGTAAAGGTCACTTGGAAGCCAAACTCCGAGCTGTTTTCATCAGTTTTCAACCTGTTGCAAAAGCAAACACAGCCAGCCAGTGTACTTTGATGGCACTCCATTTCCTTCTGTGGAGCTCCATATGATTATTGTGCCAAAGTAAATTTTAATCAAGGCTCTCAGCATGTCTTAATGTGACATATTGCATCAGCAGTAGGATGTGTCATGTTGGACCAGCGCCTCCCTCCCACTCTGTGGGTAGAAGTGTATACAGTGAAACTTTATTCAGGAGAGACATCTACTGCTAAGTGTTCTTTCTTGTGCTGTAAGGAAAATCCAACCAAATCAACACATCTAATTCAGCAATGAACTTCTTCCATAGAACTCAATGGAAAAAATCCTTCTGTAATAACAAAAAGTCTTTTCTTACTAGCTAATGAAATCAAGTTGTTAAACAAGAATTCTCCTTATAAGACAGACTCGTTTGCTGTGGCAGAAGGTTATTTCATTAATAAACGTCCAGTAGAATTTTTTGGATTGTTTTATCATTACTATTATCCTGCTCTTTCATAAACCAATTAAACATATTGTATGTAAATTGCAGACAAACTGAAATGCCACTTGCAGTGTGACCATAAGAATTTATTCATGGATCCTATTTGTTACTGGCTTGGGATTTTTGCTTCCACTGAATGAATGGCAGGACAAACACCAGCAGGAAGAAAGTCTGGCTAGCTTTTTAAAATGCATAAGGTTACTCAATTCTTGGCTCTTTCTTCCTTTACAAAGGAAAAAATGCCCTGCATGTTCTCTGCAGCATGTGGTAACATTTCCTTGACTATCCATGTCATCACTGCTTACGAGTACGTGAGCCATTTTTCTTGGGAAAAGAAAGATGTGAGAGCTCAGGAGACCTCAACCCATTTCAGACGTAAGCACAAAACCCTCTGCCCTTAATATACTAGTCTTAATATGCTATATAGTTGGATATCAATTTGCCAGAGTGGCAATCTGCAGGGTGACAAATGTTTCTTACATATTTAAGGCCTTTATAATACATCATAGAGTGCCAGTTTGGTGTAATGGTTAAGGCATCAGGCTAGAAACCAGGAGACCATGAGTTCTAATCCTGCCTTAGGCATGAAGCCAGCTGGGGGACCTTGGGCCAGCCACTCTCTCTCTCAGCTCTAGGAAGCAGGCAAGAGCAAACCACTTCCAAAATCTTGCCAAGAAAACTGCAGGGACTAATCTAGTCAGTTGCCAAGAGTCAACACTGGCTTGAAGGCACACAGACACACACACACAAAAGCTATATATATATATCTCAATTTGCCAGGGTGGTAATCTGCATGTAACATATGTTTATTATACATTTAAGAACTTTATAATACATCAGTACACACACACACACACATATATTATACTTAGCCCAAATCAAACCACTGCAGGATGAAGGTTATGGCCCATAATCTACCATGCTTAGGCCAATGTGGGTTGATAGGTAGATGTTTTTAAGACAGTGATTGGCCCAAAGTCACTCTGTCAATCTCTGTGCCTAAGGCAGCACTAGAAGCCCGGGTTCCCTACTCCACTCCATGCCATTAAGCCCTATGCCAAACCGGTGCCTGCAGGCTCCCTCTCTCCCTCCCTCTTTCTCTCTAAAGAAAAACCTTTAGTAACTTCTAATTTTTATATGACCTTGCCACAACCATAGAGTGATATGCCCTCAACCCCACTGATCTTGTGCAACTGGGATACATAACTAAGTCCCACAGTATAAAGTTGAGCTATAAGCAAAACCTGAGCCACACAGAGTTCCAAGCAGACAGTCGTCCTTTTCTCTGCCAACACCAGCAGGATAAGAAGCTCCCTCACTGCCTCTTGGCCTTGGATGGCAGTCCTCCCCTTAGTGACCCTGTGCATAAATCTCACTGAATTCATTTCCATTAAGGTATCATATTTAAAAGTCTTTGACAGGACGGTAAACTTCTAAAAGTCATTAGCTTTTATTTCTCCCATTCTCTAATTATCTGGAATACAGCTGTTGTATCTTTGGGAAATTTTTTAAATATGTCACGTCATTGGGAACTGTTTTGTGGTTGAAATAGGCGCCTTATAAAAGAGAAGTCAAGTTCTCTGGGTAATTCACTTTCCTTTTTCTAAAGAAAAATAAAAATAATACGATGGTTTAAACCTTTAATGATCTATTTTTATAGCCAGTTTGGTTCCAGTTTACACATATGGTTCAGACTAGAATCCCACAGTATTAAATATAAAAATAAAACTTTCCCTACGGGGAATCCACAATATATCATTGGGAGCAGGGGGAAAAAAAATAAAACCACTGTGTAGCTAAAATACATTAAATGGCTATGAATAGCCAATTACTATTTTTACGGTCTTTTATGTACATATTTTTAGAAGGGAATGCACACAAACACATGTATGCATATTTGTGCTTGTGTATGCAGCCCTATAGGTATTCCTGTAAGTGCATTTACTTTTTTGATAGCTGCAAAGAATTGGGCAGGCATTTTTGAAAAGCGGCAGGGTCCAAAACAATGCCTCATGTTGCTGGGGGAAGAGAAAACGCCTCTCCCTTTCCCACCACTTGGCAACAGAAGAAGGAACAGGGGTGCACATCTGTAAATAAATGCATCATTAGATTCTCATCAATTTGTAAGCTTCACTTGATGTATGGCTAAAATACATCCCAGAAGGAGAAGGAGGCAAGCGCTTGCTTCGAAGCGTGTGCAGGCATACAAGATGACACGTCAGGGGGTGGGGAGGAATCTGGCTTAATGGAGCTTTTTTTGCAGATGGGGAAATATCATTGTTACAACTGTCCACAATGAAGAAGTATTTAAAGTACATAGTCGCCAATATACTCATTAGCCAAGGAGCTCTGGACATATTAAAAGAACATAGTAAAACAACTAATGAGGCACTTGAGTAGTAACAGGTTGTCATTAGAGCAGCATCTGCTCTCATCAGAGTTAATTATTCAGTTGCTTTGTTTTCCAAGTAGGTGTCTGATAAAATTTAGCAGAATCTTAATTAAAACACATTTTCAAACTCCTTAGATGCTCATCTCATCTAAAGAAATCGAGACAATATCCACCATAAACATCAAGCTTCAGTTGAGCCATCAAACGGAAGAAGGAACTCAGCCAATGTAAGATTTTTTTTTAGGCTTTAACCATAAGTGTGCTAAAAGAATGCAGAGAGCAGCCCAGCTTTGCAACAGCAAAGGAGCTCATCTCTGAGAAATCTTGTTAAAAGATGGCCATGTGCTGGAAATTCAGGCCAGGGTCCTGCAACCTGGTGGAGGGATTCGGAAGAGATGTACAAAGGTCCTCCCTGAGACATAACCTACCTCTCCTGTATTACCACTCCCAGGGCTGCTGAGCCAAATCTACTTCTTCTTGGCATGCTGCTCATGTTATATATTTGTTTTGTTGCAATGTATATGACGACTTTCTGCCCCAAGTCATACAAAATAAAACAGTAACGCTTAAAAGCAAATAAAACAGTAAAAATCATTAGGAATATAATTCAAACTCAGAAGGTCTGAGCTTTTGGTTGAAAATGGGAGGAGGTCTTTTCCGGTGGGCATGACAAATGTATACTGGATGATGACCTTCCATCCAGGTACATCCTTACAAAGTAGGTGGTCCTTTAGCTAGTTGCCCAAAACTTCCTTCTAAAGGTTGAAACCAAGATCTTCCATTGTATCTGGAATTCCTTCGTGGTTGTTCTAAAATGAGCCTGGGTACTGGTGGAACATGGGTGAGTGGATGGCTCTTTAATGTGAAGAGCAGGAAAGCCTTGGCTTAATGTGCAGGGTGTGCCAAGACACAGCATGACAACACGATACTGGCCCCAAAGCGGGATTATGGAGAAGACAAGGTTAAGTCTCTTCAAGAACCCCTCTGCATCCTTTTCCTTCTTCATGCAAGATGCAGAATGGCTAGTAACTTACACTCCTATTTTCTTTTCCTTTATTTTTTTTTAAAGGAAGCACACTGGGAAATTAGGAAAGCATTTTCAGTGTCAAAGACAAAATTGTGTGGCATATTGCAAATCAAGCAGGTTACATGAGCAGGGTTGCCTAAAGGAGCAAAACTGAGCCAAAAGTCAGGAGGGGTGCTTTTCCCATCCTCATTTTTTGATTATTTCCCCCCTTTCTTTCTTAAGCATGGTTGCATTATTTATCATAATTTCCCCCTTCATTCCCTTTAGTCTCCTTTCTATATAATGTACTCCAATGTGATTTTCTATATATCAATTATAAGTGTGAAAAAGGGGGAGGAGGCAAGCATTCAGACACATGAAGCATAAAGTATCCTCCTTCGTGGACATGGGAATGACAGAGCCTCTGGCTACAGCCTTGACACTTACTGTATGAGTCAGTGGGAATACCAGTGAGAGGTACTGCTCCTTCAGAAAAGGCAGAAGCAAGCATTTGCAGCAACAGAAGGAACTTCAGTTCTTACAAACCCCATAAGTATACAAGTCATGATTGATATAACCCGGTCAGCTAGATCACATTAGCTGCAAGTCATCATGGCATCCTTGCATTATCCAGCTTCTGAGACAGTTTGATACAATTCCAAGCTGTCCATCAGATGAGAATTGTGTCCAGAATAAATTCAGTCTCAACATTCTCTTGCAAGGATGCCCAAATGAAGGCTACAGGACCCAGTTTGCCCCCAGAGTCCCTTTAAAAGTTGTTATCAAATTCTAATTGTTAATTGGACCGAAGGAGGAACTTACATAGTACCCAGAGAAGAAAGTGTTTAATGAAGTTAAATCAAAAGTAGCTTTTATATTGGCCACAATTTCTTACTGCCCCCCAATATGCTTTTCAGAGGCCAAGTGCAGAACTTGCTATGTAGATAGCTGTGCATTATCGCTCTCCAGTATTTTAGTCTACGATGCACCCCTTCCAATGCCAACTTTGCAGACATCTTTCATGCTTATGTCCAAATGTTTACTGATCTTAAACTTCAGACACTCTCAGCAAAGCAAAATTTGACCCCCCCCCCATCAAGCCAACAAAATACTCCTGCGAGGAATAAAGCATTCATTCTCTTCCCAAGTCTTTCTAGGAATGGTCAGATACTTTCCTCCAGAAGAACAAAAACAGGGGGAAAGTAGCTCAGGTTTAGCCTATGTTATTTTTCCTAGGAAGCTAAGCTGGCACTCTTTCTAAGAGATGTAAACGCTCCCTCTTTCTCTTTTGTCCTAGAGCAACGCACTTGATTATTACAGCATCCATAAATATGGATTTGATCATGTAAAAGGCAGCTTTAAAAGCAGCGAGAGCTGTTTTCCTAAGAAGAAGCCAAATCCAAAATGGCACCAGCCATCTGTTAAAGCAAGGCTCCCAGGCTTCCTTCATGCTAAAATCCACAATTTTCAAGTGACAAGAGTGAAAGCCACTCTCTAGTAACACAGGCAATATAATTAATGAGGACGGCATGTATTTCATCCCATCGCTTTCTCCGTCTGGCCTCCCATTTTATCCCTCACACAGAGGGAACATATGATGGCGTTGCTTGGAGTACTCGTTATCGCTAAGATGAGCCAACTGTTTTTGCAAACCACCATGAAGCGAGTGTAGCATGAGGGAGCTTCACTGAACAAGTGTGGCATGGGTAGAGGGAGACACACATCACATCTCCAAGCCAAGTGGCTTAGTGAAAAGGCTCCAAATATTATGATCGCTGCCCAGCGTTGCAGACAAGGAAAGTGGTTTGGGTGGTTTCCATAAGTGAGCCCATTTGAATCAGCCCTCAGGGTTTCTGGGGAAAAGTTTCACTGTGCCAGTTTGCACCACTGAGAGACAAACTTTAAGAATGGAATATAAATTGTTTCGCTTATATAGGCAGCTTCATCTACATAATGATTTTCAGTAAAGGCAGAGCAGAAGAGCAAGTTAAGATTTGCAAAGCAGTTTCCTCCCACTTCCCCCACAAAAGTGCTCCTTCTTTTTGTTGATTTTTTTTTTCATGGCAACCCCCAGGAGGCGTAGAAATGTTTGTACAGGAGGTAGAATTATGGTGTCACCACATAACCTATCCAGTTGAGTTTGAGCCCTCACGCTGCCTCATTTTGAATGGAGACAAGGAAGTGGAACTGTGTTGCTTCCTTGCTCAGGCAACCAGGTTGCTGCTCCCTGTTCTTGCTACTTAGATGGATCATGTGTTACTGCAGGGGTGGGCAACCGTAGGGAGTGAAGGGCTACAGTTAATATTTGGGAGGGTTACGGCTGCAAAGTGGGAGGGCAGCAGTTTAGGGAGTAACTGTGAAATGCCTATTTCAGGGCTACAGTTTTCATCTGGGGCCTTGTGCAAAATGAAAACAAACTGCTGTCAATTTTCAGGCCTTCTGGTCTGGAGAAGCTTTGAGGGCTCCAAAAAGGGAAATTGGGCCCCAGATTGCCACACTACACTGAACCAAAGCAGGGAAGGACTGTCCAGGTATGCTGTCAAGTTCTTCTATGAAGACTTGGTTTGTCCTCAAGACTCAAACTTTTACTTCTGGATAGAATCAGGAATAGTGAAGATAAATATGTTACAGGTAGTCCTTGCTTAACAACCATTCATTTACTGATGGTTTCGACTTACGATGGTGCTGAAAAAACTGACTTACAACTGGTCCTCACATTATGACTGTTGCAGCATCCTGTGGTTATGTGATCCCAGTTTGGGTGCTTGGCAACCAGTTCTCATTTATTACCATTGCAGCGTCCTGTCGTCACATGATCACCATTTTCAACCTTCCTGGCTAGCTTCTGGCAAGCAAAATTAATGGGGAATCGCGTGATTTGCTTAATGATCACATGGTTTGCTTAGCGCCTGCAGTGATTTGCTTAACAGTTGCTGCAAAAAAGGTCATTAAATCAGGTTGGATTCACTTATTGACTACTTCGTTTAGCAACTGAAATTCCGGTCCCAATTGTGGTCATTAAATGAAGATTACCTGTAACCTGTACTTTCCTCCATCACCGTGCCTATCAATATCCATAAGGTGGAAAGCTAACTTCTACATCAGGGAGACTTCCTATCTTTTGCTGGCACTGTGTATAATTTTGAAACTGGGAGAGTCATGTGGGGGGATCCTATAAATGGAATGGACTCTATAAATGTTGGAGGGAGAACTTCTGCTGTGAAAACAAAGAGGGGCTCTAAGTGTGTATGTGAGTATAGTTAGCAATATCTTAAATATTAATATTATGTAAAAGTAGGATAGATTTATAGTACTGTTATTATATCTACAGATCTATTCCATTATGCAGTGTTATGCTGTAATTACATCACCTAGTAAACACTGATTGTTTCATCTAGCCAACAAGAAGAAAAATGTGCTTCAGAAAATGATGTCAGAGTGAAGAACAGAAATGGGCTGTAGTGGGGACTTCTGGTGGGGACATGGCCGACTGAACAGCTGTGCCCGCGAGCTCTGTGGGCAGATCTGACAACATGGCTTTTTTTCTGGGCTCAGGTAGGCTTTTCCTAAAGCCCTAGAGCATTTTCATGGACAGAAAACACTCAGAATCATCCCATTTGTACTCCAGAATGGCACTTCATAGCCAGAGGATCACAAACAGTGTTAGTGCTAATCCGGTAAGAGACACAGGTAGGTTGGGACGTCAACATTTCCAAACCACGCTGTAGCCTTAAAGGGACACTAAGTCAAGCCACCCCATTTCTAAACCACTCAATTTATATTTTTTAAGTTTATGTACCCCAAGAGAGGCTTTCTACAGCAAGGAGAAGCGATCTCTCTTGGTGCTTATCGTTATTTTTTTGGATTAATTTTTACAAAAAAAAATCTTTTCAAGTTTTGGCTTGTTCCCCTTTTAAATACTAAGGAGGGTTAAGAATAAATAATCATATCCCTGCTATTATTTTTGTATTGAATTTGAAGAATTTAATATTTTCCTACACATTGAATCTGCTGTTTTGAATCTTCAGCATTCTATTTCCACTTTCCCTGGGAGCTGCTTGTTAGCATAATTTCTCTTATATCAACAACTTTTGGAAATTTTCCATTAACTCATTAACTCCTACTCTTGCTAGTCAAGTATCTAGGGGATGCCATAATCTTCTGACTGAAACATGGAGGATCTCAAAGAGACTTTCTCAGAGTTTCATTGTGAGCTTAAACAGTCCTTTAAACAGTTCTTTTCCAATTCCTGTCAAGCTATTTTGCAAGATATTCAGGATATTGTAGAAAATATCAGCTTTAAAATGTATCATCAGGCTGGGGAAGTTGTGGAAGAAGTTGAGGAATTCAACAACAATGATAGAAATGTCTCTACTGATAGTGAGAATGAACTTTCTGCTGATGACGACCAGATTGTGGAACTGAAGGAATTAAATGGACAGATCAAATTGCAAATTGTAAATGGAATTGTTTTTCTGATGGAAAGTTATGGGGGAAAAGAGGTTTTATTCTATGGGAAGTTTTTTTGCTGAGAAGTCGGATTTTTTAAGGGGGGCAGTTGGGTTTTTTTAATCTTTCTGTGAAAAATGCTTTGTGTTTATTGTGGAGATATATGAATGCTTTGGGCTATTTTGAAGTGGGGTAAGGATCTGAGAATGTTTATCTGGATTGCTTTTAAGGCTTGTTTGACTTCATACTCTTTTTCAATTATTTGGATTAAGATTAATAAAGTATAAACAATAAATGCTGGTTTTAGGTTTAATAGAATTAAGATATTACTTTGAAGAGTAGACAATTTATTGTCTTTTAGTTTGATTTATATTATCACCTTGATCACCTTGATTGACCAGACTGTTGCTGGACAGAGTCCTGCTGGTCGCAACTTGCTTTCCATTTGCCTCAAATCCTGGCTTTTCTTCTCCAGGTTCAGCCAAAGTCCTTGACTATTGGATCTTCCCATCTCTTGGAGGTTGGCTGATAGGTCTTTTTACTTCTCTTGGATACCATTCAGCAACTGCTGTTGTCCAACATCCATCCAACATGCACACAACATGTCCTGCCCAGTGTAGCTTCCATTTTCGATATTCAACAAAGACATCATGTATTCTACTTCGTGTTTTAATCTGGCTGCTTGGGATGTGGTCTTGGAGAGAAACACTCCACATGGATCTTTCCATAGCCCTTACTACTCTTGAAAGCTCTTCCTCTTGTGCCTTTGTTAGCGACCATGTTTCACTTCCATATAGCACCACCAATAAGACAGTCGAATTAAAAAGATTAGCAAGCAGTTTTCCATCGATCTTCTCATTCTGTAAGACTTCCCTAATGGAGTTCTATCTAGCCCATCGAGCTTTCTTTCTTCTGACCAGTTCTCCTCTTTGATCGTTGTTCATTTTGATTAGCTGTCCCAGGTAGACATAGTGGTCAACCTCTTCAATAAGTTCATTCTGAAGCCTCATTTGAAATTTTGGAAGGTTGCCTGTCTGCATATATTTTGTTTTAGTGTGATTCATCTTTAGACCCACGTTTCTGCTTTCGGCGTCAAGTTGTTGAAGCATTTTTTGCAGCTTTTGAGCATCCTTTGCAATCAGTACAACATCGTCCGCAAATCTGAGATGGTTTAACTTTTCTCCATTTATATCAATTCCATCTTCCCATTTCATTTTGCGCATGATATTTTCCAAATAAATGTTGAAAAGTTTAGGTGAGATCGTATCGCCTTGCTTCACACCTTTCTCCACTGGTATTTGTATTTTGGTTTCAAAGAGAGTAATATTTGTGAAGCAGTTGGTATTTGCTTCTTTGAGCAGTGCGATGTATTGGAGTTGATTCTTTGTTCACTGATCGCTTGCGTTACTGCATTGACTTCAACACTGTCAAATGCTTTTTCATAGTCCACAAATGCAATCGCAAGCAGAAATTTATATTCTCTTGACCGTTTGATGAGCTGAGTAAGAGTGAATATATGACCAGTAGTACTGTACTTGCTTCTAAAGCTGGCCTGCTTTCATGGCTGTTGCTCATCTAAAGTTCTTGTAAAATGGTTTGTAATCACTTTCATGAATAGCTTATAGACAGTCGATAATAAGCAAATCGGCCTATAATTTTTGAGATCTTTGAGATCTCCCTTCTTGTACAGTAGGACTGTAGTAGACTCCTTCCAGCAGTCAGGAATTTTTTGCATCTCTATGTACCTGGTGAAGCACTCTGCCAGTGCTTTCCATAGTTTGTGGCCTCCAGCCCTCAGTATTTCCATTGTTATACCATCTTTTCCTGGAGCTTTCCCCAGTGTCATCTAATGGATGGTGTGCTGAACTTCACTTATTAGAATGGCGGTATATGCTCAGTCATGGTGGTCAGTGACGGCATTGGAATGTCCAAACGGGATGCAAACAAATCTGTATAGAATTCTTTGCAAATTTGCTCTACGTCTTGCTTTCCTGTCTTTTCTTTTCTGTTTTTATCTTTTAATGCTGCTATTGTTGTTTTACACAGTGCTATTTCCCATTTGCACTTTCTGATGCTGTTTCACTTATTTGCTGCCTCAAGAAGTTTCTGCTCTCAGAATTTCTCCAGATCTTCTTTCAGTTCCCTCCGTATTAATTTGCAGAGGAGAGAGTATTTGATGTTATTCTGAGCTGTTCTATCCATCTGTCTTCTCTTTTGAAGAAGCATTATGGCCTCTTTCGAAATTCTTCCTTTTGTCTCCTTTGGCTTTGTCATTCTTGCTTCTTTAGCACATTGCATCAGCTTCTCAATGAAGTTGTTAAAGTCTTATTATGATTTTCTACCATGTTCCAATTCATCTTTGAAATGCTTTCCTTCAGGACATTTTCATCAAGAAATTTTGGTAACCGCTTTTGATTTCATTCTTCTTCCTTGCATTCGGAGTGATCCAGGTCCATCACCTTTTAATATTATTCTTAAACCAGGTGTTGCCAACATATCATTTGCTGGTTTCCACCAAGAGCTTTACACCTCTTTCGTTCCTTTCACTGGATCCATACTTCCCAATAAATTGTTCCCCTAAAGCTTGTTTTCCGATTATCACATTGAAGTCACCAATCACCATTGTATATGTCGTTTTCTGAGACAGAGCATTTGAGAGATCTTCATAAAAGCTATCCACTTCATTGTCATTGCTCTGACTTGTTGGTGCATATACCTGAACGACCTTGAGTGTGCTTCTGGGACTTAGCTTAATAAGAAGAGATCCGACCCTTGCTGATGAAATATTGCATGATATGATTTTCGAAGACCATTCCTTGCTAACAATGAAACCGATTCTTCCAGTTGTTTGCGGGCTGTCTCTTTTACCAAGTCTTACTGTGCTTCTGTCTTTCCAGGTTGCTTCTAACTCTTTCCTCTGTCACATTTCATACAGTCTGAGGGTGCTGCACCTCAATTTGGCTTTTTCTTCCATGAGATGGTTTAGAGATCATCTCTCACTAATCTTTGACAGTTGTAGGTACACAGTGAGAGGGCCATGGTCGATTGGGATGGTGGCCTGCCTCCCGAGATTCTTAGCAGCCTCTGGTTGATCGAGCCACGCACCACCACCTTAGCACAGTTCGAGGGACCTGTGGGGAACTGAGGCCCATTTTCGCGAGTTGTTTTAGCCACAGATTTGAGTCACCCGCTGGCTAGGCTGTCAGTGACCTGTGTGTGATTTTTATTATAGTGGATGGAAATGTATAGGAATAGTGCTAGGAAGGAAATAATTAAATAAATGTGTTTTAGTGGTGGTGGGGAGTTGATTAAGAGGTTTATATATTTCTTGTTCTTTTAATATAAGGGGAAGGAACAATTGTAAGTGATTTTTTAAATGTGCCAATAGAATGATTTATAGAATTAATGTGATTTTGGTTTATTATAGAGTAAGGGATTGTTTATGGAAATTGCTGTACATTCTTGCTGTTTAAAGTTGGAAGTCTTTTTGTAATCTTTAAAATTCTTTTTTTTTCTTGTGCTTTCACACTTTTTAGTTTTTTTCTTTTTGTCGTTTTTTTCTTTTTTGTCATTTTTATCTTTGCTTTAAATCTAATAAAATTCTTATAAAAAAAAGAAATGGGTTGTAGTACAGATGCAAACAGGCATAAACAATCTAAGTTTTTGGAGGGGGATTTGGGGAACATTTTAGTGTTAAAATGTTTGCTCCTCCTCCCAACTGTTTGGCACTAATATCAAGTATTTACATTACTGTGGTTATTAATGGTTTTTTTTTAATAATGAAATGCAAACTAATGATGTGCACCTGAACAGATGAAAGGTCTAATCTGTGCACATCAACCTTCTCCAACTTGGTGTCATTGAGATGAGGCTATAGCTCACGTATCTGGCCATGGTAGCTGAGAAATTTCAGAAATTGTAGATTTAACATATGTAAAAGACACCTGGTTGGGGAAGAAGGACATCAAGATTGTAAGGAATCTAGGGAATGCTTTCCCCTAAAATAATATTTATAGATTGAGTTCCAGGATGAAAGTCAGTGGAGAGGTAAGTTTCATTCTTCGTTTTTAGTTTAAGAACAGTGTTAATGCATACATATAAGCCTACACATGAAACAAATATAATAATTTTGTAACTTCTGGCCTATATTTGAGCCTGAATGTGCAGGGGTTCCCCGAGGCCTGAAAGATATTTCAAGGGTTCCTCCAGGGTCAAAAGGTTGAGAAAGGCTGATCTAGAAGATGTCAAATATGTACAGAACCCACTAGATAGCCTTCCCTTTCCTTCCCTTCCCTTCATTTATACCTTCTATTGCTAACAGTATAGACACGCAAATCATCTCTACAGCCTGTGATATGCAGAACAGAATTTTTAAAAAATCTCCTTGATGACATTTTGTTGTGTGGGAAAGCTTGCATTTTTGGAAGCCACTTTGATCGTACAATATGGAAAGCATGCTATCTTAGCTGTTTCCTACACAGAGTTGGAATGAATCTCGTTTTGGAGAAAATCCACTGGCAAAAGTTCCAAGCCTTGAGCAGTTAGTTTTAATGTTAAAAAAAAATTAAGTGTATTCTCTGTGCTTATACTGAGCAGTTATTTTGAGATGCTGCCTTCTGGGATGATTACTGTCTGGTAGCAGATAGGAGGAGTGTCATCCTTCATAAACATGGGTGTGTGGAGAGTTCAGTGCTTTTGGGAAGTCGCAAATTGGGCCAATTTGGGTTTGTTGGAAACTACTGGCTTTATTTTTTATGAAAAAGCACTTCTAGATGTGTAATAGATCTTTGAACTGTCAGCTGTCAGGCAACTAAAAACATCTGAACATGAATTTCACTGATGTTAATTTGACAAATGTTGTATTTTAAAAGTTCTGGAGAAGAAAGCAGCAATTTGATCTCACCTGCCTGGAGCTGCAACTTCCTCTTCTCCAAAGCAGACAGATTGTTCCCCATTCTTTCTTTTCAGGAGCAGACTTTGTGACTGCAACACGTGATTGTCTTTTCGGATCCCTGCAGAAACCATGAGTCCATCCCTGGAGCACTTTGCAAAACTCCATTAGAGGTAGTTCACTTGAGACTCAACCCCCACCCTCCCTATAACAGTCTGCAAAGGGCCTTAAACCAGGAGATCTCAGCTTTCAAGACTGAGAAAGAAAAATGTGAGCTTTCTGTTAGCCCCCTCAACCTGAGACAGCAAAAAGGATCTTAAATGCAGCTCTCTACCCAAGGTGCCATTTTCAAGAATTGCATCAGCTCGTGCAGCAAAGCAGGATGATAATTAATGAATTAGAGGAAAAATCTTGCTTCAGATTGCCATTTTTAATGTGACAGAAATTATGTCAGGAGTAATAATATCAAATCCTTGGGAGAAGAGCAATGACCAATCTCGATAAAATAATTAAGAGCAGAGACATCACACTGACAACAAAGGTCCGCATAGTTAAAGCAATGGTGTTCCCTGTAGTAACATATGGCTGTGAGAGCTGGACCATAAGGAAGGCTGAGCGAAGGAAGATCGATGCTTTTGAACTGTGGTGTTGGAGGAAAATTCTGAGAGTGCCTTGAACTGCAAGAAGATCAAACCAGCCCATCCTCCAGGAAATAAAGCCAGACTGCTCACTTGAGGGAACGATATTAAAGGCAAAACTGAAATACTTTGGCCACATAATGAGAAGACAGGATACCCTGGAGAAGATGCTGATGCTAGGGAGAGTGGAAGGCAAAAGGAAGAGGGGCCGACCAAGGGCAAGGTGGATGGATGATATTCTAGAGATGACGGACCCATCCCTGGGGGAGCTGGGGGTGTTGACGACCGACAGGAAGTTCTGGCGTGGGCTGGTCCATGAAGTCACGAAGAGTTGGAAGCGACTAAACGAATAAACAACAAAAAATAATATCAAATGGCTTTGTTTAAATTAAATTTAAAGAAAATTTGTAAATTTCTTTTCCATTTAAAGTAAACTTTGTTTAAATTATTGTACAGGCAAATTGAGTACAACAATAATTTTGGTTCACCCACTTCTTTCTTCTGGCCCTATCTGCTTTTTGGAGCCAGACGATAATGAGCCCTTCAAAGGTGAAGGACAATCCTTGTGATGGAGATGGTTATAAGGGAAGGAAGGTGCAAGTCTTTGACAAACTTAAAAGTCTGAGAGCTCAGATGGTTCCCACTTCCCTTGAACTGAAAACAAGAATCAAATGGCTCTTACTGTGTTTGGATTGGCTTTGGACTTGCTTCTCTCATCTGCATGCCATTTCTGATTTCCATGATTTAGCACTTCCTCTGAAAGCCATCTTGGAAACTGTATTCAACAGTAGTGTTTGTTGGTTCTATTGTACCCTTGTCTCAATTCTGCTTAATCTAATGAATGGGCTTAATTAGGCTTCCTGATTCTCAACTCATAGGGGCAGATCTTGCCAGGGTATAGCATAACTAACTATCTTCTCCCATTCTCCCCAACTCTGCCTCAGATACAATAGCTTCCCCCATCAGCCTGATTAATCCCCAGCATGAACTGCACACAGAAGACTCCCTGGGTTTTTAAATTATTTTCTCACAGGGTATGTCACTCATCATTCTGTCATCCCTCATTGGTGTTGACTCCTTTGCCCACATACATACAAACTAGATAATAGCAGTTGTAAGGCTCTCTTTCACTTACAATATAATTTCTTTTTGTTTTGTCATCTGCTTATCAGGTAAACAAAGCCATGTAGATTGTTGGCAAGTATTTTACATGTTTGTATCTGTTGAATATCAATTTGTTTTCTCCAAAAAACTGTAAGGTATGTAAAGTAAAAGGTGTCTGTTATTGGTGTCTGTTATTAACCATGTCAACACCAAAATGACAAAATATTGTTTGGTTCATGGGGTTCTCTGAGCCATTATTATTCTTATTATTGCAGATGTTTCCAAGCTAGGCAATGAAACATCTGCAGGAAAACAACCATGCTCAGAGGATCCCAAGAATCCAACCATTCAATCTTGAGTTGCACATATTATCTATTATTGACAAAATATTGACAGGGTGTTGTCCTCGCATAAACTCCATCCTTTTTTACTTGTATTATAACATTATGTCAGCCTTCCAAGGTAGTCCAGACAAGAAGCACAACCAGGAATACTAGCTCTATCTTTACTGTAAGGTTAAAATAACAGAATCTTGCAAATCTGAAAGTACACCTCTGCCCTCCCCTTGTCTTTACAGTCAAAGAAACCAAGGAGGGTCCCTTCTGAGACATTTGCCATGCCCCATTTCTTCTGCAGGCTGAGCTGCCTCTTATCTGATCATTGCCTAGTCTGTGTATCTTCCTCCTGTCTCCCAAGGTCATTCCCACATACCATTCCACATTACGTCCGAGAACATAAGGGGCGGGGTGCGTGTCGCAATGCACATTTCATCATCGCCCCCAACCCATAAGGCCTATGAGGGAGCATCCTTCTACGAAGAGGGTTCCACTACTGTTTATTCCAATTTGCCGTACCTCATTACTTCCCAGTTGCGGACTCATCACCATAAATGCAGGCGGGCTCATTTTGGAAGAGATAATCTGGCCTCCAACCACCAATGCGGTATATGGTGGCTCTGCACACCATGAAAAAATTGGAAGACGTTATCTGGATTTCATGCAAGTACAGCAGCTCTCTGCTATCCATTATAGTGGCTTGGCTTTTTTCAGATTTCCACATGGGTCTGAAAAAGAAAGAAGCCACGGCTTTTAGGGAATAGTAGAGAGCTGCTGCTCTTCCACAAAGACTGCAGCCTCTCTTCCAAAATATTTCAGAAGCATGCACCGTCCCAATATACTGTGTCACTTACTTCGTTTTTCAGCACATGCTTCATATTTCTTTCACAGAGATCGAAACATTGAATGTCTGATAATAAAAAAAAAAAAAAGAATTGTAAGCAAATCAATTCTTGGATTTCCATCTTTAAGGGCCACCAGATATGGGCTGCCAAAATCCAGATGGCAGCAAGACATACAGAAAACTCTCTTTGCTCCCACCTAAATCACATGTAGATATCTGCTGCCCACCTCTGATAACCGTAATCTTCTTTGTGGGTAAAAAAATTGAAGGGATCACCTTCAGCAGATTCTTTAGAAAGAAAAGTAATTCTCCAGCATGTGCCGTGGCAATAACTGCTTTCTGCTCTTACAAGTAGTAGTAGTATGCGACAGACCACCGTTTAGCATCCTCCATGGTGCCCTAAAAGCTCCGGGGAGGCATGGATGGGAAGTAGTGTATGAAAACATTCAGAAAAAATTCTGCAAAGTTGCCTGTGGAAAAAAGGCAAAGAAAAAAACCCGGAAATTTTCTCAGAAACATGTCTGCTGGGAAATATCAGCTCAACTCTCAATGACATACTCATTTATAGATTAGAGACATAAGGCTGAAAAATAATGAGTTACTCAAGGGCAGCCAAGAAGACTACATTCTCTAATTATACTTGTCTAACAGATATAACACCCATTTTTCTCAAATGGTCAGGATCCAAAGAAAGAAGCTTATGCAGAAAGCTGAGACTTTGCTTCCCAATTTCACTTTTGCAAATCTCAAATTGCTGCAAATTTCCAAAGAGGCAAGTTCCTTTGTTCATGAAACTTGCTGCACTAAGCTGAAGATGAAAGCGCTGTTTGCTGATTCTATACATCCCTCACTCAGGATGGAGGAATTATTACAGTCTTTCATGTATAATCCTGAATTCACATTTCCCCCTAATCTTTACCTGGCAAATTCCACTGCAGAGCTATATCTTAGCCACTGCACTCACGGGTGCAGATGGTATCTTTGAAATACATAGATCAGCTCAGGGAAATGATGGTGGGCCTAGTCATCTTCAGTGGCAGTGGAAATGATTGTAGAGCTTCCTTTTTATCATAGGTTGATATCACCTAATGCCATGCAAAATGTTCTCCTGCACTGTTCGCTACTTGCTCTCAAACAGTCTCTCCCCCCAGAACCCCTCAGTTTCAAAACTATTGTCAAAGAAGTAGAGATTTCAGTGAAATTCTCATGGTGGAGTGTGGCATTTTCCCCTTCTTTAATTGGCCATGTGTGCACGAGTGTGTGTGTGGACGCGTGTTTGTGAATATCCTGCTTTTCGCTGTACAGTAACGTCTGCAGTCTCCCTGGCTTCCTGTCCTTCTTAAATCCCCAAGGAAGGGTTCATGAAGAAATGCTTTCCATTGTGTTTGGAAATACAGTAGGGAGGCTTTTGAGTAATGGGAAGATATATGACAGAAAAAGCACCAGCAGTAGCAGGCTGTGCTTCCTCTAACAATAAAGTACTCTCAAAATTACGACCAAGAGAAATGTGAAAGAAGTTCTCAGGAGCATTCTGAGACTAAGAAAAACAGAAGCCTCTTTTGCCAGGGAGGACCACTTTTTTAAAGTAACTGTAAAGTCTTAATTTCATTTGTGTTTTCAGCCTGGCTGAGCCACGGATTTCACATTCTTGCCCCTTTGACGGCCATGAGTGCAAATTGCCTAAAACAGAAATAGGCGGCTTGAGCCAGGCCTGTCTAGGGAAATGGCGTAGCACTAGATCCAATTTCTCCCCATCTCGTGCATCTCAGGAAGGCTCTGGTTGGGCCTTTCAGCTTCCTTATTCAGCAGGGAGAAGCATATTAGCAGCAGCCGTCCCTCCCTCCTAGTGACCTGCCCGTTTCTTCTGGTGATTCCCCACTCTCCTTTCAGTCTCAGAAACAATAAAAGAACCGTCTGATGCCCACTCTGTATAAAATCCCATTTCAAGATTATGAGAGGCCATACATTTCTGAAGTTAAGATTTTAAAGATTCTGGGACAGAGCAAGGCACTAGATAGTCAGCTTGCCAAATAAAGTTTATTCTCCAGTAGCTTATGGGCATCATGTTTACGTTATTTAACCAAAGGATATTTACTTTTCTCTCCCAGTTGAGTAGGTGTGCAGGAATAAAACAACAACAACTAATCCAAGCACACCTCTCCCCAATCCCAACTCCACTTGGGCATATCTAACCAGGCTGCATTTGCAGTAATTAAAAATGGAAGCTGATGAAAAAGAATGCCTCATCAACCCTCATTTCAACAAGCCTTCTATTTATCTATGTCTATAACCATCTTTCTTGCCAGGGTTAGGGCTAGATTCGTTGTCAGACTAATCAAGTCACAGAGCAGGGCTTTTGGTCACTCTGACTGCTCTTGTCCTTTGCTTTACTTGTAACCTTTCACAATTATGAACAGTATAATTGCTTCATCATGCCCTCTACGGTACATTAGACCTACTGAAGCTGGCTGGGTATCTACAATTGCTATCAATTTTCTTTTCATTTTACCTCAGAACAGATCCACTTTCATTACGCTCACAGTGGCAAAACAAAAAATACTCCTTCGAATACCCCATGTTACAAAAGCACAGTAAAATACAGGAGCCTTATGAGTGGAAATATTATTTCTCATATACAATATGAATAAAGGATTTGACATACCAACTAAACTTGACAGTTGGCATGAAAGCCACATTGCTGAAATACTTTTAATATTATCAAATTCCATTTGCTGTTTTCAGCCACAGATCCAGTAATTTGGCAGGAAGGAAAAATCAATTTCCTTTTATTTGAGGAAGAGATAGATATTTGAGATGGATAGACAGACGGACAGGCAGATAGATGGATAGAACCATCCCAACCAATGCCCTCCATGTATGTTGGAATTCAGCTCCCATTATACAGTACCAGCAAGCATGATGGAAGCATGATGGAAGTTGTAGTCCAACACATCTGGAGGGCATTAGATTCATTATTTTAAAATGGAATGTTTTGCCATAGGTTTTTATACACACACACACACACACACCATATGTAGCATTCTTCTATATATTCCTAAAATGTATTTTCAGAAATTTAATGCCCACGTTGAGGTTTACTGTAAAAATAAATAACTGAATTACATAACATATGTTATGCAATTTTTGGAAAGTAAAATGATTATTTGGATCCTCTTCTGTTATCCATGTTTCTTGTGTGTTTTTCCACCATGTAAGATTTGTGTAGGACTAGTTTTTTTTAATGTATTAGAAGCTTTTTTACCCTCATTTTTTTATATTAGACTGGATGTTAACTAGCGAGATTTGGGTTGAAATCCATGTTCTGCCACAAAGTTTATTTGGTGATTTGGGGCCTGAATCATTTTGCAGTTTAACCTTTCTCATTAGGTTATTGTGAGGATAAAATGATGTTAAACTTCGTGCAAATACTGCTTTTAGCACAGTGGAAGATATTCTGATGGATTCTGATAAATAATGAGGTGGAAACCAGCCTATCTGAATAAATTTGCTTTATTCAAAATGGAAATACTTGGCTCACCTTGATTGATTTTAGAAGTTAAAGCAGGATTATCTCTGGTATAGTTTTTGGATGGAGATCGCAAGGGAATTCCAGTGACATTGACCAAGTTAAAAAAAAAAAAATCCCCGAAGAAGGGAATGGCAAACTACTTCTATACCACTGCCAAGAAAAGGTCATAGTTACCTCGGTATAGCCACCAGGCATCAAGGTCAAATCAAGAGCATATTTATCTTTTTAAATCATTTTTCCATGCCAACTCACAAGTTTTGTATGGAAAATTTTGTTTAAAAATAATTGGAAAACATGACCAAACAGGCAGTCTTCAAGTTTAAACAAGGCTTCACATCACAAAGTCATTCCACGGATATTCTCTGCTTGCTTAAAGAAGACTGGGCTAAAGTTTTCTGGCAAGTCATGTGGCACAATGCAATACTGAGCACCAGCAGCAGCCAGAAAAGAACAGGCCAACTGCTATCCAAGAAATAGGAAAGATCATGCTTCTTAAATCAATCTCAAGAGTCATGAGATGGCCCCAGGATAAAAATCAAATCAAATCAAATCAAATCAATACATACATACATACATACATACATACATGCAATTGTAAAAAGTATTATTTACAGTAATCAATAGCAAAATGGTACAAAACAACCAATTTAACAACTCATCTAATTAGGCCATGTTTGTTCACCTCCTGAAGAGTGAATGCTTAGATTTATTTATTTATAAATTTATTATAAAGAGAAGGAATAGCTGCGTAAGAGCCAAAGGGAATTGGGAAATACTGGGACAGATCACTAATCCCAATGTGGTTGCCTCCAATAACTTAGAAGATCCTTCCCTTCTCTTCTCAATACTTTGATCAAATGTATGTGTGTCAAGAAACTACATGGACTATAAGTGTCTCCCACCCAATATTCAAGCCCCAGTAAAGGAAAGAAATGATTCCTTGGGACAAATCCAAGTTGTGTGGATTACTTCATGGGGAATTGGCCACAGGGGGATCAAACACATGACATGCTTCTGGCAAGATGCCTTGAGAGATGGCATCTGAGTCATGTGGGAAGGACAGTTTGGTAGTAGCAACTGGATTTCTTCAAAAAGATGATAGATCACACCATTTAAACAACTTTTTAAAAGTTGGAACTTATGTATTGTAATAACCTCTTCCTTCACATTCTCTTCTGCCACCGCAGGGCAGAGCCTTAGCTGTGTGTTCCAAATGTCAAATCAGTTCTGAGAAGGTTCATAAAGGTAAATTAAGCATGTCTTCTTTCATCCATGGATCTTCATCTTTGGAGGTCCACTATACATGAATATCAGGTTTAAAAAAAAACCTAGAACCAAAAAGAACCAATTGTATTATATTTACACATATTACCTATATTTCAAATATATCTGGAATGTGTTTTCAAAATACCTAAAGACAGAAATCATAAAGATTATCAATGACAAGAAAAGATAATGAAATCAGGATGATATCTAAGGGTGACCAACTTGTATAATTTGATGGCAGAAGGAATCTGGAAATCTTGCCCACTGCTTCATGCTGTAAAGAGGAAGGGGGAAGTAGGGAAGGTGCAAAGATGTGTAACTTTCCATTGTTTTTTCCCTGCAATAACTCACCTGACATGTCCTTGGGGAATGTCATTGGAAGAGATTGTAGGAGCTTGCCTCACTCCCGCAAATCATATTTCCCTGTAAAGCTAAGAAACAATTGTCCCAGAATATACATTTCAGTAAATATATATTTTAGAGACTCCAAAGAAAAAAGTCAGAAGTGCTGCAACATGATTTGCTGGGGGCCCCTAGGAGCCTTGTGAGGACCCCAAATTGAACTCTCAGTACTGCAAATCTTGCTAAGTATCTTAACCACAAGCCTGTTTTCATATGTGCAGATCTTCAATGTCCCTTCAACAAAAAAAGTATCTTGGAGAAAGCAAATGCAGAGCACAGTGCAGCTTATCAATGAAAATGAGATAATATTACCAAATACTAGTCGGCACATATGTTATATATTCTAGGGGCAAAATTCTTTTCTCTGGAATGCACAAAGTAATCATAAACATGCATCAAAACAAGTGGGGAAAAAAAGGTTAACAAAAAGTCAACATGAAGCACACAACTAAACAGAAAGTGGGGAGAGAGAGAGTCCTTGAAATATCTGAGAGACAAATATTTGTAGTCAACACTAATGTAAAGAGTTTGGTGTGATCACTTGTGCATTGACCTAAAGAAAGCCTTGTTTCTTTACTGTGACAGTAGCATAAAATTTTTAACATTTCCTTCTGTCCCAACAAAAGAAATGTTGGATGATGCCAAAATGAAAAACAAAAGAAAAATATGAAACACAACAAGATGGGAAACAGCATGAATCCGAAACAAGCTCACAGTCTCCCCCCTTCCTCATTTTTAAAATTAAATCACAAAAAAAGAAAATATAAAATAACACTGCTAAATTGTACTTTATTAATACATTCAGTTAGACGAAGTCCCTTCCTCTAGCACAGAAATACGTGAATTTTTGTCTGTGATGCAAAAATGGATGAAGACCCAAGGGAGAGGCTTCCACACAAGCATTCTCTAGTTTCATATTGGGTTCTGTTCTTAATTCAGATTGTACTGGGCAGCTTGTTCTATGACTGAGGGGAATGGAAAGAAATATTGACTTGAATGTATATCCAAAGCTGTCAAGGATTCAGAGCAAGAGAAAGGTCCTCTATCCTCAAGCTTCAATTCAGTTCTGGGACAAAAATGAGTCAGTGAGTGTTGAATGGCCGGTGTGGAAGTTTAGAGGGAATAAGCTTCATTTCTTAATTTACTCTAGGTAAAGCTGGACAATAATGTTACTTTTCCATTGAAAAGTCCTAAAAAAAATTCCTCTCTGGAAGTTCTAAAAGGCAAATTTAGTTTGACGCATGATGGGTCCACCCCAGAGAAGCAAATGTTAAACTGTTTCTGGCTGCAACGACCCAAGAGGTAAACACCAATCCTAGCATTGGGCAAGAAATAATGATGAGGTGTTAGAGAAGGGGCACAGATGTGTGTATTAAGTGGGCAGAGAGAAACATCATCTTGTCCTTTCCTTCAGCAGCAACATATTTTGAACCCACTTTGCATGTCAGAGAGTACATGAGTATATTCATAAACCTATGAATTGCACCTTGTTTTCATACAATAAATATTCCAGAGTGAAAAGCAAGGTTTAGAAAGATAATGTCATGATCACCGTTGCGATGCTTGTGACATCGCAACGGCTCGCATGACAATACAGGGTAATGGGTCCCTGACGGATTAAGGCAAAAGGCAACCATGAAACAAAAGGGAGCGACAGGTGCTGGAAACAAAGTATCAACCCAGGCCGGTGGCGCAGAAGATAAGGATACAAAGTTGCAAAGAGGTAATTGACAAGACAAACGGAGAGGCGCGCCCGAGCTGTCAAAAAGATTAAGAGCCTGGTCGCCTGGCAATGTACCATCACCGGTCAGGAAGGCGATCGAGGCAACGCCCGGAGCACAGGAGGGGGCTGCACGACCCCTCACCTATCGAGGACGAAACCAGTGGGGCTCGTGGGACGCACCTGGAATAAAGTGTGGTGGAGCGCTGACCGGCGCGGGCTATTTAAATCCCATTCCGGCGCGCTCCCCTCACTCTCAGCTTTCTAAGGGCATGCATTCTATTCCCCAATAAAACCAGAATCTAAAGTCTACTCTAGCGTCTGTGTTTTTATTTGGTCTCAGGCAGAGCCTGACAGATAAAAAGAATTCACAACCTTTCTCTTTGCTTACTACTTCACATACTATTTGCAACCTGTTTGCAGTTGTGTTATGCCATTCTTCATCTTCAGTGCCATTTAAAGGTAGGGTCCTTCTGCCTCGCCCGATTTAACCTAATCAGAGGAGATTTAGGCCAGACCGGCAGAAAACAGTCTAAAATGGATCCTGATAAAGAGAAGTCTTCATTGTATGATGCCTTTACAAACCAGTTCTGAAGAGCACTTCCTGCCCTCAATTCTGAATTTTGCAGTGTGGCGCAGAGTGGTAGGTGGCAGTATTGCAACTAAAACTCTCCCCACGACCGGAGTTCAATCCCAGCGGAAGCTGGATTCTAGGGTAGCCGGCTCAGGTCAACTCAGCCTTCCGTCCTTCCGAGGTTGGTCAGATGAGTACCCAGCTTGCTGGGGAAGGTGATGACTGGGGAAGGCAATGGCAAACCACCCCACTCTATAGTCTGCCAAGAGAACGTCGAGAAAGTGGCATCCCCCCAAAGGGTCAGACATGACTCAGTGCTTGCACAGGGGACTTTTCACCTTCAGTCGGATAGTGGCTGAAATGAAAAATGCAGTTCTAGGGCTGGCAAAGCTACCCTCCTGCTTTTAGCTCTGGCTGGGGAATTCTGGAAGTTGAAATCCACACAACCCTTCTGCCTAATATTCAAACTCAATTTTTCAGAAATCTTTAAATGGAAAACCAGAGTGTCACAACTGTCACACCTACTCAGGCAAGGTGAACAAACTAATCAGAGTTTGCGCTGGGGAAATAGAGATCCACCTCTCTGTTCAGATTAAAAGGGCTGAGCTGAGGGGACTTGCCTTTGGTTTAACATTTTTCTGCAAACTGTTGCCCACCAAAATAGGAGAAACCCGAGCTTATGCTCATCACACTGAGTAGCATGAAACATCAATTTCCAAGTGGAATAATGAATTGGGGGATAAAAAGTCGCTTTGCGAGAGATGGGCGGTGACAAAAGTTAAACATAAATAAATACATAAATGGAGAACAACTGCGTTTTCAATGACAATTGTTCACACCTCCCACTGGAAACCTAACTAGCTGTGTGATGTGCTGGCATCATTACACCAAGAGCCAGGTTCTCCCAACTGCATCCATTCACGTTTGCTTTGGAGACTTTAAACAGCCACCACCACCACCACCACCACCCAGCAGCAGTAAACAAGGAGCTAATTGACAACTTAAGAGCAGCTCTCCTTTTCTGCATCTGGTGCTACCGATCAGCATTAGCAGTAAGTGAGATTTCTGTGGCCCTGCACTCCCGTCCCTTTTTTCCCCGAGAAAGTAGTAAAAGTTTCTTGGGAAACAGATGCTCAAGCACCCTATTCACGGTATAATCCCTTAGGCCGAAATATGCTTGCTAGTAAGTAACAGAAGCATTAAACATTACCAGCAATGATGAAAGATAACTTTTACCACAGTGGTTTGCATATTTTGCACTTAATTTGTCGATGTCTTAGAAGTACCGATAAGGAATAGCCTTTTTGTAGACTGCCAACATCCCTGTGTTGTGCATTGTACCCTCTGGCCATGGAGCTCGAATTTTGTGAGCGGGAAGATGAGAGAGCGGAGATTACTTCACAAACGACACTTATTAGCACAGTTAGTTGCCACAGCTGCAAACAAGACTGGTTTCACCATGAAGCAATGTGAAACATGTGCGTCTAACAGCAGAGTCTGGAAATAAGGTTGTTTTTTTCCCTTCTTTCCTTTCAACAGTTATCATCTCCTGTCTCTAAAGCAATGAACAAGAAAACATTAAGGGGTGCATGTTTTTCAGTTTAGCTTTGCTTTGTTTCAGGTACACAGCTGTCTTAGGGTAGGACTAGTTCTGTGTGTATATGTTTGTGTGTGTGCACACCTCTGAACCTTTAAGGTCTTTTAAGGAAGCTCTGCTCTGAAGTCCATTCTACCTTAGTTTCTACTCAGAGCAGAACCTTCTCAAAAGCAGCCCAGATGTAGCATTTTCCCCCTTTTCCCTAATAACTTTCCCAAAAAGTACAACTTCCTTTTTTTTTTTTTTTGGTTCAACCTGTTTTTTTTTTTTGCTTTTTCTCAAACCATCATATGATTTTTGTTAATACGCTGTTTTGTGCTCTCTTTTGTAAGTGGTATGATCTTATTTTGCTGTGCTTCCTTTTCTTTTAAAAAAATTACACAGTGCTTTGATGGCACTATATACATGGTAATTATTAGTAGAAATGCGTGAATTACTTTTAAAGAATATGAAAAAGAACTAGATCAGGTTTTTTTTGTGTTTTGTTTTTCCAATATACACTTCTATAAAATATAGTGAAGGGATGATAGCTTTGCACATTCAAGCTCAGCTTCGTGGGTTCACTGTTGTAGTTAACTTAAAAAATAAGCAAATACATTCAATCTAGATTATATCATCAGGATCCACAATATTCAGTTTGCACTCATGTTCCCTCTGTCTACATCTCACGGAGACCAAGGTGATGCATTTTCCAGTGTGTTAGAAGCACTGTAGTTTGTGTCCTTCTTAAGCTATTTATGCAACTGCTTTTCAGTAAGAATAAAACACACTGCTCATCCATATGGCAAAATAGACCTAGGAAATAAAGCAACGGTGAACTTATTCATGTGGCTGCTGGTTTTTCCTCTCTTCTTTCTGTTTATGAACTAAAACCATTAGCCTTCATTTGCTGGAAACATTTTTTACACTTAATAAGGTAAATGTTTACAGAACTCTCACAAATACAAAACCCATAAAATCCTAGGTTTAGCATACTGGGATCAGATGTGCTTCTAGAATTCTAGTTTTCCTCGGAGTTTGGAGTTCTGAACTGTGCTGTCTCCAAAATGGAACCAATATGCTAGAAATATTCTTTTGTTTCATTTTTTAACTGACAAATCTTATGGGGTATTTTTTTCAGGCAGAAATTGAGGGACTCAGCTAAGTTTTGAGGGTGTGGTGCTCTGGATGCAATACAGATTCCTATGGTGCATTCTTGTGACATAGTGAAGCTCTTTGGATTATAGGTTATCTCCTACGTACATTTCAGTTTGGGAGGCTCATTGATTTTTCTTAAATGCTCATGGTCCACTCTATCACTCGTAAGGAAACTAACACGAAGAGAAAGGAAAGAGTTGCTGTATAGTCTTATGATTGCAAGGAGGTTGGAAAGGCACCCATTTCCCCTTAATTATACAATGTCTTGAAGAACCTTTCTGAACAACAATTCTACTGCCAGGTATCTCAACTGTAGGTTTATTTAGAAAATTAGTTTGCATTTACTATTCTTTATGTTTAATGTTCCATATGTTTTTTTCCTCTTCAAGTTAAACTGTTTTGAATGTAAACAAATTAATTGCTCAGTGTGATATGAACATATAAAAAGACTAATCCAATAGTGTATGAGTGACGAATACTGAAGTAAAATTCTTCCCCTTTCTAATTTTTTTTACAAATAATTTAAAAAAAACCATTTTGAAATAACTTACGCATATATTTTTAAAAGTAGTGGACTTATGCCATGTCACAGTTTTTCATTCCTTCACCTCCCCTACATTATGAATGTGTATAAGTCTATTAAAATTAGCAAAAATCAGTGCTGAAGCAATGAATATATAATTTTTCAAGACTTATTAATGGAGAGGAATACATTTAAATATCAGTAAAACCATTTATTCTAAAGAATCTTGATAAAATTATACAGCTGATGCTCTCAAGATGGCTTTTTAAAAGTATTTTACCAATTCACACCTCCACTTCGACTATTTGTGTTGGGAAGATACAAAGGACTTGAAAGCTATTGCAAGTTGCGCATAATCCAGTTCTGGAATTAAGTTCCAGAAATTCCTTCTTTGCTTCAGTTATGTTTCAGGAGCAGAGAAATGTATGAGAGAACAAGTTAGACCAGGGTTTCTCAACCTTGGCAACTTTGAGATGTGTGGACTTCAACTCCCATAATTCCCCAGCCATCCATGCTGCTACGTCATGCTGGCTGGGGAATTCTGGGAGTTGAAGGCCGCACACCTTAAAGTTGCCAAGGTTGGGAAACCCTGAGCTAGAGGACGGGGAGGGGCATCTGCTCATCCTGAATTGCGAGGGTATCTTCCTGTATTCACCTAAGCGAGAGAGAGGGAGTGTGCGTTTATCATCCATTCATAGTGCTCTGAGAAAGGGTTTCTTTTAACTCCTTTCGCTCTGCGATTTGCTTCAAATGATGGTATATATTTATCAAGTGATCAGCTTGAGTGGAAGAACAAATGTTTCTCCCAGCGCTGAAAAAAATAAGCAGGGTGAGCCTAAACGGCAAACAGTGCTCCAGTATATACAGTTGTCACTGATATAATGTCAAGTCAGCCTGGGCTCTTTGATGTTCCGTAAACATGTCATCTTGAGCCGAGTCAGTTTTGCCAGCATTTCATCAGCAAAGGCACAACAAACAGCTCCAATTATGCTCCATCACTGTTTATCCGTTGCCTCTTTAAAATGCCCATCTATTACCAGCAGGGTGGTTTGCAATGTTTAGTCTCTCATGAAGATGATATTTAAGGACCCTTAAAGCCCTCAGGCAAATTCACTCCCTCTTTCTCAGTTTAATATGCTACTTAAAGTAGTGCAGGGTGTTGAAAAAAATCGAATTTTGCCTTTAGAGATAGAGCATGTTTAGACAAAGGCATGTTAAAAGACCCCTGGAGAAAGTACAAAAGTCATCAGCTAAATCAAAACATAATTTATTGCTTACGTTGCAATTCATATTGGGGAGTTTTCAAAGGACGCATTGGCAGCTGCCTGCACCAGTTCAGTTCCTTTGGCCCGATAGCTCAGCCTCCTCGAAGCTGAGCACCCTTAAGATGCGTAGAGTTCAACTCCCGTTCTCCAGCCAGCATGGCCAGTGCCTTGAACTCTGGGATTTGGCTGACCCTGGTGGAAGGTGCCCAAGTTAGGGAAAGCTGTTCTAGTTCAATGCTGTCTTTACCAGCCTTGCCCAACTGGTAGCAGGTCTCCAAAATTTCAGGCCAAAGTCTTTTCCAACCATACCTGCAGACTCCAGAAATTGAATCCAGGACTTTCTGCATGTAAAATAAGCCACTGTATTACAGGCCAAGCCCTCTGAGTATGTGCATATTCACTGAAGAATAACACGTCTTCACAGGACTTTTTTTTCCCCATGAAATTATCTCATATTGAAGCTTTGTTTCTGAATCTACCAAACACACAGCCATAGCTTTATTGTTTAGCATTCACCAGGCTAGAACGTCAGAGTGTTGGTCCACCAAGTCAGCTTTAATCACCAACCACTTGGTGTGGCCTAGCAGATGTTTGACAACCCCATTGTTGTTTATTCGTTCAGTCGCTTCCGACTCTTTGTGCCTTCATGGACCAGCCCACGCCAGAGCTTCCTGTCGGTCGTCAACACCCCCAGCTCCCCCAGGGACAGGTCCGTCACCTCTAGAATATCATCCATCCACCTTGCCCTTGGTCGGCCCCTCTTCCTGTTGCCCTCCACTCTCCCCGTATGTGTTCATAACTGCAAGTAGCTGGTGAAATGGTCCTGCTTGGTCAGGGACATGTTTAACTATGCACCCATTCATACAATCAGGCCTTTCTCCAGCATTCAGCAGTTTACAGATTTTGTTAGATGCTTTGCAGATGCAAAGAGCAAAAACAAAGCCAAAATAAGAAAGTGCTAATGGAAGGGTATATTATTATTCACAAGAAGTCTTTTCCATGCATAATGAGAGTATAAAGCAAGATTATAGTTTGTATTTGTATTTGTATTTTTATGTGTTTATATTGAACTGTTTGAATGATTTTCTATTTTTATTATTTGCAAGCAACCTAGAGTCATCATATGCGAGATGGGCGGCAAAGAAATTTAATAAATAAATAAAGCAGGAATATCCCTTTTCATAAATAATAGTATATGTATCTGAGCCCACGTACATCAGGCATATCACTATTATGCAATACTTGATGGTAAATAATATTCAACGCAAGGCCATTTATCTAAAAAGTTGCCAGTATTCGTCCTGCCCATTTCTTTTATTACTCAGAGACAAGAGACTTTTATAAGCTTGATTCTTTATGGCTCTCAGCTAAGGATAGCAAAAAAAAATCATTTACTCCTTGTTTTTATACAAACTTACACAGGCAAAAGTATTTAATCTATATCTAAAATGGAAAAAAAGCTAAACAATAAAACTTTTGACATTTCAGAATTTTGTGATGCAGCTTGCACCTTTTAAGAAAATGTAGAACCAAGTATTTAAAAAAAACTACACAAAAATGGGTATGTTAGAGAAAGATATTCACAGTAATGTGTTATATTTATGGGCAATCACTTCAGTAATCTACAAACTAGTAGGAAAATTGTGTACACAAATGTACATATACAAGACAACGAAAAATACAATTTCTCATATGGTGATGCAGAAATTAAACTAAAACCAACTTAGAGTTAAGAGAATGAGAAAGTGTACAAAATGGGTATGGCAGATTCCCTCATCCTAGATCTCACCTGAGTTTGCCCTTGCTTGCTGGAGTAATAGAATATACCTAGTATATAAAGCAAGAGAAATGGCTGAGATCCATGGAAAGCTAAGCTGTTACAGGTGGGAACACTTCGGGAGAATACTAGTTCAACCTTATAGATCTCTAGTGGATTATATACAATTCATAAAGGTAAAAATACCTTTAAATCAAGCTCCTAGTGACTAATGGTTGGATCCACATGGTTTTTATGGCAACAGAATAGAAATTATTTGCTATTGCATTCTTGTGGGTATGCTTCCTGGGATTTGCCAGAAGTCTCCAATCTAAATCCAAACTAGGCCTGACCCTACATAGCTTTAAGGCCAAAATCAAGTCTGCCAAGTGCTGCCACATTATACTGAGACATAGAAAAGGACTAAAACAATATTATCTTCTTACTTGTTGCCACGAGAATTCCCAATATTGGCCAGGTGACTGGGAATAATATAGTCCAAGATAGTTGGAAATTACACAGTTGGGGACAGTGGCAGTAGATCTGAGGGAAAATAACACAGTGCTGCAGCAAAGCTGGCCCATAATCCCCTTGTTCGTTAAAGTTAAAAATAGGGTGTTGTGAAAAGTGAGGGCCTCCTCTTCCATACAAATTGTGTTTTGACAGATAAGGCCCAAGTTCTGTAACCTCTTAACTGCTTTCAATAACTCCAGAGCCAGAGGGAAGGGAACATCTTATCCTAACATACTTCAAAGCAAAGTACAAAACAAAACTAGGCATTTATGGCACAATGTTCCTTAAGTTAGCAGAGCAAATAAAGCTGGTGTCTTTTTATTGGTTGTGTTAACCACAGTAACCTGCTCAATTTCATCTTTTGTACATTTCATTTGGGGATTTTCATTTTATTTTGTTGACTAAGATATATCCCATTTTCTGACTGAAGCTTATTATGTAAAGGAAGCATAAAAGGACTCATTACTTTTTAACCAGCAACAGACAAGGAGAGAGCCTGTCTGTCCTTACTGGCAACATACCACTGAGGAGCATTTCAAGCAACAGAGAGTATGGATTCTGGGCATGCGAACTGTTCAGAAGTAACCCTAGCCTATATAACCCTCTCAGGCCACTTTGATGGGAGAATATAAGTTGTGGTTTAAAGCCAACTTGAAAGACAAACTGATGAGCTGCCAGACCTATACTTAAGCCGTTAAGCTTTTCTCAGGCCAGCCTGCTGGCTTCTTGATGTGTTCGGGCCATACTGCCCAGGAATTTCAGCCCATGTGGGTCAAGTTGGGAAAATTAGGTCAACAATCCAAAGAAATATTTTATAGGAGTGGACATAACACTTCTGAAGATCAATAAAAAAATAAGATCTTAATATTCAATATGGCTCCTTCTACTTACCCCATCCCATCCCCATCATATTGTTTTGTCGCATAGAATACCTATCCAACTGCCCTTACATAGCATCAGATCTTCAGCCCATCTTGTCAGTGTCTCTCCAAAGTCTCAACCAGAGTTCTCTTTATTACCTCTGTTAAGTTTTTTTAACTAGTGAAACAGTGGGATGGTGCATTCAAGGGGATACAGAAAAAGAATAGGGGCTGTATCGTAACAGATATTCCTCTTCCAAATCTCCCGCAAAGTTTGTTTTTAAACCAGAGACTAGCACAAAATTTCAGTGAAGATTAGATTGTTTATTACAGTACTGGAGGTAGTTAATCTGAAAGAGACACAGATGCAACCCCTCCATGTAGAGTTATGCAAAATAGAATGTCCATCTGATTGAATACAGCAGCAAAGTAATTGATTGGATATAGCAGCACATCATGCATTAAGTGAGGTCAGTGAGGTTGGGTGGAACTATGAGGTGATGAGGGCAGTACTACAAAGACAATGGTATATTTTGAGAAAACAAAGAGCCAATATTTCATGACCATAGTTTCTTTCTAAGGAGTTAGTTTTGGGGGTTTATCATATACTGCCCTTGTTTCCCAGAGCCTATATATTTTCTCCCAGTTATATCAACATTCCTTGGTCTTCTAAATATCTTATAGCTGACCTGACAGGTTTATTGGTCCTCAAGTCCCTGGAAAAGCAATTAGGAAAGGGTGATATTATGCTTTGCTTATCTGAACTGGTGCCATATTTTCTCCATGTAGGTTGTCTATCTCTCAGCTATACCAGGAATTGAAGTTAGTAATTTGTATGTACAAATCTGTGCTCCCACTAAGTCATTGTTTTTCAACTGGGCAACTTTAAGATGTGTGGACTTCAACAAATTGTAGTCCACACACCTTAAAGTTGCCAAGTTTGAAAAACATTGCACTAAGTTATGCTCCATTCATAAGGAAAGAACAGGACAGCCAGTAAATCCCAACAGAACATCATGAACCAAACTTCCAGCTAACATTGAAGGTCATCCCTGTAAAAATCTCTTCTGCTTAATTTTAGCCCATCCTTACTTCACAGGGCAGGGAAGGAAGCAAGTGGCTGAAAAAGTAATTGTGGGATCCAGGCCAAAGTGTTTGTCCCATAAGGCACTTTTCTGCACTGTGGGTTATTATTGTTGAGAGGATAATAATTGAAATCATAATTTAACCATAGCAATGCTTTGGGCCAACCACTATCTGTCACCCTAACCCATTTCACAGGAATGTTATGAGGCTAAAATAGAAGAAAGAAAACCACATCCACTACCTAGAGAAAGATAACAATAAACAACACTGTAAATAAATGAAAACATTCAGCACTATACCTGGATGGAAGCAGTATGAAACAAGCCAGCTTTTAGATGCATAATCTCAGTTCTTCTCTGACTTATTCTATGCATTAGAATCTGCTGCGTTCATTAAATGCCTTCATGGAGTTTGCCACCATGTTCATGAGGGTTGTATTTTGTAAAACACCCATCAGGTTAGTGGTCCTACATTCACCAAAAGAAATCTCCAGCTGAGACTGAGCTTCTGCTATAAATGATAGTGCCACCTAGTGTCAAAATTAGAGACTCATCTTTTCATTCCTCCACTGTTGGTGCTACTTCAAGTTGAGTAGCCAAGGAAGGAAGGAAGATCATCAATATTCACACTTTTACACTCCCATGAATCTGAAGGGAGAAGATTTTAGTTAAATTTTTGTAACACCTTTTTCATCCAGAGAAACCCAAGACTGTGGTTTTGCTTTGCCTTGTTTTATTAAATCCCCAGTGCTTTGTGACCTCATTGTCATCTAATGATAACATATTACATTACTTCACTCAATTAAACAATAAATTAATCATATTTAACTTTGTCAAGAATAATTTGGATTCTCTTTTTGTAACACAATATGCTACATATGACAATGGGTTCCCAATAATATTAAATCCATGACCCCCATTACCAGAAAATAAGACTGCAAATCTACACATTCTTCTCAGAATATGGCCCATTTAACTGAATGGGGTTCATTTCTGAGTACACACAAATGTAAAACTATCTTCATTAAAATATATGTGATGTTGTGTACATTTTTCAAGGAAGAGGTCAGTGTCAGGCTTGGTGGTTAACTAACCAAACAGTCAGAAATAAAAAACAGTAATGTATTAGGACATGATGATAAGCAAGATTTCCCATTACCCCCACAACTCTTTTATAAGCTGGACAGTAAAACTGATTTTTTTTTTTAAAAAAAAGGCCAATAAGTTAAATATTTGAAATGTGTAAGACTTAAAATAAGCTGTAGGCTGTGTAAAGCAGTTTTATTAAGGTTAGATCATCCCGGGTAGAACACTGATTTCAGGGGCTGCCAAGATTTACCACAGTGGGTCCTTCCAAATATTCTTGAATTAATTCCCAGTGTCCCTAACCATTTGGGATGGGCGGTGGGGGTCCTGGGAGTTGTGGTTCAACAATATAAGCAAGGCCATAGGTTTCCCAATCCGGCAACTCGAGAATAAACAAACCATGTCTTTTCACCATGTAAAATTTTAAAAAAAATTGCAAGGTTTCAATGTTTTTTAAGGAAGAAAAACAGGCTTGCATCCAGACATTTATGCAACTCCCTTACTATCCAGAGATACTTGCAATGCTGTTTTGTCTAATTTTCCTCAACATAGGAAGGGAAGGAAATGTAGTTTTGTATCGTTCCTGTCTCTGGAAAAGAACTGGATCATGAACATAATCCAGAGGATTTCTCTGTTTCTGTAGCCTACTCTGACCCCTTCAAGATTACTAAGAGCCCCAGTTTGCGTGTTTGCTTGTTTTCTCCTTTGTATTTCACCTTCCTGCTAGATGATGCTTAGGCTGGCTAAGATGAAGGTAAATAATATTTGAAAGGAAGACAACCTTGGATTTAAATCCATCCCTTTCCCTGCATACAAACACAGATGAAGTTTAGACAGAGGAAAAACTTACCTCCCTCCCCTTTAAAGATAAATTATTTGGGGAGAAACCAAGCCTTCCCGCTGGATCAAGGCAGTACAACCATGCCATAAAAGAGCTTGAGTGCATCTGCTCTTTTCATTGTCCTGGGAATTGATTTCTACAGGTGTGCTCCAGCTGGGTGAATAGCAGCAAGGAGTGTGTGGCCTCTGTGGTTTCTAAGCTGACCCCACAATCCCATCTGGGTGTGCTGAACTCTTTTCCCAGAACCTCTGGCAGAACCTTACAGACGTTGAGTTTGGTTTACAATCTCCTGGAATTTACAACAATACCTCAATAAGAGACCCAGTTCAGTAGTTTAGCCTTGCTGAGATTGCAGTCCTACACACCCTTAACTGGGAATAAGTTCTGTTGAACTCAATCAATCAGGCTTATTTCCATGTAGGCAAATACACGATTGTAATGTAAACTCCTGAAGCATTAAGAAACTCAGCATCAGGACTCCTGATTCTTCTCAATTATACAGATGTCCCTTCCAATATTGAAGATCTACCTAAAGCACATCAGGCATTCTATATATTTACTCAGAAGAGGGAATGGTTGATTGCTTGCCAGATGATTTGCTTTCCATTATTGGCATCATACGGGGAAAAAAGGGCTCTTTTTTGATGTTGGTGAATGAGGAGGGGGACAAAATGTGGGAGTATACATCAATTGCATTGAGGGTTTTTTTTTTTTTAATTTGCAGCATACATGTGAACATATGGCTCTGCGTCTCAATTTTTGTTTGTTTGTTTAGTTTGTCTTTTCTTTCTATTTTGGTTTACTGTCACAAATGTTTTAATTATCTTGTGCATTGCCTTTTCAGTTATGCATTGTCTCTGTTCCTTTTTTACTTGGGAGGAATTGCCGAGTCCTTCTGATTTAGAGCTCAGATCTGTTCATCAGTGTGGGTGAACACATTGGCATGCATGGCTTTTAACGTAACCTTTCATCTCCTGAAAAGAACAGTGCATGGATGATGGTGAAATGGACCTTGGGTGGACTTTTCCAGTTGACTTTCTATAGTGGAAATTGTTTCTATCAGTGGAGCAGGAAGGACCAATATCCTCAGGCCCCCTGCAGCCTCCTCCCTAAAAAATCTGGTCTGAAAATCTCCCCGAATCCCAACTCTTTAGGACAGATTTTGGGGAAAAAAGGAGGAAGAGTTCCGTTGTGCTAACAGGATTCTAGGAGCAAAAATCAGCAATCCATACAGTAATAGATATCACCATGTCTAGTCAACATTACAGAATGCATTTCCTGCATCTTTGGCATCTCAATACCCATGGCTGTCACTGAGTTCCTAGTACTATGTTTGCCTTGGTGGACAACTCTTACTTTATCACATTAGCAGTACTGAACAGAAACAGAGGGACTCATACTGTGTATGCATTGTTGGGTGAAAAGGGGGCTATCTGGGGACAAAATGGGAACCTATCCTAGGTGTCAGAATGACTGGTTACTGCCCCACCTCCAACTTCTGCAGAGGTTCAAACCACCAGTTCCCTCCTGCAAGCCTTCTTTTTCAACTCAGGATCTGGCTAATCTAGTGTCTACCACAAAGGAGAAGGAAACAAAATCGCAAATTATGCAGGAATTTGTAAGTATGCAGCTGTTTCTCTTTTTAATTTAGAATAATAAAGAGTACGGCTGGTTGTTTCTGCAAATAAAAGTCCTCAGCTCAAAGGCAAAATATTTTCAAGACAATGTACAATAAGAGTTTGGGCTCCCACCCCTTCCTCAAGCCATGTAAAAGCTGTTTTGTGAAATTAAGCTGGAAATATCATAAGTGGGAAATGACCACAGAATAAATAGGAACCTTTCAGAGCGGCAGAAAACATGTGTTATTTATTTTCCTTGTAAACAGAAGTGGCAGATTCAATCAGCAAGAAATATCAGATCATTATGACCATTTTAATCATATAAAAAGGGGGTTCATACGTTTTGTTTATGGTGCATTTAACAGCATTTTCAGTTTATCGTTAAGGGAAGTCAATAACCCTTATTTACTGATATGCAAGAGATAAGCTGAAGCATTCCTTTGACTCTTGAAAGAAACTGAACTCAAGGTGGAACAATTAAGTGTCTGTTCCATTACCTTTTGCACTCTTTGTAAACATATGGGAATAATTAAAATGCAGGGCATCTGAAAGATTTACAAACAGAGGTCATAATTCAACATAGAATTAGGCTCACGGGCCCAAGGAGTCCTAGGGTAAGGACACGCCCTCCTGGCTCCAGACTCTACTATAGGTGATCTAGGAGCATTTCCACCTCTGGCTGACTTCCTGGTTTTAATCACTGAACTCCAGTTGTTAGAAAGAAATACATCGCTTCTTCTGTATCATTACCACCTAGAAGAGGTGGTTTCTCTTATGCCAGTCATATAAATAAGAAGTTTTGAAGTTTTTCTCAGATGAACCACCCTGATCTGTTCCAAAGTAAAGAGCAGAACTTGTCTTAACCACTGATGGTTGGGGTTTCCATCCTGATGCATTCCTTGATTCAAAAGCACCAAAAAGGAAATGAAAATTAACTGCACATATGAATATTTAGACATGCATCTTTGGAGAGAAAATGTATTTCAGACAATGTGCTTCAGCTTAAATGTCCCTACCTTAAATCTTAAAACAGGGTTAATGTGGAATCAAGATAGATTTATAACAAGTGTAAAAATGGCATGATTGGAAATAGACTGATTTTGCTAATCTCCTTTTCTTCGACTTCCTATAATTTTGCGAGTGTTTTTTTTTCAGGAATAATTAGAAGATATGATTTCTAATAACCCCAGTCCAGCTGACATGCTTGCAAAAGCCAGACCTCCCTGCTTACAACCCTAGCTGTATCAGCAATGTGGTCACCTGACAATATTTAACCCATAGTTTATGGGATAAATCCAAGTATCTGGATTCTCATGACATATTAAAACATAAGTGAAGCACACATGGGTTGAGTTCATACAGCACCCTAAAGTAAAATGTAGTTAGTTTGTAGCTCAGTATGACATACAAACAATGATGATATTCATATTCATGTTTTGGACAGGGCTAGCTAGATAGCTGACCGAGTTTGCATAGTCAGATCCAAGAAGGAACTATGAAACCAGAGCACCTGTTTGCATGTACATTTCTCTTTCAATTCAACATCCTCATCACAAAACCTGCTTTGTGTGCCAAAGTCCATGAAAGTACTTGGCCTTTGCAGTTTAATCTTGAATGTATCCAAGAGCAAGCCTCAGAAAATAATGTGTATCTTGACTCTCCCACCTATTTCTTCTTCTCATTGGAAAATTAAAATGTTGTCCTTCCTGACCCAGTCTTATGCCATGAGCCCTGCAATGGAGCATGTTCTGCTTATGGACAGATAGGATCTTCCTTATTCCATTTGCAGACAGGCTGTCCACTGAGCTTTCAGACATCGCCTTAGTTCTCCCAAGAGTTGCTGAAACAGGAAAGCATGAAATATACTTCAGAATGATAACTTCGGAGTTTAATTTTAGAGAAGGTACGAAGTGATGGTTATAAAGTAGCCAGCTGAAGTCAAATGCTGACCTAATCATCACTGTTTGTTAAAAGTCTCTTTTAATTTGCTTTTACAAGAATATGGGCTGCAGGTTGGTGAATGGAGATACCCTGCACATGTGGCAGGTCTCCCAGCTTGACAAATTCTCTGTCATTCGCACAGCAAGCAGCCCAAAATATTTCTTTCTGATTAGGCTGGTGGATTTCCTCTTCTGTTTTGGTTCTTCCATATCCCAGCTTAAGAATGTCTTCTTGTGGCATCTTATATGAAAAGAAATCTGATCTTAAGCAGATGTATAACATTTCATCCTTTGAGGCCTACAGTACAACCAGGGAATGTTCAGAAGACTTGGTGGTGGTGTTCCTCACAAGTCAGTCACCAGGCAGGTCCCTTTATAGCATCTTTCAACACTCTCTGTGTGTGTGTGTGGTCTCCTTAAGTATTTTGCTGATAAGGGTAATTTCTCCCGGCAGCGGAACGTTTCATTATAGAAAATGAGGAACCCTTTTAAGAAAACCACACAGACAAAAATCAGCCAGGGGAAAACTGTCTGTTGACAATACATCATGAGAGAGAGAGAAAAAAGAATACTCATTGCCTTACGGTCACTAATCCACATATCCAGGACCATTATTTTATTTCCCTACACTTAATAAAATCTCTACCTGAATAGGCCAAAGGACTGGCCATCCATCCCAGCATCCTTTTGACCCAGCAAGAGCCCAATGATTTCTAAAGCAGAATTGCTGCATGCTTGAATGAATGAATGGGCTCTCTTGTATTCTATGACGATTGAGATGTTATAGAACTCTGGTCATTGGCTGCATATTAAGGAAAGAGAAATTTTCTTAGGGTGGTAACACTGGATGAGTTAAGATCGGTGTTAATGATATGTGGGGGGAAAGGAATGAAAGCTTAAGGAAGACCATGTCAAGAGGTCTTCCCACAAAATCAGAAAAAGGAAGAAGGGCATCTTGAAGCCTTCCAGGGAAAGTTTAAACCTTTCAGTTCTTTTATAAACTTGAGAGAGTGACCTTTTCAGAAACACAAATCTTTATCAAATTTTCTTGATCTTCAGTATGCTTTTAGAATTATTTTGCTTTGCTCTAGGTCTGGGATAGGGTGACATTTGTTATGTCTCACAGGCTGTCTTTGCCCACTAGCAAATTTCATCTGAATTTGGAAGAGAAAAATGACCTCCAAAATTACCTACTGTTAAATGAGTGATGATGGAAAAACAGAAGAGTAGCCGAAAGAGGGCCTAATAGAGAGACTTTATATTTTCAATGTATCTGGATAACGTCTCCTGGCAGGGAGATACAAGATCTCAAGTTAGAACTCTCCATGGGCATGTGCTGGGCAGTCAATATAAAATTCTTTATATTCACTACCAATAAACTTCAGAATT
This sequence comes from Candoia aspera, assembly GCF_035149785.1. Lineage (NCBI taxonomy): Eukaryota > Metazoa > Chordata > Lepidosauria > Squamata > Candoiidae > Candoia > Candoia aspera. The sequence continues at coordinate 178,098,330 of NC_086153.1, forward strand.
GTTTCTATATGTTGTTAAGCATAAGCACAGAACCTTTTCCACCAGCAACAACCACATGATCTGATTGCCTTGCCTCTAGCAAGGCCACCTTTATAGCCTGTGGAAATCAACCCCAGGGAGTTTTGATGGCTGGAGTTCTACAGGGTGAGGCTATCTGCTTGCTGTCAATCTGGCTTCTACTCTGATGTAGGGATTCCTTCATTCCTCCCCACACAGACCTTTTCTTCCTTTCAGAGATAGACTTAACTTTAGGACAGAATTGCCTCCAGAAATTGTCCCCTCAGTATTGTCTAAAGTGTTGCGCAGTGCCCAAACAGCAGCCTCAAAAAGCCTTGGATTCGGCCCACACAAAAGTTGCCCTCCCACAGAAAGAGTACATAGGGAATAATTTTACCAACTGAATTTTGCTTTACTTCTACTTAAATCAAATCCTTTGTAATTGTTGGTCTCCTCCAACCTATTTCTTTGTCCTGGCCACTCTTGCTTTTGGGTATCTGGTCCTAAACATGCCAGTCAAATGCCAACTATTTGACCTAAAAAAAGATACACACTCATATTTTAGGTGATTGTTGAGATTTCTGGCTTCCGGTGGGGGGCACGGCCGACTGAATAGCTGTGTCCGTGAGCTCCACAGACAGAACTGACAACGCGGCAGGGTTTTTTGGCACAGGCAGGCTTTTTCCTGAAGCCCAGAGCATTTTCATGGACAAAGAAAACACTCAGAATCATCTCATCTGCCCTCCAGAATGGCGACTTGCAGCCAGAGAATTGCAAACAGTGTCTGCATTGATCTGGTAAGAGCCACTGGGAGGCCAGGACATCACCATTTCCAAGCCATCCTGTAGCCTTAAAGAGACACTAAGTCAACTTCCAGTGGGATCATGGCAGACTGAACAGCTGTGCCTGCAAGCTCTGCAGGCAGAACTGGCATCGTGGCAGGTTTTTCAAGCTCAGACTGGTTCCTCCTGAAGCCCAGGAGCATTTTTCTGGACCAAGGAAAATGCTTGGAATTGATGCATTTGTCCTCCAGATGGCGAGTTGCAGCCAGGAGATCATAAACAGCATCTGCAATCAACGGGTAAGACTTTGCCAGGGGGCTGGGATATCACCATTTCCAAGCTGCGCTGCAGCCTTAAAAGGACATTAAGTCCAGCCACCCCATTTCTAAAGCACCCAATTTTTAAAAGTATTTCTACCCTAAGAGAGGCTTTCTACATAAAGGAGAAATGATCTCTCTTGGTGCTTATAGTTATTTTTGTGATTAATTTTAAAAAAAAATTTAAAAGCATTGGTTTTGCTTTCCATCCAATACTAAGGAGGGTTGAGAGTATGTTATTGTCCTCCTGTTATTATTTTTGTGATAATTTTGAAGATTTTTGCATTTTTCCTACACGTTCAATCTGCCATTCTAAACTTTTACTTTCCTGCCGCTACTTTCTCTGCAGACTGTCTGTTATCTTATCTTGACTCAGTTTGGAAATTTTCCATTACCTTTCACTTCTGCTGGTTAAGTATCTAGGGGGCACCATAATTTACTGCCTCAGACATGGAGGATCTTAACCAGGCTTTCTCTGACTTTCACTGAGATATTAAAGAAGGTATTAAGCAGATTTTTTCTGATTCCTGCCAAGTTATTATGCAAGATATTCAGAGCATTGTGGAAAATATGTGGTCTAAAATGTGCCATCTGGTTGTGGAGGTTGTGGATGGAACTGAAGAATCTAACAGTGATGGAAATGTCTTTCCTAAGAGTGAGATTCCGGCTTCTGTTGAAATCCTGGATGAAATTGACAATGCTGAATTGTAGAACTTAAGGAGAAATTGAGCTGCAAGACATGAGTTAATTTGACTTTCTGATGGAATGTTATGGAAAAGAAGGAGCTATTATGTATGGGAGGTTTTTTGAAGAGAAGTCTGTGTTAGTGAGGGGAGCAGTTGGGTTGTTTTATCTCTTTAGGAAAATAGCTCTGTGTTTATTATGGGGATATGTAAATGTCTTGGTCTATTTTGAAGTGGGTTAAGGGACCAAAAATATTTATCTGGATGGTCTTTCGGCTTTGGATGGTTTAATGATTAGGATTAGGATTATTAAGGTTTTTTTTTAAAAAAAATTAATATTAATTCATGTTTCTTGTATTATTAATTATAATGGCAGACAATTTACATGCTTTTTTATTTTTGATCCTTATTATAGTAGACAGAAATGTATAGAATAGTAGTAAGGTAAAGGTAAAGGTTTCCCTTGACGTAAAGTCCAGTCGAATCCGACTCTAGGGGGCGGTGCTCATCTCCGTTTCTAAGCCTTGGAGCCGGCGTTGTCATAGACACTTCCGGGTCATGTGGCCAGCATGACGACTCGGAACGCCGTTACCTTCCCGCTGAAGCGGTACCTATTGATCTACTCACATTTGCATGTTTTCGAACTGCTAGGTGAGCAGGAGCTGGGATTAACAACGGGAGCTCACCCCGCCGCGCGGTTTCGAACCGCCGACCTTCCGATCGACAGCTCAGCGGTTTAACCCGCAGCACCACCGCGTCCCTGTTAGTAGTAGTAGTAGGAAGGGAATAATTAAGTAATTGTTATGTTGAGGGGTAGTTGTTTAGGTGATTTATATTTTTCTTTTCTTTTAATATAAAGTGAGGGAGCAATGTTATTTAGTGATTTTTATAATGTGTTAAGAGGTTGACTTGTAGAAATAATGTGATTTTGGTTTAATTTAGACTAAGGGATTGATTATGAAAAATTGCTGTATATCCTTGATGTTTAAAGTCGGAAGTCATGTCTTTTTGTAATCTATTTAAAATTTTTATCTTGTGTTTTCACACTTTTTTAGTTCTTTTTTTGTAGTTTTTTTGTTTTTCTTTTATCTTTTTCTGAAATTTAATAAAATTCTTTTAGAAAAAAAGAAAAAGAGACACTAAGTTGAGCCACCTCATTTCTAAACCACCCAATTTATATATTTTTTAAAGTTGTATACCCTAAGAGAGACTTTTTACAGCAAGGAGAAGCCTTCTTTCTTGGTGCTTATCATTATTTCTGGGATTAATTTTTACATTTTTTTTAAAAGTTTTTATTTGTTTCCCTTTTAAATACTAAGGAAGGTTGAGAATAAATAATCACCTCCCTGCTATTATTCTTGTGTTGAATTTGAGGAATACTAATTTTCCTACACGTTGAATCTGCTGTTTCGAATCTTCAGTTTTCTGTGGCCACTTTCCATGGGAGCTGCTTGTTAGCATACTATCTCTTGTATCAACAACTTTTGGAGATTTTCCATTAACTCATTAACTCCTATTGGCACTAGTCAAGTATCTAGGGGGCGCCATAATCTACTGCCTGAAACATGGAGGATTTTAAGGAGACTTTCTCAGAGTGCCATTGTGAGCTTAAACAGTCCTTTAAACAGATCTTTTCTGATTTCTGTCAAGCTATTTTGCAAGATATTCAGGATAGTGTAGAAAATACCAGCTTTAAAATGTGCCGTCTGGCTGGGGAAGCTATGGAAGAAGTTGAGGAACTCAACAACAACAATAGAAATTTCTTTATTGATAGTGGGAAGAAATTTTTTGTTGATGATGACCAGATTGGGGAACTGAAGGAATTAAATGGACAGATCGAATTGTGAATTATAAACGAAATTGTTTTTCTGATGGAAAATTATGGGGAAAAAGAGGTTCTTTTCTATGCGAGGTTTTTTGCTGAGAAGTCTGATTTTTTAAGGGGGGCAGTTGGGCTTTTGGATCTTTCTGTGAAAAATGCCTGGAGATATGTAAATGCTTTGGTCTATTTTGAAATGGGGTAAGGGTTTGAGAATGTTTATCTGGATTGTTTTTAAGGCTTGTTTGACTTCATATTTTTTCAATGATTTGGATTAAGATTAATAAGGTGTAAATATTACATGCTGGTTTTAGGTTTAATAGGATTAAGATTGTTATAATTGTAGTATTATTAATTTTAAGAGTAGACAATTTATATCTGGATTGCTTTTAAGGTTTGTTTGATTTTTAAGAGTTATAAGATATAATAATTCTTTGGTTTTAGGTAAATCGGGTTAAGATTGTTATAGCATTATATAAAAGTAGACAATTTAAATGTTTTTATAATTTGAGTTTTACTGTAGTGGACAGAAATATATACAATAGTGGTAGGAAGGAAATAATTAAATAAATGTTGTTTTGGAGGGGAAGCCGATTTGGAGGTTTATATATTTCTTTTTCTTTTAATATAAGGGGAAGGAGCAATTGTGTTTAGTGATTTTTGTAATGTGCTAATTGAATCATTTATAGAAATAATGTGATCTTGGTTTGATATAGAGTAAGGGATTGTTTATGGAAATTGCTGTATATTCTTGTTGTTGAAAATTGGAAGTCACCTCTATGTAATCTTCAAAAATTCTTTCTTCTTGTGTTTCACACTCTTAGTTTTTTTATTTTTGTAGTTTTTATTTTTGTTTCAAATTTAATACAATTCTTATTTTAAAAAAAGGAGATTCGCTTTCTGGGCAATCCTGCAGTGACTGCAGGCTACATTTATACTACAATATTTGACAGATTTTTTAGAGTGGGGGGACATTATGGAGTACTGAAAATGGATTCAATGATACAGGCTACTTGTTGCTCTGTAGTTCTAGGCTGCCCACGTTTGGTGTAAAAGTTTGGAAGGATTTGGAGAAAAACAACAACAAAAACTACAACAAAAGATACTTCCACCCAATCAGAGGGCTTATCCACTAATAGAGGAAAGCTGAGAGAATGAATAAATATATAATTTCTCTTCCCACACCAAGATAAATACCATTTCACACTATGGCACCTGAAGTAGACTCCATGCTGGCCTCAGAATACAACCAATGCAATTTTCCCAAGGTCCTAAATCTATTTCCTTATGGTGGCCAAGATACTGAATTGTACTATAATCTATTTCCTGGAGCTCTGATTGCCTATAAGAGATAAATGGAAAGGTTCAACATACTGGTGTAGGTTTTCATGCCTGGCATCAATGAAGTAGTGATGAGCATTCAGGCTGAATGGCCAAGGTCTAGTTTTATTTGGTCTGACATTTCACCAGCATCTGTGGCTGGCATCTTCAGAGGCAGACTTAACTGCTTTGTGGTATACTTCTCAGCAACTCACAGGCAACTGAAATGAGCTGGCTGGCTCTTGTATTTGAACCTGGCTAGCTGCCCTCTGATTGGTTCATGTCACAGTATTCCAAGAAAGCTGGTTCCTGAATGGTTCTTTGTCTGATTGGTCCATTTTGAAGAAATTCCAAGAGTACTGGTTCCTGATTTGTCTGTCCTTGATCCAAGCTGCTGATTAGTTCTTTGTGAAGGTGAACTTCTAATTGGTTTTGTTTTAGAGAATTCCAAGGCAGCTGATTCCTGATTGGACTTTTTTTCAAGCCAGGGCACTGCTAGGTGTTCTTTCTGGTAAGGTTGCTGCAGATACTTTTTGATTAGATAAGGGCTGTTTAATCTTAGTGTGGCATAAAGCTGGGATCCATGCTTTATTGATTTTCAAACTCTCCTCCTTTCTGTTGAAGTTGTTGGAATGTTTATGAATCTCGATGGCCTCTTTATGTAGTTGCACATAGTAGTTTGATGTGCTTGCCAGCACCTGTGTGTCTTCGAATTGGATCTTATTCAACCCAAAAGCTCATCACTGCTTCATTGATGCCAGCTGTGAAAGCCTACACCAGTATATTGTTCACCTCTAGAGGGAGAATGTTTTCCATCAAATTCATAGACTGGAAGCTCTTCAGAACAAAAAAGCTCATCTTCTCTGTTCTCTTATGTTTCTGTTCCATTGCCAGGATTCTGGGACAATGCCAAAATTTCTAAAAATGAAAATAGTCTTCAAGTCTCCACAGTCCCATGGGTTATATATGACCACACGGAATGTGCCTTGTTACATGAAAAGATTCACTCCGCATGGAAGAATCTAGCCCTAACAGACAAGCAGTCACTCCATTTACACCTCTAATTACCAATAAGATGACAGGTCCAGACTGGAACAAGATTGACAATCTGATTCACAGGAAAATGGAGAAGATGGAATATGTTGCTCAGAAGCAGAACCAGAAGTTTGATAAATGCCTATGCAGCTGTTCAGAACCAACACTTGATACTGTACGAACAGTCATCAATCTCACTGATTGTCCATTCAGTGAGGAGGAGACATCAGTTCTTGCTAAAGGAGGGAACTTTGCAGTTGTTCCTTTGTGGTGCCTCCTGAGGATATCATCTAAATGTTGTTCACTACTTTCTGAATTTCTGCAGAAGAAAACAGATATGAGATGGCCAGAATTTTATTTATTGATTTTATTGATTTATTCGATTTGTATAGCTACCCATCTCAGCAAGTGACGCTGAGCGGCAGGTTTTATGAAAATCCCATCCTCCCAGCAGCAACCTGACAATGAAGGAGACATGGCCTTAAGGAATCTCAATGCAGAAGAGAACATCATTATTCTGCCAGCAGATAAAGGGAACACTACAGTCATTATGAACATGGACAATGATCAGAATAAGATCCAGGACCTTCTAAATTCTGCAACTTACAAGAAAATCAAGCATGAACTGACAACAAATATCCTACTGAAAACTAATCATCTTATTAAGACCGCATCAATCTTACCTGATTTGCACAAAAGCCTCTGTAAGACTGATGCCTTACCACATTGTCTGCATGGGTTACCTAAAAGCCATAAGGAGTCGATGCCATTATTCCAATTGTAAGTGCCATTGGTCCCCCTACATACTACATTGCCAAACATTTAACAGCTCTTTTGCAAACACACATTGGATTAATGATAATGCACATCAAGGACTCAATTCATTTCATTGAGAAACCCAATAAGCTCAGTCTTGGACAGGGCAATAGATTAATTCTGATGTGGTCTAACTCTTCACCGAAGTGTGGATCAAGGAGACATTGCTGTATGTATGTATGTATGTGTGTGTGTGTGTGTATGTGTGTGTGTGTGTGTGTGTGTGTGTGTGTATATATATATATATTAAGAGAGTCTTTCCTAAAGACAATTACCAACCTCTTCCATCACTGCCTCATGACCAGCTACTTCCAACGGAACCAATAATTTTATGAGCAAACTGAGGGAGTTGCTATGGGGAGCCCACTGAGCCCAGCCATAGCCAATTTCTACGTGGAGAACTGGGCACTGGATACTGCGCCCTTAAAGCCCTCCACCTGATTCCACTATGTGGATGACACTTTCATGATCTGGAGTAATGGTGAGGAAGAACTCAAGAAATTCCTAGAACATCTGAATAGCATTCCCCCAATATTCAGTTTATGCTGAAAGAGGAGAAGAATGGCAAACTTGCGTTCTTGGATGTTCTGATCATTTGGAAAGGAAATCAACAACTTGGACACAAAGTATATTAAAAGCAAACACACATAGATCACTATCTACATAAAGGTTCCAACCATCACCCCCACTAAAAGAGAAACGTAGTCAAAATTCTTAGTGACTGTGCCAGATGCATCTGTCAGCCTGAAAGTTTAACAGATGAGTTGAGACATCTTGATACTGCTCTAGAAGCTAATGGGTACTCTACTGGTAAGATCAGGCAGGTAATGTAATCCAACAACAGTAAATACACATCCAGAGACAAATTACCTCCTATAAGGGATCTTCCCTATATTGAGAAAGTCATAGACTGTATTGGTAAACTGTAGAGAAACACAACCTAAAAACAATCTACAAACCAACAAAGGGGATTCAAAACATCATTCAGTCCCCCAAAGACGGCAGAAATCCACTCTCATCATAAAGAGTCTACCACTGATGGAGGAAAGACACACAGAATTCCTTCTTCACTGACCATCATTCCTGACCAGAAGTCATGGTGATAGGTATTGATATGGATAAATTTAAAAGAGCATTAGACAAACCCTTAAGGATAAATCTGTCAGTGGCTAGTATACAAGACAGCTATACATTACCTCCAGTATTGGAGATTGTGAGATGCTTGGTATCAGTAAAAAAGTAAAGAGAAGAGCAGGTGGCAGCCGTGGCCAAGAGGGCCTTTGCGCAGCTTCGTGTTGTGCACCAGTTACGCTCTTTCCTGGATCAGAAGGCCCTTTGAACAGTCACTCATGCCCTTATTATCTCCTATATTGACTATTGCAATGCACTGTACATGGGGCTACCCTTGAAGAATATCCGGAAGTTACAGCTGGTCCAGAATGCAGCTGCGCAGGCTATCTTTGGCGCCCCTAGAAGGGCGCATATAACACCTCTGCTACACGAGTTGCATTGGGTGCTGGTTTGCTTCCGGGTCCAAGTCAAAGTGTTGGTTATCACCTTTAAAGCCCTACATGGCATGGGGCAGGGCTACCTGAGGGACCGCCTCTTCCTTGTTACATCAACACATCCCACCTGATCATGCAGAGAGGGCATGCTGTGGACCCCGTCTGCAAGAGAATTCCATCTGGCGGGGTCCAGGAGGCTGGCCTTCTCTGCAGTAGCTCCCACCCTCTGGAACATCCTACCCCCGGAGGTGAGGTTAGCCCCATCGCTCCTGGCCTTCCAGAGGAATCTGAAGACCTGGCTCTGCCACCTGGCTTGGGGCGGGGAGGGGAGTAGCCATGTTTGGGGATGGCTAGTGCTCTAGAGTGCTCATCCCACACAAGGACTAAATTAGATCATTGCCATCTGGACTTCATTTTTATCTATATTTATTAGTTACTTGTAATTGTGTTTTATATAGTGTATTTTATATATTGTAATTATATATCTACTCTTTTATTATTTTGTTGTAAACCACCCAGAGTCCCCCTGGTGGGAGGTAATGGGTGGTGACAAATTTGATAAATAAATAAATCAGTAACTGGCTCAAGAGGATAGATGTAGTTGGGTTCATGTTTTGCTCATGTTTTTCCAGAGGCATCTGGTTGAAAACGAAATGCTGGAGTAAAAGGGCCTTTAGTCTGATCCAGCAAAGCCTCTGTATTCTTACAAACAAACAACAATAACAGTATTTTTCATTGCATATTTTATATTCTTGCTAGCCACTGGGAGCCTTGACAAGTTCAGTGGCATACAAATTCAGTGAATAAATCCAATGAATAAATTAACAATAGAAGTACATTCTATAAATTGCCTTGAGATCTTTAATTCCTGCCTGTCGCCAGGACTTAAATGAAACTGAGCTTATAAACAAGCAGATGATTAATACTGGCAATGCAGTCTTCCAGTCCCAGTGACTTCATATTGAAGCAACCTTCTGGTTTTAATATTTGGTATGTATGTGTGAAATAATTTATTGCTATTTCAAAGCTATTTCAACTGTTCAACATTTGTTGGTTTGGTGAACGAAGGAGAAAAAAAGGAGACTCTTTCATGGGAACATTAGTTCTTAATTTTAACATTTCCTTATTTTTAAGAATTGGGATTTGATGTGGCAATAACCTTAGAAACATTTTTAAGTGGAGAAATATTGTAAGCACGTGAGAGGGGTTTTTTTTAACATGATTTCAAAACTCCAGGAAAGTCCCATATTCAGGTGGCCAAGGAGTCACCATATCAACTTGTGTCCTTACAATTGCTAAATGCCAAAAATCTCCACATAGTAAATTATCATCAAGAGGATTAAGTAGAGTTAAGATCATGTAGGGTTAGGCCATACAGGGCCTTGGGACACTTTTCCCATGGCTGTTCTTGACTCAACAAAGGTGTCCATATATTTTGTGCCTCCAGGCATCTACCACAAGATGTTGACACATTGGTCAGTCCATTTCTGGGCAGCTGGATTAAACAGTCCAGCTGTCGGCCAGTTCGTTTGTTTTCTGTCCTGCCTTTATTATGTTTCTAAATAACTCAAGGCAGTGAACATACCAAATATTCCTTCCTCCTATTTTCCCCACAAAAACAATCCTGTGAGGTGGGTTGGGCTGAGAGAGTGGGACTGGCCAAGGTCACCCAGCTGGCTTTCATGTCTAAGGCGGGACTAGAACTCTCAGTCTCATGGTTTCTAGCCCGTTGCCTTAACCACTAGGCCAAACTGGCTGTTGTAGAACTCAAATCCACTCCCAACACTGGACTGACTCATCTCATTCATGTGTAGATTCCAGGAAGGAAAGGAAATTCAAAAATCCCAGAAAAAAATTATCTGAATTATATCATGGGAGAAACCATAGGCCACGTGTATATTTTCATATCTTTGGACTTTTGTTTCTCTTGGGAATGAATACTAAGGAAGTGAAGGGTGTAGAGTGTAGACAAGTGTAAAAAGCTCAAGAAAAATTAGGTGGAAGATATTCTGAGAAGGACTGCTTTATTCTTTATTAATAATCAACATATTTAACCCACAGAAGCTCCTGGTGCAGCTAACAATACAACATATATACTGTATGTGTGTGTGTGTATTAAAATTACACAGAATTGTGATTTTTACAATTTCAAAAAAACAAATGCAGTGATTTGTTATAGATTTCTCTAAAAAAAAATTAATAAAAAAGAAACCTATCATTTCTAATTTTGGGCAAGCATAGACGAATATAACATTCCTCCCCAAAGCATTATGACTGAAAAGCTCCCAATGAACTGCTTTCTGTGATTTGAATGCAGCCCTGTCAACATCTGGCTTTATTCCTCTGCCTTCTAGCTCTGCCCATCTTAGCGTTGTATTAACGAAACTGTATTGTATAAGGAAACGAACCTACATGTAGTAAGTTTCTAGAGATTCAGCATTTGCCTTTCTCAGTGCTCCAGAATTTCAAAACCTCATGATGGTTCTGTTTCAGAACATATTGCAGGGATCCCAATTTGCCTTGTGAAGTCATAGAATCATCTAGAAGCATCCAAATGCACCTCAGGATACTAGACTCAGCCAAAACAGATATATATCCCTAAATTAAATGTGAGCACCAGTACTTTGAGTCATACTTGGAAATGATCTTGAAGTTTGTGCACCTATTTAAGTCTGAAAGGATAGATCCTCTATCCACTCTCTATAAGGAATCTTCTCGTATCAGCTATAATTTCTAGAAGGTCTTCTGAGCCAGTCCCATGTACAATTCACTATAATTGTGGCCAGATGATCTCAGTGTGGGAGTGGCTGTAGCTGAAGGACCAGGCAAAGCTGGTAAAGTGTGCTCCATGCCATGGAAGCCACTTCAGACTCCAAAGATAAAAACTAACCAAAAGCGATTGATGTAATTAAATCAAATAAAATCCATAAACTACAAATCTGATCCTTTAGGAGGAGTACAATATCATTCGAAACTGACTGACCACCTTGCATCACACACTGACTAACAGCATCTGTGGGGTGTCTGAACTAAGCTTCAGTTGATTGGCTTTCCTGCAACTTCCAGGAACTCATTCAGTATCTACAACTGAATCAGTTGACAAGGCTAAACATTGATAATCTCTCACCTGAAATCCTCACATGGCTTCATTCAGAAACTCGATATAAATTCTAAAGGACATCAAGTGGGGAGGGGGAATAAAGCCATGGAGAAGATCATAGCAGAGCTTCCATGGGGAAGAGCTGTAGTATCCCAGCACCACCTTCTGGAAATGGTCAGATCAAACACCACACATTTTCTTACGTTCAGTGGAAAGAAGAATGCAAGTAACAATCCTGACTTCACCACTGGGAAGTTAAAAGCAAATATTCTGTTCTTTTCAAAAGCCCTGTCATGAAAGAGAGTCCAAGGAAATGTTGAGGGTGGGGGGAAGGGTGGCTCCATCTTTACCAGATTAATTTTCTAGGAGGATCATTGCTGAGCACTGGAAAAAAATAAGCAGCTTTTAATTGTGAAACCATTCTTTGTCTCTCCTGTCACCTATTGAACATTGAAAAATACTTAGTACATTGATTCCAGATTTTGCATTGTTGAAATCAGTGATAATTTAGTTTGCATAGCTTAGCAAGATTTGTCATGGGACTTTATCCGTCTTTAATTCCCAAACCCCAAGATTTAAACTGATCAGTTGTCAATGACTTATTTAGGGCTAGGGTAGTTCTGAGAGAGAGGAGTTCGTTACAAAATCCAAACCAGAATTCTTCTCCCTCTTATCAACCTTTATCTAGCACCTGTCATAAATTGTAGAATGAAGATGTCATGCTTGTAACTGGCTGGCAAAACTTCATCTCTCTATTAATTATTATTTATCTTCATCAACAGATTCAACAGAACAATACACACCTATTCTAAAATAGAAAGGAAACAGGGAAGGCTTTCCAAGCTGGATTTATCTCTAGGTTTCTTGGACTAACTATAAGCCCTTGGATAAACTTACAGCAATTTAGGAAAGAGAGTGTCCAGAAATACAGTAAATGGGTTTGGTTATTCAAGTAGCACTATATATGGCAAGCCGAAGAGGTTATCTTTTATTGGAACATGTTCGGTTGTTCAACCTTCCAAACTTTTCTATGAAAAGTTCAGATTGCAACATGGCCATGGTTCTGAAGCATCAATAGAAAATATTCTCTTCTTTGTATTTTCTTTTTGAGCACTTTCTGTGTTTTCAGATAGGCAGAGGAATGGATGGACGATTTTTTTTCTCGGAACAAAGTTTAAGAAACTTGAATAAGACAGAGAGGATGAGTTTGGCAAATAAATGCAGAGGTTCATGAAAAAGTCAACTAAACAGTAAGCAACCAAAAATAGATTGTATTACCTGAGATGTCACTAAGCATATTAGAGAAGATCTTGGACTTGACTCAGACATGTCTTGTGTAAGTGCTGTGTGCTCTTGGGGCAGTAGCTATATTGCAGAGAATTACCAAGAGAAAACAACTGTGTAGTAAGGAAGACACATGACATCTCAAACCACCCCATGTGCCTTTAAAAAGACGTATGGAAGGATAATGGGAAGGAGGTTAAAAGCAGCTTTCTTTGACATGCAATTTATGCCTTGTATTTCTCCAGCCCCCACCCCCAAGAAGTATTATTTGGATATTAGATGAAGTGGCTTTTGAGCATAAAATCAATAAAGCTGGTAAACTGCTATTTCAGGCATTACATAAAGGATGTCTCCCTCCCTCTATAGTGCTGGAACATTAACCAGTAAACAGATTCTCCCAGGAAGTATGGGCAGCATTGCTTTACATTATAATATTCTTATTTTTCAATATACAGCATGCACAAGGACCCCTCAATCCTACTTTGTTATATATTTTCAGATTTCACATATATTGTCTTAGTGCTGATCCCACTGACAAAGAAAGACTACCATCTTGCCCATATACTGTAGGTATCACAGTCAGAGAAGGTTCTTACTTTAGGTTTCTGTCTCATATTTAGAAAGCTTAATTATTATAAAATATACCATCGCTAAAGACTCACTCCTTCCCTTGAGAGCAGTCAGGGTTTTTCTTTTTTAATAAAATCCCCTTTGGAAGATTTCAAATCTAACTGACATCTAATGGGAGGGGGCATATTCACCAACTTGCAGCTGGAGAAGAGGCTTTTTTTCCAAGTCTAATTGACCCTCCAAGGTATCTTTGTGTGAGTTTGTGTGCGTGTATAAATAAATAATGATACCTGAAGGAACTTTGGGGGGATGTGTACACTGCCACTAGAGTTTCCAAAAAGTTACTAAAAGGTTACGCCTAGTGTAACAAAGCTGAGGCTCCTAGGATGGAAGGTTGTTTCCCAGATCACTTCTCTCAGAAGCCCTCTGAGTCTTCACACACTACTTTGCCTCCTGCTTCAGGGTATCAGCTTGGTAATTCCTGCTGTCACTACCTATCTTCCAGCAGGCATCTCACCTGGCATCTACCTTCTAACCCAGGTGTGCAAGGTTGAAATAAGTTTGATAGTGCCACTTCCTGATTCCACAGCCTACTGGCATGGTGTCTAGAATATTCTGCCCTTCCATCTTTGGGAGATAAATCAATCTTTTACAAGATAAACACACATTTTTAAGAACAGTGTTTTTATTAAAAACTTTTTCAACTGAAGAATTAAAATTCAGAATTTCATTAAGATGATAATTACAGAGCTGACCAGATCACAGTAATACAACAGTTTGCATATTGGTTAAAAAAGACATACAAGATAAAATGCAATAATCTGGACAAAGTACAAATGAAGAGCTCAGATCTCTAAAGTGATTGGAGAATATATTACAGATCTCAAGAAGATTCTAAAGAAGAGGTTGTATCTTCATAACCCTTTGGCTGCCTGGAGAAGGTACTATACTAAGCAAAAGTATCTGCCTTTTTTTTCTTTTAAAGTAATCAGTGGTGTTCATGGATGTCCATAGGGGGTGAGGCAAGGGGAGGAAATAGATCAAATGTCAGGATCAAATACATCATTGTGATGATGTCACCAGGCACATGTTAACATATCATGATTTACTTATGTAAGTTAAAGCATATCAAAATAAAATGATATTTAAAAAAACATAGAAAAGCCTGAAGCAATTCATAGCATATGAGAGGCATCAGGTGATTTCTATAAGCCATGGCTATTGTTAGAAATTTAGCAACCTTATTGGAAGCAGCTGAAATTTTATTGCTTAGGAGAAAAATGATAACCTTCTGCTCAGAAGAGCAATTTAGATTTCTAACAATTGGTGTCATGAGTTCTGCCCTCAATTTATTGTATAGATGGCACTCTAGCAGTACATGTGAAAGATTCAACTTCTATATCAAAGCATATACACATGTGATTTTCATAGGTGATACTAATGTAGCTATCAGTTGTCACCCTAATAGGTAATTCACTGATTCAGGCCAAGGTGAAGAGTCACCTTTATGAAATTTGTGAAATGTCATAAAAGTATCTGGGAATGGAGTAGGGAAGAGTGATTATTGAGCTGTAATGGAGGTGGGAAACTCGGATTCTTTCTGTCTGGAGATCTAGGTCTCAGATCCTCCGCTGAAGGGTAACTATGGCTTTATCAGGGCTAGAAAAGAAAAGCCACAGTAAGCCAGACTGAGTTTGACTTGTCTTCTTAAGAAAGATTCAAGTCTGTCTAATAAGGTGAGGTGAACCAAAGATGTTCCACGAAGAATTTGCTTCAACCAGTATCTAGGGTGACAGAACCTCAAACAGGTCCCTAAGGAAATTAATTCCAGACAGATAAGGGGTTAAGGCTAGAATAAGAACCCAATCTATGGTTTTTAAAAATGTGGATAGCTTCTAACCTAGAAACATCCATATAAATATATAACTGGGCACTATATAGCATTGACCCCAGCATGAAAACTGCTGGTACCTAGCTGTTACCATGTTGACATGTGCATTTAATAATGGCAAAGGATGCTTTGGGGGCTCTTATAAGAAGATCCTTTGCTTGACTGATCCAGCAAGAAGATTAAAAGTTGATGCCTAGGTACTTAAAGTTCATGATGTGCTGAATATTGTTAATTTTCCAGCTGATCAGAGACATGAAACATTTTCTGGAGAAGGCTTTTGTTTTAGTCTAGAGTAATTGATCTCAAGCTGTTTCCCTATGACAATAGGAAGATAATGTTTCAAGGTATCTAAACAGACCCACCTGGATATGGAAAGAACAGCTACCTCATCACCATAAACAATGAGAAGGAGGTGATGGGCATACGATGGAGAGTGAAATTCTGGTTTAGCAAGACTTCAACCATATCATTACTATATAAATTAAACAACAATGGGACTAGAATGCAGCCTTGTTTTACATCTTTCAGGATAGGGATAGGTTCAGTTAGATTTCCTTTATTATTTAATTTTCATGGTGGTATCTGAATGCAGTGATTGTTCTGACTCAGGTTGCAGACAAACATTCAGTTGCTAAGGAATACAGTTATTTACTACAGCTAGACAGATAAAAGTAGACAAGTTTGTAAATCAGAGTCTTTACAAAGAGTGCTTGCCTGAATAATTCCATCTGGAGTTCAAGCAGCCAGAGAATGGTCCAAATTCATTCCAGAGTCAGAGAGCCAAGTTGGGTAGTCAGCCAGTTTAATAGTCAAGGATTCAAGAGCAAGGAAACTCATGAACAAGAGGCACAAGCTGAAATTCTGAACAGTTGATTCCAACAAAGGCTGAAGGCAAAGTGGCTACCTAAATCTATCTGCAGGCAGCTGGCTGCAATTACTCAGGCCTTGCTCTTTGCCTAGCGAGGAGCCTCACTGAGTAACGCTGCTCTGCTCACCGCTGCATCTGTCAAGACTGGGGCTTGGGGGTCATGCCTCATCATCCGACTGCTCCAGCTGATCAGGATATGCCTGTGGTTGATCAGCCTCAGATGAATCATGGCTTGATGAATCCTGAAGCTGACAATCCAAAGGCTCAGCTGGAACAACGTCGTCAGATTCTGATTCTGAATCGTGATACTTAAGAAGGCGATGACCAGTTGATATTGTGGCTAGTTTCCTCCAGAGTCTCTCATGTGGTATGGAGTCAAAGGCCACCTTTCGGTCTTTGAAAATGACATAAAGGCTACCTTTGGGAAGGCTATAGTATTTCTTGGCTAGGTAATGTAATACTGTACATTAGTCCATGGCTGAATGACTGGTTCTAAACCTTGCCTGCTCTGGGGCCAGGGTGTTCTCAGAAAGCATCCAATCAAGAATGTTATAATACCAAAACCTGGTGTGTAATTTACTGATTACAGATAAGAGACTGATAGGATGATAGTTTGCAGGATCAGACTTGTCTCCTTTTTTGTATATGGGGAGAAGGATGGAATTAAGCCATTTAGGAATCTGGAAAGAGTTCGTTTATGGCAGTGAAGAGATGGGCTAGCAGAGATGCCCACAGGTGGGATTGGATTTTAGGAATTCTGGTAAACCTTTTGCCAGGGCTTTGCTATTTTTCAATTGAAAAATTGATTTTTGAATTTGTGTATGTGAGACTGGGGGACATTCAGGAAGGTGATCATCTGTTGGCAGAATGTAAGGATCCTCACCTAGAGAAGTTTTGAATAAATGGCAGAAATGTCTGTTCCAAGAATCAGCATAAATTCTTAGCAGAGTTGTGTTTTGCTGAAGATCAGGAGACAAGGTGCCAGAACAGGTGATTATCTTGACCACAGTGCCCATCATCCATAGCAAGTATACTCATTGGTGATGTTAGTTGGGAGTACAGACTGACAATCTTCAGGAATCCTGTGGGGGGAGGCTTCATTCAGAACCAGAAATCAACGGACTTGGTATGCAAACATTTTAAATCATTGAGGGCTGAGTTACTGTATGTTCTTTAGAATTCAAAAAGGAGGACCATAAAGCCATAAAAAGAAAGTCTAAAAAATAGTAACAGAATTAAGTTCCTGTCATTACCATATCTCACTGGAAATAATTGATAACCTGTTAATAGCTTTAGCTAAGGAGCATATTGAATTGCTGTAGATTATCAAAGTGTATAACACATTATGGTCCTAGAGTAGGAAGCTAGGATGTAAGCAATGTAATGGAAATAATTTTTTGCTTTTCAAGGCCATGACAATGCCTGGTTTAGAACTTCGTACAAACGGAAGAATCATTCATCTATATCTAAGTGAAAATGACATTTCATATTTTCTGTGATTTATTAGTAAACTACTAAGCAGTAACATCAAGCTTTTAGGAAAAGATTAACAACATTATGCTGCAATAACCTGTCATTTTCATTTAAGTTAAAGCTGTTGAAAAGGCTCATTCTTTGCAATGGAACATGTGAAATTCCTTGCCTAATGGATGTAGAAATCACATTCTGTGCCTTTTGCACCACTACACTAAAGACATATTATTTGTAAGTGTGTGTCTGTGTCATATCTGCACATGCGTGCTGGTGCTCAGCAAACAAAGCTTTCTTGGGATCTGCTTTTATAGATTTGCTTCCTTCATTTGGATGGCATACGTAAACAAGTGAGGCCTTTTCCATGTCTCCTACTGCCCTAATTACATCCCTGGTCAACTTCCTTTTCTCTACTGGCCTTTAAGCAAAATAGTTCTTCCCTTTGAATGGATGGCAAAATATTAAGGTTTAAGCACATATAGGGGCTTGCCTTTAGTCCATGTTTACCAAGAATTAAGAGAAATAAATGCATACTTAGTCCATGAGATGGCCTATGACTCCTCTTGGCAAATCCTGCCCTTTAAGGCTTTAAAAAAATAACATACTCATGAACATTTCTTCTAAAGTATAGAATAAAATAAAAAAATAAAATTCCCTTCTCACCCCTATGGGTAGTATGTGCCTTCCTCAGCCTCGGGTCCTCTACCAGAGGCCGGGGAGTTTGAGGGTTCTGCGCAGTCTCTTAGCTGTTCCTAGCACTGCACTCTTCTGGACAGAGAGCTCTGAGGTTGTTCCTGGGGTCTGTTGGAGCCACTCTCCCAGCTTGAGAGTCACAGCCCCGATGTGATAGTTGCCTTAATTCCAATAAAACGCTCAGACTCAAAATGACAATTCAGGTTCTGAGTTTATTTAGAAAAGAGTGCAAACAGGTAAAAAGCTGAGAATGAGAAAAGCGCGCCTAAACTCAAACTAAATAGCATCTTACAAACAGCAGCCCAGCCCCTCCCTCACATACAGTTCACCCCACATTCCCAGGTGCTCCTAACGAGCTCTGCTGCTCAATGGGCAAAGAGACCTTGACATTTCAGAGATAGTCTAAACACATTCCTTCTGGCACAGATCAACATGTTTTTAGTACAAGGCTCGCAGCAGCACCCTCCCAGCCAGAACACGTATCAGCACCATGGCAAGCGAACCGTTACGATGCAGAAACATCGGAATGGTGAACATGACATACCCCCCCCCCAAAAAAAATCAGCTACCAGAGGGCTTAGAAGGGTAAGCAACATGAAAATCACGTATCAAATCAGGGGCAAGAACATCTCGGGCAGCAACCCATTCAGGATGTGGGAAGTGTTTCCAGCGGATCAAGTATTGAAGAGCTCCCCGCAGCCTGCGAGAGTCCAGCACCTCCTTAACTTCGAAGTGTTGCTGCCCATCAATCATGATCGGTGGAGGGGGAGGAGAGCGAGGATGCCAGCGGGACGAATTGTGAGCAGGCTTGAGCAAACTGCAGTGAAAAACAGGATGCAAACGCTTCAAATTATGAGGCAAGTCCAAACGAACAGTGACAGGATTAATCACTGCAGTAATCGGGAAAGGACCAATGAACTTATGAGCCAATTTCTTAGAGGGCTGAGGGGACTTTAAAAAACTAGTAGACAGATAGACCAAATCCCCTACTTGAAAAGCCGGCTGGCGGCGGCGGTGCCGATCAGCATGTTTTTTATAAGTCTCTTGAGCTTCTCGAAGAGCTGTGCAAATGACTGGCCAGGAATCAGCCAGCCGGGAGCCCCAATCACCGGCGTCAACAGCCAGAGCAGGTGGCTGGGGAAATTCAGGGATGGGAACAAAATCCCTACCAGAAACAATGTGAAATGGGGTTTGACCCATGCTTTGGTGGACAGCATTGTTGTAAGCCACCTCAGTGAACGGAAGCAAGTCAACCCAATCATCTTGATGATAGTTTATATAAGAGCGGAGGAATTGCTCCAAAGTGGCATTAAGGACCTCCATGGATCCGTCAGTCTGGGGATGCCACGTGGTAGACAATGCCTGTTCAGTGCCAATCAGTTTCAAAAAAGCCCGCCAAAACCTGGAGGTAAATCAGTCACCAAACGGGAGGGGCATCTGTGTGGGCGGTACACGTGTACCAAAAAGAGTTTTGCCAGTTGTTGAGCTGAGGGAATACCAGCGCAGGGCACGAAATGCGCCTGTTTAGAAAAGTAGTCCTTAACCACCCAAATGACAGTTTTCTTCTGGCTGGGGGGTAGGTCCACAATGAAATCCATGGAAATCAAATCCCAAGGGTGTGCAGGGTCAGCCACCAGCTGTAGCAGCCCCTGGGGCTTACCCACAGCCCGTTTGGACATAGCACAGACAGGACAAGAAGCCACATAAGCTTTAACATCCTTACGGAGAGTAGGCCACCAGAATTGCCTACGGGTGAGATGGAGGGACTTCAGAAAACCAAAATGACCAGCCAGCTTGCTGTCATGAGACTGTGACAGTACAGTGGAATGCTGGGAGTCAGGTACATACAACCGCCCCTTGACCCAAGCGAGGTCATGCTCAATGGACACCTTGTCAGCGTTAGCCAGAACCCATGGATCTGAGCGCAGCGCCAATACAAAAACAGAGTGCAATGAAGTGGACAAAGCAGGCGGCTTGTGAACCTGCGAGGCAGGAGGTGGCGGCTGGCCCTGTGCGTGGCTGCGGGTGACAGCCGCCAAACCCAGTTGCAGCCCCGATAGAACAGTGCCAACGACATCAGAGACTGGGCTCTCATCCTGAGGCAGTCGGGAAAGAGTGTCAGCCATGAAATTCTTCTTTCCAGGGAGAAATTTAAGTTGGAAATTAAAACGGCTGAAAAACTGAGCCCATCTAATCTGCTTCGGGGTGAGGTGCCTGGGCGCGCAGAGCGCCTCGAGGTTGTGGTGATCCATCCAGACCTCAAATGGGGAAGAAGCCCCTTCCAAAAGATGTTGCCAAGCCTCTAAGGCAGCCTTTACGGCAAAAGCCTCCTTCTCCCAAACATGCCAACGCCTTTCCGTCTCCGAAAATTTACAGGACAGATAAGCACAGGGCTTCAAAACCCCAGCAGAATCTTTCTGCAACAAAACAGTCCCAATCGAGAAGTCAGAAGCGTCAACCTGAACGATGAAGGGAAGATCTGGGTCGGGGTGGGAGAGTATGGGCTCCTCCGTAAAAAGAACTTTAAGCTGATCAAAAGCAGCCTGACATGCAGGAGTCCAATTGAGCACGGCCCCCGGGTTCTTAACCTTGCAGGTCTCCCCCACCCCCTTAGTGCGTAACAAATCAGTGAGAGGCAGAGCAATTTCAGCGAACCCCCTGACAAAGGATCTGTAAAAATTGGCAAATCCCAGGAAACTTTGAAGCTGGCGCCGGGTTCTGGGGCGTTCCCAAGAAAGCACCGCTTGAATCTTGACAGGATCCATTTCAATGCCCTTAGCTGAAATCCTGTAGCCAAGGTAATCCAAGTGAGACTTCTGAAACTCACATTTAGACAGCTTAGCATAAAGCTTGGCATTTCTAAGCTTGGTAAGAACCTGTTTCAGCGGGCGTTCATGCTCCTTTAAGGATTTAGTGTAAATGAGAACATCATCCAAATAAACCAATACACCTTTAAACAAGTGGTCATGCAGAACCTCATTGATCAGCTGCATAAACACACCCGGAGCCCCTGCCAAACCAAATGGGAGAACTTTATATTGGAAAGAACCCAGCGGGCAATTAAAAGCAGTTTTCCATTCATCCCCCTCCCGAATGCGAACGTGGTAGTAGGCTTCGCGAAGATCCAACTTCGAGAAAACTCTGCCTGTAGACAGATGTGAGAGCATGTCTTTGACGAGAGGCAGAGGGTACTTGTTGGAAAGGGAGGCGGAATTTAACCTGCGGTAGTCCGTGCAAAGTCTTAGGCTGCCATCCTTCTTCTTGCGAAACAAAACGGGCACCCCAACCGGCGAATTCGCCGGTTCAATGAATCCTCGAGCGAGGTTTTTGTCAATGAACTCCCGCAAGGCAGAGAGTTCCTTTTTAGTCATAGGGTAAATCTTTGGCTTTGGTAAGGGAACGCCAGGAAGACGTTCAATGGAACAGTCAGTTTTGCGATGGGGGGGTAACTGGTCAGCCTCCTCTTCCCCAAAGACATCCACAAAGTCTGAGTATGTGGCTGGAAGACCCTCCAAGGGGGACGGGGGAGGGGGGAAGCCACAATCTCTGCTTGCCCAGCCGTTAGAGGCATGGGATGTCCCAGCAGAGGAGCTTGATAGAAGCCATCTTCAAAGGTAATGGAGCAGGAGCGCCAATTGATGTAGGGGTTATGGGAAGTGAACCATGGGATCCCTAGCACCACCAGAGGATTCCCCACAGGGGTCACTATGAACTGGATAAGTTCGAAGTGGGACCCCATGCGCAACGCAACTTCACCCGTGAAGTGGGTTGCTGCCCCCCCCCCCCCCGCAGTACAGCCATCAAGCTGCTGGTAATGCAGCGGCTTTGGGAGGGGGAAGCAGGGTAAATCCAATGCCTCGACTAAGTCAGGATGGATCAAGCACCTAGAACATCCGGAGTCTAGTAAAGCCCAGACCTCAATAGATTTTTTTCTGAAAGCCCAAGTCAACTTTGACAGCGAGAATAGGGCAATCAGCACTCACCCCATTAGAGTTGCGCCCGGATTGTACCACCTGCCCCACGGCACCGGTTAAGACAGGTGGAAAGCGTTTCCCGCCAACTACTCCAATGCGTCTAATTCCTCTCCTGGGGTGTAGACGTCTTCGTCGTCCACAGTAGCCAGCACTCCTGTCACCCTATGAGTAGGGTTGATGGCTTTCTTGGTTGGCTTCTGAAGCACTTTCGTGGGACGTTCTGTCGCCTTAGTTTTGGGGCAGTCAACAGCTCGGTGACCCGGCTTCTCACAGGTGATGCATTGCCCCTGGACAAATCGGCGCTGCTTCTCCGTATCCCATCGCGAGGTAGACGCCAGCCCCAGAGCGCAGCCAGATGAGACAGGCTTGTCCTCTCTTGTGGCCATCATGAAGGTGCGCTGGGCATGTTCTGCTTTACCAGTGAGGCAGATCCAATCATGCAATGAGTTGGGATCATCTCACCCAAGAGCCCAACGCAAGACTTCGCGATTGAGGCCATCCTTAAAGCGATCAATCAAGGTGGCCTCAGACCATTTGGGAACTTTGCCTGCCAAAACTTTAAATTCTAGTGCATAGTCAGCCACAGGCTTTTGCCCCTGCACAAGTGCTTTAAGCGCATCCTTAGCTCTTTCTTTAGCCAAGGGATCTTCAAAGTAGCACTTTAAGGGAGCCAAAAAGGCATCGAATGAGGCCAGGGCTGGAGCCCCAATTTCCGACAGCTGGACATACCAGTCCACAGCTCTGCCTTTCAATTTTGTGGCCACCACCGCTATCTTCTCTTCCTCCGATGGGAAGAGGTGGCCATGCCATCTCATGAAGCTGGCCGCATTGGTGAGAAAGAAGGACAGGTTAGCGGGGTCACCATCAAACTTCACCGGGAAGTCCCGGGGGGTTCCCCCAATATGTTGAACCCCACTGGATGGCTGCCTCGGAGCCACCCCTATGGGAGTAGATCCCCACAGACCAGCTGGAGAGCCCCGTGGTGGGGTGCTCCCTCCCTGAGCCAGTGAGGGGGAAGGCGGGAGGCTGAGCGGCCGCATTGCCCCGGGACCTTTGACGATTCTTACAAGATCCCCAAATGCAGCCGACATGGAGCGCAAGACGTGTTCCATGGATTCGATCTTGGATTCCAGGACCCTAATTCGGTCTGGCGTGGCAGAGTCCTCCAGCCCCGGTCCCTCCTGCAGAGGGCTCCTCGACACCTCGGGTCCCACTCCCAGCAGAGTGTCTGGCCAGCGGAGCTTCCATGTTGAGCGGGATGGCCCGGGCTGAGGGTCCATCAGCGCATCCCAGAGAAATTGCTCCTGTCCCACTCTGTCATCCTGCGGGGGTTTCTTTGATCCTGCTGTAGAATAGGAGTCCCCCGACTGAGAGGTTGCTTGGGCGGGGACAGGGCTCGGGTCCCTGCTCGTGGCCGTCGACTCTGGAGCTTGTTCCGCCCGTTCATCGAACTCTGTAAGATCCTCTCCCCCTTCAGTCATCGCTGGATCCTCTTTCACAAGAAAATTTTCCAGTAAAGAGCAGCGAGGTTGGTTTGAAAAATGATTCTCAGCTTTATGTGATAGTTGCCTTAATTCCAATAAAACGCTCAGACTCAAAATGACAATTCAGGTTCTGAGTTTATTTAGAAAAGAGTGCAAACAGGTAAAAAGCTGAGAATGAGAAAAGCGCGCCTAAACTCAAACTAAATAGCATCTTACAAACAGCAGCCCAGCCCCTCCCTCACATACAGTTCACCCCACATTCCCAGGTGCTCCTAACGAGCTCTGCTGCTCAACGGGCAAAGAGACCTTGACATTTCAGAGATAGTCTAAACACATTCCTTCTGGCACAGATCAACACGTTTTTAGTACAAGGCTCACAGCAGCACCCTCCCAGCCAGAACACGTATCAGCACCATGGCAAGCGAACCGTTACGATGCAGAAACATCGGAACGGTGAACATGACACCCGAGTGTTCCTACCACCACTGGAACCACTTTGGCCTTCACTTTCTGCATCCTGTCTAGTTCCTCCTTCAGGCCCTGGTACATCCCCAGCTTCTCATACTCCTTCTTCCTGATGTTGCTGTCACTTGGCACCGCTACATCTATCACCACCACTATCATCTCTCTCTCTCTCTCTCTCTCTCTTTTATTTCAGAGTCAAATGTGATTATGTGTATGTGTGTATTGCAAGACCATATCCAATGCTTAAAGTAAGAATGGGGAGACCCAGGTTCTAATCCTTCCATAGGCACAGAAGCTATCTGGGTAACTCTGGGCCAGTCATTCTCTTTGAGCCCTAACCTTGGAAGTCGAAAAACATCTACCTATCAACCCACACTGGCCCAAGCATAGTAGATTATGGTCAATAACTTTCAAAGAAGAGGCCTTCATCCTGCAGATTTGGGCTAAGAATAATATATATTGTCCACATTTTTAGTTCTGTGTCACATTTTCACTACTATAAGTTTTGAAGCTCAAAATTGAGTAAATACATATTTTAAAAAATGGGGAACCAATGTCACATCTATCCCCGTGAGCCTGATATATCCATGGGTATGCATGCAGTGAGATGTCCAATCCCTTTCCAAGGCCAATCTCCCACTCCTTATATTATACTTACATTTTGCTCAGTTTTTGCCAACTTGCCTTCACAAGTGGCATCCAGGAGTATATAGGTTTCCTCTCCTCAGCAGGCAGCTAAATGTGAACAGGTCCTCTATGTACATTTTCCTCAATCTTCAGTATTTAACTCTGAACAAGTTTGCATTATAGGTTTTTTTTCCCCTTCTTCTTGAGATTTGTGTATGTCTGCAGGTATGTTTGAGTGCCTCTGCCAAAAAATAGTTGTACTTATAGTCCGTGAAATTATTGAGAAAAATGAGAAGTGTTATAAACTCTCTAAGGATTAGTTCCTTGATTTAGATTCATTCTCCATGAATCATCTTCTAGAAAATTGTTCTTTCTATCATCATCATCAGCTTCCAAATCCCACAAGAGGTCAGTACTTCTTGGCCATGCTAAATATGATGCTCAAAGTTTCTTGGCCATTCTTTCCAATAAATAAGATCCTTCTGTTTCATTCCCAGGGCCTTCATAGTCTGTTGGTAAAACAACTCAAGGGGAAAAAACTGCTGCATCTATCAGGTGAAGGCATTGATGGAAGCCTCTCTGAAAACAATAGAAATGCCCTTATTTTTTTAAATGTCCTTTGTGTTTGGTCTTCAGTACAAGCGATTGTATAACAGTGTGCCAGCATAAACTACCAACCAACACAGGTTTTATGTTGCAGATAGCATGAAGTCAGCATTACAATTTTCTAATGCAGTAGCAGAACATCTGGAAAAATAAATTTGTTTAGCTTGAATAGCAGATCTATTTATTGAGCCCTTCTTCAAGAATATGCACGTATCAACATTGGGATTGGATTCTCAAAATATGGGGAGAGGGAGGGGTGAAGGGGTCTGGTGAATTCAAATTGATGCACTACTTATTCTGCAATAGTAATTCAATTAATGATTTTATAGACCCTATCAGTCAAATGGAATATAGAATCAAAGCAATTAACTGGGTTTGCCAATGCAGCAGAGTCTCAATCTCTTCAAAGTGCATTGCACAAATTTACCTTTCGCTATGTGCCAGACAGAGCAAATTGCTTTTGAGATTTGAAACTTCTGTTTTCCACACTGAATTCTTTGAAATAATATTGGACTATTTCTTGCTGTGACCTTAGGCATTTTCAGAATGGGGTTTCATCCAGAGTGGTCTTAAGCAATTGCACATAGATCACTATTATTACTGTTAAGACATAACACATAATTTCCTCTCCGCTTGTGTTTTGTTTTTTTTAATCTTATTCCTCTGTAACAATACACCCATCCGGATTGCACTGCTATGCCTATACAAGAATGTAGTGTTGTGCTATTTGTAACACAACTCCCAGTTTGACCAGAAAGCCCCTTCCTTCCAGCTTGTCCTGAGAGACTCACCCCAGATATCCTAATATTGTACCATTTTAAGCTTATGCAAAAGAAAAACCTCCACAATATGGCAGGTATTGGGAAAGACACAAGGTTACTACAAGGCAATGGTTGTCAGGAATCGTCCCTCCCTCTCCGATTCAAAAAGATGGTCTTTAGCTCAGGTTTCATGCCAGTGCTCCCTGCAGAGATAAAACTTCCATTTGGGGGAAGCAGAGCAAGCGTGCAGGCCTCCTATCAAATGCTGACAGGATTAGAAATCCCATCAGTGCTGATCACCTTAAAATACCTTACGTATATATCAGCCCCTGCATAATATATTTTAATACCAGTGTCCCCATTCACAAAGAAATGTGACTCAGCTGCAGAAAACCATGCCTGCTTTTATCAGGGTACTCAATGTATAGTGTTTTCATCTTAGATTTGTTGCTTTCCCAATATATCCATGGATTGTGGAATGGAAAGCTGTATGTAGAATGCTGGGAGGTAATGCAGAAACAGGGGACCAGATGGCCCAAGTGGCCAGAGTTTGAATAGGCCATGGCACACATGCACGCACATACACACACACTCCGTTAGGATTGTTAGCTAGTCCAAATGTCTTTATTTCTTTCTAAAAGCCTCTAGTAAGACTTTTAGACTTTTATAAAATTTGAAACAGGAATCTACTGGCAGTATTCTGCCTGTTCAGCAAAGAGTATAACTGCCATCTTGGATTCATGGGAAACATCACATTTATGGCTGATATTTAGGGATGTAGTTGTATCTATGGAGACACAAAACAAGCAAGAAATGGTTGTTGATGATACACCCATTACTAGCTCTTTCTGGACTCATTAAAAATACTTTCATGGCCATTTCAGAGGCAGAAAGAAAAGTACCCTAGAAAACAGTGGAAAATATATTTCTTTTTTTATAGTAAATTTTATTACGTTTCAAGAGAAGAATAAAAACTACAAAAAAACAAACAACTACAAAGAAAGAAGTGTGGAAGTGTAAAAAAAGTGTGGAAACACAAGAGAATTTTTTTTCAAATTTACAAAAAGATGTGGCTTCCAACTTTTAACAGCAAGGATATACAAAAATTTCCATAATCTCTTACTCTATATTAAATCAAAACACATTATTTCTATATATCATTCAACTTTAACACATAATAAAAATCACTAAGTACAGTAACTCCTCCCCCTTATATTAAAATAAAGGAAAAAAAGTACATATAAACCTCCTAAATATCTTTCTCCCCTCCAAAAGACAACACCTATTTAATTACTCCCTTCCTACCACCATTCTATACAGTTCTACTATAATAAGAATCAAATTTACTTTGGCCACATAATGAGAAGACAGGACACCCTGGAGAAGATGCTGATGCTAGGGAGAGTGGAAGGTAAAAGGAAGAGGGGCCGACCAAGGGCAAGATGGATGAATGGTATTCTAGAGGTGACGGACTCGTCCCTGGGGGAGCTGGGGGTGTTGATGACCAACAGGAAGCTCTGGCGTGGGCTGGTCCATGAAGTCACGAAGAGTCGGAAGCGACTGACCGAATAAACAACAAAAGAATCAAATAAAAGAGCACATAAACTGTCTGCTATTATACTTGATAATACAGCAATTTTAATAATCCCAATCTTAACCCCAAAACAAAGACAATTCAAAACAGGAATTCCATATCTTTAGAAGGGAATAACATCAATCAAATCCTTAAAGCAAACCCGATAAACATTCTTTAACCCTAATACAACAGTTTTAATAATTTTCATCTTAATAAACCCCCAAAACAAAGCCAATTCAGAACAGTAAATCCAAATCTTTCAAGGCAAATAGCATCAATCAAATCCTTAAAGCAAACCAGATGAGCATTCTTCAACCCTTATCCCACTTCAAAATAAACCAAAGCAGTTACACATCCCCACAATGTGCACAGAGCTTTCCTCTTGAAAGAATCAAACAGCCCAACTGACCCCCTCAAAGATTCCAGGTTCTTTTCATGGCATTCCACCAGGAGATCGATTTTACTTATGGCTTGCAGGTCACTCTCCCCCTTAGATTTCTCCAGCTCCATTATCCAATCTTCATTCAGCATCTTGATACAAATCCCAGTCTCACTCTTAAAAAGACCTTTCTATTGCTCTTAAATTCCTCAATTTCATCCACCACATCCCCAACCTGAATGGCACATTTTAGATCTCATATGTTCCACAATAAATGTCCTGGATATCTTGCATAAAAGCTTGATAGAAGTCAGAAGAAATCTGTTTAAAATCCTGGTAAAAGTCAGAAAGAATCTGCTTGAAATCCTCCATGTCTCATGCAGTAGATTATGGTGCCCCCTAGGAGCTTAACCAGTGAAAGTCAAAGATATGGAAGAGTTCCAAAGTGTGTTTACACAAAGTGAAAGTGAGATAGACAGTTCCCAAGGGAAAGTAGAGACAAAAAGCTGAAGGTTCAAATCAGCCGATTCAACATGTAGGAAAATGCTAATATCTTCAAATTTAATACAAAAATAATAACAGGAAGACAATTGTTTACTCTCAATCCTCCTTTATATTTGGAAGAAAAACAAAATCCAAAATTTAAAAAAAAATTAAAAGTAATCCCCAAAATAACGTTAAGCACCAAGAGAACCAGCTTCTCCTCGCTGTCCTAACAGCCAGGAACCACACTGAGACAAGGAATAGGTCTCTAGTGCTTTATTACTGCTACATTAGACAGAAAATCCTAACAAACTGAAGAAGCGTGGGAAAAACCCAGACAGATAAACCCCAAAAGTCAAGGCGGGTCTGATCTGTGTCTCTTTGAATGGCTGCTTAACTCCTCAGTACTACGCATGCATTTTCCCCCCTGGATAGGGGCCCCCTCCTGCTCACCATCAGTACTCATGACACTCGCTGTAGAAAGCTTCTCTTGGAGTACATATTCTTTTTAAAAAAATACAAATTGGTTATTTAGAAATGGAGTGGCTGGTCTTAGTGTTCCTTTAAGGCTACAGCGCGGCTTGGAAAATGGTGAAATCCCCGCCTCCCAGGTGGCTCTTACCAGTCAAACGCAAAACACTGTTTGCGATCTTCTGGCTGCAAGCAGCAATCCAGAGGACAGATGGGGTGATTCCAGGTATTCCTCTTGATCCAGAGAATGTTTCTGGGCTCCAGGAAAACCTGCCTGAGCCCAAGAAAAGTTGCAGCATTGTCAGCTCTGCCCGCTGAACCCACAGGCACAGCCATTCAGTCTGCCATTCCCACTGGAAGCTGCCGGAAATGTATTTGTGATTGAATGTCATTGAGTTATCTTTCTAACCAGTGGATTTCGCTGGATAGCAGTATTGTCATCCAGAAATAAATATAAAGATGCAAAGAGAGACATTCGTGCTCTAACATTTTATTACATCGCTGTGTCCGAGGAAATACACTTATTTATTCATTATGTTTTTAGCCTACTTAATGCCAGGAATTCTCTAGGAGGATTATATAAACTTAGCTTATGTCATCTAGGAATGATACAAGCATATTGAGATCAGCGTAAGGTACATGCAATGCAGTTCTAGCTTGTCATCCAGTTTCTTAGCTTCCCTCCACATTTGACCAAGCAGAGCATGGCAGCTGCCCACAAGTTTTTTAAGACTGCATAATACAGTTGGCTGTTGGAGCATTGTTGGACTCACAATTGCCCAGTATAAATTTAGGTAAAAACTGCCCCTCCCCTGCTCCTGCTGCAACCACAACTCACACAGCGCTACTGCCACAACTGATCAGGTTGTATGAACTTGGCCTCTGTGCCTCTGTTCCCTTCCATATATCTGAATGCTCATAGGGCATCCCCAACATTAACCCTTCTTGGGCAGCACATGCATGAGGCAAACGGCCTCCTGGGCATGCTATCTTATGTTTACTCATGGTTTGCTGTCTTCTGGACTACTGTGTCTTCCAGAGGTTATTTTTATCCTGCTGATTACAATTGGTAGTTTTGCTAGGAATGTAGAACTCTAATCCTTGATCTTGAAGAATCCCAAGGACAATATTCACCAATGGATTGAATTCTTACAGTAATGCAAAGTCTGTGCTTCATTGCTGAGAATATTTCTAACCAGATGGATATATCAGAATGCAATTCAAAGTTTACTGCTGTAAAATAAATCTAAAGTTTTCACTGAAACTATTTCATGCATTGGGAGGTTTTCTTTTAGGATAAAGATAAAGGATGCATTTGTTCATTTTTACCTACAACCTATTAGTGTCACATTCTCTTTTCCAATGCATTTTCTTTCTTTTGACTTGATTTTGAAGAGGTGACGGTTCTCTAGACAATGTTCACATTACCCAGACTTTTGGTGTCAGTGCTTGAAATGAATTACTGTTTATATTAGAAACTTCATTTAATAAATTAGGTCTGGTCTATGAACTGTCAAAGTTCCCCTAAGTCTGTAATTCATATATAACAGATGCCTTTTCCAAGACTCTTAGCTAGCAAGTAGCCCCATGATTGCTTCCTCTTTGCCATTACTAAGTTCTGTAGGTTTCGCTATCTATTGCCTACAGAGAATTAAAAACAATTTAAAAGGGCATCTGGTAGAAGGCACTCTAAGGCACAAAAAAGCCATTCCATATACAATGCACTTCTGTTTAGGCCAGAGAATTATTCAGTAATTGGCACTTGTTTAAATAGACCATTCAGAATCAGCTTGCCTTTGGTTTTCCAATTGCAGATTGAGTTACTGAACTTTCTTCTTTCCAAACAAGAAACTTGGGGAGTCCTGATTTTTCCAGCATATTCGTGGCACCACAGTGATTAAGAGCAATACCTTTTTTTGTTGTTGTTGTAAAAGAACAAACACATTTTTCAAAAAGTGACATAAATAATTCAGACATTTTCCCCCAGATTGTTTATAAATTATATATATTTAGTTTACTCTGGCCTAGTTTGTGTAAAACTGATGTAAAGAGAGAGAAAAAGAAAGAGAGAAAAGGAACAGCAGTAAATTTTTTAATTGAAATTGAAAATGGTAAGAGGAGATGCTGATGTGTTATTCTAACCTTGGGGCTGTTTTTTTTATTCAAAAGGGGAATCCAACATTACTATGCTTCGTCTGATTCTAGAAAGCCCACAATGCCATTGCTTATATTTTGCAAAGCATTCTTAGTGTAGGAACAGTTGTCCCATGAAAAGTTAATAATGAATTTTATCTATAAGGATATAAAATAATGTTGCGGAAACATCAGTTCATATCAACTGTTATAAGTTCAGACACTTGGAAAATTTCCTTCTATACCTTTAGGTGCTAACATTATGTTTATTTTTTGTTGTTTGTTTGTTTCTTTTAAGTTTGATTTGTGCATTCTAATTTTTGTAGGGTCTACCCTCCCTAACATGTCTGTCTTGGCACAAAACATTTTGAACAGAACAGCTGTCCCATGAAAATTTCATTTGTTCTTTCTGGTGACACATTAAGAGTTCAGCCAACACTATATCCATTGCTGTGAAAACTAAGAGTTAATCTTCTATGTCCCTGTATCTATGAAAGTAAAGAGCTAAGCAACGGCAAGTGTGTAAACTGGATCATCATTAGTCAGTCAGTGATCAGTAAAGAGGCTGATAGCAAACATCATACAGTAAGTGACCAAGATCACTTAGAAATACAACTTATGCTTCCCATCCATATCTCTAACCACGAAGGTGATGGCTTGGCTCAATAGCTTGCCCTGTGTATTGATTTCCTGTTATCTTTGGAATGATCCTATCCTATCCTATCCTATTCCATTCTATTATATACATATAATTTCATGTTAATTTGCTACAGTACTTGCTAATTTTGTTTAGAAATTAAGATAATATTTATACATTGTGCTGATGTAACTCTGGCATATCTCCAGCACTAGCTTTTTAAAAAGCAAACAACATAGAGTAATCGGCTGATCCACATATTTTGCTTGCCCTGGCACAGGGATGGCCTGCATACAGCTGGTAGAGAATATGTCCCCAAAATGGAGCCCCTGTTCTAGCAGAAAACTAGTAATCCCCACTGGGAAATGGATTTAGTCCTCCCCTGTAGCACATCCTATGTCACATGGAGGAGTAGCCTGAGGGAGGTTAGCAACTTCAAGACTCCAACTGTCCTGCTGAAGGACTGACCCCTCCCATCCAGCTGTGGGACTGTGTGCCTTTATGGCCATTTTTGATTTTGCTGCTCAAGAGACAGATATTTAGGAGATTGTTTGGAGAGGTGGGGTGGTGGTGGTAAGGGAACAGTGTAACTCTTTTGGTAAGCTGCTTTCTAATAAAACGCATTGCCTTGGTATTGCCTTGTCCCCAAAGGCAATACCACCTGTCAGAACACAAGCAACCTAAACACCTACCTCTCCCCACACTCCATGAGCTGCTGGCCTGAGGCTCTGATGGGGGAAAAGAGCATGGAGGAGGGGCAAGAGCAAGCACTAAGGCCCAAAAAAGAGTCCCTGGGCTCATTTCAGGTACTAAGGTTGACAATGAAAGGAATCCAATAGTGAAGAGTCAACAGCAACTACTGCCACTGTCACCCCTGCCCTCTCTTCCCCTCATTTCTCTGATATGCCTTCTGCTGAAGGACTCCTGCCCTAACACAACTTGCATCTGAGGACTGAAGCATGGTATGAGGAACGCTATGGGAGCAGCAGTTTTCTGACCAAAGTACTTGAGAAAGTATGTCTTCAGGAGGACTGTGGATATACCCACAGCCTCGCATCTAGTTTGCTTCTTGGTATTAAAGTTGCCTTTTAAGGGTCAAGATGCAAGTGATGGGCCATGCCCAAGCAACAATATTGCTAGGAGTTTTATGGGTTAAAGGTCATTATTGAAGGCTGCATTGAGTCCTCAAGTATGGATGGCAGCTTTTGAAGGAATGAGGATTATTCATGGAATCTAAAATAGAGAACTGACCAGGAAAATATGATGCCTGATGCTGTGCTTTTAACAGCATCTCTATATGTGAAGCCATCAGTAGGTTCTCTGACATGGAGATAAGCAGGATCAGAGTGCTAGTATTTAGGCCAAGCTAGTAAAGGAACAGATAAAATAACCTTTGGACTGAAATTCCCATGTATTATCATAGGCACTGGCCATAGAAATAGAAAAAGCTTGAAACTTTTAGACCAGCCTTTCTCAACCTTTTGACCCTGGAGGAACCCTTGAAATATTTTTCAGGCCTCGGGGAGCCCCTGCTCATGCAGGTTCAGATATAGGCCACAAGCTACAAAATTATATTTGTTTCACGTGTAGGCCTGTATATATGCATTAACAGTGTTCTTAAACTAAACATAAAGAATGAAACTTACCTCTTTAATATGAAGTTGCCCAAATTTGAAATAATTTTAAAAATAAATCGTGATCTCCCAGGGAACCCCTAGTGACCTCTTGCAGAACCCTAGGATTCCACGGAACCCTGGTTGAGAAACCCTGTTTTAGACATACAAAGTGTTTATCTCTGCTCTAAGATCTTCCTTTATCTCTTATCTAATCTTATCACAATTGACAAGACTCTGGTCAGCGTAACAAGAAGTAAACCGGAAACCCTAACCATAACCACAAAACAACAGCAACAAAATGCATTGCATCTTTTCAGGGTATCATCAGATTGTGGCTAATAACCATATACCTTACTGTCATGGGGGGCTTGGATTCAGAGTCAGAAGATGAAGAAGGACAGCCAGCTCCTGAAGTGGCCTTGGAGGATGAGCAGTCAGCTCTGGGGTCACCGGACGAACAGCCACCTGAGCAGGCAGAGGAGACGGGGCCGGCCAGAAATCAGCAGGGACAGCTGCCACTGCTCAGGGAAGATGAGGACTCAGAATTGCCACCCCCTCCCAATGCAAGAGCATAGAGAGCAGAACGAAGAGCAGAACAGAGGAAGTCAGCAAGATTACTCACAAGGAAACAGTCTTGCCCTCCTAAATGAGCCCCACTGGCACTGCTCTTATTTAAGAAGAGCTATGAGCCCAAGACTGCTGTTGGAAACAACCGTTCATTAACTCCAACTCTCTGTGCCTTGCCTGTTGACTCTGAACCCAGACCGGCTGACAGCCTCCCCAACGCTTTGGACTCCTGGACTACCTGACCATTCTTGTGCCTGCTCCCTGGACTTTGAACTCTTCATTTAGGCAAGTTGCTGGACTTGTGAGAACTTGGTTGCTTTTACGTGCCTGTGTTCGCATAGAACTTTTTGCTGCTGCTTGCTATAAGTAAAAGTCTGCAACTACCTCTTGTGTATTTGTGGGTGCCTGGCCTGAGACAAGACACTTACTGTACAGGAGGAACACAACAGGTTTTAGCAGAAGCCGACATAAGCCAGATTTGCATATTCTTTGCAAATAAGTCCCCTTCCTCTTTATCTGCAACAGCCTGCTAGAATTTCCCAAATCAGAAACACTGGTCTATGTAACATGTTCTTAAAAAATCAGATCCTAGAAATAGATGATTCCAAGAAATAGTAGCTTTTCTTCTCATCAGTTTACCACACACTGATTTTCTGATGGTTATACTACTTAGAGCTAATTACTAGCTATTTTACTAGTATAACTTCTCATTTAAAGGGAAAAATAACCACACAGATTGACAGCAACCATCAAGGTGCCTGTGCTCCACTACAAACTGAGTATTGATTTATAATCACTAGATTTCAAGCCGAAATTTAAGATGCAGCTTGATCAGTGCAAGGACTGGTCCTACAGCAGGCAAACTAACGACCTCTAAAACATTCAAAACCTGATTCAGAAATTTGGCATTTGGAAAGTAAACCAATTTTTCACTGGGACGACCTCTCATTATTCTTGCATTTGTTTACTGCCCTGCAATGTTGCTGCTTCCTTTTTCTTTTTTTTGGTGCCTTCAAGTCAGTGTTGACTCCTGGTGAATGCCTGGATTAGTCCCTGCAGTTTTCTCACAAGATTTCAGAAGTGGTTTGCCCTTGCCCTCTTCCCAGGGCTGAGAGGGACTGGCCCAAGGTCACCCAGCTGGCTTCGTGCCTAAGGCGGGACTAGAACTCATGTCTCCTGGTTTCTAGCCTGCCTTAACCACTACCCCACTCTGGCTCTTCCATATTATCTGTATGCTTTTTAAAAAAACCTTGTTCAGTATAACACATCATATAATACGACCAATTGCAAAATTAATCCCACCCGCCCTTCCCATGAACCCAGCCTTCGGTTCTGACTTGGAGGAAGCAGTGAATGTGTCCCAACAGCACCTTAGGATGCTCCCTCATTTCCAAAGGCAAATATTATTCTGCCATGCTTCACTGTTTACAGGATGTGAGGTTGGATGCAGTTCCACATCTACCTAATGTTGCTCCTCCTGACACCTTCCTTCCTACAAAGGGGTCCATGGCTTTTTGTGAAAGGATACAAATGCTGAAAATGACTTAAAGCATCTGCAAGTGATTAAATATATGCCCATCCTACCTGAGATAAGGATAGAAACTCTGACTCTTCTATCTCAGCTACCTGCATGGGGAAATGGGCAGTTTTGAACTTTAAGATTTAAGGGACTGAAGCTAGGATTGATCTTTAAGGCAGGATTTAAAATGAATGACAATTCTAAAATACTTCATCAATAGAGAGCATCCCCAGACTACTTAAAAGAGAGAAGATGCTCCCCACCATCCACTTCACTTTGGCTCCAATCCTGTCTCTCCAAACTCCTCGCTGGCTGAACAATCGGGATGTCCATTTCACCAGGCACTTTGCTGAATTGAACGTCTGCTGCCTTGCAAAGCCAAATTAATTGCTCAGTTCTATATTCCAATTGACTGAGAATACAATGTTGCATCTATATAATTATAAATTGAATTACTCTTATAGAATAAGGAGAGGATTTCTTCTGAATTCAGCAGAACCTTTTGCTTCCCTTTCAAAGCTGGACCATAATGCCCCTGATGGCTATAACCTATTGATGGGGCTAAGGCTGAATCATCAACCTATGTGGTCCATTGCAGCATGCCACATCTTCCCAGCCTGGATTGGAATTTATCATTTGACTACTAAGAACATCGTTTTGCTCAGGAAAAAATAACAATAGCTTTGCTACTCAATGCTCTTGGAGTACCATTTGTGCAGAGTTACAGAATGTTAAATATTATTCCCTTTTCCTTTTCATAACCTTAAAAAGCCATTCCTGCCTAGATCAATTGTAGTCTAAGATGCAGCCCGGCATCTTAAACTCAGGAGAGCTATTCATTAATGGCACTACTATATACTGTACCATATGGATGCATCATCATTCATTGTTTACATACTTAAAAAAAAACTCTCTGTCCAAAGATCCCTGAAGCAATCTGTACATTTTAGAAACAGTACAGATACTTTCCTGAGACTGGGGAATTAACTTAGTACCTTGATGATTTCTTTAGTTAGCCACAGGGTTACACTCATTTCTTATTTCACATGGAATTGAATAAGATTAGCTAAAGCCATGGAAAATCCAAAATGATACCCTTGTCTATGGAAGAACACATTAACCTTGTTTTCAGAACACCCTTAATTCTGTCAGCTACTAATCCAATTATGTCTCCTTACTAGTGTCCTGGCAGCATATGACCACACTGAGTAAAAATCAACATTTTAGGAATGTGGAGTCTCTCCCAGTTTCTCCAGCTAATGCCTGGTTTCTCATCAGTCCCTCTGTTAAGAAAGTATTGGCAATGCTTCAGTACATCACCAATACATTCCCTTTGGCCAGGCAGGAAGCAGCGGGCTTGGCTTGAATGCAGCAGCCAATCAGTGCCTGGGACTGTACATTTCCATGGTCTGACAGCGCAGAAACACTATTATGAATTGCAATGGTTCACGGTGGGAAAATATCCAACTGCCTCTGATACAGAACTATCCTTTGGCTCAGGCATATTGTAATTCATCCCAGAGTCCTATCTTTTAGGGTGGGGAGAGCAACAAAGAGGAGGGAGAAAGGGCAGGGAGCTGCCATTGGCACTTTGCCTGCTAATGCAGCAGAGAGAAGGTGGTATGATACTCAGGGACTATGACCTATTGATGGTGATGGCACCACACTAAAAGAAGCTTCTAGAAGCAGGTAGAAAGTGCAAAAGATCAAGTAAAGGTTAACATAGCCACGAAGGCGCCCCGTGGAGGGAATAAGAAAATCTGCCCAGAGGCACAGCAGAGCTTGCCCAAAAGTTATGAACCAATTAAAAATCACTGATGTAATCTGACAAGATCTGTGAGGTATGGTAAAGATTGGTAAAGGAAGCCAAAAAATTAACTTTGGACAACCCTTAACTATTTACGTGCCTCACTCAGTAACCAACATTCTGGAAAGCAAGGGATTGTGCTGGCTGACAGGGGATCAGTTAGCCAGATACCAAGCCATATTATTAGACAACCCCAATATTGCTGTAACTACAGCTGCAACTTTGAATCCTGCCACTTTGATGCCACAGTTTGAAATGGGAAAGTTAGAACATGACTGCATAGAGACAATTGAGAATGTAAATTCCAGTTGCCGAGATTTAACTGATATGCCTCTTGAAAACCCAGAAGTAGAATATTACACTGACAGGGAGCAGCTTTGTGACTAATGGACTGTGACATGCAGGATATGCAGTAGTGACATAATGGGAGCCTGTAGAGGCACATGTCCCACCCCTCAGCTCAAAAGGTAGAAATAATAACTCTAACCCAGGCCCTTGAGTTAGCTGAAGGAAAGACCGCTAACATCTGTACAGATTCTTTAAAAAAAAACTTTATTACATTTTTTAAAATTTAAAGAAACTTTAAACTTTAATAAAGAGACTTGATTATTTTTATTAAATTTATTAACTTTTCAGAATAAAGATAAAACATTAAAAGACAGAAAAAGTTGAAAGAAAACTAAAGGAAAAAAGAGAGAAACTAAAAGTGCAGAAATAAATAAAGATACAAAAAGAATGACTTCCAACTCTTTGCAGCAAAGATAAACATAAATACATCAATCTCTTACTCCAATTTTAACTATAATAAACATTATTTCTATAATCCATTTCAACTTAATAATCAAAATTCAAAGATATACCTTCATTTTTTTCAGTTACAGACAAGAAAACCCAAAAGCAATTCTCTACCAAAACAAATTTAAACTAAATGTTATCACACATATTAATAGTCAGTTTTGCCTTCTTTATCTTATTGTTCCTCCAATATTGCCTTCGCTCACTATACGTAAAATATCTTACTCTATTATATAAAAAATACAAATCAAGCTGTTTTTTTCAAACTAAATATTCAACAGACTTACAGGGGATAAATTCTAATATACATTCAGTTTAAAACCTTCAGAATCATGCTGCATATCTTTTCCCAGTAGTTATTAACATCCTTAAAACACAAGAAATACCTCACTTTATAAATCTTAAAAGAAAAAATATTTTTATTTTTTAATACAACCCAAATAGTATTTCTATTGTCAATATTTATATTATTTCAAATAAAAAGAACATCCTGGGTATTCATCTTAATCACCAAAATCCATACCAGCCATAATCATAAAAATTTATCCCACCTTAAAGAAAAAGCACCTAAAACATCTCATTATTCTCTTATTCATAATGTACATATCTAATCCCAGTAGTTCCTAACATTCTTGTATATTCACTCTAAATAACAAAAAATGTCTTCACCTCATATATGAAACATAAAAAATATCTTATTACTAATATTTGAAAAATATTACCATTATTAATATCAATGTGACCTAAAGTGAGAGTAATATCCTGGGCAAAGCAATCATCTTAACCACCAAAACTCCATCCAAACAAAAATATTTAGAATTTATCCCACCTCAGAATAGACCAAAACATCATTTACTCTCTTATTTATTGTTACATATCTTAAATTTATACAGAAAACTTTCTCCATCTCTTCTTCCATCTTCTCTTCTTCCCATCTTAAGGACCCCAAGTTCTCTTCTGGGGCCTTCCACATTTTTAAACTGAATTCCTTTTCTTTAAGCTCCAACAGTACACTCTTACTCATTTCTCTTTCTAACTCCAAATCTCTCTTTTCTTCATACTCCAGCAGAACAATCTTGCCCATTTCTCTTTCTAGCTCCAAATCACCAATATCCATCTTATTCTTTCGAAATTCCACTTTGTCCTTTAAGTATTTAACATCACTGTCAGTTTTTTCCAGTTGTTGATCCACTTCCTCCTCCAAATCTTGTAAGTTACTTTTATTCTTCATATATTGAATAACTTTGGAAATAACTTCATCAAAAATCAGTTTAAAATCTTCCATGTCTCCTTACAATAATCTATGGCACCCTCTAGTGTCCCTGAATAACTCACGTAAAAGTAAAATCAGGTCCAGAAGTGAAAGTTATTTCCGAGAAAGTGAAAGAGAGTTCTCCAGTTACTGTTATTTACACAGCTAAACCAACCAATGCAGCAGAAACTAATAACAAAACAACTTTCCTACAGGAACACCAAAACAAAAAAGACAGATTTCAGCTCCACTAAGACATATTCACACAAAAAGAGGAAATCATCAATAAACCCTAAAAAATCACTTTTCATTAAAAGGAAACAAAATCGACATTCTCAGCTTCATTTTTTTTGCGATATGTACAAAGCACAAACTTCCAAGCTGCTCACTTAAACAAGAAATCCAAAAAAAATAATGAAAATCACCAAGAGAGTCAGCTTCTCTCCTCTGTAAAAAGCCTCTCAAGTAACAAATAAGCATAAAAACAATCTGCCTTAGAAATGGGGTGGTCAGCTCTAAAGTCCTTTTTTCTTCAATGCAGCCTCAAACAAAATGACAGCCCCACCTCCCAGCTGTTCCACTCACGGGTCATTCACTGAAACTCTGTTTGGTGACGCATACACCCTCCGCAAGAAATGGATGTCCGGAGGACAAAGAGAATGATTTCCAGGATTCTCCTTAGATACGGATAATTCTTCAGGTTCTGGGAGCCAGCCCAAGCACAAAAAAAACGGCATGCATCATCAACTCTGCTTTGAAGGAGCTGGTCAATCTGCCATAATACCCACCGGAAGTCCAACATCTATATGGATTCTAAGTATTCCTTTGTGTGCTGCATGCTCATGGAGCCATTTGGAAGGAGTGAGGGCTTTTAACAGCAGGAGGAGAGCAGGTTAAATATGCCCCATAAATTTTGAATTTATTGGAGACAATTTGGGAACCAGTTAAAGTAGCAGTAATGCATTGCAAAGCTCACACAAAAGGGGACACTAGCATAGTAAAAGGGAACTGCAGAGCAGATGAAGCCACAAAGAGGCCTGCTTTGGGAATGGAGGTTAGAATTATGGCTGTAGTCCCTGACATAGAGCTACCTAACCAACCCCAATATGAGGAAAAGGAAATGCAAGCAGCTGAATAATGGGGAGCTACCAGGACACCCAAGGGATGGTATGTGACCAAGAATGATAAGCTGATATTGCAACAAAAACTCCTGAAACCCATAATGAGAAGTTTGCATTTACAAACTCACATGGGGGCAAATGCCTTAGGGGATAGTCTGACTACCAGAATGTTTGTATGCCCAGGGACGTATGTCAAAGCCCACAGAATAGCCCAAGGATGCCCCATTTGCATCAGAAACAACCTCTGAGCTTTATGAAAAACACCCCCTGGAGCTCAGCCACAGAGACATGGCCCAGGAGATATGTAGCAGATTGATTTCACAGAATTCAAGGGCACAAGGTTACCAGTGCCTCCAAGTGTTAGTAGACACATTTTCAGGGTGGGTTGAAGCCGTCCCTTGTCAAACCAATCAAGCTAAGGAGGTCACTAAGGTTTTGCTAAAGGAAATAATCCCCAGGTTTGGGATGCCAAGACAAGGGATTGGGTCAGATAATGGGCCACATTTCATGGTAAAAATAGTACAAAACATTTCCCAAGCTTTAGGAATCCATTGGAAATTACATTCCTTGTGGCACCGAGAGTAGTGGGCAGGTAGAGAAAGCTAATGGAATACTTAAAAGACAATTGGCCAAAATAGCTCAGGAGACTCACCTGACTTGGATTCTGGCATTACCTCATTATTGAGAATGAGGATTAGTCCATCTGAAATATTATATGGACAACCTTATCCATTGACCTCCAAGGTGACAAATGGCCAGAATGTGACAATTGTTGGTAATGAGCTTGTTAAAAGACATATGGTGTGACTGTCTGCTACCCTGTCATCCCTTTCTAAATACGTGGAGAGCCAACAGCTTGTGCCACTTGATCAGCCAGTTCACCTTTTCCGGCCTGGCAATTGGGTATATCTAAGGACTTGGTCAGAGGAGCCGCTTCAACCGAAATGGAAGGGAGCCTTCCAAGTGTTGCTGACCACCCATACATCACTTTCAGTGCTCCATATGCAACCCTCTTGTGGAGTGGCAGTCTCCTTTGCATTCTTTGCTCTGTTGGTTTCTGCCAACACTAGGAGTTGCTGAATTGACATTTGCTCTTCTTAATATTTCAGCATCCCTCGAAATTTATGTAAATGCTACTGCAGACGCTAATAGAAGGTTACAAGCAGAGGTAACTTGGGTGTCACAAATTGCTATTCAAAATCAGTGTACCCATTCTGCCTCATTTTAAGGAGAATGAAAGAACTGACCATGGTTTCCCAGAAATTAGCTGTGCCAATCCTTCAATTTTCCCAAACTTAAGTCACAGGTAGCAGACTGAGTGAAGGCAACATGAAATTGTGTGCATCTGGCCACATTCTCTTTCTCTCATCACTCCTTGGATGGTCCTCCCCAGACTTAAAATGGCACGGTGGTTAGAATCTTGGATTTGAATGGGCAAGACCATGGTTTAAGGCCCACTCAGAAACAGAACACAAAGTTGATAAAACCTGATGAATGGTGTTCATAAACCTGATTGCAAGACACAGGTTAACTCCTTATTAGCTGTAGTGGAAATGACACATTTATTTGAGGAGGCCGCCCAACATTAAAGTACAATCTAAGGAGGCAAGAAGGTTGTTTTCCCCTGAATATAGGGTCGAGATTCTTCTTTGTGTATTATTTATTTCTTACATTTCACATTCTCTTTCCTTTAAGGAGCTCAAGAAGGCATACAGGAGGTTACCCTTTAGTTTACTATCACAAAAACTACCTGGTAGGTTAGGCTAGGTTGAAAGTAACTATCCCAAGGTTGCCAGTGAGCACCATAGTTGAGCAGGACTTTAGTGTCAATGTAAAACAAATTAAGTACTGTGGGGAAAAAAATCTCAAGACGAAATACTATTACAACAGATAAACATACATAAAATGTCCACATGAAATGTGATTCCGAAGTTTTGAAGGCTAAATTGTTTGCAACAGTCCATGAATGAAAGGTTCTCTGGTTAAAATTCTGTCCTCTTATCTGACCAAATTTAACCCTCAAGATTTTTTCTTGCACCCCTGGACTGCATGTTAATTTGGCGGGGTGGGGTGGGGGGAGTAGCCTTCCAGATCCCAGAGAGGATGGTTGGTGACCTCACAACAGGGCCCAAATTGTTGGCCTTTTGAGAGGGGGCAGGGCTTTGAAGGGATTGTGGGATCAAATGGATCCCTTAAACTTGGAGGCACATCAGGCACCAACCCAATGCTTTCAGATCACCTACAGGAAAGTCACTAAGACCACAATCTTCACCCAGGGCATATATCTGTAACAGCTGCCCCTCAAACTTACAGTGCCTCCTCCTACATAAGCTTTATACTGTATATCCACCCTAAACATGGCTACTGAGAATCAAGCATGCTGGCCCTGGCATCAGCTCAAGCAGATGGGAGAAAGTAGCTGGTGGGATATTGTGACAAAGAAGTGTGCTAAATTTATTTCTTTCCATTTTCCTTATTAGAATATTTCCTCCATCCTCAGAGATACTAAGGAAAGAACAATATATTAGACAGCACTGAAGGCCTGCAGGATAATTTCGGTCACTGTTTTCCCCCCAGAGTGTACTATCTATTTTTTCAAAAGAAAGAAATGGTCCTGTCAGCTCATATTCCGGCTCCTCACAATTCTGCATTGGATTCTGCAGAGAATGACTAGAAAGCTGCCGCCACCTCTTAAATTCCCTCTGAGCTGATGAAATTTCACATTGATTCCTGTATTAAATGGATCAAGCTAGTTATTGTGAAGAGCTTTAGTTAATGGGATTTCTACTGTTGTCAGAAGGAGTTTGCTATTCATACAAGCTGGGCAAATTATTAGAGAATATTCATTCAGAACAATATCCATGAGTTCACAGTGAGAGTATCTGCAAAACAGGAGGTTGCTGCACTTTGGCTGGGATCTCTGCCTGCAAGGGTGAGTTAAGTAGAAAGAAGGTAAAATTAATAAAGTGATCACACTGTGGATGTTCCCTGGACAAGGGGATGCTCTTGAAGAGAATTAGAGTTGTATCTAATGTAAAAAGCAGGAGCCAGATTGCTTTCTGATACTGCACACATTTTGTGATGTACTCAGCCCTGTTCTTCCACAAATTCTGGTCTGAAGAGGGCAGGAAGCTAAAAGCTCTGCTCTTGCGTTTAAAACAAAATCCAGGAATTGGGACAGTCAAAGGCAATTTGGTCTGGCACCACCAACGGAGACATGGTTCAGCTCCAGGCTCCAGTTGGTGGACTTGGATGGGCTTTAGTCAGTGTAGAAACACCCCCACCCCCGCTTGATCTGGGTACCCCTCTGCCCTACAACATGGCCCAGAATCCTTTCCCTTGGCGGCCAGGTAGTCCTAGGAGGAGTTTCATGGAGACAGAAAGCCTGGGCAACCCTGCCTTGGCCAAGCCAGAGCTCTGGGCTCATAGAGAACTCAGAGCTGGTGCAGGTTATGCTCATCCTAAGCAGGCGAACCCCGAGTGAGTTGTGTGGTAAATCCTCACTCGTTTTGGGCTCGTGAGAAGCTGAAAATGAACAATCCATGGCAGTTGGGGGGAGCCTTGAAACCTAAAGGTCAGTGGTGGAAACTGTTACTTTTTGCACTTGCCTGACTTCACTATGGAAACCATGACAGGACTGTACGTACTGTGGTTGGTGATTGTTCAACTACCGTGATATATATTAGGCAGGCAATGTGTATGCAGGAAAACACAGAACCGCCTGGGCATTTTTAGAAAGAGGCATAAAACACTATCAAATTCTACCTGCTGAAGTAAGATCACTCTCCTAGGAGTGAATCAGTGGTGATCTGCAGCTCTCATGCTATAAAATTCTTGAAAGAAAACACAGATTCCTTCCCTTAAAAGTGGATCCATGCATGGAGTCTGGGATCTAGCTGATTTATGGAATAAACATGACATTAGATCATCCCTGAGCCAAATATTTTCAGTGGAAGGCATTGCAGAGGCCTGTTGCATTACAGCATTAAATCACAATTTTTTTAAAAAACTGGACTTATGTATATGTTTAAAAACATGTAATTACTGACATTTCTCCTGATCTATTGGAATTTGTTCCTAACAGAAATATAGTTGTTTTGATTGCTGAAAGGTGAAAGGTCCCCTGTGCAAGCACCGAGTCATGTCTGACCCTTTGGGGGGATGCCGCTTTCAGGATGTTTTCTTGGCAGACCGTAGCGGGGTGGTTTGCCATTGCCTTCCCCGCCGTCACCTTCCCCAGCAAGCTGGTGCTCATTTTACCGACCTCGGAAGGATGGGAGGCTGAGTCGACCTGAGCCGGCTAACCAAGAATCCAGTTTCTGCTGGGATCG
This sequence comes from Candoia aspera, assembly GCF_035149785.1. NCBI lineage: Eukaryota > Metazoa > Chordata > Lepidosauria > Squamata > Candoiidae > Candoia > Candoia aspera. The sequence goes on from NC_086153.1 coordinate 178,143,084, forward strand.
AACTCGGGTCGTGGGGAGAGTTTTGGTTGCAATACTGCCACCTACCCCTCTGCGCCACATGAGGCTCTCTGGGGAAGGCAATGGCAACCCCCCCGCTATAGTCTGCCAAGAAAACGTCATGAAAGCAGCATCCCCCCAAAGGGTCAGACATGACTCGGTGCTTGCACAGGGGACCTTTCACCTTTCAGACCCAATCCTCTTTGTTTTGCATCTTCTAACATCTATTAGGAATTTGTTCCTAATATAAATACAGTTGTTTTGATCAGAAGAGCATTAAATATTATTCACTATGTAAAAGATATTAGATCCCCATTAGCTCTGCTTTTCATTGATGTCATTAAAACATTTGACAAGGTAGAAAAAACATTTGTTGTAAACTTCCCATGGATGTATTTTTATGTATTTTTAGCCTCCAGCACCAGAGGTAATTTGCATTAGAGGAATACATAGGTTCGCGTTCCTGTCTTCACATTACTAGGAGTGCTAAACAAGGTGTTCCCTTTCACCTGTTTCATTTCTTTGTATGATAGTGGTGCTAAGAATAATATTAGAAATAATGAGAATGATCAGGGGCTTCATATAGCAGTAGAGCATCACATCATTAATTTGTTTCCAAATTATACATTTATTTTCTTAAGAGCTCAAAAAGAGGGAGATTCTAATTGCAAATTGAATTAGATGAATTCTAAAAAGTGCAGGATTAGAAGTAAATAACAAAAAGTCATCTGCTCTAGTAATTAACATTGACAGAGTGTCATATGAGCAACTTCAAGAAAGTACAGGGTTACATATCAGCCTTCCTGGATTTGAACACTTTGGAGGAATGATTACAAAGGACTGGCATCAATTAAAAAGATAATTATGAATCTTTATTATGTAAAATCAAGATGGAATTAAAAACTTGGCAATGTGATGATTATCCTTCTTAGGAAGGATAGCAACTGTTAAAATGATTATCCTTCCAAAAATTTTGTTTTTTTTTAAACTTTCCCAATATCAATGCCCTCTAATTGGTTCAATAATTACAGGAATTATATCTTCATTTATTCGTAATTATTTTTAAAAAAGAACTAGAGTCAGACAAGCTGTCCAGTATAAACAACAGCAAAATGGAGGTTTAGAAACACGAATTTGAAATATTATTTAGATGCATTTCAATAGTATATATAAATAATGGGTACAAATATAAAATGGGTACACATTGAATGGGCACTTGATTCTTCATCCATTACAGCAATGCCATTTAATTTGGATGGAAAGAAATTGGTAAAAATTGTCATAAACCCAGATTTTAAAATATTTTTAGGTTATATAAAATGAAAATAGCTAAACATCCACAGCTTAAGAATGAGGATAAATTTACCCAATTCAAGGAATGGGAGGATGAAGGCCTTCATAGAGTTAACAACTTAATTACAGATAAGAAACCTGCCCCCACTGAACATACATTGCCAAGGGATTGAAAGCAAACTCCGACTTGTCTGTTGATTGGCCAGTACCTGCCTGTCCATCTGGATCTGCAAGTCAGATGTTACTGTACACAATGCCAGCTACTTGGTTGTGCCATTTAATGTATGCTGTTCCTGCCTGCACCTTACACTCTGCCACTATGTGTTAGACTGTCTAACACATTATTAATCTGCTCCTGATTAATTCCCCAGAAAGGAAAAAAACTCCTGCTTCACTGACTCCCTGAATCCTGAGCTAAGACTTTTCCAGAAGGGGTCCAAGAAAAAAGCATCAGTCTCTTTCAGACAAAGCCATTACCAGCCTCCCTTCCTGCACTGAAACACTCCTATATCTTACCTTCTCCTCTGCAAATACACAGTTACAGTAATGGGGAAGGTGCAGTGTTCTATATAAAACAGTTGCAGAGGGCAGAGAGGATGAGATACATCCCAAACAAGATGTTTAGCTCCCAAATTCAGTCCTTAACTTAATCCAAAGGAAGGAATAATTGCAGGTTAGGCCCACATTTCTTGACTTCCTCCTATCAGAGCTCAATAGCCTTTGGATCCAAACTGGAACACTACACGGGGTACTTACATCTAGTTGTGGCATACTCCGGGCATGGTAGAGCAAGGCAGAATGCAGATTGATGGCCTGTCTCTCCCTGTAGAATATATGTCAGTGATCCAAACTTCTATATGCTGTAGAGGAAAGGAGCAGCTCAGGAACATAGCAGAGGTCTAAGGTAGCAGTGGACCCTTTGGGGCCTGTTAAGGAGGTTCATGTACAAGAATAGGTCTCCACTAAAGGAGCTTTACTCTTTTGGAAAGCTACTTCTATCATAATATTCCCCTCAAATTGGATTGCATAGCAGGATCTTCTCAAGATCCACAAGGATCCTACCTTCATTCTGGCTGAAGATGAGGTCCAGCTTAAACACTGATACAAATCAGGTCATCACACCATTTTACTCAGTAAGTGAAAGGTTGTACTGTATGTAAGCATTTTCCTCCAAGGGATAAGGGGATCCTCCTGTCCAACAGAAAGGGGAGAATCAAAATCATCCCATGTCACTTTGCTATTTGGTTCTGACCAGCAATTGTCTCCTCCCTACCCTCAATCAAGGAACTTATGACCCCAAATTGCAGAAGTCCTTGGGTTGCTTGAACCCGAGTATCCCAGAGGTGTACATAAAAAGGGATTGTTGTGCTTGATGTATTTGCTCACATTGCCCTTGTTTACATTATTAATTGTGTCAACATTTGTTTCTTTTATTCATTCATCATGCTAATTTATACATCTACCCATCTTTCCATCCGCTCTGGGCAGCGAGATTCATTAACTCTTAGAGAGGTAGTACACATGGTGTTTAACACTCTTTGTGACAGATTTGGCATGATATTCCAAAACAATCTGCAGTTGAGGTATGTGGCAATTAATTGTGCTGACCAGATGTAGTGCAGGAGAGAGCATCTGTCTACCAGGCCTTCCTTTGTCCACCACCATCTTGTCAACCCATCTACTTTTAAGATCTTGAACAGATGCTCTGTGGTGGGCTGTTCCAGAAGAAATGCCCTCAGCATGTCCTTCAGGTTTGCGAATCTCATACTATACAATTCTTGAAACTAAATACAACCATCGAGCATCTTAAAAAGAGGTATAAAACAGTATGGGTTCTACCCATTGAGATAAGATCCTTCTCCTTGAAGTAGAATCTGTGCATTTAGGAGAAGACGGAGCTATAATAAGCAATCTTCCCCTAGCATTCTCCTGACTTGTCTGGGGATCATGGGCTTCAGCCTTGAAGATGAAATGCAAATTATAGTACAAGAAACAGAAGCAAACTAATATTTCAGGCTCTCAAGGAATACCTGCCAGATGGTAAGACTTCCCTGACTGGAGATACTGCAGTTCTCAGGGTCCATGCTTAGAAGAAGGTGGAGAGCCAAGTGGAGTATATGGGATTCAAGGTGTTGGGGAAGCAGAAGCTGGATCTTACTGGGAGAGGGAGGAGAGAGTATTAGACTGTGTAATGGGAGAAGGATCAGTCATCCATCCTGAGCCAAGAACCAAGTACTTGATGTGCCCATCCTAGTACCACTGAAGTGTGACATTTGAAAGGCAGTCTCCATTAAGTTCAGGATCTAAGGTCCCTTAGAAATGAGAGAATCACAACTGAGGAGGGAAGAGTGGACTTTTGTGTTCTTGGGTCACATGTCCTGAGATAGGAGGATAAGATTCCTTGGAGGTTCTTGATGTCTCCTCTTTCTGGAATATCTTCCAATGTTTTATTCAACTAGCTGCTAAGCCTAGCGGGGCAGCCGGCTCCTTTATACTATTATGTGTCCTACACATTTTATTTTTGCATTGGGGTTTTGAGTTTTGTCCTATACATGTAAAACATTCTGCCTGTACTTCTCCTTTCTCATCTCTTAATCCTGAATACTGCATATAAATATCATTGCACAAACTCCAAACGAGATACCTTAAATGGTATATGGCCACCACTGAGCAGGACAACACTGAAGCAGGCATGCAATGTAGGTGAAGCATTTCCATCACCTCCTGGAAGACATCAAGGAACAAAACAGAGGAGATATGACTTAATTATTCATGGACCCAAGATACCAGGTGCTGTGACATTTCTAACTTTTCTTCAAGCCTCATCATCCAGTTCATTTTGGCTGTGCCTTTTTCAGCAACTCTCTCTCCACAGACATCCTCAAATGGGAGATATACTATCATGAGGAACATTATGTGAGTGTTATGTTTTTGCTACATAGTCCATTTCCCTCACCCCATCAACTTTTTTTAGAATACTTTCCAGAGCTATTTCCTTTGGCATCTTGTCCAACAATTAGTTGCTACTAGGTTTGGGATGCCCTTGCTCACTCACTCACAATTGCTTCTGCTAGATGGACTTTAGAGAATGGCAGATGAAGTGCCTTCTTCTCCTCATTTTGGAATGTGGCCAAAGATGAGAGATGGCACTGAGGAACTAACTTGCCTCTTCACCCTGGTTGCTCTGAAAAGAAGTTGTCAGAGAGTTAGAGGAAGCCCTTGCTCTGCCTCAGGTGTCCTTTTCTGGGGGACTCAGAAAGTTCTGGGAAGTGTGGAACTTAGGATAACAATTGACTCCCACACAAAGGGACTTTCTATGGGACAGACATGCTGGATTTCCATGGGGAACTAAGTGATGTGCACAATCCAGCTGTTCTGCAGTGCAGGAAAAACCTGTGAAGAAAGCCTCTTTGCTGAGATTTCTGAGTTGTTTACCTTGCCCTTGTGATCCAAATGCCTGCAAAGGAGGTCCTCTGCTTCACACAGATCCAGATCCTATAGCTCTGGATTGCTACAGCATGAAGAAAAGGAGTCCCATTTGCAGCTCGATAGTGAGTCTGGATGGGAAAGACACCTAAAGATCATGTGGATAGTGTTAGATCTCCTTCCTCCTTCTCAGTGAAGACTTCCCTGAGACCTGATATGCTTTCCTTTTTACTTTTAGTGATTAGATGTGTAAGGGAGCCTTGTATCTTCAAAATATTCCCATCAAAAGTTCAGAATCTGCTTGAGCTTTGGGGAGGCATTTGTAGTTGTCTGGAAAAGATAAAGGACACTTGGAGGAGAGGTTTTCTTTAATGCCAAAGTGCCTCTATCCCTTGAATTCTAATAACTTCCACATCTATCAGGCAGCCCATCATCAGGTCTTCCATTCTAATGTTCCTCTTCACAGCCCTCAGGCTCAACCCTCTGAAACATTCCAAGTTATCTATCAGGCACTGTGGAATCTCCTCAGTGGTTATCTTCTGCACCTCTGGGCCTCTAATTCCACGGATAGGGAAGAGTACATTAATTTGTTTTGGAGTTTCCTGGATTCTTTCCCAAACTAGTGGGCATCCAGTCATAGAGTTTAAAAAATTTAAGTGGGACTTGCTCAGATTGTTGAAAGACACATTCAGGAGACAAAAGATGTCCCTTCTCCTGAAGACTAGAAGCACAAGATTACAGGATTTTCCACCCCTTTCTGCCCCCCCCCCCTTACAACCTTAGTCATGGTCTTGTTGGAAGTCCTGGCAAATCCAGCATGCCTCATTAGCATGTGAATTAGCATGTAAATTGAGTTGTCCCACAATGCAACTCTGAGGAAACTGTTTGCTGCCACTCCCACTTCCTTCCTCTCTCTTCTTCCTTCTTCCACCCAGGGAGAAGCAAGCATGCTGCTCTGCTCTCCATTCATCAGGGCCATGTGCCCAGGCCTTGATGAAGAATTCTGCCCCTTTCTTCCACGTAGCTCTTGGCAGCTGTAGGGCTGAGAGTTTAGGGCAAACTAAGTATTTAGAAAGAAAAGAAGAACAAAGGAGCTTCATCTTTTCCACCAAGATGGATGTAACAGAACAAAAAAGAATAAAGTCAATAAGAAATTCTTTTACTTAACCTAATCTGTCTAAGTGTGTGATTCTTTATGCTTGGGAGGGCTGAGTGTGTAAGATCTATAACCTGTATTTCTCTGGAATGCTCATTAAAGCTATTTTAAGATATATTTTTTTCCTATGGACAGCTCCTAAGCTGTGTTAAGCTCTGCTCCATTTTAGTGGTTCTAGCAGGCCACTAAATTGGCTTCAGTTTCACCTGCATTCCAGCACCTTCTAGGTTTTTCACTGCCATTTCCAACTGGGATAATGTCCCAGCAGGAGGCTTTGGAGGAGATCCTCCCATTGTTGGATTTTCTCTGCACCTTTTCTTTCTCTCCACTGAGGTCAGAAGTGCCCTGCCTTCCAGCACAACCTGGGCAGCACTTGGAGAGAGTTCCAGGAGTCTGCATGGGGCAGATTTTATTGCCCTTCTTGAAAATAGTGAAGATGCAGAGCCTTTCCCTTAGCTGTCCTTCTGGGGCAACTCTGGCGTTCTTTTTAAGAAAGAATTGCCTTACTTTGGATAGCCTACAATAGAGAGGAGAAGATGAGAAAAATTATTTGCAAAGATTTCTCTTATTGAGGAACAGGTAGGAGATGGCAACAATAGGGGAGGCAAAGGAGCTTCTCCAGGGGAACGTTCTATTAAGTTTCCCCTTTCCTGACTGAGGATAAACTATTCTTGAATAAAGTGAAGCATCTAGATGAGGAGCAAATTCTCCCCAAAGGCTGCCTGGGAATGGGCAAGTTTGGAAGACTAATTTTCTTCAGGAGATTTACATCTGTGGTAGACTGTGTGGCAGACTGTGTGATTATGAGGACAGCACTGATATGTCAGGATGGTTCATCACTAGGCTAATGTGTGCAGTAGGGTCAATTGATTGGGGAGGGTAGTGAAGGCGAGAGTAATTCCCACCATCTTTCCTCTCAATTTAAATTATGAGCCTTCGTTCAGTCCCAGCTAATAGGCAAAGCTATTCCCAGAACCACTGAACTAGGAGGATAACTAGGGGGTATTAAAGGTACCCATTTCTGGACTGGGTTGGCAGAGAGCCTTCTAGGGCTATTTTGGGGAATGAAGACTGCAGTGAAGTCTTACTTACATGATTATCCCTTCTACCCTTCTTGTATCTTCTCTCTTGAGCACTGCTGCCATTGTGACATATGACCTTAGTTGCCGAGAGACTAAGCTGCTGGGGGTCATGATGTCACAGTAGTCCTTTTGGACTCCCAACTAATCACTGTGGCTTTGAAGTGGCCTTATTCTGATGGCTTTTAATCCAAGTTAGTTTTTTTTTTTAACTGATGTAGGTCTTACTTCAGATTAAGGGTACATCTGCACATTTAGTTACAAGGAACAACAGCACAGATTTCTTTTCAAAACCGTAGGTGCTGTCCCACAATGTATTGTGCAAGAATGATGGGGTTCCGTAAGAGATTTAGGGAGAAAGAAAGAAAGAAAGATAGATTAGAACCCTGTTCTAGAACATATACGTTGTGTGGGCTCACCCCTTTTAAATATCATATGTCAACCAAGACCCCCCACCCTCTTTTAGCAGCGCACAAGAGTTCTTGGAAGGGATGGGAGGCTTGTGACAGTCGGATCTTCCAAGTAATTGTCTTTTGGTTGTTCAACAAAGGTAATGTATACTCAGGCATTTGGTCCCCTTTTTTCTGACCACAATGCACAGGTACATCTAGGAAACCTGCGACCCAGCAGAATTGTGTTCCCAGGATCCCCATTCATAGTGCATACAAAAACATGCTAACATGTCTGAACAAACTCCTGCTGTGGATATCTCAGAATAAGTATAATATTCCCGACTAATTACCATCTCTCCTTTTTTGTCTGTTAAGTGTTACCCTGAAAGTGAGACCTCCTCGATGGGATTGTTTATTAAGGTTTGGGATTAACAACTGTGCCAGCAATTACTACAGAAAGGTCAAATGAATCGTTATCTTGGTACACCATGTCTCTGGACAATACGTCATGTAATGTCAGTTGTGCCATAGGACAGATAGAGTCTCCACCTTCAAACAACGGGTTAAGATGTATCACCAGACCTATAACCCTCACCACTCCTGCTGTAATTGTGGAACTAGACCAGGGAAGTTTGGGTCTAATACAGTGAGCTCTATCTTATAGGAAGACAGATATGTGAGATTACAAACTGTTGGGAGGAAAGTGGAATAAAAATGAGAAGGATATGGATAAAATTCTGGAGTCAAATTACTCTGGGTAGCTTCCCAGTTAAAAACAGAGAGAAAATAACAGAACGTGAGAAAAGAACAACGGTTACCCAGAGGGAGCGAATCAGAAAGAGAACTCACCCATTTTAAAGGGCCCAACCACACACTGAGCCAAGGCCTGGGGGGAAATCCAGGCTAAGGCTTGCTTACAGGCCTGTAAGGTGTGGCCCATACTAATCTCTGGGGCAATGCTGTTCCAGGGAGCAGCTCACAACAAAGAAGGCTCTGGTCCATGCAGTCTTAAGTGTGCCCTGCTAAATTCTTCTCCTCCTTCCCTCACTTAGGCCAACCATGTGGATGCGTGATTATGAAGGGGACCAAACTATGGGCTCTCAATCAAACTACACCATTTAAATTATGAGCCTTTTTTCATTCCCAGCTGACTGGCAAAGCTCTTTCCAGAACCACGGAGGAAAAATGAGAAAGTATTAAATATACCTCTTCTTGGACTGGGTTGGCAGAGAGCTTTCTAGGACCATCTAGGAAAATCAGGACTCTGCTGTGAAATCTTACTTACATTATTATCCTGTTTCCTTTCTTTCAACTCAAACCGAGAAACCAGGAAAGAAATGCCTTCTCTCCTAAGCGTGGCACTAATCTGACATATGAGCTTAGTTGCTGCGAATTTAAGCTGCTGAAGGCCATGATGTCACCGTGCAAGGGCATGAGATCACAAAAGCCTTTGTAACAAAAGGGTTTTTCTGATTATGGCTTTTAATCCAAGCTAAAGCCTTTTCTTACTCACATGTCTTCCTTTTGAATAAGGGTTCATTTGCATATTTAGTTACAAGAAACGGCAGTACAGATTTGTTTTTACAGTAAGATCATTGGTGCTGTCCCACTATTTAAACTCCAGTTTACCCTTTCCAGTCAGGTCCAATATAGTCTCATGGAGCCAAGAGGCCTGATGTGCTCCTCCTTTAAAAAAAAAATTACTAGAAGTAAATAGAAAACATTTATTAAAAACTGAAAAAAGAATCTTATATTATCTTGCATAAATGTACAAAAGTTTCAAAATATCTTCATTTCATAACTACTGTACACCAATATTAATCTTAAGTGGAAGATACTTTTTAAAATATTGCAGGGAAATGCTCCATCATTCTGATATATATTTATAAATATACATTATATATTTATTTAGCAGTGTGAGTGGAATTCCTTTGCAATGGAACTGGGAGGCAGAGAGAAATGTATATGAAGATGTCTTGAAAATGGTTGGCCTTCCAATATTATATAAGTGATTCTTACTTCAAGATGAGATGCTCAGGACCTAACCACCACTACTAGCTAATACCTACTGAGGAAAATCTTCTATGGTGAGGCTTTGGAGGACTGCTACTTTAGAGAGCCTCCCCCATCACATTCCTGTTGTTGAAATCCCTCAGAAGGAAAATGAGCTCCATAGAAATCCTGTAACTTGCTTCAGGAAATTCTGCAGGTTGGAACTAACCCTGAAGATGTCTGCAATTCCTGGTCACCAGTCTGATAAAAAGCTCCACAGAGCAGAAATCATCAGTTTTTTTTTGGGGGGGGGGGAGTGGGCAGTCTGGGATTCTTGAGAAAGTCTTGCAGATGTTTTCTCCAGATAGCGATGATAGGAACTTCAATAATCGCAAGCTTCTCTAAAGGCAAACTAGTGATGTTAATATGAAATTAACATCACATCCCAAAGCAGAGCAAGATTGAAAGCTACATTCCAAAAGCCAAAACACATTCTTGTTGGCCAACAGCTTTTTTGCTTGGAAAGAAACTGAAGCAAGGCAAAACAAGGCAAAAAAGTTGGCCAAGAAAATGAATGCGAGAAGGGAGGAGGGGAGGTTGAACCCAAGTGTCAAATGGATACATAAAGCAAACTCAGGTTACTTAGACAAACATATGCAAACATACATACCTACACAAACACCTGCACAATAGTATGCACGGACAATATCTCTGCACAATAGAGATGCCTGCCACACAACCCAGTAAAGAACACTCCATCCCACTGCATGGCAACTAGCTTGTACACAATTCCTTCCCCCTCCCCTTCCCCAGTTTGCCTATACAAAACCCTCATTGGTTACCATTCTCTTCAATCACTCAGAAAATTTCCATACAATCTTCTCCCACCTCCAATTTACATTTTTCATTTTTTCAGGGCAAGTCCCCCTGCCTCATGAATTTTAGAGTGTCTCATTAATCAGATGAATTCCATTTTCCAAGGAGGAATTGAGTTGAATGATCTGGAGCAAATTTTCTGTGTCTAAAGGTAGAATTTTGGATTTTTTAAAGCCTTTGCAACTATTGCCTGAAGTTCCTGGGCAATAATTTATCTGCATCTTCAAATCAACACAGAAGCTTGATGTCTGAAATAGTATATGGAATTCCTGACTTGGAAAAATAAATTCCCTTCCTTCCTTCCTATCTGAGTGGGGGTAGTTCCAGAACATACACATTTTCTGTTATCCAGTAGATATACCAGGAAGGATTGCAATTTCTTCCATTTGCACTCATAGTTTTTATGAAGAATTAGATTCCCATGTTGGGAGCGTTTCTTCTAGAAATTTACAATAGTCGGGAGTGTTCCTTTGTCCAGCTTTTGTAATCCTCTTGCAGTGTCCCTCTTTACAACATTATTTCTGAAAAATATACAACAAAGCAGTGACAAAACAGCTATCATTAATTTTATTAACATGGTTAATTGAAAGTCTTTATGTGTATTCAGATGGCAGTCACTGTGATGGCCACAGCTCCCCTTCCTAAATTATGCTTGAGAGCAAAATTATCAAGGTCAGACTATGTCTGGTACACTTAGAATAGCCCATTTTGAATTGTTGTTCCAAGGTCAGAACATTTTGACCTCAAAACATGTTGCATACCTGTAGAAAATATCTTTCCATGGTCCTGCAAATACTGTAGTCCACACATGAAGCTGAACACTTATTGATCAGACTCACAGCTTAGCATAGATTTTGCTCAGTGACAGTCAATCACAGGGTTAATCCTTTGCATCTCCAGTTGAAAAGGAACATGGAACAACTTGCTTGTCCCTTCTTCGCTTCCTTCCTTGCTTCCCTAGACAGTTTTCTGCTTTCTGTTGAGAAAAACCAAACTATAGGAGGCTTTCCTTGGGCAGGGGCTGCTGTAAACCAAAAAGGTGCTCTTTTGGATGGGCCAACAAGGCATCCTTTCAGGGAGCCATTCACTGATCTGCCAAAGTGGAGGAGCTCTTGGTCGTATGGAATTCTGAAGCTGCCTGGAGGTCCCTTCTCTTTAAATCTCACCTCAAGAGCTCCAGTCTTGGCAATATTATACTTCTTGTTTTATACTACAAGCCCCTGAGTTTTTAAAATGATGAAAATCTCTCTGGCTGCTTGATAAAATTGTATTCGTATTGTGCCAGGCCTATATGTGACCCACTGCTGCTCCTGATTATAGGGCTGCCTGTTCTGTAATGAAAAACAAGCATATTTATAAAGGCAGGTTTCCTATTATCCTAAGAGGCAGCTGTTACTCTGCTGCGATCTTTTATTTCTTTAATTAGTTTAGTGGAGTACTATCTGTTAATTCCGCTCTTGACAGTGATCTTTGGCCCCAGTTTCTGAAGCCTTAAATGATATTGACCTTAAAAAAAAAACCTCAAGGCCCTCTACCATTAAATATTTGATTTAATTTGTTCTATTATACAGCATATTAAATGTTATTCTGCCAGCTAAGTATATATGGGTGTGATCCAAGGGCAATTGAAGTTAATGGCCCTCTTTCAATTAGCATCAATGGACCTTTTTTTAAATTAAGCACCATATATGTGCTTTTCAAATAGCACTAATAACATTCCGACTATACTAATAAGGAATTTTCTTAGAAGCTCTACATATGAGATTTGTATGGTTCACCAAACATGATAACAATAGGAGAGGGCGGGAGCTGAAGGTCCTTTTTGTCAGGCTGAATAGCTGCTGTCCCACCAATTCTTAAGATGTCAAATATGTGCTGGGCACCATCATCTAGGCATTTGAAACAAGACTTTATATGTAAAGTGGGTAAGCAGTGTGAAAGCAAGCATTTTAAATAAACTGCTTCTCGCTTCTGTTTTCCTGAAATCTTAAACACAGAAGAAAATAATAAAGGTCCCAACTGGTCAGACTAAAGAACATCAAGACCAGCTTCCAGTTCTCCAGTATAGCCCAGTTCATGCTTCTTGGAAATCCCTAAGCCCAGGAGGAACACAATAGACTTCTCTTATTCTTCCTTGTCAGCAAATGCCCTTCAGGTATAAGTACGTAGGTGCTGTATAGCCATCATCCCACTGAAATAGTCACTGATCAATCTGTCACAGAAAGTTCAATGCTTTTTAAAACCCCTACCTGCATCGTACAGCCATTCTTTTCATTAATTAACTGAGTTTTGCAACCCCCGGAAGGGCAATCATTGACACACCCAGTGCAGTGCTAGACAGACTCCTGGACAAAAATTGTGCATAACCTGTTTGCATACTTGGCCTGGACAAGAGAGGTGTAATTCTATCTGTCACTCATCTGTCTGTCTGTCTGTCTGTCTACCTACCTACCTACCTACCATACCTGCCAACTCATTCTTCAGAGTGAGTATAACAGTTCTACATTGAAGATTCCAACTTAGAACTTGCTTTCTTCTCTTGTCCTTTCCCAGCAACTTTTAGGATGTCTTCCATTTAACTTTTTTTAAAAAAACTCTATATCTTCATGTACCTCCTCTAATTTTCTATGGATGGTTATTCTTAGGATCTCAGTCTGAAAGCCCACATTGATGCCTCTACTGCTTGCAGAGCAGTGCTAATGAACTAATCACAGTGATGGTTTTCCACCATTAGACAAAGGACCTAACTTTCCTCCAACAGAGAGGAACATTTGCAATGCCCGATGCCTTCTGGGACACTTTTATCTTAAATAAAAAAACCTGTCTGAATTTTTCTTTTCCTCAGACTCATTTTGAACTTGTTCTGTAAATGGTGATTTAAAGGGAACAGTGTGAAAAAGAAGAAAGGAGAGCAAAAGTAATTGATTAAGAGTAAACTAAGAAAGATATAAATGGAATAAGGCAACCAGTTAAAATTGGACTTTGGGGAAGAAAGTTAAGAATTAAGAATTAAAAGGGTAATGAAATAGTTAAATACCTCTGTGGGAATGGTGGCTGTTTGGGGTTCCCTTATTTGTTCCCTGGTTGGTTAACCAAGATACAGATAAGGACTACTCGGAAGAAAGAAGTAAGATGAACAATCATAAAGTTCTAAGGAACTTGTTTCGTAAATAGCCCTGATAGCAAACACTTGCTTCTACCCAAGTACCATCTCTTCAGAAATAATCCCAATAATGGAGAAAAGAAATTGTGGCCAAATTTGTTGGGCCTAACTTCAAGGGTATTGTATCAATGTTTCAATTTTTCACATTATTGAAGGCAGTTTAGTTTTCCAGGGGTTTTGTGATAACAAACTTAGCAGCTAACAACACTAACAGAATCAATTTCTTCTGCTCAAATTATATGCCTTAGGAAACAATGAACAATAAATCAACAACTTTTTCTTGATTTCTTCAAAAACTCTTGATCAAAAAGCATTGCCACCAGAGGTATATGTACCCTATTGCTTTCAAATATGATCAGACGGTCTAACAACATTAGAATGTATGTACTGCAGTTTAAGTGAAATATATCTATGGATTGTCTTTATGGCTGATGATTTACTAAAACAGATATAAAAGCAATTCTATGCCACAAAGAGTTCCAATGAGATACATTGAGTTCATCTCCTAAATTTCTCTTTCAGAAGAACCTCACATGCATTATATAAGAGTTTCATTTGATTTCCTTGATTTTAAATGAAATAGAAGTAAAGCATTCTTCGAACAATGTTAATGGTAGAAACTGATAAAATGTAATAAAATTGTCAAGGAATGACTGGATTTTTCTCATTTGGAATGAAAGAGAAAATTGCAAACCCTGCAGTTTTGCCATATATTCAATAAAGTTTTTCCATCAATTAGGAATCCATAATTCTGTAAAATACTCTACCTTCCCATTTCTTGACTTGAACAAATTATCCTTAAAAAGGAGGATGATCAAAGAATGAGAGAAAAGAACCAACATTTATCTCCACTTTTTCTAGACTTCTAAATATATTTTCGTGATAGCAAACATTCAGTTCTTACCATCAGGGAGAAATGATTGTCCTAATCAACAGGAAATCTAATGCTTACTCAATCTGTAGTAGCTGAACATTTTTTGAATGTTTGCCTAAACCTAGATTTCGATAAAATAATAAAGATGCCATTGAGTAGGATCAGCCCCAGGTGACTACATGGATACAACCATGCAGGTTTTTTGACAGCAGTATTGAAGTGATTTGCCTTAGCCTTTTTCCAGGCTGTTGCTGAATTCCTACTCTAGCCTGCACACCTGAGATTCCCTGATGGTCCTCCATCCTAATACTAACCAGGCCAAAACCTGGTTAGCTTTAGAAGCAAGACAAGATCAGCAAAACGCTGCCATCTGCACAGATAGTTATGTGTAAATCAAGAGAAGATCTTTTGGAATGGAAAATACTACTGTGTTTGAAAATCAAGTAGAGTTTTAGGAAGTACAGTATAGTCACCTTGATTGCAACTCTTCTACCAAGCAATGATAATGAAAGATGTTGCCATAACTTACGTTCTGTTTTAATCTGGCATGAAAAAAGATCATGATTATGGTTCTTTTATTGCTGTCAATTCAATATAATAAGTATTCCTAAATACCTAAATCTATCTGAACTGGCATGAAGTCTGGAAGCTTTTTGAAGCCATCTCTGTGATATTTTATTGATACTGATTAACGCAGCAGATGATTTATTAACATTAACTTTGCTGTTACTAACTTAGATCGTATAATTACATGTGGTTCTGTGTCTATACACCAGAACACCCATATAATAAGTTTCCATTTTTCTACAATTTCATATATTTGATTAGATGTTCCCAGAAAGTAGCTTGTACATGAATCAGTGTGCACCATATGAATGTTGCTTTTTCATCTGAGTATTGTTCTTGTCTACATATTTGTTGTATACATTTGGTACAACTGCACAGTTGTTGAGAGATGCTGTTATGTGGGACAAGCAACAACAACAAATAAAATAAAGAGGAAATCCATAAAAATGGTGCTTTAAGAAGCCCACCTTAATTCTGCTCCATGTACAATAAAGCTGAGAGAGAGAGAAAGGAAAGAAAGGAAAGTTGAAAATGAAGGATACATTTGGATTCTAGCTGCCCTTAAAAGTACTACGCAAATTGAAAAAGAGACCTTTCTTTTAATAAAATATTAAAGGCAACAATTCAAATATTACCATACTTCTACCAACTTTTGTTGTATTTTAATTATTCCTTATGACAGAGCTTCAGACAATTCAATGCATTCACTGAGCACAAGATTAACAAAATGTTTCAGGAACACTTCAAAAAAGCATTCTCCAGCAGGAATCAAATACAGTTCTTACTAAGAGTTCATTTAACTATTCAGAAAACAATTACCAATATGTCAAATCCTTGAAACTCAAGCATTGAAAATGTAAAAACAAGACAGTTATTGTATAAAAGCAAGAGAATTAGGATTCTATCTACCTTTTATATTTCCTAACACTACTGTGCTTTTCACCATATTGTCTTCCTTTTCAAAAGAAAAATCAGGTCTATAGAATTGTACACATTGAATTTCCTCAGACTTTCAAACACAATTGCAACAATATTAATAGCGATGATCATGTCACTTAGCAATTCAGTGACAACTCCCTGTTCAATTAACTCAAAGGGTTTTGTAAGCAGTGACTTTGTTTTCAGTGGTGTTCCATGACATGTGGAAGAATCCAATTCTCCTTCTGTCTACACAGCATTAATAATGAACATCTTATAATAACAAAATAATCTTAGATGGTGAGCTACAGCCCTGGCCTTTTGATCCTAGGAGAATGAAGGAAAAACAGCAGAGCCTTTGTTAGAGAAACGCATCAAGTAGTCCTCTTACTGTCCTCCAGTTGTACAAAAGCTTGGCGTACAGTCTTTCAAAACAGGACTACGTTGAAGCAATGGGTCTTTAGCATTGTTGGGAAACATTTCTATATCTTACATATCTGCCCAGTTTTGTCTTTTCTGTTTTACCCACTTCCTAGAAACTGCTTGTGGGGAACTATCCAGGAGCTGGAAACAGTAGCATGTAAAGCTTTCATACTCCTTCAGTGACCCCAAGTTCAAGGGAGCTGACTGGCCTTGGGAACAACACAGTGTGCTGTCTATCAGCCAGGAACTGAGTTTGAATTTGCTTTTCAGTCCCCCTGAGCCAAAGATGAAATTCTCTGCACATGCCTCTGCCGGAGCGGAAGTGAAGGAAAGACAGGATTAGGCTCACCAGAACAAAAACCTTTCTGAATTTTCCTCCATCAACTGATCAAGGGACTGTATATCCCCAGTGTGTCCTTTAAAAATAAAAGGCATTAAGATACCTCCTGCAGGACTTTGTATCTGACCTTTGACAACAATGCAAAAGAAACATTCAAGTGTTATATAGCTATTGGACAAAATAATTAATCCTTGACAAATTTGCTGTAGTTATTACAAGAGAATTAAAAATAGTATCATTTATCCTCTTGTGAGGCTGTTTCAGGTTGGTTTTTGTAAACTTTTTGGTAAAGTTTTATAAGCTGCCCAGTCTAATGATTGCCTATTCAAAATCACTATCAGACTCACACAAGGCTTTCATGGATATCTGATTTAATAATGAATAGTATGCAGGATCACAAGCAAAGCTGAGAATAGTAAAAGTGTGGGATGTCTCCCAATAAATCCCCAAGCAACTCCCAGTCCCTCCCCCCAAAGTCAGCACAATTCCATGCCCACAGGTGCCCCTAACGGTTCCTGCCAGTCTGCGGGAAACGTCCTTGACAAGGCAAGATAACCCAAACATGCATTCTTCATTCTTCACTCCTCGCATCGCAGCCTGGTACAAGGAACAGGAGCAGCCCCCTCCCGTACAGCAACTTGTGTCAGCCCCATGGCATGGGAATCCGTTAAGATGTTTTCCAGGAACATTGGTACAGGGACCATGACACCCAGAGTCTTCTAGGGAGGGCAGCCATAACAAATCAATTAAATCAAATCAAATCAATCAAATCAAATCACTTTCTCTGGAATTTTTCTTGAAAGGACTATCTTTTTCCATCCCTGTACAGTGAACAAAATGTTTTCTTAATTAATTTTTATTGCTTTTTTAAGATAATAACGGAAAAAGAAAAAAATACACGAAGAACAAAATGTCTGAAGTCAACAGCCTGTTTCTTTAGTTATTTCATTTATACCCACGTTACTATCAAACATGATGCTCAGAGGCTAAGCAGTGAACATCAGTAAAATACAAATAAAATAGAATTATATATGATTAAACATAGAAACAATTTAAAAGAACTGAGCAACCACTGATCTACTTCAGACTACTTCATTTTCACTCTTTAAAAGCCTAACTACCTAAATGCCTACCAGCAAAAAGACAAGAGAGGCAGCTTTAGCCTAGCCTTCCTTGTCAAGAAGCTGTACAGGTAGTCCTCACTTAACAACCCTAACTGGGACCGGCAACTCCATTGCTAACCAACACTGTCATTAAGTGAGATATCACGTGACCACAAGTTGCAACCTCCTGCCAGCTGGGATCATGTGACTGCAGGGACCAGTTGTAAATAACTTTTTTCAGCACCATCATAATTTTGAACAGTTGCTAAATGAATGGTTGTTAAGTGAGGACTACCTGTATATCCTAGAATTTGCTGCCAGAAGAGCCTACAGTTTAGAGATGCTATCTTTGGTTAGGTTGCAATTCGCTTGTGTTCTGTGTTACTGGTCATCTATAGCACACTGCTACTGACTGACTGATTATTTGCCATCAACTCTTAGCAACCACATAGGTATATTTTCTCCATGACGATCTGTCCTTAACCTGGTCTTTCAGGTCTTCCAAGGGTCTCCCATTGCTGCTGTACTGAGTCCATCCACCTTGCTGCTAGTCATCCTCTTCTCTTTCCTGCTACCTTTCCCAGCATCAGAGTCTTCTCCAGAGAGTACCACCACTGCCTTGCTCAAAAGGTACATTTCAATATAAAATTGAAACTTCCCCAGTTGGCATTAATTGAGATGGCTTAGCAAACTCCACTATATTGAGGATCGCTGAGCAAATGTTTTTAAACGTACCTCATTGAATCATATTTACCCCAACGTGCTAGAGCTGGAGAAAAGGTTAAACTGAAAATGAAGGCGGGACAAGGAACTCTGATACCAAGTCTCACTCCTAGCACTCACGCACACAGACACACACACACCACGATAGCGACTGAAACTATCTCTTTCTGATATTGGAAAATTAAGTATTGGGCAGGGAATGTATGAATCTTGTTAGGAGAGGCTGCTGATTCCCTTCCATTGCTAACTATGGCAATTCTAATGTGGACCTGCCTGCTCTTGATTCTCCCTTTCCTTTGATCTTCTTCCCAACACATCATGTTGCTGAAAGTAAACAAACTTGGCAAAGCAAAGGCTTCAGGCATTTGAACTAATGGAGGCCACCTCCCCCATGGTAAGAAATCACCAGTCCTACACCTATATTGCTCCAAATGTGCAGCTGAATAGCCCAGGCTTCACTGGATCATGGGGGTGGGGGGGTGGGGGAGAGGGCACAGGTAGTATGTCATATTAACAGGAAAGTTAGGCCTGTTGATCAGCCAGTTAAACGTAAACTGTTAACTCCAAAAAGCCATGGGTTTGGGTGACCTTGGGCCAGTCCCTCTCTCTCAGCCCACTCACCTCACAGGGTTGTTGTTGTGGGGAAAATAGGAGGAGGAAGGAGTATTAGGTATGTTCCCCACCTTGAGTTATTTATAAAAAATAATTAAGGTGGTATAAAAATAAATAAATAAATAAATTGACTCCTCCCCTCTCTCATTTCTCAGCCAGTTATCTGAATCTGTAAGTAAGAGTTAAGCTACTCCTCTGCTGTCGGTGGCAAATGAAATCCTGGCAAAAGTGGGTAGTTTCTAGACATTCTGTCTCCGTAGCCATTTTAGTTCCTCCTCTCAGATACTCCATCAAAGTTAGGGTCAAACCCATTAATATCCAGGCAAACAGCTGCATATTAGACCACCAATAATGGTCACTTGCTTAGATGGCTTTAGGGATAATAGGCCAATTTGTGTTGGATTATGGTTACAAGACATGATGGTCATGTATTACTTCCAGCAGATGAAGCAAGTTTTTGAGCAGTGGCAACAGGGACTGGTTATTGTCTTTATTTTTTTGCTTGTGGACTTCCTAAAGGTATCTTGTCAGCCATTGAGGGAAGCAGATCCTGGACGACATAGTTCTGGGTCTGAGCTAACATGATTCTTCTTACATTCTTAGATGCTACTAGGTTTGGCCTTGATTCAAAGAGAAAATCACCTGAAGCACTAGGTGTTCTTAGATGTCCATTATTGACAGAATGTATCTATGTGGGATACTACAAATGGTTTCCTAATTCTTGGGAGCAGTTTCCAAGAAAGTGATTGGTTTCTGACATTGCTCAGCATGCATCCCTTTGAGTTTTGTGAAAGAGGAGTATAAATGTGCATTTGGCTTTCTGGAAAATTGCGGCCTCTGCTAAAACCTGATAAGAAACCAAACCAAAAACATTCATCTGAGAGAGGTCAGGGGGCGAGTCCAAATTCTTTGGCTTCATAACTAATTTTCCTGATCCAAAAGTGTGCTTTTGAAATTGTACGTTCAAGATTTTTTTGTACAATATGTCAACAGGATCATGATTCATTGCAGAGGTCTGGGGAAAAACCGTTTGTGCAAATAATATGATATTGTCTTTTTACTGAACGGCATGAAGAAAACTTCCTAAAGTTAGAACACACCCAGACAGATCAGCGGTATCCAATTTTGGATTTCAGATTACAGCATCCACTTTTAAAAATAATTGTGGGTCTCTCAAATGGCTACTGTGTCTTTAGTAATCCTTAAATACAATTGGACTTTAAAAAAAAAAATCCGTGCATATTCCTTACAAAATGTAGAGCTTTTTCTAGGGCCTTGTAAAAAATTCAGGCAAGATCAGTTAATACAGGAGCTTGTTGTGTTGATCGGTGCTTTGTCTCCAAAATTTCCCTATGGTATTCTGTCATGAAATTTATTATAGCAAGAAAAGCACTTTATGCACCCACCCCACCCCATTTTCAAACAAATCCATTTTCAAACAAATCTTTTCTTGTGAACAGGAAGTGCACATAATGGACATAAGAAAACAATTGCAATGGTCTCTATGCAGAAGAGATGAAGAAGCTCATCAGTGCCCCCTAAAGCTCTAGAGAAATAATCAGGAACATGATATAGAGCCGGACTGGAAAAATGTCCTTCTCTACCTAAAGGTTGGCAGTAGCCCGACAAGAGAGGTGCTTTGATGCTAGGACTGAAATTTTAAAAAACAGGCTTAAAAATGTCAAATAGCAATAGTTACTTAAAAAAAAAAATCAGTGCACATTTAAAAAAACAATAAACTTTACCAAAAAGCTTGTATGTAGTAATAAAGGACCTCGATGCTTATAATAGCATGACTTTCCTTCAAACTTCTACGACATAAATTTTCTGATAAATTAAATATGGACAGAATTTGTATATTTTTAATGGTTTATATTTTTATAACATGTTGTTGGAAAAGACATATAAACTACATTAACCATAGCAGGATTTAGATTTGCCCTTTGGAGCAATTGCTCTTTGCCACAATCCAAACATTATGGCAGGAGTTAGAATTCAGAATTATAACTAAAGTTGGGATTTATGTACATACAAAAATAAATATACAAACAAGGAAAGAAAATGTGGACGGGTGAACTTGATTATTCAGAAAAAAAACCTTTAGTTCTTTCAAGATTCAGCTCTCAAATGAAATCTGATCATGCTGTGGCAAAGGAAAGTGAGATTCATATTCATTTCCCTGTCTCTCCCACCTCCCAAACTTTATATAGGAATGAAATAGAGGAGTATCTCAGGAAAAGATTGTTGGACTTGTATTTTGTACCCCAAATATGTCCCAAACAACCCATCAATTCCTTTTTGCAACCTAAAACTCTCATACTGTGTTCCAATTTATCACGGTTCTGGCCATTTTGCAGGCTTCCATACAGTGGTCTAAGGGTCAGCAACCTTTTCAAGTGATGTATGCCAGAAACTCTTGAATATTGAAATCTCACAATATTGCCAGATCTCTAGAAATTTTGGCATCTCATCAGCAAGTTCTTGTGCAAATTCACATGAGAATCTCAAAAGAGATGTTAATCTCACAATATGGCCATCCCAGAAACTGTTTGATCTTAAGTTCTGCTGTTGTGATCAGGGAGTGTGGTGGGTTCCTTGACACCGGTAATCATTGCATTGTGGATCCCTACGGTGGGACCTCATCATGCCTGATTCCAGTAAAATCTAGCTCAGAACACCATTCACAGCTGAATTCTGCCTCTTAGAATGTAGGGAACTCTCAGAGAGGTTCTGACTGCTCACTGTATGGAGAAAGGACCATAGGACAGAGCCCATTTTGAATATAAAAGGACCTACCTTCAGCCTGTAGCATCTCCATATGTGGATGGAAATAAGATGGCCATTGAAACATTGTCAAAAAAATATGAACTGCATCATCCAAAAGTAAATCAAAAGGGATAATAAATTGCAAAAAGAAAAAAAAAGGAATATGCTAATTCATGCATGTGTTGATGCAAATCATTATTTAGGAAAACAATACACTTCACTGTTACTGGGAAGAGTTTGATCAAGTAACCTGAATGCTATCTCCAATGTCCACTTTATGAGAAATGTTCGGTACCCTGCTTCCCCTTCTTCTAGTTCCTTTTTTAAAAGGTAAGACTTACAGCTAGTCATTCAGATAGAGAAGCCTTCAGAAGGTGCAGGATTGCTATCAACAAACCTGCTGAATAATCAAAAGGATAGGCAGACAGTATTGAGCCAAATGATCCAATAGTATGATTTGGTGTAAGGTGTTTTTCCATACCCTTGAAACTATCTAAAAGTTTAAAATGAAAACCACAAAGCCATTTCTTGATACTGCAGTATGCAAGTCTGATCTTCAAGATCCATGAAACTAGGACTCTATACAAGCAGAGCTAACTCTTTTCTTAAAATTAATGTGGAATCCCTTGCTGGCAGGACTTCAGTTTTAAAAACCTGTTTTTTAAAGATTTCACTTAGAGAAAGAAGATAGTTTCCAAATATTTAAATTTTTCATCTAAATTTTAAGTACAGGAATCCAGACTGTCTTACATAACTGAATGCACCATGGCTTGAGTAAGGTAATGGAGTTTGGTTGTACAAGCACTAAGTATGTTTAGCTACTATTGATTTAGCTGCTATTGACTTCAAATAAGATTACAATCTCATTTTGAATGTAGTAAGGAAGAATAATAATTAAATGATTGCTTTCAAGTTGATGATTTCCATTACAGGAAAAATTGTAATGATCGCTTTTTCCTCCTGTTGGAAAATGGAATGAAATCATTTCAAAAATGAAACAGAAAATGTGCATTTCAGGAAGAAATCATGTACATTGTCTTTTTGTATCAGAAGATAAGCAAAGCCATCTACAACCAGCAACAGAAACTTTATGTTGCTGTTGTTAATCATAACTATCTGGAGACCTACAGACACGTCCCACTTGTGTCCTAAGCTATCCATAGTTTTCATGTTAAATATTGTAGATTTTATAGTTTGTTTATCATGGCTTGCAGATGTGATTGTTAATCACCTTAAACAGCCTTATGAGAATTATGATAAGGAGGGAAAAGGACCTAATGGATTGCAAATAATATAATTTCAGTCTCATATGTTCTTCTACAGCAGAGATCTCAGCTATGTTCATTAAAAGAGTACAGATGTTTTCCTCATCACAGCATATAAATTCTTCACATATAGCATAATGAAGAATACTCTGCAAAAGAAAAAGGTGGAGGTGTTGGGTCAGACTCACACATTTGTTACTTAATGCTGTATTTATGAAACAATTTTCATAGTTCAGACTTTAGTATCCCTTTCTAGCATCTCAAAAGCAGCAGTACGTTGAAGCAATTCACCCACAGGTACAGCTACGAATCAAGAGCTAAAAGATATGCAGTTCCAAGGACCCATTCAGAGTACACCTTTGATTTTATTTCCAAAATACAGGATCACAAAGGAACCACTGGAAAGAACAGTCTCACATCTGGATTCCATATTGCATGAATGAACATTCTTCCTAAGATATGGGATAAACTCTGGATTGTACTGAGGACCCCTTAGAGCAGCATAGTTAATGAGGGAGGCAAAGAAGGGAAGAAGGCTGTGGCACTGGATGGTGGAGAAAGGGAAAATGGTAGCAATTTGGGGCAAGCCTGGTCTTAACACTGCACAACCTCATCTTTGAACAGATGGAATCAGTGTGGAAAAGGCCTGGAAGATGCAGAAATCGGACCAGAAGGAAAAATCTGGACATCTTTACAACACTTCTTGTGTAGACTGCGATTTATACTACTCTCACTTCACTCTTTAGAAGATGAACAGACATGGTGAGGATCCTGAGTATAAAAACACTGCTGCTTTGGGGGAAGGGGGGTAGAATCTGAAATTTTATCCTTTTTGTGGAAACATGAAAAGAAAGATAAAACATTGGGACTCTGGATCAAAATGTCATATAGCTACTTTATTTCTTCTCAGAATGCCTCTTGGAGGCAACACCTAGCAATCACTACATCAGCAGGGAAGTGAGAAACACAGCTCCAATAAGAACCATTCACCATGAAGAATACAAGATATAAGCATGTATTATGGGACAATTCATTTAAACCTTACTCAAAGTAAGAGCACGAGGGGTCACACTGTAGAGGCAGGCCCCTCCCACTAACCAGTTGTTTTCCTGATTGGTCTAATGCCCCTTCTTATTTGGAAGGTCTCCTTGCAAATACATCTACTCCACACCTTGGGCCCAGCCTCACTATGGTCATCTGTGCAGATGCCAGAAAAATGGTTTGGGAAGGTGTGGGAAAGCAGGCAATAGGAGGAGCAGTCAGGCTCACAGCTCCTTCACCCATTCCCTGAATGGTGGGTCCAGGCCCGCAACTAGGGTCTGTGTCACTGTCATGTTCACTGTTTCAATGTACACTATACATCGTAACGTTTCACATGCCATGGTGCTGACACATGTTTCTGTTTGGGAGGGAGCTGCTGTGAAACCTTGTACCAAGCTCTGTATCTGTGTTCCTTACAATGGAATGTGTTTGGGTTATGTTCTCTGTTCAAGGACTTTTCCCGCAGACCATCAGAAGCCGTTAGGAGCACCTGGGATTGTGAACTTGGGAAGATTCTACGGGGGGAGGGATCTCATTTGCACCGAGGGTTTTTAGTTTGCATTTGGCGTGCTTTTATCATTCTCAGCTTTCTCTGTGATCCTGCATCCTATTCTTTAATAAATCAGATATCTTTGAATTCCTGCTCATGAGTCTGATAGTGTTTTAGAATAGGCATTCATTACATAAAGCTGAGAATCATCAAAGTTGTACTGTTAGCTCCTACCAAGATTAGTTTCTTGTGAGGGAAAATAGTTAACGATGGCCGAGTCCAAGCTCACGACCGGGGGACTTGAGGAGCCGGCTAGCTTGATGCCCGAGTCGACGGTCAAGAGCGGAAAACTGAGTCTCACCCCAGAACCTTCAGATTTCCTGGAGGAATCACTTTCCAGCCCTGAGGTGGAGGAATCTGACGATGGGGGAGAACCAGAGCAACCAGCGCAAACCAGCGAATCGCCCACAGAGTTGATCACCTGGGATGAAATGGTAGAACCCCAGCCAGGGACGTCCCAGGCATCCTGGAAGTATCGGTTCCCGCTGACCCCAGACGTAGAATCTACCATGGTATCAACAGAGACAGCCTAACACGTGAGGGAGGGAGGAATCTCAAACCCCTGAAAGGCTAAGAGTGGTGGAGGCCAAAATAGAATCAATGGAGTACATGTTAAGAAACCTGTCTCTATCATTGGGGGGGCAGGAGAGGCGCGGAGGAGATCCCAGCTTCACGCAACCATCCCCCATCCTCCCACCTGGACCGCCAGCAGAGTGGGGCCAGAGATGGCTCCGGGATAAATCTCCACCCCGCAGAGCTCAACCACCAGTGTCCCCACCCCGAAGAGGGAGAACTACTGTAACCTAGGGCCCAACCACTCAAGCAGCCGCCAATTCCGCTCCAACAGGAGTGGGGGTGAGAGACTTTTCTGTCAAGTTTGATGGGGATCCAACCAAGTTATCTTTCTTTCTAACCAATGCTAAAAGTTACATGAGGCAGTTTGGAGCATACTTCCCTTCTGAAGAGGCTAAGATAACTGCCATTGCCACCAAGTTGAAGGGTCGAGCGGCTGACTGGTATGTTCAATTAAGTGAGGCTGACTCCCCTGAACTTGAGTATTTCGAGGACTTCATGTGGGCGTTAAAGCTGCATTTTGAGGATCCTCTGGCCAAGGCAAGAGCTAAGAAGGAGCTGAAGGAACTTACCCAGGGCCAACTGTCTGTAGCTGATTATGCCCTGGAGTTTAAGGCTTTAGCTGGGAAAATCCCTGACTGGTCTCAGTCAACCTTAATAGAACAGTTTAAAGAGGGACTCGACTGGGATGTCCTACGGTGGGCGTTGTGTAAGGACGACCCAGAGTCATTGTATGACTGGATCTGTCTGGCCGGCAAGGCTGAGCATGCCCAGCATACCTTCATGCAAACCAGATGACCTGAAAAACCACCAGCCACCATGAGGGGACCCCGAAGTGCTGCAACTGCTGCCCAGCCAGGCTATAGAGCCTGGGAAGAGGAGAGAGATAGGTGCTATGCGAGGGGTCAGTGTCTCCGATGCGGAAAGGAAGGGCATCGAGCAGCTGATTGCCCAAAAGCCAAGGCTGGAGATCAAGCAGGCAAGCTGCCGACCAAATCGCCCCCCCCCCTCGCAGCGGATGACAGCAGCCAAGGGCACAGCCGACACTGAGGAAGTATTCTACTTCTCGGGAGAGGCTGAAGATGACTCTAAGGAGCCAGCGGGAAACGCCAGCCACCTGCCATGAAGAGCGCCTGTGGGCAGGTGGAGGAGGATGGGCACGAAGATGCTATGGTGAGTGCTGACTGTCCCACTTTAGCAGTAAAAGTGAAATTGGACTCCCGCACAAAAATTACAGAGGTCTGGGCTTTAGTTGACTCTGGGTGTTCCAGGTGTCTAATTCACCCTGATCTGGTTGCTGCTTTGGACCTGCCTAGCTTTCCCCTCCAGCAGCCTTTGATCTTCACACAGTTGGATGGTTCAGCGGTGGGGGGGGGGTGGCAACCCATTTCACTGGAACTGTCGCAATGTAAATGGGCAGCCACCGTGAGACTTTAAAATTCATAGTAGCACCTGTTGGCAATCCCTTGATAATTCTGGGGATCCCCTGGTTGACCTATCAAAGCCCATATATAAACTGGGAACACAGAACTGTGACTTTTAAAGATGGGTTTTACCAAGTTCCTACAGCGGAGAGAGCTTCACGTGCGGGGGTTGGAAGGGCTGCAATCACCACACCGCCCCCTAACTTGGTACATCTAGAAGGCTTGCCCGATCAATACCAAGACTTTGCAGACGTTTTTGGGGAAATGGAAGCAGATCAGCTACCCCCCCCCCATCGGAAAACTGACTGTGCAATAGAGTTGGTTCCCAATGCTCAATTGCCCAAGCCAAAAATTTATCCAATGACTCAGAAGGAGCTTGAGGCATTACGGGACTTTATTGACAAAAATCTGTCAAGGGGGTTTATTGAACCTGCAAATTCACCAGTGGGGGGCCCTGTGCTATTCCGGGAAAAGAAAGATGGCATGCTTCAACTCTGTACGGACTATCGGGCATTAAATTCCATCTAAATTTCCAACAAGTACCCTCTGCCGCTCATGAAGGACATGTTAGCTCACTTGTCTAAGGGCAAGATTTTCTCCAAGCTCGATCTTCATGAAGCCTATTTCCGCATCCGCATATGAGCTGGAGATGAGTGGAAAGCCGCTTTTAATTGTCCACTGGGTTCATTTCAGTACAAAGTCCTCCCTTTGGGTTGGCAGGGGCGCCCGGAGTCTTCATGCAATTGATTAATGAGGTATTACATGATCATTTGTTTAAAGGAGTCCTGGTTTATTTAGACGATGTTCTCATTTACACTGAAACCAAGGAGGAACACGAATGCCTCCTCAAACAGGTGTTAAGCAAGCTTAGAGACGCCAAACTCTATGCCAAACTTTCCAAATGTGAGTTTCACAAAACCCAACTTGACTATCTGGGCTATCGGGTGTCTGACAAGGGCATTGAAATGGACCCTGCAAAAATTCAGGCGATTTTAAGTTGGGAACGTCCCCGCACCCGGAGGCAATTGCAAAGTTTCCTCAGGTTCAGTAATTACTATCGCCAATTTATCCAGCGGTTCGCTGAGATTGCTTTGCCCCTCACTGATTTACTCCATACCAAGGGCTTGGGGGAGACATGCAAAGTAAAAAAAACCCTGGGGCAGTGCTGAATTAGACGCCTGAATGCCAGGCATCATTTGAGAAGTTAAAAACCCTCTTCACCTCTGAGCCTATTCTACAGCACCACGATCCTGAACACCCCTTTGTGGTCCAAGTTGATGCTTCTGACTCCTCAGTTGGGGCTATATTGTTACAGAGAGATTCTGAAAATCACTTAAAACCCTGCACTTATCTGTCCAGAAAATTTTCTGAAACCAAACACCGGTGGCATGTTTGGGAAAAGGAGGCATTTGCTGTAAAAGCCGCTTTGGAAGCCTGGCGTCACCTCCTGGAAGGCGCTAAATGCTCTTTCGAGGTTTGGACCGATCACAGGAATTTGGAAGCCCTCTGCACCCCCTGGCATCTCAATCCTATATAGATTTGCTGGGCTCAATTTTTCAGTCGCTTTAACTGCCAGTTAAAATTTATTCTGGGAAAGAAAAACTTTCTGGCCGATGCTTTGTCACATTTACCTCAGGACCTTGACCAGGTGACAGATGTGGTTGGGACTGTTCTCACTGAACCACAACTGGGTTTGGTTGCTGTCTCTCAGAGCCAGACCCGTGCGCAGGCAACCCCGCCCCCAGCCCAGTCTGGGAAGCAGAAAGTGCAAGTTCCTTGTCAATTACAGAAAGACTTTCTCCAGGCGCTGAAATCTGACACTTGGTTGCTAGCTAATAAAGACACTGTTTCTTTTGAAAACGGTCTGGCATGGGTGCAACACTGCCTGTATGTACCCGAAACTTTAAGAGCTGACATTTTACAGTGTTCCCATGATGATAAACTTGCTGGGCATTTTGGTTTTGTCAAGACATTACATTTGGTTCGTCGTCAATTCTGGTGGCCTACCTTGAGATATGATGTAAAAGACTATGTGGCTTCCTGTCCTGTTTGTGCAATGTCAAAACATAAGGGGGGGAAACCACAGGGGCTTCTACAGCCTGTGGCCAGCCCGTCCCATCCCTGGGATGAGATTTCTGTGGATTGTATTGTGGATCTTCCTCCCAGTCAGAAGAAAACTGTCATTTGGGTTGTAAAGGATTTTTTTTCCAAACGGGCACATTTCATTCCATGTGCATCCATCCCGTCCACCCCGCAATTGGCACGCCTATTTCTCATCCACATCTACCGTCTCCACGGTAGCCCCTCCCATTTGGTCAGCGATCGCAGGACACAGTTTACTTCCCAGTTTTGGAAATCATTTTTAAAATTGATTGGCACCAAACAAGCGCTGTCCACCTCTTCCCATCCTGAGACTGACAGATCTACTGAGATTTTAAACTCCACCCTTGAACAATTTCTTAGAGCATACATTAACTACCATCAGGACGATTGGGTGGAGTTACTGCCTTTTGCTGAAGTGGCTTACAACAATGCCGTCCATCAAAGTACTGGGCAAACCCCTTTTGGTGTGGTTCCTGGTCACGACTTTGTTCCCATCCCTGAACTTCCACAACCCCCTTCCCAAACATGTTCTGCCTCTGACTGGGCTGTTAAGCTGGCTGATTCCTGGCCCGTGATTCAGCAGGCTTTGGCTGATGCCCAGTCTGCTTACAAATTCCAGGCTGATAAACGCCATTCTATGCAACATGACTTCAAGATTGGGGATCAGGTGTATCTATCTACCAAATTTATCAAGTCACCACAACCCTCTAAAAAACTTGCTCCCAAGTTCATTGGTCCTTTCCCTATTGTTGGTCTTATCAATCCAGTTACTGTTAAATTGGACCTGCCTCACAATTTGAAATGCTTGCACCCTGTTTTCCATTGCAGCTTGCTCAAGCCTGTCCACCACTCCTCCCGCTGGCATCCCCAACCTCCTCCTCCTGCTCTGATCATGATTGATGGCCAACAGCACTTTGAGGTCAAGGAGGTCATTGATTCTCGCAAGCTTTGAGGCTCCCTCCAGTATCTGGTCTGATGGAAACACTTTCCTCATCATGAATGGTTGTCTGTTCTCCATGTTAATGCTCCTGATTTAGTTCGCCATTTCCACTTGGCTTACCCTTTGAAGCCTGCTGCTTAGTGTTTTCTTTCTTCTGGGGGGCAGTATGTCATGTTCACTGTTTCAATGTACACTATACATTGTAATGTTTCACATGCCATGGCGCTGACACGCGTTTCTGTTTGGGAGGGAGCTGCTGTGAAACCTTGTACCAAGCTCTGTATCTGTGTTCCTTACAATGGAATGTGTTTGGGTAATGTTCTCTGTTCAAGGACTTTTCCCACAGACCATCAGAAGCCATTAGGAGCACCTGGGATTGTGAACTTGGGAAGATTCTACAGAGGGAGGGATCTCATTTGCACCAAGGATTTTTAGTTTGCATTTGGTGTGCTTTTATCATTCTCAGCTTTCTCTGTGATCCTGCACACTATTCTTTAATAAATCAGATATCTTTGAATTCCTGCTCATGAGTCTGATAGTGTTTTAGAATAGGCATTCATTACAGTCACCTGGTTGATTCCATGCCCATTTTGGCGCCCCCCACGTGGCTCATTTTGGCACCCTCTCCAGCACAGCGCCCGGGGCACATGCCCCGCTTGCCCCCCCCCCCCCAGTTGCGGCCCTGGGTGGGTCAGGGGACAGGGGATGCTGACTGTCCCACCTTTTGGAACCCTTGAAAAGGAGGCTTTAAATTGATGGCTTTTTCATCATGTGTTGTCTGGAGCATTGTGTGTAAAAACAATTAAATTGGTATGATTTTCCCAAATCAGTCATTCTCAGATTTTGTTTCTATCAAAATGCAAACAATGAATGTGGAACATTCATTCGGAATTGTTTTTCTTGTTTATAACCAGGAGAAAATGTGCTTCCATCAGCATAAAATAAAATTTCAAATGTTCTGAAAATGGGAAGTTTTGGTATCAGATGAAAGGAAGGAAGGAAGGAAGGAAGGAGGGAGGGAGGGAGGGAGGGTGGGTGGGTATGCATATAATGGTATTTATTATAAGTTCCCTCTTAATTTTTTGAATTATAGCTCCACTGTACTGACTCAGAAAAATAATGATTTTCCTAAAAATGTTAATCCAAGAAGTACCCAAGTCCTTGATGCTTGTTGGAGGAATGGGACAGGCTGTGATGCATAAGCTAATGTAGATTTTAAGGAATTGCTTTTTTTGTTGTTCTTTTTTTCTTTCTTTTTACTGTAATGATTGCCTATCCTGATATACTCAGACTCACAAGCAGATACTTTATGATATCTGATTTATTGGAAGAATAGTATGCAAATACAGAGAAAGCTGAGAATGACGAAAAGCGCGCCAAATACAAACTAAAAACCCTCGGCTCCAAACGTAATCCCTCCCCCCGCCCAGCCATAGCAACCCCACCCCCCACCCCCGATGCTGTTCACCGTTTTCCACACATCCTGGGAAAGCAACCTTGAACACAGGAGATAACCCAAACACATTCCAACCCAGCAGCCAAGAGATAACAACTCCCCGAAGAGGAATCCTCCTCCCTCCTGAGATCAAACACGTATCAGGCTAATGACATGCGAAACGTTACGATGTACCAGGAACATTGGAACAGTGAACATGACATTTACTTTTTATTTATTTTGCAAAAATAGAGTTTTTTGAGTCACCAAAACATTCAGCAGCTGCACTGGAAATATTTGTTACAGTAGCAAAACAAAAAATAGAAGTAAGATGCAATGTTCCCATTTGTTTTTCATTTTTCGGAAGGGCAGGACTGTGTGGTTGTTGGCAAAATCATCATGGCTTTTTCAGGAATGTTTTCAACCTTTTCTTAACCCTGTTTCTGAAACCCTTGTTTCAGAATACTGACTCACCACTGATAAGAATTCAGAAATCATGGAGTTAAATAAATTTGCTGGTCCTCTTTCCCAACCCCATGAAACAATTGGAATCAGCAGTTTGCATTATTTTAAAAATGAATGCTGAGAATCAGCAATTTTCCTTTTTTTCTTTTATCAGATCTTGTGTTGTTGTGTGTGTGTGTGTGTGTTTATTTAAAGTGGAAAACTACATTAAGTGCAAGGCACTCAACAAAGAAGCAGTCATAAAGCCTAAGTAGTCTTGGAGTTATAAAATATGTCCGTAGTGGCAATTCTACTGCCAACAATGAAGTTTTGAGCATTAATATGCCTTCATTGCAGTTTTAATGCCTTAATATTGACTCTATAGCTCTTTTGGGTAATTTTGCTTTCTCTGGTACTTGAAAGGTGATGATGTCAGCGTTCTTCATACTGATTCATATGCAGGTTGATGAAGCTGAGTTATTTATTGAGTTCCATTATATTTTCTATAAACATTAGTTCTCAATAAACAGAGACATTTAGCTGAGGGTTTATTTATTAAATAGGTACTGTACAGATGGTTTTGCCACACATGATGTGCTGCAGAGGATATTACTCAGGAATAATCAGCTGTGTTATAGCTTGGCTAAATTAATAAGATGATAATGATGAAATTGATGCTTTTGAGCTAGGCTTGGTAAATGGTTTTTGCATAAACAAACTGATAAATTTGAGAAGCAATTACTTGCTTGTCAAAGATAAAAACACAACAGGGCCCATTTATAGTTAGTTCCTATTTATTTTTAAAGATTGTACCAGATTTTATGTTTAATACGCCGCAATTAAAAATAATACTTAAATGAAGAAGAATAAAAAACCCTAAGTTTCTGAATTTCTCCTTCAAATTTGAAGATGCAACACTGCTTGGTTAGACATCAAGTAAACTTTTTCAAGGCTGTCAGGCTATGCATGGAGGTAGAAGGGAGGCAAATATTCCCATTTACTCATTACATACAAATGCAGGCTTCATAAATATAAAGGGGAGGAGATGTAGGTATTTTAATGGCTCTGTACAAGAATATAGATAAGGACAGAGATGTACATGGATATACACACATACAGACACAATTATATGAATCTAGTTTGAGTTGGTGCACTTTAATGTAAAACACCAGGAAGGATCCTGCCATCCATCATATCCTATCCGCATGCTAACCTCTTCTCCCCACCTGCAAGTGGATAGATGTAATTACAGCAAGGGTGCACCTCAAGTGATGATAAACTAAAAAGGGACCAATTAACTCACCATTTTCAATGACAAAAGTGGATATGTATGTATGTATGTATATGTGTGTGTGTGTATGTGTGTGTGTGTGTGTATACACACAAATACACACACACACATACATACTCTGTGTGTGTGTGTGTGTATATATATATATATGTTACATGTGCATTTTGTACACTGACATGTAACATGAAAAACGATACATGCAAATACTTTATTATTAGTTATTTGACATGATCATTTATAACTAAGAGTGCTACTGTAATTTGAAATATGTATGTCACAGATTTTCAGTTCTCAAATCTGAGAAGCTTCCTTGGATCCAACAAATTTTAATATTTTTATAACTCAAGCTTAGATTGAGTACGAGCTAATTTATATTTCATTTGCACATTGCAATACATATTTCATTTGCCCCATCTGTATGACTAAACAGCCACATGCCACCTTTTCCGCCTTAACAGTGTCAGCAACATGCTCAGTACAGCCACAATCAGGTTCTTAAACTGCTCATTCCATACGCTCTCCTTCTATAGGCACAGTCTCCACCTATGGTTCCCTGTCAAATTACGATGTGATGGAATTCTCTGACCCTGGGAACAAAAGTGAATTTCGCAGAACAAAAAGAAGCCAACATTTGGTATCAAATAAGTGATCACCTTAAACCAAAATGCAGTTAGAAAGAGGATCAAAGGAAATAGAGATAAATAAGGGTGAAGGTACCCATATCCAGTTTCCAAGATTTTGTAACCAAACCTCCTTATTCCTTGCAGGAAACATGCCTACTAAGAATCTATGTGAGAACCTTGCTTTCTTGATTGTGAGCTGCAGCAAGAGATTTCATATACAGTGGCCAAATTTGGACCATCATTCCCAATTTTTTCAGTCAATATTGTCACGAGCACCTGGATTCCATCTATATATAATCTTCTCATTTTTCTATTTCTTATCCTGCCCTTCTGATGTAAAAAGCCCACTACACTTGTACTTCTAAATGCCAATTTAAAACAATAATATGTTAAAATGAACAACAGGAAATCAAACATCTGCTTGATCAGTTGAAATAAGCATTAAGAAGGCCCCAGAGAAATATAAAGTATATCTCAAAAGACTGAGCTTGGCATCAGGCAAACTTCTTAAGAAAAGATTCAAAAACTAGGAAAGAATGTCCAGTCTCTGGTCATCTCTCTCCCTATAATAGTGGGAGGCAAAGCCAAGCCACTGATACAGATTTTAATGCCCAGCATGTTAACACACACTCTGATAGTTAGTCTCCTTAGCCATTTCCCTGTTGGAAGTTATAGGCCTTATGTTCAGTATGTTAATGTATTTTAATCAATAGGTTAATTCATTATAATTCATAGCAGAGAGTTTTGTGGGGGTTAACCATTACATTTTTGGAGCACACAAAGGCTAAAAAGTAGGGCATATCATAGCTGTGGGCGAGTCTGGATTTATAGTATGTTGGGAATTTTTTGAGGGGCGTCTTTGGTTTTTAGATGATGTGCCCATTTTAGGGCTTACATTACAGATTTTATGGTTTTCCTGTCTCTAAATGGGGGGAAACTTTGGCATCAATTTCCAACAGTCATGGCCAGTCAAAGTTCACAGGTCACAAAAAGGGGATCTGGAACCATATGTGACTCTGGGTCCTAGGCTGTTGACTTCAGATTATAGGTGTTTTTTTTTTATTATTCTGTTCAATTGTGTCCAATTCTCGGAGTCTGCCAGGACAGTTTTCTTGGCAAGGTTTTTCAGAAGTGGTTTGCCATTGCCTCCTGCCTAGGGCTGAGGGAAAGTGACTGGCCCAGGGTCACCCAGCTGGCTTGGTGCCCAAGGCGGGACTAGAACTCACGGTGCACGCCTGAAGCCTTAACCGCTACACTAAACTGACTCTCTGAGATTATAGTACCATCATACTAATATTCAATTTTCATTATTCTCACCCACAGATTAATTTCAATACTATATCAAACAGGCTTCTTAACAGTACCATGGCAAATTTTGAACTTTGAGTAAAGTGCATAGTTTCGGTCAGATGATAAGGTTGTTGTTTATTCGTTTAGTCGCTTCCGACTCTTCGTGACTTCATGGACCAGCCCACGCCAGAGCTTCCTGTCGGTCGTCAACACCCCCAGCTCCCCCAGGGACGAGTCCGTCACCTCTAGAATATCATCCATCCATCTTGCCCTTGGTCGGCCCCTCTTCCTTTTGCCCTCCACTCTCCCCAGCATCAGCATCTTCTCCAGGGTGTCCTGTCTTCTCATTATGTGGCCAAAGTATTTCAGTTTTGCCTTTAATATCATTTCCTCAAGTGAGCAGTCTGGCTTTATTTCCTGGAGGATGGACTGGTTTGATCTTCTTGCAGTCCAAGGCACTCTCAGAATTTTCCTCCAACACCACAGTTCAAAAGCATCGATCTTCCTTCGCTCAGCCTTCCTTATGGTCCAGCTCTCGCAGCCATATGTTACTACGGGGAACACCATTGCTTTAACTACGTGGACCTTTGTTGTCAGTGTGAGGTCTCTGCTCTTAACTATTTTATCGAGATTTGTCATTGCTCTTCTTCCAAGGATTAAGTGTCTTCTGATTTCCTGACTGCAGTCAGCATCTGCAGTAATCTTCGCACCTAGAAATACAAAGTCTTTCACTGCTTCTACATTGTCTCCCTCTATTAGCCAGTTATCAATCAAGCTGGTTGCCATAATCTTGGTTTTTTTGAGGTTTAGCTGCAAGCCAGCTTTTGCACTTTCTTCTTTCACCTTCATCATAAGGCTCCTCAGTTCCTCTTCGCTTTCAGCCATCAAAGTGGTATCATCTGCATATCTGAGATTGTTAATGTTTCTTCCAGAGATTTTAACTCCAGCCTTGGATTCCTCAAGCCCAGCATGTCACATGATGTGTTCTGCGTACAAGTTGAATAGGTAGGGTGAGAGTATACAGCCCTGCCGTACTCCTTTCCCAATCTTAAACCAGTCTGTTGTTCCGTGGTCTGTTCTTACTCTTGCTACTTGGTCGTTATACAGATTCTTCAGGAGGCAGACAAGATGACTTGGAGATGATAAGGAGGTTCAGATATTTATTGGGGACATAGAGCAGAACTTCAGTAAGTCGGTGGGATTGATGAAAATTGCACGTCCATCTTGTGCAAATAGAAGTAGTTTCCATCACTGTAAAGTCACTATTGGGTAAAACCTATTCAGAGGAATTTATAGGTGAATAAAAGTGGGCTTTAATGAAGGCCCAGATTCACATAACCATGCATACGCAAAAGTATCAAAAAGCTGCAAAAATAAATAACTTATTTGCTGAGAGATATGACTTGTTTTCTCTTCTGCCCTCTTTAACATCTGCCACCTTGCTCCTCTTTCATTCATGAGCAAAGTGATTTTATTGCTTACTGTAGTGGAATGCAAAACGACACTTTAAGACTGATGGCAGAAGTTTGTTGTTTTTTTTTAATGAACACAAAGAAAGGAGAAATGGAAGAAATCAGTGTGCATCTCTCTCTTTCCCTCTCTCTCTCTCTCTTCCACTTCAACAGGCAGAGTAGTACCCCTTTGGCATCAGGGGCCAATATATATCCTACCTGCATGAAGTAAAGATAAAGTCCCTTCACTATAACAGATGCCCAGTGGGCCGGCTAGGTAATGGAGCTGTCCTAGGAGAATTCACTTGCATCTTTGATAAGCAAATGTTAAAGGTTTTTATGAAGGGTGTCCCATTTTATGCTAAATAAATGCATGAAGTTTAAAATGTAAAGTGTTATTAATAATTGCTACACATATCTTGCAGTATGAAGCTCAGTGATAACACTTGACTGCACCCTAACCAGGTCAGAAGCTTCAGCCATGCCTGATTTCAGTCTTCACAACTTACTGAGAAAAATAAATAAGGAAAAGCTGTAATAAAAGTTTACAAGAACTGAAAGGATGCATCTGTGAACCACTTCAGACAGACAACCTCAGGCAACTCTGTATAAACCAACAAAATTGCCAGCTATCCTGTATATTACTATAGGGCCTAGAGTTTCCATCTCTATGCCCTTGAGGGAGACTCAGAGAAGAAGAAAGGGGGAATCTGGGTAAATGGAAGCAAGGGAGTTTGGAAATGTACTGATAACCCTTCACATTCTTCACTGTTGGCAATAGGATGGATTCCAGAATAAAGCTCAGAATAAACCAGCAATAGACAATGTGGAGCCCTTCAGATGATGTGGATATCAAGCCTCCTCATCTCCACTTAGAATAAGGACTATTGAAGTTGCTCCGTGTTGCTTATTTCTGGACTAAACTGAGCTATTATCTAAAGGCAATTCAACGTGGTAAAAGTAGGATGGTTTTTAAAATTATTTTACATACAGTAGCAGCCATAAGGGGGAGAGGAAGGAAGATACGCTCTAAACTCCTAACAAAAAGAAAGAAAGAGGAGCTTTAATCTTTATTGTATTACCTGAGTTCTGACCTAGATTGGAGGCCTCACAATTGCCCTTTACATGTGGAAGACAACATTGGTGGAACCCCTCAAAAGCTCCCATTGGTGCCAATCCAAATTGGGACCATAGTTAAAGCAACAACTCTGTCTCCCTCCTATAATCCAAAATAGGACACTTCTGCAGCTAATTTTTCTAAATCCAGAACAGTTTTTGGTGGTTTTGTAAATACTCTAAAAATACAGCTTAGCTTTGGCTTTGGGTGAGCAATCATTTTAATTTCCAAGACAGTTATGAGACTGCCTGGAAAAGTTTGTCCTATCAATAAGGAATAATTTAACCACTGATAGCAGAGGTGGGTGACCCACTACAAGCCTAACTCAGCCTAATTTACTGCCTACATTTGCGATGAAATATGTGGTGAGAGTTTTGTCATGAGCACAGATGGTGAGCAGGAGGGGGCCCCTATCCAAGGGGGAAAACGCATGCGTAGTAGTGAGGAGTTGAGCAGCCATTCAAAGAGACACAGATCAGACCCACCTTGACTTTTGGGGTTTATCTGTATGGGTTTTCCCACGCTTCTTCAGTTGGGTAGGATTTTCTGTCTACTGTAGCAGTAATAAAACACTAGAGACCTATTCCTCATCTCAGCATGGTCCCTGCTTGTCAGGACAAGTTTTCTGAATTTTCCCTGAAACCTACTGCTTTGCAGATAGAGAACATGGTATCTGAGAGAGGGAGAGAGAGAGATAAACCTGGGGAATCATAAAGAGAAACAAAAAGGTACCAGGACGAAAGAGTTTCCCCACCCATTTTCAACCCTGGTCTCACCACCTTGCTTGCTTTAGCACTCCTATCATGTGGCCGTCGGACAGATTGCCCCCTTGGCAGGAAAGAAGTTGCCCATCCCTGCTTGGTTGTACAGGGAAAAGTCACCCTGAACTATGTTAGCAGAAATATTCTAATTAGGACTGTGATTCAAACCCACCCCATGTCAATCTGATTAGGCAAATACTATAGATCTAGGCTCCTCCAACGGAGGTGTGTTTCCTTTCATGTTGCTGACAGATGCTGATGCTGATTTTCAGCACAATGAACATGAATTCATTACGCCACTTTCCTTTAAAACTCTTGACCTATGATAATTCCTCTGATGCCTACCTAAGGTATTGGAGGAACTCAAGCTGCTCAAAGCTATTTTATTTGACAGGCTTGCCAGGGAAAGAGTGTATATCAAGTCTTTCAAAGGAATCTTTTGTCTAGAGTCCTTGTCAGGCTGGTATGCCCAGGTCAGTTATGGATGTCCCACACCATCCTCATCCTATCCAGAGGCTCTATATTCATCTCTACCCCATGGAGAGTCTTAAAAAGTCACATATCTTTCAGGGCAAGGCTAAAGCCTTGTAGTTCAGCTGCCTCTACAGGGTTTCCTTCCTCTGCAAGGCCTAAAGAGCACTCAAGAGTTCTGCATAATGGCTTTTCAAAATTCCCCACCACCTCAAAATGTCTTCTGGGAAATTTCAAATAATTTCTCCTGCTTTCTTAGAAGGAAAATGTCTAAATGAAAGTTCCTTGTTCCTCAGTTATGGGTGACCCTGCCTCTAAGAGCAGCACTCTTCTTTCTGAATGGGATGCCCAAGGCAAAAGGGAAGGAGGTCATTATGGGATACAGGGCTCAGTTCTTGGTGTATGGCTTTTGAAAGCACCTAACACCTGGTTTTCCATGTTTGCTCCAGGTCATTTCAAGGAAAAAAAATCTTTGTACATGCTCGGTGACTTTCCTTTGTGTATGCTCAATCCTATACTTTGACTGAGCCCATGGAATCAAATCACTGTTTGAGACTGAGCCTAAAAGCTCTCCCCCCACCCCTTTAGCATTCTCCCCCAGTCCCAAGTGATGCTCTCTGGAGGCCTCCCTCTCTTGCCAGGATCCGCTGCTGCTGCTGCTGCTGCTGCTGCTCCGTGTGGCTGGGAGCCGTAGCTGTCTCCGCTTCCCCATAGTATGAAAGACCCTCAAGATAAGATAGATTTGAATGAAAGCAGGGCGGCTGCACAACCAGGCCCTTAATACACACTTCGTTCTTCTTCACATCCGAATAGGCAGCCTCCCTTCTCTGTGACTGATGGAGTGTTCTTTTTCCATCTGTGTCTTCAACACATCCCTCCTTCACCAGAGAGAGTGTACCTACTGCTCTGCTTTCCTCTCTTCTTTATAGTTGGCTTGGCTCTATAGGTAGCATCTCTCTTTTCAAAACCTCCCCAAGGGGAGGAGAAAATGAGGGGGGTGTTAATGATTGATGCGTTATGTAATCGCAGGGTACACTACCTCAAGTGGAACTTGAATCAATTTGGGAAGGCCCCTTGGAACAGCCCCTTGGAGGTAGAATCCACTTTCCCTGGATCCTGAGGGTCGAACAGATGAAAAGATGACTGTCAAGGATGCTAGGCAGAACTCTATAGAGCCCCTCCACCCAAGCTGGGATGCCCCACTGCCATCAGGACTGAATCTCTAACCTTTAGCTCTTTTAACGTGTCTACTTTTGCATTAAGCAGAGGCAGCAACTAGGGGAGATGAATGAATGTGTGTCTGCCTTTGAGTCAGTCTTGACTCCTGGCAACCACCTGGACAAGTCGCTGCCATTTTCTTGGCAACGTTTTCAGAAGCGGTTTGCCCTTGCCCACTTCCTAGAGCAAAAACAAGTGAGTAGCCCAAGGTTACCCAGCTGGCTTCCATGCCTAAGGCAGGATTTGAAGTCATAATCTTCCAACTTCTAGTCCAGCACCCTTAACCACTATACTGAACTAGCTCCCTGGCAAATGGGTACAGAAAGTATTTTTCAACAAAAGTAAATCTCACAAGGTTGAACAGCAGACTGGTCAGAATGATGGATGAGGACTGAAGAGATCAAATCCATATCAATCTGAGTAGGTGAACTTGGGCAAATCGCTACTTTTAAGCCTAACCTGTCTCACTGGAATTTATCTGGGGATAAAACTGGGGCTGGGGAAGAACCATTGTCCCAACATCTGTCCTTTAATTTCCCTCAAGGAGGCTTGGGTTATTCTACTGCCTTTTAAGATGCTTCTGTTAGTGCTTTTTTCCAGTTCCATGTCCTCCACTGCTCTGCCGTTTCCACCCATCCACACATGCGCTGCTTCCTGATCTGGAAAGCCCCTGGAGGAGTTCCCTTGGGATGCCTTCCCCTAAGGTTTAATGAGAATATGGGAAGCCCAGAGGCTGCTGGAGACATGACTGAACTGTGAAAACTGGGACACTCACGTACACTCTTCAATAGAGTTGTAACGAAGGCAAGTGCAGGAACCACACATTACTTGGGATCATCCATCAAGCTTCACCCAGCTGGCTGGACTGGAACCAATTAGCCAAGGCCACAAGAATCCAAGAACTTCTGGGAAGTAACCTTTACTGAAAGCAAAAAAGAAAAGAAATAGTCCTAACAAAAGAAGCATTGTTGGAATCTGTATGAATATAACGAACATGCTACCAATCGCTGTGTTTTGAGAATGCTCCATAGAGAGAGAAACAGCATTCCACCACTTCTGCATTACCTTCTCTTTCCCATCCTATATACCAGGCTGCCCAGCCCTGCCTTTTGCATGGGGGGAACTGTT
Organism: Candoia aspera; assembly: GCF_035149785.1. Classification (NCBI taxonomy): domain Eukaryota; kingdom Metazoa; phylum Chordata; class Lepidosauria; order Squamata; family Candoiidae; genus Candoia; species Candoia aspera. The sequence goes on from NC_086153.1 coordinate 178,183,909, forward strand.
TCCATTCATCCCTTGCTTCTGTAATGGTCAGATTGGCTGTCACGTTGCGTTTTATCAACTGTGTGAGAATTATGTCCCACAGAGAATATCACTGAAATTCCTTTTAGGACAGGGGTTGCGGGGGGAAAGGGGATCAAACCCAATTTCTGTCAAATTGAATGAAAATGCAGAGGAAAAAAAAGCAAAATAATTGTTTGGGTGTAGTGCAAATAATAAGAGCCACAAGAGGACTGCAGCTTAGCCTTCTTAGATCTTTGCAGTGAAGATGTAAACTGTAAATGGGCCAGTAAGTTTATTCATATTACAAACTCCTGCCATTAGCCTTCTCTTCTTTTGCTGTTCTGCTTTAAGAATACAAAACTTCCATATACATAGGAAAAAATTGAGATTCCCATCCAGATGTTAGGTAAGAGCAAATTTAGGCTTGTTCTTAGGTGTATATTAGGTTGCAACATACTAGACAATGGCAGCTTTCTCACTCCTTTGCCATCAGTGTTACATCTTGAGTAATGGTTTTACTGGCAAAATAATAATAATTATTATTATTATTATTATGTACAAGAAATGTCAGTAAGATCTCATTAGAGATCCCACAAAATTTTGCTCTTCTTGTTTAGTGTTTCTGATATCCCAAAATGTAATCTTGAGCAATATTGCAAGATTTCAATGATTTTAAAATTATTTCAGGGGGGTTCCTGAAGGTTCAATGGGTATGTGTTCACTGCTATAACCTTCTCATATCTGGGAATGAGTTTTACTGAACTTCAGTGGTCTCACCTATGAGTAAATGTGTCTAAGATTACATTGTTGGAATCTGTATGAATATCAAGGTAATGGGTGAATCAGCCCTAATATCTGTGCTTGAATAAATAATTCTATTTTCCCCCTTTGAACTTGAATACCTAGACAGGAAAAATATAACTGATCTTCATCTTAATGCTAATAGACCTCTGTGCAGAAAATCAAAATTTTTCTGCAAACCAGAATGTGTGTCTGAACATATTTTCACATCTCAGGTTCTGATACATAAGCAGAGCTTCTGTTCCATGGCTTGCACATCCAAATTAATTAGAAATTGATATGGCCAGAAGTTCAGTTCCGCCTGCATTTAAGACAGAGGCCATTACTGCTTCGGTATTTGCTCGATTCATCATGGAATAATTATCTGCCCATTTAGAAAATGCAAAATTTGTTTCCATTTCAATAGTTGCTTTAAACCATAAAAATATTCCACTGAACTGCACAACTTTAAAAGCTCTCTGTGGAAAGTAAATGGCTGTTCTAGGTACACTCTGGATGAGGCCGCCAGTCAATGGTTAAGTGGCTATTTGAGTTTTATTTATCTGATGACACAGTCTATCCCTAAGCCTGTGGGTATCTGGTAGGTCATCACATGTTGATATTTTATTTTAATCCCACAATGTACTTACATATTAGACCACATCGCTCTTCTTTTTACAGTTGGATGGAATAGATAATCAAAGGATCGTACCTGAGTTTACAGTCATAGAAATATAGGGGCAGAAGACAGTGGGACCTAATTAGCTGTTGCACATATTGATTGCCTAACAACCAAGCAGAACCAAATTTTTGTTTTTGCTTTCATCTGGACTTTTCTGCCCTGACTGGATATCCTGTGTAGATCTCATGCTACCAATTCCCTTTTGCAGGAAGTCGGTGTTTCTTATGAATGCAGAATGATAGCATGTTGTCAAGTTTTTGTTGTCAGGTGTTTTTCCCAGTTATTGTGATCCTATGTGGTGATATGTTGCTCTGAAGATCTGACTGGGGAGTGAAGGAAGATGAGTTCTAAAGAACATGTAAATAAATAGACACTGGAAGTTCCAGGAAGAGGGTACTGAACCTTGTGGCGGTGGGGGATGATAATGGTCGACTTTTCACTAGAGCGATGAAGGAATTCTTCCCAATCTGGGAAAACAGAGAGTCCAAAAGGGTTGCAGAACAACAGCAGGCACTTCATCACAGTTAATGACTTCATGAAAAAAGGAGTTTAGTAGCAACTTTGTTGAGGAGTCCAATAAAACAGAACCCAGTCAAAAACAGGCAGTCTCAACTCTCCAGAACAGACAACAGTCTAAGAATAGTCATGTCTAGAACAATCCTGAAATTGTTCTAGAATTTATCTAGAAAGGAGAAACTCTAAGAAAATTAAAAAATAGATCAGACTTAGTTGTAGAGAAAGCAGAGCTGAAGGGACAAAAGGAACACATGAGGAAAAGCAGTGATCAGCCTGCTGATGGAAGATATCTAGCTAATCTCTATCGAAGATGATGATATATACAAGGATATACATACACATGTACATTTAAACTGCAAGCTGCACCTGTTTTTCCCCTTCTAAGCAAAGTAACATTTGCCACATTCTTAAGTCACTTGATTCAGTCGGCTGATTCAAGGACTCTGCTAATGCGGGTTAGACGTCAAGAGGCTATCAGACATTTTCCAGGGTGTATCCAAGAAATGAATGACTGGATGAGAATGTGAAACCATATTTCTTAGGCCTGACAGTCAGTTATGTTAGGTTTAATTTGCTTTGACTTAGTTATGTTTTAAACATTAACTGAAGTCATTTTGAACACAATTAACAGGCTAATGGAGAGAGCAGCATCTTTATGATTTATGAAGATGAAGGAGAGAGAACTGAGTTTTGAGGAGAATCAAGAAGAGTCCATGTACCTGGCAAGATGGAACTTGTTCACATGATATTGTTTTTTCTGCTCTGCAGACTATAGACATCACTGAAGTTCATATTCCTTGGCTAGGAATAAGAACAGAGCATGTTAATGTCCACCTCTAATCCATGCGCACTGTGGATATCCAGGGTTGCTTTTTGCTAAGATTGCCACATGCCTTATTTTGCAAAATGTCTGCCTGTTGAAGGACTGTCAGAAGACAGACAATTCTCTATATCCAAGAGGTAGAAGCATCTTCCAACCAAGGACACCTTCCCTTCCACAGGCTCCATATCTATTATAGTGTGAGCAAATCTAAACCTGGCAGAACTAATCCACATATGCACACATACCATTCTTCACGATTCAAGCAGGAGGAGAGGAGGTAACAAAGCAAAGAACCTGCTTTGATATCATCTCTGTCTGAATGGCTGTCCAATCCAAGATTGTTTTCAAAAATAAAGATTCATAAAAAGAAAGACAAGGTGCAAGAAGTTGCTCTTCAACAATTAGCTTCTGGACAGCAACCAGAGCCAGCACACAAGTTGGTCTCCTGAATGCCAGCAAAATGTACTGAACTTCTATTAAATTATTGAAATTATGTCTACATTTATGGCTAATACATATAAATTACAGAAATGTTATACTCTTCTATTTCTTCTTTTGTTAATGTGTTCTCTCTTGGTTGATGATGATTCTAAACAGGAAGGATGGAATCCCTTGCCTGGTGGTATTCGAGGGGTGGGGGGTTTAAAAAAATTAAGGTGGAAGTCGTGACCCCATAAGCCTTACCCATTTTTTATGTGGCTGAGATGTGGATGCATATATAAAAGGAGTATCACATGGTTTTTGCTATCTTGATTTTTTTGTCTCCCCCTGCAAATGCCCGTTCCCGTGCCAGAACAGAACTAAAGCTATTGTTCTTTGTACCTCTGCTACTGTACTTGGGAGAATCTGCATTGCCCTCACATTGAAATATATTTTATTTTATTTTTCCGACAACCTTCTCAAGAAGCTGCCTGGCACTGTTGTAGCCAAACTGGGCTGGGCAGTAAAGAACAACTGTTTTATCAAAAGAAGCAAAATATTATTTCTAAAGGTTTCAGTATTTTCGGGAAGAGAAACAGAAACACTGTTCAATTCAGTGCAAATGAGATTCAGTCAATAATTGATAGTTTCGTAGACATATGAACCACATGGACAGCTGCTTATATCATTCTACAAAAAAAGAATTGTGTGATTGTGTTGTAATTTGAAATGTGACCTTCCCATACATTCTAGAAGTAATAACTAAAACCCTCTATTAAATAATGAAGGAATCAACCTCGGAGTTGGCAAGACATTACAGAGAAGACAAATCCTGTGACCGCAATGACTACATAGTATGTTTGATCTTTACTCAGTGGACAGAAAAATTAATGGTAAAAGATATGCCAAGAGAAGAAAAATGAATGGGCAAAGTATAGATGAGATGAAAATAGACAAACAAAAGGGCTGAAAGATTTATCTTCAGCTTCAGACAGAAAATAGCTTCAACTTGTACAAAAAAAGAAGGCATTGCTGAAGAGGGTGAGTCACATTTATACAAGCATAGCTGGGGAAAGCCAAACCATTATTTCTAAAATACAGAAAAATAACTGTATTCATATCTGGGACAAAAATACTGCATTTGTTATTCTTAGTTTCTCATCGCACTTACTTAGCACTAAGTTGTATGAATTCAGTGGACTTATTATATCCCAAAGACATTTACAGGAATGGGCTGTATTCCTTTCATTATTACTAAATATTGGAAATTGTTGCTGTTCTTGTTTATAAAGCTGTAATTTGAAAACCATCTAACACACAGTTGTGAACTTTTACTCAAATATATTTTAATGACTGAGCACGGATCATCTTCACTAAGAAAAACAGTCTTCCCATCAATTTAGTAATGACATCTAAGTCTTCTGATTAGCTCTCCTATGCAGAGTTTAAAAATTATAGCTGAAGACAGAAAAATTGACACATCCAAAATGATACCAAGCCAACTCTAGACACCCGTAGAGTAAACTTGTAGGAAACCAACTTCACAGCTTTGTTCTTGTGTTAACCTTCTGTCAGAGTTCCTTCCAAGCAATTACTACCAAAGTGACTGAAAGGGAAATCTGGCAGGGTATATTTCTGCCAAATTTGTCTCACAGCAAAATACAGCAAAAATATGATTTTGGATTGCTCATTTTGGGCCTGATCCCACCATAAAAAAACCCTTTGTTGCTCTTAACTATACAGTGTCACAAAACAAAAATGGTTTTCTTCTCTGAAAAGGTTTCAATAATCAGCACTGTAATTTCTTTTGTCTGGAAGAGAAGGCGGCCATCACACAGAAGAAGCACAGGCAGAGGGCCATGCTTAAAATTGTGTTGATATCAGCCCAATTTTGTGGATTGTACTGACATCATTTTCTGATATTTAGAATGGTTCAGTTTGGAGAAAACTAATTCAGACAATGTATTAATTTGCTTGTTTATTGTTGCAATTAATACTCCACTTTTCAAATAACAGGGAATAACATTTAAAATGTTCATTAATTTCTATATTAAACAGCCTTTTTTTTTAATTGGCCATACTTTTATTATTTTTATCTTGGCTGTGGAAGAAGAGTTAAAAGTGTAAAATCTTTTCTACATATACTGGCTGTGAAAAAAAGTGGAATCTGGGCTAAGAACTATTCATGACTATTCAGCATCTCTCCTTGACTACATTTTCCACAGAATTAGGAGACAAAGGGTTTGTGAAATCCACTAAGAATAGTAAAACAGAAAACATTAACAAAAGGATAGCCCAAACACAGGCATTTATTAACATGTAAATAAACTGAGTCAGCAATTAGTCAACACTTACTATAACTGAAGAGACCATAGTAATTAAGCTGCCATTGATTTAATTGTTCCCATTTAATTTAAGGTAAATATTTACTATAACCATGCTTTCATCTCGATTTCTGCATGGAACAGAAGTATATTGATACAGGCTTCAGATCGAACCTTTGCCGCAGCTTTAAAAGTAAATGTTCCAACCAACTGTCATCCCCGGGTGTTTGTCATGACTGAACAAGTGGCTCAGCCAAGGCAGCCTTATCTAGCTGACAGATCTCTTTAAGCTATGCAAATCAGGGAGGTATGTTTGACTCCAAATGGAGGCTCATTAAAAGTCATTTCATATATTCAAAAAAAAAATTTTTTATCACAAATTTCATCTAATGTTCCTAAGGTCTCTCTTCCAGCAAATATACAGACATTCTGAGACCGAGTGATATCACTCTGTAACCACTCAGTCTACTTTTACATTTTTGAACATAAAATCTAAATGTAGCAACTTGGACGCATCCCTTGCTCATGTATACACCATTTATGTGGTCAATAATGATCCAGCCTAGGTAGTAAAGTCAGGGTCACATTGGGTCCAAACAGCAATTTAAATATGCTTGTTTCTTCTATCATAGTCCATTATGACATCATAACTTTATGACAGCCCAAATTTCAAAAGAATTTTGAAAGAGGACAAGAGGTCCCATAAGTTCCATTTAATGGAGGACAGTCCTTTAGAAGGTGGGTCTAACTGAAATCAGTTCAACTCATCCAGTTTAAAGAACCTCAAGAAGGAACGACAGGATCCTTGAAACTGCCAATCAGTGATTAGCACTTGGCCAACCTAAACAGGAAGAAGGCGGAAGAATCTTATGCTTCATCTGAAGTAGACCTACTGTTCTTTCAAGCCAACAACTGTTTTTAGGGATGTTTTTATTAATGTTTCTCAAGATTTATTATATGTGGTAAGCAGATAGAAAGGAAATATGAATCTGTGCCTATCACAAACTCAGATTTTTAAACATAAGAACTTTCCCTGTTGTAATATTATTTGAATTGTATTAACCATTTGGGTAGATTTTTTTTATGTGAAAGGTGGCCCATAAAATATTTTTATAACTTCAGACCAATGTCACTCCTATGAAGTTGAACTGAATGAGACCTCATCTTGCCTACCCTCCCCATGGAGTCCACGGGGAGGGTTCAATGTCTGAAAGATGGCAGGTACTGTTTGATCAAAGCTCTTCTTCTTTTGTATGTGTACCCATGGATATCCATGCTCCCACCTACCTCTTTGAACAATGTGAGAAACAGCAGACTCACTGTAGGACAGGAATCATGAGATCCTTTTAAGAAGTTATGGGCTCCTTCAGGAGGTTGAGCTCTTCTTTTGGCACACTTGGAACTCACCTCTCTACTCAAGATGAATACAAATCAAGGAGGCCAAAGCAGGAACCAGAGTAGAGTATGTGTTTTAACTACTGGGCTGAAGCTTCAGCTTCACTTGGCAGTTCCTATCATACTGTGAATACCAAACAGAATTTAGCAATCTTATTGGCAAATGGTGAGCATGAATTGTTGGGAACCATGACCTTATTTCCTGATTTTTCCATAGTAAGGAGCATATTAAAGAGCCAGTTTGGTGTAGTCAAGGCATCAGACTAGAAACTGGAAGACCGTGAGTTTTAGTTCCACCTTAGGCATGAAGCCAGCTGGGGGGCCTTAGGTGGGTCACTTTCTCTCAGCCCTAGGAAGCAGGCAAGGGCAAACCACTTCCAAAATCTTGCCAAGAAAACTGCAGGGACTAATCCAGGCAGTTGTCAGGAGTCAACACTGACTCAAAGGCACTCCACCCCCTGCCAAAAAAAGGAGCATATTACTCATGAAAGAAACCTGGGCATGAACAACCGCTTTCACAGAGGCATCCAAACATTCTGGTGCCCTGACCATGTGGAAGCCTGCATTTCTCATTCCAACCATCATACCAACATATGGATATCCATAAAGCACAAGATGCCCTCTAATTGAGCTGAGGATTTTATAGACACTTCCATCCACTTTGCTTGTCAACAATACCACAATGGTTTCCGTTGTTTTCTTCTAGGATGCTAATGATTTTGGGATGCCCAAAGAATGTTCTTAGCATTTGAAGTAGGGAGAGCAGTGTAAGTAATTGAGAAATGCACAAACAGTGCATAAGGAACTGCAGTCAACACAGAGTATAAACTTGTGATGCTGAGGTTCTTTCACTGGCAAGAAATGTAGTTCATTGGAGAAAGAGACTGATATCCTTCCTTTCTTCCAGGGATTCTTCCTATATAGTACCCCTTCCTTCAATTTTATCCCCATTGTCTTGTGAAGTAGTTTGGATGGAAGGATTGCAGATGACTCGAGTTCTTCTAATCAATTCAGATGGCTGCGGGTGAACTTGAACCTGGCTTTCCCCAGTCCTAATCCAAGACTTCAAGCTCTGTGGCACACTGATGTCATTCTGATGCCCTGCTTCTCTATTGCCCAAGCTGGCTGGCTGCTTCGCTCCTGAGCAAGCAATCCTTTCTTCTGCACACACCCTGTTTTACTGACCGTGAAGATTACTCTTTTGGTTTTTGCTGATTAAGCATTGCACTCAAAGGGCTGACTGAAGTCACTATGCCTAAACCTGGTTACATGCATTTATCGCACAAGTATATTCAGCATTGCCTGAAGGAAGAAATTATGTTTCTGTGTGTGTATGTGTGTGTATGTGTGAGTGAGTGAGTGAATGAGACACAGAGAATCTGCAAGGGTATTAAAGTTATTAAAGTGAAATTTAACAATAGGGCATCAAAAATAATTATATAAAATCAACATCTGAAAACCCAGTAATTCCTTTTAAATAAAAACAAAAATGACTATTAGAAAATCCCACCTGGTGCTTTTTCTCTGTTAATGATGCTTCTTAAATTGCATGTGGGTAAATGGTAATTTTGTCTCACACCATTAAAAACTAATGGAACCCTTGATGATAAGAAATGCCATAGTTAGCTTGTTGGAGGACGTTTAATTAATAAAGTAATAAAATTATTGTAAACTAGTGCAGTTTCACAGAGAATTCAATGGGATATAAAACAGAAAAAACATCCAAGAGAGGTGGAAGAAGAAATAAATGCTACTTATACAGTAAGTTAGAGTATAAAATGAAGCTAAACTCAAATCAGCTGCTGGGCTAATAAAATGGTATTACGCTTTCATTCAGATGCTAAAAAAATAATCTCACAATCCAATCTACAATCCAGTTAAACTAAAATACTTGCATTTAAACAAAGCTCTGTATAATTACTAAGATTCCTTACTGCTAATTCACAGAGCTATTGGGTTCCAGAAGGCAGGAAAGTTGGCAGTTGCTAAAGCTTTACAAACAAGAGTCGAGATAGTTAACAGACAAAATGTCCGAATATGTGTTTGCTGGTCCCTGAATTACTCAGGCCTAAAATATAGTGAAGCTTTGATCCGATGGGTGAAGATGCCAAATTTGTATATAGATAAGGTATTTTTGCATTTGGTCTGCTTGCATGCTCACTCAGTTTGCACTTCCCATACCACAAATATCAGCTAAACGGTCCTTACTGATAATTAAATGAGATCACCCCCACCAATATCCTAAAGCCAGCCTTGTTTATCTTTTTCAGTCAACGTTGACTGTCACTACACGTTTTGATACCAAATGCTATACTTTACATTATGCAATTACTACAAAGTGGTCTTTCTCTCTCTTCCTGAATGTCCCACCTAGATATCATCACTCTGTGTAAATTTTAGATCTCATCAGATATTGGTAATTTTAGATGTTTTCACATTTTATGTAATAGATGTGATACCTCACCTATAACCTAGACATAGATTGCGGCTTTTGGACTTTACTGATGGGTTCTAGTCAGGTTGTTTTATAGGTGTATTTAAATTTTGTCTCAAATTTTATTTATTGATTTCTTAAAACAGATTTATAAGTGCTCACAAATCGCTCATTGACACACTTCTGGTACTTAAGGCTGTAATAGACTGACTGATTGACCCACTTTTTAGCTCTGTTGGCTCACCCAGGTTTCTGCTTTTTATGATGATATATTGTTGTCCAAGTAAGCAAGAAGTTAGCTAGTTCTGAATAGTTTTTAGGAAGTTTTAGAAGAAACTGTAGAACTTTTAATATATTATCAGGGAATATTTCTGATGACACTCTTTGTATATCCTGAAGATTTTGTACACCTTTATTGCGTCTCCTCTTACAGTATGGTTTTAAAATAGGGCATTTCTCCTTTCTTTATAACAGTAAAATAGTTAATTATGTTGGCTAAAATTGTATTCTTGACATAATATAAGGGTATTTTATTCTATCACAGGATGATTAATCTCCAATGATCTCATGTTTGCAGTTTTTCACAGTTCCCTGTGGTGTACTGATCTCTGATGCTAAAGGAAACATCCTTAATTTCATATTATAAGATGACTATCTGTCAGAAAAGGGAAAGAGCCATACTTATAAGGTTTTTTTGTGGCTTTTTGGTTTTTTGTTGTAGTTTGGACACCTGGCATCCAGAAATATGCAGATTCATAATCATATAGCCAAATAAACAGGAGGAGCCCGGTAGCACCTTTCCAGACTAACATATTTTATAATAAGGCACAACTTTTCATGAACGTATGCCTTTTAATAAAGTTTGTTAGTCCGAAAAAGTGCTACCAGGCTCCTCCTGATTTTTGGCTACAATAAGCTAATGCTGGATCTCCACTGAGAATTTAGCTGCCTACTACAGACTGCAGAAGGAAATCTAATCAATTTATTCCTCAAAATCACTTTATTTTACCCAAGTGGAAGTTAGGAGTATAAAGCATTTCTATTCATGACAATGTCTTTTTGAGTTAAGTTACATTGGATAGCCTCATCAAAATATGTATACCTTAAAAGGTCTACTTAAGTACCTTAATACGGAATACAAAGTATGTAATGCAATTTAGTTACAACTGCTCAAAACCAACAAAATAAATTTTGAAGACAGGAGAAACAGAAACAATTGAAATTCAGATGAAGAGGTAGCATTTCTCAGGGAATCTAAATTTGAAGTACAAATAAATAAATAAAAATCCACTGTTTGTCTCTAAGAAAATAATTTGATAATGAGACTGCCTCTCAGAGGATCATGCTCCATTTTACACATATGTATCCCACTCCTACAGGATTATCTTCACCATGTGAGAATCTAAGAACTAAAGCAACTCTGTGCTGTGGTGCAGGTAAATGCCAAGAACCTTCAGCAATTTTAAGTGATAAAGAGCTCAAGAACCTCAAGAAGGCAGAGAGAACACTTCCCATTCAAAGCAGAAAATACCTTCCTCAAGTATTTTGTTACAGAAAAGTATACTGATTTCAATAGATGATGTTTGGTTTGTAAAAGCCTCTGAATATCACAGTGGACTAACAATGTATGCTCTACTCAGAAGTAAATATTATGGAACTCAGTAGGACTTGCCCAACCTTGAATATATCCCTTGACTTAAATGGAGCTTGTGTCTCAGTCAAACACTAGAGTTATGCAGACTTCAAAAATTATTTGGAAAAAATGTGTTGGACCTCATGTGAGCATGAGCACAAGCACCTCTCTGCTTTTCATAAAGCAGCCCAGTTTTTTCAGGCTTTAAGACTTTCAAGCATAAGGTTGGATCAATGATCAGTGAGTTATAATAGTCATAGAATTTTCATGAACCAAAAGGGCTTTATTTTATTTCAGTTGATAAGCAGCCTCCTGTGCCACATAGAGAAATGTTTTAAAAATAAAGCAAGTTGCTAGAATAGTTTGTAAAAAGAAAGGGGGAGGGGGAGGGGGAAGGGGGAAGATTGCATGAGCCTAAGGGCCAAATCTGATATAGTCTTAATTGCAGAAATCCAATTAACATGCACATAGGTATCAAAACATCCCTTAGCACTAATGCACTTCTACTGTCAGCAGCAGCCCCACTCCCCCAACCCCATGAAAAAAGGGAAAAGAGGGATTTTTGTTGATCCTACCAGGGCAGTCTCAGCGTACTATAATTACCGCTCCCATAATGTTCCAAAAGTGGAAATTTAACAACATATTTTGCTGAATCCTTCTCATGGGTTCTTTTGTGGGATGCTATCAGTCAGGGACAAGGGATGAAATTATCTTCTTTTATTTGAGGGGAGAATTTATTTTCCAAAAGTAAAGATTTATTTCCCCCCTGAAAATATTTTGTTCTTATTCTTATCCCTAAACCCATTGTGCTCCTTAAATTCAGAGACTTTTCAATCTATGCCTTATTTCTACATAACTGATTCTTCTGTTTATCTATTTCCATATCTATGCTTTATATCTTACGTTTCTATGTTTATTATTTGTATTCTTTATATATTGTCTATCATTTCTATATTTATGTTTCCTTTTTTTTCATCCTATATTTATGTTTTCTATACTTCTTATATCTAGCTTTCTATATCTAGGTTTAACATCTATATTTTTTTGTTTTTAACTTTAATCTCTATTTTTACATTTTGTTTGTTTTCTGGCTGTCCTTTCTTCTTACTGTGAAGATATTTACCAGATCTACAGTGGATATAGAACGTCCACACACCCCTGTTAAAATGCCAGGTTTTTGAGATGTGAAAAATCAGACCACGATACATCACATGTTATATTAAAGGTGGAAAAAATTCTGAAGTGATGTATCGTGGTCTGATTTTTTTACATCTCAAAAACCTGGCATTTTAACAGGGGTGTGTGGACATTCTATATCCACTGTATCTATGACATGGGGAGTAATGGTATGTATCTTCCAAGGACATAAGTGCCTTTTTTATTCTATGTCAGAGCTCAGTCCAGTATGATTGTAAGTAACACAGTCTCTGTGTCTTTGCCTCTTCATACATCATATACTGTATATACAATGTCAGAAGTGAAGATTTGCATTCCATAATTCTGATAACAAATAATGGACCACAACTTTCTGGCATTAACATTTTTGCCACAGCATATGGATCTGAACGTGTGATATCAAATCCCAAACATCCACAATCAAATGGAGTTGCAGAAGCTGATGTAAGGAGTATTGGGACTTCGTGGAGAAAAGCTAGGAATGTCTTCTTCTTATAAACTATAGGATATCTCCCTCACAATGTGAGAAACCCCTTGGTCTACTTTTGTTTGGAAGAAACATAGTGTTATATTATCCCAGTGTAGATACATGGAAACCCTCTGAGGATGGCAGTATTGAGCAAAAGTGTCAAAGTCACTCATACAATTCTTGCACAATAACAGCTGTGGCTCTTTGTCTACTCCTCCAGACAAAACTGGCAGAATAAAAATGGCAAAACTCAGAAGACCTCAAGATCACAAAGCTCATCACAATCCTCTTGGGTCAGAACAGAATCGGAACAGATCTTTTGATGTAACTGAAGAGCATTCTAATTCCATTTGAAAATAATGCAGTGAATAATCTAAAACATTATCAGCAAAAGGCTTAGAATAACCAGTACTAACTGAGGGAACAGAGGCTGCTCTAGAAGTTGCCCAGAGCTAACATATAATCAGGAAGCCGAACAGACTAACTGAACAGTGTTGAATGCTATATGAATAGGTTATTTTATTTAAAAAGAAGGGGATGTGAGGAAGTTGATATTTATCAGAAATTGAACTTACCCATGTAACAGAGAATCATTTGCAAGATGTTAAATGCCCTTGTTTTTTCAGATCAGAGTTCAGCTCAAGGTGATCTTAAAAAATACTATCTATTTATCTCTTGTATTAGAGCTTTCCATATATGAACAGCACACCTACTCCCAACTGGTCCTACTTAACTTCCCTTGTTGGAAGTGAAGATCATGGTCCAGGCTGGGTTGCCGTCTGAGAAGTCTTGTTGCTTCTCTTTATAACTATTATGCCCCCAAGGGCAGCTATGACATTGCTGTGGTATGGGCTGCTGCATGCTCTGGTTCTGACATTAGTTCACAAATACACTCACCAACTCCTCCTGACATACCACACCTGAAGCCACTCTCAGACCACCTATGAGTGGAGCTTTCAAAGCTACAATCCTTGGCAAAACCTCAACTAAATCTAAATTTGGGGGCAGGGATATACGTATGTTTAAAAGCAAAAAAGTAATTATCTTAATTATCCTTAACCTCAGATTGTACTTTGAACATCAATATTTATATACACTCATCTAACCTTGAGATTTGTTTGGCCCCAACCCTGCTGGCATTTCATAAATCCTAGAAGACCGGGGCATGGGGTTTATAGGTTGGGTGAATCCAGTATTTTTCCAGCATGACTGTGGTACTAATCAGCTGTTCCAGAGAACTGAGAAATATAGTCACTTTCTCATTCATCCCATTTTACTCTCCTGCATGTCTTGGGAAATGGTACAACACAAGAAATGAAATTTCGGCCCCAGTGCTCTTAGTGGAGCCACCAAATACAGATTAGACAAAATTTGAAGGTCATACCCAAATCAAATGTTACTAATGACCCCAGCTAAGATATTCAAAAGTTTTCTAAAGACCCTGCCCATTGCTGATCAAGCTGATTTGACCATTCTCCTTAACTGTGGAAGATATAGCACATGAACTGTTCTTTAGTCTTGTTGCTACCATTCCCAAATATTATCAATCCCAAGTGCCAGGAAAAAAGAACAATAAATAAAACCATTTTAGAAGCACTATATTAATGAGAGTATATTGTGCTGCCTCCTTACGTCCTCCCACATAGGAGAACACCCCTACTTTTCCCATGAAAGTATTTGGGACAAGAAAGGAAAGTATTCACTTTGCCACTTACATTTGAATGAGAACCCATATTCTGAATCCAGTGAATGGCAGGCTAAGAGTTTTATCCACAAACGCACTTCTCCCTGTCAGTGTTAAGTGACATGTTTTCATTTGGCAAAAAGGAATGAGATTTTGATAACAATTTTTTGAGGCAGATAAACTGGCTGCTTTGACAACTTTTGAAGAACTTGTCAAGTATCTGTGTCTGTGAGTGAAACCCAAAGTGGCATGCTGTTACCTCTCCTTGTCAAAGAGCTTCTTAAGCTAGTTAATATGCAGGCCTTGCTCTGGGAACGACAGGAACGTTTGCCCAAAACAGCTCCTCTGATCAAAGGTCTAAGTCAATATTTATTGTCCCTGAGCCTTAATTTTCCTAAGGGAATATTTCTCCAAATTACTTGCTTGCTTTATTAAGGAATCAACGTCCTTTGAACCCTGAAAGTTCATCTCACTTGCCTGCGTGAAACAGAATCTTCCTTTTCACATGCCATTGCTCAACTACATGGAACAGGGACTGGGGCAAGTTTGGCTGGTAGCCAATGAACCAGAAGAGCCAAACATTCTGCAGCCAGAGGAGAAAAGCAGCTGCCATGAAAATGCCTCTGCTGAGCCATTGGCAAAGCTGGAGGCATGGCGTCAGCAGCGCTGAATTTGGGAGGGGTGAGTTTTTTAAATTCTGGAGGCTAGTTCTGCAGAATCTGCCACAGCTGATATATATATACATTATACTGTTTTTTAAAATGAACCTATGAAGAAATTAGCTTCAAGGCCATCGTTTCTTAATATTTTATCCGCATTCCAATAAGGATACAGACAATCTGACTTTGTAAGAGATGACCAGAAAGAAGAATCTGCTGATGAACCAGCAGCACTTCTGAGTGAAGAACATGCTACCTGTTCTTTGATGTGACCCCAATTATTCCAGTTTTTCAAACCCAGTTCTTCCTTTGTAGGTTTGATTTGTCACACATACTTCTTAATTGTCTTAGTTAACAAGTGAGGTCATGATAGAAGAGACCACCCATTTTTGCTTCTTGACCCTTCTAGAAAATGTTCAAAACTTTTACCAGCAAAGAAGTTGTGTTTTGAGATAAGGTCCACAAAAAATGTGATCTCTACTTTGGCATTGATCTCCCTAAGCCTGGAGAACTCAAACTAAAAGAAACCATTATTTTCTGAGGCAGCAAAAACAAGAGTTTTTGATGTATCAAGTACCTTGTGGGGCATTAGCTTTCATGGGCCACAGGCCCTACTTCTACTAACATGAATAAAGAGGTGCCCAAGCTTTCAATGAAGAACATATATTGCAAATAAGTAAATGCACATTAAAATGTGTTGCCTTCTTTAAAAAAATACAGTCATACAAGAAGCTTAATAAGGTAAAATGAAGCAGTAAATGATCTATATTTAGGCCAAATTTAGGCAAGATCTTATCACAGGGCTTGTGATTCATTCCCAGTCATTACTGAGAATGATTGGCCACAGCAATGACCAGAATAGAATAAATGAATTCCTGTTGAAGAACACAAAACATTGGTATGAATAGGGATGGATGAAAGATGCATTCAGTATGGGTTTTTTATAAAACGAGAACTTTAAAAAAAACATGAATCACTTAAGATCTTTCCATTCGCTTCATGATTTAAAGCAAATTTTAAAGTAGGAGAAAATGAAATTAATAGGTTCCTCCAGCAAGGCATATATGTGTGTGGTGCTGAATTAGGGTTAGCACCCCTTTGACTGGCTTCTCATCTATAAGACTTAAATTCAGACAGTGCTACATAGGCTTCCTCATACCTGTTTTAACTGAATTTAGCTGTCTCAGTATTGAAATTTTGCTCATATTTTTAAAATAATACATTGATAAATGTCTTCATTTATACCGCTACAGTATCGTATGGATGCCAATTTTTTTTAAAGAGCTATTTTGGTATAGTGGTTTAAAGCATCAGATTAGAAAATAGGAGAGAGTGAGGTCTAGTCCCGCTTTAGGCACAAAGCCAGCTGGGTGACCTTAGGCCAGTCATTTTCTCTCAGCCCTGGGAAGCAGGCAAGGGCAAACCACTTTTGAAATTGTGCCAAGAAAACTGCAGGGACTAGTTCAGGCAGTCTTCAGGAGTCAAAAAACTGACTCGAAGGCACACATACACACATACACAAACACAGAGAAATATTTAAGAATAAAACATTAATAATGGGGACAGTGAAAATAACAGATCCATCTAACATTCATAGCAAGTGACCTGTTCCCTATTTTTACTGAGCCTGAGTCAAAGTAGAAGTTGGCCATCCACCATGAACTTAAAAGAATAGGGCACAACCAGAAATACATATTTCATTTAGTGTTGATAATCAGCCAAAATCCAGAGTTTGGCAATGTATTCAGATATGTGAAACTTCACACAGCTCAGGCAGATCTAATTAATCTTGGAGATCATGCCCCATTACATTCAAGATTTAAACTGTCAATCAGGAAAAGAAAATAACAAAACAGTTATTTCATTTCTTGTGTGCCAGACATCTGTTAAAGTCTAAGGACCTGCTACAGTTCCAAAAGAACAACAATGAAGCAACAGGAGATCACATCTCCTGCTTCCATTTTCTCCAGTTTTCTGATAGGTGATATGCCATGTGTTATGTTATTAACTACATGTTATATATAGCAAAAGTGAAGATGAAGTGAATCATTCTTTGTTTCGGTAGATAGTCAGAAACATTTCATTTAGGTGTGTGTATGACAAAGAACCCCTTTAAGTCCTGCTATGCTGCCTCATAGAACCATAGGGTTGGAAGGGACTTTGGAGGTCATCTAGTCCAACCAACTGGCCAGTGCGGAAATCCTCATACCATCCCAGATAAATAGCTATCCAATCTTTTTTGAAAACCTCCAATGATGGAGCACCCAGAACTTCAGGAAGCGGGCTGTTTTCCTGCTTAATAGGTCTCACATTCAGGAAATTCTTCCTTACTTATTGGATCTCTCTCTGCTTAGCTTCCACCCACAGGTTCTTGTTTCAACCTTGGGTGCTACGGAGACTAAATCCACACCCTCTGCCCTGTGACATCCCTGCATGAGGATGTGGCAGGGGGTCTCCTGGGAGGGATAAACAAAGAACTCTGGGAATGCATGTAAAAAATATATATTCCCAGCAAAAGATCTCTGAATTCAGATGGAGATCCCAACCTTGAATTAGTATGCTAAAGGATGCCAATGGACATAGTAACTGATTCAAAGAAGCTCAAACAAAGATGGAAGGAGATGACTGAAATTCTATACAACACAGCTGTCAACATCCAAGGTACCTTAGAAGATATTCCCTACTTACAAGAACCTGTAGTACTAGTCGATGAAGCTAAATCAGCACTTCAGTCATTGCTAAGTCAGAAGGCTACAGGAACTGAGCCATAACTATAGAAGTAAGGCAAGCCACAGAAGAAGAATCAGGAAGGTTGTAACTGAACTATGCTGGCAAATCTGGGGAATGACACAGTGGCCAATAGATTGGATGAGGTCTGTTTACATACCAATACCAAAGAAAGGAAACTTAAGAGAATGTGTAAATTATTATACAACATCCTTAATTTCACGTGCTAGTAAAATAATGCTTAAGATCATCCAACACAGATTAGACCCCTATATGGAAAAGAAGATGCCAGATGTTCAAGCTGGTTTTAGAAGAAGCTGAGGAACAAGAGCCATTATTGCTGATGTATACTGCATAACTGAAAAAACCAAAGACTACAAACATAAATCAATATATCTGCTTCACATTTAATAGAAATATCCTTAGAAAATAGGAATTGCAAAATATCTCATCTTCCTCATGCAAAATTTATAACAGGATGTCACGAGTTCTTTTTTATACCCAAAGTTAGATTGTTTCAGGCTCAAAATGATCTCCCAAAAAGGCACTACACTCTACAACACTTAGAGTTTTTATATCTCCCCTTATAGGTTAGGAAGGTGTTTTATTTTAAACAAAACTATTCACGGTATAAAAGTGAATCTTTCAAAACTATGTGACTATGTGACTAGAGCTAATATCTAACTATCCTAGCTTATTACTAATGAACCTACAGTATATTACTAAGGAACCTATCCTGTACAATGTTATTCTATTCTTATCTTACTATGCTTTATACTACTACTTCTATGCTAATACAAATATATCTTCTTCTACTACTACTATTACTAGCCTACTGTTACTACAGCTAGTATGGAGTTTCCGTTATGGGGCAGTTTGCACAGCACTTGCCCCTTCTCACTGGTTTGCTGCAGGACTTTGCTTCTTCATTCTGTTTCCTTGGGACCTCAAAGTCTCTGTGCAGAAAACAAGCACTTGCTTTGCGGCTGCTGCAGGACCTCCAAACACACCCGTCTCTGCTTGTCTCCTCACGTCCCCTCCTGTTTCCTCTCATCTCCTCTCCAGCTGTTACAAAGCTGAGGTTTTTATCAGCCTCTCTGCCGTCCTGATGCTGGAGGGAGGTTTGGAATAGGAGGGAAGGAGGCAGCACAGGTGCCTATGATTTTTCCGGAAGCCTGCTCTCCCACACAGGACAGGAAGCCACTGTCTGGACAGAATGTGGTGAAATAGACCAGCTCCAACTTGACAAAGGAGTAAGGCAAGGCCACCTATACTCTCCTTTTCTTTATTCAGCCTAAATATTGAGGGAGGCTGGATTGGAAGAAGATGAACATGGTTTTAAAACTGGAGGAAGAAACATCAATTGTCCTAACAATAGCATTGACATGGAAATATATTTGGGCAGGAAACATTGTATGTTTACCTGACAATAGATGGAGACAAAAAGTGACCTGTTGGTGGCCCTACAATTACACATGCCCCCTTGGATGACCTTCTACAAGATGGAGAAATGGACTACAAAAAGATCTCAGTCTCAATTGGAACACCAAAGTGAAAGACTGAGCAAAATACGTTGAAGTCATCACTTGGGATATCAACACTATCTGAATGAATACATATGGCAATACAGTGAAGTGAATCTCTGAGCCAAGCTGATGATTCAACTCTGATAGCTGAAAATGCAAATGATCTGCCTTTTAGGATCAGTTATTAACAGTAAAGGAACCAGCAGTCCAGATATACACCACAGACTAGCACTTGGAAGGGTAGCAATGAAAGTCTGGGAAAACATATTCAGATGCTGTATCTAGAGAGATCAGAATCATGGAGTCAATGGTTTTTCCTGTGACACTCTATGGAAGCAAAAGAGTCATCGCTGCTTAGAATGTTGGGCTAGGTCTAGGGAGAGCTAAGTTCAAGTCTCCACTGAATTACATTGATCACTGGATGATGTGAGTTATCTGTCAGACCAACATACCTCACAATGTCATTGCAAAAATAAGAATGAGGGATCACCATTCATGAATGCTGCATTGAGCTTCTCAGCAGAAAAATAGGCTATAAATGTTGTCAACAAGTAAATTCAGTTTTTGTCCAGTTCTTTGGCTTTGTCTCATCCAGGTTTTGAGTCCAAGTGTAGAAGTGTTGAGAAGAATCTAATCTTTGCAGTTAGATCACCTCTACTGTTAACTTTCAAAGTCAACAGAGACCATTACCAGAGAGGCCCCCTGTCACCCTAATTGAAGTAGAAAAGCTTATGAGACAGCTTAAAAGAGGGAAAGCAGATGGTCATGATTTGATTCCACACAATTTATTTAAATTATACACTGGTGGGCTCTAGTATTGGCCATACTCTTTATTCACATAGTTCAAATAATGTAGATCCCTGAAGACTGGGGACATTTCATCACAGTCCAATTATTGCCCAACTAGCTTATTCAACATTACAAGAAAACTCTGTGCAAGTTAACTTTTAGGGAAGGAGCTAGATTAATTCTGGCAAATGAATTTTAAGGGGAAAAGATCCATAGTACACCAATGCCTTCTTTTAGAGCACCTAGTTAAGAAAAACTCAAGTACATTAGAGGTCTTCTATGTAGGATCAATCCCACATGATAGGCTATGCAAGAAGTTGGAAACAATCTTCCACAACATCTTTTAAGATGTCATGTGATAATATTTCAATGAAGATTAGATACCAAAGTCTGGATGGGTTATCCAATCAGATCCCTATCTCAAAAAGAGTAAAGCATGGCTGTATATTTGCTCCCCTTTCATTTTATTTCTACATAAATGTATTTACAAGTTGTTACTGAAAGAGAATTCCATTCTCTCAGGTTGGTTGGTAGGCCAATATCAATATTCTCATATAAAGATAACGCAACAATTATTTTAACAACATTAGTAAGTCTGAGAAGAGGATTGGGGGGCCTTCACTTCATACCCTGATAGGGAAAACTTAACAGTAAATTACTACGAAGAGACCTTCAAGCTATAAGCATAAATGGCAAATTAATGGAAATCAAACTGAACAGGTTAAGATCTTTATATATCTTGGGATCATTTTTCATGCTTCATGCTCCTGGAGCACACAAACACAATTAGTCCCAGAAAGTACAACTGATGTTCTAGGGCTAACTTTAACTTCTTTTTCATTGCAGGCAGTAACTACATTCTAGCCAATCTTAAAATGCTTAGAGCTAGCCCAAATGCTATATGGATCCCAAGTTTGTATTTATAAAGGCTATTGGCCTCTGTTAGGTTTACAGCCAAAATTTATATTAAATAAGCTACTTTAAGCTGCCACAGTGTGTCTAAATATCTGCCTTCATATGGTGTCTAGTGTACCAAGACCTGGCTCCACTATTCAGATTACTAATTATTTTTTTCCTATAGATCCCTGGTATCTCAAACTTTCCAGGATGGTGTTAAATCAACCCAGGGGCAGACAATAGAAGAGGATATGCATAATTTATTTATTTGTGTGTGTGTGTTTGTTAAATTTTTACACCACCCAACTCCCAGTTTCAGTTTTCTTTCCAACATTGGATCATAGTAGGACCTGAGAGATCTAAAATAGCCTTGAAGAATAGGTTTCAGTTACTGAACTTCAGAAAGACAAGGATAAAATGTGGTTCTCCAATCTCGTTTGTGTGGCTGAAAAAAAAGCATTTTCCTCAGCTCTATTCAACACTGTGTTCCTAGAGGGAAAATGGTAACATCCCTACTACACAAAGTAAATTTTCCCCCGTTTCTTTATGTAATTCCTTTCATAATGAGTTTGTGAGAAAGGACAGAAGAAACATACACCAGCCATCTCTTAGTGTGCTGAGCTTATCAGCTGCATTGCCAAATTTTGCTCAAGGGCCATGAATACAGGATGTAAATTGCTCAAGGCACTTTGAAAGGATTACCATTACATCCTATGTCAATCAGTGGGTGTGTGGACCACATTGGGTAATTTTTATTCTACTGGCGGATCTTGAAATGTCATATACTGTTGTTTAACATTTACTATTTGAAAATGCAATACTTGAACCCCAAAATGAATTACCCCTTTGGTCTAAGGATAATCTGATTAATTATATTATTGTGTAACTTCTTAAAATAGCACCATTTTCTGATACACACTGATTTGAGTATACACTGACATTTGATTGTCAGTCTAAATATTACTTACAAATATATAACTCCCTTACCTTTTCTAGTGGTTGTTCAAGTCGTTCAAATCATAGTCAGAAATAGTGGCCTTTCTTGTCCTGATTACCAGGAAACACACTGAGGCGAGGACTTGGTCTCTAATATTTATTAGTAGTACTTAACAAGAATCCTAACAAACTGAGAAAGCGTGGGAAAACCCAGCCATATAAACCCCAACAGTTAAGGCGGTCCCGATCTGTGTCTCTTTGAATGGCTGAACAGTTCCTCAGTGCTACGCATGTGCTTGACAGTCTGGGTGAGAGCCCCCTGCTCGCCATCCTTACTCATGACATTTCTTTTCCTTTCACTAGCATGGAATTTTTAAATTTATCTCTTCATCAATTTTATCTGTTTCGGAGTATATAATATCTTCAGAAATGAAAGACAAATGTTAGACAATATTTAAACATCAAAAAATATTCCTGTGAAAGTGCAAAGTCCCTAACCCCATAATTCTCTAATAGTTAAAAGTATGCATTTATTCCAATAGTTGTCCTAATGGAAAAAAGGGAAGTGGCAGTCTTCCAAAGCAAACCACCAAGTATGGAGCAATAAAACAGGGAGAGGAGAAAATACTACTTTGGCATTTAAAGAAAGAGGAGATGAAGCAAGAAGTGCTGTCTGGGTTGATAAAGAATGAACCACAAAGTCCTTTTCTATTAAGCCCCCAAAAGCCCAATATGAAAATAATATAAATCCCCAAAGTTCAAAGAGTTGAGTAACACTTAGCTTTTCAACTTCTTCCGGTCTTTCAGAGCCCGAGATCTAAGTTTTCATTTTGTGGATTTTAATATACACACAGATGCACACACATACACACATACCATGCACAATATACTGTATAGCTAAGCCAGCAAATGTAGAGTTTCTCCACCCAGAATCCTCGGAAGTTATCAGTGTCAGTTTCTTTTAAATCTGAATAAAATCAATAATTCTATTGTTGAAGAATGGAAAACCAAAAGTTGAGAAATGGCACATTTGTTTGATAAGGAGTAATGGTTACCTATAAACAATTCTGGAGTTCCATCTATGTTATTCTTTCATAGAATCTGCTTCTGTGCAAATTTTATTCATTTGCAGCACTCACCAGCAGTTTAGCCAAAAAAAGAGAATGCAGTAATAAAGGGCAAGAGATGGAATAAATCTGTATACACTAGGAATATGCCAATTCAGAAATATTATAATGAATAGAAACAAAATACATCATACCATAATTAAGAAGACTATGACAGTCTGAGTTGAATGTCTGCTCAGTCATTTTGTGCTGATGGACAACTTTAAGTTCCTTGCTCTCCCTTCGTATGGATCTTTATTCTTATAACAAGACACACCCTTTTGAGTAAAAGAATGCCATTAAGCAAAGGAATTAACTAACCCTCTATCAGTCTTTCAGAGAGGTACTACCTTATGTAAGCTAGGACAGATGGACATCCTAATTAATATATAATGCACCAGTAGGAACATAATGTTCCTTCTGTATTTGGGACAATTTATACATTGAGAAGGATCAAAGGTAAAGTTTTTTCTACATTCTCCCATTTTTGAGTGAGGGCTAGGGACAATATCATACGTAAATATTTTTCAAAGGCATGTTGTTTGTGTGGCTATGTCTTGAACTACAGTATTTTATTCTACATGCTAGTTTTCTATTTTTACAGCAGATCTGAGGTGGGGTTCCATGCAAAATATGATTGTTAGGAATTAGCCATGCACAAGCACTGGCTGCTTGCAATCAGAATCATTCAGCTGCAGAAGGTAGGACCACTGTATGGCAAGGCTTTTGGTTTCCTACAATCTAATGATCTCTGACTTGCTTAGCAAACATGGAGGAAACACCCAAGCATAGTCAACTTTACTCTATAGTGGTATACAAGTTTTCTCAAGAGTAGCCCCTTAACTTCTAAGGAAGCTGTTACTGCCAAGGAGCCCAGTCATACCATCTTTGGTTGATATACTATTTTTCTTGCTGGTCCTCATTCTAGCAGCACTCAAATCATAGTAGACTTGGAGGTTGTGAGGTTACTTTAGGATCAGGGACCTGAGTTACAGAATCCAAACAGGGATGCAGTTCCAGCTCTGGTTCCACAATAAGATCTTATATTTGATTGAAAGGAGACCCACAGATCCACATTTGGCTGTCCATTCTCTGATGTCCAGATTGGCCATGACATGATCCAGACAGATAGATGAGAGATAGATAGATAGATAGATAGATAGATAGATAGATAGATAGATACTGTATTATAATTGTAAGTTTTACACTTTTGTAAAAAAGTTATATTTTCAAAATCTTTTATTTTTGCACATGCATTGTATTCATATATATATATATATATATATATTTGATTTAGGTTTTTTATTATATAATCTTTATTTTACTTTGTACAGCTATTCCTTTATAGAGGGGAAAGGAGAGAGGGAGAAAGGAAATTAGGACTGTAGAAACTAACCATTCTTTCAATGGATCAATAAGCGGAAAAAAGAAACATGGGTAAATAAGAAAAGCAATACTAATTTTCGTTTTGTTTTATTCATGATGTGAATGCTAAGATATATCATTTTTTAATTTAAAAAATTGGGAAGTAATTAAAATACTTTTTCCTACACTTTATATAGTCAACATTCTTATTTCTAGGGAATAGGAATATTCCTTATTCTCCAGTTAACAGCTGAGAGTATTCTTCAGACGAACGCAAGATGGATTCTCTGATAATGAGGAAGCTACTGCCTGTGCTCAGTTGTAGCAGTCAGCTGAGCATGATAGGGAATATGTAAAGCAGTGGAAATCTCTCCATCTGGAGCTAGAGCACTCATGGACATCTCTAAGTATAGCCAGCTGTAATGACCCAGGTTAACCCAATCTCAGGGGATCATGCAACCCCCATCCTGCTACTAGAGCCAATTGGCTGAACTGGCTGGCTACTTTTCTCCATTCTGCTTCTTTACAGAGAAGGAAGGGAAGGAGGGCAGGATCAGTTGTGAAGACTACAGTCAAAGCTTGTCTGTGTTCTCCATGCAGAATTGTATGCTGCATTCTAAGGGGCAGTCACAGATTTCTAGAATTCTTCTCTCTATGACTAAGGAATAGTATAATCTATATAATCTGCTTTACCCTATTTGATTAAAGTGTAACAAGTGTACTTTGCACTTTATTTACATTCAGTAAACCTTTTCCAGATGCCCCAGACTCTGATATGTTTGTATCACAATAGTTACACAATCAAAGCTATGAGAAATTCAAAAAACACTTCTTCAAAGGCGCATGGCATTAGAGAGAAAATGAAAAATTATTTTCAAACTTGGGAGCTGCATGGTGAAATGAAAATGAAAAATTTGCTTAGTCACATGTGCAATTAAAAATTATTATTATTATTATATTATTATTATTATGCCACCAGATGAATAAACAATTACCCTGACAGCAGCATGACATCAGACAGATGCTGGTCTATGACTGTAATAAAGATTTGATTTGATTTGACATCAGACAAATGCTTATGAAGTTTTAATGGGCAAATGGAAATAGGAGACTTCATATACAATTTCATTCCTATAAATATAGTGACATATTAATTAATTGATCCTTTCATGTAATCTCCTCCCGTAATTGGCCTCTCTTACACTTTAAGACAACACACACATATGCAACAACCATTTCTCTGAAGCTTGGCTCAATTTGCACAGAGCATCAATAGAAAAATGTTTCTTCTTATTCATCAGCTCCTCTCTCTGGACACATGTGAAATTATTCCCTACCATTACTTTATTAGGCATAAGCTTTGTCTTCCAGGAAGATAACAAACCCCCTTGGTAGAAGGCATTGATCTTTCATTGATCTATCTATGCTTGTTGGCAGGTTTCACATGACAGTCATCTTGCCAAGGATGCCAAGATAGGACAGCTCTACCACTGACCGGCAACCTACCTTCTAAACTGAACATTTTTACACCATTCTTAACTCAACCATCACTAAGATGCAAAGTATTCCCCAGCCAATGCCTACATTCATCACAGATTTATTTCTTCATCCCTCTTTTTTATGCCCCAAATCCTGTCTCTTCCTTTCTCCCTAATGACTTACTTTGTTCCTGTCTCCAATTTCTATTTTTTCCCTTCTTTTGGGAAAATCCATTCCTTTCTTCCATTCTCCTCTGCACAGTCCATCTTCCCTTAGTGCCAGATGCCACCTCCTTGCCTTGCTTCTTTCTGTTAGGGTTGGGGTTCCTTCCATTTCAAACAGGGGTTGGGAAGATGTCACAGAAGGAACCTCTCGGAGAATAATGACTCTTCAGTTTATTTACTTTCTATCCCGCCTTTATTATTTTTATAAATAACTCAAGGTGGGGAACATACCGAATACTCCTTCCTCCTCCTATTTTCCCCATAACAGCAACCCTGTCAGGTCAGTTGGGCTCAGAGAGTGTGACTGGCCAAAGGTCACCCAGCCAGCTTTCAGGCCCAAGGCGGGACTAGAATTCAGTCTCCAACTGTCCAGCATCTGTTCTCCTTTCTGCTTTCCAGTGAATGAAGAAACAATGGGTCATCAAACCAGGAAAAAGAGACATGAAGTAAATTGAATTTCTTTTTGAGTATAGTCTGGGTCCATCTAATTACATGGCAACCATGAAACTGTGTTGGATTTCTAAAAACCAGCCTATTTTACACACTTTTAAATTCCTACACAAAAGAGCCTATAAAGAAGTAGTTGCAGTAAATCATAGCACTTGACAATCACACATGTGCCTATCAGTAGGAGCAACTCTGGATTACATTTTTGCTAACAAGATAGGATTGCAATACAGTACACTTATGTGTATCACCAAACATAGAAAAAATGTTATCCCATGCCAATATTTTATGAGATCCTTATTAAGCCTTCTACTGAAAGAAAGTAGAGAGACTATTTTCTTCCCTCCACTCCCCCCATGACACTTCTCTAATTTTGTTCCAGAAGATCCCCCTAAGTCTCCAGAAACTGTATGAAGAAAGCAAGGTTGTTGAAAATTGCCTCATTCATTTCCTACAATGGAGTTTCCCCTGGACAGAATTCTGTGTGCTGTCTGTGCATCCATCCTATTATGAAGCATGCAAGAACATCCAGGGACATATGAACTCCTGCTGGCAAATAAAGATAACCCAGGTCCAGATGCAGGTTTATTACTCAATCAAAGATAGGCCTAAATTTAAGCAGCTGTGAACCCCACTCCCCAAAAGATACCATTTGAAGTGCTAATGGTATTTGGCTCTCACTTACTTTAAGATTCATGATCTAAAGGTAGGGGACTGGGAGAGAGCCATAGTGATGCTGAAAGTACATGTTACAGTAGGAATGGGGGTATTCCACATTAAGGTCAGCTCTGCACCATGAAACTCATTAGGTGAGTTCTGATAGAAACTCTCTCAGTTCGACCTATCTCATAGCTGTGTTCTTATAATAATAACATGGAAAGAAACTGCAGATTGAATAAAACAAACAAACAAACAAACAAAATGCTTTGTGTATACTTGTGAGTGTAATAATTCCAAAACCAAGATTAATACAGTCCCAGATAATATTAAATATCCGAACATAATGATATCTGAAATATCATTATGATTCCCCGTGGGAAGGAAGTGAACAGATATCAGAGGACGCAGAATACTTCCACACTTGTGTTTTGCATCACATTGGGATCTCTTCTGAACCTAACTGATCTCACTACACTGTTGACCCAGCTCTAGTTTTATTTGAAACAGCAGCAACTTTGGGGTTTTCCTTTGAATCATTGCAGCTCTTATCTGCAGGCCATTGCCAAAAACTTCTGCCTCTCAGCTCCTGGGCTCAGGCTGCCATTACTATCCACAACCCACACCCATGAGATTATGAAATGCAGTCAAATACTAAATGCCACTGTATGCAGCAGTCTTCAGTTCTGAGCTCCATCCACATTGTGTGCAGTAATGAAGAGAGAGTGAGCAAGCAAGCATGTCATCAGGGTCAAAGTTGGTTCCACAGACAGCAGGAGCTAAAAGGACAACATGGTTTATAAGTACCCTGGGAAATACATTTTCCACCTCAACACCATCCCTGGCCAACTACTTACCTTCCTTTGATTGATTACTACCCGCTGAATGAAGAGGCTCAAAGCAGCTTAACCTGTTCTGCTGCGAACACAGAGGAACACACCAAGTGTTCAAGAGAAAAGCCCCTATTATAGTATATGCCACTTAAACTTAATTCAACTCCACTTGATTTTGATAGTTATTAATGGGTTTAAATTATATATTTGCAAAGAGAATGCCTTTAAACATTCTAACAGGGCTTGAAATATTTTTAGTCTGAAAAGGAAAGTCATGAAATATTTGCAGGCTTAAGGTGTTGGGGAAGGAGGGAAACTTTGTGCATTTTGGACTTTAAACAACCTTTCCTATCATGATTTCATGGGGAAACAGGACAAATTCCCATCAATAGCCGCTTCCCATTACTAAATGAGCCAAATGCTACAGTGGAAACGCGGATGTTACATGCCATTTTGATCTGCTGCCTTTTCTTTTTTCTTTCATTAAAGCTTTAATGTTGCAATTATGGCCATGTTGCCCTATAAAAAGAAAAAAAGAAAAAGGCAGTTTACTTTAAAAAGTGAAATTGCATAGCCTACTATTTAATTATACACAAATGTAAATGGCCCATTTTTCCATAACTGGTTATTACAGCACTGTTTTACTTTCTGAGTTTTCACAATCTCGAAAACCTACAATGCTGCCTGCTATATAATTGTTTTGTTACATTTTTGTTTTCATCTTATTTTTTTCCCTTTTAATGCAAGTGCAGCAGGAGAATAAATCTTGGTTTTAAGCCAGCCAGTACTTCATCTACTTAAGCTTTTATAGATGAAGATTGCTGTAATTATCAGAATACCCGCTTATTTCTGAAGTATTATCTTGGCAACCTGCTGGCATTTACAACCAATTAACAAGCGCTGCCCATTAGTTGCATAAGGGGTATCACGGAGTAAACCTATTGTGTGCTAATTTTCTATTTTAGATAATCAGTCTGGCCATCCAAAATGGAAAGAGGAAGAAAAGAAAGGTTTGACACGCAGTGGCAAGCGTGTAAAAATTACTACGTGCTTCTAAGAGACAAAGGTATCCAACAACTCAGTGATTACTTCACTGTCGTCACTTAAGTATTTATTCCTTTTATCTCTTCTGGAAGATAAATTATAAAGTAGAGCTTTAGCGAAGTAATCATGTGTCTTTTTTTTTTAACTGACTGGCTTCTCCTGTCTCCTCCTGTCTATAATTACATCAAATTGTACTCGTGTTAAACACTATTTAAAAAGATTCTTTTTAAAAAGGCAAGAAAAGGAAACTGGCAACTGTTGGGAAAAAAAAATTCTCCAGCCTCCTCCCTTTACAACTGGAAATGGGGACACAAACAGGGCTTCTTAAAACATCTCCCTGGTAAGCTGCACTGCATGTCCCGTGTGTTCCAAGGATCTTACCTCTTGCAACGAGCAACAATGTGTGACTTGGTCTGTCTGAAAAGTGGGGTGCCTGTATAGAGAGAGAGGAACAGAAGGAGCGGAAAAAATCACAGTCTTGCACAGAACCCCCTGTACACAGGGAGAAGCTCTTGGCTGAGCAGGACTGAGACTCTGAGGGTCTGAAAGAAAGAAAATGGATTGCTGCTTGCCTCTTTTATGGGAATTAGCATTCTCTGCCAGTGGTCTCTCTCCCACAAATCCATAAAGAATACTTTCAAGGGCAGAGTGGAATTCTTTGCTCCTCAAATGCTAAATGTTTTCCCTTTGTTTATCAAGTTATCTAAAAGCGTATTTTAGGTTGACACTAACATTTTCAGGGGGTTGTCCCCTAACATGGCAGGAAAATGATCTGGAGCAGGACAGTCAACAGGAACACTAAGGATCCCTGAGAAAAGTTCAAGGCCAAGGCCAACCCAAGCT
This sequence comes from Candoia aspera, assembly GCF_035149785.1. Lineage (NCBI taxonomy): Eukaryota > Metazoa > Chordata > Lepidosauria > Squamata > Candoiidae > Candoia > Candoia aspera. Next base: position 178,213,777 of record NC_086153.1, read on the forward strand.
ACGTTCACCCAGATTTCAAGGGTTCAGAATTAGGCTCTGGAGCAATCTCCAAGCCAGGATCTTTCCTCCAAAGCATTTTCAGAGCTCAGAGATAAATCCTTTTTCGCAAGAGAAATGTGAGGTGCCCCCCCCCCGCAACCCCCAGGTCACATACATGCGTATAGCCAGTTAATCAGAAGATTGCACTCCCCAATCAAGGGCACCAGACCTAATGCTAAAGGCTGAAAAGGAGGGGGAACAATTATATTGTTGGAATTGCAAAGGAAAGAGAAGATACTCCAGCTTAAACTTGGGCCTAGCTCTAACCAGAATGTATTACTGGCCTCCAAGTTAGCTCCAAAGGATAACTTACACGAATGCAATTGTCTGGATAACTCAGCTCTCTTCCCTCTGTATGCATCTCCCCACCCCCAAGCAACTCTACAGTTGATCCCTAACCATCCCAGGGCATTCTGTTATTTAGTTGCTGCAAGTTAGTTATACAGTATGCAATTGATAGAAAGTGCTTCCCTCAATTTCTAATCTCACAGCAGTCTTGAAAGGCAGAGTGGACTGAGTGAAAAAGTACTTCCTCCACCAGTCGGTTAGAGGAAAGGAGGCAACATAGCAGCTTATGGACATCCTGCTGAGTTAAGGGTGGAGAAAGATTAGTGCAGTGAGAGAAAACCGAAGAATTTATTATCCTTTTGCCCCTTCCCCACCCACCTCACAGCTAAACTCAGAACATGTTGGGTGGATGTGTCACCTCCAACACCAGCATTTTTTAAAAGAGTCACGGCTTAGGGACCCAGTCCAAAGTATACTTTGTGTGTTTTGAATGATCAGATGGACCAATCTGTCCTATTTCAGGCACAAAATTAGTATTAAAATAGAAGGCCAAAGCTGGGGTTCTCCACTGATTACTGAGGCCATTGACTTCAGTGGCCAAAACACAATGGAGAAAAAAAATGTATAGGATGCAGTGAGAAGAAAGTGCTAACAGAAACATTCGACCTCAGGTCTCCCGAAGCCGGGCCATGCCAAGGTAGATAAATTTAACCTTTGCTAGCTAGATTCTGATTAGTCTATGACTCAATGTATTGGGGAAACCCAGAAAATGTGTTGTGTTGATGTTGTTATGTAAATGCGACCTGTGTACAACTCTGGGGATAAATAGCACAGCCACCGTTGATTCAGGGTATCATGCAATTCAAATGGCCCAAAACGGCTTGCTATGCACCTACATACTTCTTTGGGGTGAAATCAAACTGTCTTTCACTGGAAATAGAGCCTTTCTATACAAATTGTTCATGGATAATTATTTGCTTTGATCTCTTCCTGGTTTTTCTGCATGTGTCATATACTGGCTTTCACTATTTGTACAGGTGGTTGATCCAAATAAAGATGTTCCCATCTTCACTGTGTCTTAGCATCTTATATTGTCACAGATGCAATAAATATAAAAGACAAAATATAACTATGGAGATAGCTGAAAATAATTAGCTTATATTATTTAAATGGGAAGATCTGTTTCCTAGATCTACTGAAATAGCTGGAACTTTTAGGATGTTTGTTTTCTAGAAGATTATGATGATTAATAGTACCAGCATCAATATGAGTGTGACAACCAAGTTTCTGAATGTATTGTTTACAAAATTTGGTACATAATCTTTCTTCAGACTCTGCTATTGCCAAATGTGGCTCAAATCTTTAAATCTGAGAAGAATTTTAAAATCTGATTGGATCCCAACTATTCCACAGATGAGAATGGTTGAACAGTCCCTGCTACAAAATGATAGGAAAGGCATTTGATTAAATGAAGTGAACTATACAGTGATGCCTCTTATTTCTCCCCTGGGTATAGGATTCATATTTTGTTTCAACATAAGTTAAACAAAATTAAGACTATGATTATGCTAAAATGATAGAGCCCATTAAAGGAAAAAAGGGTGGAGGGGGGAAGAAAGTAATAAAGAATGATCAACCGTGCAATTAATAAAGACTGGGCATACAAAATAAAAATCTATTAAGTCATAAATGAAGGAGAAAAATGTTGTGCTTGGTAAAATGATGAGTTGATTTGGCTTAATGATTTTGAATTAATTGCTATTGGCTACAATAACTGGAAAAGTGAAAATAAATAAATAAATAAATAAATAAATAAATAAATAATAAAGTATGGCTGTAAAAACATTCCCATAAAATGGCTCGAGTAACACAAGCCATTGAGCATACAAAAAGTGAAGGAGTCGCTTCGTGCAAAATGGGTGGTGATGAAATCTGAAATATAAATGACTACAATAATCAGAAGGATCAGACATCGCCCTCTTAATGCAATTAGCTTTTCCTAACCTGACACCTTCCAGAAGACCTTTTAGTTATGATCACCACACCCTTCCTCCACATCCAGTGTTACCATCGATCTTCTGCTGCAGATTAGAGAAAGCTGCACTAGACCAGGGATGAAACCACAGGCGCCGTTATCCAAGAGTAGACCCCACTGAATGAATGAAACTGGCTTCTAGGAGCTGATCCAGACACAACACACAATGCGCAATCTGTAACTGTGCTTTACTACAGTCTGTGAGGCTGACATCATGCCAGGATGCCTTGTTCCCACAATCGTTGCCTGTTCCGCCTCAGTCGCCAGGCCAGCAAGTGGTGCCTTCTTTCCCATTTTAATGCAACAGGAGTTAAGGGCAGCCATTGGACGCTCCCTTTCCCCTTCCACAAGCTTCCCACTCCCACCTGCTGGGTGGGGAAAACTACCAACCGCTCTCCTTCATACTGTGGCGGGGCAGGATTGGGAGACAGGAGTTGGTGAATCAGAGACCTGGAACTCTTCCTTCCCCAGAGGATCTCAGGGCTCTGTGCTCAGTTTAACAATCATACTGAAAACAAAGCAGACGCTGTGCGGCCTGTCAAGTTGCCATGCGGTTGATCTTCATAGCGGCCTTGCTGCTGCTGCTGCCGCTTCTCTGTTCCCGTTGAGAACGCTTTCTTTAAGAGAAGTCCAGTGTACACTTCAGTAGTCTTCCTACCCCTCCGTTCCTATTTTTAAAGAGTATTGTTTCTTCACAGAAGTCTAGCACCGCTTCACAAGAACAGGGTACACATTACAAAGGACCCCATCGAAGATCCCACTGACCTGTGTTTTAGAAAGGGCTGCCCAGGCTTCTGTGGATGGCTGCTTGTGGGAGACAGATACGGTGTCAGTCCAGCACAGTTTCTCTCAACCTCAGCAATTTTAAGGCGGGTGGACTTCAACTCCCAGAATTCCCCAGCCAGCTGGCTGGGGAATTCTGGGAGTTGAAGTCCACCCGCCTTAAAATTGCTGAGGTTGAGAAACACTGGTCCAGCAGCACAGGCAGTGCAGCAGCTGGAGGGGAGGGGAGGGGTGTATATGCTGCAGCTGCAAGCAGCTGTAGGAGCTGGGCAGATCCCAACCCCTGACCACACCATCACTGCAGTTGCTGCTGAAGCACAGAAATCCCATGTACAGTAGGGTTTGAGTGGGGAGAGACAGAAAGCCAGACTTTAGCATCAGCGCAGCTAAATACAACATTAGGAGGTCCCCACCATGGGCTGGGGATGAAACAAAGGCAGCATCGTGAGCTGATGTCCTTAAAGAACAGTTCGTGGAACATCTCTGAGCCACAATAAGGCGCTGATGAGCCTTAAGCAAATTTGACTCAGTTAATGTTTTCGGTAACAAATAGACAAATGTTAACCTCTGCTAGTCATCTTGTCTCCTGAAGCGTTTTTCCAGACAGTGTTGGGTGTTCTAAAGGCAAATGTAAATAGGAGATTGTGTTTTATACAAACATTATACAAACATTCAGAGGCGTTCCAGGGATCTTTCCTTTCATTAATGCTTCGCTTCCAAGGTCTGAGAAATGTGGTTGGCAGGATCACTGCAACTACCTTTCAACTCTGGCAGAAAGATATCATTAGAGCAGGCAGATGTGCAACTCCTTGTGAGGGCTGAAGTTGCTAACACAATCCAAACTAAGAGCCTAAGATCAAAACATGGTGCAGGTACCCTCCACATCCAAGGCTGGGAAATGAGTAGTAGTAAAGTTGTTTCCTTGAAAAGGGGGGGTGGGGAGCAGAAGTTTTACACACGGGGGCTGTTACGTACCGAGGGCTGGTTTGGGTAGTAACTGAACGTCTTCATTGTTAGAGCCTCTTCTATTTGCTATAAAAACAACTTATCCATTTGAGCCGTGCCCTTGACTCTTTCATTGTTAGCTTCTGAGTGCTGCTTGAGTTCTAAAGGCAATTTTAATGCCATGCGCAGGTTGAAACTAGTGAACACAAGGAAGGAAAGGGATCTACTAGACGATTTCTCCCTTTACCGTAAGCCCTCCCTTCCTGTTTCCCACCTGAAGAGACAACTGCGGATGCCAAAATGGTTGACCGGTGAATCGGTTCTAGCTCAGGGGAATGCGGTACAAGGTACAAAGCGTATGGTTCCCAATAATTAGGGCTACTATATCTGGTCTGCTAGGATCCAGACAACCACTAGATGGAAGCAAAGAAGCTGGAATTTTCTGTATATCTTTACTGCCATCTACTGGACCTTTGCAGTAGAGATATGAAAGCCCTAATATTATTCCTGTAGGTGAAGCTGGGATTTCCCATTTGGGGACAGGGTGGGGTAGGTGGAAGTTAAGGGTAAAGCATCCATCTTTTGCCATGTTTCCTCTGCCATTCCACCCAGAAGGGACTTTTTGCTCACCCTCCCCTTCACTTTTTGATTGATTATGTGCCATCAAGTTGTGGTCTGCTCTTAGTGGGCACAGATAGATTTTCTCCATGATGATCTGTCCCTAGCCTGGCCCTTCAGCTCTTCCAATGGTGCACCCATCATTACTGCAACTGAGTGCATCCACCTGGCTGCTGATCATCCTCTTCTTCTCTTTCCTTCCACCTTTCCCAGCATTAGAGCCTTCTCCAGAGAGCTGAGTCTTCGCATGATATATCCGAAGTAGGATAATTTGAGCCTGGTCATTTGTGCCTCAAGTAAGAACTCTGGGTTGGTTGTTCGATGATCCATCAGTTTGTTTTCTTGGCTATCCATGGTATTCACAAGATGGCCCATATATCTGAAGGAGTGCTTTCTCCCAGTTAAGTGTCCCCATGAGTGACAATCAGCAGAGGAACCCTTTTCCATATTCCACCTATAAGGAAAAGGTATCTGTTACCCACAAAATAGCTGGCTCTCTCTGTGCTGGTGCCCTGAAAAATTTTAGAAGGCCCTGTTACAGAAAATAGTCCTGATGCCAACACTGAACTCTGCTATATATTTATTTGGCACAGGCTTGAATATTTGTGTACATACAGAGATTTAAAAGGGTGCTTTTTTGTGGGTTGAAACATTCGGTATTGTCTTCTAGCTTAACTGTAGCTATGTTTAAGTATCACTTCTTTAAGTCCTCTTTTGTAGATGCGATCTATAGTTCTGTTAAAAATAAAATAATAACATTTAAAATTGTGCATGGTGATTTCATTTTGAGTGTATTATCTGCATAATCACAGAGAATAAGAGTTGGTCCATTTCCATAGAATACCGTCAGATAAACCAATTTCCTATATGTTAAAACTTCTCTTTTTAATTGGCACATGGAAATCATCGAGGTCATTTTCTATCAATTTCTCAACATTTGTGTACGTTTTTCTCAGTTATCATTCAGAGGTGGTGTTGTTTTATTTCAAAACTGAAACCATTTCCATTCCCATTCTGCACATGTTAGCAATATTCAGCCCAAATATTTGAAAATGGGCAATCCCAAACTCTTAGAGCAAAGTTTTGACACACAGCACAAAATCAGCTCCTTGGCCATATTTTCCCACTGGGAAAAAGTTGATCTTTTGTTGGAATTTTGTTAAACCTCCATGAGAAATGTCAGTAGTTTTATTGAAACATTTGGTATCACTCAACTTTGGATGCTTTGTCCAAACTTCACGCTGCATTCAATTTAGATGCAATCCCGTGACAAGCTGGAGAAAATGACACAAATTCCTTGGGTTCACAAACCTTGGGGATTATGCCAGACACTCCACTTTTTTAAAGTTTTGCTATCCATCCACCTCCACTCTCTGGCACACTCACCTATGTCTTGTCTACTCGGCTCCTCTGATAGGGCTGCCATATCTGGAGGGAGATGGTTTTTTTTCCTGGGGAACTAGTGGCTCCCCTGTCCTTTTGCAGCCACATATGGGTAGTCCTATTCTCCTGAAGTCTAACACTAGTGATTTATAATAACTCCTAGAGTATCTTAACCACTTTCATTTTTCCAGAATAACCATAAGGTGGGTCAGCTTTCTATCACTTCAGCAATGGTTGGGTGATGCCATTCAGCCACCATAATGGAACAGAATGGAGCACCACCTCTTCTCACTGCAACCTGAAATCCTGAATTTGTGGCATTATACTTTAAAGGACACGTTTTGCTGCCTTGAATGGAACATATGCAGTCATATGAGCCACTAAGAGTCTGTACACAATGACAGCAGGATAGATATGTGATATATAAATAAATATTGATCACTCAAGTCATTTCAAATATTGAATTACACTTTAGATGCCCCCCTCCATGACCCTTCTTTAAAGACGCCCTATACCCAATCTGTCACTGCCCCAGATAAGCGTATCATGCAAACTGAGTATATCACCAGACCAGTCTAAGCAGCTCACTCCAACCCAAAGCAAGGAGGAATTTTCTCCTTATTTTGTTAGGGAGTACTTGAAGAATTCTGTGCCATCTAAGCCCCAAACTGAGATGCCAAACAAAGGCCCTGCTGAAAGGCTCTCCTGCTCATTGGTAATTTGGCCTCGGTTTTCTCAGAAGCAGCTCTTCCAAACCACCCAAGCAAATTGTAGAGAACTTTCTTGAGCTGACTTGAAGAGCTGAGCTTGGGGAGACTCAAGTGGAGACTCAAAAGCCCATTCCACCAGTGGGGTTCAGATCTTCAGCACTCTAAGATCCAACCTGAAGGAGAATTCACCATTTAAAGCCCATCTTTCTTCTGGAAGGAAAGGGGAGGTATCCTGACTTTTAATAAAACAATCAATTCTCTCCATTAAGCTAAAGCAAGGGATAATCTTGCATTAGCAAAGAGAGTGGCTGTCCTGACCCCTAGGGGAGGTTATTTTCTATCTATGTAAACATTTGCTAGGTTGCCTACAATGATGTGCTTTCTGTGTCAGCAGCTGTATCCATCCCCAATGTCTTCAGTAGAAGGCGCAGGACTCAGCCACACGGTGGATATCCTATTATTTTCCCACAGAGCTTGCTTGATACTTATAGGTACAATCAGGTTAAACATTCTCTCTCCGATATGCAGATCATGCTGAGTGTCGCAAGACTTAATTAATGTCTGCAAAGTGCTTTCTAACTCTCAGGAAAGCACTTACCCAGCGCAAAGTATAGCTGTTTCATTAGCTACCAAAGTTGAGATGAAAGGGGAAAGACTCCTCTTCATATACATCCAGCCGCCCATCCCTCTTCCTCAGCTAAAAAATAAAGTTTTAAGACAGGGATGACTGATGGCCGTAAGCCCACATCGGTCATCCCCTCTTGCATTTTCCTCTATTTGATTTCTGCTTGACTGAAATAATAAAGTACCGTATTGCAGCATCCTCTTTGTAAGTAGATTTGACTAAGACAAGCAAGTTCAGTGCCAGCAGCTTCTCTACTTATTCTTTTAAATGGAAATTTACCGTCTGCTACATCACATGGGGGGGAATACAGAACTATTTTTTGCAGCTTGTTCACTGAACAGATTATTGGAAGAGAAAAATACGTTTCTTTTACTTCTTTTCCTTTTTTGCAGATTTCCAAATTTCAGTGAAAAACCATCTTGGCAACTTAAATCGGGGAGGAGGGAGGGAAAACAGTTTTACTTTCATACTGCAGTACTTCATTTAGAAACAGTAAGCATATCCAACACTGCACTCCAAGGAAATTACCTGTTTCAGCTTTTTCCTTCAGGTAACTGTAACAGATGTTTTTAAGTGACTTTCTATCAGCTGCCTGATTCTCAAAGCAATCTCAGTGATTCCAGAATCTTTTACCCAGATAACTGAAAACACACCAGTAAACTTCCAGCAGTGCAGTGGGACTTTCTGTTTCATTCTTCCCCCTACATCCTGCTCCCCAAATCTTTTCCAGGATATCCCCCAGATTTCAGGGGAAGGTAGCGGGAAATCAGGACTACTGCTGGTATACAGTTCACACGAACCCTTTGTCTGTACAGTGGCTACAACATCAAAATTCCTCCAAAATCATCAAAATTGATTATATGTAATATTATTTGGAATGGGCATTGATTAGATATGGAATGATGGTTCAGTGTTGGGTGCTGATGGGAGAAAATTAATCTGTAGCAGCCAGTATACGTAATTTCTAAAATTTTAATGTCCTCCCTCTTTGTTAAAAGGGGGGAAGCTAGGAAAGCAAGTTCCTTAAACCTCAGGCACACTATTGTTGTTTTCTGTCATAAAAGCAAACATAGGATTGTCATTACATCAGAGCTGAACCTTCATGTTGATACTTCCATCTTTCTGAGTTGACAAAACAATGTGGTAAGGAAGGGAAAGGGTTTTTGGGGGGAAAGATTGCTTTGGTATATCGCACTCCTACAATTCGGCACACTTTGCAAAAATTCCAAATACCTAGAATAATGCTGGAGTAGTGGCATGGTTGGAAGAGTACAACAAAGAACACATTTAAAGGCTAGAGCGTTTAGCAGACATTTTAAGGCCACAGTTAACACTCGCCACAGGATTTAACAGATCTCAAGCATGGCATACTCAGCTAGGTCTACAATAACTTAGCTCCCAGAAATCCGCAGAGTGAGACCAGTTAAATCATCATACTATATCATCATCGACCAATCAGAGTGAAAACAGGGTTTCCTGGGATCCTTCTAAGATAAGTGTTCTTCAATACGAATAGCATCCAGATATGATGGACATCAGCTCCTATAATCACCAACTGTAACCAATCAAGTTAACTGATTTGAAGAATCAGTGCCCTTTTGAGCATTCATACATACAGAAACACACTTTTATTGACTCACACCTTTGAATCAATGCAATCTGTCAGTTTAAATCACAAATTCAAATTGAATTAAACTCTTTGAGCCAAATCACATCTTTGAATTGGATCATGGTTGATTCACACACAAATGTCCCATTCTACAAAAAGTGTTTGAATAGCAGGTCTGTGATTTTTAGAACTAAATTAACAAGTTTTCAGCCAACAGTTGGCTTCACATATGATGGTGGTCCCTGGTAAGTTTGCTGGTTGGTTGGTTGGATTTATATCCCACCTTTCACCTTAGAGCTCCTACAATAGCACAATAGCACTCCCACAACAACTAATCTATAGAGTAGTTCAGACTAAAAGAGAATAACTGGCCCAAACATCTTAACCACTACAGAGCACTGGCTCTCCATTCACATCTATTATTTCCACTTTTTCTGTGTTATTCAAACCCATCAATGTTGATAGATGAGTTTTCTTCAGTACCTATAATCTTGCTTACAAATGCAGGTTAGTAGAAGGAATCCAACATTTTTTATCCAACATTGGTAGATTTGGAAGAGCTCACTCCCACTGGGAACTGGCACTTTCCTCCTATTCAATTACCATTATATCTGAAGCAACCCAGTAAGTGTTTCCTACTGGTAAATGTTGGAAAGATTTTTAATTTTCCACACACTCAGCCAAGAAGAAAGTATTGACTTAATGGGTCACATGTTGAATACATTTGCAGGTCATACAGGACAGATAGGATGCTAGGATGCTGTCCATTGAAATCAGGTGCCCGGAAAATAAGGATCAATGAGGAAATCTACAAAACTGAAGCAATCTTCCTATTACGTTTTCACTGATCATTTTTACCACCTTGAATTGAAATATACTGGTCATTCTGATTGTTTCAAATACTCAACCATGTTTTGGATGGGGCCTCTTCAATATGCAAATCCAAAAAATTGCCCTGTCCTTAAAATGGTGGCTGCACAACCAAACTTGGAGTTTAATAGTCTTTTGATTTCAGGCCCCAAATGCTTGCATTGCTTTGAAGGAGAGAGGAGTTGGTGGAAATGATCTGTAGATGATGCCATATGTGTTACAGTGTTTGCCACAATGGATTTATTTCTGCAAGGAGGCTTTATGTTTCAACCAAGTCGAAATCCTGTATCTCCAACTATCTGTGCCTCCATTCATCTGGCTATGGTTTCAATCATTTTCGTTGCTTAAGGAATGTTCACTGGCCAAGTGTCCAGATTTTTCACTGTTGTCCCTTCTGTTCTTCAACTTGTATCTAAAAAGAGGCATCTGAAGGCAGCGCCTTCCCAGGGTCTTTAGGAATGTGGCTAATGTTGCTTCCAATTCATCCAGAACAATGGCCTGGCCCCACAAACTTTCTCCCTAATGTACTGCTTTTACTCCAGCTGGCACTCCTTTCTAGTAATTTGCCTTATAATGTTATTGTACTGAAGGAGACAGGATGGGGAGGCCCAATCCTGATTTGCAAGTTTGTCCTTGGATACTGCCTGAGTAATAAAAAGGAAGAAAGATTTCTTCTAATCTCGCACCTGCCATAATACTAATAATTTTTTTAAATGTTCTCAATGAAAGGGAGATGGACAGGTAAGGAGGACAAGCACCCATCCTGATGAATGCCTGTCTTCATTCAAGATGTTGTTGAAATTCTTCAAGAACCCTTCAGACACCCACCGCTCTCCTGCCAATCAAGTGAGACCTTGGGAGAGCTGGCATCCAAGAATCACAGTATGAAATGTGCTCAGCTGGCTGTTTATAAGATTCTTCCATCTTTTGTTCCCCTCTTAATATAGTGAATAATATTCCTAATGGAAAGTCTGGTTTCACGAATGGCTCCCAAATGGAGTTCAGAGAATTACAGAAAAAAACAAAGCCTATGTCTTCAAGCCTTTTCATTTGTTATCTTGATATGTTGGCAGTACAATGTGAGTTTCAACTTCCTTTCTTTTTTTTTTTTAAAAAAACCTTGTTACTGAAAATTATTTAAAACCACACTGCAAATACAAATAAATAGATGCTTTTTTTATCTGCATTTTTTTTTCTTGGCGAGTCTTGCTGAGGTTTACATGTTTTCATATTGACTGCTCCCTCCTTGGTTGGTTTTAAAACTGTTCAAAGAATAAGGATTAGTCTTAGTAATAATATTCAACAATGTCTGGTGCAATCCTTAGTGATGTCAAAAATGACAACATGTGTACTATAGTGTCATAATACATAATGATGCAACTGGCTAACTCGATCATAATGTCTGGCATAAGTACATAAGTCACCTCATTTGCATGATGATGCATCTCTGTCATCTATGCACATGCGTCATGATGCATTTACCATCATTGATCCCCTTGTCCTTCCCTGAGGATCCCCTGGTACCATTATCCATTGAAGAGAAAGCTGAATTTCATTTAAAATTCCTAGAAAGCTATTTTTTTATTCTAGCAGTTATTCACTTTGGCCTCTGAATGATGTGCTATTCCAAAAAGTGGGTGTGGCCAGGACCAAAAGGGGAGGGGGGAGGGGAGAGAGAGATAAAAGAATTTAAGGGATTCAATTTTTATCCCTTCCATCACACTAAAAATTCAGTGGCAACTTTGGGAGGAGCTCAAGGACTATCTCCAAACGTTTGGAGGACAATGCACACTAGGAACATCTTCCTTCTTTTGCCACCACATAAGCAATTTAAAAACCTGGGTTTCCAAGATAGCATCACCAAGACACTATTATTAAAATGTGTTCTAAGCATAATGGCCACATTACATAACTGATGGTCAGTTACTTAGAATGCTTAAATAATACATCATCATCAACAAAAACCTCATTGAAGATTAGAATAAAGGATATAGAGTATTAACTACAACCCAGTAAGTAGTTTTGTTCCACAGCAATCCCATGTTTTTCTGTGGATTAGGCTGCTCCAAACATGAGCTGATCCAACCAAGGATGCAGAGACAAAATTCCCAGTCACCATTCTGGAATTCTGGAAACTGCCAACTCCAAGAAACAGGAAGTCACCAGGTATGGAAAAAAACTCTCCAAATCCCAGCCAGCAGCATTCTGGGAATTCTGCCCACTCACCTTGGAGCTAAGCTGACCCATAGCTCTGCACACATAACAAGCATCGTAGTGGAAACCAACACAAGGAGGCAGGAGACAGGATAATTTCGGAGAGGGCTTTTGTCAAACATTATCTCAAACAGTAATTTGTACTTATTCAAGTTGCAAATTTCAGCCAAACAGATCTTTACTTTTCTTTTAATCCATTTAATTAAAAGGCATTTTAATGAATGTTCAGGTAAGGAAGATCATAATTAATTTCTGCCGCTTTTCTGTCAGGAACCTCAATTAAACCATATTTCTAATTCGTCTGCAAATGCTACCATTTCTCTTGGACACACAGGGCTTGAAGAGGCATTGAAACATTTCAGAACTAAAACTCTTATCAATCCAAAGCATAAAGGTCTGAACCAAGCATTTAAAAAGGCCTTTCCCTTTGAAGCCAGTTAACTCATCATAATTGTATAGCAGTGTAAATTTCTTGAATTAAACAAGCACATTTTTTAAAGTGAACAAAAATTATTGTTTTAAAAATAACCAAAAAATTTCAGACAAATGTATTATTATGGTTGCAGTCTTATATCCTTGGAGCAAGCTCCATAGAACATAGAGGGATGTATTTCTTAGTAAACATACAATAGTTAATATCCAAATATACTTACTAAAGAGTCAATGTCATAGAATACAATGGACTTAGCTCTGAGTAAAGTCACTTTTAGGGTCGCTGTGTAAAAGATTTAGAAAGAACAATTTCATCTTTCAAGAAATGATCACTCCATTTGCATGTATAAATATAACCCAATGCTATGGTGCTCTCGTACCCACTGAAACTGATGTAATTTTTTAAAAGCTTAACTTGGAGCGGATTGAGATTAATGTAATTTAATATGGTCAAAGCAATTGAAGGCTAGGGGTTCAGAGAGAGCCAGATGATGATTAGCTCTGAAAAGACAAGCTCACAAGAGTCCTAACTTGCTGCACATTTTAGCAAACTTTTCAATTAGAGGCCTCTCCCTGATGCTATTTTAATATGTTTAAAGAAATGATTTTCTGTAATTTCTCTCCCTTTCCCCCTCTTCGGAAACATACCGTGCTATTGTCAGCTTTAAAAAGAAGCAATTTTCTGACTTTTGAGATTGAGCAGGTCAAAGAAAAATTACTACTCAAGGAAGCCTGTAATTAAATAGACCAGACAGCTGCACTTACGAAGAACTAAATTTAAGTTCTATGCTATTAGTACTTGATCAGGGAAATTAGTTTGAATTTTAAGATGAAGTTTAATTTGCAATCCTTTCCACCCCTGACACATGTTCTTCTTTTCTGAAAAAAGAAAATAACTATTTGTGTGCATGTGTGTGCATGTACGTGTGTGTGTAATCTGTTTTTTTTCAATATTGATTAGCTAGTGCTAGATTAATCAAATACTGTTGTTAATAAATATGTGTTCACTACCTCCCTTCCACACTTTCACCACTGAGTTTCAAAGAATTATAAACTGATGCAAAAATTGGAAGGATGAAAGCTCTACATCTGTGTTAATTGCAATACGAATAAATAATGCAGTCTTGATATATCAATCAAACTGTGGAGCCCTGTGGAGATATAAGTGGATTGCAGCATTACACACTTATCCAGAACTAAAATTTACCTAGAAAAAAGAAATACGCCCAGACACATACACAGACTTTTATCTGAAACACTTAATTAAAAAAAATGAACAGAGCATTTTTAAATGTCATCCTTTTAATGTTTACAGATCACCAGAGCTACATTAATTCTATTTTGTGTGTGCACTCCCTGCATGTTGGAAATAAAAGGTATTGCCTACTTCTTTAGGATAAATCAAGGGGTGGTTATCAGCAACTCACAATAAGCAGTAGGGTGGGACCAAAATAGAATTAGTATTAATAGCAACAGTAGTAGTAATCTGGTCTCTTTTAAGTCAGACTATAATATTAATCTCAGTAATAACTATTTTGAAACTACAAATATAAGCTAAAGGTCTGAAAGGTTGTCAAGAGAAGATATTTAGCTTTTTAAATTACAGTGCTATTTTTTCCCCACTGTCCTTGTATTACAAGCATGTAAATCCACTGGGGTTTGGGGTGTTTTGTTTTTTTCAAAACACCAGTTGTGATTAACTCTGGCAAAAAGGAATCTTTGCATATGTTTCGTCTTAATGGAATCACTAAATACTATAGACACAGAGATATCCATGTTAGATAAAGCCTTCATAGCTATTTTTTATCTACATGCATGAGAAAAAAAATCAATTGATATGCTTTTAGACAAAAGCAAACCATAAATGCACAATTTAGGTCAGTCTTGCTTGTGTGGTGTCTTTTAGGGATACTTTGTTTTAAATGCTACCTTTGTCCTTTTCCCCCCCTTTAATTCAGATGATGATTTGATTCATAGCTTGCATAGATCTAGGCAGGGGTTACATCTTCAGCTTAAAAAGTGAATCCAGGTTTTTCAGGGCAAAACAAAGTCTTAGAGATGCAACATTAAATGTGTTTGTACACAGTTATAATTATGTGTGCTTGTGTGTCGGTGTGTATTTATGTAGACACCCTGCAAACACACATCACAGAACTTAGAAAATCTGCGGATACTTTCTGTTTTAGTTTATAAGCTGCTCAGTGACTTAATAATTTTTTTCAATGCTTGTGGTGCTGGAATTCTACCTTCCAGCTGCATTGATTCCATGGAGTAAAGAAAAACTGATCCATGAAGTTCTTATTTGCATAAAAGACAGAAACATCTGTCGCCAGCTTCTTGCTGGTAGATGTAGGCACCAGGGATCCTACAGTTGTTAATCTACCTTAATAATATTAGATTCCCATGCTGTCACACAGCCATCTACTGCAAGTATTTTTTCAAGGGTGGCCTACGGATAAATTCATTCAGAGAAAGCCTATTTTCCAGAGGAGTCTAGAGACCACCTTGGTCTCCTCCTTAAAAATATAGCCATGGCAAGAGTGATAACAGTTTAAATCATAATTATGCACTGCTGTCAGCGCAGAGCAGGCTTTTGTTTTTAACTACGGTCAAGAGCTAATTGGCAATGCTACTCTGCAAAACAGCTACACGGCATAGTCAAGTCTGAGCCATGGTTTAAGCAATTTTTCACAACAGGATTCCATATTTTGGGGTTTGAGGAATGTAGCCATGTACCATGTAGCCATGTATATGATTATTGAACATATGGTCTGTTGTAAGAAACAAGAGAGGGAACAAAGTAGCATCTTAACATCTAGGTTACTCTCCTCTGCTTCATGAAATACTGCACAGTTTTGTGGTGTTATTACAGAAGAAATCATTTGTGGGCTCAGCTAGGGGTGCATGGATCCATCTAAATCTGGCTTTTGTCACTGTCACAGGAATGGATGTAATATTTCATTCAATAACATTTTTGCACATTTAAGCAACTGACACCACGACCACCACAGGAGCGGAAGATCATGTTTTGCGACTTTTCTAAATAATTTTTTTTCAGGTACATTTTTCCAAAAATATGTTGCACCATATGAATATTTCAACAGAAAAGAGCTGCTAATGAAATCTATACGTTACCACATTTCTGTGCACAACATTGTCACTTCTCTGTACACAATAGGCTTCATTTCAGTGTCTCTCACAGTTTTCATCTTTTAAAACCTGTCGTGGTTTGCTTTTATATTTCTAAATTCAGCTTTTGTTTTTAGCTGCAACAGAAAGTCACATTATTTTGCTTTTTTCTTGTCCTTCCTTCCAGTTCTTCCTTACATTATCAGCTTTTAAAAATAGTTTGTGAAATACACATAACTGATCCTTTAGTTTACTGATGAACTGGACTAGAAGATAAATTGGCCAGATCCTGTGGCCAAAAGGAAATCTTTTAACCTATAATCCATACTTTATAGGAGATTCTCACCGCAGCTCATATATTATCATCTATGAGAGTCCTATCTCCAGTGTAATGAATAACTTTATCGATTAGTCAAATGACCGTATCAGGAAGTTGGGCATCAGCCACTATAAGATATAAAATATAAAATACGATACCATAAAACAGCTAAAATACAGTAAAATTAGATAAAATATACTATGGTGAGATAAAATACGATAAAATACAGTAGGGTAAAATAGAGATACAATTGTAAGATAAAAATACAAGATAGAATAAAACGAGTAATAAAATACAGAAACAATGTATGCTTTTGGCTAAGATCAAGTATAGTATCTATCTCCAGTGAAAACTGGACTTGGAGTTTCTGGGGGTTTGGGGGAGGGGGGTGTTTTGGGCCTTGAATGGTGATTACTTTGGCTTAATTTTTATTAGGGTTACCAGATCTGAACTGTAAAAATCTGGAGGACTGTTAGATGGTAACAAGAAGATACAGAAAACTCTAACTCTTTGCAGTCCAGATCTGGTATCCCTATTTTTATTGTGTTGCTGTATTTTCAGTCCATGTTTATGCTCACAAAATAAGTCATATTCAACATGGAAAACTAATATAAATAATGCAAACTGAAGTGCGATGACCAAAAAAAGACAGCAGAATGAGGCAGACTTAAAACCATTTATTTATTCATGTTTAAAATAGATTTCTCTTATCCAGGCAGAAAAAAAGAAATACAAGGCTGCAATCAAAATTTTCAGCTCAACTAGTATTTCAGATGGGACTGTGCTC
This sequence comes from Candoia aspera, assembly GCF_035149785.1. NCBI lineage: Eukaryota > Metazoa > Chordata > Lepidosauria > Squamata > Candoiidae > Candoia > Candoia aspera. Next base: position 178,230,563 of record NC_086153.1, read on the forward strand.
CTGACTAAATTCACTACTTCTGTCCATGAGGAAGATACACATGATTGGTACCTAATCAACCATAGCAAGGGACAAACAATAAAACCAGTTGTAAGTTCTGGGTCCTTATGGGTTTGGGTGATACTTGACCTTTAAGGACTTCCAGTGGGGACAATGGCAGATTGAGCTGGATTTTTCCTCTGTCTACAGAGCATCTTTTTTTCTTGGGCTCAGGCAGGCTTCCTCGGGGCCCAGAAGTGTTCTCCAGATTAAGGAGAAGCCCAGGAATCACCCTATGTGCTCTCCGGATGGCTAGTCACAGCCAGAAGACTGCAAAATGCCATTTTGCAATAGACTGGTAAGCGATCAGCTGGGCGGCAGGGCTGTCATCTTCTTCCTAAGCCCCTCTGAAGACAAAATTGACCTTAAAGCTGCCCACCCCATTTCTATAGCACTAAATTTGTTTTGTTTGAATTTTACCGAAGAGAGGCTTTCTACAACAAAGAAATTCAGAATCTCTTGGTGACTCTCATTATTTTTGAAAATTATTAACTTGGCAATTTGGCTTTTTGTATATAATTTGTTAAATTGAGATTTAAAGAATTTTAGTTTTTTATTGTTTTTTTTAATTAAAGCAATTTTTGAGGAATATAAAACTTTCTCTTCTTCGCGAAATCTGCGGATTGGAGTTCTGATCTACTGTATTTGCTTTTCACTTTCCCATGGGAATGCTGTTTGTTATTACTTTTTATATTCCTGATTGGCCACACCGGAGATAAAAAGGCTGGAGAGAGTGTTCAGTTACAGCGTTAATGACTTAACCTTCCTGAGGCACTAGAGGGCACCATAATCTATTTTACTGTTAAGCAATATGGAGGAAATTAATTTGATATTTAAAGATCTCTACAATGCTGTTATTGAAGACCTGGAGCATTTCTCAGAATTTGTGGAGTCCAAATTGTCACAAGAATTGAGAGAAACTGATAAGGCTGAAAACTACTTTCAGAATAAAGTGGTTTCTCCAAAGAAAAAGATGAGAATTGGTGACTTACGTTTAAATAGTCAAAGGAAAATTGAGTTGTCGAAAGTTGAAGATAGGAAGGTTATATTGCCACCATACCATGATCAAGAAAGAGAATTAAATTCTAGAGGCTGGAAGATTTTGGACAAATACTTGGGCTTTTTAAAGCAGGTTGTAGAATTTGGAATTGACAAGAAGAAAGCTCTGTACATAATACTGAGATACCTAAATGCCTTGGTTTACTTTGAAGTGGGATAATTGTATAAATGTGTTTATCAGGACCGTTTACTATAATATGAATTGGAGTAAGAGATTGATACTGATTTATGTATACCTTTGTTACAGAAAGTCACTTTGTAGTAGTTTGTTTTGTGTTTTTTCAAACCTTTTTAGTTCTGTTTCTTTTTCTTTAGGCTTCATTTTTTCAATCTTTTCCGTTTTTATGTATATTTTGAAAATGCTTTAATAAAGTTTTCTAAAAAACAGAGAGAGACTAACCTTTAAGGAAGCTACATCATGAATATAAACAAGTCTTCTGCATTCACAAGACAAAGAAAACTAAATGTAGGAATATCTCCACCACTTATATCCCAGCCAGTGTTTAAGTGGTATGAAATGGTAAGGCTGCAGTTTTCTACATGCAGGTCTCTGGTTCAGTGTATACGTAGCATGGACAAACAAGGTCCACCCCAAAGGTCAACCCTCCACATGTATAAAAGGGGAATTGATAGGTATTCCATATCCACAGCTTTGTTCAACCAATGTGAAATAGTAAAACTTCCTTTACACCTTTTACCCCCTTTACTCTACCCGTAAAGAAAAGGAAATAGCAACTCATTATCTTCTTCTCCTATTGAACTAGAGACCTCTACCGTGCCGTGGATCCACCACCATTACAGAGTACAAGCCGATGCGCCACTCCTATTACCACATATGTGTTACAATGGCTTTAAGATTATTTTGTCCTTGGGTTGTTAGCAACTTTTAGCATACATTTTGTATATTGTGGAACTTTTAATAAAACAATGCAATAAAGAAACAAATGATCTTGTTTTGATAGCTTTTTTAAAAAAATAGAGCTTCTCTGGCATTGATTCATCAGTAAGCAGTAATCAGCTGGAAGGCTCCTTTGTAATTTTTCTGTTTCAGAAATAATATAGGAGTTTACTAACAGGAAGTATGTGGGTAGGAACAGTAAACAGTCTCAAGGTCCATCTGTTATTATGGGATCCAGGAAAGTTGACTCAGGATATTTGAAAGAGAGAAAGTCTATTCCTGTTATTTAGGGATCAGAGAACTTTGAAGACAAAATAGTTTAAATATCACTAATCAACAACAATAACAACAAAATTCAGAAATCAGGATCTCCTTTTGGGTTGGGGGGGTTGTTTTTTGTTTGTTTTGGCTTTTGTTTACTGAATTAAATAAGATGACTTTACTAGATAAGCAATATATTTAAAAATGCAAAACAATTCTATTCATTTCTGCTCAGAAATAATTTCTGCTTACCTGAAACTTATCCCCACCTTAAAATAAAGTGTCAAGGGACTATCTAGATGAGGGCTTTTTAAACAAATGTTCCTTTTTTGGGGAGGGAGCATATCATTTGGCCATATGCACACCCTGGATTAAAATGTGTGGGTATAATTTTCAGGAGAGTGTTATGATTTAGAGGTGAAAGAGTTCCTTTTGGGCTTGAGTGTCAAAAAGGTTCCATGCAGTGAGTTGGTGTCAGAAAGATTTAGAGAGAAAAATGGAGAGTGCCACCTCCAAGGCTAAATCTTCATAGTTACTGTCTCAGCAAGCAAGGACAAATCATGGCACATGATTATTGTTTCCTTCCAGGACTGTCTCAAAGGATATTGTGCTGGAATATTAGAGGAAATTAAAGCCTCAGGAATTCCTTCTCAAAATTACACTTTGCTCCTTTGTTGTCCTTCTGTCATTTGGGCTTTTAATTTTCCCTTGACAGAGAAATTGAAATCTAGAAAAGGATTCAAGCATGTGGCTCATCAAAGCAAAGGGTTTGGCATAACTTCTCACCCCTCACCCCATAAGGTAAATCTTTACACTGAAAAAGAAGAATGAATGGTACATGTCTTTATAACTCAGTAAACCATCAAATGTCAAATTGATGAACATGCCCCAGTCAACTCAACTTGCATCTGAAAAATAGCTTTCTTTTTCAGGTAGGAAAAATAATAAACTTCTAATTGGATTAAATAATCTGGATTCAAGTATAGGCTATTGCTGTATTAAAATATGTTTTTCCACTGAAAAGGAATTAGCCTAGAAACATGGCTTGTTTTCAGAAAAATGAGATGGGTCATGATTCAGTCAGTTTAGCACTCTTCAAAAGGAGAAACTTAGGGTCTTTTTAAGTGTTAGAAGCATTGCAGATAAGATGCCAATTTATCAATAATTCTAGAACATTTTAGTCATACTGTTCAACTAAATAATATCTAAATTCAGTAGAATTTATGTAGCTACACATAACAACACAACCTACTTTAAATTATTAATTTTCCATCTTTATTGTATAGAGTCACAAATTTAACAATTATTTTGTTACGATGAAATGCTTATGTAGTGCTGTAAATGCATACTTCTAAGGTAAAATAGTTCACAAAAATAAGATCACACAGAGAAAATGATGATATATATGCCTGTGTACAGACACACAACATCTACAGCTTAATTCTAGAATTTAAGCTTTATTGCAAAACTTAAAGCTATTATCTTCTCTGAGAATAGGCACTACTGAACTCCACAGGACTTGCTTACAAGTCAACTTGAATAGCTTTGAGACAATTATTCCAGCATATGTACATTTTCATAACATTTCTCAAAGCCCTGGCTGTTTGATTTTTTTCTTTTAAACTGTAGATCCTTTTCCTCTATTCCTTCCAAGGATGCCATCTCCTGGTTTTTCATATGAACTCCAGATCTGTTTCTAAAATCCTATTCCAATTTTACATCAGCAAAAGTAAAAAAAATAATACACTGTTTAGTATGGCAGTGACAGTTTTATATCACTGAATTGAGCTATAAGTCTGAGCGTGTGCCGTCCTTTCTATCAGCACAGTTTATTTTCACTGTATCCGCGTTTGAGCAGATACTTCTCCATATAAAATCGCTGTCCTGGTTCCCTGGCCACAAGGTCACAGGATAACAGTAGCCATCTGAATTTCCCACAATGCTTCCAGTGTAGCTTTACTCCAGGATACTGAGAGAATGGCTGCCTGCCAGCAACAGCACTGTAACTAAGAGGGCACTTGCTCCTGGATCTCTAAAACTGTCCTGGAAACAACTGATGGTCATTAGATCTTACTGAATGCATCAACAGTTATTTATTTTCTCCCACTTCTCTGTTTTGCAGTGCTGCTGCTGCTGCTGCTCCTTCTTCTTCTTCTTCCCCTCCCCCCTCCTCCTCCCCTTTCTCTCCTCTCTTTTTATTCAAGCACAATTCTTTGGGCAACAATAGGACTTCTCTTTCCTCCTCTGACTTTGGAGCAGATTTCAGCTATCCGCAGGAGGTCTGGAGGAATCTACCCAGCCTACAGGCTCTATCATTCTTCATCAATTTAAAAATAAGCAAATAATGAACGGAGGCAAGGCCTTTCAGTAACTGAGAGAGAGGAAAGGAAATGTTGTCTTTTTTATCTCTTGTAATTAAGCTACCCTTAATTTCCAGATCAATGACTAACATGGAAAGCTCAATTTTTCAGCAACTCAATTAAGTTTTCAGACAGCGCCACAAAATATGTGCTGATGGTGCAAATGAAGTAGCCACCAGCCACATACCAGCAGCTCTTAATTGTTCTTTGTGGGAAATGGGAAAGGGAATTTTCTCTGTGGCAACACTGAACCAAACCAGAAAGGAACTTGGTATGGTATCATGACTAATCCCAGGTCTATATTACTAGTGACTCATCAATCTGAATGCAGCCCACCCAAGTCTTGAGGAGTTTCCTTTTGCTGTCTGACTGAAACAGAAAAACAAGGATTCTGAAATTATGAAGCAAATCTGTGATTACATGGAACAATTTTGCACTATATCTGATGGTTAAATCTTGCATTTGGTTCTATCAACACCATTTTCCAGGTTTAAGGAAGTCTTCCCAAATTTCTCCTCTATGATCCTTTAGTTAATGGAGCTGTGGCCTTTTCCATGCAAACCACATGACCTCTCATTAATAATCCTGGCCTACTTCAGGCGAGAATCCAGAATAGCTGCTATATTGGCAAAGGGTCTACAATACAGTAAGAAAATGCTATGTGAGCCAGGCGTTCTTAGCATCCATGGAAAAGAAAAGAGCTCCCTGAATTCCATCCAGTACGGTCTTGTCCATCCTGCTGCCCACCTGATATGATGGCATTATAACTCCCAAAATTCTAACCTGCCCAGAATCATTGGGGGTTGCAGCCCCAACACATCTGGAAGGTGCCACATTAGAGAAAGTTGATCTACTCTATCACTGCAGAGCCTTGTGCCCCCTGTGCTGACCTCAATTCCATTAAAAGAAGCAGAACCCTTATTTGCTGGATCTCTATCTTGCCTTTCCTGCAGGAGCTCAAGGCCCTGTAGGCAGCACTCTTTCCTCTCATATTTTCCCACAAAACCTGGCAGGGTAGGTTAAGAAGAGTCATTGGCCCAAAGTCAGCCAAAGAACTTCCACAGGGTGGACTTAAACATTGGTCTCCCTAATCCCCATCTAACATTTTAACTACCATACCACACTGGCTCTCTTCCCTCCCCAATACCATCCACAGAAAATTGTTTTATCCTGCCTTCGATTGCAAAATTTGAACAATGCAATTCAATCGCCATGGAAGCAGAATGAACATAGAAGCTGCCTGAAGGGGGCTATTGGTAGCATCAAGGCAGAGGATTGTCCAGGAGAGTCAGCGGACTGAATCACTTTGTAACATGTTTTCCTTTAAGTCTGTCCCTCACAGTCTTTTTAAAATAATATAGAAAACCATATTTAAATCTAATTTGTTTTGAGTTGATAACTACATTGGAGTTGCCCAAAGGTTCAGATAATCTTGTGAATCTGAGCACTGGGGGTCACATCAGTTCCTACTAGAATTCACAATGCTTAGATCCCCTCAGCAGTTTAACTGCGGGGTGGGGGGTAGAGAGAGATCCCTTCCACAAGAAGTGGGGAGTGCTCATTTCTCAAGGGCATTGAAGCTATGATGATTGTCTACAAAATACACACCTGCTGTTCCCTCTTCCTTTTTCCCAAAAGAATAGCCCTGTGAGGTAAGTTGGGCTGAGAAAGAGTGAGTGGTCCAAAGCCACCCAGTGAGTTTCCATGTCCAAGGGTGGTCTAGAACCTGGGTCTCCCAGCTCCCAGTTCAACACCTTAACCACTAGTCCACACTGGCTGTGCACTGCATGTCTTTTTCCATAGTCACAGGGGAATGACCAGACTAAGTATTTATTGGTGATTCAGCAGATTTCATCTGGCAGTCATCTTCACCCTTGACAGCTGCCTGCTTAAAAGATGCTGCATACGCAGCCCACTCGTTCCATCTTAACCGCATCCAAGAGATGCCCATTTCTCCTCCAAGTAGCTGGTGTTCTTGCCCCTCCTTGGCTGCAGTTCTTCAAGGACTTAGGGGAAGAAAGTCATTTCCACGGCTGCTGCCTGATCCTCTTAAACAGAGATTACAGACTTTATTAAAATTAAATCAGACACCTCCTGCAAGTAAAGTATGTGCTCGACCCCTGAACTCTAATCTCTTCTCTGACGGACCTTTCAAAACTAGTCAAATATACTTATCATCAGGTCAGTTTACTACCTCCTATCCTTCTTTCGCTTGTCTTTTTGGAAAATCAGTTATTTCTAATAGAAGTTTGGTGTCCTCTAGTGGCTATAGAAAGGCATTGCATGTACATTCATATCTGCTCCCAAAAAATTATCACAAGTCTTTGCCTGCGTACATCTCCAGCTATTGGTGTGGCAATCGCAGCAGTTTCTCTTAAATTCGGTGGACGCAGGGATGATATTTTATTCGTACACTTTGGCATCACAGTTGTCTGGATCCAGATTTGGTCACTGTTAAAGAGACCCTCTGAAAAGAAATTGAAGTTAATATTGACTAATTTGTTCACTTGATTTCAGTAAGGCCAATCTAAGCATGATCAAGCCAGGAATGAACTTAAGTGTATATGATATATCCATGAGATGACACCACACCAAATCATCTACCCTCTTCCATATTTCTGAAGCAGTCTATAAATCACTCAGTCACAACTTCCATTCAGTCTGTCTTTGCATCACATTTACTCACTAATTTCTCCCTCAAAAGTGGAAACAGAGCTGACCTGGTTTCACTGGCCATAGAAATGTAGCTTCTTGCTTTCAGATGAATCTAAAGAGTATATACTGTATATATCAACTTCATTGACCCCATGAATAACTTCCTAAGAGGGCCATTCCCAGTACTTTTTCCTGGGGTTTAAAATTATAGATACAAGTGAAATTTGCAGGAAGAACGAGCAATAGATTCCAATCCCACCAACCCCCAACGAGGAACACACCCAGTCTGGACCTCGTGGAAACACTTCCATTGTCTTGAAGAAAAGAATGTCAGGGAGGTTTGTTTGTTTTTTAAAGGCACCTTCTCTCAACCAGCCATGATAGGAGAGCTCAGATTTTGGGACAGACTAACATTCGTAGGCCAAAGGTAAAGCATTTAATTACTATATAATGAGGAAGTAGTATTGTATAGCAGGGCAAGGTATTTTCTTTCCTTTCTCTCTAAACATCCCTTTATACTGCTGGGAGGTGGGTGGTTTTCAGCATCTTGATAGGCATCCTCCCTTCTGAATATTCACTTATGAGAGTTTAAGCGAGTCAATTCCTTATCTTCCCCTGCCTATTAGACATTTTGGGCTTTCAGCCTATCCCTAACATCACAAGTCTTAATAATTATCAACAGCAGGCAAAATGTATTGAGTTTCACCCTATGATCTATTTCTTGTCCTTTGCCTCCACCCCACCCTTTAGTTTCCCTCCAGGTTTCAAGGCAAAAGTAATAGCTGCTCATACAAATGTCCAAGATTCTAGCAAAGTTGGGCATCTGCATGATTCTTCCCCACCCTGTTGAAAATGTAAGTAAACAAAAACAAACATCTGAAACAAACCAAATAAATTCAGCTCTCCTGAATTAGTATTTTTTTCCCCAAGTCCCTAGGCTGGACAACCAAGAGGCAAACTAAGTCCAATCCCAAGATGGTTTCAGTAGGACTAGCCACATGGAATATCTGAATGGCATTCTTTACAGTTTCTACCTGTTGTTCCCAGTGGCCAGTGTTGTTTACGTGAAAACAACATTTTCCTCCTAATAAAACACACCCACCCCTTTGGACTGCAGTCAGCAGATTGAATGCTTTGTGATTCTGCAACACCTGAGCATAACGAGGAGATCGGAAGAGAGCCGGTATAGATGGCATACTGGAACCTGAGGCTCAGAGATTGCCCTCCTGTTCCTCCTCTGTATTGTGTTTTCCTTCAGGGTTTTCAAACCATAAGAGTTTGCAAGCTTCAATTGCATGAAAATTCCTTAAGTGATAATATTCTGGTTTGCCAATTGGTCAATAGAACAAGTTGTATTCCCCGGAAGGGACTGTTAACATCAGGATGGTGAGAGCATAATGGCCTTGCCAAATTGTAAGCTATCACTTAATATGCACAAAAGATCATGTAAATGAGTAGAGTTAAAAATAGGTATGGTTCTCTATCTATAGCCTTCCTTATACTTTGATATTGTAGAAGGATTATCTTTTGATTTCCATGCAGCTGTAACAAAATTAGGTCTCAAAACATAATTGCGCTGGCCTTCATAGACATCTCCCACCAGACTGGAAACTAGAAAGGAACAGAGGCCACACCCTGCAAGATGACCTCAGGTCCATCATACCCGCAAAAAGTCTTAGTCCGGTTATTTGCTTCCCATTAGGCCACACAAGGAAAATCTGTCATGTCATTTTGACAGAGAATGGTGAAATCTGCCAGCTCTATCCACAATTCTACTCCAACTTCAGAATGCAAATGATTAAAATGGGTACAAATCCAACAGTTGTTTAACAAAAGCGAACAGGATAGATCCTAAAAGGCAGTAATAATGCTCTCTTTAAAGGCTGCCAGGGAATAACCCATCAAATACTAAACAGTCCCACAAATAAAAAAATATAATGAATAAACAGAGAGCCAGGTGTAGCAGTTAAGGCTAGTAACTGGGAGATGGTGAGTTCTAGTCCCACCTTGGGCACAAAGCCAGCTGGGTGACCCTGGGCCAGTCACTCTCTCTCAGCCCTGGGAAGAAGCAGGCAAGGGCAAGCCACTTCCAAAAAGCCTTGCCAGGAAAACTGCAGGGACAGGTTCAGGCAGTTGCCAGGAGTCAAACTGACTTGAAAGCACAATAAATAAATAGATAAACAAATATAAATTTAAAAGAAAAAAATATAAAAACCCTTCACGACTTGTTAGAATTATCTCCATTGCCTGTGCTTGCAAAATCACAGCTTGGATATCTTTTCAAATTTCTGTCAATTTTTCAAACCCAGTTGAGTTCCACTCAACATACTGCATCCCCCCAGGTTTCTCAATGTATCTCAAGGTGCATGGGAAACCCAAACAAAATTGCACAGCGTCTGTGTAGTCAGTGGAGATAGTATTAATTTCAGTAGGAAAAGCCTCTACCCACCCAGAGAAGCCATCTACCACAACAGGCATGTGGATATAGCCTCCTTTTGTTCATAGGAGGCCTTCCACATAATCTATAAAAATACTATTCCATAGTCTAGTTTGCTATTGACCACAAGGAGGTAACTGTAATTTAGAATAATTTCCTTTTTTTTTTCTTTTTTTGCTGATAGGCATTCTGGGCAATTAGAAACAACTTGATGGACTATTTGGCATTGGTTAGGCATGTAGCAACCTGACGTACCTTAGCCAAAGCTTTTTCCTTCCCTTCTGGCCCATGTTGTGAATACCAAAAACAATTTGCTCTTTTTCTCCTAATTTGCTCACAACAGCAATAGTACAAGTCATTTTAGCAACTTGCTTAGAATAAGCAACATCCTCCATCCAAGAATCAATAGAAGAACAGGCTTTTATCCAATAAACAAAACCCAGAAGTTGGTTCCAACAGGAATAGATATTTTTTCCAAATATCCATACGGTATGTGTTAAAAATTTTCCAAATGAAGAGACCCATTGATAACAAGCCCTATATTGCTGTGATAAGCAATTCCTTTTACAACATATTTGCTACCTCTAATAATGCAAACTGAGGCCAGAGCAGCATTTAAAATAGGATGTAAACCTTGTTGGGCCGCTACCAGTTCAACTTTGTGGCCAGTAAATGAGTTTGGCAATAAACAACCCTTGTGCCTTCTTCCCACTAGAAGGCGCCACCTATGGACCAAGTCAGTTGGTCAAGTTGCAGTGCAGATATCGGGGTGTGTGTATGTGTGCTATAGTTAGGCTCTGCTATCCAGTCTCTGAGAAAACCATCATACAAAGTACTTTGCTCTTACTGCGATTCAAAGAGTAAGTTTGGTTTCAACAAGTTTTCTAGAATGGCTCGTCTTTGGGTTAAATAAACTGTCCATTGGGTGAATGTTTAACCAAAACGGTAGGCATATGGTGGACTTGCAAAATGTATTTTAAAGGAGAACAAGGACTTTGTAAAATCATAGCAGCGGTTCTCATGAAAAGTTTGAAAGTTTGTAAAGCCCCTACAACAAAGCCACTGCTTTCTCACACAGAGAAAAGCATTGCTCAGCACCAGTAAGAATACAATAGGTAAAGGTTTCCCTTGACGTTAAGTCCAGTCGTGTCCCACTCTAGGGGGCGGTGCTCATCTCCGTTTCAAAGCTGAAGAGCCAGCGTTTGTCCATAGACACTTCTTCCATGGTCATGTGGCCGGCATGACAGTCACAGAACGCCGTTACCTTCCCGCCGAAGCGGTACCTATTAATCTACTCACATTGGCATGTTTTCGAACTGCTAGGTTGGCAGGAGCTGGGACTAGCAACAGGAGCTCACCCCGTCATGGGGATTCGAACCGCCGACCTTCCGATCAGCAAGCTCAGCAGCTCAGCGGTTTAACCCGCAGCGCCACCGCATCCCGCAAGAATACAATAATCATAAGCTATTGGAACTCATTCGTTTTCTAGAGCTGCTACATTGGCCAGGTGGGCAGGATTCCTGCATCCAATCCAACATCACTCAAGGGTTTTTAACTCCCTGCAAGGATTTCCTTCAAAGGCCAATTGAACCAGAGTCTTTGCATGCTATCAGACATAGCTCTGTCTCTATCCACTGCCTAGGGCACATCTAATCCAGAAATGAATTGATACTACAGAAATCAGCATAAAAATTCTATATAGTCTTCCTTCCCCTGTCAATCTTCTATAATTGTAAATTACCTGGGATTCTGGCATAAAATCTTGAACCATATTCTTCATTATCAAGATTGAGCCATATAAGCTCTCCATTGCTCCAGAGCAGATCATTCAAATATGCTCTTGAACTTGGTCCAAGAGATTGTATTGATGGCTCGATTGATACAATTTCCGTATCCTTTTTAAAACTTCAGACCCCATAGGTCCCAGATTTACTGGCCTGTTGTAATTCTGCCCCTGAGAGCTTGCTGAGAGACTTGCCCCTTTAAATTATCTGCCTGAAAACAGTTGGAACAAACTCATTTCTGATTTGAGGGCAATTTCTTCACCAAATCCCCAAGGGCCTCAAAAGAGTTTTACTCATATCTGTTGTTTGACAGATAATCTGTCTGGAGTGCATGTGACCATTGTTAAATTGATCTAAATTCTCCTTCAAAGAGGAATTTTAAGATCATAATTTAAAACATAGTCTAACTGGATTAATTCTACATTGAATAAAATAGCTATGATGTGTTTTTGTTTCTTTCTTCCTCTTAAGTTATATAATTTAAAAACTCCAGTTTCACCTCTCTTCCATTCTGCATGTTCCATTCTTATCTTGCCCTGCAAAACCTCCCAGGATAGGCTTACGTGTCCCACCAGCTTGTCCATTATTTTACAGTTACAACCTAACAATTCTTTCTGTTCAGAGAAAGGTGGCATCTTGGTACCCTTTCCTTGCCACCCATTCTCAGACTTCCCAATAAGGGCAGCTGGGTCCAATTTTCATGGACCAAGACCAAAAAAGCACTTCAGTTCCCACTCAGAATCCTGTTTCTACCTGGAATTTGGTTGGAATCCTACTCAATATGCTATTTGGCAAAAAAAAAAAAAAAATTCCAGGCCCTGTTCAAATTCCAAATACTGCTTTTAGAGATGTTTATTGCATATCCTGCCAACTACACCAAGAAAAATATGTCACCCATGGATACTTGCAGGTGCTCATTGTCCCATTTATTGTCAATCATTCTTCTTTTACTGCCTGTAAGGACATGTGCGCCACACTCTTCCCCTTGCTAGGTTTTCTCATAGCCTGGGGCTGCGGGTGACTGGAAGAGGAGTGATGCACAGTCCTGATCTACAATGGGTATTAAAAAAGGAACAAACACTCAGATATTCAACATAAAGAAGTTCCTTTGGGATACGTAGAAACAAAATATCTAAGCAGCAACAATAAAATTTACTGGTTATGAAATTAAATAAAGATCTACACTTTACACTATATTTACCCTCACTTACCTACAGACAAAAAACAAACCCACTGAGTCAGACATTAACTAGGGGAATGAGAACTACCAGCTCCAGACACAGGAGGGGACCACTTGCTCATCTTCAGATTCTGGCTTTTATACTGTCCAGTGTTGCTGAGTAAACTTCAGCTGTTGGATCTGTGCTCAAAGATTCCAAGGTAGAATCAGCTGCATCAGCCCTCTCTGGAGCCATCATCCTGGCCACGTCACTGGGGACTCTAATTTTTCCTCTCTGCCATTGTTCCTGCGTTATATTGCTTACTAACATGGGTTTTTATCCCACCCTACCACCAGAAGTTAAAACATAAAGTCTGTCTCGAGTCAAGCTTGCCTCCAGGTAGTACATAGACACCGCCGTGCAGTTGACTTAGTAACAACACAAGTCACTGGTACCTTCTGAGAGAATTTTTCTTTCCTTTCCAGTCAACTCTCCAGCTCTGCAATTCCCTGGTTGTCTCCTACCCAAGGTGCCACCCTGCTTTTTCATGAACAACCAAATCATCACAAGGGGGCAATAGAGACAGAGGGTCCTATCCTCAGCATTTGTTTTTTTTATTTTACAGGTTATTATTGCCTTTTCTTATCTGTTTGGAGTTATTCTGAAGCTAGACCATTTATCCTTGTGAAAGTGTGGGTCCTATTTGTCAACTTTAGGAGGCATGCAAATTCTAAGGATTTCCAATAAGAGATGTTATTTTTAAAACTTAACTAAGCTCCTCTACCCTTTACAAAGAAAACTGTCAATTCCTTTAGCTTAAACACTAGAATTCCCCTTCCCTGTCATTCAAAAAGTAGGATTATTCATTCTTCTACAAAACAATTGAAAACTCAGAGAGCTTTTTCATCTGAAGAAAATAATTGTACTGAATAATTCATCAAATAGTTTGGGGAATATTTTATCTTCATCACGTAGTTGTTTTTAACATGACTTTTAACTGACAAACTTATATCCTTCTGCATGCCACTCCTTTATTTTAGGACAGCCCCTTGGTATTCCCAGACTGTTGGGCATTCAATCCCAAGTAGTCATTAGGTAGACATGTAATTCTAATAATGGGAAGTGGCTACATGTATGAGCTGACAGCCATGCCAACTTATCTCAGCCAGGAGCTCCTTTCAGGCAATTCCTATGCAGGCACACAATCCTTAAGGCCCATCCCTAAGAGGTGTAGATTATTTGGACCATAAATGAAGATCCAACTATTATAAGATGTAAGAATTTAACTTCACCAAAAAAAAAAGATACTGTGGCACTAGATATTTCATCAAGCTGTATTCTGAATGTTCTACAGGAAGGTGCATTTTCTTTTTATTTAAAATACTGTATTTCTTTGTTAAAACAGCATCAAATAAATAAGGGGCTTTTTCAAAGTGAGGAAAATTAGAGTAATCACCATTCCGCTAGACTAGGCCATTGATTTATTTGTTTTCTTCCTAATTGTTTTCTGAAACTAACTAACCAATTAAGAGGATTGAATGTCTATCCATCTGTTTGATTTAGGATAAGACTAAAGCAGTTTTCTTCAAACTGGTGCTACCCAAACATGTTGAATATGGGTGTACAACTGTATGCATAATAAACAGTAATATAAATTTTAAAAGGGGGGGAAAAGAGCAACAGTAATATAGCCAGCTGCCAGCCAAAGAAAGTTGTGTTTAGTTTCAAATTTCTAGCTCTGTTTCACCATTTTATTTTATTTTTTCTTCCTGCAGAGGGCTGCAAATGCTAGAGGATAAAAGGGAGGAAACCCATAGTGGTTGCTTTGTAGATCTGCCAGATCTGGGAGAAAAAGTGTCCTTTATAGTGAGTGTTTGGTAGGCTAATTTTTCACAGGCAGCACTTGTGCAGAAAAACACAATATATTTGCTTGTACGAATCACATCTTTTGTGTCTACCTTTACCAAACCATACAATCCAAAATTCTTGGGCCCACTTCTAGGAAACATGCAATAGGATAAGCATTAGATTTCCTGTAGCTTAAATGAAGCCACAACCGAAGGCTCTTCCATTTCTGGCATAACCTGTGCTCTGGCCCACTTTGACGCACCTGCCCTTTTCACTTACTGTTGCTGACCCTAACTGAGCAAGTCAGCAGCAAGTTTAGGAGAGTAGTTGCTAAGGTGGATTGTAGCCCATTGAGACTTTACCCCACCTTTAGGCCTTCACTGAGTCCATTTTAAGTTTAATTGTGCCTAAGAACACTGTTTTACCTTTTGATTTGTCATGCTTGTTTTATTCCATATTTGCAGTAACTCTGTTTCTGCATCGTAACATTTTCCCCTTGTCTTTTTCTCTTGCGGAAATCTTATCCCTGTATCTCTCACAACCACCCCTTCACTTGGATCATGGTTCCTGTACCGTAGATTGCTTTTCATATGAAACATACAAACTCCCCAGAGTCGTGCCTGCAGCCTGAGGATTATATAGTAAACCCATGGGATTTATTCTGGCAACTGTTCACAAGGGGGTTGTCACTGCTTTCCCTGGGATTTTCTTGATGTCCCAGTTTAGTCTGTTGCCCTGGCATTTCCCCTTGTGATCTTGCATCAACCAGTTGCTGTCACAGCAGAAACTTACTCCTTGCTTCCTAAGATGCTGTATAGTTCTGGCCTCAAGAGCAGTGGGGCTTTCCTCACATGGATCCAATAAAGAAGCCTTTCTCAACCTTCTGACCCTGGAAGAACCCTTGAAATATTTTTCAGACCTTGGGGAACCCCTGCACATTCAGGCTCAAATATAGGCCAGAAGTTACAAAATTATTATATTCGTTTCAAGTGCGGGCCTGTATATATGCATTAACAGTGTTCTTAAACTAAAAATAAAGAATGAAACTTACCTCTTTAATGTGAAGTTGCCAGAATTTGAAATAATTTTTTAAATAAATCGTGATCTCCCAGGGAACCCCTAGTAACCCAGTTCCACGGAACCCTGGTTGAGAAACCCTGCAGTAAAGGGATACAAATTAAGGCAGGATTGTCCTTTTTTATCCCGTGTAGTTGCAGATCATATCACAAGGCCCACACATCTACTCATGTTATCACTTGCCTTGGCTACCCACTCCACATTCCTCCTCTCCCTCTCAAGCTCTATTCATTTTCACTAACTAAATATCCTCTCTCATGCATCTGGCAAAGTTGGCTCCAGACCACAAAAACTTCCACCTTAATAAATTGATTAGACTTGACTGTGGTACAGGCTCTTAGATGCAAAAGCATGTCTGCATTCCAGCTGAATGCAAGTGGAGGAGGCTATCAATAGTGCTCGGGTGGGCAATACATCCACCTTATCTCTCAAAAGTTGCCATGAAGTTAGCAAATGTTATTTATAGGATGCATTGTTAGCAAATTTTTAGATAAACTGAACACTGACCTAATTTCTTTTTCTGATTCTGAATACAGTGTTGTCATCTCCAACCATCAAACAAGTTACAGACTAAAACAACATTGGGACACCTTAAAAAAATAACAGCTGATAGACCAATGTAGCTTGATAGCAATAGGAATACACCATTATGTATTTATTTATATTGAATTTTTCTGTTCACTCTATCAACACATTCATTCTCCATACACCCGAAATCCGTAGATGCATGTGTAGTTTGGATGATTCCAATTAGTCAAAATCTTCAAGAGCAGGTAATTAAATTTATCTAAAGTTGCTCCCTGAAAATAAAATAAGAGGGACAGGGACAGTGGAACACAAATGCCAAGGTTACTAGCCACCACCTATACAATATAGATTGTTGCAATCCTGCTTCTCTCCCCTACCCTAATATTCTAAAGTCAAAATATATTAGCAGAGTGACATGGAAGTGGCTTAAATACAACAGTTGGAACCTTTGTTCCACCAGCTCTTCAAGGATAGATTTGAAAAGAGCTAGCAACAGGACTGTCTTAATCATTTTTCTTTGTTAGTTTGGGTTTGAGTAAAAAATGGCATCCAACTCTGCGGATGTATCAAAACCAGGTTGTAATCCACATACTCATATAAAAAGAGAGATCAAATCATTGATTTGATTAACTGCCCAGAGTCACTCCTAGTGAAATGGGTGGTGACTAAATTTGAAGGATGGATGGATGGATGGATGGATAAATTTTCTATCAGAATGTGTATGAATCTAAATCTATTAACTTATACTCTGATTATAAATGACTTTAGGTGTTGATGACCCAGTGAACTCAAGCCTTAGAAAGGATAGACATTTGTGTGTATAATATACCTACCCAAGGGCATTGCATACACTAATAATGGTATGGTGCTAATTTGATAAATAAATACTATGGCCATCCTTCTTCTCTAGCCAGCATGGAAGCTTGAGTGATGCTTCCTTGGACTGATTTCCTGGATCACTAGATGCTTTTGTTATTTGTGATATTTAAAATTACCAACAAATAACCAGGTTGAGTCTGTGAGTCAGTGCACATTTAATATTCTAACTGAGTACCATCAGATCTCTAGAGACTTTCAGAGATTATAAACTCAGTTCGGCCCTTTCTCTCTTTAAAACTTCAGTCTGTCTACTTTGTTCCCTTTTATAGACCCATATAAGAACATGTCCAAAAGACAGGTATTGCCTTAAACAAAATCCACTGTGATTTCGTCCCATTCTCAAAAATTTATGGTAAACAAGATGCAGACAGAGAGAAGGTCTTAAATTACTCTACTAACATTTCATAGTGATTGTAAATAATCTATGAATGTGGGTTTATTTACACAATATATTTTCTGTATATAATGCTACAAACAATCCCACTTTGCAGGGAGGATATAGGTTAATTCTGAACAACTAAAAATATCTCTTATATCCAGATGTCATATTTATTTCAATTGCTGAATCATTTCATCAGTTAGTTAGAAGCATTAGAGGTATTTGACTCAAGCAATACTTTCCTGTCCATTTATCTGTTTTATTTTACTTGTTTGCTATAAATCGTTAACGAGATGCAGATGCCTGCTAAGTAAAATGGTTAATAATATTTGGACTTTTTTAAGTTCCCAAATTTCTAGACTGGCTACCTGTCAGAATGAAGAGCTGCTAGTCAACTAAGAAAAATGAATAGTGATTGGCAATCTAAATTAAAAGTAACTACAAATGATATTTTTGAAATGTTCATGTTCTTCTAACTTGGCACCTGGCCTCATAACAGAGTGCAGTGACTGTAGCTTTTACCCAGACTTTCATGAGAAATCACATTATAAAAATGTGTGATAAAGTGATGGCAAGACTCATTCTCAAATTCTTTGGTTGTGGCTTTTTTGTCCCTCTGTATTCTGCAACCTACCTCTAATTTAAATGTTTGCAAAGGAAATCCATTCACTCTGTAGACAAATGACCCCAAAAAATGTCCTTCTTCCTTCTCAAAATCATTTTTGAATCCCTGAAAAAAAGCAAAAAGTAATAAAGAGTCCAAGCAGCGGCATCTGTTAAAATTGGCAATATGGTGGATGGTAGCTGAGGAATTCTGGGAGTTGAAGTCCACACATCTTAAAGTTGTCAAGGTTGAGAAACACTGAGGTAGACAGACAAATGGAGGAGGGAGAAGGAGAGAGGCATGCATTCATGTATGTGCTGGACTACAGAGTGCTTTGTGCAGTAGAAAGAATGTGTGACCATAGGAACACTAAGGTTAGGAATAGAACTTTTGAGGCCAGAGCCTGTGTGAAAGAAAATAGATAAGCTTAATATTTTGGAAGGTGATAGGAAAAGCTAAGTTGCTTAAGTTTCTGTGCAGCTATTACAGAAAGAAAGTGTGTCACATAAGACCCTGGACTGCACGGCTCAGAGTCAGAAGAGAAAGGTAAACTGAATTGAGAGAGAGGAAGTGATGAAAACCCTGAGAACATCAGTCCCATTAATAAAAGGCTTGCTACATAGAATCATACTAAGCTTTTTAGATAAGGAAAGGGGATAGAAGTTCCTCTGGTAACAATATCTCATCTGTTGCCCCTTGAGGTCAGTAGATTTACAGCAAAAGGAGCCACTGTATGCAGAGTTGAAGTCCAGCAATCTAGACAAGTGTGAGACCGCTTCTCAACCCAGGAAAGAGGAATCTTTCTAATACATATAAGAATGTTACTCACATAGACAGAGAAATTCTTTGGAGCACTGGTTATCTCTTCCGTGTGAGAAATTGTCTTTGAAATATGATCCAGGGCTACTGTGGTTGGGCAGACAGCTTGAGACAATTTGATGACTACATAACCTTGAGATCCCTCCATGGCCCAGCAGTTCCCGGGGATATTATCCCGCTGAAAACCAAATAATCTGTGACTCTCAGAAAAGAGTAAAAGCAAGTCTTCTGATTTCTGAAAACTGTGTTTGGATATAAACTAATTTTACAATCAAGGTATTCTTAAGTCACCTAAACTAAATGTCACAGTATTGGGTCAAGACTAAGTTGTTGAACTTACTTTCAATTATAATTCAGGACTTTCCCGTGAAGACTTGCAAAACTGATTTCAATGGAACAGAAGTTCAGGTAAGCCAATCCAGTTTAAACTGAATGGACCTTTTAACAGATTTTCATGAGAACAAATTTTACAGAATTTATTTATTATATTAAACTACCTCCAACTGGAAATTCTGTATATCTACTCAGAAGTAAGTCTGTTTAGCAGAATTTAGCAGCAGCAAGGGTGCTTTGGAGGGAGGGAGGGAGGGAGGGAGGGAGGGAGGAAGGAAGGAAGGAAGGAAGGAAGGAAGGAAGGAAGGAAGGAAGGAAGGAAGGAAGGAAGGAAGGAAGGATTTTCACATGCATGCACAGAAATAAAAACAGGGACATGTACACATACACATACACACAGAGAGAGATGATAAAGAGAAGTTCTGTGTTCTATAGAGAAAGATGAGCATTCACAAAAAAAAATGGAGCTTTAGTTGTGAATAATACAAGACCAGATATGGGAGGAGGCACTAATTGTCCTAGTTTCTCTTTATACCATTGCCATGTATTTTATAATGGGATCCCATTCAACGAAATCTCAAGGCATGAGTATGATTAGAAAGTGAGTGGATCAAGATATTGGAACCCAAAAGGTACATACAGCTGTACCTCAAGCTCCATAAACCTGACTTTCCATTCATTCTCTATTGCTCATCGATGTTTTATTCTGACAATTGCCAGCTGGAAATAAGCGGACCAGATTTCTTCATGTGATGTTTGAAAGGCAACGGAGAGAAATGCAATCAAAACCCTTCCTACCTCTAAAATCACATCTGGTGACCGCACATAATCCCAGCAGAACCCCAACATGCAGACTTGTGCTCCCATGTTAAAGCTGTTGCTGAATTTCACAACATAGGCACCTGCATAAAAGAGGGAAGGTTTCTCGTCAAGAATTAAAAGGAGTCATAAAGGGCTGATCCAGAATGCGATGCTAATCACAGCAGGCCAGGCAAGCAGAAAGCAGGGTATGAACCTATGTATCATGGCTTCAAGCTGTTTCAAACATGTATTTTTTCCCATACTTCAGCTTTCCATCCACAACGTGAATGTATTAATCTGTTCCCTGCTAGAACAGAGTGGGGTCTTCCAGATGAGAGTTCAGCCCCAGTACTGGGGCAACATAACCAATTGCATGATGTCATTTCCAAGGGGTGGGGGGTGGAGGTAGGATCAAATTCATAATCTATCCTTCTGCCAAAGCAGAATAAATGAGAAAATGCTGTTTCAGTCATGCAAATAGAGTTTTAGAAAGAGCACTCATTGCTGCCTATTTTTGAAGGGCCACCATTGCAAAACAGGCTTGTTGTGAGACTGCCCAGTATAATATTTTCTTTACTTCTCAAAGAAGAATGAAAAAGGCAGAGAAAGCTAGAAGGGTGCTTTACCTAATCATCATTGTATCTTCAGCTTACCTGCAGACTTCAGCGCAAAGTCCTTCTTCTGAAAATGGCTGCTTTCAGTTTGCTTGCCGCCCACTTGCTTAAATGTATGCTGTTGTGGAATGGGGGGAAAAATATGAGAAGAGGCCCTTAGCTGGGTCAGATTTAGTGTGGGTAGGGAAAAGAGGACGGGGACCCAACTAGGAGCCTAACCTAACCTGGGGAAAGCAATGTGGTGCCCCTTCAGACCGACTCCCAACAGTTCCAGCCAGTGTAACGGGGGACTGTGTTATGTCGTAGTCCAAAATATGTGGAGGGGGCAATCAGATTGTCTAGCCCTGCTTAAAACCAGTGACCTTTTATCTATTGCCACAGATCTGGAAATAATCACCAAAAAAAGCAACTGGAAGAACAAATAGATTTGAGTAACATTTATACATGCAAGTAAACATACACATATACTAATTTAGAACCTCAGAAATGATAATGATAACAATACCTCTAGAAAATGCCACAGTGAAGAAAACATAGCCAAAATATTTATGTGCCTGCTTATTCTGCTGCCAAAGTGCTGACCCTTTTTTAGACAATGTCAAGCTCCTTCCTTGCCCTTCTTTGCTCCTTTCAGTTTTTTTTTACATTTAAATCAAACATGTACCTTCAAACAGATTATGCTTTCAAAGAGATAAATAGCCCCTCTGACCAGAGGTCAGGCTAATTCTGCGAGCACAT
The DNA here is from genome assembly GCF_035149785.1 of Candoia aspera. Classification (NCBI taxonomy): domain Eukaryota; kingdom Metazoa; phylum Chordata; class Lepidosauria; order Squamata; family Candoiidae; genus Candoia; species Candoia aspera. Next base: position 178,251,836 of record NC_086153.1, read on the forward strand.
CTCTCATGTCCATGGTGAAGATGGTTTGAAATGCAAACTGTTGGTATGTCAGTTGAAAAAAAGGACAGAACAAAATAAAAACAAACAAACAAAGGAAAACAGCAGAGGGCATGGAAGTTGACTTGCTCACGCAACTGAAAGGTTAAATAACAGTATAAGGAGGGGGGTTAGGATTATACAAAGTAGATGATTATATAAAGTACACATAGGATCACCAATCATCACAGGATTTCAAATAGAAAGCCCTTAGAAATGGTAGGGTTTCCATAGAAGTTTCTGACATGGAAGGAAAAAAATCTGATTAAAAAGTATGTCATTTTGGCTTATGCTAGTACTGTCTTTGATCTATGGACTAAACTAATTATTTCAGTGATTGCTAGGCCTGAAAAATAATGGAAAACTGACTACTAGACAGAAGCCTAACTGTATTAGTAAAAGCAAAAATATACTTCGCACATTATATAACCTTACCTTCTGGGCCTCCCAATGTCCATGGATATTTCCAAGGGCATCTACAAGAGTCTGGAGTCCTACGACTTTTTGACGAAAAGACCCAATTTGTTTCTGGAGATGCTGCTGAAGGGCCTCGTTCTGGCGACTAGGCAGAAAAGAGCAAAGGCACTCAATGTCAGTTATCTATCACGCTAGGCTAGACCAAACAGCCCATCGTGGGGTGAGGCTGTTGCTGGAGTTAAAATCCAGAGGTGGGGTTGTGTGGCTGGATGTTTGGAAACAGAATCAAGTTGTTCTGAGAGAGATAAAAAGAGGGAGGCAGGGAGGGGGGGAAGTCATGCAGAACATTAGGTTTTAACTTCAATTCTCTGATATCTTGTTTTTAAACACAGGAAGGTGTATTATATATCCACCAGATATATGTATATTCCCACATAAACTGGAAAACAGTCCCTCACAGTTCCTCCCACACCCCATCTGCCTTTTTAACTAATACCATTTGATGCCAACTACCAATGAATTACTTGGAGCTCTTCTAAGGAACAAATGACATAAGCTGCCATCACCTAACTGTGTGTGTGACGTGCGTGTGCACATATCTGTGTGTGTAGCTGCTTACCTCCTGAGCTGGATCAAGACAGTAGAAGAAGCAAGGAAATTTAAAAATATATCCATGCTCCATTGTACCTCTACTGTCCTCATGATCCAGGCAGAAATGTCTATTCCTGCTACTCTACTTATATGGATCATAAACAAAGTTGCTGTTAAAAACCATAAGCACAATTGCTAAGAGTGGGTGCTGCTGAGAAATAGAAGGCTTTTGGAGTTAGAAGGATATGACTTGAGATTTGTGAGACATGGATATTTGTGGTACAACAAATCAAAGTTAAGGTGGATTTTAAAAATCATTATGTTAGACGTGCCATATTGAGAATATGGAATAGATACAAACCCAGGTTGTGCCTGAAAAAAACCTTTGCCGCTCACAGCACAAGAAGCATTTTATAGAGGAGAAATAATAGGCAAACACAAATGGCTAACTTATGGTGAGATACTATAATTCTGTCAAGGGGAATGTAAAATAAAATCAAGAGAAGAACTGGTGGCAGAAGGATATAGTTGTCAATGGTTCTCTTATTCACAGTTATTAGAAAGATTTGAACTAGATAAAAGACTTTACAGTTTTGAACACTGAAAGACTGAGTTGAAGTAGAATTGTGTACAAATGATAATCATGTAATTGCTAAAATGTATATACTTTTATTGAAATTTGAAACAGAAAAATAACCCGTGAAAGAATGTGTGTTAAAGTGGGCTAAAATTTTGGTTCTACTATACAGATGGAACAATGGGACAATATGTGGTTGAAAGGACTGAAATTTACACCATGTTATAATCTTAAAGAGATTTCTTACAAAATGATTTACTGTTGGTATATGTCACCAAAGAAATTATCTAGAACTTATAAAGGCACTTCAAATTTATGTTGGAAATGTGAACAAGAAGAAGAGACATTTTATCATGTTTGGTGGACATGTAAAAAAGCTAGAAAACTTTGGATTCAAAATACATGCACTGATTCAGAGGATTTTAGAGATTAATATACAATTGAGACCAGAGGTTTTTCTTTTGGGATTGATGGACATACAGTTGGAAAAATCATGGAACTTTGTTTTTGTACATGATAACTGCAGTGAGATTACCATATGCACAAAGACGGAAAGATTCGGCATTACCCACAAAGGAGGAATGGTTGGTGAAGATGATGGAACTTGCTAAGATGGCTAAATTGACTTCTTTGATAAGAGAAAAGACAAAATCTACATTTACTGTTGACTGGAAACCCCTTATGGACTTTTTACGTAAAACAGAAAAAAAAGAAGTCACGATTTGTGGTTTTGATGATTAGACAGGATAGATTATAGAAAGAAGAGAGTTATGCTGTAACCATAGAGTAAGAGGTAAATTATATCTGAACTTATAACTGCTGTAAAGAAGATCAGAAACAACTTCTTTGTATCTTTTTTTCTTTCTTTTCAATTTTTCTTTCCCTTTTCCCCCCCCTTTCTTGCACTTTTAGCTTTCTCTTTGTGTAAGCTAAGGGTTTATTGATTGAAATATTGCCCCACACAGGCCAGAATTATAGGAGACAGTAGACCTAAAATCATTCTGTATAAAATGGTGTTTATTCCTAAATTCCAATAATATGATCGATAGTACATATCTTACATTCCTTGCTGAACTCTCAATTTCCTCCAACTTTCTGACACATTTCTTTGGGAGAAAATTTAGGGCTTCTTCCATCAAGGAAAAGAAACCTGTTTCTACTTCTTCTGTTTTTTCAGTTCCCAACAGAAAGAGGTCACTGTTAAAATATTCTTTCCATGTAGAATCTGCCGCACGTAGCAGACGCATCCATTTCTCTTTCACCTCTAATTTAGCAAGCTTGCTGTTGACAATATCCAGAACATTGTGAATTCTACATCTCATGCAAGGAGCTGAAGAACATTTATAACAGGAGAACTGTCAAGGGTATCTTTTTTTAAGACAGAAATAATAGTAATAATAATAATAATAATAATCAGCGTTCAACACAAGAAGGCTGTTATCAGTGGAAATCATATTTCTTTAAGCTTAAGGAAAACCTACACGGAATCTGTTTTCTCCTTGCAGCCTAATGGTCAGCCCACATTCCATTAAGTTCAAAGTGACCTATGAGCTACAGCAGCCTTGCTGGGCAGGAATTATGGGGATTCCAGGCCCAGTGGGAAAGTGGAAGAGATCAGACTGGGAAAAGCTGAGCTACAGATTCTGGCCTTTCCCTCTGCTAACTCATCCATATGGACAGGACAGCCTTATTACTGACTGACCTGGCACTCAGCAGCAGCAGCCAGAAAACCTGTAATACATTTAGGGTTTTTTTTTTCTTTCACCATTGTTTTTCTTTCTTCACTTTTGTTTCACCATTTAAAAAAAAAGGTTTTGGCTGATGCTAAATGATTAAGAGTTTCCATTAATATATTTCCCAATCACTGTGTGCAGTACATCAATCAGAAACATCTTTTTACCTTAGCTGTACTTTCATGATATGCTTGAAATTATCAGAGGGGGTGCATAGGCCAGACGTAAAACCTAGAAGGAAACATGAATTTCATTAAGAACCTTTTCAGGATTATTCAACAGAGCATCATGTCATGCCATATCTCATTTGAAACTGGACTGAAAACTGGGTTATCTGCTTATCTCCCCAGGACATACATCTTGCATATCAGTGGATACTTCCAAAATATTATTTATAAGGTAAAACTGGAATAAATCCAAACCTAGTGACTAGATTTAAACCCAGACTGTCAGTGAAATGTAGGTCTGTTCCTTGAGCAGAGCTTGGCCTTGTTTTATAGACTAGGCCTTAAGAGGCCTTGAGCAAAAGAACTGTAATTGCTACGTGGCCCATTCTGAAGGCTTCATCCATGGTTGCTGCTCAGACTTGGAGCATGCAGACTATGATGTAACATGATGCATATTTCTAGCTCAGCACACAAGTGGAGAATTTGTGGCCAGAGGATGCATTTTAGTTTGACTGACTGACTGACTGACTGATTGATTTTTGCTTCCCAGAGCTACAACTGGCAAGACTACAGGGTTACATAGCTACCCCTTAAGTTTCAAGTTTGGCATAAGATTTGTTAAGTTCTGTGTTTCTGAGCTTCAGGCAGAAGACTGAAAGCAACTTCCTTTCTATTTTCCTACAGCTGGGCAGAAGAAAAAAGTCCTTCGTAGGAGTGCCAGGAACAAACTAGCAGGAATCATGGGCAACCTGTCATAATTAACTTGTATTGGGAAATCCATGCAAGAAAAAGGCAGCCGGTGAGTTTGCTAAAGTACCTCTCCTCCCAGTTTGTAACAAACATCATAAAACTACATTCAGTTGCTTATATTCTGTAGATAATTTGTAAAACCATCCAGAAAATGAAATAGGTATGCCTTGTTAAAATGTGTGTCTGTGACTTCTCAAGTTCCCAAAGGCTTCATGATGTACAGGGCGAGATAGATACTGTCAAGCATAGCACATACATACAGTACATACATACATACATACATACAGTACATACATACATACATACATACCTCTCATGCTATTCCCTTTTAGGTAAGCAGCCCTTTTCAAAACACAGAAAACGAGTAAAAAAAAGTGAGCAAAAGGAATTAAAATCATGGGTAAAAAAGGAACTGTAACTAAAGCTAGCTTCCATCAATGCTATTGACTATATCTCTCAATAACTCTCTGATCTTACAAACTGTCCTTGCTTCCATCAAATCCATATATTATTTTGTACATATTTTGTTCTTTAAACTTCTCATCAATCTCTTTCTGAGGATCTCCTGAACTCTCTCCAGATATGACTATCTCAGTCTTACCTTCCCCTCAATTCATGCATGCATTCTTCCTTCATGTATTAGCTTTGAGATTCAATCCTCATTCACACTTTCTATATCACCAAACCACCTCAGTGTACTTCATTCTTATTCAGCACATGTTCATTCTTGGCCCCCACTTGTTTTACCACACATTTTTCATTGCTACTGCATTCAACTCATTTTTCTATTTCTCCTGACATACCCAATCCTCCCTTCCATATAACAAAGTGGACAGCGACATACACTTATACACAAACATTTTTGCTTCTTTTGACAGTTATTGCAATACACAGCATGCTACCTACCACCTTATTACCAACTTTTGCATGCCTTAAAATGTTTCCATTCATTTCCCCAACATTAGTAAATATTCTATCAAGGTACACAAATTAATATACTGTACTTGCTATACTTTGTTGCCATTTATGTATAAATTGGAATAAATCACTCCATTTTCTCTGACAAACACAACTACCTTAATGTTGGAAACTTTAATTTTTAAATCCAAACCTCTTGCCCCATCATACAATCTTTCTAACATTTGGTACAAATCAGTATGACATTTTCCATATAGAAAAGTACACAGGTATTCATGTCCCTGACCTACACACCTCTAATGTCACTAAAATGTTCCTTACACATTTATCCATAAATATATTGAACAAGCAAGAGGCCATCACATATCCTTATCTTAAGGATGCTCAATGTTGCTCAGTATTGAAACATTCACTAACAATCCATTGATTCCCATGCATGCTTTTCCCATTCAGCAACCAACCCTCAACTCCACATTTGCCCAAATCATTCCATAATTCAAGCCTATTCACTTTATCGTACATTTTCTCTAAATCAAAATACATGCAATACATTTTCTTTCTCTTATTCATATATTTCTCAGTGACCTGCTGAAAAGCAAAAATCTGGTCTGCACATCTCCTGACCAACTGAAAGCTACATTGCGTTTCTCTAATTTTGTGTATTTTCATAGCTTGTATTCTTTCAATCAGAATTTGGCCAAACACCTTCCCAGACACTTTTAACAAACAAACTGTTGTAACTGTAATTGTTGCATTCACTCATGTACTTTTCCTCTGAGGGGTGGAACATTTGTAGAGTTCTTCCAGCTGTTAGGTACAGATGCAATCTTCATGCACCCTTTAAGTAAGTTGGACAGCTACTCTATAAGCATGCTATGTCTGTATTTTAACATTTCTCCAGTTACATCATTCAGCCTTGCAACTTTTCAACACTCTCACAGCATTGACTTCCTTTTCATTATTTTTTCCTTTTACACTAACATTTATAGCATACAATTCAAATTCATTTCTTCTGCCACTTCCTCATTTCAGTTTCTAGTGATTCAAAAATAAAACCACTTTTCACTGAATTTCCACCCATACATTCATGTTGCCTAACAGAGTAAGATTTCCTTCTGAACTGCAGCCACTCCAAATGTAGCACCATTTTTCCCTTTATTCATCCCAGGCTTTTCCATTATCACAATTCACTGGAGCATAACACAAACTTATCACCAATCTATAAATGCCTAGTTTCAGATGCACTCACAACAACTAGATGACATCAGTTCATATTTTTGGCATGCATTTTATCTCTTTCATTCATAATTAAACCTACCCCTTCGCTTCCCTGCATGTATTCAGCTATTACATCTATGTCTTTTCTCTTAATTTCACAGACACATAACATATATATTGTTTGTTTTATTGCATTCATTACAGTAATTCATTCCCTTTACTGTTTATTCTTATATTCCAAGTCACAATCTATCACATCCCATGGTCATCACCAGATGAGTCGATGGGTATTGACCTTGCTACCCATCATGACTTTGGTCAGTAGAAGCTTTTTTCATATGCTTTTTCATAAGATGGAAAAGGTGTGGATGAGGTGTTACCAGCCTTAGTCATGCCCATGCCACATACAGCATTTCTTGTTAACAGGAATAAAGGATGAGTCAGTTTTAATACATTTTGGGCAGTACGCAATAATTTTACATCAACTGTGTGCAAGCTGTTCTGTGCAAGCTGATGTCCAGAGACTGCTTTGCAAAGCCAACATCCTTAGGACATGTCCAGAAAGTAAAAAATAAAAAAAGTTCAATACATTTCAAAATAGTTAATAGTTTAAAATAAGTATTCGGTCTAGTCAACACAACTGAGCAGTAGAAAGAAGAGTGAACACAAAATTGTTTTTTGAGAGCTTTCTTTATTATAGCACAGCAGAATTTGATCTTTGCCATGAATGCCACTTTCAGAATATTTCCAGAGAGTGAAATAGTTAAGAATGCAAACACATAAAAGCCAGCCACTTTATTCACTGGATTGGAAAAGGGAGCAAGGAACCATCCAAAAACTGTGACTATAGAATTCTAGTGATTTAAAAGCAAAACCACTTTTCCCTGAGTGCAGATGACAGTCCTGATGGCAGTTCTATGTTGTATATAGGACAGGAATGTTCCCACAATGCCAAACACAGCTTCAGCCCCACTCACTTGTTTGGATCTATCCATTTAGGACTTAAGAATACACACAGAGAGGTGCAGATGGACAGAGAAGAGGAGGAGGAGGAGGAGGAAGGAGGAGGAGGAGGAGGCGGTGGCGGCATTGGTGTTGGTAGCAAGAAGACTAATACCAGAAGAATAATATAGGGCAGCCACCCTAACATAGAGGTCACGCCAGAGGAAGATTGAAATGTAACACTAACCCAGTTTAGCTGTACAAGTACAAGCAGGAAGTAGCCTATCCCCACAAACAACCTGAGTGATGCTTCCCTTTCCAATAGTGGCTGGTGGGGAGTGGGGGGAGATCAGACTAAGGAAAGCACCCTTGCAACAGCATGATGCAGGTATGTCCATGTGCATTGTGATGTCAACTTGCATGCCCCAAAGGAGACAGAGCTTGCAGTGCAATGCTGCAACATTGCTTTGATCATTCTGATTCTGTGGATATTGCAGTCCTTTTCCCTTCCTCTTGCACAGTCAGAAAAAGGAATTAGCCAGAATTCAGTTTCACTTTCCTCCTTCTTGGATTATCATTTATTTCCTAGCTTGTTGTGATAAGCTAGCTAGGGATCGTGATTTAAAGTAAAACCCTGTTTCATTTCCAAACAAGCCAGCTAGAAACCTTGAATTAATTAGCTAGCTTTTTTAACACGTGGCAGAGCACTGGAAAGCGTTTGGCCCAAGAGATAAGAAAAAACGCACACCAGGCATTTCTATAAAAATAAATGTATTTACAGAAAGCACAAAAACATATTTACAAACTTGTGCATTCACATGCGCTCAGAGAGGACTGGGAGGAAGGCTGTGTAGAAAGGAAACTGAAACTAGTAACAAGCCCAGGCAAGCTGCCCTCCAGGCAAATCAGGAGCTTTACCTTACATGGGCATGCCTTTTCACCCCCAAAACTGAGGATACTTAAGTTTGACCTGTTCACCCTGCCAGAGTGATTTGTTACCATAGTAACTTAATGGCTCTACAGTCAAAAGCAGAAAAAAACAAATACCAATATAACAAACTAGAATTTATTTTAAGTTACAGATCCTGTAGTTTCATTAATAATGACAGGATAGGAATTGTGAAAGCATCATGAAGATCTAGTTTATTTCTTTTCCCAGCTATGGAGAAGAAGAACGGATGAAGAGTGCTTTAGCTGAATTCCTTTCCTTTCTATGTCTGCATGTAATTTCTATTTATTATCCTGTGTAAATGCTGTCAGTTTACACATCACACTACTCAGAGAATCAGGGATCTGGGTCATCAGGGTCATCTAATCCATGCCCTTGCTCAGTGCAGGAGCCACTGGAACATCTCAGACAGATGACCATTCAGCCTCTGTTTGAAGACCCCATTAAGCCTTGAAACCATTGTTTACAAACCCCAGTGGCTGGTTTCACACAACATGCTAAGCTCAAACCAACTAAATCACATGATGGCCTAACATGTTGCATGAACCAAACCACTAAGTTATTCCATACTAAGATCTACCAGGCTTCCAAAATATATGGGTAGCAAGTTCAACTGGATGTTTAAATGGAAACCCACTAAATTATACCAACATGAAATTTCATTATGTGAGATTCTCCTCCAACAAACTGGCGCAGAGGTAAATTAGAAGAAGTCAATCACATACTTGGGATTGACTTTAAGAGAGTCAATGCAAGCAGCACCATTGAAGAGTCAAGGTCCTTGAAATGTTTCTCCATTTCAGTAGTCTTAATCTCATCTATATTTTTCACATGCAGGAAAACTATCTTTCTGAAATTGTCAGTGAAACAAAAATGCGTTTAGACTGGATTCTTAAAGCACTTACCCAAAAAGATGCCCAGTACGAATATTAGCATTATACAAGCCAATATCTTCATGAAAGGCCTTGAATGTTCCTCTGAGGAAAGACAAGCAGAGTGAAATGGACATTAATACAATGTAGGGTTTGTTATGCAATGGAAGTGAAGATTATATACAACCAAAGGATACAAATATTTGCAGACAACAGACAGCTGGTCATAGAGCCAGCTGGGTGAACTACCTACCTACCAACAACAGTTTTAGAATCTGGAAATAAATAAGAAAGCCGTTCTAAGGATGTGAGTTTTCTTAATTTTTTTTTTAAAGAAGATGTGTTCATTCCAAGATTATTAGGGGCACCAGAGCCACTGTAAGGGTCAACCAGATTAATTCTCACATGGCAGTAACCACATTAATCCTGATAATCATCATCAATTTATAGGTATTGCATCATTACAATGTTCTTCAATAATCCCGCTAAATTGTGGTCCATAAACCTAATGAGAAACCCACAAAAGAAACTCCAGCAAATTAAATGGACCTAAAGAAATGCATATTAGTTAGTGGGGTATGAAGGTTTGATGGGAAAAGGTGCTTCAGATCATGTGGGAGTGCTCAAATAGCTCCCGAATGTGGCTGGCTGTTCTGCATAGCTGTTATCCAACCCTGTGATGGACTCCAAAGCACCTTTTCCCTTAGGATCGGAAGCACTGCACAGCCCTGCTGGTTAGATTTACTGCACGTTCTTACATGAGCCAACTCCTCTATATTCAATGAGAATGAGGATAGGATTCCAGCCCATGAAGCAAGCCTATGCACATCTAGTCAGAGCTTCAATGAGCTCTGCTCCAGGGAAGTACAAAATAAAGAAATGAAGACTAGGTTTGCCAGAGAGCGTTCTTTGGCATCCCAATAACTTTTGGATGCAATAAGTGGTAATTCAATGTATTCCCCGGACTCACTGCATTTTTTATAATTAGCATGGCATCACCAAAGGCAGCAACCCAGCTCCTGAGGGGCTGCCAGTGCTCCAAGATCTTCGCAAATCCCATAAATGCCACTTTCACCAGCGCTCCAACAAGCTCCTTTCAGTTTAGAACCATCATTAAAATTCCTATTCCAGACTGATTTTCCATCAGGATTGCTCCAGAGCAATCTAGAAGAAGGCTGCTTCAGGGAATTACTCCTGCAGCTTCTGTTCATGGCACACTACTGACTGCCCGTGCCAGCTAAGTATATCAGAGGTTGACAGATGGAGGTCCACCCAGAGCGTACCATGTTGAGAAATCAGCCCTGATTACAGTTCTAAGCATCTCATGCTGGGAGGAAGGTGTTTCTGATGGGTATGACTTTCTAAGGATAGAGTCCTTTAGTTTAGCTCATTTGTTGTTGTTCAGGCATTAAGTCGTGTCCGACCCTTCGTGGCCCCATGGACCATAGCATGCCAGGCTTTCCTGTCCTCCACTGTCTCGGAGTTTACTCAAATTCATGTTCATTGCATCAGTGATGCTACCTAACCATCTCATCCTCTGCCGCCCCCTTCTCCTTTTGCCTTCAGTCTTTCCCAGCATCAGGTCTTTTCTGGTGAGTCCTCTCTTCACATTAGGTGGTTTAGCTCATTACCTGTGGTCTATATTTAGCATAGCATAAATGTCTGAGTAGAATTGAGTAGAACTGAGTAGAACTAAGCCCATGAAGAGTCAGGTTCAAAAGGGCAATAATGTTTATTAAAGAAGTCACATACTCCAAGAGAAAGTCTGCATGTCTGACTGTTCTGTCCACTGATGGGGAAAAGGAGAAGAATAAAGTTCTCTTCCCACAGAAACTAAACTAAAAGTGAGAAGCCAAGAGTCTTCCAATGCAGGGAAAGCAAAGAAGAGGCAATGAGAGGAACAGAAGAGAATCACTTCTTGCTATCACTATTCCTAACTCCTCTAAAATTGACCAAAAATTAAAAAGGTGCAAAAAGCTGATGCTTCTGGAGCATCATGGAAGATTTTCTTCATCCCAGGAACGTTCCTTCTAAAGAACCCTTCTGCTCGCTTCCCAGGTGATTCTTAGCCAAGGCTGTCCCTGTCATTAGGTAGAAATGAGGGCAACAGCCTGCACTGGTTAATTTAGAATACCTGACAAGGGCAGCCAACTGTTTATTGTCTGAATTATTATTAATTGTATTTTTCTCCCACAAAGAGGGAGATGAAGTTTTGAACAGTTTTGGTTGAGGAGGGAATTCTATTCCATTTCCCTGATTTCAAGCAGTCTATTCTATTCTATTCTATTCTATTCTATTCTATTCTATGCTATGCTATGCTATGCTATGCTATGCTATGCTATGCTATGCTATGCTATGCTATGCTATGCTATGCTATGCTATGCTATGCTATGCTATGCTATGCTATGCTATGCTATTCTATTCTTTCCCTGATTTCAAGCAGCCAAATATCTTGGGCCAGTCCTTTTTTAGAGATGCTCTGCTGGCCCCACCTGCAAGGAAAATGTGTTCATATCTAACATACCTAGAATAAGTGGCTGCTGAACCTGGCACATTGTGAGGTTAGCAATAGGTTCCACCAAGGGGGGAGTTTCAAAACAATGCTGGATCATGAAAGAGCTCTGATCCAGCAGGTCTTTACCTATGGGAGACAAATTGCATTGTTAATATCGGTCGGGTGCACTGCTTGCCAGCACAGCAATAAAATAAGGGAGTGACAGCTGATTTCTAGATTGGCATAATGCCAACACATGTCAGGAAAAAGCCAAGTAAGCCAGTTTCAGAGGTTGATAGAAGGTGCACTAGTCTTTCTTGGCCCAGTTTATTAGTATGTTGTGGTGGCATAGTCAAGACACTAGGGCTACTGCAGTTGGCAGGGTTGCCCACAAAGGACTCTCTACCAGGCTAGGTGCTATTTGGGCACTGGAGCTCTCTCAGATACCTTCATATGAGGTCTGCATGGAGACACCATATATGTTGCCAATCTCTGAAAACCACCAGCAATCACCATCAAGCCATAATGGACTGAAAGAGCTACCCCAAGGAACAAGTCTTTGGGTCACTTTTCACATAGGGGCATCCTGTAATATGCTGCTTGGTAATATCGTTACTGATTCAGCAGGAGATTGCCTCTTTGTACCTAGACAAGGATCTCTACAGAAGGGCAGTGTCAAAAATCAAAATGGCAGCCATGTCCGCATGTTCACACCCTGCCCTTTTTACATGTGTCATGACAATCATAAAAAAGGGGACAAGGGTTTCTATCACCCAGTCATAGCCATCTTCTTTACTTCTTTTGACTCCCTTGTCCATGGGCACCCCTGTGCATAGAAACATTATAGGACCTTCTGAAAGGCATTCTCTCCATAAGCCTTGGTTCACATCTCACCTTTTTCTCCTATAGGCCTTTAGGAACCTGAGCTCATACGGAGAAATATCAAGCACGAATGAATGGTACAAGATTCAGTCACCTTCTCAATAGCTAGCACTGTAGGATATTTTCTGAACTCTCTGGTCGCAAAAGACAGCTGTTTAGTGCACTGCTAGTTTAGATGGAACATATCTGCACATTCATGCAGGATGGAAGATGCTCAGGATTGAGAGCACATTGCCAAATTCAGAAAGGTTGACCACTCCTTGAAGCAGATGGTTAACCTTTTCCCATCAAAATCAAGGGGACTTGCACGTGTTTAATTCTGTGCACAAGAAGACTTAATCTACCTTAAATTCGTATGACAACATGCACACAGTGATGTCACAGTGGAAAGCCTACCCTTTCATGCGTGTGTCCCAACATCAAAAACAAGTACCTGAGTCATGGGGTTTGCATGTTTTGTTACTTGACACCACCACCACCCCACCTGCTCCCCTCCACAGATACCTCTGGTCAATTTTGTACTTTTCCTGGTCCCTTGCAGGTAGACTGTGTTGTAAATATACTTAGTCATTTTCACAATATACCTTTCAAGTTCTTTCCCAATGGAAAATCAGGGTAGATACTGAGCTGATCCTGGACACAGATACAACATTTAATACCATTACTAAATGTGTCCAAAGAAGTGTCCAAAGTGTCCAAAGAAGACAGAATGATGATGCTGCTGTTATGATCTTAGCCCAGGGGCATTTAGGCAGCAAGGAGGGCTGGAGAGCCAGGTGAGGAGCCAGGGTTCCTACCGCCTAAACCCTCCTGGCTTTAGCTGAGGACTGGCCGAGCTGCTTTCCTTTCTTTTTGGCCTTAGAAGGTCTGCTAAGAATTCCTTACTGCTGGCTTCTGCCCTGCCCTGATGGTCCTGACAAACTGCGGCTGGGAAGAGCTGCTCCATCAGCCAAAACCATGCTCACCTGAGAGGTGAAGTCCTGGCACTGGGTACAAAGGACAGAGGCACAGCCACTGGCACAGCCACTGATGGACCAGCTGCACCCATTGCTAGATCATAATGCCTTTAAGCAGTGCTCTAATCCCTGATAATTTCCAGGCTTGATTTATGTAATGTGCTCTCCATAGGGCTGCCTTTTATTCCTCTGGAAACTTCAGCTGGCACAAAATGTGGCAGCCACTTTGGTTCCTGGAATATCCTGTAGGGACCAGATGATGCCAGTTCTGAAAAGTCTCCTCTGACTGCCAATTTGTTTCTAAGTATGACACGCTTACTATTTTTAAAGCCTTAAATTGCTTGGCCTGGGATCCCTGAGAAAACTTTTCCACCACCCACTAAGATCATCTGGAAGGCCCACCTCCACTGGCAGCTATCCCGTTTGACAATCTCTTGGAGGCTGAGCTTGCTCCACAGCTGCCCATACATGGAACTCCCTTCCCAACACAATCTAGGGACTGCTGTCAATACTGGCCTTTAATGGGGCTCTGAAAACATCCTTCTCAGTTGGCCTATAGTGTGTCATTGCTAATTTTTAAATTTTTACCTTTTAAAGAAATGATGTGTTAATTCTATTTTAACATAAGATTGTATATTTTTATGTCTTTATTTTAAGATTTTGGGCATGTAGTATATTACCCAGGGATCTCAGTGATGGATGGTCTAAAAATTACATCAATAATTTAATTTATTTGTCTCTGCTTCCCATTATTACAAATCCTGAGGTGGTTAGGGAAAGAGAGACAAACTCACAGGAATGCCCAAGGAAGCAAGTGAAACCAAGGCCTCACTTCACTTGGCCAATGAACACACTCACTACAGCAAGGCTGTGACAGGTCTTCAGATCTGCAGCTTTTTGTGCCCCAGCTCCTCTGGCTCCAGGCCTCCTGCCACATCTTCTGCTCCCTCTTGGCTGGTAGAACAAGAGAATGGCGCTTCCTGCGGATTCTTTTGAAAACCCTGACAAGAAGAGACCATTCAAATTGACATGGTTAGAGACAGCCTGATGCTTCTCCCTGTACAATTTTGGTCCATGACCACCAAGGGAAAGCTAGAGAAATTTTCAGGATCATTGTAAGGTGTATACGTGAAGGTTAAAAACATTGGTTGCCAGGTGCAAGCTGGCTTCTAGGTTGAATCTTATAAGAAGCAAAGCCAAGGGACACCTTTGCACAGGGAAGACTCCAAAGAACTCCAGTGGAGGAAGCATTTTATTGCTGCTTCAAAAAGAAAGAGCATGTGGCAAATATGTGGTATTCCAAACTATCCTAGCTAGGTATAAAGACCTGGAGATGGGAAGTCTGAGGCCCTGGCATGTGGCGATCAGCCCGGCAAGATCCAGCCTGATATATTTATTCCAGGGCTGCCCATCTGGGGGAAGCCAGCGACACTGATGTTACACAAAATATTTTATGTATCAGTAATAAATCAGCAGTATGGTTTGATATGGGGAACACCCATAAACTGTAGTGACAGATTTAAAATGGGTTTAATGGTGGAAAAGAAAAAAAGGGAAGCGGAGCGGAGCGGAGGGGTCCACCCAAAATTAAGGAAAAAATAACAGAAAATGCCAGGCTCACCAAAATGTATGGAATAGCCTTGTTCACCATATATCATCACCCCGCCCTCTGAAGTCCTCAGTTTCTCTCAAGTAAGTAATGTGATTCCCGGCCATCAAAATATTGCTCAGTCCTGCTCTGGAGATATAAGGAGAAGCTGACTAGGCTCCAAAAACTTTAACACAAGATTGTGTTGGAAAAAGCCCTCATTTCTGCCAGCTCCCCATTTTCAAAGAACTCTTTCCATGATATTCTGAAAGATTCACCTTGGGGAACATAAAGCAGTACTTACTCTCAAGAACTGAATGTATAGAAAAGTTCTTCCAACTAATTGAAAGAATGTGCATTAGTTCTAAATACAGTGAAATGAAATTTGCTATCAGAAGCACCATGATATTCTTACATATGGCAGGGCAAGAAATTATGAGTGCTCCCATGTACCTCTTCACTCCTGTTTCTCGGTATGAAATGGGTTTCAGCTTTTGGAGGATGGCCAGTCTTTCACTGCGTCGTTCCATTACAGCTCTTCCAATGAACCTTAAAATATGATAAAGCCCGTTCAACACTATCAACAGAATTCAGTGTGCACAAAACAACTTTGAGAAAGTTGATACGGTACTACCCTTAAAAAAACATGTATCTTGAATAGGAATGACCAGTGCATCTGGTACAGAACTGATGTAATACAGTCCATCCACTTGCCTCAACAAGGACAGCCATGCAATATCATATGGCAGTATGTATAGATTAGTGCAATATGTCTGCACAGCTAGGTTCACTTTCCTGAGATAAGACTGTGGCTGATATAGCAACAAAACCGGTGCAAGGCATTTTTGGCTCTTGTCACCAACTGGGTTTCCACAGATAATATAGTAGATTATCCAAAAGCCATCCTCCTGCTAAATCCTTTTAGAAGGAACTGTCCCACCCAATAACAGCTGAAATCTCCAACACTTCCCCAGATTTTCAAAGTACTTCTGTCATGCCTTGTTTGCTTTTTTGCCTTCCTCCAACTCTAAAAGTTTCACCAAGCAACTGTTCCTCAGCCTCCTGGGATTAATAACTACAAAGCAAAAGCAGAGTTGGGCATGTAAATGACATGACAGCTGAGATTCAAGTCGATTGCCTCTTTTAGCAATGCAGAGAGATGCTGTTCCATCCCTCAAGCAACTTCTTTTTGAACGTCTAAACTCTGAAATTCTGCCCTGGCAAAATTTAAAAGACCCCACAAGGAGCTTACAGGGCCATGTGGGTTAGCCTTCCTTCTCCTTCTTCTGCCATCAACACACACAGAGTCGTGCTTCTGCTGCCAGGAAGACTAATCTGTCATCACGTATTAGGGCATGTAGAGTACTTCTCCCCATTGCTATCAGGCACTCCAATCATAGATCTTTTTGGATGTATGTCTGATGTATATGTAAAAGGCCTACACGCCTATCAGCATACATGCATATAGCTTCTCCATACACTGGAGGGATTTTCATTGCCCAGGACCATCACATGTGTGGAATCCTTTCTCATGCACATCAACTAACAATATCCAAAAGCCCAACTTTTGGAATGTCTACAGATCCTTAGAGCTAAACATTGATCTAACTACATATGTAACTGCTTTGCTTTTCATATGCCATTTTTAACCCTGTCCAATAAGGATACACGGAATGACCAAAAAACAAAGTTCTGTACCAACCTTACAGTGACCTAATCCTGATTCTCCTGACTTTGACAGTATTTCTTGGAATGAACCAGTTTGTAAGTGATACCTCACACCATTTTATGACATGAAAGCAATGGATGCCAATAAGAGAAACAAACTGCATGTGTTCAATCCTCCCAGGGTAAAAAATATCTCTCCTGAAACATCCTGAAACAAAATGACCTCATAAATGAATTCACTAAGGTAACACTGCACAAGGTGTGAGGTCATGCATGAGGGGGTTGGGGGTCTCCCAGATAGGAAATATTTCTCAATGTCCTTGAAAAAAAACCCTCTTCTTTTGGCTTTCCTACTCTTGATCCCAGGGCTGCATGCCAGGGTCATTTCTAATCTGCATTTAAGGGATTTCTTCCATACAGTCAATTAGTTTCTATCATATCCTGTCCAGAAATTGAGACAGTTAACAACAAACAGTTAATTAAAGCTATGGCTAGGGATGCTGTAAGAAAAGAGCAGAGGACCATATGATTGTCCATCAACCATCCTGTCCAAGATCCTTTCACACATGTAGGAGTAAGGCATACACATGGGACTGTTTCAATTCATCAGGGAGCTTTGTGTGGCCATATCAATTAGCGGGGGGTAGCCCCTTCCTGTTCAGTCAAGATGCGGAGAGTCTCATGCCTCTCCTCTTTCATGTAGCATATAAACCAAGCTCTCCTAAAGCTTCTTCCTGTCATGGAAGGAAAGATTTCCAGTGCATCCTACACTATCCTGAATTTCAGTGGACATTTAAAGAAAAGGAGCTGTTCCTCCTGATACTCTGTCTCATGACAGTGCCTTTCTTGGCATCTTTGTTCTTCTGACGTGCTGCAGGAGTCAAGGCCATTCTTCTCTCACCTGATACCCTCTAGAAGTGTTGAGCCTAGAACTTCCAGAATTCCAAGTCATCATCGTGGCTCAAAAAGAGGAATGTTCAAGAGGGTGTTCTGGGTACATCATCAAGGTCACGATGGATCACAGTAGCGACAGTGATCTCTATAGCAGGAAGAGGCCAAGGTAGTAAAGCTGTTGGGCTGTGAAATTACATTAAATAGAGAAGACATTTCTTCTGTGCTCCCGCACAGCCAGGTCTTGCTGCTATGAATACTATGAGATCACACCTACAAGATGCCAAGGTGACTACCAGGAGGATCAGTGCCTTGGCAATCTTGGATCTTCTGTGCCAGGTACCAACAGTAGTGCCAGCTCTGGGTAGCTCCTCCACTGATGCCAACTGATTCAGTCTGACATTAGACTGCAGAAGGATAACAGAGAGAAGGAAGGCAGAAGGAAGAGGTCAGCCGTTCACGACCAGCACCGTCGGCCACTAGCCGTCCTTTCGACTTTGAGCTAGCTGCGTCATCACGTCTGGGGCTAGTTGAACTCATCCTCTGTTCCTCCCCAGTAGCATTTTGACCATCTTCCGACCTGGGGGTCTCATCTTCCGATGGTATACTGACATATCTCTGGTTGTACTGATCCATTTAGTTTTCATGGCAAGAATACTGGGGTGGGTTGCCATTACCTTCCCCAGGGATCGCATTTAGTCTGACCTCTCTGTCATGACCTTCCTGTCTTGGGTGGCCCTTCACGGTTTAGCTCATGACATCACTGAGGTGCTCAAGCTCCAGCACCACGACAAGGTAATGATCCTTTGCTGAAGAGTATTTATATTACATTGTGGTTAATTGTTTTTTACTGTAAACTGCCCAGAGTCCCTCCTCGAGGGGAAGATGGGGGGTGATAAATTTGACAAATAAATAAATGTACTTGTATTGCCAGATATATCTTCACCCTGTCTTAAACCACTGTCAGGATCCTCACAGTGCCCTTGGTGCCTCAGAAACAGCTTTCCAAAGAAAGTATAAGCAGTGAAACAGCCACCTGGCCTATAACCACAGGCAGCTGGGTGAAGACATTTAACAATGAGGACTAGAACTTTGAACTGAACCTCATAAAGCCAAAGGAGGAAGCCAATCCAAGACCAAGAATCTAACAGTGAAATTTGTGTCAGAGAAATATTGCAGGCCCAGTCCAGAAAATAAGGAAATTATGAGATCATGAAAGAGAAAAGAAGATAAAGCAAAGATAATAGGCACCAAATGAGAGGACACCCCACCACAAAGTTATATTAGCCTCAAAAATACCTCTCGTGAGTTTGACTATCTTTCCTGGCAACAGTATCAAAGTCAATTCTTTTTTATTGTATTGTAGTGTTTTAAGAAATGTCAGGAGAACTATTATCTCCACAGGAGTTCTTACAGCATGTCAGTGAATAACTTTCTGTGTAATAAGATTGCTTTTTAAACAATGCATTTTCAGGCTATCACAGGCGGAGAGAACCAAAACTATAAATACTAAACTGCTCTCTAAATCATTTAATTGTACTTTTATTTTGCCTCCAACAGCAGTTCTGTTGTGACACTGGGATTCCAAGGGAATGAAAGTAGTAATATGTAAGGAGAAAAAGTCAGAAACACCCTAAAAAACATCAGCAACATTTTGCCTCAAAGCCAGTTTCACGCTTTAATTATGGCATGCTTACTCAACATCTAATGGCCTAAAACAGTGTTTCAGTGAGATTTTGCAGTTTAAGAAGAAAATCTCTTGCTAAGAGAGGGAGAATGCAAGGGGATATCAAGATTGGCTTGGCTTCAAGAGAAAAAAATCTGATTCTCACTCAGGGCTAGAAACTTGGCTCATCCTCACAACCCACTAACCACAGCACAAAGATGTTCTGCTAATCATTCTAAAAGGAGACATCCTTATGATGTTGCTTTCTTCTCAGGCCCAGCTTATCATGGAAAAAGCTTAAATTTGGATGTTCTGGTGTTAGTGGTGTTTTCCCTCTTCTCCAAATCCACATCTTGCCATGTAAACTATCTATAATACTTCATTCATGAGGAAGTCAGGAAACCAATTTTATAAGGAATTAAAAAGTAAAATAAAAGTTAGTATTAGTTACTGAAGAACTAGAATATCTGATTTGAAGAATCAATGGGTCAAGGTGTTAAGAAATGTAAAATATACTTCTCGTGGTTTAAAAATGAAATTAATTGATCAGAAAATTTTATAGTTAAGGTCCTTAACATGATGTTGAACATTGTTCCTAAAATACGCCAATATGTTATCTCATGAAGAGCTTTGGCTCTAGTGAGCCTGGGGCACAACAAAAAGGTTCAATGTACATAAATGGAAATCCTGGGTACTGTGGGGCATATGGACAATAAAAGCACTTATGTTTGCATGTATCAAGTTTTATGTGCCTGGGCTTATCAGGCTCTTTGGTAGCCAAGTCTGCCAAAAAGAAAATTCTTCTTTAACAAGATTTATTGAAAGGGTCAAGGATAAGATTACAAAAATTAGATCAATTGAATTACGCTCTTTAGAACCCAATTCATTTTTCATTTTGGTAGGGTAGAGATCTTCCAATCTTTTCCTAAGAGGTCTCTTGTGAACTAGAGAACTGGCCTCTCTTTTTTCATATAACTGAACCGACCATTACAATTAACCCTGGATAATAATCATTTCCATTTCCATTTATATTAGATTTTATTTGCTAAAAGCCATAATGAAGTCATTTCTTTTTCTGCTAATAGCACTGAATGAGGAAACACTAAAACTAGATTCCAAATAGTTGGGACTAGAGTTATTATGGATTCAGGAGGCCTTAGAAATCTTATCAATAAATATGTATAAATAAATAGAGCCTGCTTAACCACTTCTGTATGTGCTACCTTCTTGATGAACTATGAATTCAGCAAGGAACCCTTTGAAGGCTGCCAATACTCAGAAAAGTCTTATTAGTGTAGCATATTTCACAAATCCTTTGTGAGGTGTGCTTCCCATTGGTAATTACCCCACAAAGATCTTTATCATTTTTTAGGAAGGAAGGTCCTTTTTATTTTGGTTCAGGAAGCTATTTTGCCAAAGCAAACTTTTCACACAATACACTAAGTGGTCATGCGGTTAATTTGGTTTTGGCTTTGGATGTTTGTAAACCCTGCAAATCAAGGTTATAGGACAGCATCAGACAGTACCAGCCCAGCAGTTGAGGTTGCTTCTTTAAAGGATAGTTAATGTCCTGACTTAAGCAAAAAACCACACTGAGACAAGAATTTCAGTCTCTAGTGTTTATTAACTGCTATAGTAGACAGAAAATCCTACCAAACTGAAGGAGCGTGGGAAACCCAGACAGATAAACCCCAAAACTCAAGGCAGGTCTGCTCTGAGTTTCTCTGAAGGACAGTTCAAAGCCTCTAAACTACGCATGTGCTTTTCCTCCTGGATAGGGGCCCCCTCCTGCTCACCACCCGTAGTTAAATTAGCCATGGCTTTTGATGAGTAAACCATTCAACCATTGTAGAACAGCACCTATGAACTGCAGGGGAGAGACTATGCTAGATACAGGCCTCTACACTGTTAGAAGAGATTGATGGATCAGAATTAAAAATTGAATCAGCTTTCATAATCTTATAATAATAGCTTGAGTTTCAGATGATTATGTGCTTCTTTTTCAAATAAAGCTAATCATCTTCAGGCATGGATCATTTCCCAGCTAGGGTACACATAACAGATAAGGCTCTCTTTTGCCCTCAAGGAGGGGAAAAATGCAATGTGCAATATATGTGATATCAATTTTTATTGGAAATTGAAAATGGCCAACTTGAAATTTTCATTACTTCTTTGCTTTAGGAAAGATAGAGCTACAAAGCAGTGGCACAGGCAAGAATGTCTCTAGGGGTTAAGCATTTCCTTGCCTTTGATAGGAGCAAAACTTCAGCAAAGTTTTTGGAAAAAAATTATATGGCAGGGCAGGTGATCCTATCAGATGAGGGTAGGTAAAAGTGTACACGCTTATAATACTTCTATCAAATTTTAATAATAGCATCTTGATGGTGCTAACTTGCAAGCCCAGTTTTGTTTTTTTTTGTTTTTAATTTTCTATATGGTGGCATAATAAGGAAAAGGTTCCTACTGTGTATTGTTTTAGAACCATGAGAACAGCTGCACTCCTCCAACCAAAATTTCAGGCCCTGCTCTTTAGGGGAGAAACTGGATTCTGCTTCTCAACAGTTGTGGGGGGGGGGGGGGAGTGAAAGGGTAACCATTAAAAAGAGATTTTTGTTTTTTTAATCACCTGCTGACATGGAGATTTGGATTATCTACCTCAGGCATCAAAATGCCTGGAGGTAGCTCTAAAGCACAAGGAAGGTTATTTGAAACATATCTAGAACTAATAGGAGAGCCAGACTGGTGTAGCAGTTAAGGCGCCAGGTTAGAAACCAGGTGCCAGCCTTACCAGGAAGACCAGACAGGGAGCACAACCAGATGAACTAATTCTACCTTATTGTAAAGCTACATTAACAGAATCTTGCAAGTCTGAAAATACAGCTCTCCCACCGTCTCCTTTACAGCCTGAGAAGCAATCATCTGAGCCTCTTGCCCTACCCACTATGTAGCTGAGGGCTATGCTGTCTCTTATCTGACCGTTCTCTAGGCAGCATCTCTTGGTCCCCTCTCTCAGGGTCTTTCCCACATACATTACACCAGGATACTGTGAATTCTAGTCCTGCTTTCAGCACTAAGTCAGCTGGGTAACCCTGGGCCAGTCCCTCTCTCAGCCGTGGGAAGCAGGCAAGGGCAAAACACTCCTGAGATCTTGCCATGAAAACTGCAGGGACTTGTCCAGGCAGTCACCAGGATTCAACCCTGACTTGAAGGCACACACACAAAGAAGACTAACAAGGCTTTTGGTAGACGAAGGAATGATAAAATGTGAAGATTTCCCTTTGGTCTAAACGTTTTTACCAGAAATGAAATAGAGTCGCCAAAAGCACAAGAGGACAGTTCCTCCAATTCTTTGTATGGCAGATGCAGGTGAGGGTCTGCGAGAAGACAGCTCAGGCCTTTATCTTCCTGATGATGGGAAACAAAGCTGAGCAGGATGAGGAAGGGGTGCCTACCAAGCTTCTCCCCTCTCCATTCCTGAGGCCAGGGAGAGAAAAATCCAGGCAGAAAGGCCAGAATTAAGCCCCCCTTCTATGGATGGAGTAGCTCAAGACACTATATCATTTCTCATGCGGAACTGGCCCAGAACCAGTTTATGTTGCCTGGCATTGCTTCTGAAATACAACCCAAAAGTAATGAAGGCAACTGTGATTTTAAATTTGTGAAGTGTGTTTTCCCTACCTCATCATTTAGCTGTAGGCAGCTCACATCACTGAATTTCAAAAAAGGGAGTCTGAGCCATTTTACATAAGTAGGTTGCAATATTTCAGTTCAGATGTGCATATTGTGTTATGGCAGATCAACCATTGGTGTGGAATGTTGACATTTGTGTGTGAACACTGACAGTCTGAAATCAATGCCACAACTTCAGAATTTGACATTATTTCCCTATTTTTTGTGCTGCAAAATAATGAATGTGACTTTCCCAAAGATAAGATGTTCTGAGGGTGTGTTTCTTCCTAACATGGGTGGCTTTGGTGAAGGTGGAAACAAGGGAATGGCCACATTCCAGTTCACTGATAGTTTTGGAACATGCAAATTAGATAAGATCCCATTAAAATGCAAACCAAATTAATTTTTTCCTCCATTCCAGCATGCAAGGGATTCTTACTGAAAGTTTTAAACATAATTGTACAAACACTCTCCCACAACTTGGAAGGATTTATGGGATTAATACTGTCATGGCCTATGGAGCTATTTGTGTAGGGTTAACTTGGATAAACTATATTATGGTATTTGTATAATCCTGGTAACTAGTAACAATCATCCCCTACAAAAAGAATGTTAATGCGAAATCAGAGCAGAAAACTATAGATCTCAGTACATGGGCAGATACACCGGTGAATGTTTTGATCATGCCAATATGTCCGTTTTCTCACCACCTGATAGGACAGTCATAACGTCCCACATCCCACATCCCACACAAGGAATTCTAGGAGGAATTCTAGAACTGAAATGTCTCATTCATCTTAGGATCTTGTGTCACCATATTAGGCTGCCAAAGCTGAACTGTATCCACTATATATTAGGCAAAGATTATGTTGATAGGTGTGATAAAACGGTACTTTCTGTAGAGAACTGCCTTATTGAGTGTTTGCATTCTCAGGGTACTAAGTAATCATCCTCTAAGCATCTTGCCCAGTGTCATGCTGAAGAACAACTAACCACAAAATATTTGGATGTGCAGCAAAAATATCCTTATAACAGATTTAAGCACACTAAGCGTATTATCTTGACATCGTTTTCAGATATTGCTGAACTACATTTCCCAGAATCCCAGGTTGTTTGGAACCTGGAAGGCTACAGGTTCCATTCTTGCTCTGTGACCTAGTAGGCTAATGGCTGAATCTTCCTTAACCAGGGCAGTATGAAAAGGTGCTCCATCTGTCCATAGAATAATGCAAAAGACATTGCAGACTAATATTAAGATGAAACCAGAATTATTCCTACTGGGTTTTATGGACAAGAAATTTGAAAATTAATATGGAAAATTAATATTGCATATGGTAACTGCAGCAAGATTATCATATGCAAAAAGTTGGAAAAGCAATGAAGTACCTACAGTGGAAGAGTGGATTATAAAATTAACTGAACTTGCAGAAATGGCAAAGCTGACCAGCTTGGTCCGAGAAAAAATGACAAAGATCTTTTTGAAGGACTGGAAACCTTATATGGACTTTTTGTTGAAACACGAAAAGATTGAATTGATGATTTCAGGATATGGGGACTAAAAAAGCACAGAGCGGATGGGGAAACGGTTAAGATGATAATTACTCATTAGAGAGAAGGGCAGAAGGCAGTTGCTTGGAGGGCGGGGGGCACTTTGCAGCTGGCTGGAGACAGGGAAAACAAACAGAGATCTGTGAGGCTTATCCCAGTTCCCTTCACGTGGGATCCTGTGCTGCCAGAAGAGAAGCAAGGATCCGAAAAGAAGCAAAACAACCCCAATCCATCCTGGTTGCATTTCAGATTGGAATCGATAGGGCGATGGGTGCACATCTGTGTTTCATCTGCCCTCCAAATCTGAGCAGTTTCTGTGAAAGGACTTAGGAAGCCATGAAAACAACTTTTCCTTTTAAAGATCTGTAAACAAGACAAAATATCAGCTGAAGCCTGGGAAGCAGGAGGTGGGGATGAGGCAAAAGTTCTCACCAGTGGGAAAACAGATCATCCACAAGTTCTGGAGTTTCCTTGCCTCAGTATTACCGTTTCATACATGCTTCAACAGAACTTTGCCTGTAAGGACATCCTCAGATTGAGCTCAACTGCTGGCGCTTGTCTCCATGAAGTTTTTTTTTTTTCCTCACAACCATAAGGAAGTAATGGCAAATTCCTGAAGTCTTTCAGGATGTTTTGTAACTTCCCAGTCTAGCCAACAACACTGGGATTCCCAGTGGATCTCCCTCTAAGAACTCCTCAGGGCTGACCTTGCTTAGTTCATGAATTGGCTCAGTTGCCAAACACAGGCAACACCACGGGGACCCACCGCTCTGGAATCCAGTCTGGAGTGGGCAGAGGCCCCGTGTAGAAGGGCCCTCCATTTCTTTGAACAAGCCTGGGTTTTGTATTAGGAGAAAATGGTTCTCAATCCCCTCAATCCTCCACATCTTTGTTTCAGATGATGCTGGACCAGACCAGGAAATCAACTCTCCAAGAAGGCTAAAAGTACTTGCGCTGAATTGGCTATGATAACAGAATCTTGCCAGTTTGATTGTGCTGCATCTTCTCCACCTTCTTATACTTCAGTGAATTAGGGAGGCGTTTGCCTGAGCTGCTTCCAAATGTTATCTTCTTGCCTTAAAATATGCTCCATTGCCTTTTGCTTAGGCAACAGTTCCTGCTTCTCTCTGTCAAGGTCATCTTCCTTCCTTCCTCTCTACAAAAGCAGGCTACAAGGGCAAAGAGACATCTCCTGTCGATTGTCCTCATATATGTGCATATTTCTTGATAGCTCTTTAAGAATCATTTTCTCCCATCCATGTAACAGATAACAAATTCTTATTAACAAGATTATGTGATAAGATGGGTCTTGAAGCGGTGAGAAGAAAAGGCCATTACTTGCCCAGTAGTTGAAACAGAAGAAGTACCATTCTCACCTTTGCCTTCATTGTAACCATTGCCTGCGGCGCCCATATTCATTTTACAGTGATGCCCAGCAGATGGCAAGACCAACATAAAGAGAAGCTATAATGCCAGCAGCAGTGATGTGGCCTCAAGGATTGGACCAAGAAAAAATTGAAAAAAAGATCAATGGGATAACACGTAATGCCATTACTATAGTTTTTATCCTGCAATGTTGTTCATTGTCTTGATATACTTCTTATCTCTGTGGAGAACTAGTAAGAGCAACCCAACCAGTGCATCAGATGTGATGTAAATGGTCCCATGGGAAATCAAGATAATAGTCTTGAAGGCACATGGATCCCACGGTGATAGAAACCACTGGCAGCCTGGGAGCTTCATACACTCTTCCCCGAGTCCCACAAGAAAAAGAGAGAACAGAAAAGTAATGGAGTCAAACCAGCAGACTACATAAAGAGCTTGAAAGTGGGTCAGCCAAGCTGCCACCTTGCCCACCTGCTGGATTTCTGATCCCATGGAGTCCATCTGTGGAAGAGGAGGCCTGGTGGGAAGAAAGCTATCTTTTTTTTTTCCTCCTTCTCCTAAAGATGCAAGAAGACATATTGAGCAGGCAAAGCTTGTGAGTCCCCATTTTTATCAGAGCCTTTAAAGTATCTTGCCTGGGGCTCCAACAAAGGAACCAACTCACACCTGAGTCAAGTGTGACAGTATTGCACACCGAGAACCTCCATGTTGTCTCTCTGCACTACACTATTTGGATGTTGTAGATGACATTCTCATCGACTTCATGGATGCCGAGCCCCTTGGTATCTGAAGGGGAGGCTGAGATGGCAAGGGAACAGATCAAGCCGTCCCTCTAAACAGAAGTGCTGGGTCAGGAGGCCCGGGGTATGCTGACCTCCTCTTTTCTCCATGCGAGACACCTACTATTGTGAATCAAAGGGGATTTTTCTTAAACAAAGCAGTTTGTCTCGTGCATGTATCTGGCTCATCAGCAGAGCACTTAATTCATCAGTAGCCGAACATGAATGCCTGGCCCCACACCAGCACACTGTTTACTCAGCAGTCTGTTCCCATTTCCCAGCTACATTGCAGAACAGCCCAATCACTGACAGCAAAATAATTAGATGTGAAGTCCATTCTAACTTAACACTGTTTTATCAATGCATGGTTGTTCTGTATTTCAGCCAGTAAGAAGAGATTAGTGCCCAAATCTAACACCTTGTTTAAGCTACACATCACGATGTATTTATTTGCAACTTAAGTATTGGAATGCTCAGATCTAGTAATAATGTGATTTGTATGTGCCAGGTAGGAAAGGAAATGGGTGGTGTGTGACAAGTGAGCACAGCTGGTGTTGAAACAGCATGGCTCTCTCTTCACCCAACAGGAGTAAGGAATATCTGCAGGGCCTCTCTGGGAACGTAGCTTTGAGAAGTCAACATAGATTAGTTTGATTTTTAAAAATATGTGAGCAAAGCCATTGTTTAATGTTTTAGTCTTAAAAAAAAACAGTAGCAGATGATGGGAAAAACCACTGTCTGTTTGAGATCCTGGGGAGCTGTTATCAGAGTACAACTTCATGAATTGGATGGAGAAGTAGTCTGATCTGGGGTAAGACAATTCCCTAAGGTTATGTATTAAATACTCAGGAGAGAGCTTAACAAGGGTTATGGTTACAAGGGTTAAATGATCCTTTGAATAACAGAATTGTAGACAATGTACAAAGCCTTGTTAAGGAAGAGCCATTATGTTCTACTGATTGCTGTAGCTGTAAATTTAATCCAAACATGAAAGAAAATATTGAGAACTATCACCTTAATTATAGCCACAACACTTGATGGCTGTCGTGCCCTCTAAAAATCAGATTTATTTTCCCTTTCTTGGTCAGCTTCCCTGCCACATCTCTGACCCCTAAGGATCAGTTCCCCCATGCTTTTTTCCCCCTCCACAAGTGAAAAAAAAATAGCTTTCTCCCCACCAGGCCTCTTCTTCTGTAGATTAACTCCGTAGGATCAGACATTCAGCAAGTGGTGACTGTTGATGTTTTCCTACTAACGATTAAGACTGCTATTGTACCTAATCATTTTGGCCGGGTAAAGAGGTTGTATTTGATTGTCTCCTTTCACGTGCTTGATGGCAATCGCCTGGGGGGAGGAACCTGCCCAGACTTGTTTCAGTTCCTTTTTCTCTTGTCTGCCGGCATGTAGCAAGCCAGGTAGCTCTCAATGAGAGCTAAGTCCTTTAAATATGTTTTGCTTTCGTTTTGCTTTCTGTAAATAAATTATTTTTATAGAAATGCCTCGTGTGTGACTTTTCTGATCTCTCCTGGGCTAAAGGCTTTCCCAGCAATCTGCCAACAGGTTATGGGCCCAGTGAGCAGCCCAGTAAAATCCAGAGAGAAAAGAGAGATCAGCTCCACACCTCATGCACAATTTAAAGGATGGTAGCAAAGACCTGTGAAGATTTTCTTTGGAGCCGCCTGGAGATTTTCCAGCAACTGCCGGTCTACAGGACAAAGAAGCTAGCTGAGGTGACTTGCAAAAGAAGGAAGAAGCCATGGCTACCTCCCAGCCCTCAGCGATGCCTCTGGAGCGCCTATCAGAGACCAACTATTTGAATTGGGCCCTGAAGATGGAGATGTATCTTCGCAGAGAGAATCCTTGGCTGCCAATTGGTGAGCAAAACCCCCAAAATCCCAGTGCTGAATGGCTGAAACAGGATGAGCGGGCTAGAGCCACCATTATCTTGGGAGTTGAGGACAATCAGCTAGTCCACGTGCGAGGCATGCAGTCTGCAAAGCAACTTTGGGACGCTTTGAGAGACTTATATGTAAAGGCAACAGCAGGGAGTAAAGTTACCCTGACAAAAAAGCTGTACAAAGCCTACCTTGCAGAAGGAGATAGCCTTCCTGAGCACCTGCATTATATTCAGCAGCTGTTTGTTGAGTTGCAGGAGAGAGGAATGGAATTTACACCTCTCATAAAATCATATATCCTCCTGTCCTCACTGAATGAAACATGGGACACGCTGATTTGTACCCTGGAGGCTATGCCTGAAGCAGACCTCACCCCATCGTATGTTACACAGCGCTTACTTGCTGAATGGGAGAAGAGAGAGGAAAGGTTCCCCCCCCCATCTTTTCTGGAAAGCTGCAATACCAGAAAATGAAGGAAAAGAAGGGAAAGGAAGCTGAGGCCACAGCACTAGCCAGCCAGCGATGCTTCACTTGTGGTTCAGCTGGACATTTGCAAAGAGACTGTGCCATGAGACCCAAGAGTAGAAAGACAGAGAAGAAGAACACAAGGGCAACACAGAAGAAGGCTCTTCAGACAACCCAAATTGCACAGGTTGCTGAGAAGGGTAATTCTGGTGTATGGGTGTTAGATTCTGGGGCCAATTGTCGTTTATGTAATTGTAAAAGCTCTTTTGTGTCACTGTCTACAACTGAAAGACAAAGTGTATCTTTGGCTGATGGGTCTGTGACCAAAATTATGGGACAAGGTGACTTGTATTTATCCTGCTTGGGAGAAACTGTACAAGGTGTGTTGTATGTGCCAAATTTACAATCAAACCTTTTATCTGTGGCACAATTGGCTGCAACAGGGTATATCATAACATTTAAGAAAAATGGTTGTGAGATACGAAAAAATGGGAAATTGTGTGCTACTGGTATGTTAAAAGACTCCTTGTACATTGTGCAAAATGCAAGGAAGCCAAGCTGCAAGGCTGCAGTTGGCAACAAGCCATATCATGACCAAACTGTACACCTGATGCACAGGAGATTTGGTCATGCTAATTTCAAGTATATAGCACAAGTGCCACAGCTGTGTGCTGACCTAAAGATAAAACCCTGTGATAAATACTTAGACTGTGTAGTTTGCAAAGAATGCAAAACACTAAAAGCTCCTGTGAGTAAGCACAGTGACAGAGTTACAACTAGACCTTTGGAAATTGTACACTCTGACATTATTGGTCCATTTGCTCCAAGTCTTGGACAAACAAGGTATGCAATGACCATCACTGATGATTTCTCAAGATACACATTTATCTACATCTTAAAACATAAAGATGAGGCATTTGAGAAATTTAAAGGTTTTGTGACATGGGCAAATGGAAAATTCCCTAGGCCTGTATCTGCACTCCAATGTGATAGAGGAGGAGAGTACCTTTCTCACAAATTCAAAAGGTTCCTAGCAGAAAAGGGGATAGAACAAATTCTTTCTAACCCTTACACCCCTCAGCAAAATGATGTTGCTGAAAGAAAGGGCAGAACCTTGCAAAATGCGATGAAATGCATGCTAAAAGATTCACAATTATGTTTTAATTATTGGGCAGAGGCCATATCGACTGCTTGTTATGTACAAAACAGATTGTATAACTCTGTGATTCAGGATACTCCATTCCATTTGTTTTATGGTGTGAAACCAAAGGTAAACCATCTTAGAGTGTTTGGTAGCACTGCATGGGTTCACATTCCAAAACAGCAGAGAAGGAAAGGAGGCCCCACAACAAAGAAAGCCATCTTTGTTGGCTATGAACAAAGCCAAAGGAGCTACAGGTTCATAATGGGAGAGAAATTAATAATTAGCAAAAGCGCTTCTTTTGCTGAACAAAACTGGGGGAGATTAAATTCTAGCTCTCCAGTTGATCTGACCACCACAAGAGAACAGCAAGGACTTGCTGATGGTGATCTTTTGCCTGATGAGCACATTAAACCAGAAAAGCAAACTGAAGATCTGTCTGATGAGACAGATGCTTCTCAGGAAAGTGATAGGAGTCAAAATTTAAGCCCTGTATTACCTCACAGATCTCAGAGAAGTAATAAAGGCGTTCCTCCATCACGTTTTCAGGCTGAAACAGTAAAGGTTTTTCACATATTCACGGAACCTGAGTCTTTAGAACAAGTGAATGCTTTACCACCTGAGATTGCACAAAATTGGCATTCTGCCATGCAACAGGAATTAGCATCCTTGAAAGAAAACAAAACATGGAAACTGGTAAATCTACCTCCCAATGAATGCTGTCTGGGTTGTAGGTGGGTTTTCAAACTGAAAAGGGATGCTGATGGCAAAATCCAAAAATATAAAGCAAGGTTGGTTGCAAAAGGGTTCACTCAAAGGAAAGATTTAGACTTTGACAAGACTTTTGCACCAGTTACTAAAGGTGAATCAATTAGATTACTGTTAAAAGTTGCTGCACTGAAAGGAATGTCAGTTCACCACTATGACATTCAAACTGCATTTCTCTATGGTGATTTAGACCACAGATTATAGATGCAACCCCCTGGCTATGAAAAAGGGGAGAATCTAGTCTGTGAACTGCAGAAGTCAATCTATGGGTTAAAACAAGCTGCTAGATCCTGGAACCAAAAAGTAGATGAAAAACTGCAGAATTTTGGTTTTGAAAAAGGAAAAGCAGATCCATGTGTATATATGAAGAAAGACAAACAAGGCTGTATGTATCTGTGCATTTATGTTGATGATTTGCTGCTGTTCACATCAACAGAAAAACAAAGGCTTGATTTTGAAGCCTGCATGAAAAGCCATTTCACATTAAAAAGCCTTGGAATTATAATAACCTAGGTTTGGAAAAACACAGGAAGAAGGATGGTAGTTTTCTGTTAAACCAAAGGGGAGATAATGGTAAAATAATGTGAATGGAAAGACATACAAAGTTGTCAAAGAAGATTGGTTTGCATCTTAATCTATAGTATAAAAAGGGGAGTGTTGATGTTTTCCTACTAACGATTAAGACTGCTATTGTACCTAATCATTTTGGCCGGGTAAAGAGGTTGTATTTGATTGTCTCCTTTCACGTGCTTGATGGCAATCGCCTGGGGGGAGGAACCTGCCCAGACTTGTTTCAGTTCCTTTTTCTCTTGTCTGCCGGCATGTAGCAAGCCAGGCAGCTCTCAATGAGAGCTAAGTCCTTTAAATATGTTTTGCTTTCATTTTGCTTTCTGTAAATAAATTATTTTTATAGAAATGCCTGGTGTGTGACTTTTCTGATCTCTCCTGGGCTAAAGTCTTTCCCAGCAATCTGCCAACAGTGACTTGGTGCTTTATTTTTATCAGAACATAGTTAAAATACAAAACAGTAAATACAGTAAAGATAGAAGATAGCATTAAAAGAAAAAAGACACAAACCGTAAATGTGAGAGTAGAAAGAAGATAAGCACAAAGAACAAACAATTAGCTATCCCCGTTACAGATATACATATAATTGAAATAAATTAATCTCTTACTAGTAATTTATCCACATTAACATTATTTCTATCCAAACAAACCCACTATTCACTAAAACCCATAATTATAACTTCCTTTTTTTCCGTCATGAGCAGGTAGTCTAAAAATGGTTGCCATGAATCTATAAATCTGGAAACAGTATTATCTCTTAATAGAGCAGTTATCTTCACCGTTTGTGCCAAGTCCATTAATTTAATTATCCATTCTTCCATTGTCGATATTTGTGGTTCCTTCTACCATTGAGCATAGAGTATTCTTGCAGCAGTAATCATATGCAGAAGCAAACTTCCATGCTGTTTCTCCAATTCTTCCTCCATCAAACCTAAAAAGAACAGTTCTGTTTTGTTTGTTTTTAATATTTACATTAAGAAGTTTTTGAATAACAATACATATCTGGTCCCAAAATTTCTTTGCTTTTTCACACGTCCATCAAAGGTGGTAGGAAGCTCCTTCTCCCTGTGAACTTTTCCAACAAACATTCATTACATTCTTAAACATTTTTGATGACTTGACAGGTGTTAGGTACGAGCGGTACATCATTTTATAAAAGTTTTCCTTTAAATTATAATTTAACGTAAATTTTAAATCTTTTGTCCACGTTTTTTCCCATTGTTCCATCACAGTATTATACCCAAAATTTCTAGCCCATTTAACCATACACTCCTTAACTTGTTCATCCTCCAGATTCATTTGTAGTAACATCTTGTACAATTTGTTAATAATATGTTCATCATTCATACAAAGTAGAGTCTCAAGGTAAGTTATTTCATTTACAAATCTCTAATTCTTTTTATCGAACTTAAACTGTTCAAATAATTGCATATAAATAAACCAGTGACATGAAAGACTTCTATCTCTAATTTTTATCTTGTCTTAAACATAGGTTTGCCTTCTTCAAAATTTAATAATTCTTTATGGTTCAACAACTTTGTTTCTCCCACATTTTCTTTTCTAGCAAATGCTTCCTGGGGTGATAACCACAAGGATACATTAGGTGACAGTCTACCTTTGTATTTATCCCAAATCCGTAATATAGCCTTCCTAATCTAATGATTTTTGAACTCCTTATTTACCTTAACTTTGTCATACCACAGGTTGGCATGCCATCCAAATCTTAACTCATGACCTTCAAGTTGTAACAATTTTCTATTCTCTAAAGTTATCCAATCCCTCATCCACAGAAAACAACATGCCTCAAAATACAATTTTAAATCTGGCAACCCCAGACTTCCTCATTCCTTAGCATCCTGTAACAGTGTATACTTAATTCTTGGTTTTTTACCTTGCCAAATAAACTTTGAAATATCTTTTTGCCATTGTTTAAATATTATATCTGTTGAGAGAATCAGTATCATCTGAAAAAGGAACAACATCCTAGGCAGTACATTCATCTTGATTACAGAAATCCTCCCCATAAGCAACAAGTGTAATTTTCCCCATCCTATCAGGTCTTTTTTAACCTCATTCCAAATTTTACTATAGCTATTTTGAAACAATGCACTATTTTTAGTTGACAAAATCACTCCCAGATATCTAATCTTTTTTTCACTCTTAAAACCGGTCTTTCTCATCAACAATTCTTGATTATTCAGCATCATATTTTAATTAACATTTTCATTTTTTGTTTATTTACTTTGAAACCTGCTAATGACACAATTTTTTCATCAAATATTCAGCTGAGTCCAAAGGATCTTGTAATATCAAGACTAGATCATCAGCAAATGCTCTTAACTTTAAAATCTCCTGTTTAATCTTTAAGACTTTTATTTGTTCATCCCTTCTGATGTCACTCTAACACTAAAATAAACAACAAAGGTGATAAAGGACATCCTTGCCTTGTTCCTTTTTCTATCTTACATGCTTCAGTCAACTCATCATTCACAGTAATATTAGCCCTTGGGATGTACAAACTGACATAATTCCCTTTATAAAAGATTCTCCAAATTCCATACTTTCCAAAACCTTAAACATAAAAATCCAATTCAAATTATCAAAGGCTTTCTCTGCATCTAAAAAAATAAGGACCATCTGACGTTCATTATGATATTGTAAATATTTTATGATATCTAACACAATTCTTATGTTGTCTTTTAATTGTCTTTTAAGTAGAAATCCACTTTGATCATGGTGAATAATTTCCTGTAAAATTATTTTCATCCTTTCTTCTAACACCAATGCAAATATTTTATAATCATTATTTAACAGTGAAATTGGCCTATAGTTCCTAAGTGAAAGGAGGTCCTGTCCTTCTTTTGGTATGAGTGCAATGTTTGCTTCCCTCCATGTGTCTGTCATGTTCACCGTTCCAATGTTCCTGGTACATCGTAACATTTCGCATGTCATTTACCTGATATGTGTTTGATCTGGGAAGGGAGGAGGATTCCATCTCGGGGAGGCGTTATCTGTTGGCTGCTGGTTTGGAATGTGTTTGGGTTATCTCATTGTGTTCAAGGTTACTTTCCCAGGATCAGTAGAAAACGATTACCAGCACCTGGGGGGAGGGGGGGGTTGCTACGGCCGGGCGAGGGGAGGGATTACGTTTTGAGCCGAGGGTTTTTAGTTTGTATTTGGCGCGCTTTTATTCATTCTCAGCTTTCTCTGTATTTGCATACTATTCTTACAATAAATCAGATATCATAAGTACCTGCTTGTGAGTCTGACTCTGTTAGGACAGGCAATCATTACAGTGTCTGGCATTGCTGAACCCAACAAGATTGAATTCATCAATTCTTTAAAAGGTAAAAGAATCTGATCTGCAAAACATAATACATTGCAGATATTCCATCAGGTCATGGTGCTTTTCCTAACTTAGTTTTCGTTATAGCTTCCACTATTTCAAAAGTGGTTATAGAGCTATTCAGTATTAATTTCTGTGCTTGTGAAAGTTTTGGTAACTTTTCTTTATTCAAATATTCATCAATCTTTTCCAATGAAATTTCCTGCTTCTCATATAGATTAGAAAAGAAATTATAAAATGCTTTTTTAATTTTTTTATTGTCCACTAATTTAGCATTACTGTCCAGAATTTTAGTAATCATTTTCTTTTCTCTTTCTTTCCTTAATTTATATGCTAACCATCTTCCTGCTTTGTTAGTGAATTCGAAATATCTCTGCTTAGCATATTTTAATTTCATTTTAATTTCTTTTAATGTTAACACTGACACTTGCAGGTGTAATAATTTAAGCTGATAAGCAATATTATTATCTGATGGCTTTTTCTTCAATTCTTTCTCTTTTAATTTAATCTGATCTAAAACGATTTGTAATTTTTGTTGAGGTTTTTTCTTAATAATCCGATTGTGATAAATAAAATGTCTTCTCATAATCACTTTACTAGCGTCCCACACAGTTTTTACATCTATTTCATTACCTAAGTTAATCTCAAAACGATCTTTTAATTTCCTTTTACAGTCCTCAACAACCTTTTTTTAAAATAGCTTCATTCAATCTCCATCTGAAAGTTCTAGAAATTTTCTTTATAACCATAGTTACAGGATTGTGATCAGAGAAGGTTCTTAGTAAAATATCCACTTTGGAAATTTTATTTGCCAAATCTGTTGAGATCCATATCATATTGATTCCTGAGAATGATTTATATCTCTCAGAATAAAAGGTATCATCTTTTGCCATTCCATTTTTATATCTCCAGGAATCTACTAATTCCAAATTTTCCATTAAGTCAAAGAAAGACTTTGGTAATTTTCCTTGTTTAATTTTAATTTGCTTCTCAGATATTCTATCAATCAATGGTACAGTAACTCCATTCCAATCTCCCATCAAGCACCAGCTTTGGTATGAGAAGAGTGACAGTTCATCCCAAAGTTTCATATAGAACTTACTTCTGTCATCATTCGATGCATATATTCCCACTATAATCATTTTAAGTCCATATATCTCCACTTCAATTACTACATACCTGCCATAGTCATCCGCAAGTAACAAACGTGGTTTCAGATAAGATTTAACATAAATTACAATTCCATTAATTTTCTTTTTTGAATTAGCTGAAACAAACTCCTGCCCCAAATTCTTATTTATTAAATATTTTATATCTTTTTTCTTTATATGTGTTTCTTGTAAACAAAGCACATCATATTTCAATTTATTTAAATAATGAAAAAAAAATTCCTTTTTTGTGGAGCGTTTGCTCCATTTATATTCCATGTGAGGTGCTTCAGATCCATTTTTATGTAAGTAATTCATCAGAGTCTTTAGAAGTGACAGCCATTTCTTCTCTATGTATTGCACCTTCCTTTCTTTTAATTCTGCCTGTCTTGTTCCAAATCCATTCTATGTCTCGTTAAAAAAGTCTTTAGCTTTAGGAATTGAAGTTAATTTAAATCTTTTTTTGTTGAAATGTGAAACTCACCCCTTCTAATCTTTCCCAACGAAAGGGGGCTTTATTCTTTTTCAACACATCCATCAAAAAGGCATATTCCTTCCTCTTTCTTAAGATCCTTACTGGTATTTCTTTAAGCACAATTATATCTTCTCCTCCAATATCAAGTTTAGCATCAAAGTGTGCTTGCAAAACCAAATCTCTTGTTTTTTTCCTAGAAAACTCTACCAGTACATCTCTTGGTTTATTATGTATATTTGCGTATTTAGAATTAATACAATTTTTTTTTCTATTTCATCCAACATCCTGTCTTCTTCCCAGTCAATTAAGGATGCCAAGGCTTGCATAGTCCTTTCTTTTAACTCTTCTTCCTTAACTTCAGGAATACCCCTAAATCTTAGACAAAATTCCTTGTCTCTTAATTCCAATAGTGCAATTCTATCAAGTTCATTCTCTCTTTCAATCTCCAACAAGTCAACCCGATCATTAACTTTTTAACATTCTCCTTCCATTTTCTTTTCCATCTTCTCCAATTTTTGGTCAAGCCTTTTTTCAAAGTCAGCTAATTTTAATTCCAATGATTGATTAACATTTTGAATAATAGTCTGCAAAGTTTTAAGGGTATATTCTTCAAACATGCCTTTCATCCAATTACATTCTCCAGACCCACATCTTACTTGCTTTCTAGTATTCATAATGTAATTTATTTGTGATTTGTATTTCAATTTAGTAGCTCTCTCCAGTGACATTAAGGAGAAGAAAAAGTACATTAAAGTGTACTATATCTTTTTTTTTTTTGAAGAGCAAATTGAACCAGCTTGCATCTTTATTTAGAGTAAGAAAAAAGCAAAAGGAGAAAAAAATGGGGCTTCTTTAAAATGATAAATAGTGCAAGTTCCCTGCTCAAGTTGTTAATCCTTTAAATTTCATTCAAACACACTAACGAAGCCTCGAAATAATGAAAAGCTCACCAAGAGAAAAAGTTTTTCTGTAATAAAGAATAACCTCTTTGAATTCTCCAATTAAAGTACAACTAAGTGATTTAAGAAATGAGGTGGTCAGAAGTATTGTCCTTTTAAAAGGCTTCTAGCTTGGCTTCTACAAGATGTTTTTCACACTTCCCAGCTGACTCTCACCATTCAATCACGGCTCCGTGATTCTTCAGTGGTTTCCAGCCATCCGGAAGACACAGGGAGCGATCTGCCAGCTTCTCCTTCCGCAGAGAGTGCTTCGTGTCTCGAAGTAAATCCTGAGGCCCAATAATCGCCATGCTGTAGATTCTAGATATGGAGCTTCGCTAGGACTAGCCTTCCACCATTAGTCCTCACTGGAAGTCCTCCCTGTTGTGGCTGTTTCTTGACCCAGCCTGTTTCAAAGGGCTGACAACCGAGCAGCTACACATGTGGTTAATAAGACACGAGTGTGAATCCTTAAGCTCAGCATTCAGAAGAA
Organism: Candoia aspera; assembly: GCF_035149785.1. Classification (NCBI taxonomy): domain Eukaryota; kingdom Metazoa; phylum Chordata; class Lepidosauria; order Squamata; family Candoiidae; genus Candoia; species Candoia aspera. The sequence continues at coordinate 178,289,769 of NC_086153.1, forward strand.
AGAGTTCAAAACCTTGAATGGACCATCATCTACAGGCAGGCAACCTTGGGTTGTAATCTTAGGAAACTAGAACTACCCAGAATGTTGAGCATTTGCACCCATGCCTAAACAAAAAGGTTGAAATCAAAAGGACTTTTTAGTCTGCTGTTCGTTTGGTTTTTTTTGCTGCTACTGTCCTGCTGCCCTCCATCCCTCACTCCACCCCAAGCTATAGTGGCCTGCTTCACATATAATACATTCTGTAAACTATGCTGTGACTCATTGAAAGGAATTGTAGGAGTTCTCCCAATTTTTTGGAGGCCACTAAATTGCTTACCCCTGGATTAGTGTGATGTGAGAACTCAGCTCTTGAGTTGTCCTACCCTACTCTGGAGTGTCAAAGATGAGGAAGAACATAGGCATTCAGTAGAAGCCATAATAACAGCAAAAGGACATTGCATGGCTCATGATATCATCATGCAAATATACACAAACTATGTACTTGCATCATTTGGGTGATAAAACATGAGGCATGCAGTCTCACTTCCCCTTGGCCCATCTGTGCAGACATCCACAAGCAGAAATTTAAAGCTTGAGCTGTAGTGACCAGTGTCACCACACTGAGGTTCAGACTAACAGCCTCTACCTTTGGTCTGCTCCATCAAGGATTCCTAAAAACCTTTCAATAAGTTTTCCAGTTTGCTGCTTACTGGACTTTTATATCAGGAGTGAACATCAGGGGATATAAGATGTGGTGAGGCAGTCATCCTGAGAGGGCAGAGAGAGAAAGCTCACCGTCCTCATCCTGGAACCATCTCTACATGTGCAGTGCCCTCCAATCTTAGGCAAGTCGTGTTATTGGAAGACTTTTGCTTTCCTTTACCTGAAAGCGTGGGCTCTCCTTAGTGGAGGCTTAACTGGTCAGTCTTGTCAGTAAAAGCAGGTACATGGGAGAGAAGAATGATTCCTTCCAGGATTGTTAGAGAGTCAGCAATCTCTCTGGGTTGTTCCTCTACATCTGTGAAGTTATCAGCCATGAAATGAACACAAACAGTAGGCTAAAAGAATCATAGATCAGTTAGCCTGTAATCTAGGACTACAGGACAGGCAGCGTGTGTGTGTGTGCACACGAAGAATGACATAATGAGACTGGCTGAAGAATGTCCACGTTGTGCAGAGTTTCTATTATCTAATGTTCCTTTTGAGGGAAGGGTCACTGTCAGTTCAGAGTCATCTTCCTTTGAAATGAAAATAGTAAAAAGCTGAGGTGAGCCTGTTTTTAGAATCCAGGAAATAGTAAATCACAAGGATTTGGTCATTCAAGGAACATTCAAAGGACTTCACCATGACTAAAGTCACATATTTCACTAAGACAAGTTGTAGCTTGCTTCGTTAGCTTGTTGCATGACTCAGACAACTGTGGTTTATTCATGAAACAATGGTAAACCTATTATGGCTTAATGCAGAAGCTGAATAGTGCACATAGGACACTGAGAATGAGAATACCCTATTGCTGGATGGGTGGTTTAAGAAGTAGACAGTATACTTGCTTACTTAGGAGTAAGTCAGATTTAATTCAATGCAGTTTTCTTCTAACGGTGTGTGTGAATGTGTGTGCACGCATGCGCATAGGTTTCCACTGTGGATCTCACTGGGAATCCACATCATCATCATCTCCTTGCTAAAGAAGCTCAGTAATAAACTGATATTACTTTCCAGTTCTCAAAAATCTCTTGACAGTGTGGGCTTCTATAACCATAGGTCCCCTGTTACTATCAGACTACATATCCCACCATCCCTAATCATGCTGGTTCAAGATGATGACAATCAGCCCAGCATCATTAGCATCCTATGTGGCTCTTGACACCTAGCTGTGTTGTTGGGGGAGATCTTCCTCTCTTTGCTCTTAATACAATGCCTTGTCCTGCCCCTGTTACCCCTGTGAGGATCTGATTTTGGAGAATAAGGGAAAGGCTGGATATGCCTGGGCTTGGTAATGTATGCCACTAGATGGCAGGCACATCTCACTTCCCTAAAGGACAGACTCCTTTATCTTGCAGGGTGAAGGATAACTATCATTATGTTCTGTGTGAAAGACTCTGGGTTCAGTTTAATGAGAACACCTACCCTCAAACATCATATACATGCTACGAGCACTTGAAAACCCCAGCACTTCTATTGGCTTTAGTGTCCAGGGATTTTTGCCGAAAGAAGCTCCATGGAAATTCAGCAACGGATTATTTTCCTTCCCTCCCTTGATGGTCAAAAAGCTTCTTTTGACAAATCACTCTTCTTAGGCTGCTGTGGCGGCTGCTGCTAAAAGCACAGGAGTGGAACCAGTATAAACAGTAGCTATTATATTTACACTCTCCAGCAAGAACAGTTTGGGGCTGATTATATAATATGACCAGTCATCTGGAAAAGAACCAAAGCAGACATTTCCCCATCTCTTGCCCTCCAACTGTGCAGCGCTTCAGCTCCCAGGATCTGTGGCATGTCCAGAAAGCACTTTCTGTTCCATACGTCCCATTTCTCTCACCTGTTACCTGCCTCTTCTCCTGGAGATGTCATAGCATGCACCCAGGATCATCTGTATTCAAAGCAGTGACCTCCCCAGGAAGTGGTGCCCCTCCAAAGTAGCACAGGGCTGGGAAGGAGATGCTTATATTCTGTGCGTAGGGACAGGAAGGAATGCCCTTGCCCTCATCCAGGGAGTAAGCCCCTTGTTTCTATCCACGAGCATGTTTCTCTGGAGCCCTACTATTTATTCTGTCAGAAACAATGTGATTAATACAACCAACTAACACCATCTAGGGCTGAAAGAGCAGCTGATCTGTGTTTCTTGAGAGGCCAGTCCTGGGAGCAAAGCGTGATGAGGCTTTTTGCCTGAACTGATGTGAACTGGCCTGTCCCCTGCTTTTGCTTCAGAGGAATGCCTAAATTTAGCAAAGCATCTGAAGCCTTCCTAATGGCATTATGGGTAAGGAAGGCGGCAGCTGGCAGAAGCTTAAGTGGGCTGGTGCCTCTGCTGATTTCATGGAAGCAGCATGTGGGGAAAAGGCAAGGAGAAAGAAGGAGCATAGGCTGGCACCAGAATCAGCGACTTCTTTGTCCTCCATTTATATCAAAAACAACTTCCATTTTGTGGCCAGGAGAACTCACCAGGTGCTGAGCTCAAGTCAAAGGAGACTTTATTTTCACATTAGGTTTAAATATTTGTAAGGTGGAGAGGTGGAGGTAGAGAGCCTGTTAACAATATGGAATAAGCACTTACAGGAATGCAGGGTAATGGTTAACAACCGAAAAAGTGATGTGGTTTGTTTTTAAAGGGAATCCATGACAATTTTAAAAATTAATAAAATGGCATAGCAATGCCAACATGCTGTCTGATCCATTAGAATCCATCCCAATACTGTTTAAATGTTCCTATCCTTGAGCTGACATGTATGGAGCATTAAGCTAGGTCTTGCTAACCTGCTGGGTTAATTTTCATTTGTTTAGCTCATGGAACTTTTCAGAAGGAACAGCTATTATCTGCACAAACTAGCCTGCTAGCCCACTGCAGGAACAGAGCCAACCAGTGCAGGAACATCCAAGCATCCATACAACAATTGTGCGGATGTACATACTCAAAGTCCACACATTATGAAACTCCTTGGATCATAGCAGGCATGTTCTGAGCTGCTCTTCAAAGCATAAGAGCACGGCATGGAAAAGGTTTTTCACCTGAGGAATTAGTGAGCCCTGTACTATGTCTAGCAGGAAGACTCTAGCAAGAGAAAGCATCCATTCTAGTCAGCAGACAGAAGGACCGCTGAGTGCAGAACACTGACTGACTCTCAAAGAAGGAAGAGACAAATGAAGTATCTTGGAAGCTGGGTAGAATCTTGAATTGGAATACTGCAACACGCTGCAAACCTTTGATTGTCTTGTTGCAACTTATTATTTACCTGGAATGGGAAGTTATTTCTAGACATCTCAAGCCCCTGCAGGCTTCTGTCTTGGTTTTCTAGATCTTTACCATTCTTGAGTATTGTACTGATTGATTGATTGGACATATGTATTTATTTATTTTATTTATTTTTTTATTTAATTAAAATTATATCACTGCCCATCTCCCCCCAATGGGGGACTCTGGGCAGTTTACAATAAAATATATAGCTGCCTCTCTCATATAATGACTCTAAGCAGTTCACAACAATCTATAAAATCATCACTAACAACAAAAGTATCCTTCCCCCCAGGCACCAGCCAAACAGCCTCCCAGCAAAAACACCATCCTAGCCCAATGCGTGGGGGAAGAGCCAGGTCTTCACGGCCCTCTGGAAGGCTAAAAGGGTAGGGATCCCTCGGATCTCAGGTAGGAAGCTGTTCCAAAGGGCTGGGGTGGCCACTGAGAAGGCATCTCTCCAAGGTCCCATCAGGTGGCAACATTTAAGGGAGGGGACCTGGAGCACACCTGTCCTATCTGACTTAGTAGGATGGGCAGATACCCTTGGGGAGGGGTGGTCCCGCAAGTAACCTGGCCCTGTGCCATGTACCATGTAGGATCCCCTGCTTGCTCCTTGGAAATATCTTCCAGGCATTCAAATATTTTCCAGGCTTGGAAATATCTTTGTCCTAACAACCAGGAAACACACTGAGACATGGAACAGGTCTCTAATATTTATTGCTAGTACTTAACAGGAATCCTAACAAACTGAAGAAGCGTGGGGAAAACCCAGACATATAACCCCCAAGGGTTAAGGCGGTCCCGATCTGTGTCTCTTTGAATGGCTGAACAATTCATCAGTGCTACGCATGCGCTTGGCAGTCTGGATGGGAGCCCCCTGCTCGCCATCCTTACTCATGACAATCTTCTTTGCTTCTCAAATTGTCAAGCTGAAACTCTATGAGTTTGACAGAAGTAAGGACACACCCACCCACAATAATGTATCTTGTATTAGTATGAGTCTAGTCCTGTCAGATCAGATGCATGTACCTTGAACATCTGTTCTGAAGAGGAGAGGAGGAAAAGGAAGGTACTAAATCCATTTGTCCATATTCTTCCTTAAAGATTAGACATAAATATTTGCAGCTTATTTGACAATTGTATGTGCTCGCAGAATGTTTTTGCATACATGATCACTCTCCCCATGTAAGAGCCTTCTTCCCATATATACACTGAATCATAATACACAGATCTTTGTTTAAAACCATGTCTTCCAGGGACAAAGGCAGCCCAGAGATGGAAATGAAGGCAAAAAAGTATCTCAGAAAAGCAATTTCCTTTATGAGTCTCCCATGGAAAGTGAGAAGAGATAGTAAGTCATTCCAAAGCTTCTGCCTTTTTAAAGCAAGAAATAAATTGAATAGTGATCCTTTTATTTTCCTATCACTAGTAACAGTTATGGAAAGACTACTTAATTATAGGAATGACTTTATTACAGTGATGCTACTGACTTCAATAAACAGAAAATGTGGCAAAGTTTTCCCTTTGGTTCTGCCCTTCCCCTTCTTAGCCCCCCGAGCTGACTTCCTTTCTCTGTTCTGCCTCTTTTGTTCTCTCTGTGACTGATTAGGATCATAAGTTTGCCATTTCCACATCCGCCTCTAAAGAAACTCACTTTGGTTCAACATTCATCATACTTGTCTGAAAAGCTTGCTATTATAACTGTGGAAACTTTTGCCAGATACCTTAATTTCAAGACCAAATGATAGAACATTCAGTGAATATATTCTTGCCAAACACCAGCAATGAACTGCTCAGTGTCTCTTGCCTACATCTTGCTCAATGTATCCAGCCAAGAAGCATATGGAATATGCGCAATTACATCTTTCTAGTTAAAGACTTGAAATAATTCCACCACAATTAGGCAGATAACATCCCAAAGTGAATCAACTTGTGGAGTGGGGGGAGGGAGAACAGGAATGAAACATATTTCGTTGGCCAGATGCTGTAAGCATACTCCTAATTTTAGAAAGCTAGGAGGTAGAGTTATTTAGAAGTTAGATTTTATGTAGCATGTTATATATCAATCACAGTGCAAAATACATGGAACAAATGTGTTGATCTCATATGTTGACTAACCTTCCATCTTCCAAAGAATAGCATCTCTTGGCAATGAACAAGGTTGCATTATATTTGAACTCAGAGCTGCAGCCAGGCAGTGGTGGAGAAGTTTTGTGGAGTCCATGTAGGAAGCAGCAGCTGGCAGGTCCAAAGAGAAAGTTAGAGAAGGCAGAAAATGGTTAGGTATAAGCACCAGGAGGATCAGGACCAACTTTTTTCCAGTGATCTGATTTGAGATGGTAGATCTGATTCCCATTTGTCCTCTATCTGATGATGATGATGATGATGAGCCATCAAGTCCTTTTCGACTCCTAGCAACCACATAGATAGATTTTCTCCATGACCTCCATTTTATACTATAGCTATTTATTTTTAAATCAGGCAAAAAATGGAAACTGTGCCAAAAGTGCTGCTCAAAAGATACTCAACCAGATAATGTGGTTTTCCAAGCTTTTTAACACTACTAAGCAAGGGGAGCGATTTCACAGTGAACTTGCAAGAAGAGAAAATAAACTTTGAGGAGAAAAAAGCACTGTGTGTCACCTAAGAAAAACTGGGCTGCTGCAATACAACCATCTAATGCTTCTACCCCTCCTTTTAGATTCTTTTAGACTCTTGTTCTTTATATATACTTTCTGTTTTAATACATATACTTTTATATCTTTTAACTTTTCATGATTTTTTTTAGACTTTGGTATATCTTCTATGCTTTTTAACTGACTGTACCCCACCCTCCTTATGCTGGTCTATGACCATAATAAAGATTTAATTGGCTGGGCTGACGCAAAGCCATTGGAGGGAACTTGCTCCATTGCTCCGGCCGTTTTCTGAGCCTCACTTGGCCTTTTTGTTGTTTATTTGTTCAGACGCTTCTGACTCTTCGTGACCTCATGGACCAGCCCACGCCAGAGCTTCCTGTCGGTCATCGCCAGCCCCAGCTCCCCCAAGGTCATGTCCGTCCATCACCTCTAGAATATCATCCATCCACCTTGCCCTTGGTCGGCCCCTCTTCCTTTTGCCTTCCACTCTCCCTAGCATCAGCACCTTCTCCAGGGTATTCTGTCTTCTCATTATGTGGCCAGAGTACTTCAGTTTTGCCTTTAATATCATTCCCTCAAGTGAGCAGTCTGGCTTTATTTCCTGGAGGATGGACTGGTTGGATCTTCTTGCAGTCCAAGGCACTCTCAGAATTTTCCTCCAACACCACAGTTCAAAAGCATCGATCTTCCTTCTCTCAGCCTTCCTTATGGTCCAGCTCTCGCAGCCATATGTTACTATGGGGAACACCATTGCTTTAACTATGCAGACCTTTGTTGTCAGTGTGATGTCTCTGCTCTTAACTATTTTATCGAGATTTGTCATTGGTGTTCTCCCAAGGATTAAGCATCTTCTGATTTCCTGTCTGCAGTCAGCATCTGCAGTAATCTTTGCGCCTAGAAATACAAAGTCTGTCACTGCCTCTACGTTTTCTCCCTCTATTTGCCAGTTATCAATCAAGCTGGTTGGCCTAGGAGGTCTTTTAGGAGAATGCTGGACTGAATGAGCAGAGTGAAATTGCTAAGGGTTTGTCTGTTTCCCTCTTCTCTTCTGCTTTAAAAACAAAATGCTCCATCACCTCCATTTGTTGGAAACCCTGGCTTAGAAATCTCAGTTATGATCTACTTTCAATGAACATGACTGTTTGTTCAGTGGCTTCAACTTTGGTTGCTTCTTCTCAGATAATCCATACTCAATCTCCAAGTGACCCATTGCAGGTCAGTTTGATACAGCATTGCAGCCTTCCTCTGTATCTGGATCCTTGACTTAGCTGAGCTGAAAGCCTTCCGTCCTTGTGAGGTGCTTTGATTCCTCTTTAGTTCAATGCTATCGCTGTCTTTTGCCTGTACGTTTAGAAGGCTATGACTTTTTGTTCCTGGTCATTTGGCTTAAGTCTGCTTTCTTGCTTGCTTTCAGAAGCATATCCTGTGTATATTCTGATAGTGCTTGGGAGCCTTGCCATTCTTTCCAGCCTCTACGTGTATGGTAAGCTTGGCCTTCTAGCAGTATATTAGATTTTATCAGATAGATATGCTAGGCTATATTCTATCCAGCAAGAGAGGTAACTTTAATTTTTATTTTTGAGAATTCCTTTCCATTCGCTAGTAATTCTTTCTATAAACTGCACCATTAGAATGCATTTGTGTTTCTTTGTTTCTTCTTTCTTCTAACATGCTGGCAGTTATGTAAGGGGGAAGCACAATCTTCCCAAGTCTTTGGGTCAGCATGTTCTGTCCATCTCTGGGTCCAGAAACAGCAACATCATCAATTAGGTATTGAACACTGGTGCCCACTTGCCTGGAGGCGATCGCCAATAAGCTGCTTAGTGTTGGACTCCAGAGCAGCTGCAACAGCGAGAGGTTGTATGTTGTCCACAACAATACTTTCTCTCGATTGCTCCGTGGTGGTGATGGTGGTGGCTGGGGAATTCTGGGAATTAATGTCCAGGCTTCTTAAAGTTGCTAAGGTTGAGAAACACTGCTCTAGCCCAAACTAGTCAAGAGTCAGCTCTCATAGAATGATAGGGTTGGAAGGAACCTCAGAAGTTTTCTATTCCGTTCCCCTATCCAGAACAGGATCATGCCAGACTAATGGCTTTCTACCCTTTGTTTGAAAACCTCCAGTGACCTCTCTATCACTTCTGTCGCACAGAATGCTGTATTGCCCAACAGCAATATAATCCTGGCATGTTCCCAATCACTTTTAGCATTTCAAAAAGGAACTGTTCTTTGAAAGCAACTGTTGGAGTTGAGCTCAAGAGAGCAACGTAGGGTTTTAAGTGGAATTACAACTCTTGAAGTTCAGTAATCAGCTTCACAAAAAGTTTCAAGAAAAACATACACTCCTTAATGCAATTTCAATTGCAAAGTTAGACTGATTATTGCTCCTATTCCGTTTTTCACATACAGTCCTCATTTAGTGACCACAATTGGGACAGGCAACTCAGTCGTTAAGCAAAGTGGTCACTCAGTGAAACTGCAATTGTGCTTATGATCTCATTTCAGCTTTCCTTTGTTTTACAAACCTGTGAAGGCCATAAATGTGAGGATTGATTGCAAAGTTACTTTTTCATCACCATTGTAACTGCAAATGGTTGCTAAACAAGGCAGATGCTAAGTGAGGACTACCTGTATAACGTTCTGCATGGGAGCTTAAAAACACTACTGCAGTTGTGTGAACACTTCTGACAAGATTTCATGGTAGCTCTTTTAGCTACACTACTTTCTAAACTGCAAAACAATTTCTCAGTAGCCCACATCTCAACGTTGAGCTGCTCTCTTTGAATTGAGTCCCTCTTTAAAAATGGATTTAGAGGTTGATTCTATTGTCTATCGGAAGAGAATTGAAAAGCTTTAGCTTTGATTTTTTTCAAAAAATCCTGCTGGTTGGACAACTTTCATTGGGTTTTGTAACTAATTGCTTAAAATTAGTTGCTTAACAGGCTGTCAGGAATAAAAGAATGCTTCTAAGACATCAATAAAGGCCAAATTTTAACAGGGAAATTAATTTATAGAGGTCCCACTTCCAAACCTACTAAAACATTACAAAAAGGTTTCATCCAAATATTTTTCATAATTATTTTAATAGTTTTAAAGTACTGTGAGATGTAAGATCCTAATGTTTACTGAAGACCATAAAACTACAAATAGGCTTTACAAAAATAGTTCAAGTTACCAGGCAAGCAGCCCTCTCAGGCAACAGCTAATCTTCAAAGACATCCAGGCTTTGCATCAAGGAGTTTTGCAGCCATTTTCATGTCATGCTAATTTCTTTAATTTCAAACACCTCTTTTATTCTCATCAGCATATATAAAACGTCTCCTCAGCTGATCCATATTGCTCTTGACAGTTTTCCATGAGATTCTTGTAGAGAAGGTGATGACTTGTGGGCCGGGCTTTCCCATTATTTGGACAGACCTGGTTGAACAATTGTATCCATGTATGTCAATGGCTCCACATCAAGCTGGAAGGAAGTGTTGAGTGGGATACTGCAAGGCTCCATTCCAGGCCTGTGCTCTTTAACCTACTTATAGATGACTTGGCTAGAAAATATGACTATCAAATTTCAGATGACACCCAGAAAGGCTAGATAGCAAATAGCTTATTGATAGTATCTAGATTCAATAGCATCTTGACAAGCTGGAACAATGGGCAGAAACAGAAAGATGAATTTCAACAGAGACAAATGCAAAATCATACATTTGGGTAGGAAAAATCAAAGGCATGAGTGTAAGATGGAAGGAATCATACTGGGTGACAGTACATGTGAAAAGGATCTAGGTGTCTTGGCGGATCACATGAGCACCATGATGAGGCTGCATCAATAGTATAGTGTTAAGATCAAGAGATGTCATGTTCTGTGTTAGCCAGATTACACCAATGACGTGTCCAATTTGGGCTACTAAATTGAAGGAAGGCACTGACAAACTGGAGCATGTCCAGAGGACAGCAACTAAAATGATAAAGGCCTGGAAAGAAAAACTTATAGGAATTCCTTGTAAGTAGTGCTGAAATTTTTTAACCCACCTGGAAAAGAGAAGACTGCAGGGATATGATAGCTGTTTTCAAGTAGCTGAAGGGTTGTCATGCAGAAGATAGGGTAGAATTGTTCTGAGTTGTTCCAGAAGACACCATAAGAAACAGTTGATTTAAATTACAAAGAGGTAGATTTTAGTTGGACATCAGGAAAAATTTCCTAATCATAAGAGCTGTTCAACAATGAATAAACAGCATCAGGAGGTGGTGGACTTTCCCTCACCAGAAGTGTTTAAGTAGAGGCTGATGGTCATCTGTCAGTGATACTGTAGTAGTGGACACCTGCATTGGGCAAGAGGTTGGGCTAGATGTTCTCTAAGGTCAGTTCCAAATCTTATACTTTATGAATCTATTAACCTCCAATAATCTTTCAAAATACAGAATTCCCAAAGATTCATACCAGCCTTCATTTACAAATATAGGGCATTTTACACAGTTGAACATTCTGCCCTCAATTTTGCAAAGTGGCTGGTTTAACACAATTCTGCTTAATAACATCTATGGGACAAATCAGAACTGTTGGCTATGTTTTATAATTCTGTTATTTGTATTCAGAAGCTGGAGAAAAATGCTGTCTCTTTTTTTTAAAAAAAGGAATTATGTATGGAAGACCTATAAAACTTATATATTTATGTTTCAGTGATGATTTTGTCATGCTTTGAATACACTAGGAGTCAAGAAAGTATCACCAAGAGGTCTTTGACTAGGAAGGAAGCCTTCTGAATTATTCACTAGCTACCTCAGACTTCAAATTTTCAGAAATGTATGCAGTAAATTATGGTAACTCTGCTGATCCAGCAAATATAATGTTATCAGGCTTAGTTTCTAATGTTCCTCTTGCACATGCTGAAAACATTTTTTTTAATTAGGAGATGTTTATTGCATGTTACCATTGACAATCAACTTCTCTCATATTATAATTTTGGAATTTCCAACATGAGCACCAGTGTGCCTTCAAGCATTTCCCTCTGCACCTGCCCAGCTGAGTTATTTTTGCTGAGATTATTTTTATCCACTTAAGGACTTAGGGCACCAACTTCTAGCCCTATTTTTATTTGCAAGATTGCCTTGGAGCCCCCTAAGGCATTCTTTAAAAATAAAATCAATGGGTGGCAGCATTTCAGTACTTTGTTTAGAAGTGTGCCATCTGTACAGGAAAAAGAGATAAACTGGGGGTGGTACAGAGCTTCCTGTTGGCCTCAAGGAATAGAAGAGAAGCAAGGAATAAGTTCCTAAATTTGTTTTTCGGAAAGTGGATGTTTTGTGACTGGCAAACAATGAAAAATGGCAGCCATTTTGAGAAATTAAGCCTCTCCTGCCCCCATTAGCCATATTGGGTGAGTGCTTTCTAAATTCCAGATACGCCCAGTGGCCCCAAAGATTGAGATACTTGATCAGTTTTGTTAGGGGCAAAGTAAATTGCACAGTTAATATGCATGGCCATCAACCACCATATACACTGATGATGCCTCAAGGAGAGGGAACTGTGAATCTTTCTTTCTTTCAAGGTCTTTGCTTTCCCATCTTTGGAATATGCACTTAATACCTTATTTGGACAATGTGCATATTCACTAGCCAATATGCATAATCTCCCAGAAACACACCCTTGACTCCATAATGAAAAAGTAAAGGTCTCAGAGTAACCATTGTATCTCTCCTGCCTTGTGTGAAGAGTGGGAAAAGAGTGCATAGTTATAGTCTCTTTTTCACTGCCACTCAGCTGCATTAATATACCTGAGTGTGCAATGGAGATCAATCACACATGGGAAAATGTAGAACGTTTTTTTATCCTCTCATGGAAGTGTGAACGGCCTGTTGTACAAATCAAGAAATGCATACTCTCTAAAGTCTGCTGGTAACCAATCCTGGAAAATGTGCAAAACCTCAACGGTGTATGAACATTTTAAAAATTCGTTTGGAAAATATAGGAACTGATCAGGAGATATGTACATTTCTCTCTTCAGTGCCAGATTATATGCACATCCTGAATGAGTGTGCACAATGGCCTAATGTTGTGTAGATTAGTTCTTCAACTCACATAACTCCTGAACTGAACGGCTAGGTAAATTCATTCACATACCCATGCGCATAAACACATTCGTAAAATTTCTATTAAATTATTTTTGCAAAGTGAGATGTTTACATTGTATATTGTGTCATGTGATAGTGAAGGCTTAATTCTAAATGTACATTATATCAGTGGGCAATAACCTTTTTATTGTTTTTTTACTATTTTTATTGTCTTGTGAACTGCCCAGAGTTGTGGTTACAATACGGGTGGCTATGTAAGTCTTTGAAATAAAAATAATAATAAACACACTCAATTAAACATAGGTCATTTTCCCCCATAGCTTTACTCTCTCAGAAATGTGCAATATGAACATAGTAGTGTTGTTAAGAAATCAGAAAAAAAAATAACTTAATGCATATAATAATTTCAGACAAACTTTCAACAATTGGCCTTTTGTTATATTGAGAAAAATCAGCACATTTGTTAATCAAATTAATTAAAAGGTAGCTTTTCAAAATAAAAGCAATGCTTTAAATAAATACAATCTCTTCTATTCACAGAACTCTTGCTTCTAACAGAGGTAATGCAAATACGTATTGAAGCTTTGAGAAATCTGAAATACACAAACGTTGCTAAAGGATTTGAGCCAGGCACTGTGAAGGGGAGTAACATGGAGGCATTCTTGCTTCTCTCTGCCTTTCAGCTTCACTGGGAAAGAAGACAACAGCAGAATACAGCTGTCTTCTTTTCAACATTCAGACAAAGTTTTTATGCAACATGCTGAGAATTTTTGGTAACAATTCAGTTTTTCTAACTCTTACTCTCTACAATGTTTCACATTTCCAGCCTATCAAATCTGTGGTAAAACTCACACAATGAAATCGATGTGACAAAAGTGAGATCTGGGCAAACAGGAAGGGACAATGGGGATCACTATGTGCCTGACTCACTATAAACACAGCTAGCAATTCACTCCTCTGTGCTGCACCACCCATGTGACTCATTTTTGGCATTGTGATAAAAATGTTAAACATTATATAACAACATCAATGCACATGGTGCTCCACTTAGTAACATGGTGAATAGGATCATGTGGTATCTATTCAGTAGTCAAGTGGCAGCTTCAACTCACCTACTCAGCTCCAATCTGCCTATCCCATGTTAATCAGTTCAGTTTGGTTGCATTAATTTCCCCTGGAGTTGATAAAAGAAGACTGTTATGTGCCTATCTTAGCATTGTTTCTCATGATATACTTCAAAGATGTGAAAGTATTCTCACAATAGGATAACTAAGGAAACATGGCAAATACTGAAAAAAACTACATACACCTCAGCACAAAGGCTCAACAATTACAAGGCGGTGCTTAGAGAATGTGTAGGGTGTTGTAATTTATACATCATCTCTCACAGTGAACCGAGAGGCTGCCATTCCATATGACTCTGCCTGGTATGCAGAGCTGGAGGAGTAACTTCTGTGAATTAAGACCATGCTTTGGCATCCTATCACGAGATGCACTTTTTGCTCATGTGACTTGTGCAGATTTCTTTGTATGAATGAAAAAGCAAAATTAAGGTATCTTTTAATCTTGAGTTTGTTGTTTGTATTACCTTTTTTCAGCTAATGGCAGTGAGAAATATTTCATCATTACTAAATTATCTGTATTATCTGTTCCATTCTATAAACTTGCATTTCATAACCAAAGCCTGGAATCATTTTGTCCAGAGCTATAACTTATTTTGTAGAGCTCAGACTGAACTCTGGCCACTTTTCTGAATTAAATAAAGTGACCAATTTATTCCATTAATAAGCATTAGATGAATGCATTTCAAATCGTGATTAGCAAAAGTCAATGGAATGTACGTACATCAGAAATCCTACTGGCTTCCATTTAAAAAAAGAGAAAGTGTTTAATAATTCATCAACTTAATTTAATGAGAAAATTAATTATTTATCATTCTTCTATGCTGAGGAATCCATTATTAATCCACACTAATAAAAGACAGAGTTCTTTTTCTGTCTTTTGTTTGTTTTGCTGGTAGAACCTGTATTACAGACTTGAAACAGCACACTGTCAAAAGCTGGTGGAGCAAAGTATAAACCCAAAGTGGTATGTACTGCCTTTCCCTGTCCACATAAGTCTTCAGAATTATACAGTAATAAATAAGGAAAAAGACAATAATGTAATTCATGGCAAGATTTAGAGGATCTCCCCACACAAATAGACCCACAGAAAGCTGGAATTTATTAGAATGTCACTGCCAGAGAGTTTAAATTTAGGCAAATTAACAACAGTAAAACACTGGCACTGTGAGGATTTTAATACTTCCGATGCCCTGTAGCGGGTGTTCTAGTGCGATCTTCCTTCCTTCCTTTCTTTCTTTTTTAATGTGTTAAAAAAATAATTTTGGACTATTGAAATATATGACACCGTTGGCTTGGTTCAGAGCCTGGCATTCTCGCCGCTTGTCTCTTTTTCTTTGATTGCCTCAAGACCTCGCTTGGCCTTGGCATCCAAGATCCCACTTCCAGTTTTGCTCAGTCCACACGATAAACAAGCCAGCTGGACCTGCTTCATATTCTCTAAGGCTTCATTCTTGGCATTCCTCAGGAGGTCCCCTTGTCCCTAAGAATACACAAGAAATGTAGGGAAACAATAAAATATAAAGCCATGAATAATAAAGGTTTCATAGCAGGCTGTCTTTCCCTTGCAGTGGCAGGGTTTGGACAAAGAACAAAGTGGCTCTGTGCATTTCTGATCTGGTTCCTGCTCTGAGAGGCAGCTGCTCCATGGCCAGTTCTTCTTTCTGAGCTGGCATCAGGGTCTTCCCAGGCCAAGGTGAAGCTGGGTTGGCAACCTAATCTCTGATTTAGCACATCAGTCATCCAGAACCTCTTGGAACCCCTTCAGGGATGAGAACGGATCTTTACATTCTTTGGAAACAGCACTACTAAAGCCAGGATAGCCTGGTTTAGGTGGATAATTTTGCCGACAGCAGATTTTTAGAAAATGTCTTGAACCAATCAAGAAATAGTTCAAAGTAGAGATTGGTTAATCAGTGACACACTGAGCTGGCATCCCTGTTCTAGAAATGTTTCCACAGGTCAGTTAAAGAGATATCTGAACTGAACCTGCTGAAGAGAGGAACAGCTTTGCCTTGCATTCCTTTTCTTTTTTTCTTTTTTTTAAAATCCATTCAATCGTGTCTGATTCTCGGAGACTGCCTGGACAAGTCCTTGCAGTTTTCTTGGCAAGGTTTTTTCAGAAGCGGTTTGCCCTTGCCTTCTTCCCAGGGCTGAGGGAGAGGGACTGGCCCAAGGTCACCCAGCCGGCTTTCATGCCTAAGGCAGGACTAGAACTCACAGTCTCCTGATTTCTAGCCCGTTGCCTTAACCACTACACCAAACTGACTCTCATTTTCTATTTACTTTGGGTCTAAGTTGTTGAATTTCTAAAATTAATTTGGGGAGACTGGCACATATATAGCATGTTCTGATAGTTTGTGGATGGGCATCAGGGCATAAGCTTCTTGTCTAATAAATTATAGTACAGAAAGAAATAATGGTGCAATTGTGCAATCACATGGGGAGCATGACAATATCCCTGCTTATCATAAGGACACTAAGAAGTACAATGTTCATGATAAAAACCTAAGTAGGCCAGGGTTTCCACAACATAAGAGGCCCTTTGGGCATACCAGTGCACATGAAAACCATTCTCAAGCAGATGAATACAAGGCCGTGGGAAGGAGCAAGTATGGCTTGCACCTGGTATGGATGTGCAGCCAGCTGAGGCAACTCCACAAACTCCTTACATAAGCTTGGACTGCTTGAGGGAAACCAGATGCATCCTTTCACCAATATTCCTTTTTGTGCTTTATTCAGTGGACATATTTACTGGGGCATTAAGTAGCTAGTTAGAAAAAATATTGAAAATAATGGTGAGTCTGCAATTCAAAACCAGAAAAATGGCAGGCAAGTTATGCATTAGTATTGGTTTGGAGGGGAAATCAGGTCATTTAAAACCCCATAATCCAGGGAGAAATTCATGTCAGAAAAAAGTTTATAAGTATCTTCACAGGCAGGAAAAACATTCTTAGGAGAGCAGTCAATACCTTACAGACTCAGAAGCCGAAAGGTAGAAGGAATTTCAATAAGCCTTACAAAAGTGTAATGAAGAAATCCATCAACATGCAATGTTACAAATATAAATGTAGGCTAAAATGTCTGTTGAACATAAAATCTAAAACAAATAATTTATCTTTTTAAAAATTCCCCATTTTTATCATGTGTAAACTGGTAAATGGCCCAACACCTTCACAATGTCATATTCCAGCATGTTGACATACATTCCAGTGCAAATATCTGTATGCTACTCTCCATGCAGCCTCAATTGCCCCTCAATGGAATTAGGCACGTGAAGACAACCTGCTATGATTTAATCTACTGACACATGCCAAGTAACTTTGCATTCACTATATTGCACACATCCTGGAAAGCAAGTTTAGAGAGACAATGGTAGCTGGCAAAGTTCAGCACTAGTCAACAACATCTGGGAACAAAAGCAGCTGGGAACACCAGTGTCAATGAGAATTACATCACAAATTGATAACATCTGGGATAATTCAGCCATTCTGCTGGATGAATTAATGACACAATGGAGCCCTTGTTCAACCTGAGGTCTTGGTAGGATCGCTATGCCAACCTTTTGCATCAGATTCTTAAAGTAGATTTACAGTCTTAATGATGGGACTGCTTCATAACTCCTATAGAGATAGCAGTACAGAAAGTAACACAGAACCTGTAAATGCTTTCTAGAGGGGTAATTGGATTAGTCTGTTGCACTAAAAACAAGTGTGTTGTGGAACACTGAAGATGAATCCATTTAAAGTTGCATAAACTTTTGTGAGCTTCATGCATTCGATAAACTAAGTTATAGTCTATGAAAGCTTATGCCAGAATAAATGTTAGTCTTTAAGGAGCCATAACACTAATTTCTGTAGGTAGATTTAAAAACAACAACAACATAATCCTCAGTGGATGGATGGAACATCTTATAAGTAGTCATCACACATTATGAACTATTGGTTATCATTTTTGCAACTTAGGTTTCTCTGTTTCTCAGAGAGACTTTCTAGTGACTCTCATGACTTTCTAGCAAGTCATCCTGTCCCAGAATGTGTGATGAAATTACCTGAGCAACAAATATGAAACTAACTGACAATTCTAAATATTTGCCATACTTTCCTATGTTGAACAAAGCAAAATAGCATGGATAGACAGATGGAATGGCATTACATCACATATGAAATGTAGTGATGTTTTTTATTTTTCCGGTTGGGGAGAAGAACTCAATTATAACAAAGGAATGTCCTAACATTTGCTTTGAACACTATAAAATAGTAGGGCTATGCTTTTTGCTACAAATCTAAAATGTAGTACAAATCTTTTACACTGGGATAGCATACATTTATCTTTCTGTAATCGGTAGTACTTAGAGTGATGTTTATAGTCAGAACCTGCGTTGGATTTTGTTGAAACGTAAGTCATTACATAGAATAAGGTAATACAGATTAAAGTTTAATTTATTCTGTGCAGGGCAGACACATCTGAACGCTGTTCTAGTTTTGGATTTCCATGAAACTCTATTCCTGACATTTCTATATTTTAGCCTTCTAAGGCTGCTGCTTACTTCCTTCTGTTACCCCTGCTGGCTGGGGAATTCTGGGAGCTGAAGTCCACACATCTTAAAGATGCCAAGGTTGAGAAACACTGCACTAGACCCAAAGGCTTAACATCTGCGTTTTGAGGTGATGTGTGTTGAGAAAATGGCTACATTTCCCATTCTCTTCCGGGCATGTTCCAGTGGAACATGGGAAACTTTCGTCGTTCTTGAGGCTTCTCCTCTTGTCTCCAAAGGCTGGGGTACTTCGAACTGGAGTGTATGTAACAAAAGGGAGCTGAGGCTTTCCTAAAACTGTCTCAGGGTCTCCTAAGCACCCTTTCCCCACAAATCGCAAACATGAGAAAATGTTCCTCCATCAAAGAAAGTCAGAAGGTTTGCTATGTTACCAGTCTCTCTCCACTGCCCTTGCCCATGAACAAAGCCATCCCAACAGTTCTACACCCAAGTTAGCCCCCAAACTCTTTCCCCTCTTTTTAGAAGTAGTGCAGAATCAACAAAAGAAAGGGGGGAAAGGCTCCCCTTTGTCTCTCTTTCCCACCCCTCCATTGCCCCAAATATGTAACAAGCCATGGTATTCCATGGGGAGGGGATAATGATGCAGGATCTCCCTTCCCTATGACTTGTCACATCATTATCATCAAATGCTTTAGCTGTACTGCAGCTGATGTGCAAATGTTTACATTTTCCTTACAGTTTCATTGGCCTTTAAAGAAAAGGAAACACTCATTGTTGCTTCATATGAGCAAGATGAAACTGCAAAGAACAGTTCTGAGAAGCACTGCCCAGGAGAATGAATGGCAAACTAGGTCCCTTGTGACCATACTGTCAGACTGCTACAAATAAACTGCAAGTAAACATTCCTATGCCCATACTGTGGTTCAGAAGCCATCTGCTTGCAATGAAAAATAGGATGTGAACAAAATCTACTTAAAGAAAAATGCCCATAAAATTATGTCAACACCTTAAACAAAACGAAAAACTAGAAACAATGCAGTTCCAAGTATCTGGTTAAACCGAAATCATTCTTGGAAAATCAGTCAGTTGTTACTATAAGCTGAGAGCATAGGAGCACTTTCCTGGCACGCATGTACAAACAGCTCATGCTTGGGAACAAAGAAAAAGCACATTTCTATATTTTGGCCTTCTAAGGCTGCTGCTTACTTCCTTCTGTTATCACTGACTCTAGAAATGAACATCAAATCAATGAAAGAGAAAGGTCAAGTCAGCCTTTGATGGAATACCACATAAGACTGAAAGCCATTAATCAGGCCTTCCAGTAGAATATTAAAGAGCTTATCTGAGAGTGGAGTGAATTCCACAAGCATCTTCACAAAATTCTCTCTCCTTTTCTTTCACAAGACTTTCCCTGACGCACACTGAGATAAATGTACTTGGTAGGGCAGAAAACTTCTTTTGCACTATTTTTGTTGATTAAATAGGGGTTATTTTTCCTAATAAGAGAGATATTGTCATATAGCCAATCCAATCTGCCTACATGAAGGTTGTGCCAAGGCCTTATACTTGTAAGTACTATCAGCATGAAACATTAAAAGGGGGAGGGGGGAATCCTGACATCTTGGAGCTCACCCCACCATAGGTAGATACGCATGTAGATATGACTATTTCATATTACATTACAACAGCTTAAAACCAACAGAGAACATCAATATTATTTTCTCATACTGCAGGGGCTGCGATTGCGATAGGCCATGGCTTATCCTGGCTGAGGTAAATTTTGAAAGCAGGAGAATCAGGGGAAAAAATGCCCTGATTTTACTTTGTGATTACAATGGCACCAAGCACCGTGCAAATTTTTCAAATGGTTGTACCTGTATCATGGTACATATTTGACATTTACTGTTGCCTGAGTTCCTGCAGGCATAGCTTTACAGGCAATCTGTGAGATACACATGGGGAGAAGGAGGGAAATTAGATCCTGAAACTGCAGAAAGAAGAGAGCCAGCTGCTTACATTTCTAGGATCATCTGTGCCATAAAATGGTCCCAGTCAGAGATGCTGCTCAAACTCATAATCCAAAACTCAGGTAAATGGAGCAGGCGGGGGAGGGAAGGGCTTGTATTGTCCACCTTCAAACAAAAGGTGAATGTTGAACTCTGGATTCTTCTCAATTTCAGAGCACAACCCACAGCAGAGGAAATTGCTTGGCTCAACCCTCTCTCATTAGTAAGGAAGCTTGCCAAATATTGTCAAGGGCCTATCTTAATGGCCAAAGGCTACAAGCAAACAACACAGCAGAAGTACAGGTCAGAGAGTTCCTTTACATACTTGAAGACCGGGTTCTCAACCTCACAATGCTGTGTAACATTATTCTATACTGAAAAACAGTTTTCAAACAAGTCTTTGTAAGTCACTATAATAAATATAAAGCGATATGAAATTCAATGGCTATTGAGACAAAGTCAGTCTGTAATAAAGATGGGAACTACATACATATGGATTTACATGTCAGATGTTATTTCTTCTGCACTATACAGAGCATCCTTGCAACCACATTGTAAACAACGCTGTGTCATGTTCACCGTTTCAATGTGCTTGGTACATCGTAACGTTTCGCATGTCATTTGCCTGATACGTGTTTGATCTCGGGAGAGAGGAAGATTCCTCTTCAGGGAGTTGTTATCTGTTGGCTGCTGGGTTGGAATGTGTTTGGGTTATCTCCTGTGTTCAAGGCTGCTTTCCCAGGATGTGTGGAAAACGGTTACCAGCACCTGGGAGGGGGGTGGTTGCTATGGCCGGTAGGGGGGAGGGATTACGTTTGGAGCCGAGGGTTTTTAGTTCGTATTTGGTGCGCTTTTAGTCATTCTCAGCTTTCTCTGTATCTGCCATACTTTCCCTAATAAATCAGATTTCATTTAAGTAACCTCTTGTGAGTCTGAGTGTGTGGGGTAGGCAACCATTACATAAAGCTGAGAATCCAAAACTTCAAATCCCACTGGCCCCTATCCAGGAAAAGACAGGTTCTTTCGATCCTGTGAGGGAGAGTGCTGGCGATGACCGATCCAAATGTGCTACTCGTGGAGAGTGATGGGTCGAGTGAGGGAGAGCCCGACTCTACCATGATGCGCCCTGACAGAGCCCCCCTGGGAGAACTCTCAGCTATTCGGGAGGAGGCGAGTTCGGGGTCTGAAGGCGAAGCTACGGGCATGAAGACCGCGCCAGAGACCACGGTCATGACCCCGGGCGAACTGGTCACCTGGGACAACAGTCGTGGGGACTTCTCGGAGGCGAGGGGCTCGTCCTGGAGGCAGAGATACCCGCTGTCCCCAACGGTGGTACAGGTGCCGCCGCGGAGGGACTCCCCCACTCCAAACCGAATTTGGGTGCTAGAGTCGAAGATGGACTCTCTGGAGCTCATCCTGCAGAAAATGAGCATGGACCTGAGTTCGCTGAAAGAGGTGCGGGAGGGGTCAAGCCAGCGGCATTCGACCCCTTCCTCCCAGGCACAGTCTCCGGAATGGAGAAGGGGAGCTCGCCCGAGAGAGGGGGACGAGGCTCCCAGGGTGGAACTAGCGTCACCGCCTGTCCCTGAGCGGAGGCAGCCGGGAGTTGTCAAAGCAGCTGAACCGCCAGTGGGGGGGCGCGGCCCGCCAGGCAGAGGACTGAGGGATTTCTCAGTCAAGTTCGATGGAGACCCGACAAAACTCTCGTTCTTCCTGACGAATGCCAAGGCGTACATGGAAGAGTGGGGGTCGCTCTTTCGCTCGGAAAAAGTGAAAATCATCACCATTGCCACCAAGCTTAACGGGAGGGCAGCAGACTGGTATGTACAGATGTGCCAGTCGGAAGCCCCTGAACTGGAGAAATTTGATGAATTCCTCTAGGCCCTACAGCACCATTTCGAAGATCCACTAGCTAAGGAGCGGGCAAAGTGTGCCTTGAAATAACTCAAACAGGGATCGAGAACCGTGGCTGACTACACGCTGGAGTTTAAAGCGTTAGCGGGGAAGGTGGAGGACTGGTCGCAGGCAACTGTAATAGAGTTGTTCAAGGATGGTTTAAACACCGAAGTGCTGCGCTGGTTGCTGGGGCGAGATGATCCTGACAGCTTGTACAGGTGGATTCAGCTCGCTGGAAAGGCTGAGCATGCCCACGAGGTGTTTGCACAGAGATGGGCGACGAAGTCGGGGTGAGATGGAAGCCCCACCCGCCCTTCGGGCTCTTTTGGAAGATCCGGACAACGTTCGTGGGAAGAGGAGAAGGAGCGCCGTTACGCGAAGGGGCAGTGCCTGCGCTGCGGCAAGGAGGGGCACCGCGCGGCGGCGTGCCCGAAGGTGAAGGGCGAGGACCGGCAGGGAAGGTCGACTGCAAAGTCCCCCTCTCTGCCAAGGAAAATGAAAGCAGCAGTGGCTGACAGCGAGCTGGAAAACATGCCATTCTATGGGGACGAGGGTGAACTGGAATTGCTGCAGCTGGCGGGAAATGCCAGCCACCTGCTCTAAAGGGCGCCACAGGGCAGGTGGTAGAGGAGGGGCGCGAGCCTGTGTCGGTGAGTGGCAACTATCGCATTCTCACTGTGAAAGTAAAGTTGGGATCCCGCTCGAAGACGATAGAAGTGTGGGCGATGATTGATTCTGGGTGCTCACAGTGCTTAATGCATCCCAACGTGGTGGCTGCCTTGGAGTTGCCCACCTTTCCGTTGCAACGACCCATAGCTTTCACCCAGTTGGACGGATCCATGGCAGGGGGCAAACCGGTCACGCATTTCACCGGTTTGGTAGCCTTGCAAATGGGTAGCCACCGGGAAGGGTTGTCATTTGTAGTAGCTCCGGTGGGGGGTCCTTTGGTGGTTTTGGGTGTCCCATGGTTGGTCCAACAAAATCCTCAGATAAATTGGGTCTATCGAACTGTAACCTTTAGGGATGGATTTTACCAAGCACCGGAGGGAAATGAAGCCCCAGAGGAGGTGGTGGGGGTAGCGGCAGCTGCGACTCCGCAGTACCCAACCCCTCCTCTTGAGGGTCTACCGGAGGAATACCAGGCATTTGCTGATATGTTTGGGGAGAAAGAAGCGGATCAACTCCCCCCCCCATCGGAAAACTGACTGTGCCATTGAGCTGGTGCCTAACACCCAATTGCCGAAGCCAAAGATTTACTCAATGACTCAGAAGGAACTAACTTTGTTAAGGGAGTTTGTGGACAAAAACTTGGCAAGAGGGTTCATTGAACCAGCTAGTTCGCCAGTGGGGGCACCGGTTCTCTTCCGCCCGAAGAAAGATGGGACATTAAGA
Source organism: Candoia aspera (assembly GCF_035149785.1). NCBI lineage: Eukaryota > Metazoa > Chordata > Lepidosauria > Squamata > Candoiidae > Candoia > Candoia aspera. The sequence goes on from NC_086153.1 coordinate 178,313,315, forward strand.
CTCTGTACCGATTTCCGTGGGCTCAATGCAGTCTCAATATCAAATAAATATCCCTTGCCTTTGATAAAAGATATGTTATCACATCTGGCTAAGGGGAAAATCTTCTCGAAACTGGATTTAAGGGAAGCCTATTACCATGTGAGGATCTGGGAGGGGGATGAATGGAAAACGACATTCAATTGCCCGTTGGGAGCTTTTCAATCTAAGGTTTTGCCGTTTGGTTTGGCTGGGGCCCCTGGGGTGTTTATGCAATTGATCAATGAAGTATTACATGAACATCTGTTTAAAGGGGTATTGGTCTACTTGGATGATGTATTGATTTATACTGAAACTCTGGAAGAACATGTACAGTTGGTTAAGCAGGTGCTTCGCAAGCTAAGGAAAGCTGAGTTGTATGCCAAACTGTCAAAATGTGCATTCCATCAAACACAAATTGATTATCTGGGGTACAGGATCTCAGATAAAGGCATAGAGATGGATCCTGCTAAAATCCAGGCCATCTTGGAATGGGAGAGACCCTGCACCCGCAGGCAACTTCAAAGTTTCCTGGGGTTCAGCAATTACTACAGGTTGTTCATAAAGGGGTTTGCAGAAATAACTTTGCCCCTGACAGATTTGCTTCGGACGAAGGGGGTGGGAGAAACCCGCCGGGTAAAAAACCCAGGCGCCCTGCTTAGATGGACTCCAGCTTGTCAGGCGGCGTTCGATAAGCTGAAGGAGTCTTTTACACAGGAACCTATTTTACAACACCCTGACCCCTCCAAGCCTTTTGTTGTTCAGGTGGATGCCTCTGATTATTCTATTGGAGCCCTGTTGTTGCAAGCAGATGGGGCGGGTTGTTTAAAGCCATGTGCCTACCTGTCCCGCAAATTCTCTGAGACAGAGAGACGTTGGCATGTGTGGGAAAAGGAGGCTTTTGCAGTCAAAGCGGCTTTGGACTCTTGGCGCCACTTGCTGGAAGGGGCTAATCATCCATTCAAGGTGTGGACTGACCATAAGAACTTGGAAGCCCTTAGTACCCCTCGCAAGCTGAGCCCTAAACAAGTTCACTGGGCTCAGTTCTTTAACCGTTTCAACTTCAAACTGAAGTTTATCCCAGGGAAAAAGTTCTTCTTAGCAGACGCACTGTCCAGGCAACCCCAGGACTCCAGCTCAGCGCCAGAGGTGGTCAGTACGCTGTGGACACAGCCACAACTGGGAATGCCGGCTGTGACCCGCAGCCAAGCCCGTGCGCAGCAGCCTGCCGGCAGTGATTCTGCTCCGCAAGGCACCTTGTCCATTTCATCTCAATTGCAACAAAAGTTTCTAAAGGAGCAAAAAACTGACACTTGGTTGCTAGCCAATAGAGACAGTGTTACTTTTGACCGGGGATTCGCTTGGAAATCCAATCGTCTCTATGTCCCTGACAGCTTGCGAAAGGAGGTTCTACTCCGTTCGCACGATGATAAGGTTGCTGGGCATTTTGGCTTTGTAAAAACTTTGCACCTGGTTCGCAGGCAGTTTTGGTGGCCTACATTGCGCAAAGATGTGAAGGATTATGTGGCGTCCTGTTCTGTTTGTGCTATGTCTAAACGTAAGGTGGGAAAGCCTCAAGGCTTGTTGCAACCAGTGGCCAGTCCCGCTTGCCCCTGGGAGGAGGTTTCCATGGATTCATAGTGGAGTTGCCTCCCAGCCAACGAAAAACTGTTATTTGGGTAGTAAAAGACTATTTCTCCAAACAAGCTCATTTTATCCCATGCGTCTCCATTCCTTCGGCAAGACAATTGGCCCGCCTATTCCTTGTACACATGTACAGGTTACACGGATGTCCCTCCCGCTTAATTTCTGACAGGGGCACACAATTCACCTCTCAATTTTGGCAGGCATTTTTAAAACTTTTGGGCACTAAACAGGCATTGTCCACGGCGTGGCATCCTGAGACTGACAGGGCCACAGAGGCGTTAAATTCAACGCTGGAACAATATTTGCGTGCTTTCGTGAATTATCAACAAGACGACTGGGTTGACCTCCTTCCCTTTGCTGAGGTTGCCTACAACAACGCCGTTCATCAAAGCACCGGTCAAACCCCTTTTCGCACTGTTCACGGCAGGGATTTTGTCCCAATCCCTGACTTGCCGCAGCCATCTATCCCGCCTGCTTCACCATCCAAATGGGCAACACAGCTGGCGGACTCTTGGCCGGTCATCCAGCAGGCACTAGTGGATGCACAGTCTGCTTACAAACAGCACGCTGATAAAAAGCGTGCCCCTCACCCTTCGTTTCAAGTGGGTGACATGGTGTACCTGTCTACCAAATTCATCAAGTCCTCTCAACCATCGGAAAAATTAGCTCCTAGATTTGTGGGTCCATTTCCTATTGTGGCACAAATTAACCCAGTGACTTTTAAACTTGATTTGCCGCATAATCTGAAACGCTTACACCCTGTCTTTCATTGCAGTTTGCTCAAACCCCTTACTCGCTCTGACCGCTGGCATGATCAACCTCTGCCGCCTCCTCCCATCATGATTGACGGGCAACAACACTTTGAAGTAAAAGAAATTCTTGACTCTCGCCGGCTTCGCAACACACTGCAGTACCTAGTTCGCTGGAAACATTTCCCCCACCCGGAATGGGTGGCCGCTCACGATGTGGCTTCCCCTATTCTTGTTCGTCAATTCCATAATGCTTACCCCTCCAAACCGGCTCCATAACTTTAATTTTTTTGGGGGGGCAGTATGTCATGTTCACCGTTTCAATGTGCTTGGTACATCGTAACGTTTCGCATGTCATTTGCCTGATACGTGTTTGATCTCGGGAGAGAGGAAGATTCCTCTTCAGGGAGTTGTTATCTGTTGGCTGCTGGGTTGGAATGTGTTTGGGTTATCTCATGTGTTCAAGGCTGCTTTCCCAGGATGTGTGGAAAACGGTTACCAGCACCTGGGAGGGGGGTGGTTGCTATGGCCGGTAGGAGGGAGGGATTACGTTTGGAGCCGAGGGTTTTTAGTTTGTATTTGGCGCGCTTTTAGTCATTCTCAGCTTTCTCTGCATCTGCCATACTTTCCCTAATAAATCAGATTTCATTTAAGTAACCTCTTGTGAGTCTGAGTGTGTGGGGTAGGCAACCATTACATGCTGTCAGTCTCCCACCTGAATGGTTGCTGCCTCAAAAATATGTAACTATCTCTACATGTTTCTTTATATTGCTAAAAGTACTTTTCACTTATCCATGCAGGATTCATGATAAAAGTTGGCAGTAAGCTATCACTATGCTCTGCAGATAATAGCCCTTAATGTGATTCAATGTATAAATCATGACCTACAACAAAAGAAACCTCCATTATTTCATTATGAGTCTTTATGCTTTTCTCAAATTTTAAAAAGCCAGGAGAATTGTTTAAAGAGGCCTGAGATTAGTTGAACTAATTCTGTTACGGTCTAGGGAAATTTGTTGTACTGCTGTCTGGGTATATCAAAGCCTCCAGAAAAAATGGTGAGCAACTGAAGAAGCAGAGAAATAAAAGTTCGGTTCCCTTGCTTGCTGTAGCACCTCCAGTTAATTAAAGCATGGCATCTCATGGCTTCTTTTCCAGATGTTGGAAAGAGCCAAATCTAAAAACTTCTGGACTGGACAGAGGAAGATGACCATCTCTAATCTGGGTAATCCCAATAGCTGTTTAGAACTCACAAAATAGACAGTAAAATATTTATATTTGAATGGGATGCATACAGCCAACATTTTTCATCAGTTTATTTATTTATTAGATTTATATCCCATCTCTACTGCATGGGCTCAAGGCAGTGTATGTAGCATTCACTCCTTCCCATTTTTCTCCACAAACAATCCTGTAAGATAAGCAGGGCTGAGAGAGAGAGAGTGGCCCAAATCACTCAGTGAGTTTAAACCCTTAAAACAAACAAACAAAAAACACACGACATTTTGTTTGTCTTTCCTGATTAGCAAAACAATGTCCTGCCAACACCCTTTCAAAGAGCTACTCTGATGTTAAATGACAGATATGTAGAGTAGAATCTTCTAATCTTCAGATATTCTGAATAGAATCCACTTGGAACATCCCAGAGTTTACCGATTCAAATCCTTTCATATCTGACACCAGAAAAATAAGCAATAGCATTTTACTTCATCACCTGGCAATTTGTTCTCAAGGTAACATGTGTCAAATCTTAGATTCTAGGACTTGGCCCTTAAGAGTCTGAGAACATCCTGTATACATAGTATGTTATCAACTGGAAGCTGAATGAAAAGTTGGTTCTGACCTTCCACATAGTAAAAGAAGGATGAATAAGCATGACAGCTTCTGTGCATCTGGATTTAAAGGCAGGAAATTCATCTTTTAAAACAAAGGATAGCCTTTAAAACCTTGTTAGGTTTTTTACACAGGGAATGACTTTCATTAACAGATTATTTTCAAGTGATCAGAATTAAATCGTTTAAGCCAACAGGTCTTAGACAGAAACATTAAAAAAGGAAAGTCTCCTTGACTCCTGATGACTTCAGGGATGCATCCCCGTAGTTTTCTTGACAACAATATCAAAGTGGTTTGTCACTGCCTTCTTTTAGAATGCTTTTTTCAACTTCTTGGTCTAGCCTATGGCCTCAGCATCCCCTGGTAATCTCCCATCCAAGTGCTAACCAGGACTGATAGTTAGATTGCTTTGAGGGCCAGACATCTGCTGAGACTTCTCTCTCCCATTTATTTATTTATTCATTCATTCATTCACATTTGTACAGCCACCCATCTCACATAGTGACTCTTTTCTTGTGCTTCTGTGTAGGAACCTTCAAACCAAACTGGACTGCCAGTGATTCAGGAATATTTCTGTAAGTAGAACCTCCTCCAAGATATTGGGCAGGCCTCAAAGAGTTTGAACCTCATAATCAACTTTTTAACATATTTCCTCCCTACCCCCTCCTTCACTATTACCACAATGCAGAAACACTGACATTACTTATCAGATGAAGCAGTAAGAAAACTTCAGATTCAGAAAACTTAAATTCACATATTTTAAACCCTGTCTAACTAGTCCAGGGAGTGGGAGGAGTGGCAGTTAAATGTAGTAATAATTCATAGTAAGAGTAGTAGGAATAGTAAAATGCATACTGTAATAAGTATGCATATCCAGTTTCCCAAACAGGTACCCTCCAGATGGATAAACTACAACTTCCCTCTTCCCCTTATCTGGATGACATCAAGTTGGGGAAATACAACCTCATTCTGATAGGCTACAGTTCTCTGCTGATGGTACATTATGTGGCAAACTGAGGTTGGCATTTACTTCATGTGTGAAACAGGTAGAAACTGAATGAAACCCAGAGACATTTCCTTCACTCTGTTCATTTTGCAGCAAATCGCATTTACTGAAAGCATCCATCTTTCTGTCATCGTGCCTTCTGGTCTCTACCTATCCACAACTAGGTCTTTCTTCTGCTGGATGACACATGGTAAACCTCAACAGGAGAAGAGATTGACCAGTGTGTGGGTTAGATCAGCCCCTTCTGGGAGCAGGGTTTCTAAGCCTTTTTTGTCCTGATGCAAGTGGTGTCAGCTTTTCCTCACTGTTTTCTACAAGGAAAACCTTCAGAGATCACCTCTATGTGAAATCTTGGCAAACACCTCTCCTACCAAGAAACACCTATTAGAAAAGGGAAAAGAGCAGTTTCACTGCTCCACACTCCTCCCCATCCTCTCCAGTGCACTCGACCTATTTAAAGGTAGTTTTAAGTTGTCAAGGATACAAGCTCAGCTCATTGGAGGTTCATCCATTGTTTTTATTGCAAAGCCTAATTCATGTTGAGAGCACTGTAAATCCTTTGAGCAGTTCAGCTCTTCTGACAGCTCTTGTGCAAATCCTCGCCAACACCTGAGATGCTCAGAAAAGCTGCCTGCCTACCAGTGCCTGTGGAAACAGCAGCTACAACACAAACTGCTCTTCTGCCCCGAGCCCCTTGGCTTCACAATTCTACCTACATAGATAATTTGGTCTGCCCGTTTTCAAATGGAGAATCCACAGTCATGGTCAGTCCCATAAGCCACAACGGTTAAACATCTCAGAGGGTCTGTGAATGTTAATAAGCAATCTGAAATGAAGGGTTTATTCAAGATCAGGGATTAAAAATGAAAAATGTGGCAGTCTCCCATTTAATTAAATCTAGTTTTCTACTCAGAGATGATGGATAGCGCCTAGACAAGTTCCCTCGAGGAACGATTGATGAGAATCTTGAAAGTGACAGCAATGTTAAAGCTAACAGAAGTTGTCAGTATGAGGAAAGGAAAATAGGAGGTAACACCAGCCCCAAACATTTTGCTGCATGAAACAAAACATACCAAACCAAGAATAATGTATACAAAATCAGCCAAAAGATTGGAAATGTGAGGTTAAAAACCGCCGGTTACAAAAAATGAAAGGAGCTTTCTTGGTAAAAGCACAGATTCCTTCCCTTTAAAAGAATGGAAAGCATGTCTACTACTGTAAAAAGTAAAGTCTGCTTCCAGTCAAGCACCAGTCATGGTGGATACACAGATACATCCTTGCAGTTTTCTTGGCAATGGAAAATCAGGAATTGCCATGGCCTTCTTTGGGGATGTTTTTCCCCATCTAGCCTGCAGCCCTGAGGTTTCTGGTGGTCCCCCATCCAAGGACTAATCAACCCAACCCTGCTTATCTTCAAAGCCCAGACAAGGGCCGACAGGGGCTGCTACCTGCAGAGGCTACATTTATTGGGAAATAAGAAAAAAAAGTATCAGTAATATAATGCCCTTAAAATACCAAAAAAAAACTTTTAAAAGAGTAAAAACAATACAAAACAACATTTGAAAGAGGAAAGTAAAGAGAAGTAATAAGTAAGTGGGGGGGGAAAGGAACAAAGAAAGAAATAAGGAAAGGAAAGGAAAGGAAAGGAAAGGAAAGGAAAGGAAAGGAAAGGAAAGGAAAGGAAAGGACAAAGTTATAAAGAAGCAGCTTCCGGTCTTCTTAACAGCATGTTTCCCTCTTAATCCTCACTCTAGCAATTCTATTGTCTTGTCTTATGTCTCTGTTCAATGCTTCCAGAGCTAAGATGAGTAACAGTGGTGACAAGGGGCATCCCTGCCTCGTTCCTTTCTGAATTTCACAGGGCTTGGTCAGTTCCCCATTCACAATAATTTGTGCCATTTGTGAAGTATATATCGATTTCATCCATGTAATAAAATTCTCTCCAAAGTTCATAACTTCCAAAATTTTAAACAAGAAAGTCCAGTTCAAATGGTCAAAGGCCTTTTCTGCATCTAGAAAGATCAATGCAGCTTATTTTTCATTATGTTGTTCCAAGTATTCTAAAATATCCAATATGTTTCTAATATTATCTCTCAACTGTCATTTGGGTAAAAATCCACATTGATCTTCATGAATAAAGTTCATGTTCATCCTCTCAGCTAAAATCTTCATAAATAACTTATAGTCATCATTCAAAAATGATACTGGGCGGTAATTTTTTGGCGAAGTCAAATCTTGACCTTCTTTAGATATTAATGCTTTATTAGCCTCTATCCAAACTATCTGGTATGTTTCCAGTCTGTAAAATAGGGAAAGTGCCTGGACCAGGTGGTTTATCAGCCTCTTGTTATGAACATTTTGAAGATGAACTGTTACAGACATTGCCTTTTTTATGGCTTCACAAACTTCCCTTATTGTTATAGGTCCATTCATTAATCATTTCTGTTTCTCTGTGATCTTTGGCAAGTTTTGTTTCTTTAAATATTCATCGACCTTTGCCAGGGAAACTTCCTCGCCTTTATATAATTTAGAGTAAAATTGATGATTTTTTTTGCATCTTTGTATTATCTGTTATTATGGTGTTTCCATCTGGTAATTTTAATATCATTTTTTCTCTTTTTCTTTCCTTGATTTATATGCCAACCATTTCCCTGGCTTATTTGCAAATTCAAAATTCTTTTGTTTTGCATGGTTCATTTTTACTTCTAAAATATCAGTTATTTCTATCTGAACTTACAGTGCTTGTTGATCTTTCAGTCTGATGTTACAAAACTGGAGGCAAAAGGCACCCCACTTTTTAAAATTAAATGCTGTGCAGGAGGAGAGAAAACACTGAAGTTTGTGTGATAGTTAAAAAGATCATAATTTCAGAGAGAATTTCCTTTCCTTTCAGCACATATACAAAGAGGAAGAGGAAGAGGAAGAGGAAGAAGAGGAAGAGGAAGAGGAAGAGGAAGAAGAAGAAGAAGAAGAAGGAAGGAAGGAAGGAAGGAAGGAAGGAAGGAAGGAAGGAAGGAATGTCCCCCCCAATGACAGCATTTCCTTCTGTCAGCTACCAATTTCTAATTTTCTTCTAGGAGATTAAATAATCTGTAAGTGTTCCTCTGAGACTTTTAAATATAAACACAAATCCATTTAAACTCACTAGTCCAGCTCCTATTTATACAGGAATCCTAACTGCTCAAATTAAAGGATGAAATGAATATTTGGCCTTCTTTTATTCTTTTACTGAAACATCAGCAGTGTAATTGCTGATTCAGCAAATGCAACTTGCACATTTACTAGGAAATTATGTCCTATTGATTTCAACATCTGTTGCTTCCAGGGTCTCACATAGTATATCTTTCATTACTGTGGTTTAAATATAAATCACCTATGTAAGGGAGGAAATGGAACATACATATCATACCAGCAATAAGATAAATCAGCAACAAAGCAATAAAATAAAAGTACACCAGCAGACAAAACAATCCAGCTACATTTCTAAAAGCAAATAAAAATATATGTTACTTAATTATGAGAGTAGATAAGAGCTATGGTTGTTTCTTAAGTTTAAAATTGTAGAGCTCTAGCTGAAGGGAACCAAGGAAAGGTATTCTAGAGAAAGGGAGTCTCTTTAATTATTGGGTTCTTCAGTCCCCAGAAGAACACAATCTCTACCCTTCTCCACCAGAGCTGCTCCAAAATGTATTTCTGAATTATAATTTTTAGTGTGCCAGAAGTAGCTAATTGTTTAATGTAGGGTGACGAAACATCTTAAAATATACTTTGGTTAATTTTGTTTTAATTAAAATGAAATTAAGTTACATTTAATTGTGATGGCCCCTCCTACAATCTATACAGCAGCCCCTAACATAATACTTGAAGGCCAAGGGCATTCCTTACTCCAAAAACACTATAGACCCATGATATAATTTGTCTTAATAAATGGAGGAACTTAAAATTGTTTTGCCTTATTTTACTTCAGTGTTCAGCTCAGGATTGCAGAACATCAGGCCTGTGTGGATCAATCTCAACCCCATCTTTTCAGTGCAATGGGTAGCAGCTGTGAATTCAAGACTGCTTTGTCTATTGCAGCATGGATTTCTTCCCCCTATCTTTCAAACTTTTGTTTTTCTCCAGACACCTTTCTGAGGATAGATTCTATTTAATTTCCTGCTTATTCCTGGCATCTTTTTCCCTACAGTTTAGCTAAAAAAAAGTTTCCCATGGTGGCTTATTCTCAGGCTTGTAATCTAAAAGGAATGAGACAAGATAAAGATGATAGGAAGGGAGGAAGAAAACTGTTTATTTTACTAAAACACAGACTTGATGAATTATGCTTCTGAAAGTTTCGGGGTCAAAGTTCTTGTTTAGAAACTGTTGTAGCTAACAAGGTTGGTATAACTGGCTGTAAGGACACATACTTCTTCTCCAAGTATAGAACTCAATGTGATTGCACCCAATCCTTCTCAACCACAATTATATACAATCTCTTGATTTAGATGTTGTGTAAGGTAATGTAATGTTACCTGCTACTATAGGTTTGCCTCTCCAAAATACATAAAATGGGATTTATTGATAATAAAAAGAAGAGATCTGCTCTAACTAGAATAGCGAAGTGTCTGGACAGTTCACCAAACCATTTTTTCTTTTGAAAACAATTGGAAAATAATGTGCAGCTGATGCAACTTCCTTTATTGTCTTCCTTGAGAGCTGGAAGGATTTGTTTTAGATCTGGCTGACTACATGCTGAATGAAGTGGATGAGTGCAAAAACCAATAGCTATAACAACATCAGAAGAACCCTGTTTGATCAGATTAAGGGCTTATCTAGCTTACCATTCTTTTCTTATATTAGCCAATCACTGCCAATGGGAATCTTACGAACAGGACACAATAATTTTAAACATGCCTGGCTATATTGTTTATCCATTTTGAGCCTAAACAGCGTCATGCAAAAACATATCAAAAACGTGAATTGATACTGTGTCCTAGTAAATGTGAAGGAAGCTGTATTTGTTTCACTTACTGCAATTCAAAAACTTTTTTACAAATCCCAGATTCCTGATATGACTAGAACAACTTCCATATCAAGATATTTCTCAGCAGGATTCCAAACCACCACCACTGTCGCTGCAACCCCTGTAGGCAGTTTGCACAGGTATGGAAGGTAGGAAAGATACTGTAATATCATTGTTTTGAATATTTCATGGATTCACATTGTTTTATTGTATTCACTTATCAGAAACAGCGATATCTAAGGCTAAGTATCCCAATCTGGTGTCCTCCAAGCATGCTGGAGATTACAACTTCACCAGTTCCAGGTCTATGTGGATAACACCAACTGGAAATTCCAGGATCAGTAGTCCCAGTACACCCAGAGAAAACCAAGTTAGGGAACACAGTCGTTTGTTTTATAAAGCAGAATTTTGCAGAGCAAATATTTCTTGCAAAATAATCAAAAGCTCTGTCATGTGAACTCCTTTGGTTTGGGGCTTTCAGATCCAAATAAAGCCCCTTATGGCTTGGGACCTCATTACCTCTGGGGCCATCTCTTAAGGCAGAATCTAACCACCCCACATGATCTAGTAGGGTGAGGATCTTCCAGGTACCTACTTTGAAAGACACTGGGGCATTGGGACCCAGAGAATGACATTCTTAGTAGTAGTAGTCCCCTCTCTTTGGAACAGCTCCAAGGTCAGATGTGCCCCTTTCCTAATGGCATTTTGTAAAATAGTAAAAACAGTCCACTTCAGAGGAGCCTTGGGATCTGACTGGCAGTAGCAGCATTAATTTTATTAATAGTATTACTTGGTTGTAATAGTTTGGTTTTATGAATATAGTTGTTTTATTATTCTTGGAAACTCCAAATAAATGACAAGATATATAAATTGGGGTTCTCCAGTGGGATGCTGATGTACCTCGGACAAGATCAAGCAATGGTAACTCTTAAACAAAGAATTCTTGACATGGCTTTACCAGTAGAATATAGCAAATGTCACTTAGAGCTCAACTGGGGCAGAGCAGATTCCCTTACACCCCCATAATATCTAGCCCAACTTAAAAATAGCGAACTTTGAAGAGCCATTACACTACTGCAATTTAACAACTTACCATCAACAGTATTGGAGGGCAAAAACCACAAAATCCCCTACGCTGAAATGCTTTATCCCTGAAAGAATGGGAGCACTTAATCACAGAATCATGTCCTGCTGTACTGCCATTTTTACCGAGACATCTGCAATGAGTTCCTAACACCTTTTAGCCCATTGACAGAAGAATTCTACATGCAGCTTCTTTCGGCAGATAAAGATCCCAAGATAACTCTTGTAGTTGCAAAGTCTGTATTTGTAGCTTGTACAATTTGCACTGTTGACAGCAAAGTAGGCTATGCACAACTACAGGCCTTTTTATTATGCATGTTACATTGTAATTTGTACTATATACTCTTTCTTTCTTTCTTTCTTTCGAAGTCTGGGTCAGTGATCTGCAATTAAGTTTGATGGACTGACAGTATTTGAAGCAGAAGAAAGGCTACTGCTTGATGAGATACCTGCTTTACAAGACAATAGCTGGCACTGGCAGCCTGGAGACATTGCGGGGAGGGGAAATGACTCAGGTTCATTAACTACCACCTTGGGGAAACTGAAACTACCTTGAAATTATTGTGAAGAATTAATCCAGAATTTCTCGCAGCTAGATAATAATCAACTCAAAGCCCACTGAGAACACTGTCTTGCACATGAATAAAATCATGCAGGAACATGCTTATTTTTAGCCTTGTAAATGATAGCCTAGTGCTGTCAATAAGCAAAAGGAAGGTCTCATGGGGGTGTTTTTAAATCTGTCAACAGAAAGCCATATAGCGTAACTGTATTAACTATCTTTGCAGCTCTTTAAAGGGTGCATGTCAAATCAATGGTTAGAATCTGTTCTAGTGTAGGAACAGATTCTTTTGCTCCTTAACTCCCCCCCATGAAAAATGCCCCATTCTGGGGAGCCGCAGCGATATCATGGCCCCCACTTCAGCATGCAGAATAAAATTAACATTGTTAGCTCCATTTTCTCCAGCCTGCTCTGGAAGCTGCCAAATAGGTGCTGGAAGCTGCATTTGGATCATGGGATGGGGGATGGATGCCTGACACCCTGTCCTTCCAACTCCATCCAATGTGGACAGACTGCTGAATTCTGATCATTCTTTTATAACACAATAAGATTAAACCAGTTTATTACTGTGGGACAGATCCCAGCTTTCCAACTGGAAGCAACATTTCTATAAACAGTCGCAAATCAGCCTTTATTATAGCTAAGAGATCAGCAACATTTTTGTATGTACTGTATGCAATCAGCTTTTTGTTAGAATCTGTCTGGTTATGATGAATAATTCAAAGTTCATTATCAGATATGACCTTTTATTTTCTCAAAGAAAAACTCTGCTATGGGTATGTGCTAAGTATAAAATAAATGAAGTCAATGACTGTGTGAATGTTTAGAATTTTTTCTTTAAGAAACAAAGAAAACAAATAGGCCTTAGTTTAGTAGATACATTATCTCGGCAAGCCTTCCTTGTCATAAACAACATGGATAATCAACATCAAGTTTGTAAATCCAGGGGAATATTCTGCTAAACTATACTTACTGCTTACAATAAAACTATCTATCACACACAGTGATAGTAACTGATTTGCTCATTCTTATATTAAGGGGTTGAAATCCAAAGTACATTTTCTTTCTATGACCAGCAGAAGTTATTCCATGAATTACTGTGATCCACTAAAGGCCCCTGTTAATAGACTATTGAGGGTCCCCTTCCTGTTCCACTTCAAAGGGTTCCTCATTAATATGCACTGGATTTTTGCAAGGGGAAGAGAAGGCAAAGGGGAACTGCAAACGCTGGCTCCTCTCCTCATCTTCTTTTTTCGTTAACATCAAGGCACAATAAGCCCTTTCCTTGAAAATAGAGCATTGGGTACCAGTTTGCTTCCGGGTCCAATTCAAGGTGTTGGTTATCACCTTTAAAGCCCTACATGGCATGGGACCAGGGTACCCGAGGGACCGTCTCGTCCCCATAACATTGACCCATCCCACCCGGTCAGGCAGGGAGGGCATGCTATGGACCCCATCAGCAAAGGAATTTCATCTAGCGGGGTCCAGGAGGCGAGCCTTCTCTGCAGTGGCGCCCACCCTTTGGAACATCTTGCCCCCGGAGTTGAGACAGATTTCCTCACTCTCGAACTTCCGGAAGAAACTTAAGACCTGGTTCTGCTGCCTTGCTTGGGACGGGGAGAGTGATCGCTCCACCTGGGGATGGCTGGCACCATAGCACCGCTTAGTGATCCATCTCCACTTGGATTTTACGTTTGTTTTTATGTATATTTTAATGTAATTTTTATCTGGCTATGTTTTAATGCTATTTATTGTAAACTGCCCAGAGTCCCCCATTGGGGGAGATGGGCAGTGATATAAATTTAATAAATAATAATAATAATAATCATCATCATCATCATCATCATCATCAGATCCAGAAAATCTATCTGAACAGATATCTGAAGATGGATCTCCTCCTCCTTTTTCCTAAATGGAAGTGATGAGGGGAAAAATGATCATTCCTCTCTTACATTTGAGGTCTCTGAGATGGGGGGAGGGGGGCTTTCTATCTCTCCCTCCTTAATTTAAAAGTCAAGTTATACATTTATTGGCCTAGTTTATAGAATGGGAGGGAGGGACATGTTCCACTTTTTTTATTTATAAACAGCTTGGACCCTGTTTTCTCTTGAAGGTAACATTCTGTCCAGGATAATCTATAGGAGCTGAAGCCAACCGTTAGCAAAAACCTGCCTTGTCTCACCTCCTACTCCTTTCTCCCTTCTCTCTTTTTCTCACTCCTTCTCTCCATTCTCATTGGGTCACCAGGGGAAAGATTACTCTTAGCTAATGTCTGCTCTTGAATATTTGCAGAAGAGATTTGAACTTAGCCTCAGGACCACACAAAACAATCCTCAGGCACAGTTCTTTTTCCCTCCATGTTCTTTGCTTTACAATTCCAAAACTAACTTCCCATCTTGGAAACCACAAGTGTCAAAGGGACACTAATAGATAACCAAGACTGTGTAGATGTGGCTTGAAGCAGACCTTCATCATTTTTCAAGAAAAGATGCCTATTGCAGTGAGTAAACAGTTTGTTATTTGCTGAGTCAATGATTCCTGATGCTCAGTGGAAATCACCCAGCTGACATCCCCTATATCCTGGAAGTAGCCAGACTGATTAATGATGTACTAAACTGGATTTAAGTCTGAATGAGGAGATATTGTCACCAAATGCAAGTTGTCACAGCTGCCACGTTAGGACTACTTCATTAGCTTCAGGGCTGCAATACTGAAGTCTTTCCTTACACTGATTCAAAAATCTCTTGTAAATTGAAAATAAATAATGTGGTAGGCCATGGAGTATAAAGGCACTGAATATAACAGAGCTACTTGCAAAACAGAGCTGTGAAAGACAGTCACTTCACTTTGATGACTTAGCTGGGAGCATTTTTCATTAACCAGAGCATCAATCTTTCGTTTTATTACTGAGCTGATATGTAATATTTTTTCAAGATCATATCTAAGAGGATATAATCTAGGAATTTCAACCTATTGAGAGCTGTCAAAATCCTGCTTTTCTATTTCTTCTCTTTGCTGAGTAGAGAGATCTTTCTTTCCCTCTACCTTGTTTGCTTTCCTCTTTCTGCCTGGCCCAGTATTTTTTGCCTTCACTTAGAAGAGCTCCATCTTGCTCACTTGCTGTCTTTCTCATGGAGAGACCCTTGTGCAGAGTGGCCACATGCAGCCCTCCTGCTAGGCCACCCCCTCCTTCTCTCCCTTAGGCTGTCCAACCTCCTCGCCTGCCTTTCCTAGCAAGCTTCACCTCGTGTCCAGAAAACTGTGGAATACGGGTGGCCCTGTTCTGTCCTCTTACTGGGAGAGGCACAGGTTGAGCTGATGTGAGCTTTTGTGCTGCTTCCACCACGCTGCTCTCTTCCCAGAACACTTTCCATGGCCTAAATTGTTTGCCTATGTGGGGTTTAGCGCCCTGGCCTTGCTGCTCAGGGTCCTCAGTGCCTACAAACTATTCTGGAAGGCCACATTCAGCTCTCCTCACTCTGTTCTCTTCATTGTGACACCTGAATCCCTTTTGCTGGCATTTTTGCAAGGCAACCTGGATGCTTCTGGTTCTTGGACCCCTGTAAGCCTATCACAGTGTTTGCACATTTCTGGAAATAAAATGCTACTTTGTCATTGCTGCTGTTGTTTTTCAAAAAGAAACTTTTTGAAGTCTTAACCCAATTGTTTTAATATGCTACAAAACTATTCCACTAAACATGACATCCTGCCTTAGAGTGAGTAAGTTCACTGGAGCACCTCTAAATGTTTACTCTGGTAATGGGGAATCTCTGGCCCACAATGTTGTGCAGTTCACACTGCACCCTCCCATCCACCAGCCCTGCATCTTCATCTCCTAAAAACCTATCTCATTGCTTTCTTTTTCATATTTGGGATCTTTCTCTAAGAAATCAGGTTTGTCTTTCTTTTCAGGGATGAGATATGGAGGCAGTGTGGATGTGGAAAGGTATCTATGAACAGGGAAAAGTAGGGAGACTGATATATACAATGGTGAAAGTGTGCCTATGACAATGGTGGATGAGTGCATAGACAGATGTGTTTGCAGAAATAATGAGGGAAAATGTTGTATGATGTTAAGAGATAAATGTATGCATGTCTCCCCCCTCCCCCAATATAGGGCTCCCCAGAAGCTGTCAGGATGAGCAAGTGGCCCATACACTGAAAGCAGTTCCCCATCCCGAATTATTCAAACTGCCTTCCCAAGAAGAGTTATTTCCTAATCTTTCCCCCGCAGAATCTTTGTAGCTAGGAAATTCCAGAAATTGAATATGATTTGAATCCAGAAGAAAGATGAATGGGGAAAACAACAACTAATTACAGTGCAATCTTATGCATGCTTACTCTGAAACAAGTCCCATTAATTTCAGTAGGACTTACTCCCAGCTAAATAGACGTAAAAAGCATCCAATCAGATTTTTTTCTTCTTCTTAGAAAGCATATTCTCCCATTGAGCTACCCCGGGTATTTAAGGGAGAAGGTCTGTGTACAAATATGAGCAAAAACAAAAACGTGTTTTCCTTATAAAATCTGACTCTCACTTGGATATAAAGAAAACATATAGCCATCGGGGCTCCATTTTCTCTAATGAATGCTTGACAGAGCACACAAATCCTCTACAACAGCACATTTTTTTTCAATTCTAACAGAGTAAAAACCACAAAACTGGTTACATTTTAACGGCTTGGTACTTTGACCTGTAATGAGTTACAGACTTGGGCAATAATAACCCACAATCCAAACATGTAATTTTGTCCATATTCAGCAAAGTAATTAATCTAAGTAAGAACCAAATTGAAACAGTGGGCTGTACATTTCTGTATTATCTGAAAGCGCACCTTTGTTTGACAAAAGTTTTTTTGGGGGGGGGAGTACAAAAGTTCAGAAACATGCCCCCAGTGATAGGAATGTATTCCTTTTTCTATGGATAGTGGACTGATGCAGAATGCAATTGCCTTGGCAATAAAGTTTATTTCTTTTCTTCTCACACGAATTTAAATCTGGTGAGTCTATCTGTATTCAGCGCTGTGATAATACCGGTACATCTGAAGGGCTCTATGGCTTGAAATCATATTCTTGCTTTGATTCCAGATTGCTTGGCACAACAAATGGAAGAATCTAGCCAAAATAAATGGCTTCACAGAGGTGGGCTCTCCATTATTTTTTGAGAGCAAAAATATAGCAGGTTATGACATACAACTTCTATGTACTTCATTTTAATAGCTTTGATCAAGCTTTCTTTTCTGGAAAGAACCCTAAAGAACAAAGCTCATTCAGAAGTGCCAGACAGGAGATAGAAAGCCTGACTGTTCTCGTGAAGAAGAAAAGCATGAGAGAAACACTCTAAATAGCACTTTCCTCAAAGAAGCTGGTTTCTAGCCATTGCAAAGCAGCCAATGTTTTTGTCTGCTTGCTTAAGCCATGGCTGGATTGCTGGTGGTGGCATGAAAGCACTGTGGGTGTCTTTAGCAACGAAGAAGACATTTTCCTAGGTGTGGTAGACCTCAGAGAGAGAGTCCCTAACGTAATTTTGTTGCACAGAAAACAGAAGCCTACTCCTTGGTATCCACTGAAGCAAAACAACTGATTCAACCACTCCAATAATTTTTTATTTGACTACGAATTGCTTTAGTACCTTAACACAATAAAAAGGCTGCTCTTCATTATGCTTGTTACCTGTAAGCATATTCTTGTTATTCTCCCAATATTCTTTATTTGCTTGTTGAAAAAAAAGTACTGTTACCAATATCTTACATAGTCAAAACAGACTCTTTAGAGAAGGAAAAGTGTTAAGCTTTACATTTACCTTCAGCACAGTGATATTCCATGCAAAACTCTCAATTGCTTTGCTGAGTTTTCTTCCTTTCAAGCCTTCCTTTGTTCCCAAGTTATGAAGTTCTTCATGGAGCTCCATCCCTAACAAAATAGGTGGCACAATAAATTCAGGCAGTTATTGAAGGAAAATAAATTTTAAAAAGATTTAACTATTCACTATGAAGTTTTACAGACAAGGTATGTATATCATGGATAAGCCATCTGGTAGGGACCCATGTGCCTTCAGACATCACCCTTGGTGACTAGCAGCTTCCCTATTCTGTATGAGTTTTAAAAGCATGTTTTAATAAAGCAATAATTAATACAAAACCAGCATGTCCCAAAATACCAGCACTAGCATCATATATTTGCAGTAATACCACTAGGTCCCACAAACTTCCTTGTGGAATGTAAGCAAGCAATCTACAAGGGTTGAATGAAAGGGATTGGCTCCACCTGCATAACTTTTGTTTAAATGGGGATACTTTAATAAGTGAAACAAGAAAATAATCCTTGGAATGAGCTTTCTTGTTGCCAGTATTTACTTCTCCACATAATCACCACCATTCTCTACACGCTTCTGCCAACAATGGACAATCTTCTTAAAACCGTAACAAAATAACTTCCTTCAACCTAATTGTTCTCTTCATTTGAGTCAGACAGATGCCCACAAAGGTATTCCTTCAATTTTGGGGAAAGGTGGAAGTTGCATGGCGCCAAATCTGAACTGTTTGGTGGGTGGGATAACATGGTGAGATCCACTTTGCAACTGAAATTGCCTTTTGGGTGGTTTATTGTGAGGCCTAGCACTGTCATGTTCAAACAGAATTTCCTTCTTGTGCTTTCAAAATTGAGTTCTCTTCAATCATATCAAAGTTTTGTGTGTTGCAGTGTAGCACTGAGTTGATAAGTGGTGCCAGGTTCCAGAAAATCCATGTGAATTATACCATCTGAATCCCAAAAAGACTATAACCATGAATTTTCCTGCCAAAGCCTGGGTTTTGATCCCCCCACCCCCATTCCCAGGTAAAGCTTTGTGATTTTATTCCATGGACTGAAGCTTCATTTCTGGATCATAACAATGAACCTGTGTTTTGTGGCTGTCACAATACTGTGAAGCAATTCCTTCATTATCACAGCATGACAATAATTGCTAGCCAATTTCAACTTTTGAAGCTTTCATCTCTCCTGTCAGCATGTGAGGAACCCATCTTGTACAAACCTTTTGATATTGAAGCACATCAATTTTGTGACCCATACTTTTCTGTGAAATGTCAAGCTGGATAGCAATTTCCCTTTGAGTGATATGTTGAATGTCCTTAATCAAACTTCATTGTATGAAATTCATTGGTTGCTATCACAGGTTGTCTCCTTTATTCTTAATCACACAAAGCAGCTCTTCTTGGTTCACGATCTTTACATTTTTTTGGCCCAGTGATGCACAGTACAGTCAATGCAGTCATCACCATAAACAACCTGCATTGAGTGGCAAATTTCAATTGGAGGAACTTTTTCAGCAGTCAGAAATTCAATCATGGAGCATTGCTTAAAGAGTACTCACTGAAGGTCCATTTCATGAACCATAGTAACTCCTTTTTTCACAGCAATTTCCCACCAACTGAAGTAAAGAAGCAGATGCTAAAGAACATGTCAGAGTTTTTAGCATGTCACTACAACCAAGTGTTCCCAGCATAAAGCATTTGAAGTATTCCTTTTCATTCAACCTTCATAGTTTGCTTTCTGTTAATGGATATTCTGTGACTGATCATGCCCACTATGTCAATGATTTACTAAACAAATAAATCTCCCATGGTAGTCATTTTGTGAGTGTGCCCATAACCTTTTAAAATTCCAAATGTGCTTTTGGTCAAAAAGACTGTCTACTCCTGAACACAGAAACCTGTATTCAGTTTTTTAAAGGAAAATTATTTTAGGATTGCAGCAATTCTGTTTTGTTGGATAAAAAAAGTAGTCTCCTTTGAGACAAATTCAACTCTTAATGCCTTCATGCATGTGTCCATGTAATTTTCCTGGCGATTGTACAGAAATAATTCCTTCACTTTGTTTGACTTTCCCAATTAGCCTACGTTTCTTGGTGGTTGCCTATCCAAGTACTAACCAGACAGCCCTGCTTAGCTTCTAACCAGGCAAGGATGGCCAAATGCTCCCTCTTTCTGTGACATATTACTGCAGTCTGGACAGCCTGGAAAAGACATAATATTGTGCATTTTCAACTATCATTGTTTTCTTCATGGAAGCTATGAGAGCAAAGACTGTGCCCTACATATCAAGAGTAGGACTGGAATTTCTGCCTCTGTTACAGTAATGTGACAAAAGCTTGGCTCATTACTATTTCCCATAAGAAGGTCATTCATTTACTTGGGAGAAAAAGCATAGGTGCACATGTGTCATGTTCACCATTGCAATGTCTGTTTTAAGTAAAGGTAAAGGTTTCCCTTGACGTAAAGTCCAGTCGTGTCCGACTCTAGGGGGCGGTGCTCATCTCCGTTTGTCTGTTTTACATCGTAACATTTCGCATGCCATGGTGCAGACGCGCGTTCCAGTTGGGAGGGAGCCGCTGGGAAGACCTTGTACCAGGCTGTATGTATGTTTTCTTACCGAAGGAATGTGTTTGGGTTATCATTGGTGTCCAAGGTCTTTTACCCGTTGATTAACTGAACTCGTTAGGGGCACCTGGGATGGGGAGCTTGAAACGGTTGAACGGGGGGAGGGCTTACTTTCGCACCAAGGGTTTTTATTTTGTATTTGGCGTGCTTCTGCTCATTCTCAGCTTTCTTTGTACTTGCACACTATTCTAAATAAACCAGATTTGATTCAAGCCTGTGCTTGTGAGACTGAGTGTGTTTGGGATAGGCAATCATTACAACATGGGAACTTTTTTTTATTAAACATTTTAGAGAAACTACAAAGAAAGATAAAAAAAAAAGTAAAAAGCATAAAAAGTAAAGTACAGATAAGTAAACAAGGAAGCTAAAATGTAGTGGAGATTATTACAAGGTCTCGTTTATTAACTTATGAATTATAGAGCAGTTCAGATCACTTGAAAAAACTAGGAATCACTATAAAGCTTTAAACTCAGAATACACATTAGGAACCATGGTCAACATACTATAAAATATTAGACTGTAATCTATAATAAATTGAATCAGTACTGAAAATGTGTTCTAATTAGAATATTGTATGAAGTTAAAATATAGACTCTATATGTAAAAACCCCAAAGTTTGGTTTTTGAATTCTACATCAAATTTATTTTTAAGGTATGTAGTTATTCTACTTCAGCAAAGGATCGTTACCTTGTTGTGGTGCTGGAGCTTGAGCACCTCAGTGATGCCATGAGCTAAACCGTGAAGGGCCACCCAAGATGGGAAGGTCATGATAGAGAGGTCAGACTAAATGCGATCCCTGGGGAAGGTAATGGCAACCCACCCCAGTATTCTTGCCATGAAAACTAAATGGATCAGTACAACCAGAGATATGTCGGTATACCATCGGAAGATGAGACCCCCAGGTCGGAAGATGGTCAAAATGCTACTGGGGAGGAACAGAGGATGAGCTCAACTAGCCCCAGACGTGATGACGCAGCTAGCTCAAAGCCGAAAGGATGGCTAGCGGCCAATGGTGCTGGTGGTGAACGGCGAATTCGATGTTCTAAGGATCAACACACCATTGGAACCTGAAATGTAAGATCTATGAGCCAGGGCAAATTGGATGTGGTTATTGGTGAGATGTCAAGATTAAAGATAGACATTCTGGGTGTCAGTGAACTGAAATGGACTGGAATGGGCCACTTCACATCAAATGACCACCAGATCTACTACTGTGGACAAGAGGACCACAGAAGAAATGGAGTAGCCTTCATAATTAATAGTAAAGTGCCTAAAGCAGTGTTTGGATACAATCCAAAAAATGATAGAATGATCTCAATTCGAATTCAGGGCAAGCCATCTAACATCACAGTGATCCAAATATACGCCCCAACCACAGATGCTGAAGAAGCTGAAGTAGAGCAGTTCTATGAGGATCTGCAGCACCTACTGGACAACACGCCTAAAAGAGATGTTATTTTCATCACGGGAGACTGGAATGCTAAGGTGGGCAGTCAAATGACACCTGGAATTACAGGTAAGCATGGCCTGGGAGAACAAAATGAAGCAGGACATAGGCTGATAGAATTTTGCCAAGACAACTCACTCTGCATAACAAACACTCTCTCCCAACAACCTAAGAGACAGCTTTATACATGGACTTCCCCAGATGGACAACACCGAAACCAGATTGACTACATCCTTTGCAGCCAAAGGTGGCGGACATCTATACAGTCGGTAAAAACAAGACCTGGAGCTGACTGTAGTTCAGATCACGAACTTCTTCTTGCACAATTTAGGATCAGACTAAAGAGATTAGGGAAGACCCACAGATCAGCTAGATATGAGCTCACTAATATTCCTAAGGAATATGCAGTGGAGATGAAGAACAGATTTAAGGGACTGGACTTAGTAGATAGGGTCCCAGAAGAACTATGGACAGAAGTCCGCAACATTATTCAAGAGGCGGCAACAAAATACATCCCAAAGACTTTGTATTTCTAGGTGCGACGATTACTGCAGATGATGACTGCAGTCAGGAAATCAGAAGACGCTTAATCCTGGGGAGAAGAGCAATGACAAATCTCGATAAAATAGTTAAGAGCAGAGACATCACACTGACAACAAAGGTCCGCATAGTTAAAGCAATGGTGTTCCCTGTAGTAACATATGGCTGTGAGAGCTGGACCATAAGGAAGGCTGAGAGAAGGAAGATAGATGCTTTTGAACTGTGGTGTTGGAGGAGAATTCTGAGAGTGCCTTGGACTGCAAGAAGATCAAACCAGTCCATCCTCCAGGAAATAAAGCCAGACTGCTCACTTGAGGGAATGATATTAAAGGCAAAACTGAAATACTTTGGCCACATAATGAGAAGACAGGATACCCTGGAGAAGATGCTGATGCTAGGGAGAGTGGAGGGCAAAAGGAAGAGGGGCCGACCAAGGGCAAGGTGGATGGATGATATTCTAGAGGTGACGGATTCGTCCCTGGGGGAGCTGGGGGTGTTGACGACCGACAGGAAGCTCTGGCGTGGGCTGGTCCATGAAGTCACGAAGAGTCGGAAGCGACTAAACGAATAAACAACAAGTTATTCTAGATATTGAAGCATACCCCCATAACTTGGGTAGCCATTCTACCAATGAGAGAATCAAGCAACCTTTCCAGTAAGAAACCTATAATATCCAGTAAACATATACAAAGCTTCTTTAGTATACTTCAAAGGAATGCAAGATTTAGTAGAGTTTAATAAAAATATCACAGATTGAAATGGGAAATCAACTTTTTAAATTGTTTCATGGTGGACTTGGGAACCTGAGGAGTTGGAACTTAATTTCCCCTGCCCATTCCTAGTCACCCAACTACTTGATTAACAGAGAAAGCTTTTTCTTAGTGGAGCTGCCAAGGCTGAAAGGCCCCCAGCATGTGTTTCACTCTTCACTGCTTTTCACCTATTCACCCAACGCTCTGGCTTTCCAACCCATTCATCTACACTTTACTTTTTCCCTGTTCTCTCTCACTTGTCAATATTGAATGACCTTCCTTCTTTCTTTCCTTCCTTCCTTCCTAATTTCGACACATTGCATTGTGAAGCTGAAACTCTGCTTTGCATCTTGCCTCTTCAGAGTTCCTCTGAACCTACTGGCAATGAAGAAAATGAAGAACAGCCACAGCCTAGTCTGTAGCTCTCCCAAATATTTACCTTTTTCAGAAAGTGGCAAAGACAGCTACAGTAAAAGGAAAGAGCAACTAAATAGCAAGTGCCGTGCAGGGGAACAAACACGGGGAAACTGCCATTAGGGGCCTGCACCCAAGACTTCTTCCTGGTAGTGTGTCCTTTCCCAGGCTAATGGTTCTTTTATCCCCTTTATGCCCACAAGGATGGGTGTACTTGGAAGCAGCTCTATTTGTGACATCAAGGAGCGATAAAAACTAAAGAAAACAAACAAGACACTCAGACTGCTGTTACCCACATAGATGCATTGACATAACCACCTATTTTAGGCATGTGCAGCAATCTGAACTGGGGGGGGGAAGGTGATTTGGAGTGTGCATCTGTCAAATATACCTTAAAGCAACAGCACCCTTTCCTGCACTTCAGGAAAAAGATGTCTCTGGTCTAAAGACATTCCTGAGAAGTGCCATGCACGTGTCTGACCATGCTCCAAATCACCCCTTTCCCTTTGACTCTTGATCCCTCTGCAGCCTAACGTCTCTTTGGCTTAGACTTTTATCCCAGTCAAACACAGAGTACATGAGGATTGTCCCTGCGCTTCATAGAGAGTCATAGCCTCAATTAGCAGGTCTTCCAGTTGTCTCCCACAGAAGAATAAAGTAATTTATTCTTGTTTATTTACTTCTGGAAAAAATTAAAAGCCTAACTGCAGAGAACAAAATGAAAACCAGCTATAGTGCAAGCAATTACTTTTATCCAGCTGTATGCATGGGTATGCTAAATGCTGGTTTCCCTGAAATCAATTCAAGCCATAGTTATATGACCTGGGTCTCCTTTAGCTGTTACAGTGATATTAATCTGGTTGCTAAAACATAATTAAGTCCATTTAAGCAACTTTTTTATTAAGTAATCAGGCTTGTTACAGAGACTTGTAAAACTTAAATTAATGAAAATCAATTTAATTAAACAGATGCTACTTTTTAATTAGAGTAATCTCTAACCCAGTTATGTGACTCAAAATGCCCACACATATAGATAGCAGAGAAGGAAAAAGGCTTTTAACTTTTTAAAGAAGGCAGTAATGTAATGTTTCTTGAGTCCCCTTTTCGGGAGAGATGGGCGGTGATAGAAATTTGAAAAATAAATAAAAACAAATATTGCTTTGTTTCAAATGAAACTATTTAAAAAGATAACTTCACCATTGAACGACAATTGATGGTTCCACAGATTACACTAAGCAAAAATGTAGCTTATCTGGGCTTGTCTTAGCATTCCCCAACCCATCACCTTCCAGATGTGCTGGG
The DNA here is from genome assembly GCF_035149785.1 of Candoia aspera. NCBI lineage: Eukaryota > Metazoa > Chordata > Lepidosauria > Squamata > Candoiidae > Candoia > Candoia aspera. The sequence goes on from NC_086153.1 coordinate 178,338,106, forward strand.
ACTACAAATTCCAGAATTCTCAAGTCTGGGAAGGCAGGCTTAGTGTGTTGTAGTGAACCCAGCCACTGTAGTTTTAATTGTTCATGGCTTAGCATGTTCTGTGAACTTGACCAAGTATTCAGCATAACATGGCTTAATGCAATCAGTTTTATTCTTATACTTTTTATCTATCTATATTTTTTATCTGCATGAAACCCAATGCTACTCTTGAAGGTCGTTTTATTTCTGCTTGTTTGATCTGAGGGGGAGAGTTAATGGTAAGGGTGGGTTGTTTGAAGAATATAAACCATTGCCTAATTCCCTTCAGGATTTAGGAATTATATCTGACTATTATTGCACTCCACCATCTGGTTCTACAAATTACTGCACAATATCCTATACAGGGTCCTGTAATGAAATCTCACTACATACAGTTACTTAGGAAGTTGTAGAGAAGTGTTTAAACAACAGCTTAGTGTGGCACACAGGCATACAATACATTTCAGTGAGCCGTTACGATGTGCTCCAAGTTCTTCTTTTTATTACTTGCATGGGCAGAGTGATGACTTCAGAAGCCTTACCATGTACTGTAGTTAAATGTAGTGGGCTTGTTTGGTGCAACACAAAAGGATTAATATTAACCACAACCAATTTTAAAGAAACCGATTTCAAATGATTAGTGTTAGCCACAATTCCAGATCCAGATGACACCACGATTGACTAAAGATGAAAGGGAAAGCATCTGACATTGTCCTCCTGTAACTGGAGGAGAGAGAGAGGAGGGAGGAGTCTGCATGCCCAAGGCTTACTGTGGTTTGTCTGCCATTCAGGAGTGGGCAATGTGTCCAGGACACCACCAGATGATGTGGAACCCCAACATTAGACTATCAGTCAAAATCACACGTGAGATCTCAAGGAATAAGCAGGAATTATTTTTTGAAATACTAACCTTTGAAAATGTTATGCCAAACCACGGCTTTAAATGGCAGATGAACATGGCCAGGGTAATATCTTCTATTTAGTACAGGTAGACAAATGGATAGCCGTTACCTTCATTTACCAATCCAGAAACCATACTGACAGAGCACTAAGTACATCCTTAAGAAAAGGTTTAGCTTTACATGAACTGTGCATTAATTGAACAGCTGTTAGGGCAGCCTAATCAGTATTTTTTGATTATTGTGCTTCCGCTGCAGAAAAACATAATGTTTTGTCACTGGGAATGTATAATCCCACTTTTCAGTCTCCTGACCTCAGATTTCAGATAGGAGTCATTCCCAGATGCCAGCAGTTGAACTTGAGAACCTCTGAGGACGAAGTATAAAAACTCTTACACTTTTTGAAAAATTTTCCACCCCACCTCACCCCCAATTCTTTAGCTACCCTTAGCTTCCCTTGTAGGAAATGAAAAATCATTGTGCTATTTTCTGAAATCCAAGTTTTTAAAAATGTAATGCCTTTGGTAGTGCAAACAGATTCTGAAATGGTTTTGGCTCCTTATGATGCATAAAGTCTCTTTGACATAGATAAACATTTATTACTATATATATCTATATCTACATATATCTACATATACACACACACACACCACTAATCAAAGAGTGTTACCTGCTTTCTGGCACTGAATGATTTTGTCATAAACAGTGTCTGCTGTTTCTACAAGAAACTTGCTCTCTTGAATCATCTGTTAAGGAAAATAAAACAAGAAAATGTCAGTTTGATCTATGTCTCAACTATTTGCTGTACAACATAACGTAGCATGTCAAAAAGACTGTCTTCTTTTCATTTCTGTAAAATGTTTGCCATTCAATAACCAATTAAATGAGAGTTGATGAGGGAAATTCAATGTTCATGTTTTATGTCAAGTAGACATCGTTGTGACAATTAGGAAGAAATGCAACAAGTAACAGCAGTAGGAAATGAAGGCTGGAGACAATTACAAAGTTATCCATCTCTTGGGCAATCCTAAACAACTTGTGTTTCAGGTTGTATGGGGAATCCTCCATACATCCTGAGCCCCTCAATAGGGTCCCCATATTAAGGAATCCTTCAGAGCAAATTTGGGAGGAGGGAAAAGAGAAGTCCTGTTTGGCAACTGGAAATTCATCCACTTGATGATAAATGTAGTACTTCAGGGTTTGTTTCATCCAAATCCACGGGACTTCCAAGTAAGCCTTCATAATATTTAGCAAAAAATGCATATTAACCAATTAATATTAATATTAATTAGTAATTAATATTAGGAGAGCCAGTTTGGTCTAGTGGGTAAGGCAATGGAGACTGAGAGTTCTAGTCCCGCCTTAGGCATGGAAGCCAGCTGGGTGACCTTGGGCCAGGCCAGTCCCTCTCTCTCAGCCCAACTCACCTCACAGGGTTGTTGCTGTGGGGAAAAGAGGAAGAGGAAGGAGTATTAGGTATGTTTGCCGCCTTGAGTTATTTATAAAAAGATTCTTGCTCAGTCACATTCCAAACAAACATTCTAGCAAGCACAAAAACAGTGTACACTCTTTGGGCTTTTTTAAAAGGCATTTGTTACGGTATTTTAAAAAAGTATACTTTTAAGTGGTAGGAAAATGCAGTATTTTTACAACATATATGGAACAGCTGAAAAACAACAGGAAGTAACATTTATTTCTTGGCATTGAGCTCCTGAAGTATGAAAGCACAATTTCTGAGGGTTTGGGGAGCCATAAAAAGAGTTTTCAGAGGTCCAGTGGGCCCTGGCTACAGCCTTTATTTCACACAGCCCTGGTATAGTAGTGTTGATCATGTTTATAACACAATCATATGTTCTGCACGATATGTAATGTTGTAATAGAGAAATACAGCAATTCTGAAAACTCACATGAGATTTATCATTTGTCTTTATATCAGGATGATGTGACATTTACCCACAGTGCCCTATAACTGTGGGAGAAGGAGAAGACCATATAGGCCTTCAGGTTCCCTCTTTTGTAAAGCTTGTTTTTTAATGTATTCATGCATGAATTTATTTAATTTAAAATATTTTATAGCATCATTCAGGAACTTTCAAGGCAGATTATAACAATCACTTCACTGCTATAATACATTATTTAAAATATTTTATAGCATCATTCAGGAACTTTCAAGGCAGATTATAACAATCATTTCACTGCTATAATACATTATTTAAAATATTTTATAGCATCATTCAGGAACTTTCAAGGCAGATTATAACAATCACTTCACTATTATAATACATTATTTAAAATATTTTATAGCATCATTCAGGAACTTTCAAGGCAGAGTATAACAACCACTTCACTGCTATAATACATTATTTCTACTTTAAAAATGTACATGCTGCCCTTTAAAACAATATTTTTCCCAAAGCTGTATCCAAACACTTTAAAATCATAATTTGAAATGTTAAGGCAAAAATAATGGCTAAAATATACAGCGTACATGCAATAGAAGCAGAGGCAACAGATATAAATTAATTAAGAAACTCCAGTCTGACTTAAAATATTAATGTATTAATATATTAAATAAATATTACACATTAAATATATAAATACTAGATAAGCAAATCTTAAAATAAAAATGTTGCCCAGTCATTTCCAAATAGCCCCCTATCAACTACAGTGATATCAAAGAAGAAATGAAAAACAAGGACTAACTTGCCTACAAATATCTTCTCCTCAGTCTGGGACAAAGTTTGGGTAGGGGATGGGATGATGATGATTAGATTTTTATCCTGCCTTCTATCTATCTGTCTGTCTGTCTGTCTGTCTGTCTGTCTACGTATCTCAAGGCAGCAAACATACCTAATACTCCTGCCTCCTATTTTCCCCACAACAACCACCCTGTGAGGTGGAATGTTGCACAACTGGTTCTACAGCTTTGAGAACATTCTCAGCAAGACAAATTACATTACTAATGTTGGTATAAATGTAATTCTGGAAATTGCAATGAAATAATAATTGTTAAAAAAAACAACCTAATAAAACAGATCTGACCAAAATAGTACTTTATTGAGGGAGAAACTGGAGGACAAGAGAGAGAGCAATTATAGTCCAGATATTGTCCTACCAGGTCATACAGACACCCACACCGTAGATTCTTCTCTTTCCTTAAAAAGAACAGAATTAATTATGGGACCTGCTGCCAGCTACCTCCTCAGTCTACCCACAAAAGGAGATGACTTCATAGCCTGAGAAACTGGAATGCAAATGAATCCAGAGTCATTTCAGTGAAGAACCTCACATGGAAGCTAATGGAAAGATGGTGTTAAAGCATGAGATAAAAATAGGCCAGAGTACCATGTCTGCATATATATGTGCAGAGTTCATAAAAGGCAAAAGAATACATCTAATCTGACACAAAGTCTTCATTCTGAAACCAGATTCTAAAGGAAAAATTTAAAAATAGATTGATTACAATTCACTCTCCCTTCAGGTAAATACACCTATTTAATTTTCTGGGGTACAGGAAACCTGATGTTTATACTGCCTATGTAGCAAAATGCTGGACCAAAGTGTGTGGGGGTGAGGCTCTAAATGGGACCATTAAAAGATACCCCCCCCCAAAATGAAATGCTGGTCAAGCAAACAAGCCACATGATAACTGGCCCATTCTGGATTGTCAGGAAGGCCGCCTTTCCTGAATACTTTTAAATCATGGAAAACAAGATGCCTCACAAGCTATTTTATATTAATATTCATAATAAGTAAGTATAATGTTTAAAAGTAATGTCTCAAACAAGAACAGAAGTGTGACCAAAGGTCAAAGTCCTTATTTTATTCATGTTTTCATTGATCTGCTCCAGTACTTTTTAAATTCTGTATTTATTTTTATTTTGTCCCAGTATGTGTTATGTTTACTGTAAACCACCATGAGGGTTATTCTCATTTTAACCCAACAATCATCCCAAGAGTAGTCTGAGGTAAAAGAGGACAAACAGCCTAAAATCACCTAGGAAACTTCCATGGCTGGAAAGTAGACTTGGACCTCTGTCTCCATGATCCAAGTTCTACAGCCCAATCACAACCCCATACTGATGTGGAGGGCTATTTGCATCAGTGCATGGACAGGTGAGGGTTTTTTTGGTGGCATGTCCATCCTAAAACCATCTCCTCACCCTGATGCTGCATTAGTTTTTGAAGCAAAGAATTTTAAAAAGCCTCCCATATCAGCAACTGGACTCTTTCCATTCTAACTGTAGTGTGGAAACAGGGGAAGAGGGAAGATTTAAGATAGACGATAACTAGGACAGGAACAATGAAGCCTCTGCCTCCTGTCCACTATGGTCCAAACTTCTGACATGGGTTTATTTTTTTCACCTTCTCATGTTTGTAATTTATGAAATTCTATTAATCAAACATTAGGGTTTTAAAAAAAAAAGTTGGTGCTAAAATTCTCATGTGGTTTGGCACCTATTTCTCAAAATATCCATTTTTAATACTAAAAATTACCTAGTCTATACAGTTTTATAAAGAACTGTCTCTAATACCATGGGTTTTGTACATTATGAGTATATGCATCTTTAAATTGTTGGCAAACTGCATTGCAAAATTCAGGGAAGTGTGAAGTTTGAATCTTAATTTTTACTTTATATATTGCTAGAAAAATGCAAAAAATAGATAAGGTCATTTTCAAATATGAATTAAATGAGTTTCTTTCTCTCTTTTTAAAAATGTGTTATGTCTCTTTGATAAATATGGCTAAGATTTTAAAAGCTACTTTGGTCCACATATGACAGGTTATTCTTCCAACTATAGTGCACAAAATGAGGCTTTACTCATTCATGGCCATCGAACTTCTGACAATATCAGATTGTTAATTGATGTTCTTGCTTTAACTCAAAACAGGCAAGACCCAGTAGCTATAATTTCAATGGCTGTCAAGAAAGCCTTTGAACTAGTCTCTTGGCAGCTTTTGAAATGGGTTTCATTTATTTTGGTTTTCTGCAGTGTTTTATATTTTGGATTGATGTATTTTAGTCAGCTCCTGAATCACAGGTGATTATTAATCACGTGCTTTCTCATTACATTTAAATTGTGGTGCAAATCAAGGATGCTTTTTTTCGCCTTTTCTTTTCAATTTGGTTTTAGAATCCCATGCTTGCCAAATCAGAAGTTCTGAAAATATCAGAGGGATTTTGGGGTGGGGTGGGGAGACCATGATTTTATTATATGCCAATATCTTATAGTTATAAATAGATTAGAAATGTTTTTTCTAATCTCACTGATACATGAGTTTGGGATCCTGTCTGATTATCTATAAATTGGAATAAATCATGCTTGAGGTCACTGGGTTACAGTAGCCATTTAGAAAGATCTAATTATTGGTGATCTATCTATCCATCCATCCATCCCTGCTTGACAGGGAGCACGCAGGATAGAAATATGATTGATAGATTATCAGTCATATTTCTGTCCTGCTTGCTCCCTGTCAAGCGTGTCAGTGGCAGTTCAGCATATAAATTCAAAACAACAAAAAATCAAAATCACCTCTACATTCTAAAATATCAGATCTATCATAAACCTTTATGAGTAATAATATGCCAATTACTGCATAAAAATCCACAGCTCCACTCTAAAATATCCAAGCAATAATTTTAAAATTTTATTTTTGAGAGGAAGTCTTGGGTAAAACAATAGGAATAATTGTGTCTTGGATTAACCTCATCACTTATGGCATTGTCACTATACTAAAGCTTTTTTGTTTTGTTTTATGGTTTTAGTTATGTTCTGAATCCTTTATTTATCCTTCTCTGATGAATCTGAACTTATTTTGTTTGATGCAGATGAAGGAAGGTTTACACAGGTGGGCTTGAGTATTTAGAGTAAGATGAATGTATTTAGGATAAACTATAATTCCAACGCCAATTTATATTTTGAGAAGCTTCACCATTCAGTTTTAAATAAGTTTAGAAGATCATGAGTACATTTCTTTGGCAAGGACATCATGAGAGGTTTTATTGTACAAATTTCAAGTACTTGTTAAGAAAGATTTAACTTTCCACACTTTCTGGTTGATCATTATCTTGAATACAGAAGTTTAAAATTTAGCTCTTCTTTGGATTCAGTTTGAGAGATATTACCTATCTCCACGAAAATCCTGAAAAGTATCAGAATCCCTGTTTGTGTAGGGATCAGTTTTGATACCTGCACTTAAATGCTGCAAGAAATCTTTTGGGGAAGCTGGGCAGTAACAAAATTTGAATGATAAATAAATAAATAATAAAATAATAGGTTGCAGATAAAACCTTACATTGCACAATAATCCCAGTTTAAAAATACTGTCTAAAACTGTTTTTACAACATTATTACTTCGGATCAACTCAACTCAAAGAAAGTTCTTTTAAAAGCTTTTACAGTATTAAAAAAAATTAGTATATTTACTTCAGAACGCTTCTTGGAAAGTACACATTTGTTATTTTTTTATTTGGCCCAGAAGCAATTGCTGTTCTGCTCTAACCTGGTGGTTAGAGCAGTGTTTCTCAACCTTGGCAGCTTAAAGATGTGTGGACCGACTCTCAGAATTCCCCAGCCAGCCATGCTGGCTGGGGAATTCTGGGAGTTGAAGTCCACACATCCTAAAGCTGCCCAGGTTGAGAAACACTGAGTTAGAGGCTCTGGAGGAATTATTTGTGACTCCTAAATGAGTATTCTTTCTTTAGGAAGTTTGTGAAACTGGTACTAGTTCTTTACGTGGCCTTTGGAACAATGAGCTTAATTACTCTATTTTGTTAAATCCATAGTAAAGGGTAAAGGTTTCCCTTGACATAAAGTCCAGTCATGTCCGACTCTAGGGGGCGGTGCTCATCTCCGTTTCTAAGCCTTAGAGCCGGCGTTGTCCGTAGACACTTCCGGGTCATGTGGCCAGCATGACGACATGGAACGCCATTAGCTTCCCGCCGAAGCGGTACCTATTGATCTACTCACATTTGCATGTTTTCGAACTGCTAGGTTGGCAGGAGCTGGGACTAGCAACGGGAGCTCACCCCACCGCGCGGTTTCGAACCGCCGACCTTCCGATCGGCAGCTCAGCGGTTTAACCCGCAGCGCCACCGCATCCCAAATCCATAGAGGATCGTTATTAAACAATATGAAATGATTTGCCTATGATCTTAAAGTGTCATAAAACAAAAACTTGGTTCATATATGCTAGATTTCTTAATCATGACATACAAGAGCATTCCAGCTTTCTGTTTCCAGTTTTCTCCCCCTCCCAAACTATAGTTTATATATTTATCACATACATTTGGACTACCAAATCCAACTCCTCTTTCAGTGCAAGAATCCTTATTTACTTGCAGCAATTTGTATGTCACCCACTTGTAAAATCTCTAGGCAGCTCCAACCTCCCAGACTGTTGGTTTCTGCCTAAAGATACACAGTGAAGTGGAGCCCACCACCTCTCTGTTGTAGCTGATTCTACTGGGAAACTGCTCTCCCTTTTAGGTAGTTTTCTCTTCCCATAGCTTCTGAGAAGCTACTGCTAGCTCATATTCAGTTTGCAATGAACTACTATTTCAAGATCTTTTCCTCTATTACCAGTACAGCTCCCATCTTATATCCCTGGATTTGACTGAAGAACTTGGCACTTGTCTTGCTTAAATTTTATTACCTTCAGCCCCTTTTCTCCAAGTGGTTCAATTTAAATTTTATTTCAGTCTTCTAGAGTATTAGCTATCCCATCCAATTTTGTATTATCTGCAAACTTTATAAGCATTTCTACCACCTCTTCACCCAAAACCATAAATGAAGAAACTAAAGCATAGAGGACCCAGTTCTGATTCTTGTAGTATCTTATTTGACGAGGAATGATCAATGAGCTTTTTCTGAATATTCATGTAATAGTCATGCCATCTAGCCCATGCTTAACTAGCCTGCTAATCAGCACATCATGAGGCAATGTCAAATGCTTTGTTAAAGCTAAAGTATACAAGATCTACATTACTGTGGAGTCCTCTGTGCTCTCTGAGGTTAGTTGTTTGCTTGCAGACATTTCATTAACCAACTAGGTAACATCATCAGTGAGCGTGAGGGTGGGGTTTGCTCCCCAGTAGTTTGCCCTGCCAGTGTTGGTGGGGTTGTGGTTTCCTCCTTGGTAGTTCCTTGATTAGGGTATTGTTTTCTGCTTTGTTGTTTGTCTGGTGTTAGGTAAAGGTAAAGGTTTCCCTTGACATTAAGTCCAGTCATGTCCGACTCTAGGGGGCGGTGCTCATCTCCATTTCAAAGCCGAAGAGCCGGCATTTGTCCGTAGACACTTCCATGGTCATGTGGCCGGCATGACTAAACGGAACACTGTTACTGCCCGCCAAAGCGGTACCTATTAATCTACTCACATTTGCATGTTTTCGAACTGCTAGGTTGGCAGGAGCTGGGACTAGCAACGGGAGCTCACCCCATCACACGGATTCAAACCACTGACCTTCCGATCGGCAAGCTCAGCAGCTCAGCAGTTTAACCCGCAGTGCCACTGTGTCCTTTGCCTGGTGTTAATCCCTGTTTATCTGGGCCTTGGCTGTTGAAGAGGATGTGTTCTGGTCTTTTTGTTTCCTTCTTAGCTTTTTTATTGTCTCCTTTGAATGGTGTGTAAATATGATTTGTCTCTATGTGTCTGTTGATGGCTAATTTGTCTGAATGCCAAGCTTCCAGGAATTCCCTTTTTGGATTTAGCTTGGTCTAGGACGCTTAGTTTCCCGGTTGAAACTATTTGTCCATGTGTTGTGAGATTAAGGAATTTCATCATGTCTTCTAACTGCTAATTGGTGTTCATGGATGAGCTCTCCTAGGCATCTCTCTCTTACCATGTCTATTGTCACAATTTCTCCACTGCTTTCCATTAGCCTTCCCCACAAACCCCTAAAATTTCCCTTCTCACCAACATGTGATATGGTTTTTTGATAAAATTGTTACCCGTTCTTCTCTTACATCTGCTGTTCCATTTGTGCCCTAAAGTTGTAATCTCAGTGACAATTTGAATCACAGAGTCAACAATTGGATGTTGATGTCAAGACCAGATATTCCAATTCCTCATTCAGAGCAGAATATAATTAAAGCACCCAAACTTTGCTTAAATATTTCCAGAAAACAGCTTATCACCATTCAAAATAGTGTATTCCACTGAAAAAAAAGTGCGCTTAAAAACTTTCTCCAAATGTCCTATGTAAATATGCTTCCTGCAGTTTCATTTACTGGGTTTATTTATTTATTTATCAAATTTGTCACCGCCCATCTCCTCCGACCAGAGGGGCTCTGGGCAGTTTACAGCACAGAATAAATATACAATAAAAACTCAAATAAAAACACAGTAAAATTCCAATAAAATCCCATTAAAAACCAAAACAATTTCTTAACTACCCCAGCTCATAAAATCCAGATGGCTATGATCTCTTCAACCATCATGTAGGAGGGGCACTTCAAGGCACCAGCAAACCCCAAGTATGTCGATTCTCCTCCCTGCCCCAAGCCTGGTGGCAGAGTCAGGTCTTCAACTTCCTCCAGAAAGCTAAAAGCGATGGGGCTAATCTTACCTCCGGGGGCAAGATGTTCCAAAGGGCGGGTGCTACTGCTGAGAAGGCCCGCCTCCTGGACCCCGCCAGATGGAATTCTCTTATTGACGGGGTCCGCAGCAGGCCCTCTCTGCATGAACGGGTGGGACGGGCTGATGATACGGGGAAGAGGTGGTCCCTCAGGTAACCCAGTCCCATGCCATGTAGGGCTTTAAAGGTGATAACCAACACCTTGAATTGGACCCAGAAGCAAACTGGTAACCAATGCAGCTCATGTAGCAAAGGTGTTATGTGCGCCCTTCTAGGGGCGCCAAAAATAGTCTGCACAGCTGCATTCTGGACCAGCTGAAGCTTCCAGATACTCTTCAAGGGTAGCCCCATGTAGAGCGCATTGCAGTAGTCTATATGGGAGATAACAAGGGCATGAGTGACTGTCCGAAGGGCTTCCCGATCCAGGAAAGGGCGCAACTGGTGCACAACACGAAGCCGTGCAAAGGCCCTTCCGGCCACGGCTGCCACCTGCTCTTCCAGCAGGAGCCGTGAGTCCATGAGGACCCCCAGGTTACGCACCGGGTCTGTCTGGGGCAGTGCAACCCCATCCAGAACTAAAGATGACAAAGTCCCGGATACGGAGGAACCCTTAACCCACAGCCACTCCATCTTACCAGGGTTCAGCCGAAGCCTGTTGTTCTCCATCCAGACCCCTACAGCCCCCAGGCACCAAGAGAGGGCAGTCACAGCATCACTTACCTCATCCGGGATGGAGATATACAATTGAGTATCATTGGCATACTGATGATACCTCATCCCGTGGTGACGGATGATCTCGCCCAGCGGTTTCATGTAGATGTTAAATAGGAGAGGAGAGAGGACCGAGTCCTGCGGCACCCCACAAAGGAGAGGTCGAGGGTCGGCCTCTCCTCCCTATCACCACCGACTGGGACCGGCCCTGGAGGAAGGAGGTGAACCAGCGCAAAACTACGGCGCCCACCCCCAACTCCCTGAGCCGACCCAAAAGGATACCATGGTCGATGGTATCGAAAGCCGCTGAGAGGTCAAGAAGAGCCAGGATGAGCCACTACCCCCATCCCGCTCCCGCCAGAGATCATCCATAAGTGCGACCAATGCCGTTTCTGTCCCATACCCTGGCCTGAAACCTGACTGAAAGGGGTCTAGATAATCCGTTTCCTCCAGAATCCTCTGGAGTTGTAATGCCACCACTTTCTCAACCACTTTCTCCAAAAAAGGGAGTTGGGAGACTGGACGAAAATTATCCAGTACAATAGGGTCCAACGATGGTTTCTTGAGGAGGGGTTGTACCAGAGCTTCCTTAAAGGCAGCTGGAAACACCCCCTCCCTCAAGGATGTATTAACCATCACCTGGACCCAACCACATGTCACCTCCCGAGCTGCTTTCACCAGCCAGGAGGGACATGGATCTAATTGGCAAGTGGTGGCATTTACTGTCTGGAGGATCCTGTCCACTTCCTCGGGCCCAACAGGATCAAACTGTTCCCAGATAACATGGTAAGTACGATCCCTTGGTATCTCCACAGACCCTGCCTCACACTTGGAGTCTAGCATAGAGCGGATCCGAGCAATTTTGTCTTGCAGATGCTCCGAGAACTCCTCTGCACAGCCCTGCAGGTGGGTCACTGCACCCACTTTCCCCAAAAGGAATTGAGTGATTTTAAATAGGGCCGTTGGGCGGCATTCTGCAGACGCAATAAGAGCGGAGAAGTATTGACGCTTCACCGCTTTTATCGCCACCAGGTAGGCCTTAATAGCAGCTCTAAGCAGTGTTCGGTCGGATTTGGTCTTTGTCTTCCTCCGGCGGCGCTCTAGACATCTCTTAGTCCTCTTCAAAACCCTCAGCTCCTCCGTAAACCACAGGGAGCATCGAGTGTGATGAGGCAAGAGAGGTCACACAGGTGCGATCCTGTCCAAGGCCCCAGCAGCCTCCCTGTTCCGGGTGGCGGCCAGGGCCTGCACTGGACCATGCAGCAGATCCCCGGGTATAACCCCCAGCTCCCTCTGAAACCCTACTGGGTCCATCAGTCACCGGGGGTGGACCAATCGAATGGGTCCTGCCTCCCTGCGGAGGGGGGTGGCATAAGAGAATCTCAAGGCCACCAGGGCGTGATCTGACCATGACAATGGGGGTAGCTGTAATTCTCCCCTCAGGTCACATTGCCACTGCTCCGACAAGAAAACTAAATCCGGGGTAAGGCCACTGTCTCAAGTTGGGTCGCGAATAATCTGAGTCAGGCCCATGGCTGCCATGGTAGCCATGAATTCCCAAGCTGCCTCAGAGGCCCGCCCCAGGGAGGGCAGGTTGAAGTCCCCCAGAACCATAAGCCTGGGGAACTCCACTGTCAACCCTGAGATGGCCTCCAGCAGCTCAGGCAGGGAGGTTGCCATGCAGCAGGGAGGCTGGTACAGCAGCAACACTCCCAACTGCTCTCGTGCACCCAACTTGAAAAACAGGGTCTCACAATTGGCCACTTGAGGGGCAGGGCCCCTGAAGGCCACCAGAGACTCCCGGATGACAACTGCCACCCCTCCCCCCCTGCCCTGGAATCTCGGTTGGTGCCATACCGTAAACCCGGCTGGGCACATTTCCGAAAGGGGCACCCCCCCTTCGGGGCCCAGCCAGGTTTCAGTAATACATACCAGGTCTGCCCCCTCCTCAGTGATCAAGTCACTTATGAGGGGGGCTTTGTTGTTAACAGACCTGGCATTAAGTAGCAACAGCCGAAGACCAGGGCCCCTGTGGGTCTGCTGACCAGGGCCTGGGTCTGAGCGCAGAGGGCTGGAACACGCCACCGGCAACAAACACCGGGGGTGTCTTCCCCGAAGATGGCCTGCCCTCTGGCTCCCGCCATAACATCCCCTACCCGTCACCACCTCAATAGTATGGCCCGCCTGCAGCCCCCAGAGACTCCAAATCCACCTAGCCCCATTCCAGCACTTCCGGAGTCTCCCCCTTGGAGTAGAGGTCCCTCCATCCACTCACACACCCTCACACATACACAGTTACCCACAGGCAATGGCAAGCCCTCTGGCACACCAGCTCGCGCTCTCGGCGCCATCTGGGCCCAGCCATCACCCACCCATGCATTCTTCAATCCCAATGCTCCCTGTTCAGCCTCTCTCACCAGTCAGCCAGGGGCATCTCATTCGCTCCCCCTCACCTCCTGCCTCTCACTCAGGAGTTGAGTGCTCTCCCACACCATCAGATGCTTCCTGACTCCCCCCCTCGTCTCTCATCCCAGGAGGGAGTCCTCATTCACACTGGAGGGGCCCCAACAGCTCTCCACCGCTTCCGGCAGGTAGGGAGGGGATGGCCCAGATCTCCTTGCCCAGCTCCCTCCACGTCCTCAGGCCTACAATGCCTTAGGCCTATCCCGGGCTCTCCCTGGTCAGTCAGTCAGTTCACTGTCTAGCTGGTAGTCGACCTGCTCCACCAAACCGGGCCTCCAAGTTTGTTCCGCAGGCTCGCTGCACTGCTGCACCGCTCACCCACTCTGCCAGGCTGGCCCTCCAAGGTGGGTCTGCAGGTCTGTCTCGCCACTGGTCTACTGCACCGCCGAACTGCTCCGCTGGGCTGGCCCTCCAAAGTTGGGCCGTCGCACCACTAAGACATCCATCTGCCGCGACGCCAAACCGTCCCACCAGGCTGGTCCACCGAGACCAGTCAGCTGGCCCACAACGCCATTGATTCACTGCACTGTCAGGCCGCTCCCCCATGCCTCCAGGCCGCCAGGCCACCGCAGGCCACCATCCAGCATCCCCAGGGGTCACCCCGCCGATGCCCCTCACGCCATTTGAGCCTCTCCCGAGTCCCATGCACCAATCTGCTGCGCCTCCAAACCTCCAGGACTCACCGTGTCGCTTCGCGCCGCCAAATTAATCTTGTTTAACCTTGTCCCTCTTCATATTTTCTGGACAACAGCATTTCAGGTATTTGAAGATGCCTATTAAGTCTTCCTTAACCATCTCTTTGGTAATCTAAATATATCTAATTCTTTAAAACATTTGTTGATTGCTTATTAAAACCCTTATTAAAATATGACTGAGAACTGGACTATTGCTGCTGAGAAAGCTTATTTATTGCTCGACTAATGGGAAAACCTAATGGGACATACTCGTCTTCCATTCTGTGCAAGCCAAATAGAATGGCCAGCTTGCTTCTTCAGAATTCAGATATTTTTCATGATACAAATACACAAAACTATAGACAAGCTCAAACCTGGTCATAAGCAGCTAGAACTTTCTTCTGCACATCTGTCAGAGTTCCCAACGGTTCTAGATAAGGAAAGTTGTCCTTCATGCAGAGAGCCACTGAGGGGACACTGTCGCTGTTCACAAGCCGTGAAACCAAGGTCAAAATGCACTGCTTCAGACTGGTAATTGGTGGGAGGCCACAAAGTTCTTTTACAGAGAGAATGGAATTCTATTGAAAATAGAAAAAAAATAAAAAGTTACTCTCACTGCAGACTATCATCACTGTGTATTTTACAGACTGGTGAGACTGAGAATCTGTGTTAGTTTGGATTAGTACACTTAATATACCAAAAAATGAACAAGCCATTTGGGGGAACAAGAAAAAATTAAAGGTGGAGATTACAGTACTTTGTCTTCCAGAGGCTTTCTACTCCTGTTCCCACCCTTCCATTTCCATCCTTATTTCTGAAAATAAAAATAAAGAAAAAAAAACTAAATTGGCCTCTGAAAACTGATGTACCTCTGAGTTTCAGTGGTGCAGTCTCTAGCTGCTGCAGAGCTGTATCTGGCCCATGGGTTATCCGCTCCCGCTTTTAGGGGAAAGAAGGCACTCAACAAGTGGTGCTCTTTTCTGATGTGGTAGAGTCAGTCAGAAGACAGCCTGGCCATTTCTATGAGAGGAGCCCTGTGGCACTGATGTAAATGTGTACCTAGGTGGTTCTGAGCTTAGATTGCCTTTGTTAACCCAGGGCAATTTTATTCAGTACCACAATAAATGATTAATCACAAACTCAAACAAATGTGAACTGTGTTTATGATTGGGCCTTCAGTAATTAATCACATATTCGCTTTTATCGTATTCCATTTGTAACTCAGACCCAGCATGTTGATTTCAGCCCACCATCCAGTTCAAAAGGAGCTTGTTTTTAATTGTGTGTCAGAGAATACAAATGCAGGGCTGATCTCTAGTAGATGGCTAGCAGGCTTTTGCTGATGGACTATTTGCTTGACAGGTCTCAAATTGCACAGGACCTTCTAGATCAGGGTCTACAAAAGAACTGAAGAAGTTTGAACTGAACCAATATCCATTACAAGCTTTAACCCCTATCTAACCTCATCCTTGAAGGGACGCGGTGGCGCTGCGGGTTAAACCGCTGAGCTGTCGATCGGAAGGTCGGCGGTTCGAAACCGCGCGGCAGGGTGAGCTCCCGTTGCTCGTCCCAGCTCCTGCTCACCTAGCAGTTCGAAAACATGCAAATGTGAGTAGATCAATAGGTACCGCTTCGGCGGGAAGGTAACGGCGTTCCGAGTCGTCATGCTGGCCACATGACCCGGAAGTGTCTATGACAACACCGGCTCCATGGCTTAGAAACGGAGATGAGCACCAGCCCCTAGAGTCGGATTCGACTGGACTTTACGTCAAGGGAAACCTTTACCTTTACCTAACCTCATCCTCTGACAAGCACTTTTTGTTGCTTATCACAATATGTTCAGCAATAGGGAATCTGGCAAGGGTGCAGCATTCCTTTACAGACATGCGTACTGAGAAAGCCACCTGAATTGCATCAGGCCAAATTGGCCCAGAACCCACATTGGCTCCTATAGTTGTACTCCAAATAGAACAGAAACTGAATGGAACATCTGTGTGTATGGAACTGATTACAGGCTATAAAAGTAGAAGAGGCAACTTTCCATTGTTTGGCAATATTAACATTTATTTTTAGTTTACAATAGGCTTTCTTTGTATGAGGAAATCCAGCAATTTCCCAATAAGAACTTAGGCAAACCTCAACTTTATGGCTAAATAAAAGAATGCTTGTAAGCCATTCTCTCCATTGACCTACAAATATTAACAGAACATTGCTGTTTAAATGCAAATTTTACAGGCTCATTCATTTTATGTTAATTACAATTACACAGCTTTCCCCAATCTGGAGTTTTCTAGATTTTGAGAAATTGTAATTCTCAGAATTTCCAAGCCAGCAGGCCCAATGCATTGCGAAAGCACCAGTTGGAGATTCTTATCACTTCCTTACATACTGGAAAGACACTTAGGGGATTTGAAAGTGCTATGAAAGAGGAAGATTTTAGATTTGGCTGTACAGGCAATGCCATCCAGATCCTAGTGCTGACTTGGAGGGGACAAACACCCTTGGGCTCAATTCTAACAGGACTGAGTTGCTTTGGAATTAAGGAACATCCATTTCCAGGGACTCACCATTTTTAGTTCATGATGCAGTTGTAGTCCCCCTGTGGGAACTTTACATAATTTGGAGGTCCTCCTGGACTCTTGGCTCCTGCTCAACAAGCAGGTGGCAGGTGTGACCAGAAGGGCCTTTGTATGGATCTGTCTTATGCTCCAATTGTGATGCTTCCTGGATTGGGAGGCCCTTCTTACAGTCACATGCTTTAACTACCTCCTGTCTTGACTACTATAGTTTACTCTATATGGGACTACCCTTGAAAATCACTCAGAAGTTACAGCTAGTCCAGAATGCAGCAGTGCAGTCCCCATTTTGCCCAGGTAACATCTTTACTTTGCAGGCTGCACTAGTTACTGGTGGCTTTCAAGGTGCAATTCAAGAGGATGGTTGTCACTTACAAAGCCTTTCATAGCTTCAGACTTGGATGCCTATAGGATCAACTTTCTCCTGTTCTCTGCTCAAATCAGTAAAATCTGATGGATTTGAGATAATCCAGGTACAAGCTGTAAAGCAATGTCATCTTGTGGGACCTAGGTGATAACCTTTCTGTGGCTGTAAAATGCTACGAAACCACATTCCCCCTGAAGTTCATGCACGCCTGACCCAGTTATGCTTTTGTGAAAATTGAAAAACCTGGCTCTTCTAGAAGACTCTGGAGTAGGGTAGAGTATGATTTGCTACCTGGTAGTGGATTTTTGTCTTATGATTGTGACTGAATTTTGTTTGCTGTCCCCCAAATACATTACTGCATATTATTATTATTATTATTATTATTATTATTATTATTATTATTATTATTATTATTATTTCTTTAGGTTGCTTATCTATTTTTGTTATTATGTTACTGTTTTTGATCCTAAAGTATAAGCTGCATAGAATTACATCTGTAATACACATCATCATAGACATTGATGAAATAATAAAATATCACTCTCTTTATCCATATCAAGACAGCATAGCTCTATCAAGATGTGTGATATTAAAAATGGAGAAGAAAGGCCACAAAAGAAAAGATATTTGTCAATTGTTCTTTTTTTCCAAGCAGAAATAAACTTATCAAAAGTCAGCTGAGCCAGCAAATATCCCTAAAAGTATTGCCTCGGCCAATACTTAAGGTGGCAGATTCTCATTCAGGCTGCTACAGAGGGGTATCTTAATTCTATCCAAAGTCTTGGGAATAGAGCAAGAGAGTTGCAATAGAATCCTAATATATTTGTATTAAATCGTTTCAGAGTGAGATAGGTCAGAATCAACGCAAAACTGAGCACGAAAACAACAAACCTCAAAACTTTTGCATTACTTTGACTGCAGCAGGAATGGAAGTATTCCCATTGCAGCTGGCAAATGTAACAATTGTGCTTGCAGCCTTTTGAGCCAGGGCTGTGATCTCATGAGTCCAATGCATCCAGGAAGCAGAGAGCTGGAAGAAAATGCCTAAGTATTCAAACATCTTTACCTGATCAATTTGAAAATTACCAATTTACCATTTCTACTGCCATTGTCTCTCCATGAAAAGCAGCACCTTCATTTTGGAGTAATTTATTTTGAAATTCTCAGCCAGATAGTATTTGGTTAACACCCACAGGGAAAAACAGGCCATCTTAAGCCAAGAAAAGATTTCTGTGTTATCAGTGTAAAGAAGCATGGAAATTAATCTGTGCTTTAACTGACACTGAGATTCATGTTTAGAAATGGTCCATACAATACCATTATCATAGACATGAAATAAGAGGGAACAAGGACATAACCTTGCTTAACTCCTGTTTGCACGCAAACTGGGGGTGTGAGGGTGGCAGAATGTTACATTTGACCTGAGTAAGGCATCTTCATAGAGCATGATTAGCTGTTATAAATTATTGCCTATAGAGAAAGAAACTGGTTTTTGCCTCAGGAGAGATTGAATAGAAACCTATCTTCAGGTCAGTGAAACAGCATAACATTTTTCTTCCAAATGTTGATGCCTGGCTTAAAACCAGCTTGTTCGTCAGCTAAAATCTTTTCTTGAGCCAACCAATATTCAGTTTTACATAAGGATTCGTGGTATATAATTTGCTTATTAGTAAGCATGTTGGGTTAGACCTGTCACCCTTTTTAATGATTGTGATGGTTAAAGACCATTTCCAGTCTTCAGGCATCTGGATCTTCAGAACAATACATTTTCTACCCAAAAGAGTGCTTCATGTTCGCTACCCAGAAGTGTGCTTCACGCTTGCAAAATTTAATACCTGACCTTCAGTACTGGTAGTGAGAAGTTTTAATAAGATCCCTTACATGGTGCACTACTGTATGTGTTCTGATGCCACTACTACTACTGAGTCAGCAACTTGCCATACTCCTCCTCGGTACTTGGTGTGCAGAGCTTATATTCCCACCTCTCCTACTGTATGGGCTGGTCAGATACGGAAATTACCTGCTCCTTACTTGCAGATCTCTCTCCAAAACTCTGCAGGAATGTAGCAATGTCACCATCAGAACGTATTGGGCCTGATCACCATTTAGCAGCGGGGCTGTCTAGGACAACCTTAGAATTCTGTCATTAATCTCTCTTGCTGTTTGTTTTATACTGTTGTCATATTGCTATTTTTTTAATTTGCTCTCCAACCATAAATCATTGAAATAAAGCTTATACGCTGTGTTAAGGGGAAAAAGTTATACATCAGTAGCTGAACGCATCATTGATCCATTTGCTCTCGTGACGGAAAAGTCCGCGACTATTCCACAAGTAAAGCCTTGTTTTCTAAATATCTTGAAGTGAAGAACGAAGAGGAAACAACTTATCTGAACAATTGAATTGATGCTTTAAAATGACATTTCTAAGTGCACGTCCATGTGCAAATGGGAACTAGCTTGAGGAGAAGCTAAGAGTTCAGAAGAGTTTAATACGGACTTGTATTGGGTTAATAGTTTATTATTCAAGCGTAATCTCACTGTATTTAAGAGGAGTTACTCCTAAATAAGTATATGTTTACAGTTATTTCATGGAATTGTAAACAGTTAGAATAATAATATTCTCTGAAGGGGGAGATGGGCGGTGATAGAAAGGTGAATAATAAATAAATAATAAAATAAATAAATATTTTCTAGCTTTCAGAACTCTGAATTCCTCGGGGGGGCACCAAATGGTCTGTCTGTCTCTCTCTCTCTCTCTCTCACACACACACACACACACACAATTGTGTTATCCAATACACGTGCATCCTCCCTTCCAGAAAGTTGGGAAGGGTATTATAAGAATTATATATAGAAGTGTACAAACAATGCATCTCAAAGTAATCCAATTTCTCCACCACCACAGAGGAGAACTTTAAAAAAAAACACTAGCCCATTGTTGTAGAGAAATCCAGAACAGTACGGACAGCACGGGGAAATTGGGAACCTCCAACTGCAAGGCAAGCAGAAAACCCCAAGCTTCAGTTTTTTGACATTAGAAAGACAGAAGCTGCAGATGGCAATTTCTCTGAACTACTACAATCTTTACTAATGGTGACTGCAAGCCTTTTGATTTAAAAACAAAAAAGCTTCTAATGACCAGGAGTGGCAATCATACTTGTATTGCATATGATACTCTGTGAAATCAAGCTTTCAGTCATGAAAGAAAGGAGGAGCCAGAGTTTTCCTTACCTGCATGTTCTCCCTCAAGTCAGTTGCCTCTGTCAATGGGTGCACCGCTAGCTTAAAGATATCATCGATAATCTTAAGGCTTGTGTTCCTCAGCATAGTATAGTCTCTAGTTTTCATTCCTATTCTTGCTGTCAGGCTACGCTTTGGGGCCTTCCCTCCACCGCTTCGGTTGGTTATTGCAATGTGCACAAAAAGTGTAACATGCTCCATGATGTCCCCTACAAAGGAGCGCAGAGGTATGTGTCGATAGCCTGACTGTAAACATTCCAGGGGGATAGTATATTGGCCTATGAACTCATCACCAATATAATCGTCATCCAACACTACGAAGCGAATCATGGCAAGCTCTGGCAGGTTGATCTCAAACTCAAAGCTCTCATCGAAAATAGGATTATCACTGTTTTGCTGAACAGTTTTAGTCCTTTGTTCTGTACAGTCTGCAGGAATGCCATGGATTTCTAGACACACATAGGGATCTATGACATCGCCTTTGGCACAGGCTCCTTTGGGCTTTGGGAAGTTTTGTCCACTGATGATTTTGACATGTAGAACTTGTGGTGAGGCCCCTGGGACTATGCCTTTTGTGTTTGCACTGAAGTAAGACACCTCTTCTCGCATAACAGAAGGTCGAAGGACGTAACCACATCCCCCGTTCTGTAGAAACCATCCAGTATGTAAATCCATCATTGGCCCAGGTGTTTGATAGTTCATGGCCACTATCTGGCAACCACAATTCCAAAAATCTTGTGGGTTTACATTACTGGAATCTATTCTCATGGCACTCGGATATATTCGAGACAGAAATCTCTTATTATAATTGACAAAGTCTTCCGGATATTCATTTGCAATTTTACTGGCTTCTCCTTCACTGAAGGAACACATTTCCCAATAATTCTGATTTTTCATTGAGTTCTCAAAATCCTTGAATTGTACTGATTTACATATAGTTACAAGGTCGGAAAGCTCTTTGCATAACCAGGACATTTTTGGATCCCCTAAGCATTCTTGAGACTTTCTGCGAGATATTTCAGCTTCTTCATCTTCGTCCGTGACTTCTCCTTCTAATAAATCTTTACCACAAGGCAGTTTCTTTCCTTTGATGATAATCTTCATTTTCAGTTTCTCTGGAGATGGGAGATATGTTTCTGATGGTAGTGGTGTATCAGTGTAGAGTTTGGTCCCAAAAGTCTTCTTCATATATTCAGCCATGATCTTCTGCTGCTGCATGGAGCAGTGGTTTTCCAAGCAGAGAATAAGAGGATACTCTGAAGAAACAAAGGCTAATTTGTTGATTACTTCAATTACATATTTAAAGGACAAAGGTGATGCCCTATTATTACGGTTACAAATTATGGGCTCATTATCTGGCCCATCACAAACATCTAGTTCGATACTTCTACAGCTCATCTTCAGTGCCCTGATATAGCCATTGATATCTGCTGGCCCTCGGACCTGATCTTCTATCAGGTAGGTATTGTGAGATGAGTTAATATAATAGTGGGATAAAGACTGGGTCATGTCTTGAACAACCTTTTTATGTGTGGTGTCAAAAATATCACATTCTGGGGACAACAAATATTGTGTAAATCCATCAATTGCAAGAAAACCCTTCAACTGCCCTTCCTGTGAAAATTCATATCTACGAATGATATCAAGGCAAATGTCTTCAGTGATACATGCAACCCCTTGCTCAGCTTCTAAAAAAAGCATGAGGTCCTTGGCATCTACATATTCTTTGTTTTTAGATATCTGTACTAGCAAAAAATAAACTTCAGGTCTTGTACAAAGCTCTGTGTATGCTTCACAAAATTCTTCTTTTGTTACACGAGTTGTTAGTTTCTCCTTGCTCCTTTGAATCTCCTTAAATTTCAATCTGATCTTTGACTCCTTTAAGGCAGAGTTCAGCTGTTTTATTAATCCTACAACGGTGTCCTCCAACATAATCCCATTGCCTTCAACATCTGCAGCTTCAAATACAGATGTAAGCCAAGTAAACCGTGGGGTATTATGGCTACTCTCTATCAAATCCAGACATTGCTTGGTACGAGAAACCAGGTACTGCAAACCTGACACCCAAATGTTGGCCACATCTGCTGAATTGGCAACTAAGTCTAGAGATTCATAATTCTCCCCATGAATTATGGAGAAGGCACAGTCTTCAGAAATCTGATCAGCAAGTCCATTGTTTCTGAATGTTTCTGTGTTCTTCCCTAATCTGATCTCTTTTATCGCAGAAATATCAAGTTTTGCCTTGTCAGGATCCTTTTTAGAGGGTTCCCAGCGAAGTGCCTGCAAGTCAGGGTCAAGAGTAAAAAATCTGTTATAAATACGAGAGTTTAGCCGGACTTTCTTCAGTTCACAGCCAGCTTGCATGAAGCTAATGCAGTCACCCGCACTACTTATTTTCTTTTCTGAGGGCATGCTGCTGAAGGAAACTGTTTTCTTGCGCCCACATTTTGAAGGATCCTATAAAGGAAATGAAAAAAAAAAGTCAATACTCCTTGATCACATGACAAGTCTAAAAATAAAATACAAAAACAGGACACTGGCACAGCTCCTGTATGGAATGCACCTGTAATGGCCTGTGGGAATGACCTTGGGAGACAGGGGAAAGAGCTACAGCCAAGGGAATGGTTGGATAAGAAGCAGCTGAGCCCACAGCAGGAATGTGGGCATGGCAAACACCTCTGAAGGGACCCTCCCTAGTTTCTTGGGCTGTAAAGGCAGGGGGGAGGCGCAGAAAGATGTATTTTTAAACTCACAAATTTCTGTTAATGTAACCTTACAATAAAGACAGAGCTAGTACTTCTCGGTGTGCTTCTTGTCTGGACTATCTTGCAAGGCCGACAGCACCTTAATCGAGCTGTCAACTATGCGAATCTAGAGAGAGCTCAAACTGGCTTCCTAAGAAAGTTATTTCAGATAGAAAAATATGTCCCTAACCCTGCTCTATGTTTGGAGGCAAGGTTTATAAAAATTGAAATGAGGGTATGCCTATGTGCATTCAGATACTGGCTAAAAGCCCATTTTCAGCCCCAAGGCCTGGGGCATCTTATTCTGTCAGATAAACACTGTTCCGCTTAGAAACTCCAAATAAATGACAAATTACATAAATTGGGGTTCTCCAGTGAGATGCTGATGCACCTGAGATAAGAGCAGGCAATGGAAGCTCTTAAACAAGGAATTCTTGACATAGAATTATAAACAGAATATACGATTGTAAGATGTCAGTCAGAGCTCAAGTGGGGCACAGCAAATTTCATTTTAAATGAGCATTATACCTGGCCCAACTTACAAACAATAAATTTCAGAGGGCCTTTACACTATTGCAGTTTAATATCTTACCATCAGTAGTGTTGGAAGGTAAATACCACAAAACCCCCTACGCTGAAATGCTTTGTCCCTGCAAGAACGGAAGCACTGAATCACAGGATCATGTCCTGCTGTACTGCCACTTTTACCAAGACCCCTGCATGAGTTACTAACCCCTCTTAGCCCATTTCTATGTGCAGCTTCTTTTGGCAGATAAGGACCCCAAGATAACTCTTACAGTTGCAAAGTTCGTATGTGTAGCCGGCAGAATTTGTACGCTGTTGACTAAGCGTGACTACAGGCCTTTTTATACTGTATGTTACTTTGTACTTCATATTACATGTTGTATTTTCTTTTACGAAGTCTGGGGCTATGACCTGTGGTAAAGCTTGACTGATTTACTGGCACACACACAAATAATATTGGTTGCACAGAAGACTCTTACTCTCTCCTCTAGCTGTATTATTTAAATGCTGATTCAGCTTCCCACCACTGTTTATGGACCAGGTATTTCACTGCAACTCCGATAACACTGGGTGAAGCCCTCACTCTACGGGAGAATCCACATGATAAGGAAGGACTAAGTACATAGCAGGTGAACCACAATAACCGTTTTGGAAATGGCTTTTTGGCAATCCAAAGAACCAACTTTTTAAAGAAACCGATAGGAAAAAGCAGTGGAACCTGATTGTAAGCTTCTCTTCGGGTGGCAATAGAATTTCTCCTGAGGCTGAAGAGAAACCATTGCATGAGAATAGATGAAGAGCTTTTTAAAAAACCCTACAATTGTTTCTCTGTCTTCATTTTGATAGTCACTGTATAAGTCGTACTAGATTGACAATCTAGTATTCATTTTTTTAAAATAAAATGCTGAGGCATGCACAAACACATATTTTAAGTTATTTATATTTGTGCCAGTTCTGTAAAAATTTACCCCATTTTGGGGGGTAAATTTTTACAGAAAATAGAAGGGGTTGGTTATTGCCTTCTTCTGAGTTGTTTTTTCACGTTCCTGGTCTACCCTATACCCTTGGAATTTCCAGGTAGTTTTCCATCTAGGTCTGACCCTGCTTAGTTTCTTTTCTTTTCTTTTTTAAGATCAGCCAAGGTCACTTGAGGAATAAGAATATTCTGGCCAATGGAATGCTGGAAAAAAGCAGGAAGATGATCTCACATTTCAAGGAAAGTTAAGCATCCAAGATACACTAGCATGGTTCCAATTAAAAGTGAATCTTCTCTTATTGCTTCTACTTGTCTTTGCATTCACATAATTAATCAGGCACCCAGCTGTCATATGAAATGGGACCACAGAAAATAGGAGACATGCATCTAATATCTAATGGCTATTATAATGTATTTACTGTTGTTCCAAGTAAATCCTCTTCATGATGAGGTATGCATAGAACATATTCTTTCTTACTCAATATTAAGCACTTGGGCACAGAAACCTGTCTCTCTGCATACCATGATGATATTTTCTGTGTTATTACCTTTCAATTACTATTCTGAACATGTAATCCCAAGTTGAGTTACTCATCCTCACAATTCTTTTTCCTTATCCAGATCAAACCTTAAGCTGCCAATATGACGCCATCTTCTTGGCTTTGTCATTGGCCCAAAACAAGTCATTTTCAGTGCATACTATTGGTAATAATCAGCAGGTCAGCAGGTGGGCTGAATTCTGTATCTCTCCACATTCACACAGCATGTTATTATCTGTCAGCAATCCCCATTTGAGCATATTAGTCTATTAGCCTAAGTGTTAGGCACTCCAACCCTCAACCTATTCAGAGTCCTCCAAATAACATAAGGGAGGTCAAATCCCTCAGCCATATTCTCCTCTGAGACTATACCTTGGTCAGTGATTTCTCTCCTCCATCTTCCGATTCGGTTTTGCTCTTGCGTGCCCTCAGGAGTATTTGTTCTTGCCATGAAACTCTTCCTAGATTTTAGTCAACAAGTTTGAGGCTCATACCCATACAGAGGGTGCCAGGGATCACTCTCTTGTTTTGTTCTCTCAACATCTGCTGCTACTTCTCTCCTGATCTTGGGTGGCACAACACCAACAAGGGGG
Source organism: Candoia aspera (assembly GCF_035149785.1). Lineage (NCBI taxonomy): Eukaryota > Metazoa > Chordata > Lepidosauria > Squamata > Candoiidae > Candoia > Candoia aspera. Next base: position 178,364,009 of record NC_086153.1, read on the forward strand.
TACATTTTCTCAATTGGTGTAGGTTTAAGACATCCTGTCACTATTTGTACTGCTCACAATCCCCACAATCACAATCCTCACAGTCCTCACAATCACAGTCCTCACAATCCCCACAATCACTGGTTACCATGCCCCAGCAGCAGAATGGTATACTTTGAGATAACAGGTGCTTTAACTCATGGTAATTGCTGATTTAATTCATCTGTTCCTTTTCAGAACGGGATTATATCTTCTGCTGTACTAACACTCTATGGGATGATACCTCTCAAGTCTTGTATGAGTTACCTGTCATCAATTAAGTTTCTGTTTCCAAGTGTCATTAGTAACAGTTGTAGGTTCTCACTCACTGTTTCAAATTATTTTATGTTGAAAAAGCTCTAATAGATCATTTAGTAGGCTACATATAAAAATATTCTGGTTTCTCTTCAAATTGTATATGGATACAACATTTGTATGTTATTGCTGCAAATGAATCCAATTTAAGACAAAAAGAAAACGTTAAGGCAGTCAGAAGGGCTTTTTCAAGTTACTTTCTTAGTTAAGCTTACCAATCAGACCTGATGATAGCTTTCTTCGCTTTCTCAATAACGTGAAAATGTTGGAAGCACATGAATTGTTCTGAGTAGGGCATAGTATATGTCTCTTCTAACCCTCTCCCCCCATCCCAAGAATGATGAAATCTAGTTCTCTCCATGAGGAAAGGAAAAGGAACAGTTGGGAAACAGGATGTTCAGCGAGAAAGGGGAGAGGTAGTATTGAGTCTCTGGATCAACTGTAGGTATATCACATAGACTGTGATCTTTGTATATTCATGAATATTGCAGATATGATAGAAGTCTCCACATATTTTCTTTCAAACAAAACTAAATCAACACATTGTTTTTCTAAAGCCCTTACACAACTTGGAGTAATAATGTGTACATAGTAGTACATTTATTTTGTTCACCAGTACGTATATCCTACTGTATGTACAGTCTCAACCCCTAGTAAAATTGATGGGATTCGTTTTGTACTTAAGCAAGTTCCATACTTAAGCAAATTTAAGGTTGGAACCTTAGGCACTGCTGAGATGTTTCTTGAGATAGTCCAGATTATCAAAGAGCTACCAGCCAAAAGGCATTGGGTAGGTATTCCATTTTTCTTTTCTCATTTGATTGCTTTTTTCAACAATGACAGGGGAAGTGGCCAGGAAATGGCGAGGAAATGTGATGGTTATCACTATCATCTGGAACTCACATAAAATGTAGTGAGTGTAGCAACCCTGCATTCAGATAACGAGCTGGTGACTCAGCATTGAAGAGCTTAATAATTAAGAGCTGAATTATTTGAATAACCACATTTTTGACTGAGGCTTAGCATAAGCTTAATCAATGAAAACACAGTTAATATAGGTGAATAAGCGACATTTGTTACTTTGCTTCTACTGCAGTCTAATATATCTGTAACATTTTTAGAAACTTTAGTCCTCTCTCCAAGAAAGCATTCTCTTGTAATCAAATTACTGCTGCTACAGGAATTAACGTATAGTCAATTTTCTCGAAACGAATTCATAAATTCACATAAAAGCAATCTGCAAGTGTAATTCCAGGCCATTTTCATTTACCATGCAGAAAGATGTCAGATTTTAATTAAAACATTTTAACTGAAAATTAAATGTCAACAGTGATGCAGAGTTGCTGTTAAAGGAATATATCAAGTCAATGACAGTCACTTTTAAAAGGAACAGAAATGCAGCCAGGCACTAAAGAAAATGGTACAATAGAGGAACACAGTATATGGAAGTCAAGATTTCAACTGAGAGCTTGTAGACTTTGCACGTGAAATAGAAAAGCACAGTGGTCTGGACTTGCTGGGTTTTCATATCCCCACTTCCATTTCCAGCAAAGCCCACCCTTTAAAAAAAGTTCCTAAGAGATCAGAAATTTCCCAGAGCAGCACCTAAATGAACAAAGAAGTATCTTTTAAAGAGATATATATTCCTCTAATCATGTGTATACACAGAAGTTGCTCATACAGGTAGAATTATGGTGAGAGTGAAGGAGCAGTGATAGAATATATGCCCTGGATATTCATGTAGGTGCTCTGAGATCTAACTTTGACATTACCAAATAAATAAGTTGGGTCATCATGAGAAAAATTCTCATGAGTGTCAAGTCGAAAGCGAGATGTAATACTGAGGGTTTATGGTCCTAGAAAACCAGTGAATACAAAGCAGAAACAGGGAAGAAAGACACATGGATCTTGAGAGCATTAAAGGGTGTCAGTGCTTCTATTATGATGTAGAAGTGTTAGAACAGAACTTGGAAGTATTTATCATGCTTAATAAATATAATGTGTGGTGGACCTGGGTATCTTTTCCCCTGAATTCAAGCCAAGCAAAAGACACTCTTTTAACTATAACGCTTACACTATAACACTCCACACAATTTTAAGCGGGGAGCAGCAACGCTGGCAACCAAATATTGTTTTTAAATGCTATGTACATTCCATTTTTTCCAAGATTAGAAAAACCATATGCACCATATTTAATAATAGAGGGGGCTTTATTTAAGAGAGAGAGAGAGATCATTTGCCCATTTACTTTGAGACAGGAAGAATTTCTTACGAGGGATCAGCTGCTTCTTCTGGTTCTTACACAGATTCTGCCTGCTACTTCCACTTTATGTACTCTGTTGGATAATAAATATTATTAATGCATGCCTGTCCCTGGAATGTGTTTTGATGACAATCTAATAAACAGCTAATCAAAGAGAAAGTTCGAGAAATAATAACATCCCATTTCATGTTTATCCAGAGTACAGTAGCAAAAATTCTTGAACAAGCTTTTTTTAGAGGCTCAGCTGAAGCTCCTCTGTGCAGCATTTATCATTATCATCATGACCCTAGTATTATTATACAGTTTTAATCTCCAAGAGACCACAAAGTATATTTTGAGAACTCTACATTTAACTTCTCAGGCAAATCTCAGCACTAAAACAAATGCAACAGGGGTTTGCCACAGCTTATTACTTGCTTTATTCACATCAAACTCTGCTGGCACCATCAGTAAATTGTTCCCAAAGGATAAGCCTATACATTTCCTGCAGTTCTCAGAACTGTATTTATTTATTAGTGAATCAGCTTTTCTTTCTTTTCATCATATCTAAAGATGAAGTAGAATAAAAAAAAAATCCAGACAGCTGCAATCCTATGCCCACTTTCATGATGGGACTGAATTCCAAACAGACAAAGGATTATGCTATTATTTTAATAAAAAAGGAATATGTAGGACAGAATCTATTCCAAAGTCCTGTATGTTGTATGTTTTCTAGTGGTTGCTCTGGGAACCAAGGTTAACAAATACGTAATGCAGTCATGTCTGAGAAAACAACCACAGAAATAGGAACTCAGCAGATCAGGAATGAAGTCAAAAGGACCAAAGTTAAATTCTAAGTCATGTATTAAAAGCCATTAAGTGTGTGTGTGTGTGTGTGTGTGTGTATGCGCATGCATGTATTTTTTAATCTGTTCAGTCGTGTCCAATTCTCAGAGACTGCCTGGACAAGTCCCTGCAGTTTTCTTGGCAAGGTTTTTCAGAAGTGGTTGCCATTGCCTCCTTGCTAGGGCTAAGAGAGAGTGACTGGCCCAAGGTCACCCAGCTGGCTTTGTGCCTTAGGCGGGACTAGAACTCATGGTCGCCCGGTTTCTAGCCTGATGCCTTTACCACTACACCAAACTGGCTCTTGTATGTGTATGTGTATGTGTATGTGTATGTATATATCCTCTAAACATTGTCTCAACCTATATAGAGACACATTTGGATGGTCATGTTTAAGTCTTTACCGAAAAGCAGTAGAATCTTAAAACAGCCCCAGACATAAATCAGAAATCACAAATGTTAAATAAATACCAGTGTAAAATAATCTAAAAAGCACTTGCCAAAGAGCAACCAAATGCTTAATTTGCACTAGTGATTATTGTGACTACTTTTCAGAAGTATAGATAAAACTCATTTATCCACATTGATGCATGTAGTCACCCAAGATAAAAACTCCCTATCAAATATATAAGACCTTTTAAGGCAAATTATGCATGATTCTATTATGTATACAAACACACACACACACACACACAGAGTTATGACAAAACTGATCAACTGACTACAAGACATATTAATAGTGGCACAACACATAAATATTTTGAACTGCCAGTAGAATAAGGTAGTTGGACCAGGATACTGAAGGGCCCATTCAAATCTCATTGAAACTGATTGGGTGACCTGGGCTAGACACTCTCATCAACCTGAACTATTTCACAGGATTGTTGCTAGGATAAAATAGGTGTAGGAAATATAATACTGTAGGCCTTGAACTCCTTGAGACTAAAGCCCTTTGGGTTTGGCATGATTGTTATCCAGAAAGACAGGTTATAAATAATTTTAATAAATAAATGACTTCCAGTGTACTTTACATTTTAAAAAATACTATCTTAAACTTGTCTTGTAAATTTTTATCTGCAAAAAATTTACCAAAATTAGGATGTAGACAGTTCTTAGAGCAGTCTTCATTATGTTACCCAAAGACAACAGTCCTCCGGATGTTGATAAACTGTAACTCACAGAAATCTGGGCAAACATTGCTAATGGTGATGTAATCTGGGAGTATAGTCAAACAACATCTTGAATGCCAGTTCAGTTGAATCCCGTTACTAGGAAAAAGCATTTATAAGAACATAATAGCTTAAAATCTGGTTTACATATCAATCAAATTTTATTTCAGCCATAGACCAGCATACAACTAGCAACATAACAATTACACTAAAATAGAAATACAAATAAAATGTCATATTGATAGCATAAAATAAGGTAAAGGTGAAAGTATTAAGGTAAAATTACAGAATGCAGGTATTAAAAAACAAAAGAATCCTATACAATTACAATTAATTTTACCATGAATAATCTAAATACTATAAATAACTAGGGCAAATAACTATAAAAGGACATAAGTAATACTAAAATTTGTAAGATACTACAAGAATGTAAAACTATGCTAACTTATATTATCAAATCAAATCAATTTTTATTCAGTCATAGACCAGCAATTAAACCAGAAAATTCACATCTAATTAGAATAAAAGAGAGAACACTTAAAATTCAAAAAAAATTCTAGGAAAAACTTGAAGAGATATCGCGGCATGCTGTACAAATTATAGAGCGATATTTAGCTATGGTCAATGAAATAAAATCAGATTGGTCTGAATGAAACACCTGGAGATAAAAAGAATCCAAACGACCTGGATGTTTAGTAAAAAATTGAGATAATAATTTCTGATGAGCATCTGCATAGAGGGGACAGTATAAAATGACATGTTCCATCGTTTCAATTACTCCTCTGCCACATGGGTACAATCTTTGATCGAAAGGGAAATTTCGATATCTGCTTTCAATAACAGCTGTTGGAAGGGCATTAAATCTAGCCAAAGATAAAGCCTTTCTAAGTTTTGGAGTCGTTACTCAGCTAAGATATCTGGCTGGTTGGAGAAAATGTGTAGAATGGCCCAAAAAAATGTTTTTAGGTAAATCTGATTGTAGCTCTAAATGGCCCATTGTTTGAGATCGGCTAGTGCATGTTCGTAGCCCAACAAGATGATGGCTGCCCCTGAAAAGCCATATAATTGCAGTTTGGCATGTATTATCTGGCACCAAGAAGACTGAAAGCTGTCTGTCATAACCAAAGGGGTCAAGCCAACTGGGCAGAAAGAAAGCTTAAGCCAGTATGAAAAAGTACAAATCCAAGCAGAAGTTTCTATTTTTAGTAGGCTAGCTTCATGGCGAAGCACCAAGTTTGGGACGCAGCAAGGTACTTGAAAGATAGATCTTTGAAAACTTGGATCGGACTCTTTCAAGAGAAAGGAATGATCTGTAGGGGCCCAACTGTGCTTCAAAAAGGAGCTAAGCTCGGATCTTAGCTGAGAAAACTTTAATTGTTGCTATATAATGAGCTCCTTTGGAGAAATAGAAAGATTTTAGTGCTGGCGCTGTTTTTTGTGCACTCAGGCTGACATAGTCGGCATGGAATTTGCGGTTACCTGTGGCATGAAAAACAATCCCCAAGTATTTAAAGGTCTTGACTTGCTCTATTAAATGATTGTTTAACCACCAGACATGTGCCTTAGGGCGCTTGGCAAAAGCCCTAACCTTGGTTTTTGAGTAGTTTATTTCCAGCCATTCTTCTCAGCAGTGCTCAGCAAACTTACAGAGCGCCTGCTTCAGGCCAATCTGTGTCCGAGAAAGCAACACGGCATCATCTGCATATAAAAGAACAGAGATGTGCCTGTTTCCCAGTTTCGGGGGATGAAGAGATGGGCTGTTCAGTTTGTCTACGAGAGAGTTAATATATAGATTAAAAAGAAGGGGAGCTAGAATACACCCTTGTCTCACTCCTCGCTTGACTGGGATTTCCTTGGTGCAATGTCCATACGTATTACATCAGACCTTCATCCGGGAGTTTTCATAAAGCTTATATATAAGGACTAGCAATCTTCTATCAATCGAGGAAGAGTTCAATTTCTCCCATAGTTTGGCTCTAGCAATGAAATCAAAGGCACATCTGAGGTCAATAAATGCTGCATAGAGTGTTGAGTGAGCTCCAGAGGAATATTTCTCGACTAGATGTTGGAGGGTTAAAGCGTGGTCAAAGATTGAGCGGCCTTCTCTAAAGCCTGCCTGCTCATCAGCCAAGATATTCCCAGTTATAACTCAGTCGAGGAGCTTATTGTATAGGGTGTTTAGCATATAATTTCCTAACCACACTGAGAAGGCTGATGGGCTGATAATTGGCAGGAAAATCTCTGCCTCCTTTTTTATAGATTGGGATCACCAAAGCTAGACCCCAATCATCAGGTACCTTAGTATAGTTGTCAATATAGGTGAATAGGGAAGCCAAAACGGGTGGCCACCGATCTAAATTGTTGTGAATGACCTCTGCTGAAATGAAGTCATATCCTGGGGCTTTGTTCGATTTCAGCTGTTTAATCAGGTTTATGATCTCAGAGCCTGAGACAGGGGGCCAGGAGGGGAGCGAGTGAGCTTCACAGTCTAGTCCCCTCTTCAGGTAAAATGATTCCTCCTGTGTATACAGTGATCTGAAGTGGTCTCCCCAGGCTGAAGCAGGAATAAGAAACAAGATTTGTAAATTAGAGGAAGCAGACTGGAGAGTTACACATTTCCAGAATAAAGCTGAATTCTTTGAATGAGTAGCAGAAATTAGTTGATTCCAGGACTCTCTCAGAGCCTGCCTCTGAGAGGCAGATTTACATATCAAATATGTAAATACATATTCATATTACATACACATAGTAGATAGATGTACAGAAATTTATTATTCTTTCAAAATCAAAGTCAGAAAAAAGAAATTCTAAGTGACAAGTTCAGTGGAACACAAAGAATGGTATTTGTTTAAGAAATTCTAAGGATTAACAAAGATGACTTTGAGATGCCTTTAATGTCAAAGAAAACCTAATATACTGGAGATAATTGCTCAAGGAAAACAATACCTACTTCAGGATTCTGAAAAACAAGAACGTTAGGAATGATATAAGTAATATCTGTTTTTGCATACAGAAATGTATTATCCCTGTTCTCTCTAAATGACAAGTATAATAATATTATATAACATGTGAACATGTCCAGAAAAGTATAAATATGACTAATATGATTAAAGCATGAAGGTGAAAATGCCAAAAATGGCAAGGTATTCTTGCCAAAATTACCTGCATAATAGAAATAACTGCTTAGTCTACCAGTTTGTTCAGATGAATTATTTGGACACAAGCCAGAAAAGTCACATGGATTTCAATGAATAATCTATGTTTAAATCTAAGTATTTCAGCTCAAGCAGGTTGCTGTGGGATCTTTTGTATATAGGCAACAAATCAACCATGAGAAAGGGGATTTTGGCCTTATTTGCATAGTTTCCCTAAACTCTGACTTCTTCTAATCTTTGACTAGATCATATAGTCAATGGTAAATGTACACATTGTTTTAAGTGTAAAGCTCCCTGGCTATCTGTGATGTACTGTGAGAGTTTGCATCAATTTATTTGGTGATATTGTTAATATTTTTGCCAGGGAAAAGGCAGGAGATGGCCTTAGCCTTTTTCAGGTGTTTAAATTTAAAGCATTTTTGCTCTGTCCTTCAGACAAAACTCAAGTTTTCACCTTTCCTGCTGAAAGCTTTCAGAAAAAATCACACTCTGTTTTGAATATGCTAATAAGGAGAGCACCCTATTACAGCCCCCCCCTTTTTTTTTGAGGAAAGCAAGAGAGAAACTATTAGGGCTATTCACCAGTTTTGAAGGGGGAAAATTCTTTTAGAGCACACAGGAAGTTCATGTAGTACTTCTGAGCAACTTCTCAAAGCAGCTGCATCTTTTTTCAAGACTATGTTGTACAACTCTAGTCACTACCTTTGCTTTCTATACTGATCACACAGTGCCAGTGGCATATGTCCTAAGGACTGAAGATGTAATAGATTTGGTATTCCCAGTGTATTGCCAGGGATCAGAAGCATGTATGTGGATTTAGAGGCAGTAGCAATTCTCCCATAGGGGGGTACACATTTTAAGCTGTTTTACAACAGGAAACAACCAGACTTACGACCACTTGGGTGTGGGGGAGAGAAATGCTGAGAAGAATAAAAAAGAATGCCCAGCATTATCCTCCTGGACTCTTTTGTCCTTTGATCACAAAAACAGTGTTGTGAGTCTGAATGGCGTGATCACTTGAGTTGGTCAAGGGTGGCACTGCAGGGTATTTGATTTGTCATAATGCTCTTTCAACTTCAAAGACTAGCCAACTGCCCTGCAATTCCCAGAGAGTGCCCCATTCACATACTAACCAATGTTGGCCCACTTAGCTTCCGAGATCAGCTAGGCACAACCCTCTGCTAAGCCAGGAAGAAGACTGGAGAAACAAATAAGCGTGGGTTGTGTCAATGACGTATGGGAGGAAAAGGAACAAGAACATACTTAAGCAAAGGGATTTGCTAAAAGCAGCATGTTCAGGTATCTTCAAAACTCTGACACCAGTTCAGAAAAACTGGCCAGAATCTTGACAGTAGAATATTGGCACATCTTAATTATTACAGATAACATCTAAATGGGAAAATCACAGGCAGGGCTAGTATCCAAGATCAATCCTATTTTGAAACGGTGGTGGGAGAGATGTTTGGAGTACCATACAAGAAGGGAATGTATAACTGCTGAGAAGGTCACTGAACCTTAACGGAAGGCAGGAGGAGGAGAAGGAATGCAATTTATACAAGTTTCTCTTTAAGAATCTTTTTCAGGCCTTTGTTTGCCTCCCCCTGTAACTGTTGATATCTATAAGTAACCAAAAGAGAAAAAAACTATGAAGTCTCCAGTATTTTCTCATGCTATGGAAACTAGGACAGATATCCCATAACCACCACCTATCTTGAAGTAAGTCTCTTTAAATTCAAAGGACTTAGTTCTGAATGGATACGTATAGGATTGTGCCATAAGGCAAACTCTGGAATTCCACATTGTGTCAGGTTAGGGTATAACAATATAATTTCATCACTATAAATATAATACTTTGAAGAATTGAAATACAAGACTCCAAAACAACAACAACAAAATAGCATATCTGATCCTACAAAAACAGACAATAATTTTAGATCTGTCTTCCATCCCACTGTGAATTATACTATCCCTTAATGTTCTTTATCTTCATGGAAACAACGAGTCTATTCCAGCTTGTGCTGAAGACGTGAATAACTCTGAAGTTTATTTAGCAAGAAAACCTGACAAATTATGTAAGGCTATTAAGAGTTTTATGAGAGAAGACATTTTCAAATGTGTTGATTAAATTACAACTAATGACTTGGCCTGATCAATATAAATCTCTCACCAAAGATTTCCTGCAGGAGATGAAATGTATTTTATTTTCTAATATCAATTATCAGTGCACCAGACTAATTTTAAAAGCAAAACAGATTATGAAAGTAGAGTAGGAATCAACTTTTCAAACTAGGTCACATTCAGAAATGCCACAGAAAAAAACCTGTAATAAATGTATAGATCATATCCATAATAGTATTACTTCTGATATGTTATCACAAATTAGAATGAAGAGATCTCCAATATCCATGCTCCATAGGCTACCAAATCTTTTGACAATACTGATAAGTAGGGGGGGAAAAAACCCTGAAAGGATTTGGCAAATTATTCTCACTGGCTAATAATCATATGAGCACACCCCTGCCATAAGCATCTTAACATCACAGCCAGATGGGTGTGTCCAAAACACGTGGATCTTTCCTCTCTTCCATCCTTGGACAACAACATTAAAATGTTTGCAACAGTAGTAGGCTGCCATAATGGGGAACAGTACATATGTATGGAGCCAATGGGTAATGTGCTCATTAACAGCAGCAAAGAACATATTAAATGTAATTTTCTAACCATTTTCTAAGAGCTGATGGTTAGAACATTAATCACATTGCTGCTTAGGAGATGTTGTAGATCAAAAGGTTCGTAGCTTGCTCATTAGAAAATTACTACTTGCTTTTTTTTTAATCTTTCAAGCAAAGCAAGCGAAATGATTCACAATATAATGGATTACATTTAACTGCAGCTATCCACCCCTTTCTTATTAAACCATATAACCTAACTTGGCACTGATTAGAAGCAAAGGTTAGTGCTTTACACAAAATTTAACACAGCTTCACTACAAGTGCATTATTTGTATCATCCCAAGTGAACCAACTAATCAATGAGGGAATAAATTTTCTTCAACGAAACAGTTTCTGCAGAGAAACGAAGCTACATCTCTGAGATCCTAAACTGAATCCAGTCCCCAATTCCTTGATAATGGTGAAAGTGAAAACAAGCTTGATGATTGTGATGGTGAAAAATAATTAGATACAACAATATTGTACAATATTTATTATTAACTCTGGCAAGTTTAGCAACACAGACTATCTAGTATTTAATTGGTTTATTTCTTGCAAACCAAGTTGAGCCCTCTTTTCCCTCTGAAGAACTCAAGGCAGTTTATATAAATCTGTGACCCTATCCTCTATTTTCTCCCATGTTAACCTTTGACAACCCTAGTTAACCTGAAAGGTATGAAGTGCTCCAAGGTCAATTAATGAGCTTCCTAGTTGAATGAGAGTTGATCCAGGTTCTTGTTTCTCCTGAGAAAACATTTTGTCTATTATACCACACTGTCTCTGGTTGTTTGTGGTTTTGTATCAAAGGAAAAAGATTAGGTTGAGATTCCCATTCTATTTCCCAGGATGTACTTGAGAGTTAAATTGTGCCTTCTGGAGATCAGTGGGTGCTGTTTTTCCTGGACTGCACCACATCAGACTGCAGGAGAGCATCATGCATAAATATGAAGGCCTTCCTGCACATAGACAAAGGGAAACAGCTTGTTCCTAGAAAATTACCACACCAGGAAGGCTACCTTAAAACTCACATCCCTCACTAGATAGTTCCATAAATAAAGAATATTGTTTTTTTATCCAGTACCCACACTATAAATGTACAGTAAGTACAGAACACAGCAGCAGCCATACCACACAATTCTCCAGACTGTACTTAATTTCAAGACAGCACTATACTAGTCAATGATAAGCTATTGCTTAAAGTAAAGTATTGTCTCTATTTATCCATGGTAAAGTTAATACAGTAGAGTAAATCAAGGTCAGTGGAGAACAGCACTCCAATACAACATTGTGAAAGGATAGAGAGAAGTAATCCCCACAAACATATAAAAATAACTTAAACAAAATTTAAGAGGGTAAATAAACATTTTTAATGAATCTTTTAACAACAGCTTTTTGGAAAGGCATAATTAGAATATAAACATGTATATTGTCAGTCCACTAATGGGTAAATCTGAGCCAATTTAGCAAGGCTCCAACTCAAGTGCTTTGTGGATGTACTGAAATTAAGTATTTATTACAATAAAGCATGATAAATAATTTGATGTCAAAGCTTTGGGATGACAACACAGAAGAAACCTATTAGCACAAATAAATTGCTAATTAATTAAGACTGCACTTTGGCAATTGAGCAATAACTGTCATTTTCAGTGTTAGCTGTTTTAAATCACAAGACATTCAAACTAATATTCAGCTTATAGTTTGAGGACACAGCTGTCAGTACATATTAATCTACACAATAAATTTTACATCAACAGATAACCAAAAATAACACTTTATTAACTATCATGCAATAATCTGGCATGTGGAAAGAAAGAAAGAAAGAAAGAGAGAGAGAGAGAGAGAGAGAGAGGGAGAGTATTTTTCGGTCCAATAATGAACATATTCTGTACCAAATAAATTTAACTGAAATCCAAGTTAAAGGTATAATCAAAACAATCATGTATTAGGTACTTTAGCTCTTCTGTCCCTTTGCTTGGAAAATTATGTTTTCCACATTAATATAAGCTCTGTGAAAATGTAAACCAACCAATTTTTTTTTTTTTAAAGTAAAGTGTGTGTATTTATTTAACGGATGGGCAGCACACATGTCACATGAAGTCTCTAAACATCTTTTTTATGAACTCCAGAGACCCAAAGATAATGCCATCAAAATTCTCAAAATGGCAGAATAATTTTTTCCCGATGTTCCGTAAGAAATAAAGACAAATAGCATAGATATAATTCTGATGGGTTAACATACCTGTACATTTAAGGAAAAAATTGTCTGAAAATCTTCCCAACTCCAATACTATAATTATTGTGTCACTATTATGGCTTCTCTAGCCTTGATCACCAATATGTATGTATGTTTATTTCTAAGGTAGATGATTTACTTAAGCAACAACGTCTTCCATAGTGTCCGTATCTTGGAAAGTTTTCCCCTAGTTTTTCAGTCTCATGAACCACACAACCTAGTACCCTCTTGAATTTGAAAGATAAAAGATGTGGAAAGCTAGCCTCAATACATATACAAGTACTGAAAAAAAAGACAGATATACTAAGCCTTATTTCTGTTTTCCACAACCATACACCCTCCATATTCATTTATAGAGTTCGTAACTACCATCACCAATGGTCCATGGCTAGAAATTCTAAGTGCTATAATCCAGCTCAGAGGAAAGTAGGCAAACTGCTTTATTTTATGCTGTGCTTTATTTTAGAGTAAAATATCATCCATGTGACATCTTACAAAAGTAGAATCCAAACCTTTCCAAGGTAGAAGGCAGAAAAGTACAAGAAAAGGTTGAACAGAAAAGTGAATGTTCTTATTTCAGATAATGGGATTGGGTTTTGTGAAGACTTCCACCCTAAGTTCCTTCAATTAATGAAATATATGAAATAATATATAAGCAACACACTTCCAGTGGCACCAGGGATCATAGAGCGTCATTTATTTATTTACTTTACAGTGTTTATAATCTACTCCAATCCCAAAAGATTCTAAATGGTGTTCAGCATCAAAGCAAAACAGCAACTGCAACAGAATAAAGTAAATCCAAATGAGTATCAGAAATAAGAGATAATTATAAAGAAAAGCAAGGATGAAACTAAAATAAAACCCAATATATTAGGAACATAAGAATTAGACTATGTATTTATTGCTGAGTGGAAACCCCGTATGGACTTTTTGTGTAGAACAGAAAAACATGAACTTATGATCTATGGTTTTGTTAGATAGGATAGCTTATAGAAAGAAGAGAGTAAAGATATAACCTTAGAGAAAGAGATAAATCTACAATTATGCTTATAACTGCTATAAAGATCAGAAGCCACTTTATATCTTTTTTCTTTCTCTTCTATTTTTTCTATCTTTTTTCTTTTTGCACTAGCTTTCTCTTTTACTTCTTCCTTTTTTCCTTTATTTTAGTTTGTATTAATTTTGACTCTTATTTTTAAAACTTTCAATAAAATCTTTTATATAATAGAATTATATATTATATTATATTATATTATATTATATTATATTATATTATATTATATTATATTATATTATAGAATTAGATACGTCTTTTTCTGTCTAGGTACTTCTCAATGAGATGTAGCTGCACTCAGATGATTCTGATGTAAAAAGTAAACATCTTTATTGGGTTTAGAATTATTACCTAGGTTACATACAACATTATTTCAATATAAATCTCTGATGGAGTTGGATTGTAAAGAGCTGTTTGTGAGAGTTGTGAGGGAGAAGTTTCTGTCATGCTGAAGTATACATGTTAATCTGGGAGTAGCAGCAAACCAATGGCTCCTCCCCTCCATGAATATACATGAACTGAGAACTAACCTATTTTCATCCCATTGTAACATTGATCTAGCTGCTATACCCATTCCAGTAGAACACCCTGTTAGAGAAACCACTTGAGTACAAACTTCATCAAAATTCCAGCCTGAATGACACTATGTGTATCACTGATACGAAGTACAGAAGTTCAGTATGTAATGAAAACTCAATTTAAGCACAACAGATTTGTTTAAAATAAACTGCATGCTCTTTCTGCTCCTTCTACCCCTTGAAAAAGCTAATATCCTTTTGTTTCCACATTTGCTTCTCCCTTTCCTTTCTTACATCCTCTGAACAAAAGGTTCAGAGTTCCTGTGCAAAAAGTAACAATCCCATTAGGAGTCAATGAGAGCACATCACACATTTTCCCCATGAACCCTTTTTACCATTTCATACATGCTTCCCTATGGACATTGTCTATGGGAGCTAAGTATCTTTGCAAGACTTCCATGGCAATTTAGGAGGGCTGTCTCTCAGCAAGCAGTTTATTTGATGAGGAACGTGCTTATTAACTTTGGCATTCTCAGCAGTCTCTGTACACAGTGCTCAACATCTGGGCTAAAGTTCAGATCAGCAGCAGATTATCCAGAAACCTTTTGAAATGTCAACCACCATTTGCATTAATTTGCAGGACAAAACAATACTGCTTTCCCATAAACTCTCACAACATTGTCACAGTGACCTCTAAAAAACCAACATAGAATTGCTGGGAAGCCTGTTTCTAAACATGATCCATCTCGATGAAACTTAGCATAATATTGATTACATTGAAAGATAGCTAGTCTGTATGTCCACAACTGCTAGTTTATCCAGATCCCAGGTACAAGTAAAACAAAAGAGATTTCACAAAATGTGCATGTCTTCATGTACTGATGAATCTTTAAAAATAATTACAAGCATGTAAAAACAGATCTGATCTGCAAGTATTTGTCTAGACTAGATAAGAAGAAAGTAAGCCTGGAGGGTGAAAGCCTGAAGGGTGAGCATGGAACATCATTCCACCTGTGATTAGGTTAGCCCCGACCCTCGTGGCCCTTTGCAAGGCCCTAGAAACTTGGTTTTGTGACAGGGCTTGAGGCCCTAGATGTGTGAGACAGCCCATCTCTTGGCTTTCTTGATGTTTATTTTATGATGCTCAGCTGCTATGTGTTTTGATTTTATATTATGTCCTGTATTTTATTTGCTTTATTTTATTGTAAGCCACTCAGAGTCATGTACTGTATGTGAGATGGGCAGCTTTTATAAATCTAACAAACAGACAAACAAACTAGGGTCTCAGAAAACAATACTACTGTTCCTTCTTCCTCAAAAGCCCACTCTCAAGAGCACCAAATCCTTTACCCCAAGAACTCAGGGTGGAATGACTAAACTACACAACAGAGAGGTGATTAGGAATGAGATGGGGCATGGTTCTGATGTTAACAACCAAAGGAGTGAACTCATGGGAAATGTAGCTTCTATTCTTTCTTTTCATTTTATTTCAGTTAAGCTCCTTGTCCTTCTTTTTCAGCAAAGCTCCTGTAGCGAATGTGAAGAGATTCTACAGTATTTCAAGAGGTCTGTATACTGATAGGATTAAACAAAAGTCAGCTGACCTCTCCATTCAGGTCATGGGTGGAGACAACTCACACCCAGGAAAGTTACAGTAAATGCTAAGAAGCCAATCAGGAAGGTGGGTTTCTCCTCCCAGGTGGGTTTCGTAAGAGGGCAGTCCCCCTTTTGTTTTTATTTTGCTGTTGGTGTTCTGTCCTCTGAAATGGAAAAGGAAAAGCTCCCCAGCTGGCACCAAGCTAGGATCACTGAAATTACAACACAGATTCAGTTTTATGTTATGAAGTCCAGGCTGTGTAAAATAGTTCCTGTGTGCATGTTTGTGTGAGATTTTAGAGCCAAGCCATAGCTATACCCAATCAATCTGTTCAGAAACAAATTGTTCATTCTTTTTCAACTTTGTTCTAGAATGAATATATACATTTAAATTCTTATTGAACCGGTACTAGCATTCCGGGAAAGAGGCCTAGCTTTTAGCACATGCCTTTCTACCAGGTCAGGCTATTGAAGGAAGAGGGTTGCGACCTACCTTCTCCATGGTAAACTAGTGACCTAAACAATTTTGCAGTAGTAAAGTGGCTGGTAGCAGCCTGCCTAGCCAGCTCTCCCCAGGAGTTGCAGGGAAGGTGCAGCAAAGATGTGGGAGAGGGTTTGGAACCTTCCTGGGTGTTAGAGAGGCCCCGAGCCACCACATCCCATGTGTGCTAATGTGTACCATATTATGTATCTGAAACCAGATGTGATCAGAAGTGGATGAAGAGTTTTTGGGAGAGAGGCCATAGCAATTCCTCATTGGCATCTCCCAGGCTGGAAAGTAAATAAATAATTTAGAACCTCCAGGTCTGCTGTCTACAGATACTGATGTAGAGACACAAAAGCAGTTACTTCAAATACCTGATATTCTTTTGAAAGTACAAAGAAAAAACACTTTTATAGCTGTAGAATACCTGATAATTCTTTTGAAAGTACAACGAAAAAACACTTTTATAGCTGTAGAATATCTTTGCACAGAATATCAGTCGTCATGATGTCATAATTCCAAGAGACATATGTTTCCTCTATTTCAAAATGCTCCATAAATTCCCATTCTACTGAAAATCACTCAGCCAATGTCTTTCCGTTGTAAGAATATAATCTGCAACCCTAGTGAATGGTAACCATGGGAGGTTCTCTTACAGCACAAATGCTAAAAATAGATTGCAAGAGACTCCTGGCTGAGCAAGAAGTTCATCCAAGATACTAATGCTAGATATGATTTATAGCTGCTCCAGTGATATATAGAAAATAGGAGCGCCATCTGGTTAATCCAAAGGAGGCATGAGGAACTTCTAGCCTGCAGGCTGAATATGATTCACAAGGCCTCCTTACCTGGCCTTATGGATTCAAGTGAAGACTTTTGCACCTACCTAAATCTAGTCTCCAACACAATAACTCCTAGTTTCAATCTGAACAGATAAGGGTAAAAAGGAAACAGGACTCTGCAAACCCAATTGCCTGATATCATCCAGACCAATCATGGGATGTGTGTATGTGAGGCCTTTGAACAAGATTCAGTTTCTTACTTTAAATGTACCTGTGCCAAGACTCAAAATCCAAGAAATGTGTAGATGCGTTTAGTCTTACTCTGTCCTGAGCAGTTCAAAAGGCTTGCATATTTATTACCCAGGCATCTCATTCAGAACTGAAAGCTGTAATTCTGCAGTAAAGCTGACTGCAACAGCTATTGCACACATCTTCTTAGGAAGAAGACCAGGCAGCAAGGAACAGCTCCCCTCAAACAGCTAATCTGATTCTCCATTGAGGCTCTTCCTGCTAGATGGAACTACATCTACATATTTCAGAGGGTTTCATTTCATTTGAAGAACAGGTAACAGGTGGAAGGAAGGGCCAGTTGCTTAAGGTTCTGGAAAGCTATCACTAGTTAGAATAGACATTACTAGGCTAAACAGACAAGATCATCCACTGTTACAAGGTGGCTTCTCTGATACCTTATTTAATTATTTGTTTTAGGTGCTGTCCACGTATTTCAGTCTCAAAGATGAAAATCAATTCTGCCTATTAAGTTTTTCACACAAAGCAGTTTGACGTGGTGATAAGAGTGGTAAAAAGTGGTTGTTTTTCTGCTCTTACTGAGTTTGATGATAGCTGCCCAGTGGCCCTTTTTAGAATGATTAATTTCTTCCTGGGGAGGGATGAGCTGCTGCATGGCCACTGTGAGGAATATTCTAGGTATCTGACAGATGAAGTTGTTTGGATTCACTTAGAGTTGGACTCCAACTGGGCAAGTTCTGTTGAGATGTCAGAAGCTGTAAAGGTATGTGGGAATGACCTTGGGAAACAGGAGGAAGAGGCGCAGACTAGACAACACTCAGATAAGAGGCAGTTTAGCCTGCAGAAGCAATGGGGGTGTGGCAAATGTCTCAAAAAGGATCCTCCCTAGTTTCTTGGGCTGTAAAGGCAAGGAGAGGAAAGTACTTTCAGACCTATAAGATTCTGTTAATCTTATAATAAAGTTAGTACTTCTGGATGTGCTTCTTGTCTGGACTATCTTGCAAGGCTGACAGAAGCAAGGGCTTGTGTGGTTAGCTGGGATGAGTTTAAGCCTGTAACTCCTAAGGAGATGGACAGGATCCTCAGGTCTGCTAACCTGGCTACCTGTCTACTAGATCCAGGCCCCTCATGGTTGGTGAAAGCTGCCAGGGATGTGATATGTGGTTGGCTCCATGCAGAACTACCTGTTTTTTTTAAGAGGGGGGTAGTTCCAGCTGCCTTGAAAGAGGTGGTGGTGTGCTCCCACCTCAAGGGGCCCACACTCACTCTACTAAACAATTTTCATTCACTCTCCAACCCTTCATCCACTCTCCCTTTTTAGGGAACATTGTTGAAAAGATGGTTGGGCTGTGGCTTCAGAGGGCCTTGGAGAAAACTGAGTACTTAGATCACTTCCAGTCAGATTTCAGGCTAGAACATAGGACTGAGAGAGAATTGGTTGCACTTATTGATGACTTCTGGTAGAGCTGTGATGGTGGTAGTACCAGGTGGTAATCATCCTGGTTCTCCTTGATATCTCTGTGGCTTTTCATATCATTAACCATGATATCCTTTTGAACTGCACAGGGGGGGTGGGCAGGGTAAAGAGTTGGGGGGACAGTGTTGCAGTGGTTCTCCTCCTTTCTCTGTGGTCAGGTCCAGTCCATGTTGGCAGTGGAGGAGAGACTGAGGCCCAAACCCCTGATGTGTAGGATGCTATAGAGTTCAACACCCTCATCCCTCCTGTTCAACATCACATGAGGCCAGGGATTAGATCATCTACTGGTTTGGGGTCAGGTACCATCAGTATGCTGATGATACCCAATTGTACATGTTGACCTCAGACTGACCAGATTATCCTGCCAAGGTCTTGTCACAGTATCTGAAGGCTGTGGGGGTCTGGATAAGAAGAGACTTAAGCTCAATCTTGACAAGACCAAATGGCTATTCCATCCTTGGTCCTGAATGAGGCTGCACTTCCCCTCTGAGACTGGTGTGCAATTTGGGGAATCCTCTTGGACTCACAGCTCCTGATATATGAGCAGGTAACAGTTGCATCCATGAAGGCCTTCACATAAATGCATCTTGTACACCTCGTGTGGCTCAGAGTGGTAGGCGTCGGTATTGCAACTGAAACTCTCCCCATGACCCGAGTTCAATCCCAGCGGAAGCTGGATTCTCAGGTAGCTGGCTCAGGTCGACTCAGCCTCCCATCCTTCCGAGGTCAGTAAAATGAGTACCCAGCTTGCTGGGGAAGGTGACAACTGGGGAAGGCAATGGCAACCCACCCCACTATAGTCTGCTGAGAAAACATGGCGAAAGTGGCATCCCCCCAGAGGGTTAGATATGACTCGGTGCTTGCACAGGGGACCTTTCACCTTTTTTGTCACACCAATTACATCCTTACTTGGAGCAGGAGGCCTTTGGGACAGTCACTCATGCTTTGGTCACCTCGCATGTGGATTATTACAATGCACTCCACATGGGGCTGTCCCTGAAAACCATCTGGAAGCTGGTCCAGGATGCAATGGGGCAGGCATGTACATCTAACACCTCTGCTTTGTGAGTTGCACTGGTTGCCAGCAGGCTTCTGAGTGTAATTCAAGATGCTGGTTATTGCCTATAAAGCCCTTCATGGCATAGGGCCTTGTAGATGCCAAGCTGTATTCTGTGGTTTCTGCCCACCCTATATGATCAGACAGAATTGGCATGCTCCAGGTCCCATTTATTAAACAGTGTCATCTGATGAGCCCTAGGGAATATGCTTTCTCTGCACAGTGTTTGTCCTCTGAACAACATCCTCCCAGATTTGTTTGGCCCCTACCCTGACCTTGTTCAAATGAGCTCTTAAACCTGTTTCGTTCCCAGGCCTTGGCTAGAATGGGTGGTGGGCCTCTTATGTGTTGTGTGTCTCTTTTTAGAGCTTGTGGATTTTTCTGGACACCGTTGTTCTTTATATTTTTAAATTAATATTTAATTCTATTAATTCATATTGGATGTCCCCAAAGTCACAGTGGAGTCAGATGGCCTTACAAATTAAACAAAATTAATAATATGGCCCTATTCCCACAACATGCTTAACTAAGTCAACAACTAACTCAGTCAAATCCCCTTGTGTGGATCATCCCAATCATGTACATAGCAAGTTTGGGGAAGATGAATGCAGCCTTGGGGTTACTCTTTGTAGCACCCCTGAAGGCTGAACTAGGTTTTGGGGCAGCACGTCCTGTGGAAGGCTTGGTACAGTATTCGGCACAAGTTCATCTCTATATGCATGACTGTGCACAGACATTTTGCTGAAAGCCCAAGGAGGTGTGCAAACAACTGGGCAAAGCTATCAAAGCCCTGGAAGATCTGGCTACTTTAACACTTTGAGAAGATATGCCTTTCTCACATTAAGACCCACTGTTACGTGCCCTTCTGAATGCTTTGCACAGCCATTCCAAATACCTTAACAATGCAGACCTATGCATTTCTGATCTTAAGTAAACTCAGTCGAATTCAAGGAGGCTAACTTTCATAAAAGTGAGGTATAAGACTGCATCCTAACTTATTTCAGTATATTTTCATCTAACTTCTCTCCTTCTCTGTAGATTTTTTCCTCAGTTCTAAAATATTCAAACAAGTGATGCAATATTAAGTGTCTACAAGAAAAAATCATTTGCAGCTAAGTCCTTCGCAAATTATTTCTCTGGAAACATACAAGCTTCCCCTCTTATAACTTCCATACCAATTTGTTTCTGAAATTCATTCAGCAGTACTGTTCTGGTTTTTAAAAAAAGACTTTTTAAAGCTCAATATCTTAAGAAACAAAGAGCAAAGAATGAAGGATTTCAGAAACTAGACAATCCATTCTTGATAACTTGGTATAACATCATACCTGGAAGAAACGTGCAAGCTGAAATGTGCTCTGAAAGAACTCTTCTATAGAATGATGTTTTTCTGCTACTTGCAAGAACCCAGTAATGATAGCAAAATCTAAGTCATAAATCAAAACAGGAATAGTTTTCTTTAGCACCAACATCTTCAGATATTCAAGCTTTTTGAGAGGAAGTGCTATTGATTAGATTGGATTCTCGGAGGAAGGCAATATCAAAAGGCCTCATCTCCACAACAATGTGACTCATGGGGACTATTTACATGCAGCAAAAAAAAAAAATGAAAAAGCAGATGCCCCAGAAATACATGGAGAGAACTGTTATCCGGTAAAAACCACCTTCCGATACAATACATATAACAGTTCTGCTCCCCAATCATTACACCAGGTAAGAACAGCTAAAAAGATAAGCCCCTCTTGAAAGGAAGTACGAAACTGAGGACGAGACAGGGAAAATACAACCAAGGTTACTGATTGTTATGCAGCCTAGCCAATAAAGGAGAGAATTGAGGACCCTTAAAATGCACCCTTGCCTCCTCTCCAGATCGGTTCATAGACCAGGAGCGCAGCGATTCCACTAATGTTGAGGGGTATACCATGTCAAGGGCAATACTCCAGGGGTGGGTGGCACTGCAAAACTTAAGGCCCCATTTTGTCTCTTAACTCTTCTAATTACAGTATTTCAAAAAAATTCCAAACCAAGGACCAAATGGCCAACTCCTGCCACAGCAGCACAACCCATTGTTCACTCTAGTTAAGAGCTGTACTCCAGGATGATGAAGGAATCTAGGTCTTCATTTCCTAAACAAGCTGAGAGAAGGATTACTTATTATTGTCAATTTATTTTCCCAATGACTACATCAGCCTTCCCCAAGCTGGTGCCCCCTGACATGTGGGAATTTAATTCCAATTCCATCTGAGCCAGCATGGCCTTTTACTGTTCCACCCATTTTACCACCCAACTTCGTCTTTTCCTTAATGTCTATGGCCAAGCCACATGCCTTATGTTGACTTCATGAGACAAAGAGAATCAAATTAGGTTTTTCATTATTCTAGTAATGTTTTAGGACTCAGTGACCTTTGTAAAAAAAATCCCTTGAGCCTGCATCACATCCTTTGTGTCGAAGGAGACCAAAATTATGAAATAAAATTGAAAATTTTTAATTAACTCTGTTAATTAATGGGGGGACGGAGAGAAAGAAAGTTCTGCTATGCAGAATACTTCCAATTTCCATCTGTAATGGGTCTAAAGCAGGTAACTTGAAGCACAACTCTATGCTTTACTCTTATTCTTATCTATGTTACTACATGCAGTCACATGGCAAACACATCTCTTTTCCACAAATTTCTTGCTAATCTCAAAAACACAGGAAATGGAAACAAACAAAAAGAATGCATACACATATTAGATACAGCCAGCCAATAAATATCAACATGTTGGATAGCTTCTTTTTCCCAAAACCTTTCCCTATGTGTCTTAGGGGGGAAAAAATTTAAAAATTGGGAGGAGCAACTCTTTCAAGAGATTCTCTAGGGATCCCTTTTCCCAGTTCCCATTGTCCTTAATAACCTTCAATCTCATGTTTCAAAACATCTTTCTACATTGCAAAGAGCTTTACTGCTATTTAATTTATACAGTCCAGATAACAGCTACTATGGACAGAAGTAAAGAAATAATATCCTATCTGCAACTTTCTACCTACCTTTTACTGATATCTCTGTAATCCCCCAGTTTTTGTTAGCTTCTGCCCTCAGGTTCTGGGTCTGGCTATTTATTTCTTTATTTTTACCGTTGGCTGCATTCTACCCTGCCTTTAATATTAATATGATCCAAAACCAAGCTAAGCATTGTTTTGTATAGGGAGAGAAGCAAAATGGTCTTTGGCCACTGGGGTTATAATCTTCTGACAGAGAAAACAAGGGTGCAGCAGGATTATCTAGATGTCTAGATGGGTGGACTACAACTCCCAGAATTCCCCCAGCCAACCCTGACAATTCTGCAGGAGACAGTACAAACAGTGCATGGTATAACCACATAAAGAGTGCTCTAAAGCAGAAAGGCAAATAGGTGGGCAAATAAAAGGAAAACTGTTCTAGATGATCAGAAGCTCTTTGACTCTCTCACAAGATCATTCATACCGGTTCATAGGATTCTAGTGGGCACCTTGTTAATAAACAAAAGGGCACAGTAGATCACAATTTGCACCAGATACAACAATTTGCACAAACTAGGCAGCTGAGGAGATAAAGAGGGGAAGGAACAGTGTGATGGCTAATGTGGGAAGTGGGAAGCATAATTTTTCACATCCAGTAAATCTGACCAAGCTTGGGTTCAAGCATATATGAAACCCTGAACCTCTCTTCTCTGAGCAACTACATGATCCCAGTCAGTATCTTAACAGAGTAACAGGGCCTTCCATCATTTGCATCTGCCCTCTGTACGAATATCCTCTGGCAGTTTGTGTCCCCATAATGTTGCCTTCATCTAATTTTCAACCCTTGCCATGGGCTGGACCAATGGTAAAGCTGGGTTTCTTCCATAAGCCAACAGCTGCCAACCGCAAAGTACATAACATTTTACATGTCTCATTGCCAGTGCTGTTGACAGAACAATCAGGTGACTCATAGGAGGTGGATCAGCCTGGGACTTATTGGTCATTACTGGCATTTTGGTCCACACATTGCCCTTTCACCTCTGATTCTGGACCCTCTTTTCCATCACAGTTTTCTTTTTCTCACTGCTGAAAGAGCTGGAGGTGATTTCATCTCTCTAGAACAGTGTTTCTCAATCTTGGCAACTTTAATATGTGTGGACTTCAACTCCCAGAATTCCTCAGCCAGCATGCTGGCTAGGGAATTCTGGGAGTTGAAGTCCACATCTTAAAGTTGCTAAGGTTCAGAAACACTGCTCTAGAGTTACTAAAGGAAAATAAACATTGGTGAGCCCCATTGCTAGCTGCCTTATTTACTTATATTAACAACACAGCACATTTTCCATCCAAGTGGAACAAGGCCATAGTCACCCCTTTCTATAAGAATAAAGGAAATAGCCGTGACCCTGCCAATTACAGACCTATTAGCTTGCTTAATACAATGAGGAAGCTATATACAAAATGCCTTTATTTCAATATTTCAATTTATTTCAATGGTAGACTACTGTAATGCACTCTACATGGGGCTACCCTTGAAGAATATCCGGAAGCTACAGCTGGTTCAGAATGCAGCTGCGTGGACAATCTTGGGCATTCCAAGATTTGCACACGTAACACCTTTGTTGCATGAGCTGCACTGGGTCCCAGTTTCCTTCCGGGTCCAATTCAAGGTGTTGGTTATTACCTTTAAAGCCCTACATGGCATGGGACCAGGATATCTGAGGGATCGTCTCATCCCTATTACATCAACCCGCCCCACCCGGTCATGCAGAGAGGGCATGCTATGGACCCCATCTGCAAGAGAATTCTATCTGGCGTGGTCTTGGAAGCGTGCCTTCTCTGCTGTAGCTCCCACCCTTTGGAACATCCTCCCCGCAGAGGTCAGACAGGCCCCCTTGCTCCTGGTCTTCCAAAAAAGACTAAAGGCCTGGTTTTGTCAGCAGGCTTGGAATGGGAGGGGGAATAGTTATACCTGGGGATGGTTAGCGCCCTAAGTGATTTTGAGGGGCCTGTTACACTCACGGACTGATTAAAATCTTTTGCCACTTAGATTTTATTATATTTTTATTTTATTGTAAATGGTTTAAAAATTTAACAGCATTTTATTGTAAACCACCCAGAGTCCCCCATGAGGTGGAGATGGGCAGTGAATAAATTTATAAATAAATAAATAAATGAGGAAGCTATATACAAAATACCTTTATTTCAAATTAATGGATTGGGTCCAAAATGAGAACATCCTTGCTAAGGAACAGGCAGGATTTAGAGGGGACTGTTCAGTCTTGGACCATTGTTTGGTCCTGCACTATTTAGCTGAAAAATACACCTTACTGCCCAAAGGCACCCTTTTTGCAGCCTTTTGCAGGATTTCAAATCAGCTTTTGATCTGTTTCCAAGGAAGAAGCTACAGGGAAAAAAAAACTACAGCGATCATTAATGGATAAAAGACTGCTCCTTCTTATCCAGACTATACTAAAACTGTATTGAGATGTTCCCCTGGGGCATCTTTCTGCAGGGTAAGGCAAGGGTGAATTCTAGCCCTCCTACTTTTCAATCTGTATAGTAATTCAGTAATTCCATCTCTCATGTCTTCTGTTCATCACTCTCCAATATTAGCTGATCATGCAATTCCAGCCTTGTTATATGCAGACGATGTAGTAATTTTGTCTGTCTTCCAGAGGAAATGAGAAGGGCATTGAGGGCTTTGGGTTCTTTTTTGCCTAAAAGAACTTGTAATAAATTTCAAAAAACTAAAGTATTAATTTTTACACAACACAACTATAGGGTGCATAAATGGATCCCAATAGAGCAAGTGTACACTTATATACTGTATATCTTGGGGTGCAGAGGCAGCAAATGTTATGCTGATGTACTTTAAAAGAAATCAGTGGTACTTATAATGGCCTGTTTAGTGTCACAAGTAAAATGTGGTCTCAGTGTCAACAGCAACGACTCAGTTCAGTTTTCATTGGTCACTGAGATATCATTTAAATGTGTTTCATATTATAACCAAGTTGTACTTCTGAAAATTCCGCAATTCAACATGTTTCCTGAAGTTTCCCCTTTCTAAACTTTTATAAAATTTATATTCTTTCACTTTCCATGACTTCATCCACAGACCACATTGAGAGTAATTCAAAGAACTATGGCACACGGCAATGCTATATGATCTGTGAGCTGTTGATTAGTGTAGCATAGCTCATTTTAAACAGCCTTTACTCCTAAGCTGAAATTTGGGGTAACATCCTTAGAGGCTAGCCAGCCAGACGCTTCAGGGTAATCAGCGTAAAAAATAAGAAATGTCTCAAGGGCAACTGTGAACTTGAGTATTCAAATACTCATTCAAGAAGTAATTGTAGAACAGTGTCCAAAATAAGAAAAATACCCTTCAGGCACTTGTTAAAAATCTTGGCAGGCTACAAGCCTACTGAAAACAACTTTCTGAAGCAATATATAATGCTCAGTTAATACAAGTACTGTTTAAGAAATATTGTAAAAATATTTTGCAAAACAAGAAACAGTTTTCTCTGTACTTCGATATCTAGAACTACATATACATTTAGTAAAGGTAAAGGTTTCCCTTGACATTAAGTCCAGTCGTGTCTGACTCTAAGGGGGCAGCGCTCATCTCCGTTTCAAAGCCGAAGAGCCGGCGTTTGTCCGTAGACACTTCCGTGGTCATGTGGCCAGCATGACTACACGGAACGCCGTTACCTGCCCGCCGAAGCGGTACATATTAATCTACTCACATTTGCATGTTTTCGAACTGCTAGGTTGGCAGGAGCTGGGACTAGCAACGGTCGCTCACCCCGTCACACGGATTCGAACCGCCGACCTTCCGATCGGCAAGCTCAACAGCTCAGCAGTTTAACCTGCAGCGCCACCGCGTCCCTTTAACATATACATTTACATGGGAATGAAACCTACCGAACACTTACTTGCAAGAACACACACATAGGTTTACTTTGTCCCAGAGAATATTTATTAATGGATGGCTTAAAATGAAATAAATGAACAAAACATTCTAGACATTGCATAGCTTCCTGGCTATTCAGTCTGGAACTCTTATCTTCAACAGTATGTGGTCCTGAGAAACTAACATTTCCTGTTGCCCATTCCTAGAATCTGGTAATAAAAATACATTAACAATTTGGCAGAGTTTGGACTAGCACATTTAATAGGAGTCTGCAAATCCTGCCTGATCCAGTTTTGATCTTGTTGTTGTTTATTCGTTTAGTTGCTTCCGACTCCGTGACTTCATGGACCAGCCCACGCCAGAGCTTCCTGTCGGTCGTCAACACCCCCAGCTCCCCCAGGGACGAGTCCGTCACCTCTAGAATATCATCTATCCATCTTGCCCTTGGTCGGCCCCTCTTCCTTTTGCCCTCCACTCTCCCTAGCATCAGCACCTTCTCCAGGGTATCCTGTCTTCTCATTATGTGGCCAAAGTACTTCAGTTTTGCCTTTAATATCGTTCCCTCAAGCGAGCAGTCTGGCTTTATTTCCTGGAGTATGGACTGGTTTGATCTTCTTGCAGTCCAAGGCACTCTCAGAATTTTCCTCCAACACCACAGTTCCAAAGCATCGATCTTCCTTCTCTCAGCCTTCCTTATGGTCCAGCTCTCGCAGCCATATGTTACTACAGGGAACACCATTGCTTTAACTATGTGGACCTTTGTTGTCAGTGTGATGTCTCTGCTCTTAACTATTTTATCGAGATTGGTCATTGCTCTTCTCCCAAGGATTAAGCGTCTTCTGATTTCCTGACTGCAGTCAGCATCTGCAGTCATCTTCGCACCTAGAAATACAAAGTCTTTCACTGCTTCTACATTTTCTCCCTCTATTAGCCAGTTATCAATCAAGCTGGTTGCCATAATCTTGGTTTTTTTGAGGTTTAGCTGCAAGCCAGCTTTTGCACTTTCTTCTTTCACCTTCATCATAAGGCTCCTCAGTTCCTCTTCGCTTTCAGCCATCAAAGTGGTATCATCTGCATATCTGAGATTGTTGATGTTTCTTCCAGCAATTTTAACTCCAGCCTTGGATTCCTCAAGACCAGCTTGTCGCATGATGTGTTCTGCATACAAGTTGAATAGGTAGGGTGAGAGTATACAGCCCTGCCGTACTCCTTTCCCAATCTTAAACCAGTCCGTTGTTCCGTGGTCTGTTCTTACTGTTGCTACTTGGTCGTTATACAGATTCTTCAGGAGGCAGACAAGATGACTTGGTATCCCCATACCACTAAGAACTTGCCACAATTTGTTCTGGTCCACACAGTCAAAGGCTTTAGAATAGTCAATAAAACAGAACTAGATGTTTTTCTGAAACTCCCTGGCTTTTTCCATTATCCATCGGATATTGGCAATTTGGTCCCTAGTTCCTCTGCCTTTTCTAAACCCAGCTTGTACATCTGGCAATTCTCGCTCCATGAATTGCTGAAGTCTCCCTTGCAGGATCTTGAGCATTACCTTACTGGCATGTGAAATAAGTTTTGATCTAGTCAGTTCAAAAAATCAATTAAATTCAAATTGTTCTTTTGATTCAAAGAGTCAAGACTATGTTATTCAAATAGTTGATCTGAATCATCAAACCAAATCATTCAAATTGTCAACTCAATTTGGTAAAAAATCTGTATATGCATATGTGCAAATACAAAAATCCACCAACTTGCAAAATTGATTACAAAGCACCTGATTTGATTCAACACATCAAATTAATTTGGTGATTCAGTTGAAAAATTCCATTCAAAGGGATGTTTGATAAAATTGCCTTTGATCGGTAGCTTCACACAGACTGTAGCTAAAAGCCATTTGTTTGCTGAATCCTTCGTGAAGACATCTAAAATTAGCAACCATTACCACTTCTTCAGAAATGAGTTCATCAAGTTCTTTATACACAGGCATGGGAATAATACAGTAATAATAAGAATACACAGTAAGAGAATACATTCTCTTATTTGTTTATAATCTATTAGTAGTTCTTTTACTGGGTCATTCTTTACTTCATGTGTTAGATTCAGTGGCATATAGGTCTCTACACTGTAGATTATTCTTTTATCATCATGGAACAAACAAATGCATCTTGGCATCTTCAGTAACAGGACTAGGAACATCCCACTGACTGGAATAAGAGAGGTCAACTGCAAGCAGGATATACAAGTAGACAAACAGTATGCGGCAATGGTTAAGTGTTGGACTAGAAGGCCAGGTTCAAATCTACTCCCAGTCATGGAAGCTTACTGGGTGACTTTAGACCAGTCAGTCTCTCCTACAGTAGCTCAACCTACCTTAAAGGACTCTTGTCGTGGAGATAAAATGAAGGAAGCTTCTCATGTAAGCTATCTTGAGGTCCTGAGAAAAGGCAGGATATAAATCTAACAAATAAGTAAAAATTCTCTCCTCCAAAGTTCAAATCTCAGTATTTGCTTTCAAGATGAATTTCTTTAGGACAAACAAGCTAGGAAAAGCATGCAGAGCATGGCCTTTGGAATTCTTTCTCTTTTATCTGCACCTTTATTTTCTTCTCTGTAATGTAACCTCGAATTACAGGTAAGTATGGCCTGGGAGAACAAAATGAAGCAGGACATAGGCTGATAGAATTTTCCCAAGACAACTCACTCTGCATAACAAACACTCTCTTCCAACAACCTAAGAGATGGCTTTATACATGGACTTCACCAGATGGACAACACCGAAATCAGATTGACTACATCCTTTGCAGCCAAAGGTGGCGGACATCTGTACAGTCGGTAAAAACAAGGCCTGGAGCTGACTGTAGTTCCGATCACAAACTTCTTCTTGCACAATTTAGGATCAGACTAAAGAGATTAGGGAAGACCCACAGATCAGCTAGATATGAGCTCACTAATATTCCTAAGGAATATGCAGTGGAGGTGAAGAATAGATTTAAGGGACTGGACTTAGTAGATAGGGTCCCGGAAGAACTCTGGACAGAAGTTGGCAGCATTGTTCAGGAGGCGGCAACAAAATACATCCCAAAGAAAGAGAAAACCAAGAAGGCAAAATGGCTGTCTGCTGAGACACTAGAAGTAGCCCAAGAAAGAAGGAAAGCAAAAGGCAACAGTGATAGGGGGAGATATGCCCAATTAAATGCAAAATTCCAGAGGTTAGCCAGAAGAGAGAAGGAATTATTTTTAAACAAGCAATGCGCGGAAGTGGAAGAAGACAATAGAATAGGAAGGACAAGAGACCTCTTCCAGAAAATTAGAAACATTGGAGGTAAATTCCAGGCAAAAATGGGTATGATCAAAAACAAAGATGGCAAGGACCTAACAGAAGAAGAAGAGATCAAGAAAAGGTGGCAAGAATATACAGAAGACCTGTATAGGAAGGATAACAATATTGGGGATAGCTTTGACGGTGTGGTCAGTGAGCTAGAGCCAGACATCCTGAAGAGTGAGATTGAGTGGGCCTTAAGAAGCATTGCTAATAACAAGGCAGCAAGAGACGACGGCATCCCAGCTGAACTGTTCAAAATCTTGCAAGATGATGCTGTCAAGGTAATGCATGCTATATGCCAGCAAATTTGGAAAACACAAGAATGGCCATCAGATTGGAAAAAATCAACTTATATCCCCATACCAAAAAAGGGAAACACTAAAGACTGTTCAAACTATCGAACAGTGGCACTCATTTCACATGCCAGTAAGGTAATGCTCAAGATCCTGCAAGGTAGACTTCAGCAGTTCATGGAGCGAGAATTGCCAGATGTACAAGCTGGGTTTAGAAAAGGCAGAGGAACAAGGGACCAAATTGCCAATATCCGCTGGATAATGGAAAAAGCCAGGGAGTTTCAGAAAAACATCTATTTCTGTTTTATTGACTATTCTAAAGCCTTTGACTGTGTGGACCAGAACAAATTGTGGCAAGTTCTTAGTGGTATGGGGATACCAAGTCTTCTTGTCTGCCTCCTGAAGAATCTGTATAACGACCAAGTAGCAACAGTAAGAACAGACCACGGAACAACGGACTGGTTTAAGATTGGGAAAGGAGTACGGCAGGGCTGTATACTCTCACCCTACCTATTCAACTTGTATGCAGAACACATCATGCAACAAGCTGGGCTTGAGGAATCCAAGACTGGAGTTAAAATCGCTGGAAGAAACATTAACAATCTCAGATATGCAGATGATACCACTTTGATGGCTGAAAGCGAAGAGGAACTGAGGAGCCTTATGATGAAGGTGAAAGAAGAAAGTGCAAAAGCTCGCTTGCAGCTAAACCTCAAAAAAACCAAGATTATGGCAACCAGCTTGATTGATAACTGGCTAATAGAGGGAGAAAATGTAGAAGCAGTGAAAGACTTTGTATTTCTAGGTGCAAAGATTATTGCAGATGCTGACTGCAGTCAGGAAATCAGAAGACGCTTAATCCTTGAGAGAAGAGCAATGACAAATCTCAATAAAATAGTTAAGAGCAGAGACATCACACTGACAACAAAGGTCCGCATAGTTAAAGCAATGGTGTTCCCTGTAGTAACATATGACTGCGAGAGCTGGACCATAAGGAAGGCTGAGAGAAGGAAGATCGATGCTTTGGAACTGTGGTGTTGGAGGAAAATTCTGAGAGTGCCTTGGACTGCCAGAAGATCAAACCAGTCCATCCTCCAGGAAGTAAAGCCAGACTGCTCACTTGAGGGAATGATATTAAAGGCAAAACTGAAATACTTTGGCCACATAATGAGAAGACAGGACACCCTGGAGAAGATGCTGATGCTAGGGAGAGTGGAGGGCAAAAGGAAGAGGGGCCGACCAAGGGCAAGGTGGATGGATGATATTCTAGAGGTGACGGACTCGTCCCTGGGGGAGCTGGGGGTGTTGACGACCGACAGGAAGCTCTGGCGTGGGCTGGTCCATGAAGTCACGAAGAGTCGGAAGCGACTAAACGAATAAACAACAACAATGTAGTAATGTGTGCTCGCACCCTACATTCTCTCAAGGGACCAATCCAGTTATCTGGATATGTGCTGCCCTATATGTATACATATGTGTGTGTCTATGAGAATCTAATCAGGATGGGTTCACATGTGTTGCCTCTGTATGTACTTGTACAATGAGTGTGTGCTGGTGAGCTGCATATGCTCCGTAGTGAATCACATGGCCAAAGCACAGGAAAGGGGCTTGGAGTAATCAATAATATTTTGAGCCGCTGCCTAACCATCACTTGCACTGGGATGCACTGGGGGAGTTCTGTCTGGATATTTTTCTCCGTAGCCCCTAGTCAGAATCTTGCTATTTTCAAACTTGGTTTTTTAGTCCTGTCCTGTTCCGTTTTAAAGTTAATCCTACTGACAAACAGTGTCCGACCCCTTTTACCTAATTAATTCCCAAAACTCTGGTGAATTGGCAAGAATAAAAACAAAAATATTTCTTAATATTTCTAGTTCTTAAGTTCAACTGTTCTCAGAATTCAACTCCTACAGATGTTTCGCTACTGAACATGTAAATCTTGCAAAATTCAAACTATATCTCATTTTTTTATGCCCAGATATAGCTTTCTGAGAATTGTATGGGGCTTCCTCCTCCACTTGGGTCTGCTTGTTCAGTGTGATTAATGAAAGTAACTGAACTTCACGAGGTGGCAACTTTATTGTACCAACAAATCATCCAAAATGATTTTTCGCTGACAGAGACTGCTCACGAACACAGCTTCCTGGAAATCCCACAGCAAACATGTTTATCTGGGGAAAGCTTATATTCTAAACCATACTAACGTTCACAAAAGCCAAAGACAAGTGCTGTTATTCATCCATTTTAAATGGATATTTACACAAAAGAGCTCAAACATTGTTGAACCAGTTTCCCCTAAAAGATACATTATCACATGAAGTGTGTTGATTCAATACAATGCAGAGGGAACATATACGAGGTCTAAAAGCATGGCTCAACTTTCATGTGATTGTATCAACATATCCATACAGTTTTCTTGGCAACAATATTGATGTAATTCACCACTGCCTTCTTGTAGGATGTTTTTTCAAATTCCCAGTCACCCTATTGCCCTAGGATTCCTTGGTGGTCCCCCATCCAATTACTGACCAAGCCTGTTGACACCTGTTGAGATATGACTGATTGTGTCATCTTTTTCGTTTGAAGGAAAACAAACCTTTTCTGTTCACAAACGTGATCACTGGCATTTTTTCCCTAAAGAATTGATTGGACAGAACAACGTTTTCCAAGGCTAAATAACAATATATCCCATTGCACTGGAGTTATTTTCAAGCAATAATCATATGAGCACCAAAATAAAAATGGCCAGGTGACGGTGGCAGTGGTATGATTGATGCCAGAAGCAGCATTTTGGCCCTGCTGCTGGTGACTTGGCAGAACCCCTCTCTACAATTAATGCATAAAGGGGACTTGCTGCAAAGAATAAAAGGCAACAAAACTACAGTCCAAATAACCAGAATGTCAGAGTATTGTTCTTCATCCAGAATAATACAATAAGCTTGAGATCTATTTAACGGCATCTTGAGAACATACTGACTTTTTGTTCTGTCTTTTGTCCTCTGGAACTTTTCGAAATCTCTGTTAACAGACTATTCAGCAATACATTTATCCAGAACTTTATCTTGATGAGGGATGCTATCAAGCTTCAAGAATACCAATGTGATTCAGCATTCTGCCACTCTCTAAGCAAAATGTCTCCAGAGCTTCAGGACAATAGACAATGTAAGACTTGGACTGATGGGCAGAATTACAGCACGACTTGGCATGCCTGTAGTCATTATTTCACAGATCCAGAGAATCCCTCAAGTGATAAGCCCCACTCTTAAGCAGAAAAGTATTAAGGAAAGCATGTTATTCAGTCCTTATGCAACACAATCTATGGCTGAATTTTCCAAGTCTTTGGATTATCATCTTTCATATTTCTATAGTTACCAAACTGCATCATCCCTAAAAGATGGGCCAGTTTTGTTATAAGCATATTGTCTGAGACAAAGATTGAAGTACAACTCTCATATATTATTTAATTTTTAATTGTAATGTTGTCAACCTAGAATAGAGAAAATAGGGACAGTAGCTTATTGTATACTGTATTGGGAGGATTCATTGCAAGAATTTAATTGATTTCTCTAAGTGAGTCCTAAGATAGGTGGTAGTTAATAATCTTCTGCAGATGTTCTTCCTAAGGCTTTACATTTAACAGTTCCTTGATTACAGAATTAGTTTCTGGCCAAACAATCTCTGCATTCAGGCAATATATTCTGAAGGAGCTTCATGTCCTCATAGGCAAATTTTTCTCCTCCCTTCAGAAGAATGAGCAAACAAGCTAGAAAAACTTCAGTTCAGATTTCCCATTTCATCTGAACCACAAAATTAAGAGTTAACAATGTATGAACCCAGCAGAATGTTAAGCAAAGTTTAAATTGCTGCTGCATATCTTAGCAACACAGATAATTACATAGATATAATACATAAATAATTAATTTTTTCCTTTAAAAAAACTTCTGTTCACCACCTCATTTACAGTGTTGGAATACCAGATACTAGATAGTGGAATTTATTCATAAAAGCTACAGCAGTCTTGAATTTGGGCTGTAGCTATGGAAGGGTGAACAAAAGAAGGTCCAGTTGGATGGCCAGAAAGAGAAAGAAAAATGCGGACAAGAGAAACAAGCGGAGATTAGATATTACCATTACACACATCAGCAATTTCTAAATCATTGAAATCCCTAGAAAATGGTATGTCAGCTTAATGGCATATTATCTATGAAAAGGAATGAAAAAATAAGGAAAACTAATTTATTCCAAGATGTACCTGCACAAAAATATCCAAATGAAATGGGATGATTAATAGTGAGATGAAGCAGGTGCAGGGGTTTCCTTACAGATTAGAAGAGGTATTTAGATAAGAAAAGCTCACATTAATAAAATGCTATAGCTTAGTCCTAACTGCACATTCTAGTGAGTGATTTCTCAACAGAATTAATTCTGAAGTTTACTTAAAATCATACTTACTGTTTTATTGAGTGACAAAGTTCAGAATGCATCTCCTCAAAAACCAATATAGAAGAGTTCATGATGCATTCATAAGAGACTTGCCTATCAAAGAAACCAACAAGGGTAAGGCTTTGAGGGGTTCCTAAAAATAACAGAAATGAAGGAAACTGGGGCAGGCAGGTTAGAGCATTGAGCCTATCTTGAATGACAGAAGCATTTCAACATTTCAAGTACAGCCTTTAATATTACCGGTGTGGACTTCTCTTTTTAATGGACATGTTCAGGAATTGAATCTGACCTTCTCTGTGCAGAAAGCATGCATTCTAGCACTGAGTATAAGCTCCGCCCCTCTTCCAAAATGAATTTGAAGAGGGATGAGTCTTGGCCCTGGACTGTCCCTTAAGAAGCAACCTCCATTTGTTTTAAGTACTCCCTGTTCTCCCTCACACTTGCAGAGCTGCAAAGGAGATGCGGTGATTGGTAAATGCTCTGATCTTTTTTTGTACATCTGATTTCTCGTTTCAGTGATCAGTTCTTTGTTCTGTTTCCCTCCCACCAAAAACAAAATCCATGTAGATGATTGAACTGTACACTGAGGTAGTTTGGCCCTTTGCAGCACAATTGCAAAGTGAACAGGAGGTGGTGGTGGTGGTGGTTTTTAGCTCTGGTCAAAAGTGGGTGGTAAGGTCTACATTAACATAACATAGCAATAGCCTGAGCATGTGCTTTTTGGTGCTCCCTTTTAATGTTAGGATTCTTCCCAACTATTCAGTTCATTTCAGAGAAGAAGGGTACGTATTTAAAAGTCCAATATATTCTGTTATAGTACAACTTAACCAGCTGAGACCCTGGAAAGCTGACAGTTTATTATTTACTTATTCCTTGCAAGAAGGCTTCGCCTTATACAGCTCAAATCCCAATTCAATTTCAATCGGGAATGTTAAACCAAACCTTTCTATGAGATTGTTTTCTAAATAGTTTCTCTGTGTCTCGCTAGCATCACACAAGAAACTCTAATGATGTTTTGTTTTTCTGACATTTTATTCATCAGTAATGACTCTAATATGCAGGTTATGATTCTTACAGTTGTGAGCATTCTTATTCAAAGGGCAAAACAAAAATGCCACTCTATAAGCCTTGCTTGTGCAGTTTAGAGACTCCTGTGATTTTCTGTTTATTCATACAGTGCTGGGCATGAAGATAAAATTAAAAACTGTGTTCAATAAAACAACTAATTATTGAAAAAGTACAGCCTGGAGTAAATAGGTGGTAGCTTGTTGTTGCCAATGGAAAAAGCTGCCTTTGTAAATAAACGTCTCTGGCTCCAGTTTAGGCCATCTACTCTAAAGAAAAAACTATGGGATTTCTACATCCTGAGGGACTGAAAATGTCACCTATACTTTCAGTAAAATAAATGGAAGCTAAGCAGTTCACTTCAGTGCAGTCCACGTCTTCAAACTGTGACAAGCAGGAAGGCAGAAGGCCCAGAGCAGCTTCCCCAAACAGATGTCCTCCAGACATATCAGATTTCAGCTCCCATGATCTCCCAGCTACCATGGATTCTGAGGATGATCTGATCTGAGTCCAATGAACAGTTTTTCAGAATTCCTGTCAAATGGATGCAATTCCAAATGTGGAATATTTTGTCAGTTTTAAAATCTGAGCTATCTACCGAGACAGCTTTTCCAAACTGAAATATACTACTTTATAAGTCCACCATTGTCCTAACAGCCAGGAACCACGCTGAGACAAGGAATAGGTCTCTAGTGTTTTATTACTGCTACATAAGACAGAAAATCCTAACAAACTGAAGAAGCGTGGGAAAAACCCAGATAGATAAACCACAAAAGTTAAGGCGGTTCTGATCTGTGTCTCTCTGAATGGCTGCTTAACTCCTCAGTACTACGCATGCGTTTTCCCCCCTGGATAGGGGCCCCCTCCTGCTCACCATCGGTACTCATGACAACCATTCAAGATAACAGAAAAAAGTGTATTTTGAGAAATGATCATGCAAGAGAAATGACTCATATTTGTCTTTCCATTGAATTATCTTCAGCACTGAGATTAGAAAATACGTTAACATGTGTTAGCTGCTTAGCCTTTTAGAGTTTTCATAAACATTAAATTCTTTTTTTAAAGTATTTTTACATCCCAACTCCCAATTTTCTGTCCTCCCTTGATCCCAATCCAAATCCTTCCTCTAACTAAAAACCAGGTACATGAGGATGAAGAAGCTAAACAGAAAAAGTAAATTAAAATAAGGCCAGGTGGGGGAGAAAGGAGATTGAGTTGAGGAGGAGAGAGAGAGAGAGTTGAGACTTCTTTGAACCATTCAGACTGGGTTTTGGTTAGACCTTGGAAGAACTAAGTAACCAATGTTTTAGCTTATCACTTGACAGGATACTTTTTAATAAATCACAACAGACCTCAGTGACTGTCCCTTATCTCAAGAAGTAAAGCTCCCCACATTAAAAAAAACTAGACTTTCACTGTGTCTCCTGCATGTGAATTTTTGACCTGGCACCCTCAGCAACAACCTAACGAGAACATACTGCACTGGCACACCAGAAAAGGGTACATTGTTCCCAGTCTCCTCCTCTCCTTCCCTCCAGCCAGCAGGAACCTCATATGACCGCAGAGAGGGACCGTCTTTTGAGAGGCATTAGGTCTAAGTTAGGAGTAATACTGAGCAGCTGCCAAAGCAATAGAGTCTAGTCTTTTTCTAATTCCTGCCAAAGTTACACAGCCCTTTGGTGCTATAAGGGAAGGCACAGAAAGTGGGTAACAAATGCCCCTTTTCTCAAACTTCTTTGCATTATTTCATTATGTTCATTTTCAGAGGATGGTCTAAATCTTTCACATACACTAACATGTGGTGTGGGTGGGTGTGATGGTGTCTCTGTTCATGCATGCACACATATAGAGAAGAAAAAACTTGTAGCAGTTAAGTCACTTACAGAAAGGGAGGGGAAAAAAAGATCAAAGGGAAAGAATATTAACAGAGGGACATTCGCTGTTTATAATAACTGTACAGCCAGAATCTAAAACAAAACAAAGGAGTACAGGATATGAACTATATAGAAAAGCATGTATAAATCAAGCAAGAGTCTTGGGGTACTTTGTTTATGGCTATGCAATTATTCATGCACAATTCTTATTTAGTCACAAAGAAACTTAACCCTTGGGCAGTAAAATCACTGACATCTCATTCTTTAAAGTCTAGCTGCCATGGTGACAAAAATTGTATGAGGCTGCGTTCATCAAGAACAAAAGCAACTGCAACTTCCATTAGTGTAATTATACACCCAAAGTTCTGAGTCTGTGATGGTTCAGATTCACAAGTCGCTTTTTATGCTGTAGACATGACCATGTTAGCTTAACTTTCTTGTCTACTACTCCTGTATTGTGCTGAAGGGAGAGCAGTAGTATTTAAGCAAGATGCACAATGCCTGACTTCTGCAGACATTTCTGAAGCCCATCTCTCACGATCACGCAGAGAATCCTCCCTAAATGTTAAGTTGCAAATGCCATTTATAGCTATTGTAAATAGTTTCAGAAATGCACATATTTATTTACACAACTGTGGCAGTAACACATCTATTCAAACAATCCCATAACAAAGGACAACAGTGTTTACTAAAAACGTAAAACAATGTTAAAGGTTTTTGTTATGACCATGTACAATAAAAGTCCCCTTTAAAAGGTCGTATTTTAAAAGCACAGAAGTGCCAAAACTAAAATGGAATACAAGGACATTCATAAGAAATTTGACCCAAAGGAATAGCAGCAAAGGTTGAGCCAACACCTATGTACAGATTCTTAAGTTGGCACCAACTACAATTAGGATGCATATTTAGAGCATGCTCTCTCTGTTTGTTGCATAGCATAGTGAATTGCTAGCTGATGTATCACTCCCAGAAGGGTACCCTCACTAAACTTAGTTGGACACATACAGCAGCAGATCCTCTATTAAATATCTAAATCCTAAACTTTTTTATACTGCATCACTACATGTACACTGAATTTAATCCAATGCAACTAGCAACCACCACAATGCTTTCAAAACAGATAATCGTATCTTCTGGTAGACTGTATCCTTGAGCCATCTACATTTTACAATGAGCTAAATGCGTTTTTTGTATGAAGTACGACTTCCAGGATGGGACTCCATACACAACACATTGCAATGATCCAGTCTTGAGATGACCAATGCTTGGATCATAGTGGCCAGGTTGTCTCTCCAGGAATGGCTGTAGTGGGCATACCAGATCAAACTACGAAAAGGCTCTCATTTCCACAGAGGCCAGTTGTGCTTCAACTGCTAGTGATGGCTCTAGGAGCACCACCCAGATTATACAGCGGCTTCTTCAAGTGGAGTACAACAGCATCCAGATGAAGTAGCCTTACTCATTCTAATCAAAAGAACTGCCTGTCCATAGTGCCTCTGCCTTGTTGGGATCTGACATCAGCCTCCTGGCTCTCGAACAGCCCACCACTGTATCCAGAAACTGGCCCATGGCTTTCAGAGCCTCACCTGACTTAGCTGATACAAAGAAATAGAATAAAATAGCATTAGCAGATTACTGACACTTCACTCTAAACCTCCTGATGACTGGAGCCAACTGCTTCATATTCAGATGCCCAGGAGCACCGGGGTACAACAGACCTGGGGGACTCCACAGCTTTACTGCAATGAAGCCAAAATGCAATCACCCAACGCTACTCTTTGAATGTGGGCCTGCAGGTAGAAGCAGAACCACTGTAATTTTATTTATTTATTTTGTTTGTTTATTTATTTTATTCAATTTCTATAGCCACCCATCTCAGTAAATGGCTCTCCCAATTCTACGGCTCCCCCAATTCTCAATCTGCAGAGACACTCGAAAAGAATGCTGAGTTCAATGATACCTGAAGCTGCTGAGAAATCAAGAAGAATCAACAAGATCATTTACAGGTAGGTAAAGTGGTCTCCTGGAACCGGCTTACAGCAACTGATGAGTGCCAATTGTTACATTTTCTGGAATTTTGTGAGCCGGTTGATAGCAGAGATGAGGCTAGACCGCCTAGTGCGCCAGTCAGCTGTTCCGTGGCCAGCAGCAAGGCGCAGCTGAGGCAATGGAGCTGGCAGAGTTCTTAAATATCCGTGGCCAGCAGCATACCCCTGGGTAGGTATGATGATTCCCAGTACTGACCTCAATAGGAAATGACGGAACATGACAACCCTCTTCGCTTTCAAATCATCCTCTTCACACCACAGTGCAAATACGAAATCAGGAGTATACCCTGATTCATGGTCTGGGCCAATGATATAGTAAAACTGGCTCTTCACCCAGGCCTTTGGTAAGGGAGAATGAGACCTCTCATTTCATCGTGCTTCATCTTTTTTCCATAAATGTTTATATTTTATTGTAATTTCTTTGTTGCTAAGCTGCCCAGAGTCGTTGAGAGTTGGGCAGCATACAAGTTTAATAAATTATTATTATTATTATTATTACAGCTCATAGTTATTGTCCACCAGTACTAGCAAGACAGCCCCATTTGGCTGTGGAAGTCTTCAAGCGTGGCAGAGTACCCTGTTCTTAAGACAGCAATGTATATTTGCACAAAGTACTGAATTTCAGTATGCAGCTTGGATTTTTAAAAGTTCTTCCTGCCGCAAAAGGGCAGTTAAAAGGTGAAAAGATCATTCTAACTGATTTTAGTGCAAAGAGTGTCATCTTGTTATCATTTCTAAAGAAATGTTTAAATGTTCTTTCTGGGAAAGGGACAAATAAACCTAAACCTTAATTCAATTTCTGCATGTCGCTGAAGCAAATGTACCTCCAGGGGAGCACCTGGAGGCTCATTAGATCAGCCTTATTGATATTCCTAGTCATGTCTTAATCCAGTCAATAGTGGGTTTCCCAGCTAATGAGACAATTCAATTAAGGTTAAGTATGAAAGATATTAACCTTTATCATAATGTTGTTGTTGTTGTTCTTCTACTACTACTACTACTACTACTACTACTATCATACTTCTAGGAAGCCTTTCTTCTGGGCGGCTAAATCCAATCAATGTGCATTCCAGCTCCTCTTCCCCTTTTCTTCTTAGTCTGCGGCATCCCAAGATCAATAACTTGGCACATTTACTGTATGTAGGCAAACCAATATTCTTAGCCAAGTAGATGTGACCGTCCTAAAGCACCCAAGCTGTATCCTTTCTTTTCCCCATTCTTTCACAGAAGCCCAGAAAGATTGTAAGTTAGACCATGAAGCTCCAAACCACAGTTTTTGTGGAAGGTTTGATGTCCACAGGGAGATAGATACATCCGTAAAATGGGTATTTGTTTTTCCCAAATAGAGTAATATGTGCCTCCTTCTCCAAAAGGTTAAATCTTTGTGCTTCTTCCAGAAGGAGTAGGGAGACCTGAAGAGAAGCTTCTTGCAGCCTATGGTGCAAAAGCACATTAGAGCAGTGAGGTCCCAGCCAAGGAAGGAAAGGAAAGGAAAGGAAAGAAAAGGTAGCCTCAGAGCTTTGCAGTGCTGCAGTCATTCCATTCTGAATGCTTTCTTATGACATGTCCAAGTTTCAGGTCACCACTGCTCTCCAGTTACTTTCAGAATGATCCAAACAGATCCTTAGGAAAAGTAATCTGTTGAGCCCGCTCTTCTGTATCCAAGGAGAGTTCTGCTTCCAAAGTGGAGCTTCCTCACACTTTTAACCCAATCCCTTTGAAGTGAGTGTGAATTGCTTGCCTTTTTATCTTTTTGATACTGCCAAACTCTGCTTAACAGCAGGAAACAAGGTCTAGAGAATATCCAAGATCCCCTTTTTTCCCCAACACCATTTTTTTGGATTTCTGTCACCATTATATCCTAACTTGCAAACCTTGCATTCCCCCTTCCTAAATTTTGCTGAGTATCAAAGTCTTTTCCTCATTCTGAATAGTCTCAGGCAAACTAAAGTAATGAAAAATCTGAGAAGGGATTTCATGTATGATGGCCCATTAAAGCTATATCTCAATAGGCAAAGATTTTATCTCTTCTTGCTGGAGTCACATTCAACTGATGGTCATCAATACCCCCCAAAAAAAGCATGCATGCATGCATGGATCTGTCTGTCTGGGCTTATTTTCAGCCACCAAGAGATTTTAGTGCCAGAACCTCAAAAACTCCAGTGAAGTGTTGTTTTAATTGAACCAAACTTTTTGAAATCAATTTCCACACCAAGCCATTGGTTCCTACGAAGGGCTACAAGCATGTTACTCTTACTGTACTAACCAAAGGTATTCATTTTTGTTTTGGACCAATAAACAGAAAATATGCTTCCAGTTCTTTAATGGTGTTTCTCAGAACATGTTGCTTCACAACATTCTTTTGTGTCAGCCGTCTGAAAAATAGCTGTCAGGGGAAAATGTTTTACTTATTTTTTTGAAATTGCTGTGGAGGAAAACATGCCTGGCTGCTTCTTCTCCATTTCCTCCACAGCCCATGTCCATGACGCTTTCAATTCACCTGTGAAGACAAACTCTTTTTTCCCTTACTCGAAAGTACAAAGCGGCACCCTTCTTGTTTTCTTACAGCTTCTTGCTGTTCTGCCATTTTCTAACTTACTAGCACATTTATGGTGGGGAAGAAAAACACTTTTAAAACTAAGGCTGAATTTTTCATATTCAAATACATAGACTGAAATTTAACAACAACAACAGGAGGAGGAGGGGGGATTTATGCAGTTCTTTCAAATGATCAAAGCACTACACATAACAATATTAAGCCCCATTTTGAAGATGGGAGATGAAACTGAGACAAATTTGGATAAGACTGCCTACTGGTTTCACGGCAAAGGGATGATTTAAACAAGTGAATTCAAGGTCTGATAGCCACTATGCAACACTTGCTCATTTCTCCGGTGCCACAAATGAAAAGCCAGAAATGTCTGACCAAGTAACCAAACCAAACCAACCTCACTTTCATGGAATCATTATAAAACTTTCTGCCTCTGAATCTAAAGATGTTTGAGGAATTCAATTATTCTGTGAATTTCATTATCAATAGGCCTGATTTACATCATTTAGGCTAAGAAGTTGAATTTGTAGAAAAATAGTTCTTGGCTCAAGAACTATACCAAACATATTAAAATCAAAATGCTTTTGAAAGAAAATATATTTAGAAATATGTTGAGGTTATCTATGTATCAAAATGCATGTTTACATTTAATTTAATGCAAATTAATGTGGAAACCAGATAGCTTAATTTGTGCATGAGCACCTATGAAAGTAACACTCATTGGAAGCCAATTATCTAAACCTGCCTCTTGTTCTACAAACTTCCCAAAGTCAACAGATTCTCTGAGAATGCATACCTTATCTTTATTAAGGACATATACATTCCATCCATGAATGATACATCCACATAAAAGTTTTAAGTATTCCCAAGATCCTTGTGGCCCTTTGAGAAATTATACATTTTACGAATATTTTAAAGGCAATTTTTAGAAGACTTTTGATGCGATGGAGCATCTGAAGGGCACAGAAAAGAACGAAAACTGCACTGGTGGTCTACAGATCACGTTAGAAACCACCATAGTAGGAAATACAGCCTTGTCACAATAAAAATACTCCAAATATGCTATAAATGTGACCCTCCAGAATATTAGTAGATTACAGGACCTGGTTCAACCTGTCCCACATAACTGGTGCTGGG
This sequence comes from Candoia aspera, assembly GCF_035149785.1. NCBI lineage: Eukaryota > Metazoa > Chordata > Lepidosauria > Squamata > Candoiidae > Candoia > Candoia aspera. Next base: position 178,407,532 of record NC_086153.1, read on the forward strand.
CATCTAAATGTTAAAGAAGGTCCCAGCCTCCACAGCTGGGCTTTCTGTGGTGATTCACTCCAAAAATGACTGATACTGTGCCTACTTCATGATATGGTGGATGTGAAGGAGATAATAAAGGAAAGTCAATTACAGGGCAGATTTCTATCCACCTTTTTCCTACAGAGAGAAAGCATTTCTTTGTGCAAAAGGATTTTTCTACCTACAGAGATCCACAGCAACGCCTGGTGGCCAACAAGTATTGGCACAGAGGATCTACATGTGGTTGAAAAAAATAGTGAATAGGCTGTTCAAAGCATACTTTATATTGCAACACTTACAGAATGTCATCTAAAACAGCGATTCCCAACCTTTTTGGCACCAGGGACCAGTTTCGTGGAAGACAATTTTTCCACAGACCGGGGGTGGTGGTTTAGGGATGACTCAAGTGCTTCCTCTTTTTCCCGACCTTTTATTCTTTTTTCTTTGCACTGTTTGGAGATAGCAGCCAATGGGCTTGCTTTCTCTCACAGGAGGCGGAGCTCAGGCAGTAATGCAAGCGATGGGGAGCAGCTGTAAACACTCAGGGTGTAAATTCGCTCGCTTGCCCACCGCTCACCTCCTGCTGTGCGGCCTGGTTCCTAATAGGCCACGAACCTGATCTACAATATACTGTATGTTAATTAATAACTCCAATATATGGTCAGAGTCACTATTCCAGACTTACAATTAGGCTGGTTATTTCTGGCAAATAGAAGTTCTTCCCAAAAGGTCAGTAGGTTCATTCAAGGGACAATGTTGCATGTAAAGCTGAGATGGTATAGAGACACCTCCTCCCATTCAACCTCACATATAATCTTGAAGAACTGCCACCCTTCACAGGATTCTGCTCATTTTCTGTAATTCTTCCCCCCAAAGTACAGAGATTTCACCAAGGCAAGGGAAGACTTCTTGGAGCCTATCAAAGGAGATTTTAAAAGAAATACAGTCTGAGAAAATGGCTGAATCTGCCAGATGCAACACTGTTGCTTTGGCCAACTCAAACCACTATCTCATTTGTTAATGATGACTGCAACAGGCATTTAACATTTAATTATATGGAATGTTTTTAGAATGTGCTTTCCCACAGTGTTTCCTTATTAAAGGGAAAGTATGTACTCTAGCTCACTACTACTAAGATTATCATCATCTCTTGCAGGTTCTGGCAACCTGTGGCCCCAAGGCCACAACTGGCTGAAGCCTCTTCTTTGAAGGTCCCTGAAGTCTTTCTGTCACCTCTACTGCTGAAAATTGATGGCACAGTTTCATTTTGAGCTTAATAGGATTAATTCTCCATACCTATGGATCAGAGAAGATCACAACCTCCCTTTCATCATCCATACATACTCTGTCCAGAAGGGAATGGGAAGGAAGCCAAGAATGCCAATCCCAGTTCTCATTGCCAAACCAAGTCAGCTAGTAAATGTTTTGTAACATTCCACACAACTCCTGACCACTGTAAAATCTCACCTTCCCCTTTTCCATCCTAAGAACTGTGCAAATCCCATTCTTTTCATAATACCCAAAAGGCTAAGCACCTACTGAACGTCTATCTGTTTAAGCCTGCTAAGGATCAGATTATAATTATCAGTAATACTACTACTACTAATAGCAAAAAACAAAGAATGAACAATAATTACATGAAGAATAGCTAAGTGATATATTAAAAGATTAAAAAAAAGACATAATTCAGCATGAAGAAATCAGAACTACCTTCCATTGAAATCAGTGGGGTTGGTGTGTTGCACCAATTATGTTATTTGCCACAGATCAGCTCTACTAAAGTGGTAACACGGCAACTTGGGGGCAACATTAAACATAAATTATTTTTGTTGTTTTGTATCACCCACTCTTAACCTACTCGTCTCCAGCTGTATTGTACAGTAACTCTCTTACCTTCCCTGTATGCATGATGAAGAGAGATAAGTGCTAGGAATCAAGAGAACAGCAGCCTATTACCTCTGGAGGCCATCAAGTTTGAAAAGCTTACTGTATATAGAGACCTAGAATTAACATGTAATCACTTGAAAACTCTCCCTCACTTCTTTCAACAGTTTCTTGGGATTCAGTGTTCCCCCAAGCCAAGGGAAAGGGAAATGACACCAAACAGTGATTTACCTCAGTCTCTTCTACTGAAATCATTAGGTTTTAAGGGCTTAACTATGTCTGGGTCATGTCCTTCGCTATTATGAATTCCCTAGTTCAGAAGTGATGATGTGCCGACATCTTTAAAGCCTTCTAACTTAATTATTTTGCCTGGCAAACTCATGGTGCTCAAAAGTGTAACTGTAAGCCAAGAACTCCCCAGCTTATTGAGATTAGGGAGATAATAAATGTACAGCAGTTTGAACACTTATGTTCCAATCTCCTTTACTCTTATGAAAAGCCTGGTGATTATTTAAAGCTGACCAGCGTAGAGGTCAGCATGTTCTTTGATGATTATTGCCTTTGAAGTTCACTATTAGGAAGATAAGCAAAAGGTGACAGAATAAAATGAACTTTTGCAGGTACACTGGGCTCCATGATAGATCTTTGGGGCAGCTGCAGTAAATCAGCAAGGCTTTTTGGCTGCTGTTGTCTTTTTTTTTTTTCTTCTTTGCTTTTAATAGCCTTAAATTAGTCTGATGAAAGCAAAGAAAGCTGAGAGAAGTGGAGAAGACCAGAAAGGGTTTTATATAAAAGGACTTTGCAAAACACTGAGTTTTCTAATTCTAAGTGTACTGTATCCCTGTCCCAAACCAGCCACCGCTGTCACATTTCCTGGATAAAACCAAGCAAATCCCATAATTTCATGTTTTTCTCATCCTTTCTGCCAGAAATTCCACTGCACTATGCAACTGGCATCCATGATTTCCTCTCAGCCCAATTTTATCTGAAGCAGGTAAGGCTGAGCAGGAGTGGCAGAACTAAAATTCCCTGGAATTATTTTCAAGGATTTTTCCTACATTAGCTAGAATGTATGCTTGAAGCGCAGAGTGGTAGGCGGCAGTATTGCAACCAAAACTTTCCCCGCGACCCAAGTTCAATTCCAGTGGAAGCTAGATTCTCAGGTAGCCGGCTCAGGCCGACTCAGCCTTCCATCCTTCTGAGGTCGGTAAAATGAGTACCCAGCTTGCTGGTGAAGGTGATGACTGGGGAAGGCAATGGCAAACCACCTCACTACAGTCTGCCAAGAAAATGTCGTGAAAGCGGCGTCCCTCCAACGGGTGAGACGTGACTCGGTGCTTGCACAGGGGACCTTCCACCTTCATGCTTGGGTAATCCCTTATTATAACTTACAAAAATGTCATAAAGAGTATGCAAAATTTTCAGTTCTTCAGGACACTTCATAAAGGCAGGTGATAAAAATAGTCCACATGTTGTGGTATAAGTTGGGCCAAGACTGAAAACTACATTTGCACCTTTTCAGTTTTTTCCATCCTCAGCTTTTCATCCCACCTGGCCTGCTGAAGAGTTCTGGAGAGATCAAAAACTTGCACACTGTTTGTAGTATTCTGACTTGTCCTAATAGTGATTTAGCCCAACTATGGATTTTGCATGTTTTTTTCTCATGGATCAGCATGACCATATTTTGTTTTGTTTTGTTTTTCCACATGATGTTCTTGGCTGAAAGACAACATGAACAGTCATCTCCTTTTTAAGGGCAAAATTCTAGCCACTACACCACAGTTTCTCACTTGTAGGTTTGTGTGAAAAATCTTTTAAACATATCCAGATACTACTGTAATACAAATATGAAAAGGACGCACAGGAGTGCTACGACTGCTGTGTTAAAATCTTCTCCCTCTTCCAAATCTAATTCTGAAATGCTAATTACACCAACTTACTTGCCAAGTGTCACTGTATCACTGAATCGAATGCTCTTTTAACATATCAGCACCAGTACTAGTCCTTCCAGGGGTGGTTGGGAGGTGTGTGTGCATTTTTACAGCTTGCTACTAAATGTTCTGTGATTTTTACCTCCAGCCTTCAGTGTCTTGAAGAAGCAGTCTGATCTCTTCCAACTTTTTGACTTTTTACTGCAGTCAGAGAAAGGCATACTTGTTAACATTTCAAGTGAAAAGGCCACAAAATGATAAACTCAAGGACAGCAGTAACATTTCTTACAGAGAAGTGCTCATTTAAATGTGAAACCCCACTGAAAAGTCAAAGAACAAAGGATATTCAAACTGATCCAACTTAAAAGGTTTTCACTAATACTGACAACAATAACAAAAGTTCTTAAGGCTGTTGTGTTTCTCAAGACACAAGTCACCCATGAAATTCTCATATTCAAAAATTTATTTATTTTTCTTATTTCAATTTCCATCCAGCCTTAAACTGTCTAGACATTTTTCAGTTGCCTGCTACTGGGAACAAATAATTACCCATAATCAAGGGAGACTTTGCTGGACTAAACAGGCATTGGAGAGATCCCTAGCAGACCAAGTATGTGGTGATAGAATCAGGAGTATCTAAAAGTGGCATTCTGTACTTCATCCATAGGTTCTGAATTGCCCTTGTCAGTTCTGTACCTCAAGGAGAAGAATCATGGTTTAAAATCCTGCCAAGATGTCTTGGGATTTAATGTTTTCTTTCCTTCCAGGTTCATGTTCTATCAGATATTGGCAAGGATCTGACATGACCATGATTTGTATTATCTGGCAAAGAAGCCACACCAAAAGCTAAACTTCCAGTCGTTTAGTGGATAAAGCACAGCTAGATACTTGTCTGCTTTTGCCTCCCATCTGTTCAGAATCAGTGAATAGCCCTCACTAAGGTTTGTCTATGATTTGTGAGTTCAGACATAACCACAAAGCACAGCTGTTAGAAAGGTAGTTGTAGCCACCTCCATACTGTGGTTTCAGAACCTGGTTTGTGGGCAGACAGGTCCAGACATAAAACAAACAAACCCTCAATCTGTATCCAACCAGAGGCATCATGGGAAGGGGTGTAGCATGTTTTAGCAGAACTGGATGGATTCCAGCGACTGCGTCTGACACCACTGCAGCACTGGTTTCCATCAACTCACCAGTCTGGAACTGAGCTCTTGGAAGAGAGGAAAGATACTCGAAAGGCCAGGTTTTAAGCCAGCCGGACTCTACTTCTCTAGTACTCAGGGAAAAAAAACACCCTACAGTCTAAAAGTTCAATGAAAGAAGCAATGGAATGACTATGTTAATCATACAAAGCTTGCATCAAAGGGACGAGACTGGAAACCAATTAGTATAAGGAACAGGGGGACTTTTATTTTTTTTAAAAATCAGGCTGACTAGTTTCATGTTTACTCGTGCTGTAAAGATGTATGGACTCTTCAGCCAAGCTAAAATGCACTTCAGTGTATTTTAGTATATACTTATCTAAACATTCTTTGGGGCACCTCGTCAGGGGAGTATACCCAATACACTTACATATGTGTCAAAGTAAAAAATAAAGAATTTGATGACAGCTATATTTTTTTTTAAATAACACACTAGTTGTTTAGAATGAAGATGTTAGGAAGACCTCTGACCAAAATCAGAAGCCTAAATTAGTTGCAAAGGTCTAAAACATATTTTTAGCTTATTCCTTTTTATAGCTTCCCATTCCTCAGGTGCCATTTAGTCTACTAAAAACAGTGCCATGCAGAATTCTTTTCAAGGACTTTTTACCAAAGCTTTCCCTTTTTTTTCTCCGTGTACCAAGGAACAAGATTTTTCAGTTACAGTGTGCCCTTTATGTTCAAAGCTGTTAATGGATGTGGAGCCATAGGTTTCAAAAACAGAAAACAGCAATGATAATCCAGCCTGATTTTCTGCAAAAAACATGTTATCTCTTCTTTGAATAATGAATCACTTGCACTTCAACTTTTATTATTTCTACTGAAGTTGTATTTTCTGCTTTGTTTTCTTTGGACATGGGTGGGAGCCCTAAGTCATCAGATGGACCAATTCTCTTATAGTGGCATAGCTTTCTTATACAACAAGATGTGCACATGCTCTACTGATTTGATATTTTATATATTTTTGTTACCTGTTTATTCATTTGAACATTCATTATCAGTTCATCTAAATAACATTTTATTTCAGAAAATAATGGAAAGAAAGAAGGATCTTTGAAATGGAATTTCTCCAAATATGCTATGAGTACAATCCAAATCAGTCTGTCCCAAATAGGTGAGTTGCTACATGTGAGTTGCATGTTTCTTTTTCCTGCCTTTAAAACATAAACTGAAAAATAGTTTTGGAGGCAATCAGCAGGAGAGGAACATTGGCAAAAGGGCTGCTTAAGCCTTTCCTTTTGTCAAAACATCATTTTGCTTTTGCATTCATATAGGAAAACATACAGTACTGCACTGTAAAAAGTCAGGGGAAATAAACACAGCGCTGTCTGAATGGTACTCCCAATATTTATTGTCCTGACAGAGTGTTCTTTCCTATACTTTTTGTGAAAGGAACAGTGTCCATCAGCCACTGCTCCACTAGCCAAAGTTTCAGGTTATAGCCTCCTTTCTCAACCACCACATATGTTGGGACTACAAATCCCACTATTTGTGTGGCTTCTGATCATAATGACTGGGAATTATGAAAGTTGTTGTTCTTATTCTTCAGGAAGGTGCCAGGTTCTTCCTTTTGTACCTGTTGACATCACGATTAAGATTCTGCTCAGTACTCTGAACTTCCAAAGTTAAAGTATAGTAAGAGTTTATAGTTGCTACTGGAAAATTATAGCTCAGGTTCCACAAAGCTAATCATATCTTCTTGCAAGAAATCCTCGTAAGAGCAATCTCCCAGGAAGATGTTGTGGAAACTTCTGGTATTAAGCTTGAAACTACTTGTTGTATGTGAACTGGATCTAGTTTTACTGTGGAACTATGAATTCCTCTATCAGACAAAAATAATACAACAATGTATTTCTAAAAATGGTAGGGTGGAAGATATTCATTCATTCATTCATTCATTCATTCAGTTTCTCTAACATCAGTGACATGTCTTCAGACTGAGAAGTGAATGTTAGGCTCACTATCCCATGACCATATAACAAGACCCAGCCCTTGGGAAAGCAGAAGCAAACTTCTCACATGTTCTGTCTCATCTCTCCTTTTCCTAGGAAAGTGTAGTTCATATGTACTTGGTGCCAGATAGTTTTTTTAATTTTATTTTTAATCATGAATTTAAAAAAAAAACTACAGTGCCAACAGAGAATAAATAAATAAATGGTGGTTGTACAATGGAGTCCAAATAGTATCTAGAGAGATCAATATAAAATTAATTATATCCTTAAACGTATTTAATCTGGACCATATAGCCACTTAATGTGTCTCATTTTCCTTTCTAGAGCACAGACTCTTTTTAAAAATAAATGACAAACACATATCCTGGATCCATTCCTTAAAACCAGGGGAGTGACTTTCTTTCCAGCTACATAAAATTATTCTCTTTTCTGTCCTCCAGCCAGATACATCCAAAACTGTTCATAAAATGACAAATTCCATATTTTAGGAATATAATTCAATCACATTGGGATCCTTAAATATATTTCTTCCCAAAATTATGTTTACATACATATTAATTTGAAATTAAAATGAAGCTATAACAGACCAAATCATGTGAGTTTAAAAAAATCTTCAGATTTCTTACATGGCCAACATGAAAAGTCCAATGTCCATCCCTTTTTAAATATTCTTTGAGAGGTCCAGTAGACCCAAAATAATATTTTCTGATGAACTAGTTTCATTTTTTAAAACATTATATTTCACATTTTTAATACCTGAACTCTTTCATTTTCCAAAGTTGGATATTTCAATTCTTCTTAACACCGATCAAATATAAAGCTCATACTAACTTTCATTTCACTTTTTAATATTGAATTGGTTTCCATTTAAACTTAGCATCTCTTAAAGAAGCTAAAAGCAGATACTCGGAAGTTGCTTAGGCATCCAGGGCATAATTATTTATTTATTTATTATTCAAATTTTGTTACCACCCATCTCCCCCAAAAGAAGAACTCTGGGCGGTTTACAATAAAATTAATACAATAACAATAAACAGTAAAATCCCATAAAAATAAAAACAAGTTACAAATATAAAATACAATATTGTTTACTTAATGCATGAACATGTTGAGGGCAAATTAAATTCAGAAGATAATCTCTTCAAATCTTTAAAGCAACCATAATTCAAAGTAGTGACCCCTTGTTTGACAAAGTATTCCAGTGAAACATCTTCCCTGTCATTTTCAAGTCTGAGTTATTCCAAAATGCTAATTTCTCACGTGTTTCAGGATTAAAACATAAGCACTTGCCTGCTGCCAGATTCATAAAATAAAAATATATTGTTCTTATTTGCATGTCATGCAAATACAGGGAGAATAATCCTGGGCAATGTAAGGAACATTGGACAACTTATTTAGAAAACTAAGGATTAGCAGCCTGCTTCCACTGATGATCTTTCAACTGTTCTTTTAAACAACAGCTACCAAGGATTTCAAATTAATTCCCATCAATATACACAACTGAACACACGGGTGAGAAATTTCAAGGGCTGCTGAAACAATATCTTCTTCTATTAAAATAATGTATGACCAAAGGAGCCCTTCTGGCCCTCCCAGGAGGCAATGGCCAATATGCTGCATTCCATGAATGGAGCTCAGTTGTCTAACCAATATTTTCTCCTTTCTTATCCCATACCTTAGAAATCTCCCTGTGTGTGCTAGCATGTGCCAATGTCCTTGTAAAATAAACCAGTCTGCTGTTTTTCAACTGCTCATTAAACATAGTCTCTGGAAATAGTTTTTAAGATCAAAAGGAAGACATATTTAGAAAACTTCACTAATGATTTCATGTTTCTGACTAAGTTCATATTAAATAATTTTTTTAAAAAAGTTTGAAATGTGGATTGGGAATTCTTGAGTAGCTTGTTAGCTAATTAAGGGACGTTTGAGAAAATAAAGTCACTGTCCTTCTAAGGAAGTTTGGAGGAGAATTTCTACGGCTGTTCTCTGTAAGAGACTTGGCTGGAGGTCCTGCAGAAAGCAGGCACCTAAGAAAATAGATTTCATGCAACTGAACTGATGAGTCAGGCCCAATGCCAAAAAACAATGGGAGAACTAGAGCAGTAAGGCAAACCAACCAATCAACCAATCAACCAACCAACCAACCAACAAACATCTCGGCCTTTTCTAAAATGGCTAATTTTCTATTTGCTTTTTACCTTGTGGCTTCTAGGAGCATACTTAGCTTCAAAATTTCCAATAAAATGCCTGTCCAATCTCATTTTGCTCTTGTGGGATGTGATCAAGCCAACACACAACAGCAGATTTGCCAAGTTTTACCAAACTGAACCAGGGGAAATTCATAGAGAGTCACCAGATTTGGACAGGATACCTCTCATTTTGTAAGATTATGCAAATAGTTGGCTACAGAATCATGCTCTAGAGGAAAAAAAGTTGTAATTTACACTTGGTTGTTGTTAAGTATAAAAAGAAGAAACAACAAGACAAAAGTTATCATGTCTACTGAAAACTATATTCTGATGCTCTAATGCTGAGGAATTTCATATCTTTCTGAAAACCAAGGTAAATCACCTGAAGTGGTAGGAAGGATGTATGATCAACTCACATTGTATTTGTATTCTAAGCTAAAGAATATTTTTTAAGTTTATATTAATAATATTTTTGGATCAAAAATTGAGATTGGCCCCGACCCTACTAATCTTCCGGAAGTCCCTTAAAACTTGGTTTTGTCAGCAGCCTTGGGGGTCCCATGGAAGTGAGGAGCCCATGAAATAGCTATATTATATTTAAGATCTTGAAGGCACCCATGGTTTTAGTTATATTTATGTTTTAATGGTTTAATGGTTTTTAAAGTTTTATTTTTAATTATTTGGTTTTATTGCTCACTGCCCAGAGTCACATTCATGAAATGGGCAGCTATATAAATTTGAGAAATAAATAAAAATACAGAATTGTGTTGGTGTAAACTAGATTTAACTATATTTCATTTAATTTTTCTTATCTTAAGTCTTTAATTTCTTTGGCTTACTACTTCTTTTTTTTTCTGTGCTTTGTTGGCAATCCCATACAGGAAGAACATGATGAATATATAAGAAATAGGCTTCATTGCACAGATTAGTAGCCGTTTGGGAGTATCACTTTCCATGCTCCCATGAATATGGAGAGTCACCATCTATATGCCCTGCTTGTTCAGAAGTAATATTTGAACTTATCAGAAAGTATTCCTTTTCCCAGCCCATAACTTGTGTATGTGACCTCGTTCATATGATCCCTTTTCTGTAAAGCCTCTGGCTTTGTTTCCTTCCATCTCAATTCCAACTGCAACTCTTATACTTGCATTTACACTCATTTACTGAGCTATCCTCACCTTTATTTACTCCCCCTCTGTTAAGGTATCCATTGATATAGAAAGAGGCAACTGGAGTTATTGAATTGGGATTTATATTCTCTGCTGCTCTTTCACAAGCAGCTGCTTCCAGAATGGAAAGGGAGGAAAAATGCCCTGACATTTTTCACCTGAAAGGTCAGATTCCCTAGGAAGTGACTATGCAGGGACTGATAGCAGTGACAGGGAAAGCCAAAGGCACATCTCCTTCACCCATCCAGATGCAAATGAAGGCCTCACCTTTTCCAGGAAACTTAAATCTTACCCAAATGTGTTTGGGATTTATACCCCAAGATTTGCTGAGTAAAGATGATCAATCCCAAAATTGTCCCCACATTAGGAATAGTCTATCTTATCTGACAGTGGAGGACAGGAAGGCCTAGCGTGCTATGGTCCATGGGGTCATGAAGAGTTGGACACGACTTAGTGACTGAACAACAACAAAATCTTATCTGCACTTCAACGAATCAGTAAATCCTTGCTTTTCCAAGGGGCTCTGTGAGATGAAACTCTATAAGAGATCATCCACCGGTTTGTGGTTCAGTAGTATTAGTATGCTGATGATACCCAATTATATCTTTCAATTCTGGGCCGGCCAAGTGAGGCTGTTGAGGTTCTGTCTCAGCGCCTGGGGTAGGATGGAGTGTGAGTTTGGATGGAGAGGAACCATCTCCGACTCAATCCTACCAAGACCCAGTGGCTGTGGGTGTTTGGGCCATCCAGATCTGGAAATATTCTATCACCGACCTTGGATGGGACAGCGCTTCCTCCTTCAAGTTCTCTCTCCTTCTGAGAGACTTCGTGGATTTGCAGCTCCTGCTTGAAGAGCAGGTGGCAGCTGTGGCCAAGAAGGCCTTTGCCCAACTTCATCTGGTGTACCAGTTGCACTCTTTCCTAAATTGGGGGGCTCTTCACACAGTCACTCATGCCCTAATCACCTCGTGGCTTAACTACTGCAATGCACTCTACACAGGGCTGCTCTTGAAGACCACCCAAAAGCTTCACCTGGTCCAGAATGCAGCGGTGCAAGCCGTGATGGGTATTCCTTGGTATGCTAATGTAACACCTCTGCTTTGTGGGCTGCACTGGTTGCCAGTTTGCTTCTGGGTATGATTCAGGTTCTGGTCATCACCTATAAAGCCTTATGTAGCACAGGGCCTGGTTACTTGAGGGGCTACCTGTCCCACATTGTATCTGCCTGGCCGATTCAATCTTGCAGGGTTGACGTGATTCAATTAAACAATGTCATCTATTGGGACCCCAGAAGCATGCCTTCTCTATAGCAATGCCTGCCCTCTGGAACGAGGTTACCCCCAAGATTTGGATGTCCCCCCCCACTCTGCTGCTGTTTAGAAGAGCCGTGAAGACCTGGCTCTTCACCCAGGCCTTCAATGAGGGAGAGTGAGACCCCTTGCTTCATTCCATCTGGTTGATCATGCTTGCCATCTTATATTTTGATCTTTTATGCTTTATAGATTTGATTGTAATTTCTTTGATTGTTATGACCCACCCAGAGACATTGGGAGTCGGGCGGCATACAAGTTTATTAAATTATTCCTACTACTACTACTATTAAAGGAAAAGTCAGAGAAGCCTACTCTTTTCATCTTATTCAGAATATAGGATAAGGCTGTAAAAACCATAAAATATTAGAGCATATCAAATAGATCATGCAAATATTAAAATGAATTAAAAGCCTATATTGCTAAAGCCAAGATACTCTTTCTCCTCTTTCTGAAGGAGCTTGATTAGAGAGCTAATTTAGTAGTCAAGCATAAGTCCTTTTACAGTTAGATGGAATTTCTTATCAGCCTAAGCATTTCTAATTATTCACTGCTAAGTTAGAAAATCATCAGTGCATATGTAGAGTATTTTTCACCCAAACAAAAGAAAATTACAGCAACAATCAGCTTTTGTTCTCTATAATTCTACAAACAGGGAAAAAGCTCTTAGCTCTTAGAAACATTTCCTGTGGTTTTTGACTCAAAACATAAGCTATTTTTGTTCTTCAACTAACATAGTTAAAACCACAAAATGCAGACCTTTTCACAGTTATTCTCATTACTCCAATTTGGAGACAGATCAAAATTTCCCTGGGATCAGGGGTCCCAGGATTAAAAGAATACTGGGCTTGTCCCTTATTTCTGATCACAACATACTCCTCTTATTCTCAGTCTTGTACATATACAATTCAAGGGAGGGGGAATTCAATTTTAATTACTCCTCTGGAAACTGGAGGGTCATAGTACAAAGAAAGTGAACCTTTCCCTCCCCAGATGTTGGGGGCAGGGGCCGAAAGGCCATTCTGCAGTACAATTACAGCCAAATTGTCACAGGGAATGGTGAGGAATGACCTGTAGACCAACTGAAGATTTCACACAGGCAACTACCTGCAGACCATTAGCATCCCACCATTGCCAGAGGAACACTCTCAGCAATCAATGCTGTATTCTAATCCTGATTGCCCTATTACTTACTCCTATGTGGTTCTTCAAAGGGGGAAGAAACCATTCTTGTATATGCAGGTGTTGTTTACTCTTAACAGCTCTTCAGTCTCCCACATGCTAGTTGAGACAAATTTGCAACTCTGTCATTAACAAAATGGCAATCAAGGTACTCCTACAAGCATCATTAATATAAATCTGTTCCTTTCAATACACACTGCCCTTTTCTTTTCATCTGTTCTGATGCCCACTTTTAACATACTGTAATGCAGCAGTTCATAAATACACTGGGAAACAATACTGCTTTGTTTGGGGGTTCTTGCTCAAATCCACCAATTCTATCAAAACATGAACAGTCACACCATCCCTAAGTGATCAAGTGGATCACTCAGATTACCAAGGTTTTCACAATTTCACAGTTGCTTGTGTTGTCAGATAGTAAACAAAAACCTACTCTCATATAATCCAAAGCAACAGAGAAAAAGTACTTCTAACACCTCACCTCCAAAGCTCTCAAACACGGATGGCTTCGGGAGGAACGTTCTCCACATTCCACAGGGATGGGGCAATTACAGGGACAACAGTAACCCTTATGGTCAAAAAGACATTCTAAGAGCATGTTTTGAGACAATGCTAGTCCTGTGCTTCCAGCTTGTTAGTATGTTGTTAGTTTTACTACCAGAGGGTACATGACAAATAAAATAATATATAAGATGTTAGCATTGTTGTTTTATATGCTAAAATGCTAGTCAGATGACAAGAGGGACCAAGTAAGGAAGCAAGGCTTGAAATCTTTCTGTTAGTAGCCAACTATCACTTCGTACTGTATTAATATTTTGTTTAGCTATCTTTTGATACATTTTTGAGGTTATATATTTTCCAACATAGCATTAATATAATGGATTTATTAATGTTTAGGTAAATAAATATGTCATTATTGTAATAGGGACCTATAGATTATAACTGTTTTAATTTACAGTTGCCTATATATAATTGTACTCATTTGATGTAGTTCAATTTTATTTGTTATTTTTATTAATTTTATGTTGCTGGTCATTGACCGAATAAACATTACTACTACTACTACTACTTTTTGTACTGTAGCTCTCCAGACACCAACCCCTTACTCAGGAATTGGTGTACTGGCAGAAGGCAAATGGAGGGTTTCTTTATTACAGGCAAGGATGAAATCAAATATACACAGAAAAACTGCCTATTGCAGTATACAGAATCAAAACCTATATACAGCTTTATGTTCCAAGAGTTAAATGTTAGGCCTTTTCCTCCTCTTTCTGAGTCAATCGATATTTGTCCATTCTCTTGCTGGGCATGAGAGGCACCTGGTCTACGCTGACATACATAACAGTCCTCTCTATTGCTCTAAGTTAAAACCTCCTTGCAGAACGTGCTAGAATAGTTGCATGATCTCTCTGGCCACCTCTCAGCTACTTCTGCATCCTGCCAGCCACAAGATCAGAACTAACTCCTTGGTCAATTACTGCAAGCACTGTCCTGTCCTTCCCTTGTTCAGTATTCAACAGCAGAGCTTATTCACTGTCAACTACTCACTCCCACTTCACTTAGCACCCTCCTTTGTAACTTTTACCTGTCAGCTTATTTTTGATCATGTTTTGTACTCCTTCAGAAGCAGGAGCACTGAGAGACCTCGCTCCGATTTCATCCCACACACCTCTCCAGTGCCTGCCCTCTATTAGTCATGCAACTTGACAGGTGGCTAAAGTTGCTCTGTCAACTATCCACCTGTAGTCATCCAACCTCACCCCATCAAACATTAAGGAGAGTGGTGTCTTTTCTAGCCAGCAGGTGACATCCAGCAGGAGAAGAAATGAAGCAGGAGACTTCACCAATTGCCTTCTTTAACTTGGCCTTCTTTAAACCAGTAAGGACCATTAACTGGCCTTGTTACTGTGATAAAACAGGGATCTGCTATTGGGATAGCACAATTAACACCAGCATATTTTTCTGCCAACTCAAGGACTAGAAGATAGCACTTTAATGCAGCACTTTAATACCCCCTTCCCTTCTTACTCCTTCATCTCTATTCTTATCAGTAAAACAAAAACAAAGGCAACATGCCTTGAAAGGATAGAAAATGACCTTGAGGGAAATAAGAAATTACAAGAAGGAGTGTCAGGGAAAGAGGCAAACTGTCTATCTGAAAAGGACTCAGTGATATCTGTTACATACCAAAAGCAACTCTCTGCCTCACAATATCAGCACTAGGAGTACGAAAGTAGAACTCAACTTGTCCCCCAAAATTCAATGTTTTTCAGGCCAATAAGCCCTAGACATTTTGTCACACTGCTTGAACTGCTGGCATTTTATGGGTACATAGATGACAGATAATACATAAACTAAACGTGTATGTGAAATGTTTATCTAACCATATGGCAAAACTGCAATTACTATAGGGTCATTAAGAAATAAAGGATTTCATAACAAAACATAGCACCATATGGCTGAAGCTCTTATTATTTATATCCATTAGAAGGCCTAAAATTTAAATAGTCTGAAGTTTATAAATTTTGAGATTTTCAGCCATATATCTATGAAAACTGACAAAGACAATCTCACAAGTATGAGGTATCATCAATATGCTGATGATACTCAGTTATATATCTCCATCCTGGGTGAAGTAAGTGACGCGGTCTCCACCCTTTCCAGGTGCCTGGGGGCTGTGGGGGCCTGGATGGGGAACAACAGGCTTCAACTGAACCCTGGTAAGACAGAGTGGCTGTGGATTGATGGCCCCTTGGGCTCCAGGAAGTTGTCTTCTTTGGTTCTGGATGGGGTGGCACTGCCCCATTCAGAACCAGTGCGGAACCTGGGGATCCTCCTGGACTTGCAACACCTGCTCGAAGAGCAGGTGGCAGTCATGGCCAGGAGGGCCTTTGCACATCTTTGGGTGGTGCGCCAGCTATGCCCATTCCTGGACCGAGAGGCCCTCCAAACAGTTACTCATGCCCTTGTCATCTCCCATATAGACTACTGCAGTGCGCTCTACATGGGGCTACCCTTGAAGAGCATTTGGAAGCTTCAGCTGGTCCAGAATGCGGCTGCGCGGACAGTTACCAGTGCTGTAAAATCAGCCCATGTGACACCACTGTTACACGAGCTGCATTGGGTACCAGTTTGCTTCCGGGTCCAATTCAAGTGTTGGTTATCACCTTTAAAGGCATGGGACCAGGGTACCTGAGGGACTGTCTCACCCCCATAACATCGGCCCGTCCCAGCTGGTCAGGCAGGGAGGGCATGCTATGGACCCCATCAGTAAAGGAATTTCATCTAGCAGGGTCCAGGAGGTGAGCCTTCTCTGCAGTGGCGCCCGCCCTTTGGAATATCTTGCCCCCGGAGTTGAGACGGGTTTTCTTGCTCTCGGACTTCCGGAAGAAACTGAAGACCTGGTTCTGCCACCTTGCTTGGGAGGGGGAGAGCGATAGCTCCACCTGGGGATGGCTGGCGCCATAACACATCTTAGTGATTGTGTTCCATCTCCACTTGGATTTTACATTTATTTTATTTATATTTTAATGGTAATTTAGGTGGTTATGTTTTTAGTGTCATTTTACTGTAAACCGCCCAGAGTCCCCCATTGGGGGAGATGGGTGGTGATATGAATGTAATAAATAAATAAATAAAATAAGTGAGGACTACTTGTACATTTTCCCTAAAATACGTGAGTACAAGCAACACTCACATGGACCAAAGCCAGACTAAGCTGTCCATGTTACAAAGTTACCTTTTAGTCCAGATCTGTTCAAAGTCAGATGAGCCATGCAGAATGCTGCTTATAACATTCCTGATAGATGACTGTTGTTTTTGTTTTTGGGAACAAAATGATTGTGTTTTGTGGGAGGATTTTTACTGAGGGGTTTGATCTGTTAAGGGAGGCAGTTAGGTTGTTTGATACTTTTATGAAAAATGCCTTATGTGAAATATGGAGACAAGTACATGTTCTTGCTTATTTCGAGGTGGGATAAGAAATTAAGAATATGTATGTGGATTGATATTGAGGCTTTCTTTAAAGATTTGGATTAAGATTTCTTTCACTGCTTTTAAAGTTTGTTTAATCTTTTAAGATTTATTTTAGAATATGTATTTAGATTGACATTAAAGTCTGTTTGATTTCTTTTTTCTTTAATGATTTAAAGTAGGTTTGATTTTTTAAGGTTTAATAGGGTCAACATTGTTATAGTATTATTAAGTATAAAATTAGATAATTTAATAATTTGATTGTTATTATAGTGGCCAGAAATATGTAGAATAGTGGTAGGAAGGAAATATTTAATAAATGGGTTCCTTTGCGGGGGGGGAGTTGATTTGGAGGTTTATATATTTGTTTATTATTCTTATATATAAGGGGAAGGGGCAATTGTTTTTAGGGATTTTAATATGTCTATGGAATGATTTACAGAAATAATGTGATTTTGGTTGGATCTAGAGTAAGGGATTGATTATGGGAATTGCTATATATTCTTGTTGAAAGTCGGAAGTCATCCTTTAATATCTTTAAAAAAATCTTTTTTCATTTTCTGTTTTTCACTTCTTTTTCTTTTTTTCCTGTAGGTTTTTTTTTTTTTTTGCTTTTTTGTAGTTTTTATCTTTGGTTTAAACTTAATAAAACTTTTGTTAAAAAAGAGAAAAAGGGCTCACCAATTCTGAGACAGCCTGTTAAGAAGTTCTGCTTACTATTTGGCCAAAATAATTTGCAATTTGTTATAAAGAATATGCTTTGTATTCCATACATATGGATTAATAAGAGTATGTCTTTTCTATGCTGCACTTGAATTTGTTTGGATGGAACATTCTAAAATAAATAATCAGTGTACATTGACCAATGGTACAAGGAAAAGAAATGTTTCCATGAATGTAATGCTGCCTAATTATGTTTTTCTTTGATATGCCTGGGGATATAAAAGTAGAGGAAGAACCTTAGTTTCTCTGCTTTTGTAATCAGGGGAAATAAACTATGATGGATTATCTCCTACCTCTCAGTACCCACTTCCTTTTAAGGAAGATTTGTATTAATACATGCCACTTCAAGTCTCACTGCAAGAACAGAACATGGTCGTTTGTTTTATACAAACGTGGTTCCATGTTTGCCATAGCTTTCTGAAAGGAAGTTCCTGCTTTTTAAGTGTCAGTTTCTTTTTGGATTTGGAAGTACTGGAGTTGGCATTGCCCTGTGCAATAAACTGTAAATTTGCAAATATACAAATTGAATAGGTAGCAACAAGTAAATACACAGACAAGCTAAAATGGGCTAGCCCTGGATGAAACAATTCCAACAACACCAGCAGCACCTCTTAGTTTAAAAAGGGATCTCTTCCTCCCTCCCTCTCTCTTCCTCTGGTCATCTCCACCCCTCTGTTTATCCAGCTCTACCATGCAAATACGTGTGGCTTCAAATATCTTTCTTGATGATCTTTAATAAAATATTACTGCTGATCATCAAACAGATTATAGAAAATCATAGTGAGCCAGCTCTCCTTTAGTCAATGCAAGCAAAAAGCCTCCCCCAAGTCAGTGCCCTCCAAATGAATTGGATCAACTACTGTAATCATCTGTCAGGGGATTATGAGAGCTGAAAAACACATCTGGCAGGCACTAGGTTGGGGAGACTGTAAAAAAAATCACTTCTTTAACAAAATGTTATTGTTATTCCTTAGGAATTCTCTAACATCACACTGACAATTGCATATCTCTTTGACGTAACACTTTCAGATTTGTCTCCCAGGCCACCTGGAGAATAGTCTGTTCTCATGCTTCATGCCAGCATTTACACTGTAGCCTCCTTTGAAAGAGCAGACATTGCAAGCATGCAGCATAAATTGCTATCATGCTTTTGTCTGTAAACACATAGATCCAAGACATAATACATAATACTTTCCACAGACAGGCAGCAAGAGAGCAGACTAGTTCTTTTTTCCTTCTCAAAAGCAGCTTGAATGGTCAGCTCCAACAAGCCCGGATGTGGTGGCATACAAATTATTGTAATAAATGAAATAAAGTCTCGCCTCCAGTTCCATACCCACAACCATAGGTGTACTTTACTCTCACTGTAAGCACATATTCTTTCTGAACAAAGTCCATTTGTATGTACCAAGTCCTTCTGAAATTCCTCTTGCAATCACAATTTATTATTTATATTAATATTTTAAAATTATTGTTCAACAAGCAAGTAGGTTTCTTGCTTACAACCACGCAAGTAGTTAAAGAAACTGGAAAAAAACGGGAGCTGAGCTGAGCTTGTGGTATAGTAAATATTAATGACAATAGTTTGTAGAGCAAAGAGTGGGAATTCTTCCATCTAAAAAGGATAATTAGGGTGAAAGGGTTGCAAATGTAATAAATAAATAAATTGAAGTGTTTTGCCCAGATAGAAATTTCCAAAGGACAGGATAAAGGATTACAATGGTTGAGTGTGTCATGATGCATCCTCAGAAAAGGCAAAGCAAATCACAAAAATAGATGCACCCACAGAAATTACCTTCAGTGCCGCTTTTCACTTCATTCACTAGTGAAGAGGGAAAGCCACTTAGTCTTAACTGAGTAACCCCCTAATGACATTTCTTTAAATCTATCAATATAATGTACCGTAAGTGTGCTTACCCCATTAGCACACAGAAACAACACAGTTAAAATATGATCAATACTGTTTTGCACTTCCTACTCTCCTGATAAGCAGGTGGTTCCTTGGGAGGGAAGCGCGCTGGAGACTTACATAACGAACTTGTTTATTTATGAATGTACAGGCAGCGCAGATGAGGATGATAGAAGCACTGGTTTTGGAAATGTGGTTTCCAAAGCAGCATCAGTCTTCCCAAAGCAGTGGCACCTTTGCACCTCTGATTCTTCTTTCTAACAGAAAACTCTTTTTTCCATTCAGTTCTAGATTGGTTTCTTCTGCTTGATTCAAACTGAAACAGCCCTCAGTATTTTAGGACTGGGGGGAAATCATGACCAACCCACAGCCTTTTGGTAATCACAATGTCCCTGCCATGCTCTTACTAACACACTTCTCCAGCAGCCTTCCAAACATGGAGAGCAATGTGTCATGTGCACATGTGACAGTGTGCCTTCTTGAATGTCGAGTCTCTGCTCCCCAGTCAAATGCCTGTGTGCCTGGAAAGGTCATATAGATACACTCAAGGGAAATAATAATTCAAGGTAAGCAAGGAGGCAACAAAACAGTTTTTAAGACTTACAAAAACTATTCAGGAAAGGCAGCAATTTCTGCAAAAAAAGAAGCAATTGCCTTTTTTTTTCCCAGCATGTTTTGAATAAAATTATTTTTCCAGGGAAATTCTACTGTCAAAATGTAATTAAAATATACTTCAGAATGACATGAATGGGACAAAGTGGTTTATTATGAAACAGTTCCTTTTCAAAATTTCTTTTCCTTCTATTCCTTCTTTCCCTGCATAGCTGTTTTCTTGTCATCAGTTGACATCACAGAGGACTTCAGAAAGTTTGTACAGCCTCTTACTCCCCTGCATTTCTAGAGTACTTTCCAGCTCCTGAATACTTTTGGTTGATACTGGAATCAGAGTAGCTGTAACAAAATTTAAAACCTTGATAACACATTAATCCTTATTGCCCTTCTTCTACCCAATGGAGAATAAATTAAATTATAGCATTTATCCAATTTTGCTTAACTTTCATTTCCAGTAGCAAATAATTATTTTAAGGTAATGTTTATTTATCTATCTTCATGAGTTCATGAACATCTCATGGGATCTTTTTTGAAACACAGCTGTCAAAAGGTCAACCATTCCTCCCTCAACTTCCGTACTCAGCTCTACATTTGTTCCCAGAAACTGGTTTTGACTAAGCATGTAAGGAGATGGTTCACCACTGCCGGATTCAGAACTTGGTCCACTTCTACAGTTTAAAGAATGCCCAGGCAACTGGTTCATGATCCATTTCCCCCAGAAATGACAGACAGACAGGTCCAGTAGTTCTAAGGATCGAATGATGATTCTCGGTATCAATGAATTTCAGTGTGTCCCTTGGCTGGGCACAAACAGCACATGAACATGTGAAGCTGCTACACAGCAAGCGAGTACTCGGCAGCATAATCTCATGCCCAGCTTTGTTGCTGCACTTTCATCCCCATGGCATTCAGAGGGCTTCCCTCCTCTGAGTGCTGCCAGACAGCCACTCCTGAAGCTATCATGCAAAAGGTCCTGCACAATTATTATCTTCTTCTCTCCTAAACTGAGCTTCTTTTTATTTTCTGGTAAGAAAAAGACAAAGGTGGTGGGGAAACCCAGGAGGATTGTGAGGAGAAGCTGACATAGTTAGAATGTTATGTAATTCCATAATATAATTTTCCCCTTCCTACCACTATTCTATACATTTCTGTCTACTATAATAAGAATCAAATTAAAAAGCACATAAGTTATCTGCTTTATACTTAATAATACAACAATTTTAATAATCCCAATCTTGAGAAACCCAAAAAACAAAGACAATTCAAAACAGTAATTCCATATCTTTAAAGGCAAATAGCATCAATCAAATCCTTAAAGCAAACCAGACAAGCATTCTTCAACCCTTATCCCACTTCAAAATAAACCAAAGCAGTTAAACATCCCCACAATGTACACAGAGCTTTCCTCTTGAAAGAATCAAACAGCCCAACTGACCCCCTCAAAGATTCCAGGTTCTTTTCATGGCATTCCACCAGGAGATCGATTTTACTTACAGCTTGCAGGTCACTCTCCCCCTTAGATTTCTCCAACTCCATTATCCAATCTTCATCTAGCATCTCAATAAAAATCCCAATCTCAATCTTAAAAAAAAACTTTCTTATTGCTCTTAAATTCCTCAATTTCATCCACCACATCCCCAACCTGTTGGCACATTTTAGATCTCATATTTTCCATAATGTCCTGGATATCTTGCATAAAAACTCAATAGAAGTCAGAAGAAATCTGTTTAAAATCCTGGTGAAAGTCAGAAAGAATCTGTTTGAAATCTTCCATGTTTCACGCAGTAGGTTATGGCATCCCCTAGGAGCTTAACCAGCGAAAGTTGAAGGTATGAAAAAATTCCAGAATGTGTTTACATAAGCAAAAGTGAGATATGCAGTGTTCCTCAAGGAAAGTAGAAGCAGAAAACTGAAAGTTCAAAACAGCCAATTCAATGTGTAGGAAAATGCTAAAATCTTCAAATTTAGTACAAAAATAATAACAGGAAGACAACTGTTTACTCTCAATCTTTGGAATTTGCTTTGGAAGGAAAACGAAATCTAAAACTTAAAATAATTTTTTAAAAAAAGTAATCCCAAAAATAACATTAAGCACCAAGAGAACCAGGTTCTCCTTGCTGTAGAAAGCCTCTCTTGGGGTACATATACTTAAAAAAAATACAAATTGGTGATTTAGAAATGGGGTAGCCAGTCTTAGCATCCATTTAAGGCTACAGCATGGCTTGGAAAGTGATGGTCCTCACCTCCCAGCTGGCTCTTATCAATTGAACACAAAACGCTGTTTGCGGTCTTCTGGCTTCAAGCAGCCATCCGGAGGAGAGATGGGATGATTCCAGGTATTCTTCTTGATCCGGAGAACATTTCTAGGCTTCAGGAAAACCTGCCTGAGCCTGAAAAAAATTACCGCATTGTCAGCTCCACCCGCTGAACCAGGGGGCACAGCCGTTCCATCCGCCATTCCCACCAGAAGCCTCCAACTTCCATACCTTGATCTTATAACAACCCTATGGGTGGGTACATTTGTGAACTCAGCCTACTCATTCTCTGAGCAATCAAAAAGTGCTGGCCAATTCCACCCCAGAATAACCAAGGTTATTCTGTATGTAGTCAGGTGAAATGGGTTTTCAGAGTCTCATACAGGAAATTCCCCAGGCTGTGCACCACGAAATGCCTCTTTATTATGGACTGAATGTCAGATTTACTTCAATGCAAGCAAGTGCCTTGTTACTGAACTACAATCCTGTCATCTAAATTATCAGATTGCATGAAGTGGTTTACATTTAAGAATGATGAAAGAAAGGTGACTTGACCAGGGTTACTTTTTCAAAGGCTTTGTTCTTTTTTCTACAAGCCTATGTTAAAAACTCCATGTTCTAACCTCACATATTCTAACATGGCATGAAGCTCTCAGATGCCATAAGTTATCAGTGTGAACTTTTTCCTCAGGTGTCCCATGCATGAGAATTACATAGCTTCTAAATGACAAATTCAAAAGTATCCAGTCAAAAGTCCTATGATATAATATGTACTATGTGTAATAAAGTTCTGGTTGATTGGAGCAATTGTTCAGGATGGGCCATGCACCTATTAACTTGGAAAGAAAAAATGTTGCTTGTTCTAAAAGGACTGCTTAAGGATCAGAATATTACTAAGCATCACAAGACAAGAGTCTGCATTTCTCCATTATTAGATTCAGAACAGAATCAACGGTAGGTCTGTTGTTGAAATGCTCGTAAGCAAATCAGTTGTTCAGTTATACTTCAAGCAGGGTGCAAGTAATCTAGATTTACATCTGTAATAGAATTCCATGAATTAAAAAGGAAAAGAAAACAAGTAGAAAGAAAGAGAGTATAAAAGGGTCAAACTCGATGTGATTATAGGGGTATGGAATACAATTAAGATGCATAGTAATTGCACCACAGATATTGGTTGCAATGTTGCAGCAAGATCACAGCAAGATTAGATTAACCCTTTCTCCCTACTGTATACTATGATTTGATTAACATTACACACCAAAGGTGCTATTGGCTCCACTAGAGAAGCTTCTGTTGGCAGAGAGGCAAGCCAGTTTCTTGAATCAAAATTCTAATGATTTGTAAATATGTCTTCCTTTAAGAAATCTACCATCTGAATCAGGTTGTTAGAATATACTCTGGAATCGTAATAGCTTGCCCCACCAACTGAGTTGCCAAAAAACTTTGGTCCCCATCCCACATAATCAGCTCAGTGTGGTACCGTAAAGGTTTGCTTTGTGCTTCCATCCTTTCATATTCTCCGGTTCTTCTAGCAACTCACAATACTCTGCTGCACCCAAATTTGCAAAATACAAGCTGAACTCTTCCCCTGCTAGAATGAACAGTGAGATCCCAATCTCATGGTAAATCCTGATCTAGCCACCTTCTGAGGCTAAACAAGTTGTCTGGTCTTGAAGAGAAACCCCACAGGTAGGTCATGGGAGCTCCCTTGGCTTTTCTGATGGGTAAAAGCCAGAATAAAAAAAATTTTTTTTTTTAAATGGAACCATATTACTGCCTTTTTTAAATTCTAGCCATTTTGAAGCCCCTGATAAAGGACTAGCCATACATACATACATACATACATACATACATACATACATACATACAAAAGAATACAAGAGCAAACTGCATTTTGCCGGGCATCAAAGACAGAATACGTGTTCCAGTTCATCCTGTGTTCAGCTCCATTCACCACACGTTTTTTAGGAGACAGGAAAAATATGCTGAGACAATGAGATGCTGGATTAGTTTTAAGGAAAATATTTTGCTAGGAAAAAAGAAAAAGGGGAGAGATCTGCATAAGATTCAGCTATGATAGAAATAATTATTATAATTTAAATAAGTAAAGCTATATATATCATCAATATAGGGAAAAGTATAACTGGTTGATTTATGTCTCTGCTTACATCCAGCTGGGAAATTTGTATGCTCCTCCTCCTTACTTTTAAAAACAATTTTAATTTTGGAACAGACAGCCCTTGAATAGGGCTTTCCCCTATTATGTAAGATTGCCGTGACTGATTTTCAGTGGGCATCCCTGGGTTCTCTGTGGCAAAATATTATAGGCCTTAATGAAGGTTGGCTGAAGGGAATAGAGAAATACAATTGTTGGACAAACACTAGAACCCTCTTCTCCTTGCTTTGCCATGCCAGTCAGACTTGACAGTCATTTAGCTGCAAAAGAAATGTTCTCTGATATTCCATATTCTAAGTAAGGGGAGTCAGAGATCCAGAACAATAGTAAAAAGAAAGACAGCACAGACACTAAAACTTTCAGTACGTCACAAAGAAGGAACAGAAAGTGCAGAGCAGTTCCCACCAACAATATTAACATCAATTTATATAAACACAGCTTCTAAGCTCTTTTTATTATTTGTTTGGAATTGTTTATCCATTTGTAGACAGCTACTTGATGTGAGCTACTACAAAATGGTGTTTATAAAATCAGCCAGTAGAAATTGAACCAATGTAGGTTGCTGCTATCATTCTGTGAAAACTGAAGGGGAGGGTGGGTGAAAGCTAGGAAGGCAGGGAGATAGAGAGAAATTGGAACAGCCATCTAATACTAGGGAATATATTTGCATTCTTGGGGCATAACTGACTCTAAAAATCTCCATCTCTCCCAAACCAAAACTATGAAAAATTTTTAACACATATGTTCACCATTTAGGCATGTGTTCTTAATTGTCACTGCCAATCTCCACCGACTACTTCAAAGATGGAAAAGGGCAACTCCTCTGACTCGACATTCTAGCACACCTATACTCTTGTTTTTCTGATGGGGTGGAAAGGAGGCCACCGTCATAAGTAGGGGTAAAAAAAATCACTTTCTTATCAGTCTATATCTGTCACAAAGAGTTTACAAAGGCAACGAAGGACATCCAGCCTACCAGGAAAGCTCAGTGGCCCTTGGGACCTAAGTGAGCTTGCCTCTTTAAAAGTTTCCTAGGCCGAGAAGTCTATGTATTCAAGTACCATAACATTAAATGGTTTGACATGGACTTCCTTGACCTTGCAATGCTCTACTGTATTAAGAGTACAGTTCCCATCAAATAGTGCTGAATGGCATCAAATCAGGTTGATGAAAGTTGATTTAGGGGCCAAGAATTCCAAGAATCAGCCAAGAATTCTAACTTCCCAAATGAGTGAAGTTGTAATTGCTACAATGCACTAACCCTATTTTACATGGCTGGCTGGGGAATTCTGGGAATTGAAGTCCACACATCTTAAGGTTGCCAAGGTTGAGAAACACTGAGGTAAAGGGTCACAGAAAAGAGCTTCAGGGATGTTTGTTTTCCTAGAGCTGCAGGCTACCCATTCCATCCTACTAAAGGGTGGTTTTTTTTTAATGTACTGTGGTGAGCTTTCTCCCAGTTACCTTCCTATTGGCTGAGCTCTTCTAAGCTGCTGCTGATACATTCTTCTGTCTTTAGGATAAAACTAGAATGAGTCTCAATAGTTTTGCTTTCATCAGTACTTTATTGAAGAAAAGTGCATGTCCTATTATGTCAGTACATATTTTAGTTCATCCAAGTGAAGTTTTACCTAGGCATTAAATTTGTACTTTATTTTACCCTGGTTCCCCCACCCCTCCTTTTTAGGTTGTTGTTGCAATGATTTAAGCAACACTTTTTGTTTCAGAACACCAGAAGTGGCTGGTTATTTTAGATTACCCTAATATTTATCCTGTTACAGCAACTGTTTATTTCAAAAGTCAGATTTGGGAAACAAAGAAACAAGATAGAGTAACTTGATCATTCATTCCAATGGCAAGTAAAAGAAAGTTAGCTGGTGGTTTCCCAGTTAACTAAATAAGACACTTGGACACAGAATGTAAGAAGAACTATGCAGCATCAGCAAGTGAAATTTTCATTGCTAAGTCTATGTTATTCCATTTTCATATCAATTTGCAGTTGCTTTCAAAAACCACTTACCATTTCATGTAAATTCTTATCCTTAGCTGAAATATATATATTTTTATATCCATTTTATCCTAAACTATTGCTTTCATATACATTTTATCCTAAAAAAGCAAACAACTATATTGCAAACTTTGGAATAGTGCATAATCTAAGAAATGTCTGCATGCAAGAATGAGTTTGACAGGTTCACTCAGAAAGGGGAGGAGCAATATTCACGAGCATTCCCAGTCCTAATGCAGACATTTTGTTTGTTTGGAAATAAAGCTCAACCTCTTCACACATGAATACAGAAAAAGAAGAGAAGAACATGTAAAACCTGTTTCTGACCTCACTATAAGGAAAGGTAGGAAGATTATATCATCCAAATAGTTCCAATGTTTGGATTTTGACAGAGAATAATAAATACCCCATGTCCCAGACAACTTGCATACCAATTTCTGATAAGCTGTAAATAAGAACTGGACTAGACATAACATTAAAAGCATATTTGCATTGAGTAAGATTGTTTTAAAATGCAAGTAACCTCAATTTGGAAGACTAGATAATTTTACAGATTGTGGTAGACTTGAAGGAAAACTTAACTCTTTCTTCCTCTGCACAATCCTGAAACGATTATCTCCTCCGAATGTACTACTGTATCCGCTTAGAAAATATCCCTTATTCATTGGAATTTTCTTCAAATTACAGCATGAAGTGAAATTTTGCCTATATATCTGTTGCAGTCCCCATAACAAACATAACAAACAACACAGCAGTCCCTGTGTCTCCTGACCAATATTTTTTAGGAAAAATGTGAAGGTCATTGACAGAGAGAGGGATATAGTTCAGTTATATGTGAATCAGTCAACCTTATTTACATCACCCACACTAAAGAAGTTGCACCCCAGTATGCAAGAGCTGACACTATCCCAAACTGCCAAACTACATCTTGGGGGGGAAAAATGCAAAGAGGAGGAATGTCTGCAAGAGCTCTATTTAGGATATTTGGGCTATTGCTGCCAGAAAGTTCCCTTTTGCTTACAATACTGGATCTAGGACAAGGGAGTGTGGCCTTGAGGCAGCAGACAACCTCCAAATCCTTTTTTATCCATTGCAAACCTCCAAGATCAGGCTGACGAAGTTAGTAGCAAAGTGTTTGGTGACTAGCTTTCTTGCTCTTAGCCAAAAATCCATTCCTTTTGCAGTGTCACCTGTATAGGGGCACTGCGTGAAGTGTGATAGCCTCCCATCCCCACCCCCCGTCCCCACCCCATAGTTCTGGATTGTATGTATATCAAATACCTGTTTGCAGAGAATGAAATTAAAATAATGTAGCTAGTAGTGAAATATGGTCCAGCAACATGCTAAAGGTGATTAATCAGATACAGCTTATTGGATTTAGCATATTAGACTGATAATTTAAATATAATCACTGGTGTGTAATTAAGTGATTTATTAATGGATTAACAGGGTCATGGCTTAAGTATTTTAGTATTTCAGCAGTTTATCAAACCAGTATTTTGGTGTTAAGTGACTCAGTGCACTAATCATCTTCAGTCCCCGATTGCAAAAAGATTCCCTGCTTTTGATCTAGGTAGTCTATCTAAGGGAAGAGGTGAGATAAGGCAGTATTCTCAACATATCTAGAGGGCTTCAGATGGGGAACTGGAGGGCTATTTTGAATCCCTTTTTTCAAAGAGAAAAGAAAAAAAATACAGTTAGATCTGAAAATCCATTTAAACAATTTGAGTCTAACCATAGTGGGCAGATTGGTAGCACAATCCATCAAAGAAAGCATCTTGCTCATGGAGGGCGCTGGTGGTAGAGAACTGATAATGAGCATCTTTCTCCATGAGCCACCAAGCTACATGGAGTGATGCAGAGCTGCAGATATTTGTTTTTCTCTAAAGCAGGATCCAGCAACCTTTTCTGACAACAAACATGATCACACATTGCTGCAGGCACATTAAAAAAAATTAAAATAAGACATCATCTCAGAAGAGTTTGGCAATCTCACCTCATATCAACCTCATATAAAATCTCACAAGATCTAGTACAAAAACACTGAAATCTCAAATCTTGTGTGATTTTATTTTGTGTTTGTTTGTTTTTTACATTTAATGTTGAAGCTCTGTGAGTGCCATCCAGGGTTGTTGTGTGTTAGCAACTATGGGTGCCACATTGCCAATCCCTGCTCTTTAATTTTTAGAACACCAGTTTATTTTGAAGCCTCCATTGCTAGAATAGAGAGAAATTTCTAAAGATGGCAAATACTGTAATGGGTTGCGAAATATTTAAAAAAAGAAAAGAAAGAAAAGGGAGGGGGAGGAGGAAAAGGAGGAGGATATGGAACCAATGTTTGAAAATCTAATAATTTCAACATAGTGAAATATTAATTTGGGTGTGTGGTAGTTAATGTAAAAATATTTAGGCTAGAACTATTTCAGAATATAAATAATGTTTTCTTACAATGCTGCCTTAGGCAGCCTTTCCAGTCCAATATTGTTTATTAATACAGTCTCTCCAAAGTCTCAAGCAGAGACTCAGATGGGGAATTGAGGCCAAGAGACAATGACCAGGCATAACTAAAACAGGATTTCTGCTGCAATCTTCAAAAAACATTTTTTAAGATTATGCTGCCATTCTGTTGAGCTTCATACTCTCTGAGGATACAGAATCCAGATTAGCATGGGCATGCACAACACTTCAATGACTAATGAAAGAGATGGTGTTTGGTCTATGTTTACATTACACAAGCTGAATAGCATCTATACCTGGAACAAAATGTGTTTAGAATCACAGCCAAGGTTAGATAATCATCACAGAATAGAGAAGGTAACAAAAAACAAAGATGTGAAGGGGAAAGCACTTCGACTATTTTCATGTTAGATCAACAGGCTGTCCCCATTCTGAGGAAGTTATTCGTATTAAGATGTCAGAAGGCAGAGGAACACTCCCTTCCTGTTATCATTGAATCTCATGAGAGCATCCTGGTCTTGTAAACTATTTCCTTTTCAGTTGTGCCAGAATATGCTAGTGGATCATAGACTTGTTCTGATGAGATAGACAGATACCTGTAGAATAGCTTCTGATACCACCTGTAATAGTAATAAATAACTTCTTTGATACTGGGGAGGGCAACCTAAGTTTGGCCAGTGATGCAGGGAAGGGGGAGAATTTTCAGACCTTCTCCCCACTTTATGGGTTCAAAGGATCAAGGTATAATAAGTGTGCTAAATTTCGTCTTTTAGGAGACTAAATAGCAAAAGAAGATTGATCAGCGCAATATGATTTATGTTTATGTGGAAAATGCAATCTGGAATGTTTAGCATGCATATACACTTTTGAAGTTTCTTTTTCCAATTATTAACTTAAATCATACATAATTTCATCCCTCCACCCTGAAAAAGTCTTTTAAGTAGTTTTGCAAACAGGAGCCTGTACCATCTTAATTACACTTGCTTTTTAGAGTTGGTTCATGTAAGCATGTACATCATTGGATTTCTATAGTCTTCATTTCTAACAAGTGAATTACATTGAAATGCATTGTCTCTGAAGCAATGAAAAAGTGATGTGGCAGTTTTATACACATGGCAATTCATTCACAAGTAGAAATTGTAATTGTTACTGCAGTCACAAAGTTATTAATATGCTTAAATGAAGCAAACTTTGAGAATGATGTTCATAAAATAAATCCCTTCAAGGCTTTCATCGTTCCCATAGCCAGGCTATTCTTTGTTTTGGTGGACTGTTTACAAGTTTCCAAGATCACAATGCATTTCTTGGATATTGGGTTCAAACAAAGCAAGCTGTATGAAAGGATTAGACTATGGTACTTTTATAAAAAAAAAAAACCTTTTTTTTTTAGTCATGCTTTCAAGTATCTGCCAGAATGATGTATGCTTCAATACAACGCTTTGACAACAAGGGCTAAACAGTGGCGTATTTAGGTTGTTAGAGCCAAGAATAATGTTCTAGTCATGAAAGGAACTAAACAAAAATACAAAAATATTCAAGAGTCAGGAAAATACAAAGAAAGTTCTTGAATAAACTGTTTAACGTAGGACCAACATTTATCATGTGGAGGTTGCTGTAAAAAGCCACTCCATGGTAAGAAAAGTCCTATACTCCTATCTGTGCTTCTTGCAGCTGCTGCAAAATACTGTACGTGACAATTTATATTCTCATGCCAAGCTTCATGCAGGAAATCCTCTACATGTCCCTGACTGTTCATCAGAAAGGATCTTTATTCAAGGGCATACCATTGGCAAACAATATATCCATCTTTCTTGAATGGTATCACTCTAGACCAGTCTAGAGGAAATGTTCCTTCTAAAATAGATTTAAACAAGAATGATTTCCAAATACGTCATGTGGTTCTTGCCAAATTAATCTTCCTTCCCTTGCTCTTTTGGAGGGCTAGTAGGACACAAGACAGCTCAACTCATCTTTGCTTCACTTGTTTGGTCCAAAGAATAATCTAGCTCTGACATGTTTTGAGCATCTTGGGAGAATTTAGTTAACAGCACAATCTGTTTAAGAACATGACCCAACTGTTCACATATGTAAATAATCATGATCCTCTGTAAGTTACATCAACATCAGATCTGCAGTACAGTAGATGGATGTGCTTAGCTGAATCCCAGCATCCTTGGCAACATCTTTTATAGCTACCCATATAAGGTTGGCTGCACCATTACATCTCTTGTAGTGAAACCTGGTCCTTGACTTTTCCTGCACGTCTTTAGAAGGCATCCAATGTATACATGTCATACAGATTTCACTGTTTAACTTCCCTCTGTTCCTGTTCTCTTCTCTGGCACTGCAAGTCTATCCCTGGTTTCTTAATCTTATTTGGGATAGCTCTTCAAAACCTCCAGAGTGGAGATGGTCAAAAGAGGACAGAACTATTTAAAATTCATCAATACTACTGTATATGTACACTTATAATTTACTGTTTACTATCATTTGACTAGAAAGATGCTTATCTCGCAGCAGGAAAAACTGACCAAGTGACCTGGGTACCTGCTCATTCTGCTGCCCAAATGTTATGTGTTGATGAGTGAGGCCCCTGCTGTTCCCCTTGCTATTTTCAGACTCCAATATAGAAGATGCACTTCAACCAAAGAAAGGAGTCTCAGTCTCATCCAAAATATAATGAGATCTCAAGTAAGAACACTGAAAGCTTGAGAAATCTGGCTATCTCATGAGATTTCAGGCATTTTAAATTATTATTATTATTATTATTATTATTATTATTAATTGAGATCAGTGGGTGCCATCTAGTGGTGCAGCAGACCTTCACTGCCAATTCTCATGCTAGCACTAAATTGTTTTGTTTTTCCCTATGTGAGTAAAGAGATCCTTTGAAGTACATGGTGCTTCCAGGCTTGGTGCAGTCACCAGCCTCATTCATGGAACTGAAAAAAAAAACCCCTGCAAATGATGTCATATCTCAACTACTTTTTCCATCAGCTTTCCGTCTAGAGGAAAACCATTTAACAGAAAGAGTCAAAAGAGCTGCACAATACCTAAAATATTTTATATTGCTTGCTACAATGGATAAAAATCCCAAGGATCCAAGAAGGTGACCTATATTTAGACCTCCCACGCCTGTGCAAGAGTACACAGGAAATGAGAGTCAAAGCTGACCCACGCTACTTCTCCGTAGCATTCTCATCAGTTACTAAAAGAAGATTGTCAGTAAAGCATTTTGGATTATGTTGTTATTGCTATGTTGGAGTGTGTCCTGCATTTAAATTGTATTGTTAAATAGAAACAGATAAGCAGCAAAGTTTCCATCTGTTATTATTCCTCTCCTCCTTAAACATTAAGCAAATGAGAAATGGCTTTTGTTCCAAGAACAGTTCAGTATTAGAAAGCCAGTAGATTTTAGCCCAGGATTTAATGGCCAATTTGCATAGGTGAACATCCAAGCAATCCCTTGGAACCATTCCAGGAAGAAACATCAGGCAGAGAGACCTCTGATTGCCAAAGCTCATTCTCACACCTCCTCCCATCCCTGACATCAGCATGCCCCAGTAACCATTTCATATGACATGTCTTCATGACATTGCCTTCATCTTATTCCCAGATCACAGATGAGGCAATATAAAGGCATCTTTAGCTGTTTTAGCTTGTATTTAGCTTGTATTTTCCTTCTTCTCCTGACCCAGTTTTTGCCATGAATACAATCTAGCATACTTTTTCAACAATATGATTGTTGCTTAGGACAGATGTGAGATCTGCCTAACTCCTGTTGGCCACTGTAGGCTGCCATGGGCATTACCCCTGCCCTACGCTTTCTTGGAATTGCCCTCCATGGCCATTTTTGGCTTGAGCTGAAGAAAAGATCAGGCACACAGCCTATTCAGAAGTAGAGGTCTAATCCTCCTTAATTTATGCATGGTGGACCCAATTCAGATCTGGACATCTTTTTTAAAAAAGAAGAAATCAAGCCAGTGTCTATATCTATCAGTATTATGGAACTGATTAAAAAAGATATGGATAAGATCAATTTGGCAAAGTGACTGGAAAACAAGCATCCTCAGCAGTGCTTACAACCCCATGTGTGTCCAGGCTTTGAGTCAAACTCAAGCATGGTTACTTCATTGACACATCTGTGTAGTTTTCTTGGTAATAGTATGAAGTGCCACTGCTTCTTCTGAAATGTTAACTTCCCAGTCTAGTTTACAATCTTGAGATTTCCTGGTAGCCACCTATCCAAGTACTAACCAGGTTTGAATCTCTTTAGTTATTTGAGATCAACCATGGAAATTAGCTGCAACTCACTAGCTATGTGCTATAGGATTTTGCAGAGCTTCAAAGGAGTGCTTCCCTTCAACGAAGCTTCAAGAAAAGCTCTCTCAAAGCAACTTCATGTAGAAATAATGGTCTCTCCCTTCTACAATGAAATTTAACTTCACTGGGGTCTGTCTCAGAACTAAAGTTTGCATTACAGGAAAAGGCTGAAAAACTATTTTCTTCAGCTGCTGTGGAGAAGGCTGAGAGGAACCTGCTCAAGTACTGGCCAAGGGGTCTCCTAGGTTGACCAGTTCTGGAGCAGAATGATGAAAATCTTCCTCTAAGTATTTGCCCAATTAAGAGAGAGGACACAGGTGTGGAAAACCTCCTTTTGCACCACTGGGCTCTTGCCACTGCTTCCCACCAATGAATGACTGAGACAGCCCAGTGGTGGGAAAGGATGTGCCCTTTCACATGGCTTGCTTTCTTGCCACCACTGCCAGAGAATGAGAGGCCAGTGGCATGAAAAAGCTCCCTTTCCAATGATGGCCCAGCTAATGGTTGAGAGAAATCAAGGACTGCCATGGAAGAACAGAGGAACTTTCTCCCTCAATACTGGCTGAAGTATTGAAGCAAAGTCTCACCATAAATGTGGGTGGTGAGCTGGAATTTTGTTTGTAACTTGAATTAAGAGTTGCAGGAAAACCTTCTGTGCCACTTAAATCAACAAAATTCAGCAATAAAATTTACAGTGGAAAAAGAACAAAACAATATCCTACCTTTTCTGGATGTCACCATGAAACAACAATTACCAATCACTGAGGTTTTACAAAAACCAACCCTCACCAATCAATACCTGAATTACCACTCAAATACCCAGAAAGATGACTGAGATAATAAGAAGTATTAAGCTAAGAGCAGATACGATACATACTAAAATGGAAGATGAGGCCTGGGGAAAAAAAATACAAAAGAAGCCTTCAGGAACAATCCCAAAAGAGTATGGAAGCACCTAAACCCAAAAATAAGAAACAAGTATACACTGTGACAGCCACTACACAAGCATTTGCCAAAAGAACAAAATTCATTTAGTCACTACAAATCAAAACATAATGCAAACATGCCTGAAAAAAATACTGTTGTGGCAGAGTGTACTGGAAAGCGTTTAGCCCGAGAGATCAGAAAAATCACACACACCAGGCATTTCTATAAAAATAAATGTATTTACAGAAAGCACAAAAACATATTTTACAAGTTGTGCATTCACATGCACTCAGAGAGCACCGAGAAGAGGCTGTGTAGAAAAAAGGAAACAGAAACTAAAACAAGTCCAGGCAAGGTTCCTCCCCCAGGCAATGCAGCTTTTAACACCCAAACTGAGGACAATTAAGTTCGACCTCTTCACCCTGCTGATACTTAAGGAAGTACTCAATTACCATGGTAACATTAATTTCTGTAGCAGAAATGTAACAATATACCAACAACTGTAGCCCCAAAAAATGAAGAACTGCAATACTGTGCCATTCATTGGATCTGCATTGCCAACTTGCAAGGCAAGATGCATGAGAGATGGCACGGGGTCATATTACTTGCTTGACCGCCTCTCCAATTATTTTTATGTACCCTACTAGGTCCAATGAAAGGGGCATGCTTCCGGTCCCATTTGACCGGGAATGGCATCTGTTGGGACCTAGGAAACAAAATTTTTGTTGCAGCATCTGTACTCTGGAACACCATACCCCCCAAAATCTGGCCGGCCCAACTCTGATGGTATTCTGGAAAGCCTTAAAAACAACTGTTTTCCTAGGCATAAGAGTTGGGAGACTAACAGGGCCCATAAGATGGGTGCTATTGTTGTGACTGTTGTTGTCCTCAAGTGCAACTATATGTATATTTGTTATTATTGTTCTTGGTTGTTTTATTGAGTTTTAACTTTATTAGGGAAGGGAAGAGTATAATTTGTAACCAAATAGTTTCTTAATAATATTTTTTTTCTCCTTTTTTCTTGTATAGTATATCAATACATTTTTCCTTTCCTTTCTTCTTTTTCTTTGTGACTATTTGTATTTACTTTTCAAATAATTAAAATAACTAAATAAATAAAAACTTTTTTGGCGCTCAAGACTGCTGTTGTGAGATGGGCAGCCATATACTGTAAATGTATTTAAATAAATAAATAAATAAATAAATAAATAAATAAAGGAATGTATTAGAAAAAGCAATAGTACTGAAAAAAGTACTGAACAATGCATAAGTTGCTGCTGCAGACTGCTGTTGTGAGATGGGCAGCCATATACTGTAAATGTATTTAAATAAATAAATAAATAAATAAATAAATAAATAAATAAATAAATAAGGGAATGTATTAGAAAAAGCAATAGTACTGAAAAAAGTACTGAACAATGCATAAGTTGCTGCTGCAGACCACACTGGGCACTGGGAAAACATAAAAAGCATAGCCTTTGAAGACAACAAATACAAAAGGAAGATCCAAGAATTTAGAAAAACAGAAATAGCTATCCCAAAAATACTTTGGAGGAAAGGTCATTGAATTTCG
Organism: Candoia aspera; assembly: GCF_035149785.1. NCBI lineage: Eukaryota > Metazoa > Chordata > Lepidosauria > Squamata > Candoiidae > Candoia > Candoia aspera. The sequence goes on from NC_086153.1 coordinate 178,443,307, forward strand.
AAATACACAAAACCCTGAATTTCTTAGATGATTCAAAAAATGAATCATATGATATCTCAACAAAGGACTAAATACACGACTCATTTACATGCAAATTATAAGAGCCAATTTGGTCTAGTGCTTAAGGCGTCAGTCAAGCTAGAAACCAGGAGGCCGAGAGTTCTAGCCCTGCCTAGAGGCAGCTGGGGGACCTTGGGCCAGTCACGCTCTCTCGGCCCCAGGAAGAAGACAAGGACAAACCACTTCTGAAAAGCCTTGCCAACAAAACTGCAGGAACTTGTCCAGGCAGTCTCTGAAAATCAGACACGATTGAATGGATTAAAAAATATATACTTATAGTTATGTCTAGATTAAAATTTTCATTTTTTTGTGGAAGAAAATGGCCACAAATCAGATTCAAATAAACAGCCCCAACTAACACAAAATTACATGCTATTCCATTTGCCCAGTCCTTACTGAAGTTTGGGTTGGGGGAGAAAGGAGGATCTTTGGGTTTTCTTTTGCTACTTCTGCAAGCCTCGGATTTTCACCTGGTGTTAACCTTGCTTCATAATACTTCATATTTTTCTGCACAACAACCTAAAATCACTAGAGGAGGGAACCATTATGTTTTGTTAATGAAAGCATGTGTTATGGCCATTGCTGATGGAGAGGGAGGGGGCCCCCTCCAGGGGGAGAAGCACACGCGTAGTTCTGACTCTCTTCAGCTTCCTGAAGAGATCCCGGAGAGAACCGCCTTAACTTTCTGAGATTTTCTAGTAGGAATTGCTGATACTTTCTCAGTTTAGCAGAATTCTGTAGTATAGGGCAAAACAATGAACGCTAGAGCTAAAGCATCTGATCTCGGCATGGTTCTTAGTCCTAGATCCTGACAGCATGTTCTCTTGCTAAATTTTGGGGGATTATTTTTGCCCATCTAATTAAGGCAGTTTTAAACTTTCTCTTTAATCAAGAGCGAAATTTTCAATACTAGTTAATAGCTTCAAATCTATTTATAATCCAAGACACAGCACTAAAATGTATGGTACATTAAAAAGAATGTCTTGTTTTTGTACTTTCAAGTTATATATTCACTCTTAAACAAAAACAAAACAAGACTCTACAGTATATTTAAAGTGTCCTTTGCCTTGGAATAAAATGTTAAGAGAGAGGAGGTAGCCGTTTTTCTTGCCTACTGTATATTATTTCCAAACTGCTTTTCCAAACAAGCCTACCATATGGATGTAATTTATTAAACCTGAGTCATTCTATTGTTACACAATTCATCATTACTCATAAGGGACCACTTTTAAATAACTGTGAATTAGTCCTTTGATCCAAAAAAAAGTTCAGACATTTAAATGCTAAGATGGCACTTCACAAACTTGGTCAAAAATAGTAGAGCCATTCATTTGTCTTTTACTGTCAGTGTTTCTTCCTGACTGATGGAGACTAGACTAGACAATCTAACTAGACTGCAATTTTTAGACTATGTACTTCCCAAAGATACTGTGCTAAAACAAGGAGTTATTTGAACAGAGGAAGCACATTTTGATCCAAAATTGTTTGGGAAATAAATAACCTTTATGATTCACCCCCCCACCCCGAAAAAAAAAGAGAGAGATAAGTACAACCTTACAATATACTGGAGCCTGGAGGTAAGCACTTTCCTCCAGTTCAGCAGATTATTACAACTCCTTAGCAATACCCAAATATCAGAGGGCATTTACTGTGGTCAGTCAATCAATCAATTGATTTTATTACGGTCACTGACCAGTACAAGATACAATTCTATAAAGATATGCACGTTAGCCATTAGCCATAAAATATGAGCCATCTAAATTAAAATAATTTTAAATATGAGTTTACAAGTTCCAATTAGGTGTTAAAATACGTTTGGATCACAATGTAAGTGAGCCCCTTAATCAAGTTTAAAAACGATCTTATTAATTTCCATTATCATGACTAATATTCTATCAGGTATAAGTGCCTATAAAAATATATATAAAATATTAAAAGGAGTGATAAAAAGAGTAAAATATCATATATAAAATGTGATATATAGACCACAAAGTTATTACAAGGGATACATTACTACATTTTTCCAATCATAATCTGGCGTATCTTCATAGCAGCTGCGCAGAATCTGGCTACTTGCGCCGTGACAGTTGGATGTTCGTCTATAAGTAACATTTGCATACAATCTATATCTTTCCATCTAGGGCATTTACTAATCAAAGGTAATATTAGTTTACTCCTGAGCTCTTTATAAAAAGGACAACGGAGAAGCACGTGGTCTGTATTTTCATACTGTGGTCCAGTAGAAGGCCTCACCTTCTACTATAAAAGGAGGAAGATTCAAGACAATTCCATATACAGCGGTTCATTGCCCTTGCGTTGTGAAGGTAGCAGGGCAATATGATCCCTGTCCTATTGTACTGCAATTTTTATGAAGAGCAGAAGGCAGATTTAATTTCCCTCTAGAATTAAGAAAAATTCCTGGGCAAAAAGGATAGAACATTTATTACCCATTTACTCTTGTTCAAAAGTTATATAAGAGGCAGCTAAATTTTGTTCAGTTGCTACATACATTGAGCAATCTTTGTTGAAAGGGCCATGCAACAATCTTTTTTGCTTACTTAGATCATAATGACTGTTACTGTTTTATTCTTTTACGTGTCTGTCTGTATTGACAGTACTAGTGAATGACTGTAAATGAATTGAATTAAATTTTTATTGAGACAAGTAAAATGTGGGACAATTCACCTGCTTTATGATAAAAGGATCTTGGAAGATGTTCATAGAAATGCCTCTTCCACTTGGGATAATCAGTGACGAACACAGAGAAATAAATATGTAAATGTTGGTGGATCTTTTCTGTCAACTAGGAATCTCTAATTTTCTTTGTCTCATTTCCCCAAACTGCAGTGACAGAACATTTTTTTCTTTTCTTCCACTCTCTCAACATTAAAAAAATAGTCTCTCTTCATAGTTAGCCTATATTTCACTAAAAACATTGTCAAAATGCATTCAGGCATCCTATAATTAAAAATTTTATTCCAGTTGTGCACAAATTATACCCAAGTCTCTCTAATTTTCTCTCAAGCATATGCAAATCTATGTTATTCTTTACTGATGTTCAGCAATACTTTGTGTTAGCAAATACGTCCAAGAGTGTTAAGTGGTAACATATTTTAAATAATATCCTTCAGGGATCAGTTTGCATATGTTCATCCTTTTTTAAAAAACTATATTGATTCAATCCAAAAGGCAAAAAAAAAAAATCTCTGCACATGCCTAGAATAAACATCTTTTCCAGACAGTGAGCAAAGGATAATCCCTTTGTGGGAAAGGATGTTCAACTGCAAGTGCCAAGATTTTTTAAAAAGAAGAATTGCCAACCTTAGTAGCAACTGGAGATTCAGTCAGTTTATCCATTTTACTACCAAGAGAGAGAGAGAGAGAGAGAGAGAAACATTTACATTTAACTAAACATTATAGACTGAAATACATGAAAAGCTATACAATCTGTGAATAAATTTATCAAGGTAACTTATACTATTAAATGCTGAACAGTAATTGAGCAAAGTTTTGCAACTTTTCTAAACATAGATGCCTTGTCAGCTAGAAGAAGAATATTCTCCTTCTCTGAGCTAGCATGATTGTAAATTACGAGGGGTATTCATTTGGTCTGTTTTCCAAGCCAAAAAGAAAATGCAGCACCAAAGTACGTGTGAGATTGATTTTATATCCTCCAGTGGGCAGGAACATAGTCACATTTGAGTCTTTGAGAACTGGGCAGCATACAAGTTTCATAAATAAAAATAAATTTGCACAGGAATATTGTTAAATCTTCATTCCAGTACTGAAAGCAGCAGAATACAGAAACTAGCAAGTGTGAAGTACCGGCTAGATAGTACAGAAGTCTTCGGAATAGACCCACCCCGTACAAAATGGGGAAAGTACTTCGATCTTTCTTGATGCCATTATCAAGGAACAGCTGCTTCAGCTCTATTAAGGCTCTCTTGCAGTCATGTACCCAAATGCTAAGCTATAACATTTTAAGTCCTAATCTGTAGGTGCCTCCCGTAACAACTTCAGGATGTTCTAAAAGCTCGGCTTTTAGAAACAGGAAGTAGCTCACTCAATGGGCAAAACATCGTTCTGTACCAGATAAAAGTTCCACGAAATTCTGGAGACTTAATACATCTTGTGTAGACTTATCTTTTAATCTTTCTGAGGATTCTGAGAATACCCAGTAAAAATTCTCATCAAATAAACTTCAGTCCCATGTGCCTGTCATTTTTGCGATGTTATTACGGTGGCTACTGCTACCATAAAGTACCTTTCCACCTGAGCTCAATTCCTGGTGATTACCTGGGCACACCCATGCTGGTTGTTTTTGGCAACAATATGAAGGTGGTTTGCTGTTACTGTCTTCCAGGGACTTTACACTTTAAAAAACAAGCCTTTCTCTGATTTGCCCCCATTTTACAGAATGTATTTCCAGTTCCAGCTGGCTCATATGCATCAGCAAAGAAGTGCCTATTTATATCTGGCCACGCTGCTTGAGGATAATGGGAGGTGTAGGTGAATATCTGGGGGGAGAGAGGAGATTTCCACCAATGTTCTGAGGCATGGTGTCTCTATGCTATAAATCTGACCCAAACTTTGAATTAGTTCCAGGCCCAGAGTACAAAATTCTGCTGCCAATAGTAATGGGTATTACTATGATTCATTTACTAAAAGGATAACAGCCTTGAGGAGTGGGGGAGAGACAGAGAACCAAACAGCCCTCCTGAAATAAGAATAAGGGAAGAATAATTATCCATTAAACATGTTAACAGTAATATAAATTGCCTGTTTGGCAGTAACATCAGCATGTATGCACAGCACCTTTCCAACTAATTAAGAGCGTCCAATTCTCAGACCCAATTTAGCACAGTGTTTACGCTTCTTTATTTTCTCTTTCCCCCCCTCTCTTTTCCTGATTAATGAGGTCAGGAAAAAATGCGCCATGCCAATAATAGTTTGTATTAACCACAGGAAGCACAACTCAGTACTTTTCCTCACAATGACGGTTAGCAAGAAAAAGGAGGAGGAAAAACCCAGCAACTCAGTTCGCGCACAAACTGCCCAAGAAAGAGCACTCAGTCTGCCAAGAACGCTGCAGGAAGGTTCATAAGTGACAGCGTCATTTAAAGCAAAATACTCCTTTCAACTGAAAGGAGTCAGACTTTTTTTACGTTTATCTGGCAACCTGGCATTCAGCCTAAATAAATAGATTAATAGCATTAATATTAATATTGCCAACAACAACAGCTACTCCTATTGCTACTACTGTCATAAAATGTATTGGCAATGCCCAAGGAAATAGCAGCTGCTACTTATTTGCATCTTTGAAAGACAAGACTGTTCATCCACATGATTACAATAGAGGGCAAAACCTGGATGATCCTTGTGACTCACTCACTTCAAAAGTAAAAACTACACATGACAGACATGTTCAAAATATTGAGAAAGGGGCAATCCTGCATGAGGCTTTGTTTTATATGACCTCTGAATCATTGAGTGTGTACTGCTTTCAGCCACTGAACTATGACAAGCAGTATGTTTTCTTTAGGTCCTAAAACTGCAGTGGCCAAAAAGTACCTGGGCTTAGTTCACAAGGGTTGTAACACAAGCAGGGTAGCTGTCTGTTTCTCCCTTCCAGCTTTTAGCATTTTTTTTTCTTTGCCTGTCTCATTTCTGAAGTCAGAGACAGGTGAGGAAATATTGTTTAAAAACAGTGAGTTGTGATAAGGAGCGTGGGATAAAATTTGCGCTCCCTTCCCATCCAACCCCTTTTGTGGAAAGACTAGCCCTACTCAGCCATGATTTACCTATGAGCAGAGTAAGTGCATATTTAATATACTTTGGGTTGTCACATCCGTTTCAGAGGGACTTAAGATATCCCAGAGTGGGAGGCTAAAAGCCATTTATGTGCTAAAGTAAATGTGCTAATCATGTCTCTAAGAACAAATTTGGGAAAGCACACAAAGCACAGCTTCTTTCCAACCCCTTGCTAGTACAGCTACGTGTTTGCGCAGATGGGTGTGTTAGAAAGCAAAGGGCTGGCTGCATACTCTACTTCATTCAAGTCCAAGAAGACAGAGAGAGGGGATAGTTTAGGTCCCTGCCACTCATTTTCCAAGATGCTGCCCAATAGCCTTTTCCAAAGAGATGTACTACGAGAATTCTTCAAGATATTTTTATTCCTCTAACAGACAGAATCTGATCCCCACTATATTTCCTTTCAAAAATTCTAGTCGGGTTGAAAAATAAAAGGGGTGGTGGTGTCATGAGCACTGATGGTGAGCAGGAGGGGGCCCCTATCCAGGGGGGAAAACGCATGCGTAGTAGTGAGGAGTTGAGCAGCCATTCAAAGAGACACAGATCAGACCCGCCTTGACTTTGGGGTTTATCTGTCTGGGTTTTCCCATGCTTCTTCAGTTTGTTAGGATTTTCTGGCTAATGTAGCAGTAATAAAACACTAGAGACTTATTCCTTGTCTCAGCGTGGTTCCTGGCTGTTAGGACAGGTGGTGTCCATTGTTTGTTTCTTGATATAAAAATCCTCTTCTCACCCCTATGGGTGGCATGTGTCTTCCTCAACCTTGGGTCCTCTACCAGAGGCCGGGGAGTTTGAGGGTTCTGCGCAGTCTCTTAGCTGTTCCTAGCACTGCACCCTTCTGAACAGAGAGCTCTGAGGTTGCTCCTGGGATCTGTTGGAGCCACTCTCCCAGCTTAGGAGTCACAGCCCCGAGTGCCCCTACCACCACTGGGACCACTTTGGCCTTCACTTTCCACATCCTCTGTAATTCCTCCTTCAGGCCCTGGTACATCCCCAGCTTCTCATACTCCTTCGTCCTGATGTTGCTGTCACTTGGCACTGCTACATCTATCACCACCGCTGTCTTCTGGTCCTTGTCTACTACCACGATGTCTGGTTGACGGGCCACTACCTGCCTGTCTGTCTGGATCTGGAAGTCCCGCAGGATCTTAGCCCTGTCATTCTCCATGACCTTCTGTGGAATCTCCCATCTGGACTTGGGAGGGTCTAGCCCATACATTGTGCAGATGTTCCTGTACACAATGCCAGCTACTTGGTTGTGCCGTTCAGTGTATGCTGTTCCTGCCTGCATCTTACACCTTGCCGCTATGTGTTGGACTGTCTCTGAGGCCTCTCTGCACAGTCTGCACCTTGGATGCAGGAATCTAGTGTGGTAGACCCCTGCTTCTATGGATCTGGTACTTAGTGCCTGTTCTTGTGCTGCTGTGATCAGTGCCTCAGTGCTGCCTTAGTCCAGCCCTTTCCAGCCACTGGTAGGATTTCCCAAGGTCAGCCACCTCAGCTACCTGTCAATGGTACATCCCATTCAGTGTCTTGTCTTGCCCTGGCACTTCCTCTGCTTGATCTTCCTCCCATGACTGCAGCAGGTCATCTTTGGGTGCCATCTTACTGAAGTACTCTGATATACTCCTGGATGCTCTGGGTTTCATCCAGGACAGTGGCTCAGTAGCTTTGACACTCAGCAGACCCCGCCCAACACATATATATTCCACATTCCATAACACGTATACATACATACGCGCATGTGTGTACACACACTATTAGAGACAGTTTACTGTAGTGGTTAAGGCATCAGGCTAGAAACTGGGAGACTGTGAGTTCTAGTCCTGCCTTAGGCACAAAGCCAGCTGGATGACCTTGGGCCAGTCATTTTCTCTCAATTCTATGAAAGAAGCAATGGCAAACCACTTTTGAAAAATCTTGCCAAGAAAACTGCAGAAAACTTGTCCAGGCAGTCTCCAAGAATCAGGCACGACTGAACAGATTAAAAAAAATTACTATTATGCAGTCATTTTACTAGTTTCAATTTCTTCACTTTGTAGTTAGACGTGCTATGGCATGTGATTTAATTTTAAAAGATAACAACAGAACAATGCTGGAATTTGGAGAATATTTAGAAAACAGGACATATACATTCGATGTTGACTACATAACTTCATAAACAACTGACCTGTTTACATAACCCAATAAGCCTGATTTTTTTTACTTATTCCTCCCAGAGGAGTGATTAGGTAAATCATGGAGATTCTTTACTTGGTTTGCTTATCATGATGTGTGAATCAGAATTTCTTGCTTGCCTTTTCAAAATAAGGCAGAAATCAGAAGCCAAGAAAAAAGCATGGCCTCTGATATGTACTTAAAAACAAGGAACAAGTCACAGATCCAGATTTAAACATCACTGAACAAGAGATTGAACAAGATTGAAAAAGAGATTGAAAGGGTTTCCCATAATTTTGTTTAGCTATGCTTGCTAAATAGCTCTGCTCAATAAAAAGGATCAAAGCAAAATCCTGTTCTGAGATATTGCAAACGATATTAAATTTTACGCTATACATTTATTTTGTATCACATTACAGAAGTTACACTTTTCTCAACTTTTTTTGCACATTTCTTTTGTACAATACTGTAGTCTCTGTTGTATATTTCTACAAATACCTCATTCATTTATTTGTTTATTGCATTTGTATATTGCCAGACTCAAAAAATAACTCAGCAGTTTACATCATAAAAACATAAAACTTCATAAAAACCTAAAATCAAGATAAAATATAAATCTGCCATAATATGATAGGCACAATTCACTACCCAAAGTTCTGCCAGAAAAGCCGTGCCTTCTAGAGTTTCTGGAAGATCAACAATGTTGGCACCAGCATAATTTCCAGAGGGAAACTATCTCATAATACAGGGGCTGCAACTGAAAAAAACTGCCTGCCCCATTACCTCACAGACCTGGGGGATCATTTTAAAAAATGGCTAAATGATGTTAAAAGGAATCCAAAGTGATGTAACAAGCAAAGGTCAGCATAATTTTAGTCAATCATTCATTTTTTAAATTCAGATATCCTCCTAATGCCACCTAATATTTGGATTGTTTCAGAATATTTCACCTACATAAACAGAGAGGAAAAGTGCAATGCAGTTTTTGTAAATGGCGTCTTTCCTCTCACAATTAACTCAAACCACATGCATTCCCTGAACAATCCACAGATCTTGAGTCTCTCTGTTCCTCTATCCCACTGGTTAATGTTTTCCTCTGCTCTGTCCCCCAGTCTACCCAAATTTGGTTAGAAAGAATGGCAGTGGTAGCAGCAATTCAATTCCTTCCTTCTACTTACTAAACTGACTGGGGCAAAGCTGTGCCTGGCAGCTGCAGAAATGCATTAAAGACCCGTATTAGCTACAGCACTGCTTACAAATGTATTTTTATTAAGGAATTTGTGAAGACAATAATCTAATGCTAGATGCAGCTGATTAACGAAAAAATTCTCCCACTTCTTAGCACCATACTGAGCAGAAGGATATATATTAGAACAGTGTAACATCAGCCTTGAAGTGGTTAAACAGCTTATAGCTGGTATCTTCTATTGGCAATCTTTCTAATCCAGATTAGATTTATGGTGTAAATTACAATATCTTCCCGCTAAATGCAGACGGCCAATGCTGTTCAATCATGGGGAGCTTAAATTTAGTAAATTGGTTTGCAAACTGACATTAAAATTTTATTCCGGATGAAACTGCAACCATTCTCCTATGAACTTGGCCAGTTGTTCAGCCTTTTCCATCCTGATTCCATTCAGATAGGTAGGACTACCTATATACAGGTAGTCCTCGACATATGACCATTTATTTAGCAACCATTTGAAGATACAGCAGCATTGAAAAATGTGGCTTATGACCGGTCCTCACACAACTGTCACAGTGTCCCTGCAGTCATGTGATTGTGATTCAGATGCTTGGCAACCATCGTGCATTTACAACAGTTGCAGCATCCTGCGGTCACAACATCACGTTTTGTGACCTTCCCAGCTGGCTTACAACAAGCAAAGTCAATGGGGAAGCTGGCAGGGAAGGTCGGAAGTCACAGTCACATGCTGTCTCAACGATCATGGTGATTTGCTTAATGACCATGGCAAAAAAGGTCATAAAATTCGGTGCAGTCACATGATGCCTCTTTTAATGATTGCACTGCTGAACAACGAATTTTCTGGTCCCTATTGTGGTCATAAGTCAAGGACTATCTGTACTTTAACCATGCTGGTTAGCATTCTGGAAGTCACAGTTATCAGGTTGAGGAAGGTTAACTTATTGTCATGTTCTCTTTTGCTATATCTTTTTAGATAAAGCCATTTCGTGATTAATACCACCATCAAAACCTCAACTTGAAAATTAAATTTATGAGATACCCAGTTCTTTTCAGTACAGAAAGACTTGGAGGATTATTGAGAAATTTATCACTAGGGAAAAAAGAGCATAATTAAGAAAGAGACATTTACTAAAGAGAAGAATTATGGGTGATGACCAATCTATATGCTTACAGTTGCATTTTAGTTCTTTTTTCTGACAGAATGAAGAATTACTCAAAGAACAACAAAGTTCTATTAAGAAAAAATCATGCTTATTGGAGGAGCATGAGAAAATAAACAGTTTATTACACAGAGGAAGACAAATATTTCTCCACTACCCAGATAAAATCTACAATATAAATGGCTGAATAGCCAAAATTGCCTCGCTTTTAAGAACTGTTACTGTTCTTTTTAGTGGTGATTTTCCTTTAATCAGCCTTGGCCACTTCCTGGTTGAACTACTGCCACATGTTGTACATGGGGTTACCCTTGAAGACCGCCCAGAAGTCACAACTATCCTACTAAGATATGCTGAGTTCAAATGACAATATTGAAAACCAATCAATCATTCTCTTTAAATATGTATCTAAATCAGGTGGGAACAGAGGACTCAATTTTTAATGACTATTTTAATTTCTGGTCCTATAATCATAAAGTTTTTAAAACATCAAAGCGTTTCTGTACATTTAACATATGTTAAGGATTCTCATAACTTTTATTTTTATGCAGCATTGAAATGCAAGTAAGATTGATTTGGTATAACTTTTCTGATGTAAGGTTTTTAATGGCAATTTATGTTTCCAAACTAAAAGACTTTAGATTTACCCCAGACCCCAAGGAAGTTTTGCATTAGGGAAAGCCCATTCTGAAAGCTTGCCTGAAGCAGGAGGAGGGAGCCCCTTTGGAAAAAACAAAAACCTAGATGCCTTTCATTTTTCCTGGATCATGGCCACTGCTTTAGAATGGAAACATCTGAATAATTTCCTTTTCCTTCATAGAGATTATAAAGCATATGCTTTGAATAACAGACTTCAAGGTATGCGTCACATGACAAACTAGTTGGCCATCTCCTTTCTATATACAGAAACAGCCCTTCCACCAGCACAGAAATGCAGAACTTAAAAGTCTGAAGTACAATGATCCAGAACGAGGTTTACTTCAGGTTTTTCCATCAAAAATCTGTTTAGAATAATGAAAACAGGGTATTTCTCTCTTTCGAATAGGTAATTTTCCCCAATCTTCCTCCAGCATCAGTACTTCAGAAAATCAGCTACTTGGAACTGAAAATTCTATTCTGAAAATAGCTTTCTCTGAAGGTTGTTTTTTGTGGGGAGGGAGAATTTTCAGAAATTCAAATAAACAGGCTTCTCATATATGTGAACTTTCCTTATGAGGGTAATGTCTCAACTATCCTTCAACAACTAGAATTCTCCTACATCTCCTACGTTCTCCTAAATGTAGAACTCCTCTACATTTAGAGGAAAACAGCATGTCCCTTTGTAGGACTGTGCAGATTTACAATATAATGGAACCTCTGACAATTAATATTGTTGCTTGAGTACTGTTGGGAGAAGAGAATGTCTCTGGAGATTTTCTTCAAAAATTGCATGGTTAAACAATTTACATCCTTTATGCCATGACAAATATGAAATAAACCTTCCAAAATACATTTCCTATCACCCGATTGTTTATCATCCAGTTGTTTTATCTCCAGATGTTCTGTTTAAAAAGTGATAGATTCATGAGGCTATCAAGAGATGGTGCTCAGCCAACTGTTCAGGGATCTTTGAGGTACTTGATTGCTCCAGGATATGTCTCAGATATTTAAAGGCAAATGCCCAAACCATCAACTAATCCAGTGAACAAAGGCACAGGGGTTTAGATTCCACAGCTTTAGTTCCTCTGCTGTATTCGTATTTCTAGTACTTAGTACTTATACTGTCACTGTATTTTCAATTAATCAGGATTTACTGGTCAACTAACTATGTCACCTTCCAAATGAAAGCCAAACAACAGGAAAAACAGATCTTACATGGTTAGGAACTATTATATCTACTGAACACTAGTACAAACTTTCCTAACTTTACACCCTCTAAATTTCAAGTCCCAGCATTTTCAGCAAAGGGCAAGGAATACTGTCAGTTGATCCACAAATTTGGATGGCACCCATTTGAGGAAAGCTTGTTTAATAGAATGAAGTTCAAGAAAGCAGCTATTGATGAAATGACATTGATAGGAAGGCAAGCTACTAACCTACTAAAAGTATCTTTATTAAGTGAGAGATGCATTTTTTTGCTCTCATGTAAACATTGCAATAAAGATATTCAAGTGATTCCATTTTACTTAATTGGAAATACAAACAAAATGGGGTGATACACATAAAACCAAACAAAAACAATGAAACAATGGCATCTGGGGACAAACCCAACTGAGATAATGAAAAACATAAAATCACAGCAATGAGGAATTATCCAGGCCTTCAGGGACCTACAAAATGATAGCAGGGTTCATGCTCCATGAAAATCTCAGAGAGTATGGTATTCCAGAAGGGAGATCAGTACTGGGGGAACCCAGAGGAGTCTCTGAAAAGGTACCTTAATATTAATACAGTATGAATATGCACAGCTGGAAATTGGTTACAATATCATAAGGTTGAAGAAAGGCTACACTGTGATACTGACAAATGTAGAATAAAAGATTTGCCTAATAAAAGAGGGAAAATATATTTTTTCCATTATAAATCAAGGTAAATTCATATTGTGAGACAACAGCTTTAATGAGGTCATGTGTTCTTGTCCACAGCTTGATCAAAAATATGTCTTCAAAGGAAACACCACTAACTAGCTGCCCGATAATGCTCATGAGAAACAGTAAACAGAACCATAAAAGATTTCCCCAAACATCAGGAATACCTCCAATAAACTGATAAATACAGGGTAATTACAATCTAAGGTTATACTGGCATTAGGAAAGCACACAAACTCCCCAGTCCTGCAATATTCCAAGTAAAAGTGGATGTAAATACATGTGAACAGTATGTTTGCCACTCACAGATGCTATATTTTAAGTAAGCTAACTCACAGTATATTGAGATTAACCATGCAAGAAAGAATCCCAGGGGAGCAATAAGCAAGGTAGACCTAGCCAAGTAATTGAAGAACAGATTTCAACAGCAGCAGGCAACCTTTTTATAGCTGTAGACTGTGCTTTTACTTCGGGGGGGGGGGGGGAGCTTTCTTTTTTCTTTTTCATTTCTTTTTGGCCAAGAGCTGCAGGTGATGTGGCCAATGACCTCACTGGGGTAGGGGGTGTCAGGGGAAACCTAACATTCCCAGCTCTGTACTCTGCATTGGGGGGGGGGGCACTTCTTGTTCTTTTCTTCCAACCCCAAATGGGTGCATTAAGACGAGGAGGCATTTAACACACGTATTTTATTGCATTGGTAGTAAATAAGTAAATAAATTACACTGCTGGGGGAGGGGGAAATCACTCAACTGAAAATCAGTGTTTGCCATAGCCATATTAACAGTGCAATTTTGCAAGTCTTTAGAATCCCCCCCAAAAGGGGAGGGGGGAGCCAGAGTGCCATATAATTTTGCAGCCACAGACTGTACAGACTTTTTACAAAAAAGTAGGCTTTCAAATATTGATTTTAAATAATCAGTAGAAAATACAGTGTAGGTAGGCCTTGCACTGACAGAATTGTTTCTATCGGTAGAACAGGGAGAAGAAAATCGTCCCATTCTACTGCAGCACTTCCTCAGTTTAGAATATAGTTGGGGAGGTTGTCTTCTCCCTTTTCCACTGCCTGTGACTTTTTCCCGAAAGAAAACTGTCAGAAAACTGATTTCAGATTCTTTTGGTAGCATTTAATCTAGATCTCTAAATTTGGCAGCATTTTGAGTAGAATACCTGAAATAGGAAAATTTAGGCCGTGCACTTGTACATCTCTTCTTTAACATAGGAAAAGAACAGTGGTAACTTGTATTCAGGCTGTTACGGTTTACTAAAAGTGTTCCAAAATGGGGCACTTAGACGTGATCTATCATTTACAGGGCAAGCCAGGTACATTTGAGTGACAATAACCCTTCTTAGAAGTTCCACTTCCTCAATACTTTTGATTATATTAAACTTAGGGGAAGCAAAATTTCCACGTAGACTCAGAATCATATATTCATTTGTGCAGATATTTGCTGTATTTATTTACATATGTTCAGGTGCAGTCGTGGGGAGTTAAAAATATATTAGTTCTATTCAAGTACAGATAATGTATTTATCACTAAAATGTCTTTAAAAAGGAAAGTGCATAAACAAGCAATACGAAAATCTTGTAAGAATTTCTAATAAAATGCTTCCACACAGCTTTATCAATACGTGCTTCCACACAGCTTTATCTGAACAGATAAAAGGTATGAACAGCAAGGAGTTTGTTGGGTTCAAGAGCAGACAAAACTTAAAACCTTTCATGTTGAATCAACTTTTTCTGTTGCAGTGCCTGCCCTCTTGAACACCATACCCCTGAGATCCAGTTGGTCCCAACCCTGCTGGCATTTCACAAAGCTTTAAAAACATACAGTAACTATTTCTCCAGGCATGGGGGCCAGGGGATTAATGCAGCCAATGAGATAAATTGTTATTTGTGATTGTTGTTGTTCTTGGCTGCCATTATGTGTATTATTAGTATTATGAGTTTTAAGTTAGTCGACTACAGTCACTGAAGCAATATGGGCGTCCATATAAATTATTGACATAATAAATAAATAAATCTAAAGTCGAGAAATAACTTCATTTCATGGAGCAGCCTCCTTGCAGGTTCCTATTGCCTTGAATTTTTACCCTTTTTTGTCTCTTCATCTATGCTTCCAGCTTCTGGTGTTAATTTGCTTGCTTACCGAGTTATTTCATAGATTTATAGAGATTTATAGAAAAAACATTGATATCTTCAAATTTAACACAAAAGTACTAACAGGAGCTCCTGCTCACCTAGCAGTTCGAAAACATGCAAATGTGAGTAGATTAATTGGTACCGCTTCGGCGGGAAGGTAACGGCGTTCCGTGAGTCATGCCAGCCACATGACCACGGACGGGTCCTTAGGGACAACGCCGGCTCCAAGGCTTAGAAACGGAGATGAGCACCGCCCCCTAGAGTCAGACTCGACTGGACTTTACGTCAAGGGAAACCTTTACCTTTACCTATAGAGCCACCCACCTCAAATAAATGACTGGGCGCTTACAACATTAAAATAATAAAAGCATAAAAAAACAGCTTCTGGTGGGAATGGCGGACTGAACAGCTGTACCTGCTGGTTCAGTGGACAAAACTGACAACACGGTGAATTTTCTGGGCTCAGGCAGGTCTTCCTGAAGCCCCAAAACGTTCTCCGGATCAAGGAGAATTCCAGGAATCACCCCATCTGTCCTCTGAAAGGCTGATTGTAGCCAGAAGATTGCAAACTGAGCTTCGCATTTGCCTGGTAAGATCAGCTGGGAGGTGCGGGATTTCACCATTTTCCGAGCCGCGCCATAACCTTAAAGGGACACTAAGTCCAGTCACCCCACTTCTTAACCACCAACTTGCAGTTTTCTTTTTTAAGCATACGTACACCAAGAGAGGCTTTCTACAGCGAGGAGAAGCTGGTTCTCTTGGTGCCTAACGTTATTTCTGGGATTACTTCTTAATTAATTTTTTTTTTTTTAAGTTTTGGAATTCATTTTCTTTCTAAAGGAAATTAAGATTGAGACTAAACAATTGTTCTCCTGTTAGTAGGTAAAGGTTTCCCTTGACATAAAGTCCAGTCGAATCCGACTCTAGGGGGCAGTGCTCATCTCCGTTTCTAAGCCTTGGAGCCGGCGTTGTCATAGACACTTCCGGGTCATGTGGCCAGCATGACGACTCGGAACGCCGTTACCTTCCCGCCGAAGCGGTACCTATTGATCTACTCACATTTGCATGTTTTCGAACTGCTAGGTGAGCAGGAGCTCCTGTTAGTACTTTTGTGTTAAATTTGAAGATATCAATGTTTTTTCCACACGTTGAATCGGCTGATCAGTTTCCTGTTCACTTTCCCTTGAGAACTGTCTGCTATCTCACTTCACCTAAACAAGCTGCTAACTTTTGCTTTTCACTGATTAAGCTTCTAGGGGAATTTACTGGGTGAGACATGGAGGAGTTTAGACAGATCTTTTCTGAACTTCACCAGGATTTCAAGCAGATTTCCTCTGATTTTTATTGTGCTTTTATGCAAGACATCTAGGACATTGTAAGGTCTAAAATGTGTCTTCAGGTTGGGGATGTGGTGGATGAAATTGAAGAATTTAAGAGTGACAGAAATGACTTTTTCAAGACCAAGAGTGGAATTATTAGCGAGATGCTGGAGGAGAATTACACAAAGGACTTGGAGAAAACCAGGGGAGAGAGTGACCTGCAAGCCATTGATCTCCTGGTGGAATGCCTGGAAAAGAACCTTGAATCTCTGAGGACTAGGAGGGCAGTTGGATTGGCTGATTTTTCTAAAAGGGAAGTTCTGAGCATACTGTGGAGATATGTAACTGCCTTGGTTTATTATGAAGTGGGATAAGGTTTGAAAATGTTCTATCTGGTTTGCTTTAATGATTTGACAGATGTTATTTGCCTTTAAAGATTTGGATTTAATGTCTTGAATTGATTTTTATGGGTTTATTAAGATTAAAGTTATTAAAAATTTTGTATTAGGGTTAAAGAATGTTGGTCAGGTTATTATCATCAAAATTGTTGTAGTATTAAGTATAATAGTAGACAACTTAAGCTTTTTAATTTGATTCTTATTATAGTAGTCAGAAATGTATAGAATAGTGGTAGGAATGGAAGTTGTCTACTATTATACTTAATACTACAACAATTTTGATGATAATAACCTGACCAACATTCTTTAACCCTAATACAAAATTTTTAATAACTTTAATCTTAATAAACCCATAAATTAAAATTGAATTTTTAAAATTTCTTTTTTTTATTTTAATATAAGGGGGAGGAGTAACTGTACTTAGTGACTTTTATTAAGTGTTCAAGTGGACTGATTTATAGAAATAATGTGGTGTTTTGGGTTTAATACAGAGTAGGAGATTGATAGTTGAAATTGCTATATATCCTTGCTGTTTAAAGTCGGAAGCCACTTCTTTTTGTAAAATTGAAAAAAAATATTTTTGTGTTTTTGCACTTTGTGTAGGTTTGTTTTTCCTTTTTTGTAGTTTGTTGTTTTCTTGTAGTTTTTACTTTTCTTCTTAAACTTAGTAAAATTTATTACAAAAAAAAACATATAAAAACAAAATCCACAGCAGCTGAGAATTATAAGCATAGACAGCAGTCAACATAACCAGGACACAACAGGCTCCTTCATGCATCCAGAGCCAGGCTCAAGCACGGAACCACATCTTCAGGGCCTTCTGGAAGGCCAACAGGGACAGGGCCCATCTGATCTCTGGAGGGATGATATTCGAAAGGGCAGGCACCACAACAGAAAAAGCTCTTCTTCTGGGCTCCTTCAGCTGACACTCTTGGTGGACGGGACCTGGAGCATGCTCCTTCTGCCTTACCAGATAGGACAGGTAGAAACAACTGGGAAAGACAGTCCTGTGAGTAATCTGGCCCCAAGCCATGAAGCGCTTTAAAGGTGACCACCAGCACCTTGAATTGCATTTTATGGTCATTTCAATACTACAGTGTATGATAAAACCTCATTCTTCCCCTTGTCAATAATTATATCAGGAACAATGTCTTGAATCAGGAGACTGAGCAAAATGTTTCCTTCTACTGCTAACTGCCACTTAGGCAATGTACTGAAGCAATACCTAACTAACAAAGAGAACAATAAATATGAAACATTGCTCTATCCTATTTTACTGTCAGGGATTCAAAAATTACTTTTACATTTAAGAAGTGTTTCTCACTGAAGTGAGATTTAGGTTGGAAGGGCATCTGTAATCATTACCCTCACTCACTGGATTATTCTGTTACCTCATGTCAGCACTGGAACTCGGTCTGGGCATCTCTTTTCACCCTCAACCTGAGATGTCAAATGTAGCATAAGCAATATGCTATAGACCATTATAAAAGATGTACAGATAGCAAGATGCAGACCAATTACCTGTATCATGTTTTTATTTGTTTTTATTTATTATTATTTCAAATTTATTCACAGCCCAACTCACTTGAAGAGCGACTAATTTTACCAAATTAATACAGAATGGTCTCCCTATTAATTAAGGATATCCTCTCTAAAGTCAGTATTTATAAGCACTCGAATAGCTGACCTGTAACCCTAAGGCTGTTTCAGCAAAAGACATATGTAGGGAGATCTGGGCATCCTCAACTGGTAACATGAAAATATCCTCTTTCTCATTCATCTAGCTGGTCTTTTAATCATAACAGTAAACTGAATCTGGAATCTATCTGATAGAAGAGAAATACCTGGTTAAGTTGTTGGGGTTTTTTTCCTACAAAGGTGCCTATTATAGCCAACAGCCACTTCAACAAGCTAAACAGGGTCAGACCTGGGTTGATAATTGGTTGGAAGACTGCCATCCAAGAACAGCAGCAGACCGAGAAGACGAAAAAACATCCCAGAAAAAGGAAATGGCAAACCACTTCTGTATTGTTGCCAACAAACCCTATATAGACATATCTCTGACATAACCAGGAGCCAGTCTTGACTTGAAGGAGATTGTACTTTGGAGGCAGATAATGAGACAGATCTTCAGCTTGCAATCGGCCACTTATTCAGCATTTTTGCAACCATGGTATAGAAGGATACCTCAAATGAAGCCACTGCTTTTAACGTAGTTTGAAATCTTGCAACTGTGAAAATAGGTAATAAATTTTCTCTGGAGCTCCATTTTCAGCTTAGCATGCCAAGGAACTCCTAACTTAACTTAAGAGTAGATGCTCCTTTTTTAATTTTCTGTCATAACTACAACCTCAGAATTTTTTTCCTCAGAGAGCAGTACATCTTCTTCCGAGCTACAGTTGGGGACAATCAACAATGGGGAGGATATCTGGAGACCACAGCAGAATTTAAGGACAGCTGGTAGTATGGAGGAGGGAACCCAGCTCAAAGGCAGCAGCTTCTCCCATTCATGTTTATCCTATTATTTTTGCCTCCCTTATATTCTCACCTATAGTAATAAACATGGTTCCAAGGTTGTTAGTTGATTGTCTGCAACTGTAGCTTGGAAGAAGATGCACATCTGAGGAAAAAAATGGACAAAAGGACTTGAGAGGGAGATAATACAGAACACCAACAAAGGTGTATAAACACATAGCATCTATCTCCTGGCCCTTTTCAACAGCAATGAAACCCACTGATCCTGTTAGAGAAGCAGGACTGTTGAGCATCTGGATGAAGTAGGCCATTCATGCTTACAGAGTCGATGCTCAGTAATACCCATGTAGTCTTATACAACTAAAGTCTATGCAAAAGGAATTCTCTTGCTACCAGAAGTGTTACGTTCTGCCCATTATTGTTGAAAAGCAGGCTACAGTAATCATTATACTACACTTGCACCTCTGTATGCCCACATAAATACAAAGAATTATTGGGCTGTAAACCTTCATTAAAATAAATAGTATTTGACTCCTAGAACTTCAGTTTGAGTTGCTTGTCAAGAGGAGATAAATATTAATGATATCAGCTCAAGCATTTTTACTTACATCAGAATGGGTTGGACATAAAATGGGAAGCAAAGCAAGCCCATTTGAATTATCTTTCTCATGAAACAGCTGATACCCTGAACTCCCCAAAAGTGATTGGATGGAGAAGCATATTTAATTAAAACATGAAAAGCAGAGCATTTTGAAAGATCACTTCAAGTGCACACACAATAAAATTAAATGTACATACATGTTTCCATCTAAACACGTACCATTGAAATAAAATATATTCTACAAAAGTTAAAACTTCAATTATAAAAGAGGAGGCCACCCAAAGATCATAAAAGAAATAGCCAGAAAAGAGCATTAGAAGAAGCAATGTTCATTTATTAAGACAGTCACAGAAACACAAGAGGATTCCAGAAGAAAGGAATTTGGGTTTGACGTCAAAAACGGAGAGACTAAGAAAGCTCTCCTGAGTTACGTTGCTTTGTTACTACCATCTCCTTACAGCATCTTTGCCCTATCAGTTCCCATGATATTGGCACACTTAGAACTGAGTCAGTTATACAGTATTTCAGCTCTATTCTTTGAAACCAGAGTTTAAAGCTGGATCTTTTTTATCTTCCTTCGCAGAGCTAAGATTCATGGGCAGCCCATTTTCCCATTGGCATTGTACTCATCTCCCTGCTTCTCCCAGCTCCTGGGGACAAGCCAGCCCTTTTGGCTAAGCCTACCTGGAATACATTCACAGCTGACTCTTCCTCGGCAACAGTGGTAACTCTGCAGCTCTAATAAGGTTAAACCCCTTCCCACCACTACTGCCTTACCTCCCTGCTGACAAAAACTAGGTTTTATCCTCACAGCTCTCAATGGGGCTTTAAATACAGGAAGAGTGACAACATGACACCCAGGTTGACAGGAGGGGAGGGAGGCGCAAGCATTCCCTGCTGTTCATTCTTGTCCTTGTCAGTTCATCAGCTCAGGTCAATGGGACAGCATCACATGCAAGCATTTTTGTTTATACCACACAGATGCACATCTGTTCCAAAACATGTAGGGTGATCGCATTAGTTATTGTTAAATTTACTTATTGTGATGTTTCGGCAAAGGGTCTATTGGTATGGCAGATCTGCATTTGTTCAAGAGGCAGTTCTGAAGTATGTTTTTTTGCATTCTTCTACTGGTCACTTGAAGAGGAGCACTGATTGGTTCATCAAGTTCACTGCATTTCCGAACTAGCAGGATCATGCAGCAAACTTTAAAATGGCTTGGAAGAATTGGGGAATGACCCGGAGCTTCACAAAAGTGCTCTAAGACAGGACTGCTTGGATCTTTTAAGGAGAAACCTAAAGCCTGAGAGTTAATCATCACTGATTTAAAGCATTAAAAAAATCAGAATGTTCCAATAGCTTCAGAAACTGGCTGGACATTATATTCCAGGCAGATTACCCCAGTAAAATGTATTCACATTCACCTTCTGACCCAATTTTAATTTCTGGATACTTTGCAAAAGCAGCTTGATGTAGAACACATGTTAATAATAATGTTTCAATAAAGCTCAGACTGAAAACTGAATAGTTTTTGGCTTAAGTGTAACAGTTCAGGATACACATGACACAAATTCAATCATGTTGGTAACTGGGCCAGTGGTAGACAAATACTGACACTGAAGGCATCCCAAATGACTGTTAGAATTTCTTTCAGCCCCTTTTCATCTAACTAAAGGATGAGAGCACGAAAACTAAAAAAGCAGGAAAAATAAATCCAGACCAAGAACTTGACAATGTGCATGCCAGGCTCCCTGCTTTTTCTCTTCATAGTAAATTAATCTGTCAGCCAGAGGCTTAGTCTGTACAACTGATTGTTTTTTTTAAAAAAGCAAGATGACTATTGTTCAACTACACAAAGTGCAATAGGATTAGCGCACTGACTCGTTTCCCTTGTTTTTCATAGAAAGAATCAAGAGAATTCTAGAAGCAGGACTTAAAACAATAACTTATAAGGGCAGCACATATCAGCCACACCAGAAGAGGAAAAGCATGGTGCCCTTTCTTTTTACTTTTTGCACATTTTACCCATTTTGAAATATGAAGAAGCTGTAACACCTTTTGAAATGCATGCCACTTTCAATATCTGGTGGCACACTACAATATCTAGCATGTATTCATCTGTAATAACAAGTTTTTGAACTTATAAATAGAAATTTGAAATCATAAATAGAAATGATAACAAAACTTGATACAGAAATGTTATTTCTGTCTTGATATAGGAAAAAAATGTTTGTGTTCTACGTTGGAGTAGAATAACACAACTTGATGAATATTCATAAGTTCCTTCCTTCTCAAACAATTTATACAAGGTATGACCTATATCCTTTCCTAACAGAAGCAGGAGCTCCTGAGTATAACAGAACCTTCTGGACGGCTTAGGCAAATAAACTACAAGATCTTAACAGCTGCACACACAAAATTTGCCCCACAAAATCTCTCCTTCAAAGGACCACCCCTTCCTGAAGAATATGATACTTAGGGTGGTAAATTTATGACCTGAGCATAGCACTTGGTCACCTCTCACTCAGCCTCCTCCTTGAACACTGATGAGTAGATGCTTGGAAAGAGAAGCTACCTGCTGTAAAAGGGGACCCTTCCAAAAGGGAGTCTAGTCCAGGAGTGCTGTTATAAGAGATCCCAGGTGAAAAGCAAGCTCTGATTGACAGGCTCCAGCTCACGCTTGGAGTTGATTCTACTACACATACAATTGGTCTAAAGCACTTGATTGTTCCTCCTCTAGATTTCAATCCTGGTGGCTGCTAGGAACATGTAGAAAAGCACATACCTACCCAAGATTCCATAATCCTGTTGATCAACCTATCTATCTATCTATCTATCTATCTATCTATCTATCTATCTATCTATCTAAAAAGAATTAGTCAAGTTAATAAATTAGTAAACTTTGAACAGCCAATAAACACTCATCCTCTTTGCACTGAGTGAAGTCTTAGATGGCTAACAGTGTTGCATTCCTCCTGCTGTCCTAGGACTTATGTACTGAGATGCAGGATGAATGGGGAAGATGGAAAATGTCATTTGCAACTTGTTAATTATTGAACCTTTTTATGTTAGCAGTCTTTTCAAGCTGATATTTATTACAGAAGATAAACCAGCACTTGGCATTTGGCATACCAAAAGGTATTCAGCAGAATATTATGCATCATCACTAAAGCCGAGAAATACATTTAGTATTAGACTCAGTTTTGGGCAATTTTAAACTTTAAAGCTTCTAAAATGCTCTGTTACGTATGTGTTTTGTAAGTTGTCCAGAGTTCAAAGTTACAAAACACTCAGCATCTCAAATCTCAAGAATCTGGCAATAAACAATGCAGGTTAATTTCTGAACAGCATAAATTAGTGTATGGAGATGTACTTAAAAGAAGAATAATATCCATGGGTATTAAAAAAATAAGTGGATCCATTGAAAAGATTAGAAATCAAGGATTGAATTGACAAGGTTCCACTGAAATCAGTGCAATATACAAGTGGGAACTGAAGTGAGCTGACAGGAATAGAAATGGTTTCAACATTCGTGTTTTTATAATTGTAACTGTTGTTCTTTAATACTTTTGTAATGTATCCTATTCACTAAAGCTTCTTTTCCAGGTAAATTACTACTCCTGGTGAAAAACAAAGCTATTGAGTCCTCTTTTTAATGGGTTCAATGAGACGTGCAATATACTAAAATAAGCTTTCAGATCCAATTATTATTATTTATTTACTTCAGGCACTAGAACAGTTAAGGTAAGTAAACAAAAAAAAATATGGGTATAGTATGAACATCACATATAAAATAAATAAATGGGAATCTGCAGCAGGTTTATGCCTTGGATCCAAGGAAGATACTAAACTCACATAAATCATTCTCTACATACACACTTAACAAGTTACTGGACAAACAGTTACTGCTTCACTCAAGAGAAACTTGTGAAACTGCAGTGGAGTAATTGCAAACCTCAGGGCAAAATAGATACTATAAATGCAATTCCCCTCCAACAGAAATTGGATTTGTTATTTGGTATATAATTCAATATAGCATTCTAAAAACACATTATATAGCAACTATACAACCAGGAAGCACAAATAAAAAATCCCTACAATCTTACACCAGAGTCAGCATCTATATCATTTAAATGCTTTTAATTCGCTTGAACCCAAGAAGCAGTGAGGTGAATTTTATGCACTATTATAGTGCTCCAAAGATAGGCTTTAGAGAAGGGGCACATCACTCTAAAAGAAATCCATATGACCTAACTTATTATTCCACCACAATGAAGCAAAACTTACATTTCATTCCCACAATTGCATTAACAAAGGGAGAACAGCGTTTGATTTTAAGAAGACTGTTCCCTCCTAAGAGATTTACTGCTTAAAGTTATTGCTATTTGGTGTATGATTGGCAATGCCAATCAGAAAAAACTATTCAAAAGTAGAATGGTGAATTTGTTGAAACATGCAGACCGGTTTTTAGTATATTTGGAGCATTTATAAGACAGAAGATTTTTTTTCCCCATCTGCTATGGAAAGCAGGATAGTAACTCTGCTATCTACCTCACTATGAACACGTGGGAAGAGACTGGGTGAAGAGCTGAAGGAGGAAAGAGGGGCAGCTGCTGCATTTTCATTTTGTCCCTTCCCTTTTTGCACGCATGATCTTTAGGAAAACAATTCTATGTTGTTTTGGCTATGTCAGTAGAAAAGGAGGGGATGGTAAGTTAGTAACAGGAGACGGGGGGTAAGAAAACAGGGCTCCTGCTTTGCTTCATTCTTTTTTCTCAGAAAGAAACTGGGTTCAAATGGAGCTGAGCAAAACTACTGATGAAAGAAGGGAGTGGCAATCCAGGCTAAGAAGAAGAAACAGTTAAGGAAACTCCTGACTACCATGAATGAGTTTAAGTCTCCAGGACCAGACCTACTACCTCTGAAAGCCTGGATGGAACTTGTGGATCTTTGAGTCCCTTTCTGTAAGTAATAATGAAGGATGGGCATAGGCCAGAGGTATCAGGCTCCTAGTCAACTGCTCAAAGGCAAAAGTATTCTTTTTTCCAAATAAAATTCCCACAGAGTTAACCATATCTACTGAGATTAAAGTGGTAAAGGATACAAGAATTTCATAAAGAGAAATTTTGTCCCATTTAGAACCAATATATGTGTACATTACAGCAGAAAGAAAGGTATTTTTTTCACAGATTTCCTATGAACTGACCAGGAGATGCATCTCTTCACTAATAATAGGGAAGTTTGCTCTTGAGTCTTTATCAGTCTGAGAACCAGCAATTATAAGAGGATTGGAGAAGGGCAAATACTGGCTCCATCTTCATAATTTAGAAAATAATGCACTGCTTTGCAGTAGCCAGTATGCATTTCCTAAGTATATGTCATGCCAAACCAAACTGATCTCCTGACAGAATGACTAGTTTGGTTGTCCATGGGAATGTGGTAGACATAATGTCAAAGCATTTGACAAAGTCTCCAGTGTGCTTATAGTAGAAAATATGGCAAAATACAGGCTGGACTATGTTACCGCTGGATGGGTACAGAATAAATACACCCAATGAAGGTACATCAATCAGTCCACATCAAGTGGGAGAGAAGTGTTGAATTGAATACTGTAGGCATCATGCTGTTTGACATATTTATAAATAACTTGAATAATATATATGATTACTAAATCTGCAGATGACACAAAGAGGGGGGGGGAATAGTAAACACCTAAAGGACAGTATCAAAATTCAGGAGGATCATGTCAAGCTGGAACAATGGGCAGAAACCAGCAAGATGAATTTCAACAGGAACAAATATAAAGATATATATTTGGATAGGAAAAATCAAAGGCTCGTGTATATGATGGGGGAACCATGTGAGCAGCAGTACATGTGAAAAGGATCTGAGTATCTTGGTTGGTCAAAAGCTGAATGTGAGCCAACTTTGTGATGCATCTGCCAAAAAAAAACCCCAAATGCAGTCCTAGGCTGCATCAACAAAAGTATGGTGTCAAGATCAATTCCTCTCTCTTCTGAATTTTATATGCACACTGTATCTAGAATATTGCATCCAGTTCTGGTTATCACATTTTAGGAAGGACATTGTGTGTCCAGAGCACAGCAACCAAGATAATAAGGGATCTGAAAAGAAAATTGTATGAGGAATACCTGGAGGTACTGAGCACCTCTAATTTGAGGAAAAGATTACAGGGAGATGTGATAACTGTTCAAGTCTCTCAAGGGCTGTCATGTAGAAAATGGGGAAGAATTGATCAGAGTTGTTTCAGAACACAGGAGAAAACAATGGGTTTTAATTACAAAGAAGTAGGTTTTGGAGGGACATCACGAAAAATTTCCTAATGGTAAGAGCTGTCCAACAATGAAACAGACTGCCTCAGGAGGTGGTAGACTCTCCCTAACTGGAAGCATTTTAGCAGAGCCTTGACAGTCATTTCTCAGGGACGCTACAGTATTGGATACGCATATTGGGAGGGGGGGTTGGACTAGATCTAAGAAGCTTACATTCTATATTCAAATGTTTCTTATACTCTGTTATGTAATCACAGAAAATGAGAAACACGTGCACTACAATATCTAGATCATAATTCCTTGAAAGTATTTCTTAAAATAAATCAATGCCAGTTTATAAAATTAAGTTGGAATGTTCCCCAAAATGGATGCTGTATTGAGAAAGCCCCAAATCATTTTCAGAAATCTGGGGGTTAAAATCAGAGTATTTAAATTGTGACAAAACTATACACACTAACATGTTTTTCCATGTACTTGGGCTCTGTGGAAATCTGCTTTCAGCAGCACTCAAAAAAGAACATGGAAAGCTACTTAGACAGACCTCTGATGCCTCCCTCGGTCATAGAAGACAAAGCATGACAACCAGATGGAATGAAGTGAGGGGTTTCACTCTCTCTCACCAAAGGCTTGGGTGAAGAACCAGGTCTTTACTGTTCTGAACAACAGCAGAGTGGAGGCCATTTGGATCTCAGGGAGAACCTCATCCCAAAGGGGATGAGATTCTGCTACAGAAAAGGTGCACTACTGAGGTTGCAATAGATGACATTGTTTAATTGAAGAAACCCAGAGCACACCAACCCTGCAAGATCGAAGTGGTTGGGAGACAGGCGGTTCCTCAGGTATCCAGACCCTATGTTATATAGGGCTTTATAGGTAACAACTAGCACCCTGACTCACGCCTTAAAGCAAACTGGCAACCAGTGCATCTTGTGGAGCAGAGGTGTTACATGGGCATAACAAGACATACCCATGCTTGCACTGCGCATTCTGGACCAGCTGAAGCTTCTGCATCAACACAGGCAAACCTGGATACCAATAAACATAACTAACTTCAGTGACGCTTAGAACTTGGTAAGGTAGTTCTGAACAGGAGAGCAACAACCTCTCACAATTGTTGTTCTGAGCCTCCCAGAGTTGTGCTCGAAGATAGGCAGCCATACAAATCTTTTAAATAAACAAACAAACAAACCTCAGGACCAATCTGAAATTTGAACCAGGGATTTCCGACACACAACCTTAGTCACCAGCTTGCAATCAACAAATAGAAGAGGGAAAAGACATAGTAATCCAGATGAGCCTGCTTAAAATATGCACAACAGAACGAATATTATCAATCAGCATTTCATTTCCTTCACACTCCACCTGCAGACAGAGATAAAACAGTAGGAGGCAAGAGAGTAGTACATCTTCAAGGACAGGCACTGAACCAAGCAGCACCATCATTCTCATAGATGCCTGATGAACAGAAGCCCTGATGCCAGCTTATCTGCTTGCTGTTCCCACACACTGCAACCTTTATCGTGCTTTGCAGTCTGTGTTAAAATGTCAAGGCAAATAACTATTATCATGAACACCTTGCAGTCACCAAGAGAAGCCTTGCCAGTTTATGGCTGATTTCAAACAATGTACCAACAACAACAACAAAAGGCAGGGGGGAATTGGGGAGAGAAAGTAACCTTTGTGGAAAATACTATGTTTTTAAAATGTATTAGATTCAATCTGTTACTGTTGTTTTTAAGAGCATAACATGATTTCAATAGAAAAGGCAGACACACGTTTAGTTTTTTCCCTTAGTATATTTCCACAAAAGTAAATCCCACTGATATCAATCCCTTTCCTTTAGAATTCAGGTGCAAGTTATAAACTATACGAAGCTTGGTTGCAGAAATTACCAAAAACAGTTTTACCATGAATAAACTCAGGGAGGATCTTAAGATGAATTAATGAAGAATCCTGACTTAGTCCCAAAGTATACCTCTAAGCATTATTAGAAACAGATAAAAATGTCTTTGGTAACTGCTCTGTGGGTTATTTTTCACATCATTCCAAATATATTTTATCAGCGTTCCCATTTACAATATCACGAAACAGACAAGAACATGAAACAATTGTTGCATAAGAGTCCACAAACGAATATTAGAACATTTGAACTGCAGAGGCCAAGCACCAAAGCTTAAACATGCTTTTGATCATTGCCATTTTGTCAAGGGCATTTCCTCGCCTTTTATTCCTTACTAAACTTGTTGCAAAGAAAACTGGCACCAACTGCAACCTGGACATCAACAACTCTGTAACACTATTCTTTCTAGTTACAGCCAAAGAATAATAAGCTTGACACATTTTTATCCGTTTAAGAACATTGATAACATTAATCTATCAATAAACTGCTACAAAATAAATCCAAGACTGAACAGCTAAATTCCTGATTCTACCCTCCAAAATCACATCTACTCATGTCCTGTCCAAAACCTAAGTAATTGGTTATCTGAACATATGTTTTGCATGTTCACAGGTATCATATGCAAACCATACCACTGGTTAAATTGTTTATCTTAAAATGTGGCTCCCTTCTGCTTTCTTATCCTTATTCACAATATACTGTACATACAGTACATAGCAGCCTTTCTCAACCTTTTGACCCTGGAGGAACCCTTGAAATATTTTTCAGGCCTTGGTGAACCCTTGTAGATTCTGGCTCATACACAGGCCACAAGCTACAAAATTATTATTTGTTTCATGTGTAGGCCTGTATCTATGCATTAAGAATGCTCTTAAACTAAAGAATGAAACTTACCTCTTTAATGTGAAGTTGCCTGAATTTGAAATAATTTTTAAATAAATCATGATCTCCCAGGGAACCCCTAGAGACCTCTCACAGAATCCTAGGGTTCCATGGAACCCTCCTTGAGAAACCCTGGTATACAGCAAAGGAAAACCTCAAGGGTTTCTTAAACCTACCACCAGCAGCTGATATGGTTACACAGCTTTATGGTGGTTCTGGACTTTGTCCCATTCCCTAGCAAAGAAATATTTTCCATTGGCTTAATTCCAAGCCAAGAACATCAGTGTTGCTAAGTACAATACTGGTTGTTTAGTTCTTCTCTCATATTCCTCCAATATTACACATTAGTGACAATGGTAGACCTGGGATCACAGTGGCTTTGTTTAATGTAATTCTGTCTCTTAATCCCAGATTGAAATGAAGTATACTTTAAAAATGCCACAATTTTGCAAGGAAAGACTTATTTATATATGGACCATGTATTTAGCCATTGCTAGTCACAAGACATTCTGTAACTTGAGTAAAAGAACAAAAGAGTAACTCAGCCTATTCTACACTCAAAAGCCAACTGGACAGTCACTTGAATCATATACTGGCAACATGGAGGAGTCCTCCACTACATCTGAGGAAAACTGGCTAGTTGGGAGACACAAGACAGGCTGTATGGAACAACCAATTTGTCTTCCAAGAATGGCTAGGAAGCTTTCTCTCCCAGCCTCTAGCATTTGCAAACTGAGGCAATTGTTACTCTTTGCCTTATGGTAGGGCCACCCCAGGGTTTACTGTGACTATAATTGTTTAATCAAAAAAGAGCTGCTACTATAGACCAAACTAATTAAATTCAAAGTGTAAGAACTGGCTCTAAATCAATCTGGCCTTTTTGTTCTCCTGGATGCGCTTATTTATTCAATTTCTAATTTTTTGTTCCCAAACTGGTTGAATATATGAAATAATTGGGTTTTTTAAAAAATACATCTGAATAGGCAAACAATTTCTCTTAAATTTAACCTAGACAATTAATTAAAAATGTATGTTATCGGTTGATAAATGTTATAGACATCAAGACATAAACACTTGTGGGAACCAACACCAAACTGAAGACAAAACCCACCACTTCTCAGCTCAGAAATGTTCATGAGAACAAGAACAAGTACAGCAAATTTGGCATTAGCCAGCTGAAAACTCTAGTATGAATTCTCATTCATTACATTTGCTGGAGTTCCAAAGTTTGACAAAGAACATATGCATTTGCTACAAACCTCAGTAAGGGAAATGTGATGCAATGTGCATCACAACTTTACAATGTAAACCTCAGCCCTTTGTCTTTGCTTTCCAATGTTTTGCCACTTGCCCCTTTTGCTCCTCTCCAGATGCCTATGGATAGGAATATCTTATCTGTGAATTAAATGATACAGAATTACCCTATGAATATTTATATTATTAATAACATGAAAAGAATATTGATAGTTTCCACGTTTAAAATGGACGTCTTATTTAACCATTTCACTTCATCATTCCACTACAGCAAATTTAACTCCAGGTTTACTATTTTCTTTGTTGCATCTAACTATACACAGAGAAGCAGTTACATTACACTAAGAAAGTATGTGCTAAGCACATGAGCACTTACACATGCACACACACACTTGGATTTTATCGTTCTCAAATAACATAATTATATGCTCAGAATCAGTTATTCAAAAATACAGGTTCATTCAAACAGCTGTTTTATTTTTAAAAAATTGAAGATTAGGTTTAAAACTAGAATTCACCATGACCTTTTCTGTTGGAAATTAAGAGCATTGGTTACTTTGAAATTCCAGAAATTACCATCAGTAACAGCCAGGTTAAGAGTACAGTGATCAATCACATATTTCAGCCCCATGATAAATGGGAAAGAAATAGTGATGCTGAGTAATTTAAAAACTTGCCAGAATAATTTTACACATGCTTTTTTTAAAAATGAACAAATCCTTCCAAACGGGGTTTGGACACAAGCTTTGCTTTCTGATAAAGATAAAAATACTTTTTAAAACTATCTGAATACAAGCTTTTTAGGAATAATATATAGTCCTTGTCCCAAAGACAGAGAGGAAAAGAAATCCTGAAAAAAAGCACCAAATTGGCCAGGCCTATTTTAGAGTTTATATTTCTGCTGTTATTGTCACAGACCTGCTTTATAATTTTAACTTTTGTAATTTTGGGAGACTTCGCTGGTTTTATTGTGCCTGGCTTTAGAATTATTTTTAATGAAAAGCAGGCTACAGGTTGTTGAAGGCTGAATAGTGGTGAAACATAAAGCAAAAATCTCTGGTTAGCACAATCATCAAGTTCATTCACTTCTGCAAAATATTATCTCCCGCTTCAGCACATAGACTCTGTAAATATCAGACAGGAGTGTTACCGCACTGGTTGTGTATGTGACAGGAACACCGACTGCCTTTAACCATTCACCTATGATTAGCATTTCAAATGTGGCAGCAGCGCTTCTCTTTAATCCCCAGTGTAAGGGTGGGAGAACTGGCAGCAGCAGCAGTAGGGGAAAGGAGCGGTCACCCTATGCAGAGGCAAGCATCATGTATTATCTATCCGTGCCAATAGCTTGGTGCATTAAGTACCAAATCTCCTGCACAGCCATGTGGGAGAAAGTTTAAATTCTCATTTATTGTCAGTAGTTTATACACCACCAGTTTCAGAGAGGAAGGAAAAGGTCTACTGCAAAATACAAAAATGAACATCACAAAATTGCCCCTAGCTGTTGGAAGTCCTGGCAAATCCAGCATGCCTCATTAGCATGCCTCATTAGCATGTAAATTGAGTTATCCCACAATGCAACTCTGAGGAAGCTGTTTGTTACCACTCCCACTTCCTCTCTTTCTCTTCCTTCTTTTTCCACCCAGGGAGAAGCAAGCATGCTGCTCTGCTCTCCATTCATCAGGGCCATGTGCTCGGGCCTTGATGAAGGATTCTGCCCCTTTCTTCTATGCAGCCCTTGGCAGCAAAAAGGGCTGAGGGTTTAGGGCAAACTAGGTATTTAGAAAGAAAAGAAGAACAAAGGAACTTCATCTTTTCCACCAAGATGGATATAACAGAAGCAACAATAAAGTCAGTAAGAATTCTTTTACTTATCGTAACCTAATCTGTCTAGGTGATTCTTTATGCTTAGGAGGGCTGAATGTGTAAGATAAATAACCTGTGTTTCTCTGACATGCTCACTGAAGCTATCTAAAATAATATTCTTTTTTCTGTGCCAGCTTCTCAGCTGTGTTATAAGCTCTGCTCCATTTCAGTGGTTCTAGCAGGCCACTCAATTGGCTTCACTAGCAAGGGAGGAAGGGGCAAAATATAGGATGAGAAGAAGGGTTTTAATATTCCCTCCATTATCTCTAGCAAATTTTATAAACTTTTCTGGGTGCTGTACCACAAAACATGTCAGCAACCAAATTACCTTAGCTAGCAGCACTTTTTTTAGAATGTTCAATAAGCAAAAGTTCATGATCTTATTTTGTATTAAATTTTTAGTCCCAAGATGGGCAGTCTCCAGCTCCTGAGCCCCCATTGTGTGATCTGTGATGCCCACTGCAATCATGATAGTTGAAAACTGACTGTATAGTTTCCTGGTATTTTGGGATGGGAAGCACAGAAAAATTGTATCCTAAGGCATTACTAAAAACAAACAAAAAACACCAAAGGACCCTCCTCCAAACTCCTCCCTGAAGCATGCCCCATAAACATGTATGATTTTGCAGTCCTCAGCTCTCCAAAATGTTAAAATTGCAGCCATTGGCCACCAGAAAATTGCCCATCCCTGTTCTAACTTCTCTGCAAAGATAATGTCAAAATGATAATAGAAGGAATCTCTCTTAAATGCTCAGAAGGCAGAAATGAATTGGATGAATTAGAAATTAACCTGAACCAGAAAGATAACTACAGTTGGGACAAAAGAAGGTTTTGAAACCACTAAAATGGGGCATAGTAGGACACGTTTAACTCAGGATAGAGCCTTGATGGAGCAGGGCCCGATGCATAAGTTGCATGTTTAGTTGATGCCCCACCTTTCCATTTTCTTCCCCTTACTGTACTTCATTTTGCTATAGCTCCAAGTGTTCCAGACCATCCAGTTCAAAACTGGAAAGGAGGAAAAGTGGTATAGAGCTCAAGAAAATGGGCCAACCTGCATACATACTCATGGGCAGCATATAATAAATTAAAAAGCCATTAGGGCATCTGGAATTCTTTCCAACCTGTTTACTAACAGTAACCATAGGTGGTATATGTATTTTCTTCTGTGTAATGAAGTAATATGTTGTCTGTGTGTGTGTTTACATTTTCTCTCCAGGAACAGATCATAGTGTGTGCATACATGTTGCCTATATGTTTGCATCTTGTGTGTGACAGAGACAGACAGTTTATGTGTTTACATGTTGTTTGTGTGTCTGTGAGGGTCAAATCAGGATGGGTGCAAATGTGTTAACCCTGGGTATATGCCTGTATGTGTTCCTGCTCTCCTCTCATGTTGTGTTTGTGTTTTTCTTTATATGCAGATTAGGAAACACAGGGTGAAGTGCATATACTCCATTACGTTTCGCATGTCGGAGGGAAGGACGGGAAGCTTAGAATGAGCATTTGACAGCATTCTGAGCCACTGTCCAAACGCATCTCCCCTGTGGGTACACTGAGGAATTTGTTCTCTTCTTAAAGAATAAAAAAATCACATAAAAGCATATGAAACATGCAACATAATGATGCAAGGTAGAAACCTTCTGTTCAAACTCCTGTGTTCCAGGCTGTATTTTTCACACTCAGATGCAACCTGTCTCTGAACAGCATGTTGGGAAATGCACTTCAAAACATGGACTAATAAATTAATTTGATAATAGAACATCTTCTTTTCTCCCACTGAAACGTTCAGTTGACTGTCATCCCAATTTTGATTTTTCTACCCTAGCCAGTCAGATTCTGTGCCAATTGAGGATACTGTCATGTTCACTGTTTCAATGTAGTTTGTAGATTGTAACGTTTCTCATGCCATGGCGCTGACGTGCGTTTCTGTTTGGGAGGGAGCTGCTGTGAGACCTTGTACCAAGCTCTGTATGTGAAATCAGTACAATGGAAAGTGTTTGGATTATGTTGTCTGCTCAAGGCCTTTTCCCGCAGACCATCAGAAACTGTTAGGAGCACCTGGGATTGTGAACTTGAGAAGATTCTACGGGGGGGGAGGGATTTCATTTGCACCGAGGGTTTTTAGTTTGAATTTGGCGCGCTTTCATCATTCTCAGCTTGCTTTGTGATCCTGCACACTATTCTTTAATAAATCAGATATCTTTGAATCCCTGCTCATGAGTCTGATAGTGTTTTAGAATAGGCAACCATTACATAAAGCTGAGAATCACCAAAGTTGTACCCTTAGCTCCTACCAAGATTAGTTTCTTGCGAGGGAAAATAGTTAACGATGGCCGAGTCCAAGCTCACGACCGGGGGACTTGAGGAGATGGCTAGCTTGATGCCCGAGTCGACAGTCAAGAGCGGAGAACTGAGCCTCACCCCAGAACCTTCAGATTTCCGGGATGAATCAAGTTCCAGTCCTGAAGTGGAGGAATCTGACGACGGGGGAGAACCAGAGCAACCGGCACCCAGTGAATCGCTCGCAGAGTTGATCACCTGGGATGAAGTGGGAGAACCCCAGCCAGGGATGTCCCGGGCATCCTGGAAGTATCGGTTCCCGCTAACCCCAGACAAAGAATCTACTATGGTGTCCACAGAGAGAAAGCCAAACATGCGATGGAGAGAGGGCTCTCAAACCCCTGAGAGACTAAGAGTGGTGGAAGCCAAAATAGAATCGATAGATTACATGTTAAGAAACCTGTCTCTATCACTGGAGGGACAGGGGAGACGCGGAGGAGATCCCAGCTTCCTGCAACCATCCCCTATCCTCCCATCTGGGCTGCCAGCAGAGCAGGGCCAGAGATGGCTCCAGGACGAATCTCCACCCCACAGGGCTCGATCACCAGTATCCCCACCCTGAAGAGGGAAAGCTAGTATAACCTGGGGCCCAACCACTCAAGTAGCTGCCGATTCCGCTCCAACCAGAGTGGGGGTGAGAGACTTTTCTGTCAAGTTTGATGGGGATCCAACAAAGTTATCTTTCTTTCTAACCAATGCTAAAAGTTACATGAGGCAGTTTGGAGCATACTTCCCTTCTGAAGAGGCTAAGATAACTGCCATTTCCACCAA
The DNA here is from genome assembly GCF_035149785.1 of Candoia aspera. Lineage (NCBI taxonomy): Eukaryota > Metazoa > Chordata > Lepidosauria > Squamata > Candoiidae > Candoia > Candoia aspera. Next base: position 178,478,508 of record NC_086153.1, read on the forward strand.
GTTGAAGGGTCGAGCGGCTGACTGGTAGGTTCAATTAAGTGATGCTGACTCCCCTACACTTGATTATTTCAATGAATTCATGTGGGCGTTAAAGCTGCATTTTGAGGATCCTCTGGCCAAGGCAAGAGCTAAGCAGGCGCTGAAGGATCTTACCCAGGGCCAAATGTCCATAGCTGATTACGCCCTAGAATTTAAGGCTCTAGCTGGGAAAATCCCCGATTGGTCTCAGTCAACCTTAATAGAACGGTTTAAAGAGGGACTCAACCAGGACGTCCTATGGTGGGCGTTGTGTAGAGACGACCCAGAGTCATTGTACAAATGGATCTGTCTGGCAGGCAAGGCTGAGCACGCTCAGCATACCTTAATGCACGCTAGAAGATCTGAAAGACCACCCGCCACCCTGAGGGGACCCCGAAGTGCTGTGACTGCTGCCCGGCCAAGCTATAGGGCCTGGGATGAGGAAAGAGATCAGCGCTACGTGAGGGGTCAGTGTCTCCAATGCGGAAAGGAAGGGCATCAAGCAGCTAATTGCCCAAAAGCCAAGGCTGGAGATTGAGTGGGGAAGCCACCGGCCAAATCGCCCCCCCCCCCCCGCGGCAGATGACAGCAGCCAAGGGTGCAGCCGATGCTGAGGAAGTATTCTACTTCTCGGGAGAGGCTGAAGACGACTCTAAGGAGCCGGCGGGAAACGCCAGCCACCTGCCATGAAGAGCACCTGCGGGCAGGTGGAGGAGGATGGGTGCAAAGATGCTATGGTGAGTGCTGACTGTCCCACTTTAGCAAAGTGAAATTGGGCTCCCACATGAAAACTGCATAGGTCTGGGCTTTAGTTGACTCTGGGTGTTCCAGGTGTTTAATTCACCCTGATCTGGTTGCTGCTTTGGACCTGCCTAGCTTTCCCCTCCAGCAGCCTTTGAACTTCACTCAGTTGGATGGTTCAACGGGGGGGGGGGGGAACCCATTTCACTGGAACTGTCGCAATGTAAATGGGCAGCCACCATGAGACATTGAAATTCGTTATAGCACCTGTTGGCAATCCCTTGGTAATTCTGGGGATCCCCTGGTTGACCTATCGAAGCCCCTATATAAACTGGGAACACAGAACTGTGACTTTTAAAGATGGGTTTTACCAAGTTCCTACAGCAGAGAGAGCTGCATGTGTGGGGGTTGGAAGGGCTGTGATCGCCACGCCGTGCCCTAACTTGGCACATTTAGAAGGCTTGCCCAATCAATGCCAAGACTTTGCAGACGTATTTGGGGAAATGGAAGCAGATCAGCTACCCACCCACTGGAAAACTGACTGTGCAATAGAGTTGGTTCCCAATGCTCAATTGCCCAAGCCAAAAATTTATCCAATGACTCAGAAGGAGCTTGAGGCATTACAGGACTTCATTGACAAAAATCTGTCAAGGGGGTTTATTGAACCTGCTAATTCCCCAGTTGGGGCCCCTGTGTTATTCCGGGAAAAGAAAGATGGCACACTTCGACTTTGTACGGACTATTGAGGGTTAAATTCCATCTCAATTCTCAACAAGTACCTTCTTCCGCTCATGAAGGACATGTTAGCTCATTTGTCAAAGGGCAAGATTTTCTCCAAGCTCGATCTTCGCGAAGCCTATTTCCGCATCCGCATACGAGCTGGGGATGAGTGGAAAACTGCTTTTAATTGCCCACTAGGATCATTTCAGTACAAAGTCCTTCCTTTTGGGTTAGCAGGGGCACCCGGAGTCTTCATGAAATTGATTAATGAGGTATTACATGATCATTTGTTTAAAGGAGTCCTGGTTTATTTAGACGATGTTCTCATTTACACGGAAACCGAGGAGGAACATGAACGCCTCCTCAAACAGGTGTTAAGCAAGCTTAGAGATGCCAAACTCTATGCCAAACTTTCCAAGTGTGAATTTCACAAGACCCAACTTGACTATCTGGGCTATCAGGTGTCTGACATGGGCATTGAAATGGACCCTGCAAAAATTCAGGCAATTCTAAGTTGGGAACGTCCCCGCACCCAGAGGCAATTGCAAAGCCTCCTAGGGTTCAGTAATTATTATCGCCAATTTATACAGGGGTTTGCTGAGATTGCCCTGCCCCTCACTGATTTACTCTGTACCAAGGGCTTGGGGGAGACATGCAAGGTAAAACACCCTGGAGCCATGCTGAATTGGACGCCTGAATGCCAGGCAGCGTTTGAAAAACTGAAATCCCTTTTCACTGCTGAGCCTATTCTACAGCACCCCGATCCCGAACGCCCCTTTGTGGTCCAAGTTGACACCTCTAACTCCTCAGCTGGGGCTATTTTGTTACAGAGGGATTCTGAAAATCATTTAAAACCTTGTGCTTATCTGTCCAGGAAGTTTTCTGAAACCGAATGCCATTGGCATGTTTGGGAAAAGGAGGCGTTTGCTGTAAAAGCCGCTTTAGAAACCTGGCGTCACCTCCTTGAAGGCGCTAAATGCCCTTTTGAGGTTTGGACCGATCACAGGAATTTGGAAGCCCTCTGCACCCCCCAGCGTCTCAGTCCTAAACAAATTCGCTGGGCTCAGTTTTTCAGTCATTTCAATTTCCAGTTAAAATTTATCCCGGGAAAAAAAAACTTTCTGGCAGATGCTTTGTCGTGTTTACCTCAGGACTTTGACCAGGGGGCAGAAGTGGTGGGGACTGTTCTCACTGAGCCACAACTGGGCTTGGTTGCTGTCACTTGGAGCCAGACCTGTGCATGGGCAACCCCGCCCCCAGCTCAGTCTGAAAAGCAGAAAGTGCAAGTGCCTTCTCAGTTGACAGAGGGACTTTATCCAGGCACTGAAATCTGACACTTGGTTGCTAGCTAACAGAGACAATGTTTCTTTTGAAAACAGTCTGGCATGGGTGGACTACCGCCTTTATGCGCCTGAAGCTTTAAGAGCTGATGTTTTGCAGCGTTCCCATGATGATAAACTTGCTGGACACTTTGGTTTTGTAAAAACCCTACATTTGGTTCGCCGCCAATTTTGGTGGCCAACATTGAGACGTGACATAAAAGATTATGTTGCTTCCTGTCCTGTTTGTGCCATATCAAAACGGAAAGAGGGGAAATCACAGGGGCTTCTACAGCCAGTGGCCAGCCCATTCCGCCCCTGGGACGAGATTTCTATGGATTTTATTGTGGATCTTCCTCCCAGTCAAAAGAAAACTGTTCTTTGGGTTGTAAAAGATTTTTTCTCCAAGCAAGCGTATTTCATTCCCTGTGCCTCCCTCCTATCAGCCCCACAAAAGGCACGCCTATTTCTCCTCCATATCTACTGCCTCCACGGTAGCCCCTCCCGTTTGGTCAGTGACCGCAGGACAGAGTTTACTTCCCAGTTTTGGAAATCATTTTTAAAATTGATTGGCACCAAACAAGCGCTGTCCACATCTTCCCATCCTGAGACTGACGGTTCTACTGAGATTTTGAACTCCACTCTTGAACAATTTCTTAGACCATACATTAACTACCATCAGGACAATTGGGTGGAGTTATTACCTTTTGCTGAAGTGGCTTACAGCAATGCCATCCATCAAAGTACTGGACAAACCCCTTTTTGTGTGGTTTCTGGTCACGACTTTGTTCCCATCCCTGAACTGCCACAGCCCCCTTCCCAAACATGTTCTGCATCTGACTGTGCTGTTAAGCTGTCTGATTCCTGGCCGGTGATTCAACAAGCTTTGGCTGATGCCCAAGCTGCTTACAAGTTCCAAGCCGATAAGCATCGTTCCTTACAACACGACTTCAAGGTTGGGGATCAGGTGTATCTATCTACTAAATTTATCAAGTCACCACAACCCACTAAAAAACTCGCTCCCAAGTTCATTGGTCCTTTCCCTATTGTTGATCTTATCAATCCAGTTACTGTTAAATTGGACCTGCCTCACAATTTGAAACGTTTGCACCCTGTTTTCCATTGCAGCTTGCTTTAGCCTATGCACCACTCCTCACGCTGGCATCCTCAACCTCCTCCTCCTGCTCCAATCATGATTGACGGCCAACAACACTTTGAAGTCAAGGATATCGTTGATTCTCGCGAGCTTCGAGGCACCCTTCAGTATCTGGTCTGATGGAAACACTTTCCTCATCCTGAATGGGTGTCTGCCTGTCATGTTAATGCTCCTGATTTAGTTCACCATTTCCACCTTGCTTACCCTTTGAAGCCTGCTGTTTAATGTGTTCTTTCTTTTGGGGGGGCAGTATGTCATGTTCACTGTTTCAATGTAGTTTATAGATCGTAACATTTCTCATGCCATGGCGCTGACGCGCATTTTTGTTTGGGTGGGAGCTGCTGTGAAACCTTGTACCAAGCTCTGTATCTGAATTCATTACAATGGAATGTGTTTAGGTTATGTTCTCTGTTCAAGGCCTTTTCCCGCAGACCATCAGAAACCGTTAGGAGCACCTGGGATTGTGAACTTGAGAAGACTCTACGGGGGGGAGGGATTTCATTTGCACCAAGGGTTTTTAGTTTGAATTTGGTGCGCTTTCATCATTCTCAGCTTTCTTTGTGATCCTGCACACTATTCTTTAATAAATCAGATATCTTTGAATTCCTGCTCATGAGTCTGATAGTGTTTTAGAATAGGCAACCATTACAGATACAATCCTTGTTGGGATAACCCAGGGATTTTCCTGCCTCCAGTTCCCCATGAACATTTTTTTTATAATTCTGCAAATGTTGAGGTTCCCTGAGCCCGATGCTACCTCCCAGTTGTGAATGAATGGCTGGCTTGTTTATGATAGGAACTGATCTCAGAAAAGGGAGTTTGTTACAGAATTTGATTTGAGAAAGTATTAACATGTTAGAAATGTTTATTTGTTTAACTTTAAAATATGTCTATCTAGGTGGAAGTGCAGACTAATCCTTACAGACAATAAACCAAAGAAACACAGGCCAAATCACATTTACCTAAGGGAAGAATTATACATTATAGACATTTACCTGTTTTTAAGAATCAGCCCCCTCAACACCTTTTCCTCCATAAACAGTTTTTCATGCAATAAATTGATGATCAAACAAAGTTGTGTGTTTGGATGATGTCCAAACACACAAATTCACAGTACTAGTTTCTTGTGCACAGATTTTTTTAAAAATTACATGTATTTATGAATTTATTTATACATTTATAAGCTGCTTCAGTCAAGAATATGTATTTTGACCTGACCATTTCTGTTGTTCATCTGGGCTGAAAACTTTTGACATCTCCCCTCATCATCCCTTTGCTGGACTTGAGTGTTACCAAGATAATCATACCAGCATATGGGCAGTAGGGCAAAACTAGAGAATAGGAGGCTGCCAGCAGGCTTGCACAGGCCTAATCCTTCTACCAAGTATGGACAGAACAACTAACACAGAAGCTTAGCCTTCCCTGCTCCTGCTAGTGCTGCCATCATAGCCAGCCAGGCTGAGCAAGCCAAAGAGGGAGATATATGGACTGAGCCAGTAAGAGTGGTTAGTTTAGTTCAAGCTATGCAGACGAATCCTTATATATTCATACATGCACACCCAAAGGCAATCTTAGCAAAAACAGGTATATTATCAGCTTTTGAAAACAACTGCTAGATTTTATAAACAGCTCCTTTCCTTCTGTTTTCAAAACACCTTCTGCTATTAAGTAGAAATGGACATCTGGATTTTCCAGATGATCAGTCATAACAGCAGGAAGATATTAAATACTGGCTTACTATCCAATGTGTGGTAGTTCCTATGGGCTATAAGTTATACCTGGCTATTTGATGTGGTATTTCAAGATGTCTCAACTGCCTCTGGAGGGTTTAGAGACCGAGTGCTGCAGTCTTCCTTAAGCCATAAACATGCCTGCTATTAGTTTATGCTGTTTTTCTGTGCCAAGCTGCAAGAAACGTATGTGTGCACTGCCACTACACCACCCACACACACTTGTAAAGAAAACAGCAGTCAAGCATTGATGGGGAAGGTAAATTTCAGCAGTCTATCCTCCTGGTAACATTAAAATATGGTGTTATCACCCTGCTTTTTCCATCAATTTTGTAATCATTAGCTCTTTGCGGCTTTACTCAAAACCAGATTTATGGATAAAAGCACCATGCAAGGAGAGAATATATGAAGGACATAGAATTTATTCTAATACTTCCACTTCATGGTTTATGAACTTCTCTCATAAACATTTGGTACTGTTGCTACTTTATTCATTTTATGCAAAGTGAAAGGAATTTTGGCATTCCATGCCAAAATTTCTAGTTTCAACAGATTGAAACCCACACCAGAGGGAGAGAAAGGAAAATTGCCAATAGATGACTGGAAGCTGGTGTGAGAATAGATGCCATAGTTTAAGGTAAAGGAGCCCTCAGAAGCAGCAATCCAATTATGTCCTCTATTTGCTTGTATAATCAGGGCTGCTTCAGAGCAACTTACCATGGAGCAATTCACTTCTGAATAGCAGGTTAGTAATTTGCTTTGAATTGCAGACAGCTATTGAGCAATGAGTTTGGAGCCTAATGTCATGGATCAGCTGTGCAGCATAATTACAGTCTAATGATTAAGACAGACAAGGGGCAGTGCCAACAAAAGTTAACAACTGAGGAAGTATTCCGTATTCACAAGAGATCAGATGTACAGACGTAAAGGCTATATGTACACTTACATCCCAATATATACAGTGAAACATTTTGCTTTCCTGGTTTTTTGGCCATGAAGCAGCTATCTTATATTGGCCAAACAATTGGCCTGTCTAACACAGTGGTGTCTACACCAGGGATGAATAATTTTCAATCCAATGGCTGGGTGCACCCCAACTCTTTTTTTGTGCCCCCCAAACTGCAACCAAGCATGTCATCAAATTCCGGAAGCCCAACTATTGAAAACAAACAAAACAGATGCTATAGAGCAAGGCCTAAAGTAAGTTGAAGACAGCAGAAAAAAAACCCGAACAAAGAAAAAGCCACATTACCCACTAAACCAGGGGGCAGGGGGTGGAGTCCTAGTTCTTCCTGCATGTAAGATACAGCCCTGCTTGCTTTGTATCAACATCTGCCTATTGTGGCCCTTAGGCCCACCAAAAGCAGGCCTGAAGTTTTCTAGGTACCATACAAGATTAAGAAAAATACACCCCCATTTCTCAAGAGTCATACACATGAATAAAAGGGAAAGGCTGAAAACAAGCAAATTCGGACTTTAATTCTTTGTGGAATGGCAAGTGCAAGAACATTCTGAGAGAGCAGAAGCAATTTACCCCAGCCAAACCAATGGACTAAGCCAGGCTGCCTCACCTTGCCCTCCGTCACAATCATGTTTTAAAAAGTATTTATCCATTTGCCTAAGCACACCAAAAAAATAACTGGGCTCCAAATGAGTACATTCAAAGGGTAGCTGCCAAGCTTTGCAGAGTTCAGACTGTTGTGGATGGGGTTACACTTGCCCTAAAAGATGATCATCATCATTAGGGAGTGCTTCTGGAGCCATCTTTGTCACTAGAAGGACAAGGAGCCTGTGACAAGAAGCACCTTTTGTTAGCTTAAGCTATTGTGTCGACTTACAGCACAATACTTGAGAGAGATAGCCTCACTACAGTAATCCATGCCCTGATAACATCATGTTTAGACTACCATAATGCATTATATGTGGACCATTCAGATACTTCACTACAAAATGCTGTAAGAAGTGTAGTGATTGGATCCAGGTGATATAAAGACACCTCATTCGTTCTTTATAATCTTCACTGGTTTCCAGTTCATTCTGATCCCAATTTAAGGTGCCCCTTTTTAAAGCTCTTCACAATATCTGAAGAAAAAACTCTTCCCTTATATTCCTGTTCAAACCCTACATTCAGAATGCTGAAGCACAGTCAGTGGTATGTAGGGACAGGCCTTTTCAATGGTTGCCCCAGCTTTAGAGTACCCTCCTATGGTGTATGCCTGGTTCCATCTTTATTGTATGTTTGGTGTCAAAGACATTTTTATACTCCCAGTCTTTTAATAATGGTGTTCATTTTGCTTGGATTTTTTAAAACTTATTTATTTGCTTTACTTGCATGCTACCCATTCCTCTCAATGATTCATAATCAGAAACATCACCAAGCAAAAAAAAACCCTTCAAAAATAATAAACTGTACATAAAATAAACCACATACAGTATCAAACATATACAAGAGAAACTATATAAAGGCATGCATCTGCCAGATTCAGATCTTCAGTCACATCATGCCCTTCTCCTGTGCTTGATGGAACAATGACGTTTTAACTGCTGCCCTGAAACCCAAAACAGAAGACCAGAAAAGATTTCCAAGGTAAGAGAACTGTAGAGCGTGGGAGTGTTGATCAAAATGGCCATTCTTGAATAGATGAGAACAGGAGATTGATGACCCTATTCAACTTGTTTGGACAGGCAGATGAACATGGGAGAAGGTGGTCTCTCATGTAACTAGTCTGGAGACATGTAGGACTTTAAAGGTGACAACCAGCACCTTGAATCGCACTCAAAAGCCAATCAGCAACCAATACAGCTCCCAAGGCAGTGAGGTCACCTAGGTAATCAGTTACACCCATCACTGGCCAGGCTGCCAAATTTTGTACTATTTATAGCTTTGGAATGCTTTCCAAAAGCAGCCCCATGTAGAACGTATTACAGTAAACCAAGTGGGAGGTAAGGCACGAGTGACTGTGAACAGGGCCCTCTAATCCAGGAATGGCTGCAACTGGTGCACAACATATTCAAGAGCCCTCCTGGCCACAGGTGCCACCTGATCCTCCAGCAGGAGCTGTGAGTCAACGAAGATCCCCAAATCATGAGTCACATCTGAATGGGGGAGTACAACTCCATTCAAAGTCAAAGATGGTACTTTCCTGGAATCATGTGGCCCACAAACCCAAAGCCACTCTATCTTGGAGGGATTTAGTTTGTTCCTCCACATTCAAACACTAGGTCAGCACTTCTACTGCATTACCTGTTTGGTCTGGAGCTGAGATATATACCAACAGTCATCAGCATATTGATATCAGACCCCATGCCAACAGATGACCTCTCCCAGTGGTTTCATGTAGGTATTAAAAAGAAGGGAAGACAGTATAGAGCCTAAGTCATTCCCCAAAACAGAGGTCTCTAGGCAGATCTCCCCTCCCAACCACCACTGACTGCAACCAAGCCCTCAGAAAGGAGAACTACTGCAAAACAATGCTCCCATTCCAATCCTGCAGAGGCGGTCCAGAAGGATACAGTGGTGTCAATGGTACTGAAGACTGCTGAGATATCAAGGAGTACCAGGAGGACTGCAATCCACCAATCCCAGTCTCTCCAAAGGTCATCCACAAGTGTGACCCTGTCTGCTTCCTCAGGACTCATAGACTCAAACTGATCCCAGATTACTTCACAGGCTGAAGCCCCAGTTATCTTCATTGGCAATGTCCAGCTAGAGTCCAACTCCATTCGAATATGAGCAGCTTTATCCACCAAATGGTGCAAAAATTCTTCACAGCGGCCCTCCAAATTTTTGGTGATTGTTGCCTTAAAAGGGCTGCTGGGTGGCACTCAGCAGAAACAGTAACAGCAGCAAAATATTTCTCTTATGCACTTGAATAGACACTGTGAAGGCTCGAATATGAGGTCTTACCAGGGACCGATTAGACTTGAGACAGTTCTCCCTCTAGAGACATTCAAGGTGTTTCTTTTTCCACTTCATGTCCCTGAGTTCATCAGCACTGTTACCTTCCCGAGAGCAGAGTGCAACTGGAGAATCCATGGCCCAAAACACGTCCAGTGCTGGCAGCCCCTGACCCTGACCTCCTCCTATCAACACAAAACTTTCTTTGGAGGTCCTGTTGTCTTCCAATTGCCAGCCATCTATAGATGCATGGTAAGCTAGGGTGTTAGAGAAACATGGAGACAGACAAAACAGTGGCCACAAATCTAAAGCCATTCAGACTAAAAGCACCAGGTACTAGCTGGCCCTCTAGTGCCTAGGAAAATACCTCATGGTCTGAAGGAGTCCCCTAACTCTAGGCTACAGATTTACTCTTTGTAATTGCTTTAATGTACATCTAACTGACTTGACTTTGTATTTTGTCTTGTATTTTTAAAATGTCTTAATGATGTTTCTCAAGGCACTATTCAGAACTTCCTTAACTTGATGTTGTATCAGAAGCATAGCTAAGAAATCCTGACCTGTCATGTAGAAAATGTTTTCTTGGAATCAATGGCAGTATAGCCTCATTTGTTTTTATCTTCCTGTCTACACAACATTAATTGATGACTTGTTCCAGCTTCCCAAGGAAAGCCACAGAACAGAAAGGTGGCTATTTTCATCCTGTGAAGAGCCTTTCTCCTATAACAATAAAATGAAGTTTAAAGTCACAGAAGCAAAAAGAGTTTCTTTAAAGCAAGGTTTCGCAAAAGTTGCTGAACAGTTCCAAATGGTCTTAACTTCATAGTTTCAGAAAAAGTAAAATATTTCAGCAGTCCACTGGTAATTTGGAGGCCAAAGCTTACTGGTTTGCTGCAAAGAAATGCTATTAAGTTTACAAGCATCTCTACAAGAAGAAAAAGTTTCTTGGCAGAGATAGGATACAACAATATTGAAAGAAAGGCAAAAGAGAAACTCAGATAAAACACAATTAGGAGTGGGAAAGAAGGAAGTCTGCATCTGACCAGTTCAAGTGAATGAGACAAATTGATCCAAAGTCCATTGCATTAAAGCAGATTGTCTTCTAGAAAATACAGTATGGGGTTTTGAGAGTGGCAAGTCTCCACCCTAAAGAACCATGTATAATTTGTTTATGCTTCACAAAACATAAAGACAGTGTAATTGCTGCCAAAATATACTTTCTTACATTTGCCAGAGCAATGTCAGCTATTAAACAAGGCTTTCTCTTATTGAGTCACCACACCACTGTGACAGCACATTTGTTCATACGGCAGCTTCTATATGCAAGGGCACCTGCATGTAATCTCTGATGCGGAAGGGAACTTCAGTATCAGTAGCACCATCTATATAACATAAAAACCCACCCTTTTTCTAGACTACAATTGGACACTGCAAGTACATAATACTACAACTTTACTGGTGTCAATTCCACATGATTAGTTAAAGCAAAGATTTAGCTAAACATGTCTCAGTTACACAGACCTGAAAGATTTCTTTAATCCCTATTGATCATAATTTATCTTCCCTATGCGTGTCTGAAGAAGAATGCAAAGGAACAAAAATGTATTCCTTGAAAGCATGTAGATATGAAATCTGGAATCTCGCTATTCAGACAGCATTAATTCATTATCATTCCAGTATATTTTTAGAGTCCAAAAATAATTTTATTCATTATAGGAAATTCAAGATGAAAGCATTCAGCTTTTGGTAAAATAGAAATGTAAAATAAAGATCCTTTCAGTTTGAAGGCAGGTACTAGTTACAGAGAGAATTGAAGTTGTGAAATGGATAAATTGTATGAATGCCCAGAATGACAAGGTAAAAATAATTTGTTTAGCTAACACAGACAACTGCAGATCCCTGGTGATCACATCTCAATTATCACTTTTCCTTGGAAAGATTACATGAATTGTTTATTGTGCATAATCAGCGCTTAGTTTACTGCATATTTGGGAACATCCCCTTAGATTAGATCATAAAGACTTTGGTTTTGCCTTATGATAAGGGGAATGGAATTTTTCAGAAGAAAATAGGTGTTTTCTGTATAACCTCTGATGTCGTACATGTAGGTGGATTTAGGGGGAAGAGGTGGATGTTTATTGTCAGTTGTGAGTTTTCATGACAACATTTTGGCTTGATAATTAGTTTTCAAATATAAGTGTGTGGGACTATCCTCCTATAACTTTAACATTTTAGAGTATGAGTAGAGTCTGGATGATTTATTATTAAAAGTTTTTCATAGACAGGACATACATCACAGAAAAACAAAGGGTGGGAATCCTTCCCTTTGCCATCTTGCTTTTTTTTTTTTTAGTTATATAGAAACCATTTCCGTATCAGCGTTTTCCAACATGGTACAGTTTTTCACAGCCATATTCTAAATATGTTTGTGAAATGTATAAATCAGCTTTCAGATTGTACACATTCAGTAAAACACATCAAATAAATTTTCTTGACCTTTATATTTGGACTGTAATAGCTAGCTTTAATATCTGGCTGCAGCAATTCCTGATATTTTGCCTACACAACCCTCAATGAGGCAGTTTACTATGCATAATTTTCTTGACAGAGAAAATCCTCAAGCAACATTTATGAGCAGTATCCCAAGTTGATTTTTTTCTTTATCCATAATTTCTTGTCTCCCTCTATCGTAAAACATCAACAAAAAATCCAGAAGCAAATCAAAACAAGTCTAAATTAATTCCGAGAGTTAAAAGGAGTATCCAGTTAAAGTCACATTACACATTTAACCCATAAAGTGAAGAAACATAACACACTGCATGCAAACCTTTTAAGTTACTTGACAAAGAAGAAAAAATAATATGCCAGGATTGGAGCTTGACTTTGGAGCAGAAATGTTCCAAGCACCATTCCTCACTGGGCTAGTCAGGATACAACCATACCTGATTACCTAGCAGACACACACACACACACACTGTTGCCAGCCCATGAGTGGCTCATGTGACAGGGTAATTGGCAAAGAAAACCATGCTGAGTCAGATGCAAACTCTAGTTTCTTTATTGTTGTCTACCATATACAGAATCTTGCCAGACTAAAGGTTCCTTAACTGGGCTAAAGGGAAAAATACTCTTGGAAATCTAGGGCGAGGCTAGTCTAACTTTCTTCCTCGCCCCCTCCACACTCTCCAAGAAGTGCAGACTGTGAGAGCGCTTATCAGCCTGGAATGCGCTCTCCTCTCCCCCTGCTCCGATCTCCATCACATCATTGCCACCCTTAGTTGTATCAGCAATGAAGTACCATTTTCCCACTTATTCAATACCACCTAAGGGTTGACTCTGTTAAGCTATCCCGCATTACCTTGGGAGGAAGTCAGGGGACTAGCAGTGACTTGAAAGAGAGGCAATTGAAGCAGTGCAGAGGTCAGAAATGAGGACAGCAAATTAAAGGCAGGTATTTATTTATTTATTTATTTATTTATTAAATTTTGCCACCGCCCATCTCCCCCCAAAGGGGGAACTCTGGGCGGTTTACAATAAAGATGCAATTAAATGATGAGTGGATAGCACTACCTCAAAAGCAGAGAAAGTCCTAGTGACATGTATTTAAGTAGTACATGGCAGCCTAACTCTTTTTTTTCCATTGAGGCAGGGGCTGCTACTGCAAGCACACAAAATCTGCTGCTTTTTAATGGCAGGACTCCATAAAGCTGTCCCAAGTCTCATGAGTTTCTTCCATGCCTTTGGCGAAGTGTCATAAGACTTGGAGAACGCTTATGTAGACCCTTTTCCCACATGACCTATCCTTAGGGCATTTCCACACTGACCCCATTTTCCCTCCCTACTCCCTCAAAAGCAGCTTGATCCTCATTTTTGCAGGCTTGGAATTCTAAAAATAAGGAACAAAAATCACTGTCATGCTTTGAACTGCATACAGTGGTGCTCAAAAGTTTGTGAACACTTTTGAATGTTCAATGTTTCTGTATAAATATGACCTAAAACGTAATCTGTTCTCCACACAAGTCCTAAAACTAGATAAAGAAAACCCAATTAAACAAATGAGTCAAAAACATTATACTTATTCATTTATTTATTGAGGAAAATGATCCAAATCTACATATTGGTGTGTGGCAAAACTTATGCACATTATATCTTCAAAGCAAAACCAGTGTTTGGAACTGCTATATACCATCATAAATATACTGATACTTTTTCACTGATATGTACTTATTTCAGTAAAATTCAGATGGCAGAAGGCAGTATGCTGGGTTGTGCCCATAAAAATAAGCTGGGCTTAGTGATCTTTTAAAAGTGTTGTAATAATCACTATTTTTTTAATTAATACAGATTTTTATGAGACCAGTGAGACTATAGCCAGATTTTATCATAATCCTGGTCAAGCTCCTTCAACCCTTGAAACCCAGATAGACATGGAAGTCTAAGAAAAAATCCAACTAATATTCTGAGGAAGTTGTGCTTTTAAAATACTCTTGCCAAATATCACACCATTCCAACTTCCAGTAGACTTCTGATGAAATGCCATTTGTAGATCCACAACAATACTGTGAAAATGCTATTGTCTAAAGCAATATCATAAGAAAATCAGCTGAAAGGACTAAGATGTATGTTTTCAAGGCTGAATAAGCAAGAATTTGACCAATTTCTCCTACAGAAAAGTGCAGCGAGCAATCAAATCCAATAATTGAATAATCCACTCAAGAATCAGTGCCATGACAACCACAAACATATCTAGGCAAAGGCTTATACCATGTGGCAAGGTAGATGCTGTGAATGCAACATTTGAGGAGACAAATTGAGACAGAGGATCAATTCCTGTTACAAAATGTTTTAGCAGTCACAGAAATCCATAATATTCTGAAAGCATACAACCAATCCTACTACTTAGTTAAAAATTAAAGTGAAAGCCTGCAACCCATAGCCCTGCATTCCTCCTCATTAAGTCTCAAACCATTCTACAAATCTTGCCAAATTATACTAAAAGTTATCTCCCTGTTCCTCAACAATATCTTCACATAATCTGCACAAAAAATCTTACTCATTTGAAATAGGACATAAATATACCCAGGGAGATTTTCAGCAAACAAGGAAAGGGAAAATATACATAGAAGAGGGAAAGGTAAAGATTATATAGTGTACAAAGAAAATGAATAGCCTACAGCTGGCCTAGATCCCACCCTGAATTCAGATTCAGCTGTGCCCACTCATGGAATGCAGTTGGGCTATGCATGCTTTGAAAATTATTTGGAAAAGTTATTTCAGAGTGTGTGAGAGGAATTCGGCACCTCCTTAAAGCAGCCGCATCTTTTTTTTCAGGCTGGCTTGGAAAAATCATAGCTGGGCTCCTAAACACTCTAAAGCAGCTCTTCTGAATAATTTTCAAAGTAAGCACAGTGTTAGTATGAAACTCCCATGTAATTTCACCCCACTGTAGGACATGTGGCTTTAAAGTATATACTATGATTCCTAATACATTAATGGTTCACTGTTTCATTCTGCTGTTTGAGATGCAGATGAGTCTAACAATGTCAGATTCAGATATCTGGCACAGAATGTGGGAAAATACACATTTTCCAATGCATGTTCATAGCCATTAAGGGCATGCTTCTTAAAGCAGAAGCAGTGAAATGCTAGAAGGGTTGCTCCTACCTCAGCTTGTACTTGCATAACTCCTGTGAACTGTTGGGCTTTGCCCCCTAAGGGTCAAATCACCATTCAGGAAGAAGCTTGCAGAGAAAAAACTTGGAGTAGTTTTGCTGAAAAGTTGATTGTTAGAAAGCTGTGTGACATTTATGGACATTTATCACCTTGAATAAGGTGGAACTGAGCTTGTCCTAACAGCCAGGAACCACACTGAGATAAGGAATAGGTCTCTAGTGTTTTATTGCTGCTACATAACAGAAAATCCTAACAAACTGAAGAAGCGTGGGAAAAATCCAGACATATAAACCCCAAAGACTAAGGCGGGCCCGATCTGTGTCTCTTTGAATGGCTACCTAATTCCTCAGTACTACACATGAGCTTTACAGCCTGGATGGGAGCCCCCTGCTCGCCATCCTTACTCATGACAGAGCTGAACAATTGGACAGGCTACTTCCAAGCTGAAAATCAGAACTATATTTTTTTTCTTAGGACACAGAAGGACTTTTGGTTTGAACTGTCTAGATTAATTTAGATTGATTGAGTAACTGATTTTCTATCCCACCTTTATTATTTTTATAAATGACTCAAGGTGGGGAACATACCAAATACTCCTTCCTCCTCCTATTTTCCCCACAACAACCACCCCGTGAGGTGAGTTGGGCTGAGAGAGAGGGACTGGCCCAAGGTCACCCAGCCAGCTTTCATGCCTAAGGCAGGACTAGAACTCTCAGTCTCCTAATTTCTAGCAGGTTGCCTTAACCACTAGACCAAACTAGACCATGGTGACTGGGTTTATCCAATAGTCTAAGTCACAAACAAGCAAACCATATTCCGACTTAGTATAGAAAAGTAAAAAAATATTTTAAAGAGCATTTTGCTGAATATTTTGTAGGTTTTGAAATCAAAATTAGGGAATACTACAAATAGGCCTTTTGAATAACATAGTAATCTTTATAATTTGGTTCAGTGATGGTGACCTATTACGTTTCTTTAGATATCGTTTAGATATTTACCTTCCTTACTCTAAAGCCACTCCATTATGGCATCCACTGGACATACATAACTGAGATGAAATTTACAATTAACTACAATTAAAATTCAATTTTGCAGCATCTATACTGGAATCAGGTTCAGTACATTTGTGATGCAAAAAAAAAAACCTACAGCAGAAGCTTGTTTTGGCTTGGTTTGATCTTAGCTAGTACCAAATAGATCAATATGCTAATTTTCCTCATGTATTTCCATCTTAAGCATCAGTGTCCCAAAATGTATTTAATTACTGAATTTAATTGCTATGCTGTGCAATAATATGGCTTCAAGACACATACCTGAAGAAACATTGCATTAAGCAGCTGCTTTCTATAACTTTTTTTTGTGCTTATGTGTTGGATTCTCAGTATAAAATAAAGGAGAAAAGTATCTTACTTGGCTCATATTGTGTGAGATACTCATCTCCAATCCTCTCCATTTATTTCTAACCACAAAGTCTATTTCTTCTTTTAATAGCCATCAGTGCAGCCAAATGGAAGCACGCATGCTTTTCATCCATCTTTGTTTCTCGTGACGATATCTGAAACTACTTGTTCTCATTCTCTACAGCATCCTTATATTGGTAGCATTATCTGAACAAAATTGCTAATTATGATTGCTCTCTGACTCAATCCATGCTATTCAAGAGAGCAGCAGATCCTGCCGTATTTCAGTTTTGTACTATCTAGGCACTGACTTAAAGAAAACTGAAATTTGCCGTGTCCTATGTAACATATGAACACATTGACAGAATCCTAATCAAGGTCAAAATAGGTCCCATCTAGACTGAGGAAATGCAGAAAACTTGTTCTTTCAGAACAAGATTATGAATGCTTTATGTGTTCAGGACTTGCACAGCAAAGTTATGGAACCTACATATCTATTCTTTCCCCTTCCCCAGTTTATAACAGTTATCTTTATTTATGAAATTTGTATACCACTTGACTCTCAATGACTCAGGGCAGCTCACAACAACTAAAACAACAGAAATACAATAATGAGCAGTAAAAAATAAAAGATGGTAAGAACGACAGACAGACAAGAACAAAGCAAATGATCTTCACTCTCCCTCACCAAATGCCTGGGCAAAGAGCCAGGCCTTCAATTCAATTATCTCAGTTAACACATCAGGAAAACATGAGACTACTAAAGAAGTTCACTAGCTGGATATCTGTGCCATGCTATACCAAAATGTCTTTTGGGCTTAATGTGTTTTTGTTAAACCCAGCTTTACAATTCGTAAATGAAACACAAAAGCAAGCCAAGCTGTGTAAACTCAGCCAATTAATAAGCTATAATTAAGGAAAATTTAATTTAGCATGTGTGAATGATGTCACTGTGCAAAGCCACTATCAGGAATTTTTAACAGTGTTATAACACAAAAATACATACTTTTGCGGTTCACTCTCTTAGGTAGTCACATGTTAATATTTTTCTACTTTACTGCATAACTGTGTAAAATAAAGTGGGCTTGTCAACCTGATGTCTTCTGGATGCTTTGGACTACAAATGCCATCACACACATTCTGTCGTCTTGCTGTTTGGAAATATCTGAAAACTACTATCTGAAAACTGCAGGGTTCCGGTAACAAACAATATCCCTGCATAGACACATTGTACTAAGCCATCATCTAATTTGTCTGATTTAGGCTCAGCATGCTGTGCTTTGTAAGCCCTGGTTTATTGTTTAATGCATGCATGAATCCAACCCTTTATATGATTGGACTGAAAAGATTATTTTAAATAACATTTTGCATAATTAATATTTTGTAGGTATTGTGATCAGAGTTTGAGAAGATCAGAGATGGACCTTTTGAATAACATAGCAATCTCAAACCACAACCGTGATTTATTACTTGGTACAGTGAAGGTGACCCCTTATGTTTCTTTAGATATCTGTTAGATATTTAGCATTTTTTAACCTAAATCCATTATGGCATCCATTCAGGGTATATAACTAAGTTATTCCAATTTGGAAAACAGTTGTAATTTATTCAGCACCTTTTGGTTAGGAAATAGTGCTTAGTATGAGTGAACCAAGTCAAAATCTTGACCTCAGGGCATTATTTATGTATCTTGTTACAATACTATACATGACATGCCTCCTTACAGAAACAGCAATCCATTACAGGCATTGATATTTATAGTATTTAAGATATCACAATTCACTCTTTTTCCTGAAACATTTGGGATAGCTATCTTTCCAGAAGTTCCTGTAACAAAATGGTTTTAAAAGAAAAAATGCATTTCCTTTTATAACTGGAGGAACTACTCTACCCTACCGAGTATATTAAATATAAATACTAAATTAGTTATATTATGGATGGATGTTTTTTCCTCCATCTCTGGTTTCCCTTGTGATTTTTTCTTTCCAATCTAACAACATGCACGTGCATTAATAATATTATTCTCATCCCCATTCCTAGGTAATACGCAAACACTATCATCACCAACAAATGGGTAAGAATATTACCTAAGCATTGCCAGTTTTTTTTTTCTTTAAAGTTGGGATTCTATTGTGTTTTGTGGAGACAAATAAATGTTATGGCATCTGGAGTTTAAACCCCATCTCTGTGCTGGGTTCAGTGTGGAACTGGCTGTGAAGAAGAGTGTTGCTTGGAGAACTGAGAGAGATTTGGAGGGAAGAGAAGAACAAATAGGAGCAATTTAATGTGAGAAGCAATTGTTTTTTAACTACTCTTACCTGAGAATTGGAGAGGGGCGTCATGGGGCACAGAAATAAATAAAGCTCCAGTTACAGATTCAATCATATCAACCACAGTTAAAGCAAACTGGAATTCAAAGGTTCACCTTCAACTTTTGATTTAAAAAACTGGTATCTGGAGTCCTAAAATAAACTAGGGTTTGTTGACTGGTAAGGATTCAAAAATTTGAAGCATAGTTAAGCTATACAAATATTAGCTTAACATTATATGACAGCCAAGCCAACAGGCCGGCTATGTGACAAACCAGACTTCTATATCCAATATTCGGGCTAAGGATAAGGAATTTTCTGAAGCAAATGCACATGAAAGTCCACCTAAGACTCCTCTGAGCTTCAGCATCATCCCATACACACTATAAGAAGAACTGAAAGTCTGCATAGCCTCCCAATTTATTTCCCAAAATGGACAGAAATAGGCAGGGGACAGCATGACACCTCTCCAGTTATGACCATATTAAGTGCACTTCACAGTCTACTTTAATTCATACTTAAAGAGGCATATGCCCTGAAGGGAAGGCATAAAAGAAGTCTAGGCAGAATGATTCTCAGATCCTGTAGAGGCTACCAATCTGCTTGTGAGAACTATGCCACAATGTTATTTTGCTATTTTAATTGTTTAATTATATACTGCCTTTAATACATTGACACATGAGTAGCATATAATGCAAGCTAACAACAATACAGATACAAAGCTACCTTAATGTTTATACAAAGAGAAGGGTATATAAAAAAGAAGAAATAATTAAGTGGGCAGGTACAAAATAAAAGAAACTGAAACAACCTTGCAGTCTTTATGTACACAAAACAATCTCTTAATTCTGTACTCCCAAAATAAGTAGAGTTAAATAGATATCTTAGGCCTGGAGATTTTTAAGTACTTGCATATTAAGCTGAAAGACATAGAACTAGCCCACAGATCTTCTGCAGCAAAAGATGAAGCATAATGTTCTTCACTGTGTGCTAATGGCTTAAATTACTTTACTGCCCCAGATGGCACTGTACAAAACCTAACTGGAACGATCACCTATCAGAATTAACTACTCATCAAACAGCCTCCTTACTTGCATCTAACTGCAGCACAAACCTGCCTCTTTTTTTCTGTTGCTTCCTCCGGACATTGCCTCCACCTGTTCTCCAGCTCATACCTGAGGGAGCCTTACGGCATCTTTAGCTATACTGATGTTAAGGTGGTGTTTCCTCACTGATCCCAAAACAGACTTTGTCTTGGATGCAACCTGACAGACTTCACCAACTGTTCTCTCATGGGTGAAATTGGATGACTCCTGGGGAGGAGGGGCGGGGATGCAAAGAACCTGGCACCTATTGGCCTCTTTAGGCTGCTCTGCACATGCCCTCTCCCTTCTGGACCCCTAGGCACTGTAGAGAGTCATTCCATTTTGTGTAGTGGGGGAGCAGGAGGCTGCAGTGGGAGAAGCAGACAGCACACACTCCCTGTCATTTTCTCTCTGTTCTGTCATGGTACAATCCTCTCTGTGTCTGTCAGCTCCTGTCCAAGCCCCAGGCCATGTTAAGGAAGATGTTTTCCCACTGGTGGTGACATCTAGTAGGAGGGAAGGGAAACAAGGCATGATAGGGATTGCTAATGGAGGCAGCCTCTTTCAGGCCAGTACAGTTGTCTTCCAGCTCAAGGACTGGTGTGTAGCCCTTTAACTCAGCCATGAGGCAAAGCCCTTAGCAATGGCTGCGTAATTTGGCTATTCAAATACTGGGAAATGTAATGCTGCCTTACTACGATCCTGAAGACAATTAAACCAGTCCCTGCCCCATATTTGAACAAAAGGAGTGAAGTCCTACAATTATTTATTTGTTTGTTTTCATTTTTATCCCGCCTTTATTATTTTAGCATTTCAAAAGTGTAAATGTGCAATTAATGGAATGATTAATTACACCACTAATGAACGGATGATTTGAGCCATAAGCAACAAGCTCACAGATTGGAGAAGCAACAGCTTGGGCTTTAGAAATATGGGCTTCAATGGAATATTCCAGTGAAAGGATCCAATTTTTTTGCATCAAGCTCTCATTTTGGGTAATCAACAATCACTATTTATTTAAACAACGAATCCCCTTAAAGACGAGATACGCTATTTGTGCTACCTCAGAAGTAGTTCCTTTTATGGAAGCTCTTTTATCAGAAAGAGAAATGATGGAAGGCAGCCGTGCGCATAACATTTTGTCATGTATTTTCACAGAATCATGGCTAAACCATGGTGGAAAGATAATTAATGATTCAGGATGATGAATCAGACTGCTGCTCTTCCTTAGACTTTGGCAAATGTTTGACAGTGGCAGCCAACCCCGTAAGCAAAGATGTACACCCCTAAATCTTGGGGGGACAATCCACTTACGTACAAAAAATTTACCCATCTTCTTTCTTTATACATTCCCTGTACCGTAGGCTAGGCTATCGCTGGATCTTCACCTATCTCCCCCTTTTCAACCTAATATTCAAGAAATTGCATCTAAAAGATTCAAACCAAACTGAACAATAACTATGAATAAAGGAGAAGCAAAAGAGTATGTTACAAAAAATAAAACCCATGAGCCAAGTCTGAAATCACAACCTTTTCAGGAGTTGCCGAAATACTATTGAGGTAGGATTTTCCCAGAGCAGAGATAGAGGAAGGAAAGATGCAGGAAGAAGTAGTAAAAAAATGAATCTACAAAGGCAAAATAACACTAGGGTTTTTTTCCTCTTTAATTCTGTACATGCTAGAACACCCTACTGTTTCTCAATGTTAGGACCTCTGGCAGAAATCAGGACTGAAAATGAACAACCAAAGGACAAGACCCCCTGAGTTCTGATTAATAAAATTCATTAGGACAAAAATTAAGGTGACAACACAAGAATTCCCTTGAGCCTTTTGCTTTCAAAGGTGAACTTTATACTGTATATACATGGAATTTAAACAGTTTCTTGTTTGCTTTCTTCCATGTCTTCAATATAGTTGGGGCGTAGCCTATCTCTTCTGAGTAGGCTGGTCTGCACCTAGACACTGCTTTCATAATAGGTACTAATCATTTTATCAATGTAGGAATCCACTCTCACATTCAGTATAACTCTCTACCTAAGGCAGACACTTAAAATTTTTGCAGTGAGAAACCACAATTACCTTTTTTTTTAAAGTCTCCAAAGGCTACAGAGAGAACAGGGGCATGATGGTGTCATCAGAAGGGGTAGTACCAATTTGGCTTTGTTTCTTTTCAAAAACACCGGAGGCCTAATACACCTATTCTGCTTCTTATTTCCACAACTGCATCCCCAAAATTGCACTGCTGAATTTTTCCATCAAAAGTTGGTGTTCTTAGGGAGGATTCCATAGGCCAAAAAAAGAGAGTGGGGAAACATGGGATCCATTAACTGTCCATTCATAATCTAGGACAAGAAATGTTCATTTGGGGGCAGTTGAGGAAGAGGGGATTGTTTTTCAAGCTCTTGTAATTCTTTGAAGAATTTCAGTCATCCCTTGGAGAACTTTCAGCAAAGGATTCTCCCCAATTTTGTCTCTGAACAGGTACCGAATTTCAGTATTTTAATACTGAAGAAAGCATTAAGCTTGGCCTCTACGCCTAATCCTGTTTTATACAAGCGGCATCATTTCTTTCACCAGTATGAATTAACAATATAATTTAATTTAAAATTTGCCAAGTGAAAATTTCTTAGACATTTTTTTTCACCATCAGCTTTATCCTACAAGAAATTCAGCTAAGTGACTGCCCCTTTTACCACCTGCAAATAACATGGAGAATTTATTTATTTATTTATTAAATTTATATTACCGCCCATCTCCCCTGATGGGCGACTCTGGGAGGTTTACAATAAAAGCAATAATAAAAACATCTAAACTTCAATCACACTTTAAAAACATAAATAAGATAATAAATACAATTTATTCTGAAAATAATTCTGAAAAGCTATTTGTTTTGTATGGATTAGGGTTTCTAGACATCTAGCAAAAGGATGTCCTCCTTTTTATCCTTATGTCCTCTGTCCAGCAGGCATAGCAAATATTGTCCTGCTTTTTTAGCATCTTAGGGTTTTTTAAAATTTATTTTGGCCTGTTTTCATAACAGTAGTCATTCAAACTTTCATGTATTGTGACCTTGTAAATTATCTGCTGCTTTCTTTCCCTTGTCCATCAACAGACTCAACAGCCTAGATTTGTGTTATTTAATTTATTTCCTGATTCCAGCAATCAGCTTCAATCCAGCCCCTTCAAATCCATGATCACTGTGGTCTGTAGATCGCATGACTCTTCATAGGTTTCTATGGTTAAATTTGAAAAGCGCATCATAGTCAATTCTGTATTATCACTACCGTATGTTCTTGAAAACAAAGATTTGATGGAAAAATATTGAAAATGAAAAGCCATTATTTCTGATGCTGTAAAAAGTAATTTCATATACATGTAGGCCTAAGTACATTTTTTGCAGTTTTTTGCTGTAATTATTGTTGCAGATGCCAAGAAAGTTAAACAGTTAATGTGTCCTCATTTTCTCCCCTTTCCAATTGTCCATGTCCTCCTTTGCCTGTTCAGATATCTGGTAACCCAAGTATGGATATATATCTGTGGAGTCCTTGCTGCTCACTGAGCCTTGTTGTTTTCTTGCAGTGCAAAGAGGGAGTGGGCCTTGCTCTCAGAAACACAAGTCTACAGGAAAGCCACCCACACCAACCAAGTGCTCCATTTCCAAAGTAACAATCCAACCTCCCACAAGAGAAGCTGTGTAAGAACATTATTCAGACAAGCACTTACACACTGCAGCAACCCAGAACACCAGAAAAAGGAAAAAAGATCATCTGTACAACATCTTCCAACAAAATGGATACCTGCTCAACTTTATCAAAAAGTGCCTCACCACCCAACCCACTACAACCCAACCAATAGAAACTATGAAAAGGATAACACTGCCATACATCAGAAACATCTCAGAAACCACCAACAGACTGTTACAACTGCATAGCATCACCGTAGCACATAAACCAACTAAACTCTTCAAAACATATTAAGTAACCCAAAAGACCCAATAGCCCAAGAAGAAAAAACAGGAGTCATCTACAACATAGAGTGCAAAGACTGTAACACACTATGTAGGACAGACAGGCAGAAGACTAGCAGAGCGCATCCACGAACACCAACTAGCAGTCAGAAGACACAATGAGAACTCCTTAATCTCACAACACATGGAGAGACTCAACCATAGTTTCAACTGGGAAGCTGTGAGCATCCTAAACCAAGCCAAATCCAAAAACGCGAGAGAATTCCTGGAAGCCAAAGCAGCCATCAACAGACACATAGAGGTAAACAACATTTACATACCATTCAAAAGAGACAATAGAAAAGCCAAAAGACCAGGACACTCCCTTGCCAGCAATCAACACCCAGATATACAAAAATCAACACTAGGATTAACACCAGATGAACCATCAAAAAGCACAATTATACCCTAATCAAGGAACTATTAACTCAGGCAATCAACCAAGCAGCAAACAACAGCCCAACCAAAGAACTCCCAAGGAAAGAACAACACCCCTACCAACACAAGCAGGGCAAGCCACGGTATATAAACTGAGAGCAAGGCCCACTCCCTCTTTGCACTGAAGATGTTGCCTAGTCTGGCAATGAAACGTCTGCAAGAAAACAAAAAGGCTCAGAGAGAAACCAAGGACTCCACAGTTCAACCCTGAGCTACAAATATTCGCTTCAATTGGATATATATCTATTGCCAAGTAAAAAAGAAATTTGTGGAATTTTCTGCCAAAATGCCCTGTCAAGATAGGCACAACTTTTCTTGCTTTACTTAACATAGTAAAATGTGTTGAGCCTTTACTTTAAACTTCTGAAGGTTAGTTTAGAGGAAGAAAAATGTCCTAGTTTGATATATAAATTAGCTTTCTGCATATTCACAGTATATAGAAGCTGTATATTCTATATATTCACCTCATATATACTGTACTCTGTATATTCACAGTACACAGAAGCAAGACAGGAAAAGTATTGATGCCTTTGAACTTTGGTGTTGGAGAAGATTCCTGAGAATACCATGGACAGCCAAGAAAACCAACCAGTGGATCATCAAACAAATTAACCCAGAGTTTTCATTCATGGCACAAATGACCACGCTAAAATTATCCTACTTCAGACACATTATGCAAAGACCCAGCTCTCTGGAGAAGGCTCTAATGCTGGGAAAGATGGAAGGAAAGAGAAGAAGAGGATGACCAGCAGCAAGGTGGATAGATTCAGTTACAGAAGCAATGAGTGCACTGCTGGGAGACCTGAAAGAACAGCCGAGGGATAGGTCATCATGGAGAAAATCTATTGGTCGAAAATAACTTGATGACACATGATCAACCAATCAGCATTCACAAATCTCAGAGCTATGGTCTCCAAGCCTGAAGCTCATACTGATATTCTCAAAAAGTTCAGATAGAGCTACTGCTGGTAAATAAAGTATAAATATACAACATGCAAGTTATTTCCTTATTTAATCTCCCATTGAGGTGCTATGCACAGCTCTTGCGCATAGTTACATCAAAATCATTCCTTGTCTAAGCAAGATGCACAGCCCAGAGGAGGATACAAAGCCTGGCAGAGCAATAGCTCTGTTCATATAATTCTCAGGAATAAGTTCAGATACTAAACTGAGCTTATTAAACTTGCAAACCATTTCATTTTATTTGTTACTCTACTAGGCAACAGAAGGCAATGAGAGAAGACAAACAGTGGATTGGACCATCTCATTTTATGTCATTTTACATTATACAGTACAAGCAACAGAATTTTCAAGAGCATTGCTGAGAGCAGATTACATCATTATTATTTGACTGGACTTCATAAACCAAGTATTTGTAGTTAGATTATGTTAAACATACACTTGTCTTACATAAAGTGTTTTGTCAGTAGCAGCAAAAAAAAATACAATGTAGAACAGAAGGGTCTCAATAAAACACTAACATTGAGCTCTTGGTATATAAAACTGAGCCATTTAATGTTGGTAGAATGATGCATTTTGTGTCAAAAAGGAAGAGTAGGCAGCACCATGTGCTTCTTCTGTGTATATGCCCTTTGGTTTCTTTTTCTTTTTCTGTATCATTTTTGGAAGTGAGGATTTGCATATGCTAAGACTTCAGTAGGAACATTTTCTGATATAGAACTTAAAAGGCCAGTCAGCTATTTCTCACCAAGCAATGTTCTTCATAAGGAGCCAATTTGGTGTACTGTGTACAGCTGTACAATTTGGTGTACGGCATCAGGCTAGAAACTGGGAGACCATGAGTTCTAGTCCCATCTTAGGCACAAAACCAGCTGGAGGACCTTGGGCCAGTCCCTCTCTCTCAGCCCTGAGGAGCAGGAAAGGGAAAACCACTTCTGAAAACCCTTGCCAAGAAAACTGCAGGGGCTACAGTAGTCCAGTCACCACGAGCCAAAAAAGCTGAATGGAAGGCACACACACAAAAAAAATGTTGTTCATATTCCTTCCCGCAGTACTCACATGCCTATCAGTTGGAAGAGAAAATGAGGCAATCTACATATTATACAGAAACATTGCAAGTTTTTTAAAGTTTTTTTATTTTAAATTCAAAACAGCCTAATTTGTTTCCAGGATTTCCATGGTCTTCAGAGTATTGAAGGCATAAATACCTGGAGAAAAGTTTCAATAATCCTGGGTTTCCCCACTGTCTTCTATAAGTAGGTCTCACTTTTGCCTTGGAGGAGCACATAAAAGTAGATCCTGCAAGCCTGGGACTTAAGTCTATAAAGAGAAGGCAGCTGAATCATGAAATGTTGAAGGTACAGAGAAGGAAAAAAAAAAGGTTTCTATGCAAAGAGCAGGAGAGGGGCATTCTGGAGCAATCAGGAATATTTGTCTGTACTTGTTCTACGAAGAATGTCAGACTTCATGTGGGTGAAGACAGCAGACACGAGGTTGCCTGCATGGAATTACAGTTCTTCATTTTCATTTTGCCGGGAAAAAGTTGCATGCAATTTAAAAGTGTGTTTGTGTGTTCAACCAGACAAGCAAAAAACTGCTTATTTTATACTTATTTATTTATATTCCACCTTTCATCCAAGATCTGAAGATAGCATATGTAGCACTCTAATTTTTCCAGCAATAACAAACTTGTGAGTAAGATGGGCTAAAAGATAGCTACTAGTCCAATTTCACGCAATGAGCTTCCTTGGCTGATGACTTTAACCCAGATCTCGCTGTCTCCTTGTCCTTAACCATTATACCACATTGATTCTGTGTCAGTGCACTATTGCTTAAGTGTCCAATAATAACTAATTGAAAATCATGTGTGTGGGGGGGTATCCTGGTTAACTTTCTTTAGGTATCTGTGCTGAAGCCTACTTGTTTCAATTGAACTAGACAGTCACTGTTGGGCACTGGAGTCCATATCAGATTTCTATTGCCAAGTAATACTGTCTTCCCACAAAACAGTTCTATCAGTGGAAATTTTTACATCTCACTTGTGCTTGTGCTTGTTTAATGCCAGAAAACATAATCAATTTAAGCTCAATGTATGATTTACTACAGCTCTACTGAATCACATAATGACATTTTTGAAATGAACTCAGTCCACAGGCCAGTCTTTTTAAAGCAATACTTCACAACTGAAGCTTTCATTACCATGAAGTTCTTTTTAATACAGTGAGGATCAAAGACAGAAATGTCTGAAGAATCTTACTTTCTGTATCATACTGGCACAGGTACTCCTTTTCTGCCACTTGTTAAAATCATAGTAGCTGCTTCTCCAACCATGAAAACAAAATTAAGAGATGGAGCAACTTCCTCAGACAAAACCCCAACTGAAATGGGACCAGACAGTTAATTTTATTTGGAAGTGACTGAGCTAAATTGACACCATCCTCTCATACACTTTGCGCAAAAAGAGTATGCTATGCCACTGCGGAATACCAAAAAGAAATCAGTATGTATTTCATTGTTTCATTAATTATAGAAAGACCTTGGATTGTGTCAATCATATCAAGCTATGGAATATGCTTAGAAAAATAGGACTCCCAGAACATCTCACTGTCACTATGTAAAACCTATACAGCGATCAGAAGCTGTGGTCCAGATGGAACATGGCAAAGCAGACCGGTTCCAGGTTGGCAAGATAGTGACACAAGGTTTTATATTGTCTCTTTATTTATTCAACCTGTATGCTGAATATATATTGAGGGAAGCTGGATTTGAAAAATGGCTTTAAAATTGGAAGAAGAAACATCAGTAACTTGTGCTATGCTGAAGACGCTACTCCAATTGCTGAAAATGCAAAAGATCTGCAAGCTCTAACAATAAAAGTCAAGGAGCACAGTGAAAAAACAGGACTACAATTAAATATAAAGAAGACCAAACTGAGGACAACAATTACAGAAACCAGCTTAGAATTGACAGTGAAGATACTAAGGTGGTAGGCAGCTTCTGCCTTTTAAGACCAACAATCAATAACAAAGGAACCAGCAGTCAAGAAATATGCTGCAGATTAGCACTTTACCAAGTAGCAATGAAGGCCTTGGAAACGATATTTGGATGCCATGATCTATACCTACAAAGATCAAAATTGTCCATACAATGGTTTTCCCTATGACTCTATATGCTAGTGAAAGTTGAACTTCGAAGAAGCAGATGGAAAGAATAGTGATGCTTTTGAACTTTGTGTTGGGGAAGACTTCTGAGAAGACCATAGATAGCCAACAAAAGAAACAAATGGAGTATCAAACAAATCAAACTCAACCCAACTTCTCACTTGAGGCACAAATGAAGAGACTAAAATTACCACACTTTGTACACATTAGTAAAGGTAAAGGTTTCCCTTGACGTAAAGTCCAGTCGTGTCCGACTCTAGGGGGCGGTGCTCATCTCCGTTTCTAAGCCTTAGAGCCGGCGTTGTCATAGACACTTCCAGGTCATGTGGCCAGCATGACGACACAGAACGCCGTTACCTTCCCGCCGTTACCTTCCCTAATGTACACATTAGGGCCTGGTTATTTGAGGGATTGCTTATCTCCCATAAGATGTCCAGCCACTTTGATTGTCAGGATTGGTGCACTTTTGATTCCTTTGATTAAACAATGCCATCTCTCTGGACTCTAGAAGCGCACCTTCTCTGTAGCAGCACCTGCCCTCTGGAATGAGGCTCCCCCTGAGATCCAGATGGCCCCCACCCACCTGGTGTTTTGAAGGACCTTGAAGACCTGACTCTTCTCCCAGGCCTTTGGCGAGACTGAGTGAAGCTCCTTTGGATTGTGTGGGTTTGTTTCTCTTTTGTTCATGTCTGGTTTTTGTTATCCTTGCCATATTTTATTCTTTTGTTTTTGTCTATCGTTCTATTTCTTTTGTTTTTAATATTTTTACTTGTAAACTACCTAGAGTCATTGGGAGTCGGGCAGCATGCAAATTTAGTAAAACAACAAAAACAACAACCCAGAGTCACTTGTTGAGATGGGCAGCTATAGAAATTAAACAAACAAACAAACAACAATGCAAAGACCTAGCTCTCTGGAGAAGTCTATAATGCTGGAAAGGTAGAACGAAAGAGAAAAAGAGAATGACCAGCAGCAAGGTAGATGGGCTCAATTACAGTGATGATGGCTGCACCCTTGGAAGACCTGAAGGACCAGGTTGAAGACAGATCATTCTGGAGAAAAATCTGTGTGGTGGCTAAGAGTCATCACCAACCTAATGGCAAATAATCAATCAATCAGTGCTACTGTGTGCTACACCTTCTGAATGCTATGCCTTCTGGATTCAGTGAAATGTTTTAAAGAAATTATCTAAGATTCAGGGCCACTTGTTTTCTCAAGAAGGCACAGAAATCTTCTAAAGGCACTCAGTCAATCTTTAGCTTGATTTAAAAGAGAGATAGCAGGAAAGTGCTAAGCATTCAAGCTTGGTCAGAGCTCTCTAGCCATTTATCTACATCCTCAGGTAAGAACTGACTTTTATCTGATAATACTGAACCAGACAATACTCTAGCATCTCTGTATCTGTACAAATAGTTCACCAATACTCTCTGTAGCCAGACTAGATATGAATGCTCCTCAAAAAGCCTAGCAAATTTGTTGTAACAAGTGTATGAGTGTTCCAACTTATCTTTCTTTCAGTCTATTTATAGGCTCATTTGCTAACTGACATGTGCACAAATTATTCCTACTTACATATGCAGATTATAGCAATATGATCCTTATTCTTCAGCTCTATGTCTCACTAGCTAATATATGCTTATTCTCTAATAGTCATGTATAATATCTTGCTGGCACTACTGGACAATACTAATATTATACCACATTTATGGTTTAATGAAGTAGTTCTGAAGAATGAACAGACCAAGAGTCTTTTCAAGTGTTATGAGAAAAAGAACCTAAGTCAGCTATAGTTCAGGGGTTTTCGCTGCTCTGCAGAAATCAAGGTTATTGGCACTGAACAAACTCATAGGGGAAAGTCATCATATTCCATTAGCTCAACTTTCATTTTAATCAAGGGGACACTAAAGCACATATGACTGAATACAGTACAGGCTAGCTGGGGCACTTCATGTTTAGAAACAGCAGGGGAAGTACCTGCACACTGCACCAAAATTACCGTCAGAATCTATATAATTAAAGTCATGGCATTACATTATGCAAAATTACTCTCTCCAAACCTCTAGCATTTTGAACAGATAGAGTGAACAGGTGTTTTCTTAATTGATATTAATACATAGATGGCTGCAATGCAAATCACAGCCAGTTATCACAGTAGGCCTGATCCAATCCTCATCATCACCGACAGCCTAAGTTTCTATAGTGTGTTGGCAGAAAGGCCTAGAGGATGCAGCTCTGAAGTTTGAGAAGGCTGTAAAGAAATTCATCTTAAAATAAAATCTTACGCATTTCTACTTGGAAAGAATCCCTGCTGAGTTCAGTGGAGCTCACATCCAGTTAAATGGGGATGGGACTGCAGCTTTAACCATCCTGATACCCATAATGCCAATCAAATGAACACATCTTTGGACAGTAAACTACAAAGTGTACAAAAAAAAGCAAAACAGGTGCCAAAATTTTAGTCCCATATTGGGATCAGCATATTTTGTACATGTCATTTAGTGCAGCAAATATATACAGTAAAAGTGCATATGGATAAATCAGATAATCCACACATATCATATCCATTTCTAGGTTTGCCAGTATAAAACAGGAATCAGCCTAGATAGCATTTGCAAGGATACTGCTTGTTTATCATAAATTCTTCCTCATGTTCAGTGACTCTAGATCATTCCCTGACTTACTAGAAAGTCATGCTTTCTAAGACTTTGTCAGAGCAAATGAGTGTTAATCTTCCTAGCAATTTTCAGAGGGCTTTCCAGTTCCTTTATGAAGTTAATAAATTCTGTGCTGAGAGAGAGAAAAAAGTTTTTAAGCAAGGTTTTGTGTTAGAAATAAATTAATTTGCAAGATACTGAAGGGAAGGAAAATGAAACCTGCATTTAAAAAATAATAATTGCTGGACACTGAAAGAGCTTATGGCAAGGAAAGTTCCTTAAAACTAATAATAGCTCAGCATTAGACAGTGATAAACAAATTACTCAATGATGCAATTAGCTGATATACAAATATTGATAAAGGACTAGGTTCAGAGACATTATAGCCCTTTCCTGACCTGCTCTATAGTCTAACTGTAGATTCCATACTGAAGTTACTTGGTCATCAACTGAAAACAAAACAGAGTAATTAATAGCATCCAATAACAATAACATGGATTTCTGCTCATACAACAGAACTTCAGTCACTCTCTTTTCCTTTGCACTATCTTCCTCCATAACATTCCCCATATCTGCTTCAAATGATCAATAAATACTCCAAAGCAGACCTGAGGAGCACATAAGGAAATAAAAAAGGGAAATCTATATACAAACAGTATAGATGCAATAATCAGCCAATCTGGCCTGGATCTATATAGGCATTATACTTCAGCAGTGCTACAACTGTCTTTCTCATGGAATGCTTATTGTTGTGAGCAGCACAGAGTTGTGTTCTAAGATGGGCAGCCATACAAATGTTTTAAATAAACAAAATAAAAATACAATACAAGGCATGTACCAATCCATCTTCCTGATGTTATTTTCCTTCAAAAATAAATTTTCCTGATCATTTTTATGTTAAGGGTTTTGAGCAATCAAAGCTTCCATGTGATCTGCACTTCAAAGAGCTATGAGTTATTATTTTTATTCTTATTTTGTGGGATGCTATTAGAGAATAATGCACAATACTTTTATAAGCAAGGGAAATCAAGCTGGGGAGTTTTACGTAGGCATTATAAGACTAAGAAAAATCTGAAATTGATTAAACAGTAGACATCTTGTCAGGGGCAGGAAGGGTTGTCCCCATCTTTGGTTCCTCTATGGGGTTAGTAGGCAGGAAATGATTGATTTCTTTAAAAAGATAAACATTAAATCAAACACAGAAGAATGAAAAATAATTGTTTGAACCTACACACATTTGCAGGCAGAACATTTAGATTTTTTTTAAAAAAAACCAAGTGATTATGGCAGCTTCTAGAGCATACAATTGCAGTGCTATCAGTTACCAAACTTGCATGGCCATCCAAGCACTTCTTGCTTCTCCTTAAGTTACATGGTGTGTGCCTTGTGCTCATATTCTAAAAACAGCATGTTGATGTTGCATATCACGTGTCTCTGGCACAAGAATTATGTTTTGAAAAGCTATTGCCACTTCAGCTCCTCATACATGAAAGACACTCCAATATAGGTCTTGCCAATCTCTTTTTAGTGATAGTGCTTACATCTTATTTATTAATTTATAAGGCTGTCCGACTCACAACTCTGGCTTTACCTCCTTCCCATCCACCTTAATCCTAACCCTTTTAGACAGTAAATACTGATTCATCATGTATTGCCAACATGGCACCCCAAGCCAAAATTGTGAACTGCCTCAAGCTAGTAGTTTGTGATCCCATGGCTCCAACCAAAACTGTATTCATATAAGGTTTGTATCATAAATTACTGAAGCCATTAGTAGACAGCTAGGACCACTGAATGGAGCAGAGCCTAACACAGCGGGGAAGCTGCACACAAAAAAAGAATAGTATCTTAAATAGCTTTAATGAGCACATTAGAGACATACAGGTTATTGATCTTACACACTCAGCCCTCCCAAGCATAAAGAATCACACGCTTAGATGAAGTAGGTTTAAAACTAAAAAGAGTCTTAGTGATTTTATTCTTGGTTCAGTTACATCCATCTTCAGTGGAAAAATGAAGATTATTTGTTTCTTCTGTTCCCTAAACTTAATGAACTCTTAACCCTCATAACTGCTAAGAGATGCATGCAGAAAATGGGGGGGGGAATCCTTTTTGAATTCTTAGGCATGGCCCAAGATGGATGGAGAGGAGCTATATGCCTCATGCTTCTCTCCCGGTGAAATAAGAAGGAAGAGAGAGGAAGTGGGAGTGGCAACAAACAGCTTCCTCGCACATAGATATGCTAAATGAGGCATGCTGATTTGTTGACATCTCCAACAATTACCCTATGTCATTCACCAAATGCATGAAGTTGCAAAAGTCATCAGCTCCTATCAGTTGCCCCCTGCTTCTCTATTCCTTTTCCTCACAAAACAAAAAATATGAATAGAAATTGGGTAACTGCAGTATCTTTTGATTAGGATTAATAAAAGCTCTGTATATGGAAATCCTTATACTGCAGTCCAATATATTTACCAGAAGTAAGCCTCAACAGCATAGTGGAATTCATTTCCAAGTAAACACAAACAAGCAAGAAGTAAGCCATTTTTGCAGGTTAAGATTCACATTAACTTTAATAAGTAGATCCCTTAAAGGAGTAGCACCTTAATATTGGGCTACTTTAATAAATAACAGAGAAGTGCTCCGCTCAGGTAGGACTGAAATGTATCTCCCAATACAAAATACAAAACATTTCTGTAAAATGACAATATGGCAACACATATTCCAGCCCCATGTGTTTTATTAATACATACATCCAGTAACAAGATATGATTCTAGCTTTTACCATGCACAAACACCATAGCAACATATGCTTACCATGACATAACGGAGTGAATAGTTTTCAGTGCCAGCCTTCCCAAAGCAAATAGTAGTTTGGGAGGCTGGGAATATTTATTTATTTATTTATTTATTTATTTGCAAAACAAATTTATAAAGCTGCCCAACTCGTAATGACTCACAATGAGTTGCAGTCCAAAACATCTGGCAGGCTTCAAGGTTTGTTTAAATGATTACTTTATTACTTTTATCACAGATCTTTATTTGCCCTTCCACATGTCTGTTTAACTGCAGTTTAATAGAGTCAAAGGATTCTATGAAGACTGTTCAATACAGATGTATTGTACGGCTGGCCTGCAAAAAATCCAGGTGACTACTAAATAACAGGAAAGAGTTGGTTTTCTGTAACACATAGCTGCCATTTAGTGGTCATCTGGATTACCCATACCATCTTCACCAAGAATTCCCACATTCAATCTATCACTGCATAAAGAACCAGATGTTTCAAACTATTGAGGAAAATTTTTCACATGACCTTCATCTTTCTGCAACTGAATTTTCACTGTGGTTTATATTTTCTGTTCTGAGAATCAGCAGCTTTTTTGAAGTCATGTTCACAATTATTCTAGAAAACTGGTGGGTTAGGGTTAGGGTTAAGGTTATCGTGTTTGCATTGTCATGACTACCATGCACATACAAAAATAAAAAAGGATGACTTTGGTGTCATTTATTTCCACTGAGATAGTAGAAATCTGGCATCGATTTCATTATTATGGTTGATTGCACAGTCAGCCAGATGTTTAGATCTGGCATTTTTGTTCACCTATCAAGTCCTTCCCAAGGACCTGGGATAGGCAGATGTTGTGGTTTAATAATATTAAAGGTATTGTCACAGGATGTATTGTTGTTGTTGTTGTTGTTATTAAACAGTCATCAAGGTTAGTACTGGCATATTTTCAATATATAAGCAGTTTCACTATTCAGTGTAATGTTTTGTATCTAATGACTAATTATGCTTCTTTTTATTACTGTTCTTTCAACAACAATGCTTAGGTTTGCACTATCCATTCAGAAATTTCAACTCAGAAGAAAGACATGCTTTCTTTCTACAGGAAAAATATTCTAGTGTTCCTATAGAGAGAACCCATGTATCTAAGGCTTCTGTTAAGATAAAGTATCTAAGGAGCTACATCAGACTGATGTTTGAAATAATCAAAATCATACTAAATAATGACTTTAAGTAGTTTTCCAATTCTTATGTCTGTAACATTATTTATTATGTTTAATATCATGTGGCAGTCCTATGCTAATGAGAAAGTTTCTTTCTCCCACCCTAGAGCACACATTTTATTTTTTATAGTAGCTGATATCCATAAAAATTATAATGCAATGTTAGTCAGAAATTTCATTAAGAGCCATATTGCTTTGACTTTACCATGGTGCAGCAACATTTCCTCAATATTTTTAAAATTAGGCTTAAGAACTTTTTTAAGAGATTGAATTCAGCAGGAGCCCTTGTTAAGGGATATGCTCCCAAACATAAGCAGAGCTGAAAGAATACTGAGTAATTGTAGCAGAGTATTCCTATTTAAAAAAGTGCTGAAAACCAACGAGTATACTTGTCTTCGATGCAGAGTTGAGGCTTAGCCTAACTATCCATGATTGCTAACAGATATTCAATCTGTTTGAAGTCAAAGTTATATTTATAAACAAATACATGATGACAGAAAAGCTTCATTTCTATCTTAACTGCATTTTGAAGAGGAAAGGTTGATGAAGTCTGAAGCCCAAGAGAGAGACACATAAAGTTTCCTGTCTCTTACATACAGACACTCATTTAGCTAACAATATGACAGGTAAGAATCAGATCCAGGAGTGTGAAGAACCTTCTCCTCATCTATTTCTCATCGTTTGCCCTAGCTGTCAAATAGGATCATAAGTGCAAAAAGTTGGTGCAAATTGTAATAAAATGCTGTTTTGTCTGGAGTACTGCTGTTATGGGTTGGAAGAGAGAAGGACTTAATTTGAAAATGAAGAATTCATATCTGAGTATTAAGCATCTCTTGTATAAACTTATTCTATTGAGTTAATCAGCACTACTTACTCCTTGATATTGCAAAATCCTAAGAAGCAAACTACACATTCAGGTATATCATATGGAATCAATATCATACAGAAGATATCACTGTATGATATCAATATGTAACCCCAGAGGTGAGGTTGTGACTTTCTGGAAATGCCTTAAAACATGACTTTTCCAGCAAGCCTGGGGATCCCCTACCAACAGGTAGGCCCAGAGTTGGCTGTCACTTTGGGGTTTTTTAATTTATATTCATTTTAATTGGTTTTTGTATACTATTTTAACTCTTGGTTTTATTGTACACCACCCAGAGTCACCTTGTGTGAGTTGGACAGCCACATAAATTTGATAAATAAATAAATAATTCTACTATGGAGTAGAAACATTCAAAAGAAAAAAAAAAGAAATTCATCATCAGGATGCCAATAGGCCAGGCACTGCTTCAGTGAAGATTCAAGTGACAGTGGAGAAGAATCTAACAGAACAAGCATAGATCAGGAATAAAAACAGAAGAAATCTAGGCCAGTCTTTCTCAATCCCAGTCCAGATATTCCAGTTTAATACATCTGGAAAGTAGTTTGGGAAGGGCTAGCAGAATCTATAGCACCATAGCTTCAAAATCAGGTTAGAAACCAGAATCAGGTAAGATCCACAAGACCACAACTGCAAAATAAGAAAATACATGCAATTACTTCTAAATCAAACTCAAAATAACCCATAGATTTGTCTTCCAAATGAAGTCAGCATGACTATTAGTCATGCAGTGAGTGGTACAGAGAAAAAGCATTGTTCTGGCATTGTTGTTCCAGGACATGCAGTGATTTTGTTTTGTTTTGTTGATTTGTTCAGACTGGATTTTCCTATATTGCACTTCAAAGAGCACTTTAAAATGAAGCAAAAAACAAAATAAAACAAAAATCCTTCACTGATGCTTTCATCAATTTTTTTTCCACATGGATACAATACATGTGAATTGTATAGCTTCAAGTCTCCAAGGTTTTGATAGATCAGGATGAAATTACACCTTTTTAGGACTTCAGTGTATAGGTCCATCAGCACTCTCAAATAAGTGTAAAGACTTGTTTTTTTTAATAAGAATGTCATATAGGAAATGTTCCATGAAGCTTTTTGTCAATTAGTGGAAAGCACAAGGTATAGCCATTTAAAGGGGGGGGGGGGGAAACAGTGATGGTATCTTGTGCAGTTTTTCATTTTGGTACTTATTGGAGCTTGTTTCATATTGAACATTATATTGCAGGGGGAAAAAACTATCTGGAATAAGCAGGAAAATTTCAGACATACATGGTAACATTGCATATGACAATATTTTCGACTAGATTTCACCAACCTGGTGCTCTCCACCTCTGTTTGACTTTAATTCCCTAAATTCCCCAGCCACCATTACAAGGGCAGCTAGGTTGGGGAAGATAGATTATATATCACAACAATCTTGTGAAGCGTTTTAACTGAGAAATAGTGGAAGAATCAAGCTCAGTAAGGTACATGACTATATTTGGATCCAAATTTGAAGCTCCCCTGGTTGTAGCCTCAGTGAATGTCTACACCGCTTCTCAAACCTCACAAATGCAGACATGCTGCATCACAAATGTTCTCTCCTTGATGCTGTGTAAACTTCCTGACACAACCAGGACTTTCTCCAGTTGACCAATGGAACTGTACAAAATGTAGTATTGCGGTCTGTGCTTTGCCTCCATCTATCCTTGTTCTTTCCTCACCATGTTTGTTTTCACATGGGGGGGGGCGGGACAGGTGTGCAGAGGCAAAACTACTGCTTAAACTGACTGGGAAGGATGTGGGAATAGTGGCAGGCAAAAAGGCACCACAACCTCAAAAGGGAGGAGGAAACTTTGATGAAGTAGGACTGTTTGGCCTGTGTCTCCAAAAGAAATAATGCAAAACTGTCTTTGGATTGTTCCTTCTCAAACAACAGCTCAGACAGAAGTTAATTGGTTCACTTTGAGAAGTTCTCCACAAACCCATAGCATCATAGCAAAATAAGAGTGCAACACCAGTCTCAAACTCAGGCCCACAACTAGGGTCTGTGTCACCCGGGGCAAACATGGATTCCGCACCTATTTTGCGCCCCCCCCCAGCACTCATTTTGGCACCTCCCCAGCGTGGCGCCCAGGGCACATGCCCCGGTTGCCCCCCCCAGTTGCGGCCCTGCTCAAACTGGAACAGGCTGACACTCTGACAACTAAGCCATATTGATTACCAGATATATATCATATCATGGCACATGATGGTGCCACACAATTAAGTTTATAGTGTCAACTCTGAATTAGGAGTAATAGCATTTTAAATCCAGGAATGCACAATCTCTCTTTTAATCTCTCTCTCTCTCAAACTCTCAGCCAGAGAGAACTCATACTTTATATTCCCAGAACACAACCTCAGAACTGGAACCTATTTTTAATTCTATAAATATGTGAAAATAACATCAAGGCGAACTAGAGAACAGGAAACTGTCTTGGGGGAAAAAATACTACAAGCAAATATGCTTTAGTCCAGTCAAAAAAGTTTCTGTCATGCTAAATTTATTACTTTTTAAATAGCTATAAGACTCTTTATACTTAATTAGTGCTGCCACTGTTTCAAGCAAATTAGAGATTTAAATGTTTGATGATAGACACAGGAGGAAGGAAAGAAAAAGAAAGTAAACACAAGGCGGCATGGAGATGAACAACTAAAGTTATACATACTTCCAAGTAACTCGTAAGATTGCACGGCATCTCTGCTTTTCAATATGCCTTTATTGCTTTGCAAGCATAGTACAGGCTAAAACTTCATTTTGTTTGGAACTATGCAGGAAGGATAAGTTGTTTGAAGAAGGCGGTTCAAAATATATGAGGCATCAGAGGAAACAGACTTAAAGTAGAGTAGACTGTTGGGTTATTGGAAGAATTAAAGAGATCTTTAAGTGGAAAAAAAGATTAGTGAAGCCATGCATAACTGATTAGTCATGAAGAAGAAGATCAGAATGGACTAATTCAGAAGAGTTAAAGTGGACTAAGCAATTCATTGAAGCTTTGGCTACATCACCATCTCAACCCACATCAAAGTCTGAGGTAGACAGCTAGTTCTCAAAAAGGATGCAAATCGCACTGCAGTAGGACATGAATAGGCACCCAGAAGCCATAACCATTCTGTCTAGAGCACCAGTTGTAGCAGCACTTTTTTGCTCAAATAAGGAATAATAGATTGAAAAACTTCTAACATCACACAGGAGTCTTTTCTTACTACAATGCTCCATAAAGGGGCTACCTTTGCAGAGCATTCAAAACTGCAATTAATACAGTAATAGAATATGTAGCAGCAAGAATGCTTGAAGAGCTAGGTTATTTTATACTATATTACATCTATTCTGTATAGATTATATTGAGTAGCTGTTCAGAATTCGCATTCAATTCAAGGCACTGGGTTTGGCCTTTAACTTCTAAATGCTACCTGAAGGACTGCTTGCATGTGTAAGAGCCCATCAGAGCATGAAGATCAATATTGGACTGATCAATAACAGC
Organism: Candoia aspera; assembly: GCF_035149785.1. NCBI lineage: Eukaryota > Metazoa > Chordata > Lepidosauria > Squamata > Candoiidae > Candoia > Candoia aspera. Next base: position 178,518,173 of record NC_086153.1, read on the forward strand.
TACTACATTGGCTGGTAGGAAAGTATTGGGCTATCTCAGTCAAAATTGAACAGTTTTGGAAATGCATCAATCATTACATTTTAAAGAAACCTTTTAGGAGATTTTTATTCCAATCTGTTTGATTAATAATGGGCTTCACTCAAATATTTTTTGCTGCTCGTAGTCTAAAATTAATATTTTTAAATTCATAATTAAAATTGAAATTCATGAAAATGCATGTTAAAACTTTTGAAGATAATGTGCTCTCAAACGCAAAATAAAACACTTCCAAAAATATATATATTAAGGCTGCAGATAGTCTCCTCCAAAAACAACCAGCCTTTCATTTATGTTAAAAAGTTCATTTTCAGAAGACCATGCATTGAGAGTCTTGAAAAACCTGGCCCTTGGCCCTCTGTCAGATACATGTCTACTTGGTGTAGGAAAGCACAGCATAACTATTCAAATTTTGATGCCTTGCAACTGTTAGCAAATTATGTGAAAGCTTAATCATTTTAAACCAAATCAAGCACACACAAAAGCAATATGCAAATAAATTGATGAGGTGCAACAGTCAACAACATGTAATCTAACCAGAGCATATTTACGCTGAAGTCTTACTTAAATCAGTGGGGTTTATTGCCAACAAGTATGCATAGTGTTTAGATTTTAGTTTGTTTTATTGAAAAGAAATTTTTAAAGCACTATAAGCTTTTTTTCTGGCTTCATTATATCTCAAACCAGGTATCATACAATGACCTGGTCACAATATCTGATAATGCAAACAGAATGATATCAAACATTAAATTTTATTTTATCAATGGCTTTTACAGGGAAGAATGTCAGTGAGATTAATATAACTTCTTGAAGCAAAATGGTCTATTAACAACACCTAGATTGCTTTCCTAGACACAAAGTGCCTTCCAGCTACTGAAAGTTGAATAGGTTTCCTGCTAAATGTCCCATTGATTTGGTATCATTCACATAAGTTATCAGGAATAAACTGTTCTATGCAAGAACAACAAAGCCAAAATTGGGAAGCAGAGAATGAATGGAACTACATTAAGCAAGAATTCGTTCATTTCTATTCGCAATCACCTCCATGCTGTTTTCCTGCTCCTGTGGGGATCCAAGTACGTATTTATAAAGACATGTACTGTATTATTCAGGGTTGTATGTTCAAAATTACCACTCCAAAATCTTTTTCCAGGGGTAAGGAATCAGAGCCACGCTTAGATAGATAGACAGACAGACACTGTAGGACCAAAATGCAACCTGATGCTCATTCTTTGAGGTTGTACAGCCCTCAAAAAGGCCAGTTACTTGACTTTGATAAACTGAACAGCCTGTAAACCTACTGTATCTCAGTCTTCTTAAGACCATCTTCAAACAGCTACAACAGCACACTGCCAGGAAGTTTATTGAAGTTGTATGTAATGTGTATGTTATTTGAGAACTGAATTCCACAAATAAACAAACAAGGGCTCTTAACCTGCATTGTCTGCAAACTCCAGAGTCCCTCCTAAAGTTGATACCAAATTGCACTATTTAAAATAACAGGATAAATTATTAACTTTAAATGGCATAATCAATCATATTTAATATTAACATTATTTAAAATGAATTTCAATTACATCAAATTTAATTTTTATCTTGTCCCTACTCACTTTTTGGAAGTGTAACCTACACATACTAGTCCAAGACCAAGTGTGGCTCTTGACATAAAATGCTTTTTACACCCCTGAAATATAGACTGATAATCTTCTACATTAATGCTGAAATTAATAAAACAAGAGCTTGATTACAAGAATTACTGTATAATCAATGTATCTCCTAGTTGCCTTCTTTCTTAAGATTCTTTCTTTTAAGACATTGAGGGGAAGAAGAAAGAGAATAACTTGAGATAACAAAGGATTAAATAGAAAGACTGCAACCACATGGCATGAAAAGATGCTCAAGAAATTCTGTATAAAGTTTGTTCTGTACTGCATGTTTTTGAGTGGAGTGGGTAGCTTAATAAAATCAAGTAAATGTCAGGCATGACATTTATCAAAGGATCAGTCCATCCTGTTCATATGCAGTGCTGCATAAGAGTTAAAGGATGTAATAGGAAGGAATGCATAATAAAAAGCTTCAAACCTTTCTGAAATGACCAATAATAATACATGCATACATTTCCCCACACTATTCCATTTTGAGATAAACAACATTATGCAAAGCATAGAAACGGAGCAAGAAATAGTAAGCAAAATAAATTAAAAGGCAGGAGATCAGAGAAAAGAAAGGAAATATGACTAAATCTAGTGTATACCAACACCATTCACTATATGTCTCCAAACCTTTCTATCCTTGCAAACCGTTCTTGCTTCCACCACATTCTTATACCACTTCATACATTGTTTTTTTAAATGCATGTCTCTTTTTTTGAGGATCTTGAAAATTCCATCCAAGCACAACTAGTAATCACCTTGCTGAATTTTCTATTCAGATTACTATTTTCAATTCTCCTTCTAAAAGCTCACCGACATCAGAATTACTCCTGATAATTCATAAGTTTCCAAGAATTATTATTAATGCTAAAATCAATATTATAGCACAGGTAGGATTTTCCACAGACCTTAGGAAACATCCTATCAGATAAGCAGTAGCACCCAAGAATTAGCAACCACCCTTTATAAGGTAGCAACTGGAATAAATTAATGAAGTGACTTAGAACCAGGCTTCATGGCAATTGTGTAATCCTTACTATGCTGAAAATGATTAAGTTCATCAAGGCCTCTTATGGTCAACCACTTCAGGGCTCAACCAGGATCTGAATTATAGCAGAACCAAATCACTCTAACCTAATCCTAGCTACAAATATAGGAAAATAAATGACTAGATGTCTCAGGCAAGCAAACTACGCCATATACTAAATGGAAAAGTGATAAAGAGATATCCATGCTCCTAAATTACTTCTTGAAACCTTCTTCCCTAGTGATTCTGGCAGCTTTCTCCAAACTAATATTCTCCAGATGTGTTGAACCACAGCTCTCAACATTCTTAACCAATATGGCTGTTGGAGAAGGCTAGCACCTTATTCTTCAATGCACAGGAAACATTGTGCAATCCAATGCATGATTCTCAGAATTAATGTGAAGTGAATTCAATCACTTTTGCTCCCAAGTCAGTGTACATAGGACTACAACTCTGCCCTTTTAAAATATCTCCATCTAATATTTCATTCAGTGTCCCTTGATTCAAATTATTTTTCAGGAAAAAAATGGTGAGGAAGTACAAGCATTAATCCTTCTAAAACCCTTGTGAAACAACCCCTCTATTTTTTATATAGCAGAGAGACAGACTGGCTGGATAGATCTAAGAAGAAAAACCTGAATTCAGTGTTTTAAAAAAAAAATTTAATCTTCTCTTCTAAATGATTAACAATGAAAGGAAATGTCCCAGAATTTCTGAACTTGTCTTAAAAATAATTTGTAAAATACATTATTTTATATGATTTTGTTTTCAAGCATTTGGAACAGCCAATTTCCCTTTTTGAAATGGTGTAATTTTCTCCCAAAACTAACCTCTCCAGTGATTATCAGTGAAATATACATTTCAATATATTTCAATCAATAAAACCTTTAATACATACATTATTTTAAAGGTAACACACACATTAATCTTAGCTGATTCAGATTCTATGAGATAATTGATTTCACTAAAGAACTGGTGGTTGAGTGTGCATGAATGCTAATGAAAATTTGGTGAGTCTTGGGTCTGTGTCCAGGTCATTGCAGAGGACACAAATGGTTTCACCTCTACCTGTTCCTGCCTTCTCATTACCCTACAGGTTTTCACACATGTACATACACACCCATTTTGCTTTTTTAAAAAACTATTTTAATTCTCTGTATTTTACCAAGATCCTTGTGTTTGATCATCCCCATATTGCTTTCACCATTTAGTTTTTCTGCAACACCAGTAATATTACGGGTGGATCTACTGATATGATTCTACTTGCTTCTATAATGATAAATTAAGCTTAAATCTAGGTTAAGGTTTAAAAAAGGTTTTAAAATAAGTTATAAATACTATCTGTGCACCGGATGTTCTTAATTCTTTAAGACAACAAGTAATTAAAGGATAGCATCATAGAAATGGATGGCTGCAGAATTTGGAGTAACTGTTGCTTCCTTAGATAGAATAGCTTAATGTGATCTGTAGTAACCCCCACAGTTGTTTAAAGCACTAATGAAGAGCACAACATGCCATTGCAAAAAGAGAAATAAAGGCAAGAACCATAATAAACTTAAAGCAAGCTTAAAACTTTTGCTCCACAAATTCCTTCAGTCACCCCTTTACTTTAAGGTGTTATTATGAAAAGCAGTTAAAAAGTCCTAACATATACACTCTCATAATTAGAGTGTAATAATCTCACATTCAAGATCACTGTTACTGATCTAGGGATTCCAAAGGACTACGGTCCTCCTTATTCTGATGAAAGGTGTGTTGGATTGCAACCCCAGAATGCCCAATCCTCCAGCCATTGGATGTGCTCGTTGGAAATTCTGGAAGTTAAAATCCAACACATTTGGATGATATTTATGTGGAGAACGTGGTTCTAGTTGTGCAATCCTAGAAAGAAAACAGACCCTTAGGGACAGATTCTACTAAAAGGGATGGACTCTGTTTCATGGGCAGATTCTTTTTTCAAAAATAATCCCACATAATTTTATTGGAAACAAAGCGAACGGAGCCCATGCTCATCTTTCTGTCAGAGGCCATCTGCAGAAGCGGTGAAGAGGTTCACCTCGGATCGTTCCCCCAAGCTTCCCTGTTTGGAATGAAACCACTGCGGCTTCTCCTTCCCCTAAATAGCATCTCCCAAACCTAGCCGAACATCAAACGAAAACTTTAAAGAGCCGCTGCCTCCTAAGAGGCTTCTACCTGGCGTCGTTTCAACGGCCATTCCTCAATATCCCACCTGGCTCGAAATAAACTCCTAGTTTCCCCTTCTTCCTGGTGAGCAGCCGCACCGTTCCCGCAGAAAAACACGCAGCCTCAGCTTCGCCGTTTGACGTTCCTCCCTTCCTTTCCCACCCACCGCCCTCCTGCATTCCCCTTTGCTCGTTTCCAAGGCGAGGACACCCTCCGGGGCTTCGCGAACGATCTGCCTCCCACCGCGGCCGAGCAAAGGAGGAAAGCGCCCGGCGAGCATCTCCTGGCTGCCGGACCACCAGCTGCTACCTTTGCCCAGGTCGGGGCAGCACTGGGCGCGTCCTCGGCTCCCGGCACATAATGCAAGGCAAAACCCCCGCAATGTACCTTGATAATACTGCTCCTCCGAGGGGTCGCCCGGGCCGCTTCAAGGAGCCCGGCGTCTGAGTCGGTTGCCAGGGTGCTGGGAAGGCGCTCACAGGCGGCGGCGGCGGCGGTCCCGGTTAGCGAGACTCCGCTCCTCCGTTCCCTTCTCCTCCCTAGAGACGTCGCAGACATCTCAAACGATCCGGGCTCCGAAGACATCTCCGCGTCTTCCTCGCCCTTGGGAGCAGCCAGGGACGGAGGTTCTCGACTCCCCGAGCCTTGGGCCATGGCGGGTCCCGCTCCCCCAAGCGGAGTTTCAACTTGGCGGAGGCCACTTCGACAAAGGGAGCGGCGAGAAGAGCCCCGAGTCAGACCCTTTCACTGCAGTGCAGCGACCACACCAAGTTTCTCCAGAAGAGTCATTGGGGTCGCGCGGTTCAAAATCCCCGGCTGGTTCGATTAGCTGAAGGCTACTTGTCCATGCGCGGCTGTGTGAGAGCGGCAGTGGCAGGGGAGGGGCAGGAAGGCGCTAAACTTGGACAATGAGGGAGTTTTCCAACCGCAGAGAATTACAAAGCAGCAGCCATCCCCCTCACACGCCCATCCAAACGGAGATTCTCTTTCTTGTCGACTGAGATCGATACACGCATCTCAAATACACACACAGACAGAGAGACATATACACACGAGATAGCGCGCTCTCTCGCTCTCCCTCTCTTTCTATAGGTAAATATAGGTAAATAGAAAGAGAGAGATAGACGCGCTGATCACAAGTACGCGCCAAAGAAAGACGCTCCGAGCAATCCGAAGCCCGCCAACCAGCAGGAAGTGCCGCGGTTCTTACTCTTCTCGCCTGTGACAGAGCCAGACTTGTTTTGACAGACGAGACTGATAGACGTCAGCTAGGACCAGTAATCGCAGGAGAAGCGTTTTGACCAGACCCAGCGCGGCCTATCGTTGTCCCACAGGGCGTGGCCAAAGCACATTGTGCGCGCGTCTCTGGGCGCGCGCACAAGAGCGCGCGCACGATAGAAATTGGAATGTGTTCTTCATTGACAGCGGGTCTCAATAGTTGAGTGTTCATTTACAATGGTTTCATTTATCGCTGTTTATTTTGCTTGCGAGCTCAGCTGGGGAATTGTTATACTGAAAGGCACGATAGAATAATAGCAAAAAATAAATGTGACATGCAATGAAAAGTCTTAGACAGGTAACGGACTAGGTGTCAGATTATCCTCTTTGGCGAGGGCATTCTATACATAGGTTGCCCTCACGGAAAAAGCGTTTTTTTTTACCTACCCACTGCGTCTCACTCTCTTTTGCTTTTAAGGACACAAATCCTTCCAAAATGGCTTAAAGTACACTAGAAATACAATAATGAATTTCAAGGTTTCAACAGGTGATTCTCCCCCTCCCCCAGGTCTTTTCCAACCTGTTACACTCCGGCGAAGTTAGACAGCACCTCCCTCTGTCTCCTGTCAACATAACACGCATCAGTCTGGTACAAGACTGGAAAAGGCTAGGGTAAAGGGCAGCCACCCAAACCCTTGGCAAAGCCAAATTTAAAATGATGTGGGAAGGCATGCCTGTACCTTTTCTTTCTTTCTTTTCCAAAATTAAAGTATGCTGCTTGGTACATACTACAATGTCCATTTTATTCAGAGTTTGCTTAATGTGAATTGGTTCACACTTCAGTATAATAATCATTGCCAGAAATATCAGAATGGAACTACAGTATAAAAATAGTCTTTAGGGACTTAGGGATTGCTATACCACTGATTCATATGGCTTTGCAGAGGTTTGTTGTTTATTCGTTTAGTCGGTTCCGACTCTTCGTGACTTCATGGACCAGCCCACGCCAGAGCTTCCTGTCAGTCGTCAACACCCCCAGCTCCCCCAGGGACGAGTCCGTCACCTCTAGAATATCATCCATCCACCTTGCCCTTGGTCGGCCCCTCTTCCTTTTGCCCTCCACTCTCCCTGGCATCAACATCTTCTCCAGGGTGTCCTGTCTTCTCATTATGCGGCCAAAGTATTTCAGTTTTGCCTTTAATATCATTCCCTCAAGTGAGCAGTCTGGCTTTACTTCCTGGAGGATGGACTGGTTTGATCTTCTTGCAGTCCAAGGCACTCTCAGAATTTTCCTCCAACACCACAGTTCCAAAGTATCGATCTTCCTTCTCTCAGCCTTCCTTATGGTCCAGCTCTCGCAGCCATATGTTACTCCGGGGAACACCACTGCTTTAACTATTGCTTTAACTATTGCAGAGGTTAACTGTACTAAAATAGAATAATATATAATGCACAAGGATAAAAGAAAGAAAATTATGATCATCCATAAAACCAATAAAAAACCATAAAAATCAGTATTATGCTTAAATTTATCTAATAATGGAACCATCTTTAGAGATAGCCTTAAGTATCAAAGGACCTATGGAACAGTTCAGATTTTACTGCTTTGTGGAATGTTAAAGTCCATGTCACTCTGAGGATGGGGGAGGGACTATTGCATAAAGTGGGGTCCATAACTGAGAAACACCACCCCTCAAGCCCCCACTGATCTCACTTATCTCTTGTTGGTGATAGGTGACCCCCTTGCTGGGATGAGCCAAAGAGGGTGGTCCTACCTGGAAACGATAGTCCTGAAGAGAACTAAGAGTCCACCTGTTTATGGACAGCTTCAAAGCGCAGAACCAACACTTTGAATTGTGCCTTCATTAGAGGTAAGTTTGTGAACCCTTTTGAATTTTCAATATTTCTACATAAATATGACCTAAAATGTGATCTGTTCCCCACAAGTCCTAAAACTAGATAAAGAGACCGCATTAATCAAATGCATCAAAAACATTATACTGGTTAATTTATTCATTGAGAAAAATGATCCAAAGCTACATATTGTTGTATAGCAGTAAGTCAAAATAATACATTAATAAATGTAATACATACAAATATTTAATGAACAAAACATTAATAAATATAAAAGATATAAAATAAAAGATATAAAAGCAATCTTGCTAGCAAAATATTGGCACTTAAAATATTATTGTCATTATGTTTTGGAATGGTTTTACAGTAATCTAACCATGGATGTTTTAAATGTTGGTTAGACTGCAAGCTGCTGAGGGTCATTTTGACTGTGGCAGAGTAGAACTATGTTTAATAAACAAACAAATAAAATTAAAATGTACTATAAAAGTCCCTGAGAGAAGAAAATTAAAACTCTTTTTGACTTCAACAAATTCTTGCCATGGATTACAAATTTCAATTTCTGTAAATCCAAGATAGCGGCTGCTCTGGGTTCAGATAACATAGTAAACCTACTTTAACAGCTTCATATGGTGGGGGAAGGGGGATAATGATGGCACATATTAATCTGGCTTTTGAGGCTTAGTGTGTTGTACAAACACAGGGACAAGGATGTGATATCAGTCTGGATGTCATCCATTAGCCACATGGCAATGCATGTACCCCTGTAAGTATATCTGGTTGATTTGATTTGATTTGGATTGACTTGGGCATAACTAGGTACAAGATAGCAACTGTAAAGTAAATCATACCAATATGTTAATTATAATTTCCTATTAATACATTTTAGGCTAATGAAGCATTGGTATGTTAAATAAGCATGCAGTACAAAACATTATAAACAAGAATAGGACTACCATACACTACAAAACATGATTTGTGTTTTTGCATTTATATTTTTGTATTAATTTGCAATCCAGAAATGGAATATCTCTCTGGCTGTAGAGGATATATATTCTGGACTAGAAGGATGCCCTTAAAGTTTGCAGGGGTGGAGGCAGACAGTTATGGGGACCAAAATGGGCTAGATAATTATGAGAAATAGGGAAGACCGAATTAATTATATAGAGTGATGTTTTTTCTTTTTTCTTGATTCTGGGTATAAAGTCTTTATTTTTAAACATAGTATGCTTACTATAGAGTTTATTCTACTGTTTTCAGATTTTCCACCTTAAAAGTGGTAGAACCGTATCAATTCTGCAAATTTTTAACAATTGTTGTAAATAAAATGCAATGATGCCATTAGCCTACAAAGGTTGCTAAACCCTGCTTTAGAATGGTGGGGAAAAACACAGCAGTTGGGATCTGTCAGTAATATCAGTTGGTTGGCAACTTCAGTAAAGGAGATTTAGGTTGTTAGGTTAGGAATACACTGTTGGAAGAATTTCTCCCTGTGGTTCATTTATTGCTCACATCAAACACCAAACGCCATAGTTCAGTGTTCTAAAAAAAAAATCATTTAGCACACAAGGCAAGAGCACTGAGCACTGAGTTCTGCCACCCCATGCAAGTGGTGCAACACCCTTTTTTATAGTCAGGTATAAACAACTACTTTGCACATGCCATATTCTAGAATTCTCAAGTTTAACTTTCCAAATAAGGTATAGCCTGATTTCTCACTTTCTAATTGGCACACTTTATCTCTGTTGCTAGAAGCATAACAGTTTCTTCCCATTCCTTTCTTATCTGCCTGCATGACCCTCTCACCTCTCTATAATGGTGAGATACTAAATTACCTCCTCAAATGGCATTACAGCTTTTTAATAACTACTTTCCAACCACACCTAGGAGATGAATGTTTGAGAATATTTGGGCAAAAACAGTTTTAAAAAAACTAAAGACATTTAATTTAGACATTACTTAGCCTGATATTTGCTTTCATTCTTCTCTGAATAAAATTCCTTCATTTATTGATCCTGGCCTGTCTGTCATGGAATACACATTTAAAGGTTAAATATCTACTCTGAAATGAAGTGTCAACATAGCAGTTTGTCAGAAGACATTTTACAATTTGGAGAACTGGGCATGCTGCAACATATTTTTTCTATGGGTGATCCCATAACTGATATCCTAGCTTTCTAATATTTCTTGTTTATTGATTTTCCAGAAAAGGAATCGCAATGTTGAAACATTCCTGACAGCATGCATTCAAAATGTATCCAACCATCAGACACAGATGTAATCAAATCAGTAATACTACTCTCTGAGGAAACATTTTGGCCAGACTTTGACTAAGAGATGTTAGAACATAAGGAGGAGAAAAAATACTAATAATAATTCATGGAGAGCATTGCAACTGACAATCTTTAATGGCTATTACACTAAACAGCTTTAAAACAGTACAGCCAAGAAATGAAATGATTTTTCTGATTATTATTTTTTGCTATTGCAATTATAGCATTCCAAATCAATGTAAATATCTTGTGCTATCCAAGATCGTTCTTAAATGTTCTAAACATACCTAATATGTCAAGTTTTCAGTCACAATTTCCCATAGAAAAAGTTGTTATCATTATCATCAACATCATCCCTTATTCTTCAGCTAAAAACGTGTTTTCCAAACAGTTTACAAAGATACATAACTTGGTCTCTGTCCTCAAGCTTCTCCTTCACTAGTTATGGTTGGAATTAGACTCATCTGCCTCTTGCTATGATGCTCTTCCTGAGAGGCGGAGGGACCAGCAGCCCAGCAGCTCTTAGTCAGCTGGCCAGTGGGAGAATACAATACACCTTCTCCTTTAGCTCTGCAGGCCACTGATAATTCAAACCAAATGTTTTTCCTGGGCAAATGAGCTCCCTGTTGCTTTGTTTCTGGGAAAAGGACAGAGCTAGGTTATAATTCATCTTTTTACTGATACACGAAGACAAAGGGGAAAGAGTTGGTAACTCTCAAGTTTTACCTAGCTATAAAAATGGATGGTCAGTAACTTTACACATCAAATCTAACAGATACAGGAAACAACTAACAGCTTTGCTAGAGCTTTGTAATGACATTCAATTGGGAGAGAGAGAGAGAATATGTAGGCAGATAGCTCAATTATAATTACATTTTTGTAAGCACTTCTTGGTTTGCTGTTTGACATATCTAGAGCGAACTAGCTTCACTTTTTTTCTTCTTGTGACATTCACTGGCCAAGAAAGAGAATAAGAAGCTTTATATGGAGATTTTAAAGTGCCCTTTCATAGCATATATTCCTAACAACATCAATGTTACATTCTATTATTTTTAATTGGTAGAGAGTTAAGCACATGTTTTACTTTATCTCATTTAACAATCACTGGCACCAGGTTAGATTGCCCTTCTCATTAAGTCCTGAGGACCACTGGGTGGCTTTACCCAGGAAGAGCATTATAGCCACAAGACACCACAAGCATTATAGCCACCATAAGGCCAGAGAAGAACAGCTGAAGGGAATTTGCTTTGTTCCTCCTTCCCAGCTACAGTACTTGGATCAACAACAGCCAAACTTATCAGCCAAATAAATTCTGACCGTACTCAACCACAAGAACCATAAACTGCTATTCAGACAAAAGCTTCACAGAGAAAGATCAACTACCAGAACTGTATGTATTAATGCAACTATTGCTTATCATTTTTATTGGCCCTGAATCCCATTCTTCTCCATTTTACTTCCATTCTTTTTTCTTGTATATATTATATATTTTTATTTTTAAATTGTAGTCTGAAGGCAGGACCTGTCTGGGTTTCTTAACTGATGCAAATCACTTACAAGACAAGATATCCTGAGCAGAATAAGACTGCAAGAAAACAAAATGCATTACAAGTAGGACCTGTCAGTGTTGCACTGTATGCACTAGGCTGCTCATGTTCAGAGTTCCAGTCAGCCATGAAGGATTCAGGAAAAATAAGCCAGGATTCTTTGATGCAGTGCCTTCCAAACATGGTTGAACCACGGTCATGTCCCGGCTCTAGTTACAAGATGCAAAGAGATCAAGTATTTGAATAATACCTGCAGAAAAGAAGAACCATTCAGCCAACTTAGCATTCTAGACTATTTACCTTTTTAAAACAGCAATATATGAGACAGTGTAAACCAAATGAGTGAAGGTTTTAGGATTCTAAACACTTACTGAGTAAAAAATCTTCAACACAGTGAGATTTAGAGATTTCCATATGGAATGTTCTGAGCATTGCCTATTTTATTTTATTTTAATTTATTTTATTTTATTTTTTTTATTTTATTTATTTTATTTATTTTTTTTATTTTATTTATTTTATTTATTTTATTTTATTTTATTTCCCACCTTTATTATTTTTACAAATAACTCAAGGCAGCAAACATACCTAATACTCCTTCCTCCTCCTATTATGATAATGATGATGCAGATCTTCCATCTTTTTCTTCTCAATGGTTGATTGATTGATTGATCAAGGTAGAAAGATGGAGGAAGCAGTAGGAACTCTCCAGAGGGTTACAAATGGAAGATCTTATTATCTGCCTCCCCTCAACAAAATGAGGAAAGAAGACTGTAAAATAAAAGCCTCTTCTGGATATATCTATGCAAACAAAGAACATATGGTTCAGCTCATCTTTACTGCATTCAAATACAAGAAGAAAAGCCATATAGAGCTGCTGTTGAACCTCATTGACCAGCCAACAACGTCAGTGTTTTAGTACTTTAAAACTTTGAAGGACAATGAGAAAAAGTTTTCAGAGCTTGCACAATGCAAGAGACTTCACATAAGAAGAAATCTGTCAGGAGCAAGATTGCCCTCTAGCTTTGATTCACAAAAAATTAACCCACTGATGTTGCTCAGAAAGAATAATGTCACTTTTAGTTCTTATATGCTCACGTTTGCGTATTGTTATCATGCAATGAATCTTGAAGCCATGAGACACATCAAAGTAAAATGTTATTGATGTTAAATGTTAAGAACATATGGACTGTAACTAGCCTAGGACTATTTCATTTCAGTTGTCTGCAGAGAAATATTATAGGATTGAACTTTTGATCTGAAAATTTGGAGATTTGTATTTAATTGTTTGTATATTCCTTTGCTATCTTAAATATCTTAATTTCTCTCCCCAAGTAAAAATCCAGGAGGCATTTTACATGAAGGCAAGATCGAAGGCAGGATCAAATATAACACACCAGGACTGAAAAAGGGAAGACATACAATAGCAAAGCATGGCATAGGCCTGGTTATTTGAGGGACCACCTGTCTCCCATACTATCTGCCCAGCCAGTTCAATCTAGCAGGGTTGGCATGTTCCAAATTCCATCGATTAACAATGCCATCTGTTGGGATCCCAGAAGCACCTGCCTCTGGAATGAGGGTCCCCCTCCCCAAGATTCAAATGGTTCCTACCCTGCTGGTGTTCTGAAGAGCCTTAAAGACCTGGCTGTTCTCCCAGGCCTTTGGTGAAGATGACTGGCACCTCTTTCTTCTTTTTTGTTCCCCTCTGGATTTATTTCCTTTGCCATCATCGCTCTGTCTTGTGTTCTTTTTTGTGTTCTTTGCAGGGCCGCAACGGGGAGGGGTGGGCAAGCGGGGCATGTGCCCAGGGCGCCGCACTGGAGGGGTGCCAAAATGAGCACTGGGGGGGTGCCAAGATGGGCACTGAATCCATGTTTGCCCCGGGTGATATAGACCCTAGTTGTGGGCCTGGTTTTTTGTATTGATTTTTGTTAAATGTTTTTAACATTTAAAGTTCTAACAGTTTAACAGTTATTATTATCTGAGTTACCCAAACTCAGTTAGTTAGGGATGTCCATAGGAGGCAGTCAACAGTGTCAGAGTAGCAGGCAAAATTAGGGGAATTAGCCCTGACAATTTTACGCATGCAATGCACATAAAAAACAGGTGGGGCTTCAATCACTCAGTCACACCCACTATTTGACACTGTTGACCTGCCCATGGACACTTTTGTTTAAACTCTCTTCAAAATTTAATTGAAGCTGACTGGCATTTTAAAAAATAGGGCATCTGAATAGCCTGATCAAACAGTAAGTTCATGCATTCAGCTAGACTAGCAGAAGCCTTATGGTTGCATCCAGTGATTCCCTCTCATACTGCTGGCTCTAGCAGAATCTTTGGTCAGCTAGTTGAGTAGGGAGGCAATTTTCACCAATTCTTTCCACACGCATTATCCACTCTCTTTGTGGGTATTACTTCAGAGCTTCCTTCAATTCTTTGCACATGCTTCATTGTAGAAGGGAAATCCAAACCTCCCATTTCACTAACTGATGCCTCCAGATCTCTGCATTAGCAGAGGGATCTTGGAATACAATTTTTTGTAATTAGGATCCTCGCCTGCAATGCAAACAAAGTCTTACATGGATCTGTTCTTTTCATTGTAGACATTATAGGAGTGCCTTGTTAAACTATGATAGCCAAAAATCAGAAAGAGTCTGGTAACACCTTCTAAGACTAACAAATGTTATTATATAAGCTTTCATGAGCCACAGTTCACAACATGCAAAATTAAATGAACCAAAATTTAATTTTTTATAGACTTAATTCAAAACACATTATCTGTCCTTCATCAGTCCAAAGGAATTATCTTCAAGTATGTATTTAACTAAACAGCTTTACAGCAAATAAAAAAAACCAAGAAAATCATACCACATAGCAAAGAAATAAATCCTATGCAGATAAACACTTCACCTGGTGAAGAAAAAACACCAAAATTGATATCCAAGAAGGCTCCATGGAAAGATCCTAACAAAGCATCATAGCAGAAATGTCTCTCAAACTTGTCTATTTTCTGAGCAGGTTTATGAAAAGACCCTTTAAAGCTTTAGATAAGAATATGCACTTAACTTATCCTGCAGCCAGTATAGCTATTTCAGATTTATAATCTATCTGCTATAAGTTAAAGTTTCTATTGTTTTAGTTTGGGGGGGGGGGTCACAAGAGCAAGAATCTGACCTGAACAATGATTAGTGAAGCAGATTTTATAACTACTGTACAACAGAAAGGAGATGTATTTATAGCAAATGTATTAATGGGAAGGCAGACCTTAGCACTAGCTAACAACACCCTACATGGAGACTCAAGGAGCATGTGCTCTGGGCATGTGTGCCTGGGAAAAAAGGACAGAAGGAAGTAACCTGAGATTAGTGATCTTTTAGACAAAAAAGAAGCTGAATGGTAGATAAAGAGGGTTACATCCTTTCCTTTCCATTTATTTAGTCGATCTTACAGGCCACAGCAATCACAGTCGAAACTCGACACTCCTCTGCCCCCTTGTGGTCAGTAGGTCATGAGCTGCTAAAGAGTAAGCCCCTTTGGATCCACATCTGCAACCCTTTTTCAGGCCTACCGCATATACAGTATGATTCTACAAAGATCTTACCAAAAAATAGCCAATTCTCAAATCTTTTCAATCTTTAGAATGATTCATGAAAAATTCTTAGGCTCACACTAGTCTCTAATTTAACTGTGAACCTGAGCCATTTGAACAATCGCAACCACATCTATATGAAGCAAGGAGAGTCCATTGGTTGTTTCTAAAAATTTCTGGAAAACTAAGGAAATATCAGAGTTGTATCTAGACTGAGAAATATTTTTTTTAAAAATCCTAGAAGAAGGCACAGTTGCCAAGAAAACTATATGAACCTGTCATCCAAAGATAAGATTTTAAATAGTAATACCTTTATTTCTATAGTACCTTACAAATACATCAATATTTGTTATTCAGAAGTAATTTTAACTAATATCCCTCAAGGAATTTGCAGCCTGGATTAATATGTGTATAAATACATTAAATATATTAATGCAATCCCTGCACTTGAAATTATAAAGGTATATTAACATATAATGTCAATTAATTATGTACATTATGAAATTTAAGACAGGAAAAACATAAAAGGGTAGGAAAAAGTTTCTACAATATCTTGAAACTGCAGTAATAGATCTCTTTCTACTAGATCCCAGAGAATATACAAGCCATAGCACCACCACTTTAGATATTTCTCTGCTTCAGTCCAAGAGATGTCAAAAGAGCCAGGGAAAGTCTACATTCAGTCGAATTCACTTCACTCTAAGTTGCTGTGGTTACCAAGGCTCCAGTGATCTAATCTGAAGGACAAACCTTCCAGGTGTCTCCCTTCCAGCAGGCGGCCCCAGTCCGATCTTCAAAGCTACTGGTGGAATAGCATCTGCCATGGTATTTAGTTGTCTCCCAACAATCATAGGTGCAACTCTGCTGATCATTAGCATTCAGCACAAGTATTCTTCCAATCAAGAGCCAGCATTAGGGCAATCCTAGGGCCTCTTTGCCTAACAAGCTAATAAAGGTTTTTAATTTCCAACTTCTTTCTCCTCCAGTTTTTCACACTCAAAAGCCTCCTTTTGCTGACCAAAATCCAGTTTTATCCAAATAATGTGTCATATCTCAACTCACATACATTCAGTAAAATAACTGTTTAATAAATTGTTTATCAATAGAAGAGAGTATCTGTAGCTCAGGGTTGAGCTGAGCATTGAAGATGTTGCCTAGTTGGGCAACAAAATGTCTGCAAGCAAACAACCAAGCCTCCACCAGCTTTGAAAACAGGCACTGCCAAAAACATAGAAAACGGTGAGCGGTGTCACACAATAACACCCACAGCTGCTACAACAATGGACGTCCAGTACCCCCATTGTGCTAGAATCTGCGCTTCTAGACTGGGACTGCAGAGCCACTTCTGTGTCCACAGATGAACTGCACAATAGTGTGTCTTCTCTGAATCTGAAGGACTATAAAATAAAATTCTGTTTATTTATTTGTATTTATTTAGATACTCTACCTTTTTGCCCTACCAAGCACTCAGTGAGATTCAAAAACAAGATACACAGAATTAAAAATACAGATTAGAATTAATAAATACTAAAATCCCAACAAGCCTCGTGAAAGACACTTTAAAAAACCACAAGGTGTAAATCATGATGGGCAGTCCCATTCTCCATTTAAAAATGTCTATTGGAGCTTATACTGTTGAATGACACTGGGATCCTTTATTCCACTCAAAAACAAAATTAAAAACACAAGCTTGATACATAAAACTGGTGCACAAAAAGAATGTTAGTTACCACAGAATCACTGCCTTTTATTTTTTAATAAATGTTTTACAGTACAGTAGTGAAGTACAGCAAAAAATATTTTAAAAATCCATGATATTAAAATGAAAAAACTACATACATTACAGTGATTAAAATAAAATAAAGTGGGAGACTAAGGAAAAAGGATCCATATAATATAACATTATAAAATTAGGAATGAAGATTTTGTTCCTTCTACATAAAAAGCCACCAAGTCATGAGACTGTGGTGGGATAAAAATGAAATGGAAAGAGAAGAGAAGAGAAGAGAAGAGAAAGACAGACAGAAAATCTTTGGCAAGCCTCAGGGTAAACTGAGCTGGGATTCTACATAAAATGTCAAATTTCATATTTTGGGAGAATAATTCAGTACTTCATTCACATCTTTAACTATTATATTTTCCCCAGGATTATATTAATATATAATATATATTAATATATATGAGTCCATCTGGTGGGAGGAGATGGATGGTGACAAATTTGATGAATAAATAAATAAATAAATGTTATACTGTGACTGGAAACCAAAAATGAGCCACACACTTTAAACATGACCAAATTATGTGAGTCAGAGATCTGGATGCAAATCTGGTGAGATTCACTTGCAGTTGTTGAGCCTTGCTTGCTTGCTTGCTTGCTTTACTTATTTATTTACAATTAGATTTACATGGCCATCTAATTTGCAGGAGCAACTCTAGATGATTTACAATCTGAAAAAACATGACAAGGAATTAAAATAAAATGCAGTATAAATAATATAATAAACCATCAGAATATAAAAACAACAGCATAATGAAATAACAGAAACAACAGAAGAAACTAAGGTCAGTCAACAGGTTTCTCATTCAGGGTATTTTTGGGCTTTATAGGTGATACCCAGCACTCTGAACTGCATCCAGAAGCTTATAGGGAACTAGTGCAACTCACAAAGCAGAGATGTTATATTGGTTCACCAAGTCCAAGAGAATTCCCAAATTGTGCACCAGTTCTATCTGGGGAAGTATTACCCCATCCAGGACCAAAGGCGGACAATCCCTAGACTCGGGATCCCAAAATCCACAGCCCACCCAGACCCTCACAGCCTCCAGACACCAGAAAAGGAACCTGACACCATCATTTGGTCAGCCTAGGGTGTTGATGCATAACTAGGTATCATTGGGGTATAGATGATACCTAAAGGTGCGTCTGACTCATGCCATGGTCTTCTCAATTGCCATATATGCCTGTGAAAGTTGGACATTAAAAAAGGAAGATAGAAGAAGAATTGATGCATTTGAATTGTGGTGTTGGCGAAGATTATTGAAAATACCATGGACTGCCAGAAGAAAAAAAGAATCAGTTTTAGAAGAAATACAACCAGGATGTTCCCTAGAGGTGAAGATAACTAGGCTTAGACTGTCATACTTTGGGCACATCGTCAGGAAAGACCAATCGCTTGAAAAGGACATCATGTTTGGTAAAGTCGAGGGCCAGCGAAAAAGAGGAAGACCTTCAATGCGATGGGTTGATACAATTACCGCAACAATGGATGCAAACATTGGAACAGTCAGGCATATGGTGCAAGACCGAACAGCATTTCATTCTGTTATACTGTACATAGGGTCGCCATGAGTCGTAAACAACTCGACAGCAACTAACAACAACAATCCAGTATCAATGGATTACCTTGCCCAGCAGTTTCATGTAGATGTTAAATAACAGAGGAAAGAGAGTAGCTCCCTGAATAATCTGAAGCTTATAAAGATCTGCTAGATTCTTTTGACAAGTATTGCAATCTTATATGCACTAACCTGGAAGTAAGTCCCACTGAATTCAGTAGGATTTACTTCAGAGTTAGCCATGCTACTGTTCATCGTTGATATCTATCTGAGCTTCTTAACTATTTATTAAACCATAATTTTCACCCTTATTTATGTGAGCAACACTGCACTAACTGCTCAGTCTCTTTTGATTGCTGCTGACTTTTGTTTTCTGGTAAACGTTTGAAAATGGTTATCATTCCTAAACTGAATCTCGTTCTGATTTCAGTTGATTTTTTGCCTCTTATTGCTTATCTGTTTTTAGGTGTTCCTTTTAACTGCTGTTTTGTTGGAGCTGTCAACTTTCATTTTCTTTTGAAGCATTATTTCCTACCTTCCTGTTCACAGACACTTGGTTACCTTCAAATATTGAGTTTCTGTTCATCACACTTACCTTATCCTGGATTTTCGGTGTTCATGCTGCTGCTTCTCGCTGGGAAATCCTTCTAAGGTCCAGCAGCCACAATATGTAGACTATTTAGCCATGACAAGTCACATTGCCCAGGGTGCACCATGAGGAGGCTGGTCTACATTGCACCCCTACTTAACAACATGCTGTCAAGTACGTTTAGATGGACAAACCAGCCAGAAGTACAGGTTAAATGATGGCTTGCCACAAGGTTCTGTGCTGGCCCCACTACTCTTTAATGTTTATACATCAGATTTACCAGGCACTGTTGCAAAAAAGTTTATATACATTGATGATATTGTGTTGATTAAATTATCTGAAGACTTCAACGCCTCTGAAAAAGCGCTTGAAAATGATTTAAAGGAATTGGGTAAGTTTTTTGGAATTTGGAGGCTAAAACCCATCATCAGTAAAACCAAGGTGATTTGTTTTCATTTGAACAACAGACAAGCCAACTATATACTAAAAGTGGAATTTAGGAATCAGCTGCTGAAATTCCACAATCCAAAGTATTTAGGAGTGACCCTCAATCGGTCTTTAACTTATAGGAAACACCTAAGAAAAACCACGGATAAAATAAAAACTAGGAACAATATTTTACACAAACTTTCTGGCACCAGCTGGGGAGCAAGTGCCACAGTTCTTAGGACATCAGCTCTTGCTCTGGTATATTCGGGGACTGAGTATTATAGCCCTGTATGGTTAAACAGTGCTCATATAAAAGCAGTGGACACCAGCTTAGCCACATTATGAGGCTAATATCAGGAACCATTAAATCAATGCCTTCTGATGGCTACTGGTACTATCCAACATATCACCCCCACATCTTAGAAGACAACTTGCCTTAAACAGGGAGTGGCAGAAAGGCAAGGCAAATCGATTATTACCTATATATGAGGATTGCCACAATCGAATATTTAGACTCAAACCTCAGAACCCACTGTGGAAACTTGGACAGCAATTAGAGAAGACTTTGACATTGAAACAACATGGCACCAGTAGTGGGCAACTTCTAGCCCAGATCTGTTTAATTTAGTGTCTGATCCAGCACAACGCCCTTATGGCTTTGATCTCCAAGAAAAAACTGGACTGCGCTTAATCGCATTCGAACTAATCATGGCAGGTGCCGATATTGGAAACATAAATGGGGGCTGGTTGATAAGCCTGTGACTGTGGTAACATCCCACAAACTTTAGATCACATTGCGATGGAATGTCCCCTCAGAAGCTTTCCTGGCTCCCTGCAAGAACTACATCACCTTGAGGGTACTGCTGTCCAATGGCTAAATGATCTACAGTAGATATCCAGCCATAGGCTTAATTACTTTAGTAACTGCTCATACATAACTTATTCATCATTTTATTCATCATTTGTATTGCATGTTTTTAAAATAATTTATTGTCCCAACGTCCTATATTTTATACACTTTTATATATTGTTTTTTTTATTTTTATGCAATAGTGCTGCATTCTGCTATGCCATACGAAATAAATAAATAAATCTTATCCTGGATATAATAATCATTATGAAGTTAGACTTTATTTCCCCTTATTAATTTTGACCTTGTTGTTGCTATGTTTACTGATCTTCTGGCCTTTATAATTTTCTTCCAGGTATTTATTTCTGAATAGTATTTTCCTATTTCCTGTTCTAGTAACAATAGTCTCTGTTGTATTTGGTCATTTGCTTCCCAGTTATTGTTTTTTTTACTTGCTGGTAATTGACTGTAATTAAATGTATTTTACTGGGATTTGAATTACAACTTTCTCTTCTACTCCTTCCACTCGATCTGCTTATTCTATGGCTATTTCTTCTCTGGCCCTTCCTTTTCTCAATCTCTTTCTCTGATGTGAGATAAGAATCCTACACTGTACTGTGGTTTTAAATTGTCATGACTATAGGATATGCACTTTTTGTACAAATAAAAAATAAATGTATTCCCCACCATTACTAACTCTGAGGGGTAAGATGGGGCTGCAACTCCCTGCCAGAAGGGAGTAGCATTTCTGGTATGACTACCCAGCTTGCTAGGGAAGGTGACAATTGGGGAAGGCAATGGCAAACCACCCCATTATAGTCTGCCAAGAAAACGTCGCAAAAGTGGCATCCCCCTGAAGGGTCAGACATAACTTGGTGCTTGCACGTGGGACCTTTCACCCTTTTTTTGCAAGGGAGCAGCACAGAGCCAGTTTGGTCTAGTGGTTAGGGTGCTGGGCTAGAAACCAGGAGCCTGTGAGTTCTAGTCCCGCCTTAGGCATGAAAGCCAGCTGGGTGACCTTGGGCCAGTCACGTGCTCTCAGCCCAAATCACCTCACAGGGTTGTTGTTGTGGGGAAAATAGGAGGAGGAAGGAGTATGAGGTATGTTTGCCGCTTTGAGATATTTATAAAAATAATAAAAGGTGGGATAAAATTAAATAAATAAATATCCCAATCTCTCCTTTTCCTCCAATGGACAGGTCTCAGACCACAAGGATGTTTCCTGCTGGTGAGAACCTTTAATCAGGGCTATCTCTCAGAAAGTTGGCAACCTTGGATCCACTTCATCTAAACACAGCAAGGCTGAGCATCTCAAGGATGTCCTCTAAGAGCTGGTGCACTTAATCCCTCCTCCATTAAAACTAATAAGAGGATTAAAACTAAACAAAGAGGAAAATAACCCCATAGCCACATCCATATATACAGGCACAATAATAGCTTCCTTGCTCACAACGTACACATAACCTACCCAATTGAATTAACAGATAGTTTTTGGATGTGGTAAATGATCATCACTGATATTAAACAAGACAGATGGCTAGGGGAGCTGAATTAATGGTATGAATGTTGCACTTTTTATGGCACTGTAGGAGGAGAGCCATGTTAGTCTATGGTGGCAAAACATCAGGAGTTTGGTAGCACCTTTTTTGACTAACCAATTTTATGAAAAAGCATAAGCTTTCCTGCGCTGCAACTCACTTCATCCGATGCTTAGAGCAGCTAGGCTGATGTGGGATTTCAGCTGGGGTGAGACAAGGCAGGGAAGGGAAGACAGGTTGGCTATGCAGATGTAGCTTACATGAGAGGCAGATTACAAGTACCTTATCAATTAACAATTGTAACGTATTAAAAACAAATAGTGTTTGTTGAGACTTTTTGAGATTGCCTGAAACCTTTTGACTGAGTTCACCAATTTCTGCGGATGGTGCTGTTAAAGTCCTGCTTTTCTAAAACAGTCACTCTGAGGTTATATTGTAGTTACAACATGATTGTCATCAGTATATAAATCTGAAGTGATGGCTTTGCTTTCGTAAAAAATATACTTTTATTACTAACGTTGGGATTATAAAGTAAAGTGAGATAAGTATCACCTTATTAAAAGAATATTTTTGTGTACTGCATTTTGCAGCACATATGAAACTGACCTGCTTGATTTAGTGTTGGATAATGAACGCTGAGAAGCTGTAGGTTGAATAATAGCTACACTCCACTAAACCAATAAATGGACAAATGAGCAAACGGCTATACATACATATTTCTTTCTGCTGCTAAATTACTGCTTATTTGAATATCATGGTAAGAGGATGGGAATTAGTTTATAGCATACTGAATGAACCCATATATATAATAACTGATCTTTTGAATAATCTTTGGGGATATATTTGACCCAAACCCAGTATAAATATTGCTGATTACACTGCTTCTTGCAAAACGATTACAAATTTTTCTCCTGGCGCTGTTCTCTTTCTAAAAATTGCTGTGTGCTACCCTCAATTAAGAGAGCCAGCCTTATCAAGGTGGGACCACTCTTTACTGCTGTGATTCCCATTCAGACCTGTCAACTAGGCTGGAATCAGTCCTGTAACGTGGATATCTGTGCATGCAGATAATAGGGCACTGCTAGCGAAATGATACTCAAAAAGGGGGAGGAGGAGGAATGTATGTGGCAGAAAGTCAAGAAGCAGCTAATGGAAAATGGAACTGCAATCAACACAGATGTTGCCGTCACGGCTTCAGGCTTGTGAATAAGACATTATCCTTGCTGCTCAAGTATAATACTTTGCCATGCGCAGAGGTAAGTGAGTAACTCTTCCCTCCCCTTGCACTTTTGAATGTGGAGGGTTGTGACTGGGGTCTGGGCAGCTCTTAAAAGTTGACTGTTTTCTATCTCAGACATGCTAGTGTTGTAAAGAGAGTGACAGCAGCAACAGGGACAAGGGCTGGCAGAGTTTTCTGTCTCAAGCAACAATCTCTTCAGTCTAGCACTATAATGGAAATTAAAGCCTGGTGATAAGCGAAAGCAAGACTCACCTCCGAGCATAAAGGAAGTTAGGCGGTGTCATGGACAGGTTGGAGGGAATGGTTGAGGCATGCTTTTGGACAACTCTGGACTGACAGATTTAAAACAGCAAAAAGACTGGCTAACAATTACTGTACTGCAAGACACCAGGAAGGAATCTGAACAGTTTACATTGGATAGTGTGATTTGAAAATATGACATTATTCACCCAAAACCTCACTATAGCATTGGGCTTCACCTCCTGTCTCATAACATGCAGGGTAGAAGCTCCCTTTGCGAATTTACCATTGTTTTCCCTAAAATAATCCATAATTAAAGAAGGCCTGGAACAAATGGATTCTGCAGTTGCAACCTGGGAGGAGGAACACACACTGATATGGTAGCTCAACCAAACAGTTTATGATGTCAGTGTAAGGCAGGCAGTTCAATAGTTATCCCCTGGTGCATGGACCATGGACTTGTGAGGAGAGTAAGTGTGACAGCGGCAATAGACATAAATTACCAAATAATCAGATTTACTAATACAAATAATGTCTTTCCCCAGTTAATAGGATAGGATGTGTGAAGGCAAAATGAAAATAATAGATTCATTTATTTATTTATAACATTTCTATGCCGCTCTACGCCCAACAGCTCAGATGTGAATTTGAAATACATTCAAAAAATGGGAATTTGCTGTAATTAAGGGGTGTGAAAAGCATGCATAATAAAATTGGGAAGTAGAAAACTCAAATTTTATTATGCTCCAATAAATCGTCTCCTAGACCTTACTGCCCAAGCCAATTTGCATAGCTATTGTTTAACACAGATTTAAAAACATAAAACAAAAAAAAAGTTATAGTCTTAAATACCTCTGTCCCTACCCCAACAGAAATCTTGAAATAACTCAAGAGGTCCAAAGACGCATCCTACGCAGGAAGGGATCGATAAGAGAGATTAAACCTCCCGCCCACCTCACTTTTAGGGTTCTGGATGCTAGCCCAAACGTAGCTACAAGCCTTTTCCCTCAGCCCCACCTCTTGGCCCAGCAAGGGGCCACTCCACCTGTAGCGAGCTTGTCGCGCCCGCCCACCCCGTTTACCGTGCCTTGCCCCTTGGTAACGGAGGCGCGGCAGCTGCGTGAGAAGGCGAGCTGCGTGCGGGAAACGTGCTGCCTAGAACTTGAGGCGCGCCGTGAATGTACGTGCGAAGCGAAAGATGGAGCCCGATTCCTCGGTTAGTACGAAGCCTCGCGGAGTTCAAGGGACACCCCGACACCACCGAACAGAGTTCGCGCCGCCTAGGACGGGGATTGGCCGGCGGGGGGTTCCTGAGGGAAAGGCGCCCCTAGGCCTGAGCTGGGCCCTTGGAATGGACGGGGCGGTGAGCAGCTCTCTTGGATAGGGTGGGAAGTTCATGGCGCGGGGAGAGGGGACGAGAAGTGGGCGAGAAATCGCTTCAGACCCAGCGCCAGGAATGACTTTGACGTCGCTTTCCCGCCAAAATAGTCGAGAGCTCAGGAAGGCTGCCGCTGCTCCTCCTCCCTGGCGCTCCCAAGCGAGACGCCGCGCCCCTTCTCCCCGTTTAGGCTCCCCTCCCCGCCATTCTTGCTCGAGGCGCCTCTCCCCCCCCGCGAAGTGGGAGGGGCCCCCCGCCAGGACTAAAGA
Source organism: Candoia aspera (assembly GCF_035149785.1). Taxonomy (NCBI): domain Eukaryota; kingdom Metazoa; phylum Chordata; class Lepidosauria; order Squamata; family Candoiidae; genus Candoia; species Candoia aspera. The sequence goes on from NC_086153.1 coordinate 178,543,422, forward strand.
AACGGCGCTCCTTGGCGCGCGCCCCCTAACGGCAGCGAAGGGCGGTTGGGGAGGGGGGAGCCGCGGTGCAGTCGGGCGGCGAAGCGAGGGGGCTCCTGCCTTGCCTCGCCGCGGCCTTCTCCGTGCCCTGTAGTTGGAGCCGCTTGCCTTTCGCTTCACTTTTGCAACCATCCTTTTATTCCTCTGTCGAAAATGAACATGAGGTCAATACTCTCGAGATCATTAGTAGTGCCGGCCGGGTTAACCCTTTTTTAGGGGGCTGAGCAATTTTTCCTAATGGGGTAGGTGAAGGCAAATTCTCCTGTGGTTTGAGCTTGACTCTGGTGATTTTAAGTGCATAACCATGTGCCTGCCCCCAAAGTTGCAGTGTTGACATATAGTACTGTATAAAGGTTTGAACTATCGTTTGTGATTTGGATATAAGCATAGATGAACCAAGAATGGCTTGATTTATAAGTCTTCAGGAAGACACTAAAAGACACAGTAATAAGGGAAACCAAAAATATTTTGCAGATATAAAATTGCAAACACCTGTGGCATTTATAGTATTTTAGGATAATTCTGCATTGTATTGTTAAGAACAAATAGTGCAATTAAAAAATAGAAGTCAAATAGTTGTACCTAACTATGGTAGATGCAGAAAATACTTTTTATTTCTTAAGCTTTACAGGAAGAAATAGAAAAATTACAAAATATAAAAAAGGAAACAAATACATGAAAAACTACCCCCCCCCAAGAACAGCAAATACTGAGGAAATTTGAACAATAATTTTTATATCTTGTCTCGTTCTCTCCTTTTCCACTATTTGTTTTTATATCTAATTTTTTAAACATTTTGATACTCAAACATAAACTATGTTTTGTTAGGACGTAGTTGGGAAATTGGTTAGGAATTTGTTAGGAAATTGGTTAAAAGATATAAGCATACTTTTATAAAGGAAACAATATCAAGTTAAAGAAGCAAAACAGTCCTTAAAAGTGCTTAAGTTTTACTGGATGTTATATATTGTATTTTTAATACTTCCAGTTGCAAGACGTTTCCTGGGCAAATTTCGTAAGACTGGAGTAAATTAAAACAAGGAACTCAATAAATAACCAACAATAGTAACATTTTATTTTATTTTATTATTTTATTTTAACTCTTTGCTGCCCATAAGTTGTTGCGATTGGTGGCCATATAAATTGGATGGATGGATGGATGGATGAATAAATACCTCAAGGAATAAAAACAAAATGTACAAGGTACAAAATATTCCAATAGATACAGGCAAGTAGAATTCACAAGTTTGAACTATAAAATATGGGAGCTAAAATGCCTGACAGAAGATTGGATTTTTGTGTATCACTGCACAGTCTTTATTGTATGTAGTGGGTGAGGGTGGGCATTCTAAAAGGATTATACCTTTAAAAAACTTTTTTCTGATTGTACCCACCAAGCTTCATTCAGCAAGAACCCTGAGGAAAAGCCTTTGAAGGTGATCTTAGGATCTGGGCAGCTGCATAGGGTTGGAAGATTTGTAGTCTGGTGCTTTTCAGATGTATTGACATTTGACTTTTGACCATGGTGGCTAATAGTTACAGGAGTCTAGAATTTATGAAGGGCATTGTGTTCAGGGAAATTACTTTTTACATACTCTGATCTAAATTCAGCTGTAATATAGACTACCAGAGTTTCAAACGTTTTCAAAGGTTGTCCCATATATCACATGTTATAGCTACCTAGTGGGAGATTACCAGAACATGACTAAATTATGCCAGACTCTTCCTTTCCAGATGGGGGTGCTTCTGACTTATTTGATTGTTCAGGAGATGCAGCCACCTCCAGACCAAATATCTGACCTGGACAAACTGACCACTTGATGACTATGCTGCTATCTAGTCAGGATTTAGTTATTGGCCCTTATCCAATTAATTACCCTGCTCAAGCTCTGGTGAAAGAAGTCCTGTATCTCACCCATTTCTGTGGATTTTGTCTGGGTATTGATTAAATCTTTAGTCATTTCCCTCTATACATTACCCCATTGTTCCTATAGATGTTAAATAGCTCTGGGGATAAAATGGAACCATGAGAAATTCTGATACATAACTGCCACAGAGTAACCACCTTTTCGGCAATCTGCTGTCCAAGTACGAACAGAAGCACTGTAAAATAATGTATATAGGTCAAACAGCTGTACTAGAAAGGTATCATAGTTAAGAAGTTCAATAGAATCAGTAGAACTGCATCTTCCCAACCATATGGTACCAAGGTTGGGGGCATCCACAAAGGGTAAAGTATAGTAGATTCAACTGAGCAGTTGAGGCCCTGCCCCTTTTTAATCTGCATTATTTCCCAATGTACTTCTTTAAAAAGGCGAGGCTTTAACTACATGGGCAATCTTGGTCCAAGACACTTTCTAGTCCCAGTCTTACTCAAACAGAATTGAAAGAGATCTGTTTCATCATATAGTACCTGAAATTGGTCAGCAGTGACTTGTTCAAGGACCTTACTCTCCTTTCATTTGTATTACATTTTTGTAGGAGCAGCCCAGTTGCTGCTTCTTTCAAAAGAAGCTGGTACCGTTCCATTTCTAAAGGAAGAATAGTCGCTTTAAAGGTACCAAACAGTTATTCCATGTTTATTAGATGCAACAAACTAAGTCAGAGTTCAGCATGCAAGTAATCAGATTCCTGATTGCTTCTTTAAGTCTTAATATCCAAAACTTTGAAATAATTCGACTGAATAGTCCAGTGCCTCCAATAATGGAGCTGCAATGTTTATGGAATCATGCTGAATACTGGTGATTTTATCTTCAAATGTCTGCTGAATTTCTCATAGCATTCCACCTAGGTAGGACCAGTTCAGTTCTGATTACAGTAAACCATTTACTGTCTGGGACAGCTCTGCTAACTATATTGCAAATATGCCATGGATATGGAAGAAAATTCCTTTGGCATAATCACAGCATAAAGTAGACTGGATAATGACATCTAATATATGATTCAGTCAGACTTAGTTAAGTCTTTTTCTACTTGTGGTCTAGAATTAATCCTACTTGCTTTACTGCTCCTACCATCAAGATATATCCAGAAATTGGTTTGGCCTTGTCAGGGGACAAGAAATTCATGGATGCAATCTCCAAGCATAGCAATTGGAAAATCACTAGCAGTCCCAGGAATGCAGTACTGTATAACTATTAGTTTTTCAGCTAGAACCATTCTATTACAATCATTTGATACTATAGAGGAAATAAATGAAAAAGTAAAAACCGCTGCAGTCTTTATCTTTTCATCATGTCTGAGTCACTGTCATCCTGCCATCAACTTAAGAGCCATGATATGTCTGAGTTCATTGCTCTGTGAAGCTGCTTGATGTGCATTTAAAATACATCATGAGATAATCCCCTTCTTCTCTGGCCTTGTGCTTCAGAAGCATTTGAATTTATCATGCTTATAACAAACTGGATCTATTTTTCTTTATGTGATGGGAGTTTTCATAAATAGAAATAGACCTCTATATGATTAACATGTAACTGCATTTGTAAGGAGAATCCCTATTTTACTGACAGTATTGTTAAGAAATGTTAAGTGTCAAACTTGTGCCCAAACACGTTACACAGACATGTCCCTTCAGAAAACAATGTAAGGCTTATTCATTAAAGTAAGGATAGGTCACCTATAGTTAATTAGCAGAACCCACCCATTGGAAGAGTCATCAGGCTCATTTGCCAAAAATATAGCCAGTCATGTGTGAACCGACACTCTATGAATATTCAGTATTACTAGAATTGTATTGGATGGAAACTTTGGATCCATATTTTGTGTAGTCTGTCAACAGTTCTTTATACAATGCCAAATAAGAATTAAAAACAAATGTATTAGTGTTTTAGAACTATGAAATGCTAGCAGTCCATAGTAAGACTACATCATAATTATGTGGCAAGCTGTAGAATGATAAACCAATGTCTTCAAAGAAACTCTGATAATACTATAGTAATTTGATGATTTCATGGGGTATCAACAAGTTATTTATTGATCAGTGTTGGAAAGTTTCAAAAATATTTTTCCTTAGTTTAGATACAGTATTCTGAAATAATGTTAGAAACAAGCATTATAAATAAGGAAACATTTAAACTGATTCATTAAAAACAGTTCTTATAACATAGCAGCATAAAATGGTTCAGTCTGATAGTTGAAATTCTTGGTTTGTTGACAAAAATTAGCTGGCAATTTTTTTTGGTAAATTTTTGACTTAATGGATTTCTTTAAGAAAACAGAATGATTAATATTCAGAAGAATCATACTAGGTAATAATTTAATGAACTCTGGCAACCTACAATATTGCAAATAATATTTGAGAATATTTAACATATTTAGAACTTGAATTCTCACTTACACAGGAATCAGAAGATGTCTGATAAAACCTTTAGAAAAGAAACTGAATCAGAACCCACAAGCCTTATAATTCAAATAAGCTGTAAGTGCCCCTATGCACCCACTCCTCATTTAGCAACTACCTTAGTTAGTGACCATTTGCAAATACTTTGGTAAGAAATGATAATAAAAACAATATTTTCCAACCAATGTGCTCATTTACGACCAAATTTTGTGTGCCTAACAACACAGCCCAGAGTGGGAGTAACTCTGACATTGTTATATGAGAGAACTTTATATAAATGATTAGAATGGAACTGAGTTGCTAAATGAGTGGGTGTAATAAATGCATGCATATCTAGAAACTTCTTTTAAAATGTTTCATTTGGCTAAACAACAAAAATCCAAAATGCATAGTTTGATACTACTTTTCTTTCTAGGACCAAAGAAAATATTAGAAAAGAGTATGCAAACTTTAATGTTTTCTAGAACATTTTCACATTTTCTAGTCTGAAGAGACTCTGTAGTCTGAAATCTTAGTACTTAGATACTATTTTATACCTGAAATTTATCTCTTGTTACTTAGCAAGTAAATGGGAAAGGTCCAGTTTATTTTATTAAAATTAATAAGGTAAATTTTCAAAAGTCTGGGATTCATTCTAATAATAATAAGCTCTATGTCAGAGAATATAGAGTTCCCTCCAGTTGTTAATCTATTGTTCCCTGTGCATTTATATATTTATTTGATTTCTATCCCACATTTGTTAAAACTGAAATATGACCAATCTTGTTTCTTTACAGCAATTCAATAAATATCTGAAGGAAGAAAACACAGAAATTGAATTATTGGGCTTCAGTATTGAGGATATTATTAATACTATGAGGATTTTTAAAAATTTATATTACTTTAAGAAATTACTCTGTAAGAAAAAAAACAGTACTGTTGTTTAGAACTTCTAGCCCCAAAAGAGAAGTAACATAATTTTTTTTTAATGTTCCATATTCTCTACTACAGTAAAGATTTCCTTGTTAAACAACAGTAGAAGAAATGTAAATTCTCCTATTATATGGTTCTGGTACTACCAGTGTGTTAATGTATTTCAAATATTGGCTTTGAACTCCTTTCACTGGAGGAAGACATAATAAAAAGCCCATTATTGGACATAATAAATGATAATGTGAAAATCTCTAATATTCAGTTGGTTTATTTGGACTAGAGCTGTACCTCTAAATGTTTTATCTGTTTATAGTTTCTGAAACATTCCAGAAAAATATTATTGTCAGAATTGTTCAATGGAAAATTCCCAAGTAATAATAGTACCAAATAGCCACAATTGATTTAAATATATAGGATGGTATATTTTGACAAAGGATACATTACTGTATTAATGTGAGGGAAACCAGACTGAAAACTTTAGTTTTATTGTCGATTAATGTTTATAACTACCTTAATTCCTGAATTACCTACAGTATATGATTGGATTGTAATAGCATCTTTTCTCAGTTTTGTTTTCAACAGACTCAGGAAGGACCTTGCCGTGGTTCTGTTGCTCATAGCACATTATGCTATGCTAACGCTTCCTGTGCATGCTTTAGATACACTACATTGTGAACAATTCAGTTATATCTAGACTGTGGTATTTTTCTGGAAAATGAATTGAAACTTACTAGGAGCACTGAGATATTCTAGAGATGGACAAAGAGAAGGAGAGGAAAGGACTACATTTGAGACCATTTATAAGCCAATACAAGGACATTCTATATTAGCTCTTCACTGAGTAATACCTGAAAAGCTGTCGTCATGTTCCTTACTAAACTCATTAATACCAAATATAACAATACTTGAATCTAATAAAGCAAAAAACAGCCTGATGCTTGCCTTGAATTCACTAAAGTATGAAAACAATCTTTAGAGGAAAAAACAGAAACCTAACTCTGCTCACTACTGTACTTTTATGGGTGGGAATATATCCTAAAAGAAAGCTTAGTTAGGATAAGTTTTCTTTAGAGTAATTTACATGTATTTCAGAATATCTCTGTAAATTAAATTAACCATTAATCTCATGGCTGATTTCATATAACTTCATTTTTATGCAGTGGAAATACTTTGAAGCACATAATTTGAGAATTATACCCTGAATAATGGAATATTTTTTAAAAAGCTAAATGAAAAATGTTCTTAATGTGTAGTTTAAATATATGGAATTCAAATTTCTATTTTAAATTATTGTTTTACTTTCTACATTAAAAGTAAGTTGCATTGTACAGATGTGCTATCCAAAGAAGAGAGAGGATACAGATGTCCTATTCAATTTGTATAATAAAGCAGAGATAATGTTCATATGAAACTTTTTAAAAAATTGTATTCTTTTAAGACAATGTTTAATATACTCAGGAAATAGTAACTTTTAGAACTTTGTAGAATTGATTAAGAAGAGTTGAGGATATAAAACTTAATACAAGAAACTTTTGATCCTGTGGCATAACATTGCCGATTTAAATTAGCTTCTGGATTCAATTTAAAACGGTTCCATTCCCCAGAAATAATTACGACTATTGTTTGTCCTTTTTCTCATTTTATGTTTTGAAAATCCATAATATATTGGATTGAAAATATATTTAACAAGAATATGTTCTTTTAAACAGCAAACTGCAAATCAGATGCAAACTGATTCTTTGTCTCCATCTCCTAAGACTGTGTCACCGGTGCCTTTAAATAACCCCACAAGTGCCCCAAGATTTGGAACAGTCATCCCTAATCGCATCTTTGTTGGAGGAATTGATTTTAAGGTAATTTTGGTAACTAAATAACAAAGTAAAAGTTTTATTGTAATAGAACTGCTTTTATATTGCTATATATATCTAAGAATTATTCTTAAGATTTTATTGTTGTCTGGTAGATGGATGTAGAAAATAAGGGCTACTTATCCCCCGCCTTTTTTGGGGGGGGGTCATCTAATGAAATGGCATGTCTACTCTGATTCCAGCTCCCCCACTCTGATCTATTTCAATGGGTTGGGGATTTTCCACAGCAAATTTGCTAGTGACTGCGAAGGTGGAGGGGAGAGAAAATCAGCCTAGCTTGTTAATTGGGCATGTACTCCGATCTCTCTACCTTTGATTATTTTCCTGCTTTTTAAATCTTTTATTCACTCATAAATTCCCTCACAGGTGTTTCACTCTTTAGTGTTTAAAATTATTGTTCTTGAGTTTGAAAATATCCAAGTAACTTCCTCTTCCTGTCTTTCAACCATAGGGCCCTCTATTGGGTATGGAACAAGCTGCAATTTTTTTTTGTCTAAGCAATTATGAATGGGGAGATGTATGTTGAGAGAGGTGTAAACTATTGTTTAAATTAAAAGACTACATTGAATTAAAATAAAGTGGCTCATGCTACTTTCAGATTGAAAAAAAAAGGTGAAAGGTCCCCTGTGCAAGCACTGAGTCATGCCTGACCCTTTGGGGGGATGCCGCTTTTGCGATGTTCTCTTGGCAGACTATAGAGTGGGGTGGTTTGCCATTGCCTTCCCCAGTCATCACCTTCCCCAGCAAGCTGGTACTCATTTTATCAACCTCGGAAGAATGGAAGGCTGAGTCGACCTGAGCCGGCTACCCGAGAATCCAGCTTCCACTGGGATCGAACTCGGGTCGTGGGGAGAGTTTTCAGTTGCAATACTGCTGCCTACCACTCTGCGCCACATGAGGCATCTACTTTCAGATTAGCCACTCACAGTCCATTCAAAGGCCAGTGTTATAGTTAACCAAGAGCAAAAGCAAAAACTTCTGTATTCCTAGACACTACAGAAAATATGCATACTTGAAAATATACTCCTTTCCATCATAACTTAGTCTAGGACAAGAAAGAGAGATCATAGCTTAGTAAAATGTCTATATACGCACCCAGCATTAAAAACTTAAAGTGCTACTCCAATGAAGTATTAACTTTTGAATATATTAATTTATGTTCATTACATCCTGTTCAGCACTTTATTTTAATAAAAAGCACTTCCACAGCTATTCGTTTTTTTTAAATAAGCCTAAACTTACTTCTCCCTATTGGATTTCCTGCATTAACACTTCATTATGTGTCTCTTTCAAGTAGCTTTTCTGGAAAATAGTCTTGAAAAGGGTTCATTATCAGGCATGCTAACATATCTGAAGATACTGTGCTGATTTTTCTCTCCCTTGTATTTTCCTTTAAAAAAAATATCAGAGAAACTACAGAATAGCATAGGAGATAGAAGTGGAGATAATGTACAATATGGGTAAGTCTAGAAGAACTGGCCTACTTCAGAAAAGACTGCAAGTATCCTTAGTGGACAAGCTGCTGAAGAATATAATTGGAAAGTAATGTAACTTTCAAAATATTAATGGATGGATTGAAACTACTTTTGATTGAGCAAACCTGCCAGTTATTAGAAGAAAGTCAATGTTAAATGATAATTGTATCTTTAACTATATTTATTAGGATTATAAGATATAATCTATGTCTTTCTCTTTATTTATTTTAATAGACTAACGAGAATGACCTAAGGAAATTTTTTTCTCAGTACGGCTGTGTAAAAGAAGTAAAAATAGTAAATGACAGAGCTGGAGTATCAAAGGGGTTAGTAGACTAAAACATATATTAAATTGATGTAACACTGCTTAGAGTCTGTATATAGGAAAACCTACCAAAAATTAAATAGCATGAAGGTACTTCAGGTCTGTAATTTTGTAAGATTATCTGGGAGTAAGTTTAAATGGACTTAAGCTTCTTAGTAGAAAAGCATAGGCTGTGTTTGGTTGAAAAACCATTTCTAGAGGTCAACCTGTGTTACTCATTTGCAATAAAACAGCATATCATAGAACTCACTTAAAATCCATTTAATCAGATACATGGAGTATAGTCCTCAGAAAAGAGTATATGCAGTTGTTTACAAGAGGGACGAAATGCTAGAAAGTTATCTATTATCATTTCTTTCTTCATTCACATCCATCTTACTCAACAATATTGTTACTCTTTAAGATGCCATAAGACTTTTTGTTGAAAATCAGTATAATTTATATGGAATTAATGAATTTACTTAGTCTACACAGTATTGCACAATACAGCTTAAATATTACATGCTTTTTAATAGTCCTGTATCAGTCTCTTGTATAGTCCTTATTCGATAAAAGCTTTTCTAAAACAGCCCTTTAATTATTTGCTTCTTCACTGTGATATTTGTGCATCACGCAAGTGAGTTTCCATGTCTGTGCTGTGTACCATTTGGAATGCTCTAGCAAAGCAATTTTTGGCAGGAAGGTAACATACTTCTGCATCTCTATCCATGGCAGCATCTACTATGTTACCTCAGCTCCTTCGCATCCACCAGAACAGTAATACTTTCAGCAGTATTCTCTGAACTTTTTCTTTTCATCTTAATAATTCCCAAATTATTTTTATTTTCTTGTTTCTTGGGGTTAGTGTTACTGTTTTCCTTATTAATCTACATTTGAAAAGGAATATTTTGGAAAAATATTTAGACTTCATTGAGGCTTTCCATCAGACTGTTCTGTCCCCTACCAAAGTCTTAGAGCATTAAAGAAGCCTTTCTGCAAGTGTATAAAATGCTTTGAGTAAACTTACCACATTCTGACAGACATGCTTGTGCCTTGGGTATATAGGTAAAGGCCATAAAGTTGAAGCATGTTGTCATTGCTAAGTATTAATAAAACAAAGCAGGTAGATCATTGCCCTTTTGGGTATTACTTAGGAAGAAAGCACTGCCTAGCTTAGATAACATGCATGTACATAAGGTTCCTTCACAAACCTAATCTCTTCAGGTTCTATTCTAAAACAGAAACAATTTCAAAATCATTCCAAGAAGCATGTATAGAAGTATATTTTCCCACCACCTTTTTTAGTGGCTAAAGTATTCAGTAGCTCTACAGGAGATCCTGCCTATTCTTCATCAAACACAGTGCTGACCAACTCCAACATACTTCTAAGTTTTCCATACCAACTGTAGTATTTAAAGGAACATAGACCTATTGTGTTGATCTCTTTGAAGCAAACAAATTGAAACCAAAAAGACAGATTAAATTTTTTGACTCAGAAGTATCCTGAGTTAAACAATCTATTAATGTCTTCAATTAATTCCAGTCATGCTAATGCCAGAACTTCATAACCTTTTGAAGAATTAAATAGAAGAATTGTAGATACCATGTTTTCAGTTTTGCATTCTCCATTTATTTATAGACGCAGTCCTATCTGAAATTTCATTGTTAGATTCTAAGCTTATCGTGCAGCCAGATCAGAAGTTGTATGTGATAATTTTGTAACAAAATCTTAATTTTGATCAACAAATACTCAGCTGCAGACTTATAAAGAGACAGCATATCCATGAATGCTCGTCAACATTATACCAAAGCCCTCAATATTGCTCAGCCTCACTAGATATGAGGGCTTGTGTTGGATCCCTATATGCCTGTTATGATGGAAAACAGAACTATCAGTTGTTTCTATTCTCAGTCATTAACCTACTGAATGTATTCTCCAGATCAAGACTATAGTTTTCTTGGTTAATTTGGTTTGGATTCTCAGATATTACATACATCTATATAGTTATCCTATGGCCTTTACGTTGGATATTGTCATGAGTAAGGATGGCGAGCAGGGGGCTCCCATCCAGGCTGTAAAGCGCATGCATAGTACTGAGGAATTAAGCAGCCATTCAAAGAGACACAGATCAGGCCCGCCTTAGCCTTTGGGGTTTATATGTCTGGGTTTTTCCCACGCTTATTCAGTTTGTTAGGATTCTGTTTATGTAGCAGTAATAAACATTAGAGAACTACTCGTCTCAGCATGTGTCTCACTGTTAGGACATCAATCCTAACAAACTCCTACTCCCATCGAAAGAGGGAGGAACAAAGAAATTAAAGGAGAGACATTTGAAAAATGTCTTCAGAAAACCAAGAAATTTGGCTCGCCATCCAACAATTGGCAGCAGCCCTGCAACAACACCAACAACAGGTAGATCTACAGGTCAACACATTACAAGCTGCCATGCTACAGCAGTTACAACAACCAGCTCCGATTAACCCACAACTGGTGCCAGCAGCAGCAGCTCCGCCAGTAGTCTTGAGATCCCAGGGCAGTCTACCAGAGAAGTTTGGAGAAGCAGGACAGTTGAGAACTTTTCTCACACAGTGCACAATGTTTTTCGACAGCAGACCGGCAGAGTTCCCCACAGACAGAATCAGAGCCACCTTCATCCTAAGTCTGCTAAAGGGACCAGCAGCCAAATGGGCTATTCCCATGGTGGAGAACAACGACCCAATTCTCAACGACTACCAGAACTTTTTGGCAGGGTTCCGAGCACACTTTGACGACCCGATCAGAGAGGTCACTGGCAGCCGGGAAATTTGGAAGCTCAAGCAAGGTAACAAGAGGGTGGGAATCTACATTGCTGATTTCAAGTTGTTAGCAGGAGATCTGGGCTGGAATGAGAGTGCATTAAAAGACCAATTCAAACAGGGGCTGGATGAAGAAATTAAGAATGAATTAGTGCACCAGGGAACACCAGCTAACCTAGAAGCCTTATATCAGGTGTCTGTGGTCATAGATGCCAGGCTAGAAGAGCTCAGACAGATGCAGCCGGGGAGAGGCAGGGGCCACAGGATGCTTCCAGGATTTCCAGCTCTCCGTAGCATCTCCTCACTCAGGACCAGAGGAGCCAATGCAGATCGGGGCGAGCAGGAGGCTTATTTCCGAGGCTGAGAGAGAGAGAAGGAGAGAGAGAGCCCTCTGTTTCTACTGCGGAGCCCAGGGGCACATGGTGAGAGCTTGCCCAGCGAGAAGCCAAGCAACTTCAGTAAGACCCCCAGGGCAAGCAGCTGAAACAAGAGCCATCTCCGCCTCTGCTTCCAACCAGGGAAACTCCATCGGTCTCCCTCCACAGAGCTCAGCAGGGAGACCATCAATCAATTAAGGAGGGCTCATTCCGAGGATTCCAGGCAATCCTTTTACTACTTACCAGTCATAATGCACATCAACCCAGAGCACCAGGTCAAGCTAGAGGCCCTCGTGGATTCCGGAGCTTCAACCAATTTTATTGATGTGCAGACCGTACAAGACTTCAACATCCCGACGATAGAATTGCCATGTCCCATAGAAGTGGAGACCATTGACGGCCAGCCCCTCAAGGCAGGGCCGATTAGAAGGTTCACAGAACCGGTGCAACTGACAATGGGAGACCACACTGAGTGGATCCAGCTTTATGTTACTGCATCGCTTAATGTGCCTGTAATCCTAGGCACGCCTTGGCTGAGGATCCACAACCCATTGCTGAACTGGACTACGGGAGCAATCTCCTTCCCAGCTAAGGAATGCCAGCACCACAAGATTCAAGCCGCTCTCCGCTCTCCAGCAACCAACGCAGTCACGGAAGCAGGGGGGGTCCAGTTGCCAGCCAAGTATGCAGATTTCGCAGACGTTTTCAGCGAACAAGAGGCCACAGCACTACCCCCCCATGGGGACTGTGATTGCACCATTGAGTTGATACCAGGAGCCAGGATTCCAGCAAGGAAACAATATCCCATGTCTCCCAAGGAACTAGCCACCTTAAAGGATTACTTGGATTCTAATCTCCAAAACGGGGTTCATCTGACCATCTACTTCCCCAGCGTCTTCTCCTACCTTCTTCGTACCAAAGAAGCCTGAACCGTTGGCACCTGCAAACCAGGAGACACCCATGAGAGTGGTCCACGATTTCAGTTTTTTAAATAAACTCACAAAGAAAGAAACTTATCCACTGCCCCTAATATCTGATCTGCTGGATCGCTTACAGAAAGCACACATTTTTACCAGGTTGGATCTCAGGAATGCGTACAATCTGATCCGGATGAAAGAGGGGCACGAATAACTAACTGCCTTTGACACCAGGTTTGGTAAATTTGAGTACCTTGTTTTGCCCTTTGGCTTGTCTAATGCAGGAGCCATATTTTCCCGATTTATGAATTAAATTTTCTCTGATTTACAAGATAATTATCTGGTCATTTATCTAGATGACATATTAATTTTCTCTGAGGATGCTACAACTCATGTAACCCATGTACGTAATGTCTTACAAAGACTGAGAGAGAACAAGCTATTCGCCAAGCTAGAGAAGTGTGCCTTCGATTGAACTGAATTACATTTCCTGGGCTATAAAGTATCAACAGAAGGCATATCCATGGATCCTTCTAAGGTCCAGGCAATTCTCTCTTAGCAACCTCCCCGAAATGTTAAAGATGTACAAAGATTTCTAGGATTCTCCAATTTCTATAGGCGGTTCATAAAGAATTTTAGTGACAGGGCTAGACCCCTCACACAGCTTTTGAAGAAAGGATCAAAATTCATTTGGGGGGAGAGAGAGCAAGCAGCCTTCCAAGAATTTAAGCAACTCTTTGCATCCCAGCCGCTGTTAAGACACCCTGATCCCACGAAGCAATTCATAATGCATTCAGATGCTTCCGATACTGCCATTGGGGTGGTGTTATTGCAATATACAAACAAAACCGAGAATACATTGCTTCCGTGTGCCTTTTTTTCACGCATGCTCTCACCAGCAAAGAGAAACTATGATGTTTTTAACAAGGAGTTGCTGGCAATTAAAGCAGAGTGGAGGCACTGGCTAGAAGGTGCAACCTTTCCTGTGAAAGTTTGCACCGATCACAAGAATTTACAGCTTCTACAGAACACCAGATCCCTCACCCCACGCCAAATCAGATGGAGCCAGTTTTTCTCCCGTTTCAATTTTGTTATTTCTTATGTTCCCGGGGCGCAAAACTGCTTGGCAGATGCCCTGTATTGATCCTTTCAGGCAACCCCCGCCACTCACCAGGAGGTACAGGCTACTATATTACAACCTCACAACTTTCAGCAGTCTATGACAGGGAACCAGACAGAGATTTTAGCAGCAGGCAGACAAGCAGAGGACCTATTTACAAGAGTCGGAGCTCAGCAGCAACAGGACCCATATGCCAGGGCCAGGATGGATGACCTCCAGAGGGGCCCGCAAGACACTGCCCCCCCATTCATTGTGGAGGCAGGAATCCTCTGGCATAGTGGGCAATTATATATTCCCCCTTCATTGAGGGAAGAAGTACTGAGACTTTGCCATGACCATCAAACGGCAGGCCACAGAGGTGTTTTCAAAACTCTCCATAGAGCTCTGAGAGACTACTGGTGGCCTAAGATGACTGCAGACATAAAGGGTTACGTGGCTTCTTGTCACACCTGCAGACGAGCCAAGCCTCTCCCAGGGAAGCCCACAGGACTCTTGCAACCCCTACCCACCCCCAGTAGGCCTTGGGATACAATCTCCATGGATTTCATCACTGATTTAACCCGGTCCAGGGGCTGACTTCCATACTAGTGGTGGTGGACCTTTTCACAAAAATGGCGCATTTTATTCCTTGCAAGGGCCTCCCATCTGCACAAGCCACAGCGCAGTTGTTTATGGACCATGTTTTTAGGTATAGAGGTATGATAAATCACTTGGTGAGTGACAGAGGCCCACAGTTCACTTCCAGGTTCTGGAGGGCCCTTTTCCAGTCATTAGGGGTCCAGATCCACGTGTCATCATCGCATCATCCTGCTAGTAACGGGCAAGCCGAGAAAATTAACCAATGGTTACAGCAGTATCTCAGGTGTTACACCACTTATCAGCAAGACAATTGCCCAGCCCTGCTCCCCATGGCAGAATTTACTTATAACAACTCTGTGCAATCCTCTACCAAGATGTCTCCTTTCCAAGCACTCTACGGGGTTAACCCCCGGGTGTTGCCCACCTCCTCCCAGCAGGGAGCTGTTCCAGCCACGGCTGATTTTCTGAAAGAGCAACAAGCCGCACAGGAGTTGTTAAAGGAGCAGCTGA
The DNA here is from genome assembly GCF_035149785.1 of Candoia aspera. Classification (NCBI taxonomy): domain Eukaryota; kingdom Metazoa; phylum Chordata; class Lepidosauria; order Squamata; family Candoiidae; genus Candoia; species Candoia aspera. The sequence goes on from NC_086153.1 coordinate 178,558,658, forward strand.
ACAGGGCAAAGAGTGCTTACAAGAGAGCTGCAGATGCTCACAGACAAGAGGGGCCAGCGATTGCGGTAGGAGACAAAGTGTGGCTCTCCACCAAGTTTTTGACCTCTACCAGACCCTCCAAGAAGTTGGACTCTAAGTTTGTGGGCCCTTTCACTGTGGTACAGCAGATAAATCCAGTGGCTTATCGTTTACAGCTACCAGCATCCATGAAAGTCTATCCAGTGTTTCACAGATCATTGCTAGCCAAAGACCCTCCCCCAAGTGCCTTACGATCGCAACTGCCCCCCCCACCTCCAGTAATTGTGGAGGGGGAGGAGGAATACGAAGTAGAGGAAATTCTGGGCTCTAGGAGGAAGGGAAGGGGCATCCAATATTTAATACACTGGAAAGGGTACCCGGAGGAAGAGCGCACGTGGGAGAATGCCAGAGATGTACATGCTCCAGCACTGGTTCATTGATTCCATCAGCTTTTCCCTCATAAACCCAAGCCTCGCACTCTACCAGAGATTCCTCACTTGGATGAGCAGGCAGAGGAATTTGTAAGTTTGCACCTTCCACCCCCGCCTGAAGCCTTGACTCCAGTTACAGAGGAGGGGGGGGCCCCACAGCCCTCCACCTCAGGCGTGCATTTCCCAGGGGGGAGGGGGGACGACTCTTCTAATTATCTAGCTATTTTCCAGCAGCGGCCACCTGGGCCAGAAGCGTTATCAGACCTGGAGAGCAGCAGTGATTCATCCTCGGAGGAGTTTTCCTTTGAAGACTTTCCATCGTTGTCCAGTTCCCATGGGACCTTAGAAGGAAACGTAGACTCTTATCAAGCCTCTGGAAGGGAGGGGGTTGAAATGGAACATGAATCTGGAGGGGAGGGTGATGTCATGAGTAAGGATGGCGAGCAGGAAGGGGCTCCCATCCAGGCTGTAAAGCTCATGCGTAGTACTGAGGAATTAAGCAGCCATTCAAAGAGACACAGATCAGGCCCGCCTTAGCCTTTGGGGTTTATATGTCTGGGTTTTTCCCACGCTTATTCAGTTTGTTAGGATTCTGTTTATGTAGCAGTAATAAACATTAGAGAACTACTCCTCGTCTCAGCGTGTGTCTCACTGTTAGGACAGATATGCATTATCCTTTACATTATCCTTCCTATAGTACTTTTCAGAAGTGTTCCTACTACAGCAGCATACACATTACTGAAACATGATTACCATTATAACATCCATGGAATTTGCATACTGTGATGGAATGTCTGAAGACTCTGGGAATATAGAGGAGGGAACAGGAGCATTATAGAAAAGATTCCTTAGTCCAGGGAAGGGAAAAATGTGAGAGACTCAGAGTAACTCCGCCTTAATTATGCTAGGAATAAGTTGATCTGGAGAATTACTTTGGCAAGTTTTCAATATTCTGTTACATTACTAGCAATACAGGTAGTCCTCATTTAGTCACCAGAACTGGGGCTGGCAACTCGTTAAGAGAAGCGGTCGTTAAGTGAAACTGCAACTGCTTATGATTTTACTTTAGCTGTCCTTTGCTTTACAGACTTGCAAAGGTTGTAAATAGAAGGATTCGTCGTGAAGTTACTTTTTTTATCACAATCGTAACTGCAAATGGTTGCTAAATGAGGCATCACTAAATGAGGACTACCTAATCATTCTGGAAATCCAAGTGACCCTTGTTTCCTGAGCTTGCCAGCCTTAAAGAGTTTGATACATACTGTACAAAGAGCTACCATATTGGCAGTTTCATCAGCCACTGCTCCTGTTTCACTCCTAATCTGTTCCTAAAGGGTTGGCTATTATCTTCTGGGTTTTGTAGAAATATTCACAGATCTACTCTTCATTGGAAGCATTACTTAGTTTGAAGACAATGAAATGGATTATATTCAGAGATAGAAGTATACTGCCTGTCATACGTGTTACCCAAAGTCTATTCTACGTTTTCTTGAATGATCAGTAGTACTGCAGATCACACCTCCATAGGACTGATCAAAATAATTGTTTTTTTGCAGAAGTCTAGAGGCTCTTCATTTCAGGATTCCTACACTCGCAGTCAGCGGAGAAGAAAATTGATCGAAGAAAATGATATGTCTGATTCACCAAGCTAGCTTACATTGACATTAATTTTAGAGATCACCTCAAATCCTTGTACAGTGTTTGGGCAGATAAAATAATATCTGACTGTTACTGCAAATAGCTACACAATGGCTATACGTTTTAACTACATTTTCTTTGGTACAATCCTTACCTAGAAAAGGTACAACAGAACCAGTAACAGAGATGTTAACTTCTATTTCCATTACTGTACTAAAAAGACAAGGAAGACTACATCCTTCTTTACATCTTTGCAAATATATTAATTGAATGCTTCTATCTTTTTCCCTTCCCCATGTTTCCATGAGAGCTGCCAAAATTCAGTGGAGCTGTTCAGCTGTGATTCTGAAGTATCCCCATGGTTGCTATGACATGTTTAGTTTCCAGTGCTGCAGTGTAGCACAGGGTCATTATTGCTTCATGCCTTTACAGATAGCCCTCATTTAGTGACTGCCTCATTTAGCAACCACAGTTACAACAGTGATGAAAAAGTAACTTTATGGTCAATCCTCGCATTTATGACCTTCGCAGGTCTGTAAAGCAAAGAAAAGTTGACGTAAGAGCATAAGTACAGTCACAGCTTCACATGCCTTATTCAGGGATACTTCTGTAGTCATGCTAGAGTTACACCAGAATCCTCACCTTCCAATTCCATGTTCAAAGTGCTATGGCTCTTGCCTTCCAGCTTTCTGTTGATTAACACAAGGAAGCATTTTAATTGTGAGATAGGTTTTTTTCTTCTTCCTTAATAAGAATTTGTCTTTTGGCCACTGTTTTAGGACTGTGGCTCAAACTGTTTTTCTTCCATAAATAAAGGTCACATGGAAGTAACATGCTTCTTTGAGAAGGCCATGGCCTGTAATTTCTTCTCTTTGGGAATAATATTGTTTCTTAAAAGCCTTATTCTCGGCAGATGGGCTAAAAAAAAAAGACTTTGTTGCTTCACACTCCCTTTTAAGAGTAGAGGCTACATTCAGCTGACTCAAAATTGTCAGGCAACATGTTAGTGTTTTGGAAGATTTACATATAATGTATGCTAAGAAAAATAATTTCTATTCTTAGGTATGGGTTTGTCACATTCGAAACTCAAGAAGATGCACAAAAAATTTTACAAGAGGTAAATGATTGTTTTATATACATATATAGTAGTAATCCACTCACGTTTACATGCTTGTAGTAAAGATCAGTGTTTGAAGTCTGGGAACATTAATTCTTTTCAGATTTGGTGAGCACCATCACAGAATGGCTGCCATAGTGTGTAGGCAATTGCAGGTATGTGTATGAGAGAGAAAAATGCAAGATGCATACTAATCAGGAGAGGCAGAGGGTCTTTTCAAATGCCATAGATGTTCAGGCTACTCTTGTGCTCATGGGCATTGTGTTATAGGAATGGGGAGTTCAAAAGAGATTTAATGTTTTTTTCCTCATCTTCCTACAGTTTTCCCCTGCTCTGTTATATAGCACTAAGTGATCAAATTCCAGGGATGATTATGAGTTCAAATGTCTGAAAAGTTGAAAAGTAGAAAATGGAAAACATGTTCATTTCTGTACCCTTATCAGAACATCTCTATAGAAGAGCTCATCTCAAAGCACTCTTAGTCCCATCTATGACGCTATCGCCAAGATATTTTAAGATGTTAAGGCAGAAGTTCCCCAACTATTCTATGTTAAAATCAGTACCTTGGAGAAAAAAAATCTAGAGATTGTTTTATATTTAGAATTCATATTTTTTTAATTATAAATTCTCAAAATCCTTATACAGTAAGATTATTTAAAGAAAAAAATTGTAATAGTAACTGAGCGCCAAAAAAAAATCTGCAAGAGGTTTTCTGTAAGATGTGGAATGAAATAAGGATATCTGAAAATGTTGGATTGTTTGTAAACATTTTGTAAAACAAGATTTATAAGTAAGTAACATAAGTAACAAACTTCCTTTGTTTTGTTTAGGCTGAAAAATTAAATTATAAAGATAAGAAACTGAACATTGGTCCAGCAATAAGAAAACAACAAGTAGGGATTCCTCGTATGTATTTATTTGTTTTCTCTCCCTCTCTTCCCACCCCTCATTTTATAGAATTGATGGATGTAATAGAAACTGCTTTCCCAGTGATGTGGGTTCCTTGGAAAAATATGTGTGCAAATTATTTTGATTTAAATTAGCATATTTGTCTAACCCATAGTCTATAGATACATTTGAATTGTTTGGTGTGGGAAGAGAATTACATTTATTTTGTTTTATGAGCTTTGATCCTTATATTCAGAGAAACTAAAAGCTTTGATATGAGGAAAATACTTTTATTGGAATATTGAAAACTGTTTTGTTTTGCTTTGCTTTGCTTTGCTTTGTTTTGCTTTGCTTTGCTTTGCTTTTTAATTGGGCACTGTAATTCAGGCTTGAAAGGGAAACAGATAGAAGTCCCTTTCAAGCAGAGCACTAGAGATAACCATTAAGAGGCCAGGATGAAGAGAGTGCACGTATGAGACTGCTTCTGGTTCTTCCTGTCTATTCACTTCACAGCAAGAATCAAGAAGTCCTCCATGTGGCATTCAGTCTGGCTACATGGGGGTTATAGGGAAGGACAAGTAATGCATGTCTCTTTCATTTCTCTGTAGCTTCTCCAGCTGCTACCTCTTTCACTTCTCTCCCAGCCATTCCTTTAGTAGTTTACTAAGGGAGAACCATAATATTTCTGCTTCACCTGAAAAACAAGTATCATAAAACTTTGAAACTTGCCTGAAGTGGAAATTGTTGACCATGGAAAATTTTCAGACCCATGTCTCTTGCTTCTCCCATGCAAATGCTACAGACAATAATTATTCCATTTGCATAGTGATGACAGTAATGTTCTACAGGTAGTCCTTGCTTACTGATGGTAATTGAGACCAGGAACTCTGTCTCTAAGCAATGCGGTCATAAAGTGCAATGTTAGGTGACCACACCGACTTAAGACAGCAGTTCTGTCCTGATTACCAGGAAACACACTGAGGCGAGGACTTGGTCTCTAATATTTATTAGTAGTACTTAACAAGAATCCTAACAAACTGAGAAAGCGTGGGAAAACCCAGCCATATAAACCCCAAAGGTTAAGGCGGTCCCGATCTGTGTCTCTTTGAATGGCTGAACAGTTCCTCAGTGCTACGCATGCGCTTGACAGTCTGGGTGAGAGCCCCCTGCTCGCCATCCTTACTCATGATATCACCCTCCCCTCCAGATTGATATTCCATTTCAGCCCCCTCCCCTCCAGAGTCTTGATAAGATATGTTGTCTGCTTGTAAAGTCCCATGAGAACTTGGCAAAGAAGGTAATTCTTCAAAGGACAACTCCTCCACGGACGAAGCGGTGCTGCCCTCCCAATCCGATAACGCCTCCGAGCCAGGTGGCTGCTGCTGAAAAACATCTAGAGAGTTAGCATGGTCAGCCCCCCTCCCCCCTGGGAAATGCAAGCCCGAGGTTGAGGGCTGTGGTTCCCCCACCTCCTCTGTAACTGGAGTCGAGGCTTCAGGCCGGGGCGGGGGGAAATACACACTCACGAACTCCTCAGCTTGGGCTTCTTCGGCCTGCTCAGGCGAAAGAGGAATCTCGGGTAAAATGCGAGGCTTGGGTTTGTGAGGGAAAAGCTGATGGAATCGATGAACCAGTGCTGGAGCATGTACATCTCTGGCATTCTCCCACGTGCGCTCCTCCTCAGGGTACCCTTTCCAGTGTATGAAATATTGGATGCCCCTTCCCCTCCTCCTAGAGTCCAGAATCTCTTCCACTTCGTACTCCTCCTCTCCCTCCACAATTACTGGAGGTGGGGGGGGTAGTTGCGATCGCAAGTTACTTGGGGGAGGGTCTTTGGCTAGCAAGGCTCTGTGAAACACTGGATGGATCTTCATGGATGGTGGGAGCTGTAAACGATAAGCTACTGGATTTATCTGCTGCACCACAGTGAAAGGGCCGACGAACTTAGAGTCCAATTTCTTGGAGGGTCTGGTAGAGATCAAGAACTTGGTAGAGAGCCACACTTTGTCTCCTACTGCGATCGCTGGCCCCTCCTGCCTGTGAGCGTCTGCCGCCCTTTTGTAAGCACTCTTTGCCCTGTTCAGCTGCTCCTTTAACAACTCCTGTGCGGCTTGTTGCTCTTGTGGTGCTGGCATTCCTTAGCTGGGAAGGAGATTGCTCCTGTAGTCCAGTTCATCAACGGGTTGTGGATCCTCAGCCAAGGCGTGCCTAGGATTACCGGCACATTTAGCGCTGCAGTAACATAAAGCTGGATCCACTCAGTGTGGTCTCCCACTGTCAGCTGCACCGGTTCTGTGAGCCTTCTAATCGGCCCTGCCTTGAGGGGCTGGCCGTCAATGGTCTCTACTTCTATGGGGCATGGCAATTCCCTGGTCGGTATGTTGCAGTCTTGTACGGTCTGTGCATCAATAAAATTAGTTGAAGCTCCAGAATCCACGAGGGCCTCTAGCTTGACCTGGTGCTCTGGGTTGACTTGGACTTTTACGGGTAAGTAGTAAAAGTCTTGCCTGGAATCTTCGGAATGAGCCCTCCTTAATTGATTTACGGTCTCCCTGCTGAGCTCTTGGGAGGGAGACCAACGGAGTTTCCCTGATTGGAAACAGAGGCGGGGATGGGTCCTGTTTCAGCTGCTTGCCCTGGGGGTCTTACTTGGGTTGTTTGGCCTCTCGCTGGGCAAGTTCTCACCATGTGCCCCTGGGCTCCGCAGTAGAAACACAGGGCTCTCTCTCTCCTTCTCTGCCTCTCAGTCTCGGAAATCAGTCTCCTGCTTGTCCCAATCTGCATTGGCTCCTCTCGTGCTGAGTGAGAGGCTGCTACAAGGGGAGTTGGGAATCCTGAAAACGCTCGGAGGGTCTTGCTTCTCCCCGGCTGCATCTGCCTAAGCTCCTCTAGCCTGGCATCTATGACCACCGATAGCTGATATAGGGCTTCTAATGTGGCTGGTGTTCCCTGGCGCACCAATTCATTCTTAATCTCCTCATCCAGCCCCTGTTTGAATTGGTCTTTTAATGCACTCTCATTCCAGTCCAGATCTCCTGCTAACAACTTGAAATCAGCAATGTAGAGTCCCACCCTCTTGTTACCTTGCTTGAGCCTCCGAATCTCCCGGCTGGCCGTGGCCTCTCTGATGGGGTCGTCAAAGTGTGCTCGGAAGCCTGCCAAAAAGTTCTGGTAGTCGTTGAGAATCGGATCGTTGTTCTCCACCATGGGAATAGCCCATTTGGCCGCTGGTCCCTTCAGCAGGCCTAGGATGAAAGTGACTCTGGTTCTGTCTGTGGGAAACTCTGCGGGTCTGCTGTCGAAGAACATAGTACACTGTGTGAGAAAGATTCTCAGCTGTCCTGCTTCTCCTCCAAATTTCTCTGGTAGACTGCCCTGTGATCTCAACATTACCGGTGGGGCTGCTGCTGCTGCTGCTGCTGGTGCCGGTTGTGGGTTAATCGGAGCTGGTTGTTGCAACTGCTGTAGCATGGCAGCTTGTAATGTGTTGATCTGGAGATCTACTTGTTGCTGGTGTTGCTGTAGGGCTGCTGCTAATTGCTGGATGGCGAGCCGCATTTCTTGGTTTTCTGAAGACATTTCTAAACGTATCTGTTTAATTGCTTGTTCCTCCCTCTTTCGATGGGAGTATGAGTTTGTTAGGATTGATGTCCTGATTACCAGGAAACACACTGAGGCGAGGACTTGGTCTCTAATATTTATTAGTAGTACTTAACAAGAATCCTAACAAACTGAGAAAGCGTGGGAAAACCCAGCCATATAAACCCCAAAGGTTAAGGCGGTCCCGATCTGTGTCTCTTTGAATGGCTGAACAGTTCCTCAGTGCTACGCATGCGCTTGACAGTCTGGGTGAGAGCCCCCTGCTCGCCATCCTTACTCATGATAAGTTCCAGCAATCCCAGTTGCTGTCGTTAGGCGAATCCCATGCAGTCACAGCATCCCACGGTCACGTATCACTAGGGCGAGGATTTCTATGACCTAAAAATGTTAGAAATATGCAAGCATTTATTACCTTAAAACTGTTTAAATATGACTTTTAAAGCAAAAATATGACTTTACAATGTTTCTGAAATTAGCACCCAATTTTTAAAAATCTGTGCTTACACACACACACACACACATGCATACACAAATTAAAAGGTTTATTCTTCTTTCCTTCCAGTGCAGAAGTGCTAGTATTGAAGGAATCAAATGAATATTTTGAGAGTAAAACGGTCATCCCTGGATTAGTTTTCATTAACAGCAGAATTGCATTGAATGACCACATGCATCTTGAGGTTATCAAACTCAAAACTCCTTCTTTTGTCCACCAGTATGATCTTGTATCTGGAGAAACTCCATTCGATATCACAAGAAGTTATAGGAACAAATTTGAAAAGAGCAAACTCATCTGGAGAAAATTCTGGCTTGAAGTCTTCAAATTTTGCTTTGAGTCCATTTAGAATGTTACTTATTTTGCTAAATGTTGAGTAACCCAGATTAGATTGCAGCACTCTTTGTAGTTTATCACTATTTTTTTCAGCCACTTTCCCCTTTGCTTGCTTTAAATCACTCTCAGTTTGTTTTACAATGTTCAGTGCATCACTAAGTTCCATTCCTACAGTTTCAAGGCGGGTGATTGCTCTTGATAATCCACTGAAGTTAGATCCTATGTATGCTAAGTTTCCAGCCAAGGTTTCAGAAAAGGAATCTTGCACAATCTTGATGGAGGAAGATTCACAACAGTCAAATTCTTTAACTATCCGCTGTAAGGAAGCATAATTTGTGAAATAATACATACCCGCATCCAACCAAGTCCCCCAACGTGTCACAACAGGTTGGGGAGGGAGAGCCAAAGTAGGAGCAATTTCTTTGAACTTTTGTACTCAAAGTGGAGCTTTAATGAACATTTTTTTCCATTTGAAATTATCTACTTCAGAATAGTTGCTTCAAATCTCTTCGGCCACTCTGTGTAAACCATGTGCAGGCATGTGATATGGATCATTTTTGGATAAAGAAGTTTAAGTCCCTTGGCTGCTTTAGTCATGTATGGAGCAGCATCTGTTACGAAGAGAAGAATATTTCCCTTTTTACACCATCCAGCCAGAGTAGTTTCATTGTCAAAGAGCATAGCAATAGTGGAATTGTTTACTTTTTGTAGTTTCACATGTTAGAAGAAATGCTTCACCAGGCTTGTCACATTTCAGAGTGCCAATAATAACATTGGCTACATATCTTCTGTTTACATCATTTGTTTCATCTATTGAAACCCCTATCTTATTGTTGTCAACAGCAGATCTTATCTTTCCTAACACATCTTCATAGCAGGCAGAGATGTAATTTTTCCTTACAGTTGATTCATTTGGAATCGGGTGACTGGTGTACTTCTCCAAAAAATGCCTGAGGCTACCACTACCTAATTTCCTTAAGGGAATATTTGAAGTAACCATCATTGTACAGAGATCCTTACAAAATTCTGACTGGGTATTTGATGAACCTGCAGTTGAAGAAGCAGCTCTCTCGAAAAGGAGACATTGCCTGTTCTCAGTGAAGGTAAATCTTGTTAAACAACTCTTGTGTTTCACGGTGTCACAATGTTGTTGAATATTAAAACGCTTTGGGGCCGATACCTTAACTTCACACAATTTACAAAACAAAAGATCACCATCACTACTGAAAATATGCTCCCCAAATTCTTGAACAAGACGCCGTAATTTCACACTCGCTGAACATCTACTTTTAGGCATGTTGAAATCAGATCACAGCTCTCATGTGACTCCACCATCTTGAACACACACACGCCTGAGTTGGGGAGGGAATGAGAAAAAGAAAAAAAAATAGGCAAATTCTCAACTCTTTTTTTCAGGCCTGGTCAGGGCAGAAGCCTCTGCCTGCTGAAATTTTAAAAAAGGTTGCTCTCTCTCTCTTACACACACACACACGCACGAGTTGGGGAACAAATAAGAAAAAGAAAAAACAGGCAAATTCTCACCTTTTTTTCAGGCCTGGTCAGGGGAGAAGCCTTTGTTCCCATCTCTCTCTCACTCGCTCTCACTCTCTCACACACACACACCCCTCCCTGAGTTGGGGAGCAAATAAGAAAAAGAAATAGGCAAATTCTCACTTTCTTTGCTGGCTCAAACTTGCTGGCTTATCAGGAGGGTTGCCAATGACCAAAATACGATGTTGGTTACAAAATTAAGCAGAAATATGATATAACTCCTTTAAAAAGTCAAAATATGACTTTTCAGGTAAAATAAAAAGCATCTAATTCTCACCAGATTACTCTAAAACCTGTTTTTAACTTACTTACAAATTCAGATAAAGGTTCCAGAAAAAATATGACATGTCATAGAAATCCTCACCCTAGTGATCACCATTTGCAACCTCCTGCCAGCTTCCCCATTGACTTTGCTTGTCAGAAACTGGCAGTGAAAGCCTCAAATGACGATTATGTGACCGCAGGACACTGCAACATCATAATTGCAAGCTGGTTGCCAAGCAACCGAAGCACAATCATGTGACTGCGGGGACGCTTCAACAGCTGCAATTACGAGGACCAGTCGTAAGTCCCCCTCATTCAGTGTCAACTTCAAACTGTCACTGAACGAGTGGCCATTTAACCAGGACTACCTGTATTAGCAAGGCGGTTTAGGCTTTATTAGGATGATAAAAGGCATTTGCCTTCACTGAATTATGTGCCTGTCTACTTAATGATGGCAAATATCTTTTCATTAATCAGTTTTATAGAACATTTCCTAGTATTTAAAATATTGTATATAAATATATTATTTTATGTTATATAAACTTAATTTTACTTAACGTTTTTTGCAACTGCAGAATTAACAAATTATACCACTAAATGCCATAGCTTAGAATTATGTGCCATGTTTCACACAGGGTTTTCTTGCTGCTCATGGTTTAGGTTTAGGTTTAGATTTAGATTTAGATTTGTTATAGCTGCCCAACTCTGATTGACTCTGGGCAAATTACCACTGTAATTTTCTGTTTCATCATTAAAACCCCATCTATCAAAATATTTGTGTGCGCTTAAAATTGCTGTCCAGGAAATTTGAGGAAATTCAGGAGACTCTCCCCCCATGCCTGATTAATTATTTGCCCCCAAGTATTCCAAACTCATATAGGTTACATATCCGGTTTTTACAAACTAAAAAACACTGTTGTTGTTATTCTGAAAGCATAACGATGTGAATTTTTATTCTGTCACTATTTCAGGATCCAGTATAATGCCAGCAGCTGGAACAATGTACTTGACTACTTCAACTGGATATCCATACACATACCATAATGGAGTAGCTTATTTTCATACTCCTGAAGTTGCCTCTGTTCCACAGCCGTGGGTAAGTAATTTTGTACCAGCAGTAGTTTCCATATGCTTTCCTGAAGCAGCCCCATGTAGATTAAATCTTAAATTATTGATAAAATTTTGAAGCATCAAATAACATTTAGAATGTTTAATACCCTTAACTGCTTCCTGATCACTCAACCATAATTAACAAAATAGGACTGATGGTGACTGCATTCACATACAGCACTAAGCCAAGACTTTTAAATCATGATTAACAAGCATAGTGGCCTGTTCCAACTAGTTATAATGGTTGCGTTTTCACATTACGCTAAATCAAAAATAACCCAAATTATAGCTTAATGTTACGTGTGAAGCAGGCCACTATTTTTATGAAGGTTAATATTAATCATTATTAGCCAGTTTGGCTAATTATTTATTATATTATTAATATAATATAACTATTATTATTTACTAATTAATTATTATAAATAATTAATAGTAATAATAATAATTAGCTAGTTTGGTCTAGCGCTTAAGGCACCAGGCTAGAAACCAGGAGACTGTGAATTCTTGTCCCAGCTTAGGCATGAAAGCCAGCTGGGTGACTTTGCGCCAGTTACACTCAGCCCAACTCACCTCACAGGGTTGTTGTTGTGGGGGAAAATAGGAGGAAGGAGTATTTGTACATTCCCCGCCTTGAGTTATTTATAAAAATAATAAAGGGATAAAAAAATCTAAAAAAAAAAGATCATGGTCAATTTCAGTTGAGTTTGAAACAGGCTTCAAATTTTATTTATCAAATTTGTGTGGTGCCAAATCTTCTAGACTCAAATACAATAAAATTTTACCCAATAGTAAGAGTAACACTACACTATGCATCACGACTATGAACCTGTAATGTAATTTATATTATATTATATTATATTATATTATATTATATTATATTATATTATATTATATTATATTATATTATATTATATTATATTATATTGTAATTTTAATATAATATATTAAAATATAATAGCTATAGCTATAAATAAGCATTAAAAAATAAAACTTAAGAAAGATGCCAAATGGTTGTTTTTTAAAATCCCTCCAGAAGAGTTTGGTCTAAAAGCTTCCAGAAGGCTGTTACAAAGGAGGCCCATCTAACTTCTAAAGAAATCCTGTTCCATAGCATAGGTGTCACATTAGAGAAACAAGTTTTTCTGGCCTTAGTCTTCCTTATTTCACAGAAGTGGTGTTCGACAAGCAGCAGCTACTACAGGGATCTAGGAGAAGTCAAAGACCCAAAATCCTAATCATAAATTAAATTAGTATTGATATATATGAGAGCCTGTTTAGTGCAGTGGCTAAGGCATCAGGCTAGAAACTGGGAAGCCATGAGTTCTAGACCCACCTTAGGCACAAAGCTAGCTGGGTGACCTTGGGCCAGTCACTCTCTCTCAGCCCAGCTCTGGGAAGAAGGCAATGGCAAACCACTTCTGAAATCTTGCCAAGAAAACCACAGGGACTTGTCCAGGCAGTCACCAGGAATCAAAACTGACTTGAAGGCAAAAATAAAAAAATGGTATATATCCAATGCTGTCTGGAAGTGAAAGGACAGGGGAATCTGCCATGGATGATGAAGGGGGTAGAGCACACAATCCTAGATAACATGCATAAGTTATTTAATGAAACTTGTACCCCCTTTTTGTTTGTTTGTTTGTTTTTACATAAACTAGTGCTTTAACAGAACACAAGTATATTTCTAAGTAACGTTCTAAAACCTGAGTCAGCGAAATACTAATTGATTTTCATTTTTTCTTTTTTTTTTAAGTCACGTTCCATTTCTAGTTCTCCTGTGATGGTGGCTCAGCCAATTTATCAACAACCAACATATCACTATCAGGTAAAAGTTAAATGATTGCATTTGTTCAGTATGTTAGTGAATAAGGGAAATTACTAATTACATTATTTTGTGTTTGTGTAACAAAGTACTCTAAAAACTTATAAATATATCCCACTTGGTTTTTATTGGTTAATGGTATTTTAGCACTTTTATTAACTGTAATGTTTTCAGTTTATATTATTTTACAAAGTTTGTATGTACATAGCTTTAAGATTTTGACTAGGCAGTGTCTTAACAAGCAATTGTTTCCATTTATCGTAGGCTCCTGCACAGTGTCTTCCTGGACAATGGCAATGGAGTATTCCCCAGGTAAGTTGAAAGTTGAAATATTTTTCAATTATCTCTTTCCCACATTTTACTATTGTTTCACTCTCCATACAAACTGCTTAAGGAACAAAAAATAGTCTTTTCCAGTTCTGTTCTGATAAAAATTACTCTATATGAGAGGTAGGTCCAAAAGTATAGATCTAGGGTCATTAGAAACCTTTGTGGTTGAGTAAGAATAAATAACTATTCTTTACTACTGTGTTGAGGACATCATGGTTGCAAACGGGATTGTGATGCCACATGTTGAAAACACCACATAGTGTTCTGATTTTTCCTGGCAACTGACGGTAAGAATTGTGTGCTAAGTTCCTCAGTTACCCTCTTCCCAGTGAATTTCAGATTGATAAATTCGCGTTATATTGAGAAAGATTATATCATTTCAAGACTTTTTAAAAAAATAATGCTATTAACAGATGTACCATAGAATGTAAGGATGTGATACATGTTTTGAATCAAACCATTTTGAATCTGGAAATATTTCAAGGTCAAACAGTGTTTTGCAATTAGAACACAGCTATTTTACCTCAAAGCTTTTCCCAAATACTTGCAAGACATTTGGTTTGTGTGGGACACAATGCATTCTCTACTGTTTAGTTTGATGCATTTTGCCCACTGCTAATCATGTGTGTTTCATCACATCAGGCATCAGCAGTGGGAAAAGCAGTGGAAAGAGCAAATGTCATGCCAGTAGCTTTTGTTCCCTGGGCTATTAGACTCCTGAACTCTTAATAACCCCTTCTCACTCCATGGGTACACATGCTGTGTGTAGGACTGATATTTATTAGGGATCAAGATTAGAGGAGTGGAATGGGTAAAGAATGTATATACATATTATAGTAATTAGGGTATTTTTATTTTATTACTGAACCAATTGTAATGAAATTTCATTTTAATGTACACTTTGGTGTATTGTGAAATGACAATAAAAGTTACTTCTATTCTGTTCTATTCTTTGGACTGTACATGAGTCCTAACTAATTGCTTAATTGCACATCATATTTTGGAAGATAGAAATGGGCCAATGCATGGGGAAGAAAGAGGCAAAAAAAGGGAGCAAATGTTTAAGTAAGCTATTCAAGCTAAAAGCTAGTTGCATACATACATGCATATTTTTTTTCAGATTATATGCTTTCTAAGAAAATTCACAATCTTTGTTAAATAATAGTTTAATAGGATTTTAAAAGATTTTATAATAACTACTATAAATGACTAAAGAAAGGTCCTAATGGAATTTCAGGTATTCTGAAATAACTTAAGGCACGTAGTTGTTTCTCAAACTATGGGCCTTTCCCGCTTCACTGTATGTACATGCCCTGGTAGCATCTTTTTCTGCTGCTTTCCATGTCATTGTGTTCTTAGCTGATGAGCCTAATAGGTTTAAAGTTGTCTGCAGTTATACTGATGTTTAAGAAAAATGTCCAGAGCACCCTCAAGATGTATAGCCTTGTGCATTACCTTGGAGAGAAGTCAGTTGACTGCAGTGACTGCAGTCATGCAATAAAGGCATCAGCAGTGGAAAGAGCAAATGTCATGCCAGTAGCTTTTTTGCCAGCTGAGGTATGAACAGATAGCACTTCAGCTCAGCAGTGGGGAAAAGCCCTATACCTATTTAAAATGAAAGCATATGCAAATATTCAGTTACTGGAGGACTTTGAAACAACTTCAGCTTTATTTTTGTTGCTTGGTCTGTGACTGGCTCAGAGAGCAGTTGCCATAGACTGCTGCTAAAAAGCAGCACTCTCTAACAGTGATAGGATGATGTGGAATTGTTGAATGAATAATGGGGTTCGTCTTCTAAGTTTTTGGTTGGCTTGCTGCATAGATAAGAGTAACACATATTATAGATTGAACTTTTGTATGGGGTAGTCATGTTTTCCAGGTAAGAGCAAGATTTTTTTTTCCAACTGGTGCAAAAATAATTAGAGAGGAAGCATTGAAAGAGAGAGAGAAACACATAAAGAAAAATGTTGTTTTACATTTCTTCTCTTATTTTTACCACAATTTGATATACTGTAAATCTTTTGGACTAAATCTGCTTTTATTGGCTGATGGCCTATGCTGGCATATCTGGCTAGTAGGGTTTTTTTCTATTTTGAGGAGACTTCTAATTATTCATATATAAAATGTAGTCATATTAATAATGGAATTTTACATTAATTTCCTGATATAGTTGAATCATATGGGTTACACATTAAACACCCACAATTTTTTGTTTTTGTTTTTAGTCGCCTGCTTCTCCCACTTCGTTTGTTTACCTTCATCCTTCTGAAATTACTTATCAGCCATTGGAAATTGCACAGGATGGTGGATGTGTCCCTCCTCCTCTTTCCCTAATGGAAGCTGCAGTTCCAGAGGTATTTACAGTCAGTAAAGCATTTGTATCTGCTCTGTTCAATCAGTGATTTCTAGATTATTTTTCCCACAAATAATTTAAAACAGGAGAGTTGTCTTCAATTAACTGAGAATACATCAAGGGGGATTTGGGGCAGGGAGAGGTGCATTTTAAATTCAGGACTGCCTTCCTTCTAGTAAATACAAACATTTATTTCAGGTTAGTAATGGTTTTGCCAACAGGGGGCAGGATTAGCTTACTACAGATTGGTGTCCTTCTAGCCTTTTTTTAAAATGAACGCTAGTATTCATTAATACCAGGTAAAGTAAAAAGTGGCACTATGATGTGCCGTTGGTATATGACACCAGAGAAATTATCTAAGATGTATAAAAGTACCTCTGGTCAATGCTGGAAATGTGAAAAAATAAAGGGACATTTTACCGTGCATGGTGGACTTGTGAAAAGGCAAAAAAAAATTGGATACAAATGCACACGATGACACAAAGAATTTTAAAGATCAATATTGAGATGAAACCAGAACTTTTCTTTTTGGGACTTACGGATAATCAGAAAAAATAATGGAAGATTGATTTTACGTACGGTAACTGCAGCAAGATTATTATATGCACAACAATGGAGAAATACTGAAATACCCACAATGGAGGAATTGATTGCAAAGATGGCAGAATTAGCAGAAATGGCAAAACTGACCAATCTGGTCAGGGATAAAACAATAAGTACTTTTATTTATTTATTTTTATTGCTGGAAACCTTTATGGACTTTTTGCTGAAAATGGAAAAAAGTGAAATGGTGATTTCAGGATTTGTCGATTGTAAAAAGGGTTGAATATGGAACAGAAGGGATCTTTGTAATGTAATCTTAAAGAAGGATGAGGGATATTAAGTTTGTAGCTGCTGCAAAGGAGATCAGAAGTCTGTTTAATTAACTTTTTCCTTTTTTTCCCTTTTTTTCTTTTTCTAACTATATCGCTTTTTGCACTTTCTCTTTTCTCTTCTTTTTTCTAACTTTTCTTTATAGATTTTCTTGTTTATATTTTATCTATGTAAAAATCTTTGTGTGTGTGTTCACTTACTGATTGAACCTGTCCATTATTTGTAATTTTTGGCAATTACTTTCCTAATTATCAAAATATTCTGAGCTGTGTCTAAATTAAGCTTCATGATTTTAAATTATGCTGAGGTATCATTTGGAGTACTCTATGTGTTTTCTTTTTTAGGGATATACCAGGATACCTTTTGAATATCTGGCTATAGTCAGTACACATTATTTTTGTCATACTAAATGGAACCATATCTATACTCAGTGATCAAATCCAGCTAGCAGTTTGGCTGTGACATAGTAGCAAGGAATATGTGAATATGCTAATAATCAACATTTATATAGCTAAGTTCTAACCCAGTAGTGGCATTTGAGCAGCTTGAAGGCTTCCACCAATATAAAACTTTTATTTAGAATTTGTACTAGCTAGAATTAAATAACTCTTCTGTACAATATCATTAAAGTGTTATCCATTGTGGAAGCCAGCACAAAAGTATGTGGACTAAAAGAAGTACTGAACTTGCTTTGGACCCCTATTTAGCCTCAGCAAGAAAGAGAAATAGAGGTTCTTTCTGCACTGAGAGCCCTTAGAAGGAGAGAGGCAGGCTGAAGGGAAGGGGAAGACAGAAGAGACCAGTACCCCCTCCTTTCTCCCCCTCCCTGCATCTCTTACTATTGGTGACAGGACAGGCAGGGGAGAAATGGAGGAAAAGCAGGTCTTTTCATTCTTTCTTAAAGGAATGCAGGTTAAAGGGTTGCTTCTCCTGGGTGAAGTCTATTCCACCCAATCCCACAAGATGGCAAGTGCTGGAGGTACATGTTCCAGGTTAAAACTCTCTCATTTTGTGGCTTTGGCATTTAGAAACCTCTCCTATGGCTTCAGACCTCTCCTATGGTGCCAAAGGCACAGGGGTCACCTTTGAAAAAGGTGTCCAGCAGTGTACTGATAAACCACTGGACACTACAGCATGGGAGCATTCTAATCACACATCCAGCAGTCCATCGGAAAAATTCTGGGCATCAAGATGACACGCATATTCAGTGGTGTTCTGAAAAACCACCCTCCTGTAGGCATAGCCACTAGAGCACATAAACTATGACATCTATGCTGCGGAGAAGAAGCACCACCTCAGGCAGCATCCCCACAGTAAAGTAGAGCTTCTCGGGCAAAGCAGGTTTTTGGGGGGACCTCTCAACCCTTCAAAGCTTTCTAGATCAGGTAACAGATTCCATAGATGACCAGAACTATACTTTATTGAGATAGACTATTATAGCAAACTTGCAAATCTGACTGTGTTTTCGCTTCCTTTTATATCCCAGTGAGTTAGGGAGGAGTCAGTCTAAGTCTCTTCTTAATGTTTCTGTTTCCTGGACTCAACACATGATTCTGCAGATGTTGCAACTGTCTGAATAGTTTCTCCAAGGTTCTGTCTGTACAACATCAGAACTGTCACCAAAAAGACCTGCTTTACCTATTCTCCCTCCATTGCTCATGGCAGCCATGGCAAAAAGAAAAGGGTAGAAAAATGGGAGAGAATGGCACTAATTTGCTGCCCATTTTCTGATCCTAGGGAGATTGGAAAATTGACAACCAAGAAACCACTTTCCCCTTTGGGGGAGGGGGATCTTTTTAGTACCATGAGAACTACCCTCCTCCCAAATACCTGCTTCCCTTCCCTCCCCACATTTTCTGCCACCATGGGTTGAGGTGACTTTTTGACCCAATAGGAAAGCCCTGACTCTCCCACTGCCAAAAGACAAATGACTCAGAAAATCCATGGTCAAGGACCATGTTTGTGTACTGCAGAAGCCTCATGTGGCCAGTAAATTTAGAGATAGGTCCCAACCCTAAACTTACTTCAGAACAGTTTGTTGCAGACTGCTTGCTTAGCATGGCCCGTGCTGTTAGAAGTGGAAAAATACCATTTCTGAAGTGGAACAAGGAAGGATAACCAGAGAGTCTGTCTTCACATGGGCCAGGAAATGCTTGAGGAAGATTATGTCCTCAATAAATAGTCTTTGTGCTTGGGCATACAAGAGCTGACAATGACTGCCAAGCCAATTGATAGTGGGAAGGTAGAATCTAGTGCATAAAGAAACTTTATTTGAAGGGATGTACAGTAGTTTAAAATGTAATCATCACACTCTTCACTTCAGAGGAAAGGAATTTATCTTATTAGCTAAAATTCTTCAGGTCCAAAGAATGATGACAGTCTCACCTTTTTGTACAGTTCCTTCCTGATTTCAGGAAGTAATTCTAAATTAATTTCAATAACTAATAGATTAATGGATTAATGTAGGATATGAAGGATTAGTTCCTTAGTTTTGAGTAAAGTATATGTTTCAGGACTTTCAATAAGCAATTAGATTCTTTCTCAGTACTACTTATTTATGTCATTTGATGGCTTCTGTTTTTTCTCTGTAACTTTAGAGATTAAGAGGAAAAAGATACATTTTTTCTTGAAGGAGCAGGAAAAAGCTGGAAATGTTTTTGCTCTGTGGAAAAAGTTATGTATTACTCTGTTTCACACATACCCTTGCCTCGTACTCCATGTTCTCAATCTGCCAGCAGACTGAAAGCATAAATTAAAATTAAAAGACTGTGAAATATCTATGTATGATGTCTGGCTTATCTCAGATAAGCTATTTAACCATTTTACTTCCAAGCATAAAATATATGCATAAAGTTAAACAATGTGTCAGTTTTTTCATAAGGAAGGGGGAATGAAGCATTTAAACAACTTGGTTTTTATTGCAATTCCCTAGTCCTATCAGTCTTTTCCTAAATACATAGCCAAAAGTATTGGTACCCCTCCACTTTCTCCCAATGAATCCCAATTTGCCATGAAATGAAACTGAAACAAGTAAATGGCATCCACCATTCTTATTCCATAGTCCATAGAGCAGACACTTTTGCCTACTACCAGATCATATGGGTAAAATATTCTTTGTAATAGAAAAGCCAAAACTTTGAGCTCCATATATAATTTTATTACTTACAGTAAAAAAAAACTATTTTTCATTTATTTTTATAGATTTCCTGTTTTTTCTTCATTCTTACATGCTTCCTCTAATTTATTATATGTTCTGTGGATCTCTTCCTGTCATTTTGAGCCCAATTTGACCTAAATCAGAAGAAAATAAAATTAAAAAATAAAAATTATAGGTATATTCAAATCAAAAGTATGCCACCATTGTTTTTAAATTTATATCATCCATCAGTGGTAGGCTTTGTAGTCCCTGTGGGCTTCAGTGTCCCTGGATACCTTATTTTGTAGGCTTCCTAGCTCACTTGGATTTTTTAAATTGAAAATAAATAAATAAATAGGAATCTGGCATCTTTCAGAGCAAAGCACCTGTGCTCAACCTTACTTTTTTATATAAGAACGCTTCTAGGTCTTATATAGGCCCATAGCTTTTGTAGAAAACAAAGGTTTTGGGTGACGGCACCAAAACCTGGTGGGGGCGGTCTTTTTCCCTTCAAAAAAGAGTGGTAGAGAGAAACCTGGGCTGCTTGAGGGAATGCAGGGAAGTTTTGCTTTCTAATAAATTGATGTTTTATGACATGGCAGCCATCACTGAATAAGCAAGCTTTCCGGTCCCCCATGCAGCCAATTTGTAGGAGCCCATATGACATTTTCATAGAACTTCAAATGTGCTTGCCAATCCAAAAGGCTAACTACATTGCGTGGTGGTGGTGGTGGTGGTGATGATGATGATGATGATGATAAAGGGTATGTAAATTTGGAGAGCAAAATGTTAAGACCAGAATCAGTGGACTTTTGCCTTAGTAGAATGAGAAAAAAGGTTTAAACTGAAAATCCAATTTTGGATTTTTTTCACATACTGGTCTACATAAAGAGATGTTTTAAAAATATATTTAATTCTAAAACTGTTTAAATATTTGTTTTTATATCAGCCATATACTGATCATGGAGTTCAAGCAGCATATCACCAAGTTTACGCTCCAAGTGCCATAGCTATGCCAGCCCCTGTGATGCAACCAGAGACTGTTAAAGTAAGGCCTCTAATCTTTTTTGTACCAGTGGGTGTGTTTTAGAAACCAGGAACAATTCAAGTTGGAAAGATGATTGCAAAAGAAGGGGGGGCATAAAATCCTCCTCTCCAAACAAAAATAGGTGTTGGGCTGGATCCAGATTTAATAAATGGAAAGTTCTTGCTATTCAGACATGGTTTTTGATTCATTAGAGGTATCCTGCTAGTAGAAGGAAGAGAAGCATCATGCATACCCTTCCTCTTCTGTAGCCTTTTTTTAAATATAATTTTATAGAGTTTTATAAAGACATTACAATTGATTGCACATAATAGTACATTTGTATGTGTATAAATATATATACACACACACACGTTGTAATGTTATTACAAGAAATACTGTAGCACAAAAAAGAAACTTAAAACAAAACTAACCAAAAGAAGAAAAAGAAGAAAAATAAAAAATAGAAGATAATCTAGAATCTCACAACTTTTCCTGAATATAGATATTTAATTATGTATTTATGCAAACCATTTCAATTCACATTTTAAGTACTGAATTAAATCTAGGCCATATGCAGTCATATTGTCCAATATTGCCTCTTCATCAAAACAAAGCTAATTGAAATGCTGAAAGTTGACAGATTTTATTGCACCAACATTTAGAATCCGGTACACAGACATTTTTCCAGAAAAATATTATTGCCTGCTGTGTACCAGTCCAGGTATATCTATCCAAAGTTTTTCATAAACTGAGAAATTCCAAGTTTTGGGAATTTAGTGTAACAATCTAACAACATTTTTGAACCTTAACCTCCTCCCAAGAAACCGCAATATGTTTTAATTTCCACTCTCTTCTTTACCTGCTTTTCAGAGCAGATTTTCAGAGGATGCAGATTGCTACAGGGGAAAGTGAGAATCCACAAAAGATTTCTTCCTCCTTTATTGTTGGATATATTTCCTTTTTCTCCTTTTTCTTTGCCTCTTTGAAAGACTGGCTATCTGATGCAGAAAAATTATATCACATCTTCTGCCTTCTCAGGTGGTGTATAAAACTCCCACAGTGGTATCACTTACCCAGACATTTTAAATAAGATTTCTATGCTCTGATCCTGACTTTCTGTGCAAATATATTTTTTCTTTACATACAGGACAACATCCCTACTCTTTCTGTTGATTCCAGTCCTTTTGAATAAATTGTAGCCTTCCAGTGCTATGCACCAGTTATAAGTATCATCCCATCAAATTTCAGTGATACTTGTCATATCATATTTCTCCTTCTGAGTTATGATCTGTGGTTTATTCCACATCCTCTGTGCATTGGTGTAAAAATCTCTTAAAGTTTTGAGTGGTACCACCTACTAACCTTGCTGTTGTAATTTCCTGTGAAATTCTGAGTCCCAACCCTGTCCTCCTGCTTTTCCCTTTGCATTCTGCTTTCTTGACCCCAGTTCTTGGCTGAGTATATAGTTCTGGGCCTTTATCACCTTCCCCTTTTCTTTTAGTTTAATGCTATCCTGATGAGACTGGTAGTCTTCAAGTTATGACCGTTCGTTCACCTAGTGGTGAAATAGTTGGATTTATCTTTGTTTTTAAGGAACTCCAAAATTTTAGTAGACTTTCTCTTATAATATGTCCCTTCAGATTCTTGTCTTCCTTTGTTTGTTTATACAATTAGTATCTGTGAGGCCTATTGGCTAAACTTGTTCCTTCTATAGTTGATATTCTACTATTTGGAAATTTTGTCCATTCTGTTATCCATGATATTACAGCTTGCTCTGTAATATAATCTGAGATTGAGAAAAGCTAATCTGCCTTTCTCTTCTACGTCTTGCAAAATTTTGAATTTTACTCTTGGGTTTTTTCTCCATTCCATATAAATCTATTAATTGTTCTTTGCCAATCCTGCATTTTTTTTGTCCAGAATTTGAATTGGTGCTATTTGAAATAAGAAATTTATCTTGGGTTGTAAATTCATTTTTATCAATGCCATAAGTCCTAGGCAGGAAAGGTTTAAGATTTTCCATATCCAAACAGCCAGGAACCACTCTGAGACAAGGAATAGGTCTCTAGTGTTTTATTACTGCTACATTAGACAGAAAATCCTAACAAACTAAAGAAGTGTGGGAAAAACCCAGACAGATAAACCCCAAAAGTCAAGGCAGGTCTGATCTGTGTCTCTTTGAATGACTGCTTAACTCCTCAGTACTACGCATGCGTTTTCCCCCCTGGATAGGGGCTCCCTCCTGCTCACCATCAGTACTCATGACATCACCCTCCCCTCCAGATTCACATTCCATTTCAGCCCCCTGCCTTCCAGAGGTCTCAGAGTCCATCTCCCCCTCCAAGCTTCCATGGGAACTGGGCAACAATGGAAATTCTTCAAAGGAAAACTCCTCCAAGGACGAATCAGTGCTGCTCTCCAGGTCTGATAACACTTCTGGCCCAGGTGGCTGCTGCTGGAAAATAGCTAGAAAATTAGAAGATTCTTCCCCCCTCCCACTTGGGAAATGCAAGCCTGAGGTGGAGGGCTGCGGCTCTCCCTCCTCCTCTCTCTCTGGCCTCAGAGCCTCAGGCGGGGGTGGAGGTTGCCAACTTACAAACTCCTCTGCTTGGGATTCCTCTGCTTGCTCAGTCAAGTGAGGAATCTCTGGTAGAGTGCGAGGCTTGGGTTTGTGAGAGAAAACCTGATGAATCGATGAACCAGCGTTGGTGCATGCACATCTCTGGCATTTTCCCACATGCGCTCTTCCTCAGGGTACCCTTTCCAATGTATTAAATATTGGATGCCCCTTCCCCTCCTCCTAGAGCCCAGAATTTCCTCGACTTCGTATTCCTCCTCCCCCTCCACAATTACTGGAGGTGGGGGTGGCATTTGCGATTGTAAGGTACTTGGGGGAAGGTCTTTGACTAGCAAGGCCCTGTGAAAGACTGGATGGATTTTCATGGATGCTGGCAGCTTTAAGCGATAAGCCACTGGATTTATCTGCTGTACCACAGTGAAAGGGCCCACAAACTTAGAGTCCAACTTCTTGGAGGGTCTGGTAGAGGTCAAAAACTTGGTGGAGAGCCACACTTTGTCTTCTACCGCAATCGCTGGCCCCTCTTGTCTGTGAGCATCTGCAGCTCTCTTGTAAGCACTCTTTGCCCTGTTCAGCTGCTCCTTTAACAACTCCTGTGCGGCTTGTTGCTCTTTAAGAAAATCAGCCGCGGCTGGGACAGTTCCCTGCTGGGAGAAGGTGGGCAACACCTGAGGGTTAACCCCATAGAGTGCTTGGAAAGGAGACATCTTGGTAGAGGATTGCACTGAGTTGTTATAGGTAAATTCTGCCATGGGGAGCAGGACTGGGCAATTGTCTTGCTGATAAGTGGTGTAACACCTGAGATACTGCTGTAACCATTGGTTAATTTTCTCAGCTTGCCCATTACTAGCCGGATGATGTGATGATGATAGGTGGATCTGGACCTCTAATGACTGGAAAAGGGCCCTCCAGAACCTGGAAGTGAACTGAGGGCCTCTGTCACTCACCAAGTGATTTATCATGCCTCTATACCTAGAAACATGGTCCATAAACAACTGCACTGTGGCTTGCGCAGATGGGAGGCCCTTGCAAGGAATAAAATGCGCCATTTTTGTGAAAAGGTCCACCACCTTGGAAGTCAGCCCCTGGACCGGGGGTAAATCAGTGATGCAATCCATGGAGATTGTATCCCAAGGCCTACTGGGGGTGGGTAGGGGTTGCAAGAGCCCTGTTGGCCTCCCTGGGAGAGGCTTGGCTCGTCTGCAGGTGTGACAAGAAGCCACGTAACCCTTTATGTCTGCAGTCATCTTAGGCCACCAGTAGTCTCTCAGAGCTCTACGGAGAGTTTTGAAAACACCTCCATGGCCTGCCGTTTGATGGTCATGGCAAAGTCTCAGTACTTCTTCCGTCAATGAGGGGGGAATGTATAATCGCCCGCTATGCCAGAGGATTCCTGCCTCCACAAAGGGGGAGGCAGTGTCTTGCGGGTCCCTCTGGAGGTCATCCATCCTGTCCCTGGCATACAGGTCCTGTTGCTGCTGAGCTCTGACTCTTGTAAATAGGTCCTCTGCTTGTCTGCCTGCTGCTAAAATCTGTGTCTGGTTCCCCCTCATAGACTGCTGAAAGTTGTGAGGTTGTAATATAGTAGCCTGTACCTCCTGGTGAGTGGCGGGGGTTGCCTGAATGGATCGAGACAGGGCATCTGCCAAACAGTTCTGCGCTCTGGGAACATAAGAAATAACAAAATTGAAACGGGAGAAAAACTGGCTCCATCTGATTTGGCATGGGGTGAGGGATCTGGTGTTTTGTAGAAGCTGTAAATTCTTGTGATCAGTGCAGACTTTCACAGGAAAGGTTGCACCTTCTAGCCAGTGCCTCCACTCTTGAAATGCTGCTTTAATTGCTAGCAACTCCTTGTTAAAAACATCATAGTTTCTCTGCTGGTGAGAGCGTGTGGGAGAAAAATGCCCAAGGGATCAATGTATTCTCTGTTTTGTTGTATATTGCAATAAAACAGCAGCGATAGCAAAATCTGAAGCATCCGAATGCATTATGAATTGCTTTGTGGGATCAGGATGCTTCAAAAGTGGCTGGGATGCAAAGAGCTGCTTAAATTCTTGGAAGGCTGCTTGCTCTCTCTCCCCCCAAATGAATTTTGATCCTTTCTTCAAAAGCTGTGTGAGGGGTTTAGCCCTGTCACTAAATTTATTTATGAATCTCCTGTAAAAATTGCAGAATCCTAGAAATTTTTGTACCTCTTTCACATTTCAGGGGGGTTGCCAAGAGAGAATTGCCTGGACCTTAGAAGGATCCATGGATATGCCTTCTGTTGATATTTTATAGCCCAGGAAATGTAATTCAGTTCAATCGAAGGCACACTTCTCTAGCTTGGCGAACAGCTTGTTCTCTCTCAGTCTTTGTAAGACATTATGTACATGGGTTACATGAGTTGTAGCGTCCTCAGAGAATATTAATATGTCATCTAGATAAATGACCAGATACTTATCTAGTAAATCAGAGAAAATTTAATTCATAAATCGGGAAAATATGGCTCCTGCATTAGACAAGCCAAAGGGCAAAGCAAGGTACTCAAATTTACCAAACCTGGTATCAAAGGCAGTCAGATATTCATGCCCCTCTTTCATCCAGATCAGATTGTATGCATTCCTGAGGTCCAACCTAGTAAAAATGCGTGCTTTCTGTAAGCAATCTAGCAGATCAGATATTAGGGGAAGTGGGTAAGTTTCCTTGACTGTGACTTTATTGAGGGAACTGCAATCATGTACCACTCTCATGGGTGCCTCTTGGTTTGCCGGTGCCAACGGGTCGGGCTTGTTTGGTACGAAGAAGGTAGGAGCAGACGCTGGGGAAGTAGATGGTCGGATGAAACCCTTTTGGAGATTAGAATCCAAGTAATCCTTTAAGGTGGCTAGTTCCTTGGGGGACATGGGATATTGTTTCCTTGCTGGAATCCTGGCTCCTGGTATCAACTCAATGGTGCAATCACAGTCCCTATGGGGGGTAGTGCTGTGGCCTCTTGTTCGCTGAAAACGTCTGCAAAATCTGCATACTTGGCTGGCAACTGGACCCCCCCTGCTTCCGTGACTGCGCTGGTTGCTGGAGAGAGGAGAGCAGCTTGAATTTTATGGTGCTGGCGTTCCTTAGCTGGGAAGGAGATTGCTCCCATAGTCCAGTTCAACAATAGGTTGTGGATCTTCAGTCAAGGTGTGCCCAGGACTATAGGCACATTAAGTGATGCAGTAACATAAAATTGGATCCACTCAGTGTGGTCTCCTGTTGTTAGTTGCAAAGTTTCTGTGAAACTTCTAATCGGCCCTGCCTTGAGGGGCTGGCCATCAATGGTCCCCACTTCTGTGGGGCGTGGCAATTCTATGGTCGGGATGTTGAGGTCTTTTACAGTCTGTACATCAATAAAATTGGTGGAAGCTCCGGAATCCACGAGGGCCTCTAGCTTGACCTGGTGCTCTGGGTTGACGTGCATTATGACTGGTAAGTAGTAAAAGGATTGCCTGGAATCCTCGGAATGAGCCCTTCTTAATTGATTGGTCTCCCTGCTGAGCTCTGTAGAGGGAGACCGAAAGAGTTTCCCTGGTTGGAAGTTGAGGTGGAGGTGGCTCTTGGTTCTGCTGCTTGTCCTGGGGCTCTTAGGGAATTTGCTTGGCTTCTCGCTGGGCAAGCTCTCACCATATGCCCTGGGACTCCACAGTAGAAACAGAGGGCTCTATCTCTCCTTCTCTCTCTCTCAGCCTCGGAAGTAAGGCTCCTGCTCGCCCCGATCTGCATCGGCTCCTCTGGTCCTCAGTAAAGAGATGCTGCGGAGAGAGATGGAAATCCTGGAAGTGCTCTGAGGCCCCTGTTTCTCCCCAGCTGCATCTCTCTGAGCTCTTCTAGCCTGGCGTCTACAACCACAGACAGTTGATATAAACCTTCTAGGGTAGCTGGTGTTCCCTGGCGCACTAATTCATTTTTAATTTCTTCATCCAGCCCCTGTTTGAATTGGTCTTTCAAGGCACTCTCATTCCAGTCCAGATCTCCTGCTAACAGCTTGAAATCAGCAATGTAAATTCCCACCCTCTTGTTGCCTTGCTTGAGCTTCCAAATTTCCCGGCTGCCAGTGACCTCTCTGATCGGGTCGTCAAAGTGTGCTCGGAACCCTGCCAAAAAGTTCTGGTAGTCGTTGAGAATTGGGTCGTTGTTCTCCACCATGGGAATAGCCCATTTGGCTGCTGGTCCCTTTAGCAGACTTAGGATGAAGGTGACTCTGGTTCGGTCTGTGGGAAACTCTGCCGGTCTGCTGTCGAAAAACATTGTGCACTGTGTGAGAAAAGTTCTCAACTGTCCTGCTTCTCCAAACTTCTCTGGTAGACTGCCCTGGGATCTCAAGACTACTGGCGGAGCTGCTGCTGCTGGCACCGGTTGTGGGTTAATCGGAGCTGGTTGTTGTAACTGCTGTAGCATGGCTGCTTGTAATGTGTTGATCTGGAGATCTACTTGTTGATGTTGCAATGCTGCTGCCAGTTGTTGGATGGCCTGCTAAATTTCCTGGTTTTCCAAAGACATTTTCCCAAATGTCTCTTCCTTTTTTTTTTGTTCCTCCCTCTTTCAATGGGAGTAGTGAGTTTGTTAGGATTGATATCCTAACAGCCAGGAACCATGCTGAGACAAGGAGTAGGTCTCTAGTGTTTTATTACTGCTACATTAGACAGAAAATCCTAACAAACTGAAGAAGCGTGGGAAAAACCCAGACAGATAAACCCCAAAAGTCAAGGCGGGTCTGATCTGTATCTCTTTGAATGGCTCCTTAACTCCTCAGTACTACACATGCGTTTTCCCCCCTGGATAGGGGCCCCCTCCTGCTCACCATCAGAACTCATGACATTCCACTATTGAAGGTCTTGTTTTATTTCTTTCCATAGTTTATTTTAATTGTTTTAAAATACGACTTTGTTGCATCCTGTCAAGTAAAGTCCTAAATGTTTCACTGGAGCTGTTGTTAGCTCACTGCCAGTCTTTTTTTTTTCCCCAGCAAAAATTTTCTTCCTCAGAAGTTAGGCACCTTGCTATTACCTTTGTTTTCTTTCCATGGATTTTGTATCCAGAAAAGCAACCAAAATCTTTGATTACTTTCATCAACTGCTGTATGGAGCCTTATGGTTTCGTGATTGCTAATACTACATCAAGTGCATAACATTTCATCTTGTACTCTTCTTCTTGAATTATGATCCCAGTTATCTGGGGTTGGGTTGGTTTTTGTTTGTTTGTTTTTGTTTTTGGATCCTGTTGGCCAAGATTCCCAGAGCAATTACAAATAGTAAAAGAGAGAGGGGGCATCCTTCCGTTGTGCCTTTGCTAATTGAAAAGCTTGAGTGTAATCTTTGCTGTTTGCCACCCAAGTTTAAAATTTTTCTCCTGGATTCATTTTAAGAGCTCTAATAAAAAAGATACGTGTTAATTATGTTCTTCATTCGTTTGTTTTCTTTGTAAATTACTTATTTTTGCAAGATTGAAGAAAGCTAATAACAATAAAATAACAAAGCTAAAATGATAATGGCTTAATTCAGTTTGACAAATCACAAATAGACTAATATGCCAGGATTCATCTTATTTTTGGTAATAGTTTATCAGGATAGAGAAATGAATTTAATTAATGGGATTGTTTACATGTTGTAAAATGTTTCTTTCTTTTCAGGATATATTCGTATTTGCTCATTTTCCTTTTGGGATCTTTTTTTTTTTTTTTTTAGTTAAACATATTTAGCAGAATGTCATACTTTTGTTCAGACTGTATTACAATATACTGCTCTGTGGTTTTGTGTCTGTCTGTCTTTTTTCAGGAAGCCAGGATACATTCTGTGAGAAGAAATTTTTCCCATCCTTCATCTATGGGCCTGAAGCCTCGATACGCACGGACTCCTCACTTTCACCCTAGAAAAGATTACAGATCAGATGACACTGTGCTCAATACTTCCTCCTCTACAGACTCTGTTAAATAAAATGTTAGGTGTCTACCAAATGTGTTAACTCTTAAAGGTATGTAATTTTGTAGCATCTTATATTTGCTGAATACAAAATTCCTCATTTTTGTAAGGGTATTTAAAAAACCCTTGCTCTTATGAACATAAAGTTAGTAAACATAAACTGCAGGATAAAAATCATGGTTACTGTTATCAATTGGTATACTACTATGGTGACACAGACCAGTAATTTGTAATATGCAGGCTGGGCATATATTGCTTACTTTAAACAATAAATTTTAAAACCAGCATCTTTGTATTATAAGACAAGCCTAGCATTCATCTTCTCTGATAAATTACAAGGGTGGTCTATTAAAACAACAAAAAACATTTTTCTTAGACTGAAATCCATTGAATTTCAAATTCACATTATTTTATCCAACCTTTTCATTTCATTTCAATTTATTTTATATAATTTGGTAAAAATCCTTTTTACATTTTTCTGAAGCTAATTTTGGTAAATTGGGGGAGAATTTTAAAAATTTTAAAGTCCTTTTTAAAAATTATAGGACTGCCTGCTTACAGTCCTATGTGTAACTTTCTGATTTTTGTGGTTGATGCTTTTCTTAAAATACTAAACATTATATGTATATGTCTTTAGTTTAATGTTGAAAATTACATCTTATGCATTAATAATATAGTATACACTTACATGTAGCCTTTGCCCTCTTTGAGTGCAGGATCAGATTGAATCTCTGCCTATATCATGTCCAAAGGAGAAATACTATATCCCTCTATACTACACTACACAGATCAGAAAACTTCACTTATTCCTGTTTCTTCTAAGTTTTTATTACAATCTCTCAAACTTAATGTAGCAGAATAGATAAGCATGGAACACTTAACTGCTGTGGAAGCCCATTTTGACTAACAGTCAGTTTTAATTATTTTTCAATTATTTTCCAATTTTAGCTTTGAAATATGTTTTCATATTTTAATTTGTTTACTCAGCTTTAAAGACCTTTTTTGTAGTTGGAGTGGGTTGTTTTTGTTTTTTTGTTTTTTGTTTTTTTGCTAGTAACTTTTCTTTAGGGATGGTGTTACAGCAGTGGTAGCTATGTCAGCAATATTTAAATAATTTATTTTGAAATTTCCAGTGTGTTTAACATTACATTGGATACATATATATCCCATATAGCTGGAGTTATTTAGTATATATTCAGACTCTTACACTTGCTTTTCTAGTAACATACATTTTTAAGTCTTTAAATAGATGTTCACCTTTATGAAAAAAGATCAACTGCAAAAGTATTTTATACCTTTTGTATAAATGTTTATGATAACAGATCTTAGTAGTTTTATGTCACATATAAATAATTTGAGTTATTGAAAATATCAGACTAATGTTTCTGTTTTTATACTCGCAGAGGTTTTAAGATATATATAAAGATGTTGACATCTCTTGAAACTGCTTTATATATGTGAAAGGATTTGCTCAGTTGTAAATATTCTTGTAAACAATATAGAAATAGCCAGGAAAAGGCCATGTGTTCTGTTATTATGGTCTTACTACTATCATGAAACATCCAAGTAGTCAGGGTTAATTTTAAATCCTTTGCTTGGGTTCCCATTTTTATTTTGTATAATATAAAAATAAAATGTTGAATTCCTGAAAATATTTCAGAATATCCAAGGAAGCACTTGGTAAACAACATAGTTGAAATCCTTTATTCTAAATGCTTGTGTTACAGTTATTGATATGTCTATCAGGTAAGATAATACATATTTCCCATTTTAGTTAATTCCACATAAAACAACAGTAAAAACATCAGGGTTGTTTCATATTTGGCCAAAAATCTATTACATGCCAATAAATTTAATTAATTAATTAATTAGCGGGTCCCAAACATTTTAAGGGGATTATGTCCAAAAGTGATAAAACTGCCTTCTTTAGTCTGGTTCTATAATGGGCTGTCACAATTCCTTGTCAAAATGCATGAGTATTTTTCATAGACTTCACACATCACAGAGCTTGGAATACTATCTGGGCAAAACTATTACTGTTCTATCTGTTTCTTATTATGTTTCTCCATAGAAAGCATTGGCTCCTGAGTGTGTTTCCTATTCAGATATCTGTGTGCTACATGAAAGACTATATTTGTAATATTTTAATACACTGGACTTCTATTTTTCTGTTCAAATGTTAGTAAGAATAGAAAGCAGAATCATATTAGCCATAGATTTAAAGGTAATTTATTTAAATAATATGTCAATATGATCAGAACTCCATACATATTTTAAGAAAAAGAGTGCTATAATGTTGAATAAACAGGATCTTCCTGTTACTGGAAAAACTGCCTGTTTTGAAATTTTGAAAAAAAGAATATAAACACCAAAATGTTATCTTGTGAACCAGAAAAAAAAGTTCAGTTTAATAATAAATCATTTGACCTACCACTTCATTTTTCTTTACGGTTTCAATAGCCTAAAAAATCCACTTGATAAATTACTCAACAAAGTACATTCTACCGAAACCTTAGTCTTAAGTAACAGAACACATGGCTTTGCAAATATATATTTTACCTATATCTTAGCATAGTTTTACAGTGCAAGTTTATAGTAATACATGGTTGTAAGTGTTAAGTAAAATAAAATGGTAATTTCAGGGACTGGAATAATTTTCATAGTGTGGCAGCTTTAAAAAAGTGAATATGACAAGCTGTTTCAATAAAAGATATGTATATGTCTACTATGGAAATTTATTTTTATATATGTCAATTCTTTATTGCGAAAGTCTAATTTTAAACAATGATTATATGTATGAAACATAGCAAGAGTATTATCTTGTTTTGAGTTCAAAACAAAGTATTTCTCAAAATGGTTGATGTAACATTATTCTAAAAATACTCTAACATGGCAGTTTCAAGTGGGCTACATGATGGTATTTTATAATACAGACATTTTCCGAGGGATGTGTATACCCCAGGGATGTATATACCATCATAAGAAGCTTTTCAAAGATGCAAATCATAAGCAATATTTTTTTTTAAATGTTTGCCTTGCCATACAAATAATATACCTAAACTGATGAAGCGCCTTCAATGCACTACAGTGTATGCATTTGCTATAATTACTAGAGCCTTATATGAGTTAATATGAATGTACAGAAAAATGTTTTATCAGTATTCAAAGTTTTGTAAACCTATTAGCTGAACATTTTCTGTTTAAACTCTGTAGCCAGTAGTCGACTTCAGGCATAAACATAGTGCACAGAGGATTACAGTATGCTTTTATATCTCTCCGAATAGACATAGTCCTGAGCGTTCTATATTAAAGCAACAGGGGGAGCTAAGCAGGTTTATATATGGAAGATGTGCACAGACCTATTAAACCTTTTTTTGCACACACAGGAGTAGAAGCAGTTTTGTTAGTAAATAAGAGGTCTTTATGCAGGCATGCTAAACCTATCCTGGACTGGATTGTTTCATGAATGTATAATAAATACAGAGTAACAAATCAGTTCCCACAGATTGTATCTTTTAATTAAAGTGGTTTTGTAATAAAGTTTCATCTCAATAAAGCATTCTTTATTTACTGTTGGTGATTTTCTTTAAAGAAAATATTTGCATAAAATAAAACAAAAGCCAGTTGTGGGAATTTTTCATCTTTGAGTATGAAAAAGCAGAATCCAGTACAGGGGCATAGTTGGCAGCAAGAAATCCTGGAATAGTTTGATTTTTAACAACTCCTTCCAGAAGCATTGAGCAAGGAAAGCAAATAATAGTCATACCTTTCCTAGATATTCTTTGTTGTGGTCTCTGTGATTCACACTTTTGAGTTACATGCTTGTGCCAAGATCCATTCAGAACATTCTAGAGCTTAGAAATGTTTGGCTACACCATGCTTTCCATGCATACCACACAACTAGGTGTAGCTCACACCAAACTCTTTCAGTCTGTTTTCAACTACAACAGCATTAACATTTACCCTTAGTTCTGATTTCCTTTAAATACTGTTTTATTTAAACTTTTTAAATTTCATGTTATTTTTTTAAACTTGTCTTAGCTTGTTTTTAAACAAATGAAGACATTTTGTTTTTTGAGAATTGTTAGTCAAGAAACCCTTGTCTTCCATCACAATCTATTCACCCTTCAACCTTATTGCCTTAAAGGTCACATTTCACAAGTATCAGCACTGCAGGAGCAAACTTCCCCCATGAGACAGGCATAAGCTGTCCTTTTATCTTGGAGAAGGTTACTCAATAGACTCTTGAAGACTACCAGTCATTTACCAGACTCATTGCAATTGGCCATCTCATTTGTGAGCAACTCCCTGGAAACAAGCTCTTGAGTTTAAAGCTATTGTAGCCCCCTTGTCTTCCTTGAGTTTAAAGCTATTGTAGCCCACCATGCCCTAAAAATTGTATGGATGCTCCTTCATCTCTTTAGGAGTTGATCAAATTTTCCAGCTCCTGCAGAGAATCCTTAGATCTTAACCTTCATTGGTCCAGAGGAAGTTGCCCAATAAGGGCTCAAAACCTTCTAGCTAGATGGCTCTACCTGATTCCAACAAGGGGGGGGGGGGGAGAAGGATAAAGATTGCTGCAGCAGCCTTGAGTTCCTTACCATATCAGCCTTCTCAGTTAGTTCCATCGGGTCCTATCAATAGTGTCCTATCTTTATCAGCTATTCTTCAGATACATTGAGTTGAAATAGAAAAGATTTGGAGATGCTGGACAGCTTTTGGTAATGTTGCTATTCTGTCTTCAGGATTTCTATCTTTTAAAACATTCCTTTAAGATACTGTAGATCTTGCATTGAAGTTCTTGAATGGCAAGGCCTCTTACCTAAAATCAGTGTGTCCCTCAGGTCAATATCAGCAGAGGCCTCTTGACATTGGCCATTGAACAAAGGGATCACGCCATTCATTGCTTAATGAACTGCAGGCCTATCTCTACAAAGCTGGTGTCTTCCCTTTGAGGTAAGCGAGATTAAGAAACAGGCAGGACAGGGATATCAGGAATGTATTTATTGTTGTAGAATAGAATTAACAATCCTTTCTCTGTGCCCCCTCAAACCAAACAATTTCTCTTGAGTTTCTCCGTGCCCCCTCTTATACAAAAAAGTTGGGGTTGATTTTCTTTCTCAGGACTGAGTAAACTTCTGGAAGTCTCCCCTTAATGGTTTGCTCACTCCTTCCCCATTCCAAAGGACAGATCTACATTCCTTCACAGCTAATAATTGTCCCTTTGATTCCTCCCTGGGTGTCCAATATGCCCTTCCATACTGTTACCCAATGTCCAGTTTTCCTTCAGAAGGCTTCCACTCCTACATCAAACATAAGATAACACACACTCCTGGTCTTGAAGTTCAGCAGCCTGAGGACCTGGTCCATCATTTAGTGCAAGATGTTACACCAGTCTTCATCCCTTTCCTTCCAGTCTTACTGAAGAGAACAAGTGACTTCTGGGCCAAGACAGCTACTACACCATCACCCTCTTGCCTTAGTGAATGAAGAGCAATTCTATTAAGTTGGGCATTCCCACCACAAATAACAGCCTGTGCTGATGGATGAGATGTACTGAAAAATGGACAGTCTTGGATATAAACTAAATTCCTCAGGAGACTTCCTTCAAATTTTCAAATAGGTAAAGTGAAATACCATTTCTTGTGGAGAATATGTCTCCTTGCTACCTTGTCTGATAGTGGACCACAGGCAGATAGCCCAGTTTTCTCAGGAGGAACATAAAAATAGTTATGGAATGCTCTCCCTGAGGAACTATATTTGTCTCTCATTCTCCCAGTACTGTATATAGGAAGATGTTAAAAACATCTCTTTCACCAAGCTTTTAATTATTTATTTTAATGTCTGATTTAGTTTTGGTTTTAATGTTATTATTTGATATTTTCTATTTTGTTATTGTTCTAAACTGCTTTGAGTTTTGGAATAACCAGAAATGTTGGGTGTAAATTCAAAAGATGGGGCTGCAAGAGAGTGGCTGTCCCAAAGTCACCTATTGAACCTCCATGGTGTTGGGTGGACTGGAACTTGGATATCCCCTGTGACAGTCCAACACCTTAACTATTATACCACACTGGCTCTCTTAATAACAAAAAAGATTTTTTACTGTTCAGCAATAATGGCTGAACTGATGATATCCTGGACAGAGTTCAAAGCGGTATATAACAAGGTGAAAATGAGGTCTACAACAACCATACTTTCCCTTTCGCTGTTATGCACCATCCTGCTTCTGTCTTAGGTCCACCAGTATTTCAAACAAAGATAACCACCAGTCTATATTCAGACATCTTCACCTGGTCCAGGAGAGCTGTAGGTGCCAGGCTCAAGGCTTCAGTGGCACCTTTGACCTCAGCATTCCTCTCTACCAGCTTTTAGGGGGCAATCCCAAGATCAATCTGTTTGTTTCACAGGATAAGAGGTTCAGGTTTCATTTTTTCAGAAGGAATGTGATGGACCCCAGTGTCTTGGCAATGCCTTTCTCTTTTTTGGAATGGGTGTTCACTGTACTGGGGTCTACCTACAATATTCCCATAGTGATTGGAGTTCTTGTGAAGAGTGACAGATTCAAACCAACTGCATTGTCATAACAACTTGGTGGTCTTAGCAGCTCTGCTTTGCTTGCTTTTGCCTCCTAAATCATTCTAACGTACTCCATGCATCAGCAACAGGTCTTCCATTTCGATCTCCATTCCTTCCACCTTAAAGTTTGGAGAACTTGATTAAACAACCTCTCCAAGATGAGGAAGAGAGATTTATACTGGCTTCTTGCACTTAGATGGAAAGCCTTTAATGCAGTGCTTCCCAAATTTTTTCTTCATTACCCAAAACCACTTATCAGAAAGTCCTTTTTACGCAAAGTAGGTAAAACACTTTAAATCCATTTAAATGTCCCTGTTATGATTAGGTAATGGGTTTGTGTGTTGTTACCCAAAGAAAAACCACCTTTACCCAATTTTGGGTAATTTACCCAGGTTTGGGAAGCACTGCTTTAAAGCATTCTCCCAATTTAACCCTTGCAGTACTGGGTTTATCATATTTTGCTTTTCTGTTAGATTTGAAACAGTAAGGCCTGGCTTTCTCTTCCATAAGAGTAAATGTTTTAGCCACCTCTTTTTCCCCCTCATCAGGAGATACCTTTTTAAAAAAAATAACCGATTGATAAGGTGCTTCTAAAGGGCTTGGTACACTTCTGTGTGCCAACATCTCGGCTGATTTCATCCTGGAGCCTCTCAGTTGTTCTCATGTTGAAATTCCTTGAGACCATGGCTACCATCTCTATTCACTTTCATGGAAGGCAGAATATACTTATCTTGCAGAACAGTATTGTTTTTCCACAAAGTAGTCATTTGCCCAGCTATCTCCTTCCTTTCTAAAACAGTCTAAATTTTTCACATGATTCAAAGTACTATGCTACCTATATTTTCTCTTAACACTAAAGGAAACATAGCTTGATATTCATCATGCCCTTGCTTGAGTTGTATGGTGTCATTCTTCCAGGGGCAGCATTTATTTCTGGCCTTTCAAGGCCCATGGAAAGGCCACAGTCTTATCCCCAGCATTTCTCTAAGTAAATAGAGGCAACCATAAAGCTTTGTTGTGAACTGGCTAAGCAGCAATGCCCCCCTTCTAATTTGTATTCACTGTACAAGAGAGAGGGCAACAGTGGCAGCTTTTCTCTGAAAAATTCTTTTGCCAGAACTTTGCTGGGCAGCCCCGTGGGTTCAGTCTTCCCCATTTAGCCAACACTATAGGCTGAGTTTGCCCTCTGATGGAGCCACTATATTTGGAAGGAATGTCTTATCACCTTGTAAGAACCATACTAAGACGGTTGCTGCTCTTCACAAAGACCATCATGAAAAATAATTGGTTAGTTACCTCTATCTGCATTTCTTTGAGTGGTCACTTGTGACCAAGCACAACCCACCTCATAGCCTACTTGGTATCAGGTCCAGGCAAAATCAGGTCCAGGCAAAAATGACAGGAAACAGTCCTTTAGATAACCAGCCCTATGCTATGAAGTGCTTTATAGACAATAACAATTGGACTGGACGCCTACTGGTAACCAGTGCAGCTCATGGAGCAAAGGTGTTACACGAGCATGACAAGGCTTGCCTGTTGTTGCCGTGCTGCTGCATTCTGGACCAGTGGGCAGCCCCATGTACAACACATTGCAGTAGTCTATGTGCAAGTTGACCAAAATATGAACAACTGTCTAAATAATGGCACAAATGGTGCCCAAGTTGGATTTGTGTGAAGGCCTCCTTAGCCACAGCTGCCACCTGTTCCTTGAGCAAGAACTGTGAGTCCAAGAAGACCCCAAACTGTGGACCAGTCTTGCAGGGAACAGCCCCAGAAAGCCATCAGGGTCCCCTGAATGATAATTGCCACCCCACGCTGCTAGGTTGAATTAAGACAACCCCTTTCAAAAAAGAAAGTATAGTCAGTCAAAATAATTATAAGCAAATAATAGTTTTAGTGCAATGTCCTGCTGCCTACTTGCTCTACCTAAGATTGCCAACTGTAGCTGAAATCAATCCTGGAGATGCACAAGTCTGCATGTGTATTTATGTGTGTGTGTGTAGCTGCCAGAAGCAACACTACAAAAGAGAGAACATGGCCAATTTTAAAAAATAATAACTGCCAATTAAAATTAATTGATCACTTATTTGCTTATATCGTACTAACAATTGTCTCTTACACATAGAAACACTCCTGCACACAAAACCACACCTATACATACATCTTCCCTTCCCTTCCCTTCTTTCAGCAGAAACAACACCAAAGAACAGGCTGAAGATGGGATAAGGGGAGAGTGTGACGCAAAAGGAATGGAAGATGAAGGGGAAAAGGGAACCGGATGAAAAGAAGAGAGAAAGAGGTTCCTGGGCTGAGCAAGAGAAGGCCTGCTAGGGTGTCACAAACAGAATGAGCCCCTCTCCTTCCTCAAGTCATCTTCCTTCAAAGGCAAACCATTCCTGCTCCCTTGTTTTTAATTCCCTTGCTTAATGTTCAGCAAAGTTACAAATTCCCCACCTTATTCCCAGGTGGGGGAAACTTGGCTTCTTATCAACTACAAATAGAGTGCATGCAAAAAGAGCACAACCCATTTACATGTTAAACAAAATCGGTCTTACATATCTATTTATTTCAGGAATACATTTAAATTACCAACTTTTAAGTGTCAGTTTACTTAACAAAGGAAAAAAATGAGAAATATAAACTACTATATGCAGTCCAAATTTCTAAACAATTCTCTGCATGAAACTCCCAGCAGAAACGTGCTTGTTCAGATATAAAAACGGAGATGAGAATTTTAGATCACTGCTGGAGAATAAGCATCCTTCCATTCTTGCATTTTTTATTTTTATTATTATTTGGGGTGGGGGATTATAGAAGTGTGCAGTATTAATTTTCTTTATTCTTCTGTTACGGACTATAATGGACTATAATTCCAAAGTATGTAAGCATTTTATAACCATACAAATCTGTTCTAAGCTAAGCAACAGTTTTGGAAATGAATGGTTATTTGATTAAATTAAGTGCAGGTTGCTCTGAGATAACAATATTCCTGTAGAATCTCAAATTCAAATTTTGTCAGATTCAGGAAGTAAAAAAAAAAAGTTGCATAATCATTAAAAAAACAAATTCAGTTACCACATTATCTGATATGGATCACCGGTGATGCTACTGAGAATTTGCTGAATTCAGTGATGTGGAATTGATGCAAAGCCTCATCATCTGTAATAGGGATTTTGACCCTCCTTTCTTAATGAATTCTACATGGGGGGGGAAACGTTTCTGAAATTGAAAGTGCAGTGTTCCAAAACATCTCACTAGGCATGCCCAGAGAGGAAAAAAACAGAATAATATGAATCATGTTAATGCTTTTCAAAAAGACCTATAAGATGAATAAAAGATTTGCTGACGCACCAAGGCTGTGATCTTTTATAGGACAGTTCCAGCTGCCAGCTTCTGAGGTCTCACAAATCTTTGATCACATTTTGGCTTAGCTTGACTATTGTGTCTATTTAAAAATGAACACAAATAGAAGTAAATAGGCAGAAACCCAATGCTTCAGTTACCATTCTAGGAAGGTCAGATAAATTTTAAAGTAGTCTTAGCTTGACTATTTCTACAAAGTTTTCCAGAAGACAATAAGTAGGAGGGAAGTTTCCCAAGACCCACTTGTAAATCAGATGGTCTCTGGATTAGTCTGATGACTACTTCATTCCCGTTTTCAAATGGGAGCTGGCACAAGAAGGCAAGTTAGCCATTCCAAATACTGTATGATTTCACTGCTCTAGTTGAGAGAATCTGCTTTGCTAGCATGTAGTGTAGTTTTCCAGCTGTCCTAGGAAAAGGAAGTAAGCATCCAACTCTCACATTTAAAACAGAGTTGAACTGTTTTTCATTTCTTTTCCTCCCC
Organism: Candoia aspera; assembly: GCF_035149785.1. Lineage (NCBI taxonomy): Eukaryota > Metazoa > Chordata > Lepidosauria > Squamata > Candoiidae > Candoia > Candoia aspera. The sequence goes on from NC_086153.1 coordinate 178,598,585, forward strand.
TTTGAGGTGCCAGAAGCAATTTCCTCTTAAAGTTGACTTCCTTTCTGGAAATGATTTTCTTCTCAGACCATGGGGAGGTTCTCTATTCTATTTCTTTGACTACATTTGCCGTTTCATTTTTTTTCCTGGCCATTACGCTAAAGCAGATCTTCTGACTGTAAGTAATTGTGCTAAAGTTTTGCTGTAACTTTATTTTTTGTTTCTTTTTTTTCTTCTTTTTTTTACATCATTATCAGCCAGCCAAGAGAGACAGACAAAGCACTCATTGGTGCCCTCAGCAACAGAACACTGCTAGGGGGCTGGCTGTAAATTGACGTGGCATGGAAAATCTCTGCTCACTTTGTAGCACTTCGTATTTTTTGTAAGAGCAACGGTACTCCTGCTGAATTTGTTGCCTGATATCATTAAGAGCGTTGTGCCTTGCTGTAAATATGGAGAAAAAAATCCTCTTTTTTCTCACTTGGGAGCAGAAGGTTGGTTTCCGTTTGGACGTATGGTTAACAGAAATAAAGAGGATCTAAAACGGATTGTTTGCTTTTAGCCCATCTGGTCAGAGAAACCGATTTTGTGCCTGCTCAGTTTCTACCTCCACTCCTTCCCCTTTCCCCCATACCCACCCACCAGGTCTTACGATGGGGTGCGGACTGAGAAAACTAGAAGATCCAGATGACAGCAGTCCTGGAAAAATATTTTCAACGCTGAAGAGGCCACAAGTGGAAACAAAAACAGACTCTGCTTATGAATACATCTTGCTAGATTTTACATTAGAAGGTATGTATGATGTATTTTAACCCTTCAGAAGAACACAGCAAAAGGTGGTTTCTTATGGTTAGATATAGAAAAAAAAAGTTTGATTGACTTCCCCCTACTGCTTATTAGATTAAGGACTTAGAAATGACATTAAAATCACATCTCTGCCTATGCTTGTGCTACTTGGGTATCTCTGAAGAAATAAATCACTTTTCAGACCTTCAGGGATAAGCTGGAGCTATTGTCAGTAAGTGGAATACTGAAGACTTCAACAGCAGGAATAGTTGAACGTACTCTTCTTTGTTTTATACTGTCCATGTGGGCATGGACATCTGTGCAGTCAGAAACAGAAGACCCTGTAGGGCTACTTCCTTTTGTAGGGTGTCTTGTTTCTAACCAACTCCATGTCCCAGAAAGTTGAAAAATAAACAAACAGTGCCAGAAGGCTTCCCATAAGAACAGGCAGCTCTGTTCTGCAAAAGTGGCTGCTGAGGGGTTCTTTGGAGAAGTTTTCATAAAGCCACTCAGGTCTGTATACCAGGTGATTTTCATAGATCTTAGCAGAAATTAATCCCAAACACCACTTGCATGTTACAGTCAGAATCTACATAGTCATCACTATAATTTAAATAGAACGATTTCAAAATGTATAGGGTGCATAATGAAACATTATACAGTATCTCTAAACTGTATGCTAGCTTTGTTTGTTTGTTTTTAATTTTCACTTGGCTTCAGATGAAATAACTTTTGCTCATTATGAGGAGAAATAATGGTAACAAATACTCTGAGTTTCGGGCTTGATTGCCGAACACTAAATGTAACTAAATTTGTCTATAACTTTATATTTGGCTTTTGATTTAAAACACACTAGGTTTCATTTTGATGGATAGTAGTATGTATATCTTCAGGTTTCTAAAAGTACTTTGATGGAGATGATTACCATCTCATCTCAGGGGAAGGGTGATCTAGTGAGTTGGCTCCATTATTAACATTCGTTCGCCTATAATTTTATTTTCTGTTTTAGTTCTCTTTTTATAGTTTTTAAAGTTTCTTAATTATTATAATATAATGGTTTTAGGTGTGTGTGTGTGTGTGTGTGTTGTTTTATTTCATTGTTGTACACCACCCAGAGCCATCCTTGTGAGATGGGCGGCCATATAAATTTGATTAATAAATAAATAATGATTTTTGTAAAAATAATCATTTACTGCTAATAATTCAAACAACAGCCTAGCAGTGTTATGCAGAGAAGACATTCTATTACTCTTATTTATTTATTTTTATTTGGATTTTTTTTTATCCCGCCTTTATTATTTTTATAAATAACTCAAGGTGGGGAACATACCTAATACTCCTTCGTCCTCCTATTTTCCCCACAACCAGCTCCCTGTGAGGTGAGCTGGGCTGAGAGAGTGGGACTGGCCCAAGATCGCCCAGCCTGCTTTCATGCCGAAGGCAGGACTAGAACTCATGGTCTCCTGGTTTCTAGCCCATTGCCTTAACCACTAGGCTAAATTGGCTCTCCAATTACCAAAGTAAACCTAGTAACTGAACAGCCAGTTTGGCCTAGTGGTTAAGGAGGTAGATGATAGGTAGATAGACATAGATAGATGATAGGTAGGTGGGTGGATGGATGATGGATAGAGTTGACATTTCCATTTTTTTGTCACATACCATTAAAAAATAGGGGGGTTGGATCCAATCTTCTCCTTCTACTACTGGAAGGACCCTTTCCATTTGTGGAAGCTACTGAAAAACCAATGGAAGCTTCTACTGGGGAAAACTTGGAGGCAATGAAGTCCAGTATCAGGTCCTGAGATGGTAAGGTTAAGTGTCAGGACTCCAGAAACAACATGAAATTAAAAGCAATTGTTGGGATTCCTTTTTATTCTTTTCTTCATATTTTGTTGTTGGTGAGCAGGCTGTGAAGTACCAGACAAGACTGCAGTTATTTGCCAGCTCCTTTACTTCGGAATACCTCCTAGTCTTGCTATATGGTTGTGGTTATTGTTATGAGAGGTAAAAACATTCTGCAATTCATAGGTGCAAGTTTCATACTAAGCAGAGAATCTGAGTATGTTTTCTTTCTTGTTTTAATGTTTAAAAAGGCAAATTCCTATGCCACATTATTACAAGGCTTGAAAATAGGTGGACAGTGGCTGGTGTCAAAAGGAGAGCTTCATATGTGAAAAGGCTTTAGTGTCTACTCAGACTTCTTAAGTGCATGTAATAGAAACAAAATAAATACCTAATGCAAATGTGCAATACATAGGCCAAAATCTATTGTGATGTAAGCTTCCTTTTTTAACATCACCTAATAATTTGATAGCCCTGCAACCACAATACTATCAATGTTAATTTGCTTAACTTTCTCCCTGTACCTGTTATTATTACTATTAACTGTGCAACCTCTAGGTTTCTATATCATTGGTATAGCATGCAATGCTGTTTTTTGAAGTAGTTTCTTCTTAGTAAATTGATTGATTGATTATTTTCCATAGATAGATTTTCTCCATGATGATTTGTCCCTAACCTAGTCTTTCAGGTTTTCCAACAATGCACTCATCACCACTGTAACTGGTTCCATCCACCTTGCTGCTGGTCATCCTCTTCTTCTTGTTCCTTCCACCTTTCCCAGCATTAGAACTTTCTCCAGAGAGCTAGGTGAAGACATAATGTGTCTGAAGTAGGATATCTTGAGCCTGGTCATTTGTGCTTCAAGTGAGAACTCTGGGTTGATTTGTTCAATAATCCATTGGTTTGTTTTCATCACTGTCCACAGTATTCTCAGGAGTTTTCTCCAGTACAAAAGTTCAAAAGCATCAATACTCTTCCTATCCTTCTAAGCATTATTTGCTAGTATGTGAAATTAAGGATATTGTATGATAGTTTGCACACTTTGTTAAGTCTCCTTTTTTGGTATTGGAATGTAGATTCCTCCTCCAATCTGTTGACTATTGTGTTTTCCAGATTTATTGGCATAGCTTGGTTAGAACCTTTACTGATTCTTCTGTTGTTTCCCATATTTCTGTGGGTATTCCGTCAGTTTCTGTAACCTTCCAACTTGGTAATGACCAGAGTGCTGATATCTTCTAAGGTATTTTGGACATACAGTACATCTCTATCATACAGTATTCCAGTATATTCCTTCCATCTTGTGTGATTTCCTTTGAATTGGTTACTATCTGTCCATTGGCATCCTTTATTCAGAGATTTTTTGAAAGACTTTCCTTGTTTTTCTATGTCTGTTTCCATCTTTAATATCTTTACATGTGTTGTTGTGATATTGCTTCTTGTCTCTTCTAACAGCTCTCTGAAACTATTTGTTAAGCTCCTTTTTAAGATTTTTGTCTTTCTTGGCTTTGGCTTCTCTTCTTGGCAATTTCCACAGTTTATTCTGAAATCCAGCTTGCTTTCTTCTGTTTTTTACCTTGGCAGTCTCTTTTCACATTCATCTTTAAGTTAATTCCACACTTCCTCTGGTTCTCTATCAATGAGGTTCAGGACTTCGTAGTGATTCCTGATGTTCTCCTTGAAAATGGGGAGTATATGCTTAATATCACATTGTGGAAACTGATTGTCTTTCTTCTTCTTTAGCTTAACTTGGAACCTGCCCATGAGCAGTTGGTGATCTGTTCTACAGTCAGCACCTGACTATGGCTTTGATACTGTAATTGAGCTCCTCCACCTTCTTTTAACAATAATACAGTCAATTTGATTTCTGTGTATTCCATCTGGTGATGTCCACGTATAGAGGCATCATTTTGGTTATTTGAAGGTAGTGTTAACTATGAAGAATTTTAGAGTGGCAGAATTTGATAAGTCAGTGTCCTGCTTCATTTTGGTTTCCTAAGCAATACAATCCAACAACATTTTCTTCTTTAATGTTTCCAACATTGGCATTCCACTCTCCAATCACAAGTAGCACATCTCGCTTGCATGTTCTGCCAATTTCGAACTTGATCATAAAACTCATCAGTCTCCTTTTCTGCATCAGTGGTTGGAGCATAAACTTGGAGAACAGTCATATTAAAGCGTTGCCCACAAAGTCCAATTGATATTGTTTGGTCATTGATTGCATTGTAGGCAGGTACTGGTCTTGTTATACCCTTCCTAACTATAAAAGCAATGCTGTTTCTTCTTTGTTTTTCATGTCCCGAGTAATAAACAGGGTGATCTTCTGACTGAAAGTGTCCAGTCCATCTCAACTTGCTGATGCCTAAGATGTCAATCTGTAATTGTTTCATTTCATCTTTCACTAGGTTGAGCTTTCCTGTGTTCATGCATCTTACATTCCATGTTCCCACTGTAATTCTGTCTTTACAGCATCGGATTTTCTTTTCCTGTATGGCAACATCAGCAACTAAATGCCCTGAAGGCTTTAATCTAGCCAAATCATAAACATAATTAGTACTGCAAAAGATCCTCAACTCTTCCTTAGTAGCATGTTGAATACCATCCAACCTGAGTGGGCCATCATCCGGCACTATATTGTCAATCATTTTATATTTTCTATCCCTGTGGTTTTCTTGGTAAAAATACAGGAGTGGTTTACCATTGCCTTCTCCTGTGCTGTATGAATTTATGCCTCTGCCACTGTCATTGCTGTTGCCCAATATAGGTGCCTGCTGGCTTTAGCTGGGCAGCTGGGATGACCTTCATGGCTTGGGTGATCCTGCTGGGAGTATACACTCTTGGCACATACTCCTGACATTCTTTGCTCATCCCCCCTGGGAGCACCACCACCACCACCACAGATGAAGCAGCATAGCAAGACTTTGGGAGGGGGTAGTCTTAGTAAATACCTAAAGCGAATAGCTATCCATAATGAATAGTGGATCCCTCTAGCGATAGTGTATCGCTGTACAGCTTAAACTTTATCAAAAATTATTATAAATGCAACACAGTAAGTTAATAAATTGTTTGAATCCTACATGAAGTGTTTTTGTTGTTTTAATCCTTTTAGTTACCTCAAATCCAGAAATTATGAAAATATGCTCTGTTTTGGATATTGCAAAGAAGGTGGAGGAATATTATAATAAAGGATTTGTGGTAGGAGCTATTCATCCTGTGTTACTGTCATCTGGACGAAGAAAGCATTTTCCAGCAAGTCACATCTATCGAGTTGTACTTGTGCGTCTCAAATTCAGGTATGCACTGCAATAAATGCTTAAATCCTAGTAAGCTTTTGTCCTGAGCAGAGTTCCTTCATTGAAAAATAGGTTTATAAAAGATAGCAGGGAATAATAGGCTGCCTCGCCTGGGATGGGAAGGACAATAGCTCTTCCTGGGGGTGGCTGGTGATGTAGAGTTCTCCCTACCGAATGGAAATTTTCCCACTTGGATTTTATATTTATATTTATTATTTTAGTATTGTAGGTGTTGATTCAGTGATTTTATTATGTTGAGGTTTTAAGGAGAATTTTATTGTAAATCACCCTGAGTCCCCTCTTGAGGGGAGATGGGCGGTAATAGAAATGTGAATAATAAATAAATAAAATTATGATGATGAACACAACAGAATCTTGTAGCACCTTAGGACCAAATTAGACCTGATATTAAACTGCATTGACTCTGCCTCTTAGTTTCAATGGAAACCCTTCTTCCCCATGCAAATAGCAGTCCAAATCAGGAGATTTGCAAAAGCAATAACCTGTCCATCCTCCCATGATGTATGGATGGGACCCTGATTGCTCTTCCTTAAAGAAAATCCTTGCATTCAAAGACATGACACGTAGTTAAATCACATATAGTTTTAAACCCATTTATTATGATACAAGCTTTGGGGGCCAAAGTCACTTCCATTAGACATATGGAAGATTTCTCCCTTTAAAAATGGGAATGGGGGGATGGATGGATGGATGGATGGATGGATGGAAGCAAGCAGTACCATCAGGTAGAAATAGAACATTAAAACAGAGTACGTAGTTATCATTGTCATCATCTGTCTTTCCTTGCCTTTTATTTCCTTCTGACATTTCTGTTCCCTTTGCACTCTTGCCTGTGTATACCTGTTCATGGAGATAACATTTTATGCATCTGAGGAAATTACACCCAGCCCATGAAAGTTTATGCAAAAACGCATTTGGCAATCTTTAGCTACTCAATACTTGGTACTGGAATTGTGGGCAACAGGCTAACACAGCTCTGGGAAGAATTTGGAGATTCTTAATTAAATCTCCAGTGAAGAATTGCTTAAAACTGTAGCTGAACTTAATCAGAGTTCAGTTAGCATAGCCTAGTTAAGTACCTTTTTATATATTCTTATACAATGAGTGGTATATCGTTTATCATTCCATATACCTGTATATTTTTACCTAACAAAAACTTCTATTGTGGGAAGGTGGACTTTTTTTTTTCCTGTCAAAGGCTACATTCTCTTATGTCAGTCTGTTTGGGTCCCAGTTGTTGGCTGGCTCTTAAACTGTGGCCAAAACCTGAGCCAAAGGAGGCTATAACCTTCTTCTGTTTTCAGCATTCCCTTTTTCTTGCTGACATCCCCCTTTCCTGCCTCTTTTTCATTTTTTAACCACCTCTGTCCATTCTTACTCTCTCCCCCTTCTCATCAAGCAGGCTATTGGGGAAGAGATTGGCCCTCTTGGAAGCAACTGAAATTGCTCATTTACAGAAGGTTTTCGGATCAGGCCACAAGCCCTAGCACTGCAAGTTGCCTTTTATAGGGATATTATGTTTTCTCAGCATGCAAACTGTAGCATTCTTAAATAGAAGAAAATGATTCCAGAGATGAAACAAACAGTGCTGTCACTGGCTTTGCTACTGTTTATTACAGCTCTGACATCATCCCCATACTTTTAAAAGAATTTAATGGCTATATTATTGGAATGCAATTCTTTTAATTAAATGGAGAGCCATTGTGTAATTCCAACTTGAAAGCCCTCATCCACTCTGTTTTTTTTTTCCCAATAGATATCCCTTTTCCGTATCCATCCCCACCATATCCCTTTTCTGCATGTTTCTGTGTTTGGGAACCTTCCAATTAATTTAGTTTAATGTGTTTCTCTTTGAAAGGCTGTCCTGGGCAGAAATGAGTTTCTTCCAAAGAAATTATCACCTCCCATTCATCCTTCTCTCCATCTATCTCAAACATTTGATTGACATTCTGTTGTTACTGAACTTGTGGAAAATGTGTACCTAAGCTACAATGTGATTGAATCATACTTAGTGTAATGATTGCCTACCCTAATAGACTCAGACTCACAAGCAGGAACTTAATGATATCTGATTTATTAAAGAATAGTATGCAAATACAGAGAAAGTTGAGAATGAGCAAAAGCGCGCCAAATAAAACTAAAAACCCTCAGCTAAAACGTAATCCCTCCCCTCGCCCTGCTGTTGCAAACTCCGCCCCCCCCCCCAGGTGCTAGTAACCGTTTCTGCTGATGTCCTGGGAAAGGAACCTTGAACACACGAGATAACCCAAACACATTCCAATCCAGCTGCCAACACATAACAATCCCACGAGATGGAATCCTCCTCCTCTCCCAGACGAAACACACATCAGCCAAATGACATGTGAAACGTTACGATGTACCGCCAACATTGGAACGGTGAACATGACACTTAGTTTAATGTTCATCGAACAGCTGTTACTGTTCATTATTTTATTAGGGTTGAGCCTAGGCTTTGTCAGAGCAGACACATTAAAAATTCTGTTCATCAGGACTAGAGCCATCTTCAGTGATTTGGCTACTGTTCACTGCTTTGAAGTCACGACATAATTCAAATTCATATCCAATCATCTCATTGTGTTGCTGGAATAGAACAGACTTTTATTGCACCACCTTTCCAATCCCTCCACTAGTACGTTCCAGAGTAACACTGCGTTCCATGGAGTAAGAAGATAACAAAGCAACATCTTCCCATATGATGGCTGTAGCATGGGCTACAGCCCCATATTAAAATTAACCAAGCATGAACTATGTCAGTTAAAGTAATGGGAATGTGTTGCAGATGGGTGCTAAATTTTGGCCCTTCTGCTATCCAAAACACCTTTTTGCCTAAATCCTAGACTCTGCATTACCTTAAAATATATTTGTAACAATAGAACTAAGACAATCAACTTAGCTTTATTATTGGCAAATTAATATTAATATCCTTCAGCAAAGGATCATTACCTTGTCGTGGTGCTGGAGCTTGAGCACCTCAATGATGCCATGAGGCAAATAGAGGGAGAAAACGTAGAGGCAGTGAAAGACTTTGTATTTCTAGGTGCAAAGATTACTGCAGATGCTGACTGCAGTCAGGAAATCAGAAGACATTTAATTCTTGGGAGGAGAGCAATGACAAATCTCAATAAAATAGTCAAGAGCAGAGACATCACACTGACAACAAAGGTCCACATAGTTAAAGCAATGGTATCCCCAGTAGTAACATATGGCTGCGAGAGCTGGACCATAAGGAAGGCTGAGTGAGGGAAGATAGATGCTTTTGAACTGTGGTGTTGGAGGAAAATTCTGAGTGCCTTGGACTACAAGAAGATCAAACCAGTCCATACTCCAGGAAATAAAGCCATACTGCTCACTTGAGGGAATGATATTAAAGGCAAAACTGAAATACTTTGGCCACATAATGAGAAGACAGGACACCCTGGAGAAGATGCTGATGCTAGGGAGAGTGGAGGGCAAAAGGAAGAGGGGCCAACCAAGGGCAAGATGGATAGCTGATATTCTAGAGGTGACGGACTCATCCCTGGGGGAGCTGGGGGTGTTGATGACCGACAGGAAGCTCTGGCGTGGGCTGGTCCATGAAGTCACTGTTAATATGTTTTCTACTACAGAATAAGGTTACTATGGTAGCTAATCATTTTGGCCAGGTAAAGAGGTTGAATTTAATTGTCCCCTTTTCACGTGCTAATGGTTGCATTGCCTAAGGGAGGAACTTGCCTGAACTTGTTTTAGTTTCAGTTTCCCTTCTGTGTAGGCTTGCAGAGAGTATGCAGCTGAGAGAAATCTCTCCTCTCAGCAAACACCCTTTAAATACGTTTGTTTTCTGTAAATAAAATTATTTTTATAGAAATGCCTGGTGTGTGACTTTTCTGATCTCTCCTCGGCCAAAGGCTTTCCTAGCACTCTGCCAACAGGTTATGGGCCCAGTAAGCAGCCCAGTAAACCTAGTAAGCCCAGTAAAACCCTGGAGAGAATAGAAAGATCAGCTCCACATCTCATGAACAATTTAAAAGAAGGTAGCAAAGACCTGTGAAGATTTTCTTTGGAGCCACCTGGAGATTTTCCAGCAACTGCCAGTTTACAGGACAAAGAAGCCAGCTGAGGTGACTTGCAAAAGAAGGAAGAAGCCATGGCTACCTCCCAGCCCTCAGCGATGCCTCTGGAGCACCTATCAGAGACCAACTATTTGAATTGGGCCCTGAAGATGGAGATGTATCTTTGCAGAGAGAATCTTTGGCTGCCAATTGGTGAGCAAACCCCCCAAAATCCCAGTGCTGAATGGCTGAGACAGGATGAGCAGGCTAGAGCCACCATTATCCTGGGAGTTGAGGACAATCAGCTAGTCCACACGAGAGGTATGCAGTCTGCAAAGCAACTTTGGGACACTTTGAGAGACTTGTATGTAAAGGCAACAGCAGGGAGTAAAGTTACCCTGACAAAAAAGCTGTACAAAGCCTACCTTGCAGAAGGAGATAGCCTTCCTGAGCACCTGCATTATATTCAACAGCTGTTTGTTGAGTTGCAGGAGAGAGGAATGGAATTTACACCTCTCACAAAATCCTATATCCTCCTGTCCTCACTGAATGAAACGTGGGACACGCTGATTTGTACCCTGGAGGCTATGCCTGAAGCAGACCTCACCCCATCGTATGTTACACAGCGCTTACTTGCTGAATGGAAGAGAGAGGAAAGATTCCCCCCCATCTCTTCTGGAAAGCTGCAGTACCAGAAAACAAGGGAAAAGAAGGGAACAGAAGCTGAGGCCACAGCGCTAGCCAGCCAGTGATGCTTCACTTGTGGTTCAGCTGGACATTTGCAGAAAGACTGCCTTGAGATCCAAGAGTAGAAAGACAGAGAAGAAGAACACAAGGGCAACACAGAAGAAGGCTCTTCAGACAAGCCAAATTGCACAGGTTGCTGAGAAGGGTAATTCTGATGCATGGGTGTTAGATTCTGGGGCCAATTGTCATTTATGTAATTGTAAAAGCTCTTTTGTGTCACTGTCTACAACTGAAAGACAAAGTGTATCTTTGGCTGATGGGTCTGTGACCAAAATTATGGGACAAGGTGACTTGTATTTATCCTGCTTGGGAGAAACTGTAAAAGGTGTGTTGTATGTGCCAAATTTACAATCAAACCTTTTATCTGTGGCACAATTGGCTGCAACAGGGTATGTCATAACATTTAAGAAAAATGGTTGTGAGATACATAAAAATGGGAAATTGTGTGCTACTGGTATATTAAAAGACTCCTTGTACATTGTGCAAAATGCAAGGAAGCCAAGCTGCAAGGCTGCAGTTGGCAACAAGCCATATCATGACCAAACTGTACACCTGATGCACAGGAGATTTGGTCATGCTAATTTCAAGTATATAGCACAACTGCCACAGCTGTGTGCTGACCTAAAGATAAAGCCCTGTGACAAATACTTAGATTGTGTAGTTTGCAAAGAATGCAAAACACTAAAAGCTCCTGTGAGTAAGCACAGTGACAGAGTTACAACTAGACCTTTGGAAATTGTACACTCTGACATTATTGGTCCTTTTGCTCCAAGTCTTGGACAAGCAAGGTATGCAATGACCATCACTGATGATTTCTCAAGATGCACATTTATCTACATCTTAAAACATAAAGATGAGGCATTTGAGAAATTTAAAGGTTTTGTGACATGGGCAAATAGAAAATTCCCTAGGCCTGTATCTGCACTCCAATGTGATAGAGAAGGAGAGTACCTTTCTCACAAAGGTTCCTAGCAGAAAAGGGGATAGAACAAATTCTTTCTAACCCTTACACCCCTCAGCAAAATGGTGTTGCTGAAAGAAAGGGCAGAACCTTGCAAAATGCGATGGAATGCATGCTAAAAGATTCACATTTATCTTTTAAGTATTGGGGAGAGGCAATATCTACTGCCTGTTATGTACAAAACAGATTGTATAACTCTGTGATTCAAGACACTCCATTCCATTTGTTTTATGGTGTGAAACCAAAGGTAAACCATCTTAGAGTGTTTGGTAGCACTGCATGGGTTCATATTCCAAAACAACAGAGAAGGAAAGGAGGCCCCACAACAAAGAAAGCCATCTTTGTTGGCTATGAACAAAGCCAAAGGAGCTACAGGTTCATAATGGGAGAGAAATTAATAATTAGCAAAAGTGCTTCTTTTGCTGAACAAAACTGGGGGAGATTAAATTCTAGCTCTCCAGTTGATCTGACCACCACAAGAGAACAGCAAGGACTTGCTGATGGTGATCTTTTGCTGGATGAGGACATTAAACCAGAAAAGCAAACTGAAGATCTATCTGATGAGACAGATGCTTCTCAGGAAAGTGATAGGAGTCAAAATGTAAGCCCTGTATTACCTTGCAGATCTCAGAGAAGTAATAAAGGCGTTCCTCCATCACGTTTTCAGGCTGAAACACTAAAGGCATTTCACATATTCACAGAACCTGAGTCTTTAGAACAAGTGAATGCTTTACCACCTGAGCTTCCACAAAATTGGCATTCTGCCATGCAACAGGAGTTAGCATCCTTGAAAGAAAATAAAACATGGAAACTGATAAATCTACCTCCCAATGAACACTGTCTAGGTTGCAGGTGGGTTTTCAAACTGAAAAGGGATGCTGATGGCAAAATCCAAAAACATAAAGCAAGGTTAGTTGCAAAAGGGTTCACTCAAAGGAAAGAGTTAGACTTTGACAAGACTTTTGCACCAGTTACTAAAGGTGAATCAATTAGATTACTGTTAAAAATTGCTGCACTCAAAGGAATGTCAGTTCATCACTATGACATTCAAACTGCATTTCTCTATGGTGATTTAGACCACAAATTATATATGCAGCAACCCCCTGGCTATGAAAAAGGGGAGAATCTAGTCTGTGAACTGCAGAAGTCAATCTATGGGTTAAAACAAGCTGCTAGATCCTGGAACCAAAAATTAGATGAAAAACTGCAGAATTTTGGTTTTGAAAAAGGAAAAGCAGATCCATGTGTATATATGAAGAAAGACAAACAAGGCTGTATGTATCTGTGCATTTATATTGATGATTTGCTGCTGTTCACACCAACAGAAAAACAAAGGCTTGATTTTGAAGCCTGCGTGAAAAGCCATTTCACATTAAAAAGCCTTGGAACTGTAACAAATTACCTAGGTTTGGAAATACACAGGAAGAAGGATGGTAGCTTTCTGTTAAACTGAAGGGGAGATAATGTTAAAATAATGTGAATGGAAAGACATACAGAGTTGTCAAAGCAAATTGGTTTGCATCTTATTCTGTAGTATAAAAAGGGGAGTGTTAATATGTTTTCTACTACAGATTAAGGTTACTATGGTCATTTTGGCCAGGTGAAGAGGTTGAATTTAATTGTCCCCTTTTCACGTGCTAATGGTTGCATTGCCTAAGGGAGGAACTTGCCTGAACTTGTTTTAGTTTCAGTTTCCCTTCTGTGTAGTCTTGCAGAGAGTATGCAGTTGAGAGAAATCTCTCCTCTCAGCAAACACCCTTTAAATATGTTTGTTTTCTGTAAATAAAATTATTTTTATAGAAATGCCTGGTGTGTGACTTTTCTGATCTCTCCTGGGCCAAAGGCTTTCCTTGCACTCTGCCAACAGTCACAAAGAGTCGGAAGCGACTGAACGAATAAACAACAAAATATTAATATCACAATACTGTGAATATACAACACAAAGGGGAACAGATATTAGTTCAAAATTTATTCTTCTTGAGAGCAGCTTACAATTAATTTTATTGTATTGAACCCCTTCAGGTTCAGCTCTTGGAACTCCTCTGGAATATTTCAACATAATTAGAAGTTGCATTTGTGTATGTTACACTGCCTGAGTGTGTGAGATGTTCAATGCTGTTAAAGCTCAAGATATGAACATACTAAGCTCTGTGGCTTAACCCCTAAGATAAGCTAACTTAAAGCATTTCACAGAAGAAGGGTTTCCAGTCCTGTCCTCTCCACAGCTGTCTGCACTCCATAAACAATGTGGGACAAGACAGTAACATTTCCTTTCTATTCTTTAACATAAATATCTTAGACTTCAAACCTATATGCTTATCTAGTTCGGTTGGAAACCAGTTATCTACTGGCTTAGCAGGCAGTCATTTATTGCTTGCGTCAGGTGAAGCTCAAACGATGAGCTGTTTGTCATGATGAAAACCTTCTTAAAATCAGTGAGGACCTGTTTTGTCTGAAAGCTTACTCCTTCTGCACAGGATGTAACAATTTTATTTGAACCATGAAACTGAGTCTAGTAATTGGAGTAAGTGCTAATTTCATTTCATGCAATAATAAGATAGCATTAATACACATGATCTGTGATATCGGTCCATACTGAAAGACTTAAAATAAGTAAATAGGAAATTATTTTTAGTTTTTTGTTGATCTACTGAATAGACTGGTTTTACACACTGCATCTTTCCCAACTAGTAATTTTTCTTTCCAAATGAGTAATTTTTCTTTCAAATATGCATTAACTATTTAGATTTTTTTTTAAAAGTTCAGGTCAAGCTCAAATCCTGATCCATGCAGTCTTCTTGCCAATACAGTAGTCTTCACTTAACAACAGTAACTGGGACCAGCAACTCCATCACTAAGCAATGTGGTCATAAAGCACAATGTCATATGACTGCACCAAATTATGAGGCAGTTGTGGCAGTTCTGGTTGCCGTTGCTAAGTGAATCCTCTGCAGTTGTTAGGCACGACATCATGTGATTGCCATTTGCTACCTCCTGCTGGCTTCCCCATTCCAACTTTGCTTGTCGGAAAATGGCAGTGAAGGTCGCAAATGGCAATCACATGACCATGGGGCACTGCAACTATCATGAGCTGGTTGCCAAGCACCCAAATCAAGATCACATGATCCAGGGGATGCTGTGACAGCCGCAACTTTGAGGACTGGTTGTAAGTCTTCTTGTTCAGCACCATCATAACTTTGAACAGTTGCTGAATGAGTGGTCGTTAAACAACGACTACCTGTAGTTTGGAAATGATTTACTTTTATCTTTTCCCAGAATTAAAAAAAAAAGTCTCTGTCTAACCTATTGCCATATTATTTCCTAGAGGCCTCCCAGTACTAACTGAAACTAACTTGCTTAGTTTTTCAAAATCAGCCAAAGCTGAATGTCTTGTGGGGGGGTGCCTTTGAGTCAGTTTTTGACTCCTGGAGACTGCCTGGACTAGTCGCTGCAGTTTTCTAGGCAAGGATTTTCAGAAGTGGTTTGCCATTGCCTCCTTCCAAGGTCACCATCTGGTTTGTGCCTAAGGTGGGACTAGAATTCACAGTCTCCTGGTTTCTAGCCTGGTGCCTTAACCATTACACCAAACTGGCTTTCTTTGATTGTCACTTACCTTGACTAATTAGACACAATGCTAAACTACATATGTCATTAAACTGGATAGTACTGATACTACACCCCCTTTCCAATCCCAAGCTGAACCTGCCCAAAAGCCCTCCTAGCCACAGCTGCATCTCCTTTTCAATTAGGAACTCTATGTTCAGGAAAATCTCTAAAATGCATATCGGTTCTGTCTGGGGGATCACAACCTCATTCAGAATCAAGAATGGAAAGTCTCTGAACCTTGGGGGGGGGCCTCAAAACCCACAGCCACTTGGTCTTGCCTGTTCTTCCTCATCCAGACCCCCACAGCTTCCAAACATTGGGAAAAAACCTCGATGACAGAAGTGTAAATTGGAATACTGATAGGTAGCATACTGATGATACCTCACCCCATGTTGATGGATGATCTCCTCAGTGGCTTCATGTCAACATTAAACAGGATAAAGTCCTGAGAAACCCCACAAAGCAGGGGTCTCAGACTCAATTTCTCCCTTCATCAATCTGACTGGAACCATTCCCAGAGAAATTAGAAGAACCACTGCAATCTTGTGCCTCCCACTCCCATGCCCTGAGCTGGTCCAGAATGACAACATGTTTAATGGTATTGAAAACTGCTGAGAGATCAAGGAGAGCCAGGAGGGATGCACTACCCCCATCCTGAGCCTGACAGAGGTCATCAACAAGTGTGATCAATGCCATCTCAGTGCTATAACCAGATCTGAATCCTGACTGAAAAGGGTCCAGATAATTCACTTCCTCTTGGGTCCTCTGGAGCTGCAAGCTGACTGCTTTTTCAACCAAAAAAAGGGAAAGTTGAAGGTTATATGGAAATTATCCAATTCTGTTATCCAGTGCTCAGTTGGGTTCACTCTTCGTGTTCCTTCAGCAGAACTCTAGAAATCTCTTATGCTGCTTCATGATTTGGGGTTCCTCTGAAAACCACTGGGGGCTCTCCAAGCTCCACAAGCATAGATAGTCTGTGCAGGTCCTATCCAATCCAAGGCTACTGTCATTCTCTTGTTAGAAGTGGCAATGGCCTCAGTAAAGACAGAACCCTAAGAACAACCCCAAGTTCCCTTTGGAACCCAAAAGAATCTATCAGATTCCTAGGATGGACTAATCAAATAGGTCCTGCCTTCCTGCTCCAAGGTCAACAGGGAGTGATCTGTCTAAGATAAGGGAGTGATGGTAATATCTCCCAACTTCAGATCATGTAGCCACTGCTCTGAGATAAAAACCAGGTATATAACACCTGCCCCCCGCCCTGCTGTGAATCAGGCCAGAAATAACTTGAGTCAGGTCCATGGTTGTCATGGTGGCCATGAACTCCTGAGCTGCTTTCAAGTCCGCATCCAGAGATGACAGATTCAAGCCTCCCAGAATCATAAGCTCGGGGCACTCCACTGCAAACCCAGCCACAGATTCAAGCATCTCAGCTAGGGAGATCACTCCAGATTTCTCTGCTGCAACTCTGTGTGTCTTGGCAGCCAAAGACCTCCAATGTCTTCCAGGCCACCAGACAGCTCTACCTCCCCAATACTCTGCTTCACTGGGGCTACCTTGCAGACATCCTGCTTCGCTGGGTCTAAGAACTGGCTGCCACGGCTCAGGTCTTCCATTCACAACATAGCCAAACAGTTTGCAACCAAACCTCCAAACTCCAACCCGCAGCAATGCTCTTAAACACCCCAAATTCCTGCACCTTGCAACCACAGACAGACATCTGACCCCAGGTGTGTTACAAAAAAAATAATGTGGTGTAGCTTAAATTAGGTCTCCCAAACCATACCCTTACCCAGTCTGCAGTATAGTTAAATATCTTCTACGTACCACTAAAACTGTCATGTCTGTAACCTTTAACTGGGTGAAACGGTGCATCATGGGCAAGTGATTTTTGAACCAAGGTACCTCAAATGGGCTAACTTACAGAATGCATCCAAAATCTGGGACCCATGACCCCTGTGGAATTGAAATTTGGCAAATTTTATAAAACATTTTGTAAACATAAAAATAATCACAAAACATTTTATGTCACAATGCAAAATGTCATAAAACATTTCCTGTGGTCTGATGTTTGACTGGGCTATACAGTTCAGCATGGGCTACCTTCAAGGCAGATACATCTCTGAATGTCTCCCTGAATTTTTAAGAACTTTTCCAGTACATTAGAAGCTCTGCCATTGATGAAGGCATGGAGGAATCTGGTAAGGAAATACAGTATCTCTGAAATGGGTCACAGGTTGTCTAGTCTGCAATAAAACTGCTTGGACGTCTGAAGGAAGTTTGCTTTTTAACTCACATATTTATACTTGCATTTTTCAGCAGAAAAACCTTTGATATTTAAATGAAATGCAGATAAAGTTGCTCAGTAGGTAATTCAGTTCTGTTCCAAGCAACATGTTTGGGCAAAACAATCAAGAACAATTGAAGAGCTCCTCAAACAGGCGATTTGCCACCACTTAATTTATAATTTTCTGGAGTGAAAAAAATGTTGCTTGCTAGCATTTTGCGCAAGATACATCAAATTTCAACAAAGGCTGCTTTTTTCCTATGTTCTAGCCAGAAGAATCCACCAATGAGAGAACAAAGGCACCCCAGGCTTGTGATTGAGGAGTGCCCTTTAACATATGAAAAACTAACAAATGAGGCAGTTAAGGAACTACTTGAGAAGGTATGACCATCTTCATTAAATACTTTACTTCTTCTTTTACTATAATCGTACTCTGAGAACCGAAATGCATAAAATTCTACAAATGTGTGTTATCGACCATATATTGTCCTACAGAAGTTATCTTAATAACTTCTTGATTAGATCTCAGATTAACAAAGGACCATGCCTTGACATCTCTGAGAGCCAAATCTGTTGGCCTTATTTGTCTGAGGCACAAAGCCGCCGGCTGGGTGACCTTGGGCCAGTCCTTCTCTTTCAGCCCTAGGAAGCAGGCAAGGGCAAACCACTTCTAAAAATGTTGCAAGAAAACTGCAGGGCCTTGTTGAGGCAGCCTCCAGGAGTTAACACAGACTCAAAGGCATAAATACAGTAAGTAAAATAAAAACTCCCTTCACATATCATTACTTTTTAGACAGATATAAATGGACAGAAGAAAGACTCCATATGTTTTTGTGAAGCAGTCAGTTGCCATTCTTTAAGAGGCAGCTGCTTCATAATATTCAAATAGGTACGCTGTTTTCATATATCAATGAATATTTCTTCCTGTATATTCATGCACTTGCATTGTAAAACCATCACGTATAAACTAGCGAAACTCCATCCTAGTGAACAGTTTGTGTATCCACTCCATTATAGTAGTACTGTCTTTCTGAAAAATATAGGTCAATGATGCTGCTAAAAGAGGAATGAAGTTTGTTGGGTTTATCACCCAGTCTTGCTCTCAGTCTAAAATCTGCAATGGCGCAAACATGGATGAAGATATGGAGTCTGACTCAACGCTATGCAGAAGGAATAGAGAGCAGAGGAGTCATGATTCAGAGGAAAATGTTAACATCTTGAATGAAGGGACACTGAGTGGTCAGTCCTCTGAGAGTGGAATAGAGGAAGAAGTTCAGCCAGACAGCAGGCCACCACAGAAGACTGATTTTCAAGATGGAAGAGGAGGCTGTCCCAGCCCAATTAAATTAAAGGAAAAAGAAGGTATTTCAATACACTACCTATATATTCTACATGCACTATATGGTTATCTCAGAAATATAGAAGCATCCGTTTTTAGGAACAATAGCTTAAGTGAAGGATTATCATACAAGCAAGTTTGGAGGTGTTTTTAAACCTTTATTATATATACCTGTCTGTATCTGTCCTGTTTTTTCAGCAAGGACACATGTTGATTCAAATTTGCAAATCTGAAAATGTATTGGCCTCTAGTTTTTAACAATTATTCTTCAATCTGGAAAGCTACAGTAGAACAAAACCTAGCATCATTTGGGTTATTCACTTCATTCTTAATGTCTTTAGGATAAGAACAGGCCAAACCCTCTCTCAAAGATTAAATGACATGGAGCATCAGGTTGAAGTCGACAGCTGTCACAGAGCAACAGAATTTAGATTGCCAAGGATACTTGGGAATCTTCAAAACGTTTAAACATTCTTACCTTTCCCAAGTTGTGAAAAACATTTGTCAGGGCCAGACACAACATCCTTCCCTCTAAAACCCCACTAGCCCAGTGCACCACCCATGCAGATCTGGGGAGATAGAAACAGTACACCACATACTACTGTATTATAACTTCTATGGGATATTCAGAAGAATTATATCTAACCTCTGCTGCAGCAATACTCAGGAAGAATTAATCATTATTATGTGAACCTCCTTCTTTCAGCTGTGAAACCACCTACCACCCATCTCATAGCTAAAATTGTGTGGCCACAATGAAAATGAGGCAACAGGTGATGCAAAGCTGAACACTGTTGTTTTTCATTATGTTTTTATGTAATCTGGTGATTGTTGACCAAAATAAAGTAAATTTAATGGAGTAGCATAGAGCAAATTACTCCTGAGTTTATTAAAAAAAAAAATGGTATGGTAGCACATATTTCATACCATTCCTTAAATCCCCAACAGATTCTAAAAAACAGGTCACTTTTTTTTTAACACCATGCTTTCTGGTGATATCACCCCAGCAGTAGAAGGTCTGCTATAAATGGTAAATTCTGGGCAGAGAGGGAAAGATGAATAACGGAAATCATAAAAAGAAGTAGCAACCAGTTGAATGGGAGAAGTAGTTGGAGGAGGATAAACTTTAGAGAGAAATGTCAGTGTCATATGGATGATTTGGCTGGAAAGATTAGGCTGTAGCATTGCCAGGTTTCTTTTGTAAATGGGCAGTCCAAGTAGGGCTGTCAACAGCATAATTACAGTTACAGTATCATTGGCAAGATGACAAAAATATGAGCATAGCTGCGATAGATGAGCAAATTAAACCTTCAGAACAGAAGTGTAGGTACTAGTTGGTAGAAAAGATTGAAAAGCAGAGTTCTATCAACACAGAGAAGAGAAAAGAAACGTTTTACAAATCATGGAAGTAAATTGAAAGAGGAAACTATGTTCTGAACAAAGAAAGGAAGGCGTTTGGATTGAAGTACCTGCATTAAGCTGGCTTTAGTGCAGGAGATTCCAACAGTTTAGCTTTCATATTGAACGATTGATATCTCACTTGAATTAAAATGGTATTCAGATGTCATGCTGAGCTTTTATCCATATGAAATCTTAATTTCTATTCTTAATGCAAAATGCAATTTTGCAGATTAAAAAACTGTAAATATATTTCCATTGATGTTTTTACGATGTTATATTATCCTAATATCTTTATTTCATTTTTTTTTTCTCAGATACCAAGCTATATACAGTCTTCAATGTCTTTGATGATGATTCCATCAGTTGGACCTATCATGATGGTATTTTGTCTCTAAAAGTGTCACGGAAAGGATCTGTGATTAGTACATTGGATGCTGATTGGCTAGATTTAACCACGTTTTATTACAAACAAGGGTTGTCATTAATTGACTCCTTTGTGTGTTGGGAAGCCTCTAAAGGTAAGGATAATGACACAATCCTTACACTTAAAAATAAGGTTGTTAGTACAATTCATTTCAGAAAACTCAAGGAGTTACAAAAGGAAACTGTGAGTT
Source organism: Candoia aspera (assembly GCF_035149785.1). NCBI lineage: Eukaryota > Metazoa > Chordata > Lepidosauria > Squamata > Candoiidae > Candoia > Candoia aspera. The sequence continues at coordinate 178,619,510 of NC_086153.1, forward strand.
TTAAAATAGGATGCAGAGCAAATAAAGACAGTAGTCTGCTTACTTCAGGACAGATAAGGTTTTCAGCCTGAAGGCTGCCTCTGTCACACACCCAGCCTAGGGTTACTGATACTACACTTACCACTCACTGGCTTTCTCAGGGGAACTATTAAAAGATTGCTAGAGGGAAGGGAGAAGCAAGGAAGATCCCCCGCCAGCTGTTCTCTTTGCAGATCTCTTGTTTCTCACTGTAGAGAATCAACTATTTTGAGCAGAGTTGCTGGGGGAGGGGAAGCCTAGTCTCCTTTCCTCTCACCAAGAGAGTAAGTGACAGAAAGAGGGAATGAAAAATTAGAACTACCAGCGGCTTGGCAGAAGAAAGCTATAAAGAGGCTTGGAGAAGGTTAAGTAATTTTTCAAACTTCCAATTTGCTCTTAGTAGGAGAGATCAATTTTAAGCTCCCAGCTTGATCCGGCCTTCCACTTTGAATTGAATATTTTAATAAAAATAACCAAAAATAAAAATCTAAACCTGAAATGTTTACTGCCATGGAAATTTTCTGCTTAAAAGAAGCGAGATATGTAATGAACTCCCTATATTTCATATGCCAGGCTTCCCGGTTGTTTTAAGTAGTTTCTGCAAGGAAGATTAAACATGTGAATCATCCTCAACATGATTTTTTTTAACATTAACCACCAGATAAAACAGACGTATGTAATCAGGTTTTACTCATTTATATCTAAACTATTTACTTTCTAAAATGTAACTGAGTTTCTTACTAAGGGCTAAACTAGACATGAGGCTATTCAAGAAATTAGCTAATGCATAACTGTAAAAAATCTCACAGCTGCAGATCAGGACTATGATTCTTAAAATATGCAGGCTCTTTTTAAACTGAATCTAGCCTTTTTTAAATGTAGTCTTTCTAAAAGTAAAATAAAAGGCTGATGACCTGCCTGAAGCAAGTGAGAAGGTTGACCCAGAATTTGCTTTGCTGGTGTATTTGTTATTTCACTTCTAAAGAAATGAGGATGCCAGATTCATTTTGAGCTTAAGGAATGTCCTGCAAGTTCTCTTTATATTACATCTATCAAACCAAAATTTGAATTGAAGATAGTTGAAAATAGGGCAACCTGATCTAGGCTGCAAAAATCAGAACAGCTGCTAGATGGCAAGAATGTGTCAGAACGAGAACTTGGGCGGATGGGGGCATCTAAGATGAAACATCCAATGCACTTTTGGCTCTGGTCTCACCCTCTGCTCGCTCCAGCCCCACTCACCGTGGGAGCCAAGAGAGCGCCCTAACGTCTGTGGTGTTTGACAGGAAGAAAAAGTTACCAAGTCCTGTTAATTGATAATCAGATGAGAACCATCATGTGCGGGACAGAGAAGAAAAGCATTCTCCTCTTAATACATTAAGTGTAATAAATTTTAAATGTTTTTTAAATGGGTATTATTTACTACTTTCTCTTTCTTCTTTCCCTAGCTGACTTTGGGCCCAAATCATTGGAAGGGTTATTTATATATGAAGAAGAGCCGGGGTTTCCAGGCTCAGAGAGGAGAGGAAATGATGCCATTGTTGTAGAACAATGGACTGTCATTGAGGTAATTCCCCATTTCTGTTTTGACACTTTAAGACATTCTTCCTGATTCATTTCAAGGGTTTACATAACTTAGGTAGGCATTTAGAATGATAATCAGTATATGAGCAAATGTGTGACGTGCTTGTAATTTTAAACATACCTGAGTCCAGCAGAAAATAACTCCAGTTATCATCTTGAGATCTTCATTGCCCATATCCAGCACATCTTTGTTTTCTAGCTCCCACAAGGTCCAAATCTTTACAATTAATCACCACAATGGTAGGAGTGGTTGTCACAATTAAAAAAAGCTATTGCTGACAGGCGGACGTTAAAGATAATCTTCTATTTAAATTTAAGAATGCTCAAAGAAATTAATATCAAGAGTTTGCAATAATAAATAAACCAATAAGCAAAATCCTCAGTTTAACAAATGAAACAGGGATGTCTGTTAAAGTTAAGTTGAATTAAATCCAAATGGGATTTTTCAAACTCATGAGAAATTCTGCTTTAGTGAAAGTAACGATGACTACAGTCTGATAATACTGCATCACCGAACACCCCTGTGCCCTGGAGTCTGCCCGTTATATAACTGTGGGGGGACAAAAGGAATCACAGGGCTAAATCTGGAAGAGTGAAAGAATGGTCACTGTGATGCTACAAGCTCTTTCCCTTCCCTTGGACTGGAAGGAAAGTCACAGTGCTCAAGCCAGCACGTTGGCCCCTCTGCAGACAAAAGCATATCCCTTAGCTTAAGATGGGTGGCTCCTGGTTTGGTCCAAGCCCAAAGCCTGCTCTTTCTGCATCCAGGGCTTCATGAAAGGGTTAATTTTGGGCCTTGATGCAGAAAGAGGAAGTCTCCCCACCCAAATTCAACCACTGGCCTGGCCATGGTTACCCCTCACACACTTGCAAAGCTGCTAAGTCTCAAGTGGTCATCTGTTTGTGGGCTCCCCATAACCACCTTCTCAAACATCCAGCCTTTATTTAAGATATCTGGTCCTACACCCTACTTTCTCAATTTCTGTTCTCCTGCCATATTCCTTTGTGTTTGCAGCAAAGACTGGGAAAGTTCTGTTCATGATGCAGTGTATTTTGCTGGAACAACTCAGATCTAGCATATGTTGTCTGTTAAATCCAAAAATACTAAACTGTTAAACAGAGGGTTTACTAGATTGCCATTTCTGTGTCACATACATTAAATAGTTCATGCTGAGAAGCGTTCTCCATATGGATTTGCATATTTTATATAATGCAGAACTCCTTGGCATAAAGTCTGGCTAAAGGATTGGCCACTGTATCACTGAGAGCATGTATGTGCCATATCAGCTACATTTGGAAAAACAAAATTAATAAAACTTATTTCACAGAAGTGACCCCACAAAAAAGCTGACCAGTTAAGTTCCCCAGTCCAACTGGAATAAACTTCTTTGATTAATCTTTGGTTATATCATGTGATATAGGCATATCCTTGTACCATATATGTCAGTGACAAGAAATTGAGTTCTCCATAACTTTTAAATTTCAATTTAAAAACTGATATACAGTACTTAATGGGAAGAAAGAAGCTGTGAAATGATAATTTAAAACATCTAGACTCTTATTATATATAGTTTCAAGTGACTCATACATTTCATCAACTGTTGTAGTGTGGCTTTTATTAACTGGCATTTGATGTTCAGAAAGAGAAAGGAATAAATTGAAATAAAAATTACTCCATTCTAGAGAATCTGTATGTGCAGCTGAAGGAGGATTGCACATTCAGTCTGAAATTATTTAGTTTTTTCCCCTTTCCCCCTGTTTTTACTATTAAAAAATAGCTTCAATGGTAGTGATATGGCTGTAACAGAAACTTTCCAGAAATGTTTTAAAAATTACAGTTTTACATACAATTGTTACACAGAAATGGCTTTGCATGAATGTAGAGCTATTAAGGGGGGAAAAAATCCTCTATATGTATAAAAAAATAATTTCCTTGTTTGTTCTTTGCTCATCAATTTACTTACATCATTGAAGTCACAGTATATATGTACTTTTAGGTTCAATCACATTTAGAAACTGAAGAGATTAGGGGGAAAGGGCTGTGAGGGATGAGAATATTTCAAGAGTACACATACACACATACATTTTGGGCCCAATGTAATTTGAAATATTTTATGAATAAAAATATTTTATTCAATGTAATTTGAAACATTTTATAATGTTTCATACCAGTAAGAACAACATTTATGTAGCATAATGTAACACTTTAAAAACGATTATGCTATTATAGAAATAAAACGACTATTTAACCAATGGTAGAAAAGAAAGGATGGGTAGTGTACCTTTTAAAACTTTTGTTAAGTCATAGATATTAGAAGTATACATTAATGTAGCCTCCAGTGTGTGTTACAGCTGAATAAGATTGCAATTCCAGGAATGAAGTTTCATTTCTGAATAGACCAGCATCGGGTCGCACTATCTATAGTAAACCTTATAAAATCAGATTTTGGCATGAGATACCACATATGAGTAGAAATATAAAGGAATTAACCCTTTGATTGTGTTTTCAGATCTACACTAAAAATAAAATGTGATTAACAGAACTAAATTTAAGTCTCTTCAGGAAAAGAAATACAAAATTGTCAAATTTGTCTCTAAAAGCAAACCAGAACAATAGGACGAAAAACAAAACAAAACTATACCAGAAAAGTGTGTGTGTGTGCACACACACACACTGTTCTTATTTGTTGTATGTTAAGTACTTGTATTTGTTGCATTCATAAATATACTACGTTGGATTAATAATCCTTTTTTAATGTGCATGCAGCTTTGAAATTCCTCTCCTTCCTCTCCCCATCTCCTGGTTAGTCTGTAGAAATGCTTACTCTATTCTTACATATATATTTCTATATCTATTTGTGTTAACAGGGCGGCGAAATCAAAACTGATTATGGTCCTTTACTGCACACTTTGGCTGAATTTGGCTGGCTTTTAACATGCGTATTGCCTACTCCAATCATCCGACTGGACAGGTAGATGAAATAACATGTGTCTGTCCCTATTCCTAGGAATGCAACTGAAGCAAAAGGGTCTGAAATAAGGATGAAATCCAGGAAGCAGCATTTCTGTTTTGCCCATGCCAAATCTCTTTACAGCAGCAGCGAACAGCACAGAGCCCGCAAGGGCCACAAACAGCTCCCCCAATTAAATTTGAAAAATACTTTATTTTTTTAAAAAATCCATGAGATTTTAGCAATCTGTGAAAATGCTGAGATATGGGAAATCTCATGAGGTTTTGGTATTCGTGTGCATGATTTTGGAAGGCTGGTGGGGGTGGTGGAATTCACATCATCATCATCAAGTGAGATTTGCAGAATGGTGGCTGAATCAGACACTAGCCCTACATTTTTCCTCTTTAACGGATCATTGAGAAACATGAATCTGAGAAATTAACTGACTGTCAGTATTTGTCAGTATCAAAATCAATATTTACAAAACAAAAATGATGGCTTAAATTAGGGAATGCTTTGTGCAAGTATGAAGCTGAGGGCTGGTTGCTGAATACGAGAAGGGTATATTAAGATGGAAGTAAAGCAAGCATGAGAATAAACGGAATGCTTAGTGAATGATTCACCATTACACAGGCAGTAAGACAGGAACATGTGACATCTCCTTGGTCTACGTATTTATAGGTAAATATTTAAGGAATGCTTGTGGTGCCTTTAAACATTTGTGGTGATGTCCATGCCCATCTGAGTCAAATGCCCACCTGAGAACACAGCAAACAGTTCAGTTGTCTGCAGGAAGAAAGCTTTCATATTTGCAAATATCTGTGTTGTCTTCCACATTGGTGACTTTTCCATTTTTTTTCAGTGTTGAGTAGGACTGTGATGGTCAGCTGTAACCAATAGCAGGCTTTTAAAAATCTATTTGGTATTTAACCATCCATTAGCACAATTACACAACCTCTCTCCTATGACAGAGTCAAACATCTATCACTTAGGCAGCCAGCTCGCTACTTCAGCAGCAATTGCTAGTGGGGGGGAAAAGGCCTTTCCATATAACCTGTTGATGGGCAGAGTAATTGAGGAGCTGATTCAAGCAATTAGATACTTGTTCCATGAGAATTGGCCTAGGTCCTGAACCAATTCTCTTTAAATGGAAAGGCAGCATCAGAATTCCAGACAGTATTGATAGAACACTTCAGGGCTATTTTTGTTTTATTCTTGCAGGGATAACAGCAATTTTGGAATTCCCTTTTTTAAAAATAATATCCTAGCAACATTCATCCAAAGATAAAAAAATAAAATTTAAAATGTTTTCTGAAGACAAACATTTAAGTTTAAGATGCCTGAATTAAATAAATGTGCTGAATAGTTCCATCTCCTAGAATTACATTTTCTGCCTATTGCAATCTAAAGTGATCAGCTGAGAAAAGTTAACAGGACACATATTATCCCATAATTTCCATCAGTATCTTTGCAGACTGAATACCTTCTCTTTCAAGAAACACAAGCTCAGCTCGTAGACTCCATCCTTATCTTGAATATTTGCTGATAGCAAAAGGGGCACTGTGATGCTAGAAAAAAAAAAGGAAGTTTGGAATCTTTTATAACCAGCCAACTGTTGCAGGAAATAGCATTTGAGTCATTAAATAACGTTGCTTATCATGTGCTAGTGATGAATAAGCAATATAGCATTTTTTCAAGTCATGATAGTATGCTTTTGTGAAAACAGGACATGTAAAGATTGATGCTGATAATGAACCAGGACTTCCCTACACATAGTGGGGTTGAGGTTCTCATCAAGCTGCACAATGTGACAAAAGTCACATGTGAGTTGGTTGTGTGTGTGTGTGTATATATATAAAGTGAGTATATCCACACAAGCATGCACATGCTCACACACACACATGCTTTATGCCAGGTTTGGAACTGGGAAATATTCTTAATTACACATCTACTCATATTTCATTTATTTATATCAAACTGTATTAAACAGCTCACCTACTTTGCAGTCTCTTAAGCTGCTATACAAAAAAGCAATAAAAATACAAAACTCATTTTTATCATATGCAAATAAAGAATAGTGCACAAAAAGCATTCATTTCTTATGAACTGAATGGTTTATATATAACAATATTTATTTAATAGAAGCAAGAGGAAAGTGTACATATATACTAGTATGTGAAATCTAGTTTTCTAGCTAGTCCTCCGAAAAGGACTGCCAATAATAAAATGCTTTTCAAATAAATAAATAAATATAATTTGTTCAGACCACTGTATAACTGATGGGGAATTGATAACCTTCCCCTTATACATTGAGAAAAAAAATTGGTAACATAAAGAAGACACATTGTCTTCCTGACAGTTTCTAAACTACTGGTATATCATTCCAAATAACACAAGAAGCTACAAAAATGGGATCTTCCAAAACAAAAGTAATACATGAAACACCTTTTGTCCAAAAGAGAGCCACTATAGCACACAACCACATTGTGTGAAATAGTGTTGTAGTTTGAGCCACTCTCTCTCCAACCATTAGTCTGACTTAACTGTTTCTTCCTTTAAAAACACATAGATGATCAGCAGAAGTGAAATAATTCTAATCCAACATAGTGTCCAGAGTCAGTAGCCTTTCTTAATCAGCAATTAAACTGAGGGGGGAAAGCAACTGAATCCAGACCCCACTTACCGACTATGGACTGTGTGAACATGCCAGGTGATTGGATCAGCCACAGGATTGATACACAAGGCATTTGTGCACAAAGGAATCTGCAGCCGAGAAGCTTGCTTTGGCACACTCATGGCTAAATTGGAGTTCTGATGCATCCGGGTAAATTTGTTACGACTAGGGAAGATGTTATTTGGTTCAGTTTTAAAAGTGCAGTCCAAGTCACTGAATTAATTAAATCATCATTAATGTTTTTTAAAAACCACTCTCTCCACCTGCCAGAATAGGCTACTAGCAATTCTGAATTATAAACATAGCTACTACTTCAATTTAAAAAATTGAGGACGTGCTACTTTAATTTGCATGATACACTTTACGTTCTCTTTGTCATGTGGAATTGCTCACATGGTTAAATACAGAAGAACATGTTTTTCAGTCTGCAGTTCTCTGTTTTTCCCACAGACTTTGAACTCTGACCTCAGCACATAAACAGAATATTAATAGCTTTCACTTTCTGCTAAATGTGAAGTGCAGAGATGTTTTCTTTTGCATCGGTTGACACACAGTTTGTTCAGAGGACTACAGGAATATTAGGATTTGCCCCCAAATAATTCTTCAAATCCTGTAACTAGAAGAATTTTTGTTTTCACAGCAAGATTTCCTGTTGCCCTCTCCCTAAAGCAGACCCACCAAAAATCAGCTATTGTGGGAAAGGACTTTTTTTTCCAGAAAATGGGGACAGTAGCAAGAAGAGGGGAGACCTGGAACTTCTCCCTTCCTTACATGCATGAAAGTGGTTTTTTGCTTGTTCAAGGTCAAGATACATTTAGGATGCCCTCCTGTGTACCCAGGGGCCATACGATTCCTTAGGTGCCCCTTTCCAGAGCAGCCTTTCAAGGATTGGAAAATCCCAAGCAAGTAAAGCTTCAAAAAGGGGGTGTTGGGGACTATTTCAGGAGCAAGTAAAAGGCATTCAGGCTCTCCCAACTCTTGTCCACAGTCCTGACTTTGGAGGAAATTGTAAGATTTCCTTTGCAATGAAAGGTGGAAGATGTCAAACATGGATGGAAGAGCACAGATGCTTCTCCGTTTTCAGATCTGCCTTACCAGCTAGCAGCCAGCAAGGATTTGGACATCTTAGAATGACCTGTCATTGAAGTGGTTCACATTATCATTAGTAACAGATTCCATAACCGAAATCAAGGTGATGCATCCCGTCAAAAGGGCATATGATGTATTTAATGTATCATGTCATTTAACCTTCAGCAGCCTTTATTTTCTTCTTTGGTTATTCCAGTATGAAAATAAGCAGAATAATCTGTCACAGACCCAATTCTTATTGGTGAGCAGATTCAATAAATCCACTAAATATAATCTATAAGTAGCAAATAAAAAAGGCAAAAACTGTGGTAAAAATCTAACTGCAGCAATGTGTTCTCTTCCCTCATTTTTCCATCCAAGTCCACCTATATCATTTGTTAAGATAAAATATAAGAAGGAAGTCCAACATATAAAACAGTTCCTTTTAATGTATTTTCCCTCCTTCATTGAAATTCAGGGGCAATCCCAACTCATTCAGTTCAATTGTGAATTTAGCCCCTGACATTTATCGTGCTCAGCATTTTAATAAGGCCAGGCTTTGCGCATTTTAAAGTTGTTCCAATCTAATCAGCACGGAGCATTTCTTCTTTAAACTTAGAGCTTAGCCATGAGTTAACTCTTTTGATCATTCTGTGGTGCCCCAACACAGAATAAGATATAGAAAGATGACTTATTCCCAGAGAAATTCTTAACATCATCCTTTTTTTAAAACCAGAAAAGTAACAGGATGTTTGTTTCACTCATCCTCTTTTCCCCTAATGTCATCTATAACCATTCTCAGTGGACTCCCATGACGTTCAAAACACTGATGATTGGTTGGTTGATTGTCAGGCCATTCTGTGGCTAATCTCATGCACTGCACTAAGCCAATCTTTTAAACCACAGCTTGGCAGAAAGGTGGTGCATTGGCCTTGATCAATCTTGAAAAAGCTAAACCTGGTGAGACTTTGGTTAGTGCATTGATGAGAAGCTACCAGGAAAACCAAAGGCTGCAGACTAGATTCAGAAGATGAAAAATCATCTTGGAAGACAGTTTGACAAACCACTTCCATACTGTTGCCAAAAACAAAACAATGCCCCCCCTCCCCATTAAAAGCCATGGATTGGGAATATCCATAGGCAAATTCAACTTTTTGTGATGAACCAAACCATAATGACAGAGCTCACATATTGTGCCAAACCAAAACCAAACAAAGCACATTAGCGCCTTGCACAATGCATGGACCCCGCTGATATGACAGTACTTAGGATGAAGAAAGCTCTTTCAAGGCAGATGGATGTAATACACATCAGAGAGCCAGTCTGGTGTGGTGGTTAAGGTGGTGGACTAGAAACTGGGAGACTGAGAGTTCTAGTCCCGCCTTAGGCATGAAAGCCAGCTGGGTGACCTTGGGCCAGTCCCTCTCTGGAATAATGGAATAAAATTCACAAGGGAGGAAGAAAGCAACAACACACTATCATTCCTGGACATCCTCATTAGTAGAGGAAATGATGACAAGTTAGAAACACAAGTCTACAGGAAAGCCACCCACACCAACCAAGTGCTCCATTACCAAAGTAACAATCCAACCTCCCACAAGAGAAGCTGTGTAAGAACATTATTCAGATGAGCACTTACACACTGCAGCAACCCAGAACACCAGAAAAAGGAAACAGATCATCTCTACAGCATCTTCCAGCAAAATGGATACCTGCTCAACTTTATCAAAAAGTGCCTCACAACCCAACCCACTACAACCCAACCAACCGAAGCTATGAAAAGGATAACACTGCCATACATCAGAAACATCTCAGAAACCACCAACAGACTGTTACAACTGCATGGCATCACCATAGCACAGAAACCAACTAAAACTCTTCAAAACATATTAAGTAACCCAAAAGACCCAATAGCCCAAGAAGGAAAAACAGGAGTCATCTACAACATAGAGTACAAAGACTGTAATACACTACGTAGGACAGACAGGCAGAAGACTAGCAGAGCGCATCCACGAACACCAACTAGCAGTCAGAAGACATGATGAGAACACCTTAATCTCACAACACATGGACAGACTCAACCATAGTTTCAGCTGGGAAACAGTGAGCATCCTAAACCAAGCCAAATCCAAAAATGCCAGAGAATTCCTGGAAGCCTGGCACTCAAAGCAGCCATCTACAGACACATAGAGGTAAACAACATTTACATACCATTCAAAAGAGACAATAGAAAAGCCAAAAGACCAGTACACTCCCTTGCCAGCAATCAACACCCAGATATGCAAAATCAACACTAGGATTAACAATCAAACAGCACAATACACCTTAATCAAGGAACTATTAACTCAATAACCAAGCAGCAAACAACAGCCCAACCAAGGAACTCCCAAGGAGAGAACAACACCCCCAACACAGGCAGGGCAAACCACTGGATATAAACTGAGAGCAAGGCCCACTCCTTCTTTGCACTGAAGATGTTGCCTAGTCTGGCAATGAAATGTCTGCAAGAAAACAACAAGGCTCAGAGAGCCCCAAGGACTCCACAGTCACTCTCTCTCAGCCCAACTGACCTCACAGGGTGGTTGTTGTGGGGAAAATAGGATGCAGAAGCATTATGTAAGCTGTCTTGTATTATATAAAATAAAGGTGGATATAAAACTAATAGTAATAATAAGGTACGTGTATCATGTTTATGAAATGAAAACATGTTAATGAAAATGAAAGGGCTGCCTTCATCAAGACCGTTAATTCCAGGGTCAAACATGACTTGGCCACATTACTGTCAGGGAACACCACATGTGTATTACTTAGATTAACAAATTTAGGCACTACTAGCAGTTCATGCACTGAATAAAAGGTAATTTTGGAGATTTGGATGTTGCACTTTGAATAAATTTTGCTAGTACAGTACATCTCTTTTAAATATTAAGAGAAAATTTTGCTTGGAGAAACATACTGTCATTAATTTCATCAAGATTTTATGTTGATGTTCTGTAGATTTTGGGTGGGGGGGTATGGCTATGTAGTATTAAGGACTCTTAAACTACTCCCCCACCCCCAAGCTTTCATTATGATAGTTTTATTCTACTTAGAATTTATCCTCCATCCCTCAGCCAAATCCAGACTAATGTCTGTAAGGTATTTTTTTGCACTTTTCTAATATCAAGCTTGTTTCTTCTAGCAACACCATATGCTTTGCTAGCAGTCTGGACGACATCTGAAGCTTGAATATAATTCTTTTAGTTGTTTATTAACTTGTTCAAACATACCTGACAAATCCTGCTGAAAGTCAGCTGACTTATTCCATTCTACTTTTGGTTCCTGTCTGAGTTGCTTAAATAGATTTCCTTTGTTGTTTATTCGTTCAGTCGCTTCCGACTCTTCGTGACTTCATGGACCAGCCCAAGCCAGAGCTTCCTGTCGGTCGTCAACACCCCCAGCTCCCCCAGGGACGAGTCCGTCGCCTCTAGAATATCATCCATCCACCTTGCCCTTGGTCGGCCCCTCTTCCTTTTGCCCTCCACTCTCCCTAGCATCAGCATCTTCTCCAGGGTGTCCTGTCTTCTCATTATGTGGCCAAAGTATTTCAGTTTTGCCTTTAATATCATTCCCTCAAGTGAGCAGTCTGGCTTTATTTCCTGGAGGATGGACTGGTTTGATCTTCTTGCAGTCCAAGGCACTCTCAGAATTTTCCTCCAACACCACAGTTCAAAAGCATCTATCTTCCCTCGCTCAGCGTTCCTTATGGTCCAGCTCTCGCAGCCATACGTTACTACAGGGAACACCATTGCTTTAACTATGCGGACCTTTGTTGTCAGTGTGAGATCTCTGCTCTTCACTATTTTATCGAGATTTGTCATTGCTCTTCTCCCCAGGATTAAGCGTCTTCTGATTTCCTGACTGCAGTCAGCATCTGCAGTAATCTTCGCACCTAGAAATACAAAGTCTTTCACTGCTTCTACATTGTCTCCCTCTATTTGCCAGTTATCAATCAAGCTGGTTGCCATAATCTTGGTTTTTTTGAGGTTTAGCTGCAAGCCAGCTTTTGCACTTTCTTCTTTCACCTTCATCATAAGGCTCCTCAGTTCCTCTTTGCTTTCAGCCATCAAAGTGGTATCATCTGCATATCTGAGATTGTTGATGTTTCTTCCAGCGATTTTAACTCCAGCCTTGGATTCCTCAAGCCCAGCATGTCGCATGATGTGTTCTGCATACAAGTTGAATAGGTAGGGTGAGAGTATACAGCCCTGCCGTACTCCTTTCCCAATCTTAAACCAGTCTGTTGTTCCGTGGTCTGTTCTTACTGTTGCTACTTGGTCGTTATACAGATTCTTCAGGAGGCATACAAGATGACTTGGTATCCCCATACCACTAAGAACTTGCCACAATTTGTTCTGGTCCACACAGTCAAAGGCTTTAGAATAGTCAATAAAACAGAACTAGATGTTTTTCTGAAACTCCCTGGCTTTTTCCATTATCCAGCGGATATTGGCAATTTGGTCCCTAGTTCCTCTGCCTTTTCTAAACCCAGCTTGTACATCTGGCAATTCTCGCTTCATGAATTGCTGAAGTCTCCCTTGCAGGATCTTGAGCATTACCTTACTGGCATGTGAAATGAGTGCCACTGTTCGATAGTTTGAACATTCTTTAGTGTTTCCCTTTTTTGATATGGGGATATAAGTTGATTTTTTCCAGTCTGATGGCCATTCTTGTGTTTTCCAAATTTGCTGGCATATAGCATGCATTACCTTGACAGCATCATCTTGCAAGATTTTGAACAGTTCAACTGGGATGCTGTCGTCTCCTGCTGCCTTGTTATTAGCAATGCTTCTTAAGGCCCATTCAACCTCACTCTTCAGGATGTCTGGCTCTAGCTCACTGACCACACCGTCAAAGCTATCCCCGATATTGTTATCCTTCCTATACAGGTCTTCTGTATATTCTTGCCACCTTTTCTTGATCTCTTCTTCTTCTGTTAGGTCCTTGCCATCTTTGTTTTTGATCATACCCACGTTTGCCTGGAATTTACCTCCAATGTTTCTAATTTTCTGGAAGAGGTCTCTTGTCCTTCCTATTCTATTGTCTTCTTCCACTTCCGCGCATTGCTTGTTTAAAAATAATTCCTTATCTCTTCTGGCTAACCTCTGGAATTTTGCATTTAATTGGGCATATCTCCCCCTATCACTGTTGCCTTTTGCTTTCCTTCTTTCTTGGGCTACTTCTAGTGTCTCAGCAGACAGCCATTTTGCCTTCTTGGTTCTCTCTTTCTTTGGGATGTATTTTGTTGCCGCCTCCTGAACAATGTTGTGAACTTCTGTCCATAGTTCTTCTGGGACCCTATCTACTAAGTCCAGTCCCTTAAATCTATTCTTCACCTCCACTGCATATTCCTTAGGGATATTAGTGAGCTCACATCTGTGGGTCTTCCCTAATCTCTTTAGTCTGATCCTAAATTGTGCAAGAAGAAGTTCGTGATCGGAACTACAGTCAGCTCCAGGTCTTGTTTTTACCGACTGTATAGATGTCCGCCACCTTTGGCTGCAAAGGATGTAGTCAATCTGGTTTCGGTGTTGTCCATCTGGGGAAGTCCATGTATAAAGCCGTCTCTTAGGTTGTTGGAAGAGAGTGTTTGTTATGCAGAGTGAGTTGTCTTGGCAAAATTCTATCAGCCTATGTCCTGCTTCGTTTTGTTCTCCCAGGCCATGCTTACCTGTAATTCCAGGTGTCATTTGACTGCCCACCTTAGCATTCCAGTCTCCCGTGATGAAAATAACATCTCTTTTAGGCGTATCATCCAGTAGGTGCTGCAGATCCTCATAGAACTGCTCTACTTCAGTTTCTTCAGCATCTGTGGTTGGGGCGTATATTTGGATCACTGTGATGTTAGATGGCTTGCCCTGAATTCAAACTGAGATCATTCTATTGTTTTTTGGATTGTATTCAAGCACTGCTTTAGGCACTTTACTATTAATTATGAAGGCTACTCCATTTCTTCTGTGGTCCTCTTGTCCACAGTAGTAGATCTGGTAGTCATTTGATGTGAAGTGGCCCATTCCAGTCCATTTCAGTTCACTGATGCCCAAAATGTCTATTTTTAATCTTGACATCTCACCAATAACCATATCCAATTTGCCCTGGCTCATAGATCTTACATTCCAGGTTCCAACGGTGTGTTGATCCTTAGAACATCGGATTCGCCGTTCACCACCAGCACCGTCGGCCGCTAGCCGTCCTTTCAGCTTTGAGCTAGCTGCGTCATCACGTCTGGGGCTAGTTGAACTCATCCTCTGTTCCTCCCCAGTAGCGTTTTGACCATCTTCCGACCTGGGGGTCTCATCTTCCGATGGTATACCAACATATCTCTGGTTGTACTGATCCATTTAGTTTTCACGGCAAGAATACCGGGGTGGGTTGCCATTACCTTCCCCAGGGATCGCATTTAGTCTGACCTCTCTGTCATGACCTTCCCGTCTTGGGTGGCCCTTCACGGTTTAGCTCATGGCATCATTGAGGTGCTCAAGCTCCAGCACCATGACAAGGTAACGATCCTTTGCTGAAGAAATAGATTTCCTACTGAGTCAATTTCCTTGCTTTGTCCCAAAAGGTGCTTGATTTCCATGTGCTCTGTTGGAACGTCTTCCTCCTCCACCACTTCTTCACTATTACTATGGGGTGCCACTTCATTCACTTTGGGATCATCCATTTATGCTTTAATACCTTTGCCTTTGGGGGAATTACCTTTTTTAAACATCTTACTACTAATATTGCCAATTAGCTGAATATTATTAAAGAAAGTGGTGAAAATTATCTGAAATTACCTGAAAAGCAGGATTGGAGGGGAACAATCAGCTTAGTGTGCTAGTTTCCTTGGTGGCCAGCCATGCCCCCCAACAGTCTAGGGTTTTTAAACATGGTAGTCCAGGCTGAGTTATTAAAATGTACAGTGATATTGCTGAAAAACTCATTGTTGCATATAACATAATTACAATAACAAGATGCAGAAAATATGTGATGTTCAGACCATGCACCAAACCAGTTCTCAGTAAAACTCTTTATTATGAACTATTTACAGTCAATAAGTCCTTAGAATAAGGAGACTGGAATAATCAAGATTAAGCAATGTAGCAAGGCCACTCTAGGTATTAACTGGAAAGAAGTCTGGAACCACTTGGAACACAAGTATTGGAGACAGCAGATCTCGAACTGGAATCAATCTGGAACAACACAATACCGGAAGGCTGGCTCAAGGGATCTGGAGGCCAGGCTACGATCAATAAACAGGAATACAACAAATCTCATGCATGAAATTCGAACTCAGAACAAGGCTGGACTCAGCTGGAATCACCAGACTAGACTGGATCTCTGCAGAAGGTGAACTGGAGCAAGGCTTGGAACTTGGCACTGGGCTGGACTTGGCTGGAAGCCCTGGACTGGACTGGATTTGCTGGATGGGAGACTGGAACAAGGCTTGGAACTCTGAATTCAGCTTGACTCAGCTGGAAGCCCCGGACTGGACTGGATTCACTGGGCAGGAGACTTGGAACAAGGCAGGAAACTCGAAACTTGGCTGGACTCAGCTGGAGGCACCGTGTGTGCCACAAACTCAGATCCTGAGCAAGGTGAGCGACAATCCCCAAATTCTGCAGGGGTTTGTGAAGAGCAGTTACAATAAGCTGCTGACGGGCGATGGCGCAGGAAACCCTCGACTTGGTTGCACGGCTGAGAGAAACGGGAGCTTTCAAGGCTAGATGCTAGGCGCTGGCTGCTGGGCTCGGGTGATGCCGATTCCTCAAGCGCAGTGGGTGCGAAGATTCCTCTCTCAGAATTCAAGCTGGGCGCTGCTTCCTCTTCGAGCTCAGACACCGCTTCTGAAGCTGGCAAGGAGTCTTCTTCTGATGCTGCAGGTCCTGAGGAGCAGTTGTCTCCGGCAGCACGCTGTCTGTGCTGCTGCCTTTTATCCTGTTCCTTGGCGAGCTTGGAGTCTCTTGCAGTCAATCGGGCTGCCTTTTCTTCCACACGCTTTTCAGCTCATCTCTGGCGCTCGCTGATTGGCATTTTCAAATTCCCCTCCAGATCTTGCCCAATCAGCATCGTGGGGTCTTTCCGCTCTGCTGGGTTGTGCTGGAGTTTCGTTTTTCTAAATCCAGCACGATAAGTTTCTAATTCCTCCTCTGACCCGGAAAGTGAAACCGAATCCGAGTCAGAGGCAGGCCTCATCCTGACAATTCCATTCTTATGTGTGTGTGTGTGTGCGCGCGCGCACGCATGTATATTTAATCTGTTCAGTTGTGTCCGATTCTCAGAGACTGCCTGGACAAGTCCCTGCAGTTTTCTTGGCAAGGTTTTTCAGAAGTGGTTTGCCCTTGCCTGCTTCCCAGGGCTGAGAGGAAGTGACTGGCCCAAGGTCACCCAGCTGGCTCTGTGCCTAAGGCAGGACTAGAACTCTTGGTCTCCCAGTTTCTAGCCTGGTGCCTTCACCACTGCACCAAACTGGCTCTCCTGTCTTGTATTTAAAGAGTGTTTATTTTATGAAGAACATCTCCAGCATGAAGTGAATTATATAAAAAAATCCAAAACAGAGCTAAGTGCACTTTTTTTTTCTTTTTCTGTATTATATTGTTATCTATGATGTCCTAATTAATTCTACAAGATTGTCAAAATTTGGTGGATAGCCAAAATAAATGGGATTTCTAGAGTCTGGATTGTGATTGAATGGTGTATTAGATATACTGCTACAGCAAATTTTGAACCTTGTGAACTAGTTATTCTCAAGTCACTTTAAGAATAGTATCTGAGCTTGTTTGGAGGTTCTAGCAGGGGAGCGCAGCTAACTTATACCTTGACCGAAGACCAGTACAGTCCTTCTATCTGGGATGGTTGTCCTCTTCCACCGAGCACGCAGCTTCAGGAGTGACACATGTAGAGCAGTGAGGGAGGAAGGGGACACCCGCCTAGTCAGCCAGATCATCTGAATTAACCCCAGCGATCAATGGAGCGACAGATGTCATAGCCAGATCACCCTCACATTTTATAACAAATTAATAAAAGAAATAAAAAAAGAATAGTATCTGACATATGGATAATATATGCATATACCAACTAGTTCTAGAAATAAGAATCCCTCTGTCAGAGCCTGCTCCTCATGAAATCCCCAGATAGCTTTATGTGTACCTTGAATTCATAATTCACTTTAGTATTTTTTAATGGGGAAAATATTCTCAGAACCTCTCCTAGTTTTAAAAAAAGTGGTCCATGTTTTCCTATGCTCAGCCTTTGAGGAGACAAAGCTGAGGGAAAAAAATTAGATCTGCATGTTGATAGAATCCATGCAGCCTTCATGATTACAGCCATTACTTTTTAAAAAGCTCATACATTTTAACATTTGTATGAATATATTTTAACTTAGAACACAAACAGTAGGAAAATTGATTATCAGAGCATCCTCTCTTTCATTCACCCAGAATAATTGGCAGAAAAGACATTTCATCTGCAACTATTCCAGAAAAATTAAAATATGATGGGGAGACAACTGGCTTGAAAAAATAAAGGGGGAAAATTGTTTTAGAACAATGTGTGAAGAAAATCATCTGGCCTGCAACATTTATCATTGAGAAGAATTGCTTTGTAGAAAGGAATGAAGTGACCTCTGGAGACAGGCCCTGATGGCCAATGAGATTCCCACCTTGCTAACAACACAGGATTGAGTCTGTCATGTCTGGATGGGATACTCTCTTTTGCTAGATGCTAAAAGGAAGGCAATGTGTAAATGTATTAAATAGAAACACAGATATGCAGCACATCACTAATAAAATATCATTCTGCTTCAGCGTCATTAATTCCAGTGAATGCAGTAGAATTTTATATGAATGAAACCAGAGAAAGAGGGAATTTTAAAACAGCTTCTTTAATGTTTCAGTGAGGGAAATCTAGCCACCAAGCAAGTTGTTTTCCTTCAGCGGCCAGCTATGGGGAACCCAGCTATCCAGATACCTGAGGTAAGAATCACCGCCTGAGTAGAGGTAATCCATGCTTGCTCCCTTAAAAGCCACTCCTGTGTCTTGCTCATCATATGATGGGACAAAGGGCTCACCTGGACAAAGGGGATTCAGAGAATTCAGTGGGTAAATCGGCACAAACAGAGGTGCTGTGTCATTTGTAGAGGTCAACTCTGTCTCACTTGAATGTGTCCTCTCTCCTTTTCTTCCTTGAGCTTGCTGCTGCACAAAATGTAAGGTGCAGACTTTTTAAAAAAAATCTAGCTTTCCCCCTGTTTATCCTGCAAAACCACTTGAAGCTCTTAAGCATGCCCCAGGGGTCTGCAGCCCCAGTACGACAAGATGTGAAAGCACTTCATTATTACCGACAGCACTTTTTTTTCATGCTATTATAAAGAGGGCATTGTGTAGAGTTATGCAAGCACTAGGATGAGCTTTGTGACAGATTGTTGTCCAGTTCCTTGTGAGATGAAAAGCACATTGAAAATCAAAGATTCAGAATACCTTGCCCAAGTGATGTCCTTGGATGATCCTTTGTTTCCTTTTGCACACTGACCATTATACAGCTTTTTCAGTAGGGTGTAGTGATGGTAGCAACTGTTACATCCCTGGTTTGTGATAACTGTCTTTGTGTAAGAGACAAAAAAGTCCTAAGGTCAAGTACTGATTAACATTTTCTCTCCCAAGGAATCTCTGCAAACTCCTCTGTCCTCACCCAATCCCACCCTATAATCTTTTTGGAAACCAAGTTGCCTATAGGAAGAATATTGTTGTATTTTGAGATCCAGCATTGTTAGTTTATCTCATGAAAGAGAAAAAGGATCAAAGGAAATAGCCACAAAGGACTGTTAATGATCTATATTTCCCTTTGCTCATTTTCTCTCTTTTCTTCCCTAAAGTAGTCTCACCAACAAGTTACTAAGAATACATAAAGTTTGAAAATGCCTAAAGAAAAAAAAAAGGAGAATGCAAGTTGATGAAGTGTTTAGTTTGGACACCAAAGGAACAGAAAACTTGCGTGCTGGCTGCGGAATTCTGGGAGTTGAAATCCACACATCTTAAAGTTGCTAAGATTGAGAAACACTCTGCTAAACAGACTAAGATTTTGATTTGCTGAGTAATATCACATCACAATTGTCTCAATTAATTGGCAGTACTGAGAATAAACTTTAAACATGCCTTGTTTTTTTAATTTGCATAGACAGTTACTAGAAACTTCTATCTTGGGGGTTTAATAATTATAGGTTTTCAGACAGGAAGAAATACATGCTGTAGAAGAGATAAGTATTCAGTAGACACTAATCAAAATTCATCTTTACAGTTTAAATCTGTGAATGTTACTGATATTTAATCCTTTAGAGCTCTAGCAGAGTGAGACACGGATGCACCTCCTTGAATTTACTTGATGGCCAAAGCTATAATGCTGCCTGTGCCTCTTACACATTTGGAGGAAGTAAGGAAACTGGATTCAGTCTCTGATCAAAGCCATCAAAAATAACAGTCAGCTGTAAAATTAAGACTTTAGCATCAGAAACATGCTTGCACAGCTGTGGATATCCAGTTTGTAATTCAGCAGAAAATACATGAATAGAAGCCTGCTCCTATGAATGACTTCTCTGCTTCAGGATGAATACAGTATAGAATAGTCCATATTCCCAAACCTGATGGTATCTGAAGAAAGATAATCATTGAAACCAATTGTTTTAAGCTGGTGATTACTACTCTTCTATTCACTTCAGTGTGATTTAAGTGTGACCATTGAAAAGACAGACACTGGAGCTGAAGCTCAAATTGTCATGTTCACTGATTCAATGTAGTTTATACATCATAACATTGTTTCACATGCCATGGCGCTGACATGCGTTTCTTTTTGGGAGGGAGCTGCTGTGAGACCTTGTACCAAGCTCTGTATGTGAAATCAGTACAATGGAATGTGTTTGGGTTATCTTCTCTGCTCAAGGACTTTTCCCACAGACCATCAGAAACCGTTAGGAGCACCTGGGAACTTGAGAAGATTCTACGGGGGGAGGGATTTCATTTGCGCCGAGGGTTTTTAGTTTGAATTTGGCACGCTTTCATCATTCTCAGCTTTCTCTGTGATCCTGCATACTATTCTTTAATAAATCAGATATCTTTGAATTCCTACTCATGAGTCTGATGGTGTTTTAGAATAGGCAACCATTACATAAAGCTGAGAATCCCCCAAAGTTGTACCGTTAGCTCCTACCAAGATCAGTCTCTTGTGAGGGAAAATAGTTAATGATGGCTGAATCAAAATCCACGACCGGAGGACTCGAGGAGATGGCTAGCTTGGTGCCCGAGTCGACGGTCAAGAGCGGAGAACTGAATCTCACCACAGAACCTTCAGAATCCCGAGACTTGTCAAGGGATGAATCGAATTCCATTACTGATTCAGAGGAATCTGACAACGGGGAAGAGCCAAAGCAACCGGCACCCAGCGAATTGCTCACAGAGTTGATCACCTTGGATGAAGTGGGGGAACCCCAACCAGGGACGTCGGGGGCGCCCTGGAAGTATCAGTTCCTGCTAATCCCAGACAAAGAATCTACTACGGTGTCAACTGAGGCAAACCAGGCACTCGAAGGAGAGGGGACTCTCGAACCCCTGAGAGACTGAGTGGTGGAAGCCAAAATAGAATCGATGGAGTACATGTTGAAAAACCTGTCTTTGTCACTGGAGGGGCAGGGGAGACGCGGAGGAGATCCCAGCTTCCCGCAACCATCCCCCATCCTCCGATCCAGACCGCCGGCGGAGCGGGGCCAGAGAGGGCTCTGGGATGAATCTCCACCCCGCAGAGCCCGGCCATCAGTATCCCCACCCCGTAAAGGGAAAGCTACTGTAACCTGGGGCCAAACCACTCAAGTGCCTGCTGGTTCCACTCCACCTGGAGGCGGAGTGAGAGACTTTTCTGTCAAATTTGATGGGGATCCAACAAAGATATATTTCTTTTTAACTAATGCTAAAAGTTATATGAGGCAGTTTGGGGCATGCTTCCCTTCCGAAGAGGCTAAAATAACTGCCATTGCCACCAAGTTGAAGGATTGAGTGGCTGACTGGTATGTTCAATTAAGTGATGCTGACTCCCCTGCACTTGATTATTTCGATGATTTCATGTGGGCATTAAAGCTGCATTTTGAAGATCCCCTGGCCAAGGCAAGAGCTAAGAAGGCGCTGAAGGATCTTACCCAGGGCCAAATGTCAGTAGCTAATTACGCTCTAGAGTTTAAAGCTCTGGCGTAAAGCTGGGAAAATCACTGACTGGTCTGAGTCAACTCTAATAAGCGTTTTAAAGAGGGACTCAACTGGGACATCCTGCATTGGGCGTTGTGTAGAGACTACCCCGAGTCATTGTACGACTGGATCTGTCTGGAAGGAAAGGCTGAGCACACTCAGCATACCTTCATGCAAACTAGAAAATCTGAAAAACCACCCACCACCATGAGAGGACCCCGAAGTGCTGCGACTGCTGCCCGGCCAAGCTATAGAGCCTGGGATGAGGAGAGAGATTGACGCTATGCGAGGGGTCAGTGTTTCCAATGTGGAAAGGAGGGCCATTGAGCAGCTGATTGCCCAAAAGCCAAGGCTGGAGATCGAGCGGGGAAGCCGCAGGCCAAATCGCCCACCCCTCGCGGCGAATGACAGCAGCCAAAGGGACAGCCAACGCTGAAGAAGTAATCTACTTCTCGGGAGAGGCTGAAGACGACTCTAAGGAGCCAGTGGGAAACGCCAGCCACCTGCCATGAAGAGCACCTGCGGGCAGGTGGAGGAGGATGGGTGCGAAGATGCTATGGTGAGTGCTGACTGTCCCACTTTAGCAGTAAAAGTGAAATTGGGCTCCCACACGAAAACTGCAGAGGTCTGGGCTTTAGTTGACTCTGGGTGTTCCAGGTGTTTAATTCACCCTGATCTGGTTGCTGCTTTGGACCTGCCTAGCTTTCCCCTCCAGCAGCCTTTGAACTTCACTCAGTTGGATGGTTCAATGGGGGGTGGTGGCAACCCATTTCACTGGAACTGTCGCAATGCAAGTGGGCAGCCACCGTGAAACATTGAAATTCGTTGTAGCACCTGTTGGCAATCCCTTGGTAATTCTGGGGATCCCCTGGTTGACCTATCGAAGCCCCTATATAAGCTGGGAACACAGAACTGTGACTTTTAAAGATGGGTTTTACCAAGCTCCTGCAGCAGAGAGAGCTGCATGTGTGGGGGTTGGAAGGGCTGCAATCGCCACGCCGCGCCCTAACTTGGCACATTTAGAAGGTTTGCCCGATCAATACCAAGACTTTGCAGACGTATTTGGGGAAATGGAAGCAGATCAGCTACCCCCCCACCGGAAAACTGACTGTGCAATAGAGTTGGTTCCCAATGCTCAATTGCCCAAGCCAAAAATTTATCCAATGACTCAGAAGAAGCTTGAGGCATTACGGGACTTCATTGACAAAAATCTGTCAAGGGGGTTTATTGAACCTGCTAATTCCCCAGTTGGGGCCCCTGTGTTATTCCGGGAAAAGAAAGATGGCACGCTTCAACTTTGTACAGACTATCGAGGGTTAAATTCCATCTCAATTCTCAACAAGTACCTTCTTCTGCTCATGAAGGACATGTTAGCTCATTTGTCAAAGGGCAAGATTTTCTCCAAGCTCGATCTTCGCGAAGCCTATTTCCGCATCCGCATACGAGCTGGGGATGAGTGGAAAACTGCTTTTAATTGCCCACTAGGATCGTTTCAGTACAAAGTCCTTCCTTTTCGGTTAGCAGGGGCACCCGGAGTCTTCACGCAGTTGATTAATGAAGTTTTACATGCTCATTTGTTTAAAGGGGTCCTGGTTTACTTAGATGATGTTCTCATTTACACTGAAACTGAGGAGGAACACAAACTCAAACAGGTGTTACACAAGCTTAGAGATGCCAAACTCTATGCCAAACTTTCCAAGTGTGAATTTCACAAGACCCAACTTGACTATCTGGGCTATCGGGTGTCTGACATGGGCATTGAAATGGACCCTGCAAAAATTCAGGCGATTCTAAGTTGGGAACGTCCCCGCACCCAGAGGCAATTGCAAAGCTTCCTAGGGTTCAGTAATTATTATCGCCAATTTATACAGGGGTTTGCTGAGATTGCCCTGCCCCTCACTGATTTACTCCGTACCAAGGGCTTGGGGGAGACACGCAAGGTAAAACACCCTGGAGCCATGCTGAATTGGACGCCTGAATGCCAGGCAGCGTTTGAAAAACTGAAATCCCTTTTCACTGCTGAGCCTATTCTACAGCACCCCGATCCCGAACGCCCCTTTGTGGTCCAAGTTGATGCCTCTAACTCCTCAGCTGGGGCTATTTTGTTACAGAGGGATTCTGAAAATCATTTAAAACCTTGTGCTTATCTGTCCAGGAAGTTTTCTGAAACCGAACGCCATTGGCATGTTTGGGAAAAGGAGGCGTTTGCTGTAAAAGCCGCTTTAGAAACCTGGCGTCACCTCCTTGAAGGCGCTAAATGCCCTTTTGAGGTTTGGACCGATCACAGGAATTTGGAGGCCCTCTGCACCCCCAGCGTCTCAGTCCTAAACAAATTCGCTGGGCTCAGTTTTTCAGTCATTTCAATTTCCAGTTAAAATTTATCCCGGGAAAGAAAAACTTTCTGGCAGATGCTTTGTCGTGTTTACCTCAGGACTTTGACCAGGGGGCAGATGTGGTGGGGACTGTTCTCACTGAGCCACAACTGGGCTTGGTTGCTGTCACTCGGAGCCAGACCTGTGCACGGGCAACGCCACCCCCAGCTCAGTCTGAAAAGCAGAAAGTGCAAGTGCCTTCTCAGTTGACAGAGGGACTTTATCCAGGCACTGAAATCTGACACTTGGTTGCTAGCTAACAGAGACAATGTTTCTTTTGAAAACAGTCTGGCATGGGTGGACCACCGCCTTTATGCGCCTGAAGCTTTAAGAGCTGATGTTTTGCAGCATTCCCATGATGATAAACTTGCTGGGCACTTTGGTTTTGTAAAAACCCTACATTTGGTTCGCCGCCAATTTTGGTGGCCAACATTGAGACATGATGTAAAACATTATGTTGCTTCCTGTCCTGTTTGTGCCATATCAAAATGGAAGGGGAAACCACAGGGGCTTCTACAGCCAGTGGCCAGCCCATTCCATCCCTGGGACGAGATTTCTATGGATTTTATTGTGGATCTTCCTCCCAGTCAGAAAAAAACTGTTCTTTGGGTTGTAAAAGAGTTTTTCTCCAAGCAAGCGCATTTCATTCCCTGTGCCTCCCTCCTGTCAGCCCCACAAATGGCACGCCTATTTCTCCTCCATATCTACTGCCTCCACGGTAGCCCCTCCCATTTGGTCAGTGACCGCAGGACAGAGTTTACTTCCCAGTTTTGGAAATCATTTTTAAAATTGATTGGCACTAAACAAGCACAGTCCACATCATCCCATCCACAGACTGACGGTTCTGCTGAGATTTTAAATGCCACTCTTGAACAGTTTCTTAGAGCATACATTAACTACCATCAGGACGATTGGGTGGAGTTGTTACCTTTTGCTGAAGTTGCTTACAACAATGCTGTGCATCAAAGTATCGGACAAACCCCTTTTCGCGTGGTTTCTGGTCACGACTTTGTTCCCATCCCTGAACTGCCACAGCCCCCTTCCCAAACATGTTCTGTGTCTGACTGGGCTGTTAAACTGTCTGATTCCTGGCCAGTAATTCAACAAGCTTTGGCTGATGCCCAGGCTGCTTACAAGTCTCAAGCTGATAAGCATTGTTCTTTACAACATGACTTCAAAGTTGGGGATCAGGTGTATCTATCTACTAAATTTATCAAATCACCTCAACCCTCTAAAAAACTTGCTCCCAAATTCATTGGTCCTTTTCCTGTTGTTCATCTTGTCAACCCAGTTACTGTTAAATTGGAACTGCCTCACAATTTGAAACGCTTGGACCCTATTTTCCATTGCAGCTTGCTTAAGCCTGTGCACCACTCACAGCGTTGGCATCCTCAACCTCCTCCTCCTGCTCCAATTATGATTGACAGCCAACAACACTTTGAAGTCAAGGACATCGTTGAGTCTCGCGAGCTTCGAGGCACCCTGCAGTATCTGGTCCGATGGAAACACTTTCCTCATCCTGAATGGGTGTCTGCCCACCATGTTAACGCTCCTGATTTAGTTAACCGTTTCCACCTTACTTATCCTTTGAAGCCTGCTGCTTAATGTATTCTTCATTTTGGGGGGGCAGTATGTCATGTTCACTGATTCAATGTAGTTTATACATCGTAACATCGTTTCACATGCTATGGCGCTGACATGCGTTTCTGTTTGGGAGGGACCTGCTGTGAGACCTTGTACCAAGCTCTGTATGTGAAATCAGTACAATGGAATGTGTTTGGGTTATCTTCTCTGCTCAAGGACTTTTCCCACAGACCATCAGAAACCATTAGGAGCACCTGGGAACTTGAGAAGATTCTACGGGGGGAGGGATTTCATTTGCGCCGAGGGTTTTTAGTTTGAATTTGGCGTGCTTTCATCATTCTCAGCTTTCTCTGTGATCCTGCATACTATTCTTTAATAAATCAGATATCTTTGAATTCCTACTCATGAGTCTGATGGTGTTTTAGAATAAGCAACCATTACACAATACTTCGGCCACCTAATGCGAAGAGAGGACTCACTGGAAAAGACCCTGATGCTGGGAAAGACTGAAGGCAAAAGGAGAAGGGGACAGCAGAGGATGAGATGGTTAGATAGCATCACCAATGCAATGAACATGAATTTGAGTAAATTCCGGGAGACAGCGGAGGACAGGAAGGCCTGGCATGCTATGGTCCATGGGGCCACGAAGGGTCGGACATGACTTAACGACTGAACAATTTGTATTGCATACATCTTTTTTGTATTGCATACATACATACATTCTTTTTTAAATAAACTATAATTTTCAAAATATTTAAACTCCAGTATAAATTATAACTCCAGTATAAATATTTAATTTATACTCCAGAAAAATTACTGCTTTCCTTCAAGAGTTCTAAGAGGCATTTTACTTGAGATTTTGCTTTGTGGTATCTTTGGAATGGAAAAAAAATCCCCTATGGAAAGTGTGTGTATTCAGAACTATCTCCAAATGCAGCTTACTCCCAGGTAAATGCAGTAGTTGAGCTGTAGTAATTTTCCAAATATAAAGTATTTGGACTTAAATAAAAATATGACACACTAAGCATATGGTAACCACTGTAGAAAAAAGAATCCTACAAAATGATTAAGTTCATAAATACTGCAGTAGTGTAATATTCATTTAATGTATTAATTGATAAGCTTTTCCTTACAGAAATATTTGCTTCTAAGTCACTCTGGTTTAATTGTATTATGCTGAGAGAAATATGAGATTAAAGAAGCACTATTAAAAACATTTGGTCAAGAAATTACTTGTTTATTTTAGGTTGTAGGATTTCAGTTCAGTTCAGTTCAATTCAGTTCAGTAAAAAAGAATACTTTTTAAAAAGCATTGTACACCAGTACCTCAGGAGGTGGCAGCACCTGGCCAACCTTATCTGGGATCAGATGCTAAATAGCATCAACCTTGATTTATGCTTGGATGGGAAGGAATCCCAAAGCTGCATCCTAGGCAGAGGTTGAAGAACATCCCCAAAAAACAATGGAAAACCACTTCTGTAAGGTTGCCAATAAAGCAGTTTGGACATGTTCATGAAGTCACTAGGAAGCAAGTTCACTATGAAAGAATCTTTACATTGTGCACCAACACTGAAAGCTTAGATTTTTATTTTAAAATCCTTCTAGTAGTTTACCTCTTAGCAAACACTATTTTTTAAGTCAAAATGAGAACAAGCATTGTTTAATGTATACAGAACAGGATCAGGTTAAGGACCCTGTAGCACTTGCACTTCTATGCTGGAGTGCCAGATTTGTAGCCTATTGAATTAATGGTTGGTTCCAACTACAGGATAGGAATGCTGTGCAAAAATATTGGCAGAATCCTCTCTACTCAGCATCTAAAAGCTTTTCAATCTCCTGGGAACTTGGCAGTGTCCTGTGCTGGCTGTACATAATTATGAAGACAGGGATGAGGAACTACATTCCAGAATTGGATCTGGTCTTAGCAGTACACAACAGATGCCAAAGCTTGCTTTGTAGAAGCCAGTGTGTGAAACAAGACTAAATTCAATGACGATTCAGCCATTCTGAAATCCCAGCTTATATTCAAACAGATCCCTGCCTGTATCAGTTATAAATCAAGTTTCTTTTTATTTCAGAAAAAACCTACTAGGCAATTTAAAGGAGGAAAATTGAATGTAACAAGTGGAAATGTTGGATCAGACACAGCTACTTCTCAGCCTGTACAGCATATGCAACCTACAGATGAGTTCCGTTTATCACCTTCTCCACAGTGCTGGCCCAAGGATGAATCTGCCCAGAGTGGAAGCTTCCCTGCATTCAAGGGCAGTGATGGCATGCTTAGAGAATTGGAGGAAGGACAGTTTGACCAGGAAGACGGAGTCACTCAAGTTACTTGTATGTGACCAGAAAATTACTAAGAGGGGCCTGTAGGTATTTTTTTAATGTAAAAATGTAATATTTTATTAATATGCATAGGTATAATTTGTTTCCTCAGCCAGATACGTGTATGTTGAAGTCTTTTTGCCAACTCTGTTGAGGAAACTATAGAAAAAACTATTTCTATTGCATTTACAGGAATATTAACTTGTACATTAGGTCAATTGTATTGGCATGTTACATTCCTAGAACAGCGCTATAAACTGCTGATTTTCTTTGCAATCTTCCTGGCAACTGGAAAGGAGACAACTAGACAGGAAGTTGACCTTTGCCCTTTTGGAAAGCATAACCTTTTCTACACTGTGTGAAAATATGATGCGATAGCAATAATATGCTGTTATAAACGTAACAAGGATTAAGAACAAATTAAAATGGTTCATAAACAACTGTATCATTGCCGGGCCTCACCTTTACTCTCATTGTGCTCAAAATACCAAGACTCAAATGGTGGTTGTGAGACTTTTGGCTGGAACAGTATCTGTGAATGGTCCATAACGTGGGATTCTTGGGAAGGAGATGAAGAAATAAGGCTTCACAGAAATGCCTTCAGATTCTGCCTGGGAAGGAGTGACAGAGCTGTTGTGTACTATGACACGAACTATTCTTAAAGTATTTCTTCATATCTGGCTGCAAGTTTTAAAAGAACACATATTGCTTCAATCTGGGGAGGGAAAAATGACCAGAGTCAGAGCAGGCAGAAGGGGAAATTAATTGCTGCTATTAATGGGGGATTTTGCCTCTCTGTGAATCCCAGCCTGAGGAATTTTCCTTAGAAATACATCAGGGAAGAAAATAATGAAATGAGTTCTCTGTGCTCTGGGGACTGCTTATGAGCCCATCTCCAGTTAACATGATTTTCAAAAACACATTTGTATTTCAAATTATGTTTGGCCCTGAATTATATAACAGATATAGCCAATTCAGTGTTTACCATACTGCTTAATGATTCCCAACCTAAGGCGAACTCCCACTAGTCCTGATCACATGCCATACTGCCGAACAACAGGGTCCTCAAAGTCTGGGATTTAAATTTGTATCTGTATAGAATATCCAACATAAAAAATACAAAAAAATTGGGAAGATTGAAAGCTAAGCATTTAAAACCACATTAAAATATACAAATACTATTAAAATTTATTGGTGCTAGTACTTCTAAAATCTAGAGGGTCCTTTATACTTCTGCTATTAATTTATTATATCTGAACAAATGATAGCCTAATCCAAGAACTTTCTAGGTTTAAAGCAGGGATATAGCCCTCTCCTGAGATTGGATCTGAGAATAATTTACCCCGTCTACATTTCTCATCTGCAATTGGGCCACTTTGAGAACAGGTGGACAAGTCCCAGCCCTTCCTGTATTACTCGGCATCTGCTGCTGTAATCACTGAGCAGGAATTAGTCCAACCATAGCTAGAGAGCTCTCAGCTGCTCACTCCAGCATTAGGCCATGCTCTTTTTTTCAAGTAAACTCTTACAGCTGACTCCCCAACTGTTAAACCAGGGGATAAAAGGTTCCTCAGCATACACATGCTTAGGCCGTGTGCCACTATGCCAAACATTCATCAAAACCTTCACATGAACTTCAGCTGGCACAGGCAGAATGTTAAGGACCAAGTATTGCTTTAAAATACAGTGCTCCATTCTTCCATCAAGCTGCACAGGTGGACTTTATAGTAACACATGTCCAACATCAGGATTAGGACTGAAATTTAGCGTGGCAATTACAAACTTGAGGGTAGAGCAGTTAAGACATTCCTATATACAAGAGCATCCAAACAAATAGCTTATAAAGTCTGCTTCCAAGAGCATCTCCCTTTTACTGGAGAAAAATCTGGTAGCATCTTTATAACTACTCCTATTCTGATAACAGTGTATCTTTTTCATTATCCCTAAAGTCTTGTCACTTTCTGGAAATGCGTTTTTTCTATTCTAATCTGCACGTATTTTAAATAGAACTCCAACAGTCTAATCCTATTTATAATTACTCAGAACTAAATCCCATTATGCTTAGGAGTATTATTCCTAATACCCAGAGAAGTAGGCTTGGTTCAATTATTGACAGTAGAAAACCTTACAGAGGAAAATATTGAGTTCTGCTAGAAATATAGGAAGAAAATAAACGCTACAAAAGAACTCAGCAGCAAATACTAAATTCATTTCAGGTGCGTATTTCTCATATCCTTTAGAAGTCTGGAGATGGTTTCTGCCTTGAGACAGGAAGAATTCTTAACTCTTGCCTACAAGCAAGAGGAGGTGACCAAGAAATCATCAGTTGGTGCCCAACAACTCATCTGTTTGTTTTGTGGTTAAATGTCTTAACTCCCACATTCACCTTTAGTAGCCATATTGTAAAAGCACATCCCCCTCCACAGCAGGCATTTTATGGAACACCTGAAATATACATTCTAAATTCCAAATGTTTTTCTCAAAATTGGTTAATCACCACTTTAAATTCTTCTCCAATTGGAAACAGCTCAACTGTCTCTCAAGGCAAGACTGGGGCGATTCTGGACCAGAAATGAGTTTCACTATGAGGTTAAAACTATCATTTTGAAGCAATTATGTTACCACCTAAAGAACACACCATCCTTTAAGTCTATAATGACATAATTGCAACACTAGGTTTCAATGATCCTGCATACGTATCTGATTACCAAATGATTTAAGAACTGTTCAAAATCAATATCCAGTTTTCTTCAATGCTACCTCTAATAAAAAGGGTGTTTTATAGCCTTATTTTTTTTTTAAAATGCTGCTGTTTGATAGCCAGATGAATCATGTTCCCTTTTATAGGAATACTCTTTCACTTCAGAAAGTATTGCTACAAGCTGAATGTAATAAAAATTAGCAATGTTCTTCCTTTGGGACCCACTGATCTTCAAGCCTTTCAGGCAGCTTCAATAAAACTTGTTCATAAATGTGTTCTGCACATACAGGAACATCTTACCTCTTTGACTGCAGAAGCCAGCACAAGAAATAAGATAATGGAAATATTAACTACCTATTAATATTTATCCTATTAGTGGGAGCCAACAGGGTTATTTATTGATTTAATAAGTTAGGCCAGCAATGAAACAGTTATTCCAACTTGTCCTGCCCTTTGGTTGTTTTAGGCTATTAAATCACATGTGCCCTTGGCTCAATTAGCACGTGGAAAATTTTACTGCGTCTTATGCATTGCTTCAGTGACACAGTATGCATATTTTGCATTCTTGAATCATCTTCAGTATTCACAATTCAGAATTGTTTGTTGCTCAAATTGGCCTTAATACTCCATTGTAAATTTTCTTAATTGGTTCAAGAATGTACTTCCTTTTCTTTCAAAAGACTTATCAACATGCTTTCAGCTGAAAGACTGCTAAACATTTCACACAGCTGTTAAGACACCAATCCCATGTTTTGCAAACAGAGCTTAGGACTTAAGTGCGGGGCGCTGTATTTTTGTTGGCATCTGAATATGCTTAACAAAGGTGATCATCATTTTTCAGCCCACAATTTTTTTGCTATGTAAAACTCTGAATTCAGTTCCAAAAAAGTGCTTCAAAATGGAAAGAACACGCCTAGCTTTTGTTAAAATTATAGTGGGGAGGGGGACCCTTGATTAGAATATCTATATAGAGAGATATAAATAGATATATATAGTTTAAATGAGTAAAATTAAGTTGAGAACAATTTAGCAAAATACACCCATGGAAAAAGAAAAATTTTAATTGCAACCTCTACTTTTTACAAAGTATTTCAAAAGACAAACATAGCTCAGTTTCCCTATAATGCAGAATGTAAGTCAAACCCTCAATATAGTTAGCATACAAAGTCAATAGTTTGCTTAAGCTTACTGAAGTTCTATATTATCAGGCAGGCACATGTGCACACACATTAGAGGTACTCAAGTCAACAGCATCAAGAAACTTAATGTAGTTGGAGGCCATTTACAGAACTTTGATTATAGTGCAGACAAATCAGATTTATTTAAGAGCAAAATCAGTTTTTCCAAAGGCATGTATTAGAAGAGGGAGACACATTAAGATTTTATTCAAGCCTCAAAATTAATGCTTAATTATATTTGTCTATTGACTGGGGGAGGCTATATTCAAATAGAGAATGCCAACTGTATCTTGCCACCTCAGAAATGTAACTCCTCAGCCACATGCTCTAATCAAATTACATATGGGTGTAATAAATATCTGCTGTTGCTAAGAACCATCTGATGTGATGACCCTGTTGACCATTAAAACCATTCTAAAACAGATAATAAAAGCAGTCAAAGAAGCCAAATCTGTCAGTCCAGGGAAGAACTTTCAACTGAGTCTTCCAAGAATATGCCTCTAGTACAGTCCCACTCGAAGGGTTTGTATCACATCCTATTAAGTACCCAAGCATCTCTTTTTTTAAGATTCCCTTTCTGTTAGAGCAGCAATCTTGCTACCCTATGTGACCAATTCATAATATCCTATATGCAATTAAGGCAAGTCCATTATGTGCTCTGAAACCAAGTTATGAATAGTAGGAAATAAACTAGTTTGACCACGTAAGGGTCAAACAAACCTATTTCAACAAATAAAGGGTATCTTTGATAAGAAAGGATCAGTCTTCAATTCCAGAAAGTTAAAACATCTTACCAAACTTGACTGAACAGTGCTAGTGCTTTTAGATTTCTGCATTCATGTACATCCAATGAATCAAACCCTATTATAATTGTCTTTTAAAAAATATTTAGCTCTACAGCACTCAAAATAGTTCAAACTTCATTAAGTTCTTACTGAACATTAGTGCTAATGCAATCTTAAGATGCTATGTAAAGAACATACATTTAGATTGGGGGTCATAATTGTGGAATTGATTTACTAGAATACAAAACAGATAATATTTGGATGATATTTGTATCAATAGTAACCTGCAAGTGATGGGTAAAACTTATCCAAGTACATGGAACTCTTGCTACAAATGAGTAAGATTATTTTGGCACAATCTGCTGTAGTGTAACATAAATGTTTAATGCGAGGTATAGTCTGTAAGCAATTACTATAAATATGCACAAATATAAGCCACAGAGAACTTTACTGTAGGCCAGAAGAAGCACACATTGTTTCATCCACTGGCGAGAGGTTCAGGTAAGGAATCTTTGCCTTAAAGGGATTGGACATATGACCGTTTGTGGATATGCAGAAGCCTCCATTGATACAGCAAGGCAAGTCCAGAAAGAAACCAAAAGCTCTAGAATATACTTTTGGCAGCGTAATAAAAACTACCATTTTGGTATTAATACTGTAATAACAAATATTTCAATACACATATACTGTAACAGTTTAGTTCTATATGCATACACCCAAAAGCAAAACATGGGAACTAAAATAAGGGTAGTTTCTGTAAAATACCAAAGTCAGAAAGAAATGAAATGGACTTGCAAGCTTCTGAAATTAAAGTGTCAAACTAAGGCTAAAGTTCCAACTTCATTAGAATGAAAAGCTTCAGGTTTAAACTGGACATTGTTTGAAGACTAAGATCCAATGATTGTTTAGCAGCAATTTTACAGAAATGTAAATTCATTTATTAACAGGCAGTATAAACAGATAAGTCTAATTTTATTTAAAAACCATGAGTGCCACATTGAATATACAGCTCATGAATAACTTAAACCATATCCCATATTAAGAGGCAACGCACACAGCATACAAAAAGTATACTAAACAAAGCTCTAAGGATACATGATTGAAATTTCTAAAATTATATATACAGAACACAATGTTAATTACGTGTTCATTTCAGTCCCCGATACTCCTCATGCCTCACTTTCACCAGAAACTGAATTCTGCACTTCCTCTTCTAAAATTGGTACGATCAGGTTATCCTTGGACATCAAGTTATATTTCATCACAAATTTGGTAAACCGATGACACAAGAAAGTTTCATTCTGAGGACAGAAAAAAATGTACATGTTAATATACATTTAAAAAGGATCATTCAAAATCAACTCAGCAGGAACAAAAATTCCTTCATAGACAGCACTATGTTACCACATATACCTATACACACACACACAATATATATATATAAATATAAATACTGTATAAATACAAATATATAAATTGTGCTGCATTCTGAGGCTTTTCAGGATGTATGATAAAGCTACCTTTGAGATTTTTCTGAACTAAAAAAGAAGGAATCAACCTGGTAAGTTACAGAACATGGAAACCAGTACTTCTTACACTATATTTCACAAAACATTAGCACCCTTAAAACATGAAGATGTTCCATGGGCTATTCCCAGGACCCCAGAGCAGCTTTTTTACAGATTTTGCATCCATTAAATTTCATTAACCAAATAAATTCCCTTATCCATGAATGAAGAGATGTTAGCAGTTCATACATACATATAGCTATCACATTGTACCTTTTTAGGATGAAGAATGTTATACCGACCACAAAAAGAAGGACACAGAAACTAAATGCAGGAGATAAGAAAATTCACATCAATTCCATTCATTCCTTTCTACCCTTGGTTCCATGACATCCATACGCTGCTTCATACATTGCCTTTTGTTCTTTAAAATTCTCATCTCTTTCTTTTGAACATCTTATCAACTCCATTCACATATAACTTTCTTGCTCTTCCCTTTCTTCTTGACCCGTTTCCTTTTTGTACACTGTATGTATATTTTGCAATTCAACTAAACCATTTCAAAATACTACTTTTGTATTGGTCGCTCATTTTGGTATTCAATCTACCTTCATTTTCCAAACTCTCTCTTTTTACTACATATTCTCCTTCACCTATGCACATCTGTTATTACCACAAACATTCCTTATACATTTATCCATAAACAGCCAAATGACATATCCTTATCTTATACTCTGCTCAGTGTTGAACCATTTGTCTGATGTCATATTGAAAAGAATCACTCAAACACTTTTGAATGAAAATTTACAGAAAATATGAACTTTTAAGATGAAAGTACACTCAGGTTTTACTATTTTTTCTTCAATATATCTTTGTCAAAATTCATTTATAGCACATCAGATGATTAAGATCAAAATAGGCTAAATATATAAGAATTTGACACAACAGGCCTGTGATAAAAAAAACCACAATAGACTATCACTTACTTTCCCTAGAGTTTATGTTCAAATCACATGGCCAGAGAAAATTTTGGAACCATAACAATTATACCATACTGTCAAAAACAGCAGCAACATTCAGTAGGTACACACTCCAAACAGCAATTCCAAAGATACCAGTATAAAAATTAGCAGACCAATAAAACTATTCAGTCATTACAATTTCTGGTACTATATTAAGAGATCAACCCAAAGGAGGTTTAAAGGTAAAGGTAAAGGTTTCCCTTGACGTAAAGTCCAGTCGTGTCCGACTCTAGGGGGCGGTGCTCATCTCCGTTTCAAAGCCTTGGAGCCGGCGTTGTCCATAGGACACTTCCGGGTCATGTGGCCAGCATGACTCACGGAACGCCGTTACCTTCCCGCCGAAGCGGTACCAATTAATCTACTCACATTTGCATGTTTTCGAACTGCTTGGTGTGCAGGAGCTGGGACGAGCAACGGGAGCTCACCCCGCCGCGCGGTTTCGAACCGCCGACCTTCCGATCGACAGCTCAGCGGTTTAACCCGCAGCGCCACCGCGTCCCAGAAGTAAAATCCATTTATTCAGTTGTCCCAGTTAAATGCATTTAAAACCACCATCCCAAACATTTACAACATAATCCTATACGCATCTCCTCAGAGGCTAAGTCCCATATAGTTCAAAAGCACATATTCCAAAACACATAGCTAGAGGACAACACTCTTCGTAAAGAAAAGGAAAAAAAGCACTTACTTCATATTCATCAAATATTTGACGGTGATGAAAATATGCATGTGAAAATATTCTGTAAATCCTACGGCAAACTGATCCTAGTTTGGCTACGGATGATTCCTTTATACTAACCCTGCAAACACAAAAACAATTTTTTTACTGCATTAAATAGTCCACAATCCTCAACTGACGATACATGAAATTAATACTGAAATAAGGTTTCTATAATTCTTATAGTATTTTACCTGCTGGGGAAATATTTATTGCTATTCAGAAGACATGCAGCACCATCCAGCGTATGTCTAGTGTAGTCAATGGCAGGACACTAGGGAAAAAAAAGATAAAATAATAATGAATGCCAAATTATGACTTGTATATTTTCTATAAAATTGAGTATGATGCTAGTTCATAAAGAAAAGTCAATATCCTCTGCAATTACCTACTCACAAGCATAAAATTATTCATACAAGTAGGTGGGGAGGTTTATGCATGGAAACATGCCAGGAAACAGGACAATTTCACTAACAACTAGAGAACAGCAAGTGGTAGATGAATAAAAGCTGCAGAGTTTTGTTTCTGAACATACAGTATAGGAAAGTAACATTTTCAGTGCAGTAACACAATCAGTAAAACAGCCCTAACCCTTAACAGTCCTTTTGCATTTTCTGTCTTACCTCTTTGGGAGTTTTATGGGCTGCACAAAGAAAAATCCACTGTTCAGTTGCTGTCATCTGTGTGCATGTGTCTGGGTGGCATTCACTCTATTAAAATAGTTGTACAATAAATATATGTTGAGCCTATGTGAAAAATAATACATTTCCTGCAAATAATATTCTGTCTATGCTGACCATTATATGTAACTGAAAAACAAAATGCTAAAAAAAACCTATGTTTTAACTAATTCTTTTTAAAAAATATTTTTAACTGCCCAAAGAAAAATGAAAGAAAAAAGTTACCTGAAGTTTAACTGCAAGACCATTTAGCTCAAGACAGAACTGCCTAAAATTTTAGAACAAAAAAAATGTTAGATCATCACCTTTTCTTCTCTCATTTAATATAATTTCAACCCTAGGAAACACCACAAACATTGTAAAATGCTGTTAATTGTTATCTCTGGAAAGAAGCATGAAAAATAAGACACTTTTTTTTCTTAAGTGCTATTATATCCCTGTCAAAAGACAACAGGTATGTTGGAAAAAATGCTTAAATATTTAAGGTTTTTGAAGATTCTAATAAAGACTTAACTATATTGTTACTTGGTAAATTTGATAAAGATTTCTTCTGTAAAAAAATTAGGTTATACAGGGTTGACTGAAGCCATTAGCCTCTACAGAGAAGATGGACTATTCAGATGACCTGCCCAGGCACCTGATGGATATAGAGGGAGACCCTCAGAGATCTGGAGGGCTATACCGTTGAATGCCTAGATGGCTTCTAGAAAATAAAGGCCAGTAAGGGCCAGAGTTGCTCCTAAGAGGCCTCGTCAGTTACCCACTTTTTCCTTAAAAGAATTGTTCCAGAAAAAGCAATCAACGCAAGTTGTGATCATCCAGCTGATAATTTTATGGATAAAATTGCTCATATTTGCTATGAGACAGGATTTGATGAGATGGCAGAGACAGCCTCTTGCAGTATTACCTGAGAAGTTTCTGAGCCTGTGACTCCTAAGAATGTGGACTACAGGTTCTCTGTAGCCTCAGCTCTGCCACTTGTAGACTGACAAGTATTTGACTTGACCCCTGCACCTCCTGGCCAATTAAAGCAGCCAGGAAGGGAACAGGGAGGTGGACCCAAGCAATTGTTAACACCTCTCTGCAGGAGGGGTAATGCTAGCAGCCTTGAAAGTGGCCTGCCCTAGATCTGCTTACACTGGACAACTACTGTTGCATACCTAATGTCCCCTTTGTAGGAAAGGCTGTAGAGCAAGTGATGGGGCAACAGTTACAAGGCTGTAGAGCAAGTGGTGGGGCAACAGTTACAGTAGGGCATAAGAATGAAACGACACTGCTCATCCTCATGGATGACTAGTAGCAGGACTCACATGGATGAAGCATGTCTATCCCTGACTTGCTAGATTCTTCTGGTACTATCATTCACAATACCCCTCTGGATCACCTATTAGGGCTGGGAGTTGGAGGCCCTATACAAGGATGGTTTTGCTTCTTCCTGTGGGGAAGAGATAAGGCCCTAGGGCATTCAATTATGGGGTGCCTCAGGGTTTGGCCCCTCCCTTAATCTGTTTAGTAACTATATGAAACCAGTGGGAGAGGTGATCCACCAGTTTGGGGCAAGGTATAATTAGTATATAGACGAAATACATACAGTTGTGCATCTCTAACCCAGGCTGAGTGGGGAACATGGTAGAGGATGCTATTGGAAATGGCCAAAGCATATTTCTTTAATACAAACATGCATCCGCACTATTTTATTATAGCCGCAAAACTCAAGAGTAAATAAGAATATATTTTAAAGTAAACTATAAACTCTATTAACAAATATTTGAGAGCCAGTATGGTGTAGTGGTTGAGGCATCAGGCTAGAAACCGGGAGACCATGAGTTCTAGTCCCGCCTGAGGCACAAAGCCAGCTGGGTGACCTTGGGCCAGTCACTTTCTCTCAGCCCTAGGAAGGAGGCAATGGCAAACCCCTTCTGAAAAACCTTGCCAAGAAAACTGTAGGAACTTGTCCAGGCAGTCTCAGAATCAGACACAATTGAATAGATTTAAAACAACAACAACAAATATTTAAGAAATCTGAAAATTATGTTTTGAAACACAGAACTCATGAAACAATGCTAGGAGTTCTGCTGGTTCTCTATCATCCATCCTATCCATCCTATCTATCGCCATTTATCTCATGTCTTTTGATGATTTAAGAATTTTACTGTCAATATATAGAAGAAACAAACTACCTTCACCAACTCTTGGTGCATTTTGAGAAACCTTTACTTACTCATACCATTTTGTACACCTATATAGTCTATGTGCAATACGGCATATCCCTGCACATGAATCATCAAGCAAGAGGGTAGCCACTAAAGCATTTTTTTTACTACAACATAAGCAAATATTCTTAGATACCCCAGATGAACATTACTGAATATTGAAATCCCTACTGAAAGGGAAACAGTGGCCTGTAATTGGCCTTATATCATTATGCAAAACAGAGTAATTCAAATGATAGGCCATTTCAAGCCAACATAAAAATATTCTAAACTTACAACTATTAAGCACATTGGTTTGGAACCCTTTTACATTTACAATTATGGGTGTACAAGGTAAGTAAAATACATCTGTAATGTTGAACTAAATTATTATATTGTAGTAAATCTGAATGGGTCAGAGTTATAACAGGGATAAAAAAATGCCTAGTTCATCCACCTCCAAAAACCTACAGAGCTGTTTGGGTGGGGGGAAAAATGGCCAGGATGGGGTGGGGGGAGTCTCTTGCAAACCTCCATCCTACTCAAATCCCACACCCACATGTTTAAAAGGGCAAGAATGGGGCATTTTAAAGGATGTATCTTTGCCACTTCTACCTAACATGTGCCCCTTTCCTAAGAAATCTCAACAACTACAGAGTCTTCAAAAGCAATTAGCGTGTGAAGTCTATCATTAAGAAAATTGTGACTTTTTTCAGTGCTCTCAGTCTGTTTGGGTTGCCAGGGGTGCAAATGAACACTGTTTCTTAAGAACAGAGCCTTTTTTAAAGAACTGGGCACAGTTACCTTAAGTGTTCATACTTCCAAACACCTTCATCCTGTCCTTCTGGAGGTTCAAGGATTTTGTCAATGTTTGAACAGTCTGCCCTTATATTTTGTTGGATATACTAGAGAGGAAAATGTTTAAAAATATATATATTATGAATCACAACAATAATCATAAATGTATTGTGCACATTTAAGGCTGTAGCAAAATTTATATTGTACACTTCCCAACTAACATTTTTACTTGCTATGCTAATCCCTGTTCCCATGTTTAGCAGCAATGTTCCAATGTGGATGAGTTAACTGTATACACTTCAAGTAAAAGCTGTCAGCCTTTTTACTGAACTTATTACAGGGTCAAAAACAAAACAAGACAGCTCAGTAAGCATGCAACACTTATGCTTTTCTAGTGTAAAAGTGATACAATAATAAGCACTCAACAGCAAAGCAGGTAAAATTATCTTTATAACTAATGCAATCTAGTCCATTATGAATTCATAATTGTCAAAAAGTAAATCAATAGAACAGGGGGATATAAGAAAGTTAAATACTGTGTACCTGTTGAACTGCCAATGTGCTATCCATCTCTTCAAATGATTCATCAGGCCAATTATAAAAATCCTAAAAAAACAGATAGAAAGACTGAAGAAAAACAAAATCAAGTCTTAAAGATACTGATGCTTATAAAAGTACTTGGTCTGCCTTCCAAATGAACAGACATAATGGCCTTCTGGTCTGCATAATTCCATGTTTTCTGTTGCCCATCTCACTGAATTTCATTCTAATATCAGAAATGAGTGCTTTTATGCAACAAATCCTCTTTAGAATGACATCCCCAATGCTCCTATCTCTTTTACCTATTTCTATATTAGCCATTCTATAGAACTGAAATAGTTCAACCTGGGATCTAGTTATGGTGAATGCAACAATAAACAACTTATTCTCAACTCATTACTATGTATATGTCAGGGAGTTATAGTAGTACAATCCCACAAGGTTAACACTGCACTGATGCAGAATTTCTTGCACCATACCACTGTATTAACTAACAAAGCAGTTAGGCTTCTAGACTACATGTAGCATTTTTAATGTTTCCTTAATGAAATATTAAGGGAGGTGGTGAAAAATAATAATAAAAAGTCTCAGATATATTTGCCTATTACTGAAGTGTATTTCAAAGCTTTGCAACTTGCAAAACTTCAGTTGCAATCCTATACACACTTAAGGAGAGATAAGCAGCACAGACAGGAGTGAACTGATGTAGCACAGTATAGGCTTCAGTGTTGAGCATCATCCTGCTGCATCAGTTTCACTTGATTTGTGCTACTTACTTATTTGTGCTACTTACTATTGAAATTACTATTAAAATGTAATACTGAATAAAGATAGAGAAAACAACAAAATCATTTGTGTCTACAGGAATAAAAACACCTGTGTGACCCTTAGGAGCCACTGTTATTCATATGGGCAGAAAGTTTGGCAGCAGAAAGGCATTTTCTATACCATGTGGACATTTTAGCTGTGTGTTAAATGCTTCTGAAACAAAATTTAATAGCAA
Organism: Candoia aspera; assembly: GCF_035149785.1. Classification (NCBI taxonomy): domain Eukaryota; kingdom Metazoa; phylum Chordata; class Lepidosauria; order Squamata; family Candoiidae; genus Candoia; species Candoia aspera. Next base: position 178,660,458 of record NC_086153.1, read on the forward strand.
TAGGACTTTATTGTAATCACTGTCTTTTTTATTCTAACAATTCACTGCCCTGGATTTTAAGATGCATTAGAGATGTTTTCAAGAAAAATCTCATTGTTTTATAATTAAAATTATATATATGAATATATTTCAGAAACACAGTATACAATACATGCAATCTAACAACCCATGTCATTTTACATAAGTTTTTCTTATCAGATCTCCCCAAGCTATTTTGCAAGGATAACCCAACAATCTTTCTGTTATTACAAAGGAAGGTCTTCTAGACATGCATTTATGTAAAGTACAAATTCCATGTAAACTGAACATATGTTATTTTACATTTGTTTCAAAGAAACTTAGAAAGAATCAGAGTTATCTCTAACAAAAGTATTTAAAAGGTTTTTAAAAATTCTAAATGCTTCAAGATGAATATTTCAACTGAATTAATATAGCATGAAACCAAAGATTACCCATTATAAGGATTTTACTGTGAACTTTATGTACTTATGTGCCTCTCTGATATCTACAGAATAGCTTGAAAACCATTTTGTTGAATCTAGTCTCTAATATAAAGTAGCCTCCAATTATTTACTTCTATCAAAATAATGCACTTTGCTATACAGAACACTTCCAACAACAGAACTACAGTAATATCTACTCAGTATCAGTCATAGCAGAAAAACTCTTTTGATAGTAAAAGAGGAGCTAAAGTGGCACATATATTGTATTCATTACAAACTAATCTCAAGAAAGCAAGGTGGCACCAGATGTATAGAAATCAAGCATAAGTAACTACATTTAATTACACTGAACTCATACAAATGCTGCATCAGAGGTAGACACCTGATGCCCTTCAGAGTTTGGAATTTACATCCCAACAGTTCTAGCCAGCAAAATCAGCTTGAGAGAGCTACAGTTCCAAATATTAACCAGGTTAATCACTTCTGCACCAAACAAGCTGCTACTAGAAGGTAAGAAAGGAGCTGCACCTACTCTTCAAGTTTTGAATAAAAATTCTAAACCTTCTAAAACAGCCATTTAAAGAATACCTTCAGAAAAGGGGGGAATCAAACAATTCATAACAGTAATAACTGGGTATGACAGCATTTAATAAGAGGAAAGACTGTTGGTATCAGCATCTGCCAATAATAAGCCCTTCCCTGCCCCAAGCATAGTGAGCAACCACAAAAGCACTATTCCTGAACAAGAAAAGATAAACGACTTCTAACTCCACCCATTTCTTCTGTGAAGATATGAAGCCACTGTTTCAGATGCACTCTGGCACCTATTACATTCTGCAACATTCATCCACACCCATGCTCCAAGCCCACTTAACTTCCGTCTTTCCGTGCTTTACAGTCAATACTCCAGCCCTTTCCCTACATCCTCCTCCCCCTCCCCAAATAGCCCCTCTTGTTTTCCTTGCAGACCCACCCATGTACTGCTCTCTCCCATTTCTTCGGGGGCTCTCCTGACCTTTCCCGTGGCTTTTTCCCACACTTTTTCAACGTTCTAGAACAGCTTTCTAGTTTCTGATTCCACGGTGCTGATTTCCTTCAGTGGGCGGTGTACTGCTTTGGTGGTTGATGCAGGAAGGTAGGAGGAGTAACTAAACACCCGAGTCATTCCCCTCTTCTTCAGTACAACTCCATCCCCCAAGACCTCGGGCCCAACGGAGCGCCCCGGTGTTCTTAACCCCCGGAGGGAGGGCTGTCAGCCCCTGGGCCCGCCGCACTGACTAACCTCTTCCCGCCCCGCCCTCCGCTCTCACACCAAACACGGCTGGCCATAGCGGGGGAGACCCCTACCCTTTCTTTCTCCCAGCGGCGGCCCGACATCCGCCGAGTCTGGTCAAAAGCGAGCAGCGCGGCCTTCCTCCGGGGGGGGGCAACAACTAGGCCTCCGCCACCAGCGGCCGCTTCCCCACCGTCCCGCGGCACCACCTGGCCCGTCTCCTCGCCGCAGCCGCGGCCACCAACGACCCCTGCCCCAAGCGCTCCGAGGCCTTGCGGGCGAGCGACGGGTTTACCTGGGCCTTGGTGCCCGGCCTGTTCCGCCTTAGCACAGCCGTCCCCTCCGCCATGACCATAGTGACAGCGAGCGGCGCCAGGACCCGGATGCGGCGGCGGCGGCGGCGGCAGCTACTCAACAGGCGGGGAGGGGAGCAGAGGCGGAAGAACGCGCGGAAAGACGCGAGACGACAACGAGGCTGACTTCCCCCGAGGGGCGGGGAAGGAGTAGAGGGGCAGAAGAGCCCGTGGGGATTCGGAGAAGCACGTAGCGTCCTACGCGAGAGGGGCGGGGCTAAGGTAGGGAACTGGTTTGGGACCGATAGAGCGGTGCTGCGGAGAAAACAGCGCCCTCCAGCTTGGGAAGAGGAAAGGCCGGTGGAACACGGTCAGCAGGGCTGGAATTGGTCGGGGAGAAGGCGGAGCCGAGTAGGTGAAGTTGACAATACCGGAAGGGGCGGGGAATGCTGAGTTGAAGGGCGAGGAGGGAGTAGGGAAGCAGCACGTGCGTTGAGATCTTACCTCGCGGCGGGGAGGAGTTTCAGGCTTCCAGAGAAGTGGGCGGGGCGCCTCTTGTCGAAGAACTTTCCGGCGGGAGCCTCGAGCTTCCCGAAGCGCCTGCCATTCTGTGCGCGCTTTCTCGTGAGCGAGGGTCTGTCGACGCTCGGGAGCCTTGCTCGCGTCCCGAGTCAGCGGGCCCTTACTTGGCCAGCGGCCGGTGAAAGAGGAAAAAGGAGGCACCCCTTCGGGAGGGCGGACTGCAACTCTCCTCAGTGCTCCCCTGACGACCCGCTTATCGGCTGGCGATGTGGAGAGCTGCGTCCTTCTCCCTGAAGGGCCCCAAGTTGAGGGCGACCGTGTGAATAAAGTCACTCGGAGTGGTTACATCGAAATAAAGGCAGCCGGGGCGTCGCGCCTCTGGCTGCGTTTTTTGAACGGAGAGCGATGAAATGCGCTAATAGTAAACTAAGTAACAGTAAGCTCTTAAGACCTGGTCAGATACCTTTTATTTATTTACTGTTACTTCTGTACTGATGAATTCATAAAAGCTCTGAGCGGCGTACGTCAGCAGTAGCAAGAGCTGAACCCGCAAACATCCTCTTGACAGACCCACCCGACGGGGTAAGTTTTATTTATTTTATTTATCACATTTCTCCACCGCCCATCTCGGCAAACGACTCTGGGCAGTTTACAAGCAAATTAAGAGAATAAAAATATCGTTAAAAGAGATTCATTATAAAAATATAAATATACATAAATATAAAAATATATGTCCCACCCGGTCATGCTGAGAGGGCGTGCCTCGGACCCCGTCGTCGAAGGAATTCCACCTGGCGGGGTCCAGGAGGTAGGCCTTCTCCGTAGGGGTGCCCGCCCTCTGGAACATTCTGCCCCCGGAGGTGAGGCAGGCCCCTTCGCTCCCGGCCTTCCGGAAGAATTTGAAGACCTGGTTCTGCCGCCTCGCCTGGGGTGGGAAGGGCAACAGCTCTTCCTGCGGATGGCTGGCGCCATAGTGCCTTCCCCATTGAATGAGAACTTTTCGCCACAAGGATCTTATATTTAATGATGCTTTGTATCATAATTTATGTTTTATGGGTTTTATTTTGTTTGTAAACTGCCCAGAGTCCCCCTTTGGGGGGAGATGGGCGGTGACAGAAATTTGAAATATAAATAAATAAATAATAAAATATAAAATCCAAGATGGTGAGGCAACAGATAAAATTTCCCAGGGCCCCATCAAGGTACCAACCACCCCCATGACTGACTATCCCCCGTCCCTCCCCAAGCGAGATAGCACAGCCAAATCTCGACTCCCTTTCAGAAGGCCAGGAGAGTGGGGGCCTGCCTCACCTCTGGGAGTAAGTTATTCCAGAGGGCGAGGGCCACGGCAGAGATGGCCTTCTTCCTGGACCCTGCCAATCAACAATCTCTCATGCGCTAGGGGGAGCAAAGAGCCTGTCTATGGAAGGGCTTTAGCACCCATTTTCTCCCTTATAGAAGAGGCACATCTGATGAGCTGCAGTCAGAGAAGGGGTTGGGCAACTTCTGGTAAGCCTGCTGATCTTGCCCACATCAAACTTCCCCAGTCTCACCTCCACCAATGTGATGTGGCTGCCATTAATGAATGGCGGGGGCCTTGCTCAAACAAGAGATTTGCAATTTCAAGCATACAATAACCATACTGTAAAACCATTTTTTAAAACCTGTCTTTGAGTAATCTAGATGGTAAATTTAAGTTCATCACTTCTCTTTTGACTAAAGATTTCCTGTAAAATTGAGTACTTCTACTTTTAATGTTCTTGGTTGAGAACCAAAATTAAATATGATTAGCATTCCTTTTAAGGTGAGCTAGGGTAATCCAAGAATTAAACACTTCAATTTTTCACAGGGATAGAGCCTTGCAATGAATTCATTTCAGCCATTACTAAGAAAACTTTACCACTGATTTGCATTAAGAAACCCTTGCAAACACCTGAGAATTACAACCAAGAGATTCATAAAATGTAATTTTAATCAGAACTTCGATTTTAAAAGTGACTTGTATTTTGTTGATTTTTCCGGGAGAAAAGGTAGTTTCAAGAGGAAGGGGGAATAGGAAATTTTTTTTGAATTACTGCGGAGGAAGTGCAAAACCTACCTCCCACCACAAGCCTTGGCCAACTATCTTCATGGTTCCACCATTTCATTCCTTTATCCTGATGTGCTTGTTACTTATTTAGATCACTTAATGGCATAGGGCCTGGTTATCTGAGGGACTGCCTACCTCCAATAGTTTCTGCCCATCTTGTACATTCAGGCAGAATAGTTTCTGCCTACCTCCAGGCCCCCTCAATTAAACATTGTCATCTTGTGAAATCAAGGAAGTATGCCTTCCCTGTTGCTGCCCCTGCCCTCTGGAATAACATCCTCCCAGTGATATGGTGTCCACTCTCCTGGGGTTCCAGAAGGCCCTTAAGGCCTAGCTCTCTTCCCAGGCCCCAGCTGGGATTAGGGTGTCTGTGGAGCCCCTATCATGCCTTTATTGTTACGGTTGTTTTCAGTCAGGGCTGCCATGTTTTGTTACATGCTTTTAACTGTTTTAATTGTACACTATAAGATGCCAGGAGTCTTTTGGGAATAGGTGGCTATAATACATTTAATGAATAATAAATGTGACTTGTGCCAAAGCAGCAAGAAGTGTGATTTCTCTATACAGATTAGTTTTATTTCAAGGTCACAATATCCAATTATTTGAGAAATGTTGCATTTATTAAGAAAATAAAGAATTGTTTACATGATGGAACAAAAGCATTTGAGCACTTTTTGCGGAATGACAACTTCATGATAATGCCAGAATATGAACTGCTCACTCAAGGTATTTTCCAAGAATATCACCATCTCTAAATATGAAATAGTCCTGCAAAGAGAGAATACAAGTTAGCATTTACCAAAGATAAACAGTTACTAGTTCAGAAGTCAAGGCAATTAAGTTGTCCCAGCAGAGACTGATTTACAACTAGAGAGAGAGATTAGTGCTCTACAAATAGTAATGCAAGGACATGTTCTCTATATCGTTATTTCTTTAAAAAAATGGGGAGATAAGAGATAATGGAAACTAACTTCTTTTAACATGGTCATCATCTGGACTGAAATATTCCAAATTTAAAGCCATGCCTTTAAGGCAATGATAAAAAATAACACTTTTTAGTAAGATAAAGATATAAAGTGTAGACAAGGGTACAGCTAGGGCTAGTACCTTAATTACATACAAGAGGGGTAATTCCAGCTTTAATTGGACCGATTTTTGCCACTATGCTGCATGTACAACCAAAGCCCAGTTTTATCCCCAGCATCCTCATTTTATTCCACGTAAAGTATATTCTCTAATTTAGAGACCACCTTGCAATTCAGCCTACTGTTGCTTGCATGCACCAGTCTGGAGGCATGTGCCGTTTCAGCATGGTAGCACATACTCATGAACAAAAATAAGGGATGGAGTGGTGCATGGACATGAAAGCAAGGATAGAAAAGTATGGAAGCCTGAATGATGCTAGTGTAAAATAGATTTGTCCATATGTCTTTTTCTTTTAACTTGTTCAGTACTTTTTTTTTTTCAGTTTTACTCTCACCTGCCCTCTGCATAATGTTGCTAATTCTGAAAGGCTTTAATGGATAGGTTGTTTGTATGATAAAAAAGATTTAAGTATTCCTCCAGTCAAACCCTGTTCTGTTGAAGTTCTGTGGACTACATGAACATACTCTTGTTGCTTTGTGGATTTGTTTTTGTTTTTTAACTTCCCTGTTTAACCTACACTCTGGGGTTTCTTGTGATCTTCTGTCTAACTACTTAATGGGTCCAACTCCAATTAGCAGAAGTACCATCTAATTACACTGAGACATCACAACTAAGGTGTCCCTCTTATCTAGAACACAGCTTATAGAAAGAACATATAGAAAGCTATAGAAGTTAAGCTTTTTATGCTGCCACTATTGGCTTTGGAGATGGTGCCCAGAGTCTTTGCTACATGAGATGGGCGGTGCAGAAATATGATAAAGTCACCAAAAAGCTTACAGGGCATTAATCTGAGGCTGTTTTCATTTCAATAAGTGAAGTATCTAAGGCTAAAGCTATTATGAAAATCGAATTAATTGCTACTCTGCAATTGTTTAGTAAGAGCCTTGTGTGGTGCAGAGTGGTAGGTGGCAGTACTGCAACCCAAACTCTCCCCACGACTGGAGTTCAATCCCAGCAGAAGCTGGATTCTCGGGTAGCCGGCTCAGGTCGACTCAGCCTTCCGTCCTTCCGAGGTCAGTCAGATGAGTACCCAGCTTGCTGGGGAAGGTGGCGACTGGGGAAGGCAATGGCAAGCCACCCCGCTACAGTCTGCCACGAAAGCGGCATCCCCCCAAAGGGTCAGACATGACTCGGTACTTGCACAGGGGACCTTTCACCTTTTCAATTGTTTAGTAAGAATCTAGAACAATTTGAATTTGAAAGGTTTTACACATTACAAGTGGATTAAGCTATGCTATACAATATTCTAAATCCAAAAGTACTAGATTACAAGATACTTTCACAACTGGGTCTACAAATAGTCAATTTTGCTTAAATATGGGATTGTTTGAGCAGCATTCAATGTCTGGACAGAGAGAAAGACAGGAACTAAAACAATGCAATGTTTTAATGAGGGAAAAGGTCAGGCATTTTATAAATAAGTATGTATATATGTAGCTAAGGACTAGTCAGATAGAAATGGGCGGGCAGGCAACACAAAAGCTTGGCATCCCAATTAGGTATCTGGAGACTTGCCATAGTAACCTTAAATGATTTTTAAGAAGTAATGCTCATGCATAAACCTAAAAAGATACTTTGAAATTACTTTTTAAAAAGTTGTGGAATAGAAAGAATGAACATTTAATGTACAAACTAACCTTATCATCCAGTATAACTCTTGTACCCCCATACTCAGGTAGTAGAACCTTCTCACCAACTTTTACACTAACTGGTTGAGTGTTTCCATCCTAAAGGGAAAAATGATATGTAAACATCACAGTACTCTAAAAAATATTTTGTAGTGATAATACATTTTAAATACAAAGTTGCAAGATCAAATGAAAAAGAGTTCCAGAAGCATCCTTGTGTTTCTCATCTTGGGAGAGAAGTCTACTATAAACCAAACCCAGACCAATGAATTTCATTCTGAATCACCAAACACTGGCAGTTTTTAAGATGCTGAGAACATCTAAAGTTTTTAGATGCAAAGTGAACATTTTTGCATCTGAATACGTGTCTGCCCCACGAAGCTTGCTGATAATTGAAATATTGAAGGGCAACTAAGTAATAAACAACATCTTACAGGATATGAAAATCTTTAGGACAAGACTTTGAGTATCCCTGGGGTAGCCACAAGTATTGTTGCCTTGAGTGTACCACTCCCCTATGAGAAGTTACACAATTCATGTGGAGGCCACTTGTTATCAAATCAATGGCAGACTGGATAGAAATGCCTCTGTTAAAAGAGACATTTTTTTAAAAAATGAATTGTCCTTGATCTTTATTAAAGTCAGTTTCCTACAGCCAAACATTTGGCTTTTCCTTCCTAGAACTGAATCAATCAACAGCTCTTTTATCTGTTTATTTATCCAAGGGGAAGATGACAGGAGAGGCTCCTGCAGCAAATAGGCTGGGACCAGGTGTCACAATATTTTTCTCCAACTATCATTTGAACTACACACATTTCATATCTGAATTTGCTTAAATTTGTTTTACTTTCCTTCTTCCCCATTATTTTGATCTATACTAGGTACTTCATTATAAGCCCCTAGTATAAAAAGCAAATTGTCTTGAAGACTTTGGCTACAAAATAATATATGAAATAAGTGAGTCTAACACAGTCCTCTAGACAAGCAGCCTTCTTCTTTTACCCAGAAGGCTATAAAGGATGACTGAATAAAAGCAGAAGTCCCTTATACACTGGCATCATCCTATGGACCAAGTGCTTGTACAGGTAGATTTCTCTCAGTCACTTTAAGTCACACTCTCCTAAATCTGTATATCCAATATGACTTTGTAATTTGAAATACGTTTTGTTCGGTTCAATAAAACTTACAAATGAATTGTTCCATGGGAATTGACCAATATACAGTGCATTCGGAAAGTATTCAGACCCCCTTCACTTTTTTCAATTTTGTTATGTTGCAACCTGATACTACAATCGTTCAAATTCAATTTTTGTCTCATTAATCTACACTCAGTACCCCATAATGACAAAGTGAAAACAGAATTTTAGAAATGTCTGTAAATTTATTTTAAAAAACCTGAAATATCACATGTATGCAAGTATTCAGACCCTTTACTCAGTACTTTGTTGAAGCACCTTTGGCAGCAATTACAGCCTCGAGTCTCTTTCAGTATGATGCGACAAACTTTGCACACCTGGATTGGGGGATTTTCTGCCATTCTTTTTTGCAAATCCTCTCACGCTCAGTCAGGTTGGATGGGAACAGCCGGTGGACAGCCATTTTCAGGTCTCTCCAGAGATGTTCAATAGGGTTTAAGTCAGGGCTCTGGCCACTCTAGGACATTCACAGAGTTGCCCCTAAGCCATTCCTGTGTTGTCCTGGCTGTGTGCTCAGGATTGTTGTCATGTTGGAAGGTGAATCTTCGGCCCAGTATGAGGTCCTGAGCGCTGTAGAACAGGCTTTCATTGAGGATATCTCTGTACTTTTCTCCATTCAGCTTTCCCTCAACCCTGACCAGTCTCCCAGTCCCTGCTGCTGAAAAACACCCCCACAGCATGATACTGCCACCACCATGCTTCACTGTTGGGATGGTATTGGGCAGGTGATGAGTGGTGCCTGGTGTCCTCCAGACATAACGTTTAGAATTGAGGCCAAACAGTTCAATCTTGGTTTCATCAGACCAGAGAATCTTATTCCTCACAGTCTGAGAGTCCTTCAGATGCTTTTCTGCAAACTCCAAGCGGGCTTTCATGTGTTTTGCACCGAAGAGAGGCTTCTGTCTAGCACTCTGCCATAAAGCCCAAATCGGTGGAGGGCTGCAGTGATGGTTGTCCTTCTGGAACTTTGTCCCATCTCCACACAGGATCTCTGGAGTTCAGTCAGAGTGACCATCGGGTTCTTGGTCACCTCTCTTACTAAGGCTCTTCTCCCCCGATTGCTCGGTTTGGCTGGGCAACCAGCTCTTGGAAGAGTCCTGGTTGTGCCAAACTTCTTCCATTTGAGAATTATGGAGGCCACTGTGCTCTTGGGAACCTTCAGTGCAGCAGAAATTTTTTTGTAGCCTTCCCCAGATCTGTGCCTTGCAATAATCCTGTCTCTGAGCTCTGCAGGCAGTTCCTCTGACCTCATGGCTTTTGCTCTGATACAGTATGCATTGTCAGCTGTGACACCTTCTATGGAGGTGTGTGCGCCTTTCCAAATCATGTCCAATCAATTTAATTTACTACAGGTGGACTCCAAGGTGTAGAAACAGCTCAGCAACAATCAAGAGAAATGGGAGGCACCTGAGCTAAATTTCAAGTGTTGTTCAAGGGTCTGAATACTTACGTACATGTGATATTTCAGTTTTTCCTTTTTAATAAATTTACAGACATTTCTAAAATTCTGTTTTCACTTTGTCATTATGGGGTACTGAGTGTAGATTAATGAGACAAAAAATGAATTTGAACGATTGTAGTATCAGGCTGCAACATAACATTGAAAAAAGTGAAGGGGGTCTGAATACTTTCCGAATGCACTGTAGTCTTTTCCTTAATCAGATGGGGAAAAACCATAGTGAAAACTAAAGTAAGAAAAGGAGTACTCGGATGATATATAAGTAATAAAAATCATTATACAAAACAAGGATTTTGTGTTTTATTTAAAATAAAATAATGAATGAATAAAATATAAACAATATGACTGCTAACTTGTGAAATATTAAATAAAAGGCCACCACCATCTGGTGACAGTTACTATCATACTGTCAAAAGGTTTGAGGTAGAAGGTGAAACATGATTTTGCCTAGAGCATTAGAGTAACTCCCTTGAAAAATTATGGGAAAAAAATGTAATAAAGTGACTAAATTCCCATTTACCTTGCCTTTTGAGCCTGATCCAACTGCCACAACAGTGGCTTGAAGCACTTTTCCTTGAGATTTTTCTGGAATCATGATTCCTCCTTTAGTTACTGTCTCAGCTGCACATCTTTCAACCAGTACTCGGTCAAAAAGAGGAAGAAATTTTTTAAATGCCTGCCCTGCCTGTTAAAATAAAACCAGAAATCATGAAGCATTAACAAAAGTAATTTGCCACCTGAAATATATCCAAGGGATTGTATTGTTTGTGTAGAATATGAAATACATTAGGAGGAAGGAGCTCTGAAAAAAAGTGATGCTGAAATTACAATTCCCATCATGGTAATATGTCATATTCCCATACCAATTTCAGTTGAAATAGCATAATGGCCAAGTTTTTTTTCTTTTTTTACACCATGTTAAATTCCCACTTCTACAATGAAGGACTTAAGCACAGAAACAAAGCCTCAAGACTATTCAAGTCATTATTTTATCTAGCAGTTGGTAGAGATATTTCTCATGGAATAAAAACCAACAGGAAGGTTTAAAAAATAAGATAAATTTAGTAAAAAGAATCTCAGTGTATATCCACCCTCATATGCAGATTTCTAATTGCAGAATACTGGAGGGAGGTGTCTTGTTCTCTCCAGCTCCCCCCGCATCTGATCCAGAGAATTCTCCAATCCTCTGGGGAGGGAAGAGCAGAGAGAGGGAGAACTTGATCTATGGCCACTCCATTGACAAATGGAAAGAACTGTGAGTTAATTGTAAAACACCTGAAGAAAATAATTAACTGCAAGAAAATGTAAGTTAACATTCAACAGCTTAAGCATGGTGAACTTTGGATTGGTATTTGTAAGGTTTGACTACTACAATATCAGTTAACTTTGGTGCATTTTTTTTACCTCTATAAAAGCTTTATTTGAGATGCATCAGATCAGTTAACTGCAGATTCATACTACCAGATGTGAATTATGGTGCAATAAATATAAATAGTTAAGTATAAAACAAATTTACATGCCTAAATTGGCTACAAGTAATGAATTATTTTAAATAGTAACCATTTATTTTAATTAAGGGGAAACAAAATAATGTAGAAAAGGAAGCTAGCCAATTTATGTGGGACCAATTTTTCTTCCAATACATTCTAGTTGGTTCTAGAGCTATCCAGATTGTGGCATGGACACTTTCAGAAGTTACTAGAAGGAAGGTTGGCTTAGCTAAATCCTCTAGAGGCCACTGTTGCGCCAGCAGAAGAAAACTGAGTGTCTCTCATATTGAAAAATATCCAGGGGATGCAAGTAACCGAAAATGGATATAATGCTTATAATCTCTTTTCTCCTCCAGCTTTTCAGTAAAGTTAGGAAAATGACTGTCCATAAGCACCAAATGCCTCCAAATATATCTCTTGGTGTCTACCAGAGAGAATCCTTCTTAGTATCTTAGTGTCCTATCCAACTGAACTTTCTAAAAACTGATCATCGGAGAGGGCTCAAAACTGTGCAACCTATGTGTTTTGAAGTAACATTTCTTTTGTATCAGAGATGAGAAAGGAAAGTGAACATGAATAAGACAGCAGCAAGGGAGATATTTTTTCACCAAAATATTTCCTGCCCAAAGGTCATGAAATTCTATTTCCCATAAAAACCAATTTCAGGTAGCACTTACAAATGTTCTTAAAGCAAGCCCTCTTCCTCCTCTCTCCCCATTCTCTATGTCACTTGTTATGTCTTTTAAGTGGGTGGAACTAGTATGGCTTCCCTTTACAAAGCATGGGAACTGGCTCTGCTCAACAGAGGAATCTTGCACAACAAACCCTCTTACACAACTTTGTATTCCAAAATTTCACAGTATTTTAAAATTTGTTTATAAAGTACTGTAACAACCACACACTCATTTGCCTGGCAATGTCCCCCTGAATCCAGTGGGACTCATTTTTACAGGAACTGGCTGCAGATGCACTATGCAAACATACATATTTTTAAATCCAGTGTGAACAGAATACAGCTTTTAAGAGGCTGCCTTAATTTTAGCAAACAATATTAAATAAATGGAGAAAAAACAACTAGACTTACGATTGAATAATTAGCGTCACAGTATAATGCATAGTAATGTCCTTCCACTGAAAATAAACTTTGGCCAACTTATGTGTAAGAGAATTCCTTTGTTAGTACTAAAGTAGCATCCCACGTCTGCCTGCTAATCCTCAGTTACAGATATAATTATAGCGAATACTATTACGATTAGAGGTCTTAGTCATCAGCAAGAACAGGATTCGCTGAAAGACTCTTTCAGACAATACAGGAAGACGACGAAGACACGTGCTAAATCTTTCCTCCGTACAGCCTCCCAAATATTTCGGACTCAAAGTCTCCCCATTCCTGCATTATTGCTGTCTTAAGTCAAACCAAAGACTTCTGTACTGAGCATCACTTAGTATCCAGCTAAAGGATTCTGAAGAACCCACACGGCAGGAATACGATAACCTTCCGGTGTCCTTTACCCTTAGGCAGAAGTCTACTGAAATCACAGTGGACAGAAGACGGTGGAGCTCAGGGAGACCCGTATCATGGAGGCCAAAAGGTTCTCAAGCCTGCGCCTCCCACTTTCCCAAAGAAAAAGAAGGGACACCCCAAACACAAACAGAAATGAAGCGCGGTGGTTAATCCCCGCTTCCCGCTCTATGGGAGACAAAGGACTGGACGGCAGAAGCCCACCAGTTACTCACCATGGTGGGTGCCTCTAATCTTTTCTTTCTCGGGTTCCTGCCGCAGCCCCGCACGCACTCCCTCTGCTCTCGCGGGCAACCCACACGTGAAAGGGTCACGAACTGCGCATGCGCCAGCCACACCCACTCCAGAGGAAAACTGCTTCCTGTGCCCTCAGATGGGGAACTCTTTAGCTTGCCTTTCAAACGTTGTTTTGAACTTTCTCCTCACTTCCTATAAATCCCATTTCAAAACTACTAAGTATTTGATTCACGTGCCTTTCTCTCCCTGAGTTCGGCAGCTTATCATCCGAACAAGGCAAGAGATGCCCGGAAGTGACGAAACCCTTCGCACGACCTTTGGTGAGCATGGGCATTCCAGAAAATTCTGGAATTACGGAGCCCGGGAACCTGTATAATCGTAGGCAATGAGGCCTTCGGCAGAATGGACCAATCAACGCAGGCGCTCGTTCGCAGAGCAGCTTCTAGAAGCTCCGCCTCTTCCCGATTTCTCCCTCGCGAGGCCTGCCTGAATTAAGGCAGACAGGACAGGACAGGGCGCGGCGCGGGCAGTGGGCGGGCCCAGCAGCGTTGCCGCTACGCTCGTTCCAGGGCGCCCTTCCGCGCCAACCTTTCACGTGGGGTGGGAGGTGGGGCAGTGCAAAGGAGGCGAGAGTCGCGCTGCTTCCAGTCCTTGCGAGTGGTCCGAGGAGCCACCTTGTTCGTGCCGCGGTATCGCCCTTTGCCCGCGCCCGCCACAGGTAAAGCGGGGCCCCGGATCCGGGAGGGCTGGAGGCCTGCAGGAGAACGAGGGGCAGCCCAAGGCAGGGGTGCGAGAATCAATGCTTCTTTCACGTGTTCGTCTCCTGTTTGGGGGGATGGCGCAATGCCAGCCCGTGACCGTCCTGCGGATGCGCTACCCTGTAGCCCCTTTCGCCCCCGCCACCTTTGTATGCTCTTTGGGAGGGTGGGCTTTGTAGCCCAAAGCATCCGGATGGCGCCGGGTTGGGAAGGGCTGGGATCCGGAGAAGGAGATTCCTTCAGCTCAAAGGCTGCGGGACCAGCGGACCGGGCGCTCGATTGCGGGCTAGGCTGGTCAGGGGGCGATCGCGAGAGTTCGCAGCGCGGTGAATTGTTAGTTGGCTTGCGGATAATCAAGACGGAGATCCAAGCAGCCCCACCAACGCTTTCGGGCTCTGCGGGCCTTGGCCTTTCCCCGACCGACCTGCTGTCCCCCGGCGGCGTTTGGACTCTTCTACGATGGGGTTGGGTTACAGCTGCCAGCGGAGCCACGAAGGGTGGTAGTCCAACGCAGCTGGAGGGCGCCAGGCTGGTGGAACTAGGGGGCTAGTCCAGTCCAGCCAAACCTTCGGCGGTGGTGCTCAAGTTAGCGGCCGGGAATTGCTGTGGAATTGCTGGCCTTTGATTCCCCTCCCCCCCCCCCGAACGAAGGTAAGGGGGAGATTCAGCTGCCCCACGAGTTTAGGGAAGGGGGCTGGGGAGCTGCACGTTTTATTCGCTGTAGTGCTGCTCTCGAAGGCCTAGGGGGAGCTGCTGTTCTCTTGACCTTGTGCTCCGACCGGGTAATGAATGAAGCACGTGTGAGGGCCAACAGATATGCTTGGCTTATTCAGTAGACTTTACTCTCTTCCTGTCCTCGCCCCCTTTCTTCTGTTTCTCCCCTTGCATTCTTTCTAATGATAGTGGCTGAGCAGCTTGCCTGCCTTTCATGCTTTGATGACCATTTAAGTTTATACCAACCCAAAGGTACCATCTTAAGCCTGTTTTACAGGGCACTTTGCTCCAAGATGAGATAGGGAGAAAGTGCAAATATCACTTACGTATATTACTTTTTAAAAAATGAATTTTGATAGGATGTGACTACTGTATATTATTACAGCCTAAAGCAGGTTATCAATCTTTTCCTCTCCGTGGAGAGATTTGGCATTTTGAGGAACTTTTATGACCACTTTCATGAAATGGTTGCTGGTGTTGCCAAACACAAAGTATGCATATGGTAGAAAGCAAAAAAAAGAATTGAACTGCATCTGCCCTCTTCTGAGCAGGGAATTTGGCTTGTACGTGGGTGAGCACAAAAGGGCATGTGTATTATTAATATTGACTCTGCTGGTACAAAATGTCTTTTATTACCCAGTACAAAGTAGATTAGTTGAAATGAACACCTGAATCCATGTTCCTATCTCCCTGGTTGACAATACAGTACATTTTCAAAGCTCCTTTAAAAAGTCGTAAGCCAGCATTTAACCTGCATTTCTTGGAAGTGACCTGTCAGTTGACTTATTCAGGGACATTGAATAGGTAGCTCTACTGTTGTGACTGATCACGCTAGTTATACATGTGCTATAATTTCTTTGCCATTAAAAAAAGGTAATCATATTTTGATTGCTAGTCCTAACACTAGCAATAGTCACAGAGCAAATAGACTCACCATTTTGCACAACTCTCTTTTCTAACCTGTGTTGGACTATTTGAGAATTCTGGAACTTTTGGCCCATCATATATGTCAGATACCAGTTTAGGAAAGATTGTTCTGGAATATAGTAGACATAGTTATCTTTTTCCACTTTTGAATATGTTGACTCTGAATTGCATTTTTCAATTTTTCCTTTATAGAAATGCTGCGTTTACCATCAGTGCTACGTCAACTAAGGCCAGTATCCAGAGCCCTGGCCCCACACCTTACAAGAGCCTATGCAAAAGATGTGAAATTTGGAGCAGATGCTAGAGCTCTTATGTTGCAGGGGGTGGATCTTCTAGCTGATGCTGTAGCAGTTACTATGGGACCAAAGGTATTGGAACAAATACACCTGGCATTATGTGGGTATTTGCTTGTGAAATGTCTTGAGATGAGGATGAGCAAAATCCAAAGTACTTTTCATGGCTTGTTTCATCTAAAGTGATACTCTATTTAATTTCAGTGGGAAAATAAAATGTGCTTAAATGTATTATGTGGAAATTATTGGACTTACATCTTTACTTTTGACTGTGCCAATTAGATTTTAATTAAGAACATTTTTCTAAAAAGTTTTGAAATTTACTTCCCTGTGGCATATTAGAATATGCTGTCAAGCAAGCCCATGCAGCATTCTCTGAAGCCTATAAAGGTGAGCACTCTTGACATCACATTAATCAGATGAGCTTAGAAAACTAGTGAAATCTGCCTTCTGAATGTTTAGCCAAGTGTGAGGTCAGTGAAAGTTGCCATAGTCTAATGCAAGTAGAGTATAATATCAGTAGCAAGCCCAAATATACAGTTGTTTGGACAGTAACATATATTTTGCATTTTGTGTTCTGCCATTTTTGTGAATAGCCACATAATTGGAATCCTAATTTTCTTGGATTTAAATGTCATGTTTTAAGTTGTTAAAACAGTATTGTAAACTTGGGTTCAAGATGTATGATTTGATTTCTAATAAGGGATAGGCAACTTTTATCTTTCTAATTTTCAATAAGAGTTCTATTTTAAACAAATCCAAACTCAACAACATGATTGTAGTGTTGCATGTTTTCTTGGGCATATCACCTTTTGTATGCATGTTGGTTTTTGCACACTTTTGGCAAATACATAACTCTGTGCATAATTTTTTTCCTGGTATGTGCACTTTCATGTGTATGTTTCTAACCTACGGACAAGCATGCATTGTTACTGAAGGTACACATTTGGCACTGCTTGCACGTTTCCAGCTCTTGTTTACTTGGGAGCTCCAAATATGTTTATTCATGTTCATATTTTAGAGTAAGATGCGTAATTAATTATGGTGTATCTGTGGTACGTTTTATAGCCTTTTAACTGATCTGAATGGAACCTAAATTTTATATAAGCTCTGCAGGCCAATATTTTAACTTTATTTGTTTTATTTCAGGGGAGAACAGTAATTATTGAACAGAGTTGGGGAAGCCCTAAGGTGACAAAAGATGGCGTGACAGTAGCCAAGGCAATTGACTTGAAGGATAAGTACAAAAACATTGGAGCAAAGCTAGTTCAGGATGTTGCCAACAACACCAATGAAGAGGCAGGAGATGGTACTACTACTGCAACAGTACTGGCACGTTCGATTGCCAAGGAAGGGTTTGAAAAGATCAGTAAAGGAGCAAATCCAGTGGAAATTAGAAGAGGTAATACTAACCTTCATTCCGATGTGAGTTTGGTAATTGGTGTATTCAAGCTTACAGGTAGTCCTCGACTTGTAACCACAATTGGGACCAGAATTTCCATCATAAGTTGTTGTGGTCGTAAATCGAGTCACCATGTGACTCGACCCAATTTTACAACCATTTTTATGGCAGTTGTTAAGCAAATTGCCATGGTCATTAAACAATCCAGTTTCCCCAACGGGCTTTTTTGCTGGAAACATGATCACATGACCACAGAATGCTGCAAACAGTCGCTGGTTGCCAAGTGCCCAAAATGCGCTCACGTGACCGAGGGGAGGTGCGACATTTTGCAGTCGTTAAATGAATGGTTACGTTTGCTGATTTTTCTGAATGCTTTCAAATGGGTCAGCAAACTATTTTTGACAGTTCCATAATTACACAGGAAAAGTGAGACATACGATAATCTGTACATAATGTTACTTTGATAAATACAGTGGTCAGTGTATTGCCACACTGTGTGAATTGTAATCTGAGCTGTGGCCAGGTCCTTTTGAGTTGCACAAAGACCAGATATTTACATGCCAGTTATACAGTGGATATGGCTTTAATTCAAATTTCTCAATTTCTAACACAGCCCTATTTCTAACCACTTCCCCCCCAATACAGCTGTCTTAAATTGCTATGTCCACTTTCCCTTCATTGTCATAGTGCTGCATGATGTTGGGTGTAGAAGTGCAAAACAGAACAGTTTACTTCAGCTTCCTCATGCTATGCCTTCTGAGGCATAATAGAGTCTTGAATGTGTTCATCGCAGTGGTAGGCTAGCGTCTTTACCTAAAACAAATGTTTGTGTGTGTGAGGGAGGGATGGGGAGGACACTTTTATAATAATAACCTTGATATGAGAAGATGATGAGGACAGTTGCAACCACTGTCAAAATCTCTTGTCCTCACAGATGAAACAATGATGTGCTGGTGTGTGGGTGCCTCAGCCACCTCTCAGAGTGAATGCTTGCAAACTTAACCTTGTAACTGTGAGGTTGCTCTGTTATTGAGTGTTGAATGTGGTTATCCCTGATTGCTGATATAATTAGTGGCCTTTGGAGTATATGTTTCTCAAATACCTGTTTACTGTTATGTCCATGGATTATTTAAATACACATTTTTTGTTTGTTTTTCAGGTGTGATGCTTGCTGTGGAGGCTGTAATTAATGAATTGAAGAAATTGTCCAAGCCAGTCACAACTCCAGAAGAAATAGCTCAGGTAATGTCATCTCAGCCTTAAGCAACCAATTCTGTTTTCCAACACAGCGTGAATATATTGTTTAGGCTGCGCCATTTAATAGGGCTAACAAAAGCCCCTGCTTTGGGAACATTTTCTTTAAATGTGTGGTGTCATGCTGCCAACTTTTTAAAGAAAGGTGAGATTTTTGTACTTAGTTTAATCTCCTAGAGAATGTGATACATAATCTTCTATGTACAGGTTGCCACAATATCAGCAAATGGGGATAAAGAAATTGGTAACATAATCTCTGATGCCATGAAGAAGGTTGGACGGAAAGGTGTTATTACAGTTAAGGTAAGGGTTGCACATATGTGACACTGTTCTGTGAACTACTTTGGTCTGTTTTACTTTGGCATTTTAAGTCTTGCTGAGAGCATATAACGAAATGTGAAATATGATGTTTAAGATCCTTCTGGACTTGAACGCTCCATAGTAATTTTAGGTTTAGGTGAGGCACTGACACGCACATGTTATGTACCAAAATTAAGGATCTGTGTTTGGCAATTTACATTACTGCTTTTGAAAAACAGGATGGAAAAACTTTGAACGATGAACTGGAAATTATTGAAGGTATGAAGTTTGACAGAGGCTACATCTCTCCCTACTTCATTAATACAGCCAAAGGTAAGTTGCCATTAACTGAACCACATGTTTTACTCTGGTCCATCAGTCTCATTGTCTTAATCATAGGAATAAACTAATTCATGAGTAGTGGAGTTCCCCTGACACTATTCATTTACTTTTGTGTTCAAGCACACTTTGCTTCAAAGTATAGCAGTGTAGTGCTCTATCTTGACTCAAAATGGGCAAGATACTGTTAACATCAGCCTTAGGGATCCCAAGGAATTACGGAGCCTGTTAAATGGTTATATTGTATATAGTTAAAGTACGCTCTCCTGTTGTTGTTTTTAATTGTATTTTAAATGTAGCTTTTAATTTTTAATCGCTTTTTATGGTAGAAGATTATGATTTTTTAAAGATTTTTTTTTTATTCTGGCTTTATTTTTATAAGTAACTCAAGACAGGGAGTTACACTGCCCAGAGTCACATCCAAGTGAGATGTGCAGCTATATAAATTTAATAAATAGTAACAACTGTAGTTGAGGAATACACAACCAAATGATATATGCTGCAACTTCCGGCCAGCTAAGAATTTTCAGAATTGTGATCCCACCACTTCTGTAGGGTGCCCTAAATAAAATTGCCTTTCAGCCAAAATCAAGATACAGGTAGTCCTTGATTAACGATCACAGTTGGGACTGGAATCTTGGTCACTGAACAAATTTGTTGTTAAGCAAGATGCCCATGTGACTACTTCGCTCAAGGACTGCAATCCCAGTGGTCCCATTTGCAGTTGTTAAGCGATCTGCTGGGTTGTTAAGCCAGCAGAACGAAAGAGCTGCCTGCTGAAGGGTTTCCCCTCCCCTCTGTGCGTGGGGGTGGGGGAGAGGAAACTCTTCAGCAGGCTAAAGGAATGAAGCTCAGATCCTGAAGATCTCTGCTTTGTTCCTCCAGTCCCACCAAGGACTTCCCCTCCACTTGCAACTTTCCCTGCCAGCTTCCCCACTGACTTTCTGGGGAAGCTGGCAGACAAGATTGCAAATGGCGATCACGTGATCACAGGGCACTTGGCAACTGGTCATAAATGCACCCAAAATGCAGTCATATGATTGTGGGGGGTGACGCAACATTTCATGACAGCTGGCTTTACAGGCCATAATGCACCCTTTCCAAAGCTGCTGTTGCTTTGAGCGGTCATTAAGCAAGGACTATGTGTAGATGCCTTGTTGATCCACCTTTGAATGGAATTTGAGTGTGTATGTTTTGCAATTGCCACCCAAAAGCAGTTGCAGGGCCTCTTGCAGACTGCAGATAGGTTGCCACTGCTGTAGTAGAATTTCATCATTGGATACATTTCTGTAATTTAAAGAGAAGTTCATAGTAAATGCAGATGTATGATGAAGATTCTGATAATTTTCAGATACATAATAGAAAGGGTACGTAATTTAACTTTAATAAAATTTAACTGTTCTTAAGAATTTAAAAAAATCTTCATAATAAAGTTCAATACTGTTATGTTCCTCTGTAGGACAGAAATGTGAGTTCCAAGATGCTTATCTCTTAATCAGTGAAAAGAAGATTTCCAGCGTTCAATCCATAGTGCCAGCTCTTGAGATTTCAAATAATCATCGTAAGCCTTTAGTTATTATTGCTGAAGATGTAGATGGAGAAGCCCTCAGTACGCTTGTGCTAAACAGGTAAATTTGATATAAGGATCTTTGTAATTCCAAAGTATTTTCAATGCAAGAATCTGCATCCTGTAGAATCATTTTTATTAAGAAAGGAAGCCCCTCTAATTGTAGTTGGACTTCCATGCCAGTGCACTTAGAATTTTAACTCTGGTCCATTAAAAAAAAGAGAATTTGCTATTATTTGTGTTAGTGGAGGCTGTTTCTGTTGCTGGAACAGAAATGGGATTTTTAAGCAGATTCTGAAGAAAATAGGGAACAGAGCAAAGTGCTAAATGAGATCATTAATGCAGTGGCAAATTACTTTCTCCTTCAGTGCTAGAACGGCACGTAGGGATAGTCTTTATTGTCTTTAATGAATTAGAGTGAAAGCTTGTTCTTGATTATTAGTGGTGAGAATTGAGAATAAGTTACCAAAGCAATTGTGTACTTATTTTAATACATAGTTCAATGACTTGTTAATATAGCAGCTGTAAACAACTGTAGCTCTTCTGATTTTGGTAGGGCTAAGCAAAAGTGTGAAGGATTATTAATTGGGACTGATGCTGCAAACTAGTTAAGGTAATCTGTAGTTACTCAGAGTTTTCATTCATTTAAAGCAGAGATTCTTAACCTGGGGTCCACAAACTTGGGTGGGAAAATCCCAACTTTATCTTCACTAATTTCTACCTTAAATTTAGCTATTCATTAAATGCTTTATGTAGGCAACAAAGTAATGTATGGCTTTAAAATTCCAAAAATGTTTGTTCAATACAGCTCACCATCTAAAATTATTATACCCTTAAAAAAAGAATATAGTTTTGTTATTGGTTTAATTAATAAAAAGCACATTGATTACTTTATTATATATTTGTTGGTGTTTAATATTTTGATAAATTTATTTAAGAATTGGTTTCCTTTGTAATACAAACTATATGTATTTTATTTTAAATACTTTTTTGAGAAGGGCTCTCCAGGTTTCACTGGACTCTCAAAAGGGTCCGTGGGACAAAAAAAGTTAAGAACTAACCTAAAGAGAAATTTAACTGGGGGAAAATTGGATCTTTACTGAAAACCAGGAGTGTAGTTTACTTCAGAGGTTATTTTAGTTTATAAATAATGAATGGCAATAGGTTTTGTTAAATTGCCTATTAAAATGAAGTATATTTACAATTACACAGTTAAATATACTTGGACAGAGAAGGGTTAAAAGATTTCAATCCTAAAGTGTTCGCTGCTTACTGGATCTTCTTTCTCAGATTGAAGGTTGGCCTGCAGGTTGTTGCAGTAAAAGCACCTGGTTTTGGTGACAATAGAAAAAACCAGCTTAAAGATATGGCAATTGCTACTGGTGGTGCTGTAAGTAATCCTAAAAAGAAATGAAAGGTTGTTAATCCATAAGAAATTGGCAGCATTAATGCGAAGTTGATAATCTTTATTTCTATTATATTTAATTTCTAGAGTTGTGGGATCCTAACGTAGCTTATTATATACTTGATTTATTGAAATATTTGATCCTTATTTATATCAAAGGAAAATGTGGGAAGGTGTTTTCTGCCAAAGCAGACTGTTGATCTGCCTAACTCAGTCACCTTTAAACTTTTTAGTTCTAGCAGGCTACTCGGAGGGATGACTTTTGTCAGAAATGTGAAGAGTACTTGCAAAGGGCTTTGAGATTTAGACCAAGTGTGCCCAGTTTTGCATTCCTGCAGTGATAGAACTTGCCATACCATTTTAACGTCAGCTGTCTAGCTCATAGAGAGCCAGTCTGGTGTAGAAGCTAAAGGCACCAGGCTGGAAACCGGGAGGCTGAGTGCTAGTCCTGCCTTAGGCACGGAGCCAGCTGGGTGACTTTGGGCCAGTCTCTCTAAGTCCTAGGAAGTCCTAAGTCCTGAAAACCTTGCCAAGAAAATTGCAGGGACTTGTTCAGGTAGTCGCCAAGAGTCGACACTAACTTGGAAGAACCAAAACAAACAAACACCCTAGCTCATAACTAACTACACTGGAAGCAAGTGACCTTCCATATTGTGAGGCAGGAGCCTTTCCCTTACCACCTAGAAATGTCAGCACTAGAACTGGGACATATTTTGTGTGCTCTGCTGCTGAGCTACAGTTCTGGACTGATAAAAGTGAAGCCTGCATGGATTCTTGGACGTGCAGGCATGAAACTCACAATTCTCTTGTGAGCTGCAGGTAGTCGATTAACCACCATTTGTTCAGTAACCATTCAAAGTTACAGCAGTGCTGAACAAAGGGACTTAATGGCGAGTCCCCAAAATTATGGCTGTTTTTGGTGCCCCCGCAGTCACGTGATCAAAATTCAGGCACATGGCAGCCGGCCTGCACTTAACGACTGCAGGGGTGCTTCGACTCCCCTCACCTGCCTATCTCTCCACTGTCTCTGCCGTTTTGGCCACCTGCATCCTGCCTTGCGGGGTGGTAAGCAGCCCCAGAACCGCGCAGCTCTGGGGGTGCTTGCCACACCCCAGGAAGCCACAGCCGCTCTAGCCCCGTCCCAGGTCTGTGAGCCTGCTGCCCCACGCTCCACCACCCCAGCCCACCTTGCCATCTTCTTGCTCCCGTTTGCACGAAGCCAGTTCGTGGAGAAGCTGTTCACAAAGGGGTGTGCTTTGGCCAGCTTTGCGCAAAAGGGCAATAATAATAATTGCCTCTTTGCGTGAAGCCAGTACCTGCCTTCCTGTTGGCTGGCAGTGGGCACAAATAATAATGCCAGCCAGCCAGGAAGCCTTTTGCCTAGTGGTGAAGGGGCAGGGCTTGGCTCTGGGAACCACACGTAAGAATTGGTTCCTGGAGAAACCACTTGCAAAGGGGCCTGCTTTTGCCAGCTTCGCACAAAAGGGTTTCTTTAAAATTGAAAAATTTAAATTATACTGTTGATGTGCCTGGGCTATAAATGAGATTCCTTACAAATACCAAGAATATGAAAAAACTAGCTGATTATTTCATATTTTATGATTATTAAATTGGTCTCCTGAATTCAAGAGAAACGTTTTTTGATAAAGTATTAGGAAATCTTATTGAAGCAAATAGAGTATTTGTTTTTTAGTATGACTATTGTAAAAATTTGTAAAATTACAACTGGTAACAAAGAATGTTGTTCAATATTACCTATTTCAGGTGTTTGGAGAGGAAGGTTTAACTATAAATCTGGAAGATGTTCAGCCTCATGACTTTGGCAAAGTCGGAGAAGTCATCGTAACCAAAGATGACTGCTTATTGCTTAAAGGAAAAGGTGATAAAGCTCAGATTGAAAAACGGGTTCAGGAAATAATTGAACAACTGGAAACCACAACAAGCGAGTATGAGAAAGAAAAGCTAAATGAACGCCTGGCTAAGCTTTCTGATGGAGTAGCTGTACTAAAGGTAGTTACACTATGGGTTTTCTGTCTGGGTAAAACCAAGTTACATAATTTCATCTTTTTATAATTTTCCTTAGTTAGTAGTGTTTTCTTAGCTGGCAGCATACAAATTGAATAAATAAATAGAAGGATATGAATGGCTTTAACACACTTGAAACTTGGTTAACATTACAGCCTACTGTAAGGTCCCTGAGGTGTTGACTATAACCTACATGATCATTTACCTGGTTCAGATAGGGACAGTAATCCATCATATCCAGAAGGTGCTGGGTTGGGGGTAGTTGATCTAAGAACTGGTTACAAGTGGCTGTGAATGTATTGTATTGAACTTGTACAAGCAGCTGGATTTTGTGAAAACAGTATCTAAAGCAAGGTACAGGAAGGCTATATAGTACTTTCCTCAAATGTGGTTTATGGCAGCTGTGGTTTGTTGAACTCAAAATAATATTTATTTGTGGCCTGAGGCATTTCTTAAACTGGAAAAGGTGCAGTTTCTTCAGTGGTGAACGTAGTAAGATACTTAATCCTGCTATAGAACTGAAGATTAGTGTGGTTAGTTTTTAATGTCAAAGGGAGCTGTAACATTTATTTCTAACAGCAGCATTCCAAGTATGTATGAGAAGCTACCTTTTCAAGAGTCTTTCAGATTACAGAACTCTGCAAATAACTTCTAAGTGAGAACTTGACAACAATCTAAACAAGGATTTCTCTTAGGTTGGAGGAACAAGTGATGTTGAAGTTAATGAGAAAAAGGACAGAGTCACTGATGCCCTAAATGCCACTCGTGCTGCCGTAGAAGAAGGCATAGTCCTGGGGGGTGGCTGCGCATTGCTCCGCTGTATTCCAGCCCTAGATGCTTTGACCCCAGTCAATGAAGATCAGAAAACTGGTAAGTAAATGGCAATTATTTTTTTTGTTACTATAAAACATAGTTGGACATTTAGATTCTAAGTAACTTCAAAACTTTCTGTAGTTCCCTCCATTCTCCCCAGTGTGCCTGTCCTTTCTTACCTACTTCAGAAATTGACTCCAACTATCCAGAGCCTGTTGAGAGCTGGAGAATAGGAGATAAAAGACCACAAAATTAACTTCAGGATTCAGACTTGAAATTTTACATAGAAAGATAGGCAACATATATGAAAAATTGTCAATGTTGGTTCCATTATCAGCAGTGAAATTACTGTCAAATATTTGCATTTATGTGATGAGCTTCTGTAATAACCAGAACTCATTCATTTTAGGCATAGAGATCGTTAGGAGAACACTGAAAATTCCAGCTATGACTATTGCCAAGAATGCAGGGGTTGAAGGATCACTGATAGTTGAGAAAATCATGCAAAGCCCGCCTGATGTTGGTTATGATGCTATGCTTGGCGACTTCGTGAATATGATAGAAAAAGGCATCATTGACCCAACAAAGGTAAGTACAGTTTTCTAATGATTCTGTGATAGTGCCCTTGGGTAGTAATTCATTATTTTATATAATACTCTTAATCCATTCATAGGTTGTGAGAACAGCACTGATGGACGCTGCAGGAGTTGCTTCCCTTTTATCTACAGCTGAAGCGGTAGTAACTGAAATCCCCAAAGAAGAGAAGGATGCTGCTGCTGCTATGGGAGGAATGGGTGGAGGAATGGGAGGTGGTATGTTCTAAGTCCTAGGCTACATGGATGCGTATCATGAACTACAGTGTGCGACCTGATAGTTTAAGTGAACCTTGGGTCAGAGTCAGGCAGGATGGATAGTGACTGCAGAGAAAGGGTCTGTGCTTAAAAAAAAAAAAAAAAATCACTGTAACATTCAGTTACTGGAGTTCAGTTGACACATTACGATTGTTTACAGTCATTGTCCATGCCTACAGATAATTTATTTTGTACTTTGAATAAAGACATTTGTACATTCCTGATACTGGGTGCAGATCCATGTACCAACGCTGTGCTCTGAACTTAAAACCAGTTGAAGCACTTGCAATTCTGCTAAATCAGACTTTATTGGTGCCTGCCGTCACTAAAAAATGCAGAAGCCATTGTGTGCAAGACTGAATAAAATTGTGTACAAAGTAGACAAATATACAATTATGTGACAACTTTATGTAATAAAAAGATTGCTCTAACGTATGGTATGTATTAACTTATTCACAACATAATCCTAATCATAGCAAGTACTAGATTTTCCTGGACAATATTTCTTGGATTTCAGAGCCAACTGGCAATAACTCTTAGTAAAATCTTTTTTCTCAAAGGAAGACAAGTTACTCTTCAAAGGTAACTTCCATATAAAAATTGTTCTCAAGCTATTTTTCTTTTAATACATGAAAATGGAAAGTGAGATGATTAAGCTGCCTTCCAATAATGGCCCAAAAAAGTTTTAATAATATTTTTGTAGCTGAAGGTAGAATTGAAGCAGTTTAGAATCCCACTGTACTTTCATTTAATCTAAGAACTTCTCTTGCCTGAGTAATCCCTTTTCATGATTAAAGCTCTAGGGCTAACTTGATTGTGGGACCTATGAACAATGTTGAAGCAGTTCTGTAGTAAGGAATGCAGCTGACCACATATTAACAGTACCCTCACATTTATCAAAAATAAAAAATGAGGAGTGCATGGTGTCATAAAAGAATATAGGAGATAGTATGTTTATGAATCAAGCAAGGCTTATCAAACTCTATTACAAACATTAAGTGCAGCAATATATAAAATTATAAAGGTGTTAAATTCAAATACACTGTTGCTTTAACTTAAACTATATTTACATATAGTTAATGCCAATGTTACAGAAGCCAAGTCACGCAAACAGTAGTATCCCTTCTCCTGTTTTTCCTAATCTGTTTTCCAACTTTCTAAAGCAGATTGAGAACACTATGGAGGAAGGTGGGAATGTGCTTTGCTAGCACTGTCAGTTCTGCTGGTAGAAGAAAGCCACTAGAAGCAAGCCATAAACCCCCAGGCATTATGGTTTGTCATTAACTGGAACATTTTTAAAGTGAGAATTCATGATTATTCATATTAGACCCAGTATATGTAGCCGCCTGTTGGAATCTTGCAACAGTGTACTACAGTACCATATTAAATAATGTGCTGATGAAGCTGAACCCTTTCTGTAGGATTCATATAACTTACTAAAATACCGCATATTAAGTCTGCTACCAAAGTTTATGTACTAAGAAAAAAGCTTTGCTTTCAGAACTGCACACTACTAGTTAAAGCTAATTTTGAATACTAAAAATAACTTAAATATGCATTTAAAATAATAACTTAAACTTGATTTCAATAGTAAATATTAAACATTGTCAAAATAAGGCTATAGAACTGGTAACAGTGCTGAGTTTTATACATGCTGATGAAAAGATGAGGGAGGCAATTGTAAATGTAGCTGCCACTCAGTGAACTTACCAGCACCTTAGAATTGCACTTGACTTATGTACATCTGCATCTTACATGCATGTTTTATACAGTAGTAGTATACATAATTGGCAAAAAATGCCCCATATAACTGGAAGCGCACATGAGAAAAACATCTCATATGTAAATGCGTTGTCCAAGAAGTTTGAAAACTACTTTATGTATGATGCACTTCATGAAGCATTAACTCTCGAGGTATTCTGGTTTCTGGGCCATACAACTTGGCTGCTCTTCTTTCAAATGCAGCTACCATCTGTTTAACGACTTCATCAAAGAACAATGTGGCAAGCTGAGAATGCAGAAGGGAGCGAAACTCAAAAGAGATCTGTAATGGAAAATAAATTACCAGTCACCCCTAATAATTAAGATGGGCAGGCAGTCATTTTTACATTAATCCATTTTGGTGAATAATGGCTAGTTACAACATCATAAGAAAATCTGGGCATTTTTCTTCTGCAACTTCAATCTAATATTTATAGATTCCAACTTTCATGAATCATTTTGCCTTCATTTACCCTAAGAATAATCTTTCCTATTCAAATGGTATTGTAGCGCTCAGTACAATAATATATAGACAAAATGAGTACCATGGGACTTCGAACAAAAGCATGTGGCATTTTTTGGTTTACTTCCAAGTTACATAGTGCTCCCCACACAACACAATACTTCCTTAGCTTTATTTTTTTTAAAATTTTCTATCCTGCCTTTATTATTTTTATAAATAACTCAAGGTGACAAACATACTTAATACTCCTTCCTCCTCCTATTTTCCCCTCAACAACAACCCTGTGAAGTGAGTTGGGCTGGGAGAGTGGGACTGGCCCAAGCTCACCCAGCCACCTTCCACACCTAAGGCGGGACTAGAACTCTCAAGTCTCCTGGTCTCTAGCCCATTGCCTTAACCACTAGATCTGTCTGTATCCCTTCTCCCACATAATCAGTATTGCAGGTTCGCTATGTTCTAGGACTATATTATTTCTAATTCAAAGTGCTTCACAGTCCTTTGGAGCACATGGGGGCATTCCAACAGTATCTGTCTGCAACTGAAAGCAGCTGTGTCTGCTAGGACTGCATAGCTGTCTTCTATAGCTTGCAGGCCAATCCTAGATAAGATTTAGCTTAAGGAAGTGCCAACAGGTGTTATATGCATGTCCATGCGTGCTCACTCCTAAGGACCATTTTTCTTTAGAATCCAAAGCACTGCACAGTTAAAAATACCTAACCAAGAACTCTTATATCCCCATTTAAGAAGGCTAAATAGTTATATTTAAAGACAGGAGTCTTCAAGTTATGATGGTAATTGGGACTGGAATTTCCATCACTAAGTGATGCAGCCATAAAGCACAATGTTAGTGATGGCAATCCCAGTACTCCCCATTGCTGTCATTAATCACATTCCACTGGTCGTTAGCCGAGGACCCACCCTGATCCAAGCCATTCCGGACTTGGTCCCTCCCAGCACCAAGCCTTGGTTCTTTAATGTGAGGGGCTGCCTCCCCTACAACTCCCTGCAACAGCCTATCTCCCCCAACACATCTCTGTCCTTTTGGCCACCCTGCACCCTGCCTTGCAGGGTAGCAAGCAGCCCCAGAACTGCGCTACTCTGGGGCTGCTTGCCACACTGGCTCAGGGGCTTCATGGCATGCCACAGCTCAGGCTGCAGGAAGTCCGAGTCGAAGTGCAAAGCCGCAGCCACCCATGGAAGCCTCAGCTGGCCCAGGCCAGTCCCAGCTGTGGTTGCCCTCACCACCCTGCACTCCAAGGCCCCTGCCACCCTGCGCTTCACCAGCCCAGCTGACCTCTGCCATCTTCCCCTGGTCTCACAAGGAAACTGTCGTGCACAAATGGGAAGAAAGCCTCATGCAGCAAGCAGCTGCCTCGCAAAGGGCAAAGCCAGGCATGTTTGGTCAGCAGCAGAAGCAAGAAGATGGCGAAGTTCAGCTGGGCTGGTGAAGCATAGGGTGGCAGGGGCCATGGATTGGAGGGGGTCAAAAGGGCATAGATCGGGGAGACAGGCAGTGGGAGGAGTTGAAACGCCCCTGCAGTCATAAATGCGGGCAGGCTGCCAAGTGCCCAAATTTTTATCACGTGACTGCAGAGGTGCTGCAACAGCCATAACTTTGGGGACCAGTCGTAAGTCCCTTCATTCAGCACTGCCATAACTTCAAACGGTCGCTGAACGAATGGTTGTTAAGCAAGGACTACCTGTAAATAAGTACACTGGTCCACTGGTCCACTGACACATTGCATTTTACTAGTCTATATTCTAAAAAATAGTCTTTGTCAATAACAGGCAATAATTTGGCCAGTTCTGACAATTTCCCTGTTCAAAACAACAATATTGAAGATACAAAAAAAAGCTACAAGTAATCCTTGCTTAATGACCACTCATTCAGCGACCATTTGAACTTACAATGGCGCTGAATGAGTGATACTTACTACTGGTCCTCATAGTTGTGACCATTGCAGTGTCACGTGATTGTGATCTGGGCACTTGGCCAGCTTGCCATTATGACATTGCAACATGCTGCAGTCACCTGATCACCATTTGTAACCACTGTTGGCTTCCCACAAGCAAGGTCAATGGGGAAGCCAGGAGGAGGTGGCAAATAGCGACCACATGATGTCACGCTTAACGACAGTGCAGATTCACTTAACAATGGCAACTGGAATTGCCATCACTAAGTGGTGCAGTCACATGATATCATGCTGTAAGACCGAGTCCTTAGCAACAGAAATTCTGGTCCCGAATACCCTCATTAACTGAGGACCACCAGTATTCAGAAAAAAAATCCTGAAAATACCCAAAGCAAATTGTATTTGAATGAAATGCTGTGAAAAAAACAATGAAATGATAATGAAATTGCTAGTGCTACTGGAATAATTTATTAGTGGAATAATTTATTCCATGTGTATTAAAAATTTCTTGGAAATAAGCATTTTTTTATTGCTTAAAAGCAAGTTCATTAAAGGTGGATGGCTGCAACTGAAAATTACGTCTCACAAACTCCCTCAGTAATTTTGCAATCATGATTTAAAGCAATCTATACAAAGCCACTTTGGTGTAGCGGTTAAGGCACTAGGCTAGAAACCAGGAGACTGAGAGTTCTAGTCCCACCTTAGGCACGAAACCAGCTGGGTGACCTTGGGCCAGTCACTCTCTCTCAGCCCTACGAAGGAGGCAATGGCAAGTCACTTCCATAACATGCACATTAAAATACATATTTAAAATGCTTAATTAGAACAATACTGCAACCAGACATGGCTTCAAAAATACATTCCCCTGGTCTCAAGTTATTCTGGAAGGCTTATTTTACTACTTACTGAAAAATCCAAGGTGCATGTCCTTTGATAGCCAGGAATTCCTGGACTGAAGCGCCACACAGTTTCCAGATGATTAAATAATTTTCCATCTGTACATGATGCCTGTGAGAAATTTTAATTAAATAAATTTATATCACAATCAAAATTCTGAACCCCATATTTTTTAGAATACAACTTAATTTCTATACTTTTGTGTATTACATGATCCATACAATACCACAGTAAGTGCAGAAAAAACATCAGAAGTATTTTTCAGCATGGAGCAAAATTGAAAGGAACACTGCATTAATCTGTATAAAAATCCAAGATGAATGAGCTTCCTCTTAGAAGAGTCCAGCTTACTTTGAGCTTTGCAACTGTTTCTCAGCAGTATTTTTTCACTTCTGCAAAGACAAAACCTGTTTTCTCAGGTAAAAGTAAAAAAAGTCCAACAACTGAAAAAAAATCAACTTGAAGATGGATAATTTCTTAAAAAGTGTAATCTAATCCTTACAACTGCTTTATTTTCATTTCTTCTCTTTGGGAAAATTCTTTTATTTTTCCTTCTGAAGGATACACTTCAAAGAATCTATTTCATGTTGGCCCAACTATAGCAATTACTTTACAGGAACAACCTTCTAATCTTAACAGTGCCTCAAAAGAAGTTGAAATATGCATTACAGAAACAGCCTGGAGGTAAATAGGAAACATCCGAGAAGCACAGAAAGGAATTAAAAAGCTGGTGGAAGAATTTTCCAGCTTCAGTCCCCAGCACCTGCACTTGAAAAGGATCAGATAGGAGTGATATGACCCAAGACAGGCAGTGCCAGTTTCAGTAGACAATACAAATTTAAAAGTACAACTAGTTCAACCTGGTATAATGCAGCGGTGTATCTGTCATTATACCAGTCTATGCAGGCAGGAAGTGACCCAGAGGTTCTTTTAGAACATGGACAAGTTGGGAAACAAAAAAAGGTAATGTTTGCTTTCCAGAACAATGTGGTAATAACTACACACTTTTAGATAGCTTTAGCACTGTAGAATAATTGAAGAACCAGCATTCAGTTCATTAAACCTTTTTAATAATCATTTAATAATCATTTATAATTAAATTATATACATTTAATTATAAATTTATATAATTTAATTATATGGGCAAGGATCAAGTTTTGGCTTGGCAGAATAAAAACAAGATATACTCCTGGGAGTATTTGATATTGTAGTTTTAGGTGTGACTATTCTAATTAGAATCTCAACCATTATACTCTAAGGTATGAGAATGTAAAATTAAGTGTAAACTGTTTGCATAACTTTCTTATGTAGCAATTTTGAGCAATATAGTTTTGAGTGTTTTATGCAGTCTGGGCAACCTGATTGTATCTTGCCGTTGGACTGGCTCTTTCTAATCTGCATTCAGTAGAGTTTATCCTTGCTACCACTGGCTTTTGTGGCACGGCATGGTCTCTGCAACACATGGCACAGCGAAAGCCATTTTGGATCTGACTGATGAAGTTGAGAGACCAAGGAACAAGAACTGTGACTGCTGCGAGAGACTTGCAGTAGTGCTACTGTTGGAATTCATTCAAGTGTGCTACTTTGCAGCTTTGTGCTTTCATTTCAAGCAGTAAGGGAGTTTAAAAGGACATTTCTACCCAGCCTCGTCTGAGAAAATTAAGGTCTGCTTGCAAATTCAGGCAATTTAATTCTTCCAGCTGAATTATCATATATCTAAAGCAGAGATATCAGCACTGTGCTATTGATTAGATTTTAATACATAATCTTTTAATTACAGTATGTACCTGGGATAAGCGCAAAAGAACCAGGGGAGGGACGTGAATGCCCCTATAACTGTAGTCAAGAGTAGGTGGAGATATAATGTTGGGGGTCAACTAACCAGGTCAGCAGAAGTGGGACTACATTATGATCATTCTCTCTTCTGGTTCTCCTCCCGTCTAGGAGGAACCCAGTTGCTGCACTACCTTGCCCTCAGCTCTGCTAGTGCTGATGTCAGGTCAGGTCACTCCAAAACAGAACATGATTTAGTTCTGGATGAAGGGGCTGACCTCGTATATATAAACGGGACCCGAGTAGGTGAGCTAGGATGAATTAGCTCCCCCAATTGTGCCCATCTGGGTATTCTCTCCATCACCAGCATGGACTTGAAGAGGGTCAGGGAGGGGGAGTTGCTGTAAACTACAGGGATTCCATCTCCAGGCTTCCTGTCTGGTTGAGTACCAATCCTGAATGTCTGTACCTTGTGTTGGGCAATCAGGACAGGTGGGGATTCTGCTGGTGTATCACCCACACTGCTGCCCATCAGCATCACTCCTTGGGCTGATAGGCTTGGTTCTGGACTCCCAAATTGGTTGTCCTGGGGACGTGAACATGCATGCCAAGGCTACTTGATCTGGAGTGGCCCAGAACTTCATGGTTGCCATGTCAACCATGGGGCTGTCGCATCATATCATAATCCAACACATATCGCAGAGCATACTTTGGATACAGTTTTCTCAGCCAGGCAGGAGGAAGTGATCTGAACATGGGAGTCCTAATGGTCACCACCATGTCATGGTTAGTTCAATTCCTGGTGAAGTTTAGACTGATACCGGTTTTTCCCCTCTGAAAGAGTGGGGAACACATTAAATATGATCTGCTCCTGGAGACCAGTGCCTCCAGATTCCAGAGGGCTCTGGGGGAAATTCCTGCTGGTATGACTGGTGCTCCTGTCAATACCCTGGTTGCTTGGTGGAACCCAGAGTTACCCTGGGCAGTTGACACAATAACATCTAAACACTTTCTCTCTGCCTGCAGAACCCAAGCAGCACTTTGGCATACCCAAGCTGAGGGCTATGAAGCAAGTGGGGGGTCAACTAGAACACAAGTGGAGGAAAACTCATGCCAAATGCAATCAAATGCAGCCTAGAGGCCTTAACAGGCTTTCTCAGTGGTAGAAAAGGGCAACAAAGAAATGTTTCCTCTCCACCTACACTGCATCTTTTCAGTATCACCCAGTAGAGCTTTTCTGAGTGGTAACGGACCTGTTGCACTAACCCAAAGCAGTTGCTGTACCCTAAGTAGCATGCTCAGAGAAATTCACAAGACATTTTGAAAATAAAGTTGCTTGCATTCACCACAAATTAGCCCCTATAGTTAGTAACACCAGAAGTGTCCAGAGCACCATCCTGTCCTGTTTTATTGGACAGGTTTCAGTTACCGACGCCTTAGGAGGTGGACAAGGTACTTTGTTGTGTTTGGCCTCCCACTTGTGTGCTTGATCCCTGCCTTCCTGGCTTATTAAATCTAATAAGGAGGTCTGGCTGGCTGATCCAGAAAGTTGTAAACACCTTGTTGAGAGAGGGAGCCGTTCTAGCCTCTTTAAAACAGACCCAGATTAGGCTATTTCTGAAGAAACCAAACCTGGACTCAGAAGATGAAAATAGTTATAGGCCAGGGGCCCTTCCTGGGCAAGGTACTTGAGCAGGTGGTAGCCAAAACTCCAGGCTTTGTTGGATGGAACTGATTTTTTAGATAGATTTCAATCTGGTTTCAGGCATGGCACAGAACAGAAACTGCCTTGGCACCCTATGGAATGACCTGTATTGGGGAGTGCAACTCTGTTAGTCCTCCTGGACCTGGACCTTTCGGTGGCTTTCAGTACCATTGACTACGGTATTCTCCTGGACAGGCTGTTCTAGCTGGGATGTGGCAGCCCTGTACGATGGTAGTGCCACTCCTACTTGATGCCTGTTTCCAGAAGGCAGTGCTGGGGGATTACCATTCTGCCTCATGGTAGTTGGGCTGCATAGTCCCTCAGGGCTCCATTTTATCTCCTAAGCTTTTTAACATCCACATGAAACCACTGGAATAGGTCATCCAGTGAGCTGAGGTGCCATCAATATGTGGGTGATACCCAGCTCTACCTCTCCTTTTCATGTAATGCAGGTGAGGCGATTGGCGTTCTGAACCAGTGCCTGGACAGGGTAATGGAGTGGGTGAGGACCAATAAACGGAGATGCAATACATACAAGACAGATACTGTTTGTGGGTGGTAGTTCTGTCCAGCTGGGGGGTGCCCTGCCTGGCCTGGAGAGGTCCACGTTCACCCTAAAGGAGCAGGTTTGCAGTTTGAAAGTGGTCCTAGATCTATCATTGCCATAAAAGGCCCAAATGGCTTCTGTGGTACAGAGTGCCTTTCAACAGCTTTGGCTGATTTATCAAGTAGGACCTTCCTCAAAGGCAGCCTCACAATGCTCCGGTAATTTTCTGGTTGGACTATTGCAATGCACTGTATGTGAGGCTACTTTCAAAAAGAGTCTGGAAACTTCAGTTGGCTCAAAATAAGAGTGGCTAGACTGCTCACTGGGACTGGCTGATATGAATACTAAAGTAAGCCAGTATTTCACCATCTACACTGGCTGCCACTCTGTTTCTGGACCCAATTCAAAGTACTGGTTTTGACCTTTAAAGTCCTCAAGGCTTAGGGCCAGATTACCTGAGGGAGCATCTTCTCTAGTATGTACCTGACCTGGATCTTAAGGTCTCCTGAGGCCTTCCAGGTCCCCCCACCACCAAAGGAAGCAAAATGGTTCTCTACAAGGGAGGGCAATTTCCGAGGTGGCATTCCTATATAGAATGCCTTCCCCAGACAGGCTCAACTGGCACACACATTAACATTATTCCAGTGCCAGGCAGAGACCTTTTATTTTCCTAGGCTTTTAAAACATATTTTAATCATATTCTAATTCATATATTAATTCATATTGTTTTAGATTGCTATGACTGCCTTACTGCTGCCTGGTTTATATGGTGTATTTATTTAGTATTTTATTTTATTTTATTGGGTATGTCTTAACTCAAATTGTTTTATTTCTTTTTTCTTTTTTGGTGTAAATCACCCAGAGAGCTTTGACTATTGGGCAGTTCAAAAATTTAAATAACTAAATAAATTACACATACACTGAATGAAAATACTGTTTACCCTTTAAAGCAGGCCTGCTTCTATAGCTTTCCCTCTGCACCCTCTTCCAGTTTAGTGCTAGTTACATATATCCAAGTATTTTCCCCAGCAATAAGTCATGTCTAGGAGATTTGCAAGGAGAAGAGTAATCAGAGGGAGAGCCAACCCACAATTTCCTGGTCAAAATATGGGTGGGTAAGATTTCTCACTGACAACTCTTGGAGTTCTTATATTCTATATTAAAAAGTGCGGCAGTTCACATACAACAACAAAAAATAAGCATTACCTTAACCAAGTGAGGTCTGACTAGTGTAACAACTGATGTGTATTTTTCCAACACAGGAGGAAATCCTATTTCTAATTTAGCTTTGCAGTATCCTGAACGTTTGGATAATACATCTGATTTTTTGCACCAAGGAACAAAGTTCTTGTATTCGCTTACAACAGCTACCACATCATACATTTCTTGCATAGAATACCTGGTAAACAAGAAAAATGGAAATATTATATTTCATTTCTCTATTTCCCTTTGCTTTAAATATTATTCCAACCATTCTATAAACAAATATGAAATTTCAGTTAGCTTTCTCACACAAGGTTGTACTTCAAGGACACAACTCTTACTGCCATTCCAGTATTTAATTGCTCTGAAAACAAGAGGCTGTTCATACCTTCCTTTGCACAAGCCTAAATCCCAATGGATTTAGTAGAAGACAGCCAATATAATCCTGTGCATACAATGCTGGCCTTTAAAAGAGACCTTCCTATTCTGTCATAAACTCTTTGGGTAATCTTGAACAACTTCCTCTCAGCCTTGACTCTTTCCTTATAACACAAGGTATTAAAATTATTTAAGGGGACTTGGGACAGGAAGGATGAATAATAAGCAGTTTATCAAAGTAAACCCACATCCATACTTTGAGAGTTAACCTTTGATAAATAACTGCAGCCTCAAAATCTGTATTTATCTGTTCAGAATTTAAAAAATAAAAAAATAAACATATTGTGTAGAAAGTAGAAAATATAAGTTAGTCATCAAAACTTTTGCAAACTACATTTAACTTCCTGGAAAAAGGTAAAGGATCTTGGTAAAAATATACAATAGTGATCTTCTGTTGATTAAAGGGTATAGCAGACATTTGGGTTCAGAATTTTAACTCTACTTATTTTATGTGATCTTTGTTTTTATTCCCCAAAGCTATTACTGTACCTTGAACTGATCTTCAAAGCCTAATAAAAATGAGAGTAAAAGTATGAGGTGGTAAGTAAGCAGAAACCTTTAAAACTTAATTTATATGGTCCATTTCTTTCAAAAGGCAACATGAGATTCTCCTATCAGGCAACATATTGAAAGGAATCACAACCCTACCTGCTGCCAGAAGAGTGTATCAATAGTTATAATTTTTGTCTGGTGGCAGTTGATGCTACTTGCCCATTACAGAGAATTCCTGGGCACAATGCCTTGCTTTGAGTAAGAATTCCTTGTCAGCAAATGCTGAAGTAAAAAAAGCTTACCATATGCCCCCATATAGATAGTCTTTATAACCACATGAACCAATAATGCCTTTGTCTGAAGAAGGACCTCTGAGAATGAAGTTCCTATACTGCTATCCCTAATACATACATTCACATAAATCTGTGGAAGAAGCATGGCATGTTCTCCAACATCATGTGGCAGGTCTGCTTCAACTATGTTGACATACTTACCCAAAACATTTTCATAACTGATAGTATGAGATAATACTACACCATGCTATTTACACTACATACATTATCTCAAGAAAAGGACAATATATCCTGTTTATCAATAACTAATAATGATCTCCTCATAATAGAATTATGGAGTAAGCAAAGAACTATACATCCTGTGTTGGTGTCCTCAAACACATAGCTGCCCTAAAAATCATATTTTGTGAACTTTAATCCTGTTTACATACAGTAGGACTATAAACTTCCCAGAGTGGATCAGCAACTGAAACAGCATATAATTTAGTAAAACAAAATTAATTAAACAAAATTTAAGGAATGTTTAAATAATTTAAAATTAAAGTATGAAATTCAGGAAATTCATAATGAAATAGATACGCATCAATTTTAACTATATTCACAAGTTAAGCAAAGGCAACAGAAAATGGGAAATTGACTGGTTTCATCATGCAGTCCATTAGTATCTACTTCCACATAACTGCCCAACTACTTTTTTATACAAACCCTATAATCCTTCTTTCTGAATATTCTTTCCTTTTGTTCACGAATGGTGCAGTAATGTTGAAGTAAGTTCTTCTTGGAAAGGCACAATTTTTTGCTGGTATTTGTGGCAGTGGGGCTTTGCTCACCAATATTTCCCAAGAAGTCAAATGCCTGCAATGATTTAAACATTTTAATCAGAACAGGCGCCTGGTTAACACAGTATAAATGAGCCAACAAAACAAGAATAAAAATAAAGAGTAGCACAAGGACAATCAAAGCTCAGGATTAGGTTTTTATGCCTTGGACAAGCTAAATATATCTCAGTCATGAGAGAACCTGGCAACAGTACAATATAAAGGCTGTCCGCCTTAAGACTTGGCTCTGAATCAATCTGAGGCCTCACACTACTGGGTTCATGTATTTGAAAAGCAAGTTTCTTGTCAGAATGGCAAGCATCATATACATTGAGCTTTTCTTCTATAGTTGTAAAACATGACTCAAATAGAGAGCTGAAATTATTTTTCATACAGTACTATTTCTTCCCCTTTGAAGGGTCTTAAGTCTTTGACAAGTATATAGACTTTTGGCCTGTACAGACTGTTAGAATGACAGTTACCTATTAGACCTTTTAGGGCCACTCTTCCTTTCAATATTTTCCCACACTTATCAGCACAGTCAGCAAGGCATGGGTCTTCTATTATAAACATTTGGTTCAGTATTGCCATATACTTCATAGAAAGCAATGCTGCTTGCTTAGATTTAGCTATCTGTATTTTCCGAGGTAGCTATAAAGGCACGAGCAATTTCATGCTAACAGTAATCTTACTATAAAATACTATATCCACACAAAATTCTGCTCCTGCAATAGAACTTCTACCAGGATTACTCTATGTCTTTAAAACAGGGGCAGGAAACTTTTTTCAGCCTTGGGACCTTGCCTTTGTGCCCTGCCTGGAAGGTACAGAAGGTCATGGCATCACCAAAGATGACACCAAAAAATTAGGACTTTTTTTTACATTTCAGGAGGATTTTAAAGGTCAAATGGATTCCTTAAACCTTACAGAAATACAAAAAAAGGAATTTGCCCTATCCATTTTGGGAATGCCTTGGGGCTGTAAGCAGTTCACAAGTCATGGGTTGCCAAGTCCTGTTTTAAAAGCCCTCTCCTAGAACTCTATCCTCCAAAAAAAAAACTCTGCCGGAACCCTCAGTCTTCCAAAGCAAATCTTGAATGGCATGGGAGGGGCTGCAGAGAGAAAGGAAAATAATCCTTTTTCACTTCTGCTGACAGAGGTTCTGTTAAGTAGAATTTTATTTGGAAAGTTCACTCAATTACCATATCTGATAATGTAATACCTCCATGAATTTGTTTAGAAGCATATAAATCATCTACTTATTGACTATATTAATTCTAAAATACTTGCAAAGGGGCAGGGGGAAGATGAGATTTAATTCATTCCCCTGATCTCAAAGATTCCAAATGTTATGACCTAATTAAACCAGTCAATAATAAATATTAATATTCAAATATGTGCTAAAAATTATTCAACTTTTAAAACTAAGAGTTTAACTTGTCCAATATTTAATCAGAGGTATACTATTTAACTTGTTGCTGCAGAAGAGCCACTAGCATCATTCCTAATCTCAACACAAAAATCAAATAATGAAAATTATACAACTTAAAATGACATCAAACTGTTGTCTTTTATTTTGATCTCATAAATTCAAACTGTGTCTTTGGTATTCCTCTTATCTGACTACACTATTATTTGGAAAATTATACAGGAAGTAACATTGACCAGAACATTAGATAAGCAAATTCGTGAGGCCAGTTTTCAAAGGAGGCAAAGCAATTAATTTAAAAATGAGTTAATTTCTGCAACTATAGGAGTTGTGAAGCTCTTATTAACTAAATCAAAGCCTGAACTTTTATTTCCAATCACAAAAGTCTAGATCAATCTGAACTGTAACGTTAGAATCAAGTAATCATAAGAGAAGTTAAAAATGGACTTGACCTTCCTCAATTAGCAAACAGTTTTATGTAGCAGATTAAAGGATATATTTCCTTAATCGAAAGTAAGCGTAACTATCTTTGAATAAGATTTCTAAGGAATAGATTTTATTTTTCTGCTTCAGAAGTTGGACTACTGTAATAATTCATAAAATGGAGGACAAATACATCTTATCCTTAAAGAATAGGTATTTGTATTAGAGAGAAGAATATATTTTGCAGGAATGTTAGAGGGTATAACCAGTTCCTTATTGTTCACATTTCCAAGGAACTGTTTTTTGATGAACACCGACATAGATATTCCAGATTGTTTTCTCTACTGAAATTGCAAGCTAAGATACAAAGCATCTGCCATTTGAAGTAAGATGCTTTTAAGATGGTGAAAGCTCCACTTACAATCTGTTGTACATCAATTAGTACTTCTAAAAATGAAACTAAAGAAAAAGAGAGAGAGAAGATGAGAGAATACTTATAAAAGCAAATATATTAATTCAAAATATTTCAG
The DNA here is from genome assembly GCF_035149785.1 of Candoia aspera. Classification (NCBI taxonomy): domain Eukaryota; kingdom Metazoa; phylum Chordata; class Lepidosauria; order Squamata; family Candoiidae; genus Candoia; species Candoia aspera. The sequence continues at coordinate 178,701,089 of NC_086153.1, forward strand.
TTAATTTGTCAGTTTATTAACAAGCTGTGGAAAATTAACCCTGAGAGATTAATACTAAATGAAAAACTGTTTGATCAGAAAATACTAAAATATAAACTTATTCAGCTACATGAGAAGTGACAAATCAAGCAATATCTAACAGAGAAAAGATGACTTTGATTAGCCCAAAGGGATTACCCTAGCCTTCACTGTATCTCAAATGTCAGTTTTGGAAAAATAATGTTATCATATGATGATTATATGATCTTATGTTTGTATCATTTTAGTCTCTGAGGAACAGTTGTAAATAATCCAGACACATCAACAGTGGCAAGAGCCATTTACTCCATTTAATTGAAGAAGCTTTTAACAATTCTAATGATTGAAAATGCAAGCTACTATCTAGTTCAAGCAACAGTTTGCAAGCAGCCTACTGCTGTTATAAAACAAAGAAAATACAAATTTAACACATAAATCTCATTTGTACACATAAATATAATCCTAGGATTGAATTTTTTTTAAAAAAATTCAATTTAAAAGAATATGGAAACCTCAGTTTCATACCTTATCTATGTTTAATTCAGGCATGTATCACTCCACTTATGAATGCAGTGTTTTTAAACTGTGACTTCCATATATTTATTTGTTTGTTAGTTAGTTAATTAGTTATGGGAAACACAGGAAAACTGAAGCTCATTACTGCCTTCACGTATGCCAGTGCACACTGCAGTGAAAGGTGGAAGGTCCCCTGTGCAAGCACTGAGTCATGTCTGAGCCTTTGGGGGGAATGCCGCTTTCGCGACGTTTTCTTGACAGACTATAGTGGGGTGGTTTGCCATTGCCTTCCCCAGTCGTCACCTCCCCCAGCAAGCTGGGTACTCATTTCACCAACCTTGGAAGGATGGAAGGCTGAGTCAACCTGAGCCAGCTACCCGAGAATCCAGCTTCTGCTGGGATCGAACTCGGGTCGTGGGGAGAGTTTCGGTTGCAATACTGCCACCTACCACTCTGCACCACACGAGGCTCTTCACACACTGCAGTAGGTAGAAGAAAAATAAAGCAGAATCATTGAGACTTAAGTTGCTCAGTAAAAATGTACAACTATGGTATATTCTGGGATCAGAAATAAAACAACACCCTCAAAATATCTATTACTATATTTTACCATTCTAAATCATACCATGAATTTAAAAAAAACCCATGAATATCTGAAAGATCAAAGTCTCTTAATCAATTCTGGTACAATGCAAAGAATAACTTTGTTCTTCAAGACAACTACTGTGTTTTCCAAACTTTGGGTTGAGATGATGAATGGGGAGATAATACAAAATTCTATGAACAGATAAGATCTTGAGAGAGCTGGAACATCCATGCCTTCATCAGACAAAACAGGTGAAATGAGTAAGAAAAGAGCTTTACTTTCATGAAAGATTTACAAATCAGCAAATTTTCCCCTAACTACCTTCCCAGACCAATCTGATATTGAACTGTCGCTTTACTTTAATAAGGTGATCCTTTGGTGATTTTTTTCAAGGTGCCAGACAGGTTTTAGCTCAAATGCTCAAAAGCATTATGATGGATTAACAAGTATTAAAAAAGCAACTGGGAAAGTGTGATTAAAACTAAGCATTTTTTCTTCAACTGTTGAAATTATTCATCATTACTAGGCTCAAAAGAATACTCCAGATTAAATTTGCATACTGAATTGCAGATTGTCAGCTATTTCAATGCAGAACATGACATAAACATTTTCCCTGCCAAATGGCTCACCTAATACCTACAAGTGATAGAAAGGTGACATTTAACATTCATGGACTAATTTATAGGGGGAAGATCAATAAGTATAACCTCTGTTGCAGCCATTCAAATACCAGTCAAATACTGAAATATATCCCTTAGACTACTAAGTTATACCATATGCAGCCAACTAAGAAATAATAATAATGCCAACACACGCGCAATGCTGGTCTTGCTTGCAACTCCCAACCACATATTAAATGGAAACAGCAAAACCAAAAAAGGAAATTTGAGCAAGTCAAAATTACATACACATAAGAGAGAAACTTAGAGATGTAACTGTTTTCATGATAATAAATATCACAAACATTCAATTTGACATTCGCTTGACAGCTGACTAGCTTGATAATATACAGTTAAGTACCTGCTATTAACCAAGGCAGTTGTAATACATACAGCCTCTACTTCTTTCAAATATGACAGAACAGCTTTCAATATGAATTTTTATTACCTTTGTTTGACAGAAAACTATGTATTTTCTAATATATTCCCTATCATTTTCAAGTGCAGTATCTGCATCTGGAACGTGAAGGTTGACAGTGTTCAGGGAAAAAAATCATGTGTAAGACATCTCTAAAGTTGCCCCAAAGAGCAAGAGCTGAAAGAAAATAACATATATTTATTCTGCTGTAGAATATTGTGGGTAGCACACAGCAGTATATAAGTGTAAGTCACCAGATAGCCAGGTCACAGATTATTGGAATGGAAGAAAAATTTGTGGGGGATGAAAAGAAAAGAACTCTACACCGAAGATTCTCACATCATTTAGACCAGCTCAAACTTAGAAGACTTACACCAAGAGAATCTGCCCCTTCACCACTGAAAAGCTAAAATGGGGAACTAAACTTAGTGTACAACTTTTTAAAAAGATATTAAAAGATTTAATGTCATTCCTTTGTCCATTTGTGATACATATGCATACTAATAGCAAAATGAAGTAAAAATTAAATGACTACTCCAGCCCACTGATACTTTTTACATTTAACTAAGTTATAAAATTAAGTATCACAGGGATAGAGAAGATATCCAAAGTGTTCTATTACAAAAGTGTTTATTATTATTAGTACATTTTAGCTGGAAATCAACAATAGTCTGCCATGGCAAACAGAAGTAGTTTTGTCACTCTATTCTAGTACCACCCATTAACAGTAAAGATGGCTATTAAGTTCATAAAATTACATATGGGACGTTACACGGAGTTAAGCTGGCAACTAGTGTAAGGTTAAGGGCATCCAGGCGTCAGTGCCCTATATAAAAGGCCTGAGTGTCACACATCTCTGGCCAAAAATGCTTGTCTCCGGGCCTTCTATTCCGGATCAAGGGCGGAACTGTGAGGAGGAGAGGACGAAAGCAGCTGGGACCAAGCCCCTCAGGTACTCCCCAACCGCGGATTCTGTTGCTTTTCCGAGCCGGTGGGCGAGGTCCCAGGAAGGCAACCGCGCCTCAGTGGGGCTAACGAAGCAGACAGGAACTCTGACAAGAGATGGGAGGGAAAGGAAAAGCGAAGACGGCGGGAATCACCCTCGGCGCTCGTGACCAGGGAAAGGAGTCTCTGAAACCGGCGGCGGCGGCGGCAGACCCGCTAAGACGCCCCACTCAATCTGTGAAACGCCCACCAAACTTCCGTGAATTAGAGCTCTCCCGAGCCCGAGGAGAGAAAAGGTGGGGGGTGTGGGGCTCTCCGGACAACTTGCGCTCCCTCTCGCCGTACCTGAGGGCTACTCTGCGCGAAGGCACTGCCAACCTCTCCACCAGAGCCTTGCCAACAGCCCGACTGCTCCGCGCCATATTCGACTTTCCGCGGAGCCTCGAGCCACCCTCACTCCCCCATCCCACTCTGGCTCCCCCTCACTCCACCGCCTCCTCAACGGCCTCCCAACACCTGTCCACGCCTCCCTCTCAGATGCAGAACCAATCGCATGCAGGAGGTGCCGAACGCTAGCCTATCAGCGCAGAGCTCAAGCGAAACGTCAGCCCCCGGAGTTCGCCGCCTCCTTAGACGCTCTTACGGACTATTCCTTACCCTCTTCCTCTCGCCCCCAGCACGTGACTTACCGGACTCGCGCAGGAGTTCTGGCAGCGGGGCCGCGCACGATCACAAGACTGTGGCCGGGGTTATACAAGGCTCTCAGGTTCGTGAAAGTTAGAATTGGCACGCGATTGGCTGAATGGAATGCCATTCGTTTGCCCTTTTAAGCGGCGTACCTTGAAAAGCCAGTAATATTAGTAAAGTATGCAGAGAATGTCCGTGTTCTTCTTTTTTCCCATTTAAATCGTTCCTTGGCAGCAAAAGCAGTCTTAAAACGGGGGAAATCTTTAGCTGCTCGGTACTGGGCTATGACTCCTGCTTTTCATTTTCCACCGAGGCGATCTAAAGACAAGTTTCTTTTTGCCACTATTGGCAATCCAAGCTGGTGGGCTGTGTGACCCAGTTAACTCAGTTTTGTCCTCTGACAAATCCACTTCTGGCTCCCTACCAAACATGGCTATATTGTATGCACAGTGGTAGGTGAGAAACTGCTGAAGCGCAAAGAAGCCTCTGCTGCAAACATGAGTTGCAAAATGTGTTATTTACACTTCACAAATTCTATGTCTGTCAGAGGAATACAAAAGAAGCAGTTTCACTGAGGCAATAGAGTGTATTGTAATAGAAGATTTTTTTACAGTAATTTTACCGAACATTCCAATTAAAAAGATAACTAATAGAAACTTTAAAAAAAGAAAAAATAGTGCAGAAAAGGAAAAAAGAAGAAAAAATAAAGAAAAAAAATATATAAAGAAATGACTTCCCCCTTCATAACACAAGTATAAACAATTTTAGTAACTTATCACCTTCTCCTAAAATACAACAAATAATTTCATCTCTTCTCTATAAACAAATCTTTAAAGCCTGGTCCTTCAGTCCTGGTCAGCAAAAATCCATTAATGGTTACCAGAGATAACAACATACCTATTTTAACCTTGATCAATACACCAACTTTATATTCCTTCCTTTTTAACGATCTTGATCTTTTTTATATTCCTTCCCTTTACTTTTAACAATCTTGATCCTTACCCCCACAAATAATGTCCTAGAACTTGATTTCTTCTCATTTTTTCTTTGCCCTTTCTCATAAAATTATTTAAAACTTTAACAAGTCTCTTTTGTAAATACAATATAAGAAAGTTATCCAGGTCACTCTTTTGATCTGTTAAGATATCAGCCTGTTTTCATTTCTATATCTAGTGTAGTATCTCCTTCCATATCATTCCAGTAGCCCATCATTTTTAAATCCACTTTCAAATCAGTCTCAGTCCTATCCGGTAAAACTTGCTCCTCTTCCAGATCATCTTCCAAACACAGTCTATTTATAATGGCAGACACTCTTAAAATTAGCTTCTGGATCCCTTGTTCACAAATATCCTTCAATACAGTTAAAACACTTTGCTCCATTCTGTATTAGGAACTCTAATATAAGTGTTCTCCTTTTAGTTCCTTCTGGTTCCCTCTAGTGTCCAACCTTCAAAATCGTATCTTATATATATTTTTAAAGTATTCAAAACAACAGCATTTTCCCACTGGAAGGATTCTTATAATTAGTTTCAAAATCTTATTTCAAATCCATCTGGACACTTAATCCATTTCTAACTTTCTAAAATCAACGTGCTGATCACCATTTTGCTGTTTATCTCTAAAAAAAATTGTTTTAAGTCCTTAAACATGTATTTAAAACTACTTTCACCAAGGATTGAAGGAAACTATGTAATAAATACATAAAAATAAATTCATTTGGCATAGTAAAACTTGCCATTCTGAAAGTTCCTAATATCCAAAAAGCAGTTAACAAGCAATTTCCAAAAGTGATTAAGAAAGGAAGCATGCGAAGTCTGTGTCCATAAAGGCACCAACTGTGGTTTGGGCAAAGACGGTGATCCCTCATCTCCCAGAGCTCTAAACCCACTGGAGACTGCCACCTTACGGTCTTCTTGCAAGAAGCAACTACTTGTGGACAATCTCAAGTCTTCTCCTTGTCCGGAGAAGAATCCTGAAGAGCCAGTCCATTTGCCGGCTCTTCATTCTGCCTTGGTTGTCAGTTCACCATTTCTTCCCAGAAGGGAGAAGATTTCAGCTATTAGAAACTAGTATATCAGAACTGGTAAGAATGATTAGCCAAGTCTTGTGCTCATGAAATAAGTGTTGTCATTCCCCTGGAATAGGGGCATCAGACTGTTAACAGAAAAGCCTTCATGTTTTCTGTATTTCTCTGCTGCTAACTCGTCAAGTTTTGCAGCCCAGGTGTGGTGGTGCTATCCTTCACCCCACATTTGCTCACATCCTTTCCACATACAGGTAGTCCTCGCTTAATGACCATTCATTTAGTGATGGTTTGGACTTACAACGGTGCTGGAAAAAACGACTTATGACCAGTCCTCACACTTACAACCATTGCAGTGTCCCCATGCTCATGCGATCATGATTGGGCACTTGGCAACTAGTTTGCATTTATGACTGTTGCAGTGTCATGTCGTCACATAATCACCATTTTTGACCTTCCTGGCCGGCTTCTGGCAAGCAAAATCAACAGGAAACTGTGATTCACTTAACTACCATGTCGCTCACTTAACACCCATGGTGATTCATTTAACAACTGCTGCAAAAAAGGTCATGAAATTGGGTCAGATTCACTTAATGACTGCTTTGCTTAGCAACCAAAATTCCTGTCCCAATTGTGGTTGTTAAGTGAGGACTACCTGTATTTGGGGGCAACCTAGGAGATCAAACAGAATCAGAAGAGAGAAATAAGGGAAGCAAAAGTACACTTGCATACAGTTGATCATAACTCCTTGTTTGTAACTTTCCAAACCAGGCATCATTCCATTCTACAGTATGCCATTCAAATCCCTGCATTCTGTTCAAAGTAAACTCTGAAAGTAAATGTAGTTGACCCCTAATTCAGGGATACACAAGTCAAATAAAGAGGCACTTGTAATTTAAAAAAAAGTTTAATCATACCAGCTTGTTAATACTGAGGAACTTTTCTGCTTAAGCAGGGTTATCTGTTCTATGTTTAGCAACAAGTATCTAAACTAGATAGCGCATTAATTGGACTCTTATTTCACAAGCTGGGGAATTTACACAAGCATAGATTAGGGCTTCCATATGTGGGCTGCAAAAAGCCAGATGACTACTAGATGGCAACAGAGACAGTTTCCTGCTACTTAGTGGTTGTCTGGAATTTTGCAGCCCAGATACAGTAGCCCTAGTGGGGAAGCACATTCGCATGTGATTTTTTCCATTGAAGAATCAATCCTTAACAAGGACAGGGACCTGATAAGAGTACCTGAACCATTTAGCATTTTTCCTTAATATCAGAAAAGAGTACATCAGTAAAAAAAAAAAGTATTGTTTAGCAAGCTAGAATATAGCTGGTCTCACAATAATATATCATTAAGTTTTAAAAGAGGTGATTAAAACTTGTCATTTCATAAAACCATGTTAACACCGACTTATTTTTTTCAAAGTCAACCAACTGCCTATACTTAATCCTTATTTATTTTTTTATTTATTTACTTACTTATTTGAAACATTTGTGTAGCTGCCCATCTTAAAACCAACTCTGAGTAGCTTACAACCAGTAAAACAGTATATACAATCATACAACCAGCAACAATAAAACTAAATAATGGAAAAATCTGGAGCTATAACTACACTTTCCTGGTTCATTACCAGTCTAAATATAAAGTAAAGCTGTAATTTTTGGTTTTTCTCTTTACATTTATTACAGGTACAAACTCTGCAGGACAAGAAAGAATTACATGTTGCTACAAAAAGACTAGGATCTTCAGCACCATTACTAAAAATGCAATTGAGTTATGTACAAATTTAGACTCCATTACCCAAATTCTGGGAAGAAGAATCACTGAAATTCACATAATCTTACGCAGCATGTCTTTAGGATTCCATTATTCCCCCTGCTTAGAGTTGACTCAGTGAAAGAATGTCAAACTGGCCATGACTGAAATCCCATTTACTGAAATTAGTCTAAGGTTTCCCTTGACCTTAAGTCCAGTCGTGTCCGACTCTAGGGGGCGGTACTCATCTCCGTTTCAAAGCTGAAGAGCTGGCGTTTGTCCATAGACACTTCCGTGGTCATGTGGCCAGCATGACTAAACGGAATGCCATTACCTGCCCGCCGAAGTGGTACCTATTAATCTACTCACATTTGCATGTTTTCGAACTGCTAGGTTGGCAGGAGCTGGGACTAGCAACGGGAGCTCACCCCGTCACGCGGATTCGAACCGCCGACCTTCTGATCAGCAAGCTCAGCAGCTCAGTGGTTTAAGCAAAATTCTCGGGATTCAGTCTACTGAAATCAAGATGTTCATATTTGGGACTAAGGTGCAAGGCAGCATTTTTCAGCATATTTTTATTATGACCAACTAATACCATGGCTTCTTAAACTGCAATCAAAAATAATCCCAAGAATATCTGCTAAAGCCTGTTTGAATGAGTCCAGAATTTCTATGCAGTTTATTTCATTACTCTCAATGGCAGGTTCCATGATTTCAGAAAGAATTAAGAATGGAACTTACAGGCTACTAGGTCATGGCTGAAGCTGTTAATTATTGAACAATGCAAAGAAGAAGAAGAAATCCTCACTAAAATGCAATTAAAACAAAAGGAAAGGTCATACTCTCCCCCCCCAACCTCTACAGCAAATTTGTTTTCTAAACATAGGAATTTCCTCTTTCATACATATTTTTGTGTTGCAGTTTACAGTCCAACGTAAGATATGTTTGCTCTTAAGTCCTCCAAGTTCAAAAAGAATTAAGTACTGAGTGAGATGGGCGGAGAATAAATTTGGTATAGAATGCATGATTGGCTATTGTCTAATTTTTCACTTCTTAATTAGGCCTGATTGCCAAGGAAGACATACATGCCAATATATACCATCCAAGTCATTATGGAAGCCAAGATGCCCCACACAATCTGTAATTTGATGTTTCAACATACAATTACTGATAAAACATTTAAACAGAGACCAAATAGAGAATAGACTGAATCCATAACAATTGCATATACACACAGTATAACATAAGTAAATTTGTAATGTCAAGGCTGGGAAGCAGGAAATTTGTATGAGAGTGGAACTGTACTCCATTTGCCTCAAGTTTTCTCTTCAGACTCAATTTAACTCTCTTATTGGCCTCTAATAATTATCCAGAACATACACAGTTAATTGTTTGTTAAAAATACAGCTGGTTATAAGGGAGTAATAATTTATTATATTTATAATTTATGATTTGCCTGCTGATTGGGAAGTAACTGTCAATATTCAAATCCAATACCTAAAAAATATACAAAAATATCATTTTAGCAAAGGCCTAAGTTTAGAAATGACTACCTTCTGAATATATGATATAAAGAATGTGAGCTGCAGTCTCACATTCATTTGCATAGGAATAAGCAGGATTAATTTTAAGATAATTTGTTGCTGAATACCAGAAACATGTATTAATCATTTAGAAATATGCTTGTATCTAGAAAACCAGAATGTATTAAAATTAAGCTGATTTTCAAAAACAACTAATGGTATAGCATTATATTAGGAAGGAAACCTGAAATGTTCCCTGGAGTTAGCACAAACTTTGTGTGTTAACCTCAGCAATTATTATTATACCTGGAAAAGTTTGGTGCAGTGATAAATACAAGCTATATATAAAGTTACTTTTACATATACTATCAATGGAATTTGCTCAATTAAACATGAGAGGTATAATTCCAAGTGTTTTGCAACTGCTACCCAGAATTAGACTATCCGGACATCTGTGTTTTCCAGGAAATTGTATCTGGATTTTGCTGTTCCAGATTCAGATTGAAAAATACAAGTCTTAAAGAAATCAGAATAACTGAAGAATTAAGATCACTAAGTTATTTAGGAAGTTGTACAGTTGGGGGCAGATGAAGCTTTATCTGGTTTACAAATTCAAAACTCTGCCTTTTAGAAAACTCCAAGTCTGTGAAGTTATCTAAGTTCATCATCCCATTTATTACAGCCCTAAGGCCAGACACAATAAAACTATACAATAATAACAATCTTACATTAATACATATGTATATAAAAACAAAAGCAATTAATATACTACAATCCAAAATTAATAAAGAATGAAAATACTAAAATGAATTGAAATAAAATACTATCTTAAGAAATTCCAAATCTAAGTGATGGTGCGGCGTACTGTGCAGATGGTAGCACAAAACTGGGCAACCTGGGAGGATATTTTTGGGTCCTTGTCCGAAAGAAGTAATATTAGATAGAAGTCACTCTCCCTGCCTGGAAATTTCTTCAATAATGGATATAAATGGATCTGTCTAGAATCCTTATACAGGGAACAATATAACAACATATGGCTTAGGGTTTCGACTGAGCCGACACCACGTGGACATAGCCGAAGGTGCATGGGAGTACCCTTAAAACGTCCAGAAAGGACTGCTGAGGGCAGTACGTCCAGCCTGGCTAAAGTGAAAGCTTTACGAAATTTCAAAATTGTGATAGATAATAGATAAGAAGCTGGAACGAACCCTTCCCGAAGAAAATGACAGATATTGGGGTGTAGCACCTTACTTAAATATGTTTGGAGATCTATATCCCAGATTCGTTGTTTCAGGGCAGTTCTAGCATTATCAAATCCTAATGAGCACAGACCTCCCATTGAGAAGCCCAACAATTTAATTTTGTCTAAGGCTTTTTTTAGCCAAGATGACTTAAAATGATCTCTAAATATTAATGGGGCTAAACCTATAGGCAATGTAATTAACTTTAGCCAGAAGGTAAGAAGAAGGAACCATGCTCTGGCATCCGATGAAACTATACCTATTTCTACCCGTAGGATGGCATTTTTGATACTTTTTGGTACCGTCAGTATGGCTCTAATGAACTTATTCTGGATGGTTTCAATAGAACTGAGCTAAGCAAGGCAGCATATTTGAGAGCCATAGGGAAGCTGAGAGACTACCTTAGCCTGAAAGACCTTGCAAGCTGCAGGAATATAATGGGCTCCTTTGGAATGGTAGAATTTTATAATAGCTGATGCAATACGCTGTGCAACACTTGCCCAGTACAGAAAATGAGCGTTCCAGGATAAGGAAGCATGAAACTGCACTCCAAGGTATTTATAAGCGTGCGCCTGTTCAATTGGAGTCCCATTTATTTGCCATTTGTGAACCTTATAGTGGTGTCAGGCAAAAACTAAAACTTTAAGTTTTCTCATAATTTATTGAGAGTTTCTGATCTGTGCAAAATAAAGTTAGTGCCCTAAGTGCTTTTCTCACTCCCACTTGTGAGGTAGACATAATGACTATATAATTGGCATACAGTAATGCTGGAATTGCACGATCAGCCAAAAACGGTGGATGATGGGCTAGAACAGCAAGCGCTTGAATTATTGGATTTAGATACAAATTGAAAAGTAATGGAGCTAATATGCAGCCTTGTCTTACACCTCTATAAGTTGGGATAGCCTTAGATAAATGTCCCCAAGGGGTGCATCTAATTTTCAGGGAGGTATTTGAATAAAGTGACTGAATAAGAGCTAGCAGCCTTTTATCAATCATGGAATGTCTCAGAATATCCCACAATCTCTCCCTTGGTATTAGATCAAAGCTGACTTAAAATCAACAAAGGTTGCAAAAAGGGAACCAGGAGAAGGGGTAGAATATTTTTCTGCCAGATGGTGAAGGACCAAACAATGGTCTAGCGCTGAACGTTCGTCTCTAAATCTGGCCTGTTCTTCAGCAATAGTATTTTCATTTTGTACCCAATCCACTAACTTTGAATATAAAAATCTGGCATAAAGTTTATTTATTGTGTTTTATCGACTGACAGGTCTATAATTTGTAGGGTTGAGTCTATTTCTTTTATTTTTGTATATGGGTACAACAATGGCCTGATTCCAGTCAGATGGAAATTGCCCTGTGTTGTTAATGTGTGTGAACAAGGTGGCCCACCAGTCTTTATTTTCCCTTATTAATTCTGGGGGGATAAAATCACCTCCAGATGCTTTAGCTGGTTTTAGTTGGACAATAAGATCTTTAACCTCAGTTATGGATACTGGTGGCCAATCCGGGAGGTCGTTGCAGGAAGGAATCACATCTGCAATTACAGCAGATTCCCTTTTAAAGGTGTTCTTAAAATGATCCTCCCATTTATCTGCAGATATTTATGTAATAGGGCCAAACCATCTATCTGTAAGTGCCTGATTTATTAAATGCCAGAACCAAGTGGAATTCTTGAGCTTTGCTGCTAAAATTAAATTACTCCAATTCTCTCTTATAGCCTGTCAGTTTTTTTAATCTTTAGATGTTTATAATTTGTTTTGAATCTTAATTTTAAGACATTTGTAGAATTTTCCTGGTGAAAGGTAGCTATTGCATTTAAGAGAGCCTTTTTAGCTTTGATGCAGTCATTATCATACTAAGATTTAGATTTTTTACGTGCATAAACACAATTTGCTGTTGTGAGTCTTGTCAGGGGGGCTTGAAGATTAACAATAATTGATTCAGTGATAATACTTGTTCGTATGAGTCAGATGAGCAAATTTGGGTATGCATTTGAAGCAGGGGCTCTGAGGTCAAAATTCCAGAAATAATTTTAGCCAAATCTTGAGACCATTTATTTTGTACTTGCCCCTTCATTGTAATGTCAGTGGGGCAGTGGACTACTTCTAATGGTTCGAGATTTATTTTAGAATCGAAAAGACAAATTAGTGGAAAGTGGTCACTATCAGGGTGAGTACCAATATAAAAGCAAGCTGTATGACATACAAAGTTCCGGGAAATCATAATATAATCAACTACTCTGGCCCCATTTGGGCGCCAGAAAGTAAACTCCCCTTTTATGTCACCCCTGACAGGGCCATTTAGTATAACTAGATCTAAACTGTCCACAAATTGAGCCAAACAAAATCCTGCAATATTGCATTTTTGATCTTTAGATTGTCTGGCTGATAAATAGCCCACAACAATTTTAGGGGGCATTGGCCACTTAAAATGAGTTTACAGGGAAGCATCAGATTTGCCAATATGTCTGTTAAAATCACCAGCAATCATTATGATAGAATCTGGGTATTGACATGATAGCAAATTTACATAGGTATCAAACTGATCCCACAATTTATTTCCCTATGCCCACGAACTACTCTAAGTTCAAGAACTCTTGATATACCCAAAGGGAGCAATAAGCAAACCTAATATACCATAAGAATTGACTGCATAAAACTTCTTAAGCAATGAAGGTTTACAGCAGCTTAGAGCTGGTTGCTGCAATAAGAGCTACCAGTTTCAGGGCACATATATTTGCAATTCATCCACTTCTGCATGCTTAAATTTGATAAATGCAGATTGTTAAATGAGTCTCTTCAGCTGGCTATTCCTTCCATGTAAGGTATTGTACTCATCCCTGCCTTTTACTTTTTCCATTTTTGTTTTGCAGTTTTCCCTCTGGATTTTGCATTCTGCTGAGCATGCCAGGGTTTTTTTTTTTGTATTGGTGGGAGTTGTCCACTAGGTTTTACTGTGATTTAAAGATGTTTTGTAGTCCTCCAAAATGTTGTGATTCTGTAATCATGCTTTTTTTTTTTAATCAACATTCTGAGAGCACCCACAACCCGATTTCGTTGTTAGAAGTTTTTGGACAAGGGACACACCAGAATATTTGAGTAGAGAACTGGGGAAGAAGGTGCTCTCTAAAAAGAGAGTGAGGCCAAAACAAACAAACGGCTCCACTAAAGCCCCCTATATCTGATTTACTTGAAATTTAATTTACCTCCCACATAGTTCCTTTTCCCTTTTTGTTCATATTTAAACTGTAGTTCAGAAATTTTTCAAAGCACTCTGGAGACTGCACCCAGGAATTTAGTGGGCACAGATTGTGCACTTCTGCTGTAGTGATGTGGGTTTTCTTTAGAAAGTTGGACTGCAAAAATATCCACTGCTTTAAAAAAGAAACAAATTTAACATGCTTTAAATTTAGTAAGGAAAGCTTCTCCTCCAAAATATAATCATGTTAATTATACAGGCTGGAGAAATAGTTGAAAAGGATTTCCAAAAGCCAAAATTTTATTCTATTAAACAAGTAAATAAATTTTAAAAAATTCACTTCATGATTGCATTCATACGTTTTGATTTAAGAACCCAACATTCCAGCAACCATCCCTTTCCTCTGGTATGCAGCAAGCAATTAAACTTAAACTTCTTCAGTTAACTATACTTTTTTCATATGAATAACTATACTTACCTGAAGAATTCTTGACCTTATATAAAAGACCAAAATAAAAAGTGTTGAGCTACAATGTCTATAAAGTACTCTGCAAAGAGTATACTATGCTCTAAGCATAAGGAGGATAGATTACTCATTGTAATATATGGGCCTATGTGCTTGCCATGATAATGGCAAAGGAAGAGAAGTTCTTTTGTTCCTAGCCAGGACAGAAACAGGATTGCTGGAAGAGGGCAGACCATTTCCCCCCACATTCACTAGTTCATATTTTCTGCTGGCTGCAAATGCTTCACTTCCTCCATGTCCTTTGTGGAAATTAAACTGGCCTCCAGAGCAATGGAGAAAAAGGTTATACACTATACAGGTCTCATTCACTAGATGGAATGCCAGACTCTCACTTGCTGAAATTTGTTGTGGTCTCTGGCACTCAGCCAAATCAGTATAAGACTTGCTGAAAAATCTGGGTGTTAAGGCCCAAACACATCTCAAGGGCGCTGGATTGCGGGGGGAATATATATATATATATATATATAAAATTTGAAACATAATAGATATATACAACCTGAAATTTCAGTATGTGGATTAAGCTTCCCTACTTTGTGTGAAGAATTTGGAAAAATATTTATTAAATAAATTTATTTATTACATAAATTAACATTAATATTTAGAAGAAAGCACAAAGGTTTTGGCATGTAAAAAAAGCAAGTTCATGAAAAATATGCAGCACAGAAAAGCATGGCAAGTATTTTCAACTACACACTTTGGTAAGGTTTACTTTCTCTTAACTTCATCAGCCTTTAGGTGCAGAATACATGACACCTTGCTAGAGCAGTAATTGTGAAAAACAAATTGAATTATTATTAATACTATTAATGCACACGTCCTAGGCATCATTTTCACCGCAGAAATATACTTAGGCAATACACTACCTAAGATTTTAAGTGGGGGGGGGAATAGCAAATCACAGAGTTCGAAAATATCTTAGAGGTCTTCTAACCCAACCCTCTACTCAGAACTGGGTCCTGTAGAATACTTCTGGCACTTTAGCCTGTTTGGAGACCTCCATTGCTGGAGAGTTCACCACTTAAGTGGCAGCCTGTTCCAGCTTGTACAGTCAAGCAGTTCCTCCTGACATCTCCTATTCTGGGTTCTGCCCTCTGGGGCAACAGACAATATGTCTACCCCTCTTACATGGAACAGCCATTCAGGTATTTGAGGACTGCTATCCTATCACCCCTTAGTCATCTCTTTGGTAAGCTAAACATTCCCAGATCCTTTAACCTTTCCTCACAGGACTTGGTTTCCAGACTCCCATCGTCCTCTGTCCTTACTCTAGTTTGTCCAAATTCAAGCTTTATTACAGTCATAGATCAGCATAAGGGGGTGGGGTACACTCGTTGTAAAGAAGCATGAAGGATCTAAAATATAATCCAACAGTGAAAATAAACAATCTAAAATTTTTTTTTAAAAACCCAGGAAATAAAAGACAGCCAGTTTGGTCTAGTGGTTAAGGCATCAGGCCATGAGTTCTAGTTCTGCCTTAGGCACAAAGCAAGCTGGGTGACCTTGGGCCAGTCCTCCCTCCCCTTCTCTTTCTGCCCTAGGAAAGAAGCAATGGCAAACCACTTCCAAAAAACCTTTCCAAGAAAACTGCAGGGACTAGTCCAGGCAGTTGCTAAGAGTCAACACTGACTCAAAGGCACACACACACAGAGAAAGGCTCTATAAGTTAAAAACCAAAAGCATATATAAAAAGTTAGCATGTGGAAGACTTGAACTATTAAGTTACAAAGTACTCTAATATGGCAAACTAGTTGCTCATCAGATCTAGTTTATAAAATTGAGCCATTAATCAGATGAATTTTGAGTGCTACTGCACAGAACCTGGCAACGCTATATTTTACAGCAGGGTGGTATCTGAAAGCAACACTGTCCTTGTTGAACTGTGGGACCCCAAAGTGGACAGTGTATTCTGAGTGGGCCTGCCAAGGGCAGAGTAGAGTGGAAAAAGTACTTTCCTTGATCAGGAATTTATGCTCCCGATAATGCACCCCAGCTCCCCCTAAACACAGAGAGCTAACATACGGTACTTAGCTACACTGAAAACTCTTCTCCCCACCATCCTTGATTTACATGCAGAGCTGTTATATAAGGTCAGGAAGTGACCTGGCGTTATATAACCCTGCAACTATTTTTTTTTAAATCTCAGAAGCACTTACACTCACTACATACCCTGAATAAACAAACACTCAATTAGCTGCTTGCATGCACATGGATTCTCCATCTGGGAGTCATCGCAATTTCAGGAGGGCCAGACTGTGAATGACAGCCACAGCAGCTGCATATTTACTTCTTTCCTGCCGGCCCACAAACGCTTCAGCGCCTCTCTCATCGCCTTTCCAAGTCCTGCCGTTCCACAAACTCAGCTTCGGGCCCTTCTTCCGCCCAGAGCGCGAAAATCCCGATTCTGCCGCGCAGAAGGACCAATCTCTAGCAAGCCGCCCTTTTCTCGCACGTCTTTTTCTTCCTCCTCGCTCCCCCTCTGGAAGTTCTTAAGATACGCGGGGGAAAGGGCCCTCGGAAGCCTTTCATTTCACCCGCGTGCGGGCTCAGTGGGAAGGGTCTCATCCCTTTCTCACTCCCACCACACCAGCTGTGAACCTCCTTTCCTCGACTGATTCCAGCTGTGCTGCGAAAGGGCCAACCATTCCGTGGTAGCTCTAGCTCAGCCTTGCTCCTCTTCTAGCTGATTCGCTGCCGCATTTTGGCTGACAAGAGAACCGCCCAATCCACTGGCGAAGATACCAGTCGAGGAGGAGGAGAACAGGAAGAGAAGCCAAATCACGTTTTCGGTCCATTACAATCCTGTGTCAATTCGTTATTAAAAGAAAGAACGGTGAAAGGAAAAATGGTTTCAGTTGTCTCGGCGTAATTAAGAGGGCAAGTTTTAATTAGGTTTACCTTACAATTCATTGCTTCCAAAGGAGAAATTTAAAAAGATGTTGGACAGTCCCGTTCAAACCCGCATCAAGGGTCTCACGCGGTGCTAACCAAACTCTGATATATTGGTGGCATATCAAACAGTTTTGCCTAATACCAGCCACTGTGATTTTCCGACTACGGCTTATGATTTAATGGGTTGCATGAACCAGCCCATTATGATTTATTTGGTAAACTGTGGTTTAGCATGTGAGATCACAGCCCAAACTGGGTTATAAGGCGGTTTGGTTGATTATGTACATTGTGTGAACTCAGTCAATTGTAGCCTTTTTAACATCACTATAACAAAATAATAGTTTAGAGTTAATACCTGAGCTGTCTGAATGAATAGCTTTCATATAGATCAGTGAGAGAAAGTGCCTTCTATGGATATCAGGAAAAACTGCAAAGAACTGAAACAATCAAAATAACTAATACATTTGATTACTGCTACAGCAGAATTAAATTCATAATCTGCAGGCATTGGAGCTCCTTTCAATTATACACACACATACATATACTTATAGATCTCCAAAAGACATTTTGTATTATTTCTTTGAAAAATTATGGAAGTTGGAAGGATGGACCTAGGATGTTTCCAGCAATGCTTTTATTATGCTATCACTTGCCTCCTTCACAGAATTTTACATGTGTTCCAGGTATTGCTGGTTTCCACTTGTTTTTAACTTTATGGAGAAGGTAGTTGAGAGAAACAGTTTTTATTTCTTTTTATTTTTTATTTTTATTTTAGAAGCATACAAAATATAAGCAAAATACCATGATACACTAAAAATAACATAATTAAATGAAACAATCCTTTAAAAAAAGGATAAAACTTTAAAAAAAATGATAAAAACTGAGGTTCCCCCCAAGATCTGGATGGCCCCTTACCCTACTGGTGTTATGAAGGGGCTGAAGGACCTGGCTCTTCTTCCAGGCTTTTAGTGAGGGTGAGTGAAACCGCCCTTGGATTCTTTTTTCCATTCCAGTCCAGTTTTTGTTATCTTGCTATCTTTATTCTTTATTGTTTCTGATTGTATCATTTTAAAATGTTTTTACTTGTGAGCTGCCCTGAGTTGTTGGGAGTCAGATGGCATACAAATTTAATAATTTAAAAAATACAGAAATAGGAAGGAGAAAAAAACAAACTAAAAATATTTTTTTGTAGCAGACAGAAACATGCATAAACAACTGGGGTACTGGGCAACACTTTTTAATTGGTAAGAGTCAAAGCTCTCTGCTAGAAGCATTTCTAAAATGGCTGTCTGCAGTACAAGAAAAAATAGAAAAAAAATTAGTGGATGCACTAACTAGCTAATTACTGAGTGAATAATTCAAATATTGTCGTTTAATGGCATGCTGGGCTTTTGAAGATAGGGCTCCTTATCTAACTTCATGGTAACCATAAGAACTAAATGTAGCTCAGGGGACTACTAACCATATCTCCCTTAGAACGCTTGGCACAGTTTTTCTGGGCTTGGAAGCTAAGCAGGGTTGGACTTAGCATATGTATGAGAGACTACTAGGAAATCCCAGGGCTGTGGGCTAGATAGGAAGTCAAAAAAGCATTCTGGAAGAAGGCAATACTGTAGCAAACCACTTCTGTATTATTCCCAATAAAACTCTGTTGATGCAGCCATGAAATCACCAGAACTTGGAGGGTTTAATCTTACAGTCCTGTGTTACTATTTTCATGTTACATGGGTACAGGGAGGATCAGGGGTCACTATCATTCTGTAGAATAACTCCATAATTTAAACAAATATTATCTCCCTATTTGGAACTTCATTGCTGTTTTTTAAGCATTCACACGCATGATGCTTTCTGTGTCATATTCATACAACATGGCTGACCCTATTTCTGGAGATTGAACTCAGCCTTTGAACCGGTGGTGCCTGGCCTAAGTTGTCCAGATGACCATTTGCTGGATCCTCTTAATCACTGCAATGGAGTCTATGACTCAATTCCAATTTTTATTTTAGATGTTCTGTTCCTGCCAGATATTTACATTATCTACCCATGGGAGTTCAGTTTCTGTGGGAGTTGAAAACTAAATTGGCAAGAGATGGAGTTCCTACAGAAGAGCTGCTTTATGATACTCTGTAGCATGTAATCTCTGCTTCAGATCAAGAGAGGCTGTTAATACCCCTTCCCTGTCAGCTCTTCCAGCACGGAAAACAGACAGTATGATGTAGACCTTAGTGTTTCTCAACCTTGACAATTTTAAGATGGGTGGACTTCAACTCCCAGAATTCCCCAGCCAGCACCAAATGGATTTTGACTAAAATTAGCCCTCCTTAATTGTCTGGCCCATTTAACACGTGAAAACGATAAGCAGAGGAGAAGATAAAGGGCTTTTCAGAGGCAGATGTTTGGCAGAGTTATAGATTCAGCCTCAGAGAGATTTGTACAAAACTGAAAAGATGGTTGGGTTGGTTTTTTTAAAATAGCTGTAAACATAAGGGGTGGGAAGGGAGAAAATAGTAACATATAGTATAATAGTAACAAGAGTCATAATAACATAATGTATTCAACACTGTCATGTATGTTATTTTTGAATAAAAAATATATTGCACTTTTATCCATGAATGGATCCCCGTCCATATGCAAACAGAAATCAAGTCCACCATTCAGGCCTCGCCATTAAGGTATTGTGCAGCTGTTATCTCCTTAATTTCAGAGTCATAGAGCAACCGAGGCTCCTCAGAACCTCCCCTCACGTTGTAGCGGGTGACACTGTTTGAAATAATTACCTCCGATTCAAACTCTTACTCACCAAAGTCAGGATCAAGAGCCCAGCTCCTTAGCGTCAAAGCTCTTGATTGGACTGGGGAATGAGGTTTGAAAAAGTCCCATTAAAAAAGAACAACCTTACTCCTTTTGCCACCCATAAAGAGCTCTGCATTTTTAACCTAATGGATACTATCTCACGCTCGCAATGAATAGACTTCGAGCAAGCAGGCGAAGGATGGGATTGTATATAAAGGGTAGAATTCCAAGAGCAGGGACCACGTCCATCTGCGCATGCCAGCGACTCTGTAGTTTTCTGATGTACGGTTTGACTGGCATTTCCTCCTCCCCGCCTGCGCGGAGCTTCCTTCTCAGCCCCGCCCACTAGCGGAAGTTGACGTCGTTGAGAGAAGGCGCTCGGCGCCCCCTTCCATCTCGCTTCCCGTGTTTCTTCGAGCTCCACAAAATGGCGAAGATCGCCAAGACCCACGAAGGTAGGAAACGGTCACGGTGTTCCGCGTTTCACTCACGCCCCTTCCCGCCATGTCTGCTCGCCTTCCCTTTCAAATGGTCGCCGGCCCTCGAGAAGGTGCGGGGTGGGAAGAGAGTCGTGCCGTGAACGGCTGGCGGCTGGTTCTCCGGCGGGGCTGGGCCTGCGCGTAATGGCGTCGCGGGGTGATGTTCTCCCGCTTGCGCGCTGCTCCCCGTCCAAGCTTTATGTGTCGGCTCGTGGAGCAATGTGGGAGCCCGAGGGGGCTGTTAGAGAAGTTGCATGTGAGCGGGAAAAGAGAGGGCGATAGGTTGGGCCCGTAAGGATACCGCCATCTGTTTCTCCTCAACTTCGAAATAAGCGCACACCCTTGCACGCCCGCACACGGGATTGGAAGGGGAACATTTTTGCTTATTAAATGACGAAGACTTTCTTTTACAATAATATTTTATTATCAACTGCGCTTGATCTAGAAATGAGAAAGGGAGGTCAAAGCATAGGTGTGTGTGGTTATGGTTTTGGACTAGGATGAAGAGATCCGGGGTTAGATTCACCCTCAACAGTGGAAACCCTCTTACAGTAAATCGTACTCTCAGCACAGGGTTGTTATTGTTGAGTTCTTGGAGAAAAAGCAGTATAGCTCTAGCAAGTCGTAGTGCTTTGATCCTTCTGGCTTTGTACAGGAATTCCACGCATTTTCTAAGGCAAAATGTGATTTGTGTCTGTTATGTGAAGGGAGCCAGTTTGTAACTTCAGTTTGCAGCATACCGTATTGTAGGAATATTATTTATGTGTGTATCTTTATGCACATTTGATAATGCTCTTCAGTGGCTTCTCTTAAGAGAGGAACACCTTGCAGTTCTTTTTAAATTTTCCCTTCCTGAGTTAATTATGAACTTTCTATTTCAGATTGGTTTCCTGTTTTCAATAGGAACTTCAAGAAGTATCCATCCAGTTCAGCAATCTTAGTTTTCTTAAGATAATGAGGAAATAGATTTTTCACTTTAAACTGTAAACATTATGTCATGAATGTTGTTTCATGAACATTGAACAGCCGTACAACTTTTAGGAAAACTAGAAATTATATAATTAGAAACACAATTATCAAGATTATATTGTAAAAGCTAAGCAAAAATTCAATGTTCCCATTACACAATGGGAGGCCTAATTTATGTAATAGGGAAAATGATCCAAAATAATTATTAATTACTTATCAACTAATTATAGTAGTCAGTGAATGTACAACGTAATGTATATTTTAAAATTAGTGCCATATACTTAGAACTGATCAGAAGATATTTCACCTTCCTTTTTTTCCCCAAAAAAATTTAACTTAAAAATTTGAGCTGAGAAGTATCTTTCATGACATTAAGATTTCTGGAAATGGTACATCTATATGCAAGAGTGGGTCAGAATGTGAAAACAGAAACATGGAGGGCAGGGCCCAGGAGAGTTTTAAGTGTAAGAAATTTCTGTAAGATCTAGGAATGGAAAGGAAGCTAGGGGGAAATATGCTCTTTAGCCAGATGTTTGAGAGTTTTTGTAATAGTGCTGGTATGCCTAAATAGTTGAGGATAAAATAGGAAGATTCTACATTCAAACTAAGAGATGAGATGGGCCAGTTTCTTTTGTAAAAAAGTGACCTAGTTTGGATATAGACTGAAAATGTTCAGAGGAGGATTAAAAGTTATATGACCTACCACTACTAAAGCAAGAAAGATTTTGATTGTTAATGAGAAAGTTGGTCTATTTGCTTTGAGTTTCAGATAAAAATAACAGTGCATTTATTGAAATGTCTGGATATGGCCAATAGCTAGATACCCATGTATTAGTTATTTAAAAGAGACTGTGTATTTGCGTGTTACGTTAAGCAATAACTTTAAGAATTTCTGCTTAATTGGGATTAATCAGAATAGCAGGGTATGTTGCACAGTTGCTGCAAGCCACAAACAACTGAAGTGTCTGAATTCAAACTTCTGACTTGTTCTAGGCCTACAAATCAGAGTTGGAAGTCATGAACAAAGATTCTAAAATGAATTCTAAGAATTAAAGTGATGCAAGCATAGTCTTTGTTTATACATGTCTGTTTCTAAATGTTCTTAAAGTGTTTTTATCACTTCAGTGCATATAAGTAAAGTCCTGGCATCACCTGCTTTGATAAATCTTGGATAAATTAGAAGACATTTAAGCAACCTAACAAATTATCTGTAGCTTTTCTGATAATGTGATCCATTATTTTTGTTCTAAAATGTCATGTGTAGCATTTTTACAAAATTGGATTATTGGTTAAGTCAATTGCTTGGTGTGGGGAGGGTGACTTAAATTTGTCAATGTTACCATGCCCAGATGTGCTTTTCATTGCAGAGAGGTGGATAAATAAGTTTTTAGTAGCTTAAATAGCTTTTTTAAGTTGCATTTACAATCTATTTCAAATTGTACACTCTAGGTTTTATTAAAATATATATTGGGGGAAGGGAGAAGAATCCATATTTCTGGAAGCATATGCTGTCCCTAGGCTGTTCTCAACACAGTTGTGTGCAGGAGGGAGATTCTTAGAAAAGATAGGAGAAATATTTATCTAGTACTAGCGTTTTGGTGGGAAGAAGGCATTCTTGCAATTCTCATTAACACCGCAACATGACTTTATTGCACTAGAAAGCAAAGGGTAAGTGGTGAATAAAGATACACATGTAGATGCACACACCCCATAGAGAAGATAGAAAATGGTTACAGAAATGGTCGATACAATACTTTCAGTGTGTTTCTAATATATGTGGTATATGTATATATTGTTTTCAGATGTATGTAATGTTGACTTATAACTTTTTCACAGATATTGAAGCACAGATTCGAGAAATTCAAGGCAAAAAAGCTGCCCTTGATGAAGCTCAAGGAGTTGGCCTTGATTCTACAGGGTATTACGATCAAGAGATCTATGGTGGAAGTGATAGCAGGTTTGCTGGATACGTAACTTCAATTGCAGCAACTGAACTTGAAGATGTAAGTGTAAATTATTTTAATGTTGGAACAACTGCTTATTGTTTAAATTAAAGACTTCATGAATGCATAAACATTTTTATTTAAAGTTTTTAAAGACATCTTGAATTAATTATTTTAGTACAAAAGTATATTCAATAAAAATGGTGTTAATCTCTCCTAATCCTCTTTATTTATGTAGGACGATGATGACTATTCTTCTACAAGTTTGCTTGGCCAGAAGAAGCCTGGGTATCATGCGCCAGTGGCACTGCTTAATGATATACCACAGTCAACTGAACAGGTGAATTTTATAGTGTATTAATAATATATAGAGGTATATTTATAATGATATGTAGAGCCCAGTGCCCACAGAGCCCCCATGCTGAGGAGGAGGAAGAACATGATGAAGGTCAGCTGGGGTTGGTGGAATACAGCGGCCTTTTCACCTAGGCCATGCTGATGGCCAAAAGGACAGAGATTGACGAGAGAGAGGCAGGTGGAGGCAGTTTGCACAGGGCAGGACAAGTGTGAGATTCTCATCTAATGACTGCATGGTTTTGACTTAATGACCACAGCAGGAACTGCCGTTGCTAAGCGGCATGATCATGTGATGTTTCGCTTAATGACTATCAGCAACAGAATTCTGGTCCCAATTAGGATCATTAATCAAGGACTACCTGTAATTGAGATAATTTATACATAGACAAGATTGCCTATTTAGTAGTAGAATACAGTTTGATGGGAGGTTTTAAGGGGACTAATGACATTTCAGTGTTAATGAATTGCACCATTTGAAAATAATTATGCTGAAATATGGAGTGCAGTTGGAACATCATCTGGATTCATCTGACTTCCATGATGTGGAAATGTGGCCTCACTGAAAAGCTTTTTTTAAAATCAAAATGTTGGGGATTTGCTACAACGAATTGTTTAAGGGGAAACTCTACAAATCACCCTCTTATACTGTTGAGGCAAGGGTTAAATGGGGCTGTATGAAGTTTTTCAACAGAAGTTGTCTTTACTTTGTCCATCTCCCGTCCTTACCTCAGTCTCTCTAGATCGTCTTTCAACCCTCTAGAACAGACTTGGGGTATGGGGGAATAATCTATTCCACCCTTGTAACAATGGCAGAATGGTGCTTTTGAATGCAACCCATAGAAATGTCCTCATTCAACAGTAGTTCCCAAGTATTACGACAGTATTATAAAAAAAATAAAAGACTATCTTTTATATTGCTGGGTTTAGGGGAGACCAGTTACCCCCAACTTTTTTTATTGATAGTTGTGCCTTGTATATCTCACTTTTAGTACGATCCATTTGCTGAACATCGTCCACAAAAGATTGCTGATAGGGAAGATGAATACAAAAATCGGAGACGGATGATGATTATTTCCCCTGAACGTCTTGATCCTTTTGCAGATGGTAAATTATTTTCATTTTTCACTTAATTTTATCAGTTTTGTTTCCTTAAATTGTCTTTAGCCCTTTGATTTCTGTTGGCATGCTTGAAAATTCAGGAAACTGTTAGTTTATACACTTTGAAAGTTGTTTGAAATCATAGTCTGCCATTTTGTTCATCCTTTATAATACAAGTTTTCTTTCCAGGTAGAAGGACAAGAAAATAATGAGCCATTGCCATAGAAACACAAAGGGTTAAAGGTTTCTCTTTTCTTATTGCTTTGGTTATATATGCTGTACTTTGAGTGATTTTAATATTTAGTGCTCAAGAATCTTCCAACTTGCTGGATGCTTTCAATCCAAAAGTAGAACATAAAGAATGACTGCTTTTAAAATGGTACCTAACAAACCAGAGCAGTTGATTCTCACATTTTGAATATTCAGGAAGTTACGCTTAAGTGAAGCAAAAGTAACATTTAAGAACATTTGTTACTTTTAGTAGTTCAAATATATTCTGATAAATTTTATAAACCTAGGCTAGTGCAAGGGGTACCAGTGGGCCTGATGGAAGCTTTCCTTGGGTGAGTTAGTTTGACAAGGAACCTTAGAGCAGCTGTTGATTAAAACTATAACTGGTTGCAGGTTTTTGTAAATTAGCATTTCAGCCTGCATGAATTAATAGGGATATGGATTTTACTTGCTTAACTGTCATTGATATAAACATGTATTGTCAGAATTCACAGGCCCATACTAACTGTCCTTAATTTCTTTCCTACAGCAGTACTGCTATATGCCAGTCCTGTCTGCATTCTTAAGGGTGCAGTTCAACACATCCTGTGTAGATAATGGTGAAAAAGTATCCCAAAGGAAGGTCCTATCAAAGCTAGTGTCAGAATGACACTGCCAATTGGGCATTGATCTTCAGCATAGAAAATGTATTAAGAATTTTATTTTGTCCTAAATAGTTATGCTATACTACTTGTATAGCCAATCTGCACTTTAAAAATAGTGCTTCCTTGATAAGATTGTTACTATATGGCTGGGCTTCTGTAAATATTTGAAGTTAGAATTAATTTCAAGGTACAAATTAGTATTTATGATGTGGGGAAAAACTTTTTGCCTGTGAGTATCCTTATGATGGTAAAAATAGTGTACTGCAATCAGCTCACAATTGTAATTATACCTTCAGAATCAGTGGGGGGAGAAATTGGGTGCTCTTAAAGTGAAGCCCTTTTAGCATGCCTCCACAAAGTAAGAATCTGGGGTTTGTGTCCAGATTCATCAAACATATACACTGATCTGTATGATAAAACAATTTGAGTTATTTAGGTTTACAGTAGTTCGTATAGTCAGATATCATAGGCTTTATCAGCTTGAACAAGGTAATGTGTTGATTATAAAATATCTTTCCAAAGTGTTACTAATGGTAAAGAGATAATTTTCTAGGCTTCTATTCTGCTGCTTGAAGTCAGAACTGCTGATGGAGACAAAGGCACGAAAGTGTACGTATTCCGGATTAGCAACCCAGGAACCCATCACTTCTGAAGACTCTTAACTGTGCTGTCATTTTATCATTCTTATCTCCTTTAAAATATTTGTTTTAAGCTGTTGTAGTTATGTTTGTGTTCAAACAGGTTAAATTGATCAGCAAAGTGAATAAAAGTAAGATACATATAATTTCTTAAAATCAGTCAAAACATTAAAATTAATTGATTTTGGAATAAAATAATGTTAGAATAGAGCAGTTTTAAAAGCCAACTTTTCTGCCTCTCCTGTACTTATTATGCTTTTGTCCTGTTGCTGTTCTCTTCTGCAGGTGGGAAGACACCTGATCCTAAAATGAATGCCAGAACATATATGGATGTTATGCGTGAACAACATTTAACAAAAGAAGAGGTTAGTTGGTTAAGATGGTTACTCTACATTTCAGCTTTCGTTTCTTTTAGGCAAGGCTTTTCTCAGCTCATGGAGTGTTGAGGAGTTCCTGAAGAACCAGTAGTATTGATGTCTCCTTTTGGTGAATTTCCCCTCTGCCTGTTGTCCACTACTTAGTTCTTGCAATGCCTTGGAGACAGAATACTTGAGAACATTGTAGGAAAATTAAATGGTAGGCAGCATACAGAGTGGTCCTTCACGGAACCTGCCAGGGTGGCATGATTCAACACCAAACAACTCGGAAACATTAAGGCAGTGATCAAAATCTAAAACATGAATTAAAATACAGTTAAGATACAATTAAATGAACATTTAAAAGCCTAGGCTCAACAAATAGTGATTAAAAATTCTGGCTTGGTGTTGTACATGAAGTAGGCTGTTGTGCATGCTGAATAGATGACACTTTGCCAAGGCCCACTTCAAGTCATATTACAGTTCAGGTTCTCTTAGTATATATACAAAAGTGCAGTTTGGTATATTATGAATTCATAGACACATAGATGTAAATAGTACCCAAAGTATGTTCCAGTCACACATATAAGCATAGTTTAAAGGATGGGTACAAATTAGATACATATGGCTGTAAATATTTTTTCAGATAAATATGACCTGTTAATCTAGAAAATATTTCCAACCCATAATTTGGAAAATCTCGACCAATAGATTCAGTTTTTTGCTTCATACATACCATACTCTTTAATGTACATGGTTTGGGTCTATTTTGCTATACTGTAATTGTTTAATACCAATACTTAGGAAATATTCATCTGTAGAAACTTAACCTTAAGTCTCAAAATGTGGATCCATTTAGAAGATTTGAATGTACCAATAACTTTGATGTAGAATTTATTTTTCAGTTCACAGTATTTGAGAAATATGTTTTCTCTTTAACAGAGAGAAATTAGACAGCAACTAGCAGAAAAGGCTAAAGCTGGTGAACTTAAAGTCGTCAATGGTGCTGCATCCCAGCCACCATCAAAACGCAAACGGCGTTGGGACCAGACTGCTGACCAGACTCCTGGTGCCACACCTAAGAAATTGTCTAGCTGGGATCAAGCTGAGGTAACATTTTAATAATTGTTCTATTTTTTAATTCATTTATTTTGTATCTGCCAAGTTAGAAATAAAATATAGGACAAAAGAAGTAAGTGCCCAGCAGATACCTCCCTCAAGCATAGAGAGTGCTTTTCTGTGACATTCATAAATTAATCAATGCAAATGAATCTGTAGGTGTAAGCTTAAGTGTTTTTAGAAAGAATTAAACTAACTGGCATAACACTGTTGACTGAAAAATAGGATAGGTGACTTTTTAAGAAAGTGCTATCTCAAAGTACTTTTTCTTTAAACCCTATTTTGTTTTCTTCAGACACCTGGACATACTCCATCACTGCGCTGGGATGAAACACCTGGTCGTGCAAAGGGTAGTGAGACACCTGGAGCAACCCCTGGATCTAAAATATGGGATCCAACTCCCAGTCACACACCAGCAGGAGCTGCAACGCCTGGGCGTGGTGATACACCTGGTCATGCAACACCTGGTCATGGAGGTGCAACTTCCAGTGCTCGGAAGAATCGATGGGATGAGACTCCCAAAACAGAAAGAGGTACTTTTTGGAACATAATAAAATAAGTTTAGTAATGTACGGGTATCAGTAATTCATTATGTTTAGCAGATTTTCTACTTTCAAAAGACGCCCACTTTTTATTTGGTGTGTTGTTGGAAAACTATGACTTCAGGGGTTTTCATCCTAGTCCTATAGTTCAAATAAGCTTTAGCTACATCTTGACAATATATTGATACCTAAGCTAAAATTAGAGTCTGTGTAGTTTAGTAAACCACTTTTGAAAATAAGGAAACATTCGTGTATTTCAGATATGTTGATGGAGATCTTTTGCTCAGAGGAGCAAAACAATGTTGAACACTAGCAAGCTCTCTGTATATTAGCCCCTGAAATTCAAACTAAATACAAGAATTAGAATGATCCAGTAACCCAATAGAACTTTGCTTGGTTTGATAATTATTATAGATAAACCTGAGATTAGGTAGTTAGACATAAGTTCTGTAAAAGTTTTTACTTCTATTTGTGAAGTGAATTCAATCTGAAATATTTGGATTTTGTTTTCTAGATACTCCAGGACATGGAAGTGGATGGGCAGAAACCCCTCGTACTGATCGAGGGGGTGATTCCATTGGTGAAACACCAACTCCTGGAGCGAGTAAAAGAAAATCACGTTGGGATGAGACACCTGCAAGTCAGATGGGTGGCAGCACCCCTGTATTAACACCTGGCAAAACACCAATTGGTACACCAGCTATGAACATGGCAACACCTACACCAGGTAATTTCAATTGCTTTAACAGCCAAAACCTAGTTAGGTCTGCTAGATTCAGTGGTATTATACTAGAGGGAAGTGACCTTTTCCCAGTGGTATTTCCTTAATCCTTCCACACACACCCATACTTGCACATGCACACATCTGCCCTGTCCCACATTTGCCTTGAATAGGAACCTACAAGAGTGTTCTGGGGCACAGAAAAATGAAGGTAGGGAACGGTGACACAAAATCTTACGGTATAACCAAAATTGCTTAAAGCTGATAAAGCGTGGGTATCCATCAAACTGTCACACTTTCTTACTAATATGTTTCATATTTGTGCTTTACTCAAACTTCATAGTTACCAGGTGAAGTTAAATAAAATTTGGAAGCACACTACTTAGCAGACTTTGCCAGGAAAAAAAAAGCTATGCATCTTGTCTCAAGGTACTTCATATGTTGAATAAATTCTTAATAGGGCACATAATGAGCATGACTCCTGAACAACTCCAAGCCTGGCGATGGGAAAGAGAAATTGATGAAAGAAATAGACCCCTTTCTGATGAAGAGCTGGATGCTATGTTTCCTGAGGGCTATCGGGTAAGTAATAAGCCACAGACAATGTTAGCATCAGGATGCTAAATTAAGTCTATACATGAATAATCCATATGTCACTAATGGGAATCAAGTTAATATTTTAATTTATATTTAACTATGAAAAATAAATCTCTTTGAAGGCTGAAGAGATTTAATTTTAAAATTTAGTATGATCTCAGTTTTGTTGGGATTCAAAAATCTAGAGTGAACCAAAGAAATTGAACAGCTAATTCATCCCTGCTTGCTGATTCTGTTGTGAAACACTTCTTCATTTCTGATTAAATGGTGTTACTCTTTAAAAATGGTTGAGAAGGATCCTAGCTTTTAGCTTTTTCCATGCTGTTCCCTCCCTGACCACCAAAATATAATGTCCTCTAATGCAGCTTCTTCAGGCAGGAGTTGGAAGTTACCCCAATAATTCCTTGGAAAGAATGTAGGACAAGGTACAAGCAAATTTTACAAGATACCAGAGCTGGCTGGCAGATTCATACATTTCCAGTATTTAAATAGTTATATCTAAGAAGGCCGTATCACTGATACATATGTTCTGGGGAGATGGTCTTGGAATTGAGAAGGGAATGTGATAGCACTGGGCTACTTGGAATCCATGCCTCATAGGCATCTTGGGCAGAATTGTTTCCCAGAAGAGGCCTTGAGGAACAGCACTGTTCAGGCCAGAAGCAATGGACAAAGTACTTAGGGTAAAATAACACAAACTTTGAGTTGTGCCGTTTGTTGTCAGTGGTCTGGAATGGTATACTTTCCTTTTTAAAGAATTGTATAATGGTATTATGTTTAAGCAAGTCTTTGATCCAAGTCTAAGTATGTTTTCAGCTATGGAAGGTCACTGAAAGACTGGTTAGTTGCTTTCTGTCAGGCCAAGCTGTCTTACAGGTTTCTTGTTGTAGGGAAACATTGAACGAGGGAGTGCTATATAAATCACCTTGAGCTTCTAGAAGGCAGTGCATAAATTAACAAATAACAAATCTAACAAATAAATTGAAACTAGTCCTAGATAGGGACGCGGTGGCGCTGCGGGTTAAACCGCTGAGCTGTCGATCGGAAGGTCGGCGGTTCGAAACCGCGCGGCGGGGTGAGCTCCCGTTGCTCGTCCCAGCTTCTGCACACCAAGCAGTTCGAAAACATGCAAATGTGAGTAGATCAATAGGTACCGCTTCGGCGGGAAGGTAACGGCGTTCCGTGAGTCATGCTGGCCACATGACCCGGAAGTGTCCTATGGACAACGCCGGCTCCAAGGCTTTGAAACGGAGATGAGCACCGCCCCCTAGAGTCGGACACGACTGGACTTTACGTCAAGGGAAACCTTTACCTTTACCTTTAGTCCTAGATAACACAGCTCCTAGTTTTTCATTTTAAAGTATGATTTTTTTTTTCTTTTGTAACGTGTTTATGTATTTATTTGTCGGTTCAGGTTCTCCCGCCTCCGGCAGGTTATGTTCCTATTCGTACTCCAGCTCGTAAACTTACAGCAACACCAACACCCCTGGGTGGTATGACTGGATTCCACATGCAAACAGAAGACAGAACCATGAAGAGTGTTAATGACCAGCCCTCAGGAAATCTTCCTTTCCTAAAACCAGATGACATACAGTACTTTGATAAACTGCTGGTGAGTTCTTTGGTTTGACAGTGTTGTGTTCGCTGGTGAAGAAATTCAAGTAAATACACATTAAACTTGTATATATGTGATCATTGCAGGTTGATGTTGATGAATCAACACTTAGTCCAGAGGAACAGAAAGAAAGAAAAATAATGAAACTGCTTTTGAAGATTAAAAATGGCACCCCTCCAATGAGGAAGGTAAGATGGAGTACTTCCATATCCATACCTTTCTCCTTTTACCCCCACTTTTGTTCATTTTGCCTTTCCCTTACTTTGTTCCTAGATAGCTTTCTGCTTTGAGACACACACACACACTCACTCTCTCTTTATTAATAAGCTGTTCTTGCTGAGGTATGCTGGTTTGCTTTACGTGTCATAACTAAAATGCTTCCTGTGTAGAAGTGCACTGTGGTGTTAAATATAACAGAAGCTCAACTCCATAACTGTGATTATTTGACTTGGTGGAATTTTGGAGAGAACAGACTATATATAATGCTATGCTTTTTTTCCCTCCACCCCCCCCATTCCATAGGCTGCTTTGCGACAGATTACTGACAAAGCTCGAGAATTTGGAGCTGGCCCACTGTTCAATCAGATTTTGCCCCTTCTGATGTCTCCAACACTTGAAGATCAAGAACGCCACTTGCTTGTTAAAGTTATTGATAGAATCTTATATAAGTTGGATGACTTGGTCCGGCCATATGTACACAAGGTTTGTGTCTCTGAATGTAGTATTTCAGTGTGTTACATGCTTCATTAGGAGCCTGTGATTTCAGAATGGGTGCTTGCCTATTGTAAGCTCACAGTTATAACTTTATTTTGTGCATAAATAATGATACTGAGTATAATTGCAGTGTAACAGTATTCTAGGAGGTAGGATTTCATGTGCAAGCTTCTAATCATTGTGCAGTTTGATTCATGCACTTTATTTATTTATTTATCTAATTTATCCCCTTTCCTCCAAATAACAGGAGAATTAGCATTGTGTTAAAATGAAGAATTGTTATTAGAAACAAATTTTAGGCTATTTGTGTGTTTTTAAAAAGTGTGCTAGGGGTTGATAGCTTTCTAAGCAGTTTGTTAAATGTATAACATTAACAGGTTGGGAATTGAGATAATTGAAATGAACCATAGTTTCTTCCACCTCCCAGCCATCAGGGTGGCGGAGAGTGGGCAGGCAAGCCACAGGTTTTAAACAGTCCTTCAAAGGCCTCTTTACATATGAACTGCTATCTTGTTAAAAGATCAGTGTTCAAATGGTTTCAACATATATGTGGTATATATTTTTCCAAAAACAACCTTAAAATGGAATACTTAAGCTATCAACTAAGATTGTTAATTCTTGGTCTTACACTATACTGAGGCATGCAGAGTTAATGCTACATTATTAGTGTCAAACATCAATTTCCATGAGTTTTAACTTTCATTAAATTTCCTTTAGATTCTTGTGGTCATTGAACCTTTGCTGATTGATGAAGATTACTATGCTAGAGTGGAAGGCAGAGAAATTATTTCCAACCTTGCTAAGGTAACGAATGTTTCTCATATATTGTGCTGATGTTAACAGAAGTTAGCCTAGAGGTGGGGGGACAGGCGTGTCAAATGGTTGTGTACAATTTAAGTTGGTTTATAGGCATGCACACACAATAGAGACACATCTGTTGAAGACATTAAAGTGAAGCCGTATTCTGCCACTGAAAAGTAACCAGTAATGGCAGAACACAGAACTTGGGTGTTCACAGTTTTTTGTTCGAGGCTGCACTGACAGATTCTTATGCTTTTTGTCTTTTCAGGCAGCTGGCCTGGCGACAATGATCTCTACCATGCGGCCTGATATTGATAATATGGATGAGTATGTTCGTAACACCACAGCTCGAGCTTTTGCTGTTGTTGCCTCTGCCCTAGGAATTCCATCTCTGCTGCCCTTTTTAAAAGCTGTGTGCAAAAGCAAGAAGTCTTGGCAAGCCAGACACACTGGCATCAAGATTGTGCAGCAAATTGCTATCCTTATGGGCTGTGCAATTTTACCTCATCTCAGGAGTTTGGTTGAAATTATTGAACATGGTAGGTTCCTTTGTGAAATTATTTTTTCCAGTGCTGCTGTTCTGTAGCTAGGGAATTGAAGGATTTCCAGTTGGATGTTAATGATACAGAACAATTAAATGAAGTGTGTTTCAGCAGTCTTGTTCTCTATTCCCTTTGAAATGCAGTAGAGTCTTAAAATTTAAGTATAAAACTTGTAGTTGACTTTTACACTTTTAACTCCTTTGGAAATTAGCCTGCAGTATGAGGAATTGACACTGGCTTGATAGGACGTAATCAGTGTATATCAATTAGATGGATTTTGCTGTAGTTTTGAATGCTACATCAAAAATGAGGCTAACTCTCTCTGCTTGGTAAGAGAAGATATTCAGTATGTTGATATTTGTCTTCTAGTACAATCCAGGAAAACAATCCAGGGCAAGGTACTGTATAAAAACAGGGAGCAAACCCCACACTCACTAGCACTGATGAGGTTTACTAGTTGGGTAATGAAACGTCAGCAAGCAAACAGCCAAGCTCAGAGAGCACCAAGGATTCCACAGTTCAACCCTGAGCTATATGTATTCTCTTCTATTGAAACTTTTCCTGCTTATTTCTTTGCCTCCATCTCTCTGGAGTCTATCTCATCCTCAAATCCCTCACAAAGCCTCTGCTGCTGAGGTCTGTCTGTCCCAAAAGTTTATGGGAGGTAGTACCTGTTCTAGACTTCCCAAGTGCCACTGCATTCATCCAAAGTTGCTATCACCTAGGTTGGTTGGTTGGTTGGTTGGTTGGTTGGTTGGTTGGTTGGTTGGTTTCATTCATTCATTCATTCATTCATTCATTCATTCATTCATTCATTCATTCATTCATTCATTGCCATCCTTTAAGTCAGCCTTTCTCAACCTTTTGGCCCTGGAAGAACCCTTGAAATATTTTTCAGGCCTCGGGGAACTCCTGCACATTCAGGCTCAAATATAGTCCAGAAGTTACAAAATTATTATATTTGTTTCTTGCGTAGGCTTGTATATATGCATGAACACTGTTCGTAAACTCAGAATAAAGAATCAGATTTACCTTTTTACTGTGAAGTTGCCCAAATTTGAAATAATTTTTTAAATAAATTGTGATCTCCCAGGGAACTTATAGTGACCTCTCACGGAACCCTAGGGTTCTATGGAACCCTGATTGAGAAGCCCTGCTTTAAGTGAAAGCTTTAGATCAACACCTGGCTTCTTCACAGAACATTTTGAAATAAGTGTCAAATCAATTTTATTATGATCATTGACCACCGTATTTTCAAAAATTTATGCCTCTGCTAAGATGGCTATTGGGAGAATGGGAGAAAGGTAGTGCCTTCTGTTTTATATAATCTGTACCTTGATGGTCTCATCCTTACCCCATAGTAGATATTTCACACCAGCTAGCAAAAAGGACAAAGGATACTTCTTGAAGCATTTTTTATGATGGAGGCATCTAGGACCTTTTTTAAAAAAATGTTTATTCTCTAGTTTTCAGCCTTCTAAGATGGTGCTAAATTTTCCAGAAAGCTGACAGATTTTTCCTTTTCTGTCTCTGTTTGGGATCAAATGATATATTTGCTTAAGCCTGATTAAGGGATAGAACTGGATGGAGAAGTTTAAAAGTCTTAAAGCGAAGCAAATCACCCTCTTGAATAGCAGTGAAGCATAACCTGTTATCAAATGCCTCAAACAAAAGAACATTCAGATCCCAATAGCCTGATCTTTCACTGATATGGTAGACCAGAGACAATTGCACCAAGACTTCAGTGGAATAGTAGAATAGGAGCACTTCATGTTTTAAATTAAATTTGTGGCATATTTAACCCAATAGTTGATTCCTGCTCCCTCATATTTTAGGTTTGGAGCAACAGGATGCTATCCCCTTTTGGCTAAATTGTCAGACATTGGTCTGTACAGGCAGTCCTCACTTACCAACCACAATTGGGACCAACTCTGTCACTAAGTGACACAGTTGTAAAGTGAAAGGTGACTACACCCGACTCATGTCATTTCCAGCTGCATTCGTTAAGCAAATCACCCATAGTCATTAAGCACAATGTCACATGACTGCGACTTGGACTTCCTGCCAGCTTCCCCATTGACTCTGCTTGTTGGTAGCCAGCTGTGAAGATCGCAAATGGTGATCACATGACCGTGGGACGCTGCGGACGTTATAAATGCTCACCGGTTGCCAAGCCCCCAAATCGCAATCACATGACCACAGGGATGCTGCAATGGCTGCAAGTTTGAGGACTAGTTGTAAACCTACTTTTTCAGCACTGTTGTAATTTTGAACAGTCACTGAATGAGCAGTCGGTAAGCGAGGACTACCTGTCCTTGGAATTGGATCCAGATTTGTCTTTTGTTGAATGGAAAGGAAGCCCTTGTATTTGCAACATGAACAATAACTCAACAGAGGCTTCTGTTCAAAGGGAGGACAGATGATCTTCCTGACTTCCCACCAAATGTTACCTCCAAACTTATTCTAGATGGTTAATCCT
Source organism: Candoia aspera (assembly GCF_035149785.1). Taxonomy (NCBI): domain Eukaryota; kingdom Metazoa; phylum Chordata; class Lepidosauria; order Squamata; family Candoiidae; genus Candoia; species Candoia aspera. Next base: position 178,736,715 of record NC_086153.1, read on the forward strand.
ACAGAGTAGCTCCTTTAGAGTCTGGGAAAAAAAACTGATGAAAACAGACTTTCCTTTCACTAAAAGCAATATGGAGAGGTTGTCTGAACTTATCTCATTTAATAAAATAAATTAGATGTTCTTTTCCTGCTCTTCAACAAAATATGAATTAGAAATGGCATTCATTTTAGTTACAAATTTTCCTTCTGCTTTGATAGGTATTTAATTGCCCTAGTAAAAACTCTGAAATATAGAACAAAATATGTATTTGTTTTGCAGGCTTGGTGGATGAGCAGCAGAAAGTACGCACCATTAGTGCTTTAGCCATTGCTGCTTTAGCTGAAGCAGCAACTCCATATGGTATTGAATCATTTGACTCTGTTCTAAAGCCCCTCTGGAAAGGTATACGTCAACACAGAGGAAAGGTATGTCTGATTTAACCTCTGTCAGGTAGTATTAGTTAAGAAGTGGTGTTATTTATTATTACAATAATAAATTTATATATTTTTAGGGTCTGGCTGCTTTCTTGAAAGCTATAGGATACCTTATTCCACTTATGGATGCAGAGTATGCCAACTACTATACCAGAGAAGTAATGCTAATTCTTATCAGAGAGTTTCAGTCTCCTGATGAAGAAATGAAGAAGATTGTGTTGAAGGTACGTAAGTCTGTATAAACATGGAGGAATCCGTTGGGTTCTGTTTTGTTCGGCTGGTAGAGACCTCTCCATCAGGAGGTAAAGAAAAATAGATATGACTCCAAGCTGCATAGAAGTAAAGAGGTGTACATAATGTAGAGATTATGGTGAAGGTACGAGAGCTTCAGTTTCTTAATAAAAACATTCACGTTTAGCATCTACGTTTCACTTTAGCTGAAGAATTATGTATTATAATAGTAAAAAGTATTTTGATATGTTCCTAACCCTTGCCCAAATAATGCTGAAAGGGATTCTAAAATTAAAGCATTGCAGCTGTTAATGGTTGGGCTGAATTTTGAATTAATTGGTTCCTGAGAGAGATTCTGAAGCAGATTTGTTAATGTAAACATGAGAAGCCTGTCGCTCTCTGGATATTGCTAAATTCCCAGCTCTGTATTAGTATAATCACTACACACACACAGTCAGTGTGGCCCATCACTGCTGTAATGCTCTTCCAAATCATTTTATTTATTTGATATGCACGTGGCACACTTGGTAGAATAACATTTTACCTTCTGGAGAAATGGAAGATTTATATTAGCTTGTCTTTTTTTGCAGGTGGTAAAGCAGTGTTGTGGCACAGATGGTGTTGAAGCAAACTACATTAAAACAGAAATTTTGCCTCCATTTTTCAAGCACTTCTGGCAACATAGAATGGCATTGGATAGAAGAAATTATAGACAGGTATTACCATGATTGACATTAGTACTGTAAGCCAATTTTAGCAGAACTTCTTAATAATTAAATTGGGCAGAATGCTGAAAGAAATAAAGGATCTTTGTGATTGGACAAGTTTTAATTCCAACTGCTAGGAAGTAGAATTGGGAACATCCACAGGGGTGGTTCAGCAGAGGTAATCGGCTTAGAAGAAAGATGTAAAGGAATAAGTATTGCATACCTGATACATATATACCCCAAAGGAGGGAGGCAGTGAGAGGTGTTCCCTCATGTTTTACTTTATGATTGGCTACCTGTTACATGGCAGCTAATTTGTGATGGTACCTACTATACTTCTTCAAAATCCAGATGTGTCCATATCTCAATTTTGCCTCTATCCTCAAAACAATTTCTTTCTGTTTGGAAATCGAATTGAGATGGTTCTGAATTTCCAAATTGATCATTGATTCCACAAAACGTTTGTATTTGTTGTAGTTGGTTGACACAACTGTGGAGCTTGCAAACAAAGTTGGAGCAGCAGAAATTATTTCCAGGATTGTGGATGATCTGAAAGATGAAGCTGAGCAGTATAGAAAAATGGTTATGGAAACTATTGAAAAGATCATGGGGAATCTGGGTGCAGCTGATATTGACCACAAGTTGGAAGAACAACTTATTGATGGTATCCTATATGCTTTCCAAGAACAGACTACAGAGGTATATGAATGTACTCATAAATTCTATTTATTCAGATTGGAGTTAGGAGAAATTGTTGGGAAGATATCAGATATTTATGCCATCAAGGGTAACTTGATTGTTGCAGATGGCAAATCTAATAAATAGCAGAGATACACAAGATCTGTGTAGTGAGATAACGAAGTTTTCAGCTCTCAGTAGGGCTATGCTTGGGCTGCGATAAACTATTTATTCTCTGCCCCAGTAAATAACCAGCATCAATTTGGTGATGGGAAAGAGCCCTCAAGCTTTCTCCATGTAATACTTCCTGCTTTTGGGACCAGCCTAGTCCTTTCTTGAATAGAATAGAAATTAACAGTAAAATCCCCAAATTAGAAGTAGTCCTGTATCAAATCCTCTCTTTGATGGGCAGCATTACAAAGCACTGTCAAGAAGGAACTCATCCGTTTCTGTGTAAGGGCTGGAGTCAGGTGGGAGGATTTTCTTGTACTTGCACTATCATTTTGCTAATACATTACAGGACTACAGTTCTGGTACTTGAAATATTGCTTGTTTGTCAAGTCACTTGAGAAGATGACAGCCTAGAATTTTATCTTGCCAGAATGTGACAACAACAACCGCTACTGTCAGATAGTATTTTAGCATTGTTCTAATTTTTGATTGATAGGACTCAGTGATGTTGAATGGCTTTGGTACAGTGGTAAATGCCCTTGGCAAGCGAGTGAAACCATACTTGCCCCAGATCTGTGGTACAGTATTGTGGCGTTTGAACAACAAATCAGCCAAAGTGAGACAGCAAGCTGCCGACCTGATATCTCGTACTGCAGTTGTCATGAAAACCTGTCAGGAGGTACTTACTGTTTGCCATCTTCTTCCATAAACATCTGCTCTTGGTTTAAAGGCTTTGGATTATAAGTATATTTTTCTTTCTCTTTTGGCTCTAGGAAAAATTGATGGGCCACTTGGGTGTGGTGTTGTATGAGTATTTGGGTGAAGAATACCCTGAAGTACTGGGCAGTATTCTAGGAGCTCTTAAAGCCATTGTGAATGTTATAGGTAAGTGTGGGTTGCAGTTAGGGTCACATTTTTAATTTGAAAGAGATGGAGATTAAACATATCCTTTCCTACATCGAACAGGTATGCACAAAATGACTCCTCCAATTAAAGACCTGCTGCCAAGGCTCACACCTATCTTGAAGAACAGGCATGAAAAAGTACAAGAGAATTGTATTGACTTGGTTGGACGTATTGCAGATAGGTAAATTGATTTGTAGCACATAACATTATAAAACAGTTAAATATGTCTTACAAATAAATAGACTTTTTAAAATAAATTCATAGTTTATGAAATCTGAAAGTTCTGATGAAGACCATGTGCCTATTATCTTTGCTTCTGCCCTCATTAAATACCTCCCATCAGTCTTTTTTTCCACAGTCACTCCCTCAAATTTTAGCAGTGCATTCCATAGATATGGAAAATTTCCAGCCTGCTGACTGCTGTATCTGGCCAAGAGAAGTCAGGATGAAGGCTGTTCTCCTTCCTAGAAATCCTACCCTATCCAGTGCTTTTTTTTTTTTTTTTTGCATAGAGAGAGGCACAGAAAGGCTTTAGCACAAAGAAAGTGACTGCATCTATCAGGATAGAAGAATGCCATCTTGGAGAAGTGCTTTGGTTTAGGGGTTGGGATTTGGGGGAAAGGAAGCCCTATCTAGAGATGATACCTGATCTCCATTATTTCCGTTAGCCTGGCAAGTGTATTGAAAATGTTCTTTATTACTATTATTATTAATAATAATATTTCCTCTTTCATCCAGAGGGGCAGAATATGTTTCTGCAAGGGAATGGATGAGGATTTGCTTTGAATTGCTTGAGTTGTTAAAAGCACATAAGAAAGCTATTCGAAGAGCTACTGTGAATACATTTGGCTATATTGCAAAAGCTATTGGGTAAGTATAAATTCCTGTACTGGGTTGTTTAAATGGAGAATGAAAAGTTAATGCTAAACACTACCTTGATTATTTATGACTATGAAGCTAGAGGTAAGACATTTTCACATTAAACATTTCATCTAGGTTAGATTTTGTACATTTATCTGGAAATGAACTGCATGAGCATATAAACAGAATCTAACATCTGAGCCAGAAGAAGGTAATGGTTTCACTTAATGTAATCTTATGGCTGAATTGGAAAGAAGAAGAAACTAGAGGAATAGACTGAGAAGGTAGCAGTTAAAAAAAAGCACCCATGATGATAATATGGCTGCAAATTATTTGTAATAGAATTGTGGATTGATTAGTTATAGGCGATCAGTAGAAATTTTACCAGGGAAAATACTATGTATCAGAAATCACCACATGCATTTCATAATAATTACCATAATTATTGTAATATTTTTTGTAATAATTACATATAAAGTTACTTATTTAGGTACACATGATTTTGTAAGTATACTCAAACTTTTCTATCAACAAAAATACAAGAAATATTTTATTGAGACTGATTAGTAAATTGGATAGATGGATGGATTTCTAATTGTAATTTTTCACTAACATTTTTTTCTTTCTCTCATTCTAGGCCCCATGATGTGCTGGCAACCCTGCTAAATAATTTGAAAGTACAAGAAAGACAAAACAGAGTGTGTACTACAGTGGCAATCGCTATTGTAGCTGAAACTTGTTCCCCTTTTACAGTATTGCCTGCACTCATGAATGAATACAGAGTTCCAGAGTTGAATGTCCAGAACGGTGTATTAAAATCTCTTTCTTTCCTGTTCGAATATATTGGGGAAATGGGAAAAGACTACATTTATGCTGTTACCCCCTTGCTTGAAGATGCTTTAATGGACAGGTAATTTTTCCCCCCTCCAGAGTAAACTATACTATTTTCTTAGTTTCCTTTGCTCTTATTTTGCCACGTTATCGTAAACTTAATATTAAGCCAATTGTTCAGGTTTCTTGATTGCAGCATTGTGAAAGGACCATAGGGAGATGCTCATTGAGGTGTGAAATTTCAGAAAATCTTGAGGCAGCTGAAAAATGTGTTTTTCTGTTTCTTAGAAATAATATTTTGGGGAAAAGAGAAGATATGTAACAATTACTTTTAAACACCCTTTACGTATTTAAATAAATGGATCGTTACTCTCAGTATATTTGAGAGTTGGTCAATACAGCTTTTCCTTGAGGTAGGGTAATTATAATGATTTGGAGTTGAATAATTGCTTGCCCTCTCTTGTTTGGCTCTTTTTGCTTCCACAGTGTTTCTCAACTGTGGCAACTTTAAGCTGTGTGGACTTCAACTCAGTTGAAGTCTACACAGCTTAAAGTTGCCACGGTTGAGAAACACTGTGCTACAGCTTCCTGTGGTGGTCTGTTGTAGGATCTTGGCTGACCTGGCAATATTTCTCTTCCTTTTTGGGGTATTGAAGCAGCTGCCCTGTTTCAGTCAAAAAGAGGGGAGAGATAACCTGTCAGCTGCCAACCCAAGACTAGGAATTTTCTGTCTCTAATGGCAGCTGTTGTTCTCTCCCTCCACTTCTTGCACCACTTAAGCACTCTCTCAATCTTAATCCATTAATGAAGATGTTGGAGACAAAAGGATGGACAGTCATGTTTTGATATTGAAATATTTTATTTTACCAAGTCAGAACAATTTCTGGCTCAACTTCATGTTACCGGTAGAAATAGAGAAACTAGAAAAACAAATGGGGAGCAAGTTACCGATCATGCCTGTACAATTTCTTTTTCAGGGACCTGGTTCACAGACAAACAGCTAGTGCAGTGGTGCAACATATGTCTCTTGGAGTATATGGATTTGGCTGTGAGGACTCGCTGAATCACTTGCTAAATTACGTGTGGCCCAATGTGTTTGAGACATCTCCTCACGTCATCCAAGCAGTCATGGGAGCATTGGAGGGCCTAAGGGTGGCTATTGGTCCTTGCCGGATGTTGCAGTATTGTTTACAGGTATGCTTGATAAAAATGCCTGCCGAGGCTTCTGAATAAGTGAAAAAAGAATATTAATCAGGAAAGATAATGACTATTTAATTGAAGAGTTTCCTCCATGCTGTATGTCCTAAAGGCTTCTTTGTATTAAACTCTAATAGAAAAGAAGAAAAGAATTGTGATGTAGCAAGGGTCCATGTGTATGGTTTGTGAATAGATCAAATTGAGCAACATGATACCCAGACTTCTGACCTGTAGTAAAGTGCCATTTCTTTGTAAATCATCAGTAAATAATATTGCTTAAGATGCAGTTGAATTTCTGGTTCTGTTCTTTTCCTAGGGTTTGTTTCACCCTGCCAGAAAAGTCAGAGATGTCTATTGGAAGATTTATAATTCCATCTATATTGGTTCACAGGATGCTCTAATAGCACATTATCCACGAATCTACAATGACGAAAAGAATACCTACATTCGTTACGAACTTGATTATGTCTTGTAATTTTATTTCTCATTTGTTTTGTGTTCAATAGACAGCTATTCCATATTTGGTTCAGATCTGGTGATGTATAATTTTTAAGACACTGCAGAGTACCATAGAATGGTCAGAGGCAGAACTTAGAAATCCAATAGCATGATTTTTAAATAACATGTCTTTGTTTTGGTGTTAAAGCCAGTAGTGACCAAGAACACAATGATTGCAGAGAACATGGGGGAAAATCATCTTTGGATTCATCTTGATGAGGATTTAGATTCTGTTCCATGTGTTTAAAAGGGGCTGTTTATTTGAGAAATAAACATTTGTGTATAAAATATTAATGGTTGTGTCTGTGTGAGCATTTTTGGGCAGGGAGACATATAATAAGTCTCAGATCATCAAGCAATTTATGTAAAAAGGTGGCATATTACATTTTAATCGTCTTTGTCATACCCTAGCTTTTGAATAAATAAGAAATGTTCACATTTTGATTGTAGTGTCTTTATCCTGAAAAAGCATTTGTTATAAAATTGGCTTTTGTACTAGCTGAATTGCCTTGAGAGTTTCTTATTTTTTCTTCTTTCCACCATACATTTTCCTGTCATCTCTCTCCACTGTTTTCTTCCATTATGACCGGCTCTCCTGAAGCAATAATGAATTTAAAATTGGATATTCAATGAATATTGAAACATGGCTGGATTATATACATTTAAGATTAGATGCATGATGTTGAAATAATACTGGGTGGCTATGTGCAATATGTAATGCTCAGTGGGTAAACACCAGGTGATGTAGCAAATACCCACCAGCAAATTTTATGGTGGCTGGTCAGCACAACTCTCTTGTTCAAAAGGGGAAAATGGCACAGAGGCCTAACTGATGTTGGAGCCACTGTATGTGAGATGAGGAAAGGCTGGGCCCATTTCAGGCCCAGTGCAAAAGAAAAATGAAGCCTGTGGTTAACAGAGATACCATTCAAGCTGTCATTTTGTGGCTGCTGTTCCCTCCTAACTATATGTCTGGAGGTTGAAAAGGAAAATTGACGATTAGCAGACGTCCAGCTTCGGATGACTTGCAAGCCTGGAGTTTAAATGGGTTGCCTGTTCTGGGCTCACACATTGTGGTAAGTTTAATCAAGGGTTAGCACAAGGGAAAGCATTTGTTGCCCAGGAACACTACATTAATTTATGGGGAGAGCAAGGCTGCAGCAAGTGAGATGAATATGTGAAGTTGGTATGGCCCTAAACATAACCAAGGATGTTACTATGTTTCTAAGTGATTCATGGGGTTTTTACTTGTGTATTCATGTATCTTCCATCTCAAAATTCCAGGGAACACAATTTTCAGCAACTGGCAGGTATGCTTATGTGTCAAATGTTTTTAGGAACCACAGGTAACTAGGATCTCAAGTTGCCCAACAATGGCTTAACATGTTCCATAACACATGTATCCTATACAGGTAGTCCTCATTTAGCAACTGCCTGATTTAGCAATTGCTCGCAGTTACAACAGTGATGAAAAAGTAACCAACCAATCCTCGCATTTATGATCTTCGCAAGTCTGTAAAGCAAAGGAACACTGAAGATCATAGAACTGTGATGTTTTACTTAGCGACTGCTTTGCTTAATGGTCAAGTTGCCAGTCCCAATTGTTGCTAAACAAGGACTGGCAACTCAGTTGTTAAGCAAAGCAGTTGCTAAGTGAATTCTATTGCACAAGCAAGATTACTCCTCTTTTGCAATCCTGCCCTCATGGCATGTGGGAACACTACATGATAGTATTGCTTGGGTTTTGGTTTTATCCTCGAAAGTTGGTTGATACTTTAAAAAAATTAACAAATTTAAGAAGCCAAGTGGAAGAGATGGGAAATCGGCCTGAGGTTATCAAAGTCAAGTGATATCTTCCATATGATATAACTGAGAAACCCATCACTCAATGAAGGCCTCAAGCTATTCCAGAGCAACTGCAGGAGATGGAGGACTTCTGTCTATTGGATCCATTCCATTAAACAAAATTGAAAGAATTGCTATGAAAACATGCACAGGAGCCAAGAAATTGGGTAAGTTTAGAAACGTGAATTATAAATAAATACTGTTAGCACAAGTTTCCTTATTTGTCAGTAGCTAGTTTGCATTTTTTTGTTGTATGTGCAGAAAACACTTTTCAGGTGATTGGAAACATGGTAAATGGCCTAATGCTGATTCTCTTGCTGATTAAAAAAAGTCAACACAGAATCCCCCTAGATCTCCAGGACAGATCTCCTGTAGATAGAATCCAATATAGGAGTCCAACAGCATCAACCTCAGCATAAATCCCATTGAATTTGATGCAACTTCTGATAAACATGGATTAAGAAAAGGTAAGAACCTTTTCAAGTACAGCTCAGTACCCTGATGCCATGTAGTTTTCTTGTCAGTGGTAAGGAAGTGGGTTGCTGCTTCAATTTTCTTATTTAGCCTACAGCATTGGGATTTCTCAAGGGTCTCACATCCAAGTACTAAACAAGCCCAACCCTGCTTAGCTTTCTTCAGGATCAATGGCATTCACCTAGGTGCTGACACTCTGGGAGTAGCACATCTCAGGAAGTAAGCTGAATAATTTAACATTTATTTTAATTACAATTAATTGCCATTCTTCTGAGACCTGCTGCTATTGCCATTAAGCTAACAAAATTCTGATGTGATGATCGTATTTTTCACTTCATTTCTCTATGTAAACTGTAAAAATGGTTGATTGGTTGGCATTCCATGGAGGTAAGTGTCTTGTCTGGAAATTTAGATTTAAGTTCTTCTGTACTGTAGAGCACACTGGACAATTTTGGTCAGCTGCATTTATTTCTGCTTCTATGAGATTCCAATGTTTTCCAAGTCTTCAAATGTTTTTCATTCTTCATCTTCCCTCCTAATGGTATCCAACTCATGGAAGTCTTTGGGTGAAAAGACAATCGACAATAGGAACTAGAATGGAGTGATGGATGGACTTGGGGTCAGTTTAGATAGTCAAAGATAGCTTCATTTAATCAGTAGATTCACCACAGATACAACAAATGACACCTGGCCATTTCCAGCACAGGTTTCTTATTGCCCATGTTCATTATTAATATTGGTAATTATTAATATGCTTTTATGTATTTGCTATATGGGGAGTCTACACTTGGTTTTCATTTAGATGGTGGTTATAAATTAGTTTGGGGAGAAACCTATTTCAACCTGCCAGGAGTGACATGCTTCATCAAGTCTCCATCATGGCCGTGCTGGATGGGGAGCTAGTCCACACCTCTGAAGTTGCCCAGACTAGAGTCCACCTCAGTCAGTCCTAAAGTTGCTTCTCATCATGGCTGAGTACAGTTATGCTGACAAAGATAGTGTACAAGTTTCACTCCTTGTTACCTTGTATATCACAACTGTGCTCCTCACAGCATGCTAGAGAGATGGGATCCTTGAAACACAGCATACATTTGCAATGAAGGATTGGGAGCAATGAAAGGTGGACGGAAAGCCTCCAAGGCCGGATTTTTTTAACCCATGTCCCAATTGCTACCTCATGTTCCCTTTAAACATACCGAAATCTTATGATATTAAGATTCTCAAGATATTGAAGATATTAAGGAATCTAAGACATACAAAAGCTTTATTATATAATAACAATCAGGTTCATGGAGAACTTGCAGTCTCACATTTTAAGCTCAATTTTAGCTTGGAGTTTGGCTAAAATAATTGTTTCACATACATACAAAGAAAACAACAAATGTTCAAATGTACATTCAAAAGATGTCAATTTTTTATGTTAAACTATATTAATATATGTGGTCGCTTTCTTCCTTCAAGTTTTAATTAATTTTAATCACCATGTTGTATTTTTATTTCCACTGTCTCTCCACTGTTTGCTTTTTTGTTAATCTCATTATATAACAAAAATATATTTTTAAAAAGCTATACTATAGTTTTTATGACTAAGATGTATGTATGTATTCACAGTAATTTCTGTGCTGCTCCAGTTGAACACTTAGTTAGTAATAATAAGAAAATATCCATCTTGAGGGAATATCCAATAGACTTTGCCACAAATATACATCCTTCAGATGATGAGGCCAGAATACTCCAGCCCATTTTACTTAAGCACTTTGAGACTCTAAGGACAAGAGTATTAGCATTCCTTTTTGATGACACTTCAGACTGGGGAGATTACACCAAATATATAAATCCCATCTTCTTATCTGTTGGAAAAAAAATACCTTGCAAGTTCACCATTACTATGTGTCTAACATGCTCAGCTCTTGCTCAGGTTTTAGACTTGGGTCTTGATGGCGATAAACGAAATAATAACCAAGCAAAATATAAAATCTTGCCAGAATTGACTTCTGTTACCAGTCCTTGAAGATGAGAATGAATAACTGATATAAAAGATACAAATACCCACACCTTTCTTTCCTTTGGATGACAATCCAACCAAAAGCCAGAAACCATGACTCTATAAGAGCCAAAACTCACATTTAAAATTAAATTCCAGGGACTTGTGAGAAATGTGCAGGTATATAACATACTACAGGCAGGAAAAACAGGTAGATACTTTGCTGCTACCTGTCCTCATTTAATAAACAACCTGGAAGACCCTTTATATTTTTGCAACAACCAGACTCATAATAGAAAGTGCCTGCTTTTCTGACCACCTGCAACAGAGTTCCATGTCTGCCCAAGGGCCTTCTCTGAAAAGACCACACCGCAAGACACTGGCTCCACCACAGCTCTCTGCACAGGTGACCAGTACAAGCCACTGTGACATCATACATGCCATGACCGCATTCATGCAAATCATAAACCTGCATCCTTTGCATGTTGTGTCCCTTGTGAAATGCTCAAAGAAATGACTATCTTCTATTGTATTAAGGCTGCACTTTTTTACACCTCATACATGTAAATTGAGGACAAAGAAGCTTCCATTGGCAACCGCTTCTCCCCTATTGAGGAATGATCCAATGAAACTTCTGGGATCTTTCAGCTTCCAGCTCAAAAGGCTGCTCAATGGAAGTGTTGGGGGAAGGACTATTAAATGGCTATCTGCACTAAAATTCACTGGGAATTCAGTGAAACAGCCTCTGTCCACTTTTAGATTGAGTTGAATGAGATTCTAAGTTTTCTGCAAGTTATCAAATGAGATCCTAGGTACATAAGTTTGAAATGCTGATACAATTTGGAAAAATAATATTGTCTTTCTCAGGTGCTAGAGCGGCCCTCTTTTCATGTGCATCAGGCTCTCCTCAGCTTCTGCTAGATGTTTCCCATCTCCTACTGGGAAGAATATTTTTAATTCCAAAGCTACATATGGTCCAAGTCTCTGTATCTTACTAGTTAATCTCATTTTTTTTCTTCTGCCCCTGTTGCTTATTTTCCCCTTTGGGAAGACAGAGATGCATTTCAAAGTTCTTTTAAGGGTGCCCTGTGAGAGTAACTCTAGGAGTTACTTTTCCCTTGGGTCTTTAGAATTTTTATATTCATATCTGAGCAGGGAAGAAGTATATAAAACATTATTTAAATAAACAGTTATATGATTTTATTTATATGAATGGGTGCACATTATGGACTGAAAATACTATTGTGTAATTTCTCTTCTGCTCCTGCTGCACCTCTTATCCAAACAGAAAATGGAGTTGAATGGATCCAAGCTCTTATAAGAGACACAACAAATAAAACATTTTATGAACCTTTAATAATGCCTAGGGAGAAGGAATTCTTGATTCTGAGGCCGTCTATGGAGCTCCCTCTCTAGAAAGGCCTGTCCAGTGATACTCTATTGCTAATATCAGAGATTTTTCCACAAGGAAATCCAAACTAGTTTTTTTTTTTTAGATATATTAAATGTATATGGCTTTCTATCAATATATATTCTTTGGGCAGCTCACAGATGAAGGCAAACAAACTACAAGTTTTATTGCCATTCAAACAATAGCAATTGAAAATAGCATAAAAAAGCTTTCCTTTAAATAGAGCCAACATAAAACTACTTTTGGTATGGTTATCTTCCAAGAGGATGAGTTCAACTAGCCCCAGACGTGATGACGCAGCTAGCTCAAAGCCGAAAGGACGGCTAGCGGCCGACGGTGCTGGTGGTGAACGGCGAATCCGATGTTCTAAGGATCAACACACCATTGGAACCTGGAATGTAAGATCTATGAGCCAGGGCAAATTCGATGTGGTTACTGGTGAGCTGTCAAGATTAAAGATAGACAGTTTGGGCGTCAGTGAACTGAAATGGACTGGAATGGGCCACTTCACATCAGATGGCCACCAGATCTACTACTGTGGACAAGAGGACCACAGAAGAAATGGAGTAGCCTTCATAATTAATAGTAAAGTGGCTAAAGCAGTGCTTGGATACAATCCAAAAAACGATAGAATGATCTCAATTCGAATTCAGGACAAGCCATCTAACATCACAGTGATCCAAATATACGCCCCAACCACAAATGCTGAAGAAGCTGAAGTAGAGCAGTTCTATGAGGATCTGCAGGGCCTACTGGACAAGACACCTAAAAGAGATGTTATTTTCATCACAGGAGACTGGAATGCTAAGGTGGACAGTCAAATGACACCTGGAATTACAGGTAAGTATGGCCTGGGAGAACAAAACGAAGCAGGACATAGGCTGATAGAATTTTGCCAAGACAATTCACTCTGCATAACGAACACTCTCTTCCAACAACCTAAGAGATGGCTTTATACATGGACTTCACCAGATGGACAACACCGAAATCAGATTGACTACATCCTTTGCAGCCAAAGGTGGTGGACATCTATACAGTCGGTAAAAACAAGACCTGGAGCTGACTGTAGTTCCGATCACGAACTTCTTCTTGCACAATTTAGGATCAGACTAAAGAGATTAGGGAAGACCCACAAATCAGCTAGATATGAGCTCACTAATATTCCTAAGGAATATGCAGTGGAGGTGAAGAATCGATTTAAGGGACTGGACTTAGTAGAGAGGGTCCTGGAAGAACTCTGGACAGAAGTTCGCAACATTGTTCAGGAGGCGGCAACAAAATACATCCCAAAGAAAGAGAAAACCAAGAAGGCAAAATGGCTGTCTGCTGAGACACTAGAAGTAGCCCAAGAAAGAAGGAAAGCAAAAGGCAACAGTGATAGGGGGAGATATGCCCAATTAAATGCAAAATTCCAGAGGTTAGCCAGAAGAGATAAGGAATTATTTTTAAACAATGCGTGGAAGTGGAAGAAGACAATAGAATAGGAAGGACAAGAGGCCTCTTCCAGAAAATTAGAAACATCGGAGGTAAATTCCAGGCCAAAATGGGTATGATCAAAAACAAAGATGGCAAGGACCTAACAGAAGAAGAAGAGATCAAGAAAAGGTGGCAAGAATATACAGAAGACCTGTATAGGAAGGATAACAATATCGGGGATAGCTTTGACGGTGTGGTCAGTGAGCTAGAGCCAGACATCCTGAAGAGTGAGGTTGAGTGGGCCTTAAGAAGCATTGCTAATAAGAAGGCAGCAGGAGATGATGGCATCCCAGCTGAACTGTTCAAAATCTTACAAGATGATGCTGTCAAGGTAATGCATGCTATATGCCAGCAAATTTGGAAAACACAAGAATGGCCATCAGATTGGGAAAAATCAACTTATATCCCCATACCAAAAAAGGGAAACACTAAAGAATGTTCAAACTATCGAACAGTGGCACTCATTTCACATGCCAGTAAGGTAATGCTCAAGATCCTTCAAGGTAGACTTCAGCAGTTCATGGAGCGAGAATTGCCAGATGTACAAGCTGGGTTTAGAAAAGGCAGAGGAACTAGAGACCAAATTGCCAATATCCGCTGGATAATGGAAAAAGCCAGGGAGTTTCAGAAAAACATCTAGTTCTGTTTTATTGACTATTCTAAAGCCTTTGACTGTGTGGACCATAACAAATTGTGGCAAGTTCTTAGTGGTCTGGGGATACCAAGTCATCTTGTATGCCTCCTGAAGAATCTGTATAACGACCAAGTAGCAACAGTAAGAACAGACCATGGAACAACGGACTGGTTTAAGATTGGGAAAGGAGCACGGCAGGGCTGTATACTCTCACCCTACCTATTCAACTTGTATGCAGAACACATTATGCGACATGCTGGGCTTGAGGAATCCAAGGCTGGAGTTAAAATCTCTGGAAGAAACATTAACAATCTCAGATATGCAGATGATACCACTTTGATGGCTGAAAGTGAAGAGGAACTGAGGAGCCTTATGATGAAGGTGAAAGAAGAAAGTGCAAAAGCTGGCTTGCAGCTAAACCTCAAAAAAACCAAGATTATGGCAACCAGCTTGATTGATAACTGGCAAATAGAGGGAGACAATGTAGAAGCAGTGAAAGACTTTGTATTCCTAGGTGCAAAGATTACTGCAGATGCTGACTGCAGTCAGGAAATCAGAAGACGCTTAATCCTTGGGAGAAGAGCAATGACAAATCTCGATAAAATAGTTAAGAGCAGAGACATCACACTGACAACAAAGGCCCGCATAGTTAAAGCAATGGTGTTCACCGTAGTAACACATGGCTGCGAGAGCTGGACCATAAGGAAGGCTGAGAGAAGGAAGATCGATGCTTTTGAACTGTGGTGTTGGAGGAAAATTCTGAGAGTGCCTTGGACTGCAAGATCACACCAGTCCATACTCCAGGAAATAAAGCCAGACTGCTCACTTGAGGGAATGATATTAAAGGCAAAACTGAAATACTTTGGCCACATAATGAGAAGACAGGACACCCTGGAGAAGATGCTGATGCTGATGCTAGGGAGAGTGGAAGGCAAAAGGAAGAGGAGCCGACCAAAGACAAGATGGATGGATGATATTCTAGAGGTGACGGACTTGTCCCTGGGGGAGCTGGGGGTGTCGACGACCGACAGGAAGCTCTGGCGTGGGCTGGTCCATGAAGTCACGAAGAGTCGGAAGCGACTAAACGAATAAACAACATCTTCCAAGTGTCAGACAGTGAGACTCACTACCAGCCAGCATGGCCTTAGTCATCGATTTGACCTATTTCATTCAATTGTAACCATGGTACAGTTGCTAAAGATGAATTTAAGCCATCGTTTTGGTGGGAAGGGGTCAAGACAAAGGCAACATCATTGGGATATGTCCTTTAAATTGTTCAGTGAAGCATCTTCCATGTAAGGATGAGTCCTACCTGAGAGCTTCAAGGTCTATTAATAAAAAGCCACTGTGCATTTCAAAAAGGGTGCTGTGATGGTGGGAAAGTACTGGTGGTTTATAAAGGAGAGACAATGTCAAGATCCCCCCTCCAAAATCAGAAGAACCTTAGAAACAATTTGTTGGATTAGGCCAAGGGTTCCTCTAGTCCAGTATTCACACAGTGACCAACTAGCATAAACATGGACAGAAGAAAGAGGCCTTCTTCTACTCTTCTCTTCAGCAGCTGGTCCCTGATGCTTGTCTTCTACCAGTACAAGCAGCCATCAGGTTAATAACCATTGCTAGCCTGATCCTTCCCCCAATTTTTCCCGTCCCCTTAGCATTGGATCCCACACATCTGATGGCAGCAAATTCCATTGTTTAACTAGTCACCGTGTCAACAAGTATTTCCTTTTATCTGTCCAAAAGGGGAGAGCAGCTTTTCCACACTAGGCATAACTTTATATACCATAACTTAGTCATGGGGAACTCCCACTCCAAGGTAAAAAGCTCCTTATCTTTCAAGACATCTGGACTTGCCCTCAATCCATTAATTCACCAAATGCGGATTTCACCATAAAAACCTAGTCGCACCC
The DNA here is from genome assembly GCF_035149785.1 of Candoia aspera. Lineage (NCBI taxonomy): Eukaryota > Metazoa > Chordata > Lepidosauria > Squamata > Candoiidae > Candoia > Candoia aspera. The sequence goes on from NC_086153.1 coordinate 178,752,945, forward strand.
CAAGACCAGGACCGACCTTGAGGCAAGAGCCAGCGGCCCATATAGTGGGCATCCTCCAAGGACAGAAGGGCTGAATTCACACATAATACCGTCTGAAGAGTAAAGGAGGAGTTAAGACCATTGTGTCCAGAATTTAACCTGGCCCAACTACATCGCCGAATCCAAGCCGCTAATTTAATTACCGATAAATAACTCATTGCGCTTCAAGAGCGCATGCACCAAGAAGTGATAGCAATTGCAAAGGGTAGATTTCGCGCGCGGGGGGGGCGCACCAGGGGGCGGAACAAAGGAAACGACCCCGATGGGCGCTACGACAGTCGGCAGGAGCAGCCTCGCATTTCCGGACGTGGAGGAGGAGGAGGGGAGAGCCGAGGCGCCGTTCCAAGCTACGCTCGGCAGGGGGCATCCTTGCGCAAGGCGAGCGCGGCCCGGAGTGTGTGTTGGAGTGATGTCAGGGCTAGCTGGGTTGAATGCATCCGTACTTCCTGTATCAGAGCAGGCTTGGCTAAAAACCAGCGGGTTTTTATCCTCCTGACCTAGCGAGCTGCCGCGGGAGGAGGACTGTCAGCCCGGGATCGCGCGTCTCCCCTTTGGAACGTGGCTTGGCATCTCCAAGCAGGAGAGCTGCATGTGGGGGAGCAAAGCCCGCGGGAGACCATGGCAGTCCTCAAACTGACCGACCAGGTAAAAAAAGGGACCACCAACAATAGAATCGGGGGAGGGCGAGGGGGGGGAAGCCCACGACTAGCTGCTGCGCTGCCGGGAGGCTTCTCGAGAGCAGCGGCGGCGGCGGCTCGCATCGGAGGCTGCTTCTTCGCTTGGGGAGGTCGGGGATCCCAAGCTGGGCGCCGGGTCTCCTTCTCTTGGATGCGAGCCTGGCAAGCCACCTCGCGGGCTCCTGCGTGCCGCTGGTTTCCTCCAAGGAGGCTGTTTCGTCGCTCGGGGGCCGATCCCGGGGCGGGGGCAGAGGAGAGTGGAGTGCGAGGATACGGTCGCGGCGGATCGCCCGTCAAGTTTCTCATTGTCTAGGAAATGGAGCAGTTGTCAAAACAGGAGGAGAGGGGACGGGCATCTCGGAACGGCAGAGCTTTGGCTGTTCGCACAACACACCGCCCCACCGAGCTTTAGGCATTCGCACAGCCCGCTGACCTTTAAATGGCCACACGGACAGCCCGCCCCAGTCCACGAAGTAGCCGGCTACCTTTTCGTGCGACCCCAGTTCCAGCCCACGGCTTTAACACACACTGGCGCATTTTGCCCTAATCTTTACTTTCCTGGCGTGTATCGACCCAGGAGATGCTTTCACGTGTGGACCTGCTTGCTCGCCGTCTCCGCTGCTGGGGAGACGGGGGGAGTGGGCAAGGGCACCTCCTAGTAAAGGTGTAGCGATGGAACAGTTGAATTACGCTGTTAGTTGTAACTCCCCTTCAGTCCCAGCCTCGACTTGAATGCTTCACCTGAAATGGTAATTCTCCTTTATTGCGCCCCCGCCTCTCGTCTCCCCCGTTCAAACGCTGACACCTTAGAGCTATCTGCATTCATGGCTGTTAATTGGCTGTTCAATCAGGGCCGGTCCCCAGTTGCTGGAGAGCTCAACTATTTATGCAGCTTTTATAAGCTCGAATTCTAAAAAAAGGAGCTGCTCCTAATAGGCTGTTTGTTGAACCAATCCTTGGAACTTTTAGATTCGTTGAAGGCAAAACTGGGAGCCATGGCTTGAAGTGCTAGTTGCCTTAACTGAGTTAAAGCACCTTGATAGGATGAAAGGCAAAAAAGCCACTTTTAAAAAGTGGTCTTGAGCTCATTTCTTAACCTATGGCTTGTCAAAGAATAAGAAGGACCAACCACACTCTTTCCCAAGCACAGGGATGCTACGTCATGGATGCCAGGCAAATAGGCCCCTTTAATTCTGTTCTAGGCCATAGGCAGTGGGTGAGTTTGGCAGAGATTCCAGTGGGCTTCACAAGTAAGTGAAATGTGGGGTGTGATAGCTAAACTTCCTCTGCCTTCCCCAAGTGTGCGCCAAAGCCCACACATTATACATCAATTTTGGAAAATAGAGATTTATAACACATTAGCTTTGGAACATGTTCAAGAACCTAAAAGGAAGTTTTAACTATCACAGTTCAAAATGTTCAGTTTACATATTATCCTGGAACCTTGTAGTAAAATTGTCTCAACAATCTTGGCAGTAAGGATTATCCCTTTAGATTTGCAAAGAAGTGAAGAAATGCTGGTTGTCCTTGCATGAAATAGTATATGCTGTTCATTAGGCAAGAATTACGTTTTCTTAGAGAAGTTTGTGTGAGAATTTTTAAATACATGTTAAGGAGCACTTTGACCTAATTCATTCTAACTAATTTATTTCTATTGAAATGATTCTTGAATAGCACTTTTTTTCTTATTAATTCTCTTACCGATAGTCATATAAAGCATTTAAGGGTGACATTAGGTTCCTTTAGTGGTCTGACTCATCTCCAGAATATGCTGACTATTTTACATTCAGATAATTTAATATACTAATTTTGGTTTAATTTAGTGTGTGTATAATCTGTCACATGAATTTTGGTCTAAGTCTTCTGCTGCTTCTAAAAGTATCACTGAGTTCTGTTTATAGGAACACCTCTTTTCTCTGCATCCAATACTGTACTACACTGTAGTGTTAGCTAATAACTTTATGTACTCCTATTAGTATGTATACATTCTATACGAAGTGAACAGTTTTGAATGGTTATGTTTGTGACTTGATAGAATAAACTGTGAAGGTAGATTGTACTTTTTGATAGCCTAAATGTTTCTTCAGAATTGTGAGGCCAGTAGCATTTATAAATATAATAAAGGCGGGATAAAAATCACATAAATAAATAAGTAAGTAAGTAAGTAAGTGCTGTCTCTGGCCTGCCTCTTGATACTGCTTTGTTTTTATACAGGTACTTCTATGACCAAATGCTTTCATTTTAGGTAGCTTTCTCTGGGCTCTACAGGGTAGCTCCAAGTTCCATTAATTCAACTATGATTTGTAAATTGAACCTCTTTGCTGCAGTGAATACTGAAGATGTTTGTGCTTTAGATGTCATTTCAATGCTTAGATGCTTTTCTTGAAGCCAGGTTTTCCTGGGAATTAAAGGTTTGAAAACTTTAATGAGCCTTGATGGTTAATGCTATGTGTCAAACTTTCTTCAGACATGATTACATTTTTGTAAGCTGCCCAGAGCCACTAGAACTGGGCAGCATATAAAGATGAGAGAGAGGGAGAGGGAGAGAGAGATTCAGGGTTTGTACAACATAGTAAACCCAAACTAAATGAACCACTTTTAGGGTTTAGCATTCTGTACAAAATCATGTTTTGGCTTAGCATGTTGTGACTTATTCAACAAATCATGGTTAAGCAAACCCAAGATTTTAGCACAAGGTATGAAGGAGGTTACTTTACTTTTTTTCTTCATGCTACTTAGTTCCATTCATAGACAAATGAGTTTTAATCAGCCAAATTTAGTATTAAGAAGTCTAAGACTTCTCTGGAAGGTAAAAGCAAGAACTCCTGCCTTTCTTGAGCTGGTTTCAGCAAAACTCCATGAATAGGAGGCCTTCTCATTCCCTGGAGCTTTTGCATTAGTTAAATAAGGAGCAATAAGGAGCCGATTCTTGCCAGTAGCCCCTTCCCCTGAAAGCTGGGGAGCAATCCAGAGTGGTGGGAGAGGTGGCTATGAAGGTGCATGGGGTGAGTGGGATCTTCCTGTTTCCATCCCTGCCAATTGCTATGTACACGTTGAGCTTTGTAATATTGCTAAGAACAGCCCTACTGGGTGAAGCTAAGAGCCATCTTAGTCGAGAATTTTATACCTCATAAAATGGCCAACCAGATGCCTCTTGGGTGCTTAGAAGCAGAAGACAGAGACATAGAGTACCACTCTCCCACCCTTGTTCCCCTGCTGGTATTTGGAGGAACGATGCTTCCAACCCAGAGGTCATATTCAGTCTTCAAGACTAATAGTTTTTGATAGACTGGTCCACCATGTATTTACCCACCTCCCCTTTTGAAACTATTGTACTTCAAATACTGTTTTGAATTATCATAGTTAGCCATTTTCAAATAGTAAAGCTGGGGGGAAATAACTGCAAATAATAAATAAAATTTCTGCCAGTGGAAAAAGCCTGAATGGAATTAAAAATTTAGATCCAGTCCACTAGAGGAGTTTGTGCATCACTCTAAAACATAATGAGATTTGTATGATTTGTCCTTATGTGTTCAGTTTATTCCAGAGCATGGATCAGTGTAATATGTGAATCTAGTCACTTACGGACAGTTCAATGGCCACAATAAAATATGTTCTCAGAAAGGTATGCATTTCTAGTAAATCATGGCACATTCAACAATCAGACATCATGCATGCTTGAGTTGCCTCCCTTACATGAGAGATTGGCATAATCTCTTCTGTGTGAATACAGACATGCCCTGTTATCTTGGGTGTGACCCTAAAGATATCCCAAAGTTGTTTCCAAATTTATTACTTTTAATGAGGCAAAATGACAGGAGAATATTTTCAGTCTTAAGCACATTTAAATGTAAATCAAATTTTAATTTTGATTTCTTTTTTGTTCTGGCTCCAGCATAACTACCTACAAGCAATTCAAATCTATATTAGCTCTCCACCCCTCAAAAGTTATACACTTGTGACTTATCGCAGCTGTCACAGCAGACACTATATGTTCATCTTGTTGAAAGGATTGATTTTTGCCAGGTGTCTTTAGCTTATACTCTCCACCCTTTGCTACTTAAGGTTGGCTGTGCTTCAGCAAAAGCCCATTTCAGGCAGCTTCTGAGGTAGTGCGTTGTCCTGTCAGGAACCAATTTCTGCTATTTAGGGAGGGTGGAGACTTTGTGGCTGGTATAAACAACCTGTTTGTGGGTGTTAAATGGAGGCTGATGCAAAAAGTCTACAACCAGCTCTGTTACAAGACACCATGCCTCTGGATTTGCTTCAAGTCTATGAGTCTGAATGGAGTGTCACTGCATGCTTAACCAGAAATAAATATCCTTGTTTTGAAGATATACTTTGGATGGCATATTGCATGAAAAACCATTTCTAAACATAGGGGAAGTTCTGGGCAGGAGTAGAATATTGGCTTTATGATGAAACAGCCACATGATTTTGCAAGTGTTAAGGCAATTCTGCTCACTGGTAAAACATCCAGAGAAAGTATTCAGAAAAATCTTATGCATTCATTGGTGGAGTTGCCAGGATGCTTCCTGTTGTTGACTTGCCTCATAGATTCTTCCTGGATCCACATGTTGATTAGATTTGCATGTTCTGCTATGCTGTGGTTGGCTTTGCTATGATTTATTGAATAAATCACAATTGGCCAGATCATATGTTTCACCCAACCCAATCATGGGTTACAAACCATAATGATTTGGTTGACATAATATGCTAACCAAACCATGTTTTCACCCAAAGTATGATCAGTATAATCCTCCATTGCTAATCCTCCCATGTTTTTTCCTCCAGGTGTAGATGATCCATTAAAAACAGAAAGACAGAATAGCTGACTGGTGGGACAGGTAATATCCTTGCCCCACCAGACCGAGTATGGTTTAGGAAACAAACAGCCATTAACTGAGTTCAAGCTGGAGTAAAGTGATCAACCCTAGAGCTGAACTCTTAAATGTTCTTTAACCCATAACTCTTAGATTATGGTACTTAATTCCACCCCAACTGCTTTTTTTGCACTCCATACCTCTGCTACAGGCACAGAAACAACAAGGAGTCCGCTGGGTATGTGCAGAAATAGCTTTAACGTTGCCCTCAGCAAATAATACAATATATTGAAGAAACCAATATGATCCTAAATTTTATAGAAACCATTACTGGTTTCAAGTGACTTTCACTGTATTCTGGCATAACCTAGCCATCACTCAGGTGATATAAACCCTTTCTCATTACTGTTCTGTCAGCACAGTCAGGGCTGGATGTAGTCACTAAAGGGGAGGCAATTTTTGATAGAAGAAGCACTGTGCTGAATAAGACTAAAGGCCTGTTTCTCCCAGCGCTCTGCTTCCCCAGTGGGCAAGGAGATGCCAGTGGGAAGCCCACAAGCAGGACTTCAGCCCAAGAGCACTTTCCACCTTAGACACTGCTATTAGTGTAAAGTTCAGCTGACAACTCATTTATCTGTGTTTGCTTTTAAAGATCATTCTCTCTCTCCCATAGTCACTCTACAGCCCATGGTTAAAAGTGCAAACACAGAGAACTTGCTAGTAGGAGCAGTGGTGCTAGAAAAAAATGCCTTTTTCTTTTATTCAGTTCAGTGTTACTTTTTTTTTTGAACCCAGAATTGCCTCATCAGAGAATTCGCCATGCTTTTATGACGTGCAGATAGCTTTCATAGCTGAGGATAGAGATTAGGAATAGGATGGTTGCCACCATCCTCGGTGTCTTGCAGATGAGATTTGTGTCTACACTTTAGGCTCAAGGAAGGTAGAGATAAAATTAACTCTGTGTTTATCAAACGGCTTGTCCAAAAGGAATCTAATCAAAATATGTGCCTCTCCCAGAAGGTAACTAGTACAACTTTGCTTGACAAATAAGGAAGTGCAGCAGTCTGTAAAAGTCTGTTATATTACGTGTATCCATTGGTCTGGGTGTGTGTGCTGTGCAGGTTGCAGTTCTTTGAAATAATAATGGCATCCAGCAAAAACTCTTGCTTCTTAAGGTACAGTATTTTTTCTGTGCCTAATATGTGACTTGTAACCTTTTCCACCCAGCTACAGCAGAGGGATTTGGTTGTCATGCCAACATTTGAACAGAGGAGAGCCCCATACTGTGCAAGCATTCATATATGTCCCATGGTAATCCCAAGGCCATGTCTGACCTTATAATAGATGTTTTTTTGGGTAGGTCTGGAGATGCAAGTAAAGTTTGCTTATAAGTTTCTTACAAGATTATTCCTTTTGTAAAATGGCAACATAATCGCACTGCAGCTTTACCAGCCTGAACATTTTGGAATTATGAATGCAGTCTGACTTGTCTGTAAAAATTAATTTAATTGAAGATTAAATTAATATCTGCTGTCTTTCCTCCTCTTTCTCCTCTTTGGATCAAGCTGATTGGCCTATGCCAGAATTAAGCAATCTGATGTTCTCTAGATACTTCCTCCAAACCTTGGGGGTGCCTCAGTGGTACTACTGAGTTGTAATTTTTAAGGTGACAAAGGTGGACCTGCAATGCCCATAAACCCATTCAGTATATTAAGGAATCTGGGTTTCTGGGGATTGTAGTCCAAAAAATGAAAGCACCATATTGCTTATCTGGTCTATGCATGATATACAATTTATGGTTCCTCCTTTTCCCTCTCAAGGGAATCATGAAACAGATATTGAAATGTATTATTCACAATACTGTTTGGAGTTCAGCTGTTAAAGAGCATCTGGTATATATGATGAACTTTCATCACAACAGAACTTATATTTTTCTTTGTAGGAATTGCTGTATATGACATCTAACTAACTAACTGTGACTAGCTAACTGGATACATTGTTCAGATAATAGGATGCCCCATCAGGTTCAGTATCAGTGGTCCAGCCTCACTTTCTTTAGATAAGAAGACATTTTTTTTCATACGTTAGTGGCCTTTCATGGTTGTAGACCTAGCTCTATCAGGTTCCTTGATCCTGTGAAGCAACCTCCCCCAACCTGTGAAGCAACCTCCCCCTCCTGGGGCTCTGAAGTTATGTTGGATTTAATGACCACAACACCCCGGGTGTTTATGGGAGTTAACTTAAACATTTATAGCGGGCAGCAGATGAATGAAGACCGCTGTGGGAAGTTCTGTTCATGTTCAAGTGAATTCCTGTTTCAACTGATGGTGAAGACACAGATGTGGAGACTGTGCCCTTGCATAGTCTGAGCCTTCAGGTATTTCAGAAGCACACCTAAACAGTGTGATTCCTCAGAATAAACATTAATAGAACATTGTATTGAATGTACACTTTAATCGATGTTTCTTTATTGTATGATTAAGAGATGTAGACAATACAGATTGATCCTTCACATGCATTTTTCTCAGATATGTTACGTGTAGAGCATTCAATACTTTATACTATGTAATAAAATGGATAATACAATGATTAAAATCATAACTCCTAAAATAAAATATAGTATTGTGGAAATGATAGGAATGTCATCCACTTAAATACAATTTGCAGTTGGTGGCATAGTAGACTTAGAGGATATACTTGGGTGGCAAGCCAGTCAACTTTTATTTTCTCTTTTTTATTTCTCTTAGCAAGAACTGAAATAGGAAGCTCCTGACTCATCCTGATACAGTTGAGTTCACTGCCATCTAGCAAGTAAATGATACCATGGCACTATCCACACAGAAAGCATACTTTTAGAAAAACATGCTCTCTTGGGTGAAAATGATTTCAGAATTATTCGTCTGAGAACACAGAATATTGTTTTGCAATATTAATAAGAGTCTTTTGATCGGAGTGGCACATAGATCTGAATAAACATGTAAGCACATTTTGGGCCTCCCTCCTAAGTCCATAGTCGGCTTAGACTACAATTCCTGTCATTTGTGCCGTTTGGCCAGGCTAGTTGGAGCTAATGGAGTTGTAATCTCAAAGTTGGGAAGACAACAGGTTTGAGAAAGCTGGGTTGATGTTAAATAGTTAGGTAAGATTTTATAGTAAAGAAATAGGCTATTCCTCTGAGAAATTCTGTACTGTTGTTCAAAGAGAGTGAGTAAATATAATATAACCCTAAACCTTGTAGTTAGGTCACCACAGTCTTTCAGCAGCAGTTGGATTAATTCACCATTTCACCTTTTTTTTTCTATGATGAAATGCAAGTCTAAGAGTGTCAGCCTCTTACTTCCTCAAAAAATTATTTGGTGCACAAATATAAAGAGGAAGTGAGCATTTTGCAAGAATATTTTGTTAACCTGTGCTGCTTCAAATATTACAAGTCACAATGCATTACAGATTCACCCATTTCTTATGACATATTTAATAGATGAGGGCTCATTTCACTGGTTGCATATACTATGAGTCTTATGAGCCCCATAGGTTAGTAACAAAAGTGCTTAGAAGTATTTATAAGTCACCAATAATACAGGACAAAAGTATTCACTTTTGCCTTTGATTTAGTTTTGTAATCATCAGTATAGCTCTCTAGTACTGTCTTGACATTTTCCTGTTTACAGGATTTTGGCCATATTATCCTTATGCCCTCGGTCACTGGTATATTTCTCTGCTGTAGGAAAGAAGACCTAGCAAGACTTGCTAGACGTTAAGGATACTTGTTGTCTGTGTGGTGTGCCTTCCGCTTATTTAACAATCTGCCCGGATTATTGATCTTTAACATGAGAATAAGAGAGGTTTTACTAACAATACACTGCCAAAGCATCATCACATTTTGCCAACTTGAGTATTCCAAATTATCTGGCTGTTTTCATCTTCACAGTAGGCCCTTTTTACTCTAGCATTGTTATGGTAGTACATCAATCAGGAAGTTTGGCTTTGGGCTCTTCCTCATGACTGCACTAAGGCCTTGAAGGGGCAGAGAAGTAGGCCAGCATATTTTGCTGAGCCCCATTCTGCTTTAATAATGAAGCCAGGGTGTGGTGATGTTCCTACAGTTTTAATGTGGGACAAGTTAAGGAAAACAAGTGGTGGATTTCCCTGGTTTCATTCGCTTTCCCACCAATCATCATAGGCTGGCAGGAGAAATATCCACCAATCCTTCTCCTTAATGTGGGCTGGGAAGAAGGTGCGTTTTGACAGATGGGGTGGTGGTGATCCCTTTGTCAACCTCGCTCTGTCTCTCTGCAAGTGTTACGTGGAAGCTGGAACAGTGTTAAACCCGTGATCATTTATATTTTTTTTTTAAAGTAAATTTGTTAAAACAGTAGTAGTTACCTAAAATCATTTAGAACAGGTAAAATCAAGTGAAGGGATACTTTTCAGTCTGTTGCTGGGTTTACACATGTTGTAAAATAAACAGTTAATGTTCCATTGCCTGTGAAGAATTTTGAATATATTTTGAGGCCTAGCAAAACCTCTTCCAGAGTTATAACTGACAGACTTGCAGTTTCTCTAGTCTGGGCTGTTTTACATATTCAAGTAAGTGAACTTGATGTTTCTCTTGGCCTGATGATTTGCCCTTGAAGGGGGCACCTGAACGCATTAAAAGCCTCCAGTGAACGGTATTGCATCTGAAGGGCGTAGGCTCTAGTACTGAACCTCTGTCTGCAATAGGTGTTTAAGTCTGGTTCATATGCAAGCTGTAGGACCCCACCCTCAAAGTTCCTCTGTGGTAGGCAGAGATCAAATGCTTTGAAACTGCAAGCAGCGACTCTTTCTGCCGCTTTCCCTGGAGCTGAAACCACAAACAATTGTCTTGGGTTGGACTTACTCTTTCCTTCTGTCATGATTAGTATGTCGAGGTTTACCGTTCCTACTACGGCTGGGCTGAGACCACCCAGAGCCAGCCGGGTGGTTGCAATCCAGGCCTCATTCTTTTGCACTGGAGATTAAAACCTGGTGACCTACTAAAGAGAGACAGGGCCAGCCAGGGGCTAAGTAATAGCACACATCTGTCAAGACTGGCTTCACACTGTCTGTACAGATGCAAAAAAAAAGTCTGCAGTTTAGGCAAGCTATTCACAATATAGTATGCACTGCCAACTGGCATCCCTTCCTCCCTCCCTCCCTTTCTTTCCCCTTCCCTTCCCTTCCCTTCCTTCCTGTTTTGAAAATAAAAATAGCAATCCAATCAGTGTACCAGATTTGCCCTTCTGACATCTGTTTATAGTTACCTGTTCAGTATGAAGCAGGCAGAGTTTAGATCTCCAACCATAAACACTGAAACAGCAAACCCCTCTCTCTGGCCATATGTGCTGTTTCCCAAGTACCAAGAATCAAGAAATAATTGTTATCTACTGAGATTGTATATTCATGCAGTTATTTTGCCAGAAGGTGTGGGTTTGGAGAAATATGGCTTCAATTAAGAGCACTCTTCTACTTTCTCTTAACATTGCATCAAATTCCACTTTTTCTCCAGCTAGGCAGCCATTTAGGACTCGGCTGCACTTTTTCACTTGTGCCGTAATGCAGCTTGCCCTGGTTTGACACCTTCCAGTTTCAGGTGTGTTGGAACTGCAGCCCCCAGAATTATGAGCTTGGCTGTGTTGGCTGGGAATTCTGGGAGCTGCAGTCCTGGCGAGCTGGAGGGTCCAGCATAATAATATGCTTATGGCATTTCTGTGTAACAGACCCACAGATGTGTGTATCAAATCTCATGTTGTTTGATGTTTTGTTCTGAAAGACCAGGGGATGGAAATTGCCTTCTATAGGCCTCTCACCTCAGTTTCCATGAATCTTGCTGCTGACCAGAAATAGAAAGTGGTCAGTTTTTGACATATAAACCTCAGTACTGTCATGACCCCTGACGGAGGTTGAAAAGGGGGTGACTTTATCTGTTCTTGCAACCCAATCTTCGGTTCTGCCCTAAAACCACCCATGCAGACCCAGCCTCTGTTCTTTATTATGGCACTTCCTCAAGGAGACCAGTTTGTAAGGGACCTCCTCAACTTTGTCTCAGCTCCTAAGTTTGCCCCAAAAGAGAAAGAGAGGAGGCCTCATCAAGGCCTCCAGAAAGGAAAAAGAAGTACAACTTTTGATGGCAGGACAGATCAAGCATTGTATATCATATCCTTCTGTTCTGTTCCAATGGCTCCAGCAAACTTATGTAACCTAAATTGTTCCAGGTTTATGGCTTCAAGAATCAGGAAAGCACATTCTAGATTAAGGGAACTACCCAACTGGATTCTGACTCAAGGGTAGGTATCAAAGAATACTAAGTCCACATTCCACACACAGGACCAGTTTAACAGGTTGAAGCATACTATAATGCAGCTTCATTGGGCCTCAGAAAAGTGGGGGGGTCCTAAACAGGGGCCCTTCCCAGATGTTGCTTCCTGTGCTCCACCCGCTGTAGTAATATGCTGCCCACTGCTTCTCCCATGCTCTTCCATGTACTCGTGCTGGCCCTGGTGAACCAGCAACATGAAGTCACGCAGGCAATGGAAGAGGAACAGGAGAGGTTGCTGTGACTGGTGGCGGCAGAGGGAGGAGGAGAGTGAGGGAAAAGCTCTCTGTCCTGACGCTGGTCTAAGAGGGATCCAAAAGAGGTACACTGCCATGCCTGCTGACCTGATGGCCTGTGTATCCAGTGCCCATTGCAGCTCAAGGCCTTATGTCTGCCATCAGCCTGGCCAATGTCCAGTTGTGCTGCCACTGTCTCACAGCCCAGGCTAGACCCCTCTCTCTACCAGGTAGGACTGAGGAGGGACTGAGAAGCATGCTGCCTTACTGCCTGATTCCTATGCCATTGTCTGGGGCCAGAGGGCCTGCTTTTGGAACCCCAACAACACCAGGCCAGATGTTCCCCTCCTCTAATCCCATTTGCTGCCTTCTGTGCTGGGAGAGAGAGGGAGAGAGGAAAAAGTGGTTGACTTGAGTCAGACAGGCACATCAATAAAGGAGATCTAGTTGACATTGTAGATTTGGACTTTTGACCAAATTCCTCACCAAAGACTTTTTGTTAAGTTTAGCAGTTGTGGGTTAAGAGAACAGGTCCTCTTATGGTGAAGTAACTGACTAAAAGACAGGAAACAGTGGGTGGAAGTACATGGATGTTACTTCTAGAAGTAGGACTCTTGAGATAGATTTGTTGTTTCTGTTTTCATCATACAGTTTAGCTGAATCAGAGGCAGTTGCTACAGCAGTTTTGTAGAACTACAGAAGACAAAAACAAGGAAAACTGCATTTCAAAAATGAAAGCTGTTTTTCTCCCTTTCTCTGCAAAAGGAAATTGTCTCTCTAAAGAAATAGAATTTAAAATTTTAAAAATAGAAATAATAACTATTCAGATCTTGTATCCAATATATTTCTTCTAAATGTATTGTTATTTTTTAGTTCTGGTTCTTCAGTATGCCATTTTTAATATGTTGTTTCAACAGCACATTTTGTAGGAATCCACTGACACTGTTTATCTAGGTTATGTATGGGTGAAGCCTCCAAATCTGGAGCTGCATTTGGACCCTAATTCCTTTAAGGTAACCCAGTCTTTATGCACGTAATTTTAGTTTTATTGCCTATTTCTACTAGCAGGTTCTACTAATATTAGGAGAAATATTGCAGGTTTTTGATATTTTATTTTACTGACCAAAGTACATGTCTTCTGAAGACTTTGGCTATTTCTGGGTTAGAAATTCAGTCTAACCAACACTGTCTATTACTGATAAAGCAGAGTATGTCATCTGTGGAGTGCCTGTGATCTCCAAGTCTTCCCAATTGTTTTTTAATTCCTTAGAGCCTTGCAGAATCATGCCACCAACAGCAGTTTAGTTTCTTGACGGAAAACGAATAAATGTATTAAGCTCTTGAAAAGACTTAGCACAACTTAAATGGTCCGAACCCATCCAGAACAGTAGCTCCACCTACTTACATGACATCAAAATAACTGGGAAGAATGTTGGCCACCCTGATTCTAGCCAGGGCCATAGTGTGACTCAACTGTGCTTTTTATTTTGGAGTCACAATGTTCCATAAATGGTGGCAAGTATTTCATGCCTGCGTGTGTGTGTTTTATTGTGCTAAATCAATATGACTAAGCCTGTTTTGTCACCTGAGATTGGATTTATTTTCACAGATGGACTGTTAATTGCTTTTTTTTCAACCATTAAGCTAGGTGCCATTAAGTCATATTTATTTATTAGACTTTTGGGGTAGGGGTGTTGAGTCAGTGTTGACTGGCCCAAGGTCACCCAGCTGGCTTCGTGCCTAAGGCAGGACTAGAACTCATGTTCCTCCAGTTTCTAGCCTGGTGCCTTAACCAATATACCATATTGGCTATTGAACATTAAGCCAAACATATTAAAAGTATTTCTACTGTGAGGCCTTTGGTTTGCCAGAATTCAAGGTACAACTATCATTTGTTAAATTTATATTTTGCCTTTTATTCTAGAACCCAAGGCAATATATATTGGGTTCCTTCCTCTCTAATGGCTGAGAGAGAGGGTGACTGGCCCAAAGTCATGCAATGAGCTTCCATGGCTGAGGTGACCAGAATCCAGGTCTCCCCACTCCTAGTCTAACACTTTAACCACTGTGCAATAATGCAATAAAATCATACTAAAATAAAGGAAAAACAATAAAAAACAGGCCAAAACAACTTTAAAATTCATTATAGACCCCCTCATTTTTTTTTTATTGTGTACCAAAAACTGAGGAACAGTGAAGTCAGCCTTCAGACTTTCAGAGAGAACTTCATAGTCAGTTGTTGGGCTTGTCTCATGTTTTTCTCACCAACCCCGCCACTCTGAGTGGCAGGGTATACCACAGACTCTGAGGGAGATCTAAGATCATGAGTAATTTTATACAGGAGGAAGGGATTCTAATGTGCATATAGTTTCTGTGTGTACATACACTGCATCAAGAAACCGGTACCTAAGCTAGTCTAGTCCAGCCTTTCTCAACCTTTTGACCCTGGAGGAACCCTTGAAATATTTTTCAGGCCTTGGGGAACCCCTGCACATTCTGGCTCATACATAGGCCACAAGCTACAAAATTATTATATTCATTTCATGTGTAGGCCTGTATATATGCATTAACAGTGTTCTTAAACTAAAAATAAAGAATGAAACTTACCTCTTTAATGTGAAGTTGCCCAAATTTGAAATAATTTTTTAAATAAATCCTGATCTCCCAGGGAACCCCTAGTGACCTCTCGCAGAACCCTGGGGTTCCATGGAACCTTCGTTGGGAAACCCTGGTCTAGTCAAACGGAGCAGCTTTATGTTAGAGATCTGATTGTTGCAGTCGGAACTTGAAATAGTTATGTCAAGATGAAAATATGTGATTGCTGATTTGCACAAGGTAACAGAACATAAGTAAGGTGGAGTTGAGATTGTTGTGAGGATATCAAAGCTGTGGAAGTTTCTGGAGGAAAAACACTAAAGTCTCAGTGAGTCAAGTGAGGGAATTCAACAGGACTGCCTGCAGTTCCAAAACTGTGTTAAGATTTATTGGAACTGGGTAGATATATGTGCTTTTCTGCTCTTTAATTTAAAAGCCATCCTTGTAGCTAATGAAGTCCTGACTGCAACGTAAATCTATTATTACTTCGCTGAGCTACTGAGTGATACGGGCTGCTAGAGTGAGTGCAATTAATCAAAGTGACACAGTTTTAAGGACCTGGATTTTGTTTCTCATGATCTAGAATGCCCACAGTGTTGCCCTGAGCCAGGTTTCAGCTTTGCACTTGCCACTCCAGCGTGTGGCAACAATTGCCTTCTCTTTCCTTGTCTCCTTTCCCTTCTGCTAGGTGTTGCATATCTTTCCTTGTGAAGCATATTGCTCTGCTTTCAGCGGTTCTGGATTTCTCAAGAGAACGTATTGGTTCAGGGGACAAAGAACTTCCACCCTAGAGGAAAGAGTTGTCTTAGAAGTAATTGGTATATATTCATAATTTCATCATTATTCAGTTTCTTTATGCTGATTTTATTTTGCCTTGGCTTCACATTCCAATATTAAGCTCATTATTTGTTCCTTTCCAAACTATGTCATTGTAGCCGACATGAAGTGAATGTTGTATAGATTATTTCTGACCTTACCAATAGAGGTCCACTGTGAACCATTTCCCTCCTCAGCTGCTGCCTCAGACCTCTGGTTTCCTTCCAGGGGAGAAAACTGAAGTGATTTTTTTCCCCATTCTGGTAGTTTGTTTTGGTAGTAGGGATGATAGCAGGAATGGCAGCAATGTCTTTAAGTTCTCAGGTTTTCTAATTCAGTTTTGTATGGCTGGGTTCACAAATTATATTAAGGTTGCCTTTCCTGAGCTGGGTGCCCTCCAGATGTGTGGACTGGAGCATGGCCAGTGTTGAGGATTCTTGGAGTCAAAGTCTACACATCTGGAATATATCCAGATTGGAAAAAGTTACTTGGTCATAATATATTTTGTTTGATATTGAATTAGTGTGTTTTGTGAGCATTGTTTGTAAGACATGGTTAAAAACTTGGCATGTTGTACAAATCTGACAAAAAAAATACCAATGTCTTAATATACTGTAAGTGTGAACACAGTCAATGTATTGGAAGTGTTCCAAGCACTTATGATAAATTCTGTATAAATACATTGGCTTGGATTCTAGTTTTGGATTCTGTGAATGCAAGAGATCCTTCTATCCACCAACCACTTTTGATCCAATGGAGGATCTGGGTGTTAAAAGATGGAGTCAATTTTTGCTTATGGCTTTTTCCCCCTTCCACCCTCCCTATTCTGGAGGATACCAGCATTCCCCCAGAGTATTGTGGGAGTATAGAAGGCTGCAGAAGTAATCTCCTCTGGGTTCTACTGATAATAATATCCCCCAATAGTGTTTTCCATGGGAGAACAAAATCTGGATCCAAGCCAGTATTTTAATAAATATGCTGCTTCTTCTGTTACTAGTTGAGAAAGCTTATGATTGCATGGTTAAAAACAACAGATTTATAATAAAATGTATTAATATATATGATGGTGGAATTGAACCTTATCAAAATAAAATTAAGACCCAGTAACAGAGATACCACAGTCTGGACAAGTTGTATACGTTGGCAAAAGCATCAGTGTTAGCAGTGATATTGGTTAGGATCTACAGAATTATTGGTGTTGCTTGCTAGGTAGCTTTGGGATTAGCGCATGCTACAGTGGGGTGTGTAGCAGACATTAAAAGGAAATCCTGTAGGGAAGGTATCGTTGGGAGTAAGAATGACATTAGAAGGTTATCATCACCTATTATGCTAAGCTGTAGATTGTGATATATTATTTCTCAGATAACACTATAAACCTTGGTTTACAGAATATAAAGGCTATTTCAAATAACATCCAAAGGGAAACTAACCACATCACTATCATGATATCTGAGATTCATAGAAAATTTAATGAAAGAAATTTATTAGATTCTTTTTTCTTTTTGCATTGCAAAACCCTAACCTAACCCAACCCTAACTCCTTTCATGCTGCAAGACAACTTTCATTATATTTTTCTAAACCTTCCTCCCAAAAGGAATCAGATAGCAAGTGGCTGAGACATTGAAAGACTCACTTAGCCCAGTAAAAGTAGACTAGGGGTAGGCTGACTACAGCTATATTATAGCTGTTTAGTTTTCTGCTAGAGCCTTGAGTTCTACCCTCTATAACCTAGAGCAAAATACATATGGTTAGAGATTTTTTTGTAAAAAATATCCAGGAATAGAGCTCACCGTCTTTCTACATGGAAATCCACTCCTGATATCTCCATTTCATCTGATGTACCTTGCTTTTGTTGAACAACTGGCAGTCAGAAATCCTTGCTGGTTGATTTTTATTTTTATATTAAATCTCCATCCTGCATTTCTTATAGGGAATCAAGAAGGTGTACGTAACACTCCTCCCCTTATTTTTCCACCATGAACAACCCAGTTGAGGTGGCTTAAGGTGAGGGAGAATGATTGGTCCAACATTCTCCATTAAGCTTTCGTGGCTGAGAGTAGACTAAAACCTGGGTGTCCCTGCTCCTAGTCTAACACCTTAAATAGCACACCACACTAGTGTAATTTACCAGTAGATCACCAAGTAATTTTCAGTAATCTCAGTATCAGCAGGTTTTGAACTACTTCTTGGAGAGCTTTAGAGTAGACAAGATTGAGATATAAGCTCAAAAGTGTGCATATATGCAACTAATATGCATGTGTGTGGTTTATTTACCCTGTGTACCAGTGTGCAATTAAACAAGCTCTTTACGCTAGTCTACTTTGTTTTCCAAAAAGTAGTAGTGTTTCACTGTCCTATGCTGCTCTGTCCCTGATATGAGGTGAGAAGAAAGGATAGAATCTAATTGAATCAAAGCCCACTTCAACATAGAAAGCAGATCTTCACTGAGGGTGAAACTACATATCCTTTAATTACATAGCATACTACAGACTTTTTATTTACTCTAGGAGAAGTGTATGGGATTAAGTGCCCCAACCTTTACCTTGTCTGTACCTAAATATTTAATTTAAATCATTTGCACTCTATCCCTCAGGGTTTCTAATCCCACAACTGGACTAACAAAACAACAACAAAACCCTGTAACAAATTACAAGCAATGATTAGCAAACCTTATAATTAGAGTAGTAACTAAAAAAGCTTGAAGTTCCAACAAGTTGTAAAACTGGATTCAAATAATTGGAAAGCTTGGCTAAGTCAAAATAGTTTTACTTAGGGCCAAAAGGACAATCACATTGCTGCCTGTTCAGTCTTTCTGCTTGGTAAGTGAGTTGTCAAGTCAGAAAAGACCCTCTGTGATAAAGCAGCATTGCGGGGAAGAGTGTCTAAGGACCTGATAAGCATGATAAGGGGTGAGGAAATGAAGTAGATCTGATTTAATACATTTTAAAATAAATGTTGCCCATTAACATACCAAATACAGCTCCACCTCTTTAAGGCCACCATATCCAAACTCTGACAATACCTGTCCGTATCATAGCTCTTTGGGAATTACATGCTCAGTTTCAAAACCTAGGGAACTCCAGATAACACTTCAGTGAATATCCTAAGGATAACAGCAGGTTTGTATAAGAGGAGGTAGTTGTACTGCCTGTAGTACATCTTTTGGTTCAGTGAAGTAGGAGCAGAAGATGAACGCCAAATGTTATTGGATGAGCTATTGTGTACTCATAAATAAATAAATAAATAAATAAGGGATCAAGTTCATGAACAGTGCAATATTGTTATTTTCTCTTTGCTTTTTTAAAATAACATTTTTGAAAAAAAGAAAAGCTTTACATGTGACATACATTTCAGAAATAGTGCTATACCAGTCTACCAAGTAGACTGAATTCTGGAATTGCAGTGATGGAACAAAGCAATCACAGCAAAAGCTGAAGAAACCTTGTATTTATGGAATGTTGGTTGCTGATAGGAAGCTAAGGAAAATGTAATATGAGAATGCCTTTGATAAAGCTATGAAGGATGGAATAACAAACGAGGGGCCGTCGTTTCCTTCACAGTGCCCTGTAGGCTTTTGTTATCAATCTGATGACAGAACTTGCATAGATTCAGGCTACCATGACTAAATGTATTATTTGTGGCTTGGAGGGAGAGACACTTTCAGGGCAGGTTTTTCAGATGAAAAGAAAGCCTGTTCATGGCTGCCATTTGAGATATCCTAAAAATATAGCAGGAGTATTATATAGATCCAAAAAGCAAACCTATAATTTACTATTTTTGAAACATATCCAAGGGCCTGGTGTGATTAAGGCTCACCTTATCAGGGGTCCTGTTGTTGACTCACCATTAGCATCCTGTCTGTTGCTGCTCTTCCTTCTTGCTGACAATGCCTGAACAGGCTGTTGGCAGAGTGCTAGAAAGCATTTGGCCCAGGAGAGATCAGAAAAGACACACACCAGGCATTTCTATAAAAAATAATTTTATTTACGGAAAACAAACATATTTAAGGCTGTTTGCTTAGAGGAGAGATTTCTCTCAGCTGCATATTCTCTGCAAGCCTACAAAGAATGGAAACTGAAACTAAAACAAGTTCAGGCAAGTTCCTCCCTTAGGCAATGCAACCATTAACATGTGAAAAGGGGACAATTAAATTCAACCTCTTCACCCGGCCAAATTGATTAGTTACCATAGTAACCTTAATCTGTAGTAGAAAACATATTATCACTCCCCTTTTTATACTACAGAATAAGATGCAAACCAATTTTCTTTGACAACTCTGTATGTCTTTCCATTCACAATATTTTACCAGTATCTCCCCTTTGGTTTAACAGAAAGCTACCATCCTTCTTCCTGTGTATTTCCAAACCTAGGTAATTTGTTACAGTTCCAAGGCTTTTTAATGTGAAATGGCTTTTCACGCAGACTTCAAAATCAAGCCTTTGTTTTTCTGTTGGTGTGAACAGCAGCAAATCATCAACATAAATTGCACAGATACATACAGCCTTGTTTGTCTTTCTTCATATATACACATGGATCTGCTTTTCCTTTTTCAAAACGAAAATTCTGCAGTTTTTCATCTAATTTTTGGTTCCAGGATCTAGCAGCTTGTTTTAACCCATAGATTGACTTCTGCAGTTCACAGGCTAGATTCTCCCCTTTTTCATAGCCAGGGGGTTGCTGCATGTATAATTTGTGGTCTAAATCACCATAGAGAAATGCAGTTTGAATGTCATAGTGGTGAACTGACATTCCTTTGAGTGCAGCAATTTTTAACAGTAATCTAATTGATTCACCTTTAGTAACTGGTGCAAAAGTCTTGTCAAAGTCTAACTCTTTCCTTTGAGTGAACCCTTTTGCAACTAACCTTGCTTTATATTTTTGGATTTTGCCATCAGCATCCCTTTTCAGTTTGAAAACCCACCTGAAACCTAGACAGCGTTCACTGGGAGGTAGATTTACCAGTTTCCATGTTTTATTTTCTTTCAAGGATGCTAACTCCTGTTGCAAGGCAGAATGCCAATTTTGTGGAAGCTCAGGTGGTAAAGCATTCACTTGTTCTAAAGAGTCAGGTTCTGTGAATATGTGAAAAGCCTTTACTGTTTCAGCCTGAAAACATGATGGAGGAATGCCTTTATTACTTCTCTGAGATCTGCGAGGTAATACAGGGCTTAAATTTTGACTCCTATCACTTTCCTGAGAAGCATCTGTCTCATCAGACAGATCTTCAGTTTGCTTTTCTGGTTGAATGTCCTCATCAGGCAAAAGATCACCATCAGCAAGTCCTTGCTGTTCTCTTGTGGTGGTCAGATCAACTGGAGAGCTAGAA
Organism: Candoia aspera; assembly: GCF_035149785.1. NCBI lineage: Eukaryota > Metazoa > Chordata > Lepidosauria > Squamata > Candoiidae > Candoia > Candoia aspera. The sequence goes on from NC_086153.1 coordinate 178,773,792, forward strand.
TTTAATCTCCCCCAGTTTTGTTCAGCAAAAGAAGCGCTTTTGCTAATCATCAATTTCTCTCCCACTATGAACCTGTAGCTCCTTTGGCTTTGTTCATAGCCAACAAAGATGGCTTTCTTTGTTGTGCGGCCTCCTTTCCTTCTCTGTTGTTTTGGAATATGAACCCATGCTGTGCTACCAAACACTCTCAGATGGTTTACCTTTGGTTTCACACCATAAAACAAATGGAATGGAGTGTCCTGAATCACAGAGTTATACAATCTGTTTTGTACATAACAGGCAGTAGATATTGCCTCTCCCCAATACTTAAAAGATAAATGTGAATCTTTAAGCATGCATTCCATCGCATTTTGCCCTTTCTTTCAGCAACACCACTTTGCTGAGGGGTGTATGGGTTAGAAAGAATTTGTTCTATCCCCTTTTCTGCTGGGAACCTTTTGAATTTGTGAGAAAGGTACTCTCCTCTATCACATTGGAGTGCAGATACAGGCCTAGGGAATTTTCCATTTGCCCATGTCACAAAACCTTTAAATTTCTCAAATGCCTCATCTTTATGTTTTAAGATGTAGATAAATGTGTATCTTGAGAAATCATCAATGATGGTCATTGCATACCTTGCTTGTCCAAGACTTGGAGCAAAAGGACCAATAATGTCAGAGTGTACAATTTCCAAAGGTCTAGTTGTAACTCTGTCACTGTGCTTACTCACAGGAGCTTTTAGTGTTTTGCATTCTTTGCAAACTATACAATCTAAGTATTTATCACAGGGTTTTATCTTTAGGTCAGCACACAGCTGTGGCATTTGTGCTATATACTTGAAATTAGCATGACCAAATCTCCTGTGCATCAGGTGTACAGATTGGTCATGATATGGTGTGTTGCCAACTGCAGCCTTGCAGCTTGGCTTCCTTGCATTTTGCACAATGTACAAGGAGTCTTTTAATATACCAGTAGCACACAATTTTCCATTTTTATGTATCTCACAACCATTTTTCTTAAATGTTATGACATACCCTGTTGCAGCCAATTGTGCCACAGATAAATGGTTTGATTGTAAATTTGGCACATACAACACACCTTTTACAGTTTCTCCCAAGCAGGATAAATACAAGTCACCTTGTCCCATAATTTTGGTCACAGACCCATCAGCCAAAGATACACTTTGTCTTTCAGTTGTAGACAGTGACACAAAAGAGCTTTTACAATTACATAAATGACAATTGGCCCCAGAATCTAACACCCATGCATCAGAATTACCCTTCTCAGCAACCTGTGCAATTTGGCTTGTCTGAAGAGCCTTCTTCTGTGTTGCCCTTGTGTTCTTCTTCTCTGTCTTTCTAGTCTTGGGTCTCAAGGCACAGTCTTTCTGCAAATGTCCAGCTGAACCACAGGTGAAGCATCGCTGGCTGGCTAGTGCTGTGGCCTCAGCTTCCTTTCCCTTCTTTTCCCTTGTTTTCTGGTACTGCAGCTTTCCAGAAGAGATGGGGGGGAATCTTTCCTCTCTCTTCTCCCATTCAGCGAGTAAGCGCTGTGTAACATACAATGGGGTGAGGTCTGCTTCAGGCATAGCCTCCAGGGTACAAATCAGCGTGTCCCACATTTCATTCAGTGAGGACAGGAGGATATAGGATTTTGTGAGAGGTGTAAATTCCATTCCTCTTTCCTGCAACTCAACAAACAGCTGCTGAATATAATGCAGGTGCACAGGAAGGCTATCTCCTTCTGCAAGGTAGGCTTTGTACAGCTTTTTTGTCAGGGTAACTTTACTCCCTGCTGTTGCCTTTACATACAAGTCTCTCAAAGCATCCCAAAGTTGCTTTGCAGACTGCATACTTTGCACATGGACTAGCTGATTGTCCTCAACTCCCAGGATAATGGTGGCTCTAGCCCGCTCATCCTATCTCAGCCATTCAGCACTGGGATTTGGGGGGATTTGCTCACCAATTGGCAGCCAAAGATTCTCACTACGAAGATACTTCTCCATCTTCAGGGCTCAATTCAAATAGTTGGTCTCTGATAGGTGCTCCAGAGGCATCGCTGAGGGCTGGGAGGTAGCCATGGCTTCTTCCTTCTTTTGCAAATCACCTGAGCTGGCTTCTTTGTCCTGTAGACCGGCAGTTGCTGGAAAATCTCCAGATGGCTCCAAAGAAAATCTTCACAGGTCTTTGCTACCTGCCTTTAAATTGTGCATGAGGTGTGGAGCTGATCTCTCTATTCTCTCTGAGGTTTTACTCGGCTTACTAGGTTTACCGGGCTGCTTACTGGGTCCATAACCTGTTGGCAGAGTGCTGGAAAGCCTTTGGCCGAGGAGAGATCAGAAAAGTCACACACCAGGCATTTCTATAAAAATAATTTTATTTACAGAAAACAAACATATTTAAGGCTGTTTGCTTAGAGGAGAGATTTCTCTCAGCTGCATATTCTCTGCAAGCCTACACAGAAGGGAAACTGAAACTAAAACAAGTTCAGGCAAGTTCCTCCCTTAGGCAATGCAACCATTAACACGTGAAAAGGTGACAATTAAATTCAACCTCTTCACCTGGCCAAAATGATTAGTTACCATAGTAACCTTATTCTGTAGTAGAAAACAATATATTAACACAGGCAAACAAAGATGAGAGGGAGGAGATGCACCAGCATTTTCTCTTCATCTTCTGGTTCTCCTCTAGGCTCCTTCTGGTAGAAGGAGACTTTTGATGGAGGTGTGGACTGAGGGCACCTTGTTCAAATCTGTAGCCAGCATTGACACATCCTATGCTCAACAAATTGTCTTGCACACACTTTTCAATAGTGGTTGTGGCTGCTGGACCCATTCTGAATTGGTTGTCAAATGATCATTTGTAAGGTGAAAAAGGCAGAAAATAAATGTACAAAGAGTAATAGTATAGATTGTGTTGAATCAATTTTAACTATGTTCACATTTAAATTAAATCAGAGAGCCAGTTTGGTATAGTGCTTAAGGCATCAGGCTAGAAACCAGGAGACCGTGAGTTCTAGTTCTGCCTTAAGCATGAAAGCCAGCTGGGTGACTTTGGGCCAGTCACGTTCTCTCAGCTGTAGGAAGGAGGCAATGGCAAACCATTTCTGAAATGTTGCCAAGAAAACTGCAGGGTCTTGTCCAGGCAGTCTCCAAGAATTGGACACGATTGAACAGATTAAAAAAAATCAAATTTAGTTCTGTCCTTGTCCTACTAATGCTACTTTATCTTGGAGAGCAGCATGCCATTTGAAAGCCAAGCATGCCATCAGCCCCTAAAAAAATTATACACCCTTGCCTGAAAGGCAGTTATAATTATATGGTATAAAGCTTAGTAGAATAGACTTCATCAGGTTCATGTGTCCCATGAAGTCTTATAGCATAATATTTGAGTTGTATTCAACCTATCTATTCTGCTAGTAGAATAGATGATTTCTATCCCCTTCCCCTTATTTACATGCCCTTTTATTTACAGAATAAATCAGAATAGATTTGACATGTCCATTATATGTGTAGAAGAAAATGTAGGATTAAGGTAAGTGAAGGGGAGTCTCATTACATTGCTTCAATCTTTTATTTATTTATTTTTCCAATTTTGCCACCGCCCATTTCCCCCCAGAAGAGCGACTCTGGGCGGTTTACAATAAAGCTAGCAAGTTAAAAACAATAACCATAAATAGTATATAAAATATAAATACAAATATAAAATATAAATATAAATATAAAAAATGAAAAATGAAAAATAAAATCCAGATGGTGATAAAAGATCTAATTTTAGGTGCTGTATTTTGTTCAAAGTACAAAGGTGGCTGTGCATTTAAACATGTGGATCTTTGACTTTGGTTGCTTTAGAGAAGAGAGAATGTTGTGCTATTGCTTAATGTGCTTCCAGCATAAGACAAATTTGTAATACAGGCTATTTCTGCATTTTCTACATCTGGAGCATGTACACTTGACCACCTTCCCTACCTTTAAAAGCAACTTCAACAATCAGTGGACAAGTACACAGTTATTTTGAACATCTTCTCCTGTTTGTTTAAAATTCCTGAAGTGATTTTCACAGTTGTTCCTGTCTTTGTTTCTTCAATATCCTACTTCAGAATTTTGTGTCCCTTCATTTGTGCACCCATTTCAATAGTTTAAATAAATACTTGCATTTGGCCTTGGTTCCTCCAAGTCCACTCTTCTGCAGCCTGTTGCTATCCAGATGCATTTAACTACAATTTCCCTCATCTTTCCCAGCATACCCAGTACAGAGCATCTGGGTGGGGAAGACTGTGGTGGTCATTTGCTGTAGCATTGGTTCAAACACCTTAAATTGATTGATTGATTGATTGATTGATTGATTATGTGCCATCAAGTTGTGGTCAGCTCTTAGTGACCACATAGATTTTCTCCATGATGATCTGTCCCTAGCCTGGTCCTTCACCTCTTCCAATGGTGCACTCATCACTACTGTAACTGAGTCTATCCATCTTGCTGCTGGTTGACCTCTTCCTCTCTTTCCTTCTACCTTTCCCAGCATTAAAGCCTTCTCCAGAGCCTTCTTCATAGATGTGGTCTAAAACCAGTGAAGCCCCAAATCTGTGTATGCAGATTTTTTAGACTGTATTGCTTGGGACTGCAGTTGTGGGAATTTTTATTTTGAATACTCACATGGAAAGAGAACTTCTCCAAATCAGCACATCTGGGAAGAGAGGTTTTAGGCCCACTGCTCCTGAATGATTATCTGCATTCCTTTCAGAAGGAAGATTTATGTTACCGGAAACTCACAGTATTTGTAATATTTTACTTCATTTCAGATCTGCATTTTGAGCATAGGTGAAATCAAAGTTATTCCATAACAGTCTTTTTTAATATTCTTAATATCAGGGAATATTCAAAACTAGCAACCTCATCTCTAATTTCAGTGATATAATCCATTTTATTCTGTTGGATTTGTGGACCAGGTCAGGTGTTACAAGTTTAAATTACAACCAATAAAGAGCTCCTACTCACAGATCCCTCATATATACTCCCAGTAATGTAAACCAGCGTTGTTATTAGCAGGTGGCATCTGAGACCATGGCAGCAATGAGATGAATACCTGGGTGAGATTCTGTTAGGTAGTTAGGGCATTGTCCCAGGTCATGAAATTGGTCTGCCAGGAATAATGGGATCAGTCTTGATGGGGGAAAAGTGGCATTTATGCCAATAGGTGAGTATTAACAACCTTGTCCTCACCTCCACTTTCTGTTGCCCTACTTCTATTCTGGGAGTTACATCAGATATATATCTAGGCAGCTGGAAGAGTTTGTGCAAAAACATTGCTTGTATGGCCTCAAGTGATTTATAATGGGTAAATGTCCCAGCTGACCACAAAGTATTTGGGTCATAGATTTTGCTACAAGAATTTCAGAGCTGCTTGTACGCATTCCCACCCTTTGTCCAGGTAAACTTCATGATGGCTGCTGTACTCCTTTGTGCTTGTGATTAATATGCTTTTTCCAGGTGCTTGTGGCCTGGAGCACTATCCCCAAATATTTGAAACTCTTGACTTGTTCTATATCATTCACCTCAATAGCTGATTTAAATCTTTTGGATTTTCTAGCAAAAATCACCACTTTGGTTTTCTGGTCATTGATTACTAGAAGTAATGGGTAAAAAACTCTTTTGGGCTATAGAGGTGGTTTCCCCCTGTCTCTCAGGCTGTTTGCTTATGACCATCTGAGAATTGTTCTCATACTTGTTTTCTTACGTTTCCAAAATGGACTCTGCTTCCTCACTTGAAACAGCTTTGCTGACACAAGGCCTTCCTTCCATTAACATGGATTTTAAATTTCTCTTTCAGGTATTAATTTAATTGTAATATAAATCAATGCCATATTTTGGCTTGATCTCATTAACTATCTTGTGGTCAACTGACCCAACAGTTTAGAGTAGAACTCAACATTATCATTTCAAAAAAGGAGTATCATGAAATCCATCTCTGTCAGAGTAACACAAATGCAGGAGATAAATGCCACAGAGGAAGGAAAGGTGAGTAATTTATTCTGCTAGGGTTGCCAACTATTGAAATAGAAAAATAGAAGTGCAGCATAGACAAGCATTTATTTGCCCTGTTTCTCTGAGCACTGAGGAGTTCCAGGATTACTGATTTTACATGAGATTCTATCAGGAGGAGGAATAACTGGAAAGGATATTTTGTACTATTTATTTGTAAACTAACAGAATGACAGATGGAAGCAAGGTGCTTCCTGACAAAACTTTTATCATATAACCTTCTTGCCTCATTCATACAACTTTACAGGAGATTCAGATTATGTTATTTTCTCTGGTTTCTCTTCAGATCATGTAAATCGTTCACCTTTCCATTTATAAACCTTCCCATAATTTCTTCCATCTTTTTTTCTTTTCAGGAAAAAAATAATAATTAGAGGAAAAATAATATGGCCTTGCTCCTTACTTTCCCAACAACTGGGTGGAAAAACAAAATACTGTGCAAAGAACCAGAATCCCCAGTCTGGGAGAGGTCTTGCCTTTGGAGGACATTTTTTGGTTGTTGCCATTGTTCCTGTGGGGGGCAGGGGGATGACTTCACTCTCAGTCCTGTTGTCCCAGTGAAAACCTACCACTTCTCCCCCTTTCTTCATGGTAGCTATTAAAGAATTATATAAAAATAACCACCCTCACCATGGCACTTTTAAATGGTGTGCTTAGTATCAGATCCACTTGAGCCGTGGAATGAATTCTTTTCTTCATCTTGTAGCCCAACCTGGTTATTGTCTTCATTAATTAGCCTGAGCCTTTTTTTAAAGTTTTATGCATCCAAAGACAAACTCTGACTTTGGAGCCATCACTATTTCCATAGCTTCTACACTATAGTAATATCCCCTCCTGCACAATCTTTCAGAATCCTTCTGTATTTCATATGTCTGGAACATATTTTATATGTTGACCTGCTGTTCCAAGGCTTTTGTCTTGCAGTGACTCATTAATAATGAAAGGTATAAATAATAGGCAGTGCTAACAGCCCAGCGTGAAGCTCTTTAAACAGAGGACTGGGTCTAATATGCAAGTCAGAGAAAATACATTTTATCCTTTTAAAAAAAATCTTGTTGAAAGTAGGCATGGTGAATCTAGCTTCCAGTGCCCAAATATGGAATATAAATTGTGATTGCTAGGAGTGCATCACTGTAGGTAACTAAGGTAACTGGGAATTATGGGAATTGTAATGCATGCAAGGTCAGTTAAAGGTGACATAAGATACAGCCTCCTGCATATGGAAGGGACCAGGTTTGCTACATTGGTAATGTCCACATTGGCTTTGTAGGAACTCACCAAGGTTTTTCCCCGCTTTGAATGACCAGTGAAAGCTAGACATTAAGTCTTGCGTGCATGCACGTGTAAATAAATAAATAATATCGTGGATATTACTGCTTACATATAGTCCTTTAGCTAATTGAACAACTTAGTATGTGTGTCTAGTTTCATGTTTCTTATGGATTCCTGGCTTATTAGCTACTTGTCATAAGTTTAGCAAGCTGTCTATCATCTTCCTGGCTCTAGCTATTGTGCTGCAATTCTGTCTTTTTAACTATTTTATTTTATAGAAAAAAAGAACTGTGGGAAAATATGGGAGGTTACAATTGGAAGCCAATCTTATGTGGATCTCCTGTAAAATTCCATGGATGAGGCAATGTGATAGCACAATAAAAGCCTTGTCTGAAAATATCCCAGGATAGAAGAGTCAAATCAAACGGGCGTGTGCTTATTAAATGCATTCTGTCTGACTCTGTAGGGGGGAGATAGATAGATAGATAGATAGATAGATAGATAGATAGATAGATAGATAGATATTAATACTTTAGGTCCATTTCACCTAACCTGGTTTAATACTTAAGAGGGGGAAAAATGGCTTAATGGAATAGATGGCAGCAAGAAAAAAAAATGGACAGGATGGGATGCTACTGCATTGCTTGCAGATCCCGTTCTAGTATCAACAGCTAATCTTAAGAATGTAGAACCTTAATCAACACAGTTGACCAAGATATACTCCCCCACTCCCGCCCCAGAAATTAACTCAATGAACAGAAGGGGGGTGTCATAACCTCCCTTTTTGCTCCTTCCCTCCTCTATCACAGCAGTGTGTGAGTGAAAACTGACACAGAGCTTGAGTGCCTAGAGACACCCTGTTTTTGCAGAGTCTCTGGCATAGGCAGAGCTATTTGGGGCTAAAAGTGACCCCACTAGGTTGTGGTCCAGGGCATTTGATGAGATTTTTGTTTCCATGACACACTACCTTCTCTCCAAGACTCAGTTAAATAGGTCAAGTGAACAGGATTCTAATACTGTATTGCACACAACAATTCATTTACAATATAATGATTAAAAACCTAAAGATAGAGCGAGCAGTCCTGACTTTTTATATCAACTTGATGGATTAATTTTAAACTGAAATTAAGTATTTTCTATATAAAATCTAGAGCCAGTTTGGTGCAGTGGTTAAGGCATCAGGCTAGAAACCAACAGAGTTCTAGTCCCACCTTAGGCATGAAGCCAGCTGGGTGACCTTGGGCCAGTCATTTTCTCTCAGCCCTAGGAAGGAGGCAATGGCAAACCACATCTGAAAAACCTTGCCAAGAAAACTGCAGGGACTTGTCCAGGCAGTCTCCGAGAATCGGACACGATTGAACGGATAAAAGAAAAATATCTAATATATTGCTGCTATATGTTGATAACATGGCAGTTCTCTGTCATTCATCACTGCTGACCTTAATTGTTACTTGTGGAGAAAACAGCATTCTCCCAGCCCTCCAGTCATTGGTCGTTGCCTTCTGTGGTTAGATCTTCCTGAGCTGCTAGGCTGATTGCTTCTTCCAGTGTCACCTTCCCATGTAAAATAAGCAATAGCTGATCAGAGAGGACCAATGAATTTGTGGACTTACCCTTCCCATCATGCTAATTGTACAATGAAATGGTGGACCTTTATTGTTTTCACTTTTTTTTTTTTAAACCAATGGACTAGTGAAATTGGAACACTAACAATGCCTTCCTCCCCTGCCACCAGGGGAGCAGCAAGAGGCTGGGGTGAAATTGAGGAAGTCTGCCAATTTCTGCTTCTAACACAAGTGACAGCAAGAATGGTAAAACTGTCTACAATCTTTTTTAAGACTGAACTTCCATCCAAAATAAAAGGGGACTGAGAAATGGAACCATGCGTTAAAGACCCGTCCACAAAAAAGAACGTGATTGGTGCTAGAGGTCCTGGCATGGGTACAAGGGGGGGGGGAAATAGCAGGGGGATCCACAAATCAGGCCCCTGGTAATCACTGTCTGGACAGAACACCTGAGTGCCATCATTGCCAAAGCCAACAAATTAAAATCCACACAACAAATTCTTAAGCTAGCTTCATTTCCAGCTGGATTCATCATAGGAGGTAAGCAGTTTAAGGCTACTATGTGGATGAGCCCTGAATATTTTAATCTTTTCAGATTGTTTTTGGGAATTGTTTTCTACATGCCTTTTAAAAAATAAAGCAAACTTTTCTCAGTGATTATTTTGTATAGGCATGATAGCAAGAGGAAGTCTCTGCTCACTGCTTTGCTAACATGTGATCCTTAATGGATTTAACATGTGTCACCCAATATTTTTCTGTATATTTCTAGATGTTTGTTTTGGTAATTTAGAAGGAACTTTGGGCCAAAAAGGGAGGAAAAAGACAAAATAAAAGTCTAGATATAGAAAAGAAGTGAATTAAAAGCTGCAAGCTTTAGAACATGTTTACTTAATCGCTCATTTCTTTTTTCTATCCATTCATAATTCTTTCTTTCTTCTCCACCTCCCCACCCCCGAGAGAAATCAAAGATGAGCACAAACAGGAAATGATATTAAACAGGCTTGCTCTATCCACCCCAGAGTTCATATTCTATTTTAACATCAGGCTCAAAGTCAACAGACTATACTCTTCCATTAAGAGAGAATTTCCTTTTGCAAATAAGGGGCAAACAAATACTGGAATAACAGGGGAGCAAAACCTTTTATTTGCCAGAAATAGGAATTGTGCATCTTTGAGATCTGTGGATCCAGTTATACAACTTGGGGAGAATTTCAACCTGCTCCTTGTTTCAATATTCACTATTCTTGATTTTCTGTTATGTGTTTGCATTCAGGCTGGGAGCACATGGTATAAAAATGAATAAAAATAAGCCTCTTTCTTGTTTTTTAAATTGCTTGTATAATATAAACAGTCTGAGCAAAACAGGGATTCAGATTCATAATGTCTTCTGTGCTGGAACCATTCCTTTGTTTCTTGTGCATCATGGTACCTCAGTTCTGTGGAGATGATAGGCTTGAGGGAGACTGCACAGGGGCTCTTTGATAAAGGTTAGCATATTAATTCACCATTTGTTGATTATAACAAATTTGTTCTCCATAAATTCATGTATGAAACAAATAGAAAAAGTGTGTACTTGTGTACTTTTAAAACAGAAGTGGAGGCAGTAAAAACCATGCTGGAAATATGATAGTGGCTGATGTTAGCTCCTGTAGCTTTCATGTGTCTGGTGGATATTAACATTATTTGTGTCAAAAGACAGCACACTTGCTGCCCTCATTCCACCTCTGTTATCATTAGGTTCTAGTCATGCATTCACAATGAAGCTGGAATGTAGCTCACTTGCCAAAAAGAGAACAAAGTAAGAGCTTCAAACCTTGAAGAATTACAAGAGAAGAATGGTGGAAAGGATAGGACTGTTGTGAGATCTGCCCAAGCCAAAAAAGTCAACCTGCAAATCCTGATTGTTTCTTTGGCTCCACATCCATTGAGGGCTCTTGCAGACATCCTCATCAGAATGATCTTCCAGATCTTAAGCCAGTATGCTGGCATAAATTTTTCTGCCCCATTGCCAACTCCTGCTCTGCAGCAGTGAGGAGGCTGATGAGGAGTGCTGTCCTTATACATCTATTGCTGACCAAGTTAAAGTGGAAATGATTATCCTGTTTTTTATTCCTCCCACCTGCTCTTGAGAAGACAATCACTAATCATCCGCCCTAATATGGGGTGGGGTGAATTGAGATGCTTCAACTGCAAATTTAGCGCTCTGTCTAATTACCAGGTTAACAAACTGCAAGCAGAGTGGGATGCCCGGGGTGAAACAGGAGGGAGCACCACCCAACGCTCCTGCTCAGCGCAATTCCTCCACACTTGTGATCAGTTAACCAGGCTGTTTCTGAACACAAGCCTGTCACTCTTCTGAAAGAGTGCAAAACCTGTGTTCAAAAGTAGCCTGTCTAACAGGTCTCGGGCCTGGAGGAGTGGTGTACAATGAAGCAGGAGGGAATGATAATGAGTGAGCAACATCTTCGGCTAATACTGCAAGGAAATGGCAGGGCTGGCAGTTAGTAACTAGGGGGGAGTCCAGTTCTGACCTCATGGCCAGCAAAATCCATAAGTAGATGGTGGAAACTGTGGGAAATATTTGTGATTGGCCCAGCCATAACAGCAACAGTCATCACTAGGGCATCTAGTGCAACCGAAGTCAGAATAGAATAAGCACTCCATCAAGGTAATAAAAACAGTAAACACTACAGCCATTCAAAACTTCTTGTTGGCAGAAGCAGTGGAAAAGCCATAGTGTCATGAGTGCCGTTGAGCTGAAGTCATCAGCGCAATGGCACACATGACAATAGCAAGGAAACAGGAGAAGGGGCTCAAGATAAGCAGCCATCAACTCACAACGACTAACGGCCAACAAACAATAACTAAACGGATCACGGAGCACACCCAAGCCATCAGCGCCAATACAACGGAGATCGCCCAGCTGACAGCAATCACCGGATGAATAGAAAACCCGATGATGGGCGATCCCGGAACGCCAGCGGGGCCTCACGACCCCTCACCCACCGGCAGGGCAACGTATTGGACAAAGGGGGGTGACGTGACCGCGAGTGAGGGGGCGCTGACCGGCGCGGGGTATTTAAACCCCGCACCGGCGCGCTCCTGTCACTCTCAGCTTTTTTCTTCCGACGCTGTAACTGCGCTGTGAATAAATCAGAGCCTGATCCATCGAACCAGTGTCTGAGCCTTATTCAGAGGCAGGCAGCGCATGACATAAAGCTGAGAGTCATAAACTCAGCCTCGCCGAGCCCCACCGGACGACAACGAGCCGCGGGAGGAATAGACGGCGAGAAGACCAGCAAGATGAAGCCGGAGCGACGCGGGCAAGGAGGGCGAGCCGCACGGCAAGAGACAGAGGAGGACCGACCAAGGCCAGAGGCACCGCGGACTCCCGGAGCCATGGACGCCCACCCCACCCGACCCGAGCCTCAGCTCCAACCCCAAGGGGAGATGGCGACGGAGGCAACCCGACCGCGGGAGGGAGCAACATGCCTTCCGAAACCAGCGGAGGACCCCGCGCCCCACATCGCACCCCAGCAACGGGCGTGGAGCGACAGCCCAACGGCGGTCAACACGGAGGAGGACGATGGAGACACCCAGCAGACGACGGAGGAAGCGGACCAGCGGCAGAGGGAGGATGAACCCCGCCGGCAACCCACCCCCGCCGACGCACCGACGGAGCCGGCCCCAGCGGCGGCGCGGGCCGTGGACGAGGAGGCACGAGCTGAACTCGCGGCCATGCGGGCCCAACTGACGGAACTCCGGACCATGCTCCAGTCGCTTATGCCCCCTGCGCCACCCAACGACGTCCCCGCACAGGCCCACACCCCGAGCGAAGCACCGAACCCCCACGGGCCAGCGGAGGGTCAGCAGACGGCCCAGGCGGACGACACCACAGGCCGGGAAGCGAGAGATAGGGCCGCGCAAAACGCTCGGGCCCCAAAGGACTTCCCCATCTTCGATGGGAACCCCACGAAACTCTCGTTCTTCGTAACGAACGCCAGGGAGTTCATGGGGAGGCACGGACACTCCTACGACTCTGAAGCCGACAAGATCGCCGCCGTGGCGATCAAACTACAAGACAGGGCGGCGGACTGGTACGTCCAACTGTACGAGTCCAGCTCCCCCGCCCTCGCCACCTTCCCTGCCTTCATCAACGAGATGAAAAACTACTTTGAAGAACCCCTAGCCAAAGTAAGGGCGAAAAGCGCACTCCAAAGACTTAAACAGGGCACACGCACGGTCCCAGACTACGCCCTGGAGTTCAAAGCCCTCGCGGGGAAGGTCAGCGACTGGTCCAAGACCACCCTGCTGGAAATGTTCAAAAGGGGGCTCAATCGCGACGTTCTCCAATGGGCCCTCTACCGCGACGACCCAGAAACGCTACACGGGTGGATCCACCTCGCGGGGAAAGCCGAACACGCGCACCGCACCTTCCTCATGACAACCACGGAAGACACAAACTATGCCGGCAAAAAGGTACCCGCACCACACGTGGGGATGGCAGGCCCCATATACCCAAAAAAGAAATTCAATCGGGAGCCCTGCGGGAAGTGTGGCAAACTAGGGCACAAGACGGTGGATTGCTTCGCCAACCGACCGCCGACCAGTGCGCCTAAACCCACCCCGAAAATTAGCCCCAAACCACCCAACCTGGGGCCGCCCCCTCACCGCCGAATGACCGTGGCCACAGCGACACCAGAGGAAGGCTGGGACGCCTACTGGGGGGAAGAGGATAACGTAGACCCCGACCAGCTGGCGGGAAAAGCTCCCCGCCTGCCCTGAAACGCGCTGCGAGGCAGGCGGTGGGACAGCAGCGCGGACCACCTCGACGGAACGGCGAAAGCCCCATAATAATGGCGGCAATCAAACTCTCTGGCGGCAACGGAGCCACCACGGCCGCGGCACTAGTGGACTCGGGGTGCTCAAAAAACCTCATCCACCCCGACCTAGTCGCCAAACTCGACCTCCGCTGCTTCCCCCTCCCCACGCCGTTGGCATTCCACCAGCTGGACGGCTCTACAGCGGGAGGGAAACCAGCCACGCTGCAAACCGAGCCGGTCACCCTGCAAATGGGCACTCACACCGAACGCACATCGTTCGTCGTCACTCACATCGGACGGCCCATTGCAGTCCTGGGGATGCCATGGCTCGCGACAAACAACCCGCGCATCAACTGGGAGACCCGCACCTTCACATTCGGCGACGGCGAGTATCGGGCACCAGTTCCAGTGGGCAGAACCAACCCCACTGTAGGACGAGCGGAGGCGACTACACAGGACAACGCCGCTACCACAGCAGACCTATCGGAACAATACGCCGACTTCTCCGAGGTCTTCGGAGAGGCAGAAGCTGACCAACTACCCCCCCACCGCAAGACGGATTGCCGGATCGACCTACTGCCCGACGTCCCCTTACCTAGACCAAAGATCTACTCGATGACCCCGAAGGAGATGGCAACCCTCCGGGAGTTCATCGATAAAAACCTAGACAGGGGATTCATAGAGCCAGCATGCTCACCGGTCGGAGCCCCCGTCTTATTCCGGGAGAAGAAAGACGGCACCCTACGGCTCTGCACTGACTACCGGGGCCTAAACGCGGCTTCCCTGTCCAACAAATACCCCTTACCCCTGGTGAAGGACATGCTCGCCCACCTGTCCACGGGCAAAGTCTTTTCCAAACTGGACCTTCGCGAGGCGTACTATCGCATCCGAATCAGGGAGGGGGACGAATGGAAGACTGCGTTCAACTGCCCCCTAGGCGCCTTCCAGTACAAAGTGCTGCCCTTCGGACTCGCGGGGGCCCCTGGGGTGTTCATGCAGCTCATTAATGAGGTACTGCATGAACATCTGTTCAAAGGGGTCCTGGTCTACATCGACGACGTCCTTATTTACACAAAAACGCACGAGGAACATGTGACCCTAGTCAGGCAAATCCTCGACAAGCTCAGAAGGGCGCAGCTCTATGCCAAGCCTACAAAGTGCGAGTTTCACAAAGCGCGCCTAGACTACCTGGGGTACCGAATCTCCGGGGACGGCATAGAAATGGACCCCGCAAAAGTCGAGGCGGTGCTAAACTGGGAGCGCCCCCGCAACAGACGCCAACTCCAGAGCTTCCTCGGATTCGCGAATTTTTACAGGTCATTCGCCCGGGGGTTCGCAGAGATAGCCCTCCCCCTAACGGACCTCCTCAAAACCAAAGGGGTGGGGGACACCCAACGCGCCAAGAACCCGGGCACAGTGTTGAATTGGACTCCCGCGTGCCAGACCGCATTCAACAAGCTGAAAGCGCTGTTCACCACGGAGCCAATCCTCGCGCACCCGGACCCAGAACGGCCATTCGTGGTCCAAGCCGACGCCTCAGACTTCTCCCTGGGGGCCATCCTGCTCCAAAAGGACCCCACGGGACTCCTGAAACCATGCGCCTACCTGTCAAGGAAGTTCTCCGAGACAGAAAGGCGATGGCACGTCTGGGAGAAAGAAGCCTTCGCGGTAAAATCGGCGCTAGAGACATGGCGACACCTACTCGAGGGAGCCACCCAACCATTCGAGGTCTGGACCGACCACCGGAACCACGAGGCCCTACGAACGCCCAGACGCCTTAGCCCAAAACAGGTCCGATGGGCCCAATTCTTCAGCCGCTTTAATTTCCAGCTGAAGTTCATGCCGGGCAAAAAGAACTTCCTGGCCGACGCCCTCTCCCGACTGCCCCAAGACGAAGAGCCCGCCCCAGACACCATTGGGACGGTCCTATCCGCCTCGCAACTGGGGATGGCCGTGACCACCCGAAGCGGCGATCGGAGGCAGCTCGACTCTACGGCGCAGCCGACGGCGGGACAACCTGCGACCGGAAGAAGCCAACCGCAACTACCAGGGGGAATGCGCACGGACCTCGCCGCCGCCCTCAAAACCGACCCCTGGTTCCTGGCAAACCCCGACAAGGTAACGATGGCACAAGACCTGGCATGGGGGGAAGGCAGAATCTATGTCCCGGACTCGCAACGCCAGGCGATCTTGCATAGGTCACACGACGCCAAACAAGCAGGACACTTTGGGTTCCTCAAGACCCTACACCTAACACGGCGTCAATTCTGGTGGCCCGCGCTCAGGCGAGACGTAAAAGCATACGTAGCGTCCTGCCCAACGTGCGCTAGGGCCAAACGGGCACCAGGCAAACCCGCGGGGCTATTACAACGGGTGGCAGAACCCTCCCGCCCATGGGAGGAAATCTCTATGGATTTTATAGTGGACCTCCCACCCAGCCAGAAGAAAACGGCCATTTGGGTGGTGAAGGACTACTTCTCAAAGCAGGCCCACTTCATCCCCTGCACGTCGGTCCCATCCGCACAACAGCTAGCCAAACTCTTCCTCATCCACGTGTACAGGCTACACGGATGTCCCGCACGTGTGGTGACCGACAGGGGCACACAGTTCACCTCCAAATTCTGGCGGGCCTTCCTAAAGCTGACGGGGACCCAACAGGCCCTATCTACGGCCTGGCACCCCCAGACGGACGGAGCCACAGAGGTTCTTAATGCCACCTTAGAGCAATTCATACGCTCATATACTAACTATCACCAAGACGACTGGGCGGAACTGCTCCCGTTCGCCGAAGTCGCATACAACAACGCCGTCCACACGAGCACGGGGAAAACTCCGTTCGAGGTAGTCTCGGGGCGCGACTTCGTCCCCATACCGGAGCTACCTCAACCCCTGGAACCCCAGGTGGACGCTAGCGACTGGGGACGGAAGATCGCGGAATCATGGCCAATAATCACGGCGGCGCTGAAGGATGCACAGGCAGCCTACAAAGAGCAGGCCGACAAGCACCGGCGCCAACAACCGACGTTCCAAGCGGGGGATATGGTCTACCTATCCACCAAATTCCTAAAGTCACCCCAACCCTCGAAAAAACTGGGGCCTAAGTACATCGGGCCGTTCCGAGTCACCCAAATAGTGAACCCGGTAGCAATACGCTTGGACCTGCCACACAACCTACGGAGACTCCACCCGGTGTTCCACACCAGCCTCCTGAAACCGGCAACCACCTCGCGATGGCACCCAAGCACGCCACAGCCCTCACCGGTGATGATCGACGGGCAACAGCACTTCGAGATAAGGGACATACTCGACTCCCGCAAGCAACGTGGAACTCTACACTATCTGGTCAGGTGGAAACACTTCCCCCACCCGGAATGGGTGGCGGCGCACAACGTTAACGCGCCTGACCTGACCAGAGCATTTCACCGGGCATACCCCGACAAGCCACAACCAAGGTCAGCATGCCGTCCCCTGCAAAAACCCCCCCCGCGGGCCCCCCCCTGCCTCCCGTGCCCCAAGGGAAAGGGCCCCCCCAAGCCCGCGACTTGGGTGGACCTCCCCCCCCGGGACTCACTCCCCCCGCCCCGGGCCCACGAGGCGGTGACAAGTGTTCGCCAGCACCCTCCCCCCGCCCCCCGGCCGCGGGGGAGTGGCAAGCAAGTCAACAGGGCAACCTGGGGGCAACGCCCAGGAGCTATAACAAAGGCGACGCACTTTAAATAAAAAAAAAAAAAGAAGGGCCCTACCTGGAGCTGAGAAGCACCCGACCAGCCACGCCTCTCTCCTCGCCGAACTGAGCCAAACAAACAGGGTGTGGCTGGAGCATGCGCACGCCGGGACGTGACCCGGACATGCGCACTATGGACACACCCTGGGAAGGCACGTGGTAGAGGGAGGAGCAAAGGGAGGGGCGACAACTACTCCGGCGGGAATTTCGAAAAAAAGTGCCGTTTGACAGCTCCACCGAAAAAAAAAAAAAAAAACTTCCGACGCTGTAACTGCGCTGTGAATAAATCAGAGCCTGATCCATCGAACCAGTGTCTGAGCCTTATTCAGAGGCAGGCAGCGCATGACACATACTGTGCCCAACAGTAACAGGACTAGCAACCCATTCTACTAGCTGGTCGAACCTGGCTTTCTTTCATGGTTTATACTGACCACCTGCATAACTCGATCCCTGACTGTGACAGCAACCACATCACTGGTGAAGTGTGCCAGATCGTATCCACAGCAAAAATTGTGTCAGGAGAACAGAAAACCACTTTAAAACTGGAACAGTTAAGAATGACTCTTAAGGTGCCTCTGCGCTGGGATGGGATGAAACAAGGGCTGTGTCATGAGGACATGTCAGAAGAAAGCAGTGAGGAGGAGCCCTAAGATAGCTAGAAATAAAGTGAGGCAGCTTGCCTCCATATTTGTGAAAGGAGCAACAGTTTTATTACATGTAAAACCACAGACTGCCTTTTGGGGCCTTCTTCTGAAACGGGTGAACAACCACATGTCCCAGTGCTTTGCCTTTTTAGATTCTCTCTTGCCTGTTTTTGTATGCATCTGAAAGGCTCTGTTTTGGAGAAGGTCACTGCCACTCCTGCCAGATGTGACTCCAGAATGCTAAAACTCTAGAAGCAGAGGTTGAAAACTAGTTGTTCATTGCTGAACTACAGCTCCCAGCATCCCTTTGGCCATGATGGCTGAGAGTTGCAGTTGAGAGTGGTAATTCAACAAGCGCTGAGGAAAAGGCACCAGTTTCTCACCCCTGTTGTCAAGGTTTTCAAGGCTTTCCTTATCCTGCAAGTGAAACACTCCACGAGGCACCAGTAATAACCCCTTTTGATTTGTTTCATCCTTAATCAGCCCTTCTAATCACGTCAGTACTTACGTGAAACAAGGAAAGGGGGTGCAGTTTTCCCTCCTGAGCTACATAAAAATCTGGGGAACACAGATCTTAAACGTCCCATGGAAGAGTATAGTTGGAGAATTTAGTAAAAGGAGTATAATCCTTTTACCAAATTCTGGATACGCAGAGATCATGGTTTTTTTAAGGGTCCGTGTTCACATATCAAGCCTCCACTGTAGATTCTGGTCAAATAGATTTGGCATACGTTTGTACAAATTCAAAAACTGACCTGCAGCAGGATTATACCATCTGCAGGTCGGTTTTTGAAATGCTACAAACGTATGCCAAATCTATTTGACCAGAATCTATAGTGGAGGCTTGATAAGTGAACATGGACCCTTAAAAAACCATGATCTCTGTGTTTCCAGAATTTGGTAAAAGGAAATATTGCAGATGTAGGAGAATATGTGTCTTTCAGTGGAGAAAATAAGGTATTCCTCAGATACTCTGTGTTACAATCTGGTCCATTCTTGCTTGTTCGGTTTTGCTCTCCATAGTTCAAAGTAGAAACCTTCTGTAGAAGAAGCATTTGCATTCTAAGCACCACATGGCAGTGCTATTTGATTTGTTGCTAATCCTGGCTATTTTCAGAGATCCAGTACTACAAGAAACTCAGGAAGGCCATAAGTGCCCAACGGGCTTGGCTTCTGGCCAGTCTGAGGATTTCACATGTTTTATTTTCAGGGGGATGAGGGTTAGAATAGTCTGTGCTCTTGAAAGGATTATTAATGTTGCCAGAAAAACAGAATGTACTACAGGAAGTGGCATCAAATGCCTTCATTTATTCCTGTAGTCCTTATTCACCCATGCCAGTCCTTTATTTCTTTTTACATAGCTCTGAAAGAAGAATTGTTCATAGAGGGGAAACTGCTAACTCTTACATTTCACAGGTCTTCATACTCTGACTTTTCAGTTTTTATTATTGTTAGGAAGAATTACAAGTATTCTGAACTAGGGAGAGGTCTGTCATAATAACACAAGATTTAAAGGTGTTAGCTGTATTTATTGCAATCATCACTGTTTTTAAATCAGTAAAGTAGATGCCTTTGAAAACTTTGGACCGTGGATGTATGCATATTTGAAGTCTTGCATTCTTTCTTGGGCCAAGAAGGCAAGAGAGATTTATTTTGGGACCATTTTCCTCATATCTTGGCTGCTTGACAGGGGCAGTGAATACTGCAGTTCATTCTTCATGTAAAAATGCATGTTCAGTGACAAGCAAAACTTCATCTTGGTCAAGAGCTTACCATCCCAAATTAGTGAGAGAAGAATTCACTCTTACACTGTACTTTTGTGGAAAAAGGATTTCGATAGCAATTTAGCATTTTTAAAGTAGGGCAAAGAGAACTTGATGTGTAAACTTCTGATTCATTTCCCTCAGAGAGTTTGGATGCCCTGTTTATTTATTTTTTTACAATAAACTTTTGTAAAAAAGTAAACTATTGTAAACATTGTGAACTATTGTAAAAAAAACTGTTACAATAATGGGTTGCTCTAGCACACTTCAAAACCTGGCCTCATTTCCTGTGCCAAAACTTTAAAAAGCGAATCTGCTGTCCGTGGTGTCATTGCTTTTTATAACAATGAGTCTATGCTTATGCTTTATGCTGAACCTGAGGCCACATCTCACCAATCAGTATGAGAGATAAAAAGTATGCAAAAGCACTCTTCTCAGTCAAAAAATGTGTGACTTTGGAGGTCTTAGTGAATGTGTGCTAATACATGCGGAGGAAAGGAGTTAAAGGGCAACATTCTCATGAGGCAGATCACTACTCCTTCCAGGCGATTGTATTAATCCATCAGGAGAATGCATTGTTTATTCACAGTTTTCATAATTGCCATAGCCTTTAAAGTGATATGTATGCCTCTTTCCTCTGTTATTTTCCCATTATCCAAAATTTGCTACCTTACCAGCACTGCTTTTAAATTCAGGAAGTTCACTGCTGCACTTCTGCAGCCAGTGGAGGTGCCCTGTTTTCCACTGAGGGAATTCTCGCTGTCCCCCACTCTTCCTTTCCTAGCTCCTGTGCTCAGTAACTATTTCATGGTTATCCAGAGCAAATAAAGCAACTTCAGTCCGCTTTCAACATCCTGCTGGCTGTGTACTAATCATTCAGAACTGATCCTTTGTTCTCCCACCCCAACGAGTTTAATAACCTGCCAGTTTGGCCACAGCCATTTGGATTGATGTCTTCTTTATCCAGATTTGATACTGTATTGCTAAGGCAATGGAGTTGATACAGGCAGGGCTATTTGTTAGCACTTTAAGCAACTGAGCTTCCCTCACTCCCCATCCCCATACAGCAGCCTCTCAGAGATTTGTTTTGTTAGGCACAAGGCAAATGACAAACATTTGGATAATTGGAGGTGTACGTCAGTATTGTGTTGTTGCTGTTCATTCATGATCCAAAGCTTTGGATGGACATTTTACTATTAGCCAGCTTGAGTTTTCAAAAGAGACTTTTGATTAGTTGATATTCTTTGCAATCATTATTAATGTGTCTATGTGGCAGAAATATAGACATAACTACAATTATAGCATTTGAAGATCAGCCTAGCTCTGAAAAAGTAAAACCAAATCATAAGTTTTGTTCAATTTGACATAGGCTGTGATGATTTGGAGATGGGAAGCTTCAAGATGGGAGCTTCCTTCTGCGATCAGGTGCTGCCACCATTTTTGTGATTTGCCTGGCTTTGGAGCTGAAGGTCCTTCACAGCTACAGGACTTCTTGAGAGTACCGAAATTACTCTTTTTAAGCTCTAGCAGTTGCCCTCCACCAGGATTATCTGTTCTTCCCATTCACCATATTTTGTTGTATTAGAACAAGGGCCTACAATTCTCATGGTTGGGGTGTGATTGAGGGCCACAGAGAATGAGGCAACAACAAGCAATGGATGGGGCTGTAACAGGGCTGAGGTTTCCCTTTTTCCATTCTGAGGGAAAGGATTATGATGGCTGCTGATTAGAGATCCTGTTAGGCTGCTTCATTTTGCTATTGCAATCAGAGGCAATAGAAGGGCTCAGGGAGCACATGCAGCTGTAGGGCCACAAATTGGCCAACCCAGGCAATGGCATGAACTCAAGCTGGTTAGACATGTGGATGAGCCAGACTCTGCGTTTCTTAAATTCTAAACTACTTCTTCAGGTACAAGAAAGGAATCAGATTTTACAAATGATAATTATTGCTTACTTAGGCTTTATACTTCAGATAGATATTGTCAATCTGGGCAATTCTACCAGAGCCCATGAAGAAAATATAACTTTCTGATCCTCCCTTTTATGCATTATTTATATGCCTCAAAAATAGAGCTGTGTGGATGTTTGTAGTATAGTATGCAGCTATATCTGTATTCTAAATTATAGATTAGCTGTAATCCTATACTTAGCTGTGATCTTATGATTCCATAAGCTACTCACTGAGAATTTACTTAGTTGGCTTGCATGGGGAATGAGCTCTGCCTTTGACCAGGCTAAGGCACCTCTTCTCCCCTCCCTGCTGGCCCAACACAGACTTCCCTTGTTTAGCACAAATGGAACTGGAAGCATTCATTTCCATTCTGACTAGGCCGACCATATTTCCTTGAGACAAAAACGGGACATTGGGATGGCAAAATGGGACGGGGTTAAACTCATGTAATTTTCTGTATTCATGAAAAAGACAATAAAAAAAGTTATCGACAATAAGCTGGGAAGGTGCAGGAGGGGGAGGTGCGGCAATGGTTGGGTCTGGAGAGGCTGGTGCAGGGGTGGTGCTGGGCGGAGAGGTTGCAGGAGGGCTGAGGGCAGCGACGAGTTGGGACAGGAGGACAGGAACAAGGCAGCAGCAGGCTGGAGAAGCGGAGGGCTGAGGGTGGCAGTGAGCTGGGGCAGAAGAACAGGAACGGAGGACTCTAGTGATTGGTAGTCCCCGACAACCTGTTCCTCTCTGGCGCACCCTTTTGTTTTATTTTCTTCCTGCCATTTTGGCCTGAGCCAATTGGCTTCTTTTCTGCTGGGCGCGCTTTTCCGACCATCTTCCACTGCACTGATTGGCAGCAGCGACTCTTCCTCTCGCTCACTGCTGATCAGCTGTTCCTGTGGATCCTGCTCTGGGTTTCCTGGCGGATTGAGAACTACTGCTAAGTCAGACTCCTTTTCAATTTCAATTTCAGTTTTTTCCCACTTTTCCCAATAATGGCTCCAACGTTTAAAAAAAAAAGAGGAGAAAATTAACATTTATATTAAAACAACAGGACAGTCGGGAAATGTTAAAAAAAACTGGATGGTCAGCCTAATTTTGACAGTTGCCCACGGATTGTCAGCTGGAGAACTGCACACTTTGGCCATGGCGCAGCTTAACATTGTACAATATGTCAAACAAATTGTGGTCAGTCTTCTTCTTCTTAATTTGTATGCCCCTTTCCCAAGTGGCTCGCAGTGCAAGAATAACAATGCAAGAATCGAAGTACATTTGTTATTGTACTTGTGAGATGGGCAGCTATATAAGTTTGATAGCTAGATAGCTAGATAAATAAATAAATTTTAGGCTCCTTACCGTAAAGAATCTGCTTCTTCTTACTTCCTCACTGAATTGTATTGTGTTTTTTAGACATCAGTTTAAAAGGAGAGCTGTCCTGCTGTCAGGCCAATAATGTACAAAGACAAGGTATATAAGAGACAGGAAGTGCATCGGATGGAGACCAATTCTTCAAGGCCAGGAAGAACCGATGCATGTTGCAATACTGCCATTTATATGTAGTTCAGGCTGGATGAGCTTCCTTCCTGAACTGTTGCCTGAATTGCAGTTTGTGGCTTTATTACTTTCTCTTCCTAGAGCCAGAACTGCCATGGCCAAAATGTGCAGCTTTTCAGGGGCCAGTCCCCAAGCAATTGTTAATAGGAGCTGCAGCAATTCAGTTTAAAATGTCCTATTATGATCCAAGGGCAACATAACACTTGCAATTCTTTACCAACTGGGGAAAAAGATTCAGTCAATGTATTGGTTAAATGTATTGAATTACATTTAGTTGTTTAATTTATCCATGCAAACTGAATATTTAATAAGTTAACAACCATTTAAAAAAAATTGAAAGCCAGTAATCCTCATTTAACGATCACTCATTCAGCAACCGTTTGAAGTTACGATGGCGCTGAACGAGTGGTACTTATGACTGGTCCTTGAAGTTCAGGCCGTCCCAGCACCCCTGCAGTCACGTGATCATGATCTGGGTGCTTGGCAACTGGCTCTCATTTACGATGGTTGCAGCGTTCCGTGGTCACATGATCGCCATTTGAGACCTTCCCTGTGGCTTCCCACAAGCAAAGTCAATGGGAAAGCTGGCAGGGAAGGTCGCAAATCACTTTGGTAAGTCGCTCACACCCTCTCCCACCTGGCAGCAGCCACTTACCTGCCTGCTGGCCTGCTTGCAAGCCACCTGCTTAGTGATGGAAATTCCAGTCCCAATTACCATCATTAACCAAGGACTACTTGTAAGCCTAAATATTAAGGTCAAAGTAAAAATAAATGAACAGCACAATCAAAATGTCATGTTAACTCCTTTCCTAAAGGCAGATAGACCAACTGCCTCACCTCCCAAGAAACTATGTTAGTCTGAGAGTAAAGCGAAGGAAGGACCTTTCACAGTTGGCCTGTGAAAACAAGAGCATCTTTAAAAGAATCTTCACCGAAGATCTTAATGTGCAAACAGGTTCATGGCAAGAGAAGCAGTTCATTAAATAGTCACCTTCTAAGCTATTGAGGCATAATACATCCTTGTTATCACACATTGGCTAGCAGACCAGCTGTTGTATTTTGCTAATTGAAGCTACCAAACATATTTCAAGGGCTGTCCCATGTACCATCAGTCATCGGTCAGTTTTAAAGTTTAAAATAAATAAACCAGATTTATTTATGAAATGTATAGGCTGCCTGGCTCCATCATGATCCTGGGTGGCGTATAATACAAGACATTTTAAAACAATGCAGTATCAAACAATACAAACAAAAAACATGCAGAAAAAATAACCCAAACTCAGACAGACCAATCATTCCACAAGGATACCCCCACTCTAGCCCACGGCTTAAGGGGAGAGCCAGATTTAAGGGTTTGTATAAACTAGATGTTTTCTAGCATAATTACTAAGGGTTTTTTGAAGAAGCCAAATTTTTAAAAAATGATTTGAAGTTGGAAGTTTCAACAAATAGTTAATAGCTAAGATGAACTACAATTTGTTAGGTTTGAAAGATGTGAAAACTGGGGTAATAGAAAACAGAAGCCAAAGCCTCACCACTCCTTGTGGCTGGGCCAGGATGGTGTGCAGGAGGCCAAAACTCACCACTGCATGCTCTCATAATGGCTTCCGTCTGTATTAAGTGTCTCTGTCATGACTGTTGGGGTTAACTTGCTGTCCAGAAAACTGTTTTCTGGATAACAGGATTCTGGATTGTATCTGCAGATGCTTGAAGTATTCGGTGTCACATAGACCTGTGAAATAGATTACTGTACAAAAGATAGTTTGCCCAAAGCCACTTTTGCTAATTGTGTAGGAGCAGCCCAGAATTGAAACCCTTTGTGTCTTCTCTTCTCTGGAAGAGGTAATTAGAGCCTATTTGCTTTGATTTTTTTCTTCTAAATCTGTCAGTTATATTTCCTGCTTTCAAGAACAATTGGGCATTCTAAAATACTTGCAGTTATTCAGCCTGATAGCTCCATAGTATTATTGCCTTCTTCTTTATGGCTTGGGAACATGAGAGCTTGTCGGATGAATTCTTCCTCACTTTTTGTTAGCTATAAACACAAATGTGAATTACCTTTCCCAAGGTTGTGACTCTAAAAGAACTATTCCCCAAATTCCAAGATTAACGGTGCATACATCTGCTATATGTATATATGCACTATCTATATACTACTAAAACTCTTGTGTCTGTTTGTAACCTTCAACTGGATGAAATGGTGCATTTCATAGGGCAACAATTTTTGAACCAAGGTACCTCAAATGAGCTAATTTACAGAATGTGTCCAAAATCCAAGACCCATTACTCCCACCGGATTGAAATTTGGCAAAGTTGTGGCTACTTCAGCATTACCGCACCTTCCAACACTTCCCAGAAACCCGTAGGTTGCATGGTGCAAGGGAAGATTGGAGACGTGTATTCCTGCCCTCTTTCCCACATCCTTCTGGCCCCTGCGCCCAATCGGCTGGTGGCAAAGCCCAACAGGTTAGTGGTGATTGGCTCCTTTGGAACTGAGGCTGAAATCTGAAATCTCTTAATGGCAGTGGGCGGCAAGGGAAGGATGAGGGAGCAACTCGGATGCCTGCTGGTGAGGTAGGGCTGGCTGGGGGGCACCGGCAGTCGACGGGTGAGCCCTCTTCCTTCCTGGAGGGAGGGGGCTCTTGGGGACATGCTGGAATGGGGAGTGGGAGTGCAGTTTTCCTCACAGTCCACAGCTCCTTTTGGTCCCCCTCACCACAACAAAGTGGCAGGCAGTTCCACAGGTCAGCTGAGGAGGAGGAGGAGGAGTGATTTCCGATGTTCCATGCCAGCTTCCCACCAGCAAAGTCAATGGGGAAGCCAGCAGGAAGTCGGAAGTTGCTCCTGCTCCCACTGCTTTTTTGCCCGCCTGTGGTCATTCTGTTTCTCTGTTTAGGTAAGGAAATATCTCTGAAAGGATGACCCAATGGGTCACGGGTTGTCTAATTTCAGTTAAAAGTTCCTTAGATTAGTTCCTGGCTGTAGATGTGTACACAAATGACTTTTTTGGTTGTGGAGTTCAGGGCATCTAATCTAAATAAATCATCATTCTGCCAGAAAGCAATTAAACATTTTAAGTACAATTGCTCAAATCCATCCTGTCTCTTAGATACCTGCAGGGCATTTGATGGATTGTTCTGAACTAAAAATGTCTAGAGAAAATGTATAGTGGTCAATACTTACATATTCTGTTAGGTAACTGTACCAAATGTTCCCTGGCTGGGATTAGGACTAATCTGTAGGATTTATTCTTTATTCATCTTAATAGAGGTTCCATTCTCCTCTCTCCTCTCTTTGGAATAATTCATGAACCCACGTCACAACAATATGAATGTTAAAAGGTTACAATTGAACACTGTATTTATATGTTTTAGATGGCATTGCTTTGACCCTTATTAAATTGCTTACAGCCATCCCAGAAATATAGATGATGATGATGATGATGATGATGATAGCTAAATCTGCATAGTAACAGGCTTCCAAATGGGCTATTTCAAAGGAGAATTTTTGTGACTGAATATATGTCACGAGAGAGCCATAATTAAGCTGTGTCCATACTACAGACATGCCCTCAAAATATCTTGCTTCTACATGTCCTCATGTCCCCATGGTGTCACCTTTATCTCATTAACTATCTCCAAACGTACTGAGAGACAGCTCTCTTCTTTACATTGGAGTCCTTCAACCCAGCAATCAGCTCTTTGGTGGCTGTCAGTAGCTATGTCCTGCTTTTTCCACCTCCAGGGGGAAAAAAAAGGGAGGGGGAGAATGGAGCCAGAAGAGCACAGCTTGGATCTCAGGAAAAGGAGCCTGCACAGGAATAGCCCAAGGTGACCAGTAGAGGACAGGGTCATTCTGCCTTCATGGGTTACCTGACTGTGCCACTGTCAGCCTTATGAGGTAGACCAGACAGGAAACAGGACCAGATGAGCTAATTCTATTTTATTGTAAGGTTACATTAACAGAATCTTGTAGGTCTGAAAGTACTTCTGTCCCCCGTTCCCTTTACAGCCCCAAAACTAGGGAGGGTCTTTTCTCAGCCTCTTGCCCCACCCTCACTCCTGCTGTGGGCTAAGCTGCCTCTTATCTGACTGTTCCCTTGGTTACATCTCATTGCCCTGTCTCCCAAGGTCATTCCCACATACCATTACAGCCACTGGCAGCATTGGTCAAGAAGTGCAACAGACTGCCTTCACCCTTAACTGTCACTGGTTACTGTCAGTTTAAAACACCGTAACTTTGGTACAGCTAACCACAACTGATAGCTCCCTCATGACTGACAGTTCCTTTGCATGTGGGCCGAAGATGAGATGACAGTTATATCACTGGATCATGGCAGAATAACACTGCCACAAGGGATGTTTGTACAATGGTGGAATGCAAGTGGGGAAAGGCTCATAATCAGGAAACACCATTAAGCAGTGACTCAGAACAGGCAACAGAGGGAAGATAGGAATGGGAGCAGCAGATGTCATGCTAGTATAATTTTCGGCTGACTCTGGGATAGGTGGATAGCATTTTAACTCAGCAGCAGGGAAAGGCCCTTAGAAGAGCAAACTGAGATATTATAGAATTGGGTAACATCAAATATTTGAGAGTTTGGTTTTTGAAAAAAATTAAACAGCATGTTTGAAAATTAATTTACTCTTAGTAATCCCCCAAATAAAAAGTAATCTGGAGTTTTGCACCAAGGCATCATTACAATATATGAAAAAATGGTGTTGTACAATGGTTAAGATGCTGGAATAAGACTGGGGAAACCCAGGCTGGAGTTTTTACTCAGTCTTGTAAACTCACTGGGTGACTTTGGGCCAGTCACTCTCTCTCACCCTCACCTACCTTAGAGAGTTGTTGATGTGGAATTAAAATGAAGTAGCATCCTCACAAAAGCTGTCTTGAGCTCTTGGAGGAAAGGCAGGATATAAATCTAATAAATAAATAAAATGGCATTACTGAAAACGATTATCTAAAAACTATCGGTTCTTTAGAACTCTCTAATTCCTTATTTCTTGAGCAAGACATTTCTATCTGTGTTCATTTATTTATAGAAACGAGAGAGCCTGCCCAAATTCTGTTTGCCCAGAGGCATGCTTTGAGGGTACAGAGTTCTAAGAACAAGCAATAGGTCTCTGTGGAGGAACCTTCCCATACATTTTGTATTGTGGACAAGCTTCCTTCTCATTGTAAAGCGCACATAATCATAAATCTTTTCTAAAAGTCAACTAGCCTGGAAATTGTGGTTTTGCTAATTGGCATCTTCAGGTTCTTCCTTGATAACTTTCCTCTGGTAAAAAGCTGTGAAAGTGCCATGGATAAAAAAATACACACACACACACACATTTCCCTAATATTAAATACATGTAAATGTTAGACAGCTTCAGTCAGATGTGTATTTATCTCAAAAGAAATCTACTTTCTAAAACTGTACTGTCTCAAATGTAACAATTCTTCTAAAACTAACCCTAGAATATTTCAAGGCAGATAAGATCCTTTTCCTTTCTTCAGTTTCTAGTTAAAAGATTAATAGTAACAAATTCATTTTCAAAAACTGGGGGAAAGGATGTCCTCATCTCACCATTTTCTGCTGATTCAACATGCACAAAGTTTAGTTCTATTTATGACTGTTTACAAAACACCCTAGGGGACCTTAAAAATTAAGTGTAAGTGTGGCTTGCATTTGCATGCATTAAAGGCCAAAATCAGATCCTGAAGTCTTACCTACAGTGTGCATATTTTCGGCATATGCATACAAATATGCAAAAATAAATTGTATGGCCTCAAAACCATGAAATGTAAGAGGTACACTCACTCTGTAACATTTCTTTGCAAAGCTCAAATGTATGTACGATAAGTACAAAATAACATTTGCAACAATTTCATGTTGTCCTTCTTTCAAGACAAGACAATTCAAGGACAATTTTTGGTTTCTGCCAAAATCAGACATATCAGTAAGTTTGATTCTATATGTTTAAAATTTTATTATAGCCAACGTTTTCTCTTCTGCTGTAGGTATTAAATTACCATAAGCAAGCTCTTTTGTAGACACGTTACTTCCTGTTTGTCTCAGTGAAGCAATTCAGCAAAATCTTTAAAACTTACAAATTGTAGGATTCCAGAAATGTATAATCTGGTCAAGTTGCTGAGCCACAGCAAGACCAAAATGATAACTGATTGTGTCACATGTTCTGTGTCAAAATTTGTCATGCCAATTCAATGTAGGGAAAATAATAGGGATGGGCATCAGTCTTCCAACAGTTTCTGAAAGAGTAGCATCAAACCCTGTGCAGGTGGTGGTGGTCATACAGCAGATGAAAATGAGAGGAAGAAATCTGAGACTGCCCATCCTTCCAGCAAAGTCACCTCTTTGAAAAAAATTCCTCCTAGAGAGTTTGTTTGTGGGAGCCTAGATGCTGATTAAAGGGATCTCAAACTTTCAAGGAGTCAGCTCTGGAGCTACTTCCTTGGAGTGAAAAGATGGAAACTGTGCTACTGACTAGTCCTAGAAGATGCTGGTGTCAGAGTGTACAGCCTGTTTGCAGCCAGATACTGTATGAGAAAAGTGTCTGTCTGAGAAACCAAAGGCAGGACTGCTTATAGTAAAGGGCTGTTCCATGAGTAGGAACTCTGCAAAGGTGTACTGAGCCTCAGTTCTCAAAACAGAAGGTGTTGACCACTTTCCAGCTCCCACATCTCAATTTTGCAACCATTATGTTGCATCACAGTGATGTGGACATCGACTCATGAATATCCTCTGGACCTTATGGAGATTATGGAGATTAGCACACGCACAGAGACTGCATGCAATCTTGCTAGCTTCTGTCTCCTGTGCTTTGGCTTAATTAGCAATCTGAGAGAGCCAGTTAGGTGTGCAAACAAGGGGAACTCTGCTTGAAGCAAGATAGTCTGAATGTCAGGGTCTTCTGGTCTTTTGTGTGGAAGAAAACTATACTGTAAAAAGAAAGCTGAGGGTTTTTGTACTGCTAGATTTGGAGATAACAGTATAGAAGGAGTCTGGAAACTGAGCCCAGAAATTAAGTAAACATGGTCATGTAGCTGTTGAGATGACCAAAAACAGTTCTTGGGAGAGACTAATTGAACTGATTTGGTATCTGTTTCCAGCAATATATTGTCTGTACATTTATTGTCAATAAGTGTTACGATTAATAATAAGGACAGCCTTGATGAGAGCCAATTTCTTAAATTAGTTTCATTGGATCCTTTTCATGTAACAGAGTATATCCTCATTCTTGACTCTGCTTTACACACAGCTATGTAAAAATGGAAATTGCATTGTTCCCATTTGTTTCTGACTTTAGTAATTTGCTAAACAGATTAATCTGTTCCACACAGAGTAGCTTGTAATTCTCTTTTCACATAATGTTGCAAAGTAAGGATGGACACATCATGTATGTGTTGGCAGAGTGCTAGAAAGCCTTTGGCCCAGGAGAGATCAGAAAAGTCACACACCAGGCATTTCTATAAAAATAATTTTATTTACAGAAAACAAACATATTTAAAGGCTGTTTGCTGAGAGGAGAGATTTCTCTCGGCTGCATATTCTCTGCAAGGCTACACAGAAGGGAAACTGAAACTAAAATAAGTCCAGGCAAGTTCTTCCCCTTAGGCAATGCAACCATTAACACGTGAAAAGGGGACAATTAAATTCAACCTCTTCACCCGGCCAAAATGATTAGTTACCATAGTAACCTTAATCTGTAGTAGAAAACATATTAACACTCCCCTTTTTATACTACAGAATAAGATGCAAACCAATTTGCTTTGTTAACTCTTTGTGTATTGGTACAGCAAGAGGTTTGGTTAAAATATCAGCAATCATGTCTTTTGATTCACAATATTTCAACATTATTTCTCCTTTGCTTATCATATCTTTGATATATTGATATCTAATACTGATATGTTTTGTCCTATTTTTTCAGGCTTCAGATTTTGCCATAGCAATGCAAGCTTGATTATACTCATAAACAGTTATAGGCTGGTTCACTTCCATGCCTATGTCTTTTAACAAATGTTTAAACCATATAACCTCATTACAGGTTTGTGTTAGAGAATAAAACTCTGCTTCTGCAGTGGAAAGAGCAACAAGTG
This sequence comes from Candoia aspera, assembly GCF_035149785.1. Lineage (NCBI taxonomy): Eukaryota > Metazoa > Chordata > Lepidosauria > Squamata > Candoiidae > Candoia > Candoia aspera. The sequence goes on from NC_086153.1 coordinate 178,805,204, forward strand.
TTTGCTTTCTAAATGCCAGCCTAAGCTAGACCCAGCAAATTGAATTAAAATCCCAGAAGTGGATTTCCTGTCACTGACATCTGCTCCCCAGTCAGAATCGGCAAAAGCCTGCAATTTTTCAGTTCCAGAGGCATTTAGCTTCAGGCAATAATTCTTTGTTCCTTGCAAATACCTCATTAACCTCTTCAATGCTGCTTTTCCAGTAGATGTAGGCTTCTTTACCTGTCTACTTAAAATGGCCACAGAATTTGAGATATCTGAGCGAGAGTGATTTGCAATGTACAGTAAACTTCCAATTGCAGATCTATATTTCTCTGCCTCAGTTAATTGAGTTTCTCCTATATCTTTCTGAAAATCTGTTATCATCGGAGTAGAGACTGGTTTATAGTCTTGCATATTAAAATCCTCTAGGAGCTTTTGAATTTTACTATGTTGGTTTAACAGAAAGCTACCATCCTTCTCCCTGTGTATTTTCAAACCTAGGTAATTTGTTACAGTTCCAAGGCTTTTTAATGTGAAATGGCTTTTCACACAGAATTCAAAATCAAGCTTTTGTTTTTCTGTTGATGTGAACAGCAGCAAATCATCAACATAAATGCACAGATACATACAGCCTTGTTTGTCTTTCTTCATATATACACATGGATCTGCTTTTCCTTTTTCAAAACGAAAATTCTGCAGTTTTTCATCTAATTTTTGGTTCCAGGATCTAGCAGCTTGTTTTAACCCATAGATTGACTTCTGCAGTTCACAGGCTAGATTCTCCCCTTTTTCATAGCCAGGGGGTTGCTGCATGTATAATTTGTGGTCTAAATCACCATAGAGAAATGCAATTTGAATGTCATAGTGGTGAACTGACATTCCTTTGAGTGCAGCAATTTTTAACAGTAATCTAATTGATTCACCTTTAGTAACTGGTGCAAAAGTCTTGTCAAAGTCTAACTCTTTCCTTTGAGTGAACCCTTTTGCAACTAACCTTGCTTTATATTTTTGGATTTTGCCATCAGCATCCCTTTTCAGTTTGAAAACCCACCTGAAACCTAGACAGCGTTCACTGGGAGGTAGATTTACCAGTTTCCATGTTTTATTTTCTTTCAAGGATGCTAATTCCTGTTGCAAGGCAGAATGCCAATTTTGTGGAAGCTCAGGTGGTAAAGCATTCACTTGTTCTAAAGACTCAGGTTCTGTAAATATGTGAAATGCCTTTACTGTTTCAGCCTGAAAACGTGATGGAGGAACGCCTTTATTACTTCTCTGAGATCTGCGAGGTAATACAGGGCTTAAATTTTGACTCCTATCACTTTCCTGAGAAGCATCTGTCTCATCAGACAGATCTTCAGTTTGCTTTTCTGGTTGAATGTCCTCATCAGGCAAAAGATCACCATCAGCAAGTCCTTGCTGTTCTCTTGTGGTGGTCAGATCAACTGGAGAGCTAGAATTTAATCTCCCCCAGTTTTGTTCAGCAAAAGAAGCGCTTTTGCTAATCATCAATTTCTCTCCCACTATGAACCTGTAGCTCCTTTGGCTTTGTTCATAGCCAACAAAGATGGCTTTCTTTGTTGTGCGGCCTCCTTTCCTTCTCTGTTGTTTTGGAATATGAACCCATGCTGTGCTACCAAACATTCTCAGATGGTTTACCTTTGGTTTCACACCATAAAACAAATGGAATGGAGTGTCCTGAATCACAGAGTTATACAATCTGTTTTGTACATAACAGGCAGTAGATATTGCCTCTCCCCAATACTTAAAAGATAAATGTGAATCTTTAAGCATGCATTCCATCGCATTTTGCAAGGTTCTGTCCTTTCTTTCAGCAACACCATTTTGCTGAGGGGTGTATGGGTTAGAAAGAATTTGTTCTATCCCCTTTTCTGCTGGGAACCTTTTGAATTTGTGAGAAAGGTACTCTCCTCTATCACATTGGAGTGCAGATACAGGCCTAGGGAATTTTCCATTTGCCCATGTCACAAAACCTTTAAATTTCTCAAATGCCTCATCTTTATGTTTTAAGATGTAGATAAATGTGTATCTTGAGAAATCATCAATGATGGTCATTGCATACCTTGCTTGTCCAAGACTTGGAGCAAAAGGACCAATAATGTCAGAGTGTACAATTTCCAAAGGTCTAGTTGTAACTCTGTCACTGTGCTTACTCACAGGAGCTTTTAGTGTTTTGCATTCTTTGCAAACTATACAATCTAAGTATTTATCACAGGGTTTTATCTTTAGGTCAGCACACAGCTGTGGCATTTGTGCTATATACTTGAAATTAGCATGACCAAATCTCCTGTGCATCAGGTGTACAGATTGGTCATGATATGGCGTGTTGCCAACTGCAGCCTTGCAGCTTGGCTTCCTTGCATTTTGCACAATGTACAAGGAGTCTTTTAATATACCAGTAGCACACAATTTTCCATTTTTACGTATCTCACAACCATTTTTCTTAAATGTTATGACATACCCTGTTGCAGCCAATTGTGCCACAGATAAAAGGTTTGATTGTAAATTTGGCACATACAACACACCTTTTACAGTTTCTCCCAAGCAGGATAAATACAAGTCACCTTGTCCCATAATTTTGGTCACAGACCCATCAGCCAAAGATACACTTTGTCTTTCAGTTGTAGACAGTGACACAAAAGAGCTTTTACAATTACATAAATGACAATTGGCCCCAGAATCTAACACCCATGCATCAGAATTACCCTTCTCAGCAACCTGTGCAATTTGGCTTGTCTGAAGAGCCTTCTTCTGTGTTGCCCTTGTGTTCTTCTTCTCTGTCTTTCTAGTCTTGGGTCTCAAGGCACAGTCTTTCTGCAAATGTCCAGCTGAACCACAGGTGAAGCATCGCTGGCTGTCTAGTGCTGTGGCCTCAGCTTCCTTTCCCTTCTTTTCCCTTGTTTTCTGGTACTGCAGCTTTCCAGAAGAGATGTGGGGGGGATCTTTCCTCTCTCTTCTCCCATTCAGCAAGTAAGCGCTGTGTAACATACAATGGGGTGAGGTCTGCTTCAGGCATAGCCTCCAGGGTACAAATCAGCATGTCCCACATTTCATTCAGTGAGGACAGGAGGATATAGGATTTTGTGAGAGGTGTAAATTCCATTCCTCTTTCCTGCAACTCAACAAACAGCTGCTGAATATAATGCAGGTGCACAGGAAGGCTATCTCCTTCTGCAAGGTAGGCTTTGTACAGCTTTTTTGTCAGGGTAACTTTACTCCCTGCTGTTGCCTTTACATACAAGTCTCTCAAAGCGTCCCAAAGTTGCTTTACAGACTGCATACCTCGCATGTGGACTAGCTGATTGTCCTCAACTCCCAGGATAATGGTGGCTCTAGCCCGCTCATCCTGTCTCAGCCATTCAGCACTGGGATTTTGGGGGGTTTGCTCACCAATTGGCAGCCAAAGATTCTCTCTGCGAAGATACATCTCCATCTTCAGGGCCCAATTCAAATAGTTGGTCTGATAGGTGCTCCAGAGGCATTGCTGAGGGCTGGGAGGTAGCCATGGCTTCTTCCTTCTTTTACAAGTCACCTCAGCTGGCTTCTTTGTCCTGTAGACCGGCAGTTGCTGGAAAATCTCCAGGTGGCTCCAAAGAAAATCTTCACAGGTCTTTGCTACCTGCCTTTAAATTGTGCATGAGGTGTGGAGCTGATCTCTCTATTCTCTCTGGGGTTTTACTGGGCTTCTTACTGGGTTTACTGGGCTGCTTACTGGGCCCATAACCTGTTGGCAGAGTGCTAGAAAGCCTTTGGCCTAGGAGAGATCAGAAAAGTCACACACCAGGCATTTCTATAAAAATAATTTTATTTACAGAAAACAAACATATTTAAAGGCTGTTTGCTGAGAGGAGAGATTTCTCTCAGCTGCATATTCTCTGCAAGCCTACACAGAAGGGAAACTGAAACTAAAACAAGTCCAGGCAAGTTCTTCCCCTTAGGCAATGCAACCATTAACAGTGAAAAGGTGACAATTAAATTCAACCTCTTCACCCGGCCAAAATGATTAGTTACCATAGTAACCTTAATCTGTAGTAGAAAACATATTAACAGTATGTATGTATGTATGTATGTATCTATGTATGTATGTATGCATTTAGAAGGCCACCCAACTTTTTGAAAACTCTGGGCAGCGTACAACGTTAAAAACGGTAAGAGCAATAAATCAAGGAAAGAACAAGGTACAGCCAGAGAAAAACATTCAAACTAACATATAAAATACTATAAGGGGCTCCCCAACCAAAATCCTACGGAAACATCTTGGTCAATGTTTTTCAACCTTGGCAACTTTAAGGTGTGTGGGAATTCTGGGAGTTGAAGTCAACACACCTTAAAGTTGTCAAGGTTGAGAAACACTGACCTGGGTCCTCAAAAACTTTTTAAACATTGCTAGGATGGAAGCCATGTGGATCTTTGGGGCAATAAAGTTCTAGAGGGCAGGCACTTGAACAGAAAAGACAACTGTAAGTGTGTGTGCAATCTTTTTTCATTCGCTGCCCAGCAGAAGGCCAAGATAGCCTTTCATAGTTGTAGAGGGAGACAGAAGACTGGCCTAAAACTATGCAACTTATAACTGGAGGATCTTTTGATCAATTGCAATTGCTCTCCTTTTCATATGGGTTTAACACTGTGTAATAAGAGCCACAAAGTCACTAGGCTCTCTGGGCTGGGCTTGAGAATTCTGTCTTGTTCACTGTGCTTTATCAATGTGGAGGCAAAGTCCTGGGTGGTCTTACAATCTTTTGAATCCAGATTTCTCTTGGGTACAAAATAATCTATTCATTTTGATTCTGGAGGTAGTTTCTACTTTTTTGTTCAATGTGGCATCTAAATCCATAAATATTCTTCAGAGGACATTCCTGCATCACCCTGTTTTTTTTCCCAAATAAGGAGAGAGTAACTGCTTTTGGAAAGAATGTAATTAAGTTTTAATGCACCCATTAAGTACACAAAGAAGCGTCAAGAGCCTTTTTTCTGCTTGTCCTCACTGAAAAAAAAGTCCTTGTAAATATTATCAGGGGGCAGTAAATCCAAAGCAATTAGATGACTTTCTGTGTGTTTATGTGTGTGAGTGTGAGAGAGAGAAAAAAAACAAATAGCTTGCTGCTCTATCCTGCCAAAACAGTTAATTAATTAGATGGATATTGTATTTCCTGGAACCATTTCGCTTCATTCTCCCAAAAAGGTCTATCTAGGAAGTTCCTCTTTTGAAATTCCAAATGTGTATATTAATTAATTAATTAGTTTGTCTACAGTATTTATTTTACTAGGGTTATATGCTGCTCCAGTTGAAAAAATCTTGATTACATAAGTGTTATTAAAACAATAGAAATAATCCAATTTTTTTTTACCATTTTCAGAAAATAATAATGACCTAATCAAAACTGAGGAATCGAAAGCACTCATCCAACAGGAGGGAACTAAATCTGTTTGTTTCCATCTGAAGGATGGAGGCCTGTTGAGATAACTGAATTTTTATCATTTTTCTAAATCCCTACAGAGCTGGGGCAAATCAGATCTTCAGGGGGATACTATTCCAGAAAAGGGAAGAGGGGTGATCAAGAAAGCCTTCCTCAGAGGGCTCGCATGGTGTTATTCTTTCAAAGAGGGAACATGGAGGGACCCCGCCTGATCTTATTGGGTGAGCAGTCTAGGAGAAACTGATTCCCCAAATATTTATTTTATTAGGCTTGGATGCTGCTCCAGTCATGCCTGATTCTGAGCTGCTTACAAATCTCCAAAATAGTAATAAGGTTAAAACTAAACAAATTGGATATGCATAAGAATATAATCAAAATAACAATTTAATACAGAACAGTATCCAGGCCTGGAGCCATGAAAGGACTATATCCATGTGGGTGCCATAAAAAATGGTGGAAGGTGGGTCTCCCCCCCCCCCCAAATCAGAGTAAAAGGCTCAGCCCCTCTCAAAAGAGCTACAACTCTGTAGAGAGAGATGAGATCTTGGAAGTAAAAGTGGCAGGCCCAGAGCTCCTGGTGAAGTAAATCAGACCAGGTTTGAACTAGAGTTAGCTGCTGCTATTGTTGTAGCCTTCTGACTGCTACACTCAGTCCAGTTTAATGGTGCATCCCAGTTCTTAGGAAGATCTTTTTTCCCCTTAGAAAGAAGTAACCCAGTAGAGGGAAAGTTGTGCCTCGGAATCTTGCAGGGAAAAACAGTGTGGGGCTTTGTGGAATTAATAGGCAGCACATATCCTCTCTTAGTTCCTTTTTTCACAATCCCATTTTATTCTTGGCAAAGTGAATGTGTGAACGTAGCTATGTAGATGCATTGGTGTCAGTTGATGATAGTTAATGCCTAGGAAGTAGCCTCATATTACCAGGTCATGGAATCAGGGGAGTTATAGAGGAGACCCTGGAACTGCAAAATAGATGACTGTATAATCTAAGCACAGGCAGCCAGCAGGTGCTCTGTAGAACAGGAATTTAAAGCATTTGCCTTCTCCTTTATCAAAATCCCAACATTAATTAAGCATAATGCTGTTTTCTCTCTTTGTGGTGAAATACCAACTGCAAATAGCAATAAATAAATCACACTGAGAAGGTCTGGTTTGGAAAAAAAACAGAAAGGAACAGTTATGTCACCATGAACAGAAATGCCTGTCACTTGGAACACACACACACACACACACACAAATTACGCATGTTCATGATGGACCTTCAGAAATGGAACAAGGCCCTTGCAAATCAAGGGCTGAATGAAGCCAGCAACTAGTTTGGCTCTCTGGAGTTGCTCTTGCTCTTGATCACCCTGTAGGAATGGTTTTCACTCAGCACGTATTGTATCATGGGTGCCCAGGCGAGCAAGAGAGAGCGGTAGTGAAGAAATGGAATGGCATGCAGAAAGGAACAGTCGCATGTTCTTGTACTGTGGCCTCCAGTGGACTTTCTTCAAATGTCAACAGCCAGTTGACTTCCTGCCCTGACTGTAAGGCTGTTCTAATATCTGCTTTAAGAATCTGTACTTCTACAGATGGTACAGCATGGGGGATGAAAGTACCTCTTGATAGTGACTTATGTAAGTTACTTACATAACTAAGAGGGCAATTTGTGTAATTTTTTTGCTCTTTATATCTGGCCTGCCCAATTTTTACCCCACTCATCTGAATTTGTTTGTTTGTTTGTTTCATTTTTATCCCACCTTTATTATTTTTACAAATTACTCAAGGCGGCAAACATACTAATACTCCTTCCTCCTATTTTCCCCACAACCCCACAACAACAACCCTGTGAGGTGAGTTGGGCTGAGAAAGAGGGACTGGCCCAAGGTCACCCAGCTGGCTTTCAGGCCTAAGGCGGGACTAGAACTCTCGGTCTCCTGGTCTCTAGCCTGTTGCCTTAACCACTAGGCCAAACTGGCTTCATCTCTGCCAGCCATATTATTCCTTCTAATAATAGAAATGGACAAATCTGACCCTTTGCTTTTATCTTCATTCTGTTGCTTAGATCTGAAGGTCTACTTTCTCATTTATGAGGAGTTTTGCAAGTGGGGGTAAGCTCTTGTTACAGAATGAAGTGGATAAAATGTTCACCATCAATAATTCATATGTTGTGAGCTTTGTTTGAACTGGTGGATCATATATGCTATCACCTGACACTGTGAAACTTCTGCCTCCCTATTTTATAGCAAGCGTTCAAACATTTTATTGGGCTAATTTGGTTTTTTTATAATATGGAGCTTTCATTCGTTGTATATAATTACTATATTCTTCTGTACAATTGGCTATTATATCAACTTTGAAACAGTCAACAATTGCAATTTGCATAATGGTAACTGACGTCTTTATGAAAACTAAATGCAGGTATTCCACCTGGCTGACCTTGTGTGGGCTCAGAAGCTGAGCAGGAAGAGACCTGATTCATGCTTGGATAGGAAACTACTGGGGTCCCAGGGTTGTAGGCTTCCCAATCAAAATAATAAATAAAGAAAGAATGAGATTGGCAAACTGTCTGAGATTGTCTTTAAATCTTGGAAAATTTAATCCAACAGTGGCAAAACCTTGTGAAATTTTTGCAGCTTAAAAAAAACCACAATTTTTAATTTTAGTATGTTATTGCTACCCAAATGCTTTGTGCAGTTACTCTGTCTTTCCTCATCACTTTGGGGGTATGAAGAAGGAAAGAAGCAAAAGGAAAAATCATGGGATTCCCTGTACAAATCTGAGTTGTGTCAGGGTGACTGAACAAGAAAGCGTTGTTACCTTCTTAATGTTTTATGCCAATCATCATCTGAAGCTCTGTTTCAGTGTTCCAAGCCTGGATTCCATTGAGACAAACAAACTTTTCAAATATCATTGTCTTTCCCACCCCAAGGAATGGCTGGATTAGAAAACCACCTAAGTGTAAATGCATATCCATTAATGAGCTTTGGCATGGTTTTACTGATAGACAGTGATATGCTGGTAACATGCTGCTGAACCAGTGGTGAAAATGGAAATAATTATATCTTTTCACCACTGAATTCATTCACTTTTTCTGAACGAAATCATAATTAAGGAGGAAATTATACCGACATTCATTTTCTTGAAAGCCATTTTCTTTTTTGAGGAATGAGCTACTGTGTGTTCTACTAGAACTCCAAACTCTAGTCATCTTGGTGATTTGTTCAAAACCTGTGCAATGGGACAAATTTAAATTCTCTGTTAATTATGAACATTGAACTATCTAGTACATTTGACTCTTTATTACTTATTTTTGTTGTAATATATAAAAACACACAAGAGCTCACTTGGTCCTGTGACTAATCTGATGTGTTCAGGAAGCCCACAAGCATTTCCTCATTTTGCAAATGGGAGTCTGAGTGAAAATGGTTGTGATCACACTTCGTGTTGATGCATAATATTTTTAATTTGGTTTTGGCTCAGTGTGATGTATTAGCCAATGTGATTTTTAAACCATGATTTATGAATTAATGTGAAAATCAGATTACTGCGGTTTTATGCCGTGAGCCATGACTGAAACAAACTGTAACTTAATGTCTTGTGTGAACCGAGCTACTGACTTGCTTAAGGCCTCCTAGTGAGCTCTAAGAGAAACCATACCTCCATGTCAGAGGCAGTGTCCATGCTTTGCCTGCAGAAAAGTCCCAAGTTCTATCCATTATCCACAGTTCAAAGGATCAGGAAGCAGATCTTGGTAAAATCCAGAACCAGGAATCCACGCAGCCTTCTAAATTTCCCTTCAGGCTTAAAACAAGCAGTATTACATTAGCAGTTCTCCTGGGCAGTAAAAATGACACTCCTTTTCTCGATTAAAATATATACTCAGTAAGCTTTAGCACAAAGTTAGGTGTGCTTCGGGTCATAATGGTTTAAGACCACAACTCTGCACTGGACTCTGCCATGGGTTGTTCACAATATCCACAGCCTCCGGTATTCTACACTTCTTATGAAGATGGGGCTGGGGCAAACCAAACAGGTTGTTAATCACACGGCTTGTTCTTGAGTGCATGATTTTTCTTTCTGACCAGCCAGTGTCGGGCTTCTGTTTGCAGTTGCAACCACATTATTCAGCATGTATGTGTGTGTAGTTTTTTTCCTCCTGTTGTGGGCCTTACCTTAATCATTCTCCTCCTATGCTTACAACTTGATTGGGGAAAAGGTTCCAGTCAGAACTTCCTTCCCGTGCAAAATAACAGATGCAGGGTTTCCTGGGACAAAATAGGAATACAGAATTCAGTCCTAACTGGGATTGGGTTCCTTGTACAAATTATTTCTAAGTGAGCAGTTCTGCACACCTGGGCCAACTAAATGTGAAATGCCACATCCTTGGCATTTTGATTTGCATAAAGACAGATAGCTTATTTTGAGATATCTCATTAAATTGTACACACACATTATTACTGAGAAAGAAAACTCTGTGTGGGAAAGGAAGTTGCATATAATATACATTTGAGTCTCTTTAAAACTAGGTTTTCCTTATGACCCTATCTTTCCATGCGCGTAGAGCAAATTCACACCATATGTTCTCAGAGATGGTATAGATTTATGTAGCTTCATGAGCTCGCTGCAAAAATTACATCTTGAAATGTTTTAATGAAAACTCAGTTTTATATTGCCGTGTTCAATTTGTTACTTTTTTAAAAAACACGTTCGAATGCGAAATATCTCTGTAGGGTACTGGCTTATTGATCATCTTTATCTGCATCTAATATGATTGATTGCATTATTATGGTAGATTTTGATGATGATCATAATGACTGCTGTTGCTATATTTGAATTCTGCTCCTTAAAGTCAAAATCATTCAACTGGCATAAAATCATTATTTATACTGCACTATTTTATACATATTAGAACAATATCATCACACAAGAATTAATTACCTTTGTAGGTGGGTAGTTTTTCTGATTTCCACAAAAATATGGTTTTGCTGTGGATATTACTTATAGTTCAGTATTTTGTGAGAATCAGGCAAATCTTGGAATCAGACAAAGCTTGGATAAGGTTTGTTAGACTAATCATGAAGATTATAACTAAGGCAGCATAATGGAAGAATGGCAACAGAGCAGCACTTTTATAAAAAAAACCAATTTGATACTTTCCTTTGTCTTTTCATCATGCTTTTGCAGTAAATCTAAAAAAAGCACTAATAAACCTGTTGTTGTTGTTACTAAAGGAACTATTACAATTTCTCATTTCATGTGAAGGGACTTATTTTATTTAGTGCTTTTGTATTTTCATCCAAAAGAAATTCCCATTAATTCTGAGTCATGACTAAAAGCATAGTTTTTTAGGGCACAATAGAAAAAGGATACTATAGAATCAATGTGATTAGAGGTTTCTCAAATCCTCTTGCTTTTAGGCATTATAAATGTATACAGGATTCTAGGTGAAAGCATTTTATTTTTACAAATTGAACTGCTTTATATATGAATAACAAATGGGCAGACCAAAAAAAGGAAGCTCTGCCTTTTAATTTCCACTGACATAGTTAAAAATAAGAAACAGTTGAAAATGACTGGTATAATCTGTCTTTATGTCATTGTGGATTTTGAAAAATCTCAGGTGGTTGCTAACCAAGCATCTTTGGAAGGAAACTGAAATAGCATTTAGCTCCCCGGAGGGTTGGCATTGAAATCTGGCAGTATTTCCACCCCTCTAGTTAAATATGTGGAAGGCAGGCAGGATATGAATTAAATAAATAAGCTATGGAAGATTGCTACTTTTTGTCATTCAGTCTTAGGGCCGTCAAATCTGGGCTGCAAACAAAAATCTGGACATCTGCTAGATGGCAAAGAGATTCAGAAAAGTCCAGCTTTTTGCTGCTCTCTAGTGGGAAAGAATAATTTGTCCACATTACCTTTTTTAGGCAGAGTGAGATAGCTCCTTGGAGAGTAGGTGCTGGTCTGTGGAGAGCTGTGGGAAGGTGCTTGAGGAGAACTCTGTATCATTCGGCCAGGTTTCCATCCCCTAAGCTGGCCTGTGATTTTGAATGTGTGGAGGAGAATGCTGTGCTGTTGGCTGTTGAAATGATGTCCTGCCAGGGTCTGGAAGAGGGGACATTTTGTGCTCTCAGACACTAAACTATCTTGGCCAGCTCTGTTCTTAGGGCATCTTTGGACATGCCACCCTATTCACCACCTTCTTTACAGTATCTTCTCAAGGTTTGTTCTTCTCTTCCAGAATGTCAGCAGGGCTTTTTGGAGAAAGTCATGGATGGTAGCTATCAGACCTCTCAAGTTAGATGGGAGGCAGTCAGCTGTTTGGGGGCAGCTCCTCCCAGTCACTGAGAGGGTACTGTAGTTCAAAAATCCTGGGCTGGGTCAGTGTTATGCATTTTGTAAGAACTACTGGATGTTTCAGGAAGTTAAGTCCTGTGTATGATAAAGGTTGTGAATCTCTCAGCTTTGTTCCATTTCCGGCTTAAATGTGCCATGCTTAGGAAATTAGCAAAAACATTATACCCTCTGAAATTGCTACCATTTGGGGATAAGTCCTCAAGCTGCAGTCTCTCTCTCCCCCCCCCCCCTTTCTGTCTCTGCTCATGCCTTTAAGACATCGGCTGTATTTTTACATTGCCACAGAAAAAGCTTCACACATGGTTCTAGTGTAAAACAGAAAAGCTCAGCCGGTGGCTTTGAGAGAAAACCTTATTGCATTAATTTCCTGTTATCACCAAATGAAGCAGAGGAGACAGTGAAGCTTTAGATTTCCGGAGCTTAAATGTTCTGAAGGAGCTTGTGTAGAATACCTCTGCCTGAGGTTCTTTAAAAGAAAGTTTTCTGATTGCTACTCAATGTAGCAAACCAAATTCAAAAAGGCAGAAGAAGGGGGAATTAAAAGAAACTAAGGAAGCAGTGAGATCAGTGGGTGCTGAAATTCTTTAGGGGAGATGTCTGTAGCTAAGGAGAAGTTGCCCTATTCATTTGAAAACACTTTAGCACTTGTCAGCCATTCTAGATTTTGAAGGGCTGGATTCATAGACATTTCCTGATTATGTATGTCCACTTAGTTGGCACTGATGTCCTTAGCTTCAAGAAAAGCACAGCCGACAGCCAGGGAGGATCAGGGTACAGCTGGATATTCTGCACCTGAACCTGAAGACATTGGTGATGGTGGAAGCGATGTTGTCATGAGTGCCGTTGAGCTGAAGACATCAGCGCAATGGCACACATGACAATAACAAGGAAACAGGGGAAGGGGCTCAAGATAAGCAGCCATCAACTCACAAAGACGAAAGAACAAGATACAATGGCTAAACGGATCGCGAGGCACACCCAAGCTGTTAGCGCTAGCGCAACGGAGATCGCCCAGCTGACAGCAATCACCGGAGGAATAGGGAAACCGATGATGGGCGATCCCGGAGCGCCAGCGGGGCCTCGCAACCCCTCACCTACCGGCAAGACAGCATGTTGGACAAAGGGGGGGTGACGTAACCTCGAGTGAGGGGGCGCTGACCGGCGCGGGGTATTTAAACCCCGCACTGGCGCGCTCCTGTCACTCTCAGCTTTTTTCTACCACTGTATCTACACTACGAATAAACCAGAGCCTGCTTCAACGGAATCAGTGTCTGTGTGTTACTCGGAGGTAGGCAGCGCATGACAGATGTGGAGATTTGGGAAGGGAAAATAAAGTGTTAGGAGGATGGAGGATGGGAGTGGTGAAAGATAAGCAGACCACTGCTGCCAATGTCCTTAGCTTCAGACATGGCATATCCAGTGGTTTGTTTGCCCTTTCCTAAGGGGAGGTAGGGAAAGAAAGGTGGTTGGAAGATTGGAAGGTGGGTGGGAGGGCAGCCTGCCTTGATATGCCATGCTTGAGGACATCAGCAATGGTGACACATAAGCGGAAGTAGGGAAAGGAAGGTTCTAGGGAGATTAGAGGTGGTTGGGTTGTTGCTGTTGGCAGATTGCTAGGAAAGCATTTGGCCCAGGAGAGATCAGAAAAGTCACACATGAGGCATTTCTATAAAAATAATTTTATTTACAGAAAACAAACATATTTAAAAGGCTGTTTGCTGAGAGGAGAGATTTCTCTCAGCTGCATATTCTCTGCAAGCCTACACAGAAGGGAAACTGAAACTAAAACAAGTTCAGGCAAGTTCCTCCCTTAGGCAATGCAACCATTAACACGTGAAAAGGGGACAATTAAATTCAACCTCTTCACCTGGCCAAAATGATTAGTTACCATAGTAACCTTAATCTGTAGTAGAAAACATATTAACAGTTGACACCAATATCTTCGGGTTCAGGTGCAACATATCCAACTCACCCACTCAGTTTTCTAAGTGCATTGGATAGAACTTGGAACAAAGAAACTGTTCCAGGTTCCAGTTCTGCCAAACCAAAGGCCACCCAGAATGCTTCAGCAGAAATTGTGAGGCACAGTGTATCTGCTTTTTGCATGAAACAAAGTATGCTTCCCATACCGTACCACTTTTCAACATTGTCACAGCATTTGACTTCCTTTTCATCCATTTATTTTGGATACTAACATTTATAGCATTTGTTTCAGTTCTATTACTGTCGTTTCCATACAGTTCCCTAAAGTACTCCTTCCAGTTCAGTCTCATCCCAAATCACTTCATCGTTTCTGTTCTTGATTCCATTCACTCTCCTGGAGGCTCCTTGTTTAGCTCTTTTCACCCTTTTCCAAAATAATTTTAATCTTCCTATTCCTAGGCTCCCAGTTCAACACAGGAGGAGGAGGAGGAGGAGGAGGAAGAGGGGGAGGGGGAGGTGGGTTGTTGTTGTTACAGGACGCGTTGAAGTGGAATTTGAATCTTCCTCTCTCTTCCCCCAGTCTAGCAGTCTGTCCCCTGAAGAATGCATATTCTAAGATGCATCAAAAAGTCCGTGAGTCAGAAATAAAGAATTCCTGGATAATGGAGACTCCTCTCACTCCTTTTTGTGATAATAGCATAATATGGATACTGGCAAGGGGATTTTAGGAGACAAAGAGGACTGCAGTAGGAAGGAGGAGCAAGGAATTCCTCTTGAACCAGTGCTGCACTGTCTACCAGTTACAGCCATTCCATTTGGAAAAGGACAAAGGATAGAGTAGCTGGTGTAAAAGGTTAATGAGAAGATGATTGCAGGTCTGGGATTCCCTACCTTAGTAAATTGATTAGTCTGAGGTAAACACTGTGATGGTTTGCAAATACTAACAAAGTATGTTTTCAGCAGGCAGCCTAAGACCAGGGAAATCAAACCTTTTGCCATTCATCCTCTTCTCATAAGGATACCTCAGCCAATATGATTTCAATATGATTTCAAAGCAGCAGCAGAGAAAGAAGACTTACCACACGGGAATGTAAGGGCTGGCGTCTCATCGATGAGCAGCAATACAGTCTGTTGCTTACTCTCTTACATCTGGCAAAGCAAATTGCAAATTTTTTATGTGGGCATTTAGTTGGCTACTAGAAAGCAAAATATTTGCATCCTATCTTTTGAACTGGGTGGGGAAAGGACAATGATTCTCAGAGTGCATTAATAGGTGTAGCACAAGCTACATTAGTAAACTGCAGACAGTGAAGGTAAAAATGGATGTAGCACAATTAGATATGAATTTGTTCACCAAGGATTGCTTTCCCATCTTCCCCCCAAACCTTCCAATATTTAAGAGGAATGTCTTTACTCATAAGTACTACAGTACTCCTAAGTCATCTATCATATTCTGTCCATTACCCTGTTCTTCTATGTAGGATGTATTAGCGGTCTTACTGCTATAGTATCTTATTTTTAAAGCCCAAACAAAAGTGCAAGCCAATCATTCTGTAAAATGTTTAGATATTTTCATAGTGGACCTGATGTAACCTAGTTGCAACTCAGGCATAGTTGGCAATTTGTTTGAGACATGGTGTGGATGTAAGAGAAGCCAGGAATTGACATGTGTATGCCTGCAAGTCTGGTTGTTCATGTATCTGCACCAGAGTTCAGTTGTGGAGTACATGCTTTACCCACAGAATATCCTAGGTAGGATTGGAAAACCCTTCTCCCTGAAAATAGTTTCAGTAGGTTGCAGTGAGCTAAGGGGCCAGTGGTCTGATCTGCTGTATCCCTTTATTGAGAATCCAGATACCTACCATTCTGCCTCAGATTTCATATCCAGAGGCCTTAGTGTGGGAGCTGAATTAAGCTTGGGAGGAAAGGCCAAAATGGTAAGATCAGTTTCCTGGAGAAAGTAAAGTGTCACTGATAAGGTGAGGATTTTCAAATCAAAGAACTAGGTTTCCCCAGAAATCCAAGCCAAGCTTTGTTCTGTTCTGTATTATTGTTCTTGCATGTTAAGACCATTATCATCAGCATTGTATGGGCTAATATTCTGTGGTTCTCTTCTCTGGGCTTTTTCTCACTGCTGGTTCAAGGGCTATCCATCCATCCTTAAGTTGGGAGAAAACTACCCTGGGGTGGATTTTTTTTCCATATAATTTTTATTAAAAATTTTTTTTAAAGAAGATAAAAACTAATACAGACTAATATAAAGTAAGAAAAAGAAAAAGAAATCAAAGAGAAAGCTAAAAGTGCAAGAAAAGAAAGGAAAAAAGAAAAAGAAAAATAGAAAAGAAAGAAAAAAAAGATACAAAGAAGTGGTTTCCAATGTTCTTTACAGCATAAGTACAATTATAAATTTACCTTTTACTCTATGGTTGCAACATACCTCTCTTCTATAATCTATCCTATCTGATCATCAAAACCATAAATTGTAAGTTCATTTTTTTCTGTTTCATGCCAAAAGTCCATAAGGGGTTTCCAGTCAGCAGTAAACGTAGCTATTGTCTTTTCTCTGATCAAATAAGTCAATTTAGCCATCTTAGCAAGTTCCATCACCTTCACCAACCATTCCTCCATTGTGGGTAATGCCGAATCTTTCCATCTGTGTGCATACAATAATCTTACTGCAGTTATCATGTACAAAAACAAAGTTCCATAACTTTTTTCCAACCGTTTATCCATTAATCCCAAAAGAAAAATCTCTGGTGTCAATTGCATTAATCTTTAATATTAATACAATTAATCAGCGTATGTATTTGAATCTAGACTTTTCTAGCTTTTTTACACGTCCACCAAACGGGATAAAATGTCCCTTCTTCTTGTTCACATTTCCAAAATAAATTTGAAGTGGCTTTATACATTCTAGACAATTTCTTTGGTGACATATACCAACGTTATAATTTTATAAAAACTCTCTTTAAGATTATAACATAGTGTAAATTTCAATCCTTTCAGCCACACATTTTCCCATTGTTCCATCTGTCTTTGTAACCAAACATTTTAGCCCACTTTACCATACATTCTTTTACTTGTTCTTCTCTGTTTCAAATTTCAATAAAAGTTTATACATTTTAGCAATTATATGTTCATCATTTGTACAAAATTCTGTTTCAAACTCAGTCTTAACAATGTTCAAAACTATAAATTATTTTGTCTACTTTAAATCTTTTTAATAATTATAAATAAGAGAACCATTGACAACTATATCCTTCTGCCACCAGTTCTTCTCTTGATTTTATTTTACATTCCCCTTGACAAAATTCTAGTATCTCACAGTAAGTTAGCCATTTGCGTTTGCCTATTATTTCTCCTCTATAAAATGCTTCTTGTGCTGTGAGCGGCAAAGGTGTTTTCGGTCACAATCTGGGTTTCTATCTATTCCATTCTGGTGTGGAATTTATTGACCCGACTGCCAATCTCTGTCCTGCCTTTATCACCCCTGATCTGTTTTATTGCCAAAAGGTGCTGTCTTGAACATGTGTGTATGTCACATGATAAGCAAGGCAATTGGTTGAGTCCTCTGGCTTGCAGCCTCCCTATTCTGTATATCACCAGCTGGTGATAAAAATGTCCACCAGTCACAGCTTTGCTGGAGAAATGGTTGCCAGGCCTTGGGTCTCATCGGTTTCTTCCCCCTCCTTGGTGAAGAGCCAGGGGGAGAAGCAAAGGGTGCTTTGGTTTACCCCCTTCACACATTTTACACTTGGAGTTACGGGGAGCAAAGTCCTCATGTGAAAGAGTTCTCTCTTCCCCCAAAGAAAGAGAAAAAGAACAAAGGAGAAAATTTGCAGCACCCTCCCCAGTGATCTCCTCTCTGGACCCATGAAAGGGGTGAGCAGAGGCTAGGGGGCCTATCTGAGTGAAAGGGACCCCAGTGTAGCTTACTGGTTTTCTGTGGGAGGGACCAGTCAGTTGGGTAGGTTCTTCCTGAAAGGTGAGAACTGGAAAGAGCCCTTAGGGGGCCAATGTTGAAGCTAAGGAGGCAGAAGGAGTGAGTTGTAACAACTTTGTCTGAAACTCCTGTCAAAGCACTGGTGGGCACATGGATGAGGGAGGAATCCTATATTTGTTCCATTTTGCTTTCAATAGCAAACAACTTGGAAATTGAACCAGAGGGAGTGGAGTGGGAATAAACATGACTTTCCTGGAAACTGAAGCTTCCCTTTGAAACATGGACTGTCTTCAGCAACAGCCCTTCTAATAGGGCCAAGTTATAGGACCCAGCATCACTCAACCTTGGCCACATTGGTGGTGCTTCTGAGAATGTAATTTTTGTATCAGTATGATATACGAAAGGCTTCAGTGTCACCACCCTGAAGCTAATGCATTAGTCCTTGTGCAGCATTCAGGATGATTTGAGTTTGGGATTTCTGCCTTAAGCCTGTCCTACTTGTGAGCAGTGGACAAGATGATGGCAACAACATGGGGACATGTCAGAAAAAAGATGCTGCTGTGGCATGTGTATGCTGTGGGGAAAGGCCCTCTGCTTGGTAAAGAAGAAATTAATCTTCAGGATGGCTCTGTGCAAATTATTAACCTGTATGTGTGTGAATGGAGAATGTGATTGTTTCTGCTGACTCCACTACTCTTTCTTCTCAACACATCTTGGATATTCCTGATCTTAAGGTGCATTCAGAAAGACTAGTAACACCACTAATTAAAAGGCATTGTTCAATTGTCACATCTTTCTCTCCTTTAATGGTTTTGCATATTTATGGTTAAAAGAAGTTGAAGAAATGGTGTAAAAACTATTTTATTGTTTGAACTCCCCATGAGACTTTGGAGATGAGGCAGAAAGACCTGATCTAGAACCTTTCTTCCTCCTTTACTCAGCACTTATGGGAGGAAGGGTTGCCTCTGAATTTGTATTGGAGCTTTGTGTGTGTGTGTGTGTGTGTGTGTGTGTACTTTGGCTTTTTCACCTACATTTGTATATTTTAAGAGTAAAAACATTCTTTGAATGAATAATTATTTGATATTAATTTATAGCTATATGCAGTGGAAGTGCCACAAATCAAGAGGGTATTTTTTGGGTGGGGGAGGTCGTTCTGGAAGAAATAGTTCAGAATGGAATATGCTTTTGATATTTCTCCATTCCAGGAGTGACACACATTTTTAAGTGCTTGTTGTCAAAGCCCTCTCTGATGCATTTGAAAATGTAAGTTATTTTGTTGTAATGTTCTAGGGTAGGAAAATGGCCAAGTTCCAGGGCATTGTAGGAAGTGGCCTCTGTTTCACCTGGAAACAGCAATCCTGAAGGCAAGAGTTTAGTTATAAAAAGAAAAATGGAAATTAGTCATTTTGGAACTAAGGCTCTGCCCAAAAATAGCACAGGAAGCATAAAAGAAACCTCTATTTACTTCTGTACAAGTACAGTCAATCTTTATTTTGGTCAGAAAACACAAAACAGAGACAGCAAATAAAATATGGAAATATGTCAAAGAACATCACTTCAGGTAACATCCTAAATATGGATATATAATGTTCTAACAAAATATTAATTTTAAAACTATAATCCTAAAGATAAAATCATAATATCATTTAAAGCTAAAAGTATGATTCCAACGAAAAACTAAAAATAGACTCTGGAAAAAACATTACATTATATTACTGAAACTAAAACATGGGTACAGTTGGGCAGCCTGGGATATTTTCTTATATCTGTCTTTTAGTACAACCAATGACAGGACATTAAACTGAGCTGATGATAGATCCCTTCTCAGTTTGGACGCCATGTGTGTACAAGTATCCATTACTTATGTGCTGGAATGAACTTGATATAAAATTTGTAACCTTATTTATAGAATTTGGAGAACCAATATAATTTGTTCTTCTTATTAGATTTCTTAAGCAAGGGGTTGAATGTGTATGTCTTTCTAAGGCCATGCCATCAGTTGCACCAGGGAGTCTTTTTCCAATGAAAGGAGGTTGATGCGCAAGAAAACTCAGTTGTTTCTACATATGCAGGGGTTTGGAGCTTTGTCAATTGCAGAGAGGGATAAAAATCTCTTCAATAAATCCATTTACCTTTCTCTCCACCCCCACCTCCTGTTTTCTGTCTTTTTAGCCACCGCTGGTCCAAGCAATTTTCAATGGTGATCCTGATGAGATACGTATATTAATCTACAAAACAGAAGATGTTAATGCTCTGGTAAGCAACCTTATACATTTCTTTTCTAAATCTTCTGATGTTCTATCGATAGGAGGAAGATGTCTGGTGTAGGTGAGACAATATTCAAAGCAAAGTGAAGAATCTTTTCAAAGTAATTTCCTCTGCCTCTACCTTTAAAGTACAATTGTGATTTCTTGTTATACTCTATTGAATGGTGATATTATAACAAATGACAGTTCTCTAATCCCCCCCTCCTTTTTTTTGTAAACTTAGTACATGCTAAGCTCATACAGGCGCTCCTGTACTGACTCATGTGCCCTTGTGCTTGGAAGTACAACCAAGCATTTCTGCTCCCACCCCCAAGCTGTACCCAAGACTTCAGAATGATGATCACACAAGTCTGTCATCATATGAATATGTAGGAAATAGAAATGTCCCATTGGAGCATAAGTGTTGTTACCTTCAAATTGAATTATGTTGTATACCAAGAAATATTTCTGCCTGACAGCTTTCAGGGTATTCAGTCTGATGCTTTAACTACTTGCTGTGGAGTAACATTTTTTCCTGAAGGTTTCCAGCGCTCTTGCTCTTGGCAGATTCAGCTTGCAAGGCCACATGGGAGCTTCAGTTGCTCTTTGTGCAGTTTGAAAGGAACTAGTATGGTACCAAGGGATGCAAGGATACATAGAGCGGATCCTTTTTTTTTTTCTTTGGGTTGTTTTAGGGAATGGAAATGAGCAGATGATACAATCAAGAGAATTATAATCAACAATTAACTAGGGAGTCCTCTATTAGTTAATTTCACAATCAGTATTTAATGACCAAGTCAACCTGGAAGGCTGTTGAAGTGAAGATTGTAAACTGCCCAGAGTCACTTGCCGAGATGGGTGGTGAAGAAGTGTGTGTGTGAGAGAGAGAGAAAGAGAGAGACAGAGACAGAGAGACAGAGAGAAAGAAAAATGCAGGGCGCTGTCCCTAACATTTATGGAAACTCAATTGGGCAGAACAGGCAAAATTAGGATGGCCCCCCAGGGTTCTTTTCTTTTCTTCTTTATGGAAGTGTTTCTTGTTTTGCTGCTTAGTATGTTGTTTTTGTAATCCTATTAACTGCAATAACAGCATTATGGTTAGTCATCAGTTAGACAGTTAATACTGAAATTTCAAAGATAGTAGCTGCTGCTTGGGGCAAGATGGTGTCCTTGTTACTGGGACTCCAAAATTTTCAAGGTATTTCCTCTTAAGACTATTAAGGTGTGTAAAACTGCATTTATTTTTCTGTGAGAGGCAACTTATGGTGTAAGGAAAAATTTCCAGAGGGTAGGCAGGTTAGTCCATTTCAGCAAAAATACCAAGGGTTTGTGATATATTAAAAGTATCATATCTTTAAAGACATCTGTGGGACACTTTGACTATATGCAAGATAAACACAGCTTCTATTCACAGTATTTATTAGACTAGATTGATTAATTGCCATGAAGTCAGTGTTGAGCCTTGGTGACCACATAGATAGATATTCTGCAGGAAGATCTGTCCTCAACCTGGTCAATCAGGTCTTCCAACAGCACACCCATCACCACTTCTTCTCTTTCCTTCTACTAGTCTCTTTTCACATTCATCCTTAAGAACAGTAAGTCCATTTCCCAGTTCCTCTGGCTCCCTATCAATGAGGTTCGGGACTTCAAAGTGATTCCTGATGTTCTCCTTGAAAATGGTGGGGGTATGCTCAAGATTACATCATGGGTTTCATGGCTTTCTTCTCCTTTAGTTTAACTTGGACTTTGTACATCTACTAACCTACTTATTTGTAATCTGTTCCACAGTCAGCCCCTGGCCAAGTGTTTGCTATTATAACTGATTTCTTCTACCTCTTTGTGCCAATAATATAGTCAGTTTGATTTCTGTATACTCTGTCTGGTGATGTCCATATATAGAGATGTCCTGTATGGAAACATCAACAACTAGATGTCCTGAAGGCTTTAATATAGCTGTGTCATAATCACCATTAGTACTCCAAAATATCCTCAACTCTTCCGCAGTAGCATGTTGAGTACCATCTTATTGAGGGGGCCATCATCTGGCACTATATCACCAATCATTTTATATTTTCCATCCATGTGGTTTTCTTGGTAAAATGTACCGTCGCCTTCTCCACTGCAATATGAAGTGATACCTTTGTCATTAATGTGATCTTCTGCCTCCAGCAGCTTCTATATAGCTGCTGACCAATATAGGCACCTGCTTGCTTTAGCTGGGCAGTTAAGACGACCGTCACACCTTGGATGACCCTGCTGGGATTATATATTCTTGGCATGTACCCCTCCCCTGTCATGATGAGGCTACACAGAAGGCCTTGGTGGGGGGTATTCAAACTGGAAGTGATAGAGTTGTATTTCTTGAAAAGATGTAGTTTGGTGGTTCTCTTTTAAGTTTCTTTATTCAAGAAAGAGCAAATAGGAAAGGTAATTGCTTGTCACTTGGATTAGCTTGCATTTGAACATCTTGGTTGTTCTCCAGCCCTGATCTGGAATAAATTAAATGAGCCCTAATGAGTTCATACATGTTCTCTCTTTCTTTAGATATTTGTAAAGCAGGGTAGAAAGAGAGAGAGAGAGAGAGAGAGAGATTCAGGGTTTGCTTTGGCAATACATTTTTAATTGCAACAGAACTTTTATTACATAGGTCTTTTGCAGATAATGAAAATAAAATGCCATCTTACATTAATATCTTTTATTCTTTGTATGAAAACACACTTTTTAAACTTAAAATAATAGGACATTTGTAGATAAGCTAAATAATCTCTCAGACCGTGAGTATATCTAGGGCTTGTGTATTGCCTGTGACCCCTCCTGTCCTCCTATGGGGTCAGGTAGAGAAATAGCATATTCTAAATTGTTGAATTCCAGTCTTATTAGTGTGAACTAGGAATACGGGCATAAAACAAACTCTAGCAGCTACTTAACAATCCAGTAATTCTGATTTATTTTACAACCTAAGTTTATTTTAAACCACAAAATAGTTCACAATAAGGAAAGAAGTGTGTCAAGGTTATATACTGTCACCATAAGTATTTAACTTATGTGCAGAACGTATCTTGAGAAAAGCTGGACTAGAAGAAAGAGAATTTGAATTAAAATTGCTGGGAGAAACGTTAACAGTCTTGGATATTCTGTTGATACCACTTTGATGCCAAGCGCTGAGGAAGACTTAAGAAATCATTTATTAAAGGTGAAAGAAGGGAGTACAAAAGCTGGTCTGCTGCCTCATATTAAAAAAGACCCTAAGGTTATGTCAGGCAGTGCCAATCCAATGGAAACAAGAGGAGGAGAAGTTGAAGCAATGAAAAAGTGGGCTCAAAATTTCACAAAGATGGTGACTAAAGCTATGAAATGAAGAGATATCTGCTACTTGAGTGAAAGAATATGACAGAACTAGATGAAGTATTAAACTGTAGAGACATCACACTAACAAGAAGATATATAATGCTCAGAGTCCGAGTTGGACTCTGAGCGTGAGACAGTCTGAGGAGATACCCAGGGAATGTACTTACCATATTATCTGGGACGAGTTTGATCCTGTTGAACCCAAGGAAGTGGACAGGATCCTCCGGACTGTAAATGCCACCACCTGCCAGTTAGATCCATGTCCCTCCTGGCTATTGAAAGCAGCTTGGGAGGTGATGTGTGGTTGAGTCCAGGTGATGGTAAATATATCCTTGAGAGGGGGGGTGTTCCCAGCAGCCTTTAAGGCAGTGCTGGTGCACCCCCTCCTCAAGAAACCATCGCTGGACCTACTATACTGGACAATTTTCACCCAGTCTCCCACCTCCCTTTTTTGGGGAAGGTGGTTGAGAAGGTGGTGGGCGTTGCAGCTCCAGAGGATTCTGGAGGAAATGGATTATCTAGACCCCTTTCAGTCAGGTTTCAGGCCCAGTTATGGGACGGAAACGGTATTGGTCGCACTTATGGATGACCTCTGGTGGGAGCGGGATGGAGGCAGTCCATCCATCCTTGCTCTTCTTGACCTCTCAGCGGCTTTCAATACCATTGACCATGGTATCCTTCTGGACTGACTTAGGGAGTTGGGGGTGGGCAGCGTGGTTCTGTGCTGGTTCACCTCCTTCCTCCAGGGCTGGTCCCAGTCGGTGTTGATAGGGAGCGAGAGATCCAACCCATGGCCCCTACTTGGTGGGGTGCTGCAGGGCTCAGTACTCTCTCTGCTCCTTTTTAACATCTACATGAAACCACTGGGCAAGATCATCCATCACTACAGGGTGAAGTATCATCAGTATGCCAATGATACTCAATTATATATCTCCATCCTGGGTGAAGTAAGTGATGCCGTGACCACCCTTTCCGAGTGCCTGGGGGCCATGGGGGCCTGGATGGGGGACAACAGGTTGCAATTGAACCCTGGTAAAATGGAGTGGCTGTGGATTAATGGCTCCTCGGCATCTGGGAAATTGTCATCTTTAATTCTGGATGGGGTCGCACTGGAAGCAGTAATAATGAAGTTAAAGCCTAAAAAATTGGATATGTATCGTGAAAACAAGAGTCATTGGAGAAGATGCAGATGCTTGGAAAATTGAAAGCAATCAGAAGAGTCTGACAGAATTCAAGGTGCTTGGATACTGTCACTGATGACACAAGCAGGAACTTACAAGAAATCAAGCAGTTACTGACAGATAATCCTGGCAAAAGGAAGTCCATCTGGTCTTGAAGAATCTGAACCGACTGAATGACTGAAGAACAGCAACAGTATGCAATTCAGAAGTTAGGAAAAATGGAACTAATATGTGCTGGGTTTACAAAATATGCTGAGCTATGGTTCATTTTAAGCAGGGGTTGGTGAATAAGCCACAGCACTCTTGTTTGGACATCAGAATACCTGAAAGCCAAACAAAGCACATTAAGGCTTCTTGTGATGGATGGATGGATGCATCAATTCCTCCTTCCAGAAGTGTAGGAGGAGAGGGGAGGGGAGAATGTATTAGAGGCTAAGGCTTGCTTAGGGGTTGCAGAAGCTCATAGACCTAATATTTAATATTATATGCAAAATTAGGTCATTATCAAAAAGTGTTGAGTAGAGGGCTGCATAGTATTTTTTTTTTCGACTTCCATTTGGCTGTTCCTGGCCATTATGTGTGATTTACTTTAGGGGTTTCTAATTGTCTCTTTCTTACTGCACAGTTAAGTGCAGCTTGTTCTTTTGGTTGATGAAGGACTGGTGTTGGGTTGTAATCTTCAGGACCATTAAGGTGTGATTTTGGGCTTCCTACAGTGATAATAGTCTTTGTTACATTAATGCTGTAAAGAGAACAGATAAAAACATTTGTTTCCTTTCCTAATGTGAATATGCTTAGAAATAGGATTATATCTGGGCATAATAGGGAGTGTTTTGTTATGGACTTACTTGGTTTAGATTGTTCTTGTTAATTCAAATATGTTGATTGCTCTATTTTTCCTTCAGGGTATTGCCTCTATGTACAACTGATAGATTTCTTACCTTTATGCTACTGGTTGTAAACACTGTGTTCGTGCATGTGGTTTCATAGGCCAACTGTCTATGGGGAATAAGGGGACTTAGAATTCCTCTTACAGAATTTGTACAGCACAAATGTCTGTGCCTGATCTAAAGATAGGGATTTAGAGACCTGGCTGTTCCCCATGATATCTAAATTTCTCTGACAGTCAATATTTCATGGCTATAATTAACATTAGGTTGTTTTTTTTTATCGACAGGCCCATTTTTCTTATTTATTCTTTGCACAGTCTGAAATCGAGTGTAGTTTATGAGATTTATTCAACTATCTTGAGCCTGAGGGAATACAAAGCTGGCATGAATTGGCATTTTGTGTGAGGGTTTATAGGATTTTTTCAATATTTTAAGATGGATGGGCCAATTTTGAGATTGAGACATTTTGTGTGCTGGATTTAGAGCAGGTAGGTTTCATGTGTTAGAGCTGCGATCCAGACTCTAAAATTACTTTGGCTGAATTCTGTTACTAACAATGTCAAAGTATTTTCGTGACTCCTATACACCTGTGCAGATGTACTTCCCTTATCGGTATCTGCCAGTGATAGACTTATTTGCTCCAGCTTGAACTATCACAAATATGTAGTCAGTTAGTAAATTGGTGTTTTTGTTTTTCGTGCCTTTGACAAGTCCATGCAGTTTTCTTGGTAACATTGGAAAATTGATTATTTTCACATGTATTATAGTATTAATTGAAAATCCATGTAAACAATAACTTTTCTCAATCTAGTACTCTCCAGCTTTGTTGGACTCTAGTTCTCTTAATCTCATATTGACCAATATTGTAGTCCAACACATTTGGAATTCATTAGATTGAGGAAGACATATTTAAATTATTGAATAATAACCATATGCAGTGGTCCATTCATTATTGTTGTTATGATTTTCTCAGCAAAAGTTATCTTCCTCATGCATCAGTCTGCTTTTTTTTTTGCATGTTAACTTACAGAACAATGCAAAATATAAATTTGCTGAAGAATGAAGCATAACAACAAATTAATCTTGCTTCTGCATTCAACAAATATATCCTTGGCATTGTTTAATCTATCTATTGTTTTAGGCCATCCTTTTTTAGTTTGTTTAAGATCTGTACTTGAACCATACCATGCTTATGTTAACAAGGTGTACAGTCCTTCCTCTGCAGTCTAGTTTCTTTGATTAAATTATTTATGTAAACTTGAATCTTTTAAAATATTTATAAAGGAAGTAAGAGAGATGCCTTCAACATATGATCCCCTGCCATTTGTTTTTTCTGTCATTTGGTATAGAACTTGATAACTTTTCCATATTGCAAATTGGTCTCCAGTTGACACTCACTCTTGAATACCTAGCCTATGTGGGCTAATGCTGAAAAAGCTAATTAGGTCTAATTAATAGGCCTAATTAATAGGGTTAGGCCTAATTAATAGCAGATTAGCAGGAAATCCCAGATCTGTAGGCTGAACTGGGAA
Source organism: Candoia aspera (assembly GCF_035149785.1). Lineage (NCBI taxonomy): Eukaryota > Metazoa > Chordata > Lepidosauria > Squamata > Candoiidae > Candoia > Candoia aspera. The sequence continues at coordinate 178,832,029 of NC_086153.1, forward strand.
GTAATGAGAAGGAAGGCAATACAAAGCATTTCAGTATTGTTGGCAAGAAAACACAAAGACGTGCATATCATCATCAAGAGTCAAGCTCAACTTGAGGAAATCTTTACTTTTATTGTTTGGGGTGTGTGTGTTTTTAATTTTATTTGAGCTCAATGCTGTATCTAGGATGCCCACATATTCCTAAAATATGGTCTAAATGTGCTGCAACTTGAATGAAACTAAGAATATCTGGCTCTGGCTAATGTCTGGGTACAATTGCTACTTTTGTAGTTTCTCCCTTGAGCTCTGTGATTCAAGAAAGCCCCAGATGGTAGGTCTAAGGATGTTACTAATTGATTTAGGTATAGAAGCTCTGCAGTGATGTCTAACATGTTTCCAGATAATTTCAGAAGGTTGGACTCAATTTTTAAAGCCATACAAGTGAGATATTTTAATAAAGGCAGGATAAATGGGCTCTGTTCTGTATTAGGGCTAGGAGCCATCGACAAACTTTGGATTTGCTTGTTTACTAGTATCTTCTTACTTTCTTACTTTCTAAACAAACAAACAAACAAACAAAACCAGGCACTGGGAGAGGGTGAGGTTGGAGCCTGAGGATGGTATGGTTTGATGGATTGGAGATTGTGGGTCAGACGCCTGGTTTTCTTGTTTTTCTTGTCTTTGGTTTTATTATTGCTGGGAGCCACCCAGAATTGCGTTCTACAAGATGGGTGTCTGCCCGTGTAAATCTTTTAAAGAGACGAACGAGTAGCAGCATAAACCAGGAGAAACAGCAGCAGGCTGCGGCTCCTTTCCCTTTGCCCTTACCTTCAGAGCAGCTGCCCTGATTGGACCCGAAGCACAAGGCAAGCAGATAGGCAACAGCGTGTAGGGGACGTGGAGGATGTATTGCCAAATAGCTGCCAAAGCCTGCAGACCAGACTCATTTAGAAATCCCAGTGTAGATAAATACAGTAAAACCAAATACTGGAGTGCTAGTCACTCACTACAGATAACATATGAAACATGAGCAGTGTCAGCACTATAGGGACAGGCAGCTTTAGGATCAAAGACCCGAGGGGAGCTGGACAGACCTTATAGCAGTGCGTAGGCCACAACACACGCATGGAGACACCCATTTCAGTTTGATCCAAACGTATATAACAAGCTCATTTTATGGGGGAGCCACCTAATTCACCATATACGCGTTATTTGCAGAATATAGACAGGCAGGTGTTTTCTTATTTAAAAAAGACAGTATTTACAAATCATTCCAAATTCTCTGAGATTAATTCAAGCTACCATCCCCAGCTACATGGCAATACAGTAGATATGACTTAAACATAGTGTTGTTTCCAAATTTGGCCTCCATGCACAAAATGCTTTGTAGCATTTTGCAGAATAATAGTAACAACAACAACAACAACAACTCATTACTTCTGTCCCCTGAGAATTGCAACCAGACCTTGATATAAATAGTTCAAGTGGAATAAAGAGCTTAAATCAAAACCATCCCAGTGGAAAGAGCTGTGGCAGCTACATATATAAACTCCCACCTTAGATCTCCATCTCAGGGTCACTGAACAAAAAAGGTGCTCCATTGGTGAACATTGTTGTTTATTCGTTTAGTCGCTTCCGACTCTTCGTGACTTCATGGACCAGCCCACGCCAGAGCTTCCTGTCGGTCGTCAACACCCCCAGCTCCCCCAGGGATGAGTCCGTCACCTCTAGAATATCATCCATCCATCTTGCCCTTGGTCGGCCCCTCTTCCTTTTGCCCTCCACTCTCCCTAGCATCAGCATCTTCTCCAGGGTGTCCTGTCTTCTCATTATGTGGCCAAAGTATTTCAGTTTTGCCTTTAATATCATTCGCTCAAGTGAGCAGTCTGGCTTTATTTCCTGGAGGATGAACTGGTTGGATCTTCGTGCAGTCCAAGGCACTCTCAGAATTTTCCTCCAACACCACAGTTCAAAAGCATCGATCTTCCTTCGCTCAGCCTTCCTTATGGTCCAGCTCTCACAGCCATATGTTACTACAGGGAACACCATTGCTTTAACTATGCGGGCCTTTGTTGTCAGTGTGATGTCTCTGCTCTTAACTATTTTATCGAGATTTGCCATTGCTCTTCTCCCAAGGATTAAGCGTCTTCTGATTTCCTGACTGCAGTCAGCATCTGCAGTAATCTTTGCACCTAGGAATACAAAGTCTTTCACTGCTTCTACATTTTCTCCCTCTATTTGCCAGTTATCAATCAAGCTGGTTGCCATAATCTTGGTTTTTTTGAGGTTTAGCTGCAAACCAGCTTTTGCACTTTCTTCTTTCACCTTCATCATAAGGCTCCTCAGTTCCTCTTCACTTTCAGCCATCAAAGTGGTATCATCTGCATATCTGAGATTGTTAATGTTTCTTCCAGAGATTTTAACTCCAGCCTTGGATTCCTCAAGCCCAGCTTGTCGCATGATGTGTTCTGCATACAAGTTGAATAGGTAGGGTGAGAGTATACAGCCATGCCGTACGCCTTTCCCAATCTTAAACCAGTCCGTTGTTCCGTGGTCTGTTCTTACTGTTGCTACTTGGTCGTTATACAGATTCTTCAGGAGGCAGACAAGATGACTTGGTATCCCCATACCACTAAGAACTTGCCACAATTTGTTATGGTCCACACAGTCAAAGGCTTTAGAATAGTCAATAAAACAGAAATAGATGTTTTTCTGAAACTCCCTGGCTTTTTCCATTATCCAGCGGATATTGGCAATTTGGTCCCTAGTTCCTCTGCCTTTTCTAAACCCAGCTTGTACATCTGGCAATTCTCGCTCCATGAACTGCTGAAGTCTACCTTGCAGGATCTTGAGCATTACCTTACTGGCATGTGAAATGAGTGCCACTGTTGGATAGTTTGAACATTCTTTAGTGTTTCCCTTTTTTGGTATGGGGATGTAAGTTGATTTTTTCCAATCTGATGGCCATTTTTGTGTTTTCCAAATTTGCTGGCATATAGCATGCATTACCTTGACAGCATCATCTTGCAAGATTTTGAACAGTTCAGCTGGGATGCCGTCATCTCCTGCTGCCTTGTTATTAGCAATGCTTCTTAAGGCCCACTCAACCTCACTCTTCAGGATGTCTGGCTCTAGCTCACTGACCACACCGTCAAAGCTATCCCCGATATTGTTATCCTTCCTATACAGGTCTTCTGTATATTCTTGCCACCTTTTCTTGATCTCTTCTTCTTCTGTTAGGTCCTTGCCATCTTTGTTTTTGATCATACCCATTTGGTGAACATTACTCCCACCAAATGGTTCTTCTTTTGGCATCCAAACAGATGCTACCAAAGAGAGGGGAAGGGCCATAAGCTAACTCCTACCTGTTGTTACATCATTTTGGAAAGATGGAATAATAAGAATAAGGAGTCTGTTTTTGAGACTTCTAATGTGCAAGAAACAACTGGAAGAAAATAAAAATGGATAGTATAAGATGCAGAGAGATTATTCTCTTTTAAAAGTTCACCGAAGAGTTCATAAATTTAAATATTACATTGGCTGTTTTTTCTTGTATAACTTACAAATGCTTTTAATGAGGAAAACTGTCATTCCCCTCAAACAAGAAGTGCACATTTGTATTTAATAACTTTAAACGTTGAGAAGAAACCAGCCATCATTAACTAGTTAAAATCCAGATGGCAACTTGAATCATTCTCAGCCCCCAAGAATAAACTACATGTCTTCGATATTTATACTTAAAGTCCTAAGCAGATAAAACAATATCAGGGACACAATATATACCTGCAGTAATTACAAATGTGTTCTTCCACTTACAGATTAATCTTCCCCAAAATGCAGTTTTGAGACCAAAATGTAAAGTCCCAGATGTACAGAATAATAAAGTGTGAGAGGCCCAAGGAAGGAAACTCTGGATTCATTAGTTCATTTCCTAATGAACTAATGAACCAAAGGGAAGGAGGATGGGAAGTCATTGGCTTCTCAAAGTTTGGCTGCATAGGCCCAATTCCCCCACTCCTGTCCTGGTAGCAATACCATCTCACTTTGTGTAATCCATCGTTTACAAAATAATAAGGTGTTTTCTGAAGGTCTTTTTCAATTAGGGGTAGCAAATATCAGTATCACAACTAGTAAAGCTGTCACGATACTGATTATTTTCTACTCCTGCTAAGGGAGGTAGGGGCAGAGAGAGCGAGAGAAAGCTTGGCACAGAAGCCTCTATCTGCCATTCTAACTTCTGCATTGGTTTTCAAGAATAAACAAGACCTAACCATACTTTTTCCACAGACCTACAGCCTACAGAAAGAGCCAGTTTGGTGCAGTGGTTAAGGCATCAGGCTAGAAACCAGGAAACTGTGAGTTCTAGTCCTGCTTTAGGCACAAAGCCAGCTGTGGGACCTTAGGCCGGCTGCTCTCTCTCAGCCCTAGGAGGTAGGCAAGGGCAAACCCCTTCTGAAAAAACTTGCCAAGAAAACTGCAGGGACTTGCCCAGGCAGTCACCAGGAGTCAACACTAACTCAAAGCCCCCCGCCCCCCAAAAACAGCCTACAGACCACCCAAAGTGATGGTCTTAACCTCCTAGTTAGTATGGCACAAGATCTGTAATGGCCCTTTTTCTTTACCCTCACTTTTCTTTTTTAGGACACAGAGAAGCGTACCCCACTTCATGTTGCCGCTTTCTTGGGAGATGCAGAGATTATTGAGCTCCTCATCTTGTCCGGTATGTATCCTATCTGTTTGTCGATTAGGAATGCAAAATGATTGAAATGCTCATAAATGCTACAGTGTTAAATACTTCCCTTGGTAATGACAACTAAGAGGTTTAATATCAGTTGCTTACTACATCAGCCTTTCCCAACCTGGTAACCTCCAGGTATATTGGATTTCATCTTCCATGCTAGCTGGGGTTTACTGGAGTTGAAGGTATGAGGGCCACCAGGGCAGGGAAGCCTGCAATATATATCTGTGTTTGTAACTGCATAGTGTTACTTTTGTTGTTGTTGAAAGCATTCTAAATATCACTTTTTCCAGTGTTCAATCTGTAGTAACTTGGCACTGTCAAATGTTAAGCTTCCCTCAAATAATGCTTTGGCTTCCAAGATGGTTTTTGTAGCTGTCAAGATTACTTGTTAATGCCAGAGTGTTAGCCACATAACTTAAAAAAAAATGAACACTAATGCAACTCTTTTCATAACCCAATGTAAAGGCTGGTATAATGTTACGAAGGACTTAGTGGAAACCTAATTTATATCACTTTGAAAAGTTGGCTGTATTACTCACTGCTTGCTGGAATGCCTTGAAAAACTCTGAGGTTTTGAAAGCAGCTTTTTGCAACCTTGTGCACTCTGGAGGTTGGACTACTGTTTATACCACCTTACCCCTTAGCTGGGGATTGTGGAATTGTATGCCAACACATCTAGTGGGCACAAGGTTGCAATCATCTGGTTTGAGACTAGGCTTTAAGACAATTGTTTCTTCCCTTATTCTAGCAATATTTGCCAACCAAATATTTCTGATGGCACTTAACTCTTAATAAATTGTTATCCCCTGACGGTGACTGATTCTAAATCCTTCTAGAGGTCCAGAATTTTGTACACTACCTGTGTCTAAAAAATAAGGAAATGCCCCACCATCACATAAAAAGAAGACAACCATTTGTTTCCAATATAGAAATCTGAATGTTTCTGGTTTGTAGCCAAAACAGGGTCACCCAGCTACAAGAAGGAAGTGGGAAAGCCAAGATTTTCAACAATACAGTAGGAATATGTCTCTTTAAATTATTAGATCTAAATGGGCATTATAATCCAGACAACTGGCCAAAGATGGCTTAGTAACCGCAGGGGTCCTGGAATGAAGACCGGGGAGAAAAGCAGAAACACTGAGAAGGGAGACATATGAACACCAGTTTTCCTTGCTGGAGCATTTTCGTAAAGTTAGATTTTAAAGGGAATTTTATAAAATCCAGGGTTAACAAGCCCTACATGGGGCTTCCCTTGAAGACCACTCAGACGCTTCAACTGGTCCAGAATGCAGCAGCATGGGCATGCCTTGGTATGCCCATGTAACACCCCTGCTTCGCGAGTTGCACAATTTGCTTCCAGGTGCAATTCAAGGTGCTGGTTGTTACCTGTAGAGCCCTATGTTGGCCTGGTTACTTGAGGGATCACCTGATTCAATCTGGCAGAGTTGGTATGCTCTGGGTATCTTTGTTTAAACAATGCCATCTGTTGGGTCCCCAGAAGCGCACCTGCTCTGTCATAGCACCTGCCCTCTGGAACAAGGTGCCCCCAAGATCCGAATAGCCCCAACCCTGCTGGTGTTTCAAGGGTCTTGAAAGCCTGGCTTTTTGCCCAAGCCTTTTGCAAAGCCCCTTTAGGTTGTGTGGGTTTGTTTTTGCTCCTGTCCAGCCGGCCATCTTTTATTCCTTGTCCGTGTTTATTATCTTGTTTTATTACTTTTACTGTTATTTATCTGTGAACCTCCCAGAGTTGTTGGGAATCGGACGGTATGCGAATTACCCAAAGTGGGCAACTTTCTTGCAGTAGAGAGCTGTACAGTTTAAAAAAGTGTATATTTGACCTTGGAGGCTGTAGGTGTGTTGCTGATGGTGCCATGGTGGCCCAATTTGGGGAGCCCATTTGGGGAGTTCAGGTTAAGAGTTGAGTGGTGAGTTAAGGGGTGAAGTAGATCCCATTTTGCTCCTCACAACTTTCCAAATTGGGAAAATCAGCCTTGTTGCTGAGATCAACCATGGCCCTTTGACTAAGGACATCTGAGAAGGCACAGGTTGCTCCCCCTTGCTTTATGTAGATACTGCATCTTTCCACTTCCTACTGCTATACGGCATGGTACTGCCTGGGACATCTTGGCTGGAATTTTAATATTTAGATGCCTGTATTGAATTCTTGCAGACTCCAAAGCTGACAGCATTTGTACCAATGCCGATTGTGGAGACAGGTAATTGGTGCCATGTTAGACTAATTATAGTTCTTCCAGAGGTATTAAAAATATTTTTATTACTTGTCAGAACTCAAGACGTGTAGGGAAAAAACATCTGCCTTTTAGTATTTTAGAATAAAACAGGGTTTGTGGGCCTGTTCAGTGCTTTGTATTTCTTAAAGGTTGAATAAATAAATTAAAAGCCTTTTGTATTCTACAGTTAACATGGTAGTATTAAAAACTTAATTACAACAACATGCTGTCAGCTTTATAAAAATGTATGGTTGTTGCTTCTTCACTAATGAGCCTAGCTGCTTAATGTCCTTCAAAGGTGGTAAAATAACAGGAGAAAACAAATAAGGAAAATTAAGCAATGGAATAGAAAATTTATACAATTGGGGGAAGCACCAAAAATGTGTTATTTTCATTAAAACTATTTCTTTCCCATTCTGAATAACAAATATATGGCCAAGAATTATCTTCATGACCAAATAAGATCAGATACTCAAAACTGAAAACCAAAAGCTAATTCTGAATGTGAAAGCATGTACATCTATTTAATAATACTTTTCAACATGTACATGAAACTGCTGGGTGAGATCATCCGTCACCATGGGATGAGGTATCATCAGTATGCTGATGATACTCAACTGTATATCTCCATCCCAGGTGAATTAAGTGATGCTGTGACTGCCTTCTCCAGGTGCCTGGAGGCTGTGGGGGCCTGGATGGGGAACAACAGGCTTCAACTGAACCTTGGTAAGACGGAGTGGCTGTGGGTTAATGGCTCTTCCATATCCGGGACATTAACATCTCTGGTTCTGGATGGGGTTGCACTGCCCCAGACAGACCTGGTGTGTAACTTGGGGGTCCTCTTGGACTCATGGCTCCTGCTCGAAGAGCAGGTGTCAGCCATGGCAGGAAGGCCTTTGCACAGCTTCATGTTGTGCGCCAGTTACGCCCCTTCCTGGATCGGGAGGCCCTTCGAATGGTCACTCATGCTCTCGTTATCTCACATATTGACTATTGCAATGCGCTGTATATGGGGCTACCCTTGAAGAGTATCCAGAAGCTTCAGTTGGTGCAAAATGCAGCCGCGTGGGCTATTTGTGGCGCCCTTAGAAGGGCACATATAACACCTTTGCTGCATGAGCTGCACTGGGTACCACTTTGTTTCCGGGTCCAATTCAAGGTGTTGGTTATCACCTTTAAAGCCCTACATGGCATGGGGCCAGGCTACCTGAGGGAACGCCTCTTCCCTGTTACATCTACCTGCCCCACCTGATCTTGCAGAGAGGACATGCTGAGGACCCCGTCGGTAAGAGAATTCCATCTGGCGGGGTCCAGGAGGCGGGCCTTCTCTGCAGTAGCACCCGCCCTTTGGAACATCTTGCCCCCATCACTCCTGGCCTTTCGGAGAAACTTGAAGACCTGGCTCTGCCAGCTGGCCTGGGGCGGGGAGGAGAGGAGTCATGCCTGGGGTTGGCTAGTGCCTTGAAGCACCCCTTCCATGTGGAGATTGAATGAGATATAGCCATCTGGACTTTATTTTTATCTATATTATTAATAATTTGTAATTTTATAATGTATTTTATGTATTTATTGTTTTATTGAGGATTTTGTTCTGAACTGCCCAGAGTCCCTCCAGTGGGAGGAGATGGGCTGCAACAAATCTGATAAATTAAATAAATAAATAATGAATGAATGTACTTGTATTTGCAGAGCCCCAGAGATAGAAGACATCACACAGATTTTATTTGAATGTCAATTGTATAAGAACGAGAGAGATCACTATCTTGGACCGCACATTAGCCGAACGGCCTGTTGGGGTCCTTATATTAAAACAGCATATTTCATGTGTGGTCAGAACCCTAAAATTACATATAATACGGCCCTTTATTTTAACAAAACAGTACAATTGAGAACTGCATATGTGGATCTCATTGGGGTAAATTGTGACACAGAAATATGGTTTGCATTTTCGTTTACTTATTTCTTTTATTCTATTTTTAACATATGGTCTTATTACTGTTCTGTGTTTTATATTTTGTATTCTGATGTGGCCTAATGGCTAATCAATAAAGTATTACATTACTTCTGAACAGATTCAGAACTCTTTGAATAGGAACTGAATGAATGGTCAGTAAGCAAGGACTACCTGTACAAACTCTGTACTATGCTTGGAGGAAATATCACATTTGTCTGCAAACTTTGCAAGTAGAAGTTGCCCCACAATTTCCTTCTGAATTCTCTTCAGACTCCCTTCCCACTTGTTACAAGCCAATTCAATCCATTTTACTTCTGCAGAATAATGCGTAAATGGAATGCTGGTTTTAAGGTGCATTAAAATGATTTGGCAATGTCAATGTTTGTGGTCCTGAACTGTGGTTTTAATCAAGCCTCACAGTGTGGGCTCATGAATGCTTTGTGGAGAAGAAACAGCGATTTCCATGAGGAGTTTATAGGCAAGTCCTCTGGGTTGATAATCATGCCCTCTGGGCTGAGTAGCTGGTACAGGGCTGTGGTTGAGAATTTGAGGCAGTAAGCTTTGAGTTCAAATCCCACTATTGCTCTAGACTGTTTCTTTTTTTGTAATCATAATTTTTATTAGAACTTCTTTTAAAACAAATAAAGGATAAACATAGGGAAAAAATATAGAAAACCAAGTTAAGAAAAAGAGAAAAGAAAAAAGAAAAAGTGCAATACAGGTCGTTGTGAGGTTTGAGTCTGACCTTGATTCTGAAAACGAAACTTATCTTCAGCCAGAAGGGGAGAACAAAACTTATCGGGAAAGATCTGGAGAAATAGAAACTAGAGTGACTCAGCAGAGTAGGAGAATTCGGAGACGCTGATCGGGCAGAATCCGGAGGGAGGTTTGATTCCTCCAATTAGTGCGCAAGAGAGGAGAGTGGAGAAGCGCGCAAAGCAAAAGGCAGCCCGATTGGCTACAGAGGAGAAATGGCACGAAAAGGATTGCATAAAAAGGCACCAGCGCCAGGAGCAAACTGCCGGAGACAACCGTTATACTGTGCTTACAGCTTCGACAGGAGAATCCTCTCCAGGAAAGGGAGCCTTGCTTGTAGCCGACATGGAATTAGTGCCAGCCCTCTCTACTGACACAGAGCTACCTCCTTCACACCCTGATCCAGCCGAGTCCAGCCTTTCATCCAGTTCCAAGCCTTGTCTTGCTGATCCCACCAAGTCCAGCCTTGCCTCCAGTTTCAAGCCTTTTCTTGCTGATCCAGCCGAGTTCAGCCTTGTCTCCAGACCCGAGCCTTGTCTTGTTGCTCCAGCAGAGTCTTGCCTAGCTTCTGTCACCAAGCCTAGCCTCGCCTCCATGCCACATTCTACAATCAAACCTCAAGCTACCACCTTGCCATGTGCCCTAGCCACACCCGGTCTTGCTGCTTCACTGAGAGAGTTAGCCGAGTTCTGTCTTGCTGTGTTGCCACAATCTCCTTCTACTCTTGACCTGTATTCCTCCACTGCCTGGGTGAACTTGATTGAATTATATTGCCTATTACTCTTTTCTGTTGTAAATAGTTGGTTGTTCATAAAAAACTTCCTTTTGTAATTCTGCATGGCTGTCTCATAGTCTGAACAGGACAGTAGTCCTCACTTAATGACCACAATTGGGACCAGAATTTTGGTTGCTAAGCGATGCGGTTGTTAAGCAAATCTGACCTGATTTTACGACCATTTTTGCAGTGGTTGTTAAGCAAATCACCATGGTGGTTTAAACGAATCACATGGTCATTAAGCGAACCATGTGGTTGCTAAGTGAATTTCGCATTGATTTTACTTGCTGGAAGCCGGCTGGGAAGGTCGAAAATGATGATCACATGACTGTGGGACACTGACAGTTGTAAATGCAAACTGGTTGCCAAGTGCCTGAATCGTGATTACATGACTGTGGGGACACTGTGATGACCCTAAGTGCAAGGACCAGTCGTAAGTCAGGTTTTTTAAAGCACCGTTGTAAGTCCAAACCATCACTAAATGAATGGTCCTTAAGTGAGGACTACATGTAGATAAGAGAAGAAAAAACAAAGAAGTGACTTCTTCCTTACAACAGTTACAAAAACATACTTATTGTCACTCCTCCCCCGTCAAGGTTATATCACATAGTATAGACTGTTTCTTAAACTGGGCATTGCTGCCAGACAACTGTAAATGAAGTTTGCTGCAGGTGGAATAAGTCTGATTAGTGAAGCATCAAATAAGATGAAGTTGAACATTTTCCCATGACTGGAACCCCCCCCCCCCCGTTGTCTAATTATTCAGATTACTTTGAGGAGGCCCGTAGTCCACTGGTCCCATGTTTGTTCCTTAGCAGCAACTATCTAAAAGGTGTTTGGGAAGGATGCGTTTTCTGCTCGGAAAGCTTTGTTTTGTGTTTCGGTGTTGGTGGAGACATTAGTGAAAGCATTGGGGATACTGTATTCAAAAACTTATTTTAGAGGTACTCTTTCTTCTAGAGTAGCAGTTTAAATTGTCAAAGCCTTTGGGAATGGGTGGCATACAAATGAAGTAAATTAACTAACCAACTAAGTACATACATCAATAAATAAACACACCCTCTCTTTTTGAGCTGGCAGTACAACACCATCATGTTTTGGGGGATTGGTCAATGCTACATTTGTGTGTGTGTGTGTGTTTTCTGACTGCTTTCTTCTTGCAAAGCTCTGAAGTGTGATTATTCATCAAGCACATGATTGCTTGTACCCCCTTAGAGTAATGCAAGGTTATGACTCAAATTACTTTGCTGTAGTGACCTGATGGATGGCACGCAAGCTCTTCTCTATCAGACGAATGTATTTTTGTCCCTAAAAAAAAAACCTAAATTTTGGATGATGCTTCATAAAGGTTGGACTGGTTGAACACTGATCAGCATAAACAGCAGACAGCAAAACTCCTTAAATCTTTTGTGTTCATTTTTTATATTTAAAGTAACGCAAGAAGGATTTATAACCAATAGCAGTCTTGCTGGGGAGGCTAGACCCTGCAAAAAGAATTGGCCCATTGAATTTCCTACAAGACTCTGGAGACACATTCAGTGAAATATGTTCATAGTTAGTCTTGTGGCACATGAACTGGTGGACTAGCAGTACAAATAAACATAGCATGTAATGAATAAAGCATATGTCCTTTGCATTGAGACATATCAGGAATGGGCCTCTGGGTTACCATTAAAACAGAAATTATTCAGAGTTAATGCAGAAGACCAGCAGCCAGATGTCTTAAAACAGCACAGTGAAACTGTAGCCAGCGTGACTGTTTATGTAGGTTGAAGCTGTCAAACTGAAATTGTGAGGCGAGGGATAAAAGGATTTTGAAAGCCCTGCCTGAATTTATATACAACTGAATCACAGAGCCCATGTTTTCACATCAGGGGTTGCGGTTTGATACCTGAATTGTATAGAATCAAATGGCCAAAAAAAAAAAAAGTTGCTTGCTTTGTATGGCTAGCAGCCATTTCTGGCATTTTGAAAATTGAAAACTGGTTGGGCAGAGACAGGCATTCATCAGGAGCATGCTGCAAAAAGAAAAGGGCTACCCTCCTCTCCTTTCTGCCATCCTGACAAAAATAGTTCTTGCCTTCATAAAATTAGTTTTGGCACAAAGGAGACTCCCCCCACCCCAATGCTAATTTATTTATGTATCTGATTAAATTTTTATACCATCAAGAGCCACAGTCTCATAGCAGTATAAATCCCCCTTCCATGTGTGCTGTGCCCCGATGAAATCCCTCCGACATAGCTTTAAATTTAATAAAGAACCATGTTACGATATGATTATTAGCTACACAATTCAGAGCAGATTAGGTTGCCTGATTCTTGCTAGCTGAGGGCCAAAGACTGTTCAGCAGCACAGCAAACTTCAAAGGGAAGCTTGGCTCTTTGAAGCTGCTAAAATGAATGTCTCGGCACATCTGCAGGATGCTTAATGCTGGTTAGTATTAGATTTGTTAAAGGGTGAGCTGCACAGTGACAGTTCTACCCTGAGGTTCCCAAGAGTTATAAGTGCTCTGATTTACTCCCCAATTCAGTGCTGTGCTGTCAGATACAGAATATCTGTTAGATGACAAGGAAGGAGAACTTGGTTTATGGATTCACACTCTTCTGTTGACTAACGTTGTCTTATCTCTAGGTGTCTGAGGCAAAGCTTATCTTGGGAAACAGTAGACAACCTCGTGCCCTTCAGATATTTTTGAAGGGCAGGTACAAGTGACAGATCCTTGAGAGTTGCTGATTGGGACGTATGGGAGTTGTAGTCTAAAATATTTGAAGGTTGCCTAATAGTGGTCTAGGGGAATCTCATGTAAGAGAGCCATGATCTTTGAGCCAGCAAGTTGTAATATCAGGGTCACATGACTTTAAAATAAAAGGTAACTAATTTGAATGGCTCTTTTGCAGTGATAGGAATGGTTCAATTCTTAATCAGGCATTCTGAATAGTTGCTTTTAAAGTACATATTGATTAAATTAGATGTACCAATAACTTCTCTATGTTGGGTAAACAGCACCTTGCAAATTTGCAAAGGCAGAGGATGTGGAAACCAGATCTGATTAACACAATCACCTACTTCTGTAGTGCGGTCAGAAATATGTTTCATTTCTGCTAGCTTTGTGGCTCAGCAGCCACCCAGCAGCCACCCAGGAAAATATATACCTTATTTTTTCAGAGGTCCCAGTCAAGCAATCAGTAAAAACATGAACCATGTTTAATTTAGAAAGATGGATTCCTTACATTCCCTTCTTTTTTAAAAAAGGTATTCTACCCAAACTACACATTACTTTATTGGGCCTATTGATGACAAAAAGATTTCTTCCATCTTCTGTTTAAATCTTATTAACCAACAATAGGAGACTGGAGAAAGAAAACACAGTTGGAAAAACAGAGCCTATTCACAGGGTGGAAGGGATTTTTGTGGAATAGAGAAAACAAGTGGTATTGATGAGGACTGTCTTGTTTTTTTAAAAAATAGTAGAATAGGGATATATCCAGCTTATTTTAGCTCTTAGGCAATGAATCCAATAAAGCAGTAAGATGCTGTCTCGGTGAAGCTATAAATACTGTTTCTCTGCTTTCTCGTTTGCTCCAGGTATGGATTTGGAGGGCAACTGGCCAGGGCACAAAAGGTTAATCTCTGTGTAAGCAGGGGTAGCCACAGAATAGGATGTGCATGAGCAGCACCAGCATCAACAATGCAGGTGACAGAACTGCCTGGCTGGTGATAGCCTTCCGAGCAAACAGTTGGTGCTTACCTGCAGATATCTCTCATGCTTTTTGTGGGTTTAAATAGCTCTGACTGCATTTTAGATGCCCTTGCTCATTTTCAACTGTGGTTCGTCTTTGGATATTCCCATTCCTGGGCTCATTAAGTCTTTCCTGCTGCTAGTTTTCTTTCCGTGTAGGAGGTATTAATTTCAGAAAGTCAGTCCTGTTTGCTTCTCTTTCCTGCTCAAATTTCCAGGATTATTTTGGGAGTCAACAAGGTTACTTTGCCTTTGTTATCAGCCATCTTGAAACAAATGCCAAAAATCAGGCAGTGTGGTCTGGAGTGCATTCCATATTGCATGCTGCTCTGTTTACCATAGTTTGCCAAACATCAGTTTTGGGTGAGATGGTATTTAAGAGACGTCCATTTGATTTGCAGGAGCCCGTGTCAATGCCAAGGACAACATGTGGCTGACTCCTCTCCACCGAGCTGTTGCTTCAAGGAGTGAAGTGAGTAATACAGGCAATGCTTCAGCAATATGTGCTTCACAAGTTTCAACTTTAAAAAAAAATTGCACAACTGTTACTTCATCCCTTATACACACATCCATAAAGGGACAATTCAGAATAATTGTCTGTGCAATTCCAAGTTAAATTTCTTGAATAATGGGCCACCACGTGTATTTAATGTATTTATTTAGTAGTCAACTGAACTCAGAGAATCAAGGCTGTGAAGCAGACAGATCTGGTTGTGGGTGGGAGGAACGAAAGGAGGAAGAGGGTATACGTTGCATTGGAGATCATGTGGTATGACAATCACCATTATGTCTGTTGTGTCTTCTGTTGTCAACTGCTTCATGTAGGCCAGGAAGATACAACTTACCTGTATCTGTAAGGCCCCAATAAACTTTCTGTCTTGCTGTCTGCTCTAGACTTCAAAAGGGCATGGTTTGCAAATAAGCTAGGTTACAACAGACTGTACCAAAGCTTCCTTACATTAACCATTTGGTGCATAATTGGAAATATGGTAGCTGTTCCCTAGGATTCTCTGGCCCTGGCATTGATTGCATTGTATTCTTTGATCTGCTGATCATTTTTATCTATGACACAAATGAATAAAAAAAAGGCTAGCATGCATAGCTTGTGTGGTTCAGATGCTCATACCTGGTTTATTTAATGGATTTGTACCAAGTCAAATATGGCTCCATAGAGTCCCTAATAGGAAGCATAAATACAGGAAACACAAACACTTGCTTGGGAAGAGAAATAGAATTAACAGTTAATATCACATGCTGATCCAGAATTTCCTTTAGTCCTATTAATCTAGGCCTGAACAGTAATAAACATTCACCAATTTCCATTGTTGCTAGCAAGGAAATTGATTGAAATCTATTTGAAAGTTTTAAAATGTCCAGAGGATCAGAGTAAGAGCATAAATGTCTTCAAGGAACAGAAGGTGAGGTTTTATTTGTTGCATAATTATGTATCCTATAATTATATTGGATCCCAGCATTTATTTTGCCAAAATAACTGGGCAGAAGAGAACTTCTCTTACCTTCCCTTTACTTTCTTTGGTCACAGGGGCAAAGGCTTGTGGATAAGCTGCAAATAGATACCACTGAAAAATAGCAAGTCTAAGAGAACTGTTTGGCAATGTAATTACAAAGTATATTAGCTTAATCAGTTAAACCCAGCGCTATACTGTATTAGATAGTGTATTTGCCTACATTTCCTTAGGTGGCAGGAACTGAGAGATTTTCCCCTGAGAGCACCCCCAATTCTTTATTTCTTTAAAAGCAGAACTGAGTGTGTTGTACAACCTGTCTTGTGCTTTTTAAACTAGTTTGATGCTATCAGCGTTGCTGAGCAATGCTGTCTTGTTACCAGTGTTGAAATAAGATTGCTAGGACTACTTTGTGTGAAAAGAGGAAGTGAGCCACAATTTATGATCTCTATTTTGGTGCAAGGAAAGAAAACATGAACCACAATATCTTGAGCCAGCCTTGCTTACGGAACAATTTATTTACTGACTTGTATTAGGAGTGCTTTGCAAGTAGACAAGTTGTGTTGCAAAAAAAGGGAAATGGTTCCAAACCATATATTTGGTAAAGTAGGAGATATTATAGATCTCCTACTTTACCAAAGTAGTTGGTAGCTACCAGCTTTGTAGTTGTTTTAGTTTATGGTAGCTAAAAATCGAGAAGAGTTTGGTAGCATCTTTTCCAGCTATCAAGTTTTATTAAAAGACCTCAGCTTCCATGTGTGGTAGCTTACTTACAGATCAAAAAGACATCTGACGGCATGAGCTACAGCTCACAAAAGCTTGGCTTTTTTTAAATAAAACTTATTAATCAGAAAAGTGCTATCAGACTCCTGATTTATAGAGAATGCTGAAATTTCAGTGATGTTGCTTGGATTCTCCTGAGTGAACAGTCCAGGAAAAACAGCTTCTGTAACTATTACTCTCAGATGGACAGATAGAGAGGGGGTTGAGGAAATAATACAGGAAATAAAATGTTGAACTTAGAGTCGCTCGGAATCAGCCTCTGCCTGGTTAGTTGTCTTTGTTCTCTTGCTGGTGTCAGATATGGAATAGAACCAGTAAACAGTACTGAAGTTTCTTCTGCTGGTTTCAAACCTCTGAAGCAACCATTGCAGTCCCATTGGTGAGCCTCCTCCGTCAGATCTCAGGAAGTTCTGCAACAGTCCTGTTGCCATGGCAATGCAGTAGCATTCTTTTCACCCTCTTCTGAGACAACTACAATTGCCTGCCATCTCTCCACCACTGCTGTTGGTCCCAGGGTCTCTGGGAATTAGAGCTACTACCACCATCACCTTGTTGAGTCCTTTGATGAAGGCCTCAGGAAGGTGGTCTCATACAAAAGAGAAACCTGCCCTGCAAGGAGCCATTGATTCCTCTGAACAGGGCAGCAAGAGGGATGGCAGCAGAACGTCCACATTCCAGCAGTTTCAGAAACAGAAGAAGATATGATATCTCTGCCTTCGTTAACTGACTGGGTTGTAAATTTTGGGCTTAGAGCAAAAGCTTGTTTTTAACATGCCAATCGACACACTTAAGTCCCTGCTGATTTTCAGCTACAAATAGAATTAATCATATATAATATTCTTCACATTAGCTAGCAGGGTTCCAAAGCCAGACACTCTGTGAAGAAAGAAAATATAGTTTTGCTAAAAGCAATTTCATTTTTAAATGACTCAGGAATAGTCACTCACTGCCTTCCAACATCCTTGCAGGAGGTATTCCTGAATGTTGCACTTTTTAGTGTGTAGCAGGAAGAAGTATGTGATGGGCTAATAAAACATGGCATAACTTTACCTTTAATGGAAAGTTCCTAAGAGATCTGCTTACTTAGAATGCAACCCTGGGCAGGGTTATGCTAGAGGCAGACAGCAGTGTGCCAGAAAGTAGGACTGTACGATGGAGCTTTGGTTGTACACATTCTTTTCCCCCCATCATCTCTTATCAAAATGTTGAAAATAATGCACAATCCAGAAAAACCCGTTTGACAAGTTCCTGATGTCTATTCTCTGCAAGTCAGTTCTGCCCTATCCTGTTCACCTCTGAAGTTTTTTTTTTAATAGTATGGTATGTTTTATACTTAATATAGTTTTTCCTGTCCCCTCCCTATTCTCACTGACTTAAGATTTAATAAGTGAGAGCGATAACCAGGCATGACTAAATTTTCATTTATACAGACCTCCCATTCTGAGCTGCCATTTTGCTGAGTGTTTTCATCTTCCAAATGTTGGGTCCACACAATGCATGCCAATGAATTGACTGCTGAGAAAGCCTTTTTTTAAAAAAGCTGCCAGCTTGGCTTTTCACCAAAAATTGGTGGAATTGCTTTCGCAACAGTCTGGGTCCTTGCCAAGCCTATGGGCAGGAATCCTCAGAGCTTGCTTCTGAACCTGAGCATTCTTTGGCTGCTGCAGGATGGGATTTCCCAGCTGCTAGTTTCTGGTAAAAGTCCACTGAAAGGGATCTCTAATAAACCACAAATGCTTGGAAAGAAACAAAGGTGGGTCGGGACTGCCCTTCCCTGGTTCATATTAATGGCATCTCAATCTCAAAGGAAAAGAGGTAGAGCTCTCAGCTTGACATACTGTAGAAGGTGTTGGAGTTGTTTTACCTGCCACACCTGTTGATTTCTGTTGAACGTGTTTAGATGCTTTGTAATCTGTTCCATATATAGCTGAACGGTTAAAAGTATTCACATACTTTTTTTGTTCTTGCAGCTCAATTATATTTCTGGCAGCTCACATATGTAGATTGGTCATCATTCTGTTTTAAGCTTGTAATTAGTCTGAAGGGCCAATTAAAAAAGCAGTGGAGCCACACTACTGGTGCAGTTCTGGAGCCACATGGTTTTCCACTGTACCCACTGTCATCCATGCATTGTGGGCAGATGTCTGCAAGTCAAAAGCCTCTACATAGTCAGTGGGGAAACCACATAACCATATAGCGAAATAATGTCCATGTGAATAAAGTCTGTAGCATTGTTTACAGATGATTATCCCAGGTAAAACTGATGTCATCTCAAGATGAAAACTGCAGATTCCTGTTTACAGAGATAAACAGCAGTTTCCTCTCCTCCTCCTCCTTTCCCTAACAAGGTTTAGTAAGATAAGAGGTTTTTCCAGCTCTGTTCCATTTCTTTGATAGCCACCTGTGGGAGGCGGATTTGCATACTTATTTCTTGGCTTTCAAATCTGGCTTGTTAGAATGGGAAAAAGCCAGAATTCCCCAGCTGCACATCACATTAAAATAAACTAATGGAAGGAATTGTGCTGTGGTTTGTTTAATCGTTCCCAGTGGCAGAAGGAGCAAAGTTGGAGCGATTGAACTCATTCACACAAAGCCAGAATTCTTCAGAATGCAGCCATTATGAAAAAGTTAACTACTATATAATCTAGATTAAGCCAGTGAAAATGCATTTCCACATTGCTGTTTTCACCCTCCAATCCCTTAAAAAGGGTTTGAAGTGACCCACAACTATCCTAACTGCTGCTGCCTCTCAAAATGTTGAGAAACCTTAAGCCAATCAGTGTTCCTTTCAGCTGATCAATCAGCGAGCGCCAAAAACCGTATTCAGTCAGTGCCTCATCACCCTTTCACATTTTTATTTGCAGTAGCTGTAGTTTCTCAAAAAACTGAAGGAGTAGCTGGCCAAGTGGAGGGATCTGCAAAGCCACCAAGACTTTGTCCTTTGGTGCTTTTAAAAAAGTTAATAATAGTGCATCAGTCTGAAGCAATGACAGCTGATTCTGTGTGGGGAGGAGGGAGAGGCTAGATTGAGCTAAGGAATTTGGAGGGAGGGTGACATGAGAATTCCTGCCAGTGAAAAATTGACCAGCCCTCCAGAGCTCTCTGCCCAGCAAAAGAGAAACCATTTTAAGTGTGATTTCATATACTCTGCAGCCCAGCCAGATAGACATCAGCTCAGCTTTCAACTCCTGCCAATGTTGTGGGATTACAGAAGTCTTCAGACTGGTGCAGAGTTCACAGTTGAAGGTGTCTTCAGTTACCCTACAGTCCAGATCTAAGCCTACTGATAAAGAGGCTCCACTAGGTTGGATTTAATTTTGAATAAGCATGGTTGACTATTTAGGCTGGGAATGATGGAGTTTGCAACCCTACATATCAGGTTGGAGAAGGTACTGTAAATCATGCAGAAATAGGAATTTATCTCAAAGTAGAGTGTCAACAGTAGCATTTTCCTCCATACTGGGTGCTGTTGAATTTAAACAGTTCAGCCAGGCTAAAGGAATATTTCTCTAGCACCTAAATATGCATAAAAGCAGTGGAGTCCATTTTACTTTACAGGAGAGAAGTGATATATCCAGTCTACTGTTCAGCATAAGATTTGTAAATGTAATCTACAGTTCCTAATAAATGCTTTTCTTGTGATTTAATCGTGTGGTCTTCTAGGAAGCCGTACAAGTATTGATTAAGCATTCAGCTGATGTCAATGCCCGAGACAAGAACTGGCAGACACCCCTACATGTTGCAGCTGCAAATAAAGCTGTGAAGTGTGCTGAAGTGATCATTCCACTTCTGAGTAGTGTCAATGTCTCTGACAGAGGAGGTCGGACAGCATTACACCATGCAGCTCTTAATGGCCATGTTGAAGTGAGTGACTTAATAATATTGTTCTTCTACCTTGAAATCTGTCTTTTCAATGGCAAAATCATTTCCTTTTACACCACACGTGATGTCAGCTGAACACCAGAACCAGAATTGTTCTACTGATCCACATCTAATGGATTGAGTAAATGAAAAACTGATTTTAATAAATAAAAGTAAATACATCTGCAAAGTATGAATCTACATTAAGTCATCTATCACATAGTCTATAACTATTGACTGACATGCATTTGGGGGCTATTCACTTGTTTTAGATGGTGAATTTGCTTTTGGCTAAAGGGGCAAACATTAATGCCTTTGACAAAAAGGACCGAAGAGCTTTACACTGGGCAGCATACAAGGGTAAGAGAGTTTCTTTTTATTTATTGGCAAAATGTCTGTAACATGATTGGCAATAAGTAGTAATAGTAGTAATAATAATAATACTCAATATCTTTCCTTAATTTAACAAGCATATTCCTTGTAGTGCTTTAGATTTCTACTATAGTTTGATGTATTCTTCTAATGCTGATATTCACTAATTTCTTTCTATAGATATCTCTATTTTGGATTAAATAAATTCCTTTAAAAGGTTTGTATCATATTATAAGGAGAAAAAAAATAAATGTCTCTAAATTAAACATAATATTTGGCCACCACTCATTTAAATATATTTTAAATATTTTAAACTGAAGTGGTTTTCCAACTGTTGTATGGTTTAGAGATCATGCAGTGATAGATGAAATATGCATTAGAGCCATTGGAAACACACACACAGACATATTTGTAGGTATCGGTGGAACTTTCTGTAAAGACTCCAGCACCTTCCTTCAAGGAAAGGTAGACCTGATCTTAGTTATAGCAAGGACAGATAGTATTAAATTTTACAAACTTATGCACATGAAACCAGATGACTGACTGGTAGTCTTCAAGCAGAAAGGAAAATCAGGATGTTATTATTTATAAAATTTGTCCAAAAATTTTTGATACCCTTAAAGGAAAAAATAATTAAAAGGAATGTTCTATGTGGGTCAAGCTGAAGTTGACACGTTATCAACAATGGAATTTTTAAGAACCCTCAAAGATCCTAACTTTGTGAAAATCATGATTTTTTAAAATATGTTGAATAGCAAGTAGAAATGGGATCCTATCTTTGAACTGAACCATATCAATAATTTATATCAGAGAGCATATAATTTTATTATATACAGAACTTCATTTTACAAGACAGGCCGAGGAAACTATTCTTCAGAAATATTGCTTTCAATTAACTATCTCTTCTCATCAGGAAACCATGTGTTTTGCTGGAAGACTCTTACCCTTTGGTGACTTACAAAAGAGCTCTGTACATGTTGGCTGAAAGGCAACAATGTGCAAAACATATGGAAAAAATCAAGGTCATTAGTATATGGAACTCAGCTTTAGATTTAACAACTATATTGTGCTGCACAAAGTAGAGTTTTGCTGTTGTCTTAATTGACACTTTTTCTTTGTGAAGTTTTGTAGGCAAAGTCTGAAAATGATCAGGGCCAGTTTTTGAAGAAACTACTAATATAAATTTGATGTCGTCATTGCCCAGTGATGGGTTGGTTTGGATACTGCATTCTTCCCATATCCCATTTCTTATCTATAAACAGATAAACAAGAGCCTCGTGTGGCACAGAGTGGTAGGTGGCAGTATTGCAACCGAAACTCTCCCCACGACCCGAGTTCGATCCCAGCAGAAACTGGATTCTCGGGTAGCTGGCTCAGGTCGACTCAGCCTTCCATCCTTCCGAGGTCGGTAAAATGAGTATCCAGCTTGCTGGGGAAGGTGATAACTGGGGAAGGCAATGGCAAACCACCCCACTACAGTCTGCCAAGAAAACATCGCGAAAGCAGCATCCCCCCAAAGTGTCAGACATGACTCGGTGCTTGCACAGGGGACCTTTCACCTTTTTTTTTCATCTATAAACAAATCCATAAAGCCTTGTCATTTCAGTCCTGATGTCAGCAAAAGTCCATTAAGGGTTACCAGAGATAACAACATATCTATTTTACCCTTGATCAAATGAACCAACTTCATATTCCTTCCTTTTAATTTTAATAGTCTTGATCTTTAGTCCCTTCAAATAATGTCCTAGAACTTGATTTCTTTTCATTTTTTCTTTGACCTTTCTCACAAAATCCTCCAAGCCTCTTTTGTAAATTCAATATAGGAAAATTATCCAGGACACTCTCTTGGTTTGTAATTTGTATATCCCTTTTAATTATTAAGACATCACCCAGTTTCTTTTGTATGTCCAGTGTAGCATCTTTTTCCATATCATTCCTGTAGCTTGTCATTTTTAAATCCACTTTCAGACCAGTCTCCATCTTGTCAGGTAAAACTTGTTCCTCTTCCACAACATCTTTTAAACACAGTCTATATGTAGAGGCAGACACTCTTAAAATTATCTTCTAGGTCCATTGTTCAAAAATATTCTTCAGTATGTCCAATGTTAAAATATTTTGCTTCATTTTGTATTTGTAAGTTGAATTTAAGTGTTCTTCTCCTTTAATTGTAATCTTTAGTTCTTTTTAGTTCCCTTTAGTGTCCAGCCTTCAAAGTCCCATCCTGTCATGCTTACAGGGGTCTTCTGTTCCCTGGGGTTGAACTAGAAGCCCCCTATAAACATCAGCTACAGTTAACTACAACAGTTAATAAGCAAAAGAAAAGAAACCAATATTTGTCTACTGTACTGTGAAATTTAACCAAACAATTGCCACATATTGATGATCTTTTCTTGTAATCTTTCCTTTCACTGCCAGGCAATATGATGGTAACTTGATGATTATGAACACAGTAATTCATAGCACAATAATTCAGATGTTTAATAGCAGAAAAAAATGGCTTCATTGACACTTATTTTTTAAAAAGCCTTTTCTTGGGTTCCTTTTTCCACGTGAAAGACTCATATGGAGTAATTATATTAGAAGAAGCCAAAAGAAAAAAATAGTTCTTTAAAAAGCAGCTATGAATGTTTTTATGAATAATTATCTAAGTGAAAAAAAATAATACTTTTGAATTGCAAGTAAGCCCAAAGTAGAATTCAAATCATTTCTTTTTTAAAAAAGGGAATAATTTATATGAAGATCTGTTCAGCTCCTGATTTCCTAAAATTGGAATCTTGGAATTGTCTGTTGTTGCTTTCCTTTTCTTTTTTCAAAGGGTTGAAGATAACTTGAAAGGTTGTTGATCAGTGTGTGTGTGTGTGTGTGTGACTCATTGAATTTCCATCTTCTGATAGACAGGTTTCATTGGTTTTTTGTCCTGTCAACCTTTTGTCCAGGAGCAACAATCACCCAGGATGAACATACGCACGGTAGAAAATTAGATCTCTCTCTCAACCCTCTGTCAGTTGTCTTAAACACACACGCTAACAGTTGTCTAGTGAATGAGCATCTTTTGCAAAATGTTAGTGATTCGGTTATGAACCCAGAGTGGCATGCCAACAATGAAGGCGCATATTAAAGAAAATTGCACTGCAGAGATAGACAGGAAATACTACATTTTCCTTTTCTTTCTTAGGCCATTTGGAAGTTGTTTCATTACTGATCAGTCATGGTGCTGAAGTGACATGTAAAGATAAGAAGGGTTACACTCCACTTCATGCTGCTGCATCCAGTGGCCAGATCAGTGTGGTGAAACACCTGCTCAATCTTGGTGTGGAGGTAAGAAGTTGTTAATACTACTTTTGACAAGCTAGTGAAGACTGAATTACTATAATTCCTGGCTGTTGAAACCTTACTTTTTCTATGAAATGAACTTTTTAGTGCTTTTTAAAATGTATGCTGTCTTTGACAAGGTTGATGAAGGAACTTTTATTCTGTCTTTTGGATTATAAATTGTTTTAAACTTTCTGGGCCATGATATTAATACACCATAGCTGTTGCGTGCGACAGCTTCAGGTATAATTCCCCAAATTCCTTTGTCCCTTAGGCTTGATATAACAATAGAAATACAGATGTCATATAGAGATGCCACTGAACCATACGATGCACAGCAGACCATATGCATTTCTGTAAAGTGAGGATAATTATTCCCATGTTATTAGACAAGTTTTTTGCATTCTCTCCCTTAATTCACTGAAGAAATAATCCGTTCAGCATTGATAGCTTTCACCTAGATAACAATATTATTTCCAATTTTCTTTTCTATTCTTTTTCTGCCACCAACTAACATATGTCCAAGTTTGAATGAATCCAAGTAAAGATAACCACTTAAGTCCAACATGCAAGATTTCTATGCAAACCTAAAATGGGGGAAGGATGCAATTCCTTGAAAAAAATGCAAACCTGTGATTTTTTTAAAAAGAATCATCTCATTATTTTTAATTTACTGTTTCTCTACCACTCTTCCTCTTGGAAGAGCCCAAACAGTTTATAATAGAGCAATGAAACAACATTAAGTAAAGCCATCAAGGATAAAACCAACAAACCATAAAACCATAACAATAACAACATAACAATTAAGGTTCTATTTAAAAATTATTATAAAATGCAGTCCAAAACACAGTCAGGCCCTGGAGTTATCCTATAAATGCTAGAGTGGAAATCCCAGAGTTGTCTTTAAATATGGTTAAAGAAGACTACATGGAGACCAGCCATGTTTCCCTTGGGACAAAGTTCACAGTTGGAGCAAAGTGCCGTGGTCCCAATGTAGTAGCTGTCTCTCTTTAAGTGACAGCATATATTTGCCAATGATTGTGCTTTAGTAAAGGTAAAGGTTTCCCTTGATGTAAAGTCCAGTCGAATCCGACTCTAGGGGGCAGTGCTCATCTCCGTTTCTAAGCCTTGGAGCCGGCGTTGTCATAGACACTTCCGGGTCATGTGGCCAGCATGACGACTCGGAACGCCGTTACCTTCCCGCCGAAGCGGTACCTATTGATCTACTCACATTTGCATGTTTTCGAACTGCTAGGTGAGCAGGAGCTGGGATTAACAACGGGAGCTCACCCCGCCGCGCGGTTTCGAACCGCCGACCTTCCGATCGACAGCTCAGCGGTTTAAAGAGTTACAAAAAGATGCTAGTTTCTGTCCTGCCCACTACAAAGCATGTTTTTGGAACTGGATCCATAGTTATCCGTGTTCCTATTATCTCCCCTGCTTGAATACAAACTGAAATAATCTCATTCAGCTTCTTCCAAGCCTGCTTATAATGGGTGGCCACCTTTCTACTACTTTGCTTGTTGGGTGATAGTTCACCTAACCTCAGAATTTGATATCAATATTATAAGAATAAGTTCAGGAGCAGACACACTCGTTGAGGGTACCACATTTTTTTGCTTTGTTCACAAAATTGAATTATTGATTTTGTAGCCCCAGGAGGGAAATAGTTAAGTTGAAGTTATTTTTTTCATATGTTGTTTTATTTAATCATGTGATACTTTGACCTTTTGTTGTACGATACATTTTCTTGAAGAAATGTGTTACGTTCCATTCAAAATATTAAGAACCCATTTATCCTTACTGGAATCTCTTTCCCACAAACTCATACAGTATGGGGAGCATAGTTAGTATGTGATAGATTATATTTTGTAATGAAGTGTGCTTGCAATAACAAGCCAAGTCCTGCAATTCTCCAGCTAGCTACAGTATGTTAACACGCAACAAGGTACAGGTTAGACAAAACTAATGAATCAATGTGAGTAATTTCATGTGGTTGTTTTCTGTTGCAGATTGATGACATGAACATCTATGGAAATACTGCCCTTCATATTGCCTGTTATAATGGGCAGGATTCTGTGGCTAATGAGCTGATAGACTATGGCGCTAATGTCAATCAGCCCAATAACAGTGGATTCACGCCCCTGCATTTTGCTGCCGCTTCTACTCACGGGGCGCTTTGTCTGGAACTGCTTGTGAATAATGGGGCAGATGTAAACATTCAGGTAAAATTATAGGCTTTACATCTCTTCATTTTGATTTCTGCTTCTTACGTCTTTAAACTGCAGATAAATGGAACAGAGATCAAGTAGGTGAAGGTTATGTTTTACACTTACTCATTTAAATGCTGCGCTTTGGGGTGTTCCTGTTAAAATACACAGTACATTTCGGTTCTGAACGGCATGGGAGACATGACTGTTGAAGGGAGAAAAACGTATACTATTTTTAACTTTCCATGTGCAACACAGACGTATTATTTTCTCTGCAAAAATCCTTTGGAATGAATTACTGTTACATCAAATTCACATGGGGAAAAGAAAAAAAGAAAGAAAAATAAGGCAGTGTCCTTCACATGGTTCAGGGGTGAAGAACTGAAATCAGGCCAACGGCTCTTCAGCTACTCTTAAGATTCTGCCTTCATTAAAAATGTGAACACATCCTATCCATTATAGGTATTTTGTATATCACAAACAAAATATTCCTTCCTTGCTCCCTCCCTTAACAGGATTGTTTCTAACTAGTCTGAAAATGGAGGCATGTGTTTCTTCTTCCCCACTTTTTCTTGCAATGTTACGTGGAAGGCTGGCAACCCTGAACCTTTTTGTTTTAAAAACACTCAAATAATTTAGAATTGGGGAAAGAAAATAAGATATTAGTGTGGGGAATGTGACTCACTAGGCTACTGCTAGGCTGTCTCTTCTTAGAAAATCATGTTAATTCTAATTCCTTCTGACCCATGTGTTCTCTATATTTCAAACCTTTTCAGGCCATGAACCAGTTAGCTATTAAAAAAATCCCAAAAGCCTATATCAAGAGGCAAACACAGTTTAAAAAACCTTGCTTCATTCTACAAAATCTTAGAAGTTCACTGAGCCATGAAGGTAGAGGTGCTTTGAATATAATTTTTTTGTTTTGTTTTGTTTTTATTTATTTATTTTTTATCATTAACACCCAAAATCAAAACTTCATTTTTTTGCATTACAAGCAAATAGTCCAAAAGTGGCTTCCAGATAGAAATAAATCCAGTTACAGTATTTTCTCTTAACAATGCTGTCAGTTCAGCCATTTGCACCAATTCCATCAACTTAATCATCCAGTCCTCCATTGAGGGAATTTGTGCATCCTTCCATCTTTGGGCATATAAGAGTCTTACTGCTGTTATCATTTATAAGAACAGAGTTCCATGTTGCTTCTCAAACTATTGGTCCATCAAACCCAGAAGAAACAGCTGCAGTTTCAATTGTAAGTCCACTTTAAGAATCTTTTGAATAATAATACGTATTTGATTCCAGAATTTCTTAGCTTTTCCACAGGTCCATCATAAATGATAGAAAGTTCGTTCACCCTGTAAACATTTCCCACAGACATTTGATACCCCATTATACATTATAGACAGCTTATCAGGAGTTAAATACCAACAGTACATCATTTTATAAAAATTCTCTTTCAAATTATAATTAAAAGTAATTGATAAACAGCCATCTTTTGGCATATTTAGGAAGTGTCCAATTTTGAAGGAGCCCAGTTTTACACCTAAGCATAGGGTATCAAGAGCACCTTAAAAGAAGTTGGCACTTCACTGCCAACTGGCATGATCTGTGTTATATTTGTTTTTTCTTTTGACAGAGTAAAGATGGGAAAAGCCCACTGCATATGACAGCTGTCCATGGGAGGTTTACACGATCACAAACTCTCATTCAGAATGGTAAGCTAGTATTTTAAATATTGTATTATTTTAAAGCATCTTTAGGAATTTTGTTAAGTCTTAAATCTTTTAGAAAATGAACAACTATATATTTTCTTTCTTTCTGATATGCAGTCCTAAGGAAGCAGGAGTGAAAAGACAGAACTATTTTAATTTTATTGTTACTTATTTATTTCTTCATTTATAGATTTATAGTCAGAGACAACAGATAGTTAAAGAAATGAAAAGGAAGAGAAATAATAAATAATAAAATGAACTTGAGTATAACTAGAATCTATACCTAATTAAGACATCAACAGAGTAAAATAGTAAACAGCAGCAATGGCAATTGAACAAAAATTAGCAACTCTCCTAGAAATTGTAGAAGACCTATCAGATAAAAGGAGGAAAGAATATTGTCTATAAAGTATTTAAGGTGTAGAAAAAAATCCAGCTACCAATATTAATGTAAATACTTTTTGAACTATTATGGCCACTCAGTGACAAATAACACAAGTTTGAAAATAAGTTGTTGTTTAAATAAAATTTGTAAGCAAAAGCAGAAGTTAATTAAAACAATTCTGTTAAAATTCCACTCTCAAAGTGGCCACAATAAAACTACTATTACAAAACTCAGGAATGTTAAGGATATAATTTTGTATGCATTTATCTGACAATAAATCCCATTGAACTCAGTAGTTCAAGTAAGTTCAAGTAGTGCAACTAAGCTTATTTCTAAGTAGACAGGATTGCTGTATAAAACAGACTAATATGGCTTCCAAATTATAAAATTGCTAGTACCTTCCTTACTAGTTGAATGAGTTAATTACATAATCAAGATAGCTGTGAGCCATTGGGTCCAATTAGTGAGAGCTAGTACATTTGCCAACAAACCAAAACCTTCACTTTTATGTATTTATTTATTTTATATAAGACTTCTTCACTTTTGTAATTACATTAATATGCTGTTCCTCCTGTCCTTCATCTTGCCAATTTTTTCCTTTGTAACTGTGTCTTAATGCAGTCAGAGTAGGGCTAATTCATGGACATTGCAACACTTCAGAATGGCTCCATATCTCTATAATCCCATTGTTTGAGCAATGTTCAAGAGCTGATTGGATTTATTTCATCTGGTCTTTTTTCCCCCCTCAATGCTGTGGTCCTGTGGAGCTTTAGAAGAGTCCCTTTCTTCATTTGCAGGAACCCCTCTCTCACCAGGCTTCCCAGCCATTGATAGGGTTTTAGGTTTTTGAAGGGGACAGGTAGCTTGATACTTTGTAGTGCCTCCATAGGAACCACTTTGATATACATGTTTGCCCATGAGCAAACAAGTGCGCACAACCATAGGAGTACGTGAAAAAGCATGTGTGTGTTGAAATGTGATGAAATAGGCTTCACTATTCAAACTCTGCCCCATACATATTTGCATGCAAAGGCACAACACAAGGATAAAGAGGTGGAGCTTATTTTGTCCTCTTAGCATCGTCATTGTTACGAGTGGGCACCAATGCACATGGTTGTGGGGGC
The DNA here is from genome assembly GCF_035149785.1 of Candoia aspera. Taxonomy (NCBI): domain Eukaryota; kingdom Metazoa; phylum Chordata; class Lepidosauria; order Squamata; family Candoiidae; genus Candoia; species Candoia aspera. The sequence goes on from NC_086153.1 coordinate 178,861,430, forward strand.
AGGTACGTACATGTTTGTAATTCATTTTACTTCTCTGTGTAGAATGGAAGTGAGAGTTTTGCTTACAACATCTGCACCAGTTCAGGGCTCGACAGCAGTTTTAGTTTCTTGTTCTTAGGGTTTAATGTTCATCAAGTTTGCAGACAATTGCAGAACATCTCCAACTAAGATATAAGCAGGTCACAGTTGAAATATCCATAAATCAGGTGTAAAAGTACTATTTTTTGATTGCTGTGTTATATGCAGAACTTCTCATGATTAAACCAATATGTTGGTTCATCTCTGACAAAGTAGTCAAGATGAATGTGGTAGATATAGAAAGCATAGATGGTAAATTCAGGAGAATAGTAGAAAAATACTGTTAGTGCAACTAGAAATTGTGGCATAGGCAGGTTTGCTACCAAAAATAGCACTGTACTGCTCTGAGTTCTCGCCATTTGCCATCATATCATTAATAAAGTTCATACCATGTCATGATGTTCTCATTAAGAAAGTCTTTATTTCTACTTGGATGTTGTCCAAGCTCTTAGTATGATGAATTATCAGAAAGATAGTGCGAACTGAAAACACTTTTAGCTCCACTTCTGATAATATCTACTTCTGCCTTTTACCAAGGAAATGGTTTTTTAAAGAAAAACCTAGGTATCCTGTTTGACTAAATATAAATGAGAATTTTCCAGCATCTTTTGTTTTGGTATTGATCAGTAAAATTGGCTAAATCTGGTAAAGAATATTTGGACTTTGGGGAAGCAGTACAAACAAAATATATGTTTTGACATATGCTGTAGATGTGGATACACACACACATGTGTAGACGTTTAAGAGGAAATACAGTCACAAAATCATAGTGAGCATTTAGCCCACTGTATAGTTTAACGCTATCAGTGACATAGAAAATCCACATCAAAACACCCTGAGTAGATGATAATTTCTCTCTCTCTCTCTCTCTCTCTCTCTCTCTCTCTCTCTCTCTCTCTCTCTCTCTCTCATTCTCTTTAGCTTTCTGTCATCCCATTCTGTTCAGAAAAGGGACAGGTTGCTCTTACCAAAGATCTGGACTCACATTTTGTAGGGTGTTGTAAAAATTAGGCCTCTAGTACTAAACCATAGGGATTGCTTATTCCTGGTTTAAGTAAATGATAAAAATATTGACAATGACAGGGACCAACAGCTCCCCACTCAAAACCTTTCTTCAGTTTGATGAAGAACTGAATTGTGTAATAAAAATAATTTCATTATAGGTTTAAGTGTAACTGACAAAGCAGTAGGAATACTAACAAGCCAGAAGCAGAGGTGAATTTGCTAATTTCTAGAGCTGCCCAGAGTCACTTGTTGAGATGGGCGGTTATAGAAACTGAATTAATTAATTAATTCAGAGTAATATTAGCCCAAAAAAAAAGGAAAGAAATGCAAACATATGTCTGACAATATGGGTTGGCTAAAAATCATGGGAAATTCTGAAGTTGACAAATACGACTTATTTCTCGTATTTACATATGTGGCAAGAGAATTAGGGCAACTTCTAGACTCGGTTCACCTAAGCAAAAGTGGAGTTGGGTAAGAGCAGAATCTGTGTTATATGCAGCTTTTATTGAATTCAAATTCACTGTTGATCTTATTGTCAGATATAAAAGGAAGAAGTGTAAACATAAGAATTCTGAATAGGCACCCAGATGAACAGATGAAAATTTTCCAGTATTTATGGGTATTTTTTGTATTACCTGTAAATGCAGGGCACATATGCATGTAGTTCAAAATGCACAAAAATTGGCAAAATCCTTGAAATCTTTCTATTATTCTAGAGGTGCATAGTTCATATTTGCTGCAGTAAAAGTATTTTTGGCTGGAGTTCAGGCACAACTTCTGTTCAGAGCCCAGTTGGGAATGCACAGCTCCTTCACCACTTTGGAGGGGATGCAGCCCAACTCTTAAGGAAGATATTTCAAGTCCAAAATGTGTTCCAAATGTGGTTTTTGCTGTAAGGCCAGCCTACCCAAACCGAGACTCATATTGGGACATGCATCCTCTCTTATTGATTCTTTTTCCCCCCTTGGGCTTGGCACCCCTGATTTGAATTGATGATTTTGTTTCATTTAAGTAGGATATTGTATGAGAAATTGAAATGCTACAGCTTTTCACCTGATGGAATTGTCTTCTTGTCTTCTTTTTTTGAATTGGTCGCCTGATAAAGCTCTTGATTGAAGGAGTTGGGTACTTGGTAGTTTATAATGTTCAGGGAACCCAACCATTGTCTTAACGTGTTATGGGGATCAGGCCATCATGTTAAATCATAATGTGTTTTATTTGTGTGAACACCGTAATTATGGTTTGTTAAGGCTTGTTAGCAGTTTGTGTATACCAGCTTCAAAGTTGTATGGTAATAATTTTATGTATTTTGGTGGCATCTTCAGGATGTATAGTACTAGATCCAGTAGTATACAATTGCTAGATTAGTAATTTTTGCTACAGCAATTCAATAAATTCATTGCTAATGAGTTGCATATTTCTATATAAATAATATATTGTAAATGGTGAAAAACAAAGGTAAGTTGTATAATCTCTTCTGCTGGCTGGTATGGGTAGAAATCTCTACTCCCTGCAAATAATGTGGTTAATCTCTTTATTAAATTGTACTTGATCCTTACATACTATTTTCATGTTAAAATGACATATCCAGGAGGTGAAATTGACTGTGTTGATAAAGATGGCAACACTCCCCTCCATGTGGCTGCAAGATATGGACATGAGCTTTTGATTAATACCCTAATAACCAGTGGAGCTGATGCTACCAAGTAAGTTCCTGAAGAAGTGATACTCCAAATTGTAAAATTATACTATTGAAATAAATGGGGACTTCAGAGTGCACCATCACCTTGGATTGGGAAGATGGTCAATTTAGCAATGGTTGATAATATTTTGTGAATATTCAAGTTGGATTTAGTGCCTGCTGGACCTTTTTGTTGGTTGGTTGGTTTTTAAACCCATTAATTCTGTATGACACCAGTAGGCTTTGATTAAAGACCATGGTAGGACAGAACCAGCAAACTGTTTACAATTGCAATTAGCAGAAATTAAAATATTTTTTTATTCTATCAATCAATCAATCAATCAATCAATCATATTTTTATTACTGCCCATCTCCCGCACTTGGGGGACCCTGAAATTTTAACCTTTAACATGTCCAGACTTAATATTATAAAGTGCTTTAGGCTATACAACTCAGAACTATTGCTGTATTTTCTTTTTGGTGAAAAATACCATATATTGTTACTACCTTTGTTTAGATTTAGAAAGAAAGTTAGAAGGATACGAACTACAATATATTGGGCTTATTCCTGTATGAATTTTAATCCATTCCTTTTCTAACTGCTGAAGATTGAAATGAGCATCAGTGAGAGAAAAAGGTTCAGCAATCCAGGTTATCCACTCAAAATTTCTATTACATGCTTCAGTGACCTGTGTGTTGATCAAATAAAACCCCTCTGCCAGTGCCTGAGATGTCCAGTGAAGTGAGAATCCTGCTTGGAATCATTAGATAGACATCAATGTTGGGATGAGATAATCTATCTGGGACCTAGAATGAAAATTTGAATTGTTCTTTGTCAAGATCATTTTATGTCCTTCCAGATTGGCATCCAAAGGCAGGAGCTTTGCAATAGAGTGCCCAAGAAGCAAAGTCAAAGGGCATTACTTGAGATAATTATGTATAGGGAGATAAAGGAGTAAATAACCAAATTTGACTTATTTATATTCAGATAGGAAATTTTAAAGATGTAACTTGGAAATTATGTAATAAATTGTTCTGATGAACCCTGTAGATTATTCTAGTACTTTTACCAATCTGCCTGATAACATATTTGTATGACAGGGAGGTTACAAACTGGTTCTGGAAGGGATTGTTATTTAGTAAGCAGGAAATTTTTGTAAAGCTTTACTGTATGTCACAAAAAAACATACTGCTGTCTTATCACTGTGAAATAAACCCGGATTTCCCTGTGGCAAATAGATTTAGAAGAGAGACATACACAGAGAGAGGCCTACAAACTTTACTTGAAGAAATGTTTATATCAGAGGCTTGTTTGTTTTTCAGATGTGGCATCCATCGCATGTTTCCTTTACACTTGGCAGCACTTAATGCACACGCTGACTGCTGTAGGAAGTTGCTTTCATCAGGTAAGCAAATGCAAAAGAGAATGCAAAATTCAGTTGATGTTGTGAATGAGCTGGCTATGAATGTATGTTCATGTACTTAAAAACTGAAGGCCTTACGTTCTGTTTCAAATGCATGGTGTTGCATACACTTATATGTGCAAATCTGTGTGTTCCTATTTGAATATATAGAGAATCTTGTTTTATGCATTGTCTGTGTTTGAAGCATGCTGAATGCTGTCCCTTCTTTAATGACCATAAAGAATGATAATTAGAGTACCAGTTATAGGATACTGTACTATTTCTGGAGAAAAGGAAGATGTGATTTTTGTCATTTGCCCTTCCATCTGCAGAACCTTGAAAAATCTACAGGGAGAGGGTGCAAGGTGGAGAGCAACTCTTGGTCTTGATTGTGGGGTGGGGTGGGAGAACACAGCTGCAACATTGCAGTTTCTCCTTGTACAGGAAGGAGCCTCTGTTGAACTGAAATCCTTTCTGTGAATCAAAGGAGCCTTTTGTTTATGAAACAACTACCTGATTACCTGGTAATAAGCTTGATCTTTCTCAATAATTTGCCACAACAGTAAGCCACATTTGCTGTAAATTTTGGCATGAGGACTTTTTCTTCCCACTTTTTTCTTCCACCACCAGGATCTTACCAGCTCCCCAGTTGCTTCTGCTTATCTCCCTAAGCAAATTGGAGAGGCTCCTGTCAGTCAAAATAAGGTTAACTTTACATCCAAACTCAAACTGCAGAGTTTGAGAATTCATAATTTGTTTACAATCCTGGCTTGTTAGAGGATTTGCAGTTAAAATTTGGCCACCAATGGTAAACTTTCTATGGCTGGTATGTTTTTGATTATTTTTCCCATTCTGGCTTGTAGGAAGTTTCAGATGGGAGTACCCGGGAAGTATGTACTAGCTTGCTTGACTGTTACCTTTAATAAGCCAGAATTCTTAACAAATCTAGCTTAATATTGAGCCTAATGGAATTTACTTTACAGCAGATATGCATAAGGCTGTTCTGTTCGGGTTCCCAGATACATGATAAAAAATGTAATGCAATGTATAAATAGGAAATCATGTTGTCCCCTTTAGCAGCCTTCATATATTTGTTTTGCTACCATACCCTTTGGTGAGACTTTAATCTTATTTTAAATTTCTAATTTCAATGTCACTTGTTTTTTATTATTGACTTGTATGTCACCCTGTAGTCCTATAGTAATTCATAAATATTACTTGAAATAAACTAGATTAAAGGAGGCTACATAAGATTTTTTTGTCTCTTAAACATTTTTGATGTCATAAATTAGGGCAATCTAACTCAACTATATTGGAGGGCCAGACTTACACCCAGCAATGTCCAGGGACTCTATGTGCAATTTTTCATCACAATTTTTGATGTGCGAGGAGACAGATAATAGAACTAATGGCTGTTTTCACTATCCAAGACCAATAATCTACTCTTCGACTTCATATCAGAATATCAATTTCCCAAAATATGGGATATTCCCAACTGTCTACTTGCTCTCCAAAATTAGTGAAGCTGTCCCTTGCTCTGGCCTGCCAACTAGGTCTTGTCCTCCATTGGGCAAAGTCTACCACCAGTTCTAATCCTTGCAACATGCCTTTCTGTAGAGGGAGCACCCAGTTATTTCATCCATTAATGAAAATCAGTATAGTATGGCAAAGGAAGGATAATGAAAGCTGCTTTCATATGTACACCTTCAGGCATTTTTATTAAGATAGCCATTGATTGCATTTTCAAATGCCCAGTGTTGGAGCAGTTGTATTGTCACGGTGGACGAGATTGCAGAAGTGTGGGAGAACCATGATGTGTCTCCTTAATTTCTTAGCTCCTTTATCCTTGTCGTCGTCGTCATCATACTAAAGAAACATTAAATCCAGTTTCAGAGCTGCGGAACATCTTAAGTGAGGCTCAATTATTTTCTCATTAGTCAGTTCAGACAATTTGTGGCCATGGTTCTTTTCCATTGCTCCATCTCTCTGTGGCGGAAGCACCCATCAACTTCTGGTGAAAGAATGTTCAGTTTTTACAGAGACCTCCTGAAAAATTATCCTCATCCCCAGAGATGGGGATCATGCGGAAAAAGAAGCAGGCAGAAGTCATTTGACATCTCTGTGAATCCACTGTCTCTGTTGCCTTAAGGGAAATGATAATCATTTCTGCTTTTTTTTGCAATTTCCCAGAGACTATCCACCCTACCCCCCTTAATTGTGGATTTTATTAGGTTCTTGCTACAGTAAAATTGTGCTGCTCTCTATACAAAATATCTGTCCTTCCCTAGAAAGTCATTCTTTCCTATTCATGTGCAAAATCTGAAGCCATTAGTAAATAAAAACCCGCTTTGATGCATGCTGAGGCAATTCCTGTGACTTCCTCATTTTCCTCACAGAGCTGTCTGCCTTCGTGCCTGCTGTCACTTCTCTTGATAAGTCTGCTCCTGAAATGCCTGCTGCATGATTTAAATACCTCAATAGCAATAGGCTGGATGTGAAAATAGATTCTTTTTGACTTTATGGTCTTTTTTTTTCTGTAGCGGCCAAGCTTGAACAGCCACTGTCCGTTTCCATAACAACCTCTTGCTGACTACAGTTGTGTCTTCATTCTGATTTTTTTTTTCTGACTAACTGATTTTTCTGTCTCTGCAATGTTTCTTGCGGTTTAACTAGGACAAAAGTATAGCATAGTGTCCTTGTTTAGTAATGAGCACGTGCTGTCTGCAGGCTTTGAAATAGACACCCCAGATAAATTTGGAAGAACGTGCCTCCATGCTGCTGCTGCAGGAGGGTGAGTAATTTTGAAATTGTAACTGCAAAAGATACATGCAATTTTAGCTGTGTGGTCTCCCTGCAAATTTTTTTTTCCAAAGAGGAATAGCAAAGTGACACAAAATTTTAATTTATGAGGCCTCTGTTTTGTTATGCATGCACACATGCCCCACAGACACCGCTGTTTCTGCATATGACAAACTATGCTTGTTCTGCTTGAGAAGTAGGTACCACTGTTCCCCTATCACAGACTAGGCTCCCCCCCCCCAGCCCTCAACTGAGTTTTTCTTCCTTTTTTGGTCGTTGTAATTTCTAAGCCTTCACATAAGTGCTGCAGTTTATCATGCTGAAACCCCATCTGTAAAGATGAATCTTTAAAAATTCATTGTGGGTTCTGGCTCTTGCATAAAATGCTTTGACGGGCCAAGTAATGTGGGAGCAGTGTAAATGAAGAGATGTGAGGCCAAAATTGAGCCACTTCTTTTTTGCCCTTTTTTTTCTCCACTGATATGTGGGGCATTGTGCAATCCTGCCCCACGGCATAGGAGCTGTTGCTTTTCATGCTTTAATAGAGCAAATTTCCCCTTACTCAGAAACGGGTTGCCAGTCTAGCGTATTGCAAGGAATCAGCTGCCGTGCCATAAAGGAAATGGGGATGGTGTGTTCCCATCCATATTTGCACTAAGCTAGGATTCTTTTAGGTTTCCACACTTGCAATTTTGAATTAGCCCAGATAGCAGTAAACACAAACACACACACACCCTAAATGGACATGAATTCAAGGACAAAAGTTGTACCCAGGATTTGTTGACTCTCTCTCCCAAATGGGTAGCATTTCTCTTCCTTGCACATTCAGCCCAGCCCAGACAAGCCCATACTTTGTTCTTTAATATAGGCCAAATTGTAAATTACTGTCCTGGAAAACAGAGTTGCCAGACAGGAAAGAAAATAAACACTGATGGTTCTACAGCAGGATCACTCCTTTTAATAGACTGTGCCTTCCCTTATATCAAAGGCTAGCTATAAAAGGAAAGAGTGAACACTTACCGTTCTAAAATTTATGCATCTGAAGACTTATTTTAAAGGATGAGAGAGGAAAAAGCAGGCCACAGACTTCAAGGGCTGTGATACAGTTCTTCTAGCCAAGAGATGACTGAATGTAAAAGAATATGAACTTAATTCCTTTAGTTACCCTTGAAATAACCATTGCATCAATTTTATTTCAAGGTTTCTTAGCTCATTCAAGACATTTCTCATCAGGATGTTCTTCTGCACATTATAAATGTATTGGAATGACCCGGAGCTGTGCTTTTTTTTTTCTTGTCTTTTTGTGCTGTCCCCATTCATCACAGTGGGCTGTGTGCAGAGCAACTTCTAGTCAAAGGGGCCTTTAACAAATTAAGCAGTGTTGAAATAAATTGAGTGCAATGGTTCTTTCTGACTAAATTAATGAGATGAAATTTATGCAATTTATTTAAAAAGAATGCTCTTGTTGTTCACATGTTTAACTAAGAATTTTGTTAAATGTTCAGGAAAAAAACGATTCTTTGGGGGTATGTATCATAACTCTGAACATGGCTGGTAGGTAATTGTAATAGAGAACAGAGCAATCTCAGTGAATCTGGGAGGGACTAGAGTAGAATGTCTACATCTCCAGCCAGGACAGAAACTATAATGGTACTAAGGGAGTTCCTTCCTTGAGCTATTCAGCAAGACATGTCTGTCCATACATGGAAAGAAAACAAGGTATTCCAGCTGTGAGCTAGCTCCTTCATGTTCCTGCCCTGCTGTCACTTCACTAAGTATAACCAGGGCCTCTCTAGAGTGAAACTTTTCTTTGCTGGCCATATGCTAAACATCAAGAGGTTAAGGTTGCACTGTTAACTATTAACAGCTGCTTCTGGAGTTATATTCCTAAAAGTGTTTACCTGGAACTAAGCTTCTCTGAACTTGGTGGGATGTTCTTCTAAATAGACATATTTGCTTATGCTGCATCCCTCTGTGAGGTATACTTTAAAAAAAAAAGGTCAATCTAGTTGGGAATCCCCAACATCTGGAAGGTGCCATCTTGGAGAAGGCTGATCTAACACACAACATGATGGATTCTTGCCTTAAAAATAAAGTATTTTACTGTCATAGCAACCTCAACAGGTCTGTGTCCACAAATTATTATTTTGTTTTTTTGTTAAGTAGCCATTGAAGAGGACTGTACATACTGCATCATTTTGAGCAAAGCAACTCAGCATCCATTACGTTCGTCAGTTGTGAATGTGTAGTGATTAGTGATTGTGAAGCTAAGCCTTTACCGTACTGGTTTATATACACTCAGATTATTTTTGGAATGTCTTTACCTTTGCACTTGCTGACATTCATACCACTGCTATAATGGAGAGGGGAAAAGTTGGGATGCTTGAGCACAGCAGTGAGTCAGTATTTGGCCAGTCATAAAATAGGATGATAAAATATTTTTTGCAGAGAGTTGAATTAAAATAATATGCTATACACATTTTTACCATGATGTGCATGCTCATCTCACTGCAGACTGTTCTTTTGCAGATTTTAAAACTCTCACAAAGCCACATGCAATATGTGTTCAGTATAGTTCTATCATATCATCTTCAATACTTTTAGAAAATATATTTTCTAAAACATATTTTAGAATATATATTTATTGATAAAGCTTTTGAACAGATTAATTAGAAATTAGTCTATCTCAGTAAGTGGAGCAAGAGTTCTGTTTTAATAGTGCAGTGCTGATACATAAATTCAGAAGCTGTCCTCACCTTGAGCCAAATACTTCTTAACCTTGTACAGGCAGACTAGGCATAGTGTGATCCCTATGTGAGAAACTTTAACATAATTGTTTCCTTGGAAATTACTTGATTACATTTGTAATGCCCAAATCAGAAGTTCATGTATGTGGGTGTGCATTCTGAGTCCTCCTTTTCCAAAGGCTGATTGCATTGTCACCTAAAATGAGCACTGGTGCATCCTGATAGAGGGTTTGTGGATAACTCATGCTAACCAGTACAAATGATGTTTCAGTGTTTAAGGAAGACATGCTTACACACTGCTTTCTCAATTAATTTTTATTGTTTTACTCATATCTTATGTAATTTGTTCTTCCCAGTTCCAGTATGGTTAACAGTGATTTTTTTCATCAGTGGAGTTTTTTTTCATCTGCACTATTTTATTTTATTTTATTTTATTCATGCATTCTTTTCTTTCTGTGTCTTTTCAGCAACGTTGATTGTGTGAAACTCTTGCAGAGCAGTGGAGCAGATTTGAATAAAAGGGACAAATATGGAAGGTTTGTAACTTACGAAACTTTAAAAATCAATGTGGAAGTCTAGATCTCAGCCTCACAATATTGGAATTAATAGAGCAGGATTAAGAGGAGCTGCCAAACTTCATCTTTGGAAAACCTGTAATACAATTCTTAATGCCAACAATTTTCTGGCAACATCAAGAATATCGCATAGGATTTCAGTTAAGGCTTTTATCGCTCAATTACTTATCCTTCTTTGTTCATGGGGTTAACACTTAATTCAGATGTGTCATTCTCCATTTGTAATCGTCCTGTCTTTTCCCATCATTTTTCTGTCATATTTCATCCTGAGAAAATCTGTCAAGGAGAAAAATATAATGTCTGCACTGTATCTTTTGACTGATAATGCTAGGAGACCTCTGTTTGGCAGCCCTAGGAGAAACAGCTTGCTTCCAGACCAGGAATCCATTGAAGGGTCTAGGCTAACTAGTGTCCTAAAGCTGGGATGATCCCTTCCCTTCCCTTCCCTTCCCTTCCCTTCCCTTCCCTTCCCCCCCCCAAAGTAAAAGTAAAGTTTGAGATTGTATAACAACAACAAATTTATTTATATTACGCCAACTAGGTGAAGTGCGAACATAACAGGATAGAATTAAGACTCAGACAGATGACAGCAATGGCTATATTTGTTACAGTATAAGGTTACAACTTCCTACATAGGATCAGAAATAAACCTTCCCTGTCTGAAGTGTAATCTCAAAAGAAACAGATGCATACTTTATCAGTGGCGTATTCTTTCCTAGTAAGATTTAAGTTGTTTGATTCTAGATTATTTTGCACCAGGGTTCATCTATATGGCAGCCCAGAAATGATAATTAATTCAGTATAAGAAGGTTCAGCTTAGAATAGTTGACTGCACTATCTCTGTCATTATTTAAGCAGCTGAATCAGAGTTTTTCTAAAAAGTACTTTTTTCTTTGTCACTGAGTTATCCCTTATATTTTTGTACTTTCACCAAACTCTAATAAGCAACTTTTAGACATCTGGATGAGAAAAGGATGCTCCTACCCTATCTTCTGAAAGGTTTTTTTGCTTAAATTAAATCATTAATTTTGTACTGGTGTATGCAGTGAAGATCATATGAGTATCTTGTTTTCTGACTATAGTGACAACAGCTTGGGTAACTTTCTGTACAGTGTTTTCCTTAGTAACAAATCTTATTTATTTTTATAATAAGCCAGTGGTTTATTATGGTTTATTCTTTACTTCTAGTTAGCTGAATAGCATCTCACATCCTTTTTGTTTGTTCACTTTTTAAACCATTTCTTGTGTACTTATTTCAAATCTTCACCGCAAGAGAAAGAATATGTTCTGCATTCAATTAAATAGTGCTATTGTACCTCGAAATGGGTTCTCCCTATAGTAATGTTGCTGTCAGAAACAGTTAACATAATCGTATCCTGTTACTCAAGTAGTGCCTTGGCTAATATGGTTCTATTTATTTTTCAGAACACCTTTGCACTATGCAGCTGCAAATTGTCATTTTCAATGTATTGAGATGCTGGTAACCACAGGGGCCAATATTAATGAAACTGATGACTGGGGACGAACAGCTTTACACTATGCTGCAGCCTCAGACATGGACAGAAAGTAAACAAGCTTATTTGTATTCCTTGTTTCTAATTCATTGCTAAGCCAGTGTCATTTCTGTTCCCTTCATGCAGCAATCTCATTTGAGCAAAAACTACCTTTTGAATCAAATACCTCTTTAATGTCTGCATCAGCTACTAGAATTGCTTTCAGTAACTACCTCCTCCTGCATATTGAGTTACTTTTGCAACTGCATGTTTTGTTTCAGGTTGCTGATCTCTGCAAATATGCCAGCTTCAACTTCTTCTATATATTTTATTCCCTTATATGTGTTTATCTTGCTACAGCTTCTCACATGATTGTATATGGCATATAAATATTTCATCTGCCTTCCAAAATTTTAGCAAAACTACTGAACAACAAAAATGACAGCTACTTTAAAAAAAATCATTATTTTTTGCATATAGAATTATCCAGTTGCTCAAAAATCCAGTTGAGTGGTATTCTTAAGGCTTTTTTGGAATACAATTTGCTTAAAATAACTTAAATTTCCTGAATTAGAGGAGACATTCAGAAAACTCTTGTCATATGGAGACATAAGATAATTTTAAGTTTCAAGCGATGGCAAAAGGTTTGACAGGAGCATGACATTATGATGGAATTAAAATATCCTCTTTATATTCTTAAAGCTCCTGATCCCTGTAATCATATCTCTCCATTTTCTTTTGTTTTGAGTGAATGTTGAAATTATAGCATGCTGTCTTCCACTGTGCCAGAGTACTTCTGGCTTTGATGCTCGTGTGGTTCTTTATACCTGATACGTAAGGTCACTAGCAAAAATATTCTTTAAAATGGTAACTTTAAATGAAGTATTTCTCTATAAACTGGTTCTTGAAACATAAATATCCAATAATATGTGAAACAATTCCATCAAATTCTGAGGAAATGGTTTTCTATTACGACAAAATTTGAGAAGTAGAGAAAGAAAATTTGTAAGATTCATGCATTGTAGAGTGTGGTTCATTTAGGAGTAAATATATATATTGACACCCTTTGCAGATATGGGGAGCTGCAGACGACCTCTGTTGCCCTTGTAAACTTACTGTTTTTGGTACACGCATCTGATTTATAGTTATATGTAAAAGGCTTGCCATGTTAATGGATCAAATAGACCTTAGGAACTAAACTTTTCCTTAATTAAATATGCATTAAGAAAAATACTAATCTACACTAAATGTATTATGAAAGGGGTTTTGGCTTCAGTTAAAAGAACAACTCTGCTGTCGTAAGTGGGTGAGTAGTATAGCTCATGCGTTCTTTATTCTCCCATAGTTTTATTAGCCAAGTCCCCAGCATTATCTCCTGATGCTCATCTGTTCTCCAACCTCCATAAAAGGGGAGATGTTTAATGATAACAACAATCCTGTCCTTTTTCAGCAGAACTTCACTGACCAAACATGCACAGATGCTGGCATGCGTATGCACCCATACATGTATGTATATCTACACGCACATGTATGCGCATGCACACGTTAATTGGAAAACTGAAATTGGAAAAAAGCTTGTAGGCCTCAGTCAAGATTTGTGCTTATGAAACAGGATAGATTCATAATGTATTCATATTTTAAAAACAATAAACCTCATGCTCTCTTGCCTCCATTCTGAGAGCAGGTAAGAATGTCCTCAACTCTGGGGAAAGACTATAATAGAATAGCTGGTTTCTATAGAGATACAAATTTCCATACAGTTGAAATAGAAAGAACTAGGTTCAGCTCTCCCACTGGTAGTTGATTTCAATGTAACTTAAACATTAAGATCGTAAAAATTCCTTGGTGGATCATACTTCTATGTGCCATCAAATTCATGACCTTTTCTCCAGTAGGTTATTGGAAAAGTGTTTAAATCTTGATATAAAGATTTATTGGAAAAGTGCGTGCCTGAAGACAGGAAATTAGGATGAATGACTGAGTGGATCTCCCCCCTCAATTTTGATTATTGAAAGAAAAAGCCATGCGTAGACAAAAATATCTAGTTTAGCATAATATTCCTTGGAGCTGTCTTGATTAAAAAAAATTGATTTAGGAAAAAGATTAGCTTTTGTAATTCTAAGAGCTACACTGTTCTCCAAACAGTGACCTTGAAGGGACATATATTTTATTAATTAAATGTTTAAGGGAGAAGGAAGAACTGGTTTAGTAATGAAAATGACACTATTTATTAACAAGAGATGCAACCAGTCAAAATTTAAGAATTCTATGTTATATCATATTCCAATCATTTTGGGTGGATCTGTGAAATCTAATGAAATGCTGTCTCAAATATCCATGATGTTTATTTCTGTTCTGTTTTGAAGGTAATATTATGATGTGTGAAATGATTCATAATGCTTTTAACCATTAATCAAATAAAGCCTGGTCCCACATATTGCAAATTTTCTACTTGTTTTTACAGTTGTACACATGAATTAAAATACTACCTGTATTTCCATAATTGCATATATTTGTCCTCCATCACTGTGAATGGGTGATGGAGGTGGTGTACACATGTGGTGTATCTATGTTTGGCCATTTATAATTTTTTTTTGCTATTTTGAGTATGTCTTTTTTTTTTGTCCAAGCTGAAATTAAAAATTAACAAAACAAGTTCAGAAGAATTTAAATGGCCCGCAGTGTTTTTGTTAAAACATTTGAGAGAAAATATAGCAATGTTTTCTTACTGCTGTTGGCTCATCTGTTGGTAGCAAGTTAAATGGATGCATAAAAGCCTTCTCTATTAAGGAACAATATGACTATAATAATGGGCAAGCTAAGATAATCAACAAGGTGAATTAATAATGTAATGCATTGTTAAGATAGCAATAATGAAGCTGTAGGCCTCACACCTCCAGTGAATCAGCAGGCTATTGGAAACATATTTTATAGATCTTAGTTTGTGCTTATATCAGAAATGATCTGTGGATTTAGAGAGAAAGAAAGTCTGGCTGTCATTTTTACTTGTTCTGATTAGCCATGTGTTTCACCTATACTTTTGCCAATGAGAGAATGTCTTTAAAATGGAAGCAATACTTTTATGCCCTAGGATTCCAACAACTTGTTTTGGATTATTCCATCTTCTTCTGATATTGGTGTCACAGCTGACACCAATCCATTTTGTACCCACATTGAATTAGACATGATTGCAGTTTCTGCCACTGCAGAAGCCTTTTAGGGAGGGTGTAGAATGGAGAGAATTGTGCAGGAGTGAATCACCCAGAGTCCCTCTGGTGGGAGGAGATGGGCGGTGACAAATTCGATAGATAGATAGATAAATAGATAAATAAATAAACAAACACATAAGTAGTATTTGTGTAGAGGATCCAATAGAACTTTCCTTCTAGATGGGATACACTACTTTCTCCATGCAAATATTGTTAAGTGTGAGCCTGAGAGCTTCATGGAGACTTTTGCTGGTGAAATTATATAGCTGAACCAATCAGAGGGAGGATGGAATATGGTGAAGGGGCCTGTATCTAACAAAGATGAGCTGAAATGACGAATATCAGCAGTTCCAAAATATTGTAGTTGAATGTGATGCTGTGGTGGAGAATGAGGACCTTGGAAATACTTCCCATTTCTGAGAGCTCTTTATGGCTCCTGCCATTTTCCAATCTGTCAAACATTTACATGAAAAAGTTTCCTGGTAGCACTCATAAATGTATTTATTGTTTGAAGTGAAAATGATGAAGAGTAGTTTATGCCAAAGAATCTCAAAATGAGTTGCCTTTTTCATTCAGAAAGAATATTTTGGGTAACTCCCATGAAAATGCTGAAGAAATTGAAAGATCCAATGAAAAGAAGGAAAAAGAAGCTGCATTGTAAGTCTGGTATCAGTACAGCACTTTGACCACGTCTCTGCATTGTGCTTCTCCTTCTGTGGGTTGCAGTTATGTCCATTCCTTAGTTTTGCTCTGTCTCTCTGTGTCCTGCTGGATTTGGCATCTGAAACCATGAAATGCTAACCATGGAGTTCTTGTTTATTGATGTAGATGTATGTTTATGTGTATGGTTTATTTCATACCTAATTATTTTAAAATGTTACATAGCTCTCTGCAAAATGACAGAAGCAGCATCATGACACAAGCACTGCCCCTTTCATACAGTACATGCATCATGACGTTGCACGCAGAGCCAAAAGGAGAAATGCTTGCAATGTGAGGGTAGGATATTGCTTCAGTCATTCTGACGGAACCCTACTCACCTAAACTGGTTAACCATCCACTAACAAAAATCTGTCTTGTTTGGGCTGAGCCTAAATTTACTGGCTTTTATCCAATAAACTCCATTACTGGAGCGATACACTGATTAAGCATTACCTGAATCTGATGGAAAGGTGCTACCAAGCTGCGTATTATAAATAAATTGATGGCACTTCACTAAAAACCCCATATGATCTCAGCCAGCAGTTTAATGTAAACATTGAACAGCATGGCACCAAACCATTTAAATGCTATAGCCTTGAGCAGAAATTTCCCAGCAGCACTTTCTAGAGATACAGCTAACTCAATCTTTCTAAAACAATTGATAGAATCAGAAACCTTTGAAAGTTCCTGGAGAAGCATCTCCACATTTCTCTGCTTTTAAAGAGAGAAGATTATCCCACAACCTAATCAAAGCACTTTTAGTGCCAAGACCAGGCCTAACCTCTGTTAAAACTCAACTTTGTTAAAGACTGTCTGGATCTGATTATATACCAACAGCTCAAGCACCTTTCCCAGAAAGATGTTTGCCTGCTTCCTTGAGTGAAGATTGGACCATTCCTGCTTTTAAGGAGAAATGTATAAACACTGGGATCTAGTGCAACACTCCCTTTCTATTACCTGAATAAGCCATGAGAGCCAAGTTTTGAGCAAATAGATGCCTGTTTGAACTCTATGAAGTTCCTTGATCACATTGTCATGCCTTAAAGCTGTCCTGGACTCGTCTACAGATCTAATTGCCAAAACTGCAGAATCCAAGTCATGATGATTACAATAAATTTTGCTCTCAAAGGATTTTGGAGGCATGTCACATGAAACTACCATAGGTTCTTCATTATCTTCTGCTGGATGAGAACTCAGAAGGTTCCAAATCACTTGGAGAAGTTCCACTGGATATCACTAAGAGAATACAGCAGTGGAGGAAAAGTGTAATGATGAGATCTTAATAGCGTCGGATAAACTTTGGGATGAGTTTTGCTCCAGATGTCTCTCTACTTATTTCAGCTTGGTACATACAAAGGAATTCGAAGAAGAAGAGGTTCAGAAACAAACATGTCAGCTGTCCATGCCAGAAAATTTTTCCCCTATGTTACCTGGAGTCAACTAGAATCTGTTAGTTTCCAGGATCATAATCTTAACTCTAGGAGGTTCCCTGTCCCTACAGAGAGTAATAATTGGTACAAGTCTAAAAATCTGAGCAGATCTGACTTTGGCAAGGGAATAGATTCAAAATCCCCTAATTTCAGGCCATTATACTCCTGCCTGGCAACACCCTCCCCCCCAGAAATCCGTAGATCACCATCTACATGTGTTGAGCTAGTTATGTCTGTGTATGTCTGTTTTTAAAGATTTTTTGTGTGTGTTAACTGCTGCTGTAGCTTTTTAATAAGGCTTGAAGATAGGTTCTGTTGTCTTTATGTCAAGAGCATTGTAATAAATACTGCAAGGAAGATCTGTCCTTCACAAACTTGATACTGGAGTTGGTGTATCTTTTTCATTACTTTCATTGTTGTAGTTTTTGTTATCTCAATAACCAATGTGGTAGAATATACATAGTAGCTAGTGATGTATCAAATCTCTATCTTAAAGAGTTTCCTTAAAAAACAGGTAACATAATAAAAGCAGTTAACATTAAAAAATTAGTTAACTGCAGTAATATTGGGAAGTGTATTAGAATCCAAGAACCAGTATAGTTTCTTCAATTTGAATAGCTGCATAGCAAATAACATTTCAGCAGATAGTCATTGAAGAGCTGTGACAAGAAGCACTTCTCATTATCACTGTGTGGTTATTTGAAGCACAAAAACTGTCTTTGGCTGTACAGATGGCAACTCTTCTTGGCTGCACGTTGTAACCCTCAGCTGAGAAGAATGTAACTCAGAACGGAACTGGCCTGTCCCCAGTGAAAGAAAACATATATTTATTATGTGGCTAATTCTCCCATAGAAACAAAACATAGAATATAATGCTTTTAATTGCACCTTACAGCAAGTACATAACTTCGGGGTCATTAATTACCACTGTACAAAATCCAGGTGAATGTGGTGAAATGAGTATTCAATAGGTGCAGGATTCTGTTAAGTAGACAAAAGCTGGCATTAAATATCTTTAATATTTCAGTGAATCTTGGCATTAGTCATTACGCACAGTTGGATGGAAATATTTTGATTTATATTTCTAAATAATCCACAGATGTCTAGAATTTCTTCTTCAAAATGAAGCGAACCCTTCAATTCAGGACAGAGATGGCTATAATACAGTGCACTATGCTGCTGCTTATGGACACAGGCAGTGTCTAGAACTGGTGAGTAGGTCCTAATCACTGTTGAGATGCTGCGTTGCAAAGGTGGCTTCCAAACACATGTTCTTAATTTTGCAGAGCTATTACCATTATTCTTCGAAATTGGACAGTGTTAAATTTGTAAATTAGGAATATGGCTGGGCAGGAGAAGTACAAGCATTTTCATTATTTTACTGCTCCAACACTGACAGAGAAGCCAGGCATAATTAGTATCAACTCGTGAAATTCTTTTGGACTGCAAATGCTGAGGCCTGTGGGATATGTGGTGATGATCAAATGAGAAGGGCACGCTCTTGCGACAGTCAAAACAGTCTTCCTTTGGGATATGTATTGAGGCTGTGATGGATGAAAATGTTTGGGACTAACTTTCTTGATGGCCCTCGTCAATATATGCTATACATAGTTTGATAACACTATTGATAGTCCAGCTGCCAAAGTAAGCTAGTGCTTTCTCAAGAAAGTTCTTGGTACCATTCAGCTTGAAACTTGTCAAGAAAAGTTGAACTATTATGAGTTGCTGTCTTAAAGGGGCATGTAAAAGACAAACATGGCTTTCTTATTGAAGTTAGTTTTTCCAACAATGCCTGTCATAAATTATATGTCTCAGGGTTTGTGTGATGTAGTAGCAGCTCCACCACATGCTGTAGTAGCAGTTAGATGAGTTTGTTACTGTTGCTGTATGAAAAAGGTTCATACCTGCCTTTATTTAGTTTCCCCATAGCAATGTACGAGGCTGTTTGTGAGATTAGTTGGATTATAAATTGTCATGCCACTATTTTTTTCAGAAATAAGCTGCTGACCCATAGGAAAACAAAAATATTTAAAACTATTAAACCTATAGCTTTTGGTAGTTTCACAAGTTGGAGCTCCTTTTTATTATCATGGTTCAACTTCTTTATTTTTAAAATAAGCATGCCCCTAACTATCAAATGTCACAGTCCAATAGTAAAAGAAGTAGTCGTGCTGTCATAAATAATGTCACAGCATGAAAAGGAATAACACAGGTGCTTAAATTTTATCCATCTCTTTCTGTAGTCACCATCCATAAAATATATGAATGACAAATCTGTGCATTAATGGATAAATGAGTATTACAGTAGTCTGCTTTTACTATGTTAGAAATATTTTCATTTTACAAACAATTCATTCCTGATTGTACTAATTCTTTTGAGCCTTTACTGGTCAGAAATATTAAGTGTGATCATTCACAGTCATAAGATTAACACTGCTGACAGTATTGGCTTTTTGTAAGCTGTAAGTCCAAGATATAAGAGGGAAGCATGAAGTGTAAATTGTTGTCAATAGATGTGTGAAAAGCTCTTGGATAGCTCTTGAAGCAGTTTCATGAGAACTGAAAATCCTGCAGATAAAATAAATGTTTTTCTTGCTTTTTTTAAACTGTCCATTGAAAGTAATTATTGTTCTCTTTCCTCTCCCTAGCTTTCAGTCTCTTACACTCCTTCCTTTATTTGGCTCTAAACAAGGGCAGATAAAATGCATTCAATTGCAGTTTTGTGGCAGTGTGATAGCGGAACCAACTGGGTTTCTATTACAGAAAAAGTGACTCTTCTGTGTAAATGGAGGATGGAAAACCATGCCATAGTTCTAGTATGATATTCTTCTTCAATCACAAGACAGTCCTAGGAGAGAGGAAAGAAGGAGGTTGCTGTCATGAGGGCCAGCTACTTATTTATTTATTCATTCAGTTTAGAAGCCACTCAATTCCACAAGACTCTGGTGGATGACCTAAAACATTAAATGCAAGGAAACAATAAAACCTTGGGAACAAAGATAATGTGTGTCCTGAAGAAATAAGATAAAATTTATCAAATAAAATCCTATAGGAGCATGGCACCACTCTACCCCAAGGCCTGGGGGAACAACCAAGTTTTCAACACCATTTTGAACTTCATCAGGTGGCAGCCATATGAATTCTGAGGGGAAGTTGTTCCAGAGGGCAGGTGCTACGATAGAGAAGACATGTGTCCTAGGTCCTAATACATAGACTGTTTGATTGAAGGGACCTCAAATGCACCACTCTGCTTGATCTTATAAGATGGCAGAAACTATAGGAAATAGGTGGTCCCTCAGATAACCAGGTCATATATCATGAACTGCTTTCTAGGTGATAACCAGCATCTTGAACCGGAGCCAGAAACTAACTAGCAGACAATTCTGCTCATAGAGCAGTGGTGTCACATGGGCATTCCAAAGCACGCCCATTACTGCCCATACCACTGCATTTTGGTCTAACTGTAGTTTCTGAGTGGTCTTCCAGGGTAACCCCATTTAGAATGCATTGTGGTAGTCCAATTGTGAGATCATAAAGGTGCGCTTGACCATCTGGAGGATCTGAGGTAGGAACAAATGCAAAGATGGATCTCTGCAAAGGCCTTCTTGGCCATAGTTGCCACCTGCTTTTTGAGCAGGAGATGTGAATCCCCAGATTGCACATTAGTTTCAAATGGGGAAGTACAGTCCCATCCCAGGCTGGAGATGGAGAATTGGGGGGGATCCAAATACACACACTCGATCATGTCAAGGTTGAACCTGAGTCAGTTTCTTCCCAGCCAGACTTGTGCAGCCTCCAGACACTGGGACAGGGGAGGCCTGGGGTCAAAACCTACAATTAGGCATCATCAGTTAGGTATCATCATCAATTAGGTATAGAATTAGGTATCATCAGCTAATCAACTGATGGTATCAGACCTTAAACCAGGGGTCCCCAAAATCTTCAGCTCATCAGCCCCTTCATGAAGTTTCAGATTGTTCAACTACCCCCAAACATTTCTTATATGAAAATAATTTAATAAATACTACTTTAACTAATTGTACCACAAACAACAACAACAACAAATTGCCCCATCAACCCTTGGGAGTCAGTATTGACCATTTTGGGGAACCTTGCCTTAAACCAATAGGTGACCTCTCCCAACTGTTTCATATAGATGTTAAACAGAAGGGGTGAGAGCATCAAACCCTGAGGCCCCTCTCAACTGAATCTGGCAGCTTATCAGTGCTTTAATATGCATAACCTCAGATACCTAATTTGTGTGATTATGGTTGCAAATCAAACACTGGGAGGAGTTAGAATCATAACTGTACTCCCCAAAGGCACATTATTTCTTTTTCAAATGTGTCAATAATTAGATATGAACTAAAGTTGAGCCAGTTTAGGCTGACAAATCCTATTGCCTGGAGGTATTTATACAGAAACTTGGTAAAAGTATTTTTCTAGGATATCAATTTTTATAGTGCCATATAAAATTATAGAAAATTCCCATAGTAATTTATCTTCAATTAGTATGAAGAATTAAGTTTGGTAAGAGCTAGAAAGTGGACATGGTGGCGCTGTGGGTTAAACCGCTGAGCTGCTGAGCTTGCCGATCAGAAGGTCGGCGGTTCGAATCTGTGTGACGGGGTGAGCTCCCATTGCTAGTCCCAGCTCCTGCCAACCTAGCAGTTCGAAAACATGCAAATGTGAGTAGATTAATAGGTACCGCTTCGGCGGGCAGGTAACAGCGTTCCGTTTAGTCATGCTGGCCACATGACCACGGAAGTGTCTACAGACAAACGCCGGCTCTTCGGCTTTGAAACGGAGATGAGCACCGTCCCCTAGACTCGGACACAACTGGACTTAATGTCAAGGGAAACCTTTACCTTTACCTAAGAGCTAGAAAATCATTAGTGCTTTTTTAAGCTTAATTTTTTCAGTAAATTTGTCACTGCATATTTTCTTGCTGTGTACTGCTGAAAACCTAGAGAGCTCTCTGTTTTAAGTTTGTGTTTATGCTTGACATTACATCAGAATTCAGTATTCTCAGCAGTAAACCAATTAACTTTTATTTACCTCTGTCTCATCTGCTTTATGATTAACAGCTTGACCATATTTTTAAAAATACTCCCAAATCTTTTTTTTCATGAAAAATGACCATCTCTAACTATTTTCAATCCTTTTTTTCATTCTGAAATCAACTTGTAGCTTTGCATAGAAAAGATTTCTAGTGTTTTCTTGTTGATCCTTGGGTGATTGGATCATGTTCCGTAATTAAGGTAAAAAAATCAGAAATAATAAATTTTTTATTTAGAAGGCCTTTTGGAGAATGAACAGCGAAGATAGTAAGGGAACAGGGTTAGCAGGCATTTTATTTTTAGAGTTTATGTGCCTGAGACTAATACAGTCATAGCTCATGAAACTGAAAACAAACGGTTGAAGTACTATACTCATACTATGCAATGGCAAAATCTAATAACATCTATTGCAGCTGCTGCAGAGGAAGTTTCTCTTGAGATCTTAACTGAAATGCATTGAAAGAATGTTTAAATGACAATGGCATCTGCCTTCAGATGAAGGTGCCAGCTTGTCTCTTTCACACAGATTGAAAAGAAGTGTACCGTAGTGACAGTCAGCATTCCACTCAAAATGTTCAGTCCAATTATCATTCCATGTGTCAGTACACTTCATATTGTCACAGGTTCGTTTGATACCCAAGGATTGTTTACTCAGACTCACCAAGTCATTCCCAGTGAGACATTGTACACAAAGACCTTTTGTTCACCCCTTTTACATTGGGGGGGGGGTGTTCTTTTACTTAGAAAACCACTAGTTACAGTATTAAAGTGTTTTTTTTTTTCTTACCTAGGTGACCAACTAGTACAATTCTTTCCAACTAACCTATATGTCTATCACTACTCTAGCTATGTCTATTCTAACTAATACATGTAGGTCACTAAGCTATTCTATCACTATACTATTTATATTACTATAACTATTAAACACTACTAACAATTCTACTACCTTTAGAACCCAGTTCTCCTTTAAGTGGACAAAGTCTCACTCCTTCTCTACCTTTGCCACAAGCCTTTACTACTGCTCTCACCCTCGCTTCCTTCTGTCTTCTGCTTCTCCTACACACCCATACCACCACACCCAGCTGTTCTAAACCCAGGGCTTTTAACCATCTCCCAGCCCTCCTCATGCTGATTTGAGACGTTCTGGTTAGAGAGAGAATGAATGTGGATGGGGTTGAATGAGTGAAGAGAAGGGGAAAGACAGAGGAAGTCATGACTGAATGGTGTTGATGTGATTTGGAAAAAGAGGTGAGACATTTAAAGAACAAAAGGTAATTAAGATAACTGACAGCCAGTTTGGTCTAAGGTGCTGGGAGACCGTGAGGTCTAGTCCTCCCTTAGGCATGAAGGCCACTGTGGTGATTCTGGGCCAGTCAATCTCAGACCACCCACCTCACAGGGTGGTTGTTGTGGAGAAAATAGGAGGTGGGAGCATTCTGTATGCAGCCTTGAGTTGTATAAATAAAGGTGCAGTATAAATGTTGTTGTTATCATCTTCCTTGCAATCCCTGCACAATTTCCCAGACATTCTGAAGGGTCCCCAGTGTTTCAGAGCAAATTAGAAGATAGGAAAGGTTTTAGGGAAAAAGAACAATTCACAAAAATCACTTCCTTTTCCATCCAATTTTGGTGTTTCTTGTTAACTCAGAGGACATGTGTTAAATGTGCGTGTTATGTGCATTACCTTTTCACCATAAGTATAAATTGTTTCACTTCTTTGTTTGTTATAGCTTCTGGAAAAAACAAATAACATTTTTGAGGAATCAGATTCAACAGCGGCAAGAAGTCCTTTGCATTTAGCTGTAAGTATAGGTTAGGAGAAATACTGTTCTAATAAGATCACACGACCTTCTGTTTCTTATCTAAAATTTATTGATTATTACTTATGATGAGACTTGTTTTCTTTGAGGCATACCCAGATATCTCTAACCAAATTCATGGATCAAAGCCAAAAATCCCCAGGTTAAAACTTTGCCACTGCACTAAAGCTAGCACTCTCTAAAACAGAAGCCTCCTCTTGGAGATGGGGAAAGGGTTGAGGTCAGATTTATTTAAGCTATGTTTTGGGGCTGATCTAGATATTATGCTGTTGGCTAGAATAATAGATCCAAGAATCATGTGAGGATTTCTTTCTCTATTATGTCCAAATTGTTCATATAGGTTATATTAATATTCAATGCAATTTTGTGCACTTCAGAATTAATTCCAGGACATAGTCCAACTGCAGCTCCAGATATCAATTACAGAGAAGCAAATGTGGCTAACATTTGTTTGAAAACTCTTATTCATTGAAACTTCAATAAGCTGAGTTGATGCACTTACCACTACAGTACTAATAAAATATTCTTACATTAGGGAGCATAAGCATATAAAGGAATTCAAGGTTAAAGCCTGTAACTAGTGTAGTAACATAATTAATTGCAATGTAATATGTGAACCAAAAATGTCACTTAAGACTTTACTTAAGTCTAAATAGGGATTTGTCACACAAGGAAGTCCTTACTATTTATTACAGCAACTGGAGACCTAATAGTCAAGTAATAAAAATCAAATCAAATACTCTCAGTGGAGTCTGAGAAACTCTGGAAGATTTAAAATGCATTTGTTTATATATGCTGTTTACAATTAATTTTCCCGTTGCTAACTTCCCCTCAAACTCTTCTGAGAAGTTTTTTTGCAAAATAGTGGGCAAATGTTCATTACCACATGTACAGAAATACACACAGGACTCTTTATGAAATACTCTCCCCTCAGAAGTATGTGCAGCTTCCATTTGCTGTGATTATGTAAACTGATCAAAACTTTTCCTTCAGCATACTTCCAGTCCCAGCTGACTAACTGTGGCATGTATCTTGTCTTTTATTTGGGATTTTATCTTTGCTTTTGGGGTTATTTTTACTTGTTGATAATATTTGGATTTAACTATTTATTATTATTATTCCATTTTTCTGTTTTCATTTTGTTTGATGTTGTATGCCTCCCAGGATTCTTTTGGATTGGTGTAGGTTATAAAAACAATTTTTAAAAAATAATAAATAAATAAATAACTTTTGTTCCCAGTTCAGATTCTTTTCTTCTATTGGGATGCATATATTACTTATTTCCAAAAACTATTACTCTATTTTCATTTAATTTTTAATAGGATAAAATCCCTACAGGTTTAGTTTACATACCAGTATTAATGATCTTTTAATAATGCAATTTCAGAGAAAAACCCTGAAAGGTATAATTTATTTTGATGTGGTAAATAATTGTGAAATAGGTTTCATCAGCCTAATAAGATTTCTTCAACGTTCAGTTTGTAATTATATCAGGAGAAATCTTGATGTATTCTCAGTGTTTGAAAATCACTGGTCTTAAGTATCTGATTTTATTTCCTAGGCCTATAATGGTCATCATCAAGCATTGGAGGTGCTGCTTCAGTCACTAGTAGATCTGGATATTAGGGATGAAAAAGGACGTACTGCCCTGGACCTCGCTGCATTTAAAGGACACATGGAGTGTGTCGAAGCGCTCATCAATCAGGGTGCTTCTGTCACAGTGAAAGATAACATCACACAACGAACCCCACTTCATGCCTCAGGTATGTTAGATGCTATTATTTTGTTACACTGACTACAATGAAAAAGAATGGTATGCAGAAAAGCTCATGGGGACCATCTGCTATGTAAGTTTGGTTCCTTTTTAAACAGAAAAACGTGCCTCTTTAGCAGTGGGAGATAACTGTAGCAAAAACTGCAAACTCTGGTTTACATATAGTTCCCATTGATGTGCTAATGTCATTTTGTGTATTGTATGACCTCGGAGTTCTACATGATAATCCTAGCTGAAGCGACAATCAAATTATAGCAGTTTTAGAAAATTACTAGTCCATATACACTAAGTTCTTCATGAATAAGGAAATTGATATTTAGAGTGAAAATCTCTAAATTTTATTCACTAATGAGTTAATCTGCACTATGCACAAAATGCATGTTTTGCTAATCCTCCAATAATGAGGAAATAGAGAAAAGAAAGTGCAACTTCTTATTACTTAAAATAGAACAATGGTGTGCTGATTAGATATTTACAGTGAGTCTTGGTCCTTGAACCTTATTACTATGACTTATTGCAGGGTTGAGCAGTAATGAGATCTGGCTCTACAGATCTTCTGACTCCTAGTTGTGCATAATCTTTTTGTCCAACCAAATGCTATCCCAACATTTCTCAATTATATCACTGAAGTTAAGAAAGCTTGGGATAACTAAGATTGGATTATTCTGTGAAGTTCCATTCAAGTTCTGGTGCTTACAACAAATTCCTGGGTTTAGAATTCTGTGCCTCTAGTACCAGACTCCAGCTAGTAGATCTCAGCATTCTCTGGATTAGATCTAGCAAATCTGTTTCTCCTCTGGCTTGGGCTTGCTGTTAGGCATTTTGAATTTAGATCAACTCATCTGTAATTGGATATATCTATTTAATTTTCCTTGTGCTCTGGTTTGGAAATGATTATACATTGCTGTTTCTCCATTAGTTTTAGAGTAGCTAACAAATAAACTAAGTATAATATTTTGTATTGAAATGATGCATTATCTTAGCATGGCCTGACAGAGACCTCTGTTGGCTGAATACAGTGTTTACATTGTCCATCAATAACAGTCGAAGCAGGCAAAATTTGGCTATATTAGATAGGATTTCTTTATAGTAGAAGCTCAAGACTTTGTCACCTGCTGCTGCTGTTACTTGTTCTATGTCTTTGGGTGCTACAGCAGTGTTGAAAAACAATCTTGAAAAATGTAAGATAAAGTGTTTTTTCTACTGGTAAAATATACAAAAATCTGAAGGTTGTTTCTCAACTACCTATTTTCTCATCCCCTCAAAGGCAAATATGTATTTTGGCTCTTCTTCTTGGCAGTCAATATTTTTGGAAAATAGGCATTAAATAATTAAAATATTAATTAATAGGAATTAAATAATTAAAATTTGTATCTAAATTTACTTCTTATATTTGAAAACAAATTTCAGGAGTGAATATATAGGGATATTTTTCTTTCTTAATAGATTAGCCATAGACATTCTCTCCTAAATATTACTTGATACAAGTTTAACTCCTTCCAGGCTTTTATTTGCAAAACATTTAAATTATATCTTTCCCCTTTATAGTCATCAATGGGCATACATCATGTCTACGACTTTTATTAGAAGTAACAGATAACCCTGACGTGGTGGATGCCAAAGGACAGTAAGTTTATTTCATCTTAAAATTGCTAT
Source organism: Candoia aspera (assembly GCF_035149785.1). Classification (NCBI taxonomy): domain Eukaryota; kingdom Metazoa; phylum Chordata; class Lepidosauria; order Squamata; family Candoiidae; genus Candoia; species Candoia aspera. Next base: position 178,888,865 of record NC_086153.1, read on the forward strand.
TGTACATTTATAATTTGAGCGACCTTGGGAACATTTTAAGCAATAGCATTTAGATATAGCAATACATGGCCATGTTGTCCTCATTCAAGGATGTTCAGAAGTTAATTTAATATCCTCAAATTAGAATAATGCCATGGCTAGCCAATTAATGGTACTGCTGTCAGTTCTTTGACTGATAGCATTGGAGGCAGAGAGGAGAAAAGCAGTTGGACACAACAGTTACAGCTCTAAGAAACTGGTAACCAAAGACAAGAATCATGGTTATGCCTGTGTGAGGCAAGAAGTGGAAGAAGCAAATTTGCAGCAATCCTAAAGAAATGAGATTACAGTTGGTGTTGCACTGTCTATGCATGTCCAGTAGATTTTTCTCTGAGATTTCTGTCACAGAAAGCATTCTACCCCATGCTAGATACCAGATGAATGTGTGTTCTTCTTTTATTGTAACTGTATCCCCAAGTTCTCTATTTTATATCTTAGACAAAATGGTAGTGAGAATAAAAGTTTGGAGTAAAGGACTCCTTAGGAATGCGGACTAAATGTGTCTCCTTTTAATATGAATTAGGATCTTGAAGGTGAGCCTACTCTAGCTCCCTCTGAATCTCTTTTCTTGGAGTCAGTTCTTTTATATGTGATTATATCCTATAAAAATCTTCCTGCACATAGAAAAATAGCACATCTTTCTGTACGCAATGAATTTCTCTCTGGCCTCCCCCTGCCTCTTCCCCTGAGAAGATCCAGCTGTGAATTGCTGAAGGGCAAAAAATATTTTTCCTCTGGATTTTATAAACTGACTCTGATAATACTACAGTGTGACAAAGAACTGGAATCCAGAAACTGGTTCATCAATATAGCCATATGCTATGGGCAACAGGACAGAATAGAAATATCACAGCCCATTGTCTGTCCTTTTCCTCCAATAACAGGCAAATTAGAAATGGGCAAATTCCCAAATAGGTACGGAAAATGTTTCCACATAAACCTTTTTATTTAGATTCTGTCCTGTTCAATAGATTGAACTTTACATTTATTTTTCAAAAATAAGATTAAGAATTAAGCATAACATCTTACAAATAAATGATATAATGATAATGTGGAAGCCTTTTGCATACAGTCTGATTTCAAATAAAAATCTTAGCAACCTACAATAGACTAATTAACCATGGATTTATCTTATTTATGTATAGTGTTACCACTAGCATTGTTTTGATTTTTTGTAATTAATGGGAGTGCTGTGGGAGACATGTTTTAGATAGAAATTTAACGTATTGTTTTATTTCCATAATCATAGGTTCTACTCCTTTTCATTCTCATTTTAGTCTTAAGAATACCCAAACAAAAACAGTTAAGAAGGAGAAGCAGCATTAAGTAAAGACAACTAATCAGAAATAAAAATTTTGCTGCTCATTTTTAGATTATGGGTAAAGATTGAATATTAATGCTTCATGAACCTCCAATATTATCAAATCTAGCTACATCTGGCAACATGGATAGTAACTGATAGATATGGCAATGTTTGGAGAAGTGGCTAATATTTTTGGATAATACATTGAATAAAGTCACAGATGAGGAATATATGATGAAAATTGTGGGCCTCTCATTTTTTAGAACTCCACTGATGCTTGCTGTGGCTTATGGGCACATAGACGCTGTTTCCTTGTTACTTGAAAAAGAGGCATCTGTTGATGCAGCTGATATCCTGGGATGCACTGCTTTACATCGAGGGGTAATTTCTGATTTTATCCTGAGTTTCTGCTGTATGTGTTTTCAATTGCTGCTCCTGCACATACATCTAATAATGGCAGACATGAATACAGAACACTGAACCTGACTTTGATTCTAACATGTATCATGTAAATCTCTGAATGCTAGCTGCTTAGGAGAGGCAACAGTGACCTAGAAGCTGCTGGGTAGCCTTTGTTGGAAACTGCTCTATTAGATGTCTCTTAGTCCTTAATTTTTTTAAAGCAGTGTTTTAAAAGGGAGGCAAGAAAGCCGGCTGGGCGACCTTGGGCCAGTCCGTCTCTCTCAGCCCAACTCACCTCACAGGGTTGCTGTTGTGGGGAAAATAGGAGGAGGGAGGAGTATGAGGTATGTTCGCCGCCTTGAATCATTTATAAAAATAATAAAGGCGGGATAAAAATTAAATAAATAAATAAATGGGTACTATGTATTATGTGTAACTTGATTGGAGAAGAAAATATGACAAAAGCTGTGCAGTACACAGCTATATAGCACTACCCTGGAGGGGAGATATACTATCTAGATAGTATATGTAGATGTGATAGTCTCAAGGTATGTAGAATTGTGCCACAGACATTTAACAGAACTCTAGGAGCAATGGCTCCATTCCCAACTCATATGTTGGAGCTAGGAAAGGTACCATAAGACTGCCTTTAATGAGATGCAGTCAAGTCAGGTACAAAATCCTGTTTCTTGGATAGAGAGGCAGAATTTTGGCAACCCAAATTTGATCACCTATTAAGGCTTTAAGGTTTTATGATGATTAGAAGAAAGGCAATTTGGGGGGGGGAGGTCTACTCATAGCTTTACGCATAGGATTTGTAGGTCATTGCCTTCTGTCAAGAGTCCTTTGTGCACAGCTCATTGGGTTCGTGGTAGGATTGTGTATGCCTACTGACATAAGTACAGTAGATGCCCTGAAGATATCTAATTTTCTGATTTTTACCTAAACATGACCAGGCAACTAGCGACTTTGGGGGTGTTCCTCTACTTTTCAAATTTAAATGATGAAATACTTGGAACATGTTGTTCAAAGTTGCCTCATCCTCATATTAATTAATTAATTGTTGTTGTTTTCAAGTAGCCCAATTTTAAAAAGTTTCTTATATTTCCAAGAGTGGGAAAAATTAAAATACTTCCTAGCAGTACAAGATGCACCATCACCATAAACATTTTAGATTGACTCTTTTGGATGCCCACTGAAAATGTAATTACTCTCAGCATGCCTGGAACACTTTTGAAATTTGTTCTAAAGTTTTAAAAAATGGTATTTCAGATATACCCAGAATACCCAGGCTATCAACTTCCATCTGAATCTTTTTGTTTTTCCATCAACATTCCGGTCTTTTTTTCCTTATCACAGAAATATCTTTTAGCAAGGAAAGAATAGTGGCCCAATGTATTTGTGCTTGGAGCCCTTGGTCTGGAAGCATCCTTGATGCAGTATGTGAGAATATTTTTATAAAGAACATTGTGAAAATGATTTCCTTTCATTAAAATTTTGGAGAAGACAGTATCCAATGTCCATGTTTCCATATATGCAAGATATTAAAACATCTCTTTGTCATTGACTGTCCAAGTAGACAATGTCTTACTCCAGAAACAGCCCAAATCTTTATCATTAATATTTCAGACAGGCTTTTAAGTCACTAAAAAATTCAGTTTATATTTATTTAAGATTGTTGGTTACCTTGAGTAGCTTTATGAGCTGAAAGGCAGGGCATAAATCCAGATAATAAATGAATATTTTACTAAAATGAATCTAATTTTTAACTTTTTTGGGAAAAAATACAGATTATGACAGGGCATGAAGAATGCATTCAGATGCTGTTGGAACAAGAAGTATTAATTCTGTGTAAGGACGCCAGGGGCAGAACACCTCTACATTATGCAGCAGCTCGTGGTCATGCCACATGGCTGAGTGAATTAATGCAGTTGGCACTTTCAGAAGAAGACTACAATTTTAAAGATAATCAGAGTTATACACCATTGCACTGGGCTTCTTATAACGGTAATCTTTTATGCGAAGCAGATATTTATCATCGGGTCTTAACTTTGGTGTGGAAATTGGATGCAAAGAGAGATTACAGTGCTTCTAAAACAATAATTGTACCTTGTTGTAAATTGCTAGGGCTTTGGCACCATTCCCAGATCAATGCCATGCCTTTATGATCCACATTGTCTCCATTTGGCAGCTGACCCAATTTCTAGTACAAACTGCAAATGGTCCAGTTTTCAGACTGAGACTCTGAAGCTCTGAGCTGTTTTTCATTTGGTAGGAACTTCCAGTTTCTGGATTTCCCCTTCCCTGCCAAGGTTTTGCAATATTTTGAACACACCGGTGTTTTATATTGAGCAATAGAATAGAGTTGTGGCAACTTATCAGTGGCCCCCCAAACAGAAACCACAGTGATTTTTTTTTATGTTACCAAATGAATAGAATTATTTTATTTTTAAAAAAAGAGAGAAACCAGAGTCATAAAGCATGTGCAGTGCCTGCAGATGTGTCTCAGGTTCAGTGCCTGGGATCTTCAGTTCAAACCACCTGGGAGAAATTTCTGCTAGTCAGAGTGAACAATAGTAGGAGGGCACCATTTTGACTCTGAATAAGCTATCTTCATAGAATCTATACCAAACCAGACTATAAAGGATATTTCTTTTAACAGTACAAAGCACTTTTTTGTATTGGGACTTGAAATCATTATCTGATCTCTTACAGGAAATGAAAACTGTATAGAGGTACTGTTGGAACAGAGACCTTTTCGCAACTTTAATGGAAACTCTTTTTCTCCATTGCACTGTGCAGTGTAAGTAGACATAGCAGTAAATCTCACCTCCTATAGCCTAGGCTGTGTGCCAAGCTAAACTGGTATATAGAAGTAATAAAGCTTTTGAGATAATGCTATTTTCATGTCACTAGTCTCCAATCCAACAATACTCATAGCCATGAGGGATTAAAAAGTCTTCTCAGGAAATGTCTGTAATTAGGAATGAGCCATTTTCACCATAATGTATGTACTTTTGATTGCTAGTTTTTCTGTACTTTAAACTTTGATTTAAAATTGTGCTCTGAGGTTTTTAATAAAAGCAGAAGGCAAACTTGACCTGAACTGAACATTAGTGAGACCTGGTCATAATTATTCTCATTTTTTGGCTGTAATACAGAATGGTTGGCCATTACTTTCTTCAAGGATATTTTTTAGTTTCCAGTCTAGCCCACAGTCCTATATTCTCTGATGATCACTCATCCAAGCACTAAGCAGGCACAGATCAGCTTAGCTTCCAGTGCCATGGTGGCAATCCTCTGCCTCTTTCTGAAGAAGTAGTCTGTTAGTCTGCTGCAGCTGAGACAGGAAGAAGTCTTGGGACGCCTTGCACATTAACATGTTTATTGCAGAAAGTTTTGGAGTAACTCTCATGGTTGCTAAGTGGGAGTCTTCCAGGGAGAACTGGAATTATAGAAGACCTAGTCAGTGGCAATGACATGGTTTGATTAGTGATAATGTGCTAAGAACTCCCACTCTCTCTTTAATCAATGCCTGAGGACGTTACTGTCCTTAACCATACCGTATATAGTCAAAGTGAAAATGGGGACAGATCTGCATCTCAGTCTTTTCAGTCTTTAGCTTCCGCGTCTTCCCTTGTGGCTTGGTTGCGGCTGCTAAGTAGCTATGAGAGCAGCATCCCACACTGCCAGAGTTACATGACTAGGAAAGCTATAATAAAAAAACAAATTTTAAACGTGTGTTACCTTGCTTTAAATGAACATCTTTTAAGGAAGCCACTTCATGCATTTCCATTAAAAATCATAGGAGGACTTTGTTTATTTGTTTGTTTATAAATTTATTCACTGCCCATCTCTGCCTCAAGGGAAACATACATTGTTTCTGCCTGTCCAGTTCGACCTGGTAGGCTGGGTATGCTGCGCGTCCCGTCAGCCAGGGAACAGCGGTTGGTGAGGACTAGAAGGCGTGCCTTTTCGACCGTAGCGCCTGCCCTCCGGAATATTCTCCCTGCAGAGATCAGGATGTCCCCGACCCTGTTGGCCTTTCATAAGGCTGTGAAGACCTGGTTATGTGCCAGGTCCTGGGGCCCCGAGTATGTGAATGGCCCTGTTTCTTGGTTATATTAACATCCATGCATTGCTTACTTGGTGGCCATGTATGTATGTATGTATGTATGTATATATATATATTGTTTTAATTGAAATTGTTTTAATTGTTTTATAGTTTTTATTGTTGTAAGCTGCTCAGAGTCACTTGCTGAGGTGGGCGGCTATAGAAATTGAATAAATAAATAATTATGTAATACGTGTAAAGTGAATGTACAGAGAAGGAAGTAGGAATGTGGCCTCCTTCGTTTTTTGATTCCCCCTCTGATCCCATATGCATTCATCGTAACTTCTGAAAAAACCGATGGAGTATGGTGTGTATGCATTAGTGGTTCCTTGTTCACCCATGTGAACTTATATACAGTTCTAAGAAGAAGAATATGTAAGGGTCAATGAACCAGTTCAGCCATGATTTATATATCGTATCTTTCAAACTATGCTATGGACAGAGCTGGCTATAAATCCAGGCTATCAAAGTTCTAGACTGAGGTGTAATGGCAAACCTGTACTGAAATTCAACCCAGGGAAAGGATGTCCAAATATGCTATCAAATTAATGGAATAAATTACATTAAATGAAAAGGTATCATTCCAATATGCTTTTTCCCTTAACAGAATAAATGATCATGAAAATTGTGCTTCACTACTCATTGGGGCATTTGGCGCTGGCATTGTCAATTGTAAAGATGAAAAAGGAAGGTAAGAATTACTTGGATGAAGTGTTATTTACTTTCATTTAAAAAAAAACGGAGACAGTGGTTTGTATCATACTGATATTAATCTGTTAAAGGAAACCTCTTTCATCTGTCAGTAAACTGGAAAGAAAAACCATTTTGAAGGATGTTTCCTCCCTATTGAGCACCCCACTTACATTGTTCTAAAGCAGCGTTTCTCGACCTTGGCAGCTTGAAGAGGTGTGGACTTCAACTCCCAGAATTCCCCAGCCATGCTGGCTGGGGAATTCTGGGAGTTGAAGTCCATACCTCTTCAAGTTGCCAAGGTTGAGAAACTGTCTGGATATAGGGCAAGAACCACGCTGAGTCAGAAACTGTATTCTAGTATTTATTGTTCTAGCCTCATAGAATCCAGCTAAACTGAAACAGAACTAGCAAACTCTAGTGGAAAACCCCCAAAACACTAAGGCAGTTCTTTTCTTATTGTCCTGGCTGGAAGCCCAATGGATTCCACACTGCGGGTGCGCTTTTCTCCCTGAAGAGGGCCCCCTCTTTCTTTGCCAGCAACCTCCATTACAGAAACATTGTTAAGAGTCACCCAACCCTCCAAAGAGGATTGTTAGAGGGAATAAAAGAAAGGGGTGTCCCCATTCCACTATTAAAGATTTCCACCAGGTCAAAAATATTTCCTTCAGTGAAGAGTGTTGGCAGAGTGCTAGAAAAGCCTTTGGCCCAGGAGAGATCAGAAAAGTCACACACCAGGCATTTCTATAAAAATAATTTTATTTACAGAAAGCAAACATATTTACAGGCTCTCAGTGAGAGCTGCTTAACTCTCTACATGCCTACACAGAAGGGAAACTGAAACTAAAACAAGTCCAGGCAAGTTCTTCCCCCCAGGTGCAGAAATTATCATCCGAAAAGAGGACAATTAAATTCAACCTCTTCACCTGGCCAAAATGATTAGTTACCATAGTAACCTTACTCTGTAGTAGAAAACATATTAACAAAGAGATATGAAATTGATTGCATCTGATGGGTTGAAATACAACTACTGAACTCTTAAAAAGCTGGGGTTACTGATTTCATAGATAATCAGTGCCTAACTCAGCTAAAACCAAGCGTTGACTGCCTTAATAAACAAATCTTCACTGAAATTTTGTAACAAAGCTTTCTCAGTTACGGCTCCTCACTTTTGGAATGCCCTGCACCTTTCATTTTATAAGGCTTGTGCTCTTCTCCTTTTAAGCAATTATTAGATACCTATCCATTTTCTTTAGGATTTGAAGGAATCTGATTTGTGTCGCTATTGAACATTCTTGTTTTATTATGGCTTTTATTCTGGCTGAGTTTGGTTTGACCTTTGAATAATATTTTATTATTTTAAATAATAATATATTTTCTCCTGAAATATTAGATTAAGAGATGGATTAGAAATAAATAAAAATCAATGGTATTAGTAATAAATAACTCAAATACCCAAACGTTTCTGTGTTCCATTTTTTCCTAGAACTCCACTTCATGCAGCAGCCTTCGCTGATCATGTGGAATGCTTGCAGCTCCTTTTAAGTCACAATGCACAAGTAAATGCTGCAGATAATTCAGGGAAAACTCCACTTACCATCGCTGCTGAAAAAGGGCATGTAGGGACTGTAGGTAAGGAGCTGCTTACTAGGAACTGAACAAAATTAATGCCATTATATAGTTCTCCTAATGTATTATATATCTGTTGGGTAAGAAAAAGCCATCTGTATTGCTTCTCTTCATGACACCTGAGGATCTTTCAAACTTCATTTCTTTGCTAAGGTTTTCAGTAGAGTGGTTTGTTACTGGGTGGAATGCATGTAAAGGGTTAACTGGCAACTTCCTTAGAAGAAGGGCAGGCCAGTGGAAGACTAAGAGAACTTCAAGAGGAAAGGAAGGAAGACAGGAGAGGAGCTGTGCCAGCTGGAGGGAAAGGAAAAGAAAAGGAGATAACCAGTATATAGGGAAGGAAAAAGAAATACCGGAAGGTCTTCTGACAAACCAAACAACCATTCTGATTCTGTAAATAAAGCATAGAGGAGGAACTTACTGATGTGCTGTTCAAAAGAATACACACACAGGTACGTGTATTATGCTATTCCTTTTCAGAATAAGCAACAGTAAGCAAAGCACAAAAAGATTGAGAAGTAGCAAGTAGAAGAGAGCAAATAAGTGAAAAGAAAATGAAATCTAAATAAATCTAGTTTACACTAACTTGATTTCTCTGTACGTTTCCATATCTTTCTATCCTTGCTTCTACCATGCCCACATATCAGTTCAAACACGTTCTTTAAACTTGTCCTCTCTCTCTCTTTAGGATCTCCTCCACTCACAGCCATATCTTCCTCCATTTTCTCCTTCCTTTCATCCCATTCCCTATTTCTTTAGATATTCGTTTTGCGATTCAGTCCTTACTAATTTTTTCTATATGGCCAAACCACTCAATGTACTTTTTTCATACTGGCCATTCACTTTTGTATTCAGTCCACATTCATTTATCCATCACCCATAGGTCATAACAACAGTATGAGAACTCTTCATTATTTTGTAATGGTGGCAGTGAGATACTAACAATATTTATTTTATCTCTAAAACCAATTTAGAAGAAATTATGTCACATATAAATTATGTGAACAACATACAGACTTAGGAATGTTCACAATTCAGAAAACACTACATATGGAACACAAATGTATTGTTTGCACGACTGAATTTGTCCATTTCAGATGACTTTGGACTGTTTTACAAAACTAAAACCACAGTACCAAATAACCATAGCAAAAAAAAATAGTGACCAAAACCCTCCATCCATATTCTTCACAATACCTGGGGCCCATTCATCCTTCTAACTCAGTGGCAATACATGATCCAGACAATATCATTCTCCATTTGTGATCCTACCATCTTTTCCCACAATTTATCCCAGCATTTTTCATGTTGCAAAAAATCAATTAAAAAGGGAAATGTAGAATAACTGCACCATGCTTTTTGAATAGTAGCACTAAAAGCCCTTTGTCTGGGAAAAAAACATTGTTTATGCTGCTACTTTATTGAGTTTTGCTTAGATCTCTTTTATTACAGTTTTGTTTTTCTTACTAATTTTATTATGTGAACTTCATCTGAAGAGTCTGCAGATACTGGAATTGGTATTATGAATGTAATGTTATGGAATATTTTGTTTTTTGATATCTTAGATTTTTTGGTGAACAGTGCTAACGCTGATCTAACCTTGACGGATAAGGACTTGAATACATCCTTGCACTTGGCTAGCAGTAAAGTATGTTTAAAACCGTATATGGTTGTGTTTGTATCAGCACATCTCCAGGGCTTTACAAAGCAAGTCAGATACTGGCACTTGTGTTAGAGTAAACATTTCCCATGTAAATTAGGTTCTATATGAAATGGTGTAGAGCACAAAGTGTATGGTTATGTAGTGAGTCTTTTAATGTATCATACAACTTGCAGCAACCAATACATCCTAGTATCAGTCTGTACTTTTTCTGAAAGTGATAATAGTTTTAAAATCTTTATATTATAATACTGTGCATGAAGCTGAGTAAAATTATGGTGAGGAAACAGCTTGTTTAAAATAAATCCAAAGCTCCAAAACATTCAACAAAATTTGCCCTTTATTATTGAAAAGTTCATTTTTATTGTTTGTACAGGTAGTCCTCACTTAGGGACCAACAACTCCATTATGACCGTGATTTGCGATTTTACTTCCGCCTTCCCTGTTAACTCTACTTGTTGCAAGCCAGTTGTGAAGCACACAAATGGCGATCTCAAGACCGCGGAAGGCTGTGACAGTTGTAAATCCGGATTGGTCACAAGGCCTTTTTTTTTAACCCCACTGTAACTTCAAATGGTCGTTAAACGAGGTAGCTGGTAAGCAAGGACTACCTGTATATTATATGCCCTGGAAATGGCAATGCTGAAATCCCACAGTCCTGTGCCATGCTGATTGATGCTAACAAGACCTGAAGTCCACATAGTGCATCCCACATTCTAATAGCAAGCCATTTTATTTTTTAGTTAGTTTAAATATCACAAGAAGCCTGGGGTGACTCCACACTTTGCAGTAATATAAATGGAGTTAATCAAAGGGGAAGGGAGATCTAAAAGAGCCCTGTGAGAACTACTCCTGCTCTTGGTTATGAAATACTCAGTGAATGGGGTGGGATGGGCTAAGAGAAAGAGACAAGGAGAGGAAAAACAGAATGCTGGATTTTGGGAAAGAGCGTCATTGGCTTGTCTACTAGCAAAGAGCCCCATAATACTTTTTTTTACTGAAGGTTCCATTGGTGCTTAGAATACAGTTTCTTAGCTTTGCTGTATTTGAAGTTATAGACTTTGCTTGCTCTTTGTTAGTTCTGAAAATCTCTCATTTCAGTAGGAACTCATAACAAGCCATGATAGCTTTTTCCCATACATAAATTTACTTATCAGCTCCTCCCAGTCTTCACTACTATATTCTTAATGGAAATAATCCTGCTGTGAGTGAATGGCAGTCACCCTGTCTTATCCTAGGGAAATCCTGTTTTTTTTTTTTTTTATGATTTTATGGTTATGATTTCATAGTTACTGGTTTTGTTGTTGTGAGCTGCCCAGAGTTGTGTTTAAGATGGGTGCCCAGAGAATATTTTAAATAAATAAAAAGCCAGCTTGACGGCAGCCTCTTTACAGTTCTTGGACGTTCTTTTAATCAGCCATTACCGAGCCAAACAATCAACAGTAAGAAGGATGACAGAGAAAGTTTAGAGAGCAAGGAGAACTCTCTAAACCTGGAGAACAATTTATGCCACTTTCTCCTTTGCTTGAATATCATGACTTGCTGTAACTGATTGTATCCCCCATCTGTAGTGTGATGGCTTTGGCTAAGTCGAGAACAGAAGAAAAGTGACTAAGATGCATACAGTAACTATGGACATTTAGGAAGCTTGGACTAGCCAGGTGGCCTTTCAGTACTTTTCATTTCTTCTATTGGTAGAACTTCTGGCTTGGGTGTCTCCCCCACTGCCCCCCACACAGACAAACAGATCACTGTTAGGATGTAGGCAAAGTTGTACTTACTAATAGGTAAAGATCTATCAAAGCATCTCTGTCTTTCATCTTAATACATTTCCATGGTTTTCAGAGGGAAGCCTCTCTTCTCACATCTGCTAGACCTCCTTAATAATTAACCAAGATCAGATTACAAAAAACTATGTGTGATAGAATGTCACATAATATTTAGATAGACAGATAGATGTGTATGTGTGTTTGTTTCCTAGGGTCATGAAAAATGTGCCTTGTTAATACTTGACAAGATACAAGAACAGAGCCTTATTAATGCAAAAAACAATGCATTACAAACGTAAGTATAATTTTAATTAACATTTACTATTTATTTAACAATTTTGGTAACATTAAAGTCTCATATAATTGATACTTTTGCATTTTGCAAATAGAGAGTCCACATAATTTTTAATGTTCTTAAGCACTTGAACAAGCTGTGCATAATATCACAGTAGACTTTTTGAAATTCATCAAACCTACCGAATCTAAATATTACATTTTCTAGACCTCTTCATATTGCTGCACAGAATGGCTTGAAGATGGTAGTTGAGGAATTATTAGCAAAGGGGGCGTGTGTACTGGCAATAGATGAAAATGGTAAGTGAAGATATTCATATTATCATTTGTGAACAATAAATTAGCATCCATTATTCATTACGTATGTCTATGTGTTTCTAAAATATGATGAGGTCATTAATTTCCTAATTGTAAAAATAAAACTTGGGTTATCTACTGAAACTACTTCTGTTTAAAATATATAAAAACAAGCCCCATTATTATTTCGTTTGCATACATTTTGGCAACTATACCTTATATAAAGTAATAACAGAATTTTCTAGTTGTATAAAGACATCAGAACTCTTATATGGAAGAGGGTTGCATTTTAAATGTATTAATGCATTCATTTTATGGAGAGGAAGCAAAGCCTATAACATGATTTTTAACTGTTTCCTCATTCTTTCTGAAGTCCTAACTATTTCCCATTCTGGCCACTCAGTAAGTCACTGCCACCTTGTGGCCTTGGCCAGGTGAAATTTTATACGTTTCCTGCTTCTTGGCCTTTTGGTTAAGACCAAATATAATATATTTATAAATGTTCAAGTAACTTCCATTGAGAATCATTTCCAGTTTTGCCCTCTGAAAAAAATTCAGGCAAATCACCTTTCATTTTGAACTTACATATCTGCTCGTTAGTTGCATTACTTACTTGCAGCTTACATATCTGATCATTAGATAATAATCTTGTAGGAAAACAACAGTAATCTCTGATCAAACATATCTCAGACAGGATCTCATGTGCTTAGCTTTGCAGGCCCAGGGTGCGCTTTGGATGTATTGTAGGTTTCTCATAAATCATTCCTATACTACATTACAAATCATTGAGAGAAGATTAAATGCATTTGGTGTGTAGTGTTTGAAGGGGATTTATATTGAATATGCTGAATGTTCATATGGACGTATGGAAGTCTTAAGTATACACTTAATGTAGCTTTCTTGATCTCGGCCTTTGAGAGCTAGGGATTAACCGTATTAAGTCCTTAATTAAATGTTGACCAGATATCGCGTACCCAAAAGTAAAACACTGACTAGAATCCGAAGATAGAACTGGGCTTGTGAAGAAAAAGCTATAACAAAAAATAGTGGCATGCTTTTATGGGGTCATTGACTCCCTCTTTCCCTACTCATTAAAGAAGAGGTATTTTTCTTAATATTCAAAATGTCCTTAAAATTCTAAAGGCATTTAATAGGGGAAGGAAGGCCCATTATTTTGTGTAAAATACTTTTTATTAAAAATGCAAAGCCAGTGCTTAAACAAATAACTTTGGATTGTGTGATGGCAGTTAAACTTTTAACACACCCACACACAAACCCATCGTCCTTCTCAGTTTTTGGAGGAAGCATTTTTCCCAGCTCTATGAAATCTTGAGAACCTCGTGTGGCGCAGAGTGGTAGGCGGCAGTATTGCAACCAAAACTCTCCTCACGACCCAAGTTCGATCCCAGCGGAAGCTGGATTCTTGAGCAGCCAGCTCAGGTCGACTCAGCCTTCCATCCTTCCGAGGTTGGTAAAATGAGCACCCAGCTTGCTGGGGAAGGTGACGACTGGGGAAGGCAGTGGCAAACCACCCCACTCTATAGTCTGCCAAGAGAACGTCACAAAAGTGGTGTCCCCCCAAAGGGTCAGACATGACTTGGTGCTTGCACAGGGGACCTTGCACTTTTTTTCATTTTCATGAAATCTTGAAAAAGACATCTTGAAAGAGAACATTAGTTTCTCTTTCGGCTACTCTGCTTCCTAATAAAAAGCAGTTTGAGGTATAGCATGTAATAGGAAATCCACTGTTTTAAAAAAAAGCAGTAAAAATTGTCACTTGGTGAGCCCAAGTATTTGCACAGATCAAAATTAATTTCTTGGGTAATAGTAACATTTGAAGAGTCTTCTTAACTAGTTTATTCAGTTATTTGTAATCAAGCAAACAGGATATAAGGAACAGTTCAGAGATAGGAGGCCCATGTAGTCCTGCACATTGCAAATATATTTAATTTTATAAAATACCTGGTGGTATTTACCAACATTTGTAAAACTGATTAATTGTAATTGGATTCAAAATACTTTTGGAATCATAATTTTTTGAGAAAAGTTTCTATTGTGAATACATAACATATAATTAATTAGATGTATAGCAACATAATGCTCTTATTTATTTATTCATCATATTATAGGCACCATATAGTAGTTAATACAGGTGGTCCTCACTTAACGACCACTCTTTCAGCAATCATTCAAACTTACAACAGCGCTGAATGAGTGGTACTTACATTGGTTGCAGCATCCTACAGTCACTTGATTGCCATTTGCGACCTTCTTTGCTGGCTTCTTACAAGCAAAGTCAATGGGGAAGCCAGCAGGAGGTCACAAATGGTGACCATGTGACATCCTCACTTAACAACCTGCAGTGATTCGCTTAACGACAGCAACCAGAAATGCTGGCATTTCCATCGCTAAGCAGCACAGTCACATGATGTTGTGCTTTACAACTGCATTGCTTAGCAATGGAAATTCCTGTCCCAATTACCATTGTTAAGTGAAGGCTACCTTATACAAAAGTTTGTTGTTGTTGTTTATTCATTTAGTTGCTTCCAACTCTTTGTGACTTCATGGACCAGCCCACACCAGAGCTTACTGTCGGTCGTCAACACCCCCAGCTCCCCCAGGGACGAGTCCATCACCTCTAGAATATCATCCATCCATCTTGCCCTTGGTCGGCCCCTCTTCCTTTTGCCCTCCACTCTCCCTAGCATCAACATCTTCTCCAGGGTGTCCTGTCTTCTCATTATGTGGCCAAAGTATTTCAGTTTTGCCTTTAATATCGTTCCCTCAAGTGAGCAGTCTGGCTTTATTTCCTGGAGGATGGACTGGTTTGATCTTGCAGTCCAACGCACTCTCAGAATTTTCCTCCAACACATTACTTCCAAAGCATCTATCTTCCCTCACTCAGCCTTCCTTATGGTCCAGCTCTCGCAGCCATATGTTACTACGGGGAACACCATTGCTTTAACTATGCGGACCTTTGTTGTCAGTGTGATGTCTCTGCTCTTAACTATTTTATCAAGATTTGTCATTGCTCTTCTCCCAAGGATTAAGCGACTTCTGATTTCCTGACTGCAGTCAGCATCTGCAGTAATCTTCGCACCTAGAAATACGAAGTCTTTCACTGCTTCTACACTGTCTCCCTCTATTTGCCAGTTATCAATCAAGCTGGTTGCCATAATCTTGGTTTTTTTGAGGTTTAGCTGCAAGCCAGCTTTTGCACTTTCTTCTTTCACCTTCATCATAAGGCTCCTCAGTTCCTCTTTGCTTTCAGCCATCAAAGTGGTATCATCTGCATATCTGAGATGGTTAATGTTTCCTCCAGCGATTTTAACTCCAGCCTTGGATTCCTCAAGCCCAGCATGTCGCATGATGTGTTCTGCGTACAAGTTGAATAGGTAGGGTGAGAGTATACAGCCCTGCCGTGCTCCTTTCCCAATCTTAAACCAGTCCGTTGTTCCATGGTCTGTTCTTACTGTTGCTACTTGGTCGTTATACAGATTCTTCAGGAGGCATACAGGATGACTTGGTATCCCCATACCGCTAAGAACTTGCCACAATTTGTTCTGGTCCACACAGTCAAAGGCTTTAGAATAGTCAATAAAACAGAACTAGATGTTTTTCCGAAACTCCCTGGCTTTTTCCATTATCCAGCGGATATTGGCAATTTGGTCCCTAGTTCCTCTGCCTTTTCTAAACCAAGTTTGTACATCTGGCAGTTCTCGCTCCATGAATTGCTGAAGTCTCCCTTGCAGGATCTTGAGCATTACCTTACTGGCATGTGAAATAACTGCCACTGTTCGATAGTTTGAACATTCTTTAGTGTTTCCCTTTTTTGGTATGGGGATATAAGTTGATTTTTCCCAATCTGATGGCCATTCTTGTGTTTTCCAAATTTGCTGGCATATAGCATGCATTACCTTGACAGCATCATCTTGCAAGATTTTGAACAGTTCAGCTGGGATGCCGTCGTCTCCTGCTGCCTTGTTATTAGCAATGCTTCTTAAGGCCCATTCAACCTCACTCTTCAGGATGTCTGGCTCTAGCTCACTGACCACACCGTCAAAGCTATCCCCGATATTGTTATCCTTCCTATACAGGTCTTCTGTATATTCTTGCCACCTTTTCTTGATCTCTTCTTCTTCTGTTAGGTCCTTGCCATTTTTGTTTTTGATCATACCCATTTTGGCCTGGAATTTACCTCCGATGTTTCTAATTTTCTGGAAGAGGTCTCTTGTCCTTCCTATTCTATTGTCTTCTTCCACTTCCACGCATTGCTTGTTTAAAAATAATTCCTTATCTCTTCTGGCTAACCTCTGGAATTTTGCATTTAATTGGGCATATCTCCCCCTATCACTGTTGCCTTTTGCTTTCCTTCTTTCTTGGGCTACTTCTAGTGTCTCAGCAGACAGCCATTTTGCCTTCTTGGTTTTCTCTTTCTTTGGGATGTATTTTGTTGCCGCCTCCTGAACAATGTTGCGAACTTCTGTCCAGAGTTCTTCCGGGACCCTATCTACTAAGTCCAGTCTCTTAAATCGATTCTTCACCTCCACTGCATATTCCTGAGGAATATTAGTGAGCTCATATCTAGCTGATCTGTGGGTCTTCCCTAATCTCTTTAGTCTGATCCTAAATTGTGCAAGAAGAAGTTCGTGATCGGAACTACAGTCAGCTCCAGGTCTTGTTTTTACCGACTGTATAGATGTCCACCACCTTTGGCTGCAAAGGATGTAGTCAATCTGATTTTGATGTTGTCCATCTGGTGAAGTCCATGTATAAAGCCGTCTCTTCGGTTGTTGGGAGAGAGTGTTTGTTATGCAGAGTGAGTTGACTTGACAAAATTCTATCAGCCTATGTCCTGCTTCGTTTTGTTCTCACAGGCCAAGCTTACCTGTAATTCCAGGTGTCATTTGACTGCCCACCTTAGCATTCCAGTCTCCCGTGATTAAAATAACATCTCTTTTAGGCGTGTTGTCCAGTAGGTGCTGCAGATCCTCATAGAACTGCTCTACTTCAGCTTCTTCAGCATCTGTGGTTGGGGCGTATATTTGGATCACTGTGATGTTAGATGGCTTGCCCTGAATTCGAATTGAGATCATTCTGCCGTTTTTTGGATTGTATCCAAGCACTGCTTTAGCCATTTTACTATTAATTATGAAGGCTACTCCATTTCTTCTGTGGTCCTCTTGTCCACAGTAGTAGATCTGGTGGTCACTTGATGTGAAGTGGCCCATTCCAGTCCATTTCAGTTCACTGACGCCCAGAATGTCTATCTTTAATCTTGATATCTCACCAGTAACCACATCCAATTTGCCCTGGCTCATAGATCTTACATTCCAGGTTCCAGTGGTGTGTTGATCCTTAGAACATCGGATTCGCCGTTCACCACCAGCACCGTCGGCCGCTAGCCGTCCTTTCGGCTTTGAGCTAGCTGTGTCATCACGTCTGGGGCTAGTTGAACTCATCCTCTGTTCCTCCCCAGTAGCATTTTGACCATCTTCCGACCTGGGGGTCTCATCTTCCGATGGTATACCGACATATCTCTGGTTGTACTGATCCATTTAGTTTTCACGGCAAGAATACCGGGGTGGGTTGCCATTACAAAAGTACTTTTGTAAAATTGCACACCTCTACCCAGTGGTTTGCTGAAAAATGTGTAACAAATCCCAGGGTTGACACCAATTGAAGGGGAAAAAATCCCCAGATCCAATATACAAGTGGAAACCATACAATCAGGTTCAGCCAAGTTTATTGAACTGCACAGGGTACAGAATACAGGTTCTGCCCACTAATAGGGGGCAAGGCGAAAACTTATGTAGTGATCTTTACAATAGCAACAGAACCCGTCCTCCTAGCAACTCTTCATTCCTAGTCCTGATTCCGTCTATTCAGTAAGCTTTGATTAACAATCAGGAGTCGACTTCCTTATTTCAGTAGCCATTCCCTGAGGCTGCATTTCCAGCCACTGAGTAAGCTATTTGTAATTGTGTGTGCTTTTAAGCTTTTTACTAAGCATTTTAAGCATTAAACCATATCCAAAGCCGTTTTGTTATGCCAGGCTGATTCTCTGGTTAATTTTCACCTTCACTCTGCTGGCTCCATTGTTGTTGCTGTGCCACACTGCGATCCGTCAAACGGTGATTGGCACCCTAGGCATAGCAGGTCAGTTCTGCTCTCAACCAGTTCACAGAATTCCATAAAATTTAATAATCAGCTCTTGCAAGCTGGCTCTAGCATACCACTGCCCCTACCATACAATTCCAAGGAATTATACTTAGGAAGTACTGGATTTTTTGTCAGCAAGGGGCCAAATCAAAAAACTCTGGCTAGATTGGGCAGCTGCAAAGAGTTGGCAAAGAGCCACACATCCAGACTATTTTCACAATCCTGAGATCATGCTGTAGCAGCAATGATACTAGCTTATACTGTCTGTCTACCGCAGCAGTTAACATCTCTCAAAGCCTCACAGACAATATGGCTGGGAAAGGCTGAGCGTATCCAGCGTAAGACATATATTCCAGTAGGCATTGTGCATGCACATTTGTTGCTCTGCTATTGTGAAATACATCTAGTGTTGCTGCTCTTGCTTTCCTTGACTGGGAAGGGAGCAGAGCAGTAGTGATTGGCAGCCAGTGGATGGTGCAAAGAAGAGGATATGCCAGATGGCTGCCCTGTGTCCCCTACATTAGCCTGCCACCTTCTGTGGTGGCAGGTGCTGTCTTGTCAGTTTTGAAGTAAGCTCAACTACCTTTCCAGTTAACATTCTGCATGAAATAGGGTAGGGCACTGTGTCCTTTATTTCAGATAGAAGCTTTTGAGCCGTTTATGTATCTAGGTACAGTAATTGAATTAGAATGGAACCGTAATTGCATCTATATGGTTTCAGACGTATTCTGAAGCTTCCTTTCGTAGCAAATAGAAAACATCCACTAAGTAATAACTTAAAGCTGCATGGAAGTCCATATTCTAAATAAATGATTATTATAACTACAGATCGGCATCCATATGAATTTCCATATTAAGTGTATGTGTGTAAAGGGAATCCACCAATAGCAGAGTTGGGGTTTTTTTTCAGTAAATATGTAGTTTATGGACATCTCTTGTAGTATCACAGCATGTTGATGGTTTGCTAAATGCTCTGATTTTTAAAAAAATCGTATCTCAAACAGACAATCCAGCATTTAGTGGACCACAATAATCATTGGAATATTGACTGTTGATTGCCCATAGCATTTGTGTTTCATCTTCATTCATTGGGTCAGTGAAATGTAATGAACCTGATTTCCTCCTGGGCCGGTGTATTATTCTCCCCATTTCCTGCCTAGCAACACAGAGCTCTGAAATGTTCATCAGCTTCAGCAAGCACAGTTTAAACTAATATTAAGCATTGCTTTGGAGAACCATAATTAACCAAGAACAGAAGTGAAAGCTTTCGAGCTCCTGGATATATGGAAGAAAGAGACTTAACTGGGAAGCTAATCTCATTCATACTGTTTAATCTAAGGAGAATATTGCTTATGCAGAAAAATATCCATGTCTTTTTCTATGACTTATTATTATTGCTATTACTACTACTACATTATTTCTGCTCTGTGAGGAAAGACATGGAGCCTCCTTCTCACTGCACAGTGCAGAAACTTGTGAACAGGCTTTTAAGAAAGATACATGCGTGTGTGTGTGTTTATGTGTGTGCGTGTGTGTGTGTTCACATCCAGTTGCTCTGATGCTGTTTGAGATGGGATATCTGTCAAGCTCCCCTGCTATTCTGGAAGCATATAAGCAGAAGGAAAGAAGTGGCCACTTTCCTGAGATCATTTACCTTTCACTTTCCCCGTGAGATAAGGCAACATTGCTTTTTCTACAGAGAGGGACCCAGCTGTCACATTTTAATAAACATGGTTGAATTTAGCTAAAATTGAACATTTGGTTTATTTATTGTAGGTTACCAATATTTTACTTCCTAACAGAAAATATTGCAGAATTAATCATCCACGATATTAATGTTAATCAGATTATTATTTTTGTAAAAAATATAATAATCTATATTTTTAATAATCTATAATTTTTTTCTTAAATGTTACAGTTACTTCTGAATGAAAGCCATTGTTCTCAAAATAACTCTTACATGAACTTCTATCCTGTGATTTAAGTCTAACAGTGTCTTGGTTCATATTGATTCACATTGTCCTCCAGGAGCGTGGTCTACCTGTTTTTATTTCATTTTTTTTGGGAGGTTTTAAGTTGCCTTTTGCTTTTTAATTAAATAGTGCTTGTTATGATCATATTGGCTTAAAACCACTTTGTGAATTACGTACCTTCCCAGCATGTCTAATTTTAAAAGTAACACTGGCTTGTCTGCTGTGATTGTGACTAAACATACATCTCCAGGCTATGAGCTCATCTGGAGATGTATCCAAGGAATGCTCAGATCCTTTCCTAGTTCCCCTAGTACTAACCATGCTTTGTCTGCATTTGTGCCCAGGTCATACACCAGCCCTGGCTTGCGCTCCTAACAAAGACGTGGCTGACTGCCTGGCACTCATTTTGGCTACCATGATGCCTTTTTCTCCTTCCAGTACAATGACGCCTCTCAACTTCGTTTCTTTTAAAAAAGACCATATGAGCAGGACTCATCTCTGCAATAGCTCCAATATGAGTAACACCCTTAACTCATATAGTAAACCCTTAAGTAATGATGCAGGAGCAGAAAACGGATACAATGAAAATGATTCTGATTCTGAAACATTTTGACTTTTAACGTTCAGTGCTCCTTTCTTGATTGCATTTGGATTTAATCTGAAATTTCCTTTAGAAACACCTGAATTCCTGAGTTTCGCGTCACCTTCACTTATGAATGAGAATGGCAAAGACTAAAATTTGCCATTAAATAGAGCCTTTTAGAAAATGTGAGGATTTTTTTAGAATGCACTCTAGTTAATGTTCTACTTCCAGCACTACTGTGCTTTCCATAAATTCTAAGGGCTCCTCTGGAAGTCTCTACCTCCTATTATATGAAGAAAAAAGAAGCTGCCTTTTTCTGTTTTGACAGCACAAGTAAACAGGGAACTGTTACATTTATATTAATGTGTTAGCTCTATTATACCGCTGATATAAAATCATTTTTCCAGTATAGTGTTTCTAGGTTGTCAGAAGACATTCCCATTTCTAGTATCTCTTGTATAGATATATGGTCTTCATTTTTAGATATCTTTGTTATAAAAACCAAAGGTAAAGCCACAAATTTTGATTTGAACAAATACTGCCAATATCACCACTTTCTGTGGCAATTCAGACTTCTAAATTCATCACAGTACTACACAATAGGTGTTTTTAGAACAATAGGTATTTGCTACTTCCGTTTACAATTTAAAATCTTTAGGGTCAAATCTTGCTTGCCCAGTCACAACATAACCACCTGCAGCTGCAGCAAAGAGATTATTGTAGAGGCAGATGAGATTTGCCGCCTTTTTGTTACCATTTAGCACAAGCACGCATGGTTTATTTGCACTCTCCAAATAGGGATCCTTGGAAACTTGTGTTACCTGTGCTGTCTAGCAATTATTTGTTCTAGGAAAAATCAGTTCTAAATGTAATGCCTAACAAACCTAAATGTGTCACCCTGCCCGTTTGAATTGATTTCTTTGTTATCTTTACGTGTAATGTGATTTTTATCATAAGCATTGTCTGATTTTTTGGAAAGTGTGCAACAATGAGATCAATCAAATTACAATCCTCTGTATTTACTATTGCTGTGCTAAGATGCAAACAGGAGATAAAACCAAAACATAAAGTGTAAAAGTTAAGTAATCATACGGAAGGGAACTGGGTTGTACTAAATAGTCCTGCTGGCATCAGTTTACTTTTTAAACATTTGCATTA
Source organism: Candoia aspera (assembly GCF_035149785.1). Lineage (NCBI taxonomy): Eukaryota > Metazoa > Chordata > Lepidosauria > Squamata > Candoiidae > Candoia > Candoia aspera. Next base: position 178,910,938 of record NC_086153.1, read on the forward strand.
TGAATATCTACTCCTTCTGCCAAAGCTTCTAGGTCAAACGGACCCTTTTCTTCGCCTGAGAAAGGTGTACAGAAAGAAGAGTGACACTCTTAAAATATAAAGAACTAACCAGCTATACCATGAGGACCAAAAGGCTTCAGAAGACTTTATTATTTTTTTAATAATACAAGGGGGGAAAAAATCAAGTAACTTTTCTAATCACAAATGCACAAAATGTGTTTTCTGTAATTAAGAGTCTTGAGTTATTTCTAGTAGATACTTTGACATTTGTAACCGACGATGATGTGTTGATCACAGTTTATTTTTCCAGACTAGTGTTCATACTGTAATGTTAAATGTGTTTATATTTATTTGAAATGAAACAAGTGCCCAGAAAAATTGACCATGGTTTGTCCTCCTTCTTAGTTCTTTTATGTATTATTAGCTATAAGCAAATTTAGTATGCTGAGCTTGATGGAACAAATGGGCACAGTTATAGTTTCCAGCTCTTACTCAGCAAGCTGGGAATAGCTTCAAAAGCCAAGTGCCATTCATGCACACTTTGTCAAGAGCAGTCGAGGAGTACATTGCATAGTATTTGTTGCCAGAGTAGAGGGGAACATATAAAGGAAAAAAATGTGGGATTTATTCTTTAGGAAGGGGATTTTTAAAAATTTGTCATAGTGCAAAAGGAAAATTATGGAATCAAGAGAGAACTGCCCTTCCTTCTTCATGGAAGCAAAATACCTTTTTACCTGAAACAGAAGCAGTAGACCTTCTACTGCTTTGTTGTCTGTTCTATACAAGTCTTCGAAATAATTTAATACAACCACTCATTGCTATATATCCAAGTATGTTAGAAACAGAATATGTGAATTTATTATTGGGTGATCAGTGCATAATGTGACAAAGGGGATCACAACAGTTTTCCCTGCTACCATCTATAAACAAGGAGATTTGCTGGAAAAGCTTCCATCCTGAGACTGCACCTTCATCGAAGTGGGATATATTTTAATGCTGGGCTGTACAACTGTTCATTGCAAAAAATAGAAATAGACTTCTTGCAATGTAACAGAAGTGTAGAAAATATTTCCAATTTGAAACAGCTGATTCTGCACAATATTGTTCTGAGTTCACTGAAAGTGTTCTGCTGTACCAATATTACAAGAAGCGTTCCAAATTTAAAATGCTTTACGCGTGTCTAACACGTAATCCTTCTAGGAGACTCTTTATTCTCATGCAAGTGACAATGTCTCTCGGATTTCAGCTGCTTTGTAGTTAAACACAGACAAAAAAATGGCTGAGACGAAAAGGTACCACTAAAAACAGACTGAAACTCTTGAGTTGTTCCTTTTTTTTTTTTAACCCCCAGACAGTGTACATATTGAGAGAAAAATTTCCCAGCAAATACTGCTCTAAAGAGATTTTAGGACCTCTGCCATGTTTCTTTTTCAAACCCCCAAAATACCTTAATATCAGAAATTAAATTATCTCTCACAATATAAATAAGCAGAAAGTTATGCACTTCTATTCTAGGAGCATTTACTATCCCAAGTTCTATTTGAATGATTCAGGGTAATAAAATATTCTCCAGTTGTTTTTGATTTGATCCATGATGGTTAACAAAATTCTCTGTCATGACGCTTCCAACCAGGTATTAGGGAAGTTTTTCATACTACAGTTTGCATTCTGTCGGAATGATGAAGTACAAAATAAAAAGAGACTATTTTTCTTAGGAATGCAGGTGTGTAAAAATTGTCACAGACCTCTAATACAGAAAATGGTAACTGGGAGTCTTTAAGAAAAAGGCAATATTTATGCACACATTTTGAAATTGCAATGGTATTTGTACGTTGAGTAGGAACTATATTGTAAGAGGCCCTCGCTAGTTATTGGCTTGATTCCTATTAAATCCTGAGGACGTTAAAACCCGTTAAATACCTGTTAAATCCTGAGGAGTACAGGATGTTCCTTAAAACCCACAATTAAGTTCTACAGTGAGACACTGGGTGCTTCCTGACAGAGAGATCTTAACTTTATCTATAAAAAATAGTTTTACAGCTTAGTTGATTTTTTGAAAAAAAAAATGGAAGAAGAGAGGAAAATATAGGAAGGTCACTGTTTTGGTGATTGCTCAGCAAAAGCTTTGTGTGGAAGTCTGCCAGTGCTGCACAATGCAGTCACAACTTCATGAATGAGCCAACAATTAGAGCACCAGCTTTTATAGGGCATAGCAGCCCAGCTGTAGAGCACTTCAGGAAGTTGTGTGATGTAAGCAGGAGATTACTATATGCTCTAAATGTATTTGGAGAGGGAAATGGCTAATGTAATGCTTGATAATTTCTGCTTGTTAAAATCTCTTCAGTGTTTCTTAAATTTTCTTCTCACAGGACCCCTTCCCTCTTTTAAAAATTATGTATGGGTTATATTTATCGATATTTACCATGTTAAGAATTAAAATTGACACATTTGCTGCCAGTTCCACTTCTCATGATTGTTTCATGGGATTTTAATAGTATATTATTTTTCAGCATAGGCTGGCAAATAATTTTGACTCTGCAGACCCCTAAGCGGGTCTTGGGGGACCCCCAGAAGTCCTAGGACTACACTTTAAGAAACACTGGTATAGAAGAACTGAGGGCATTTCTGCATGAGGTTTGATGCCACACTTGGATCGGGGTGACACTCCTATAATTTCACATCATAGTTTTTGTTAAGTAGCTGAGCCAGTTTATATCCAACTCAGCTGCAGCTCAAGAGGAATCTTTCATTTTCCACTTTTCAGCATGCCACACTAGACTTTAGGGACAGGCTGTTTTCTTGTTGGTGGGAACTCCCACCTCACATTTTCCCACAGCTGATAAGCTGCCGTAGCACTATCATGTCCTTGAACTTCACTGTTGTAGAGATGTGGCTTTGCAGCTCCAGCTTAAATGGCCTGGCTTTCTTGTACGTATTCTCTCACTGTTTCTCTTTCCCTATCCCCTCTTTTTGCTTTTCTAGAAAAAGGAAGTATGGCAAGGAAATGGGGGGTGGGGATAGCACTGGCTTGAATGTCATTTTTGCTACTCCCCTGTTGGTCTAGTAGAAAGAAAGTTAATCAGCTCATGAGTTTTCAGCAGCTGAGTCAGGACAATAATCGGCTGTTGCCAGAATAATTCTGAGTTCATAGAACGGCACAGTGGTTGTGTGGAGGTGCCCTCATCAGTTGTGAGTAACCTGGAGCCTACTTATCAGCTATAGACAATAGTTCGTGTTTTTTAAAAAAAATTAAGAAGCAATGCATTTGATTATAACAGTATAAGCTAGGCAGGAAGACATGAGAGAATCAGAATGACCAAGGAAACAAAATTGACAACCAAACAATCAGGGAAATCAAACTACACTTACAAATCTTTAAGTTTTCCTTCTTAATACTGTAACGTTTTGTAACTGAAGTGGATAGTCTAGAATATTACTAAATATTATTAAACATCACTTGTAACAAAGAACCAATGTTTCCATGTAGAATTGAGTAGAAACGTCTCCCTTTCTTCTTCCTTCTTCTTGTCTGATCATATTGAGCTAGTCACCATGAAATCCACACATACACACACCCTTCTGCAGCCTCCAGCATTCCCACAAAACTTCAGGAGGGTAGGGGTGTACCTTGCAGAGCAAGTTTGGGGAACAGAGGTCAAAGGACAATCCACCTGGCAAGCAGAAATCTTCTAAAGCATTAGGTGTCGTTCACAATACAGTAATCCTCTCACACAAGTGGTTTGATAGGGACTTCTTATATAAATAAATTCCTCCACATGCTATGCTAAAATCCTCTGCCCAGCTATGTGGAAATACAATAGGATATAGTTCTGCGTTCATGTGCTCAGGATCAGACTGCATTGTGTCCCATGTATTTCTTTCCTATCAACAATCCCAGGCCTACTGTCTGTCTTCAAGAGAGAATTGGGCTAAAAGCCCTGGTTATACAATCTTTTGAACGTAATAGGATTTATTTCTGCATAGACCTGCATTCATTTGTAGTGCCATCTTCACAAAAAAATGCTTACGCATCTCTTTTATATGTATTACTTTCATATAAAAGAATAATCAAGTCCATCATAATTAAAAATGGGAGATTTGCAATCAGTCCCACTGGAGTATGGGTTCCATTCTAATTGCTTTCTTACCTAAATGGCAATATGGTTTTGTAGCAGATAAGGTACTGTATTTAAACTATAGTAATAAATATCAGGTATGGCCTGTTTTGATTCGTTAAACCTTTTTTTGTCAAAAGCTAAGCACTCTATTCCACTGAAATCAGTGGTGTTAATTTGATAAAGATTGAGAAGCATGATCTAGAAGGTGAGTAATAACGCATGCACCTCTCTATAGTCATGTTTCTGTGTTAGCAGCTTGTATTCCATCCTTGTGAAACTTCAGCTGCAGGGTTATAATGCATGGCACTTACCCCTTGCTGATCTGTATTGTTTCAAGTGTAAGATAAACTAGCTCAGGGGATATCTGTTATCACTACTAAAAGGACACCATGTTATGTTTTGGTACTATTATAGTAAATCTTTGTATTTAACTATGAATTGAGTAAATTCAATTTCTTGTCTTCTCTGTTTAGAAACTTGATAATGCACCGGAGTTTCATTATGTAAGAAACTTTTAGAGTGCCTTTTTATATTTGTGTATGCTGGATATGTATTGTGAACATGTCTTTCCTTCTTTGAGTCATACTGAAGCAATATAATACCTATATGTTTTCGTTTCAAAGCTTTACTTTAATGCTTTGTCCTTTTTAAAAAATCTATTTGTGTTGACATAAAATTAATATGCTAAATTTGTATAGGAATTGTACACATTTTTTTGAAGTGCTGCAAACACTTTCTTATTACACAAAGCAAACCTTAAGTCAGTGTTATTGGGAAGGGTGTTTTAAAATGGTGACAATCTTGAGCGTGTATTAAATGCAGCTATATGTGTTTGTAATGCAGTGATATACATATTAAAAAGCCAATATCTAATGTTTTGTAGTTTTGTCTGCATATTTTATGCTTTTAGCATGTGCAATATATCTTTACAAACCATGGTGTCATGAATCTGGTGCCAGTGTTACATTTTGTATGAAATATTTGTAATAAACAGTATGAAATATTGTTGAATGGTTTGTTCCTAATTTTTTAAAAATGTAAACTGAATTTTAATTAACCAATGTATTAAATGACATGGTTGTAAAAAATGGATATGAAATATTACTTTGAATCATAGAGTGAGCGTATTCAAGTTTAGTATCTTTTTACTGAATGCTGTATTAATTGTAATGGACTTTCTTAATTGCAAATTAATATTAAAATACATTCAGCTGGATATTTTTACAAATAAATGGGACAAATACCATGGCAACCCCGAGTTCATTCGTCAGTACTTCTACATACATTCAGGCTTCTGAATATCTGTAAACAATAGCAAATACATAACTGCAGAAAAATACTAGTCAATAAAGCTTCCTGAACAGTGCATAAAATGCAGTATAAAAACAATGAATACCTAAAACCGTAAAAATGTAAAGCAACACAATTGTTGTGAATCCCATCAACAAGACTAATAAATCCACAAAATCACACCAGTATAGAACTATACAAGATAATAAAATGGTACACTGAAAGTTATCTATTCATCCAGGTGTTAAACATCTGAAAAATAAAAAGATGTTCTTCTATAGCACAGGTAGACCAAATATGCCCCTGCAGATCTTGAGGAACAGCATTTTCTAGAAACTTCTATCAATTATCATAGCAGGTACAGTTGATTGGAAGTGTACTGTAAGGTTTGAAGGGCTCTGTTGCTTATTCTTGAAGGAGCAGGCATGAATGGAAAAGGGAGTTCTAGAGAAGAACCAAATATGATCCCACAGAAGGCTCTTCTCTGCGTTAGCTAAGATTCTTTCAGTTGAAATTATTTGCACCGCAGATCTGTATGTGACAATTTTTCTGAGAATGCTAGTATTGGAGCAACACATGATCATTGAGTCTGTGACAATAGGGAAACAAATGGCCTATTAATTGAAGTGTGCCTATGTAAGCAACTTTCATCATCAAACTACAGAGTTGCATGAAACAGCTTCGGTAAGTTTCATGTATAACATGTCTTTCTCCACCCTATTGGAGAAAGGCTTTTGTATGGATGTGGCCTGTTCCATACTTCCACATCAAATAGCTGTGCTTAGGTAGTCAACTGTGTACAGAAACCAGGGTCTAGTGTTGTAGTATTTTCAAAATCAGTTATCCAGAAATAAGTCCCAAGAGGAAAGATTAACAATTGACAATTATGAATCATTGTAGAAGAAGGCTCTAGGGTCCTCCATTATAAAACTGATTGCCTAAGAATGAGATAGCATGACATACAACAGGTCTCTTGGAACTTTACCAGCTGGTGTCCAAATCAGACGATTCATCCAGCTGCTTGTCCGTTTATCTACCTGTTTCATTTCTATCGCACCTTTTGTACAGGAGCTCAAGGTGATGTATGTAGTGCTCCCTCCTATTTTTCCCCAGAACCACCACCTTGGAGTTGGGCTGGACCAAAGTCATCTAGCAAGTTTCTATGCCTGAGAATGGAGTAGAACGTGGGTCTCTCTGCTTCTAGTCCAACACTGTAACCATTATACCACCCTGGATGGGAGGTACTATCTAACTGAGGCAACAACCACTTTGGATGTACCCTCCCTATCTTCCTAATGTCTTCTCACTGCTGCTGTCAATCTTCTTACCAGCCTGTCTGGCCCCCATTTTCTATTGTATGTTTTACCACAATTGTAGTTTATTTGTTTATTTATTTATTTGTTATTCAAATTTTGTTACCGCCCATCTCCCCCAAAAGAGGGACTCTGGGCGGTTTACAATAAAATTAATGCTATAACAACATTAAAATCCCATAAAAAGAAAAACAAGTTACAAATATAAAATACAATATAAATAAATATAGAATCCAAGTGGCTATAAAAATTCCAATCTGGTGGGAGGGGCTCTAAGGTGAGAGCCACCCCCAAGAATGGCTACCCACCTTCCCACCCCAAGTGAGATGGCAGAACCAAGTCTTCAGGGCCTTCTGGAAGGTCAGGAGTGAAGGGGCCTGCCTCACCTCCGGGGGCAAGATTGTATGTTTTATTCCGTTTAGTGCAGAATGACAAAAGTTGACATGCAACATCAACAAACAACTGGTTTGTGTGAGTTGGACCAAAAGAGCAAGATAACATCCCTGCAGAGGTCCTTTTCATTAGAAGCTTGACCTGGAACTATGACATCATATTTCTGAGAGAAATGTGTGTAAAAAGGAAATTAAGAGCTGGAGAGGTTTCAAATATATCCTAAAACAATCCCCAATGAGATCAGAGTTGAAATGAGAGGGATTTAGCTGTTCTTATTTCCAATTAGGTCTAAGCTACAAGTAATATACTATCACTTTGCAATTCTCTAGCCCTGACTATAGAATTAAAAATGGAGGGAAACAGTCACATAACTGTTAAAGTTTATTTCTTCTCAGAGTGGCTACTAATTAAAGTAAATATTTTGTGGGATAAATTTGAAAACCGTGTTAACAAGCTAACAGGGAGTATCCAGTGCTTGCTTACATTATAACAGGATTTCAGTACCAGAATATAGCAAAACAATGAATCCCTTTACATGTAATTTGAGAATCCTCCACTAGGGAAGAAAGTAGATGTGGAATCAGCCATACTGCTCTAAATATAAAGGGACTTTGATAGGTAGCACTTGGACCAGATAATTATGCAGATGAATTTATATGGCATGGCATGATGGAGGGGGACCAGGAAGGGAAATAAATTTCTGGGAATGTGAAGAGGAGCCAATCTCAGGCCTACACCTTGATCGTGGTAGTGAATCTCCAGACCCTTAACTTACTGAGCTTCGCAGAAAAGTCTCAGACCCAGCTCAGTGAGATTAGAATCTTCATTGCAAATGAGAAGGAAGCTTTACTGTATACCCAACATATTATTTACTTTCTCTGTTGCAAAGAAGTCAGAGCCTTTATGTAGGTCTATTTTCCAGAGTTTAAATTCTAGGGTTCTCCTGCCTTTATGAATTGATGGATACTGTGTCAGTCTTTTGATGGCCTTCAAAGATGTTTATATAATAATTATCACTGTTGTTGCCCCCTTACCAGATTCAGCTCCCATAACCAGCAACATTGATTGTGTCATTGTATTGTTTGTTTCATAAATATTAATTGGTGGATTGGTACCCCAAAGAGTATAATTAGTAGTGAAGCATGCAGAATTGGGGTTAGGTGGTCAGAAAATTTACAGAAGGCAATCCAAGGCCGCCCAAGACTTCAAAGAAGAGATTAAATGGGAAGATTGGCTTGGGGGGGAAAGATTATCTCCCAATTATCTTCCTCCCATGATGACAAGCTGGTTCACAGATCTAATTTTTTTTATTTATTTATTAGATTTTTATCATTGCCCATCTCCCCCCCCGCCCACAGGAGGGACTCTGGGCAGTTTACAATAAAAACAAGTTAAGATTCAAGATAATTATAAATACAAATTACAATAAAAATGAAAATATAATAAAATCTAGATGGCTAAAAGTTCTCTCTCAGGCCGTGAACTTATGGTTCAACCAAGACTGTGTGCAAGCCAAAGTTATCCTGACACCATGATGCTTTTTGGCTGAATAATTTCAGAAAATTAAAAAACAACTATAATTCTCTATCAGCCCTGGTTCTCCACAGTGTTTGCCTCAATGTGGGAAAAGGCACAGAAGTTAGGGGGCATTATGGGTTTTCATCCCAATCACTGACTGAGTACAGAGAAGTTAAGCTTCATGTGTTGGGTATCAACTATCAAAAGGATATGGGCTCTACCCTCCTCCCACTAAGATCCTTTACCTCTGCAAAATATCTAACAAGCATAGTTTATGCAAGCATCAGAGAACCTTCTCACTAGCCAGATTAAACATTCTTGCTCTTATTACTGGAAGGAAAATACTTATCTAGCAAACGTATGTCCTGCCACAATCACAACACTCACAAACGTAAACATACATGATAACAGAATAAGAAGATAATTACATCTCAAAACAATACATGGCATCATGCCCCCAAAGCCCTCTGATAAAGCTGTCTTCCAACTTGTTTGAAGGAATAATGTAGGAGACAAATTTCCGAATGGAAGTCCATTCCATAGGGCTGGTGCCATCGCTGAAAAACACTTGCAGGCTTCAGTCCCCTGCAACTTCCTGGAAATGGGAGACAACCTGATGTATCTCCTAGCATGATTGCAGTGGTCAGGATGATTCTAATGGGGAAATGCAGTCCCACAGAAACCCAGTGCCAAGCCATAAAGGTCTTTATAAACTAAGACCAGCACTTTAAATTACACCCCAAAGCTGATAGGAAGCCAATGTAGGGCCTACAGGACAGGTGTCATAAGTGCCCATAAACACCCACAAGCACCCAGGCCACTGCATTCTGCACAAACTGAACTTTCGGTGTGGTCTTTAAAGGCAGCCCAATGTGCAGCAAATTGCAGTAGCCTAAATATCACAACATCCCAAAAGCAGAACATGTGCCCATATACATTAAAGGAAATCAAAACAGTAGACCATGTACTACTTCGTTGTCAAATTTATACAGGTATTTGAAATAATTTAATAAAATCACTCATTGCTACACACCCAGGTAGGTCAGAGACAGAATATGTGAATCTATCTATGTGGTTGCTAGGAGTCAAAAATGACTTGATGACACATAAACAATCAATTATTAGATTGTCAAGTTCAATATGTAAGAAAGGAAGTCACACAATTTTTGCTCAGCTATCATTTACAAACAAGAATAATTCACTGAAAAATTCTCATATTATTTTGTTTTGCAATTATTTTTTTCTTTTAAATCATTATTCGTTTTTTCTGTTTAAATATGGTTTTTATTTTTAAGGGTCTTTAACCATAACTAAAAAACGATTGAAGATTGAAACCCTTGTAACCTTGGACAGAAAGTATCTTTCTGACTGAGCCTGCCCCATTTTTATTTCCCTTATATGTTCATTTTGTTCAACCATCCATTGGAACTGCCTTATCATGAAAAATAAATCTGGCAATAAACAGAACAACAGAGTAAAATCATATGGCAGTATCTCAAAATGACAGCTGGAGATGGGATGAACATAGATGATAGGGAAGCTGTTTGCAAGTTTCCCAGAAGACATCAGGCTGACTGCTGCTGGAAACATAATGCTGGATGGTTACCATTATATTGCCTTACCTTCCAAATTGTTTGGTACATAAGCCAATTGTACAGAAAGTTACTGTTTGTTAGAAGAGCAGCAATTTAATATTTGTGTTCTCTAAGCTTCTTGGTTGGTATTTTATGTATTATTAAACTCTAAGATTAATTTCCCATCATCCTAATTGCCTGATTTCTGCATTTTTTTCCTTGAAAATGTAAAGCACAGATACTTGTTCTGCAATTTCCACACCAAAATAATTTAATGCAAGTCATTTACCCAGAGCATTTTCATACAGTGACTCTTCACCAGTTTGAAAGCAGATCCAAACCTCTGTAATCCTATGAGGTTGGCTCCGTTCAGGGACTGAACCAATTTATTTCTAAAAGACAAATATTTGAATCTTCAGTGAAACAATGATATTTTGGTGGGAAAAACACCATAGCTTTGTGACATTTTCTCATTAACAAGATCTTCTGCCTCACCCTGGCTCCCAAGCTTTCAGATATTTCAAAGGAGGCTTGCTATCTTAGCATCTCTCCTTTAGGAATGGTGAGTTCTTTTGCCTAAATGAGTACAGTATAAATAAAGGACATGGGCAGAGAGTGTGGGTTTCATTTTCTTTCTATTTATTAAGCAGGCCTTACATTTATTCAGGGCTGGGCAGAGATTTTTGCACCATGATCCTGGCTTTTCAAGCTTGGCAGGTTTGGAGATAATTATGGAATGTTCTCTTTGAGGAGAACAAAAGAGGTAGCAGAATTCAAGTAGAAGTATCTACATAATTTCCTTTCAGTCTAATGAAACTCAACCAGTTCTTGCTTTGAGTGCATTTAGAGTAATGGTTTGATTGGTCTTATTGTTATCCAACATTATGTGAACACAGGTATACTTATGGTGCAAATAAAGTTTGTTTACACACGGCATTAAGCTATCATGTGATTTGTTTTGGTTTTGCCTGTTGTAGGAACTTCTCCATTGTAGATGTAAACCATGATTTAAAGCATAGGACAGTATGTTGTGCAAACCCAGTCAATTTAGGCTTAGTCAGCATAGAATATGGCGAAGCATAGTACAATGTAACAACCCATCTATTCCAGATGTGACTCAGTATCTCTTCAGCGAGCCTCTATGTCCAGCTTGTGGTATGCCTTGCCTTGAGTTGTGGGCAGGAATCACAGTCATCATGAACTTCCACTGTATCTAGGCTGGAGAACTTGTAGGCCTCTGTAGAAGTGATGTAATGTGCTGGGGGGGGGCTTCCTTTTTCTCAGTTTTGCTTTTGCAATTGATCATTGTTCACATTAATTCCAACAAGTTACAGTCCTGGCTTAATTTGGGTTAAGCTCCACTAAAGATCATTTCCTCACAACATGTGGGTTTATTATAGTCAGACAAAGGACCGGCCTGGAAGAAATTAGAGGAGGAAAGTAGGCTACTAGTCCGGGGTTGATAAATCCAGAAGACCAGCAGATGGAAGCATGGAGTTGGGAGTTTCGTACCTCCAGCAGGTTATCCGGATTTTTTGCAATCCAGATCTGGCAGACCCAAGCAGATGGCTTTGCTCAGGGATGGCGCTCAGGAGCCATTCTCTGGAAATTTAAACCAGCTTGTTACTTTATTATTAAATAAATGTTATGATTCAATGATACATCTTTTGTTCAACAACCCACTCTCCACATCTTTTAAAGATGTGACTTAATCTCCCATAGATACTCGGAGCGCTTCCTCCTTCTGTTTTTCATGTTTCCGCTCATTTTTCATTCCGGCTTAAATTGGTATCAGATGCAAGCTTCTGCAGCTGCTAAGTAGGCTCCTCCACCCCCGACTCCCTCCTGGCGACCGCCGCAAAAGCCTCCCTGCTAAAAGCCGCCAAGGCTCGGCCACCTGCTGCAGAAACAGCCCACTCGCCCCGCCCACCCAATCTGAGCGACCTTCCGAACATGGCGGACAGGAAGGCTCCCTTAACGCCCGAGGAGAGTTCAGAGGGTTTGTCGACCTTCCAAATATGGCGGAGGCCCGCCCTTCCTCCATAGCTCCGCCCCGCCTGGCGAGAGAGGCAGGCAGGACGATTCTCTGCCTCCTGGCGGGTGTGGCCCGCCGGGGAGAGGGCAGAGGTGGTTCTGGCGGCGAGGCGGCCGCTGAGGGCGACATGTGGCGGGTGAGGAGGGCGGCCGGAGTTTTGTTTTACGGGGTCCTGGCGGCTCTGGTGCTGCTGGGCGCCCGGGACATGCTCTTTCAGTATGAGGAGAACCGGTGCAGCATGACCTACATGTTCGACTACCCCGAGTACCTGGTGAGTGGCAGCGGCGTGCTACACGGCGGCCGTTTTGCCTCCCCTCCGCTTGTTCCCCCTGAGAGGCTCGCTCCTTCCCCCTTCCGTCGCGGGGCGATCGCAGACGTGCCTCCTCTCATGGAGTTCCTGAGAAACTTGGTTTCCGGCGAGACGGCGTGGGGTTGCAGTCTAAGAACCTCATGAAGGCTCCTCTCTCCAGCCGCCTCTCTGGCACTTACGAACGAGCCCTTTTCAGCGCCTAGCTCTTCCTAGGCTTGGTTCCTGTCAGTCCACAGGCGCCCGTCTGATGTGTGTATCTCCCTCTTTTTCAGAGCCTGGTTCAATGGGAGCCTCCCAGGGTTCAAGCATTTGTATCAGGTGCCCTAGAGCAGCGGTTCTCAACGTATGGTCTGGGGACTCCTGGGGGTCCCTGAGACACTTTCAGGGGACAGTGAAGTCAAATAAATAAATATTTTAAAATTTCTCAGTTTTGATTCCTGATATAGCAAATATCGATAGATATAACCCACCTAAGCCAAAGCTCTTCGGGGTCCTCAGTAATTTTAAAGAATGTAATGGGGACTAGAGACCAAAACGTTTGAGAACCACTGCACTAGAGGAGTAAAGTCTTCAGTAAATTGCTTCTGGATTCTAGCTATGAAAAGACAGCTGAGATCACTCTTCTTGGAGAACACATTTTTCAAGTTGTCTTGGAACTCAGATCTAAGGAGTCAGGGTCTGTATGTCCATGCAATCAACCAAAAGCCAAAGCTCCATTGGTCTTTTTTATCCCAGTAGAAAGTGGCCAATGCATTTACTGCTCAGTAGTTGCTTGATAGTGAGAGAACATGGTTGTTCAACAGTAAGGTTTCATTGGATTCATATCAGTAATTACAAAATATTTCTCTGTGAATGTTGATGCTGCTCTTTTTCTTGAAAAGAGTACTATTTCCTTTTCTGGCTTTCTAGTTCCTGAAGTGTTCTACCATTATCAGATGTTTTCTGATGATAGCTAAGATGAATAAATGCAGTAGGGTTCAATCTTTTCAAAAGCAGAATAGATCATTTTTACTCTGAAAATATTTGCACTAGACCTTTTCCCTTCTGTCAGCTTTTCCCCTCTTCCTTTTAAAGATGGCTATAATGTCAGCAGTTTGACCACTTATGGATAATGCTATGCACCATTTGTGGACTAAAACTGATGAAGACAAGTATCACAGAAAATGGGATGATATGACAGGAAGAGCAAAGCAGAACCTCCTGAAACTCTTCAGTATCATTATCTTTTCATATGGCTGTTTTAGGCATAGGAAGTGAAGCACTTATTTCGTCTCTATAACTATAATACTTGTTATTTCAGAAATTCTTTTTATCTATCTTGAAGTGGGACTCTAATTCCTTATATAGCATATTCAGCAAGAAAAAAGCTGGAGTTTTTCATCTGTATTTATTTTCCAAATTGTTTATTTAAAATATCCTTCATCCACAAAAAATGGACCCTAGTGTAGGGTACAAAGGTAAGTTGAGCATTAATCGAGTAAAATATTGAGCCAAAAAAATATATAATAAATCCCAGTTTGTGAATGCAGGGCCACCCCCACCCCCCACCCCACATTGTAGTAATTTACCCCTGAAAGATACAGATTTGGCTTCCAGAAATGTGTCTTGGACAGCATTCTGATTTTATAGTTAATTTTTCTTGCTAAAGGCTCTCAGAGGTGGCTCTTATCCAGTGTTCATAATAAATAGGCAGGTTGATGTGGGAAGAAGTGGTATATAAGGTCTTTGGATCCTGAGGTGGTCAATATTGAGCTACCATAGAATACACAATCCTGCTTTTCTAAAAACGTGTCCTTTCTGAGATGCCTTAAAGATTTTGATTCTGAGCTTCAAAGTGCAGGTTACTTTGAATATGATGCCTCATGTGCTAATTTCTTACTGACGCCTCTAATGAACAAGGACCTTGGGACATATGCTTCACATGGGTTGTTCCAGTAATAAAACTACTACACTTTAAGTTTTTGTGGAATACTGCACTTTAAGTTTTTGTGGAAAGCATTCTGAAATACGTTATCTCCAGGGTGATACATGGGACTGATACCACATTTTTGTACAGGACTATTCAGTAGTAGTAGGTTAGTGAGGTTTGTTCCAGACAAATGGGTATAGGTCAATAGGCCCTTGCCATATTTATCTGTATGATATACCATGTGGTACAGCCTCCTTGTAATGTAAGTCTATAATGTGATGATCTAAAACATTAGTTTTTTAAAAACAATACAGTGAGAGAGAGAGAGAGAGAGAGAGAGAGAGAGAGAGAGAATATTAAATGACTTTAGAGAAAGACACCCACAGTGTTCTGCAGATGATTTAAATTGGGTGTTGGAAGCTGCTGTGGGCTAAGTTTGTTAAGTACAGTAATAGCTAGTTTAATATACAGTGGGTGTGGGAATGTCAGCTATAAGTACTAGGGCTTTTGCAGCAAATTCAACAGGAAGGAAAACTACTGGTTATCTCACGATTTGTTGATTTGATTTCTGTCAGCTTAAAAAAAACTATTGTATTTCTAAAATAATTTGGGTGCCCTAAAATTAAATAAAAGGTACAAGATATTTAAATATTAAGAGTTAATAGGGGTGATCAAATCAATCCAGATTTGAAGAGGAAGGGGTGATAAGAAAACTGCAAGGACTAGTCCTGGCAGTAACAAAAAAAATGTTGGCACCTCCTTAAATCATACATTTCTTTTTGCGTGATCTCACAGCAAAAAAGATGCGGATTCTTTAAGGGATTGCTGACTGACAAGACATGATTGCCCATATGTGATCCAAGACCCTTTCTCCTTTAAATCCAAATTGCTGTAAAACCTGTAAGAATTAATGCTTGAATTGAAAATCAAGCAAAAGTTTGGTTTAGAAAGAAAATATTCAACATACTTTCAAGTATAAAACTTATATAGGAAGCAGTTCCATTGAACTAGTCATTTGAGTATAGAAACTTCATGTTGGAGCTTCAAAACTCAGATTCTGAACATTAGCACTCCATTTCCAGTAAAAGATGTCAGCATTCAAACCTGCCCCTCCAACTCCTGCTGTGCTGCCTCACCGTGGTGGTGGGTGTTCCTGGGAATGGTGAAAGAAGAATACTGAGAATGTATGCCAAGGGTATATAATCCCAGCAGGATCGCCCAGGGTTTGAAGGTCACTCCACCTGCCCAGCTAAAGCCAGCAGGCACCTATATTGGGCAACAGTGATATAAGAAGATGCTGGAGTGGATGATCACTTCAGTGGCAAGAGCAAAGGCATCATTTCATAGTGTGCAGGATAAAACAATGGTAAACCTCTCTAGTATTTCACCAAGACAACTACATGGATAGACAGTATAAAGTGATTGATGATATAGTGCTGGATGATGGGCCCCTCATGTCAGATGGCACTCATCATGATACTGAGGAAGTGTTGAGAATCTTACAGAGTCCTAATGGTGTTTATGATGTGGCTAAATTAAAGCCTTTGGGACATCTAGTTACTGATGTTGCCATGCAGGAAAAGAAAATCCAAGGCTGCTAAGAGAATTACAGTGGGTGTAAAAAGCATGATCATGGGAAAGATCAACATGATGAGAGATAAAATGAATCAAGTACACATCAACATCTTGGGCATCACTGTATTGAGATGGACTGGAACTGGATACTTTCAGTCAGAAGATTATATTGCTTATTATTCAGGACATGAAAAACAAGGAACAGCACTGCTTTCATAGTCAGAAGGAGTATAGCAAGAAAATACTTGACTATAATGCAATCAGTAACCAAATAATATCAATTAGATTTTATGGTTGGAAAATCTAATTTGTTTGAAATAGATGTGCTGCTTATGGTTGGAGACTGGAATGCCAAAGTTGGAAATATTAAGGTGAAAAATGCAGTTGGATTGGATGGGCTAGAAAATTGAAATGAAGCAGGAGAATAATTTATTAATTTCTGCCAATCCAGTTATTTCTTCATTTTTAATATAGTTTTTAAACAGTCAAAATGCCTCTATACATGGACTTCACTAGATGGAATACACAGAAGTCAAAGTGACTATATAATTAGTATAAAGAAGTAGAATTTTCATTATAACTGCAAACACATGGCCAGGGGCTGACTGTAGAATAGATAACGTTCAAGTTCCAAGTTATGCTAAAGCAGAAAAAGAAAACCAGCCAGTTTCCATTATATGATTTTTTTTTTAGAACTTTATTATTTTTCAACATATAGTTAAGATACAAACAAAAGAAAATATAGAACAGATAGAAAACAGAACTAAAGAAAAAAGAACAAACTATAGAAGTGTCAGTAGAGAGAAAACAAAAAAGGAAAGTGACCTCCAACTTTCTCCGATATAGATATAGGTAAGTTTACAAATCTAGTCCCTTACAATTAATTACCCTATGTTAACATTATTTCTATTACAGCAAACCATTTAATCTCTAAAACCCAAAATCAAAAGATCATTTTTTTCTATTAATGATCTTGAGCATATGCCCATTTTCTTTTTTTTATAGTAATTTTATTAAACATTCCAATTAAAAAGCTAAAAACTAATACAAACTGAAAAAAAAAGAAAAATAGAAAGTGCAGAAAAGAAGAAAAAAATAGAAAAATAGAAAAGAAAGAATAACAATATAGTAAAGAAAAAGAAATATATAAAGAAATGACTTCCCCCTTCATCACAACAAGTATAAACAATTTTAATAACTTATCACCTTCTCTTAAAATACAACAAATGATATCTTCTTCCCATATCTCATCTCTTAACTATAAACAAATCCTTAAAGCCTCATTGTTTCAGTCCTGGTCAGGAAAAGTCCATTAAGGGTTACCAGAGAAAACTACATATCTATTTTAACCTTGATCAAATAAACCTTTATATTCCTTCCTTTTACTTTTAACGATCTTAATCTTTAATCCCTTCAAATAATGTCCTAGAACTTGATTTCTTTTCATTTTTTCTTTGTCCCTTCTCACAAAATCATTCAAAATTTTAACAAGTCTCTTTTCTAAATCCAATATAGGAAAGTTATCCAGGTTACTCTTTTGGTTTGTTATTTGTATATCCCTTTTAATTATTAAGACATCAGCCAGTTTCATTTGTATATCCAGTGTAGCACCTTTTTCCATATCATTCTTGTAGCCTGTCATTTTTAAATATACTTTCAGATCAGTCTCAGTCTTGTCCGATAAAACTTGTTCTTCTTCCATAACATCTTTTAAACACAGTCTGTCTATAATGGCAGACGCTCTTAAAATTAACTTCTGAATCCATTGTTCACAAATATCATTCAGTACGTCCAAAGAATTCAAAGCAACAGCATTTTCCCATGGGAAGGATTCTTGTAACTAATTTCAAATCTTATTCAAATCCATCTGGACCCTTAATCCATTTGTAACTTTCCAAAATCAATATTTTGCTATTTATTCCAAAAAGAAAGAAAGGAAGGAATGAAGGATGGAAGGAAGAATTTTTAAAAGTCCTTTAACTTGTATTTAAAACTTCTTTCTATTTTAGGATCTTCTCCGAAGTTACTGTCAGACAGAAGAAGAAAGCAAATGTTCCATTTTTAGTGTGTAGATATGCAGTTCTTTAATTATATAAAGAAGATAGTGAAATATTCAAAAAGCTGTCATATTTTTTCAGTCTTTTAAAAGTATGGCTGTTTTATACTAATAAGATAGTATGTTTTATTTTGTATAAGTTTTATTTACTCTACATTGCAATTGCTTAGATTCCTTCTGTTAATAACAAAATATTACCTTTCTTTTGCTGAAATACATGTAAGTATCTTTGTTTCAGAAAATAAAATTACCTAAGAAAATATCCAGACGTTATCCAGTCTATGAGCTCTATCTCTATGGGGAAGGAATTTATGCAGAAGAAAATAGAAATCTAATCTTAACAGGGATTCCTATCCTTTTTCTTCCTGGTAATGCTGGAAGTTATAAGCAAGGTAAGCCAGCTCTGAAGGAATACCAATATGGATATTGTAATCCTTTGTAAGCAATGAAAAGCTTCAATATCTCTGTAGAATACTTGAAGAGGGGGTAGCATGGGATTAATAATTTTACATGAATCTGTGTTTTCCTGAATAATAAATGGTTTTCATTTATTTATTAATCACATTTTTAGACTTCCGCAATCCCAAAGGAGTCTCAGCAATTTACAGCTTACTCAAATAAGCAATATACAATAAAAATAAATAAAAGTCTACAAAACAGTTAAAAATGCAGAATAAAATGAAGTAACAAAGCCAGGCTATAACTCTACCAAGATGGAGTTAAGGACCAGGGGGGGTTTCCCTTGACGTAAAGTCCAGTCGAATCCGACTCTAGGGGGCGGTGCTCATCTCCATTTCTAAGCCTTGGAGCCGGCGTTGTCATAGACACTTCCGGGTCATGTGGCCAGCATGACGACTCGGAACGCTGTTACCTTCCCGCCGAAGCGGTACCTATTGATCTACTCACATTTGCATGTTTTCGAACTGCTAGGTGAGCAGGAGCTGGGATTAACAACGGGAGCTCACCCCGCCGCGCGGTTTCGAACCGCCGACCTTCCGATCGACAGCTCAGCGGTTTAACCCGCAGCGCCACCGCGTCCCTGTTAAGGACCAAATGCCATCTAAAAAAGCTCAGTTTTGAGCTGTTTCTGGGTGGGAGCCAGCTGAGTGGTCTACTGGAAACCATTCCAAAAGCAGTGCTTCTGAGCCTCCCTACCACCGTCTCCTTAAAGTGGAGGCCCATTAATAGTTCCTCCTGGATAGGTTGAATTAGCTTGGCAAATACCATTGGGAGAATGCAGTCCTATACATAACTTGGAGCCAAGCCATATACATTATATAAGTTATCAAGAGCACTTTAAATTGCACTGGAAAGTCTGCCTGTAACCAATGTAGGGCCCACAGCACTGGTGTAATATGCTTCCTCTAGCAAATACTGGTTAGCTCATGGGCTGCTGCACTCTGAACGAACTGGAGCATCTGAGTAGTCTTCAAAAGATCCCTGTGTGGAGCTCATTGCAGTAATTTAAATGGATAGTAAGAAGGGCATGAGTCATTGTAGCAAGGTCCTGCTGCTCATGGTAGGGCCCACAATTGGCACACCATACAAAGCTGGGAGAAGGCCCCCTGGCTGTAGCTTTCACCTGCTGTTTTAAATGGAGCCATAATCCAGAAGGACCTGAAAGTCATGGACTTCCTCTTCTGGGGGTGTTGCTCCCCTGTCAAGAGACCACTGGAGCAGGCAGACAGCTCTATTGGACAACAAGTATCTTTTTAGGATTCACAATTTAAGCCTCCAGGTATTAGGATAGGACTTCAGTGCATCCTCAGTCTGGTCCGGGGTAGCAATGTAAAGCTGTATATCATTAATGATACCACACACCAAACTATTGGTTGACCTCTCCCAGAGGCTATGTGTATAGGTTAAATAGGAGGGGGAGAGCACTGACCCCTGACTCCCACAAAGGAGTAGCAACCAGGCCAATCCCCCCTCCCCTCCCCAACTGGTATCACCGCAACATAGTTCCCCCAATCTCCCACATGAGGTTCAGAAGTATACCATGCTTGGTGATATTGAAGGCCATGGAGAGATCTAATAGGACCCAGGTAAGTGCACTGTCTTCTTCTTGGGCCAAAGATACACCAATGCTACTGATGCTGGCTATGTTTTATGTCCAGGCCTGAATCCTGACTAAAAAGGGTTCAGATAATCCATTTTCTCTAGGGTACAACGTGTTGATTCCCTACCACCATCTCAACAGCCTTTCCCTGATGTTAATTGTTTAGCACCTCTGAATCCAGGGAGGGCATTTTAAGGAGAGAGTTCATTAAAGCCTCCTTCAAGACCACTG
The DNA here is from genome assembly GCF_035149785.1 of Candoia aspera. Lineage (NCBI taxonomy): Eukaryota > Metazoa > Chordata > Lepidosauria > Squamata > Candoiidae > Candoia > Candoia aspera. The sequence continues at coordinate 178,931,319 of NC_086153.1, forward strand.
ATAGTGTTTCCTTCTGCAATGACTTTAACCATCTCCCAGATCCAGATATAACTGACTACTGCCTGGGATCTCCATAGGGCCAGACCTATTTGAATGATCTGCCCCAGACACTACATGGATACAAATGACATATTGATGGCACCAAAATGTATTAAAAATGCTATCCTTAGGGTAGAAATAGGTATAGTCTCATCGGATGCCAGAGCATGGTTCCTTCTTTTGATCTTCTGGGTAAAGCTAATTATGTTGCCTATAGGTTTAGCCCCATTAATATTTAGAGATCATTTTAAGTCATCTTGGCTAAAAAAGCCTTAGACAAAATTACATTGTTAGGCTTCTCTACGGAAAGTCTGTGCTCATTAGGATATGATAACGCTAGAACCGCCCTGAAACAACAAATCTGGAATATAGCTCTACAAACAAATTTAAGTAAGTTGCTACACCCCAATATCCGCCAATTGCTTTCGGAAGGGTTCATTCCAGCTTCTTATCTATCATCTATCATAATTTTGAAGTTTCGTAAAGCTTTTACTTTAGCCAGGCTGGACGCATTGCCCTCAGCAGTCCTTTTCGGACGGTTTAAGGGTACTCCCATGCACCTTTGGCTATGTCCATGTGGAGACAGTTCAATAGAAATCCTAAGCCATATGCTATTATATTGTTCCCTATATAAGGACTCAAGACAGAGCCTTATATATCCATTACTGAAGAAATTTCCAGGTAGGGAGAGTGACTTCTACCTAATGCTACTTCTTTCAGATAAGGACCCGAAAATATCCTCCCAGGTTGCCCAGTTTTGTGCTACCATCTGCACAATACGCCGCACCATCACTTAGATTTGGAATTTTTAACATAGTATTTTATTTTAATTCATTTAGTATTTTTATTTTTAAACAAATTTTGGATCATACTATATTGATGGCTTTTGTTTTTACATACATATATGTATTAATGTAAGATTGTTATTATGTATAGTTTTATTGGGTCTGGCCTTAGGGCTGTAATAAACGTGATTGATTGAAATGACCCTGGGTCAGTTCACCAATCTTTTTTGTTTAGCAGGCTAGTTTCAACTATGTGTCTTTTCTGAGGTTCCTTCTGAAAATAATACTGTTCTCAAGTTATACTGCATATTAAGCATGGATTTTTGGAGCTTGGAGTTTGAAGACACAAAATTACAACCAGTTTTTTTTTTAATTCCACAGTATTGTTTTTTGCCTCCTAGCTACTGTGCCTCTTTTAAGGATCTACTTCACCATCAAATCTAGGATTTTAATCATGTCCGCTTCTAATGTATGTTTTTTTCAGTACGTTCTCTTGGATCAATAGCACTGAGAAAGGCAGAAGATATTGGCTTCAAATATCATTTTGATGTTTTCAGTGTAAATTTCAACGAGGAACTTGTTGCACTATATGGTGGAAGTTTACAGAAGCAGACAAGATTTGTGTATGAGTGTATTAAAATAATTCTTAAATTGTATAAGGTATGCACAATGTGTATTAACTTTTATACAATGTGTAAGTGTCTTGTATGATAGGTTAAGACTGCTCATGCTGCAGGGATTTTTTTTGTCTAAGGATGAGAACATTTGCTTTAAAAATGAATTTTGGCTTTTAAAAAATATTTATAATGTACTTTTCCTACTCTGGTAACTATTATGTATGTGGATGATAATTTCATTCTCTAAATTTGGAGTGTTTTGTAGCCAAAATGACACATACATCCAGTTGAGGGAAATAGTAGGCTCAGGTAAACTCAACGCTTTGCATATATACTAATAACTTTTTAAAAAAAGACTGTGTTGTGGACAAAGTAATTTAAAAAACAGCCCAAAGGGACTTGTGAAATTTAATTTCATAATTTGCCCCTTAATCCTAAAAACACTTAACACAGACATTTTCCTCTAGTTTTAGTTGATCTTCCCTAACTATACACTTAAGAGCCAGTTGTGTAATGGTTAAGGCATCAGGCTAGAAACCGGGAGACAGTGAGTTCTAGTCCCCCTTAGGCACAAAGGCAGCTGGGTGATCTTGGGCCAGCCACTCTCTCTTAGCCCTAGGAAGGAGACAATGGCAAGCCACTTCTGAAATCTTGACAAGAAAACTGCAGGGATTTGTTCAGGCACTCACCAGGAGTTCACACTGACTTGAAGGCACACACACACACACACACAAAACCACTGTGTACAGTTGGAGTGATTTACTGTTTTGTGCCATTACCCCCATGATGCAGAGAGTATAGAGGATGGCCTTGATGAACAGTGGGAAGATCCCTTACCAGGCAGTTATCAGGTACACGTAGCTTGAGCTCGTACCAAGAAAGAGATTTAAGAAAATGCCTCAGACAGGTTCTCCTCACAATTCACCTGAAGATAAAAAAGCGAGGAAGGGAAGCACATTTAGTCTTGCAAGATTCTGTTGCTATAGCTGTTCTAATAGAGATAGCTTTAGGCCAACATGGTCTTTTTCTTAGTCTGGTCTGCCTTAAAGGGCTGACATTAACTGTTAAATGGGAAAGGATTTGTGCTTTTATATGTTTTCATTGTGTCTAATGTCAGATAATTTTTCTTCATTTTTTGAAGGGCCATGTGTTTGCTCCACGCAGTGTTGCAGTAGTAGGTCATTCCATGGGCGGTCTTGTTGCAAGAGCACTGGTGACTCTTAAACATTTTAAACCAGAACTTCTCAATTTTCTTGTTACTCAAGCCACACCTCATGTTGCACCTGTGTTGCCTTTAGATCAATATATTACTGGTAAGTTCACTTATAAGAACTTTTTGGATTTGTGGGGTTCTATTTTGCCTTCCCCCTCCTTTTGACTAGCTTCCTTCCCGTTAATTTGATGCAAAACACTGTTAAAATTCTGGAACCTTCCTTGTTATACTTTCTATTAGCTATTTGGCCAGAAATGTGTTGTAGAGTAGTATTCTGGAAAATACTCAGTTTTGAGAGTTGATATCAAAGGTTTTCTCTCAGTGTGTACTTGTTTAATCATGGCTTGCAGATAGTATCTTAAAAAGATGCAGCTAACCTTAAATTTTATGATTAAAATAATTGTACTTAATATGTCCTAACAACACCAACTTTTGCTGGGTCCCCATGATGGCCACTTCATCTTGTGCCTGCACATGAGTGAGACAGGGACTTAGGGGCAATTATATTCTGTTTCTGTGTTGTGTTTTGGTTGGATCACTAACTTTGGATTCTGAAAAATCGTCCAGGGTACTCCAGAATTCATCAGATATTATTTCCAGATCCCTCACTTCTGTGGGCAGTGGGATGACATTGTGAGACAAAATTTCCCCCAATAGTGATTTGACCATTATTGCTGGATTATGCTAACTCATCCATATCCAAGACTCTTATAAACTAAATCAAAGGTTATTTGCCTAATATCAGTTTGAAACACTACTAGGACAGTCTCAGTATGAATATTAAGTTCTCGAACACCAAAATGAAGACCACCTCAGACAGTTTGGTTATAGTCTCTATGATAGCAAGGAAGGTACACCAGCTGTATCCCCAGTCTTGTCTTGTTGACCCAGAGCCAGCTTTCTTGTAGGTACTCCCCATTCCTGGAGAATTTCCAGTGAGCAGAATGGCATTTCTGTGTCTCACTTCTGACCCCACAGTCCAGGCTGATGCTTCATTGAAAAACTAGGTTGGTAGAGTTGGATCATATCCATGCCATTAGCTAACTGATCCATGTTTCAGTACTTTATCTTTCATCTTTGAAAAACCATATCATAAAAGCCATAACAGCATGAGGTCTTACTTTGCTAACATTACCAGGAAGGGGGAATCAGAAGCCAAGTATCCAACACATGGGGAAAGATCAGAGGGAGGAACTGTTACAGCTTCTCAAAAGGGATGACCTAATTTGTTAATATCCCCCCCCCAATTAGCCTGCTTTTAAGGTAGGTAGGTAGATTTTTCATGCAAGAATAATTGTGAATAATGCAGTACCATATCACATTTTTTCCTTTAAGACCTGATGTGATGAAACAAGATCTTTCAGCATCTGATTCCAGGTCCCTAAAATAGATACTTTTAACCACTATGTTGAAAGTGACAGAAAGGGACTCACCAAGAATTTGTCTTCTATGCACAGGCAATGTTTCTAAGATGCAAATCATATCTAATGGTATGACATCTGGAAAGAGTAAGCTTTCTAAGTACTAAGGAACTACAGTTGTTATACAGAAGGACTACTGAAAGTAGCAGAAAGTGCTTGCAGTAGATGGATAGGCCAGGTATATATTTATGTTTCCATCTTCCCTAAGCATGGTGTTTATCCACACATGTGAAAAATCTTGCTTGTGATATCTCTTCCAGTCCAGAATGAGGGGTAATACTATGCCTTTTCCTATGGTATAGAGTCTATGTATGGAATATCAGATGATGGTTGACAAATAGTGAAAATAGATAAATGTTTTAGTAATTTGTCAGGCTTAGCATATATTTCCAGTATGGATCTGCACAACTACTATCTTCTCATGCTTCCCAGGTATTAGAGCTCATGTAAGCTATTTTCCTTTATACTAATGGGATCAGTTGTGGTATTTCCTAATCCTTAACCTCAAGACAGTGCTTAAATTTCTTTCATTCCCATCTCATGAGGTAAGCTCTTAGGGTCCCTTTTGCCTTTCTGATATATTTCTGGTGTTAAGTAGCAGCTAGAGAAAGCTGAGCAGAGATGAGAGCTCCATATTCATCTCAGAAAAACTGACTATATTAACCAAATCAAAGCACACAGCAGTGGAAGAATGACATTTGTACTATAGGTGAGTCAAGGATTTCAAGGACAATCAGTTGGAATAAGTATGTTGAAAGGGATTCAGTTTAGGAAAAAAGTGCGTTAATGTCAGGAATATCACAGCATGTTACTAATAGAAAATATATTAGTGTTATTTTTTACTGCAGTGGTCAACCCCTTTGCTGATTCTTTAGTAGATATTTTGAAGTTAATGGTTTGATCATTCTGTAACCTCCAATAAGAAAGAAACTCAAAATGCAGAATTCATATTTTGATCTAGCAGAATGTTCACAGTATAAGAATTTGTTACAGCTTACCAGCTTCAGTGGAAATTGCAAGATATCATTGTCTTACTTGGTTAATCTTACATTATTTGAAATATACAAAAGTATCACAATTCTCGTGGCATATCTTCTGTTAGTAAAGCTTCATAGCTTGGTTGTTATGTGCTGATGTCAAATACATCATCTCAAGTATTATTATTATTTATAAAATAAATGCATTATATTGTAAACATTCCAAGTAATGGACCCTAAAGCATCAGAGCATGGTTAATTAAAGCAGTGGTTCCCAACCTTTTTGGCACCAGGGACCGGTTTCGTGGAAGACAATTTTTCCACGGACCGGGGGAGGTGGAATGGGTTCGGGATGATTCAAGCACTTCCTCTTTTTCCCCGACCTTTTATTCTTTTTTCTTCATGCTGTTTGGAGATAGCAGCCAATGGGCTTGCTTTCTCTGACAGGAGGCAGAGCTCAGGCGGTAATGTGAGCGATGAGGAGTGGCTGTAAATAGGCTGTAAATTTGCTCACTTGCCCACCGCTCACCTCCTGCTGTGCAGCCCAGTTCCTAACAGGCCACGGACCGGTACTGGTCCACGGCCTGGGGGTTGGGGACCCCTGAATTAAAGAATGAAAATAGAAAACAAATGACACAACTAAGGAAAAGGATGTTATTTAAATTGTTCATATTACCAGATTGCAGATAGCAACAATCCAGCCATTTCGAGATTCATACATTTCTTTACATTTTAATTGCTTCATAGCTTGTGTGAATATATCAGCTAGTCACACTTTCTGAAATTGGGACTATTAAATAAGCAGTCAGAAAATGAAGGGATTACGCAGCTAAGCAAACAACGGCTCCGCATTTTCACCTTTTAAGAAGATGGGAGTTCATTTTTTTTTGTGATTCCACCCATTTTTAAAGGCCTTTTAAACTAAATAATGTAGCAAAAAAATTGATCCAAAATGTAATTATTTACCACCTGATTTATTGGGTGTACCCTGTACTATATACTGTAATAACTCTTAGCACAAACCTGTCTGGTCAAGAATGCCCTTCAGTGGAATTTGTTTTTCATACCAGAGGGTTGATACTGTTTCTGCTCATGTACATGGAGAATGCTGTCTGGATCAGTGACATATAGCTTGAGCCAACCATGTCAAAGAAACCATTTGTCCATGGATGTTAGGGGGTAGAGGCTCTGGCCACCTGACTGTTGATTCCCATAAGGAGGCAGGGGTGAGGCAGTGAGCATGCAGCATATGCATGCATTCTACATGCACATACATAGATATGCAACAACATACATAGGATTTATTAAAATGGTTTTGACTCATACCTAGTCCTGTGTGAGCCAGTGCTGACCCGAATATGGCCCTCTTTTGTCATGATTGTTGAAAACTGAGGGCAGTTTCCTTTTATTTTGAGGTGGGTGGAGATGAAAACTGTTATATAAGCCTTAAAATGCACTGCCCCAGACAGACCCAGTGCGTAACTTGGGGGTCCTCTTGGACTCACAACTCCTGCTCGAAGAACAGGTGGCAGTCGTGGCCAGGAGGGCCTTTGCTTAACTTTGTGTTGTGCACCAATTATGCCCTTTCCTGGACTGAGAGACCCTTCAAACAGTCACTCATGCCCTGGTCATCTCCCATATAGACTACTGTAATGCGCTCTACATGGGGCTACCCTTGAATATCCGGAAGCTACAACTGGTCCAGAATGCAGCTGTACGGGCAATCTTGAGTGCTCCAAGGTTTGCACATGTAACACCTTTGCTGAGTGAGCTGCACTGGCTTCCAGTTTGCTTCTGGGTCCAATTCAAGGTGTTGGTTATTACCTTTAAAGCCCTACATGGCATGGGTCCAGGTTACCTGAGGGACCATCTCATCCCCATCACATTGACCTGCCCCACCTGGTCATGCAGAGAGGGCATGCTGTGGACCCTGTCTGCAAGAGAATTCCATCTGGTGGGTTCCAGGAAGCAGGCCTTCTCTGCAGTAGCTCCTGCCCTTTGGAACATTCTTCCCCCGGAGGTGAGATAGGCCCCCTCGCTCCTGGACTTCCGTAAAAAACTAAAAACCTGGTTCTGTCATCATGCCTGGAGCAGGAAGGGGAATAGCCACACCTGGGGATGGCTAGCACCCTAGAATGATTTTAGAAGGGCCCGTTATATTCACGGACTGATAGAGGACTCTCAGCCATCTAGATTCTATCTCATTTTTATTCTTATTGTATTTATTATATTTATAATTGTCTTGAATTTTAACTCTATTTTTATTGTAAACCGCCCAGAGTCCCTCCTTTGGCGGGGAGATGGGCGGTGATAAAATTTGATAGATAAAGAAAGAAGTAATAGGTAGACTGCAGTTAAAAAAAAAACAAATTCTCAAAAATTCCAGCCAAAAAATTCAATCCTGCTGATATGTGCGATTGTCAGTGACTGACCAGAAAAAGTATCTTGGAGTTACGGTGAACAGTTTGCTAAAAATATCAAGGTTAAAAGGCTTATAATCGATAGGAAGGGAATAGAAAATAGAATTGCAGACCACATTTGGAGTATTGTGGTAAGGTCTGGTCCACATCTTAATAAAGTTGTAGAATTAGAAATTCTTGTTGATGAGAAGTGACAGTAGAGAGGGGTCATTATATACCAGTCCAGGCTTGTGAGCTTCCCAAGTGTATTCAGTTGGCTAAAATGAGACACAGAAGCCCTGACTAGATGGGCCTAGGACCTAATCCATCAGGGCTCTTCCTATGTATGCTTTATCCCTGCTCCCATGTTAATTAAGCCTGTGACAACCAAGAGCTGTCATTCCATTCAGTACGAATGTTTGATTAATTTTTTATTTCTTTGCATCTCTTCCTTTTTAAAGCTGCATAGCTTTTATATAACTAACAAAAATACGTTTTGTGCTGTGCACTTTTTGCCTCTGCATAGATGTGTTTAGTTGCATGTTAGAGATCAATCTTGTTACGAGAAGTAGTTATTTTAGTGTTCATAAATGCATAGAGATTCTAATTCTGTTCTCTTCATGCTGCACTTTGATAGAACTGGTACACAAAGAAGATACCATTCAATAGTTGTGTGTATGTGTGTTATTTGCCGCTGCCTTCTTCTGGCTTTGTTTTGACTTCCTAGTCTAGGGCTGAGTGTGAGTGACTGGCTCAGAGTCACCCGGCTTGCTGGTGTGCCTAAGGGAGGGGTAGAACCCATTTTTCCCTGTTCCTCACTTAACCACTACATAACACTGGGTCTCAATACAAATATCAGAGTAGAACAACAGCAACAGAAGTTTTAGCTTTCTAAGCTAAGACCATGACTAATGGAAATATTATAAAGAGAATGAGGTAATTTGAGAACAAGATCATTTGGAAGTTTTATAGTATGTTTATAGCTTCTTCCAAGGGGGATTCCTTTATGTTAAAAATCTTGCAAGTAGAACTATCACTATCTCAGTTGTGCCTGTACACTCAGTCCTCGTTATCCACAGGGGTTACATTCTTGAAAACCCCCGCAGAAACGGAAACCACGGATATTGATGCTTGAGAACTCGTGATCGGTTACCAGAACCACATGGAGACTTGTTAACACAAAAAACACCGCAAGAACAAGAACGCAGTGTCCCTTGGTGTAGTTCGTGTCAATGCTGCGCTGTAAGGCTCTCAGACTTTTTTCCCTCCTTCACATGACCACATATAGCCACACTGAGACCTTGTTTGATGAAAAATGGGTTACGCTTTTATAGAAGTGTATAAGCGAATCCGTGGAAACAGAATCACGGATAATGAAGATTGAGTGTACATTCTATATCATTATCTTTCTGATATAGCAAGGAACTATTATGAAATACGAAATATAAATCTGTATCAACAGTATCTTGGAATTTACTCTAAAAGTAGCCATGTTACCCTGAAAGAAACAGTATTCCACTAACATGGTTTCCATGGTAACATTGAGTTTTAATTCTGGTTATTGGATATGAAATATATTATCTGGCAGTAAGCAGTTGTGATATTTTGGTCCTTTTAAAGGATACAAATGGGAACATTTTCTCTGCTTCAGCAAGGTAAAATGGGTTGCCATGGCCTCTGAGGCTTGCTATGTCATTAATTCCACTACATGCCTATAGTCTTGTGACAGGGGAGCTGCCATGCTCTTCTTTAAAGTTCTTCTTAATAGCTGACTAGACTCCATCCATGTCCTTTTTTGCTGCTTTTCTCTCCCTCTTCCCTTCAAGATTCCTTTTCTCTCATTGTATCCACTCATTTCCATGGATTTGAGTAATACTGCATCTGTAAATGAGAAATTGGCTCCCTCTCATGTCCATTCTCACTCCAAGAAAGCAACTTTTGTTCTGAATGTTACCTTATTCATTATGTTGCTCATATTCCAGAAAAGATGCAGCATCCATTAGGAAAATGTGAACTTAGCCTGGGGAAAAAGGAAAGCATGAGAAAGAAACTCAAAATTGTTGTGCCTTGATGCTGTTTTGTATGAGAGGGATGGAAGGAAAAATGATGTCAGGCTTTCAAAATTCTGTTGAAAGCCTATGTCAAGTAGAATTCCAGTATTCCTTATGGTCTCTGTTTCCTGACCTGATTTACCTCAAAGGGCTGACATGTACATTGAAGGCAAATTAAATTAAAAAAAACAATCTCTTGAAATCTTCAAAACAACCAGTTGATTTAAAGTATTTGTCCCTTGTTTAGGCCTAGCATTCCGGTAGAACATCTTCCCCGCTATTTCCATATTTGAGTTATGCCACAACATCAATTTCTCATGTGAGGCAGGATCAAATCATAACTGCTTGCCTATTAATAGCCAAATATGACTAGCAGCACTGAAAGCAAGAAACAGAGATCAGAAGAGATAAATAAATGTAGACACATCTGCCAAGATTTCAAAGGTGTAACACTTCACTTTCCAAATGAGCCCAGAAAGGAAAGTAATCATTATATGGGCTTTACAGTGTTAACTCAAAACTGGAAGGTATTGCAAACATATACCTGTATATTGGAATTCAAAAAAATAGATATTAGACATTTTCAAAATGCAAAATGTGGAGAGTATACCTTTTTTTTCACATGCACATCAAGAGCTTTTTAGATTAGATTATTGGAGGATCAAGCTAAGGACTCTTCTGTAGATCCTAATTGTCATTTCAAACCGTACTCCTGTGACTTTGATTTTGAAAATAAATCAGGTGAAGCTAAATGATTTCTCTTCTTAGAGATGGAGGAAAGAAATGTGCTTCTTTTCTGAAATCAATCAGGATTCAAACAACACCTTAAATTTACAGGATGCATTTAAGGCATCCATTATTCATTTTGTTTCAGCAAAAAGAGAGAGAGAGAGATTCCAACTTTATACATTTAGAATAGATGGCTATAGATCTACTGTTCATGCTACAAATTCCAGAGATGAATCATATCAAACATTACCAGCAGCAGACTTTAAGTTGGGGCTCTGCGTTCAGAAGTATTTGAATACTCCTTGAAGTGTATTAACCAGAATCAGAAAAGGGAAGCGGTGGGCTTAAAGAAAACTATATGCCTGAAATCTAGACTGATGACAGGAATTTACTGAATCAAAATTTATTCATCAACAGTTCCATGATTTTTATACTCAATTATACAGTATCAGTTAGAGATGTTAGTAACTGAAAAGCAAATCGTTAGTTTTCTGGGTCAAATTGAAATGAAAGATTTCCCAGGAACATATTGGCATAACCATTGATAATTACAAGAGATTATAGAGGCACTGCAATTTATGAAATTTGGCATAACCCGGAGACCATATAGATTTCCCACTGAATGGTATAAAAATTTCATAGGCCTGTTGTTGTTTATTCGTTTAGTCGCTTCCGACTCTTCGTGACTCCATGGACCAGCCCACGCCAGAGCTTACTGTCGGTCGTCAACACCCCCAGCTCCCCCAGGGACGAGTCCGTCACCTCTAGAATGTCATCCATCCATCTTGCCCTTGGTCGGCCCCTCTTCCTTTTGCCCTCCACTCTCCCTAGCATCATCATCTTCTCCAGGGTGTCCTGTCTTCTCATTATGTGGCCAAAGTATTTCAGTTTTGCCTTTAATATCATTCCCTCAAGTGAGCAGTCTGGCTTTATTTCCTGGAGTATAGACTGGTTTGATCTTCTTGTAGTCCAAGGCACTCTCAGAATTTTCCTCCAACACCACAGTTCAAAAGCATCGATCTTCCTTCTCTCAGCCTTCCTTATGGTCCAGCTCTCGCAGCCATACGTTACTACGAGGAACACCATTGCTTTAACTATGTGGACCTTTGTTGTCAGTGTGAGGTTTCTGCTCTTGACTATTTTATCGAGATTTGTCATTGCTCTTCTCCCAAGGATTAAGCGTCTTCTGATTTCCTGACTGCAGTCAGCATCTGCAGTACTCTTCGCACCTAGAAATACAAAGTCTTTCACTGCTTCTACATTGTCTCCCTCTATTTGCCAGTTATCAATCAAGCTGGTTGCCATAATCTTGGTTTTTTTGAGGTTTAGCTGCAAGCCAGCTTTTGCACTTTCTTCTTTCACCTTCATCATAAGGCTCCTCAGTTCCTTTGCTTTCAGCCATCAAAGTGGTATCATCTGCATATCTGAGATGGTTAATGTTTCCTCCAGTGATTTTAACTCCAGCCTTGGATTCCTCAAGCCCAGCATGTCGCATGATGTGTTCTGCGTACAAGTTGAATAGGTAGGCTGAGAGTATACAGCCCTACCGTACTCCTTTCCCAATCTTAAACCAGTCCGTTGTTCCATGGTCTGTTCTTACTGTTGCTACTTGGTCGTTATACAGATTCTTCAGGAGGCATACAAGATGACTTGGTATCCCCATACCACTAAGAACTTGCCACAATTTGTTCTGGTCCACACAGTCAAAGGCTTTAGAATAGTCAATAAAACAGAACTAGATGTTTTTCCGAAACTCCCTGGCTTTTTCCATTATCCAGCGGATATTGGCAATTTGGTCCCTAGTTCCTCTGCCTTTTCTAAACCAAGTTTGTACATCTGGCAGTTCTCGCTCCATGAATTGCTGAATGCAGGATGCTACCTTGCAGGATCTTGAGCATTACCTTACTGGCATGTGAAATGAGTGCCACTGTTGGATAGTTTGAACATTCTTTAGTGTTTCCCTTTTTTGGTATGGGGATATAAGTTGATTTTTTCCAATCCGATGGCCATTTTTGTGTTTTCCAAATTTGCTGGCATATAGCATGCATTACCTTGACAGCATCATCTTGCAAGATTTTGAACAGTTCAGCTGGGATGCCGTCGTCTCCTGCTGCCTTGTTATTAGCAATGCTTCTTAAGGCCCATTCAACCTCACTCTTCAGGATGTCTGGCTCTAGTTCACTGACCACACTGTCAAAGCTATCCCCGATATTGTTATCCTTCCTATACAGGTCTTCTGTATATTCTTGCCACCTTTTCTTGATCTCTTCTTCTTCTGTTAGGTCCTTGCCATTTTTGTTTGTGATCATACCCATTTTGGCCTGGAATTTACCTCCGATGTTTCTAATTTTCTGGAAGAGGTCTCTTGTCCTTCCTATTCTATTGTCTTCTTCCACTTCCATGCATTGCTTGTTTAAAAATAATTCCTTATCTCTTCTGGCTAACCTCTGGAATTTTGCATTTAATTGGGCATATCTCCCCCTATCACTGTTGCCTTTTGCTTTCCTTCTTTCTTGGGCTACTTCTAGTGTCTCAGCAGACAGCCATTTTGCCTTCTTGGCTTTCTCTTTCTTTGGGATGTATTTTGTTGCCGCCTCCTGAACAATGTTGCAAACTTCTGTCCAGAGTTCTTCCGGGACCCTATCTACTAAGTCCAGTCCCTTAAATCGATTCTTTACCTCCACTGCATATTCCTGAGGAATATTAGTGAGCTCATATCTAGCTGATCTGTGGGTCTTCCCTAATCTCTTTAGTCTGATCCTAAATTGTGCAAGAAGAAGTTCGTGATCTGAACTACAGTCAGCTCCAGGTCTTGTTTTTACCGACTGTATAGATGTCCGCCACCTTTGGCTGCAAAGGATGTAGTCAATCTGATTTCGGTGTTGTCCATCTGGTGAAGTCCATGTATAAAGCCGTCTCTTAGGTTGTTGGGAGAGAGTGTTTGTTATGCAGAGTGAGTTGTCTTGGCAAAATTCTATCAGCCTATGTCCTGCTTCATTTTGTTCTCCCAGGCCATGCTTACCTGTAATTCCAGGTGTCATTTGACTGCCCACCTTAGCATTCCAGTCTCCCGTGATGAAAATAACATCTCTTTTAGGCGTGTTGTCCAGTAGGTGCTGCAGATCCTCATAGAACTGCTCTACTTCAGCTTCTTCAGCATCTGTGGTTGGGGCGTATATTTGGATCACTGTGATGTTAGATGGCTTGCCCTGAATTCGAACTGAGATCATTCTATCGTTTTTTGGATTGTATCCAAGCACTGCTTTAGCCACTTCACTATTAATTATGAAGGCTACTCCATTTCTTCTGTGGTCCTCTTGTCCACAGTAGTAGATCTGGTGGCCATCTGATGTGAAGTGGCCCATTCCAGTACATTTCAGTTCACTGACACCCGAACTGTCTATCTTTAACCTTGACATCTCACCAATAACCACATCCAATTTGCCCTGGCACATTGATCTTACATTCCAGGTTCCAATGGTCTGTTGATCCTTAGAACATCGGATTCGCCCTTCACCACCAGCACCGTCAGCCGCTAGCCGTCCTTTCGGCTTTGAGCTAGCTGCCTCTGGGGCTAGTTGAACTCATGCTCTGTTCCTCCCCAGTAGCATTTTGACCATCTTCTGACCTGGGGGTCTCATCTTCCAATGGTATACCGACATATCTCTGGTTGTACTGATCCATTTTGTTTTCACGGCAAGAATACCGGGGTGTGTTGCCACTACCTTCCCCAGGGATCACATTTAGTCTGACCTCTCTGTCATGACCTTCCTGTCTTGGGTGGCCCTTCACGGTTTAGCTCTTGGCATCATTGAGGTGCTCAAGCTCCAGCACCACGACAAGGTAACAATCCTTTGCTGAAGTTCATAGGCCTACTAGCACCTATGTTGTTGGAGGTTTGTAATCAATCATTTAAGTTCTCTTATTTCCTTCATCATTTTTTGAGGTCTATATCACAGTAATATTAAAACCTGAGAAAGATTCTACAAGACATGCTGACTATAGACCAGTATTTCTGCTTAACGTGGATACTAAAATATTAACAGCAACATTAGCTAGAGATTATAGAAAGTAATGTCATCCATAATATACCCATCTTAATCTGGATTTGTAAAAATGAAAGATGGGCATTTGACAGTAATTGCCTATTGATTAACATTATGGCTATATGTGTGGATAAAGTAAAGTCAGTTATTTTAATTTAATCAGAAAGGCCTTTGATAAGGCCCAGATTGAATATATGAAATGCATATAAAGAAACTGTGAGTTTCCATCATCTTTTGTTCACTGGATTCCAGTTTGGTATCTAAATCATTGAGCTACAGTTATCACTAATGGATATGTCTCAGCTCCTCAGTTTTATTGCAGCACTCTTCAGTAATGGCCCTTGTCATTTTTACATTTTAATTTGGGTCTCAAAACAATTGGCTTCTTCTATTAGTCTTCTCCCACTCCCGCCCCCAAAAGATGGCAGAGTCTTCCTGCTGAGCTCCATGACTTATCTATTTAATTAAAATAGTGGTAGAACCTTATCCTATTCCATTTTATTTTACCTTTGGAAGTTATGAATTTCAAGCAGTCAATTTGAGTGTTAAGTTTTTTTAGATAAATTTAGCCCTCAGAGGACATTCCAACACAAATTAACTACAACATTTCCTGTGACGATTATATGACATGAGGGGAAAAAAGAAGAGATCATGATTCAATTCTGGACAAACAAGCCCAAGGAAGGCCTTGAAACACTTATAAACTGATGATTTGGTTCTAGAATGGGAGAGTGTGCCAGTAAATGCAGATTAAGTAATTCAGTAATCAGTATGATCCCCTGGTAGATTTACAAGATGGCCCCTGAAGGTGGAAAAGATACCTCACCACCCAACCCACTACAACCCAACCAATAGAAACTATGAAAAGGATAACACTGCCATACATCAGAAACATCTCAGAAACCACCAACAGACTGTTACAACCACATGGCGTCACCATAGCACATAAACCAACTAAACTCTTCAAAATATATTAAGTAACCCAAAAGACCCAATAGCCCAAGAAGAAGAAACAGTTATTTACAACATACAGTGCAAAGAGTATAACAGCCACTATGTAGGACAGACAGGCAGAAGACTAGCAGAGCGCATCCACGAACACCAACTAGCAGTCAGAAGACATGATGAGAACTCCTTAATCTCTCAACACATGAACAGACCCAACCATAGTTTCAACTGGGAAACGGTGAGCATCCTAAACCAAGCCAAATCCAAAAATGCCAGAGAATTCCTAGAAGCCTGGCACTCAGATAAAGCAGCCATCAACAGACACATAGAGGTAAACAACATTGACATACCATTCAAAAGAGAGAATAGAAAAGCCAAAAGACCAGTACACTCCCTTGCCAACAACCAACACCCAGATATGCAAAAATCAACACTAGGATTAACACCAGATGAACCATCAAACAGCACAATACACCCTAACCAAGGAACTTTTAGCTCAGTCAATCAACCAAGCAGCAAACAACAGCCCAGTCAAAGAGCGGCCAAGGAGAGAACAACACCCCCACCAACACAGGCAGGGCAAGCCACTGGATATAAACTGAGAGCAAGGCCCACTCCCTCTTCACACTGAAGATGTTGCCTAGTCTGGCAATGAAACGTCTGCAAGAAAACAACAAGGCTCAGAGAGCACCAAGGACTCCACAGTTCAACCCTGAGCTACAAATATTCACTTCGATTGATAAAATGGGCAGACAAGGCAGTCTAGCCCACCCCACTTCACAAAAATCTTGCTCATTAAATCAACATAGCCAAGGTTTTGGAAATAACAGCCTGCTCTTCTGACAATGGGAGGGCAGTGCCTAATAATGGCAGGCACTGTCTCCTTGATATACACAAACTTGAATATGATCAATAAACAACCTTCTCATACATTTATTATGTTTCTTCCCAAGAGGCTTCCCACTGGATAAGAAAGCTAGCATTAAACGCCTCTATTATTAATTCAAGTTATACACAATATACTCTTCAGCCAACTCAAGTCTTGTTTATTATTTGGGACAACAAGTTGAATATGCACAAATGGAATTCCTACAAAAAAGTACCGCTCTCCATCTCAGCCTGTTGATGCATATTCCAATGCGTCAAGTAGATCTAACAGCAGTGGATTGGCTCCCAAGCACCAGAGATGATTGTAGAATTGTACTTACATTTAATTCCAGTATAATTCTATCCTTGCTAATCAAAATGAGAAACTGTCTGTCTACATTTCAAACCTTTGTTAATTGAGTCTTTAAAGATTAATTAAACCCTTGTTGATCTCCCCTGAAACTGGGCTTGGTGCCAAACACAGTTTGGCTGGAAAAAGTAAAGGACCTGTCCTACCTGGGGAAGATGTTCTTGGAGAGCCAAAGGCAGGCTTCACTTCCTACTAAATTAACCTCTACTTATTCCCCTGCCTTAACAGAAGAGATTGAAGCTAGGAAGTGTTCCATCTGGCCTTTTGGTTTCAGAATTCCAGAATTATCCTACTTGCCTCATGCAGCCTTAATTCTCTGAATGACTGTGAATCTATTTCTCCACTAAGTCTTTTATACTGGAACATTGCAGGATTGTGTGCCAAATACTCCAGCCCAGGTTTTGCAGAGTGTCTAAATCAATTTACAATAATATTTTTACAAGAATCTTGGCATACCAAGCCCCTACACTTTAAAGGTTTAACCCCATTTTCCCTGTTGGCCAGCTTGAGTTTGAGGGGAAGCACCCCTTAGAGGGACTTAGCATTTTATTATTAGATTCATTGCATGTACAAACCCTTTTTCTGTGAAAAACCAGCCATAGTGATCCCCATAATAATTAACACTACTTAATTACTTTTAATAAATGTCTACTTGTAGACATTTTAGAAATTTTATTGCTCAAACTAATAGAGGGCAGGATTGTTTTGAAACCTGGCTCACTGATCTAATCTCCCAAATTCCTGAGTCAATAATAAGATTGCTTGGTGACTTTAATGCCAGGATGGGGTTTAGCGACAAGGCTCTCATACTGTTGGCAGATGCTGGGAAAGCCTTTAGCCCAGGAGAGGTCAAAAAAGACACACACCAAGCATTTCTATAAAAATAATTTATTTACAGAAAGCAAAAACAAAAACAAAACATATTTAAAGGACTTAGCTCCCTTGGAGCAAGCCTTGCTTGCTACATATCGGCAGAGAGAAAAAGAGGAAGTGAGAACAAGTCCGGGCAGGTTTCCTCCCCCCCCAGGTGATTTTCATGAAGCACGTGAGAGGAGACAATCTTAATACAACCTTTTTAACCCGGCCAAAATGATTAGGCACATATAGCAGTCTTAATCTATTAGTAGGAAAACCTCAACACATACATTATAATTCTACCTACTCTTTCCTAATTAGGGAGACTCCATGGAAGTCCAAAGGCCGTGACATTAATGTGGTGCTGGAGATTCTTTTTATTAACAACCAAATTTGATTTGAAGACATGCTGGGGATTTTGAGGGTGAGCCTACGTTTTGGGGATCTCAAGGAGTGTTCACTTTAGATTACAATATATGTTAATATTTTGTGGCTCTATATATCTGCAAAGATTTTAGAATAGCTTTTAATTCAGGGACTGATCACCTACCATTACTGGGTCTTTTCACCTCTGTTGGAAGTAAGCAGAGCTGTTAGCTGTTTTAACAAATTACCTTCCAATGACAGCTGTCTTAGACTGGTATAGACAGGTAAGCTGGAAGATAAACCACTGGAAGTCCCTACAACTCAGTTTTTCAATGCCTGTAAATGATCATCTTAAAATTATCTCCTTTCTTCAAAGTCACATTAGCTCTGCTCAAAGATACATTCAACCTACTCCAGCTTCATTCTCATACCAACCCACTAAGACTGAAACCTTGGTATGATAACAAATACGTTTTAGCTAAAGCCTGGCATATAGGTTGGCTTGAGCTTAAACAGCTCATGATTTCAAATCCTGTGAATTTTTTTACTCTCAAAATAAGAGAGAGAAGAGGTTATTAAAGGAGAACAAGTACAGTTTTGCACTTGAGTCCTGGGCCAGGATCCACCAGGCTGTCATAAGCAAAGATCATCACCTATTTTGGCACTTAGTTTCTAAATCTACAGCTATTGCAAACTCAATAGTAATTTTATTTATCTTTTCCGAGTCAAGATAAATTGACTCAGGCATTACTGAGGTCTGTTTACATATTCTCAGGATAGTACACCTTATATTTACCTATTAGATTACCTCCTTTCAGAGAGGCTGTCAATATTTCCGGAGTTAATTCTCTAACAAAAAGCTTACAAAGTTCCTGGCAAACACTTAATTTCACTTGAATTTGTAAAGCTAAATCCTATCTGATAGGCATATCAATGTTAGCTTTTCTTTTCACTGTCATAAATAATTCTATATGTTACATAAAGAATGGCTTAATTCCATTATATGTCCAATGTATAAAAAAGGAAATACAGTATGTGTGACCCCACCAATTACCACCCAGTTAGTCTTATTTCAATAGTTAGTAAACTATATGCTTAGTTTTTAAGTCTTCCATTTTTGGATTGGTTGCATTCTGAGAAGCAGGCCGGTTTCAGGTCTGGACATTGAACGATGAGCCAAAGTATAATTCTGCAGCGTTTAATTGAGAAATATTATAATCGCCAAATGGAGCCCTCTGCATCACCTTCATAGATCTAAAGGGGCATTTTATTTTATACCCGGAGAGAAACTCTGGAGAAAATGAGCAGCCTCAACAATTGATCGCTCCTTAAATTGATCATATAGTTGCACCAAGGCACTCTCATATAGGTCAAGGGTAACCGTAATGGGAACCTAATGGAGCCTATTTTCACCTGTATAGGGGTCAAGCAAGAATGCATACTTGCCCCCTTGCTGTTCAATCTTTATATTGTGGTGGTATAAGGTACCCCCCGCAACTCATGTGAGCTGCATTCACTACCAGCCCTATAAGATGCCTCCCTACATACATGTGAGCTGCTTAAAGTGTCCTTGTAATAGAACATTCACAGCAAGCTGAATTGACCCTGAGTGGCAGTAAGACAGAAAAAGAAACCAGTGGCCCAGGAAACCACACTGTTTATATTTACTGACCATATGTCAGAGATAGTATAGCTAGCATGCTAACTTAGTAGGAAGGGATGGGTTTACAAAAACATATCAAGGTCATGCTGTAATTTACACTGCCTTTTTCTTAATCTTATCTTTGTAATGTAGTGGGCCAAAGGTTTATAAGCTGTGGTTCTGCTTTTGTTCAGGGCTGCTCAGCAAGCTGCCAATGCTTTGCTGGGAGCTCAGTGGACCCTGTAGTTTGCATGCGCAATACATTTATGCGGTATCTTCAAAGTGATCTGGTCTATTTAAGTGAGCCAATTTTTGACCCCAACAATATTAATGACATTGTTGAGATTTTTGTCAACCCAGATGTTTTATCTTCTCTCTTTTACCAATGTCTGTTCTTTTATATGCAGATAATGCAGCCATTTTCTCCAGATTAAAAGTTGGGCTGCGTAGATGTCTTAGAGCATTATTAGAGAATGCCTCAAAATAAATAACTCAAAAACAAATATCCTGGTATTTTCAAGAAAATGTTTTAATCCCTTGGCTAGATGGCTGATAAATTGAAGAACTATCAAACAGGTGAAGATTTTCAAATATTTAGGTACCTACTTCCAGTCCTCTACCTGCTCCTGCAGCCAAAAGAGGGAACGAATGTACAGTAGTTATAAGGGCCCGAAGAGTGTCTCTAGCAATTACTATGTTTACAAGCCCACATGGAAATAATCTTGTCCCAGCTTTGATTAGGCTAATCGAGATCAAAGCTATGGGGATGTTGCTCTATGGTACATATACGTGTGTGTGTGGGGGGGGGGGGTTGAAGATCTCAGTCTTTGAGTCTCTACAAGCTTAGGTTTCCAAAGACAATGGCATGCATCCCTTGCTCAGCCTGTAATGCTATAATGGAACTAGAATTGGACTGCATCTCTTTTGGGGCCCGTGCAAGAGTTTGCCTGTAAAGGTCTTGAGCAAAGCAAATCCTTGGGGGGATCTCCTTGGTTCATCTTACCCTGAAGGATAAAGTTGTATCTACCCTGTGAAGGCAAGTTGATCAAGATCTGATGTATTGTGGACTGTCAGGACCTTTAGGCCTCAATAAAACTTTAGAAGAACTCAAACCCAGAGTCAGGGTCTGGGACTTAGATATTCATTCAGATAGGGCTGAATTTTTCCATCTGTATTATACTACAGGTATCCCATCCTCCTTGACTCACCCTAGCTATTTTTTTAAATTCATGCATACTCCACATAGGCATTTTTCTTTGGCCCAGTTTGATGCACTACCTATCAGGACACAACTGGAAGATATTTCAGTCTCCCATACTGAGACTGTATTTGTATATGTTCAGATATGGAGGTTGAATCTGTATCCCATATTCTATTAAAATGCCCATTCTATACACAATAGCAATTAAAGCTTACAACCCAAATTATTACAAAGCTTCCCTTATGATGAGATCACTGCTTTCCTTTTAGGTGACTAATTTCTAAATGTATCAAGGGTGGTAGGTAATTTTTATCTGTAGATTTAGCCAATAGGAATGAACTGGTGCCTTCCTCACAGCTTTGATTGTTTTTGGCTTTTATGTAATTTATGTTTTAGCTGTTATATATATTTTAATGTTTGTTGGTTTGGTCTTGGACTGTAAATTAATAAATATTAAAAGGCAAGGTGGCATTGGGCATTGAATATAAACTGTTCTTATATGCTGATGATATTTTGGCTATCCTTGACAGTTATGAAGTGTTACTACTAAACCTTGTTGAGGTTATATAGCAATTTGGTTTCTTCTAGCTATACTATTAATTGGAAGAAGTCTGATTTGTTGCCACTGGGATTTACTATATCTACTGTATATATTAATGTAGGAGTAGGATTTACAGTTTGTACAGTTCCTATAAAATACTTGGGTTTACATGCTGAAATATGTTTAAATGTATAATTTGAATGGATTTAACTCTGTTCAAAAATTCCATTGGGGTAAGATTATTGCTATTAAAATGATTATAACTTTGAAATTAATGCATATCAATGTGAATTCCAATTAGATATTTCATACAGATAGATAACGAGAAAATGTTTACGGCAAGCAAAACTCCCTAGAATATCTTTGACCAAATTGTGATTACCTTACGAAGAATAGTGGCTTTAACCTGTGAGATTTTCAACTATTTCAACAATTGGACTTTTATCTTAAATCTATATTTTTATGGAATGAGATTTATTACGATTATTTTGCCTTAGTGGTATGGTGAATTGGCTCAGTTTTTTCTTGTTTTGAAATGGGATAGTGGAAAAATGTGGAATCATAAGCTATGCTGATGCGCACTTAAATATGATCAAAATTGAACACGCTGCTGAACCTCAGGGAACAAAACTGCTAAATTGACATTTAAAACAACATTCTTTTCATAGATTTCTACAAAGCTGTGAACTGTAACTGGATTCAGAAGGCTCAAGAAATAAGGAATCTAACAACCCTTTCTGTAGCAGGAGGATTTCGAGATTATCAAGTTCGCTCCGGATTGGCTTTTCTGCCCAGATCAAGTAGTCAGAATTGTGCTTTATCTGTTGTGGTAAAACATCAATTCTTTAAATGTTACTTTTAAGCCTTGGCTTTTGAAGACCATTAAAGATTATGGTCTTGAATAGTTTAGTCCTTCCTTACCCTAACATCTGTCCTAATTGAATGTGACATTCTACACTGAGATCTCAATTCGAGTGGAAGCAGTAGCATTCATTGCTACATTTATTTGGAGATTCTTTCATCCTCACAAAATAACGCATAATCTTTGATTTAGAATTTTCTCTAGAAGAGAATATTTGTAGCTCAGGGTTGAATTGTGGAGTCCTTGGTGCTCTCTGAGCTTGGTGGTTTGCTTGCAGACGTTTCCTTACCCAACTAGGTAAAGGGCAAGCTACTGTATATAAACAGAGAGCAAACCCCACACTCACTGGTACTGATGATGTTTCCTAGTCGGGTAATGAAACATAAGTAAGCAATCAGCCAAGCACCAAGGACTCCACAGTTTTCTCTGTCCCTTTGCTTCTGCCTAGCTTGGATTTTTGCTCCAAATCCCTTGTACAAGGAACCTGTTTAAAAGAGCCTAAGAATTTTTTACCCAGTTTATATAATTGTATTTCAGTTTTTAATCCTTATTTACTGTTGCTTCAATGAATGAGGTGCCTCACAGGTTCATTAAATCAATACTCAAATATGGTTAATCTGCACAAAGTTTAAATTAATAATGGAGATCTCTTATGTGAAGTATGTAAGGCCATATTTTTCCTTGTGCTTTTCAACCAACAGTACTGCATGCTGCATGGCAAAATGAGCAGACATTTCAAAGTATAATAAGGCAGAGTAGTTTGCTGTTTAAAGAAAGAGGAAAGATTCAGATGTTCTATATGACATGCTAGTTTTTTGGATTTTAATCATTACAATTACATTGTAAGCAGGACTTCAGCCATGTTTTATTCAGCAAGATAGTAAGCTTCTAGTAAATAAATGTTTGGTTGTTCAGTTTTAAAACAAATAATAGAACTCCTTTCTTAATCAGACTACAGCAGTTCCTCGAGTCTGGGTTTCCACAGATCATCTCTCCATTGTTTGGTGAGTCGTTAAAAGCCTGTTAGGTACAAGGACTGGTATTCTGCTGTTCAAATATTTTTATTTGGCTATTATTTGACTTATTTTGTCTGTTTTTACAAGTATATTTTTCCTTATATTCTTTTTTAGGTGTAAGGAATTGGTCTTGGCTACCGTCAGAACGTTTTTTGACCTTATTGATGAAAATACTAAACAGGTTTGCATTCCTTGAAGATCTGCGCATGCTTTCTGGAAAAAGCATTCATTGTTTGATTTTCTTTTTACATTACTGCAAGTGAAAAAATACACTGTAGCAGTGTTAGGAATATTACCTATAGTCTGTATTTTGTTAGAGTTACTAAGACTTTTTTTTTTAATTAACCAGGCTGTTATTGCCATTGTAGTGGCATGGCTGAATTCATAAGGTGGAAGTTTAGAGCCTCAAGCTCCTTTCCAAGAAGCCCAACCCACACCCTAACCTTGCCTCCTGTCTTGGTGTAACAGTTGGATACTTACTGCTGCCCCCATCTGTCTTCCAAGGGGGTGCCTTTGCCTGGCAAGTAACAGAAAAAAAGATGGTGATCATGAAATAAATTCTGTAGCCACCTCCTAGACCTGTAGTGCTGAGGCAGGTGACTAGGGAAACCTTGAGAAATAGTTCAGTCTCAAAAGGTATATACAAAATTAACAATTAAAAAAGAAAATGTAAAAAACCCTTTTCAACTTCCCTTTCATATTTGAAATATCCAGTGGTAGAGGAGATAAAAATAAAAGTTGTTCAAATCACAGATCCTTACTGAAAAGGAACTCACACGGAAAAACTATAAAGGGTGGTATAAGGCTCTGGGCAGATTCCAGAGGGTATGGATTTGCTTTTCATTTAGAGCAGCACTGCTGTAAAGAGGTTCCAAGTTGCATTAAAAATATGCAATATACTAAGTCTTACGTACCGAGAACATAAACAGCAGGAAAAAAATAAAGCACTAACCAGCAGACACAGAAATTAAAATTAGTGCAGTTCTATTCCTCTAGAGAATAAACCAACCTTGGAAAAGATACTACTTCTGTGTTAATTTTCTGCCTGGAGACTTCTGTAACCCGCAGATTCCTGCTTAAGTCTAAGGCTGAGGAGTAAATCTCCTTGGTTTACAGCCTCTCATCCAACAACTTCTTGATTTTTTTTCAAAAGGAGAAACTCTGTTCTCTCTAGCAGAAAGGAAGGGGTTTATGGGGTTGGGGTTTGCTTGTTGCAAATGTGCCATAATCCAGGTGATTCTGCTTGAAGCTGGCAAGATGTTGATTCTGTGTCTGGGAAATATTAGCTCTCAATCTTGTTAATAATGGCTGGCAAAAGCTAGTTAAAGTTTCTCTTAAAGTGTTTGTTAATTCATAGATATCAGAGAATCCAAAAAGAAGGATATTGGTCCTGAATCACCACTTCTTAAGGAATCCAGGAAAAATCTTTGAAGAAAGACCTGAATCACTTACTGAGCTAACAGGTTAGTGTGTCCAGTTTTAGAACGTTATTATGCACATATGACTTCCTTGATGAGTAGGAGCAGTATTAAATCCAAGTGAATTGAATCAATATGTTTCATTCAGTTTTTCCCTCTAAGTTCTGGAAAATGGCATTGGACCATTTTCTGTTTGCAAAGCTCAGCCCTATTTATATAGGACTCGTTCATATGGCTTAAAATCTTCTGTACAATCACTGATGCTAATATAAAATCTAATTGAAAAAGAACAGGTGACTGAGTTACAGTACAGGTAGTCTTTGTTTGAGAGCCAGTTTGGTCTAGTGGTTAAGGCAACAGACTAGAAACCAGGAGGCTGTGAGTTCTAGTCCCACCTTAGGCATGAAAGCTGGCTGAATGACTTTGGGCCGGTCACTCTCTCTCAGCCCTAGGAAGGAGGCAATGACAAACTTCTTCTGAAATCCTGCCAAGAAAACTGCAGGGACTAGTCCAGGCAGTCACTGAGAATTAGACACAATTGAATGAAAAAAAAGTCTTCATTTAGTGACTGCCTTCTTTAGTGACCGTTCACAGTTACAACAGTGATGAAAAAGTAACTTTATGACCAATCCTCACATTTACAACCTTCACAGGTCTGTAAAGCAAGGGAAAGCTGAAGTGAGATCATAAGCAGAGTTGCTGTTTCACTTGGTGACTGCTTCGCTTAACAACCAAGTTGTTCCAATTGTGATCGCTAAACGAGGACTACCTGTAGAGAGTCATAGGTCAGATCTTGTCTCAGCTATAAACTTGTCAGATAGCCATTTCTTTTTAACTAAGGATCTCATGTGCAATGCTGACCTAACACTGTAGCATTACAAAGCCCAAAGGCAGAGTAGTATTATGATTAAAACCAGGTGGTTTATTTGAAGATCCAGCATTCAAGCTTAAGATTATAACTGCAGTTTTCTAGTACGCACATAAATGATTAAAAAAAAAAAAGCAGTGTGAGCCAATCCTAAGAAAGCAGTGTGAGCTTTGTTTCCTTTTTTAAATGCTGGAGTGCTTGCTTTGCTACACTCAGGAACTTTACCTCTCTGTATTTGTGCTTCTTCCTTCTCTGTATGATGTCTGGGCCTTGGCAAATGCATAGGTTAAATAAGTGTTGCTGTTGCATGTGAATATTTTCTCATAATGCTGTTCTAGGCAGACAGATGTAAGATGGTGTGACAAAAGGACCTTTTACAGTAGGTTCCTAAATCCCTCTCATCATTGCAACCACCACCATTTTCAGAACCTAGCATTTCATGATTTAATGTTTGTTATTCAAACTAAACTATTAGATGTAAAGATTTAAAAGCCCTACTTATTTATGAAAAGCTTGAGAAGGAATATTTTGTAATGATACTGATGCTAATTTGCCTGCTCCAAACTAAAATCAGAAGAGAAGAATTTGTATTTATCACTTCGAAAGAATTTGTGTGTCCATGATAAAAGGAGATGTGCCACTGTATTTTAGATTACAAAACAAAATTATGTGGTGTGGCACTGCAGGAGAGGAGGAAAAATGTATTCCAGTATGAGGAATAGTATTGCTTTTTTTCAGGAGCATTAATTTGGATCAAGATAAAAACTTCAAAATGGTCCTACACAGGATACAATGTAAGTAATATTCTTCATTTAAAATGAATTATTTAATAACTTACATGGGAGCAAATTGTTGTATCTTTTATGAGGTCCTCTTTAATTTCAGGCAGGTTTATTTTCCATGTCTATCTAGAGATGCTAATGTTTGAATTTAGCACCTTCCATATGAAAAATATGTGCTCTACCACTTATTTACAGCTCCTCCTCTAATGGAAAACCTAGAATTGAATATGGTATGGTAAATATTGAACCTAGGCCTCCCCAATTCCAATCTAGCAATTGGGATGTGCAAAACATTTGTAGCTTGAAATGTTCAGAAGTCAAGAAGACAACCAGGTGTTCCAAATTCAGAACAAATCACTCATTTCATTTCACATTTCACATCTTCCTGAATTTTTTAAAAAAGTGTCCAAGCCATGGAGATTTGAAGAGTGGATTAGTGAATAAAAACAGCAGACACAGGTTCTATTCCCTGCAGCCCTTTGCTGAAACTGAGGGGAAGCAGAGAAGGCATGAGGGAGAGTTATTTTAGGTCATCATGGTGTTGGTAGGTAGGTTTACTGATGACTTTAAATTCTTTGCTATGGGAAATTAGAATTCATGGGTTTTAAATTATATTATTGTCCCTCTATGTGTATTCTCTTTATATTAAGCTTTGTTTTT
Source organism: Candoia aspera (assembly GCF_035149785.1). Classification (NCBI taxonomy): domain Eukaryota; kingdom Metazoa; phylum Chordata; class Lepidosauria; order Squamata; family Candoiidae; genus Candoia; species Candoia aspera. Next base: position 178,957,992 of record NC_086153.1, read on the forward strand.
CAGGCTAGTTGCAAAATGTAAAAACATGCATACTGCATGTACATTACAAATGTTGTTGCTATGCCGTTGAGCTTTCGGACTGCAAATGCAAAAGCTATTTTGCTTTATTGAATTTTGCAAGCAGATATCTAAGTGCTCTATACATATTCATGGGAAAGAAGCCTCAAGCCAGTAGTCAGAGAAGTGCATTTTAGCAGCTGTTATATTGTTTGTGGGCTAGGTTTAAGGGAATCCATTGCTATCAAATTTTACCTTTGTTCAGTTTTATGGTTGTGCAGGGAACTGTTGCAACAAGCATGCTTAATTATTACTTTCATTTTTTGCTATGGGAATTAAAAATATTTTAATCATTCCCTTAGCTGATTTTTCTGTAGTTGGGTGATAAGTAACATTTAGCATGGATTATCACCATATCTGGAATGTAAGATCTATGAGCCAGGGCAAATTGGATGTGGTTACTGGTGAGATGTCAAGATTAAAGATAGACATTTTGGGCATCAGTGAACTGAAATGGACTGGAATGGGCCACTTCACATCAAATGACCACCAGATCTACTACTGTGGACAAGAGGACCACAGAAGAAATGGAGTAGCCTTCATAATTAATAGTAAAGTGGCTAAAGCAGTGCTTGGATACAATCCAAAAAACAACAGAATGATCTCAATTCGAATTCAGGGCAAGCCATCTAACATCACAGTGATCCAAACATACGCTCCAACCACAGATGCTGAAGAAGCTGAAGTAGAGCAGTTCTATGAGGATCTGCAGCACCTACTGGACAACACGCCTAAAAGAGATGTTATTTTCATCACGGGAGACTTGAATGCTAAGGTGGGCAGTCAAATGACACCTGCAATTACAGGTAAGCATGGCCTGGGAGAACAAAACGAAGCAGGACATAGGCTGATAGAATTTTGCCAAGACAACTCACTCTGCATAACAAACACTCTCTCCCAACAACCTAAGAAACGGCTTTATACATGGACTTCCCCAGATGGACAACACCGAAATCAGATTGACTACATCCTTTGCAGCCAAAGGTGGCGGACATCTGTACAGTCGGTAAAAACAATGCCTGGAGCTGACTGTAGTTCCGATCACGAACTTCTTCTTGCACAATTTAGGATCAGACTAAAGAGATTAGGGAAGACCCACAGATCAGCTAGATATGAGCTCACTAATATTCCTCAGGAATATGCAGTGGAGGTAAAGAATCGATTTAAGGGACTGGACTTAGTAGATAGGGTCCCGGAAGAACTCTGGACAGAAGTTTGCAACATTGTTCAGGAGGCGGCAACAAAATACATCCCAAAGAAAGAGAAAGCCAAGAAGGCAAAATGGCTGTCTGCTGAGACACTAGAAGTAGCCCAAGAAAGAAGGAAAGCAAAAGGCAACAGTGATAGGGGGAGATATGCCCAATTAAATGCAAAATTCCAGAGGTTAGCCAGAAGAGATAAGGAATTATTTTTAAACAAGCAATGCGTGGAAGTGGAAGAAGACAATAGAATAGGAAGGACAAGAGACCTCTTCCAGAAAATTAGAAACATCGGAGGTAAATTCCAGGCCAAAATGGGTATGATCAAAAACAAAAATGGCAAGGACCTAACAGAAGAAGAAGAGATCAAGAAAAGGTGGCAAGAATATACAGAAGACCTGTATAGGAAGGATAACAATATCGGGGATAGCTTTGACGGTGTGGTCAGTGAGCTAGAGCCAGACATCCTGAAGAGTAGGGTTGAATGGGCCTTAAGAAGCATTGCTAATAACAAGGCAGCAGGAGACGACGGTATCCCAGCTGAACTGTTCAAAATCTTGCAAGATGATGCTGTCAAGGTAATGCATGCTATATGCCAGCAAATTTGGAAAACACAAAAATGGCCATCGGATTGGAAAAAATCAACTTATATCCCCATACCAAAAAAGGGAAACACTAAAGAATGTTCAAACTATCCAACAGTGGCACTCATTTCACATGCCAGTAAGGTAATGCTCAAGATCCTGCAAGGTAGGATCCTGCATTCAGCAATTCATGGAGCGAGAACTGCCAGATGTACAAACTGGGTTTAGAAAAGGCAGAGGAACTAGGGACCAAATTGCCAATATCCACTGGATAATAGAAAAAGCCAGGGAGTTTCAGAAAAACATCTAGTTCTGTTTTATTGACTATTCTAAAGCCTTTGACTGTGTGGACCATAACAAATTGTGGCAAGTTCTTAGTGGTATGGGGATACCAAGTCATCTTCTATGCCTCCTGAAGAATCTGTATAACGACCAAGTAGCAACAGTAAGAACAGACCACGGAACAACGGACTGGTTTAAGATTGGGAAAGGAGTACGGCAGGGCTGTATACTCTCAGCCTACCTATTCAACTTGTACGCAGAACACATCATGCGACATGCTGGGCTTGAGGAATCCAAGGCTGGAGTTAAAATCGCTGGAGGAAACATTAACCATCTCAGATATGCAGATGATACCACTTTGATGGCTGAAAGCAAAGGAACTGAGGAGCCTTATGATGAAGGTGAAAGAAGAAAGTGCAAAAGCTGGCTTGCAGCTAAACCTCAAAAAAACCAAGATTATGGCAACCAGCTTGATTGATAACTGGCAAATAGAGGGAGAAAATGTAGAAGCAGTGAAAGACTTTGTATTTCTAGGTGCGAAGAGTACTGCAGATGCTGACTGCAGTCAGGAAATCAGAAGACGCTTAATCCTTGGGAAAAGAGCAATGACAAATCTCGATAAACTAGTTAAGAGCAGAGACCTCACACTGACAACAAAGGTCCGCATAGTTAAAGCAATGGTGTTCCCCGTAGTAACATATGGCTGCGAGAGCTGGACCATAAGGAAGGCTGAGAGAAGGAAGATCGATGCTTTTGAACTGTGGTGTTGGAGGAAAATTCTGAGAGTGCCTTGGACTGCAAGAAGATCACACCAGTCCATACTCCAGGAAATAAAGCCAGACTGCTCACTTGAGGGAATGATATTAAAGGCCAAACTGAAATACTTTGGCCACATAATGAGAAGACAGGACACCCTGGAGAAGATGCTGATGCTAGGGAGAGTGGAGGGCAAAAGGAAGAGGGGCCGACCAAGGGCAAGATGGATGGATGACATTCTAGAGGTGACGGACTCGTCCCTGGGGGAGCTGGGGGTGTTGACGACCAACAGGAAGCTCTGGCGTGGGCTGGTCCACAAAGTCACGAAGAGTCGGAAGCGACTAAACGAATAAACAACAAATCACCATATCTACATTTCTGGCCTTCACATGGAAAACAGAGAGCAAATGACTTATTTCAATTTCTCATTGTTCTGTATGGTAGAATACTTTCAATGTTTAAAAAATGTGTTCTGCCATTCAAAATGCTCTAGCAGAATTTTTAAGTCTAATTGTTTTGTTATGTTCAAGTAAACGTTTTTTATCTTTTTCTGAACAGGAATCAGATGGAAAATATTTTATTTTTTCCCTCTCAAGCCACAGAAAATCATACACTCATATCTACTGCCAAAACAGTATGTTGGTGAGAAAATTATTTCCTTCCTAACATTCCTTTTCATTGTTAGATTATAATGCCTCTGTCTTAAGGAATTTTAATGATTTAAACCTACAGCTTCTCTTACCCTCTCCTATGAGCTGGATGATGTCATTATGATAAGCCAAATCACAAACTTTCCATGGCATCATTGTTTTTTGGAGTGCTGCTTCAAAGTATTAGTCATACTGCTTCAAAGTATTTGGAAGTATTTGGAAATGTTTTTAAGTACCTGCTTCAAAAGAGTGTCCAGCTGTTCTGTTCCTTCTGTGTTCAGGAGAAACAATTGCTATCCTAGCAGCACTTCAACAGGAGCATTTCCACCAGGCTGGCAGCCACTGCTGCTTCTGATAAATATTTTTAGGAAAAATTAAACTAAAATATTGATAGGTTTTTTTAAAAAGTAGGAATTCACACATATTTTAATTGTCTCTTTATTTGTTTTCCTCTCTTCTTAAACAATAGGATACAAATAGCTGGATATATGGTTGTGCAAACAGTACTACATCGAAGTGGTAAGCATATTTTATTGTTATGAAATTATGAAAGTTTCCTTTTAAAAATATGTATTAATATTTCAAAATATTACTTCATATAATTATATGCACACACGCACAAACACACACTATCCAGAGTCGCTCTCTGAGTGAGTTGGGCGGTGACTAAATTTGAAACATACATACATAAATAAATAAATAAGCAACCAAGCAAGCATCTCAAGGTGGTTTACAATAAAAACCACGGCCCTTGAAAAAGCCCCTGGAGAGGATATGATACCTTCAGAGGTATATGAACAATTCTTGGTAGGTTCTCTTTTAAATAACTAGGCATCACTTTTCATAACTCCCTTATATTGAGAACACATTTCACTACTCTCTTAGCAACTGCCCAATATACAGTGGGCATTATTCAGAAGCTTTTCTATTCTAAAGGAGGGCAGCTGAACTTAAACTATTCCAGGGCAAGGCGATAGCCCAGATGCTGTATAGGGCTGAGATCTGGGGGTGGGATGAGAAGGTTATTGCCCAAATGTAAGAAGTCCAGGGAGATTTCTCAAGTGTCCTGTTAAAAAATGTCTCTGTCCTTGTGGTGCTGGTCAATTATTATGAGGGCATTATTCATTATGTCCTCCACTGCCCCATTTACAATGAGTTTAGGGCCAAATTATAGATGGTAGGTGAACTCAAGGGCTCAGACCTTGAACAATTGAACTATCTCTCGCAGACTTGTTCTCAACTATTAGCAGTCAAGTTGCTACCTTGCTCTGTTGTCATTTAAACTTAGAAAGAAATATGTTCTTAGTTGTAGCTCTGGCTGTATCTTGTTTTAACCTTCTTACATATAATACTCTTTTTATTACTTCATTTTATAATCGTGCTATGTTACTGTTACTGTATTTTGTGGTATACTATATGTTATGACCTTTGGTTACAACAATAAACTTACCAATAAAAAGAGTAATAAAGCATATAATAAAGCAATGCTTAAAACAATAACATACAGAACAATATAAAATGTAATATAAAACATGGCATCTGGAGAGAGAATTATAGGAAATAATCACCAAAAGGATTGCCAGGGAACCATCATTCACAAAAGAACTGCTGTGGTGGGAGTGGCTAGGCATAACATACTCATTTCAGAGAAGGATAGACTAGTGAGTTTGAAAGACAACTAGCCTGGGCTAGAAATTGAAAACTAGACCAAGATAGAGACTGAGCTTCAAAACTCTATTATTTTTCTTTTAAATCACATTTTTCTGCTCTACCAGAAACCCATTTGATAGAAAGGCAAAGTGGTGAGATATGTAACTTACCTAAGAATGTGAACCTAAACCTTTCCTTTGAACCCATCATGGCCATGCTCTCATTCAGGACCACTTCCCCCAATACTGGGAAATGAGATCCACAAAACCTCCCTAACCTCCCCTTGTGTTCTACGCTCTCTTTCCATGAAAGATCAGTCCATAGTCCACTGTACACAAACATCCATCTCTCAAGGTCTCCCTGGTCCTTCTTCTGGTGGGTTGTTACCAGCCCAGCCCTGGTCTCTAAACTGCTTCTACTCACTCTATCAAGTTAGTCCTAGCCCTCTTTCAGGTTCTGTGATGTCATCTCCAAAACTTTACCTGCAGTAATATCTTGCTTCCTTCTTTCCTAGCTCCATTCCATGTTTATTTCCAAGAAAGCATTTTGTAATGGTATGTTCTTGCAATATGTAAATTCCTTTTTATTCCAGATCAGAGTTGAGTCCAAGCTGATCTTAATAAATACACAGTCCACTTCTTGTGTCAGCACAAATGAATACCACAAAATACTCCTGCCCCTTTTTAAAACAACATCATTTTTAATAGTCACAATATCAGCTAAATACTTTCTGAGAAACTGCTTCCTGTGGACACTGTATTTCTTGCTGTGTCCCAGCTGCTGTATTGTCACTGAGTACTTTTTGTTGTTTATTCATTTAGTCACTTCCGACTCTTTGTGACTTCATGGATCAGCCCACGCCAGAGCTTCCTGTCAGTTGTCACCACCCCCAGCTCCCCCAAGGATGAGTCTGTCACCTCTAGAATATCATCCATCCATCTTGCCCTTGGTTGGCGCCTCTTCCTTTTGCCCTCCACTCTCCCTAGCATCAGCATCTTCTCCAGGGTGTCCTGTCTTCTCATTATGTGGCCAAAGTATTTCAGTTTTGCCTTTAATATCATTCCCTCGAGTGAGCAGTCTGGCTTTATTTCCTGGAGTACGGACTGGTGTGATCTTCTTGCAGTCCAAGGCACTCTCAGAATTTTCCTCCAGCACCACAGTTCAAAAGCATCTATCTTCCTTCACTCAGCCTTCCTTATGGTCCAGCTCTCGCAGCCATATGTTACTACGGGGAACACCATTGCTTTAACTATGTGGACCTTTGTTGTCAGTGTGAGGTCTCTGCTCTAGACTATTTTATCGAGATTTGTCACTGCTCTTCTCCCAAGGATTAAACACTTTCTGATTTCCTGTCTGCAGTCAGCATCTGTAGTAATCTTTGCACCAGAAATACAAAGTCTTTCACTGCCTCTACGTTTTCTCCCTCCATTTGCCAGTTATCAATCAAGCTGGTTGCCATAATCTTGGTTTTTTTGAGGTTTAGCTGCAAGCCAGCTTTTGCACTTTCTTCTTTCACCTTGATCATAAGGCTCCTCAGTTCCTCTTTGCTTTCAGCCATCAAAGTGGTATCATCTGCATATCTGAGATGGTTAATGTTTCTTCCAGAGATTTTAACTCCAGCCTTGGATTCCTCAAGCCCAGCACGTCGCATGATGTGTTCTGCATACAAGTTGAATAGGTAGGGTGAGAGTATACACCCTGCCGTAGTCCTAAATAAACTTTCCTTCTAAACTTGTTACTCAGATGCAGAAAAACACACGTTTTGAATGGATTATTATGCATTTCATTCTGAATACATATTCATAAATATTTTGTACAACAGTTCTAATATTTTCATTTTAATATAAATTTCACAGTCTGCAAGCTGTTGACTTGACTTGGAAAGCTGAATTACTGCCAACGGTTAAGGTATTTATTCAGAACTTCAAAAACAATACTATATATGTGAATTGAGTAGGTTTGTGACTTAACATGAAATGTATCATCTCAGACTTCAGTATAATGTTTAGTTCTAATGTTGTTATATATTATATAATTAAATATAATTAAATAATCTTTAACCTGAATTTTTCAAAAGATTCAAGCATTATTGTTATTTGTATTGCTTTTTAGATTGTGACTTTGAAACTTCAAGATTATCCATCTTTGACTCATATTGTGCTTCACATACCAGTTGTTAATGATAACAAGGTAAAATTCATTTTTTAAATTGAGTTTCCAGAAATGAAATGTGAGTACCCTAAATGAACTTGCATGTTACTTCATGGTGAAATTGTCATAGCAATAATTTTACTCTGTTTGACCTTTAGCTTATGCTGTAATAAATGTGGGGAGTTGATACTTTATATTTATAATGGATGAAGCCTTTGCTTGGATTCAGTTACAATGGTGAAGGGTGCACCACTGGAAGACCGGAAGGTTGAGGACAGATCTCATGATGGCACATAATCAATCAAGCCTTTGGTTTTGTTTCTCCAGCATCTGGATTAAACACCCACAGAGTTCTAAATGACATATTTGGAATAGATAGGAATCCACATATTGGTTATAATGTGACAATAAGTAGTTTTGAAAACTACAATCTTCAAAACACATGCACTGACAGAAACCTACATTACTCTTATTATTATTAAGTTTTGTTTAATAATAAGTTTGGTTAGCAATGATAATGTGTTGTACAATTTAATATAATCATGCCCAGTCCTTGAAACCATGTCTCCTGGTGCTAAGTTGACTGTTTCCACATATTTTCAGTGCCTAACATGGAAAAACATGGGCTACTGTTAGTAATCTGGGGTGATTTAAGAAATTATTTTGTATATTTGTCTTGCAGTTTACTTTGGACTGTGAGTTCTTTAATGAAGTTTCAAGAACAGAGCAACTCCCTGTAACCAATCTTTTTACTTTTGGTAGGTTTAATTCATTGCATTTGACAACTAGAAATTAGTATGTATGGATTAATTTTGCTTCTCCTCCCTTCTCTAATTATGACTTTAAAGCTACAATCCTATATACACCTCTCTGGAAACTGCTCTCACTGAACTCAGTGAGGCTTACTTCTAGATAGTGATAAATAAGATTGTGCTCTAAGTTTATCTGCCTTTTAACAAAACATTTTGATAAAACAGTTTAAATTTTTCCCTTTTATAGTTTATGTTGTATTAATAAGGAATTTGCGTCTGTCTTTCTTTTCAGTCTAGCACTCAAGATGGCTTACGATAAAAAAATCCAAAGTATTTTAATTTTTGTTAATTCTAACTAACAAAGCAATAATTTCTGCAGGATTTTCTTCAAGCAAAACCATACTAAATTCAACTGGCCTTATTCACATTGTTGAGCTGCAACATTTTGGTCAGGTATTAATGATTTCTGATGTATATACATTACATGGTTGGGTAGAATCTAATGTGGATTAGTTTTGGGAAGGAATACTAATGTAATATGTTGTCTTTCTTTAGATATATCAGGCTTTTAAGATCTTTATAGAGAGTAAATGCCAGATTCTCAAAGGTAAATTTATTTCCTGAATATAATTTTAAGACTAATGTAGAAAAATGCTTCTTGTTACTTGCATATTTTGTTGCTGTGTTATCATTTCTTCAATCAGTTTTATAGCTTACCTCCATATATAAAAGTAAACTTATTCGAAGTGAGGAGCTTGTTACCATAGCAGATGTAAGGTTTTTGGCTTGCTTTCTGATGCAGAAACTTTACACTTTGTTCTTTCTTGACATATCTTGCATCCAAAACATCCTGTTTTGAGTCTGAAACAGGCCAGCCTAATATTTATGGGAAAGTTTTGAGCTTGAACCAGGTGTTTTAAGCTTAAGGTGGAGAGGCTTATGTAAGTGGTCAGAAAATCCCATTTCAAATTTGAATATTTCAGTTGGAATGTTTCAGGCTCAAAATATTTTGAATTTGAAATGTTTTGTGCAGTACCACTAAACAGCTTTTGAATGGTTTTCCTCAGTTATACAAGCTAGGATATACAACCAAAAGCTGAATATTCTTGTCCTTTACTATTTCATAGTTTTCACAGTATGGATCTATATCGATCAGTGGGAGAAAATTCTGTGACTAGAGTTTTTACTTGATCATGACTATCAGCGAGAGCCAGTTTGATGTAGTGGTTAAGGCTAGAAACCAGGAGACTGTGAGTTCAAGTCCTACCTAAGGAACAAATCCAGCTTGGGTCAGTCATTGTCTCTCAGCCATAGTAAGAAGGCAGTGGCAAACTACTTTTGAAAATCTTGCCAAGAAAACTTGCTAGGATTCAGCACTGATTTGAAGGAACCAAACCAAACCAAAACACAAAACACTTTATCAGTCATTTAGGACTCTGCCCTAAAAGTAGTTTTCATAAATCGACAACCATTTAAAAACATCAGGAGAAACATCAGTCTATTAGGCAGAATGATTCCATAGAGATTTCTAAATAAACACTTTTAATAACAGTTTCAGACTAGTAGCATCAAAACAAAATTACTGAGAAATTACTGAAACCAAGTGGTTTTCCAGGTCCAATCTGAAGGTGTGTGCTGTAGGAGCCATACATCAGTCAGTCAGCAGGGAATTCCACAATTAGTGGGCCAACCACTGAGAAAGCTTTGACTCCTTTGCCTATCTATCTTAGAAGAGGGCTTATCATCAAGGCCACTGCAGTTGATCAGTATGAATCCAGGCAATTCATAGAGAAGGAGGTGATCCTAACATTTTTGGATATAAAAATAGTTTTACTAATACGTGGAACTGAAATCAGAATAAATTGGCAACCTGTGTAAATGATACAACAGAAGTGATGCATTTTCTAACTCCCATGATCCAGCAATATTCTGGATCACCACAGGTTGCACTATTTGACATTGCCAAAGCTTTTAAAATGAATATGAGCAAATGAAGCATTATGAATTTTTGTTTGATTTTTCTGAAACAGTTTCTCTTAATATTATGGTCAGTGTTTTTCTTCCCAATTACGGTAAGCATCTTTCTAGATTTGTACATCCCACTAAGCTATGATCTGGGTTGTTTAAATCTGGTTAAGGTGATATATGAATCTAACTTCTTTATTTCTGCAGAACGGAAATTAGATAAGCCAAAAAGTTTATATTGTCCAAATATTAACAATCTGCTATGCTTTTTAAATTTGTAATATGAAATATGAAAAGGATAGCTCAATACAAAACTGAAATAAGTAACCTCTGTTCACAGTAGTGCCAAAACAAAAGGCACTTGGGCAGTTTGGAAAGTATCTGTGTCTTAATGTGTGGCAGTAAATTAATAAGGTGCCAGAACTAGCAGCAAATTTTTTGTAAAAGAAAATAAAATTATTTGGCATATATACTGTACACATGGAGTGAGATAATATGGAAGATAAGCAGTTGACAATCTAACATAACATAAATACTGAGACATATTTGGAATTTAAACTGAAATTCATAGTAAAGTTGATAATGCTGAATGTATTGAAAGGTTCTGTCTCAGTGCCTGGAGGATGTGGGGTTCTGGATGGGGTGCAACAGGCTTCAACTCAACCCTAGCAAGACCAGGTGGCTCTGAGTTTTTGGCACTACTTGGTTGGTTTTGGAGACCTTCCATCTTTGGTTCTGCCTGAGACATAACCGGTATACAATCTGGGGCTCCTCCTGGACTTGTGGCTCCTGCTTGAGGAGCAGCTGGTAGCCATGGTTAGGAGGGCCTTTGCACAGCTATCAGTTGTGCATCAGTTGTGCCCATTCCTGGATCAAGAGGCCCTGCTCACAGTCACATATGCTCTAGGGACCTCCCAGTTGGACTACTGCAGTGCTCTCTACATGGGACTACCACTGAAGAGCACTCAGAAGCTTCAACTGGTGCACAATGTGGTGGCACAGGCAGTTAGGGGCACCAGTCATTCAGTGCATGTAACAACTCTACCCCACAAGTTGCACTGGCTATTAATGTGCTTTTGGGTACAGTTCAAGGTGTTGGTAGTCACCTGTGGTTAAAGTGACAATTATTTCAGTTTCTCAGATATAATTTGATATCTAGCAGATAATATTTGATGTTTCCATTTTTAGTATTACTGCAATGATTCTTACAGTTAGCCTTTATATCAAATTTCAGAATAAGAACTTGGATTGCAAAATACCTTTGAAACCTTTTCCCCATGTTTTGAATAGCTTGATCATATTTGCTGCAGCAGTCTCAGGAGTGGATTTCTGCTTGTGTAATGAGACCTCTCCTTCTTAACATCCAGCACCCTACTTTTGGGACTGGGGATGTTCATAAACTTCCCCAACCCCAAAAGCAGATTTTAAGAACAAATCCCTATTATTTGAAGCTGTTCTTTTGACAGGAGCTACTTGGATACTACCCAAAGCCTTATGATTTGTTGCATTTGAAATACTTAAAAATGTTTCATTTTGTGCTTTCATTTGTCCCTTCAGAAAGAAAACCCAGTGTGTATCGACTTCATATACCGTGGTCACATGAAGATTCTTTAACTTTGTCACAGTAAGAATTTCTCATTCTTTATTTACATTGTTGAAATGTACTATGCTCTAAAGGATTTTCATCTGCCAATTCTACAATAAATGGGTATCTGTTACTTCTGATAGATAAGCTTCATGAAAATTGTAAGTTAAAAATCGATTTACCCCACACGGTCATCTGACTAAAGCAATTACTTCAGTAAGGGGAGTCAGGCAGGGCTACATACTGGTGCCATTACCATTTAGCTTGTGTATAAATTATTTGGTTTACCATCAGAACAGTCCTGACTTTCTTCCCCCGAAGGTAGCTTATAGACTTACTGTGGCTTTTCTGTGCTGATGATGTAGTTCTCCTATCCCAGACCTTGACTGGATTAAAACATGCTTTGAGATCCTTTGCCATTTATTGCAAGGAGGAAGAATTAGTAATACATTTTGAAAAAAAAATAACCAAAAGTCCTGGTATTTGCTAAATGCAGTGGGTGGCAATTAAATGGCCATGGAACTGAGCAAACCAAGACTTTTCAGTATCTTGGACTTAGTTTTCAGGCCTCTGGCAGGGGAAATACTGTGTCATTCAGAATGCTCAAAAATCAGCTTTGGCAACTGGAGCTTTCTGTTGATCAGGGAAGGAGGGATTATTTATCTACCAATGCATGCTTCCAGCTCTTGTATGATGCACAGCTGGGGTCTTATGGTAACTATCTAAAATTGGAAAATGTGCAATGTAAATTTATATGAAATGTCTTTCAAGCTTCACGCTGTGCTTCAAATGTAGTCCTCTGTTAAGACTGAAAATAAGATTTGGCTAATGTTTTTAGCTACAGTTTAAAGCTAAGATATTTGCCCATAGGCTTAGCCCTTTTGACACTAGGAGATCATTTCAGTGCTAGGTAGAGGAGATATCTACCAAAGAAGCTGTACTTTGGATACTCTGAGGAAGCTCTTTTATTTCTAGGGTATGAGCAGGTCGAAAACATATTGACACTGTGTGTGCAGGACATAGAAGGACAATTAGATCAGTTTCAGTTACCCAAAAATGCTTTCTTAAGCAGCTGAGCTACCTCCCTCAGACCTGCAAGAGATTTAAATTCTGTCACGGTTTCCAAGCTGAGAGAAGCTTTAACATTAGCCTGGTTTAATGTACTGCCATCCGCTGTTCTAAAAGGCAGATACAAAAAATACCTTATGTTGCCTGATTGTGCCCTTTGGCAAAGGCACTGTAGATTCACGTTTAATATATTGCAGTTTTTATCAGAATTCCAGAGTTCATTTCATTTACTCTCATATAGCAAAATACCCTGGGCATACAGACTCCTTTTATATGTAAACTCTCTTCTTGGACCATTTGGATCACACTTCCTTGGATGTTGCCAAATTCTGCCATACTGCTATTAAAATTTGGTGGGAGCTGACATCTTCTGATTGCTGTCATTTGTTGACTGAATTAGACTAACTATACCTAACAGCTTTAAATTTAGTTTAGTGATATTAATAGAGTATAATGTAGGCAATCCCCAGGTTAAGAACAAGATCTGTTCCTAAGTTTGTCTTTAAGTCAGATTTGTATGTAAGTCAGAACTTGTACTTATGAGTGGGTTGCCTATTACTGAAAATGGTGGATGGCGTTCTCTTTCCTCAAGCTGATGAACCAGTGAAGTAGCACAATGTTTTCATGAACCACTGAAAACCTCTGAAAACAAGCGGTATATTAAAAACACATGAACTATTTTGTGATGATCATGAAAACATTGCACCACTTCAGAGGTTCATGAAAATATTGTGCAGCTTCAGCAGTTCATCAGCTCAAGGAAGGAGAACACTGTCTGCCATTTTTAGTAATAGGCAGTCCATTCATAAGTACGAGTTACCCATAAGTCAGATGTTCTTAACCTGGGGACTGCCTGCATTTCAGTGTTCTGCCATTCAGCTCTGGTTCTGGATAGTCTTAGCTTTAAACTACACCATGTTTTTATTCTGTTTTTAGGTTATTTTTAGTTCAGGTTTTAGGTCTTTTTAGCCTGGTTGCTGTAGTGGTTAAGGCACCAGGCTAGAAACCAGGAGAACTCAACCGGGAGACTGTGAGTTCTAGTCCTGTCTTGGGCACAAAGCCAGCTGAGTGACCTTGGGCCAATCCCTCTCTCTCAGCCCTAGGAAGGAGGCAAGGGCAAACCCCTTGCAAGGAATTGTCCAGGCAGTCGCCAGGAGTCAACACTGACTTGAAGGATCATCATCATCATCATCATCATCTAGAGACAAGGAATATCAAGGAAGCACTGGAAATAATAAAACAGCAATAACAGCCATAGCCAAGAAAATCGGCAGATACGGAGTTCGAATTGCATGCTACAGGCAGAATCTCGAATTTCAATTGAATCAGAAAAGTTTCTACCAATCCATCAGTGGAGAGATTGCAATGAACCAGCCAACACTTGACAAGAAGAAACAGTGCAGTTCTGGGCACCGCTATGGAACAACCCAAAGAAAATACAACAACAGTGCAGCTTGGATAAAGAGGTGGAGAAGGAAGAAAAAAAGCTGAAATGAAAGAACTTGTAATAACAGCAGAATGGTGGAGAAAAGGGCAAGGAAGATCAAGAATTGGTTAGCTCCAGGTGAAGATGAACTGCATGATTTTTGGTTGAAACATCTGACTGGTTTGCACCCACTCATTGCCAAGCAGTTTAACAACATATTGCAAGGAGGTGAAATTGAAGATTGGTTAACATCTGGCAAAACCTACTTGATAATGAAAGATCCAACAAAATGGGCAGCACCAGGCAACTACGGGCCAATTACCTGATTACCAGCAACTTTCAAATTGCTAACTGGTGTGTAGCTGATGCAATCCAACAGCATCTAGTTGAAAACAAGCTCTTTCCATCTTAGCAGAAAGGAAACTGCCCAAACAGCAGAGGGACAAAGGATCAGCTCCTAATTGACAAGATGATTTTGAAAAACCGTAAGAGAAGGAAGACCAAGTTGAATGTGGCTTGTATTGATTACAAGAAGGCATTCGACGCCCTGCCACATGACTGGGTAATCAAGTGCCTAGAATAACAGGAGTCAGTAAAACATCAGAGGCTTTGTGCAATGGCACAGTGGAAGACACAGTTGCTGGTCAATGGTAATAGATTGGGAGAAGTCAACATCAAGAGAGGAATCTTTCAAGGAGACTCACTATCACCACTACTGTTTGTCATTGCATTGATTCCTCTGTCAGCAGTAGTAAACAAGTCAGGCCATGGCTATCAAATATCAAAAACATCTGCCAGGCTACCCCACCTCCTTTACGTGGACAATCTGAAGCTGTATGGAAAAACACCATTTGAATTGGAATCGCTGCTCAACACTGTGCAAATATACAGCCAAGATATTGCAGTGGAGTTTGGACTGGACAAATGTGCCACCCTTACCATCAACAGGGGAAAAATAGTGAAAACTGAAGGAATCAAGATGCCCTATGGAAATAATACCAAGAGTCTGGATGAAAAAGATCACTACAAATACCTGGGCATCCTTCAGGCTGACAACATCAAGCACATCGAACTGAAGAAGGTTAATAGTGAATACATCAGAAGAGTGAAGAAGATCTTAAAGTCCAAACTCAGTGGTGGAAATATCATCAAGGCGATAAACACCTGGGCAATTCCAGTTATTAGATATACAGCTGGAATAGTGGACTGGATTCAAGCTGAACTAGAAGCCCTGGATAGGAAGACCAGAAAAATAATGACAATGAATCATGTCCTTTATCCTCGCAGTGATGTTGACAGACTCTATTTATCAAGGAGCATAGGTGGGCGTGGAATGTTGCAAGAAGAAAAAAGGACATTTGAAGAATATCTGAAGAATATCTTGTTTCTTTTGCAGTTGTATGAAAGTACTGGGCCACTTGTGAAAATATAAAACTCTGAATCAATTTAGAGCTTTTTGTCATAAAATGTTACTGTTTTTGCTTATTTCTTGTGAGCTGCCAAGAGTCTTTTGTGATTGCAGTAGGATATAAATTTGATTAATATGTAATAAATAAAATAGATGGACTTGCACAAAAAGTTTTAGTATGTGCTTTTTTAAACTGAGTGTTCCTATTTCAAGTTGCTGCTTCCTGCTAGCTGTAGCACATATGTTAACAAGTTTGATTTCTGTTTAGACTTGATGCCTTGCTTTGCAGACTAATAGTTTTTAAAATTAACTACTTTAGGGGTCCTTTGACTGAGATTTCTGCAAAACTGCACATTGCACAGCCTGAAAATGACACTACAGTTCCTTTGTTGAAAATTTATTCATCTTCAGATTGTCAATATGAAGTAAGTAAAAGCTATAAAAATGTACAATTCCTTCTGTTTTTCTTCAGAACAAGGTAGCCTATATTGTTTATTTGTTTATTTGTTTTATCAATTTGTATGTGCCTCACTCACAAAGTAGTTCTATGAATTGTACCCAAAGATTATTTATTTATTTATTTTCTATCCTGCCTTTATTATTTTTATAAATAACTCAAGGTGGCAAACATACCAAATACTCCTCCCTCCTCCTATTTTCCCCACAGCAACCACCCTGTGAGGTGAGTTGGGCTAAGAGAGAGTGACTGGCCCAAAGTCACCCCACCGGCTTTCATGCCTAAGGTGGGATTAGAACTCACAGTCTCCTGGTTTCTAAAAGATCTTTTGAAAAACTGAGGTTAAATGATCTTTGCTTTCATCTTCAATTTATTGGTGAATTAAGAGCTCACTTTAAATGTACAGGTAGTCCTCGCTTACCAACCACTTGTTCGGAAACCGTTTGAAGTTGAGATGGTGCTAAATGAATGGTAGTTAGGACTGGTCCTCAAAGTTCTGGCCATCGCAGTGCCTCCATGGTCATGTGATTGCAATTCAGGCACTTGGCAATCAGCTTGCACTTATGACGGTTACAGCATCCCGTGGTCACGTGATTGCCGTTTGCAACCTTCTCTGCCAGCTTCTCACAAGCAAAATCAATGGTGAAGCTGGCAGGGAAGGTTGGAAATTGCTCTGATAAGTCCCCCCAGCCTTCCTGTGCTCATGCCACGCTATCCACCCTAGCCTTCCTGCACTCGTGGTGTGTCATCCACCCCTGGCCTTCCTGCGCTTGTGCCGTGCCACAGCACCCCACTCCCCCAGCCTCACCGAATTTGCACACAGCCTGTGGCCGGGCCTCCCAGGGCCTCCCCCACCCACCCACAGTACCCCATTGCTCCTTACCTTGGGCTCCTGCCACTTCCCGCTTAACAACCTGCACATCTTGGGGTTACGATGGCAACCAGGGTTGCCAGGATTGTCATCGCTAAGCAATGTGGTCAGGTAATGTCACACTTTATGACCACATCGCTTAGTGATGGCAATCTGGGTCCCAGTTGCTGTCGTAACCCGAGGACTACCTGTATCGTATTCCTTAAAAGATGTCTACGTTTCTCTCTAGTTTGTGTAATGAAATGGTAAAAGTAGCAAGAATAAGTTACATCTATCACTCCATAAATGGCATAGCTGAAGCCATGAAACCAAGATAATGAACTGTGCTAGGTGACTCTGGCCTAGGAAAAACATTAATACTGATTATGATTTGGGGGCAGGGAGATAAATAGTCTCAACCTAATGGTGAAAAGCATCAGTGTTGGTATGAGGTAACAAGCCTTTTGGGGAGATGTTTAAACTGCGAAGGTCTGTCTTGGGAAGATCTGACTTTGGAAAGTAAAAAAAACCTCAAGAGTGCCTAATTAACAATAGCAATTTGTGCTTGGAAAAAGACTGCAAGCTTTGGGTAGTTGTATAAGAAGGGAGAAGCTATGAAATTCAGCCTTCAGAAGTAACCATATATTTCAGTAACCCATTTCAGTAACCTAATATGGAGATCACTTAAAATGTGGATCACTGGCCAATGAATCTTCATCTGGGAGGGACTGGAGTTGATGCACAATCTAAATTAGTAGGCATTTTGTATACTATCGCCACTTACTTAACTTTCCAGTAAGAGTTTCTAAAAGTTTTTTTTAATCTTAAACATTTGTTTTTAAATAAAGAATCTTTGATGTATGTGTTAAACTAGGTAACTGTCAAGACCTCTTTTCTGCAGGTCCTTGGTCAGGTAAGATTTTATTTAATAGATTATACACAATTATAGATAAGTAGATAAAATAAATAAGATTTGTAACTTAATACAGTTTGATACATTTTGCTTGAGGAAATTGTCATGGCTTAAAAAAGCCCTAGGTAAAAGTTATTTACTGGGCTTCTCTATGGAAAGTTTGTGTTCATGAGGATTTGATAATGCTAGAATTGCCCTCAAACAATGAATTTGGGATATAGCTCTCCAAACAAATTTAAGCAAGGTGTCACACCCTAATATTTCATATACTTCCAAAAGGGTTTTCCAGCCTCCTATTTATCATCCATTACAATTCTGAAATTTTGTAAGGCCTTCACTTTAGCCAGGCTGGATGCATTGCCCTCAGCAGCCCATTTGGGACATTTTAAGGGTACCTCTATGTCTCTTTGGTTATGTCCACATGGTGATGGCTTAATAGAAACTCTAAGCCACATGCTACTATGCTGCTCCCTATATAAGGAATCTAGACAGACCTTTATTTATCCAATCTTGAAGAAATTGTCAGGTAAGGAGTGTGATTTCTACTTAATGTTACTTCTTTCAGACAAGGACTCAAAAATATCTTCCCAAGTCTCCCAGTTTTGTGCTACCATCTGAACAATATGCCACACCATTAATTAAGTTTGGAACTTCTTGTAAAACTATTTTTATTCTGTTTTGTTTTATTATCTGTTCTTAATTTTTTTAGATCCTATTATACTTACTGGTTTTTTTTTAATATGTATGTATGTAAGAGTTGTACTATTAGATGTTTTGTTGTATCTGGCCTTTGGGCTGTAATAAATTGATTGATTAATTGAGGAAATAGTGCCAACAACTGTTGGCTCCAGTTGATTATTCCTATAAAAAGAATCAGCAGGGTGGTACATAAGTCTGCCTCTTCACTCTATATTACGAACAAGCAAACATGAATTTGTAGAATCCATCAGTTTCTATTAAATTCAATAATGTGTACCTACCTGCTTTAACAAGGGACACGGTGGCGCTGCGGGTTAAACCGCTGAGCTGTCGATCGGAAGGTCGACGGTTCGAAACCGCGCGGCGGGGTGAGCTCCCGTTGCTCGTCCCGGCTCCTGCACACCAAGCAGTTCGAAAACATGCAAATGTGAGTAGATCAATAGGTACCGCTTCGGCGGGAAGGTAACGGCGTTCCGTGTCGTCATGCTGGCCACATGACCCGGAAGCGTCTATGACAACGCCGGCTCCAAGGCTTAGAAACGGAGATGAGCACCGCCCCCTAGAGTCGGACACGACTGGACTTTACGTCAAGGGAAACCTTTACCTACCTGCTTTAAGACAGACTTTAAAGTGGCATTGTAATTCCTGTAAAAACACTGTGGGAAGGAAGTGCACTAGGAAGATAGTTTTACATGGCAAATTTTCTGAGCATGTGTAGCATTACTTTGTCACTGGATACGTTAACATCTGCTGCCCCTTCTTTCGTAGGAGAAAATTTTTGCACTCAAAAGTCTAAGCCTTTGAGGATATGCCTAATGCACATATATAATTAAAGAATCCCACTAAATTGAGTAAGATTGAATTCTGAACTAGCATGACTAGAGTCATTAGGTGTACTACAATACGAGATTTATGATTCCTATAGTTTTATTACTTTTATAACAATTATTTGTTTACAGAAAATGTTGAAATGAAATATATATTTTTTGTTGAACTAGGACTTTAGATGTTGACTCAACGCAATGTGATTTGTTCTAAGTAAACAGAGTAAATTGATAAACCCAATCATATTTCAGAATGTTTCAGCAAGCTTGTAAAATAGTATTGTTGTTGCTGTTGCTTAAATTTACTGTAATTATTTAGAGTCAGTTTTGCAGAAGACACTACATTATTCCGGATAATAACATTCTAAACAGATTGAAAAGCTCCAATAAGATGGTTCTGAGCAGGATGGGCCAGCAACAAAATGGTAACTGATATGCTCTGTTGGTGTTAGGACAAGAATTCCCAGCTTGCTTTTGTTTAAATCCTGCTAACCTTAATTTAAACTTGTCCACACAACTGATCACATTCAAGGTTCTTTAGGTATATATCACAGTCCATGCTTTTTTTTTAATAATGAAGGTTAGATTCTTTCACTTGGCAGATCACATGACTCTAATGAGTCACAAGGTAATCTGAACAGTTCCAGGATTGTAAATTGCTAATACTTAACCCCACCCTGAATACTAATATTTATGCTGAATGGATTTCATACATACACTCGCTGCCTTCACAACTCACACTGTGTGCTATTTAATATTGACATTAGCAGATACAATTTTCCTACAAATAAAAGAGAAAATAGTCTGACTTCCTAACATTTTCCCCCCAATCAATAGATTTTTGAGAGTTGATGTAATGAATTGGTTAGGGCTGGAAACCTTTGATGCAACTCTTAGTCTATCCATGAACTTTCAGGATGGTCTCAAGCAAGACATTTTATTTATCTGTATGGAATTGTAAGAATTACTGCCTGAGTTAGTATAGGTAAAGTACTAAGGAAAAGGTTTCCATGTTCTAGTTTTCCATAAAGCATCTTTGTTTTATAGGTAATAAGATTCCATGGTGGCACTCTTCCCATGTACATTATTTCTAATATTCTTCTTGCCTACAGAAGACAATTAAGGTCCCTAATGTTAACAGGTAACATTACATGAAAAGATTTTTAAGCACAGGTTTGTTTATCGCTATAAAACTAGATTACAGTGCATTTCATTTTATGTTCTTTAAGCACTGTATCATCTCTTTTAAAATAAGACTGAGATTGAAAAGTATTTATGATCAAACAGATGCCTTTTAGAATGCTAGGGGATAAAATGGTTAAATTACTAGTAATTAGTAAATTACGAATATTGCTTAGCTTATTGACTAGCAGGATCAAAACAGGCTTTTTGCAATACAGGTAGACCTCAAGTTATGACAGCCATTGGGACTGGAATTTCTGTCGCTAAGCAGTATGGTCATAAAGCTCGACATCACATGACCACATTGCTTAGCGACAGCAATCCCGGCACTTCCCGTCGCCAACATTAGCTGTATTGATCATTAGCTGAGGACCCACCCCAATCCAAGCCATTCCCAGCTTGGTCCCTCCCAGCCCTGAGCCTTGGTTCTTCCAAGGTAAGGGACTACCTCCCCTTCAACTCCCCACAACTGCCTATTCCCCCCCCCCACATCTCTGCTCTTTTGGCAGCCCTGCACCCTGCCTTGCAGGGCAGCAAGCTACCTCAAAACTGCGCAGCTCTGGGACTGCTTGCTGCACTGCAGCTCAGGGGCTTCTTGGCACACTGTGGCTCTAAGGCTGCAAGAAGCCCCTGAGCCACAGCATTGCACTACGCCACAGACACCCCAGGACACCTTAGCTGTCTCAGCCCAGCACCGCAGCACAAAGCCCCAGCCAAAGACGCCCTTGCCACCCTGCACTCTGAGGCCCTGCTGCCCTGCACTCCACCACCCCAGTTGACCTTCACCGTCATGTTGCTCCTGCTGCTGACAAGGCATGCCTGGCCTGGCCCTTTGCAAGGCAGCTGCTGGCCACGTGAGGTGTTCTTCCCCAGGTCTCACAAGAAAATGCCACGTGCGACCTCGGGAAGAAAGCCTCATGTGGCCAGCAGCTGCCTTGCAAAGGGCCAGGCCAGGTGTGCATGGCCAGCAGCAGGAGCAACATGACAAAGTTCAAGTGGGGCAGAGCACATGGCAGCAGGAGCCTCGGAGTGGAGGGTGCCGAAAGGGCAGGGATGGGTGGGGGGGATAGGCAGGAGGGAAAAGTACAAGCGCCCCTCTGGTTGTAAGTGCAGGTGGGCTGCCAAGCACCCAAATTTTGATCACGTAAGCACGGGGGCACTGCAATGGCCATAACTTCAGGGACCAGGTGTAAGTACCATTCGTTCAGCACTGCCATAACATCAAACAGTCGCTGAATGAATGGTCGTAACTCGAGGGCTACCTGTATAGGAATAAAGCTTTTGAAGAGCATAACGTTTCTAAAGACTAAGCTGTATCTGTTACATTATCCTGGGCTTTTTAATAAGACTTGTAAACTGGACATGGAAATATACACATGTAACTAAACATTATTTTAAATTAAATATAGTTTTGCCTGGGTTTTAATTTTTTTCTGTTTGTGTTCAAGTGAATGGATAGTCTGAGAAGTAATTGGCTTCAGTGGTATAACTTTTAAGCATATTCAAATGTATTCTAAAAAGCTGAATATTAACTTTATCATTTAATTTGTGAACATGTGGTTTCAGATATTTTTTCTTTTGTTCTAGGTCAGTGTTCAGACTTTGTTCCTGCTCTTACTAAAGCAGCTAAGCCCTATGAAGTAGAACCCATAGCGTATATGATTAAATTCTTGTTGGGGTATGTTTCTTTTTAATATATGTTTCTACAGTTACAGAATTCTTCTCAAACATTTGCATCTTTGTAACTAATTCTATAACATATATATTAAAAACATTAGTTTTGCAGCCAAGATTAGATTAATTACTAATTTTTGGAAATGCAGGTAATCAAAACAAATAACGATCATGCTGTCTATTTTTTCTAGACTTAGCTGGTTTAAAGGAATCAGGAATTCAGAGTTGGATAGTGTCACAGTGAACAACCAGGACGTGCGGTTTCCTTTTGTATCCCTGACTCTCTTTATGTTTGGGACTGGCATAGCCTATTGGGGTGGCGTACTTCTTGAATCGTCTATAAGGCTCTTATCTTCTTTGCACTTAGTTTTGACAAGGTAAAAACCAATAAATAAATGCAAAATGTTTAGTAGTATTGCCAGAAACAACGTTTGGCAAACTTGCTGAGAAGTACACTCTCTCTGCCTTGTACAACAAAACAAGAATATTTCCTGAATTGACATTCATCTTAAAACTGAAGCACCTGTAAACATCATGAGGGTAGTGCAAAGGTTTGTGATGTAGCACCTAAGCCATAGTGCTGCATAAGAAGCACCTTTAAACCTATAATTACTTGTATCACTGCAAGCCATTGTATCACTTAAAAGATAACATGAAGCCAGTTGTTTAGGAATGCAAAACAAAGGTTTCAGGGATACATCCAACTACATTTCCATGTTCTACAAGCAACCCTTGCACTTAAAAGATAAAATGGGCCCAGCAATCCAGGAAACAGGAAATGGTTCATATTTGCTCTAAATGGCTTGAACATCTTTTCAGAGAAAGGAAAGACTGAAGATAGCCCCAAAGTCACACGCGCGCGTGCGCACACACACACACAATCCAAGAGAAAGTATTGCTGCCAAGAAAACTACATGGATGTGGCTAAGTAGTCACCAAGAATAGAACGTGAAGGTGTCTTTATCTTTTAGTAAAAGAACGAGAATAGTTAGCAAGGAAAATCTCTCCCCTTCTCTGACTAGGCCTCACTTTCTACATTGGAGTTACAAAAACAAAAGGAAATTGGTATTCTTTTCTAAATGACTTAGCAGTCTAAAATACATGTTAGAATTAGGGCAGTAGTCTTTTGCTAGGCCAATGAAAAGATCACAAAGTTATGCGCAAACTTCCGAATTCTCTAGAGTTGTTAATTGGATTAGGGCAAAAAGGAGAGAGGGTAAGTTGTTAATTCTGAATCTCTGGCAGCTGTATTTTGTCAGTTTTAACTTTTGGCATGTGGGATGGGACTCCAGATGTACAAATTTTGTCTCGTTCAGATGCTTCAACCCAAGGAAAATACCCGGTCTGATCTCTTCCTTGGTATTTGACTGAGAAGCAGTTGTTTACAGAAAAAAATCTCCCAAAATAATCTAGCTGAGTTGTACTGTTTATAGTTCCAAGATACTCTGGGCCCTATTGGGAATTTTATGCAATTGAAAATCCAGTTGCAACTTCCTTAAATTTAAGTAAAATGTTTAAAACCTTTTTGTTAGTAAAGAAAGTTACTGATCTTCCTGAAAAGTATTTCTGTATTCAGAAACAGTGTTTTGAAAAGCCAGGATACGGTATACATAGACATGTTAAAATTTAAACTGTTTTGGAAGAACTATGAAATTATGTATTATGAATAACGTAACCTGATTGTATTGATTGATAAAATGCCCCCACCCTTCTACCATAGACCAAGGGTAGGAAATATGGTAGCCTCCAGATGTTTTAGATTTCACTCCCACCAGTGTAGGCAAGGCTGCTGCCAAGAGGTTTGGGGAGTCGAAGTCTGAAGTATCTGAGGTTATCAGCCCGCCTAGTCTTGCTGTATACAAACTTGTAGTTGAATTAAATGGTACTATGAAACAGTAGCTTTACACGAAGTCAAATAGCCAGCCACTGACCTGTATCTTGTTTTTGTGCACTCTTATTTCTCTCCATGTATTTTTGCAAATCATAGTTCGATATTACATATGAAGTGGAAAAAATATGTAATGGTAAACTGCCACAAAATAAGGAAAGAGCTAATTATAAGAAAAAAGCACTTTATGCATAAATGTGACCCTACAAAATTCAAGCATCATGGCAAACTATGATTAAGGCAATTAGCTGGCATATCTGGTTTGGCAAAGCCAATGTTGTGATTAAATAGCAAATCAATTAGAATGATTACTCCTCCAGAGTATACTGCATCTCACTTTAATATTGAGTAATAAAAGGATGGAAAACAACCAAGCGGCTTTCAACCAACGTTTGGATGTTAGAGCTGTGAAAAGTCAGTCCATAACTTGAGTCACAATAGTACTTACCATAAACCACAGTTTGGTGTGAAGTTTGAACTCTGCCATTTTGCTTTGTAATATAATTAATATTTTATTACATGAATGTGTTTATTTTGTATTTGCTAGACCCTCTGGACTCCCATCTCACAACAGTCTGATTACCCGATTAAGGTTTTGTGTTGCAGTTTTGATGTTTTTTCTTAGCTGGACCACCTGTGGAGCACTGGCTATAATGATGACTTATTTTCATTATATCTTCAAGGTATTTAAACAATGAAAGTTATGTGACATAATATGAACATAGTATTGACATTTTAGGCTACAGATTGGTTAGATAGTTTCCTACTAGTTTATGCTAAGCATGGAGGACAAAGTAGGCTTTTGCTAGTTCTGCCTTTAGATTATCAACCCCACCCTGTGTACAACCTGTGTGGAAAAATCTACTGTTTTGCCCAAATTACATTGCTGGCAATCAGCACAGAAGTACCTCTAGGGAAAAGTCAGAGGAAGGGACAGTTCTTGGATAATTCTTGACTAGGTTATACAATTGCCAACATTCCTCCCTTTGCCTCCAAAATAGGCCCACGCTCCCTGCTCATTAATGTTCCTATCCAAGGAAACAAGCAGACCAAAATAATTTAAGAAATGGATTGTAAATAATATAGCAGTAAAATACCAAAGAAGTTCCAAGTATGGAGGCAATATATATAAATTCAACAATGTGGTAAGAAAGTGAAGTGCTCAAGCAATGTAAGAAAACCACAAAGATGCCAGATAAGTGCTTAAGAAATATTTAAAGAGTAAAGTGTTGAACAGTGCAGTACAGAAAAATAAAATACAACCATTAACTTTGGGAAGTTACGATCATAGGCATATTTTGTGGCAGAACTAAAATGTATGCTTGTTGTTACAGGTTATTAATTTCCATTCAAACTTAAGATCTGAACTAAGTGTTCTTAATGTGGTAAGTCTGTTTATTGTATGCTTTTTGTTGTTACTTTAGAGCATACAGTACATGTCTTAAGACATACAGAGTTCCTGTTCTTGCTTCCTGCTTGCAGAATATCATTACCACAACCCTGGACTTGTTCATGTTGTTCCGAGGGGATTTGCTATATTTTTTCTAATGATGGAAGGGGGAAAAATCTCCAATCTCATAGCTTCTTTTTAAGAAGAAACAGATTTCTTGTTGTATTTTGGTCTTTCCAGCACCTGGATAATTCTTCATAAAAATACAGTGATAATGTTGATATCAAGATAGCATCATGAGAGGAAGCCCAGGCATTTGCAGCAACTAGAACATCATGAGAGGAAGTGGGGCAGAAAATACACTCACACAAGGACTATTGCATTGATTGTATCACTGTTAGCTCCCCAGCTCTTTGCATGTTATTTTTTCAGAGTTTATGCTCCATTCTTCTAAGAATATCTTACAGAATAAACAATAATTACAATTCACAGTTTTAAGTTCACAACCTAAAAGACTCAATACGTAAGTGATTCACAATCCATAAGTGATTGGAGAAGGAGAAATGATGAAAGATCCCCCACCCACCCCAGTGATGATGGTTCACTGAGTTGTTCAGATAGGTGAAAAGACAGATATTACTGGGTTTGCACTCTCCCTCTTCACTTTCCTTTTTCTTGTTCTTGATATCAAGTTTAATCTGCTTCTGTTCAGGGCAAAATAGTCCCTCAAAAGACACATAAAGAGCTATTTATTTATATTTTTATTCATTTTCAGTATCACTAGCAATGTGTGCTAAGTTGCAGAATTAAGCAGGATGGAGACAACACTTAAAAACAGTCTTTGTCCTCCATCAGGAAGGAGACTGATCCTTATCTAAAATAAAACAATAGTATATAATGCCTTGAATTTAAATGTGTTTTGAATTATTGGCCATGCTATTATTGAATTATTTTGTGGACATTTCAGTTTTCTCTTTATACATGTTATTAACTAATGCTGAAAAACCTGTATTTATATTTTTATAGTCCCCAAAGAACACAGAACCTAATTCAGATGATTCAAAAAATGAAACGGGGAAGACCTATGGGTCAGAGGATTGCCTTTCAGAAGCGAGAAACTCATCCAGCACCCCCACGGCTACTGACAGCATTATAGATAGTCTTAAAATGCACATCACAGTCATCAACTTACTCACATGGATTGTGCTTCTTAGTTGTCCATCTTTAATTTATTGGCTAAAAAATATCAGGTAATCATCCCAAATTTGCAGGTTTTATTTTTTAAAAATCCATTATGAGATGGTCCTATAAGCTATTGATTTAAAACTTATAGGCTTATTAATATATGTGCCATTAGAAGACATCATGAAGGATTCAGGTGTGTAGATGTAATAAGTCCAGATTATGTATGAATGTGAGAAGCAGCCATGGTGCCAATACCTTAGTGATTGGAGTAGTAGAGAAAAAAGTATTTGAAATTAAAACAGAAAATGGCTGCAAGAAGATTCAGAGCCACAAATATGTTAGATGTTTAGCATACTGGGCTATCTTGTAATCTTTTGTACAGAACCAAACAGTTTAGTCAGATGAGAAATCCATTAGAAGTATTTCTGCATTATCTTAAAGTTGACATGATTTTTTTTCTATCCCTGAAATGTGAGATAGTTCACAATAATTCAATTTTGTAATTGTTAGAACAGCTTTAACTGAGAGAAAAAGTTGCATTTGGGCCATCAAATGACACGGTATTGTTTTCCCTATTTCTCTGTTTGTGAAATTAGATAGTTTTATTTTCAACATCCTATTATAGTTCCTTTAATGTATTTTGTTGTTGCTACTAGACGAATAGTTTTGCCTGTGAGTAGCACTAATTACAATGGTCCTTTGTGTTTTCTCTCCCTTTTTAAATTAGATACCATATCAGACTTGATCCTGATCCATGTAGAGCTGTTGCTGTTATTTTGATAATCATTTTGGGGATACTCATGAATACAAGTACTACAAAAGTTAAATCAAGGTACTTTAATTATCTTTGTTTTAAATTAGACTGTTCTGAACACTCTTGTATATCAAATTGTTTTCCTTACTCTGCGCTACAGAATTTAGGAGTTGGACCAAAACCACAGAAGGATCTTTTAACTCTCAGAACAGCTTAGTTCCAACAAAAGCTGTCTGCAGTGAAAGGGTGGAGATGACATTTGATTATTTTCATCTTGTTCCAAACTCATTTTTTTCGTTTTCTACACACTCGTAAGCTGAATTTTTCAGACCACTTTTGATCATCTTGGAATTTGGCTAGGTGGCAACTCTCATATAGTAGTTATTACAGAAAATAAAGAAGCTGTATGAATTGCTGCCTTATAAACTGGTGGGGCTGGAAGTCTATATTGACCTTTTTATTTCAAATATCAGGTATGGGGTAGGTGGTTCTCCTACAAGTAGCAGGTTCTAGGATGTCTTTCTGCAAAGTAACTGTATCTTGAACATTACTCCAGAGTATTGCTTCAAGAAGATCTGCTGTTTATTTGCTACGTCAGCCTTTCCAGTCTGATGCTCCCTGATAAATGGTACTTTTCTCCAGTCAGCATAACCATGTTGGCTTGGGAATTGTGGGAGTTGAAATGACATAACGGATGGAGGACAAAAGACTAAGAAAGGTAGTTATACATCTTATTGCTTGACTAATAACAGAATTTTATTCTCTTTTTTTCTCTCTCTACAGTAAATTGTTGAAGATTGCAGTATATTTTCCATTTTTTTTCTCTGTTGCTGCTGTAGTGTTTGCACCAGTTTATTTATACCAAATGCCATACTTTGTAATAATTCCTCTTTTTTTACATTCATTGTGCAGCATTGTGTAAAATCTTCAGCTGGCCAAAACAGCAATAGATGTGGAAGTATAGATAATATAGGAAACATAAACATCATCTTCTATCAGTAGCAGAAAATAGAAAGGCACTAGGTTTGCAAAGTGATGATTCATGATAAGGAAACAGTATTTTCTACTTACTAATTTTTAAAAGACATAGTTGTAGAAATGTGTTACTCAGCAAGCACATTGTTCTTAATATGGGCAGACATGGTTGCTTCAGTTTCTTGGTTTTGAAGCAACTGGCTCTTACTTTTTACTTACAATTGGCTCTTACTTTATTTTAAAATGTGAGTTTATTTATCCCATATGCTTCTGTGCTCTTACTTCAGTCAACAAATGACTGTAAACAAATAATCAGAAAAATTGAATCATTAATAAGAGTGATTAGAAGTTCTTACCCCATTTTTGGCAGCTGCCATAGTTCTGTTCTTCCTTTGGGGTCTATACCAGGCTATAATGCTGATGTGGCAAAAATGTTGGTGATAAATCCAAACATATCTCTGCGGTTGCAAACTTGTGAGACAACAGAAAGCAGTACATAAAAGCGTATGCAATATAACGTAATTTAGTAAGTATACAAGCAGGTTGTATGTCGTCTGTTCTGTTAAAACCTGAAGTTAGTGTAGATACTCAGGTGAATATTTCTGTACAGAGGAAAGTCTGCCATTATGGACAGACATATAGGAAGTAATTTTGAATAACCACTCACATATTTATTTTGGCAATATTACTGTTGGAATAAATAAGATACCACATTGTATTTCCAAATAACTGCATACATTCAAAACCTTTTGCATAGTCATTTGCATTCAAGAATTGAAGTATTAGACATCCAGCTACAGTAGAAATGGAATATTCATGGAATGTTTTCTGCATAGAAGCCATTTTTTATAAGGGCAGTGAAACCCTGCATCATGTAAACAATTAGTTCTTTAACATGTTCCTTTCTGTCACTGGACACGTCTCATAATTCCTAATAATCATGTTGGTTAGGAATCGGAAGACTTGTTCTCCCACATTTGGAAAGACCAGACTGAAGATCGAAGACAGACAGACAGACAGACAGACAGACACACACACACGTTCATATATTTCATATATAAGTTTACCCACCATTACATCTGTTTTAGTGGATTTGGCTTCATTTTTTCCTCATCTGCTTAAGACTGCCACAGGCAGTAGTTCAAGACAACTCAGAAAAACTCAATAATATTTGGATTGATAAAACTTAGGCATCAAAGAATCAATATTTATCTCTGTACAAAGAAGATTTAAAAGGACCTGTTTTGGGCAGAACTATGTTAATATTATATAATGTAACTATTTAAAAGCAGCAACATATTTTGGTTCTTTAAATAAAATGTATGAGGCATTATATCTAGAGACAAATTTTTGCTGCTTTTGCACATCACCATCAGCTTAAAAATCAGCAATTATTGTATAAAAGTAGTCAATCAAATCCAAGTACAATACTTCACCGATAGATAGATAGATGATAGATAGATAATCAGTCTTAGTTCCAGTGCATCAATTGCCCTATATCTTAGTACCTCTGTTACATAATGGCTCATTTCCTCTTCCTGTTGCTACTTGGAAAGAGTCTTCCTCTAAACCAAGTTATGGTACATATTTTCCCTTACCTTTATCCACTATAATTCCTGCCTAAAGTGCCTTGGTTAGTTATTTCTCTTATGTATACCATTCATTTTTTAAAAAAAATTATTTTAAAAATATTTAAGTATAGAATTGTTCTTTAACCTGGTTAACAACTTAGTAGATTAAGCTGTGTGTGGATCATTGCATGTGTTGTCATTAGCATCCTTAAATGGAATGCTCTAGGCTTAAGCCAGTTCTAGGGTTTCAGTGTCCAGACATAGTTTTAATAGGATATTAAAATGTCTTGGGTAAGTCTCTTGGATAAATACTCTGACATCTAATTTTCAACCAATTACATGGCACTAAACTGAGCTGTCAGTGTATTCTGTCTGTGTCCCGCTTACTGGATGACTTACAACATCTGCAAAGAGTTTCTTTTTTATTGCTGTATTTCTTTTTTATTGCTGTACTGGGCTTTTTGCCAACATCTGGCAGAGAACAAAGAAGTACAATCTATTCTCAGGCTTTGTTCAATGAAGGCTGACCTTGGAAAGCATTTCTATGCCTCTTATAGCCAAATGCTAAATAGAATTTTGGCAGTGATCTTTTGTCTCTTTGTCAGTGCCGCAGCAATGGAAATGGTACTTGCCAAATGTTTCATTCTGAAGTTGTAGCTAAGGGCACAAAAGTTATCTTCAAAGTCATACATCGGCATCTACTTGGAGGCTTGTCCTTCTGATCAGATGCTGAGAGCTTCATTTTGTTAAAGGTCATGGTGGGTCTTGGGACAGGCTCTGTTTGCTTCAGAAGTACCTGACCGTGTAACTTTTATCTATTTTGCAATGAGTGGGGTGTGTGTGTGTGTGAGAGAGAGAGAGAGAGAGAGAGAAACATTTATTAAAGTGGTGGCTGCTTATGGCACCCTGGTTCATAATCTACAGCTATTCAAACTCAGAGTATTAGAAGTTAAGGAGCTTTCTAATAGACTTTAGATCTGTAAGCCACCCCTGAAAGATCTATCATTACTAGAAAATCAAAGCGATTGATTGTCATATGGCCTGATACCTGTATATGTGAAGCCGGTGAGTTGAGTGATCTCCAATCATATTCTTAGTGAATGAACACTATTTTACATGCTATATGAATTGTACATACTTAGGATGCATAGTACTTTTATTATCTTTTTTACATATTTTTGTACCTGCCTATGAATCAGTAATTTATAGTTTTAGAATTGTATATTGAGGGTACTTTTACACTTTTATCTGAAATGTTTTGCTTTTTTCCCATTTTGGGTTCACATCTCTTTTTGCGTTTTATCTGGATTTACAGCATTGATTGAAAACAAATAAGTAGCAGTGTAATTGTAACTGGGCTACTCACAAGAAAGCCCAGTTCAGTGCTTTGGGATTTACTTCAGATAAACATGCGACTATGTGTAGGACTGTCCTGCAAGCTAAGTATTTCAGTAAAGTCTAAGGAAATTTTAAAATTAAAACATCACTACTTAGAGTCCAGGCAGTCTCCAGGAGTAAACAAGAGCAGCTATATTAAATTTCCTAGTACCACAGCTGAATTGGCCTTTGAGAAAATGCTTTTTCTTAAAGATTAAAATTGATTTCTGTATACCTTTAGGATCAAAAACCAATTTGGAAATTAAAGAATAAGAACTGTTTAAGAATAAACCTGTGCTAGTGTTAGCTTTTTGTTTTGAATTGTTACGTGTGCAGGTTGGAGAATTAAACAATTATGAGAATTGTTGAAAAGGCTAATTAAAAAAGAGGAGGGACTGTATTCAAAATCTACATGCCTAGGTCCATATGTTCAAGGGGAGGCTTTTTTTAGCTTTGGATTCCTGAGCAGCAACTTTCTCCTGTAACTGCTGTGTTACAAAAAGATTAGAAACTGAGCAGACTTTCAAAAATTTCAGAAGGGCCTGGAGGGCTGCAGTTGAAAGGAGGGCATGCCCCAATCCTTCATCAAGTTCAGAGTTGCTTTTAGAATAATGCATTAAACATGGATATAGTGGGTAACCTTGATCTTTGAATTGCTAGATTTTTTAATATTGCTTTGTCAGCAGGCTACACACCTCAAAAACTTATTAATGTATAAATACCTCTATTCAGAAATGCTAGGTGTATCCTTAAGATTTTGATCACCATTTCTGATGTCTAGTGCCTGTGAACAAATGAGTATCTGCCAAAAAAAATTATCTAGTGAAGAAATAACTTGCAGTAAAGGATGACCTGTTTGCACATTTGAATCTCAGACTTATCTTGTGATATGGTTGATAGAATTAATCATTTTATAAACCTTAGCTCTTAAAGTCTGTGTAGGCTTTGTGCTGTTTGTGCAATAAATTATTTTTCTGTTCACTGCAATATATTCTGAACAATATGAAATATTTTAGCCCCTCAGTAGCCTAGATTTTAGAGTTAATTTTGTAATCTGAGAGATCCTTGTTCAGTTGCAGTATTAATCTTTTGCTTCCTTTTTCTAGAAAACAAGAAACTGTAGCTAGATCTACATTAATTATTTTAGAAATACATGAAGTTTGTTAAAAGTATTTGCAATTGTTAATATATTTCTGGATATTTATGCCAAGGAAGTATGACTGAACAACTTACCTGTGCTTTGGAATGGATGAAGAATGAATGTTTAATTCATTTTTATAGATTTCTGATACTTGATGCTAATCTGCATAATAGATATTTAAGGTGTGAATCATACTTGAAATAGTTTCATCCATTAGAAAAAGTATCTTGATTATTCAGTGGTGCATTTTAGTGAACCATCTTGCAAAATACCATGTTAAATTCACAATTCTAGTGCTTTCCATTTTCTCATGAATAATAGTTCACACAAGAGCATATGCTGTAATATTTCCATAATGAAGAGAATTTGAAAGTCCAGCACTATGAATCCTGTTCCAAAGTACTGACAGCTAACCTTGAACACCTAGTTACACTTCCTGCATTTTAAATAATAGCTCTCCTTTCTATGCATGGCATGCTGCTTTTAAAATCTTTTTTTAAAAATAGCATAGACCATGATATTTCAAGGGATGTTGGGAAATCAAAATTGTGGCAGGAATATGTGTGGAAGCCCTGGGATGCAACTAAAGTAGAGTTGTGACATTTGTCTAAAATACTGTTTATATTTCAGTGTCTAAAATATAGTTTACTGTTTATTTTACTGTAGGCCATTAGAACATGTGATCAAGCCAAACTTTACTGACATACTGATATAAAGAAGGCTGCCATGAGACTTTTAAAAATAGTGAAAGGGTAGGGAGGGTAGAATCCGATAGATCACATATAGGACAGAGTTTCTTAGTCTTTTGGGGCCAATGGGCATATTTGGAATTTTCAGAGCATGTTAACAGGCATCCCCACTAAATGGTTGCCATGGTGGGTGTATCCAGTCATAACACATTCATGTAACAAAAGGCAAACAAACACTGGATTGCATACACACTCACACACTATTTTACAGACCTGTCCCTAATGGGAGGCCCAGAGGCATCATTGGAAGTATAGGCTGATCCTCATTCTTGTAGCATGCTAGCTTGCTTTTTTTTAAAAAAATTAAAAGCCTTTCTAAGAAAATCGGGGAGGAAATTTGGCAGGTGGCAAGACATGTTGACAAGCACAGTGCTGCCCTGGGTACTATGTTGGGGAATGACATAAAAGAGCCATAGAGGAAAGAAATGTATTTCTCTTCATTCAGTTCTAGTGGAGCTTAATCTTCTCAACAGAACCTTTTAATTCCACTGGCTGCTTCATCTTCCTAAAACCATGTATCAGTTACAATAGGCCATTTCTTTATAAATTAATCTACTAATAGAATGGCCAGTACTTTACTGTTCCTATTATACAAAGTTCTCTTCATTTCTGGAAAGCTTGATCTTCAAAGTCAGTCATTCTATGAAAAGTGTTAGACGAAGCAGTTTTGACTGATTTTTAGTGGTTTGATTATGGTCTTCTTACAAACTAGAATAAGATTTGTTGCTTTTATAGATTGTCCATAATTAAGGTTTGTAAAGCTGATGATTAGCTGTATAAAATATATATTTGACTTTTTAGAAACTTTGTCTCTTTTTTCATTTTTGTTAGGTGTTTTCATTTTTTTGGTGCTAATTAACAATATAAAGATCAGATTTTAAATATTCTATCACTATGGCCAAATACTTACTTGTAGATGCAGATGTTGTAATGCACATAATGGAATTTCCATCTCATAAATGTGCTCCTGCAGTAATTTCAGCATATAAATGTAGTCCATAGCTAAGCTTCTCAGTGCTGATTTCTCCCTATTGAATCCTGCCATAAGCAGATCTGTGCATATTTTTGAGCATACGTGGATCTCGGAATAGAAGCACACCATTTCCTGAGGCAGTATTACACTAACTTTGAATCAGAGTGAAGACAGTTACTGTCAACAAGCACTTAAATGATTCAAGGATATCACATTTCTGTCAGTGTTTGAATGTATTTTCATTTCTGAAATAAATGAAATGTGTGTGTGATTGCGAAACACCATACAGCATTTAATTTAATTCTTTGTATTTCAAACGTGAAAATGAAAATACGGCTCTCTGGATGAATTTCTAGTACACTAGACATCTGGAAGTGACGTTCTTGAAATAATTCTTTTTTGGTAACTACTTCTCTTTCTATCTCACTTTTCCTATTAACTTCCCAAGACAATCATTGGCGTGATTGTAGGATTGTGCAAGGATGAAGGAAGTGTGGACTTCTCTGCCTATCACTTCTTTCTACTTCCATGCTACAAACATCACATTGCACATTCTGCGCATTTCAGAAGCAGCTTTTAGAAGAAAGAGCAGGAGTGTCCTGTTGCAAAAGGGGAATTCTGCTCAAGCATTTGTGCACCCAAGTCAATGTCTAGAGTATAAATAACCATTTTTGCAAATATGTTGATATATTACTGGGGAAAAGATTACATTTATGAGACCATAAACTTTATTTTCATAATAAACAAGACATGTTTTGTTGGCTTTTTCTGTTTTATACAGTAGAAGTGACCTTGATATCAGTACAGCGTAGGATTTGAAATGTGTGAATACTACATTATTGAACTAAGTGTAATTTATAATTATATCTTAGTTTTCAGTTACAGGTCTGCAAAAACAAAAGTTGGTGTGGCTGATGATGATAGGGTCTTTACTACAGCTTTAGATTCAGAGACAGTGGTGAATAGGGTCTTTCTTTTCTCTAGCCATGTTGAATGTGGTTTATAGATTATACAATTGAAATATAAATTACTGTCATTGTGCAGTGTGTGTTAAATGTACATGGGAGGATAGCAAACATGCTTAGTTTAAGACTTTCAGCTCCACCGCCAGTAACTGCCAACACATGGTTCCTCCGAAGAGAATGGAGCCCTAAGACTGAAAAAAGTATCTCATCCTGCAGAAAAGGGAGCTGCACATACTCCTTGAGAATAATTTTGCTCCAGTCAAGTCAGCAGTTAAGGAATGGATATGGAAGCTTTTTTCTGTTCCAAAAAGTGTTTACTCTTCTGTATGTCCAAGTGATATTTTAAGCAGTCAGTTGTAGATGTGCATAATTTTCCAATATTTTATTCACCAAGTTCCATTACAGATCATAGTACTGTATATCTTAGTACCTTTTACATGGAATACGTGTGATTTATGAAAAGTGCCACTCAAGAGACCATATATCGCTGTCTATGAATATTGTTACCTGTATTTCTATTTTGCTCAAATGCTTTTGAATGTAATGATGAGTGTTTTTGCCTTCAGTCTGCTCAGGTATTTTATGAGTATTGGTGTATTTTTTCAGTTTTAATATTTTGTGTATTAATAAAAGGAAAAAAATAAAGTGTGTTTACAGTGTTTTTCAGCAATATAGAGCTAGCTTCAGTTCTCACACCAAGTCTTTTAAGCAGTGGGTAGATCTAGCTCTGAAAGCATTATACAGTACTGCTGAGTTACTTGATCATTCCCTTTTGTTCAGCACTCACATGCTGCATTACAAACATCAATATAGGAAAGAAGAGTAAAAATTCCTATCTTGGAATTACTTGGACCAGTAATTGACCAACAGAAGTGACTGAAAAAGGATACAGCTAGCAAGAGTGAAGGAGCAAGGGGAGCAGCAAACCATTCCAGATTGTTGTTGAGAAAACTACATGGACATGTCCATGAAGTCAATTTCAATTTTATCTTCAAGGGGAGAAAAAAGTAGCTTAGTGGTACTAATTTTCTCTCTGCTATATTCCAAAAAATGATGGCTTGGGGGGTTATTTTTTGAACTGGAGAGTTTCAATAATTTCACAGTTTTCCATGAGCTGTCCATGGGAGGAGAGTACTTAGTTTTGTTGGTTGATGTGAACCATAAAAATTAAACGATACATGTTGTCCCCTTGTGTAGAAAATTACTTCCATTAAAATTAATTTGGCATATCACCTGGTAGATACTTGTAGATTTAGTACAAGCACCTCTTCTGTATGGCTAGAAAACCATCTGGTAGATTAGCACTCTCCAATGTAGCATGTCCTTGTTTTAATTAAGCATAGTTATACTGTTTGGAATAAATTTATTACACAGGAAAAGAGATTCTTCTTTAACCATTTAAATCTAGATGCTGAGTACAAAATTGGTCTGCTTTTACATTGTTCAGTATCTATGACAGTAATTGAATGGTTTTAGAAGTACCTAGCTTATAGCTGTTAAATATGCACGATGTAAAAACCCATCTTCAGGGATCTACTTAAATAGTGTCCAGAATCTTGTCCAAGACCTAAAAGGTAGTGAACAAGTTGGGAATAATGAACATAATGCTATAACCTTACATATAAATGGATATTTACTGAAGAAATTTAACAGAAGATTGATAAACAGCTGATTAAAGGTCCAGAAACAAAAGACTGAAAATCCCATGGCAAAGAAGGTCAAGAGAAATAACATGAAAAAATCTTCATACCTATTTGGAATACACATTGCCTGGGAAGCATTGGGCTTCCCAGGATTCTAGTTCCCTAACTTCCTTTAGCACATGTTTATTGCTTGTTGCCAAAGCAATAAACATGTGCTAAAGGAAGTTAGGGAAATAGAAAAATGGAATGAATTCTTTGCTCCTGTCTTCTCTCTCCCTTTGAAGATGTAGAACAGATGCTGTGCCCAAATTTGCTTCTTCAGGAGGACAATCATATACAGTAAACAGGCAACCAGAGGTAACAAGGAGTGAAGTTATAAGCCAAGCTGAACAAGCTAAAAAGATATTCTTCAACAGTATCCATGCAAGTTCATGAAGAACTTAAAAATCACACACACACAAACACACATATTGCAACTTCTCTTTAACCTAGGCATTTCTTCTCAAAGACTGGACTGTGGCTCCATTATAAAAAGACTGAGAGGCAATGAAACGATAGCCCAGTTAGCTTAATACTTCTCTTGGGGAAAATGGCTGAAAGCATTTAAAAAAACAACAGTAAACACGTGGCTATATGAGCCTTGCTGAAAAGAAACCAACACGTGAGCAAGTAAAACTTTCTCACAGTAGTAGACCAGCTTATAGAACCAACCTGATTTGTGCAAAGGTAAGTTGGATCTCAACAAACTTTCAGATTTTGGGGGGAGTGTGAACCAGC
Source organism: Candoia aspera (assembly GCF_035149785.1). Lineage (NCBI taxonomy): Eukaryota > Metazoa > Chordata > Lepidosauria > Squamata > Candoiidae > Candoia > Candoia aspera. The sequence continues at coordinate 178,995,512 of NC_086153.1, forward strand.
ACACAGACAAGGGTGACCCCATGGACAGTATTACCTATACAAATATACATACACAAAAAGCCACTGACAAAACCTCTCACCAAGAGCTGTCAAGTAAACTCAGCTGCTAGAGGCTGGGGCGGCAGGGGCTGTCATAGCTTGGCAACTGGCTGAGAAAACAGGAAAGAGAATAGAAGCAAGTGAACCATCCCCATACTTGTGAAAATGGAGATCAAAGTCCTGGGGGTTTCAGTGTGGGTGCCAGTGCTTTTGAGCCGTATATTGATGATCTGGAATTGGGGCTGAGTAATGAGGTGGCTGTGTCTGCGAATGATACCAGGGTGTTCAGGATGGTAAGGAAAAGAGACACGAAGAGATTCAAAAGGCTCTCTACAGACGACATACGGGCTTTAAGATGGCAAAGGCAGTTCCGTATAAACATATGCTCAACAATGGAGGGTGGCACAAAGAATCCAAACTTAATCTACAAGTTAAGGGGATCTGAGCTAGCAGGGACTGAACAGGAAACAAATCTTGGTGTTAAACAGTGGACAAATACGATGAAAACCTCAATGTAAAAAGCCAATTCCATTCCTAGAATCATTCTCTCCCTCCCTCATAATGCAAAGGTCAAGGTTATCCCATGAGCACAAACATTTTGGGTTGAGAACTCTCTCTGACCTTAGGTCAGTCAGTGACTCTAGATACTATGTGAGGCAAGGAATAAAAGGGTAGGGTCAAAGCAGAAAATAGGACATTGGGTTGTTAATCCTATCCATTTTGATTTCCCCTGTCCATACTTTCTCACCTTAATTCCCACTTAAATGCAGCTGTAAAAGATCATTTAATTCAAACTTTATTGATTATCCATTTAATTCAAACTTTACTGATTCTTTTAAAGTTTCCCCCCAAGTTGATAGTGACCATTTCCCACCCAATCTACACTTATTACCCCTACTTCAACAGATCCCCACCAAATCAATGCACCAGTGTACTTTTTTCCTACCTGCTACATCTTGCAGAATAAAAGACCATTCAACTCAATAATTTAATTGCAGAACAACTAGCTACTACATACTTTTCACACATGCGCTCCCTCTTTGCTACAACTGACTCAATCAGTGACCTAGAATTATACAATAACCTTGTGCAGGAGCTATAGAAACAACACTAAGACCTACAAGCAACCTGCACATCCATCAAAACCATGGTTTGACGCAGACTGTATAGTAGCCAGGAAAAGATTAATAGCTAGCTATAATTCATATAAGGTAAATAATAGCAGTATTACAGCACAAGATCTACTTAACCAGAAGCAACCCTACAAGCAGGCAAAAGGAAATGGAGAACATGAAAGCATGTCAGCGTGGACCAGCCCCCAACCTTGCACCACTGGAACTTGTTCAATCTATCAATCTGGAACTTGTTCAACCTAAATTTTTAAGAGCAATTTTCCAAGTTCCTCGCTGTGTCACATGTTACACTGGTTACACTACTGGCTAAGCTGACACTTTTCCCTATGGGCTAAGTGCCACTGATATTAGAGGACAGATTTCAGAGTGGGTGGAAGCAAGTAGTTTACAACAAGCTCTCTCTCTCTCAGGACTTTCCCCCACTTATTTATTATCTCTGGGCTATGAGCACGTAAGGGCCGCACTTGAGCAACATTTATGCGACGCAGGCTGTCAAATGGATGCTGGTAATACCACTCAGCTTCCCATGGCAGATAGCCGGAGATACACTCTGGCACCAGCTATACTGTACTATGTACAGTATCTCACACAGCTTAACATCCCAAATCAGAGAAGGGCCTTCACCTTAGTCTGATGTAATGCTGCCCCTTCAGCACTTCTGGCTGGAAGATATAAAAGATACCATATCCATTACAAGTATGTCTCTGCAACTCAGGAACAGATCAAAACTATTGAACATGTTCTTCTGTATTGTATTATATATTCTGTAATATATATTCTTCTGTATTGTATTATCTTCTGCCAGTTTTATGCAGAATTTCAAAATGCTCTAATTACCCCCCTCCTGACCAGCAAAACAGGATTCACCAATCAACAGTATAAGCAAATTCTACTTTCCAACATCAACCCTGAAATAATACACAAGGTTGCCAGGATTTGCGTGGTGGCATGCAAAATCAGGCAAAGAGTAATTAAGAGCAACTGAATCTGCCCGAGTATGGATAGCCAGAAACGGTTCAGGCTCAGCATTAACCACTGGTTACTTTTTAACTTTTTTTTTTATGCTTTGGTGTGTGTGTCAGTTATTGTACTATATTCTTCTCAGGTTTGACGGGGGTCTATAAGAGAAGTTTATAACCCTCAAATCCCTTTTGGATAATTTTATTGTTTTATCTACCAATATTATTTTATATTTGCATTTTATGTTGCTATTTTAAAGTTCATACTACCTGGATTGCTAATTTTAATCTCATTTCTCTTTTGTCACACATGTGTAGCCTGAGCAAGCATCTTAACATTTTTTTAATTTGTTTTTGTCCTTTAGCCAAAATTCTTTGTTTGTATGTACCTTTCCTACTTACCCTGATATTGTCAATTTAGTTTTGGATATTTGAACATCAATTCCCTTGTGCTCGTTAATGACCACAATAAAGTTCTCATTTTCTCTTTCTTTCTTCTTTTTCTTTTTCTTTCCTTCTCCTTCTCTCTCTTTTTCTTTCTTTCCAGATGAAAAATGGGTAGTGTCTGCAAAAGTGCACAAAAAGCCCACAAACAAAATCATTAAAACCCACTGCCATGCTGTGTGAACGAAGTCTGGGATTTGAAGTTCAAAACATTGTCAGAAAACTCAGTTGGAAAAGGGCTGTCCTTGACAGGAAAAACAAAATGTCTTGCTTCTATTCCATTATGTAAGACATTTTTACCCAGTGATATAATGGATGTGGCAGAAGTGTTTCATCATTTTGGACTCTATCACTATTTCAATGCACTTTGGATAATGAGTCAATAAGTGTGTGGGGTGTGTGTGTACATGTATCTGTTACTGCCTTTTGAAACTCCACTTACGAATCACCACCAATTGCTGACCATTAGTTCCTCTAAAGCTATAAGTAGGAGATACGACTTTCCTTGTAGGTTACTAAGCAGCTGAACAGCAAAGGGAAAGCCAATATTTACTGGTAAGCTTTATTTCTAAAAGGCTTTATTTTTAAACAATAGATTTGTACATCTGAAGTATTTTAATTTTTTTTCTGAATCATTCATATTACTAAGCTTAGGGATAGCATAGGGTAATTTAAGAATAATAGCTTGAGCAAGAAAGTTCAAGTAGTAGAACGAAGTTGCTGATATCCATTTGCTTACAAATGAATATTACAGCAGTCGGAGCTTCTTTTAATTATTGCTTGAGAAAAAAATATATTGATTCATGAACCTGCTGCATAATTGCTTAAAACTTATCCTGATCATTCATGCATAGAATCTTTAGATCTGCTACCTACCTACCCTTGGTCTGCCAATCTTTCCAGCATGTGGAAGTTGTTGATTTTGGTTCAGTGTACCACCCTGATGGGAACAGAATTGCCTCAGGGAACTCCATTAAGGCCTGAGGAAACATGGAAATCTTTGGATAACCCCAGGAACAGAGACCTGGTAAGGAGAACTTTGGAACAATCTGTTATACCAGTTTTCCTCAACTTGGTATTCTTCAGATGTGTTGGGATTACAACTCCCAGAATACTCATTCTAAAAGAGACAATGATTTGAGGTGACTGAGAATTCCAGGAGATGGCATGCCAACGCATCTGGAATGTGGTCAGTTGATAAAGATTGGTCTAAACTTGTGTTTGTTTGTGTGCATTAATCTATGTGTATACTGTAAGCAGTTTTCAATTCATCTATGCTAGTGTAGTATCACAATTCAGATGTGCTAGAACAATATGAAACTTGTATTATCTTTAATTAATGTCTAACTGCTCGAGGAAGAGTAGCAGATGAATTGAAATAATCTTGCAACATATTAAATAACAATCAGTTAATTAGTAGCTATTCTAAGTAAGATGCTATTTTCATTATGATTCTTTTATTCAATTACTGTATTAATTAGTGATAAGACCCAGCATGTGGATGGAAATAACATTTATTTGGCTTCACACAGATACAGCTTTAATCAGTGTCTGACTATCCAAAATTTGGAAGTGATACATGTGCACATTTATATACGTCTTGTGTTCACAGAACCAGTGCTTCTTGCACAAACTGTGTTGTGTGAAATAGTTGTGAGTCACCGAAAAACAAAATGGTGCCATTAAACTGTTTCAAAATAGGATAAGAATTCTGTCCTTAAAAAAAAAAAAGTGGAGATAGTATTTGTTGGAGATTACTGTTTCACCCTTCTAAAATCTTAATTTTCATACAGTTTTTCAGAACTCTTATGGCTTACTTTTCTGGGAGAGAGTTTGGACTCAGGAAGTTCGCAGATACCTTCTCAATGAATAATGATAAATCAGATCCGATTTCTTTCTACTTGGAACCAGTTGCTTCTGCATTTGCAGATTATGAAGAAAAGAAACCCCCCTTTGCAAATTACCCCAGAAACTGAAAAAGATCGATCAAGGTAAATTGTTTTCCTTATAAATCAGCCCCACATCACACTGTTAAGTCTGGCTCAATTCCTGATCTGAATTTGGTTCATTTCCAGAGCTATGTGATAGGTTAATCTATCGATGGAATTCATTTAGAATCCCTCTCCAAAGCTCTGTCTCTCATAAAATAGCAATATTTTATTATTTTATTACTATCAATAGCTAGAAAGTCTCTAATTGGAAATAAGTTCATTTCAAACCAGTCTGGGCTACCCTGGGACTGGGTAGAGTTTTACCATGAAATCCATTGTCCCCCAATGGAGTTAAGGTCTACGTTACCAACTATATTGTAGCATTGTCATCTTGGATCCATGTTGTGTTGTTGTTTATTCGTTTAGTTGCTTCCGACTCTTCGTGACTTCATGGACCAGCCCACGCCAGAGCTTCCTGTCGGTCAACACACCCAGCTCCCCCAGGGACGAGTCCGTCACCTCTAGAATGTCATCCATCCACCTTGCCCTTGGTTGACCCCTCTTCCTTTTGCCCTCCACTCTTCCTAGCATCAGCAACTTCTCCAGGGTGTCCTGTCTTCTCATTATGTGGCCAAAGTATTTCAGTTTTGCCTTTAATATCATTCCCTCAAGTGAGCAGTCTGGCTTTATTTCCTGGAGGATGGACTGGTTTGATCTTCTTGCAGTCCAAGGCACTCTCAGAATTTTCCTCCAACACCACAGTTCAAAAGCATCTATCTTCCTTCACTCAGCCTTCCTTAGGGTCCAGCTCTCGCAGCCATATGTTACTATGGGGAACACCATTGCTTTAACTATGTGGACCTTTGTTGTCAGTGTGATGTCTCTGCTCTTAACTATTTTATTGAGATTTGTCATTGCTCTTCTCCCAAGGATTAAGCATCTTCTGATTTCCTGACTGCAGTCAGCATCTGCAGTACTCTTCGCACCTAGAAGTACCAGGTCTTTCACTGCTTCTACATTTTCTCCCTCTATTTGCCAGTTAACAATCAAGCTGGTTGCCATAATCTTGGTTTTTTTGAGGTTTAGCTGCAAGCCAGCTTTTGCACTTTCTTCTTTCACCTTCATCATAAGGCTCCTCAGTTCCTCTTTGCTTTCAGCCATCAAAGTGGTATCATCTGCATATCTGAGATAGTTAATGTTTCTTCCAGCAATTTTAACCCCAGCCTTGGATTTCTCAAGCCCAGCACATCGCATGATGTGTTCTGCGACAAGTTGAATAGGTAGGGTGAGAGTATACAGCCCTGCCGTACTCCTTTCCCAATCTTAAACCAGTCCGTTGTTCCGTGGTCTGTTCTTACTGTTGCTACTTGGTCATTATACAGATTCTTCAGGAAGCAGACAAGATGACTTGGTATCCCCATACTGCTAAGAACTTGCCACAATTTGTTATGGCCCACACAGTCAAAGGCTTTAGAATAGTCAATAAAACAGAACTAGATGTTTTTCTGAAACTCCCTGGCTTTTTCCATTATCCAGCGGATATTGGCAATTTGGTCCCTAGTTCCTCTGCCTTTTCTAAACCCAGCTTGTGCATCTGGCAATTCTTGCTCCATGAATTGCTGAAGTCTACCTTGCAGGATCTTGAGCATTACCTTACTGGCATGTGAAATGAGTGCCACTGTTGGATAGTTTGAACATTCTTTAGTGTTTCCCTTTTTTGGTATGGGGATATAAGTTGATTTTTTCCAGTCTGATGGCCATTCTTGTGTTTTCCAAATTTCCTGGCATATAGCATGCATTACCTTGATAGCATCATCTTGCAAGATTCTGAACAGTTCAGCTGGGATGCCGTCATCTCCTGCTGCCTTGTTATTAGCAATGCTTCTTAAGGCCCATTCAACCTCACTCTTCAGGATGTCTGGCTCTAGCTCACTGACCACACCGTCAAAGCTATCCCCGATATTGTTATCCTTCCTATACAGGTCTTCCATATATTCTTGCCACCATTTCTTGAACTCTTCTTCTTCTGTTAGGTCCTTGCCATCTTTGTTTTTGATCATACCCATTTTGGCCTGGAATTTACCTCCGATGTTTCTATTTTCTGGAAGAGGTCTCTTGTCCTTCCTATTCTATTGTCTTCTTCCACTTCCACGCATTGTTTGTTTAAAAATAATTCCTTATCTCTTCTGGCTAACCTCTGGAATTTTGCATTTAATTGGGCATATCTCCCCCTATCACTGTTGCCTTTTGCTTTCCTTCTTTCTTGGGCTACTTCTAGTGTCTCAGCAGACAGCCATTTTGCCTTCTTGGTTTTCTCTTTCTTTGGGATGTATTTTGTTGCCGCCTCCTGAACAATGTTGCAAACTTCTGTCCAGAGTTCTTCCGGGACCCTATCTACTAAGTCCAGTCCCTTAAATCTATTCTTCACCTCCACTGCATATTCCTTAGGAATATTAGTGAGCTCATATCTAGCTGATCTGTGGGTCTTCCCTAATCTCTTTAGTCTGATTCTAAATTGTGCAAGAAGAAGTTCGTGATCTGAACTACAGTCAGCTCCAGGTCTTGTTTTTATCGACTGTATAGATGTCAGCCACCTTTGGTGGCAAAGGATGTAGTCAATCTGATTTCGGTGTTGTCCATCTGGTGAAGTCCATGTATAAAGCTGTCTCTTAGGTTGTTGGAAGAGAGTGTTTATGCAGAGTGAGTTGTCTTGGCAAAATTCTATCAGCCTATGTTCTGCTTTGTTTTGTTCTCCCAGGCCATGCTTACCTGTAATTCCAGGTGTCATTTGACTGCCCACCTTAGCATTCCAATCTCCCGTGATGAAAATGACATCTCTTTTAGGCGTGTTGTCCAGTAGGTGCTGCAGATCCTCATAGAACTGCTCTACTTCAGCTTCTTCAGCATCTGTGGTTGGGGCGTATATTTGGATCACTGTGATGTTAGATGGCTTGCCCTGTATTCGAACTGAGATCATTCTATCGTTTTTTGGATTGTATCCAAGCACTGCTTTAGCCACTTGACTATTAATTATGAAGGCTACTCCATTTCTTCTGTGGTCCTCTTGTCCACAGTAGTAGATCTGGTGGTCACTTGATGTGAAGTGGCCCATTCCAGTCCATTTCAGTTCACTGACACCCGAACTGTCTATCTTTAACCTTGACATCTCACCAATAACCACATCCAATTTGCCCTGGCACATAGATCTTACATTCCAGGTTCCAATGGTCTGTTGATCCTTAGAACATTGGATTCGCCGTTCACCACCAGCACCGTCGGCCGCTAGCCATCCTTTCAGCTTTGAGCTAGCTGCGTCTGGGGCTAGTTGAACTCATCCTCTGTTCCTCCCCAGTAGCATTTTGACCATCTTCCGACCTGGGGGTCTCATCTTCCGATGGTATACCGACATATCTCTGGTTGTACTGATCCATTTAGTTTTCACGGCAAGAATACTGGGGTGGGTTGCCATTACCTTCCCCAGGGATCGCATTTAGTCTGACCTCTCTGTCATGACCTTCCTGTCTTGGATGGCCCTTCACGGTTTAGCTCTTGGCATCATTGAGGTGCTCAAGCTCCAGCACCACGGCAAGGTAACGATCCTTTGCTTAAGCTTGGATCCATAGAAAACGTTAATATACTTGACACTGACACCTATTTTTTTTTGCAGAAAAAAATATGGAAATTAAATTAAATGACTTGTTTTTGATTGAAGTCCCTAAAGTTGCAGATCAACAATAGAGTTATTGGAAGAAGACTCCAGAGTGAAAGGAGCAGATCCAGCAGAAGCACAATAAGGGAAAACTGACAGTAACCTCTAGTGTGAGCATGAAATAGTTTATAAATTTCAAATATTAGAATTTCTATTGTATTCATTAATCGTACAAGTCCTAAAAGTTCAAGTGAAGAGAGGGAAAAGAAGCATAAACTAGCAGTCATGGTTTATGAGCTCTCTCCTTTAATCTTCTTAAAACTCTTGTTTCTCATACTCCTTTCTTCTCTTGTTTTTACAGGTGGCTGCTTAAGCATACAAGATTATTTGGAAGCATCTACAGAAAAGTGTTTCTAAATCATTCTCTAATAGTTCTCTTTAATATCAGATGCTACCTACAGATATCTGAAGCCTGCTTTGTGCTTATAATTTGCATTCGCTTAAAGGAAAACAGAGAGAAATTCAAATTATATCCATTAAGGCTCTGTGGAAAACAGTAAATATGACTGTTATATAACCATTTGTGTTTCTAAGACTTATAAAATCATTACATGAATTGATTTTGGATTTTTAAAAAATCAGATACATTTTTTGCACAATTATTTGTCTCCTTTACAGTTCTGTTTCCTTTCAAAAATAAGTGTGACTATTAGTCAAATATCATCTGCAACCAAATTTTGTAGTTAGTAATGCTTCAAAATGGTATAATGGTGGAATTATATTAAAAACAGCTTGAGATGTTTCAGTGGTCACAAATACATAAAACTTTGAATTACATGTCAGTTCTCCAAAACAAAATGTGTATGTGCATGTATATTATATGTTCAATCACTTTCAGGGTAGATTATATTTTTAAAAATGCAAATTCAAAATAAAAAACAAAACAAAACAGTTCTAACATATGTACATTTATGATCTAGGGTAGCAACAAGCAAGTAGTAGGCAAACTGAAAAACACATTTACTAAGGAGTGGCAGAAGTGTTCCTCATCCAGCCTTGTTCTGGAGCAGCCTTTCTCAACCTTTTGACCCAGGAGAAACCCTTGAAATATTTTTCAGGCCTCTGCACATTCAGGCTCAGATATAGCCAGAAGTTACAAAATTATTATATTGTAGGCCTGTATATATGCATTCACAGTTTTCTTAAACTAAAAATTAAGAATGAAACTTACCTCTTTAATGTGAAGTTGCCTGAATTTGAAATATTTTTCAAATAAATCATGATCCCCCAGGGAACCCCCAGTGACTCTCGCGAACCCCAGGGTTCCAAAGAACCCTGGTTGAGAAACCCTGCTCTGGAGGAAGGGTTTTTAGGTTATACTTCTTGGGCTTGGCTCCACGCAGACTCATTCTCACAAAAAATGGACAAGGGACTTTTGTTTTTAGTACAGTACTTTTAGTACTTGACTCTTGTGCATAAACAGGCTGGAAAAGCAGCAAGCAAGAAACCACCACATAACTCCAGAGTTCACAGGTCTGGGTCCTTTCAGAAGAGGACCGGCAATTGAGTATCCAGGAGACAATGGCCATAGGTGGCAACCAATGTCTGGAGGGAGGGGCATTCCCACAACAGTACACAATACCCTATTGGAGCAGAAACATATACATGCAATGGAACGAAGTGCGGCAAGCGAAACAGACATCGCTGTGCCAGCACAAGTGGGAAACACTACTTTTGATGCATAGCATGGAAAAACTGATGGAGATGGCCTTTCCAGTTTGCTGGAGGGGTTACAGGATTGCTGCAGGGTTTTTTGGCAAGATTTGCAGTAGTTTGTCATTGCCTTCTTCTTCTGAGAGAGAGAGAGAGAGAGAGAGAGAGAGTGAGAGAGAGAGAGAGAGAGACTGGTCCAAAGTCATCCAGCTGGCTTCGTGCCTAACTCCCAGCCTTCCAGTGTCTAGCCTAGTGCCTTTAACCACTACACCAAACTGGCTCTCCTGGAATAGAACTCCTCTCCCCTTATTTAAACATCATCCAAGAGCAGCTTCAAACTGTATAAAGTCTGTTAGGCTTTGACACTGGTACCTTGGATTTAAACCAGAGGCAACAGAGACAGGATAGTGAGTGGCCATAGGGACAGCAACTTTCATTCTAGTATATTTTCTGTAAACTCAAGGGTAAGTGGAGAGCACTTCAACTCCGGAGTGCAGAAAGACTAAGTCTAAGACTAAGAAACTAAGTCAGGTGCAACTAGATCAAATCACTGGTACTTCTGTAGTGGGCAGATCATCCAAACCCTCTTTGGAAAACAGTATTTCTGTAGTTTGGATGCTAAAGCTCTCCACTCCAGTTCTTTGAAGCAAACCTTGCTTGTCTTTTGAAGAGAGGCTCTGTACCATTATTCCCAATTGAAATTTGAAAACATGTTTTGCATTTCTTTTGCCAGGAAAGGTAGTGGGAAAGCACCCCAGCCACGAAAAATTCAGAAATCTTTTGATTCTAGTAGTCTCTTTCCTTCTCTGCCCCTGACAAACTTCATCCAGTATCTCACCTTGCCCTCCTTTTTCATCCCAAATATATAAAAGTAATTAGACTTTGTCAGCCATTACCTTGGAGGGAGTCAGAGAAAAGGCAGAGCAGGGTTAGGGTTAGGCAGCCTGACACTGCCCTTCATACTTTTGGACCACACCTCCCACAATGCCCTGTAATCGACCAAGTTGACTGAGGCTGATGCGAGTAGAAGTACAAAGTCTTCGAAGCGCCTATTCCTGACAGAGAAAGCTGAATGGTGAATCCAAAGGTGGTACGAGTGGATGGTTACAACGGAGCTGTCTGATAATTCTCCTGAATAGTATAACATAACATAAACATTTATCACAATATTTGATTGATGAACTTTCCGCTTTAAAGGCAGGAGACAAGTCCCTCCTCCAATATTAAGTCCTTGTATACAAGAAAGCGAAAGCTTTTCTCCGCGCTTCCTCCCCTAGCAGCCTCAGCCGCGAACGCATGCGCACTAGACGTCGCGGTCTTCCAGGCTTCTTTATTCGTAGTCGGACTGACGGACTCTTTTAACCGAAGGAATTGTCCGTTCCAAAATAGGTCCCCCGTCGTTCACAGCAGTGGCTGTTGCTATTAGTTTATAGTTTCTTCGGTGGAATATAAAATGTCAGGGTTCAGCCCGGAATTAATTGAGTATCTGGAAGGGAAAATCTCTTTCGAGGAATTCGAGCGTCGCCGGGAAGAGCGTAAAAACTGCGAGAGAAAGGTGAGGCCTTTTTGCCTCCAAGTTATTTCCAATTTTTACTTTTCTGTGTATTTTGTTGTCTTGTCTGGTTGTGGTGCCTATAAGCGGTCTTATGGCTTGTTTTCCTCTCATTTTCAGTAACGTGTATTTACTCAGAGAGTAAAATGATATCTTATTTGCACTGTAAATAAGGGACGTCGGCTCATAAAATCCTAAAAATAACTTTAGTAGGACAGGTAAGGTACATGATGGAATACGTTTTATGTATCTATTTCATGGTGTTTGTGCGTCCTGATACAACGAATACTGGACTTGCGGCCCATTTCTGGGCAGCAAAAATCCAACTGACCGCTAGATGGTAGCAAAGCAGTAAGATTTTCTGTATGTACCGCCGTTTAGTGGTCTTCCGGATTTTTGCAGCGCCGCCCAGATTTCACGAGTTTGAAGACTTATCAGCATTACTGTGAATGTTGGGGGCATTAAATCAAGGTTTAGGCTGTGATTGTATTGATTTTTGGCACTTGGGTAAATTTATAAACATATTTGCTCAAGTAAAACTATTGCTTTTAAAAATAATATACTGGTTTGGTATTTGTCTCAAAACAAAAATAAAGGCCATGCTGGATCAGTCCCAAGACCTATGTAATCAATTGTCCTGGTCCCACAGAATCCAGCATATTACTGTAAAACCATTGATCTTAACAAGTTAGAAAAAATACATATTCACATAGTCATAAATTTGGATGTTTGAAAAGTTGATGTCATGGGGGATAAGGCAATCGGTAGCTATTAGTTATGGTGACTGCAAACTCTCTCCAGTTCAGCAAATACCAATTGCTTATGCAGTGCTATTGCCTACATCCCTGGCATGCGGGCTGTGATAGAAATCTGACTAGCCACAATGAAAAACAAGATGCTGACGCAGAAGGGTTGCTATGTTCTTAAAAATAAACCCTTTTCTGTAATACTTGTAAGAACAAACAATGCAAAAATTAGAATATTTTCCATATTGAAAAGAAGTCTCCTTGTTCGTCCAAAAACTGCTTATTCAGGTATGTTCACTTCTACATCTTTGTTTATTGAAATTATATCCCCTTTTTTTACTCTGTGTTTTCTAGGAAGGGTGCAAGGCTAAAAATGCAGCTCAGTGGAATGTTGTGATACAGCTCTTCATGGATGTATTTTGTTATATATCAAGAAAAGGCTTAAGAAAACCAAATATTTTTGTTTCTCGTTATTGTAGTAGAGTAGTTTGCTCCCATATAAGCAGCTTGAACCTTAAACAAGTTGGTCACTAGTTGCAGTGATTATCTTTCCCATCACCCCCAGAAATTAGCAGAGAAGCATATATCAATTTTACTATATGTGGATGATGCAGTTTTACTTTCCCAGATCCTGATTGGCTTAGAAATTGGCCAATTACTGTGTCTCAGAAGCTTTGGAAATTAATAACAAGAGCAAAGTGGTGGTCTTTGCCAAACAGCTTAAAAGGCATATTTGGACATTAAATTATCACCCAATTGAGCAGCTTAAATAATTTAAACACCTAGGCATAGTCCTTCATCCCATGGCCTCACATAGAATGCACATGGAATATGTAGCACAAAATGCCCAGAGAGCTGCTGCAGCATTTCAACCTACTAAAGCGGACATTATCTATCCCCTCTGTAATCCAAATGTACTCAGCCAGAGTTAGAATATAGCTGTTATTTGGTGTCCAGATAAGTTCATAATGTTCCTTCATACCTTTAGAAAGAGTTCAGACTAAATTTTTTAGGAATATATTGTAGAATTGAGACTAATGCTTGGTTACACATTTTTACATACTAGGCCAAAATATACTTTGTCCCTGTAAGTCTGACACCTTGGATTCTTATCAATAATTTTGTTTCATCTTGGTCTAAAGCAATAGACCAAAAATTGGAGCTTCTTCAATTTTCCTTAACTTTACACACTAGCAGCTCTTAGGCAGCAGATTAAGGATACTGATATCCAGTTAGACATGACATTTCTTCCCAAGGATATATTGCTGCCTAGCTCCTTCATGCTCCTTAGATCTACTAGATATCAAAGCCAAACCATAATCCCTAAATATGGGAGGTCATTCTCCCTGGCTCAATTCTATGTCCTTCCTATAGCAATTTTAAAAGGGAGATACAAGAGAATCCCATCTGGGCTGAGGCAAAGGGATGGCAAAGGGGCTACTGTAACTGTAAAACACATATTATATTACCAGTTTTGTGTTGGCACATGTTCAGAGTTGATAACCTCATGTTTAAATAAACTCCCTGTCATTCTGACCAATTCTATTTATAGTATTTACTTTCAGATATACAAGATTCTGTTACTGTAAGTGTAGCTAAATTTGATTAAGTCATTTGCAAAATGTGCACTCAGTTGAGGGATATGTCCAGTTAAGGTATGATTTGTACTTACCCATATACATGTAGCCTGTTTTACATTGCTGAGCTTTATTATCTACTGGTCATTGACTGCAATAGAGATTTCCTTAAAGTTGGCCATTTAATTTTCCTGAACTCTTCCAAGTAAATCATACAAATGAAGCTTCGGGTTTAATTAATTACCTAGTAATAAATTGCTTTTCTTAACTGGATATGTGTTTTTGGTGCTGCATATTCTATTCACAATAATATTGTAAAATTGATGTTATTTCCTTTTTAATCTTTACAGGAAGGAGAAAATGTACTCACTGAAGAAAATGCAGAAGACCCCGATGCTCCCTCTACTTCTGGGCAAGGATTGTCTACTGAAATACAGGGACATATTGAAGCAGAAGGTATATGTTATGCTTTGTTTCATTTACAAAGAGTTAAATATGCTGATCTCCGGTTTGCTACCACATTTATAAGGTGGTAAATGTGGGCTAATTGCCACCTTGCAGGGAAAAAATGTCACTTAATTTCCAGGCTCAGGAATCTGTATGTAATGCTAATTATTATTTGGTAGGCTGTAATTCAGACACATAGTATGTGTATACTTTGTATGCTGAAGACCCCAGGATCAGTCTATAGCATCTTCAGGCAGGGTAGGAAATCCTTCAGGGTTTCTGCCCATTGGTGTAGAAATACAAAAAAATAAAGGAAGTGATGATCTAACAGTAGAAGTCAATTTACTATCATATTGTTTTTCAAGTTTATCACATTGTGAATAGAGGCAAAAGACAACCTGCTGCCCTTCAGATATTTCAGCTCTCATCAGCCTTAGCTACTGTGGCCAGTGATAAGGGATGGTAGGGGGTATAATCCCAAGCATTTGGAGGGTACTGGATCAAAGTTGCCTCCTACCCACTTCAAATTCCTTGTTGGTGGCAAAACATCATTTTACAGTTTTTCATTTTATTACATTACTGCTCCATTCTTAAGGGTGCTTAGATCTCTTGCTAAGATACTGCCTTTCCTAATATTAAAACAATGTTCTTGGAATATTCAGTAATTTCTATTAAAAACTTAGAGAAGAAGGGAATGGGATTGATTTGGAGGACTTGTTTTTTTTCCACTACCAGGTTGTCCTTAGCTATAGGCCAAGAAATTTTGGCTAGTTGTTCTGTAGCTGAAAATGATCTGTAGGAGCAGGTTGTTTGGAAATTATTTAGTTATTTATTTATTACTTCAGGCGGCATACAAAACTAGATTAAAAAATATATAAAAACAGCTAAAAACATAGAATCAGTCAAACAGCCCAGACTAAAATAATCTGATAAAAAACAAAATCAACAAAACAAAACAGGGGCCTTAAACAAATCATAACCATCAACTCCAGGCCTGGGACCATTATATCAGAAGAAATCCTTTTGTGTAGAATTAAAGAAACTTCTATAAATAGATGACAATTGTAAGTCAAATGCAAGGAGTTTTTGAATTCTAGGATTTCATTATTATTTGTAAATGTTCAAAATAATTTGAACATTTCCGTTTTTGATTATTTATTACCTCTGATATTAGTTATCATACTTCATTGTACTTCTGGACAACCAACCAATACCAGTTTTCTGGGCAACATACAACTCACTTAAAACATATGATAAAAGGATAATATTAAGCCAACGTAAAAAGACTTTATTTTTGCCATCATGGTTCTGGGGTGAGGATCAGTAAAGATAGAATATTGCAGATTCTTGCTAATTCCTATGTTATTTCCCCAAAATCTTGTCTCTTTACTTTTAGCGACTTGAATTACTTCTGTTGATTCTGTGAGTGTTTGATTAAAATTATGTCTTAATACAGGTACTCCTCGTTTAGCCACCGCAATTGGGACTGGCAACTTGGTCATTAAGCAAAGCGGCCGCTAAGTGAAAATCACATGACTGCTACTATGCTTACGGTCACAGATTTTCCTTCAGTTTTACTTTGCTTCTTGCTACTTCCTTCAGCTGAACTGGGGTTCTTTCTCCTCTTTCTCCTCTTCTTCCTCTTTCTCTTTCTTTTTCTCTTTCTCTTTGAGAACAACTTGGTATAGGGTAAATAAGCAAGTGAAAATAAGTACAGAGAGATGCAAGGTTGTAAATGTGAGGACTGGTCACTAAGTTTTTTTTTTAGCATTGTCATAACTTCAATTGTTCACTAAATGAGGCAGTTGCTAAACGAGAACTATCTGTATTATGAATGAGGATTTCTGTTAAATAGAACTGGATTCAACCTATATGTTTAGCTATTTCTTTACTTTTATACCACCACACTTTAATGTTAGAAGGATGTATTATTGAGTAATTAAAAACAATACTGTAAATTAAAATATAGTTGCTTTTTTTACTTTAAAAGATTTTATGATTTCAGAATCCTTGCTGACCCATCCCTTTTTTTACATGATTAATTAGACAGCATTATTAATCTTTCTCTCTCTGAGCAGAAGAGATATCAGATGGTGTCAGCAAATCTGTCCATCGAGTTTTTGCTTCCATGATGGGAGAAAATGAGGAGGAAGAAGAAGAGGAGGAGGAAGATGAGGAGATCTCTGAGCAACCTACAGCTGGGGATGTTTTTGCACTGGAGATGGTGCTTAATAGAGAGACCAAGAAAATGATGAAGGTAAGCAATATAAGAGTCCTTAAAGCAGCCACATCTTTTTTTCAGGCTGGTGGGGAGCCCTCAAGAAAGACCTAGTTGCCCTAAGGAGTGGCTGAGTTCCTGAAGCATCTCTCCTGAACCAGTTTTGAAGCATGCACACCCTTACTGCTTAATTGGAAATACTTATGATTGAGTTTGATTAAGTGGACTCTGTGTAGGTGTGCATATGATTTAAACTAAGTAATGCACATGGCTATTGCACA
The DNA here is from genome assembly GCF_035149785.1 of Candoia aspera. Classification (NCBI taxonomy): domain Eukaryota; kingdom Metazoa; phylum Chordata; class Lepidosauria; order Squamata; family Candoiidae; genus Candoia; species Candoia aspera. The sequence goes on from NC_086153.1 coordinate 179,012,201, forward strand.
GTCAGAAAATGCCATTATTAAATCAACAATTCAATAAAGACCCTCAATTCAAACATATTTCTTACCAGGAAGAAAAAACTTTTTGTAAGTAGTAATGAAAACTGATCTTACTGAAATACAGTATATTGATGCCAATCTGTTTTCTAGGAAAAACGCCCACGCAGTAAATTGCCTCGTGCCTTGAGAGGCCTCATGGGTGAAGCTAACATTAGATTTGCTCGAGGCGAACATGAAGAAGCCATTCTAATGTGCATGGAGATCATAAGACAAGGTATCTTTGGATGCTTCTGTGGGTGAGATTTTGTACTGAGAATAAAAAGGGACACATAAAGTTAATACAGGACAATTCAGTGTGTCATTATAGAGCTGACCTTGTATCTCCTTTTGTATCAACTTACCCAATTCCATTGACTGAAATCCAAGAACCTTTTTGAGAATGTTAGTAGGTCTGTTAGGTTCTTATTTATAACCACGCTTTCTCCTATTTTCTTGGCAACTTTTCAAAATTTCCAGTGATCCCTCTAGAAAATAGGTGGTTCAAAAGCCATTTTGCTTTAGTGCTGATTTTTTCCTTACATCAGTGTTGTACTAGACAACCCGTGACCCACTGGGTCATCGTTTCAGAGATATTTCCTTACCTCAATTCCTCAATGCCTTCAACAATGGCAGAGCTTCTAATGTACTGTCTTCACTGGAAAAATTCTTTAAAATTCTGGAAGAGATGTATCTGTCTTGAAAGTAGCCAGTGTTGAACTGTGTAGCCCAGTCAAACATCAGGAGTTGACCACAGGAAATTTTGTATTATCTCATAAAATGTTTTATAAAATATATCGAATTCTAATCCCACGGGAGTCATGGGTCCTGGATTTTGGATGCATTCCATAAGTTAGCCCCTTTGAGGTACCTTGGTTGAAAAAGTGTTATTTATTTATTAAATTTATCCCTGCCCATCTCCTCCCATCTGGGAACTCTGGGCAGTTTTGCCCTGTTATGAACTGTTTTGCCCAGTTAAAGGTTACAGACATGACAGTTTCAGTAGTAGTAGTGTTGTATAATAACATAGGTGCACAAGCCTAACCTATACATGGCTCCTGAAAATTCTGTGGGGCTCCCAATCTGCTTTTGCCAAGTTTTGTAAAGTTTACTTCTAACTTCTCCTTTCAGATGGGATTAGGAGGATGGAATAGGAGGAATCAACACATAAGGAAATACATGGGTATATGGTTTAAAAAAAATGTAGCTTTTAAAATTGGTACATGGCCACTTCTTGCTTTGGCTATGCTTGCTTTTCCCCTAGTCCCATTCACATGTAAACCTTGACATATCCCAAAAGATCCACAGGTATTTGTCCTGACTAAGCAAGAACCACGCCGAGACGAGGAAGAGGTCTCTAGTGCTTTATTATTGCTATAGTAGACAGAAAATCCTACCCAACTGAAGAAGCGTGGGAAAACCCAGACAGATAAACCCCCAAAAGTCAAGGCGGGTCTGTTCTGTCTCTCTTTGAATGACAGCTCAAACTCTCTAAACTACGCATGCGTTTTCGCCCCTGGATAGTGGCCCCCTCCTGCTCACCATCAGTACTCATGACAGTATTACTGAATGAAAAACAAGCTTTCCTGCATAGAGTTGTAACATCTCTGACATTTTGAAGGCACAGAAAAATAGTGTTTTCCTCTTCTTTTGAATGAAAATTTTGGGGAAAGTTGAAATGTATGTAGCATTTATTTTTGTGTTAGCCTCTACTATTTAAGCTCACTTTGCTATTTTAAGAACCTACAGTACAATATGAATAGCCTAGTTTAGTTTTACAGTAACTGTGTTTGGCATAGCAGTTAAATGTAAAAGAGTCATTTAGTCAGGCAACACTGCAATTACGTTTACTAATTGTATTTACTTTAAACTGTTTTGAATGTTTGATACAAATGGAACTGCAGTCTATGGAACTTCAAAAGACCTAGAATCTCTTAATTTTGCCAGGTGTAAGTTAGAAAAAGAAGTTGAAGACAGAAAAAACCATCAACCTGATAATAAAACAGAGTTAAGTCATTTGAGGCTTTATCAAGAGCAGATCCACTGATCTTTAGATAGAAAGTCAGATATAGACAACTGAATCCTTTCTTTCCTACTGCAGTGAAAATGGCTGTGTTCCCTGGAAGAAGTACATCATACATCACTGTTTGTCCTCTAAACACAGGAACTATAATGCTAGATAAAAGTTCTCCCATTACAGTTTAAAAAAAAAATAACTGAAGGATTTTTTAATCTTTCCCTTTTTTTCAATGTTTCCAGTTTTTCTGGGGGGAAAAAGGTCTAGAGAAAAAAAAATGGGAAAAGTCACATTTTTTCCCAAGCCTTCACATCCCTAAACTTGGCTGGTCTTGTATTATTATTATATGTCAGTTGGTAAGCATATTTGTAAACTGCTTTTTAAAAAAAAAAAATCACATATTTGAATTATATGCTTTTTAAAATTAAAAACTACCTATAACTGTAATCGAAATTATTCAGCCCCCATTGCAAATCAGGTTGATTGTCAAAATGTACAGACTTTCAGCTGCTTGCAATGAACAAATCAAACAAAAGCAATTGAAACAGCTCAACCCAACGAATGCTTCAAGTGGTATCCCTAAGTCAACTGAAAATGCAACTTACCATGACTTCTCCAGTCTCAAAATTATTCAACCCCTTCATGGCAACCATCTTCAGTACTTAGTAGAGCACCTTTTTGCTGTGATGACCTGCTGCAAACGAGATGCATAGCCAGACACCAGCTTCTGGCAGCGTTCCTGAGGAATTGTAGCCCATTCCTCAAGTGCAATGGCCTCCAGTTCAGTCATATTCTTGTGTTTGCGTGCTGCAACCTCCTCCTTCAAATCCCACCAGAGATTTTCTATGGGGTTCAAGTCAGGTGACTCTGATGGCCACTGTAGAATCTTCCAGGACTACTACTGCATCCAAGTCTTAGTGGAATTTGAGGTATGCTTGGGATCATTGTCTTGTTGGAAGGTCCAATGATGCCCAAGCTTCAGCTTCCTTACAGACGGCATGATGTTTCCTCCTAGGATTTCCTGATACTTCAATGAATCCATCTTGCCATCCACACACTGCAGGTTTCCAGTGCCAGAGGATGCAAAGCAGCCCCAGAGTATCACTGAACCACCACCATGCTTAACTGTAGGCAGAGTGTTCTTTTCAGCATATGCTTCATTCTTCTTCCTCCAGACATACCGCTGATCCATCGGGCTGAAAAGTTCCAGTTTTGTTTCATCACTCCACAGAACGGAATCCCAAAACTTCTGTGGCTTATTTATATGATTTTGAGCATATTGGAGCCGACTTTTCTTGTACTTTTGGGTCAGTAGTGGTGTACGTCTTGGAGTTCTGGCATGGAAACCTGTGTTCAGTACATGCCTTACTGTGCTCACTGAAACCTCAGTGCCTGTTGCCACCGAGTCTTGCTGCAGGTCTTTTGCAGTCACTCGAGGGTTTCTCTCAACCTGCCTTCTCAGAAATCTGGTTGCAGCCATTGACAGCTTCCTTTTTCTGCCCCGTCCAGGTAGTGTAACCACTGTTCATTTAACTTCAAACTTGCGAACTATGCTTCCAGTGGTGTCTCTAGGAACATTCAGTGCCCTCGCTATCTTTTTGTATCCTGTTCCTTGTTGTGAAGGGCGATGATCTCTTCTCTTACCTTTTTGGACCATTCTTTTGACTTAGCCGTACTATATTGCTAACATGAAGTCCAACGTGACACTCAACAGACCCCTAGCCAGTTCAGGTATTTCATGTGTTCCAGCTCAAGCACACCTGGTGCAACTAATGAAGCCCTTGATTAGTTGCATCAGGTGTGATTGAGACAACACCTCTTTTGCATACTGTACGTGTGCTGTTGTGGATTCTATTCGGGGGGTTGAGTAATTTTGAGACTGGAGAAGTCGTTATCAGTTGCATTTTCAGTTGAATTTGGGGACACCACTTGAAGCGTTTGTTGTATTGAGCTGTTTCAGTCGCTTTTGTTTGATTTGTTCATTGCAAACAGCTGAAAGTCTGTACATTTTGACAATCAACCTGATTTGCAATGGGGGTTGAATAATTTCAATTACAACTGTAAAACGTCATCAATAGCAGCCAAATAATTTAAAATTTGACACAGAGCAGGGGGAAAAGCAAACTCAAATGCTACTGTTTTTTTCTCGTGGAAGAAAGGTTGGGAAAGTTCCCAATCTGTTCTCTCTCAAGACCACAGCACCCAAAGCAGGGTCTCAGATTAAGATCTTAACACTTGGGGGGGGTCATACAAGAAATCCCTCTCATACTCCCTGGGTTCCAAGCTGCTACAGCTTTATAGAGCAAAAGCAGCATTGTGCATTATATTCAGAAATGAGGTGTTAAACAGTTTCCAATGGATTATTACTCCTAGGTGCAGCATGTGGAAATGTAGGCTTTTTTATTGAAATGATTGACAACAGTAACTCATTTTTCTTTTGATCTGAGCAGCTCCACTTGCTTATGAGCCCTTCTCCACTCTTGCTATGATTTATGAAGACCAAGGAGATATGGAGAAATCTTTGCAGTTTGAACTGATTGCTGCTCACTTAAACCCTAGTGACACGGAAGAGTGGGTCAGGCTAGCTGAAATGTCACTTGAGCAGGACAATATTAAACAGGCTGTCTTTTGCTATACGAAAGGTAACCAAATTAATGTCACAGTAGATGGTTTAATGGTATTTGCTTCACTGTTCGTTTTTCAGCAAGTGTCACAATATAGTTTTCATTACTTATTATGATTTTGTGTTTGCCAGTGTCACGGAACCTAATTTCATTTGTCTGGTTTTCATGGTCATCTCATAAATTAATTTGTTGAGATATTTAGGCATTTTAGTGTATTTACATTCCCTTTGCCTTTTGTTATGCCATACTAAATCAGGATAGGAAACTGATTATGTATGAAGTGATAGATGATTCTGATATGGTATGTATAATGTAACAGCCATATGATAGCCTGCTGGTGTTCTACTAGAAAGTTTTCCATTTACTCTAAATTAAATTGGGGGGGAGGATAATAAGTTATAATGTCACAAAGATGTAGCAATAATATGAAATGGAATATAAGAATTGCCTTGTGGAATTATACCAATTTATTGTGCCCATCCAGCATTCTGTTTCCAGCATAGTTCAAGCAAAGTATATTTGTAAATCGACTAAATTTTTGTTATTTCAAAGATATACTGTTTTTGAAAACAGATGTTCAATATGCTATGATAGCAGTCTGTTCAGTGTTCAGAATTTTTGATTTAGTCCCTGTATGTCTTTTTCAGGATGAAATGTTTTATTATTGTTATCCCATTACGATGATTAGAAAATAATCAAGTGCTTATAATTCATTTATTCTGTTGAATATATTTGCATACTGCTTCCCATGATTACAAATCTCAGAGTGATTTATCATGCCACTTCCATTTTTATAGCTCTGAAATATGATGCTACCAACGTGCGTTATTTGTGGGAGAGATCAAATCTCTACAAACAGTTAGGGGAGCACAAACTGGCAATGGATGGCTACAGACGCATTTTAAATCTTCTGACTCCTTTAGATGGTGATCGCTTTATGCATTTGGCGAGAGATATGGCCAAGTAAGTGCTGAGAGTAGAACTCATAGGCATGCTGAACTGAAATGAACCATCAGCTCTTAAATGAGTAGTTTTTCCTTTTACCGGTTCTGTAGTTAATAATTGCAGGATTCAGAAATGACATGTTATCATTGGTTGGATGCTTTGGAATACAGGTCGTCCTCACTTAACGAAGGCAATTGGGACTAGAATTCCCATTGCTGAGCATGGTTGCAAAGCGTGATGTCGCATGACCATGCTGCTTAGTGGTGGAAATTCCAGCATTCCCGGTTGCAATTGTTAAGCCAATCACTGCAGGTCATTAAGTGAGGATGTCACGTGGTCGCCATTAAATGAGGATCACCTGTTAAGTAAACACCAGCAGCTGTACCTTTGTGATAAGATGAAGCTTCTTACTTTGGCATTAAAGTGGAATTAGACTGTCATGAACAGAAATATTAGTGTTTGAAACCCCTGGAAGGATCAGGTGGAGGTGAACAATAGAAGAGGAATGAAAACAAGATGAAAGGATATTAACAGGCAGAACAGAATAACCTACTATAGCGCAGTGTTAGCTGGGGATTGTTCTTGAGCAGCATCTGGAAACCCCCTTCCCATTGTAGCTTACTATATTTATATGTGGCTTTCTTTGCTTTATGGAACCCAAAGCATTATAGTTCATGATTTCCAGTCCTGTTGCTGATCACTTGATGGGTTCAGTGAAGGAGTGAATCAAGTGCTCCCAAATTACATTCTGCTCCTAAGGGCTGGAAAATGTTTGTGTGTGGTTTTTTTTTTTTTAAGGAATGGATGTTCAAGAGAGGTTTAAGGAAGAGGGTTCAACATAACAGGCTATTATAAAAATATAAGGAGAGGCAAAAGAATATATTGCTGAAATCTTGACATTTGATAGATCTTTGAAGGAAATGGTTGACTCCAAAAAACGTTAACACTGAAAGTGGATAAATTACTGGGTTTCGAGTTAATGGCTACATTTGGATGTCACAAATCAGGGGTGTAATCTAAGCTAAGCAATGACTGGTTCCAACCATAATTTATCAGGTTAGCCATAAAAGAGAAATATCAAAGTAGTTAATAATCAGGACATACCAATATGTCTTTTTAAAAGCTGTGTTATTTCAATAAAAAGATTAGAAAACACAGCAATAACTTCCAATAGTTTCAATACAGTATTTTCAATACAGTTAGAAAAGCTGGCCATTGCATGTACAGGCGAATTCCTAATTCCTGTCAGACATGCTCTGGGCTTCCCTTCCAGTTCTTTCTGGACAATTTAGCTGGTCAGGTAGAATGGGAAAAATGTGAGTGTGTGGCGTGATTGTAGTGAGTGTGACAATTTAACAACTGATTTTCATGAACTGGGTCTAACAGGTTAGATAACACCTTATCACAAACAATGGTTTAGAGAGGGATGAATTCATCTATCTGTGCCCTGTACCACTGCTCTCCTCCTCTGGTATTGGCCATAAGAAAGAATGCTAAAGTTTTTGCTTTCACTTTTGATGATTACATTTTGCCAAGGTTTACAGATCTGTGTGTTTAGAGCAATTCTAATTATGGTGACTTACAGTTCTGGGTTTCAGCAACATAATAGGGTGTCATCAGACCTGTGATCAATCGCAGCTTCTCTGTAGGGGTTGTGTATTAGTGAGATTACATTAATTTCTTTCTTGCTGAGCCATAATTGTGTGTAAAATCTGAATCTGTAAAATATGGCTTGAAGAACCATGGCTTGCTTTCGAGTTTACACAGACAAAAGTAACATGATTTTGCTATTCACAATAATAAATAATATTTTTCACTGAGGGATTATTGTTTTCCTTCTTGCCTAGAAAATATTGCAATGGTTTGTGTATTTTTTAACATAGAAGATATGTTAGTATCTGCATTTACTATCCCATTACTAATGTATTCCACAGAAGTTATTATGAAGCAAATGATATCACTGCTGCCATTGAGATAATGGAAGAAGCTTTTGCTAAACATCAAAGCCTTGTATCCGTGGAAGACGTTAATATAGCTGCTGAGCTGTATATTTCCAACAAGCAGTATGATAAAGCATTAGCAGTAAGCATATTAAATCAATGTTAATTGCTGTCTGTTTACAGTAGAATGAATATACAGTAGACTCTCAGTTAACCGGCACCCATGGGGATTGGTAGATGCCAGATAAATGTAGTTTCTGGTTGCTTGAGAGTTACTGTTAAACCCTAATACCCACTAGATGGAAGCAGAGAGATACAGGTTTTTTTCCTGGTTGCTTGAGAGTGCCGGTTCGATTTTCCTGCCGGTTGCTTGAGAGTGCTGGTTGCTTGAGTTCTGGTTAACTGAGAGTCTATTCCGTATGTGTGTGTGTGTGTGTGTGTGTGTGTGTATACACGCATATGGATAGAGGGAAGCACTTCCTAATCATATTCAAGGAACAGAGATCAAGGTGCATTGACCTCCTACCAGTTATGAATAGGCTCTTGCTAGGAAGATTTGCCACTTACAGATTCCGAAGGAGTTGTTGTTATTGTTGTTGTTAGTTGCCGTCGAGTTGTTTACGACTCATGGCGACCCTATATTCCAAAGGAATAGTTGTTGAAAAAAGCTTATGTCTCCCCTGGTTGCACAACAGAATATCAGCTCCTCCCAGCTGGGGCTTTTGGACAGAGAGTAAAAGGCCGTCACACTGGCTACATTCATCAGCATATGGTCCAAGGTCACCAACTGTTACTCAAACACAAACACTAGCAATGGAAGAATGTCTTGGCCTAAACTGCATAGAGGTCCCAGCTTAGAGTTCACAAATTTATCCTGCCTTTCAAGCACTACTGTTATTTTCTCCCTCCCTTCCTCTCTTTGTAGTTTCTCTTTCTAAGCTGGCATAAGTTCAGATAAAGTTCAGATAAATAAATAAGCTCAAATAAAGGAGATGACCTTATCTGAAAAATACGAGAAAAATACATTAAATTTATTTGTATGCACCTGTGTATCTATTTGTTTTATATTCCCAGTCCAAGACATTCAGTCACAATCAATAAAACATGCATACATGTCCAGGTAAAGCCAGTTTATTATTGACATATCACATTAATATATTAGTTTTACTTCTGACCATTAAAAGCACCTTAAATGAAAGTGATCCTTTTCCAAACTTCAGTTGCTAATCTTCCTGACCATTGATTCTGCTGTTCCAATGTGATAGAAATTGTAATCTATCAGCATCTAGGAAAAATTGAGAAGATCTTCTGCTGTGGTTGTCGATGAGTTGTCATTATTTTCTGGAATTAGAACATTCTGTGATGCTGTGAAGCTCTTTTCTTTGTGCTCTTGTTGTCCAAAGTTATGGGTTAGGATTCACTTTTCTTTTGAACTACACCTGAGCCAAATTTGATCCTGAAGTGAACTCATGATAGGGGCCTCTATACATGTTGCTTTTAGGCTCTTTGGTTAGGGATGAAGTGGTGGAATGTCATATTTCCTATCTCCTCCTTAATTCTTTTTCCTGTTAGGCAGCACTCTCATAGTGACCTTCCACATGCTCTCTGAGTCATTTCATCCCTGTAATGACTGTGTCTTGAATCATTAAATTACCCCTGTTCTCAGGTTATTTTCCCCCTTAAATTATCCTTTTTTAAAGCTTCATTTTATTTCTTGACATCAGACAAAATAACTTTTCCTACTTTTAGGTTATTACAGATTGTTCAGGAATTGTACTTGAAAAACAAGAGGCAGAAAAGGATTCTTCGGCAGAGAAAAAAGGTATTAGAGTGATTGGGGACTGTCATATTAAGCTTTTATCTGGAACAGACAATCTTCTGAAATAGTCAAGTTTTCTGGTGTTATTTCAGATGTGTCATTAACTCCTTCTTGGCATTATAGTTGTTAATATTAAATACACATAGTCTTTATGTGTGCTTATGTCCATTGATAAAGACTATTGATGAGTAATTTCATACTGAGTAGTTTTATATTTATTGAATAATTTTTATAAGCTCTATATATGCTTTATTTTTCCTGTTTTTCTCCCTTGCCCCACGGAAGAGGCAGTGGAAAATCAGGAAGATTCAGAAACAACAACTGATCAGAAAGGATTTGTGCCTGGAGCCAATTCTGCATGTGAGTATGCAATTCTGCATCTTAAAAATTGCTGAGATGTGCAATTTGCATTTCTCAGGATATAAATACCTGGACATAATTGCGGCACTGTGTGAAGAAATGCAGCTGGTTCTTGTCACTGTAAACAGATTGTTTTATTTTCATTTTCCAGTCTTCTTTCTACAAATTCATTCCTATAATATGCTAATTATGGTTAGATGTCCACATGCAGTCATGCCAGCTGGTTCCTTCCACTGTGCCAGATGCAAGTCAGAAACAGCTGCACTGAATTGTTTAAAAGTTGTTGGGTTATAATCCTCCAGACACTGTTATCCAGAGAAGGAGCCCCAAAACAAGCAATGAGATATTTTACAAGGGTTTTTTTCCAGATTAACAAAAGCAGAGGATATGGGCAAATGATACAGTAAGACTTAGACAACATAGGTACAGCTGTTTCAAGGCTTAGGAAAGGAGCTGGCAAATATTATATGTGGATGTGTCTGGTCCTAATAACTATGCTGAGCACATTTTGTGAATGTGGTTTGTTTTCCTTTCCTCTTTGTATCACCCTATATTGGGAGAATGAGTAAATAAATAAAAATTGGATAAATGGTACCTAAAAGAAGAATGAATAAAATAAAGAGAATTTAGTCTTATGCATACCTGTTTGTGGATATCCATTGGACTTGCAATGGATTGCATTCTTTCACATTTATTTTGAGACAAGCATATCTGTTTTATGAAAAAAAAATATTTCTGTGGGCAGAAAAGAAATGTTTTAAACTTTCAAAATTCTGTCTTTCAAATTGTGGATTACAGGTAGTCCTCATTTAGTGACTACCTTGTTTAGCGACTGTTCGCAGTTATGCCAGTGATGAAAAAGTAACTTTGTGATCAGTCCTCGCATTTATGACCTTTGCAGGTCTGTAAAGCAAAGGAAAGCTGAAGTGAGATCATAAGCACAGTTGTGGTTTCACTTAGCAACCGATCTTGACTGAGTTGCCAGTCCCACTTGTGTTCAATCACTAAATGAGGATTACCTGTATTTATTTGGAGAAAGTAGTTGAAAAAACATTCAAACTGTACATGATATGTTGTAAAATATTTAGAAAATATAATAACACTCTATCTTCTAGCTTCAGAAAAAGTTACATGCTCTATACCAGATGGTGTTCCCATTGATATCACTGTGAAACTCATGGTGTGTTTGATTCACATGAATATCTTGGAGCCTCTCAATGTAAGTCAAGAACCAAATAAAGAAAAATATGAATAATTTAATATGCAATCCCATTGTATTCCATTGAGGTTACAGCAAAAGGTAACTGAAAGTGAGAGCATGTACTAGCTCTAGGAAATTTGCACTTTTTTCCATTTAGAAAGTGGTATGCCTGAGAAATTGGAAAACTTACTTTTGAGATCCCCTCAATTTGCTATGTGTCTTTGGGGACTTGCTCTTGAAAAAGCAGAAATTGAAGTAAGTTCTAGCAGTAAAGTATAATTTTACATAGAAAAAAGGCAGGCAATTCCAGAGACCTCTTGCAGTGACGAGTGGGAATTCAAGGGCCAAATGCCACTAACTGTAGGATAAACTTGTGGGGGCTTTTTGGAGTGTACGTGCTCTCATTCCTGTTCAGATGTAGAGCTGGCGTGGAGAAGACCAGGTTCTCCAAAATGATGTGGTGGGCAAGGAAGAATGGAATCCGTAGGGAGAGCTGGATCCCCTGAATGGCTTTTCTTGAGCCTTTTCTTTCTCCATCAGTAATGGAGACTTTGATACATGGAGCAGCTTAGAAACCCACACAAGTCATATGGAGAGCCTGCAAGAGTTGTCTGAGGCTAGTAGTTTGTTGGTTGTCCATATGGTATATGTTTTATCAGAGTAAGAATCTGGGATATTTCACTTTTGGTATCTTGGTTGTATTTCATCTAGCTATGCAAATCTAAAATGTTGAAGTATGTTCAGTTCTAATTTTCAATATCTCTAAACTTCCTACTACCTCCGTTAGTTTGCTTTGTATTTAAAGTTGTTTGCAATTAAAAAAAAATAATAGTGAAAGCTTCAATTGGCTTGGGCTTGGGAGGGGATTAATTAGTGAAATTAGCAAGTAGGGTTAGTATTCTCAAAACCAGAATCATCCTTGTTGGATCTCTCAGGTGAAAGACAAGTTTATGCATCTGGTCAAATTCAACTTAATATAATTCCATAGAAAACAATTTTATGTTCCTGTCACACTATTGTTACTTATAAGGATAGCTACATGCAGCATAGCAGAGGACTATACCTGGACACAGATTCTCAAAACTTGACTAGTAAAAAATGAATCAGAATTTCCATTTCTTTTTCTTTCCAGATTGTCTTGATCAAGGTCTTTGTGCCTTAGAAGCACAGTAGGAATAATTCCTATGTTGTACAATTTTTACCTTAAACTTAGGATACTTTCTTGATAATATTGGGCAATGAAATTATTAGGGCAAGCCTACAGCTTTCCAAAGGGACGCGGTGGCGCTGCAGGTTAAACCACTGAGCTGCTGAGCTTGCCGATCAGAAGGTCGGCGGTTCGAATCCGCGTGACGGGGTGAGCTCCCGTTGCTAGTCCCAGCTCCTGCCAACCTAGCAGTTCGAAAACATGCAAATGTGAGTAGATTAATAGGTACCGCTTCGGCGGGCAGGTAACGGCGTTCCGTTTAGTCATGCCGGCCACATGACCATGGAAGTGTCTATGGACAAACGCCGGCTCTTCGGCTTTGAAATGGAGATGAGCACCGCCCCCTAGAGTTGGACATGACTGGACTTAATGTCAAGGGAAACCTTTGCCTTTTTACAGTTTTCCAAGCGTAATGCCCTTCAAATCTTCTTGTGTTTATAATACATGTGCTTTAAGTATTCTGTAGTGATTCAAGGAGATGTAGTGATTTAACCCTTATGCTTAGTATTCCTGTCTTAGGAAGTAATGGAAATTTAATATTCAGTATACTTTGTATATGTTGAGGATCTGTTTCTTTAGTTGTGTTCTTAATTTTGCTCTTTTTTTGCAAGTCCCTTTTGACCATCTTAGTGGAGCAGAATCCTGAGGATATGGGAGATTTGTATCTCGATGTTGCAGAAGCATTTCTTGATGTTGGAGAATACAATTCAGCCCTCCCACTCCTGAGTTCCCTGGTGTGCTCTGAAAGATACAATTTAGCTGTTGTTTGGCTTCGACATGCAGGTAACTGTTCTGTCCTAATTTGTGATAAGCTCTTTTCTGTCTCAGTCACATGTTGTGAAAGGTGTGAAAGGTCCCCTGTGCAAGCACTGAGTCATGTCTGACCCTTTGGGGGGACACCACTTTCGTGACATTTTCTTGGCAGACTGTAGCGGGGTGGTTTGCCATTGCCTTCCCCAGTCGTCGCCTTCCCCAGCGAGCTGGGTACTCATTTTACTGGCCTCGGAAGGATGGAAGGCTGAGTCAGCCTGAGCTGGCTACCCGAGTCACATGTTGCATTTCATAATTTAAAACTGCAGTTGGGTGTGCACTTTGCTGGGAACGTATCCCAGGGTACCATCTGTGTGGGACTTTATTGATGTGTCCGGAAAGGGATGTCAGATTTTCCTAGTTTGGGAATGGGTTTACCACTAAAGGTTTATATATGTTTTTGCCCCTATGTGGTACATTTGCATGTCGTTTGTGACATGGTCAGGGACCAGATTTTTAGATGTATGCGTTGGTCAATTGCAAAAGACCATTTATTTAAAACATCTTATAATAATGAAGAATAACTGCAAGTTTTTTTAAAAAAAATATTCCTAAATACACTAAAACATGCACGAGTACGTGTGCACACACACACATACAATAACTGCATGTTAGCTGAAACTGGAGAATAGGTGTGTCCCATGTACAGTACTTCCCTTTGCTCTCCTGTAGCAAAATAGCTTTGTAAAAAAAGTCTATCTGCATGTTGTTAAAGTGTTGTCCATGGTTCTGAAGCATTATAGCTTTCATTAAGGGCATGTCAGCCTTAGCCGTAATAGTTATAGTTACAGTTTGATTGAACAGGGCATTACAGTAGCATATTATCTAGCTCTTAATACCATAATAAAATGATCACAATAGAAGTGCTTTGTTACTGCTTGTCAGCAATAAGTGCCCTTAAAAACTCTGAAGAACAAAATATGGAAAACCATAACTTACAACTTAATCCTGAAACTTCAACATCTGAAATTCTGTTATCTGTTGACTTGATTTTTGAACTGTTGACTATTTTTGAGCAAAATAATTGCAGTCTAGTTATTAGATATTAGTATTTATCGTATTGGATGACTGAATTCAGTACAAAGTAGTGGCTAAAAACAAGCTGCAAAGCCCAGGTTCAAATTTTGTCAGGTTCATATATCCAGCAGGTGACCTTAGTCTCTATATTTATTAGTACATAATAATAATAACCTATTTTACAAAAGATTGGAAGGCTGGCTGAGGTACAGTTAAGTGTTTAAGCACTTAGGAAGTTTTTGGTTGCCGCTATGTCGTATTAATGGACATGAGTAGTTCTCTTTAAGTAACATGCATGAAGCTGTAATGGTTAGCTGCTATTCTTTAGTGATAATGTTTTAGGGTCTCATCATTCTCCTACCTGGTCATTTTTAATAAACAAGATCGATGGGCATAGTTTTTTTCCCTGCTACTTACCTATACACAGGTTTCTTAACTGCTATTGTTCCTAGCTCCCACTAACATCTTCCCTATAGTGCACAGTTTTGTTTGACTCCCTTCTTCTAAGATAGGAGATAGGAATTTAGTAGCAGTGTACATGTTTAGAATCACATGTTTTAATTATATTTGTGAGCACTTTGGCAGTGGGAACTGAATACCACTGACTGAATTTAAAATAATTCTGGTATAACAGATATAGTTAAATTAATTTAAACATTTTTGTGCTACCTCTTCACAAAACAGAGTACAGCCCCCACCACCCCCAACGATGTACAATGTTTTAATAGCCACATAACCAGTGAAGCAATAAGTAAAGGAGCAAGACACAATTCAATTGAATAGAATTTGGGAATGATCACTACAAAGGCCTCGTTTTTAATGTACACCAGATTAATATTCATGGAAGGCAATAGATCTTAGTATTTAGACCAGCCTTTCTCAACCTTTTTACCCTGGAGGAACCCTTGAAACATTTTTTCATGCCCTGGGAAATGCCTGCATATTCAGGCTCAAATATAGGCCAGAAGTTACAAAATAATTAAGTTCGTTTCATGTGTAGGCCTGAATATATGCATTAACAGAATTCTTAAACTAAAAATAAAAACATGAAACTTACCTCTTTAATGTGAAGTTGCCCGAATTTGAAATAATTTTTTAAATAAATCATGATCTCCCAGGGAACCCCTAGGGACCTCTTGTGGAACCCTGTTGTTTATTCGTTCAGTCGCTTCCGACTCTTCGTGACTTCATGGACCAGCCCACGCCAGAGCTTCCTGTCGGTCGTCAACACCCCCAGCTCCCCCAGGGACGAGTCCGTCACCTCTAGAATATCATCCATCCATCTTGCCCTTGGTTGGCCCCTCTTCCTTTTGCCTTCCACTCTCCCTAGCATCAGCATCTTCTCCAGGGTGTCCTGTCTTCTCATTATGTGGCCCAAGTATTTCCGTTTTGCCTTTAATATCGTTCCCTCAAGTGAGCAGTCTGGCCTTATTTTCTGGAGTATGGACTGGTGTGATCTTCTTGCAGTCCAAGGCACTCTCAGAATTTTCCTCCAACACCACAGTTCAAAAGCATCTATCTTCCCTCACTCAGCCTTCCTTATGGTCCTGCTCTCACAGTCATATGTTACTATGGGGAACACCATTGCTTTAACTATGTGGGCCTTTGTTGTCAGCGTGATGTCTCTGCTCTTAACTATTTTATCAAGATTTGTCATTGCTCTTCTCCCAAGGAATAAATGTCTTCTGATTTCATGTCTGCAGTCAGCATCTGCACTACTCTTTGCACCTAGAAACACAAAGTCTTTTACTGCCTCTTCATTTTCTCCCTCTATTTGCCAGTTATCAATCAAGCTGGTTGTCATAATCTTGGTTTTTTTGAGGTTTAGCTGCAAGCCAGCTTTTGCACTTTCTTCTTTCACCTTTATCATAAGGCTCCTCAGTTCCTCTTCGCTTTCAGCCATCAAAGTGGTATCATCTGCATATCTGAGATTGTTAATGTTTCTTCCAGAGATTTTAACTCCAGCCTTGGATTCCTCAAGCCCAGCACATCGCATGATGTGTTCTGCGTACAAGTTGAATAGGTAGGGTGAGAGTATACAACCCTGCCGTACTCCTTTCCCAATCTTAAACCAGTCCGTTGTTCCGTGGTCTGTTCTTACTGTTGCTGCTTGGTCGTTATACAGATTCCTCAGGAGGCAGACAAGATGACTTGGTATCCCCATACCGCTAAGAACTTGCCACAGTTTGTTCTGGTCCACACAGTCAAAGGCTTTAGAATAGTCAATAAAACAGAACTAGATGTTTTTCTGAAACTCCCTGGCTTTTTCCATTATCCAGCGGATATTGGCAATTTGGTCCCTAGTTCCTCTGCCTTTTCTAAACCCAGCTTGTACATCTGGCAATTCTCACTCCATGAATTGCTGAAGTCTCCCTTGCAGGATCTTGAGCATTACCTTACTGGCATGTGAAATAACTGCCACTGTTCGATAGTTTGAACATTCTTTAGTGTTTCCCTTTTTTGGTATGGGGATATAAGTTGATTTTTTCCAATCTGATGGCCATTCTTGTGATTTCCAAATTTCTGGCATATAGCATGCATTACCTTGACAGCATCATCTCGCAAGATTTTGAACAGTTCAGCTGGGATACCGTCATCTCCTGCTGCCTTGTTATTAGCAATGCTTCTTAAGACCCATTCAACCTCACTCTTCAAGATGTCTGGCTCTAGCTCACTGACCACACCGTCAAAGCTATCCCCGATATTGTTATCCTTCCTATACAGGTCTTCTGTGTATTCTTGCCACCTTTTTCTTGATCTCTTCTTCTGTTAGGTCCTTGCAATCCTTGTTTTTGATCATACCCATTTTGGCCTGGAATTTACCTCCAATGTTTCTAATTTTCTGGAAGAGGTCTCTTGTCCTTCCTATTCTATTGTCTTCTTCCACTTATGCGCATTGCTTGTTTAAAAATAATTCTTTGTCTCTTCTGGCTAACCTCTGGAATTTTGCATTTAATTGGGCATATCTCTCCCTATCGCTGTTGCCTTTTGCTTTCCTTCTTTCTTGGGCTACCTCTAGTGTCTCAGCAGACAGCCATTTTGCCTTCTTGGTTTTCTCTTTCTTTGGGATGTATTTTGTTGCTGCCTCCTGAACAATGTTGCGAACTTCTGTCCATAGTTCTTCCAGGACCCTATCTACTAAGTCCAGTCCCTTAAATCGATTCTTCACCTCCACTTCATATTCCTTAGGAACATTAGTGAGCTCATATCTAGCTGATCTGTGGGTCTTCCCTAATCTCTTTAGTCTGATCCTAAATTGTGCAAGAAGAAGTTTGTGATCTGAACTACAGTCAGCTCCAGTCTTGTTTTTACCGACTGTACAGATGTCCGCCACCTTTGGCTGCAAAGGATGTAGTCAATCTGATTTCGGTGCTGTCCATCTGGGGAGTCCATGTATAAAGCCGTCTCTTAGGTTGTTGGAAGAGAGTGTTTGTTATGCAGAGTGAGTTGTCTTGGCAAAATTCTATCAGCCTATGTCCTGCTTCGTTTTGTTCTCCCAGGCCATGCTTACTTGTAATTCCAGGTGTCATTTGACTGCCCACCTTAGCATTCCAGTCTCCTGTGATGAAAACAGTGTCTCTTTTAGGCGTATTGTCCAGTAGGTGCTGCAGATCCTCATAGAACTGCTCTACTTCAGCTTCTTCAGCATCTGTGGTTGGGGCGTATATTTGGATCACTGTGATGTTAGATGGCTTGCCCTGAATTCGAATTGAGATCATTCTGTCGTTTTTTGGATTGTATCCAAGCACTGCTTTAGCCACTTTTCTATTAATTATGAAGGCTACTCCATTTCTTCTGTGGTCCTCTTGTCCACAGTAGTAGATCTGGTGGCCATCTGATGTGAAGTGGCCCATTCCAGTACATTTCAGTTCACTGACGCCCAAACTGTCTATCTTTAATCTTGACATCTCACCAGTAACCACATCCAATTTGCCCTGGCTCATAGATCTTACATTCCAGGTTCCAATGGTGTGTTGATCCTTAGAACATCGGATTTGCCATTCACCACCAGCACCGTCGGCCGCTAGCCATCCTTTTGGCTTTGAGCTAGCTGCGTCATCACGTCTGGGGCTAGTTGAACTCATCCTCTGTTCCTCCCCAGTAGCATTTTGACCATCTTCCGATCTGGGAGTCTCATCTTCTGTTGGTATACCGACATATCTCTGGTTGTACTGATCCATTTAGTTTTCATAGCAAGAATACTGGGGCGGGTTGCCATTACCTTCCTCAGGGATCGCATTTAGTCTGACCTCTCTGTCATGACCTTCCCGTCTTGGGTGGCCCATCACGGTTTAGCTCATGGCATCATTGAGGTGCTCAAGCCCCAGCACCACAACAAGGTAACGATCCTTTACTGAAGGAAACCTAGCGTTCCACAAAACCCTGGTTGAGAAACCCTGATTTAGACATTGCTAAGGAACAGATCTTAGTAGGTAGAAATTTGCCAAATATACGTATGTATGTATTTCTTAACTTCCAAGGAACTGAGATTTGGGTGCCCACACTACAGAGAAGGTGACATTACCTCCTGTCTGAGTGCAGAGGGGCATAACAAATTTCATTTGTTGTAAAGTATAGATTAAATTTAAAAATAAGTCGGAAAAAAATGTCCTTTCCTTTCTAGAATGCTTAAAAGCATTGGGCTATATAGAACGTGCTGCAGAGAGCTATGCCAAGGTGGTTGACCTCACCCCTTTGCATCTGGATGCGAGGATCTCTCTCTCTACCCTTCAACAGCAATTGGGCCGGCCTGAGAAAGCTCTAGAAGCACTTGAGCCCATGTATGATCCAGATACCCTGGCACAGGATGCTAATGCTGCTCAACAAGTAAGCCTTTTTCTTACAGTGTGAACTCTATTCTGAAGTCTGAGTGGATGGGAGGGCTGAATTGATCAGAGAGTGAAATTGAGATAAGAGAAGATGCTGGAGAACAAAATGTTAGGGAGGGAACCCTTGCCCTTGTCTGAGATCTGAGATCCAGGTAGAAAGCAGCTAAAGTTCTTGCCTTAGGAGCAGGTTTAGGGCAGGCACAGGGAACTGTTATTACTTCTCCTGCTCCATCTCTTTTCGTCACTGGCCACCTTCTTTGGAAGTGATTCACTGGGGCTGCCAACAGTGAGTTCATTCGCCCCTTCTCTGTCTATGATGAAGTCTTCTCTCCTCCCTGTCCTCCATACTGGGCTGCTAGAGAAATTCTGAACATATTCCTGTTGCCTTCTCCAGCAAATTTAGCTTTATATTTTATTCAGTGGCAAATTGAAAATGAAGAAATATGTTAGTTGTTAAGTCTGGTCTGATACCTTTGGAATTTATATTTAAGGATGTGAACCTGGGGCCAGCCAAGTAATGCTATTGAAGTCATTCCCTGTTCTGGAGGCTGTGAGGGTTTGGATGGGAAGGACAAGCTCAGAGTCAACCCTAGCAAGACAGAGTGGTGTGAGTGTTTGAGCCTCCTGTACGGGGGAATCTTCCATCTCTGGTTCTGAAGGGGGTCGCACTACCCATTCAGGTCTGGTGTGCAATCCAGGGTTCTTCAATTCCTTCTTGAAGAGCAGGTGGCAGCTATGGCCAGAGGGGCCTTCACACAGGTTTACCTTGTGCTCCAGTTGCACCCTTTCCTGGACCAGTAGGCCCTTCTTATGATCACTCATGCCCTTGGTCACTTCTCAGATGGACTGTGGCAATGTGCTCTACATGGGGCTGCCCTTGAAAACTTCAGCTGCTACAGGATGCAATGGCACAAGCAGTGCTCCCTGGGGTTCAGTGGTTACCAGTTGGCTCCCAGGTGCAATTCAAGATACTGGTTCTCAGCTTTAAAGCCTGTCGTGTCATAGGGTCTAGTAATTTGAGGGACTACCTGTTCCCCATTTTTTCTGCCCACCCTGTAAGTTCTGGCAGAGTTGGCTTCCCCCATCTGGTCAAGTGAGCAGTAATCTAGCAACAGCCAGGAAGTTGTCCTTCTCTTGCACTCTGGAACAGCATCCTCTGGAGATCTGTATGGCCCTCACAGCCTTTAAAAGACAACTTCCTGGCTCTTGCTAGATTACCCTGCTCACTTGACCAGACAGACGAAGCCAACTCTGCCAGATCAAAACATGGCTGTTTCCCCAGGCCTTGGGTTAGGGTGATCTAGGAGTTTTTTGTCTGTTTTTCTCTCCATGGGTAGAAGAGAGGGTGGCTCTTGCTCCCTCCAGATGATGCTGTCTTTTGGGTTTTATTTCGATTTTTACTGTCTTTATGTTAAGCCCCCCAAAGCTGATAGAGTTGGTTGGCCTAGAATCTTGAAATATAAATAAAATAAATTCTCTCCCTCTCCCTCTCTTTAAGATACTTTGAAGAGAATTTCAGTTATTGGCAGTTTGTGGTGTTGCATTTGCTTTATACCTGGAATCTACATTTAATTTGCCTCTTTAAAGCCAATCCACGTAATATGACTTCCATAGGGAAGCTGCTTTATGTCTTGAAACACTGTCTGGGTTAGGCAAATGGGTAATTTTTCTACTTTAGTACCATCTTCATTTTAACAAAGTTACTTTGGGGAAGTTTCCAGTAGATGCAAGAAAATTGGATTGCAGTGCATGCATGTGAATACACGGGAAATGATGGCTAGAGGGGCTAGCGTAGTTCTTGCTTTGACTGAATTAGCATCATCTGCACAGTGGACGTCCCCCAATGCTTCACTATTTTCACATTGGCAAGTAGCACAGGCTGCGACACCTATAAAAATGAGCGCAGGGGTAGACACCCTTTCTTTACGCTCTCCTAATTCCTACTTCCTACACTGGGACTTTCATCATATTATAGTGCTAATAATTCTGGCTAGTAGTGCTTTATTGTATAAGTTACCTGTGTGTGTATGCATTTGTCCTTTGGTGAAGGATACTTCTCCCTTAACTCCTTTAATAGCATATATAGGTAGGATATTCATGGTTTGGTTAAAATGAAATTATTGAGAGGATACAATCTTTATGGACTAAAAGATTTTTATAGTAATAGGGAACCTCTCAATAAAGATGAGATAGAGCAATAAACATATGATAAGTTACCATGGCTCTTTTGATATCAACTAAAATCTCTTTTGGGCAATAGAAATATTAGAGCTTCAGCAACATGGCCTTATACCAGTTGTGAGAATTTAATACTTCACTATTTAGAACAACCAAAAGGAACCATCTCAGAAATTTATAGGCTATTACTTCAATTAGAAACAGGAGATCCACCATACGGTTTAAAGGAAGCTTGGGATACTGATCTTGATAATCCCATACAGGAGACAAATTGGCAGAAATTATGGAAAACAGGTGGATTCACCTCAGCTTCAAAGCAAGAAGCAATGGAAGATTATACATTGTTGGCACTCAAGTCCCATTAGATTGGGAAATATTTAGTTATTTATCTCTCCATCTATCAAATTTTTATCATCACCCATCTCCCCCGCAAAGGAGGGGAAGGGGGAAAATTATTCTTCCAAATGCTGGAGAGATTGTCAAAAAAGGGGGTCGTTGTTTCATCTGTGATGGTCATGCGATAAAGCTATACCATAAAATTTTTGGGGAGATAAGTACTGAACAAAGAGCTGAATGCTCCCCAGAGTTAGGCTGACTGCATTTATTTACAGGACCAAACTGTAAGCTTAAAAATAAAGAACTGATTATCTATTTAATTTTAGCAGCCAAAATAATAATTGCATAGCATTGGAAAATTCTAGATAACATAACAATTGAGATGTGGATTAACAAGGCCTCTTCAATTGCCATATTAGGAAAAAAAAATCACAAAGTTAAAATAATGAGACGTCAGAAGCAGGAACCAAAATTTTATCAAATTTGGATGGATTTTATGGCTTATCTCAATAGCAATAAATTATAATATGGTATACTTTGCATATACTGTATAGTAAATTTTTACATATATAGTACCTGTCTCTTTATTTACATTGTAGTAGATCTTTTTTGTATTTTTATTTATATATACATGTGTGTGTGTGTGTGTTTCTCTATATGCACTTGGCTTTAGGTTAGTATAGTTAACCTAATATTGGTTGTTCAGTAAAACAAGCAAAAACAAAACAAAGCAGGCTGGAAACAAACAGTGTCTCCAGATGTTTGAATGCATCTCCAATGGTTAAATGCAATCTAGTTTCATTAGTTTTTAGGTCACTGGATTATTTTTTACCCATTTTGCCCATTTTTGTGCTAGTCTGCTTACCACTAACTATAAGAAATAACTTTGTAACCCCATTTTCTGTATTTAGGAATTAAAATTGCTGCTTCATCGATCAACACTGCTATACTCTCAGGGCAACATGTATGGTTATGTAGATTCTTTGCTCACCATGCTAGCCATGCTCTTAAAGGTAAGCTAATTCTTATACTTCCTGTGTCACGTTGTACATGTCGTTTAATGCGAAAGACTAGGATTGCCCATTCTACTGCTCAGCAGCTCAGTAGATTAAGCTGACTAAGGTGGTCTCCAGTGTGGTGTTGCAGAACCCCTCTTGGGTGGCTATAGAGGATTTCAGTATTCACACTGAGGCTATCCTAGAAGGTTTGATTTCATGTCATCTATGATAGCCACAGATCTGTTTCAGACTGTCATCAAACTAATAAATAAGGCAGGACATACCCTCAATCTAGTTTTTGCTTTAGGATATGGAGGGAGTGACATAACATTAGTGGGAGTTAGGTACCTTGCTTCGTTTATTTGAGCTAGCCAAAAGAGTTTGATTGCTTGGGAGATGGAGTAATGCCACCTGCTATAGAGAAGGCAGTGATCTGCTTTCTTCTGAAGAAGCCCTTTGTAGATCTAGAAGATTATGCAAATGAATGGCCAGCTACAAATACCCTGTTTTTTAGGCAAAGGTCTGTCTAAACAGCTGCAGATTTCTTAGAGGTACCTATTATTTTGTTCCTTTTCAGTCTGTTTTAGTCTGGTTTCGAGACAGAATCAGTTATGACTGTTTTGATCTTTTACTGTAAAGGAATGTACCTTTGTTGATCTCTCAGCATCTCTTGATCCCACTGACTAGTATTCTGGATTGGGGCAGTACATATACTAAAACTGGAACAATACAGAGAAGATTAGCATGGCCCCTGCGCAGTATAGTAAGATGCCTATCCTTTGCACCACTAGAGGATGCCAAAGAGAACTATTTTCTCCCCGACCCCCATGCTAGTTGACATCTATATGAAGTTGCTGGGACAATCACAGATGTTTTGTGACTGGCGGCCATCAATATGCTGACAATATTGACTCCTGCGTCTTCATATCTACAGTATATCAAGAGCAGCTGTATATATTATGAACTGGATGCAGTGATAGGATAGATGAGAATAAATTGAATCCTGACAAGATGAAGACTTTATGGGTGGGTGGTTTCTGAGTATGAAATCAGGGCAATTTCTTATTTTAGGTGGGATTGTGTTCTTTCAGAAAGGACGTTACTGTCATTCCATGCCCAAGTGATCCCAGGTAATCCCTGGGGATAGTTTTGGTTGTGTATACCAACTATGCCCTTTTCTGGAAGCAAAAGTCTAATTATAGTTCATACTCTGGTCATCACAGGCTTTAGGTTATTGTAATATATTTTATGTGAACTACCATTGTACTTGGTCCAGGACTTATTGCTGGGGCAGAGTGCAGCAGTCAGACTGCTGATTGGGACAACCATATGATGTCGCTGCTGATGTGGCTGTAGCTATTGATTCAGGTTTAAGTTTCTGGTTTGGAATACAAGGTTGCAAACAACTTGAGGCCAAGAATTCTTTCATTGCTATAGACTTGGTGAAAGGACCTCCTCTGTGAGGGTGCCAACAGGTACCCTGTCTGAGGTGTATGAGGTCTCCATTGTCATATTTTTAGCTGTCTGATGAAGCCAACCTCTTTGCCTATGAATTTTGGATGACTGTTCCTTTTTTTCCGCTCCACTTGTTGTAATGCAAATGCTTTTAATACCGTTTTACTTAATTGTTTTGTAATTATTTTTAATAGCTTTTATGTAACCCACCTCAACATGGGATTGTACAGGAAACAGCATAGAAATATATATTGAATGTATTGTGGTATTTAATATAAAATATATTGTGGTATTTAATGCATACTGGCAGAATGATAAGGGAAAAAGTAATATACATTTAAAAAGCAGTGTGTGCAATTTTCTTATAGATCTGAGTCTTTTTCTATATTGAGCTGTGACAGTTTGGTCTATGGGAGGCTTCAGACAGTGAAAGTCTATGGTTTCTAGCCAACTTTAATCTGCTATATAATTGGATCAAGCCAGCTGTATGTCAGATAACAATTGGCACTTCTTATCTTTGCTGCCCACCTTGTTACGTCTGGGGCGCTGTTGCAAACTGACAAATCAATAACCTATTTGGAAGCACAGAATGGACTGTTGGAGGGTATTTCTTTTTTCAGCTTTGTTTTAAATGTTCCACTTGCAGGTAGCCATGAACAGAGCTCAGGTATGTTTAATATCTAGCTCAAAATCTGGAGAAAGACATCTCTATCTTATGAAAGTTTCAAGAGATAAAATCTCTGATAACGACGACCAAGAAACAACAAAGAAAGGTAAGACGACTTTAAATTGAGCTCAGCTTATGGAAACAATTGTCTATCGCAGCACATTTTTAACTAACAGTAGGCTTTTTGGTACGCCTTTGGTTTTGTCGCACCCCCGCCAGTTAATCTCTGCTTCAGACTTTTATTAGTGTTTTAATTATGTTTTAGTTTTATGGTCTGGTCTACGTGAAAATCAACAGCGGTTTATGGTTGTGTTCTAGCAATATTTGTGGTGCTTACCAGCGTTCTGACAAGAGAGGATTGGTGGAGCCTTCTGCTGAAGGCGATCTATGCGTTGTGTGACCTTTCGCGATACAAGGAGGCAGAGCTGCTGGTGGACTCCTCGCTGGAATATTACTCATTCTACGACGATAGGCAGAAACGCAAAGAACTGGAATACTTTGGTTTATCTGCTGCAGTTTTAGACAAGAATTTTAGAAAAGCTTATAATTACATCAGGTGGGTCTTCCCAACAGTTGCATTGGGTTAAAGGAAATTCATTTCAAAACCCCTTTAGATTAAAACCTTGTTGCTGTTAGAGTCTTTTGGTAGACGATTTGGATCATCTTTTGTTTCTACTGAGAACTCGTCCTTAGGCCTCAAGCAAGCCTTCTCCCCGCATGCCATATCTTCACCTCTTCCTCCTTCCCTGGACACACTTCCGTACTGATTGGTTAAGCCACAATTTCCCACTCTATCCAGATCTGACAACAGTGATTTAGGCATTCCTTGTGGCCACTGATGTGGCAGTATGTTCATGGATGTAGCAATGTTGTGTAAGACTCTGTTCCCCCACTGGAATTAGACTGAGACAGTGATGTGCAGACCTATGTGTGCCCTCAGTTGTGGAAGCTCGTCAGGTGACTTTGGGCCTGTCACTCTCTCTCAGCCCAGCCTACCACCCAGAGTGGTTAGTATAGGAATCAAATGAAGGGAAATTTCCACGTAAGATTTATTTGTTTGTTTGTTTGTTTATTTCAATTTATATAACTGCCCATCTCACATTCATGACTCTGGGCAGCTTACAATGAAAACATAAACAGTACCAAAATAAAAATAAAAAGAATAAAACGGCCAAGCAAACAATACAAACATTAAATACAATTAAACAATTAAAGACATACAGTACAATCCCTGGGAGAGCAGACATTCAAGAACAGTACAGCCATTTTATGGGCTCCACATTACGCTCTGATTCCCAGGCCAGATGGCGAAGCCAGGCCTTCAGGTCCTTATGGAAGGCCATCAAGGTTGAGGCCAGCCTGACATCAGTAGGGGAATGATGTTCCATAGGGCAGGTGCAGCAGCAGAAAAGGCCCTCCTCCTGGGTCCCACCAGATGACATTCTCTAGTGGACAGAACTCACAACAAGCCTCTTCTGTTGGACCTGATGGGATGGGTAGATGTCACTGGGTAGAGAAGGTCCCTCAAGTACCCTGGCCCCATGCTATGCAGGGGCTTATAGGTTATCACCAGCACCTTGAATTGGACCTGAAAGCAAATTAATAACCAATGCAGCTCATGGAGCAGAGATGTAATGTGCGCAGATCTAGATGTGTACATAACTGCTCACACTGCTGCATTTTACACCAACTGAAGCTTCCAAATACTCTTCAAGGGCAGCCCCATGTAGAGCACATTACAGTAATCCATATGAGAAGTGACCAGAGCATGAGTGACTGAGCGCAGAGCCTCCTGATCTGGGAATGGGCACAATGGGCACACAACTCGAAGCTGTGCAAAGTCCCTCCTAGCCATGACTGCCACTTGCCCTTCGAGCAGGAATCGTGAGTCCAGAAGGACTCCAGATTGCACACCAGACCTGTCTGAGGAAGTGCCCTAACCCTAACCCCATCCAGAACCAAAGATGGTAAATTCCTAGATCCAGGTGGCCCCCAAACCCAAAGCCACTCAGTCTTGCCAGGGTTGAGCCAAATTTCCCCATCCAAACCCCTACAGCCTTGAGACATCAGGACAGGACATTGGCAGCATCGCTTACTTCACCAGGGGCGGAGGTATATAACTGGGTATCATCAGTTATCTTGAGGTCTTGGTGGAAAGACATGATATAGAACTTAGAGATAGGTAGATTTAGTGTTTGGCCAAATGGTAATTTTAGTTGAAGGGCCTAGTGAGCATGTTGTCTGTTGAAAGAGGCTAGTTCTTCTGGGCCAAGTAATATAGTGGTGGGTGGGTTTTGGCTGCCTTATTTTGACTGTAATTCTGTGAACTGAGCCTCCATGTGGAACCTGCCCATCACAGGAGATGGTTTACATACACAAGGGATGAGGGAGAGGACATCTTGTGATTAGATCACACCATTGTCCTCCATGAATGTGGATTGATCTTTTCTGTCATTTGCAAGCAGTCTGAAAAGGTTCGGTTTCTTCTGTAGGACAATGGTCATGGAACATGTCAATAAGCCTCAGCTTTGGAATATCTTTAACCAAATCACCATGCATTCCCAAGATGTCCGGCACCATCGCTTCTGCCTGCGATTACTGCTGAAGAACCCAGACAATCATGCGTTATGGGTTTTAAATGGCCACAATGCTTTTGTGTCTGGTTGTTTCAAGCATGCTCTTGGTATGACATTTACTCTTATTAACTAAAAACTAGAATTGCTCTAATTTTATGTCTTGTGGATTTGTAGATAGGTAATGATAGGAAAATAGGATACAAGAAGCTGGGGGTTGCTGATTCACTTGCAAGTCACATATTCACTAAGATGTGGTAAGGGCAGACATCTGGCAAAGTGGATATTAAACTCCTATATCTTATCCTGTCATAAACCTGTTGCAAAAAAAAAAAAAGAATCTTTTGGCAATTTAAAAGCCCAGCATGGCTTTCTATCTGGAACTTATTAGTGGCTGGCCATTATGATTTAGATAAATAGCAGCTCATAAAAACCATGTTTTTATCAAACTTGTGTATATGAATAATTGTACAGTTTCCTTCCTCGATACTTACCTGATTTGTTCAGTCAAGGTTCCTAAGCTGTTGAACCTAGATAGTTATTAAAAAGCAAAGAAGCTACTGCATACCAATTTTTGATTATAAAAAGGGAAAGGGAGCATTCTATTAGCAAACAGTATGCTTGTTAATCTTTAATGTGTAAGAAGACTTTGTTAACACAGCCACCTTCTGGAAATTATTTCCTTTTCATAACTCAACACTACAAAAGCCCATTTTTAATTTCCAGCAATCTTTCTAGGCTTCACAGCTTTACTATTTTTCAAAAATGAAAATGGAGAATAGCTGCAACCGGTGCTTTGGATAGAAGCAAGTCCATTTGACCTGAGAGAAGGCCACAATATGATGAAACAGCAGAGGGCATCCTTGGGGACAAGTGATGGGCAGCAACTTCATCAGTGTGCCTTCTGATAAATGGGTGCTTTGTGGTTTGTCATTCCCATCTTGCCCATCTGTAGTGGAGTTTGCCCATTCATTAAAGATGGGCAAACTCCACAACAGCCATTCTATCAAAATTTCAGACATGCCCACTGGTCCAAAATGGCTGTTCTTTTTAGCTTCAAAGAATAAAATGATCCATAGATGTAAGCAATTACTGCTGGTTTAAATTTGTTTGAAAGTTTTTTCAGTAAAATATATGCAGAAATAAATTCCATTCCAAAATCATTCACTGCTTGTTTCTTTTTAGGACAATATGTACAAGCTTTCCGTACTAACCCAGATGAACCCCTTTATAGTCTTTGCATAGGCTTGATTTTCATCCACATGGCATCTCAGAAGTATGTGTTAAAAAGGCATGCCCTCATAATACAGGTGAGTTGTATTTCTTTCTCTCACAGCTTTGCTCATGCACACCCTTACCTCATGTCACATGGCATAAAATTCCTTTTAAACTTAGGCAAGTCTTCAAGAACTGACGATAAAAAATAATCCAAATACTCTAAAAATTATGTTGTATGAAATGATCTTTTATATGGTGCTGGGTTGGAAGAAGATTGATAGATATTACCAATCTTAGTGGGAATGTCTATTTAGTCTTTCCTTTTGGTGCAGTGTTTCATAAGAAATTAGAATAATTACTCAACAATATTTGTTAATTGATCCTATTATTGATTTACTGTCCACATTTTCCAAGACCTATAAACTAGTGCAGGTTAAAAGTCTTATTAGTGGGAGATTTACTATTGCAAAATGTTGTGGAATATTTGTGTACATCATTGTGGGCATTGATTATGTACCATCAAGTTGGTGTCAACTCTTAGTGACCACATAGCTAGATTTTCTCCATGCTGCTGGTTGTCCTCTTCTTCTCTTTCCTTCCACCTTTCCCAGAGCCTTTTCCAGAGAGTTAGGTCTTCACATAATGTGTCCAAAGTAGGATAATTTGAGCCTGGTCATTTGTGCCTTGAGTGAGAATTCTGGGTTGATTGTTCGATAATCCATTTGTTTCCTTCATGGTATTCTCAGAAGTCTTATCCAACACCAGAGTTCAAAAGCATCAATTCTCTTCCTATCCTGCTTCTTCAAAGTCCAACTTTCGCTTCCATAGAGTGTCATAGGGAATACCGTGGCTTGCTTGATTTTTGTAGGCATATTCATGGCACCTGAATATTTTTTCCAAGGCCTTCATGGCTGCTCTATCAAGTGCTAGTCTGCAGTGTACTTGGCTGCTTGTTCTTTTGCTGTTGATACTTGATCCTAAAGAGGTAGAAGATATCTACCACTTCATTGTTATTTCTAAGGCTGGTGGTTGTTGTCATGAGCCTGGTCTTCTTTATATTTAATTTTAGCCCCTTTTTTTCAGTGTGCTCCTTCACTTTTCTTACTAGAGCTTGCAGATCCTTTGCATTTTCAGCTATCAGAGTATTGTGGGGATCGTGAAAGGTGAAAGGTCCCCTGTGCAAGCACCGAGTCATGTCTCACCCTTTGTGGGGATGCCGCTTTTGCGACATTTTCTTGGCAGACTATAGCAGGGTGGTTTGCCATTGCCTTCCCCAGCTGTCACCTTCCCCAGCAAGCTGGGTGCTCATTTTACCAACCTCAGAAGGATGGAAGGCCGAGTTGGCCTGAGCTGGCTACCCGAGAGAGAATCCAGTTTCTGCTGGGATCGAACTCGGGTCGTGGGGAGAGTTTCGGTTGCAATACTGCTGCCTACCGCTCTGCGCCACACGAGGCTGTTATTATAGGGATTAATAGCATTTAAATATCTGAGAAATAGTATCGGCTAAACAATTGACACAGCACTAAAGAGCTTTGAAAGGAACTATCATAAAACTTTTCTAAGAAAAGCATCCTCAAATTAAGCATTGTTTTATTCAATTTTTGTCTCTTATTTCTTAGTTTATTATTATATTTTTTCCTAATAGATTACCTTCACCTATAAAAATGCCTTTTGTGGTATATTCTTTCCTGTTTTGTTTTTGAGCACATAATTCAAAACATATCATTTGAATGTATACCAAACAAAATTCTTTTTCATTCATACTTCTGAGTAAACACATTCAGGTTTCATATGAATCCCTTGCTTATGGCAACAGAAACTCAGTGGAATTGGTTACCATTATTTAAGATGGTTAACCCACTGAAGATTATTTTTTCAATTAGAATGTAATGTAAGTCCAGAAAAGTACTCATATTGAGTAGATGAGACTTTGCATTCCTAATCAAGTCAAAGGGACTAAAAACTAAATAATTTTCCAAGACTGAATTTGATCTGAAAACACTATTTGAAATTTTAGTTTGCTCCAGATGATGTAATGCTGTATACTATATTGAACTAAAATTGTCCAGGTCTTAATTTTTTTAATTTCCATTGAAACATATTTTGCTGAGTTTCTAAAAATACTTTTATAAGCCTGTTCTGCTGCTTTTTACCTTGGCATAATAATTTTGGCCCTTTTCTCTTTCTCATAATTACACTGGCTTGATCCAGTACTGACCCTATGATTAATCTTTACATCTGGATATAAGAACTCTGCTGAAATCTCAGTGAATTTCCCTGTGGATGTACTTCTCATTTCTCATAGCTGAGTTAATCCAGTTCATAGTATAATGGGAGCAACATAGTTAAATGCTTTTTGCCACCTTTGTAGAAAAATGTTCAGAGATTATAGAGAAAATGATATGGGAAAAGGGGAAATGGGGAAATGTCAACCCAGATAGATTTACCATTTTTAATGATCCTTGTGCTATAGATTCTCTTATGTTAGAAGAAAAAGTAGGTACTTTTTGCTTCCAGAGGGAGATAGATTGAAATCAGAGTTATGTCATTGTTTCTGAATAATTGTTTTCATACCATGTTCAAAAATAACATCATATGGAAACAATATGACCAGAAATACACTCTACTTTTAGTAGGTAGCTTTAGACATATTTTCTAACGATCTTGATTTTTCCCTAATTATTTCCACTTATTTGAGCTTATAGTTGACAAGAACCTGACTTTAAGATAGGGAGGACTCTACCTCTGCAGCCTGGTCTCTGCTAGGTAATTGTGTGACTTGATTGCACTGGAAGGAACTGGTACTGGGAATCCTTCCCATTGTTGTTTAAGGCTCAACTTGAAATGTTATCCATCATTCCAGCCCCTAAACTGTATTGAATTAGGAACTGTTGCCTTGTTAAAATAATTCAAAAGCTCTGCAAGGCATAGGGCCCAGTTACTTGAAGGACTGCCTGTCTCCCATAGTATCTGCCCAGTTGATCCAATCTGGTGGGATTGGTGTGCTCTGGGTTCCTTCAATTAAACAGTGCCACCTATCCAGACCCTGGAAGTGCACCTTCTTTGTCACAGCACCTGCCCTCTAGAATGAGGGTCTCCTTGAGGTCTGGATGTCTCCCACTCTACTTGCGTTTCAAAAGGGCTTGCAGTCTATACCAGGGGTGAGTGATGTTCCCTTGGATTGTATGGATCTGTTTCTTTTTTACCATTCCTGTCTGGTTTCTGTCATCTTTGCTATCTCTCATTTTTTAATTTTTGTTTCTAACTGTATTTAAAAATGTTTTTACTTGTGAGCCAGAGTTGTTGGAGTCAGGTGGCATACACATTTAATAAATAATAATAGTATTGAAGCAAGATATTTTACTGCATTTAATGGTGGCCAGATGCGGATTTAAGTCTGACAATATCATTTCTGACATCTTAATTGTTACCTGTAATTTTTTATTTTTGTATTAGCAGAGTTTTCCTTTTGTATTTAGGGTTTTTCATTCCTGCAACGGTACCTGAGTCTTCGTGGTTGTTGCCAAGAATCTTTTTACAACTTAGGACGTGCCCTTCATCAACTGGGATTAGTACATCTTGCTATTCACTATTACAAAAAGGCACTGGAACTACCTCCATTGGTCCTAGAGGTATTGTATGGAACAGCATTTCCTTAGGACAGAATATGCATATCTATTTTGGCATCTTAGGAGGGTTGTGCAAAGGTGTACCAATCTAAACATGTGAGAATTAAAAGTAAAGTGAATGTCAACTCTCTCATGAGCTTCTTGATGAAAAGCAAGAACAACAGATCAGCATTTGACAAGCTGCTCCTCCAGCTGTGTCAGATCTCCCACCATCATCTGGCAGTTTCAATTTATGCCATTCGTGTCTAGTGCTAATTTCCTTCTCTTTCACATCTAAACATTTATTGCTTTTCTGATAGTGCTGATGACCATTTCCCCAAAACCCCTGGAGGGAACCTGTTTTGCTTTCTTGGTCCTATCCCAAAGCGTTTATGATTCCAAACTCTGCCCTGGAACTTAAGAAAATCATAACTAAAACCATCATATTTTACTACTGTTCCAAGTGCAGTCACATGCCATTTGAAACTTCTGAAAAAGTGAAGCAGAATATAATCAATTTTGCAATGTGCTTGGGTAAAAGGTTTGCCCCTAGTTATGATGTTTGTTTTAGAAAAAATATTCCTGAAAATGTAATTGCCATATTACATTCCACTCTGCATATATACATATAAATATATATAAAATAAAAATAAAAGATTTGGATGATTCTAGGAAAAAAAGCTTTTTTGTGAATTGCTAAAATAGATTTTTCTCCCCTAAACTAGGGAATAGAAGCTGACCAGACAGACTTACAAAAAGATATTGCTTTCAATTTGTCACTCATCTATCAGAGCAGTGGAAATATTCGAATGGCTCGCAAGCTGCTGTACACATATGGAACTGTATGAGGACAAAGCTAGCAGCTGAAGAACCCTTAGTCAGTGAGGTGAATTCCTTTCCTTACTTCTAAAGGAAGAGCAGCTCCATAAACAACTTCTGCTTCTTACTTTTCATGGGGAGACTTGGAAGAGACTGATGGAAGAACTGTCAAAACAGAGAGACCATGAACTGATTGCAGCCTTTTGGTTATGTAATTCAACACTCTGATTCTCTGAAAACTGAATGGGGAATAATAGAAGACGACTAAGAAATTCCTTGATAGAGTTGGAGGTTGAGCTGCCTTCCTCTGTGAAACTTAACCTAACCCTACAACCTGTATTGTATGTTTTGAATGTGTAAACTTTGGAATTTATACTTACAGGAACCAAGAACATTCAGAGCTTTCTGATATACAAAACTTACACTAGCAAAAGTATGGCTGTTACTTTACCTTTACAAAACCCAATGTTTAGGCCGAGGTTGGGATTTTCATGTCTCTCGTTCTGTTAGAGTAGACAAATGGCAAATTTACAGGAATGGCAAATGCATAGCAACGCCTGCTTCTTCACTGGGAAGAAGTGAACACCCAAACTGTTAGGTGTATTTTTCTTATTTAAAAAGGATAGAGAAGAGAAAGTATCTTTTACTGTTTTCTGGAGAGTTCGATGTTAATTTCGGGATATGATAAAAATGAAACAAAGGCCAAATTCAACTTCTTTAGACCACATTCTAGTTCTTTACTTTTGACAACCCATAGAAAATGAATTCATTATAAAGATGTGGCAAGGTCTAATTTACCTATTCTCTATGTCATATTATATTCCCTTTCCTAAGAAAAATAAACTGTATTGACTCTTAATGTTTTATAGCTTAAGAAGAGGAATAATTGTGCTCTCATCTTTAGAACAGCAAAATACCAACTGCAACTGTTGTAGAAAAGTAGATGTTTTATTCTTAAAAACACCCCCCACACCCCTACAAGATATATAGCAGGCTTATTTGCCATATAGCAGTTATCTAGAACAGAGAAAGTTCAGAAATGTAACACACTTATCCATGATTTATGGTATCCTTCTTCAATCTGGATTCCCTTGAGAGTTCTATTGCTGCAACCCAGTTACCAGGATCATAGCTGAGAAGTCTGGAGGACACTGAGGTAAGGGAAGGGTGATTTAGGGTGAAAATTGTTGGCCAGGCCAGTTGCTTTGATGTTTGTGAAATGATTCTCTGTAAGGCTTTCATTTGGAGGCCTGAGCAAATATTTTCTAGTTCAGTGAATTGTCAAATGACCTACTTGTTTAATGATTATTTTTAATGAAACACTGATTTTTTTTTAGTTCATGTATATAAATATAAAAATCGCCAATGATATAAAAGGCTAACTTTCTGGCTTTTATATTGTTTTCTTAGCTGATATTGAACAGTTCAATTCCCAGATAAATAATGACTGGTGAGAATTATGAAAAAGCAGGTAAGAGCAGATAATGGAACATTTTTTGTTTAAAAAATAGTTGATTCAATTTTGAATTTTGTTACTATAGTTTTAGTAGTTATGGAAAGTATTTCTGTCATCTTTTCTCTCATGAGAGTTTATCTCAGGAGGTGATGTATTTATTCAAAACTATGCCTTGTATTGAGAAGGCTGATGAAGACTCCCCTTTGTGAAAAATATCCTGTATAGGAAGGCATATTTGGGGGCCAGCCTCATCTACAAATTAGCCTGGTCAAGGCTTCAGAGCTGCCACTTAGAAAGAAAGAAAGAAAGAAAGCCAAATCGTTTTCCTTTCTTGAATTGCAAATAAAGCATAACTGGTAATTTTATATTAGGCATATCACAGCATATAGTGTGTATATAGAGTAACACGGCTGATTCTGTACACTTATCCCCTGTGTAGATTTGCATCCTATGTGTAGCTTTGAAAGTGGAAGTTATTTGCTCAGGAAGATCTTAGGATTGGGGCACATAATTTATTTTTAATAAAACTTGAAGTTTTCCGGACTGAAAAGTTCCACAGAGGCATTCTTAAGACTTGGTAGTTGAAGCCTACTACTTAAGGACTTTTCTTCATTAGTGTAGAGCATTCCTAGTTCATAGAGGATCTCCTCTGCTAACATCAGTATGTGGATGATCACATGAAATGATCTGCCCTTTGGCTTCTTCCAGCTATGATCACCATTAGTGGGGCCCTGGATCTGAGCCATGGTGTTCACAGGTGCAGGGTCATCTCTTACAGCCTGGAACCTCCTGGATAAGCAGGTCATCAATTATTTTGTTCTGTTAAATACTTCCTGGAGATGAACTTCAGATGATTTTTGGTCTCCCACCGCTTTAGGCAGACCTGGCTAGGGATCTTCACTGGTGTATTCTGTTAATAGAACATTTTGTCAAAGCTGAGAATTATCAGAAAAATGTCAAATCTAGTGAGGACCTCAGGCTTTGATTCTAATCTGACCAAGCTGAAATATGTATCTGCTGAAACTAACATTTACAAGCATTTGAGATCCAAAAATCTGGTTAGTGGATCCCTGCAGTGAACAGTCTTGTGAAAAACTAAGCACTTATCATTCCAAGTTTTCAGAATATTTTTTCTTTAAAACAGCTGTATCTGAAATTTGAATTACACCTTAAGTTGGATTTTTTAAGGAAGTTGAAGAAACAATTGGTTAGAACAAAATAATATGAGCAAATGGAACCATGGCTCATATAAAGGCATGATTTGCAATTTTGCCAACTTTTTCCTCTAGCCCTGTAAGTCATGTCTCATATTATCCTTCAAGTCTTAAAAGTACAAGGTTGACCCTAACCCCAACTCCAGATTTTTGAAGCAGTCTCAGATAAGGGGAGGATGTTCCAAGAAATAAATTTCACACATTTGTTAAACTACAACTGATAGGTACTCAGTTTTCTTCTCTTGTTTCATGTATGAGTGATGATCAAATATAGCAAATGCTCCAAATTAGAGGTCAGATTTTTTTTCTCCCCTTGAAGCTGTAGCTTTTGAAGAGACCTGAGAAGTCAAATGTCAACAGTGTGCAATTCCATTCTTGGGTTATGAAAGCTGCATCTGTTGCATTGCCTCCCTCAGGCAGCCCTTATGATCAGCTGGAAATATAAAGAAGGCAAGCCTACTTCTGGTGAATCCTTCAGTGTTCCCTATCTTTTGTGTATCTCTTTAGCAGAAGTAGGTTTTCCAGTCTTCTTCGCAACAACCAGCACTGAATTTTAACAGTTACTGATAGTTCATTCATTCATTCATTCAATTTATATAGCTGCCCATCTCAGACCAGTGACTCTGGGCAGCTAACAGTTGTGCCTACTGTAGGTCACCTCTGGGTACAGTCCTAGACTGGATTTGCATACTGTGCTAATGTGGTTTGTTCACCCTTGTTTGATTGAATATACTGTAGTTAGCTTTTTTTTTTTTATCATATGGCATAGCAACACACTAAGGCATGAATCAGTTTTACACTAAAATGGCTGAGTTCACAGAACATGAAGTCAAGACCAGACAAGCCATATTATGGCTTAGCTTGATGTGCGAAGTCAGCTGTGCCCTCAAGTGGCATCATATACTGTGACATGAGATAAACAGCAAGTATTCCATTTGTGGACATTGTTTCAGTACTGACCTCTTCTTCACTTCGCTCATCCAGCCCCCGTTTCTGGTTTTTGACTAGCTCCCGCTGCAAACTATCAAACTTGGACTTGAACCAGTGATGAGCTTCTTCCAGGTTAGCAGATATCTAGGGCAGAGAAAGGATATCAGAAATGAACTACTGTTTATTGATTATAAAAAGGGGTGACTTTTTCCTAGGCCTCCACATCAGTAACTGATGCATTAAGTTCTGCAACTTCAGACCAAATCATAAAATAAGCTCTTACTTCAAGTAGTGAGAAGTTCAGAAATGCCAAGCCAGTTTTAATCTGTAAAACGAACACCTTTCCAAATATTATAGCTCGAAGCAAAATAACAACTCTGCCCCAGGATTCTTCCCTTTGGCTCTGTATCTACCTGTTCAGACTCAATGCTGGCTTCTTTTAGTTTCTCTTCAGTAGCCTCCTTGCATTTCTTGAGCTGTCTAATGGTGTCTTCCAAAGTCTAAAGGAACAGACAAAAATACAAATCAGACTACAATTATTTATTCTTCTACACTAATTTCAATATGACTCCAGATTAGTCATAACAGATACTGTTTTCTATCAAGCAAAAGGACGAAAAAACGAATATTAGACATGTGACTAGCTGCCGCTATAGCCAAAATACTAGGATGCTCCATTGCCATAAACTTTGAGCTCAAAGGGGGATTACCTGGCACTCTTCCTCAAGCTGTTTCCGTTGTTTCCTTTCTTCTTCCAGCTGATTTTCCATCAATTGTTGATTTTTGGCCAGTTGCTGCATCTCACTTTGTAGACTTGTTAATTCGGTGGCAAATTCTTTGATACTGAGGGACTAGACATGAGAAGAACCAGACTCCATGATCACATGCAAGCATTTTAGTTTAGTCAATACTTAACCTGCTATAAAAGTATAGATGCTACCTGCTCATAGTTTTTCTTCTGGTATAGTTCCTTCAGCTCTTCCATTTGCCTCAGTTCCAATTCAATCTCCTGAAAGTATTTCACAACAGTGAGAGGAAAGCACCCAGAGGCATCAGTCTACTGTGTCAGAGTACACCTATACTAAATGACAGTGTCTGCTCTCTCCCAACAGACTCCAGAACCTCCAAAGTACTCCTCCTGTTTTCAGGCTGTTGCAAAAAGAAGCAAGCGGCAGGTATTTCCATTTTACAATGGCTACCCCAAAGTGAAGAACCCAGTAGCAAAAGCTGAAAAAATAAAATACTTCTCCCAGGGCTGTCTTCTAGCCCGTCCTCAAAAATAATAAAAAATAAAGGTGGCACAGAAACCTGGACGAAAAATCTCATTATTGCTCTGCATTGGCCCTACCATATCTAGGACTGTCAAGACCTTTTCTGTAGGATAAGAGCCCGTGAGCCTTTAGTAGCTGCATAGCTGGGAACCTTTCCCACTAGTGCTGCTTCCACTGTGGTGCTACAAGACATTAAAGGCACAGAATTCAAGGGCTGCCATGACAGACCTAAGCACCTTTCCTCATCGCCACTTGTCCCCATTTACCACTTCACCTGAACTATTCCAAACAAGCAGCAATTCTGAAAAGAAATCCGCGATAGGAATAATGCTGTTTCAAATTCTGCCACTTACTCAATACAAGTTTCCTAAGTTCTGAAACTTTGAACCAAATCATAAAATAGGCTCCAATGTTGGGAAGGCCCCTCCCTCCAGGGGTTGTGAGGAAATTAGAGGGAGGCTGCCAATATTATTGTTATCCTGACCAGGATGGCCCAGAGAAAGCAGAAACGTTGTCAAAACTTGCTCCAGGCTTTGTTGTCCACTGTGCCTGCATCAGCCACCAGCAATCAGTTGCAGTACAGCAGCACTGGAAAACCGCTGTGATATAATCAATTAAAATTTAGTTATTAGAACTAACTGGTATATGGATTCCTTGCCCTACCCTAACTCCAGTGAAATTTTTAGTTTTGCTCACAGTGAGCAGGGCACACCTACTCATTTATCCTTTCAGGCTGTCACAGTACTGCCAGGTTTCCTAAGCTCTGCAGGAAACCATGATTTGTGGGGAGATGGGCAGTGATAAAATATGATGAATGAATGAATGAATGAATGAACGAACGAATGGCTTTAATAATCTAAATCCCCTATGGGGAGAAAATGCACACTTTCTGTCTTTAAAAAACTTAAGTCTTGTCTCATTGCAGCACTACTATACAACCAGACATTTCACAGATAGAGAGATTTTGCATCCAGATCACTTTTTTCTGCTTTTTCTAAAATCTCCATTCTGACTCTACGTATGTCCCACTGATAACAGTTGCAGCAAAGGCAGAAGCAGGCTATACAAAACTATTTGCAAAGAAGGCAAAGAAGATGCACCCCAACCCATCAACTTACCTTGATTTTCTCTGCATTTTGTGTATTATTGGTCTTGGAGTTGAAGTACTGGGTGATCAATATTTTCTGCCTTTTTACCTTTTCCTTCTGACTACTCAATGTGGATTCCAGTTCCTTCACTTTTGCCCGCAGTTCTTTGTTACAGCGTAGTATTTCGCTAGTTTTACAGCAAGCCTCTTCAAGAGCTTTTTTGAACTACCGGGTAGAGAACAGGGTCAATTCATACTCATCTGGAAAATGCAGCAATTGAAGGCCGCGTCTGAATTCTTACTTTGCCCCCATCACCCCAAGAGTTCACAGATCTTGGTTTCCTACTTGGAGCGTAATTTTTGTCTGGCTTCTTGGTTTAGGGATATAAACCTTCTTTAGGGTATTAGGAACCTCTCCTCAAATTGTAGACTTTCTGTTAGGGGGATTAGATCCATCACTCATGACTGGCATGCAGAAGATTCTGGTTCAGTCTGTGGCCTCTCCTTACTAAGGAATGGGTAGAAATAAGCCAGGCTTAACTAAACTTTTCTTAACACCACTTTCACCACTGATAGGAATTCCAAAGGAAGCACGTTAATGTCACTAGCATGCAGTGGAGACAGAGGATCATTATTTTATTCCTTATCGGAGCAGAGAACTCACTTCCCTTTCCTCACCTCGGCTGATTCTTTATGGGCTGCTTTCTTCGCTACTTCTCGTTCAGTCTGAAACTGTTTCTTCAGAGTCTCAAGGCGATCTGTATAGAACTTGGTCTCCCTCTTGGTTTCTTCAATGAGCTGGTCCCTTCAGGGAGGGAAAAGCAGTTATTACAGGACATCATTCCCATCTTCAGTTCTGAAAGTACAATCCTCAAACAGGCAAAAGAGCGTCTTCCAAAACGTACGCTAGATTTTCTGTTCTATTCACTTTGTTTTTTGTCACTCCCTCCAAGG
Source organism: Candoia aspera (assembly GCF_035149785.1). Lineage (NCBI taxonomy): Eukaryota > Metazoa > Chordata > Lepidosauria > Squamata > Candoiidae > Candoia > Candoia aspera. The sequence goes on from NC_086153.1 coordinate 179,051,767, forward strand.
CAAAGGCAGACTTCTGAAAGTTTGGGGTAATTGGGCTTTTGGGGAGGACCTCTGGGGATTACTTAGCAGTATCACTGGCCACAACAGGTTTCTGTTTATAATCAGATTGTAAAAATTAATTTTGTTGAATTAGCTTTATGACATTGTACAGTACATCACCTAGAGACTCCACAGAGCAATGGGAAAGAACACTGTAGGAATGCGCAGGTAAGTAAACAAAATCTTACCTGCATTCCATTAATTGCTGGCCTTCTGCTGCTTTGCTTTCCAACTCATCTTGAACAAGCAAGAGTTTGCTTTGCAGGGCACTATTGGTCTGCAGGGTTTGCTCTAAAGTTTGGACAAGTTTCTTCTTGTCCATTTTGGAGGCTTCCAGGGCATTGCGAAGTGATTTCATCTTTCGTGGGGAAGAAAGCACATGGCGGCAACAATTATGGGAAATGCAGCCTAATATTACAAAGGCCAATATCTGCCAGGCTTTCGGCCCTTCCTGGATTTTATACTTTAAAAGTGCTTCGGTTTGGCATACTGCAGTGTAAACCATTAGACTCCAGTAATTTTTATTTCTAGGATTACCTCTCAGCCCCCCAAAGCCCCATAAGCCTTCTGAGAAAATAAAAAAAAAATAGATGGCTGTGCCCTCCTATTCAAGAAAGATTAAAAAGGTAAGTAGAAATAATTGAGAGCATCCTGTGGAAGAGAGGGGTGGCCAGAAAGTGTGGCAGGTGGCATTCTGGTAAATCAGGGTGTTTTGCATTTGCTGTGGCAGCCATTTTTTGAATGGGCATGGCCCTCCCATGCCTACAATACCCTCCCCAAACTTCAGGCCTGAGGGGCTGGGGACCTCTTTATTACAATCAATGTCATCCACCTTGTCCTGCTATGAACCTCACCCTGCCAGTGGCAACACAAACAGTCGTCACAGCTAAAAGATCCTTCCATTTCAGCCAAATTACATCAATACTTCATCAACAGAGAATTGCATTTCTGTTACTGAGGATGTCAGAAATCCCAGAATGAACAGACTGCCTATCTTGGTCACTGGAAGCTGCCTCTTTTTTTACCTTTGCATTGCGCTGGGAGTCCAAAACCTGCTTGCCCTGACATTCCTCCAGCTCCGCTTCCAGTTCTTGAATCCTCTGCTGTGTCTGGGCCCTGCATACGAGAAGAAAAAGAGCCCAAAGAATAGGTGTACGGAGGGAATGTGCTGCTGCTGCTTCTTTAATTAGCAAAACAATCTCAGCCATTGCCTAGTATTTCAGAGAAGATATTTTTAACAAACCCACATTTGTAGAAATGGAATCTCTTGGAACATGTCTTAACAAATCCTGATATTGTACATTTGACTTTTTTCAAGGCAGAGACTAATAGTATTCTGTCATGCAAATAAAAATGTTCAGTTGGCCATACTGAGCAACATACAAAGTGGGGGGATGGCAAGCTCATTTACCTATCTTTCTTCAAGCCAGCAATCTCAGAATCTTTGTGCCCCAATTCAGTTCGCACCTTTTCCAGAGCTAACTGCATCTTGTTATGAGAAGCCAACACATTTTCTAGCATTGCGGTCATTTTGATGTTATCTTCCTTTGATGATTCCAGCTTGTGTTGTAGATTTGCCAGCTGCAGAACAACATGACAAGCAATGAGCGGCTGGCCAAACAATTGGTTTTTTATGTCCCAGGCATAGCTCAAGGACAGAGCACAAGTTTTATAAGCAGAAGGTCCCAGTTGAAGGATCTCAAACTGCTAATAGTCTTTTCTAACTCCATTTGGAGAGTGAACAAAGGAGTGCCACAGATTAAATCTAGGCACAATGCGTATGTTCTACCACTGAATTACAGATTCCACTTTTCAACAGTTCTCTGGAGACTTTCAGATAAGGAAATGACATCAGACAAAGGTATATCATCCAGGCTTAAGGTCAGTTTCTCCTCAAAACCTGGGAATTTCCCTGACTGATGGCAGATTTTTTATTTATTATTTTATAAGTGAAATTAAGACAAAAGTAAGGGGCAGTGTAACGGATCATCATCATCTGGAAAAAGAAAAAGCAAGAAAAAAAAATCTTGGCATTTGGAGTAAGATGAAGGGACTCAGGTAGACCTGAGTCTGAGCCTCACCAATGGGATTCTGTCACCTTAACTATTACATCACAGTGGAATGGGAAGATGGTATTCAGGATCATGGGCTTAGTAAGAATGTGGCCTGAGGATCAATCGAATTGAGATACTGTGGTGTGGCAAATGAAGGAGTAAATGAATCTTGGAACCACTCTGTTCACAAATCTATTCATCCATATGGCCTAGTGCAGTGGCTCCCAATTGGTGGTATGGGAGCTAGTGGCCTGTGATGATGGTACTGGAGGTTACCCCAGAATTTCAACTGGCTTGGCATAAAACAAGTACTGTGGGTCAATTTTGATCTTGGAATAAAACTCAGTCATTTTGAACTGTTTCAAGGGTTGCAACTGGACTTTTGTGTTGAGACATGTGATTGTTTTGTTTTTAATCAGCATGGTCCTATCCCTGCTATTCCTTTGGTTAAGGCTGGGCTGGGTGACTGAGAGATGGCCAACCCAGCAGAGTAGAGTCCATCCCAAGCAAAGCACAAAGGGCTGCTTGTAGCTTTAGGCACTGCCTGCCTGGAAAGTTCCAGCTGTTTTTAAAAGATTCATTATGTGGAAGTTAAGACTTCATAAGGGCGGGTGTAGCCTGCAAGGAAAAAAAAAGTATTCTTGCGCATCTGTTGCTGATGTAGTGCTGAGGCTGTGAAAAGGTTACTAATACAGTGTACGGTTGTTGTCAGAGTTTGGGTGTGGTGTGTGAGTGCACTCTCGACATGTGCAATAAGCCAACACAGCTGCCTTCAAAAAGGACAAAGTCTTCGGCTAGTTGATTAAGATTTGGCTATTTAGCCATGCTCTTTGGTCTACTGTTAACTTTTTAAAATGCCTAGACCAAAATTTTTATTTCCTTTGGGACTGTCAGTGAGTTTTGTTCTTGTCTGGTACACACTTACTTATAATTGCCATTTCTAGGACTGCCCTCTCCTACACTAATCTGGGTGGTTCTGGGCTAGTAAGCCTCCATTTCTTTACTTAACTGTTTCTGACTTGAGGTTTTCATGTGTTTGTGATTGCTTTTTTCTGATGTGGCTTGTGATGCATTTTGCTGCTGGTTGAGCCTGGGGCACGAGGCAGAATTGTTGTTGGGGCATTTCGGTTGTTGCACTGTGATTGTATGAGTACATGGGTGTTTGTATAGTACAAAAATTGTAAACAGCACAGTATTTGGCTGCATTGCAGTGATTTTAACAATGCTTCAGAAACAGAAAAAAGATCATGGTGGCAAGAATATAATTTGGACTGACTAGACTTTTCTTGTTCTTTCCAGGGAGATATGTGTTGCTGCTGCTGCTACCTTAACTTAGAAAGAATAAAGAGAGCTGATTTCTAATCTACAGATTTACTTTACTTAATCTGTAGATTAGAAATTAGCTCTCTTTATTCTTTTTAAGGTCTGTTAGTTAAGTGCCTCAGGAAATTTAATAAACTGAAACACTCACTCTGTTGTGAAGTGGGAAGAACTTTTCTGATCAGATGCAATCATTCATTCTATTCCATCCTGAGGAAGTTTTAATGAAAAAAAAATTCTGAAAAAGCACCTTGCTAGCTAATTTTTCTCACAACTATCAAATGACAGTCAACACTAATCTGTTGTGCTACCTACCCTTGAGGCCCTGGGGTGAAAAACAGAGCAGCAAAGGGCTTGCTCCTCACTTCTCCTAGTATCTAATATGTAGCGATCAGAACATTTGAAACAGCAGTGAGAATAACCAACAGATCACATAATCCACCCAAGTCTTTATGAAGATGCTCAACAGAAACATCAACACGTTTTACTTAGCTGAGGAATTTAGAAAAAGCTGAGATGTCTCTTTCCCCGTCTTGCGTTACCTTGCGCTTCTCTCTTTCTTCAGTGGCACCTATTTGCTCTCTGAGCTTCTGGTTCTCTCTTAATGCTGCATCACAGGATTTGACTGACCCAGAAAAAGCCTTCTCTCTACAGACAAGGAGAGACCGTGTCTTTTATGGGAGAGAGAGAGGAGAACGTTATTTGTCTAAATGCCAGGAACTAGTCTCTAGGGAAAAAAATGTTATCCAGCATCCTCAATCATGTGCAAATAAATCAGTAAGTAGACAATACAGAAAGACTAGAATATTTATTTATTTATTTTATTCTATTTGTCCCCGCCCATCTCCTCCCATTCAGAACTAGTTACCATTCCACATGGATCCATGAGTCACAGAGTATGTTGGATGGTGGATGCATCGCTTGAAAGAAATGATTAGTGACCGAGGTACAATAATTTTTCAAGACACTTAATCTTATCATTAATATTAGGAAATGAACTCCCCCACCTAATCTGACCATAAAATGAAGCTGAGAGCAAAAGAGAGTACTCCCCCCCACTTTTATTTTGATCAGAAAAGATGCCAAAGCACAAAGGAGATAGAGACCACTTACTGACACAAAATATACAGTAGTGCATTTAAAAGGCAGGTAGTAATAGGAACATTGCACCAAATACCAGAGTGCAATATAATAGTAAACTGCCCCATTATTTCTACTCGCTGCCCATAGTACAGTATTCTTTCTTATAGAACTGACTGTAAGATAAACAGTAACAATGCCAAATAGAATTATAAGGTAACATATAAAGCACAAAGTAAAGCTCAGAGTAAAGATAAAACTTAGCAATGGAACCAACTTCCTATTCCAATTTAAGTAGAACCAGATTTCTTTCTTTAATAAACACAAACTCCCTGGTTTCAGGGTGAGCTTGACATAACACTTCTTTAAACGTGAACTTTTAACAGGTCAAATTGCCTTCTAGTTTCACAGCTGAATGACATAAGATTTGTCTCCTTAATACTCTTGGCTCTTAATGTAACACTTTTAACTTCTCAAATTCCAGGCAAAATACAATTGTCACCTTCATATTGTTATTGTGATATTTTTTATTACATTATTACCTTAGACAGAATTTTGAAATCAAATTTCTGAATCATACACTACATGTATATTGTGTGTGGGGGGAGTGGGGTAGACAGAGAGAGACTGAAATGAGCCAGGTTGTATTTCAATGATCGGGTCTGAATAAGAATATATGAATGTGTACATACACGTGCACGCACACATGCACAGCTCCAGTGCAGGTCAGTTATTTTTTGACTTCTCAGTCTAGGGCCGAGAGAGAGTGGCTGACCCAATGCACCCAGCTGGCTTCCATGCCGAAGAGAAAATTAGAATCTGCGCCTCCCTATTCCTACATGCCTGATTGGTTGATACCCTCTTCCAGCATGCTATGGTTTTAAACTCACCCTCTGGAGATCTGTTTGCTCGCTAGCTACATCCCAATCAGTTTCTAATTGTTTGCAGCCACTGATTTTCCTTTTTCGTTCCAGCTTTTCATCCACAGCCTTGACAACTCTGAAGGAAGTATGCGAAGAGGCTCTGTGATTATCACCACAGTCAGAGGCAGACTCCCTTCCAGTCAGATCAGTCACAAAACGAACTCTACGCGTGGGGGAATACAGGGCTGAAGCTCGTTCCCCGAGTTCCAGGTTGCCCTTTACATTACAGGCCAGGCATGACCTAAAATGGTCACTGGGCTTCTGCTGCCAGCAATGTTCAGAAGACTTTCTTTTTTTAAGAGGCATTTTCACTATAAATGTTGTGGCCTAAGGAGGAATAAAAATCCTGGAGAAGGCAGATCAGGTCTGAAAAGAGCGGTGTCCATTTTCAAGTACAGATTCTTATTCCCACCTACATATTATTGTAGAAGGCTATTACATGACTAAGGTCTGAAGGGAGCCATTTTAAATCTGATTTGTTCCCTCTCCCCACCGGTGGCTGTTGAAAGGTTCTATGTTCAACAGCCCCTCTTATTCAAAGGTAAAGCAGCATCTTCTCTCCCATATCACAGACATGCTGGGACGTCACTCTGTTCCGTTTGTGATGTCATGAGACTCCTCCCCTTCGGTCAGAATGTGCATTAAGCAGTGTAATACTTCACCAATCCAGTTTCTGTCATACACCAACAAGGTGAAAGAGCTGTACAGATTGGCAAGTAGGATTAAATTTAACTGTTTATTCTTTTTTCCAAAATGGTGACATTCAAGATCTTCAATGGTGTGTCCTGGGAGGTTAAAATGCTGGTATTACTAGGTCCTTATTTTGAGTCCTGATATCAAACTTGTGTCTCTTAATTCTTTTGTGTAAAGTAAAATCAGTAAGCCACCAACCTATTGCTCCAAAATGTGTCTTAATGCTCTAAAGTTATTACTTATTCATTATTCCAATTCAAAAATTACCTAAGCCAAAACTAACAATATGTGTATTAATTTAGTACTATATGGTGTATGATTCCAGCCAGTGGGGAAAAAATGTATGATAATACAAATGATTATGTAACTATGTATAATGTATCTATATTTTGTGGTGTAGCATTTAAAGTCTTAAAAAACACAGAAACAAATATAATTCCAAGCACAGCTTATGTTGCAGATGGGCCTAAAAGTGGGAACTGGAGATGCATTTAGACCTCTGAAGTACACAAATGGTGAGCCTGTTGTAGATCTGAACTTGCTTCTTTCAGATCTGATACATAACCATCCTCAAAGGAAAATCAACCTCACAAGTTTTTTCTTGTGTCCAAGGAGTTAGCCCTTGTGGCAACCATAATGATACTCCCACTTTCTTGGCCCCAAAAGAGTTTCATCTTTATAGGAACAAAAGATACTTATTAGGTTAGGAGCAGCTGACTGAACACTTAACCAGTTTAAAATGGCAGGGGAATAATACTTTTTAAAGCCCAAAGTCTCCCTAAAGCACTGCTGGAAGGAGGGCTGACAGAAAAGTGTTGCGGGGCTTGGAGAAAGGTATGCTTCTGTGAGACCTGGTGAGGCACTGAAGTACAACAGTAAATCCTGAATTAGGACTGGAAAGATCCAGGTTTAAATCATCATTGAACATGGAGCTCACTGGATGACTTCAGGTCAGTCACTCACTCTCTTCAACCCAACCTATTTTATACAGTTGTTAGGAAGATAAAATTAGGGGATCCCCACACATGCTGCCAGAGAAAAGGCAGGATATAAATGCAATAAACAAACACAGAAGAAGAAAAGCACAAAACCAAAATCTAAGGCGTATTATTGTTATAGGTAGTTACAATAAAATACATGCTTTATGTCTATTACAGTTCTGGAGTACCTGATCATACTTAATCTTCAGGACTGTACACAGTTTGCAGAGCTGATTATTTTCTGATTGCACATATATGAGCGACTGCAGCTCTTCTTCCAGCTGCTGCACTCTCACCTAGGGGAAATGAAAGATGGCTTTCAGCGCACAGTTTTCTAAAATATCTGGAGACAGTGTTGTGGGCAGAACCTTGTAGAATCTAGAGGTACACTGTAAGTTTATAAAAAATCAGACTCTAACTGGTGTAATCAAATGGTCTGTAATACCTCAACACACAATTCTTGTGCTATTTAAATACATCTATTCCTCCTGATGGCATATACTTTTGCATGTTTAGGCATGTGCCCTGTTTCTCACTGAGTACCCTCTCTACTCTTATCGCAATCCTAAATGAACTATCATTTCAGTAAAGTCCACCAAAAATTACAGGTGGTCCTCATTTAAAACTTACGACAGCGCTGAACAAGTGGTACTTATGTCCAGTCTTTGAAGTTCCGGCTGTCACAGCACCCCCCCAGTCATGTCATCACATTTCGGGTGCTCAGCAACTGGCCCGCACTTCCAACCATCACAGCGTCCCACAGTCGTGATAGCAATTTGCTACCTTCCCTGCTGGCTTCCCACAAGCAAAGCCAGTGAGGAAGCTGGCAGGAAGTCACAAATCATGGTCACATGAGGTCCTCACTTAATGACCAATGTGGTCCTCACTTAACAACAGCAACTGGGACTGCCATTGCTAAGCGGTGCAGTCACATGGTTGTTTTTACATACAACCACATTGCTTAACAAGGAGTTTCTGTTCCCAATTAGCATCTGTTAAGCAAGGACTACCCGTAACAGGAAATTTCCAAGAAAACACATTTATAGGATTAGAGTACCAATTCTGACATTATCAATTTAGTGATTAAAATGTCACTATTCCTAACTAGGTACATCTTCACTGTTACTTATTTCCTGTTCTGCATCTTCACTGTCATTTGAAAATATCCATCATCTCCTAGACAACACAAGTCATTTTTAAACAGTTTCCATTCCATGTGAATGATCTACTTGTGTCTACAAAGCCTATCCTTGTACTTCGATTTTTTGTTTTGTTTCTAGGCCTATAAGCTGTCTGTTTATAATACGTTTCAAACAAAAAAAGTAGTTGGAAATTAAGTGCCCAGCCTGAATGAAAGGCAAATTTCAGGTAATGTTCAAGAGCTCCAGAAGTGCTGCAGAAGCCACTTCCTCTGGTGCAGCTATAATATTTTAAGCCTGGGAATCTGGTGAAGTTAGGGAACAGCACCTGTTCTTATCTTGGAATCAAGACTAGGCTTTAAATACTGCAGCAGCAGGATGAATCCATGGAAAACAGCTTATGTCATGTTACTGCAAGGTTTAAAGGGGTGGCCAATTTTACTGTATCCAGAGCCACCCTTTAAACAAAACAAAACAAACAAGCCACAGAAGGCTACAGGCTGCTGCTGTGATACAGTAACATCTCCAGAAGGGATAAACAGCAACATGTTCAGTCCATTTTGTGTTGGGGCAAATGGGCTTAATACAGGTAGTCCTTGACTTACGACGGCAATTGGGACTGGAATTTCCATCACTAAGCGATGCAATCGTAAACTGCGACTGCATCCCTTAGTGACTGCAATCCCTACAGTCCCAGTTGCCATCATTAACTGAATCCTCTGGTCGTTAGGCAAGGCAAGTTCCTTCTGGCCTCCCACACCCAAGTCAGTGGAGAAGCGGTCAGGAAGTTGCAAGTCCCAGGCGGCTTGCAAGCAGGCCAGCAGGCAGCTAGGATGGAAGGCTGCACTGCCTCTGCATCCACTGCCTGAGGCACAAGACCAGTCCTGAATGCAAAAGTAAAATGGGGAACTCAGCCAATGAAATAGATGCTGTCAAAATGGCAGATATGATTAAAACAAACCTTTGCTTCCAATGAAACTACAAAAAATAGTGGGTTTTTTCCCCTTAATATTCCTTTTTGTTGAATGTTAATTTTTTAGAATTGGGAGAGAAGAGAGATCATCAAACAACTTCATATTTTATGCCATGTTGTGCTTTGTCAGTTGCATACCTTTTGTTGCTCCAGTGCAGCTTCCTGCTCCAATATCTTATGTTCTTCTTCCAGTGCTTTCACTGACTCTTTCGGAGGATTAATTTCCAACTTAAAAAAGAAACAAAGACCATATTTCATTTCTGGTGCTGGAAAATAGAGTCAATTGTTCACAGTTGGGACCATCTGGTAGATGAAATAGATCTCGATTTTTCTCTAGCAGCAGAGGGAGCCAGACGATTGCTAGTTATCTACAGCATCAGGCACTAACATCAAAATTACTAATAATGACAAATTATTAGTCTTCCATTTGTAAATATCAACTTAGTCCTTTAAATAATACCTTTGCTGCATTGTGGTTATCATGCATTTATCTAGAAAATACTTTTTTTTTTCAAAACTGCGTGGTTTTGACAGCCACATTATCTTTAGCCAGTTCTAGGATTTGGTAACATAAAAAAGATCCAGTTTTGATGAACTGTTGACAAAGAGTCCTAAAATATCTGAACCTACTGGATTATTTCACTGAACAGGTGTTTGATATCTTGAAATAAATACAGACTAAGAGTAATAGGCCAAGTCAAGGATGCCTCCATCTTTCCAAGCTTATTCCAACCAAATCTGGATCTACAACCCAATGAATTGCAACCCAGTTGATCTACCTAACTGTTGACCAATGGGATCCTCAATACTCAACATTTGTGGATGATGCCATAACTTTTTTACTGTTAGTTCTGCTTCCAACCTTTCATTTGTTCTTCTTGTTTCTTGTATTGTTTTCTGCAACTGCCATTAAGAATTAAAATAGTTTTATAGCCAAACACTTCAAAGGAAAATCTAAGCTGCTTTTTTTTTCTTTTCTTGCTATTTTCTGGGGCAGATTTTATAAAAATATCTAGCACTGAACTATTCTTCTCAGCCAATTCAAATCTTGTACATACTGTCAGTATGTGCCATTTTGGGATATTATGCAAAGCAATGAATATCATCTTCTTGTTTCTTAAAGTCATACTAAGATTGCAAATACAAGTCTGTCTCGCTCTAATGAACATTTAATGTCCCACTAAGCCTGACAAAAATGTGGGTTTTACAGTAAAAACACAACAGACATCCACTATACCTCTTCTTCAAGTATCTTTTTCTCCTTCAGCAGAGAATCTCGCTCCTGTAGAACTGTCTCCAATTCATTTTGGATCTGGGCAACTGTAGACTCCAGGAGTTTTTTTTCAGTGGCAATGACTTCTTCTTTAAGGTCTCTCTGCTTGCATTCAGCGTGCTCAGCTTGCAAGACTTCTCTGTAGAATCAACACAAGTGTATGGCAGTTCTGTTACCCTTTACAGTCTTCAAAAATTGCAGAAGACCATGTAAAAAGCAGTATAAGGTATAGCTTGTGCTAAACTAAGGAGACAGATACAGAAAACAGCAGGATAGGAAAGAAAGCAGGGCACACTTGGGAAACAATCACACAATTCTCAACTGCCTCACATTTCTTTCTGGAGCTGAGCTTTTTCTTTCTGCACAATCTGCAGCTCTCCCGTAACACTGGCTCGAGCAGCATCCAAAATCAAGTCTTGTTCCTGCAGCTTCTGGTTCATTTTTTCTTGTTCCACCTTAATGGGGAAAAAAAATTGTTATGTACATGTTCATAAATGTCAGTTATACCTGCTGTGCCAGCTATGTCCATATCTGAATTGGGAGGCTCTGTTCACAGTAGCTCATGCCTTGGTCACCTCCTGTTTGGATTATTTCAATGTCCTCTGTGTGGGGCTGCTCTGAACACCATCCAGAAGCTTGAACTGGTGCAGGATACAGCTGCTTCAACCATGACAGGAGGACCAAAGTTCTTCCATCTAACACTCCTACTTCCCGAACTGCACTGATTGGCTTCCAGGTGCAATTCAGGGTCCCGGCTGTATTCTTCAAAGCGCTTCATGGCTCAGGACTTTGATGTCTTTGGGCCTGCCTGCTCCCCGTTGCACCTGCTCATCCGAAATGACTGAACAGGGCAAGCTTGCTCCAGGTCTCTTCTCTTGGGGATTTTCTACAGGGCCAAGAGAGTTGAGCCTTCTCTTCTTTAGAATAGTTTGCGTCCTGAGATCAGACTAGCCCAATTCTGTTGAGTTTTAGGAAAAGTTTAAAAATTTGATTTTTTTAAGAGAGCTCTGGGAGGGAAACTTGAATGAGTTTGGATGCTTATTGCTCTTCGGTGGCCACAATATTTTTTCGTTATTGACAGGCAATCTTTCTAATACTGTTTTGCTATTTTAATTTTTTTATTGAAGGAAATGAATGGAAGCTGCTCAGAATCCCTCTGCACTGGAGCAACAAATAAGCACTGCTAAGCAAGCAGGCAGGAAAAGAAATAAAGACATGTAAAGATGAACTAGATTCCAAAATGAACTAGATCAGCACTTGAAATTCCCCAACCCTGCCAATGTAAGAACTGCCCAGCTGATTTCTCTTCAGTTTCCCACTTCACAAGGAATAAACATAGCCTGGCTTTAACAGAAATGAGGAGCCAACAATTCTTCACTGGACTTTTCTTTCACCAAGTTTGTGAGGCAGTCTGCCTCCGGTCTGTACCTAAGAGTTTGCATGTCTGGAGCCTCTTTCACTCCATCTAAGAACGTAATCTGCTACAAGGTAGGACTTGAACATCAGCCGTATCTATGCTTCCCCCTCTCTCCTTCTCAGAGTTTAACAATATATTCTGATAATGACTTCTTGAAAACTCAAATATTTAAACAAACAAACAGGTTCTTCTTTGTCTATTATTACACTGACTCCATCTGGTTGATCTATTACATAACATTGCTGGATTCTTGTCTGCATAGCCACCAGGGTCGCTTTAGTGAGATGGGTGGCCATGTAAATCAATTTAAATGAAATGAATAAATAAAGGCTAGGCCATGCACCTGAGGCTAACAACTTACTGTTTTTAACAGACAACTTACATTTACTTATATTAAAATGTACTCCATACCTGAAGAGCAGCCTGATGATCTGAGCTAAGTTGAGCACTTTCCTCAGTAGCTTTTTGAAGAGCATTACTTAGTTCTGTGCACTTCTGAGCCAACTGCTCATTAAGCACCTGAAAAAGGAAACAGATTTTCTACGGCAATAGACATAAGTTTCCTGATAAGATAGCTAATTCTGGCTTCCACCCCTTGAAAAACAGTACATCTTTGAGGCACAGTTAGTTTCTGGTGTTTGTTTGTAGCTGGGTGATGGGATATCGGCCAGTGTTTCCAGCAGGAAGGAGGTGAACCTGAAGTTCCCTGGGCAGTTCAGGAGCAAATTTCTGTGGTGACCGTTCCCCAGCTGCTGGCCAGTAAATCACACATCCCCAGTCTTCCTAAGAACCTGACTACTACTTTCTCAGAGGCAAACTAAAACGACACACAAAAAAAAATACCCAAATTTTACAGACACTTGTCTCTTCTGCTCTATGTACAGGTAGTCCTCGTTTAGGGACTGCCTCATTTAGCAACCATTTGCAGTTACAACAATGATGAAAAAGTAACTTTATGACCCATCCTCACATGTACAACCTTCACAGGTCTGTAAAGCGAAGGAAAGCTGAAGTAAGATCATAAGCACAGTTGTGGTTTCACTTAGTAACCACTTTGCTTAATGACTGAGTTGCAGGTCTCAACTGTGGTCACTAAACGAGGACTACCAGTAATTTGAACCAAGACTGTAAAAACAGGAATATTTCTTACCTGTGCCTTACTTGCTACCTCTTGTAAAGTAGGTATTTCTGATCGAAGCTGTGTATTCTCGTTTTGTGCTGTGTTCAAAGATAGCTGTGTGGTCTAGAGGAAGATAAGATCATTTGTCTTTAGGAAAAAGTATTTTAGAACAGGAAAGGCCTAGTGGGTTGCAAACTAGAAGCATCAACATGCCTTGCATTTTACATAATGGTGCTCTCCAGTTCAAATCAGCACAACTATGTATTAGCCAAAAGCCTTCTTTTCTGCAGGTGTAGTTAAAGTCATACACTTACAAAAATAATTTTTGTAACATGTTTAAATTCCACTGCAAGATTTTACTTTTAAACTTACTTGCACTTCTTCACTTAACCTGGAAATGGTATTGTCTCGGGATTCTAGAAAAAAATTAAAATGCAGCTAGCTGTTTTAATCAGACATCTAACCATTTACACTAACAAGTATTCTTTCCTAATAACAAAAGAACAGGTACAAAACTACTGTATTCCAAGCAACACACTCAGGATTTGCCTACAGATTATGCATTCATGCAAACTAAAGTAGCAGTTCTTTTCTGCATAAAGATTTAAACTTACAAGTTAATCTGGTGAGAGCACCTCCAAGGTGTTTCCTATGACAACTACAGCTAATTATATGAATGATTATGCGGTTTCATGTGGATGAAAATCTGCCCCAGGTGGCTTAGATGCTTTTTTGAAGATATACAGCAATAAATAACCCACTAATCCTTTAGGTAGCTGGTTCCATCATTAAGCTGCTTGAAAGTTTGGTATGGTAATAGCAGACGTACAATGGAATCAGTTAACAAAAAGGATGGTGGGCTTCCTTCAAAGACCCTCCAGCCAAATCTAGATATTTTCTTGACAATGTTCTGCCTCTGGATTTCCAGCATTGAGCAGAGCAGATGAGATGATCTTCAATATTGTGACTGGGTGGCTGATAACCAGTTTTTCATTTATTTCATGAAAGAATTTTCAAGTATATTATGAATTGTCTTTCCAAAAAAGCAGCAGAGGCATTTCCTCTTTATATCGCATCTTTGGAGAACAGCTCTATTAATATGCTTTTCAGCTGTTCCAGTTTACAAAATTCCATATAGTATTTTGCACCTTTTAAAAAGTGTGATTTTTTCAGTTTACTCAGATATTCTCTTGTATTCATTTCAATCTAAATGTAGATTAGTATTTATTTTTGTTTAAATATATGAGCCTTCCTATGTTTGGATTTCACAACATATTTTCCACTTATAGGGATAGGGACAAACAATATGCAACTATCCTTGAACTTAGACCAGTGCTTTCTTGGTTCAACAACATTGGTCCTTTGTCACCTTGAAAAACAGTAACAGCTTAAGAGAAGTCATGAAAAAAAATCAGCAATTAAAGATATTCCTAATTAATTAATTAATCTATCTATCATTGAACATCAAGTGATAACCAGAGTATGTGAATAGTCCATCACACATTTAATGCCATGATTAGAATTTCCTAATTACTTCAGAGACAAATCATGTATATGGTTGCTTTCAAAAATGCAAAACATCCAATACTTTGATTCCAATACCTAGATCAGCTTTAAGATTTACACATTCCTGCTCTAACTGAACTATCTTCTCTTCTTCCTTCTGCAATCGCTCCTGAGATAGCTGAATATCACTGCGTAGACTGCTACAGTCCTGCTGCAGAATGTGAACCTGTAATGGAATTTGAAACATGCAGTCTGTAAAACACAGGCTTTCTAAAACAATTAAAAAATATGAAGAATGAACAAGCTAAATGAAATTTAATTATTCTGTTGAGTAACTTACCACACAGAGTCTTTCTTAACCTTGAGGATCAGGATGGGAACACCCACAAATTTGGAGAATAATTCAAGAGCAGACTTGAATGCTGGCTCAGGGCTACATTTTTTATAATTAAAAAAATCAGCATCCAAAGGCAGCAATGGGTATGTAGTGATGTCATGGGAAGACATGGGAAGGAATTTTAGCTTTTTTTTTGGGCTTGGGGAAAGTTTGGAGGATTTTGATGGGTGGCAGGAGTACTGAAAATCATGCTGCTGAAAATAATTGCATTTGTCATCAAATGTTGATGGTGTAATCTGGGAAACTACAAAATGGGGACTGGAAGCTGTTGCCCACCTCAGATATGGCTACCTACTTCCAATGACAGCTGAGCTAAAACTCATCATTTAGATGGACTCCAACACTGTATCTGATGGATCACACTGACAGAACAGAATACAGACATACAATTCATCCATTATTGAATTCAGGTGATTGCCACGAGGCAGCCTACATAACCTCTGCTCTGTCAAAATCTGACAAATTAGCCAGGTATTATCGCCTGTGATGCTGGACAACCATCCAGTATTCATGTTCTATGGCTGCTTCTTGGTGGTCAAAAAAGCGTACATTCTCCAAACTGCAGCTTGCTGACTATGCTCATAAACTGCATGAATATGAGTAACATATAGGTGGTTGAGGGCCGGTGAAGGAAAGGTTCTCAAGTAGACTCTATATAGAGATTTCCATGTGCACACTAGATATGCCCATCCAGCATTCTGCTTAATAGGGGAAAAAATGAACACTTATATACATCAATGTTTGCATCGGTAAATTGTTCCAATAAGCCTGGTTGTAGCAGCAACACTGTCATTTAATATTCAGCATTAATGGTATGCTGTTGCAACCTTACACATCAATATTAGTCTATCAGCATCCTGCAGAGCACATTCTTTGGTCATATTCTAACAGAAAGGCATCTACTACCTGCTTCCGTTCTTTTTCCACCATTGCTTCCATATCGCGCATCTGATAAAAAAGGACAACCTGGGCTTGTTCCAAAGACTCTCGTGAGCTGGACTCCTTGGATAATGTTTCTGTTATCTGCAAAAAAAAAGTACTGTAAAGCAGAAAGGCAACATGGAGAATAAATCTGGGAGTCACCTGTAGCTTACAAACAATGGTCTCACTTTGTAAATCACAATATAGAGACTCACAGAATATACCTCACGGACATGCAGCCTATGTTCTTAGCCTGAAATGGGTTTATCTTGTCTTTGCAAAATTAATGCTGGCCCTTCGATTGAAAACTTCTTCCCAAACTCTATGGCATCTCTTGGAGAACATTCTAAGAGTCTTCACTCATGCATTCCCTTGCGCTGATAGCCCTGCATTATCCACCACTTTTTAAAAATTACTACTCTCCAAGTTTCTTCTGTTCTTACCTCTTGCAGTTCGTTGTTCATCTTTTCTTTCGTTGTTCTCAGTTCTTCAGCTGCAATAGTTACATCTCTCTACAAAGACCAAAACAGCACCTTTAAACAATTGTAACAGAACGCCCAAACGTTTTTCAAAAGACTCTTCATAGCCTTTAGCTGTGATATTATTTGTCTGCAGTTCCAACAAACGTCTGGCGTTTGGATTTATGAGATGCAGCTTAACTTTCCTAAGGCCCTTTTAGTACCCAAATCTCTATCTTTCTCATTAATTCATTCTTGAAACTTAGCAAACAGGTTCCATCAATACAGAATGATATCAGAATACAAACAGAATTAAAAATGCATGTAAAATCAATAAGCAGGGCTATTGCCAGCAGCCCCCACTCAGGCCTCAATCCCCAAATGCTCTCAGAAACAGCTAGATTTTTACTAGCTGAAAAATCAAAATGTATCTTTTGGACTATGGGTAGTCCTCGCTTAACAACCATTCATTTAGCAACTGTTTAAAGTTACAACAGCGCTGAAAAATGTGACTTATAAGCAATCCATGCACTTAACGACCGTCGCAGCATCCCCATGGTCACGTGATTGCAATCTGGGCACTTGGCAACCATCACGCACTTATGACGGTTGCAGCATCCTGCAGCCACGTGATCATCATTTGCTACCTTCCCAGCCAGCTTCCAACAAGCAAAGTCAATGGGGAAGCCAGCAAGAGGTTGCAACTTGTGGTCATGTGATGTCTCGCTTAATGACCATGGGTGATTTGCTTAATGACTGCAACTGGGACTGCTGGAACTTCTATCGTAAGTTGGCATGGTCATGTGATGTTTCGCTTAACAACCCCTTTGCGTAGCAACAGAGTTGCTGGTCCCAATTCGGGTCATTGAGAGAGGACTATTTGTACTCCACTGTTGTTGTCAAAAAAGTCAAGATGGCTGCAATGGTGTAACTGAAGTTCCACCTATTTTAATATGCGTTACATGTGCAACACACATAAAAAAAGAGGCAGAGCTTTGATCACACCGTTGCAACCATAATCTTGACATTTTTGTCCACCCACTGCCAATATCCCTGACTACTCTCTTATTTTCTAAGGATAAGTTATTCCACAGCAGGGAAACTCCAACAGAGAATGCTCACTTCAAAGCTCTATCATGGGACTGAGGACTTTTAGCATGCATTCTTTTCCTGCACCTTTTGGGCAAGCAGATTCTACTTACAGTAAGCAGTCCTGCATATAACTGGACTCCCAACCATATAGGGCTTTATAGTTATAATCAGCAACCTCAATGGCACCATGAAACAAACCAGCAACCATGCAGCTCTTGAAATACTGATGTACAATGATAACAACAGGCTGCTTCAAGTTTCCAGGTGGTCCTCAAGGACAGCCCCATGTAGAACATGTTACATACTCCAAGCATGAAGTGACAGACATGAGTAACCACTGTCACACCATCCATTTCAGGAAAGGCTGCAATTGGCACACCAGCCAAAGCTGGAGAATGACTCTCATTGTTATGGCCCTGCTGGGCTTGTCTTCTGATGAGGATGAGGAGGAAGTACAGCCAGAGACTTCTAGGGATAATAGTTTTGGAGGGGGTGATTCCAGCAGAGTTGAAGCCAGTAACTCCACTCTGCCTGAGGCAGGTCCAACAAGCCCCCAGGACTCCCTGCCTGCACCCACTGACAGCCTCTCAAACTCTGAGGGTCACCCACCCAGCAGTCCCAAGCAGAGGCATGCTTTAAAGATACAACAACAGAGGGCTGAGCTCTGCAGGTCAGATAGGCTGGCCAAGAAGCAGGCTGGCAGGACAGTAGACTCTAATGGGTAACGTACCTCAGCTGGGCACCTGGGTGATGGCTCAGCGTGGCTTATTTATTGGCCTCCCTCCCTGAGAGAAAACACTGAGAATAATTTTCAAAGCCTCAGTTCTGTTGTGTTTACCTTGTTGTGCCATGCTTTGAACTCCAGATTCCACCTCACCATGTCTCTTGTCTTTTCCTTTGGATTCACTGTTTACTGGATTACTGGTCTCCATCTGTGCCAAGCCTTGACTGTTACAGTTGCCATCTCTAGCTATACATAACAAGGACTCTTTGCTTCTAAAAATTCTGCCAGAGTTTGCATATTTCTGGACTGTGGCAGACATCCAGCTTGCTATCTTGTTGGCTGGCAGCCAGCAGGGCCAGCACAGAAGAATCATTGCTGTGGCTTCCACCTGCTCTTCCAGCAGGAGCAGTGACTCCAGAAAACCCTTGAGTTCCAGAACAGCTCTTTCTGGAGCAGCATGACCCCATCTAAAGCTAAATTTGGCACCATCCCAAACTCAGCAGTCTTATTGTCTTGCTTTGCTTGAGTCTCAGCCTATTATTCCACATTCAGACTTCCACAGCTTCCAGACTGTGGGTCAAGACTTTTACAACACCTACCAGACTGTGATGACTATATTACGCAACTTGCCATCAAAATTGATTCATATGTGGTTTAGGAGAAATCACTTTAATGAAGCATAGTATACAGTACAGTGAAAAAGTTGCAAATGAAAATTCCCATGCTTTCCCCAAGTTAAACAACCCAATGAGTGCAACCCCACCCCACTTTCCCAGGCATGCAGCCCCCCTCTCCATGCCAGTCAATTCAGTTCCCTGCAGATGTATCCAATGGCTCGGCAGCCTGACCTTGGATACCAGAGGTAGTCCAAACAAGATGCTTTCACACTCCTGGCATGTTCCCCCTCCCAATTCAGCTGACCCGCAAGTCCCAACACGTGTTAACTCCAGTCATGCATGCATGCGAGTCCAATCAGATGTTCTGGGAACGTTTGAGCATGACACAGACCCTAAACCACTAGGTGACCTCTCCTAGCAGGTTCATGTAGATATTAAATGGAAGTATGAGAAAGATACAGCACCCCATATTAGAATACCTGAGGGATTAACTTCTCCCCTCCACACACTGACTGGAACTGCTGCTGAGAGATCAAGTGGGATAAGGAGGGTCATGCTCCCCCACCTGTGTCTTTCCATAGGTCATCAATGACTAATGCAGCTTCTGTCCCATCTCAGGTCTGAAGTCTGACTGAAAAGGGTCTAGATAATCCATTTTTTCCAGAGCCCTTTGTATCTGCCACCCCACCACATTCTCAACAAACCTTCCCCACCCCCCGCCCCCAAAAGAAGGTTGGAGACTAGGCAATTGTTGTCTAATATGGCTGGGTAGGGCAAATCCCTTAAGGAGAGGGCACATTAGTGCCTTTTTTAAGGACTGTGGCAATTCTTTTTCCCACAAGGAGGTATTCACCACAACCTGAGTCCAGCTTCCTGTCCTCTCCTTAGCTGCTTACACCAGCCAGGTAGGATAGGGATCTAGCCCATAACTGGTAGAGTCATCTTATCAAGGACTGTCTTCTTCCTCAGGATCAATAGGCTCAAATTCCTCTTAGATGACATTGCAAAACATTACTCCTCCCAACTGTTTGACTTCTGTCCAGCTGGCTTCTGCCTTCAAGCAAACATGAGCTATTTTATCTGCACAATATCTAGCTAACAGATGTAGCCCATTTCTAGTTCTTCCAACTATCCTTCCCCAAACAAGTCCATGCCACTTTAAAGAGTGCTGCTGGACAAACAGCATTCCACAAATCCAATAAAATCAGAGAAATAATTGAGCTTCATACCCTTGCCACCACAGTGTAGGCACAAACTTGAGTTTATACCCATGCCCACTCAAATTTGCTTTTTGTTTTCTGCCAGTGTTAGTCCAGAATAACTTCTGGCACTTCGTCTCTTGGAGCCTCTCAGTAAACCAAGGAGCCTCCCCCAACCAGTGAACAGGAAGAGCTATCCTATTATGGACCTTCATTGCCTCCATATTCCCAAAGATTAACAAGGCCCTCTACAGAGTCATACTTCAGACTGCTAGGAACACCCAAGCATTAGATTCATAATACCATATTCTATTTTGAATTGTTGAACATGCTTCCTCTTGCCACTACTGCCAAACTCTGCAGTTTTTAATGTGTGTGTGGACAGATAGATATACACATACACCAAGCAGATTGTACTGCAATGCAACACTTTTCCCCTATCATACAATGAACTGGGAAATCTGTCAGGAACTACAACAAAATCTGTAAAATTTAGGACAGGGATAAAAAGCAAGGAATTTCAAATGAGTACAAGGAAATAGGAACATATGAAGCTGTACTTGAAAAAATCAAGAGTATTTACTGGAGATCCCCAAATCCCTACTAAGGATCTGATGCAACTAGAGAGTCTGCTTAACTCTCCTCCCTCGAAGAAAATCCTATCCCATGACCTACTTCACTTAATGGGTACAAGTTACACTATCAGTTCACTTTTTTCCTCTGTCAGAATGATGGAGACCCTTCTCTCTCATAACGTTAATAAATCTAATATTCTAACCGATCTAGGTGGAATGAATGTGAGACAATCCAATTTTTATCCTTCTGTCCAGTGCACTGGTTTTCTGGCCTCTCTGCAAATAGCCAAACGTCTGGGTTTTCTGTCGGGAAAAAGAACACTAACTGTGGAGTCCTTTGTGCTCTCTGAGCTTGGCTGCTTGCTTGCAAGCATTTCATTACCCAACTAGGTAACCACATCAGTGCGAGTGAGTGTGGCTTTTGCTCCCAAGGAGCAAACTACACCTCCACCAAAACTGGCAGGTCGAGCTACTGTATATAGACAGGGAGCAAACCCCACACTCACTTGCACTGATAAGGTTACCTAGTTGGGTAATGAAATGTCTTCGGGCAAATAACCAAGCTCAGAGAGTACCAAGGACTCCACAGTTCAACCTTGAGCTACATATATTGTCTTCTATTGGGAGAATACTATCAGCTATTCCCTTTAAGTTGGGTCCACGCAAGTACTAAGCCGCAATTTTATTTGCATTGGCTTAGTGTGTTATGTGAAGTCAGCTACTGTAGTTTGTAAATGATGTTTAAAGTATATGAATGAACTGAGCCAATTATGTCTTAGTGAAGAAACTACAGTTAAATCATGGCTTAGCACACTGTGTGAATTCAGCCTTAGTGTTCCTTTTAAGACTGGTAATAAAATAGCAGTGATCTACACTGAACTGGAGATTAAAGGAGCAACATAGAAAACTATACCTTGGTTGCAGTTGCAATTTCTAGGGCAGCGCTCAGCCTCTGCACTTGGTCTCTAGCTTTTTCTTCCTCTTGGCGGGACTCCCTCAGCTGCTGGCATAGCATTCTCCCTTCCATTTGCAGCACCTTTAGCTCTTCCATGTGCTCCTCCTGTACTTTATTCAGTCGCTGTTCTAAATTGGCTACAAGATCATAAGGGAGAAATTGAGGCAGAGCAGTATACGATAAAACTGCCCAAACATCCAGTAAGTTTTTTCATTCTTACACGTGGCACTGAAAAAGGTTTAGAAGATGAAAAAAAGTTGCCCACTATCCAAACAATACCTATTGCGATTCAGCATGAAGTGTTACCCTGAACTGGAGAACTGGATCACGGATTATCCTGATGTGTTGCTGTTTTGGATGGTATTAGATATCCAGTCATATAAAAAAACAGCAGAATGGTTGACTACGGCTCCCTATTTCTCTCCAAGCCCTCTTTATTGCAGCCCTCAGAAATCCCTCAATTCAGGACTGCTAAGAGCTGACAGCGCATTTCCCCACCATGTTATGATGGGAAACAGTTTTAACTGTTATATATACACATATATATATAGGAATACATAAAATAGGCAGCACAGTTAAAAAACAAAGAGGTTCCTTAAAACTCCAGTTTTGCCCACCTGCGTGATGTAGCTATACCACCTTTGCATTCTTTAGTCATCCTCACAAATATTAATGGTGGCCCTTGGTCACCAAACCCTTACCAATTCCTGAACAGTGAGTCAGACAGAGATGGATTGCTTTCCTGCATGACTATATTGTACTCACACTGCTCTATCACTCAGTTAAGCTCTTGTAGTATATGAGCAACTGCTGCTGAGGAGACTGTGGACTCTGCACAAAGGAAAGAAGGTATAACAGCATGTATATTGCTGCAGTCTTCCATTCTCTTCCTGCGCTACCTGCATGCTTTGGATTCAATTCCTTTTCTGTTTGCAGCCGGAACATGTTCAGTTTTAGGGTCTGGGTGACACTCTCAAGCCGGCATATCCGATTCACCAGAGATTCACAGGTTTTCCACAGTGTGTCATTTGCCCCAACAAATGCTGTTCGAACTTGGATGGGGCTGATGGACTGGTGATCTTCAGAGTTCACCATGTGTTGCGAAGAGAGGAATTCCATGCTGGGAAAAGAGCAAAGGAATACCTATTTGTTTGGAATTATCACTGGTGTCTCCCCAATATTAAAGGTAATTAGCTACAACCCGGAACACAGCTAAGCCACAAAATCTATTTCTCATTTCTCAAACTATATTAATTCAGCAACTAGATTAAATTAGAATAGAAAAGAATTGTCAATAATTAAATACTAAGAGAAGAAGCAATGTGAAGCTCAGGAAAGAATGCAGTTCAAGGCAAATTCAGAATTAAAGCTGCATTCCTGAATAAATTTTCCTAAAAACAAGTCTCATTAAATCACAGTGGAACTTACTGCTGAGCAAACGTAACCAAGAATGTATGAGCTCCATTTCAACCATACCTGTGTCTATTCACACCCAATTTCTGGAGATCATTCAACAGTGCATTGGCCTCCTCTTCAGCTACTTTCATTCTTTGGTTTAGCACAACAAAGGTTTCAGGAGCCGTTGGCTGGACATCCATTGGGGAAATTATTGGTCTTGCCATCCCAGTCTCAGCTTTCAGCTATTATCTGCTTTAGAAACAAACAAACCCAGAGATAGTAGTTATGAGGGATCTTAAAACCAGCTTATTAATCACTGAAAAAAAGATATAAAGATACTTGCAGAGAAATGATAAACAGTTTCTGTAACGTACATATATTTCACAAAGTGGTGAAAGGAGATAATTTGATAGTCAGCTGCCCCCTGACTATTTTTTTGCATGTTTGGAGAACACAGTGGAATAGGGGCGATAAAAATTAGATTGGCCTAGAATTGGGTTTTTTTCCCTTGGCTTTTCTGTTAATTGTCAGTTTTAGGGCTTTACACTATATTTTTATGTTTCCCACTTCAGAATAGCAAGAAACTCCTATTAATTTTTAACATTTACAGTCAGAAGTAGTTTCAAAGGCCAAGATTAGGGGTTGAGCCTTAGGCTGTTCACCCTTATCCTATAACAGTGTTTTTCAACCTCAGCAACTCTAAGATGCATGGACTTCAACTCCCAGAATTCCCCCGCCAGCATGCTAGCTGGGGAATTCTGGGAGTTGAAGTCCACACATCTTAGAGTTGCTGAGGTTGAGAAACATGTCCTATAACGTGGGAGTAGAGTACCAGTCTTTTCTTGAAGCTGAGTTAAAAAGACAGGTTTTCCTAATTTTATTTGGTAGTTCAATAAGTAATACAAACCATTAAATGCCAATGGAGAGTTTCCAAGCAAAACTTCTGGAAAAAAAAAAGAGGCTTCTAATAGTTTTTATGAAATTACTGCTTGTTTACAGTGAATAATTTCACTCTACATCTTCCAAGCCTTGAAGCAGAAAGAGGAGACTGACAAGACAGAGTATCCAAAGATACATCATCACCAACATCATGACTTTTGTCATGACATCCCTTTTGTCCAACATACTGAGTCATCCACATCTGTCTTAACTCTCTGATGTACCTTTCACTTGGTATTAAATCCTTATGAATGCAATGGGACTCACTCAAAATTCAATTTGTTCTAAAAAAATGGCATATTTGACAATTCTGAGTTTTTCATTTTCCTTTTTTAAAAAAAGAACCAGAATTGATTAAGTGTGTAGCCTGTTCTACTATACAGGAAGAGGAAACTTAACCAAACTGTTGCACGAGTGGCAGGGTCAGTCTTCCAGACACTGGGTTTTTCTTGCAAAGAGACTGAACTGCTTTTTCTTAAACTGGCATTTTAGTCTACGTTACTTTATGCTTCTTGTATGACCCAGAAAAATTCATTTTCTGCTGTAAAAACATTTAGCCTGAGCAAAGATGGCTCTTAATCACTGCAGCCAATGGAAGACTGACCCATTATAAAAGGAAGACCCAATATTATTGTGCTTTTGGTGTGATTATGGGCTTCATTCCCCACACCCAGGAAAGCATCATTATAACCCAGTAAAAAAAAAAAAAGCCTAGAAAAAGGCCCTGTTGTGTCCACCTTTCTATGGAGGTTAAATCCCGCTAAATCCAATAGGGCTTACCTATGAACACATTTCAAATCAGATAGCCACATTATTAATTGTACTGAAGAGCCACACCATGCCAGCAGCTGAAAACATGATTAAAGATGTGGCCAGAAGGAACAGAGAGCTTACTGTCTCTCCACATCAGGACTCAAGGCACAGGCAACAGATCGAGGGGGAATCAAGAAAAGCCCTCCTCCTTCACACAACTGGCCATTATCTTAGAGCAGCGTCTGTGAATGGTTCAAACAAACAAACCAACAAACCTTTGCTACGGTCAATGAGATATACCCTTCAACGCTGATTACCAAAGGAAGGTCCACATCTCAGCCATCCAGCCCAGGTGCAACTGGAGGTCCCAGATTCAGAGCTGGGCATCTTCACTTACAAAGGCAGCTCTTTCTGCCACGATAAGAGCTGGTTGGCCGGACGCCCCGCCGGGCGGGCAAAGGCGCCTCTTAAGTCCTAGAGACCACGAAAGGGGGGTCAATTAGCCGAGCAGGCCAGAAAGAGCCCGAGAGCCAACCTTTATTGCTTTCTCTCCTCGTTTCCCTACAGCTGCGCCCACAATCCTCTCCGCCCACCCCCTCAAGCACTTCCGCTCGATCCTGCTTTCCACGAGCACACAACCCGCGCACGAGCTCACCCGACAGACCCTGATGTCCCGCGGCCTGGTTTCCATGGAGCTCCTCTTGCAGCTTCAAACTGACCCGCTTCCCGACAGACCTCCATCCCACGCATGCGCATCTTAACTCTCGCTGCTTTGTGGGATTCGTAGTCCTGCCGCTCTCTTTCCCTTCTTGCTATTCGAGAGCGGTCCTTCAAAGAAGTGTTAGAAAAGTAACGCGGGCGCAAGGAAAACGACCTGGGAGGAGAAAAGCATTCTGGGTGATGAAGGCTTTTGGAGTAGTTGGGGTAGTCGTGGACGGTGGGGGAGATATGCTGCTGCTTGCAGTTACGTTTTTTAAGTGGAGCAATTGCTTGTGCACTTCTGCAGCCTGGACAGAGAGAGGCAAAATAATTGACAGGCCTTCATAGAGGAAAGCCAGGATGAAGGAAAATCAAGGCTGCGTGGTGTGGGAGTTTTCACTCTTTTTATCAGAAATCCTAAACTGACGCCCTTTTCTTTGCCTAGCATTCATTTATTGTTTTCCAGATTATACCCCTTTGTTCTTGGATCTGGGCAAGCACACTCCCCCTCTTTCTCCAACAGCTCAAGGTTCAAAGCTTTCCTATTTTGATTCCTATTTTGAAGGAACAACCACTGGGGATTTAAAAAAGAAAGCAAGCAGCTCAAATGTCTATTAAAAAGTCAGATTTACATGCATATTAGGGTTGGCAGTTGGAATCATAGAAAATAGTTGCAAATTATTGCTAATAATGCTCAGCAGACAGAGCAAATGTCAGAGAACTTAGATGAATTTTGTCTAAATTTCTGTTTCTGGTGGTCCTCCCTGCTTGTAAACAGTCCACTTCAGGGCAAAATTGACTCCTGGGATTTCAGGTAATCCCTCCTTGAACTGGTTGCTTTCAAAAAACTAAGCAGGGTTGTAATTGGCTGTACTGGTCTGCATACAGGTCTGTAGGCAAGATAGAAGTAAGAAAAATCTTGGGAGAAGATAATTGAATTGCTTCCAGATTGTTTTCAGGAACAATATAGGTGATTTGTCTGCCTGTAGCTACAGAATACAGTGGGAAAGTTGCTGAGAGAATCTGGAAAGAATGTTGGCATGTTGTGCAAGCATTTGATTATAGTAGTGAATGGCAAGTTAGAGTCAGAGTCAAGGCCTAGAGGCCAAGTTAATACCTGTTTCTTTAAACCAGTAGAGTTCCAGCCCTAGATTAATATTCTTGTTGTTTTCCAGGTAAGTGTAATAGATTTTCAAAAGGAAAATTAGGCGCTTGTTAAAAGTGCTTTGTAATGTTGATTTGTAGTCAAGAATAGAGGTCCAGGTCTAGATAATCTTCCAACCAACCAAACTTCTACAGTATAGAGATAGATCCTATTTGCCCTGATCATAGCATTATGTTCCCCTATTATCTTGATTATTTATTCATTCAGTTGCTTCTGACTCTTTGTGACTTCATGAACCAGCCCACGCCAGAGCTTCCTGTCGGTCGTCAACACCCCCAGCTCCCCCAGGGACGAGTCCGTCACCTCTAGAATATCATCCATCCACCTTGCCCTTGGTCGGCCCCTCTTCCTTTTGCCCTCCACTCTCCCTAGCATCAACATCTTCTCCAGGGTGTCCTGTCTTCTCATTATGTGGCCAAAGTATTTCAGTTTTGCCTTTAATATCATTCCCTCGAGTGAGCAATCTGGCTTTATTTCCTGGAGGATGGACTGGTTTGATCTTCTTGCAGTCCAAGGCACTCTCAGAATTTTCCTCCAACACCACAGTTCAAAAGCATCGATCTTCCTTCTCTCAGCCTTCCTTATGCTCCAGCTCTCGCAGCCATATGTTACTACTGGGAATAGCATTGCTTTAACTATGCGGACCTTTGTTGTCAGTGTGATGTCTCTGCTCTTGACTATTTTATTGAGATTTGTCATTGCTCTTCTTCCAAGGATTAAACGTCTTCTGATTTCCTCACTGCAGTCAGCATCTGCAGTACTCTTCGCACCTAGAAATGCAAAGTCTTTCACTGCTTCTACATTTTCTCCCTCTATTTGCCAGTTATCAATCAAGCTGGTTGCCATAATCTTGGTTTTTTTGAGGTTTAGCTGCAAGCCAGCTTTTGCACTTTCTTCTTTCACCTTCATCATAAGGCTCCTCAGTTCCTCTTCACTTTCAGCCATCAAAGTGGTATCATCTGCATATCTGAGATAGTTAATGTTTCTTCCAGCGATTTTAACCCCAGCCTTGGATTTCTCAAGCCCAGCACATCGCATGATGTGTTCTGCGACAAGTTGAATAGGTAGGGTGAGAGTATACAGCCCTGCCGTACTCCTTTCCCAATCTTAAACCAGTCCGTTGTTCCGTGGTCTGTTCTTACTGTTGCTACTTGGTCATTATACAGATTCTTCAGGAGGCATGCAAGATGACTTGGTATCCCCATACCACTAAGAACTTGCCACAATTTGTTATGGCCCACATAGTCAAAGGCTTTAGAATAGTCAATAAAACAGAACTAGATGTTTTTCTGAAACTCCCTGGCTTTTTCCATTATCCAGCGGATATTGGCAATTTGGTCCCTAGTTCCTCTGCCTTTTCTAAACCCAGCTTGTGCATCTGGCAATTCTTGCTCCATGAATTGCTGAAGTCTACCTTGCAGGATCTTGAGCATTACCTTACTGGCATGTGAAATGAGTGCCACTGTTCGATAGTTTGAACATTTTTAGTGTTTCCCTTTTTTGGTATGGGGATATAAGTTGATTTTTTCCAATCTGATGGCCATTCCTGTGTTTTCCAAATTTGCTGGCATATAGCATGCATTACCTTGACAGCATCATCTTGCAAGGTTTTGAACAGTTCAGCTGGGATGCCGTCGTCTCCTGCTGCCTTGTTATTAGCAATGCTTCTTAAGGCCCATTCAACCTCACTCTTCAGGATGTCTGGCTGTAGCTCACTGACCACACCGTCAAAGCTATCCCCGATATTGTTATCCTTCCTATACAGGTCTTCCGTATATTCTTGCCACCTTTTCTTGATCTCTTCTTCTTCTGTTAGGTCCTTGCCATCTTTGTTTTTGATCATACCCATTTTGGCCTGGAATTTATCTCCGATGTTTCTAATTTTCTGGAAGAGGTCTCTTGTCCTTCCTATTCTATTGTCTTCTTCCACTTCCACACATTGCTTGTTTAAAAATAATTCCTTATCTCTTCTGGCTAACCTCTGGAATTTTGCATTTAATTGGGCATATCTCCCCCTATCACTGTTGCCTTTTGCTTTCCTTCTTTCTTGGGCTACTTCAGCCATTTTGCCTTCTTGGTTTTCTCTTTCTTTGGGATGTATTTTGTTGCCGCCTCCTGAACAATGTTGCAAACTTCTGTCCAGAGTTCTTCCGGGACCCTATCTACTAAGTCCAGTCCCTTAAATCGATTCTTCACCTCCACTGCATATTCCTTAGGGATATTAGTGAGCTCATATCTAGCTGATCTGTGGGTCTTCCCTAATCTCTTTAGTCTGATCCTAAATTGTGCAAGAAGAAGTTCTGATCGGAACTACAGTCAGCTCCAGGTCTTGTTTTTACCGACTGTACAGATGTCCGCCACCTTTGGCTGCAAAGGATGTAGTCAGTCTGATTTCAGTGTTGTCCATCTGGTGAAGTCCATGTATAAAGCCGTCTCTTAGGTTGTTGGAAGAGAGTGTTTGTTATGCAGAGTGAGTTGTCTTGGCAAAATTCTATCAACCTATGTCCTGCTTCATTTTGTTCTCCCAGGCCAAGCTTACCTGTAATTCCAGGTGTCATTTGACTGCCCACCTTAGCATTCCAGTCTCCCGTGATGAAAATAACATCTCTTTTAGGCGTGTTGTCCAGTAGGTGCTGCAGATCCTCATAGAACTGCTCTACTTCAGCTTCTTCAGCATCTGTGGTTGGGGCGTATATTTGGATCACTGTGATGTTAGATGGCTTGCCCTGAATTCGAATTGAGATCATTCTATCATCTTTTGGATTGTATCCAAGCACTGCTTTAGCCACTTTACTATTAATTATGAAGGCTACTCCATTTCTTCTGTGGTCCTCTTGTCCACAGTAGTAGATCTGGTGGTCATTTGATGTGAAGTGGCCCATTCCAGTCCATTTCAGTTCACTGATGCCCAAAATGTCTATCTTTAATCTTGACATCTCACCAATAACCACATCCAATTTGCCCTGGCTCATAGATCTTACATTCCAGGTTCCAATGGTGTGTTGATCCTTAGAACATCGGATTCGCCGTTCACCACCAGCACCGTCGGCCGCTAGCCGTCCTTTCGGCTTTGAGCTAGCTGCGTCATCACGTCTGGAGCTAGTTGAGCTCATCCTCTGTTCCTCCCCAGTAGCATTTTGACCATCTTCCGACCTGGGGGTCTCATCTTCCGATGGTATACTGACATATCTCTGGTTGTACTGATCCATTTAGTTTTCACGGCAAGAATACTGGGGTGGGTTGCCATTACCTTCCCCAGGGATCGCATTTAGTCTGACCTCTATGTCATGACCTTCCCATCTTGGGTGGCCCTTCACGGTTTAGCTCATGGCATCATTGAGGTGCTCAAGCTCCAGCACCACAACAAGGTAACGATCCTTTGCTGAAGATTATCTTGATTGGTCACCCTAATTATATATGTCCCTTCTGCTTCACATTAATATTAAGACAAAAGTTTTGGTGCTATTAATAGTTGAATGCCAATTGGAAAGTCAGAATCTTCCATTTTTCTTGCCAGACTGCATAACCATATTACAATAAACTGCACTATAATTCTATCAGGTAACTTTCAATTAAAACTACAGGACACCATAAAAAGAACAAGATGGGAGTCTGTGAAATACGCACAGGAATTTAAAATTGCTGGTATATATAACAGGTAGATAGCAGTTTTACCTAGATAAAAGTCACAATTAAAATGTTGGATTATTGGATGCTGTAATAGAGTATAACTCACCATTTTGTGCAATAAATTACTTGAACAGTGATTTAACAGTGATTGGCAGCTAAGGTGTGTGCTCCTGCTCCTGATGTCATTATCCTGTTGAATTCAGTTGAATCTCCATCTGCCCATGAGCAGAGGTGAGTTTGTTGTGGACTAAATAAGATGGCTTACCTTTCTGTTTTGTCTAATGCAAATATTTTATCAATAAGCTCAGGTAACAGGCAACATGCTCTCTCCTCATTTAAACTTAATTATGGCACAGTTGTGACCTGACCACACAAGTTTCCATCCTTGTTCACATTATGTTGGGAAATAGTCTATCTCTTAATACTTTTTCATACAGGACTTGCCTTTTTTCTGGTCATTCTCCTTTCAGTCTTGTTTCTTTCATTTTTCTTCTATGCCCATTATTTCCGAAGATCCACTCTTGATATCCCCCCCAATCATCTGTCTCATCACTCTTGTATTCTTCAGAAATTATCTTAAGTTTTTCATAATAAAGAATCATATCAAATATGCTTTTAGATTCGTATTCATTTTTTTTGCCATATACATACATTTTTATGCGTAAACCATGTTTCAAAAACAGATCTTTTTCTAAGCAGATGCTCACCAAACAATTACAATTCTCATTTATTCTTGGGCTGTCAAAAGGCCCAATCACTTTTTCTGTATTCTTTCATCTTGTTCCAATCCATCCATTTATATCTTTATATCTATCTAAATAACTTTTCCCCCTGGATTCATTCAGCATATTGCCCAGTTATTTTCCAGATCTTATACCTGATTCTTTCATTATCATAATTCACTGAAAGGTAACATGCAAATTTTACCAACCTATGAAATAGTTTGATCAAGGCTTTCGCATAATTCTATTTAATAAGATAAGGGTACCAACTAAATTTCTAGCCTTAGTCATGTGTGCCACATACAGCATTTCCTGCTTTATATTTTGTCACATTTGGAGTAATATGCTCAAAACCCACAAAAGCCCAGTCTGCTCCTAGCATACTTGTGCTATTCTATGCCAGCTATGATCTCTAATTTAGCGACTGCCTTACAAGCCAACGTACTGTTGGCTGCATCTCACCACAAGGACATACAGTACATGCTGTGCAAATAAAACACTTAGCAATGTCTACTTAATTCCCTTACAAATTTCCTTGTTTCTTCCATTCTGTTATTTTCTGCTGTTTGTCTGCATTCTGAGTTCAGAGATATTTCTTTATTTCTTCTCACTGTCATCAGAAGGTTGCATAGTTTTCTCTCAATCTCCTAGTCTTTCCTAGATCTCCTCTGGTGTTTGCCCATCTTCTTTGCTTAGTCATTTCAGTGGCTTTATTTGATAGCCAGTGTGTTCTTCATTCCATTCTGGCTCTTATTATGTGCTTCTGGCTTCCTCTTTTATAATTGTTAGAACTTCTTCCCACAGATTCCTCAGGCTCTGCCTGCTAGGTCCAGTCTTTGAATCTGTTTCTAACCTCAGTCTTACATTCTTCTTCTAGGTTATATTTGATTGGGCTTGGACCTTCTCTAGTCTTTTTAGTATGATGTGTAGTTAGTCTTCTCTAGTCTTTTTCAGTATGATGTGTAGTTCTACAATTAGTAGCTAATGGACTGAGCCACAGTCAGCAGCTGGCAGTATTTTGCAATTTCAGCATATTGCTGTTCCATCTCTTGCTATGTAAGATATAATCTATTAGATTATGCTTTTGTCCATTTGGAGATGTCCAAGTGTAGAGCTGCTTTCTGTACTGCTGAAATAATGTATTAATGACATGCAGCCGTTTTCTACACATAAGTCTATCAGTCTTTGTCCTGTATCATTGCAGGTTCCTAGTCCAAATTTTCCAACCATTTTCAGTACAGGTTCCTCTCCAACTTTTACATTAAGGTTGTCAATGATTATAAGAACATCCTTCTCTGGTGTTTGATCTATTATGTGTTGTAATCCTCCGTAGAATTCATCAATCACTTCTTCAATGTCTGCTATCGGTTGTAAATTGTATAATTATGTAGCTGAATGGCCATCCTTGAATCCTAATGGAAATTATTGTGTCACTAACTGGGTTGTATTCCATTACTCATGCAGTGATATATTTTGGGTTTGTTTGTTTATCATTTTTGTAATTGCTTCTCTGTTTTTTCTGTGATTTCCATGTTCTGATTTGTCTAATTGGAAATGTCCCATTCCTGTCCATTTTAGTTCACTTACTCCTACAGTTCCTGTGCTAGTCCATGCCATTTCTGCTTTAACAATATCCAGCTTTTGCTGGTTCATTCTGCAGGTATTCCTTGTACCCATCCTAACTGTTATCAGTAAGCTCTGAGCTTTTGTTTCAGTTCTGACTACATCAGGAACTGGACTTCCCAAAGACTTAGATCCAGTCACCCTGTACTGCTTAGACCTACTTGATAAAGCCCTTTGCTGTTCCCCAGTAACCCAGTAGTTGCTTCCAGAGGTCTTGCCTGGGTGTCTCACCATTCAGTAACACAATATTCTTTGTTACTGAGCTTCTATCCATGGGTTTTCTTGGGATATGTGAAAAGGTAGCTTGCCATGCTTTCTTCCTCACTGTGCCCCAACCAATAGGTAATGCAACCTCACCTGAGGTTGCCTGATCATAAACCCATCTCATGTATTTCAGTTTGGTCCTATGCCAGAACTGACTGCCCCACTGTTTGCAGCCAAGGAAATGGAGCTGGACTTCAAAGGCAGTCCATACACTTGTACTGATTATATTGGCACAATGCTGATTGTATTGTTTTATAGTGATGTATATTGTATGTGATTTTGATTTACTGTATGTGTATTACACTTAATTATAGGTGCACTCTAAATAAAACTAACCCAACTACTACTACTTTATCATGGATACTTCCAGAATTTGATTTGTCTGGAGTTGGGTAAAACAGTATGGAAGTTTAAACCTCAATCTTTTATTCCAGTTAGATTCAACATTCAGTTTTAGGTTGTAGTAATGTTTATTCAGTCAATGACCAGCAAGATTTACAAAATTTACAACACAAGAGTCAAATCAAATGGATGAGATAAAATACCAAGGCAGCAGAAAGTTTCTAATAAAAGTGTAACATAAGCTACTGTAATACGGTATATTAATAAACTGTGTGAGTATAAGTCTAAAATACTAGTCTGTGAAATAAAAATGCATATCACCTAAAACAAAATAATAATACAATTGCAAAATCTCCAAATTGAACCTGAAGTGGAAAATAAATCTGAAGTGGTTATTCCTGAGACTAGTTATGTCTAATTTTCACTGCAGCGACACACATAGAAGTTTTCTGGCCTTCCTGGGAATTTACATATTAAGGGCAGAATATAAGTAGACCTAATATCCCTCTGTAATTTACAGTGTAATAAGATGTGAGAAATGGTTTCAACCTCTTTGTCACCACAAAGGTAGGTGCGCACAGTTAATGGGGTTTTGGAGAATTTGCCTTGCAACAATGCGGATGGTAAGATATTCTGACTTTGAAAAGTGCTATCCTCAGCCTGGGGAAAGCAAATTTCTGTAAATATTTTGTTGGTTCCCAAGTGCCCTTATTTATCCCATTTCTGCTGTACTGGGGCAACTCCAGCGTGGAACTTCATATCCTTTATTTTTGACAATTTTGGGTCTGTTTCTTTAAATGTGCGCTAGTCAAAACACTGTAGAATTTTTAAAAAAATATATAGATAACTTGTATGTCTAGGATTGAAGAGAAATAACCAGAAAAACACATTTTATTTCTTTATTTGTTTTATTAATGTATAGGGCACTCATCTCATTTACATTGACTCTGGGTGGCTAACAATAAAAACAGTAGAAAAACAATGAAAAGCAATCAGAATTAAAACAACAAAAATAACAAAAATAGCAGCTGAGAACATTCAAAAACATTCAAACTAACCATGAAATGAGATCACCCATCCTATCAGGGCCCCAGGCTCGCTGGCAAAGCCAGGTTTTTAATGCCTTGTGAAAGGCCAGCGGAGTTGGGGCAAGTCTAATTTCTGGGGGGATGATGTTCCAGAAGGTGGGCACCACAGCAGAATAAGCTCCCCTCCTGGGTCCTTACAGGTGACAGTCTCTCACAGACAGGACCCAGAGCATGCCTCTCCTGCCAGAGCTAACAGGACAGGTAGACACCTCTGGGGAGAGACAGTCCTATAAATAATCTGGCCCCAAGCCATGAGGGGCTCTAAGGGTAACCACCAGCACCTTCAATTGCACCTGGAAGCACACAGGTAGCCAATGCAGCTCGCAGAGCAGAGATGTCACATGTGATGAATGATTGACACCCATAACTTCCCATGACACCACATTTTTCATCAGCTGAAGTTTGTTAATACTCTTCAAGGGCAGCCCCACGTAGAGCACATTTCAGTAATCCATTCGGGAGATGACTGAGGCGTGAGTGACTGTGAGCAGGGCCTACCAGTCCAGGAAGGGTGCAACTGGAACACAACACAAAGTTATGCAAAGGCCCCCCTGGCCACAGATGCCACCTGCTCTTCAAGCAGGAACTGTGCGTCCAGGAGGACCCCCAGATTCTGCACAGGATCTGTCTGGGGCAGTGCAACCCCATCCAGAATAAGGGATGGATGGTCCCAAGAACTAGAGGGTCCTAAAATCCAAAGCTACTTGGTCTTATTGGGATTGATCTGAAGCTTGTTCCTCATCCAGACCCCCACAGCTTCCAGACACCAAGATAGGACCACTGCAGCATCACTTGGACAGTCTGGGGTGGAGTATCACTGGATATTATGTGCATATTGATTATACCTTACCCCAAACTAACAGATGACCTCACCCACAGCTTCATGTAAATATTAAATAGGAGAGGGGAGAGGCAACCTACATAGCAGAGGCCGCAGGCTGGACCTCTCCCCAGTCAACACTGACTGGAACTGGCCCCAGAGGAAGAAGGAAGGAGAACCAGTACAGCACCATGCTGTCCACCCCCAACCCCCAAAACCAGTCCAGGAGGATACCATGATTGATGGTACTGAAAGCCACCAAGAGATCAAGAAGAGCAAAGATGGATGCACCAACCACATCCTGCTCCCACTGGAGGTCAGTGCTGTCTGAGCCCCATACATGTTCATAGTTTGTTTAATAATGATAGCCAAATATGCTAATTTCTTATTCTTCTTTATTATTTTAAATGCCCCAGATTGGTCTGATAAATTTTTATGCTAATTTTCTTTTATCAGATAAGAAAATTTCTATTACACATAAAGTTGCAAAGTTTTGCACTGTCAATATGTGCAACCTCAGGTTCCATTGAATAAAATACTCATGGAGCATTTTTACAGTACAGTACACTACAGTATCTTTAGGCAATTTTACAACACAGGTATTTAAATGTTCTTTATTTCTGTTCGTTTGCTTCGTGAGACTTAATTTTG
The DNA here is from genome assembly GCF_035149785.1 of Candoia aspera. Taxonomy (NCBI): domain Eukaryota; kingdom Metazoa; phylum Chordata; class Lepidosauria; order Squamata; family Candoiidae; genus Candoia; species Candoia aspera. The sequence goes on from NC_086153.1 coordinate 179,087,316, forward strand.
GAATGACAATACTGTCTTTAAAAAAAAAAGGTAGGTTTGAGGGCTTCACAAGGTAAGGAAAAATAAATGTATATGCCATTATCAGTGTATACAGTTTAATTATAGTATGTTAAGCTCTGCCTATTGTATCTGTCATATAGCTTTTAGGTACATCATTTACTGCTGAGGTTAATGAGAAGTATGAATAGATGTGCTGTACACCTTTTTGCATTTCCTAAGAATATAAGAACATAAGCAGTGCCCTGCTGGATTGGATCCTTGGTCTATCTAGTCCAGCAGCCTGTTCTCACAGTGGCCAACCCAATGCACAAGAAAGCCCATTAGTCTCCCAGCAGATGGCCTTCAGAGGCAGTCACACTGCCGTCAAGGTTAATAGTCATTGATCCCCATGACTTCCATAAATGGGTCCAACCATTTCATTCTGATTTGGTCTTTTTATAATCCAATAATCCCTCTGCCATAGTTGGGCTCAGGGTTTCTATTCATACAGGATAAGTCTTTGTGATTCAAGAGAAACAGTAAATGTTTGTGATTGGTATGAACAGAAAGAGGAAAGGTTGGGGGCTAAAGAGTATGGGTGGATTAAAATGATTGTGCTCTTTGTGACAGCAGTTCAGATGCTGTTTTCAAGAGGTCAGTAGAAGCCCCAAGATGTAAAGCAGGAATCATCACTGTGTTTAATATTCTGGAATACGAGGATACCCATTTGCAGAACACTGTTTAACGTAAGAGCTATGTCATTCTCCATTGAAAGGATTACAGATAATGGGCAGCAATTTGTTTTGTATATAGAAGCTAACATTAATGCTGAGAAGAACCGCCTATAGAGATCTGTAATACCCTATCGCTAAGCAAGCTGCATATTTGGTATCTGAAGCTTCAGGTACAGCAGAAAAATAAATTGTGTAGTGACGCTGTATGATTACAGAGACCAGATTTGTTCTTTTCAGGAAGAGGCCCACAGCCAGTTTACCAGATTAAAGGAATGCAAAACCCTTATGACTACAAGCATAATCTGATTTCCCAAGAGCAAATCTGGCCAGAAATGATGTTTATCTCAGAGTGAGTCAGGCTCTCCGGTTCAGGAACTTCACTGCAGTTGTTTCCTCGAGGAATTGAGAGACGGCTAGGACTAAGCTTTATTGCAAACAGGGTTAATGGCCACAATCGGCAACTGATTAGTACCAATTGTTAGAGAAAAACTCGTAATATGGAAATGGATTCAATCAACTTTGCCTCTATTTTTCACCATCCTTTGGCCAATCTAAAACCAGCTTTTCTCCTCACCCCACCAAGTCTTCTCTTCATATTTTCTCATGTCTGTAGACAAAGTTACAATACTTTATTCATGTGAAACTTCTCTTTTTACAAAACTCTGACAGAGAGAGTGAATTTACATCCCAGACGCACAAATCAATACTTCTATCTTATCTGAACCTAGGGCCATTTCACGTATTACTCAGCCTGCAATAAAAAAAATTGTCTGTCAAGATAAGCACACACAGTTTGTATTTCTAAGTACAGTTTGTTCACGTATTAGTAAGCATCAGGCATGGAGAGCTTGTTGGTCTCTAGAAGTTGAGCTACAACTGTTAGTATTCTTCATCATTAGTTGTGCTGGTTGGGGCTGCAAGGAATTGTACTTCAGTACTGTAAAGGCTGTGTTTAGCTTTGAATACCATGCTAGGAACAGCAGTCCATGTGGGTAGGGGAAAGACAAAGAATTAAATGAAGCGGGGATGAAACCTGGGTGTGTTTTAATTAATTAATTAATTAGATTTATTTCTCGAATGTTTTGCTACCGCCCATCTCCCCCCCCAAGAGGGACTCTGAGCGGTTTATAACAAGTTAATCAATTAGACATTAAAAACAGTAATCATAAATAATACATAAAATATAGTACAATACAATAGGAAATAGAAAATAAAAAATCCAGATGGCTACAAAAGGTCGTAAATACAGGGTGAGCACTCTAAGGCACCAGCCATCTCCAGGAATGACCACCCCCCTCCGCACCCCAAGCACGGTGGCAGAGCCAGGTCTTCAGGGACTTCCGGAAGGTGAGGAGCGATGGGGCCTGGCTGACCTCTGGGGGAAGGATGTTCCAGGGGGCGGGGGCCACTGCAGAGAAGGCCCGCCCCCTGGGCCCTGCCAGACAGAATTCTTTTACCAGTGGGGTCCATAACCTGCCCTCTCTGCATGACCAGGTGGGACGGGTCAATGTGATGGGGAAGAGGTGGTCCCTCAGGTAGCCTGGCCCCATGCCATGTAGGGCTTTAAAGGTAATAACCAACACCTTGAATTGGACCCAGAAGCAAACTGGCACCCAGTGCAGCTCACGCAGCAAAGATGTTACATGTGCCAATCTTGGGGCATCAAGAATTGCCTGTGTGTTCAAATTCTGGACCAGCTGTAGCTTCCGGATACTCTTCAAGGGTAGTCCCATGTACAGCGCATTGCGGTAGTCTATATGGGAGATGACTAGGGTATGAGTGACTGTTCAGAAGGCTTCCTGATCCAGGAAAGGGCGTAGCTGGTGCACAACATGAAGTTGTGCAAAGACCCTTCTGGCCACAACTGCCACCTGCTCTTTGAGCAGGAGTCGTGAATCCAGGAGTTCCCCCAAGTTATACACCGGGTCTGTCTGGGGCAGTGCAACCCCATCCAGAACCAAAGATGACAAAGTCCCGGATACAGAGGAGCCATTAACCCACAGCCACTTCGTCTTACCAGTTTCTTCCAGGTAAGGTTAATAAAATTAATTAATTCATTCATTCATTAAGTAGTTCTTAAGGCCTTTGATGTTAGATTTGTGGATATATAGAAGATTTTGAAAAATCTTACTACAGTAGAATCTCGGTTAACCGGAACTCAAGCAACCGGTACTCTCAAGTAACCGGCCAAAAAAATGAAGAAATAATACGTTAAATAAAAATTTAAATAAAATCTATTTTTTGCAGAAAGATAAGTTTAAATTTGGAGAGTTGTGCCGATCCAATCCCCCTCCAGCAGAAAGGCAAGCCCAAACCTGCTGTGTCATGCCACGCCACGCCACCCCAACCTCCCCAGCAGAAAGTCAAGTCCAAACCCACCTGCCCTGCTAGAAAGGGACTGAATCGGTGCAGTGCAGCACGCCAAGCCCAAACTACCCCTCCCCCCCATCAGAAAGGGACTGGACCGGCATGGCACGTCAAGCCCAAACCCACCCCTCTGCCAGAAAGGGATCGGCCGATCCCCCTCTAGCAGAAAAGCAAGTCCAAACTTGGCGTGCCTATTTTTAATAGTAACCCTCAAGCAACTGGAAACTACATTTATCCGGCATCTACCAATCCCCATGGGTGCTGGTTAACCGAGATTCTACTGTAATTCAGAACTGATGTTGCCAATGTTAGTATTTATTTGATCTTTACAATCTTATGTTGATTTTATGAATCAATTCCCTCAGTCTTTGTTAAGCTTATTTGCTAAAAATTTAGAGTTCTTGTTATCAAATTCATTTCTGCTTGGAGTATAGAAGCTGTTGAAGTTGTATAGGTCTCTAGAATATCTAACTCTTTTCAATTCTGTGAAAAGACCTTTGGAGAAGCTGTTTTCTTATATTTTACTATCTATTTGAGTTTGTGTTGTTATTCTTTCCCCTTTTTTGTGTGCTCTTGCATGTGTGTAATCTTCCTTTTGCAGCTCTGTCTGCTTATTTTATTCTTCAGGGTCATTCCTTTTGCCAGCATTAGGGGGAGTCTTCTTCAAGTCTGCCAGAGTTTTATTCTGAATAGTAGGAATTATCTCTACTCCTTGAGATTTTAGAAGTATAAGGTTCTACTTAATGAGGCTCTCCTCACTGTCACTCATGCCCTGGTCACCTCCAGAATGGATTACTGTGATGTGCTCTACATGGTGCTGCCCTTCAAGAGCATCCAGAAGCTTCAGCTGGTGCAGAAGGCAGCTGCACGGACAGTTGTGTGTGCCTTTAGGATGGCACATGTTACACCTCTGTTCCGCAAGCTGCATTGGTTGCCAGTTTGCTTTTGGGTTCAATTCAAGGTGCTGGTTTTGACCTTTAAAGCCCTATACAGCATGGAGCCAGGTTATTTGAGGGACTGTCTCTTCCCGGTTCCATCTACCCATCTGATCAGGTCCAGCAGAAGAGGTATGCTCCAGGTCCCATCTGCTAAGGAGATCCATCTGGCAGGACCCAGGAGACATGCCTTTTCTGCTGTACCCATGCTGCAACATCATTCTCCCTGAGGTAAGGTTAGCCTTATCACTGTTAGCCTTCCAGAAAGCCTTGAAGATTTGGTTCTTCCATCAACTCTGGGGATCCCATGGCGAGCCTGCAAAGTGGTTGAATGAGACTAAATGATGGTTGTCCTCCCGCTATCTTGGGGTTCTTTTATGTTTTTGTTCCTTTATGTTTTTGTTTTTTATTTTGGTTTGCTATATATGTCTGATTTTTTTAATATTGTGATATGGTTTTAACTGTTGTTTTGCTTTTTTTTTTTTGGCCATTGTTGAAATGGTACATCAGTCAATATTGTTATTGTCTGGAATAAAAACAACATCATGGGTAAAACGTTCATCTTAATTACTGAAATTCTTCCCAACAGTGACAGTTGTGATTTGTCCAACCTCAATAATATTTTTTGATATCATTCCAAATCTTAACATAATTGTTCAGGTACAACATGCAGTTTATATTGGTCAATTAACCCCAAGATATTTAACCTTTTTCTCAATTTTAAAACCAGTCTTTTTCATCAAAGTCTCTTGATCTTGTATATTCGTGTTTTTAACCGATATCTTTGTTTTTTGTTTGTTTACTTTAAAACCTGCTAAAACACCAAAGTCATTCAATTTCTTCATCAAGTGTTCAATACCATTCAAAGGCTCTTGTAAAAACAAAACTAAATCATCAGCAAGTGCCCTCAATTTATAAGTCAAACCCATTATTTTCTCCTTCTGTCTAATATCTCTATTCAACACTTCCAAGACCAAATAAAAAGCAAAGGAGACAGAGGACATCCTTGTCTTGTCCCCTCTGTCTCTCACATGGGTTAGTTAAATCGTCATTAGCAATAATATGTGCCTTTTGAGATGGCCAAGGTTGCAAAAAGGAAGCCCTGGCAGGAGCAGAATATTTTCCAGCCAAGTTTAGGGGTCCCTTCCCATGCTGTACCTCTAATGCAATATATGTTATTTGCCAGCAACTTACAATTGGAGAAATGGGACAAACTTTGAGCAAAGGAATAAGTGGACACCAGTTTGACATCAGGACTAAAAACGACAAAATTATCTCAGAGCATTTCAGCCCCCCAAGATACTCTATTGCAGATCCCAAAGTGACCATTTTGGAAAACTGAAGCTTTAACAGCAACATTGGGCAAGAGATTGCTGAACTCAAATACATCAGAAGCTTTCAGGCCATCTCAAAAGGTCTCAACAAACCCAATGGTGTTTTAATTGATTACAATTGTTAATTGATAAGATATTTTAATCGGTTTCATATGTAACCTGTATCTGCATAACCAAGCTATCTTTCCCTCCCTTCCCCTTCCCCTAACCTAATTTAAATCCTACATCAGTCCTGCCACTCTATGTGTCATGTTCACCAATTCAGTGTAGTTTATACATCATAACGTTTCACATGCCATGGCGCTGACGAGCGTTTCTGTTTGGGAGGGAGCTGCTGTGAGACCTTGTACCAAGCTCTGTATCTGAATTCATTACAATGGAATGTGTTTGGGTTATGTTCTCTGTTCAAGGCCTTTTCCCACAGACCATCAGAAACCGTTAGGAGCACCTGGGATTGTGAACTTGAGAAGACTCTATGGGGGGGGGGGGATTTCATTTGCACTGAGGGTTTTTAGTTTGAATTTGGCACGCTTTCATCATTCTCAGCTTTCTCTGTGATCCTGCATACTATTCTTTAATAAATCAGATATCTTTGCATTCCTGTTCATGAGTCTGATGGTGTTTTAGAATAGGCAACCATTACACTATGCATCTGATGAACTGAGCTGCAGCTCACAAAAGCTTCTGCCTTTAATAAAATTTGTTAGCCGGAAAATGTGCTACCAGACTCCTCCTAATGTATTTTGTGTGATTAGTATTTTATTATCTCTTAAGGTATTTTTATTTTCAGTTTACTCTACTCATTTATTAAGATGCATCACTAGTCTTGAGTTCACATCCTTTGCCATATTTATATCTTCAATAACAGTGAACTGAATAATTGAAACAGTATTATTAAGGGGAGGAAAGACTGGAGTAGAGGATCCAAGAAAGGTGGCTAGTATCTCAGGTGTCATCTTGGAACCATTGAAAGAAGAGTGTCGCTACTAATTCTGTTACTAGGATATTTTGGAATTGTTGGAATGGAGATCCAGCTGTATCATGACTGCACTGTGACTAATGGGGTTACTCTTTCATCCTTGTATATGCATGAAAGGGAATCTCCTCCTCCTCCTCCTCCTCCTTTTGTTAGATTTTTTTTTGTCCCGCCTTTTTAAAAAATATTTTTTGGTCAACTCATGGTGGTGAATATACCTAATACCCCTGCCTCCTGTTAGACATGTATGGTAGCCTTGTTGTCTGCAGATGTCAAATAGCTCTCCTTCACCCTGTTCCACTGAAGATGTAAAGTGAGATAAGCTCTCTAATGTAACTTCTTGTAGAGAGTAAGGAAAATGACCTCGACAGAGATAGGTCAGATCCTTTACCAAAGCAACAAGGAGAAAATCATAGCTTAAGTCCAAAAGAAGCAGAAGGGATGCGTAAGTGACTCAGACAGAAACCTCCCTAATTTACATGGGTATAAGAAGGGGAGGAGGCATAGACAATCGGACTTGCAAGGTTCTGTTATTATAGCCAATCTCAGTAAAGGTAGTTTTAGCCTTCCTGTGGAGTTGATTTCATGGTCTGGTCTACCTTGTGGGGCTGATACTTCTGATATTTGTTTGTTTGTTTGTTTATCAAATTGTTCACCGCCCATCTCCTCCGACTGAAGGGACTCCGGGCAGTTTACATATAATGCTAAACTAGATAAAGGTATTTTCCTTGTAACTCTGAAATGTTTCTGAATGTAGATACTTGTTTATTGATATCCTTGCATTAGATACTTTTAGTAACAAGAATAAAATATACCTTTCGTAATGTTTTCCCCTCCTTATTAACATGATTATTTTAAATCATAGTTAATACTGAGGTAATACCTTTTCTTTTTTTTCTTTTCTATCTTTAAAGGTCTAAGTTATCTAAACATTGGAGTGTTAATCTCTAGTCAACACTGTATAAATACCTCTGTATCGAAATTATGTATTACATATGTCTTATAACAATATAATAATTTTTAAAAAAATTATTGAATATCTTCCTGGAGTGACTGATTGAATGACTGCATGAAACAAGAGCGCTAATTAATTTCTTTCCTGCTGTAGAGGTACTCTTTGGCAGCTGGATGTGATGATGCTGTTCTCTATGAAATTATCTGAGGTAAGTGTTTTGTACATCAAATATATTGTTATTTCAGCCCCTCCGTACATTTGTGCTTAGAGTTCAGCTCACAATTTGGAGAGTATTGCACAATCTGGATTTTGAAGACGCAGGATAGGTAGAGTATTGACACTTTTGAACTTTAGTGTTGGACAAGCCAAGCCAAAAAAAACAAATGGATCATTGAACAAATCAAAATCTATGTGGTCGCTAATAGCTGACACCAACTCTTGATACCAGTTTGATGGCACATAATCAAAATGGGAATGATACTGATATCAAGTGGAACTAAAACAAATGCTGTATATGTTAGTGCCCAAGATAAAAAAATAGATGAAAAGGAAGTCATAAGCACTGTGAGAATGTTGAATAACAGTAAGGTTGCTGGACTAGATGCGACGACTAGAAAAATGTTAAAATATGGATGTGGTTTGGTGATAGAATGGCTGTGCAACCAGTCTGACATCAATGCCTTGCCTGCAGATTGAAATAATGATGTTATTGCTCCCCTCTATAAACAGAAGGGTAACATGAGTGACTGCAAAAACTACAGGGGGGTTGAGTTTCTTAAGTGGGCTTGGAAGGCATTTCACAGAATTCTGATTTAAAGGATATGAGAAGCGACAGCAAATAAGATCTGGTAAGTGCGATGTGACTTTCTACTAGGCAGAGTTGGTGCGGAACAGATCTCTGCTCTTCTGCAAGTCTCTGAGAAATGTATGAAAGTCAGAAAGAAAGGTTATTGCGTGTTGTTTCAGAGAAAGACTATAAGTGAATTGGCCTTAACTGTATCTTGCTTTGGGTGAATATGAAGTTTGGTTGCTGAACACAGTAAGAGCAGTCTGTGATGAAACTTGAACAAGCATGAGAACAGAATGCTTAGCCAATTATTCAATGTTGAGAAGGAACTAAAGTAACAATATATGAGAACCCTCTTGGTTGTTCCATACATTTATGGATAACTGTATAAGAAATGTCCATAGTGATGTTAGAGGTACAGGATGTTGGTCAGGATGTGAATGTGCATATACTGTAGTTTTGTATGCAGAGAACTTGTGGCATTTAGATAGATTATATGAAACAATGAGCACTTTGGAAATGAAAAACCACCTGTTATAGACTAAGGGAGTTATATTTGGGAGGGAGACTGGAGTGACTGACAATAAGATTATCTATCTATCACCTATCTATCTATCTATCTATCTATCTATCTATCTATCTATCATATCTATCTATCATCTATCTATCTATCTATCTATCTATCATCTATCTATATATCATATCTATCTATCATCTATCTATCATCTATCTATCTATCTATCTATCTGTGGTGGAAAACTAGAGAATGTCGATGAATTTGTGTACTTGGTGGAAAGCTTACTAATGATTTAGTAATTTTTAGTAGCTAATCTATCTACCTAAGTACACCGAGACATTTTAAGGTATGCCACTGATGGTACAAACACAGTGGATAGTAGCAGTAGTTCTTTATGAGGAACTAATGTTTCTTGAAAGCAGTGAAAATGTATTGTAAGAATCTGCTACTATCCATTTCGTTATATTGAAAGAGTTTAGTATATCAGGAAAAACACTGAAGCAAATTGGACACTGTGTGAATGGAATACTTAAGATTTATATGTGAGTAATAGAAGAAACAGAGAGCCAGTCTGGCGTAGTGGTTAAGGCACCAGGCTAGAAACCGGGAGACCGGGAGTTCTAGTCCCACATTAGGCACAAAACTAGCTGGGTGACCTTGGGCCAGTCACTTTCTCTTGGCCCTAGGAAGGAGGCATGGGCAAAGCACTTCTGAAAAACCTTGCCAAGAAAACTGCAGGGACTTGTCCAGGCAGTCTCTGAGAATTGGACACCATTGAATGGAAAGAAGAAGAGGAAGAGGAAGAAGAAGTCAAGAATAAATGGGTGCTGAATGAATTAGGATTGAATACGAATGTATGTTGAAAAGAATGAATGAACAGGGACACATAGCAAAACAAATATAAGAAGGAAGAATCTTGGACCAATTAATATATTGAGATTCTTCTGCATGGCCACAGAACAAAACATTTTGAATTTTTTAAATTTATTTTTAAAAACTCATACTGAAAACTCCCCAGTTTTGGCTGATAACTCAGGAAGGTTTTTTTTCCCTTTATCAAATTTAATTATCTTTTTTACTGCCCTATTGTCTTGGTAGGGATGGGGAGGAGATTGATTGATTTGATTTATTATGTGCCATCAAGTTGACTCTTAGTGACCACATACAGTAGATAGCTTTTCTCAGTGATGATCTGTCCCTAACCTGGTCCTTCAGATCTTCTAATAATGCCCCCCCTGTCACTGTAATCAAGTCCATACACTTTTCTATTGGTCATCCTCTTTTTCTCTTTCCTTCCACCTTTCTCAGCATTATAGGCTTCTCTCAAGAGAATTAGGTCTTTGCATAATGTGTCAAAAATACAATAATTTGAACCCAGTGATTTGTGCCTTGAGTGAGAACTCTGAGTTGATTTGTTTGATGATTGACTTGTTTGTTTTCTTGGCTATCTACGGTATTCTCAAGAGTCTTCTCCAACACCAATCTGCAGAAGTGTCAATACTTTTTCTATCCTGCTTCTTCAAAGTCCAACTTTTGCTTCCATAGAATATCACAGGGAAAATCACTGCCTCCATGATTCTGATCTTTATAGGTATAGACACATAACAACATCTGAATGTCTTTTGCAAGGCCTTCATTACTATTCTACCAAGTGCTAGTCTGTGGCATATTTCTTGACTGCTGTCTCCTTTTTGGCTGATAGTTTGTCCTAACAACCAGGAAACACACTGAGACAATGAACTGGTCTCTAATATTTATTGCTAGTACTTAACAGGAATCCTAACAAACTGAAGAAGCGTGGGAAAAACCCAGACATATAACCCCCAAGGGTTAAGGCGGTCCCGATCTGTGTCTCTTTGAATGGCTGAACAATTCCTCAGTGCTACGCATGCGCTTGACAGTCTGGATGGGAGCCCCCTGCTCGCCATCCTTACTCATGACATAGTTGATCCTAAAAGGCAGAAGCTATCTACTACTTCAGTATCTTCATCATCAGGTCTAATGCTGATTGCTGTACCTGTTGTCATTAGATTGTTCTTCTTTACATTTAATCTTAGTCTCATTTTTTCACCGTGCTCCTTCACTTTCACTACTAGAGCTTGCAGATTATTTTCATTTCTCAGAGTAGTTTCATCAGCATAGCACAGTTTATTAAAATTTCTTCCTTCAATTTTAAAACCACACTTATCATCTTCTAAGCCAACTTCCCTCAATATATATTCAACATATAGATTCTCTAAAATACTTGTTCTAGAATTCTCTTACTTCAGTTTCATTCCAAATCAGTTCATCACTTTTATTTTTAATTCCATTCACTCTGCTGGAGGTTCTTTATATAGCACTTTTTACCCCTTTCCAAACCACTTTGTCCCCTCAAAACTGCTTTGCATTTTCTCTGCCTCTTTTCTTTGCAGCTTTTTCTCTCATTATATAATACCTTTCTCCCTCATTTTTTGCAGCAGCCATTCTCTTATATGTATTTTTTCTTATCAACAGCCTCTTCCACTTCATTCCTCCAAGCATCCTTATACATATTTTTCTTTAGCGTAACTCCAAGTGCTGCTATGGCACTTTGTAACATTCTTTTCACTTTGTTCCAAGCAGCTTCCATGTTTCCTTTCCTTTCCTTATGTCCAGTTTCTCTTCATTCTGTTGGGAGTTTAACTTATATTCTAATACTATTTCCTACACGACTTTCACTCTTGTATTCATTAATCTCCCCTTTTAGGGGGAGATGGGCAGTGATAGAAATGTGAATAATAAATAAATAAATAATTGTCTCAAAGTTCATCATAAACAGTCAACTCAGGCATGCTTTTTGATTCATTCCTTTTCCATATGTATGTACGAATACTCATGCTTAAATTGTGTATTCAAAACAAACATAACTTTTTCTAAGCAGATTCTCCATAAATAGTCACCACTGTCTTTCATTCTTGGGCCTCCAAATGGTCCAATAACATTTTCTGTACTCGCTTATCCTGTTTCCACCTATCCATTCCTGTTATCGGACAATTATTTTTCCTGTGGATTGCATTCACTCACAGCATTCACTCATTTTTTTCCCCAGCATCCAACTCTGGTTATTTCTTTATCACCACCTACTGGAGCATAACATACAACTATCAGCAACTTGTAGATTCCTATGTAAGCATCCACAACAACCCAGATGACACCAATCCATACTTCCCAACATACATTTTAGCTCATTCATTCATAATTAAACCTACATCTTCACTTCCATGCATGTATTCATCACTGTCACTGAACAATATCAGACCACTCTGGCCCCACTTGGTTCTTAGAGACCACTTTAAGTCAAGTTGGTTTAAAAAATTATTGGCAAGCTTCAGTGTCTAGGATTCTTATTGGAGAACTTTTGCCATTAGGCTTTGAAAATGCCAGAAGTATTCTAAAGCAGCATATCTGGGACACTGCAATATTGATCTTCAAATCAATCTAAACCTGGCTCCCTGTCTTGCAGCATGTGGGGTCTTTTTAAAAGGTTGTATGCCAGCCTCCTACCTTTCCTCTATCACAGTTCTGAAATTTTGCCAGGCCTTCATTCTGACCAGGCTGGATGTGTTGCCTTCTGTTGGGCATTACAAAAATATTCCCCTACATCCATCACCTCTGCTTGCATTTGAAATATTGTATTGATTTCACTCTTGTTTAGCTTTTTAACATTTTTAAAAATCTGTTTTATTTGTATTTGATTGCTAGTCTTATGGCCATAATAATGGTTGGATGTGATTTGATTTGATTTGATCAGACCACCTTTATTAAGATGTATTGCATCCTTTCCCTTTCTATTAGTATCATGAGCATACAAGACCTCTGACTTTTTTCATTCATTTTATTCATTACTTACGCTCTTTACCATTTTCTCCTTTTACATTTTAAGTCACAATCTTCCATATGCCATGCTACCCAACATGCTGTTATCCTCATTCCACCAACTAGGATGAACATACAGAGCCAGTTTGGTCTAGAGGTTAAGGTGCTGGGCTAGAGACCAGGAGACCGAGAGTTCTAGTCCCACCTTAGGCATGGAAGCCGGCTGGGTGACTTTGGGCCAGTCTCTCCCTCTCAGCCCAACCCACCTCACAGGGTGATCGTTGTGGAGAAAATAGGAGGAGGAGGAAGGAGCATTAGGTATGTTCGCTGCCTTGAGTTATTTACAAAAAATAATAATAAAGGCAGGATAAAAATTAAATAAATAAAGTATATTCAGGATATTCCAGCTACCAAAGGCTATTAAATCCATGTATTAAAAGTACAGCCAAAAGGAAATGTTGGTATGTTCTGCTAATGCTAGGCAGTCTTTAAACTGTTCTACATAAATAGCTGTAGAGGGCTGACACTATCATGCAGATGGGTGATGGTTTTGGGTCTTAGAATCATTTTCAACAGTATTCACCAATATGTGGAACCAATTTATGTTGTTTTGAATGAAAATATCTGTAGTCTACCACATCTAGAAGATACTAGGTTGGGGAAGGCTGCTTCCAAGGTGGAAAGTTCCCCCAAATTCCTCAGTAGTGTTTCTTATGGTTTTATTTTGCAGAAGGTTGCATGAAATATGATAGCTGTCTTCAAGTATCCAAAGGGCTGTTGTGTAGAAGACAGGAGAGAGTTGTTCCAGAAAACAGGACAAGAAATGCTGAGTTTTAGTGACAAGGAGATAGGCTTGATTGATCATCAAGAAAAAAATCTTAGGAGTAAGAGGTATTCAACAAGGGAACAGACAGGTAGTGGACTCTCCTTCATTAGAGGTGTTTAAAGAGAGGGTGGATGGCTGTCTGTCAGAGATGTTAGTAGTTGTGGATCTTTGAACAGAGCAGAGACTGAACTAGGTGATCTCCAAGGTCCCTTCCAAACCCTTACATTCTAGGATTCTATGACATTTGGTTTTCCTTGGGTTGTTGATGGGAAAGTGAAAAGAATTTCCTGAGATTAAGGATGTTTGGAAATCTAGACCAGTAGTAAACTAGACCAGCTAAAGTCTAGTTTACTACTCTGTTAATATCTGTGATAAGCCTTTATCTTCCTACTTGCTTTTTGCTGCTTGATTTAAAAATGCAAGCCCCCTTTGCTTCTGCTTTTAGCTGTAAGTAATATTCAGAAAGAGACTTGTACATCCTAACTGTGGAACGATACATACATCCCTCAAGGAAGTTGGTAGAATTATGAGGATCAGTATTTTGTAATTATTAGTTTGTTGAATTGTTACACCTGGGGAAATCGGATTCATATTCCTTTAAAGTCACGAATCAGAACTCGGTTGGCACCTGTTCAGAATAACACATTTTATTAAAGGGCGTAAGTGTTTATGGACTACAGCTCACTTCATCAGATGCATGGGGTGGCTAAATTGATGTACAGTTTAAATTGGGATGAGGTGGGGGAAAAAGGGGGGGAATGGGGAAATAGTTATACAAATACAAGTTACATGTGAGACAAATACAAGTTACATGTGAGACAAATACAAGTTACATGTGAGACAAACTACCTTATCACCTAACAATCGTAATGTGTTAAAAATCTGTTGTGTTGATCACATGCCTCTTCCTCTAATGTGAGATATACCATTACCTGTCAGCAGTGTCCTTCTGGATCCTACATAGGACAGACAATCCAAACTTTGTGCAGAATAATTAATGGGCACATGTTTGGCATCAGGACTCAAAACAAGGACAAAGTAGTATCGGAGGATTTCAACTTCCCAAGATATTCCATTACAGAATTCAAAGTGGTCATTTTGAAAGAAAGAAACTTTTAACAGGGCAATTGAGCAAGATATGGCTGAACTCATATACATCAAAAGGTTTCAGACTTTCTCAGGAGGTCTCAACAATACAATGGGTTTTTAACACATTACAATTGTTGGTTGATATGCTGCTTGCTATCTGTCTCACATTTAACCTGCATCTGCAAAATCAGTCTGTCTTCCCCTCCCTGTATTGGTGTTGTCCAGTTTTTCATAGATTAGTTGTTCATGGCTTTGATCAGGAAAATGCTATGCAGAGAAGTAAACACTTTTATGCAATTCTATTTATTTTGCTGCTGCCTTTTTAGCTTTTGTATGTTGTTATTAGCTACTTAGGTACCATATATGGAAAAATGGTAAATATATCTTTGAATAAAAAATAAATAGCATTCTCCCTGTACTGTTGAAAATGTATTTATAGCCTTATTAAGAACAGTCCACCTGGTTAACATTACCCTCCAGATGCTCCATTTATTTTACAGCCTTTTGAATGAAGTTTAATATTTTAAAAAGAAATGTTTGGAGAAATTATCATGAATCACCTGCCACCAAGTATGTATTTTGGTCCTGAATCTTCAGAATACCTTAAAATAATTGTAACCAAAGAAACTCAAAGCAAAGTGTCCTAAGATTTAGCATAGTCTGCTTAACCTTCAAGTTTTTATTTGTGTGCAACCCCATTCAGGAAAATATTTGGTGCTTGATCTTGGATGAACCTTTTCCAAAGTGCTTGAAATGTCTAGTTGGTATAATCTTTCTTCAGTGGAATCTGCCATCCCTCTCAGCCTGCTTTATCTCTTATCATTTGTTCAGTCAACATCAAACGTTCTAGGCATTGATGAAAGGATTTGGGAACTGAGCGCTCATGAGAAAGATAGTTCTTAGAAGCTGTTCAGTGAGTTAGCTTTTTTTGTATCACTGGGAATCAACTTTTGCTGTACTTCCACTGCTCTTTGTGGCCTTTCGGTGATCCATGTATTGCCTGGAAGTTACTAATTTTATATACCCACATTGAGATTTAACTCAGTTCAACCCAAGGATCCTCCAGGTTTTGCTGGGGAAAAAAGGGAAACAAATAAATGCTGATTTCCTGTTTTTAGAAATATACTATCTAGTTCTTATGCCCAGGCCTGTTTCCAGACATAGGTAAGAATACTGTTTCCTTTGCAGCTGGAAAACAGAGAGAGCTGGACTAGTCTAGCCGTTCTCAAACTTTGCAATATTAGTACTACCGTGAATAACACTAATTATGTCACTGGGGATAAGGGAGATGAAATAAACATGCCTCCTGTTTTTAATACTTTTAATCTGTATTTCAAACCAAACAATGGTAGAACTTTAAAACTTTATATATTAAAACCATATAATTAGAATTCAACATACTTTTTAATAGGAAAAAATGGATGAGCTTGCTTGCTGTGGCATAATTCCTGGAAACTGGCTTTCACTTTTGAGATAGCCACTCTCATTTCTTTTGATTTTCCCCTCTTGTTTACTCAAAGACCCAGATAAAGCAGAATTGGTGAGCTGACCTATGCTACAAATGTTTTTAAGTAGTAGTTAAACATAACGTAACACAGCCTAGAGAAGCCTAAACACTGCAGATTGGAGATAGATAGATGAGAAAGAGAGAGAGAGATTATTCCCTATCATTAATTATGTTTTCCTACCACTTATACACATGCCAAGGAAAGCTTCATTATTTCTAATATTTTGAACACAGTATGCTGTCAGTTCCGAGAATAATCTCAGATCAGGCACAATGGTAACCTACCAATTCCTTCTTTAATTTCAATTGTGGCCACTATTGGTTGTGCAAAGGGCTGAAGTTCCTGTGCTGTCCACAGATCTTGCAGTGTCATGTTTATTTACATGAGTGTAAAAAAATAAGCACTATTGCACTGATGGATGGAAACCTTTGTGTGATGTATCTCTCAGTATTTTCACATAAGCATCCTGTTAAGCAAATTTAAACACTGCAACCTAAGCTTTTGCTGGCACTTGTGAAGAAGTCATGATCTCTCCATACGGCCTTCAAACCTGTGTCATGGGATCAGTGGCTTTTATGATACTTCTGCTTGCAGTGCAGCTGAACCAAACAATGCTTCAGACTGGAAGGATTATTCCTTCATGCAAATGAAAGGTGTGCTAGAGGGTTTGGGCTGCTGCATGTCCTTACTTTGATAATTTTCCCATCATATAAAACAGAAAAAAAATATCTCAGATTATTTAATCTAAATTAAATTAACTTCCAATTTGCATATGCAAATATTTACTATTTTCTCAAGTATTTAAATTAGATCTATTTGAAGCACTTTTCTTCAGTCAATATAAAACATCTGTGATTAATATTTATTTTGCACATTTAACTCTTATTCAACTGACATCTGAATCAAGAGCCTTGAAGCATGGATTACACCACTGTAATTTGTACATTTTGTAATTTGGACTGTATTTGGAATAAATACGTTAGCAATGCATCAGTGCTATTATTATTGATATTATCAAATATCATTGTATTAAAGAGGCAATTTAGCCAACAGTTCATAAGTTTAGGCATGTTGTTTATGGTGTCATTCTTTAAAATCACAGAAAGTAACTGTTCTACGTGTGGACTATGTCAGAACTTTGGGAAAGTGGACAGATGTGGCCAGGTTTGGTAAGACGTAATGGCAGTTGGGAGGTAAAAAAACAATGTACCCATAGTAGATGAATGTTTGAGTTCAAACATTGTGATTAACCATGGTTTATTGAATTAACCACAATTGATTTACTGTGTACAGCACACTAAGTCAAAACCAAACAAACCACATTATAGTTTAGCATCAGCTCTGACTCCAGGCAGAAAAAGTGGGGAGGAGTTACTTCTGAAAGTTCCAGGTCCTGATAGCCTTGGCACTGTCCCTAAAGACATAAGCATTTTTGATTATGCTTAAGTTAATCACAGTGTAGGTATCCTATTGGCTATTGTGCAGTACATCTTCTACTCACATTCCTTCGGTTTTTGAGATATACATATTGAATCTTTTCTAACCAAACCTTTTTAGAAGATAGTATTAAATACCTCTGAAAAAATATTCCATGCTTTTGCTGATATTTAATGTGGCTCATGCGTTTTGTTTCTACAATGGAGCCTTCATTTTTTCTGATTTATTTATTATAGGATGTATATTCCATCTTTCTGCTTATTCCGACACTCAAGGCAGCTTACAATAAAAAATACAGACTATAAAACATGAAACGAAGGCAATTAAAATCAAAGCTGAAATTCAAGCCAATAATAAGCTTGGTAAGAGGTATTTTTTCCATTTTCCTAGATACTGGGGGACTGGGAGCCAAGCTTACCTCCTTAGAGAGTACTTTCCATAGCCAGATAGCTACAGAGAAGAAGGCCCATTGCCACGTAACCGTGGTAGTGGTAAACGTGGGTGCTGAGGATCAATGACGCAACTCTGTTTGCACTGCAGCCACTAATACTTTGTTCTGTCCCAACTTGATTGCTTAGGAAGGTTTACCAGTATCATTGCCAGACTCCCCATCTATTACATTACATTAAGCTGGGAAACAAGTGCCTAGTTTCAGGGGATGAGCTAAACAAAACTTACTCAACAGCTTATACATGCAATTTGAAAGCTGCAGATGGAATATAAATAACTTGTTCAGGTAAGGTTGTAAAATATTCAACTCTGGCTTCTAAAAATCCCATTCTTCTCCTAATAGCATTTTCAAGGCTTAGGCTGAGAGAGAACAATGGGGGTCATATTTTACATTAAATCATAATGTTTGTTTTTGACTTTGCATGTGAACCTAACCATTTGGGGTATGTAAACCCAATCCTTCCCTTAGCATGTTGTTTGAATCTAGCCAGTTGCAGCTTATATAAGAGACTGTCTTTAAAGTAGGGATAGGGAGCATCACAAATCCACACCAGCAAAATCTAGCAGAAAAGTGACCAATTTGTAGCAGTGCCATTTGCAGGTTTCAAGAGGTTCTGGAAGAAGGCAAAGACGGAGACATGTCTGTGAAATCATCAAGAGTTGAGCTTGTTTTTTCTTTTTTTTTTGTGCCTTCAACACAAATCAGTGTCAACTCCTGGTGAGTGCCTGGACTAGTCCGTGCAGTTTTCTTGGTGAGATTTCGGAAGTCATTTGCCATTGCCTCTGTCCCAGGGCTGGGCTGAGAGAGTGTGACTGGCCCAAGGACACCCAGCTGGCTTCGTGCCTAAAGCGGGACTAGAACTCACGGCCTCCTGGTTTCTAGCCTGGTGCCTTATCCACTACACCAAGCTAGCTCTCGAGGTTGTCTTAAGATGGCTTTATTATCTTCAATTTAACAGACATTCAGCTTCCATAAATAGAATTGCTTTGTATGTTACTTGAAATGTGAATAGAATTGGCTGGTCCAAGAACATATCTTGTAGACATTTTATTACTACTTATGGACAGTAACACTCCAGAACAGTTGAAACAGCCTTAGGATCCACACTGCAGACTGGGAAATAATGTCTGAATCTGTATGTTCTATACTGGTGAACTATGTTTCAGACTACATCGGTTCTCTTACAGAACAGATGGCAGTATCTTATTTGAATGTATTTGTGTAATCCGTATTTGATTCACTGAAATAATTCACACACAGGCATACACATCAATTAAAAACAGCTTAAGGAGTTAAGCCTAAAAGCTTAACTTTCCAGCAATACCATTTTCATATGGTGATGGATTCCAGGATAGAGGGGCGGGGAATCTGCTCTGCAACAAAAATAGGTTATTCTTTTGCACTTTCACCCCATTAGCAGAAAATATCGAAGAACTGTTTTTCATTTTTTTTTCATTCATTGTTGCTGTGCTTTGGCTTCTTTATATATAGAAGTTCCATAATTGATGTCCAGGCATAAACTTGTCCTGCCTTGATTTGAATCCTTTATTTTATCATATAATGATATCATTTGTCATTTTTTTAAAATCGGCTTTCGATTCTTACTATCTAAAAATACATATTTTGACATAGACAATATTGTACACAATCTTTTCAGGGCATCATATATATAAATTCTAAAGTTTTTTTTCCAGAACATGGACTGATAAATGCAATCCAGATAGAAATGATCTCTTCACAAAAACACAGAGATATTGAAATCTACCTGTAAATACATTTCTGTGTGATTCTTAGTTTTATAATGTATAGGTGCATTTGAAACTATGTTTCTGAGTTTCAGATATGCTCACAAGTGCATTTAAATTTAATTAAATTTTAAAGGAGAAACCTCTCCTCTTATATACAATATTCCTACTTGCCATGCAACAGTTCTTGCCATGACAAATGAACTGTGTGCTCTATAGCACATAGGCTCAAGTGGTACCCACAGCAAACCATGATTATGTCAGAATAACACAAGCATGTCATCATGTAAATGCTGTGATTATGCATTGCATCCCTATGTCTGACGCAAGTAAGCTGTGGCATTTGCATGATGTCATCATTGCACACATTTTGTCACTTGCCCCTTTTATCCCCCCCCCCCCGGTGCTTTCATTTTCTGGAATTGAATGATGCAGCGCTAAGGCAGTTTGAAAAGAAAGACAATTATACGGCTTGTTCTGTGCTTCTGAATGTGGTTTTTATCCCACAAGTGGAATAAAATATTCTGGAGGTCCTAACATTGACTGAATTCATATATTGTGCTAAGCCAGGGTGTGTTTGATCTTGGTTTATGGAATATGCCAGTTTAGTTAAGTTCAGACAACATGCCACATTGTAAAAAGGTTCCTCAATCTTTTTAGGCTGGTGGGCACATTTGGAAACGTTGAGAACATTGGCTGATGGATAAGCTTGGCCGTTAATAAAATGATTGCCGTGGGGGACAGAAGCTATTATACCGCACTGAGTTTAGCAGAATGCTACTTGACACCCTCTATGATGGAGTTTTTAAAGGTTAATAAAAGAACTCCAAACAGCTAACAGCAATCTTGCAGAGTAGAAGCGTGAACCAAAAAAGAGAACTTGAACATTAAGCTTAATTACGTTCAGAAATAAATTCAGTCTTCACACTGTAGTTAGATGAACAAAATAGAGATAACTTACTTTTATTCAGTAGATCTGGATACAGGTAGGTTCATAGTAGAAAGCACTTAATCATCACTGGTTCTTTGTAGACACATTTCTATGTGGAATAGAAAGGTTTGCATGCAAGTGAGATGAAAGGGCGAGAAGCTGCATCCTGCAGCTGCTACTGCTTGCATGTGTGCCAGAAGGGTAATGGAGATTGTTATTTCCCAAACCCAAGGAGGAGGAGGAAGTGGAAATCAGGTGACCCATGTGACATCCCATAAGCACAGTAGAGATGCATTTGCTAGAGAGACCCCCTTATGCTTATGAGACAATGCTAAGTTGACCCATGGTAATTCCAACACCGTTTCTCAAGTTAGCATGTCTCAGAATCCACAAGGTTCAACTTATTCCACAGATCTTGGTAACTGTTCTTCGGCAACGGGTTCGTGAGAATGTCTGCCATCATGTTCCTTGTAGGACAATAGTCTAGTCTGACTATTTCTTGCTCTTGCAAGTCCTTTACTACATGATACTTAACATCAATGTGTTTAGTTCTCCCAATAATCTTTTCTGTCTGTGAGAGTCTAATACAACTTTGGTTGTCTTCATAGACCTGAATAGTGGTAGATTCCTCTATTCCCATGTCTTCAAGCAGTAGCTTGAGCCATGAAACCTCTTTGCATGCTTCTGCTGCTGACACATACTCCGCCTCTGTGGATGACTGCGCAACTGTAGCTTGTTTACGGCTTCCCCAGCTGCTCCACCCCCATAGAAAAATACATACCCACTAGTGGATTTATGGTCAGTAATGTCTTCTGCCCAATCTGCATCTGTAAACCCCACTAGTTTAGGATTGCCAGTGGCTGGTAGCTTTACTTTCAGGTGTATAGTGCCCTTTAGGTACCTTCTCACCTGCTTAACACCAGTCCAGTCTCTCTCTGTGGTTGCACTACTTTTTCTGCACAGAACGTTTACTGCAGCTGCTGTGTCTGGCCTAGTGGTAGTGGCTAGATACAATATGTTACCTATGGCACTTTTATAGCCATTGTTCTCAGGTAAAAGTTCACTAGGTTCCTGTTGCTTGTGGAAAGCAGTCTCCGTTGGTGTTGGCATAGGATTGGCATTTTGCAGTCCTAAACTCTCCAACAGTTCTAGGATCTTTTGCTTCTGGCTTAGAAGAAAGCTTCCATCTTCTTCTTTTTCAATCTGTATCCCAAGTAGTTGCCCAGATGCTTGACTTCTACTTCTTTGTTCAGGTTGGGTATGATTTCATCAAAGTCCTTCTTGTTATTATGGCAAATCATCAAATCATCCATATAACAAAGAATGTACACCTCTCTGCCATTTCTGCATCTTGTGTAGAGACAGGGATCGGCTTTGCCTTGAACAAAACCTTAAGAAGTACTTGGTTCAATTTCTTATTCCATGCTCTTGCTGCTTGCTTCAGGCCATGAATCCCCTTCTGAAGTTTGCAAACGAGTTGCTGTGTCTTGGGACTGGCGAAGCCTGGAGGTTGCAGCATGTACAATTCTTCCTCTATCTCCCCATGTAGAAATGCAGTCTTTACATCTTCAACACTCATGTTCCTGGAAGCTGCTAGACTCAGGAGCATTCTGATTGTGGTATGTTTTACAAGAGGAGCAAAACATTCATCATAATCAAGTCCATATTTTTGCAAATAGCCTTTTGCAACTAGTCTAGCTTTGTATCTTTCTACTTCTCCATTTTGATCTTGTTTGGCTTTGAAAACCCATTTGCATCCTATGGCTTTCTTGCCTTTTGGTAGTTTAGTCAAAGTCCATGTTTTGTTCTTGTGCAGACCCTCTAGCTCTTCTTGTGCTGCTTTCTTCCACTTGCTTGCTTCATCTGGTGGCATTTGCTGGACTTCGTTCCATGATGCAGGTTCCTTTGGTAACAACAACCTTGCGAGGTAGTTGAGTCTCTCGGCTGGAACTCCTTTGTTGGGTCGTGATGAACATCTTGGAGCAGGTTCAGGAGTGGCACTTGGTGGTTCAACCCCTTCTGCATCTGTGGCCTCATCAACTGACTCTGGTGGAGTTTCTGCCTGGGCTTCTATCTCCCTCTGGGTCGGTGTGGTGGTTGCATCTTTGAATGTTGGGCTGAACATCTCAAGCTGGTAATTGCTGCTGTTGGTTTCTGTGCAGTCTTCATCAGCATGACTATGGTAGCCTCTCTGTCGTTCATCGAAGTATACCACTCTGCACGTGCTTACTTTTCCTATCTTCGGGTTCAGGATTCTGTATCCCTTGCTTCCTGGAGCATACCCCATCATGATGCCTTCTTCAGCTCTGGGGTCTAGTTTGGATTTCTTCTCCTTTGGTATGTGTGCATAAGCCTTGGATCCAAATACTCTCAGATGCTTCACGCTTGGTTTGCGTTCATGCCATAGCTCAAAAGGTGTTACCTGGTTGGCTTTGGTTGACAGCCTATTCTGTAAGTATGTAGCTGTTAAAACAGCATCTGCCCAGTATTTGTCAGGCGGATCTGCTTCTAAAAGCATATATCTTACCATGTCCATTAGTGAGCGATTTTTCCTTTCTGCAACTCCATTTTCAGCTGTGTATGGAGCGGTTAGTCTGTGTTCTATACCTAGTTGTGTTAGGTATGTTTGCATGGTTTGTGAAATAAACTCACCTCCGCAGTCGCTTTGGAGGGCTTGAGGGGTTCTGTTGAACTTGTTGGTCACCATGGCTACATACACTTTCAGCATGTCCACTGTTTGGGATTTCTCCTTCATTAGGTAGATCACACAGTATCTAGAAAAATTGTCTATAAAGCATAAAACATATTTATTTCCACCCGCTGATGCTTGAAGAAGTCCACACAGATCAGTGTGGATAAGTTCGAGTGGCTTGGTTGCCTGTCTTTCCCTTTATTTGGGTATGGCTGGTTTTGTTGCCTTTCCTTTGATGCATATCACACATTTTGATTGGCATTTATCACGGTTGCTTATTTCAAAAATCTCTTACCATGCCTTCAGTTTTCATTCTAAAAATTGTGTTAAAATCACAGTGCACAAAATGTCTGTGCCAGGTGGTGGTGCTGTTGTCCTCCTTTTGCTGCTGACAGCAAGGCTGACATCTGGTGGCAGTTGTTCACAGTTCACTTGATAGACGCTATACTTTTAAAAACCTGTAACATAAACCTTTTCTCCACTGGTGACTTTACATTGTCCATTAGCTTTAAACATTACATCAAAGCTTTGTTATTCAATTTTGAGACACTTAGTAAATTAACTTCTAAGTCCGGCACATAGAAAGCATCTTCTGCTAAGAGATCTTTGTATTCACTTCCATTGAAGCATTGCAATGGCACACTTCCTTTTCCTTGAATCAAAGTTGAATTGCCATCTGCTAATGTCATGCTTTCTTCTGTGGTTTCATGCAGCTCACAAAAGTCATTTTTATTCCCATATAAATGCCTGCTGGCCCCCATATCAATTACCCATCGTCTAGGACATTTATTGGTAACAGCGTTATAAATAGTGTGTAAAGCCTTTTCACCTTTAAAAGATTTTTCTTGGATTTATCCTTGAAAAAATCCTTCTTGTCCTTATTTCTGCAGAACCTTGCAATATGTCCTGGCTTCTTACATGAATCACAGATAATGGCTCCCCTTTCTTTCCTTTTGTTTTTCTGATGTGTCACTGATTGTTCTGGCTCATGTCTACCCTTCGTTGCCAGGTAACCAATGTCTCTGCCAGGCTCTCTATTGTTACGCAAATATTGCCTTCGGCATTCTGATCTGATCACTCAAAAAATTTGAGAAAGATTTTTCCCTTCTATATTCAGACCAGCAACAAATGGAAAATATTTCTTTGGTAAAGTACTCAACACCAAAGACATCTTATGTTTTTCATTCATGAGATTCTTTGCTCAGTTGATCAAAGATTGCCTATAGCATGATCAGGTGGTCATTTACATTTCCATTGTCTTCCAAATTGCATGCATGCAGTTCTCATAACAGATCACTTTCTGATCATCAGCTTCTGAATATAGGGTGCACAAATTCTCAGTCATTTCCTTAGCAGTGGAAATATTTTTAATCTCTGCTAATCTGTGATCTGGAAGAGATCTAGCAATAAGAATTTTAGCTCTCTTATCCTTTTTCTTCCACTGATTTTTGGCTTCCTCCCCATCCTCTGGTTTAGGTTCAGGTAAATCCAGAGCATCTAAGCAATCTTCAAAATCTAGCTGCATCCTCAATCTGACTAGCCATGCTGAGTAATTATCCTCAGTCAATCTTGGCATGAGGGAAACTCCCTCCTCTTTCTCCATTGTTCAGAGAGAAGAAAAAAAATCTTTTCTGAACTTTGCCTTTTAAATGTGCAAGCGGCTTTCCTTTTGGCTGTGAGGCCAAAGCCTTTTCAAAAATCAGTTCTTTGTCAGTATACTGGGCTCTGCTGGGTTGCACTGGTCTGTACTGGGCCCATAACCCTTGATGAAGTTTTAAAAAGTTAATAAAAGAACTCCAAACAGCTAACAGCAATCTTGCAGAGTAGAAGCATGAACCAAAAAAAGGAACCTGCACATTAAGCTTAATTATGTTTAGAGATAAACTCAGTCTTCACACTGTAGTTAGATGAATAAAAATGGAGATAGCTTACTTTTGTTCAGGAGATCTGGATACAGGTAGGTTCACTGTAGAAAGCACTTAATCATCACTGGTTCTTTGTAGACACATTTCTATGTAGAATAGAAATGTCTGCATGCGAGCGAGATGAAAAGGATGAGAGCTGCATTCTGCAGCACTTCTTGCTTGCATGTGTGCTAGAAGAGTAATGGAGATTGTTAATCCCCAAACCCAAGGAGGAGGAGGAGGATGTGGAAATCAGATGACCCATGTGACATCCCATAAGCACAGTAGAGATGCATTTGCTTAGAAAGACCCCCTTATGCTTATGAGACAATGCTGAGTTGACCCCTGATAATTCCAACACTCTAGTCACCCTCCTACCCTTCAGCATTTGCTCCAAGATACCTCTTCAAAACTCCCCAGTGAACTGCAGCTACCTCATCTTGTGAGAAAGTTTATGAGGCTCACTTAGGCGAGAAATCAAGATAATGTTGGATGTTCATGCTTTGCTTGGCAGGGTGCTAGCTAGGAAACGGAGTGGGGCAGAGAACTTTGCAATGGAAATGCCCGTGGGTGCACTGGCGCTTTGCAGTGCCACATTCAGGACCCCAGGCATAACCCCCATTTTACAAATTGTACCCCATGCTAAATGACAAACCACCAAACCCCCTTTTGGCTGAATGGGATTGATGAGCCCAGCTACAGTCTCTTATATTTATGATGCTCAGCAGCAAAATAAGCGTTGAAGAGGGAAAGGCGAAATAGCTGCACCACCAAGTCCACTCGCTGGCAAAGAAGCACCGAGTCTCAAGGCCTGGGAAGGTTTTCTGGCGGCCGAAGGGGGCGCGGCCCGGCGCGTGCAAGGTTGGCCAGGGCGGGAGATCCCCGCGGCCAGGGAGGCGCAGCTGGAATTACCCACAATTCTTTTTCCAGCCCCTGCAAAGAGGTGGAGGTTAGGGTTAGCTTATGCGCGCACGCACACGCACACACGTGCACACACACACACACAGAGCGCGCAAGCGGGGTGGGGTGGGGTGGGGTGGGGTGGGGGGGGCGGAAAAATAAGAGAAAAAGAGGGTGGAAAGGCACGGATGGAAGACGAACGTGCTCTTTATCTTTGGCAAAAGGTGAACCGTACCCTTTTCTTTTTAACCCACGCTGCTTGTAACGTCGGTCCAGCTGGCACCCTCTGCTTAGCGCTGCAAAGCCCGCCCCTACTATTTCTTCCCCATAGCCTGCAAGAGCAAACATCGCGCGCCGCCGCCGCCGCCTAATCTGCCCCCGCCTCCTTTCCCCGGCACTGGCTTGACTCTACGGGGGCAACTCGCCGCGTTTGCCTTTCGCTGTTGGCTCCAGCCTGCGAGGGACCAGGGAGCGGGAGGCGAAGAGGAGGCTTGAAGGGACGCCGTCCCTCCGCCTATTGAGCAGGCTCCTTCGCTTTCCCAGCTTCCTCTCTCTCTCGGACGAAAAGGTGCCAGCGCCCAGCAGCCGGAGCAGGCAAAGGGGAAATCGAAGTGAGCGCTGTGAGGAGCGAGCGGGCCGGAGGAGAAGGCGCCGCCGCCCGAGGAGGGAGGGAAGCGTCCCGCGGGTTCGAGCTGAAGGGGGTCGTAGCGGATCGGCAGCCCCCGCCGCCAGGAGGAGCTGGATTCTGCAAGGACTTCGGGCCGCCGCTCCGCCTCTCCTTCGCCAACTCCGGTCCTCCTTCAGCATCCTCCAGAGGCGCCGCCGGAGGGAGGGAGGGAGGCAGGGAGGTGCTGCAGCAGCGTGGTGCATGGAGGAGCGCGCGGAGGCCAGGACGCCTCGCCTACCGGAGCGCAGACCCTGGAAGAAAAGCCCCTCCCGCACCTGTCCCTTGCCCGCTCTTTTTAGCCTCCCGGGGCCGGCTGTGGACTGCCTTGCCGCCGGTAAGTCCTAGGGGAGCCGCCGCGTTGGGGTCGGGGGAGGCTCTTATTACGCTGGCATTTTGGCCCATCTCTGCTGCTGCGTTGGCCGCGGGTCGGTGGGTGGGAGGGTGGAGAGAAGGAGGGTGGAGAAGCTGCTTTGTTTGCGTGGGCTGCCGGATGGTTGGCGTGGCTCTGGCAGTCGCCCCCATCGTTTCTCCCTACACCACAGCGTCTTTGGGAGGGTAAGAACAAGAAGCGAATGAGTCAGTCGCATGTCTGCGTGCGGCTCTCGTGGCTATGGGAACATTATTATGTCATTTCCTAGGCTTAGCATCCTTTCTGTATCAGAGGGGAAGCCTTTGGTGGATGATGTCGCTCAGGATCCGAAGTCAGCAAGAACTGCAGGCTTATCTGTTTGCGTTTCCCGTGTGAGGTGTAATGGCAGATGTGTCAGATGCCTTCTTCGTCTGTGGCTCTCCTGACAAATTCATTTGGGGTGCTGATGTGTATACGTACGCACAGAGGGCATTACAAAAGGATTTCCGTATTAAAGACCCGTCATGTTCGCTCTTCTGGGATTTATAATTACCATGTGAAAACGGCAACCAACGAATAAAATTGTTCTTTGGATATGAAGTTTGAGTAATCAGAGTGAGTCAATGGAAACATTGGCTTTCAAGATTTCCTTTGGCAAAGAATTAGATGGCAGGGTGGGGGTGGGGAAGTCATAAGAAAAGCAAGAAACTGTTTAAGTGAATGTAGGGCTGACAGTTCTCAGAAAGTATCTGAAGACATGATATTGGAAATAAACTGTCATATATAACCTTTTGCTTATAGCTATTTAGTTCGGTGGTCATTTATTTGCATCTGACATCAGGCTTTTGTTTGTATTATTGATTATACTGATTATTATTTTATTCATTGTGAGGCCTAGATTTTATACAGGAGCTTGTATTGTAAACAGGGAAGAGTTCCTTTTTAGTTAATTTAAACTACTAATGAGAAATATATTTGTTAGCAGCCTTTGATGGTTACTTTGATATTGTGGATCCCTGTTATTCATATTTTGGAGATTTTACTTGCTTTGTACGGGGGATTTTTTCCAGCCTCTTTTTAAGAAATTGCACTGTTTAGTTCTTTTTTAAGAAATCTCACTAAAATCAGGAGACATAGGAGGCTGTTACAGGCTGTTATTAAAATATATAGACAAATTTATAATTTTTCCTGTGCCTAAAAAAGTAGGGATGCTGCTACTTGTCTTTGAACCTATATATAATATATAATATATCTTTCTATCTATCTATCTATCTATCTATCTATCTATCTATCTATCTATCTAATATCCTATATATATATAATAACACACACCCACATATATAATATCATCCTGTGAAAATACATACATACATATGTAAAAACACACATACACACTGTACCATACTTACTGCTTTGGTTGATTTTTTAATCTGTTTTTACATTTATAAACTCCTTAACTATATCCATGAACTAATTTTAGGGGATTTTTAGTGTTGTGAAGTTTTCACAGAAAAAAAATTGACCGTTGGCCTCAAATGCTTATAAAAAAATATTTAATAAATGCTTTTGCTGTTTGTTTTAAAGATGATAATTTACCTCTTAAATTTTGAAAAAGAAAATGTTAAAAGCTTCAGATAATCTGCTTTGTTCATCCAATGTTTTCTTCTTTTCTTTAAAAACAGAAAGTGCAACCTGCCCAATTTAGAGGTGATTCTTATATCCTACAAGACACTTGCCCTAAACAGAAGAATGTGACTTAAATTTACATTTCTTTAGAATTTGTTATTCATTTTTTCATGGTAATTATGTTATAATTCACTTTTTTATTCAGTGCAGTTTTGTCTCAGGTTGTCTTAAGTTTGCCTTACTTGTACTATTAAAGAGAGAAAGATTTTCCTTGCTAGCATAACAGTGTGATCTATATGATGTTGAGACTCCTTAATATCAATAAGAAAACTGCATACCATGTATGCTCCTCCCTAGAATGCAGGTACTTTTTAAAAAGTAATGATTTTGTCCTGAGAAAAGAAAATCAATATTGAGTCAATACTTTGATTAGGTTAAGCTTTTCAAAACAGAATACAAGCTTCTAAGTTTCCAAGAATGTTTTATCTGGCAAGTTGGTATGATACTGTAGATACTACAGTACTGAATTCTTAAGTGTGGTTAAAAATGTGATTAAATAGTTTATGTAATTTGTCTGCTTTCACCACTGCTCGTGAGTCAAATATAGTTCAAGGTCACCACCTCACAGAGGTTGACAATTAGAAAGGAAGTTCTCAGATATACAATTGAATTGTATCATAAAAGCTTCATTTGTGAGGACAAATATGAAATACATGCAATAGGGCATTACCTTTAAACAGAAGAGTAGTCCTTGAATATAATCATCACAGGAAAATTGAAGGAATGGCAGTGATGAGTAAAGAAGAAGCTGTATTCAGGAAACTACCATTACTATTGAGGGTAAGTTTCATATAGCGAAACAACAGTACACTTCTTTCCAAATGGTATAGGTATGAGCAATTACAGGACAAAAATAGTATCTCTTGTGATATAAACTTCAGTGTAGGTAGCTTTATCAGAAATCAACTGAAATCCTCTGATAAGCTATTCAACCAATAGTTTGTTGACCAATTTCAGTGCTATCATTTTGTGTGTGAACTTTGCTCAGCAAACTTTTTTTTAATGCATAGGACAAAATTGCATCCTTGCACTGTACACATGCTAAAAATAGATTGTAAACAATGCATCTTCAAAAAGGTTAAATAACCTTTCAATATAGTGAAACTCAAATATGCGAAAATTGAGCTTCACAATTGCCATGATTTATAGCATCTCACCTTGCAAAACATAAATTTCTATAAACTTGTTCAAACATTATGAAAAAGAATTATGTAGTGATATAAAACTTTGTGCTACTTTTATTTTGGCACAACAATGGTTGGGAGGATTCTAGAAGACACTATAAATTCCTAGTATGGAAGTAACCTTAGTGAAAGGGCTTGTCATTCCTAAGGAGACACATGGGTGGCTTGGTTTTGTTGCCAATTTGAAAGCAGCTTCAGGCTTCTGTATTTCCATAATATCAGCAGTACTGAAGACCTGAACTCATATATTTTTGTCTCAGCTGAAACTGCTGTGAAGCAGTTTCTGGGCTTTTTTGAGATGCTGTGGCTTCATTTCATTTTTGGAGGGAATTTTTCCTCAACCCTTCCCAGAGCTTCAGATGCTTTAAGGGAAATCTCAGTGTGATGGCTTTGTACTTAGGCTTTGGCAAAGTCCAAAGTCCAGACAAAGCTAAGAGGCATGAAACTGACAAGTATTTTGTCACTTTCTCCTTTCTATCAACAGGGGACCTTTTACTTTATTTCCCTTTGGTTGGAGAGGAAAATGAAGGTATTTTTGTCTGTGCAGCACCCACAGGGGGTCAATGACTTTCAAATGTTCTCAGCATTTCAGATTGGCAGAAGCAAAGACCATAAGAGTCCCCAGTTGGGGGAGATGGGCGGAGATACAAATTTAAATGAATGAATGAATGAATGAATGAATGGCTGATGTCCCCACTGGAGGAATTAGACAAAACAACTAAAATGGCCCTGTTAGGAGGTTATGTTAAAATATGGTGTCTTCTCATGGAAAACAAGATTTTATGTGGAAGTAAATCCCATTGAATTCAAAGGAGAGTCTTCCAAAATCTGTTGCTACCATATCATTTAAAAAAATAGTACCAGGATGTGTGATGCAAATAGCCATGTATGTTAATTGGCCTGATTTCTAGAGCTGTGCAAAATACTTCAAGGGTCCCTTTGTAAAGTATGTTGATAAGAATGAAGCGCCCTCTTGGAAGCACTGAGATAGGCTTGGACTCTGGAAAGGTTGGCCTAGCTGCTTTGAGCTCTTTCCCAGGACATTGCTGCTTCTCTTTGCCAGGAGCCCCTGTGGAAGAATTGTCTGTGCATAAACATGCAGAGAATCTAGGAGTCTCCCATGGCAGCTGTGATAAGCCTTCCAGGAGACACAGCTACCTCAGTGTTTAAAGGAAGTATGTGTTACTTTGGCAAGTGCTCTTTGCAAACCTCTTTGTGCAGACCTAATTATTTAAGTTCAGTTCCTCAGATAAAGCGAGGACTCCATGGAGGAAGTAAAGTGTCCAAATCATGGTTGCTGTAGAGTACTTCCCTACTCTTATATTGCAGTTCTAATTTCTGAACACATTCAGTTTGGAATTAATCCCATTTGTTTAGTTGGAACCTTTGTAATATTCCTGTATGGAATCTCTACCACCATCAATACAGGGTTTTCACTGACATTCTTGATTTCTTACTCATCTAACAAAAGATAGGCTGCTTCAGATCAGTGGTCAAATGGCAAAAGACAGGAATTCTAGAACACTTAGGTGTGTTTTCTCAGTTGCTTTGATGCCCCTTAATGTGCTTTTAGTTTGTCATTTGATTTTTCCTTAGAATATAGCTTGGAATTATCACTTGCTTTCTCTCTAGAGATTTTTTTTTTTTTGGTGCCTTCAAGTCAGTTTTTGATTCCTGGCGACCCCCTGGATTAGTCCCTGCAGTTTTCTTGGCAAGGTTTTTCGGAAGTGGTTTGCCATTGCCTCCTTCCCAGGGCTGAGAGAATGACTGGCTCAAGGTCACCCAGCTGGCTTTGTGCCTAAAATGGGACTAGAACTCACAGTGTCCCAGTTTCTAGCCTCATGCCTTAACCACTACACCAGATTGGCTCTCTTCTCTCTAGGTTACCTCTTACAATATAGGTTGCAGGTGACCATTTGCCTAATGGGCAATCTCTGAGTTCATATTTCATGGTAAGCCATAATTTAGCTTGTTTTGTTGTATATTGGCAATATGTATCAATCCAGCCACTGGGGATTGGAAACAATGAGTTATTGGTTAGCTTGTTGTATGGTAAATTTGATTTATTTAATGAGCTATGGTTAAACAAATAATGGCTTAGTGCAATATGTGAATTAAATTTATGGGGGTATAAAATAGTATAGGAATATAAACCTGGATATTGCTGTTTCTTTTGAGTACTCTGCTTATTGAGTGAAGGAGGAGGGTAGGCAGTACTCCATAACCACCCTGACTATAGAATTTCTCTGCTGTTTGTGCTGAATGAAGTGCTAGGTCTTTAAGTTAACTATTTTTGGTCTGGTTATGATTTGGGACCTGCTAGATGGTTATACTGACTGTGACTTGCACTTGCCTGCTTTTTATGTTTTCTGATTTTAATTTTGGTTTTAGGTGTTTTCATTCGGTTTTAAGAGTTATGGTGTTTTTATTGTTTTCCTGCATTTTGTTTATTGGTTGTGTCGTTTGGTTGTTTTTAACCATGTGAGCTGCCCAGAGTTGCAAATGGGTGTCTATACAAGTCAAACAAACAAACAAATAAATGTTTCAGTAGGAATATACAAGAGAAAAAGTACGCATCAAAACTTTTGTTTGAGTGCACAGAGTGTGTCTTTACTCATGCTGATGAATTCAGATGAACAGTAGCTCAAGCATGTACGTATGCATGCGATATTGGGGAAGCCCCTTGTATGCACAGCCTCTGAATTATGCATTTCTCGCGCTCTCCCTCTCTCTTTCTGTGGCTGAGTTATTTTTGTGCAGTAATGCACCTTCATAAGTAATCAAGCAGTACAATAAAGTGCTCATGGTGTAGCTCTGAGCAATAATCCACAGTGAAATTGCAGACTCTGTGATTATTATCTGAGATATCCTTTGCTTGATTTCAGCATGTCTGAAATACTGTGATTTAGCTGTTTGAGAAGTATAATCCATCTACAATATTCAATAGTATTGTTGCACTGTGGCTCTTTCCCATGCCGCTTGATAATAACATTTCTTAGTGATACTGTATAAACCCTTTTTAGATTCCTTGGGATGAGTTGCATGCATGCATGCATGCATGCATATATATACATTGTATGTGTGTGTGTGTGTATACATACATACATACATACATACATGAATCATAGTACTTTTGTGACTTACTTATAATAGAATCATAGAACTTAAGAACTGGATGGCATTTTGGAAATCATCTAATCCCTTGAGACTGGCTTTAAAATAGCATTAATTTTATGTTCTGATTTTGGCTGAGGTGGTTGGCAGATGTGGCAAAGTCTTCAGAGGGTTAAGTCTCTGTAGGTGTGCATGCAGTGCAGTTGAATATTTTATATACTTTCTGTTAGAGTATTTACATCTCTTCAAATTGAGACCCGACACTTTCTTTTCATGAAACACCTGGATTACCTTCAAAGGTAAGAGCAGTTAAACTTTGCAAGGCATTAATTTTTGTTTCAATTCATCTCTAGGAATTATAAACTGCCCTAGAAGAACTTGAATTGAAAAGGCAATATACACAAAAGTTAGAATGGCTCAGTTTATTTTTCTATACCTGTAACTTTGCTTATTTTATTGGTTATTTTGTTGATCATGTAACATTTTGATTCGTTATTGCTTTACATTTTGCATTTTGCTTCAGTGGCCTACTATAACGAAACTCAGGCATTCACTATTCCCATGCTTGGTGTCATAACTCTTTAAAACTGTAGCACAACTGGTATAAAAATGTGGTGTACTCTTTCCTGTATGGCTATGAAGAAGCTGTGTTGTAGCAGTGCCTACGATGTTGAAAATAACATGGCAAATGTACATGCATTGATTTAAGAAGTCAAAAAGAAGAAGAAATTTAAAAGACATTGAAAATGAGCATGGTTTACTTTTGACTATTCTTTCTAAGGACAGAGGAAAATTAAAATAATTACATGTTCCTTGCTTACTTTCTGTTCAGTTTCATGGAGAATCCTTTAAAGTTATTTAGTGCTTTCTGAAATTTAACAGTTATACTGATTTCACATAAGAACATAACTTATAATGTAAACGAAAGATTGCTAATTATAAATAATATGATGAATATCAAATGAGGCCCAGAATTGGGATCACTGATGTGAAGCTAAATTGAAACTCTGCTGTACAGAGGCAGTTGATATCTGAACGCTGAATGCTGGAGAAAAGAGCAAGGACTAATTCTCCACTAATTTCTCAGAATCAGGACTCTTTCCCAGTGGCTGCAGTCACAACATTACTGAACAGACCTCAACAGACCTTGATGTCTTTGCATGAGATTCAAATGAAGCAAGGAAGTTGAGACTGCAGAGAGGTGACTGCATAGTGAAAGATAAGACATTCACACATGGTCCTTAGTCCCCTCATAACCAAGTCCAAGAACATTGCATCATAAATATGTCTCTCAATTTTTGGAAAAATAATAATGAGAATTGGTAGGAAAAAATCAGGGCAATTTCTCTACTCAGCAGTAATCTCAGTGCTGTTGAAATTATTGTTCAAGAGAATCTGAGTCTGATTTGCTGCTTCAGCCATTCTCACGACACTGTTCTGGATTTTTATGTTATCAGCTATTCAGTTATATCTAGTGTACTCCCTCAATTAGATGATTGGGACCGAGGGGCTTCCCATCTAGGCGGAATACAAACACTCCAGATGAGGTGTTTCCAAGGATCGCACTACAGTGCTGCTAAGCCATCTACTGTATATTTTGTTAATTGAAGTGGTTTCGCCACTGATCATATAATTTTAAAAAAGCATAAGATTGGCTAAGGCCATTACGATTCTTACCCTGGAAAATAATGTTTATACTAAAACAATGTGTGTATAGGGTTTGTAGTCCATGCTGATAGCAAGCAACATTGTGTTCAAAAGAAGGGACAGTGCTGAAACAATGGCTGCAGGGAGTGCATCAACACTCATCATAAGAAAACGAAATAATGGGAGTAGGAGGTCCTGGCAGAAAGAATCCACTGAGAATCCTAAATATTTGATTGAGCACTCTATTGAAGCAAAAGTTGGACTTCAGAGAAGCAGGATAGGAAGAGTACTGATGCTTTTGAACTTTGGTGCTGGGGAAGACTCCCGAGAATACTGTGGATAGTCAAGAAAACAAACCAATGGATCATTGAACATATCAACCCAGAGTTTTCACTTGAGGCACAAATGACCAGCCTCAAATTATCCTACTTTGGACATATTATGTGAAGACTTAACTCTTTGGAAAAGGGTCTAATGGTCGGAAAGGTGGAAGGAAAGAAAAGGAGAGGACAGTCAGCAGCAAGGTGGATGGACTCAATCACAGTGGCTACGAGTGCACCATTGGAAGACCGGAAAAACCAAGTTTGTGATAGATCATCATGGAGAAAATCTATCTATGTGGACGCTAAGAGTCAAAAACTACTTGATGGTACATAATAATAATAATAATAATAATAATAATAATAATAGCAGCAGCTAATGTCATAAAATCAGAAAATGCAGTCAGATTTTAAGCAATTCAATTTTAATTTCTAAAAGACAATTCTAAGCTCAGGAATTTGCAGTATTTATGTCTTGGTGCTAAAATAAAATATACTTATGGTTGAGTTCTATTGCTATGGCAGCTTGACACGGTCATATTAGTTGCTCCTGCATTCCCACACATTTGTTTTGTTTCATTCTTTGTATCTTGTGTACACAACTAAGAATTATGAGTTTGCCTTTTGTCTCTTGTAACCACGGGAAGGCTTTTATGAATGTGTTTTATTTAGGGCTCTGAAAATGGAAGGATCTCTGTGAAAAAAAGGAAAAATGGTATGAGAGAAAGATATGGATAAATAATTGCTACGGACCACACTAAATGAGATGACATTCTTATATTTGGCAATTTCATGAATGCTTTTTAGAAAGACAAAGAACAGTTGTAGGTTCCTTAATGTAGGACATAGGGTGGGTTTCAGAGCCAGCCCTGCCATTAGGCAGTGAGAGGCAGCAGATTTGGAAATCAGCGGATTGTTAATCGTTTACTTCATTGTTGTTTTCAACCAGGATGAGGGAGAGATTTGTGTGTGTGTGTGTGTGTGTGTCCCCTTCTGCTGCCCAATAATTTCACTGGCATTGAGTTCTGTGTGCCTTGATTTGGTTAGCAGAAGGTGCCACTTGTTCCACTTTCTCAGGTGGCTCATTTTGTTTACACAACTGTAATTAAACTTTGGAATTTGCTACCATGAGATGTGGTGCTGGCTACCCATTTGGCTGGCTTCAAAAAAGGGTTCGACCCATTCACAGAAGTCATTGATAGGGACTGATAGCTATTAGCCTCGCTGGCAGTCTGAAGACTATCTGCTGGGAGGCCAGCGGGCTGCCTTGAGCAGTTGGTTGGCTCCTGTGAGAAGAGACTGCTGGACTAGATGGGCCAGGGGTCCCATCCTGCAGGGCGCTGCTTGTGTTCTTATGCTTATATTCTCATGTAGTATTGGCTGGCCATGATAAGCTTTAACTCTGCTTCCTTCCACATCCACCACTGCACTTCTGATCTGGATAACATCCTCAGGCCTGACATCTATTTCTTAATCCCATTCACACAGTTTCTTATTAAACAAATGGTATATATTCTGAATATGAATATAGCATAGATATAGATAAAACAATAGGGAATAAAAGAATGAAAGGGGAAAGATTAAAAGGGATTAAAAAAGATTTTGGGGGGAGTTTATGTTCAGAGCTGCTCACCTGTTGCCATCTTGACTCCTCCTGTATTCTGGTTTTATTCATAAATATTAAGGAATAAGTTAGTGTTTGAAGCCAG
Source organism: Candoia aspera (assembly GCF_035149785.1). Taxonomy (NCBI): domain Eukaryota; kingdom Metazoa; phylum Chordata; class Lepidosauria; order Squamata; family Candoiidae; genus Candoia; species Candoia aspera. The sequence goes on from NC_086153.1 coordinate 179,123,896, forward strand.
AATGCAAATGAAGTGTCATGAAAATTGTGTAAGAGACAGTAAATGCAAGAATGGGTGTTTGAAATCTCCACTGATAGTTATTAGTAGCATGATTTGATACTGACTGGGTTTCTAACTGTTAGAGTGGTCTAAAGAGAAGAATGAAGTGATTCTGCTAAGTATTCCAAGTGATATTGGAAGTTGGGTCTCCAAGAAAAAAATAGAATCTCTAATTTGGGAGATATTCTATTAAAACTTTGTCAAAACAAAATCAAACTGAAATGGAATTTGCAAAGCTCTGATACTACAGCAAACTAACAACAGCAGCCATTGGTAATGAAGTAGAGTAAATAAATGCATATTCCTAATCCTGTTCATTTAGCCATTGTGGTTGATAACAACAAGGATTTACCACCAGTACATGACCTCATGCATCTTCCCCATGAAATAATTTGGACTGCATATTTTTTATTATAAGAATGGCTGAGAAATGGCAGTAAATCTTAATTGGAATGTGTTTGAGATTATTTTGAAGAAACTGTAGTTAAAATGAACTGTAGACTGTCAGCTGTGATGACATGGCAAGCTGTGGTTAATCAAAAATTAAGCACAAGCTTGCAAGGCCCTTTTCACAAATTAGAGGAGGAAGGGGAAAGGCAAGTAAGGAGCGGACTAGACTGATTCCCACCAGGATATCCATGACACGGTCCTTGTGAGTCGCGTTTTTAAAAGGGCGGTTTGGCACCTCTATAAATAGCATTTCTTTCACAGGCAAATAAGAGAAGCAGGTCTGGACTTTTGCCTACTTTGTACTGGAGTTTGTGTATACCAATGTGATCTTTGGAACTCCAAGATATTTTTATCTTTGCAAAGATAAGCCATCTTAATTTTGTTCAGCATAGCAGAGGATGATTTTAAGCCACATAAACATAGGTTTGGATGAACTGAGCTGTGAAGAATTTGCTGGAGAAGGGTAACTCTTGAAGGAAATGGGGATTACAATTCTCAGATACCATCTAAGAGTGACACCTAGTTCTCAGTCTACTCAGTGTGATGGAGGAGCTTATCCATGTTGGCTGAAAGAATCCTTGGGGACAAGGGGATTAGTCTCCAAAGATGTTTGATTCCTTCTAAGCCCAGTGGCTTCTGCAGATCCAAAGCTAGCTCATTCACCTTCTTGTGGCAGCTGAATACCATACAATATTCCTTGGTGGCAAGAGGGCGCATGTTCAGCTCCCACCCAGGTCCAGTTCATAGCGGAAGAGGCGTTGTTCCAATGCTTGTTCATTGCAAGATTAGGTGGTCTCATTTTAGCCACATGTGGATAGTCATTCCTATTCTGCCTTCCCTTCATTTATCTATGTGAGAAATTCAGAATATAGACTCTGAACTTTACAAAGAGATAAGTAACACATACAATAATACTACATTGCATCTCCTCTTGTCAACAGAACACTTATCCTTTTCCATTCTTCTTTTTATTCTTTTCAACTAAGCAGAATGTTGGAAAGAAATTATGTAAAAGGGATCAGGATTCTGTCTTTCTGTCCATTGGTCTGCTTGTATGTCAGGAGGATAACTCCGAAAGCAGAATAGAATGAGACAAAAATTGGTGTGGGGGCAGAAACAGTGAAAAACAAGATTGAGTTTAAAAATGGGGCACATCCAGGGGTGTGCTAGTAAATGTTTAACTGCAGGTTTTGCTGGCTCCATTGCCACCACTGTGCTGTGCTGTTAACAACTGATCGTCGCACTAGACATCATGGCTTAGCTGTGCTCTCAACAGGCTCACAAAATTCCAGAAAATTTAACAATAGGCTCTCGTGAGCCAGTATAAGCTGGCTGCAGCACACCACTGGGCAGGTCCAGTTGGAGGCTGTGGAGGAAAAAAAGGAATGAAAAATGTCCACAATGCATCACTCTAGGAGAGGCAAGTGGCACTGCTTTGGATTGATACCGACTATTCCCTTCTAAGTCACCTCCTTCCTGGTCACATGACCCAGACTGGAGAGTATGCAGCCTGTCCTATACTTCCCAGTGCACACATACACACATACACAGACAGATGCAAGGCAAGAGAGAGCAGGGTACAAAAACACACACACACAAACTCAACACATACACATCTGTCTTGAATGAATGAATGGTTTATTACATTCATAGGCCAGCCTAAGCAAATTCCAAATAGAAATGCAATTCCTGAATCCAAACAGTTTAATAAAAATAAATAAAAATGCATATAAACATAATGCATAAACATAGATAGTCAACTGGATAAACCAATTAAGATGGGTAGTCAAGAAAACCAAATGAGAAATATCTAAGAGCTATTTAGACAAAGATTGTACAGACCGTGGAGTAACATTTAGTGACATTCAGCAAAGAAGCATCAGAATGATCTGATAATAACAGCTGGAGGTGAGAAGAATCAGAGTGACCAGGGCGCTTTACTAAAAATGGAGATAACAACTCCTGCCAAGTGTCAGGATAAAATGAGCAATATGATACAACATGATCCAGCATTTCAATTCTTCCTACACCACCAGAGCACAGTTTCCACTCAAATGAGATGTTTCCATATCTCCCCTCAGTAACAGCTTTTGGGAAGGCATTAAATCTAGCCAGAAATAAAGCCCTTCTGAATTTGGAGATTTCTGCACACCAAGCAGTTCGAAAACATGCAAATGTGAGTAGATTAATTGGTACCGCTTCGGCGGGAAGGTAACGGCGTTCCGTGAGTCATGCTGGCCACATGACCCGGAAGTGTCCTATGGACAACGCCGGCTCCAAGGCTTTGAAACGGAGATGAGCACCGCCCCCTAGAGTCGGACACGACTGGACTTTACGTCAAGGGAAACCTTTACCTTTAAGGTACCTAGCAGGGTAGAATAGATGAATAGAACAACTCAAAAACATATTTCTGGACAGAACTGACAGGTCCATTTGTATCTCCGTGTCCATAGCACATTGCTTAAGAGTGGCTAACGCATGTTCATTGTCCATCTGGGAGACTATGGCCCATGAAAAGCCAAGAGATTTTACTTTCTCATGAAGTACCTGGCTCCAGGAAGAATTAAAATTGTCAACCAAGATTAGAAGAGCCAGACCATCTGGGAGAAAAAGTAGCTTAAGCCAGTAGGAAAATATGTGAATCCAGGCAGGTGCTTTGATTTTAAGTAAATGGATTTCATGGCACAACACCACATTAGGAATGTGGTGGGGAGCTTGGAAGATGGACCTTAAAAGTTGGGACTGTACCTTGTCAAGGAGAAGCAATTCATCCATAAAGTTCCAGTTCAGTTCCAAAGACTAAGTGCTGCAGGTACAAACTGTACTGTTTTGGAGAAGTGGAAAAGTTGTAGAAATGAAGACTGATTTCCATGTGTTTAGGATAGCGTAATCAGCATGGGCTTTATGATTACCAGTGACATGAAAAACAATACCTAAGTACTTGTTGACTTGTTCTATCAGGTGATTATTTAGTTGCCACACATGTAAAGAAGGATCTTCAGATTACTAAATAGATTGAAAAGAAGGTGGGTGGGGCAAAATATAAATTAGTCTAACGCCTCTTTTGGCAATAATTTCTGTGATGTAATGTCCATGCACATTACATTGCATTTTCATTTGGGAATTCTCATAGAGTTTATGGATAAGGAAAAATGACCTTCTATCCTTCAAAGAGTTCCTTAATTTCTTCTGTAATTTGGAGACAAGATTGAAGGGACATCTGAGGTCAATAAAAGCTGCATAAAGTGCCAAATGAGCTCTAGCAGAGTATTTCTCAACTAAACTTTGAAGAGTTAGAGAATGATCAAGAAGAGACTGACTTTCTCTGAAGCCCACCTGCTTCTCAGCCATGATGTTCTCAGTTACGATCCAGTCCAAAAGTTCATTATAAAAATGTCTGGCATAAAGTTTATTGACTGTACTAAGAGGGCTAATAGGATGGTAATTGGTGGGTCTCTACTTCCTTTTTTTATAAAGAGGGATCACTATGGCTAGGCCCCTACCTTGAATATATCCTCATACTCATATGTGTGCATGCATGTGTGTGCACACACACACACAGGGAACATATTTGTGCATACCCTGATCAGTTCCTGGGAAGAAAGTATACCTGCAGACACAAGACATTAATTTGGTATACAGAAGTCAGTATAGATGCCTCCTGTGGTCAGTGCTGGTAAAGGGTTGGAAAAAAATCCAGAAGCTATGCTTTGCTTTCTTCTTCAACCCTTTCTCTCCATTATATGGCTGCCAAGTATGCCCAGTCCTCATCAGTCCATGTTTGGTTCTTTAAAATGTTTCTGAAGCAGTGGAGAAATTTCTAACCATGTTGGCGTTGTCCTAAGCATGCAGTTGGCTACATTCCTACTAATATGTCAATAGGATTTGCTTTTAGAAAGGATTTGATGAAATGCTGTGCTTCAGAGACATCCATGGGGTGGGGTCGGGTGGGGGGTCAAGGGGGGCTAATTGTGCCATCCTTGTGCATGTATGAAAGGGGCAGAGCTTGTGGCACAACCCTGCTTTTGTCATTTTGACAAGAGTTCCGGCTCCTGCAGACATTTCTGCTGTGCTTACTTGCTCAAAACCAGAGCCTCGACTAAACAATAGTTTCTCCAGTCTGATATGTGATGGAATAATGAGATTTGTCCTTTTCATCATGCCTTCTGGACACGTTGAGAATACCTAACATAACCTGAAGATACATGGTTTTAAATAAAGCATACAGGCATAAAATCTAACACATATAGATCTAGAGTGTGAAACTGCCATCCCATTGATGATCAGGAAATCAAACATCTAATTTAGATCTTGAGGCACCAGGAACCATATCATATAGTCCTGAAACAGTGTTGCTGACTATTAATTTGTTTCTGGACATAATTCAGCCAGATGGTATTCATTCCCAATTCCTGAAATCGTTTATGGCAGTTTTCTCCAGCCTGAAGCTTTCCAGAAATATTAGCACCTCAATTGTAAAAATTTTACACACAATCCTGGGAGTTGTATTAAAGGCCAGTGGATTGCGGAAGAGTAGTGTAGGATTAGTTGGTGGAAAGAGGATCTTTTCAGAATATTTGTCTTTGCATTAAAGAAGCTTTTGGAGGTTTCTCTCTGATTGCCCAGCTTTCTGATATTACTCTGGTATTGTTTGTGAGGCGTGTTTCTTATTTGTGGTATCTTGTGTGTCTGTGGGACACGTTCTCTGAGGAGGCTTGTCCTGCATACAGTTTTCTGTGCTTTCGACAACTTTCTTATTTTTCCAGTTGCCCTACAAGCTCACCTGAATTTGATTTTAAACTGTGATACTGTGTTATTTTCTCTACTGCAAATTGCATGTTGATTGATTTATCTATCAATATAGTGCGCAAATATAAAAAAGGGTTTTTTGTGTGGCAACACTGTTTCCTGGAACTCTCTTGCAAAGGCAGTTCATCAGATTCTGGATTTGTCTGTAGAAATTGGACAGATTTTAAAAATATGACAGTTTTATTGATGCAGTTTTAACCATTTCAGGACTGTATATACTCGCGGATAAGCCTGTTGGTGGGTAAGCCAACCATCACATGTTTAACCAAAATACCATGAACAGTGCGGGTCTGCTTATCACTGAGTGGGGCATTTTTCATGGTATTTTGGTTAAAAATTCTAGGGTTGGTTATCTGTGGATGGGCTTATCTGCAAGTAAATACAGTATCTATTGTTACATTTTTATCCTGCCTTTCCTTTAGAAGCTCCTCTTATTTTATTCTCACAACAACATTCCTGTAAGGGAGGTTGGGCTGAGTGATAGTGTTTCATGGGTGAATCTAGAATTTTCCCAATCCCAGCTGACAGCTTTTCCACTACATCCCAGTAGTTCTTACTGGTAACGTCCCATGTCCTTGCTGGTTCTAAGTTTCTGTCCTTAAATTATCTGTTTGTTTGCATTTCCTTCTTGTTTCTTTCAAGGACTAATCACCCATAATTATACTTTTTAATTGTACATAGTATTCCTATGCGCTGGAAGAATGGAATTTATAGTATTAGGCAAGTAAGATGAAGAAATATCTTGGTAATCAATGGTGGGGGGAGGGACTTTCAGGCTTTCCAAGCGGTGAACTTGGCATGCCTGAGAGTCAAATTTAATGCATTTGCAATCTCAGCGAATATGTGGGTGGTGGATTTGAAAGCAGTCTGTCTCCAATACTATAGCAAAATGTAAAGGAACAACTAAATAAACATGTAAAGATCACTGATGATTGCAGATGGTGAAGCAAAATGAGGCTGTGAATTCAGAAATTGGCCCACAATGCAACAGTAAGAAATGCCAGTGGGATTTTATAAGCTGAGGAGGAAAGGCACATTTGCACATCTATGAAGAATCCAATAGGGCCTGAAGGTTTATTGCAGAAGCACCCTGAGCATGCTTAGCACTGAAAGTTTGAGTTTTTGGTTATCCGCTCTCTAAATTTCTTAGGAGGGGACTGACTTGTTTCCCAACAAGCCAGATCTGGGGCCCTGATGGCATCTGCTTGCAAAATGCCTTCCTTTTCTACAAGTATGTGCTTAGTTGTTGTCTCAGAAAGGAGTTTAAGAAAGCAATTCTGTGCAAAGTGGTCGAAGTACCACAGTCTGCTTCTCTATAGCCAATAGTGGAGCATTGCTGGTTCTCAGCTACATAAGTTTAACATCTGGTGGGTGGGGGGAGAGGAAGAGGGAGGGAATAACAGAGAGTAGTACAGTAGTGTCTCTTTTTCGCTCGTGTAATCTGCTATAATGTCTTGAGCCTTCCAAGTTTCTGGGGTGGCTTGTCAAATCAACTCATCCTGTGTTTCATTGGATACTCCTTAAAATTTGTCAATTAAGACTAATTCATTCCAGCCTGCATCTTGAGCAAAAATTGAAAGTCAGCCAGATATGCCTCTATGTGATGTTGACTTAGTCATAAGCACTGGGTTTTATGGCTGGCTGCTGTTTATTTGGTGGGATCATGAAAGTAAGCCCTCCTCAGACTGGCAATGAAGTTAAGTGATTATCTATCTATCTTTGAACTATTCTGTGGTCAGAAAGCGGTTGCCCATTTTGCAGCTCCTCTAGTCAAAAGACCAGGCATGCTGCTTGGTGAACACACATCAGGCAGGAGGCATGCTTCTCAGACGTCGACATTGCAACAGCCCTGGCACTATGGAACCAAATCCTGCCTCGCCAGAGCCTCCCACTTCAGGTCTCCTCAGCCTGGACCAAGTGATCCAGATACTGATCTGGACATAAGACCACCCGCCCCCCGCAGCCCTCGAGAAAGACAGAGGGTACAAGTCAGAAGCTGCTCCATGCAAAAGTCCTAGGCTGGCTCAGAAGGTTGTGAGTGTTTTGGCAGGAGAGCAGATGGACAACTGCAGGCAGACTGATGATTTTCTGCTGAATAGGTTCCTTGTGGAGTATTTAAACCTCCTTTACATGTATCAGACTACTGGAAATAACTCCTTTGCTCTGGCTGCTTGCTTTGCCACAGCTTATGGTATTCCTGTAGACTCATGGCCTGTTATTTGATGGTGTTTCTGGACTTCCCCACTAGTTTGATGTTTTGGCTCAGCTTGCTGTGATTGCCTAATGTATCTGAAAACTATCACAAGTATTTTCCATCACTTACTGCTGCTTTTTCTTCACTTGCTATTGCTCCTCTCTTCCTGTGCAGCTGAGGAGTTTTACAGCCTGTCTTGGCTAAGGAATTTATAGCTGGGTAGGTAGCCTTCACAGCCAGGCTACAGAAGAGCCAGGAAAAAGCCAGTGATAAATTTCACTGCAGAGTGATCAAGGAGATGGGTTAGTCTGTAAGAATTGGAGTAAGAACTGTTGGATTTGCCACCAGGTTTTTCTCCATTTGATACTAGAACTGTCATGAGTACTGATGGCGAGCAGGAGGGGGCCCCTATCCAGGGGGGAAAACGCATGCGTAGTACTGAGGAGTTAAGCAGCCATTCAAAGAGACACAGATCAGACCCACCTGAACTTTTGGGGTTTATCTGTCTGTTTTTTTCCCACGCTTCTTCAGTTTGTTAGGATTTTCTGTCTTATGTAGCAGTAAAAAACACTAGAGACCTACTCCTTGTCTCAGCGTGGTTCCTGACTGTTAGGACAAGAACTACAAGCAGTTAACAACTGTGTATTGATATTGTCATGGACTAGTTTGGTCTTGGACTCTTGGCCTCTGACCTTGCGTAGTCTAGCCCTTACACAAGGGCAGATAGATGGGATGAGAAAATGAGATCTGCAGGTTTTCCCCATACTATTTGGGTAACTTGTTGGCTTAATTTCTATTAGAATAATTCTAGCTCTTTTCCACATACAGTAAACATGAATGGCATTATTTTTTTAATTTTAATATTAAATACAGTAGGACCTTATTTTAACAGACCCTCCCATTTATTGGATTTCAGATTCAAAGGATAGCATTTCTTCCTATGTACTGTACCCCAAATCATGGGCAAGGCCATTGCATCTGAAGTAGTCTGGTCAAGGAAGCTGATTTTACATTAATTTTACGTAATTTACATCATTTTACGTAATTTACATTATTTGGTGGGATCATGAAAGTAAGCCCTCCTCAATCTGGCAATGAAGTTAAGTAATTATCTATCTTTGAACTATTCTGTTGTCAAAAAGCGGTTTATTACATGAATACTCAAATTTCCACAAATGACTTAATTCGTGATTTAATGAAGTAATGGACATCTCACCCCCCTAACTGTTCCATTAAATTGAGGTTTCACTATACTGGAATTCATTTTGTACCACCTGCATAAGCACTTATAATTTTCCAGTAAATCACTCTATTTTGTGGTCTGAAATACAACCGTAATAGAATAAATGGATAATTCTGGCTAATTTTAAATGGGAGGACAGTATATCTGCATATTTCTACGAGTTAAAAAACTCTAATAATGAAAACAGGACAATTTGTAGATAGCTTGCGATTGCATAAAACCTCAGTAACTACTGCTGTCTTCCATGTCCTCTCACACTTATAGCTGCCACAATGTCATGAAGAACGTGTTGAGGAAATGGAATGGCAACATAATGGTATTTCCCATGTACAGAATAATAGGGTTGGCTGAATCGGAAGATGGTTTTTAAAGAGTGTTCATTACAGAGGCTAATTTTGGCTGTCATGCTCTGTGAATGAAATTGACTCACAAACCAGGAAGTATCTGGGTTGGAGAATGCATAAAGAATGTCCAGTCATCTCCAGTTTTTCCCACCGAAGCTAAAAATATAAACACCATTTCATTGCTAACTCTAAAATATGCATATCTAGTTTTTTACTTATTGAATGCATAGGCAATACTTAAATTCCCACCCCATCCTAAATAAAGCTTGGCAGGATGTTTCCATTGTGAAACTTCTAACGTTCTTTAAGAAACAAGTCAAAAAATGCTTTCTGTGGTGGAGCTCTTGCTGATGATGGTGACTATGATAATAGTTGGCATCCCTTTTTCTGGTTGACCTATTAAGCACTTCATTTTACTAGGAAGTAGAATATGAATTCTTGGATTTTATCCAAAAATGCATCCTTTAAAAATTTGATTTGTTCAGTTTGTTTATTGTTTATGAAGCTCAGTAAACATGAAGGAGAAGCCTCTTTTCAACATCCTTTTCTTTTCAATTACATTTTTCCAGGAAAAAAAAATACTGTGTAGCCTTGTGGTCATTTTCTCTACTCCTTCATATTTTCTAAAATATAATATACAATAGTTATAATTTTAGCCTACTTAATGCATTCTTGAGCATGACTGTACAAATGTTTAGTTTTAGATAAACCCTATTTGCTTCTTTTTAAAGTTTTCAAACAATGAGAAGTTTTCAATAGTGGAAAACTAGTTTTATTAGAAGACTTAAAGATTTCAGTATTAAGCAATAAATGATTAGACAATTATTTTTTCTATGAATGCAGAGAAAATGCCAGTCTGGTGTAGTGGTTAAGGCACCAGGCTTGAAACCAGGAGACTGTGAGTTCTAGTCCTGCCTTAAGTACGAAACCAGCTTGGTGACATTAAGCCAGTCATTTCTCTGTCAGCCCTAGGAAGAAGCAGGCAATGTCAAGCCACTTCCAAAAATCTTGCCCAGAAAACTGCAGGGATTAGTCCAGGCAGTCACCAGGAGGCAGCACTAACTGGAAGGCATGTATGCATGCATGCATGCATAAATGATAATATATAGAAGATTTACCTGTCACAAGTTTTTGAGGAAAATAATGCTTATTTACTTAAGCAATAAAACATCGCCTAATTTAATGATTCTAGAATGTGTGTGTGTGAATTGCTACAGTATAGGCATTCTATCCTTAGTATTTATTCTGAATTAAAATATTGCATTAACAAAGCTTTGGAGCAAATTTTGAAAGGTGGCGGGCGGGGGGATCAGCAGCTTTCCAGAAACACAACAGAACTGTGCAATAGTATTTCATCCTATGTACGTATGTCATGTTACATATATAACATTATCAGTCCACTGAAGGATGACGGCTTGAAGGATGAAGGTTATGCTCCATTATCTATCACGCTGACCCAGGGAGACGTTTTTTGACTTTCCAGTGTAGGACTGAGAAAGCATGACTGGCCCAAAGTCACCCAGCCAGCTTCTGTGCCTATGGGAGGACTGAAACCTGGGTCTCCCCACTTCTAGTCCGGCATCTTAACCACTACACAACACTAGCTTCTACACACAAACACACACACATTATAAATGGTTGTAAATAATTTTTTTGTACAGTGCATATTAAATGAAATCTTCCAAGGGCACGATTAAAAAATATGCTTAGCAGAGGGCTGTAGCCAAGAATAAATTTCTATATTAGCCTTTTCCACATGGCTTTCAGGCATTCTTATACGAGTTTTTCTTCTGTTCTCCTTAACTGATGATGGAAATAGGCAAAGGCATGCAGTGATATAACATTTTTATATATGGGATTATTCTTTTTTCCCCCCTTAAATGCAGTTCCATTATGAGTATAAAGATTAGCTTCTTCCATCCTTGTTTAATAGAAGATATTAAAAATAATATTTAAAATATTAGATATTAAGAAATATTTTAATATCCGCAGCATTAACAGGTAATTTAAGAGATGTGAAACACCTTAATAGAAAACAATATTGTTATTTCAAGTTCCTTACTTTTTCATTTTTTTCATTTTATCTTTTTAATTCCATTCTCTTACGTAATCGGTTCTCTGGCTAGGACCTACATTGGCACAAGAGGCAATTATTACAATTTGGTCCTCTGAAACAAGGAAGTTTATGCTAGTGGTGGGCAGGTATGAACAGCAAAGAGTAGAAGACAATTTCTGGAAGCTTGGGGCTCAAATAAAGGAGCCTGAATTGTATGTGATTTACTATCCAGTCAGACACCAGATACACAACAGACTGTCAAGGCAGACCAGTCAGACTAGAGCTAGCACCATTCCCAGCCACCTATCCCAAGAAGCATCCAATCACAAACCAACCCCAGAGAATTCAGATTCCACACAGACTATAAGTACTGTAAGGCAATCCCCATTTCTGGACTGTTGCACTGAGGAATCCCCACCAAAACGCAGGGCAAAATGTCTGCAGAAGCTGTGATCTGAGCATGACTGCATCTGAACCTGGAAAGCCTCAACCAAAAAGTAGACATGAAAGTGTTTGGACATACAGGGAACAATGGTGGCATAGAAAAGGTCTATTGTGGGTATGTAGCATTTCTGCAGTAGTCAAGATTCTGCTGCATTTGATATTTCCTGTTGCATGCTGTTATGCTTTTCGAGGACAATAGCTGTGTAACGTTTTCCAAAAGAAAATGCATAGAAGTTTTAGCATACCATGAATGTATCAATATACTGATTTATGCCTGATCCTGTAGTCATTGCATCTATCAGGTAATATAAGTGATACTGTAGAACAGTGTTTCTCAACCTTGGCAACTTTAAGGTAGTGAATTAGGTAGTGAATTTAACACATATAGAATATGGTACCATTTATTTGTACTCCTTCCTATCCTTACCTGTGCATTATTTCTTATTGGGAATAATTATTGGGTGAGGTCAGAATATCTTTGCTACTTCTCCCACTAATCACTTTGGGGAAACCAGCATTTTCTCATATATTTATTTGTCTTGTAAACCGCCCCCCCCCATCTGCTAGGATTCCTGGCAGTTAACCAAATAAATATATGTAGCATAAAATATCCACAGTAAATATATATCAGGTATACATAAATAAATAACAACATCCAAAACTAAGCTCAGAATAAAACCAACAGCAAAACAAAAGCCCAGATGGCTGCTGCTCATACCACAAAAGCTTTTTGGAGGAGCTCCATCTTCAGCATCTTCCAAAATGAGCAGACCAAGGGAGCCAACCTGATCTCTATTCCAAAGAAAAGCAGTGCCTCAAACCCGCTTACTTTGCAGAAATGGGGTACCATCAACAGCTTCTCAGGGGGACAACTGAGTCAGTTGGGTTGATCCTGGAGAATGCAGTCCTGAAGATATCTAGGTGCCAAGCAATTAATGGTGTCATAGGATAAAACCAACACTTTGAATTGCACCTGGAAGCCTACTGGAAGCCAATGCAGCACCCTCAGCACAGGTGTAATGTGCTCTTGGCAACATGTAGTAGCTGATAAGCAGGCTGCTGCATTTTGAGCCAATTGCAACTTCCAGATGGTCTTCCAAGACAGCTCCACGTAGAACACATAGTAATCCAGATGGCTGGTGATGAGGTCATGTGTTACTGAGGCTAGGTCCTTCTGCTCCAAATAGGGCCTCAACTGGTATATGGTCTGAAGATGGGCTGAAGTCCCCTGGCCACAGCTTTTACCTGTCCAATGAGCAATAGCCATGACTGAATCCAGGAGGACCCCCAGTTCACGAACCTGCTCCTTCAGAGTTAGTGCTTAACCATCTAGAGGCAACACTGGGCAGAAAGCCAGAACATGCGAACGGCAACTGCATCTTGCTTGGGCTCAACTTTAGCCTATCTCAGTACAGTACCTCGGTGCACTGATGGTAGCATATCTGGAACTGATGGCTGATCTTTCCCCATGATTTCATCTAAATATTAAATAATAGCAGAGGAAGAACTGAATCCTGAGGCAGTCCACAAGAGAGCAGCCATTAGGCCAGTCTTTCCCTTCCTGTCACCACTATTTTGATGTCTCTACTGAGGAAAGCATGAAAGCACAGATAGTCCTTGCTTACAGACTGCCTTGTTTAACAACTGTTTGAAGTTACAGTGATGTAAAAAAAATAGCTTTGCAACCAGTCCTCACATTTACAACCGTCACAGCATCCTGCAATCACGTGATCACCATTTTGTGTGCTTTGCAACTAGCTTGCAACAAGCAGAGTTAATGGGGTGGAAGGAAAATCATAAGTCTCATAACACATGATGTTTGCTTAACGACAGAAGGGAAAGCGAGGTTGTAAGCCCATCGCAGTCATGTGATGTTTCATTTAGTGACTGGTGCTTAGCAACTGAGTTGCTGGTTCCAATTGTGGTTGCTAAGCGAGGACTACCTCTTCAAGCAGTGCCTCCAATCTCCAACTGTCATAGACGGTCTAGAAGCATACTGTGATCTCAGCATTAACAGCTGCTAAGAGGTCTAATAGGACTAAGAGGTTTCTTAGCCTCATACGCAATACGTGAAACTGAGCTTTCTTAGTTTTCTTTTTCTTTTTGTAAAATTATTTTTTTTAGCAAGAGATACTGCCATGTTGTATGTTTTATCACACAATGTCCCCAGACAAGCTTTCCTAAAACAACAAGGCATTTTATTTCTTTAGCTGCAAAGATTTGGGGATGTGTTGTTTTATGCTTAGCAAAAGATTTAAATGACTATATACTAAGTTACAAAAACAGAAAAAATTTCAGAGGTGCATGAATAAGAGTCTCAGTTTAGCAGCTTGTTTTTGATTCTTTGAAACAGTGCAAAAGCAAAGTGTCAGCATTTTGCATATAATGCAGGACAAAAATTTTGATAATGCTTTCTCAGAATTTAGTGCCTTTCATTCAAATTAAATATACTCGGAAACAAATACACAGATGACCAACTTTACCACTTTGTAGTATGTTTTTTGTATGTGTCCATGTGTAAATCACATTTTGATTATTTGAAATTTGTTCATTATTTCTTAATGATGGCATTTAGCTACCGCATGTGTTGTGTAGCTGTGTACATACAAACACACACAGACACGAAGGAAGAGCTGTGTAAACATGAAGGGTTATCCACCCATGTCACAGACATATTAAAAGTATGCCAACTTTCATCAATATTTTAGTGTTTTGGTTCAAAGTTAGTATTTTTACTGCCCATATAGTTGCAGGGGGCAAATATATTCTTTAAAATAATATTTGGATATCCTCTGTCATGTGCATAATTTACAAAGTTCTGGTGTAAAAGTAGAACTTCAGCTGCAATTCTATATATTGGAAATAAGCCTGCTGAACTAAGTGTGGATCTCCTTTGAGGTAAAAATGCAAAAGCTTGGACTTTTAGCACAGTATAAGAATCTAAAAGGAAATGGCCTTTTTAGGAACTGAGGCACAGCTCTTCCCTAATAAGTGCTAAGGGCAAGTTTCAAGCTCTGCCTGAAATTGACAAGACTAACCAGTTACATGCAGAAGGCTTTTGCCGCCTAACCAGCTGGCGGCTTGCAGCCACAGCATACTAGGCAAACAGCCAGTGCTAGCAATTCCTCTCAATTGTGTAAAAATTGTGTAAAAGTAGACAATTGGGTAAAAGTAACGCAGTTTCCAATACTCCACTACAGAGATGATCTGGATTTCATGGATCATATTTATAAGATAGTAAGAGGAAAGTTGTTTGCCTGTTTATGAAATGTGAAAGAAAAAATAATCACTAATGGTAACTAATATTTATTCATTTATTTGTCATATTTCTCTACCGCCCATCTCACATACGATGACTCTGGGTGGCTTACAGATAATAAAAATCACAAATCACTAAAAACAGTACCATATAAATATAAAATATAAATATCCATAATACCGTATAAATATAAAATATAAATATCCATAAGTTTCAGCAAGTTTATTGAATTGCAATGTACTTAGTGTTGTTTTCAGTATCCAAAGATACTACTATTGAGTATTCTTTATTTTGGGGTAAGAAGAAATTTTCATTACTTAACTAATAATTTTCATGGCAGTCATTAATTTCTAACAATTGAGAAACAAAGAAGTAACAGTCTACTAATCCAAGAGGGAACTATCATCTCTCAAAGTAAGAGTACAATAACTTATTCTCTCTACAATAAAAAGAGAACAAGGCAACTAAATATATCTATATACTACTAAAACTCTCATTGTCTTTATCAGTTTGTCTGTTTGTACCCTCAAGTTAGCCCAAATGGTGCATGATACTGCAACGATTTTTGAATCAAGGTATCTAAAATCTGCTAACTTAAAGAATGTGTAAAAAATCCAGATCCCTTTACTCCTGTGCAACTGAAATTTCCACGATGTTCAGACCAGTTTTATTTGAACCTTGTGGCTGTTGCAGCATCCCCATGGTCACATGATCATGATTTCCAACACTCCCTGCCAGCTGCCCACAAACAAAGTCAATGGGGAAGCCGGCAGGAAGTTGGAAGTTGCTCCCGCTCCCACTGCTTTTTTGCCCTCCTGTGATCATTCTGTTTAGGTAAGCAAATATTGATTTATTATTGAGGTTTGTTTGCCACTACAATCATTTTTCTATTTATGATATATACTCTTCCTAGATTATCATGGGACTGTCCAGCATTGGGGTAAAAGAAATACGAAAAGTGAAAGGTCCCCTGTGCAAGCACCGAGTCATGTCTGACCCTTTGGGGGGACGCCACTTTTGCGACGTTTTCTTGGCAGACTGTAGCGGGGTGGTTTGCCATTGCCTTCCCCAGTCGTCACCTTCCCCAGGAAGCCGGTGCTCATTTCACCGACCTTGGAAGGATGGAAGGCTGAGTCGACCTGAGCTGGCTACCCGAGAGAAAATCCAGCTTCCACTGGGATCGAACTCAGGTTGTGGGGAGAGTTTCGGTTGCAATACTGCCGCCTACCACTCTGCGCCACACGAGGCTGTAAAAGAAATATAGTCAGCCTAAAATTTAATGTTCATTCTGGTCACATCAGACTGTAGTACCTTTCTCTCAAAGGATAACCCAATGGGTCACAGGATTGTCTAGGGTAAAGGTAAAGGTTTCCCTTGACATGAAGTCCAGTCGTGTCCGACTCTAGGGGGCGGTGCTTATCTCCGTCTCAAAGCCGAAGAGCCGGCATTTGTCCGTAGACACTTCCGTGGTCATGTGGCCAGCATGACTACACGGAACGCCGTTACCTGCCCGCTGAAGCGGTACCTATTAATCTACTCACATTTGCATGTTTAGTCAAGCAGACCTAATATGCAATACATTAAAATCCACAACTGGTCATGTTCCTGTGCTTCTACTTTCCAGATCCAAAGAATTTCTCTTGTCCAGACAAAAGCTTAATCCATCTTTCAGTGTTGCACAGTTGTATATATGGCTTGCTATCTTCACACCTATGATTGCTGCCTGAGGAGCTCTCCCCATGCAAACTGTAATTATAAATCTATATTTGGTGATCATTCTGTTCTATTCTTAAACCAGAGATCAAATATTTTCCATAGGACGAATTTGGAAAGTAAGCATAAAGGTTAAATTGATCATTCTGAAGGTTGCCTAAAAACCTATATCTGTCACCACAGGGAGGATGTTAACATGTCCATAGGTATCATTAAGAATTTGTCACGTCCTTAAACTCTCAGGAGAAATTTCTAAAGATCAGACAACTCATGGATTCTTTTTGTGCTTGGTCATTTTTAAAGGATTGGTTACTTAGCATAAAGGAAGTTGACATTTTAATACAATCTCCCCATACCACACTGTGAAGTCTATTTGCTTTGTTCCAAGTTGTCACCTTGGGAGAATAATTAAACTAACCTCTCAACTCAATGTAATCTATATTTACTGAGCAGTAAATGGTAAGCAAACTAAGCAATATTTTAAACTTAAAAAGAAAAATCTAATCAACATTATGTTGATTAAAATAATGGTCTATTTTCAAGAAAAAAGAGCTGAGCACATTCAAAATTGTCATGCCTGCTCTTCAATGCTCTCCCAGTGGTTTATATAAATTAATCCGTATAGAAATTCATTTCCTAAACCAACAAATGGGCTGCTTTAGATATTATGTTATTTTGTGTGCTTAGAGTGACTGCCAATTGTGGGGGAAGGGGGAGTGGCATCTTTTTCTGTTTTGTTCTTAAATTATGCAGCTTTCTCCTGCTGTAGTAAATAATTCATAAGTCTGCATTAGTGAATAAGAAATAAATTATTAGTAACCAAAGCTTCAGTGCACTGGATACGAAACATTTTGCAGAACAGTGGTTAAGGTCATGTGTTTTTTTCAGATTTAATACTATATACACAGGGAATGGTAGGAAACAAAATTATCCTGAAGAAGGAATTTGCACTGATAAACAGTGGACAGACATAATTCTTCCTACTCATGACTTCTGAATTAAACATAGAATAAACGTACACACTAAATCTGATCTTGAAAGTCAAATTAAATGCAATTAAATGAAAGGCCATTTAATTTTGTAATATCTATATTTTAAAATGTCTTTATCTTTTGTAAGATAAATAATTTTCCTTGCTGATCTTGTACTTGGGACTTTAGTTCAGACATAATACTAAGATTCAGACAAACAGCCTGAGCTGCTTAGGAGGGGCAGTATAGAAATGAAATGAAGAAAATAATAAAACGTAGACTAATGCTCTGCGTGCATAGGCTAAGTAAGTTTGAGGTTCCTTCTCCATTCATCACCTTATTCAACTTTTTAAAAGAGTTCCCATGCATGTCATTCTAGAACTACCTGTTGCTTTTGGGGTTCGGATAGGAAGTGCGGGTCTGGCTACACCAGTGTTAAAGTGCAGGAGTTGGAAGGAAAAACACTTTCTCTTTAAAACTGAGTAAATGCAAGTCAAGTCTGACATTGATTTTAAATTATGATCACATCCCTTTTCCAAGAACATGCTTTAAGGCATTTTTTGCCAGGTTTCCTGACTGGGAAAGTGGTACTATATGATTCTATTATTTCAATTAACTGTGGAGATGATTCTCTCTCTCTCTCTCTCTTTTTCCAGGAGGGAGATAGTAGTTTAATACTCAAGAATATGAATCTTTTGGATTTGCAGAAATGATGTATTTTGTTTACTCTGTCATAATAATTATAGTGAGACTTGGAAAGTGGGGGAGGGGGCAAATGAAGGGTAGATTCAGGGAGGTTAAGGCTGTATTAGTTTTGTCTGTCTTTTAGATGTTATTGCAAATACTACCAAGTAGTCCTTTCCTAATGCTTGTTTAAATTTATAGTGCAATCCTATGCTTTGTTTTAGTAAATAAATTCAGAGAGCTTCTAAGGATGTGCATTTGGGAACATGGGCTATTTCATATGTCATCACAATGGGTACCTAAGCACATTTCATTATCAAAACATATACACAGTAAAATGCTGCTTTCTGCTTCAGAGAGTGTATTCACAGTAGAAAAATGTGAAATAAGTCACCTGAATTCATGAAGTGATGGAACAGCAAAGAGGACCACTGGGATGGGTACATAATAGTTCAGAAATTGGGGAGGCATCTCCTTAACTCTTGCAAAGGTTAAGAATACAGAAATGAATTAGTGCTTCATAATATGAAAATGTTTGAGGAAGAAACTAACCATAGCACAGTAGTTTTTGTTAAAGTGAGGAGGAAATGTCACTGCTAAATTTAGTTGCACTGTAGACTGGAAATCTGTTAGAAGAACTGGCACATAGGAATCTACTATTATTAAAGCTTTTTGGCTACTTTTTCTGGGTCAAATCTAGGCCTAAAGGACTAAACGCATTTTACTGAAAATAAGCTCTGCTGAATTCAGTAGCCCATTAGGGTAAAGGTAAAGGTTTCCCTTGACATTAAGTCCAGTCGTGTCCGACTCTAGGGGGCGGCGCTCATCTCCGTTTCAAAGCCGAAGAGCCGGCGTTTGTCCGTAGACACTTCTGTGGTCATGTGGCCAGCATGACTACACGGAACACTGTTACCTGCCCGCCGAAGCGGTACCTATTAATCTACTCACATCTGCATGTTTTCGAACTGCTAGGTTGGCAGGAGCTGGGACTAGCAACAGGAGCTCACCCCGTCATGCGGATTCGAACCGCCAACCTTCCGATCGGCAAGCTCAGCAGCTCAGCGGTTTAACCCGCAGCGCCACCGCGTCCCATCAGTAGCCCATGGGACTGACTTTTATGTCTGGAAAACGCTTTTAATCAGTATTTGTGTGTGTGTGTGTGTGTGTGTATTATTATTGTTAGGAATTTTTATTATAATAATAAAATCTAATACAAACTAAACTTAAAGAGAACAGAATGCTAAGCATTCTGTAAAAAGTGCAAGGAAAAAGGAAAAAAAGGAAGAAAAGAAAGAGAAAAGTAAGAATATAATGAAGAGAAAAGAAATATATAAAGAAGTGACTTTCAACCCTCATCACAACAAGTATAAACAAATTTAGTGACTCTTCACCCCCTCTAAGGTTACAAACAATTATCCCTTCATCCCATATCCCATTCCTTATCTATAGGCAAATCTACAAAGCATCAACTTTTAAGGCCTGGTATCAGCAGAAAGTCCATACAGGGTTGCTAGAAGGAACAACTTACCTTGTTTTAACCTTGATCAAATACATCAACTTTATATTCCTTCCTTTTACTCCTAACAGCCTTACTCTTTTGTAGTCCCAAAAGATAGGCTTGTGTTTTTTTCCTCTGCCTAGAATCTTTAGTCCCCTCTAGTGTCCAGTTTTCCAAAACACAAAATTACTTATTTTTGTTATGCCTTGCAAAAACCAAAACAGATCTATTTCCCATGAGAAGCTGTTCTTTATAATTAATTCCAAAATCTTATTGTAAAAGTTTCTATATTCCAAATTTATCTGGACCCTTAGTCCATTTATAACTTTTTAAGATCAAAATCTTATTTAGTTTTTTGCTGTTTATTTCAAATTCTTTAAATTCTTAAGCTTATGATTAAAATTTTCTTTCATTCAGGATTGAAGGCCAACTCACCCAGCATTTTCAAACTTCTTGTTCTGAAGGTCTCTAATAGCTTAAAAGTAGTTAATAAGCAATTTCTGAAAGTGATTAGAAGGTGATGTTAGTGAACTTAATGTCCTTTAAAAGGCGCTGGCCATGGTTGCGAGCAAAATAGCTCTTCCTGTCGTCTCCCAGCTCTCACACCCATGGGAGATCACTGTCCTGTGGTCTCCTTGCGGGCAGCAGCTGTCTGGGCACATGTGGGCAACCTCCCATCCTTTCCTTATCTGGAGAGGTTCCAAGGAACTGGTCTACTCACCAGTTCCTTGGTCTTTGCTGCAGTCATCGGCTCTGCTTTCCTGGAGACATCTTCAGTCCACCATTCCTGCTCTGGAAGCCGAAAATGCTTTTAATCAGTATTGACAGAGAGAAGCATGTAAAGTGATCCCAGATAGTAGATGCATTACTGTATGGGCTATTTCAGAAAAGAAGTAAGTCAGATTTTGTGATCATTGATTAACATAAGTCAGTTTCAGGGACTATCACAGAATATATATACTAGATTTATTCATAGTGTTTCATCTGAAAAAAAAATTCTTGAAAATGTGATTGATTACCTTAAAAATAAATAGGGCAATGATCATCAACAAAATTAAAGGTAAAATGCAAAAATGTTCCAAAGAACATATTCAGAGGCCAACAGCATACTGAGTAGAAGAATTTTAGAAAACATTTATGTAGAGTTCATAGCCTCCTAAAATCTCACATCAAATTACACATTTTCAAAGCCTGCTGATGCAGATTGTAACTATCTGAATTTAAAACTTCCAGCAATTATTGCCTTTCAGTCTCTATATACAGTATTCCTGCTGTATCTGTGCTGTGGATTGTTGTAGGTTGCCCCAAAGTACTCCAGTAATTCATAGCATAAGTTCTGGAAGATCTTACCTGTTCAGTGCTTTCTCTCAGTTTTGAGTGTATAGTAATGATCAGGCACGACTGGGATTGTCAGAGATTCTCTGGTGGCAGGTCCCATTTGGGTCATTGGTTTATACCTTTGCCTGGCTGCAGTGTACTTATATACATGTGAATGGTATGCATCACAGCTTGTATGCATGTCTGAGAGTGCACACAAAAATGTTTAATCATTCCTCTGCTTTGACCTTTCATGGGATTCTTGAGGATTCCTTGGAAGTCCCATACTGTATATTTTCCTCTAATTTCCTGCAATGATATCTGACGTTTTCTTCTTTGGGCAACCTAAACTTATCGACATCCCCATTTCTAATTTTATGGAGTTGGACGCCTTCATAATTGTGCTGACTTTCGCAGAAGACCACGTTTCCTTTGAATTATAATTAAAAATAGTAGCAGCATCACTGATGATGGGGACCTAAGCTGGAATGAGGGTTTCACTTCTTCTCTTTAATTTATGTCATGTTTCTGGTAAGACACCAGAAAAAGATGCTCTCTTCTTCTGTCCTAGATAATTTCACAGCGGCACTGCAACTAGCAAAAGACAAATGAGAGAAAGTGCCCAAATGCAGTGCTTTTCCTGACCCCTGCAGCTTGCTTGCCTCCAGAGGATTGGAAGCCTTGTTCTAAATAGACACAGTACCCTTTTTTATATGTTTTCAGATACTTAAATTAGATAAATCTGTAACTTCAGGGTTTAAAGGAATTAGCTATTATCATGCAGGACCATCTGATAAATAGCATTCATATAACCGGATTGGGTAATCTATTTACAGACAAATGTGGATCAAAAACTTCAGGAAGTTGGATACTTTTGCAGCTGACTGATAAAGGTCTGGTGTGTGGATACTTCATATTTTCTGGCTATTTTTATTTGCTCTAACATGTTTATATTGTTATTAGGGTTTTGTTTTTGTTTTGTTCAGTGTACATAATCCATACATTATATATCACAGGCAATGGGCATATTTTAAAGTGAAAAACTGAGCTATCACCACCAACTATTCTTTTAACAAAGTTTCAGTTTGGATTCACTGTGCTGCATGGCAGTCTTGCAGTCAAACAAACAAACAAACAAACAACTAACTAACTAACTAACTAACTTACTTCTTTAAAACTGCAGGTGTTGGTGAGGAAGAACTTTGGTGGATACCAAAAGGACTTTCTCTGGAGAGATTGGGGCCCATAGAAACCACGCTGGGGGTCACTGCCTTAGAGCATGCAAAATAAAATTAGTCCAGCGATACTAAAGTATTGGTATTACATTTTGAGTCTGATTTCCTTGGCTCTGTCTTCAACTATATCTGTAAGGGTCATAATCCTAATCTGTTTTGAGAGAAACTGCTTCAGAATATTTTCTTGTTTCTCAGAGTTTAAAAACTGTTTCAGCCCTTTTGCCTAGGTCATGGTTCTTGCAAATTTTCAAGTGTGGGGTGTCTTCTGAACAAACCCTGTGCAATTTATCCATGTGTGGGCTTTCTTCCCATGATCTATAATTTGCATTTTTCAGAATTCAAAACCTATGGGTAATTCTGGATACATCTGAATTCTGTTGGAAAAAAAAGCCCAACAGTGTCTACCTTTCTCAAAGGCGAAACTAGTATGCCTGAGTAGTTGGTTACTGAGTTTCACATTATATCTCAAAGGCAATTAGCCAAAGCATTTTATCCTTCATTGGGAACTAGGTCTGTCTGTGCAGACAGTAGCACATCTGTGGCCTGATAGATAAAATGGATGATCAAGGAGTGCAAATACTGTTGTACTCACTATCTTAAAGGAGACCTAACAAAATTCACTGGATTGTTCAAGAAGGCAGATCAGGCAGAGTAAGACAAAGAAAGAAAATGTATGAGCTATTAGCCTGTCTTAATGGCAAATGTGTTACTCATTCCAAAATAAAATTGGCTGAGGCTCTTTTCTGATGCTTACAATGTTAAAATTACAGCTACCTTTGCAATCTTTCATGGATTGCTGGATAGTTTGGAAGACAGCTAGTAAATTTTATTAGGAGACTCCTATTAGGTTGTGCTGGGAAACTTAAAAGAGTAGAGTTATCAGATATTACATATGTACTTTAGACTTTAAAATCTGTCATAATGCTTGTAAATCACATTATACCCAGCCTTTTTTTTAATTGTGTCACATTTCTCTATATAAAGGCTTTAAAATATTGTACCTAATCTTCTTGAAGAAAAAAGACAGCCCAGACATTTTTTGCATGCATCTTCTTCTTATCTAGTGTGTTGTTCCTGAATTGAAATTAGGTTGCCATGCATAGCAAGCTAATGCAAAGATTCTAAGAAGCAGGTCTGGAATGCATTATGTTAAAAATAGGGCTGCTGTATTTGGGCTGCAAAAATCCAGATGATTGGCAAAGATGGCAACAAAGAGGTCCTGAAAATTAACTCTTTGCTTCCATTGACTGATTTTTTGCAATTGTAATGTAGTAGCATTTGAGAAAAACAGTTTTAATTTTCAGGAAAAGTAAAATATGTGAAATGCTGACACTGTATAATATTAACAAGGCTTAATAATAACAAACTGAAATATACAGGAAAACAGCAACTATTCCATCTGAACAACATGTACTGTGTATGATACCTGTCTTGATTCCTTAGGGAGGAAAGAGAGGGACAGTATTTAATCACAAGTACTCAGACCCAGTCCTGCATGGCTACATCGTCTGACCTGAAGCTTTTCTTGCTTTTTTATCTCCTCTGTTTTTGTGAATGCTACTAACTACTCAAACATGATTCTAAAACCAAATGCTCAAATCAAGACTCAAGTTGTTCTTCAGAAGTATATTATATTGACGTAAAGAGAATGAACTTTCAAGTTAAAAAAAGCACTGTTTGCTTGCTTTTGTTTGTTTGGTGTAAGCTGAAAGCACCTTCCCCTTACTTTCAGACAACCCCATTGCCAGGTATTTGAATGCTTTTTTCATGCTAGGCCAATGCCATGCCATGACATTTGAAAGAAGCTTGAAATGGGAAATGCTTTCCATTCCCAGCAACTAGTTGCATATATTGGATGAATCAGAACTTCTGGGATGTTAAAACATTGATTATATCCAAAATATAATTAAAGAAGGTTTTTCCATGTGAGTCTTAAAAGGGCTTGTGCTTGAATCAGTTTATGCTGTTACTGCAAACCTATCTTGTCTAGAATAAGTGTTCAATTTCTCTTCTACAATGCCACAATGGATTGATGACATCTACAAAGGATGCAAATTGATTCTCTCATTTGCCTTAGCTTTCTCCTGTTTTATGTGTATGTTTTATGGTACTGTGGATGGTTTGGGATATAAATAAATGTGTGCGTGTGTTTGTGGGGGATATCTGTTTTGTGTTTAAAGTCATTTTTAAATAAGCCAAATAATAAGCCAGTCCAGTCAGCTTTATGTCCTGGGTTGTTCTGAAGTTGTTACACGTGACTTTCTAATATGAGCAAACCAGAAAAGTACCATTTATTTATTGTTTATTTTGCAGCATTTATATGTACCCCAATTAATAGACTCTGGGCGGTGTACAAAATATACACTGAACAAAACTCTACCCACATCCACATTTAAAAACAGATCAATGACATAATACTGGACAAAACATTTATAAGATAAAGGTCTCCTTTGAGCAGAGTTACATCTCCCATTGACCACTTCTATATTCTCCATGTTGTGTTTTGGCAACAATATGGGATTAGTCTGCCACTGCCGCCTTCTAGGATGTTTTTCCAATCTCCCAGTCTAGCTTACAGCCCCAGCATTGCCAATGGTCTTCTACTGAAGCTTAGCTGCTGAGCCCAAAGAAGGTTGGTCAGGTGCTGCACTGCTGAGATACTATGTCTGGTTACATGAAACGAAAACTGAAGGGAGCCAAGATGTTGTGGTCATCGTTTGGCTAATAAAACTGAGGATGCGGTTATCTGAATATGCCCATTGCATTGTGTGAAAGATGGGAAATGATGTGAGGAAAAATGTTGGTATTTCTGACTATTTGAAACCTGTCATATTTATGGTGGCATTTATTACACAGTGAGCTTAGTTGCCTAATAAATAGAGCCATTATGTTCAGATTTCTGCTTGTGGCATCATTAAGTGGTTTTTACTGAGTTGCCAAATTTGAGACAAATTTTCAGAATTGTATCCTCAGTGTATAGCTTTTCTAAATACTAAAATCACTGAACTTTATCTAAGTTTACCCATCTGATCTAGTAAATGGAGTGGAAATATAATTGTGCAGGCTTTGAGCTGTAAGGTACCATGGTGAATTTTCTAAGTGTTTACCAGCTTTTAAAAGTGAGCATGTAAAGTGAGTCACCCTCAACTTTTGGGTCTCATTTCTGAGTAAAAGGTGTGAGTATTGTTGGGGGAAATAGAGGAGGAGGTGTTCAATAGCACCAAAAATCTCAGTTTTAATATATGTTTAGAATTAAAACTTATGGTTTAAATGAATGGTAATTATTTTATGTGGGACAACAGACATCCATGACAATATTAATAGCTTATTATCTGTGCTTTTAAATTTTTATCTGTTAACTTATATCAACACACTGCTTATGTTGACAAACTTTCAGTTTTTACCATCCGGATGGAACACGGGGAAACAGCCTTAGAACTGACAATGAAGATACTGAAGTGGTGTATAGCTTCTGCCTTTTAAGAGTAATGATCAACAGCAAAGGAACAAGTAGTCAAGAAATACACCACAGATTAGCACTTAGTAAAGTAGCAATGAAATTCTTGGAAAAGAATTCAGGTGCTTGGATGTGTCTACACATACGAAGATCAGAATCATGCAAGCAATGATTTTCTGTGCGACACTCTATGGAAGTGAAAGTTGGACATTGAAGAAGCAGGATAGGAACAGCATTGAGGCTCCTGAGAATGACATTGATAACCAAGAAAACAAACAAATGTATCTTCCAGAGTGCTCACACGAGGCACAAATCACCTGGGTCAAATGATTGTATTTTGGACACATTATGCAAAGACCAACTCTCTGGAGAAGTCTGTAATGCTGGGAAAGGTGGAAGGAAAGAGAAGGAAAGGACCACTAGCAACAAAGTGGGTGGACTTGATTTACAGCACCAATGGATGCACTGTCGGAAGACCCGAGGGGCCGAGTTGGGGATATATTATCCTGGAGAAGGTCTATTTATGTGGTTTCTAAGCATTGACAGGGAATTTATGGCACATAACCAGTAAAATGTGCTAAGTAGGATTTGATTATCAGGGTTTTACTTGGTTTCTAAATTGTGAAAATTTGGCTAAAGTAGTAAATAAAATAAAAGTGTACTTTAAAATGTATATATACTGTAAGAAAATAAATTTGGAATGCATTATTAAGGATAAAATATGCTTTAGGGATATTTGAATATTTACGTAAATGTGAATATTCATGCAGACGTCTGTGTGGAAACTGGACAGAAAATATTATGGAATAACATATTCAGAAGTGAATATGTTGTGAAACTCACACTTGGAAAGTTTAGCATACAGCTGGGCATCCCTCAGCTTTTGCAGCACTTGCCTAACTAGTGGGATGTGGTCTTCTAAGCTTTCAGAGTGGATCAGAATATCTTCTAAATACACCAGGACCCCTTTGTACAAATGCTCATGGAGGACCTCATTGATATATTGCATGAATACTCCAGAGGCCCCAGCCAACCCAAAAGGGAGAACCTTGTACTGGTATGATCCCAGTGGGCAATTGAAAGCCGTTTTCCACTCATCCCCCTCCCTGATGCGGATTCTGAAGTAGGCTTCTTTGAGATCAAGCTTGGCGAACACCTTGCCTTTCGATAGGTGTGACAGCATGTCCTTCATTAGAGGCAGAGGGTATTGGTTGGTTACTGAGATGGCATTTATTCCATGGTAATTGGTACATAGTGTCAAGGAGCCATCCTTCTTTGCCCGGAAAAGTACCGGGGTGGCCAACAGGGAGTTAGCCGGTTTGATAAAACCCCTAGCTAGGTTTTTATCTATGAATTCCCCGAGGACCTTTTTCTCAGTTTCTGACATAGTGTACATTTTCAGCTTAGGCAGCTTAGCTGCTGGGTCAATTTCTATGGCACAGTCTGTTTTTCTGTGAGGTGGTAATTGGTCAGATTCTTTCTCATCAAACACATCAATAAAGTCTGAGTATTCGTCTGGTATGGCTACTGTTGCCTCTGGCTTTCCCACAGGTATCTGATTCAGGAGTATTCCCACCACATCACTCTTTTTAAGTGGTGGGACCGGTGGGTTGCTAACACCGTCTTTAAATGTTAAAGTGCCCATCCCCCAGTCTATTTGTGGTCTTCTACTTTTTAGCCACGGTAGCCCCAATATGATTGAAGAGTTCGCTATGGGGGCTACAATAAATTTCTTTGTGCCCCCCCAACCTCATGGCTACAGTTTCAGTTCGAAACTCTACGGGGCCCCCGTGAGCAATGGTACCATCCATCTGGGTAAAACTAATGGGCTGTTTAAGTCTCTTAGTTTTGAGGCTTAGTGTGTTGATTACTGTGGGGTGTATTAAGTATTTGGTGCACCCCGAGTCTAACATCGCTGTCAGGTTGGCTTTGTGACGTGTTCTTAAGTTCTTTAATTCCATGCTGACTAGTAACGTGGGGCAGTCATCACTCACCAGAGGGTCTTCCCTTTCCTCCTCCTCAGAAGCAGGTGTGTTGCGCCTGGGATTTTCCACCTGCTCGCGGGCGCGATTCAAAACAGGTGAAATTCATTTCCCACTGGCTTCTGTTCTTCTGGCTCCGAGTCCTCACTTGACTCCAGCAGTGGCCCCACATCTAGGTCTCTGTGGGCCAGCACGGTCATGGCGGCTCCTTTGCGTTTGGTTGGTGGGGTCTTGGCCGGTTTCGCTCCCAATTTGGCTGCCTCTGGTGCTCCGCAGGGACACTCCGCTGCTCGATGTGTGTCTTTACCGCATTTTAAGCAGCTGCCTTTCTTTCAGGTACGGTCTTTGAGGTCCTCTTTCTCTTCGAACAGCTTTTGTTGTGCAAAGGGGAATTGGCCCGGAGCCCTGGTATTCCTCTCTGCTGCTTGTGCTCTCAGTTGCCTATGAAATTGGTACTGGGTGTTCTCGACCTCCCCAGCCAGGCAGATCCATTCTTTTAGAGTAAGGGGATCCCCTTTGCATAGTGCCCATCTTAGGACCTCCAGTTGCAAGCCACTCTTGAAGTAATCAATCTTGGTGGTCTCTGACCAGTCCATGACTTTCCCTGCCAAGGCTTTGAACTCCATGGCGTACTCTGCCACACGTTTCCCCCCTTGCCTGAGCTGCTGGATGGCTGATTTTGCCCTCATCTTATCTAGTGGGTCCTCGAACCTCTCCCTCAGGGCTTTCATGAACTCCCTCAAACTGTGTAGCTCAGGTGCCATGGCATCATGCTGCTGCACGTAGCAATCTGCTGCGGCTCCACGAAGCCTCATGCCGACCTGGCTCAACTTCTTGTATTCTGTGGGGAAGCAGGACCCAAACATTCACATACAAATGGACACGCTGGTCAAAAAAAATGCCAGCTGTCAGGGATCTCCACTGAATTTGACTTATATCTCCTTCGGAGTCCTCAGATGTGCCTCTTCGCCTGTGGGAGGTCGTCCTGACTTCTCTTGGCTTTCCACGTGGCCCCCACTCCTTCATTGCCTAATTGGGGAGCTGAACCCAATAACCCTGGTGGGGGTTATGGTGTGGTGTCTCCCTCGCAGGTCCGGCGATGCCACCCTGGAGAGCTGGGTCAAATTTCCGCCATGGGATATGCCATGTTGTCAAGGGTTTTCAACACATGCTACATCATCACCTCCATGGCGGACATCCTCACCTCCAAACCACAAATTGCTTGTGGGGTCCCATTTGTGTCTGTCACAGTCCCATGAGACCTCGGGCTCAACACCCTCACTTGTGCCTCCAGGGGTGGGGGTGCTCTCCCCTCCGCCACCTTGGTGCCTGACTGTGAGGGGCCCATCTATGGTTCTTCCACTATTGTGTCCGGAGTCTTGGGTTCTCTCACAAAGTCGAGGGTAAGGAGTGTGTTCTCCACCTCTGTAGTGCTTACCGGGGTTCCATTTTGCACTCGCTTTCTCAGCTCCCGGAGCTCCCTTCCGACTCTACCTTTTCTTCTTCCTCTGTGGCGTACAGCACCGTCCTCTCAGTGGAGGTTGAGGGTGATGGCTCCTTCGCCTTAGATCTTCCATGTTTCGGCATTATTTCATTAACTCTCAACTGAGTTACTTTCCCAGGGAGAGTTCTCGAATACAATGCATTCGCAGCTTAATGTCAGCACTAGATCATTTAAGCATTCACACAATGACAGTCAGGAGACCAGGATCCTTTAACTGTTTAATGAAGCGAAATGCCTAGGACAGAGGTAAAGCTGCGAATGGAGAATTCCCGCTAAAAAGTACATTTAAAACTACATTCCCTTGATTGCCTTCCTTTCCCATGAAAGTATGTCACCCCCCTTCCCATCCAGGTGGTGTTGCTGGTGTATCTCTACTGACTGGCCTTGATGTGAACCATCAATAATGCAATTCACATTCCAACTCAACACCCCCTCCCATCCGGTGACAGAGAGTCTACCCCATTGATAAGGAAGTGATGGAAGATGCTCAGATAAGGGATTCTCTGAACCTTTTGATCGGAGGAATCTGACAGGTAGACTGAAAATAGTCTGATTCATCCCCATCAAATTGAACTGTATCATAGAATTAGTTAATAATGATCTTTTTAACTGGTAGTAATTTCTGTTTGATCATTCTGTTGGCACTTTATTTTGAGCTGCCTTAAGAATCAGAATTTTGTATAGTCTTTTATAGTATCCATATAAATATAAATACATGGAGGTGGAAGCAGATCCCACCCATTTTGTAATGGGCATAAAAACATGTGCATTGACCAATTATCATGATCAGAGCAATGGGAATAATAAAATATTCTGAAAATTTTAGATGCAGTATTGTTAAGCTGTATAAACATGAGCTATTCTCAATTGCTACTTTTTAACACTTTTTAATTCATGCAGCATTTTAAAAGAAAGCATTTTCAAAAAACCAATTCAAAATAATAGAATCTGCCTTTTTACTGGTATGATCGTTAATTTTAAAGTACTTGTAATTGTCTGGGGAAAACAAATGTGAGTTACTGCAAAATTGAGGGCAACTATAGTTGAGAAGCAGTGGATATTGAGCAAAGTCGGGGTGGAGCAAGGGCAGAATTAATGATTTAAGCTTTTGCAAAATATGTGCTTCTCAATGATTATTATTTACTAAGTATCCTTGCTTTTTTTTGTAAAATAATGTTGCATTTATATTTCTTCTGTGCTAAATTAATTCCTATTGTTGATAATATTTTATAGTTTCATTTCTACTGCATAATTTTATTTTGAAATGTTTTATGGCAACAGTGGTGTTCCTGAATATGAAAGTTGCATTTTCATTCCTGACTTTAGAAGAATCTAAGTCAGACTTTTTTTTTTTAGCTTGACCTAGTTCCTTTCTTGAAACAAGAAATAAAGTAATAAGCAAAAACTGTTACAGAATGGAGGTGGGTGCCTGTCCTTTCCTTGTGGTCTCCTTTGTTCTCTAGAGTCTGAGCTGATTTGACAGTCATAAACAGTGGTGCTGGCAAGATTGATTAAGGCTAGTCTATACGTCCTTCTGGCCCACATCACCATCTGTCCCACTCACTGTTCTGTTTTAGAGATATAAACATGACATCTGTGTTCTGTCCTCAGCTGTTTCCCATCAGTTTCTCTCTCCCCTCAAGTGTGGAAACACAATCCTATTTTCCCCCCTTGTAGTTATTCTAGATTATTTTATTTTCACTTGTCTGAATGCAAAACTGAGGCTGAAAAATAAGATATAGGGTATGGGAATACTGCATGAATTAGCATGTTATCCAGCCTTAAGCAGTGAGACTTCAAATTGTTAGTATGTTTTTTCTAAGCTTCAATTTTTAACATCAAAAGTTTATTAAAAATTTTCCTCAGCATGACTCTTAAATTGTCAAGCATCTGTTTTAACTAGAACAGTTCAGGAGGTTACAACTCCTTAACTCTTGGATGAAATTATGTGGGAAAAATCCATGTCTTGTTCCTGTTGGATTATTAATCAATGTTTTCAAATACAGGAAGTCCTTGACTTATGACCATTCGTTTAGCAACTGGTCAGAGTAATGACGGTGCTAGCACTGTGCTGTAGCCACCTAGCACCTTTGTTTTCTAAGGAAGCTTTTGGGGCCTGGAGGCAATTTCTGGAAATACAAATAATGATGGAGATTTGCACCTTGCTTCCTATTAAAATATCTTTTGACATCACAGTTTAGACCTGATACACCAGCAGCTTCTGGAATCTTAAACTGTATTATTGGAAGCTGTTTTGGAAAATTCCTAACCCGGTGTTTATTTTTACAGATAATTAAAGATATGATAAAGATAAATATTGTACTAGTAATTTTGAATAAAGAATTAGAATATGCTGTTTAACAGATCAATGGTATCATGTTTCAAAGAATGTTAAATAGGTTTCTTATGAATCTAAAATAAGACTAATTCATCAAAGGATTATTTTTCAAGTTTATTGGATACTCAGTGCATTTTAAGAAGGGTTGAATGTCAAGTTCTTTATGCTGCAAATATAATATATTTGAGGGAAATTTGTCTCATGACTTGGAGCTGTTCTGTAGTTGTCCCTTTTTGGTTTAATATTCACATTATTATTAATTTGATTTTGGATAGAGAAATATGGTTTAAATATGTTATTGTTATATTGAATTATATGCGGAAAACTTGTAATTTATTTTTATGAAGAATGTGGACTTATCGAGCATGGAAAGTAGGACAAAATTATTTGCTGGAATGATACTGCTATTCCAGACTTAAAATCCTGGATTGAAGTACTGTATGTATTTAACCTCTGCCTTCGAATGAATGAATGAATGAATACACACACACACACACACACACACACACACACAAGGTCTTCTACGTTGTGGTAGTTCCCCCCTTTCTTTGTATCAATACAAATAAAGAGCATGCCAGTTTCAACTTCTTAAAAAGTAAAACAATGTATTAAAAGTGTAAAATATCTAGTGGGAGAGAGATCCTGGTGGAATGAGAGTTCCTGTAAATTAGCTAGGTTTGTACTGTGAATAGTACTTATTTATTTATTTAGGGAAGGTTTTATGTATTTTAGGATGAAAATCTATTTTTAAGGCCTTTTGGATTTTTTTTTTTTTTTGGCATTCTTAGCCAGTTTTATAATTTGGTCTGATGTGAGAATTTGTTCCTAACGTTTGTATTTTGTTCTTGACAGATTTGTAAGCGAAACCGTTTCTCTATAAACAAAGATCAGGATGACCAGCTCTGCCCGGGAACATCTCCTTTTTGCGCGACGGCGTAATCCGCAGTTACGTTACACTTTGAGTCCAGAGAACCTCCGGAGCCTTGCATCTCAGGGCGCTGTTGCTGAGAACATGAACTTGCAGCGTGCCAACAGTGACACTGATCTAGTGACCTCTGAGAGCCGCTCTAGCTTGACTGCAAGCATGTATGAATACACCCTAGGACAATCTCAGAACCTCATCATTTTCTG
Source organism: Candoia aspera (assembly GCF_035149785.1). Taxonomy (NCBI): domain Eukaryota; kingdom Metazoa; phylum Chordata; class Lepidosauria; order Squamata; family Candoiidae; genus Candoia; species Candoia aspera. Next base: position 179,156,564 of record NC_086153.1, read on the forward strand.
GGATATTAAAGAGGAAGTGGATCCCACAGACTGGATTGGACTATATCATATTGGTAAGTAATGGGTTTGTCTCCTTCCCATGTAGCTAATATTTATTTTCCTAATAAATAGTTCAGGTAAATGATAGGAAATACTACTATGTTTCCTTTACCAAAGCAAGATGCAGTACTCAGGAAACAAATATTAACACTGAATGTATATACATCCACAAGAATTTAAAAGAGGTGTTAACCTGGAACCATCAGTCAAATAAGGACAGGATGGAATAGCCAGACCCTACACTAACTAATCAAATGAAAAGGTCTTTAACCGCCTTCCAAAGCCATCCTGTTTGCACAGAGGTGAGAGGAAAAAGGGAGCTGAATTCAGCATCGTGGTCCTTGAAGGCCTGGAACTTGGAGACCCGACCAAGTCCCTGCTCGGAGGAATATTAAGAATGAGCAGGATTGGAGGGAGAAATAAGGGCTGACCGATACTGGGAAGGTTATGACTGGAGGGTTTTAAACTTATGTACTAGTAGTTAAACATATTTTAAACATACGTACCAGTAGTTAAAGCCTTGTGTGGTGCAGAGTGGTAGCCTGCAGTACTGCATCCGAAACTCTCCCCACGACCTGAGTTCAATCCCAGCGGAAGCTGGATTCTCTCTCGGGTAGCCGGCTCAGGCCGACTCAGCCTTCCATCCTTCTGAGGTTGGTAAAACGAGTACCCAGCTTGCTGGAGAAGGTGACGACTGGGGAAGGCAATGGCAAACCACCCCGCTCTATAGTCTGCCAAGAGAACGTCGCGAAAGCTGCGTCACCCCAGGGGGTCAGACAGCTTGCACAGGGGACCTTTCACCTTTCACCTTCACACACACCAGTAGTTTAAACTGGAGTCTGGCTTGAATAGGGAGCTGGTCCTGAGACATGAGAATAGCATGGAAGATCCTGGACAGTCCAAATGGCACTCTTCTGGACTAAGATCTGAGGATGCAGAACAGAACTGGGGACGCCTGTCAGAAGACAATTATAATATTCTAGACGTGAGACAACCAGGGAACTCATGCTGCAGTCTCCCTTGTCAGAAACTCCCAGATGCTATGAATATTCATCAAGTGAAAATTAGCATCTTAGCTGTAAAATCAGTAAATGGGCACAAAGTCAGCTGATCTACAATGAGGGAGCATAAGATTTTCTTGAACCATTTTCCTCAGTAATTTTCATTAACAATGAATGAGGTTTGTCTTGATCTCCTTTCTCTTTTCATACTATATAACATGAGATGCTCTGTTTTAACTTTTTTGCACAATCTTTAATTTGATAGCATTTGGAGAAAGGGAACTGAATTAATTTCAAAACCACAGGAATGCTTTTTTAATCGTCTTTGTTCATACTAGTATAGTACATAGGAAAGTCTGGCCATGTACTTATATCCTTGTTTTGTAACTTATTTCTATGTTATACATACACTTTTGCTTCTGATTGCATTCTAAAATGTACATAATTAAATGTACATAATCTCTGAATTCAAAGATACACACAAAGACCCACTAAAATCAGTGGAAATTTTGCTATTAACCTGAGAATAGGTGGCATTAGATAACAAACACTAATTCTCTGCAAAGGATCTGTTCATCAAATAATTTACTTATTTGTTACAGTAGCACAAAGAGATAGGGTGATAACTTCTCAATATGAACTATTTTTACCATAGTTAATTGTATAATTTTGCATCATTGTGATGTTTTTCCTTGAGACTGTCTATTTGCCTTCCTACCGCAAGCTTGCTTAAAACTGGATGCACTATTCTTGGGTTAGGAAATAAATCCCACAGCTGAGTGATCCTTCGATATAACTAAGGTGTTTTGCAGCCTTGGTTATTTCTAGCTCAACATAATAGGTAACACATGTGAGTTGAGATGTCTCTTGTTTGAAACGGACTTGATATATAGTCATCATGGCCAACAATTATATTCAAGTGGTGAAAAAGTACACTAAGAAACCACATTGCACAACATGTGAAGATTCTTTAAAGAATTTGACCTGCCATCAATTAAGTCATTCCTGTCTTTTTCTTTCTGCAAGTGGCATAGATTACACGCACTTTAGATTTTATGCAGTTTGTCTTATGCATAAGAAGGAACTTTGGTCAGCTGCCAGAGTAATGCAGCACTTCAGTTATACTTTTTCCCGTTGAACACTGGAGAGATGTTTGACAGAGAAGCATTTAGATAAAGGAGAGTACTGACTTTGTAAAAGATGAAAATAAAGTCTGTTTTCCCCTCCTTTTATGTCTTCCTGACTGGGTAGGCATTAAGTATATTTTTATCGTTTCATGAAAGAGATTTATTTGAAGTGACTGGAATAGTTTAAAAAAAGTTGCTTCTCTCTGTAGGATTTAACTACAGTGAAGAATTTAACGTTCTAGTTAACCGTATGGACATTAATACATGTGTTTTAAATATGCCGGGTAAGTACAATAAATTTGATTCATTTTAAAAAGACTTAAAAAAAAGTTTTTATTGCTATGTTACATTATTAATATAGCTGGACTTATTTTTCACCAGTACATCCAATCACTGTGGGCATGACTGATTGATTATGTTTTGTCCGTGTCAACTCTTTGCAGCCACATAGATAGATTTTCTCCCAGCCCTAGAGACTTCTCCAGAGAATTAGGCCTTTGCGTAATGTGTCTGAAGTGATAAGTTGAGCCTGGTCATACTTTTAATTAGGTATGCAAATTAAAATCTCAAGTAACTGGTTGTTTATAGTAACATAAACTGGCTTATAGAATGGAAAGCTGTTCATATTAACAGTTATACTGTATTAGTAATTAAAATTAAATATTCAATTTGATTAGAAATGCAGACTATAAATGGACTAAAATAGTTGAAACGGACAATCTAATAGTCTGGGTTTTGCTGAGTGGCTTTTATGATAAATCTTGATGAATCCATCAGCATTTACTTTGCCCAGAACAACTTAAAGTAGCAAAAAGGGGGAAAGGGTGATATGGGAATAGGAAGGTTTCTGGTTCGAGCAAACTGCTTCTGTTACCTGGGTTTACCTGCTCTGCATGCGCCAACTTTCACGAATCTATGAAGGTCTGAGCTTGTTCAGACCATTCTGAAGCTGGAATTGAAACCCTTCTACCTCATGTAACTGAGAAAATGGTAAACACTCTAGTCTTACTTTTAACAAAAATCTGGAAGACTACCTACTCAGGAAAAGAAATATATACATTTCTTTTGGATTTCAAACCAGCAACCTTTTCTGTGTTAAGCAAAGATCTTCACCACCACTCTATTTCAGCAGTTCTGGTAAAGGAGCATGAGAACATTACAGTGCTTGCTGGAAAGAGGGATTTTTTTTAAGGTCCTTGTTGTACCTGGATGTATCTGCATTTTGATTACAGTGCACATCTACATTTAGCAACTTTTTGTATATATAGATATTTGTTTGTAATTTAACAGCTTTTTCCGTATGTATAGATATATGCATATACACTGACATGCATATAAAAGTATATACTGTATGTCTAGGAAGACGTGCCTACAGGAGGAAAAACAATTGCTTTCCTGGAACAGAAAGATGGGACGTATAGTAGCTGGGTAATTGCTCAGTGGAAGGACATGGTAACCTGTAGGCCAGACTGAATACCTTCAGATTCTTGTGAAAATGTCTCAGTCTGGACAGGATTTTCTTAAGCCACTTTAGAGTCAAGGAGCAGCTTAAATTGCAAGTACAGATACACCCTTAGGATAAGCAGGGAGCTGGCATAATTTGTGATGGGTAATTCAGGTGATATTCAGGATAGTAATGATCTCTTGCAACATAATAAGTGTTCAGTCAAGTAGAAAATGCAGTTCAGTTTAAATATGTGTAAAGTGATGCATTTGGAAGAAACAGACAAACAATCTGATTTCACTTATATACTGATGGGTTCTGCAACAAGGAAATCCGGGCTTATACTGGGCAGCTCAGTAGAGAAGATGAGTAAGCATGCAGCAGCTATGAAAAAAAATCTGTGCTAGGGAATCACTAAGAAACAGACTGAAAATAAAATTGTGAATATTGTAATGCTTTTATACAAATCTGTGTATGTCTGATACAGTGTACAGTTCTGGCCATCACGTTTGAAAAAGGATAGAACAGAGATGACAATAGTGCATAAGAACTGGTTGGGGAAGGTTAAACATGAGAATTTAGTAGGGTTTTCTTTTTTTCCCCCCAGCTTCCATAATATCTGTAGTTTCGGATGTGTCAATTCTCCCCTGAATCTGACAAATTTGCAATGAGAGCTGCTGTGGAATTGCTTACTTTCCACTATGTATTGTGTCAATATATTTCCAGTTTAATTTTAGGGGAAAGTACATTTTACTATGACCAGGAAATTCCTCCCTCCCCCTGAAAGAGAAAGAGAAAGAAAGAGAGAGAGAGACTGCAGTGCCATTAGCAGGAGGAAAACTAAAGTCAAATGGTAAATCATGTTAGAGGATATTTATGGAAACTCCTTTTTCTGTAACTCGGTACCTATCTGTTGTTCAGATCTTGCAGAGTTTTGCTCACTGCTGAGAATTGGCTGTTAAAGCGACTCTCCGCAGTTACGTAAATTGAATAAATAAATAAATAAACAAAGCACACATTCTCTACAGTTTCAGGCCAAAACTCTTCTCTAGACTAGAGGGAGTTTACCAGCTATTTAATTCCATTTTTGTCTGTGATTGGATAACATATTGGAACAGGAAATCTCTAGTACTTATATAGGAAGAGACCGTCCTTTGACATTGTTCCCTCTGAAACAAAGGGTGTGCAATCCCATTGGGGTTTTCTTTGTAGAGTTTACTGTTTATATCAGTGTTTTGTAACTTTAACTATTTCCTTCCGAATTCCTATAATTGTCCGTAATATTACACAGCACTTGGCTGCTGTCCAGTGCCGTTTGGGTTTTTTATTATTATTTTTCTATTTAGGGCCTTCCTAGAAAAATGGTTAAATTCTGTTTTCTTCATTTTAAAGTGAACCCCATAAAAATCTTACAGTGCAGTTTGGGTGAAGAGGTGCTCACTTAATAAAAAAAACATAAAATGAAACTGGAGATAAGTTTTGGATAATTTTATGATTTTTAGAATAATTAGAGTTGTATGAGATTGCTTACTGGTGGGAAAGAGGTACAGATAGATTGTATAGTAAAATATTTCAGGTGTTGTATTGATGGGGTACCTGCTGTCTTGAGTGGAGCCAGAGCAGAGAAGTGATAGCTTACATACGTAGAGTCCTGGTTTGGTTCAAATGAGAGCTTTCAAAGAATGCCACTTCCAGGTTTTAAGCCACATCCTCACTTTGTTGCTGCCCATTTTCATGCCTCATTCATTGGGCTCAACACTACTTCCCAGGGCAATCAAGAATATAAAGGAGATGCTGTGTTTTCTTGTTCCTTTCAGTGCTTCCTTACTTAGGGACAGTGAATGACAAGCAATAATAAGGTCAGGCGGGTCCAGTAATTAGGAAGTGTTTCCCCACACCTTTAGGGATCCCCAGCATTTTGGGCCTGTTGATACCTAAATGTTCTGTGCTACTGGTCAAGTTCAACACAAACAGCCAGCTTCTGATAACAAACTCAAGATACTTAATGCAGTCATAAGTCTTTCACCACAGTACTGTAACATAAAGCATGCTGCAGATTCAAAGCTTTCTGCACAGAAACCAAGCACAAAAGCTTACTTTAGGAAAAGGAGCCCAGAGAGACAAATGCCAAGTTCAGAAAGATCCAAGAACAGTCTCTTTCCAGTTCAAGGTTCCAGGTAATCCAACAACAGCAAATGAATGTGGTTGACCAGAGAAAACCAGTCACAAAAGCCCTGGCTGTCACCTTGAGAAATTGGCTGGATCACATTTCTTTCCTTCAAGTAAATGGCTTGACTTCTTTTGCTCTTCCCTTCGTAATTTGGGATACGTTGCTGGCCTTATGACCTTGCCTAGTTCAGGTTCTGGATCAGCGACTCAACCTGTATCTCTGTATCTTCAGGTGTGCTCTCTTCAGGTAATTCTTTTGGTGCAGGCTGAGGCTCAGACTGGTCAAGTCCTTGAGCTTCTGAATCTAAGAATCAGGCTGATCCCTAATAATAAGGAATTTTGGCCACGTGTTAGGGCTGTTTTGCAAAATGACCACTGGGGGGGGGGTGTTTGCCATCTACAGGGTGGCTTCCATAGGGACATAGACAGATACAAAGCACTGATTTGTCAGAATTTTGCATTTTTTCCTCTTGTTAGATAAATAATAAAATTCATCTTTCCCACCCACCGTCCCACCCCTTGTCCCATTGTCTAAGAAAATGTGGTACTATTTCTCCTTACCTTTGTTAATACCATAAGCAAAATAAAAATATGTACATATACATATACAAATATGTAGCCTTGTAACAATTGTAAAATGTTAATTTCAGAGATTTTTACACAGGAACTATTCTAGAAATAAATTGCAATAAGCAAGTCGCAGTTTAATGTTTAAACTGAATGTACACATTCTAATTAAATTGCAAATATTGTGGCATACACACACACACACACAGATAGAACAAATCATTTTGGAGTCTAAATTAAACACATATATAACTTATCTTTGCTCATTATATTTTAATGTATTTATGATATTTAGTGCTGTTGGAAGCAATGGTGAAAGATGAATCTCCTTACTTAGATGTCTGGATTTTAATGTGAATTACAAATGAAAGTGAACTTTGGATATTGAACCTATGTGCAACTGACCATCTTAATCATTAATCTACAATATATAAGACCATTTTAATCATAATGTATAATTATTATTAAAGTTTAAAATATTTAGGGTTAAACTGCCTGACAGGAAAAATACAATGGGAAAACCAATAATGTAGTTTTTGAGCACCGTAAGTTTTTTTTAAAAACTGCAAATAATAGAGCTTAATGTATGGGATGCAATCTAGATGAAGTAAACACACTTAACCCATTCAGATCAAAAGGGATCAAAGCTTGCACTTAAATATTTAAGAGCCGTTTGAATATAAAGAGTGAGTGCTATACTGTGTTCGTATGAGACTGTGCCACCTCAACAATGCCTGTGATGTTTGAAAACACTCCAATAATGAAATATCCTAACATGAAAGTCAGAATCCTTGCTCAGTCATCCAGAAGAGGATGACATGGAAGGGTGTATAAGAAATCACATTTTATTCCAACCTCCATGTATTGATGAAGCACTGCTGTTGGAATATTTTCAAGCTTGATGTTTATTGGCTCCTTATGTGATTGATGATGCTGTGTTCTGTAAGGTTTCACATTGTCTGCAGTTCCATTTTTGTGCTATATTGAACTTCTGAGGGTTTGGAGACACAGCTTCCCAACTCTGGAGAGCTACCAGAGTATCGCTGAATTTTTTTCTTCCATTTTTTTGGGTGGTTTTGGTATGTTTAAATGCAGGGCTGGAGTGAGAGGTCGATGGGAGACTAATCACTTCCATTATCACCCATAAAGGCCCCCAAGCCAGCCAGTGTAAGGACTCTTTGAGGCATCTGTTGCATACAGACTCTTCCAAGCTGCTCTGAGCTGGCCTCGGGCTGTACAGATCTTATGCAGGTGTTTGAGGCACAGTCTGATTTAGCTACATGCGAAGAGTTTCAGCTGGTTGGTCCTGAGGAAGTGGACAGGTCCTTGGGGCTGTAAATGCAGCCACTTGTGGATCATAACATGTTCCTCTTGCTGGTCAAGGCCTCCTGGGAGACATTGTCTGGTTGGATCCAGTCTGTGATAAATTCATCCTTGGGCAGTGGTGGGGAGGGGGAGGATTCTGCTGGCATTTAAATTGCTGGTGATCCTTCTCCTCAAGAAGCTGCTTTTTGTCCTGTTTTCAACCTTCCCTTTTGGCAGGAAAGTTGTTGAATTGGAGTACCCTGGAAGAAATGGATTATCTGGATCCTTTTCAGTCAGGTTTCAGACTAGGATATAGTACTGAGGTATTGATTGGCTTATTGATAATTTTTGGCAGGATTGGAATGGGTGTGGTGCTTCCATCCTGACCCATGATTTCTCCACAGCCTTCGGTACCATCCACCATGGTAACCTTCTGGATCAGCTTAAAGGGTGGACAGTTGGGGGCATGGTGTTGTAATGATTCTCCTCTTTCCTTCAGGGTTGATTCCAGTTGGTGATGGGGGGAAGTGGGAGAGGTCTAGCTTTAACTTCCTGCTTTGTGGGGTTCTTCAGGGCTCTGCTTTCTCTCTATTCCTGTTTAACATCTACATGAATCTTCTGGGTGAGGTTGCCACTGGCATCAGGTTATGTATCGTCAGTATGCTGATGATGCTCAGTTTATATCTCTATCCCTGGCTGACGTGGTTTCTGGAAGCTGTAGGGTCTGGATGGGGAAGAACAGGCTTTGGCTTAACTCTGGCAAGACAAAGTGACTATGGGATTTAAGACTCCCAGATCTTGCATTTTTTATACTGGGTGGGGTAGCAGTTCTCCAGACAGAACCAGTCACAGTTTGGGGGTTACCTTGGACTCAACTTGGGTTCAGAGCAGTGGCCAAGAGGGCCTGTGGACAAATCCATCTTAGGTGCCAATTGTGTCCATTACTACATTGGGAGGTCCTGCTCATGGTCACTTAATGCCTTGATCACCTCCCATCTGGGCTATTGAAATGCAGTCTACATGGGGCTGTCCTTAAAGACCATTTGGAAGCTGCAATTGGTCCAGAATGCAGTGGAGTGGGTAGTTACAAGTGCACCATGGTATACCCATGTAACATTACTACTCTGAAAGCTGCAGAAGCTCCCAGCAGACTTCCAGGCACAATTCAAAGTGTTGGTTAAAGCCCTTTGTAGTGTGGGGCTGAGTTGTTTGCAGGACCACCTATCTTTGTTTATTTCCACCCACTACACAAAATCCAGCAGGGTAGGCAAGCTCCAGTTCCATTCTAAGAAACAGTGCCATCTGATGGGACCCAGGAGGCCTGCCTTCTTTGTTGCAGCCCATGCCCTAGGGAACAACACACCCTCCTGAGATTTGGATGGGCCTAACACCACTGGACTTCTGTAAGGTGTTGAAAACCTGATTTTTCCCTTTGGGCATTGGGCTAGGGCATTAGATGAGCCCATGCTATAAGGGTGAAGAGAGTGATTGTGGTTGGCCTTGGATGTCTTTATTTCTCTCCTTATTATTTAATTATATAATCTTTTGTTACTTGTTTTTCATTCACTGTTAGCCACCTGGAGTCCCAGTTGCCAGTTGGGCAGCCATGTAAATTAATCAGTCAGTCAAGCAAACAGACAAAACTGCTTGTTCAAGGAGGCCAGAATGGTTGGCTGAAAAGGATAAGAGATCCACACAGATATACTTTTAATATAGAAACAAGTGAAATAGCATCGAATTTTTTCTGAACTGTTATTAGTATGACTTTCCTTCAATGTACTTAGATGCTCTGGAATTATAATGTATTGCTTTTGCATGCTTAGAACTTTTTGAGAAAGGACGATGGGAACTGCTGCCTGTTGAGACCTTCCACCAATCAACTTCACTACTGGGTATGCAAGTTTAGCCTAACGCTTAGAAAAAGCTCTATACTACTTACTGGGTGGGAAATTCATGGGGGTGGGGGTCATGTTTGTCTGCCAATACTGTTTTCCATTATGGAGCTTTATATAATCCCCACAACAACAGTTTGAAAACTACCTCTATGAGCCAGTTTCTAACTGGTCAATGAGTACCACCTGATTTGATTTTTATTTTGTTTTATTTTGTTTGTATTATTTGTTCATTTCATTTCCATAAGCAGGTAACTAATATGCTATGGTAATGCTGCAGTGTTTATATGCTGTCTGGGTTGATTTGTCTGAGCATTTCTGTATGCCAGAAAATTCTTTTTGAGTCATTAAAATACATAGGCTTTTCCCAAAGACCTTAAGAGTAAGTTTTCCCACCATTCTATTGTCTGTCCACAAGATGTCTGATAAACATGAGCTTCTGTTTATTGGCAATGTCTGGACTAAATCCTAGAAAGTCTTGGTCACCTGCTGAGTCCTCTGCTTCTTGCGAATGTTTGATGTACCGTTCAGTGTAGTAAAAAGAAACTCACCACAACTGACAGATAGCAGTTGGCTTGCTGCATGATAGTCATTTTTATTTCTAAGGAAGTGCAAGAAGTAACCTTTTTATTTTTATATAGCTCGTAGGACAATTTTAATGTGTGTTCACAGGGATCTGAATAAAATTATTATCTGTGTCTGGCTCATGGAATACCAGCAGACTGACTATGCTGTCAATGCTTTCTTAATATGTCATTTTAGAGAAAAACAACTTTGTTAAGGAATTACTGTTAAAGCAAAGTAACAGTGCTTATGTACTGGTGATAATAGTATAACATGTTGACAGAAATTCTTTATAGTAATAATGTGAATGTAGTTGGGAAAGGCCAGTTTGGCCTAGTGGTTAAGGCTCTGGGCTAGAAACCAGGAGTCTGTGAGTTCTAGTCCTGCCTTAGGCCTGAAAGCCGGCTGGGTGACCTTGGGCCAGTGCCTCTCCCTCAGCCCAACTCACCTCACAGGGTGGTTGTTGTGGGGAAAATAGGAGGAGGAAGGAGTATTAGGTATGTTCGCTGCCTTGAGTTATTTATAAAAATAATGAAGGCGGGATAGAAAATAAATAAATAAACAAACAATAACGTAATGGCAGAAGATATGCTCCTTTGCCTCTTGTTGAAATTGCATTAGTAGGGCTGGAAAAGATACTGATTTAAGACATGCCTTCCAGATGTGTAGACTATTACTCCAATTATCCATGGTGGTCAATGGCCATGTTGGAGAAGGCGATCCATGGAGGACCATTTGCTGGGCTAAGACTCTTAAAATACATATCAAGTAAGTAATGGATAAAAATACTCCTGTAATGTTACTGAAAAACAAAACAGAACAGCGATTAGAACTAACCCAAATTCTAATGATCTAAAGCAGTTAAACGTGATCTACAGGATGAAAGGAACCCCTGAATAATAGAAGGTACATACTCTTTATTATATCTTTCTTTATTTCACTCCTTTCTGTTCTTAAAATTTCCGCAGTAAATTCAGGGTAAAAAAGATAGCGCTACTGCCTTGTTAAACTTGGGAAAGCAGGAGAAATGGAGAATATGAGCATGAGGGTGGTTTGTGTGTATTTTCTGCTTGGGGATTTCAGTTTTTGTACCAGTATGTGTGTGGTGGACATCAGCAAGTGAGAGCAATCACTCCGATATTGTAGGTTCACATGAACGGTTTTGTGTGCTTAAGTTTTTTTTTTTTTTTACTCCTGGAAGAGCTAGGACCAAGTTATCTTTCATGATCCTGCCTGATTTTCCTCCAGGATGTGTTGGGTTATTTCCTTGAATACTTTTTTTTTATATACCCACAACCGATAACAAAGGAAGTAAGTCTTGAAATAAATCATTTGGCAGACTTTAGATTAGGTCAGGTTAAAGCACAACGTATTTTTGGACTGACCTCCTACAACTGAACCTTCAGATTTCTTGAAAAGACCTGGAGAATTATTATAGTTCAGAAGGTAAAATCGCTTCTTAAAAAAAATTTCCTATACAGTATTATAAATTCTGTTGTATAATTCCATACCCTTCTTGAGATAGTGAATCAAGTAGTAAGTAACAGCTAAAAAAGAATCCAGAATGTTAAGAATGAATTGATTGTTGCATTGAATTTAGGATATTCGATTGTTATCAGGCAGATTAATATAATAACTTGATCTCTAGCATTTTTTGTTTTTACAATATGTACATTGTATAATACAAAATACTAAAGCTTCTTAATAACTTCATAGAATTAGAAAGCAAGGTACCAGTTCTGGTTTATCAAAAAAAGGTAATGTCCAAATTCTATTCTAAGGCAAGCAAGAACAGAATTTTAATATTTCTGCAATTCTTGGAACCTGTAAATTAACATAATATTAGCTTTTAGTGGAGCTGCCTGGATTCTTGTTGCATAGAATATGGCTGAATCAATTTATTTTTATTTTTATTTTATTAAAAACTTTACTTTTTCTCTATTAGCTTTTAGCATAAATTATTCATGCTTTTCATACTTCATTGAATTTAAAAGTATTTTTTCCTAAATAAACTCAGCTCTAAAACCAAGCAAAATTCGCAAAAGGACACCAGTGTTTATTAATACATATCATGATATTATCAAGTAAAATGTTTATGCCTTGCTGGGTGTTTAGAAAAATTCCACATAATCTGTGAAAGAGGGTTTTAAATTGTCATGAACACTGATGGTGAGCAGGAGGGGGCCCCTATCCAGGGGGGAAAACGCATGCGTAGTAGTGAGTTGAGCAGTCATTCAAAGAGACACAGAACAGACCCATCTTAACTTTTGGGGTTTATCTGTCTGGGTTTTTCCCACGCTTCTTCAGTTTGTTAGGATTTTCTGTCTAACGTAGCAGTAATAAAACACTAGAGACTTATTCCTCGTCTCAGCATGGTTCCTGACTGTTAGGACATAAATATTTTAAATTGTAAAATTAGAAATCATAGTGTACAAGGACCCACAAATTGCATTTTTTGTTTGTTTGTTTGTTTGTTTTTAGTCCTAAACCACCAAGTAACAAACAGTAACAAACCACCAAATAATCAGCGTTTTTCTTTTAAGGAATTAATGGGAAGGAAAAATAATCTATTTCAAGTGCTTGAGTATTGTATGAAATGATGTTTGTAAACAAATGGTAGACTTGTAAGAAAGAAGCTCAGTAAATTTCTGTCCAGTGATATCATTGTTATGCTATGCTTACTGTAAAGGCCAGTAAAGAGATAAGTGAGCAGTTCCTTATAAGGAAGGTGGTAGAGGGGCCCTTAGGTGTAGAATTGGTAGGGGAAACAGTAATCCTTGTCTGGGGGATAAAATTAACAGTTGTATTCTTTCCAGACCATTTTTTCAAATTGTTTTACTTAGAAGATGTTTCTCAGGAAAGCTGCACTGTGGAATACGGATGTATTATAATATAAAGCTGGAGTGGGGAATCCTTGCCCCTCTGGACGTGGTCAGGATTTAATTCAGCACGTGTAATGGGCTTATACATCATGCTTGGTAGGCAGATACAGCGGAAATTAGGATCTGATTATATTTAGAGATGTAATGTTCCCATGTTTGCTGTATAAGGTGTGCCAGTTGATAAGAATAATATGTAGCCTATGAAATGAATGTGCATCCTACAATATGCTCCAACAATCTTCAGTGAGCTGAAAGTCCATGGCAAATCTATGAGTCTTCTTCACCAATCAAATTAATGTGGAAATAAATGCTTAATGTGATCCATTATATCTTTACACCAGTCTTTCTCAACCTTTTGACCCTGGAGGAAATCTTGAAATATTTTTTCAGGCCTTGTGGAACCCCTGCACATTCTGGCTCATACATAGGCCGCAAGCTACAAAAATTATTATATCCGTTTCGTGTGTAGCTCTGTATATATGCATTAACAGTGTTCTTAAACTAAAAATAAAGAATGAAACTTACCTCTTTAATGTGAAGTTGCCCAAATTTGAAATATTTTTTTAAACAAATCATGATCTCCCAGGGAACCCCTAGTGACCTCTTGCGGAACCTGAGGGTGCCATGGACCCCTGGTTAAGAAACCCTGCTTTAGACAACATGCTTGGAAGTAAAAAATGGATCTTGGCGCTGTAGGAAAATAGTAGAATTATCATTGAGCAGTAATACTGCTATCTTCATAAATAAAGTGGACTTCTTTTGGAATTAAGAAGTCCAGAGATATAATTTTGTTTCAGGGTAGGACTGTAGCAATGAATTCTACCGGGGATCCTAATGCAATAGAAGAGTCCGGAGTTGTTAAAAAAACTTATTTCAGAGGAAAATCTTCCCAGTTCTGACCGGCTATTCATATTTTGAGTTTTGCAGACTCAGAATTGTGTGACAGGTCCTACTGAAGTTTTCCTTTACTTTTTTCATGTCTGAACATGAAATTCTTCCCCTATAATTACATGTAATGGTATCCTGAGCCAATTAAACAACAGCAGCAGTTTAGAAGATTTTTTTAACAGAACACAAATGCAGAGATAACGGGGGGAACATGTATGATTTTGAATGAAGAATATGTTACATATTCCGCCTTCCCAGGTGGTATCCTTGCTTTAAAAAAATGTAGCTGTACAGAGAAGGAAATGGGGTCCCAATTATGCATAGTATCTATCAGTCTTTTAGTGACACAGACACTGAAATCAGAGGATTTACATTGATCTCCGGCTTGGATCATTGCCTTTGCAACACAACCACTTCAAGGATGAAAGCTAATATTGGTAGGAAGTTTTTCATGCCAGAATAATTTATGGCAATGGAGATCTGAGTCATTCCAGGAAGGCTGTTTTCAGTGTTCTCCTTTCTGGCTTCATAATAGGTATTTCAGCTCTCAGATCAGTATGGTTCCTTTAAACATGTTTTCTGACTCAAATTTGTGTGTTGTAGGACAATTTATGTGGATTCACATATAACTTCTACTATCAAATTTAGAATTACTGTATGGTCTAATTTGATTTCATTAAGGCAACAGGCTAGAAACCAGGAGACCTGAGTTCTAGTCCCACCATAGGCATGAAAGCTGGCTGGGTGACCTTGGGCCAGTCCCTCTCTCTCAGCCCAGCCCACCTCACAGGGTTGTTGTTGTGGGGAAAATAGGAGGAGGAAGGAGTATTAGGTATGTTCGCCACCTTGAGTTATTTATGAAAAGCATAAAGGCGGGATAGAAAATAAATAAAATAAATAATAAAATAAATAATTTTTTCTAACACATATTATAAGTGAATATATTGATGGAGTATAGTCAAACCTTCTCCTAGTTTTGGCTACCGCACAAGTAAGTTTTATGTTTCTTTTGGTTAGAATTCCTCCATGAAACCAATAAAAAAGACATGTGATGCTGCACTTTTAATACAATATGTTTTTCTTCAAACTGAAAATAAATCCATTAATTTTAGTAGAATTTATTTGGAAGTTGTGCTTATGTTTGAACCCAGCACCTCTGAAATCAGAGGCAGCCATTATCTTCTAAGTAAAATGGTATTCTGAAGGAAGGCATATCTGGTAATGTCTCATTTAAAATAAGTATCTGGCAATAACAAAATCAATTAATCCATAAGAAACAAACTAATTGTCAGCTATTTAACTGTCAGTTTTCAGCAGTTGATTTAAAGGATAAGGAAATTAATTTTTGCTAATATCTGTCTGATGTTTTTTGAACTTGTGTGTGTGTGCGTGCGTGTGCGCGCACCCCCCTTCCAGTCAGCGTTGACTCCTAGTGACTGCCTTGACAAGTCCCTGCAGTTTTCCTGGCAAGGATTTTCAGAAGTGGTTTGCCATTGCCTCCTTCCTAGGGCTGAGAGAGCGCGACTGGCCCAAGGTCACCCAGAAGGCTTTGTGCCTAAAGCGGGACTAGAACTCAGGGTCCCCCAGTTTCTACTTTGGTACCTTTAACCCCTACACCAAACTATATGTGTGTCTCTTGTTTTTAAACTATACCTTTCAGCTAATCACTGAAACAAGGCAAGAGGAGAGAGATGAAGGAGGAAGGAAGAACATTGTCCATATCTTATGTCACAATCCAGACTGAAAACTGCAGAGAGGCAGGAAATAGAATTGGATGTAGATTTGTCCTTGTTTTTTAGGCAGCTAAGAAAGGTGTGAAATATAAACCCTGGAAATGCTGAGGAAGCTAGGGGTATAATTATAGTGTGGTGTCCAGTTGCAGCATTTTAGTGAATTGGTGTAAAGAATGGTATTTTAAAATGTAATGTTAACACAGGTATAACATTTCAAGGAGTGCAGCTATTTAGTTGGAAGGAGGAGAAAAACTGCCAAATTTGCTTATCTGTTGTGCGTCCAGCTTAAACAAAAACCAAAAACAGCAGAATTAAGTTTTATAATTTCTGAAGTGAAATAATATTGTAAGTGTGTGATATAACGTAGCAGAAGACCAATTCTGGTATAATTTAGGGCAAATCAGTTACACTTTGTCATGCTGGAAGGCAAGATATGATCAGGGATAATTTATTGATGAAGTAAATATATGTGTTGTTATGTCTTTCTTTTACCTTCCTGAAGGAGGAAGTTTTGTCAGCAAGGTAGTGGCAGCTTTGCCAAGTTCCTCATCTCTGCGAAATAAATGCTAGTTGAAATGATTTGTTCAGATCACTTCTGTTGAAAGGGATTAAGCTTGCTTGGGAAGAAAATGATTAAAGCTAACAACCAAAGTTAAATCTGGTTGAGAATATTTTTTTTCAAAGATTGTGTAATCAAATCAACCAGCCTGCTGAAACTTCGTTAATGTGGAACAAAATTTCCATCGCATATTGTATGTCCTTGTTGTGGATGACTCAGTTTGTTCTAATTTATAAATCTTTCTGGCAAAGAATTAATTCAGTGAACTGTAATAGACAATAGCAATTTTGCACCTTAATTGATAACAAAACCTTACCTATAAAAGAGGATAGTGGAGGCTTCTTTGATTTATCAATTATTACATCTGGACCTGCTTTTAAATCTGCAGAGCACTTCTTTCTTCTAAAACACAGTTGCATACTTTTGTGAAATGTGGAGTCAACATCTCTTTAAAATGCTTATAAAATCCCCCCTCCCCTGATGTTTTTCTTTTAAAAGAGCTGTTTGGATTTCTGAATGATCTATTACTTCATTGAAAATCTATGTTGGGATAAGGGCTTTAGGTGAAGTTTATTGAGATCTGATTGTATCTGATTAGCAGCAAATGTTGTATTTTTATGAAAAGTTTGATTAATATTCTGAAAATCATGACTTTTTAGGTTTTTTAAAATTAGTACAAGAAGAAAAAGGAAGAATTTACATAAATATTCATCACATCGATCATTCATTTAGTCTTACATATATATATATATTATATATATTATACAATTAATTTGTTAAAATCAATTATCTGGCATTAAAAGAAAAAAAAGATGAAATGGAAGATTAAATATATAGAGTAATATAAGCCAACAAAAGATCTAAATAGCCTTCAGTTGAAATTCCTAGACTGAGAGCCACTTTGTTGTGATAGTTAAAAGCACCAATCTAAAAACCAGGAGACTGTGAGTTCTAGTCTTGCCTTTGGCATGAAGCCAGCTGATTGACCTTGGGCCAGTGACTCTGTCTCAGTCTTAGCAAGAAGGCAACAGCAAACCACTTCCGTAAATGTTGCCAAGAAAACTACATGGACTTGTCACCGGGAGTCAAGAGTGACGCAAAGAGAAGAAGAGAAAACGGTAATTGCTTTTTTAAAACAGAAAGTGAAGTAAATTTTTCAGACTCTTATATAACTAATGCAGTGTCCACTTTCTCTGTTCTTTTGTTAGCTTTTACACCATTGGTATATAGCTCCAAAGAACATGAGCATCATCATCAGGATCATCAACAACAACAAATCTTCTCAAACAAAAATACAGTGACTAAAACAATTGTGATAATGTTACGTTAATTATTAATACTGAAATGTGGATTGCATTGCATTCCCTTTTTCAAAGCCGGTACCTGAATTTTGGATCAAGATTAACAACTCATAATATTAAGCATTAACATGTTCAGTGGAACTAGGAATAGAACCAGTGCCTGTAATCATTTTGTTTAATTGCAGAGCTCATTGAGTTGTTTAAATTCATCATTGGTGTGTGTTGAGCCTCCAGTTACACTATTTCTTGTAGGATAGTAATTTTAGAATTTTTTTTTCTAAAAAACAACAAAATAAAAAAACCTGAATATCTCATCCATGCCTTTATTATGATCCAAGCTATAGGGAAGGGCATATGATTGGTAAGACTTATATGGAAGAAAGAGACTGATTGTCACAAGAATAAAGACCGTTTTAATCTCTAAACTTGATTTGACCAGTCAAAGGTTGTGCTGATTGAAGGATGGTCTGATAGTATGCAAGTACTTACAACATTTTATCCAAACACAGCACCTTTGACACTAGTATATAATCAAGATAGAGGAGTTTTTTTTTAAAATAATAAAATATAATCCTTTATTGTGAAATGATACTTTCCCATTTAAAATTATAGGCACATAGCCTGCAGACCACAGACTGCATGTGCTTCATTAGGGAAGTGTAGTCCCCAAAGATTGAGCTGCTGAGGCCTGTTCCTCTGCTGCCATCCTAGTATTGTCTCTACTTGTGCCTACCACCACTTCCCAGTGCCCCAGTCTGCTGATCCAGTGCTCCTTCCAACCTGAAGCAGTGCAGGCCTTCTGCTGCCTAATCTTCTTTCTAGAAAGGCACCATCCATGCCTGCTTATTGGTGCCATTAATGCTTCCCCTCTCTTGGAAGTCCTGTTCTCTTGCTTCTGCTGCTCTATGATAAGAAAATGTTCTGGTGGATCTCTCAACACAGCCATTTCATGAAAAAGCAGCCCTGGAGATTTTAGATAAATAATCCTATAGATGTGGAAGTCTCTGGAACACTGGATCCCAATTCATGTTTTTCTAAGAAAATTGGAGGTTTTTTTATTTTGATGAGTTTCTGTAAGATAATAACATCAGATAAATGCCTTTTTGTGCCATTTTAGGTGGGAACCAGTATCACTAACAGAGAGAAGATCTGTATACTGAATATAAATAACTAGAGTTTTGCTCTTACGCAGAGCAAAGCCGGAATTTTGCTGAATCAAGACAGACATTTAACATCAGTTGATCTCCCAAAGTGCCTAAGGCGGGACTAGAACTCAGGGTCCCCCAGTTTCTACTTTGGTACATAAGCAAAATGACTGGAGATTTCATCTTAACCCCCAAACCATCTGGCTAGTAATGTACAAATTTTATGATTGTCAGTTGTACCAACTGACCTGTGCAAACCAGCCACCAGCAAAACAAAATAAAACAAGCCAACAAACCCCACAGTAGAAATGAAGGTATCAACTCTATAAAAATAGAGCATTCTTGGAAGGCTGAATATGCCTAATCCTCTTGGATGTATAAACCAGAGATAAAATATATTTTATTTACAGTTTCAATTAAAGCTCTGGGATATTATTTAAATCAGAGTTACTCTAATTAAGGGTTATTTAGAGGCAAAGATGTAGAAATATCTACCATCTACCATCTATCTAACCAATAGTGGTCCTTAAGCAACTGCCGATTCATTATCCTTCTCCAGGCAAGCTACCAAGAGTCAGCCTGCATTCAGTTATATTTTTCTTGTTCTGATGAAGGCATTTTTTCCCCCTTGTGCTGAATAGTGGAACACTTTGTACTGGGGTCTCTGCTTATCCATCCAGCTGGTCATGTTCTGGGCTAGGTTTTGGAGATGGAATTTCTTAAGAAGTTCCATAACTTCATCACTACTTGCTGCAATTAGGAACCTCCTGCTAAATTTTACTGGAAGCTTGAAGAGGTAAAACACTGGATTCCTTCTTTCAAAATTGGTCTGAATATGGCTTAGAATTTGAAAAACTTGAATTTTGAGGCTTTGGAAAGAGATTATTAGTAGCATTCAATACACGGAATACTTTTTCTTAGAACTGGAAGTTGTAAAGACCAATATACCTAATTCTTGTGCTGGGATGAGGTGAGAAGATTTTTAATCAAATATAGCAAGAGTAAAAGTGTTAGCACTTTGCTAAAGCGAATGTTTATTTAAAAAAAGCAAAAATGCATGTATATAAGAGTACATGTCCATCCACTTTGCTGCATGGAAGAGAGAATTGGGGATGTCAGGAAGAGGACAAAAAGTGAAAGTGGGTTACTTAGGTGTGTGTGGTAAAGCAAGGAGAGATTATGGTTAGCTGAAACTTTGGTTAGTCCAAACAAACTTGATTTTATTTCATGTTTTTGATCTTTCCTGATTTCTAAAGATACGACTTTAATCCTCTTTTCAGACAGAGACCAAATATGGTTATTTGTAAACTAGGAGGCAGATGCTGTCAGGCTAATGTTCTGGTGTGTGCACTTGAGGAGAAGGGAAGAAGGAGCAGACTTTTGCAAATCATGCTAAGCAATTACGTATGATTAGATCAGAATTAGGCAACGTTATTTAACATTTTGAAATAAAATTTTAAAAATTGTGAGGAAGAAGCAAATCTACAGTATATTTTTAAAGTATTTCCTGGAATTCTGTTGTAGTTCTCTAAAAAATTAGATTATTTTGTCTACACAGTTGTTAAATGTCAGGGTGGACTTGTTATGAAAAATTCCTTTTTAAATAACTTTCAGGAAAGGAGAACATTTTATGAGGTCATTTTCTCCCTGTTAACTTACACTTTAATAATAATTCTGAATTTTCTCCTTGAAAACCTTGAATACAGGGGATCCTATATGCTTGCTGAGAAGTGATACCCCTCTTGGTTTATTCTGCTGGTAAGTTCCCAGCTTTTCGAGGGAGAAATGACTTTCTTCTCTCTTTGGGTACCTAGAATTGCAGAAGAAAAAATAACAATAATACCCCCCTTCAGCAGGCAAAATAATTAAGGAACAAGTTGGGGCTTGATGCATGTTACAATTAGACATTTCTCAGTTTTAATAGTAAACAGAAATGATAATAACACAGCAGATTGTCTTTTAATAATACAGTTAAATAAAATTATTTCCCCCAGAGTGCTTCCAGCAGAGAGCTTCTAGTATTACCAGTCCAAATACATTATACAATTACTTTGGGTTTTTTTGTCTGTGTAGTTAAAAAAAAGATGGAAGCAGCACTAGGAAAACACATGAGGGTCACAAATGGGGGTCACAAATTTTGATCCACATAGCTTTTTTTGGATGATACAGGATGAATGCATGCTACAAGACACCCAAAATCAAATTTGAATTGCCCCCCACATTTTATGCTATGATC
Source organism: Candoia aspera (assembly GCF_035149785.1). Taxonomy (NCBI): domain Eukaryota; kingdom Metazoa; phylum Chordata; class Lepidosauria; order Squamata; family Candoiidae; genus Candoia; species Candoia aspera. The sequence continues at coordinate 179,177,416 of NC_086153.1, forward strand.
TTACTCTCTACTAAGAGTTTTCCGGAACCCCAGGAGAGTGGGTGCTATCTGAATCTCTGGGGGGATGTTGTTCCAGAGGGATGGGGCCGTGACCAAGAATGCACACTTTCTAGGTCCCACAAGATGGCAACATTTAATAGAAGGGACCTGGAGCATACCCACTCTGCCCTAATGTGCTGGGCAGGCAGAAAAAAGATAGGATTTTACCAAAATTATTGAAAATAAATCCTGATTGGTGGGCATCTGTATTAGCCCCCCTGTTTACTGCCATTAAAAACCCTTTATTGCTCCCCAGAGTGTGGCTTAATTCTATTTCTCTCCCAATGTACAAGAAAGGTGATAGGCAAAATCCTGACAAACCACCACCCAATTAACTTATTGCCAATAATTAGCAAAATATATGCCCAATTTCTGTATTATTAATTTTCAGATTGGATGTATTCAAAGAATAATTTGACTCCTGAACAAGCATGCTTTAGATCAGGATATCCCATGATAGATTAATGTGCAATTTTACACCATTTAACACTCTAGCCCTACCAAGGGCACCCTTTATGTTGGCTTTATTGATTTAAGCCTTCAACTCAATTCCTTGTGAGAGACCATGGAGGAAATTAGTTGCAACATCCATTGATTGTTGCCTTCTCAGGTTCCTCATTTGTTACATGAAAACACTGCCATGCAGATTAGAGCCAATTTCAATGGTGATCTCACCACCCCCATCCCTATCCTCAAGCAGGATAGGGGCTATATTCTTGCCCCATGATTTGTTTAACTTTTATATAAATGACATCTTGTGAGCTAGTATTTTTTTTAAGGAGCAAGGCTCAAGGCTTTGCAAGTTGATAGTTATTTATTAATTAAACATATTTCTATGCCACCACAATCAAAAAGACTGTTGGCTTACATAGAAAGTATACTAATTAAAACATCTATAATACAGAGATAAAAACGATATGAAAGTGAAACCATACAAAATAACTAAAAATAAGAATAAATGAGGATAAAGATGGCAACATTAAATCAGGGGAAGACTGGAACAGCACACTCTTCAAAAGTTTCCAAATGACTAACAAAGAGGGAACCAGCCTGAACTTCACAGAGAGGCTGTTTCACAATGTTGGCACTGCTACAGAGAAGCAGCACCTCCTTGTCTTAACCCCACCTAACCTCCCAAAAGTGTGGGATTTGTAGCAGTTTCTCCCTGGCACATCTAATTGATCAGACTGATGAGTATTGCCAACTGGCCTGCAGCTGTTAATCTCCCAATTGGTCTACAAGGAAATCTGGGTCATTGGTTGGTTGGTGGGTTGGGGGAACAGAAGATTCAAGCTCTCTGCTTTCTTCTTTAAAATACTTCCAGTGAAATTACATTGATGGAACTTTTGAGTATTTTAGGGACCTTAATGATCACCAGATGTGGCAGAAATTACAGATTCATTTCTCTTCTTTTCTACGGAGGCCAAAATGGATATCTTCAGAACAGAAAATGCGTGTGGCTCATAATGCCTTTTGCCTTGGCAGGATTTTGCTTCAGTTAGTCAGTGTCAGTGAGAAAGCATGTACAGGCCAAGACCTTGATAAAGTAAAGACATTCTGTTTGCTAATCTGTTTACATGCCTCTGCACTAAAACTGTTGAGAAATTTTGCAGCCAGCAAATCTGAATTACATTACTTCTCTAATGTCAAAGCAGTGATGCAATAAATACAAAAGACTGCAGTGATGCAATAAATATAAAAGATTGATGGTTCATTTGTTGCTTTCTGTGACTAATGCAGTTATCATTTCTGTTTGTTTTTTAAAAAAATCTTGTTTATTAATTGTTCTGAATTCTTCCATGGAAAACAGTAAAGGAAGGAAGTTGAGGGAGGATGGAGACTTTGCATCCTGTATCCTTCAAAGGGGAGTGGCTACAAATAACTTAATCTGAAGGACGAAATACTTCATTTATGCTTTAGAGCACAAAAAGCTGTTAGCTCTGTAGGTACGGTAGCTACTAAAAGCAAGGATAGTTCTTTAATGTGCCAAAAGGCTTCTTTAGGAACTCCCAATCTAACAACCAAAGGAAGATGACGAATGCAGAAGTACTTCTCAAGTGAACTCATCATGATGCCAGTGATGGTTCAGCACAGTAACAACGAGTTTCCTTTTTCAAGAAGTCAGCTGTATTTAAAACAGAGAAAAGAACTGTCCTATGGATAACAGAAACTGTAGAGCAGAGCCTCCCTTGCTAGGTCATCTCCAGATAACTGACCTGACATGAGATTGAACAAAGGTGTCGGCGTACAATATCCCCAACACAGGATCAGTCAGGTAAGGCAGAAAAGGAGCAGTGAAGAATGCTGTTAAAAGAAACTTAACAGCACCGTCCTATGCATGCCTATTCAGAAGTCTTTTGGAGTTTCTGGGACTTATTTACAGATAAGGCTATGGAGCAGATTTGAAAGGAGGAAGTGTTTCTGTGCATGTCCACATAGTGCCTGTTGGCAGCTCCTTAAACCAAGTGTGTCTCTTCTAGGATCACCCAACAGCTATGGAAGACAGCCACTCAGGAAAACAAAGTTCAGCTGCTTTAAGGTGTTGTAGGCAGTGCTGTATACATGCCCCCATGCACTCTGTAGCACTGCTCGCCCTTTGATCTTAAGAGTTATAAACTCTTCACTTAAACAGAGTTTTCCTTAGAAAGTATGGGATAAATGTATTTACTTTCAAGAGTAGAGAAAAAAAACCCTTAAATGTTTCCATAGCCAAAAGTATAAGCCAAACTCAGAAGTTTTAATATTTGAAATTAAAAGAGAAGGTTTAACCATTTGTAATACTGCCTAAGATAATGCATCTAAAGGTTTTATCCCCCTTTTGGAACAAAAGTTGTTTTCTGAATTTAAGGATAATTTTGTCCTGGGGAAATCATTAGATATATGGCAATGTATTGTGTTTTGGATTATTTTTAAGTTTTTCAGATGGAGGTGAAGTGTTTTTGTTTCATAACCTTAGATCATATAGGTAAGATTATACATTGGACAAAAAGCTGTTTAATTAGATTAGTGTCTGCAGGAAACAAACACTATTATAAAACAAATCCATGTACTTTTTCTATTGTTAAAATGAAAACTGTCTATGTGAGGATATAAAGACATGTATTGGGTTTTACCAAGTTTTGGTAAATGTCAGTGTGACTGCAGATTTGTCTTTTCCAAAACAAAAATATTGTTTGAATGCATCTTTGAATGCATCTTGAAATCAAGCTTTCCTTTAAAAAGCCAGCACAAGATTTAAAAAGCAGCCATGATACAATAAAATTCTGGTTACAATTTGAATAAAAACACTTTGAAGTTTCATTTGTTTCTTGACAGAATTAGTGATCGATGTGGCTTTTTCAGTGAAATTGGAAATGCCCTCTCTAGGTTGGTTCATACACAATGGCAAAACAGTTTGGTGTATCTTTTTACATGATCATGGATTAAAACTTCATAAAAGGTTTTTGCCAAGGTGGCTTGGTATGTTGCTGTTTTGATAGGCATTATGCAGTTCTCATAGTTCATTGTAATATTGCTGTTGCAGGCTGTCATTGTCATTTAGCACTACTGTACTAAGCTTCAGAGGGTAGTGTTTGTGGCATAGATAGCTTAAAGCACAAAAATAAATCTTTACTACATAATAAACAATTGCAGGTGGTAATCATGCAAGAGGAATGTTGAAGTCTTGGGGATCCTAGTCTCTTCTATCTTTGGTAATTCTGTTTTATCTATGGAACATTCATAGTTTCACAAAGATACATGAAACCACATTTCTTTGTATTTGTCACTCTTAAGAACTTGGTATTTCCAGTGTACTTTTTAAAACAGAAATCCTTCTTCATGTTATTCTAGATTTATTCTGTCTAGTTAAGTCTGACAGCTTTATTCCGTCCTGGAAAACTGATTCCAAATTAACAACCTTTAATTAAAATGAACCAAACCAAAGTGTAAATATATAAAACTGTTTAGTCTGGAAAGAAGAATGGGCTGCTAAGGTCCTCATACAAGAATTGGAAACATGTCGCTCATTTTCATAAAAATGAAGTAAGTTTTTACTGAAACACAAATTGAGCAGCAAGTAAATGGTGAATTACCAATCTTTCCAAGGAAAGGGTGGAGGGAGAGAAGAAGAAGAAAGAAGGGCTACTTTACGTGTGGACAAAAACAGAAATATGATTGTTATTTATCCTTAGACCAGATTTATGCAAATCTGGATATGTGGAGTTTAATGCTCAGAATTCTCAACAATGGCGACATAAGCATTCTGGGAGTTGGGATACACACATCTGGAGGACACTCAGGTTTGGAAAGGCTATCTTAGACTATGGCCTTTGGGTGCTCAAATAGACATGCATTTTGCACATAGAAATTAGTGGCAGAGGACTGGTTTTTTTTAGTGAAAATACTACTTTATATTTTTCCCATTAGGGCTATAGGAAACCACTTGTAAGATGGTATTGATTAACAAGATATGGACTGAACCAAAATTTAATTCCTGGGTATCCTTGCTGGTGAACTGGCCTACCCAATTGTAATTGCTTATTGAACATGTTTTTTTCTCAATTTGTTATGGTATATGGGTGATTTCACAGATGCCACAAAACTCATGGCTGTAATTCAGAAGTTATACATGCTACAATTATATTCTCAAATTTATAATGGTTTTATTTGATAGACAAACAATTCTTAACTGTTATAAGAAAAACCCAGCAATCAGATCTCTTATGATATGACATATGTTTTGTGCATCAGCAATTATTTTTCTTCATAGGAACATAAAAAGGAGACTACAGATTCATGTTTAAATTATGCAAAGTCAGCTTTTACTTTTTACAAGACAGATAATATGAACCAGAGATCATCATTTAAAAGGAATGAGAGATCACCTACAGATTGTTTATTTGTTTAGTGAATATATAGCTTACCTTTTCAGTTGACTGATTAATTATGTGCTATTAAGTTGGTGTCAACTCTTAGCACTACTTAGATAGATTTTCTCCTGGTGGATCTGTCCCCAAAATGGCCCTTCAGGTCTTCCAATGGTGCACCCATCACCACCCTAATGGAGCCCATCCACCTTTCTGCTGGTTGTCCTCTTCTCTTTCCTTCTACCTTTCCAGCATTATAGACTTTTCCAGAGAGTTAGGTTTTCATGTAATGTGTCTGAAGTGGGATAATATAAGCCTGGTTATTTGTGTCTCAAGTGAGAACTCTGGGTTGATTTGTTCGATGATCCATTGAGTTGTTTTCTTGGCTGTCTATGAAGAGACATAGAGAGACTTCTCAGGAGTCTTCTCCAACACAGAGTTCAAAAGCATCACTACCCTTTCCATCCTGCTTTTTCAAAGTCCAACTTTTGCTTCCATATAGTGGCACAGGGAAAACCATTGCTTGCATGGTTCTGATCTTTATAGGTATAAAGACATCACAGCATCTGAATATCTTCTCTGGTATTCTACCAAGTGCTAGTCTGCAGTGTATTTCTTGACTGTTGGCCCCTTTGCTGTTGATAGTTGATCCTACAGAGGCTACCCACCTGTGATGGAATGTGTTTATGAATGGGGTGGTGTTATGATGGACTACAGTAATGCAACTGGTTCTCAGGAAGGATGGAGCACATTCCAAGGAGGGGAGTGAGATAAGAGAAAACACAGTCCAGAGCTAGAACATGGGAAGACAAAGAGATTCAGAGTAGCCATGCCCTAGACCCTTCCAGGTTATTTCCCTTTAGGTTAGGTAGAGTAGCTTTAGTCTGGCAAGATTCTGTCTATATGGTGTGAGCAAATAAAGAACTAGAGTTTGGCTGGATTGATTCCTTGTCATTTTTGGGCTGAGCCTGACGTCACCACTTCTATATCTTCATTGTCATTTCTAAGGTTAGTTGCTGTACCTGTTGTCATTAGCTTGCTCTTTATATTTATCTTTGTCCTGATTTTTCACTGTGCTCCTTGACTTTCATTACTAGAGCTTGCAGATCCTTTGCATTTTCAGCGAAGAAGCGTCATCAGCATAGCACAAGTTATTGATGTTTCTTTTTCCAATTTTAAAACCATGCTCAATTTATTCTAATCCAACTTCCCTCAATATGTATGTATGTATGTATGTATGTATGTATGTATGTTGAACAAATAAGGACAGAGTATAAAAACTTCTCACTACCTTGCTAACCTGGAGCCAGTCTGTTTTTCCATGTTCTGTTCAGGCTGAGGCTTCTGATCTGTGTACAGGCTTTGCATGAGGAAATTGAGGTGTTCTGAGAGTCCCATTTTCCTAAGCGCATTCCCTGGCTTGACATGGTTAACACAATCAAAAGCCTTTCTATAACCAATGAAGCATGTACTGATTTCTTTTTGGTATTCTTTGGCTTTCTTAATTATCCAACATGCATCAGCAATAATATCTGGGGTTTCTTGTCTTGTCCTTTTCTAAAATCAGCTTGAACATCTGCCATCTCCCTTTCCAATCTTTTTGCTAGAGGTGATAAAATATAATAGAAGATTGTTCTAATTCAAAAATAACATCGAAAACATAATTAACGTGTATCAGTAAAAGAAAACAAATACAGTCAAGCCAGCTTAAAAGACAAATATTTCCTTGAGCAAGCCAGCAGAAAGACAGCAAGGAGTAGATTTACCTAACCCCACTGGCAGAGAGTTCCAAAGTCTCATATGAGATTATTTCATTTAACCTCAGCTACTGGGTTTGAGTATTACGTTTTTCCATTTTGCACCCCATTTGTAATTATTATAGATCGTTTCCCTTTTATTTTTGATAGCCACCTGAAATGTGAACCCTTTTAGGGAATTTCTTTCCCATCAACAAAATGAGCCTGCTAAGTTAATAAATTCTGTGGCTGTTTTCACCATGAGTAATTTCTAATAGATGGAATAGATCTGATGGTTCTTGTTACTGCATTTGATTTTATGACTTTAAGGCTCTTTTATTAAATTATTAGCTTTGGACAGTATTTTAATGCTTTAAATGTTTGGGTGCCTGTGTAATTGGCACAAGCTTCAAATTCAGATCCCAGTTTATCATTTCACTAGTTATGGGAAAAAAGAGACATCCGTGGCTGCTGACACTTCGGGAGAGCATAGACCGTATAAGTACTTTGAAAGGGCTTCAGGAGGGCTCCTCCTTCATGGGAGGATGAAATCGTCGCTTTAAAAAAGGCAGGAGAACTTTTGCTTTCACTTATCAGAAGCCAGCTGTGGGAGGGCACTGTGGGACTAAGGAGTATGTTCCCCACTCAGACACCTGGCTTTATAAATGACCGGCACAAACCTATGTCTTCGGTCATGATAAATAATTTTGGCCTCCTATCATGTAGCGATTAGTGGCTAGTGTGAGTTAATTATTAAAATATCCAGAGAGCTAGCTGCTTGGATTTAACAATGGATCATATTTTTTATTTTTTTTTCTGGCCAAGTCACTCCAAAGCTAAAGGGAATGTTTCCATAACTACCCTAATTGTCATGAGTAAGGATGGCGAGCAGGGGGCTCCCATCCAGACTGTTAAGCGCATGCGTAGCACTGAGGAATTGGTCAGCCATTCAAAGAGATACAGATCGGGACCGCCTTAACCTTTGGGGTTTATATGGCTGGGTTTTTCCCACGCTTCTTCAGTTTGTTAGGATTCCTGTTAAGTACTAGCAATAAACATTAGAGACCAGTTCCTTGTCTCAGCGTGTTTCCTGGCTGTTAGGACACTAATGCTGTGATTGTAACTTCTGAAGTGTAGGGGACTCATCATGAGAGCTATTGTAGCTACCCCTCTGCTTTGATTTGCTTGATGCTCAAGGAAGTGCACCTTGCAAGGTGGGGCAAGGTAGTGCTCGGTAAGGCTTTCATCATAAGGCACAATTATCTAAAACAAAGCAAGTATTTCCTTATTTATTTATTTATTTATTTGTCAAATTTGATCACCGCCCATCTCCCCCCAAAAGAAGGGACTCTGGGCAGTTTACAATAAAAACAGAGTTAAAATTGAAGATAATTATAAATATAATAAATATAATAAGTATCCAGTGCAGTTTCTGGGAATAATCTGGCGAACTTTACTTCTGTCTGCCTTAGATACAAATTTTAAAATTCAGTAAACGTTAATAAAACACCTTCAGAGAACTCAAATACAACATTTCGTTTTAAAAATAAATAGAAACACGTGCTAATATTTATACAGTACCCATCAAAGAGAAGGAAACATGTACAGAGCCTCTGCTGTGTTATTTCCCCCATTCTCTGATTTCCTGTATGCCATTCTTCCACAATAATAGAAAAACTTGAAAGGCTCATCTCATTCACTCTCTGGAGATTGATCCGTTATCAGGCATTTTGGCAGGTGATGGTATCATTGTTCCTGCCCTGATAAAGTCCATGTATTGAAATCCCCTTTGATACAGTTTATAAACATAGTATGGCAGATATAAGGGAAAGACTTAAGATTGGGGACAGACAGAAACTGTACAGTATGGTTTCCAAGCATACCCGGTAAACAATCTCGTCCAATCTTCCTTAGGGAAAAGCAGTGGAAAAGACATTTTTTCCCCAAAGTTTCAGCGGTTGGGACAATTTAATCTTTTGATCAACACTTTTAATGATGATTGGATGGGACGCGGTGGCGCTGCGGGTTAAACCGCTGAGCTGCCGATCGGAAGGTCGGCGGTTCGAATCCGCGCGGCGGGGTGAGCTCCCGTTGCTCGTCCCAGCTCCTGCTCACCTAGCAGTTCGAAAACATGCCAATGTGAGTAGATCAATAGGTACCGCTTCGGCGGGAAGGTAACGGCGTTCCGAGTCGTCATGCTGGCCACATGACCCGGAAGTGTCTACGGACAACGCTGGACTTTACGTCAAGGGAAACCTTTAATGATGATTAAGAAACACATTTATGGACTAGCAGGAAGTTCCCATCTTGAAAGGTACAGTGAGTTTTTAATGGCCAAGTGTGCATTCTGTTACTTTTTCTTGGTGTGTTCTTCCGGAGTTTCAACTAAGGAAACAGGCAAGCTAGATGTATAGAAATTTGTATGTAAAAAACCCAGAGATTAAACAAGAGTAAGAATTTCTTAATTGTTTGATAAAAGTATGCTTTAGGTGAATGCTTTATTGTATTGCTTAGAATGTGTAATTGCTGTCGCTGGCACTTGTGTATGTATGTTGGGGAAGAGGCATTTACAGTCTAATACTGAAGCACAATTGTGCCTTTAGTGAAACATTTCACAAGCTAATGCCTTGTGATGACTAAGGAGGAGGTTTTACTGCCCTGCTCAGAACCATTGTGACGTTTAGGGGTCCTCTTGGACACATGGCTCTTTTGAGGAGCAGGTGGCAGCTGTGGCCAGGAGGGCCTTTGCACAACTTCAAATGGTTTGCTAATTGTGCCTGTTCCTGGACCAGAAGGCTCTGCTTGTGATCACTCATGCCTTATTCATCTCCCAGGTGGATTACAGCAATATGTGCTCCATGGGTGCCCTTGAAGACCACTCAGAAGCTGTAATTGGTCCAGAAAGGAGTGTCATGGGTAGTTATGAGCACACTGTGGTATGCACATGTAACATCACTGCTTTGCGAGCTGCACTAGCTCCCAATAGGCTTCCCGGTACAATTCAGGGTGCTGGTTATTATCTGTAAAGCCCTACATGGCACAAGACTGGGTTATTTGCAGGACTGCCTATCTCTGATTATATAGTCCTGTCCCACAGGCTGGGCATGCTCCAGGCCCTTCATTGTGCCAGTGTCATCTACAGTAGTTAGGTCTAGGAGGTCTAACTTGGAAAAGTCAGCACCGACCCTTCGGAATGATCCTCGCCAAGATTTTGTTGGCCTGCTGGCCTTTCAGAAAGCATTAAAAACCTGGTTTTTAATTTGAGTTGGGAAGTTAGATGTTCCTTTCCTGGGGATGGAAGCTGGCTAGAATGTATTTTGCTTTTTATTTTTATTTTTGTTGATTATTATTTTCAAAGTTTTGTTAGATACTCAGGGTCATTATGGCAAATGGGCAGCCGATAAATTAATTTAATAAATAAATAAATATTTCCTTGGAGACCATATCTCTCTGTCTAACAACTGAAGGAATTCCATTATGTTTGCTACATTATTCCTTTTGAGCTTTGACAAAAGGAAATTCTGTGCAATGAATTTTGTTGGGATAGAAATAGTGATTTCATTTGCCCAAATGCCTGATAATGGGCAGACTTGCTCTAGAAGAGGAATGAAGTTATTAAATCCTAATTGTGACTTTAACTGTTGTTATTTCAAGAGAGAGAGAAAAGCACTCAGTATCATCCTTGAAATGCAGAAACCTATATTTATCTTACATGTGTATCTAGATATTAATTTTACTACTTTAATCCTTTAGGGAAGTTTTTATGGGAGATGTTAATTTATCCATTGCAATCTGTGACTGATATGACTGGAATTTCAGACTATTAGCTGTGTCTTATGGGTTAATTTCTGTAGCATTAAGATATAGATGTCATATTTTAATAGATTTTTTCCCCCTTTCAGATGAGAACTCACCAGCAAATTTCTGGGATTCCAAAAACCGTGGTGTGACTGGAACACAGAAAGGGCAGATCATATGGAGAATTGAACCTGGTCCCTATTTCATGGAACGTAAGTGTTCTGGTTAGCACAGAATCTGTGTGTGAATAGCTCATTCTAGAAGAATGCGTTGCATCTCTGCAATGAGTTTCTGAAACATTTTAGTATATTCTGGAGTTTGTAACCTCTCAAAATCTTACCAGAAAGGAGACAATGGCACTATAAAACCTATTTATTCAGAAATATTAGTAAGCAAGCAATGAATTCCTACATATATACATACTTATCACATTATTCACTTTTGAGGCAAGTAGAAGAAGACTCTTCTCTTATCTGCTGCATATAAAAGTCTAGTTAAATAGTCTAGTCTAAATAAAAGTCTAGTTTATGCCATGTACTTCAACTCTCCAAAACTTGATATTCTTGTTAACTATCCTTCCTTCCGTCATGTCTACATACCATTCATAAATTACCTTTTGTTCTTTAAACTGCTTACATTTCTTATTTTAGGTTCTCATCAGCTGAAATGTGAAAATATCAAAACAAATGTTTGGAAACTTTTTTGTTCAAATTTTTATGTTACTTGTTTTACAGTTCTTGTTAACCTTCCTAGAGCTTGAACTAGTGTGGACCATCAGAGCAAATTATTACTATTACTATTACTATTTCTTAAAAGTCTTATGCTGCCTTTATGGTCAGCCCCTGTTGCATTTGGGCTCTTCTGCTCATTCTGCTTGGTTGGACCCTGATCTTCTGTCTCAACATGATCCTTTATATGCAAACTCAAACAGAACTGCTCAGTTAAGATCAGCCCTACTAAGAAGCAAAATTTTACATGTATGAGTTCCCTATTCCTTTAATTCACATTATCTCTTAAGTCATTAGCATTTTAAAGGTCATCTGCCCCAGTTCTTTAGTATTTTGTAATGGGAATTAAGAGGTGGGTTGGGAAGAAGGCTAATAGTGAAGTCACACTGCAGATAAACAGCCTTCTTTAAAGTATTACTACTTATCCAGAAAGTGCGTTATCACAGACTTTGTTCCCTGAGAATACATAGATGCTATCAGTGGCATGAGAAGTTGTGTACTAAAGGTATAAAGATCCACAGGCCTGACTGTGACATAGAATGAGGCATGCACAGCATGGGGAATGAGATCTCCGGGGACCAGAGTTCTTAAGACTGCCTGTCTACTCTAGTGTGCATTAGAATGTGCAGGTCCTTGGAGTCAATGGTAGAAGAGCCATTCAGAATGCGCAGGGACAGTTGTACAGCATCTGTTGGAAACACATCTTTTCTTGGATCATGCAGCAAGTGCAGAGCACAACTGTGTGAGGCCAGGTAAAGATACAGCTGTTTTGTGGGCATATCCATACACTCTCCAAATCACATTTCTCTATTGGACTCAGAGTGCTACACCCATAGCTGTAGTGTGTACTAGGATGAATCTCATTTCTTTGGACTTAATTTTTAAGAGTCATCTTTATCACCAGTGCGTTTAAAATCCATTCATCAACCTATCTGTCAGGTTCAGTTTTTCCACCTATTCTTTCAGCCTTATCCAGTCACAAATAATTGCCAGCCAAATCCTTTTGATCCTCTGATTTATGAAATTACAGAAAATTGATGTAATTCTAGGAGAAGGGCATAGCATCTTTCCTTTCAAACAACCAAGAAAGAAAAATGTTATATGTTTCCCAGAATGTATAAATACAAATATAATATATTAAAAGCATCAGCAATTGCTCTGTTTCTTGAAATGCAATGAAGTAAACAAATCAGTTGCATCTTTTCTGAAAAATATTTTTGAGAGTATATATCTGGGTAGGAGGAAAAAAGACACCAGTGTAGAATTCAAACACAGGAATGTGGTACTCAGATTGTATAACTCAGGAGAGAACATGAAGAGGAGTTAGAGGAAGGAGGAACGATGCCGCTGTCACACATGATGCTTTGATCATCATTGCAATAAGCTTTTGCCCTCTGGCTATCATCGGTTAAAAAGACAGGCTGAATTTGTACTGTGGCATTAATGCCATCAGAGGAGCTGAGAGCTATGACCGTTCCCATACTCTGGAGAAAAGAATAAAAAAAAGCAATATCCAGTTGAAATGGTTGTGGCTTAGCAGTGTCTGCTGAGCGAAGAAGAACTCCCTTCCCCCACAGAGAAGCTGGAGGAGTCTTGCTACGGTACGTGCTGAATGATAATAATGTGGCAAATTGCTCTTTTGGACTACTATTGCTCTTCCCGTTATATTTTAGCAGGCAGAGCCCATCTTTTCTTCCTAGCTTCTCTGGCGGATAAGATAGTAACCTAAAGCTCAGTAATATGGCTTGCTTCCCAGTATGATTAAAAGCTTTGTGCTCTGATTTTGTTACATTTCTAGAACACCTTAAATAAATAAGTAAAACATTCAACTTCTATTCTAGCCCTGCTATCTACGTATATTGGAGTGAGCAGCCTGCAGTCCTAAGGCTACATGTACCCACCCATACTGTTTTTAAAATCCTTGGAGTTCTCTTGGATGGTCTTTGTGGCATATTAATCAAAGAGCTGGTATTGTGATTAACCGTCCCTTTGGGAAATATCATGAATTGCTCCCCTGAAATGGAAGGGAAAAAAGAGGAAATTCTTGGTCCCACTGCCTTGCATTGCACAGCCTACCTACTTTATATCACTCCATCCACTCTAGTCTTTGGGCAACATTTTCACAGACATCTGGGTGCAGTATATAATTTCAAATGGCTATTACATTGAATTGTCATAATATTATAACCCTGGCCTGTAGTTTTCCTAAGATGTTCTGTTTGGCAGAACAGCACTATGGTTTCTCTCTCTTAAATACTTGCATACTCCTCCAGAAAGTCATCTCTTATTCAGATATCTGAGATCAAGCCCATCAAATGCCCCTAGCAACAATCAAGACTGGAGAAGAATAGCAAAGGAACAATACCCTCTGAACTTAGGTTAATAAGGTATATTATTTAAAAGGTGATAATACAAGAACTCCCGCAAGTAACTTAGTTTTCAAAAGTGGAACTGTCAGCCCTCCCAGGTAAACCAGACAGGAAACACAACCAGATGAGTTACTTCTACTTTATTGTAAGGCTACATTAACAGAATCTTGAAAGCCTGAAAGTACAAATCTCCCGCCCTTCCTATTTACCGCCTGAGTGGTCAGAGCAAGTCTTTCCTAAGTTTCTTTCTATGGCCATTACTCTGTTGCTGGTTCCTTTCTTGTTTATCTGATCATTCCCTAGGCAGCGTCTCCCCCACACCCCAGTCTTCCAAGGTCACCCTCACATTCCACCACATCAACCTATTTATAGGCAGTTCAAAGCCATTAGATTCTGGCTTTCTCCTGTGCTTTTGGTTTAATGGAAAGGATGCCAGTATGGGAAGGTGGGCCAGCTTGCCTTTGGGCCTTGTTTACATAATGATTGCTAGCCACAATATCAGTGTGAGAATCCTCTCCTACAGAACCCAATAAAGGAATGAGTACTTACTAATAACCATCATCAGGGAATTCACACAATCCATTCTTTCTCCCCCATACTAGTGCTGTAAGTTAGGATTTGGTTTAGAGCCTCTGTACTGGCCTTCAAAAATGGAGGGGAAACAGCAGGAAATGCACCTTAGAGAATGTATATAACTGATGGGATGGGACTCCTGTGAAAAAAAATTAGCTTCAGCCCAGGTGCCCAGCTTGTATGAATAAATTTAGGTGACTATTGAAGAACTGTACTTACAAATAACTGATAGCACTTACAGTTATTCATTTCTTCTGTCATGTTTTATCTTAGTCTGATAATATTTCGGGTGACCAAAATGACCTTATATTCTTATTGATTTAGTTACCATTTTCTGTTTAGAAGTTGAATCAAAGCCCAAAGTTTTCAAAGCACCATTAGTTTCAACTAAGGAAGTATAAAGAGATGACTACAAGCCTAGACTAATAATTTTATATTCTTCTAAGACATAGTATAAGTGTTGAGTATAGTATCATCTTATGCCTTAGAAAAGGCACATTATCTTGTGCTGCAATCCTGAATTAATATTTTGGCTAGATGCTTAAGTACATTTTTCAATTTCTGCATATCCCTTGCTGGATTCATTAAAGTTGTGAGTCAATAAAAATGGCAAGGCTCTGTCTTCCCTCTGAGGAAAATCAGTTGACAGAATTAATTCTTGTAATGAAAGTAATAGTTGTAAACCTTGTGGGAACATGTTTTTAGTATTTTTATGGGAACTGGCCATAAAGTTGAATGGTTCTAAGTCATAGATATGTATTTGCAGCAGCTCATCACTTATATTGCTGCTTCCACAGGGAGAATTTGCATGAGTTGAGCCAAAGAGAACATTTTGGTGCCTGTGTAATGTTGATACAATTCCTTCTGCCTGCTTGATATCCTGCCCTGTTCCTCTTTTCTGCCATGAGCTCTCTTTGTACCACTCAAGTATAGTTTGGAACAGAAATTGATCAATCTCTTATACCAATTGGGATGAACTTTGCATTTCACATGGGAAGTGTGGAAGAAAAAGTGAAGTGCTAAGAAAGTATTCTGTACTGATTCTTGATTCTCAAGTTCCAATTTGGGGTACTGAAACGTAGACTTTAAATACTAAGAATAACAACAATAATACTAACTATATATTAAAATTGTATGCCACTCTGGGCAGATATAGTAGCTGATAATTGCTTAGTCTAGAACAGAGATTCTCTTAGTTTTTGGATTAGTGAGCACATCTGGAATTTTGAGAGCATATCATGGGTGCTCACACAAAATAGGAGGATTAACTATTCCTAAAATGTCTGTACAAAGTACCAATTTAACAGGAAGTAAATGGATGGGAATGTTCCCTGCCACTCTCTAGCCCCTCAGGATCCTTATTATCAACGTACCAACTTTCCTTTGCCTTTTTGAATGGCAAGTATCATATTTACAAATGACTGGGCTGCAGCCTCCCGTCATTTTTATTTGCTAGGAATGGCCTTCAGAGTTGTGACAGACTGGCTTCTGACTTACTGGCTCAAAAAGGGATAATGTACTACAGTAAAACAGATGCCATTTTGGATATTAGTGATGTCTCGGGTCCAGGAAAAATGACAGGTGTGGACTCTTACAGTTGCTTAAAAAACAAACTTGGGGAAAAAAGTAGATGTAGAAGGCAAAGTAGGGGAAAGCTGAAATACTCTCCTTGGTTGGGCTGCTTAATTTGCATTGGTATCTACATAGTTTCAACAGTTTAACAATATGTATGTTAAAGGTTTCAAGGGCATCTCTTCTGGAGAAACAATTATTAGACTAATGATATTGTTTAATCAAATTGCTACATTTTAAGTAATATGGTCACAGTGAACTGTTGCTTGTGTTGTTACAAAGCAGTTGTTCCACTGACTGTGTCAGCTCACTGTGAATTGTACATGAACTCTTGTACTTCTTTCTGTTCTTTTTTTCTTTTAGCTGAAATAAAAATCTGCTTTAAATACTACCATGGTGTAAGTGGAGCCCAGCGTGCAACAACTCCATGTATCACTGTGAAAAACCCTGCTGTGATGGTAAGGATATTTATTGCTGACAGCGGATCAATCTATTTAACACTAACATTAAACCTGTTAATTTACGTTGACAAATAGTATTTCCCAATAAATTATCTGATTTAATGAGGATGTCAACATAAAGATGTGATGAGTGATATCTTGCAGCTAAAGGGCATTTCGGTTACATTTCATTTCATTTATTCTTAAACTGTCTGATTTTAATGTATCTTTGATTTTTTTTTTTTATTTTGTGTGTGAAGGTAGTTTGGTTTAGCTTAGTGGCTTCCCAAAATCTGAGCATGGTTTAATCACATGCCATCTCTGCTGTCCTACCTGAATAGTCAAACGTCATAATTATGCCCCTTGCCCTTTGCTAGCCTGCTCTTCTTTAGGCTGAATAAAAGCAAATGTGTCCCTGAATAGAACTTGATTCCAGCTGACATCTGGAGTGAGCCCTGAATGCCCTTGTGTGATGTCCCATCCAAGTGCTTACCAGAACTAAATCCCCTTAACTTTGGGGCATAAACAAAGTTGGCCACCTTAGGCTGAGTAGGTCACAATAAAACATGTTTTCCTCCTTATTTCCCTCTCTGCCTGATTCACTTTGATTCATGAAAATAGTACTGTGGTAGCTTAACCTTGTAGAGCCAGTTTGGTATAGTGGCTAAGGCATCAGGCTAGAAACTGGGAGACCGTAAGTTCTAATCCTACCTTGGGCACAAAGCCCGCTGGGGGACCTTGGGCCACTCCCTCTCTCTCAGTCCTAGGAAGAAGAGGAAGGCAAGGGCAAACCACTTCCGAAAAACTTTGCCAAGAAAACTGCAGGGACTTGTCCAGGCAGTTGCCAGGAGTCAACACTGACTCGAAGGCACAAATATATATTAACAACCTTAGTAATAAAAAACCAAAAGTGTCTTCCAAGTATCCTACTGAATATTCCAGACAAGTTATTTTCATGGTTGCACTTATTCCTTATTCTGTCTGATTCATAAAACAAACATAATATACACTTTATATATTTAATTACAGTTTGTTGTACAATAGAAAATGCAGGTGGAGCCCAGCTGCAATTGCATTCAAGTTTGGATAATTACAGCATGAGTTTTAGAAATGTATGTTACCTCTTGTACCAGTCTTCCCTATGCTTGCTAGAGATGCAGTAGACCAGTCGTACTATTTCGAGGCATTAGGTTAAGGAGAGCCATTGTATACATTCAGTTTAGACAAAGAAAATATTAAAAATGGACTTTTTTCTCTCTGAAATGATTGACAAGAAAAGATCTGTTGGCCTGAGGAACCTCTTAGTGATAACTCAGCCGGTGTTTGACGGCAAACACAAAGAAGAACAGTGCAGTTTGCTACTCTTGGCAAAATAGGTAAAATAGATGCACTAAACCTGAAACTCAAGATTCCAGCCCTCTTTCCTCTGATGATGTCATTAATGTCCCTGGCAGCCCTAGTTCACCGAAAAAGTTGATTTAAAAAGTGCTGCCATTGGCTGGCAAATAATCGTGTCCCTTGAAATAAACAATGGCATGATAGCAATGTGATGTAATAGTTAAGGTGGGCCAGTCATTATTATTCAGGTTAACTTCATAGGGTTGTTATAAAATTAAGAGATGTCCCTGCGTAAGTCACCTTCAGCTCCTGGAGCAAGGTGGGATACACATCTGGTAAGTAAAGAAAATGTCATATCCATTTATGATAGAACATATGAACATGACCCTTGAATATTGATGGTAAGAATAATTAATGGTAACAGTAATAATAATATAACCTATATGTGAGATTGTATACGTATTCAGTTGATAAATAGATTCACCACCTTCTGTGTAAATTTGTCAATAACCAGGAAGAGCAACAGTGTATTTATCTGCGTGCAACAGCTTTTGGAGAAAATAACACTCCAGAATAAAGCATACTTATATCTGCTACTCTTATCAGACCTTCAGATCCACTAAGACAGATCTCTACAGTTGTCTTTTTAGCTATCACTCCTTCAGTAGTCTGCTCTTTCTAACCCCTACCTTGAGGTTACATAAAACAGGCTTATTTATATAATAGTTCATCTCTATATATCAGTATGCCAAGAATATAAACTCTAAGTGGAATCTGGAACAAGATATATTCCTGTTCAGAGCTGAACCAACAAGAAGTCTCTAGCAGACCGATTCACAATTCCCAAGCCAAGTTTTTCCTGTTCTGTTTTCAGTTTGATGATCAAAATTCCATAATTTGTAGAAACCACTGAGTATGCTTACCTGCTGTGGTCTTTTTCATTTTTCATTTTAATGCATTTTTATTTTTTATATTTCAAATTTAGCACATCTTGGATTTCATCCAACCCTGCTGATATTTCCCTCTCATTTTTCATGGCTCTGATTTGGTTCTATGCTCAACTGAGTTTGCTATAAAAGAGAAAGGCTGATTTTTCTCTCTCAAAATGTTCACCCCCTGCTGGACCAGAACAATAACTAGAACTATAACCATGACAAACTTGATATTTACAATAACAAATCAATAGGGGGATTGCAAAAACTGAAATGGTATTTCAAAATAAAAAAGACATACACTGATATTTGATAAAGCCCACCTTTTTCTTATTAGCAATTCTGTCATAACTGCTTGCACACAAAGGATATTTTGTTGACCTTCCTATTTTGCACTTATGTTAGCTGATTCCTCCGTAGAAAGTATTTTAAGCATTTAATAGGTAAGTCACTTTCTTTAATATGCAGAGGGTTTTTTCAGATTTTTCTTATATTTTGAACTGCAAAAGTCAACATAAAATATTCTCTGTCTTTTAGATGGGGGCAGAAGGCACTGATGGTGCTTCTGCAGGCCAGCACTGCCGAAAATTAGTTAGTTTTACACTCTCAGGTAAGTTTTGCTAATTTTTTCTCCCTTTATTTTACTTTAAACCAGAGCATTATACATTCTTTTTAGGTAATTTTGTGGAGTGAATACAAATCAAACAAATTTGATTGTACAATTTTAAGTGGAAATTTAAGTGGAATTTCTGTTGAAAACAATGGGTTGGGTCCAGATTATTTGGTAAAGTCAGGAGACTAGAACATAGAAGAAGACTGAAGACAGACGAAAAAGGAAAGAAGTATTAGAAAATGTATTAGAAGCTCAACAGAATGAATAGAAAGCAGAAGGAGAAGAGGGTGGAGAAGGTGCTTGGAAGGACCTACCACAGAAGAGTGTGATGATATGTTAATGAGAAGTATGAAGAGAGACCCTTGGTGGAATGATGACATGAAAGAGGCTCTGGATGAGGGGAAATGCCTACAAGACAGTGATTGCTGAAAAAAAAATAAGGATGAGAGAAAGATATTGCATAATGTGTATACAGAGAAAGTATAGCTGCAAACACCACAATGAAAGAAAACAAGGAACAGTTAAGATTAAAAGTGGCAAAATGTGAAGCAATGTGTATGGAATTTTTTTAAAAAAAACTGTAAGTGGGTTAGAAGGTTTGAACAAGGATCCTTAGCCAGATTAGTGGAATTAAAAATAAAAGTGATGAGATAATTTGGGAAGAAATGGAAGTGAAGGTATTCTGAAGGGAATTGAGTTTTTTTTTATGGGGATGGTAGTGATAGATCAAAGAGAGGAACTGAAACAAATGTTAGTTACCATACATACAGTACCTACTATACTATTGCCTTCAGGATAAGCAGTGTTATACAAAGCACAGAATAACTTTGGTTTCAAAGAGGCAGAAATGATGAAAAGGAGTCAAGGGTGCTATGAGAATGTTGATAGTGTAACAGGATGAATGTTAAAACATAGATGTGGATTGTTTACAGAGTGGCTGTGTGACTTTTTAGATGTCTGCATGAAGACTGCATCTGTATCCAATGACTAAAAGAATGCCATACTCTTTCCTTGTGCAAAGAGAAATATAATAAGAGTGAAAGCAAAAATTACAGGGAGTTGAGTTTGTTAAGTCACCCTGGGAAGCTGGCTGATGAAAATCTGATTGAAAGAGTTTGACTGGTGACATGAGCAGCTGTTGTGCTGGGAGCTGAGTGTTCTTTTGCTCTTCAGCACCGAGATTTTTGCTCTTCAGCACTGAGAATTGTATTAAAGAGAAATAAAGCTTATTGGACATTTGTGGATTTAGAGAAATCATAACATAGTGAATAGTCTTAAATAACAGAACTTCTTGTGCAATATAGAGTTGAAGGTTGGTTAGTACATGTGATAAGAACAGTATATGGAAACAAAGCATGCATGAGAAGAAATGGAATGCATAGTGAATTATTCAACAGCGGGCAGAGAATAAGATGTGTGATGCTCCCTTGGTTGTTTAATGCTTTTTGGAATAAGTGTGTATATGCAAATAATGCCTTGCTGTGGCTGAGTACTTGAATGATTTTGCCATGATTGTTAGATACTCCTCATTGTTTGATGCATCAGGGAATATCGATCTAAAATTAATATATCAAAGACCAAGATAATTGTGTGTGACAGAGTGAACAATTGCAAATGATACATAAATGGTAAAAAAACTAGAGGAGGTAGATCTAATTAGTGTAGAATGTTACTTTTTTATATATAAGAATTTTATTAGATTTAGAACAAAGATAAAAACTACAAAAAAGCAAAAAAACCCTACAAAAAAACCTGAAAGTGTGAAAACAGAGATTTTTTAAAAAATTACATAAAGAGGTGACTTCTGACTTTTAACAACAAGAATATACAACAATTTTCCATATTCAATCCCTTACTCTAGATTAAACCAAAATCACATTATTTCTATAAATCATTCTATTAGCACATTATAAAAATCACTAAATACATTTGCTCCTTCCCCTGATATTAAAAGAAAAGAAAGAATACAAACCTCCTAAGCAACTCCCCCCCAAATAACATTTATTTAATTATTTCCTTCCTACTACTATTCTATACTTTTCTGTCTGCTATAATAGAAATCAAACTAAAAAGCTGATAAATTGTCTGCCATTAAAGTTAATAATACAACAATTATACTAATCTTAATCATATTAAACCTAAAACCAAGCAATTATTATTGTTTCCTATTAAACTTAATCCAAATCATTAAAGAGAAGTGAAGTCAAACAGACCCTAAAAGCAATCTGGATAATTATTCTTAAACCCTTACCCCACTTCAAAATAAACCAGAGCATTTACATATCTTCACAATACACAAAAAGCATTTTTCATAAAGAAATCAAACAACCCAACTCCCCCCTTTAAAAACTGACTGCTCAGCAAAAAACCTCCCATACAGTAGATAACAACCCCTTCATTTCCATAACATTCCATCAAAAAGTCAGTCTCACTCATGGCTTGCAATTGGTTCTGTTCCTTTAAATTCTTCAGCTCAACTGCCTGATCTTCATCTGGCATTTTAACAGAAGCCTCAATCTCATTGTTAGTAGCAATGTTGCCATCATTATTAAGCTCTTCAATTTCTTCCACAACATCCCCAGCCAGATGACACATTTTAGAAATGATGTTCCCAACAATGTCCTGAATATCTTTCATAATAACTTGACAGAAATTGAAAAGAATCTGTTTAAGTTCACAACGGAAATCTGAGAAAGTCTGCTTGAAATCCTCCATGCTCATGCAGTAAACTGTGGCGCCCCCTAGGTACTTAACTAGTGAAAGTAGGAGTTAATGGAAAATTTCCAAAGAGATGTTTACACAAGTGAAAGTGCACTAAGAGGCAGGTCCCAGGGAAAATAGCAGCAGACAGCTAAAAGTTCAGAACAGCAGATTCAGTGTGTAGGAAAAAGCAAAGTCTTCAAATTTAATGCAGAAATAATATCAGGGAGACAATTACATGATCTCAACCCTCAATATTTGGATGGAAAGCAAAATCCAAAACTTAAAAAGAATTTTCTTTAAAAATTAATCCCCAAAATAATGATAAGCACCAAGAGGGTTCGCTTCTCCTTCCTTAAAAAGCCTCTCTCAGGGTACATAAACTTAAAAAGAAATAAATTGCGTGATTTAGAAATAGGATGGCTGGTCTTAGTGTCCCTTTGAGGCTACAGCATGGCTTGGAAATGATGACGTCCCAGCCTCCCGGCAGCTCTTACCAGATTAGCGTGAACACTGTTTACGATCCTCTGGCTGCAAGTCAACATTCTGGAGGGCAAATGGGATGATTCCGAGCGTTTTCTGTCCATGAAAGTGCTCCAGGGCTTCAGGAAAAACATGCCTGAGCACCAAAAAAACTGCCGCATTATCAGTTCTGCCCGCCGAACCCACAGACACAGCTTTTCAGTCCTTCATATTCCCACCAGAAGTCTCAGTGTAGAATATTTACTGAAGATGGGAAAATAGATGGATAAAATTTAAGATATAATGCAAATATCAGTAGAAAGATCATGTGTAATATGTGGTCTCGTATGAGAAATGAAAGTTTGTTGAAAGAAGTGAAAATGTGTCTAAGAGCATGCTTTTTTTACTTTGTTATGTTGAAGTAAGAAATGTTTGTCAGCAGAAACAGGAGTAAGCTGAATGTAATGGGAATGGGTTACTTATGAAACGTGTGTGGTAAAATAAGAAGAAATTGGGTCAAGAATGAATGGGTGATAAATGAACGTGGATTGAATATAAAAATGAGTGACCAGTGCAAAAGAAATAACTTGAGGTAGCTTAGTTTTGCAGAAAGAATGAATAAGGATCCAATTGTAAAACAGATACATGAAGGAAGAGTTGAGAGGAAGGAAAACTGACTGTGCTGGCTGATAAGATTGTTGAAAAAAGAGGGATAAACAGTTTAAACAACAAAAAGTCAAGGGATGAACCAGTGTATGGCTATGTTGGAAGCCAGGGTTGCTTGTGAGGACAAAAAGATATGGAGAGATACAGTGAATAGTGTTGATGTAACCTAGATAGAGATTTTTCTTTTTCTTTTTTTTCCTGTTAACTCTTATCTTTTATTTATTTTGCTTACTGCTTGTTATTCTTCCATGCTTTGCATAACATTGCTTACCACATGAGGGAATAGCATGATATATCTAATTTTTTTAAACACCAAATTAAATGTCAAATTCACTTGACAGCAGGATATGACCTAAATGAATCACAAGTGCCTCTGTGCTGAAAAATAAGATATATTGTACATTAAATAAATAACAATAGTAATATTTAGCTGATATAAAGTACAAGATAAAGGATACAAAAGGCATTGCCTAATTTTAATCATTGTTTCAAGACTGTAGTGTTGAAATAAGCTTCTGCCCTCTGCATTAAAAAGTAAAATCCCAAATTAAAATAAAAATAATTTTTGTTAAATAGTTTATTTATTTATTTATCATATTTCTTTACCGCCCATCTCGCATGCAACAACTCTTGGTTATACAAACCAAGCTTATTTATGTAGAAGTTATATTTAGTTTTTCTTCAAATTAAGCTACCTGGTTACTCAGAAACATGTAGGCCTTGTTGAATTTTATTTTATTTTATTTTATTTTATTTTATTTTATTTATTTTATTTTTTTGTGAGATTTCTGTGCTGCTCCATTCTAGACTGGCTTTGAATAGTTAATTGTCTCCTATGTACCAACTTTGATGGGATTCAGACTTTGGAAATTGAACACTACAACAAATCTAGGTGTATGTCTGATTGGCTCCTCCTTTTTTCATCTCTTTTGCCTAATTTTTTTTATACATATAATATTTTTTGAAGATTTTATTTACAGTAATAAAAACTAATATAAACTGAACTCAGAAAAAGAAAGGAAAGTAAACAGAAAGAATAAAAAGTGCAAAGAAAGAAAACGTGAAAAAAGAAAGAAAAGAAAAAGGAAATAAACATACAAGCTGGCTTTTCAAACTTGTCATTCCAAAGATCTCTAATAGCTTTAAGATGGTTAGGTAAGCAATTTCCGAAAGTGATTAGAAGTGAGGCTAGTGAACTTAGTGTCCTTCAAAAGTCTCCACAACGGTTGCAAGCTTGATTATTTATCTCTTCTTCTCCTGGCACTTAAATTTATTTATTTATTTATTTAATTTCTCAAATTTATATTACCGCCCATCTCCCCTCAAAGAGGGACTCTGAGCGGGAGACTTCTGTCCTGTGGTCTTCTTGCAAGGAACAGCCATCTGGAGCACATTTGGGCAATCTTCCACCCTCTCCTTGTAAGGAGAGGTCCTGATGAACTAGTCTACTCACTGGTTCCTCGGTCTTTGCCATGGTCGTTGTCTCTGCTCTCCCCGGAGATGTGTTTAGCTTGCCATGCTTCTACCAGAAGTCCTCTTTTACCTCATTTCTAATATGTTCAAGCTACTAGCAGAAAAACTGCAGAAGCCTGCCATGTTTAGATGTCTAATTGTTCTTCTGGAATCATTCAAAATAGTTTTGGGGTTTGTGACAGCTTGGCCTAGAGTCTGAAACTTTATTAGGATTTATATATCAGCAAAAGTTGATGTTTTTGAATTAAAACTTCTGTCTATCTTGCTATATTTAAAAGGTTGTAAAAGTAAACATTAGCATGATCATGAAAAAGTAGTTGTCGCAGTAAAATCTTGTGTAGAATCTATGTATTTATGTCTCTGTGTGTATGAGTATAAAAATACTGCACTAAGGACAGTGTGTCTCTGGGTGAATATTAGTACAGATGCTCCATGGGTAATGTAAAAGCTGAATTGCATAAATTCAACTTCATGAAAATGTTTCCATAAGCCACATCTAGAGTGTGTAATACTTTGCATTACATGTGGAATATAAAGTTGTGCAGGGCATGAATGAATACCAACTTTTGCAAAATTTGGTTGCATAAGGTTTCTCGAACAGAAAGGTCATATAAGTTGGGGAGTGCCTGCATATGGTATCTCCTGCACTTCTTTTCTCTCAAATCTCCAGTTCCAGCTGTTTTTTTTCCCCTTAGAAGAGTTGGTCTAAAAGTTCCATTGAATAAACAGTTTTTGACAAATAACATATTAGGAAAAAAGTGTTCTGGGAAAATGTTTTGGCCTCAAAGCCCTGCCTCTTGTGTAATTAACTTTTCAGCTTCTCTTGCTATGATTTTGGCCACAGCTTAGCTCTGCTTCACTGATCTGCTCCAATCACATCTAACACTCATACTGAACAACTGTTACATTCACATATAATATCCAAATGAATGCACACGATATATAAATATTTCTTTCCATAAATATGAAAGTGACTTACCTGGTAAAATGTGATGCAGATAATTCTATTTCATTTCTGTAGATTTCCTGTTTAAAAAAATTGCCTTCCTACCCCTATGAGTGGTCTGTCTTCCTCAGCCTCGGGTCCTCTACCAGAGGCCTGGGAGTCTGAGGGTTCTGCGCAGTATCTTAGCTGTTCCTAGCACTGCACTCTTCTGGACAGAGAGCTCTGAGGTTGTTCCTGGGATCTGTTGGAGCCTCTCTCCTGGCTCACGAAAGTTGCAGATACATCTTTTAGGAGCTGTCTAGTGATCTGAAAAATGAAAGGCAACTGCAAATTTAGAAAAGCTAACATTATGCCACTGTTACTTTATATGTGAAAAAAACAGGATGGATTTTAAACTGAAAGCTATTAACAAAATTCAAAATATCTCATGGTTCATTTTATGATATAGTAAGTCAAATTTTATGTTGGTGTGCAAAACTGGTAAAAGTGAGTTTACAATAAGTTCATTTGAGAAACCAACTGTAAGATGATACGGTCAAATGTATACCTGTCTTCATTTTGAGAAATTATTTACTCAGACACCTTTGATTCAGATCTCAGGGAAGTAATTTTTGCCTAAAATACCTCTTTCTCAAAGCAGACTGGTGCCTTTAGTTTTGCAGAAAACAGAGATGTCTTGGGTCCCACAAATGAGAAAGAGACCCATATGTCAAGTTGGTTCACCAGCAGCTGGTGAAGCACCAGCAGCTTCACTAGCCTGCATCTTCACTAAGAGTAAACAGAAAATCCTTGTCTATGTGTTTTTGTAGAAAGGTGAATGCTTAGTATGTCACTGGAAAAATTGGAAGAAGGAAGCTCCCCTCCCCTTCCAATTTCATAGCAAGGCATTTTAGCTCAAGCAAGAATTGAAGAAAAAAGAAGTAGTAGTAACAGCTGGGAAGGGGGAGCAAAGGAGATGCCATTGCAAATTTTGACACATCTCTCCAGTGCCCACTATGAGCAGAGCTGAGGATCTCTCATCTACTTCTATGTGCCCTCCCCAGCCCCCTCTCTCCCCCAAACTCTGCTCTGAAAATCTCTCCAGTGAAGCAGCTGTTAAGAACATGTGAAAAGTTGCTGCAGAGGGAGGGAATTGCTCTTCCCTGCCTGGTGCAAGGGAGCGATTTGTCACCAAGAAAATGTAACTGGCTATCACCCAAAGTTGTCTTGGCTGACTGTTTCACCCAGTTCCTTTTTTCCCCAGTATGGATAATGTTTTCTGAGGCCAGCAGTCGTACGCCACATTGATGTGATGTTATAGATCAGTGTTTCTCAACCTTGGCAGCTTTGTATGGACTTCAACTCATAGAATTCTGGGAGTTGAAGTCCACACACCTTAAAGTTGCTAAGGTTGAGAAACACCATTATAGATATAGTGAGAGGTCAGACAACTCTGACTTAAGGGAAGGGGTGAACCCCAGCAGCCTTTCTGAGATGGTGAGCCAGAGCGTTCCGGTTGCTCGGGTTGCTGCAGAAATGGTCTCCTTGCTCCAAAACATTTCCACTATAATAATTTGTTCAAAGTAAAGATGGCAACATTGAAATTAAAAAAAGAAAACCCTGGATACCTTTATATTGTACTTCGTACAATGCACAGGTATAATGCCATAGCTCCACTCAGAACTTGCAAAACAGCCAATGAAATGGTTGATTTGTATAGAAAATAGTGTTTAAGTCACAATGCTGCAAGCATTCTCAAATTGCAAGTAGTGGGTGCTTAAGTTAAATAAGTTAAATATTTTAAATTAGCAAATGCCGTATATACATGGCACTTTTTGCTGCTCTTACTCATTTGTGTCTGTTTATATAATCCCTTTGCAAACAATATGTAGTTTTGAAAGTTTAAGCACATACACCATTGCAAAAATTCTGCCTCCAGTTTTTAAACATGTTGAAAGATGGAATTGGAAGATTAATGTTTAATATACATGTAAAATAATCCTGTAATTTTTCTGAAAACTTTTTTTTACGTTTTTAATGGACAGTTTGTTTCTTCTGGCAAGTGTCTCTAGAGAGAGGCTCCATTTATCCGCTGTTACATTCTCATTTCAGTGTAATGAATTACTTCTAGGACTACTGCAGGACAGCTGTTATCAGTATAGATATAAACATCTTTGCTACAGAAGTTCAGGCTGAAAATGTTGGCACTTCCCTGAGAAAACTGATTGGATGCATACTTTCTAGATTATTTATTTATTTATTTATTTTTCAAATTTTGCTACTGCCTATCTCCCCCAAAAGGGGAAATTAATTCCAAATTGCTGGTTTAACAGAAAATCTTTTGTATATGGCATTGCTTGATGAAAAAAATAAACCTGCTATAGGATCTCCAAGATTTTACATCTGCATCTATGTTTTATTTCATAGTAACACAGAACTATATCAACATACAGAGTTGAAGTGAGACTTTACTATACTAATAAGTTTTATGTAGCTTCTGGCCATTACATTACAAAATAATAAAGGTTTTCTGACATCACAGATAGCTTTTATTGCGTGCTGAAACTGATTGCCTTGCTGCTTTGGGTCTATGGGTTCCATTTATTAGAGCCAAAATCTCTCTCATGTAATTTTGTGTGGTCAAAATGGATTTCCATTCCCCTTTTAATCTCCAGCAAGATTTTTCATCCTTGACCAATAGATTAGTTATGTTAGTCCCTAGTTTTCTTTTGTTAACTTCCACAACCCATTAACTATGACTCATTGAAGCTTCAAGGACCTATGGCTATTTTCTAGAACTGTATGGCAAAAAGCATGCACACAGCTCATGCATAATGATTCCAGTCATTTTTTTTGAAGACTTGAACGCAATCAAAGTTTACCTTTAACTGATAGCTCTCCTTATTCTTTTGGTCCTGTTCTGCAAATTTAGCTTCTTCCCCACTGTGAAGAATGATGTATGAGCACAAATTACTAAGAACTAATGGGCACAGCCCAGTTTGGGACTTGTTTTCAAACTAGGATGTCATAGTGGCTGGTTCATCATTTTGAATGGGTTTGACATGCATGCACGTAGAACACTAATATGTCCATGAAATGGTTCATTTTTTTAATCACCACCTCACTGGTATAAACAATTTTAATGTGGGCTGTGAATTTGCTGTAGAATTGCCCAACATGATGTCATCCAGCTATCTATTCAGCTTTCACAATTCCCTGCTCAGTGTGACCAGTAAATTCTATATAAAAGCAAAGTGTTATGTTGTTGGAACACTTAATGGTAAATTGGAAAAATAATTTTTAACAAGTATGCTTGATGTATTTCTTGTTTTATTATTTTAAAGATATTCGGGCCATTGGACTTAAAAAAGGAATGTTCTTCAATCCTGACCCTTACTTAAAGATGTCCATTCAGCCTGGAAAAAAGAAAACATTTCCTACATTTGCACACCACGGGCAGGAAAGGCGGTCCAATATCATCAGTAATACGACTAATCCTATTTGGCATAGAGAGGTAATAAATAGTTTTGAAGAAAACTTTAAAGTTATAGTGCTAATACTAGGGTACCAGATTGGCATGTTCTTGCTTTTGCTCATTGGTTCACATTAGACACAGAAGCAGGATGCAAGAATCAATTTTAAGTGGTATACAGGGGTAAGAGAAGGTTTGTGAACCCATTACAATTATCTGTAATCCTGCAGTATTGTGACCTACAATGTGATCAGAGCTTGCTAAGTCCAAATGTTTTTATTGAATACATGGAGCCAACATTCACGATCTATTGGAGAAAATATGTGAAGCCCTAAGATTTAAGGGGGTAAATTGAGTGAGATGTTCCACGCAGTCAGAAGTCAATCAGGTAGGAGTTTGAGAGGCCCTTCCCTACTGTTGGGTGCCACCATTGGAATATGCTTGTCATGACACAGGTTTGTAGAAATCAATCATGCCCTGTTAAAAAGAAATCTCTGTAGATCTCAGAAAAAGTGGCAGTGTTTCTAGGTTGAAACGGGCTATAAATCTATTGCCAAAGACTTTGGCCTCCATCAGCCCAAAGTAGGGAGATAATGTACAAATAGAGAAAACACAACCTCGTTGTCACTCTTCCCAAAAGTGTTCATCAGACAAAAATCACTGCAAGTGCAAGGTGTACAGTATGGGAGGTAGCAAGGAACTCCAAAATAATGGCAAAAGATCAACAGGCGATTCCTATATTATCCGATGTCAGTGTTCAAGAACCTACCATAAGTAAAACACTGAACAAGAGTGGTATATGTAGGAGGATACTGAGCAAGAAACCACTGTTTCCCAGAAAACATATTGCCACCTATCTGAGGTTCAACAGAGACTGCCTGGATGATCCAGCAGGCTATTGGAACAATGTTCTGTGAACCGATGAGACAAAAATGGAATTGTTTGTCATTTATGAAAAATGTTATGTTTAGAGAAAATGAAACACTTCATTCCAACAAGAGAGCCTAATCCTAATCATGAAGAATGGCTGTAGGAGTGTCATGGATTGGTACCACTTTTTATTCTCAGAAAGTACATCGCTCACAATCATTAGGGGAACTTTGGTGACAAAACATACAATGTTCTAATGTAGACACACTCTTCCAAGGAATAACTAGATCCATGCCTATGTGAAGTCTTTGTGGCTGAATGTTTCACACCTTTTCTGCTTCAAAAATGGTCTCAAACAGTTTTCAATGGATATTTGTGGAATCTGGATCATGGTAGTTCATGTCTGTATAGAAATAAAGCTTTTAAAATACTGCTGAGCAAATAATAGATATTATATTTGATCTCCATTGCTTGTGTTATGAAATGAATATACATATATATGTATATTTTATGTTTGCAGAAATATTCTTTTGTAGCACTTTTGACTGATGTCTTGGAAATTGAAATCAAAGATAAATTTGCCAAAAGTCGTCCTATCATCAAGCGTTTTCTTGGAAAGCTCACTATACCGGTGCAGAGACTATTGGAAAGACATGCAATAGGGTAAACAAATACATTTTCTTCATTCATTTTAAGCCTATCTGAAGGAAAGGGAAGATTGTTTTCCCTCAAAAAGACTTAAATATTTGTGTGAATTTATTTTATTTAAAATTCTTAAGTTTTTCTGTTATATATTGTCTCACACTTTCCTCACAGTCCCCCATATACCATTTTAACAACTTTTTAAAATTAAAATGTGCTGAATTGTAAGACACAGATTCATACAGTAGTGTGCAAATTTATTTAGAACATTATTGTCTTGTTCCTTATGCAGTTCTAACACACACACACACACACACTGTAAATATAACTTACGTTTTAAATTATTCTTTTATTGATGAAAAGATGCAATTAAATTCAGTAAGGTTAGAACAACACTAATATAAACATAGATTCCATTCTCTCTACAGATATTTTGTGAGCTTTGAATTACTTTTTTCCAATCAACAGTTCAATACCTTTATAAAGTTAATTTGCTTCTTAAACCACTGTCCATGTAGAGCAAGGCATTAATCAAACTTAGTTGATGTTCAAGTTTAATATACATTAAGAGTCTGTTTAAAGACATGCTGCTGTATACTGCTTTTCATATTTTTATCTTCTATTTATATCTATATTTAATGCATTATTTATAGTTTTATTTAATTTTAAATTTTACTTTTATTGGAAACCGCCCAGAGTCTCTCCTTTGGGGGGAGATGGGCGGTGATAAAAATTTGCAAAAATTAAATAAAAATAAAATAAAATATAGTGAAAAACTATAATGCACGTCAAACTGGGAATGATCATATGTTGAAAACTAATGTGTCAGATAAAATACCTACATAAAAATTTTGAAAAAGCAACATACTAATTAGCAGAGGGCTTGAACAGAGAATATGAAGTGTCATACTGACAGTACTTTAACTGATAACAATGGCAAATATCATACACAGAAGATAAAGTCAGAAAGCAATTCCAGGCTACTGAGTACTGCCATACAAAGCCTATTCAGTGTACTGCCGAAATAGGAAGGTCCTCACCCAGATCCTTTCAAGCATGGCAGGTTAGTCCTATTGTGACTTGCTCAGAATCACAGCTGCTTTGCTGTTTGTGCTGTTTGTGCTTCTCTTTGGGGATGAGCTGCAGTCATTAAAGGGATTGACATAATTCCCATAAGGCTTGTGGAATGCTGCCTCACCACATTTGGCACACACAGTTTTACGTGGGCACACATTTAATTAATTACTGAATTGCATTTGGTAGATTGACTACACCAAGCATGTTAACGTGTTATTTATGTAATACCACTTTTTATTTAGGTAAAAGAAAATTCCCAGTGAATGGGGCTAATGGGAATACAGTCCAGATCTGTGTCTTTCTACTAGGAAATTGAAGAACCTGACTCAGTGATGGAGTTTTTTTTTTTAAGGTTAATAAAAGAACTCCAAGCAGCAAACAGCAATCTTTCAGAGTAGAAGAGTGAACCAAAAGAGGACCTTGCACATTAAGCTTAATTACGTTCAGAAGTAAATCCAGTCTTCACACTGTAGTTAGATGAAGGAAAATAGAGATAGCTTATATTTATTCAGTAGATCTGGATACAAGTAGATTCATAGTAGAAAGCACTTAATCATCACTGGTTCTTTGTAGACACTTTCTATGTGGAATAGAAAGTGTGTGTGCAAGCGAGATGGTAGGGGGTGGAGCTGCCCGCAGCACCTCCTGCTTGCATGTGTGCCAGAAGGGTAATGGAGATTGTTAATCCCCAAACCCAAAAAGGAGGAGGAAGTGGAAATCAGGTGACCCATGTGACATCCCACAAGCACAATAGAGATGTGTTTATTAGAGAGGCCCCCTTATGCTTATGAGACAATGCTGAGTTGATCCCTGATAATTCCAACACTCAGAACATTTTGAAGTCTGTGGAACACTTCACTTGGTTGTCAGTAGGCATCTAATCAGACACACACTCCCTTGTATGCATGCGTGTGTGTGTGTACACATGCGTGTGATTTAACAAGCACTTTGCTGCTCAGTAAGTGAAATGCCACTCTATATTTCCTTTCTGAAGTTGTGAAACAGCTGCAGCCACTCAAAGGCTTGGTGCAACTCCTTCATGATCCTCCGGAGGACATCTGGGCATGTGTATATATTGCCTGTCCTCAGTTCTGCAAAGAGTCTAGTTCATCACAGTGTTGTCATGCTATTGCATGACTATTGAGAATCAACCACCTTGTAAACAAATGGCTCCTTTTCCACAGATTTTCTCACCAATATAACACGTTGCATATATGGATAAAGACAAATTCAGTTTGAAAACAATTATCAGCTTTTTCCAAGTGGTGTTGATACAGGTAAGAAAAATACATTGCAGCTCTGAAAAGATAGAACAGGTTACTTTAGCTGTGTTGGCCTGTAAAATGAGTGTCCCAGTGAGCCAATTAGATGTTATTGTCTTCTAAAACATTCGGGATTCTTCATTAAAAATTGGGTCACAGCCTTAGGGGAAAAAAAATACCATGCTGATGCTTTAAAAAGTAAATCGTCTGAATTTTTAAACTCTTTTTCATGTTACAATATTTTTTGCTTCAATAACTGTATTCCAGCCTGAAATACTAGTCAAACAGAGGTGTTTTTAATAAATTTGCACACTACTGAATGCTACAGTATCATCATTAATTTAGGCAAATTTTCGGATATTACTTAATCATTCACATGGTATTAAGATCCAGAATGTTTACCTCTGCGCTCTTTTTCCGTAGTACTGTTTGCTAGAACATTATTATGATCTGTAAGCTGATGCTGGTGACTTCTTCCTGCACAGTATTTTTAATACTGAAATACTCATTAATAAGACCTGACTGGAGTTGGCTCTAAGGTTCATGTTTTTAAAAAGAGATTAATGGGAAGAGATTCTTATACTGTATATCCACAAAATGCTTTTCTCAGATACCAGTGAGTTTGGTTTAGTTTACAGATTTTGACTGCCATCTTGTGGTCACATGAAATTGCTCCATGAGGTAGTGGGCATTTCACTTCGACAATATACATCCAAATCACAACAAACAGCCCAAATCACATACTGTAGAAAGTTTACATTGAAGGGCTGTTTGCAGTACAGTACTTGCCATCTCCTGAGAGAATCGGGAGCCTGAATGATGACAATAATATATCAACTAACCTTTGCTCTGATCCCAACATTTATGCAAGGCACGGCATATTAGTGGAATTCGAGAGCTTAAACCATCCAGTAAAATGTAGCAGTGTCTTAGTCTATCTCCCACAGTTTTCAGGCTTGATCATAGAGTTGTTAACCTTTAGAACAGTGTTTCTCAACCTCGGCATCTTTAAGATGTCTGGACTTCAACTCCCAGAATTCCCCAGCCAGCATGGGGAATTCTGGGAGTCGAAGTCCAGACATCTTAAAGATGCCGAGGTTGAGAAACACTGCTTTAGAAGCAACTCTGATTCAAATGCCTTGGGAAGATTCCCTGTGGGGAAATTGGAAAAATTCTGAAAATCAGAAGTAGCTAGGTGTCTTGTTAAACATCATGCTCCTCCCTAAGACTGAATTAAATAAAATATTGTGTAGTATTCTGCCAATCCATATCACTGGTGGTCATATGCATGAGAAAACATATGCATGTTACATCCTACATCCAAAATAAAATTATGTGAGATGTTTAGATGAGGAAATGATAAATATCTTTATTAGAGCCATGAGGGAAGGGGATATTTATACAAGATGCTGAAACTTTTAATTATGCAACCTTATTGTTCTTGATTTTTTAAAAAAAGGTTATTTAAAAAAAAATCATTCATCTTGATCTCTATGATTGTAGTTGCAGGCATTTTGCCCTCTCTGTGTTGTAAGAACCTGGAGTGTTTAAACTAATGCTTCATGAAATTTTCAGTGGGTAAACCTGTTTCACACAAGCATGTATTTGGGGTGCTAGACACAAACACCAAATTATTTTAATCAGTTTTATCTTTTTATGTCTGTCACTCTCATTTACTTTTATTTTGCACTTGATCTTTCTGCAAAGGTTTTCCTACCAAATATGTATCTAACCAATCAAGTATCACAAACTATATATGTGGTGTGGTATGATCAGCAGGTGCCAGCCTCTGGCCAATCCTGTCTTTGCTCAAAAGTTAAGTAGGGTCAGACCTAATAAATAGTAGGACATGACATCATTGGTAAGTGTAGCCTAGATTAAGAAGTTAAAAACAAGGATAATAACTGAAAGAAGGCAAAACACTTCCGTAACTGATGCCAAGGGAACTGCATGGATGTGTCCATCTAACCATTGGGAGCTGGGTCTACTCAAGGGCATGTTATTCTTTTTATCATAGTATTATACTGTTAATAGAGCCAGTTTGGTGTACTGGTTAAGGCACCAGGGAAGAAGTCAGGAGACCAAGAGTTCTAGTCCCACCTTTGGCACAAAGCCAGCTGGGTGACCTTGGGCCAGCCACTCTTTCTCAGCCCTAGGAAGGAGGCAGTGGGAAAACTGCAGGGACTTGTCCAGGCAGTCACCAGGAGTCAACACTTCCTTGAAGGAGGGAGGGAGGGAGGGAGCATACACACAGTTCAGTAGTGATTTTCACTTGGCTCTACTTTGAGTACCGCAAAAAGAAGAAACCCATTGAGTTATTGCTGAGATAATCATGTTCCCTGTCTTGCCATGCTTTGTTGGTAAGCACTAAAACCTTCTATTCAGCACAGCAACACAGCCCTAATGGGGATTTCTATGTTGGGAAAACAGATTTATCTGTAACTGTAATGGATCTAGATCCATCATCATCATCATCATCATCAACATCATCCCACACAGGAAGTGTTTTGTATGTTTGCTGTGGTACGAAAAGGGAAGCTAGAAAGAGTAATGGAGGCTAGGAATTCATCAGCTGAAGTTTTATCTGAATTTGAGAAGAACTTTGTAAAATGTAAAAATCACATTCCTTTTCCTGAGGCAGACGTTATGAAATCCTGATATTTGTTTCTGAGTGCAAGTACTGCGAATACCACCAGTGATAACGTGCATATTAGTCTGCTTCCTGGTCATTGTCCTCAGTTTGATCAGAGTATCTTTTTTGCTGCAATGCACCTGGAATTTTAACAGTGAAAAATAATAATATTGCTCCAGTCATATAGGATATTCTCTTCACTATCAGCTTTGCGTTCTTGTGTGTTCCTTCCCTCCCAAATCCAACAAATGGGGTGATGGATTGGTGGTATATGACACGTGTGGGAAAAGTCCCCACTTTTGGCTTAACTCTAGTCAAAACATATTGAAGTTACAGAAGGCATAGTAGAAATATTCATACTTGATTCCCTTTTGCAGAGACCAGGTTCTCAGCTATAACCTTGGTAGAAGACTGCCAGCAGACCACGTGAGTGGCTGTCTTCAGTTCAGGGTAGAGATTACATCTTCTGTTCATGAAGGTAAGATTTTGAAATAAGTACCGACATATTTGTTGTTAGAGTTTTATAATTGGATAAATAGTCTTCAGAGAGTCTTAAGACAAACTTTTAATTAATTTGTATTTTTAACTTCGGAGTTTAATGCTTATGGCAGTGGTAAGTACCAAAGAGATGCATCCGCATATCCAAATATTTAATTATTATTTAGTAAAATTACTTTTTTTAAATTCAGTCCAATAGGGAGGGCAGCTGAACTAAGAATACAATACTGTATATACAGTTTTGGGGGAAAAATAATTAAAACAAACAGTAAAAAGCCTGGCAAAAAAGATGTACTTTGGCTGCTCTTGTAAAGGCAGTGGGGTGGGAGAAGGGGATGCAGCATCCAAGGGATTATATTCTATAGTTTGAGAGTGATTCATGAGTTGGCCCTATCTCGTGGGTGAGATAAATGAGCTCTCACAGTGCAGCATGTTAAATGAAGGCCTCTTCATTTAACAGCTGGATAGATTTGTAATGAATTATGGTTGGTCACACAGTCAGCCAGATCTTCAGATTGGATTTGGCATTTTTGTTCACCTATCAAGTCCTTTTCAAGGACTTGACTTGGGATACACAGATGTTGTTTAATAATTTTAAAGGTATCATCACAGGATGTAACCTGCTGGATAGATTCGTAATGAATTATTATTATTATTATTATTATTATTATTATTATTATTATTAAAATTTATATACCTCTCAACTCCTGACAACTGAGTGGTAGTGGGAGAAATTGTTTCTTAATCAAGCTTTGGAGAAAGCCTTGGAGCTTTCTGGTGCCACTGCCCTCCTCAGGAAGGATTTATCTATTCACTGAACCAACTCAGGTGCCTGGTGGATCTGCTTGGTTTCCAGGGGGAGGTTTCTCTGGTGGTCAATTCAACCAAAGCTGCCTCCTGGAATGAATGGATGGTGGCAGTGCCCTCAGATAGGATTCCACCTGAGTGGCCTCTCCCTATCTGCAGACCAGGATAGACTGTGTTTTCTAAGAAGCTCTTGGGGATGAAGGAAAATAAGAGATGCTAGAGCACTGCTGGAGAAAGACAAGGAGTAGGTCGAAGTTCGTATTAGAGCCGCATTATAGTGGTATGGGTGACAAAACACATTTTTCTGCGTTAAGTCTAGAGAATGCTAACTAGCAGCTTCTTTATGGTAACTTGGACCTTCTTAAGGAAGGAGTGGGATGAATGGCTGCTCAGATACAGTTGCTCAGATTAACTCACAGTTGGATCTTAGCTGAAGAGATCCTGTGGAGTAGGCTGAAACAGGAGTTGCCATGTTATTGGGGAGGAGTTTGAACCTATGAGGCTTAAGGAAATGGACAGGGTCCTCTGGTGTTAGTGCTGCTACCTATATGTTAAATCCTTGTCCCTTCTCCTTGTATAGTCCCCATATATCCTTCTTGCTTGAGATGCCTTGTTATCCCACTTCTTTTAATTAGTTTCATAATCTTTCATTAACATTTCCTGTTTTGAAAGCTTATTTATTTATTTATATTTATTGAACTTCTTGACCTCCCAACTCATATATGACTCTGGGTGGTTTACAAATAATAAAAATAACATATCACTAAAAAAATACAATGTACATGTAAATATAAATATATAAAAATGTAAAAATACAAATATAAAATACAAAATATAAAAACAAGATGGCAAATCAAGATCTTACCTTTGGCACCATCACAGTGCCAACCACCTCCATGCATGGCTATCCCCCCTCCCACCCCACATTTATATTATTATTCCCATTTATATTATTTCACTTGTAGCTCTCTTCTTTTAGCAGACTTTCATATCTTTTGTATTTGCTGGTTGGTCTGTTGTTGTTTATTCGTTTAGTCGCTTCCGACTCTTCGTGACTTCATGGACCAGCCCACGCCAGAGCTTCCTGTCGGTCGTCAACACCCCCAGCTCCCCCAGGGACAAGTCCGTCACCTCTAGAATATCATCCATCCACCTTGCCCTTGGTCGGCCCCTCTTCCTTTTGCCCTCCACTCTCCCTAGCATCAGCATCTTCTCCAGGGTGTCCTGTCTTCTCATTATGTGGCCAAAGTATTTCAGTTTGGCCTTTAATATCATTCCCTCAAGTGAGCAGTCTGGCTTAATTTCCTGGAGGATGGACTGGTTTGATCTTCTTGCAGTCCAAGGCACTCTCAGAATTTTCCTCCAACACCACAGTTCAAAAGCATCGATCTTCCTTCTCTCAGCCTTCCTTATGGTCCAGCTCTTGCAGCCATATGTTACTACGGGGAACATCATTGCTTTAACTATGCGGACCTTTGTTGTCAGTGTGATGTCTCTGCTCTTAACTATTTTATCGAGATTGGTCATTGCTCTTCTCCCAAGGATTAAGCGTCTTCTGATTTTTTGAGGTTTAGCTGCAAGCCAGCTTTTGCACTTTCTTCTTTCATCTTCATCATAAGGCTCCTCACTTCCTCTTCGCTTTCAGCCATCAAAGTGGTATCATCTGCATATCTGAGATTGTTAATGTTTCTTCCAGAGATTTTAACTCCAGCCTTGGATTCCTCAAGCCCAGCACGTCGCATGATGTGTTCTGCGTACAAGTTGAATAGATAGGGTGAGAGTATACAGCCCTGCCATACTCCTTTCCCAATCTTAAACCAGTCCGTTGTTCCGTGGTCTGTTCTTACTGTTGCTACTTGGTCGTTATACAGATTCTTCAGGAGGCATACAAGATGACTTGGTATCCCCATACCACTAAGAACTTGCCACAACTTGTTATGGTCCACACAGTCAAAGGCTTTAGAATAGTCAATAAAACAGAACTAGATGTTTTTCTGAAACTCCCTGGCTTTTTCCATTATCCAGCGGATATTGGCAATTTGGTCTCTAGTTCCTCTGCCTTTTCTAAACCCAGCTTGTACATCTGGCAATTCTCGCTCCATGAATTGCTGAAGTCTCCCTTGCAGGATCTTGAGCATTACCTTACTGGCATGTGAAATGAGTGCCACTGTTCGATAGTCTGAACATTCTTTAGTGTTTCTCTTTTTTGGTATGGGGATATAAGTTGATTTTTTCCAGTCTGATGGCCATTCTTGTGTTTTCCAAATTTGCTGGCATATAGCATGCATGATGTCATGAGTACAGATGGCGAGCAAGAAGGGGCCTCTATCCAGGGGGGAAAATGCATGTGTAGTACTGAGGAATTAAGCAGCCATTCAAAGAGACACAGATCAGACCCGCCTTAACTTTTGGGGTTTATCTGTCTGGGTTTTTCCCACGCTTCTTCAGTTTGTTAGGATTCTGTCTTTTGTAGCAGTAATAAACACTAGAGACCTACTCCTCGTCTCAGTGTGATTTCTGACTGTTAGGACACATTACCTTGACAGCATCATCTTGCAAGATTTTGAACAGTTCAGCTGGGATGCTGTCGTCTCCTGCTGCCTTGTTATTAGCCATGCTTCTTAAGGCCCACTCAACCTCACTCTTCAGGATGTCTGGCTCTAGCTCACTGACCACACCGTCGAAGCTATCCCTGATATTGTTATCCTTCCTATACAGGTCTTCTGTATATTCTTGCCACCTTTTCTTGATCTCTTCTTCTTCTGTTAGGTCCTTGCCATCTTTGTTTTTGATCTTACCCATTTTGGCTTGGAATTTACCTCCGATGTTTCTAATTTTCTGGAAGAGGTCTCTTGTCCTTCCTATTCTATTGTCTTCTTCCACTTCCATGCATTGCTTGTTTAAAAATAATTCCTTATCTCTTCTGGCTAACCTCTGGAATTTTGCATTTAATTGGGCATATCTCCCCCTATCACTGTTGCCTTTTGCTTTCCTTCTTTCTTGGGCTACTTCTAGTGTCTCAGCAGACAGCCATTTTGCCTTCTTGGTTTTCTCTTTCTTTGGGTTGTATTTTGTTGCCACCTCCTGAACAATGTTGCGAACTTCTGTCCAGAGTTCTTCCGGGACCCTATCTACTAAGTCCAGTCCCTTAAATCTATTCTTCACCTCCACTGCATATTCCTTAGGGATATTAGTGAGCTCATATCTAGCTGATCTGTGGGTCTTCCCTAATCTCTTTAGTCTGATCCTAAATTGTGCAAGAAGAAGTTCGTGATCGGAACTACAGTCAGCTCCAGGTCTTGTTTTTACCAACTGTATAGATGTCCGCCACCTTTGGCTGCAAAGGATGTAGTCAATCTGATTTCGGTGTTGTCCATCTGGGGAAGTCCATGTATAAAGCCGTCTCTTAGGTTGTTGGGAGAGAGTGTTTGTTATGCAGAGTGAGTTGTCTTGGCAAAATTCTATCAGCCTATGTCCTGCTTCGTTTTGTTCTCCCAGGCCATGCTTACCTGTAATTCCAGGTGTCATTTGACTGCCCACCTTAGCATTCCAGTCTCCCGTGATGAAAATAACATCTCTTTTAGGCGTGTTGTCCAGTAGGTGCTGCAGATCCTCATAGAACTGCTCTACTTCAGCTTCTTCAGCATCTGTGGTTGGGGCGTATATTTGGATCACTGTGATGTTAGATGGCTTGCCCTGAATTCGAATTGAGATCAT
This sequence comes from Candoia aspera, assembly GCF_035149785.1. Lineage (NCBI taxonomy): Eukaryota > Metazoa > Chordata > Lepidosauria > Squamata > Candoiidae > Candoia > Candoia aspera. Next base: position 179,217,604 of record NC_086153.1, read on the forward strand.
CCTATCGTTTTTTGGATTGTATCCAAGCATTGCTTTAGCCACTTTACTATTAATTATGAAGGCTACTCCATTTCTTCTGTGGTCCTCTTGTCCACAGTAGTAGATCTGGTGGTCATTTGATGTGAAGTGGCCCATTCCAGTCCATTTCAGTTCACTGATGCCCAAAATATCTATCTTTAATCTTGACATCTCACCAATAACCACATCCAATTTGCCCTGGCTCATAGATCTTACATTCCAGGTTCCAATGGTGTGTTGATCCTTAGAACTTCGGATTCGCCGTTCACCACCAGCACCGTCGGCTGCTAGCCGTCCTTTCGGCTTTGAGCTAGCTGTGTCATCACATCTGGGGCTAGTTGAACTCATCCTCTGTTCCTCCCCAGTAGCATTTTGACCATCTTCTGACCTGGGGGTCTCATCTTCCGATGGTATACCGACATATCTCTGGTTGTACTGATCCATTTAGTTTTCACGGCAAGAATACTGGGGTGGGTTGCCATTACCTTCCCCAAGGATCGCATTTAGTCTGACCTCTCTGTCATGACCTTCCCGTCTTGGGTGGCCCTTCACGGTTTAGCTCTTGGCATCATTGAGGTGCTCAAGCTCCAGCACCACGACAAGGTAATGATCCTTTGCTGAAGGCTGGTTGGTCTACCTAATTAAAATCATTCTGTTGTCTAATCATTCTTAATTTCCTTAGTAATTACTGTTAACTAACTATATATGATCAATATTTTGTACATTCCTTGTTTCCCATTAGAATTAATGCTCCCAAATCTTCTAATTCATTACTAGAAATGAATTAATAAAAAGAATATTAAGATTATAAATTCTTATAGATGGAAGCTTTGTTTTTTCCCTTTCTGCCTTACTAAAATTATTCTGTTGAATATCATGCATTTTTATGGTTCTGTATGAAATATGTGACATTATAAGAATTTGCTTTCTCTTACTGTTAATCGATGTGCATTCAAAGGATGTTCACCTGGTTTTTATGTCTTGATGCAAAACTGTCCTTTTTGTAATGAAAATGTAAGTTGATATGAAATGTTTGAGCAGTTTAATAAGTTCTGCTGTAGAAAATGTGCTCAGAGTTTGAGGATTCCACTTTTTCCCAGGAAATTTATGGCTGTATTTTGCAAAGGATTATTATATTATAATCAGTCTGTAGTTATATAATGATCCTAATTGTATGTTCAAGACCTTGTGTTTCTTTCTTCCTCAGTCATTATTTAACTACTAGAAATTGCTGCCAGCATTCAAAACTGTTTTTGGTTAAGGATGTGCAAGCTGATTTTGTAGCTTAGTGAGATGAAACTTGAGTCCCTGTGAAGTGATCAGAACCAAACCAGGAAGCTTAGTGTGCGATTCAGTGCTTCATAGTACTACAGAAAGAGCAAAAACTTGCAAAAACAATTGCATTGCTCCCGCTTCTCCCTAAAATGTTAGAATTTGAAAAGGGGTGGCAGGTCAGGTGACTGATACATTTGCTTCCTAATCATACTAGAACAGTTTGCTAGCTGTGGCCTCTGCTGTCTTTGGAACCATGGTTATGTTGATATGCTGGTACCCCATGCAGCTAATTATATAATTGTCATGGATGAGAATATAACTAGTGCAACATCCCAATATAAACACTTTCTCCATGCTTCAATGGTACCCATCAGGTTACCTGTAGCCATGGTGATCCTTCCTTTACTCTCCACCATTCTCCCAATCCTACTGCTGCCTCCCCACTGTAGCAAACATGATGCAGTTCCCAGGGGCTTTGTAACCACTGTGCTTTGCTGTCTATTTCTCTGAAATTTGGCAGCCTATAATGTTCCTATAAATACAATCCAATTCTGTTGAAAAAAGAGAAGTTACCATCATGTGTTGATGGGAGGCATGTCTCATTTTGAAGCAGGATCTGTTCTGACCCACTGAATGGAGTGCCATATGAAATCTTGTGTTCAGTGCATAACTGTAGAGTATCTCATAAAAGGAGATTTAGTGAAGCTTTAAATGAAATCCAGCAGTATAATTCTGTACAAAGAACTGTCTCCACTGCTGCTTCTCCCTCATACATCCCACATGGGCCTTCAAAATCTGTTACAAAAAGTGCCAAGTTCTGGAGAATGGTCTAAAGATTTGTAGTAACTGCAAGGAAATGAAAAAGTCTCACCATAAAGAGAAGTACAAATTTATTCATGTGATGTAGATTTCACCTGATATACTTCATGTCTAACTTTTGTCCTATTTCCTCTCTTTAAATTCTTCATTCAAGACTGATAGCTTAGAAGTCCTATGTATTCTCTTCTGACAAAGTGCTGTACTGAGATTGTCAACTAGAGAGTTAAGGTTCACAATTAAGACACATGGATCAGTTTCACTAATCAGTCTTTGTATTTTCATTGTAGATGCTTCTCCAGAAACAGTGGGGACCCTTCTTGGAGTAAACTCTGTTAACGGGGACTTAGGAAGCCCTTCTGATGATGAGGATGTACCTACAGGACATCATGATACACATCCACTTTGTTCAAATGGCCCAATTTTTGAAGAATCATCTGGAGATGCCATCTTACGGCATTCCCTTAGGACTAGTACAACTTCGGAAACAGATCAAGAGGATTCAGCCTCTACAACGTCAAGGTCCTCAGTTCCCAGAGGCCGCCAGGACTCCTTGAATGACTACCTAGATGCAATAGAACAAAGTAATCTTCCTAGATCTGGGGCATCTGCTTGTAATGAACGTACTATTGGGGCATCCCCAAAATTGAGGAGCAGCTTCCCTACTGATACACGACTTAATGCTATGCTCCACATTGATTCTGATGAAGAGGAACATGAATTCCATCAAAGTTTGGGTTTCCAATCATCAGTGGATGATGATGGTGGTGGTTTAATTATGCTAAATGGTACTACTAGGAATGATGAAGTGGGTTTCTTAAATTGGTCCTTAAGCCAAGTAACACAAAGCCAAGCCTCTGAAGAAATTGTGAGAGCACCAGATGTAGAAATACCTTTGCAATCTTCCTCTTATCAGCAGGAGACTGTCAATGGGCCTGCCAAATTGGAGATAGCAGGACAAGAAATTGAAACTCTTCAGAATTCTCAGGATAATTGTCCAGGAGATTTGGCCAGCAATACCACTTTTGTACCTCAGGAGGCAGAACCGCCCATCTCTGGTGTGGATGCTGGAACTTCCGAGTCAGTTTCTAGGAGCAAAAGGGAAATCAGGGAAGCTGAATCTATTGATCAAGGATCAGAACCTTCTCAGATTTCATCAGAGACTGAGCAAAGTGATGCCGCTCACACAGAGAGTGTTAGTGAATCAAGCACCAGGCCAGAGGGAGAAAGTGATGTAGAAGGGGCTGATGGCTCTTGCAATGAAGGCACAGCTGCCCAACTCTCCTCTGTTGACACTTGCTGCTCTTCCTTTGAAAGCACTCGTTTTCCTGAGACTCCAGCCTTTTCTTCTCAGGAGGAAGAAGAAGGTGCTTGTGCAGCAGAGGCTTCCAGCAGTGCGCCTCTTCCCGAAACTCAGGAATCTGTGTGCACTCAGGCCTCTTTACCTGCAGTGCACCTACCAAGCACTCAAGAGGAAGGTCAGTTGTTTGAAGCTGATGGGCTACTAGATGGTGATGAGTCAGAAGAGATATGGCAGAGGAGACAGAATCTGCAGGCTGCAGCTGCACATAACCAATCTCAAGAGGAAGACATTAGAGGTGCACCAGCATCTTGTGAGGGAGCTGCTTCACAGGTGGATGGAGCTAGTGGAGGTAATCAGCACAAAAGAGTGTCAGTAAAATGATTGGTAGCTTCCCTGCCTTCATTCTATGATTGGTTCTATTTACCTTTGCAAGCTAGTTTAATTTTGAATTTTAAAAAATATAGTTCAAATATAAAATACTGGATTTTATAGCAACACCAACATTTTTTCCAGTTATGTTTATCCTTGATCTCTATGCAGGTACTGTAAGAACTTACAAAAAGTGCATCAGTCTAACAGTCCGGGCAGGGTTTGGCTTAATATGGTTTTGCTACAGATAACTTAACATTTAGAGTGACATGAAGGATTTTATTTTACATTGTTTAGTGTCATCCAGTCATTCAAATGCTGGATGGTCTTTGTTCTCCACCATAGCTTGAGGAAGGCAGGCAGGCAGACAGGGAAACTGGTTGGTCAAGGGATTGGGCTAGGCATCCTTCCCCTGCTTGATGCCTCCAGGTGATGCCTCCCAGATTTCCAAACAAATTGGTTGGGAATTCTGAGAACTGTATTGCCAACCTATCTGGAAATCACCAGACCTCAGGCTTAGGAGGTAACTCCCACTTCCTCTCTATGAGTAGTCATCTTCTGTTCCCTTAAAAGTTGAATGCAGACTGTGGCAGAACAAGGTTTGATTGGTCAGAAATTCCATAATTTCTTCAAAGCTTATTCTGGGGGTAAATAAATAAAAATCAAAATATTTATTTATTTATTTATTTATTTATATTTCAAGTTTCTATCACTGCCCATGTCTCCCGAAAAGGGGACTCACCTCTCCCCAAATGATGACCTTGAGTTCTTATACTGACATTATACATTCTTTTCTTGGCAGCATAATACTTAGACATACCAGGGAGCAGTTATTATTTTCTTCTCTCATTTACTCAGAGGACAATTTGATTATCCACAATCAAAACCATAAGAATATAGGATCTAAGTTGTTTCTGTTCAGAGATGCATCAGTAAAACTCTTCGTAGGTGCTTCATTACAGAATGGTCATCACAAAGGTTACCAGTGACATTCTTTGCCTTCTTTTGACTTTTCCTTTCCACTGATCATTGCCTTTTTCTTTTCTTCTTTGCCCCAACTCTCCTGTCCATTAAATGAGCCTTAAAAGCCAGGCTGTTTCCTGAGGTGCTGAGCCAGGACATCAGAGGAACCCATTTCTAAATTTGAATCACTTTACTAATTATTGTGCCCCCCCCACCTCCCATGGCTGCTTTTGTGTTGTTTAAAATTATTATTCTGTTATTTTAACCTTTGTAAGCTGCTCAGAGTCATGTATGTAAGCAGTAAATATATGTTCTGATGGAAAGTTTATGAAACAATTCCTTTGGATTTTAGGTTCCCAGGCTGATGGTCCTCAGCCTCTGAGATCACTTCCCTCGGTTCGTCAGGATGTTAGTCGTTATCAGAGAGTGGATGAAGCTTTGCCACCAAGTGAGGAACTTTTTCTGTTTTAATTAAAAGAATAAAGAATACAAACTACATGAAGGAACACTACTGGTTTTCCACAGTAAAGCATCCCTAGAAGAATTTGAAATAGCAGTGATTGGGTTCCATATCAAGATTAAAGAAACAAATTGTATGCTTCACCTTTTTTCTTTTTTTCTTCCTGGAGATGCTGCTGCTGTGAGGTCCTTCTACTGGGAATGGAATTGTATTACAGGTGGTCCTTGTTAACAACCACTCATTCAGCGACTGTTTGAACTTGTGACAGTGCTGAACAAGTGGTAGTTATGACCAGTCCTTGAAGTTCTGGCTGATGCAGTGCCCCGCGGTCATGTGATCACAATCCAGGCGCTCAACAACCAGCTCAGATTTCCGACTGTCGCAGTGCCCATGATCATGTGATCATGATTTGTAACCTTCCCTGCTGGCTTCCCACAAGCAAAGTGTAATGGAATGTGAGAATGACCTTGGAAGACAGGGGAAGAGATGCTGCCTAGGAAACAATCAGATAAAAGGGGGAGGAGCCTGCATCAGAGTAACAGGCAGAGAAAGAAACTTAGAAAGGATCCGCTCTAACTGATCAGGAGGTAAAAAGGGATGGCAGGAGATTTGTTCTTTTAGACTTGCAAGATTCTGTTAATGTAGCCTGACAGTAAAGTAGAAGTAGCTCATCTGGTTATGTTTCCTGTCCGGTTTACCTGGGAGAGCTGACACAAAGTCAACAGAGAAGCCAGGAGGAAGTCACAGGTTGCGTTCACATGAGGTCCTCCCTTAACGACCTGCACAGTCCTCACTTAACAGCAATAACTGGGGACTGCCTGAACTGCCATTGCTAAGCAGCATGGTCACATGACATCATGCTTTATGACTCCATCACTTAGCAATAGAAATTCTGGTCCCAATTACCATCATTAACTGAGGATTACCTGTATAGGGACATAGTCTGATCTGACATAAGCGAGGTTCCTATCTAACCCACAGTTACCCATTCTGACAGAGAGATAATCTCCAAAATTTCAGGCAGATCCTTTCAAGTTGAGATGCCAGGGATTAAATCCAGGACGTTCTATGTACAAGATAATTGTTATACAACTCCTCTGCAATTAGCAGTCTCAACTTGTGTGTTAAGGTGCAAGAGAACTATTGTTACGACAATATTCATTAAATTACTGAAGACTCCTGTGAGCCCAAAATACTGAAGAGGAAGCCCCTCACTTTGTGCTTTGTTGCTCTGCCTCCACTCCGTGTGTGTGTGTGTGTATGTACACACACACACGTACGTACGTACATACATACATACACACACATTCTCTCTCTACATTGGCCATGATACGTAGAAGGCTGTCATTGTGTATGCTTAAAAAAAATGGAATGAATAGATAAATAAACAGGGATCTTGACTGTCAGATAGAAACCATTGCTTTAAAATACTAAAATCCTTATATTTTGTGATATATCTTCTTATCTTAGATTGGGAAGCACGCATTGACAGTCATGGGAGAATATTCTATGTGGACCACATAAACAGAACAACAACATGGCAGAGGCCCACAGCTCCACCAGCCCAGCAAATCCTTCAGCGTTCCAACTCCATACAGCAGATGGAGCAATTGAATCGTCGGTGAGAAATTTTCAAATAGTTTTTGCTTTACCTGTAGTGCAAATGAAACACTGTGCAAAACTTTATCTCATCAAGGGCAAACTTCATCACTGCAAATTACACAATTCCCTTGAACTAAACAAATGTAGAAATATTTATCTTATTCTTCATAGCTTGTATCATACTGAATATCAGTATTAGCTGAGAAGTAACTTCACATTCTGTGGAAAAAAGCATGGAAGATATGGTGTGGATATAATTGGGTGCCAAATTAGATCATTGATGGAGAATTTCATAAACATTATATTATTGAAAAGTCATTATAATAAGGTGGGCACCCATGAAGGCGAAATGTTTCCAGAATTATTTTTAAAATGTAATATTTATGTATCTTAGCACATCAAGGAAAAAAACACCATTGGGTTGAGCTCACCTCCTGGTTTACTCCATGTACACATCCATGTAGTTTTCACAGCATTATATGGAAGTGATATGGATGCCTTCTTCCTGTATATTTTTTTACTAGCCTACAGTTCTGTTTTTTGGGGAGTATCTTCCCATCCAAGTATTGACCTAGTTTAGTTTAGACAGATCAGTTAGGTGTGCTACCTGCTACAATGTATTGCGTGGAAGTAGAAGCAAAAAGACGTGTGGTAAGCGCAAATACATTTACTTTCAATTATGTGTCATATTTAAGCAATATTTGGCTCTGATGTCACTTGATTTAGTGCATGATTTCTGATCAGTTAGGATCATATCACAAATAAAAATAGAGATGAAGCAAAAAGGGGCAGTATAGATTGGGGAGCCATACATAAGGCAGATATAAGAGTGGAAGAGTGGATAGTAAATAACTGCTCACCATTCAGAGTTGCAATTTTCACAACGACTCTCAAAAATAATAAATATTAGCCATGTTCCTTACAGGATTGGGTAGCTATATTATGTTCCGTTACTGTTTCCAAATATTAGGGTCTGAAAAAAACTCATACCTAAAATTATGAGAGAGATTATTGTATGGAAACAAACAAAAATCCCAGTTAATTTCCTATGTATAATCTTAATGTTTTTGCAGTATTTTACTCAGAACAGCTTCAAAAAACCAATAACAAGGCAATGTCTGCCCTGAGATTTAGACAAATAGAAAAAAAAATAAACATGGGCACAAGTTCTTAGTTAACAAATTTCTTATAATGACATGCTGGAAACAGTTTAAGATGAGGAAGAGCAAAAAGTTATTGAAGTGGGCTGGCTGTGGTTTAACTTTTGATTATACGATCACTGCAGTTTTTTAGGTATACTAGAAAGGAACTGTTCATTGAATGTGTTGTGTGGCATACAGTATATAATGCCGGTCTTGAAACTTTAGGTATCAGAGTATTCGCCGAACAATGACTAACGACAGGCCAGAGGAGCACTCAACTGTTGTTGATGGGGCTGGAGACGATGCTGACTTCCATAACCCAAACGCAGGTAAGAAAAACAACCTCAGTTTAAACTGCTTGGGTTTCATTTGAGATTGGGGCTCACCCACAGTTAAAGACAAAGATCTGTTGCCTTTGAAAAATGATTTAACACAACAAATGTTAAGGGTTGTGTTTTTTTTTGCGACCACTTGCAGAAATCTAGGTGAAATTTTGAATTGTATTCCACAGTGGATTCTATTGGCCAAATGGAGCCCATTTCTTCTGTTTAGGGAGCTGTGTGAGCAAGTATGTGAGAAAGGAATACAGTGGGTGTGGGAGGATGCGTACAAGTCACTTGGATGTAGCTCCTGCATTTCATTCTTTCCTCAGCGAAGCTGGCCGTGTGGGATTCTACTGCTCGTAGGTGTGTTGATTTCTGTGTAGTCACACAATATTGGTTTATTGAATTTATTGTCAAAGAAATCACACCTCCTTAGATCCATACACCATCACATTTAGATTTCTTGGGACTTCCAGTATGTATCCTTTTGATTGTAAGGTGCTGCTGGTTAAATAATAAATCAGTCTTGCCATTGTCTATATTGGATTTCAGATGGAAGCAAAAACTGTTGATTTGTATAATTTCCTCTTCTACAATTTGCTTAATACCTAGTAAATCTTTTTGTTTCTTCCAGTTAGGATTCAGTCTCCTTTTCTCTCATTGTCCCTACATTTCCCATATTTTAAAACTAAACTCAGCAGAATTCCAACCAGGTACCAACAGGTGGATTCTTCAAAAAAAATAATGAGCAATAACTTAGACGTAACATTCTCAAATGTTAAAAGTAGACATTTGACGTGCAAGGAAAGTAAAAGAATTACGGAGCTTGTGTGATTGTCTTTATTCATTTATTCACTTAGTCTGTTTCATCCCGAAAAGTGTTTAAGATTCCATTTTGTAGTGATAGTTAATGCTTATTCCATGGCAGATGTAAAGATAAAAATAGTTAGCTTTTGCTTATTCTCACTGATGGCACTGAAGTCCTTGTCCTACTCAATGACTCTGACTACATGTTTGTATTAGATTACCGAAGGGACAATGTGCTGCCTCATTCTACCTCCAGATCAAGGCTCACTCTGCTGCTCCAATCACCCCCAGTAAAATTCCTCATCAGCCCTGAATTCTTCACCGTGCTGCATTCAAACCCTGTGAGTAGCACCTTCAGACCAAGCTCGGATGTAGACCCTGGAGGAGTGGGTTGTATCTGCATTTTTGGTACTGCGTTTTTCGCATATTAGAATAATGGCAAGTAGGAGCTCCAACAAAATGTGTGTGTGTGTGTGTGTGTTTAATTTTAAAAAATTACACAGCACCTTTTGTCTCTAAAAAGGCCACCCAGGATGGTTTACAAATTAAAATTCCAGTTTGTTTGAAATATGCGGGTTGCACTATCAGATGACATTACAATTGTGGGAATGGATCAGGGCTTTTTCTGTGGCAGCCTTTTGCTTACGGAACTATCTTCACAGAATGATCAGAGTGGCTCTATCTGGCAAGCAGCTGAAAGAATGAACCATGGTTTGTTGATGGCCTGAAGATTTAGTATTACTATATTCAAATAGTAATTCAGTTGCTAGATCTGAAATCCTCAGTGTGGCACTCTGGGATTTGGTGTGCCTGTAGGGGCTCAACACACAGTCCTTCTTGCCCTTCTACTTCTTTAAGTTGTTAGAAATACTTCATTAAAACAAATGGGAAGCAGGCATTCTGCAAAGCAAAGCACCAATGCCCACAATCATCCTTTTTTTCAAGGAAGTCTCTAGGCTACAATGGACCGATTTGGCATTCTTAGAAAATAAAAATAATGGCTGGCTGGAGCCCAATGCTTGGGTTGGAAGGGTGCCAGTTTGCCCCAGAAGGAGATAGGTAAACAGGGCTAGTAGAAGTGTCTTTTGAGAGGAGAGCTACAGAGGGTGGCATACAAGAAAGCAGTGCTTTGTAACATCTTCCCCATCCACCGTTTCCCAAGAACACTCAGAACTTGTTCTCAAGAGTCCAAAAGGTTAGAAACCTGTGTTCTGACATATGGTGGCTAGGTAGTACCCCCTTCCCACCATATGGAGCTACTATGAATCAAGAGGGATAGGTTAACAACATGCATGGATGGAGGGGTACTATAAACTCTGAAAAAAATGCAGGCTTCCTCTTCTACCAAAAGAGCCCTGTGAAAACTGGGTGTGCACATTGCACACAGAATACTGACTGTTCCATGGTTGGGAGTGGGGAATGAAATAGAATGTTTTTTGGGGAAAGTGCTATAGGCTTGAATGAAATGGATTTGCACAACATGATATGCTTAACTGCAGAAGCATTCATATCAGCTAATCGTTTTCTCAGTAAATCAAGAAAAAAATACCCTTCATGTGTTCATCATCTTATTATTTTCTTTGCATCCAGAGTAAACAAGTTGCTTAAAGCTCAGCAGTGTTTTACTAATGAATTCATTACATTAATTCTGAACTGAACATTAATTCAGCTCTGAAAACTGGTTCTCTCACCCTACGGTTAAAGCTGCACATCACCAAGACTGTAGGGAGCAGGTAATTCTGAAGGAATTGGAGTTTGTGTTAGTTGAATGGCAAATTCCATTGGCTTATATTATACACTTTCCAAAACTTATGAAGACATTAAAATGTTAATCCCAGAATCTGACAATAACTATTTTGGTTTCTTCTCCTTCTGCCAGAGTGCCTACAGAATGTTTACAAACAATACATGTCTGAAGCACATGATCACCAAAGTTCGACGAGATACCCATCATTTTGAGCGCTACCAGCATAATCGCGATTTAGTTGGCTTTTTGAACATGTTTGCCAACAAACAGCTAGAGTTGCCACGGGGTTGGGAAATGAAGCACGATCATCAGGGCAAGGTAACAGATACAAAGAAGCAACTTTTAAAATAAATGTTCTGGTTTATCTGAATCCAAATATTGATGGAATTGGAGTATACATATATACAGTACATATTCATTACACTATTTATTTATAAATGAGATTTATAAAATGCATTAATCTGAAGGTCTCTAAGTGCTGTACAAAAGCAACAGTGACTAGTCAGTGAGACATACAACAAATGCAATAAAACCAAAACGTAACTTTTAATAACAACAAAAACACTCATATCTGATATCAACACCTATAAAATCAGGTTATACGTTTCTTCACAATGGAGTGCTTAATTTTTACAAAAGGAGATACTAGAGTGGTTCCTGGCAAATGCCGTGCCTGTGTATTCTAATTGATTCAGTGATAAAATTTATCCTTATACTTTATTTTTATTCAAATTTATGTTTAGCCTTTGAACAGTTATAAACAATTTTATGGGTTATAAAACGTTCTTGTATGTGCGGCACTAGATGGTAATATTATTTTTTATTTACTAGGCTTATTTTCCACTCCACTCTGAGTGACTCAGAGTTTGTGATTTACAAACTCCAATACAGTAATCAACTACAATATAAATAACAAAAGATTACCATAAAGAAATAAGGCCAAGCCCCCAGGAACAATCCAGATACAGGTAGAAAAGTATATTAAATATTTAACAGGTGCCTCATGATCTTCTCCTTCATACAGTCATGCTTGAAAGTTTGTGAACCTTTTGAATTTTCAATATTTCTGCATAAATATGACCTAAAACATGATCTGTTCTCCACACAAGTCCTAAAACCCAATTAAACAAATGAGTCAAAAACATTGTACTTGTTCATTATTCATTGAGGAAAATGAGGAGGGACTTCCTGACTGTATAGGCTGTCAGCCAGTGGAACAGGCTGCTACCTGATGTGGTTCTCCTTCACTAGAGGTCTTCAAACAGAGTGTCATGATCACCGCTGCGATGCTTGTGACATCGCAACGGCTCACATAACAATACAGGGAAATGGGTACCGGGCGGATTAAGGGAAAAGGCAACTAGCTAACAAAAAAGAGCAACAGGTGCTGGCAACAAAGTATCGACTCTAGCCGGAGGCACGGAAGAGAGAGATACAATGTTGCAAAGAAGGTAATTGACAAGACCAGACCACAAGGCGCGCCCGAGCTGTCAAAAGATTACGAACCTGATCGCCCGGCAATGAACCATCACCGGCCGGGAAAACAGTCAAGGAAATGCCCGAGGCACAGGAGGGGCTCCACAACCCCTCACCTACCAGCAACGGAACCAACGGGGCTCAGGGCTCACCCGGAGTAAGAAGGGGTGGAGCACTGACCGGCGCGGGCTATTTAAATCCTGTTCCGGCGCGCTCTACTCACTCTCAGCTTTTCTAAGGGCATGCATCCTATACTCAAATAAAACCAGAACCTAAGCCTACGCTAACGTCTGTGTTTTTACTGGGTAGCAGGCAGAGCCTGACATAAAGCTGAGAGTCACCAAACCAAAATCGCCAAGCTCCACCGGACGAAAATTTTTCCGTGGGAGAGACCAACTGGTGAAAACCGGAACCGGGGACAGCGATGGAGCCAGCACTTCACACCAGAGGCGTGAAGGATGGCCCGCAAGAGGCAGAGGCGACCCGACAGCGGCTGGAGGCAGTGTACCCGAAAGGGGACACGGACACCCTCCCTGCCCACACCGCACCCCAGTTCCAGACCTGGAGGTCCAACCCAGACGGGAGAACCCCGACGGAAGACGAAGTCGGGGACCAGCAACTCCTCGCTTGGGCCAGCGGAGCAGGACCCTGGACGGGAACACCCTACTCCACCTGGAGGTTCTGCTACCCCCAAACGCCCAAGCAGGAAGGAGCAAGACTACATACCGGACAGCATCTGGCAGCACCAACGTTGGACGACCAGGGCACGCCAGACAGGGTCACGGCCCTGGAAGCCAGGGTACGATACCTTGAGCACCTGCTCCTGTCCCCGACATCAGCAGACAAGGACACGACCCTGAAAGCCAAGGTACGAGACCTGGAACATATGCTCCAGTCCCTAGCAACAATCGTCAGCGAGCGCTCCAAGACTGAGGCGGCACAGGGGGTAAGAGGGGATCGGGGCAACATACCTACCCCGCCAACAACCCCAAGCGGAAGGGGCCAAGCACGAGACTCTGTTGCAGGGATTCGCGGCCCCAGGCCAGTGGGAGCCATCCCTCACCACCCACAGGTAGGGGACCCGCAAATTGGGAGGTTCGCCGAAGACTTCCCGGTACAATTTGACGGGAACCCTACGAAACTGTCCTTCTTTCTAACAAATGCGAGGGACTACATGGCCCAATACGGCCATTGCTTCAACACAGAAGCTGCTAAAATCTCGGCGATGGCCACCAAGCTCCAAGACAGGGCTGCGGAGTGGTACGTACAGATGTCCGAGTCCGGAGCCCCAGCCTTGGCTGATTTCCATGACTTCCTCGCCGAGTTGAAGCATTACTTCAACTCGGACCCCCTGGCGAAAGAAAGGGCCAAATGCACACTTCAAGCGCTACGCCAGGGAAGAAAACCAGTGGCCAACTACGCCCTTGAGTTCAAGGTCCTCGCAGGCAAAATCACGGAATGGTCTGAGGCCACCCTGATTGACATGTTCAAGTGTCGCCTCAACCGGGAGGTGCTTCAATAGGCACTCTACAGGGACGACCCAGCCTCCCTTCACGGGTGGATTTGCCTAGCCGGAAAAGTGGAGCACGCTCAGCGCACATTCCTGCTTGAAACCGCAGATGACAAAATCCCGCCCAGCACAAGAGGACCAGTCCCACAGTCAGGCCCAATCTGGCATGCAGACCAACAATGGAGGCTTGCCCGCGGGCAGTGTACCAGGTGCGGGAAAATGGGCCACCGAGTGGCGGACTGTTTCACAAACAGAACAACGGATCGCCCGCCCAGACCCACACCAAAGACGCCACACAAGCCATCCAACCCCCCCAGACAGCTGACAGGAGCGTTAGCAACCCCGGATGAGGACGCGGACGCCTACCTCGCAGGGGACGTGATCGACGCCCAAGAACAGCCGGCGGAAAACGCTCCCCACCTGCTCTAAGCAGCGCCGCTGGGCAGGTGGTGAAGAAGGGGCGCAACAACCCCAGGTTGAGTGATGATTGCTCCATCCTGGCAGGGACAATTGAACTCTCTTACGGCCCTAGAGCCATTGCGGCCGAAGCTATGGTGGATTCTGGGTGCTCCAGAAATCTGATCCACCCGGACATTGTCGCCGCACTAAAACTGCCTTGTTTCCCCCTCCCTCAACCGCTGGCGTTCCATCAACTAGACGGTTCTACAGCGGGGGGGGGGGGGAGACCGGCCACCCAGAGGACCGGAATGGTCACCCTGACAATGGGCACCCACAAGGAATCAATAAACTTTGTGGTGACCCAGATAGGGAAACCCATAATACTGCTGGGGATCCCCTGGCTAGCATGCAACAACCCACACATAGACTGGAGGACACGCTCCATCAAGTTCAAAGACGGGGTCTACCAGGCACCGACACCGGACAAACCATCTGCTCCGACGGTGGGGAGGGCAGAAGTCGTCAACCACACCCACGACCTCCCCCCCCAGAAGGACTGCCGGAGCAATATGCAGACTTTGCAGATGTCTTCGGAGAAGAGGCGGACCAATTACCCCCCCACCGCAAGACGGACTGCACAATTGAACTGCTCCCAGACATCCCATTACCCAAGCCCAAGATCTACCCCATGACCCAGAGAGAATTAGCGGCGCTGCAGGAATTCTTGGATAAAAACCTCTCCAGGGGCTTCATAGAACCAGCAAACTCGCCGGTTGGAGCACCCATCCTATTTCGGGAAAAGAAGGACGGCACCCTGACTATGCACTGATTACCGTGGATTAAATTCCGCTTCCCTATCCAACAAATATCCCCTACCCCTTGTAAAGGACATGCTAGCACACCTGTCAAAGGGAAGGGTGTTTTCCAAACTCGACCTCCGCGAGGCATATTACAGAATCCACATCAGTGAGGGGGACGAGTGGAAAACGGCATTCAACTGCCCCTTGGGCTCCTTCCAATACAAGGTACTGCCATTCGGTCTTGCGGGGGCCCCGGGGGTCTTCATGCAACTCATCAATGAGGTACTGCATGAACACCTATTCAAGGGCGTACTGGTTTACCTGGATGATGTCCTCATCTACACGAGGACGCAGAGGGAACACGAGAGGTTGGTGAGGCAAGTCCTCACTAAGCTACGGAAAGCCAAACTCTACGCTAAGCTGTCCAAGTGCGAATTCCACAAATCGCACTTAGACTACCTAGGGTACAGAATCTCTGACAAAGGCGTAGAAATGGACCCCACGAAGGTCCAGGCAGTTTTGAGCTGGGAACGCCCACGCACCAGGCGCCAGCTTCAAAGCTTCCTCGGGTTCGCGAATTTCTATAGGTCCTTCGCGAGGGGGTTCGCGGAAATCACCCTACCCTTAACCGATTTGCTCAAGACCAAGGGCGTCGGGGAGACGCGCAAGGTAAAAAACCCGGGGGCCGTACTTAATTGGACTCCTGCCTGTCAAACCGCATTTGACAGGCTAAAAGCGCTGTTCACAGCGGAGCCAATCCTAGCTCACCCGGACCCCGAACAACCTTTTGTGGTGAAGGTGGACGCCTCTGACTTCTCAATAGGCGCCATCCTGCTGCAAAAGGATTCCGCAGGAATCCTGAAGCCATGCGCCTACCTCTCGAGGAAATTCTCGGAGACAGAGAGGCGCTGGCACGTATGGGAAAAGGAAGCATTTGCGGTTAAAGTAGCGCTGGAGGCTTGGCATCATCTTTTGGAAGGGACGACTTGCCCGTTTGAGGTCTGGACAGACCACCGCAACCTCGAGGCGCTCCGTACGCCCCGGCGCCTCAGTCCCAAGCAAATACGATGGACTCAGTTCTTCAGCCGGTTCAACTTCCAGCTGAAGTTCATACCAGGCAAAAGGAACTTCCTGGCAGATGCACTCTCCCAACTACCCCAGGATGCAGAGCCTATCTCCGACATTGTAGGGACAGTGCTTTCCGATTCCCAGCTGGGTATGGCAGCGGTCACCCAGGGTCGCGCTTGGGGACAGCCTGCCCCCCCCCACAAACAACTACAACGCAACCCGCCCCTAGACACAGGCAACCTCTAATACCAGGGGGGCTACAGGCAGATTTCATAACGGCATTGAAATCTGACCCCGGCTCCTCGCCAACCCCAACAAGGTCACCATGGACCAGGACCTCGCATGGGCGGAGGGAAGGCTATATGTACCCGACTCACAATGGCAGGCGATCCTCAACAGATCGCATGACAGCAAACAGGCTGGTCACTTCGGGTTCCTGAAAACCCTACACATGACTCGGAGACAGTTTTGGTGGCCCTCGCTGAGGAAGGATGTCAAGACGTATGTGGCGTCCTGCCCAGTGTGCACTATGGCCAAGCGACCGGCTGGCAAACCCCAGGGGCTACTGCAACCCGTAGCTGAACCCTCCCGCCCTTGGGATGAAATCTCAATGGACTTCATAGTTGACTTACCGCCCAGCCAAAAGAAAACGGTCATTTGGGTGGTAAAAGACTACTTTTCAAAACAAGCGCATTTCATCCCCTGCGCCTCGATCCCGTCAGCCCAACAGCTGGCGAAACTGTTCCTAGTCCACGTGTACCGCCTACACAGATGCCCCTCCCGCTTGGTGACCGATAGGGGCACACAATTTACCTCGAGGTTTTGGCGGGCTTTTTTGAAACTGATAGGTACCCAGCAAGCCCTGTCAACCTCCTGGCATCCCCAGACGGATGGATCCACAGAGATCCTTAATGCCACACTGGAGCAATTCCTCCGCTCCTACATAAACTATCACCAAGACAACTGGGTAGACCTCCTCCCGTTTGCAGAGGTCGCATACAACAACGCGATACACCAAAGCACCGGAAAACCCCCCTTTGGGGTGGTGTTGGGTCGGGAGTTCGTCCCCATCCCTGAACTACCTCAGCCTCCGTCCCCAACAGTGGCCGCCTGTGATTGGGGTGAGAAAATCGCAGATTCCTGGCCAGTCATCAAGGACGCGCTTAAAGAGGCACAAACAGCATACAAATCACAAGTGGACAAACACCGGCGCCAGCAACCAAAATTTCAGGTGGGGGACATGGTCTGTCTATCCACCAGATTCATAAAATCGCCGCAACCGTAGAAGAAGCTGGCCCCCAAGTTTATTGGGCCATTCCAGGTGACACAAATAGTGAACCCAGTCACAGTGCGCTTGGACCTGCCCCATAATCTAAAGAGACTGCACCCGGTATTTCACTGCAGCTTACTCAAGCCAGCAAGTGATCCCTCCCGGTGGCACCCACGCACCCCCCCCCCCCCAGTGATGATAGACGGGCAGCAACACTTCGAAGTAAAGGAGGTGCTTGACTCCCACAAGCAGCGGGGCTCCCTCCAATACCTCGTAAAGTGGAAACACTTTCCACGCCCTGAGTGGGTCGCTGCCCACGATGTCCAGGCTCCCGACCTGATCCGCACCTTCCACACCGCCTACCCCTCCAAACCCATGGCTTAACCTTCCCGAAGGGGGGCAGTATGTCATGATCACCGTTGCGATGCTTGTGACATCGCAACGGCTCACATAACAATACAGGGAAATGGGTACTGGGCGGATTAAGGGAAAAGGCAACTAGCTAACAAAAGAGAGCAACAGGTGCTGGCAACAAAGTATCAACTCTAGCCAGAGGCACGGAAGAGAGAGATAAATTGTTGCAAAGAAGGTAATTGACAAGACCAGACCACGAGGCGCGCCCGAGCTGTCAAAAGATTACGAACCTGATCGCCCGGCAATGAACCATCACCGGCCGGGAAAACAGTCAAGGAAACGCCCGAGGCACAGGAGGGGCTCCACAACCCCTCACCTACCAGCAACGGAACCAATGGGGCTCAGGGCGCACCCGGAGTACGAAGGGGTGGAGCGCTGACCGGCGCGGGCTATTTAAATCCCGTTCCGGCGCGCTCCACTCACTCTCAGCTTTTCTTAAAGGGCACGCATACTGTTACTCAAATAAAACCAGAACCTAAGCCTACACTAGCGTCTGTGTTTTTACTGGGTAGCAGGCAGAGCCTGACACAGAGGCTGGATGGTCATCTGTCATTGATGCACTAGTGGATCCTGCACTGAGTGGATGGTTGGACGAGATGACCTCTACCTCTATGATAACTAATGCTTCTACTGAGCAGTCTGGTTTTACTTCATTTAGTATTACATTATTGGTTCTTCTTGCACTCCAAGGTGTTCTCAGTTTTCTCCAGCATTACCGTTCAGGGGCTTTCTCTTCTTTTGCAGCCCTTCTGATGGCCACAGCAGTATGTTGCAACTGGGAAAAGTGTGCTCTTGACAATATGCACCTTCATTATCAGTTTAATATCACAGCACATTAGTATAGTGCCTATGATTTACTTGAAACAAGAGCTTCAATTTGCCAATCTGGGTAAAACTTGTAGTTTGTCCAAACCGAAATACCCTGTTTCTCTTCCCAGCCACCATAAATATCCAGACTACTCCCTTTTTCTGGTGGCCGGTAGGAATTTTAAAATTAGGCTCGTGTGTGTGCACGTTCTCTCTCTTTTGTAGTGTTCATCTTGGTTTCCAGCTGCAGTGTCATTGCCCAGATTAGCACAGAGCTTTGAAGCTCCATTGATTTTTCTTTTCTCCAGTGAGGCTTCAAAGCAGGGATGCTGGATTCCATTCTGTAAGAGACTGCTACCGCCTGGCCATAAAGCACTTGTGCAGAACATGATTGTACTCATTTAGTGTAATCCATAAGCATCTTTACTGTTTGCTCAAGCGTATGGTATAAATAAATGCATATTGTGTCAAATTGCTGTGGAAGAATCAGCACTGTGCATAGGCAACACTATTTATTTGGAACCATTTGTTTCCCTACTTGACAAACATGCTCTCAAATTATGTGTTTGATTTGGGCTTCATCTCATTAAGATTTTAGCCTTTGGGAGATTGCACTCACATAAGCTTATACTAGAAACGATATCAGGCAGAGGTTCATAAACCAGTTAGGCCAGAGTATTTGAAATACACTAAACTGAACAGGACTGGAATGTTTTAAAATAATCTAGTTGAATTGGGTTGATGACAACAAGAGCAAGAAAAGAACTCCCAGGCTTTCAGCTAAAATCATTCACACAGTTCACTAAAGTTAGCATCTGAATTGCAAACACTTTTTTAGACTTGGCTGGTCGCAGAGCAGGTCTCTAGTGTAGTTTTCTGAGAGTTACAATTTTTTAAGCAGAAGCCTCATTAAGGTATCTGGTATCCCATATGGCAAAATCAAAAGATCAAGAGCTGATAAATAGTTAGTCAGGCATGTCAAAGCGGTAATACAGAGGACTAGTGTGCCTCTGAGAGCCAGTTTGGTGTAGTGGTTAAGGCACCAGGCTAGAAACCAGGAGACCGAGAGTTCTAGTCCTGCCTTCGGCACAAAGCCAGCTAGTCCCTCTCTCTCAGCCCTAGGAAGAATGCAATGGTAAACCACTTCTGAAAAACCTTGCCAAAACTAGGGACTTGTCCACACAGTCGCCAGGAGTCATCACTGACTCAAAGGCACCAGAAAAAGAGTCTGTTTCTAAATTTGACTTTCAAACAGGTTCCTGTGACAATTCTGTGAAATTTGTCTTAAACTTGTGTCATGCTACTGTGTTGTATTTACAGCAACTACAGTGAAGTAACAACAGCAATACGAATAGCTGCGGTATTTTGTTGCATTCTATGGTGGGTTTTGTTCCACCTCCTTCGTTGTGACATGAAAATATTTGTCGGTCCTGTGTATGTAGTATTTCACAATTACTTCTTTGTTTACAGAAACAATTTATTTAATAAGCAATTGTACTGTGGTATCTCTGCAGTCATATTTGTACTGGAGTTGAGTGATAAGCATTTGGATAAGCTGTCTTTATATGTGTGTTATCTTCGATGTGTAAAGATTTTAAAGTCCCCCCCACATCAGCATTTTTGTTTTCTTTGACATTTCAAGGGGGATCTGTTTGTGTATGCCGTATAGATAATTTGCTGAAACAGGTAGAATAATGCTTTATAAAATAGTACACATTTGACAAAAATCCATACGAGTTAATACTTATGCTGAAACAAATTACCACTGATGTATTGGATCTTTCCTAGTCTCCTGTTCCTCTGTAGCCATGCACACATTCCTCCTTTCCAAATTGCTTTAGAGCTTCTCCAGAGTAGAGTGGATAGAGGGAAAAATCTCTCTAATGATGGATGTCATTCTATGAGTAGGTCACCATGGCTGAATTTAACATTTTGGAAATAGAAAGGAAGAAAAAAACTGCAAACACTACAAATTGAAGAGGGCCTTTTTTTTTAAATGCCTTTTGAAAACCACAAGTACTGTAGCTTGGTCTTTCCATATGGGAAAATAGCACATTGCTGGTAGAACCTAGCCATATTTCAGTCTTTCAGGCTGTCGGAGTTACACCTGAATTATTGGAAAAACAGTGAAGAAGAATCAGCAGATTCTTGAGAACTGACCATAATTAGAAAACTAGATAGATTAATGGGATTTTCACTCTTTCTAAATACCACAGTAGATAATATGGAAAGTCATCCTATAATATAAGAAATGGGAGGAAGCTTATCACTCAAGGAATTCATAATCAATGTAAGATGTAGTGATGGCTAACTTGATTGGTTTTAACAGACAATTGGATAAAGTCATGAAGGACAGAGTTCTCAAGGGCTATGTGTCTTGAAAACTCAGTCTTATTTATTTAATTTTTATCCCACCTTTATTATTTTTATAAATAACTCAAGGTGGGGAACATACCTAATACTCTTTCCTCCTCCTATTTTCCCCACAACAACAACCCTGTGAGGTGAGTTGGGCTGAGAGAGCGTGACTGGCCCAAGGTCACCCAGCTGGCTTTCCTGCCTAAGGCGGGACTAGAACTCACAGCCTCCTGGTTTCTAGCCCAGCACCTTAACCACTAGACCTAACTGGCTCTCCTGGTCTTCCTACCAGATTGGGAAAAAAGCTTTCTGGGTGAGGTAGCTGAGGAATTATTGCTTCTAAAGTTATTGACCACATATGGTATTTTTAAAATCTGCCTTTGGACCCTGTTAATAAAGGGGGTTGGTGGAGTTGGCCTCCATAGGAATAGCCTTGCTTAAATGATACCAGACATCCTTCAGTAAGCATGCCACAGGAGTTAATTAGATGTTTTGTATTTGTATTTTTCTATTCATGGTTGTCATCTTACTATGTATAAGAATTAAGAATAAGAATATAAGAAGAATGTGTTAGAAACTATTTTCTAGTAGTTTTATTTTTTTTTAAGAGTGAGATAAAAAAGAGTAAGCCATTACAAAAAAGCAGGGACCCTTTTGTAATTTTGGAGTATGTAGTAGGTGGCCTCACAAAATGGCTGCTATGGTGGTCATTGTTGGTCACAAAATGCCCATGGTTTAGAAAGCAGACTAGCTTTTCAGAAAGCTCTGTATCATTTCTTTATAGCCACATGATGCTAGAGGAAGTTGCACTGCTTTATAGCACTTCAGCTTCCTTTTTGCTTAAATTTGTGAAATGAATCTTTAAAAAAAGGTGGGGCAGGAAGCCCAGGTGGGCACCACTGGAAGTGTCTGAGATAGCTACCCCATCATTCATCATTCTTAACAACGAAGCCTGTCAATACAACAAGTACTGCTTTTTTAAATCAATGCCTCTCTTCCCCTCCCCCCCTTCAAAGAAGGGAGAAGAGGCCTTCTCTTAACCCTACAGTTTCTTCAGTATAGTGAATTGTCACGGATAGGAGAATCTGTATTTTCTGGAGCACTGACTCTCCATGCAATATTTATCCTATGTGAAGAAGAATGACAAAAATCTTTGTGCTCTACTTTGGTTCAAAACTTAGCTTTCATTAGAACAGTGATTTCCTGTGTCTGCATTCAGTGATCTAATTGAAACTTAAACTGAAAGATGCGCATCCTGTAATATCACAGTGAGCAAAGAGTGGTGAATAATGCTATTTTTTCCCCTTTGCTAGGCTTTTTTTGTTGACCACAATTCACGTACCACCACGTTCATTGACCCACGGCTTCCTTTGCAGAGCAGCAGACCAACTAGCGCTTTGGTTCACCGGCAGCATTTAACAAGGCAGCGCAGCCACAGTGCTGGTGAGGTAAGCTTGAACTGGCCGAAGTGTTTGTTTTAGGTTTATTAAATTTTCACTATTAATTTCCATCTTTCATTATTGGCATTTTTCATTATTTTAAAAGCATACAATTTTTCCCCCATTCCCAGAATGAATGTCCTCTTATTATAGGATACACATAAGGGGAATTTTTAAAGTTGCCGTGATAATGTGTAGGTTATGAACATGAGAGATAGTTCCGTTTATGGATGAACTGGGATTTGAACCTGGGTTTCCCATCATTTAACTTAAAGATATGAGTCATTACACACCATTGGTTCTCAAAGAAAATGCATTATTTATTTTATTGGACCAATTTTTAGAGTTGCGCTCATGTATCCCTTGCCACCCTACCTATCAAGCTGATGATCAATGGTGGCCAGCCAGTCAGACAAACCAGCAGCCGTATCAGCTGAATGATTACACCTTAGGGATAGTGTATGGATGCATTAACCCATCAATATTGTTTACACCTTGGCTTGAAGGCACCCGGTTTTGATCTCCACTTGATTGGTTGTCTCTTTGCCTTTCATGGAGATGCTGGGAGTTCAATCTAGAATTTTGGAGGCAAAGCAAGTGCAGCCCATCCCAGGTGCTGATAAGGTATCTTATTTGTTGTCTTGACCTCTGAAGGCTCCCAGCTCCTCCTTGGGCAATTGCTCTAGCTACCTCCAAGACGTCAGCTGTGGAGCGATGAACTATTCTGTCTGAGCCTGGTACTGAGACAAAGTGCACAAATGCCAGAATTGCCATTGTTATCGATAGCACGTGGCCCAAGATAAAAAAAAACAGGAGTGCTCAATTGATCCTGGGTATATAGCAGGTTGTGTCAGGTTGTGACCTGACTCAGCTGAATTCAGGTTGTGCCAGCTTGGCAAAGGAGCTTGAACTTTGCAATTACAGTATTTTTTGCAAAACCTCCTTGTCATTTTCCTTTTATACCACTTGGGGGCCCTTACCTGCAGATGTACTCATAGCAACATAAGCAATAGGCTGTTTGGAGACTGTTATACAGCACTTATGTAAGACAAGTGATGGTAGAAAAGAGGCATATGTATAATCTGGGCAAAGAAATTTGACCTGAGCTCTTTCCTTGCAATATCAAAAGACAGAATAATCTTAAATAAAAGGTAAAATCTCCTTCAAATCAAGCTTGGTGATTTTATGGTCACGTCATATGAATTTAATTTACTGGGTAAACATATGTGTATTGACTTTAACTGTGAGGTTGGTATGCAAATGGCCCCCTGCCCCGGTTAATGTATTACAAATCACAATGCCAAAGAATTTCTCGTAAACTTAAAACAATAGCTGTGGTTAGAGAGGAATGTATGTGGAAACACAACATCAAACAAAAAGCCAGCAGTTATCTATGAGTTAATAATAGATATTTGCATTGTGTTCCTTTTTAACGAAGGATGGTGAGAAAGGCTGATTCTCCTCCTTTTAATGAAGTATGTTAATGGGTTTATGTCCCATTTTGCAAATATATCAACATAGCAGTATCCAAGAAATGAATTCCTGTGCTCCTTTTTCATCCTTGAAATCTGTTGCATTAATACGTATTTTATGGAAATAAAGGGGGCTGCAGGGGGTGAAAGATAAAGAGAAGTTCATGTGCAGATATGGAAGGAAAAATCTGTTGCACAAGTGGAAATCTGTTTATGCAGTGTTGCATATGGCCATTATGTTCAGCCATAAGTTCTTCCTTTCTTTATAAGAATTCTTGGAATCAAAGCCTGCAGTGGGCTTATTTCTCAGCAATAGTGATAGAAATCAAGGAATTGGAGCTTGGATTTCTACTTCCTGGCATCAACTCCAGAAGGAGCTGTTCTCTTCCATTTCCAGGAAAAAGAGGTCTCCGCTGAAAAATGGGGAACGTAGAATAGTTCTTCAGTCAGTTATAAAACAAGATTAATTTGAATTTGACCTAATTCAGAGAAGCAAAGTTATATCGAAATACTACCTGTTTGGGAAAACATTGCTGGTATGTGTGATTCTCACACTGAGAAGAAAGTGAGCGCTGTCAGCACAGAAAACAAATAATAGTGTGGTAAAAAAGCTGAAGTACATCCAGCAAAGAGACCGACGAATTGGAGCCAGGAAATTGCAGAAGTGAAGCTTGTGTTCAACAAGGGGAAACGTTGGGTTGTTACTGGAAAGGGAAGTGACGTTCATAGATGATTTGCTTAGGCTTTCTGTGTGCGTCCCAATACTTGTGTTGCGTTAACCTTCACTACATTTAGTGAAGTTCATACTGGTGAACTATTGGCAATTCTTTATGCATATTGTAAGCTGGGTTACCTGTAATGAAACCCAGTTTGTTCAGTCTTTCATTAAAAACATCCCAAACCTTCAAAGACAGCCAAGATGAGTAGAAGGAGTTTAGCTCCTTACTTAATGACAAGTTAATCTCGGAGCCAAGGCTGACTGAGATTTCATAACCAGTCACACTGAGATTTGGCAAATAAAATAATACAGTGACCTCAGTTCAACTTCTGACAAAGTTTTAAAACTGATATTGAATCAAGCTAATACTAGAAGGGATAGAATCCAGAATTAGTCAATCCCTAATTTAGATCCCAAATATTTATGCATTTTTTTTGCAACTAAAAGTACTCTGGAGAAGTGTAAGTAAAAATATATGATTAGACTGAGGCTTACTCATACTTAGTGGATATACATTGAAATAAATGCAACCTAACTGAGGGTGATAAACAATTCACTTATTTTCCTTGGGTTTACTCAAGATGAGTAGCTGTAGATTTTTTTTATTACTAAATCATCTGCATGCCAACATCTTGGGCATGTATTTGCTCAGTTTCACTTTAATTTAGATAGAACTGAACCATTCATGGATGATGGTAATGATGATAATAAATTTTTAAAAAATGCACACTGTGGGGGTGAAGACTGAAATGCTACTGAAATTTGTCAGCTGATTTAATAAGTTGTTTCTTCATGTCTCAGAGGTTAAATAGTATAAAATAAGGCTTACCAATATGCTTCTTTGTGTAATCATTGTGCACTGTAGCTGAAAGTTTAGGTTAATTTAGATATGATACTAATTGCTTGTGCTATCAGTGTGCATGTCTTTGTTATGTAAATTGCATCCACAGGAAACTTGAGCAATCTTAGAGCTCTTGGGAGGGCTGAAAGGGAATTCTAAATCTTTCTCTCCATGCCTTAGCCCTGACCAAAAAAAAAATCTCCTCTCTGTCATTGGTTTATATTTACATCTCAAGGGAAACTCACACTGGTACTTTTAGATGCTTTCCTTTTAATGGCAATAGCAGGGAAAAGGAATGTTTCAAAGGACTTCTCCCCACTCAGCACATGTACACACTCCTCCAACTGCTCAGACTTCATCAGGGCTTTAGCTTACAAAATAAATCATGTATTTAAAAATACTGTTCTTCTTCTTGCTGTCATTATGTCATAGGCTTACCTATTGGAAAATCTAAAATATACTTCCTGATTCATACTCATTGAATGAACTCATCAGTAATATCAGATAAGGGTACTTATAGTCGTGTTAAAACATGGAAAAGCCATGTTGTCCTTCAGAATAGAAAAACTGAGACTGCAGATTTATCTCATTATTTTGATATGCACATCCATTTTATTCTGGCTTGCTTGTCTGAAAACTATTTGAATTTTGATAGTTGCCTCCCAGTTTATATGAAAGACTGGTTCATCAGCTTTTTGCATGTGAAAAGCAGCAGACGGGGTCTCCTCTCTCTTCTAGCTATGGTGGAAACTCAATTGAGAAAAGAGAGAAGGTATTTCGAGATTGAAGAACACTTCAAGCAATCGTTGGGATTCATTTTTAGTTTTCTGCCATTTAATAAAAAAAACTTTTCTTTTGGCAAGCTTTCACCTTCCTTGGCAGAGAAAGGTTTCTGTGCTCAGTAGTGTTTTAAAGAAGGGCTGGGCAAAATTTCTCAAATACACAGTAAAGAAAATAAATAGGATGGTAGGCAAGAAAGACTTCTGTACATGTAACTAAAATATTTACGGTTTTATTTTTCAGGTAGGAGAAGACTCACGCCATTCAGGACCTCCAGTCTTGCCAAGGCCATCGAGTACATTCAGTGCAGTCAGCAGGGCTCAGTACCAGGACCTGGTTCCAGTGGGTATGTCTTCACTGAGAGCTTCTTGAAATATAGGCTTTGCTTTTTACATTAATTTTGTTTGTTTGTTCGTTTGTATTTTGAATTAGTCACCGCCCATCTCGCTCAAAGAGCGACTCTGGGCGGTTTACAATAAAACTAGAATAAATATAGAATTAAAATACAATAAAAGCAATATTCGTAAGTAATAGTATACAATCCAAGATAGTGATATTTTAAAAGTTCTTACTTTAATTCATGGGAGCCTCTTCAAGGTGCTAACCACCCCCAGGATTGTGTTAAAGCGTAAGGCTGCTTCTGCAAGTTACTTTTGTACTGCTTAAAAAGAAAACATTTAGATGCTTCCTAACAATAAAAACAATAAACAAACATAAATCTATGCTTAACATGCATTACTAGTCCTAAATAAAGGCATATATCAGACTTCAGATGAAACGTTTCCAGGCTCAAGTTTTCTGGGGGAAACTCTAGGTATCAAATGTCAGGAAGGGATACTCACTCTGAAAAGGGCATTCCTGGAATAGAACTAAAACTTGGGAGTCTCTCGCTGATGACTACAGTGGAAGCATTTTATTGTGTTGTTTTCATGGTACTTCTTGGTTTGCCATTGCAGACCCTCATCCCGTGTGCTTCATGGTTGCCCAGGATCCAGCGTTTTGCAGGACAACCAAGTTTGCCATTAGTCTGACATTTTAAAATGAGAAAACTAAAATTCCCACCTTTTAAGCACTTAGAAGGGATGGAGGTTTGGTTAGTCAGGGTTAAATTTTGGAGTCTTACAATGGAGAAGAGATTTAGGAAAGGGGGAAGACCTTTCATTATTATTTCTTTAATTTATGGAGGAGTTCACTGGACAGAGCTGCCTTACAGGGAAAAAATGAAATGAGACTCTGATAAGAACACAGTTATTTTTCACAATAAAAAGACTTGTGAATAGCCTAATTTTTTAATCAGGTATTCTGATAAATACCATAGGAAGACAACTCAGGATACAGTTGCTTGATAAAGCAGGGCTTTTTAAAAATAGCTGGTTATTCCAAATATATTGAATTATTGGTGATGTGTCAGAATAAAAATCAATTTAGGCTTTTGTTTTGAACCATTTTGAACCATTTAGTTGAACATCAAAGAATGCATCCTCTGAGGTGTAAGCTGATACAAATATGGATTAAGTAAACTTAAGCAAAAAGTGTTTCTCCTGAATTATCAGAGGCTGATACTGCACATCTTGTCTAGTTCAAAGGAAGCAGATCTTCTACTCTTCTCTTACATGTAATATTTAGCGAGGCAGGACATTGACTTCACATATCTGAGCTGTGAGTTTCTTCACCACTATGCCACTTCATTGGTTTTTGCTTGTGTTAATAGGGAAGCTCCTACTGTGATGATGTCATGTAACATTGTGGGGTTTTTTTCAATATTATGAAGAAAGGGGAAGAGGAAAAGAAGCCAGTGTCTGTGATGATGATCTAGCAAGCAGTAATTACTGGTGGTTCTTGTTTCTGTCCAGAGTTGTCCCATCGGAGCAGCTTCTGAGCATCATTTGTATGCCAGAATACCCACTGTGAAGGAGAGCCAGTTTGGTGTAATGGTTAAGGCACCAGGCTAGAAACCAGGGGACCATGAGTTCTTGTCCTGCCTTAGGCACAAAGCCAGCTGGGTGACCTTGGGCCAGTCACTCTCTCTCAGCCCTGGGAAGGAGGCAAGCGCAAACCACTCCTGAAAAGCCAGGAGTCAACCATAATTTGAAGGCACAAAAAACAAAACAAAACCCCACTGAAGTGATGAGTCACTTACAGAGTTTTAGAGTACTGGGGCTGCTCCACAGAATCCTAGAAGGGTACAACGCTTTTCTCAGTGCAATAATCCAAATTAAAGCATCTCCAACAAAAATCTATCCAGCTTCCTCGAAGACATCTGGTGGGGAAATGCTCAGCATCTCCATAGATAATTGATTTCACTAACAGAATATTTTTGGAGTAGATACCCTGGTTTGTACAAAGCTTTATATCTACTCTTTATCCCACTGAATTTTAGAGGGTGTCTCTTGTTTCAAAATGTGAATGTTCAGAAGAAAGATTAGCGTGGAAATACATTACAAATATCAACTGATATCTGCTTGACATGTTAATTAACAGATGTATATGCTTCATTTCTCAGTGTTAGTTTAAATTAGCCATATTGCTAAATTGAAGAAGTTTGCAGTAATAATGGAAAACTTTTAAAATGTATTATTTCATATAAAATGTTTTATTAGAAAAAATACCTAAAAGAGGTTTCTTGTTTTTCATACACGCTGTACAGTACCATTTATTAAACTTTCAGTGAGTTAAGTTACTTTGGCAACTGTTTGTATATTTGATGCTTGCTTACACATGACAAAACTCATTGGCTTCAGGGTTGGTGATTCATGGCTTTCAAGTACAGAAGTTAATTCATTGAGTTTAGCAGCTGTCACATTGTGGAAAGACACCCACAGCTAATTAATCTGATGGAATGGCTAGATGTTTGTTCAGTAGCACTGTTTCTTGACAGTCACTGCTGATTTAAACTTCTGTTGCTGCCTGTTTCTTCAGTGCTGCATATGGTAATGCTTTGAATAGGCTACTCTGTTTAAAATTCAGCCATGCAACAGGGGCTGTGCCTTTTCATCACAATAACTTTTAGAACTTGTAATCTAATTTGCAATATTTTTATTACTGGCTTCAATGATGAGGTGAAGAGAATGCATTTCAGATTCATAAATGATACAAAATTACAGGTAGTCCTCACTTAATGACCATTTGTTTAGCAACTGTTTGAAATTACAATGGCACTGAAAAAAGTGACTTATGAGCAGTCCTCAAACTTATGACTGTTGCAGTGTCCCTATGGTCATGCGATCACAATTCAGGCACTTGGCAACTGTCATGCATTTATGACAGTTGCAGTGTCCCACGGTCATATGATCTCCATTTGTGACCTTCCCAGCTGGCTTCCAGCAAGCAAAGTCAATGGGGGAGGTGGCAAAAGGTCACAGGTGATGTCTCACTTAACAACCGTGGGTGATTCGCTTAACAACCACAACTGGGACTGCCAGAACTGCCATCGCTAAGCAGGGCAGTCATGTGATGTTTCGCTTAATGACCACTTCACTTAGCAACAGAGTAGCCAGTCCCAGTTAGGGTTGTTAAGTGAGGACTACCTGTAGTTTAATAGCTACTATCCTAGAAAATATAAATAATTTCAGAATTTAATGCCAGATTAGTGAAATGGGTGAAATATAAGAATGAAATTTAAGAAACTCAAATTAGGTTCTTCACTTAGGAAAAATAAATTAAATGCACAGGAATAAATATATGACTTGGCAATAGCATATATGAAAAGGGTAATATAACTGTACATAGTACTGGTTAAATATGATTCAGCAGGATGAAAGGACAAAGAAAAAAAAAGTGACCAGGACACAGAATAATGGCTTTTAAGTTACAAGGAAATATATTCGAGATAAAAGTAACAGCAACAACAACGTACCCAATTACTATGTAAGATGATGGGTGGTTCTTTGCAAGAAATGACCAACCCAAATCTGGAAAAGTACTTGTTGTGGACATTTTAAACTAAATTCCTGCATCCAACTAGGTGTTGGATTCTGTGCCCAAGTATTACATTTTCTTCTAATTTTTCTTTTTAAATTAATTTGCAAGCTCCTATATTACCATGATCTGGACAGCTCTTCTTCTTTCCACATTGAATGTATTCATTTTAATACTTTAAATTAAAAATGGGGGTTGATATTTATTTTATCACTTTTTTCTTTTAATAATAGTATTTGATTTTCTTTATCTCCTGTGAGATTAATTTATCTCCCTAGGGGCAGAAGGAGGGGTAAATTCTATAGCAATCGTGCTTCTGTGCTACTTGGTCAGGAGATGGCACTGTCAAAATTATTTCAGTTTTTGCATTTTGACTTTTTAATTGCTAGAAAGGCAGCTCAGGCTGTGAGAGGACTATTTCTCTCTTTCATACTGAGGGTAGGTGTTAGATGCCATGTAATGTACCTTTTAGAAAGGTGGTGGCAGAAAGAACTACTGAGCAACTGCCCCAAACAGGGGGCAGGACCAGGGTGTGAAGACATAGAAGGCATCTGGAATAGATTTGGGACCTCCAGTCTTTCATCCGATGGTTCGCAGTATCACTGCAGCATAACAGGTGTACAACCTCAAAAAAAGACACACTACTTTAATGTATTTTTGATAGGTACCATATACTGTAAATAGCTATATAGATTTTGAATTTCTCATTTCATCCTTAATAAAGATCCCTTCTTCTGCAAAAACATCTGTTTCTAAAGGGTAGAACCTGAACCTACTGTAAGTTTCCTGGAGAAAATTGACTATTGTTTTCAAGCAGATTTTTTTCAATATGGTGCTCTTTATTGAATTTTCAGCTTACAATGACAAGATTGTTGCATTTCTGCGGCAACCCAATATCTTTGAAATTCTCCAAGAGCGACAGCCAGATCTTACCAGAAATCATTCACTCAGGTGAGCAGAATAACAACATTTTTCTTATCAGAGATGTTTATTACTGTGACTTTAAGGCACAAGTGAAATCTAACAAGTTTACTGTACATTCTCCTTAACAATATCAGTGCAGAGAAAAAAAAAGAGAAGCTATAGGAATTTGTAAAAGTAATGAAGAGTTTTGTGACACGCTCAAGATTAACAAACGTATGTAGAATATGTTTGTTAACTGGAGCCCACTCCAGTGAGTTCTTCTGTACTCCACAGATGTTTTGAAATCATTCTTTAAGGTGCTACCAAACTCTGCTGGTTTTGTTATAATTGATTAATACTGTTCCATATCTGTATTTTCTTTACTTTAAGAACTGCTGCAGCTCTTGGACTAGGTAAAATATCCAAAAGAATATGTCCAAAGGTAGCTACTTTTATAGATGGAAACTGCTGGCATTTGGTACACATAGAAACCTGAATGACTAAGATGATTTTGCGGAACATATTTTTGTGTCTTTTAGTACATGTCCAGGACAGCCTGCTTAGGAAACTAATAGAATTCTCTTGACATTGGTAGGATGAGTAGAATCCATGGACATATTTTAAATGGTTCACTTTTAGAACAGCAGTATTCTTCTTGTGGTACTCCTTGTTATTCAGGGAATATCTAGCATAACCTTGATTGACTGATTTTCATTAATGAGGTACTTGAAGCAGTTTGAGTAGAGAAGCTAGGCCAACAGAAAGAAACAGTATTCAGAAAGTATTAATGAGGGTCTTGGGTGTTAATGGAGGAGAGCTGGCTGAAGAATTCTTCCATTCTTTGGACATGGATAGAAAATGGTGCCTAAAATAATTTAGAGGCCTGTTTGATACATCTCAGTGGTTTTCCTTGCTGCCTTGACATACATCAGTGCTTGGTACAAACAGGGAGAAGATCCAGTTTATTCGGACCGAAGGAACACCAGGGCTAGTGCGGTTATCCAGTGACGCAGATCTTGTTATGTTATTAAGGTAATGGATACTTACTGCAATCTGAGTATCTATGATACATTTACTTTAGCAATCTTTACACTTTGATCATTGTCATTGATCCGTTTTATCTAATCTTAGTCAATATAAATTTAGTTCACATAGATTTTCCCTTCATCCTTTCCATAATTATGGGATTTTGTGGTGTTTTTTTAAAGAGCATTTCTGTATTTGTACAGTTCTCACTATGCATCTAAAGGTTCAGATAGAAATTATCCCCAAACTCCTAAGATGTTAGTACTGCAAGAACGAATGAGGCCATGGCAAGGAAGTGGGGAACTATTCACTTAGAAGGCCATTCAATGTTCCTTAATTGACCAGTAAAGTTATAGTTGCATAATTGCAGCCTTACACCCATCATCCATTCCCTTATGCTGATTATGCTGCTGTTGTTTTTTATTTTATTAATCCTTGGTGTCAGAATCTTTCTGTATGCTTGAGAAAGGGCATCACAAGTGTTAGTTCATAATATTTCAAACAACACCTTGCAGGAATGAAACAGCAGATTGAAACCTCATAGTCCTCTCACTTTCTCCCTTTTCATTACATATGGAGATGTATAGGTTAACTTAGTAATATAAAGACATACTTATGCATACAGTATGTGCTATGGGGTAGTAGCCTTAATGTTTTTCTTAGTCCCTTTATGTATCTACCATCCACATATTTGCTGTCATATCTATGTGAAGGGCACTTAACTTTTAAACTGACTTATACATAGGCCACAAAATTAGAATGTTTAGATTACATGATTTATATTTACATTCATACAGACATGACTTTTACACAACCCTTTAATTCTGGATAACTGAGCCATAATTTATTGAATGAACCCAATTGCCTGGGTTTATGCAACCTATTGAATGATAAATTAACCACACAGTTTGAGTTCACTCAACACAATAAGCCATAGACTAGGCAACTACATACTACCTCCAAGTGTAGTCTGAATCTAGGTGCAAACAGTGAAGCCAAAGTGGGCAGACATGCTTGTGGGTCTTACCCACCTACATGTAAGAAGCGTCATCTACACGGGGCTTTTTTCCCCAGATTAATAGTTGTTCGGTCCTTTGCAAAAGATACTCAGGAAATACAGATCTATTGGAAGATGTATACTGAGATTGTATATCAGTTCTATAGTCCATGCATCTTTCTCAGAATGACACTTTCCTAAAGACTCTCTCTCCTTCCCTTACTCTGTGTAGTATATAGTATTATCAACTTGGAGTATCACATCACTGCCCTGCAAGTTTTTCTGCCCTGCAGCTCTTGCATGTGTGTTTTAACTTGTAGCATGTTGTTATCATTTGTACTTTGTATTAAAAAAGGAGAGGAGTGATGTGGAGATACTGCTTTGAGCAATGGGCCGATACCATCTGGGACCTTTTCTGCCTTACATATTAATCAGAGCCAGGCTGGAGCATTCCCTAGCGCACTTGCTCATTCATAACTCTCTGAGCCTTAGACTTGCTGTGCCGTGAAAACACACCCACTGTGTAATGTTGCCTCTGATAGATTGCGGGGGTGCACTTGCAGAAATTTCATGCCACAGCACAGTGTGTTGTTTGTATTCAAGCTGTTGCATAATACTGTTCTTTACGTTTTTTTCTCCATTCGTTTCAAATAAGACATTTCCTTTGTTTTGAAAGTTACTCTTTTTATAGCAATTCTGGGAATGATCATCTGTCAGGAAATACATTCCTCAATGGACCTGTCATTTTTATGGCTCTGAAGGATGATTATGTCAGCAGCATTAGTTGTATTATTTTAACATATTACCTTGAAGGCTTATGAATAATATATTACCAAGATAAACCAAGACTGATTTCATAGACCACTCAATGTGTTTTACATTTTTAAAAAGATATTATGATCAAAGTTTTTAAAAAGGCAATTCCTTTTGGACTAAGGCTGTGTAATTCTTTATTTTTCCATTTATGTACAAATGGAGAAAGAATATTCTCCCCTACTTCAGTAAATATTACCTTCAGCCTAAATTATAAAATAATTGGCCTCATGGAAAGAAGTCCGTACCTTTCAAAATCTTTTGTTTACATTTTGACATTATTGTTTATTGTTTATTAACATTAAACAAAGTGGCTTAATCTGGGAACCTGTGAGAACTCCATTCATGACACATTTCCACTGGTTAAAGAGAGCAGGTTGGTAGTTTTCACTGTTTCCCTTATTTTCTGCAGCCTTGTGCTCCCCCATCTGCTCCGAAGTGTTTTGAAATCTCTACCATAAGATTATAGCTCCAGTTCAGGGCACTCTAGGGTGGAATTGGACAAATTAGTTTTCTCCCAACAGATGCCTCAGCTGGATCAAAGGCTTTTGGTGAATGAGAAAGGCCTTCCATTCAAGGCATGGCAATTTAGCATCCAAGCAACAAAGTCTGAATGCCATACTTCACATTATAAATGCGACTGAAGTGAAGTATCTGGAAAATCTTGCAAGATAGAAACAGTTCTATTGGAACATTCAGTTCCATCAGAAAATGTTTGCAGTAAGCAATCTAAAGAGCAGCGCCTTGCTCAGCAAAAAGAAAAAATTGTCCTAAACACAAAGTAAGAGAGAGCCTTGCCTTTTAGGATTGGATGATTTCTTCCCTACCTCCACCCTCCCTTAAGAAGAAGACATATGGAAGACATTTACTAGGCTAAAAGCCACATGCATTTAGCACAGAAGATGGAAGATACATAAAAATTGCTTGTGGGTTCCATATTAAAAAATTGTATAATGTAATATTTATTCTTAATAAATGTATATGCTGCTCCTTTTAACAGCTCCAAGTGGCTTATCGGTATAAATGTAACATGTAAAATTTTACAGTCTTTTAAAATTCTAAAGCAGCATTAAATCTAACCCTTCAAATAACTAAAAAGACCTAGATAAAAAGGTACTGTATGCTTAAAGAAGTCTCCTAAAAATAATGAGGAGGGGGCCTGCCACAATGGCAACTTATTTTACAATTCTGCAGAAAAAGCAGAATTAGCTGTCAGTGTTACATATTTGCGGTGGGACATGCAGAAGTATTCTTGGATTTTGTGCAGTGTGGCCTGAGCGGTAAAGCATGAATGTTTTAGGCCCATCATTCACATTGCGTGTAGATATGGTCAATGATAGCCTGATAGCATTTTAGTACAAGTGGGGTTATTTCCAGTGGAAACATTTGGAAACAGAGAAGGTATGCTTAAACCTTTTACTTTTTCCACTTGTAGCTTTTGACATTATAGGTTTCAGATGCAAAGCCTTTCAAAAAAATCAACATGGTGGTGCCTGGTATATATCGGAATATATGATATTCCTAGAAAATATCACATGTGGCATATTCACATCAATTTGCGTATCTGCCTTATTTTTGCTTGCTTTCTGCCTAGTTTATTCGAAGAGGAAATTATGTCATATGTACCACCACATGCCTTACTTCATCCCAGTTACTGCCAATCACCACGTGGCTCCCCCGTGTCCTCTCCTCAGAACTCTCCAGGTAAGCTCTGTTGCAACTGCTTGCAGTGTTTTTAGATAGTAAACCAGGTATGTTCTTGCCTAGTTTCATGGCCTTCCTTATAAAATGCAGGAAATGAATGCTTTGATGTTAAGACTAAATGAATTCTATGCTGTTTACTACAGACATTGAAATAGCATTTCTCAGAAGGATGGTTTTGAAGAAGCAAAGAAAACATATTCTACATCATGGAGGTAGCAGTTTTCTGCCACTGATATTCAAGAAGATTTTTTTTAATGGAAGACTTACATTATTTTTAGATCTCCTTTGTACATAGAGGACAAATTTAAACAATGGCTGGAGTATCTTCTTCCATCAGTGGAAGATGATATCCTGGGATAAGAAGCAATCCAAAAGACAACCATTGAGAGATAGATTAATTCAATTATTACGCTTTATAAACTGGATTTTAACTGTCTGATGCATATGTATAATACAAATGTTGTCCCTTAAGCATGATCTCTTAGGAATCTTTCCCTAAGGATGCTGTATTAGCAAATCTCTATACATTCAGAAAGAACTAAAAATATGGAATAGAATTCATTCATTTTTAAATATTATGTGCCTATGCTTTTTTAGAACTATCAATAATGCTAATTTTAATAGGCAGTTTTCAGTCTGACATAATTTCTTGAATGAAATTATGTAATAACCTGATAAGGATCATTTTATTAAAAATTTGGTAATTTCTATTGGGGCTTTATACAGCTAAATGCAGCTGGTTTTATTTTTCTGGGAAAAAAGCCTCAGCACCTTCTGTTAATTACCTATGATTTATTACATAATTAAAATCCATTTGTGAGTTTTAATATGAACGATTCATTACTCACTCAGTCCATTTCATAAAGGAAAGAAGTTCATCACAGAGCTGTTTTCCCAGCAAACAGCTTTATGCTCCAATTTAGATTACATGAATAGCCATAAAATTACTTGATTATTTATAAAATGCTAACTTATCAGCATGCAGAAGCATGTGCATGCAGTAGATATAATGAGAGAAAAAGAGACAAGTACAATATGGATAATTTATTTTAATAACAGCTCCATTCTTTTGTTATTCTTACGATGGGAATAATTGCTTTAATTGCCCAGGAAATTCTTGACAGTGCCAGCTGATTTGTCGTAAGAACTTGTCATGTGCTGAAAAGATAATTTAGGAGCATTTCATCTAATGTGAAATGAATCTTCCCAAGTCAGTTCTCAGGCTAAGAGTTTAAATAGGTCCTGAATAATGCCAATAAAATAAACAAGTAAAAAAATAGTTGCAGTCATAGGCCTTCCACAAAGTAGCAGAAAATATGTTATAAATGTATTTCTCAAATGTATTTGAGTTTTACAGAGGTTGAGTTCATGAGAAAAAGTAAAGGACATATATAGAGAAGAGCAATTCTGGTCACTGACCGTAATAAAAGAAATATTTATATTCATATAGAGAAGAGGAAGACAAAGGAGTTACCTCTCCTTGTCAGCTGGCTTGAATGAGATAGGAACTGGGTTCCTTTCGGATAAAAAGAAAGGGGTTAAGGAGAAAAAGGGGAGGGGTGGATTGCTCAGTCAAGCAGGAATTCTTGTTTTTGGGTGAAAGCCATTTCCTTGGGGAATTTAGCAAATTAAAAGAAAACATAATCAAATTCTCACTTGGGAAATTGGTAAAGTATAAGACAGAAAGAATGAAAGGAGAAATCTGCTTTCTGTCTTCCTTTCTGGGTAAGGAGGAGGCGGAAAAATAAGGAAATACTTCAGCATAACAATCAATAATAGACAAGATATCTCAATTATTAACATAACCAAAAGGCTTTATTTTAAGTGATTGAACTTGCCAACATCAGCAGGGTCTGCTAAACTTGTATTATAGATTATTCTGATGTTGTGTACTAGAGTTACAAGTTAACTCTTTAGTCCAGCCCCTTGCTCAGGGCACTCTATTAAGCTACTAACTCTGACAGAAAAAGAAATCAGATTAGTTTGGCATGACTTTTTGTGACAAATTCCTTGTCAAACAAATTATGTCCCCAAATTAGTCTGTTTCTTTCACATTCAACATCTGAAAAATAAGAAAAATATAGGAATTGTGAGTCTCTGTGTGTTTACGTATAAGACATACAATCGGGTATTCTTGGTGACTATTTCTACAGCTGTTGCTCTGCAATTTCACAGGTGTTGCAGAAACTTGAGGACATTGCTTGGAATGTGTCTTGCTTGAGTTTCAGTAACAAAGTAATGGAAAGGATTCTCCTGTACTTTTACCAAGTTGGAGTGGGTTTTCTCCTTTCAAAAACAACTTGTCTTTAAAAACTGTGTGGCAACTTTTTTACAATTCCCCTGTTGTTGGGGTGGTACATAAACATTACTCCATGTCTCCCTGTATGGGATTTTAGGCACTTCACACTTCATCAGGACAAAGCCATCCCATCTGATCACTTGAATGGCCAGTATTATCATAATGAGGTCAAGTGCAAAAGAGGAAGTCAGTGGGCAATTGCAACTCCAACCAAGTAATATCTTCCAAAATGGATCAATAGCTGTTTCCATCATTGATTCGTTACTTGATCAACATATACCAACTTCTAATACTGCTGCAGTTCTGCATTCTTCTGTTTTAAGTAGTCCTTGCTGTAAGGTGAAAATGGGAAAGAAGCATAAATTGAATTTACATCCCTGAGGATATGCATTAGAATTCCATGGCTTAACTGGTTAATGGCCTTCCTTCTGGCAGGAACGAAGATTGGCAATGAAATGATATTTGCCTACTTCCCTGATTGTCAAAATGACATCACTGATGCAGATATGGTACTGCTAACTTTGCCGTTGCTACCAAGATGCAGCAATTAACAGCACAAATGAGGAGGTGTGGAAAGGATGTTTGCACACTTTTGACAGTTACGTAACTTGCTTGGAAATGTCAGTCTTGGGTCACCTTAATGTTGTTTTATTCCCTACTGCTGCCAAGGGGATCATGAAGGCAACCTGCTTTTCTGCCAGACTAGGGTCCCGTGCCAGCCAACTAGACCTATCTGCTCACCTTCTAGTGCATAAGGGTACCAGCTTCACTATAAGAATGAGCTTCCTGCTACCAACAGCATGTTTGTCCTTCTGGCTTAGTGGGTGCAGTTTAGGGAGGATGGTAGCAAATCAGGTAACCACACACATAACATCATTTGTAAAACAATCATAACAGCACAATAATCACGAGATGTAGCTGACCAGAAATGCACTGTCTCTCACAGGCCTTAGAGCCACTGCATGTACACTATCACGTTTCATTAAGTAAGATAAGTGAGACAGAAAAACAAGTCACGTGGAATGCCTTACTGCCACAATTATATATCATTGCATCAACCACAGGGATGATACCTGTCATTCTCTTCGAATTCTATTGTAAACCGCCCAGAATCCCCTTTTTGGGAGAGATGGGCGGTGATAGAAATTTGAAAAATAAAATAAAATCAACAGTGCCAGGTCTTGTCTATTTGGGGCTGTCCCTCTATGTTTAAGCAAGCTGTCTACAACCTAGGGACTGACACATCTAGAATAGTGCTCTCCACCTGGTACCTCCAGATGTATTGGGAGTGAAACTCCTCAAATTCCCCAGCCAGCCGTGGAGAATTCTGGGAGTTATGGTCCCAACCTATCTAAAGAAGTCTTACTAAGATCTTTAGGGATGTTTACCCCCTTATGGGGTGCTTAAACAGACAACGCCCATAATATTTGGGGAAATATAATTGCCCATTTGTTTTTGTATTTACTATATGCTACCCATAGAATTGTCTGTTGTGGGGCATCATGCATGTGTTTTAGTGAATGCATTTGAAAGTGCACACGGAATTCATCTCTTTATGCATACCTTTCATCATAAAGAATGATTGCAAATTTGAATGTGCTGCCTGTAATTTTGCACCTTATTCTAGCTTTTAATGAATGTAGATAACGGCTTTCTTTCTTTAGACAAGATAAGATCATCTTTTTTTTAAGTGTCACTGCTTGCAGTGTGCATATTTTCCCATAACTATTCTGGCAGAACATTTTGTTCCTATAGTTCGCAAACCTTTCCAGCCTTGAACGTAAGATCTTGCTAAGCAGGTCAACAGCCCTTGTCCAGCATTCTGTGTCACACTTTTCCCAAGCAGATGCTTTAAGGAAGTTCACAAATACAGGTAGGACGCGAGGGCCACAGCTCTTCTTCACTATTGCTCCGTAGCAGCAGCTGGTGTTTGGGCATGCTGCCTGGGATTTCAGAGTTAGCAACCTCTCCTCAGGACCCATAGTCTTTGTTAACCCAAGCCTCCATGAATTTGTCCAGTCCCTTTTTGGATTGATGGCCATCACCAGAAATAACAGCAGTGACTTTCATAATATGAAGAAGAACTTCCTTTTATCAGTCCCGAATTTCCCTGAATTTAGTTTTAGCAAGTCTTAACAATATAACAGAGGGGGGAAATCTCTCTCTATCCATGTTTTACATCATTGTATGATTTTACGTACCTCTATCAAGTTTCCCCTTAACCTTACTTTGCTCCAAGCTAAGAAAATCCAGAACTGTAGTCTTTCCTCCTAGGAAAGCTGCTCCCTATTGTTTTGCACATGTGTTGACCAGAAATGTACAGAGTATTCCAAGAACACTCCCATTAAAGTTTTATAGAAGGATATAACAGCAGCCACATAATGGGTTGACCTCAATCAGTCATCAGATCCCATTAAATATAAGTGAAGCTTGATTTTTTTTTTTTTGCCAATGTACATCACTTTGCATTGGCTTACATTGAAGTGCTTTGGCTACTTTGAGAACATCTTTAGGGAACTGTTCACAATTCTGGTTTGATTTTAATAACTGAACAGTGTCGTATCATGGACAAAATTGGGCACATTGCTAGTTATCCCTAATTTTATAATACAATTAAAAACTACCAGTCCTAGTATCAGTGCCTTGGGAACCTCACTTTGAACATACCACCAGTCTGAAAATTATATCTGATTCCTGTTCTTTAGCCAGTGTCCAGTCCAGGAGAACACCTGTCTTCTAATCCTATGGATGCTGTTCAAGAGCCCTTGGTGGTATAAATTAGAAATGATACCAAGGTAAAAGAAAGATATGTCTTGTGAAAAGTGGTATCTCTTCAAAACCACTTTAATCTCTCTGAAGAACGATTGTCTAAATTTTTACAGTACTGTCATATGGATTTCTACTGAGAAGTAAGTCTCGCTGATTTCACTGCAATTTATTTCCTAAAATAGCCTTTCCAACTTGGTA
Organism: Candoia aspera; assembly: GCF_035149785.1. NCBI lineage: Eukaryota > Metazoa > Chordata > Lepidosauria > Squamata > Candoiidae > Candoia > Candoia aspera. The sequence goes on from NC_086153.1 coordinate 179,258,408, forward strand.
CAGGTCGGCTTAGATAATGGGAGTTGTGGTTCAACCTACACAGAGGGTGTCTGACAGGAAAAGGCTGTCTTAGTAAGTGTGCATAAATGCGTAGCCTGAGTTCTGCTTCTGCCTTTTGTTAATATTCCTGTTTCTCCACTCCTCCACACCCAACGTTGTTATAAGTCTGAAATCACTAATGCTCTTTCCCTTACAGCCATCCTATACCCTTTTAGAAGTGGTGTGTCATTCCTTTTAACAAATTAAAAATAGGGATATTTAATACCAATAGAGTTACAGAGTTAATGTGTGGAGGACTGCTGCAAAGTCAGATTTCATGATATAACATCTATCTCTCCCTTCCCAGTGTGACCTGTTAAAAAGGATTGTATGGCTGTTCTCTCTTTCTCTGTGTGGTGGTGAAGGAGAAGCAGTGGGAAAAAAAGGGTGGATTATAAATGGATGACAGCATTGTCTGAATACTCTTCCCAATAAATGTCTATGAATGAAGCATAATCAATCTGATTCTGAAGTGCTTTCCCATTATGATCTTATACATAATAGATGTTACTTCCCCAAATTTGAGTTTTCCATTTTGGGTTATAAACAGAAGAGCTTGCTAGCTATGATGCTTTACTTTGGCCATGGAGCAATTTCAGCTTCTGAGGTGCGGTAGTGTGCTTCAAGCTCTTAGAAATCCAAGAGGCAAAGCAAGTATACAAAGAAACGGAAATGACGACATCCGGGAGACTGTTTTAAAAGTAATGGCATTTGATTTATTCAGATCAGCTTCTTCATCATGCCAGTCATTTCTGTGCTTTTAATCTTTAAACTGACATAGGACTGAAATAGGAAGTGGGTTTACTAAAGCTTTGCTTACTAATTTCAGTAACTGCAAATGTGGTTGTATATGGTAAATGTAGGGGGTTTTTGCCCTGACATCTCATTTGAAAAACACAAGATACGAAAGTTAGCTTTCAAAGCTGAACATGAGTTTTGTTATGTTCCACTTACACCAGAAGCTAAAAGCAGATTTCTGAGACCAGAAACAGTTAAGCCATTACTGTGTTTTGCTGGTGTAAACTATTTCTACAGTTGACTAGAAATAAATCCAGGTTTGAATTTTTCAAAAAGCAGTCATGCCATTTTTCAAACCAGGAATTCAAAAGTAAGTTCCTGCGACTTCAGGTTAGGGTGTGTGGCGTTGCAGCATAAATATTTCACAGCAGTTTTGTGCATATACGGGTTCAGATCCTCTACCTACTTGTCTGGGAATCTGGGACTTCCTTCTGAATAGACCTCTTTCAGATTACACAGCGAGAATGTGAGTGTTTCTGGTGTTCATATGCTTTTCTTCTTCATTCAGAGATCTGTGTTCTTCTATGCTAAACAGAGCTTTTGCTTGTGAATCATAACATCTCCCCCACCAATAAAATACATTTAAAAAAATGAGATTTTAAAAAATATGTAACTACCTGGTTGATGGTTGAATTCAAGACACATGGCTTTCATTTTTCCTCCTGATGGTTAAGGAAAAACCTGCAATTTGTCATCTTGTTTCTAGCTAAATTAAAATTGTTGACATGATGGATTTATGCAAAACAAAAACACTCCCTTCATGTTCTTCGTCATTCTGGTTCTTTTGGTAGCTCATAAATATTTAAAGCCACCTACACACTATAATTGCACTGAGTTGAATTCAGTTTTCTGGGGTTTGTTTCCTAAAATTAATTGATATTAAATGTGCAATAAAGAGAAGTTCTACCTAATCATAACATCTTCTCCACCAATAAAATACATTTTAAAAAATATGTAACTACCTGGCTTACCTGTATGCCAGGATTTATCTTTCCTTCTCATATGTATATGATGCAACAGGAGATCGGGTTATAGAGCTAACATTTATCTACTTTTGTGATAAAGTTTTAATAAAATCTTGTTTTTCTGACTGTGGTGCAGGTACCCAGCGTGCCAATGCTCGTGCTCCTGCTCCTTATAAAAGAGACTTTGAAGCCAAGCTGAGGAATTTCTACAGGAAGCTGGAGACTAAAGGATATGGACAAGGCCCAGGAAAATTGAAGTACGTGGAGATACTAGATAATTTGTTTTGCTATTTAAAAGAAAAAATGCTTTGTGGGTCTTGAGGAAAAGGAGTTGAAGTAGCAAAATGGGGCATACTTAAATCTGTCCCCACCTGTCACTTTTCCACCTGCCAAGTGACCTCTGATAAAGCAACATCAGGATTCTGCTATATGTATTTGCATACGAGTTGGAATTACACCCTGACAATTCATAAATGCCAGTAAATACGGTGTGGACTGGCCGTGTCAATGCCAGTCTGGCTCCACTTGTAAATGGTAGTCAACATTTACTGTTGATTCAGTGGGCAAAATGTGATTGTAAGTGTATGTGGGCACTCATATAGCCCCTGTCGGAAAGACTTCAAGGCAGCTGGTATTTTCCTGAACCTGCGTGGCTGGTTTACTTTGTCTCTGACACGTGCTGGATGTGCTTTGTGTACTACCCATCACATTTTGCCCTTGAATCCGGATCCCTGCAGAGCCCTGGTGGCCAACATAAGCTGAAGCGTTACTGTTGCCATCTAGAACAAAGGGATTCCAGAATGTATCTAATGTGAGCAAAAATTTGGAAGGCAGCGCACAGATGAAACCAATATGCTATAATGGTTAGCATTTGGGACAGGATGCAGGACAATTACAGTATATGCAGCTTCCTGCTTGGGATTAAATTAGCTGTTACCTCTCAGGCATACTGCAGGTCTTTTGACACAGCTTCTTTAAAACAAAGATCAGCTATGGGAAACTCAACTTGGACAGAGAAATGGCAATGGCTAAGGATTGCTTAACTTCTCAGCTGTTTTATAACCAAAATAACGTTCCATCCCAAGCTGCTCCCCATGCACCCCTATTTTCTCTTCTCTTGGTTTCCCTCACAAGTATGTGCTTTAGCTAAAATTTTCTTTCAGGAGAAAAGGTGAGACAAATGCAACAAATCTATAAAAACCTGGAACTATCTATTTTCTCACATCTGAGTTTAATCCACTTTATACACTATGTAAGTGTTTCTTCTGTACATTGCCCAACTATGTCTGAATATGTCAGAAGGGAATTCCTAATATTGAGGAGAAATTGCAGTTGTGTTAGTGTGTAAATCAGATGATTTGATGAATTATTTTTGCTCAAGAAATGGCTTTCCAAGCATTTAATCCTCTTTATTACATCCCTCTTTATTATAGGAATTTAATTTTGCTTTGTCCATTTGGTAATATTCTGTAGCTGCACTAGAACTTGCACATCAAGGATACTTCCAGACATTGAAATCTGAAATTTAATGAAGCTTTGTCTGTAATCCAGTAGTTCTGCCTCTATCTCGTTGGTGCATATGACTGAAGGGAGGGCCATTATTAGCTAAACATAAATATATAACCAACCAGGAAAAATAAACCTCCTCATGAATTCACGTGATTCAGTTTGTTTCCTTGTACAGATTAATAATCAGGAGAGACCACTTGCTGGAAGATGCCTTCAATCAAATTATGGGTTATTCAAGAAAGGACCTACAAAGGAATAAACTGTACGTCACATTTGTTGGAGAGGAAGGGTGAGTAGAAGGAAGTGACTACCAACGTAGTGTGTACAAAGAACATGCTTTGTGCTGCAGCTGTGTGCAGATATTTTCTTGTGCTCTTTGTGGTCTGGAGCAGAAATGGGGAAGGATTACTGCCAGGAAATGCTTTTTATAAGCCTAGAACCTACAGCTGTTCAGATGTTGTTCTGATCTTCTGACATGTGAGCTCGTTAGAAAGCATCAGTCATTACTGGTGCATACTGAGCATCTTTCAGATCTGATCTGATAAGATCTTAGTCCTGCATGCTGCACTGGCAACTCTCCCTGCAATTTAAAAAAAAAGAGAAGAAGATGATTGCTTTGAAGGACTGGACTGGGTTTACTGGCTATTTTAGACACATGGTTGATGAAGATTGATATTAAGTCCTTAGATAATTTGGGTAGATTTGAAGCTGTTTGGCATTCAGTCTCACAGCTCCCTCCATCACACATCTACATCTACATTTATTAGCACTGCTGCCTTTCACGCATTTACTCTTTTAAATCATGAAACTTCTCAATTACACAGGCAGATTTTACCTCTTTTCTTGCCACCCTCCCATCATGCAGTGTAAAAGTTTAATTGAAGGCCTGTTCATACTTCATCACCCTTCAGTTCTTAGAAGGGTCAACCTTCTATGCTTAGAGGCAATAACTTTGCTTTTATTATTTTATTTGGACAATCTTTTATGATCCTGTAGATGTGATGTTTGGACAACTCTTTTACTTTGTGAGCTGCCTGGAGTCTTACAAAGCGGGAGACATACAGATAATGACAAATAAATATATCACTTTACTATGTTGGCACCAGGTTGTTTTAAACAAATTCTGCTAGTTCCATCCAAAATCTTGTTCTTTATAGGAGATAAGAATCCTGTCATATGGCTATTATTTAATAAAAAGCTTTTCCAACTGAATGTTATTTTAGAGTGTACCAATTAGTCCAGGTGTTTATGTAGAAAGTAACACTTAAAAAAAAGTGTTCTTGGAAACACAAAGTAGAGGCTACTGTGACTCATATTGCAGTGCTCTATGTGCCAGAAAGGCAAGATGAATTCAAGGATCATTTAAAAATATAAAAATGTTAGGAAAAATCCAGAAAGGGCATGAAACTACTTGAGTAAAATGGCTAAACTCTGAAATAACATAGTAACAATCCCCAGTGAATGTGATGATTGTCGGAGGGGAGCGGTATGAAGGAATCTGGGAGCACCTTTTCCAACTAACACAATTTATTAAAAACCCTGAGCATTCATGAAATGCAGCTCACTTTCATGTTTAGATGCATGGAGTGGTTCACCTGATGTAGGATTTAAACCCGGATGAGACGATGGGGGAAGGGAGGAAGAAGACGGGTTGCTCTAACCCCTCCCTTCCACCCTCACCTCATTCCAAATTCGTTACCTAGAAAAGGTGCTCCCAGACCCTTCCTGATTTCAGGAAATGTACCCGAGCAGTTACAGAGTTTTCTCAAGGAAACAATTAGGGTGACAAAAGCTAATTTTTCCATCAGCATTTATATCATTTAAATGAAAAAATGTATACATTGTTTCTTCCTATCCCTATATTTACTGCTTTTCAGAAGAGGTGTTGATGGTGAAGCATCTAAACATAAAATTGCTGAATGTCCTTCAAAAAAAGTCTGTCACGCAAATCATAGAACTTTAAAAAGTTTCCACCACACTTGAACTGATATCCAAACAGTGATCCAAACACTTTGTCATGAATGAATTTTTAGAAACAATGTGGATTCGAAACATGCAGAAACATGTCGTTGTGCAGTGAGGTTATTTTTAGGTGACATGTGTTTCAGAATCAAACTGTGTGTTCAAGAAGTAATTTGTGAGCCATGGCATTGGTGTGCTTGAACAGTAAACATATGTTCTTGCAGCTGTTGTGTAAACGTTGGCTTGTTTGGCCTGTAATAATGCTTAATTATTAAAGTATCTGGTTGTACAAGAAACCTGGCTGTCGCAGTCTATTGTAACACATAAACAATACAGCAGGCAACCAATTAAGCAGCTGTATGAAAGGAGCTAGGTGCTAGAATTGAAGTGTATATGTGGGGGGACATGGTGGTGAGGAATATATGTAACCTCTAACGGCTACAGCTGATTCAGGATTTTTTCCCCTTGGTACAGGTTATTTCATATACCAGCTCAGGTTCCTGCTTACCCAGGATGTTACTTTGTGTGGTCTTTGGATGCTGGGGCACCAGAGAGTGCAGGCATGTCCAACTGAATTTAACTCTGTCCCTACCTGCACTTTCAATTTGAGCCAGACTAAAAAGGAATTTTACCTTAATGCACTCTTAGACCAAACAGGCTGGAGGGGTTTTACCATCTCCATACAATTTGGTTCCCTTTTGGGGCAGGGGGGTGGTCTGTGTCACAACCAACTATTGGGCAGGATCCATTCAAGGAGTAGGCAGGTGTCCCACTCAGCTAAAAAGGAGAAGGGGTCTTATGATGGGTCTTAAAGATATCAGTCCAGCTTCACAGCCTGAGAGTCAGGATAGTCTGTGATGCCATCTCAAACTGAAAGGTTCAAGATCCATGTCACGTCCTCAATGCATGAGCCAAAGAGGATGCTGGGCAGCAGGCAAGCTGCACAATGATTGGACTTAACACTTAGGACCTTGGTGTAAGTTGCCACCCATAAAGATAATGACCAACTTAACACTAATTCTGGTTGTGTAATGCTCATGTTTCTTCATTGTTCTGTTTCATGATAAGTAGCATAAGTACAGTGTGAAGTTCAGGAAGGGAGATAATACTATATTTCTGTGTGGTGCACACTAAAAGAATTGTACCAAAGCAACCAATACTTCCCCCATAAAAAATGTGATTGTTGATATGTAGTGCTTCTTCCCCAGTACTCTTGCACTTGTGGCAGTTAATAACAGGATATATATCCATAAGCAACATAAACATAAAATGTTAAATAGGCTGAACTGCAACAAACTTTCAGAAATCGTTGTCAAGAAACTCTTGTAAGAATAGGATCTCTCTCTTCCCATCAACATTTTTACTGAATTTATAGCTACAGCCTAGAAAATATGCAGTTATTTCCATGTAAGCAGTTTTTTTTAAAAAAATGCAGTCAATAGACCAGATAAAATCTTAGTTACAAACTAAATGCATAAATAACATGCAGCACTATTTATTTAATTTATTTGTTAAATTTATATACCACCCATCTCACTATAAAAGGGACTCTGATACCATTTAATATTACATAATAAAAACAGAAAGGCGCACTGTGTAAACTCCTGTACAAAAAAGTGGCATGTAAATTAAACAAATAAACGTACTTTTATTGATAATGGAAGTTTATCAGTTAGCAGTTATTTAACATAAAATTTAGCAGATCTTTTGGGTAAGTGGGAAAGTAAGACAATAATTTTCTGACAAATTTCAAAGTAAAAAATAGTGTAAAAATTAAACAAATTAAATAAAAGAATATGTTCCATTTCCCCCCTGTCACTTGGCTGTTACATGGAAAAAAATCATTCAGTTATTTTGAATGTTCAGGTACTGTTACATAAAAGTCCAGTAAAAGTTATTTTCTTTGTAGTATTTGTAGTATAAACTACCGGTCGGAGGAGATGGGAGGTGACAAATTTGATAGATAGACAGACAGACAGACAGACAGACAAACTACCTTTATTTGCTATTGAAACTACAGAAAGAATCAGTGTGGTCCAGCCTGCAAGAAATGAAGCTGGCAAGTTCTCCTTGATGGTTGCAGTAAAAAACAGAGCAAGCAAGGACCAAGCTATCTGCAGAGTATGAACTATTACAAAGTAGTCACTGTATCTTGTTTAATACAAGTCCATAAAAAATGGCAAGATCGTTGGTTTCATTCCCTGCTGCTTACACAATGACAGATAATTTCCTCAATATATATCCACTTAACTCTCATCTGGAAAGTGAGTTTCATTTCATTTCTAACTGTTCACAATAATCAGCCATCATAAAGCAAAACTACTAAATGAATTGTAGTTCTTTTAATAAAAATACAGCACTCTGAAGAAAGAAAAATATAAAACAGAAAAGTAAGAGTCTCAAAGTAAGTTTGGAATAATATTCCTAATGAAAAAGATTTAATGATAAAATACTGGTTTGTGAAATACTGAAAAATACATAGCATTTAGATAGGATGTGCTTCCCCTCACCCAGAATAGAGTATTTTTAGGGCAGAAGGCATCACTCTTTCTACTTAAGAGAGGATCAGACTTCTTCAAAATTAAAAAGTGCTTAAGAGATATTACTAAAAACCTCTACCTAAAACATTATGCCCACGCATCCTCTCACCAAAAGATGTTCCTGTCATAAAAGCAGGACAGATCAAATACACTCTCACACATACCAGTCCAGTCCATCACTTGCTGCCTGTGGCAGTGTTTCTCAACCTCAGCAAGCTTAAGATGTGTGGACTTCAACTCCCAGAATTCCCCAGCCAGCCATGCTGGTTGAAGTCCACACATCTTAAGCTTGCTGAGGTTGAGAAACATTGGTAATGGTAATGTTGGTTAAAACAAAATGGTAATGGCTTGCTTATAAATATGCATGGGGAAAGAACAAGTCCAGAAGGAGAGTGAGCAGCTAAGTATCTTAACAGCTAGATGGAGAAAGCCCTGCATTTTATTACAAAGAATTTATTTGACTGGAAGAGTAGATTTGGCTTTTACAGAAGATCTTGTGTATTACATAATGATTTAAACAGTTGTTGAGGGGTGTGTGTGAGAAAGCTGAAGCAAAATATAAATATTTTCTTATCTTATCTGGAGAAACAGTGCTTTAATTTGCTCACTGATTTACTAGCACCTGTTTTGCCTGGACTTACTGCACCGAGCATATTAGTTTGCATCCTACAACAGCATCTGAACTAAAGAAAAGTAAGCTCATATATAGATTGCTTTTTGTTTCCAGAAAACATCAGGCAACAGAATCTGTGGCAGATTACATAGCTGCTCTGAGAAATTTGATACTGTCCTGTGATTTGCAGCTTCCTAGTTAAAAGAACAATTGGTTTGTGGTGTTTCCACTGAGGTCTCGTCATCAGAGTTGCATGCAGTAAATGATAGAACAGGCTTGGTTTGCCCCCCAGTTATGGAGATCGTGAAGCTGTTTGAAGCTCCTAATTCAAGTTTGCAAGGTTTTGGTTGTACTGAAATACATCTGCAGAAAATTATGTGTGCTACTAGATTTCCAATGGTATGATCAACTGTTCTTTGTAAAGCATAAAGTAATTTTTTGGTGAATCTGCCTGCAATGTCATAAATTCCAAAACAGAAATCAGGAACACTAACTAGCTTAGCAACATCCAAAGCACTGTGAATGGTCATTAAATTAAGTGTTCAGAAGGTACATGGAGATGATCCAAGGATCAGAAACTATTAAGTGTGTGGGAGCGGGGGGTGAGTCATTAATCCTATGGGGAAAAACATTTCTCTGTTTTTAATTTTCTTTTTTCAGTCCATTTGTATAGTATCCATTTGTGTGTTGTTGTTTTTAAGACTGGACTACAGTGGACCTTCAAGGGAGTTTTTTTTCCTGGTATCAAGAGAACTCTTCAACCCATATTATGGTTTATTTGAATATTCAGCCAACGACACATACACCGTACAAATTAGTCCAATGTCTGCTTTTGTTGACAATCACCATGAATGGTAAGAATGCTGAATGACAGAACTACATGTTATTTTTTACAGAGCGTAAGTCATGTTCTCCTTGCTCATTTACTATGAAAGATCCAAGTAAGATAAATCAGGTCCATTTCTCTTTTCAAATAATAGATGGGGTGGTGTTAGAATATGATTCTTTCTTGAATCTCCCATGGTGTACACAATTATCAGCCAACCTAAGCAGCTAACACTGGAGTTAGTCATGAGTGAACCCCTTCAGAGCTCTGCTGCCTCCCAGATATCAAAAGTTCAGCTTGTCAAGGCATAAAACCAATTATAGGACTTGGCTAGTCTAGCCTTTTTCTTTGGGAGTCTGTTTTTTTGTTTTTTGTTTTAATTCTGTCTAATTCAGTAAGAGGTGCAATAACCTTTCTCCTACTTCTCTCATGTTAAATACAGCTCTTCTCATATAGTAAAACTAGTTTGTGGCTCTGGGGTTTTTACCATCTCTCAGGGAATCCATGTTTTTACAAGGAAGCAAAACAGTTACCTAGTCTGTCAACTCTTGGAGGATAAAATGCCAAAGAACATTAAATGCAGAGTCAAGTCAGCCAGAAAGAGATTGAAAACAGTGTTTACTGCATCTCATTAGTCTGAGTTCTTTATATGAATACAAAAAAGTGAATGAAAGGGGACACAAAACAGTGGCCCAATTTCTTATGTAGATGAAATGTCACTGTTCCCAAGGACTGCGCAACATAATATATGTCAAGAAAATGTATCATTGATGTGTTTTTCACCGTATAGCTCATGTCTGTAGGTTGTTGTCTATATGGCACCATCGGAAGCAATTAAGATTTTGGTTGGGTTTCACCAGTTCAGAATAATACTCAGCTCTAGCTCTCTGAGTCAGGAGAGATGATGAATCCCTTGTCTGGATGCTGTAATGAGCTGGATGAGAGCCAGCAAACAGAAGCTGAATCCTAATAATATGGGTGGACTGTGAATAGACAATTCCCTCGTCTGGGAATTAGGCGGGTTGCCTGTTGATGCCCTCTGAAGAAGCATCTTGTTAATCTGATATGTTCTTCCTGTCATATTATGAATGGAGACACAGGTGGCCTCTGTGACAAGGATTTCTTTTTTCTAGCTTTGACTGGTTCTCCAATAAGACTATTCTTGATGGTGATAGCCTAGTCATAATGATCTACACCCTGGTAAATTCAGGTTCAATTACTGTAATATATTTTTCATGGAGCTGTCCTTGAGATTCACTCACAAGCTGCATCTGGTGCAAAATGCTGCTACTAGGTGGTTGACAGGAGCAGCCTACAACAAACATATTATACATAGGTTTTCCTCAACCTAGTGTTCTCCAAATAAGTTGGGACTGCAACTGCCTTGTGCCCTAAGAATTCTGGGAGCTGCAGTCCCAACACACAGGTTGTTCATGTTCTGAAGGAGCTGCATTGATTCCCAGTTTGCTACTATGTCAACTTTATGCTGCCTATATTAATGTATTACTGTACCAGTTTTTTATTGTCTCACAGAAATTAAGGAAACAAGAGTTCTACCAGAAAAAAAGTATTTGCCTTCCACATGGAATGCTAACAATAGTATCTACATTGTATTTATACCTCAAAAGACAAATATTTTGTGATAATGTTATTTAATGATAAACCCTTTAAATAGGAACTAATGACGTTTTCTTGTCTAAATGATGATTTCATGGAAATGTAATGCAAAAGATCATGTTAAATAGTTTTACATAACAACTGAATGTTGTTATTTCATGTAAGGGTTATACATGGATAACATTGTCAAGGCTACTTATTGAACTAGCATATAAAACACACTTAAATAAATAAACAATAAATCTAAACTGTTCCCTTAATTTCTTTGTAGGTTCAGATTTAGTGGTCGAATCCTTGGTCTTGCTCTGATCCATCAATATTTGTTAGATGCCTTCTTTACCCGGCCATTTTATAAAGCTCTTCTCAGAATGTGAGTAGAGGAATTCAACAGGATTGTTCTTACATGGGGAGAAATGTATTTTTATTCACAGAAGATATATCTGGACCCAAGTAATATCTGTAATAGACTACTGAAATTACGTCTTCCTTTATTAAATTGTATTATACAAGTTGTTTAATGACAAACTGGATTTACATTTAGCATACTGACCAAGCAAACTAGTTTGGAGGCAGAAATAAAATGTTTTTCTACTGTTTGTCTAATATTTTCTTAATTTTGATAGAATGCTTTGTCCTTTTTTCTTCAGGAATTATTTATTAGGATCTGAACTACAGTATATTCAAAGATACATGTTGTTCTGATGTAGTAAAAATGTTGGACAGATAGTTTACAAGATGTACACATTTGACATCATGAACTCTGTAGTTGTAGAGTATTCCAGTTGCTGACTAATTATTGGTTTGAAAGGTACTTTCCCTTTAATCAGCATTGGTGCTGAAAGGTGGAAAAAAATTGAACTAACACTTTCTTAGCAAAATCAGAATGAAGATTTTATTGATAAGTTTAGGGTTTTTATTTAAGATTTTAAGATATGCCTTAGAAATATATATATATATATGTTGGAAAGAAGACTGAGCATAAAGCATTCCAGCAGTAATAGTTATACAGATTTCTTTCTTTGTTCTCCTTAATATTGTATGAATAACTTATCTACCCTCCTCTAGTCCTGCTGTGCTGCCTCAAGATGGTGTGAGTGTGCTCCTGGGAGGGATGAGTAAATGATGCTGGAGGGTATGCAAAATGCATTTAGTCCCAGCAGAGTCATCCAAGGTGTGAAGGTCATCATCCCAGCTGCCTAGCCAAAGCAAGAAGGCTCCAATATATTTGGGAAGATGTTGGAGGCAGATCACTTTTGTGACAAAGGCAAAGGCATAATTTCATAGTACACAGGAGAAAGCAATGGTAAACCACTCCTGTATTTTACCAAAAAACCACCTTCAGACCATCCTGAAGAAAATCTATGTGGTTGCTAAGAGCTGACACCAACTTGATAGCACACAGTCATCTACACTTCTCTTCATTTGTACATATCACCATAATCTTGGTGATTTTTAATCCTCTAATCACTTCTTGTTTATTATAGATTGTGTGACCTAAGTGATCTGGAATACCTTGATGAAGAATTTCACCAAAGTCTGCAGTGGATGAAAGACAATGATATACATGATATCCTAGATCTCACATTCACTGTAAATGAAGAAGTCTTTGGACAGGTATGGACAATCTTTTTTTCTTGCAAGGGTAGTTTTGTGGCACTTATTTTTACAATGCTTTCTAATTCTTTTCCTGGATCATCTTGTTTCTGAGATACGATAATGTTCCAATAGAAGAGAATATATGTAGCTCAGGACATCTGCAAGCAAAGAACCAAGCTCAGAGAGCACCCAAAACTCCAGATATGATGTCATTTACATATTGCTTTGGTACATTGCTTATCTTGCTTAAAAATCACTGTTTAAAACTATAGAATATTATTCTCCCATCGTTTTAAAAGGCTGCCTCCAGGATTATGTACAAAGTAATAAGCATTTTTAGATTTCTAGATGGTTGTTCCTCTAGTTCTTCCTTTGTGAAAAGTGGTGATTTAATCTTTGTGAAAATTATCTGGTTACCAGGATTGCCACACAAATGTAATCAAGGCAGTTTTTGCCAGATTTGTTTTATTGGTTTTATTTTTATTGGTTTATTTATTTATTTATTTGAATTCATTAGCCATCCAACTCCAAAGGACTCTGGGTGGCGCAGAAAACTAGAGAAAGCATTAAAAAAAAAAAAGATAAAAACATCAAATCAGACAGACAGCCCAGACTAAAATAATCTTATGAACAGCAAAATCAAACAAAACAAAACAAAACAAAACAGGGGGCCTAGCATGGCTCTTGCATCTGGTAATGGCTCCTGCATCTTTTAATGGCTCCAACATCTGGTACATTTTATTTGGATTGTTCCTTCTTTAAATTAATTACAATTGTTTAGCATTTAAGGATAGCAGGTACAAGAGTCCCTTAGTGAGAGCATTCCAAAGCTCTAAAGGATTAGCCATTAATTTAAATTATGACCAGTAATACCTCGCAATCAATGGAGATATTTCACTATAGGCTGCCTAGCTACCAAGTTTTGCACCAGAGAAGCCCCACTAGAATGTGTTGTAATAATCAAAACAGGATGTAACTGAGGCATACATAACCTTGACCAAATTTGATTAGCTTAGAAAGGGTCATAGCTGGCACAGCTGGCACTCCAAGCATAATAGTTCCTTGCCACAGCTGCTATCTGCAAATCGTGTAATCAAGGAACACTCCTAGATGGCCAACCAGCTCTCTCAGTGAAAGTGGAACCCAGTCAAAAACAGGCTAATCGTCAGTCCTGAGTCTAGCTTCCTATTTATCCTTAACATTTCTTTGTTCTCTGAATGTAATCTGTGCTTGTTCTCTCTCATTTGATCCATTATTGAAGTTAGGCAATGTTCAAACATACTGATTGCTTCCTTGGAATTGGATGGTAAGAGAGGAATAGATCTGGGTGTCAGTGTACTGATGATAGCCCACTGAAAATACTATACTAGATGATCTCCCCCACTAATTTCATTTTGATGTGGAACAAGATGGAGGACAAGGTGGAACCCTGAGATACAACGCTGGTCTTGCAGCAGCATCTTCTAATCAACATCTTCTAAACATGGCCCAATGCCCCTAAATCCCAATCCTGGCAGGTGGTCCAGGAAGACAGCACTGTAAACAGTATAAAAAGTTGCCAAGACATGCAGAAGAATTAGCAGGGATGCAGTCCCCCTATCCAATTTGCAGTGCATATCATCCACTATGGCAACTGTGTCCTGCTGTATATATGGAATTAAACAGTAATTGGGATAAATAATCCTGAATTACTCCTGACTGGGCAACTTCAGTGTGGACCCTGAAGTCTCCAGGACAAGAAGCCTCCAATGCTATAACTGAGGTAGCTCAGGAAGAGGGGTAATTCGGAGCGTGGGGGGAAGCTGTTTCCTACAGATAGCAATGCTGGCAAGCATTCAGTATCCAGATGGTATACTATGTTCTAAATTTCCTGGGAGAAGAATTCTTGTGCATGCATTCTTGTTGTAGTATGTACATTAGGAAGCGCTGCCAAAATCCCTTTCATAGAATACCTTCTTTGTATCTCCCCTCTGATGCTTTTATGCTTTGTAGTTGATGCCATTAACTTAAAAGATAAAGATTTTAGCTCTTTTTATGTTGACCGAATTTGACCACTTCAGAAGGATTTTTATCAGCCATTTGGGGAATTAGGGTTGCTTTGGTACATTAAAATTTCTCTTTGCAATAGGTTTTGCTCTGTAATATATTGGTGGTAATTTGCTTTTAAGATTACTGAACGGGAATTAAAACCTGGAGGTGCCAACATCCCAGTCACAGAAAAGAACAAGAAGGAATATATAGAAAGGATGGTGAAATGGAGAATTGAGAGGGGTGTTGTGCAGCAAACAGAAAGTTTAGTACGTGGTTTCTATGAGGTAAAAAAATAAATCTGTTTTCATATATTGCATGCATTAAGTGCCCATAGCATTTAGCATGTACTAGGATTATATATGACTCATAATTATTTCCTATCCTGCAACTGTTTAAATTGTGTTGGGAACCAGTGTATTGCCTTTGAAGCTGTTCCACTCAGGATTTATCATTAAGGTCACCAAAGTCAGGCAATTAGAAAAGGTAATGATTCCTACTCATGAAGTTGGTAGCCACTTATGGGTTGAGTGACCATAAATTAGGCTACATTTTGAAGTTGCACATTTTCTTATTGCAATTACTTAGACTTTCAGTTGTTTTCAAGTTCAAACTCCCCACAAGTCATTCAGATGGGGCACTAGCTGCAAGATGGGAGGGCCTATTGCTCAGGAGCAGAGCAGATGCTTTTCACGCAAAGGGTTCCCATGTTTCATTCCTGCATTTCCAAATAGGGCTTGGAAAACATCTGGCTAAAGCCTGAAGATCTGTAGCCAGTCAATGTCAACAGTACTGGCCTAATTAGACCATTGGTCTGATTCTCTAGATGGCTGTCAATAGGGGGAATATTATTTCAAGAAAGAGCTATAGAATATTCCTGGCAGTAAATCAGTCATAGGCTCAAGAGTCACAATTCTTTTTAGTATACAGTATACCAGTAGTGATTTCTGGGTCTCTGTCTAACTTCAGTGGAACAAATTCTGCTGGAGTATCTAAAAATTGATGTTGAGAATGCACTGCTTGGAGATGCTTGCACATGTTATCTTGGTGTGATTATGCCTTCTAATGCTATGATTATATTTTAAAAATCTACAAGAAAATTAGGAAAATATTTTTCTTCAAACTTTAGTGACTTTATTCAAATGTTACACCAAAAATTACAGTATAATAAATTGTGGAACCTATATAACAATTGGCAGAAATAAAAGCAGTAAAGGATACATATTGAATATATTTTCTCTCCTAGGTGGTTGATGCTAGACTGGTGTCTGTATTTGATGCAAGAGAACTAGAACTGGTTATTGCTGGCACTGCAGAAATTGACTTAAGTGACTGGAGAAATAACACTGAGTATAGAGGAGGTGACATCTTCTAAAATACACACACATATATATGTATATTGTTGGTTGGTTAACCTGGGTGATCATAATTTGAATTAAATAAAAGCGTGGTTGGTTAATGTGTGTTTTTAATTTGGAAGAATCCAATAAACTATTTAAATTTTGCAGTGTAATTTCAGAAACATATGCTCTTATTTTGAGCTTTATTTCAGAAGGCTTGGATTTTCCCTTTTTGGAATGGCCAAGCATTTCTTTTGATAAAAAAGGTGAGATCCAAAACAGCATAGCTAGCAATATGAGACCAAGTAAGTTAGTCAGAGATATGAAGGTATACTTGTGCTTAATTATTACAGATAGTAAAGATGGCAAGAGTTGGGGAAAAAAGAGGCTTTTCAATGAAATGAGACGCTTTCACCTTCACAAAGGTTTCTGTGACAGTTATAATTGAATTAATTGATACTTGGACTTCATTTCTGGAAGTGATTTGAAGCATGCTTATACAAAGTATTGGGATCTTTGAGAAAAAGTATGTGTTGCTGGTGCACACAGACATTAATTTAAAGAAAATAAATGGAAATAAACTAAAACATAGGCGTATCCATATTTTTAAGGAAATGTAAATACATTTGGGATTCAAATAAGCTGTTTAGGTTCAGTAGGATTTAAAATATATTTTCTTTAAAAAAATGATTCCACATGGTATAACATTTTATCTTATTTTAGATATTCCCTTGCACCACCATTTCAAAAATGCCTTCTCATGCAGCATTTATATGTGGTTGTGATTTGGACTGCTATTCAAAAAACATAGGTCCAAAATATCTTTTTGTAGGGGAGGAGGGGTATGTTGTATAGTTCTTGGAATCTTCATCTATAGGTTTAGTATATATTTTTATACAGTTTGGGAAGACTAAATCATAGAATCATAGAGTATGAATGTCCTGTAGAGGTCATCTAGTCCAACCTAGAGGATCCCCTAGAGCATCTCTGATAGATAACCATCCAGTCTCTGTTTGAAGACCTCTAGCTGAAGAGAACTTGTCATTGCATCTGGCAGTCTGTTCTACTAGCTGACAGCTCTTATATTCCTTCTGATGTGAGGCTTCTTTCAAAAATCCCCCATGTTCCACTCCATTTAACACTTCACTAATTTATATTAAAATGAATTTTCCAGTATCCTGGTTAATAAAATAGATTTGATGTACATTACAATAGAAATTACCCCAAACTACTTTGCCATACTTTTATCTTAGGTTGTCTAGACCTCCTGAATTCAGCTCACCACTATTTCTTGGTACTGCTTTTCTATCTCTTCATCTCATTTTCCTTAGATAGTATATCCATCATCCCTCCAACTTTTCCATCATCAGTCATTTTTAACCCGTGTTTCTGAATATCGAAAGTACATTTTTGTCAGATTTCATGCCCAAACATGACACTATATCCTCAAAGTCTACCAAGGGAAGGAGACCTAAGTCCAATCGCATATACATGGTGTAAGATTCTACAGGTTAATTTAGGGAAAGTTAGGACCTACAACCCTAATAATTCTTAGAGTTCTTAAAATTTTCTCATTATTTTTTTAAAACAAAACTGCACTGAATAATATGCTCTTCATTGTGATTAAACAGGATACCATGATAATCATATCGTAATTCGATGGTTTTGGGCTGCTGTAGAAAGATTCAACAATGAACAGCGATTACGGCTCTTACAAGTAAGATTGCAGTTGGCATCAGTGTAGTTGGCATTAGTGTAATAAAAAGCTGGTAAAACTATGAAAGGTTGGAATCTCAAAATTGTTGAATCGGTTGATAAATAATTCTCACTCCTTTCCTGATTCATTCAGATGAAAGCAATAATAATAGGATTTTGGGGAGCAGAGATTCCTGTCTTAAATATTTAATAACAGGTTTCAGCAGTAGGAATAAGTCAGTGGTATATTCATTGATGCATTTCTTCCATGTATAATTCCTGCGTGAAATGATTCTATATGCTTTATCTGGCTGCCCTTTTTCATGAAAATTAAGGAAAATTCTTTCACTATTTCAGGACCTGCCCAAAAGGATTTTGGTTATTGCAAAACATTTTCTGCTTAATTATAGATTCTTTAAATTAATAAGAAAACTATAAAGAAAGGAAGAAATGTCTTCATATAGAGCTCCAAGCAGAACACCCCACTATCACCAAAAAGGGAATGAAAGAAGAAATATACATCTGTTTTTCTGTATTTTATGCTGTGACTGGAAATCCATCTCTCCAATCTCTTTAATTCACAAAGAAAAATTCAGATGGATTTATGCCAAATTAGGGCCAGGAGGGGAGGATCAAACCTAATTTTATTTTATTTCCTCCTATATTTCCTATTTGATTATTCTAGCATTTTTCTAGTCTGAAAAAATAGGGAGTAATACATTAAGATATCTTTAAAGAAAGCTTTGTGTTTAATACAGATTATTCCACTAATATTGTGACTTCAAAGTCTAATATGTGATCTGTAGTCAGTTGCAAAAAAACTATATAGTATATTATAATATCATATTTAATTGTATTCTTCCCCTACTCATTCAGTTGCTTAAATCTGCACATTATCCCTCTAGAGAATCACCAGTCATGTGGATTGCTTGAATTGAGGCAAACTTTTACCATCACTGCTGATACACATGTAGGAGATACTGATAAGACCAGGGCAACTCCATGTGTCAGTGAGTTTCTGCAGTATACGTGTAACATAATGAAGCAGTTTTGTATAGAAAATAATGTAGTAGTTAGATTTTGTCCTTTAATGGAGGACTGCTGCTGTCAGAAGAGCAAGGAGCAGAGAAGGGAATGGGGATTCTTCTCTTCCTCTGCTGCCTGCCTGTTTTCCCCTACTTGCCCCCTAGCCGACCCCATCAGCCAAGTGCAGATATTCCACTTTCCCTGTTCCTCTCCCTTCACAGGAAGTCACAGGATCTGTGCTTGGTGGGACAGGGAAGAGAGACAGACAGGAAGGAAAGGAATGAGGCAGAGATTGCAAGGGAGGTTACCAGTGGGAAAATCATCATGTATGGAGGCAGTTGACTGTACACTGTTACCAGTGGGAATATTGACCTTGTGGAAGTTGGTTCATGAGGCTGATATTCCCCTGATCCTGTTAAAAAAAACAACAACCTTGAATTGCCAGGAAGGCTTTGGATTCTCTAGCACCCAAATGGGAGGGCAGTCCTGCAGTAGGCCAGTTGGGGCCCTGCTCCTCCTCCTCCATGTGACATCAAATGTTTGCATAGCAGAGAACTAATTCCATGTTCTAATGGAAAAGACTAGTTTCCTACTGCATCACCTTGATCTGCCTTCATCTTGCTTCATTGACATATCCTCAGAAAGTGGTAAATGGTACTGTCTCTGCACCAGGACAAGGAAGGTGTATGGATAATCCCAAAAGCTACCTCCAGAAACTCTCATGGCTAGATCCATACGGTATATTCAGTATGCTTGTTCAGAAGTATATTCCACCAACATACTTCCACACCAGGTTCAATAAAGTCTTGAGAGGACTGCACTTTGAGGCACCTAGCACATTATATCTCCCTCCAAGGGCTGAATCCCAGTTGGCTTCCTGTATACATTGTCTTGACTGCCCTTTCTACAAACTAATCCAATTGTAAAACAAATTTTACCTTTTTCCAGATAAATGCATGTAAGAACTCATCTATGTATTTAAAAATAGAAGGTGAAAAACAGAATTATGCATTAGATTGAACTTTTCAATAATAGTTACAGTGTTTTCTGTTATTTTCCAGTTTGTAACAGGCACATCTAGCATACCTTATGAAGGTTTTGCTTCTCTGAGAGGAAGTAATGGACCAAGAAGATTCTGTGTAGAAAAATGGGGGAAAATCACTGCTCTGCCCAGGTAAAGTTACTCTAAGAATGTTTTAAATAAATCCACTGGATAGTTAAGAATTTGGAGTTTTATAAACAAAAGAGAATCAAAGAGATTCAGCATAATTTGTTTCCTGTTCCTTAGATTTGCTTACTGTTGAGCAAAAACCACTTCTATTTTATTTTTGTCTAACACTCTTCCTTTTCAGCAATTTTCTACATTAAATACAAACGCACAATAACATTATTTTGAAACTTCTTTTCTGCACCATTTTCTTTTCTATCTTTGTCTTTTGCCATTGGTGCATAAACATCTGACCGTGGTCTCAGCTGCTTGTCCTGATTATGGCCTGGGAAGGATATGGTATTATATGTCTGTTGCAAGGAATAAATGTTTGTTAGAAGAAATGAAAAGCAGACTGTTTGAGCAAGTAGTGAAAACTTAATGATGTGGAAAAAAACCCAAAAGACTAGTGCTAACAGAAGGTGCTGCTTTTGGCTGATAGATCTGGTGATTTCTAGAAGCAGCAAGGCCAGAAGCAGAGGGCCGGGGACAAGAAATATCCACAGTGTCCACAGTGATGGTCAACAAGATCAAAATGTCTGGCCCACCTGGGAGTTTGAAGCCCTGCCCTTTAACGTGTGTGCACCACGTGTTAAAAAGGGGCAGAGCTTCAATTGCCTGGTCATACCCACGATTTTGATGACCTTATATTACAATATGACTGCAGCCAGTTATAGTAGCTGGTTTTCTGCTCTAGTTACAGCTTTTCTGACATCTGTAATAAAACTAGTTTATCAAGAGTTGTGTCCTTGAATCTCTGCAGCCTGCAGGTTACTAATTTGAGTGTCCGTCAGGGTGTAGCCTGAAAGATCCTATTGTTCTGTACTGCAAAATAATGTGTTTGTGCAAAAGGGAACAGTGAGCTCATGAGGCAGCACCGGAATTTTTCTTTTTATCAAGCAGCAGCAAGCCTTTGGCTGGTTCTTTTTCTCATCCCCTTTCTTATGGCATACCTCTAAAAGGCTTTTGCTTCTATTTTTGCTTAAGAGCAACTTGTCATATCCTAATAGATAAATGGTGGTTAATTTAAATACAGTTTGCTGAAAAACCTACCCGCTTGTGTTTATGCCCATTACCTCTCAAGTTGAGCTCTCTGGTGGTAAAGGATAAATAATAGTAGCTATGAGAATGAATGAGATAAAGCAGGCTGATTTTTCTTTGGGTAGATTACAATAAATGTTAACACTTTCTTGAGTGCCTTAAAATTGACTTAGCTAATTTTTATTTCTGAAATGTCCTTACTTTGCTGCTGATATGGGCTCATCACTTTAGCATGACTTAACAGTATTTATAAGCATGTAAGCACGTTTAAATTGATGGGTGGATGGAAACATGTTTAAATAAAACATAAGATTAATCATAAACATTTAAGAAATGGCACTTTGATCCCCTGTAGACTAACTGATGTCTCAGCTCAGCTCTGGGTTTCTTTTTTTAAAATTTGTTTAATTGATTTTATGATTGTTCACTGCCCAGAGTTGTTTGAGATGGGCAGCTATACAAAAGGAAGGAAGGAAGGAAGGAAGGAAGGGAGGGAGGGAGGGAGGGAGGGAGGGTTGTTTTCTTAAGTTCCACAGCATTTCTGCACAGAATTCCTTGGGGCCTCAATAGCAACAGTTTCAGATCCTGCCAGATACTGACTGAGGGTGCCCATATTCTGGAGCCAGAGAGCCTTGGTGTGGTCTCAGCAGGCTTTTTCAAGGGTCCTTGAAAGATTCTTCAAAATTCCTTGAAGAATCTGCCACTGCGTTACTGGAGACTGACTTAAAATATGGTCTAACCTGTCCCAGTTCTCTGTTGCAAATGCATCTTAGCTTACAATCTGCTGAGACACATTAGGATTATAGTCTTCCTTGAATATTTTTGAGTCAATAAATATCAAGCTTGACTGTCATGGGGAGCCAGGTTTGCTCATACGTGCACTATTCACTTCCAAAATAGGACTGGGACTGTACTTCTTACAGTTGAAGTATAAGGGAAAACAGAATTGAGATAGACCCCTCTCCTTATCTTCCTGGACTCTGAGCTCATTGGAGCCATGATGGTAAATGTTCAGCCATGATGGTAAAAATGCCTGCCATTATGAAATGTGTAGGGTGATAAAATGGGGGCTATGTGTGGGTGAATGAGCATTACTCATATGGATGTGGATGGGCAGGTGTGAGACCAAGAAACGAGACTGCTTTATCACATCTAGTTTGGTCCCTTCATGTCTGAACTTCTGTGCATGAAACTTATTGCCAAGTTACATTGGATTTTGGATCCACAGTAATTTCACTTGCATGCTGAAACTATGTATGAATTTTTGAAAGAGAAAGTTAATGGAGAGGGTAATAAAAGTTCCCAGTATCTAAGGAAGTATGTTACCATACTGTATTGAAAAATGAGAATTATGAATACATACAATGTAACCCAGGAGAATCCTTAACTATAGTCTTCCTTCCTGAACACAAAAGTACTTCATCAGAGTTGTAATAGAGCTAATTTATTTGCGGATTTGGTGTTCTGAAATACAATAAATAGAAGAGTAATGAATTGCCTCAGTTTTAAGATCCACTAAAATGAACACTTTCAATGTATTTTAATAAAGTAATAGCAACTGTATTTAATTAAATCTAATTTTGTTTTCATTCTAATTACATCCACTGTTTGGAAGTGACTTTTTGGCATGCTGCTGAACAGCTGTGATTCTTAATCTTAAAAATATTGCAAGGTCCTATTTTAACTGTTTTAAAGATATCTGCCTTCTTTTTTTCCCCTCTCATCCCAGTAATTTTGAAAAGCAGAAATATTGTAAGAGATTTCTAAAAGTGTAAGTTTAAATTAAAAAAAATACTCTATATCCTGGCCACTATTTTAGAGCAGAGAACTAAAAACCAAAGTATTTACTGCTTTTAAGCAGAGGCATAGAAAAAAATAATAAATTGAGTGTACAATTCATCTTTTAATCTAGGAATACATTAACTTGTAAATCAGAGTATGTTTGGGGAGAGGTTCTTGTTCTTAGTTTTTCTGCACTTGATTTTTGATGTCACAAAAACCTTTTTTTCCATTTTTCCCCAGAGCTCACACTTGCTTCAATCGTCTTGACCTTCCTCCTTACCCATCGTTCTCCATGCTCTACGAGAAGCTGTTGACAGCTGTCGAAGAGACGAGCACATTTGGTCTTGAATAAGACACGAATTGTCCAACCCAGTATCTGGGACATTTGTGGATCGCTCCCCCAAAAGACACAAGCAAAGATATATAACAAGTTGCAAAAATAAAATCTATTGTACAGTGCAATGGGAAGCATGGGACTTTACGAATGAGAAAAACTGGATTTGAGAACTCTGAAATAGCTGCATGAGTACTCCAGAGCAAGGGTTGCGGCCTTGTTCCCGTGAGCACCAAATCTTTAAAATTTAGTAGGATTTTAAAAAATGACAAGCGATCAGCAACCATCAGACCACTGCAAAATCTAAAGCTTCTCAAAAATGGATTTCCTCAAAATATTTGAACAAAGCTGAGGTGAAATATGAAGTGTGTTAGCTTCCTGCTAAATTGTAAGAGGACAAGTAAAAATACTTCTCAAAAATCAAGTCGAAGTTATTTCCCAATGGTACACTACAAGATGCTATATATGCTATACCTAAAACTGTGTGTGCCTGCATGACATCTATTGTGTATCAAAGACACAGCAGGAAGAGCAATTGTTTTCTGCAGCTCAACAAGAGCGTGAAGAAAAGTCGACCGCAAGAGATGGCTTGAACGGAGGGACTTTTGATTAGAAGAACCTGTACAATTGTATATGCAAATAACGTTTAGCAGAAGCAGAGATATTGTAAGAGAATAATGATTAACTTTATTCTTTATACTGCATGAAGGCTTTTTCTAAAATAATGTGAGTTTATCACAGCATATCAGGAAAAAGAAAGCCTCTTACACAGCGACTTTTGTTTATTTTTATAAGTTCATAATATTGATTTTCTTAGGGTGTAAATAAGAAAATAGCAAATAGACTTTTCTGTTCTTTTCACTTGTCCATGCTTAAATAGATACTGTTCTTGTGTTCAATTCTTTACACACTTAAGGGGTGTGTGTGTGTGTGTGCACACGCATGCATCCACGCACACCTTTATTTTTATAAAGGTAAGATATTCCTGAAACTATTTTTTGCACTGAACGTACCAAAGTCAAAGGGATATTGTGATTTATTTAACAAAAACTATGTATCACTTCATATAAAATCTATAGGAGGTAGCTACTTTAAAGAACATAACTTTTTTTTCCCCAGTAATATTCTAGTTGATATCAGGACTCTGCAGTTAAATAATAATTTTTTAAGGCTCGCTACATGTAATAATGTGTAATATGCATTTTATTTCAAATGCATTTATTTTTCATTCATTAACTAATTTCATTAGAGCTGAATACAGATAGAGCTGAGTACAGATATTTCATACTTTGCTGCTTTTTTACTTTTGTACAGCACTATTATAGGCATTACAGTGGATCTGGAAAAACAAGAAGACTAGCACTCAAATGGATGAACCACCTTGTGTTACTCTCACATTTAGCAGCAAACTGTCTCCAAGATGTAAACTGTTTGTAGTGTCTTTCTACAGCCACATTTTCACTCATTAGTTTTCTTATAAATGTTTCTTAAAATGAAGTACTTTTCTACGGTTTATCTGAAAGCATGACTTCACCATGTCAAACAAGCTTTTAATTTTAGAAACATTAAAAGGGATTGAATCTCTGCCTTATAAAGATCTCCTGTGCTGAAAGACCAGTTTCATATATGGCAGAGGAGAAAGGGGCGTCCAGTCTTCTACTCTGATTCTCGTGATCACCAAGAATGAATATGCTGCACGTAATCTACTTTTTTTTTCTTTTTTTTTACTTTTGATGAACCTGGGTGATGTTCAGTGCATTGCCGGCCCTGTCTCTGAGAAACAGACTGGCATCCATGCTCTTTAAATTAGTCACTGGTATGAAAAAAAGCTAGATTTCATGCACCTGAAATCTAGCTTAGATGCAGTGATGGCCTAAAGTGGAGACAGCTTCTACATCTTCCCCCGGTAGGATGTGGGTTTTGTTTGAGCCAAGGAAGTAAGAGGAGACCATGGTCAGCCCCAAAACTGAAGTAAAATACCTTCTTTCTTAAACAGAGTTCTATCTTACCTCCTCAGCTTTCCGAACTGGTGACAAATATGCAAAGAATTCTGTATTTCTACATCCAGACAGGCACTGCCTCTAAAACCGGCAAACAGTTGAACACACCTCCTCAGAATGATTCAGGTTTCAAGCATCTAGTTGCATCAATTGAGATTTAAAAAGTGTAAGAAATGCCTGTAGAGTTTAGATTTTGCGTTACTGTTATGTTGCTAACAAACTGAAAGCTGAAAACTGAACCTCTAACCCAGAAGACTCTATATGCAAGGGATCCCATTGTTCTGTGAGTAGGGTAATTCTGCCCATGTGCAGGGGAGCCTTTCTTCTCTAAGCTGGTATCTGAGTTCTACTCACAGGCTCACTTTAAAGCATTTAAACGAGTTACATATTTGACATGGAAAAAAGATCTGGTTTTGTTAAGATTAAAAATCAATTGTTTTATATTAATTAAAGCAGGCACTGAACACATCATTTCTTCCATGTCAAATATGTAAATAGTAACTGCATAGTTACACACAGTGTTGACTCCTGGCAACTGCCTGGACTAGTGCCTGCAGTTTTCTAGGCAACATTTTTCAGACGTGGTTTGCCCTTGCCTGCTTCTTCCTAGAGCTAAGAGAGGGACCGGCCCAGGGTCACCCAGCTGGTGCGCCTAAGGCGGAACTAGAATTCACCATCTCCCAGTTTCTAGCCTGGTACCTTAACCACTACACAAAACTGGATGGTGTAAGATGCAATATCTTACGTCATCCAAATTCCTTTTTTTGTTTTTTACCAACTCCATTATTTTGAACAAAATGATTCTATTACGCACAAATCCAGGGCATAAAATGAACAATCCCATCACTCCTGATTAGATTAGGAGGACATTTAAAGTGAACTCCAATTCTGATCAAAAGGCCAGCCTATGTACAAGCTAAGATAAAGTCTTTGTTCACTGAATACCTGAACAGGCGCAACATATTATCTCCAAGGGAAGTTTGAAATCCAGGCAATAGCATCTGGCAGAGCTTCTGAAGAAGTTTCTGGCAGGTCATAAAACTGGCAGGGAACAGTAGGGTGGCATTTTGCTTGCTATTTTAAGCTATGGGAATAAATTCTGTGGTTCCTTTTGTGCTTCCAGAAATCCACTTCTTGACATTGGGAATTGTATCTTTTTGTTTATGTGCTGACATCTGCAGACTGTAGCTGTTTGTAAAGCTGTAGGTTATTTACTGCAGATGTCTTCCAGGTCATCTTAATGCTGCAACAGATGTTACTATGGTTTTCTGAGATTCTCTTTTTGGACTTAGGGAAGTCAGATGGAAATGCGTTGATTTCCTGAAACTTTTTACTAATATTAGAGCTGCTGTGATTTATTACAAAAAACCCTTGCTTTTTGAAAACTTACTTTAATTGAATTATCCAGTCCTAGTCTAAAACCTTAGCCACTACACCAAACTGTACTTTGCAGTGACAAAGTAGTTGCTTTAGAGTAGCAAGAGTAGATTCAGGTTAATACAATCTCTATTTACGGCCCAAGAGCTTTTTTAGACATGAGGCAGGACCTTCACCAATGTCCCAAGGCAGCAAATTATCAACTTGCCTACTTTTTTTATATGAGTATCAAAGAAGGATTAACGCTGGAGGTGGGGACTAATAAGATATCTGGAGTCTTATAGCAGCAGCTCTATAGGAAATGGCGTGGAATCATAGTATTTTATGTTTTACATAGTTTACATCCTAACTCCCCTACATTTTGATGCAGTTATAGACTGACAAACATGCAAATTGAGATTTAAAAACTATTTATGAGTTCTTCCCAAATGTGCCAGTTTCCAAGCAAAGTTGTGGCACTGCTTTGTTGTAGAGGTTGTCATATAAATACTATGCTAAGTTTTTCTTTTCTTTTTGTATGGGGAAACTAGCCCTAGTGTCCAAAGATAGCTTCTGGTTTGCAGCTCACCAATCCCCGGTTCCTCCAGAGGTCATAGTTCAGTAAAATCGTATCAGTTGGTTTTCCATCCTTGCCTGGAGAAGGAAAAATGCTGTTTTAAATTATTTCTGCTGGGAAACGGATGGAGAGAATAGTATGGTACGCTTGAATTGTTTGGGGGCTTTCAGTCCCAGTGACTATATATCTTTTCGGGTTGCTTGGCTGGGGAAGGAATGTAGGGTTACTGTGGACCCAGTTCTTCCCTGAAGCTAGAACCCTGAAAGGTGATGTGGAACACTCTTTTTTTTTAGTTATGTCTTTGGCTTATGAAATTTCTTATGGTTTTATTTCATCAATTATTGAAAAATAATTGAAGAAGCCACCAAAATAAGATTGAGTTGAAAATGGGCTACATTTAGCGGAGGGCTGCAGAGAACACCATTCCTGTGATGATGTTTAAGATTCTAGTGCATGAATAATGGTAGTGCTCTGTAACTCTACCATGTGGTGAATTTGTTCTTGAGAAAGGGTGTGGTCCTGCCACTGCTTAAAGAAGTTGTGGTTTACCCCCTCCTCAAAAAGCCATTACTGGATCTGACCATTTTGGATAATGTTTTGATCCATCTCCAATCTTCCCTTCTTAGGGAAGATTATCTGAACACTTTCAGTTGAGTTTTAGACCTGGGTACAAGACTGAAATGGCATTGACCACACTTCTGGATGACCTCTAGTGTTAACGGGATGTGGTGGTGTGTTTATCCTGAATCTCCTTGATCTTTTGGTGGCTTTCAACACCATCAATCATGGTATATTTCTAGATCAGCTCTGGGCACTGGGAATAGGAGGCACACTTCTACATTGGTTCTCCTCCTTTCTCCAGGGCCAGCTCCAGTCGGGTGGAGAAATCTAGTCCATGGCCCCTTCTCTGTGGAATCCCTCAGGTCTCAATGTTTTCCCCACCGTTAACATGTACATGAAGCTGCTGGGTGAGGTCATCCACTGGCACAGGGTGAGGTATCCCCAATATGTTGATAACACCCAGCTCTACATCTCCACCCCAGGCCAACCAAGGGATGCCTTGGAGATTCTCCCTCAATGTCTGGAAGTTGTGAGGGTCTGGATGTGGAAGAACAGGCTTCAGCTCAACCCTGGCAAGACTGGCTATGAGTTTTAGGGCCCCCTGGATCTAGTGATTTTCCACCTTTGGTTCTGGATAGGGTTGCACTACTCAAAACAGAACTGGTTTGCAATCTGGAGGTCCTCATGGACTCATGGGCCTTCTTCAAAGACCAGGTGGCAACTGTGGCAATGAGGGCTTTTGCACATTTTCATTTTGTGCAACAGTTGCACCCCTTCCTGGACTGGGAAGTACTGCTCATTGTCACTTACGCCTTCATCACCTCCTGAGTGGATTACTGCAAAGTGTTTTATGTGGAGCTGTTCTTGAAGACCACCTGGAAGCAGCAACTGTGCAGAATGTGGGGGCATGGGTAGTTACGGGTGCACCTTGCTATGCCCATGTTACACTTCTGCTCCATGAACTGCACTGGCCCCTAGTGTGATTCCAGGTAGAATTTAAGGTGCTGGTTCTCACCTATAAAGCCCTTCATGTCATGAGGCTGGGTTATTTGTTTCTACCTAACTCACCAGGTCCCACAGGAGAGGAATGCTCTGGATTCCGTCAATTAAAGAAGGCCACCTAACAGGACCAAGTGTCATGAGTAAGGATGGCGAGCAGGGGGCTCCCATCCAGACTGGTAAGCACATGTGTAGCACTGAGGAATTAGGTAGCCATTCAAAGAGACACAGATCAGGACCGCCTTAACCTTTGGGGTTTATATGGCTGGGTTTTTCCCACGCTTCTTCAGTTTGTTAGGATTCCTGTTATGTACAAGCAATAAAACATTAGAGACCAGTTCCTTGTCTCAGCGTGTTTCCTGGCAGTTAGGACACCAAGGAAGCGGGTACTTTCTGTTACAGGGTCTGCTGTCTGGAACAAGATTAGTTCAAAACCCAACCCTGCTGGCTTTTCCAAAGCACTGAAGACTTGGATGTGCTCCAGGGCATAGTGATCAGGAGGTTAGATGGCTTGTGAGATGAGACATTATTGTATTGATGAGTATTTAGCGGGTTTGTTTGTGGCAACCAATGTATGTTTTTATGTTTTGTTGGTATTGTTTTTAATATGTTGTTAGCTGCCCAGAGTCATATTTGTAAAATGGGCAGCCATATACATCTATTTAGTAAATTAAATTCCCCAGTGCATCCTTAAGGGAAATACAGTTGGTAGCAGCTGAGCACACTGATGACATTTCCGTCCTAAATCCCCCTCCTTCCTCCCTCCCAGTCATGCAACCCATAGGGAAGGGGCTGGAAAGTTAGATTTTCCCTAACTTGTTTAACACTCAAAGGACTAGATAGCACTTTAAAGTTAACACTAAAGTGGCATGAATATGCTAATGACTTATAGCTTGACCTTGTTATTTCTACCTACAAATTCTAGGGAAGCTGTGGAGTTCTGGAACAGATATTTGCAGATAATTCTAGTCTGAAAGAGGGCTAAAAAACTAAGGAAAGGTAGAGATTTTAATCTCAGGGTTTTTGATGAAGTAACTTATGGCGCTAATGTCCAGTTTAAGCTGATGTGCTAGTTACAAGAGAGCAGATACATGGAGAAAAAGTAGTCCTTGATAGTTTTGGCTGTCCGTATATACTTGGCCATTAACATTTGCAGGGCTAGCTTGTCCAGCCATAGAGACTGGTTTTTTAAAGTGCAGCTTTCCAACCTATTGTACAAGAGAATCCCAATGTCATTACCATTGGAAATGTGTGGCACCAGCAATTTTTTAAATTACTTATTACTTATTAATTTATTACCTACTAATTTTTATAAATTCATTTGAAACTGACTTCACCTTTTGATATGTATTTTAAAGATGTTGCTTTTGGTGTCATGATTATCATTGTGAATAGCATTATTATTAAGAGAGCTTTATAACCCTTAAATATACTAGATTAAACATTTAAAATAAATATACAGGAACCCCCATTTGGGTTTTCCTGTATAAAGGGGATATTTCAGAGGCCTATTTCCTGAAAAGTTCATTAATGGATATGTCATGAGGGAATGAAGGAATCTGAAAGTCTGATTGATCATATATTATACCACAGGGATAAAATTCTAGATTACTGGAATGTGAATGCACTGTCTTCCTTTGTCAAGGGCACAAAGCAAAAGAAATGTTGAATCATGCTGAAATTATTATACAGTTGAGGCTAATGTATTTTCTTCTACACAATACTTACAAGGACGGGTTGGAATTCTCTCAGTCCTTCCCACTTCCTGCTTTGGAAGCTTAATTGCTTGTTCGTGTCGTCTGACTCAGCTATTAAGCTCTTAACTTTGCATATGGAATATGCATCACTTCCATTGTTAGGTCTACAATGCTGTTGTCTACAGCTGCCTTCACGGAACTGGCACTATCTGGAGATTGTTACCTTAGCCTTGTTTGCTATAGCTATTTTTTTCTTATGGGAAAGTAAAAACAGCTATTCTGAAGGAAAATGATTCTAAGCAAATCTATCTATCTGTCTGTCTGTCTGTCTGTCTGTCTGTCTATCAAATTTTGTCACCGCCCATCTCCCTCAAATTCTGTAGAGTACTGTGGATCCAGTAAAATAAGTGGAACAACTGCTTTTGAAAATGGTAGAAGCACTGAATGATGAAATGTAGGTGAATAGCCTGAGCTTTATAGTAATAATGCTCCAACTACATAATAGCCAGCTGAAAGCAGTACCTGAAAGAAAGAGATGTGTAATTCTTGAGCTATTGCCAAGTAGTCAATCGCATCAGGTCATTCTGTCCAGCCAAACAATTCATGATAGATTATCCAAATGTAGCACTTTATTTAAAAAATGCCTCAAAGCACTGTAAGAATGTAAGAATCATCAGGCTAATCGTCTAACATTCAGTTACCGAAAGGGATAATCTAATAAATGCTTCTTTCCTAAACTAGATATGACCATGACAGCTTTCCCCATTGCTACTCTAAATAGAGAGTCCATTTAATTATTTAAGGTACCTTAGGAATTAGTGTTAAAATATGTAATTATTTGAATTTTGCCAGAAATGGGGAAGCTGAAGTTTGGGGGGTATTTTTCTGAACAGTTCTCTTGATCGAATTACAGTGTCTTTGTAAATAAAAGGAGTTGTTGTTGTTTTTTAAATCTGTCAAAGTATGGATCCTGTTACACTTAGTGGAGAACTTTTCTGAAGAAATACTTCTATAAAAAATCATTTTTCTACACCTAAATGTATTCATAGGCTCATACAATTCCACTGCAATAAACTTACACTTAAATACAGGACCATTTGTGGGGGAGGCTTGTGAGTTGCTCTAAATGGGTAAAAGTATTTTTTACAGAAGATAATCCTCTACCTGACAGGTTTAATAAGATAACCTTCTGTCTGAGGCAGCCCTCTCTTTGAAGGGTTCTTCAGTCTAGTCCAAGTCTGGCTTAAGGACAAAGAAATGTGAATAGGGGGAGCAGGAGTTTTTGAGTTCCCAGTCAACAATTGGCTCCTGGATGGCAGACTGCCTATCATTTTCTTATCAATGGTATTGCATGTGTGTGAGTATATGTATAAAAATAATAAGCATTTATCTTTTGGCAAGATATAAGTGGCCATTGTAACTGAGAATCTTAAAAGGGCCAAAAACTAGAGTAGAGAAATATCCCAATGATCTAGGCAGCTTTAAATCAGGTTCTCAATATTTGGATCTATTTGAAGATATCAATAGATGGAGTACTATCTATTTTAGTGACAGTAACATAAATATGAAATACATAGAGGATGTATTTGATCATTAAGGTAATAAGAATATAACAATACATTTTATAATAATGTACAATGATCTGACAGCACTTGGATGAAAATTAACTATTATAACCACCTCGTTTTCAAATTCTGATAGTTTTGTAGTGTAAGCGTTAACTAAAGCTTAGCAAATAAGAAGTTTGATTCTGGTACTTTGCCAAATGACAGATGATGCCCCAGAACAAAACACTGAACTCCCAAATGTAGAAACCATAATGTGTGATTCACCAATCCTAAGGTAGTTCATATTGCACAGGGGCTTGGTAAACTGGTGGGTTATGTTTGATTTGATAGACCACAAGTTACACAGGTTTATTTGTAGTTTGAGTTATTTATAAAAATAATAAAGGCAGGATAGAAAATAAACAAACAAACATCAGGTGCATAATCTAAGCCTTGGCAAATCACAGACCATCAGTCATGCAGGAAACAGCCATTGTAAAAAAATGCAAGACTCAAGGCATTTAAAGTCATTTAACTACATGGGCAAGGGCAATTTTTTTTCCTTTTTTGGGGCAATGTGGGGGGAAAGAGCCTGATCTGGGATTATAACATGTTGGACCTATCGGAGTCTTCTTGCCTTTGTTATGCACTATAGCAGGAAAGCACCCATTAGTGCCAATGGGAAATATTTTAAAAGCAGTGGGAGAAACTGCAGAAAGGGGCTAAGTAGGACTCAAGCTAGCTATTTATTAAAGAAAAAACTAACAGTGGATGCAATTATTACTTACTATGTAATCCTCAGTGTAGTTGGGCTGTCTCCATTAGGAAAACAGATCATAGTTCAACTCAACATCTGGTCCTTCAGATGTTGCTGATTCCTCACCATTGCTCATGCTGGCCAATAATTCCCAAGTAATTCTTGGGAACTGTAGTTCAGCAATATCGGGAGGACCACAGGTTTCCCCTCCCTGCATGCTACTCAAAAGTCCTTAAGCAATGCAAAAGCTATCTTTTCTATTTCTAGCACCTGCTACAGTATATACAAAGGAATAATGCCTCTCTGAACCCTGTTTCTAAAAGCTTTGTTGATAGACCTATCCTCCATTAATTGACCTAATCTCCATTTAATATCATCACTACAGTCTGTGCTTCATGATTGTTTTTCATAATAGTTTAAATATTATGAATATTTATCTATAATATTCATAATATTTACAAAATGAAAATGAAGTGGATAGTGTTCTCAGCAGAGTTGCATGAAGATTATGACAAATACATCATACACAGAGATATATCATCTGCACACTCATAATGCCAAGCAGGTAATGGAATGTATGATTGACTTCCAAGGGTGACATTGGAGCAAAGGAATGCATTACTGTCTATTCACACACTTTTACCATTCTAGTCAATTTACTCAACTGTGCTGAAGTGAAACATCATTTAATTTACTGCACTATGGAAGAAGAGGCTGCTTGAAAAAAATTGCCCGCCCCTGTGCTTCCTTCTTTCCCTCCCATTTGAGCCTTTCCCCCAGTGGCAGCAAGGCAGAGTTGTCAATAAAGCTGCAACCTTGACACAGGTGTGGGAGGAGATGGGAGGAGAATGCAGGAGAGGAGGTGCGTGTTTTGGAGCTCTGTAGCCACCAGCAAACAGTACAGCAGCCAATCGAAAGAAGGCGGTTTTCCTTCAGAAGGAGTGGACGGTCCAAAAGAGAGGAAAAGAAGTGTAGAGGCCCAACAAGGCAAAGCACAACGTTAAAAAGGTGCAAAAGCTCTACATGCTGGCCATTAACAGAAAAAGAAGAAATCTCATAGTGAGGGGACTTAAGACAGAAGAGGCTTAAGAGACCCTAACCCTTAAGAAAAAAAAGTTGATGCATACTAGTGATAGTACAGAGCATAGTATATAGGTAATTGTAGTAGAGTAATAGGAAAGAGTAATAGGTAATAGTAATATAGTATATTGAATAGTAATAGTATAGAGCAGCCTTTCTCAACCTTTGGACCCTGGAGGAACCTTTGACATATTTTTCAGGCTCAGGAAACCCCTGCACAGTCAGGCTCAAATACAGGCCACAAGTTACAAAATTATTATATTCGCTTCATGGGTAGGCCTGTATATATGCACGATCAGTGTTCTTAAACTAAAAATAAAGAATGAAACTTACCTCTTTGATGTGAAGTTGCCTGAATTTGAAATAATCTTTTAAATAAATTGTGATCTCCCAGGGAACCCCTAGTGACCTCCTGCAGAACCCTGGGGTTCCATGGAACCCTGGTTGAGAAACCCTGATCTAGGTTCTCTTGTTTTGCTTCATCTCTTGGAGCTCCTCGGTAAATCATAGTGCTTCTTAAAGTGTGATCTGAGGACCTCTGGGGGTCCATCAAGGCCCTCTCAGGGGTCCGCAAAATCAAAATTATTTGCCAGATATTGAAGGTATTTGCGAAAATTTAAAACAATGTCACTCTTCTCATTATGATTTTTTATTTGTTAAAAAACACACATTTGTTCACAAAAAGTATTTTATTTATGTTAACATCTAAAGGGTTTAACATTGTTATTTTTACATGGTTCAATAAATAAATATTCCATGAAAACATCAATTTTAATTTTTAATTTGGTAAGTATTAATAAATATAACCCATCAAACAAAAGCTCTTTTGGGGTCCTCCATAATTTTTAAAAGTGGAAGGGGTCCTAAGAGAAAAAAGTTTAAGAAACAGTGCTCAAAGAGATCTGTGTACACAGAGTCCGCACAGGCACGAGCTCATCCAGGCCCCTTCCACAAGCTCATTCCAAGCCGTGACAAGGACCTCAGCCAAACTGCACACCAGACTTCAGGAACAACCCCCCTCCCCGCAAGTTCCTTCTGAAACTGTACTGGGTCCATCAGGCCCCTGGGGTGGGCGGATCAAATACATCCTCTTCTTGTTTAGTGACTTGCACCCTTAAATCAGAAGCAAAATGGTCGCTAAGTGAACACATGACTGAGAGAGAGAGAGAGAGACACTGCGAAGATCACTGGTTGCTGCCGTCTCATTCAGATAAAGTTCTCTTGCACAGCTGCATGAGCTTTACTGTCCAGTGTGCATTGTTGTCCGGCACACAAAATCTGGTCATAAGTGCACACATTGGTCAGAATTTTTTTTAAAATTACTGTTGTATTTGTGAACAGTCACTAAACAAGATAGCTGCTAAACAAGGAGTGGCAGTAGGCCATGCCTTCCTGCAGTGAGGGGCCACTGTGGAGAACTCTAGGGCCAAGAGGGAGTGATCCATCCATGTGAAGGGATTGATGTTTACACCCCCCACATCCCCCCTTTCACCATTTACCTCCCCGCCCATACTCCACCACCCCTAAAGCAAAGAGACACATCCAGATACCCAGAGACAAACAGGGATAGGCAGGCACCAAACCAGGTTACCAGCACTTCTGCCCAACATTCAGTACCTCCACCCATGCAAGCCCTCCCCATCAACTGTGGGAGTGTCTTCTGATAATTTCCTAAGAACATACATTTCTGATATCTTAAGAGCATTTCTTTCAGCAATCATTGAGAAAATCTGCCTTAAGTATTATACAGGAGCCTAAGCAGAAATAGTAGAAGAGGATACTGTAATTAAGATTATTCAGCTGTTTCTCTCATTAAAAATATAACAGATGGCAATAGATGATATAATGCAATACGTTTTTTCCACTAATGTTTGTTTTTTGCATGAGAAACAAATTTATGTCAACAATATTAAGATGCAAAATGATGCTGATTAGTTAACTGCATGGAAAACTTTAGAAAGCCATGCTTGGAGGAATATACATATACATATACATCATATACATACAGGGCTGCAACTAGGCATGTGCCCCGGGGGCTGCACTGGTGGGGCGCCAAAATGAGCGCTGGGTGGGTGCCAAAATGGGCATGGAATCCATGTTTGCCCAGGGTGACACAGACCCTAGTTGCAGGCCTGTATACATATACAGTGTACATATACACATACTGATGATATAGTTGAGTGTAAATCCTATAAAAATATTCTTTTTTTTCATCACCACTATTCACTTCTGTTGGTCCATATGATAGTAATTGGTATGGATACACTGGGGATCAAAATGGCAATATTATCTAAAACTGCTTCAAATGAGCCCCCTCAAATTATATTTTGTTCTGTAATTTATATTTTAAAAATTAATTTTCTGATCTATGATCATAATAAAAGATTTTGATTTTTTTTAATGCTTCAAATGATGTCACTGATCTGTTGCAGGTATTGTTGACTCTGAATCCTATTCCCTGCAGCAGAGGAGTACACGGGCATGCATTCAGAACTGTTTCTGTTGTAAATCCCCTTGCCAGATCCAAGCAATCACAGTTCAGTTAAAACAGCAAGCTCAGTGTTGTATTTCGACAATTTGGTTGCTCCAATTTCCCCGCTTGGATGGCATCTAAGATGTTCTGAGTGGCAGAGTTAACAGTGTTTTTTGGTGTTGCGAAATTTTATTGGCATCCAGCTGGCCAGGACTGTGTGACATTCTGGTAGCTGCCAGGGCTGCAACAGGGGATCCAGTAGTACACTTTTCATCAGTGCTGTGGTATCTGCCAATACACTGCCATGGTTATGTACTAATAAATTTTATACCGTTCAGTATATGTAAATGAAGCCCCAAAAAGAGGCCTCTTAATCTTGGCAAGTGATCTAAATGCATAGATTGGTAAATTGTGGCTTGACTAGGAAGAAGTCACAGGCAATTTTGAGTCTGGTAGTGTCAGCTCCATCAGGTAGACCAGACTATGAAATCAACTCCATTGGAAGGCTAAAACTACTTTTATTGTGATTGGCTATAACAGAATCTCACCAAGTCTGATTGTATTCCTCCTCCTCCTAATTCAGTGAGCTAGGGAAGTGTCTGTCTCAGCTACATCTGAATGTTATCTGGACATCCTAGACTTTAAAAATGCTTTTGCCCCCTTTGCCTGGGCAACAGCTTTTGTGTACCTCTGTCAAGGTTGTCATCTTTACTCTCTACAGGTAACATGAACAATAATGGGCTGTGGCTGCTCAGTTTTACATCATTAAACTCACTGGACATTTGCAACAGCATATGTAGGCACACGCTCATTTATCAATTAACCTGGTATTTACAAGCACTAAGTGCTAGTTCAATGATCTATTATTTCCCAACAGGCAAGTGCTTTAAGTCTGTTGTTAATGGTGCTGAGAGACACAGAAGTAGGGTTCTGACCATATCTGGTCTGGTGTAAGATCAAGCTGAAATTGAAAACTGTACCACATGGCCATCCACCACAACTCCAGCTGAACTTACTGTGATCTCAATATGCAACAGATTTGATGAAGAAAGGTAAAAATGTAGAGGAGCAGCAGTCTGAAGTCAGAGACCCGGTTATGGTGGCAACTGAAACTATTTGCCCTCACAGAGAGAAAAGATGGCACCACAAATAGATAAGGGATGACACCATTGACTTGATATATGGCTAAGCTTGCAAATCCAACAAATCCACAACTGCAGAGATGGAGACCACAGCTAGGCATGGTAACCAATGGACACACTTTTCAATCTTGAAAGCACTGTCAGGCAAGCATAGCCAACCCAGCAGGAGTTTATTATTAATTGTGATCCATCAGCAGCACTGGATCAAGAACTAGATGATCCTGTGTGACCCTTTTTGTTTCAGTTATTAAACAACCTAAAAATAGCGAACTTGCAGGCCTGACCAAGTTACTATGGAGGTGCTGAAGGCAGAGGGCCTTGTAGTAGTAGTTATATTTACTAGTTCTTCTCAATGGCATGCAAAGAACATGTTCTGCTTGACTGGACACTGTGTTTAAAAAGGGCGACAAGACACAATGTGAAAACTATCACAGCGTCAGCCTATAGCCAACAAGAAAATCCTCCACCCAGGAAGAGCAATGAGGCTTTAGACCAGGCCATGCTGTGTGGACCAGATTTTCATTTTCATACAAGTATTTGAGGCATATATGATGAGGAAAGCAAATTATTACTGTGTTTATTGATTTCAAGGGTGTCTCCGACATCATCCACCAGGACTTCATGTAGCTCTTTTGATGATTGGTGTACACAGCAAATTTGTCCAAGTCACTTTTGCCTTTTATGATAGTACTCCTTGCAGGGTTAAAGAGCATGGTGGCAAACCAGTCCCATCACAGTTAAAACAGGAGTGAGACAAGGGTGTGTACTATTACCACTGTTGTTCAGTGTGATGATAGACTGGGTAATGGAGAAACGCTTGGCTAAATGTACAGGAGTTCAGTGTTGGGTGGATGAGCTGAACTTCACAAATGCAACATATACCAGTATCTTTTTCCTGGAGGAATCAGAAATGAGGGCACAGGAGCTATTAGATGTCATAAGCAAAAGAGCAGAGAGGATCAATGCAAAAAAGACCAAGGCTATGTCAACTGATGGCACACAAATTAACCTTGTCCTTAGAGGGGAACCAATTGAGCAGGTGGATGAGTTCAAATACCCATCGTCTTTGATCTTTGCATCAATAGTTGCCGCACCCATTGATACAAATGAACGAACTGGCAATGTTCAGGTAGCTTTTACCAGTTAAGGGGGCAGCACCCCTGAAAAAGAAAAAAATCAGCTCAAAAATGAAGCTTTGAGTATTCAATGCAGTGAATATTATCAGTGTTTCTCTGTGCAGCAGAAACATGGACACTGCTTGCTCAGAACCTACAAAAGCTCAGGGTGTTTCAGATGAGATGTTTGAGGACAATTCTGGGCATCTTCTTGCACAATCAATGGTGGAATGAGGACATCTGACAGATATGCAGTCAACAACCCATTATTGAGAATAAGATACAGCAAATGCTTTTGTTGGTTTGGGCATTTCTGCAGAATGGATATAGCATGTCTGATTAGGCAAATGCTGGAAAGGTGACATCTGCCTGGCTGGAAAGTAACAAAAAAATGTCCCCACCCAAAGACCTGGATCAGCCAAGCAGAGGCTGAAGTTCAGCAGTTAGGCTCTAATGTCACAGCATTTGCAGCATCTGCTCAGGACAAAATACTGGAAGGTATCTGTAGAGACTTATTAGCCATAGCTGCCTCTGTTCCAGTAGTGATACTTTGTGGAATTGTCCTGCTGCTGCTAAAGCACATGAATGAATGAATGCATGAATGAATGCATGCATGCATGCATATCCTGTTGGGCTTTCCATCGGTGTCTGAATGGACACTATGAGAACCAAATGCTGGACTAGATGGTCTTTTGGTCTGAATCAGTATGACTGCTCTACGCTTTTTAAAGAGAATGAATATGGCTCTTAAATTACTTGATGTAGCAAGCTAAGCATAGTAGGCTTAAAGATAAGAAAATAACTAGATAGCAAAAAAATGATCAGCTACCACTCTGGTATCTAAGTTGAGTTCTAAAAGTACTACTGAATATTTGAACATTATGTTCAATCTGTCATATTCAGTTTACACTTAGGTGTACTTCATAAATTATGCAAATTTACTATATATAAGAACAGTGTCTTCTTGCCTTTTCAGCCTGTTGTTGTGGTTGAGTATATAAGAGTGTGTGCATGTATTAAACCACTGAAAAATTACAAAGAGAGCTATGCTTCCTATTATGTAGTTTTATCACCAGGTTTGGGAATCCTGTGGAGGTGGGGAGCCCATGAAATAGCTACATTGTATGTAAGATCTTGAAGGCATTCTCCTGTGGTTTTAGTTATATTTATGTTTTAATTGTTTAATGGTTTTCTAAAGTTTTATTTTTAATTGTTCTGTTTTTATTGTACGTTGCCCAGAGTCACATTAGTGAGATGGGAAGCTATATAAATTTAATAAACAAACAAACAAACAAATGTAGGATCATAAACAAAATGAAAAAAATTATCCTGACAGCATGCTACGGGATAGCAGAGTAGTAAGTCCTGGGCGCACTCTTTTTTCATGCATTTGGAGGGCAACCTTCCACTATTAATGTAATCTATTTATTTAAAAATTCCCCCAGGTCTTCCTCTGAGTGTAAGATAATAAAGTACCTACCAATTGACCAGTCATTTAAGCTTTAACATATCAACTTTACAATAAAACACAGGTAAAAGTTTAGCAAACAATGCCCAGTTCAGAAAGCATCTCTGGAACTAAGGTGGTGACTATGGGAGGGAACTGTGAAAAAACCACGCATAGTAAAGTATTAATTTAATACTTTAAAATACTGGGGGAGCTGGGGGTGTTGACGACCGACAGGAAGCTCTGGCGTGGGCTGGTCCATGAAGTCACGAAGAGTCGGAAGCGACTAAACGAATAAACAACAACAACTGTGGGTGCATCTTTTATTTCAGTTATCAAAATACCCTGCCTTGGCTCTGTATACACAGGTTCACACATATATATCACAAAGAAGAAATGCTGGGGGCTTAATCTGGAGCTCTCTGTCTACCAAACATGGGTTTAACGGAGAGCAATATACTTTCCTGCTGAACCAACTGCAATAATATGTAAGTCAAGTGGTTAGGAATAACAGAAGTTCCATTGTATGCTCTGTGAAATTGATCTTGAATTATGCTTTTCTTGTCAGTCACAGGGAAGGTCATGAGACTGTTTTTGGTTCAGAACTTCTATTATTGGGGGTGCACAAAAATACAATATTATACTCAACTTTGAATAAAAAAGCTAAATAATTTTAATGATTGTAATATTGATATCCTTAGTTGTAACTAATTTTGATAGAATATCTTATTTCATTCTCTTTTCTCTTTTTAATACTTTAAGTCATCTAAATAATAGAATGTCAATAATCTTTAATTATATAAACATTACTGTACTGAAATAATATAACGTATCAAGATGTACAACAATAGAAAAGGAAAAAAATACTACAATAAATATCCAATGAAGTAGCTGAATTATGTGAAGTGGTGGTAAACTACGGCATATAGCATAAGAAGCTTTATGATCTTGTCTAACCATACACCTTATCTTCTTACTGTAGCAGTTCCCTCAACTCCCTTCCTCTCTCATTTTAATCCTGATGTCTTTGGTGGCCCTTACCGTCAGCTATGCTTCTCTATGACATGTGATGCACGCTGAAAGCTCTATAGCAAATATTCCAGTTTAAATTCCCTGGGCTCTCAACTTCTTAAGTTTGGCTTTTAGAAGATCATAGCAAGGAACACTTCTGGTTCCAAAAGGTTCTACAGAGGAGACATAATATACCAAGGAAGCACCAATGTCCTTCTGCATTCTGGAACTATATCTCATAAGAACGCAAAGCATCTTAATTGCAGCCATCTTTTAATTTTCATCCTGTATAATATTTGGCATGCTAGGAATGCTTTTCTTTTCATACCATGCCGAATGTACTCTGAATCCTAATCCAGCGAAGCTCTTACATGTGTTGAGTTCTTTTGCTTTGTTTGAAAAAGTGACATGAAATTATAATTACAATCAAACAGGTGCGTAGGTTCAGCTCTGACAGAAACGTATAACTAACTCTGTGGGTGGATCCAACTGAAGATTCTAGACAGAGATAGTAAAAAACCTATTTACCATAATAGAATTTAGAGTGAAGGACATATAAGATGGAATTGCAGTGTAAAATGTGATGGTTTCTGTTACCATATACACTTAACAAAAGCTGCTTGCTGTGTGCATATTGTATAATACAGAATTTAGTCCAAGATCTGCTAAAATATTTTCTTAAATATGTGTATTATGAAATGTATTAAAAACTTGTATATCAACCGATTAACAATGTCCTCTGGACAGTTAACAAAGAAAAGGAAATGTTTTATATGCTATATAAATAAATTGAAGATCTTAATTGATTTTAGAACAGCTGCGTAAATAAAAAGTTTTTCATCTGACACTGAAAAGAGAATAATAAAAGTACCAGGCAAGCTTTTCAGGGCACCACTACTACAAGAACTTGCTGTTAATGTTCCTTTGACAGATGCTAGGTAAAGGTAAAGGTAAAGGTTTCCCTTGACATGAAGTCCAGTCGTGTCTGACTCTAGGGGGCGGTGCTCATCTCCGTTTCAAAGCCAAAGAGCCGGCGTTTGTCCGTAGACACTTCCGTGGTCATGTGGCCGGCATGACTAAACGGAACACCGTTACCTGCCCGCCGAAGCGGTACCTATTAATCTACTCACATTGGCATGTTTTCGAACTGCTAGGTTGGCAGGAGTTGACAGATGCTACTCTACGAAAAACTTCTAAAGATCTTAAGGTACAATCAAGCAAGTGGGGATAGAGCCAATTCTTTAAATAATTTGACTTTAGACTAGTTAGAGTTTTAAAGATCAAAATGAATGGTCTAAATTGTCCTGCATCCAGACCAGATGGAAAAGTAGTGTTTTATAGCATCAGAATAGGGAATCCCAATTAGTAACTTTACTGACCTATTTTTGAACAGCTAAAATTTCAGATCTATGTGGAGGTGTATAAAATGCAAGGGCGGATATGGTCTTAATTATAATTATAGTACACTTAAAATAATTAAAAGAAAATAACTAGGCCTCCAGTAGTTTGGTCTATTAATTGCCTAGATTAATTGATGTAAACCTTTTAAAGAATTGAAATGTGTACTTCTATTTTTATTTTAAATGTAAAAACATGTGGCAGATTCTATCCTAGAGGATGCACTCCCATTTTTATCTCATATAAGCAACATGTGGCTATTCTGAATGAAGATATATCATCCAAAGCTATCTGTATTTATATGTAAATGTTATTAATCAAGCCAGCAATTCTATGAACTATTGCCTGGAAATAAAACTTAGTGAACAGAATAAGATCTAATCATGTAGATAATTGTACTGTAAAACATACATTTCAATATCAGTTGAAGTGGCAATCCAAAAATATTAAATTCAGACACATGCAATCTGTTAATGCAGAAATTTACATTTTGTTTTCTAATGCAGAAATATTTTAAAGAAATATTTTAAAGTTGACATCTTTAGCGAAAAGTACCAAATAATTTGCTTTTTTCTGTATTTTACAATGACAGCCGCACATGAAAGGCTGCAGTCCAGTCATATTACAGATGGACATTTCACATCTTTCTTTAATATGGCTGTTTACAGCAAAGCAAATGTCAGCAACAGACAACTCTGGGTAGCTGTCAGTGCTGCTACTCAAATGTTTTACTTTGTCCACAGTATTCTTAAGCACACAGTGTTGCCCTAGGGTTTGCGGGATATATTAAAATTGTGGTCAAAGGCTGCTACTACAGAAGGTAGTCCCCACCCACTCTGAGTTGGCCCTGAGTATGCTATGATGTGTTCCTCAAATAACTAATTTAATATTAAAAAGTGAGTTAACAAATGTCATGTAGCGACAATTGACCGGGATAGACAGTGAAAGGTGTGGTAGATTTCCACAACTGCAATTCCTTGGGACAACATAACCTGTTCACAACCAGCATACGCCCCATCTTGGCTGATGTCATAGAACAGACTTGCCAGTCTGTTGGATTGTCATAGGTCCGAGTGGTTTTATTAGGTTTTGGATGGCTGCCATATGGGGTTTTCCTTTTGTACGGAAGGAGCTGAATTGAAGCCAGCTATCTCCAAGTTGTTGCCATGGGAGAGGCCACCCTGTCCTGTTCTTCTTCAGCTACATTCTGCAGAAGCAATAGGTTCACCACCGTCCCTCCCCCCTTTACCAGCAGTGAATGCCTAGCACCCACAGCCATAGTGAGATAGCGATAGCCATTACTCTGCCCACATCAACTTTAAAATTCAAATTGTCTCAGACAATAATGGTCCAGCCTTTTTTTAATTACTTACATTTTTGTTTGAAAAAGTGGAAGTAGAACATAAAGTGGAGTAGAAAGAAGATGCTGTATTATCATCACCATTCCTCTAATACAAGTGCTGTATGCTGAGCTTTATATAGCCAAAATGGGGGAATCAAGAGGGAATTTTGCCTGGGAAACTCCATAGTTGGCAAAAATACAAACAAATAATGCTAACGGTAATAAATCCAAAGGACAAAGTCCAAAGTAGCTCAGGGAGAGATGGAAAAGAAGTAATAGAATATAGCTGTCTCTGACAGAGATGGGAAGCAAATCTAACATCAGGCTTCTGAGAAGTCAACTCTGTTATGTATTGTATTTTCCCCAAATATAATCCAAAAATGCTTGGGCTGTTGCACAAGCATTTGTAGCCTTTAAAATTGGTTTTGGTGCCTTCTTTTCTTTTTAATTTTTTAATTTTTGGTGTAAGCCTGAGAATAGAAAACATCTTTTGTTGTTGGTGGTGGTGTTATTAATCTGTAAGCCATACTAGGAGCCTTTTTGGCTGAAGTATACGGTATATATACTTTATATAAAGAAATGCATAAATAAATAAGCCCCAAAACGGAACACTTTTGTTACAATATCTGCAAGCCGTATTTGGATAATTGAATGTTTGTTAGTTTAGAAGCAAAA
The DNA here is from genome assembly GCF_035149785.1 of Candoia aspera. Classification (NCBI taxonomy): domain Eukaryota; kingdom Metazoa; phylum Chordata; class Lepidosauria; order Squamata; family Candoiidae; genus Candoia; species Candoia aspera. The sequence continues at coordinate 179,302,503 of NC_086153.1, forward strand.
CTGGACCACCGAAAATTAACAAGGTAGCCTCTACAAACTTGGAAAATAACCTGAATACACAAGTACAGATGCTTTCCAATTTTAAAACAATTAACTTTTTAGAGGTGCTTGATTTTCAGAGATGGCACAGCTAACTTGGTGTTCTACTGGAGTATCTTTCACAATACAGCCTACTGCCCGCTCAAGGTAGAATGTGGGTGTAGGATTTTGTATCCTTTTCAGAAGGCATATTTGTGCATCACAGAATGCAATCCTACACCTAAAATCACTTAAGAGCTGCAGAACTTGTGGAAGCCCTTCTATGAACCTGGACTACAGGGCACGTGGCTGCTGAGAAAGAGAAACTAGGAGAACAGCTAAAAAGAGATGTGGATGGTTTAGAGAGTGCATCATATCCTAGACCACAGCCACATCCTCCACTACCATGCAGGTTTTCTTTAGCTGCAGACTTCACGCTTCGCTTCTTCAAAGGAGGGCAAAAAAATGTAAAAAGCTACTCAGGAAGCAGTGCCCTTCCCCGCGCTGCGTATGGCAGGATGGGTAATTCAGCCCCGGGGGATTTTCTAGAGATGTAAGGGGACGTTTGCTCTTTTTATTGGCCGCCTTGTAATTTCTGATTTGGCCTTCTCATCCATTCACTCGGCCCTCCTAGAGGCCTCTTCAGGAATGTCCCCTCCATCGGCCTAAAAGCGATATAACTGAAATGGGAGAGGGGGGAGGGTTACCTTTAGTGGTTTAGGGCTCACTATATTCAACTTCCCGTTTTGCTTCGTTCATTACCTATTACCTGACTCGTGCAGGGTATTCGGGGCCCTGCACGAGTCCCTTTTCATGCCAGGTGACGCCATCTCCGCAATGGACGCTATGAGGCGAACAGCTGCTAATGATGACTTATGGCAGGGGAGAACTGCCTTATGGTGCAGCTTTTATTTAGTCAAGTTTGTCATTTTTATTTTTCTTCAGGGCGTACATACTGGACTCTGCCCCTAAACTTACTCTCAACATCAAAGGAGCTAGACGATGGCAGACGTGCCTCCGAGCACGAACAAAACAACTTCCATTTAAATCGGAGGAACCGGTAACCTCTCCGACCTCGCCTTTACAAGACTAACCGTCCTGCCGCTTCCGCCCGTCTCTCATTTCCGGCCCGCCCATTCGCGGCGTTCATGCAACTGATTGCACGCACTCCTGCCACTCAATGGAGGAAAAAATCCTAGAAACAGCCGGGAGGGAGAACCGGCCTCCGTGGACACCCCGGTTCTCATTGGTTCGGGGACAACCCGGAGGCGGGGCCAACAGCTCGCGCTGGAACAGCCCCCAGAAACCGGCTTTGCGCTTTTCAAACGCCGACCGTGGTGGTGACGAGGGTGAGCGTGGGTCCGGGCACGAGCGGGCTAAGGCCGCCGCCGCCGCCGCCAAAAAGACGAACCGCGAAGGAGCTCGTGCGCCAAGTTGGGAGGCTGCCTCGCGGATGCGGCTTGCGCGCGCCTGCTGCGCTCCTCCAGAGGGCTTTGGAAACCGCGCGCTGGACGGATTTGCAAGCGAGGAGAAGCCGTGAATGCTGGCTCGAGCGCGGTACGGGTGCATTTTCTCGGTTCTTGGGGAGGCTTTATTTTTCTTCTCATCTTCGTATTTGTAAGAGCAGGTCGCGACCTCCGGGGGCGGGAAGGGTCCCCTTCACATTGTCTCCAGGCGTCTCATATCCCTTGGGGCTCACGCCACATAAGCCCACGAAATGATTGCTTTCAAAGCTAATTGTGGGAGGACGCGCTGGCGTGCGAGCGACTTAGATGAATAATAAAAATGGCTGTATTGATATGTCACTGGTCCGGAAAGAAGTGACTAAAGTCGCGGGGTTGGGAGCAGCCGCTTCTGCTGTAGGGGCCCCAGGCACGCAAGTTCGTTTTAGGGCTTCGCTGGTTTTGGTAAGCCTTCCGCCTCATGTAAGGTGCCGATTGGCATTTCTTTTGCATTAGTCTAAACTCTTCGACTTTTGCCTGCACGTGTTGCAAAACAGCCTTGGAGTTGATCTGTCCCGTCGCTTGCAGTAGTCAAGATGAGTGGCAACAGTGGCCGGAGATCATCATATTGTAGTCCAATACATTTCAAAGGCTACCTCCTGTCTTTCTCCTTCCCCATCTCTCTGCTCTTTGACTGTCCGGTTAGCTCAGTCTCCATATGAGGGATGATGTGAAGCATTTCTTCATATAATCCAAAATTCACTTATGAAATTACTTCACAAAATTGATAATACTGTAGGTTATGTAGTTTAGAAGGTAACCGGATTAGTCTGGGATAGCGTCTCAGCATGGACCAAGGGATCCTCTACAGCATGCAGTCTTTGGGATTTTATATTTTGCTCAAGGAGCTTTTTTATTTCCATGTTCTGTATAATTTATAGAGCGAAGCTCAAGCTTGTATGAATTAGAACAACCTGCATGTATCCACACTTTGAGGCACCTCTTTCAGGGCTATTGTTTGGGAGCACTTGTTGAACCAGCATTCCTCCACTATCAGTTCCCCAGTGTTTTCTTATTGTTACAGGGAAAAGATAAATAAACATTTTCCACTTGCCTTTCCTTCTTCCTCTGAGTGGTTTTATAATTGGCCTAGAAGGGGAGGGCAAATGATAGAGAGTAGTTGAGAAAAGGGGGCAGTTATTGAAGGGATCTTTGGTAAGGGACCCACAACAGCATTGAGATACTCAACAAGAAAGTTGTTGGCAGACTCCTGTGGAAAGTGTTGCCTTTTAGATAGTTATTTATGATGCTTCAATTAGTTTTTTCAAACAGGTTGTGTTTGCTGTATTATTTTCATATACAGAATTTGTAGTTAACATTGTAAAAATGAGGTTTTAGATTTATTTTTGCCATTTCTTGGCTCTGCTTAATGCTAATGTTATATCTTTAACCTTGAATAAATGATCTCATGTCCAAACAAAGCTCAATAACAAAGAGTGTTTGAGCTTTTAAAATGAAAATCAAACAGTGTAGCTTCCGTGTTATCCTTCTACTGCTTAAAAAAATGAATTCCCTGTTCTCAAACATTTAATGAGTTGGAATGTTCAAGTATACATTTGTTGGACAGACTTGTAATCTGTTTCTATGCATGTAATTTGGAAGTAATGGATGTTTTATATGTTCAACCACTTTTTTTAAATTGTGGAAATATTTGTCTGTAAATAACCCTTCCAGATACGGGAGAAATATTTGTGAATTCAGCAAATTTGAAATATTAAGAATCTGTGTAATTCTAAGCACACTAACTAGAGAGCATTTCCTTTTGAACTTAGTTGACCTTCATTCTGAGTTTTGGATCAGCCTGAACATTAGTCATCTGTAAAAATTAAATTTGTGCTAAGATAGTTGTAGGGCTCACCTCTAGAAAGAACTAATTAAGTAGAATTCTGAGAAATTTAGGGAGCATTTGCATTACCTCTGGATAACAACCTCGACCTGTTTTCAAGTGTTAAGAGAAAGTGTTATCTTGGTCAAAGTACATGATTTCCAAAAGATGTTTTCCTGCATAAAACATGCAAGTTATTTAAGCTATCCTTGTAAAATAGGCATATATACTTCACCTCTGTTCAACTTATTTCTTTAAAACTAGCTGTTAGTAGGTTATAACTCTGTGCAGTTGACTTTTTAAATACTACATTCTAAGACCAGCTCTAACTTTGTTACTCTGGAATTGTTTTAGCTAAATAGGTTCTCCTGCTCCTTTGAACATTTAGATTCTTAAATGAGTATTTTCCACCTGAAATTTAGCTGAGAATGCAACTGCATGCAACCAAAGGTATGTCATAAAGTATGAATCATAACAGATTATAATAAGGTGCAGGCTTAAAATATGTCAGTGCAAGACTTCTTTTCTCTGGAAGTGTTTATGGTGAATTAGTGGTAATGCTAAACTGTCATAGTTAAGGTAAAATTTCCTACAAGTCAAGCTTGATTTCTGGTGACTTCATGGACATGTCCAGTAGGGAAGTGGTTTGCCACTTGGAGGTGGAAGTGGCTTTTCATTGCTGTGGAAGCTTTTTCTTTTAATTATTTCCCAATCTAGCCTACAGATCTGGGCTTATCTGATAGTCTTCTGTACAGCTACTACACAGGTCCTGACTTTGCTTTTTTGAGATCAGTAAAATTTGGCTAGGTGCTGCCACCTACCTAGGCCTAGTTATTGTCTTGGTAGACTGCGTGAGCAGCAAATCTACAAGGCTTGCTCTCTGTAAAATGTGCCTCAGTTTTGCAGTAAGACTGTGATTAGCTGTAATGATAGGAAATAGGTGCAGTGTGTTCAGAAATGCTCTGTAAGAGAGCAGTAACTCATTTATTCTTGAATTAGAGTATCTCACAACAGTAACTTGAGAGATCCATTTTAAGCTCATCCTAGTCTGTTAGGATTACAGATTTTAAATAATTTGATGTCATTCACATTGATTTGTAATTCTAGAACAGAGAATAGACAATGTAATAGCATTGTGAATAACTAGTAGAGCTAATTGTAAGACCTGACAATCTTGACAATTATACCTCCTTAGAATTGTTTCAGCAATTAACTTTTTTTTTTTTTTGGAGAAAAATGATACACATCTATTGGTCATCCACTCTTAAAGAATAATGGGAAGTTACTGAGGGAAAACTTCTCTGTGGAAGCCATCATAGCCTTCCTTGGCAAGATCACTTTATGTATGCAATAATTCTTGTTTTAATAAATCTTTTACACTAATTATTTGAGACTGCTTGAAACTACAAGATGTGTAATGTATTGGGTAACACCTTTCCTCCCCATGTGGGAGGATGTGGATTTTTATAGAAATTTAGGTTTGAAAATAAAATTTTCCTATGTCATAAATAATTTGGCTGTGATTTATATGATTTGTTATATTTAACTAGAAAAGTACACAGTTTTAACACTGCTTGCTATATGAATATTTCAGTGATTTTTTTCCTAATGGCCAAAATTCTTTGAAATATCTATGAAATAAATTGATAAAGCAGACCTCATGTAATTTAACTGGAAGCATTCATACTGTCTTATTTATAAGTTATTTTTATTGCAGCAGCCCTTACATGAAAGGTTTAGTGGGTAAAAAAAACAAAAGTACTGAAAATTGCCTATTATTTCATTCAGTGTAATTGAAATATAATTAGAAATATCTATATATTTTCAACATTTAGTAATCTGGAGAAAGTTCATAATAACTTTAAAGCTGCCCAATTTAATGTTCTTGTAACTTTAGTGTTCTTGAGCCTGGAGGATGAAACGTTGGAGGTCTTACACTACATCTCCCAGGGGCCTCTGGAATAACATACTCTAGGTCTGCTTCTTGCCTTGGTGACCACTTAGGTACTGAACTGCTGCCTCCGCCTAACTTTCAGGGATGTGACTTTACATGATGTACTTCCCCCTAACTCTGGTGTGTGTGTGAGAGAAGGACTTGCACAGCTCTTGTGCCATATTGAGATGTAAATGAGGAAATATGATAAAATGAAAATCAATACTTATTGGCCCTGTAGCACTGAGGGATGTTACTAGGGAAATCAGCCCCTTTGCCTGTGTGAGAAGATTGACCAATCTGACAAGAGATAAATAGAACAAATTTCAGTTTATTTTACGGAAGGGGAGAAAAGGGAATGTAACAACTCCTTTTAAAATAGCTGTATGCAAAACATTCAGTGGGAAAGGAGTTGGGATATAGAACTGTTAAAAAGACAGCATGAAAAAGAATCTCCCGCAGAAGAACATGCAAGTCAGTAGAAGGACCGCTCTGAGCAGATCACACAATGATAGATTTGCTACCAATATAGAAGCAACTTTGATGTAAATTTGCATAAAACATGTAAGAATTGAGCTTGTAGAGACAGTAATAATCAGGGACAGTAAATCAGGTTTAAACACACACCCTATTAAAATAAAAAGTAACCTTATGCAATATTTCTAGCTCAACTAGTTTGCTGTTCCTTAGGATGACCTGATGCCTGAAGCTAAAGTCCCCTTGCTTTTTCTGGCCTGTTTCTGGCCCTTTTCCCAGCTTCTGGTAGATATTTTCCTTTTTCTCAGTGACTGAAGAGATTCTAACTTTGGCACAAAATTTTTGCTCTTTTTCTCTGGCAATCTTTTTAAAGACAACTTTTTCTTCCATAGCAGATTTGCAGGATTTGGAGGGGGAAACTGCTTGTTGGTGCTAAAATTTGTAATTCTGCTTGAGACAAAGAAGATACTCCCTGTTTGGGAAACAGCTGTCAATCTTGTGAATGCCAAGTGGTATTACAGCTGTTATAAATTCATTTTATGAAATAATGAACCGTAAAAAAAAAGCAGACTTTGTTTTTATCACATCACATCCTGGGTTGGTTTTGCTTTGTTTTACAGCCACTTTGAGCTTAGATAAGTTATATTATTTGCTTTAGAACAGTTATTCAATTAACCTATTGATTAAATTCTTTAAAAATGAATTATTACTTATATCAATTCTTTAAAAAAGTGAATTTGATTGATTTATATAAACTGTGGGAATTTTTATATTAAAATTGTTTCTTTCCAGAGCAAATCTCAAAACTGGTAAAGGTGGCAATTTTATTTCAAGTGAATCAATAGAAGTTTCAACTAACTAAATAAAAACTAATAGCAGAATGGTAGTATATTAGGACCGTGTGATACCTTTATTTAAATACAACTTTCTTTGCACAGGTGAAAATCAGTACCCACCTTGGAGAGACCCCATGCATTAACTATGTCTAGGAGGAAATCAGAGAACAAAAGCATCCCAGACTTGTTGCTTATATCTCCTCAGACACAAATAAAGGCAGATAATTTTCACAATTTCTATGAAGTTGAACCCAAAGAATTGGGAAGGTAAGTATATATCTCAGTGTTTTTTTCAAATTGATCTTGCTTTAACTTCTATTGTATCAACGTATACTCTAATAACTGAGCTTGTTGCACCTTTTTCAGATGATTCAAACTAGCTAATAAAGACAAGAGTGGATTCAGTCCTGTTCACATCAAGAGGGTAGTGTCCTAACAGCCAGGAATCACGCTGAGACGAGGAGTAGGCCTCTAGTGTTTATTACTGCTACATAAGACAGAATCCTAACAAACTGAAGAAGCGTGGGAAAACCCAGACAGATAAACCCCAAAGTCAAGGCGGGTCTGATCTGTGTCTCTTTGAATGGCTGCTTAACTCCTCAGTACTACGCATGCGTTTTCCCCCCTGGATAGAGGCCCTCCTCATGACAGGTAGGGTCTAGAACAGCTCCCTGCTGAAGCCTACTACAACAGTTTGGTCTCCTGTCTTATCTTAGAACAGGCTAACTGCTGTGTATGTGCTTAGTTTCAGTTTCCATTGTTGTTTATTCGTCTAGTCGCTTCCGACTCTACAATTTTTCTGGAGCTTGCATACAGCATTGCTCTTGTTCTGTTAAAGTAAGCTGCAGGTGGGGCCCTGCAGAAAAGCAGTTTGTGGAATATTTTCATATAGGGAATGTGGCATGAGAAATAGATATTTTTGCTGTGATCAGATTAAAAATTATTATCTTTGTTTGCCTACATTACAGAGAATTATGAAGTGGGGAAAGTGTTTCCCATAATATTGGGAAGGAAAAACAGGCCTTGTTTCTTCAGCGTGCTTAAGAAATTTGAGGAAAGATAGAGATCACTATCTCAGTTTATGTTGGTCTTTGAAGATCCTTGGAAGCAGTAGGAAAAGAGTCTGCAGCTTCCAAGTGTTTGCAGAACTTGTCATAAACTAAGAAACTGATCCATTATTCCTAAGTTACCATGAACTTTGAGTAGCTAATAAGGCAGTCCAGATTTGTGGAGCCACCTATGAACTTCAAAACTAATATGCTTTTCTTCTAGTTAGAGTTGCTAGATAATTTTAAAACTAGAACTAATGAAAAATCACGTGAGCACAGATAGAAAATGTTCTCTCTGTGTCTGCACAGCCTCTTTGTTCTGTTGCCAAGCAGAGAAATGAAAAGGAGGTTGGAGAAGGGGAAATCAATATTGCAAGAAGTCTACAGTTCCCTCCACATAGGAATGTTCAATACATAGAATTCTCTTCTTTACAGTATTGTGAGAATTTCTTCATAATTTTAAGTGAATGTCTTCTAAAATAGATGTTAGTAATAGCCATATTCATGATAAATACAAAGACTGTATAGTTTTCTGTGATGTTAGAACCTTACCAGTGTATTTTTATATTTTAAGAAATACTCTAAATGTATTCAAAATAGTTTACCATTTACAGATTCCTTGTTTATTATGTAACTGTAAAAACTTAAGTTGAATGCAGCTCCTGGAGACTACTGTACATCAACACAGCTTTGGGATACTCTTAAAATAAAGGTTAATTATTATAGAATAAATAATTAGCATGGGCTTTCTGTTCTGGGAATGTGCTAATGAATATTCATAAAACAATGTTCTTTCCTTATAATTCTTTTAATTAGCACTGTAGATATAGCAAAAATAAAATGTTATCTGTTCTTAATAGGAAAAAAACAAGATTGGCTCAGTCTTGGTGGTGCAGATTTAGTTTCAAGAAAATGATCTTGAACCTAGCACTATTTGAACTTGATTAATTTAAGGTTTGGAATTTTTTGTGATCAAAACATACATTCTTGGGGCTGTTGAGTTGAATAATATAGGCTTGCTAAGGTGGGGCAATATCATGGAGTGCCTGTGAACATTCTATCAAAATGTTTGCAGAACAGCTTTTATGAGCAAAGGAAAAGTTGGTGTGCCTGAACATTAGGGATAGAGAGTGGGAAACTTTAAAAAGTCTAGCCATAAGAGGAATAAGGCAGAGTAATAGTCAATGCCAAGAAAGTTAGAATGGACTGGTTTTTACAGTTAGTTTGAGCCAACAGTTAATAATTTTATTACAGTAAATATGTAGAATATTTATTGATTTTATATCTAGCTTAAACTCCCCCTTATTACTACTGAATTATAGTTGGCTTCTTGTGTGTATATGCTTCTTGTGTGTATATGCATCTTTTCTTTTTGCTGATTGCTTCTATGAAGAATTCCTTAAATCCTCTCACCCTTTTTGCCAGTGACATGTGCCCTTCAGAGCCCTGCATCACATATCAAAACTTCTACTTCCTCCTGAGATTTTGCAGGAATAGTGGAGATGGTGCCAGTAAAAAAGGGATAGGAACTTGAGATGTGCAAACTGTTTGAAAAAAAGTGCAGGGAAACACATTACAAGCCACTTGTTTTTGAACAATTAAAATAGATGCATCTTTTTCCAGGTTTGTATATTATAGCTGCTCTAGAAGCTGCTCCTTGTTGTATCTAAATATATGTGTACACATAGCCTCTAAGCTTTGCTTGGAAACTGTAAAGGAAAGTATCCAGACAGAAGAACCCAGGAACTAAGATAGTAAACCAAGTCCAAATTTGTTGACTCCTGCTACCATTGTAATCCCTGCCTTCCTTTACGTTTGTAGACCATTGGATCCCTAAGGCCCCCCTCTCTTCTCTAAAGTGATGCATCACTAATAGTTTCAATAGATTGAACTGATTCCAATGGGAGAATGAGGTCCTACAGATGTCTAGCTGCTAATGTAGGGCCGTATAGGTTAGTATCAGCGCTTTAACTTGGATGTGGAAGGGCCCTCAGCACTGGTATAATGTGCTCCCGTCAGTGAAAGCCAGTCAGAATTGCAGGTTCTGAGTGATCTTCAGAGGCATCCCCATGTAGAATACATTGCAGTAGTCTAAGCAGGGGGCAACAGTTGCTTGAGTCAGTGTAAGCAGAATCCTTCTGCTCTAGGTAGGTTGCAACTGGCATACCAGCTGAAGCTGGGAAAAAAACCCCGTGGCCACAGCTTCTACCTGCTCTAGCAAGAGCTGTAAGTCCTGAAAAACTGCTGAGTCAAAGGGCTGCTCCTTCAGGGGTAGTGCCATCCTGTCTAGAGACAGTTGATGGACCATCAATAACTCCATCTTACTGGAATTGAATTTAAGCCTGTCTTCTCCTATCCAAAGCTTACAGATTTCTAACTTGCCTATGTGTCTGTCAGTTTCATTTGTATCGTAGGATCTTGTGAAATATTAGTGTACATACTGTCAACTAAAGTGAGTATTTTGCTATATCTGCATGTGACTGAAAGTTACAACTGGGAATGCCTGAAATAAATGTGTACATTTAATAAAAAATCTTTGTTGTGACTGAAGTATCATAAATGTGAAGGTGGCTGAAATGAAAAAGAATCAGACCTCTGCAGATGGGTGTCAGATCAAAGGGTGAGAGATCAGAGGGAGTGGGTAAATGAGGCAAAAAAGTGAGCAATGTGCTTCTGCTTCATGTACGGCTATGAAAAGAGTGGAATCTTTCTGGTTGTTACTTCCATGCGAAATTCCTGAAATTCTCTCTGTTTTTTCCTGACATGTGGCCTTCAGTGCCCTAGCTTATGTATCAAAATTCCTCTTCAGCCTTAGATTTTACAGGAGCTTATGGGTTTTAAACGACCAAGAGACTAAAACCATTGAGTCTGAAATATACTGTACTATGATTTCTTTTTTTTTTTAAATCAATGGATTGTACTTGTCCAGAAAGTACCTCAGAAATGTATGCATAGTAGGCCTGTACCATGCTTTGGATTCAGTTCCAAAAAGGTGCTTCAGAGTATGTGGGAGCATAAATACAACATCTACCAGTGATGTGTTAAAATAATCCTGCAATTTTGGGAATATAGTCAGGACCAGAAATATTGGAACAAGGATAACTGTTTTGGCATTTGGCCTCTGTGCACCACCACACTGAAGTTGAAAGGAAACACCCAGATGGGAGCGAAGTCACGACTTTCAGCTGTCATTCAAGGGGTTTGACAAAACTGGGGCACTAACCATTCAGGAATTACAGCCAGAGGCATGCACATACCCCCATTGTTGGTGGCTCATAAGTAATGAAAGGAATGGCTGACAAGCTGCTGCATGGCCGGGTGTGGCCTGTTTCCTGGGTACCCCATGACCAATCAAGCAGATAAAAGGCCTGGAGGTGGTTCTGTTAATTTGCATTTGGTAGCTGTTCACTGGAACTCTCAACATGAGGTCCAAAGAGATGTCCATGTGAGTGAAGGAGGCCATCATTAGGCTGAGAAAACAAAATAAACCCATCAGAGAGATACCAAAAACATTGGGAGTGGCCAATACAACAGTTTGGAACATCCTGAAAAAGAAGGAATTAACTGGCAAGGTCAGCAACAGCAAAAGGCTTGGGAGACCATGGAAGGTGATTTAAGTGGATGACCGCAGAATTCTGCTCATGGTGAAGAGGAACCCTTTCACAACATCTAGCCAGGTGAAGAACGCTCTTGAGGTAGGCATGTCATTGTTAACATCTACAGTCAAGAGATGGCTTTATGAATGTAAATACAGAGGCTTCACAACAAGGTGCAAACAGCTGGTAACACTCAAGAACAGAAAGGCCAGATTAGATTTTGCCAGCAAACACCTCAAAAAGCCTGCCCAGTGCTGGAATAAGATTCTTTGGACTGATGAAACCAAGATTAACTTGCACCAGAATGATGGGAAGAGAAAAGTATGGAGAAGGAAAGGAACAGCTCATGATCCAAAGCATACCACATCATCTGTCAAACATGGTAGAGGCAGTGTTATGGCATGGGCATGTATGGCTGCCAATGGAACCGGGTCACTGGTGTATATTGATGACCTGACTGCTGATAAAAGCGGCAGGATTAATTGTGAAGTGTATAGGGCTATACGTTCTGCTCAGATTCAGCCAAATGCTGCCAAACGGATAGGACACCACTTCGTATTGCAGATGGATAATGACCCAAAGCATACAGCAAAAGCTACCCAGGAGTTTCTCAAGGCAAAGAAGTGGGATGTTTTTCAATGGCCAAGTCAGTCACCTGTTCTCAACCCAATAGAGCACGCTTTTCATTTACTGAAGCCAGGACTGAAGGCAGAAAGACCCACAAACAAGCAGCAGCTGAAGGCAGCTGCAGTAAAGGCCTGGCAAAGCATCTCGAGGGAGGAAACTCAGCATCTGGTCATGTCCATGGGTTCCAGACTTCAGGCAGTCATGGACTGCAAAGGATTTTCATCCAGGTATTAAAGGCGATCCTTATGTTTGTAATGATGTTGGTTTGTTCCATTACTTATGAGCGATGGGTGTGTGTGCATGCCACTGGCTGTAATTCCTGAATGGTTAGTGCCCCACTTTTGTCAAACCCCTTGAATTACAGCTGAAAATCCTGACTTCGCTCATATCTGGGTGTGTTTCCTTTCAGCTTCAATGTGGTGGTGTACAGAGGCCAAATGCCAAAACAGTTATCCTTGCTCCAGTATTTCTGGTCCTGACTGCAGTTGTGGCTGCTTTAATAGGTTGAGTGCATACTTGCTGGCATGTATGCACTTTCTTCCATGTTCTCCAAAGCACCTTTACCTAATCAAATGAAAAGCTTTGCACAACCCCAATGCATAGCTTGTGTATGGTTGTCTTCAGGAGACTGAAGCAGTTCCTCCTTTTTGTAATGATGCCAGCAAATTTGCTGACCTAATTTAGCTAATGCAGAATGAAGCAATAATAATAATAATAATAATAATAATAATAATTGCTTAAGGAAAATTCAATCTTTATTACATTACTGAATTTGGCTGGCTCATATTGCATTTGTAGAAAATCAGTCACCTTGAAATAATAGGTGAGATTTTAAAAGTTATGTTTCCTTATGGTAGCTATTTTATTTGTACTTCAGTACACAATTCAGTTGCTGACCTCAGAATGAGGCATCTTTTGTTTCTTTGGGTGTTTACTTGGAAAATTCTTCTTTTAATAGTTTTATAATAGGGTCCTAAGAGAACTGTTGAAAAAAAAATTCTTTTAAAAGAAAACAAACATGAACTTTCAAGTTGTTTCCAAACTTTCACATAAATTTATTAGAGCATTTTACTTGTTAATTGAAATAGGATCTTTCAAAATGGTTATATGTTTATATTAGGAAGAAGGGAATTAGGATTCAGGGAATAAATTACTTCTTTTAATGTAATATATTTTAATTCATATTTATTTTTGATTGCTATTAGATTTACATATTTTACATATATGATTTACAGATTCTACCATTTCCATACTTTAGTCCAACTAAAGGGATGTTTTAAAATGGTGTTTGTTGGTCCTTATATTTAAAATTAGTGATAGCTTGTGGAGGGGTATTCTCAGTGGCTGGCCCTCAAACTTTGACATTTTCCCCAACTTATTCACAACTCTCTTAGTGTACATCTTACCTGGTAAAAGTTAATGTCAAGGATGTTTTAGTTATACATCTGAGGTGTTTTTCTGGTGGTATTTTATTGTCTTAAGCTTTATGAATATAGGTGGAATAAGGGTTTAAAAATATTTTAAAATATGGGTGGGTAAGCTAGAAAGATAGTTGTACCCATAGCATATACTTTTCATTTAATTATTTTCCAAAGATTTTAACTCCCTGATTCTGTTCCCAGTCTAATCTTAGTATTGTATTTCTGAGCATTCCTATAAACTTCTGTACTAAAATAAAAAATGCTGGTTTTCAGGCATTCTTAACTTGGCTGAGGGAATACATTTTTCTTTACTTCCGAAAGGTCAGCTTGGTTTTTAAACAGTATGTGGTTTTCTTCTAAAAACACAAGCTTACCAACATACATTTTTTATTCTACAGTTAAATGACTGGTAAGGGAAAAATGGCATGCTTTGTTTTTCACTAGCAATTGAGAATTGGTTTTTGTGTGGAGACTTTGAGATGTACTTTTATATTTTATCAGGAAAGTTACTGCTTGAACTTGCCCAGTTCATTAATTTTGCTTCACCTTGGGAGTTTATCTGTCAAGGTATGCTTGTCAGTAGCATAAATTGGTGTTCCTCATCAATTTTCCCAAGCTAATTCACAAATCTCTTAGTGTAGATCTTACCTGGAAAGTCCCTTACTCCTTCTTTCCAGTTCTTTCAAAATATGTGCACAGGCAACTGGGTCATAAGAATTCTGCAGCAGTCATTTTAGGTCCTCTGTACTTCCTCTTTGAAAAAAGGTAATTAAGAAAAAATAAAACAAAAAACAGCATCAGTGCTGTAACCTGTTTTAGACCAAGTTCCACCTTACCAACGGAAAGCCAGTAATATGATTTGGTCCAGGATTTAAAGTACCCTGATAGCCAAAAATGCAAAGGTTCTGCAAGCTCCAGTAATAAAAGTCAAGGAGCACAGTGAAAAATGGGACTAAAATGAAATATAAAGAAGACCAAACTTATGACTGCAGGTAGAACACCCAGCCTTAAAATTGACAATGAAGATATTGAGGTGGTGGATAGCTTCTGCCTTTTAGGGTCAGCCATCAACAGTAAAGGAAGAAGCAGTCAAGAATTACCCCGTAGACTAGCACTTGGCACAGCAGCCATGAAGGCCCTGGAAAAGATATTCAAATGCCATGAAGTGTCTATACCTGCGAAGATCAGAATCATGCAAACAATGGTATTCCCTATGACACTCTATGGAAGCGAAAGTTGGGCCCTGAAGAAGCAGGATAGAAAGATATTGATGCTTTTGAAATGCGGTGTTGGAAAAGACTGCTAAGAAAACCATAGACAGCCAAGAAAATAAACAAATTGATCATCAAACAAATCAATCCAGAATTCTCACTTGAGGCACAAATGACCAGGCTCAAATTATCCTACTTCTAACACATTATGCAAAGACCCAGATCTGTGGAAAAGGGTCTAATGCTGGGAATGGTGGAAGGAAAAGAAGAAGAGGATGATCAGCAGCAAGGTGGATGGATATAGTTACAATGGTGATGGCTACACTGCTGGAAGACCTGAAGGTCCAGGTTTGGGACAGATTGTCAAGGATAAAATCTATCTGTGGTTGCTAAGAGTCAACAACAGCTTGATGGCACATAATCAGGATTTTAAAAATTCTGTTGTTCAAATCCAGTTCAAAAGTCAGGTCTCTTTATTGTTGCAGAGCTATCACAAATTGAGCCTAGAGATTTTTGTGTCTTTGAAATGAAAATAAGATCCCTGCAAATTAAAAATCTGAGCAGAGTTTAAGCAAAATTATGTGTTAAAAGATCAGGAAACAATTCTAAATGGAATTGTGGGTGGGGGGTAGTATTATCTCTCAAAGATCTCAAAAACCTGTGTGATTTTATACTGGTTGATGACTGAAATAAAGGTCTGATTGGTTTGGTTTACTATAATATCATGGTGGCATGAAGTGCTGAACTGCTGTATATTTATACTTGCCAGTGAAAAACACTGTCATAGGGGGAAATAAAGCATTAGTATTTGAAGTGCTGTAAAATCATGTAATTGTTTTGTCCTAGGATCTTAAATGCATAAGCATTTTTAATATATCTGATAACTTCATTTGCACCCTACTTTCAGTGCTCAGAAAAGTAGTGCTAACCCTCACAGTGCGTTTTAGCATAGTTTTAATGTCTAATATTTAATAATTAGTCAAGTTACAAACATTGCTTTAATTGTTCTGTTCAAATCTTAAAAAAGGGTTACTATAATCTGTTTAAATAATAGTGATTAATTATTAATTAATAATAATTAATCTCATTAAGATTAATAGTTTTGTATGTAAGTGATGTTATGGGTTCTAAGGTTGCAGTTTTTATATCTCATTTACTTTAGTCAGATTAAGCACATTCTTTACAAAATAGTCTGTTTCTAGGATTTAAATTTGGAAGGAATTGTAATTGAGATAAGAGAAATGATGAATTAGAAGTAAAGAGATAGTAAATTGAGGCTATGGTAGGAGTTGCTGAGTAGATCACGGCTAAAAATTCTGTCCAAAGAGCTCTATTTTGGCTTTCTAAATCTTCAGTAGGTTTACATCAAGGATGAATGACCTGTGATCCTCCAGATGTTGAATACCAGTTCCATTCAGTTTCAGCAATGGCAGTGGGCTGGGATTGGATAGGCAATGGCAGTGGGCTGGGATTGGATTGCAAGACTATCTGGAAAGCCACATGTATACCAGGTCTAAAAGAAATCTTTACAGAAGATAAATTTATGAATGCAAAAAAATAGCACATTCCTATCTGCAAAGAACCAAAGCTGAAATATTACAAAATGTTTTTGACCTTCTGATTCAGACTGGTGAGGTACTTCACAGTTGCTCCTTCTCTTTTTTTTCAGAGGAAGATCTGCTGTGGTTAGAAAATGTATTGCGAAAGCTACAGGCCAGGAATATGCAGCTAAGTTTCTAAAAAAGAGGAGAAGAGGCCAAGACTGCAAAGCAGAAATCCTACATGAAATTGCTGTTCTAGAACTAACAAAACCAAGTCCCCGAGTAGTAAATCTCCACGAAGTCTATGAAACAACAAATGAAATCATCTTAGTTTTGGAATAGTAAGTATACATTCTATCTCCTTCAGTGTGTCTGTTAATATGTTTAATGCGTTCGTTGTTGAACTGGTTGATTGAACACAACCAGAAAAGCAATATTTGAGAACCTCTGTACTTTCTAAGTTTGGCCCTTTGTTGGAATGACTTACCTGCCTATAGGTGGGACTCTTATCCTTGACTTTTATGGTGTTCTCTGTTTTGATGTTAAATGGTAATCTAAAAATTAATATGCAGTGCATGCTCTGTTGCTTCAGTATAGAATTGTACAAAAATCATGAATAAACTGATTCATAATGATAGGGAATCTGTGTTAAAGAACAAAACAAATCTAATGAGTTGGGTTACTTGGTAGGCAGTTTTTGTGTTTGTTTTATGCTTAGTTGTTCTCTCACTGCAAGAGAGTAGAGATGTCAGTGGCTCATGTTGGCTGAGTTTATGAATTTCAGTCATAATAGCCTGACTTGCGTATCATACTAAGCCATAATGAATGGGTTCAAACATTGCCCTAAGCTAAAAAATAAATCAGTACATTATAGTTCAGCATTATGTGTGAAATTGAGTTTTGGGGATCCTGAATTAGTAATGGTTTTCATAGAAAAAGTTGGAGAAACATTTAAAGCACCATACTCTCTAACCCCTTTTATTCTTTTCAACCAAATAAAAGTTTGGAAAGAAATTATATAAAAGGGCTTGGTACTCTGTCTATAAGATAATTCTTGGAGAACTGAACAGAATGGGGCCAAACTTTGCATGACAGGTGAAGTCAACAACAACAAAAAAGAGATCAGCTTTGAGAATGGGCCACATCCCATCCAGCAGCTTTAGAGACAAATAAATCCAGGAAAAATTCCCCCAGTGCATCCTCATGGGAAAAGTTGGGCAGTGCCTTGGAATGCTGATGACTCCTGTGATCTAAACTCCCCTCCTTTTTCCTTCATGGTCATGTGACCCAGAACAAAACTATTTAAAGTGGTTGGAAAGTATTTAAAAAACCATACTCTGCATGTGTCCCCAATCTTATTTCACTCTTCTAGATTTATTTATTTGGCAAATTTATATTTTATATGCCATGTAGGACTTTAAAGATGATAACCAGCACCTTTCATTGTACCTGGAAGCCCACCAGGAGTTGTGAAGCAACAGTGTTACATGGGCATAATGTGTTGCACCCAATACTTCATCTGCTGCTCCATTCTGGACCCACTGAAGGTTTTGAATGCTCCATGGAGAGCACATTGCAGTAGTATAATAGGGAGGTGACTGAGGTGTGAGTGATTATGAGCAGTGCCTCCTGATCTTGAAATGGGTGCAAGAAATATTTGTGCAAGGGTTCTCAAGCAGGGGCTGCAAGTCCAGGAGGACCCCAGATTATGCACCAACTCTGCCTGGGGGAGTGTTACCTCATCCAGAGTTAATGGTGGAAAATCACTAGATATAGGGGCTCTAAAATCCACAGCCACTCAGACTTGTCAGGGTTCAGCTGAAGCTGGTTCTTCCACAGCTGGGTTTGTACAACCTTCAGTTACCGGGAAAGTGCCTTCGAGGCATTACTTAGACAGCCCAGGGAAGAGGTCTATAACTACCATCAGCATATTGATGACACCTGAGAACTGGGCTGATGGATGACCTTGCCCATCAATTTCATGTAGATGTTAAATAGGAGTGGGGAGAGTGTTGAACCCTGTGGCACCCAGCCAAGCAGAGATCTAGTGCTGGATCTCTCCTCCCCTACCAACACCAACTGGAACTGGCCTTGAAGGGAGGATGAGAACCAAACCACTAAAGAACTCCCTCTCTCATCTCAGGCCTGCCACAGGTCATCCACAAATGCAATCAATGCTGTCTCAGTACTATAGCCCAGCTTGAAACCCAGCTGCAATAGGTTCAGATAATCTGCTTCCTCCAGAGACCTTTGCAGCTGCAAGCCAACAACCTACCCCAAAAAGAGAAGACTGAAGGCTGGATGAAAATTGTCTAATACTGCTTGGTCTAATAATAACCTCTTGAGGAGAGAACAGATTAATGCCTCCTTCAAGGCAAGTGGAACCATCCCCTCCCACAAAGAAGCTTGCACCACTGCCTAGACCCAGCTACATGTCACCTCCTAGAAGGCCTTGGCCAACCAGGACAGACATGGAGCTAACACTCAGATAGCAGAGCTCAACATCCCAAGGACCTGGTCGACTTCCTCAGGAGGAACCAGATTGAACTCAGTCCAGATAACCAGATAAGATTGAGCCACAGGACCAGCACAGCTAGAATCTAACTCCAAACAGAACTGAGCACTTTATTTGACAGATGCTTAACATAATTCTCACAACAGCCCTGCAAGGGTTCCCATGACCCCTCCTTACTAAGAAGGGACTGAGTTGCCCAACATAGGCTTATCAGGTGGCTATAGGAGAAATAAATATGTATTGCTACAAGGTAATCCATAATACAGGTTCTTACCTGTGCTCAGTCAGACTCACTCTTTGTCTTCCTTCCCCGGCACTCTAGATGTCTCTTATGATGCTTCATCTCCCAAAGTTCTTCCAAAAATCAGGGGACCCTTCAGGATCAACATACACAGAGATTCCACATAGGCAGAGTCCAGGCAGCAACTAGGGGCTTGGTTGAATCATGCAACAGAGCTTTAGGACATATATAACTTGTTTGGCTCACTAAGCTGTCTTCTCTCACTGATACTTGGTACTGCCTCCTAGTAGGGGACTTATGTTCTTGGGTAAGAGATGGTGCAAACAGGAACTTAGCTAGTGGAATCTGCTGTTGGCACTAAGTACTTATGAATCTGAGAGGATGTCTTACATTCTCTGATAAGACTAGAAACAACTGTTGAAAACCCAGGAATGGTAGGAGGTATAGATGATTACAGACATCACTCCTGAAAAGCCTGGGTCCCTTTGAAGATTATACTAATATGTGGCCAGTTTAATCCTGTTTTGCAACACAGGCCTTTTCCCTTTCTTTTCTGCTTGACTAATTCACTTTTGTTCATTTCATCTGTCCTCCCCAGTGAATCTGCTCTTCCCTACCTTCATCCTGTTTTTTCTTCTTTTTTTCTGTTGAAAGGATAGAGGAGACTGTGTGTGTGTGTGGGAGGGTTCATTTTGTGTTTCTCTATGGGAGATTGGTTTGAATGTGGGGGAGAGACTGGTTGGTATATTCAGAGAAGGATCTGCATATAAATGGGATACCTTATTTTACAGGCAGTTAATTTTAATCAATACTTCCATTGTTCTTGTCTCAGACCTCCCTTTTTGAAGGGGTGAGATATGTGTGTGATTGTGTCCATGCACACACACAGGCACATACAAGGTGTGCATATGTGTACATTTATTGGAGAGGGGGAAGTTGGTTTGGTTTCAGTTGGAGTTAGCCATTTTAGGTTGATACGGTAGGGAAGGTGGGTAGTACATGGGATATTTGCTGGTGTTTATGCTTCCTTCTGCCTGGTTTTTGTGGTTCATCTTTCTTTCAGGTAAATGTTATATGTAGTCTTTTTCTCTGCCTGCCTTTGGTGATATTCTTTCTTTTTGGAGTCATCCTTAATGTATTCTGTAGTTTTTCTGAACATGGGCTTTTTATATTATCTTTCTGATTAGTTGGTATGGTTCAGTTCTTTTGTTCAGTGCTAAATAGTCATTCTTTCTAGTGTGAAATCTGTGTGTAGTGTGACAATTTCACATTTGTGCTATTTGGCTTTCTATATTGTCAGTTCTGGCTATATCCATGTGAATCTGATTTCCACCTTTCTAGCTCTTAAAAATCTTTGCATTAGCATGTTAATGTGTCAAATTTGCTGAGATAAATATATAGCTAGTAAGTGAAATTTTTTAGCAGAGTGTGGATATGTGTACACACACACATATATTATCCAAAATAAGTCACTCTAATTGAATCCAAGCAACTTTCATGGTTGTCATGGAGATAAAATAAAGGGTGATCCCCATATAAACTGTTTTGTTTCTTGGAAGAAAATTGAGAGATAAATAGAAATAAATTAATGCTGTATTAGCAAAATCAACCTCATCTGCTACTCCTGTGAAGTGAAAGTATATATTTGGGTCAAGTTTTCCTTGAGCACAGATGATTCAGAAATTATATGAATGTGTGTGGTGGGGTTTGATCTATGGAACAACAGTCTTACATGTTTGTTGCATCACATATTCCAATGCAAGGACATGCAGTTAGTTGAAGAAACTGTGAAAGTATCTTGCATGTATGCAAAAATTATTTGGGTGTGCACATAGGAATTTTAGGATGCAATGGAATAAAATTCATTGATGTATGGTTGTGGTTCTGGCATACATTTTGTTTTCATTTCCTTTTTCAAATTGTGTGTGTATTAAATATAAATAAACATGATCACTTCAGGGAAGGTATGTGACCAGAGTGCCAAATCAAAATGCACTCCAGAAAATATAAGGCTACATTTTTTGCATTTCTTGAGAGATTGTGGTGAATGAACAAGTATACCAGTCAAAGTGCTTTTTGTTTGCTTTTAGATTCTTAGATGAAAAGTGGTTCAAGATAAAATGTTTTAATTCTTTTTTAGAGAATTAAAAAGATTGTTCCTAGAAAGTCTTAACAAAACCAAAACAAGCTAAATGTTGAGCATCATACTGTGTTCTTGAGCATTGCTCTTTGTTACTTCACTTGGCTAGGAAAGCAACTTCCTTATTTTAGAAATAAAATATTCCTTTCCTTTACCACCAGTAAAATGCTGTGCTGAGACTTCAGTTCCCATTAAAATCTGTTTTTTTGTTTTCTGGTATCTACCGACATTACAGAAAAGGATGCCATTTCTTTGAGCTCACAATTGTGAAGCTTACATTCAGTTTTGCATTCTTCCGTATAATTTTCTCAGTGTAATTTTCTCTTTGAAAGGACTGGTCTCCAAAGGTATAAGGGAAAAATGATTGTTTCACTTTTTTATCTCCACCATTATCATTTAAAATAAGTATGTCTAAGAAACTGTTTGAAATTATAAGCCAACAGCTGATTTCCATGTTCTGTTTTGACAGTAAGATGCTGACAATTGCATGTGTTCACATATAATTTTTTCAGTGCAGCTGGAGGAGAAATCTTTAATCTATGTCTCCCTGACCTAGAAGAAACCATAGATGAAACTGCTATTGTTAGGCTTATGCGACAAATACTCGAAGGTGTTTGCCATTTGCATCAAAACAATATTGTGCATCTAGATTTAAAGGTAATAGTGCATACAAACTGTTATTGGTAGTGTTTTAAAAATTGTGAAGTAATAGCTCTATGGAAGGAGGGGATTCAAACAGTTACTGAACTTTTTAACGTCTAATAGGGTGTTTTTTATTCTTCTAAATGAAAATAGTACAGGCATTTTAAAAACATCCATAACTAAGTTAAATCTTCTTGTAAGTTCACCTCAGTCCCTGAGGACTACAAAATCCAACTTGTGGAGAAAAGGGACGATATGTCAGCCATTGTAGTATCCATTTTAATTCCCTGTACCAAGTGACTTTATTTAAAAATGTGAAAACAATGCTTTTCCAGGAAGGTATCTGAAATACTAATTGCTTTTTGACAGGGAGGAGGCACTTTTCATAGGGTAGAGTGTTCTTCATATTATATTACTGAAATACTCTGCTTTAAATAGAGAATTTGGAAATCATTAATTTTCTGACATTTAAGAAGATATCCAAAATAAAAGGAGGCAAATAAGTTTTATTTCAGATATATCTTCAGTGTTTCAGCTGTTACTGATTAAAACTCAGATCCTTATGTGTTTGTTTAAGATTGCAATATGGGTAAGATCCCACTACATAGTGGGAAATATTTCAGAGTAAGAATATAGACCAGCCTTTCTCAACCTTTTGACCCTGAAGGAACCCTTGAAATATTTTTCAGGCCTCAGGGAACCCCTGCACAGTCAGGGTCAAAAATAGGCCAGAAGTTACAAAATTACTCTATTTGTTTCATATGTTGGCCTGTATATATACATTAACAGTGTTTTTAAACTAAAATAAAGAATGAAACTTACCTCTTTAACGTGAAGTTGCCTGAATTTGAAATATTTTTTTAAATAAATCCTGATCTCCCAGGGAACCCCTAGTGACCTCTCGTGGAACCCTGGTTGAGAAATCCTGATATAGATTCTACAATACATTGAACTTTTATTTAATAGGCTCTTTCAAAATCTCTAATAAAACTTTTTATATCTAATAACAAGCCAAATAATCCTACAAATAACTGTTAAGATTTCAAATGGATAAAAATCTAAAATGCTTATCTTAAAAAAACTAAAGATTTAAACAAGTACTTAGAGCTAGCATCCTTAAAACTCATACTTTAGTTTCCCTTTTATTTTGTCTAAAAACTGGTTTTTCACTTGTCCTTTGCTTTCCTTTTAGCTGAAACTATTAGTAATTCTAACTAGGAAAGCTACAGACAAAAGCCCCAGGCTGCTTTTGAATGAGTTATATAGCTACTTGCAATTTCACAACTTGAGAATTTATAGTGATCTTGAGATTGATAGTAAAGAATAGAGACTGTTTGGACTTTATGGTCTCATTTACTTTAGAATTGGGAGAGGCAATTAAAAAAAATACATTGTTTGCTACCCCAATTGAACATCTGGGATATTAATTTAAAATATGTTTTTGAATTTTTAAACTCTTCCATCATTTCTAAAAGACTGAGATTTATCTTTAGGCCTATTATGAAAATAAATAGTCTCTTACTAAGGAACTATTTGACAGCCACCTACATTTGGAGTTACATTGATTCCGTTGGGATTGTACCAGTATAAGTAGTCTTGTTCATGTTAAACGTCTAAATACAGTTTAAATGATTAATATACTTTAATTTAGATGTGTGTAAATAATTTTTGTTTGTTTGTTTATTGTAGCCACAGAATATTTTGTTGAATAGTATATGTCCCCTTGGTGATATAAAAATAGTTGACTTTGGTATGTCTCGGAAGATTGGAGGTTGTGGTGAACTACGAGAAATAATTGGAACACCTGAATATCAAGGTAATTCACACACATTATTTGAATACATTTCCCCTGATGTTGCACCACCCAGGCTTTTTGAAAAATGTCCGTTCCTTTGCTCTCAAGACTGACACACTCTTCC
Organism: Candoia aspera; assembly: GCF_035149785.1. Lineage (NCBI taxonomy): Eukaryota > Metazoa > Chordata > Lepidosauria > Squamata > Candoiidae > Candoia > Candoia aspera. Next base: position 179,325,996 of record NC_086153.1, read on the forward strand.
CTCTTCAGTTGTTCTTCAACTGATCATACAACATGGATTTTTTCCAAATGGAAAAAGTATAGCTTCAAAATAAGGTGGGGAAATTGTGAACCTACAGGTACAAAACAAAGTTTTTATGTGGGGGGGAATGCTCCATAGTAAAAGCACAAAATAACCACAAAATTGTGTGTATAGTGGACCTGGGTTGCTTTTGTAATCAATTACGATTTTTGTGTGTTTGATGGTTTTACTGTTGTTGTATTGTAAACAGTCTTCAGTCATTTCAGTCTCCTTGTAAATAAATAAAATAAGAATTCCATACAGAAATGGGCATAAGTATAATACATAGAAAGATCTATATTATCAAAATTTCACAACGTATATGCAAACTGTTATAAAGAAAATAATCTTCCTGTATAGGTCATTATAATGTACTAGGAAATGAATACTTGTTTTCTCCCTTTTCCTGCTGGGTGAATTGATAACATAATTTATCTCAGATAGCTCACTGGGTGGAGGGGGTGCTTTCTGCCAGAATATGCATTTAGTGCTACTATTAGGCACTTGTGAATACCTAAGGGAGGCCCTTCAGACAGTTGCTCATGCCCTGGTCACCTCACAACTGGATTTTTGCAATGTGCTCTACGTGGTGCTGTCCTTGAGGACCACCTGGAAGCTACAGCTGGTTGAAAATGCAGTGGCGCAAGCCATAATGAGAGCCTGTTAGCATGCCCATGTGTCACTATATGAGCTGTATTGGTTGCTAGTCAGCTTCCAAGTGCAATTCAAGGTGCTGGTCATTGTCTATAAAGGCCTGTGTGGTATAGGGCCTGGATAGGTACCCTCCAGCAGAAGTGAGTGTGCTCCAGGTACACTCTATTAAATGTTGTCATCTGGTGGGATGGAGGTAGCATGCCTTCTCTGTTATGGCCCCCACTCTCTGGAACAGCATCCCCCTAGAGGTTAGGACAGTGCCTTCTCTCCTAGGTTTCCAGAAAGCTCTCAAAGCTCTTTTTTAAGAAAGCCCTTAAAACCTGGCTTTGGTCCCAGGCCTGGGGACCTGGGGAATATTGCTGTATTTTGTGGGGCCCTGTTTTGTTTGACTTGTCACTTTTAGGTCATTTTAGTCTGGGCTGTCTGTGTGGTTTTATGTTCTATAACTTTTTATGGATTTTTTTGGTTTTCTATGCCACCCAGAGCCCATCAGAATTGGGCAGCTATAACGAAGTTAAATAAATAAACAATGCAGTAGGTGATGTACAGAGGTTTATAGTCCTTAACCAGTAGAGTTCGCAGCATAAAAGAAAATGAACAATGCATATGTTAAAAAGGAGTGCATGCAGTTGGAACAAAAGCTGTTGATAAAAGGAAGAGTTTTCTGGGAAATTACAGCAGTAAAATACTTATTTTTATTTATTTATTTTATTTTTAAATTTTTTATCTCACCTTTATTATTTTTATAAATAACTCAAGGTGGCAAACATACCTAATACTCCTTCCTCCTTCTATTTTGCCCACAACAGCCACCCTGTGAGGTGAGTTGGGCTGAGAGAGAGGGACTGGTCACCCAGCCGGCTTTCATGCCTAAGGTGGGACTAGAACTCTCAGTCCCCTGGTTTCTAGCCCAGCACCTTAACCACTAGACCATACTTGCTCACATATACCATGTGATGTTGACAGTTGCACTCTGGATATAACTAAGTGGTTGTTAGTTGCCGTCGAGTTGCTTATGACTCATGGCGACCCTATGTATAACAGAATGAAATGCTGTTTGGTTTTGTGCCATATGTTATCTAAATTAGGCAACATCTAGTTCAGATGATAAATCATCATTTTAGCTCTTGCAGCCTGAAGGTGAGGGAGAGATCAAGGTACAGTCAATGACCTAATATTCTTATTAGGTTATCTTGCTTCCTTTGAACATTGATCAGGATATATTACTTTCAATAGTTTCTGCTACTCTAATGCAAATGGAATGCAAAAGTGATGTGTTTCTTGTAGTTGTTAAATGATGCATTCCAGAAAAAAATAACTTTTTTTTTCTTTTCTGGTTAGCAACATTCCTAGAAATAACTGGGAAAAAGATGGGAATAGTTAGCAAGAATATGGATATTGAAAGATCACTGGGTTTACATGGCATACTGAACTGTAGTTTACAAAGCACAATGGATAAGTTCACAGCAACACATTAAGCCAAAATCAGTTAAACAACATTATGGCTTAGTGTGTTGTGTAGATCAAGCCAGTGTGGGCTAAAGGGCCAGTTTATACAGTCACTCTGGTAGATAAATAATCTCTTTGGTAAGATGTGGATCACTCTCAATGTATGGTAAAATAGTGTGGCAGATCAGCAATAATCTTGAACATATGATAAAGTTATTTTAATACTGTATTTAATGGTATTTTTGCTTTCCAGCACCAGAAGTCTTAAATTATGATCCTATTACTACAGCAACAGACATATGGTAAGGTAATTTCTTACAAGATTAAAGCAACTTTAAAAACTTTAATTGTATAGTTTCATCTTAAAAGCTCATTAGTTTTCCCATGGAGCCTTTTAAAACCCTTTTTGAATACTTATGGCCTTTGGGAGCAAGTTATGATCTTGATGAGCTAGAAAGTGAATTTGGGGCAGACAGTTATTTCCTGTGACTCCTTTTTCCAGATGTAAAGCAACATAAAGCAGAGATCATGTTCTTTTGCTTCAGTGTATTTAAGCAGCACCTGTTTGTGATTAATTAAAAAGAGAACTGTCATCTTTGGGTATAGTATATAAATTAAAATTTGTTACGTAAATTAATATTTCAAATAAAACCTAGGATGGTGGAGTCATCTTTACTTTTTTAACTTTCCCTCAATGATCAGAAATACCATCTTAACTATCTTATATTTACTTGGATTCTCCATCCAGAGGAATATGAATTTCAGGTGAAACAAACTTATGCTGTTGATAAAACTGTACAAACTATTCTAGCCTGAATCCATAACTCATTGCTTATCCCTTCCTTCAGCTGATACCTATTAAATTTAATTTGTTAAATATACTTAAAATTTGTGAGTCTATACAATATATATACAGTCTAATCTAGAGTTCTTGACGTGTGTATTGGAAGTCTTAAAAAGCACAAGTGTTCAGACATGTTTTGAAATTGCAATAAATCAGGAGTAGGCATGTCGTGATCCACGTGCAATCTTTCATCGTCTCATTTGTGTTCCCCTGCATCCCTAGAGTATGGCACTGAAACTTGGCTGCAAAATGACCAAATTTTGGCAGTGTGATTTTGGATTATTGTGTGTGTGCGTGTGTGTGTGCATGCCATTGAATCAGTCTGGACTAGTCCCTGCACTGTTTTTGGCAAGATTTTCCAAGTGCTTTGCCGTTACTTTCTTCCTAGGGCTGAGAAAGAAATGACTGGCTTAAGGTCACCCAGCTGGCTTTGTGCCTAAGGTGGGACTAAAACTCAGGGTTTCCTCGTTTCTAGCCTGGTTCCTTTAACCCCTACAGCAAACTGGTTTTCATGGGGTTGGATAGGGATGAGGAAAACAATTGCTTGCCTTTCAGAAGCCTCCTGCTCCCATTCCCACTCCACTAATCCAACCCTACTTCCAGATAAAATAAAACCACCTTTTAGTGATTTTAGGATTCTACCAGAACACCTCCTGTGAGCCCCACTGCTGAAAGAGGGGGCTGAGTTGCAGACCCTGGCCCCTGAAACACTGCCCACTTCTGCACTAATTGCAAGTCTGTTCTCTGGAAGTCAGAGAACATGGTACTTATGGAGATACTGTGATTCAGTATCTCCATAAGTACAATGGGATGTGTATGAGATTTGCTTCTATTCGCTGTAACAGTTACATTTTGGATTGAGTGTCAAACAGGTGACTTCCATTTGCAGAATCAGATTGTGTCAGCATGGCACATGCTTGCCAGGATTTGTAAAGTCTTTATGAAAAGGCTTTTGTTCCTTATGTAAGCAAATTATATTTGTTACAAGACACTGATGAGACAAATATCCTGGTGTCAGTGGAGATCAGTGTGGAAAATACAAGCAAAACATTAAACGTTTCAGGAACTTACTTTGTCAGATACATAATCTGAGTGTATACAGCTTTAGTGTACTTGGAATGACTTTCTCTGATAAGTGAATAAAAAAGCAGTAAAAAGGATTAAAATGTTTTAGCACCTGTTACTTACCAACAAGAAATATTTTAATTTGTAACATCCATGAAAAGACTTCTTAAACTTCTCTAATTTCAGGAGTGTAGGTGTAATCTCATACATGCTGCTTACACATGAATCTCCATTTGTGGGAGCAGATAAACAAGAAACATACCTCAACATTTCTCAAGTCAATGTGGATTATTCAGAAGAAACATTTGCTTCTGTTTCATCATTGGCCAGAGATTTCATCCAAAAACTCCTTGTTAAAAATCCTGAGTAAGTTTATGGGGATGGAACATATGGAGGGATTTAAACTAAAACTTCCATGCTTTGTTATGAATAAATATTAATAAAAATGGGTTTTCTTATGTCAAAGCTTGGGTTTTGGATGACTTCATAGAGTAAGTACACTGCAAGCTTAATTAAAATAAGAATCACTTTTATTTAATTCTTTCATTCTCTGTTCTGTTGTTAGGTTAAACATAATACCTAAATAAACAAGATGTTGCAGACATTCTTTGGGCTCTAGTGGGTTGAATTTATTTGTGCCTTACAGGAAAGTGTGGTAATACAACAGCTCTGCCTGTTTACTGTCTCCAGTGACTGCTAGCGGAAGTTGAATCCATGTTTGGGTTGTTTTCTATCTGTCTCTCTGAAAACAGTAGGGCAGAAGAATGAAGAAGGTGGAGCAGGGTTTGCTCCAAAATAGGAAGATCTACCCCTTTACTAATTTACCTCTCGACACCATGGCCTGTTGTGGCATGTTACAGAGCCTTTCCTCTGTTTCTCAAATGTCTTGGTTTATTCCTACAGGATTGTGCTATAGGATCCTTTTTGGTGTGCTAGTTTGTTAATAGCTCTAGTCTTGGAGCATGTATGTGTCCAAATAGACACATGTAAAATGTAAAATCCAAATGTAAAAAAAATTTGTTTTACATTACAGATAGCATTTGAAAGTGAGGCAGAAAAAGGAGAGGGGAAGTGTTGTGCACTGTTTTGATTTAAAGTGGGCAAGAGTGCTTTGGATCCATCATGGGCTCCTTCTCCCTACCTGTTGATGGCTATTTAAAGAAACATCTTTTCCTGGACTTGCATGGTATTCAGGATGTGACCAGTTGTTGCTGCCTCTGTAATGCCCCCTGAACTTTAAGAAGTATTTTCCTGAGTGTGTGTGGCTACCATGTGAACTCCCAGAAAAAAATGTGTCCTTTTTAAACAACAAACAACAGGTATAAGGCACCCACACCAGATCTGAGACATCCTTGCCTTCTTTGGATCTGAAAAGTCTCCCCCTGGGGAGAAGGCTTTTCATCTTGTTTTCCTTACCTCTGCCAATATTTTTTCCTGGCTGATACATTTCTGAAATATAGGATAAAAGAGCTGATTTAGGGTAACTAGCTTTTGTTTAACATTACCCAGCTTCCTAAAGAATGTGGTAGCAAGCTTTGAAGTTGTTATGAAAGGAGAATGGAATGAATCCTCTTTCTTTCCCTTTTGTATCCTGCCAAATCTAGTTGACAGTTCTATTTGATAATCTATATCAGTATTAAATGGTAGTGAACTATCCATTCTTGTGGCTCAATTGTAACTTAAGTTCCATATATTAAATCTACGTCTCTCTTTTACTTTGTAGAGAGCGACCAACAGCAGAGGCCTGTCTGTCTCACTCTTGGTTTAGGCAAGGAGAATTCTTATTGTGGTATAGCCCTGAAGAAAACCCCAGTTCTTCTCCAGCATACGATCATATGAATAAGTGCATAGAAGAGAGAAATAATAACAGGCCCATGTCTAATGGAATGTGCAGTGAGCGAGAAGATAAAGAGAATATTCCAGAAGACAGCAGTACAGTCTCCAAACGATTCCGCTTTGATGATTCCTTGCAATATTCTCAAGAACTCGCAACAGACTTTATATGTTAACAAATGCACTCCTGCAGGTTATCTTGAATTGTATTTCTGATTCTAAGTTAATCTGGTGGCACGTGGTTTAAGATTATAGCTTGGCCACAACTGCGTTGTTGTTATCCTGGAAATGCACTTTCAGTTGATCTGGTTTGGGCCCTTCTTTGTGCTGCCATTGCTGGCAATGGGTGTGACCCCCTGGGAGACTGGAGTCTTGGCACCTGAAGTGGCTTGTCTTTGGAGGCAAACAGGTAACTGAGTACATTTGCACTTTCTACATGTAAGTTCAAAACATGGCATTTTGGGCTGATCCCTGATAATGTAGGCAAGCTGGGAAGAAGAGTTGCAAGTTAGCAACACAGCCAAGTTCTAAGCCAAAGAGTGATCTAATAATACATGTGTAACTGAAACTACATGAACTTGGCAGAGTGAAGACATGATTCCTTTTGTTCAGTCCTAGAAGTACAGTCTCATGCTGTCGTCGTTTGATGAAAAAATTCAAATTGGTGACTTATTAGTATGTAGTATGCTCCAGTAAGCCTTTCAAGCCTATTTTCTTAGTTGGAATAGTCACTGGGGCTGAAGTGCTTGGACTGGGTTCCTGTTTAGCTGCCTAGTTTTTTGCATGTTTACTCAGAAGGGCCTTATCCCCATTTATAGGAGAGTGAGTTTTCAGCTGTGGAACAGTTCCCATGTGGGACATAAATCGGTGTTTGCATTCATTTTTTCTGTTATGCAGATAATTTTTGGATTGAATGGAATGCATACTTAGTTTTGAAACCTTCCATTTCTTGTTCACATAAATAAGATGGAAGAGATTGAAAGATACTTCTGGTGCCAAAAAAAAAGCTGTATTTTCTCTTAGGAAGTAATGTTTTGTCCATGCCCAATACCATGCCATATGGAGAGGATAACCTGTGTAATATTATGGACTTAGCAAATTAATTATTGTGTGGTTTAAATTTGAAAATGAGATCTTCCAAAACAATGTGCAGGGTCAGGTAATGGTTTTAAATTACCTTCTCCAGATGAAGTTGATTTCATCAAATTATTCTTCCAAATTATAATTATTTCTGTGCTATTGTAAATTGAAACTGCTTATCCAACAAAAAGGTGGTAGTAATAGCACAATCCTATTTCTGTGAACATAGAAGTAAATTCCAGTTTGTTCATGGATTTTACTTCCAAGGAAGTGGTGCAAAAAGTTGCTGATTGAAATAATGTAATGGGAATATGAATATTTCATTAGTATTCATTAGTATAAATAAAGCAAAGAAAAACAGAGAAAAAAGGATCAGTCTTTGTGGCATTGAACTTCTGATTAATTCACAGCCTTACGTTAATGCCCAGTCCTGAGATGTGCTGTGTTAGGGGTTAGATTAGGGTTTGCTCTCAGTTTGCCAGTCTCATCTTACAAATAGCAAGATGAACCGGGATGAAGCAGAAGGGAGGAAAATGGTGCAATTTCAAGACCACAGTCTGACATTAATGCAGAATTTCAATATTGAAAGCCATATTTTCTTCTGATTCTCAGTCAAAAGCCAATATGGAAAGCACAGGTTCCCCCACCCCATCAAACAATCTAATTTGATTTTTAAAATTGGTACTATTAGGCATTCTAAAAAAAGGATCATAATGGATTAATCTATTTTTAGTAAGGGAGAATGATTACAAGTGAAAGAGCATGCCACAATAATGGTTATTATAGCACTTTATAAAAAAAAAGTATATGATACAAGAAATGTTTCTATTGTGGTATATTTTTTTTTAAGTTTACATTTCCAATCTTAAATCTTTTTAATATTTTGAATACATAGGTTTTTGTCTCTAGTTGACAGAGCTATCGAGATTTTATATACACTTGTATATGTATGTAAATTTGGGGTGTCCCTTGAATCTGACAGTTCTAAATTTTGAATATCTCTAATTTTGTAAGTTTTCTAGTTTATGCGTACATTTGTATATAATTTTATTGGAATTATAATTGTTCTCTGAATTCTTTGTTTTGTGTTCAATATTAATGGGGCTTAATGGTTACTGGCACAGAGAGAATGAATTTTAAAAGGGCTATCTCTGAGCTAGATTAAAAAAGTGAACTGCTAAAAAAATTAAAAGCAGAACAGGATCAAATCTTGACTCTCACAAAGTTTTGTGAATTCAGGTTAAAAGCTTCATCTGGAAGGCCTCATAATCTGTTTGAATTACCGCCACCCCCCAAAAAATGTTCTTTGGGTTGAAGTCATAGCACAAAAGATATTTTAGATTTATGATATCAGTCCAATTAATTTTTCTGCTGGGTGGCATCACTGCCCAAAAATAAAATGGCCAAACTTATGGAGCCTTTTTTTTATCCATGGTGATTGATTAAATATTCAACTTGCTTACTGAATTAATGGCCAATGATTAATATTTTATATCAGGTGTTCCAGGTACAGTGGAAGTTCATTATAACTGACTAATTGCACAGGGGTGCGGGTTTCATTGTTCATGAATGCCTGGTAAATCAGCAAGTATGTCATTGTGATGATTGCATAATTTGCCTGATGGTATCAAATGCAAAGCAAACGACATAAGTTAATCAAGGTCTTCAGAAGGATATGAGGATAGGTATGGCTGCCCAGGCATCTTGGGAGGGCAATTGGTTGAGGGAAAGCTTAGGTTGCCAGTCTCCAAGAAAAAAAGTGGAGAGAAAAGGAGTCCTCCCTCGATTTGCTTCCATGGATGCTTGCTCTCTCGGCCTCAGAACTGCCCTCTTGCAGTAGCCCCTTTTTTCTGTGAAATTTCACTGATAACCACCCAGAGTCATTGTTGAGATGGGCAGTGGAAAAATGCAATAAATAAATAATCTGCCTTCACATCAAAAAATCAGGGTTAAAAATAAAAATTATAGAAGCCTGTTACTGTTTCTTATCTGTGATTTGTTTCATAACAATTGCACTTTGTTTTTGAAAAGGTTCTAGTGAATTTCTTTTGAACATCTGGGTTATCTTAAACCAGTAGTTAAAGTGGAAAGCCACTTCTATTTTAGAATCTCTGTTCCTGGTAACCGATAGTGCTGAAATGTTTTCGAAGCACCTGGGATAGTTTTTCTGAAGATTTCCCATCTCTGAATTATTATAGTTTCCCTGTATTTCCACTCAGTGTAAAATTCAGGACAGCATTCAGATTTCCCTACTTAAGTAAATTAAGGCCATCTCTCGTCTCTATTATTCTTCCAGCAACTAGACCCTATTCATTCACCTTCGGTCTACAGAACTGAAGCGAAACATCATCTCTTGGGTTCAGACTTACTGTATATATGCAATACTTGTGGTGCCTGGATCTCCTCCCCAAGATAACTGAACTGTACAAAATCATTGAACTGTAGCTGCTTCTAAATAGACAGTAACAGGCACTGAGAGCTTCCAGAGCGGATTAGTTCTTAATCATAGTTCTCTTGGTCCTTAAAAGATGTTGAGCAGCTATTCCATCTTTCCTCTAGATTTTTTTTTCTGGAAAGAAAAATAGTATTGTGGAAAAATGGAGGGTGGTGGTGGTTACTATTGTTTAGATGTTTAACTTCTAATTATAAATTTTGATGTTGTAAGCTGCTCAGAGTCTTCTGGAGTGAGTGGCCATAATATTTAGATTTATTATAGCCACCAGCTCCAAAAGATTCTGGGCAGCTTAAAACATCAAAATGTATAATTAAAACAGTTTAAAACTTGGCAACTATTAATAATAGCCCAGACTAAAAAACAGCCATAAAAAGAAGAAGAACAACAATAATAATAAAAACCACAACAGGGGCTTCACAAACACGCTTATCACCAGGCCTGGGAACAGAGCCAGGTCTTAAGGGCCTTTCAGAACCCCAAGAGAGTGGGCACCCTCCGTATCTCTGGCAGGATGTCATACCAGAGGGCAGAGGCAGCAACAGAGGAGGCACACTTTCTCAGTCCCACAAGATGACATTTAATTAAAGAGAACCTGGAGTGCATCCATTCTCTCCAAACTTACCGGGCAGGCAGAAATGATTGGAGATTGGCAGTTCTGCAGACAACCAGTTCCTATGCCGTGAAGGGTTTTATAGGTGACGACTAGAATTGTACCTGGAAGCTGACTGGCAATCAATGCAGGTTGCATAGGAGCAACAACACATGGACATAACAAGAAGTGCCTGTTACTGCTCACACTGCTGCATTTTACACCAGCTGTAGTTTCCAGATGGTCTTCAAGAACATTCCTCTTTAGAGCACAGTGCAATAGTCCAGTTGCAAGTGACCAGGGCATGAGTGACCATCACAGATGATACAATTTGGATCTCTGATAAAACACTATCAAAGATTAATGTCAGCTGCACAATAAAAGATATTTCCCATTCACCAGGAAGATGGAGCTAACTAGAAGGGGCTAACTTGTCTTTAAGCGAGAAGGACCAAGAACTAACTTCTGGTTTGCTGGGAGAAAACTGCACATCCAACTTTGCCTTCTATAGAAAAACAACTGTGTGTCAGCTCCAACTTCTGAAGGTGACTGAAAGAGAAGAAGGAAAAAGAATGCCAGGAAATAAAATTCTCCAGGAAAGGGAACAACTCTGCTCAGAAGGAGGAAGTTTGTAGCTTGCAGCCAATTAGCTGAGGAGTGGGTACTAGCCTTTCAGAGTGGCTGAGAAGACCCTTAAAAAGTTGCATTTGCTAATCTGTATTTTAAAAAGAAGTGGATTTTGTAGCAAAAAAAGAGAAGAGACGGGCACGGGAATGGGCCCACACGAGGCCAGCAAATTGCTTGGATCAGCAAGGAGCTTGCCCCTCCAAGCAAACAAGAAATCTTGTTGAGGGTGTATGGCAAAGCCACAAGTATCTATAGAACAGGGTGTTATCTGCTGCTTGTTTACTACTGGAATGTGGAGGGTGTTCTGGCAGGGTATTTTATCCCCTAATTTCATGTCCCAGCACCTCACTATCATGGTTCATCTAATCGTCCACTTGCAGCTTTCCATTCTTCCTGATTTTTTTTTCACATCCTGGTTAAAGTCAAGTATGATGGGGAAGAGGTGATGGACAAATATTTCATACAAAATACTTCATTACAGGTTATGTTTGGACAACATGCTCATCCATGATAAACTGAACCATCATTTACTCAACCCAATTTTCAGGGTTTGCACAATTTACTGGACTATTAATTAACCATCTGGGTTGAGTTTGCTCAACACATTAACTTCCAATGTAGTTAGCTAGTTTATGGTTCAACATGTTGTTGAATATAGCCTTAGAGTAATATTTCTCTATTTTAAGCTCCAATTTTACTTTTAATCTCTTAACCAGGAAATATATTTCTCTTAACAGCAGACTTAGACAATAAGAATTGACAAAACTGAAATCCCCCTCTCAAAAAAAAAGGCATATTGAGAAACTGGAAAGAGGTATTGGTATGCTCAGAAATACAAAGAAAATCTCGAAGTGGGCAAGTGATGTCTTAGGATGAACTCCAGCTGCATGCTCAGCAGTTACGGAAAGCTGTATGTCTGCTGGGGAAAAAAACGGGACGGGAAGTCGATGGAATGCCCTGTTTTGGGCTATCCAGTGATTGCCCCTCAACTTGAGGCAGCATCCACGAGCTGGGTTTACAAAACACAGTAGCTTAAAAAGAGTGTGGCTAATTTGTGCATTGTGTGAACCTAGCCGCTATGGTTAGTTTATTTTGTGTCCTGTGAACCTAATTGGGTTAATTCAGTAAAATGTGAATAAGTGCAGCATCGATTAGTATGTTGGGGATGTAAATGTAGCCATGTGTTCTGCCCTGCCCTGTTTTGCTTTACGCAGATGAAACTGAAAGGTCATCCCTAAACTTCATCACTGTCAAGTAAAAGGCTCCTGGGAGATTTGGTTATAATCCATTCCTGAAGCCAGCAATTGTCACTGCTCCTGAAAATTAAATAAACAGGGACACAAATGATACGGTTGAAATAGAGAAACTAAAGGTCAGAAAATCCATAGTTGTTTGCTATTCAAAAAGCATGTCAATGATAAATTTAAAAGTGTTCGTTCTGGCATTTCCCAGCTTTCATCACCTCTTTTGTTTCCTTGTGATTGGGAATAAACTGTTTGGATGGGGTAATGTGGTAACTCTCAACATTGCTGACTTGGATTTGTTTGACCTGTCAAAACATGCTCCTCAAGTCGAGAAACCAGACCTTGGGCTTTTGGATTACAATCATCATGGTTTGCACTAAGTACAGTTGCTTGGAGACCACACATCTTGTTCTGGAAATAACTGACTTTCCTCTGACATTTCAAAGGAAAACTTCCTTAACTTCTTCTTATATAATGGACTGGGTGGGTGGGTGTTGATTCACTATTCTAGCTTACAGTTATGCGTTCCACTTGCTGATGGAAGGGCTCCCAACTATATTTTCATACATTCATTCATTCTCAAGGGGACAAGAATTAAAAAAAACCTGATAAATGCTCCAAATTGGATTCCTGGGCTGTAACTTTTACAGTATTTAAGAGAAAAAATATCCTGTCTTTGCACTAAAAACGATATGCTTAGACCATTTTACAGTGACATAAAATGATATACCTATATAGCTAGATAGATATTAATTCAATTAAAAATAAAGTTCAACAAAAATAGTGCAATAGGTATAGTAAATACAGGTTACACATAAGAGGATTATGGATGGTTTAGTCAGATCCATAAACCATCTTGAAGCCTATTCACTTCAGTACTTCTGTAGCAGTCTTCCCCAGATAGGTGCCCTGCAGATTTGTGAGTACTATATCTCCCAGAATTTCCAGGTGCTCTGGGGTTGTCTTTCCATAACATTTGTTGTGAATACATGGTATGTATGTGTGTGTGTATGTGTATAAAGAAAGAAAAGTATAAATTATTGGAATTATCAGGGATCAACTCAGCATTTTCTCATAAGCATAAGGGGGTCACTAGCAAATCGTATCTCTGTTGTGCTTGTGGGATGTCACATGGGTTACCTGATTTCCACTTCCTCCTCCTCCTTGGGCTTGGGGATTAACAGTCTCCATTACCCTTCTGGCACACATGCAAGCAGGAGCTGCTGCAGGAATGCAGCCTTCCCCCAACCATCCTCTGTCTACAAAGAACCAGTGATGACTAAATGCTTTCTACTATGAATCTACCTATATCCAGATCTACTGAATAAAAGTAAGCTATCTCTATTTTTCTTCATCTAACTACAGTGTGAAGACTGAATTTATTTCTGAACGTAATTAAGCTTAATGTTCAAGTACTCTTTTTTGGTTCATGCTTTTACTCTGCAAGACTGCTGTTAGCTACTTGGAGTTCTTTTATTAACCTTTAAAAACTCCATCATAAATGATATAGAAAATTAAAGCAAACCATTGCACATAGATCAACCTTGGAAAAATAAGCCAAATGCAATTGAAACTTTGTTTCAATTAATAGTCCATCAGAAGTTAATTCAAAATCTATAGTGTCAAGTGCAGAGGCTATTTGAAACATATGAAGTAGTGGAATGTTCTTGATATAGCAAATGCTATAAACTGAAATTGAGAATTTGACAGGCTTTGTGATCTTAAAATGAAGATGAATGAGAAGCCTGCCAGGATTATCTTTCAGCTGCTGCATGTAGACAAAAATTCAATTAATATCAGTGTACGTTTGACTTGATTAGGAAAAAATGCATGACTAAATTCTTGTGTCTCTATGGAGAGAATAATGTCTCTGTTTCCATTATGTAGCTTTCCATTTTCTCAGATGTGCTTCAATATTTTACATTTATGACATGTCTCTTCCCCCAAAAAAGTGCATTCTACACCAAATCTTACAGCAGCATTCTGAAACAGATACATGAAATAAATATGAATTCCTTGCTTTCTATTTTTGGGCAAATGTAATCCCATTTATCTGTGCAGCTAACAGCCGATAATCCAAATAATAAAAAACTGCTGAATAAAATCCACTTGAAGTCTTCAAACTCCTGAACTCAGTAATATTTTTGGCAACAACTGCTACAGTTCCACAAAAATTATTTTGACAAGGCAGTTTCTTATTCTTTCTTTTATTACTCGGAAATTTACATGCCAAAATAACAGTGCCTCTCAGATCAACTTTTCATATAAACTGAGGTTTCCCCTTAGCTTTTCCTTACACATATCTGAAAGTAAATAACTTATCACTTCTTCCTGCTTCTGCTGATTCCACGGTCATTTTTATGAGACTCATATTAATCACAGTGCTCAAAGTGCGCTACAAATGGAACATAATCACTCTCACTTTCATTTTTGCCCTAATCTGCTTTCAGAATTGAACATTATGTCACTCTGGATCCAATTCATATGTGCATATATGTATATATCATATAGATCATGTGTGTATACAATTGCGTGCCTATGTAGAATAGTCAAGAGAGAGAGGGCCTTTCCGCCAACTGAGAAGCTCCCTTCTAGGATGAGACAAGAAGACGATGATAATGATTGATGGTAGTCATGCTGCTGCTCTTGTTATTGCATGCCTAATTCAAAATTAGCTACTATAAACCAATTGAGCCATTGTATATTGGTTTCACATGAGGTGCCGCAGATGGTTCATCTCTACTGATGAAAGCCTGACACCTGGTTCTAATTCTGGTGCTTTCATGTTAATTGAATTTGGGGATAAGTAAAAATGCTCTTTGCTCATGCCATTTGTATCAAGAATTTTGTAACTAGTGCTGGGGTCCTGCTGCCAAAAATGTTTCCTTTCATATTGCCTCTGAAGACAATACTACACCCAGATCTTAAAAGATGGGCAGGTCCACATGGGAGGAGATTGACTTCAAGCAGATAAATCCCAAGCTGTTCAGATCTTTCAGGATGGTCGATAACACTTGGAATTGGACTTAATAAGAGAGAGCAGTCCATGCAAATTAATGGGTGAAAAGATGCCCACACTGTTCAGAATTCTAGTAACAATATAATGCAATCAAAGTTTCTGAATAATTGCAGGGCGTTCTCACATAGAAGACTCTACAATGGGCCAAAACTGAAAGATTCCCCAAATCGATGCAGCTAATGCCCCAGCTGTAACTGAGCGAAAGCCCTCCTGGCCACAGCTGCTGCCTGAACATCTCATGTTAAGATCATCTTCAGAAGAATGGCCAAGTTACCAGCCTGATCTTTTAAGAGGAGTCGAACCTCATCCAGAGCAGGCTAACATCTGACCGCCCCAGAATCATTGACTTCCTCACCAGTAGTGCTGCTACATTAGCTGTCTGGTTTTTATCCAACCCATCACTAGTTCCAAGCTCTTTCAGGCTTGCCTAGAATATGACAGAAAAATTATAGCGTGACAATGCTGATTTACCTGGGTGACTTTTTCTGGACTGGGTAGTTAAGCAGGAATGGTCCTGATGAGCGTTTGGATGAGAATCCTCCAGATAATGAAAGCCTTGGAAAATAAAAACAAAAACTCATCCTGGAAGATGACAATGGTAAACTACTTCCATACTGGTCCCAAGAAGATATATCTAGATGTTCATGAGTTCCCTAATAGTTGAGCTCAACATGAGGGACATTTTACATTTATTATTTATGGTAGCCAGAGTACATCTGAGAGACTTGGTTTACTCTTGCTGCTAAACTAGTTTTGGATGTTCAAACAGGTCTTGATATGATCTTCTTGCCACCCGAATGCTGTTGCCCAGAATCTTACCACTTCCTTCTGAGTAACACCTAGTATGATTCACAAGGCTGCAATGTATGGGTTTCTTTAGGCATATCTTCCAGATGTGCTGGTATTTCCTGCCTCTCTACCCAAATGCTCCATGTGCTATTACATACTTTATTTATTTATTTATTTATTTATTTATTTATTTATATATATATATATATTTTATAAATTTATTCACCACCCATCTCTCCCCTATGGGGGGACTCTGGGTGGCTTACAATAAAACAAGATTAAAATATAAAACCATTACTATTACAAAATACAATAAAAATATAAATATAATAAAATCTACATGGCAAAGAGATCTTAATCAGTCCTTCAGTGTGGTAGGTCCCTCCGAATCACTTCATGGCTCTAGCCATCCCCAGGTGTAATTATTTGCCCTCCCATTCCAAGCCTGCCTACAAAACCAGGTCTTTAATCTTTTGTGGAAGTCCAGGAGTGAGAGGGCTTGTCTCACCTCTGGGGGAAGGATGTTCCAGAGGGCAGGAGCTACAGCAGAGAAAGCACGCTTACGAGACCCCGCTAGATGGAATTCTTTTATAGATGGGGCCTGTAACATGCCCTCCCTGCATGACTGGATGGGGCGGGTCGATGTAATAGGGATGAGATGGTCCCTCAGATATCCTGGTCGCATGCCATGTAGGGCTTTAAAGATGATAACCAACACCTTGAATTAGACCCGGAAGCAAACTGGGACCCAGTGGAGCTCACGCAACAAAGGTGTTATGTGTGCAAATCTTGGAGCACCCAAGATTGTCCGCGTGGCCGCATTCTGGACCAGCTGTAGCTTCCGGATATTCTTCAAGGGTAGCCCCATGTAGAGCGCATTACAGTAATCTATATGGGAGATGACCAGGGCATGAGTGACTGTTCAGAGGGCCTCTCTGGGTTATCTGATGGACTTTGGAACCTTTTACCGTAGAATTGATGTGCTCTATGAAGATGTCATTCAGCTGGCAAGGACAGAGTTTATGTTGCTGCTTTCTTTCAGCAGACCTCCCTCTGTTTATGGCTTTTTAAAACTAGGTTTACCTAACAGATTGCTGAGAATAAGGCAGATGATGCAGCAACCTTGCTGAAGCTGAACATTTCTGGGTCTTGTCGGTATCTGGGTGGGAGGTGATCAGACAACAGCTATCCTGAATTAAGGAATGGAAGGAAGATGTGAATGAGGAGTGACTGGTGTAAATAGAGCACAGGTTTTTATTTTTTGTAAGGGGAGAGACACTTTTCCAAGCAATCTTATTGCATCTTGTATACTTTTGGCTAAGAGTTTTTTTGGGTGGTGGTGGTTGAAATGAATTTGATTCATGATGCAGCCTTGGGGAACATACCTATCACAATGTCATCCTTAACTATAGAGAGCTTCAGTGTTTATCCACTACTTGTTTATCGTTGGCTTTTCTACCAGGAGCTCAAGGTAGCCTACATAACACTCCACCCTCTAATTTTCTCCTCATAACAAAGCTGTTAATAGGTGAGATTTCCTGGCCCAGAATCACCTGGTGAGCTTCTGTGGCTGAGGATGGACTTGAATCTGGGTCAACATGGTCCTAGTCCTACACCTCAACCACTGCACCACACTAGACTTTCTTTTTTGGCTTGTTGCTTTTCTCTCTTCTCAAATCCTGTTGAAATACTGTCTTCTTTTTCTCACAATTTGTTCTGAATTTGAGCTGCTATCATCAGAATCACAGTCTGGTTCTTGTCATAAATACACAGGTACACATACCCTTAAATTCTCTTGAAAATGCCAATTTCTTAAACGAAGAGGTGGTGATACATTAATAATCTATTTAAGAGTGAGTTGCACTGGGGAAATTGACCAAGCCAAGTGTGAAACATTAATCTTTTTTTAAAAAACAAATAGAAGAAAGGGAAGGTGATGATTAATTGATACACTACCCTTAGCACTGGACAAGCAGGCTGTCCCCATATTGTTTCTAATAGTAGCTACAAAGCAAGATAAGAGAGAGGTGGGAAAATCTTGTTTGTCAGATAAGGAGTGGGGAAAAGGTTAGGGTGATCACAAGGTGTTTTTGGGGGTATGGTGGGGAAAACATGGGCATGTGAGAGACAGAAAAGAGTGACACCAGGTAGGAGAGAGAAAGTGATCAGAAATGGCTGTGTTTGCATGGCCCACTGACTCACAGACCAGCCAACCACACATTGTTTATTTAATATATTACCTTGGTTATATATGACCAACTCTACATGGAATCCCTGTTGTTTACGTATGTCCATAAAACAATGAAACATCCACTAATAGGTTTAATGACATATCCCCTTTCTCCCCTGCCTGCTGTCCTTGGTATACCCTCCTGACAACATCAAAACTTAAATGCTCTGTGGAATAATCTCCTTTTCACTGCCTCTCAGAAGGCCAACAGAGAGCCATTCAGATTTCTGGGGACATGCTGTTGCATAGGAATGGGACACAAAATGAAAAACATGGCGCTTTAGAGGAAGCAACCAGCAGTTTGAATTGAACTCAGCGTACAATTCAGTGTAATGCCTATAACCCTTGTGTTAATAATTCTGGTAGCTTTCACCCACCAGATGTAGGCTGCTTCTTTCTGTACTAATTGCAGTTTCTGGACAGTCTTCAAAAGCAGCCCCAGGCAAGGTGCATTGCAGTAGAACATCCTAGAAGAGAAAAGGACATGGGGAACTGTCATCAGAACCTCTCAGGCAGATAAGGCCACAGCTGGCATACCAACCCTAACCCTACCTAGGGTCTTCACCATATCTAGCAGTAGCTGTGAATCTAGGAGGGCATCAGAATTGCAGACCTGCTCCTTAAGGGGAAATGTTTGTCCAGACATACTACTGGGGCAGGCAAAGCACCAAGATAGTTTATGGACAAGCAGGACCTCTATCTTGTGGGGATTCAACTTCAGATTGTTCCTTCCCATCCTACTCTACATAGTATCTAGGCACTGATCAGGACTTCTACAGTACCTCTTGCCCAACGTGGGTGGAAATATACTGTTTATCTGCATAGCATTGGCAAATTGATGATATCTCACCCCAAACCACTGATAACTGCATGAAATACTTACTTCCCTGTAGATATTAAAATGCAGTGGTGAGCTGAATGACTCTTGGATGAGTCCTTACAAGGGAGCAACTACTGGGTTGGCTTCACTTCACCACCCCCTCAACTCCTCCCCCAAAGGAAGGAGATGAACTATTGAAAACAGTATTTGCAACTCCCAACCCTCACTGCTGGTCCAAAAAGTTACCGAGAGGTCCAAAAGAATCAGGAGAGGGACATTCTCACCACCTGGGTCTCAGTTATGTTCATTAGATCCATCAACACTGTTTCTGTTTTGTGATTGGGTCAGAAAGGAATCCTGATAAGCCACCTCACTGAGGGTGTTCTTCATTTAGGGCATTTTAGCATTTTATGTGAAGTTAGCATGTGTAGTCAGTTTATGATCAGGAAGGAATGTGCATTTATCCAGAATCCGTATTGCTTCATGAGCTGCACTGGTTGCCAATTTGCTTCTGGGTGCAATTCAAGGTGTTGGTTGCTACCAATAAAGCCCTACATGGCATAGGGCCTGGTTACTTGAGGGACCACCTGTCACCCATAGTATCTGCCTGGCTGGTTCAATCTGGCAGGGTTGGCTTGCTCCGGGTTCCATCAATTAAACAATGCCTTCTGTCTAGACACTGGAAGTGCGCCTTCTCTGTAGCAGCACCTGCCCTCTGGAATGAGGTTTCCCCTGAGATCTGAATGGCCCCCACCCTGCTGGTGTTTCAAAAGGCTCTGGAAACTTGGCTCTTCCCCCAGGCCTTTGGCAAGGGTAATTGAAGCCCTGTTTTTCCTTTTGTTCCCATCCATTTTTGTCATTTCTGCCATTTTTATGTTGTTGTTTCCTCATTTTTGAATGATTTAACAATTTGTAAACTGCCCAGAGTTGCTGGGAGTCGGGTGGCATATAGATTTAATACATCATCATCATCATCATCATCATCATCATCATCATCATCTCCTTCGCATAATATTTTAGAAACATGTTTTTCTTTTAAGCTCTTGCAAAATGTGAAAGTCATGACTGTGAAATGCCTTCACGGTGTATGAAAGCTTCACTTAGGAGCCTTCTCGCCTGTCTTCTCCTGTCATTCGGTTGGCAAACTATTGTAACCTGCAGCTTGCCACCTGGGTTATGTTGAGCTGTTGTCACGGGCAATACTGAAAACAGCATAGCATTGCAATGAGGTCAAGGATCCAATGTGATAAAAGGTTTTATTGGGCTCACTAAAATATGAACCAAGCTGCGACAGCTCTGTGCTTATCTTATAAATACTGGGATGTGGCAGGGTGGGGGGGACAAGGGAAGAGATTGGCACACAATCTAAACAATTAGAGCTAAGGTTAATGGCCTAAATGTGAGCGAGCAAGGAAGTGTTAAGAACTGTACGGCTTTGTATTACAGTAAGATGTTGAACAAGGAAATGGTGTCCTGAGAAAAAATTAAAAAATAATTGCAAAACTAGTATTGTAATTCGGAGAGAAAATTTCCAGGCAATAATATAAAAAAATTCCTGACCTTGAATAACATCCCCTTTCCCCCTTGTGTTTTATGACAGGTCAAACTGGCACCACTGGGTATGAAATCAGCAAACTGCAAAAGGCTGTTACTTCCTCACTTCTGCTCCTTTGCAGCTCTGGGTATTTCAAGACGAGGCTTTTATGCAAGTGTCATGTCCTAGACACAGAACTTCATGCAGGACAGAGAAATGTTGCCTTCCAGATGTAGCTTTCCCAGGTTTTTCTATACCTTCTTTCATCTCTTTTGTTTTCACAGTTTAGGAAAAAAGATGAAATTGCTGCATGATGCTTTCACTTGGGGTAACACTCTAGAACAGTGTTTCTCAACCTCAGCAACTTTAAATTGTGTGAACTTCAGCTTCCAGAATTCCCCAGCCAGCAATGCTGGCTGGGGAATTCTGGGAGTTGAAGTCCACACATCTTAAAGTTGCTGAGGTTGAAAATGACTGCTCTAGAAGCACCTTCTGGATATGTTTGCAGGATATATTTGTCACCTGGGTTGGTGAATGGCAGTATGTGCACTGCCACTACCCTGTCCCACGCAGTTTCCTAACCACAAGCAGCGGGTTTCCTGAGATGAAGCGTTATGTCCCTCCTTTTCATTTAGCACTCACCAGAATTTGAAAGTATAACCAGTTGTTGAATCTGGTTAGTTTAGTGTCAGTGGGGAATAACAGCTGCTCCAGGATTGGACAACATGCTTAACCACAGGGAAACCACCAGCTGCGATCAAGGAGACAAGACGTAGAGTAAGATGGCAACAAGCATCTTCTCAGTAACTAAGCAGAGGAGTTCCACAGCAGACCTTGGACATAAAGATCAGGCTGGGGAAAACTTTTGGGATGGCTGTATCCAATACTTGGAATAAGCACTATTTGTTATAGAAAAGAGTGATTTGTGTTCAAAATAAAAATGGTAAGTTGAGCATAAAATATTTTTATGAGTAACATTTTAATTGAGAGTCAGTTTGGTGTGGTACTTAAGGCACCAGGCTAGAAACCAGGAGACAGTGAGTTTTAGTCTTGCGGAAAGCCAGCTGGGCGACCTTGGGCCAGTCCCTCTCTCTCAGCCCTAGGAAGGAGGCAATGGCAAACCCCTTCTGAAAAACCTTGCCAAGAAAACTGCAGGGACTTGTGCAGGTGGTTGCCAGGAGCAAAAACAAAACAAAAACACCTGACTCAAAGGTACCAAAAAAAGTTTTAATTGTTGAAATAATATAAAGAAAAGGTTGCTTTGATGATTACTATGAGGCCCACTTGGATCACAGCATGCCCATCTCAGCTCAGGAATTGAAAATGGATCTTTTTGTGCTAAGACCGTCACCTGTTGTTTTAGGGGATGGTGATCTGGGGTTTCTGGGCAGTAACTTGGAGACCCCTTCAAATATGGAGCCCTGGACCTTTGTCTTTCTCACTCTCTTTTTCTAAAGTACTTCTGTAACTGGCGTAAGCGAGCCTGGAATTTTGAACCCTTAGTTTGCCTTTGCAGTTGGGCTATGTGTTTTTGAGTGCACATATATTTGGATTTTGGTAGCAAAATTAGGCCACCCAGTCACACCTACACATTGCCTAGGATTATGTCATGTTAAGTCATGTCTTTCAATTGTAGTTTTGTTGAACCACTGGCGTGGCCTGATTTAAAGTTCATGCAAAATCTAATAGTGGCTTAGACACCATAATAATGTGAGCCCCTCCTCTGTCTTCATGGGCAAAGTTCACAATGATATTTTTGTTAAAGGTCTACATTGCCCTGCAGCTATCCTCCATTACAAAGAGCCTTTCACTGTTGCCTCTCATTGCCGCTCATGCCTGGCACCACTCCATCATGCTCTGTGATGTCCAAGAAAAGCACTTCTGTGAAGCACATATTGGTAAGGCAAATAAATTAACATTGTTTCTGACAGGCTTGTTCTGCCTCTCTTTTTCCCAGGTGAGGAGGGGCTGCGTGAGAAGTCCTCTCACCAGCTCAGAGTCTGCTTCTCTCCGTAGAATGACAAGGATGGCCATCCCCTCTTAGCATTCAGATGAAGAACTGCACAGTCACACTGGATGAGGAAAATGATACAATAGAGTTCCTTAGTTTCCTTCCTTCTGCCTGCTTTCGGCATGTCACATGGAGCAAGGAGGGAGTGCAGAAACTGAGAAGTACTGCAATATCACAAATGCTTTAGTAGATGGAAAATTCTTTTAAAAAATTGTTCTTGTTTATAAGAACAGATCAGTTTCTTAAAGCACATATTCATGGAAGAAAACAATAATGTGATTCATTACATGAAGGTGAGCTGCACACCAACAATACTCTGAAACTCCTACATGCTGGAAAAAAAAGATCCCCTTGTAAACAGTGAAATTTGTTTAATAGGTATTGTTTGCAAAAGGAACAGATGCCTCTTAGTGGTCAAAAGAGTTACTACACTAGTTAACACTGAGTTCAAACTCTTACAGTACAAGCAACATGTTTTCTTTTGATTTGCAAAATCTCTATATTTAGGTAGAAGCAGTTTTAATCTATCAGTAACTCCTGTTTTGACACAGTACAATAGCTGCTTCTGAATCTAAGAAAAAGATTCCCCAGGTGATTTCTCAGCAGGATCCCTTCACTTTCTATGTGATTCACTTTAGAACCCCACCCTCACTGGCACTGATGATGTTACCTAGTTGGGTGATGACACGTCTGCAAGCAAACCAGCAAGCTCAAAGAGAACCAAGGACTTCACAGTTCAACCCTGAGCTACAAATACTCCCTTCGATTGGATTCATTTTGGCTGTCATTGTGTTTCTGTGTGTGTGTGTGTGTGAAGGGGTGGGGGGATGCCTCTTCTTCTACAAAGCCAATAAGAAGAACATAAAACTCTAGTTATGGACAGATATAAGCAGCTTTATTTTATTACTTGCATTAAGAAACCAATACATGGGCAGCATTCTGCAAGAATAACTGTAACCAACAGTCGCTATTGAACTCAATGACTCTCTCTTTGAGTCCTGAGTGGCTTGCTCAGAGGCAGCAGTTCTTACACAACCAACTGAGCAATTTCCTTGAAGGTACTGTACATTACAAAAGCACACTGCATACTAAGTGAAACCAAATGTCCTTGCTCCCTTGCAAAAGGCCCACAGTCTCTGCACAGAGAATCACATTGCTGTGTGGTTTTTCCCCTCTCTCTCTTTATGGCATTCTGATCGTCCTTCAAGGATTGGAACTTTTTCATCCTGGCCCATGTGACTCTAGTCCAATTCTCTTCTCCTGGCCCTGTAAGCCACAGCCCTCACCTAACCAAATCTATTGAGTGATCCCCTTGCTGGTGAAACTTGCCGGCCTCTCTTTTGCCCCATTGGCTGAGCATGCCAACGGATCTGTCCTCTTGTATTCTCCCTTTTCTTGTAGCTGCAGGGAGTGGAATCTCAGTGGGGCAGAGAGGAAAGATCCATGCTTTCTCCCTTTTACCTCTTTTCTTCTCTCCCTGAACTTGAAAGCTTTGTCCCATATTGCCTGTAACTCCACAAACTGCCTCCTCCAAGGCTAACCAATTTCTCCTCTAACTTCTTCTGCTATTCTGCAGGCAGAACTCCTCGTCTTTCTCCCCCTATGTACTGAATGTGTGTGTCTAGTTTTTTTTATGCTTTCTCAGAGTCTGAGCTTTGTTTCTTCCTTCCTACTCCTTGCAGGACCAACACTGTCTGCCAAGAAACCACTAGCTCTTCCTTTGATCTCTTTATATCTTGGTTAACTTTAGCATCCCAAGCATCCTATTTCCATTGCTTCTGACTCCTTCCACTTACAAAACTTTACAACTAGCTCCATACCCTCAAGTTCCTCCTTGCGCTCATGGCAACTCTGCTAGTTGTATCAGACACAAGAAGTCATTATTCCTGTCTACTTGGTTCTGGTGAGATCAGACCTGTAGTATCATTCTGCGCACCACATTTCCAGAAGGATATTGACAGGTTGGAAGAAGTCATCAAAGATGATACAGGGACTTGAAGATATGAGGACCGGCTGAATGAACTTGGGATGTTCAGTCAGGAAAAAAGAAGGCCGAAGGGAGAAACGGTAGCCGTGTTCAGATTCATAAGGAGAATCTACAGGGAAGATGGTCAACAACTATTTTCCATAGCCAGAAAAACGAAGACCAGAAATAATGGTCATTAATTGCAGCTATTTAGATGTTTAAAAATAAGAACAAATTTCCTGACAGTAAGATTTGTACAGAGTGGAACAGTCTACCTGTAGAAGTTGTGGGTTCTCCATTTCTGTAGGTTTTCAAGAAGACATCAGAAAGTTGCCTCTTATGGATGGATTGATTGGTTTTCCTGCACACTGCAGAGAACTACATGATTATTGTGGTCTTTTCCAAATCTACAGTTTCACATTCTATGATTTATGTGTTTAGCCAGATAACTATTTCCTTCAGTATTTTAGGATACAATCCTTCCAGTTCTGGAGATTTAAGTTTCTTCAAGGTCAGTGGGCATTCCCTACATTTCATCTTCAAACGGACAAAAACTTGTTTACTTTCTGCAGAAACTTTGGCTTCTTCTGTTGACTTCCCTTCCCCACCCTTTGTTGGAATGATATATGTTTGTTCTTTCATTATGTTTTTAGAAACCCCTTTTCAAATTAGTTTCTCCTACCATGGAATTCTACTTATCATTGCTTTGGTTTATTAAATGTGTCTTTGAGATCAGAGATACACACTTGCCCAAACTTAGCTTTAGTTTTGCTAAATATGGAAAATTCCAGCTTTCCGCGGTCACTTTCCCCCAAAGTTCCCACAGGGTAATTAAAGTGGTCCCTCTCAAATGACACAGATTAGAGGTGGTGCGTAGAGTAAGAATTAATGAAGCACCGCGAATGACGAGAAAGTGCTTTTGAAGAAACTGTACTTTCAGGACGATCTTCAGGCGGGGAAAGCTTTGGAAGAGCGGTCCATCAGATACGGGCCTCCTGTCAGTTCTGCTAGGCAGGCGAATCGGGACGCCCTCGCCCCTCCAGAGGGCATTTTAATTAACCCCCCAGTTCTATCAAGCAGGTCCTCCCCTCCCCCACCCCGCAAAACCACTATCAGCGGTGGGCGTCACCAGGACACGCCTTTTTCTCCCCGGGCCAATTAGGAGCCGCCTTTATGTCTGGGAGTAGAATGCTGTGATTCATAGGTATTCGGAGGCGGGGAAGGCCGGGCGGCAATTGCGCGATTTGAGTTGCAGCGTTGCTAGGCTACGGGGCTTCCCTGCAACACAGCTCCGCTCGGGACTGGCGTCTGGAGATCAAGAAGAGACCCGAAGCGGCTGGCGCTTTTCCTCCCCCGGTCAACCCTTTCCTTCCCCTCTAGTATTCAGCCTAGGGACAAGCGGGCGGTTCTCCAGCCATGAGCAACGAGCAGGTGAGGGAAAGGGGGTCCCCTCCTGCCACTGCCAGACTGCGCCCTCCTAAGGGTTCCCCTCTCCCGCTGCGTCTCATATCCAATTCTCAGGGTCGGCACCCCCGGTTCTTTCCTCCCTCCATCACTTGCCTCCACACCGCTTCCGGGATCTGAAGAGGAGAGATCCTGGTTCTGGGGAAGAGATCCTAGCCTCCTCCAGATGTTTTGCACTGCAGTTCCCAGCCGCTCCAGGCAGCATCGCTAAGGACTGTGGAAGTTGCAATCCAAAACATCTAATTGCCTACAACGGCTTTTCGCTCGATCCAGGGGTGTGCAAAAGGAGGTTTTCCAGGGTTTGAAGACACTCTGTGTGCGTTTTGATATATTGGTTTCATGCCACCAAGCACCATTTTGCTGTGGTAGAGAAGTGGGATGAGCATCCAATAACGATAACAGTAATAGCCAAGTGTTGTCTGCCGATTCGGTTGTTAAACACCTAAGAGCAGAAGCCACTCTAAAAAGTTGGCAGATGATTTTCAGGAGGCCCATTTTTTAAATCTCAAAATCCTTACTGCCCCCCTCCCCCTGATATACACACTCAATTCACTGTAGGATTAGGAAGGCTTGCACAATTTCCCCTACTATTCCCAGGGGAACCACAAGGAACAGTTATGTTGTTGTGCTGTGAATTCAGCTTCAACTGGTAGTACACTCCCCACAGTGGGAAAGGGTTTTCTGCTTATCTGGATATAGGTCCCTGAAGCTTCTCCATGTAAGCTGAAAGTCTATGCAAGCTGTAGGGCCAAATCTAATTAGGACAGGCCCAAGCAGTGTTTCTCAACCTTGGGAACTTTAAGATGTGTGGACTTCAATGCCCAGAATTCCCCAGCCAGCATGGCTGGCTGAGGCATTCTGGGAGTTGAAGTCCACACATCTTAAAGTTCCCAAGGTTGAGAAACACTGGGCCCAGGGCTCCCTATGCTCATAGTTTTAAGATCTGGGACCATGTATTTTGTATGTGCTACTGCCCAAATTTCCATCTAAATAATACTCATACATCTTTGAAACTTGCAGTGCATTAATTATTTATGCTCATATGTCAATTTTCCTTCAAGGAACTCAAGGTTACATATAGGTTTCTTTTCCCTGTTTCAGCCATGCCACAACTGTTTGAAGAACAGGAAAAGCAGAGAGCACAGTGTGTGCTTGTGGTTGACTAATCCATAAACTAGTGATGGTGATCTTTTAGTCCAGCAGGCTATGAAAATCCAGTGCCTGCAGTCAACTGATGGTCCAGTGGGTTCAGTTTCAGAAATTTGGATTGAGTAAAATATTCACCAATGGTGAACCACAAACTAACCAAATATAATTTAACCTAGCATGTGGTGGAAACCCAACCTTTATGATTACTTTAGTGTATTTCATGCAACTATGGAACTTGCTTTAATTGAGAAATCCATTGTTTGTTATCCATGGGTGTGTATGTTGGATAGTCACAGTGTATCCAAAACTTGCTGGATCATCCCATTTTGTCTAGCATTCAGCTTCTTCTAGTGCAGGGATAGGATATCTGTGGCCCTCCAGATGTTGCTGTACAGCATCACAATTTCCTGCCAGTGGTGAGGGTTGCTAGGAAGTTGCCACTGGTTCTCTGTTCCAAGCATAATGGCTAACTTAGGATCTCTGTCTAGCTTGCTACAGGATACGGGAAGCTGGATTACAACATACCGTTGGTCTGATGAGCAGGGCTCACATCTCCTTACTTGTATGTAGTGGCTCAAAAAGTAACTTAAAATCTTCTGGAAATTTATGGTTGGTGCTCTGTCTCTAGCTTTCCCTTCTTCCTCTTATCTCTCTGTTTCTGGAGCTCTCCACTATTAACAGCAGGATAAGATGAAGTGGAGCTTCTTGTGCAAAAGTGCAGCTGGCCAGGGAATTCTGGGAGTTGAAGTCCATTCATCTTAAAGTTACTGAGACTGATAAAACTTGATTAGTGGGTCTCAGAACAGCCCTAGTTTAAAGCATGACTCTGGTGGTCTTTTCTGTTGCTTTCTCCGGTGCTTTTTGGTGATGATTAGACTCTGACTTGGATATCCTTCTGAATAATCAGATTTGCATTGCTTTCACCATTCCCCTGTCCCGAGGTAGTAGCTCAGAGTGGCTGATAAAACAGGAGAAAAGGATAAAATACTAATCACTCAAATGTACGTTTATAAAAAATTAAAAGCAGCAGCAAAGAGAAAAAAGAAAGAGCTCAAATGTAAATAAACTTCAGGAAATGAACATGAGAATCAGATGCTTGCTTGAAAAGAGTGTCTTCTGTTGCTAGTGGGATACAGATAAAAAAGGAACATGATTTAGCCTCTTGGGTTTAGGCCACTAAAACGAAGGCCGCTTGTTAGCCACATGTGGGCACTTACTAAGGTGCTTGGAAACAAAAAAATAAAAAGTATTGTTTGCACTGCAAAAAAGCAGCAGGTGACTTGTGGGCCACACTCTATGGAGGACAGGCTGTATTTTGCATGGCAGATCACAAATTGAGCAACTACGAAGAATGACCCCTTGGCAGTGGGTGGCAAGGCTGCCATGGGATCATTTAAACTTGAAGCAAAGTTTTAAATTTTTTTTTTTAATTGTGAGCATCCTAAAGCAAACTGTCTGCTGTTGTCTACTGTTGTACTACTACTTACCTGCAACTCACCACTGGCCAGAACATCAGGAATGCATCAAGTTGGCTACCTACCTCTTCCCATTTTTTACTCTCTCCTGATTTGCTTCAATGATGTCTTACTTGAAGTAAATTTTAGATTACTGAATTTGTTTAGTCTACTTATAAGGGTGGAAGTGAATTCCCTCCCTTGATGTAAGCTACTGTTTAAATCTGTTAAAGATGTACACACATTAGAAACAAAAATCCAGGAAGAGAGTATGAGAAGGTAAATAACTCCATAACCTGCCTTTTAGTGGGTGCATATGTTATGTTTCAACAGCAGGGGGCAGTCTTTCACCAGTGTAGAGCCAAATGCTTTCGCCCAACGCTCTTATTCTTTACTGTCACACTAGACTATGTAGGCGTTATTTTTTCTTCTTTTGAAGTGATGATTTTTGGGGTGGGGGGAGGGTGCTATTTTGTGCAGAATAAATAGACTGGATTAATTTTTTTGAAATGCTTTTTTTTTCTTTTCCTCTGTGACATTTACTTAAAAATGCATGCTGTTTGAGGAAGGAGCAGGTGGTGTAGCCATATTTGTTGAAGGAGACTTTAATATATTTGTCTCATTAGTGGGAAGTTGATTGCAGGATGACGTCCTCGAGGAAAACAAAAAATGCAGCCCGAGCCCTTCAAAGTCATGCATTTAAAAGGAATCTAATCCTCTGTGCAGCTGTTCATATAATTTTTGAATTAGCTTCTGAAATGTAAACTTAAGCAGATAGTTTGTAAGCGAGGGTGTTGTTGTTCTCACAACATCTCCAAGTGCCAGAGTCTTCTTCCTAAAGGCATTTGCAACAGGGAGGAAGCAAGTTCTCAAAATGGGATGCATGGGACCCTTTTGGAGTCAGGAAGCCTGAATTAATTTTCTTTGACAATCGTGGAATACACTAATACTTAACAGAGAATAAGTATTTTAGAAACAACATCTTCTTTCATGAAATCATTTGCTGTTTTGTTAGAATTAATCTTAACAGCTTTTGGCCCCATCCCATTGACCCAGGTCTTCTTCCTTCAACTTCAGCCTGTGATGTAGACATTAAATTTAAATCTTGGGGGAGATGGGCGGTAGTAGAAGTTTGAAAAACAAATCAATCAATCAATCAATTAATTAATTAAATAGTTTTCCTGATCCAATGGAGTAAGGATGCAGTGTATGGTTCTTTGGATCAGGGTCAGGCAACTTGGTGTCCTCCAGATTACATACTGGAACCACAAAATTCCACATATCTCACTCTACATGGCCAGTGGCAAAGGATTCTGGGAGCTGTTGTCATGCGCTGCCTACCGTTGAATAAGGCTCAGACACTGGTTCGGTGGATCAGGCTCTGGTTTATTCACAGCGCAGGTACAGCGTCGGGAAAAAAGCTGAGAGTGACAGGAGCGTGCCGGTGCGGGGTTTAAATACCCCGCGCCGGTCAGCGCCCCCTCACTCGCGGTCACGTCACCCCCCTTTGTCCAATACGTTGCCCTGCCGGTGGGTGAGGGGTTGCGAGGCTCCGCTGGCGTTCCGGGATCGCCCATCATCGGGTTTTCTATTCATCCGGTGATTGCTGTCAGCTGGGCGATCTCCGTTGTATTAGCGCTGATGGCTTGGGTGTGCTCCGTGATCCGTTTAGCTATTGTTTGTTGGCCGTTAGTCGTTGTGAGTTGATGGCTACTTATCTTGAGCCCCTTCTCCTGTTTCCTTGCTATTGTCATGTGTGCCATTGCGCTGATGGCTTCAGCTCAACGGCACTCATGACATACTGCCCCCTGTCCGAATAGTGCTCCCCCCCGGTTTTCTGGTTTTTTCCTTTTTCTCGGTGGAGCTGTCAAACGGCACTTTTTTTTTTTTTGAAATTCCCGCCGGAGTAGTTGTCGCCCCTCCCTTTGCTCCTCCCTCTACCATGTGCCTTCCCAGGGTGTGTCCTTAGTGCGCATGCCCGGGTCACGCCCTGGCGTGCGCATGCTCCAGCCACACCCTGTTTGTTTGGCTCAGTTCGGCGAGGAGAGAGGCGTGGCTGGTCGGGTGCTTATCAGCTCCAGGTAGGGCCCTTCTTTTTTATTTAAAGTGCATCGCCTTTGTTATTTGTGCTCCTGGGCGTTGCCCCCAGGTTGCCCTGTTGACTTGCTTGCCGCTCCCCCGTGGCTGGGGGCGGGGGGAGGGTGCTGGCGAACGCTTGTCACTGCCTCGTGGGCCCGGGGCGGGGGGAGTGAGTCCCGGGGGGGGGAGGTCCACCCAAGTCGCGGGCTTGGGGGGGCCCTTTCCCTTGGGGCACGGTAGGCGGGGGGGGCCCACGGGGGGGGGTTTGCAGGGGACGGCTTGCTAACCTTGGTTGTGGCTTGTCGGGGTATGCCCGGTGAAATGCCCGGGTCAGGTCAGGCGCGTTAACGTTGTGCGCCGCCACCCATTCCGGGTGGGGGAAGTATTTCCACCTGACCAAATAGTGTAGAGTTCCTCGTTGCTTGCGGGAGTCGAGTATGTCCCTTATCTCAAAGTGATGTTGCCCGTCGATCATCACCGGTGAGGGCTGTGGCGTGCTTGGGTGCCATCGAGAGG
Organism: Candoia aspera; assembly: GCF_035149785.1. Classification (NCBI taxonomy): domain Eukaryota; kingdom Metazoa; phylum Chordata; class Lepidosauria; order Squamata; family Candoiidae; genus Candoia; species Candoia aspera. The sequence goes on from NC_086153.1 coordinate 179,356,906, forward strand.
TGGTTGCCGGTTTCAGGAGGCTGGTGTGGAACACCGGGTGGAGTCTCCGTAGGTTGTGTGGCAGGTCCAAGCGTATTGCTACCGGGTTCACTATTTGCGTGACTCGGAACGGCCCGATGTACTTAGGCCCCAGTTTTTTCGAGGGTTGGGGTGACTTTAGGAATTTGGTGGATAGGTAGACCATATCCCCCGCTTGGAACGTCGGTTGTTGGCGCCGGTGCTTGTCGGCCTGCTCTTTGTAGGCTGCCTGTGCATCCTTCAGCGCCGCCGTGATTATTGGCCATGATTCCGCGATCTTCCGTCCCCAGTCGCTAGCGTCCACCTGGGGTTCCGGGGGTTGAGGTAGCTCCGGTATGGGGACGAAGTCGCGCCCCGAGACTACCTCGAACGGAGTTTTCCCCGTGCTCGTGTGGACGGCGTTGTTGTATGCGACTTCGGCGAACGGGAGCAGTTCCGCCCAGTCGTCTTGGTGATAGTTAGTATATGAGCGTATGAATTGCTCTAAGGTGGCATTGAGGACCTCTGTGGCTCCGTCTGTTTGGGGGTGCCAGGAAGTGGATAGGGCCTGTTGGGTCCCCGTCAGCTTTAGGAAGGCCCGCCAGAATTTGGAAGTGAACTGTGTGCCCCTGTCGGTCACCACACGTGCGGGACATCCGTGTAGCCTGTACACGTGGATGAGGAAGAGTTTGGCTAGTTGTTGTGCGGATGGGACCGACGTGCAGGGGATGAAGTGGGCCTGCTTTGAGAAGTAATCCTTCACCACCCAAATGGCCGTTTTCTTCTGGCTGGGTGGGAGGTCCACTATAAAATCCATAGAGATTTCCTCCCATGGGCGGGAGGGTTCTGCCACCCGTTGTAATAGCCCCGCGGGTTTGCCTGGTGCCCGTTTGGCCCTAGCGCACGTTGGGCAGGACGCTACGTATGCTTTTACGTCTCGCCTGAGCGCGGGCCACCAGAATTGACGCCGTGTTAGGTGTAGGGTCTTGAGGAACCCAAAGTGTCCCGCTTGTTTGGCGTCGTGTGACCTATGCAAGATCGCTTGGCGTTGCGAGTCCGGGACATAGATTCTGCCTTCCCCCCATGCCAGGTCCTGTGCCATCGTTACCTTGTCGGGGTTTGCCAGGAACCAGGGGTCGGTTTTGAGGGCGGCGGCGAGGTCCGTGCGCATTCCCCCTGGTAGTTGCGGTTGGCTTCGTCTGGTCACAGGTTGTCCCGCCGTCGGCTGCGCCGTAGAGTCAAGCTGCCTCCGAGCGCCGCTTCGGGTGGTCACGGCCATCCCCAGTTGCGAGGCGGATAGGACCGTCCCAATGGTGTCTGGGGCGGGCTCTTCGTCTTGGGGCAGTCGGGAGAGGGCGTCGGCCAGGAAGTTCTTTTTGCCTGGCATGAACTTCAGCTGGAAATTAAAGCGGCTGAAGAATTGGGCCCATCGGACCTGTTTTGGGCTAAGGCGTCTGGGCGTTCGTAGGGCCTCGAGGTTCCGGTGGTCGGTCCAGACCTCGAATGGTTGGGTGGCTCCCTCGAGTAGGTGTCGCCATGTTTCTAGCGCCGATTTTACCGCGAAGGCTTCTTTCTCCCAGACGTGCCATCGCCTTTCTGTCTCAGAGAACTTCCTTGACAGGTAGGCGCATGGTTTCAGGAGTCCCGTGGGGTCCTTTTGGAGTAGGATGGCCCCCAGGGAGAAGTCTGAGGCGTCGGCTTGGACCACGAACGGCCGTTCTGGGTCCGGGTGCGCGAGGATTGGCTCCGTGGTGAACAGCGCTTTCAGCTTGTTGAATGCGGTCTGGCACGCGGGAGTCCAATTCAACACTGTGCCCGGGTTCTTGGCGCGTCGGGTGTCCCCCACCCCTTTGGTTTTGAGGAGGTCCGTTAGGGGGAGGGCTATCTCTGCGAACCCCCGGGCGAATGACCTGTAAAAATTCGCGAATCCGAGGAAGCTCTGGAGTTGGCGTCTGTTGCGGGGGCGCTCCCAGTTTAGCACCGCCTCGACTTTTGCGGGGTCCATTTCTATGCCGTCCCCGGAGATTCGGTACCCCAGGTAGTCTAGGCGCGCTTTGTGAAACTCGCACTTTGTAGGCTTGGCATAGAGCTGCGCCCTTCTGAGCTTGTCGAGGACTTGCCTAACTAGGTTCACATGTTCCTCGTGCGTTTTTGTGTAAATAAGGACGTCGTCGATGTAGACCAGGACCCCTTTGAACAGATGTTCATGCAGTACCTCATTGATGAGCTGCATGAACACCCCAGGGGCCCCCGCGAATCCGAAGGGCAGCACTTTGTACTGGAAGGCGCCTAGGGGGCAGTTGAACGCAGTCTTCCATTCGTCCCCCTCCCTGATTCGGATGCGATAGTACGCCTCGCGAAGGTCCAATTTGGAAAAGACTTTGCCCGTGGACAGGTGGGCGAGCATGTCCTTCACCAGGGGTAAGGGGTATTTGTTGGACAGGGAAGCCGCGTTTAGGCCCCGGTAGTCGGTGCAGAGCCGTAGGGTGCCGTCTTTCTTCTCCCGGAATAAGACGGGGGCTCCGACCGGTGAGCATGCTGGCTCTATGAATCCCCTGTCTAGGTTTTTATCGATGAACTCCCGGAGGGTTGCCATCTCCTTCGGGGTCATCGAGTAGATCTTTGGTCTAGGTAAGGGGACGTCGGGCAGCAGGTCGATCCGGCAATCCGTCTTGCGGTGGGGGGGTAGTTGGTCAGCTTCCGCCTCTCCGAAGACCTCGGAGAAGTCGGCGTATTGTTCCGGTAGGTCTGCTATGGTAGCGGCGTTGTCCTGTGTAGTCGCCTCCGCTCGTCCTACAGTGGGGTTGGTTCTGCCCGCTGGAACTGGTGCCCGATACTCGCCGTCGCCGAATGTGAAGGTGCGGGTCTCCCAGTTGATGCGCGGGTTGTTTGTCGCGAGCCATGGCATCCCCAGGACTGCAATGGGCCGTCCGATGTGAGTGACGACGAACGATGTGCGTTCGGTGTGAGTGCCCATTTGCAGGGTGACCGGCTCGGTTTGCAGGGTGGCTGGTTTCCCTCCCGCTGTAGAGCCGTCCAGCTGGTGGAATGCCAACGGCGTGGGGAGGGGGAAGCAGCGGAGGTCGAGTTTGGCGACTAGGTCGGGGTGGATGAGGTTTTTTGAGCACCCCGAGTCCACTAGTGCCGCGGCCGTGGTGGCTCCGTTGCCGGCAGAGAGTTTGATTGCCGCCATTATTACGGGGCTTTCGTCGTTCCGTCGAGGTGGTCCGCGCTGCTGTCCCACCGCCTGCCTCGCAACGCGTTTCAGGGCAGGCGGGGAGCTTTTCCCGCCGGCTGGTCGGGGTCTACGTTATCCTCTTCCCCCCAGTAGGCGTCCCAGCCTTCCTCTGGTGTCGCTGTGGCCACGGTCATTCGGCGGTGAGGGGGCGGCCCCAGGTTGGGGGGTTTGGGGCTAATTTTCGGGGTGGGTTTAGGCGCACTGGTCGGCGGTCGGTTGGCGAAGCAATCCACCGTCTTGTGCCCTAGTTTGCCACACTTCCCGCAGGGCTCCCGATTGAATTTCTTTTTTGGGTATATGGGGCCGGCCATCCCCACGTGCGGTGCGGGTACCTTTTTGCAGGCATAGTTTGTGTCTTCCGTGGTTGTCATGAGGAAGGTGCGGTGCGCGTGTTCGGCCTTCCCCGCGAGGTGGATCCACCCGTGTAGCGTTTCTGGGTCGTCGCGGTAGAGGGCCCATTGGAGAACGTCGCGATTGAGCCCCCTTTTGAACATTTCCAGCAGGGTGGTCTCGGACCAGTCGCTGACCTTCCCCGCGAGGGCTTTGAACTCCAGGGCGTAGTCTGGGACAGTGCGTGTGCCCTGTTTAAGTCTTTGGAGTGCGCTTTTCGCCCTCACTTTGGCTAGGGGGTCTTCGAAGTAGTTTTTCATCTCATTGATGAAGGCAGGGAAGTTGGCGAGGGCGGGGGAGCTGGACTCGTACAGTTGGACGTACCAGTCCGCCGCCCTGTCTTGTAGTTTGATCGCCACGGCGGCGATCTTGTCGGCTTCGGAGTCGTAGGAGTGTCCGTGCCTCCCCATGAACTCCCTGGCGTTCGTTATGAAGAACGACAGTTTCGTGGGGTTCCCATCGAAGAAGATGGGGAAGTCCTTTGGGGCCCGGGCGTTTTGCGCGGCCCTTCCTCTCGCTTCCCGGCCTGTGGTGTCGTCCGCCTGGGCCGTCTGCTGACCTTCCGCTGGCCCGTGGGGGTTCGGTGCTTCGCTCGGGGTGTGGGCCTGTGCGGGGACGTCGTTGGGTGGCGCGGGGGGCATAAGCGACTGGAGCATGGTCCGGAGTTCCGTCAGTTGGGCCCGCATGGCCGCGAGTTCAGCTCGTGCCTCCTCGTCCACGGTCCGCGCCGCCGCTGGGGCCGGTTCCGTCGGTGTGTCGGCGGGGGTGGGTTGCCGGCGGGGTTCATCCTCCCTCTGCCGTTGGTCCGCTTGCTCCGCCGTCTGCTGGGTGTCTCCATCGTCCTCCTCCGTGGTGACCGCCGTTGGGCTGTCGCTCCACGTCTGTTGCTGGGGTGCGATGTGGGGCGCGGGGTCCTCCGCTGGTTTCGGAAGGTATGTTGCTCCCTCCCGCGGTCGGGTTGCCTCCGTCGCCATCTCCTCTTGGGGTTGGAGCTGCGGCTTGGGTCGGGTGGGGTGGGCGTCCATGGCTCCGGGAGTCCGCAGTGCCTCTGGCCTCGGTCGGTCCTCCTCTGTTTCTTGCCGTGCGGCTCGCCCTCCTTGCCCGCGTCGCTCCGGCTTCATCTTGCTGGTCTTCTCGCCGTCTATTCCTCCCGCGGCTCGTTGTCGTCCGGTGGGGCTCGGCGAGGCTGAGTTTATGACTCTCAGCTTTATGTCATGCGCTGCCTACCGTTGAATAAGGCTCAGACACTGGTTCGGTGGATCAGGCTCTGGTTTATTCACAGCGCAGGTACAGCGTCGGGAAAAAAGCTGAGAGTGACAGGAGCGCGCCGGTGTGGGGTTTAAATACCCCGCGCCGGTCAGCGCCCCCTCACTCGCGGTCACGTCACCCCCCTTTGTCCAATACGTTGCCCTGCCGGTGGGTGAGGGGTTGCGAGGCCCCGCTGGCGTTCCGGGATCGCCCATCATCGGGTTTTCTATTCATCCGGTGATTGCTGTCAGCTGGGCGATCTCCGTTGTATTAGCGCTGATGGCTTGGGTGTGCTCTGTGATCCGTTTAGCTATTGTTTGTTGGCCGTTAGTCGTTGTGAGTTGATGGCTACTTATCTTGAGCCCCTTCTCCTGTTTCCTTGCTATTGTCATGTGTGCCATTGCGCTGATGGCTTCAGCTCAACGGCACTCATGACAGCTGTAATCCACAAGATCTGGAGGACACCAAGTTGCCTACCATTGTGTGGGTTGGGTTGATAGGATTGTTTAGTTCCTCTCTCCAAGAGTGAAGAGGACTCTGACATGGAGAGGGGATGGAATCAGAGGCTGGGTCCTGTGCCATGGCTCTAGCTGCCTCTGAGGTTGAGTGTTTCTGAGGCTGGAAACCCCACCAATGGTAGCGTTGAAAGAAGGAGAACTGGGGCTGGGCAGAACCCAAAGGGGAGAGAGGTTGAAAATTCAAACAACCCCAAATCCCTCCTAGTCCCCTGCCTTGCCCCCAAACACTTTATTTATGCCTATGATTATTTTTACTAATGAGTTGCCTTGTTTTATGGTTCTTGTTATGTGTTTTTTTAACATGTAAATTGCTGGGAGTGTTATCTGGAATGCAGCTGTATATAAAAAAATTAAATAAATTTAAGAAACCCTGCAGTGTTATGGTCTGGAAGGAAACATGTTTGTAACAAAAGCTCTAAATGTGTTGGTAAGAAGTTTTGATTTATCAAAGCATTCCAGCGCAGGGTTTGATTGCTTCTGACGATGATATTGAAACTCATGTAGGCTTAATGTTGACAGCTTCATTTGAATCTTTAACTGGATCTGCGTTATTGGCCTAAACCATGGCTTATAAACCAAAGTGGCTCTGGATTCATACAACATCCTAAGCCTAGCCAAACCAACCAACCAACCACATTTTGACTTAGCATGCAATATAGAAGCCCAGTCATTGTTTGTACTGAGCACTCACATCTATCTCTGTGGGCCCCAGAGACACAGAGGGCTTTGCGTAGGATTAGCATTTGATGCATGGATTGTCACTCAATTGGGTCTTCCAAAATTGAAACGTTTATGATTAGCAGCTGCTAACCAGCAGAAGGATCCCAGGATTCAGCTTAAATAGAGGGGAATTTTTCCAAGCAAAGTACTTAGAAGGCAGCTGTCTAGCCAAACATATTTAAAAAAATTCTTTTGGGTGACACTAGTGCAATTTTCTATCCTTGGTTTGAATCAATAATTTTTATAAATTTTCTTAGAATTACCACTACTGGGCTATCTGATTTCTATGTACCTTTGCTATGATATAATGGTAATATAGCCTGGTTCAAGACTAGACTGATTGATTGAATGATTGATTGATTGATTGATTGATTGAATGAATGAATGAATGAATGAATGAATGAATGAATGAATGAATGAATCTATCTATCTATCTATCTATCTATCTATCTATCTATCTATCTATCTATCTATCTATCTATCTATCTATCTATGTGGTAGCCCTAGTTTACAAAAGTGGAACAGGTACTTCCTCTGTTCCCTGAACATAGGGAAAAAGATGGAACAGTGTAAAGTATGTGATCAGTACCAGAACAAGCCTATCTATGTTTATTCAGAGTGTCTTAATGGAATGTACCCACTAGTAATTGTGGTTTACACTATATTTTAAAGTTCCAGTTTGGGAAGTAAACATGTGTTTTGTTTCATGTACTGTTTTTATCCTCTTACAGCCCAAGCCACCCAACAAAGGAAAGTTAGAAAAGAGTACAACAAAGATTTTACCGCAAGTGGACAAGGTATTTATATATATATATAGATATAGATAGATAGATAGATAGATAGATAGATAGATAGCATGCAAATCATGAACATTCAACTCTATTGTTTACTATGATTCGTATTAACATTGTTAATCTATTCACCATATTTCTATACTTGACTGTCCTCCAAGAACTCTAAAGCAGTCAACAAGGTTCTTCCCATGTTTTACCCTAACAACAATTTTGTAATGCAGGCTAGGCTGGCTGTTAAGGCTAGCAGGATGCTTCTTATAGCTTCTTCCTGGTGAAGGATACGCTTACCCAATGGCAAATAATGGTAATGGCTTTGATAAGAAAGCGAAACATTTGTACGTGAGAGAACATTCACAGTGGTTTCAGTTTTCTCCCCCTTTGCTAAGTGAGAAGGTACATTCACTCCATCTATAGTGCTGATCCTGCTCTATGGATTGGCAGCTCCATCTGTGGTGCCTACAGTGTGCTGCGCAGCCATTTAAGAAGCGTGAAACTCTTATTTAACTTGATGGCTGGGATTCAGCGAGAAATATCCAGACATATACACATCTTTCCATCTGTATTGGCTGTGCAGATTTGAAATCGCAGTCCTAATTCAGACATATTGAACTTCTCTGTTATTGAGATAGAAACTGAGGTGCAAATTTGGACATTGGACTACTCATTGTTCAATTAGCAGGTACCTGTGACTGTAGCTGGATCAGAACCTAGTCAGTGTGAACAAGGGACCTACCTACTCTATAAAACTGACCCCATAAGATCTTTATACCTACATCCAGCACATTAAATATCTAAGAAAAGAATTACCCCCCCCTTTTTTTTTTGCTCATTAACTTATGCAGTTCCTTTGCAAAGCTTAGGAAAAGTTTTTACCAAGCACCACTGCCAGGTGTGAAAGCATGGCATCTATCTTTCAGATCAACTGTAAACCACTCTGGCATCAGAGCCCACCTTTGTTCCACCTGCAGCAAGATAAGGACACTCATGTTCCAGAGCAGTTCATGGTAAAGAATGAGCTAACACCTGGTAAGAATAAACCTGAATGTTTGGAGTGGGGGTGAAGTTGTGTAGTACTGAAAATTGTTCATAAAATATCAGTAATGGCTTCTTCCCACTGTGAGGGAACTAGAGTTCTCTTGTTGATCTTTTGAGCTATTCTGTGTCGTCTTGTTATATGCACATGTGACGTGCCTGTTTCTGCTACCCAGAGAAGCAGAGTACGGGGCCTGTCTGATCCTAAACCACTCTGGCCCACCATGCTGGGGATGTGAAAAATAAATCCCATGCCAGATGGGCTGCGTTTGGGTGGAATAGTGGCAAAGATGCTCCCTCTTGCCTGTAGTACCTCTTCCTCTCCTCTTCCTCCTACTTTCCCCCACACTATGATTTCCAGTTTGTTTCCATGCAACAGCCACTACACTTATGCTATTTCTGGGATTTTACCAGACGTTCCTTTCTATGAACTCCATCTCTGACAAGTCCTCTATCTTTGTAGAGGAAATAGGGAATGGCCTTGAGGGACAGGTTGAAGAGCCGCTACCAAGGCAATGGTCAGATAAGAGGGGCTTGAGCCCAGGCCAAGAAAGTAACTTGAGAAAACATCCCAGACAAGCCCCTCCTTGGTTCACAGGAAGATAAAGGGAGGGAAGGGGAAGGGCCTTCAGACTTGCAAGATTCTGTTGCTATAACTTTACAGCAAAAGTAGTACTGATCTGCATGGCATTGGTTTCCTAGTCTGATCTACCTTGAAGGGCTGACGATCTTCATTTAAAGTGGGGAGATAAACTGCTTAGTGCATTTGGCTGGGGAAGAGGCAATTTATATTAAACATGATTGATTAGTGCACAATTGAATAAATTATTAAAGCACAATCATTTGGGTATCCCATTCCATGTATTTATTGTTCACTGAATAAAATTTAGAACAGTGGTGTGCAAATTAGGAACACTCTGTTTTGAGTGCGAAACAGGTTCTGATCATTTTTGAAGTCTTTCTAGCTTAAAACAATTCTGTTCCAAGTTTGAAACACTTCTACAGTATTCAGAACAATTTATTTCAAGCATGGTACAACTATTTCAGATTTGGAATGGGGTGTTTCAGGTTTGAATTTGAAATGTTTTGCACATCCCTGGTTTAGAATCAGGATATTATCTTCACACATCTAAAATGATTTTGATACTTCTCTTTGAACACAATATTTATATTTAATATAAATGGCTGCCTAATTTGGACAATGGACAGCTTACAAGAATGCAATCCAAGATAAAACAACCATCGATAATAGGCAACCTGGCTCACAGTCATACTCTCTCTTGATGGGACTTTACTCATCCTGTACCCAGTTCTGGGGGGAATAGCCATGTTTTTAAAGCCTTTCTGAAGGCCAGCAGGTTTGGGGCTAACCAATTACTTGTGTGTGTGTGTGTGTGTGTGATTCCAAAGGGCAGGTGCTGCTGCAGAAAAGCCATGCCTTCTGAGTCCCATCAAATGCCACTGTTACAAGGAAGGGACCCAGAGGGTGCCCACCTTATGATTGGGATGGGTAGATGTCCTTGGAGAGAGGCGGTCTCTCAAATTTAAGGGATGTATTAACCATTTCTCCATAACTGGGAGCTGTCGTCAGATCTGGACTCTGTCTCCTGCAAGCCTCTATTTTCACTGACGTTCTCGTTCTCTACCTCTGTCCTCTTCCTTTCCTAGTTCATTCTTCTTCTGGCTGCTCCTCTCCACCCCCCCTTCCTTCGACTGCAAAAAGATGAAGTCTGTGCCCCATTGCAATCTGATGGATCCTTTTCTCTGCTGCCAGCAACATTGTTCCTCCCTCTGATGGAGAAGTGAATTTGGTGTGCCCTCAGGTGGAGGGACTTAGAATGTCACATGAGTGGGGGTCCCCGGTGGGCAGCTGAGCTTTTCAGAGCTCTTGTTGTTTGTGTGTTTGAAGAAATCGTACCATCTACACCTTGATCTTGTTGATGCAGTTGACAGCAGCAGACAATTCAGAAAGATGGTGTACTACCATAATTCTCATTCAAAGAAGCCAGAATTGATTCTGTACAATTTGATAGCTATGTTGCATGTTTGAGCCTGTGCCAAACATCCCCCCTAACCTCCCATTTTTCCTCCACAAGGAGAATATCTCTGTCAGAGATCCAAGAAGCGTAAGGTAGAAGACACTCCAGAGAGTGATCAAGGGGCTGGACCTTCAACTTCGAAAACAAGACCTGGCGGTAAAAAAGATCGGGAAAATTTCAGAAGCGCTCTTATTAATATCATCATGTGAGTTCTTTTGCAATTTAGGATGACAAAGCTGCTTTCCTTCCCCATTGTGATAGATGCTTATTTTTAAAGCTTCAATACCAAGTAATGTATATCAAAAGAAAGAACCCTGCTGACCTAATTCTCTTGCTTTCTAAAAGAGGTCTGCATCAAGATCAATTTGCAGACTGATGGTTGAAGACGGATGGTAACAAATTGTCATGTTTGTTTTGTAGGCAACCAGACTTTATTCCAGAAGAACAATTTTCAATAGAAGAAGCAAAACCTGGCATGTCAGAGTCCAGTGCTGCGATAGAGAAAGATATTTTGGTAAATCAGGTCATGATTTCCTGATTGGAAGGGAGAGAGGCTTGGAATGAACATCAGGACTGAACAAAGAGGCAGAATCGAAAGTCTGGCTCACTGTGTGCACGCGCCTGATAACTGTGTGCATAGCTGACATGCACAAATGTTTTCATTCTTTGTGTTCTAAATCAGCACAATCAAAACCAGAAGTAATGTGGATTTCCAGTGGAACTCATTCTTATGTGCCACTGCTGTGCTTTTCTAATTTTGCAGAAATATTACTATTATATTCGCCATGGAATAGATACAGAACATGTGGCCCCAATGGAAGACTCATGGCTGGAAAATGTCTTAGCTCTAGTACCCAAACATTTGAAAGTACTCAGTGAAAGTATCTACTCACTCTCAGATGAAATGAGGGAGGACTATCTTCTTAGTGTAAAGAAAGCAATAGGTATGGGAATTGTGACTCATTTGTTATTTATTGAATCAGAAAAGAATCAGATTCATGCTGTCACTATATTATATTTTTACCCAGTTGCTTTTATATTATGTTCTGGAGATCCCTATATTTCCATGGCAGTATCAATTAAAAAATGATGGAACAACATTCCGGGAAAGCTTTTCACCTCTGGTTCCTGCCAGCTTCCTACTATTACTGACCACCCCACGTAAAAGCCAAAGATCGGAGGATTAGGGTACCCAGTTCCTGGGAGATGCTGATGTGTTCCTTAGAACTTATTCCCAGAATCTTTTCCTATGTAAGATTTCTTTGGCATCTTAAAGGATTCCTCTGCCATGTAATGGCTTGGGCGTTTGAAAAAAAATATCACTATTTTAGCCTATAGAATGATAACTCTGAGTAGGAGTTAACACTATGCATTCTAAATGGGCATTATTGTTGGTCAGAATGTCTTGGAAGCAGGCATACATTCAGTCAAAAAGCAAACAAGCAGAGGTTTTCTTTGGAAAAACTTTCTGAGCTTAAACTTTATTTCTTTGTTGGCGATCCCTACCACTTATTAGGACACTGTGAGACTTATTTCTAAGCAAACGTTAATAGATTGCAGTGTTAGTATTTTTTTTACCAACAAATTTTAAGTTTTTGCTAGTTTAGCCCTTTTCATAGATACTTTTTTAGTTTCTTCTGCAAAACATTCTGAAATCAACTGTCTATGTATTGCATGTTTTCAGTTGTTCCTATATAACACCTTTGAAGTCTTTAAAAATAATTGGTTCAATTCCTTTGGCTGTTTTTATGTTCTGCTGAGCTCATTTGTGTTCTGGTCTGTTTCTTTTAATGCCTTCTTTTAGTTGACTTTGTTTTAAGAGATCCCAGGGAAAAGGAAGAAGCCAAGAAGCAAGTTCTTCCACCTCATCGTCAAGAGTAAGAAAATGCTATTTCAACATCTTAGTCTGCAAAGCATTGCATCGCAGGCAAAACATCTGAAGCAGTTGCATAAGAATGCACTCCTCTGCATGACTGTGTGAGAACAGGCCCAAGTAAATGCTCTGTGCCTCTTTCATGTCGGCATGCACAGGACTGCCTTTTTAAGTAAACACAGACTATCATTCACTTGATTCACAGCTGCCCGTTCTACCTTTCAGGAGATCTCCAAGGTCTCAGGCAGAGTCTTTTCCAGCCACCTACTTCATATCATTTAACCAGAGATGCTAGGGATTGAATCTGGGGTCTTTTATGTGCATAACATGTTCTGGCAGGGCCTCCGTCAGCAGGTCAAGATAAAAACCTGATTTCTGAATAATTTAAAAAAGATAGCCAAATAGGAAGGTGGCATGGTTGATTAGAAAAAAATAGGTTATGTCAGACCAAATATTTGTCTGACAGCAAGAACAACATTGTAACCTGTTCTAATCAATGAATAGTCCCAAATACAAGATTGGAACAATAGTGAGCCCAGTGCTTAACTATCGTTACCACCAAAGGCTTACAGTCCCAGTGGAGCTACCGTTCCGTCCAAGTTTAGTAAAGAAGCTGGTCTTCTCTGAAGTCTTACCCACTTACTAAGTTGAGAGAATCTGCAGACTTCGATGTGTAGGAGAACACAAGACAGTGCCAGGGCTCTGTAATTTCCTGCTCTAAGGGACCTTAGACTGTGCTATGGTGATCGGGTAAGAGATATGAATTACTGTTCTAATTCCAGACTGAGCAGCATTCCAGTGATTCATACATCTAGGTACCAGTTAACCTCTGATTCATGTATTTGTAAACAACATATTCAAAAGGCAGAAGTAAGATTTTTAAAAAACCGTGCAGTTTTCTCCTAGAACTCAGAATGCTATATGGTTAGTTATGATGTTTTAAGAATCTGTTGAAAAAGAATCCTTCCTTCCTCCCTTCCTTCCAAAGGCTAATTTATCCAAAAATGGCAAAATACACCCCCCTCCAATTAATTGCAAGAGTTATTGCTACAAAATGAAACATAGAGATACTCTGTTGGTTGAAGTTAAACTCAGGGCATTTTAAGTTACGTGTACACAATAAGAGAAGAGCGAATCACAAACCTTTGGGAATGCTTGTTTGCTTGTATAAGCAACAACAGGATTTTTCTTCAAAAGAGCATAAGCTGGCAAACTATATATTTTATGATGCATGTAACAATACATGAAAAGGGAATTCCTATAGAGCCCAAGGGAGTCCATTATCTTCCCTTCCCTGCTGTCCTCCCACACCAGCTTTTTCACAAACATGCATGCATGTGGAACTCATCTGTTGAATGTCTTTATGAAAGACAAAAGTGAATAGCTTCCCTTCTGAATCCAACAATCCAAGATTTGTAGCCAGAATATCTGGGAGCAAGACCTACAGGATTTTCCTCAGTGCTTCTCCCCCAGCATTTCTCTTTGCTGGGATGAAGGCTTAGCCTTACCGGTACTAGGTTGCCCCTAGACACCTCCCTTAGTATCAGCCAGGCTTCCTGTCCCACTGACTATTTTCAAAATACGATTTTAAGAAAATCAGTAGGAAACTGGTGGGCTGCAAAACAAACACTGATTTGCTGGTTTGCACAAATGTCCCACTGGGATGGTGGAAGCTATTTTGGGAAGCTAAATTGTTTTCTGGCCAATGGATAGTTTTTGACTGGCCATGCCCACTGTGGCAAACAATTTGTAAATAGGTATATTGTCACGGCAGCCATTTTGAGAGTGTAATACCAGACGTCCTCAAGATACCAAATGTACCTCTATCCCAAGGGTTTGCTCACTCTGATCTGGATTGTAGAGAAAGCCCATCATAAAGATCTCTAATTGGATTCAAACCAGGTCCCTGGAAACAGCATGACTGGCACTATCAGTAAGGCTTGAGTTGCCTTTCTTCTCCTTGGTCTTGATCTTATATTAGACAATTATGTATGAAATAAGTATGAGATGATGAATGGATTGTAACTTACTGTAACCCCAAATTTATCTTACAAGTATATATATTGGATTGCTGATTTAGTTTTGTTTGACGTTGTGGATTGTTAATGGTTAAGTATGTTTTGTATTAATGGCTAAGTATAATGCTCTGGTGAGAAGTTGCCTTCAGGGTCATGATGGAAAAGCAGCATATAAATAAATGAATCACTGAATATGCCAGAAGCAGAGAGGAAATTTAAAAGCTCCCATTGAGTTCTATAAGGATCCTTTACATTGCTGAGCAGCTTTCCCCAACCTGGGCACTTTTCAGATATCTGGACTCTCTGGGTGGTCATTGCTGAGAAACCTAGGGTGAAAACTGCCCATCTTCATGGTTCCCAGGTATAGGAAAGCTGTTGTACAGTCTGCAACATGCATATAAGGGGATGATATCATGTCTATCAATAAAGATCATGCCCTGACTGACACATTTCCATACCTAGCTTTCTATAGCTATCACACTAACATTATACCTGCACATGTCTAATTAATGTGGTATGGTCTAAGAATTCATGAGGGATTTTGATTTAAAAAAAAGGAATTTCAACAACCTTTCTTCCTTTCTTATATTTACTGTTAGAATAGCATGTTTAATTTCTAACAAGGCAATGCAATTGGCTTTACATGAAATTTAAAACTTACCAGTATTGAATAGATCTGTGGCACTGCAATTGTCTCCTGGGATTACAGTACTGATTTTTATTTTTTATTTTTTTTTTCTTTAGAATGGAAGTAGTGCCAAAACCTTGGAATAAGTCCTACATTGCAGCTCGCAACTATATAAAAGAAAATTTGTATGCAATGAATCCCACAATGATGGCTGTTCTGGATCTCTGGCAAACAACTTTTAAGTAAGTAATATTTTGAATGCATAGGTCAGCCTTACTCAAGCAGGGCACCTTCAGAGGTATGAAGTTTGGTTTCCAGAATTTTGGCAGTTAAAGTGCAGCTGTGTGGCAGATGCCCAGGTGAAAAGAAGCTGGTACTGTATAGAAGTCAAGTTTCATCAATGAACAGGCCTGCAACTAGGGTCTGTGTCACCCGGGGCAAACATGGATTCCGCGCCCATTTTGGTGACCCCCAGCGCTCATTTTGCCCCCCCAGTGCGGCGCCCAGGGCACATGCCCCACTTGCTCCCCCCAGTTGCGGCCCTGCCAATAAAACCGTGGAATATGTACATACAAGTTGTCTTTTGTAAGTTATTATGGAAATGGGCAGATTTTCTTGCTACCAAAACTCCCTCCCTCCCTCCCTCCCTCCCATGATGACTGTATTACTCAGCTTGCCATTCAATTTGATTCATACATAGTTAGAGTAGAAAATCTCTTTAATGGATTGTAGTATGCACTACAGTGAAAAAGTTGCCAGTAAAGGTTCCTGCACTTTCCCCAAGTTAAACAGCCCATTGAACTCAACCCCTTCCCCCTTCTTCAGTATGCAGCCCCCCTTTTCGTGCCAGTCTGTTCAGTTCTGGGCAGATGTCTGCAACGGCTCTGCCGGTTGACCTTGGATGCCAGAGATAGTCCAAACAAGATGCTTTCACACTCCTGGCTTGTCCCCCTCCCACTTTTACCGACTCACAAGTCCAGACACCTGTTGGCTTCATTCATGCATGCGAATCTGATCAGATGTTCTGGGAACGTTTGATCTGGGAGCATAACTCCCTTCCTTCCTTCCTTCCTTCCTTCCTTCCTTCCTTCCTTCCTTCCTTCCTTCCTTCCTTCCTTCCTTCCTTCCTTCCTTCCTTCCTTCCTTCCTTCCTTCCTTCCTTCCTTCCTTCCTAAAATTCATCTTTATTAAGTTTTAACTGAGAAAAAGCTCAAGGCTGATGTAGTAGAGGCATCCACGGTGGGGGAAATGATGACACGTACATTATGATTTCATCGCACAAATGGCATGACTTACATACTTGCATCAGATATCACAATGCAAGTACATAATTGGGTCATTTGTGTGATGGCCTCATGATGCCTTTGTCATCATTTGGATATCATTGTAGCTTGTTAAGGATGTCTGTGGGCTGCAGTCCTTGGAACTAAACAGCATTGAACTGTTTATTGTTGAGAGCCACCCAGAGTCAGTTGGAGTCAGGCATCTAAATTGAATTAACTAAATAACTAAATACATAGAACTGGTTGATGACCATAGTTTGCAGGTAGCACAAAGCCATAATATGATTTATTTAGTTTTGGTTTAATGCAGTGTGCAAACTCAGCCACTGCAGTGTCTAAGCCATAATTTATGGCTTAGTGTAAAGAGAGCAGAGTTGGATTCTCTTCTTTGTAAACATGCAGAGCATTGAGGTGGAAGTTGTGAATAAATGATTACTTTCAAATAACAAATGGGAAGAATATCTACCATGTTACTATCTTGGCTCTGGATTTAGTAGATCCAATTGCAAGTAGTTGATGATCTAGTTAATTTCATTCTCAAGTGTGAACAATTTTTTTTTGAGGAGCTGCATGTGTACACATTGTTTCTAAACTGCTGCCCTTCCCTTTTTTAAGCTTTCCAATATTGTCCTAATCATGGTGGGAATCTAAAAATAGTCACATTTAAATGTAAGACACATCTATGGCAATAGTGTTTTTCATATGTCCAAGGGGCAGGGAGGAACTTATTTCAGAGTACAGCCCTACAATAACATAGCCAGGCTCTGAATATCTATTGTCTATAGACAACCCAAGGCTTATGTATAGGCAAAGATCATAAAAGGAAAGAATGGGAAGATTATGCAAGCACAGATAATAATTTGCTGAAAAGAATAGATTGTTCAATATTATCCAAAATACTTGAGTCTAAATTCCCCTGAAATCAAGGAAAGTACTTCAAATGTATAGTTGTTGCAACTGATGTGTAAAATATAAGTAACAATCTTTGTTAGGATAATGTTGAATAGATTTATAAATACCAGGGAGTTTGCCCCAAATACTTACTTTTGTAACAAGCCAATGTATGTAATGACATGTGACCTCAATTTTGGGGTCCCCTTGAACAAATCCTCTTAGAATAGGGATCAAATCTAATACTCATTTGGACCAGCCACCATTCTCTGTAACTCATTCCTTCATCATTTGAACAATGAAACTGAGTGCTATCTGGTCTTTTGATTGAGGCCAGATATTATTACAGGAGGAGTATAAGTTTCATTATTTGGGCCCACTCTAGTGTTAAAGTCACTGACACATACTGTGGCTGACTTGGGATATCCAAACATCAAATCCAAAAAATAGTATTTTTTTTCCGGTTATCATTAATTTGACTCACCAGTTGAGAAGCCAGGAGGTAGATTAGAGACTACACTCATCAGATTTCAAGGTTGATAGAGCCACACATAAAAATTTAATGGACATTTGATTGAAATGTAAATATAAGAAACCAAGTCCTCC
The DNA here is from genome assembly GCF_035149785.1 of Candoia aspera. Taxonomy (NCBI): domain Eukaryota; kingdom Metazoa; phylum Chordata; class Lepidosauria; order Squamata; family Candoiidae; genus Candoia; species Candoia aspera. The sequence continues at coordinate 179,374,181 of NC_086153.1, forward strand.
ATGAGCCTGACCATTTTTGAACTAGGAGTAACCTGGAATACGTATAGTATAAAGCCACCAAGTTCTAAAGACTTGGATTCCCAGCTTTCTTGAGCAAGGATAATTAATCTAGAACACTGAAAAATCAGGAGTTGCATTTTTCAACATGCTACTCAGCAATTTTCCAGATCATCCAGTTTTTCTCTGAATACCCAACAACTTCAGGATTCTCTTCTGATAGATGGTCTGCCAATGTCAAAGGCTGCTCCATTGTGTTCAAGGACCATGACTTCCATTGCTGGATTATCATCATTCTTCTTAAGGCTCATCTTCAAGAATGACTTTGGCATTCATTCTCCATCAGAAGTTGAGTGACGATTAAATTCAAACCATGTTCTCTACAGTCAAATTCTGAGTTACAATTTTCATGACCAATAAGCAGTTTCAAGGACTTATTAGACTTATTTTCTCAACACATCTCTGTTAATAGAAGGGATTGGAGTTTGATAATTGGTTATCAACAGGCCCAGATCCCCACAACTCAAGCAATTTGCAAGATTTATATATCACCTTCGTAATTTTGAGACTTCTGTATCTGATCTTCAGAATTCCTTGGTAGAGAGGTGAAGTGTAACAGATTTTTGAGAGGAATCATTTTTATATAATTAAGTTAAAGATTGCTTTAAATCTTCCAGTCTGCAAAGAAGTTCAGCTTGCTACTCATTTGGAAGCAGACTTCAGTGAATCTTCTTTAGGGAAGATCCTTAGTGAGAGACCATTTTGAAGGTTCTTTGAGGTTTAACTTGTTTCTTTGTTTCAAGGACATCTTATCAGCCTCCAAGCTCTTATTATAGTTGTTTACTGCTTTGAAAGTGATTGAATTGGAATGAAGCCATCTGCTTGATTCTGGCAGAAGAAATCTAATGCTGGAGTCTTAGAAGACATGGCTTAGATAAATTTGAAAAAGTGCCAGATATCTTTAGAAGCATTAAAGGAGTAGTTGAGCAATTAAACTTTAACAAAATTTGATTGCTGTTACACACCCTTGGAAGTCATCCCACCATCTCCAAGACACCAAGGGGGCATTTGATAGTGTAACAACTGACTCAGGGAGAAATTAATTGCTTAGTGTGAAAACCATTTTTCTTTTATGAACAAAGTTGTTCTTAGCAAGGAGCATGATTCGGTTGGTTGAAGAACACAGGCATGGCATATGGCCTTCATCAAAACAGTTGGGGAACTTCTCTCTGCTTGGACAAATATCTAGTTGTCAGGTTCTTTATCATCACACATTTTGGGATTTTACTTATAATAGCACCCTTATTGCCCCTTCATTCTGTTTCTTATGATAGCGGTTTAACAGATGTGGGAGCTTGCTTAACTTTTTAGTGATAACAGATAGTTTTTGGAGAATTAAGGTCACAGTTTCAGCAATTAAAAGGCATAACTTTATTAAAAGTCATAACCAACTTTATTGGTTTCCATAAAGTTGACTGAAGATATTTCAATCAAAGGTCTCTTGGATTTTGCTGCAGGAAATGATCTGTTTCCTTTCTGTTGCACTACCGTTAGTGACGGCCTGTTCTCTGAAAGCAGTGGGGGAGAGAGAGAGCTTCAAGCCCCCATACCTTGGATTGTCTCATAATTCATCAACGCTTACAGGCACAAACTCTCCACCTGGTATAAAATACTAATTTTCAGCTGTTTTAAAGCTGTATGAGGGCTTTGCTATCTAAAGCTTCTTCCCCTTTCCAGTTGTAGGCTGACACATTTTGCCAGTAATGAAAGTAACAATTATGTACCTGCTGGCACTAATATTTATGAAGGTAAGGTGATGATTCTCTGGTGTTATAGTTTGCAGATCTGTATGCACAAAGAGGTAAGAGCCTTGGTTCACCTTCCCTCGTGTGTCTTCAATTCCTCTTTGCATCTGGGCCGTTTTCCTGGGAGGCACAAGATACTGACTAAAAGCGGCTTTTAATGAGGAATCTTTAGTCCAGCTGATTCTTGTAGATAATTTTGTAAAAAGGTACGAAATAGAATGTTAGTCTACCCCAACAGATCAGATGAGGAGAATTTATTTTTCCTACTAGCAAACGCATCCCAGAAGTCTCCAGAAGGGTGGCTGAATTCTGTTGCTACTTGGAGGCTCTTGGTACAGCTTAATATTCTGAATTTTATGTACATAAATTTGACTGGTTATATGGAATTGTATCACAAGTGGCAGTATACCATTTAATATTTTGGATTTTCTGGGTGTTTCTGTATATACAGTAAGTATGTGTATTTAAATGCATAATATGTTAAAGAACTTCTGGACTTTGAGTGTTAATCAAATAAAGTAAAATGAAGCTGTCAGTCTTTAAAAATGAAAACTAATTTTGGAGGTTGCAATTTCAGATATGTAGGGAGGAATGTGTTTTGTAATTTGTTTTTTATCCCTGTAGTTTTTCCTGCTCCAGATTACTCCCATGCTGCTCTTCTGTCCCCACATTCAGTTTCAGATTTGCATTTTACAAGAGTAATGATGCTGAGATTTCTCTTCTGTAAGGCCTTCAAGAAAAAATGATTGGACTCTTTTTTGATATTCATAGTATTTGTGAAGAATAAACTAATATCTGGACCCCTACTTCGATCAGGGACTATTTTCAGATAGTAATTTAGATATTGGCATGGCTTCCCTTCAAGAGCACATTTATTAGTTAAAGCAAGCAGCCCTGAAAAATTTCCCAGACATTCCCAATTCTGCTTTCCCATTCCCTGAAAATGAAACAGCCGTGAAACTATTGCAACCAGAAGTGGTCAAATGAGATATTTTGGTTGCGCATGCCATGGTTAGAATGAATGTGTTCTTAACTTTGGAGATGACCTGTTGCTGAGGCCTGAATCCCATTCCTTAGAGAGGAACTGATGTTATGGCTTATTCACAGAAGTGTTGGAAAGGCAAGCAGATATTCTCAAGCTGACAGATTTGTAGGGATGAAAAAGGTGTCATTCTATGCATAATAGGATTATAGACTCAGAATGTAGAAACATGATGGGTTTTCTTAAAGGTCCTGATCCTCTTTGAAAACTGCCCTACATCCTACCCCTTTTCATACCCCATTTGCTCCATTTTCAAGGTAAAGATGATCTATTAAAGAGAGCTATTGGCAGCACCATCTATAATAAACTGCAGTGATGCCAAAGTAATGGCATTGGGCATTATGCCATCATACAAATGTGATTGCACTCTTAGTCACAAAGTTCGACACCTTGCAATATTATGCACCAGGCCAGACAGTCAAGTTCCATTTTTTCACAGTTCCTGAAACAGTGCATCCTGAATGGCATTTCTTTTTGCCTCATCTTGGTTTCCTGTGAATATAAGACTCACTCTGAAGAGGCCTTCAGGCTTGTCTAAGATCCCTGAAACATTGTTGGGATAGAGGTGTATTTTTCTACTTCATTTGGAAGCACAGAAGATTTAATAAAACGTCTCTTTTGATTTTCTGTGCTTCCAAATGAAGTAGAAAAATACATTCCTCTTCACAGAGCCTATTTCACATTTAGGACCGACATTTGAGAGAGAGATGAACCAATGCGTGTTTTGAAAAAGTAGAGAATTTTAATTTTCTCGTGACAGCTTAGTTTCTTCTCTTGGGAGGGGAATATAAATTTTAAAACTCATGTTTATTAGGTAGTAATCTGTAATGCTGGTGAATACAGGACATGGCTTGTTCTTACTTTTTTTGTGTGTGTGCCTTCAAGTCAGTTTTGACTCCTAGTGACTGCCTGGATTAGTCCCTGCAGTTTTCCTGGCAAGATTTCAGAATCTTGCCATTGCTTTCTTCTTAGGACTGAGAGGGAGTGACTGGCCCAAGGTCACCCAGCTGGCTTCATGCCTAAGGTGGGACTAGAACTCACGGGCTCCCGGTTTTTACTTTGGTACCATTATCCCATACACCAAACTGGCTCTTGTTCATACTTTACCATTTAATTAAAAGGAAATTAACTACAGATGGTATATCTGGGCATTTTGGTATCTGCCACATCTCTGGATGGTTGCAAAGTAGGCTAGGAAGCGGTTGGCCCAGGAGATCAGAAAAATCACACACCAGGCATTTCTATAAAAATAAATTTATTTACAGAAAGCACAAAAACATATTTACAGGCTTGTGCATTCATACACACTCAGAGCTGAGAGCGGGAAGCTTACTCAGGCTGCAAGGCTAAAAAAACTAAACAAAAGTCCTGCAAGCTGCCTTCCCCTCAGGCAATGCAACGTGGTAGCCAAGAGTAGAAAAAAAATGCCAACACAAATGGCACTTGGTCACCACTCCAGTTCAAAATATGTCAATGTGTAAAAGATTAAAAATGTCAAAGTCTCACTGAAAGTGGGATCTTGAAAGAATTGGGTTTTCATGTGAGACTTCATGCAATTTCCTCACAAAGTTATTGTTGCTGTATTATGTTTATTCATTATGATGCTATTTCCAAGATTCATTGTTACTGGATTAAAATGAAAATGGTCCTTTTGTTTTATATCTGTCCTTTGAGCTTTTCCAGGAAAATCTTTATCCCATTAGAGAAATTGTTGTTTATAAATGGTTGCATAAAGACTTTGTATTGCAAATATAAATGACAGCTATTGTTTATAAGAGAGAATTTGAATTTCTAACTTCAAAGTGTACCATGGTTGTCATCAAGGCATGATATTACACTGGGGAGAAATTTAGGATACGGTGCTCTGAATGGACGGGATTACAAAAGTCAAAACACAGCACTATGTATTAACCCCACATGTATCCTCTCTGTCTTTATGGCTATCAGGAAGAAGTGGAGGGACTTGAAATAATATGAACACCGGAGATGTATCAATATTATAGTACATGTAGATAGACATTGTCACTGTTTATTAACAATAATGATGGCTTCAAACTTTCTGAAAGGTTTTCTATTTTCTGGCAATATTTATAGTTTCATCCAAATGTCCTAGCAGCATCAGAGATTCCTGATGAGTTTGGATTTCTGCACAGAATTCAGTTATGTTGAACTGAACTGGTTCTTTTGTTAAGTGAGTTGTGGATTAAGTGGGCAGCTGAACTAATGGATCCACTAAACATTTATGGGTGAAACAGCAGCTTCATAATCTTCTTTGGATTTGAGATCCCCATCAGTCAACACACTGGATCCCTGGATACATTTCATTGATTGAGCATACTGTAACATCCTACAGAGTAATAAATGGCAGTAATGCTCTAAAAGATGAAATGTCTTCTGACATACGTTACGGTCCTGTCCAGAGGTCACTGCTTGTTGACACGAAGTAAAGAAACTTTTCTGAAAAATACCAGCATTAAATTTGTCTGCTTCTGAAATGCAAAGAGTTATTGGAAGGTAGCCCAGAATAACAGAACACACTGTGTAAGTCTGCAACTATGCTACATGTTGAACTCAGAGTGGAAAATCATGTGCAATTGCAATGAAAGATACAATATCATTGAACAGATGGAAGCAAAGACAGGACAGGACAGGACAAGAAGAGACGAAGAAACTGTTTGATATTCACATCTGATCTATGAGGGGATATACCAGTGGGGACCCAGGAATCACTTTTTCTTGTTTTTCCTTCCTTTTCCCCCCCTCTCTGTTTCTAGTTTGGCTGTTGATTCTTCACTTCGTAAGGCTGTATGTGCGGCTGAGGTCTATGCTGTGATGTCCTCTAGTTGCTGATAAGTAGGTAGGGCTGCAACTGAGAGGCAAAGAAAGGTTCTTTAGAGAGGTGTAGAAGTGCTATGGATTCTGCTTGGTATTATTTTTTTCTGTAGTAAAAAAACCTTCATAAAATGCAAATAATAAAGAAGAGTAATTAGGCCTCTGGAATCTCCTGGATAAAAATGCAGTTGGGTTTTGTGTGTGTGTGTGTGTGTGTGTGTGTGTAGAATAATGAGTGGCTTAATAGCTGAACGGAAGAGAGCTAAACTTTTCTCCTCCAATCAGAACAATACTCCAAGGTTGCTTTTCCCTTAACAATACTTGTAGAGACTAGGTTAGCTGCATGCTCGGCCAGCTCCTACCTCAGACAAATGCTGATGGGACGTGGTTATAGATCCTGTAGTCAAATGGGTAATGGCATATTTGATAGGCTTCCTCCTCACCATAAATGGGATTGGGGAGCAGTCATTTCCTGCCATTTTAATTTACTTTGGATTTTTAAAGAGTCCCCATAAGCTTGATTAGGGTCAAGGCCATCATGGACAGAGGCCACTTCCATGTTTCACATTGACCTATGTGGCCGTGGAGGGGGTGGGGGAGCTAAAAATAAAACAAGCAGCAAGAGGAAATTTCTAGAGTAGTCCTGTTTTTGTGGGGCTGCTCTAGGACTTCATCTCTGCACCAGCAGCAGGAAGGAGATTTGGGTGCATCATGGTTTACCCTCACTTCTGTGTTTGGATGAGATAACTGACTGGGTCAGTTTAATGTAGCCCCAGGCAACACCTAAGGACTAAAATTAACCCATTTAACTCTAGTGCTTACTGGGTCATGGTGTTTGCATTACGTGTTAAATCTGCCCATGACCTGGCTAAGCGTGTTGTGTCAACATAGCTTCTTGTGCGTAAAATATTTTGGTTCATAGTGTTCTCCTTAATTTAACATACTTTAATGCACTTCACCTGCTTTAATGCAGGTATGTTGTAATGACCCCTGGGGCAAAGCAAATAAAATGTTAGATTAGTAATACTGCAGATAGAAAGATGACAATTAAATGTGTAATTGTATAAATATTTACTTTTCACTCCCTGTTCTCATTTTGAAAATCACTTATTCCTCACTTCCTTCTAGCCTTCCCGATCTGATGTCCTCTAGATCTGCTAGATGACAACTCCCATTCTGGCTCGGATAGAGTAGAATTGTAGTCCAGCAAAACTGGAGGGCATCTAGTTGCAAAAGATCAGTTTGTTCTGTTAAGTACAGTTTATTCATTACCTCAGCCTGCAAAATGCTGGGATCACGCAAATGAGTATTTTCATTCTGTCACATTCAGTAATGAGATGTAAAGCTGGCTTAATATTGAATGTATGCAAACAATAGTGATAATAAAGAATTCAGGAAGAACTTTAGTAAGATTAATAGCCAGAAATGTTCACCCCGGGCTGTTGGTGTGAAGGCAAATCAGGCAAAAAGTGCTTAGCTTGTTTTGTGGAGGCAGTGCTTCATTCTGACAGCAAGAGTCCTGAAGGAGCTAATTGTTGTCAGAGAACATTATCTTTAAAATATTTCCAGAGCTGTGCCTGATCACATTTCTGTTCCTGATGGGGAAAGGCCGTGAAACATTACCATTATTCGTTTTAATCAGCAGTTGAGCCAATTTCCAAGTGTGGTATTTTTATCCCTGCAGCTCAGATTATTTTATTAATAAGTATATATTGTAGCAAAAGGAAGGATGAGGAAAAAAAAACATTTTACCATGCTTAGTTTTGTCCTGTTAAGGTTTCAGATAGTAATGTCTAATAGGGAAGCTTAATTGAACTGTTCCTCTTTTGTTTTCTGGAGTAGAGGAGCGTGAGACACGTTTATCAGACTTTTTTTTTAAACTGCAATTTGTAGCTAATCCAGTAAGATAATATCTGCTTTAATAGCTAATTTCTTTAAGAATGCTGAAACTGACTGTCAGATTTATTCTCTAAGCTTCCTTTATTCAGTGCGCTCTGACAAATATCCCTGCAAGAGAAATAATTTCTACCTCACATTCCTGACGTGCTTTGTGTAATGTCCTTGATGAATGGTAGCTATAGGCTTGCCTAAAGGGATGCTGTGATTTTGTGGTCCTGATTGCCTTTTTCTTCTGAAGAATGTTACTCCTCTTCTCCTTAAGAGCCTTAGGGTGTGTGTGTGTGTGTGTGTGTGTGTGTGTGTCTGCAGAGAAAGGTATCAGTGCTGAAATAGATATGATAGAGAACACAGACTATTTGTCCACGTATCCCCCATACTCACTCCATCACATAGATCCATTTTTGCCTTGCTATCTGGTCCATGCACATCTAGAACAAGAGCATCAGCAGGGCCCAGTGAAGGTGCTGCCACCTGGCTAACTAAATAAACAAAAGGTTTGGCTCACAAAGCACGCATAGAAGGTATTTGCATGTTAAAGCAAATAAACTCTTTTCATTCCTATGGTCACTGTCAGTATTACTTTATCCAACAGAAAAGTGTTTGTGGGCTAGTAACAGAGAAGCATTGGCTATAGGACATCTTGAATAATTGAATGAGTCGTTATTAATTAATAGTCCTTGCTTCCTCTGATGGCATGTTCTGAATGAAAAAAGGGCTCCTTGAAAGAACTGTACATGATTTGAGTGGCACTTTCTTGATTCAAAACTTTAGTAAGCTATTAAATGACCCAGGCACAACCTTTCCTGGACTGGAATAGCTAGGCTTCCGGGATTTATGTCCTAATGACCTTGTGAACAGATGACTGCAAAGACTGTCTAGAAGTTGGAACTGGGGCAGAATACAGCTTCTAGCTTCTTTAGTGGACAGTTGCCACCATCTCTCAATGCATTAAAGATCCAGCTGTTCCCCTGGGCATAAGGGCTAGAAGGTTAAGCACATTCTGCTGGTTGATTGGTTTTATTGCTTTTTTCTGTTGTAAGTTGGGAATGATTTTTTTCGACCTCAGACATTTGTTATTTTGATTGTTGGCTTTATTTTATTATTTGGTGTTAACACTTGTACGCTGCCCAGATTCATTGCTAGGAGATGTGGTGATATAAATAGTGTAAACAAATAAATAAAATATTTTTTCTTTACTCACTATGGTAAATATTTTCTTATTTTTCTTTCCTGACACCATTAGAGTCTATTCTGAGGAGGAAAGACAGATCTCCCTTTTGATCATTTCTTGTTTTCTTTAACTTTGTTCATCCAGGATCTCTTAATAAATGCCTTTGAAACCGATGCACAATGGGCTGCAGTAAATTTCATTTCATTGGTTGAATGTTGACGTTTTCCTGTGACCATAACAGATTTCAAGGCATTAACACTCTCCAAACAGTTCTTTGAATACAAACATGTTACAAACCATACAAGTAACTATAAACAAATGCTGTGAAGAAATAAAGATGTATAAGATTTGTTTGAAGTGTTATTTAACTAATTGATTCATCTGAAGCATCTTGTTCAAGCTAGATGCTGTTTCATTCATCAATATTCATGTTAAGATTTGGCTAAGACAAAGACTGTAATCCTAAAATAACTCCTGTTCGCAAACTGTTGGTTTCTTTTTTTACTAGGCTATTTGTAAATACAAAAAATGATTGGAAAAACTAAAAACTGGTGATCTGCTAAAAGGACATAAAGTACGATTGCTTCAGTTTGTATTTAGAGTACTAAATGGTAGGGCCATGCTGTGCTTCAAAAAGTGCGTCAGCGTGCAAACATAGCATTTGTCTGCAACACTTTAAGGAGCATGGCTGCCTGAAGGTATTTTAGACAAATGCTGTTTTGTACCCCCGTGCTCTCTGAAGCTCTTTTTGGAAGCTGAATTTAAAATGCTGCTGAGCCCTACTAAATTTCAGTGTTCAGTCTGAATGAGAATTAAACTGGTACCTATGGACCATGGCAATCTGTTCAAATAGAAGAACGTTTCAGTAACTTTATTTTTTAAAAAGTGTGAAAATATGTTCACCACAGTATTTTTTTTGTCACTCTCACAGAAGTTTGCGCTTAATTGATAAGGTAGCATTTCACACTCGTTACGAATCAATGGAACTCTCACTCTTCCAGAACATGCTATTAAGACAGATGGAAGCTGCCAAGGATACTCTTTTTAAAAAGTAAGTTCAAATATCTATTTAATGATTTATGTCCCTCAGACTGAAAGGATGGGCACAGCTAAAGTTGTGGCTGAATATTCTCAAGCTGTCACTGAGCAGAGTTTTCGGCCAAAGTTGCAAGACTAATTTTAAGTCAGACGTGTTTGCCAGGCTACAGCTTCCTGCATTTGACATCAACATATCACCTAACTCTGTGTACTATTATTATAAGTTCCTTATTTGATATTACTTGTTACATTTTTTGTCCTGAGGTTTTAAAATATATTTTTTAATTCTTTGTGCTATTCTGATATGTGTAAACCACCCAAAATCCACGAGGGGGAAAGCAGTAGATGAATCACATACATAAAGACAAATATAAAGATTAAAAAGTTCAGTAATAGTGACACCTGAAATTTCTCCAGAATTTTAAGAAATGTCACGTTTTGCTTTGGAGAGATTTTAGCTGTATCTTGCAACTTAACCTCCTTTGAAAAGACTTCTCTAGTGGTTAAGGCAATGGGCTAGAAACCAGGAGGCTGTGAGTTCTAGTTCTGCCTGAGGCCTGAAAGCCAGCTGGGTGACTTTGGGCCAGTCCCTCTCTCTCAGCCCAACCCACCCCACAGGGTGGTTGTTGTGGGGAAAATAGGAGGAGGGAGGAGTATTAGGTATGTTCGCTGCCTTGAGTTATTTATAAAAATAATAAAGGTGGGATAAAAATTGAATGAATGAATGAATGAATGAATGAATGAATGAATTTTGGATTGCATTCAGTGGTTTCATTCCATTGATAGATATTGTTCTCTTAGTGGAGGAGTCTCTTAATACTGTGGAATTTTAGGCATCTAAAGTCCCCTTCCAAGAATGGAGGGGCTCTGTATAGTAGATCTGAGCTATGCACAGTATTGGGGAGAAGAGTAACAGGACATCTCATTATGTCGGAGATGCACCTTTGCCTTAGTTTCGAATGTCAGAACTGCACTGGAAGCCCTTGTTAAATTTTGTGGGGATTAGCAACGCCTCTTGTTAAAACTGAATGTTGTGACCATAGGGGGTGTGAGATAAGCGATGAAGAAGGAACCACTGAAAGTGACCCAGTCCCTTAAGCAAGGGCTATGGCTACGGCTACGGCTCAATCCCGCAAGAGATGTTGGGAGGGAGAGTGCTTGACATGGACCAGAAAGAGGGCAAGCTCGCACAATTTAATCACTCTTGTCTTTCTCAACCACCTTGATTCCAACAATCAGCAGGAAGGCGAAAGCAGGAAAAAAATGGAAGAGTTCTACATATTTTCTTTTAGTGTGTATTAGTTTTTACTATTGTAATTATACTTTTTAATAAAATCACTGTGTATGTGTATGTGTATGTATATGTATATACGGTATGAAAGGTCCCCTGGGCAAGCACCAAGTCACGTCTGATCCTTTGGGGGGACGCCGCTTTTGCGACGTTCTCTTGGCAGACTATAGAGCGGGGTGGTTTGCCATTGCCTTCTCCAGTCGTCACCTTCCCCAGCAAGCTGGGTGCTCATTTCACCAACCTCGGAAGGATGGAAGGCTGAGTTGACCTGGGCTGGCTATTTGAGAACCCAGCTTTTGCTGGGATCGAACTCGGGTCGTGGGGAGAGTTTCGGTTGCAATACTGCCACCTACCCCTCTGCGCCACACGAGGCTCTTATGTATATGTATATGTATATGTATATGTATATGTATATGTATATGTATATGTATATGTATATGTATATGTATATGTATATGCATATATGGGGGGGCAGCTGCGCTGTCGTGGGACGTGATGAGCTGACCTGGCTGCTAGCTAGGGCCGGAGTGGGGAGATTTTGAGTGAGCAGTCTCCTTGGTAGAGTGAGGTATTTGGGAGTTAAGGACTAGAGCCCTGGGGGTAAACCCACCTCTTCAGTTGCTGCGGGACATGCAAAACTGGAGAGAGAGAGGAAAGGAGATGAGAGTAACAATTTGTTGCTGGAGTGCAAGGAGAAGCTGGAGAGAAAAAGCTGGAGAAGGGCTGGAGAGTGAAGTGAGGTGTGCAGGGCAAGCGTCAATTCCTGTTCGAGGTGAGGAGAAGAGGCAGAGGGACAAACTCCACCCGGCACCCCAGAGCCTGGAGGGCGAGAGGGGATCTGGCTGGTTGCAGGCAGCAGCGTCACCCAAGGTCCTGGAGAGGGAAGGGAGGGGGAATCGGCTGCCAGGACGGAAACCCTGGCTTTGATGGAAGACTGGGCAGAAGACACAGCAGGAGGATCTTCCCCCAACTCAGAAGGGACAGTGTTTTGGCTGAGCTGGGAAGAAAGTCAAGCAACGCTGAGCGCACTCCAGTAATCCCTCTCCTCTCCCCTCCCCTCCCCTCCCCTCCCCTCCCCTCTCCCCTCCCCTCCCCTCTCTTTTCCTCTCTCTTATCAAGATGAAAAAGGGGGGAGGGAGGAGGAGAAGTAGAGGGGGAAAGTTGCTGGTAGGAAGGGGTGGGAAGTAACCTGACTCCAGCATTGTGTTATTCACCCTGTTGTAGATACCTTCTGTATATGTAAAAAACCTTTGTCCATTGTCACCTTTGCTTTGTAAATCACCCCCGGTCTAAAAAAGAACCCTGTCACACTGGGTTTGACAGTAGTACAACTGAATTCCAGGCATAGCCTATTGCACAGTACTAGTCATACAACTGGCACTGACAATAGTTCTGGTATGCTTGGGAGGGTCAGTTACTCCATGTTTACACGAGGCAAGAACTTTTACCGAAGAGGTGTCCCTGGTGTGAAATCTTCTATCAAAAAAGTCTGTCCAAGTATTTGTATTGCAACTTCTGTGATGCCGTACTGTAGAAAAACATTCTTTTTCACCTAGAGATACATTTGCTGTCCACTAGTTAAATATTTCAGTATTCTGTGTTACTGCTTTATTTGTGTGTGTGTGTGTGTGTAATGATTTGCCACCCTAAAATCTAGAAAAAATGAAGGACAATATATAATTTTTACAAATACATATGTGTAAGATTATCCCAAAATACATAAATTGGGGTAGGAACAAATAACTTTTACCACAAACGAATGACAATGTTTTCAGATTACATTTTGTGAATTTGTTTCTTTTTCATCTATAATTTTATTCATGAAAGAGGTGAATAATAGGAGTTTCATATTACAGGCAGCTGATATTAGTAACTGGATTATTTAAAATGGAGCATGTCCATTTACGTCTAACTTTTTGGGAGGGTGAGATCATGGTGAATAACAATTATTCTTAAGTGTATGGACTTGGAAAAAGGGATTATCTTGAAATGTCTCCAGCAAAGCTAAATGGCCTCTCCCATTCAATTTTTTTTTGTGATGACTATAGCCGAATTTTTAATCTAAGGGAATTTGAAAGAGTTCTTGGTTTCTTAAAAAGCAACATAGCACAACAAAGCCTGGTACAGAAGTTTTATACTACACTTACTTTCAAAGCCAGTCTCCCAGATCCAAATAATGACCATATCAATTCAGATAAGGCATTGACATGGCTCTATTCATAGAACACACCTAATATAATCAGCTGATAATACAACCGAATTCCCTTTGCAATGGTTTTGGTGACACACGATCACATTAACTGGCTCAAAAGTCACCCTGCCCATATTCTCCAGGGAAGGAGAATATGGCCAAGCCTTGCAGCAGTAGACTACTTGTTTGCATTTGGGAGGGGATAGGAAAATTTTTAGAGGGCACAAAAGGTCATGCTGCACATTTTTGAAGCATCATTTGGTGTCATCTCTGGTTGTAAGTAATTCCAGGAGAAGTGTCAGTTGTCAGGAGTGTCGGGAGTTGCCAGTAGCCCATTGGCGTGGGGCTTAGTTGGTCTCTGTGGCCCATCAGTGTTCAGTGACTGCTGGCATCTGGCTTCTGGTAGTCAATTCTACAGTGGACAGCTAGGCTTTTCCAGCTGCTTTTTTGTTCCCAATTGTGGGAGGTCGATGGTCTTAATGGATGGGCCCAGCCTATTGGCCCACTTTTGCCTTTAAGTCCTTTTTGGACTTTTTCAGATTAGGAGCAAACTGTCCAATAAACTTTGCTTTATATGTTATTCAACCATACAAAGATTTTTGGTAAAAGATATATTTCTGCAAATTACAAAAATGTTCCCCCCTCCCCCTTCTAGGTGGTTTCCAGAAGTGCAAAATATCTATTACCAAGGCAATAAACGAAAGCAGGTGCCTACCAATGCCAGCAGTGCCCAATTAGAGGCTTTCTTCAACTGTGCCGCAGCCTTAATGACCCAGCAACTGCAAAGTCTAGCTTTAAATTCAATGGAGGACTTCACAAATTTAATTGTGCAACCTAAGGTAAGTAAGATTTTCTGACAAGCTTACCAGCCTTTCCACATTGTTCCAGGTGACTCTTGAAAAAAAAAAAGTATTTTTTTTTAAGTGTAAAAGGCAAGCTTCTGTTTAGAAAGAGGGAATATATAAAAAATAAAAAATTCCCTTCTCACCCCTATGGGTGGTATGTGTCTTCCTCAGCCTCGGGTCCTCTACCAGAAGCTGGGGAGTTTGAGGGTTCTGCGCAGTTTCTTAGCTGTTCCTAGCACTGCACTCTTCTGGACAGAGAGCTCTGAGGTTGTTCCTGGGGTCTCTTGGAGCCACTCTCCCAGCTTGGGGGTCACTGCCCCAAGTGCCCCTACCACCACTGGAACCACTTTGGCCTTCACTTTCTGCATCCTCTCTAGTTCCTCCTTCAGGCCCTGGTACATCCCCAGCTTCTTATACTCCTTCTTCCTGATGTTGCTGTCACTTGGCACTGCTACATCTATCACCACTGCTGTCTTCTGGTCCTTGTCTACTACCACGATGTCTGATTGATTGGCCAGTACCTGCCTGTCTGGATCTGGAAGTCCCACAGGATCTTAGCCCTGTCATTCTCCACAACCTTCTGTGGAATCTCCCATCTGGACTTGGGAGGGTCTAGCCCATACACTGCAGATGATCCTGTACACAATGCCAGCTACTTGGTTGTGCTGTTCAGTGTATGCTGTTCCTGCCTGCATCTTACACCCTGCCACTATGTGTTGGACTGTCTCTGAGGCCTCTCTGCACAGTCTGCACCTCAGGTCCTGTCTAGTGTGGTAGACCCCTGCTTCTATGGATCTGGTGCTTAGTGCCTGTTCTTGTGCTGCTATGATCAGTGCCTCAGTGCTGTCTTTTAGTACAGCCCTTTCCAGCCGCTGGTAGGATTTCCGAAGGTCAGCCACCTCAACTATCTGTCAGTGGTACATCCCATGCAGGGTCTTGTCTTGCCATGGCACTTCCTCTGCTTGATCTTCCTTCCATGTCTGCTGCTGCCTCAGGCATTCCCTCAACAGCTCATCTTTAGGTGCCATCTTACTGATGTACTTCTGGATGCTCTGGGTCTCATCCAGGACAGTGGCTTGGACACTCACCAGATCCCGCCATCCCTCTTTCTGCCTGGTATACAGTCTCTGGGGGTTGGACTTGGGGTGGAAGCCTCTGTACGTTGTGAGGAGCTTCCGGGTCAGCAGCCTCCATGTCCTCCTTTGGCCAGCTCACTATACTGGCAGGGTATCTGATGACTGGCAGGGCATACATGTTGATGGTGTGGATCTTGTTCTTCCCATTGAGCTGGCTCTTTAGGACCTGTCTTATCCTTTGGTGGTACTTGGTTGTTGCTGTCTTCCTTGCCTCCTCATCGTGGTTCCCATGTGTCTGTGGGATACCAAGGTACTTGTAGCTGGTCTGTATGTCTGCTATGTGGCCTGCTGGTAGTTTCACCCCATCATCCTTATCTACCTTCCCTCTCTTTACTACCATGTGGCCACACTTCTCCAGTCCGAATGACTCACTGTAGATCTGTGTCAGGTGGATCAGTGAGTTGATGTCTCATTCACTGATCTCATATAGCTTGATGTCATCCATGTAGAGGAGGTGGCTGATGGTAGTTCCACTCTTGAACTTGTATCTGTATCCACTTCTTGTGATAATCTGTCTGAGGGGGTTCAAGCTCATGCAGAACAGCAGTGGGGACATCGCATCACCTTGGTATATGCCACACTAGATGGCCACTTGTGCAAGCTGCCTTGAGTTGACTTCCAGCGTTCTTGAGGAAGGTCCTGAGTGTCCTGTTGACTTGTATAGCACCAAACATTCACAGATCCATGTGTGTGGCATTGAGTGATAGACTTTCCTGTAGTCAATCCAGGCTGTGCTCAGATTGGTCTGTCTAGACCTTGAGTCTTGGGTGACTGCTCTATCTATGAGCAGCTGGTGTTTGGAGGCTCTGGTGTTGTTCCCAATGCCCTTCTGAGCTGTGCTCATGTACTGGCCTATGTGCTCCTGCAGCTTGGCAGCTATGATGCCTGATAGGACTTTCCATGTTGTGGGGAGGCAGGTTATTGGCTGGTAGTTGGATGGTGTTGTTCCTTTTTTGGGGGTCTTTCATGATCAGCACTGTCCTACCTTGTGTTAGCCAGTCTGGGTGGGAGCCTGCTGCTAGCAGCTGGTTCATCTGTGCTGCTAGGGGTTCATGCACTGCTGTTAGTTTCTTTAGCCAGTGGGTGTGGATCATGACTGGGCCAGGTGCTGTCAAGCTCTTCATGTTCTTGACCCGCTGTTGGATGTCTGCTACTGTGATGGTGACTGGTTCCTGCTCTGGAAGACTTATGCAGTCTGCTCTCAGGTCCTGCAGCCACTTTGCACTGGTGTTATATGTCTTCTCTTCCTCCCATATGTTCTTCCAGTACTGTTCAGTTTCTGCTGTTGCTGGCTCTGCTGTTACTGTGTTGTTGCACTGCAGTTGGGAGTACACCTTGGACGGTTCTTTGGCAAACAGGGCATTTATCTTCTCGGCCTTTACTTCTCTAGTGTATCTCCTTAGCCTGGTAGCCAGTGCTGTGAGCCTTTGTTTAGCAGTCTCTAGGGCTTCAGATGGAGTCAGGCCCTTGTATTTTTTCAGTAGCTGAGTCTTATCCTTAATCTCCACACCCTTCTGTAGTTCTACCAGCTGACTAACTTCTCTCTGAGCTGCCTTGATCTTAGCCTCCAACCTCATTTTCCAGGGGGGGTATGTACTGCTGTTCTTCTTGACCATGTAGCCAAGCATCTCCACAATTACAGCGGCTGTAGCGTATACTAGTTCATTGGTTTGAGTTATAGTGGTAGTAGGGATTGTCGCGAGGGCTCTATTGGCATCTCCTAGCATACTATCTGATGGTACTTCTCCACTGAGCCTTGGTAATCGGTCTCGAGACTTGACTGTAGCTAGTCTATCCATGATCTTTTGCCTCATATCAGCTGCTGTGCTCTGTAATGGAGTGGGTGGCAGCGACGTTCCAGCTTCAGGTGTTGGCTAGACCTCCAGTTGTTCTTCCGGGTCTTCTTGAGTCTGGGATATAATGTGTAGTTGGTCTATCTCAAGTTGTGAGAGCAGCTTCCTCTTCACTAGGTTGAAGTGTTGGGTAACTAGCTGTTTCTCAGTTAGTGTGGATGCAGGTCTTCTGTCCATCCATAATTCCCTCATGTGTTTCATATATCCCCTCTCATTAGGTCTGCTGTTGTAGTAGCATTCCATCAATTCCAGGTTCTCTTGTCTCATCCATGTATGGTTTGTTGCAGTAGCACACTTATTGTCAGATTGTCCTGGTTCCCCAACGTCTGACCTGGACCTTGTTAATCGGGGCGATGTCCGAGCCGGCATGATTCTCTTAGTTTGTGTCACTCTCATACTTGAAGTAGGCAGGTGAAGCATTAGGGAGTCTTTCCCCAAGGCCCTCTACTGGTAAGGTAGGTACAGATGGGATTTGAACCCCTGTCTTCCACCCACTCCAAAGATGGTGCTCTAACCACTACGCTATCCAGCCACTCCAGTAATATAGATAGTGTGTGTGTGTGTGTTTGTGTGTGAAAGGTGAAAGGTCCCCTGTGCAAGCACCGAGTCATGTCTGACCCTTTGGGGGGAAGCCGCTTTCGCACCGTTTTCTTGGCAGACTATAGCGGGGTGGTTTGCCATTGCCTCCCCCAGTCATCACCTTCCCCAGCAAACTGGGTGCTCATTTTACCGACCTCGGAAGGACGGAAGGCTGAGTCGACCTGAGCCGGCTACCCGAGAATCCAGCTTCCGCTGGGATCGAACTCGGGTTGTGGGGAGAGTTTCAGTTGCAATACTGCTGCCTACCACTCTGTGCCACACGAGGCTCTGTATAATATATATAAGATATAAGATATAAGATATAGATGGATAGAATATAGGAGCACTCAGGGCTGTGACTCCTAAGCTGGGAGAGTGGCTCCAACAGATCCCAGGAGCAACCTCAGAGCTCTCTGTCCAGAAGAGTGCAGTGCTAGGAACAGCTAAGAGACTGCGCAGAACCCTCAGACTCCCAGGCCTCTGGTAGAGGACCCGAGGTTGAGGAAGACACATGCCACCCATAGGGGTGAGAAGGGGATATTTATTTATTTATTTTTAAAAGGCTGGAATTATACTGTAGTTTTATTATGTGCTATGTGCTATGTGTTGATGGGTGGGAGGGTTATTAACAAAATTTCAACACAGCTTCTTCTGGGACTGGACTTGGGAGGTTGATCTTCCAGAGGAAGATTTATGGTGAAGCCCAAGTAGGATTCATGTTTCCAATCAATCAATCAATCAATCAATCAATCAATCAATGTAAATCTATAGAGGAGGTGGGGGTTGAATGGTCTCTTCTAGCCCGTTTAATATTTTGAAAACCTGACACGCTTATACTAATGCTTTGCACAGGCATTTTCGCCTTCCGTGTCACTTTCTAGAAGGACTGTGTGGCTACTTGGTGTTGTGTGGTCATAGCCAAAGCAGAACCCATCCCATCTCTCACATTCTCAGATTTTGCATTGTTTTGAGTTGTGTTGTTCTTTTAGTATCCTCCTCAGTAATGGATTTATTTCTCTCTGAGCAGAAATCTATCCAAGCCTTTGAACACCCTGGATTTATAATGCGACTGATTCTTGAGAATGAGAATATTATATTTGAACCTGAGTTTAGTGACTACGAAGCCATATTTATGAATACTTTTACAATCATGGTAAAAGCTGTTAATATGTTTCCAAGAGTAGAGACCAAACTTTATTCAAAGTTGGTAAGGAATACTCTAACTATATTATTTTTGGTTTTTTTAAGCAAATGTGTTTTCTGAAGAGCTTCCAATTCCCCAATCCCTCCTTGTGAATTCTCTGTACTTGCATATACTGTATCCCCATGTTGCACATATATCTCTTTTCTAGTTCTTCCAGGCAGCTGAAAAAAGTAATTAAAAGCAAATAAAAAAATCAAGTTACTTTTAAAATTAAGATTAAACAGTAAACCATGCATACATTTGAGCTGTGATTATCTTATGTGAGGTTACCATAAGCATGCTTCATTTAAGGGCTGTATTGAAGTATTTCCTGTGGCTTTTACAGTAACGTGGGTGGAGTGGTAAACCATGCAGGAGTGGCCTTTTCCCCCTCCTTCCACAATTGCTAATGAAAGGGAAATAATTTGTACCAAAAAATAATTTTAGACTGATACAAAAGATTACCAATAGCGGGGAACATTGCTGTGGATAGAACAGATATAAGATACCCTTAAGGGGGTGTCACCCCTTGTCACATACATTTGCTGATGACTCTGGTCCTTTTCAGTCATGCCACACTTAGTTGCTGATCAAATGCTTTGCTGGCTGAATGTTCCTCTAGCATATTGGAGCTTCCACTTGCATCCTGTAGCCCAGATTTCCCCACCCTTTGCCCTCTAAACGTGTTGAGTAAGATTCTCATCGTTCTTCATAAACAGAGACAGGTTGGCAGGGATGATCAACATATCTGAAGAATACCACGTTGGGGAAAGCTGAAACCGTTCCTCAGCTACATGATGTTCAGTGTAGGATTGCACACTTAGTCTAAGTATTAACTGATTAATTTTATTATTGGTAAAAAAGAAATTCTATTATTTTGAAAGCCTGAAAGCAAAACCAAATCCATGAATTTGAAACCTATCATCCTTGATGAAATTTTGGAAGCACATAAGCAGAAAATTAAGGAAGAGATTGCCAAGGAGAGCGTGGCACCAAATGAACACCTCAAACTGTATGATAAATACCACGATTTGATAACCAGGCAAGCAGAGCGGGACATTGATCAATTCCTCTCAGAGGAGCACACATTTGAAGAAATAACAGCAGAAGTTGCCAGGTATCAAAACATCCGTGATGACATTCAGTACAACTCCAGAAAGGTAGTGTATCCATTCAGTGAAAAATCTGTTTTTATTTCATGTTCTCCGATACAGTATGCTTTGAAGGAAAATCATAGTAGTACTGCAGGTGTAGTAGTTTCATGGTCTTACATGGTTTTGTCCTGTGTATGAGCCCAGGCAGTGTATTCATACCTGTATGTTTGATAACATATACCCTCTAACCAGCATTCTTTGTGCCAGATCTTATGTGTAGTCACTAATCGCTGGCGTTCAAGTCAATAGTATGGAATACATGTTTTTCATCACAGAGAAGCTAACTTTGCTTGGGGTATTATTAATGTTCTCTCTAAACTGTGCTTATCTGCTTCTATGCCATGGGGTAATATTGGGTATTATATTATAAAAATTGGTTGGCAGGCTAAACACTCAGAAGGAATTGCTTATCCCCAAATATTTTGCAGCTTTTTTGGGGTGGGTGTGGGGAGAGGTTAACTCCAGGATGACAAAGCGCTGCATAGAACTATGGTTGGGGAAGAACATTTTGTTCTTTTTTGGAAAGAATCACTGTGGTAGAACCGCTTTTTCATTAAACAGGGAGACCCCAAAGAGAAGAGTGTACCATGAGTAAAGACCCAAGATATAAATTCATTTAATAAAATACATGAGAGCCTTTCTGCAGAAAGCCAAAAGCTCATGTGTTCATAACAGCCAGTTAGAATTTCTTCCAAGATTATATTCATAAGATGGGACAAAGATTTTCCCCACTTTATTTAAAATAAAAAGTATAATTGTACAGAGGGGTGTGAGGCACACTTGTCTTTTCCTGGAGAGCCGGACTGGAATGTACCTTGGATCCTGCTAGTATGTTAAGATAGCATGCTCCCCCAGGAACAATGGAATAATGGAATAAGGACGGCAAATGGGGAATGTGTCCTTTTTCCCCCTGAACCAAGACAGGCTGGCATCTTGAAAGAGCAAGTCTCACCAACCTTCTGCAAGGACAACCTGTGCTTTCCAAGCGCTCCCCTGTTGCACGAAGAAATCCCCTGTATCATCGTGTTGCATGGCTTCCTTGGCGTGGTTCCCCATCATGCCATATTAGCTTAAAAAAAGGCAGAGGGGAGGGAGACCCAAGGGCATGTCATAAAATGAAGCAAGGGAGGTGTAGCCCTCCCCTCAGAAATTTGTGGGGAAACTGCTTGTCCCCCATTTGTTTCTCCCCCACAAATGAAAAAAAAAAACTGGCCAGAACAATACTGGCATTGGATTCAATGCTTCTGAGAGGCTTTCAAGGAGGACATGAGGACAATAGCAATTAGTATAAAGACAGTGAAGGTTGCTCTGCCATCCTTTTCAAGATTTGGCAGCCATCACTGTGTCCCGTGGAAGTGAATTCCATGGTGTAATTATGTAGGTGGTGAAGAGGTGCTTCCCTTTGCCTTGCGTGACATGGTCTGGAGCCCCGGCTTTGCAGTCAGGGACTCCCTGTTTCTTAGCCAACTCTGAAAGAAACCATTTTAATTTGGTTTTCAGGGTTAAATTTTAGAATCTTAGTCAAAGTGCACTTTGGATAGTTTAGGACTATCCTAAGTCTGGGAATGGAAACAGGTTGAGATGTTCCCTGCATTGCACTTTCCGCAATCCCAATCTGTACCACTGAAGTAAATATACAGTGTTTGGTAGCTAAATGTTTTTAGCTTGGAGAGCAAAAGGTATGCAACTTTCTTGTAGCTTATAACTGCTGTAATATTTATCAGCAGTAAAATAAAACAAATGTAAAGGTTTCCCGCAGAGTGTTCCATGCAGTCTGAGGTCAAGGCCTTGACAATCTCCTTAGCTAATATTTGTCCTAGGAATGCACACTGGAAGGAGCAGGGTGGACTAGCAAATAAGAACCATTTCTACTTCCCACTTTGTAATCCCTGTTTGGAGTTTTAATCTTTTTATTCAAAGTACTGGTCTATTATCAACGTCCTCCATCTCTTTCAGAGCCCATTATAACTGATATAACTGAAATTCCTCACAGCTCTTATCTCTTTTTTGAGTAGAGTATCTCACAACTGCCGTGAATCGGAAGTCAGCCATCTACTTTTAATAATACACTACTGCCAATGACCTGCAGAGTCATTTTAGGCCATCAGAAACAAAGCAGAACAAAAACTTGGTATCCCTAGGGATCTTTGTGATATTTGGAAAATGTATTATTGATTTTTGCTGGCAATCCTGTTCTCATCAATGCCTGTGCTCTAGTGCATTCGTCTAGGAATGTTTGAGTTACACTGTGATGAACTGATCAGATCGCTGGCAAAACGAGCTGATTCTATTTGTTCCAAAATCATTGCCAAAATGTTCAAAGATCATCAAGAACTAACTTTAAGGTAAATGTCTTATTTGGAAAGATGCAAATAATTGTGGCTCTGATCCAGTTGTGGTTGCAGGCAGCAAACTGTTCTCAGCAATTGATGCCTGCAGATGGGAATATTCTTGAATTATGTCCTATCTGTTCTGAAATCATTGTATTGTGGGTGCAGAACTGTGTCTATGTGGGAAGTGGTAGCATGCTTGCAAGACTGGTTCTCGACATGTTCCATTTATGCCAGTAGTATGACATTATGGTGTCTGTGTCTTGATGTATAGTATGTCATTACACATTTCATCAAGGAGCTCAATTAGAATTGCTAGAACTGTGGTTTAAGCATAGAGGGAATCAGCTCTCTTCTGTCCTGCTCTCTTTCCTTGCAGCCTTCCACAAGGTTATGGCCAACATTTCTGGTCCAATAATAGTTGCCTGGAAGTGGGGAGCGTAGGCTGGTTTCTTTTCCTCTCTTTGCTTGCTTGCTTGATTAGAAGCTCAGGATGGTGTAGATAGCCCTCCCTCCTCTGATTTTTTTTTCTCTGCAAGCGCAACCCTGTAGGGTAGATTGGCTTGAACAAGAGTGACTGTCCCAAATCTCCCACTGAGTTTCTGTGGCTGAGGGAGGACTCGAACCTGACTCTTTCTACTTGTAGTCCCACACATTAACTTACACCACACTGATGCTCAGCTTACTATTTTATTTTATTTTATTATTTTATTTTTATCCTGCCTTTATTATTGTTATAAATGACTCAAGGTGGGGAACATACCTAACACTCCTTCCTCCTCCTATTTTCCCCACAACAGCAACCCTGTGAGGTGAGTTGGGCTGACAGAGAGGGACTGGCCCGAGGTCACCCTACTGGCTTTCATGCTTAAGGTGGGACTAGAACTCTCAGTCTCCTGGTTTCTAGCCTAGCACCTTAATCACTAGACCAAACTAGCAGGCCCCTTCAATCAACCATCTCAAGGTGCTTTGATGCTGCAGGTCTTTCGGTTTGTACTCTTATAGTTTGTTGCATATGCATGGGAGAGGTGTGTGCATTACATATTTGCTTTTCCAATTCAGGCTATGTGAGGAGTTTGAGAAGATAGCAGAGAAAGCCCTTTCCACTCCATCAAATACGCATGAGTTAATGGAATTTAAGGTATGCGTTACTTGGTAAATGGGAATAGTTATACTCTTTTGAAAATGAAAAGCAAAGATTCTCTGAATTCTAAGGAACCTTATGTAGCATGCAGAAGCATTTCTGGAAACAAAACAACTCATTAAGGGCAAGTTGCCCTCCTTGATCTTAACTGAAATAAGCCTGGATATTTTGCTTCTGTGTTAAAATCTAACTTTACACAGACAACAAAGCAAGGATCTTTCAAGTTATTTCAAGTTTAGTGGAAAATATTTCAAGCAAGGAGAGGCAACCTAAAGCTCCAGGGCTGTATGAAGTCTTGGAGATCTTTATGGCCATTGTAGCTAAAAACTGATCGCAGAGTATCCCACCAAATACAGTGGGGAGAAAGACAAAACATTCGTCTTTTGTCTTTCTTGCATTAGAAGCCCTAAATTAGATGTAGCAAAGTAAACAAGCAACAAAACAACACAGCTCCCCAACCCACCCACCTAGGAAAAAAAAATTGGTCTTACCTATGCATGTGATATGGTACCACCCATTTGGTATCACCATCCCGTTCATTATGTTCCTCCTATGTCTAAGAAATGTTAAGCACAGCCTCCTGCTATTAAATGTTGCAGACTTCTGGGTTTTGAAAACTAGCCTGCACTATTAATATTCAGTGAAACAAAACTATTTCATTGAACAAGACACACCATGGAGATAATCCAATATTTTACAAGTTGGTAATGGAGCTTTTTGAAGGTGGTAATGATAGCTGTTTAAAAGACTGGGGTGAGATACTAGGGCACTTTTCTATCTAGCAAACTCCCTGGGGCTATACACTGTTTTACAGATGTGTTAAACAATTGATTTACTTGTTCATTTTTTGGGCTAAAAGAGATAAGGTAAAATCTCTTTTTATAAAGCTCACTTTCTGATGTCTTTATGGAAATGTCCGAATGATTTTCTGGCAACCATACAGAAGTGGTTTGCGGCGGTGCTATTTTTTGGCTTCCCAATCTAACTTGGTGCTCCCCCATTCAAATATGATCCAGCTCCAGGCATGCACAGGTGTTTAGCCTGGTTAAGGTTGATGAAATGCTGCCATCCACATGGAATAAATGGGAAAGGAAGGAGACCCTGCACTGGATATTGAAATGTTATAGTATCAGTTCAGAACTATAGACTTGTTGACTCTAAGAGCCGCATAGTCCCATTCAGTGTGTATTCTGGTAGACTCATGAATGCTAATCTCTACATAAAATACCAACCTGATACGTAGGATATTGAACCAGTGTGATTTTAATTTTAATGAACTTTATCCAGCATTTATTTTAGTATGCTTAAGCAAACCTTGCCCTATCCTGAAATGTGGCTGAAATAATAATTCCTCCTCCTCCTCCTCCCGCTCCCCCTCCTCCCCTCTTCCTCTGGCAAAAAAGGAATTAATTTTTCTGCAAGTAAAAGAGTTCAGAAATGACTCCAGTTGTTTAATATTTCTTCCCAACCAGGCATATATAGAGAAAGTGGAAACAGTTGACATGCTGGAAATGGAACAAAAATTAATCAGTACCAAAAATTGCCTGGCCTTCCTGATAGAATGTGCAAACTTTTCACCAGTTGATATTCGACTAAACAATAGCGTCTTTCAGTGGTATGGACGGATGGGGGAGATTTTCGATGAACATAGGAAGATCATTAAAGAAAAAACTGAACAGTTTCAAGAAGGTCTTAAAGTTAGTGTTCTTTTTACTTTGAATAGTTTGCTGAGATAACCAGATTTGCATGCAGCAGCTCTCACTTTAAAAGTGGTGGATAGCTATTACCTTGCTCTGCACAAGTGACAATGAAGAGTTTACTACATTGAATAGATATGTGGCATTGACCATATCAAAATATCTAAAAACAAATGCATTTGCTTTGATCCAGCAAGTCAGATTTACATATTTAGGCAAGCTCTATATTATTGGTGTAGATGATAATGTACACCCAGATGTTGTTCCTTACCTGCCCTGAAGTGCTTATGCAGCATTTGCATCTTTTCATGCAAATGGGGATGTTAGGCAAAACGTTTGCCTGTAATTATAGCCTGAGGCTTAGCAATACACAGTTTTTAGTATTACCTATTGGAATTTAATCCCAAACCTTTAAAAAACCGGTATCAATTGGTGCCATGGAGAAGATTTAAACCAATTACTTTGCAGGCAGTTGGCTGATTATAATACTGAAAATGCTAAATAGTTGTGAAGTTGTGCCATTACATTCCAATGCTGAACAGTTTATCTCACTTTATCTGTATTTATCTATATCTTTGTATTTGACATTTTGTTTTTTAGATGCGCTGTGAAAGATTTGTGGAGGAACTGGAGAGTTATGCTAAACAAGCTGAAGAATTTTATTCTTATGGTGACATTCAAGAGGTCAATAGATATTTGAAAAAAGCCCAAGCACTGAATACCAAGTTAGATGTAGCCGCTGATAAGGTAAGGTTTTCTGTTTTCCTTATAATTGAGGTTTTGTCTTAATTTAGTGATGGAACACTTTCCTACCATACTGAACAACACAGATTCAGTAAATGGATCTCAGGAGATCGATATTTGGAGATCTTGGAGGCTGAGAATACTTGGCCAGTGATCTGACTGAATGTACACTTTGCATTTGCATACGATTCATGTTTAAATTTGAGATCATTGTTAACTATATAAGCACAAAAAGCAGCTTTATACTGAGGGCTGTGGTCCATCTGGCTTAGTTCTGTCTATGCTGAGTAATAGCCTCTGGGGTTTCAGCAGCCAGTCTTTCCCAACCCTTCCTAGAGATGTTGGCTTTTGAACCCCAGCTCTTCTGTATCCCAAGCATGTTGGATTATCATGATGCTATTTCTCTGTGTGTTGAGATGAAATCTGTCTCCCCCAATTAAATGTTTTTATGTAATTATTCATTGACCTTATTAAAGTTAAATGAACGTTTTTATTAACATTACCTTAATAGATATACCTTTTTAAGGGTTTTGCAGAATGTTGGAGGCACCTTAAAATTAACTACATTGGCTAAACAAAAGTTTGTAGTTACCTTTAATGGAAAACCTCCACCTTCCACCCTGGTTATGTGAGTTCAGCAGAATTCTAGATTTGATGGTTCTCTTGCCAGGGATTCTCATTATCTTCCTCCATAGGAGTGCCCTGTGCGCCTTAGGATACAGAGCTCTCGATTACCACTGATTATCTAGCATTGCTGATTTGTGAAAGATCTGTGATGTGTGTGAGTTGCAGTTGGCATGCAGCAAAGTGAATTCATTTTTCATTCCCTCGAAACAATGTGATGAAGCAATCATTTATCATTTGTTCAACTTTACTATCGAATTGCTTTCCCTGATGCCTTTAATGCTTGCATTTTGGCTCTGAGACACACTCACGAGTAAGACCTTTAGGTATATATTCTCAGATTCTGTGTTTTCCTGTAACGTTATTCAATTTTATCACAAATAAGTTAACAGCTAAGCCACTTGGATATATCTCCATGTTACACTGATCTCACTAGTACTCCTGTCAAACTGTTCACCCTGGGGAGTGAATGCATGACTAACTGCTGTTTAAATACTATATTTTTATAGTGTAGAAGGTTTAAAGGGTGAAGAGGTCCCTTAAGGGCCACACTGACAGTCAGAAAAATGGGATAGAGCAATGAATAGATTTTTTAAAAACATAAGGTTAAAGTTTGTAATAAAGCAATCATGCATTAACTTTTTTTAAAAAAATCCTTGTGGCTTCTGTAGATTGATCAATTTAATGTAGAAGAGGAGGCCTATGGATGGCTGGCATCTCAGTACCCTCAGCGTAAAAAAATTCAAGATACTCTGAGTCCATACCTTCGACTTTATGACTTGACAGTAGAGTTTAACACCAAGTATAGAAACTGGATGGATGGAATATTCACTAAGGTGAATCCAGATCAAGTTGAGCAAGATACAGGAAACGCTTGGCGTGCACTGTATAAACTGGAAAAAACCTTCCATGACTCTCCAAATGCATTATTTCTAACAACAAGGATCAAGACAAAGGTGGAAGAATTTAAAGAACACATTCCATTGATTCAAGTAATCTGCAACCCTGGTTTGCAAGACCGTCACTGGGAGGCCATGTCAGAAATAGTTGGGTACTCTCTGAAACCTTCCGAAGATTCAACTGTCTCTTCTTATATTGATATGCACCTTGAGCAATATTTGGAGAAATTTGAAACCATTAGTGAAACAGCCAGCAAAGAGCATTCACTTGAGAAGGCCATGGTGAAAATGATTTCAGAATGGGATGCTATGGAATTTGTTCTCCTTTCATACCGAGAAACAGGGACTTATATTTTATCAGCTGTAGATGACATTCAAATGTTGCTGGATGACCACATAGTCAAAACTCAGACCATGAGAGGATCTCCTTTTATCAAACCTTATGAGAGAAAAATGAGGTAAAATGATTCCTAAGGGATTTGATGTTGCACACAAATGAACTTGGTTTATTTGTGAAAATGCTTTGCTCCATGGGCCAAACCTATGAGAGGGCCAAACCTATGAGAGTCAGGCTTGTTGAAAAAGTCAACTACTGATTTAATATTCAGCACAGGAAACAGAGTGGTTGGGTCATTTAATGTGTTGAGTGGGAAGCCTGTAAGCAAGAGCAGAAATATTTGGTCACTCATGTTTCTGTGGAGGGTAGAGGGAATGGCCTTGAGGGACAAGAGGAAGAGCTGCTGTCAAGGCAACAGTCAGATACAGTAAAAGAAGAAACCTGGGTCCGGGACCGAAATGTAACTGTCTCAGACAAGCCCCTCCCTAGTTCACATGAACCGGGAGGGAGGGGGGAGGTACATTCAAACTTGCAAGATTCTGTTACTGTAACTTTACAATAAAAGTAGTAGTATGGAGTCCTTGGTGCTCTCTGAGCCTTGTTGGCTCAGAGAGCAAGGCTCAGAGAGCACCAAGGACTCCACAGTTCAACCCTGAGTTAAAAATATTTGCTTTGAAAGTAGTATTAGTCTACATTACTTTGGTTTCCTAGTCTGGTCTATCTTGCAGGGCTGACAGTTTCTCCCTAAAATTCATTTCACTCCAGTTGTTGGTTTCTTCATGGGGCTCTGAGAAATCAGGCTCCACAGTTCATCTTCTGCTCTACATTAAATCAGGCCCTGCTTCTCTTACATCTAACTTGCCTAAACACTTTGGGCTATATCCAGGCTTATACAACAGGCCTTCCCATCCCCTGTGCATGCCTCAGGTTTGCCCTCGAGGGCCCTTATCCCCCCAGAGCAAATGGGGATTGTAGGCTGTGCATATGGAGTAAGGAAAAAAATACATTCTGCAAGCAGATGCTACTCTGCCAGAAGAGCCTTTTTGATTTCATAGGACTTTGGTTATCTCTGGGGTGAAAAACATTGCAAGATTCAAAATATTATCCTCCAAAGGTTATAAACAACATTTAACTGGATGGGAAAGGTTGTGCTTTTAAAAATTCTTGTCCCATTTTACTTTTTTGCCTGTGACTTGACTAGGCCTAAGGCAGGGGACTATGGTGTTCCTCCTCTTTTCACTGTGCTATTTCTCTCTCTAGGAATGCAATTATTACGGCTTTTACTAGCTCTTGGAGCTCTTTTATGGATCTGAATGTACTTTGACTAGCTCATACGTGGTGCTTCTTTTTAATAATTCAGTTCTTTGGCAGTATTCAGGGTGCACTATTGTAGAGGTTGGTACTAATTGACTGTATCTTTTATTTATGTTCGTCATGTATTTTGAAAATAGAACCTGGGACTTCTTGGTTCAGAAGTTTGAATCTGATACATGCCCAAGCTTGGGCCTGCACAGTAGTAATAAGAGCGGCAAAGAAAGCATACTTCTGCACTCCTACTGAGTCCACAGATTCCTGCTAGTGGCCCTGTTCATGATGAGTCAGATCCTTTTATGGAAGGATGGGAAAGACAAGGCACTTGCAGGCATCTGTGAAGTTTCTGCAGATCCGTTTGCAGAAGATGCTCACATTTGCTCAGGTTAAATGCCAGTTCAGCAGAACCAGGTGAGGTAAGTGAGGTGACATCTTGTGATGTCATTGGTGATTCTTTTAGCTTGTGACACCTGAGGAAGTGGACATGATCCTCTGTAGTATGAACTGTGCTGTCTCTAGTTTGCACTCATGCCCAAACTTCCTATTTTGGATGGCCAGGTATGTGTATGGATGGCTGGATTTAAGAGGTGATTATTGTCTCTCTATAGGAGGATGAAATGCCATTGGTATGACCTGTCTTGGAGAAGCAATCTCTCAGTCCAGCCCTACTGGACAACTTCTGCTCAGTCTCCAAGCTACCTTTTTAACAGAAGGGACGGTCGTAAATGCATGCTGGTTGCGAAGTGCCCGAATGGTGGTCACATGACTGTCAGATGCTGTGACGGTCGAAAATGTGAGGATTGGTTGCAAAGCCCTTTTTTTACACTGTTGGAACTTCAAACGGTTGCTAAATGAGGCAGTCAGTAAGCAAAGACTACCTGTACCATTAACTGTGATATCCTTCTGGATAACCTGAGAAAGTTGTGGATTGGAGCACTGTTTTATGATGGTTCTGCTTCTACCTGAGTATCCAGTTCCATCTTATATTTGTGGGGGAAAAATAATTGAGTCTCAGATTGCTCCAGTGTGCAGTATTATAGAGTTCATTCTTCTGCTGCATACTGTTTAACATCTATATGAAACTACTGGGAAAGGTTGTCTGTCTGTTTGGTGTGAGGTATTATTAGAATATTGATATTACTCAAGAGAGCCAGTTAGATGTAGTGGTTAAGGTATCAGGCTAGAAACCAGAAGACCATGAGTTCTAGTCCTGCCTTAGGCACAAAGCCAGCTGGGTGACCTTGGGCCAGTCCTTCTCTCTCAGCCCTAGGAAGAAGGCAATGGCAATCCACTTCAAGAAAATTACAAGGACTTGTCTAGGCGGTCGCCAGGAGTCAACACTGCCTTGAAGGTACAGAAAGAAAGAAAAGATACTACTCAACTGAACATTGCCATCCCAGGCTGGGCTGGGAATGCTGTGGAGGTCTGGATCTGGAGGCTGTCAGAAACTGGATGGGGAGAAACAAACTCAAACTAAACCATAGCAAGATGGGGGATGCTGTTTGTCCACAAACAATTTGGCTTTCCTGAAGTTTTGATTCCAGTTATAACTCTTCTCCACCTAAAGAAGCAGTCTGTGACTTGGGAACCTCATGGATTTGTAGTTCCTGCTTAAGCAGCAGGTGGCGATTGTGGTCCACGGGGCTCTGCCCAACTTCGGCTGGTGTACCAGTTATGGCCCTTCTTATAACAGGAGGAGCAGGTGGCAGTGACTCATTGCCTTATCATCACACACTAGACTACTGCAGTGTATTCTATGTAGGGGCTGTCTTTGAAGATGATAGAACATAGAGACCAGACCCTACTACAGATAGTCTTCACTTAACGACCATTTGTTCAGCGACCATTCAAAATTACGACGGTGCTGAAAAAATGGCCTTACGACCTGTGCCCGAAATTACGACTGTTGCAGCACACCTGCAGTCACGTGATCAAAATTTCAGCACTTGGCAGCCCGCCCGCATTTACGACTGAGGGGGTGCTTCAACTCCCCCCCACCATTTCCCCCCATTTGGAAGTCCTGCAACCTGCCTTGGTGGGAAGCCCACCCATGCAGCGCGAGGCGTGCCATCCTGTCCCATCCCATCCCACCCGCGTGGGCGTGAGGCCACCAATAGCAAGCCCCACCCTCCCCAGCCTGCATTCCTTCACCCAGCTGCCTCCTCTCCCAGTTCCCCGCACCTACCTTTGCCTTTTTCACTTTTTCGCAGGCAAAGCAAAAAGACCTGGCTGCCATTTTGAGTCCTTTTTGGACCCAGCTTCTCGATCACTTCTTCCACATGGCTCCCTTCAGAACGCTGTCTTCTCATCTGACACTATCAGCAGCGCTGAGAAGATAGCATAAGCTGAGAAGACAGCATTCTGAAGAAAGCCACGTGGAAGAAATTATCAAGAAGCTGGGTCCAAAAAGGACTCAGAATGGCAGCCAGGAGTTTTTGCTTTGCCTGCAAAAAAGTGAAAAAGGCAAAAGTCAGTGCGGGGAACTGGGAGAGGAGGCAGCTGGGTGAAGGAATGCAGGCTGGAGCTTGCTATTGGCGGCCTTGTGCTTACGCAGGTGAGATGGAATGGGACAGGATGGGATGCCTTGTGCCGGGCGGGTGGGCTTCCCACCCCCAAGGCAGGTTGCAGGACAGAGGGCAGAGATGCGGGGGGAGATAGGCGGGGGGAGTTGAAGGCTGTGTTCGGGACTGGGAGGAACCAAGCCCAGAATGGCTTGGATTGAGGTGGGTATTCAGGCTAGTGGTGGATAAAATTCACTTAATGATGGCAAGGGGAATTGCTAGGATTGCCATCACTAAGCAATGCCATCTTGCTTTATAACCACATGGCTTAGGTAGGGAAATTCCAGGCTCAATTGCCATCATTAAGTGAAGACTACCTGTATTGCAGAGTAACACCAATTGTAAGGTTGCTGCTTTGCTGGGTCCAGTGCAAGGTGCTTATTTTTAGCTGTAAAGTCTGTATGGTGCAGAATTGAGCTACCTTAGGGACTGCCTCACCAAAATGATTCTGCCCCTCCTATAGCATGCTGAGATAAGTCTGCTTAGGGTAGTAGCCCAAATGTATGAGATGTGCTGTCATGGAAATAGGCTTGGCCCCCTTATTTCTGACTTTCTAAAAGTCTAAAGTTCTCCTTTTTAGACGGACCTTTGATAATCTTGATGCCTAGTGGGGAAGGAGGGTGGGTATCTTATTCTATTTTATTATTTGATTTGGTTGAGATTGCTTAGTTGAGATTCTCTGCACACTGCGTTAGACTGGGGAAGTATAAATTATAAATATCTATTTATATATATAGAATTGGTTGTATGAATGGAACTTCTTTTCTGGGAAAGAGGGGAGGTGTCAGCCCTTCAAGGGAGATCAGACTAGGAAACCAAAATTATGTAGGCCAATACTACTTCTATTGTAAAGGTGTAGTAACAGAATCTTGCAAGACATAAGTGCGCCTCCCCCCTCCCTCCCTTTATCTTTGTTTTCTCAGGTTACAGTTTTACCTGGACTCAAGTTTCTCTTATCTGACCGTCGCCTTGGCAGTGGCTCTTCCTCCTGTCCATCAGGGCCATTCCTTCTTCCCTCTACATCAGGAGAGAGTAGGGCTGGTTTTCTTCCCTGGGGACCACATGAGCTAGATGTACCTTGGAGTTCCAGTGGCTCTTTTTTCCATCCAGCCCTCCAGAGATGCTCTGTTTCTCCAAACAACAATCTAACGCTCGGTCTGTTCTGTTCTATAGAGACTGGGAATCAAAACTTCTATTGGTACAGGAAATCTTGGACGAATGGCTGAAAGTTCAGGCTACCTGGCTATATCTGGAGCCAATTTTTAGTTCTCCTGACATTATGGCTCAGATGCCTGAAGAAGGTAGGCGATTCACCACTGTGGACAAAACATGGAAGGATATTATGAAACATGCCATTCAGGTAATAGCAATTCTCTTTGGAACAATTCATTATAAGGTGGGGTTGATATGCTTTTGTTTATATCTTTATTATCTTTATTCTGTTATTCACAGAAATTAAACTAGGCAGTCATGCATTATGGAGAAAGGGGAAATGAATCCCCCCTCCCCTCCAAAAAGAGGGGGGGAATAAAAGGGGAATAGCTTTGCATAAAAGGTGCATGTGCCTATTTGGAAGTTTTTACTACGATTTAAATGTATTTCATCCTAGAGATAATGCAGTAAATAAGCAACTTTTGTACAGTAGAGTATCTAGATATTTCTTTGTGTATTTAAGTAGGCTGATATGCTGCTCCACTCACAACTCACTGTCCTGTTACCCTACTGTCCTTTCTTACACTTCATTATCCTTCAACCTTAACCATTACCTGACCAAAGGCCCTGGGCCACATACAGCCCTATCCATGTTTTGTGGCCATTGCTTTCTCTTCCAAACACAACTGCTGAAAATTGGTGGCATGATTTCCTATAATCTGAGACAAGAAACAGACAAAATCTATAGTAAATGGTCATTAAATAGTTTTAAATCTCCAAATTAGGTATAAGTAAAGAACTGTCATCCTGACACCTTTGAACAGAGAATTGTGCTTTTTAAATAGTACATATGGCTGTCCTGAACAAAGCCACTGAATTAAATTAGGTATGTAAGGATTAGGCTGTTAGTCAATTCTGTGCGTCCCTTATTTGAAGTAATCCCAACTGATTTATTTTCAAGTGTGTGCCCATGTTTTGGCTGCAAAGAATAGAAGTCTAGTGCTTTTGCTGAGTGTTCAAGGAGTTGTCTGTACTATTCAGTATTTAACTTTTGACATTTCCAAGTGAACAAAAAATACCTTTGGATTTCCCCCCCAGAAGATGGCAGTATACGTTTAGAAATTATTACTAGATTTTATAGGTGCTATTATCCCTTCTCAGCATAAATTAAATCTCAGACCTGGCGTTGATTTTTTGACTTGCCCTTGTGTTTTACAGCGACAGCTAGAAATTGTAAACACATTTTTGGATTGCCCAGTATTTTACCCTAGATTTGAATAATTTTTGTCTGTGTGGCTCAGATCAATGAGGATGAAATTGCTCTTTGATTTCATTGCTATTTTTGATAAACAAATGGTCTACAGGAGTGATCTTTTTCTGCATGGGAAGAAAAATCGAAGACTTTGTATTAAAAAAAAGCCCTAAAGATGACAGCCCATGATAATTTATAGCTTCTTTATAGAACAGCTAATCATGGCACTCTAGAGCAATTATTTTTCGATCTATGGCCCAGTTTTACTATTTTGAAAAATCATAATTCATGGCAGTCTCATTTATTCTTCAAGTTTCATCAAGGTCATGGATGTTAAACATGGGTATAATAGTCCAAGTAGCTAAATGGGGGGAAAGGATATATCCAAATGCCAAGTTTCCATGTGAAATTTTGACAGGGTGTAACAGTGATTTGAGCTAAACATAACTTAGGTGCATATAGTTGCCACCTGAGGGTGCTAATGTGGCTTTATTCAAAAAACATCTTCTCTGACCAGAGGTTATAGATGGAGGAGACATTTGCTCAGATCACATTTTGACACATATACTGATTTGTGTTTCCCAAATGCAAGTGTGCACCCAAATATTTATAAAAGGCAAAATTTTCCCTGTTCCTACTTTATAATGAAAATTCATGTGTGTTAAAAAGTGAGAACTGCTTGCAAAAATGTAAACACAGGCAAAATGCATAGAAGACAAACATTAGACAAGGCATGCAAAAATGTCCATAGTGGAAACAAATGCATATCAAAATGTGTAGGCATTTTGTGTAGATTTTTTAAAAAATGTTTTCAGTGGAAACAAACATTTTTAAAAATGATTTTGCTTGGAAAGAAACCCAAAGAAACCCAACTGAACAATGGAGCAAGACCAACCTTTATACGCTCTAGCTGGGGATAGGAAAGGAAAGAGAAGCAATCTGGTAACGGAGAGTAATGACTGTACAAAGTTGAACATGCAAAGGAAATGAAGTGCTAGGAAAATAAAGGGGAATCTGTTCACAGAATCTCTACCTAAGAGAGACAGGGGGAAAAATTAAAGGGAAGTAGATCACAAATAAAGACTTCCTTGCAGCAAACTGCAGATGGTTGAATATACATCAAGTGAGCAGTTTTAATTCAGAAAATGAGAAGCCAGAAAGGAGTGAAGACATCTGGGAATGTGGAGGAAGGGCTTAGGCTGATGTTTCCATCCAATATTTGGGTGTCAAATGGTGCTGAATACAAAATTTCCAGACACTGTTCAGTAGATCTTCACATTTTGGTTTGTTTAGTATTTACTGTTGAGCACCTTTATATCCCATCTTGTCTGTTCATGGTTTATTCAGGAAGGAAGGAAGGAAGGAAGGGAGGAAGGAAGGAAGGAAGGAAGGGAGGAAGGAAGATGTAATTTATTTACAAAAAGCTGAAAAATAGAATTGGCCAAATCAATCTCAAAGCCTACCTAGGTATCTAGGGGTTTCAGAAAGGGGTTAAACAAACCACAAGAGAAGACCTTGGAAATCTTTCAGACTGTCATAAAAGGGATACTGGAAAATGGGAGAAAATTGAGCCAATTCATTTTAGTTTTAGAGAAACAAAGTACTTAATGCTTTGCTCAGCTTTTAAACTGAGATGAGATGAGATGGGATGATACATTTATTTTTCAGGACAAACATGTTCTTACAGTGGTGGTGATGGAAAAGATGCTAGAACGACTGAAGAAAAGCAATGAGTTACTAGAATTAATTCTTAAGGGACTAAATGAATATCTAGAAAAGAAACGGCTGTTCTTCCCCAGATTCTTCTTCTTATCCAATGATGAACTCCTTGAGATTCTCTCAGAGACTAAAGATCCTACAAGGTATTGTATTGTTTGATAAACATTTATGATAGCTATAATTCCTGTTGTACATAGTTTACGTAGCAACCACACAGTTTGGGGGCAAATGACTAGCAGTTAGTATTATCCAGTAGTTACAGAAATACAGTAAAACCTTGATTGATTTTTGGATCCACAGTTAGCAAAGGACAAAACCTGAATTAATTTATTTTATGTAATCTATGTAAATTTGGCATAAAATAGATAAATGAAGTATACTGTACGTACATTGGGTAAATTCAGATATAATGGATGTTCAGCTTTATCAGACACCTTTCTCCCCAACTGATTGATAAAATTGAGGTTTTACAAATATGGTTATAATCCATCGTATTAAACAGGTACAAAACTTTGCTCCTCCAACCGTATTCCTCATAAAGAATCTGTAGGCAAGAAGTCATGTTGCTTCTCCCTTTGCAACACTCTGCTCCAAGCTTGAATCATCTCCCATCTTAAGTATTTAAATTTTCTTCTGGGTCTTCTATTACAGTATTACAGTAAATACTGTAATATTACAGTATTTTACATTAGTTTTGCCATTTAGACCCAGTTCTGTACTGCTAAAGCAATTCATTGCCCTTCTTGCTCTGATCATGTGACACCTTGTCTTAAATCCTTGTATTAGCTTCCTTTCCACTCTTAGATCCAGCACAAGTTCTTTGTTTTTGCCTTTTGACCATCCATGCCTTTCCTGCTCCTCCATGTCTCTGCCTGGATAGTGCATGGTGTCCTATTTGCTCCTTCCATTGTCCTCCATGATGTGAAGATATTCCACTTTCTCAAAAGACTCTGTTCTTTCCCCTCTATATAGTGTCTGTGAAGTCAAATATGCAAACATCAGATAGGATTAAATTAATTATAAGTATTTGTGTACCTAGGTTTAATCTTCATTACTAACTCTGCTTAAATGCTGGTGGAACATCTGTAGAAGATTGATGTGTGAATAGTTCAACCTTCACTAGGGTAGCTGAATAGCACTTTGCAAATGAGGGTGAAAAATGACAGTTGGTTATAGCAATCAATACATTGGATGTATTTTTAGTATTACTTTTAAACATTATATGACTTCATGGTGGCCTAAAGTAAAGGTAAAGATATCCTGAAGTTGAGCTTGACTACTGGTAACTATATAAATATATTGATGCAGATGTCTTGGGAACAAGGCAAAAGTGATTTGTCATTGCCTCCTTCTGTTTTTTCTTTGACTTCCCAATCTAGCCTAAAGTTTTAAGATACCCTAGTGATATTCCATCCAAATATTAACCATACCTAGCCCTGTGTAGTTCCTGGCCCAGACAAGGTGAGGTGCTGTAGGGTCATCTACAAATATGGAAGTACCAATCGAAGTGAATATTTGTAGCTCAGGGTTGAACTGTGGAGTCCTTGATGCTCTCTGAGCCTTGTTGTTTTCTTGCAGACGTTTCATTGCCAGACTAGGCAACGTCTTCAATGCGACTGAAGATGTTGCCTAGTCTGGCAATGAAATGTCTGCAAGAAACCAACAAGGCGCAGAGAGCACCAAGGACTCCACAAATATGGAAGTCTTGCTGCTTGGTGGAAGATTTTCTAGATGCACCTACTGAGTACAGGTAGTCCTTGTTTAGCGACCACAACTGGGATCAGCAACTCAGTCGCTAAGTGATGCAGTCTCTAAGTGGAAAATCATGTGACGGCAGCTCTGCTTATGATTTTACTTCAGTTTTCCTTTTCCCCCATCCCTCTGCCCTTTGGAATGCTCACCCCGGTGCTGGGATAATTACCAAGAAGGGAATTAAAGTTGTATTTGTTGGTTTCTCCACAACTGTGGAGAAAAGCAGTTCAGGAAGAGATCACTCATTTAAGCAATCTCTCTGCTCTGCAAGGGGGAAAAAAGAAAAAAAACGGGTTAGACACAGGACAACGCATACTAACTGAGACTGTAATGGCGAACACAGGATTGAAAGAGAGAGAGATGCTACAAAGGTCGTAAATGTGGGCATTGGTTGTAAAGTTACTTTTTCATCACCGTTGTAACTTTGAACAGTCACTGCCCAAGGCAGTAACTAAATGAGGTCTATCTGTAGATGAGATGAGCAAATTTCAGTTCATGGGCCACAAGTGCCCCCCTTCAGTTATATATCACCCAGATAATTCTAGATCTTGTCACCAAAAATTCATGGCAATTTTTTTTCATTTTTCTCCTTCCTTCCTTCCTTCCTTCCTTCCTTCCTTCCTTCCTTCCTTCCTTCCTTCCTTCCTTCCTTCCTTCCTTCCTTCCTTCCTCAAAATGCATTTGTAGCTTTGTGATACACTGTATTAGTTTTCGTGCATACCATTTTTATGTTTTTTCCCTTGTTGTACAGCCCCCAGAGTCATATGATTGGGGTGGTTCATGTGGTAACTAAATTATATCAATCTATCAGTCAATCAGTCAAGGGCAACATGGGTGCGTTAAATCTCTGCTAGGCATAATACATTTGGTTTGGCCTTAAAGCTCCTTAAAATGCAAGAAAAGCAATATTTTCAGCCCTATGTATTCCATTGTTGTCTTATCACTGCCCATGCTCTCTAGAATATTTTTTTAAAATAAAAGCAATGCCCCTTGTCAGCAAAAAGGTTGCCTTCCCTTGTTTTATGGCTTGGTCATCAAGATACACTGCTGCAGTTCATTTGAAGTGGCATACCATACCTGGTGGATTCAACGTCCTTGTTGTAAACCTAGTAAGATTGTTTCTCAGCAGATCTTGTTTCCATGTTAACATGCTTTGGAGAGGATTTTCAACAAAAATGGAGCTTTTAATATACTGTGGGTGTTTTTGTCAGTTTGTTTGAGAGTGATATATACAAATAAAAAAATTCCTGCCTGTGGTTAGAAGTAACCGCTCTGACTCATTGAGATAGCATTATTAATCAAAACATTCTGGGCATAAAGCATGTTTTGTTGGAAGAAGTTATAACTTGTGTGGCTCCAAGTTTATTTCTTAATCCTCTCTTTGATTTCTTCAGAGTAAAGCCTCACCTGAAAAAGTGTTTTGAAGGAATTGCTAGTGTTGAGTTTACTGAAGTCCTGGATATTACACACATGAAAAGCAGTGAGGGGGAAGTTGTGGAACTTATCAACACAATATCAACAGCTAAAGCAAGAGGCCAAGTGGAAAAGTGGCTGGTTGAATTGGAATCAAGTATGATAAATTCCATCCACAAGGTAATAAATTACAAGTGGTTTGAGGTTGTTCTCTAGACTATTATAGGAAAGTAAACAGAGTATCTCTAAAAATCGTTTTGCTTCAGCACCAAACTGGGCATGATATAAATTATATAAAAACAATTAACGTAGAAAGATTTTAAAAATTAACTCTCTGCTTAAATTGCTATTCCACTAGGAAGGGGAGCATCACTGGCTCCGAGGATCAGGAATCTGATGAACTTGGAATCTTTCTTTCCTGCTATTGCTGTGATGAATAGCTCTTTGCTACAATTAGCCTTTCATAGGTGCTAATGGAAAGTTCCCTCCTAGGTCTTGTTGGAAGGAAATCTTACCAGGTCCATCCCGAGTTGGGAATGAAAGTTCTTAGGTGATTGCTTGAACAGGGATAATTTTATTTTCCAAGAGCATGTACAGAGTTTGCTGGTTGGAGGTGGCCACACTTGTATTTCCCCCACAAGCCCTTTATGTAGGAGAGCTTGGCTGTTGTTATGTAAAAGTGTTCCCGGAACTTCTGAGAAAAGTGCAGTTTACTGGGGTTCAGAGAGGAGGTGCTCTGTGGTCAGGCCCTCTGCTGTTTGTGTTTCCTGTTCTGATAGTCCAGGTTCCCCGCAGGGCTGTGGCTTTGTCTACTTGCCTGGACTGTTCACCTTGGAAGGGATCTTTTGTAATTGGATTATGGAGATCTGTTTGGCTGTTCGCCTGAATGGGCTCTGCTAAAGTCTGTGAATGAGCGACCTTTTGTCTTACAAGGTCTCTGATTCAGTCTGAAAGGAATCTTTTGTCTAAACAATTAGGGTTTCCTGTCATATTTTAATTTTCTGGCATCGCCTTTGTATGAACCCATTTTGTTTTTCAACTTTTAACCTTCTACATTGCTCAAGGGGAAGGCAATATTGCAGGAAGACAGTGTTTTGGTGGGAGACAACCTGGCGGGCAGGGAGAGATCTTAATTTCTTCCAACAGGCTAAAACAGCTTCAGTGGAGCTGGAATTTAGTCAGGATCATAGCAGAGAAGAAAGAGTTAGGAGCTCTCTCTCCTCATCTACAGCTATTCTCCTACTGGCTCCCAGCCTTCCATTGCAGTGTCTGTTTAGATCTCCAAAACTGTGCAATAATCACTTATATACAACGAATGTCCTGTCTGGTTTGCTCCTGTATGGGGCATAATTTGAACTGAGTACTAAAAATGATATGTGGGTCAGATAAAGTAATCCGTAATGGTTTGCATGCTAATTTAAGCTCAACTATTTGTCAGGCTTCTGTTCTGCCAAATGTTTTGGATTCCAGTTGTAAGATTTGTTGTAAATGTGTAAATTCGGTACTCCTGTTATATCACTCTAAGAGGTAAAGAGATGCAACAATAGTTGGCCATTCCAAAGTGGTGGACAAGCTGTGGTACAAAATATTGCTTTCTATCCATCTTGTAGGCAAATGCAGTATATCAATACCAATAGTTTTTAAATGAATATATAATGGATACTTCAAAATTTCAAACTGAAACCTTCTTTACAATTAAGGTGAGACCTGTCTGCCTGTCTCACACATTTTGGGTTTCTCTTACTCTTACTCTTCTTGAGAGGTTAAGAAATGTTTGCTTGTGGAAGCATTTTTTTAGTTTATAAGATTATTGGCACTTTTTGTAACCAATAAATATAAATCGTTGGGCACTTTAACTGCTGGATATTTGTCCTGTTGTGAATGGAATAAATAAGATTAACTTGGTACTGCAAGAAATAAAACGTGTGGATGGGACTTAAGGATTCTGTAGGCTTAATGCATCATTGTTTTGTGTGCTTTGCTTCACGTAAATTTTCATCCATGTCTAACCAAGGAACCCAGAATAAGAATTGTTCAGTAATGCAAGTGATCTAATGCCACATTTGGCTTTTTAAGAGAAATGTTCATTCCTGTGCTTTATTGGTAACATGTATCAATTCTATATCCAACAGCTTAATGTTCCCGATGGCCCAGGAAGGCAGAAAATAGGTTTCTTATCCTATCTAGCTCTGACTCCTCATTCTTTCTAGCCGTTTCTAGCCTTTACCCAGGATGTGCTCTGTTACTCTAACAGCAGCAGCAGCATCTTCCTTCTCCCCCCCCCCATTATAATTCTTGATTCTTTTGTTTTATTCTTTCTGCAGCTACCTCTCCCTCTCTCTCCCTC
Source organism: Candoia aspera (assembly GCF_035149785.1). NCBI lineage: Eukaryota > Metazoa > Chordata > Lepidosauria > Squamata > Candoiidae > Candoia > Candoia aspera. The sequence continues at coordinate 179,415,479 of NC_086153.1, forward strand.
TCACTATTAAAACATTTCCCTTCTCTGTATTTTTTTCACCTTGCATGAATTCTGAGGAAAGCAAGTAGAAAACAGTTCCTATTAATGTGATGTGATTCATTAAGACTCAAAGTTCCCTTTCTGCCCCCACTGAAAAGCTGTCCTTTGCGGGCAAAAAAACAGAGCAATGTCTCCACAACCCCTGTGGATCATACTGAGGAAGCTGCTGTGAAGGCTTCTTTAAAGGAAATACAATTATCCTTGAGGGTATGGTTAGTACCTGCAGAGATCATGCCCCAACAGGAATACAAGATTCAGACAGACCAATTGTTCATCAGTGTCCAAAGTGAGAGGGTCTGAAGAGGGGCACCAAAGTAATAGAACAAAATCCACAGTTGCACAAATGTAGCAGCAGCCAATTTCCCATCTGCCACCATTTTATGCCCAAATAGAATTAAAAATGATAATGGCTGCTGTTCTTCTTTTGACAACCAGAGGGCAAATTCAGGGCTTATTGATACTACTGATGGTAATAACTGCTAATATTCCTCTGTTGCTTCTCAGGGAGCAAGTGCTAATCATTTTACACAGTTTTAAAACTCTTGTCCTTTTCCAGTCCTTCTTTTCTCTCCTGCAGAAGTAATCAATCCAACACTCAGATTAAAGAGGTTTTTAAAAAAAATCAGAGCAGCTTTAATCCCCAGTTCCTTCCAGAGCAAGAAAAAATGGATTGGCTTTCTTCTTCTGATACTTCCAATTCTCTTCCCCTCTTCCCAAACCTCAAAAAAAAAAAAAAAGATCAAAGAACACTATGTTTTCCAAGCAACTCAAATGTCTTCAGTATTCTAAACTCATGATATATCCTCTTACAGTTCAGAGATATAGAATCACCTGATCCTACATAAGTTCCATTTTTAAAATAGGTTAAGAGTTCAAGCAAAATTTTTTTAAAAATCATCCCAACTGGGGTCCATACTCTGACTTCTTACCCCAAAGAGCCTATAGACTTTCCAAGCTAGCATGGTCTTAAAAAAAAAAGACTTTAGGATACACTTTGGTATCATTTAAACCTATTTTGCTCAATCCACCAGACTCAGTTGCCAGCAATGTTGACTTGGTAGGTTGTTCAATGGGAAGAAGACTTGCTTCTTTCCTTCTAGTCTAGTTACCCTCAAAACCAGACCAATCGATAATAAATACAATTTGTGCAGGATACTATGTAGTATTTACCAGCCTGCCTCAAGACTGATATCTCCCTTCCCCACTCTCATGGTTAGTTGTAAGGCAGGAATTCATCAAACAAACCATAGATCATCTAATTCAGATTCAGGCAATAGAATCATTCCCAGAATCATTTTCAAGGATCTAACTCAATATTCCTCGTGGTTTTAAAAAAGGGCAAGAATTGCAGGTATACCTAGATTGAAATACCTCAATAGTTTGTGATGTACCAAGGATTAGTATAGAAACATTACAATCAGCTGCTGTAGTACATTAGTGGTTTTCATTCCTCAACATTATCAGTTCAGATAATTATCCTTTGTACTGGTCTCAGCTCCCAATTTTTTTTTCACAGTAATGATGACAGTATTAGAGCATCTGAGATTACAAGGCATCTGTGTATACCCATGCTTGCGTGTATGTGCGTGCGCGCACACACACACACACACACACACACACATTCTTTCCAAGACAAAATCAGATCTTGACTCGCCATTAGACACATGATTTCCTAGTAAATTACCAGAAAAGTCTGTTTTATCTAATTCAGTCATTGAAGCCTTTTGGTGCAAAACAAGGTCTCGTCTCTCTCTTCTCAGAGATAATTCAAAACATTCAGCCTCTAGTCTGGCTGTAAAGGTAGGGGAAAAGTGAATGTTTCATGAACTGAACACAGAATTTGGGCCTCATGGCTTTTTTTTTTTTTTTGGCATAAGTGTCCTGTCTTGGACCAGATTACACTCTCGCCCTTGCAGTGATTCCTTGCTTTATATCAGCAGATGGTTATTCAAAAGATCAGTTGCCGGATTGCCCTCTGTTCCCAAATCCCAGAAGAATGCAGTTTCAAACTGCTGCCTCAAACTAACTGTCCTCAAAACTAGTTTGTGCTCTGACCATCAGTCTTATTCATGGTTTTCAGAGATTCACAAGCAATCCAGTCTTCCTACCAGTCATTCCCGATGTGGTCTCAGAAAGTCCAGTCTTATACTCAGATCCAACTTGGCTTCACTTGGCTGCCTTGCATCTGAACAGGAGATTTATAGATCTCCTGTTCAGATGCAAGGCATATAGGAGAAATTTATAGATTTCTCATGTCAACAATCCTTTTCTTCCAGGAAGCAATCTACAAATCAGACATATGAAACAACTGAATAAAGGTGCACAGTTTTTGCCTCTGTAGAGCTAAATCAGATACCTTCTTTTCTACAGGATAGATTTGAGCCTTACACCTAAAGCTACATAGGCAAGCAATTGCACTGTCCTCAGTCCTGGCTAGAATGGAAAAGCTCTCTTCTTTGCAGATTCTTCATAGGAACATCCCTATTAAATCTTCCTACCATACACCACTTCCTTCGTGGAGCCTGTAGGTGGTTCTCAAAGCCATCATGAACTGCCATTTGTACCTTCCATTTAATTTCCCTGTGGATTATATCATTTAAAACTATGCTTTTGGTGGCAATTACTTCTGCTTGGGGCACTGCCTGGGATCTTTGCTTTGTCAGTCAGAGATTTCCTATGTGCATTCGACAAGGAGACAGTGGTCTTATGACTAGCTCAATTTTTAATTCCCAAAGCAAACTTCTCATTTTACAGGGAGCAGGAAATCATTCTTCTCTCATTCTGCCCCAAAGCTTCTTATTCTCTAGAAAGAGGGTGGCACAAGCTGCCTGTTTGTAGGACACTTAAAATTTACGATCTGTATATGAAAATAATTAAATCTTTGGATTCTCCTCTGTACGAGAGTGTTGGTTCTGCCCTAACACTCTGGCTTAAAACTTATGGATGTCAAAAGTTGTGGCTTATTCAGAGTGACTTCAACTTCAGCTTATAATTTAATGCTCTGTTTTTGGTCATTTGTAGGAAAACTACTTGGTCATCTTCCATTTCTATCAAGAATTAAAATATTGAAGGATAAGTCTCTGTCAGCAGAAGCAGAATTTTATAATAAATGGTTTCTACTCATTAAATTCCATTTGGTATTTAAAAATATGGTCATTGGGCCTCAGTGGAAAATAGCTACTCGTGTCTGACCCATCTAATCAGTGATTGGCTTTGTTTAATACAAACCGCTATGCATGTTTCATTTACGCAGAACTCTGAAACACTAGATACTTAACATACAGTAGACTCTCAGTTAACCGGCACCCATGGGGATTGGTAGATGCCAGATAAATGTAGTTTCTGGTTGCTTAAGAGTTACTATTAAACCCTAATACCCACTAGATGGCAGCAGAGAGATACCGATTTTTTTTGCCAGTTGCTTGAGAGTGCCGGTTTTTTTCCGGTTCGATTTTTGTGCCGGTTGCTTGAGAGTGCTGGTTGCTTGAGTTCTGGTTAACTGAGAGTCTACTGTAGTTGCTTCCAATTTGTCTGGGGAAGGAAAACATCTTTATTGTGTTATTGGCCTTATGCCATGGTCTAAGGGAGACTTTTTGCTCATTCTCATTTTCTTTCAATTATTCTATGTATGGACACTTCCAAAGATGTGCTAATTATAGCTCTGCCATAGAAGGTATTGGAAGCACTGAGGTGCCAGACAGAATAAAGATCTGGAGTACCTGTTCCCTGTCTTCCTAAACAAAAGGGAAAATTAACTCATATGTGGGCGCCTCTTTTCACACCAAACAGGAAGTAGCCTGTACAGGAAATATCCAGTGTTCTTGTCTTTAGGAAAAAAACCCCAAACAAACCCATGACAGAAGGTTTTATAAAACACATTTTCCTTCTCATTATTAGATTTTTATCTCACCTTTATTTTTGGTCAATTCAAGACAGTGTTTATACAAGATGGTGTCAAGACAGTGTGCATACCTTCTGCAACCTATTTTCTCCAGCACAACAGCCTTGTGAGATGGGTTGGCTTGTCATCCAGTGAGCTTCTGTGGCCAAGGGTGGACTAAGAGTCTCCCAGTTTCCAGCCCAGAACCTTAAAAACTACACCAAACTGGCTTTCTTGAGATGATATTAAAAGAGGCAGTATTGGTTGTGATAGCAGAGGAGGAGGAGGAGGAAAGAAAGCTTTCTAAATATTCTTATAAAGCATGTTTTCAAATTGAAAAAATAACCAAAATTGTTACATTAAGGAGAGGAACCAAGGTGATATTGGAAACTCTCCCCTGAAATTTCTCACTACTGACTTTTGTATTTATAAAAAAAAGTCTTTAGATACCATCTCTGATAATCATTCCAATTTTAGTTTATTCTGTTTATGATTCAAATTTACAGTTAGTTTTCAGAAAGAACACTTTGAAATGTAAGTCATGTTTACTTTCCGTCCCTTTGATCTCTGCATATTTTTATTATTAACTGTTCTAAAATTTATAACCAAGAATTTTCTTCTTTTTAATTTATTTCAGCATCATATACAGTCTACTAGTTTCTCTCTTGAAGTACTTAAACAAAAATGGTAATATAAATGAGTTATATTGTAGTCATAGAAAGAACAACAGATTTTTGTGGGTTCTGCTGACAGCTTTTCATATCATGAATACAATCTGATAAAAGTGGTAAATGGGCCTTTTTCTCTTTGAATCTGTTTTTTTATTTAAGTTCACTTCATTTATTATGTTGGCTATTCACATTCTTTTCTTTCTTCTTTCCTATTGTAGTTTCACATAGCACTTCATTCCATCCTTGGAATCTCGTGATGTGTAGATTGAAAAGCCTCATTGAATGTATTAATTTGGAACATATGCATTTTTATGCTTTTTGTGCCAGTCAAGGCTAGACCAAGCCTATAAATAATTTTTCCAGCATGTCTAGGTGGAAATTGTTTTATTCCTTTCAAAGCCAAGGGAGTTAAATCATCTTAGAATTGGTTTCTGGCTGTGATCCTTGGAACTACAAAACATTCAGATTTTTATCTGAATGAATAGTTGATATTCTAATGGAAGAAGCACCTTCAGGATGATCATACTGGTCAAAAATTCATGGGGACACAGTTCAACATCCCTGGAGGGCACCAGATAAACTACTATAAATGTTCAAATATATGAAGGGCTGAGTCACAGAACGTTCCTCTTCTGTTCAGTGTTCATAGATATGTATATGTTGAGTACATTTGTATATACATAGATATATACATATATGTTGAGTTCTAAGTAAAGTGGTGTCTGATGCTCACTGGAGCTGATGGAGTAGCAGTCAAGGTCATGACAGGCAGAACTAAAAGGTCATAATAAGAGACATTTGGAGTCTTACTAGTTCACTTAGTAAGAGTCTTTCATATTTTGTATTTCCAGGTGATTGGTTCTGCAATAGATGCTTATCCAAAATCTATTCGTATAAACTGGGTAAGGGAGTGGCCCGGGCAGACTGTTCTTTGTGTATCCCAGACTTTTTGGACTATTGAAGTGCAAACAGCTATTAAAAATGGCCACCAGGTAGGAATATTTCAACAACATGTGAACTGTTTAATAATTCCATCTTCTTTAAAAGAAACGGATAACCAGTCTGTACAATCTGTATAACTGGTAATATAATAGTGTCTGAACCAGTTTGTGAGATAATATATAGGATAATTTGCAGAGCTTTCCCCAAATTTGTACCTTAATAAATGCAGTAGAAAAGTTGAAAGTTAAAAATACTCCAAGGCAGTTACTAAAACAACTACTGTAGTCACCTAGTACAACAGAAATGTTTTCTTTATTGGTGATGCTTCCCTACACATTGGTGAATCTTCCCTTCCCTTCCCTTCCCTTCCCAATCTGACATGAACAAAGGCTGCCATTTTGTAAATGCCATGTGTGATCATTTTCTAAAATGTAGTTATGTTAGTTGTTTTAAGTAGAAGCAAAAAGTCTTGTGGCATCTAAAATTTATCGAATTTGTTATTGTATAATACTCTAAAATGATACAATGTGGTTTAATGGGTCCAATCTTTGAAAAATGCCTCATATCTGTTTGGATAGTTTTGCCCCTGTTTCTTAATCCTGTTTTTCTTTCCTAACTACTAAAATAGAAATAGGTGGATTGTATCTAAGCTAAGATAAAAAGGGTTCTGCCTAGAATAAATTAACTTGATTTAGTTAAAATCAGTGTGACAAGTCAGTTGTGATTTAAATCCCATTGGTTTCAGTCAGAACCAGGTTCAGCTTATTTGGTCTGAATTTAACCTCCGTAATTGTAATAAAGATTTGAGGTGCAAAGAGATGTTGAAGACCAAAAGTAAGAATTGCAGCAGGATAAAAGATCTCTCCATTTGTATTGTCAAGATAAGGATGCTTGCAGACCTGGCTTCAGATATTCGTGGCACCCCCCCTTCCCCTCTCTCCCCCCCATCAGTGGTTAATTTCACTTTTTAATTTTTATTGCCAGGTCCTGGCTTCCTCCTACTACAGAGGTGAGATTTAAAAACCCTGTAGCTGTAGCAAGGGGAAGTCAGGATACGGTGCAAAGGAATACTTCTAGTGATGCTGTCAACTAATCAGCAAAGGCTCATTTGACTTCCCAGGCGGAGTTGAAGCTGTGTCAAATAACACCTTAAGAGCAGATGTTTGAAGAGCAGAAAATCCCGCTGCTTCTAAAGAATGTCATTTGGATGCTTTGTGTAGGGCTAACTAGCTTCAGAAGATGTGATCCTTGACATTGATGGCAAGACTTACTGCTTGTTTTCCTTTACAGAGAGATGTAAATCTTGAGTAGTGTAAAATTATTTCATTAGTTTCAATGGAGGAGAAATTATGGATGAGAAAAAGCAACCAAAGAGGAAAAAGAGTGATACACATAAAACTGCCTTCCCTTCTGGCAGAAATTGTGTAGAGCACTGTGAATCTTGGAGCCTCTGTTAGAGATGTCTCTGAGAAAGGAAGTTGGAATACCCTTCCTATGACAAGTGCCTAATTTATCCCCTTGATTTTAATGGGATAACAGCTTGGGCTGTAAGGTCTGTCCCAGAAGGAGAACTCCTGCACTGACGGATTCTTTTGTTCCCCCTTGGCATCAAAAAAGTCTACTCTGGAAAATTTGGGGAAACCTGTGGAATAGTTCAAATGATGGGGTGGGAAACAAGTGAAGATGGATGAAAATCAACTACCACCACTTTCCTCTCTTCTGATAGCAGAAACCTCCACAAAAGCCCTTTTATTATAGAAGAACTTCTCCAACTGATGCATGCATGCATGCATGTATGCATTTAAAGAAAAAACAAATTCTGGTGAGAAATGTGCCAGCGAACAATTGCTTGTCAAGATGAAGGTTGCAGAAATGCAGAAATCACTTTGGAAAGAAGCAGCAGTTAGTAGAGCTCTAGACATTGAGGTTGATGTTTGGTAGCTAATTCACCTGGCTCTGGTTTTTCCTTCTCTCTCAGGGTCTTGAGGATTACCTGACCCAGTGCAATGGGCAGATTGATGGCATTGTCACCTTGGTGCGAGGAAAGTTGTCAAAACAGAATCGAGTGACCCTCGGAGCACTTGTGGTCCTGGATGTTCATGCTAGGGATGTGCTTGCGTCTCTTGTGAGCAAGCGTGTCAGTGATGATAGTGACTTTGAATGGTTAAGTCAGCTGAGATACTACTGGCAGGTAAGGGATGTCTCAGTGAATCCTATTAGGAGGTAATTTCTGCACTTAGCTTTTCTATTTGGACTGACTTGCTGACATAGGGGGAAGCATACACTAATAAGAGCCTTTTTTTTTTTGCTGATGACAAAAGGTTTTACCCATCATCCTGCATAGCTAATAGATATATATATACCATTTATAATTAAAATGACTTTTTCATCACCACTTTCCCTACATACTTGCTGAATCTGCAGGAGACTTACAGATAAAACTTGTTCTGTCAAAGGCCATAGTTGAGTTTCCCTGAAATTGTTGGAGAAATCCTGATTTTATTTTTTTAAAGCAGTCATATATTTTTGAGCTGAGTGGCCTTAATCTGACTTTTGTTAGAAACACATCATTGTGAACCTGTATTCTTTATTTGGAATACAGTGTTAGTAGGAAGCTACCTCAAATAGGCCTTTTTCCAATGCAAGATGCCTCAGAGGAGGTATCAAATATTTTCCAAAATACTTGTTGATTTCTTTATTTTAAGATGGCTTGGTTGGCATCTTTTCTGTTAATTGAATGTGACAGAGGGGAAGCAATAAGTAGTGCAAATGACTGGTGATATTAGATATGAAAGTGCCAATTACTTGTTGGAAGAAATCATCCTTCACCTTTGGATTTGTAATAATCTGTTGCTAAGGTGTTGACAGACCTTTTTAGTGGTATCTCCATGGCTGAGGGAATCTGATAGTCCTCCTGATATTTGTTATTCTTATATGTGTTGTAAGGTGTTACATATCTTTATGTAACTTTAATACTTATGCTGTTAATTGGACTTCACTTATTCTTCCTTATTCTTATTAGCTTGCAAGACAGGGTACAAGTGATTAAAAGAAAGGAAGGATTCGTGCCTCCATAAGGCTTTCTTGGTGGTTTCATTCTTACAAAATGGTCTGGTGTCTGGCTTGCAGAATTTCAGTACAGGTAGTCCCTCACTTAGAAGGACGCGGTGGCGCTGCGGGTTAAACCGCTGAGCTGCTGAGCTTGCTGATCGGAAGGTCGGCGGTTCGAATCCGCGTGATGGGGTGAGATCCCGTTGCTAGTCCCAGCTTCTGCCAACCTAGCAGTTCGAAAACATGCAAATGTGAGTAGATTAATAGGTACCGCTTTGGCAGGCAGGTAACAGCGTTCCATTTAGTCATGCCGGCCACATGACCATGGAGGAAGTGTCTATGGACAAACGCTGGCTCTTCAGCTTTGAAACGGAGATGAGCACCGCCCCCTAGAGTGGGACACGACTGGACTTAATGTCAAGGGAAACCTTTATCTTTACCTAGTCCTCACTTAATGACCACTTGTTCAATGACCGTTTGAACTTAAGATGGCACTTAACGAGTAGTACTCATGACTGGTCCTTGTAATTGTGGCCATGGCTGTATCCCTGCAGTCACGTGATCACGATCCGGGTGCTTGGCGACTGGTTCGCAATTACGTCGCAGAATCCCACTGTCATGTGATCACCATTTGTGATCTTCACTGCCGGCTTCTGACAAGCAAAGTCAATGGGGAAGTTGGCAGGAGGTTGCAAATGGCGACCATGTGATGTTGCACTTAACAATGTGCAGGATTCACTTAACAAAGGCAACCAGAAGTGCTGGAACTGCCATTGATAAGCAGCACAGTCACACTTTACGACCATGTTGCTTAGCAATGGAAATTGATCTAATTACTGTCATTAAGCGAGGGCTGCCTGTAATGGAAGCAAAAAGAAAATGCAATCTGTTTGTGTAAGATCTACCTTCTTCTGACTACTTTGAGTCATAAGCATGGATTGTGCTAAAATAATTGTTTCTAATATTAGGCTAACTGCAAGCCTACTTATTCTTTAGTTGTATTTATCTTCAATCTCTTTATATGTATATTTCATGTTTTCCCCTAGGAAGGGCATCTAGAAACAAAGATGATAAATGCTGGCTTACGGTATGGATATGAATATCTTGGCAATACTCCGAGATTGGTTATTACTCCACTTACAGATAGATGCTACAGGTAACTCCCCTTATAAGTTAAAAGAGTTAATATAATAGAGATAATACTGTATAATGGAGTCATTGTCCCTGAATATTGTCCCAATGAATTAGAAAATGGCTGCATGTTTTCATTATTTTTTTTCTTAAATACAATTATGGACATTCTGCATAGTAGTTATGTTCAGATTTTAATTTCACAGGTATAAGAGTCAATATTGAAAAGCCAGCTACTGAAATATATTTCTATTCCAGAAGAAGACACTGCTACTTTAATGGGTCACTGACAGGTCCTGCATTTGTGTTTCTGCACTTTCCAAAGCACTTCTTCCCAAGTGGATCTGAATCACTACACAGCCTGAATACATAGCATTTCTTCCTTCAGGTTTTTCAACAACAACAACAGCAACAATTCTGTGGGATAGGTTGATCTAACAGATAGATGCTCAGTGAGCTTCCATAAAGATGGACTTGTACATCATGGCCAGAGCCAAAGTTAGGAAGGTGGCAGCAGAAAGGACTATGGTGAATAATACATTACTTGCAGGAAGACTTGTCACTGTTCTCCATAGCAATTTTTCTTCTTTCCATCTTTTCAGAACTTTATTTGGTGCTCTTCACCTTCATCTTGGTGGTGCCCCAGAAGGGCCTGCTGGAACTGGAAAAACTGAAACAACCAAGGATTTAGCAAAGGCTGTTGCCAAGCAGTGTGTGGTTTTCAATTGTTCTGATGGATTGGATTATCTTGCTCTGGGGAAATTCTTCAAGGTGGGAATGAAATAGTCACTGAAGATGTAATGCCGAGAATCAAAACACACACGTCAAAGTGCTCCAATAAGAATTTAGGCAATCTAGCTACACCTTGCTTTGTGTGGGGCAATGTTCTGGAGAAGATGTGAGACACCTTTGTGACCCCAAGGCTGGGGTCACACACATACACCACAAACACTCATTTACCATATGACGATACAGCACAGGCCACAGACAGACATATAGCACTCATTCTTGCTCACAGATATGTACACAGACATGCACGTGCATTCACTACAGGACTGCTAGGTATGGAAAAGGCTTTAGCATCATTCCCTTTCTCTCAGTGTTCCTACCCCAGGTCTTGTTTTTCTGCTTTTCACAGCAGTGAAGCAAAAGGAATACTCAGAAGGGTGACAGAGAAGGAAAGAAGCCCCTCCTCTTTCTTCTAGCTTTTTGATCTTTTGTGAAAGTTTGGATGTGAAGCTTTGGTGCCCTCTCTTCGTCCTCCCAACCAACCCGCCAACCCATCAACAATTGCCCTTGAGATTGCTGTTTCTTTGTAACTGTGAGCATTAAAAGGGTTAGTCTCCCACCCCCATTCCTGGCACCCAGCTGTTGGCAACTGGCCAACAGAGAGTAATAGGGGTAGTTCTAGGCCATGAAAAAAGAAATGAAAGCGCATTCTGAAGGCTAGACTGAATGATGGAGATATTCCCTGCTCCCCCGGCTGCTCATTGGTTTTCCAAGAAGTATTGGAATGTTTTTCACCTTTGGTTCCTATCTTGTTAGGGTTTGCTTTCATGTGGAGCCTGGGCTTGCTTTGATGAGTTTAACAGAATTGATTTGGAAGTCCTGTCTGTCGTTGCCCAACAAATCCTTACTATCCAAAGAGGTAAAATATGTCCTGGCTAGATTTTAATCCCTGTGAGTTTAAGATAAAATCTGTTGCAACCAGGATTAAAGTGCTGCTTCTTTCTCTTGATTCCCAGGCATCAATGCTGGCTCTGACATTCTGATATTTGAAGGGACTGAACTCAGACTTAACCCAACATGTGCTGTCTTCATTACCATGAATCCTGGCTATGCTGGACGCTCTGAACTTCCAGACAATCTTAAGGTATTGTGACTGCATTTACCAAGGGGTAACGCTTATGGAACTCTATGGAACAACACATAGGATTGTAGGGTAGGAATATTTCTTGCCATTAAAAAAAAAGTCCTTTCTAAACATTAATGCATAACATTGAGAATAAACCGTGATGAAAGCAAACTTTATGAAACACATTAGGAGTAACCATATTAAATTAATTTGATTTAAGCTTAATTAAATTGAGTTTAGTAGCAGTCCTGGTACCTGCCCTCCCATGTCCTGGAGTGTGCTGTCAGCCTGTCATTCAAAGAGCAAGTAGAGTCCTCATGTTGGGAAAAAGTTGAACATCTCCAGATTAGACAGACCATTGACTGACCCATAAGAGCTCTTCTTTCATTGGGGTAGAAGTATATCCTTAGTGCTTCAGTTAAAACCTTGAGCCTATCTTAATTAATTAATTAACATTGATATATGTCACTTATGTTTTGGTGTTGACTGGATTTTTCATTTTGTTTATTTCCCTTACTGAATTTTTATTTTTTTTTCCTCCTGTGTTTTGTTTTATGTATTGTGAGCCATTCACTGGTTTGGAGTCAGGTGGCAACAAAATGAAATCAATCAAATTTATTTATAAATCAAATTGATAGGCCACCTAACTCATAATGTATCTTTATTTACAAGATTTATATCCACCTTTATCTTGTGCCATTCGAAGTGGTGTACATAATGCTCCCTCTTCCTCCTTTCCCCACAAAAACACCCCTGTGAGCTGGGTTGGGCTGAGAGAGAGTCACCCAGGTGGCTTCTGTGAAGGACTAGAACACATGTTCTCCAAGATTCCACTCCAGCATGTTAACCACTACACCAGACTGGCTCTCCATAAAGAATTCCCATTCTTAAATGTTAGAAACTTCATGAAGACTTCCATATAGTATGTGAGTTAAAGTTTTGCTGGGGCTGTGCACACTTTGAAAATGGTTTGGAAGAAATGCTTCAGAACTTGGGGCAGCACAGCATCTGTTTTTTATTCGCTAAAGCAGCTAGGCTGCTTTAATGAGTTAACTGGTTATGTACCGTCAAGTTGATGGCAACTCCTGGAGACCACATACAGTAGTTGGATTTTCTCCATGACAGCCTGTCCCCAACCTGGTCCATCAAGTCTTCCGATGGTGCACCCGCTCTGAGTCAGTTCACCTTGCTGCTGGTTATTCTCTTCTTCTCTTTCCTTCCATCTTTCCAGCATTACGGACTTCTCCAAAGTATGATAATTTGAGCCTGGTCATTTATGCCTTGAGTGAGAACTCTGGGTTGATTTTGATGATCCATTATGCAAGTCTAAAAACAGCTGCATCTTGTTTTTCAGGCTTGTGCGGATAGAGTAACAAAAAGTACCCTGCTCACACTTGCATGTGATCTGAAGTAGTTCTCCTAAATCAGTTTTGAAGCATGCAGAGTCCTGTCTTTTATCCTTTTTTTAAATGTGTATTGTTAGCATACAAAGAAGGGGTGTAGGAGAAAACTTGCTGCATGAGAAAACTTATGCATATACATCATTGTATGATACTCACTGCTTTTCCTACTCCAGAGAGCCATTTGTCATCTTGATAATGATAATTTAGTTTCACATCACTGTTTGAGAAGCTATTAAGAGACTATAAACACCACTATTCAGACTGTGCAGTTACCTACCTATTAATGTGTGTTTAATAGGCTTTGTTTCGGACTGTTGCTATGATGGTACCTGATTATGCCATGATTGCTGAAATTGTCCTGTATTCCTGTGGATTTGTCACTGCACGGCCACTCTCTGTGAAAATTGTAGCTACCTATCGCCTGTGTTCAGAGCAGTTGTCTTCGCAGCACCACTACGATTATGGGATGAGAGCAGTAAAATCAGTGCTCACGGCAGCTGGGAATCTGAAGGTAGCATTAGATGCCCTTTCTCTGTGGTCTCCTTAGAATTCTGCCTTTTAGTATTTTGTTAGAAATAAATCTTTGTTTCTCATTTGAGTTACACTGAATGAAATAGTTTCTTTCATGGACTTATCCTCTAGTTACAAGAAAGAAAGCATTTTCCATTTCAGTATGCACAATTGGCATTGCAGAAAGACACTGAATTATAAAATGTTTTTATAATTCAAAAGTTATAAAAACTTCCTTAAACACTGGCCAGCTTCCAAAATCTTTGTCAGCTTAATAAACTTTGAAGCTGGGAATGCACATCCAGGCCAATCACTCCTCTTTCCCTTGCTTTCCCTTGCTCATAAACTTTGGCACATGAATAATACTCAGTTTAGAATTTTTTTTAACTTAACTAGAATAATAATAATAATAATAATAATAATAATAATAATAAAATCTAGAAACTAATCTTGAGTATTTCTGTCCAAAGTTCTCCTAAATGTGGCCAATGACTAAATGTTCACTTATAATAACAAAATGTTGACTGTATGCCATAAAGGATCATCAAAATGGTCCTCTGTGTTGTTTTTTTCACACTGCAAACATACAAAGCAAGCTAGATCCAGCTCAGTTATTTCTGGAGGTATCATGACAGCTTTTCTGGCTATCATCTTTAATAAAACTATTTTCAGAATACTGTACATTATTTAAGAGAAATGAACAAAATTGTCTTAGAATAGTTTATGTTCTAATACAGAAACATGAAGATGCATAATTACCTTGACCCCATGTCTCCTGTATACAAAAGTTTAGTCATAATATACTGAGCACCTGCATGCACAAGAACTTTGGGGTTTACTGCCATGGCAACTACATACCTCCTCTACATGCATGAAACTTCCAGGAAAGCCGATATAAATGTCACTTGTTGGGGGAGAAGGACATCTTGCATGATACATCTATTCATGACTCATGGAAGAACTTTGGCTAGATATGCAGTCAGTCTGACAGCCTTTGCAGAATGCACAGTGCTGAATGCTCTGATCTCGTCTGGCAGTATGTTGGGTTAGCCATCTTTTGGCCCAATTTAATCATACCTTTGAATGCCAGACAAGCAGAAATTCATGTAGAGTTTCATGCCACAAGTGCTATTAATAATACATTGTCACTAGAAACTTAAAAACAAATCTCATCTAACAACCTAATAGCATCTGATGTTATGATATGAAGATGCCTTAAAAGTTACCATTACTTCTAGCTTGTCACTGGTCACTGTAAAAACATATCTAAAGGTAACAATTTAAATGTGAAAAACATTGGCATGTGATTGAGGGTTGTAGTGGTCTGAATTAAAATAAAGTGATTACTCTTAAATTAATGCCGTGTTGTTTACAGTTGAAATATCCAGAAGAAAATGAAGAGATTTTGCTGCTTAGATCCATTATAGATGTCAATTTGCCTAAATTCTTATCCCATGATCTCCCACTTTTTGAGGTGAGGAATCTTTTGAATCTAATGTGAATTCAAGAGATAAATGATACAGAAATGTATTTACTAACATATTCTCAGATTTCCTTTATAAGTGCAATGTTATTACTCTTGTTGGGCTATAGATTAATTTATGAGTACTGGAGAATTAGTAGGTATATAAAACAATGTTTATATTGGGATATAAAAGTTGACAGGGCAGTAGATAGATTGGGAAGAACATACACTCATCAACCTGAGAAAGCTAGAAGTTCTACTGAATACAGAAATCAAGGAGTAGGCAGAATAAGCAAAAGCCAGTGTGGGCTGGGATCACAAAGGCCGGGTCATAGGACTGAAAGGAGATGACACAGTTACATGATAAACCAGTCTGAAGTCAAACTCGAAGAGTTCACAAGAGAAACCAACAGTAGATACCACTGAAAGTGATTTCTGTTAGCTTCTCTTAATATGATGTTAAACCCTGCTTTTGTTCTTGATTGATTGAGGTCCCTTCTTTTCCTTTCCCCCCCTTTTTTTACTAATTAGTAATTGTTCAAGATATAATTAAGACACATAATGCAGAATATGTACCGTTGGTATTTAACTCCTGATAAGCTGTCCAAAACGTATAATGGGGTATCAAATGTTCACTTTATCAAATGGAACTTTCCATCATTTATGGTGGACTTGTGGAAAAACTAAGAAATTCTGGAACCAAATATGCAGTACTATTCAAAATATTCTTAAAGTGGACTTACAGTTGAAACCAGAGCTGTTTCTCTTGGGTTTGATGGACCAACAGCTTGAGGTCCCTTCTTTTCCAAAAGTTGCAGGAATGTCTTAAGTTTTTTTTTTTAACAGCCTTTGATCTAACACATAGCAGAGCTTTATCGGTGCCTCCATGATAAGCCAGCTTTCCAGCATTGTGCAACTGAGAGGCAGCAAGCTTTCCCCAAACAATTTCCCACTCCTTTGGTTTTGTATCTTTTTCCTCTGAATCTGAGAAATCCGTAACAGAACAGTGTTATGTTCTAATATTTTCAATAGTCTTTCTATTACACCAACTTTAGAAACCACTTGAAAAATAAAAACTAGAAGCAATATGTAGCCATTTTGTGCATCATTTAAAAAGAACAAAATAGCATTTTGTAATGTCTTTTTTCTGTATTTCCAAATCTTTTGGAAAAAACATACCAAAGAAGCCTTGGGAAAAACGACCCCCTCCCATTTTTTCTTATTTCCCCCCCCCCCCCTTTGCCTTCATGCCTATATAAACTCCTGTTCCTTTCTTCTCCTGGCCTTGTTACTTCTTGCACATCATTCTGTCACTCTTGCTACTGATACAGAATTTGCCACTTTGGTAGAGATGACTGGGAAAATGGTCATCAGGTGTATCCTATATCTATATTTCTTCAGTTTGTGTTTGTTAAAAACCCTAAGAGTGAAAAGGAGATGGGAGATGTGCAATCCTCTGCCCCTAGCCTCTGGCTATCTGAGGTAACTGCAAACAGGCTGAACAACATTAAACAAAGAAAAAACTCTATATTCCCACCACAAATGCTGGCCCATGCACGTGGGTGGCATGACTTCATTCATTGGCTTACTTGGTGCAGCCTGAATTTTCCCCAGAAATATTGGGCGGCCCTTGACTACCAAAAGATAACCCCCTCCATGCTAAGCCATAGTTAAACCATGCTTTGTTGTGCAAAGTGCAATTGATCTGGTTCCCTGAATCATAAATCATGATTTAGAATTTGCAGTAGCTGAAACCATGTGCCATACTAAGTCAATAAGGGACTGTGTTATATCTGTTATATGAACTAGGCCCCAATAAAATTGCACATTGTACCAGTTCTGGCTGAGAATTCTGGGGGATATTGTTTCAAAGAGAACCTATACTGCTTGCAGTTAGGGAAGACTTCTTTATAGCAGTTGGACCATACAACTGGTCTGAAGGGATATTTTTGACATCTTTGCATACAAGTGTTATTGTTCATGCTTTGGCAGGGCATCACTTCAGATTTGTTTCCTGGTGTGAAGTTGCCGAAGCCAGATTATGTTGACATCCTGGAAGCTATCAAGATAAACTGTGATGAAATGGACTTACAAATGACTAAATTCTTTTCAGAGAAAATCCTACAGATATTTGAAATGATGATTGTACGCCATGGCTTCATGATAGTCGGAGAACCCTTTGGTGGAAAGACCTCTGCCTATCGTGTTTTGGCAGCTGCATTGGGTGACCTGTGTGAAAAAGTAAATGCATTTGCTTTTGTGAAAGATCATGTCCTGAAAAGCAAAAGTTATGCTTCTGTTAAAAATACGAAGAAGCACAATTTGTCACAAGTACAAATTCCACTTAAGTTCAGTGGGAATTAACTGTCTGAGAATGCTGCTTTCGATTGCAATCTCAAGACGTGTCTGAATTTTTAACGTTAAATGTTTTCGTGCATCTGAAACCTTACTGTAGTGACTGTAACCTAACCAGAACAGAATTGGTACAGTAGAGCTCTACAGCAAATAGTTAGCGGATGAGTTCCAGTCACATCCTTTCCTTATCTGTTTATTAAAAGTATAGATGGAATGTGTACACCCCCCACCCCCACACAGGGTGATTATCTTCCCCCTGCTCCCTGACACAAGCCGTAACAGCTTTTCTTACAGTAATGTTAAAAGGACATGTCTCCTGTGGTATTTATAGCATGCATCCGTTTCTTCTCCTCTCCTCTTCATTCTGACCTTTTCTAGCCTGGATTATTAGTCTTGGCTACAAGCATCGCCTGCTGACTGTATTCACTTAAGCAATTACAGGTGACAAAAAAGCAACTGTTGACCAAAAAAAAGGTCAAATCATCTGTTCCGTAAGCATGGCCAAACTTCGAACCTCCACATGATACCTTTTGTGCCTCTTGAAGGATGCCTGAGGCAGCTGGGAGAATTCTCCTGCTTTGGAAAGCACCCTGTTGTTGTCAGGAAGTGCCCAAGACCTGCTATCCTGATCTGAAGTGTGATACTGACCGCCTTTTCTCTCCTCCTCTTGCTAACGATCAAACCAAGGAGACATTGATTTGGGTATAGTGATGAGGGTGATGATAGAAGTGTGATATGCGTGTATGAAATGCAGTTTATTTTGTGTGCTCAGGGGCTCATGGAGGAAAATAAGGTTCAGATCACTGTTATCAACCCCAAAGCTATAACCATGGGGCAGCTGTATGGACAGTTCGATCCAGTCTCCCATGAATGGTCTGATGGTATCCTCGCGGTCAGTTTTCGAGCATTTGCTTCTTCATCTGTAAGTAGATCCTCAAAATTAAATGTTTTCAGGTTCATCATATGAAAAAAGAAAAATCATGCCGAAGATGAAAAAAAACACCTCCTAATCATTGTCTTTATCTTCACCAAACATTCTATAAGTTCCTTTTTAGCAATCATATTTTAAGGAAGGATGGCCAAAGGAATCTTGATTGATAAGTCATACGCACACTAACTGGTATTGTGAACATGCAGTACGTTTACTTGTTTGTTTGTTTGTTTGTTTTTCGAATTTCTGTCACCGCCCATCTCCCCCAAAAAGGGGGACTCTGGGCAGTTTACAATAAAATCATCAATTAAAACCATAAAAAATATAAATTACAGTATAAACAACTGATAAATAAGAATAAAATAGATACAAAATCCAAGGAGCGAATATCGCATTCACTGGGGAGGGATCTATAGTGCCAGCCACCCCCAGGAAGAACTATTGCCCCTCCTACCCCAGGTGAGGTAGCAGAACCAGGTCTTCAAATTCTTCCGTAAGGCCGGGAGCGAAGGGGCCTGCCTCACCTCCGGGGACAGAATGTTCCAGAGGGCGGGTGCACTGCAGAGAAGGCCCGCCTCCTGGACCCCGCCAAGTGGAATTCCCTTACTGGCGGGGTCCGTAGCATGCCCTCTCTGCATGACCGGGTGGGACGGGTTGATGTTATGGGGATGAGACGGTCCCTCAGGCAACCTGGCCCCATGCCATGTAAGGCTTTAAAGGTCATAACCAACACCTTGAATTGGACCCAGAAGCAAACTGGCACCCAGTGCAGCTTGCACAGCAGTGGTGCCACATGTGCCGGTCTTGGGGCACCAATAACTGCCCGCACGGCCACATTCTGGACCAGCTGAAGCTTCCAGATACTCTTCAAGGGTAGCCCTGTGCACAGCACATTGCAGTAGTCTATATGGGAGATGATCAGTGCATGAGTGACTGTTCGGAGGGCATCTCGATCTAGGAAACAGTATAACTGGCGCACAACACGAAGTTGCGCAAAGGCCCTCCTGGCCACGACTGCCACCTGCTCTTCGAGCAGGAGTTGTGAGTCCAGAAGGACCCCCACATTACGCATGAGGTCTGTCTGGGGCAGTGCAACCCCATCCAGAACTAAAGGTGACAACTTCCTGGATACAGAGGAGCTGTCAACCCACAGCCACTCCATCTTACCAGGGTTCAGCTGAAGCCTGTTATTCCCCATCCAGACCCCCATAGCCCCCAGGCACTGAGAAAGGGCAGCCACCACATCACTTACCTCACCCAGGATGGAGATATATAACTGAGTATCATCAGCATATTGATGACACCTCATTCTGTGGTGATGGATGATCTCACTCAGTGGTTTCATGTAGATGTTAAATAGGAGAGGGGGCAAGAGCTATTGGTGGGTGGGTGAGCACTAGAGAGTGTGGGCGGGTGCTACGGGCAGGCACAAGTACAGACAGGTGGGTGCAAGTGCAGGCAGACAGGCAAGTGCTATGGAATGCAGGCACATAGGTGGGTGCTATGGGCAGGTGCAAGTGCGGGCTGGTGGATGCTATGGGCAAGTGTGAGTGTGGGTGGGTGTTATGGGTGGGTGTGAGTGCAGTGCAAGTGCAGGCTGGCAGGCACTATGGTATATGAGATCCCCATGCCACCTGGGGGCTTCTTGGGAGAAAAAGCAGCAGGATCAAGAGCGACTTGTGACCTCCTGCTGGCTTTCCCTTTGACTTTGCTTGTGGGTAGCTGGCAGGGGAGGTCGCAAATAGTGATTGTGTGACCACGAGATACTGCAGCCATTGTAAGTGTGAGCTGGTTGCCAAGTGCCTAAATCGTGATCACATGACTGCAGGGATGCTGCGACAGCCACAACTACGAGGAGCAGTCATGAGTTCCCCGGGTTCAGCGCTGTTGTAACTTCAGTCACTGAACAAGTGGTCGCTAAGCGAGGATTGCCTGTAAAGTAATGTCAAAATATTTTATTTTATTTTCAACGCAGACGCCGGATAGGAAATGGCTTATTTTTGATGGACCGGTGGATGCTGTATGGATTGAAAATATGAATACTGTGCTAGATGATAACAAGAAACTCTGTTTGATGAGTGGTGAGATCATCCAGATGTCACAGCAAATGAGCCTTATTTTTGAACCAATGGATTTAGAAGTTGCTTCTCCTGCTACTGTAAGCTTGCAAACTGAGTTTTAACAAATGAACTCTTGCCCTACTGAATGGGTATCAATCTTCTTGGAAAAAATAAATTGAATTAGACCTCAAGAATTAGGGTTTATCAACCCAATATTTGATTTCATTCAGGTCTGAGGGAGCCAATCTGGAACTGAAACAACATGTCCTTGATTTTGATCTTTAGAATAACTGAATTGCCCCATCACTATAATGGGAGCAGGGCTGGCTGAAGACCTTTTATTCTGTTTAACATCTTGTGTTTTCTGCAAAGGAGAGCTGTCTTCATGGCATGATTTAATATCCTGCCTTCTATGTTGTTGGGATGAGACAGCTCTAAGTTTGGGACTGAATTTGCCCCTGCCAGTTGGGAGACAGTAAGTCGATCACACATGTTCTATTTAACTATCCTTTTATATGGGTGGGTGCTTAAATTTAATAATTCTCCTCATATTTAAGTTGCTCTTGCAGATCAAATGCAGAAAAAGTGTGACAGGTAGTCCTCGACTTTACGACCATTTGTTCAGCAACTGTTCAAAATTATGACAGCGCTGAATGAGTAGTGGTTATGACCAGTACTCGGAGTTCTGGCCATCCCAGCACCCCTGCAATCACGTGATCGCCATTTGCAACCTTCCCTGCTGGCTTCCTCAGAAAGTCAGTGGGGAAGCTGGCAGGGAAGGTTGCAAGTTGCTGGAGTAAGTCTCTCTCACCTGTACACCCTCCCCCAGCCCCTCTACGCTTGCACCACGCCAGCCACTCATGCACCCCTGCATACTCTTCCTGCACCTCACTGTGCCTCCCTCACACCCTTGTGCTCCCCCCTTGTACCCTCACTCACCTTCCCCGAACCTTGCTGTGCCTTCCTTGCACCCTAGTATACCCTCCCTGAGCCTCACGTCTTCCTCACACCCTCATGCACCCTCGTGCACCTTCCTCGAGCCTCACCATGCCTCCCTTGCACCTCCACGCATTCTCCCCCACCCTTGCTGTACCTCCCTTGCACCCTCGTGCACCCCCTCACAGCCTCCCTGACCCTCGCCACACTTCCCTTGCACCCTCATGCACCTCTGAGCACCCTCCCCAACCCCCGCCATGCCTTCCTTGCACCCTCAGGCATCTTCCCCGGCTCTCGCTGCACCTCTCTTGCACCCTCGTGCACCTCCTTGCGCTCTCCCCCCCACCTGGCAGCAGCCACATACTTGCCTGTTGGCCACCTGGGACTTGCAGCTTCTTGATGGCTTCCCCATTGACTTGATTGTGGGAAGCCGGCAGGAAGCTGCCTTGCCTAACGACCATGGGATTTGTTTAACAGCGGCAACTGGGATTGCAGGGATTGCTGTTGCTAAGGAATGTGGTCACACTTTATGACCACATCGCTTAGTGAAGGAAATTCCGGTCCCAATTGTCATTGTAAGTTGAGGACTACCTGTTTTCTTTTTGGTGGACTGCTGGAAAAGTAACCAGATCCTGTACTATTCCTATAACTGGGGAATTACAGTTTAGGCTTTCTAATTGTTCCAATTACACATATATTTTCCCTGTGTTACAGAAAAGACTAATTAGTCTAGCATACCCTTGGGAATTTAATTTCCTTGTTGGTTTTAGTTTTAGTTTTGTATATGTATTTATTCTTTTTTAAATATGTGTATTGCTTTTTATCATAGTTGGTCTACTTTATCAAGCTTACTACTACTATTTTTATCCTTTATGTAATCGTTTTCCCAGTTGCCTGTTTTTTTCACTTGGATTCCCTCTTTCTTGGGTTCTTAAAACAAACCTATTGAGTCTATTGCAGTGCTGTTCACAGTCTTTGACTTTCATTTAGCCTGTTTTCTGGTTAAAAACCAGACACATGTTCCGCTTGATTTTGTATAGTAGGTAAGCTAAGCTAAACTTCCTTCATTGGCAGCTACTTGTTGTGCTCTTGGTTTTGATTTTCAATGGAAAAGAAAGAAAATAAACTACATTGAAGAAAACCTGATGGTTTCAGCATAATAGGATGACATTGCTTATATAATTGGCCACAACCTTTTTGTCCAGATATGACCTAGAAGAGCTAAGACTGCTTACAAACTTTACAAAAACATAAGCATTCAGTGCTGGAAACTATGCTCACATGGCTCTCCCCTAATGCCTTTTCATAAGCTGCTGTGGGTATTCAGCTGAGCTGAATTGTTTTTGAATCCTGATTTTAAAAGTAAAGCATTTAAAGGCCCTTTCCAGCACCCAATACAACACCTTTGTTTAGAAGTCTTTATTATATGAATGTATTTTCTTTTCCTATAGGTTTCTAGGTGTGGAATGGTTTACATGGAGCCTCAAATGCTAGGCTGGAGACCACTGATGTTGTCTTGGTTACATCTAATGCCACCTACAGTCACTGCTCTGCATAAAGAATTTATAACAGGCTTATTTGATAGAATCGTCCCACTTTCTGTTGAGTTTGTGAGAAAATGTACAAAGGTATGGTAAAGTCAGATTTATTTACTTTTAAAAATATTACTAATAATATTTAAAAATCCTGTTTACACATGCATGTGGATGAAGACATGAATGGTATATTCAGTCCAATTAATACTGATTCTGTAACAAAAATATTTGTGTTTGTGTGTGTTTTGGACATTAAAGTGTGCGTTCATTTTATTTGTTTATTTAAAACAAACAAATAAATAAATGTTTTTACTTCAGTATGGACTCAAGGCAGGATCCATGGGGAATTCTGAGGTGGTCTCTCATTTGGACATTGCCTGACCATCATCTGTTTAGCTTCAGTGTAGTAGATACTTCACTCAAATTGGTATGAGACATTCTCTTTTCCTGAAAATGTGGATACTGAACTGTCTTTTCAAAGGACTTTAGCTATTTATGTGCTACATTTTAAAATATATTTGTGGCAATTTAGCTATTAAAGGGAATGAAATCAAGATTTCTGCATTTGTTCTACAATTATACAACTTAGTCCCTATTCTACAGTTGGATTTGGTGATTATTATTTAAAGGGTACCATATTGGTTGCTAATTTTGTTCTTCCCATACCTGTTATTACGAATCTTATTTCTTACTTAAAGTTCCACGCAAAGAGTCTCTAGAAACAAATGTTTTGTTATTTTGCTCTCTATGGCCACATGGTTAAAGCTGCACCATTATCCAGAGCAAAAATAATTAATGTTGCCCCTAAATCAGTAATAGAAGCTGAGAAATGTTGTTCAATTTAAGTTATGTTCTTTGTTTTTCTAGGAACTTTCTCCAACATCAGACACAAACTTGGTTCGGTCTTTAATGAATCTCATGGACTGCATGATGGATGAGTTTCAGAATGAAGCAAAAATTAAAACTGTTACTGACCGTGAAATATTTTCATGGCTTGAGGTGGGCAGGTTCTTTTAGATACAGTGAATTATTTTGAATGAAGTTCTCTGAACTTTTCAGAGGTGAAAGAGCTAAGAGGCCAGGATGAACATATCTGTGTGATTTTTTAAAACCATTTTCTTTTTGTGTCATCATGAAATTAAAGTCTCGGTTCATGTGGTAACCAAACCAGGTACAGTATAATAAATGGAAAATTTAACCTGTTCATAGGTTTATAATAAAAACTAAAATATGAATATAAGAACAGAAAAATAATTCTGGATCATACCAAGAACCACTCTGGTCCACATTTAGTTTCTCACCATGGTTGCCACTCAGTTGCCTCTGGGGTGTTCCCAAGCAGGAGATGGAGATACAGGTAGTCCTCACTTACCAGCTGTAATTGGGAATGGCAACTCTGTCACTAAGCGACATGGTTGTAAAGTGAACATCATGTGACTGCGCCCAACTTATGACATCAGTTCTGGCTCCAATTGTTAAGCAAATCGCCATGGTCGTTAAGTTTGATGTCACATGCTGCGACTTGTGACTTCCTGCTGGCTTCCCCATTGATTTTGCTTGTTGGAAGCTGGCTGTGAAGGTTGCAAACGGCAATCACATGACTGTGGTACACTGCAACCATTGTAAATGTGTGCCAGTTGCCAAGTGTCTGAATCGCGATCCTGTGACCAAGGGACGCTGCGATGGCCACAATTTCAAGGACAGCCGTAAGTTTTGTTTCTTAGCACTGTCATACGTTTGAACAGTTGCTGAATGAGTGGTCAGTATAACTTCCCTCTGTATACTTTCTCCATGCCATGCATGATTTTATACATTTTGATTATGTTCCCCCCCCCACAACCATACACTCTATGCTAAAGAGTGCCAGATGTTCTAGCCGTTTCTGGTAAGGAAGGTGGTTTAGGCATCTGATCATGTGGGTTTTTCTCTTCTGCATCATTCCAGCTTTGATATACCCTTTCTCAAGTGTGACAAACAGAGATAACACATATATAACAACCCAAGGAGAAATCATATACACTTTGCCCTGGGAATGAAAGGATTGTAATGAAAGTGCCGGGCGAGTCTTTCTGGGGAGAAATGTAATAACAGAAATACCAATGAATCAAAAACCTTGGAGCTTCAGTTTTTATCCAACAGTATCTGCCTCCAGGCTAATAACATCCATCTGTGGAACAGACTTCCTATTCCCTTGCAAGTTCTACTGCAGTCCCCAATCCCACTTTTTTTCCACCAAGTCTGCACAATTGAAATTTGATGGTGGATTTGAAAAATAATAAGTACAACTCTGGTAGACTTAGTGGAACCATTTTACTTGACTCCCCCAAGACCCCCAACTCCCTAGAAAAATATCTGAAAATTTTATTTGGCACCTGTCAGCGATTTCTGCTCCAACTCTCAAATCTGCACTATAATATTGGAATCCATTTGCAGGTTGGAGGCGGCTTCAGTGGGAGGAGGGGGGTGGAAAGTTCTGTGCCATGAATTAAGGTTTAATTATGCAATATAGCTGGTTGCTGTCAGCCTGTGATGCTGCACAAATGTATCTGTAAGTATAGTCTTCTGAATGACTTACATGGGCTGACTTCTGAAGAAGCATGTTTAGCTTGGGGTTGCATGTTTTTTCCCCCTATGCAGATGTTGGCCACTCAGTTGCATCCTATATGTTTGTTAAAACAGTAAGCTTGAAGCTTGAAATGGTATTGTTGTGTGCATGAATGACTATTTTAGGTTTGTTTCTTGAATACTCCAGAGCACTTTTGTATTTGCACTCACATGGTCTGTTGGAGCCAGTTGTAAAGAGGAAGATCGACTGAAATTTGATCAGATTGTGCGTGAACTGCTTCAAGGACCAATAAGTGATGAGACAAGGGAAAAGTATAAATTGTTGAGTGGGGTCGAGTACTTCCGGGCAAAAATCCTAACTGTTCCCTATCCAGAAGATGGAACAATTTATGATTACCGGTTTATCAAAGATGTGAGTGTGTTTTTTTTAACAGATTTTCAGAGAGTAATTGATAAATTTGTTCTCAAGATTATCTCTGTGTTAATCTAGTTTATTGAATGGTGGGATTTGGCCCACGTACAAATGAAAAAATAGGAAGTAGGAAAATGTTTATTTAGAAATGCATGTTGTGCCCATTCCATTACGATAGTGAGCAAGAGAAATAAGGCTTGCCATTGAGTTAAATGAGTACTTATTACTTGTCAGGAAGGTGCTAATGAAGAATGTATTTCAGCTGAAGTTGAATTCTTCACTGATATTGTTTTTAATGAAATACTTAAAGAAATCTTTAACCCTCTTCCACTGAAATCAGTAGGAAGTAGTTCAGTGTCAATCAATAGGAAATAACCAAGTTCTAATCATTCAGCAGCCAAAAAGCGGCTGGGCAGGTGCAGAGCTACTTAACAGGTGTTGGTTAAAGGTCAGGGGGATCTCAGTTTATGTCATGAAATGTTGGTTCTAGAGGAGGAAGCAGGACCTGCCCTCCAGAACCAGCTGCCCCTCCCAAATAAGCAGAGAGACAACACTTGAAGGTTCCAAAGGAGATTCAATCAATCAACAAGAAATATTTATTTCTTTGGCAAACTTATACGCTACCCAATATCAATGGCTGGAAGAAGCTTACAAAAACAAAATTTTACAATGGCAGAATGAAAAGCTATATATTGGCACCTCCTAAACTATAATACCAGAAGGTTTTTTCTTTACTTCCAGCAGAGTTTGTTCCATAATACAAGCCACACCATGGAAAAAAGTAGAATGATGTACTGACTCCAAATGATCCTTCCCAGCAATTTCTTATAGAAGTTGGAGAACATGAGAGACAAGATGGGACACCCCCACGACAATTCCTAGTGGGCCAAACAATAGTTTCCCACTACCACATTAGTTACAGCCTGGAGAGGGAGTGGAACCCCCATAAGTGGTGCTCCCTCAAACTTTATAACAGAGCATTACAGCCAACCACTGAATACTGCTGAGAGATTAAAAAATATAATTGGAGTTGCATTTCCACTGTCTCAGCAGTATAAATGATCATCAAAGCAACCATGACTTCTGACAAATCCAGATTTAGACCCATGCCGAAAACATTTAAGTAATCAGTTTGCTCTAAGAGTTTCTAAAGCTGCAGTACCACTGCGCTCTCTGTCAATTTGATAAATTTTTGTGGATTCAGATATTGTTTCCTAAAAAAGAGCTTCATCACAGCCTCCTTAAAAGTGGCAAAGAATTCCGCCTACAGGAGACATTTGTTAATTTGAGAAATAATGGCTAAAATAGTGTTATTAGAAGCCCCAATAAACCAAACTGGGAAAGATTTAACTGATAAGTAGTGATGTGAATAGATCCAAGAACCATATGAATTTTCTCAAGAGACAGACAATGAAAATGACTTAAATAGATGTTTCTACAGTGTCACAAAGTTTATTTATAATAGTTTAGCTTAAACATTACTAAGTGCCTACTAAAATTATCTGTTTATAAAATACAAAACCATTTTACTTATGGGTGTAGTTTATTGTTTAATGCCCATTAATTCAAGATACATCATAGAGGCATAAAGTTAGTTGGGAGACCAAGGACCTAACTTGCTACTTGCTACTCACCGGTCAAGTGAGGCTGTCAAGATCCTGTCCCAGTGCCTGGAGGCCCTGGAGGTTTGGATGGGGAGGAACCGTCCCCAGCACAATCCTACCAAGACGGAGTAGCTGAGAGTGTTCAGACTACCAGATCTGGGGATATTCCTTCTTTGATCCTGGATGGGGTGGCACTTCCCCATTCAAGTTGGTGCTCAATTTACTTGATGAGCAGGTAGCAGCTGTGGCCAGAAAGGCCTTTGCACAGCTTCATCTGGTGCGCCAGTTGTGCCCTTTCCTAGTTCAGGGGGCCCTTCAGACAGTCCCTCATGCTGTGGTCACCTCATGGCTTGACTACTGCATGGGGCTGCCCTTGAAGATCACTCAGAAGCTTCAACTGCTCTAGAAAACAGTAGTGCAAGCAGTGATGGGCATGTCTTGATATGCCTATGCAATATGTCTGCTTTGTGAGCTGTAGCGGTTGCCAGTTTGCTTCCGGATGCAATTCAAGGTGCTGGTCATTATCTATAACGCCCTACATAGGGCCTGGTTATTGAGGGACCACCTGTCTCCCTCTGTATCTGCCTAGCTGATCCATTTTGGCAGGGTTGGTGCTCTCTGGGTTCCTTTGATTAAACAATGCCATCTATCAGGACCCCAGAAGTGCACCTTCTCTGTAGCAGCACCTGCCCTCTGGAATGAGGCTCCCCCTGAGATCTGGCAGCCCCATCCTGCTAGTGTTTCAGAGGGGCCTGAAAACCTGGCTTTTCACCCAGGCCTCTGGCGAGGGTGATTGAAGCACCATTTTACCTTTGTTACCGTCCATTTTTGTCATATCTGCCATTTTTAGTCTTTGTTGTTGTTGTTTACTTGTTTTTAAATGTTTTAACAATTTGTAAACTTCCCAAAGTTTCTGGGAGTCAAACAGCATATAAATGGAAAAAACAAGCAAACAAATAAATAAATAACAACAACTTTCACCTTGGCTATTTACAAAAAGAACAAGGAAAGTCTGACCTGGTTCTCAATTTCTGCAGGGATGATCCCTCCTGACCATGTCAGGATCTTACAGGTTTGATCCTGAGTTTTAAATTTAGAAATATGGCACACAGTGTAAACATGATAACTTAATTCTTTTTTTAAAAATCTGTACAGTCTTTTGTTATTTATTATTACAATTTCAAAGAAAAAAAGGAAAAGAAATAGTGCTGATGCAAGTACAAGTTTTAAAAAGTATAGAAAATATAATAAAGCCTAAGTACTTTGAAATAATCAGATGCTTATGCAGTGAGATGTGCATGATATCACTGGATCAGGCTATTGATTATAGGTTCATGTAATTTTTTCCCCTTACTACATTGCTTTCTAATCATTTTGGTCCTAAATTTTGAAACAGGGAGCTGGAAGATGGGAACCATGGATAGAAGCACTTCAGTCAGCTCCACCTATACCAAAGGACAAGCTGTTCAATGAAATAATTGTCCCCACTTTGGATACTATACGATACTTTTCATTAATGGAGTTACTGACAACACATCAAAAACCTGCCATATTTGTTGGACCCACAGGAACTGGCAAGAGTGTATATATCATAGTAAGTATATATGAAACTTGCATTATAGTTTTTAATAATTGGGACAAGGATTCCTGCAGTTTGAATTAAAGAAGAGTATTGCTCCAGGAAAATTAGATCCTTAATTTCTTAACCTGAACCTTATTTTGTTCAGATTAGATGCCATTTCTCCTTGCTTATTTAAATCTTAACAGTAGGAGAAGATTCACAACTACTTTTTGTAGGAAAGACTGGATAACATGTGTTATCTGTGTTGACTTAGAACTGAAGAGGTTTGGTTGAAGTCACATCTACTCATGTAGTACACATGGGGGCAGGGCTCCTGCCAATTTTGTAAGTTCTATAAGGTTGTGAATGGGCTCATGCCCATAGCCCATGTGTGCAAATTCATAGATGACCACTTGAATTAATGTGTGTGAATTCATAGATGACCTCTTGAAGAACTTCAGTTACAAGTAAATAACCAGTTCTTCCTTCCTAATTGTAATTGTAATAATATGGAATTGATTCTGCTGTTCGAGGTTTTAATGGTGACTAATTTAGTTTATAATTTTATGTTTGTATTTTTTTACTCATTTTCTGCAGTTTCTTAGAGGTTATAAATATTTTAATAAATAAGGATCAGTATGGTCAGAAACAAAGACCACCATTCAATTGCCTTTGCAGATGTTCTAGTTTGGAACACTGATAATTGCTGTAGATCCATTGGATATTTATTATGTTCATTTCTTTATCGTGGCATTGTTCTATTCTCAGCTAAGGATAAAATGTAAGCACAACATGAGATGAAAATATTTCAAGTATGCAGCAGTCCATCAAATAATCATAGTGATAGAGGGCATAATAATGGCTACCACAGTATTTTATAACGTGAGAATTCATATTTCACACATTTTAGGAACAACATATAGATGTTGATTGATACTGGCAAGATTTTGTTTGGAATATTTTGGATTTGTGGGGAGGGCAATACAATTATAAGGACAGATGCATTTCCAGTAATGAAGGTTTTGTTTTCTCAAGGAAAGCTAGGTTTTCATTTTGCAAAATACTGACTCACTAGGTCAAAGTAATCTTACGTTATAGCAGTGTTAGGGAACTAGTCGAGCTGCATATCATAAGATCCTTTCTAACACTATAAGGAATCCTTGAGCCAACCTCTCAAATTAATGGAGGGGCTAATTGAATGATGAAGTAATATAGACCAGGGTTCCTCAACCTTGGCAACTCTAAGCTGTGCAGACTTCAACTCCCAGAATTCCCCAGCCAGCAAATTCTGGGAGTTGAAGTCTGCACAGCTTAGAGTTGCCAAGGTTGAGGAACCCTGATAAAGACTACTCTGGCTGTGGTTTCCTAATATACATATTATTCCTGCTGTCCTTTCTAGAAATTCAGTGGAATGTGGGTCATATATCATGCATATTTCAACATGGAGTCATCAAAAACTCCAAATATAATCTTTGTAAAGATGTTGAGTTTGGTATTTAACATCTTTTTTTTTAAGTGCAGAAACTTATTGGAGTCTCTTTAACATTAGTAGTAGAGTAGATAAATGCCTTTTTCAAACACATGTTCATTAAATAAAAACAAACAAACAAACACCCCAAACTCATGCAAAATGTTAATGACTGTACAGATTAATAGCAGCCCTCTGCAGGCATTCATCTGAATAGGTTTATAATTAAGTATGGAATGAGGCTCCCTGATCTCCACTTGCTTAGCTGGGAAGTCTGAAGGGCAGTTGTACTTGCTGAATGTGTTACGTGGGGAGCCATCCTTGTGTTTACTGTTTTCAGCCCTTCTTCTCACACTGGCTAAACATGAATTCAGGAATAGGAGGGGATGGGGCCAGCTGCTACCACCCTGTCATTTATTGCATGAAATCAAACTCTTTCAGGCAGTGGAATCTGTTAGTTAAAAAAAATGTCAAAAAAACTTTTTTCAAGAGGCAAAGCGACTGTGTTCAAGTGATCCTCCCTCCCTCCCTCTCCCCTTAGTCTCTCATGGAACCTCTTCCAATTTTTGGGAACCCTAGAATTCCAGAGAATGAAGAAAATTGTCTAGTTCCAGGTCCTTCCACCTGAAGGTGTCCATGTTACAGCCCAAGTGATACCTGCCCTTGATCCACAATACATCCATGCAGCAGGGCATGCAGGGTAGAACATACCGAATGTCCTTCCTGAAATAGCGGCCACACTTCCAACTTTATCTGTCCCCAAAAGAAGTTGGATAGTTCTAGCGTGCTTTGAATGAATGGTCAGGCTGAATGGAGGTTTTGTGCTTCTGTTTTCCAGCACCCATGTTTTGCGCACACTGGGGATACCTGTGAAAACAAGATAAAAAGGCATATACTTATAAGGTTAACTTGCTAGTGTTGTTGCTTTGTTTTAAATAAAGTTAAGTATGATATAGAATGTGTGTGTTGGACCATCCCGAGGGCTTACAGATTGTTAATTTAGAATTAGTGTTCTTTAAATGCAAATGTTGTTTTCCAATAAAATGTCACTATGGCAGGTGGTAATTATGGTCAGAAGGACTGCAGAAAACTTTTTCCAAAGGTATCTATTGCAGTTCTTCAGCAAAGGATCGTTACCTTGTCGTGGTGCTGGAGCTTGAGCACCTCAATGATGCCATGAGCTAAACTGTGAAGGGCCACCCAAGACAGGAAGGTCATGACAGAGAGGTCCGACTAAATGCGATCCCTGGGGAAGGTAATGGCAACCCACCCCAGTATTCTTGCCGTGAAAACTAAATGGATCAGTACAACCAGAGATATGTCAGTATACCATCGGAAGATGAGACCCCCAGGTCGGAAGATGATCAAAATGCTACTGGGGAGGAACAGAGGATGAGCTCAACTAGCCCCAGACGTGATGACGCAGCTAGCTCAAAGCCGAAAGGACGGCTAGCGGCCGACGGTGCTGGTGGTGAACGGCGAATCCGATGTTCTAAGGATCAACACACCATTGGAACCTGGAATGTAAGATCTATGAGCCAGGGCAAATTGGATGTGGTTATTGGTGAGATGTCAAGATTAAAGATAGACATTTTGGGTGTCAGTGAACTGAAATGGACTGGTATGGGCCACTTCACATCAAATGACCACCAGATCTACTACTGTGGACAAGAGGACCACAGAAGAAATGGAGTAGCCTTCATAATTAATAGTCAAGTGGCTAAAGCAGTGCTTGGATACAATCTAAAAGACGATAGAATGATCTCAATTCGAATTCAGGGCAAGCCATCTAACATCACAGTGATCCAAATATATGCCCCAACCACAGATGCTGAAGAAGCTGAAGTAGATCAGTTCTATGAGGATCTGCAGCACCTACTGGACAACACGCCTAAAAGAGATGTTATTTTCATCACAGGAGACTGGAATGCTAAGGTGGGCAGTCAAATGACACCTGGAATTACAGGTAAGCTTGGCCTGGGAGAACAAAACGAAGCAGGATATAGGCTGATAGAATTTTGCCAAGACAACTCACTCTGCATAACAAACACTCTCTTCCAACAACCTAAGAGACGTCTTTATACATGGACTTCACCAGATGGACAACACTGAAATCAGACTGACTACATCCTTTGCAGCCAAAGGTGGCGGACATCTATACAGTTGGTAAAAACAAGACCTGGAGCTGACTGTAGTTCCGATCACGAACTTCTTCTTGCACAATTTAGGATCAGACTAAAGAGATTAGGGAAGACCCTAAGATCAGCTAGATATGAGCTAATATCCCTAAGGAATATGCAGTGGAGGTGAAGAATCGATTTAAGGGACTGGACTTAGTAGATAGGGTCCCGGAAGAACTCTGGACAGAAGTTCGCAACATTGTTCAAGAGGCGGCAACAAAATACATCCCAAAGAAAGAGAAAACCAAGAAGGCAAAATGGCTGAAGTAGCCCAAGAAAGAAGGAAAGCAAAAGGCAACAGTGATAGGGGGAGATATGCCCAATTAAATGCAAAATTCCAGAGGTTAGCCAGAAGAGATAAGGAATTATTTTTAAACAAGCAATGCGCGGAAGTGGAAGAAGACAATAGAATAGGAAGGACAAGAGACCTCTTCCAGAAAATTAGAAACATTGGAGGTAAATTCCAGGCCAAAATGGGTATGATCAAAAACAAAGATGGCAAGGACCTAACAGAAGAAGAAGAGATCAAGAAAAGGTGGCAAGAATATACAGAAGACCTGTATAGGAAGGATAACAATATTGGGGATAGCTTTGACAGTGTGGTCAGTGAGCTAGAGCCAGACATCCTGAAGAGTGAGGTTGAGTGGGCCTTAAGAAGCATTGGTAATAACAAGGCAGTAGGAGACGACGGCATCCCAGCTGAACTGTTCAAAATCTTGCAAGATGATGCTGTCAAGGTAATGCATGCTATATGCCAGCAAATTTGGAAAACACAAGAATGGCCATCAGACTGGAAAAAATCAACTTATATCCCCATAGCAAAAAAGGGAAACACTAAAGAATGTTCAAACTATCGAACAGTGGCACTCATTTCACATGCCAGTAAGGTAATGCTCAAGATCCTGCAAGGTAGACTTCAGCAATTCATGGAGCGAGAATTGCCAGAGGTACAAGCTGGGTTTAGAAAAGGCAGAGGAACTAGGGACCAAATTGCCAATATCCGCTGGATAATGGAAAAAGCCAGGGAGTTTCAGAAAAACATCTAGTTCTGTTTTATTGACTATTCTAAAGCCTTTGACTGTGTGGACCATAACAAATTGTGGCAAGTTCTTAGCGGTATGGGGATACCAAGTCATCTTGTGTGCCTCCTGAAGAATCTGTATAACGACCAAGTAGCAACAGTAAGAACAGACCACGGATCAACGGACTGGTTTAAGATTGGGAAAGGAGTACGGCAGGGCTGTATACTCTCACCCTACCTATTCAACTTGTACGCAGAACACATCATGCGACATGCTGGGCTTGAGGAATCCAAGGCTGGAGTTAAAATCGCTGGAAGAAACATTAACAATCTCAGATATGCAGATGATACCACTTTGATGGCTGAAAGTGAAGAGGAACTGAGGATCCTTATGATGAAGGTGAAAGAAGAAAGTGCAAAAGCTGGCTTGCAGCTAAACCTCAAAAAAATCAAGATTATGGCAACCAGCTTGATTGATAACTGGCAAATAGAGGGAGAAAATGTAGAAGCAGTGAAAGACTTTGTATTTCTAGGTGCGAAGATTACTGCAGATGCTGACTGCAGTCAGGAAATCAGAAGACGCTTAATCCTTGGGAGAAGAGCAACAACAAATCTCGATAAAATAGTTAAGAGCAGAGACATCACACTGACAACAAAGGTCCGCATGGTTAAAGCAATGGTCTTCCCCGTAGTAACGTATGGCTGCGAGAGCTGGACCATAAGGAAGGCTGAGAGAAGGAAGATAGATGCTTTTGAACTGTGGTGTTGGAGGAAAATTCTGAGAGTGCCTTGGACTGCAAGAAGATCAAACCAGTCCATCCTCCAGGAAATTAAGCCAGACTGCTCACTTGAGGGAATGATATTAAAGGCCAAACTGAAATACTTTGGCCACATAATGAGAAGACAGGACACCCTGGAGAAGGTGCTGATGCTAGGGAGAGTGGAGGGCAAAAGGAAGAGGGGCCAACCAAGGGCAAGGTGGATGGATGATATTCTAGAGGTGACGGACCTGTCCCTGGGGGAGCTGGGGGTGTTGACGACCGACAGGAAGCTCTGGCGTGGGCTGGTCCATGAAGTCACGAAGAGTCGGAAGTGACTAAACGAATAAACAACAAATCTGTTGCAGTTAATATTGCAGGGTTTTTTTTACTTTTTCCAATATTATTAGTTTCCTTTAGAAATATTAGTTATCTTTAGTTGCTTTTAGAAATCTTACCTTGTTTAAACTATTGTTGGTTTGTTTTTTTGGCATTCAGTGAAGTCATTTTGAATTTGGTCCCATTATATATGTAACTTTAAATTATGGATTTCTAATGTAGATAAATAATTGCTAACATTTCAGCCTGAAAGCTATGGAAACTCTAATTATTGTCAACCTGTAAGTTACTTTTTGGAGTCGTCCTTCAGTATAAATGATTTTTATTTATGTAATTAATTATTGCATCCATCATATGAATAAGTCGATCTGTTCTTCAGTGGAAAGTGGCATGTAATGCTATAGGGAGTGATGCATTATTAAGTTTGTACTTGTGGTGAAGATCAGAAGCTACTTCTTTAAGT
This sequence comes from Candoia aspera, assembly GCF_035149785.1. Lineage (NCBI taxonomy): Eukaryota > Metazoa > Chordata > Lepidosauria > Squamata > Candoiidae > Candoia > Candoia aspera. The sequence goes on from NC_086153.1 coordinate 179,450,614, forward strand.
ATTTCTTTTTTCTTTTTCTTTCTTTTCTTTTTTTCTTGTACACCTTTTATTCTTCTTTCTGAGTTTAGTTTGTATTTTCTTTTACCATTGTGATTAAAACTTTTAATAAAAAATATTTTTTTAAAAAAAGGAAAGCAGCAAGTGATCCCCTACAATTGTTTTGCCAATTTTGAGGTTTATCAATTTATTCTGGTTTAACGTGAAATCCTAAACTGGAAATTATTTTTGCAATAAAGCACCATAATGTGCTTTTATTTAATCACTCTTATATAAAGTATAACTGGCATGGGACCCATGGTTCAGATGAGGCTCCAAACCACCCTTAATTTATGGTAATCAGAATAAATGTACAAAGTTCAGCCTTTCCCAAGAAAGAGAGGCAGGAACTAGCTGCTCCAAATGGGGCTGCCAGCACATTATAGCAGCTCCTACTGTACATCATCATCTTCCTCCCCCTCCTTTTCCTCAGTGGATGTCCTGACATGATAAAACTACAAATTTCTTCAGCCATCACAAGCAGCATCCAGTTTAGTGAAGTTGATGTGGGAAAAGCCATTATGTATTGATACCAAATGACTTGTTGTCCTCTTATACATTTTTGGAAGAGCCAAAAGATACATAATTGTTGAAGAAAAATCACAAATGAATATAGCTCCAGATGCAATAGGATGTGAATTATTAGAGGGAGGCATGTGCCTACTTAAACTACATGTGTGCTGAGAGATGAGTTGCCAACACAGTCATTGTTTCTTGTTGCTGTTATTCATTCCTGGATTCCTCCTTTAATACTCTATTTTGCTTATGCTTTATCTGGCTCACGTTATGGGGGAATAAGGAAAGGTTATAATACTGAGCTATTGCTACTAAGCAGGAATGGTTAATTGCTGTCACTGTCCAAAACACTGTGCATGAACAATATTACACTTTCTGTATTGAACATCCTAAATTTGCCCTGTTCTGTGATGCCTGCTGGCTTGAACACAAACTTTATGGCTCTGGTGTTCTTTGCAGGTTTAGCCTAACAGTGCACAGCTTGAACCTGAATGTCACCATGACAAGGATTAAAACATCTAATTCTTGTAGCAGCTGAGAAAGGCATTTTACTGTAGCAGACTAATTCCCCTTGGGCATTCATTTCCTTCCTAGATGTCACCTCCTTCCTATTTCATAGGAGAGTATAAATTAATAAAGTGGTAGGAATGTTGTCATACAAATCCATGCTGTTTCACAACTGTGCTCTCTCTCTCTCTCTCACACACACACAGAGGAAGTTTGATTTTTTGAGCTCGCAGTCCACAAAGGCACTCACTTCCTAAAGACTTCTATTAAGTATTTAGTAGCATTAGATTGAAATTAATTCTTCATTCTGTGCAAGTTATAAATTGCTGTTTACTATAGGGGGAGCTTTCTACCTTGCATGTTCCAATATACTTATTTAAAAATCTTAATAATGTTCCCTATTCTTTGGACATTAGGTTTTGGGTAAAACTGTTTCTCCAAACTGGAGATTTGGGAAAACCATAAAAGACTTTCAGGACTAACATCTTTGCAGAACTTAGCAGCTGACCACCAGCTTCTAAATTTATTGAACAGGCAACTACTTAGTCTGTTAAGGTGATATTCTGGAACTTGCTAGTAAGTCTGATAATATTGTGAAATATCAGTGATGCATAATCTATATAAAAAGGTGTCCTTAAATTTTGAATCCCTTTGGTTTATTTCTGCAGGAAACTCATTAAAGAGCCCTGAATGTTAATGACTTTGCATGTGTTACCCTCTCATCATTTTTATAAGGAGAATAACTAACAAACTTGAAGTGAAAAGCTACCTCATGTGCATGACTTGCAATAAAAACAGCCCTTCCGCTTGCCTCTGTCTGAGCTGGCAGATTTATATGCTTGTGTGACCCAATCTTGTCTCTTTTTAAAACTATCTTGACAGGATTTTCTCTTAAATCGTTTAAATAAGGAAATCTACAAACCGCTGCTCATTAACTTCTCAGCGCAAACCACGGCAGCTCAGACTCAGAACATCATTATGTCAAAGCTTGATAAAAGGAGAAAAGGAGTCTTTGGTCCTCCTCTAGGAAAGAAAATGGTAACTTTTAAAAAGTGAAATGTAACTTGTCACCCTGCTTATGGCAGGCCCTCAGCATCTTTTTAAAAATTGGTATATTTTGAGTACAAAACACAGATACAAGGCATCCTTCATCAAGAGCACAATGATATTTAAATTGCTGCCTACTTTTAAAACACAGCAAAATGGTTATACAAACTTTCCCATATCTTTCAAAGAGAGAAGCAGCAGTTTTCATCTGTATCCACAGCTGATGTGGGTGTTGCCCTAGTTTTCATTCCAATCCTGTACAGGAGTACAAAGGATCATAGAAGAAATAACCCACATGGTGTGGGTCTAAATGGTGCAGCTTGAAGATGTGTGGACTGGCTGGGGAATCCTGGGAGTTGAAGTCCACACATCTTCAAGCTTGCCAAGGTTGAGAAACACTGGTCTAAGTTGTCCATGATGGTGCTGACCCCAACTGCACTTAGCTGGCAACCAACCATTCTAATCACTCTGGATTGTGTGCTATTGGCATGCAAAAGCCAGTGAATTGCCTGGGTGAACCAATTGCTGGGCCAGCTGTGTCATGCAAACAAGTCCTAAGTACACTTTGATTATTGGATAGAAGAGAGAATTTTGGCAGTGGTGGCTTGTCAGTAATTCTGGCTGAAGTAATTAGAGCTAGACCAGGTTTACACCCCCACTCCCTCTCCCCCCCCACACACACAGTACGTATGCATATGATGTCCCACCTTTCTAGACAGATGTTACTCATGGCATCTAGAATAGTAGAGTAATGAGATGGGAACAATGTATTGTGTCATATTAGATTGGGAATTAAGGACTATATTTCACTATTCTCTGGGGCAAATGAACCAAGCAGCATACATTTTTATATAACTCAAAGGAAGAAACTGGGTTATTTACATAAGCTCTCCAGAGTTTGTATATGATTGCAACAGGGTATAAATATAATAAATAAATAAATAAATGCATATTTCTAACATGCCTTTCATTGATCGAACAATCCCCAATCCCAAATTACAATTTATAAGTAAAACCATGGTACAAGAAACCCCTGAGAAACCATCAAACAACTTAAGGGACCCATAATACAAGCAAAACAAACAGCACACTAATAGCAAACCAAAACAAATTTTACTGAAGGTCATAGCAAATACACTCAGCAGTCACCTATATACTATAGAACTTAATTTTGCAAATGGAAGTGCATTCCTGCAAAACAGCTTCTCCATTTCCGCTTCTCTCTTGTACCCTACTGTGTCTCCTGAAAACATCTGACACAAAGAAGATTTGGGCTAATGCACAAAGGCTGTAGGAAAAAGGGTTGATCATAAACGGCTGAACAAAATTTGTACAAGTAGAAAACATAGTGAAAAAGACCTATGCTGTAATTTTCACACCCGCTGGTTTTGTTTCTGGCAACAAATATTATATCTTATATTAAGATATAGTTAAGGAACATTGCTTATCTGTAGCTGCAGGTATGTAGCTGCATATTTTAATAATCATTAAATCATTAAATGTTGAATATTCATTATTAAATAATTAAATAATTATGTAGCTGCATAATTTACACTTTAAATTGTGTAATCTTATACACTACTACCTGGCTAAGCAAATCCCACTTAACAAATATGCATAGGACTAAATAGCACAGCTGGCTGTTCAGAATCTTGGACCTATGCCATTTAGCAGTTCAAATTGAGCAAAATTGTCTCCATTAACATGCAAATAAGTTGCAAAGAATTCATTGTGCAGTGGAACCACACTTTTCTTAATTCCTCCGTTCTTGCAATCAGTTTGTACTGTTTCATTGATCAGCTCATGGGCAGCTTCCTTGGCAATACAGTAACCTTTTTTAGCCACTTATAGTGAGAAGGAAAACTAGCTCATATGCAAAGCTCATATGCAAAATCTGGAGGTCAAAGAAGGAAAAAAAAGGGGGGGGGAGAATTAGCTTGAGTTCACATATATACACTAAGACATGGTTTGTTTAACCATAGTTTATGGAATATACTATAATTGCCTGTGTTTATGCAACATGCGAAACAAAAAGAAACCAGATTATAATTTAGCATGGTATATTAGAGTCTCTATATCTGAGCTGCAAAAATGGGGATGGAAGAGTTTCCTTATCTCTTTGTTGCCGTGTAGTGGTCTTCCAGATGTTTGTATCTCAGATGCAGCAGCCAATATATCTATCCTAAGGGTAGGTGGAAGTAGCAGGCCAAAATTCAGATGACTGAATGCTGCTCTTAACCCTTGATTTAGAGCTGGCCTAAGGGTACCTGAGATGTGGGCTCAGATGTGCTGGACTCCAACCAATAATTATGGAGAGTGGGAATTTTCTTACAACATCTTACACTGTCTTAAAAATATGTAAGAGAAGGGCAGGTTGGTTGTGATGAATTTACCTGGAAACAAGGTCACTCTAAATGAGCTCAGCAACACATTTTTAATGCCTTTGGGTACAACTTATGGGCCATGTTCAGAATCAGTGTCTTTCTGAGAAACAGTTTTGGTTTCTAGGTGGTATTTGTTGATGATGTCAATATGCCAGCAAGAGAAGTCTATGGGGCTCAGCCACCAGTGGAGTTACTTCGTCAGTGGTTGGATCACTGGAATTGGTATGACCTGAAAGACTGCAGTGTGATTAAACTTGTGGACATCCAGATCATTTGTGCAATGGGGCCAGCAGGTATGCTTTTTGGTTATAGTTAGAGAATACATCTCTAAAATACCAAACTTGCTACTGATTATTCTTTTTAAATATTCAAATTAGGTCACCCCTTTTTTGTCATTCATGTATCATAATTTAAAATTGCTTACTATGAGGTGGGTCCTCTACAGCTGAAAATGGCTGGGTCTCTCTTGAGAGGGCCTGCAAAGAGCATCACTGCTATGTTGCAGTTAAACTGAGGGCTGCATGAAATTAGCCCAAGGGCCTCCTGAGTCTCCTGTCCTTGGTTTAGGGGAAAAATGGAGATTTACAGAATAATATGTGGAAACAATACGTTCCAGAATTCCTTGTCTGAGTTAGAAACACAGAGGCAGATCCATGCATTTAATCCCTGGTTGTCCCACAAAAAAACAGATTTCATTTTTGTTCAAAAGATATGGTTTGTTTAAGAGATCCCATAATCCCCATTTCAATGTGATTAAACATGTAGATTTATCACCACCATAGCTACCTTGACGAATCTAAATATTAGCATGGATGGAGTGCCCTTGTAAGTAATAACTGTAACTCTTTAGCGTGAGTTTATTGATGCAGCAAGACTTTGGATAGGATTGCTGTCACTTTTACTGTATTACCTGGTGTATGGAAGGCTTACACAGTCTTCCTTCTTCAAAATAAATTGTCTTTTGCCACTGTGGCATGTGTATCTGGATCACAGAAGCTGCTCTTAATAAAAAGTCCCTTTTGGTTTATGTGTGGAGAGCAGGAAGATTCCCTCCCGTATGAGGGAGATGGGCGGTGATAAAAATATGATAAATAAATAAATAAAATAAATAAATAAATAAAATAAAATTGGTTGCAGAAGTGTCTGATAGACTTAGATTTATTCTACGTGCATCGGTGGTTTACTTTCTCTACAGGTGGAGGTCGAAATCCAATCACTCCTCGATATCTGCGACACTTCAACACAATTACCATTAATGAGTTTGATGATGTTTCAATGTATACAATTTTCTCCCGAATATTAGACTGGCATCTTACTATATGGTAGGTGATGTTGTTATATTGTGGCATGTTAACTTAGATAAAAAAAAGATGATGATTGCCTGCCACAATACTTTTCCAAGCATCTTGCCATCCAAGAGTATTGGATTGTAATATCCTCATTTAAGAATGTCAGTATGTTCAACGATATCTTTTAACATATTGACATCGTGCAGAATTGACCCTCTGATGGCACGCCAATATACTGTAGCCAATCTTCAAATTAATTTCTGAAGGATATAGAAAAGCAGATATAATTTATTGTATCAGAGCCATTGAGTAATTCATTGATTGTGTTTATATACAATTAAATTCAGAAGACAAGTCCCAATGATTTATACCATAAAATAAAAAGAATAGTAAGAATATAAAAACCAGTTAGAATACCTTAAAACAGTAGATGACCATTCCGCTCCCTCAGGCCTGCTGGAACAGCTCTGTCTTTAGTCATTTTGAGACCACCAGCAATGAGGGTGCCAAGCTAATGTCCATAATAATGAAGGCTGCAACTGAAAAGTATTGCTTACAATCCCCTGCCCCTTTCACCTCCCCTGCATTAAAAGATATTGGGGCAAGTCCACACTGAACAACAACAACAACAACAAAAAATTTTTATCACAGCCAAAGGCCAGAGGAAAAAGGTATAACTGAAAACATTTAAAAAATCATTAAATAAAAGTAGAATAGTTGAGATAAGAATATGTTACAACTGTGGGAGACCTTTCACCAAATGATGCCTAATTTTCATGGCTGCTGCACAGTATTTTGCTAGGATCAGAGTTCAGGCCGGTCTGAAAGTAGTGGGTTACCAGAAATTATTACTGTTCGTTTCACTAACCCTTCTAAGAGTTATAAATGGTCTATAATCGGAGAAAAAGAGGTGCATGTAAGTATTGTCAAATTGCCCAGGGTACTGATGTAAAAGAGGCAGGGTAGAAACATTATGAACTATCTCCATAAATGGTACAATAAAGTAACACATGGGGGACTGTTTCAACATCTCCAGTTCCACACAGGCAAACACATTTCTCAAATGGAATATTAAAGTATCTTCCCTGTAATAATGCCAAAGGCAAAATATTATGCCTTGCCCCAAAAAAGCTTTCCTTAGTTTGGGAAATGTCAGTGAAGAGAGACAAGGACAAGTTGGTTGGGCTGCTTCTATGCAGAAAGGTTGCACAGGCAATATATTGCCATCAACCCTACTCTGTATGTCTATATTTATTTATGTATTTATTTGGTAAATCTCACATATGTGACTCTGAGCAGCATACAAAACTAAAAAACACAAAAATCAATAAAACAAAATCATTAGAAAATAACAACCAAACTCATTAAAAAAAATAAAAAACAAACATTAAAAATCATTACCCATCCCCCCACCCCCCTAATGGGCAGGAGAATGCACTCCCATTTCCCTAGCAATCCAGCCACTTTACAGGCTCCATGCCCATGTTCCTGGATCTCCAGACCAACAGGCTAGCAAGGTTGGGGCCAATCTGATTGCAGGAGGAACGATAGTCCAAAAGGCGGGTGCTGCAGCAGAAAAGGCTCTCCTCCTGGGTTGCATCAGATGACATTTCTTCATGGACAGGACCCGCATCATGCCCTTCTGCTGGACCTGATGGTTATAAGGGTTAGGGTTGACACAAAAGTGAGGCTCCTCCCTCAAGATGTTGGCTGTTGTGTCCTGATATATCCATTTTCCAACTAGTTGCCAATTGCCCAACCTCCAGCATTCTGAATATGAACATCTTCATATTCAAATAAACAAGGAAATTACTGTATTATTCCAAGGATGTTATTTGGGGTATCCCAATATTCCCATTAGAAACTAAAAAATAACAAAAACGAAATAACTAAGCAACTAAAGAACATTGTAAACTAAAGAACAGAATGCTAATTCCCCTTACTAAAAATATTGCAAGAATAAGAAAGTATTTCTGGATTGGTCTCATAAAATGAAGATGGTGTAGTGATTGCCTAATGTTGATCACTGCTTTTGAGTGGTAATTTTTGGACCTTGATGATAATTGCTGGAAGGCTAAGGGTTCCTGAATCAGTGTGAAGTGTGTGAAGTAATTTGACTTGACTGTGAAATTCACTCATACCAGATGCTGCTGCCATCCAGACAGCATCTATGCACTTGACATGTCCCAGTTCCTGGCAAGGGTGGGAATTATTTTTTTAATGTTTTCATAAATGGTCGTTGTTGGTTTCATTTAGTGAACAGTTTTATTGATGACTGCTACTTATATCCAAGTGTTTTATAGACATTGTCTGTAACCCAAAGTTATATTTAATTAGACAGTCCGTGACCCATTGGGTCATAGTTTCAGAGATATTTCCTTAGAAATTCCTTAATGCCTTCAACAGTGGCAGACCTTCTGATGTACTGCCTTCACTGGAAAGGTTCTTAAAAATTCAGGGAGATATTCAGAGATGCCTCTGCCTTGAAAATAGCCCGTGTCATTCATATTGAACTGTATAGCATAGTCAAACATCTGGAGTTGACCACAGGAAATGTTTTATGACATTTTGTATTATGTCATAAAATGTTTTATGATATTTTTTATGTCATAAAATGTTTTATAAAATTTGCCAAATTTCAATTCTGTGAGAGTCATGAGCCCTGGATTTTGACGCATTCTGTAAAGTATCCCATTTGAGGTACCTTGGTTCAAAAATTGCTGCCCTGTGATGCACCATTTCGCCAGTTAAAGGTTACACATAGACAAACAGGAGAGTTTTATTAGTCTATAGATGAGCAATACAAAGAATTTGGTGAATGAGGGAAAATGTTTAAGTTTCTATTTTGCATTGAATGAACTGTTGTACGGCTTTAATCTCAACTTTCAATCAACAGTTATAGCTTCCCCTCGGAATATGTTGAACTGACTTCACAAGTTATTAATAGCACAATGACTACGTACAAAGAAGCTATGGAGAACCTGCTCCCTACACCCACCAAATCACACTACTTGTTCAATTTGCGAGATTTCTCTCGGGTCATTCAAGGGGTTTGTCTGTCACGACCTGAAACAACCATTGCTACAGGAACCATAAAACGCCTTTGGGTTCATGAGGTAAATTTCCCATTAGTAGCTTAATTGAAGGCTCAGTCTTACATTTGTTTGTAAAATATTTTCTTGTAAGATAAGGTACTGAATGGTTGAAAGCTTCAGTAGCGTAAGCAATTAACTGCTGTGCCTTGTAACACCATTTCCACTTAAAAGAAGTCAACAGTAGATGTTATAATAAAGAAAAAGCAACTTACAGTTAAGAGCAATGTGTGTTATTGGTCATACCACTGCAGTTCCCATTTTGTGAATGGGTAACACCATCTGTCCTTCTACTGTGGAGATCATGATAGTTATGAGCAAGGCAGCCTTCCTCAACATGGTGCTGGCTGAGGATGATAGGAATTGTAGTCCCATCTGGAGAGCATCATGTTGAGGAAAGCTGCTATAGCACTACACTGTGTTCGTGCCAATCAGTAAACATTGTTGATAGAAAATAGCTTTTCCACATGTCATTTAGTTAGCCCTTTTGATTATATAACTTCTCAAGCTTAATAATTTTTCCTGAAAGAATGTATGTTTGCAAATAATTGCAATTATTTATTATAAACAGTCACAGTATTGTTTGTTGTACAGGTCCTTAGAGTGTATTATGACCGCTTAGTAGATAAAGCAGATCGATCATGGCTGGTTGGATGCATCCGAGAAGTAGTAACAAAGCACTTGGAAGAAGATTTTGATGAACTTTTCCAAAGATTGGATTTCAATTATGATGGTAGGGTAGAAGAGGATGATTTGCGAAGCTTGATGTTCTGTGATTTTCATGATCCTAAAAGGGAGGATACAAATTATAGGGAAGTCTTGGATGTGGATGAACTGAGAGTTGTTGTTGAGAGCCATCTGGAAGAATATAATAATATGAGCAAAAAGCCTATGCAGCTGGTTTTATTCCGATTTGCTATAGAACATGTTTGTCGAATTTCACGCATTTTGAAACAACCTCGTAGCCATGCCCTTCTGGTTGGTGTTGGTGGAAGTGGTCGACAGTCCCTAACACGTTTAGCAGCATATATGTCTGACTACACACCATTCCAGGTTGAAATCTCAAAGAGTTATGGGACCAATGAATGGCATGAAGATCTAAAAGTCATTCTAAGGAGATCTACTGAGGGTGAGATGCAAGGAGTTTTCTTATTCACTGACACCCAGATAAAAAGAGAGTCATTTTTAGAAGATATCAACAACTTGTTAAATGCTGGAGAAGTGCCAAACCTCTTTGCAGTTGACGAGAAGCAAGAAATCTGTGAAAAGATGCGCTCTATTGATCGCCAGCGGGATAGAACCAAGCAGACTGATGGTAGCCCCATTGCTCTTTTCAACATGTTCATTGATCGTTGCCGGGATCAGCTCCATGTTGTATTGGCCATGAGTCCCATTGGAGATGCCTTCCGAAATCGTCTTCGGAAGTTTCCAGCTCTTGTTAATTGTTGCACTATTGATTGGTTTCAGGTAAGGCTTGAGAAATGCATGACAGTGTTTGAGGCAATCCAGTTTGGGCATCAGTGACAATACAAATAAGCCTCTTGGAGCTGAGTGTAGTCACTTTACTCCTTTCTTTCTGGAGGGGAAATGAGCCAGTAGAACTTGCTACTCTGTGGTGGGAACAAACAACGATTTGAGTTCCAAACCAGCCAGAAATTGAAGCAATGGTTTAAAGCTGGCTTCCATATTCCGCTGTATTAGAAAGCTATTTAAGTATGTTCCTACTATGAATATCACTGTAAGCTATGGTTAATTATGTATTCCTTGTGGCTTTTTAAACCGTTTTCAAATATTTTGCCCATGGTGTAATTGAAAAAAAGAAAAGAAAAATTTGTTTCCTTAACATATGTTTTTGCTTAAACAAATTCTGCTGATATTTTTGTTTTCTATGTTTAGTGGGTTTTTTTTTTTAAATGGAAGAACTGTATAATCCCCTGACTGTATTTTAAAATGGTACATATATCTTTTCCTTTCTAGCTAATAGCTTTGGGAGTGGGATGATTTGGATGGGGGGCTATTGTTCAGAACTAAATGGGTAGATAGTTGCCTGCCCCCTTCCCTTCATGCTGTAGCCTCCCTCCCTCTGCAGGTCCTCTTAAGCAAGAAAAAGAACTGAGAGCTTCAAACATGGAGCATCCAATTCACAATAAGTTTGATCTTTAAGCTTATTGATTTTTATTATATACCCATAGCAGCTTTTTTTTCCTACTCAAAACCACTCATACAATTTTTGTTAGACTCTTTGTTAGGCTGTCGCCCCTGTAAGTTTCACAGAATCCCACTAGTATCTTTTCAGTGGTGGCTTCTTAAAGGTGGAAAATGAGTTGATGCCTCCCATGCTGTCTGCAGCCACACAATTCTCTTTTTGCTGCCCCTGGACTTTCTCCTACCACCTGGGGCCACTGCCATTAAAATTTGGCAATATGACATAAATATGTTTTCAATGCTTTCTGTGGCTTTAACTGAGTAAAAACCATTTAAACATTAAGAAGATATGGTTCATTAAACATAGCCCTCAACCATTTTCTGACAAGACCACATTTTCTCTTGCCACTGGCATACCTATCTACTTTTCAGTGTGGCCTTTGGCCCATTATGAAACCTATGCAGTAGTTGATCTCTTCTCTTTTTAATGGCTGTTTTTAACCCATGAATATTCTTTATCTAACACTCTTTTTCCATAGTAACAGTCAAACCTTTTTTTTCCCTTCCTTAAATTCAGTCATGGCCTACAGATGCTTTGCAGGCAGTTGCATCCCGCTCCCTGAGTGATATTGAAATGTCTGATGAAACCCGAAATGGCTGCATTGATATGTGTAAAAAGTTTCATACTTCAACCATTAATTTGTCCGAATTATTTTATACTGAGCTCCAGAGACACAATTATGTAACACCAACTTCATACCTAGAATTAATTTCCACTTTCCAATCCCTACTGGAGAAAAAGAGAGCGTAAGTACAATTAATGTAGCCTTTGTTAGCAAAAATAATCTTGTACTGTTTTTTCCACCACTGCCCCTACACCCACCCACGTACATACAAACACAGAGTCCAACAAGGGATGCATGTGAATAGAAATAGAACACGGTGCAAAGATCTCACCCACAAGGAAGGCAGCTTTTTTCATACCCAAAGAACAATTGTTATTATTATTATTATAATATTGCTACTGCTAGAAGATAACATAGCATAAAATGTAAGATGTTAAAATAGTTCAAGATTAAGAGTGCAAGTAATAACTTGCTGGGTTATCTGTGGTGATCATTTTTTTCAAGCAAAACTAAAAAGGAAGTTTTATTTTTGTTTTCTTTCTTTCCTCAGTCTATTTATCATAGGTGTAAATAGACAGCTGGTTTGTAAAAAAACATAAACTAAGTGGTTCCTTTGAAAAAGTATTTCAGATATACCTTTCCATTTTCTGTTTCATTTTTATTTGTATTTTCAGTTAATGAGGTTGTACTATTGAATTTTATTGAATATGTTTTGAGGTAGGTTCTGGAAGCTTGTCTTCATTTATTCATTCATTGGGTTTTGAGTGGTTTTTCCTTTGTTCAGAGCAGCCTATAATGCCGAATGAAATCAATATTATAAAAGAGTACCCCAAACCATGTATAAAACAAAAAAGAAACCAAAAACCCAAACTCCCAAACCTTGTAACGATTGCAACTTCAGTTGACACCAATTGCCACAGACTACAGTATGTGTTTTGGGTCCCTCCATCTCACTGACCATCCAAGATTTAAGAAGACCATCTTAAGACTCAAGAAATGCACTATTAATTTACTGGATGGGAGGGGGAAAAGGTAGAAGTAGTGCCAGCAAAGACACAATGTCTGTCTTGATGGTTGGGTGGGTGGATGGGTGCTTGGGGGTTAAATTAATGACACTTATATGGCAGTGTCATTCAGATTTAGTCTTCTGATCTATCTCCAGTGAGGTGATGAAACTGAAAAAGAGGTATGAAGTGGGTTTGGAGAAACTGGATTCAGCTGCTGCCCAGGTGGCCACCATGCAGGTGGAACTGGAAGCCTTGCAGCCTCAGCTAAAAGTAGCAAGCAAGCAAGTGGATGACATGATGGTCGTTATTGAGAAAGAGTCTTTGGAAGTGGCAAAGACAGAGAAGATTGTGAAGGCTGATGAAGAGGTCGCCAATGAGCAAGCCATGGCTGCCAAAGCCATCAAAGATGAATGTGATGCAGATCTGGCAGAGGCTTTGCCGATCCTGGAAAGTGCGTTGGCTGCTCTGGACACTCTGACGGCACAGGTACAGCCCTGTTTCATTCGGGCTGGGCTCCTTCAACTGAAAGGGAGAGGCACATCAATTCATATGTTGTCTTTCTGTAGAGAAGAGTCAAGGCTGACATGGCATTAATGTATTACATTGCTACAGAATTTTACTTTTGCCCCATTTAAAGGGTGCCCCTCTCCCTTAGCGGTAAGACACTGCCAAGCTCAGCTTTGTTCTTCTAGGTTTATTTGAAAGGCTGGGGAAGTTAGAAACATACACAGACTTACTCAGAAAACTGCATCAGTTTTATTCAGAAAACCGTCTCCGTCAGGATCAAGGAGGTGGTTGAGTGATGGATTGATATGTAATGGAAAGGGGGAAAGGTATGAAAACATAGCATCTTTGGCCACCTCACAGTGATAAGATAAACTCAATGGCTCCTACTCTCAAGCTTGTAGTGTAAAAACATGCAGGAAAAGGAATTAAGAAGGAAAAGGTAAAGAAGATAAATCAGCCTGGAGTTCCTAGAATGTTGTGATTCTTCTACTGGCCAGCTAGAGTGGAAATGGGTGTGTGGTTACCTGACTGGAGGGCATTTTCTTTATCATGGGTTCCTTAGTTCTGAAGTTCTTTGGAGGGGTTTCAGCTGGTCTGCCACCAAAATATGATGACATTTCTCCTCTGAATGTTATTTTCAGAATTAAAACTACAATAAAATCTGTTTTGCTCCAATCTAATCTTTTGAATAACTAAAGGATATCACTGTGGTCAAGTCCATGAAGAGCCCCCCTGCTGGTGTGAAACTTGTTATGGAAACCATTTGCATTCTGAAAGGGATTAAGGCAGATAAAATTCCAGATCCAACAGGCACTGGAAAAAAGATAGAAGATTTCTGGGGCCCAGCTAAGAAACTCCTTGGGGACATGAGATTTCTGCAGTCACTTCATGAGTATGATAAGGACAACATCCCTCCAGCTTACATGAATGTCATTAGAAAACAGTACATCACCAATCCAGAATTTGTTCCTGAAAAAATTCGGAATGCTTCCACTGCGGCAGAAGGGCTGTGCAAATGGGTCATAGCCATGGACTCCTATGATAAGTAAGTGCTGGTTTCAGAGCATAATATAAATGAAGAATGTTGGGCTCGACTATTGGGAAGTGTGTGCGTGCCTGTTTCTCCTTCCCCAAGTGGTGGTAGAAAGTTGCAGGAATAGAGATATACACAGACTCCCTTTGTGAGAAGAGAATGTGGCAGCATTATCTTATTTTGCTAAGGTTGAGAAACACTGCTTTAATGGTACAGAGCATCTGTAAAACCCAAATAGACCAACTTTCCCCCTTTTCTTGACAAATGGACTCAGAACAAACAGCTGTCTCTGCAAAGCCTCCTACAGTATAGCACTTCCTCTTCCTCTCTTTCTTTGAGCCTGCTCAGTCCCTTCTTCTGAGTTACATCTCCTCCCATCTGGCCCATCTGAATCCTTTCCCAGCTTGCACTAACCATTGGGTTGCATGGTTATATTTATTTTTATGTATCTGTGTACATTATAAGTTGAACTAACAGAACATTTATTTGAGCACTCCTTTATGAATGGGGGTTGTTTTACATGACAAGTGAGCAATAGCAGATTTACAATTTCTCTTTCTCTATCTATCTTCATATACATATATACTGTGTGAGCGTGTATCTTTATCTACATCTTTCAAGAAGGTCTGAATAGATATAGAGCCTACATCATTCACAGAGTCAGGTGTCTGAATGTATCACATCATTGACTTGTACTCTGACCACCTTTGGACTTTAAAGAATATTGCTAACACAAAGAATAAGAGAGAGGGTCTGATTTTGACAGGGCAATGCACATCACATCCCAACTATCAGTTAATTAAAATGTTTAGCTGTTACTTCTGCTCAAATTTTCCTCCAGGTTCTTCATATTTTAGAGGAAGATAGTTAACAGTCCATAAGTCATCTGATACTTTGAATTGCAGTTAAGGATTTCTACTGCATTAGTGGAGTAACAGTATGTAAGTGTAGAAATGTTTGTGTGTGTTTACATACTGTGTGTACAGAAAGAATAGGTAGATGATATAGTATTTGCAGGTAGATGTTCAAGACTGGTATCCTTAACAGCTGCTGCTGTTACTGTTATTGTTTCAGAGTGGCAAAAGTGGTTGCCCCTAAAAAGATAAAACTCAATGCAGCTGAAGGGGAACTGAAAATTGCTATGGATGGTTTGAGAAAAAAGCAAGCAGCCCTGAAGGAAGTTCAGGACAAGCTGGCAAAACTACAGAAGACTCTGGAACAAAAAAAGCAGGAAAAAGCTGACTTAGAAAACCAGGTACGTAACAACCATCTTCAAATATCAGAATCAAAGCAAAACATAAGCCTGTTCCATTGCTTTAACCTATTTGTTTGTTTGCTTCTTCATTTATTTTCCATTTTTCAAAACCCTGCTCGGGATACCCAGCAATCAAATGCACTTTTTTTTAGCAATGCAAAGGCTTGAGCCCTAAAAAATGGCCCATTTCTCCTCCCACTGCCCACATCCTAGGTCTTCCTGAGAATCAACCCTTCAGGAGAAGCATTGTGGAAAAGAGTTGTGGTGGTTGAAGGGAGGAGAAATCCCATTGCACTGAGTTGATTGTGGTTGCGTAATATTGGACAGATTTATCATGCCCAACGTACTACAATAGACGTATTTTAATTTGATATGATCTTACTGATGGAAGATATGAACTCTGATTGTTTTGTGCTCTACTTTTAGCCAGGATTACATTTTTCTGTGCCTTTACTTTGAAACAGACATTTTTCAGGATGTGTGAGAATTCCTGCTTCCAACACTGAAAAATTCCATTGAGAGCTCTTGTCCTTCTGAATTAAGTCTGCAGATTGTCTGCCAGATTTGCCTAGATCAAAGCAACAGCCACAAAATCTGAAGAAAATATTGGAATTTTACTAAACAATTTAGTTAATTTATTATGTACAATGGACTCTTCGTTATACCAAAATGTGTTAATAGCTGTCATTTTCCTACACTTGCATAAATGGTAACATCCAAAGTGTTTTATGCTCAAAACATTTTGAACCTACCTGGCAGTTATATGAATAACATCATGGCAAAGGTGATGGTTTTGGAGTAGAGAGTGGGGAATGGGGAGAGTCAGGTTGTTTCCCACTCCACCACAGAACTTACTGGGTGATGTTGGGCAGGTCACTTTCAGACCAAGCCATCTCACAGAGTTTTTGTGCAGACAAAATTTGGGGAGATGCCCATGCACATTGCTTAGGCTTTCAAGAAGAAAAGGATACAAATAGAATCAATCAGTGGTTAAATGGAGCTTAAACCTTTAAACCCTACTGCAGTTGGTGACCTGGATGGCAGATTGCAGAGACCTGAGCAGGACAGAATGCAGGATGTGTAAGGATATATTATTTTTGTACAGGAAACTCTGTTTGGATTTGGGGATAGTATTTCTGACAGTTCAGTGGGGCAGCTGGATTTCCCTTAGTTAAGTGGATGATTTCTATGTGGGAGGATACTTGGACAGGTCAGGAAGTGCATTTCTGAGTTGGATTTTGTGATGGCGTGAGATCCGCTACAGTTGTCCCTTCCTATGTTGAGCAGGCTTGCTGGGATAAATGAGGAAGTGATGAGGCTTCTCCATTCCTTCCAACACCCCTGTGACTGCTGGGTTTTACTCTTATTTGCAGACCATTCCCCCCTTGGCCTGGTCTGTCCATACTCTTACATTTCCATTGTTGATGGACGACTAGCCAAGAGCACAAAGCAAGCACAGAAAGGCATGTTTGGAATAGGACATACCTGTGCCTGCCAGATGCTGGCTGGGATGAGGGAGCTGACACATGCAGAAGGTACCAAGTTAGGAAAGGCTATTCAAGAGTCAAGGAGTCAGAAGAAGTGCCTCCATTTCATGCAGCTGGAACTACAACTAGTTTAATATTAAATGTTTATCAGAGAAAATATTTTTGACAAACTGCCAGATAGAAAGCTCCGTATGCATTCAATTCATGGGCCATATCTGTGTGAGAATGACCTTCATAAGTCAGTGTCATCCTCTCGGATGATACGTGTTGCTTATTGAGATGCAACTGTTTTTGGTATTGCATATAAATCCATTATCAATTTCGCACTGCAAACTGAAGATGATAATTTATTTGGAGGCAAGAAGAATGGAAATGCTATTGACCTTGTTGACCTCAGCTGTGACAATTTGTCACACACATTTCTCCCAGTTTTCTCATCTTGAGGTTTCAAATATAAAGACTTTTATGATGGTAATAATAATAATAATAATAAGCAACGCATATATAGTAGTTTTCAGAAGTACTGAAAGTAAAGCATGTAACTATTGGTAGTAGCACTAGCTGGGATGGCTTTGCTTAAAGTTTATATTTTGATTTTAAGGTTGACCTCTGCAGCAAAAAGCTAGACCGAGCAGAAAAATTACTTGGTGGCCTTGGAGGTGAGAAAACCCGTTGGAGCCAGGCAGCTTTGCAACTGGGAAAACAATATGTCAATTTGACAGGCGATATCCTCATCTCATCTGGCATTGTAGCTTACTTAGGAGCCTTCACATCCAGCTACCGACAAGTAAGGAATGAATGAATGATTGAATGAATGTGTGAAGTTTTAGTAAACTAAATGCTTCTGCAGCAAATAAGCAATAGTTTTTGCCTGATATCCAAGCATATACCTTTGCTTCAGTTTGAAAATAAAAGCAATGATATGAAAAAAAACGTATAAAAAACATATGAAGGTATTGTTGCTAAAAAAGCATTATTTTTTATTTAATATAGTCATCTTCAACTTGAGGTACACCATAATTGCCAACTAATATAGACCATTGCTGGGACACTTCCTAATCTTGGTCCTTAGGTATTGTTGGATTATAACTCACACTGCCTTTAATTATTGGCAATCTTGGCTAGAGTTGATACGTTATAATTCAACAACGTATGGGAAATATTGTTTTAAGGAGAAATGACCTATACTGGAGATGTTCCACATGCCAAGGCCATCATGCTACTGAGCATGAGAAAGAGCACATGTTTTACCTGTAGTTGAACTTAGCTCCAGTTCCTGACATCTCCATGTAGATTTGGATATAGTCCTTTTCTAAAAACACAGAGAGCCACTGCCAAACTACAATACTGAGGTAGAGACAATATGATATTGAGGCAATATTGAGGTAGGGGGACTAATGGCCTGACTCAGTATAAACAGTTCCATGAGCACCAACTTCTTCCCTTTAGAATCTGTGATATTTCCTAAAAAAACAGTCAAGTAGAATGTTTGTCTCTGCAGCAACTAAAATTAAGGATTGTGGCAAACTATTTGGAGAATACCATGGATGCTTAGGATTTTCCATATGCTTCAACTCAATTTCTTGGCCCATTTTTGAGCTGTTCATAAGAACTGTTTCTAAATTGGTGAGGCATTGATAGCTTTAGTTACACATTGTATTCTCTGTGCAAATCTCTTTCTAGAGGCTGGTAAGGTGTACCATGTAGAGGCATTTGTAACTAGCCTTAAAAGTTCTTGATGTGCTAAAAAATTAGGGGATTTTAGGTAGAGTTTTGATTTTCATATTTCTGAAAATCATAACAGATTCTAACCTCAGCAGACAACACGTTTCTGATATATTTGTGACTGTCTCATTGGAAGCCATGGAAGTCTTAATATCTTTTCCTAGTTTCAGTGAGAATTAATCATGACATACTTTAGCTGGATCAGAGCTAATATATTTCATACTCAGGCCCATGGAGAAGTTAGATTAAGATTATGACTCTCCCAGAGTGCAAGCTATTGCTGTACAATTATGTTTTCCTTCATTAGACCAATGCAGCAATTTCTATTAAGAAGTCATAATGGAACTGAGACATTTATAGGGATGATAATAAAAAATATTGATACTTGAATCCTACATTCTGCTTTTTTGTGGGGGGGGCACTGTACAGCCATTTTTATTCTTCTGTTTCCTCCATCTATAAACAATATTCTTTCTTTTGTTAATTTCTTAACAAGTGATTGGGGATTTGTAGAGGGTCAGTATGAAACACAAGCAATAATTCTGGTAGGAAAAAAGAATCACATATTTTTATGGTTGATTTTATATCCCCTACAAAATAGATTTAATTTATTCTAATTCTCCATAGTTAATTTGATTTTATTAACAAGTGACAGGCAATTATCCTTAAATCAATGTTTTGAGTAGGATAATGCTCCAAGCATTTAGTTGGAGTTACTGTCTAAGCAATTTCAAAGTTCTTCGAAATGTTGTTTTACATTGTAATCAGTTCCCAAGTTCAACATTTCAGACAGTGTATCTGATTTATTCAATTGCGTGACAAGTTGCTATAAACATATAGGCCATGTGAGTAAATCCTTCCAGTTGATTGACTTTAAAATGCTTAACTATTCTCTGAAGGCATATCCACTTCCATTACTATTTAAGACCATCCAATTTAGTCTCCTTCATATTTTTTAAACCTAGTGCACTATTTAAAATTACTTCCAACTTTGTTAATATAAAAATGATCTGTCTTACTGTAATTCTTTTTTCCACCTATTATGAATTATATTTGTTTCTGTGGGAAAGAAGCTCTGTCTGGGCTTTCCTGTCCTTCCCAGAACAACCAACCTCCATCTCTGTGGGAAGGATTCCAGGGAAAGGGAGAGGAGTAAGGGAAGATAAAATCAGATGACTTCTGTATACTTCTAGCTGTTCTGCCTTCCTTTTCAGTTCTCATTTCCATCTCTCAATGAGAAAAAGTAAAACAGGTGAAAAGCCTGCTTTGGTAGAATTCTCTGCTTCTTGCTCCTGCACAAACATGCAAAGCTACCAGTCTCCAGCTTAGTTTGTTTCAAGAATCTCAGTGCTTGCTGTAGCGAAAATTTATTTTTTTTAAAAAAGCATTAAATCACTGACAGAAAATCAAAAGCATCAACTGCATCAGCACACACAGTCTCTTCACATTATTCATTAAAGGTTCTGTACATATTTCAGTGTCTTTTTGCCCCTGGTGTGGTTACGACTGAACAACAACACACTCATTATATCTCTTCCAATAAGTCTGTTTCAGTCATAGCATGATCAGTTTTCTATTGTTCATTGTGCTAATTTTAACAGATTTTGATGTATGCTGTAAGTTGCCTAGAAGAATTTTGTCCAAAAAAATAGGATATATACACCCGGCCCATCTGAATCCAGCAACGGAGATGCAGGAAATTCCAACTGAAGATCCCACACTATTTGTCCTGGACAAATTCTTTTGCTCAAAATAGAGGGAGACATGCCAAACCATACCTGCAGTGAGAGCCATCCAGTCAGCCTTGTTCTCAAAGGAAAATGTGCAGGCCTTTTAAGGCTTGACAGGTTTCTAGATTGAGCCTAGAAGCATACCCAGTCATACTGTTTAACAACTGAAGCAACTCTTTTGCACTGTAACCTTTAGCTTCATAAACTGTTAATTCAGGCCTTCTGCTTCTGAACATAGCTTTCACTAAGTATCTGATACCTGATCTTCAGAAGACCAGGCATGTATATCTCTCTGGATATCAGCCTTAGTTAATAAACAGTATCTGGGATTTGTCACGATGTACACTTCTGAGTTCACTGCATGATTATGATGTTTCTCCCCAAATGCATTGGGGAAGAAATGGATAAAATCAGGGCTAATTAAATGGTGAAAGGCAAAAATTTGATATGTTCATTTTAAGTTTCATTAAATAAGTAACAGCCTAAAGTATTTCTTGGGACTAATTTTGCAGCCATTACATTATTGGGTTTTGGTAGAAGACATTGGATTAAAAATGATTAAAAGGAAGTCAAATTTATCCCAGCAAATTGCCAAGAGTGACAAGTCATTGATGCTGCCAGTGAGCTTCATTGCTGTAGTAGCATCATTACGCTAACATCATTTTTCAGAATAGCTGGCCAACATTTAGCATTCTTCCTTTTCAGGATCAAGCCCGGGACTGGATATTGACATGCAAATCCAGAGGCATTCCCTGCTCGGATGATTTTTCTCTAACTACAACTTTAGGAGAACCAGTGAAAATCAGAGCTTGGAACATAGCTGGGTTGCCTTCTGATTTATTTTCCGTTGATAATGGTATTATTATCTCGTAAGTAACAGAAGCTTCAGACAGGCATAGTTTATTTCTTGAGAGAATACTGTATGCTATCTTCTACCTTAAGGGATGCCATAAAGCTACTATTGTATATGTTTTGTTTGAAAAACCGTAAGTATACACATAGTTCAGCAGTGAAGCACTTGATTGACATGAAAAAGGCCTCAGGATTTAATCCTTCACATTTAAAGTACCCTTCCCTAAGTTTTCATCCTGCAGATTGTTGGCTGATGAAATCTCAGATTACTAGCCAGTATGATTTCTGACCATGCTGGCTTGGAATTCCAGAAGGTTGCCAAGTTGGGAAGATCTAAAATAGTAGAGCTGTAAAAACCTTGACTAGAAGCCATTAGGAACCTTTGTAATGCACTAATACTGGTCCAAAGAACAAAAGGACTAACTTGTGTTCATACTTTCCCTGGATTGAATTTAGTGTTTTTTATTGTTTTATGAAGGTACAATCTTTAGATTAAAGCAGTTGCTATTCTCATGGTAAGTATATGCAGAGATTCATACATGAGTTTGCTGGTGTACCTGTTTTGTAAGGTATCAAACCAACCACCTTTTCCTAGCTAAAATAATGATCCAGATGCCAATACCTGCTTCCCCTTCCAGAGCTATTCACAACCAAATGTTGTTTAATGTTCATTGAATGTGTGATGGAGGGAGGGAGGCTCTGCCACTTGGTCTTGCTCTGATGCTAAAACCACTGCCAGTTCTACCTTCCTGATCTTGATACATTTGTGGAAAGATATGAATAGTGGCCTACAGCTGTATACTTTTAAGTTCTTCAAATCAGTCAGATATACTGGGTGATCAAGGCTGTGGACTGTGTGGAGTAGCATTTGCATATAGAACTGCCCTTGTGTTGACTGCAGATCTGCGTGCTTCGAGATCTGGGCAGTGAAGTCAATACTGCACTGAAATTGGGATATGATCAATGAACCCAGGGAGGCCTATATGAAAGGAACGCGGAGCACCCATTCATTTTCTTTTGTTAGGTGGAGAACGATAACTAGCGTAGGGAAAAACCTGCATGAAGGACATCTGCTAGTCATTTCTACAAAAGGAGGGGAGCTCTATTTTCCCCTTGGATTACACCCTGCCCCTTTGTGGACTGTGAGACACCAGCTGATTTTCTTTTGCAAGGGCCCAGTATTAAAGTGAAAGCATAAAATTAGGATATAGGCAGTTCTGCACAGAAAGTCAAGACAGAATTCCTTTGGTTGCACTGTTCTGGTCCACAGAACACCTGTCTCCATATAGGGATCTTTTAATTCAAGTACACAATAAAGCCCCACATAAATGTGCCATGCAAATTCACAAAGTTAGTGTATTCCATTGTTTTCTCTCTCCAGGAATGCAAGAAGATGGCCACTTATGATTGACCCTCAGGGTCAAGCAAACAAATGGGTGAAGAATATGGAGAAAACCAACAGTTTGCATGTCATAAAGCTCAGTGATGGTGAATTCATACGAACACTAGAAAACTGTGTTCAGTTTGGTACACCTGGTAAGCTCCAAAGTCTTTAAAAGTAGATGTTTCTGTCAAATCTGGGATGTACAGGAATAATTTTTATAATTGTTAGAATCTTTCTAGAGTTGATCATATTTAGATGTAATGAAATTCATTTGATAGTAATACAATTTGCATTTCAAAACCTCAAAATTGGGGAAAGCATAGACAGGTGGGGATTTAGGACATAACATCAGATATTTCCCACAATAAGGATTCTTTGACATTATACAGATTATATTTTCCATACGAAGAGCAAAATTAAAATTGATGGAGTTCAACCACATTGCACATGCTGTATGTTCTCAGTTTTATTCATCACTTAAAACACTCTTGTGCAACTGAAGAAATTTTCTCTTAATTTCCTTTTAGGCCTTGCTAGTAAAGGTATATATCTCATTACATGCTGATTCAGTTTCTGTACTTTGTATTATCGTGTAGTACTTCCAGATCTATAGGAAATGCACACCCTTACTCATTCAACTTGCATAATTTTATCTCTTTGGACAATCCTATCCAAAATGTATAAAACTATTTTATTGGCACTACATTTCCAACAATTTATCTTCCCAGTTTTGTAATAGAGCTTCTTTATTCTTTCCTGTATTAAATATTACTATCAGATTTTATTATTAATAGGCATTTTTAATAGTGTATGTAGGCAGCTGGACTTAGTGTACAAATATTTATATTTTCTACTGATCTTCCAATTATTGAGTCTGTAAGACTGCTTCCCACTTCGGTTTAAAATGTATTACTGATATACTTGTATTTATAGAAAGGCGTGTGTGCTTTTTGTCCTTTGTTCTTGTTTCTTGCATCTTGTAAGTTTATGTTTTAACTGAATTTCTGACTGGATTGAAGTGCTGCTAGAAAATGTTGGCGAAGAGTTGGACCCCATTCTTGAGCCTCTTCTGCTTAAGCAGACTTTCAAGCAGGCTGGCAGCATCTGCATCCGCCTTGGGGATTCTACCATTGAATATGCTCCAGACTTTCGTTTTTACATTACAACCAAGCTGCGAAACCCCCACTACCTCCCAGAAACATCTGTCAAAGTGAGCACTTTGCCTGGGAAGCTCAGGTTGTTTGTTTTTGTTTCATAAGCAAGTGGATGATCTTATTAGCAGTGCCACAATCCCTTCCTTAGTCCTCTTCCCATGCATATTTATGTGTATGTGTGTGTGCAACATTAATATGAACAGATGCTTTTTGTCTGTCACTCTAACATACATGTGAGTGATTATATGTATTATATATAATTTTTAAAATATTTAACTATATTAACACTAATGCAAAGGATTGAACAACAGAAAGAAGGCAGTATAAATGACAAAGTCTCAGTGTGAATAGGCCATGTATCTTTCAACTGTTGAATCAGTTTCAAAGGTCCTTTTATGTTCTGGAAACTGACAGGTATTCCTCATAAGCACTAACAAAAGCCAGTTCAGTCCATAGAACTTTAGGAACAGGGAAAATCTCACCCTAAGATTAAAAGTTCTCCATTATATCTTCTGTATATTTTCTGTGTTGCTGTAAGAGTCTCTTTATTGCTGCCTTTTTCACTACACTCTGCTACCCAACTTCCTGCTATTGGCCAGTAGAGGAATGTGAAAAACTAATCCACTGACACCCAACAACTCTCATCTTTGCATTTGCTTTTCTGGGGTGAGGGGGGAGTTGGGAGGAACCAACCAGCTGCTATTGAGGGAGAACAGCCCATTCAAATCACCAAGAAGAACAGAGAGGTGCCTTGGTTTCAGGAGGGGGAGAACGCTGTGGAACAGGAAGCTGGGAGGAGGTAGGAGTTCCCATCAATCAGACATTTACAACCCTGCAGTTCCAGGGTAAATGCAGCAAAACTGTCTTATCATTGCCAACTCTTAGTGACCAGATAGGTAAATTTTCTCCATGATGATCTGTCCTAACCTAGTCTTCCAGGTCTTCCACTGGTCTTTTTGGGCATAGAGTGCTGTTATTTTCTGGCTACTAGGCAGGAATTACTTTATGGTAGCCTTCTCCAAACTAGTACTTTCCATATGTACTGGGATTATAACGCTGAGAATTTCCACCTGCTGTCCACAAGTATGGAAATTCTGGAAATCATGAAAACGTATTTTGAAGGTACTCATTTGGAGAATACTGCCATATGGTAAAGAGGACAATTTTCATACAAGAGCAGAAGTTATTCTCTTCTCTTTCTCAGAAATGTTTGATACATGTTAGGATGTATCACACTATCCTAAAATTTAAATATCTTTATTTGGGTAGCTGGAGATGATTACTGGGATTTGGCTTACGTGGTTCTAATTCTATTTTAATTTGGAACTCTTGAAATTTTCAGGTAACTTTATTAAATTTCATGATAACCCCAGAGGGGATGCAAGATCAGCTGCTTGGAATAGTTGTTGCAAGAGAGAGACCAGATCTGGAAGAAGAAAAGCAAGCCCTGATCTTACAAGGAGCTGAAAATAAAAGGTATCAAAATATTATTAGGTAGAAAATTATCTCAACTTAATGATAATATTCTACCGAGAAAAGTAATTGACATATATAATCATTAAATTGTATAGCTCTTGATAAAAAGCAGTTGAATTTGTTACTGGAAAAATAACAGTTGTGAAAAGCTTGGGCTGACAAGACCTTTTCTGTTCCCTGTAAAATGTGGTCTGCATTTGTAGATAATTGAGAAACCAGCAGAATAAAAATTATTCTGTGAATGTATTCTTGAGCTTTATTGGCAGAGAATCCTCCATAACATTTGGAGAGAGTTTGAGGACATAGTTTCTGTTACTTCTCTTTCAAACAAGGCTTTTTAAGAAGTCTGCTGCAAATGGCCAATGCCTGTCTCTGTGTTTGCATAGAGAATCCTTTCATTGAAACAATTGAAATATCAGTGTATGACTGCTTAAGTAATTTTCTTGACATTCCATATTTTCCTCTACTTTATAATGCCTTCTGAACCATCATAGCTATACACTGAATGCCTATTATATGCTAAACCACAAGAAAACTAATGAAGATTTATATTAACCAAATTTAGCATGTGGTACAAAGGAAGTCGTTGGGTCTTTAACTTGGTTAAGCATGCTGTGCAAGAACACCCATTGTGTAGCTCATATATAGAATTTACCATCATAATGGTCACTAGCTCAGATGGCTTTATAAAGGACTTAGGCATCTTAATGGAGGATAATGCAAGCTGTCCATGATGGAACCTCCTACTTTTTCAGAGGCTATTAAATGCTTTTTAATGGGAAACAGGGGACTGCTTATGCTTTTAATGTTGGCTTTTGGTCTTTCCAGAAGCATCTGGCTATGGTGAAGAACTAAATAACTGAAACTAGATAAGATTTAACTGTATCTATTGAAGCTCTTTTGGTAATTAAATTATTTTTAGGTAAAGTAAAAAAATGGAATTCTCGTAACATCCAAAACATACTTTAAAAGTTAATCTCTTTGGTCATAATAAAGTGTATGTTAAGCCATTATCTGCTCCAATCAGTGGATACAGAGATTCATGCTAGTCATTTGAAATTAAATTATAGATACTATTTGACAACAGAGGTTCCTCATGCTTTATTCTTTTTAAATAACATGATAATGAACCTTTCTGGTGGCTGGATATTTGAGAACTTGATGGTTAACATACTGTATGAAAGGTACCAGATTGGGAAAGACTGCTGCATTTCAAAGTGGGCTTCATTAATTTCAATATAAAATGCAGCTCAGGATGGTAATTCTGGGTCAGACTAGAATTATGAAAGATCTGTGGCCACTGAGAAGGGCAGCTCAAATTTTTCCCAAGATTAGCACAGATCAGAGAAATTTAGGAGACAGGGATTGAACTGAGCCTTCTATTTCACTTTTTCCAAGAGAGGAAAGCTCATGGTCTCAGTAGAATGGGTTTCTTCAGCAGATGCCCTCTGTATGTTTTAGACTTTCACGAGGATTATGGAAGTTAAGTGCTGCACAATTTGAAAGCATCAAATTGGGGAAAGCTGGTGTAGGCCTATGTGCATTCTGCTCATCAGCTGGAGTTGGCCAAGCAGATGTACAAAACCAGTTTTGTGTCTGTTTCCTCTTTCAAGTAGTGATATACTCACAGAAGCTACACTGAGGAAAAAATCTTTAGAGAATGTTTAAAGTAATTCCCAAAGGCTCAGACTCTCAAATCATCCAGTTCTATTTCTAAGCTATTAATATTCTGTGGTCCCTTGACTATATTATATCCTTTTTGGATCTGATCACTTGCAGCTTCTACAGTGTATTAACCTAGTCTTTTGTTATAGACAGCTAAAGGAAATAGAGGACAAAATTTTAGAAGTTCTGTCTTCATCAGAAGGAAATATTTTGGAGGATGAGACTGCTATCAAGATATTATCTTCTTCTAAAGCTCTGGCTAATGAAATTTCAGAAAAGCAGGCTATAGCAGAAGAAACAGAAAAGAAGATAGATGATACCCGGATGGGCTACCGCCCCATTGCAGTTCATTCATCAATCCTCTTTTTTTCAATTGCTGACCTGGCTAATATTGAGCCCATGTACCAGTATTCCTTAACCTGGTTCATCAACCTCTTCATCATGTCTATAGACAACTCAGAGAAGTCAGAGATTTTGCAAGAAAGGTATATGAAATATTTATGTCTTTAATGCTGCTGTTAGCAACTCTTCCAGCTGTGGAGCATCCAGCATGAATGGGTGCATTGGGACTTTTTTGTTTTTGTTTTTTTTTACTTAGAATTTTTATTATATTGAAAACTTCTAGATATAATCAAGTTAACATGTGTCTACTGATTTCATTGGATTAAGTATGTACTTCCTCCCCTTCCCCCAACAAAAGGAGTATAAGTATTGTTGTTTGAGGCAGAGTGAGCAGATCTAGACCTGTTAGTAGAGTTCCAGATGATTTGTAGTGGACTGCAAACAGTGCTTGACTCCCACTATTTATTTGCTTAAGGTACTTGTATACTGCTTCCTGTTTTCAGAAATTTTGCTAATGGCAACAATACAAAATGGCAACCCACTTGAATTATATTGGGGGGAGAGGGGAACTGTGGGTATCCAGGAAAGGGTTTTTATGCAGAAAGAGGGTGGGTTTTGTTTAGCTCTGCTTCACAAAACAACTTTCTGTCTTTTGGTTTTTAATGTTGGAATTCTGGTAAAATTAAAACAAGGGACATCCCATATGCCTGGTTTAACTGTTTTCAGTATGCTCAAGGTTATATGAAGGGAAAAGCTGCTGGCATAATTTTTGCTTGTGCAGGTTGGAACTGTTGGAGACCAAATATTTGAAAGAGTTACAATGCCTCACCCGGAAGAACTGTTCAAGAAATATATGGAGCTGCACTTGGAAAATTCACAAGTTTTTAGTTAAAAGCTTCCCTCACCCTCCAAATGTTCTTTAATAATTCAGTATAAAGGATAAATACCAAAACAGGACTTAAATAGCAAACCTTGAGAAAATTAGGCAAACCTAGCTTGACTAATTTCAGTATCTTCAGTTAATTGGACACAGCATTTAAGTTGACTTTGCTGAAAACTCATTTAAAAAATAATGTGCTGTGAAAATTGAGTTCCGTGTCAGATTTTATGTGATACTCATTTATAGCTTGAGAGTGCTAAATAATAAATGAGAACTTGATACTTAAATTCAGTCCCCTCTTCACCCTCTCTGTATGTTTTGGATGTTTGCTTGTTTTTTTCTTGTGTTTGGACCCATTTATTCTCATTTTGGGCCCATTACTTACCGTTTCAAGTTGTGGACACTTTAAATGGGCCAGCTGTGCTTCTGGCAATGTTGACTGTAGTCGGATAAGGGTGCTGGCTGTAAGTGTTCAGAGACACTGCTTTGCAAACCTACCCAGGGCTTTCTGAAAATGCATTAACAGAAACTGAAAACAGGTGATAGTTTTCAAATGGGCTGTATGTCAAAATGGTAGCACTCTGGTGTGCCGTTACCATACTTATCAAAGCTTAGCAAGTTATGTCCATCAGGTAACCACATTAAGCCATAATATAGCTAAGTGGGGTGGGGCAGGGGGAGGGACACAAATAACATATGTACTTGCTTTTTGTTTGGAGTTTAGTCTGCTGTTAAGGGAATGGTTGGAGGAAAGAGATCTTGGAATAACAGTAAACAGTTCAGTGAAGGGGTATTGGCACGGTGTGCATCTGCTGCAAAAAAGTCCAACAGTATATTAGGGATAATAAGAAACCATACTGAAACTAAAGATGCCAATATTATACAAATATGTATATATAATTTGTATAATATAAATTAGATATAATTTATATAATTATATAAATCCTTATATAAATCAATGGCATGACGCTATCTGGAGTGTTGTGTGCTGCATCCCAAAAAGGATATAGTGCAGCAGGCGAAGGTTCGGAGGAGGGCAAGTAAGATAATCAAGTGTCTGGAGCAGGTTCCCTATGAGGAAAAGTTGCAACATTTGGGACCTTTTTTTTGTCTACAAAGGAGGTGAATGAGAGGGGACATGATTGTACACAGGTGTACAAAATTATGCAGGGTGTGGATCAAGTGGACAAGGAGAAGCTATTTCCCCCTTCCCAAAATACTAAAACCAGAGGTCACCCAATGAAACTCAATCCTGGAAGAATCAGGACAGACAAAAAGATTTTTTTTTTTTTTACCCAACATGTAATTCAACTTTGGAATTTGGTACCATGAGATGTGGAGCGGGCAACCAGCTTGGCTGGCTTTAAAAAAGGTTTGGACCAATTCATGCAAGTCATGAGGATCAACGACTATTAGATTTGATGGCAGTGTGACTGCCTCTGAAGGCCATCTGTGGAAAGACTAGTGGATTTCCTTGTGCAGTTTTTTTAAACAAAATAATTAATCTTAGAGACAAAGATTTTTTTAAAAAAAATTAAAAGTACAAACTAAAAATACAAACTAAGAAGGAAAAGAAAAAAAAGGAAAAATCTATCTTATATTTTATACTTATCAATACTCACTAGTTTACTAATGAATTCATTACTATAATATGAACTATAATATGAATATATTATTGTAAGGTATCACAAAATCTCTACCATAGCAACACCAACAATCATTCCTTGACATCTGGAATAATATCACTTTTCCAATTTTTTAATATAATTCTTTTAGCCACCCCCCGTCCATGCTTGATACAACCATAATTCCTGATAAATTATCAAATTCCAAAGCTTTGGTATATAACATTACATTAACATCTTTTCCCATAAATCTACTAGTACATGTTAATGCACTGTCCAAAAAAGATACTAAATGATCACATGACAGTATTATATGGGTTATTGAGCCCTCAATTTTTTTATACTTCCACCATAAAAAAAAATAAAAAATCTGATGTCCATCCTTTCAAATACATTCCTTGGGGAGTCCAGTACACCCTAAATACAAATTTTTGATGAATTAACCTTAAACTCAAATCTGTAGATACCAGTTAAACATTTTTAAAGACATGAAACTATTGATGGGGCTTTATTGGAAATTCCAGTTCTCTGGTCCATGTTTGAAATATCCCAGAAATGTCCACTTTAAAAATTCTCTTCAGCTTTTGATAGAGATATATTACAGGTTTTAATTCTATCATGGATTCCATCAAGTAAGAAAGCAACTCAGGTGCTTTTGAGGCAGCCAAAGCATCTGGTCCTTATTGATCTGTTGGACTATGCTTAAGCTGAAGATACCTCCACTGTTGTGAATTGTGCATGTGCCTTTGAGTCAGTGTTGACTCCTGGTGACTGGACAAGTCCCTGCAGTTTCCTTGGCAAGATTTCAGAAGTGGTTTACCCTTGCCTGCTTCCTAGGGCTGAGAGAGAATGACTGGCCCAAGGTCACCCAGCTGGCTTCGTGCCTAAGTGGGACTAGAACTCACAGTCTTCTGGTTTCTAGCTTGGTGCCTTAACCACTACACCAAACTGGCTCTCATTGCAAATTGAGAAGACCTAATTCAATTTGAAGTTGAGAAAAGTCCTTAAAATAGTAATTATGTAGTTGTTGATTTAAAATCATGATCCCAGCTTCTGCCCAACTTTCCAATATAATGTTTTACCACCAATTTTCAAAGTAGAATTTTTCCAAAGAGCTAGATATTATGAGTTTCATTATCAAAACTCAATTTATGTCCCAATATGGCCCAAAGATTTATCACTACTTGCACTCCTGGAAACAAAACACCCTTTCTGCTACATGTTGTTAAAATATTGGCTCAGTGATATTTCTGCAAATCTGATAAATAAAACTACCTTCCTCAAATGGTAATCTCAATTTAGCTAAGGAAAATCTTGGTGGCCTACTATCCCAAACAAATTTACTAAATAACTTACTGATCTAAAGGAAATTTTTATTTGGTATTAACATGGAAATACCTCTAAGAACATAAATCAAATGAGTGACAGTATTCATTTTAATAACATTAATTTTGCTCCACAAACTTAAAGGAATTTTAAGCCATCTATTAACATCCAGTTTAACTCTTCCTAAAAATTTCAGTATATTTATTTCCACATATTTAGAAATATTTTTGGGTATATAAAGCCCCTTATATTTAATATAATCAGTAGAAATTACAAAACTCATCTCTTTACATAACTGTATTGATATGTTAGGACCCAAGGGAAGCAAACAAGTTTTCTCCCAATTTATCTTATAACCAGAATACTTTCCAAAATACTGCACATCCTTTATAAAATTAATCAAAGGAGTACTGATCCAAAATTGCCAAAATATCATCAGCATATAGAAATAATTTCTACTCACACCCTGCCAATATAATATCCTTAATATCTAAATATTGCCTTCCCATGGTGTCCAAAGGTTCAGGAATCAAATTAAATAGCAAGGGAGAAAGTGGGTACTTAACTTGTAACTGAAAGGAGTCTAAAATAATTTTATGCTATGCTGTATCTGCTACATATGCTGTAGCCTAGTGTGGTTTGAAAGCTTGTGGAGGGAATACGGTGGCCAATTATGATGAATAATATTTTGATAAAATTCTGTAGAGCAGCCTTTCCCCCCCTAAAGGTAAGGAAAAAAGAAATCAGTAACTTTGGCAAAACAAACTTCTGAAAAATTTCAGCTTACGAATATCCATATTCAAAAACTGGTGTGTGTTGGTAATGAGTATTTATTTTTTATGCGTACTGAGCCAGAATAGCTGCAATTGGAATGCTTTGTAACTGTGTTTATGAAGTGACTAGCTTCATAAGTGAAATTAATTTAGATCCCTTCCCTATTTTTTTTTTAATACTTGCAGGCTGAGGCTTCTCAAAGATCACTTTACTTACTCCCTCTATGTCAACATCTGCCGCTCACTCTTTGAAAAAGACAAGCTGCTCTTCTCCTTCTGCCTGAATGTAAATCTTCTGAAGCACGATAAATTGGTTAGTGCTACTAGACAAGTTACTGGATGGTATTTTGCATTTTAGGGTACGATATGTCTGATACTCTAGTATTTCCCAAATATTTCTAAACTCCAAATTCCCCATCCAGCAGGAAACTAAAAAGGGCAAAAATTGCCAAAATTGCTCATTTACTTTTAAAGAGATTGGAGCAGCCCCTCGGCCCCTTCCTGTCCCATTCGCACATTTCCCAACATTCTTCTTTACGTGTCGCCATTCCATCCTGCCATTTTCCTTCTTCATTGCCCTTTCACTCTGTCCCCTTCAGTCTTTCTTTTCTGCTTGCGTCTAGTCTTGTATTTTCCCCCCAACTCTGTTCCTTTGCTGCTTGCTTGCATGCTTTCCCCCCATTGTCCTAGAACCCAGCTCAGAATCCAGCCCTTCTCCTTGCCTGCCAACTTGATATTCAGCCTTCACTAGCACCAGATCAGATCCTCCTTGTTCCCTCCCAACTATGTTCTTTCCTTCTTTAGCCCAGGATCCAGCCTCCTCTGCTTCCAGCCCCCCATCCAAAACCCAGTCCAGCATCAAGCCCTCTACTCTTCCCAATCTTTCAGCCCAAGAATTTGCCTTCCTCCATTATTACTACTACAGGGGATGGGCAAAGGATGGGACAGGGCCCAGAAGGTACTCACAGGGAGAGTACTGTATATGATGCTGTATATCACTGAGTAGGGTGTGTGTGTATTTGTATGTGTGTATGAATGTGACTTTTTTGGGGGACAACTCAGGTTTAAGTTCCCACTTGACCACAGAGTTCCTTGGTGAGTTTGAGCTGGCCATGCTTTCTCAAACCAATTTATCTCACGTGGTTGTTATTAGGATAAAATGATCAAACTCTCCCCTTCTCCCAATATAATCTGCCTTGAGCTTCTAGAGAAAAGGCAAGATAGAAAAGCAAAAGGAAAACACTTTTTTTGCTATATGCAACACAGGAGGTAAAGCACCCATCTCACCAAAGTGTTCTCTTTCTAGAAAGTTCAAATACCTCAACTCAATCAAAGTGACTGTGTTGTTTAACATTTTGTCTCCTCTATTTCCTGGGAGTATCCTGTTGATATATGCATGCAGTCAGAACAAGTGATCTGGGGACAAGCAAACTGTTATGCAGGACAGTGGAATGAGACAGCTTGGTCTTTGCCTGAGTAACAATTCCTCAGGCAATGGCTAACTCAGACAAGAGTTTAAAGAAGAAGGCCTCACCAAGATGCTTTCTTATTTCTTGTGTCCAGGAAGCTGATTACAATGTTAAATAGCCATAATGCCCTGGGACAGCAGTACATCAGGGCTCTGGGGACAATTTTAAAATGGTGCATATCTTTGAAGAACAACATACAGTAGGTCTTAGCATTGGGGTCCTCCTGGATGGTTGGTCCTGACAGCTATGCTGAGAGACCAGACCAGAATCCCTAGCTTTACAGATTTGGAAGGATTTCATTTGGGCCCTCCCTTGTCACCCTGGGTTCAACAAAGTGAATAGTTTTATGGTCATCTTCTGACCATAAGAGGGCATTGGTGTAGCAACCAACAGATCCCACCTCTGGTAAAAATGCAGGGTTGCACAGAGAGCACCTTGAACCTTGGGATTCTTTATGTCTTATTCAGTATGCAAACACTTGCTTTCTCCATTCAAGTTGTCGGTAGTATTGCCCAAGGAAAGTTGAGAGAGGTAACAGTTCTTCTCTTCCCTTTCCTTGTTCTCTTCCCTCTTGGCATGATTGGCCAGGGCAGACACTAGCACATAAGGAAGGAGGCCTCAAGGTAAGGACTCAGCTTCCAGTCAGATGTAGATCTTGACAGATTTGGAAAAATACGATCCCTGCAGTTGGTTTTGGCTGCATAAAGCAACTGCACTTTTGAATTTCAAAGTTCTAAGTATTCTGTTTTGTTTGAAATTGTTGCAGATTAATGAGGATGAGTGGAAGTTTCTGCTAACAGGAGGGATAGGCCTGGACAATCCCTATTCTAATCCCTGCCCCTGGCTTCCCCAGAAGTCATGGGATGAAATCTGCCGCCTGGATGATTTGCAAAACTTCAAGAGCATTCGAAAGGAATTTATGCGCTTGAAGGAAGGATGGAAAACTGTATATGATAGTTTGGTAGGTCTGTAATAATTTGGTATATATTCAGCCTTATTTAAATCAACATTCATCTCTGCTTCAGCATTAAAACCCCACCCATAAATGTACATTTTTGTATTCTTATGTTTATAAGTACAGTCATTACGTTTACAATTATCGGTAATAATTCTGTCAACAGAAAAGTATCGACTTTTAGCTTACCAGGAAAATTCAAAACAGTTCATGTGCTGCTGTTTTTTAGTCTAGATCTGGGATTGCCATGGTCTGGTTTTAACTTCTGTTGTTTGATATAGTTTTATTAGTTTGTTTTACAGCTTCCCATTTTAGTGCTTGTAATGTAAAGCAGGCTATACAGTATATGGGTGCAGGCTTTCACAGCCAGCGTCAATCTCATGGTGATGAGCTGCAGGGCTAATGGGTTATGGATTGATTATCTGGTATTCTGATGTTTCACCAGCAGCTGTGGCTGGCTTGTTCAGAGATAAAGTGGTCTGCACTGCAGCACACTTCTCAGCAACTCAGATGCAACTGAGCAGGAGCTGACTGAGATCTTGTATTTGCGGCCGAACTAATCTCTAATTGGACCATCTCACTGGAATTCTGGAAAGCCAGTTTCTGATTGGTTCTTTATGCAGGTGAATTTTTAGTTCCAAGGGAGCTAATTTTTTATTGCTCTGTCTTTGAAACTTTCTCCTTCTCCTTCGTGAGATTGCTGTTGATTCTATATGACGTTGGTTAACTAAGGGCTGTTTTATTTTGGTTTGACATAAAGCTAGAAACCAGGCTTTGTTAACACTCAGACTCTTCCTTGCTAAGTTGTTGGGATGTTTATAAATCTCAGTGGCTTCTCTATGAAGTCATGCATGATTATTTGACATGATTGCTAGTACTTGTGTGTCTTTAAATTGAATCTTATTACTTAGCAGTGCTAATTTTCAAATTGTTCTAGCCTGCACTATCTTTTACATTCTTTTAGGTGAGTTTTAATACTATGTTTTATAGTTCCAATATATAAAGCTGCCTGCAGCTGCACAGTGTGCAATAAACTCCTGAAGATGAAAGTGGGTTTCTGCTATCCTTAGGTGATTATATCATTTCTTGGATTTTGCTCATTGGTTTATAGATAGTTTATAAGTTCTGTTTCTCTAGTAATTGTTTAATTCTGTCTGCAACCTTCTCAATATAAGGGAGAAACAGCTTTTTTACTTGAGGTGGTATGCCCTTAGATGTATATATGTTATTTTTATTGCTGGATTGCATCACTTGTCTGCTCTTAACAGCAGAGTTCCTGTTAGCCTGTAAAGTGCTGTCAAGATATCTCAACTCATTGGATAATCTTTCAGGCTCATAAATACATCTCACATGGTGACTGAGAGTTTTAATGCTTCTGTTTTGGTGGGGATGATGGTTAGACTTTTTATTTCAATAAAGATCTGTATCTGTTGTGTTTCAGTATACTATATGTCCTAGTTATCAAGCTTTTTCCTTTTAATGATTAAAATGTCCAAAAATGCAAGTTGGCCATCTTTTCCTCTTCCATCATAAATTGAATATTTGGGTGGATACTATTCAGATGCTCTAGAAATTTCTGGAGCTATTCCTCACCATAATTCCAGATCACAAAAGTGTCATCTACCTACCAAACCCAAAAGGATGTTTTTATTTTTTTTCAAAGAACTGTATTATTTTTCAAAGTATAGTTAAAATACAAAATAGAGTATAGAAAAGTTAGAGTACAGAGCTAAAGAAAAACTATAAAAGTCTGAAACAGAGAGAAAGTAGAAACAGAACTCCAGGAATGCAAGAAGATGGCCACTTATGATTGACCCTCAGGGTCAAGCAAACAAATGGGTGAAGAATATGGAGAAAACCAACAGTTTGCATGTCATAAAGCTCAGTGATGGTGAATTCATACGAACACTAGAAAACTGTGTTCAGTTTGGTACACCTGGTAAGCTCCAAAGTCTTTAAAAGTAGATGTTTCTGTGACTTCTGATGTTCTCCAGTACGGATATGAATACATTTACAATACAATCTCGTACAATTATTTAAACCTTAATAACATAACTTCTATTAGATCAAACCATTTAATCATTAAAACCCAAAATCAAAACTTCATTTTTTTCTGACACAAGCAAATAATCTAAGAGCGGTTGCCAAGTGGACAGAAATCCAAAAACAGTATTTTCTCTTATCAGCACTGTTAACCTGGCCATTTGGGCCAGCTCCATCAACTTAATAATCCATTCCTCCACTGTCGGGATTTGTGGATCTTTCCATCTCTGTGTGTATAACAGTCTTGCTGCTGTAACCATTTATAAAAGCAAAGTCCCATGTTGTTTCTCGAGCTGCTTCTCCATCAAACCTAAGAGAAACAGTTCGGGTTTTTTGTAAATCCACTTTAAGAATCTTTTGAATATTAACACATATTTGATCCCAAATATTTTTAGCCTTTTCACAAGTCCACCAAAGACGATAAAAAGTTCCTTCACTAAGAGAACATTTCCAACAAACATTAGTTACAAATGGATGTTTTTAAAGGCACAGTGTCTAGTGTCTGTTGTTCACATTTCTCCATGTAGAAATTGGCTATACTGTAATTGGATTCAGTGGGCTTCGCCTGGCAACCCTTCAATTTGCTCATATAATTTGTTGTTCCACTGAAAAAACTGGTAGTGAGGTAATGATGGAATAAATTGATAATATCTTTGGAAAAAAGATTTCCTTCACACATATTTTTTCCTCAGTTGGCACTTTGGTAAAAAGGGAAAGCACATCAAACCTGATCAATCAATCACCTGTCTAAGTTTGTTTAATTTCTGAATGAAGTGGGTTGAATCCTTAATATATGTTGACGTAAGTCCAGTGTAAGGTTGTAAAAGTGCAACTAGCAATAAGATATGTAGGAGAACCAGACTAATAAAAAATTAGCCCCTTTGGAACTACTTCAAATCAGAGCGATTACAAATTCACGTGGGTAAAGAACCAATCAGAAACTGGCTTTCCAGAATTCTGAAGACGTGATCCAATTAGAGACTAGTTCTCTTACAAATGCAAGAGCTCAGTCAGTTCTTGCTCAGTTGCCTGTGAGCAATCAAGAAATGCGCTACAGTGTAGATTGCTTTACTTCTGAAGATGCCAGCCACAGTTGTTGGCAAAACATCAGGATATCTGATTATTGAAACCTGGCCTATTAGTCTGGAAGCTCATCACCATTGGAAAAGCAGACTATATATATATATATATATATATATATATATATATATATATATATATATATATATATATTGTAATTAAGTGTTGTAAGTAGAAGTTTAGATACAGAACAAAAGCATGACTTCGTGCAACTTTGGTCTTTTCCTTTACATTTCTCCCCCATTCTCATTTTGCTGTATATTAATTTTGGATATTAATAAGCAAGGCTTGATGGACTAGTTTGATGAAGTATTGCTCTGTCCAAATTGTTCACAACTCAGTTTCTTGCTGGATAGGCAGCTGTAGACTGCAAGTTCTGGAACTATCTGAGGGTAATACCTCTGCTGTGTTTCTAAGTAGTAGAAGTGGAGTCTTCTTCTTAGTGGTTTTATTGCAGGGTCTGCTTGTCGGCATATCCGTCTCCATTTGGCTCGATCCAAGGGGTGACGTTCATGCATTCCATGTCCTCCTCAATGAGGCCGATCCACCTTTTCTTGGGTCTACCATGGGGCCGCTGGCCACCAGGGTCCAGGCACATGGCTGTTCTCGCCACCAAGTCTTCTTTGCTGTGTATGACGTGTCTATACCATCTAAGCCTTCCTTCCTTCCTGCAGTTTTGCCACGATTGGCGCGACTCCCAGTCGTTGTTGGACGTCATTGTTCATAGCATGGTCAAATCGCGTTAGTCCAAGGCACCATCGGAGCAGAGTTAGAGTACATGCTTGAATTATCTCAAATTCGTGGCTTATCATGGAACAGAGTAGGGAAAAGCCATTTCCTGAGGTCTTATAAAGCTGCTGGATGCAGGGCAATAATGTGATACCACCCTAAATGTGACTACACACAAATTGTGTGTTGTGCTCCTAAGTTATCTACTTAATTGAAAGAATATAGTAATCCTGTTGGGATTAGGACCACAGTATGTGGAGAGGAGGAGGTCTGCTCTCCCTCCAGCTCCTTTGTTTTTCCCCATGTGGGTGCTAGGTTTGAAATAATGTCTGGTGCTAATGGAGCACCATCTACTTTAGCTCTCAGTCTAAAATAGGTTCATATGTTCAGGTGATGGTAAAATATTTAGGCTGGTATGTTGTTAAAGAGAGCACAGGTACAAACTGGGGAATGATTTATAGTTTCTTGACAGAGCACTCTTCTTTTGAGACAGGAGGGTTCATATTTAGTCAAGTAAATTAGAATGAAAAATCAGATGAACGTGAATGACCCCTCCATTAGTATGAGTAGCAGATGGTTTGAAAACCTTCAATTCTGAAAGAAGCAATAGGAGCAAGCTTCTGTGGTGAAAATTTTGAAAAGCCACCTGAGAAGATTGGAAGTAGAGCTGTTGTCATGCTGTTGACAATAGTCGCAACGCCACTGAGACACAGGATTGTGATTTAATGGCTGCTGGTTATCCAGAGTTTTGGACAGGCAAATTGTTTGTTAATGGTCCAGAATAATTACTGGACAATTTTTTCATTGGAAGTTAATGGCTAGGAAATAGCTGGAAATTTCCATGGAACATTTTGAATGAGAGAATTTCCTGAGAGGGCTAGCCATGTTAATCTTCTGGAGTGAAACAACCATTTTTCTGGCACCTTAAGCACTGGATAATTATCACTTGAGTTGTCATGAACTATACACCCACTTCAAAAATGAAGTTTTAGCTTAAGTTGCAGATGTGCATGCAGTCAAATACTGTATATACATACATGCATACTTGTATGCATGAGGTTGAGGGTAGGACTGTAAAGAATGATGCCATGCACATACATATCCTGACTTGAACTGCGGGACATGAAACTGAATCTTTTGAAGATTTTCAGGTCAGTTTAGTATTATAATCCCCCTTTGAAATGTCTTTGCTCAAGAATTGTATATTTGCAGGATCCTCATCATGAGGTATTTCCTGAGGAGTGGCAACATAAACTGGAAGGGTTCCAGAGGATGCTAATCATTCGTTGTCTGAGACCTGACAAAGTAAGTGTGGTCAGCTGGTTTAACAAATGTTAATTAGGCTAAGTGCTATCTAATTGTTCACCCTTAAAAAAGTATCTGTGTCTTTTTCCAATCCACTTGGAGATAGTCCAGGCTGGAACAGCTGATGGAAGAATCTTAACTTGTGGTGGGTAAATAATCTACTGGGTGAATTTCTCTCTCCATCCCATTATGTCAGAAAGTAGAAAAAGGGACAAGAACTTTCCAGACCCATAAACCCTGTTCTCCTTTAAATTACAATGATGTTTGTTACAGTGATTCTAGGTAAATAATCTGTACTTATTTTTAATATATACAGTGGTCTTTAACAAACTATATAGACAATTCTATATGTATATAGAAATATACAAATTTCTATATGCTGTTCTAGGAGCAGCACCCCACACCGTTGCCTACACCACCTACCACTTTAACATCGATGGCAAACGCCTGTGTGAAAGACCAAAGCAAAGGTGGCAGGAGACAATTAACGTGGCCATGAAAATCATCCAGTTGGACCTGGTTGTTGCATTTGATCACATGAAATGGTGTTCATTGATCCAAAAAGTGGAATCTGCATCCACAGGAAAATGCTAGGATGATGATATAGACATTTCTATATGGAGCTTTTTACAGTTTCTTTACTGCCTCTCCCCTTCCCCGATTCACACAGGGGTTCCATATTTCAACTTTGATATGCTCACTATATTAGACAGCTTCAGTAATTTCACTTTTTGGGCTTGCTTTTAGCATAGTGAGAATAGAAAGAGGAGGAAAAAAAAGAGGAAAAAAATAACTATTTCCTGAGTTTCTTGGCATTCTAGCACCTTAGTCAAGCTCTCAATTTTCTGGCCTGTAATAGTTACTCTTTTATATTGCATTTTAATTGCAGCATTTACTTGCTACCCAGTGAACCTGGATCAGAGGACTCCTACACACATTTAGTTAATAATTCACTCATTCTATTGAATGGAGCCTTTAAATCAATGGGCCCATTATTTCTCAATTTTTAACTAGATTCTGGATGCTGTGTTGCCCAGGTAGCCATGAAAGATACACATTGATTTTGATATATTGTCAGAGAAGGGTTGTTCTGTGAAATAATATTTCATGCTATTGCCCTAAACACCACTGTCTAAAATGCCACAGTCCTGTAAAGATTCTGAAATCTGCTGTAGCAAGCCCTGTAGTTTCTAGGCCACTTTTGCTATTAAGTTGACAGCAAGAGTATGGAAGGTTAAAGAAGCTAATCTTATTTTCTGTGTTGCGTTTGTTTCTTGTATTAACAAGAAGCTATCCTTCCTTGATCAGCCTTAGCTTACTTAGAATTCTGAAGATTGTTTTATATATTTATTTATCCATGCTGATTCCCTCAACCTTCTAGATGTGACAGGAATATACTGTAGTTCCAAAAATTCTCTGTCAACATGGTCATCAGTTATGCTGTTTGGAAGTTCTGGGAGCTGTAAATCTGCCAACTCTGGGAGGCATAGATTGGGAAAGGCTGCCTCTCATCTTTTCCTGTTCTACATTGTGGAAGACTCCAACTAGAAGTCCAGAAGCAAAAAGAAACTTTTTCTCATTCAACAAAGAACAGAAAACAGATGTATTTTGGAATCATTATAATCCACATTTTGTGTTTCATTTATTGGCCACCCAAC
This sequence comes from Candoia aspera, assembly GCF_035149785.1. Lineage (NCBI taxonomy): Eukaryota > Metazoa > Chordata > Lepidosauria > Squamata > Candoiidae > Candoia > Candoia aspera. Next base: position 179,491,716 of record NC_086153.1, read on the forward strand.
TTCAGTGGATTCTGTTTTATGTAAAAGCATCGCTGCTTTCAGTTTTATAGGGGTCATGCTACAGGTTCAGAACAAAAGAATGAGAAACAGAGATATTAATGAAGGCATCATTTCTTTTTTCATATTTCTCCAGGGAGGAACACTATCGTGACACACAAGCTCTTAAACAGGGAGTTTCATTATACCCTGTTGATATGTAATTTCAAAGCAGCATATTGGAGAGTTGGTACCACATTAACAATTGTGTTGTGCATATTGTTGTTAGATATAGCGTTGGGTCAACCTGGATATCAGTTTAAAAGAAATCCCTGTCTGTCCAAAACCCTTTATTTAAAATTCTATCTTTGCATTATCCAAACACTTCATCTCAATTTAATGGATTACTTCCATAAGTCAGAATTATTTCCTTCTGTTTTCCTACTGGTTTCATGCAGAACAAGCATTATACACAATAAAAGCATCAGGAATATAGATGGCTATCCGAAGATTCCACTCATGTCATATTAGCCGGTATTACAGGCTGGGCCTTTGTGCACATTTCAGTAGGTATATGTCTTTATCTCTGGCTGTGCTTGTTATCACAGGAGACTATCACCTGCAATCCATTCTCTTCTATTTGTTGGTTAGCACACAATTTCCTTTTGTTGCAAACTGCAGAAGTCTCTGCTTCTGGAGCGTACTGGTATTTATTCATGAAATGATCCACAAGACGCTTCCTAGTTAGAGCTGCTTCTTTTTCAAACGTGTTTATTATACTTCTGCCAGTTTTGCACTTGAAAACAAGCAGAGAATTCAGTTAGCCATGATTTTCAAATGATAGGCAGCATGAACAACTACAAGGGATATTGCAGAATATATTAATAGCTTTCCTTTTTTAAAAAAAAACTACACTTTTGACAGTAATTGTTTCTAACCCCAGTTGCTCATTCGGATCCAAGCTCACAGCACAGCATGGTTTCAGGCTACCATGAGTGAAAAAACTAGTCATCTCTGTCAATGCTTGTCAAAGAGAAAAAATGGGGAGAAAAATGATAGCTGTGAAGAGTACGTCAGCAGCCTCTTGCAGCAGCGAAGCAAGATTTTTAGAAACAAAGAAAAGCCACCATCTTGTTTTGCTATTGACCCATGAGAAACAGAGAAGTTTGCTAGGGAGTGGGTGGGGTCAGAAGTTGCTTTAAGTTCAACACTAAGGTCAGATTGCTTAGGTTAACCTCTGCTTTCCTGATACCAGTTCCATTACTTACAATAAAAATTCTGACCCTTTCCATCTCTAGTTCATAGTATTCCTCCACTGTCAGATCATCAAAATTCTTTGAAAGGGACAAAAACCCACACGAGTCTTTGCTACGCTTGGAGTGCTCCAGCCTGCCATGGAAAAAGGCCATTAGTAAGGAGTAGAATGAGCCAGGAAAAATAGAAGAAACTTTCTGGAATACAGCTTTGTGCTACAATTAGAAATGTAAACATTTTCCATGTAAGCAGTTGCCCATTATACACCGTCTTCCAGCATTATTCAGCAACAGAGTAATGTTTTTAACAAGTTACTAAATTACCTATAAGCATATATACCTTTGTAAATCAAGTTATCTAGGATGCTTGATTTGAGGTTTCCTCAATGGGAGCTAAAACAGTACGAGATTCCACTAAAGATGGTGGAGAGATACCTATCAGAACCTGGGGAAAGTAATTCTGCTCCAGTCAAGATTCCCATGCAATAAGCCGGACAGACATAGCATTTTGGAGCCCAGGTAGGCTGAAGGTGCCTTCAGGATGCAGTGCTTGGGGAAAACATTTCCTCCATGGGGATTAGTACCAAGTTTTGGATCCATCTTATAGGAATGTCTGCTTTTTGATGCCACTTGTACATTTGCAGAGTATGGCAATATTGCCAAGACCAGCACAAATGCTTGCTGAATAAGATTGTGAAGAATCCACGACTGAAAACTCTGCATATTTCTGTTTTCAATAGCTGTAGAAAAGTCATACTAAGTTGCCTTACCTTTTCTCATTCCTTCGCAGCAGCTGTAGCATGGTAACTACTTATCTCTGGTGAGTCCTGTACTACTTGAAAAATGTGGTGTGACCTCATCATGAGGGATTTAATAGGAACAAAATTCAGTTTCAAATGTTTTTGACAATACCCTTCCTCTGCATGAGACTTGGCTTGCAGATTCTCAAATCTCAAAATGGCGCCTGTAGCTAATCTATAACGTTGCAACTGTGCCAACAGTACTACTTTTCTGTCAGCATCTCTTTCCATTCCCCTCATGAACAATATCGGCCAAGAAGTCTAGGGAATAGAGTGAAAGCTCTCTCCCTCTTCTCACACATTAGGTGGCAGTACACTGTATGAGACAGAACAGTTTTGTGTGTAAACCAGAACATGTACTAAAGCAGTCTTCCCAGTCTGATACCCACAAAATATTAAAGGACTGCCATTCCTAGGACTCTCTAAAGCATAGCTGTTCTCTTTGGGAATTCTGGAAGTTACAGCTCCAATGGATTTTTAAGGCATCTGGTTTGGGAAATATTGCCTAAAGGCTTGACAAGCATGCTCATAAAACAGTTTAAATTGCTCTTTTATCTTCAGTTGATTCCAAAGAGGTTCTCAAGATTAAAAACCATTCACAATGATTTACAACACCACAGGATGAACTGTTTTTTGTTTGTGACTTTGAGTCAGTTTTTTGACTCCTGGCAACTGCCAGGACTGGTCCCTGCAGTTTTCTTGGCAAGATTTCAGAAGTGGCTTGCCATTGCCTCTTTCCTAGGGCTGAGAGAAGGGGACTGGCCCAAGGTCACCCAGCTGGCATTGTGCCAAAAGCAGGACTAGAACTCATGGCCTCCTAGTTTCTAGCCTGGTGCCTTAACCGCTACTCCAAACTGGCTCTTACAGGATGGCCTGGCAATCCCAATTTTGCCTCATTCCCATATTATGCCAACCCATTCCCAGGCCAGTTTTACCCAGAGCTGTACCCAGTATTTATACCACAAAATGCACAATCCTTCCCCCTTGAGCTACTGTAGTCCCATACAGCACCATGGCAGAGGAAAGTCATCATGTGCCTAGACCAAATTGTTATAAAAAGTTCTTTTTAAAGTCCTGTGCCAGGTGGTGCTCATATAAGAGAAGTACCAACAGGAACAGTTTTGTTCAGCCAACAAACTCCTTCAAAATATTCATGCCTCTTCTCCCCCCAGTTACAGACAGTGATTTTGCTTAGCCAGCTACAGAGTGCATCAAGGGGAATCAGGACAGCATCTCTCTATGCCAACAGATTCAGGACAGATCTCCACAATAAGGGCGGGGGGACTTTATAAATCACCAGTGAACAAAGGCACTAAAGACTATTGTTTTTTTGTTGGAAACTGATAAAATAATGGTAATTAACTTTCCACACTAGGGAAGTTATATTTTCTGCATGTTCATCTATGTTCCACCCACACTAGTACACATGACACAACCGACATACTTTCACCTAAACACTTTTTGATCACTGACACTTTTTATCACCCTCTCAAATTTTTTTCATCTTTTAATTGGCATTTAAATACTTTTCCAATGAATTGAAAAACACTAAATGCCTCTTAAATAACAATATTTTAGTTTTATCCTAGGTGTTCAAATGGTAATACTGCTTGTTAAATGAAAATTTAATATAATGCTCTAGTACTTTTCATTTTATTGTTTTCTAACCCCTTCCACAAATGCCCAAGAAAAACAACATTGTGACCATTTCAGAAGACTGGGGTCAGGTGTGTGTGTGTGTGTGGGGGGGGGGGAATGGCTATAAAAGTCACAGTCTTAGCTGCCTCAAGGCACAAAAATCAGTAAGACCATACATACCAGGGATCATGACTGGACTCCCAGCCCTCTAACTCTATCAGGCAGAAAAAGCACTTAGCCACATCAGGTTCATCTGCATGCAGACGGTGGATGAAGCCAGCCCTGGCCATCTACATAGGGAGAGGATAAGGACACCTTGAAGACCCAGAGAGAACTGTTGTGCTCCATGGGATATTGCTTGCTCTCAGTCGGATCTTTACTAACAGCTGTGTTCACACAATATTAAGCTATGTTTCCTTAAATCAGTCACAGGAGCTGGCTTCACATAATATGCTAAGCTGTCCACAGAATGGCTTAGCATTGTTGTGTGAGCCCAATCCAGATGGTGAACTCTGGCCCATTGCTGGTACAGAATGTTTTATCCTTTTCTCTCACCCATACTGAAAATTAAACCGCATCTGTAGTTAGTTTGCATTTCTGCAGGTTCTATACAATGCTACTCAGTTTGGGTTGCCTGGCATCCCACCTTCTGCTTTTCTTGACCATCAAACATGTCCTCTTTACAGGAGACCCCAGAGCCAAGCAATCTGCTTGCATCTTGCGAGAGAAAATATTTTAAGGGAAATTTTGCTGGGCTTACACCAAAAGTTGCATCTCCTTTGTCCTGCATATTCTGTTTTTACAGAGCCATCTCAAGACAGCTTAGTTTTGTTAAAGGATAGTTGACTCAGAGCCAAGAAAGCAGATTTTTAGAGAGGAATGTGAAAGTGAACTAGCCCTCAACTGAAAAGCTCCTTGTTCTAAGCAGGGAATTGGAATTGCTAGCTTTCCCTAGGATATAATTCCTAAGCTGGTAGTAGCAACAGTTTCCCCCATCTTAAAGACACACCTGTGAGAACTTTCCCCTACAATTTCTAGAAAAACATATGGGGGCCAGCCTGGGCTTCCTTTAAAAACTAGAGAGGTTTGTAAAATAGTTGGGAAAGAAAACCTGCAGATATAGGACAGAGGGAGTAGATCTTTTTCCTCTTCAGAAATATTGGAGAAAACAAGGAATGATTGAACAGCAAACCTTTCCTTTTGGGAACTTACTAGAAAGTAATTTATCACTTGGATCCCAGGAAGGGGGGAAAGCCCTAATTTTTAAAAAGAACAACTGAAAGTATTATTCACGTTAGGGCTGTATACACAGAGAAAGCCTTGCTGAACTCTATTGGACTTTAAATGAATGAATACACATTGATAAACTGGGGTCTCTTTTTAAAGATTTCCTAGAACATATAGACTTACATTCTCAGGAGTACATTTGCAGTTGTCCTTAAAAGGCCATGCTGTTAAGGTCTGCAGGCGATTTTTATATTCATACATTTCCCTGAATTCAAGTAGGATCTTGGAAGTTGAGCTGATTTCTCTCAAAGCCTCCATTTAGGATATGACCCCTACAAGCTCTCCGTTATTCTTACCACACTTCTCCCAAAGTTGCACACTCACATGGCTTCCTGCTTCATATTTAAGGCATTTCATTAGCTGGTTCAATTGATGTCACCTGTTAATAAATTTTTAAAAGTTAGAAGAAGATAGAAGACAATATAGTGCAAAACATGGATAGTTTATTTATTTAAATCATTACAGTGCCATTTCCTCTTAAAGATAAATCTCAAAGTGTTTACAGTTAAAACAACCGATTAAAAAAATAAAAGCCTGCATTAAAATATTTTAGAAAATGCCAAATAAAATAAACATTAAAACAATGACAAAAAGCCAGTTTGGCCTAGTAGGTAAGGCACCAGGCTAGAAACCAGGAGACTGTGAGTTCTAGTCCCGCCTTTGGCATGAAAGCTGGCTGGGTGACCTTGGGCCAGTCCCTCTCTCTCAGCCCAACTCACCTCACAGGGTTGTTGTTGTGGGGAAAAGAGGAGGAGGAAGGAGTATGAGGTATGTTCACTGCCTTGAGTTATTTATAAAAATAATAAAGGCAGGAAAGAAAATAAATAAAAAAAGTAAAAGCAATAAAAAGTTTGAAATTGGTCACTGTACTATAATTGACTTATTTCATAGCTGTTTTATTCAGATGGTTGACTTTTTTGTAACCATCAAAATGTCCCCTGTTCACTGGAGAGAAAAACTTGAATAGTTTGAGGACCTAGCCAAACTACAGCATCCTTATTCAGAAGAACGCTCAGCCTGAGGCTTGCTTGTAACTGTTTTTGAGATTTTGGTGGTAAAAATGGGAAGAGTCAACCGGAAGGTGCTGCACAACTCCCATAATCCCTGACCATAGTCCAATCTAGCTGTTTGAATCTGAAGTCCAACAATTTCTGGATTCCCCAATCATCTCTAAACTATTTTAGACAAAGCTGAATCTTGAACACATTTTTAAAATCTTACATGGCAAAGAGGTAAATCTCCAGTGAATGCATTATATAATAGACATGCTTAACATTTTAGAGGCACACTGGATGGGTGAAACCATGTACTAATTGGTTTGATTGGCTTAACATGTTGCATGGACCTTAATTGTAGTTTAGTCAAACTATAATTAAATCCTAGCTTGGTGCAATGTGTGAACCCAGTCACATTCTTGAAGTTAACAGTGGGTAGAGGTACATTTTTAAGTTGTGGCTCACTTCAATCACATTGATGTCATTTGTCAACAAGTATTGCAACTAAATTCAGTTCAGTAACATCCACTAAATTAACTGGAGCTGATTCCTAATCAGAAAATACACTGGATTCTTTACAGGCAAGCAATCCCTACTAAGTTTTGTATTTTTCCCACTTAGGTATGGATTTAGGACTGTAGCTTTAATGTGCTCAGCAGAGATGCTATTCCACAGCAATGATCTGTGCTGCTACCGTGTGCATAGCTATAGGGCAGGGTGCATGCTGTGCTGTCATGCTACCTAAGAATCTTTGGATGCTCCTGTCCCTTTAATGCTGCAGAGAAATACCTTAAGCAGGTGCTGCTTTTCTGGCTTTTGTCCAGTAAAGCTGCACTTGCTTAAATTCTTGAGAGCTGTCAATCCTGGCTTCTGACCACCCTAATGGCACAGAGGAATTGTGGGGGTATATCTATGCTTGAGCTGGCATCGGGACCCAGATTCTCTGATGTAAGTTTATGTCCCCATGTGAGAGAGGTGGACTATTTTTTTGGAGCTGGTGGGCACATATGAGTTTTCAAAGCATTTTTAAAAAATATTTTAATTTGGATTCAACTATTTTTGCTTTGCTTGGTTTTATTTTATTTTCCAAAATGTATCTGCTGCCTACTTTTCTGCTTCTATGTTGTGAACAACAAACAAAATGAATGACTGCTGGGGTAGCTATGACAACTTACCAAACCACCCATTTTTCAGAAGGCAAACTGATTAGATCATTTCCCCCTCAGGATGCTTTCTGCCTCCCACTTCCCCAATATATCTTTGCCTTTTTTCCGAGGCAGCTGGGAATGCTGGTAAAGTAGGGCTGCAAAAATCTGTACAGATATTAGGTGGCAGCAACAAATTGGAATGCTCTGTATCTCTTTTCTGCCATCTAGTAGTTGTATATTTTTTGGCAGGGGATGTATGGTGGTCTTATTTAAACCAAGTCATCACAATTTTTATTTTCTGCAGTGAGGCCCAGAGGAATTCTTATAAATAAAGGTGGTAGAAGCTGATCCTTTTCATCACAGCATGCTATCATCCTATGCACTGTGTTTGTTTGTGTCTCTATATACAGTATATCACAGTGGACATCAAGAAAGGTGTCCATGGGCCCATTGGTGGCAAGGGGGTATAACATAATTGCTTATCCCTACCATTGAAGATTCAGGTTTGAGCAAGTTATTATGAACACAGAATTGCTGTACCTCCTCAGGGGATGATAGGTATTGTAGTCTACTATGATTTAGAACAGTGTGATCCTAGGATCCCTGGGTCTCCCAAGATCATCTCAGGGGTTCACAAAATCAAAATTATTTGCTAGCCTATGTTGAAAAATAATACATTTTTTAAATCCCATCAAATGTGAGAAGCAGTAGCAACAGCAAATGGATCAATTTAAATTTTTAATATGGTAAGTATCAGTAAATATAAACCATACCAACAAAAGCCCTTTTGGGGCCCTCCATAACTTTTTAAAAGGAGGAAGGGCTCTTGAGAGAAAAACTTTTAACAAACACTGATTCAGAGTATGCCAGGTTGGAGAAAGATGGGCTAGGGTGTGACTTCAAATATGAACATAACACTCATACTTAATGCTGTGGAAGTTTACCTAACTAGTGGGTTTTTCTCTTCAACTTTTCCCTTTCTTCTTTGTACCTAACTTACTCTTTTAATTTTTATACGAGAATCAGAAGTTGAAGGACAGTATTTGTAACTCCATGATTAGTGAGGAGTCAAATGCTTAAGTGGGTGACTCCATTCTCAATAAATGATACTTTGATCTTTTATTCCCCCCATTTAAATTTACAATATGTACGTTATAATTTTTAAGGAACACAATCACCTCATAGTCTTTTGCCTCCTTGCCTTTCTAGATTATTCCCATGGTGCAGGAGTTCATCATTAACAACCTGGGCCGTATGTTTATTGAGCCACCTCCTTTTGACTTGAACAAAGCGTTTGGGGATAGCCACTGCTGTGCTCCACTGATTTTTGTGTTGTCTCCGGGTGCAGATCCCATGGCGGCTCTTCTCAAATTTGCTGATGACCAGGTAAGTTGATGACTATTTCAATGGTACTGAGCTGCTTTGTGGACAGGAGGCTTTCAAGCTGGAGTTCTTACTACTGTATCCCTTATTCAGTGGGATGATAGATGAGCAAAAAGGCTTCAGAATGGCTGGAAACATCTGCACAATGGAGTAAGTTGAAAGCATGTTACAGGCTTGATCTGATTTATGTAGATGAAGCCCAGTGGGTTCGGAGGCATCTAAGAATGTGATAGTTTTGTCAGAATGATGTAATTGGTGTTGCGACACAAGCTCCACTCCTTACATACATATGTGCAATATCACAACACATATACAAAAGGGACAGAGCTTGTGTCACAATGCTCATATCATTATTTGCTCTCTATGTGAGGTATGGATTACTATGCACACTGGGGCATCCAGGGGGTTGTAGGAGGAGGACAAAACTGTTCCTGCAGTTGTTTTCATTCCTGTTGTGGAATGCATCAGGCTAGGAACCGGGAGACCAAGAGTTCTAGTCCTGCCTTAGGCACGAAGCCTGCTGGGTGACTTTGGGCCAGTCCCTTTCTCTCAGCCCTAAGAAGGAGGCAATGGCAAGCCACTTCCAAAGAACCTTGCCAAGAAAACTGCAGGGACTAGTCTAGGCAGCCTCTGAGAATCGGACATGATTGAACGGATAAAAAAAAATGGAACGAATACAGGCTATACTATTTATGAACTGTCACTTTTCTTAGTCCCTGGTTGAATATGTGCTCCTTAAGGTACTTACGATGTCCTTTATCTGCAAGCTTCGGTATTAATCTGGGTGGAGGGAATGGGTTTCAGTCCCAAGAATTAATTAATCTGTCAGGCTGGAGATCCGACAGGTAGAGAATCAAATCTCCCCACTTCACCTGCCACTCCTCCAGCTGGGCAATCAGCTACCCTGAGCTGCAAGAAGAGATTAAGAGGAGGGAAAGCTGCTTTTTAGCATTCAGTTTTCCCAGGCACAGGAAGTTCTGATGTGGCCTTCATCATGTACACCCAGGGAGGGCGCAAGCGGGGCTTAGCCCTGTAAACTCACCTCCCTTCGTCTGCCCAGGCTAAGGGAGGCAAATGGTGAAAGTTGATGGCCTAGCTATCTGTTAAAGCCATAGCAATGCAGCGACTGGTGGATGGTTTTCCTGCTGGCTGGTGATGTTGACGGGAGGAGGGCTGCCAAACTGAAGGGATTCACCAATCTGTTTACTTAGTATTTCCTGCACATATGAAATCAGGACGCTACCGCTCAGCAATGATCAAATGTTATAGGGATTGGAAATGAGGACAGCAACATTCACAATGGTTTTGTTTTTGACTGGCTGACAGATGAGTTTACTGATCTGTCGGGAAAAGCCCTAAGTCTATGTATTCCTGCATACAGGCCTTGTTCTTGTGAAAGTGGTACATTCTTTTCTCAGTTGAGGCTTAGGATTTGGTAAGAAGGACCAATGTGAAAGAAGCCTTGTTAGCAACCTCCCACAACTCAATAAAAGAAAGGCAATGATGGCGTGTTCTAGGGGATCATGGCCAATTGCAGTTGTTTCATACTGGGAGCTTAACAACTTGATGTGACTTCATTCAGCAAGACTTTCTTTAGGATTCTAGATGTTGACTGTAACCAAATCCTTGCAGTGTTACTTCAACATTTGATGATTTTTTCCCTCTCTTTTCCATGGACATTTTATATGTACAGGGCTTTGGTGCATCAAAACTCTCCTCTCTGTCCCTGGGCCAAGGCCAAGGCCCTATTGCTATGCGCATGATTGAGAAGGCAGTGAAGGAAGGTAGTTGGGTAGTTCTACAGAACTGCCATCTTGCAACATCATGGATGCCCACACTGGAGAAAGTCTGTGAGGTGAGCGCAAAGAGGAACTTAAAGTATAACTGTTTCTTTCTGGGGGATCACAGGGTTCTAAGTATTGATGTCATGTAGAAAAAAGGTGAGTCCTAACGCATGGGCTAATTCTGTGGGTGAGATGGGCAGAACAAAGGTAAAGGAGCCAGAGTTGGATGAAGATGATGATATTCAGATTGGCTAATAAGGAAGGTAGCAGAAGGAGGATAACAGCCCTCCAAGTTAAATGTGACATTGTGAGCAAAGAGAACTTTTGAGGAATGAGTGGATCTTGAAAGTGATGATGGAAAAAAAATTAAGGATGGACTGAAGGCAACAAGACAAAATGCATAAAGCCAGGAACAGGAATATGTTCATTAGGGATCAGGAAGAGAGAAGGTGATGAGAATGGCAGGCCTATTAAATCTGAGCTGAACCAATCTAGATGATTACTAGATGAGAGCAAAGAGATACAAAAAAGTCTAATTCTTTTCTGCAATCTAGTGGATATTTGGATTTTTCAGCCCATCTGTTAATTAATTTAATTTGCTGTGGGTTGGTTTTGTTGGAGCATGCAGATACACCTTTGGGAGACCAATAAATAGCTGTCTCCAATATATTGCTTGGCAGATCCAAGAATGGGCAACTTGGAAGGGCTGGACGACAGCCCTTTGTCAGTCAGCATTTCCCCCTCCCTGCATGGCTTCTTCCCCTTCTATTTTGCCCACTGGGGCTTCTGCAAGAGGAACTGTGTATGAGCAAAAGCTCTTGGACCCTGACATAAGAGGCGAGGGCTCAGGGAAGCTGTGCTGGTCAGCTTGCTCTTCTGACTGGATCAGCCAGTCCTGTACAGTGTCTCAGCAAAGGAGGTAGTAATACTATTGCCAACATGTCAAGTTAGTTAATACTTCTTCCACTCAAGTCCCTTTGCTACCATTTCCATTTTCAAAACTATTTGAATTTCTGAGGGGTTACTATTACATGATTAAGGTGAAATGATTGGAGCAATCAGCAAAAAAATGAAACATAAATAGTAATTTTTACTTGTTTTGGAGTTTCAGAATTAACTTGATCCCTGAATATTTATCTTGAATAAGCTCTTCATAAAAAGTAATAATCAGAAAATTACCTTGGGGCTGTAAGTGTGAGAAGTAGGTTTCATCGAATTCAACTTTAAGCATGTATGCTTAGGTTTGGCCTGCAGGGTGCATTTATCTCTAATATTAAATTAGACTATATCATTCTGATTTTTAAAACTATGATATATTGTTTTTTAAATCAAATCTCAATAGTTTTGTGAAGATGGATTTTGGGGTGTGTGAATTAGATATGCCTAAATTGGCATTGGTCATCTCAGAAGTTCAATTATAGAGGCGCACAAAGAAATATCTCTTAGATTACAAAGGCAGCAATTAATTTTTAAATTGGTGTATATAACCATTGTACAACACATTGTTTGATGGATGCTAATGAAACATGAAATAGATCCAGCACATTTGCCCACATACATTATCCCAACTGTGCCTGAAACCAAAGAACCAGTATGGAGAAGTATTACTCCCAATAAACGGAGGCATTGTCTGTATTGAAGTACAACTACTGTAAACCCCAGACAACATGGCCTAGGATTATGGGAGTCATAACTTAAAATATCTGGTCGGCACCAAGTTAACTACCTCAGCAATACAAGATTTCAAATTGAACATGAATACACACCACACGTTTCCTGTTTCCATTTATAAAAACAATGATTGAACATAAGTGTATTTGAATGGACGCTGGCCTTAGGAAGAAATGCTTGATTTGTAACATTGGCTGATGATCTCTTGTCCTTACTGAGATTCTTCTTCTCCATTAGGAACTTAATCCAGATACAACGCATCCAGATTTCCGTATGTGGCTCACAAGCTATCCATCTCCCAACTTCCCTGTTTCTGTACTCCAGAATGGAGTGAAGATGACCAATGAGGCCCCTAAAGGTTTACGGGCAAATGTGATCCGTTCATATCTGATGGACCCCATTTCAGATGTAGAGTTTTTTAACAGCTGCAAAAGGCCTGTTAGTATTCCATGACCAGCCTTGTTTTCTCCTTCTGGTAAAACCCACTCAAGCAGACTCTTGTGGCTGGATTGTGTGTTTGCTGGTTTAAAAACTTATAAAATGAAATAGCCCTTCCATGCACAGAAGCTGCCTTTATGACTGCCTCCTGGGATGCAGTAATAGCAGGCTTTATTAAAATTGTATTTTTATTTTACTGCCAAGCTTCATTCCTCCTCCACCAAGCCTTGGTGATGTGCCATTAATAATATAGCTGCCCATTTTAAAAGAAGTTGGGAGGAAGTAGTTTCCCGATGCAAATCTGCAAAGCAGGGGAGAAATTTCTGTAGCAGAAGATGAGCTGAGTCCTGCCCTGCTGAGAATCAAACCTCCTTTAATCGAAAGCATTAAAATGCTGGTTTCATAGAACTGGGAGGGCAAAAATGGCTGTGTGAGTTGATGGATGGCACTCATCACTACCTTCTTTAGAATAACAGCTCCGCGTGAAGAGCCACCTGCTGTTTTCATAATTAGGTTTCAGAGTGCGAAGGCGCTTGACCCAAGATAATTTCCATGATCAGTGTCGTAATTAAGAATGGGAGATCGTTGAGCTTAAACTGAGATGATTATGTTTTTCTGCTTGCCTAGCAATTAAAAAAATGGTCTCTAAAACTTTTTAAAGAGTTAAAAAACCAAAACAACCAAGCTGAAAGAAACAAAAGAGGGAAGAACAGGCATTTAGGTTTCACATTTTAAATATATCATTTGTAAGCAGAGAGTGTATATTGTTCCCAAAAGGCAGCTCACTTCAAAATGGTGAAAGTTTCTGGGATGCCTCGCTCACCCAAGGCTCTGTTTCCTTGAAAGAGGGTCACAGGAGGCTTCTGGCCTTTTGACGGAAAGTTTATACTTCCCTAGCCTCACGTGAGGTTTTGTACTCTATCAGGGTACATTTATCTCTTCTATGGACAAATGGGACACTTCCAAACCAAGTGCTAAGCCAGTCATCTGCCTTTTTTTTTTTAATGAATGCCTGTGGGGACCAATGGCATTCAAGGAATTAAAGATTTGGAAGAACCATCCAGTCCAAGCTCCTGCTCAGGGCAGGAATCTAGTAGAAAGCATTCCTGACGGTTGGCTTTGTAGCTTCTGCTTGAACCCATCCAGCAAAGGGCGTCCCACTACATTTCTGGATCGTTAGCTCCGTTGTCCAACTGCTATTCCTGTTAGGAAGTTTGTTCCACACGCCGGTTAAAATCTGCCATCCTGTAACTCAAATCCCTTTTTCATCATCCATCCATGCTGGAATGATAGGAAGCTGGTCTTGACCTTCTGTGTGGCAACCCTTCAGGTAATTGAAAAAGTGCTGTGGTATCTCCCTTCAGTTACTTTTTCTAACTGGTAGACATAAGACATTTCCCACAGTCTTTGCTCACAGAACAACCTTTCCAGTTGCCAGATCCTCCCTATTGTCCTTCTGTCAACTTGTTTTGCTTTCTTTGAAACTGTTCAAAAATATATTGCCCAGCACTGGACACAATACTGCAGGTGCAGGAGGAGGAGGTTCTGAGTAAGGCAGCACAGAGTGGAATATAACTTCCTGTGCTTTAGAAATAATGATGATGCTAGAAGGCTGGCACTTGGTTTTGCAGCACTGGATTGTTTGAATTAAAACAACCTTTTTAAAAAAAAAAAGTCAGGTGGGGCAGGATGGCCGACATGCAGCAAGGGGTTAGGGTTAGGGTAACGATGGCACAGTGAACGCAGGGGTATCCCTTGCTACTCCCCCCTCCCCCACTGCCCATTAAGAAAACATGGACAACTTTGGGGGCCATGCTTAGCATTTGGATTGGGTGATAATGCAAGTGGACGAAAGCGGGCATTTTGTTCTTGTTTCTCCTGGGTTTGAAGTCTTGAAGTCTTAATTGTTTAGATAAGTTAAATGTAAATTGTCAGCAGGTATGCTCAGAGAGTGTTCCAGGGCTGGGGAGAAGGAGCTGGGGGCAACTTTAAGTTTTAAAGATGGGTCTGTTTAGTTTGAGCTTCAAAGATTGCCCTGGGGCACATGATGTAGTTCTCCAGCTGAAACTAAGCAGTTCCAAGTTGCCTCAATGCTAGAAAAAGATCATCTAGAAAGGAGCTTGATGTTAACTGCAGTGAGCTCCTTGGGGAAAGCAGGCAGCATAATTAGAAAGAAGATAATCACTGAATGAACCACAGTAGTACAGCTGAGAATCACTAGGCAGAAGAATGGTGTAGATGAACCTTTCCTTTTTCTCCCTTTCCAAAGGCTGAATTCAAGAAGCTCCTGTATGGCCTTTGTTTCTTTCATGCCCTGGTCCAAGAGAGACGAAAATTTGGGCCGCTGGGTTGGAATATTCCGTACGAGTTTAATGAAACTGACCTGCGGATCAGCGTGCAGCAGTTGAATATGTTCCTAAATCAGTATGAGGTACTGAGTAATTCCAAAATAATGTCTGTTTTGTTCTCTCTACTGTTGAAAGAGCCATCGGTAGTAACTATTTATTTATTTGTTTGTTCAAAAATAAATGAATAAATAAATAGGCTTTCTTAGCTGGGAAAATGGGAGATTTCTCTCCCGATGTTATTGGCAGCTGCTATGACTTCTTTTCAGGGTCTCTGGGGAGCCACCAGGAATGTAAGTTTAATGTAGGAGGTTAGAAAGGGGTGCCACAAATTTATGAGATCACCTTGAATTTCCGTCGCACGCTGATCTGCCTCATGAGGTTTGGCGGAAAATAAAAGTGAGGCCTTGTGGCTGTTACCCTAGAGTACTGAGGGATGAAAATCTACTCTGCAGAGAAGTAGTGCTTCAAATCTCTGAAGTCCATCTTCAATTTTGGGTGATACATGAATGATTCTCAGCAAAAGAGGGAGGCGAAATTGCCCTTCCTCTTTCCTATTTGAGGTAGAGAAAATTTATATGGTACAGTGACAAGACTTCCTGGAAGCAGTGTCTCATTGCTGCTAGCCAGATTTAAATTCTCATGTTAATTACCCTGCAGTACAGCTGTATGATAAATCTGGCAGGTTATCTGGGAGGAATTCTGGGGATTTAAATGTGGCAACCACAACTACAGGAAGCTCTGCTCAGTACAAATGGGGGCTGCACCACTATCTTCTTAATGTTTGCCATCCCATGGCTAAAATGACTCCTTCCCACTTTCCATGGTCTTGAGCTACAGCAGTATGCTTGTGTGGACTTTTGCTTCGGTCATAGGCACTGGCTTTTGTCTGTGAGCAAACCTAGCTAAAGACCAATATAATTTTGTTAAAAGTATGTATTTTCAGTAGGTGGAGTTCAAATTCTTGGGAGCTATCCTTTCTGAGCATTCCTGATTCCTGTCTCCAAAACACAGTGAGGGCACAGGTATGTCATGGAGATCCTTGTTTTGTTTCAGGACTTGCCATTTGATGCTATCCGCTACATGACAGGTGAATGTAATTATGGAGGCAGAGTTACTGATGACTGGGATCGGCGCACATTGCGCAGCATTTTAAACAAGTTCTATAATCCGGTTATTGTGATGAATCCTGACTACAAATTTGATACCAGTGGCATTTATTATGCTCCTCCTGAAGGAGAGGTAAGCACTTGAACCTATAATGGGCAAGGTACTACAGGAAGTTATCCTGACCAAATCCCATTGAATGGAAGGGGATCCAGGCAAGGGGCTGAGGCTAAAAGATCAACATCTAAAATGGTTGCAAAAATATCAGAGGAGCTCTGTATTTCTTTTTTCTAGCATAGATAATGCATATACAGGTACACCTCGTTTTATTGCGCTTTGCTTTATTGCGTACCTCAGATACTTTTTTTTTACAAGACCCTCCATCAGCAAAAGATTACAACTCACTGAAGGCTCAGATGATGACTAGCAATTTTTAGCAATAAAGTATTTTTAATTAAGGTATGTACATTGGTTTTGTTTAGATATAATGCCACTGCACACTTAATAGACTACAGGTAGTCCTTGACTTATGACCACAATAGGGGCCGGAAAATTCATCGTTAAGCAGTGAGGTCATTAAGCAAGACATCACGTGACCATGACTTGAGACCTTCCCTGCTGGCTTCCCCATTGATTTTGCTTATCAAAGGCTGGCTGGGAAGGTCGCAAATGGCGATCACATGACTGTAGGATGCTGCAACTGTTGTAAATGCACTGTCAAAACCAAGCCTGCCTCTGACTCAGAACTAGTTTCACTTTCTAAGTCAGAGGAAGAATTGGAAACTTACCGGGCTGGAATCGGAGAAACGAAACTCCAGCATGACTCAGCAGAGCGGGAAGAATCTACAACACTGATTGGGCGAGATCTGGAGGAGGCTTTGAATACGCCAATCAGTGCACGCCAGAGACGGGCTGAAAAGTGCATGAAGGAGAAGGCAGCCCAATTGGCTGCAGGAGATTCTAAGCGTGCCAAAGATCGGAATAAAAGGCAGCTGCACAGAGAGTGCGCTGCCGGAGACAACCTATCCTACAAGCCTGCAGCATCCGCAGAAGTGCCCCTACCAGCATCAGAGATGGCGTCTGTTGCTGAAGAGGAACCAGTGCCTTTGTTTGCTCCAAAGAGAGCTTACCTCCTGCTTCTGCTGCCAGCCAGGATCCTTTGCTTGCCGAGCCCGCAGTCTCAGTCTTGCTTCCAGCCTTGAAACTCCGCAATCTTCCAAGCAGCTTCTTCATGCCTTGAAACTCCAGTGCCACCGTGTGTCCTCACTCCCGTCCTACTGCGCTTCATGTGCTCAGCCGTGTTCAGGTACTGTACCCCTCTCTTGTTCTGGGTCTATGTTCCAGTCTAATCTGGGGCTTTAAGCCAGGTCCAGTCTTATCTCTAGTTTTCAGCCCTGCTCCAGATCTCCAGTCCAGAGAATCCAGCCTAATTCAGGGCTTCCAGCTGAGTCCAGCCTAGTTCCAAGTTCCAAGCCTTCCTCCAAGTCTCCAGTCCAGAGAATCCAGTCTAGTCCAGGGATTCCAGCCGAGCCCAGCCTGACTCCAGTTTCAAGCCTTGCTCCAAGCCTCCAGTCCAGAGAATCCAGTCTAGTCCAGGGATTCCAGCCGAGCCCAGCCTGACTCCAGTTTCAAGCCTTGCTCCAAGCCTCCAGTCCAGAGAATCCAGTCTAGTCCAGGGATTCCAGCCGAGCCCAGCCTGACTCCAGTTTCAAGCCTTGCTCCAAGCCTCCAGTTCAGAGAATCCAGTCTAGTCCAGGGATTCCAGCCGAGCCCAGCCTGACTCCAGTTTCAAGCCTTGCTCCAAGCCTCCAGTCCAGAGAATCCAGTCTAGTCCAGGGATTCCAGCCGAGCCCAGCCTGACTCCAGTTTCAAGCCTTGCTCCAAGCCTCCAGTCCAGAGAATCCAGTCTAGTCCAGGGATTCCAACCGAGCCCAGCCTGACTCCAGTTTCAAGCCTTGTCTTCAAGTCTGCAGTTCAGAGTACCCAGCCTAGTCTAGAACCCCTAGCTGAGTCTAACCTTGCTCTGAGTTTGAGTCCTGATCCAAGTCTTCAGTTCATCCCTGTCTATTGTTTGTAGTCCTGATCCCAAATCCAGTGAGTCAGAGATTCAGTGTCAGTGTCATTCTAGTACTGTTCCAGTTCAAGAACTGTTGCCTCCAGCCTTCATGTTCCAGTTGGATCCAGTGGGCCCAGTTGGGCTTGCTTAACCCAGTCTTGCATATCAAGGACTTACTTACTGTAAATAGTTATTTAATAAAAAATATTCTTTGAGAACCTATCTGGTGCTTAGTCTTAGAACAGGACATGCGCAATGGTTGCCAAATTCCCAAATCATGATCAAATGACCACAGGGAGGCTGCAGTGGTCATAAGTCCAAGGATCAGTCGCAAGTAACTTTTTAGCACCATCGTAACTTCATACTGTCGTTAAACAAATGGTCATAAGTCAAGGACTACCTGTACAGTATAGCATCAACGTAACGTTTACATCCACTGGGAAACCAAAAAGTTTGTGCGACTCGCTTTATTGTGATATTGACTTTATTGTGGTGGTCTGGAACTGAACCTGCAATATCTCTGAGGTATGTACAGGCATATCTCATTTTATTGCACTTCTCACTGTATTGTGCTTCACATATACTGCGTTTTTTTACAAATTGAAGCAATCCTGTGTCAAGAAAGTTTATCAGATGACTATTAGCATTTTTTAGCAATAAAGTATTTTTTAATTAAGGTATGTACATTGGTTTTTAGACATAATGCTATTGCATGCTTAACAGACTACAGTATAGTGTCAACATAACTTTTATATGCACTGGGAAACCAAAAAATTCCTGTGACTTGCTTTATTGTGATATTTGCTTTATTGCGGTGGTCTGGAACTGAACCCACAACATCTTGTAATGCATCGATACGGATAACATTTCCTGGGGGTCATTTTTGTCATTCTCTGGGATCAAATGAGATAGCTCTATTGTAGCCATCAGCCTGTATTTCAAAAATCTCTTTGTAATATGTCAGCATTCTCCAGCATGACCAAAATTCAAAGTTGCCACTGGGGCAAGATAAGGAGATGTCAGGTGATGGTGAGCAGCAGGGGGATTGTGAGATGTCACTTCACAGAGGAGATCTAGTTCCCATCCCAACAGAAGATCCCAGATCCCCTCTTCCCTCTTATTAGAAAAAGAATAGAAGGAAAGCAGAGGTGGTTCAGGCCGAAGAGACACCTGTAGAAAGAGCCCAAGCACAAGAGCCTCTTCCTATGCCTGCTCAGGTCTCTCTAGCATTAAAAATGAAATTGCCTCCCACACTGGTGGGAATATAGAGCCACCAGAGCTTGAACCCAAGAGAGGCTTCTCCAGAAATTGATCGAATCCCCTTTTAAAGCTGTTCAAGTTGACCAATACCTCTGCATCAAAGTGGCAATACATTCTAGAGTCTCCCATCATTCAGCTTCAGAACAGCGTTGCACTGGAGGAGGAATGCTGTGTGTGTGTCACCCTTCCTCTTCACTGCTTCCCTTGCTTTTCTCCATTCATACTATGTGATCTGGCCCCTGACTGTGGTCCCAAAGAGGGTGTAACCTATTATGGTCTAGAGCACAGCCAGATGCCCACTTTTGATAGGCATTTGGCTAATTGAGATAAGAAGCTTTGCTTACCCTCAATATCATCAGGCTCTTGAGAAGGGTCAGGTCTTCAGTTAATCCACAATCTCCTTTCACAGCAAGACATTTGTGTTCGGTGAAATCAGGCAGGTAGCAGGTTGTTTGACCAGATTAGCCAGACTTTAGCACCATGCAGTTTAGGATCAATCTTACTGATAGATTGCTGTCCTCAATCCTTTTCAGTATCAAAGTTACATTGAATACACTAAGACTCTTCCTCTGAACCCTGCTCCAGAGATCTTTGGGATGAACTCCAATGCCGATATCACCAAGGATCAAGCTGAAACACAGTTGCTGTTTGATAATATTCTTCTCACGCAGGTGTGTCCATTTTCAGTTCAGAAACTAAGAACCTCAGAGTTACTGCCTATCATTACACTACAATCAATGGCTTTATTCACTTTGGGGGATAATATTTGAAATACAGAAAATCAGCTCTTTCTTCCCCATGGTGGGACTGTAATCTTCATGAATTCTCTGGAATAGTAGGGTGTGGATTACTACAATTAGCTTTTACAAGAGCAATACTGCATGCAGAAAGGTAAATTGAGGACAATTCAAGAAGAGTGCTGAGTTACCTGAGTACTCTAAAGTTTTTAAGTATCTCCAATAAATTCCAAAGTATGGCATCTGCATTCTGCCAGTAATAATGAGTATGTACAAAAACGTCTGCAGCGCTTTAGGAAGTAATCTTGGCCTGCAGACCTCTAATACTTTATTCCTCAAACATCTTAGAACACATAGTGCAGGAGATCTACAGTTTCAAGTGCAGGAGATCTACAGTTTCAAAATCATTTTCCCCGTTCCATAGGGAAACAGGCAAACTGAGAACCAGGTAGCAATTAATTTGCTGTGCACCAACAGGGACTTGAGAAGTGCACCTAGATCTTCAAGTCATGCAGTGTCCTTCCACACAGGATGCCTAACTGTTGAAGGGTTTTGACATTGTACGAGTGCTTGGTTCTGAAGCAAGAGGAACAGATCCACCATCTAGCATCACTGGCTGGGGAATTCTGGGAGTTGCAGTCCACACATCTTAAAGTGGCCCAGGTTGAGAAACCCTGATCTAGAATATATGTGAAAAAGGTTTGGACCTCAAGGCAATTAGACATATATGTGGCAAATATGGACCAGAGTATTTTTAAAGCTCTCCATATCACTTACTTATAGGTTGTAGTGGGGAAAAGAAACCCTTAAACCCTAAAAGCACCCTAAAAGCCACACTATCTTAAAACAAAATTGTTTGGGGTCCACACTTAGCATAGGGACGTGGTGGCGCTGCAGGTTAAACTGCTGAACTGCTGAGCTTGCCGATCGGAAGGTCGGTGGCTCGAATCCGTGTGACGGTGTGAGCTCCCGTTGCTAGTCCCAGCTCCTGCCAACCTAGCAGTTTGAAAACATGCAAATGTGAGTAGATTAATAGGTACCGCTTCGGCGGGCAGGTAACGGCATTCCGTGTAGTCATGCCGGCCACATGACCACGGAAGTGTCTATGGACAAATGCCAGCTCTTCGGCTTTGAAATGGAGATGAGCACCGCCCCCTAGAGTCGGACACGACTGGACTTAATGTCAAGGGAAACCTCCCACACTTAGCAGGATTCTTTAGCTGGCTACTTCATGGTTGGTCATATTGGAAGCAATGGGCTGGGACTGGATTAACACTTCATTCCCACTGATTTCAATGGTGCTTAGTACTAACTGGTGAATGGACTTTTCCTTCATCTTCACTTCTAGAGAAAGAGTCATTTCAAGTAGATTGCCCTCATGGGGTAACCCAGCCTACTTTGCTGCCCTTGAGATATGTTACATTATAATAATATTAGCCAGCAAGTTAAATCTTCTGCTATCCAAGGTGCCCAGAGTGTAAAAAGGCACAAAAATGGCTCCAAGCTTGGTCTTTCTAATGCAAGAAGCATGATTTCTGCATGTGAATTAAATGACATCAACAGGCCACTTTCTGTCCAGTTTAAGTCCCCAGTGAAAGTCCCTCCTTCCTCCTCCTATCAGGTAGGCTTTGCAGCGTTTCACCTCCCCCCTTTCTCTGTTTTGTAAACAGTCTCGTGCAACAGGTGCCGGTGCCAAGTCATCTGATGAAATTGTTTCCGAGGTGGCAAGCGACATCCAAAGTAAACTTCCCTCTGACTTTAACATTGAAATAGCAATGAGGAGGTACCCAACAACATACACCCAGAGCATGAACACTGTGCTGGTCCAGGAGATGGGCCGATTTAACAAATTATTGCAAACTATACGAGATTCCTGTATCAACATTCAGAAAGCAATCAAGGTAAGAGTAGCTGAGGAGAAGCATAAGGCTGGAAGGAGTAGCTGTCAACTCCCATTATTTTCACTGGAGTCTTTGGGGATTTGCCCAATTATTCTTTTAGTTTGAAGGGTTGAAATAATCCCTGGGCTCTGCTCTTCGCTGCTATCTGAGAGGAGCAGTTCTCAATTATTATAACATGCTCTGCATAATGCATCACTACTGATCTAGAAACCTAGAAGTGGGGATGAGGAACAGAACGAAAAGTTGCAGAAATATGCTTTGAAGAGAAGCAACCTAAGCCTGCAGCCTGCCATGCAGCTGGAAAGGTTGTCCAAAAAAAGTCGCTGAAGTGTCACAGTGACCCAATCTGAGCAATCAGCTAGAAAATTCTTTGTTCAACTCTTTGCTCTGCTAGGAGCTCAGTGTGGACTCTCCATTTTCAGCCCTCTGTCCTTCTAGGAGAATACAATACAGAATACATGCCTTACATGGCTGTCTTAAGGATTCATGCTAAGAGGAAGGACCAGCTAATAAATTCACATTTTATGATCTGTGTGATAGAACATACATAATTCAAATATTAATAGTAATAATACTTTATAAAACTTGTATGCTGCCTGAGTCCCAATGACTGGGCAACATACCAGTATTATGTAGCTCAAGTAGTGGTATAGGGTGAAATACAGAAATGAGTTTTCAAAGATGTTGCACCTGTCTGATTGCTCAGAACTGTAGTTTCTGATCATTATACTGTATATCTGACCTTCCACAGCTGAAATGTGTAGTAGAAATAGGAAGAGAGTATCAATCCTAACAGCAAACACAGGCATGTAAACTGAGTCAGGGATTCATTGTATGATGCTGTGATCACATATTAGCTCAGGAGTACAACTTGCAACAAGACAGTTTGAGTGACTGCCGCATGGAGGCTAACTTATCAAGGTCAGCTATTCCCCGAAGGCATTATTTGGTAAAGCTGTATGATATGAAGGGGAAAAAAAATCCACTCATCTCTTTTCCCCGTATCTCAAACAGGGTCTAGTGGTGATGTCTGCGGACCTGGAAGAAGTAGTAAATAGTATTTTGAAGGGAAAAATTCCAGGCATGTGGATGAGTAAGTCTTACCCAAGCCTCAAACCTCTTGGCAGCTACGTGAATGATTTTCTTACCAGACTGAAGTTCCTACAGGTGAGCATTTCACTTAGAAGTTTTTGAATCTAGGAAATGAAACCACCTTTCCTGAGCGGGTGCCCTGTGTTCAACTACAGTTCATCATCCTGTTAGCATGATTAATCAGGAAGGCTGCACCATTTCTCTATACATTCATATGCCTTTCAATACTCTTACACACACACACCTTGTATGAAGTTGGCATAATGAATATCCAAAGTGCTTCTTCAGATTTTGGGTGCATGTTGTTTACAATGATTTGAGTATTAAGGCATATGTTATGTAACCTAGTGCGATGACTGCCCATTAAAATTGTGCTTACTATTATGCTTTGATAACAGTTTGGTGACTATTCCTGCTACTGGTTAAAAGGACATTAATGTAAGAATTAGGATTGAATTCATAGAGGAAACATGGTTTGCCATCCTTGACAAAAACGAGCACAGGAAATGTAACTCTCCTAGACATGATGAGGATATTTAGCAAATTCTGAAGGCAGATATAGCATGTTACAGGACAGTTATTTTATCACCTTCTTTAGCCCTTCAGGGTTTCCTCATTGTGCCAACATCTAGAGCTCAGGTAGGAAATGTGGCATTCTAACATTGTGCAACAACTACAGTCCCTGGCCACCTTGGCTGGGGTTGACAGAGTCCAACACGTGGTACACCATAGGTCCATTCTAATCCTAAAAGATCCTTGCACAAACACAAGGCAGTTCTCACAAAACCATTCCCAAAATCTGCTGATTTTCCTTTGCTGCCCATGCCACATTTATTAAGGCATGTCCATTTCTAAAAGGGTGGCCAGAGGGGGGAAAAATATCCAGTGAGCAGGTTGCATTCCATTAATACATCTTGAGATACAGCCTTGTGAATTCATTTGTTAATATTAAACTCAATTCCCACCCCCTCCTGTCATTGCAGACATGGTTCGAAAATGGAACTCCCCCTATGTTCTGGCTTTCTGGATTTTTCTTCACGCAAGCCTTCTTAACTGGTGC
Organism: Candoia aspera; assembly: GCF_035149785.1. Taxonomy (NCBI): domain Eukaryota; kingdom Metazoa; phylum Chordata; class Lepidosauria; order Squamata; family Candoiidae; genus Candoia; species Candoia aspera. The sequence continues at coordinate 179,515,647 of NC_086153.1, forward strand.
CCAACAGAATTATGCCCGGAAATACACCATCCCAATTGATCTGCTAGGGTTTGATTATGAAGTTCTGGAAGATAAGGAATACAAACATGCTCCTGAAGATGGTGAATATACAATTGACAGTAATATAATTTGGAGAACTTTATTTTAATTAGCCTTTTTGTACACCACCCTTCATCTAAGATGCTCAGGCAGGAAAATTGAGAAAATGGAATTTAAGCTTCTCAAAATCATTATGAAGTTAGGCAGGCTGAGGGTGAACGAAAGGCCATATGCTAAGCTGAGATGTGCAACACAGCCCTTCTAGCCTTTGTCCACTTGATCCTCTGTATAACATTGCCTCACAATTCAGGCATTATATTCTATTGTGTTGGGAAAACTGGTTATAGCAAAGTCCTTGAGGAGATCTTCACAATTAAGAGGTAGGCGGTGGCCTAATTGTTACGGCCACATATTAGTTTAACACGGAGAACCTACTTCAGTATAGGAAACTGCACGTAAGTCATACTTTTCAATGGGCCTTTGTATGTGTAAATGAAACTACAGTACATCCAGGGTAAAGCTGTAGTCTATCTCCTTTCTGTTTACTTCTATATGCAGAAATAATTCATGCCCTAGATTTGTCTCTACAAGCTGTACAATGTACAGAATCCATTTATAGGTATGGGCTTCCGATAGGAATTGTCAAAAACTCATAATCCAATGTAAAATACACTTACAATATAAAATTTAGTACTTTGCCATTTGAAGCACATTTTATACCAATGTACCCTTTTTTCCCCCCCAAATAAAAAATAGGAGTCTACATTCATGGATTATTCTTGGATGGAGCTCGCTGGAACAGGAAGACGAAGAAGTTAGGGGAATCTTACCCCAAAATCCTTTATGATAATATGCCAGTGGTTAGTATCTTCCTGATAAATGAGAATTCTTCCAGCAATTTATAGAGCAATTGGTACCCACTGACTGGGGTTCAAGCAAGCTCAGTGGGACTTGCTAGTTCTACGATGGGGATTCAAACATGCACATTACCTGTGCACAAGTAACTCAACTAACACGTGAATATATTCCAATTCTCAAGTTGTGCTATAATTGTATCTGAATGTGTCATTACATTGATTGGCCTGATTTTGCTGAGATTATCTGTTCCCACCCAGATAAAGGGAAGTACATTGTAATCCACATGCAGTTTGGACTCTCTTAATCATCTCCCTTTACATGCTACAGATGTGGCTCAAGCCTTGCCGAAGGTCAGACATTCCTGAGAGACCCAGTTATTTGGCTCCGGTGTACAAGACAAGCGAAAGACGAGGAACTCTATCCACTACAGGCCACTCTACCAATTTTGTGATTGCAATGATTCTGCCTTCAGACGAGCCTGAAGAACACTGGATTGGACGAGGGGTGGCCCTGTTATGCCAGCTCAACTCCTAGCATAAGGCATCCCACCATGAAAGGAGGCTAACTGGTGGTCCTGCCACATTCAGTATCTGCCTTTTTAAATCACTTTTTCCAAAAGAAATTCAAATGTTTCGAAACCTTTAAATACAATTTATTTGCATCTTTAATCTGTAAAAAATTTAAACTGTAAGTTGAATGAAATAATATAATAATAAAAAATTCTTGGGGGTAAAAAGCAGTCTGCATAATTGTTTATTCAATAATTTTATTTTCTTATGTTCCTTGTGAATAAGGAACAGACATAAACACAACACTGTCGACAATGGACAAAAACAGCATTTCATCATTTCCAGCTTTTTATTTATTTATATATATATATATATATATATATATATATATATATATATATGTGTGTGTGTGTGTGTGTGTGTGTGTGTGTGTGTGTGTGTGTGTATGCATTTTTAAAAAAATGAATTTTGTGTAACAAATCAAAACAAAACCCCCACCCCTTCCAAAGCTGTATCTCAAATATATTTCAGGACCATAATCACATTGTTTCAACCATAAGGAAAGAAGTCACACTGCATCCTAGGATGCTACAGCATTTTCTAAGCAATCATCATCATCATCACAGCTGATTCAGTGCAGTGTGATCGATATGGGATGTCACACAGTGACAGCATTGTAAGATACAAGTAACATTTACGCCCTCTAACAACAAGTACACATTTAAATGAGACTGGACTCCAGTGGAAGGGAATGATGAATCCACGGAGAAATGTAGTGGAATCCCGATTGTCCCAAATGTGATCACTTAATTGTATTTCAAAAAGTTTAGGGAATTCAGTGCCCAAGGAAATAAAAGAAGCTAGGGCTGCTCTGCTGCTCTTCACAAAGTGTAGCAGGCACACAAGTGAATGAGGGAGGAACTTCTCCCGAAGGCCCATCAAATCCTAACACTTTACCACACGACCTGTGTTTTGTAGAGTTTTCTGTTTAAAAAAAATTAAAAATCTGTTACTTAGGACTAATTCTTTTCCTCAGATTGACATTACACTATAGCACATGCCGGCAAAATGCAAAAGGAAAAAGTACTACCTGAAGTAGAGAAAGCTTTATTCATAATTACAAAAATAGGCCTTAAAAATCTTGCACGCCCTTTTTTTCCTGACTAAAAATCTCACTCCAGCGATGCCCTCTGGCAGGTTCTAAGACAATGAGAGACCAAAGGGCCCAAACCCTGGGAGAAGGAAGTCCCCCTGAGAGATATCCAGGGGGAGTTCAGCATCACCTCCTCTAGCTTGGGGCCAAGCATTTTTAGCTGTAGACGAACTACCCTCTCCAGCAAAGAGCGTGAGACCAGATGAGACCCAACCTTATAGTCTTTACCAGTGTTTCTCAACCTTGGCAACTTAAAGATGGGTGGACTTCAGCTCCCAGAATTCCCCAGCTAGCTATGCTGCCTGGGGAATACTGGGAGTTGAAGTCCAACCAACTTAAAGTTGCCAAAGTTGAGAAACACTGGCATTTACAGTTGTGCCGAGATCCCAGTGGGTATGCAGTCGGTAAGAAAGCAGGATCCAGTCCTCTCTATGGAGCCACCAGCTAGCCAAAACACTGCTGTCTGTCAGCATTCTCTCCCTCCCACAGAAGCCACCATCATCCAACACACGTTTAAAGTAGACAACAGTCGCATAAAAAAGGAATGTCTGGAGAAAAAGTAAGTGGAACGATCAAAAATCAAATTGGAATGAAGGCTTGTCTGGTTTTCTAACTTTTTAGGAACTCTGATGGCAATCAAAGAAAGTATCCCCCCTCCCCACAAAACAAACCCACCAACCTTCCTATGCAGCTCATCTTATATATACATTAAAAAAACAAAAACAAAAAAACAAAGCAAGAAAAATGCTCAAAGAAACCAACTCCCAAGATTCGTTTAGGACTGTCACACGCTGTTCTTGTTTCATGGGGCTGAAAGAGCCTGCTCTTCTCACAATCTCTTACAATTGGTCTCTGGGAGTTAACAGCTGCTTGGCACGAACATTCTTCCTGTGGTCAAGCTAACCCCTGCTGAGTTAAGGACTTCCCCAGATCTGCACCTGCCATGAGGCCAGGACAACTACTCGACTGATGCTGAAGGCCTGCTCCTCTTTTACCTCCTTTGCACAGTTTCTAGGAGCCCCTGCAGCCATCTGGGGCGCCGTCAAGGATGCAGCAGTTCTCCTCCCCAGGAGGAGGCAACCTGAAGTAGGAAGTCACCTGCTCGGCTCCTCGGAGGAGACTCTGGGACTTCTACATCACAGAAGGAACCCAACTGCAGCAAAGACATGGGTAAAAGCCCAGCAGAATTAAAAAAAAAGTTAAGAACAATTAAAACAGTCTCCGAAAGGGGGCTTTTGGGGAGAAAGTTCCCAACGTCAAATAGCTGCTGCAGGTGCTCCAAACTCAGGTGGCGTGGCATTGAAGTCATACTTTCAAAACTATTCTCAGGAGTCACGTAAACCAGTATGAAAAAAGGGTTGCTGTCAAAGGAGCCTGATGCAGGTGCTCCATTAGTCAAGTTACTCAAACAGCACTGCTACCTGTTACACAACTGCAGCAAGGGGATTGGGGCAGTCCACAAGCAATATTTAACTATCCGGCATTTTGCTAACCAATGTCCACAAGCTAACGTTAAATAGCTAATACTTTTCAACCCCCCCACCCCCACCCCAAGGTACACAGGCCCCTAAGGCTTGATTCAGAAATCTACAGCCTGCTTTTCCTTGGGCTTCAAAAGGACAAGAGTACAATACTGCATCAGCAACACAGTAAGGAAGGGGCTCAAGAATTTGCAAAGGAGCCGCTACTGCAGAGCTGTGTAGCAGTGGCTGCAGACAAGGATGTGTGCTTAAAACCCTGTACTAAACAAGTTGATTGGCAAGGACTGAGAAAAGGGGAGGGAAGTTCAATCACATGGCTGAACCAGAAAAACACAGGGTTTCAGTTTGGTCACACCATTCAGCACAGGGCAAAAGAGCCAACAGAGCAGGCAACAAGGCTGGGAGCAAATGCAATTCATTCATAACATGCTAGAAACAATTCATCTTTTTTGCTTTGTTTAAAAAACCATTAAAAAGATAACCCCACTCAGAAAGGCTCTAACTGTGCACTGCCAATTAATTTGAGTTGCAAGCCTGTGTGTGTTACAGGCTGGGACAAGAAGCCTGGAGAGTGACATAGCTTGGCACGCAGGCTCTGTGGACAGGGGTGCCTTTCACCATTTGCTCAAGCGCAACACAAAAGGCTTTGCCAGGGAGGGGTGTGACTTCTGCTGCCCGCTGCCAGAGCCAAATAGAAACAATATCTTTGTAAACAGCATCCCAGGCATCATGTTTACATGTTCTGCTTCCAACCCAACCTGATTTATTTAAAAAGAAAACATTGAACCAAATCAGTCAAGTCTCTTTGTTTCTTCCTTTCTTTTAGCGAGAAAGCAGACCCTGTTTATACAGATACCAAAATACTGTTACTGATAAATCAGTGTGTGTCGCTGCTTTGCCTGGGAACCGATGTGCATACAGTACCACACGTCAGACTAAAAAAGTCTTACAGTAGAATGGCTGCAATCACAGTTGAGTACTGGAAATTTTCAAAACTGAATGTCCAACACTATTTTGTCTTCATAAAGGGCGATCACCAGCATGATGGCAAAACCCAGGACAAGCCCCAAGTTCTGGAGGATGAACTGACCCACAGGACAGTAGCCGTGCTCTTCGTTGTCTCCGTCCCCATGAAGCATCTCTGGAAGCTGAAAGGAAGGAAAGGTCTGAATAACGCTTTTTCAGTTAGGGACCCCACCACCTGCACTTTAGAAGTAGAGAAGGGGCCTGTACTTTGAAATGATTGATCTGCACAGACAGATGGCTGGGGCAGTCTCCCTGGGGCTTCTTTTCCCATGAACTTCTTCTGCCATAGAATTCTACGTATTGCTGCCACAGCTTAAAATTGGATTTCTGGAAGCCCAAGGTTCCAACCAAAACAACCAAACTTTACCTCAGTTTCCTTTATAATCAAGGATTCCAGTATTAAAACCACAGGACTGGTTTTATTAGTTTCTCCATTTATTTTAACCCCAGATGCTCTCTATTAATTAATCAATCAAACAAAATTAAATGGCCACCCATCCACCAGAAGGAACTCTGGGCAGCAGACTTTTAACATTACCCAAGTTCATTCACTTGGATTTACAAGCCAATGTAGCTATTCTTAGCATATAGTACAACTCCTCCTTCCTCCCTCCCTATTGCCTCTGTTCCTTTAGGCAAATGATATCCTTCAACTGCCATCTTCTAATTACAGGAGTCATCCCACCAAATCTTTGTTCAGCCTCTTTAATCCTATTTGCCTTTCCGCTCTAAGAATCCAAGGTCATCGCTCATCCATCCTATAGTGGGCAAGTGATCCCCACTCTGGCTCTTCCCAGGCCCATTTCACTCTTTTTGCGAGAAACTGCTCCCTCACTGTCCTCCAATAAGGACTGGATCTTCCGCCATTAGCTGAGCTGCATGCCCCAAAGCAATCTTTTGCAGCATGGCAAGCCTGCAGGACTCCAAGCACTGCCTCACCCCAAGGGCCACAGGCACACACAGCACTACGTACTGTGAATCTTACCATGTCCACAAGGGCCACGTAGAGGAACATGCCTGCTGTGATTGCAAAGATCCAGAGAGTGATGTTATTGGCATATTGTCCCACAGCTGTTCCTATTAGCATTCCTACATAAGCCATCATCGCCGAGAGGAGGTTGTAAACAATGGCCTGCTTTACAGTCATGCCTGCCTTCAGAAGTACAGCAAAGTCACCTAATGGAAAGACAAAAGCAATAGTACAATCACAGGTGCAACAATGGCTTATTCAACCTAATCAAGGACATTCTTACTAAAAGGATCCCTGGGCATATTTACATTCATGTAAACTCTGTGTTCTGTGGTCAAAGTGCTTTGAGGAACAGTTCTGAAGAATTAGTGTTCCATTTTGAAAGGCTAGATTTGTACCTACATTTGTATCTAGGGCTACATCCATAGATATTCAATGTGCTAGTTTTCTGATTCGGTTTCTGGGTGAAGTAGAAATCCCAGTGGTTAATGCTGCAGTCTAAGGAATAGGCACGACAAGGAAGATTCATGCTCTGAAAGGCAGAGGGGGGCACATGACCCTTGAGTTCCCCCAAAGGCTTAACCATTCCTTCAGCATTCAGTAGTAGCCTAGCCACGTTATTCCTTTACACCGCTATATAAAAGTGCCTGTCATCTATTATTGTTAATCTGGTTGCTTTTATCCCAACATGGCAGTAATGATCTCTGGATAAACGGCTGGCTAGCAATTCAGCTGCTGTTGCCAGTAAAGAAAACTATGATTGTAAAGTGAACGCAGAGTTTGCTGCAGGATAAACTGCAGAAATATACAGAGAATGAAAATCAAAGCAGCAATGCACAGGGTAGAGTCAGCTAACATCCTTTAAGACTGTAACATGATCAGCTGATCCTTTCTTGCAATCCTGTAACAACAGAACTGAACAAAATGCTCCACGACTGTGACTGGATTTGTGACAGTGGAGAACAGAAAACGTGAAAACTGCTAGACAACGAAACACAGCGTTATCCATGAGACGGTGAAGCACATGGTGCAAAAGAACTTCTTCCCTGCAGGGAAGGTGCTTTGGAGCTAAGGCCAGAAGAGCAGAAACAGTTTACACCATGAGAGAGGGGGACAATAATACATCTCAACTGAACCAAAGCGCACACAGGTTGTGGACAGGATATGATGCCTATACAATGCAAGATTTGGACAGTTGCTGGCTGCAGTCTCCCTGAAGCGCTGTACAATCTATTCCTACATTCAGTTCACTTAGCAGTGAGAGCTTTCTCAATTTCGAGAAAGTTCCACTATCAAAAATATCACCCAAGCCTAGCGCACACAGCAGCTCATGAGCTTTCACATATAAACTACATAATCAGCAGGCTCCGGGTGCCTGCAGAAGCAGCTGTCAAGCCCATCAGCCACAGCCACCTGGGCCCCCTTCCAGTAAGTCTTTTCAGCATTCCTTTTACCTCCAGCAACACTGCTTGGCTTCAAGTGAGTGACAGCACGTGCCAATGTGGAGAAGGATGCCACAAGGCCCTACAGAAGTACAGGCAGTTATAACTTCGTACATCTGGTAATGCAACAGCTTTATTATTGCTGTGGTTGCTTCCCAGGGCCCACGTGATCTTCTCTTTTCCACTCCTTTCTAAAATACATCCGTGTATACAACTGCACAGCACCTTTATTGACGTGGCACTACTCATTTCTACTTGTGGCAGCCTGAATAATGATTTTCATTTTCATTGTTCCTCAGCTGAAACTGAAATGAGCAGGGCCTTGCCTAGGAATGCAGCTGCACTAGCTCTGTTGCTAAAACCAGATATACCCTGAACATTGTGAGCTACATAAATAATCATATCTATTAATAAAGCATTTTGATTCACAGACCCAAGAATAAAAGCACAGCTGACATCACATTAACTGATTACCCAATTCATGAGGAAGTTCATGACAAAACACTGCTATGGATGTGCTAATTCCACCTGTTAAACCAGCACTGAAAGCAGCTCCTGGAGAGGAGAGGAATGGGGGTGGGGGACAGAACAAAATAAAGTTTTAACTGGTTATCTTGACAAGGCTATTTTAAGCAAAACAGCAGAGATGATTAAAAAAAGCATTCTTGGCCAAAAGACTGTCAGGTTAACCCAGAAGTCATGTCTCAAATGGTCGTTTTAATCCCAGATTATTGAAACGTTTCATGAATCCATATACTAGGAAAAAAGAAGCTACTCTGGAATTTGGGAGAACGGACTGCTTTTTGTAGTAGATCTTGAGTGTCATCAATAGGGGACCTGGCCTTGTATCAGAGGTGAACATGAAATGGGGAAAAACTTTTGTCTGGAACCCAGAAGGTTCCATGGAACTGTTTCAGACCCACCTCAGTTCAAGAAAACCGAGCCTAGAAAACTTTGTTTCAGGTTTTGGATAAAACAAAATTTTGACAGACGAGTCAGATCCGTCCTCCCATCAGCAGATATCAGTTGGGCATAGTCATTGCCCTGTCCCCTCCCCAGCAGGAAGCATCTCTTGACAGTTTAAACATTTTCACTTTGGGATACATCACACAATGCATTTATGAACCACCTTTTCTGGCCTAATGGAGTGAAACAGCTACTACATGAAGACTTCAAAATATTTACCAAGGCCACCTATAATCAAGACAGGACACAGAACTCTCAGAGAAGGTGGCATTTCTTAACACTACTATATTCCTTCCCATTCCCCATATGAACTAGCAAATAATTTGTGGCCACAAGGAAAGACGTCCTCTGCTGCTTTGGCCAAATATTATAAGGCAGTAAGGATTGGGATGAGTGAGGAGCAAGGCTTCTTCTGCTGAGGGCTGCATGATCTACTAAGAGCAATTAGAGAAAGGAACCATACAGAGGATTATCTGGCACTGCTACTTCCTTAATGGATCTCTTTTGCACTCTTTTTCTTCCCTAAATCGACACACACTATCCCATTTTTTTTCTCACTGCAAATTTACTTGTTGCAAAGAGCACCTTTTCCCTTCCCACCCCCAAACCTTTTGCTTTGCTTACCAATGGCCAAACCGTCACTAAAATTGTGGATCCCGTCTCCCATTATTACCATCCAAGCAATATTTGCTATTCCGGTGTCTTTTAAGTCTTTGCCAGAATGGCAGTGTCCATGAGAGTGATGGGAATGTTTATGTGGCCAGAGATGGTTGTGCTTCCTCGCTATGATTTTAACATCTCGATGATGGTTCCCATACTCCACATCTGAAAGATTGTTGCTCTGGACATTATGAGAGACGTCATTATGGGAGTGGAGCATACGATTTTCTTCCTCTGTGGTGGACAGAAAGGCCTTTGGCAGAGAGTCAAGCTGGCCATCCAGATCTGTTAACTCAGTTTCATTAAGTCGATCATCAGACAGTGCAGAATCGTCTGCTCCTGAAGGGGATGACCCCAAGAAACATGTAAATTAATGAGGGATGTCTAGGATGTATTAATTAGGACAGCAGTGCTGCCAATGCCTAAGTTAGCCATTCACAACAAATGCTAAATGGAGACTTTTGGGGCAGCAATGTAGCCTTAGATTTGAAAGTCACGTTGCCAATCTTGACTGCAATGTAAAACACTGTTTAACCCACACCTACAAACATTTTACCAAGTTCGGCTATCATCTAGTATTAGCAATATAGTCAGGTATATACACAGGGCAGGGAGGGAGGGGGAGGGAGAGGTGTTTTTAAATAAAACAGAAGAGATGAAGCCAGAAAACTTAAAATGCACATTAAGTAGAATGTGCTAAAATATATTTAAGGTGTTTGCATGTACATAGAGATGTGTACACATGAGAATACATGACATAAGAACATCTATTCATATAAAAAAACCTGTGTTTGTATGATGCTGCCTGCGTATATGCTGAGGTGGTTTTGCTTATAGCTGGTACTCTAATTATGGATGCTCAAACCACTGAGGTCTATCTGGTACTTGCTTGGGAAGGATATTGAGCACACACTTTTCAATGAAAAGTCCCAAATTCAATTCCTTATATCTGCAAGTGGGGCAGGGAAAAAAACTACACCCAGAATCTTAGATAATCATTGCCAACCAGCATAGGCAGTGCTAAAATCTGGGTTCATAAGTCTTCTATGGTTGCATTACTGCCAACTTTTATCAGGATTTGGACTTACATACAGAATAAAAAAGCAGACCCAACTAGTCCTGATAGAGCATATATTCACATTTAGAATTCACCAAAGTGGTGGGTTAGGAACCTAGGGACAAGGTGAAACCATAGTTCAAGTTCCTAAACAAATCCTGATCTCAGGCAACACAAAAATGATGACATCAGTCAAAATGGCCTGACATCTTGCAAGCAAAGAGGTTAACACAACAGAACATTTACTTTAACCCTGGCCCATATTTTGCAAAGCATGCTACAAAGCAGAGTTTTACATCTTGACTTCTAGCTAACACTTAAGAATTTGAGGATTCAGCTACAATGCATCGCAAAAAAACTTCCTAATTTTGGAGATCATCCAAATGAGAAGCCAGACCTGACAAGATAGCTCATAATAAACCCCATTGTTTTTAGAATTGCAAAGAATGTTCTCCAAAGCAGTATCTGCTCACACACAAGCAAGCGCGTGCTCTCTCCCCCTCTATACATATATGCCATCCAAAAAAGAAGACTTGAATTTGAATGCATTAGGGAACATGTTAAAATTTGTTGATTATATTTCCTTTACCAAATGACAACAGATCAAAATATCATACATTAAAGCAGATGAATAACCAAGCTGCTATTCCATATGAACAACTGATGTAAGATACTGGGTTTACCCGAATGCTGCAGGGACAGTGGCAGCCTGGTCGTGAATGGGACATTTATTCTTATATTTATTGTCTATTTGTAATTGTATTTATATTGTGTGCCTATTGTTTTATTGATTATTTTGTTGTAAACCGCCCAGAGTCCCACTGGTGGGAGGAGATGGGCTGTGACAAATTTGACTGATTGATAAATGAATAAATAAATACCTGCTAGTGGCTTGAGCTGAAGCCAGTCAGCATCAGGTCTGTTTAGTTTATGATCGGAAAGTTTCCTTCCAACTGGCGATTCATCAACCTTTTGTTTTTTCTTCCACCATTTCTGTTTGGTCTGAAAGACAAAAAGACCTAAGCCCTTAGTGATTAATACCTTCAAGGCAATGGGAAAAGGCCCATTAGAACAATTGCCTGGAACAATACAGAGGAACACATTCCACGAAAAAGACTCTGAAAGGGCTCAGCTTTAGAACCTTGTTGAAGTTAATCTAGGCAATTAGCAGAAACGGGGGCGTGGATGCATCTCTTTTCAACAGCAAAGTCTCCTTATTAAGAATTTTGGCCTGGCCTATTCCACTTTTCATATTCGAATGTATTTCATTAATCTGTGCAACATCCTTTCAGTGTGTCTCTTGAGACATAATGCAAAAACTTTTCCACAAAGGATACTCCTTCACACCAGAGGGGAACTACTCCTGACTTCCCATACAACATGGTGGCTTATTATAGGTTATAAGAGATCTGCACATTCATGTATCCATGATATCCATATGGTCTTTTCCTCTCCAGGCTCCCAGCCAAAATAGTTTGGGGAGGGGAGGGGGAGGACTCAACTTCTAGAAAATACCTCCACTGGTTCGACTGCTGGGGGTAATGATGGGAGGCTGGATTATAGAGATTCCTTCTGAACTCGTGGATCGGCATGCACCCCCCTAACCATTTCTAAAAATCAAGTAACCTGGTATTTCTCCCCATATAAAAATACTTTTCCGGACACACAAAAGGGCTACCCATTTTTCCATTTTCAATGTGATATTGCTTTAGACTGAAATAAAAGTTATTTTATTAAAAAAAACCCAACACCTAAAATGTGAACCCACCAGCCTCTGAAATACTACACGACAAATCTGGTGCTTTCCACACAAGCTTCAGGAAATTTTACATGCAGATCCCAAACATTTCAGATGCATCAGGAACAGTAAAAAGTGGCCACATAATGATGTTTGCTCAGTTTGTATTTATGCTGTCAAGGAAGTAAGGGAAAAGAGGCAGCGGCAGGGCTGGAAAAATGTTATGATCCCAGGCAGTCTTATCAAAATGTCCAGGTACCTAGGAGATGAAGCAGCTGGGATTATTCCCTCAACATGTAGTCTGGAAGTGTGATTTTCAAAGGAGAACAATTTGACATACCACTGATTGACTGAACTTATATAGTTGCCTATCTCATATAATGATTCTAGGCGGCTTACAACAACCCATAAAAACAAAGATAAAAATGAAAATACCCTTTCCTGCAGGTGCCAGACCAAACAGCCTCCCAGCTCAACCCCTATCCTAAGCCCAATGCTTGGGGGAAGAGCCAGGTCTTAATAGGGTATGGATTCCTTGGATCTCAGGTGGAAGGCTATTCCAAAGGGCTGGGTGGCCATGAAGAAGGCACGCCTCTGAGGTCCCATCAGCTGACAACACTTAATGGAGGGGACCTGGAGTGTGGCCACTTTATCTAACTTAGTAGGACAGGCAGATACTTTCAGGGAGAGAGGGTCCCACAAGTAACTTGGCCCTGTGCCATGCAGAGCTTTAAAGGTGATAATTGCTTTATCACCTTTAACGGTGGCATTACTTGAGTGAACCATGGCCAAAACTGCACATGCCACTGCATTGTGGACCAGTTGCAGCTGCCAGATGGTCTTCAAGGGCAGCCCCATGTAGAGCACATTGCAATTATCTAAATGGGAGGTGACTGTCATAGGTGACAGTGAGCAAGGCCTCCCAGTCCAGGAATGGACTAACCTATAGTACACTAAACTAATTTAATTCACAGAAAAACAGAAGTTCTCTGTCTTTAAGGAATTTTGCCAACATGTTGGTTTTTTAAAATTATTATTAACTCTTTGTAACTTGTAAAAGACAATGCACACATAAAAGTAAATGGGCTTCAAGAGATCCTTCTATTCTTATACAATTTCTGGTTGTAGGTAACGACTCTTCTTCTGTAAGACTCCCTAAGCATTTGATAATCTAGATCCCAACCCTTCACCCCAAAATCAAATCTGTTCCGTTTACCTGGCCTATGAGTTTCATCACAACTTAGAATTCTACCCTTCACTATATATGCTTCTAAACCAACATATTTGAAGATATGTTATACTTTAAAAGCTGCTTCAGCTTTTAAATTGCTGCTTTAGCAGTTCCTAGAAGTTTCAAGACCAGAAAGAATAAGAGGACGCAGGCATCCATTTTTGTGAACATACTTGGCTTGATAATCAACTAGCTTTCAGTAGACTAGCAAACAAATCACTACACTAGAGCCCAAGTGAAGACTTAATTGGCTGTATTTTTCATCTGACAACTTTTTAGATCTCTCTCTCTTCCAAATAACTAGATGTAGACATTAGAGGGCTGAGTAAGTCCTCTGAAAAAGATGCTCTGAATACTTAAACCAGCTGCATATTTTTTCTAGGCTCACATGGCAGCTCTGGAAGCTGTCCCCAGCTGTCTCTATGTATTGATTGACATATACTAGGGCTGTGTAGAGATCTGGATATGAAGGGCAAAATACGATTTGGAACACGCAAGGGTACATGTACAGTACTTGTCAAGAGCATCTTAAGCCAGATGCATCTTTTCTAAAATCACACAGCTGCAGAAGACAATCATGTACAGGCAAGTCCTCACTTAATAATGGCAGTCTGAACTGGCAACTCTGTTGCTAAGCTCAACATCACGTGACCACGCTGACTTATGATGGCAGTTGCGGCAGTTCTGTTTGCCATTGTTACGCAAATCCTGCACAGTCTGTGTCCCGTGGTCACATGATTGTGACTGCTGTCTTCCCCATTGACTTTGGTTGTTGGAAGCCAGCCGTGAAGGTTGCAAACAGCAATCATGTGACTGCAGTACACCATGGTGTCATAGCTGCAAGCTGGTTGCCAAGCACCCGAACCGTGATCACATGACTGCAAGGACACTGAGAAGGGCACAACTATGAGGACATGTCATAGGTCCCCCTTGTTCAGTGCCGTTGTAACTTTGAACGGTCGCTGAATGAGTAGTCATTCAATGAGGACTACCTGTACAAGTCCAGGAAAAAACACTGCTGCCTTTAAGGGCTCTGAAGAAATATTACAGGTGAACCCTCTTATACAGGTAGTCCTCGTTTAGCGACCACAATTGGGACTGGGAACTTAGTTGTTAAGCGAAGTGGTTGCCAAGTAAAACCGCAACTGTGCTTATGATCTTACTTCAGCTTTCCTTTGCTTTACAGACCTGCGAAGGTCATAAATGCAAGGATTGGTCACAAAGTTACTTTTTATCACTGTTGTAACTGTGAATGGCTGCTAAACGAGGCAGTCACTAAACAAGGACTACCTGAATCAGATTTCAGTCTTTGAATCCAGATCTCTGCCCAACCCTCCAATATATATTAACCACTTTTTGGGATCAAGCAAACTTGAGAGATGGAGATATAATACGGAAAAAAAAAAAAAAAAACTTGGCAGGCCCCTGACAGATGAATGCAGTAAGAGCTAGATGACAGTTCTGTGGAATCTATACTTACGAACATATTCCTCCTGCTCCATTTCCTTTATTATCTTATTGTATCTTAGAAAGTAGGATTTGTCAAAACATACCCTTTGTTTCTTGTAGTGCTTGTACATTCGTATGCAGTGTTCAATAATGAACAAAAGGTAAATCCCCCCAAGGGCTACAAGTCCTTTTAGTACAGCATCATACTCTTCTAGGAAGTTTTGAACCAATCCTCCATGCTCATGGGAATGGCTGTGTAGATGCTGGTGCTCGTGCTGATGCTCATGCTGGTGCCCTTGGCCCTCGTGGTGACTGTGATCGTGGACTCCCTGGGACTAATGGAAGGAAACAGAAGGAGATGTTACATTTCTCAGTGAAAAGCCAAATCCAAATGTTGGGAAATGCTGTGCTTTTCAGCCAGAAGCAGTGATACCAAGTGCCATTCTTATCCCCAAAGCAAGCATGCCAAAGGTCAAATTGCTCTAATATTCTGTTCTCTGCAACGGTCAGTCAGATGGTTCCTGACAGTCCAGAATGAATTCACACACAAAACTGTTCTTTGTAACACAAAATGTTTTTAGACCACATATGCTGATTCCAAATAATATCCTGGATAAATGATTTTGTGATGCTACGGAAGTGCACTCGTTATTGTAAAGTCTTCAGATCCACTCTCAGATTTTGAGACAGCAAGACAGATGTATTAATTCAACTGCTTATTAGTTCAACCTTGCTTTACTTTTTCCAAATGTAGAAGGCTCAAAATTGGTTTTCACTGACTGGGCCATGTCCCAATTTGTAGAATAGATCTAACTCCTACCTAGGCCTTCTGTTCACAACATTTAAAAAAAAAAAGGTGAGATACACAAAACCTGACCTCTGCTTACAGGTGTTATTTTCAGTCTAGCTACCCATCTGTGCTGAAACACAGATGCTTCACACGCAAAGGAAGCCATAAGCACTGGGATGAGACTGAACGTACGTGTGGCAACAGATGAAGTAGCGCATCTCCGCTCATGGTTCCTACAGCAAGGGCAACCAGGAAGGTGAGGAGAAATTTGAAACATCCCTGATTAATTATAGGAATCAAGATCACACCTAGTAACGACAACAAGCTAATGACTGTGATAGAAATGATGCCACAAATCCAGGCTGTGAAAGGAAAAGGAAAAACATGAATTAGAAACATCATAATCAATAAATTATAAACCAAAGAACAAAAGAAACCCATTATTATTCAAAGGAAACCTGCTGTCAGCTAAAATTTATCTATCATAAATATTTGAATAAAACACAAACCATTATGACCTATTATGTACTTTTCTAACAAATGCAGGTTATGTGACATTTTTTTTTTCCTAACCATATGAGTTAGTCTCTTAGGCTAAACTATAATTTTATTGTAATACTGAATAGATTTAATTTCATCTAAAGGGGTTCATCAGAGTTCATTCCAATACTGTAAAGCTAACACCCTTTGGGTGGAATTAAATCTGTCATCAGTTGGATTTTATTATGTTTTATATGTATATTTATTGATATTATTCTGATTTTATTGAATTTTATACTGTTTTATTGTGAACCGCCCAGGGTCCCCCGAGTGGGAGAGATGGGCGGTAATAAAAAGATGACAAATAAATAAATAAAACAAGCCAACAGTGTTCACTGACTAGTGAGATCTATGTATTTTCACTTACCTACTAAGGACTTGGGGGGTTTCTAGTATTGTATTGGAATTTCCAAGCAAAGACACACACAGGATGCCTACTGGCGTAGCAAAGGTATAATCTATGTTGTCAAATGCAACCTTTCTGTTCTGCAGAATACCTTTCTCTTACCTGTTAGCTCTCCCCAGAAAAAGTGTAAATACATTTATGAAAATCATCAAAATGGCATGCTCAACACAAACATTCTTGCTGGAGGAAGGAAAGGGATGTAAAGAGAAAGCCAAGTGGAAGACAGATCTTACAGAATTATTTAAGGTGCAGGCTTGGATCATATGGGGTTTCTGCCAAATATTACATGCCCAGTGTTCTTCCCCTCACTTTGGAGAATGGCCAATACACGTGATTCTACACGTTACAGGAAAAAAAACACACACACAAAGGAAAAAGGCTTGATTTAGCAATGCCATTTGATTCCATGTAATGTGCAGTTCAAGTCCAAGTTTAGGCGCCAGCCTTCAAAGCCGCTTTCCTGGGGTGAGAAAAAGGAGGTTGCCTCACAGAAGCTGAACAACGGGAGAGGGGAACATACTTAATATGTCTGAAGTGTAACCTTCCACTCAGAGGAGTTCCTGCTGCTCAGGACCTTTTTCTCCCGGAAAACATGGGGAACACCGGCCTGGGTCTTTTAAGGATTCAGTCATATATGTTCATGAATACAGCTGGCACCTCAATTTAACTAAATCCCCCAAGGCCAATTCTGCAGTTTTAAGTATACCATTTGTTCAACAGCTACCCAAACATTAAGAGCGGAATGTAAATACAGCCTTATAAAGCAACTTTTAATCAAATCCAGCAAGTTTACATTTAAATCCAGCAAGATATATACTGGGAAAAACAAATAGCCTGCAAAGGAATGATGGAGTAAAGAGAGGGAGAGGGATGGCGACAGAAGATGTAAAAGCAGGGACTGATGGAAAGAGGACAAAGATGATGAAGCAGGAACACTAACAAAGGGTGTGGAAAAAAACTTAGTAGCAAGAAAAACTGATGTGACACCTACACAAATGTGAACAGAAAGGATACTGAAGCACTGTGCTAGCGTAGTCTTTTCCAATTTGGAGCCCTTCAAAGCTAGCCAGTAAGACCAATGGTCACGCTGGCTGGAAATTCTGGAGCTGAAAGGTCAATGTGCCTCAAGGACGTCAGGTTACCAGGGCCTTGTAATTTTGTTTTTAAAGTAGCAGAACAGGACAATTAAAAAAAATAATTGGAAAACTGGAGGATTGTTTGTTTGTATTACACTTCATTTTCTATGTCCAGAGGTGAGAAAACAGACAGCTTCCTGATTACAGTGGACAAAGGCCACTCATACAAAGTGGTAATTTTAAGTGTTGCAGGTCCTTGAGATTACCTATTCATCAATTCCTCCCTCATCATCTAGTTAGAAAAATGCTTCTTTCAAAAAGAAGCATTCATCTGTGGAAACTTTCTAATTAGCTTGGTTTAAAGACATATACAAGCTAACAGGTTTTCTGGGTGTATGTTTTTTTTTAAACATACACAAAGTCATTTTCAACATTTTAATTGACAGAAAATGCTTAGCAGCCTTTCCATAAACTCTCCTGGCAATTAAACTAGGGTCAAATCTTACTAAAACAAGACCACCCAGAGAAAAGAACTATTTGCTAACAAATACAGTGTAAAGATTATTTAGTGTTATGAATCCTTGAATAAAGTTAATAAGAGAGATGCTGCTATGTCACTATGGGAGATTTATACACAACATGTTACATTTTCTTAATGATGCTGCAGTCATTAAAAATAATTACCAGGGCATTCTTTCTGACAGTTATTAACATATATCCACACATACTCATTTTGTGCTTTATTTCTGACAATGCTAATAAACATCTGCAAAACTAATCAACACTCATTATTATCAACCTTATTACTTTCAGAGTAAGGGCAATCCTCTCCAAGCTTTTTCTATGACTGCAACATTTGTGCCAGTTTTAAAACAAAATGCTATTATTCATCATTTGACAGTTTCATGGGAATCTATGAATACCTACATGGCGAAAGGCCTGAGAATAAAATGCCTCTTTAAAAACTGAACAGTGCTATAGCTTCCCCATTACCAAGCATCCTATCTATCACATTTTAAGCATCCACTGCATACAAGTCCCCCCTCTTTGGGGGGGGATGGGTGGTAATAAAATTAGAGAAATAAATAAATTGCACCCCAGTGTCTCTAAGCTTTCCCTGATTGATCTTATGTTTTCCTGGGCTGTCAAAAATGCCAGTGGTTTCCTTCCTTTTGTGTATACATTGGACAGGCCAGAGTGCAATTTTTACAACTTTGTTCTTAGAAGTTCACCAGGTTCCCATGGCCACAACTGTGGGGAGGGATTCACCTCTCCATTGAACCTCTTCCTGACTCTACAGGGTTAAAATAATGGGATTATCCTTAAGAAGAGAGCTTTCTACTGAACACCATGGGTACACCCAACACCTTGCCCATTTTTCTATTCTCTTAGGAATAATTCCCCTTGTAGCACATAAGGCTCCAAACATTTTGGGCCAGCAGGTATATTTGGAATTTTGAGACATGACATATATGTGGCCAATCAGAAAGCATTCCCAAAAGTGAAAGTTCTCTGCCATCCCATCTAACCTCCCAGGATGTTCTCTCAACTCAGTTTATTTCTATCTTTCTTTTTTTGGACCAGCTCAGCAGATTTTCAAACACAGCATTCAACTGCAACTCCGGATCACTGTTATTTTCTAGGAATGCCCCTGGAGTACAAGCACGGCACAGAGCATTATTGAACACAAAAATGGTGAGGTTTTGCTTTGCAGCATGCCAGATTTCCATTAAATGTTTTCAATTAATTTTTAAAAACAAGTAAAATAAAATTGAGAATGGTGCCCTTAGCCTCAACAAAAATATCTGCCTGGTGTTATCTCAGCTAGAGATGATGCCCACAAAACTACTCTTTAACTCTTCTGTAGGGTGTGTGCTACATGGTTCATCATGAGTGATTTTTACTAGGCTCATACAAAGCAAAATAAACATGCAGTTGCATGGAGGAAATCTTATTTGTGTAGCAAAGCCACTGGCCATTTCGAAGTAGCTGCCTCAGACAGACATTTACTGTATGTACAAGAATTCCATGTACATTAGCCAGAGATTAATAATTAAAGCCTCAACTCAAGTTTTGATGTATGGTTGAGGCTGTACTATAACTGTACTTGTTTATAATAGGGAATATTCTGAATAACTCTGCAAACAGACAAGAATGGGTGTTCTAGGACCCACCACATTTTGGACTGCTCACGTTATCATAAAGTAACTGGAAGTGTAATAAAAAAAAATCACAAGGGGAATTAATACTGCCCAGTTGCTCTGAAGATCAATACAAGCAAGAAAATGGGATTCAACCAATGAACACAACATGTGAAGAATGACGACTCTAGGAACTCAAGTTGGATCTTCTAAAGAACAGTGAGCAGGTGGCTTCTATTACTTGAACTGGCCTGATCAAGTTAAGAACATATTGTGTGGGTACATACATTAAATGAAATTATATTAACTAATCTGAAAACCCACAAATCTTTCAGTCTATTTTCTTCCTCACCTGATGCACCTGTTTTTTCCATGTTCTCAAGTGACACATTTTTTCCTTTATTCAAGTCTTCAAGAAGCAGATCTTCATAATGTTCAATACAAAGTCGCCTGTCAATCTGATACAGCAATGCAGGACACAGGTAAGTAAACAAGCCGGGAGAAATTGGAGAACTAGGGCGGAGACCATAATGGCTTAGCAGCTGTGTGACATTTAAGCACTGCAAACAAATTAGGAAGAAGACAATTAAGCATGTACCATCATTAAAGGCATACTTAGCAACTCAAGTCTCATACAATTATACATGTCTCTTCTGTAATCTGAATGGCTACCTAGCCCTGAACCATCACATATTGGAGATAGGTTATTAATCTGGGAGTGTGCAATGTAAATTTGCACACAGTGCAATCTGTTGTTTTGGGGGGAAGGGAGGGGGACATTTAATTTACTATGTCTACTGAGAATTTTAAAGTTTAAACTTAAATTCAGAAAATGTTTACACATATTGAAATCCTTCCTGGGAAACAGTAATATAAAGGATTTGGGGGGAGATGGGTAGTGGCAAAATTTGATTGACTGATTGATATATAAATAGTATTTCATCATTGGCTGACAAATGACATTTCAGCCAGCCAAGGATTATTAAATATTTGCCTATACAGTTTTAAAAAGGATACAAGATAAAGAAGTTAACCAGTTCATCAAGGAAGGAGGTGCAAATATCCGCTAGTCATATAGACAAATAAAACGTAATACCTTGGATTTATCATCCTGGGATAATCTAAACAGCCATGCAAATAACCTTTTTTTACTTCCTTATCAATTACACTGTTAGTTGTGCTCAGTAATGCACCATCAAGCAAGTGCCTATCTAGAAGCCCTTCACACTATGCACCCTGCTTTATATAGCTCTTCCCTTGCTACACACTGCTATATAGAATTGCAATTTCTAAAGTTCTTAGCACAAAAGCTGGCTCTGATGGGCAAAAAGTTGGGTAAGGCTACTTTTTCTTATAGATTCATCATGTTCTTTTTGGGCTCATACAGACCTCTTCAGGAGGGTGCTCATCTTCATTATGGTTCTTGTGATTAGCATGCTTCCCCACGCTGATTTGTTTATCAGGTGCCTCTCGCTTGCTGGTATGTCGATACCCATCCCCACTGGCAGGGTTTGGGTCTTGATGTCCATGAGTAGCTGAATGATCATTATTGTGTTCATGAAAACGCACATGTGAGAAAGACACATCATGCATGTGGTCATGTTTGTGGACATGATTATGTTCATATTGCTCATTTGAGTCATGATTGGGAGTAAAATCTTGTGCTGTAACTCTTGAAACTTCCCTGTTCTTCATTTTCCGCCATTTCTTAGGGTGCCTACGTAGTTTTCTTTCAGGCTGTTCCTGAGTAGTGTTGGTTTCCGTGGAAGGCTCGTGACTTGGTTCCCCGTGATCCCTGGTGTTAACGGAGTCACTGTGAGATTGATGGGTACTATTATGGTCCATGTGGCGATGTGCATGACGGCGGTGATGATGCTTGTGGTGTCTATGATTATTAGAAACATGAGTGTATCTACCATCAGGTTTCAAAGATGATTCGGTGACTTCTTTCACTGGATCACACTTCTGGCTCCTTTTGCTAGACCCTTCGTTTGCAGTCTGATTTTCTGAGCTTGGGTGATTATGGGAATGAGGACGGTTGTGGGAATGAGAATGCTTTCCTTCTTGTATATCTAGTACCTCTAAGTAAGAAACATAATCGTGGCCAATGTCCTCATGATTTATTTCTACTATTTTAACTTCTCCAAGGCCAAGGCTCATCAGCAATTTCTCCAGGCCACAAAACGACAACTTTCCATTCTCCCCGTAACGATTAAAGAGTTTTTCAATGTAGTATTTCTGCTTAACTTCAGCTTCCTTACTTGGTTCAGGCTCGGTCCTTTCATTTTCTGAGATCTGACAGTCATTGTGGCTATGTTCACCTTCATGGCAATGGTGACATTGATGAAAGACAAATGTCAGCAAACAAATGAGGCAAAATTGCGTGTGCCTATGAACCTTCATTTCTGTTTTCTGCAAGCAAAGAAAAATGAAAGCTCCATCTGTTAAGTTCTTTGGGGGGGGGGGGGTGCTGAATTACCTGCAGCAATAAATGTTGTTTAAAGTGATAGGAACTACAGTAATTAATTTTTCAAAAAACTTTTTAGAATAAACATGTCTTTACCTATGTATGTTGAGTGTACAGTGCGCATGGGGACCAGCCCATGAAAATTTAATCAAAATATATAAAAGTAATCTTTACTAATAATTACAATTTTAATATTTATTTGTAAATCATACTAAGCTATTCCTATACGATTTCCTGGCCACTTTCAAAAAGCAAATGGAAGGTATAATCGAATTGGAAAAGTATACCCAAATTCCTATTTATGTATGGAAAAGTAATCAGTGCATAATATATTGGCTAGCCACCAATTTCTTCCATAGATACTTACGTTCAAACGAAAAAAAAAAATAGAGGGAGAGTTTTTATTGGAAGTTCTTGGGATCAAAGGTGGTTTTGGAAGAGCTCATCATTTTTCCTATTAAAATGTCCATTCATTAGAAGACCATCTTAAGACGTCCAGTAGCACCATTATTAGAGTACTAGAATCCTTACTGTTTTCTAATATATGCACACACTGAGAAACACACCCATATTAAGTAGAAAATTTTGAAGAGAATCTCTGTTTCGAACATAACCTCCCTAAGACACATAATGCAAATTGCAGGTCACTGATTTTGTACTATTTTTATATATTTAAAATCAAGTCCCATTAAGCTCATGGATGTCCTACTCTGGCAATATGCAAAAGCTAAAATTTGTTCATGCAAAGGAGCTGAAGTAAATTTTAAACTGATGATTGATAATATATCTTGTAAAGCCTAGACTTCAAAGCAGTCTTTAAAAATTACATTTTCTCATCTTAGGAACAGCTGGAAGAATGACCTGAGAAACTAAGCCATAAAGAGCAAGAAGATTCAAATCAGAACAACATAATTACTAATTTACATTCATCCCTTCCTCTGAGGACTCTGAATAGTGCTAAAGCTTCACAGGGATCCTGCAAGAAAAGATTTTGCTGATGGCTAGTGACTTTTTCAAGGCCGCCCATCAACCTGCAATTTTAGACCTGTCTTCTGAAATTGTACATATTGAGGAATTTTACATACTAAAAAGACAACCCGCCCAACCAGCAATAAATCATAAGCAATCCATTATATTATAATGTCATGATCTAACAAATCAATCCATCAATCTTACAACAAGGGTGTATGTGTAGAGGTGTATATATAATGTCTATGTGTATACATACATACACACACAGAGTACAGTATTCCTTCTATTTGCAAAGACTGACCATAAGAAATGGGGGGGTGTCAGCCCTCCAAGGTTGACCAAACTTGGAAACCAAAGACACGCAAGCTAATACTAATTTTATTATAAGGTTATAGTAACACAATCTTGTAGGTATAAAGCACTTCCACCCTCCCTCCCATTATCTTCATGAGAACTAGGGAGGGTCATTTCTGGGATGCTTTCTCAAATTACGTTTCTACCCCAGACTCAGATTTCTTTTATCTGACTGTTGTCTCTTCTCCTGTTCCTCAGTTATTCCTTCTTCCCATAACAGGGCAACTGTAAAATGAATAGGAGAATATAAACAGATCACAGAACAAATCTCTAGAGTTACCTGATTATGATTCAAAATAATTCATTCTCAGTCACACAAGTGCTCATCGCGCTAAATAAAACTGGGTCCAGCTATGTGTAGAATGGAATGATTTCACGCTACAAATGTTAAATAAATCCAACAGAGTGGCGCTGTAATAAAACTAAGCCAGGTACATGCATAAGTACATTACATGGGCCATAAATGTTAGTTTCCTGTTCCTTCTAATGGCCTTAAAAAAAAAGTTGGCCTTCCTAGGATGATCTAAATTATATGCCATATATAAATTAGTCATGCAAGTAAGTTGACAAACATTACACGAACTAGGAAGAAAGTAGCCTGGGTTCCATGGCACTTGTGAAAGTAATCTGGTCACCTTGGCCTACAGAAAATGTAGATTTTGGGCTTTTTAAAGTAGATGAAAACACAACAGTAATTCTGACCTAGTGGACTGGCAAAGGAAGGACTGAGTTTTCTTCCCTCTACTTTTTTGAGATGGCTATGGAGAAGAAGAAACCAAGTTGACCGATGGAAAGATGACGAGCTTTGTCCTTCCTCCACTAGGCTTAGCACTGAGAATTCTCAGAATTTTAAGCAGAAGAAGGAAGTTCCACTATGGCTGTTGATGTGTACTTATTCAGACTAAAATCAAACAGTAAGATTAAAATGGATTAGGAACGATTCTGCCAGGGTGGTTTAATGTCTAAGGAATCTTACCTTGCATGGAGTGAATTAGATAACTGCTCAAGCTTCTCCCTTCCAGGGATCACCCTATGAGATAAATGCTATTTCTGAATACAGTATAAGATGAATATCAACCTAGTAGCATCACTCTGGTCTGCCTTATCGTACAGCACAGTATCAGATATCAGGAACTCTGCATGAGTTATTCTCAGCAAAGGAAGGATATAGGAAGATAACTGTAAGGCAAGAGAACAGATTCCTCTCCTTACAATCTCTTCTGTCCCAGGGCAAGTCTCTTATCTGAGAGTCACCTACTGCAACACAAAAATTAGACAAGGCCAAACTGTGAGCTGTGTGTGTGGAATAGATGACTTTGAATGAACTGATGAAATGAAAACTCAAAAATACCATGGCTGTGGTGTCCCAAGAGGTAAAAAAAACCGAATTTGAAAGTTTGCCAATTTAATTACAACAAATTTAGGATTGCTTTGGAACTTATTAAACCTTTTTAACATTGCCTTTTTCTTCAAAATACTCTGTTTAGTGTGGCAATATAATTCACAGTGACTTAACATTAGGTGATGTCTTAAAATTTGATTCTTCTATTATAGCAATACTTAGGTGACACTGGCTTTTTTTCCTGTAGCTTAAATAAATCTTCCTCTTGTGAAGTCTAGTATATGCAATCAATTCTAAAACATAAATGAAAAGTATTTTAAGAATCTAGAATCTAGGCACAAAAACCTGACAGCTATATAATTCTTAGTTAGCTTCCAGACTGAAGTGTCAAGAACTGAGGACCCAGTTAAATAAAATGACATATATAATAATTCACTCAGGACATGAGGCTCAGTATTTCTCTATGCTGTAATCGAGGGATGCCCACTGAAACTGACAGCGCCTCCTTAAAGCTACTGCATCATTTCCTGGGCTCGCAGTGTAGGAAGCGTGAAAGGGCGTACCTTCATTAAGGAGAGGCCAACAGGTGCAGCTGATGTGACGGTGCCTTCTCTGAAGCACTTTTCCGGTTTTGGATCCTAATAGCTTCACATCCCTGTTGTAAGCCACTAGGAATTTAACTCAAACCACCACAGAAGTGAAAACCTTTAAAATAATATTAGCCCAAAGAGAGATGACATCCAATTGCTAATCCTCAATTTGAAATATGGGAGCCATAAACCTCGACTGCCAACTGTTGAGGAACATTTCACTGAAAGTATGGCAAATCACTAAATACTTTGCTAAAGCTCACTGCCAATTTAATGGCAATTAAAAAAAACAACACTTGAGATGTTTGTCCTCCCTTTTAAAAAAAGTCTCCACCCTCTTTCTCTATCCTGTCAAGGTCCTAAACTGACCTTGCACACTTAATAATTTGTTCTTTTATCAAGTAAAAAGCAATGTCAGAAATACTATCAACTAATCAATCTAGGACTACAAGACCAGGTTATCAATGAACGTGGCACTTTAAATTTCCCTTTGAATCCAGAAAGTAAAACTTGTGGATGACGGTCAGTATCTAAAACTGCCTCGGTCAGTTTTGGACCATAAACTTAGATGGGAAAACAGATACATTATCATTATGTGGCAGTATTCCACTAAATTACAGTGGAATATAAATCCAAATAAATATTCAACGAATTAGGACCTCTAGTAACACCAAAAATCCTCTTTAAATATTTTCTTTCAAAATAACAAGCTGTTGATTTATTTCAACTTCTAATCTGTGGGTCCAAGAGGTAAATCAGAAGCTGCTCTGAATACTCACAAGTTCTTTATTCTGTATTTCACCAAAAATATGTATGTTTTTTAACAAAAGGAAATACCTCAAAATTTAATTATGTGTAAACACATTAAAATTATTTCACTGAAATCTGAATTTACACACTTTTATTAAATGTGCAAGTTTGCATCCCACAATACTTTTCTGACAGCATTTTCTATACGTTGAAGATTTTTTCCTAACTTAGCATAAATGCATTTCAAAAAAGGGAATGTTGGATTCCGGAGTGCTTCTTTTTAATGGTGTTTGTTTGTCGGGGGGAGAACAGTTGCAGGGTGGTTCATCATCTTCTTTGTATGTCAAAACTAAATAGAAATTTATAAGCAATTTCTGTTGCTCCTCCAGAAAATAGAGAAAAATTTTCCCTGGTTTGCACAATTGATATGGCACTATGAGGCAAAATATGTAATGGCTTTATCTAGTTACCAGCCAAACTGGTTACTTGTCAAATTGGTTTACTTGACAAGTAATAAAGCCCCCCCCCCCAAATAACCATGCATTTCCTGACAGATGTAACAAAATAAGACACCGGATATAAATTACTGTTCTTCACATTTAAATTAAGTTCCTTATAACCTAGTAGGTCTTAATCTTTAGTGGACTGCATATAAATCTTTAAATTTACCCACACTATTTTCTATAAATGTATTTTTAAGTCTTTACTTAGTATCTGAATAGCTTCATAATCAAGATCAAGAAACATTGCTCTTCAATGCTTTAGTGTAAGTCTACCTACCTGTGGATAGATACATAAACTTTACAATAATCAGAGAAATTAGCTTTCAATTTTTGTGAATATCTTTAATTGTTGCATTTCAAAATATAGTTTAGAACTAATATTGAGATCACAGATAAGGAAGTAAAATAAAACTAAGTAAAGCACAATTTGTTTTATTTTCCTGATTTGTAATTTAATAAAATTTAAAAGGATGATTATCCACTTTAGAACAATTGCATACAATTTAAACTTTAACAGAAAATGTTATTGGCATGTTTACTCAGAAAAGCTTACAACCTAAAAGCAGAACATCATTACAGAAAATTAACGTTTTAAGTGACTCAGCACTGGAAAAGTAGAACTCCTAATATTTTTAATTTCTACATTAAATAGCTTAATTATATTTTGAAATACACACGTTTTAAAGCTCTATTTACTAGTTCGTTTAACCTTTACATTTTAATTCTTCTCAGAATATAAAGTTGCATAAGTTAGCTTACTTATGTTGCTAAGAGCATTTCTCCACTTTAATATTTTGGACCAATTTATGCCTTCATCAGATATAGGTGTTTGGGGAAATCATTTCAGGAGGATTTTTACCTAAAGGAACCAGATACGAAGAACAAACTCACAGGATTTCAAATTTCTAACTTTCAAGAGGAGAGTTATTGCTTACTCCATGCAGCTTTAACTACAATTCATAATAGCTGGCTCTAATATGGGTTATGGGCATACTTCACAACAAAACTTGCAATAGATATGATTATAATACATTACAATAATACCTGTATTGACTGATTATGTGGCATCAAGTCGATGTCAACTTCTACCAACCACACATTAGATTTATATAGACATGAAATACTAATCTAATGAACTTCTGGAGGCAGGGGATTGTTTTGGTTTTTACATGAATATCCAAAGAACTTAATCATATTAAGTCAGTATATGTATAGTTCATGCTACTCATATTAGTCACTGTAAACTATATACTGTTCAAGATATGGTCTAAAGCACAACTTAGAAAGTACAGAATAACCAATTAATCAAAGGAAGCAATTTAAACATGTATTCTATCTACTGAGTTTCATGTACAAACAATATTTTATCCCATTTTTTCCTTATATTTCAAGCATTTACATTCACCCAACCACTTCTATCTTATTATGTACTTCCTCCAATAGGCAGAAGAAAGGAAAAGCCACTATTACCATTTCTCTAATCATAACTATCCCTCAATTTTTATTTAAAATGATTGGAGCTAAAAGCTGAAGGAAGTTATATAGCTCTTAATGGTGAGGGACAGAAATAGAAGGAACCTAGAAACAAATGCAAATATTTCTACTTCCTCTGAATTTGCCGGGGGTTAGAAATCCAGGACTACAAATCTAATAAACCAACATCGTACATAAGCCACAAAAAGCAATTGTCCTGATTTATTTTCTTTTCTCTAGAGATTAATAGCTGAATTTCCCTGCTTGCTATGGTGAAAGGGAAATGTCTTCCCCAATAGCCAACAAGCTACTAACTTTTTTTAAAATGCCATTTACAAAATGCAGTGGCTGGAAAATGAATGAAAATCCCTCTTCTACCAGCTTGCTCACTCAACCTTATCTTCTATAGCAACCATACAAATTGTTAAAATTTGTTGCCAGACACTCTTGAAAGCAGCATCTAGCCTTCTATTTCTATATCTAAGTGACAATAGTGATTTTGCCAACTGCAACTGATAGCGATTTGAGAGAAAAACAAATCTCCAGTCTTAGAAAATTTTAACAATGAAGTGGAGGAAGCCACACATTCATCAAAACTAGCTAAGTTAACAAAAAAAAATCATATTTGTTTTTTATTCCAATTCTCAAATTAAAAACTAAAGTTGTAATCCTATGCACTTACCCAGGAAAATTCTACCAAACTCCATATGATTTATTTTAGAACACACATGAACACCTTGCAAGCCTTACCAAGTTCAGTATGACTCACTTCTGAATATGAGTATCTTGTATTTTCACAAGCATTTATCAACATCATACCCTTCCTTCCAAAACCACAAAACATCAACGGGAGTGTCGGATTTAATCCTCACAACTGCTTAGAATGACTTGCATGAGAACACCTAAGAGAGCATGACGGTGGAGCAGGGAGTTATCAGATTCCCACCTACAAATTGCACATCCAAGGGCTCCTTCTCCGGCCTGGCACTCCCAAGTGGTTACGTCTGGTTTCCATCATCTCCAGCTCCCACAGCCCAGATTTTTACAGCAAATCCTATATTATACCTTTGATTTCTAGTCTGTGAGATTTGATTATATTGTATATAAACTGAATTTTTTAGGAACGCATGTATTAAAAACTAAATACAATATAAAAATCAATAATGTTTCAAAGTAAATTAGTCTGTTTTATAGAAAACGATTCTTATACTGGCAAAGAATTTGCTCCCAATGCATCGTTTTGATGGATTAGCAGGCCAAAATCATGAAGTTCACAAAATGTTTTATTAGTGCCTAACTTTTTGAGATATAGGCTAAGCTACTATACATTTAACAATTAGTTATGTGATACTATCAAAATAGACTGTATGCTGTAGTATTGTTTAATACTAGTCATTGGATTGCCCACTATTTACCTGGGCACTCTTAGAGTCTGAAGTTGTGGGTCTCTGTAAAGAAGGATTTTTCCTTTTATTAATATAAATTGCTATGCCCTATAACTATCAACCTCTGCTTTTAAAAAATTCTGGGCTTTTGGGTGTCCCTAAACAGACAAGGTGTACATGCAAAAGAACACATTGGCTCAATCTGCAGAAGTTTCTAACATTTTTTCTATGGGTCGGGTGGCAAGGAAGAAGCATAGTACAAGAAACAAATGCACAAGAGGCAAATCTGGAAAAAATTGTCTTAAATAATGTTAAAACTCTTATCAGTTGTAATGTGCATCATTGATAAGAAAATATAAATAAGCTAACTAAAATTGCAACTGAAATGATTAATATAACTCAATCTGCACTTGCTCCTACCTCTTCCTTCTCAGTACCTTCTCTTAAGGAAGACCAGCAATATTTTGAATCCTTTGATGAAATAAAGTACCAGACAATAGTTACTTCTATACTAAATACCAAAATCATGGACAAAGAGAATTGTGTTCTAAATGCTTAGGCTAAAATGCTGAGATCCTCTCACTTTAATTGTTACAAGTTGCAGCTCAGTTTGCTTGCATCGTCTAACAAGGTACATACAAGGAAGCATCAGCTTCCTTGTTTGAATTATCTAATGAAGAACAAGGAAGCATCAGCTTCCTTGTTTGAATTATCTAATGAAGTACAAGGAAGCATCAGCTTCCTTGTTTGAATTATCTAACAAAGTACAAGGAAGCATCACTAAGATAGGGACATGTCACTGATTTGTGCCAACTACAGAAATCTGTTATTGAGGATCTTGGGAGTGCAGTTTTGAACATTCCATAAACAGATGTCACCTCAAACTAGGATGTTCAGTCCTAAGGGCAACCAAAGCCTAAAGGCATTTTAAAAATGCAAATCTTTGCTTTAACAAGAACCAACTTAGTAAGAGGCTAATATAAATTTTCAAGAGATAATCTTCAAACACCATAAAATATATTCCTGAATATTTCTTCTAATCCTTTTCCAATTTTTTTTTATCAACAAAAGCATTTTCAGAGATAATACATGTACCTCTTTCAAATCCATGTCTCACTTTTCAAAATAGTCACTTAATCTTATACTTTTAGCATGGGCACATGTACAGACATAATGTGACAGGGTATGTTAAAATTAGGGTGAGACACATTTTATTACACATTATGTGAGCAAAATTCAGCACATTCAACAAGAGCTCCCATCAGTTATCTTCTTTCTCAATTGCAAATCTGTTTGCAGAGATACTCAAAATGTCAACAGCAGGTGGGAGCAGGGGTGGAAAATAAGAATTCATGCCATCATTGATTTAAATCCATTTATTTGAGTAAATGTTATGGAACTCAGCAGGGGTTTATACTGAATAAGCAAGCATCTGATTGTGTTAAAAGGCTGAACTCTTATAAAAACTAAGCAAACCAAGTGGAGTTTAATTCTATCTAGAAATGTGTAAAATTGAAATAAACTAGATAAATGTAGCAAAATACTTTTGAAAGAACTGCATCATTTCTGTCTTGTTCTACTTATCAATGCCTGTTTATAGTTCACTGAGACGTGAGTTAAGACTCATTCACACATGTATGAACATCATTTATTGATTTCAGATAAAAGAACTGACTCCACTGAAAAGCAATGTTTTGTGTGTGAGGTAACAAAAACACAACAGCTGTTTCTCAAATACAAAAGTTATGACTTCATCTTGTAGTCATATTATTCATGATGCATGGATAAATGCTAACTACAGCTGCTGCATACCTTCCTAATCAATGCTTCTGTTCTCATACATTGTGATGATCTATGCAGTATGTAATATTGTTTATGTATAGACAAAGAACCATACTGGCAAAAACGCCTTGTACCAAGTTTCTTTTCTTAAAAAAGAAGAGACAATTTACCCTTTTGTCAAAAAACTTTATTTCTATCATGCAATTCAAAAATAATTATTACTCAAAAGTGACTTGCTTTTTCAGAACAAATGTTATATTAATATGCTGTCAAATTTGGAAATCTTTGGAAAGAAGAATTTTATGAGCTTATCTCAAATCTCCTTATATTTTTAACATGAGCCCTTAAAAAAATATTGCTTACTTTTATATAAAAATAGAAATTTCATTTTCTTACACATTTGTATGATTATAAACATGGTTTGATTTCAAAGTGCTTAGAGTCAAATGATCCAAAATAATTATGTCAACTTTTCAAAACTAGTTGCAGTTGATGCTAAAGAGACTGCAGAGCAAGTCTTGACAATTTTCTGTCTGTTCAACTGTGAGAAGTTGAACACTGTGAAATGCTGCACTCATATTTTCACAGGATTAAACCTTGAATTATCTAGAATTCAGCAACAGATGTGCAATAATATTTTCAGCAGTTGCATGCCTTGGCTGTGTTTCCATTTGCAGTAGTACAAATTGGTTTTAGTCAAATTCAGTTTTTTTTTCAAATAGAAACTGCTTCACATTTCTCCAAAAGTCATTTTTCTAATGCATTTCAAGTTGTTTACATGTAATGTAGTTATATTACTTTTTGAAGCAAAATGTTCAATGGCAACATAAAATAAGCTGATGAATATTACATAAATACTAAATGTATGGAGCTCAAAGACAAAATTGTAACATCCAAACCACAAAAGGTCAAGGTGTAACTTCAAAATAAGTGAAGCACATTTTCATGAATATCAGCAATTTAGATTTGAAATCATGTAAATCTAGCCCTAAAGTAAACATTAGGGTTGCATTTCTATTCCCACTTTCCAAAAGTAAATTCCACTCAACTCAGTACACTATATAGTCATACAATGTTACTACAGTACAGTGCGGACAGAATCCTCAATCTTATGGTCAGGTCCAACTATTTCCATACATATGTATAGCTGTGCTGGCTGACCGTCCATCCATATAAGCGCATGCGCACACACAGTGCTTCACAGCTTTATAAACATAAAAATACAGGTTTTGTATAAAGACAGAATATTCTACATTACACATTAGCGTTCAAAAGAAATTATCTAACTTTTTATTAGTAAAACAATACCAAAACAGTTTAGACTGCATATGAACACCTACCTAAATAGATAGTAAGAATTAATAAAATATAGAATCAGGATTTCATGGGAATTAGAATGGCATATATTATATATAATATAAAATCCTCTTAACATGATGTTTCAGATGAGAGAACTTTAAATGTGTGAATGCGGCACCTCATAACAACTCATTCAAGTAGCTGAATTATTTTAGAATTGTGCATTTGCTATAGTTATGTGATTCTGGAAATAAATGTAGCTGTTTTAATGCGGTAAAAAAGATGATGCAGCATTCTCAAGGGTACCTTTTCAAAACTGAATCCAAAACACTGTAGAACCATACTGATACATTAGCATCAGGCTCTAACTCCACCTTCTGGCTACTCCCATGAGCAAGTGCTAATCCCAGATTAGGGATGTGTGAACTGTTCTATGTACAGAACAGACAATTTTGAGTACAGTAGTTCATACCCAAACTAAAGCAAGCTTCTTTTGGTTGTACTAGTATGCAAACAGAATGAATTGGGGTTATTCTACTCTACGCAAAAAGCAGAGTGGGGCTGTTCTATTCAGGGCAAAGTGGCTGGGGAGACAGCAAGGAAAAAGGCAATAACATTAATGGCTTAGGAGGTAAAACACTAGGAAGATGGGGGCAGATGAGCTATTCTGTGCTGGAATACTGGCAACAGCTGAAAGGAGGAGGAAAAGGCTATGAAAATGTTGAGGAAAGGCAGGCAAGATTTGCCATGATTCACCCTGACTGGATTTTGTTTTATCTATAACCTGGTACTGTACAACCAATGTATTTGGGGTCTTAAAAAAGGTAAAGGTTTCCCTTGACATTAAGTCCAGTCGCGTCCGACTCTAGGGGGCGGTGCTCATCTCCGTTTCAAAGCCGAAAAGCCCGCGTTTGTCCGTAGACACTTCTGTGGTCATGTGGCTGGCATGACTAAATGGAATGCCGTTACCTGCCTGCCGAAGCGGTACCTATTAATCTACTCACATTTGCATGTTTTCAAACTGCTAGGTTGGCAGGAGCTGGGACTAGCAACGGGAGCTCACACCATTGGGCGGATTTGAACCGCTGACCTTCCGACCGGCAAGCTCAGCAGCTCAGTGGTTTAACCCGCAGTGACCAACAAAAGTTTGGCAGACACCTCAGAATGCAAAGGCTTCTTCTTGTTCTTAAAAATAAACTTTTCATTTTTTGCATACCCCTACCACAGACAGATCCATGAGGAGTTTAGCATGCTATGTGAAGCAAGGACATGCCAAACAAATGAAAGAGCTTTAGTTAGTTAGCTATGTCATCTCAAAGGAGCCCTGTAAACCAAAATTTGTCATTACTGTGCCATGCAGAGCCAGAAACCCAGATTAGTGAGCCAGCCTGGGACACCAGTGCTATGCTGTGCTAAGTATTTGCTCCTTTTCTTCTAGTTATAACAGTCAGCAATACTTCAAGGCAATATGGAAAAATAATTCAGAAATGGTAACATCACAGCAATGAACGGAAGGTAAGATGGAATGGAAGGCAGTGATGTCAGGGAAGCAGCAGCAAAACTTATGTTCTGAAAAGTATATAATGCCTTCTGAACTAGAAAAAAAATTAATATGTAGTGCGGATGTATATGCCGATTGTAAGATCAAGCTCTGCTTATAAACTCATTACACCAAAGAATAATTAATTAAGCTTTATTCTGGGGAAAACAATTCTCCAAACTAACTGAACTAAAGACAACTGGATAACAGAATATTCACACATTTATTTTTAATGATTTTTAGGGATGTGCACAGAACAGCCAACTTTGGATGATTCATGCTCAAGTTTGTTTCATATGATTTTGGTCTGAGTATGTAACAAAATGGCATTGTTTGGCTCCAGGGATGGACCACAGATAAGCATTTTAGATAAAGGTGATGGGAGAATAGAAAACAGCCAAGGACATAAGTGGTGATGGCTGAGGTGTGTCAGGAGAGGGGAAAAAGAGAGCCAGTTTGGTCTAGTGGTTAAGGCAATGGGCTTGAAACCAGGAGACTGAGAGTTCTAGTCCCGCCTTAGGCCTGACAGCTGGCTGGGCGACCTTGGGCCAGAGTCCCTCTCTCTCAGCCCAACTCACCTCACAGGGTTGTTGCTGTGGGGAAAAGAGGAGGAGGAAGGAGTATTAGGTTTGTTTGCCGCCTTGAGTTATTTATAAAAGTAATACACGGGGGATAGAAAATAAATTTTAAAAAATGCTGGGAAGATAAAGGAGGGAGAGCTAGTAGAATATGCTACTCTAGGAGAACAATACTAAGTGTTTTCTGCTGCACTGGGACATCAGCAGCGGGAGTGCTTGAGGGAAGGGAAGGAAAACCACTGGCCAATAAGATATGCTACACTGTGAGCTGCTGAGGGTAGGAGGGGAGAAATGGCATAAAGCACACCAGCCTTGCCCTACTCACCCCATAAAACCACTCTGGAATTCCCCCAGATGTTGGTTTGCCTGGAACTAGGAACAACCCAAACATTCCAGATTTTGTTTTTCCTGAACCTTGTCTAACACAAAAGCATACTGAAGAACCTACAGTTAGGGTCAAGTTGTTTTGAACCTGGGAATGCAATGCTTTTATAAAGCAATTATAGAAGTTATTTTGATAAAATTGTAGAACTCAATCCAATGAACCTAAAGTCAATCTTTTTGTATTAAATAGATATTCACTAAGAATGCAAAATATATTTTGGTCAATCTTTTTGTATTAAATAATTAGATATTCACCAAGAAAGCAAAATATATTTTAGTAAATTATATTGTATTCAAGGCAATCACTTCTAGCGAATTTAAAACCTATCTGTAATATAACATACAATCATTTGGGGGGTGAGAGCCAATCTGGTGTAGTGGTTATGGCATCAGTCTAGAAACCAGACTGCTTCAGGCACAAAGCCAGCTGGGTGATTTTCGACTAGTCACTCTCTCCCAGCCCTAGGAAGAAGACAATGGCAAACCACTTCTGAAATCTTGCCTAGAAAATTCTAGGGGCTTGTCCAAGCAGTTACCAGGAGTCAACAATGACTTGAAGGCAGATAACACATATACACATGTGGGGATAAATCCCACAAAACTTAAGATAGTAAGTCCGCAAGACTGATCAACTGTGTCTTTAATTATTTTAAGATGGGAAAAATCTGTGGGGACTCTAATTTCAATCTCTCCCAACACCTACCCAAATTAAAATGCATTAGAACATCAGATTGTTTGTCTAGTGAGATGAATGCTATAATGCTAGTGCGCATTCTGGAATATGTGGAGATCTGCAATCATATTTTGAAAAATAAAAATAGCCTAGCTGCAAGAAGGCAGAAATACTCTTGTCAAAAAATAATTTCTTAAAGATGACTCTCTCTGATTTTGGACCAGCACATTAATAAACAGAAGTGAGAATGCCTTTTTTTTAATGACAGTCAAATACAGAAGGTATCAATCCAAACAGTACTTTAGAGATAAGCTCAATTTAAAAATTTTTTTTTAAATCTGTTTAAGTTCCCACCCTAAACCTTCACTTTAAAATCGACAAATGTAACAAGTAGTTCTTACAGCAACAAGGGACATCCACTAACATGTTTGCAAATGATCTTAAGGATGGCTATTTTTAAAGCTACCATCCACATGTTAAATTTTCAGTCAGTCCACAAAGTCAATTGTGTCCCTAAAAACCTTTGTTACTTCATGGCATAAACTACTGATCACTTGTAGCCAAACTATTTATAAACATCTTCATAATTATATGCACACAAATTGCTTACTGGATTGCAAGCTAACCAAGCACCCCTTTAAATGCATGCTCCATTTACCTGCATTGCCACTAGGCCATTTTTCACACCTTGATTAGAGTACAGCAACTGTGAAAGGAATTATCTTTCGTTCCAGAAATCTAAACAATCACAGCTATTTTTTCACAGAAACTAATCTTTTCCAGCCAAATACATTCCAGTTATGTTGTATGACATAGTTAATTCCTAGCCTATGTGACAACTACATAGTTCAACATACTTAACAGCAATGAGGTGAGGATGAAGAAGTTGGTCAAATCTATTGGCCAATTTAGAAACTGTCTACTATTTGTCTGTTAAATTTATATATCCTAATTTTCCTCCAAAAGCTCAATACAGTTTATAGGGAAATCACGATTTCACTCCCACAACAGGTAAGTTGATCTGGGAAATAATAATTGGTCCAAAGTCTCCCAGCGAGTTTCCATGGCCAGTCCAACACCTTAACCGATACACAAGAATGGCTTTCGTTGCTGTTGCGTTTTACACTGGCTTACCCTTTAATTTTATCGTGCAGCTTAAGGTAAAAGCTTTAAGGTAAAAAGAAAAAAAAAAGCACGGGTGTGCAAACACACACAGGGCCAGAGAACAGGAAGAGAAAGGAAAGCTACAATTAAAAATAAAGTATAAAGAGTGTGAAAAGGTGCAGAAAGGGAAAAGACGCCGGCTTTTAAAACGCACATACACAGCAATGCAGCCTCTCAACGCAACCAAACGGGCCGTTCACGTTTTAAGCCACCGTCAAGGGCTTCGACTTTTCCATGAAAGCGAGCCAGCGCCACCAGAGTTGGAGAACAAAAGAGTACACCCGTGGCGGTCCTCTACTGTGTACTTATATACACGTGAAGAAAGCCCTGGCCCTGAAATCTGGAACAACAGCCAGCAAGGGAGTGGGTGGGAAGAGGAAGAGGCGGAGGAAGAGGAGTTATTGTGCAGTTCGGAGCGCCTCCACACGAGGCCCGAAACTGATCGATACTCTCCAGCTCGTGGGCAGCCCAGGGAAAAAGGGGAACACGTACCACCCAAGCTCCCGCCAGGTCCCTCAACCAATCCACCTTGCCGCCGCCCGAACAAAAGAAAGACCCAATCCCAGGACTGGTATCTTTGTTCCCCTCGCCCTTCCTGCTCGCGCCTCTCCAGCACACCTTGGCTGCGAAGGGAAGCAGCTTCGGCCTCCCGCGAACAAAGAAACCCAGCCCACCTCTCCCCGGGCCGCTTCCCGCCCGCCCGCCATGGAAGTCGGGTGGGTGGGTGGCCGAAGAGGCGCGCGAGCGGCAGCCGGGCTTTCAAGGCGGCGGGCTGCTGGTCTCCCCAGGCCCCTTCCTCACCCCCGTAGCAAGGCCGAGGGGCTGTGGCGGCAGCGCCTACGCAAGGCAGACCCAGCGCTCCCTCCAAACCGACCCTCGTCCTCTCCCGCCGGTGAGGGGCCGCAGCCCACCCCGCGCGCCCCCACCCGCCACCTCTCTCTCCCTCTCCCGCCAGAAGCCAGCGGAGCCGGCCGGCCTGTATGGGGGAGGGAATGTAAACAAACGGGGTTTTATAGCTACCTCAGCTCGAGTGTGCCGTGTGCATCTCCCTCTCCGCTCGGTACCAAACCGCCGCGCGCGGGTGCCGCCTCCTCTTCTCACTCCGCAGTGCTGCTGCTGCTGCTGCTACTACGACAGCTAGCTGGGGCTGCTGCTACTTTCTCAGGGCCTCCGCTACGCCATTCATTAAAACCACTTACGCCGGTCGCCGACCTTCTGCCGAAGCAGAGCTATCGCTCGGTGCGCAGCTGAACTACGCCACCTCACCTCCATCCGCCTCTGCAGGGCCGATGCGGAGAGTAGTGGCCCTACGCAAACGGCGTAACTGCGGTGGCGGCGGCTGCAGCACTTCGCAGAGGGGAGCATGCGCAGTTAGGCGAGGGGCTTTTGGTGGAAGAGGCTGCTTTCTTTTCCGGGTGACTTTTACTGGATTGAGGCGGCTGTCGGGGAGGCCGCTTGTAAACCCCTGGACAACGGAGAACGCCCACTTGGAGCCTTTCTTCGCTTTTGGTGTGTAAATGAAGACCCCAGATTCTTCAGCGCTTCCCTGGAGAGAAGAATGGGGGTAAAAGTTTAAGTACTCAAGGGTGGAGCAAGAAAAGAATGAAAGGGCATTGTTTGCACAGAAAGAGGAACAGAGAATAAAAGTAAGATTAAGGCCATAACCGGGATGACCCTTGGGCCAAAACCTCTAATCTTGAAATAGGCTTGTAATCGTCCCCATTCATAGGTTACTTGGCTCCTAAGGGGGCCGTTTCTTTAGGACTTGTTCTGTGCTTTATAAATGAATCTGTAGTCCAAGTTCTGCCGTGATGGACTTTGAATTTTAGATAGCAGCCATGTGACGGGACCTCGCTTTGCACTTCTTGTATCCCTGGCCGTGGCCGATCTTGAAAAAGCTGAGCAGGTTCGGGGCTGGCTCTCCTTGGATAAAAGGCCAAAAGAAGCTGCGGGCTATATTGGGAAGTGGAAGAAAAATCCCAGAGGACGGCAATGGCAGTCCCCTTACATATTGAAGCCAAGAAGAGTGCTTGAATGTGCCCAAGTCACCAGGAGTTCAACTCAGTTGGAAGGAGGCCACATAATTTTCATGTGGATAATGTCATCTTCAAAATGGAACCATCTCTTACTCCCTACCAAATGTTAGATCTTCATTCTTACAAAAAAAAAATCGCTTAAGGAAGGAGCAATGGAGTATGTGTGTAATGCCTTTCAATCAATCAATGCCTTCTGTTTGGTAGCATTAGGGTTCCCACTGTGACGCCCTTTGGGATTTGCAGTTTGCACATTTCTGGGGTCCTGAGATTAGGGATGATGGAGTTACAGGAATCTTCTTTGAAAATCTAGTATGGAAAGACTTCTTTAACTCTTAACCAAACAGTGTCCACAATTAATGGCTAATCCAGTAGGCCATATTAGAAGTATTACTACACCAAGCACAAAAAGTTCATAAGCTTGTCCTACATTAATGTGAAGATGCTTTAATAATTATTATCATGTTCACAATGGAGATTTTTCAGGAGCTATTCTCCAGAATTGGGCAA
The DNA here is from genome assembly GCF_035149785.1 of Candoia aspera. Lineage (NCBI taxonomy): Eukaryota > Metazoa > Chordata > Lepidosauria > Squamata > Candoiidae > Candoia > Candoia aspera. Next base: position 179,554,978 of record NC_086153.1, read on the forward strand.
TCAATTGGGCAAAATCTAGTATGGAAAGACTTCACATATACTATGTGAAATGAATATTGAAAATCAAAATATGCTGACATTTTGGGACTTTCAAAGGACGCCTTTATCATAATCACTTTGCTTCATTCACAGAAATTTATGTGGGATCCTGATGTTATTGTGTCACTTCTGTAACATGTATTTCCACCACTTTTTTAAAAAAAAATTCTGTAGAAATCAAGGAAGAACAGGAAAAATAGGTGCACGATATATTTTGATTGGCATGCATAAAAGTCACCATGCATTAATCAAAATCCAAGAACATCACAATAGCTGATTGAATTATGCAGTGCTTCAGAACATACTGAGTGAAAATAGGACTCTTTAGAGCAACTATACCACAGCTGCTTTAAAGTGTTACAAATTTATAAGCATCTTTTAAATCATGGTTTATAAGCCACATTGTCTGAGTTCACACAACATATTAAGTCAAGATTAACAAGAACTGGATCAAATACACATCTGAGTATTAGCTTTCTAAAGGAGATATTTAAAGCACTGTGTTGTATTGAACTTTTAATAATTCAAATCCCATTTTGATTTAGAAATGCTGACCAAATGCCATAAAATGATTCAGAAGTCCCAAGAGAACAAAAATAAAAGATGAGCACAACAAAGAAATTGATTTCCCTTTTATCACACTTACTAGATATTCAGGAGCAGGTATGCTACTGTTCCTTCCAGGTCAAAAAAGAAAGCCACACAGGATCAGATTGGGGGCCTATTCAACAATGTGTCCCTTCTAAACTATTCACATACACTTTACCCATTTATCTCCCCTGTCCAGCACCACCCACTGATTTATTTATTTTTATTTTATTTATTTTCTATCCTGCCTTTAATAGTTTTTATAAATAACTCAAGGTGGTGAACATACCAAATACTCCTTCCTTTTCCTATTTTCCCCACAACAGCAACCCTGTGAGGTGAGTTGGGCTGAGAGAGAGTGACTGGCCCAAGGTCACCCAGCTGGCTTTCATGCCTAAGGCAGGACTAGAACTCTCATTCTCCTGGTTTCTAGCCCGTTGCCTTAACCACTAGACCAGACAGTTTCCTCCAGTTTCAGATAAATGCCCTTATAGCTCTTTTTTACAGTTCTTAAAGGATAAGAGTCTGGCTTTTCTTTTTCCTGTGTAATTCAAACTCGGTTTTTCTCATACAGTATTACACTTAGGATCATATACAGAGAACTGGCTCTTTACATTAACTGCTCTAAAGGAACTAGTGGGATGAGAAGAGTACCTGTTTTTAAAGCTTTTTATTCAAAAAGCACCTTTCCTCAACCAGGTGCCTCCAGATGTTTATCAGACTACAATTTACAACATGATTGAGAGTGGTGAGAGCTATAGCTTGTCAAACATCTGGAGGGCATTAGATTAAGAAGGCTGTTCAAGTGTGTGATTGTTATTTCTTAAGAATGTTAGGTTAAGGAATCATCAAATTGTGTTTGGGGGTAACTTATTCACATTAAGAGAAACATCTGAAGGATAAATCCCATGCAAATTAAGGAATGTAAATCATGTATATTGTCTACCTTGCTAGATTTATGTAATGATTCTTTATAGGTCTGGTTGACTTTATGGGACAATAATTGTCTTATAAATGCTCTGGGTTATAATAATTATCATATATAGGTTTGTTATAGGAGAATAACAAAACATGTTACAAAGCAAGAATAAAAATATGTTCACTGCTGCTCCTCATACCAAACTGATAGGCCTGTTTAGCATTGCTTGCAGACTGTGAAGATGTGGGATATTATGTTCAGATACTCTAGTGCTTTGAAAGTTATTGACTAATGTGTTGAACTTGTAGCAAATGGCTAAAGAGGCCAGCAGCTTGTTAGGTTTATACAAATAATTTGTTTGATAGCCTCACGTGATGGGTTGTTCCCCAGGATGACTGATCCCTGCATCTCAGTTCCTCAGAATCTTCCACAGCGTTTTCAAGAAGCCCATAGCCTTCTTCCACTTTGGCCACATACAGTTATGCCTAAGATTACAAGCATTTCCAGTAGTTTTTGCTTCCTGTTGTGGGAGTCTTATGTGATCTGCACCTGGCAATTTTGAAAAGTTTGCTGGTATCTGCCATCCGCTTTTACATTAAGCTTCAGCCCCTAGAGGATTGTAATTGCAATGTTAGTAACACTTTGGAATTCAAGAGCAGATTAAGGGCAGGTGAAGTTACACCCATTCAGAACCCAGCAGGATTGGATCTGCATTTTTTATTTAGATACTCATAAAGGCAGTGAGATGTAGGCCACGCTAACACCCAAATCATAGCTATGTGGACTGTATTAACTCACAGATGGCATCTGGAACATCAAACCTGAACCTGCTTCCTTTTTGCTATCAGTTACAGTGTTCCAGTTAGCAACAAAATCTGAATTTTGTAATTCTTAGTTGTAGTGCGGCAGGGCTGTATACTCTCACCCTACCTATTCAACTTGTATGCAGAACACATCATGCGACAAGCTGGCCTTGAGGAATCCAAGGCTGGAGTTAAAATCTCTGGAAGAAACATTAACAATCTCAGATATGCAGATGATACCACTTTGATGGCTGAAAGCGAAGAGGAACTGAGGAGCCTTATGATGAAGGTGAAAGAAGAAAGTGCAAAAGCTGGTTTGCAGCTAAACCTCAAAAAAACCAAGATTATGGCAACCAGCTTGATTGATAACTGGCAAATAGAGGGAGAAAATGTAGAAGCAGTGAAAGACTTTGTATTCCTAGGTGCAAAGATTACTGCAGATGCTGACTGCAGTCAGGAAATCAGAAGACGCTTAATCCTTGGAAGAAGAGCAATGACAAATCTTGATAAAATAGTTAAGAGCAGAGACATCACACTGACAACAAAGGCCCGCATAGTTAAAGCAATGGTGTTCCCTGTAGTAACATATGGCTGCGAGAGCTGGACCATAAGGAAGGCTGAGCGAAGGAAGATCGATGCTTTTGAACTGTGGTGTTGGAGGAAAATTCTGAGAGTGCCTTGGACTGCAAGAAGATCCAACCAGTCCATCCTCCAGGAAATAAAGCCAGACTGCTCACTTGAGGGAATGATATTAAAGGCAAAACTGAAATACTTTGGCCACATAATGAGAAGACAGGACACCCTGGAGAAGATGCTGATGCTAGGGAGAGTGGAAGGCAAAAGGAAGAGGGGCCGACCAAGGGCAAGATGGATGGATGATATTCTAGAGGTGACGGACTCGTCCCTGGGGGAGCTGGGGGTGTTGACGACCGACAGGAAGCTCTGGCGTGGGCTGGTCCATGAAGTCACGAAGAGTCGGAAGCGACTAAACGAATAAACAACAACAAAGTTGTAGTGCGAATATACCTACAGCATAATTTAAGAATATTTTGAGATGAACTCTCTTGCCCCTGAAAATGGTTGTAGAGAGCCACACACCAGGACTCTTTTGGGACAGCAGATAGATAATTTAGCAGTTTGGTTTTAATTGTCTTACTCAGACCATCTCTTTAGATAGTGATGTGTATTGTGCTTCATGGTTTTCAGATGTAATCAACCAATTCTGCTGAATTTGTCCCCCACTTTGGCTCATTTTGCCAAGTTGAACTTTGAACTTCTGCCCCAAATTCCTGTTCATGTGACACCATGTGGTGCTCCACAGTGGCTTAGCAGTTTGAGCAGCCCAGCTGTAAGTGCAGAACACCACAGTGGAGATTTAAGAATGATAGTCCACTCAGTTGCATGTAAGTGACAGATAGCAAGCTGGGCAGAGTAGAAGAAGGAGAAAGAGGGCTTGTTACCCACTATAATGGGAGCTAAGAGGACAGTGGTGCCCAAAGCTCTCTATTCAGCAGATTCTTCTTTGCAGTTCCTGATGTGGTACCTTGACCATTGACAGTCAATTTAGGATGCTCTCATTATCATGATTTTGGACATGACACAGGTGGGAACTTTGAGAAAATAGATTGGCACCAATGCCAGTTGAGGATGGGTTATTGGAAAGTGTGGAGATGATCCCAATCCATGTGGCTTAAATAATAAGGATGTTGTGCTGCTTCTGTAATAGACAGAAGATGTAATAATGATATACAGAAGCTGTTTCCTCAGTAATTACGATTTTGATAGGAATCTCAGCAGAGCTTGGGAAAGCTATTACTCTCCCAGAAGGTATAGAATTACCCTTCCAGATGCAAAATAAAAATATAGGAAAGCAGGAGTTTAAGATAGAGTCAGAGAGTATTTAAAATTGGGAGTTGGGGCTGTTTTTCACTGCTTGATGTGGCTTAGAAAATAATGTGTTTCTTTGATTCCCTATATGCTCAGATAAATACAGTAGTTATTAATTTGTTTATTAATGAATATACCAACTTTCAACTTAAACTATCCCAAAGTGCTGCTCTCACTAAAAGTGCAGAACCCCTGTAGTTTTAAAACATCTAGTGGAAAAAAAAAGAAAAACTGATAAATCATTAATAAGAACTATAACACAATTAATGTAAGGAACAATTTGATCATAGGCAATATCACAGTATTCTGGGTGTGTTGTAATTGCCCCAGACTTGACAATGTTGGGGTCAACTGCAGTTAATTTGGAAGGGGGTTCCACTGGGTTTGTAAGAGACTGGGTGGGAAAGAGATCTTTCTTTGTACAGTAGTTGGGTTTGAATTCTAAGGTACTAGACTCAGACTAGGGACGCGGTGGCGCTGTGGGTTAAACCGCTGAGCTGCTGAGCTTGCCGATCGGTAGGTTGGTGGTTTGAATCCGTGTGACGGGGTGAGCTCCCATTGCTAGTCCCAGCTCCTGCCAACCTAGCAGTTTGAAAACATGCAAATGTGAGTAGATTAATAGGTACCGCTTCGGTGGGTAGGTAACAGTGTTCCATTTAGTCATGCCGGCCACATGACCACGGAAGTGTCTACGGACAAATGCCGGCTTTTCGGCTTTGAAACGGAGATGAGCACCGCCCCCTAGAGTCGGACACGACTGGACTTAATGTCAAGGGAAACCTTTACTCTTTACCTAGACCCAGACTGAAAGGATCTGGTGGATCTGATTAGTGCCTGCATGGGAGATGGCCCGAAAATCTCAGAGCTGTAGACTAAATTGAATTTTAAAAAGTGGCAAACCACTACTGTATCATGTAAAAACAACTAAATGGTCATGCTTATGAAATCATGAGGTGATGAACTCAATTTGAATGCTAGCATCTTCTGTGAATCCAGCCAATTTTGGTTTATTCAGCAAGACTTATTTAAACAAAAATCCAGCCTCTGACACCACATTAATGCTCCTATGCCTTTAAGAGCAGCTTGATCTGCAGAAATCAGGCAAGATTTCCCTTAACAGTAGATAGAAAATACAATTACCTGCTGATAGTGCCGTGAACATTTGAATTATCAAATTCTGGGGACAATAATGTTTTTGTACATTGTAAGTACAGTAGTCTCCTTTGAAACTTTAGGGATCAGGATGTGAAAAATTGCAACCTTCTCTTTTTACAGTTTTGCCACCCAGGCCTATTATCAACCATGCAATATTGTACCTCAAATTACTTATGTATTTATTTGCTGGCCTTACATGCCACTTCAGTCCAAAAAGACTGTAGATGTCTTCCCCTGATTACAGTGTCAGGTTAAAATACACCATGAATAAGAACAATCCCTTTTAATAATAACAGAACTCATACTCCTTCACAGACCTCTGTGCAACGTCATCAGGAATCTTTAGTTATCTTAACCATTCCCAAGGCCCTGGAGCTAGTCTTAATTGCCTCCTGGAACAATGGCAAGGATGGGCTACCCTTGATACTTGGCACATTCTTGTTTTGCTTCTTTCAGTAAATAACTTTATCCCCAATTTCATTGGGAGATCCAGGTTTTCAAATGTCTCTTAATCAAATTAGGTAATTGGCTAATTGAATGGGTAGGCACCATTCATATACATATTAAAGAGGTCTGATTTTAACCCCTAAAAGAAGTGCCTTGGCAAATGCAGCTAAACCCTCCCCCATCATCAGCAAAAATCTCTCCCCCCACCCCCCAATCCAACTCATTTCCAGAATTAATTTGCTAATATGGCGGAAGAAAGCTGCTTCTTTTAATGGTAAAATCAGACCCTTGCCCTCCCTTCACTGGCAACCAGGAAATATGCTTGCTTACACAAATTTGGCTGCAGCTATCACTTTTGCCTTGGGTTCCTTGAATTAAATATAGCTCTTTTGAAATAATAGCTGTGCTTCCTTTGAGCATCGCACCACCAGTCCCAGCTGCATTTCAGACTGGTGTTTCATCTGAAAGTCATCTGCTTCTTTTCCAAGTCTTTATAGATCTAGTTGAATGGGGATATCAGATCTGGAGTGCAAACAATAGACAATTGCTAGGGACAACAATGAGTTAGAATTTTCTATATCTCTTTGCTGCTATCTAATGGTTGTCTGGAATTTTGTAGCTTAGATCTGTCAGCTCAAAGGTAGAAGTTTCCAAAGTTTTTATTTGTTCAGAAGCAGAGCCTATTGAAAGTGTATTTCTTTTAAGATTGTTCTCTTTCTGTCTCTCCCACACATACTCACACATTGCAGCAGAAGCCAAGCCAGCTTGAAGTTATTTTAAAAGCACAACAGAATACCTTGGTTTGAAATAACAGGAATTTAATTGTTTTGACAGCATGGAAATGAGCTTTGCTTATTTCTATTGTAAGGCTATCAGATATGGGTTGCAAAACTCCAAACAACCATGCAGCAGTTTTTTTTATGCCTCTTTGTTGCCATCTTTATTTCCAGTTTTTTCATCCAGGTCTGGTAGCCTGAACTTTCTTTTTTTATTTTCTTAGAACTTTCGGGAGATTTTTAATTACCTGAAACTGATAGAAGCAAATACAGAAAAGTATGACCTGCTGTCTTGTTTTTTCAGTTGTAGATATCTTGTTTCTGAATAAGTTAGCTATAAGTTAAAAGTTTTATACTTCAGGTATGCATTTGAACACTTCTTCCAGCCTTGGAGAATCCATGGAGGAGAGTAAACTTAATCAAATATCTGGATAGTTAGATTGTTCAAAATTATGTTTTTGTACACTCATTGTCCCACCTTATCAATGAAGTTATTATTCAGGGCTGAAATGCATACCCGATCCAGTAATATTCAGTAGTGTTGAATATCTCTATCTCTTTAAACTGAAGTCAGTTATTTCATTATTTGAGTATAAATATTCAGTTGGTAATACAGTACAGTATATTCATCCCATTACATTGCTTCTAGGCCAAATTTCTCAAGCTTTTTTAAAGGATAAGTGGAATTAAGTTAAAAGTTCTTGCTGAATTTCTCAGCTTATCCCATTTTATACTAACCTAATTTTCTCCTGTTCAGAAAAGGGAGCTAAGATGCTCTGATGATAATATAATAATATAATAATATAATGTCAGTCCCATTGATAGTTAATATATTTTTTTATCTTTTAGTGTTTTCAAATTGTGGATGAAGTTTAGCCAAAGTTATGTATTATTAAATTTTGTTAAATTCAAATGGTTAAGTACATACTTATATTACTTTTATTCAAAATAAAATGTGTTTGTTTTTATTTGTTGCTGAAGTCCTACTAAATTCATGGATTTCTTCTAAGGAGGCTTGTGTTGTACTTATTGGTTAATCGGTTTAATGATATTACAGTACTTGTATTTAGTTTAAAAAAATAGATTTCCTTTTGATTTAGAATGTCTGCTGTCATATCCAAATAGGCTTCATAAAATTCCTTATTATAGATGTACCAGAAAACTTTATTATTCTGATTTCACAGATGGCTAACAGGAGTCCAAGAATTTTTATTCTTCTTCCTACCTTATTCTCCTTTCTGCAACAGCACTTGGTTGAATCAACACTTCTTTTAGTTGTGCAGGTGGCAATGGTGAGGGGTGCTGTTGCCTGCTTCACTTGGGGCATCAACAGCAGCTCATTCCAAGAACATCCAATGTTACATGGTCATTGATAGCCCAATGACCTTCTGGTTAAATTACTACTGTATGTCTACTTGGGGCTGCCCTTAAAGAGTGTTTGGAAAATGAACTGATATTAAACATGCTAACAGCTTGTTGGATGTGGCTAGGAATTCACAATACTTTTTTTTTCCATCTGTGCTGGTTGCTAGCTTTTATTTTGGATACAGTCTAAAGTTCTAAGTGGATGGACTGCTCCATAGCTCAGAAGCTGACTTCTTCCATATGTTTCTCCCTGCAGACTTCTTTCAACATCTGAGCATCAGCTTTGGAACAGGATAGGACAGGACAGGATTGCTAGGTCACCATAATCAAATTAACTCCAAAGTTTACATTTCAGTTAAAATCAGATATACAGTAAAGTTACAATTAAAACATTAATCAGTAATATTTTACAATAACAAGAATAACAGTAAGTGTACATCCCTAGTGCCAAACCCAACTAAGTAAAAGTTAGGTCTCAAAAGCCTCACAAAAGAGCTCTTCACAGCTTCTCCAGGATAGATGCTGATTGGATCTTCGGTGGAAGTCTGTTTCACAAGAAGGAGTGGAACAGCATCCCAATTCCCAATCCTTGCAGACAGTCAATGCTATCCTTGTGTAATGATTGCCTATCCTAACAGACTCAGACTCACAAGCAGGAGCTTAAGAATATCTGGTTTATTAAAGAATAGTATGCAAATACAGAGAAAGCTGAGAATGAGCAAAAACGCGCCAAATACAAACTAAAAACCCTCGGTACAAACATAATCCCTCCCCTCGCCCAACCGTTTCAAATTCCCCACCCCAGGTGCTGGTAACAAGTTCTGCTGATCTCCTGGGAAGAAAACCTTGAACACAGGAGATAACCCAAACACATTCCATTCCCCTGAAGACAGATAACAAACCCAGCAGAAGGAGTTCACAGCCCCCTCCCAACAGAACACGCATCAGCAACTTAACTTGACATGCGAAACATTACGATGTACAATGCACATTGAAATGGTGAACATGACACCTTGCAGGATACCACAGTCAATGCTATAGAACCTTTAGGCTGTTTGTAATTGAAATTCCACTATCTTCTTAGCAACTTGTCTATAAAAAGAAAGTTGGAAGTTGTCAAAATACTGTAGTTGTCTCCATCCAGGGAACGCCTCTTAGGAGGGGCTGTCCTACCATCTCTTTCAAGTTATCCAGCACAACCCCCCTCCCCTATTTCCCCAACTCAGAGAGATGCAAATCATTTCCAGCATCCAAATACTCACTGTCTTCCCAGCTAACTGGAGGAACCAGGAAGGGCATGGATCAATGCCAAAAGTTCTGGACTCACTGAAGTGTACCCTATCTATTTCACCAAAGTACACAGGCTGAAATGAGTCAGAGATCACAAATGTACGATATGGTCCCATTTATCAGTTCACACTCCTCATGAAGAGAAAAGGCTCAGGTAAATTTGAGTGGCTTTATTGGAAAACATAGTATAAATGTGTCACAGCAGCTCAATAGCTGGTTTTTATGCTTATCTTTCCCTAATAGATCAAGCCACTTTAAAGGGGATGGGCAACAACACACAGATGCAATAAAGATGGGAAAGAACTGGCACTTTATTCTCCTTATTTCCACAGTCAAGTTAATAATTTGTCTTCTTCCATTATCATTCCAGATGTTACTTTAGTTGCTCCATTTGCTGGAGCTCCTCAGTAAACCAAAGAGTACCATTAAGGTCTATTACATTAAGCATTCTGGTCACTTGCAAATCTCAGAGCTGTTTTATCAAGCCCTAATGCTTAATTCTTTTACTCCTTGCTGAAATATGGCTCTTAAATTGTAGCTCATTACTTTATTTTCATGTTTTTTCACTGTAGTTGCTTTTTAATGGGGGTGGTGTTATATAGTGCAAATATTTTAAAATATATTTTATGATATTTCTGTTCTGGAAGCTGCTGTCAGGTTTTGAGTGGAAAAAGGAGTCATAATTTAATTTTTAAAATTAAATGAATCTGTTTGGCTGTTGAGCTCTTTATATATATGAAAAAAGAACTTTGCTCTTCATTTTTCATACCAGTACTGTAGCTTTATCTCCAAGGTTAAATACTAGGAGTAGCAGGGAAAGAATGACAGACTTTTCCCTTGCTTACTACTGATTATGTATGCGTGGTTTATAGCTGAAGGAAGGATTGCAGTAGTTACTTTCCATAGATCCGCTAGGCATCAATGAGATTTGAAATGACATTTCTAATCTAATTGGTTGGGAAATCCATTGTCAGATCTTGCATAATCTTGCATAATCATTTACACTGTAAAGAATTATAGGAAGTCTCTTGGCTTGATTTGGGTTCTCCCTTTCCCTGCCTGCTGTAGTGTCTTCACACACAGTTCTAAAATTTGATTCAGCAGGTCTGACCCTCCAGACGGAGTCTGCTACATACAGTTGTTTTCCAAATCTTCTCCCGGATTTGAAAGCATGGACTGAGGGTTGCAAGGTCACAATGGCTAGTTTTGATTATGATACATGCAGAGGATAAAGTTTTGTATCCAGAGTTTCTCTGTGCTAAAGTGAAATATTGGGCTCCTTAACATTCCAAATTGGATAAAGAAATCCCATATAAATAGAGTCAGTCTAGTGTGTAGTTTAGAGTTATTGACTAGGACTGGGGAGACCCAACTTCAAGTCTATCTTCAGTCATTGAAGCTCATTAAGTGATTTCAGGTCAACCACCGTTTCTCAGCTCATGGCTGTCATGCTGGGGATAAAATTAGAAGAGGAAATACTACATATGTTATCTTGGGTTCCTGGCAGGATATAACCCCCCTCTCCAAATAAATAATATGAACCATTTACAACAAGGCTAAATATGTGGTTGTCAGGTATCTTAGAGGTGTTAGCTTGCATGATCATGCAATCCCCTTATGGGAGTTTTCTATCATTTAAGTACCCTCCATATTAAATTACAAGGTTTAAGGATCAATTCTCAAATTGATAAGGATTCAACCACCATTGTATAAGCTAGTCAGAGCATCAGTCTCCACCTGTATCAGACAAGAGATCTGCCTCATCTCTGATCCACCATAAGGATGTGAGAAAAAGACTCCCAATAGTCCCTCTTCTAATCTACACATAGATATATTGGCTCTGAAAATAATTCGCTGGTTGAAATGCTTGTACTGCTGCTGTTTTCAGCTTAATAAATCTGACTATTGTCTGTGGGATACTTGTCTGGGGAAAAAAGTCAGTTCAGGTAGTTACAAGGGCTTGGACATTAAAAAAAAATTGTGTTCAGTGGATTTTCATGAATTTATTTATTTCTATATTTTATTAATCAAATTTATCACCACCCATCTCCCACAAGAGGGACTCTGGGCGGTTTACAATAAAACATAAATAAAAGGAATATTTAAGATCCCTTCTTAACCAAAAAAGTAAATCTTGCTGAAGTCAATGGAGCATACTTCAGAAAAAAATAATATTTTATAATATTTTTAGCTTAAGTAATCGAATTAAGCTAAAATGACAATCTAATACTTAGGTAGTTTCCCAAATGGATTTTAGTAAATATAAGCACAGCAAAAATTAGGAGCAATTCATGAGTTCCATTTTTTTCTTTCTTCCTCTAGAAACATGATTATTAAAGGGCGAAAGATCTCTACCTGTACCCCAACCTCATTTAACTTGGGAAGTTTAATGGATTTAATAGAAGTTTAATATTTAATGGATTTATCTGTGACTTTCTAAGTATAAAGCTTTAGGGATTCTTTCTTTTTCTTAGCTTAATTAATCATGTTAATCTTAGCATGTTACAAATCAGGGACTTCTTGAATATTTAGGCAGTAAAAATAAAGGTCATTATTTTTTGGAGTACATGAATTTTTGGAGTACGGCATCCTTAGATCCATCTGCAAATACTGCATCCTGGTTTTGCACCCTCTTAACAAGACTTAGGCTTTTTACAGGTTTTTAGATTATTCTAGTACAAACGTGCACACTTTTGTACATAATTCCTTTCTCAACTCATATCATTAAAAATTCACATTAATTCCAACAAGATGAGAATTTGGTTCCATCTTTTGAGACTACCTTTTTCTGGTAGAGGTCTTTGAAAAGTATGACCTAGAATTACAGATGATGCCTAAAGGCATTAAGGATATGAAAACATATGAAAATCTTATACTGGTAGCCTTTTTATGAGGGAAGGTTTGAATGTATCTGTTTAGATGCATTTCAGGTTTAACATATAAAACAGGTTTTTTTGTTATGGGTGCAGTACATTCTACTTAGCTATGTTTTTTTAATAATCCAAATCAGGATCACTTAATGCTGAGCTAGTCTTATGGGAAAATAGTATTTCCTATATAAATATAAATGCAGGCCTGAAATGCTGCCTTTGAACTTTAAGAGTTTCTCTTCACTTCTCTGATGCTGCTATATATGGACTAGATGTAACCTTGGGAATTGGGCAGATTGATTCTTGCAGTCTTTTTGAATAATTAACTTGGCAATTACAGTCCTTTGATCCTAATTGGAAAATTTACCTGTTTTGGAAGATACATGCTAATTTTCAGGAGGGCAGTGGAGCTAGAAATTGCATAATTTTTGTGTAGAGGGGCCATCTTCTCTCACCTCACCCCTTGGGTAGGCTTTTGTACTTTTTTAATGGGTATGGGAAAAACAGAAATTCTTCATCTGTTAAATTCCTGCAAGGCAGCTATTACAGCACAAGGCATTGCCAGAATAGCTATCAGCTCTTGTTAAGAAAGCTTGATGATTAAGTATGGAAAATTTGTAGTGCCAGACAGAGGGAGACTGCGTGTAGAAGTGTATATATGGGTATGAATGATTATTGTGCTTTGCATCTGGACAGATCCCAAATCCTGAAGTTGTTTGGAGTAATTTGGAATGGATTGCCATGTAACTGATGTATAGTGGATTGTGCTAATTTGCTGAGTTATGAATTAAACCTGTCTGTGACACTCCAATCCCAGTCCGTTGCGCCAGAGTTGCAGATATTGCTGCCACAAAAAGTAGGGAAGGTGGGGGAGCCTCTGATGTTTTCACATAACACCCCTGGTGAGGGAGAAAGCGAGGAAGAGAATTGGATTTAGCAATTCTCAGAATAAAGTGATTCTTATGAGGAGACGGCCCTCTGTCCCCAGTCATGGGTTGAAAGATCATGGGGAAGGGCCTCTTGGGCACTAATTATGCAGTGCAGGGCTGGCCAAAGCATTTGAAGGATAGAATGGCGGGAGCAAATATCATCAAATTATGAGTGCAAAAGACGGTGCTGAGAAAGTGTTCTGAGCCAACAGTTACTACAGGCCCAAAGGAAAGGTTGCCTATGACTGACATCACCCTCAGATAACAGGCTCACCCTCACATCCACTAACTGCAGTACATAGGTGACTTCACTAACCATTCATGGCCATTTTGGCTTGGACTAGAGGAGAGAAGGGACCTCTGGCTTCCGCAGAAGCATCTCCGCACATATTTACTGCCTAAGCATCACTTTCTGAAGCGATTAATCAGGCTCCTTATAAACCCTGATTTACCACTCTCTTGGAAGGCTGGAAAAACAAGAATGACAGCAACAAATAATATGGAGAGGGCTTTGTGTGCGTCACATGTGTTCTTCCTCTACGTCTAGATATATACTGGCTCTTCAACCAAAACCTTTGGCTACAAGGGGGAAAAGAAGAGCCGGTATATATTTAGACGTAGAGGAAGAACACACGTGACGCACACAAAGCCCTCTCCATATTATTTGTTGCTGTCATTCTTGTTTTTCCAGTGAAACATACCAGGCATCTGTTGCCACACCCCACCTGATGATCCCTCTCACTTCCTTTCCCAAGCACCCAACCTGTGCCTGACAGGCACTTCTCAGGCTACTTTTAAACACAAGTTTAATTGGGTCTCAGAATAGTAGTGCTGTTTTGGGACAGTGCTAAACCCATATCCAAAAAAAGCCTGGCTTTCAGCTGGTGGCCCTTTAACTCAGCTCTGCCCCAGCCCACATTAAGGAGAGTGATTGAAGGATGTTTTTCCCTACTGGCTGGTGGGAGGCCAGGTTAACCCAGGAGGATCCCCCAATTGCTCCCCTTAACTTGGCCTGTGCTAAACTGTAAGAACAGTATTCCTTGGCCTCACTGCTGAGACAGAATAGGAGTCAGCAGCAAGGGCACTGCAGACTATGTTTGCATGCTGCCTCAAAGACCAGAGGAAAACACCTTGAGGAAGGTCCCAAAGGGTTGCCCTTCATCTGGGCACTGGGGTTGCTCTTACCAGAAGAGGTGGCCAAGAGAGGGTCATCAGGGTATTCTGGGCAAGGCATACCACTTTTCCCTCCTTATGCACAGGACCATCCAGTCCCACTCCCTTGAGAATTGAAACTGTATGATTTGCAAGGTCCTTTGTGGTGGAGGTGTGCCCTGTGGCCAGAGCTTCCCTGGAAAAATGTTCAGAAGGCTGGGAGGGAGAGATGGATTTTTCAGAGGCATTCTGACTATCAGAATCACAGCAGTTGGGCGCTTTCCCAGGCAAAGAACAGAAAAGAGAAGCCTGTGTCTGAAGAGGAGTTAAAATAGTTGAAATCCCAGGGAAAACATTCAGGGCTATGTTAAAGATTCTTGAAATAATGGAAGTGAAGCCCTTTTCATTGTAAATAATACTCAGGGTTATTTCTGGTGTGATTGTAGGCCCAGTTCAATGAGCTTTTGCTTGAGTAAGTGCTGAAGAAAGCATGTGTATGAAAACAATATATTCATTATATGCCTGGAAACCCTCAGTGGCCAAATGCTTAAGTACGCAGATGTGGGTTAGAGGGAGGCAAGAAGGGACTTGTGAAAATGTATTTGTGTGTGTCTGGAAAAACTCTAACTGCAGTAAGAGTAGATTTCAACATCTGTAACAAGTAATTGCAATGAGATGGGTATATCATGATTCTTGATATGGAATGGATTTTCCCCCCAAATATCCCTATTTTCTTAAATAAGCAATAAAATAAGAGGCGATCTGCTTGCACAGCTGGGAATTTAAACTACTTTGTCAAAGGACTCGGTCAGTATTGCTTATACTGTAACTATGTCTAGCACACCCAATATGTCTTCTGGCCAAACATGGCTTTTCAAATAACTGTTTTAATAATTGCTGACCTTTTCAGTCTAATTGTTCCATTTGTTGGAGCCAGGTAATGTAGTGAAGACCTTCGCTGAATATCTGAATAGGCTGGCTGAGATGGAATGAAACAGGTGAGATGGAGAAGCGTGAGTGATCTGGTGGTTAGGTGTGTATGTCTCTTGTGGATGGAATCACATTTCTTCCCACCCTAAGGGAGCAGGGTTGCCATTACTCAGTCGTATGCTTCACATGAGCCTAGCATGCCAAGAGGTAGCGCACTGCACACCGTTGCCATTTTCATTGCTTTCCACAAGTAGAAAATGATTTTCAGCAGTGAGTCTCCTTTAAGGTTTTAGCGTGTCTGTTTCCCTTCTTGAGAGAGAAATACTGTGTGTATGGCAGTATCCTGGATTGATGATGGCTGGAACCACGGCTATCTTTTTATCTGCTTTAGTTGGTGTACCAGTTGAATTGCTCTTTCAGAAATCAGTGTCCTGTCCCTTTTCTGCAGGACTGTGTAAGTTACCAGCTTGATGACTACAACACACTTGGTGAGGGGTTGCCTTTGTAGACAGTTTGGAAACTTCTGCTAGTCTTGAATGTTGCAGCATTCTTGTACCAGACCTTGAGAGAGCTCAACGGGTTACTTGATAGTTTTCAGATTAAATTCAAGCATTAAACATATCTAGGGGACATATTGTTCCCAATGCGTCTCTCCTCATCCCAACCATAACTTTTAAATTTAAAGATTCTTGTTTTTTTTTTCAAGTACCAATGTCTTATAAGGTAAGATAAGACTCTCCTACTAGGATGAGGGATGAATAGAACACTAAAGATAAATAACCATATTTATCTTCATATTCCTTTATACTTATCTTTATACTCCTGAAGTATACTCCTTTACTATAGGAAGTAAACATACAGTGGAAAATTATAATGCATAGTGTTCATACAGTCTTTTTCAAATATTGCTTTATATCATTATCCTAGTAAAACTTACTGGGAATTAAGTAAAGTAAAATCTTCTTCAAATTAAGCTCAACACATGGTGACTCCTTGGATGCATCTATGTAATTTTCCAGGAAAAAAAAAATAGAAGTGATTTGTCATGGTCTTCTCTCATGTTCTTCAATTTCTGAACCTAGATCACAGCCCTGGAATTGCTGGAGGTCTCCCATCCAGATACTTCTCAGACCTGACCCTGACCCCAGACAAGGTTGGCCAGGCGCTGTCACCCACTGGGACTTTGACATGGTGCACTTTATGGAAAAACAACAACCACCACCTTCACCCAGCCTTGCTGTGCCTTCATGCCTCCCTGCACTTTTTATTTATTTATTTATCATATTTTTATCACCGCCCATCTCCCCCACATTGGGGACCCTGGGCGGTTCACAGTAAAAACAATTTAAAATTCAATAAAATTATAAATAATACTAATATTTCAATAAATATAAAATACAATAAAATCCAAATAAGGGCAGATCAAATTCAGCCCATAAGGGATAAGGCTGGTCCCTGCAGGGCTAGGGAACTAACCAGCCCCAAGAATGGCTCTTCCTCTCCCCAGTCCAAGCATGGTGACAAAACCAGGTTTTCAGCTGTTTTCTGAAGTCCAGAAGAGGGGGGGCTAACCACATTTCTGGGGGAAGGATGTTCCAAAGGGCGGGAGCTGCTGCAGAGAAGGCCCGCCTCCTGGACCCCACCAGATGGAATTCTCTTGCAGACGGGGTCTGTAGCATGCCCTCTCTGCATGACCGGGTGGGATGGGTTGATGTGACAGGGATGAGATGGTCCCTTAGGTAACCTGGACCCATGCCATGTAGGGCTTTAAAGGTGATAACCAACACCTTGAATTGGACCTGGAAGCAAACTGGCACCCAATGCAGCTCGCGGAGCAGCGGAGTTATATGTGCTGATCTTGAAGCACCTAAAATCATCCGCGCAGCCTCATTTTGGACCAGCTGTAGCTTCTGGATACTCTTCAAGGGTAGCCCCATGTAGAGCGCATTACAGTAGTCTATATGGGAGATGACCAGGGCATGAGTGACCATTCGAAGGGCCTCTCGCTCCAGGAAGGGGCATAACTGGCATACAACACGAAGTTGTGCAAAGGCCCTTCTGGCCACGACTGCCACCTGCTCTTGGAGCAGGAGTCGTGAGTCCACGAGGACCCCCAAGTTACGCACTGGCTCTGTCTGGGGCAGTGCAACCCCATCCAGAACTAAAGATGGCAAATTCCTGGGAACCGAGGGGCCATTAACCCGCAGCCACTCTGTCTTACCAGGGTTCAGCTGAAGCCTGTTGTTCCCCATCCAGACCCCAACAGCCTCCAGGCACCTGGAAAGGGCAGCCACAGCATCACTTACTTCCCCCACCCCCATCACTTTCTTTCCTCACTGCTATTGTGAGAGTCTTTTGGAGTGGGTGGCTATAATAAATCTAATAAACCAACCAACGAATGTGTTGTAGGAATAGTGGTTTGATCTTTGGAGTGATTTATCCTCTCATCTTCTTAAAAGTGTGTTTGTGTAATTTTGTGCTACATGCCTTTTCAGCTGAAGATAGGTTCATAGTCTTCAAATTGACACTCTCCATGGTACATGTTACTGCTACTTTTCGTTTCCCCATTGGACAGAAATGAGAATTGCAGGCTGCCATACACAGCAAATACCAAGAACACACCAAATTGGGGATGATTGCAGCCTCAAAGAATGTAAAATATGTGTGTGGTAATGCAGATACTCTTGAATTGAACATATAGTTGGTGACAAAGCCAACTTTATCTCTGACTTACAAGACTTGTGCTCTAGCCATGTTGATGTAGTGATTTGCATGCCTGTCAGGCTCTAACCCCAGAGCTACGACTTGGTTCAGTAAACTCAGAAGGGTCTGGCCTGGTTTGGTTTTTATCAGAGAAAAAGGCAGAAAGTTACGGACAGGACGGAATCTCGGAGTTCAAGGACGCTCCTATGCCGAAAGGTCTGGTCAGCGGACAAAGTGCTAATGCCAAGGCATCACAACCTTTGAATGAAAACAGAAAGGATGGTGGCACCTTGAATGGCCCCACTAAGCTCCCTTCTTTTTGCTAAGCAGATGAAATATGCAGGTCCCTTTGTGTGGCAGAAAGAGCTGTAGAGGAGGAGAACAGAGTTGAAACTCAAAGGAGAAAGCGTATCCATTTGGTCATAGTTAATGTGAAAGAAAGAAATGGGAGATTGCTTGGTACAGAGAGTGGGGGGCAGGGCAGTGTGCTGCAGGCAGTGCTAGCTGGCCACACCGAGAGAAAGCTGATCTGACCATTTAGATTTTTTTTTACAATTTTGGCAAGTCCAGCCCTACCATGGTATAAGGCTTTCTGATCTGGGCTGCAAAAATCTGGACAATGACTAGATGGCAGTGGAGAGACACAGAACCCTCTATCTCCTTGCTACCTTCTAGTGATTATTTGCATTTCTGTTGCCCAGAGCAGGTAGCCCTATGCCATGGAATGGCATGAAGGAGGAGCTTCAGAAAGTAGTTTCTTAAAATGCCCCCTTTCCACCCAGGAATAATAGCAATAGCAATAGCAATAATACAGCCATGGCATGCCCTACAACTGGGCAGAAACATCATGTTTTCCTTTGGGAAAGGAACTTCACTCTTGAAAGGAAAAACATTTTTCCTTTAAATTGGCTCAAAATGTGCTGTTACTGAGAGCAGAGTACCAAATGGGCCCCTCCCTGCAAACCAAGTTGTACCTGAGACAGAAGAATCTCCAATGTCCCTCTCTGAGGTTAAGTTTAGTGCAGCACAAAAAATTATAATAATTTAAGCACTAATCATTTAAGCAACCCCTGCACATTATGCTATTCCTAATCACTTGCCTGAGGTAGCTACTTCATTCTGTCTTTGGCCAAAGAGGGACTGTTTGGTACTAATGAGAGCCATGTTTATGCAATAATCACAGCAGATGGTAAGACCTACTCACCACAACTGATTTTGAAAAAGCTAAGCAGGATCTGACCAGACTAGTTTTTAGAGGGAAGTCCACCAGGAAATGCCACTACCATAGACTAAACTGGGAGCATGAAAAAGCACCTGCAAAGAAGTAAGGAGCAAACTATTTTTGTATTGCTGTAAAAAAATAACATGGAAGTTTCCATGAAGTTACCTGGAGTCCAAACTGACTTGACAGAGAATTTACATTTTATATAGAATGCAGTCCTTGTTGACAGCAATCTTAGATGCTATCTGGAACATAAATGAGCCACCGTAAACCTCTGGTGAAGTAGTGTTTTCATATAATTCTAAAAATAAAGAGCTTTTCATGAATGTCAGCTCAGAGATTCAAGAATGTATGCAGGTGCCCTGTAGATATTTTGCAGTTGGTTTAGGACTTGTTTTTCTGTCCAGCCCTCCTGTAACATTTAAAGCCCACAGCATGTGGTGGCTTGCTGCAGCACAAAACCGATTCCTATCAAATGGTTTACAAGAGGCTGGTACTTGTGCTTCAGCTGTCCCTTACCAGGGACAATTCTTATTTTCAGGTCCTTGCTAAAAGTAAAACTCATCCTTATTTTGCTATATCTTTGCCTTTTGGGAAGACACTAATTTACTTTTATTCTTTAAAGTGAGAATTACTAAAGCTGTGACTCCACCAGTTTCAGTTCCTTTTATAATGTTAACTTTGAGCTCTCAGATGTTGACCTACAGCTCCCAGCATCCCCAGCTGGCATGGCCAAAGGTAGGGGATATAAGAAATTTTAATCCAACAACCTCTGGGGCAAGGCAGGAAAATTTGCCGTTGAAGCTCAGAACAATGTATGAATATGTCTTGTCCCTAGTACAGATTTCTCTCAGTTGCTATTGGTCAGACAGCTTGTATAAGGTACACAGTAGATGTTGTGTGATATGCAGCTCATGATTTTGGGACTTGCTGCATATTGACGGTCTTTACCAATTCTTAAATTTTTGCAAAGCTTTTTTGGTGCCACAGCATATAAAGTAAATAAAGTATAGCATTCAGTAGTGTGGAAGAGCAGGAATGCTGTTTAAGAGTTGTTCAATTTCAGGTAAGAATGCTGACATTGTACAAGATATGGCAATTTTGAAAGACTTCCAAAGGGCATCAGTTGAGGTGTTTTTTTTTTAAGTATTTAATTTTAAAGATCTGCAGATGCCATCTGAAGATGTCACAAGATGTCACTTTGGCATCTATGGGTGCCATGTTACTAACTCCTGACATAAATAATGAATGTTTGGTTTAGTTTGGCCACAGATGTAATAAAGCTAGTCTGTGCAGCTTGCCGGAGCTTTAAAGAAAGAGATCAGGGACAGAATTATGTTAAGGCGGCCAGAATTGAAATTAAATGCGTTTAGAAGTATCTCCTCCACGTTGGTTAAGTGATAATCTGTTCTGAATTACCCTGTTCCATCTGGAGAATGAAGATTTGGCTGCATCTGAAACAGACTCATAATAAAACCATTTAAGGGTCTTGCTGAATAGATAAATAAGAAAATAATTCCCTGCTGAGGAAGATGGAATTTAGGCGGTTTGGGTCTGATTTCACTGACATTAAATAATACCTGTTAACTTTTTTGTAAAAAGTTTTACAAATTACCATTTTACCTCTTTTTTTTTTTTAAAGTCTGGTATTAGGGAAGATTAAAATGCATTACTTCTCGCCTTTCAGCAAACCTTAGAGAGATAAAGAGGCTGCTGTGTTAATCTCTTTTTGTCTCTTATTTAATAAGGTAGCCAGCCACAGTTTGATCTTTCTGATTCCAGAGTAAATAAAAAGCTTGCATTTCACAGTCTGGATTTGCCTGTTTCCAGAAGAGTAATATCTTCTGTTCCAAATTCAAGCCTTGAAATCTCACGTTTCCTTAATTTTAGTGCCATTCATGGGCACATCCATATAGTTTCCTTGGCAACAATGAGTTTTACATTCATTCTGGATGCTCTTTTGACTTCCCAGGTGACCTTACAGCCCTGGGATTCCTAAGTGGTCTCCTGTCCAAGTACTAGTAAGGCCTTACCCTGCTTATCTTCCTAGGGGTAGAGGAAAGAGGGAATGGCCTTGAGGAACAGGAGGAAGAGCTGCTGCCAAGGCAACAGTCAGGTAAGCTAGTCTTGTGCCCGTTCCAAGAAAGTAACTTGAGAAAACATCTCAGGAAGGCCCCTCCTTCGTTCACACAAGGATAAAGTGAGGGGTGGAAGAAACACATTCAGACTTGCAAGATTCTGTTACTGTCGCTGTTACAATAATAGTAGTCCTGACCTATGTGGGCTTGGTTTCTTAGTCTGGTCTACTTTATAGGACTGACACAAGTCTAGACAAGGTTAACCTGCTCTAAAGCTGTGCTCTATTATTTTAATGAGGAAACTTGTTTTTAGTTGCCAAGACTGTTAATCTGCTTTTACCCCTAGCTTTTTCCTTGTGGGGAAGATTGATGTGACTTGTACGTGCCTGCATTTGGACGCAAATAAGTCCAAAGGTGTGATGCAAAATGAGTGAGAGGAAGACTGAACAAGAGGAGAATAGAGATGAAATGAAAAAAGGGAGACTGGAAAGAATGATGTCTCGAATCTCTAACACTTGGTACATACATGCACATACCCATTTATATTAAATGAACAGAACCTAAGCAAGATCAAAACTCTGTCCCTTTCCTGCTTAACGCCAGTCAAAGGAAGGATGAAGTTTACAAGGAAAGCTCTACAGCAGCTTCTCCCAGCTGCTGATCTCATCCTTCTCTAAACCTGGTACATGATGGGCTGTGCTGATTGCTGATGATGAGAGGTATAACATTCACGGATCTAGAGAATGCAAGGTCAGGAAAGTCTAAAATATATGAACCTCTCTTAATAACTGGCTTTGAAGGTCCTCTGCTAGGATACTGGATAGCAAGTGAGCTGAGGTCCTCTGAGGATGATTTAGATATTTGAATTATATCTGTTGTTCAAATTGTAAACATCTTGGAGCAGTTTATAGTTTAAAACAACAACAGGAAAAATACAGAATACAAAGATTTTAAAATAAATATATTTCACTGGCCTTTAAAGGCCAGCTAAGGACATTGGTCTTTACAGGTTTTCTAAAGGCAGAGAGAATTGGACTTATAGGATGATGAGCACCAATTATTTTATTGTGTGGCAACTGAGTTAAACAAGATTATTTATAACGCTGTTAATAGGTATTCATCACATCAAAGTATGCTTTGCCCCAGTCAGTTGTAATTATGTTCTGCACCATCATCCAGCTAAACAAGAATCTCTGAGCTGATCCAGTTTCACCTCACATGTGTTGTCTCTATTGATAAGAACTAAGGAGGTGGGAGAAGGAAGCCAAATATATCATCAGTGTTGCAGCAGCAGTGGCTCAAGGTATGGGGAGAGTAACTTTTGTATAATATGAATCTGACAGTATGGGAAGGGTTGGGAAAAATGTCTGCCTCAAATCTGTCAATGCAGAGAGCAGTAGATTAGATGGCTGAAGATCTGACTTCATTTACACCAGTTTCAAACTATGTATGTACCTGGAGACCATCTCCCACTATTTGAAAACCAGGAATGAGGTTTATTCATTTATTTGATTCATCCGGCCAACTGTTATACTTATTGGGACAATTCCAGAAGGCTAGTCAATAATTCTAGATGTTATTTAAGACCAGCTATAAGAATGACTCCTTGGTTTGTTTGTTTGTTTGTTTGTTTTTGGTGCCTTTGAGTCATTTTTGACTCCTGGTGACTTCCTGGACTAATTCCTTTTTCAGAAGATTTTTCAGAAGTGGTTTGCCCTTGCCTCCTTCCTAGGCCCAAGAGAAGTGACTGGCCCAAGGTCACCCAGTTGGTTTCGTGCCTAAGGCAGGACTAAAACTCACAGTCTCCTGGTTTCTAGCTTGATGCTTTAACCACTGCACCAAACTGGCTCCCTGTTACCCATCTAAAATAGAAAAAGCTAATTGTTTTTGGTTTGGGGTGAAATTTTATTTTTTTGTGAAATAGCAACAAAATATAATAAACAAGGGGGAAAATACAGCCCTGATTGTACTAGTTTGCTGTAGTGGTTAAGATGCTGCACTAGAATCTGGGAGATCATGAGTTCCAACCCTTTCTTAGGCACAGAAGTTGGTTGGGTGACTCTGGACCAGTGACTCTCCCTCAGCCCAACTCACCTCAAAGAGTTGTTGTTGTGAGGAAAATAGAAGGAGGGACCATTATATATACCTCAAATTGTACAAAATAGAGGTGGGATATAAATCTAGTAAATGAATGAATGGATAGATAGATAGATAGATAGATAGATAGAAATTGTGATGAAAAGCAGGAAAGACAACATATTTGATTCTCCTGAATTAGTTAAATCAAGAACTCACTGCTGGATTTGGATATTGCCATCACACCCTACCTAGACTGTAATCTGCAACTTTCTGTAATGGTTGCCTATTCTAAAACACCATCAGACTCATGAGCAGGAATTCAAAGATATCTGATTTATTAAAGAATAGTATGCAGGATCACAGAGAAAGCTGCGAATGATGAAAGCGTGCCAAATTCAAACTAAAAACCCTCAGTGCAAATGAAATCCCCACCCCCCGTAGAGTTTTCTCAAGTTCACAATCCCAGGTGCTCCTAACGGTTTCTGATGGTCTGTGGGAAAAGTCCTTGAGCAGAGAAAATAACCCAAACACATTCCATTGTACTGATTTCACATACAGAGTTTGGTACAAGGTCTCACAGCAGCTCCCTCCCAAACAGAAATGCTCGTCAGTGCCATGGCATGTGAAACGTTATGATGTATAAACTACACTGAATTGGTGAACATGACATACTGCCCCCCCAAAATAAAGAATACATTAAGCAGCAGGCTTCAAAGGATAAGCAAGGTGGAAACAGTTAACTAAATCAGGAGCGTTAACATGGTGGGCAGACACCCATTCAGGATGAGGAAAGTGTTTCCATCGGACTAGATACTGTAGGGTGCCTTGAAGCTTGCGAGAATCAACAATGTCCTTGACTTCAAAGTGTTGTTGGCCGTCAATCATAATTGGAGCAGGAGGAGGTTGGTGCCAACGCGGTGAGTGGTGCACAGCCTTAAGCAAGCTGCAATGGAAAACAGGGTGCAAGCATTTCAAATTGTGAGGCAGTTCCAATTTAACAGTAACTGGATTGACAAGATGAACAATAGGAAAAGGACCAATGAATTTGGGAGCAAGTTTTTTAGAGGGTTGAGGTGATTTTATAAATTTAGTAGATAGATACACCTGATCCCCAACTTTGAAGTCGTGTTGTAAAGAGTGATGCTTATCAGCTTGAGACTTGTAAGCAGCCTGGGTGTCAGCCAAAGCTTGTTGAATTACTAGCCAGGAATCAGACAGTTAAACAGCCCAGTCAGACACAGAACATGTTTGGGAAGGGGGCTGTGGCAGTTCAGGGATGGGAACAAAGTCGTGACCAGAAACCACGCGAAAAGGGGTTTGTCCGGTACTTTGATGCACAGCATTGTTGTAAGCAACTTCAGCAAAATGTAACAACTCCACCCAGTCGTCCTGATGGTAGTTAATGGATGCTCTAAGAAATTGTTCAAGAGTGGAGTTCAAATTCTCAGTAGAACCGTCAGTCTGTGGATAGGATGGTGTGGACAGTGCTTGTTTAGTGTCAATCAATTTTAAAAATGATTTCCAAAATTGGGAAGTATACTGTGTGCCGCGATCAGAGATTAAATGGGAGGGGCTACCGTGGAGGTGGTAGATGTGGTGGAGAAATAGGCGTGCTAATTGTGGGGCCGACGGGATGAATGCACATGGAATGAAATGAGCTTGTTTAGAGAAAAAATCCTTTACAACCCAAATGACAGTTTTCTTCTGACTGGGAGGTAGGTCCACAATGAAATCCATAGAAATCTCGTCCCAGGGGTGAGACGGGCTGGCCACTGGCTGTAGAAGCCCCTGTGGTTTCCCCCCTTTTCGTTTTGACATGGCACAAACAGGACAGGAAGCAACATAGTCTTTTACATCATGTCTTAAGGTTGGCCACCAAAATTGACGGCGAATCAAATGCAAGGTTTTGACAAAACCAAAGTGTCCAGCAAGTTTATCATCATGGGAATGCTGCAAAACATCAGCTCGTAAAGTTTCAGGCATATAAAGGCGGTGTTCCACCCACACCAGACCGTTTTCAAAAGAAACATTGTCTCTATTAGCTAGCAACCAAGTGTCAGATTTCAGTGCCTGGAGAAAGTCCTTCTGTAACTGACAAGGAACTTACACTTTCCGCTTCCCAGACTGGGCTGGGGGCGGGGTTGCCTACGCACAGGTTTGGCTCCGAGTGACAGCAGCCAAGCCCAGTTGTGGTTCAGTGAGAACAGTCCCAACCACATCTGCCACCTGGTCAAGGTCCTGAGGTAACCGTAACAAAGCATCAGCCAGAAAGTTTTTCTTTCCTGGAAAATTTTTTAACTGGAAGTTAAAGCGACTGAAAAACTGAGCCCAGTGAATCTGTTTAGGGCTGAGATGTCGTGGGGTGCGGAGGGCTTCCAAATTCCTGTGATTGGTCCAAACCTCGAAAGGGCATTTAGCGCTTTCAAGGAGATGGCGCCAGGTTTCTAAAGCTGCTTTTACAGCAAATGCCTCCTTTTCCCAAACATGCCAACGGCGTTCTGTTTCAGAAAATTTCCTGGATAGATAAGCGCAGGGCTTTAAGTGATTTTCTGAATCCCTTTGTAACAAAATAGCCCCAATAGAGGAGTCAGAAGCATCAACTTGGACCACAAAGGGGCGTTCAGGATCAGGGTGCTGTAGAATAGTCTCAGCAGTGAAAAGGGTTTTTAATTTCTCAAATGCTGCCTGGCATTCAGTCGTCCAATTCAGCACTGCCCCAGGGTTTTTTACTTTGCGTGTCTTCCCCAAGCCCTTGGTATGGAGTAAATCAGTGAGGGGCAGAGCAATCTCAGGGAACCCCTGGATAAATTGCCAATAGTAATTACTGAACCCTAGGAAACTTTGTAATTGCCTCCGGGTGCAGGGATGTTCCCAACTTAAATTCGCCTGAATTTTTGCAGGGTCCATTTCTATACCCTGGTCAGACACTTGATAGCCCAGATAGTCAAGTTGGGTTTTGTGAAACTCACATTTGGAAAGTTTGGCATAGAGTTTGGTATCTCTAAGTTTCTGTAACACCTGTCTGAGGAGGCATTTGCGTTCCTCCTCGGTTTCAGTGTAAATGAGAACATCATCTAAATAAACCAGGACCCCTTTAAACAAATGATCATGTAATACTTCATTAATCAATTGCATGAAGACTCCGGGTGCCCCTGCCAACCCAAAAGGGAAGACTTTGTACTGAAACGATCCTAGTGGGCAATTAAAAGCAGTTTTCCACTCATCCCCAGCTTTTATGCGAATGCGGAAATAGGCTTCGTGAAGATCAAGTGTGGAGAAAATCTTGCCCTTTGACAAGTGAGCTAACATGTCCTTCATGAGGGGTAGAGGGTACTTGTTGACAATATGGAATTTAACCCTCGATAGTCCATAGAGAGTCGAAGCGTGCCATCTTTCTTTTCCCGGAATAACACAGGAGCCCCAACTGGGGAATTAGCAGGTTCAATAAACCCCCTTGACAGATTTTTGTCAATGAAGTCCTGTAATGCCTCAAGCTCCTTCTGAGTCATTGGATAGATTTTTGGCTTGGGCAATTGAGCATTGGGGACCAACTCTATTGCACAGTCAGTTTTCCGGTGGGGGGGTAACTGATCTGCCTCCATCTCCCCAAATACGTCTGCAAATTCTTGGTATTGAGCAGGCAAGCCTTCTAAATGTGGCAGGTCAGGGTGCGGCATGGCGATCGTTGCCCTTCCAACCCCCGCACATGCAACTATCTCCGCTGTAGGAGCTTGGTAAAATCCATCTGTTAAAGTCACAGTTCTGTGCTCCCAGTTTATATAGGGGCTTCGATAGGTCAACCATGGGATCCCCAGGATTACCAAGGGATTGCCAACAGGTGCTACAATGAATTTCAAAGTCTCACGGTGGCTGCCCATTTGCATTGCCACAGTTCCAGTGAAATGGGTTGCTGTCACCGCCCCCCCCCCCCCCTGCTGTTGAACCATCCAACCGTGTGAAGATCAAAGGATGCTGGAGGGGGAAACTAGGCAGGTCCAAAGCAGCAACCAGATCAGGGTGAATTAAACACCTGGAACACCCAGAGTCAACTAAAGCCCATACCTCTGTAGTTTTTGTGTGGGAGCCCAATTTCACTTTTACTGCTAAAGTGGGACAGTCAGCACTCACCATAGCATCTTCGCACCCATCCTCTTCCACCTGCCTGCTGGCACCCTTCATGGCAGGTGGCTGGCATTTCCTGCCGGCTCCTTAGAGTCATTGTCAGCCTCTCCCGAGAAGTGGATTACTTCTTCAGTGTTGGCTGACCCTTTGGCTGCTGTCATTCGCTGCGAGGGGGGGGGCGATTTGGCCGGCAGCTTCCCCGCTCGATCTCCAGCCTTGGCTTTTGGCCAATCAGCTGCTCGATAGCCCTCCTTTCCACATGGGAGACACTGACCCCTCGCGTAGCACCGATCTCTCTCCTCATCCCATGCTCTATAGCTTGGCTGGGCAGCAGTTGCAGCACTTCGGGGTCCCCTCATGGTGGCGGGTGGTTTTTCAGATTTTCTACTTTGCATGAAGGTATGCTGAGCGTGCTCAGCCTTGCCTGCCAGACAGATCCAGTCGTACAATGATTCGGGGTTGTCTCTACACAAAGCCCAACGCAGGATGTCCCGGTTGAGTCCCTCTTTAAAATGCTCTATTAGAGTGGACTCAGACCAGTCAGTGATTTTCCCAGCCAGAGCTTTAAACTCTAGGGCGTAATCAGCTACTGACATTTGGCCCTTGGTGAGATCCTTCAGCGCCTTCTTAGCTCTTGCTTTGGCCAGAGGATCTTCAAAATGCAGCTTTAACGCCCACATGAAATCATTGAAATAATCAAGTGCAGGGGAGTCAGCATCACTTAATTGAACATACCAGTTAGCCACTTGACCCTTCAACTTGGTGGCAATGGGAGTTATTTTAGCCTCTTCGAAAGGGAAGCATGCCCCAAACTGCCTCATATAACTTTTAGCATTAGTTAAAAAGAAAGATAACTTTGTTGGATCCCCATCAAACTTGACAGAAAAGTCTCTCACTCCACCTCCGGTTGGAGTGGAACCAGCAGTCACTTGAGTGGTTGGGCCCCAGGTTACAGTAGCTTTCCCTTTTCGGGGTGGGGATACTGAAGATCGGGCTCTGCGGGGTGGAGATTCATCCCGGAGCCGTCTCCAGCCCTGCTCCGCCGGCGGTCTGGATGGGAGGATGGGGGATGGTTGCGGGAAGCTGGGATCTCCTCTGCACCTCCCCTGCCCCTCCAGTGACAAAGACAGGTTTCTCAACATGTACTCCATCGATTCTATTTTGGCTTCCACCACTCTTAGTCTCTCAGGGGTTCGAGAGTCCCCTCTCCTTCGCGTGCCCGGTTTCCTCTCAGTTGACACCGTAGTAGATTCTTTGCCTGGGGTTAGCGGGAACTGATACTTCCAGGACGTCCCTGATGCCCTTGGTTGGGGTTCCCCCACTTCATCCAAGGTGATCAACTCTGCGAGCAATTCGCTAGGTGCCGGTTGCTTTGGCTCTTCCCCATTGTCAGATTCCTCTGCATCAGAATTGGAATTTGATTCATCCCTTGACAGGTCTCGGGATTCTGAAGGTTCTGGGGTGAGATTCAGTTCTCCGCTCTTGACCGTCGACTCGGGCATCAAGCTAGCCGTCTCCTCGAGTCCCCCGGTTGTGGATTTTGACTCAGCCATCGTTAACTATTTTCCCTCACAAGAGACTGATCTTGGTAGGAGCTAATGGTACAGCTTTGGGATTATCAGCTTTCTGTAATGGTTGCCTATTCTAAAACACCATCAGACTCATGAGCAGGAATTCAAAGATACCGATTTATTAAAGAATAGTATGCAGGATCACAGAGAAAGCTGCGAATGATGAAAGCGCGCCAAATTCAAACTAAAAACCCTCAGTGCAAATGAAATCCTCGCCCCCCGTAGAGTTTTCTCAAGTTCACAATCCCAGGTGCTCCTAACGGTTTCTGATGGTCTGCGGGAAAAGGCCTTGAACAGATAACATAACCCAAACACATTCCATTGTACTGATTTCACATACAGAGCTTGGTACAAGGTCTCACAGCAGCTCCCTCCCAAACAGAAATGCATGTCAGTGCCATGGCATATGAAACATTACGATGTATAAACTACATTGAATCGGTGAACATGACACTTTCCAAGATTGGAGACATTCCACTGTTGATTCCATCTATAAAAAAGGGATTGGACTGATTCAGCCAACTGCATCCATGTATTAGAAACAACCTTATGTGTGTCATCTCCATGGGAAAATTTTGGATTGAACAAGATAATATTCTTAGCTGAGGATCAGGCTGGATTCAAGAGAGGAAGGTCAGTGATCAGTGTCTAATTTTGCATTACTGAGTTAAGAAATACCATAGTATTTCATGGGGGTCTTTATTTCATTTTTAATCACAGCCAACATTTAACTCAATCACCAGAGACAGACTATAGACAAAGCTGAACAATTCTCTACTGATAGATGGCTGTTACTGCTAATTAAGTTAATATATGACAGCACCTCTGTGCAAGTTAGATACAATTTCTAAGGCAATTGTATCTGATCTGACTGGATTCTTACATATAATTCCTACTGCAAAATAAATTAAGCAAAGCTGCATATTGACTCCTCTCTTTTCAGCATCAATATTAACTTTATAGTACACTCCCTAACCAAAAGTAAGCCTCATCTCCTTATAATGTCCAGCAAGCCGATATTGTAGCTGTGGTCCCATATGCTGATCTTCTCAACAACTTTGGAAAGCCGAAGAAGAGGGCTTCAGGTCTTCTCATATGTTTGGAGAAAAACTTACTGTAGCTATAAATTATCAAAAAGAAAAATTATGGAGAAATAGGAGACACAGCCAAAGATGGCGGAGTCCTGTATTGGATATAATATAGAGCAGGTCATGACATTCATATACCTTGGGATTGTTTTCCATGTTTCCGGCACCTGGAATACACAAGTAAGATCTGCAG
Source organism: Candoia aspera (assembly GCF_035149785.1). Classification (NCBI taxonomy): domain Eukaryota; kingdom Metazoa; phylum Chordata; class Lepidosauria; order Squamata; family Candoiidae; genus Candoia; species Candoia aspera. The sequence continues at coordinate 179,585,184 of NC_086153.1, forward strand.
AAGAAAGAGTTCAAAGAAGCACTAGGACTAATCTTAGGGTGGTAATTGTATACTAGGCACACTTAAGTTAGAGCTATAATAACTGCTCAAATGGTATATGCAACTCAAAATTGTATCTAGAAAGCTTATTAACTACTAAATACTGTACAGTAAAATAAATAAATTATACTTAGAATGGTCCAGTACATTTCAAAAGCTTCTTTGTGCTGGGAGTCATGGATGGTCTTTCTAAAGACTGCATGCTGATGTATTCTTTAAGCTGCTGGCTTAAAACTAATCTCTCTTGGATCCTTGGCACCATAAACACTTCAGGATGGATTTAAACCACTGGAAAACTGGGTAGGAGGAACTGGGTAACTCAGCTTTTTACTCGATTTTCATTTCCACTGGGATTTGAAAGGGCTAAAGCAATGGACAGAGAACAAGTATTTAATACTGAATTATCTGAGATCCTATCCATTTTAAGATGGAGGCTAGTAGGGGAACTTGGACATCAGCTACCTATCGAAAGTTACTCATATAAATCAAATAATAGTGGGTTTTTTCCTAGCACAGTTTAAAATGCTACCCTCAGCCTGCTTAGAAGTTTTGCAAGATCCCCACTTTGGAAATATTTATCTAGGCTAGTGATTGAAGTAAAATTAGTGGGGCATGTGTTGTTGTGTTGTTCGTTTTACAAGGACCACTGCTTCATTTATATGATACCCTTAAGGTCTGATCAGAGGATGCTGGTTATCTCCTCTCAGACCAGTAGGTAGAGGTGACCAATCATGGTGCCAAGTTCTTTTTAATGGCTAAGACAGGTTGCTTAAAGTGATTTAGAAATATTAGTATGACATTCTTTGGCTTATCTATTGCACTGCATGTCTTACTCTGTTTCCTGACTATTGATAATAGTAAAGCATTGCTGTTATTAATAATGATATTTCATTCACATGCTCATTTTTGCCCCTGTTATATGCTACCATTTGGAAATAATGCTATTTTTTTTCATTTATGTAGGATAAAGAGGCCATTTTCCATGCAAAAGATTGGTAGGGTTCACACGTTGTACTAAATTTAACAAGACACATAGGTGAGCTCCTGATTAGGCTTTATACACAAAAGTCCAGGATATGTGATGCAGCTCCAACTACTTTGTATCACTTCTCTGCTTAATATGATGTCTGTCCGTCTGTGTGTCTGTCTGTCCGTCTGTCCATCTGTCTGTCTGTCTATCAAATTTGAATAGCCTCCCATCTCACTTATTTGACTCTGGGTGGCTCACAACAATTAAAAACAACAGCAATAAAACACAATAAAAATATAAATAAATGCAACAAACAGAACCATATTAAAACCACCATTAAAAGCTCAGTTAAGCACAAAACAATCACAGCAGGTGAATACAGCCATACATCCCATTCACTGCAACCCTTGAAAAGGCTCACCCCTACTACTGCAGCCCCAGGCATGATGGCACAGCCATGTTTTCAGGCCCTTCCTAAAGGCCAGAAGGCTTGGGGCCAATCTAAGTCCTGCGGGGATGATGCTCCAAAGGGCTCAGATGTCATTTTTTGGTGGATGGGACCTGTAACATGCCTCTCTTGCTGGATCTGATGGGATGGGTAGAAGTGACTGGGAAGAGGTGGTCCCTAAATTTTTTCTTCCTCAATATTAACAACAGTCCCTGGCCACCAAAATGTTCTCCATTCCTATACTTCAATCTGACTAACAGTTCTATCCCGTAGAATGCTCCTCCAACACTCCTAGAATAGAAATTTGATACTCTCCATAAAAAGAAGTTCAAAGATAGTTGTCTCTGGATTTGGATCTAGTTTTACTAGGCTTACTTTGGACCAGTTTTCTTTCCAAATGTTGTTAACATAGCAAAGCAAGGGTCAATTCCTCTTGCTGCAAATGGCCAGTAGGCAGGGGTATTATCTAGTCAGTTTTCTTTGGTCTGTTTGTGAGAAGCAGCTGTTATTTTCCCACCCCCCTAGCAGTAGATGCCCTTCTGCTTGGCCTTCGGCAAGACATGGTGGCAGCATACTTGGGGGGACAAAGGGGCATCAGCCCTGCTAAGAGCATGTTGCAATGGTAGCCAGAAGCACAAGTGTCTAAGCATAAGGTGGGGTGCTATTGCTCACGGCCTGGAGAGCTGAGCTAGAGGAGGGGCTACACCCCACCCCCCTACACACACACAAACACACACACACTGTGAGAAGCCTTCTCTGAGTGCATTGGTCCCATGGCCACACCCCCTATGGCTTAGTTTGCTCCACCCCCAAGAATTTTGCCTTATATACAGCTGGGCAGAACCCTGACGAGTTGCACCCATTCCATTCCATTCCATTCCATTCCATTCCATTCCATATATCCTGCCTTTTATCTCAAGGCAGTTTATACAGGGATGGTCCGTCATTTTATTTCCACAACAACCACCAGGTGAAGTGGATTGGACTGAAAAAGAACCAAAGGCCCAGAGCCCCCCAGTAGGTTTCTGTGGTGGAGCGTGCCTTGAATCCCGTTCAAGTTCCATTCAGCATCTCAGTCACTAACACCACACTAGCTTATGTAGAATTGTTCACAACTCCCCCTGTATACCACTACGTGCTTGATTGTAGCTGCTGTTGCTGGCATATTCCTTAGCATCCTAATTTTTATTATGCTTTTGTATTTATTTTGGAACACATTCTAAAGGCACAGGGAATTCTAATCTATACTGTAAGAAAATAATTGGAAATTAAATACAGGATCTGGTTGTGGCCTTGAGAATTAGCTCCATATATATAGGTAGTTATTTTACCATAGCTGTGGGGAGGGGAGGCAGGAATCAGGCACCAGCTATAAACTGGCTTTACTTCAAGTAACTCACAGCATCAAAAACTAAAAAGTGGTTTTTGGCAAGGACTCAAGAGTTTGAAATGGCACATGATTACATGTCACTACCTGGGTGTGGAAAATTAAAGACTAATGTGAAAGAAATGGAAAGACAAGGTAGCTGCTTTTCTGTTCTAGATTTTAGTGGATTGCCTGAAGGTAGCTGGTAATCTTTTGAGTTTTTGATTGCTGGTGATGAAAAGGTATGGAAGAGATTGATTGCAGGGAGTTTAAGTCTAAAGCTTTAAAGCAAAGAATGAAAGCTCAATTTCTGAACTGGAAGCCAGGGAAGATGGATAGACAACAGGGGTGGGTAAATAATTGCATGAAACTATTTGACTGCTCTTAAGTACTATCGCTAGAACTGGGTGGCTGCTCTCAATTCTGATCCTAAATGAGTGTTGAAAGCAATCTTTAGAATTATAAGAAAGACTCCGTTTATGCACGTAATGGCACTTTTTGAGCTGGGTGTGGCCAATAACAAGAATGGAGATTCTCTCTTCACAAATATGGCTTGACTTCTTCTACAACAGGTAGATATTGCATGAATGTGACCCTGCCTTATTTTTTAAAATTTATCTTTTATAATTAGATTTGCAGACTGCCTGACTCCCAGAATAGTCTGAGTGGCTTAAAATATACACAAAAAGACCAAACAATTTTAAAAAATGTGCATCCACAAGAGTAAAACAACCAAACATACCCCAAACCAACAGAAACTAACAAAGGTCCAGCATCTACTTTAACCTCAGGCCCCGGAGCAGAGTCACATTTTTATCAGCTTCTAAAACAGCCATAGGGTGGGAGCCATACAAATCTCTGGGGGGATGCTGGTCCAGAAGGCAAGTGCTGCAGCAGGGAAGGCACACATCCTGGGTTCTGATAGATGACATTGTTTAATTGACAGGACCTGGAGCACACCCACTCTACTCAACCTCACTGGGTGGGCAGAAAGTATTAGAGATAGTCAAGAGGTGACTAGGGCGTGAGTGACTGTCTGAAGGACCTCCTGCTCTAGGAAAGGATGCAACTAATGCATCAGATGTACTTGTGCAAAGGCCTTCTTGGTCACAACAGTCACCTGTTCCTTAAGCAGGAGCTGTGAATCCAGGAAGACCCCCAGATGGCAGACCAATCTTGAATGGGAAGTCTGGCCCCATCCAAGACCAATTATGAAAAATTCTTAGAACCAGGAGGCCCAAATAACTACAGCTACTTGGTTTTGTCAGGATTAAGCCTGAGTCTGTTCTTCCCCATCCACACCCAAACAGCTTCCAGACACTGGGCCAGGACATCAACAGCATAACCTGGATGGCCGGGGTTGAGACACAGGATTAGGTATCAGCAGTGGACTGATGATATCAGACCCCAAACCAATGGATAACCTCACCTAATGGTTTCATATAGAAGGCAGGTGAGAGTGTTGAGCCCTGAGGCAGCCCACAAGTGAGGGGTGGGGACGCAACCTCTCCCATCAATGCCAGCTGGAACTGTCATGGAGGAAGGAGAAGAACCACTGTAAAACAGTACCTCCCACCCCCAAATTCTAACCAGTCCAGAAGGATACCATGGTTGAAAGCCACTGAGAGATTAAGGGGCACAAGGATGGATGCATGCACCACCCCCATCCTGGCTCTGCCAAAAGCCATCACAAGTGCAACCAGTGCTGTCTTTGTACTGTGTTCTAGCCTGAAACTTGATTGAAGTGGATCCAGATAATGTACTTCCTCCAAGATCCTTTGCAATTCCTGCCCAACCATCTTCTGGAGAGTGGATGATAGCTGTCAAGCAATGTTGGGCAACTGTCTGGTATATGAGATTATTTGTTTGTTTGTTTATTGGATTTCTCGGGTGTTCCAGTCAACCATGAGTAGTATATAGTTCCCAGGTCAGTCAGAGTAAAGCTTTCAGAGAAATAGAAAATAAGGGCGGGGGGTGTTGTATCCTCCTACAGTATATTCTTGAGGCTCTGTTGTAATTGCTTATTTGTGTGTTGAGCCTTATATTCCTTATTCACACAGATTTCATAATGTTCTTTAAACAAAGTAAAAAAAAACAAATACTGTATTTTGTTCTGAAGAACCAAATTTGTATCCATATGTTTATTAATAAAATAAGAGATATTTGACCCAATACAGTCTATGGTCTATGCAAATGTATACTCTTGACTTAATTTGTGACAGAGGCCTGCTAAGCAAGGCTGTTGAAGTTTATTCACAGTGCTGACCCTCCCTCCCTCCCTTCTTTTCTGCTTCAGTCTGATCAGCTCTGAGTAGTTACTGAGTTATTTTAAAAATAGGAAGGTGTAATAAGAATGTTAGTGAGTCTGATGAGGTACCTTGTATCATTGAATAAGTATCAAGAACTATTAGATTCAGTGCACAGTATTCCTTCCCCTAAAAATGAGTTTTTGAATGAGTGAAGAAAGTAAGGAATACTTATTTTTATATCCTTGTTTTTTTCTTGATTCTCTGATAAATGGGTTCTGTTCTGGAATTCTGGAAGAAGGTCTTGCTAGTGACATTGCCAAGGTCTCTGGAGCATAATTGTTAGGCCTGCCTTCCTCAACCTGATACTCTCCAGATACTTGGGGATTTTGAGATCAGTAAAAGTTGTTCTTAGCAGAGATTCACTCTTTCTTTTTCCAATAGTGTAATATCCTCCATTTCTGATGACAATATTGAGTTAGCAGATAAAAAAATAAATCCTGTTGTACATCTATAACAACAGGAAAAGACTGGACATCAACTGTTTTTGTTGTGATTAAGCCTTCTGCTTTGGATGGGTTTGAACAGAAGGAAGATTCCACTGTCCTTCCATCTCCTATAGGTGTCCACCATTCTCTGATGATCTTCTCTGTAGATTCACCCACAATATCATATGAGATGCAGTATAGATGGGATGCTTTGAGAAGGAGGGGTCTCATCCTAAATTGACTGAAGTTTCATGAACTTCTTCTCTTCATCTATTAGGACTTCTGTGATCCAGTTTAGTAGGTCTGTCGCCATCAGTAACCATAAAAATACTGCTCTTCTATTTTCCTGCAACATCTCATGCAGACCTACAGTATTGTTGAGAGCTTAGTGTTTGTCAGTTTTTTTTTTTAATCATATGTCATAGCAGTTCGGTGTTCATGCTGCTTTTTCTTGCTGGGAAATCCTTGTGAGGTCCAGCAGCCAGATGTGTAGACTATTTAGCCGTGACAAGTCACATTGCCCGGGATATACCATGAGGAGGCTAGTCTACATTGCACTGAGTTGGGCTGAGAGAGAGGGACTGGCCCAAGGTCACCCAGCCGGCTTTCATGCCTGAGGCGGGACTAGAACTCACAGACTCCTGGTTTCTAGCCCAGAACCTTAACCACTACACCAAACTGGCTCTGTTTGTCAGTTGATAGACTGCTTTTTCCTGCATCTTCCAGGTAAAAGGTAAAAATAAAGTTGTCTTTTGTTGGAATTCAACTCCTGGTGACTACACGGACACAGTTCTTCTCAGTTTAGCCTTGGAATTCCTGGTGGTTTCTCTCTCAAGTGCTAACTAGGCTTGTGCCTACTTAGCTTCCAAACACAGCAGACAAATTTGGCCAAGTGCTGCCAACTTGTGAGAGAACTGCATATATCCTTCATGAGCATGTTTTCATTTTGCTGCCTTTAAATCAATCTCGACTCCTAATCACTGTCTCGACAAGTCCCTGCAGTTTCCTTGGCAGCATTTTCAGAAGTGGTTTGCCCTTGCCTTCTTCCTAGGGCTGAGAGAGAGTGACTGGCCCAAGGCCACCCAGTTACTCTCATGCCTACGGCAGGACTAGGACTCACAGTCTTCCAGTTTCTAGCCTGGTTCCTTTAACCACCATACCAAATTAGTTCTCGTCCTTCATGATATCTGATCTCATTTTGCTGTCCACATTTTATCCAAAACTTAACCTAAATCTATGGAGAATTTAATCTGAAACATCAGCCTTTACATATTTAAATGTGATGCTTTTGAATCAGTTAGCTGTGAAAATCTGTTTTATAACTGGTGTGAAATTGTTTCCTCCGTAACAGTTTGTTGTTTTGGTTTGACTGTGATTCTGCCTGAGATACTATTGTTCTTGTTTCTGAGTTGGAATCAAACTAACTTAAATTGTTGACTAGAAAATAGAGCCACACCATTTTCTTCTCAAACCCTTGTGGAATTGCTGCTTTTCTAAAAGGAGCATTTTGATTTTTTGGACAGGATTTTATATGGCTCTAACATACAGCCTCGTGTGGCGCGGAGTGGTAGGTGGCAACCAAAACTCTCCCACAACCCAAGTTCGATCCCAGCAGAAGCTGGATTCTTGGGTAGCTGGCTCAAGTTGACTCAGCCTTCCATCCCTCCGAGATCGGTAAAATGAGCACCCAGTTTGCTGGGGAAGGTGACGACTGGGGAAGGCAATGGCAAACCACCCTGCTATAGTCTGCCAAGAAAATGTTGTGAAAGTGGTGTACCCCCAAAGGGTCAGACATGACTCGGTGCTTGCACAGGGGACCTTTCACCTTTCGTCAATATATAAGTACTGTGTTACTCTGTAAAATTTATTTTGTCTACCACTTAAGACCCTTTATATATGTGTGTGTTTGTGTGTGTGTGAATTTGGTTTTTTGGTTTTTTGTTTTGAAGGCAAGCTCCACAGAAGATGGAAACCCCTTGGAATTTGACCTTACATTTATGTCAGGGACACTTCCAAAAATACTGGAACAGTGTTTTTTTGTGGGGGGGAATTGCATTGGAAAAAGAATTCTCATTGAATATTCTAGGCATTTTCACTCTTGGGACTTATGCAGATATTTTTAAATTAATGAAGAAGCTGGGAAAAAAAATCCTAATCCATCTGTGGCTGACTTCAGGGTGTCAGGGTTAGGTTTTCATACCTCAGTGCACACAGATCCTACAGTTCGATTCCCATTAATTGTTCCTGAAGCTGCTTAGCAAGTGCAGTGCAAGTTACACCCTTCAGGCTGACCTTGCCAATAAATGAAAAAGTCCAATGAATATTTATAAATTGTGGCAAACACAATCTGAGCTGTTGGTGGCTTTGAAAAGTTTGCCCCTTTTTGCATCTTTGTAACACCTGCTTCTCTTTCAAGGATGCTACGGGGAAGCTCCTTTTACTGAATGCCTCCTCTCTTTTCACGTAATGCTTTCTTGTCACCTTAGCTTCTGTTCTTAGAGTCTGTGATACGTTTGTGTTGGTTCCTGTTTTTGAGACAATCACTGACAACTCAAAAGAGTGTTAATTTTGTTTTGGGAAACCTGACTGATAAACCTTTTTGATGAAGATGTCCTATCGAGTTCACTGAAATATCATGGAGGATTGAAAGAGCCCATCAGTCAGGAAGAAGACAAGAATTTTATGGACTCTCTTTTAACCCACACAGGATATTCCTGACTCCATCAAGTACATGGTTAGACTGTTTAATGATACTCCCCACGGACATGCTGTGCGCTGTAGTGTTGGTTAAACTGTCTTAAATGACTGAATATTCTTATTTTTTTCAAAAGCAACTTGAGATAGAAAATGCAAACATCAACAGCATAGCAAATTTAATACAATTGTAATAAAAGTCTGTTGAGTTTTAGGTGATAGATTGAATTACAGATTCCAACTTTTGTTATAAGAAATGTCCATTCAGGAAAAAAACATCACTTTGGATTCCATTCACAAAAGCAGTCTCTCTCCCCCCCCTCCCCATGTATTAATGGCTTTGCTTATATTTTAACTCATTTAGAAAGCTTGCATTCCGGGTTGTAGCTTTAGCACTCACAGTTCTTAACATATTAATATTTAATTGACAACAAATTACCAGAATTAACCCCATTGTTTTGTTTGCTTGAGGTTCCTTCACACATTATGCAAATTTAACCCAAGTGTCTATTCAAAGTTGGAGATTTTTACTTTCCCCCATGTTACTATTCCTTTTTAAATCTGTAACCAGTCCTTCAGCCATTATTTTGTACTTGTGACTGGTTGGCACACCTCTAAATTCTAGAAAAAATAAAATAATTTTCACAAGCTTGAGGTCTCTTCTCACCTATTAATATAGGTACATAGGTGACCCTTCAGAGCTATCAGAGTTGTTGAGAGAAATTTATTCCAACAGAGCTCCTCAACTTTACCAACTTGGGATGACATCCTGTGTCTTAGTGGCCTTAGAGACTTGGAGGCATCTGGTTATGCTGCCAAAGTCTTCATAGTATAATTGTTAGGACAGCCAGTTTCAACCTGATGCCCCCCAGATATTTTGGGAACTTGAAATTAATGAAAGCAGCTCTTGGCAGAGATGCATTGTTACTTTGTCCAGCAGTGCAATATCCTTCATTTCTGATGTCAGTGTCTAAATAGTAAATCAGGGGAAAAACCCCTTAATACAGAGCTGGCAATACTTGTGATGTGGAAGCTATAATTCAGCATTGAAACCTTCCGTATTTCCAGAGAATGACATTTGTAGATGTGGTTTCGTCTGTGGGTTGGGGTTGGAATTGCTTTACTTTTTGGGGGGTTGGCAAATTTTTAAATGGGATCGGGGCACAAGGCTTGTGAAAGACAAACTACTCCGTCCCCAAATCCTGAAAAGTAGCCTAATTTTGTGGCAGGTATTGGTGGGTAGGGGTGGGAGCAGTTTGCCCTAAAGCCTAAGTGTAGCAGTATTTTTCATAAAAGTAGCATTGTTTTAGGTTTTTGTGTGTGTGTTTGATTGATTTTATTACTGTGACATTTGTGTTGCAATGCTTTATAAGGAGTTTTCTTTATAATAATTTCCATATGCCAACCTGGAAGCTTTACATTAAAGAGTGATCTGTAAATAATTTGAATAAACCATGGCTTTCTGATGGGCAGACAACTGATATTCAAACATGACAATTAACACTGTGCCTTTCACTACAGTATACAAATCACCATACTTAGTAATCAAAAGTTTGGAGACAAGCATGCTAGGAAATAGACATTTTATGCTTTTATTTCAGTGCTATAATCTGCTGTAGCAATCTGTTAAAAGGCGTATGTACTGGCTTTGTACATGTCTCATATTTCAAGCAAGTTCTAATTACTGAAGTTTTATTTACCCTTATTTTATGCAAATCTGTTGAGAATCAGCATCTGAAAGAATCAGTGTCTTGGGCTCATTAGTAAATGTGCACTCTGATGTCAGCTTTACATCAGACTGAGCAGTAGTGAATAATATGAGATTAAGCTGATTTTGTTAAAAATGTATGATTAAATGCCAAGTTAGATTGTCAAGACTGTTGTTTCCTAATTATCTTCTGTGCCACTGAAACATATCAGCCTGTATATCTGTATTTCAGTATTATTACTGTTGTTGTTCTTGTTGTTATTATTATCATTAAACATTTAGGAGTCAGGTAATTTTAGAATAAAGCACTTTTTCCCCTGCACATAGAATATATGCAGAGTTTGAGGGTCATTTCATTTATTTCCTAATTTGTAGGCCTTTTCTCAGTTATAACTTATTTCCAACGTTGTATGGAATACCAGAATGAAATACCAATAATGAATATGTACTTTAACATGAGTTTCCTTGAGCCATCTTCTGAAAGAGCAAGAGAGCCATGCCATTGCTTCAGGGATGGGCAAAAGATGGCAGCCACAAGACATAGCAAAAAGGCATGAGGGTTTCATTATATGGCTGGTGTCCTGATGACAACTTTTTGATGAGCTTGCTTCAGCTGCCATTTTGAAAAAAATTCCATAGGAACTGGAATATTTTGCACTAACTTTGGAAACAGTTATCATTGGGTAGTACATCTATGAAAACTTCCAAACCTATCATAGCTTAATACAGTTAACTCTACTTGGCAACTTTGGCAATAGTGGAAGCATATTATATTCCATGCTTACCTGTACAAAGCCAGGTTGTTTCAGGACTCGGTTTAAGGTACTGATTATGATCTCTAAGAGGCTCATAATTCTAAATCAATAGTAATTATACTGTCATTATTATACTGTTAATTTCATAATTTATTAAGAGACATGATTACAGTTATGAGGACAGACTGTGCACAAGACTGAAAAAAAGTCAAAGTACCAAGTATATCTGATTGGGGACTAAAACTTAGAGAATATGCAGCAATGGCAAAACTAATAGTATATGCACATCACAGACGTTTAAGTAAATTTAAGTCAGAATGGCTTCCACGTAGTATATCGTATAACATGCAGCAAGGTAAATGCAAACACTTAGAGTATGGTTTCTAGCATTTATGCCAATTGGTCCTGCAAATCAGTTGGAGTATAAAGAAGGGGGAACTCAGAAATTAAATATTTACCTATAGTATTTTTAGGGTTTTTAAAAAACATTTATAAACAATAATATGAGATTTTAACAATAAGCTCAAAAATGTATACTTCTTTTTTATATCATGAAAACAACTTTATATACTCTGCTTGATATCTTTTACTAATATTATATTGAGCATTAATTGTATGACTTTATTAATTATCTGTCCATTCATAAATAATCTCTTTTTTGAAAATACACTTTAGTTTTAAATAAAAGGATTATAATAAGAGTAAAAAGAAAATAAGCACCAAATACTATTGATGTACCTTTTAAAAGAAGGAAATGAATCTCTCTATATATCTGTATATGTTGTGTTATTGTTAAATAAAGTTTTAACCATCAGGAAAAAAATACACTATTGCTATTCCACTTGCATTTTTAAGGAAAAGCTGGGATCTCACTATCTTATTTCAATATATAACTAAAGTTCTCTAAATACTCTGATGGTTGCCTACTTTCACAATGGCTAAGGCAGGAACCCCCCCCACCCCACCCCACCCCACCCCACCCCACCCCACCCCACCAGTAGCTTTCTATTTTCAGCCTTCTAGTTATCCCAGATGCTTTTTTATTATTATTTTTATTATTCCTAGCATTTTTCCCCACAGGCACAGGGTCCACTTTTTTGGATCAACCAAATGTTGATCCATTGAGTAGCCAGCTTGTCACCTGAGGCTGACATCATGAGCTGAGAAAGGGACTGGCCCAAGGACCCCCAGCTGGCTTTGTGCCTATGGTGGGACTAGAACTCACCGTCTCCTGGTTTCTAGCCTGGAGCCTTAACCACTAGGCCAAACTGGCTCTCTATATCCCAGATGCTGTTATTGTCTTCTTTTCTGGACCCCAGTATAAGCCTGGAGGGAAAAACTCCTAGTCTCTTTCCTCAAAAATGTCTCACAGCAGAGTCCTCTTGCACTGTTAAATGCTAACATATTTCAATGTTACATCAGTTTAATTTTGTAGCCCTTTAAAAATGAAAATGTCAGTTACCAGCATGAATGCTTCCTTTATTTATTTTTAAAGAATCTTTGAAAGATGCACCCTTCCTATCTCTGGCATCAGAATGCATATTTCTCTCTCTCTTTCACACACAGAAACACATAAATACAGTGGAAACAAGCTGTTTTTGCCTATAATAAGGCAATTCTCTCTTCAGCAAGACTCCTGCAAATATTAAAGGGAAATGGGATGTTGGAATGGCTGCTGTAGTCAAAAAACCTATTGCTGCTTTAATTGTTTAGATGAGTTAAGGTTCCCTTCATTACCTTTGCATGTTGGTCCCCTTCCCAACTCCATTATCATCATTTTATTTCATCTCTCGTATTTGCAGAGATAAAAAGTTTATTGATAGCTGTATTTCAACTAATGTCTGTGGCTGAGCTGCAGTGCAAATGAATATTTGAAGACAGGGGAGACAGATTTGTCACGTATTTCCCTGGCTTCCTTTCCTCATGCCACATCCCATTTTGTCACCGAGCCTGCTTGAAATACACTCCCCACAGAGACTGGAATGAGAGGAAAGCTTGTAGCTCTTTCAGCCATCCCCTTTCCAACTAGTCGCTGGATGCTGTTGCAGACCAACTCCACATAAAGGGAGCATTTAGAGGTGCATCCCCTTATCCAAATCATCAACTGCTGCTAAAACACACATCCTTAGGACAGGTTGCTTCTACACTGCAAAGGAGCCTGAAGGAAAATGCATTTCATAAGGTGATGGTTTTGCCAGACGCCAGTTTAAAGGGAAGCTGTCACCTTTCAATATTGAATCAAAAACTCCTCAATTATTCATTCTGCTCTCCCTCACTGGAGGAGCCGCAAAATAGACCCAGCAGGTTTCCAGTCTCTTTCAGTTTGCAGATCTATTATTCAAAGCTTGCACGGATGTTTATTGCTTTGGAAATGGCTAATTTGTAATTATGGGCACCTCCTTACAGGACTTCGGTGGCAGTTCAAAAATCAGCTCTGCACTTGTCTGTTCTGATGACATCAGCTGTGGCTAAGCTGGCTTCATTGTAGTATAAATGGTATAATAAGACCTGAGAGAGGAGGTTTGTTAAGGGTCCCATTACTGAAGAAATACAACATAATGCAACTGTACCCTGAGTGTCCTTCAAGGTGCTGATGGTGGTATCAATAGCTATAAGCACCTGGAGTCCAATTACTTACTGCAAAATCTCTCCTGGTGTGGGCTGTCCTTGCAATTTGACTCTTGGTTTATGTCCCTCTCCCCACACAACCCTCCATTAAGAAATGTTTGATTTCTACCTTGGAGCTCAAGCAATGATTCTGAAGTCTGCACTGGGTTTTATCTTCCAAATTTCCTACATTGAGATATTAATTACCCTTTTAAATGATCTGAAACAAAGGTAGCACAGCGAAGGAATATACACAGATAATTCTGTTGCTGCAGAAGCAAACAAGCAGAATGTGGAATGTTTAAGAGAAGGCGTTTTATATTCTAATGTGAATCCTTTTTATTCATCCACCACCACCCCCTCCCCTGTGGGCAAAGTGAATATTAAAGGTGCGCAGATTCTTTCCATCCCAACCTGCCCCCCTTTAACAAAGCAACAACCCTCCAAAATACAAAGCTAAGGAGACAATCGATTTCTCAGGTTAAACCATTTTTCAACACTGGCTTTCTGATGTGTTGACCAAATACCTGTTTCAAGACTCTCACTGACAACCAAGAAGATAGAAAAAAGGAAAGTGAGAACACAATTATTTGTCTGATCATTAAAGAATTGTCAAAGTTTAGATACCCCGTTTCTAATGAATCCAGGTATTGTAGACCTCTAAGACTTTTTCACCTGATCAGGAGTAAAGCCAGTGTGGACTTGAAAGACAGTGCTCTCAGTGGAATTGGTGATTCTTGAAGCTGATTTAGGAAACAGCAAGGAATATTCTGATCTGTTGACTGTAGAAAAGCAGGCTTACTGTCATGAGTACGGATGGTGAGCTGGAGGGGGCCACTATCCAGGGGGAAAAGCACATGCGTAGTTTAGAGGCTTTGAACTGTCCTTCAAAGAAACTCAGAGCAGACCCACCTTGACTTTGGGGTTTATCTGTCTGGGTTTCCCACGCTCCTTCAGTTTGGTAGGATTTTCTGTCTATGATAGCAGTTAATAAACACTAGAGACTAATTTCTTGTCTCAGCATGGTTTTTTGCTTAAGTCAGAACACTTACCATTGGGAAGTGAAAGAAATAACAAAATGATTATATTACCTGTGAGAATGAGTCTGTAGCAGACAGGCCCGCAACTAGGATCTGTGTCACCCGGGGCAAACATGGATTCCGTGCCTATTTTTGCACCTCCCCCCAGCACTCATTTTGGTACCCTCTCAGTGCTCATTTTGGTGCCCCCCCCCCCCAGCGTGGTGCCCAGGGCACATGGCCTGCTTGCCCCCCCCAGTTGCAGCCCTGGTAGCAGAAATGTTTAAGTATATGATGGGTTGGTCTTATACTGTAGGATCACCACTAAATTTAGGGCCATGATAAACACAGAGTTGTACTCAAGTTCAGCTGAGGTCAGGTAGACCCTTTTCTTTTGCCCTTTCACAGGTTGCAAATACCCTTTTTGGTAATCAAATAGGGCTCCTATTAATTACATTTGATACTGTAAAGGTATGTGAGAATGACCCTGGGAAACAGGAGGAAAGCCACAGCCTAGACAATAGTCTGATAAACGAAATCTGAGTCCAAAAGAGGGGTGGTGGTAGAGAAAATATCTCAGAAGGGACCCTCCCTAGTTTTTGGGAGAGTAGAAATAAGGGAGGATGAAGGAACTTTCAGACTTGCAAGATTCTGTTACTGTAACCTTACAATAAAGGTAGTATTAGTACTCATGGCTGGTGCTTCTTGTCTGGACTACTTCAGAGGGCTGACAGATACCATCAGTATGCATGTACTTCATGTGCAGGGAAGAGGGAAGCCATTTGGTCTCTCTATATGCACATGCCTAGGAACAAAGATAGAAGACTGTGAAATTAGCAATCTCAAAGAGTTGACTTAGAGAAGAACAAAGAAGTGACAGAGTAAATCCCAGTTTCTCTGTTTACACCTCTCTGTCTCTTGTAGTAAGTTGTCAAGTGCTGAAGAGTCAGTGCCACTGAAGTCACACTTCCAACATGAAGAATGTTGTGGATTACAGCCCCACTGCTGCATTTTACACTATTGCAACTTCTGAATTGTCTTCTAGTCTATGGCAATAATCCAAATGGAGGTTATCAGAGCATGAGCCATCCCTGTCCAGGAAATGTAACAGCTTCTGGATCAGGCACAGGTGGCTGAATGCTATCTGGGTCACTGGTACCATCTGGACCTCAAGTGGTAGGGATAAATCTGCATACTTGATACTCTGGGGACACAGTCCCTTCCTAGCCAATTACTGGGATTCAGCTCCAGGTTATTGGTTCTTGTCCATCCAGCCCATTACAACATCCAGACACCAAGTGAATCCTTGGATTGCCTCACTTGATGTCAGGGAGAAATAGAGTTGGATGTCGCCTGTGTACTGATGGCATCTAATTCCAAACGCCAGGATGATCTCACTCAGTGGCTTCATGTAAATGACCATTTATGAACCATGAACTCAACAAGCCACTGTTAGAATTTTTTTTACTTATTTCCTGACCAGGTTCGCTTCTGAGCCGGGACCAAAGAAACAGGCAGTTGCATGAAATTAAGTTCTTTATTTTTCACCCAAGAGCAAAAGCGATAACAGCAAGCTGTTAGGTGGGCAATCGCGCAGGACCCCCTCCTTACAGCACATTATATACATTCCATTCCACTCCTCCTTTAAAATACCACCCCTGACTCAGTTACCCATATTCCACCTTAACCTCATTCCATATTAGGAATTTCCTTCCTTTACTTTATCTTAACATCATTCCATATAAGGGACTTCCTTCCATCCTTGCTAGGGCGCGTTGACCATTATTAAACAATGCCTTTCCTCTGGAGAAGCGATCCTTGGAATGTACACTTTATCTTGTTTCTATGGGCACAGCTATCTATCAAGGCCTGTAGGCCTGTGAGAAAGGAAGAGTAAGAAAGTCAACAAAACTCTTCAAGGAAATACAACATGATTTCAGAGCCATCATAAGAGTACAAATGTTTCTAATATGTAAATACTAAATATAAAATATATGAATATGAAATATATTTGTATTTAAGTTCTATATATGTAAAATCTTCTATCACCATGAAGGAATATCTCAGAAAAATCCAGAAAACACAGGCAGAATGATTAAAAAAAAAAACCTGAAATGAACCCTGTTGATGCAGAGATAGTTTTTTTTTTTTTTATAGTTTCACACTGAATAAAATAACATAAAAACTTGGCAGAGTTTCTGACTGCATATTTCAGAATTCCTACCCACTTCCAGTTATAGCCCAGCAGTAACTTAAAAGATATGTGTGTGGACAGATGTGCTTGCCGTCAGACTGAGCCAAGCTGTCTACTGTAGATAAAATCCTACAGCCCTTTTTCAGAAAAAGTGGGAATGAACACACTCTTAGAAGTAATATCTCTTTTCAGCAAAGGCAGGTTTACTGTCCAAGGCTGTCAATGCACTATTTCATGCAAAATGAGCCAGCAGCCGCTGTAACACCAGTCCCTAACTCATTACCCAGAAAGCATTTGGAAATACCTTGAGCATCACGAAAGGTGCTTTATACATCCATGGCATTGTACAAGAAATATAGATGCTGCTGAGCCGTGCGCTGTCCAGTTGTCTCTATTTACTAGGGACAGCCATTATTTTCCCTGTATTTCTCCTTGAAAGATAGTGCTCTTATTGTGCTGCTCTTCTGTCTTTTGGGGAGAATAGCAACAAAACAAAATGAGAGGAAATTCTAACAGCTGCAGTCCCACATATCTGGAAGTGGGACATATTCAGGAAGGCTGATTTATTTGACTTAATCAGTATATTCAGATTCATTGTAAGATGAACCAGACTGTTTTTAAAAGTAACTGGTTATGGCCAAGTCCTCCATCTCCTCCTTGTCTCATTCTTTCTCTCACATGTTCTGTCCATACTGTGGCTTCCCGACCTGTATATATGTTTCTCATAGGGAGAATGAGAAATGTCTCATCTACATTTTTTAAATTTGGAGAAGAGCGTTCAGAACCACCATAGCATTTTCACTGCGTGAAGGGAGATCCCATGCTTTTTCTGTATATTGTTTTCCAAAATTACAGTCCAGAATGGCCCAGAATTAGCCATTCAAAAGTTTCAAACCTTTACACCATTCTGTCCCAACTAGTGCCTTCCAGCAATGTGGGGACTATAATTTCCAAAATTCCTAGTTAGCAAGATAAGTGAAATACCTATGCTAAACATAGTTTGTTCATCAAAACAAGTAACTCTCTCTCTCTCTCTTGTAGTCCTGTCGCGTACAGTAGAACAATAATGGCTTAGCAATTCACTCTTTGGGGGGGGCATTATGAGATACTTACAATACTCCCATATTTAATATTTATTGCTTATCTGTTGTTAAACATTGGTGGCAACTTTCAGAGGGCCTGGGGGGGACTTCATCCAACTTTTGGGGGGGCTGAGGTTATATATCTCTGATCTAAGTCCATGCTACCTCTTCTCTTATTGAAAACATCCTTTGAGGACTTTGTTTCACACTCTGCCAACTGATGATTTACATTGGATATTTCAGATGGGATGAAGGAACTTTTACTCACAAAGCACATGCTCCTTTGCTGAGCAGTCGTCCCTCCCATGATCTTTTCTCTTTTATGGCTGTTCTTTAATAGCATCACTTCCTTCCGGATGATACTTTACATTATGGCTGAGGCAAGTGTCAACAAGTATCCTGCACTGTCGCTACACTTACAATATAACGGCTGTGTTTGTGCAACCATAAACCATTAAGACAATTGCTTGAGCTTGCGCAACCTATTCGTCAGCAAATCACATTGAGTAGGTTTCCTAGCATATCTAGCCACAAATTAGCCAATTGTTTTACTATGTTATGCAAACCCAGCCTAACACATGCAAACACTATTTTGCAGTTATAAATTAAGCATAGGGCTAGACAAATGCAGAATACGACCCAGGAAAATTAGTTTTGTGGCAGAATATTTCAGGGGGAAGGAAGTGCAGGGTAGCTTCCACTTGTTTCACAGAACAGTTTGGAGCCACCTTCCCAAATGAGGAGACGAAAGGACTGAAACCTTGCAATTCATGAAGTTCAAATGGGTAAGCCAACACACACTTAATGTAAATTTCATCTCTCCGTCAACAGAGCTAATTTAAGTCATAATCCTGAAAGGGCTCAGAGAGGGACTTTGCCAAGCTTATATTACACAGAGCCTCTGAAAGGCCAGCTAATAATTGGGAGGTATACACAGATTTTAAGCTGTAGTTGAAAGCAACATCTTAAAAGACAGGCTCAAAACGTGGTGCTGGATAAATGTAGGCTCAGCAAAGGTGGTGGTGGTGGTTATGCCCAACAGCCATCATGGGAAAAGGTTGGGGACAGAGAGATGGTTTTAGTAAAAGTTTGCAAATGAATCTCATCAAATCAATGCTGTTGTGGCACTTGGTTGTGCTTCGTAGTCTGGAGGGAAAGCAAAGGCATCTATTGTCCTGCTTTGTTTCCAGGCAACATATGAAGCTTAATATAAAGAATGGCTTGTTGGGATGAGAGCACTGCAGCATTCTCAGAAGTTGTCACTTTTAATGAGCTGGCCTGGTGCTACAAGGAAACTAATTCCTCTTCAGTACTTCTCTACAAGCCTTTCACGTTGTCCTGAAAATTGGCACAATCCATGGGTGGAGTGGGGGTGTTTGGTCCCACTGCCCTGGAGGAGGCAAAGGGAAAGTTGGCAGTGCATTAATGCTCAGTGAGTAACTGAGATGATGATTTTAAAGACAAATACTGGTAGTCCTTGCTTAACAATGGTAATTGGGACCAGCCACTCCGTTGTTAAGCAACATGGTTGTAAAGCATGACATCACATGACCACACCAACTTATGATGGCAGTTCTGGCAGTTTCAGTTGTGGTTGTTAGGTGAATCCCATGCGGTCATTAGGCACAACATCACATGGTCGCCGTTTGTGACCTCCTGCTGGCTTCCCCATTGGCTTTGCTTGTGGGAAGCTAGCAGAGAAAGTCACAAATGGTGATCACATGACCATGGGATGCAGCAACCATCATAATTGCAAACCAGTTGCTAAATCATGATCATGTGACTGAGAGGATGCTGCGACAGCCACAACCACAGTACATGGACCAGTTATAAGTCTCCTCATTTACCGCTGTTGAGCTTCAAACAGTCGCTGAACAAGTGGTTGTTCAACAAGGACTACCTCTATGAAATCAGGACCACCTGCCAACAACCGTAGGACACTATGTCTCTTAAGTCTTCAAAAATGAACCTGAAAAATATATTAAAAGTAGGGTTGGGTGACAGGAGAAAACTATGCTATTGAGCGGGGAATTGCCTCATTAGAATGAAGTAAAGAATATCCTGAAACCCTCATCATAACAATACTGCTAAGTTAGACGATCCCATAATGATTCAAGGTTCAGCATGACATTAGTGGTTGATTGCAGCTCAAATAGGAAAGCAAACATGGACTGGGCTACTTCACCCTTGAATCTGCTTGCAAATCTGTATGGTTTTAGAGTCACAGAGCAAGACAGCTGCAACATTTCATTTGGAGAAGAATGTGCCAGGGAGATTCTCACCCCTACCCATCAAGTCTGTGCTGCATTCATACATACTTGGAAGCCAGGATTAGTGGCCTGGTCCACACACATCAAGCTAACTTCAAAGCAAAGCTGTAGATTGCAGGAATCAACCATTTCAAGTCATGTTACAACTGGTATTTTCAAAGAGGGCATCCCTGAGCTGTCTTTGTTTTTTTTTGCTCTAGGGCATTGCCCCCAATATGGGAGTATTTTCATAGATCCTAACGTTGAGAACAGTTCTAATCCAGGAATGCACACATACATACATACATACATACATATATTTTCAGGGTGAGGGTTACACTTTAGCTGTGAGTGTTGTTCTGAGAAGCAACACTCCTACAAGAAGATGAGGCTGGGACAAAAGCTACATATGATTTAAATTAGATTAATAAAATAATTGCACATATTTAATATTTTTCTCCTTTCAGTCAGTTAAAAATTACATTTTGGGGCAAGATTAGAAAAAGCTTGGTAGGAGCATAGCCACAGCTTTGGGGGCTGACTTGTGGCCCTGGGGTCTCGGGTCGGATGTCCCTGTATTAGGTGGGCGGATGTGTGAATTATTTGTGTCTGTCTGTATTCTGATGGAAAATAAAACATTTGGCTTCACCAAAAAGTCAGTGGCCTGACTTTATAATAGAGTTGGATGATTTCCTTGATGAATGAGTAAACATTGACCAATTCATTTGCCCTTGTTCTGTAGGGAGAGAGAGCGCGCACAAAAGAATATCCTGGTCTTTTATTTTTCTCCTGTACTTTATTATATGTTTTGCCTGTGAAAACTGACATGTCACCTGATCATTCTGTACAGAAAATATCTTTTCATCTCTCTCACTACCTAAGAGAGGTAGAAGTTGATGCTGGATCTAAGGAACACAGAAAGAGAAAAAAATGCTTCTTAGGAATACCTCTGTTGTCATGACTGGCCTGAAGGATTAGAGGCACGCCTTTTCAAAAATCCTGCTGCTAATTAAGTTTTGACAAAAATGGGTCACATATTGTGTTCACAGTAAGATTGACTAGAATGAAACTGAGAATGCATAGAAGCTGATGTGATGGAAAGGTGATTGTCCGGCACTTTTTTTGTGTTTATGTATGCTGAGTTGATTCATTTGAGTTTAAAGCTTTAAGCTTTGTAAAAGGGGTCTGTGAAGTTCTGTGAGACTAAGTACACTTTTCTTCACAAAAAGGCAAGAAGTGATAAACTGAAGTGGCCATTGAATCCCATATCCTTTTCATTAATTCTCAGCAGGTGATTTACAGAGGGAGCAAGTCATGGTGTCACAACTCAGGCAAGATGACCTGTATTTGCTGTATACAACAGGCATCCAATTTTTGGAGAAGTCTATGTGCTTCTAGAGAAGCCTGTCCAATTTGTAGGATCCTTGGGAAAGTCCTTCTCTTGATCCCACCATGATTTGAGGTATGTTTGGTGGGAACCTGAGAGACAATCTTCTCAATGGCTGTTCCCAAGCTTTGGAACTCTCTTCTAAAGGGGATTACGCTACCTCTTTTTCTGTAAAAAAAGGTTTACTTCAGGCAAACCTTTGGGATGAATGCTGGCTTGGCTACTGAGCTGCATTTTAATTGGTTGAACTTTGCATGTTCAGCTGAAGTACTTTCATAAAAATACCATTAAATCCTGCTGCTGATTGCTGTGAGGGTCTTTTCTGACAGAAAGGTGGAGCATAAATTCAATAAGTAAAGAGAGAATGTGGCATGTTTGGCAGAATTTATGACAAATTAGGATTTTGTGTAGGTGCTATCAAACTAATGATATTACAGTAGTATTTGATGACCCTTGGTTCCATTTTTGGTTTATATTATCACTTGTGCTTTTACTATATGTGTGAAAGGTGAAAGGTCCCCTGTGCAAGCACTGAGTCACTTCTGACCCTTTGGGGGGACGCCGCTTTTGCGACGTTTTCTTGGCAGGCTATGGCAGGGTGGTTTGCCATGCCATTTACTATATGTACATAACCAGTTTTATTACAGTTTGGGGGGTGCCTTGCCTGCTGCCATAAAACATTAACAATCCAACATTTTTATGCTGGTGGTCTAGTTCAGTAAACTATTACAGTTTCTCCCATCTGTAATTCTTAATGATGTCCATCTTTCCCATTTCTTTCATGAAGGCCCTGCTCCGACAGGAAATGCTCTACTAGCTGATCCATAGGACCATCTTGCCCCAGTGCAAGTGCAGCCTGCTGATCATTTCTCGAGGGCAGGAATGCATGGCATCCTCTATCTGCCCTCTAGTCAACCAGGAAGGCAACTTCCACATGTCATTTTCTGCTAAGTAGCATTTTCTGACTTGTGCCAGCTCATGCAGTGCTGTCTCTGCATTATTGCAATGCAAACAAATCCCTCCACTCCAATTGGCTACTGTGAACTGTGGCCCCTCCTCTCCGGTCATTGGTCTCTGCCCTCCATGAGCACTTTTTTTACAAGTTCACCCATTGAACAGTGAGAAGCTGGGTGTATAGATTTTGGTGGACGCTGGGGATAGCCTATTCTTCTCTGTTGCTGTTGCCTTTTCATTTGTTTCTCCTTCTGGGGCCAGTCTTCTCACAGGGCAGTTATTGTCCTGGTTCTTCCTTCCTCTTTCCCATTGTTCATTTATTTGGGAGGGTGATAAAAAACAGCCTCAGTCACAAGAAGGATGAACAGCAAGGGATGGGAGCCGGCAGTAGGCCTCCTGTGACGGTATGGGCTTCAGCAGTTACCTAATGATGCTGGCCCCAAATATAATCCAGTCGTTATTATATTCCTGCCCTGTCATAATTTCTTCCACCCTCTTTCTTGCTTTTTAGGAAAGTGTTTTCCAGTTTGAAAAAGGATTTGCTGTACGTTGAAGACCTTGCCAGGATGGGGGGGGGGGGATTTGTTTTTCCTAGATTGGACCCATCTGCTTCTCCCACAATTCTTCCAGATCCAAATGCCTAATATTGAATTGACAGCAATATTCTTTGCTTTCTCCAATTCCATGATAATTCAAAACCTAGATGTGGGCTCTGTGTCTGCCATCTGCTGGTTTGGATAAAAGTGGTTTACTCCCAAATACTCAAAACTAAAACAAAGCAACCCTTACAGTATTCTTGTACTATATTTCCACATCATTGTCATTTTCATTATCTTCCTACCTTTCCAATGCTGTTTTCAGTATTTTGGTCCCTTTCCTGGAAAAAGAAGGAAACAATGGAATACTTCCATGTCTTTTGATTGAAAGCAGCAGGAAATCTCTTTTTAGAAAACTGGAAACACCTGGTTTGTTGGGCAGAAGATTTTTGCCTAGTTATTTTTGTCCTCCCTCCACCCCCTTTTGCAATTTTCATAGGTAATTCCTACAGATAATATTTAAAACAAATTTTAACACATCTCCCTTAGATTGAAAGCAGCCTCAGATTGAAGGCCATTTTTCATTTTCACCTAGTTGGGTCATCCTTTTGATTCTCAACATGCTTTGTGGAGCCAAGCCAACAAAAATTTGCAATAGCTCTAAAAGCATTCCAAGGAGACTTCTCTATAAAAAGTTAAAGCTTCTACTAGGTTTAATGTGAAATTAAAAGAACAGCATTCTTTTTGATGGAAAGAACAATAGGATGTAGATCTGCTGCCTTGAGTTACTATATAAAAATGGGGATACAAATCTTCAAATATAATAAAATGGCGAAGATGATGATGTTGATCGTGGTGGTGGTGTTGAACATGGAAAAAAAAAACAGAATAGAATACTACAGTACAAAATAATGGGGCATCATTGCTAGCCTGTGATTAAGAGCATTCAGACACTAGGTAGGGCCATGTTTGCTAGCCACACTTCTACCCCGGCATCCCCTGCTGTCTTAACCTCTATACCATCCGTTGTCTTAGTTGTAAAGGGGATGCTAGTGGGACACATGGAAGCCCAGGATGTGATGAGGAGTTCACCAGGAGTTCGTAATGCACAACTAAGGCTACCAAGCCCATGATTCCACACTTATCCCACCAAAATGTTTCCATATCACTGAGAAGGTGCCCTTAATACTTTTCTGCTAGAAATGTGTTTATTTCAACATGCTGCTCATTTAACTGTAGCTTGGTCAGTCACTGTGGTAACGAATGACACATAAAGCTGTACTTGTAGGTAAAAAGGGTCATTAACTATTTAGAATGCTTCTGGTGGTGTAATTCCACAAGGCATGCAAAGCCTGAAAAATGCTGAAGCTAGGCAAAGCTAACATTTGCAGAGCATCTGAGAAATTAAAGGCAGGGCAGTTTCACCTGATTTGTAAAACCAGCAGCAATAACTTAGATGACTTATTAGGCCCACCCTTGCCTTTAATAAAACAAAAGTCACCAAAGAAGCATGCTTATTATTGATTACCTAATTATTTCACAATGTTGCTGTTGGAAGTAATTACTGGAAACTTTTCCTGCCTTCCCTCCTTTCCCCAACTAGTAAATTCTCATTTGGGAGAAAGATAAACCTACCTCACTTGCTGCTGATACGCTTTTTCATACTTCTGAGGAATGCTTTTTTTAATACTAGTAAATGCTTCAGAATGACATTAATGATGTTAGACCGTTAAAGTCTGTCATGCATATAAGCAGCTATTTACTCTATTACAGAATAAACACGAAAGCCAGCTGGGAGCAGAAAACTCCGTGACGGGGGAATCAATAGGGAGGAAGAGATGACTCTTCGGTGAAGCTCCAGGAAAAATACATTTATGCTGCAGTGTTATTAAAAAAAGTGAATAGTCTCTTAATTATTTTACTGCAGCTATACCTTGGGGATGGTTTGTAAAGTAATTTATATTTAATCTAGTTTCCCTTGAATCCATTGGTTTGCAGCGGAGTTATGTAGATTTTGATAGGTAGATAGGAAGACTGATTGATCGATCAATAGATAGATATTATGAGTAAAGGTCAAGAACAACATTTTTCCTTAGAGTGCATGCTCATAAAAGGGGAGAGTAGCCTGAAAGACTATTAACAGTATCAGAAGTAATTGAAGTCTGTTGCCATCCAGATATGTTAAAGTGTAAACAGCAATAAATCTGGTGGCCCCTTAAAGACAAAGAAATGTATTGACTGAGTCTTTGTGGAAGACAGGCAGTCAGATGCATGGAGTCTTATCATGAGTGAGGATATACCACCCTCTATACTGCATAACGAGTGTATATATCTAGCACTCTTCCAATGCAACGTATGCCAACGTCTGCCAGCAATGTGCTCTTTATGGAACAAACTGACCCGTCCCAATTGAAAATAATAAATGGATACAAATCTGAGACTGAGAATGGTGACAATGTTCCTAAACTGTAGTGAAGCACTTTAGCTTCCCAGAGGTTCTCCATATGGTTTTAAAGCAGTTATCCTTGGGCAAAGGAATACCATATATATCCTTGGGGTGCTAATCCATATTTTGGATATCCCAGCTGCACAGGGGCTTATGTCCATAGATCTGAATTTGGATCCTTAGGCAGACATGATATCCAGTGTGTTGATTACATTTTCAAAAAGGGGAAGGAAGAGGATCCAGGAAACTGCAGAGTGGCAGGCTGACACTGCTCTTATCATTAGGCAAGGTGAAGTGCTTGTCTCAGGTGGCAGAGACGGGATGCACAGCGTCAGTAAAGTGCTGATGTAACGGGGTTCTTGTTCTGTCACCAGTGTGCAAGTAAGACCCAACTGCCTGATCTGGTCAGCCTATAAATAAGTGCATGGATGTATGTGTATGCCCCCCTAAGTTCTACTCTGTTCCTCGTTGTGGTAGTGGGGAAGGATGTGGGAACCATACTGGAAGTGTGTGTGTGCCAAGGGTATATACCCCCAGCAGAATCACCCAAGTCATGAAGGTCATCCCAGCTGCCCAGCTAAAGCCAGCAGGCATCTGTATTGGGCAGCAGCAACAGAGGAACATGCTGAAGGCAGATGATCACTTTAGTGACAATGGCAAAGGCGTCAATTCATAAACCACTGCTGTATTTTTCCAAGAAAACAACATGGATGAATAACCAAATTATGCCTGAAAATCTGGAGAATGTCACAGTGGCCAACAGATTCAAAAAGGTCAGTCTACATTCCAATACCCCCCCAAAAAAGATACTTAGCAGAGTGTGCAAATTATTGTACAATATCCTTAATTTCATATGCTAGCAAAGTAATGTTTAGGATCATCCAATACAGATTAGAACCCTACATGGAAAATCAGATGTCAGATGTTTAAGCTAGTTTTAGAAAAGACCAAGGAATAAAAGACATTATTGCTGATGCATGCTGGATAATTGAGAAAGCCAAAGAATACCAAAAATAAATTGGTACATCCTTCATTGATTATAGAAGGGCCTTTGCATTAACATGTCAAAGCTGTGGAATGTGCTTAGTAAACTGGGACTCCCAGAACATCTCATTGTCTTCATGTGAAATCTATACATAGGTCAGAAGCCACAGTCTGGATAGAACTTGGCCAAAAGGGCTGGTTCCAGGTCAGCAAAGGAGTGATACTCATCTGTATACTCATATTCTTCCAATCCAGTTTCCCTCAATATACAATAAATAAGGCTGTATGCTCTCTCCTTATTTATTCAACCAATATGTTAAATATATATTGAGGGAAGCTAGATTGGAAGAAGATGAGTGTGTTTTCAAAATTAGAGGAAGAAACATCAACAACCTGTGCTATGCTGACACTTCTCTGCTGGCTGAAAATGTAATGAAAGTCAAGGAGCATAATGAAAAAATGGGACTAAGATTAAATATAAAGAAGACCAAACTAATGTCAATAAGCCCAGCATCCAACCTTAGAACTGACAGCGAAGACACTGAAGTAGTGAATAGTGTGTGCTTTTTAAGATTGATGGTCAGCAGTAAAGGAACCAACAGTCAAGAAATATGTTACAAAACTAGCACTTCATAGGGTAGTAAGAAAGGCCTTGGAAAAGATATTCAGATGCATGATGTGTTTATATCATACTTATGCAGGCAGTGGTTGTATGTGAAAGTGAATGCTGGACTTTGAAGAAACATTGCAGAAAAAGTATTGATGCTTTTGAAATTTGGTGCTAGAGCAGGCTCCTGAGAATAGCATGAATAGCCAAGCAAACAAACAAATGGATCATTGAACAAATCAACCCAGAATTCCCACTCAAGGCACAAATGACCAGGCTTAAATTATCCTACTTTGGGCACATTATGTGAAGACCCAGCTCTCTGGAGAAAGCTCTAATGTGGGAAAGGTGGAAGAAAAGAGAAGAACTGGTTGACCAGTGGCAAGGTGGATGGGCTCAGTTACAGTAGGGATGAGTGCACCATTGGAAGAGGTGAAGGACCAGGCTAGGGACAGATCATCCTAAGGTCTATATATGTGGTTGCTCAGAGCCAACACTGACTTGATGGCACATGATCAGTCAGTCAGTCATCAATCAATGTACATATATGTGGATGGATGGATGGATGGATGGATGGATAACTAACTACTGGGGGATGATCCATCTTCTCTTCTGCAGCAGATAGCAACGTTTCTTGCTCCAGGTCCGCTTCTTTTTACCCTCAGAACTCTTCTCAGTGGGATAGGTGAGGCTGAGAGGGCACGGAGGCCGGCTCACACACTGCATTAAGCCATAATATGGCTTTGACTTAATGTGTTGCATTAACCCAGCCATTGTGGTTTATAAATTCACAGTGTCGGTTACAACTTAGTGTAACATGTCAATCCAGCCATACTCAATAAACCATGGTTAAATATTGTTGTGATGTGTGAGCTCAATCAGAATGATCTTCATGGCTAAGGGGGGAGAGCTGAGACTGTCACACCCAGGTTCTAAGTCAAGATTTAATATTATGAGGAATTGTGCAAGAGCATGGGAACACAACGTTATCTACATAAATCCTGACCCGTGAATTTATGGACCTCCACTACTGATTTTTAACAGTTACTAGGAGATTTGTATGGAAATATCTATGCCACTGAAAATGACGTGTATATGTATTTTATAAGACTTTCTGTTCCTTTGCCTTCTTTAAATGGCATATCTGCTTTAATGTTATTATTGTTCTTTTATTCCGTTTTTGTCCTTCAGATTCACCTACATGTAATATTTGAAATTCCTCATTTTAAAGAAAATTATCACTGAAACTCTACAGCAAAGGGCATTGGCAGTCTTATTGCTGAAAATGAAGTGCTATTTAAAAGGAGCATACCAAGACTCCCTAGGAATCATTTATATAATTTAGAGAACACATTCCTTTTCTAATGTTTGTCATGCTAACATGATTTCATTTCAGAAAGAAAGGCAAATGTTATTAGAAGTCAGTGAAGCAAATGGGAAAGGGGGCTGTTTGAACAAAACACTGATAAATCTGGTAGCCAATTAAAGGGCACTTTTTTTTGTTTTAGTCATGTTAATGTTAAAACATTTTCCTTATATTGATGACTTTTCAACTCTGCCAAAATTAATCTTTTGCATTAGTCTATACTCAGGATTATGAAGTATCAAAGTATATTTGCAAAAGTTGAGGTTATGCATTTCTAGGGATAAAACATCTTGATTGTTAGGGAGGTTTGAAAACATGCCATTTTAATACAAGTACTCCTTGTTTAGTGACTGCCTCATTTAGTGACCATTCTAAGTTACAACAGTGCTGAAAAAGTAACTTTGCGACCAGTCCTCGCATTTACAACCTTCTCAGGTCTGTAAAGCAAAGGAAAGCTGAAGTATGATTGTAAAATCATGTTTCACTTAGTGACCACTTCACTTAATGACTGAGTTGCCAGTCCCAATTGTGTTCACTAAACAAGGACTACCTGTATTTGTATAGGATTATTTTATTTTATTATTTTATATTTTATTTTAATTTATATGGCTGCCCATCTCAAATTCATGACTCTGGGTGGCTAACAATATTAAAAAAACAGAAAAACAACACACATAGAAACAGCAGCCAAGGTAAAAACACTTATCAATCACAAATCAACTTAATCAATGTACGGGCTTAGCCACATCTCCTGACCCCCAGGACTGGTGACAGAAGGTGTGGCTGAGCCATTTCATTTCATTTCATATGGCCACCCTCTCCAAAAGATTCTGGGTGGCTTACAATATCCAGATATACAATTAAAACAGTTAAGAGCATGTACCAAAACATGGCAGCCCTGACTGAAAACAACCGTAACAATAAAAGCATGATAGGGGCTCCACAGACACCCTAACCCCAGCTGAGGCCTAGGAAGAGAGCTAGGCCTTAAGGGCCTTCTGGAACCCCAGGAGAGTGGGCACCATCCTTGTCTCTGGGGAGATGCTTTTCTAAATATATCTACAGGTGGTCCTCAGTTAATGACCATAACTGGGACTGGGAACTCCATCACTAAGCAATGTGGTTGTAAAGCAAAAGATCACATGACTGTGCTGACTTACAGTGGCAGTTCTGGCAGGTCCAGTTCCAGGCGTTAAGTGAATTATGTGTGGTTGTTAAGTGCGACATCACGTGACCGCAACTTGTGACTTCCTGCCAGCTTCCCCATTGACTTTGCTTGTTGGAAGCTGGCAATGACAATCACAAACATTGATCACGTAATCATGGGGAGGCTGCAACAACCACAACTTTGAGGACAGGCTGTAAGTCTCCTCAATCAGTACCATTGTAGCTTCAAATGGTCGCTGGATGAGTGGTCACTAAGCGAAGACTACCTGTATTGAGATCTTAGTCCTTACATTCCAACTAGCAAAGTTCCAAAGTGTGCATGTGGGTCATTCTCATACTGTTTTTTCCCTCCATGACCAATTGCCCATCAGAACAGCGTGGTGGGTGACAGCGTATAGGAGAAGGAGGCTTAATTCTTCTCTCTCCAGCTGCACTCTTTTGCACCTAACTGTTCCTACTTTGCAGTTAAGCTTAGGAGCAGTCCTCTATTTCCTGCCAGTGGGATTGTTTTTACAGATTTAATTGTGCACACTATTTATTTGTAGATTAGATTTACACCCTGTCCTACCTCTACCAAGAGGTCAAGGCAGCATATATAGCCCTCCTTTCTCTATTTTTTCTGAGGTAGATTGAGTTGAGAGAGAGAGAAACAGGCATCAGCATACCAACAGAGCTTCCAAGACTGAGGATGGTCATCTTAATTTTTCTCCTTCCTCTTTAACCCTTTTTAGTCCCCAATTCATCAATTCAATCTCTTCTTCTTTCAACAAAAAGTCCATATAAGGCTTCTAGTCTTTTAAAAAAGCCTTTATTGCTTTTTCCCTGACTACCTTGGTCAGCTTTGCTATTTCTGCAAGCATCATCAATTTTATAATCCAGGCCTCTACTGTGGGTATTTCATTATTCTTCCATCTTTGTGCATACAATAATCTTGCCACAGTTACCATATATTTGGATTCCAATTCTAGATATCCTTACTCAGCAGCATTCTCTAGCCAGATGCCCTCAAGATTAGTTGAGGCTACGATGCCCAGAATTCACGGCCGTTTTGGGAGCTGTAGCCTCAACACATCTGGAGGGCACCAGATCAGGGCAAGCTTTGCTCAGGAGTAAGCTCCATGCAGCACACCATGTGACCTTTTGTATGCACTGATTGTATCGTCAAAAGAGCTTTTGCTCCCTACCGTTTCCTTGAGCATTGACACACTGCCATTAACCTGTAATTACCCAAAGAGCTCCAGCTGAGGGCCCCTGCTGAATTATCTGCTTGTCACACAGATCTGTTGTGTAAAGTATGACTCATTTGCACTCAAGCCGCTACAGCATATCAATATCCTAGGGTAGTGTCACAGTGCGAGACCTTTGTCCAAGTCTGGATTGATCATCAAGACTCACTGCTATAAAGCAGCTAGAGATCTCCATTAATCTTCTGCACCAATAGTTTTATCTTTCATGGAGCAAAATTGATTCCCTTATCTCAGCTGGGGAGGAAGCAAGAATGAATGTCTCTCTTGATTCACTGCCCAGACAAAGCTTATGAAAGCTTTTTGAAGTAACCAAAAAAATAACAGCTTTGGATAGGTGTGCTGTGTTGCCGTTGCTTTCTATCTTTACTCACTCATTAAGTGCACACTCTGTGATTTAGAATGTCTGAAAAGATCTGGTAAACTAAAAATAAGAATAGTAAATAAAACCTTAACAGTTTGGGAATATTATCTCATCATTGAAATCAAGAATGAAAAAAATCAATAAATGAAAAGTTAAAAATATTCAGGAAGGGGGAATAATAAAATGTTCCTAATTTTATATTGTAATATGTAAAATATAATAGCCTTGTTAGACATTCTGTTTACATTATCATAATAATGTGGAACAAGAGAGTAGAGTTACACCAATGGCCTGTTGGTGCTACCATTTCCCATAGGCTGGTGACCCATGCACTGGCACTCTAGACATGCAGAAGCTTCCCCAAATACTGAGAATTCTAGAATAGAGAATTGAAGAGAATTCCACATGATCAAGGAACAGCAGGGAAAGGGATTGAGCTGGTGTATTGTACCTTTTTACTATTTTGATCCAATTCTGTTACTGAACTGATTAAAAGTTTGTTTGTTTGATTTAGGCAACACTGATTCCCTAACAAGTGATCAGGTGGAGAGAGAGGGCAAGAATTGCTGTCAATCAGCATAGAATAAATCCTCCTCAATCTGGGTGCCTTCCAGATGTGTGGATTTCAAATTCCAAATTGAGACCTTATGGAAGGTACACATGATCACACATATCATGGTCTTTGGTGTGTACAAGTTTAGGGAAGGTGTTTATAAATTAAGGTGGGGGAAACTGAGGATATCCAGATGTGGCTGGATTTCTACAGCCATTGGGCCTCATCAGTATGACCAGTAGCCATGGATGGTGGAGTTCGGTCTGATCACATCTAGCAGGTCACAGCTTCTCTCCCGCTAATGTAAAAATACTGAGCTAGATAAACCAATGGTCTATGGCAGCTTCATCTAATTAGAGAAGGTTGGGCTTCCCAATTCCAATTAAAAAAAAAAATACAGGGATGGCTGACTTTCCTCTCTCTTTTTAAAATTGGATTAAGCCTACTTTAGGGGTGCCTTATATAGTTTTATAAATTTTGTGTCTCATAGCAGCTAGATTTCAGTAGCACAGCCACAGAGGGCGCTGAAGTCTACAAAAATAGAAATTGAAGAGACCGCCCCCCCCAGCTACTACACAATTCTGATCTTCATTACAGGAAAGGACTCCATGAAATACCTCTCTTTCCACATTTTCATTACTGGAATTCTAGACATTAAAAAAAGTTCAAAATGAGTTTATGTACTGGATTAGTCATCAAGTGATATTTCTAAACAATTAAAGGAGACATATTTTTCTTTTTTCCTACAGCTGTCAAACTGTTGATGTGACAGCATGCCCAATTATTAGTTTAAGATTATAGGTAAGAATCAGTGACAAGATTTGCTTTTTTAAAAAAAATAACTATTAGTTTAATGAATCAAACTTATGAAGTCACTAATAATTATATTATAAAAAGGCAGTCAAAGCAGTGTAAAATCACCCATCATAAAATATTCAGCATGCCAACTTTATTGCTACAATTACTAGAATTTAATAGAGAAATATGACACATAGAGGAATTAATGGAGATAAAAGAGCAGAATAGATTAATTTAATAATGTACTGCATTAAGTAAAGTGGCACAATTCTTCATCTGAATGCATAAGAACACCTCTTTGTCTCATTTATACCAATAACTGACTTGTTAATTGACTGATGTAACCCTGAATGACAATCTGAAAATCTGTTGTATCAAAAAGAGTGAGCTGCTGAGTAAGCTAACACATAAGGTTAGCTTTATTACTCTGCATTCACATAACATTATTAATTCTTCACTGATTTAACCAAACTGTAACACATTTCTAGGGTCAAATCCTCTTTGCAGCACCCACTGCCCCACAAAGCTTGGCTTTGGGGGTACTGGGTTTGGTTTTCCCACCTCAGCCATCACCATTCTCCTTTTTGACTGTTAAATAATGGAAAGGAAGTTTAGGGTTAGAGTTAGGATGATCAAAGGGACTCACCTTTTGCCATGAACAGGACTGAAATTCAATATTGTACACCACATTTCTCAAAGATAGGAAGACTGGGATTATGAGAATTATGGTTCCAACTCTGTGATCCCAATTCCACTTATTTTCTCTTGTGTGAAACTTGCTTTTGGTTTGGAAAAGGGTGTCAGAAACCACCATGTTTGTTCCTTGTTAGCTTACCTATATTAGCTCTGAAACAGAACTCTACAAGATAAGTCTAAGATCTTACACCACGGCAAAATGAATTGTTTATTCTCTTCCTAGAATCCTAGATGGCATCCTGGTAATACAAACATGGCTTCTGTGATGTCTTGTAGGCTTCATAAGCGCAATAATCATGGCTACAGTCCAGTCCAACTTAGGAACTTTGATTCCACTGTTG
Organism: Candoia aspera; assembly: GCF_035149785.1. Classification (NCBI taxonomy): domain Eukaryota; kingdom Metazoa; phylum Chordata; class Lepidosauria; order Squamata; family Candoiidae; genus Candoia; species Candoia aspera. The sequence goes on from NC_086153.1 coordinate 179,618,492, forward strand.
TCTGTAGATGTTTGCATGCCTAATATTCTCAGGATCGCCCTTGTAACTAGGTTGTACGAAAGGGTTAAGCCTTTTCAAATATTGATATTAGAAGCATTGTAATTGGGATCAGGTGTGTGTAAATTAGAATAGGGTGGCAGACTAATTATTATTAATGAATTCCTCTGCAATAAAACTTTACATAATGAGATGCATAATTAGAACATTAATGACCAAGAAGATTACTTCAATTTTATTCCACTTATGCCACGTATTTAGCCTTAGGTGAAACCTGCTGTTTCTAAAAAGCTGTCATTCATGGTGTTTGTTTTGCAAAGAATCTTTTCAAAAGTTGTCAGGGGTATTTTCCTTTCATTTTGCTTGTAACCCAATAGGATCTTGTTCCAGAAAAAAGCATTGTTTAACAAGCCTTAACTTTCCTTTCTAAGTTTAGATTAGCTGCCATTTCAAGTTGCCTTAATGAGCTGCTATGGAAGTTCTTCACACTGGTGACTTTTTTGGATGTGGGCTGTGGAGGAGCACTGGGTAGATGTTCCAAAATAGCTTATGGGTGCGGGGTTTGTTAGGAGTGTGGTGGGCACTCCATTCAGCTTCCCACTATGACCTGCAGGTACACTTAGGATCTGTCACTTGGGCTTAAAGAGAAATCAGGCAGAACAGCTCCAGGAAATACCATATCCCTGTGTTTAAGGGAATGACAGCGAATTGCTGTGGCCAGCAGCACTTGAAGCTATGCAAGATGTCATTGGAGTAGGCAGTTTGGTGCCTCTCCAAAGGAGTAAAAAAGAGAAAGTACAGCAACACAAAACCCCTTGTCAGCAGATACAGCAGAAAAACTGTAATGCACTCATTTGGAACAGAACCAACAGCAAAATAATGGCTGAAGCCAAGTCTCCTTCTTGGTATAACTTTGAACTTTTGTGCAGCACAGGACTTCAGAATTCATTGGGAATCTCAGCAAGCTAAGAAGGAAAGTCGTCTTTCTTTCTTTCTTTCTTTCTTTCTTTCTTTCTTTCTTTCTTTCTTTCTTTCTTTCTTTTTCTTTCTTTCTTAAAAAAAACTTTCAAAAGATTGCTAAACATGGGTTGAAAAACAGATCTAGAACTCTTTCAGAACAGCACTAAACCCATGTATACAAGGAGCCTGAGTAAATCCTAATATGCACTTCAGAAGGTGCCAGTCAAGCATCATATGGGCAGAAACCTCTTTGGAAGCCAGCTGTCCACTTCCTCCTGTAGCCCAAGTAGCCACAGAAGACCATGCTCAGCAACCAAGAGAAGAGGGAAGGTACTTGCAGCACCCCCAAATCACTACTCTGAGCTGGTAGATTCCAGTGCCCGGTGCCTCGTTGCCCACATTGTCAGTGGGGCATCATAAGTTATCTGTACAGCAAGACTTGTGTCAAGAGATGGAGAAAAACACTAACACTAGAACAATTAAACACAGATCTAAGCTTGCTTCTGCCATAGGTTAGGAATAAGATGAAGATGACATCGTGAGGTTATGTCTTTTAAAACAGCAGACGTCTCTGTGCTGTGGTTGGCAGGATATAAGAATGAGCCCATGGTCCTTGTATTTTCAGTACTTTGCTTCCAAATCTCACCTGATTATGCGGAAACCTGAGCTTTGCCTAAACCTGGCAATGCCTTGTCGCTTCACTCTCTGAACCTTGATTTCCAATATAGGCCTTTGGCTGCCTAATAATTCTACTGTGAATGACACTTTTAATATTGATCCTTAGCTGTTTGTTGATTCTGTGACACTTCTGGGACAGGACGTTTTCTCCTTTCCAGAACACTCTTTGTGAGGATACTGTAAGTACTCAAGTCAACATAACAAATTGGCAAGAATAACAGGTCTGATTTCTCTTTGTATTTTCCAGTTTCTCCTCTCTCTTTCTCAAAGACACCATTGCATCGTATGTTAAGGAACTCATTGTAAATCTCAGCAGGCTGGCTTTGGTCTGACTCAGTAGGTCTAGTTCCTTCATGTGGCTGAAGACGACAGTGCAGAAATTGTCAAAGATTTTTTTTTTTAAGTGATATGGAGTTGCTGGATGCCACTGAGATTGTTAGTGAAAACCCTGCTGGGTTGATAGTTGTAAAAGAACACAGGGCAGCTTTCTAGCCTTCATGCATGACTACACTTTCAGTGAGATCAGCAGCATACTGTGTAAAGCCAGGCATGCTAAACCATCATGAAAGGCAGTATCTGAAATCTTGACTTCATTAAACCTTCATTTGATATTCTAAGAACTAGTATGATTGCATTAGAACTGAGGGTCAGGTCCTGAGTGGGTATTGGCTGTCCTCACTTGGAAGAAATACAGCAATACTGGACAGGTTATAACAGCAAAGGATGTAGATTTGGTGTGTCGCTGGAGGCCCATTACAGTAGACTTGGAAAGTTTGCTTGAGCTTCACTGCCTTCTGGGCAAACTTCAAGGTGCTGGTTTAATAAATGAGTCTCTTACGTGTTTGGATCACAATATGATTTAAAGGCTGTTTCAGTTCTAATGTTGAGTCGCAATTTCTAATTGCTTTTGATTTTTAATAGGCTCCTTGCAAATGTGCTGAACAGGTATTTGGAAACTCTTGTGCTTACTCATACAGCCATTCAGCTTGGATTAGTACTTGGCTGTGGTGATGATGATCTTCTCTCATGGGGACTAGGTATGTTTGTAGGTCATATTCGCTGTGTTCACCTACATAGAGAGGAACCTTATCCTTATGAGATGGAGATACACAAAGGTCTCATGTTACTTGATAGTCTTACTACAAGCCTTCCTGTTTAGTTTTTGGGAGAACAGGATTTTGGGCAGGATGAAGCTTTGAGATGCTTTACTGTATGTAAAATCCTCAATAAATATAAAGTAAAAAAAAAGAAACTGTCTAATTCAATTGGGGCAGGTTTGTCAAAGTGATAAGATGGCAGAACTGATGGTGAGGGATACCGAGAAAATTAGTTTAGCATCATTGGGAGGGTCACAGATTCGCCATGGTTGTATAAAGTTTATGCCTGAATATTTTCCCAACTGTTATGAGCATTTTTTGTTTTTGTTTGATGAACCATAGCTTTCATGGTCTGGAATGATACTGGACCAAAGTAATTTTAATTTGTTACAATATATTATTATATTATATTATATTATATTATATTATATTATATTATATTATATTATATTATATTATATTATATTATATTATATTATATTATATTATATTATATTATTATACTGCAGTTGGATTCTTTCATGATTTTTTCCCTCAAAAATAATCTCTGGCTGTTTATCAAACTCTAGCCAAACATCTACTCCCAAGGGAACATAGCTTGTCATTAACATTCACTTGCCAACTGTTTTTTATTCTCCCCAGACTTCCCAAGAAGTATTTGAAAGCCATAAGCCAACATAGAAAAGTAGAAGAAAGAATACAAAACATAATAGGAAAATAGCAACCAGCAACAACCACACAGTATGATACACCTATGATAACATCCTTCTTCCCCTTTGGAGATGTTTCCCCCACAAATAACAGAAGTAATTTGAGCAGGGTTGGTTGTCCTTGGTGCTCTGGTGTCATGTGTAGATGGTTTGTTTTCCATTTGGGAGTTGGTCTGGTAAAGTCTCTCAGGATTTAAGAGAGACATAATCCACAGTAGAAATATTATAAAACGTGGGTCTAATGAGTGAGTCTGTTACTATCCTTGGGATAAAGGAAGAAAGGAATAGAGCTGAACAGGTGGAAAGGAAGTTTAATTTTGAACAATGAAAAAGTGTATTTTATACATATAGGCAGATAGAGTTAATATACTTAGGAACCATGTAAGCTGCTTTCTACTGGACCAGAGTTGATCCCTCTAACTTAGCATGGTCAACACAGACAGGCAATATTTTAAGGCAGGAGTCTGTCTTAGGACTCTTGGGGTGGAAATTAGGACCTTCCACATGTAAAACAGAGGCCGGCAATGTGTCATTCTGGCCAAGGACATAAGTCTTTGGGAGTTATTACCCAAAGCATCTGGAAAAATTGAAGGCCACTGAGTTCCATGCTATAGTTCCATGTTTATACATCACTTGTTCACATTGTTCTAACTTATGGACATTTCATTTGCAGAAACCTGTCATGTGGATATTACCAATGTCTGGAAGAAAACTTTTCTGCTGGGACTGCACACCCAATCTACTTTATAGATCATGTGTATTGCACAGAGGATACATACCACATGGCAACAATGTCAGAATGGATCAATTTTAAAGCAGCTGCCAGATGGAAACCACAGTATGTGCAACCAGCTAAAATTATCCATGCGTTTGATTGGGTCAGGTCAGCCAGACGATCAGTGGGTTTCTACTCCATTTATAGTTTGTTGGTTGTTTCTCAACTCTAGTGCAAACCAATGTGATGCAAAGGATAGATCTGGCTTTGAAGGATCATGCTGGTTCAGCAGAAAAAAACAAGAATGGCTGCTTTTGCCCAGTCTCTGCAAAATATAACATATAGTTGAATATAGATAAGACAGAATTATATATATTTTAGACAAGCACAGATGTTGAATCAATGAATTTGACACATAGCAAGATCTCCTGATATGTTGTGCCAGCTACAGAGTTGCTTGCATGGCTGGTTGTTTGAGAATCTGAAAATTGGGATGTCAGCTTTCTTCTTGACAACTCCATAATTCACTTCCTTACTAAACTCAATTAGAGCTACAGCTATGTATGGGGGAAGGCCCAGAGGCATATTATTACCGATAATAGAATCAGGAGTCCAATAATTGTATAATGGAGGCTAGGCAACTTCTTCCATCATCTTTGAAGTAACAGAAAGAAGTGGTAGAAGTGGCTATTCAGTGATAATTGTAGGCTGCATTCCCAACTGTAACATATGCTGAGAAAAGTACATGCAACTTCTCATGTGATTTAATTCAAGTCCACAGTGTACTAGGACTCCCTCCCCTGAATTATCTCCAGAGGTGGTGAAGGGTGGTAAAGGGTGGTAAAAGGGTGGAAAGAGTGGTAAAAAAGTGTTGTCTTTCAAGGAAACTTGAATATCATCCCTAAGCTATGTAACTATCTAGACATTGGGTGTCTTTCTTGTAACACTGAGTTTGGGCAAGTTGGCCCTTATCCAACTTGTTGCTGAATCCAGGAATTGATTTCATACTTCTAGAGCCTCATCTGACTCAGATGACAAAAAGAGAAACAAACCTGGGTTTCACTGGCCATACTAATAATACTTCAAATCCCCAGATAATTTCTCTGAGTACTAAATTCAGTAACAACACCAGGAGAAAAGAGCGATGTTTAATCTAGACAACACAAAGGTTCTGTGGGCCAGAGGTGGGATTAGGAGGGACAAGATGAAAACTCATGGAGACTAACTGTGCAAGTTCCAAATGTGGATTTCCTGTAAGTCCTTTAAGAAGCAGGTATGCAAGCAGGAGTAGAACATCAAAACGAGACAGAAAGGAATGTTTTACTGATTTCCAGTTCATGGGGCTGTTCTAAAAAGTTCCCTTGATTAATGGCACCAAAAATTTGAAAGAACTCATCCCTTAGACTGAGCACTACCTACAGTATGGGATAGCTACTGTACATAACCATGCATTTGGGGAAGGTTTTAACGAGCTATTACCTAATAAAGTTAATGAAGCCAAATCTATAGACATAAAAAGGAGGTCCAAGTGATCTCTTGCCAATCATTCTTTTTGCAGTGAACATGTGCTGAAACCCAAGTCTTTTCAAGAAGATAGTAAGTAACTAGATTGCTAGGCTGACTATGCTGATTTTATGTGTACTGTATGTGGTTGCTGCCTTCTCTTATTATCCATGTTTTTTCTTTTTCCTGGAAAACATAGTTTTATTGATTTAGCTTCATTGATTTTACAGGGGATTTTTTAACTAAAACCTTCCCCATGTGCAAGACTGCATGGTTACATAGGCCTTGTGTTTCAGGACTGGCACTAAGTTTGTTCTGTATTTCTGGATTTTGGGCCGGAAATTCCAAAACACTTCTTTTTCTATTTCTCTGGAGTTGGGCTAAAGGGAGAAATCCTGGGTAGGAGAGCTAAGAACTCTCCAGTTAAATAGACTAGGAGTTTTCAGGAGTTTCAACCTGCCTGATGGTAGCCTATCATAACTATTTTTTTACTAAGTATCCTTGAAAAAAGGAGTCTTCCAGGGAGGGTTTAAATTATCCCCTTCCTGGGTTTATAACACAGCTTCCTTGGAAAGACAGTTACTTTGCTCAATAAAGGACAATGTTCTATCCTTAGCAAATCTAAAAATATTTAGGGGCTAAGAAAACTAAAACAACAACAAAACAAGGGGCAGGCAGTATTCATGAATTTACTACTTCTAGCAGCTGGAATTATTTTCTCAAAGTGGCATTAATTACCTCTTGGATCACTCAGCCAGCTCCCTCCTGCTAGAGGTAGTGAACGCTAAGGAGCAAGAACTGAATAAACAGAAGTTTCACAGAATTCTCCAAGCATCTTGTCCACATCAGTCTTCAACATCTGAACTCAATACTCATTCTTTATCAAATATGATTAGCTGAGACTTTGAATTAGAGCAGAGGTAGTTAAGGTATTGCACTTTTCATTTTCATTTCCTTTTTCAGCTGTCCAGGGCCACAAGGACAAAACAAAATGCAATGAAATTATTGGAGGGGATGGGACTAGACTGAACTTGGGGTCCTTTTCCTTCACAGCTTTTAGAGAGGTCTTGTTTTAAATGTTAACGGGTATGTTAAGCTTCCTTGCCTTAATTGGTAGAAAAAGACAGCACTGTTTTTTGGTATTTGCTCTCAAATTGTGATAGCCATACCTAACAGCCAGGTCCTGAGGGTACAAGGAAGTTGCTATCTCAGAACTGGTGGCTAGGTATTTATTCTTTGCCTTCCACTTTGATCTTACTTTATTGTCTGGCGTAAGAGGAGAGCAGCCCAGCCTGGCCATTCATTGCCAGCTATACTTCCACAATTTCTGCTCGTTTCAATTTGAGGTACATAATTGTATTGGCAAGGAATACAAGGCAGATTAAAATGAATCCCACCTTTTTACTAGAACTAATTACATGAGTTAAATGGTCTTATTTTCAAGGTCTACGTGTTAACTTAAATGAAACTAACTCTCACAGCTCCACTGCTCTAGTTCCTTCCATAGCAGAACACTGATCTCCTTCTCATCTTTTAGTTGAAATAGACATCATACTTGGACACTAAGGTTGGCAAAAAGCCTGCCACAGACTTAGGTGTGTGCTGTGAAGCCAGGCAGTCAATTTTTCCTGATTAACCTTGGATTGAAATAAAGACACAATCAGTAATATCAGGAAGGCAGAAACTTAGAGCTGATATTTAGGGCTTTACTCATCCAAGGAAGACAGAAGAAGAATTGATGCATTCGAATTGTGGTGTTGGAGAAAATTATGGAAAATACCATGGACTGCCAGAAGAACAAACAAATCAGTTTTAGAAGAAATACAACCAGAATGTTCCCTAGAGGCAAAGATAACTAGGCTTAGACTCTCATACTTTGGGCACATCGTCAGGAAAGACCCATCGCTTGAAAAGGACATCATGTTTGGTAAAATTGACGGAAAGCGGAAAAGAGGAAGACCTTCAGTGCGATGGATTGATACAATTACTGCAACAATAGATGCAAACATTGGAACAGTCAGGCATATGGTGCAAGACTGAACAGCATTTCATTATGTTATACATAGAGTCACCATGAGTCATAAATGACTCAACTGCAACTAGCAACAACAACTCATCCAAGTGAGCAGGGGAAGTTTCCAAATATAACAGGGCTGGTTGTTCTTATTGTTCTTAGTATCAGTCCCACTTGGCTGCAAGTTGTCAGCCCCACTAGGTAGACTAGACCAGGAAATCAACTCCACAGGAAGGCTAAAAATACTTTTATTGAGACTGGCTATAACAATAGAATCTTGCAAGTCTGATTGTGCTGTACCTCCTCCTCCTTCTTATAATTCAGTGAATTAGGGAGGTGTCTGGATGTTGTGGACTTAGAAAATGTTTTACCCCTTGTCACCTTGGCAACAGAGCTTGCATATCTCTGTCAAGGTCATCTTCCTTCCTCTCTACACAGTGTCTGCTGGTTTTGCACTGTGCTTGCCTGGTTCACACAGCAAAGCTATCAATGAATGATGCAACAATTTTTTGTTTCTTTGTTGATTTTTCATCTGGCTTGTTGTACAGCCTGATGCTGATGACAGGACTGTAATATACCAAATTTTAAAGCAATACACATTAGTCTCAGGGGCTGGTGGGAGGGTGGTGTTCCTTAAAATGATTAAGTCAAGAATATAACACATTACATAGTACACCTTTGCAATTGGCCCATTTAAACCTTTTGCTTTTGAATATGATGTGAATGCTCATGCAAAATATAACAGTATTGACATGAATTATGGGATTGATTTCAGATTGGGGCTATCAGTTCTGAGCTAACATTGGGATGCCTGCTAGATGACAGAGAAGAGTTAGGTTTCTGCATCTTTTTGCTGTTAACTAGTAAACATCTGGATCTGGTAGCCCTTTTTAAGATCTAGTCAAATTTGCAGAAGAAGGATCTACTGTTGCCCTTGTCCATCTACAAAGTAAGACTGCAAATGTTATTTTATTTCCTTATTGACTGTTCTACATTGCTTTGCTGTAGGGAAGGCAAGGTTCGAGGCAAATACAACAATAGTTTTTTGCAAGTTTTATTGGCACTGCATTTTCTTACTTTAAATATCTTTGATTATCTTGCATGACCTCATCATAGAGTTGGATTTTATTGGCTACACAACTCCTAATAGCATATTTAGAAGATTAAGAATTTGAAAGAAGAAGCGATACCAAAGCTGGAACCAAACAAAAATGGAAATATGGGGACATTGTTGAACATCCTGCCCTGCTTCTTTGGGCATTGGAAATGTTCATTTTTCCTCATTTTGTTCTCCTCTAAAACAATTATTTTAGTTTTGACAAGCATTTATACCTGGCTCTGGAAATCACCTGAAAAGAGAGATGAGTAGTACCTATCAGGTCATGGGACTAGTTGCATTGGCTGTATATTCATTTCCAGACCCAGATCAAGGTGATGGTCCCAGCTTTTAAGGCCCTGAATAGATTAGGTTATGTTAGCCCTTCAAGGTAGACCAGACTAGGAAACCGAAGTCATGTAAGTCAGTACTACTTTTATTATAGAGCTTCTGTCCTGAACATGCTTCCCCCCTCCCTCTCTTTATCTTTGTGTGAACTAAAGAGGGATTTATCTGAGATGTTTACTCACATTACATTCTTGGCCCAGGCTCAGGCCCCTTTTATCTGACCTTTGCGATTGTAGTCCTCTACTTTCTACAGGTCAGGACCAAATCCTCAGAAGGACTCTCTACATCTTCCCAAACTGTAACCCATCATCGTAATTTTATGTGCTATTATTTGTATGCTTTGTTTCAAAATGTGCATGTTTTGATGTAAAGGGATCTATTTAGTAAAGGCTTTACCCTGAAAAGTGGGATTTATATTGTGTGTTAAGGCAACGGGCTAGAAACCAGGAGACTGAGAGTTCTAGTCCCACATTAGTCATGAAAGCCAGCTGGGTGACCTTGGGCCAGTCCCTCTCTCTCAGCCCAACTCACCTCACAGGGTTGTTGTGGGGAAAATAGAAGGAGGAAGGAGTATTAGGTATGTTCGCCGCCTTGAGTTATTTATAAAAATAATAAAGGTGGGATAGAAAATAAAATAAATAAATAAATAAATATTATAGCAGTTTCAGAAGGTGCACAAGCACATAAGAAAAAACAGACAAGACACTCTCTCCTTCTGTATATTATATGGAATGAAATCTCATTCATTTTTTTAAAAAAATAAAACCAGAATGAAATCTCTACTATATGGAGCAGAAACCCCATTTTAAATATGTGTGCTCTTTTGCTTTGCTTGTTTGCTTTTCATCAGGGTGCTCATATACTGTGAAAGACTAATCTTTGGCAATGCTGTATATTGAGCAGGAAATGTTTAGGTGACTCACATATGTGTCTTTTGACTTAGTGTGAGCCAGATGTGTGCAAATAAATGTCATCTAAATGGTCCACTGAGCCCCAGGGGAAATAATATCTGTAAGTAGTACTGCAGGTATAAGTCAGTATAAAATATTCATAAGAACACTGAGTAAAGCTCATAGAAAATCTGGCAAATAGAAGGAAACTGTTCTATGATGAAATGTCTGTGTTATTACAGGGTTGTGTGGCACACTAGATTAATATACCAGGCTGTCACCTTTGTGAGCCTGGCTTTAAATCTCACTCATAAAAGGCTTTCAGGTGCACATATGAATTACTAGCAAGTTCCTTGAGGTGGGCGAAAAGAAAAGGGGAAAAATGCACATTGACTGGCAAATGTCTGACAGGGAAATCAAGCAGTGATTTCTTTAACACAAAACAGTACATCCAGCAATCCCCAGAATGAGGGCAACCCAGGCATGTGCCAGTAATTCTCATATTTCTCCCAAATGGCACACTGAGGACAATCAGATCTGAACTGCAAAATCCCGACAACCCAAAAATAGTAGCCCAAATCTGGTAGCTCTGAGCAAATGGTTTGTTGCTAAAGGGATTAGTACAGCCCCATGGCAACCTAGATCATGATTAACTGGGCTAGACAGGTTTCCTGGGCTACGGTATCCTTTTCCTTCTTTTCTCAGCAATGATCTGCTTGGGCCTCCATTTGCCTCAGCAACAGTTAAAGGGAGGAGGCCCTGGCCAGGAAGTTTGGAAGCACATGAAAGCCAGAATACTCCCATGTGCCTTGAGACAGATCTTCTCATGATTTTTTTTTAACAGCAAATATAGTAAGGAGAAAGAGATGGTTTTGAAGGAAGGAAGATAATCTCACCCGGGACTGTAGGTAGGTAGTAGGAATCTATTTATTTGTTTTAGTATTAGTAGTATGAAGCAACCAAAGCCACTGTTAGGCTTCCATTGCACTACTTTACCAGCTCTGAGAAGCTGGCCTTCCTGTATTTAGTGAGAACTTCCAGGATGCATTTTACCAGCTTCACCAGATGTGGAATCTGGGAACCAGTTAGAAGGCAGTCTCATTCATGGAAAGTCAGATCAAGTAGCAACAATGAACCATGTGGCAGGAAAAAACAGGATTCTATTACAGTATTCCTATTGACCCTGGAAGTTATTCCAGCTGGCAGACAGGAGACCAGTACTGATCAGCAGGTGGGCTAACCAAGTGAAGAAAACAGTGAGCGAGAGAGTTTTATCTGTACTAAAACTCAACAGAGGTGGAGCCCACCTGATTTCCCTTGGATAGGAGTTCCATAATTGGTTATCTATGTGTGCCTAGGTGGATCTTTCTGATCTCCTTGTCCTCAGTCAGTTCCAATGAAATTATTGGCACAATAAATATGTAGTGTGGAAAGCAAGATCAGATTCATTGCCCCTACAGCTGATCTCTGTGTGATCATCTCAGTATAGAGTCTACGTGGCTAGTTATACATTGGCTGTAGTGGACCTGAAAAGCCATATTCCCATACCGGATAGAAATAATTACTTTTGTACAGTTATATCTCTGTAGGCTCCATGCAAAGATTCAGTTGAATGTGTGAACGTTGAGAAGAGGGACCCTATACATGTCATCCAGCCAACCAAGGGAAGAGGAGCATTACAAGGGCTTTTATGAACTCACTAGTGAAATATGTGACATATAGTATGTATGAAATCAAACAGGCCTCTTTGGGGATGCTTGTGAATTCTATTCAATCCATATTTCAAATGGAACCAACTGTATCTATATTTCCCATAATAATAATAATAATAATAATTTTAAAAAGCATTTCCAAACAAATAAATGAATAAAAATCCAAATATACATATAACCGCCCAGAGTCCCTCTTTTGGGGGAGATGGGCAGTAGCAAAATTTGAATAATAAATAAAATAAAAATAAACAAACATTCTCATCTTAGAATGAAATTCATTAAGAAATGTACATATTGCAAGTAAAAGATTTCAAAAATACTGCTTCAGTATATCCTCAGAAACACTACTTTATGCAGATAAAAAAATGCAGGTTAACTGGGAAAGAGGACAGAATGGATTTATGAATGAACATATGTAAAACTGCATGAACTGAAAATACACTGAAGTCTCCAGTACTATCTCTGATGTTAACCAATTGTAGATTTCTCTTACTGTAATCACTGCTTCAAGATAGCGTTTGGCAAGGTTTTTTTCTCTCTCCTTTTTGCTATCCGTCAACGTCCAGGTACACAGGAAAAGTATCTTGTAATAAACTCTTGTTTCTAAGCATCAACACATTTCACTTCTTTTGGGTGCCTCAAGAGCTTCCCCTGCTCTACTCTCCCCATATTTTCTTTAACTATAAACAAACATTCACAAGCCATACTTCTTAACATAGCTGCCTGAACATGACTACATGAGAGTGAAAGCAGGTATTTTATACTGATAGGAAGTAACAATATATACATACTGACAAAGATACCCTCTTGGGGCGGAGGGTGAAGAGAGACATGCAAATGCGTATGGGCAAACTCCAAAAGTGCCTATATGAAGGTCCCAATACAAACCAACAGAATCAAAGATATGCTCCTGGTAGGGATGATACCAAAACTCCTTAGTGTCCTCCTTGTGATTGATTTTTCCAGGTATTGGGAATTGATCAAGGAACCAGAGGATGAAAGTAAAAGTACAAGAAGTGGCTGGGATCATCACATGAGCCCAACAGACAGAAATGCTAGGTAAAGAAGAGGAAGGACTTATTGACTTGCTTTCCATGCCAATTTAATAGGAAGCCCAGGGCATCCAAGAAAAGAAAAGGAAAGGAAAGAAAAGGAAAGGAAAGGAAAGGAAAGAGGGGAAAAAAACCCTACATAAGGCAGATATGTCACTGGGAATCAGGTGGCATATACTGTACATTTAATAAATTATTATTAATAATAATAATTATTATATACATAGGCATCAACCAATGTGGAACCTGTCTCTTTCCTGGGAAGTAGCTATTGGCCCATTACAGAAAGAAAGCTTGTTGGAGAACAGTTGAGGAGAAAGAGAAAGATTAGGAGAAAAATCCATATTTGAAGAAAGGAATGATGATATATATATACATATACATCTTACAATCACACACACACATACACATCATATTATATATGGGTTAGAGCTCATCCCTTAACTAAGGAAAAACTTGAACAAGAGCTGTCCTTCAAAAGTAGAGAGAGCAAGTCCTCCATTTGGCTCATGAGAATCCTTGGTCAGGATATCTAAGCAGAGGCAATATAGCATATCATGTCCTAGAGAGATTCCATTATCCAGACATCACCAGGAATAACAGTTATACTGTTATCATGCCCAGAATGCCAACTGATGTGGCAAAAAAGGCCATAAGAAAAGGGACAATTGGTGTAAGTCCTTCTAGTGTTGGTACCATTTACAAAACTGGCAATGGATAATAATGGGGTGACTCCCCTGCACAAGCAAAGAACATGAATATATTTTGTCCTGTGTAATTATTAATCCAATGCTCTGTGGCAGTGCTTATCAGAACAACTCAGTAAGGCTGCTGAAGAGCTAGTTCGTTCAGCAGAATAGGAATACCTCAGATCATTCTAACAGATCAGGGTACACATTTCCTATTGTAATTGTTAAAAAATTTCTGTGAAAATCTGGGAGTCAGGGAGGTATGCATTATCCCGTATCATCCCCCAGTGTTGACTTAATACAGAAAATAAATAAAATCTTTAAAACCATGCTTAAAAAATGTATCATCTAAGACCCAAGGGACTGGGATGCATGGCTGCCCTATCTGATGTTTGAATATGGAGAGGTGCCACAGGAATCAGTAGGATTCAGCCCATTTGAAATAAGGTATGGTAGATATCTTGGGACACTTGTACTTAAGGAGAGATGGATCAAAGAAGTGGAAGGTCCCAAGGACTTAGTGGAATTCGTTATATGAAAATGGTATAATCAAGAACCCAATTCTGCCCTGGTGGTCTCAACAGAACCCAGTCAAGAAACCCCAGACCGGAAACCTGATCATAGGGAAGGAAAAAAAAAAGAAGTGAATGTAAATCTCAAGCTAACCCTCTCAAAATAGAAGATTTGAATGAGTTTCTAATTTCTTTTCAAGAAGTATTTACCAACAAGTACTACTGATCTTGTTATGCACTTGGATAGACACAGGATGTAATTCTGTTTGGCAAAGACCCTATATAGTGTTGTACTGTTTGAGAGCAGTCTTGAAAAGGGAGAAAGATAAAATTTCAGAACTTGGAATTATCAAGCCATTATACAATCATTATACAATCAATCAAGTCTATTGTATTGGTTCCTAGGCCTAATGGTGGCATAAGCACTTTGAATGAATGGTTTGTTAAAAAGGGGTTGGAGGTGGGCGTTAAAGTTACTAGAGAAAACAAAGTTGTGTTCAGACTCATTCTGGCTGCAGTAGTGTTCATCTTCTGCTGTTCTCTCTTTGGGTCTGCAGAATTAATTACTGCTACTCAATGTATGGGAAGAATTTGATGCAGATGGTGTATGTCTCATTGTCTGATATGGAACAGAGTGAAGCTTCAGTAATGCACTAATTAATGTCAAAGCATTTGGTGTCATTTTGAACACAGAATGAGCTGTGGAGGGAAATTAGAAAAAAAAAACCTGGCATGGAGTAGGATGAAAGAAAAATATTGCTCCAAGCAGTGACACACACACACACACACACACACACACACACAGCTTTTGTAGGATTCACCGCAATTCACAGCAAGCAGGGCTCATTCATACACACAGGCATATGACTTACTATCAAATAACAAGCTGTGTACATGAATGGGACACCATGGATAAAACACCTCCAGGCTAAACACATTTACTACCTTAGAAAATTTCAAGTTCATGCTTTCCAATAGCATTAAACCTACATACCTGAAACTACACTATACATGATAATTTTCCTAGATCAGAAAGTCTGCATTATCATACATCTTTTTCCGTATGTCAAACATTGTTTTAGAAGGATTTCTTGTTCAGAAGTAGAGCTGATGCTTTGGATTTGGAGCAACCTTTTGGAATTGTAACCTCAACACACATAGAGGGCACCAGCATGTGGAAGGCTGATTGAGATGGTCCTGGGTTCAGGCCTGACAGCTCTGATTAAAAGAGCCATGAAGTAGGAAGATGGGAAGCCGGAGTAGGACACGGAGTAGTATACTCCCTGGTAAAATGCAGCTCGCTATGTAAGTTCCTAAACTATGCGTATTTAAGCAGATCAATGAATCTGAACAAAGGTCTGTCTGTCCCATCATTTAAACCATAGGAATTCCTACTGAGCTACAAAAGGAACAAATGGGTGTGGCATTGTTGCATAGGTTCACTGTTGTGGGGGGTCATTTTTATTTGTCTTATTTCTTTTCATCAGTAGTAAAGCATAATCTTATTAACCCAAGAATATCCCTGAAAGCTTTGTTGGTTTTGCTGCCAACACCACCAAACACCTTCCTGATCTAGAAATTTTCTCCTCTATTTCTTCATATATATTTGACTTAATAATTGGCATCTGCAGAAAATGAAAGTAGTTTTTGTGGCATTGCACTGCAAGCTTCTCCCATTTTGGGTCTGTGTGATATTGATATTCATAAAAAAGGGGTGAGATATAGTGAGTAAGGAAGATGATGTTGACAGAGAGAGGAGAGATCTGTTACCAAAGCAGCAAGGAGGGAAACATTGCTTAAGCCCAAACAATGAAACTCAGACAAACACTCTCCTAATTCACATGAGTATAGGAAAGGGAGGAGGTAAAGCATAATCTGACTTGCAAGATTCTGTTACTATAGTCAATCTTAATAAAAACTGTTTTAGCCTTAACGTGGAGTTAATTTCTTCATATGATCTACATCTTGGGGCTGACATTAAACTTGCATTGTGATGCCATGACACTGCTTTCATCAGTCTGGTGCCCATTGCCCCCCACCCCCCAATGGATGCCACTGGAATCTTTTATTGTAGGCTCCAGAGCCACCAAACTTGTGGTGCTAAATGAATACATTTTCATTGCTTTGGGGCAGAAAATGCAGCAAAATGGTTGTGTTAGGCCTCCTGTTGGTTTAATATTGAATATTATGTGAAACACTTGATCCCTCTGCTAAGAAGAGGGAGAAAACAAGTAAGACATTCTGACCCTGATTCCCTTTGGGGTTGGCATAATATCACTATTACTTAAGTGGCCATTGTTGTGGTCTTCACTGTTGTCATCACCACCATCATCAGTAGGGCCCAGCCACTGAATGGTTGGCTACCCCTGGTTTAGGAGACACTGTTTTGAGAGAGGAACTACAAAAAAGCAATAACAAATGCTAATCCATGTGGCTCTATTGAGAGGAGAGGGCATAAAAATTGAGTTAAAATCTTCACATGGTGTTTGATGTATCTGAGTTGTTTTTCAGCAACCGGATGGAAATGGCTTGCAATAGCCTTCTTCTGGGATTTGTTTTTTACTTCCTAATTTTCCAATCTACCCTATACACTGGAGTGTTCTGATATTTCTCATCCACAAACTAGCTAACTACATCTACCTAGGCTTGCAAAGTTTGTGTGTGTGTGTGCATGTGTGCGTGCACGCTTTGGTAAGATCAGCTAAGATTGACTGTCTCTTGTGCTGGAAAATAGGCAACACACCCATGTTTAAAAACAAATTTCTGCTGATATAACATCTAGTTTGCCCTTGAGACTCCTACTAAGATTCCATCTCTCTCTTACTCCTTCTATCCATCAGGAAAATGATAATGTTATTGCTTGCCTTGGAATTAATCCAGGGAAGAAAGAAGCTGAAGCAAATTGAGAGCCCCTAATTGCCAGGAAGCTTCTGATCATTACTTTCAGCTTGCTTTGTTTCATTTCTTTAACATAACAGGGAAACATTTTACAAAGGCTGGGAGAAGGGTTTTCTTTACAGAATTCATGACTTGTAATGGAAGTTAAAAGTTCAGGAACTTTACCTAATTTGCATCCTCTGGGTGGGATAAACAAACTCCCAGGTTGTCTCCAGGACTGCTTCCACCAAGTAGAACAAGTAAACAGATGCTCATCTTGGGAAGGGATGCTCAAAGTCCTCTCCCCATTTGTGAGGTTTGTGTAGGTGATCCAGAGGCAATGTCTGGAGAAGCCTCCTCCAGAGATTCATTTGGCACTCACATTGCTCTCTGTTCATTCTCAAATCTGGAACATATAAAATGTTCATTGTAATCATATTTCTCTGGGTGGTTCCATTTCCACACCTCAGGAGGGTGCACCCCTCCCCTTTCACTGGGATTGTTCTTCCATCAGCCAAACCAATTTCTTCCTTTGAAATTGGGTTCAATTAAATAAAGAAATCTCGATCCTTGATCATATGCATACTGTAACCACTGTCTATAATAAAAGAAGAGCAGCTTTTATTAATTGCTAAAAATGCTTTGAATTTCTATAGGAGGCTTGCCTGCTATGCTCAGACTTTAATTGTTGAATTAAATCTGAGAGGGGTTGTCTTGATCCCCTATAACTTGCAGCAAAATTTGAATAACTGAGGGAGAGATCCTAATAAAAATCCAACTTGAATTCTATTATCCAAAATCACATCATTACAAGCAAGCTTGTGCAATAATGACTGAACTTTGGAAATACGTTCATCAATGTCGGCATCTGGTTGCAGTTTTACATTGGATAATTCTCTCACCAAATTAACAACTTAGGAATCTCCTCCTTTTGCAAAGAGTTTAAACAATTCCTCCATCATTCCTTTTGCAGTTTGTCTGTGCTGGATCTGTACCAACATTGATCCATCTAAGGAATTTATGATTAGTCCTTGGAGTTTCAGGTCACTGGCTGCCCAGTTTGCATAGGCTTCTGAATCTAAACTAGGAGGATCTTCCTTCAAAATATTATACAGATTCAGAATCTTTGCCTGCCTCTCTGTCCTAACAGCCAGGAACCATGCTGAGACAAGAAATAGGTCTCTAGTACTTTATTACTGCTACATTAGACAGAAAATCCTAACAAACTGAAGAAGCATGGGAAAACCCCCAGACAGATAAACCCCAAAGGTTAAGGTGGGTCTGATCTGTGTCTCTTTGAATGGCTGCTTAACTCCTCAGTACTATGCATGCGTTTTCCCCCTGAATAGAGGCCCCCTCCTGCTCACCATCAGTACTCATGACATCACCCTCCCCTCCAGATTCACATTCCATTTCAGCCCCCTCCCTTCCAGAGGTCTCATAAGAGTCCATCTCCCCCTCTAAGCTCCCATGGGAACTGGGCAACAATGGAAATTCTTCAAAGGAAAACTCCTCCAAGGACGAATCAGCGCTGCTCTCCAACACTTCTGGCCCAGGCGGCTGCTGCTGGAAAATAGCTAGATAATTAGAAGATTCTTCCCCCCTCCCCCTTGGGAAATGCATGCCCGAGGTGGAGGGCTGCATCTCTCCCTCCTCCTCTGTCTCTGGCCTTAGAGCCTCAGGCGGGGGTGGAGGTTGCCCACTTATGAACTCCTCTGCTTGGGATTCCTCTGCTTGCTCAGTCAAGTGAGGAATCTCTGGTAGAGTGTGAGGCTTGGGTTTGTGAGGGAAAAGCTGATGGAATCGATGAACCAGCATTGGTGCATGCACATCTCTGGCATTCTCCCACGTGCACTCTTCCTCAGGGTACCCTTTCCAGTGTATGAAATATTGGATGCCCCTTCCCCTCCTCCTAGAGTCCAGAATTTCCTCCACTTTGTATTCCTCCTCCCCCTCCACAATTACTGGAGGTATGGGGGGGCATTTGTGATCGTAAGGTACTTGGGGGAAGGTCTTTGGCTAGCAAGGCTCTGTGAAAGACTGGATGGATTTTCATGGATGCTGGCAGCTTTAAGCGATAAGCCACTGGATTTATCTGCTGTACTACAGTGAAAGGGCCCACAAACTTAGAGTCCAACTTCTTCGAGGGTCTGGTAGAGGTCAAAAACTTGGTAGAGAGCCACACTTTGTCTCCTACTGCAATTTCTGGCCCCTCTTGTCTGTGAGCATCTGCAGCTCTCTTGTAAGCACTCTTTGCCCTGTTCAGCTGCTCCTTTAACAACTCCTGTGCGGCTTGTTGCTCTTTAAGAAAATCAGCCATGGCTGGAACAGTTCCCTGCTGGGAGGAGGTGGGCAACACCCGAGGGTTAACCCCGTAGAGTGCTTGGAAAGGAGACATCTTGGTAGAGGATTGCACAGAGTTGTTATAAGTAAATTCTGCCATGGGGAGCAGGGCTGGCCAATTGTCTTGCTGATAAATGGTGTAACACCTGAGATACTGCTGTAACCATTGGTTAATTTTCTCAGCTTGCCCATTACTAGCCGGATGATGCAATGATGATAGGTGGATCTGGACCCCTAATGACTGGAAAAGGACCCTCCAGAACCTGGAAGTGAACTGAGAGCCTCTGTCACTCACCAAGTGATTTATCATGCCTCTATAGTGAAAAACATGGTCCATAAACAACTGCACTGTGGCTTGCGCAGATGGGAGGCCCTTGCAAGGAATAAAATGTGCCATTTTAGTGAAAAGGTCCACCACCACTAGTATGGAAGTCAGCCCCTGGACCAGTGGTAAATCAGTGATGAAATCCATGGAGATTGTATCCCAAGGCCTACTAGGGGTGGGTAGGGGTTGCAAGAGTCCTGTGGGCTTCCCTGGGAGAGGCTTGGCTCGTCTACAGGTATGACAAGAAGCCACATAGCCCTTTATGTCTGCAGTCATCTTAGGCCACCAGTAGTCTCTCAGAGTGCTATGGAGAGTTTTGAAAACACCTCCGTGGCCTGCCATTTGATGGTCATGGCAAAGTCTCAGTACTTCTTCCCTCAATGAAGGGGGAATATATAATCACCCACTATGCCAGAGGATTCCTGCCTCCACATTAAAGGGGGAGGTAGTGTCTTGTGGGCCCCTCTGGAGGTCATCCATCCTGGCCCTGGCATATGGGTCCTGTTGCTGCTGAGCTCTGACTCTTGTAAATAGGTCCTCTGCTTGTCTGCCTGCTGCTAAAATCTCTGTCAGGTTCCCCCTCATAGACTGCTTAAAGTTGTGAGGTTGTAATATAGTAGCCTGTACCTCCTGGTGAGTAGCGGGGGTTGCCTGAATGGATCGAGACAAGGCATCTGCCAAACGGTTCTGCGCCCCGGGCACATAAGAAATAACAAAATTGAAATGGGAGAAAAACTGGCTCCATCTGATTTGGCGTGGGATGTGGGATCTGGCATTTTGTAGAAGCTGTACATTCTTGTGATTGGTGCAAACTTTCACAGGAAAGGTTGCACCTTCTAGCCAGTGCCTCCACTCTTGAAATGCTGCTTTAATTGCTAGCAACTCCTTGTTAAAAACATCATAGTTTCTCTCTGCTGGTGAGAGCATGCGGGAGAAAAATGCACAAGGGAGCAATGTATTCTCTATTTTGTTTGTATATTGCTATACAACTATACCAATGGCAATATCGGAAGCATCTGAATGCATTATGAATTGCCTCATGGGATCAGGGTGTCTTAACAGTGGCTGGGATGCAAAGAGTTGCTTAAATTCTCAGAAGGCTGCTTGCTCTCTCCCCCCCCAAATGAATTTTGATCCTTTCTTCAAAAGCTGTGTGAGGGGTTTAGCCCTGTCACTAAATTTATTTATGAATCTCCTGTAAAAATTGCAAAACCCTAGAAATCTTTGTACCTCTTTCACATTTCGGGGGGGGGGGGTTTGCCAAGAGAGAATTGCCTGGACCTTAGAAGGATCCATGGATATGCCTTCTGTTGATATTTTATAGCCCAGGATATGTAATTCAGTTAAATCGAAGGCACACTTCTCTAGCTTGGCGAACAGCTTGTTCTCTCTCAGTCTTTGTAAGACATTACGTACATGGGTTACATGAGTTGTAGCATCCTCAGAGAATATTAATATGTCATCTAGATAAATGACCAGATTCTTATCTAGTAAATCAGAGAAAATTTGATTCATAAATTGGGAAAATATGGCTCCTGCATTAGACAAGCCAAAGGGCAAAACAAGGTACTCAAATTTACCAAACCTGGTATCGAAGGCAGTCAGATATTCATGCCCCTCTTTCATCCGGATCAGATTGTACACATTCCTGAGGTCCAACCTAGTAAAAATGCGTGCTTTCTGTAAGCGATCCAGCAGATAAGATATTATGGGGAGTGAGTAATTTTCTTTGACTGTGAGTTTATTGAGGGAACTGAAATCGTGTACCACTCTCATGGGTGCCTCCTGGTTTGCCGGTGCCAACGGGTCAGGCTTCTTTGGTATGAAGAAGGTAGGAGCAGACGCCAGGGAAGTAGATGGTCGGATGAAACCCTTTTGGAGATTAGAATCCAAGTAATCCTTTAAGGTGGCTAGTTCCTTGGGGGACATGGGATATTGTTTCCTTGCTGGAATCTTGGCTCCTGGTATCAACTCAATGGTGCAATCACAGTCCCTATGGGGGGGGGGCGGTAGTGCTGTGGCCTCTTGTTCGCTGAAAACATCTGAAAAATCTGCATACTTGGCTGGCAACTGGACCCCCCCTGCTTCCGTGGCTGCATTGGTTGCTGGAGAGAGAAGAGCGGCTTGAATCTTGTGGTGCTGGCATTCCTTAGCTGGGAAGGAGATTGCTCCCGTAGTCCAGTTCAACAATGGGTTGTGGATCTTCAGCCAAGGTGTGCCCAGGACTATAGGCACATTAAGTGATGCAGTAACATAAAGTTGGATCTACTCAGTGTGGTCTCCTGTTGTTAGTTGCAAAGGTTCTGTGAAACTTCTAATTGGCCCTGCCTTGAGGGGCTGACCATCAATGGTCTCAACTTCTATGGGACGTGGCAATTCTATGGTCAGGATGTTGAGGTCTTGTACAGTGTGTACATCAATAAAATTGGTGGAAGCTCCAGAATCCACAAGGGCCTCTAGCTTGACCTGGTGTTCTGGGTTTACGTGCATTATGACTGGTAAGTAGTAAAAGGATTGCCTGGAATCCTCGGAATGAGCCCTTCTTAACTGATTGATGGTGTCCCTGCTGAGCTCTGTGGAGGGAGACTGATGGAGTTTCCCTGGTTGGAAGTCGAGGTGGAGGTGGCTCTTGGTTCTGCTGCTTGCCCTGGCGGTCTTACTGAAGTTGCTTGGCTTCTCGCTGGGCAAGCTCTCACCATGTGCCCCTGGACTCCACAGTAGAAACAGAGGGCTCTCTCCTTCTCTCTCTCTCAGCCTCGGAAATAAGCCTCCTGCTCCCCCCGATCTGCATCGGCTCCTCTGGTCCTGAGTAAAGAGAAGGTGCGGAGAGAGCTGGAAATCCTGGAAGCGCTCTGAGGCCCCTGTTTCTCCCTGGCTGCATCTGTCTGAGCTCTTCTAGCCTGGCGTCTACAACCACAGACAGTTGATATAAACCTTCTAGGGTAGCTGGTGTTCCCTGGTGCACTAATTCATTTTTAATTTCTTCATCCAGCCCCTGTTTGAATTGGTTTTTCAAGGCAATCTCATTCCAGTCCAGATCTCCTGCTAACAGCTTGAAATCAGCAATGTAGATTCCCACTCTCTTGTTGCCTTGCTTGAGCTTCCGAATTTCCCGGCTGGCCGTGGCTTCTCTGATCGGGGCATCAAAGTGTGCTCGGAACCCTGCCAGAAAATTTTGGTAGTCGTTGAGAATTGGGTCGTTGTTCTCCACCATGGGAATAGCCCATTTGGCTGCTGGGCCCTTTAGCAGACTTAAAATGAAGGTGACTCTGGTTCTGTCTGTGGGAAACTCTACTGGTCTGGTGTCGAAAAACATAGTGCACTGAGTGAGAAAGGTTCTCAACTGTCCTGCTTCTCCTCCAAACTTCTCTGGTAGACTGCCCTGGGATCTCAAGACTACCGGCGGAGCTGCTGCTGCTGCTGCTGGCACCGGTTGTGGGTTAATCGGAGCTGGTTGTTGTAACTGCTGTAGCATGGCTGCTTGTAATGTGTTGATCTGGAGATCTACTTGTTGTTGATGTTGTTGCAATGCTGCTGCCAGTTGTTGGATGGCCTGCCGAATTTCCTGGTTTTCCAAAGACATTTTCCCAAATGTCTCTTCCTTTTTTCTTTTTTTTTTTGTTCCTCCCTCTTTCAATGGGAGTAGTGAGTTTGTTAGGATTGATGTCCTAACAGCCAGGAACCATGCTGAGACAAGGAGTAGGTCTCTAGTGTTTTTTACTGCTACATAAGACAGAAAATCCTACCCAACTGAAGAAGCGTGGGAAAACCCAGACAGATAAACCCCAAAGGTTAAGGCGGGTCTGATCTGTGTCTCTTTGAATGGCTGCTTAATTCCTCAGTACTATGCATGCGTTTTCCCCCCTGGATAGAGGCCCCCTCCTGCTCGCCATCAGTACTCATGACATCACCCTCCCCTCCAGATTCACATTCCATTTCAGCCCCCTCCCTTCCAGAGGTTTGATAAGAGTCCATGTCTCCTTCTAAGCTCCCATGGGAACTGGGCAACGCTGGAAATTCTTCAAGAGTTTATCTACGGTTAGAAGCACAATAACTCAAAAACAAAATACCACAAACACCCACAGCTAATACCCATTCAAACCCTTTCACTTCTAGACGGGTTCATCCCACACTTTGGCCCAAAATCTGGGGAGAATAAAACAAGCTTCAAAGACCTTATGGAAGGCCTGCAGGTCAGGGCCATCTGAATCTCAGCAGGAATGTTGTTCCATAGGGCAGGTGCTGTGACAGAGAAGAAATGGCTCCTAGGTTTTTCCAGGTGACATTGGTTCATAGAAAGAACCTGAACATGTCCACTCTGGCAGACTTTGGGTGCCCCTCTCTCCCATGAACTTCTAGGTTGGTTAAAGGCCTGACTCTGGGAAATCATTATGAAACTTTATTTTCTATTTTGTCAATCCCCTTTTCCCTTACCTATTTTAAATAATCTTTCCTAATATTACTTTATTTTTAAAAAGCAGATCTGTGGCCGAAATGAACTACATTTGACTCTCAGTTAACCAGCACCCATGGGGATTGGTGGATGCCAGATAAATGTAGTTTCTGGTTACTTGAGTGTTACTATTAAACTCTAATACCCACTAGATGGCAGCAGAGAGATACAGATTTTTTTGCAGGTTGCTTGAGAGTGCCAGTTTTTTTTTTTTCCAGTTGCTTGAGAGTGCCTTTTTTTCCCCCCTGGTTCAATTTTTCTGCCTGTTGCTTGAGAGTCTCAGTTGCTTGAGTTCCAGTTAATTGAGAGTCTACTGTATATCACTTCAGTTTACATTTGGGTGAAATATACATAAAATATACATTAAAAAAACAAACAAACACCAAGGATCAACCCGAACAGAAACAACTCAAGAAGGGCCCTGTCCTAACAGTCAGGAACCACACTGAGACAAGGAATAGGTCTCTAGTGTTTTATTACTGCTACATTAGACAGAAAATCCTAACAAACTGAAGAAGCATGGGAAAAACCCAGACAGATAAACCCCAAAAGTCAAGGCGGGTCTGATCTGTGTCTCTTTGAATGGCTGCTTAGCTCCTCAGTACTACGCATGCGTTTCCCCCCCTGGATAGGGGCCCCCTCCTGCTCACCATCAGTACTCATGACACTCTCCACTCAAATTTTCCATGGATAAAACTCTCTGGGTTTGCGTTTAAAAATTACCAGATTGTGAGGCAGGAGTACACTGGCCATCTAATCTAAGCAAAAGGTTTAAAAATCACTTCAAAAAGAAAAAAAATATATATTCACTTTATGCTTTATGGCTATTTCCTTGTGCAAGATAACCTCCTCAGTATTTTTCACTGACTATTCTCTCAAAAATAACAATGGTCATGCAAATACAAAACAAGCCCAAAAAGAAAATTTCTCTTTCTGTAAAAGTTTCTGGGCCCATAACCCAGTGAAGCCATTAGTGGACAGCTAGGACCACAGAATAGAGCAGAGCTTAACCCAGTAGAGAAGCTATGCATAGAAAAAGAATATTATCTAAAATAGCTTTAATGAGCACGTCAGAGAAACACAGGTTATTGATCTTACACACTCAGCCCTCCCAAGCATAAAGAATCACATGCTTAGACAAAGGAGGTTTAAAACTAAAAAGAGTCTTACTGATTTTATTCTTGGTTCAGTTACATCCATCTTCGGTGGAAAAATGAAGATTCTTTATTTCTTCGGTTCCCTAAACTTAATGTACTCTTAGCCCTCATAGCTGCTAAGAGCTGCATGCAGATAGGGGCAGAATCCTTCTGATTCTTAGGCCCACCGCATGGCCCAAGATGGAGGGAAAGGAGCTACATGCCTCATGCTTCTCTCCCAGTGGTGAAGAAAGAGGAAGAGAGAGTGAGGACAAAGAAATGTGGGAAGGGCAACAAACAGCTTCCTTGCACATGGAGAATTTGCATCCAAAAAGGAACTCATACACATGCTAATATGGCATGCTGATTTGCTGATACCTCCAACAGATACATTGCTTTGCAGGAAGCTAGTTCTTATTACCTATTTATTCTAAAAATAACATAAAATTTGGTGGGGTTCAGTGGTTGTGGGGACTGGGAGCAGCAGACTCTTTGGTACCTGTGGATGTCATCTTGGGGACCAGGTTTTAAAAGGAAAGGAAGAAAGAATGGGAAAAGTGGGTGCCCAACTTATAGGAAGGAGAAGGAAAAAAAAAGAGATCAGTATTGGGAGTGGCAGAGAAAGCAAAAGGAGATGGGATTCCTCCAATTTTGGCTGCACCTCCAACAGATTTCTTATAAAGCAACATTGTCCTTGATAGAAGCATATTATTTCACCCTGTCCCATGTACAACTTCCTGCTTAACCTACATTCTATTTAAGGGGGCTTCCAGTGGAGCTGCATTTGGGTATAATTCAGATAAAGAGAGCAGAACATACAGATACATAATCAGGGTTGATTCATGAGTTCATTCCAGCGGATAGCAACTTTGACTATAAGTCAGCAGATGGCAGTTGTGATTAGGTTTGCTAACTTTTAAAACTGATTTTTGCTCCTATGCCTTTAAAAATTATTGGGTTTGCAGATATTAGCTGGTGATAATGCTTATCTTTCTGACCTGAAAAGCTTGAGTTAGCCCATGGCAACATGGCTAAAATTGGAATAAAGTCTGTGGCTGTCACAAGTGAAAAAGATTATATGAAAAAGCCCTAGAATGTATAGTATTCAGAAAGATGCCTCCTTTTGCTCTTGCTGTTAGTCCAAGAAATCATCTCATGAAATCAAAATATTTACATTAATGAGCTTTTTAAACAAAAAAAAAGAGAAATTTAACAAAATATTGCCCTAACAATTTTGAATGCAAAGTTTGCGAAGTAGAGTATATCAGCAGCTTGAAAAATATTAGAAGAATAATACTGTATAAAACACGAATATTTTAATGAGTGAAAGGAATATGTTATGTTGTAGAACCTTAATACCTTCAAGTATTAGCCCCAATTACACATCATAGTGAACCATGATCATGCATGAAGACTTACTGTGAATAAGATGTTTCATCTGGCTGCTCTTGCCAGTGGGAGTGGCTAAACAAATGGTGGGACCCCTTTGTATAATAACTTTGTAGCAAACCCTTGATTTAATGGAATTTAGGTAGAAAGAGGTGTTTGTCCATTAAATGGTGAATGGGACTTTATCCATTCATAAAATGAGTGGTGTTATATGCGGTCTAGCTAATGCGATACCATTTACATTATCATGTCAGTGTGGCTAGTCTGTTCACTTACTTTTTTTATAGGGACTGTAGGGTCATTCCTAGGAGATCAGAACAAAGTTGATTTCTTTCCTTCCCCATTCTTTCATACATCAACCTTTCCTGCTTTGTCTCGTTCTTCAAAAAACTAGTGAAAATACTCCAGATGAATGTGAAGCCTTCTCATTTGTTACAAAGCAAACAGTTAAAAGATTCATGCCCTCTATTAATTACCATATAAACCTTTCATGCAAACTGTTGATGTTCTGCAGCAATCTTCACTGAGTTTTAGAAGAAAGGGGGCATTAGTTGCTCAAACAAAGGCTGCAGATAAT
Source organism: Candoia aspera (assembly GCF_035149785.1). Classification (NCBI taxonomy): domain Eukaryota; kingdom Metazoa; phylum Chordata; class Lepidosauria; order Squamata; family Candoiidae; genus Candoia; species Candoia aspera. The sequence continues at coordinate 179,645,565 of NC_086153.1, forward strand.
AAACATTTGACTTGACAGTACTGTAATCACACTTCTTTCTGCCATTCTGTATCCTCCTCTTGATCATTTTTGGCCTTGTGTACATTACACTGATTGATATTCCATCAGCTTCAGTGTAGCTGTGACACATCTGCAAGTCTCCCATCACATTTCAGAAAGGGAATATAGAAACAGATAGACGATTTTGCCTTGTAGGATTAGCATTAGGCCTTTAAAAAGAATTTATAGTTGTTCTGAATGAAATTATATTGACTCTGCTTTTTGTCACTTTTCAACTAAATTGTAATTTACTTTGATAAGAGGGATTTTTTTTTCCTCTGGCTGGGCTGATGAAATATTAGTGGTTAAATGGACAAATCAGCCTGGGTAACCCTGCTCAAGAAAAGTAACAAGAAGCCCTTGGTACTGGTTGTAGGTTACTTTATGGCTTATAATGACAAGGAAGTACTAATGAAAGAAATAGTGAATTAGTTGCCAGTAGGGCTGTGCAATGGATTGATCTGAATTCCAGATCATTATGTGGAAATTTGGAAACATTTTTCATTTTCCAGCCCTGTCCTGATTCCGAGTGTCAACAAAACTATGCCTCTGATCTTTTAGATCCTACAAGGCAAAATTAGTTCTCCCGAGCCTTTGGATTTCACTGTAAAACACCAACTTGGGGAAGGGGGAAGGAAATGAAATATTGACTTTCAGTGATTGCCCAGTTCAGAGCAATCCTACAGACTGGGCCCCCAGTGGGAGGATGGAGATACCTTGAACAGTTGTTAAAAGTGAAGCCTGAGATGTACCATTTCTGTAGGTCCTACTACAATAATGTAATAGTATGGGTTTCCCTGAAGGACTGATCTATATGTGATGCTAGATAGGGTATTGCTGACACTGCAACATGAACTGAGGGTTCCCTCATTGCCCATGATTTCAGTAAAATATTTCTCCTGCATGGCAACTAGCATAGGGGGAAAAAATCCTGTTGATGTTATGGCAATACCTGGAAGCTATCAGCCTTAAAAAAAGTGCTTTAAGAGACAGAAACAAGTCCTGTCAGTGCACCACAGTGTACTGGAAGCCTCACTCCACAGAGTGGCTGACTTTGTGATTAAGTGACTTAGCACATTCTCCTGGAAGGACTAAGCAGCGCAGTGGTACAGTGCCTGCTTGGCATGCAAAAAATCCCAGGTTCATCTCCAGTTCTGCTTCTTCTAAACATGTCTGGATAGAAGGATTTCTTTTTGAAACCCCGATGAACCACTAGTGCTTAGGAGGGAGCAAGCAGTACTGCGTTTGGTGGAACTCAGGAGGTGACTTAATATTTGGCATTTGTCTACATACCTAAACTTTTTTTGTGATAATGTTTTGGATCAGACTTAAATAAATAGAAGCTTTTTGCATTGCTACAATGAGCTTATATCAGTGATGCTCAGAAAATACTCATTATTGAATATGGAGTCCTAATTATTGGAACCAATTGGGAAGAAATAGAAAGATCTCCTTTTTGACAGACAATCACAATTATACTAATTGTAATTAGTATAATATAGGTGATGGAGCAGGGTGAATACATGCTCCCTAATTAAAACATGAAATTGGGTTAATTATCTTTCAGTAATAATGGCAACTGTGGTAAGACTTTTAACGTTGTTGAAAAATAATGAACTATTTCAGGAACTTTATGATGGATTTCATAAATCAATTGTAACTTAGTAAAGGTTTAGAATTTCTTTCTTTTAAAATATGGGTTTGACCTTTTGAATGTAAAGGTGAAGAGGTAATTGAGGTAAATCTAGAGTACTCCAGCCAAAATTTGGATAGTTAATTATAGTCAATACATGAAATTGAAATCTGGCCTTCTAATGATTTTCTGGCTCCCTAGAAGGACTTCAGCCTCCAGAATAGAGACATAGTCTGCAGCATCTTAAAGACTTAAAGAGTTATTATGGCATAAAATTTCATGGACCAAGCATTTTTCAGGGCAATTGAGATCATAAAGCCTGAATAGGGTTTCTGAAATCTGATGCTTTGATCTGATAATGCTTCTTTGGGCTCATCCTCACTCCTCTCTAGCTGCAACACTAAGCTACCTCTCCAACAGTTCTTAAAAGATATATTCTCATGATGCCGCCTTTGTCTCATCCCTAGCCTACTGCAGAGGCAGCTTACATTTACCTTTAGCTGTTTCAGTTCATTTCAACTGGATCTGAACTACAAAAATCTAGGTGACTGTAAGGAAGCAGCAAACTCTTAATTCTTTGCTGCTATCTAGTGGTTGTCTGGAATTGTGCATCCCAGATCTGGTAGCTCTAAACAAATTGTTACAAGATAAGCAATGAGGGGAAATTATAGTTAGGGAGTATGGATAGTTGGGTCTTCCAGAGAGAGATGAATTCCTGTGGTGGGGTGAGATGGGCCTCTGCCTTACTGATCACATGATATTATAATGAGGAGCTAATAAATCTAAGAAATGATGGTAGCATTGTAAGTAAGGAAAATGTTATTTCAAGGGATGAATGTCATTTCAGATATGGCAACATATTGCCACCTTCTGCTTGAAGAGGCAGGCCGTTCTGGGCAAACTTTGCCTCCCAACTCCTGGATTCTGTTGCAGTAGCAAACTGGCAAGATTAGGTAAAGAAGCCAAAATGCAGAATTACCAGAACAGTAGAATCTGGGGTTGGAAGACAACTTTGAAATTTGTTATAATGGTGAGCACCAATGCTAGTAAGTTATTCTCTTATTTCTTTGAAGAACAGGAAGGGATGTGGGTTTTATCACGTATCTGGGGTGGGCAAAGCACTCAATTACTTACTAGGAAACATGGTTGGATTGGCTGATAGTTCTCTGTACTCAGCTAATGGCCAGAAAGAATAAGGGCTAATTGGCTGGTCATCCTCTGCAAGCACAAGGCTAGTAAGTAAGCCAGCCAGCCAGCCAGCCAGCAAGCAAGCAAGCCAAGGCTTAGAGTGTCCTAATATCTGAATGGACCTGATAAAAGTCAAAATATCCAGGATTAATCTCAGGTGTGCTTTAAGTTGGGTTTAGAATGGTTGGGAGACAGAAAGCCTGATTATCTGGAATAAATGGCAACCTTTTGATAGTTGGTGTAACAAATTTTATAGGGCTGAGACTGCATGGCTGAGGCAGTGATACAAATTGGGCAGAACAGGGCTGGGATTTCTTTTTCTTTTTCCTTTCTGGTGGATTTCTTTGTTTTTCAAATTATAGTAAACCTAATGCAGGGTTGATGCAACAATTTTCACCCAGTTCTTATCTCAAAATGGCAGAAAAATTCATCATCAGATTTTGGAATACTCGTTAGAAAGGTTCCAGAATTGCAAAAAGGGGATTATGTTGCTCCCTGCCATAAACCATGGTTCACAAATCAGAATTTCTAAGTTTACACTTTACACTAAACCAACACAACATTATGGCTCAGCCTGGTAAACCCTGTATTGCAAATATCTAGATGTAGTCATGCTTTGAACAAATTCACTGAATTCAGTAGATTTTATGTTAATCACAACTATCTTATAGCTTTGATCTCAGTAACTTTACTCTTGATCTAATCCTTCTTGTTAAATAAATAAAAAAATCTCAAATCTGGGAAGGTCTCCTACATTTTGTATAATAATTGTGCTCTGATTGGGTGTGAAAACAGAGTCAACATTACACTGTGATTAATCTAATTTCAGTTTAGAAATGACATGGGAAGTTGATCTTGAATTTGCATTTCCAAGCTTGCCTTGGTTGGTAGCTGCTGGAGTTTCACTCAGCATCAACAGGGCTTTGAATACTTTTTTTAAAAACAAGGAGGAAAAAAAAACACATGTATCTTCAGGATGCATTAAAGAAAACTTAAAAAGCTGGGAACAGTGGAATAGTAAAAGCCATATTAATCAAATGCAAATTATGTCTTGAAAGCACCATAGTTATACAAAAGAAAAACATAACTGTTGAGGTTAGCCATTATGAAAAACTGCAAACAGCTGCATGGTTTTTTATTTCCCTAAAAATGCCAATTCTGTGAGAACCATTCCACCCTCCCCCATGATTGAAGTGTTCACATATCAACCATTGATACAAATAAACCTTTTCTAAATGGATGGTTTATGTATTTATGATGGGCAGCTTCCCCCCAATATGTTACCATAGTTACAACACAGCTCTACAAGAGCACCCTTTCATCATGATTTTTGTTTTACATATTAATGTGTGAGTAGCTAAAATTAATTTTCTAAGTTAGGCTTGAGCTGAACAACATTAAATAGGATTCCAGTGCAGGATTTTACAACAAAGAAACATAAGACCTAGATTTCCAGGCAATGTAGGAGATTTTCTTACCTATCTTAGATATTAAACAGCACACTAGTAATATAGTCCAGATCTGATGGGAAATTTATTACAGTTCTTCCTAGAACTACTACTGTGTGGTCAAGTCAGATATTATTAGAATAGTCAAATCATCCCTATCAGTTGAGATTGTGAATTAAATAGTTTCAGAATGATTTTTCCACTTGTCCCTTCAACAATTATCACAGTGGAGTTTGAAACTGAATGCATTCAAAAATGACAAGCGTGCGTATAGGGTGAAGGAGCTAAAGTCATGTGCCGGTGGAATTCAACCAGTTGGGCTGAGTTTCCAATTGAAGTTTGACACTCAGCCCAACTGGCACCCACAGGAGTGACACTTGGGAGGAGATGTCAACAAAGTCAGGGTAGCAATTGCAGCAGTCTGATTGAAGCCCCGCCCCTCTGTATGTGCATGCAACATTGAGGCACATACAAAAGGGGCAGGTCTTTGATCATCCTGCTGAGACTAACATCTTGCTTCTTTTTTTCCCCTCCTCCTCCTCTACCCCACTCCCCTGCAGGTGCTGTTGCTACAGAATATAAGGTAGTTAAGATCCACAACTAATCGTCTTGTGGATTGCAATGGCTAACTTGAATTGATATCAGGGCAGAGATCTATTCAGTCTACATAGAATAATGCATGGATTTTCGACTTTAGAAGGGGGGATTAATTGGAATTCTGAGAGCATGATATGGGTGTTTCTGCAAAATGACAAAATGATTGCCATAGACATACCGGTGAAGCTGTTCCCCAGGCGAATGCTTTGATTTGCAGCATACAGCTTCCATATATTAAATAAATTACTTGATAGGAAAGGGATGCTTCCACTGGCACATTAGTGTTGGAGATCCAGGGAATAATGACAGAACATTATTAAAGCTACTGTCCCAATAGCAGACATAAGTAACACTTAGTATTTGTTGCAAAGGAGGATTGCAACGTATAAATAGAAATTTATAGAGTCAGATCATCATGTGATGGTGAGTTATCCAGTTTGTGCCAATGGTAAAGAAATGTTATGGTTGCTGTTCCAATACTGATAGTCCAGTCTACATCTGCAATCCCCTAGCTAAGCAGAAATATAAGGGCAGTTAGTGTAATTCAGGAGGTTAAAGGACCTTTGGCTCTCTAGATGTTTGCCAAGCCATAACCATAGCAACTTGGTCAGGCCAATTAGAGTTGCTGAAAAGTATGGCTCATTAAAATTTTGGAGGATCACAGATTCCCCAGTCCTGGGCTTTAGAGGCATGATTTCTTGTGATTGGACTTGCAATGAAGCCAGCTCTCCTCAGCAAAGAGCAGGATTCAGAAGTGGCACACCTGCTTTGAAGGGAGAAGATCGCATGTTCATCTGATGGTATTTTCATTTTAATGGATTAGACATCAGGTGATAGGCAGTATTTGGTGAGATAGATAAGCAGCCAGACACATTTTAAGACACATTCCTATATTTGTAAGCATTTAGCTTGTTGTGACTTGAAATTTGCTGAATTTTCCTTTTTTTTCTGACAAGGTTAGGGTTGGGAATGCTTATGAGATATTTAATGGAGAAGGGAAGTGTTGTCTCAAGGTTGTTTGCTTCTATTTGAAGAAAATGCCATCTGTTCTCTTTGAGGCTTCCTACTAAGCTTACTGTAGTCTTGCAGCAGAAAAACAAATACATTTATTCCAAATGTCAGAAAAACTACAACTAGCTCACAACATTTTTAAAAAATGCAGTAAAAAGAAACCAAAAGCTGCAAACTTGTTTTATCATTCAACAGATTAACAGCTCCCAAACCCTGTTTTTTAAAACACATTGGAGCATATATGTTACATTAACAAGTCTTACCCATTGTTACCACTCTGTGTGTGCACCAGCGTCTGATTTTGCTCAAACACTTTCAGTGATGATTGGCTCAGGCTGCTTCCTCCTGAGCAACGTCCTTGGGCTATCCCTGATGCAATTCATGTGCCTGTTGAAGCATCAAATGACCCATGTGGAACAGCACGTTTCCATATTTTAGGTTTCTTCTGCCCCTGTTTTAGCTGAGAGCATCATCAGGAAAGATAGCGTTTACGTTTATGGACTGCTCCACCTTAATTTCTTCTCACTGCATCAATGCTATGCTGGTCCTGATTACATGTTAAAAGGGTGGGCAACCTTTTTTCTACTGAAGGCCACATTTTTTTCAAAGACAATATGTGGTGGCACATGGGGTAGAGTTGAACCAAGCAGCGACAAAGGCAGAACAAAAATTTGGAAGGGACAGCCATTCTCTTCTGGACACCTCATTTTTATTTTTTTAATGCCAAGTGAGAAATAGCTTTTACTATGAGCCTGAACTTTGAACTTAGAGTGATGGTAACGTGATGATTGTGGGTCAGGAAGAAAGGACAGCAAAATAAGTGACAGCACTTGGTGAGCCAAGAGAATGAAATGATATTCCTCTAACCCTGGTCATGTGTACATTTCTCATATTTGGTCAGGAAAAGGGAAGACTGCAGTTAAGAATAGATGCCATGAAAGTAATAACAAATCAGGAGGAGTCTGGAAGCACCTTTTCTGACTAACACATTTTATTAAAAGGCATAAGCTTTTGTGAGTGGCAGCCCACTTCATCATATACCTGATGAACATCTGATGAATTGAGCTGCAGCTCACAAAAACGTTTGCTTTTTAGTAAAATTTGCTAGTTTAAGACTAGCAAGGAGCAAGCCTCCTCCTGATTTTTAGCTACAAATCAGCCAAAAATAGACTAACACAGCTCTTCTTCTACAGTGTCATGAAAGTAACTGTGAGCAGAACATTTCTGGAGTCTTAACACCAGCTGTACTTCCACGATTCTTCCTTCACACTGTGCCTGATAAAGCAGCTTCTTGGTTTTGGCCATCTCTTCCTGTTTTTAACTGAATACGCAGAAGGATTACAGCTATAAGCACACGAGGATGTAAATTATTTTAGATCATGGTGTTGTGACATTGTGTTACCTCCAACAGTATGGAAAAAAGTCAGCAAGAGCTGAAGGCAAACCTAACCAAATAAAGGATTTTAAAAAATGTTACAGGAAAAACTGAATCAATCTTCAGGTTTTTAAAAGCTTCCATAAAATATAGAAAAATACACAGTTGGTTTCCCTGGCCATGGAAGTGAGACTTCAGCAAACATGTGATTTCACAAGCAAGCTTCAATGGGGATGTTTTTAGATATTTAAAAATAGCAATCTAGATTTACTTCTGCTGCTGTTACTGACACACAACAGCACTTTAGCAAACTTAACTTCCTTGCTAACTCTTGACAGTTGCACAGAATGTGTAGCCATACTGTAAAGATATGCTTACAAATTTAATTAGATGGAAAACGATATCATACCTAAGGGCTTGGAAACCATCCCTTGGCATTTAATAGATTTACTTTTAGAAACATTCTTATCCAAAATAGGTCATAAAATTTCTTAGCTGTAAAATTAAGGCACTGCCTGCAGGCTTTGATAAAACTCCTGTGGTCCAATCCAGGCCTTGAATTAAAACTCTGTAATAAGCCTGCAGTTGTTCACTGTACCTTCCACTCCCTTTCCATTGTTCCCTCTAGCTTGAGCATGGAGCACGTTTCAGTATTGATGACCAAAAGAATTGAGGGTACTTTTGGTCTTGTCGTGTTACCAAGATAAGCTCAGAGGGTCAAGTGTTCTGATTTACGGCAACAAAAACTGATGCACCAAGGAATCCCAGATGAGAAAAGATCAGAGGCAGGACTAAGGGTGTCATTTATGTTGCAAAGGAAGATTGAGTTTCGAAATTATTGCCAATGCAGAGGAAATTCAAAAGTTTTCCTTTCACAATGGAATCCAATGAGATGTGTTCATGCAAATGGGTGTTATATGAGCAAACCTGCAAGTAATTCAAACTCCATTTTAGGTTCCTTCCAGGGCTGGGCTGGGCTGAGGAAGTGAAACAAACATGGCAGGCAATGTCCATGGGGGAAAAATATCCCCACACTCATAGGAAAAATGCACTAAGTGCACATTACATGATATATAATGTGATGTTTATCATGTAATACATGATACAGTGTATCATGTAATACTGTATTATTCGGACCAAGAGACCATGGGAAGGAACAGGTAGCAATGATATTAAAAAGGGACATCACTAAAAATGTGCTTGGCTATAACCCAATCAATGTTAGGATCATATCCATTACAGTGGAGATTCAGTGAACTTCAGTGAGCAGCCTACAGATGAAACAGTGGCAGAAATCAAGGACTGCTGTGGGAAATGCAAGATGTGATAAATGCATCATCCAGGATGGACACTATTCTTTGAATGGACAATTGGAATGTAAAAGTTGGAGAAATGAAGAAGGCTGGAATTGCAGAAGAATTTGGACTGGGTAAACACAATAATTCAGGAAACAGGTTAGCAGAGTTTTGTGAGGAGAATTCTTTGTTCATTGCCAACACTTTGTTCAAGCAACATAAATTTAGGCTTTACACCAGAATATCACCCGATAGACAAAGTCTGAATCAAACTGACAATATAAGAAGCAAGAGAAGCTGGAGAAGTGCAGTCCAGTTAAGCAGGACACTTCCAGGGCAGACTGTGGAACAGAATACGAATAATTGATACCAAAGATTAACCCAAGAAAATTAAAAAAGATAGCTGTTCCAGCATGATTAGACACAAGGATAGCACAATCAGAATATAAGAGTACCGAAAGAAACTGATCTGGAGCACTTGCCTTAGGAGAAAGAGCAACCTGAGGGGCTATAGAAGGAGGCAAGAGAAATTATGAAAACTGAAGTGAAAAAAATATTCTCAACATTTCAAACAGGAAAAACATCTAAGTGGGTTTCAGGGTAAGCTACTGTGATAGGCTGGGAGAGACAGAGGATAAAAACTTTGAGGAAGAAGGATGTAAGATTACTGAAAACAGACTTTTGACAATGAGTAGGAAAAGACAGTTATCTCAGTCAAGAATGTCATAAATCAATGAAAATAAAAATAACGAGGGATGTTTTTAAGAAGAATCATAGGAATGTGTAACTAAATAGGACTATTCAGGAATTGTGGAAGAGTTTTAATAGATTAATTAGATTAAACTAATTAAACTAATAAACAAATTAGATTAAAGGAAGATGAAAATATATTTGTAAAATGACTGAAACATTTACTGTATACAGAGAGCTGACTCCACTAAGAAATAAGATATGCGAATGTGATGGAGGGTGGGCTTGGAAGATGGGGGGAAGAGATGCTGCTTAGGAAACAATCAGATAAAAGAGAAAGAAGTCTGCAACTGAGTAACGGACAAAAAAGAAACTTAGAAAGGGCCTGCCCTAATTACTCTGGCAGTAAATAGGGAAGGCGGGAGATTTGTACTTCAGACTTGCACGATTCTGTTAGTGTAGACTTACAATAAAGTAGAATTAGCTGGTTTACCTGGGAGAGCTGACAGAGAAGCAATAGATCAGCTGTCAGTAGGAGAGCATCAGGATAAATGAAACACCCATTGAAATGAATAAAGCTGAAGGAGAAGAAGCAGTTAAAATGCTAATATCTCCATGACAAGAAATATGGAATTAGGTTGTGTCACCAAGAGACTGGAAATTATCAGTATTTATGCTCATATTGATGAAGGGAGAAGCAAAAGAATGTGCAAATGATTGAACCATTGTACCCATTCCTCTACAAGCTATGTTTGCTTGAGTTCTTACTAAAAAGACCACAGTCTTGTATAAATAAAGAAAAGCCAAATGAACAGGCAGTTTTCAGAAAAGGTAGGGGAACATGAGGTCAGAGAGCTAATATAAGATGGATTTTGGAGATAAGAAGATTTACCTTTGCTTCACTAAATATACTATGGCTTTTGATTGGAATATATTGAGGCTGATGGATGTATCAGAACATCTGATTATTTGTCTGAGGGAAGTTTTCTTCTGAACAAGAAACTACTATAAGAATTGAGTTTGAAGAAACTGAGTGGTTCAGCTTAGGAAGGGAATGAGACAACAATGTGTATTTCCCCATGATGGTTTAATTTCTAAGTGGAGAATATAATCAAAATGACAGAATTAGAAGAGGTGATTGGTGCAATCAAATCGTAACAATTTGTGATAAGCAGATGATACCACTTTGTTAGCTGAAAGTAAAGAAGTCTTTGAAGAGCTCATTATGAAAATAAATAATGAAACTGAAAGATCTGGGATAATGTTAAACACTCAGAAACCAAAGGTCAGGTCAGTCAGGATACTGAATGAACTTGCAACTGATGTCGAAGAAGTGAATGCAATTGATAGCTTACTTTTGTTGGATTCAAAAGTAGATAAAAATGGTGTGCTAGAGATGTAAAGAGGATTAATTCTATGGAAGCAGGCAATGATAGACAAGATCATAAAAGATAAAGGTATCTGTATGATAACAAAGTTCAGAATAGTTAAAACAATTGTCTTTTCAGTGGTAATATATGGCTTTGAAAGCTGGATATTGAGAAAGAATGAGAGAAAGATACCTTTGCCTCATAGATTTGAAGACTAAAACTCAGCAAATTTATTCTTCAATGGGAAAACCTAGATAAACATTACATTGTAGGAACATCTCATTATTGGGATAATGGGAGCATATGTAGCAGTATAAACAAGGTCTTTTGGCCTTTTGGAGAGGAGTTTCTCTCAGAGAAAGTTTTAATTCCAATCATCTTAATCTGCATCTTTGTGGGAAATCTGAAAATCTTACCCTCTGCCATAATCCAGCATTCCTTGTCCCATATCTAATTTATGCTGCCTGTACCCAAATCTATTAAAAAGAAGCCTATGCCTTTGTGTTCTACTTTTTGGACACAGAGAACATGCTTGTCACACCTTCCTCCCCAGCATCTTCTTCCCTTAAAATAACTTCTACCACATTTATTTTCTTTGGTAGTCTCCCTAGGCTTTAACCCTAATAACTTTGCTGAGTTTCCATTTCTAAGAAAACTGGTAATATACCACAATAATTTTTGTCTTTTGCATTCACCTGAAGGCTGTGCTGTTGATTTTATTCTGAGGTGCTCTGTTTGAATAGTACTGAATACTAAGTCTTAAAGCATTTAATAGAACTGCTGTGTATCACAAAATTATTTCTGGATTTTTCTGAAATTTAAGTTACGTTTTCTTATTCTGTTTTCAAAAAGTTCAATTTCTCCTAAGATTCTGAAGGGATTTGTAAGTAAAAAAAAAACATATCTCCAGATTAAAACATAAAACAAATCAACAATGCAGACTTTTTGCAAACAGAAAGCCCCATGTTCAGTTGCCAGCATCTCTAATAGGACTGGGAAAAATTATTCCCAGAACTGTGGTTAGTGGCTGCCAGTACGTTGACAGTTTTGACTAAATGGATGGATAGTCAGCCCTAAGTTGGTTGAAGGCATTTCCTATGTTCTCAGTTTGACCCTAATGTACACTGTGATATGGCCTTCAAAATAATATAGAAGCATGATCTGTTCATTCTTGGAAGACATCTGCAGAAGCTGTACTTCAAGTCCTGCCTCTGTGAGAGATGAAAGGGACGTGGACCATAACTTGCCCTCACGTAACGGAAGATATTTTCCCCAGAGATGCACTTGAGAGCCAGTTTGGTGTAGTGGGCAAGGCAGCAGGCTAGGAACCAGGAGACCAAGAGTTCTAGTCCTGCCTTGGGCACAAAGCCGGCTGGGTGATTTGGGGCCAATCTGTCAGCCCTGGGAAGGAGGCAAGGGCCAACCACTTCCAAAAACCCTTGCCAAGAAAACCGCAGAGACTAATCTAGGCAGTCATCAGAAGTCAACGCTGACTGGAAGATCCAAAAAATGAAAGAGATGCTCTTGGTGTCTTCATTTCTGGCATTCAGAAAAGTACTGTAAACTTTTCTTCTTAAACTAGCTTTTGAAAACTAGCTGATTACTTTTGGGTGACCCATTTCCTAGTTATGGGTAATTTTATGTACTGGGTGCTGGTATTTTATGGGAAGTATTAAGTCAATATTTTATTATCCACACAGAATCTTATGAGTAACCTTCGTTGTGCTACAAGGTCTAGAGTGTGTGTGTGTGTGTGTGCGTGTGTGTATAATCTGCTCACTCGTGTCTGATTCTCAGAGACTGCCTGGACTAGTCCCTGCAGTTTTCTTGGCAAGATTTTGGAAGTGGTTTGCCATTGCCCTCTTCCTAGGGCTGAGAGAGAGTGACTGGCCCAAGGTCACCCAGCTGGCTTTGTGCCTAAGGTGGAACTAGAACTCTCGGTCTCCCAGTTTCTAGCCCGGTGCCTTAACCACTACACCAAACTGTCTCTTAGACAGCAATTAGGGTGAGGCCTTCTGGCCCTCCAGATGTTCTTCAGTATGTTGTTTGACCTTGTATTTTACCTTTACAGAGCAGGCATAGAGGAGGTGAGAATTATATTTGGAATCAGGGAGAAGTTGGATTTTTATTGTTAAAAATACTTTTATTCCCATGACATGGTTCCAATGAAAATAGGTCCCATTGTGTTGCCATGTGTATTAAGATGGGACTTTGAAGATTTTTTGGCTAGGCATACTTAAAAAAGAAAAGAGAAGCAAATAATGCACTGAATCTGTGGGAGAGAGGGGGCTTCATAAAAATCACTAGCAGTTCATGTCTGAGGTGAAATTCAGTTTTTTGCTATGCTACTCAACTTCCTAGCTCTGATATAAACTATGCAGATTATTTCTCACAAGTTTCTTTTTTGTTGTTGTGTTTTGTTTTGTTTAGTTTCAGAAGAATGCTTGAGTCTATAGTAGACTTATACTCCTGCTCAAAAAACAATAAAGACAATCCTGTTACTCAAAATGCACATTTTTAGCCTGATTTTTTTTTAAAGGAGACTGTCAAAGTGACTCTCTAGCACCAATCACATAAATTACTGAAACTTTCATGCAGCATATGCCACTTTGCTGGGGTCAACAGGGAGCTTATCAAGCAAGTACAGCAGTGACTGGTCTTCTTTACATACCACACAAAAGACAAGGGGGAAAAATCTTGCTGTCTAAAGACAGCTTGATGGCACTCCAAAATTTCATGGTTACTCAGTCACACCTGATTAGATGGGCACATCTTGGCAGAGGAGCAAATATTAAATAGCCCTTGGCCTTTTCACTATGCAGGAGAGAGAGATACCAAAACGCTTGTCATTGATTTAGTCCCTGCTTCGTTTTTGTATTTTTAATAGCTTCAGAAGCTGTCAGAAAATAATTTCAAAGTGTCTTGTAGGTGAAAACAGCCTCGGCTAAATAAGTGAACTCAGCATTAACTATCAAGGTGCCACTATTTTGACCAGCTTATGCAGGCTGTAAAACTGTCTCATTTTTAAAATTTTAAAATACTCCTTTCTTGACTTTGGGTAACCGTGGTGTCATGGTAGCTTTATGAATTATTCTCTGTGAGCATACAGCATTCCACTGTAGGGGCAAGGAACTATAAGTAAGGGACATATTCTGGGCCTTCTCTAAAACTGTGAATAGCCATTGTGAAATATACACACTGGTATTTTCTAGATTACTTTTTCCTCAGACCTTGCTGTTTATTACTGTTCCTATCCACAAGTCATGGATATAATCACATACTCCTATTCCCAGATAAGAATTTGATCATGTAGATTATGGCCATGAAAATATGTGCCCCAGTAAACCTGTCAGGTGTTGAGATGCCACAACATTTTTCCTTGATGTCTTGTCAATACTTCCCATTGAATTCTATGAGAATAAAGGAAAAGTTGTTTTAATATGCAGCACCTTTAATAGGAAAGGCAGAAGGACAAAATCTGGTCCTGCAATTAGAAGGAGGAAAAGAAAATTGCAGAAACCTTGTTTCTATTGTTTCTGTTTCAGATCTGAGTCCCTTCTATTAAACCATATCAATCATCTTGTTGGACCTCCTCGGAGTCATGCCTTCTCAGTGGCATCACCTGCCCTGTGGAACAGCATCCCCCCAGAGGATGGTCCCAATTCTGTTAGCCTTTCTCAAGACATTGAAGACTTGGCTGTTCTCCCAGGCATTTGGGTCAAGCGGGAGATGAGCAATGTCACTATTGATGGTTGATAGTTAACAATTTATCCTTGAACATGGGTGTGTGTGTGTTATGTTTGGGGGGTTTGTTTTTAATCTTGTAAGCTACCCAGAGTCACTTGTGTGATATAGGCAGCTACATAAATCATATAAATAAACAAAAAATAAAAGTTCTGCTCATTTGGATCTGTTGTTGATTGTCTGGAGAGTAGACAATCTGACATTCTCCAGATGGTTTGGACTTCAATCTCTATCAGCTTGAATCAGCCTGGTCTATAGCAAGGAATTGTGGGCACTATATTAGAGGGCTTTATCCCTATTCTAGTCCCTCTGGGAAACTACATCTATTCCCAGATCATCCAAATCTACTGATGTTGGCTCCTAGGATGTGGGGGTGATGACCACTACTCTGGAACAATAACTTCTGAATCCAATGTGGCCAGTAAAGCCAAAGCTGGTCTGAAGGATCCAGGGGTGGTGGGAACAAAGTATAATTTAGAAATACCTCATTTTTGCCTGTTGTTCTTTAAACTTGGGAGGAGAGAATGAATGGGAGAAGATTGGGAACAAAATTGGTTTACTGTATACAGCAGTCGATTTGCTTATTTGTTATGGCAGCATGTTGCTAATTACAGTAGATGAAGGAGGTTTTCTGGGATCAAAGTGGGAGGATTGCAGGTTGGGGCAGGATCATATTTATTTGTCGTGTGTTGTTTCCCTACCATAATGGTACAGCTGACCTGCCTCTGAAGGCAAGTGGGGAGCCACACATATTTGCAATGCTTTTGTTTTATATACTGTATGTACTGTACGACCTAGTCAATAAAAGTGGCCACAGATGGTACAGACAGTTTGTTTAGGATACTGGTGATACCACTTAGGCCTATGAATATTGAATTTTCTTTTTGCACAACCATATGCAGATGTTTCAACCAGCTGGGGGATATTTGGCCTCATATTCTTGAAGGCAAAACAGTTTCACCATGGGGGAGAATGCTGGAGAACACCAAGCATCCTGAATAATAACATGTGCAGTCTGTATGCAACAGATATGCGAATTTATTTCATTTGAAACCCTACTTGCTGCTAAATTTATATCAAAAAGGCATTCAAAACTATCATGCCAAAACCCTTAAACTGCTGTAGATTTCTTATTACAAGCAGCTATAACTATAACCTCAGTTCCATAATTCTTTATTTTGGCTGTAAATAGTTTGCAGTAGTTAAAGCAAGGAATTTCCATTCTTCTATGAGATACCAGCAACCTTCACAGGAAAGTTGTTACATTACTTTGGCAGTTCATCTTTGCTTATTGCTGTCACTGTTGATTTAAAAGAACAGTGATTGCAACATGGTGCTTTGTTCCCTGAAGCCATGATGTCGGTTGCTAGAAGGCTAAATCTATTTAAAAATCAGGGAGACTTCTGGGAGAAAAAAGCAGAACTGTTTTTCAGTAGGATGCCAGGATGATGCATTGTGAAATATGTTTCTAAAGCTGAGGGAGTCATTCTGGATACCCGCTTCTGCTATTTTGACCCAATGTATCTTTGTAAGTAGGCTTGATTCATTTGTGTTATCTCACTCTGTGCCTCCTGCAGATTCTTGAATTCTAACATGTGACTGGATGTTGGCATAGCCTCCAAAGCAGCAGCACTTCTTATACCAAAATGATGGCTGCAAGATGATGTCTCATAAAGCAGGGATGGGCAGATTATAGATCTGGATATACTGACAGATTGATGAATGATTCATGGTGGACACCGTGTAAAATTATCTGTATCTCTGTTTCTATTTCTATCTCTCTGTCTAAACCCACTTGACAGAGACTCCCCAGCTACCCTACCCCAAGGCCTGGGAGGACAGCCAGTTTTTTTTAAAGACTTCAGGAACACTATCAGGGTGGGAGCTAGATGGCTCTTTTGGGGAATACTATTCCAGGTGGCAGGTGCCATGATAGAAAAAGCACACTTCCTGGGTTCTGTAAGATGATATTGCTTAACCAATGCGACCCAAATGCATAACTTTGCCTGGAGATATGCATTTATTTATTACATTGATATCCTACCGATCTTTCCCCATTGAACAGGCTTGTTCAGGTTAAAATGGTTGCATCAGGCTATCTGAAAAAGATGACCCTTTCATCCTATTTTGGTCTTAAATAATACTCCTGAAATGAAGACAGCTTAGGAAAACAAGGATTGATTGTTCTGATGTGGAAGGAATGTGAGCAGCCTGCAGTCTGGGAATTTATTAAAAAAAATCCTGGCTTAAGGATTCTTTAGCTGTAAATGGGTATCTTTTGCATCTAGCACCAATCAGTGGAGCTAAGGCATCTTATGAACAATAACATAGATCCCCAACATCTGAAATATGCCTTCACCTATTGTAGTATGTTTTCAGTGCCAGAAGTGAGAACACTGATGCAGTTAATAAAACAATTGTTTTTAAAATGGACAGAACTCCTGCATTTTTGCTTAAAATCATACAAGATCTCATGTGAGAACCCTGGAAATTCATGCAATGAATCTCATAAGATTTCAGCTGTTTTTATTTTTTTTTAATTAAAAAAACTTACTGAGAAGGTTAGATATAATGACTGAAACAAAACATTGTAAAGAAAGCATATTTGTATATTTTTGTGCTTCTGCTATACCTCTGGATCCCATATGAAAATATGAATTAGCCATTCAGTTGATTGCTAAATTATCTCATCCAAGTACATCTATTATTCCCAGCTAGGTGAAGATGCACCTTTCCAGCGTATGAGCAGGGCAAGGCAATGCTGGCCAGGAGCATTAGCCCTTGGTGCTTTGAGTTTGTTGCGAGGGCACCAATGACTTAGTCAGGCCCAATGGCACAGATGTCTGTCCTGGGCGCTCTGTGTGGGATGGCTGGATTTAGGAAGCGGCATTACTCCCGGGTACTACGTATAACTGAAAACAGTGGTGTCTCAGTTGTCACAGGGTAAGTTCGAGGACAAGAGACTCCCACACTTGTTATTTACATAACAGCATGTGTAAATGGCCACCTGTGCGAAAGCAGATGTACAGATGTGCAGGCCGGTATGCCTTTTAGAGCTTTACATATTCAGCATTAACGTCTTTAAATAGTTGTGTGAATGCATTAAACTGAATGTGCACCTCTCTGTCAATCATACCCAACCACACTGAGTGGTGTCAAGGCATTCCTCTATGAACATGTAGAGTTTCAGAAGACTGCCAAGCTGGTGGGGATGTTGTGAGAGTGGGATTCACATGCAGTCCCCCTCCCTCTTCCCTTGTTAGCTCCATTTCAGTGTGGGCAAGTACTTGCATAAGACTAAGCCTATCAAATACTATATGGGAGATATTTCATACATTAAATTATTGTACATATGTTGCATATTATGTATAATGTAGTATTAATGTGGAGCTGCAACTAGCTTGAACTTTCTCCATGAGCTTCCCAGAATGTATTTGGGAGTAGGATATTTACACAATTTTATAAAAATTAGACTGAGACCGTATTTATTCCATTCCAGAAAAACAAATGCCTTAATGGAAGCAAAATCATTTTGTCTCAAAGAAAGGAGAAAGAAACAGGAGGCATCCTACCGGTATCTTTCAGGTTTCTTAATACCAGCTTGCATTTCCTCAGGATGTTCTTTGTTTTAGAAGTGGGGACAAGTGGAAAACCTTTATGAAGAATACTACTAACAAACTGGGCTCCTGGCATCTCACTAATAATGCTGCGTAGGACTAGATACAAGAAAGATATAAACCATTCAGTAAAAGCCTATGACTATGTATCTTCAGGGCTCCAAACAGGACCAACTCTCTGATCCAGCAAAGCAGTTCATATCTTCTGGCCTGGGTGGTACAGAGAAGAACTGGGGTGCAAAATGATGGTCAATACTTTCGTTTCTGTGTTTATATCCTCTAATTTTTAGATGTTCGTAGGTTTAGGTATTTTGCTTGTCTGGTTATTGAATGTTAAATGTACCTACCATTGGAGGGTTGATTTGACTACTTTTCTGTAGCTACAATTCTCCTAGGCAAAGCCTTCAGTAGTTGTTTTTCTCAGATGAGACATTCTGTAGGAATGGCAACAAAGCTGAAGATTGTACTAGCTGGCAGCCAATGTGTGACTTTATGTTAGCACCTAGAAACAAATGCTTTTTTGCAAATTAATTGAAGTGGCATGATTAGAAAGTTGCTTTTGTTGCTATTGTTTTCTGTATCTCTTTTTTCAGAAAAGAGTTCACAATGGAAACCTGAGAAGTAAGAATTCACCCAGGGATATGATTTGTTACCACTTGGTGTCTCTCTTTATCCACAATTGATCAGATCACATTTGTATGACAGAGCAAAATATACACCTGTAATAAAGAATCCTGACAGTCTCAAAGGAATTCAACCATCCTTATTTGGGAAATAAAATTTGTATGTTCTTAGGTTTAAATAGGCTAACTTGACTATTTTCCAGAAAGGGAGACCAGGACTTCTACCATTTACTGTCACTGTAAATGTCACTGTTACACTTACCTTATAGAAAACACTATTGAATACAATGAAATTTTATTTATTTGTTTACTTATACAATTTACATCTGACAGAGGTGTGCAGAGATTATGCTATATGAGAATGGTCAGCAGAATTATTTAATGGTGATTGGCTTTTTCTGGTGATTTCTGGTTTTCCAGGGGACCTGAGCTAGAATATGCCTTCCAAATAGGAGAATCCTCAGCTTATTAAATGAGCAGATACACATACAAAGATAAGTAAGATGGCAGGGCGACTGTACCATTTCAGACTTTGCTGCCGGCAAAAAAGATAGTGAATTGCCCAGTTTACAACCAACCCAATCAGTTTTTCTTGCATCTATTGCCAGATGAGGGACAGTTCTTAGCTAGAAAGCTATTCTTTGTTCTCAGTCTAGCTTCTTCATCAATGTTTGTAAATTTAATTACAGATTCTCCTTTTGCATATGTTGAATATGTATGCATGAGGACTTTAATATTTGGTCCCTGCTCCACAGACAAATTATCATACCTATGTAATATGAAATAAACGCCAGAGCTTACAGACAGTTCACAAACTCTCCCAGGGCAACATTATCAACAGCCTAGTAGCTTGCCTGAATCCCTTCACTGAGGCAGGATGTCTTCAGCCACAGTATCTTTCTGCTATCTGAACCTGGCGGTGGATAAGATTCCCTCTGAGATGAGCATCAGGACCACCCCTTCCCATTAGTCGGAGCTGTTCACCCAACCATTCCTGGCTCTCTCAGTGTTGTGATTGGTGATTTGGCCAGGAACAATAAGAAGTAATGAACTACAGGCAGAAGGAGCCTTTGATACCTTGCTCAACACTGCAAGTGTCCTCTCTCATTCAAAGTGGGATTTTAATTATTAGCATATTATTATTATGGATTGAGAGAACCAGTTTGGAGAGCACCATTTTGGAGAGCCAGAGATTAAGGCATCAGACTAGAAACCGGGAGACTGTGAGTTCTAGTCCCACCTGAGGCACAAAGGCAGCCGGGTGACCTTCAGCCAGTCACTTTCTCTCAGCCCTAGGAAGGAGACAATGGCAAACCACTTCTGAAAAACCTTGCAAAGAAAACTGCAGGGACTTGTCCAGGCAGTCTCCAAGAATCAGACATGATTGAATGGATTAAAAAAAATATCAATCCCTAAAGGTATTGATGCCCTTTAGATGCTATTCATTGTACTGAGATATCTAGGGCCATTTTTCTGGCACTTTTGAGATCAAAAGACCTCATTCATTTAACATGTAACTCTGTGACTTTTGTAATAGAATCCTGGGGCAAGGGGTTTATTATCCTACCCCATTCCTAAATCAGAAAACACAGAACTTGCTTCCCTGCCAACTTTCCTGAGTGGTTTTTTGATCTAGAAATAAAACAAATTAGTAAATCATTTGGTCAATCTCATAGTTTTGGGACCTATTGAGTCTATAAGCAGTACTAATTCCAAATGCCCTGAACTTTTATATATTTATGTATGCATCTATTCTATTACTATCCTATTCTTCATGAAAATAAAATCACAGGCCAAATAATTACAGTCTATGTCCCTTCCTCCTCCTGTAAAACTGGAGGCTATAAATTTATGGCTCTTCTTGCATGGAAAATGCCTGCAGAAACAAAGGAACTCTGTGATTACTTTTACTTTTTCAAAAAGCGTATTAGATATTCACAAATCAGGAGGTAAATTCCAGGAGTGAAACTCCTGTAGAAGTGAAAAGTTTTGCAGCCTGCTCTAGCACAGAAGCCTGAATGTACTGTACTGTATCTTACAAAATTATCTTACGGAATTTATACTAAAGCAAAAAGGCTAAAAACTGAGACATGATTCCCATCAATAAGGACACTTTGTATACTTAGGTAGTAGAAGAAATGTAGGTGTAGGTTTCATTTCAAACCCAGTTTTAGTAACTGAAAGTTTAAATATAGTCCACACTCCAATTTAATAATTCAAATACAAATTTAAAAAGCAGAGTATCGAGTGTAGAAAGCACTTTGGAGCCAAATTCAGATTACTCAGCCCTTTACAAACACAGAGGAATCTAACTACATCCTTTTTAAATCCCTCTCTCTTGTTTGTTCTTTTGATAAAAATCTCCCTATGCTCAACTGACCTTGATTTCTTTACACTGGAATCTAGTAGCACCCAATGTACTTAAAAAAAAAAGAAGAAGAGGCCAGCAATACCAATTGGAGCCCTGGTGAAAATGTGTAAAGGTAAAAGGAAATTCAGAAGCCATGTGCATTGTGCTAGAAAGATAGAAGACCAACAGATATATGATACATAGAATGACAT
The DNA here is from genome assembly GCF_035149785.1 of Candoia aspera. Lineage (NCBI taxonomy): Eukaryota > Metazoa > Chordata > Lepidosauria > Squamata > Candoiidae > Candoia > Candoia aspera. The sequence goes on from NC_086153.1 coordinate 179,666,757, forward strand.
CTGTGTGACCGTCTGGCCACTGGATCATAATTGTGAGGATGTGCTTAGCCTAAGGAATGCCTGGCTCTTGGGGGGGAAAGTCAATTCCTAAGAAGCCAAACAGTAGACTCAGAGACACTGAGATAAATGTCAGGCTTGTACGGAAGTCATTTAGGATATGAGAGTGGTATCTCTCTTCTAGGGTGATGGCTGCTCTGTTGTTATGGAAGGCCTTGGGGAAAAAAGAATGTCATTTAAGTAGGAAGAGATAAATGATATTATAGAAAGGAACTCTTCTGTCAGGGACAAATTGACACCCTCTCATTCTGAGGATTTCCCTCTAAGAGAGGGTAAGGGAATGTTGGCATGGGTAAGAAATATAAGCAGCAGGATTTGTGTTGTGCCCACAGGCTTGCCTGGCTGCGTTGTACAAGGTTGCACATATCAGACATCATCTAAATAGTCTGCTAGGGTGTGCTGGGTGAAATCAGGGTTTGTGATGCACCAGGGACATGGGAAATGTAGTCAAGAGGTTGTGGAAACCAAATTTGGAATCTCCAAGATAGATTTCTCTGAAATTCTTCCTGTTCCAAACACAGGCCAGCCAGGCAGGTAATGTAGACTAGGCAGAGTCCTATGCTGGGGTGAATCAAGGATGCAGAGTTTTGGATTCTGAGGCGACAGAGTGTGTTTTGGAACAAGCCAACCCTATGGGAGGGACTCCATTTGATCCAGTATGGAGCTGGACTGCTTCAGTTGACATCAACACGTGGCAGAATAGACTCCTGGTGAAAAGCCAATAAGACCTAAAGAGATGGATACTGGGGTACATTATCTGTAGAGACAAACAGTTAATATGATTGTCCAAATGGGTCACAGATAGTACATGAGCATATAGTAAAATATATGATCAGTTGAGGAGCCTGAAAGTACATGACAGAGATAGTTGGAAGGAACACTGTGTTCCTGTGTAAATGCTAAAACATGCTAAGGCTTCCTGGGAAAGTGCCTAGTTGTAAAACAGAATAAAGCTATTGTGAGCAAAATGGAAACCTGTTGCTGTAGAGAAAACTGGTAGGACAGTAGATATCATCATCATCATCAACCACAGAATTTGCAGCCAATGTTCAACAGCCTGGTCAAAGAGTGCTGAGGACCTGCGGACAGATGATGAGCCACAGGTTGCCTGGCTCTGATTACTTAAAAGGAGACTGCCTTCCGAAGAATAGAAGTCTTGCCCAAATAGGAAATCTACAGTAGCACAGAATGCAGGCCAGAAAGCAAGGCATGGTATTTCACCATGTCACTTGTCATAGTAAAGCCAACCAGGTAACTCTCTATGACTAATACAGGAATCGTGCTAGGGAGGCTGGATGATTGGATAACAAAGAATATTAAAGGAAGGTCAGGAAAACGTGGAAAGGCCAAATTACTGTATTGTATTTGTATTCATTCAAGAAGACGTAAGGCAATGTTTCTCAACCTGGGCAGCTTCCAAATGTATGAATTTCAACTCCCAGAATGCCCTACCCAGGATTGCCACTGCTGAGAATTCTGGGAGTTGGAGTCCACATGTCTGGAAGTTGCCCAGGTTGAGAAATATCAATGTAAGGAAACCTTTTGTTTCCATAAGGTTAGGAAGAGTGTTGTTTTGTTTAACTGTAGGCAAGTATGGCCAGGTAGGCAAAAAGAGAAAAAAAGAAAATGAGAACTTTCAGGGGTAAAAATAAAGTTGGATTTAAGGTGGGATGACCATGATGTAAAATTAAGGTTACTATAAGTCCTGGTTTACACTTCAGCATGATTGCCCAGGCAAAGGGGGAGCAAATTTTGAGTGATAAGCCTTTGTTCCCAAACTTTGCCTGGGGAAGCTGGTGCTCATGACCTTTGCCACTAGTTTAATTGCTTGGAAAGGGTGAGCAGACTTCCCAACTGGATGATCTATAGTACGTTTTGGTATATTTTGATTCTGATAGCCATTTTATTATTCTAGTTGGTTTTTTTCTGTGCTTGTTACTTAGTGATTTTTGTATATTGCTCAGAGTTGGGCAGCCAAATAAATGCCCTAAATTCATAAATAAAAATGGTAAGCCTATGTGAAACACTCAGCAGTGTTGGCTTTTCAATATGAATATGGCAGTGTTTACATATGCCTGCCCATTCTTATGTAACTCGCATGCATCAACCCGAGTTATATTAATTGCTTCAAACTAATATTATTCACTAATTGTTGCACTTTAAAATTGCTTTTAAAGATGACCACATCCATGCAGGTAGCCAAATGGCATAAGTCTTCCCTGCAATCTGTGTCTTTTATGTCTCAGATATTTGATACTGAGGTTAAGCAACCGTTTGCTAAAGCAAAGAATCCTGTAGAGAAGTCTACAATAAACACATAGAGAGGGAAGTGGATTGCCAGAAGGGATCAGCTTCTGACCCACCCACATTCATATCTGCATCATATCCTCCAGCAGAAAGGAAGATGATCTAGTCCCTGTCCAAGCCAATGGGGTTTGAATATTCAACCATGCAATTAATTCTGATTAGACAATGGCACCTCATGTTGCTCTCATTGTCTTGTCTAGAGAGCTTATTTTAGTCAGTTCGAAAACAGACTCCCAGTCTTTTACAACTGCATATGAAGAGATTAGATGACCCTCTTTGTGCCTGCTTTGTTTGGTGAAAACCGTCCTTTTTAGAAAATCAGGTGGTACTTGCTTATTCTGTTTATTCTGCCACAAGGCTGAATGTAAGGGTCCCACAGCAAATCTTAATCACTAGGAATTTCATATTACGGCTTTGCACAGAGAGCGTCAGGAAGCAAGGGAGGGAGTTTCGGCTGGGTATGAGTTGAATCAGTTAATTGGTTGCTAGACGGTTAAAGGGTAGCTTTTTAAGCTAATAAAACTGCATTTTCATCAGCCCTGAGTGCAGGATTACCTTCAAATCTTGTGGACAAGCTTCTATTTTAGGCTTTATTATTTTTGTATTGTAATGAGCCATTAACGGGCATCAAGTATTACTTTCATGTACTTAAAGTCACATCTTTGATCAGGAATTCCTTCTGCATAGGGCTGAGAATGGTAAATCTCTGCTCCCTGTAAATAAAATAAAGGAAGATATTATTAGTTTACATCAGGACCCCCCCCCCCGCAATGTAATATGAAAGACATTTTAAAAGAGCCCCATAAACGGAGGAGTTAGTTAATTGGAAAAGTAAATCACGGGAATATAAGGTTTAATTGGCATGCAGTGAATCCCAATGACTCTCTGGCTAATATTTTAACTTTTGAAAAGAACCATTAATTGTGCTCTTAGCAAGCCCTTAATTTTCAGCCAGCAGGAGCAGCAGAGCCACCCAGGATGTTAAATGTCTTGGCCATGGTGGTCTTAGCAGAGCAGGCACTGTTTTATTTCTTCCCATGTAAGCAATTCTAAAACAAAGCAAGATAATAAGATTTATCATGGGGATGGAAGCACAGAGAGCAAGTGGCCATCTCTGTTCATGCAGTGACCCAGTAGGAGAAAAGATGGACTGATAAAGGCTGCTCAAAACAAGAATTGATGCATATTTTATGCACTCAACATCATTAAAGGGAAGATGAAACTGAAAGGTGACCTCTTTGGGTTTTATGCAGCCCTCTAGAATTTTATTTTCATCCCACAAACTAATGTGGGAGTGATTCCAGCATGCCAATTATGCCACCCAGATAACAATAATTTTCAGCAGAGATGCTGATAGCAACTCAGGAAGTCTGTAGCAGAGAGGGATTTTCAGACTTTTTCAGGCTGTGGACCTGCTAGTTATAAAGAAAGGAAAAATTCCTGGAACCCATGTTGCAGAGGCAAAGCACTAATGACAGAAAATTGGCAATAACATGAAAAATAAACTATTGTAAATGCAAACTTTGCAATACACCAAAAATAAAGATTGAAATTCACAAATTATTTGAGAGAGTGCCTATACAGAATACAGGTGCTATGAATCTTGTAGAAGTGCAATGTGCACATGACATAATGTAACCTTGCTTGTGAAAGGTGAAAGGTCCCCTGTGCAAGCACCGAGTCATGTCAGACCTTTGGAGGGACGCCGCTTTCGCGACGTTCTCTTGGCAGACTATAGAGTGGGGTGGTTTGCCATTGCCTTCCCCAGCCGTCACCTCCCCCAGCAAGCTGGGTGCTCATTTCACCAACCTCAGAAGGATGGAAGGCTGAGTCGGCCTGAGCCGGCTACCTGAGAATCCAGCTTCCGCTGGGATCGAACTCGGGTCGTGGGGAGAGTTTCGGTTGCAATACTGCCGCCTACCACTCTGGGTTGGCTTACTCGGGATATTCCCCAACAATATATGTATAGCAGCCTTTCTCAACCTTCTGACCCTGGAGGAACCCTTGAAATATTTTTCAAGCCTCAGGGAACCCCTGCACATTCAGGCTCAAATATAGACCAGAAGTTACAAAATTATTCTATTTGTCCATTTGTAGGCCTGTATATATGCATGAACAGTGCTGTTAAACTAAAAAGAAATAATGAAACTAACCTCTTTAATGTGAAGTTGCCCAAATTTGAAATAATTTTTTAAATAAATTGTGATCTCCCAGGGAACTTCTACCGACCTCTCGCAGAACCCTGGGGTTCCATGGAACCCTGGTTGAGAAATCCTGATGTATAGGTATGTGTGTGTGCATGTATATTTGTATACGAATGATTAAACTAAAGGGGAACACTGTTAAATTTCATTGCACATTGGTTCTAGCTTTAGCTAGCTATTACCACAAGCTGAAGCTGTCATTTTAATTTGTTTGAATTTTAGCAATTATGCATGTAGTAATTAGTTAAGTAGATTGTTGATAATTAGATTTAAACAGAATGTATCCATGCTCAGATCTCTGCCAAGGAAGTAGGGGTGAGTCCTGTGTTCTAAAGTAACACTGCAACTGCATTTAGATCAACTCATGTTCCTCTGCATTAGGTGAGTTTAGGTCTTATGGTAAGGGGAGACAAACGTTTGCTGAATGGTGTGGGGGATTATGTTTAACATTTTTAGGGGGCTCAGGGATTGAGGAGTTCCATAGATTTCAAAGGACACATTTACTCTGGATCAGATGTTCCAACATTACCTCCAAATTTAATTTAGAGTTATGACCACAAATTACAGATTTCACCTTCCTTCTATTAATAAAAGGGAAGCCCCCATTTGTTTCAGTAGGGTTTATCCACTGCAGTGAACTTTGGGAAAGCAAATATGGTGCCATCTCTAACTGTTGGGAAACCCTGGATGTGTTAGAATGAAATAAGATTCTCTTGGGTAGCAGCATGGTGAGATTTTCTAATGCCTCCATTTGACTTTGATTGAAGGTCCTTGAACTTATTTAACTTTAATTAAGAAGTGCTTTGTTTTTCAATTTCATATTTTAGCTAAGATTCTTTTTGGACTTGCCCCAGTTTTTAAAATTCATCATGACTCATTAGATAATGACATACTCTATAATTTATAAAAGAACAATTCATTATAATTGCTTAGAGACTTATTAATTTAGGACCTTGTTCCCTAAAAACTAAATTCAAAATGATAAAATGTTTTAAGTGGAAACTATTTCTGTGCCTGTAATGTACAATTTTAGGACTAATATGCAGTAAGCGCTTGCCCAGCCTTATGCCTGTTTATGGGAACACATTTAACCTTTGTTGCCCATCAAAAAGAATGGGGCAGATAATAACACTTTCAAATGATGACTGAAATGTGCAATTGGTTAAAATATAAACGAGAATAAATTGGCTAAAGGATACTGAAGAACCTGAAAACCAAGCATGCATACAGTGGTGGAAAAAGCTAGGTATGTTTAGCTTGCAGAAGAGAAGGTGATGGGGATAGTTTATAGAAGTCTTCCAACATCTGGAGATTTGCAATCTCTTTTTCTGAAGGGCAAGATTAGGACCAATGGACAGCAACTGCAGATTCTGAGTCTGTTTCACTTTTTCACCACCATTAGTTCTGCACAATACCAGTCAGCAGAAGTTGCGGTAGGTGGGCAAAAATTTGTTTCACATAAATCCAATATAATAAGTTCTTGTGACCAATTTGTAGTGCATTTTGTGAGTGAAATTGCTCCTATTTGTTCAGAGGTAAATGTTATAGCTGTAAAGATAGAGCCAGCCAATGCAGCATCTCATTGAGTTGATATGTTATTTTTCGGTGTGTTCAATCAGAAGATATGGACAAGCTGCTTAAAATTTTAAGCCTGTTCTCTAGATCCTTGTCTGCTAATGGTTGTTAAAAGGCACTAATATTAAATTGGAAAATTGGAGTTCAGGGGTAGTTGATACCTCCTGGAGGAATGTTAAAAAAGAAAAATACCAACTTTAAATTCTTCTAATTTAGACAACTACCCTCCAGTCTCAAACTTTCCCTTACTGGATGATATGTTGGAGAGATGATGATCTTAACTTATGACAATTTAGGAGGATTTTTATTGCATAAAATCAAACTAGTATAAGTTCTAAACTGAAGTAGGGCGGAAACTGCTTTGATTACCCAAGGGGATGTTATGCTTTGGAGACTGGAGGTTGACAGCAGTTCTTTTAAGGCAAAGGTGGGCAACCCATAGCTCATAGCCTGTGTGCAGCTCTCAGCCCCCTATTTTTAACCTCTAATAGTGACATAGCTTCCAGCATCACAGCAACATGCATGCTATGCACAAAACAGGTTTCAGCAGAGCTTCCAGACAAAGAATAGACTACAGAGCAAGGCCTGGCAATCTACTCCTGAAAACGTGCCAATGAAAACCCTATTGATTACAACAGAATGTTTTGTGATATAGTGCTGGAAGATGAGCCCCTCAGGCCAGCAGGCACTCAATAGGCTACTGGGGAAGAGCTGCCTCCTCAAAGTAGAGCTGAGTTTTGTGATGTAGATGGAGTAAAGGCTCTGGGACCTTCATTTGCTGATGTGGCAAGACTCAAAATGAGAAGTAACAGCTACAAACATCCATTAATAATTGGGACATGGAATGTACAAAGTATGAATCAAGGAAAATTGGAAGTTGTCAAGAATGAAATGGAACACCTAAAGATTGACATCTTAGGCATTAGTGAGTTGATGTGGACTGGCATTGGTCACTTTGAATCTGACAGTCATATGGTATACTATGCTGGGGATGAAAAATTGAAGAGGAACGGTGTGGCATTCGTCATTAAGAAGAATATTTCAAGATCAGTTCTAAAGTACAACACTGCCAGTGATAGGCTAATATCTATACGCCTATAAGGAAGACCAGTTAATACTATTATTATTCCAATTTATGCACCAACCATGAATGCTGAAGATGAAGAAAGTGAAAACTTTTATGAAATGCTGCAGTCTGAAATTGATCGAACATGCAGTCAAGATGCTCTGTTAATTATTGGCAACTGGAATGCAAAAGTTGGAATTAAAGAAGAAGGATCAGTAGTTGGAAAATATGGCCTTGGTGACAGAAATGATGCTGGAGATTGCATGATAGAATTCTGTAAGACCAATGATTTATTTATTTGCAACACTTTTTTCCAACAACACAGTCAACGACTATATACATGGGCTTTGCCAGATGGATTACACAGAAATCAAATTGATTACGTTTATAGAAGGAGACGATGGAGAAGCTCAATACTATCAGTTAAGACAAAGCCAGGAGCTGACTGCAGGACAGATCAATTGCTCATGTGCAGGTTCAAGCTGAAGTTGAAGAAAATCAAAGCAAGTCCAAGAGTACCAAAGTATGATCTAGAAAACATCCCACCTGAATTTAGAGATCACCTCAAAAATAGATTTGATGTACTAAACACCGACGACCAAAGACCAGAAGAGTTGTGGGAAGACATTAAGAATATAATATGCGAAAAAAGTGAAAGATCATTAAAAAGGCAGGAAAGAAAGAAAAGATCCAAATGGATGTCAGATGAGACTCTGGAACTTGTTTTTAAATGCCGAGTAACTAAAGCTAATGGAAAAAAGAATGAAGTAAGAGAGCTAAATAGAAAATTTCAAAGGGCAGCTCGAAAAGATAAGGAAAAATATTATGATGAAATATGGAAAGACCTAGAGTTAGAAAATCAAAGAGGAAGAACACAATCAGCATTTCTCAAGCTGAAAGAGCTGAAGAGAAAATTCAAGCCCTGAGTTGCTATCCTTAAAGATTCTATGGGCAATACAGTAAATGAGGCAGGTAGTATTAAGAGAAGATGGAAGGAATATACAGAATCGCTGTATAAAAAAGAGTTAGTTGATGTTCAGCTATTAAGGAGGTAGAATATGATCAAGAACCATTGGTACTGAAGGAAGAAGTTCAAGCTGTACTGAAGGCATTGGCGAAAAACAAGGCTCCAGGAATTGATGGATTACCAATTGAGATATTTCAACAATCAGATGCAGCAGTGGAAGCACTTACTCATCTATGTCAAGAAGTCTGGAAGACAATGACCTGGCCAGCTGACTGGAAGAGATCCGTATTCATGCCCATTCCAAAGAAAGGAGATGACACAGGATGTGGAAATTATGGAACAATTTAATTAATTTCACATGCTAGCAAAATTCTGCTGAAAATAATTCAACAACATTTGCAACTTTACATCAACAGAGAACTACTAGAAGTCCAAGCTGGATTTAGAAGAGAACGTGGTACGAGAGATATCATTGCTGATGTCAGATGGATCTTGGCTGAATGTAAAGAATACCAGAAAGATGTTTACCTCTGTTTCATTGATTACGCAAAGGTGTTTGACAGTGTGGACCATAACAAGTTATGGCTAATATTACGAAGAATGGGAATTCCAGAGCACTTAATTGTACTCATGCGGAACCTGTACATGGATCAAGAGGCAGTTGTTAGAACAGAAAATGGTGATACTGAGTGGTTCAAAATTGGAAAAGGTGTGCAGCAAGGTTGTATACTTTCACCCTACTTATTTAACATGTACACTGAACAAATAGTTCGAGAAGCAGGAATGTACAAAGAGGAACGGGGTATCAGAATTGGTGGAAGACTCATTAACAACCTGCGATATGCATATGATACAACTTTGCTTGCTGGAAGTGAAGAAGACTTGAAGTACTTGCTGATGAAGATCAAAGACTGTAGTCAGCAATACAGACTACACCTGAATGCAGGGCTGCAACTGGGGGGGGGGGGCAACCGGGGCATGTGCCCCAGGTGCTGTGCTGGGGGGGGGCACCAAAATGAGCACGGGTGGTGGTGGTGGTGCCAAAATAGGTGTGGAATCCATGTTTGCCCCAGGTGACACAGACCCTAGTTGTGGCCCTGCCTGAATGTGAAGAAGATGAAGATTCTCACAAATGGACCAATAAACAATGTTACAATAATTGGAGAAGAAATTGAAGTCATCAACAATTTCAGTCTACTCAGTTCCACGATCAATGCCAAGGGAAGTAGTAATCAAGAAATCAAACGACATATTGTGCTGGGAAAATCTGTCATCAAAGACCTATCTAAAGTTTTCAGTTTAAAAACACAGGTGCGTCTGACTCATGCCATGGTCTTCTCAATTGCCACATATGCCTGTGAAAGTTGGACATTAAAAAAGGAAGATAGAAGAAGAATTGATGCATTCGAATTGTGGTGTTGGCGAAGATTATTGAAAATACCATGGACTGCCAGAAGAAAAAAAGAATCAGTTTTAGAAGAAATACAACCAGGATGTTCCCTAGAGGTGAAGATAACTAGGCTTAGACTGTCATACTTTGGGCACATCGTCAGGAAAGACCGATCGCTTGAAAAGGACATCATGTCTGGTAAAGTCGAGGGCCAGCGGAAAAGAGGAAGACCTTCAATGCGATGGGTTGATACAATTACTGCAACAATGGATGCAAACATTTGAACAGTCAGGCATATGGTGCAAGACCGAACAGCATTTCATTCTGTTATACTGTACATAGGGTCGCCATGAGTCGTAAACAACTTGACAGCAACTAACAACAACAAACCCATAGTGGCACTGCCAAAATTCAGTGGCAAAATGGCCAAATTTTGGTGATATAATTTTGGGTCTTTGGGGATAAGGTAGGAGGATTTAAGGGTTGAAATGGGCAAAGTTTGGAGAGGTGGTGGCTGCAACTTAACCTCCTGACCTTCCAGAGGATTGGAGGAGAAAGTCAGGTGACAATTTTGGGGCTTTTGCAGGGGTTAGAATAAGAACAAGAGTGGGAGGTTTCTGGGATGCTCTGATCTTCACCCTCTGAGGGTTCTTTGTTTTCCAAGGACTGGACACAGCACAGCATAGAAGATAACTGTACAAAATAGTTTATTGTAGCACACACCTTTCCTGTTGTCCTGGGTTAACTCCACCCTCCTAGGTTTTGATGTAGCCACGTAAATAAGTCTTTGATGGTTAGTCCTTATAACAAATAAAAGTCTTAAAGTTTGTAAAGTGGCATTCAGCCTTTGCCTCCTTCCAAAAGTTCTTGCACTTGCTGGGATTAAGTGCTGCCTCAGCGTGATTGCTCCTCTTCTGGTTGCTACCGAGCTCCAGGACAAGCTCTATGTGAAGCTCCAGGCAGGAATCACACCACAATGGGCTGCTTACCATAGCTTGTGGTCCTGGCAGTTGACTGATAGCTCTCTTGCTTGCCTGTCATAATCTTACATTCCAGACATTGCTTCTCACCTCCTTGTCTGCTTGTTGTCTTCTTCTCTTTCTTTCCTACACACCCAAACTTTTGTAGGCAAAGGGCCTGAGTGGGTTAAGGCTGCCTATGGACATTGGCATGTTCCTAAAAATGCCAGGATATGGCTCAATTAGCCAGACACCTGGAATGCAACATGGATGCTTGTGAGTAAACTGTGAGTGGGGAATGAATGAATGAATGAATGAACCCATCTCCTCTCAAGTTTCTGGGGCTGTAAACTTTTACTGCCCTTTGGGAGAAGGGATGAGCTGAGCCTATCCTTGGGGAAGTGGGGGTGGGAAGCATTTCTGCCTGGCTGCAGCTGCCTTTCCCAAATGCAGACAGCAACCTCAGCTTCATTCCCTCACACACCCTTAAATCTTCCTAATCTATGCAAGGTCTGAAATCTGCTTTTGGAAGACAATGATGATGCACCATCAATTAATTGACGCTTAAACCTCAAATTAAAAAACACAACACTGTAGAGGTTCCAGTCTTTCTTCAGTGGTTGGGGCCAAAATATAGTGATGGTTGATTTCATTTGGTTCTTCTGCATTTGTCTTGTGGGGCAGACTGGGCCACACTCTATTCCTAGTCCTCTTTAACATTTATGAGAAGCCACTGGAGGAAATAAGTCAGAAGTCTAGATTTTATTATCATGAGGATGACACATAATTCTACATCTTTCTTCCATCTAAGAATCCTAAACAAAATGCAGTGGTAGAACTCTTGATAGATGAACAAGCTGAGATAAAATGTGGGAAAGATGAGCTTTTGTATATTTGCATGTTATCAAGTCTGGATAGTGATGTGAATCCAATCCTGGATGGGGTTGCATTCCCTTGGTGGACCAGATACCAGGTTTGGATGATTATCCTGGGTTCATCCCTCTGCTATGTTTGCTCCTCAGCTCTGGAACCTTCTGCCTAAAATCCACATCTATGTGAGGAATGTATTTCTACTAGGTACTAAATCTCTTTGTTTTCAATGGCCATTGGACAATTTGACATATTTGAAATAAAGTAGTTTTTTAAATTAGGGGCTTACTTTGATTCTTGTGTGGCTTTTTTCTTTTCTTTCTTTTCTTCTTTGTTTACCAATTTATGGAGCACTGTACACATACTTTACAAGTATTCTGTACATACATGTATTTGTAAAGCTGGATGATTTATCTAGGAGGCAGAGATATTTCAGTTCTTTCAATATATGGAATACTAGAGACATTCTGAGTTTAACAGAATACGTTCTTGTTTCCTATAATTCATGTAATGCTGCATATTTTTTTTTTAAGTTGGGCATAACTCTTAGTTTGCAGTCTGATCATTCCTGCTCCAATTTTGATGTTTGGAGGGACATACAATACCTTGCCTTTAATGTGAAAAAGCAGAAACTCTACCTACGGGATCACTGTCCCTGTCACTGGCTTCCTGAAACTATCATTAACACTGTTCTTTGGTAAGACAGCTTCCCCCACTCCAATTCCCAGGTTTCTTGTGAGAGCTAGCTTGCTAGCCTTTATTGTTTATAAATCATTATGTAAGAATACCATTCTCTAGAAGCAAGAACATGTGGGTGTGTGAAAGATTATTCTGGGAGTGTTAAAAATGGTTTCAGATAAGTCATCAATACTCTCTGATGGAAAGCAATCTTGCCAGAAACATATTGGTATTTCCTGTAAAAAAGAACATTACATCTACTGGTTGGATTATCATTCCCTCTGGCATAAAGATTTACTTTTTTTGGCTCATAACAATTTGTTGATTTATTTTAAAGACACTTCTGCTTTCCTAAAAGCAGTGGAGGAAGAGGGTGAGGAGGGAAACAATATGATGCAAGATGAGGAAAAGGGCGAGGAATTAAAAGGCATCACATCAACATCTATCACGAAGGAGAACTTTCTACCACTGGGAACAGCACTACACTCAAAAGATGGGCTGGTGAAATGCAATCAACAAATAATGCAAATGAAAGTTAATGAAAGAAATTCATTCATCACCCCTGATTAAGAAAATAATTGATTTTATCTACCAAGTGTGGTCTATGTGGCATGTGATGGTGGCAAATATGGAACATTTGTAAATATTTTTGTGGCTGAACTACCTCATCTGAACTGGGAAAGATTCAAGTTGGCTGCTACACTAGAGATCCTTCACAGCTGAACATAAAGAACTTCAGCTCATGAAGCAGGTGTTCAGATTTAGGCACAGCAATTTAAATAAATCAGAAGGAATACTCATTTCTGCTGCTATTTTGTACCACAGGAAGAAGAAGGAGGGGGAGGCAGGCAATTATTAAAAAATCTCAACCATTAACTAAGACTCAGTCAACAACACATGAAGCCTTCTGACTTGCAAAGTATGTTTCTCGATTAATGAATGCAGCTCCGATTAGGAAACAGACAGAAGTGGGCCATTAAATTATACATCTCAATTGTCAAGGTGGGTAGCAAAGAGTGCTGTTTGATGAGTGGAATATGATGTGGAGAACTTTCTCAATAGAGTGAAACTTGTTCCTGGAATGAGCTTGGTACATGTGTATTGCAACATTATCACAAATAAGCTCAGGTTTGCAAATGATTTTTCTTGGCATTCCTGCATTTAAAAAGTGCCAGGAAGTTCACTGCTATTCCACTGGATGTAAGTGTCCCTGGCTAAGGGGACACCAAAATTTGCTTCACTTTTAGTTTCCATCAATCACACATAAGCAAAAAGTAGTTGAATAAAGAAACTTGTTTTCAAAATAGTTACTTTTGTAGCTTACAATTGGAGTTGGGATTTTTTGTTTTTCTCTAGGACTTTTTTTCTTTTGAGGAATGGGATTTATGTTTTTTTAAAAAACTATACAGTATTAAATCCATTTGGGGTTTAGCTAATACTTAGTGTTTCCTGCTTCCAAATGGCAGGAAATAGCATCATCAGTATTTGCTATCATCCTGCCAAAACTCAGAGGTACAATTGGATAGGTTTGAGGATTGCAAAAAAAATAGTTCATGGACTGAGGTCACCAGCTGTCCATCCTTACTCTAGTTTTTTTTTTTTTAAAAAAAAATACAAATTTAATTATTTGAAATGACATCATAGAAGAACTTTTCAATTTCCTCGGAGACTTTGCCATTGACATGAAAATGGCCATTCTTCAACAGATGGAAAAGAATATTTGGGGAAAAACTGTAAGCCACAGAGTGTCAAGTTTCTTTATTCTATTAATGTTAAGGCCTTGTTCAGACATTTTTTCTTCTGTTACTTGTATCTAATAACGCAGGAGAACTTGGATGGATGTGTGACCTTTCTCTTGCTATTGTGAATGGTCACTAAGCCTTGTAGGAATTTTAACTTCACACAGAAATAATGCAAGGCTATTGTCTTTCATTCTTGAGTGATGTATTTGTCTGTCTGTCTCTCTGTATGCACACACATACTCATACTTAAACTGTGCATCTGATGAAGAACAGTTTAACTATAAAGGCTTTTACTATAATAACCAGTGCAAATCTATATATGTGTCTACTCAGAAATGTGGCGTTGACTTAGAAGTAGGCAGGCAGACACTCATTCTCTCTCTCTTATGTTTGTTGCAGCCAATGAACAAGTTGTCTGGAATTTTCTGAACAGATTCCCAATTGACAGACACACCGAACAAGAATCAGTCTGCTGACTAGACAAGGTAAACAAGGCACTGCACCCACTTAAATGTTCATGGCAGGAACAGGGGCCAGGCATGTGACTTCCAACCACTCTCCAGCTTCCAGGATTAGTGGGAATTGCCTGCACATTATTCCCAAGCAATGAAATCCAACCACCACAAAAACAGATGAGCCATTTCTTAAGCTCCTGAGAGGCTTACAGTTTAGCCTGCATAATTCTTAGATATGGTTGCTGCAGTTCTGCTCTTTTCCTCCTACCTCATTTCCTGCTGATTAAAGCTCAGATAAACTAGGCTCTTTCCATAGTCCTGGGGGAAATGCTACTTTTCAAGAAGGCTGATTTCATGACTTGCTGAGAACCAAAGATGGCCACCTGCAACTCGTAATAAGCCTAGCTTTTTCTTGGAGAGCCTGGTTGTCAGACTGATGAATTGTTATACCTGCTCCTGGTCTTCATCAAATCCATGGAAGGGCCCTGAAGAGAAGCTACTGACCAAGGATCAGAGAAGTGCAACAGCTTAATTCTAAATAATGTTACCCATTTAAGTAGGGATGCTGAAATTGTGAACCATTATGACTTTTATCATCTACATATGACATACGGAAAACAATCATTAAAAAAACAAAACAAAAAACCAGCCATAGTAACGTAGCAATCTACCTGTCAGTTCTGGTGATGGGGCAACCAGGCAGTCCTTAAGCTGCTTATATCTGCAGTAGAGAAGGGTGTCTAAGTAACAACCCTATTTATTTTAGTGGAATAAATTCAATTCAAATATACACGTCTCTATTCAGATTCCTGAACTGAAAGAGAAGGAAATATTTGGAAAAGAGGGAACATTATGCTTGCCCCAGAATTCCTGTCCTCTTGTAGATCAGAGGATATCAGTGAAACACTAAATTACCACTCTTCTGTTTTCTCACTGAGGATAATTGAAACAATCCACAATTATCAGTGTAATTAGGAAATGAAAGCTGCAACCCCAGACTAATAAGGGAGCAATTCCTATTGAATTCCTGAGTAGGTTTGCATAGAATTGCATTAAAAATCAATTAAAACCTTGGGCTTTAAACTGACATTGATTCAACTGTAAAAAAAATCCAGCCTGATTTCAAATTAGTATATTTTAAATTCCTTTAGGATATAAAAGTGGATATTTCTCCTTGTCCTTTTACCATGGACATGCCTGTGTCTTATCCTGTCTACATTTAGCACTGGTATGTTCTTTCACTTTTAACATGTGAAATCTATTATTTTTCCTTTGGGCATTTTTTATCTCCATCACCATTTCAAAACAGCAACTGTTAAGTTCCATCTTTTCAGAATAATTATGTTTAAGCTTCAACTTGTCCCCTTTACCTGCTTTTTTAAATCTATAAATATCTCTATATTTCCACCCACCTGCTGTTTCATCCTTAAAATGTTAAAGGCATTAGTTTTTATTCTCCATTAAAATAGAAAGGTCCGTACACTTTGGAGGAAAGAATCACAGGTACTTAAAACCAAACATGGGAAAATATCAGAAATCCAAAATAGATATTAAATAACCTTTTGCACTGCCTACATACTTTAAAATGTTGGAGAAAACTCCTGAGAATACCATGGCAGCCAAGAAAAAGTTGAACAAATCAACCCAGAGCAATCATCTGAGGCACAAATGACCAGGCTCAAATTATCCTACTTTGGGCAAGACCTACAGTACCTCTCTGGAGAAGGCTGTAATGCTGGGAAAGGTGGAAGGAAAGAGAAGAAGAGGATGACCACCAGCAAGGTGGATGGACTCAGTTGCAGTGGAAATGAGTGCACCCTTGGGAGACCTGAAAGAACAGATTGGGGATACAGTAGATTGTCATGGAGAAGGTCTACTTATGTGGACGCTAAGAGATGGCAAAGACTTGATGGCAATCAATCACACACCTTAAAAAAAATGGAGAAACACAAATAGGTATTGAATGACAGGCTTCCAAAGGGATAGGAGGTATCTTGAGATTTGCTAAAGGAATTTTCAGCTGATAGTTGTCTATGTTTAACAACTCACTATAATCTCTGAGTTTTTCTCTTTTTGGTTTGTTTGGCAAGCCATTGTGTTTCATGTGATACTTGCATATATTGAAGTACAAGTTGAAGCAAGCTGCAATATGAATTTATTCAAGATGTCAGTTGTCAGCTAGTCAGCCATCCTCTTTTCTAGGAGATTCCCCCACTGTGATGACTGGAACACTCATGCATTCATTTAATTATGACTCATAAGCTTCTGCTTATAAATCTATTTTAATGAAGCTTAGTGTTCAGTACAGAGAAATAGTTGCGAATGGAATTTCCCACACGTTTCTACGTTTTAAAATCACAGTAACTTCAATTCCGCCCCCACTGCCCCCTTAGGTATGTGCCCCCTCCTTCT
This sequence comes from Candoia aspera, assembly GCF_035149785.1. Taxonomy (NCBI): domain Eukaryota; kingdom Metazoa; phylum Chordata; class Lepidosauria; order Squamata; family Candoiidae; genus Candoia; species Candoia aspera. Next base: position 179,683,439 of record NC_086153.1, read on the forward strand.
CATGCCAGCAGATGGCTGTAATGGTTCTTCGCAGATGACCTTGGTGCGAAGAGCAGCTAGCCCAAACAAGATGATTCACACTCCAACCATGCTCCCCCTCCCTGCTGGTTGACTCGCAGGTTGACACGGGTTGCCGCAAGATGGACGCGAGTCTGATAAGATGTTCTGGGGACATTTGATCGGGGAGCATGACACCCTCCTATTTAGGACAGGTCCCCCCCCCCCGCCAATTTTTGGTACTTCCTCCAGAACTTGAAATTCCAATCATCTCATCCATGACTAGTTCTGGATCCTTTTTGGAAATTTTTGTGCACTTGCAAACAAGAACTGTCTTCCTGGTTCTTAGCAAAATCAGCTTGAAGTACAAGCAAACGAATGCTGATAGTCAGGAAGATTGAGTTGTTGAGGGATGCTTTGGTTGCCCCCATTTTCTTTTTTGCCTTTTTGGTTTTGATCGCCCTCCTTGCATCTATTCTATAGCATGTACAGCGGTTTAGCACACTGCAGTCCCCTCCACTTTAGCAATGCTGGTAGGGTATGATGGGGATTACAATCCGACATACTGTATCTGAAGAGCACCAGATGTAGAAGGCTACATGGAGTGAAAAATATTTCCCACCTTTTGATCTATGTATTTAGAAGGTGGCTAACAACAATAACAAACTGAAATACATCGTGTAAAAAAACCTTCTCAAAACAAATCCACTTGACAATAGAAGAATGGCAAAATCAGTCAACATGTCATGAACAACAGTTACCAGTAATTCTTTGAGGAAGATAATCTTTTTCTTTTTCTTTTTTTGCTATCACTCCCAAAGATAGGTCATTTTTTCCTTCTTTGTGCTGAGGGAGAAAATGGTCAAAAGGAGAGTAGTTGCATGATCACTGAACACTTAGCTAAACGCATAGAGGAAAAAAGTATCTTTTTTTGCTTTAAAATTAGGAGAATTTTAATGAGTTTGCCAAGGAAGGTCCCTGCTGACACGGCATTATGGTTTGCTTGCTTCTACTATGGTTTGAGAGATTTCTTGGGTATGGCAAAATTTTAGAGGATTCAGATAAAGCCAATAAACTAAATATCTGTCAGACTAATTTGTTTAGTGTAAGTGATTTATCAATACTCATTTAGATAAAAGTGAGCAATATATTTTAGCTTTCTGAGCACCTAAAAGCCAGCTGTTGACTTATTTTATTAACTGATGGAGGAATCACTTTTCTTGCAGGTGAAAAAGATAGCATCTTGGGCGTGGGGGGGAGGGATCAAATGTCATATCTCATCAAGCACAATATTCTATTCACTGAAAGGTTACTGATCTAACAGTCCACACTGGAATGTAGCTGTGGAAGATTGAATACACTTTGTCTTGCATACAATGGCATGGCAGGGCAAAAGATCAGAGTGCAGAGGACCTGGAGTTTATGAGTTATTGCGGGGTAAGGGGAGTGTCATCTCAAGTTATATGAGAAAATATTATAGGGAGTGCAGCTCCTTTAACACAGATTTTTGTGCAGAATCCTTAGGCAAGATAGATGCATAGATGATAGAGATATATAGATACCAGGACAGTAGTTAGAGTGTTGGACTAGAAGCAGCAGCAGGTTAGTATTAAGAAGGCTAACCTACAGAAGCTCACTGAGTGACCAAGCACTCGATCCCAGCTCAACCTACTTCACAGGATTGTTTATGTGGGGAAAATAGGAAGATAGTGTGCTCCGTCTGCCATCTTGAGCTCCTTAACGAAGCTACAGGGTATAAAGCTAACAAAAGAAACTTCAAGTCCATATGGAAGCTTGAGGTGATAGTTTCTTGATGGGTAAGAGGTTAGATTCCCCCCCCCCCACCAATGCATTTAACATGTTGGCTTGATAATGAGATTAATGCATAAAAGGAGATGAAATCCAGTTGAGTACTTTTAAGTTCCATTGACTTCAGTGGAAATGTTGGCAATTTATTGAAATATTTCACATGTACACCCCCCCCCCAATATATTGTTTTGTTTTGTTAGACTTTGCCTTCGACCTCTGATTCTGCAACCTTTTATAATTTTAGGCAAAAGCACTAAGGAATATATCCAGTGGCAGACATTTGCAGCTTGGAAGCAAGTCCTGGTTTCCTCTGAGTAAAAGCCATTTCAGGAATCTGGGGTGATTTGAGATGGCTCAGAACGATATACAATGTACATAAAAAACCAGGAATGCTCTCTCAGAGAACAGGGGGGTATATTGGGGCTGAAGTGAGGAATGAACTTGTTGGCTTTTTCTGAATAAAATACATAAGTTTCAAGTCCAGGTCAACTGGGTAACACAGTTCCAAAAATACGCAACTGCTCTGATGGAGAGACTAAGAACAATGTGGTAGAAGATATGATAAAACTAAGGATTTCTCCATATCCCCAAGACTTTTCTACACAGTCTCCTAGATGCTATGAGTTGCTTTTACTCTAATGGTCACTCAGATTCGAAAGAAAACCTGATTACTGAATCCAATAAGTCCCTCCTTCCTTTCTGTATCACGGCATTTTACCTAAAAAATGAAAGATTTCTCATATTCAACCCTTTTTTGGTGCTGATGTGATGGTGTCACCCTTTACAGAACAACAGAACACTACTGAGTCCTTGGGAAGGCCAAGAGGGGGAATGGAACTGGTTCAGAACTACATGCTCTGTTCCAAATAAATGAAAATCTGGTGCTCTTCTTGATCTGGGGTATCCAACATACTCCCCTAATCTATAGTATCAGTGCATGGTTGCCTCTGATAGGTATTTCCCTTTTGTTATGGGTTGGATAAATAACCCTGCCTCAGCTTCCAAAGCAGCTCATTGTTAAAGAAATGTCTGGTTTGGCCATGGCTGAGTTCCTATCTTGATGTTCTCTCACTGACTCTTTTGCAAGCACTTTTCGACCTGTAAGAGATTGTTGGGTCAGCTCACCTGGGACGAAGGATGGATATTTTCTGGTCAATCTCAAATCTGGGGTGAAAACAGGCTGAAAGTGTTATTTTATCTATCTATCTATCTATCTATCTATCTATCTATCTATCTATCTATCTATCTATCTATCTATCTATCAAGTTTTATCACTGCCCATCTCCCCTCCCAAGGGATGTTATGAGCTGCCTCTGTTCATTCTTAGAAATCTTGAGTACATGAAAAAATTGTGACTGGAGCTAGTCTGGCTTAGTGAAGTAGGGGTACCAGATCTGGCCTGTAAAAATCCAGAAACCCATTAGGTTATATCAGAAAGACTTATTATTATTATTATTATTATTATTATTATTATTATTTTGCTGGCATCTACTGAGTTGTTTGCAGTCCAGTTCTACATATAGTCAAACAGTATGTAGAAAATGAGCAACTATCCCCTCAGGGCAGAGAGAGTGTGATTCTGAAATGGCCTTTTGTTTGGTTTTCAGTTCCCTGTGATCTGTCCTAATAAATACCTGTGTTAAAACACATTAATCAATCAATTAATTAACGTTTATGAATTTGAACTTCAGCATCTGCAATGCTCTGCTAAGCTAGTCCTTATTCTTGACAAAGGGATGTTCCTCACCTCTCCATAATCTTGCCATGAACATGCCTTGGTAACCATTTTCTTCTGACATGTTTTATGACGTTGTGTTCATCTCATTCCCGGCTCATATCTGAGGGAGCTTAAAATTGTCCTAGCTATTCCAGTTTCCCTCTTTTCCCTTGCAGTTTTTGCTGTGGAGAAGGTCTGGCGTGCTTCATTGGCATGCAGCCACTTTAGGCTGCCATGGGCATATCTTCCTCCCTTGTTACCAGGCATTGCCCTCCATGGGTGGTTCGGCCTGGGCCACAGGAGAGGCCAGGCACCTGGCTTCCTCAGAGGTATCTGTCCGTATAACGCTTGTATGGCACTTTCTGAAATGTTTCTCAGCTTTTAAGCTGCACAGTAGTTGGATTTAAACTGAAAAAGTGAGCTGGATTTTGCAGCTCTGAGTGACTAGTTCTGTCAAACACTGGGTGCGTGATAGATCTTTCCTCACTTCTATTTCTTTTATGAGTTTTGAGGAGTTCAGTTGTTACCCTGAGTGGTCAATGCTCCTAGCAACAATATCATGCAGTTGCAGCTCCTACATCTGTCTGTGCAGTGCTCCATGGTTTCTTATGGCACCCTTGGTGGAGGGACTGCAATGTGCTTTACATAGTTCATTCTGGCTTTGTCAGCACTAGGCGTTACGGTGATGACAGCTGTTCTTCTGCAAAGATTAGGAGGAAGAGCCATAAGCACTTTTGTTTGGCTTCAAAAAGAGACTTGAGCCATCTTCTAATACTTGTAGAGTGAAAAGAAAAGCATATTTGGAACAATGGGGACCAGCAACTGCAGGACTGTGTTTAAAACAATAGAAACAAACAACCACCATGTGAAAGAGGAAGGGAATCTCCATAGAGCAGGAAAGTCCTTGTTTGATTCAGCCAGAAACCAGAAATTCCCCATCTCTGAGCAAAGAGGTTGATCAAACAAGACAAGGCTCCTACTCTGTAGTCAAATTGCCTATTCACTTCATCAGTGGGATGGGAAGATACTTAACGCATGAAGGGGATTTTAGAAATATTGAAGCTGTAAAAGATCTTAAAGCTGTACAAGCATTTCAGGGAATGGGAAGCATCTGAAGAACAACGAAGGCAGCCATTTCTTTTTCTGTGTGTCAGAACATTAAAAAGGAACACATGTCCAAAACACATCAAATATGTCAATTTGGAGAGCAGTGGTTTATTCAGAGATGCTCACTCTTTTAAACAAAAACTAAGGGCTAGATGCTCCTGGCTGTCCTGAGGGAATCAGATGATTTTGTAACTGCTTCAGAAAAAAAGAAACTTCAACTCATTTGTAATTAATCAGTTTTTTTCTGCTAATGAGATTAATCTGGGTTTGGCCCAAAGGCAACCCAGAGAATCTCACACTCAACAAAAAATTGTCCTCTTTTAGAGGTTGGGGGACCCTAAAACAGCATAGTCAGAGGACAAAGCCATTGTAGGCCTATATTTTCCCAGTATGTTTTCATGTGGATTTGAGAGTGGGCCATATGCACAGGCATTCAATGCAAACCATGATTTGGATGACACAAAACTGGAGAGCACTGCGAACACTTCAGAAGACAGGTTCAAAAGGATGCAGTTCATTTGTGAGAAATAAAGAATTGTGTAATTACAGTAGGAAAAATCAGGTGCATAGCCACAAGACGGGATACCTGGCTCAGCAGCAGTACTTATGAGAAAGATCTCTATGTCCTTAATGCTTAGATCACAGATTAAACATGAGCCAGCAGTGTTCTGCAGCTGTCCAAAGAGGCAGTGCAATCTTGACTGCATCATCTGAGGTTTAACGTTGAGATCTCAGGAAATGAGAGTTCAGCTTTATGCTGCACTGGTTAGACCATCACAATATAAGAAAGATGAAGAGAAAAACACCAGGAATGATGAGGGGCTTGGAGGCTAAATCCTTGGAAAAGCAGTTAAAGGAACTGCTGTGTTTAAAGGAACTGCTATGTTTAGCCTAAAGAAGAGAAGGCTAAGAGGAGATGTAATAGCAGTCTTCCAATACTTGAAGGTCTGTCACAGGGGAGAGGGTGTGGATTTATTCTCTGTAGTGCCAGAGGGTAGGACAATGAATGGGTGGGAACTGACCATGAGAACTAATAAGCAATGGAACAGCCTGCCTGCTGGAGTCATGGGTGCTCCATCACAGGAGGTTCTCAAACAAAGGTTAGGTAGCCATTTTTCTGAGATGGTCTAAGGATTCCTGCCCTGTGGGTGGTGGGCTGTTGGACTGGAAGACCTAAGTCTCTTCCAACCTTATGATTCTGTGATGATGAAAAAATAAATGTCTGTCATAATGCCACAAAGCAAACCCCAGCCATTTTGTACTTGAGTCCTGGTGTTGGACACAAGTATATAAATCTCCACAAGAGGAGCTGTGTAAGAACATTATTCAGTTGAGCACAAATGCACTGCAGCAAGCCAGAACACCAGAAAAAGGAAAAAAAGATCACCTGTACAGCATCTTCCAGCAAAATGGATACCCACACAACTTTATCAAAAAGTCCCTGACCATGCAACCCACTACAGCACAACCAATACATGCTATGACAAGGATAACACTGCCATACATCAGAAACGTCTCAGAACAACCACAGACTGTTCCAACCACACAACATCACCGTAGCACACAAACCAAGTAAAGCCCTCCAAAACACCTGAGGCAAACCAAAAGACCCAGTAGCCCAAGAAGAAAAAACAGGAGTCATCTACAACATACAGTGTAAGGACTTTAACAGCCACCATGTAGGACAGACAGGCAGAAGACTAGCAGAGCACATCCATGAACACCAACTAGCAGTCACAAGACATGATGGTTTTACTGTAAACTGCCCAGAGCCCCCCTTTCTTGGGGGAGATGGGCGGTAATAGAAGTTTGAAGAATAAATAAAAATAAATAAATAAATAAACCCCCTTAATCACACAACACATGGATAGACTCAACCATAGTTTCAGCAGGAAACTGAGCATCCGAGACCAAGATAAATCCCCAAACACTAGGGAATTCCGGGAAGCTTGGCACTCAGACTCGTCAGCCATCAACAGGCACATAGAAGTAGTCAACTTTTACATTCAAAAGAGACAAGCTAAAAAGGAAACAAAAAGACCAGAACACCTCCTTGCCAGCAATCAACACCCAGATAAGCAAAGATTAACACCAAGATCAATACCAGATGAACAATCAAGCAGTATGCAACACCCTAATCAAGGAATGACCAACTCAATCAAACGATCAAGCAGAAAACAGTGCCTAATCAAGGAACTACCAAGGAGAAAACCACACCTCCACCAACTCTGGCAGGGCAAACTATTGTACATAAACAGGGAGCAAACCCCACTCCCTTCTAGCACTGAAGATGTTGCCTGGTTGGGTAATGAAACACCTGCAGGAAAACAAGCTCAGGGAGCACCAGGGACTCCACAAGTATATAAATCACTTGGTGATTTTTCTGGTGTTCTGGCTTGCTGCAGCGCATTTGTGCTCAACTGAATAATCACATCACAACAGTGCATTGTACTTTTTGTCATTACCTCCCTTCCTCCCCCACTGCAGATGCCTATTGGTGTATGTCAGTGGTGAGTAATGAGAAGAATAAAGAGGAATAGATGGAGGATATAAAGATGGGAAGATGGCCGGTTCGTTAAAAGATGCTTAGTATTTACAGTAAAACTACAGCAAATCTGAATCTCGACCAAGCTTGAAAAATTCCTTTGTGGCCTTGGTTTCAGCATGTGTAAGATTATCTTCCGAGGCTTTGCAAGAGATCAGTTGTCAAAAGAATTTAAAATGAAGTGGGGGTTCACAGTGATGGAGGTATTGTGAACCCCCACTTCAAAATGTACCCCAACCTTCAGAAAATAATATAATTTTTTTGCATAGTGGCAATAATGCTAAGTACCATTTTATCCATTCACTGGATGTTGAACATTAGTTCGAGTTCTTGACATTTTAAACATTCTTACCTATTGCTTCAGTTCTTTTCTTAAAAAGAAGCTATTCTTTTCACTTCCATTCAACACATAGATTTATTTATCTTTAGAGGATATTATTGGCAAATATAAATTCCATTCACTGTCAAAGTCATATTTTAAAAGAACACAAGGCTGCACGAAAGGTGCTAAAACAATTTCCTCTTTTGCATACTAATTTCCATATCTCACAGACAGTCTCACATTCATCTTGCGGAAAAAGTAATGCAAATGACTGTCTCTGCTTTGGCTCCAAAAATAGACTGAACAGGAATAAAAATGGGTAGCATTTTTTTCTCCTTGGCCTTGTAAAACGGTCACCATTTGCATGTGAAGCATCCTCTACAATACGTCAGGTAAGAGGAATCAAAGCTAGTGTAGGTTGCTGTGCCCTCGCTGAGATTTACTCAGTAGGCACTCCGCTCTTCATCTCTCCCTTTTGCCCTGACTCTTGGACGCAGATCATCCAGCTCACCATTTCAGAGTTGAGGAGGTGGGTTTGGGTAGGCAAATCTCTCAGAGAACTCTAAGGGATGTTAAACCCAGTAGAATAAAGGCTTAGATTAGTCTACAGCAGGGTGCCAGTTTGGTTAAATGGTAGTGGTACAAGATGCAATATTTCCATAAGTGGAAATATTGCATATAGGAAGGATGTAGTAACAACAATAACAGTAACAACAACAGCAGCAGCAGAAACTCTAGTCTAGTAGCACCCACCTTTCTCAGGTCCAAGGACTGCCCTTGCCTTTGAGTAGAATACTGGGAGCTGCATTCCAAAAAGAAAGAGGGCAAGGCCAGAACAGGAACTGAATTTGTTTTCATTTTATTTGCAATTATATTAAAATTACAAATTTGTAATATGGTTCTGTTCCAGTCATCATCTTTCCCCCTTTGTCACATTAAAAATTACAAGTTGGTAGCAGCTTTGGGAAGTCTTTGAGGGCCACTCCTTGAGTTTCAGGGACTGCGTGAGGCCCTGAGGGCTTAGATGATGCATCTCTCCTCTAATTAAAATAAATAAATAAATAAATAAATAAATAAGCGCATGCCAATGCTTTACAGGAAAAGCAAAGTAGTCTCAGGAGGAAAAGTTTCTGGATTGTTTTAAATTACCAGGGAGGCAATGGTACATACTGTAAAAAATGCCACTACTTTTTTTTTTTTTTGCTCTTGGGTTCAAGGAATATTAATTCAGACAGGACAAATTGTTTAGTCAGACTGTGAGCAAGGATGGAATGTCTCAGATGGAATGTATGGATCAGGATTAATATATATTTTTCTATATTCTTTTTTTTCTCACAGTTGGTGATATACTGTGATATAATTACTGAATGCTGAAGACCACAGCAAAACTCAGCTCAGATGAGCAATATGACAAAAGCAATTTCCCCTTTAAGACACCTCAACTTTAATGAATGGATTCCTTAAAGCAACAGAGGGAAGCCAGGGGAAAGTTGAGCTGTTTTAACAAAACAGATCTGAGTCCTCAGAAAATATATAAACAATCATTCTTTCTCTCTCTGAGCAGAGTGCTTTTCTCTGAAGCCCCTTGCAATTGGGAGACCACCTCTTCCCCCCAAAAAACCCAGTCCCCAGCTATATAAAGTTTGGGAAGCCCTGCTGTATTTACAATGTATAATTAATTAATTGTATATACAGCTGTTCATTACAAAATATCAAAAGTTTCCATAAATGTCATAATAAATACAATAATACAATACTAGCACATAATATAAACTGATGTTACTTTTCCCTTCATGCACAGCTTAGTGTCCATTCTGCAAATACATAAGAATGGGTCTTGTAAATGGACATTTGCCGAAATCCTGAGATTTGCACGACCAACTATGCATCCTTTTAGATGCTGAAAAAGTTTGGGGGAAGGTAGTAAAATTCTTCTCTAACACATATAGATATTTATTTAAAATGAATAATCACATTTTTAAAGGAAAGGACATCAATACATTATTGAATATAATGCCAGAATGTATAATAAGAAAACAATCCAGCTGAAAAATTAAGGGATAGACATAGAATAATGGCTCAAATCTATAATGAAAATGTGGAATAAAAGACAGCGTGTGCTGATTATCCAATGTTTTTTTTTTTTTTTGGTGGCCATGGATAGAGAAAAATGGGAGAAGCAATTTAGGCCTGCATTCATCAGAATTTATGTTCATGTGTCTAAAGAGGTAAAAGAAAAGCCAGTCTTGATGCTGGAAATCTTCCACTGTAGATCCTGACACTCATGTATCTGTTTATAATTCCAAATGCTTCAGCGCAAGTCTCTGAGACATCCATCACATTCTAGCTAAATTGAAATGCTTGTTCTATCTTTCCAAGTCAACTTCTCTTTATCAGTTACAAATAGATTCCTTTCTCACAAAGCTGACATTTCTAGAACCTCTCTCAACATTTACAGGCAGCTTAAATACATGAGGAGGTGGGCTCAAGCATCCTGAATGCAAGAAGAAACCCAAGATGGCACATAAAACCTCTCATTCATCAGACCCCTGCTCCAATCCCAGTGGCAAAAGACTGGAGGTTAAGTGCAGGTGCTTCTGTGAATAGTAATTGTGAAAGACTGTTTTTAATCAGCATCCCTGGGCCAGCTTTAATAAGACTCTTGGGTTTAAATTAAAGGCAAGAGAAAAATCTCCCAATTACAATTGCCTAACGTGTTACAGGGAAGAGGCATTACCATGGTGCCAATATATGACGGTAAAGAGAAAGGTCTACATTTGCTGTGAGCCCACAGAGAACCATCTGGAGACGCTATTATAGAGGCCCAAATCATGAAATATCTCTGGCTGTCCATTTGCACACGATAGCGGGAAAGGAAAATGAATGCCAGTTGCTACAGTAGCAGAGTATTGTCAAATGTAGGCTTTCTTCAGACTCTCTGAATTCTCTTTCAGGCCTCTGCCCGTCATCCGTTGCTCACGGAATAATTATGTGCTTCGGCATTGTAAACAATCTGTCCATCTTCCCTCACCATGCTTCTCTGAATCGCTAGATCTCAACAAAGCTGGTACAATATTCCAGCAGATGTGTGATTCCTAAAAAACAAGATCCAAACTGGCAAACTCGACCAAATTTGTAGACTAAAGGAAAGCCCAGAATCCTGGCAACGGCGACAACAAAAATATATCTCGTTACAATGGTATTGGAATCAGTACTTGCATTCAGATAAAATGGACACTACAGGTCCATCACAGTGATTTCCAAAGTGCCTGCTTTGTCTCCTGCGATAGGGGATCTGAAGGAAAGTCTGAGAGAAGATGCAAGGCAGATAAAACATAGGACACCATTTTATTTGCAAGGATCAAATCTAGCACTCAGTTGTTGAGGCCTAGGCAGAACTGTTAATTTTTGCACCGAGAGCAACTCCCAAAATATGATACCTCTCCCCAACCTCTGGAGATAGCCTTTTAGGAATCAAGCCTCACACTCTGTCTCCCTCTCATTCTCTTGGTCAGTTCTGCTCTCAGAAAATTCCATTCCAGCCTCCTCCGTTGTTGTCTGTTCCATGAGTTTTCTCCCCTCTTGTTGGCAGTCTTGCTCAGTCTCTGTCAGCGGTTCTTCTCCTTTTGCTCTTTAGCTGCCTTCCTTTTTCGTTGCTTAGGTAACCTGCTTTCCTCCCACCCTTGGCATCTTTAACATCCATCTAAGTGTTGCATGCCCACCTTTGGTATTTACACCTGGGAAACACAAGTCTTTTCCTATACATGGTTTCATTTCTATTGCTGAGTGCCGTGCAGAGCCTGGCTGTGTGAATATTAGGCTCCTGTCAAGAAGCACTTTCTGATACAGTTAGTCACAATCCACAATTACTTCTTACCTGTATCTTCCTATGAACTTTGTAAGGTTTGACTTGATCCATTTCTGTGCAGGAACATATATTTGGCAAATGATGAGAAAAAGGGAAGTAATGACAGAGTATTTATCTCCCACCCAGACAAAACTATTTCTCTCTTGTTACTACACAAAGATGGAAGAGCACATTTTCATTACTGAAGAGAGATGTGAATATGCTATAATGTCAAACATGCGGTTGGGGCACATTATAGTTTTGTGGGAAGGGTCCAGTATGAATACTAGAAACATTCTAAATACTTTAATAAAGTTTCTTATTAATTGAAAAATAAATGCTTTATTACTGAATCAAGCTGCCCGGATATGTGTATTAATGTGCTATTCCTTATTCACTTTTTGTAGGATTTGAAAATAGAATGACATACATTTTTCAGAATGAAAAATACATGTATAATAATGCATTTCATATATAGAACACTAGTAAGCAAATCTGAGATATTGTTATCAGTCAGAACACCCCACAACATTCTGGGCTAGAATTGTTTTGGTTAGCTTACAGTTTTCAGATGAGGCGATCTAAATATAACTTGTTACCAGATCTTGGCTAAAGTGACACTCAAAACAAATATTGAGTCCTTTTCTTAAGCAAAACATCTGAAAAATTTCCCAAAGGAGCAGAGGTTTAGGCTTGTGAAATCTCAGGACGTTTGGCACCTTAGGAATGATTAGCCTTGTAGTTTCCATGGCTCAGAAATCAGAGAATAAATTAATTTCATTAAGTGACTTTTATCAGCTAATAAAACATTAGGCACATATTTACAAAAAAAAGACATGGCACTAGCCATCCAGGAGGCCAACTGGACTGTGCCTTTTCCCTCTTTCCTCAGCTTTTGAAAACCCACATACTTTTCTAGCATTAATACCTTCTTTCTCTCTGTCACGGCCTTTCTGTTGATCAACAAAAGACACTTCAGCCAGGACTTGGTTTTCCTGCTGCTTCCCTTACTGAAACTTCTAGAAGAACTAACCCTAGTAAGTCTGCCAGAATTGCAACATACAGTATATTGTAAACGGCAGGCAGAAGTCACTGAGCAACAATTGATCATAAGACCCAGTCAACCAATACCCTCCTGAAGTTCTGCTACGAGGGAGAAAATAGAGCCACATCACTTTCCTTCATAGCACTACAAAATCTTTGTACTGCCATATAAAACTTTTGTCTTGAAGGTCCTTTAAAGAAAAGAGCTATCTCAGTGAAGCACAGCACCTCAATTCCTTGTCCTCATTAGTGTTTAGCTAATCAGTGTTTACAGTAGATCCAAATGCCACATGCATGTATTACACATCAACAGGCAGGAAATATAGTCTTGAAGGTCAAACTTTGATCAACAAGAGGGAAGGAGATGGGTGGTTAGCTGTGAGCCATAGCTTAGGAATTGGTGGTGAGGCTTAGCGATAGTAACTGGTATTATTTCACTCAGGAAATTCCATGAAAGAATCACATTTGGACTTGGGTTTCACAATGGCACTCGTTGTTGTTGCTGTTGCTGTTGTTATTAATATTATAGCTTTCAACCTAGGAGCTTACTTTGATATACTTTTGAAGATTTCTTGAAGACTGCAATAATTCCAAAATAATGCTTACCAACTTCTTTGTGGAGAAGCCACCTACTCCCATATACTGTATAGATCTGCCAAATGCAAATTACATTTTGAGATTCTTCTCCAGATCTCCTCTTGAGGTTAGCAGCTGAGAAAGAATATTCAGAACCTCTGATCTCTCTCTCTCTCTCTCTCTGGAATTTTAATGTCATGCTTTTCATCTGTTGCTTTATGTATTGCTACTATTACTGGTTATAAGCTGCCCCTAGAAGTTATTATGCTGAATTTAGAATGATAACATCTGTAATAAATCAGTAAGTTCACCACTCTTACTTGTTTAAGGTAAAGGTAAAGGTTTCCCTTGACATTAAGTCCAGTCGTGTCTGACTCTAGGGGGCGGTGCTCATCTCCATCTCAAAGCCAAAGAGCCGGTGTTTGTCCATAGACACTTCCGTGGTCATGTGGCCGGCATGACTACACGGAACGCCGTTACCTGCCTGCTGAAGCGGTACCTATTAATCGACTCACATTTGCATGTTTTTGAACTGCTAGGTTGGCAGGAACTGGGACTAGCAACAGGAGCTCACCCCGTCACGCGGATTTGAACCACTGACCTTCCGATCGGCAAGCTCAGCAGCTCAGCGGTTTAACCCACAGCGCCACCACGTCCCTACTTACTTGTTTATACTACATTAATTAACTGTAATGTAAAATAGTGTTAGTAACAGAAGGGCTGTTATGGAGAAGACAGAATTGTACAGAGTTGTTCAAGAAGACAGGGAAGAAACAAGAGGTTTAAATTTCACAGAAGTAGGTTTCAGTTGGACACCTAGAGCTGTTCAACAATGGAACAGACTGCCTCAAGTGGTGGTGCAGTATCCTTTGCTGGAGATGTTCAGACAGATGCTGATTGGAGATGCTGAAGTAGTGGATTTCTTCACTGGGCAAAGCGGTTGGACTAAATGATCTCTGAGGTCATTTTAAACCCTTGCATCCTGTGATTTTAAATAATAAATAGGTAAAGAATTCAGGATGCTAATTCTAAATCTCACACTCCAAAGAAATTAGATCCAATAGTCACTGAAAAATTCCTTCTGGACAAGAAAACATTGATTAATTGATTGATTGATTGATTGTCCCAGACCAATGAAATAGAGGTACAAATTTAAAATACAGAAAAACCAAACGTGAAACAATTAATAATGAGAAGACAGTACCAACTGACTTCTGCAAGCCATAGCTATTGCTAGACACTTGGCAGACTTTACAGTGGTTATCCAGATTAGGTCTTGCAGAAAGAAGGTTGTAACCTCTTGATCAGAAAGACAACTAAACTTTCTGACAGTCGGGTTTATGAGCACCAGATCCCATGGATGGTACAATTGACAGTGTAACAATAAATGAGGTACTGACTCATCCTCTGTATCTCAGCATACACGCATATGATTATTGTATGGAAGACTAGTATATTTGCCTATAATCTCCATAATAGGTAGTTTACAAATTTGAGCCAAAGTAAAACATCTCCTATGTGGAGCTTGTAAGATGTAATAGTGATATCTAGGAATCATCAACACAGTAGTAAAGGTGATGATTTTAGCCCTATCATTTTGTAGATCTAAATCCCAAATCATCTGCTTAAGTTTGATGAATGCAGGCCCCAAGACAGATGCAAAGTTCTAACCAAATAAGAACATTTGAAGTGAAGCGAGGTACACAAAGTGTGGCTTTTGGAGACCAACAGCTTTTAAAGCAGAGGCATCCCCATAAACACAAAGCTGGGCACTATATAGTGTTGGAATTATCAGGGATCAACTCAGCATTGTCTCATAAGCATAATGGGTTGCTCTAGCAAATCGCATCTCTATTGTGCTTGTGAGATATCACATGGGTCACCTGATTTCCACTTCCTCCTCCTTCTTGGGCTTGGGGATTAACAGTCTCCATTACCCTTCTGGCACACATGCAAGCAGGAGCTGCTGCAGGAATGCTGCCCTCCCCCAACCATCCTCTGCTGCCAAGGACCAGTGATGACTAAATGCTTTCTACTATGAATCTACCTCTATCCAGATCTACTGAATAAAAGTAAGCTATCTCTATTTTTCTTCATCTAACTACAGTGTGAAGACTGAATTTATTTCTGAATGTAATTAAGCTTAATGTGCAAGTTCCTTTTTTTGGTTCACGCTTCTACTCTGCAAGATTGCTGTTTGCTGCTTTGGAGTTCTTTTATTAACCTTTAAAAACTCCATCATACAGCGGCAAACCCATTACAAAATCTGATAAAGAAAAATAGCCACCCTGAATTATTGTGCACACTCTTTCTGCCAGCCAAACAATAGATTGCTTGAGAAGCTTCCTTTCTCATTTAGTGTTAAGTCCTACATATAAAGCAAAAAGGTTGGAAATTGAGCTCACAGATCTTGGCATTGCTCGGGAAAGCAGCCTAAGCTTGGCTTTGATGACAGTAAATGGTTCTGCAGAATGAATTGGGGGAATAACACTTTTCAGCAGACAGGTGAAAATTGCCTGCACGATGATTGGCTAGAATTGATATTGTCAATTTGTACATCCTGGAGCTTCCAAGAGTGCAAAGCACCCTGAGCTTTGACTGACAGAGATGTACGCTTCGTCTAAGTGGCATCGGAATACAAATAAATTGGATACCACTTAGAGACTCCAAACGCCATTGAGCAGTAGCACCACCGCAAGATGGAAGGCAGGCCCCACAGAAAGTGACAGCAATATTTCCTTTCCTGTGCTGAGGAAATGGGAAAAAGAAGAAGATGAGAAACATTTTAATGGCACAATGGACAAGAGGGCGGGGAGATGTAACACAGTAGCATAAAGCTCTTAATACAAATCAAGCAAATAGAGAGATACTAGACTGAATTGCAGTTGGAATCTTGGTAAAACATAATAGCTAGATACAAGGAAGGGAAATATTTTTAGCAGCTAGGATCATGGGGGTGGAAATCGATGCTAAGTGCTCCATAAAATAAAGTAATATCTAAAACAGTGCTTTGCCTAACCCTCCCAAATGGTTCTTCCTCTGAATGATTACTTCTGAGGACCTGGTTAAATCAACTATATGCTATAACCAGAGCTTTCCAACAAACGTTTGAATTTTGGTATTTCCTTTGTAAGTTTTAGGATCCTTGCTGAACATTATTCAAAGTTGCACTTTTTTGTTTAGCATGCATAAAAGATCATGGTATAAGCCAAGGATACTTTATGTATGCAGTATAACTGTTTCCACTGGAGGTTTTCCATCCTGTTATCTAAAAGTGACCACCCATTAAAGTGTACTTAAAATGTATGCTAAGCTGATTTATTACTAACTCAGCTATGGCTGTGTGGAGCTTGTGAAGAGCCCACTTTCCATTTACCAAAACCTCTGCCTCAACATGCCTCCTGGCTTCTGGGACTCAGGTCTTTGAAGGGGAAAGGTGGCTTGCTGGCTTTGCAGTTGCCCCCCCCCCCCCGAAGTAAATGTTATAAAGGGTTTTTTTGTTTTGTTTTTTGTTTGCATGAGACTAGATAAACACATACAATATGAAGTAAAGACATGGGTTAGGGATGGAGATACAAACAATTTGTTTTATTTTTGTTTTGCATGGAATGGGGGAAGTTTTTTTTTTTATTACACGATCCATGGCAGCTCAGGGTGGGGAAGGGGATTTTTTTTGCTTCTCAGAATTACATGTGGCTGCTCTGTGATCCTGGGAAAAGATGTTTTTGCTTAAGGAGTTGACAGGTGATACATGCATGACTACGCACGGTGAGAAGCTCTTTTCCCCTCCAACTCTGAACCACAGTAGAGCTCTATTAAATAACTGTAATCTTTCAATGTACAAATAAAATAAATTTGTATTTTAAAATTATAAACAAACCAATAATGATTTGTGGTCTTCCACTGAGATTGCTGACTTAGGCAGCAGATTCTAGTTAACATGAAAGGGGAGCAAGATCTCAGTAATTAAATTTATTATAGTTGTATGCTTATTTGGATTTCTGTTTTGTGTGCAAAAGTAATTTCATCAGCCTTAAGTATTATATACTAAGGCTTTATGAAACATTTAGAGGAACCGCATGAGTCAAAGTGTCTCTCTGAACACATTGTTCAAAGTATTCATGCACCGGTTCTCTAAAGGCTCAGGTTGGCTTCTTTGAGGGCCAACCTCAAAGGTTGCTAATGTGGAACACTTGCTGTTTCAAAAGCTTCTCCTCATCTAGTCTTTCAGTGTATCAACATTCCAATCATGTTTGATGCTGATCATGAAGTAAAAGCTGAGACAGCCAGGATGTCATGACCTCGTTGCAAGGCACAAAGAGCCTCACAACGTGGATCATGATCATTAAGGAAAAGACGAAGGAGATAATCAAACCAGGGATTAACACAAGCACCCAAAGGCACTCACACCCATGGACCCATAGGCAGCTGAAAAGAAGGTCGTCAGAGGAACGAAGATAAGACGCACCTGGTGCCCCGGAGGACACAACCGTCGCTGGGAGACAAAAGGAGACACCGGGAAAACGCCCAGGCAGCCATCAAGGGTCCCATCAAGAGGGATTGGGTCAAAGAAGGGTGGGGAAGCCCGGGGCAATACAGGAGGGTATAAAAGGGGCACCCCCACACCACCTACCCCGTTCCCGTTTTTCGTTCTATCAGCTATCATTCCAATAAACCAGAAATCCTTAATACCCATTAAGTGAGTCTGTGTCTTATTGCGAAGCGAGGCTGGCCCTGACACAGGAGGCATGAGAGAAAGCTGTACTACAGTAGCCAGTACCACTGGGCTTCAGGAACTTTTCCTACTTGGGCATGAACTTGGGTAAAATGTTATCTAGCCTCTTTCACTGGGTGATTAGCAATGTATTAGGGCCTTTGAGAATGTAAGGGAAATGTCAAGGAGACTTTACTTACAGTACATGCTGGGGGTGGCAACGACTGACAGGAAGCTGTGGCGTGAGCTGGTCCATTAAGTCACAAAGAGTCCGAAGCGACTGAACGAAGAAACAACACATGCTAGTAGAGTTGGAGCTAGTTATGACTGACCAGGAAAAGGATCTTGGGGTTGTGGGTGAATAGTCCAATGACAAGATCAAGCCCATGTAATGTAGTCCTTGTTTAGCTACTGCCTCATTTAGTGACCATTCACAGTTACAAAGGTGATGTAAAAGTAACTTTATGACCAGTTCTAGCATTTATGACCTTCACAGGTCTGTAAAGCAAAGCAAAGGAAAGCTGAAGTAAGGAACTTAAGCACAGTTGCTGTTTCACTTAGCAACTGCTTCACTTAACAACCAAGTTGCTGGTCCCAATTGTGGTTGCTAAACGAGGACTGCCTGCTGTGATCTTGTAATGGTATGAAGGGGGGAAGACATGCTGCCTAGGGAACAATCAGATAAAAGGGGTGGGTGGGTGGGAAGAATCCCACAGCTGCCTAAGGGACACAGAAAGAAACTCAGAAAGGGTCCTCCCTAACTTATCAGGCTATAAAAAGAGACGGCGGGAGATTTGTACTTTCAGACTTGCAAGATTCTGTTAATGTAGCCTTATAATAAAGTAAAATTGGCTCATCAGGTCGTGTTTCCTGTCTGGTCTACCTGGGAAGGCTGACAGATCTCAAGGCTTAAAAGGTTTCCACTTGTGGGTGGGGAAGAAAGCCTTGGCCATTTGCAAATTACAGCATTTGATAGTCATTTCTGTGCTGATATAAAGTCCTTCCTTTTCATTGCCATATAGCTAGTGTGCAAATGGCCTTCAGGAGTTTGATTCCAAGAATGACTTGAGAACTGGTAGGCTGAACTATTGGGGGGGGGGGAACACCCTCTCTTCTTATCCATGTTTTGTTTCTGTAAAGTGTCTCTGTCATCACATTCACTATGTTTATTTTCTCACTTTGTTCCGTTCCAGGCAGCCCATCTGATATAATTTAACAGCTAGACAAGAAGAGAATCATATTTATTGAGTGAGTAAAGTGAGCAGTCCCCTCTCTTACACCAGGTTTACAAGCTTAGAAAACCTTTCAGGCATCCTCTTGGGAGGTTAAGTTTCTAGTAGTTGATCACAGTATAAAGCAGAGATTTGGCAATGGAAACCATGAATCACAAAAACACCTGATGTTCAGTTTGGTTGAAGTCTAGTCATACTAATGTGCACGCAATTAGATCTTCTTGGACCCCCTAAAGCAGTTTTTCTCAACCTTTTGACCCTGGAGGAACCCTTGCAATATTTTTCAGGCCTCGGGGAACCCCTGCACATTCAGGCTCAAATAGAGGCCAGAAGTTACAAAATTATTCTATTTGTTTCATGTGTACGCCTGTTTATACGCATTCACAGTGTTATTAACTAAAAATAAAGAATGAAACTTACCTCTTTAATGTGAAGTTGCCTGAATTAGAAATATATTTTTAAAATCAGTTGTGATCTCCCAGGGAACCCCCAGTGACCTCTTGCGGAACCCTAGGTTGCCACGGAACCCTGGTTGAGAAATCCTGCCCCAAGTGACTATTCTTCAATGAGTATCAGCTTTCCACTTCTTTAAGAGATCTTGGGATGATTTTGAAAGCAGCAAATCCTCAAGTAGTAGGCACAACAACACAATAGAGGGAGAATCCACAACATTTCCTGCAAATGGCCTATTCACATCTGCAATACAGAATTATCTTTAGCTACTGCAGTGTCTTCAGCTCAAAATGTCATTTCTTCTCCTCTGAAGAAAAAAGAGGGACAAGGCAAGAAGCAAAAACTGGGGAAAGTACCCTTTCAGCTGGCCACACTTGCATTTGGAAAAACAGTTGTGATGAAATACCCAGCAAGTCAAAACACAGGCGAATGGATTCTTGTCTGGACATATAGGGAGCGTGTGGTGTAATGGCTCAATTAAGTCCTGGTGCTATAAAAATATATTAATGATTTCTATATTTATACCCACTCTTTTCTTAAAATGAATTGGTCTTGCTATAAATGAGACCTTTACTTCCTTCTGCATGCTTAGTAATTACTCAGCACTTCACAGACTCATGTTGAACCAAAAGTTGGTGAATTAGGGCACCAAAAGGTCACTCACTTTTCTTACAGCTTGCATTCTAATTAGCATGAGATCAAGGCTGTTCATTTTTAAATGATGTTAATATTATCCAATCGCTTCCGAGGCTCCAGAACCTAGAAGCACTCAAGGAACAAATAGGTAAGGCACAGACTGAAGTGTATGAGGATTTTACCGAGAGTATGCTACTGAATGTCCTTGATTTTGTATGCAAGCTCAAAAATTCCTTGGGAAAGCTGAAGTCGTATTTACTGAGAAGGAATTTCTATTGGGTTACATTAGTGGGCATTGACTTGCTAGAAAGCATGCTCAGGATTGTAATTGGAGCATTTATTAAGGTTTTTCCTGTGGTGGTGGTGGGGGAGGGAGGGGAAAAATGCTAGGTGACCTTTTTGAGATATTGTGAACAATGAAAAGAAAACCAGGAGTTCATGAATTTAGAGGAAAGCCAAACAATTCTTGAAGTGGTTAGCTGTCTCTTCTTGAGAGTACCAGGAACACTTCAGTTTCAATCAGATCAGCTAAAGCCACGCAACTTTGTCATCCTAGCCCATTTCCCTGTTGTAGTTGTAACCAGCACAGCTCAACAATAGTCTGACTCTACTACTTTGGTAAAAGCCTTATTAAAGTCATGTGAGCCTTGTGCATCAGCTTTTTAAAAAATCACTACTGCACAGAGACACACATTCAGAGAGAGGGAGGATGAAAGACTGTGTTTTTCATAGACGACATGAACTGAACAGATTTTTTCCTTTGCAAGACGCAAATTATACCATATAAGTACTCTGTTTATTTCTGTCAATAAACTCTCATTAACTTTCATGTTGCAGAGTGTGATATTTTTGAGTAAAGGCTTCACCCACTCATTCATCATTCCCTCCCTCCCTTCCACATACTCTTCCCTCATCTGTGCATATAGGAATGGAGAGACATACACCTCCCGCCCTTATGTCCATGTCCCTGTGTCAGTCGCTGAACAAGAGCAGAAACTGCATGATTGAAGTGGGAATAAAGAGGCATAGGGATGAATAATGAACGGGAGAATTAGTCTGAGGCCCTGGGCTCTTCTGCTGCTTTACGGTCTTTGACTAATCATTCCTCCCCAAGGAAGAGGTCCACAAAAGGGTTCTTCTCATCTGCCCTCCCAAGCAAAATAGTCTGTGCAGTGCTGGAGTTTTCTGAAGATACTTAGAGAGTAGATTTGCATAGAGATATCCAAGGAAAATGTTCTGTGAGCTTTGTGCTAGTTGCTAATTGTCCATGTGCCAAATGTAAAGCAATGGTTAAAGGATTTAAATATTCACATGTGTGTGTGTGTACACATGCCTTCGAGTAATCATTGACTCCTGGAGACTGCTGGACTAGTTCCTGCAGTTTCATTGGCAAGGTTTTTTGGAAGTGGCTTGTCACTGCCTTCTTCTTCCCAGGGCTGAGAGAGAGGGACTGGCCCAAGATCACCCCGCTGGCTTTGTGCCCAAGGTGGGACTAGAACTCTCAGTCTCCTGGTTTCTAGCCTGGTGCCTTAATCACTATACCAAACTGGCTCCCCATCTTTTTCTAGAAGATTTTTGGCCAGACTAGCTGCTTATTGTGAAATGGAAAAAATGAAGATAAATTACAATAAAACTAAAGTAGTAGTTTTTGGCAAAAGTAATATTAAACATAGACGGACAATTAATGCCCAACTAATAGAGCAATGTCCCTCCTTTAAATACCTGGGTATCACCTTTCATAAATCCCCTTTGTGGAAAGTACACTTATCTAAAGTCCTGGGAACTGCTCAGCGTACAGTAGGTGCCATTCTGACATTTTTCTATTCTAAAGGAGGGCAATTGGTAGCCCCTGTACTTAAAATATTCCAAGGCAAGGTGACAGCCCAGATGCTGCATGGGGCTGAGATTTGGGGGTGGGATGAGAAGCTCATTGCCCAATTGGAAGTAGTCCAAAACAACTTTATAAGGAAGATCTTGAGCCTCCCCCAGGGCACCCCTGCTGCCTATTTAAGGATGGAAGTAGGGCTGCCTTCCATTGCTGTTAGAATATATCTTGCATTGTTGGGCCACTATAAGAAATTAGAAAGCCTTCAAGAATCCCATCTTGCCAAACTCTGTTTTCTCCATTACACAGCTGGGAATCAGTGGACTAAACTTTTGTCACCCATTTTACAAATGTATTCCCTACCATCTTTGGGAAGACTCAAATTGTGGAATAGAGAAAATATTAGAGGTTGGCTTTTTGAAAGGGATGCTAAGAAAGATGCAATTGTGGTACAATCATCCAAATTTTCATCCGGGTACCATCATTATAAAAAACATAGAAGCCTCTCTTGGTACCTGGCTAACATACCCAGTGCTTTACTGAGAAGGGCTTTAACATCCCTTCACCTGCAGGCCGTGCCCTCTGCACATCTCGAAGGGAGATTTTGTAAGCTCCCTGCTGAACAACGCCTCTGTCCTTCTGGTGTTGGTCAAGCGGAGGATTGACCAATCCTCCACTGCTCCATTTACAATGAGATCAGGGCCAAATTATTAATGGCAGGTGAACTCAAGGGCTCTGACCTTGAAAAACCGATTTATCTTCTTGCAGACGTGTTTCCAACTGTCAGCAACCAAGTTGCTACTTTTGTTCTGCTCTCACTTAAACTTAGGAACAAATATTTAAGTTCTTAGTTGTAGCTCTGGCTCTATTTTGTTGTAATCTTTTTTATATTTAACGCTTTTATTATTTTATTTTATAATTTCATCATTTTATAATTTTATTGTTATTATATTTCATTGTATTTTATTGCATTCTTATGTTATGACCTGTGGATACAACAATAAACTTTACTTACTTATGGTGCCTTAACCACTACACCAAGCTGGAGGCATATGCATTTTGTTCCCAGCTATTTTGTGCCTAAACACCCAGGCTCTTTTTCAGAAGACAACTTTTATAGCAGCCTCAAGCCTTGATAGCCCAGAAAATTCATTCCTGATATCCGAGAGAAACGATTCCTAACTTCTACAATTTGAAAACTGTATAGTGAGTGTTCTAATGCTGGCCTTGCATTAAAGAGACTCAAAATTTCCAGTCAGTCATGAGGCTGATTTGATTACCTTGGTTTAGTCACTGTCCCTCAGCATAACCTACCTCCTGGAATCATTTAGAGAATATCCTCGTATGGGTAAAACAGGCTTGTCTCTTTGGGCTGTTTTGAAGATGGTGGGGTGTGGTTCGTTCATGGTCTCCCTAGGAAGAAGTTTGGTTTTGTCAGACATTAGCTACTCATTGTAGTTCTTTATTCCACTTAATAGCAAATACAGCAGAAGACTCTATGGAATATCATACCTGTGCCCAAGAAATGTATATGTATTTCTAGCATAGAAATTCCTTCAACCAGATTAAAAAGTATGTATTTCTGTTCTGTTCTGTTCTGTTCTGTTCTGTTCTGTTCTGTTCTGTTCTGTTATTGTTTAAAAAATCCTTTCATCATAGATTTAAAAGCAGTTTAAAATATATAAAGAATTTGTCTCTGCCATTTATTATAGATGTGTTTACACTAATGATAATGCATATTTAATATCTCATCTGTATGGTGAATATTATTACAATGGATCATGTTGGGTTTCTTAGCAGTATCCAGGAATTCATCTCTCTTCCCTTCCAGGATAAAAGTTTATTCTAACCCCATTTAGCATACAGTGCTTCCAATTAAAAAATATACATTTTTTTTGCCTCCTCCTTCTTGCTGTAGTAGCCAAGGTTGCTATGGTCATATGATCCTTATTTCTAAAAAGGCCAAGTGCCTTTGGTAGGCTCAAGGATGACACATGTTATACCATGACTTAAATTTACAAAATATTAATTTTGTAAAGGTAAGAGGCATGGACCCTGCTTTTATCACGAAAGTTTAGGCATCTCTTCATAGAAATTAGACAATTTCTATGAAGACATCAGGCTAAAGATAAATGGTGAACTGGAAGAGAATAAATCATTTTACATTCTACCCATTATACAGTTAGATAGATAGAGATAGATAGATAGATAATGTGCCATCAAGTTGGTGTCAACTCTTAGCGACCACATGATAGATTTCCTCTAGGATGATCCATCTCCTCTTCTTCTCTTTCCTTTCACCTTTCCCAGCATCAGAGCCTTTTCCAGAGAGCTGGGTCTTCGAATAATGGGTCCAAAGTAGGATAATTTGAGTCTGATCATTTGTGCCTTGAATGAGAACTCTGGGCTGATTTGTTTCATGATCCATTTGTTCACTTGGTTGTCGGTGGTATTCTCAGGAGTCCCCTCCAACATCAAAGTTCAAATTATACAGTTAGTGCAATATAAATTTGAACCTCACCTTCAGGATTTGGAATAATTATTTAAGGTAGTTCTTATATTACTTCAAATGCTGTAATGAAAAGAAAGAAAAACAATTTCTACCACTTATAGACCTTCATTCAGACATGTTAAATGTTCTAGCTGATCATTCTACTGTTAGAATGACAACGCTGTCAATACAGACTAATAAATGTCTTCATACTGATTACAGGTACAAGTTGTACATGTAGAGGGAAATCTTAGAATGGTTAATATATCATTTAAATAGAAATAAAATGCATCTCACTGTGGTTGGGAAGACTATGGCCAAGTAATTTGTGTGGCTGCTCAGTCTACTTTCCAAATAAGTGACTACCAATGGACCACTTTGAGGTCTTGTTCTCTCTTCTGATGGTGTTTATCTTCAAAATTAGCTGTGCATTGAACAGGGAGGGAGGTGGGAAACAGTGCAACCAGTCAGAAGGTTCAAAAGGCCAGATTATGAAAGGGAAGAGGTCTTCAGGGAACTTACGTTTCTCTCTCCCCCCACACCTCTAAAGCCCTGCTCCTTTATATTGTCCTGATACTCCTTTCTCTGATGTATAGAGGATGGAGGCAATGTCTGTTCCCTAAAAAGAAAACATTATTTGATGAAGGAGAAATCTTAGAAAATGGCCTTATAGAGACACTTGTTTGGTGTAGGATTGAAATGAAAATGATTCCTGACTTCCTTCTGCATGGAAATCTGCCTTTTCAGCAAGTCTCCATTTTGAAGCTTTGAAAAGCAAAACCAGAATATTGTCTCCAGTCTTTTCAAAGGAATTTTGCTGCCCAAGTCAAATGACTTTAACCTTGCAGAAACCATCTGCATTGGCAGATCAATCTTACTTCAAGTGCATCAATAGAAGTATACTTGCGAATGATAGGAAGTATTAGGTCCACTTATTTTGCATTGGCTTGATCCCAAATCATGGGTTGTGTCCAGTTCTTGATGCTGCTCTTTGAAAAGTATTCAGATGAATTGGAACAGGGCCATGAGACTGCCCAGAAGACTAGGAACTTGGTTGTATGACGGGAGAGTGAAAGAAATGGAAATATTTACTTTGAGAAGACTGAAAGGGATATCAAAGCACTCTTCAAATGCATCAAAGGGATATCAGGTGAAGACCTATTCTTTATTATCCCTGAATGCAGGACACAAAATATGGTCTTAAGTACAAGAAGGCAGATTCCCATTGGATATTAGGAAAAATTCCCTAATGGTAATAGCAATTCAGTAGTGCAACCAGTTACTAAGGGAGATGGTGAGCTCCCTTTTGATGGATGGGTTAAAGCAGAAGCTGGACATCTATCTTTCTGACATACTTTAATTTGAGGGTTGGACTTAACAGTTGGACATAAAAGGGTCCCTTCCAAGTGATGATCTTCTATTGTTCTTGACTGTACCCAAATGTAACAGCTCTGGTCAGAGTGGGTGATGCACAGAGCTTGTCTTTGCATTCCTCATCTTCTTTCATCCTTCAGGATCTGCTCTCTAATGATAGGGCTAGCTATCAAGCTGTCAAGCCAAATCATTAGCGCTGATACCAAAGATAGATATCACTGCTGTAACTGGATTGAGCAGAAGATTCCATCCTACAGCTGCTTTCAGAGTCTCATGGTATCAGTGCTGCCTCTTTGCCACCAAATGCTATTTTATAATTCAAATTCCAATGTTCTCTGAGGCAGTTTTAAGTGAAACATGACAGATGATCTACAAACAGCAGACACTGAACCTTGACCTACCTACCTACCTACCTACCTACCTATCTCTATCATCATTTACATTTGCATTTGTAAAATTTTTAAAGAAACTATTCATTTGCAAAACCAGCCTAATTAGTAAAACAGCTTTATTTTGGTCTAGGAAAAATTCTGCTGCCTGCTTAGCTATGCTATTAATCCTTAAAGAGGGAGATATAATCAGAGAGGATATTCAAGCCATTGCACTTTATAAAGACAGACAAGGGATAAACCCATACAGCTGTGTGAGTGGAAGGCTTGGCAGGGTATTAAGATAAACTCTTCCTCAATAGCTCATCATAAATATTCCCATTTACTAATGCCAGTTTCCTATTGTGACATGTTGTCTACTATTCTCAGCTGCTTTGGCTCTCATTCAATGTGCGGTTGTTCTGCGGCTTGTGAATCTGGTTGTCATCTGTCTCTTTGCTGAGGCGCTGAACCATCCATCATCTTTATGTTCAAAATGATCAAGAGGTACCTGAGTGATTTCCATGTTTTTTTGGTTGAAATCATGTTTAATGAATCACAGAACCCATTGCTGCCTGCCTGCAGCTGTCTAGAGAAACCCAGTTTTCAGGCATAAAGTAGAATATTTGCACTTGTATTGCTTTTGAAGAATAGCGCATTGAATACAAGATCATTATCACTGGAGAGATACTGCTAAAATAGAATGTCTGGAATCTATAGATGATGGATGGCCCCTGGAGAAACTGTAGCTTGATATATATATATATCACCATGGAACTCTACAGACTGGAATGTAGATTTGTAGATAATGGAAATATTATTGAGCTTTTGGGTTTTGTTGGCTTTCGTTCTGATATGTAGAAAATGCGTTGGAGCCAAAAGAGTAAAGCACCTAGGTTGTAAGGTCTGTAGCACTCATGCGATGTCTACACGATCTGCCTTTTTCTTATCCAAACTTCTCACACTCACTGAAAAAGTC
Organism: Candoia aspera; assembly: GCF_035149785.1. Taxonomy (NCBI): domain Eukaryota; kingdom Metazoa; phylum Chordata; class Lepidosauria; order Squamata; family Candoiidae; genus Candoia; species Candoia aspera. Next base: position 179,710,475 of record NC_086153.1, read on the forward strand.
TGAAGAGGATTATTTGCATGCATGAAATTTATAACGTTCCATGTAATTGTGGATTCTGATTTCTTAGAGACACTGAGTTTGTATCTGAACACACATCTGAACAGGCTTTCTTCCTAGATGTGAGAAGACTGGGGAGAGGAAAGAGGAAGGAGTAAGAATGTCATGGGGGCAGGGCCACCAGATACAATCTTTCTTCATATTCCTTGGAGCGAGAGGTTTGGCAGGTGCAGTTTTCACACCTCCACTGCACTATGCCAAGGAAAGCAAAAAAATGTAAAGGGATGAAATTCTTGTCTCATTTTGTCCTTGTTCAGCCTAAATAAGGAAGGAAGGAAGGTTGAATCAGCTAGCTGAAGTGTTTAATAGAAGCTATCTAGAAGGATGAATGGGATATGAGGTTATAAAAAGCTAATTGAAAGATACTAACAAAGGAAGTTGAATCCTAGGCAATAGCCCTCTTCAAATTACTCACACAGTGAAGGTGAGAAATGACACACTGACTAGCTCCAACTGACTGTTTCCCTCCAATGTTTACAGCGGGCTCCTGCAGGATTGAGTTGTGGCACACTCTTCCAGGTAGAAAAGGCTGTCTACTGCAGATTGTCTCTTCAATATCTATTCTGTCCTTATTATTAAACTGCAGTGAAACTGGAAAAGAAAGATGCGTGGACAGGAGCAAAGGGAGACATAAGCAGCTGTGGCTGAACTGTAAAGCACATGTTTTGTTTGAGAAAAGTCCCAGAATCAATTCCTGAAATTTCTAGAAAAAAGATCCTGCTTGAAACCCATCAAGAGCTACTTCCATCCAGTGCTAACAATACAGAGTTAGATAACTAAATGGTCTGCCTTAGGTTAAAGCAGCTTTGGAGGTTATGAGGTGTTTAACAGAATCAAGCATTCTTAAACCTTATTGGTTTCAATAGAAGAGCTAAGTTTGTACTGGCATTTTCCCCAGTGGAATCTTCATTCCTTCCAGGAAAATTCCCCCCCAGTTTTGGGGGAAAATATGCTTATCCTTGTTTTCAGTGCACAAGCCAATGGAGAGAGGAAATGGAGATTTAAACAATGCTTTTCTTCTCTTGTAAGGAGCTGGGAGACTGGTTTGATGCTTAGTCTAGTTGGGGAGGGGACCCAAACTCCAAAATCTGGGAGTTTGCCAGGCCCTCATATGTGCCATTTCCTTTTCCTCAGCCCCAGTTAATCCCTGACTATCATCCACTATTGAACAAACATAAAGGAGCCATCCTGGGAATTGAGATACAGCCCTCTGTTCATCCATGATAAACCTGGAGGCAAAATCAGCTTTGCAGGTATTCTAAAAGAGTTCTTGTGCTTCTAACCACCTCTCTTTCATTGTATCCTGATGTTTCATTCAAAAGGGCTAAGCTTGCTCTACCTTTTGGGCTCTGCAATTCAGTCATGGAATGAAGCTCTTTGTGCCATGCCCATGCGAGTAATTTACCTAATCCAAAATCAATGGAGAGGAAGATGGACATCAAGAACAGTATTTGTGCTAGGTGCCCAGCATTTCTTTCAGAAAATTATAAATTGCCTACATGGTATTTGCAGCTCTTTGGTATTTGCATTTTATAATCGTTTCTATTAAACAGTTGTGGTGTGGTTCTGAAAAAAAGGATTAAATGAGCAGAATTCCAATTAGCTGTTTGGCCATTACTCAGCAACTGATGGGTGAGCTTTTATCCCTGGTCTAGTTCTAATTTCTGTTCTCATTTGGCACTTCCTGTTTGCAGTTATTTCTGCCACTATTAGGGACTGCTTAACTCAGTTTATGGCAGACTTGCCTTGCCATTCAGCACAAATTGCTAGCCGTCCATTTTGGCCCTCAATTTATCTCTGTCTCCTTTTTTGTTCCTTCTGTTCTCCAGAGAGCCCATAGAAGTATTAAGTTTAAATTCCACAACTTATTGGCCAGGATTCCAAAATAAACACAATTCTATAGGAGACTATAATGTTGGTTGTTTGCAAAGGACTGATCCATACTACTAATATGCATGGCTGCCAAATGCTTTCAGTGCATGCAGCTTCCTGAATGCTTTCTTTTTGGCTCCTAGAATCACTCTGGACTGTTTTTTTTAAAATTGCTGGCATAGTTTCTTGCCATTGTGAACTGAGAGACATTCAAAAACTATCATAAAGCCTAAATAGGTTTAACATAGATTTAAATAAAATAATATTCTCCACTCATCCTCAAACACCAAGAACTTTACACCAAATTCCATTTGTAGTACTACTGAAGCACCCAGATACATGAAAATGTAAATGAGTCCAGAAGCTGTCAAAAGATTACCTACCTTTGACTTACAAAGCAGCTTGTCAACCTTGATTGATCTTGAAAAGCCAAGTAGGGTCAGATCTGGTCAGTACTTAAATGGGAGACCACAAGAAAATACCAGGGCAGTAAGTTAGGCTGGGAAGTTAAAAAAAATCTAGAAGAATGCAATGGTATGCTACTATTGTTATCAACACATAGCTAGGAAGTCACCAAGAGTTATGAAGGAGATTTTACCTTTCAAATTTTTCTGGCCTAGGTAGAATTGTTCCTGGCTTACACTTCATCTATATCAGGGTTTCCCAAACTGTAAGGTGTAAATTTCTTGGGGAGGTGCAGACAGAGTCCAAGGAAGGTGTGAAGATTTTTATTTTTTATGTCTTTATTAAAAATAAAGTTTCATTGTGGACATCCAGAGGAAGAAATGTCAGACTGAAGACAGCTCTGTGAAAGGTGGAGCTGATGACCGCAGTGAAGAATGAAGAGCTGGTGAGTCGACCAGCTGTTCAAACCTCTCCAGACAAAGAGAGGATGGGAGATCACCCACAAGTGCTCCAGACAGTTGCTCCTTGTGAGGAGACTGCAAGACAGCAGTCTCTGGTGGGTTTTCAGCACTGGGAGATGAGAGAATAGCCATCTTGCTCAAACCATGGTCAGTGCCTTTAAAAGGATGCTATGTTTGCATACTGTACTTCCTTTTCTAATCACATTTGAAAATTGCTTATTAACTACTTTTCAGCTATTAGAAACCTTTGGATTGACAAGTCTGAAAACAGCAGGTGAGTCTGCCTTCAATCCTTAATGAAAGAAAATGTTAACTACAGGTTTAAGAACTTAAAATTTTTGAAATAAACAGCAAAAAGCTAATTAAGACTTTGATTTTAGAAAGTTATAAAGTGATTAAGGGTCCACATAAATTTGAAATAAGATTTTGGAATGAGTTATAAGAATCCTTCCCATGGGAGAGTCAATTTGTTTTTAACATAAAACATAAACAATTTCAAAAATTGGACACTAGAAGGAACTAAAGATTTTAATTAAAGGAGAAGAATACAGAAACCTGATTAACAGCTACAGAATGATGCAAAATATACATCGGAAATATTGATGGATACTTCTGAAAAATGGAATCAGAAATTAATATCAACAGTGTCAAATGCTTCTATGGATAGATTATATTCTAAAGATGTTTTGGAAGAAATGGCAGAAAAGGAACAAGTTTTATCTGACAAGACTGAGCTAGAGACAGAGTTGACACTGATAGTGGAACTACAAATGAAAGGCTACAAGAATGACATGGGAAAAGATGTTTCATTGGACATATAAAAGAAATCTGTTGATGCTTTAAAAATCAAAAGGGAATTACAAATAATAAACCAAAAGAGTGACCTGAATAATTCTTTTATATTGGATTTACAAAAGAGGTTTTTAAAAGCTTGGATGAATCTTGTGAGAGGGTGTAAAAAAGAAAAGAAATCAAGTTCTATGACATTACTTGAATGGACTAAAGATTGAGATGGTTCAAAGTAAAAGGAAGGAATATAAAGTTGGTTTATTTAATCAAGGTTAAAATAGATATGTTTTTATTTCTGGCAATCCTTAATAGACTTTTGCTGATACCAGGATTGAAATGATGATGCTTTATGGATTTGTTTATACAGTAGATAAGAGAGGGGACATGGGATGAAGAGATCATTGGTTGTAAGTTAAGAGGGGGTGAAAAGTTACTAAATTGTTTATACTTGTTGTGATTAAGGTTGTTTATACGTTTATATATTTATTTTCTTCTTTCTTTCTTTCTTTCTTTCTTTCTTTCTTTCTTTCTTTCTTTCTTTCTTTCTCCTTTCTCTAATTTTTTTTCTTTTCCTTTGCACTTTTTAGTCTTTGTTTCTACTCTTTGTTCTTTCTTTTAGTTGGTATTAGTTTTTACTACTGCAATTATAATCTTTAATAAAATTATTTTTAAAAAATAAATTCTCATTGGTTTGTTTTCATTGTTAATTTGTGTTCGTTTTGGTGTTTGGACTTTTAGGGGAGGTGTGTACAGTACATTAAGATTACACTAAAGGGAGGTGTGATGGAAAAATGTTTAGGAACCCCTGATCTATGTGGTTACAATTTCCAAGGCCATGCTTCCATGGCCTTGCCTGTGGCTGCCCTTGGATTAGGAAGATCCAGCTTCAACTGTCTATTCCACCATGAAGCAGTCATTATTTTTCACTGTTACTACTTGTCAGGACTATCATCAGGATGGGGCAGAGAACACCACAGTGGTCTGGTTCAAACATAATGCTAAGCTATAATAGCTGGGTTCACATATACTAAAACCAAAACAAACCAACCACATTATGGCTTAGCATTAAGTATGAATTAAGTGATTATTTACCCTGTGACAAATAATTTGTTTCACCATGGAAGAAAGGAAGGAAGTCTCCTTGCCTCTGATTAGTGCCATCTCACAACCCTACTTGTCACATTTGGACATTGTGCTAAATTGTAGCCAACTTCAATAATATTTGAACAGAGTCTGAATGGTCATCGGTGGGGGATGCTGTAGTGACTGATTTCTGTACTGGACAAAGCCTTGGATTAGGTGACCTCCAAAGTACCTTCTAACTCTAGCATTCTATGTGTCATGAGCACCGTTGAGCTGATTGTGTCAGCACAACGGCACACATAGCAATACCAAGGAAGCAGGGGCAAGGGATTAAGAGATATGCAAGCAACACACAAAGACAGGCAACAGACACCGACAACAAAGTAACGACTCCAGCTGAAAGATCCAATCAAGAAGATACATTGTTGCAAAGGGTGAAACTGAAAACGCCTGAGCACAAGGCACGCCCGGAGCTGTCAACGGAAGTGCAGAAGATCATCGCCCGGCTAAAAGTCATCACCGGCCGGAGAAGAAAGATTAAGCAAGACGCCCGGGGCACCAGCAGGGGCCCCGCGACCCCTCACCCACCGGCAACGGGACATTTGGGGCTCGGGGTTTTACGCAACGGAGGGAAGGGGGAGCGCTGACTGGCGCGGGCTATTTAAATCCCGTACCGGCGCGCTCCCTCCACTCTCAGCTTTTAACTAGGCATGCACTATACTTGAATAAACTCAGAACCTGGTTTTTCCTAAATTGGCGTCTGTGTCTTATTGAGTAGCAGGCAGAGCCTGACACTATGATTCCATGAATCTCACATTTCCCTTCTCCTTTTGACAATCATCAGGAATTTGGAAGTATTTGCTTCCATTCATTCTTTATATGGGCTGAGTAGTAGAATGCTAGATAAAACAATTGCTTGAAATAAATTCAAAACATGGAAAATAAAAGTGGCCCATTGAATAAACCATAGCTGATGTGATGCTTGGAACGGTCAGTGGCAAAAGACAACGAGGACGCCAAAGAACGCGCTGGTTGGATGTAATCAAAGCAGACACAGGCCAAAATCTAAAGCAACTCAAAGAAGCTGTACAAGATCAGAAATCATGGAGAGGGCTGGCTTATGGAATTGCCAAGGGTCGGATATGACTGAATGGATAATTCAATTTGATTTGAATGTGATGGGTGAATACAATTTTTCCTAGTTAAACACTTTTCAGGATCTGAGTACAGCAGAAGAAAAAAAATGAAATATTTGTAAGCTGAGTCTGGAGTGGTGTGGAACAGGATTTGGCATTTGTCATCCACAAACTTAATTTGCTTTACTGTGCAAATCATTCCAGAATGTGGAATATATAAAGGCTTACAGAAATGCCAGAACATCTGATATTCTTTCAAGGAAGCTTTATAAGAAATAAGAAGCTACTGATAGGAGAAATAGAATGGTTCAGACTCAGGAAGGGAGAGGGAAGGATGTACCTTGTGCCTATAACTGTTTAACTTAACACAGTGACTATATTATAAGAATGGCAGGATTGGAAGAGATGACAGCTGGAATCCAAACTGCAAGGTGAACCACTTTGAGACACTGCCAGGGCATCTGCAACGAGATGAGTTTTTGCCAAAATGTGTGTTGTGATGTCACAATACAAGCTCCATCTCTTGTGTACTTGCATACAATGGCTTAATGCAAGCACATTTCTCCCCTTGCCTAACCCATGGACATTACTTTGTTAGCCAAAAACAAAGAAGACTCAGAAAAGCTAATTATGATATTAAACATCTGGAGCCTCCAGCTCCCATCAACCCCCTTCAGGGACTAAAACTCACGGATGTTGTAGTCCAACCATAAATCAAAACGCTCTAGTTTCCCCAAGATTTTTTAAGGAGTTTTCAATTAGAGCTACAAGAGATTGAATCTGGGAGTACCTTCTACATGCAGATGATGATGATGATGATGATGATGATGATGATTAGCTGTGATCTTTTCCCATCTGAATATTTTTTTAATATGATGTGTTAAGTGTACATTAAGCATGCAGTCCATCAATCCGATATGAGTATAACCCACTGCACGTTATTTCTGTATTCTACCTGAGAGGTAAAAATGAGGGGTTATCAAAAGGCATCTAGCAGCCTTCACTAGTTGGCTGGTGAGGGCTTTTTTTTTTTTTTTATGTGCTTGGCAGGTCATCATTTCTGCAGATCTAATCCATGCAGAGAACAACCATGTTGGTTTCTGCCTTCAGTGTGCATTTGTAGATCTGTCTGCCAAGGTATCATTGTCACCATGAATTCAATTGGCCACCTTGCCATTCTGGTTGGGTTTTCTCTTAAACAAATATGCAAGTAGTGGAAGAAGTGGAAATCATTTTATGCCATTAAGATATATAAAGAAAGGACTCAGGGAAATAACATACAAACAGCACTTGCTTTCCAAGCAATACTGTCATCCTTTTCACATGCACAGCTGGATGCTCTCTCTCCCTTGCAGGTAAATAATTTGTATACAAATTATTAATGGTAGAGATGCTCAAGCTTCAGACTCAATTGTTAATTATGTGCAACCATACTCTGATTGAATGGATGCTGGCTAGTAATTTTATAAAAAAGGCAGTTTTATCATTGACATATGTGATGTTTGCAGAATTCGTAACAATTGAGCTTTAGAAAAAGCATGAATTAACCCAGCTTGCTTCCTCAATAAATGCTCCCAATAAATTCATCAGTTTTTGCTAAACAGGATTTGTCTGGAGGGAGTGTTCAATAGGAAAAACAGTATTCTGCCCCTGTGAAACTCAGTGACTGTTTTAAAATAAAAATGCAAACAGACTGCAGAACTAATCATGTCTATGCCATCTAGTTGGGTCCTTTGATGCCACATTTCCTAGGGAGGAGAACTGCTAATGATAAAATTTGCAGAAAGAAATGTGTTGCTGAATTAAGACCTCAGTTCTTGGCCTTCGAGTATTCTTGTTATGAAAGTGTTGTTTCTCTTCTGAATGGCCAGGTATTGCCAATCAGTGCTCTGAAGCTGAAAACCATGAATATAATGCATGATTAAGTCAACTTGAAATAAGTCCATTCCTTTTATGTAGCAACTGCCGGTTCTAAAACCAAACTGCTCTTTAACTGAAACCTTTTCACGGCTTGGCATTTTGTAGAAATGAGCTACATATTGTATGTGATTGTTAGCTGGGATTTTCTTTTCTTCTTTTTTGTTTGTTAAAGAAGTGTTTCTTGCAGATAAAATTTGAATAATCTACGTGGTTGAATTTGAATAATTTATACACAAGGCATCACAGAGTTATAATTGTAATTACAGTGTTCAGCTCAGCCGCAGCACGTTTGAAGCTGAATGCTGATTGTGGCACATTTCTTATGCTCTGCAATTTCATTTTGTTTTTGGCAAGGTCTTTAGAGCGCTGGGTGTAGGTTTGGGGCCTTTGCCAAATTTGTTAAGGAAAGTTGGTCAAAGAGTTTTTTAAATTAAGCCTTTTCTCTAGCTGCCCACCCCCAAATTTGAAATCCAATTTTGTCTGCTTCCATTGCATGCTGAAAAATAAAGATGACTTTAAAAACCCAACCAACAACTCCTGATTGGTGAGAGAAGGAAGAATTTCTTGAGGAGAAGCAGCTGTTCTCATCAGGAATTTCCTGAAGCCACAGGCCTGGAGTATAAACAATATTGTATATGGATAATTGTGGAACGAAGTATGTTGTTTCTTATTTCTTTGCTTGCTCCATGAAGATTAACCCTATGCTGCATTTGAAATTCCACAAGGGACATGCATATACACATACATTGCTTGGATTAAAAGGAAGGGGTTATGTTTCTTTGTCAAAGGGAATATTTCTTCAAAGAAACATTATGTTAAATTATTTAGTAAAATATACTGGGGGAGGGATTTTATATTTTGCTCAGGGACACATCCTTAGCACCTGAAAGCTTAAAGTCCTGAAAAAAAGTGGATTTCAGCCATGATTGTTATCTATGCAGGTACCCTGGCTTTGCTGACCCAGGATTTTAAAACTTAAGATCTTCTGTATTAATCCTTCAAGCGCCATATTACTTAGATGGTGGTGATGTTAAACTGCACACCTTTGAATTCTTAGTAGCGGCAGACAAGATTTGCTGCAACACAGCTCTGGCTAACAGCACGGTTGCGAAGATGGTGGCAGAGCAGATCTATTAAGTGAGCTGTGCCTTCATCTAGAAGTTGGAAGACCTAAGATGAGCTTTTTTGGCTGTTTCCAGAAATTCTCACAATCGAATTCTCCACCTCCCTGCCAAGAGATCCTTTGTTTTGACCAGCATGACAAGCTGCAGTGCCTGTGGCATACAAGTGGAGAATCTCCATTTGCTGAGCTTCTGTCTGTCAGGTAGTTTGTGAAGCAGTTCCACTGGAAAATCATAGTAACCAACTCCTTGACTTTTTTTATTGCTGTAAAAATAAACTTCCGTCCTGCACAGCAATGGTGGATTGGTTTAGTATTTATAATAATCTAAGCACTTGACACAGGATGTAAAAAGAAAAATCCATCTTTGCTATCTGCAGGCAAGACTTGGTAGGAAAGGGAAGAAGGGACTGGGAAAAGGAAACAGATCTAAATGATTTTCTTGTCTTTTTAAAAATAAAATAAGTGATAAGCTAGGTATGTCAAGTTCATGCTTGGCTTAACACACTTGGGTTGTCTGAAGACAACCTGGAGAGGATTGTATTGAGGAAGACTAACCTAAAGCAGATTTCAGCCTGATGTCCAAATACAGCCTTTCTCTGACAAATTCCAAGTTCTAGTTATATAGAGACAAATAACCAAAACAGCTACGTAGAACTTAGAGGTCATCTCCAGAGGGCTTGAATTGGATTTGAGCCAGATCAACAGCTTTCAGTGTAATTAAGCGGTCTTAAATCCCTTTATTCAGTCTTAATCTGTATTAGATTGCTAAATGTTCGAGACATAGTAGATGTCTACTAACAACAAATAGATGTAAATATTCCCAAGAGGTCTAGCTTCCAAGAGAGAGAAATATAGGAACAGAAGTGATTAAAAGAAACGGTACTGATTAAGACAAAGGAAGTACACAATGAAAGTGCATGCAACTGGGTTATAATGTTTCCTTGAGGAAAGTGAAGAAGCAGGACACCGAAGAATACATTTCACATTTACTTAGTTAAAAGAGAATGAACAGATCTAGGATGAGATAGGGAGCCTTGTCTTTTTGATATAATTTATCAAATTTCTGTGATTTTCCTCTGTATCTTACCAATAAGCATCTTGATCGAAAGACCTGGCGTGTTATACAGCTGTGGCTACAAAGAAAGATTAAATGTTAAAGCTTTCCCAAAACATGGCTCATCAGTTCAGGGGTCAAAGTAGGCTTAAGCTTTGTAATTTCAAATCATAGTAGAGAATGTGACAGTCTTTAACCTGACAGCACTGACATTTCAGAGAACACAGATCAGTTCCCAAAAGATTGGTTGGAAGAAATGCAATCAGTGTATTCATTTTGTTAGGAAGGCATGCGGCCTGCAAACAAGCAAGGATAGCAGTAGCAAAGGGCCTTTGAAGGCATAATAGATGCATTGTTATAGCAGCCCTTGGGGAAAGAACAAGCCCCAAGGGCCACTGCTGTTTGAATCCTTCTGCATTGCTCAATGACAGACATGGAACAGGAAGGGTAGGCAGAGAGAAGCCTTCTTTCAACTCAATCTCCACTATTCCTTCTGCATCTGGCTCTACCTGAAAAAAAGGAGGGGAGCCAGTTTGGTGTAGTGCTTAAGGCATCAGGCTAGAAACCAGGAGACTGGGAGTTCTAGTCCCACCTTGGGCATGAAGCCAGCCAGGAGACCTTGGGCCAGTCACTTCCTCTCAGCCCTAGGAAGGAGGTAATGGCAAGCCACTTCTGAAAAGCCTTGCCAAGAAAACTGCAGGGACTTGTCCAAGCAGTCTCCAAGAATTGGACAAAATTGAATGGATTGAAAAAAAAATGCTTTGGGAATGGGAAAAGCAGAAGGGAAACAGCCATGGATGCAGCTTTCCTCTTCTTAGAATCACTATTTTAGGAACTCTCAGAATATTTTTTCCAAGTTGGCAAGAATTACAAATAGGTTGGCCTTTCTACAATGTGAGTGAAGCATTCATGAATGGAAAACAAGCAAGGACAGGAGCAGCTTCTGAGCTGAAAGCCAGCAATTCAGCATGTGGTGTAAATTGGCCCCAAGACAAAGGGGAGAGGAAGTACACTGCCAGCCTCCCCCAGGGGATATCTGTATTTAGTGGGGAAGATGCCTATGCTTATTAGGAAAATGTCATGCTGTTGCATGCATCCATAGCTCTCCTCTCTTTATCAGCTACAAAAAGGCCCTTAAAATAGGCAAAAGTGGCATCTCTGACAAGCAGAGAGACATACATTGAATCAGTTTAGCATTTATCAGGGCCTGACAATAGTCTGTGAGAAAAGATGATTATCCGATGAAGAACTTCCCTTGACTGCATAAATCTTGCTGGTAGGAAAGGAGTCACAATGTCAAAGCTGCTGAAGGAAATTTCACGTGTCTTCATTTTGTCAGTGTTTCTACAGACAAACAAAATGTACTGTGCTAATTGCAAAGTGTATTCTACTAATCACTAGAGGAATCACAAGGATTTAATTGTACTCCATATGTACAGTTGCTCAGATTTCATCCTGCAAATATTTAAGCCTATCCTTTGAAACTTGGTGCCTTCAGATGCGTTGGACTACAGTCCTTGTGTTTCCCAAACAGTATAGTCAGCTACTGGTATCAACTAATGAAATTTAAAACAGAAAGACTCTATGAAAACTTTAGAAAGGTAGTTAAACTACATACAATCTTTTTATCTAAAGGCCCCTGAAGAAATCTTACATGGTAGCTTTATACTGTGATTGAACCGTCTTCTAATATCCTCTATGGCTATATCCCTGAAAAATTTGAGAAATACATTATATAGGAAAATATTTAGTATTTGATCTATGTTCTATATCTATCTATCTATCTATCTATCTATCTATCTATCTATCTATCTATCTATCTATCTATCTATCTATCAATCATCCATCTCACACAGAGGGAGAAAGATAAACCCAGAAGTTCTACCAAACAATCCATCATTTGGGAAAAAAAATGACCACAGTATGAAATGGTATGTTAGGTGTCAAGGATAGATGCAAAGTATGGCTTAAGTACCTTGGAAACTGATGCTCCCAAACTTTGAAGTATCCCAATGCAAGCTCAGGTAAAACTAATCCACAAGAGATTAAATCCATGATTTAAAATGCAATGGATTGGGAAGAGATTGCCAAAAAAGAGGAAATGGAAGGCTTTTAGTGAAAATGACCTAAGACCTCATATGGGATGAACAATGGATAGTCACAGTTTAATGTAACTGTTTCCTAATATTAAGCCAAACTGCTGCTAAGACACCTGACACCAGCATTTTCATTCCCACTGCAACTTGTTCTGCTCCTCCTCACTTCAGTGGTTTCTGAAGCTTGGGAGAAATGAGATCTGGCCTGGAAGTTGAATCGATCCGATCACAAGCAGGGAGAAGCGACCATCTTAGCATATGGATGGTTCTGTGAGTGACCGTGTAGATATGTGTGCACACCCACACAGTGTGCTTCTGCCTGCTGCTCTCATGCAGTGGGAGACATTGTCCCTTTGTGAAGGTTGAAGCACGGTTCCATTGCCAGTTCCTTTGCTTTACAAAGGTGTTGGAAAGAGAGAGATTCTTTCCCTTCCCCTCTGAGAGAAACATCCCTTGTGTTTGCTCTGCCCCAAACCTGCAATTTCTGGCAAATTTGCACAAGTGCGATACTCCCTTTCTATAAGAGTCTTCAGCTCGTATATAGCCATTGGGATGCTTCCTAAGGCTACACCTTTCGCAGAATCAGACTGCTGTGGACTTTCAAAACCATGGCTGCTGATGCTCCACAATCCCACTGTTCAAACTCTCCTTCCTCAGATCTTCCACTGCTGCCTTTCACCCCAGCAGAAATCAGTGCTTGCATGTGCTAAGCCACAAGAGGCTGCATCTGCTATCACATCTGAACAAGCTACAGCTGGCTTTCCATCTTGAAAACACTAGACCTAATTATTCCATCCTAGAAAAGAAGAGCTTGTATGATTCCACTTTATTTGGGTACCAATTAATAGATGAAAAGATCTTTGTTACGCATATTGTCCCAATGCTCTGTGGGCACTGGCAATGGCTCTCCAATTGCATGGGAAGAGCTCTTTCTATTTGAGCTGAAATTGCCCTAAAATTAATTTTGGAGTTTCTGCATCCGAGGAGGTCTGAATTGGTCCTTCTGATAGGGAAGAGTTTGATATTGCGATGGCTGCTATATGTCAGTCCTCCATATGAAAGCCTGCCCAATTCAAGGTCAAGAACCATAAGAAGGGAGAGGTTGGCCATGAACTTGTCTATGAGCAATAAACTCCTGGGCAACTGACCAAGCAGATTCATAGATCATGTGGTAACAGTCATCTCTGCTATTGTGAGATACATGATATTTCTATTCAAGTTTTACTAGTTATTTCTTAATTTGTATTCATATGTATAAAATAACATATGCACATTTTATGCATATATTTATGTTTATGTTCATAAATAACTCCAACTGTTGTTCCTCTTCTAATCTTTGATTAAGGGTATGGATAAAAATTCTTAAGTTACTGTGAATTAAATATACTTTTGATCTACAATCTCTATAGAACCTCCAGAATGCAGTTCTAAAATTCAGCAGCAAAATGCTGATTTTTCAGCAGCCAGATTTCTTTCTTTTTGGTAAAACAAGGTAGAACATTGATGCATTAAGGCTCTGTATTGACTTCTACCTACTCTAATGATTAGTTGCATCAATGACCGTACCTTTTTTGACCCCTGGAGGCTAAAAACATAATAAAATGAAATGTGTAACCCCCAGGCTCAAGAAGTTGACCACCAGTAGACTAAGATAGATAATTCATGTTGGTTGGGAGGAAAAAGATGTCTGTGGGGATGGGTGGGTAGGTGGGGGATATTGTTGAGAAAGCCACAGCACAAGATTTTTGAATATACTGTGTGTGTGTGTGTATGTATATAAATCAAATCAAATCAAATCACAAACAGATTGGAGAAGGTCAGAGAAAATCTGGGTGATAGAGTGTTAAATATGATGCATGTATTTCAGGGGTGACAGGGAATTTGCTAGGCATCTCCTCTTCTGGTCCAGTTGCCTCATTCCTGGGGCCAGGTAGCCAGATTGTTGGTAGGATTTGGTATAAATGCCATATTTGGTATTAGGACATTGTTGGTAAATGCCATGTCTGAGTACAGTAAAACCACAATTGTCTATAGTCATGAATAAGTGAGGAGACCTGACTTGTATTACTGAATTCTGTGGGGCTGGTGAAATTTCAGCATTGATCTCTCTAAGCTTGGAGAACCCCATCTAAATGTATGTACTACAAGTCTGGGCTACTGTTATCCCAAGAAATCCTTAAAATACAAATAGTTGGGCTGGATTTTGCTCCAGTGTGCATCTGGGGATTGATTTTGGAGAACAGTCCTGCATGTGCAGTTGGATCAAGCTACGGTGTAGTAAAAAGAATGTATTGAACTTTTAAAAATACTGTATTGTATACTATATACTGCTCCAATACTTCCAGGCATACAGTACATTTTTGGTCATCTTACCCATTCCCAGGAAATATTGTATTTACAAGGTCATTTTAGGAAATAAGGATTTAGCTGCAACTCCCAAGTTCTCAGCCAATTTCACATGTAGAGATTTTGGTGGTGCTTCATTTGGTTTCCTAATTGTCTGAAAGCAACAAAGGACTCTCAGGACTGCACAGCATCAACAACAGGGACAGAGCAAATTCAACAGATTGCAGTAATCCGTGCATTTGGATCTGGAAGCAAGCAAGCAGGACACCCTGAATTGCAAAGCTCCTGGTTAGAAGAATGAAGCTAGCTTAGCTAAGATACGTCTTATGATGTTTGGACCCTGACTGGTTTGTCTAATTTGCCTTTTAAAAAAAAAATCCTCTACTGATATTTACATAGCAGACTTACTTATTTTTTCTGGAGGAGAAAAAAAATGATGTAAATTGTAGGTATAAGTATCTAAGAACTTATTTGTGTAATGCCAATCTTTGGCCTTGTGCAAGATTAAATTTATGAGCTGCAGTGCAGGTAAATAATAAAGGGAAGTGAAAAAAATAAAAAGAATAGACCACATTTATATATCTGCAGGCAGCTGCCATTTATAAGATCTGTCCGGAGGAGCATTGACTGATGCCGTTTTCCAATCATTTCCTCAAGTTTTCTATTTAACAAGGCCCTGGCAGCTTATTTACCTGCTGGCAACCCCTTTTCTCCTAGGGTCAGTGCTCTTAATTACAATGGTACTTGTTCATTGCTTTAAGGTCCATCAAGGATTTTTTGTTATAGCCCCCTGCTTTTTTGTTTTAAAAATGTCAATTCTATAATGCCCTTCAACCCCAGTTGGAGTTCAGACTTGACAGGCAAGATCTCAGGGGAATGTTTATGTACAGTGGCATTTAAAGCATGCCTGAAACAGTGCCTTTTTTCTTTTAAATACACAGTCTGATCCAGTAATAATGAGAAGATTTTATGGCATTTATACCAAATCCTGTGCTGGGGATCCTGGTTCTCACTCTGTATCTTTCTTTGAAGTGTCTTCCTTCAAGTCATCTTTCCTTTGGGTTCCCTGGTCATTAGCATTTCAGTGTAATTTGACCTCCTCCTATTGTGCTGAAGGGTCATGGTGGCGCTGCGGGTTAAACCGCTGAGCTGCTGAGCTTGCCGATCGGAAGGTCAGTGGTTCGAATCCGCGTGACGGGGTGAGCTCCTGTTGCTAGTCCCAGCTCCTGCCAACCTAGCAGTTTGAAAACATGCAAATGTGGCTATAAAATGCTGTAATGTGAGTCAATTAATAGGTACCACTTCGGCAGAGGGTAACGGTGTTCCATTTAGTCATGCCGGCCACATGACCACGGAAGTGTCTACGGACAAACGCCGGCTCTTCGGCTTTGAAATGGAGATGAGCACCGCCCCCTAGAGTTGGATGCAACTGGACTTAAAGTCAAGGGAAACCTTTACCTTTACCTTTACCTATTATGCTGAGTATTCCCACTTCATCACACAGCTCTTTCTCCTGTCCCAGAGAAAACTGGTAGGGAACTTGCTGTCCTCAAACTTTTGGATTCCAACTCCCATGACTCCCAACCAACATGGGCAATGGTTACAGATGATGGGGTTTGTAGCCCAACTCAAGAAGGACTACAAGTTTTTCATTCCTGCCCTAAGGCTGTGTGAAGGGTCTTCCTCAACCATTCATCATTTGCTTCAAAAATGAAAAGTCATCCAGGTTTGTAGAATGGTAATTTACTTCAGGAATTCCAGTGTTTATTAAGATTCTACATTATCACATATGATCTAGCTAACAGATGCTGGGGGCTTCACTGTTACCTCACAAATCCTGTATTAGTGTACAGTATATAGCACATTTATTATTGCAGTGTTAGTGCCTCATAAATGTGGCTACAAAATGCTGTAAGTTCCTGTTATAGCATTATTCACTGTAAATATAAAGAAAAACAGTCAGATACGTTACATTCCTACCATATGTGATTTAAATAAATGACTAAAAATAATTTTAAAAATCCCTCTGATCGATGCTGTAAGTCTTGCAGAATTTTCTAAGCCATATTGTGAGTGGTAGACCTGATTCATGATACTTGTAAGTGGTGGACACTTACCAATCCCATTACTCCATTGCAGAACTTGTATTTTGAACACAAATAATTACATGTTAAATTTCCAAATCCTTTACTTCATTGATATCAAACAGGTCTGAGAATGCCTCACCTCAAATTCCTATAGAAAAATGACAGTGACTTTGGCCCAGTCAGCCCAACCTGGGTCTGAGTTGCTGTTTGGAGAACAAAATGAGGATAACCTTATTGCTTTGATCTCCTTAGAAAGAGGCAGGATACAAATTAATAAAACTATCTATAAACAGATAAAGTTGACATCTCTGAACTCAGGATAGATCCAAGAAAACCCTAAAGATGATGCATCTAAAGTGGATTTCACCACTGCGTACTCACTGCTCTTCTTTTCATTGCCCTTATACTCTTCCATCATAGAACCAACCAGAATTTATATCATGGTTATGGACTGACAGAAAGCATTTCTGTTGGTGCACTTAATTTTTGCTAATCCTCACCCTTCACTGCAGCCTCCCGTGACCTCAAAAGCCAAGTCTTGGGTGCACAGAAATCCTCCGGAACAGTATGATATATCTCCTGGAGGGAACAGTGGAGAAGCCACTTTTAAATTCCATCATTCTGTCTTTCTCAATGAGAAGCCACGGTGGCCAACCAGCATGGACTGGAGAGTACAGCCCTCTCTTATAATGCTCCTTAGCAGCTGGTATTCAAGGCATGCATCCTGTGATTCTGGAGGTAGCAAATTAGTAGCCGCTGCTACCCCAATCCTCCATGAATTTGTCCACTCCCATTAAAATCATCAAACTGATATATCCATTACTACCACTGGTGGTAGTGAATTCCACATTTGTGGTATATAAAAAAGTACTTCTTTTCATTGGTCCTGAATCTCTCTGCACTTCATTTGAATGAATGAGTTCAAATGAGTTATATCAGCACGGGAGAGAAGAAATTCTTTTTGTCCTCTTTTCCCAATGCTAAGCATGATTTTATATACTTCCCCCATTTACTCTACTTTGCCCCACTGCAGTATTCTTTAGTCAGGGACAAGAAGACAACATATAAAGCTGCAACACTATATCCAGATAATTTAACAGCCACAAATCAAATACAGAGAAGAAATGAAAAGTAATTTGGAACAATAATTATACATACGTTAATTGCATAACTCACAAAAGCATTTAAAAGCTTTAGTGAAAACTAAAGCTGGTCATTGGACAAATAGAATAATTCATAGGTATACCACATAGGAGAACTCTACCATCATGATGCAATAATGTAATTATTTTCTCCAGCTTCTCATACCGATCCTTGAAAGTTCAGAGGAACAACAAATATGTTCACTCAACTTTTAAAAACAACAACAAAATCCTCCCCTAAAATCAAACCTTGAAGTGTGTTTTTCAAGATGTCCTTGGTGAGAAATATTTGCTTTGGAGATTTACAGTAAATGCCATCTTTGTCAAAGTTATCCAAGATGAAATGCTTTGCTGTTCCATGATATCCATATCCTCCCACCCACCCCCTAAAAGAAAGGGACCCTTAATAAAAGAAAATAAATCTACTTCAGGAAGTCTCTTGATACTGTTTTGTAATTTTGTTCACCAATAGCCTGTATTTAAAGCTAGATCCCAGGAGTCTGTTTATAATGAGCTGAAAGTGCAGAGATAAGCAGTTATTTTAGAAAATGTGGCTCCCTATTGATGTATATTTCGCTTGGGTTGTATATCTTAATTGAAATGAAATGAGCATGGGACCCTAGGGTTTATTTTTAGGTCTACTGAGGCATTAAATAGTTGAAAAGCAAGATTAGGAAGAAAAGAAAGGCACATTATCTTTAGTGTTTCAGCAGTGGGCACCAAAAGCTCTCATCATCTTGTGCAGAAGTAGAAAATACCCGTTCCAAATAATCCAGCAGTGCTACCACCATCTTCTCTTTAACTTCTTTTTTGATCGCCTGCAGTTCTGTTGAATATAATCTTCTTAGCTATTACCATGTAACCTTCTTACCTATCCTTTGGGGCTTTGCCCTGTAAAACTTACTCATCTTTCAAGGTACAGAACTCTTCTGACTATGCTCTACACGTCATTACCAAAAAGTCTTCAACTGTAAGAGGGTTAAACCTACCATTATCTTTTCTAATGTCCCTCAGCTATCATCTTTGAGGGATGATATTATTAAATATCTGTTAGATTTGTATTCCGCTGTTTGTCCAGGATAGAATAGATACCATTTCCTCCTACAAAAACCCAGCCTTACTGGTTCAGTGAGAGATAATGGGCTGAGAGCTTCCCTGGCTGAGACTGAAATTGAATCTGGTCTCCACAGTCCTATTCCTATCATCACTATTCTATATTACTATCTTGCATAATTCATACAGTAGATTATTGAGATCTAGTTCAATCCCATTAGGCAACAGTTTTTTAATACTGCATAAAAGCACAAGAATAGCTCTGCTGGATCAGGCCAAGGGCCTATACAGTCCAGAACTCACTGTCACACAGAACAATCAATCAGATACTAGGGTTATGCAAATATTTAAATGCATGATTTGATTCAACGGTGATTTGATTGAATCAAATATCAAATTGAATTAGATGCTTTGGAAATGCTTTGGAGAGATTCAAGGATGATTCAGAGATTGCACCTTTTTTTCCCCTGGGGTGCTGGTGGGAGAAGTTGTTTGATGGGCTCTCTGACCCAGTAGCCCAAGAAGAAAAAACAGGAGTCATCTACAACATACAGTGTAAGGACTGGAATAGCCACTATGGAGGACAGACTGGCAGAAGACTAGCAGAGCGCATCCACGAACACCAGCTAGCAATCAGAAGACACGATGAGAACTCCCTAATCTCACAACACATGGACAGACTCAACCATACTTTCAACTGGGAAACTGTGAGCATCCTAAACCAAGCTGAATCCAAAAATGCCAGAGAATTCCTGGAAGCCTGGCACTCAGACAAAGCAGCCATCAACAGACACATGGAGGTAAATAACACTGTCAGACCATTCAAAAGAGACAACAGAAAAGCCAAAAGACCAGAACACCTCCTCACCAGCAATCAACACCCAGATATGCAAAGATTAACACTAGGATTAACACCAGATGAACAATCAAACAGTACATTATACCCCAATCAAGGAACTGTTAACTCAGTCAATCAACCAAGCAGCAAACAACAGCCCAATCAAAGAACTCCCAAGGAGAGAACAACACCCCCACCAACACAAGCAGGGCAAGCCGCTGGATATAAACTGAGAGCAAGGCCCACTCCCTCCTTGCACTGACGATGTTGCCTAGTCTGGCAGTGAAACGTCTGTCATGTTCACCATTTCAATGTGCTTGGTACATCGTAATGTTTCACATGACATTTGCCTGATACGTGTTTGATCTCGGGAGGGAGGAAGATTCCTCTTCGGGGAGTTATCTGTTGGCTGCTGGGTTGGAATGTGTTTGGGTTATCTCCTGTGTTCAAGGTTGCTTTCCCAGGATGTGTGGAAAAAGGTTACCAGCACCTGGGAGGGGGGTGGTTGCTATGGCCGGTAGAGGGGAGGGATTACGTTTGAAGCCGAGGGTTTTTAGTTTGTATTTGGCGTGCTTTTAGTCATTCTCAGCTTTCTCTGTATCTGCCATAATTTCCCTAATAAATCAGATTTCATTTAAGTAACCTCTTGTGAGTCTGAGTGTGTGGGGTAGGCAACCATTACATAAAGCTGAGAATCCAAAACTTCAAATCCCGCTGGCCCCTATCCAGGAAAAGACAGGTTCTTTCGATCCTGTGAGGAAGAGTGCTGGTGATGACCGATCCAAATGGAGTGACAGGTCGAGCGAGGGAGAGCCCGACTCTACCATGATGCGACCCGACAGAGCCCCCCTGGGAGAACTCTCAGCGATTCAGGAGGAGGCGAGTTCAGGGTCTGAAGGCAAAGCTGCGGGCATGAAGACCATGCCTGAGACCACGGTCACGACCCCGGGCGAACTGGTCACCTGGGACGACAGTCATGGGGACTTCTCGGAGGCGAGGGGCTCATCCTGGAGGCAGAGATACCCGCTGTCCCCAACGGTGGTACAGGTGCCGCTGAGGGGGGACTCCCCCACTCCAGACCAAATTCGGGTGCTAGAGTCGAAGATGGACTCCCTGGAGCTCATCCTGCAGAAAATGAGCATGGACCTGAGTTCGCTGAAGGAGGTGCGGGAGGGGTCAAGCCAGCAGCATTCGACCCCTTCCTCCCAGACACAGTCTCCGGACTGGAGAAGGGGAGCTCGCCCGAGAGAGGGGGACCAGGCTCCCAGGGTGGAACTAGTGTCGCCGCTCGTCCCTGAGTGGAGGCAGCCGGGAGCTGTCAAAGCAGCTGAACTGCCAGTGGGGGGGCGTGGCCCGCCGGGCGGAGGACTGAGGGACTTCTCTGTCAAGTTCGATGGAGACCCGACAAAACTCTCGTTCTTTCTGACGAATGCCAAGGCTTACATGGAAGAGTGGGGGTCGCTCTTTCGTTCGGAAAAAGCGAAAATCATCACCATTGCCACCAAGCTTAAGGGGAGGGCAGCGGACTGGTATGTACAGATGTGCCAGTCGGAAGCCCCTGAACTGGAGAAATTGGACGAATTCCTCTGGGCCCTACAGCACCATTTCGAAGATCCACTAGCTAAGGAGCGGGCAAAGCGTGCCTTGAAAGAACTCAAGCAGGGATCGAGAACCGTGGCTGATTACGTGCTGGAGTTTAAAGCGCTAGCGGGGAAGGTGGAAGACTGGTTGCAGGCAACTGTAATAGAGTTGTTCAAGGATGGTTTAAACACCGAAGTGCTGTGCTGGTCGCTGGGATGAGATGATCCTGACAGCTTGTACGGGTGGATCCAGCTCGCTGGAAAGGCTGAGCATGCCCACGAGGTGTTCGCGCAGAGACGGGCGATGAAGTCGGGGCGGGATGGAAAACCCACCCGCCCTTCGGGCTCCTTTGGAAGATCCGGACAACATTCGTGGGAAGAGGAGAAGGAGCGCCGCTACGTGAAGGGGCAGTGCCTGCGCTGCGGCAAAGAGGGGCACCGCGCGGCGGCATGCCCGAGGGTGAAGGGCGAGGACCGGCAGGGAAAGTCGACTGCGAAGTCCCCCTCTCTCCCGAGAAAAATGAAAGCAGCAGTGGCTGACAGTGAGCTGGAAAGCGTGCCGTTCTACGGGGACGAGGGTGAGCCTGAATTGCTGCAGCCAGCGGGAAACGCCAGCCACCTGCTCTAAAGGGCACCGCAGGGCAGGTGGTAGAGGAGGGGCGCGAGCCTGTGTCGGTGAGTGGCAACTATCGCATTCTCACTGTGAAAGTAAAGTTGGGATCCCGCTCAAAGACAATAGAAGTGTGGGCGATGATTGATTCTGGGTGCTCACGGTGCTTAATGCATCCCGACGTGGTGGCTGCCTTGGAGTTGCCCACCTTTCCGTTGCAATGACCCATAGCTTTCACCCAATTGGACGGATCCATGGCAGGGGGCAAACTGGTTTGGTAGCCTTGCAAATGGGTAGCCACCGGGAAGGGTTGTCATTTGTAGTAGCTCTGGTGGGGGGTCCTTTGGTGGTTTTGGGTGTCCCATGGTTGGTCCAGCAAAATCCTCAGATAAATTGGGTCTATCAAACTGTAACCTTTAGGGACAGATTTTATCAAGCACCGGAGGGGAATGAAGCCCCAGAGGTGGTGGTGGGGGTAGCGGCAGCTGCGACTCCGCAGTACCCAATCCCTCCTCTTGAGGGTCTACCGAAGGAATACCAGGCATTTGCTGATGTGTTTGGGGAGAAAGAAGAGGATCAACTTCCCCCCCATCGGAAAACTGTGCCATTGAGCTGGTGCCTAACACCCAATTGCCTAAGCCAAAGATTTACTCAATGACTCAGAAGGAACTAACTTTGTTACGGGAGTTTGTGGACAAAAACTTGGCAAGAGGGTTCATTGAACCAGCTAGTTCGCCAGTGGGGGCACCGGTTCTCTTCCGCCCGAAGAAAGATGGGACATTAAGACTCTGTACCAATTTCCGTGGGCTCAATGCAGTCTCAATATCAAATAAATATCCTTTGCCCTTGATAAAAGATATGTTATCACATCTGGCTAAGGGGAAAATCTTCTCGAAACTGGATTTAAGGGAAGCCTATTACCGTGTGAGGATCTGGGAGGGGGATGAATGGAAAACAGCATTCAATTGCCCGTTGGGAGCTTTTCAATATAAGGTTTTGCCGTTTGGTTTGGCTGGGGCACCTGGGGTGTTTATGCAATTGATCAATGAAGTATTACATGAACATCTGTTTAAAGGGATATTGGTCTACTTGGATGATGTATTGATTTATACTGAAACTCTGGAAGAACATGTACAGTTGGTTAAGCAGGTGCTTCGCAAGCTAAGGAAAGCTGAGTTGTATGCCAAACTGTCCAAATGTGCATTCCATCAAACACAAATTGATTATCTGGGGTACAGGATCTCAGATAAAGGCATAGAGATGGATCCTGCTAAAATCCAGGCCATCCTGGAATGGGAGAGACCCCGCACCCGCAGGCAACTTCAAAGTTTCCTGGGGTTCAGCAATTACTACCGGCTGTTCATAAAGGGGTTCGCAGAAATAACTTTGCCCCTGACAGATTTGCTTCGGACAAAGGGGGTGGGAGAAACCCGCCGGGTAAAAAACCCAGGCGCGCTGCTTAGATGGACTCCGGCTTGTCAGGTGGTGTTTGATAAGCTGAAGGAGTCTTTTACACAGGAGCCTATTTTACAACACCCTGACCCCTCCAAGCCCTTTGTTGTTCAAGTAGATGCCTCTGATTATTCTATTGGAGCCCTGTTGTTGCAAGCAGATGGGGCGGGTTGTTTAAAGCCATGTGCCTACCTGTCGCGCAAATTCTCTGAGACGGAGAGACATTGGCATGTGTGGGAAAAGGAAGCTTTTGCAGTCAAAGCGGCTTTGGACTCTTGGCGCCACTTGCTGGAAGGGGCTAATCATCCATTTGAGGTGTGGACTGACCATAAGAACTTGGAAGCCCTTAGTACCCCCCACAAGCTGAGTCCTAAACAAGTTCGCTGGGCTCAGTTCTTTAACCGGTTCAACTTCAAACTGAAGTTTATCCCAGGGAAAAAGAACTTCTTAGCAGACGCGCTGTCCAGGCAACCCCAAGACTCCAGCTCAGCGCCAGAGGTGGTCAGTATGCTGTGGACACAGCCACAACTGGGAATGCCGGCTGTGACCCGCAGTCAAGCCCGTGCGCAGCAGCCTGCCAGCAGTGATTCTGCCCCGCAGGGCACCTTGTCCATTTCATCTCAATTGCAACAAAAGTTTCTAGAGGAGCTAAAAACTGACACTTGGTTGCTAGCAAATAGAGACAGTGTTACTTTTGACCGGGGATTCGCTTGGAACTCCAATCGTCTCTATGTCCCTGACGGCTTGCGAAAGGAGGTGTTACTCCGTTCGCACGATGATAAGGTTGCTGGGCATTTTGGCTTTGTAAAAACTTTGCACCTGGTTCGCAGACAGTTTTGGTGGCCTGCGTTGCGCAAGGATGTCAAGGATTATGTTGCGTCCTGTTCTGTTTGTGCTATGTCTAAACGCAAGGTGGGGAAGCCTCAGGGCTTGTTGCAACCAGTGGCCAGTCCCGCTTGCCCCTGGGAGGAGGTTTCCATGGATTTCATAGTGGAGTTACCTCCCAGCCAACGAAAAACTGTTATTTGGGTAGTAAAAGACTATTTCTCCAAGCAAGCTCATTTCATCCCATGCATCTCCATTCCTTCGGCACGACAGTTAGCCCGCCTATTCCTTGTACACGTGTACAGGTTACACGGATGTCCCTCCCGCTTAATCTCTGACAGGGGCACACAGTTCACCTCTCAGTTTTGGCGGGCATTTTTAAAACTTTTGGGCACTAAACAGGCATTGTCCACGGCGTGGCATCCTGAGACTGACAGGGCCACAGAGGCGCTAAATTCAACACTAGAGCAATATTTGCGTGCTTTCGTGAATTATCAACAAGATGACTGGGTTGACCTCCTTCCCTTTGCTGAGGTTGCCTACAACAACACTGTTCATCAAAGCACCGGTCAAACCCCTTTTCGCACCGTTCACGGCAGGGATTTTGTCCCTATCCCTGACTTGCCGCAGCCATCTATCCTGCCTGCTTCACCATTCGAATGGGCAACACAGCTGGCGGACTCTTGGCCGGTCATCCAGCAGGCACTAGCGGACGCACAGTCTGCTTACAAACAGCACGCTGATAAGAAGCGTGCCCCTCACCCTTCATTTCAAGTGGGTGACATGGTGTACCTGTCTACCAAGTTCATCAAGTCCTCTCAACCATCGAAAAAATTAGCTCCTAGATTTGTGGGTCCATTTCCTATTGTGGCACAAATTAACCCAGTGACTTTTAAACTCGATTTGCCGCATAATCTGAAACGCTTACACCCTGTCTTTCATTGCAGTTTGCTCAAACCCCTTACTCGCTCTGACCGCTGGCATGATCAACCTCCGCCGCCTCCTCCCATCATGACTGATGGGCAACAACATTTTGAAGTAAAAGAAATTCTTGACTCTCGCCAGCTTCGCAACACGCTGCAGTACCTAGTTTGCTGGAAACATTTCCCCCACCCGGAATGGGTGGCCGCTCACGATGTGGCTTCCCCTATTCTTGTTCGTCGATTCCATAATGCTTACCCCTCCAAACCGGGTCCTTAGCTATTTTTTTGGGGGGGGGCAGTATGTCATGTTCACCATTTCAATGTGCTTGGTACATCGTAATGTTTCGCATGTCATTTGCCTGATACGTGTTTGATCTTGGGAGAGAGGAAGATTCCTCTTCAGGGAGTTGTTATCTGTTGGCTGCTGGGTTGGAATGTGTTTGGGTTATCTCCTGTGTTCAAGGTTGCTTTCCCAGGATGTGTGGAAAACGGTTACCAGCACCTGGGAGGGGGGTGGTTGCTATGGCCGGTAGGGGGGAGGGATTACGTTTGGAGCCGAGGGTTTTTAGTTTGTATTTGGCGTGCTTTTAGTCATTCTCAGCTTTCTCTGTATCTGCCATAATTTCCCTAATAAATCAGATTTCATTTAAGTAACCTCTTGTGAGTCTGAGTGTTTGGGGTAGGCAACCATTACAACGTCTGCAAGAAAACAACAAGGTTCAGAGACTCAACAAGAACTCCACAATTTAATGAGTATCCTCAACTCTGCTAGCCCAGTCAGAGTGTCTGGAAGAGTGTTGCTCTGCTGTTTATGTCTCTTAGTCTTCTGATAACATTTATTCAGGTGAAAGACAGGGAAACAGATTTAATTTGCTGTTCTTTTTAATCTGTTTTCCTTGTATGATCTACTTTCCCAAAATCCATACCCTTTTATCTTTTGCCTTTTGAACAAGCTGTCTGACCTGTATTATAATCCATGTTAGTCTCTGGGTCCCATTTGTCTATACTGTAGTTTTTCAGCTGCAGTTCAGCTCTCTCATTCATCCTTTTTTGCCCTTTCATTTTCCCTGCACTTTTATCCACATTTTTAAAAAAAAAAAGTCATGTTCCTTTTGTACTACTTGTATGTCTTGGTCTTCTACTGAGTGACTGAATTTTCTTCATTGCGTGAGTAAGTCAGACTGCACGTGCTCTTAAATTACTGTATATATAAAAGAGACTGTGATATAAATAATATATGATGATATAGTATACTAACTGTGCAGTAGTGATAATATGTATAATTTTCAAAAAGTTCTTTTAAAATGGTAGTTCAAACAGCACATGACACATCACTATCAGAACAGGCTAACATTGCCAAAGAGGCAGGCTAACAAACGTTCCAGTCTAGAAAAACAGCTGGTCAGAAGTTTGTGGGCTCTTCAGTCTTTAGGAAGTGCTTACTCATTAAACAGCTTTTGTATTTAAATAGGCTGCTTTCAATATTGCTTAGCATTGCTTTTCTCCAGACTTTTTGTTGTATAATTTGGAAGCTGTTGTGCTGTTTTTTCCTCATCCCTGCTAAGTATGCCATAAAGAAAAGGTGTAGGGGGAATAATTTAAAAAAAATTACAGCTGTTAAATGGTTTAAACTATGTGACTGAAGAGAGCCATTTTGGTGCACTGGTTTAAGGCTAGAAACTGGGAGACTGGGAGTTCTAGTCCTGCCTTAGGCACAAAACCAGCAAGGTAACCTTGGGCCAGTCATTCTTTCAGTCCTGTGAAGAAGGCAATGGCAAACCACTCTCAAAAGTGACTTGAAGACATCTTTCTCCCCACAAATCCAATACTGAAATTTCACATGGTTAATACCCTCGAAACGTGTCTAACACTTTTGCTTATTTCATCCCATTCTACCAGAACTGTATTGATGCATCTTTTATCAAATTGTAAAGTTTAGCATGGTTTGAATTAAACTGATTTGTCTCTGAATTTCAGGGTGGCTCAAACTGAATTGGCTTTCCACTTCTGAATCTCAAAATTAAATTGGATCATAGCTCACTCCCAGATATATTCAGGAGGCTCAGAAGCAGGGACAAGAGAGAGAGAGAGAGAGACAGAGACAGAGACAGAGACAGAGACAGAGACAGAGAGACAGAGAGAAGGTACATAGTCCATTCACATGAAGAATTCTCCAACCTAAGAAGCCTCAGCATTGCTCTGGCTGCAGCTCAGAAGAATAAACAGAATAGCAATATAGAAGATCGGTGGCAGCAGAGAGATACCTTGAAGCCAGCCAAAATGACTGACATGCTCTGTCATGCTATAGCACACTGGTGCTAAATTTTCCATTTAGCTGTGGTATTGTGTCAAGGCTAAGAGCTATGGAATCTCCTTGTCCCCTCTACCCCTTTTACAACTGTTTGTTGCACTTTCCTTACATGCCAGCTTTCGTTTTTTTGAAAGGGTTGGTGCTCTTACGCTTCATGCCATGAATTAATTTGCTTGCGATTGAGTAGACAGTTCAAACTTGCTTGGTTTTGGCTTTATTGTATTTTTATTATTCTGGTTATTTTTTACTCTTATTTATATTATTTATTATTGTAATTTTATACTGTGGATTTTATGATTGTTGTTTTAATTGATTACTGTAAACCGCGCAGAGTCCCCCGAAGGGAGGAGATGGGTGGGGACAAATTGGATAAATAAATAAATAAATAAATTTTTCAGATGGGCTCATAATTAACAACATTTGATGATGGTTACTCATTTGGGTGGCATTAAAAGGGAACTGAACAACTTCATGGCCTATCAAGGACTATCCCTCTCAGATTCGTTATTACTCTGTGTTGGGGCAGCAGTCCTCCAAATGCCAATAAAAGAGAACAAGAACAGGAAAGGGGTATAAGGAAAGGTCCATCTCTTGCTGGAGCATCTCAGAAGCACTGGGCAGTGTGAGAAGGAAAACACTGTACTAGTCGGGGCTTGGGCTATTCAAAGAGGCTTGTTCTTATGTTCTCATAAAGTGGATTCTGTTGTGTTTCTGAACTGAGAGTTTAAAAAAAAAGCCACAAAATGAATGAAAATGGATCATTTGGTGACAGGAGGTGTGATATCCTGTATAATGGCATTGTGATAAAAAAAAGTTCTTTTTTTCCTAAGACCTCTCCGCATTATATTTTCCAAGTCAAAGCTGAATTATATTTTAAGAGATATGGAGAGCTGAATGTCATATTATACTGAAACCTAATGCAACCATGCTTGCATTGTCCGAAAGTTGTATTGGAGTTAGCTACTTGTCAGTTGTACAATAGATTTCCTTCTCCTTCAGCTCTGACAAGTGCAGTGCACATTGTTGCTCTTGACATTTTCGATTTCTGTCCCTTTTTTTCTTTTATCTCTAGGCATTTGATCACAGAAAGGTGACTCATGTGATTTTTTTCTATACACGTAGACTTTTTACTCGCATCCCTTAGCTGAGTAGCTAATTAGGTACCACAGTGATAGAGAATAAATGAATTTATTCTCTGTCACTATGAGAATAAATTATTATTGTGGATGTTATTATTAAGATCCAACCCAATAATGCTTTCTTGGTTTTTCTAATACTAGGGTTACATTGTTTATGTTTGTGAATTACAATCACATTAAAATGTAGCTAGACTTTGTCTCCCTGCTTCTCACAAAGAAGCAATCAGTGCTTAGAGGAATTTCATTGTCCTCAGTCCCCACAAAGTCCTGCTGTGCTGCCTCGTCATGGTGGTGGTGAGGGTGTTCTTGGGAGGGATGAACAAAGAAAGCAAGGAATGTATATCATGAGTATATACTTCCAGGAGGGTCACCCAAGGTGTGAAGGTCATCCCAGCTGCCCAGCTAAAGCAAGCAGGTACCTATATTGGGCAGCAGCACTATAGGAGGATGCTGGAGGCAGATGATCACTTTAGTGACAGTGGCAGAGGCATCCATTCATACAGTGCAGGAGAAGGCAATGTTAAACCACTCCTGTATTTTTACCAAGAAAACCACATGGATAGAAAATACAAGATGATTGACTATATAATGCCAGAGGATGGCCCTCAGATTAGATGTCATTCAACATGCTACTGAGAAAGAGCTGAGGATCTTTCGGAATACTAAGGGTGTTTATGACGTGGTTAGATTAAAGACTTTGGGATGTCTAGTTGCTGATGCTGCCATACAGGAAAAGAAGATCTGAAGCTGCAAATATAGAATTACAGTAGGAACATGGAACATAAGAAGCATGAGCATGGGAAAGCATGAACATGGGAAAGCATCAACACAGTAAAAGATGAACTAAAAATTGACATCTTAGGCATCAGTGAATTGAGATGGACCGGGATCAGTCACTTTCAGTCAGAAGATCACCCTGTTTATTACTCAGGACATGAAAAACAATGAAGGAATGGCATTGCTTTTATAGTTAGGAAGTATATAGCAAGAACAGTACTTGGCTACAATGCCATCAATAACTGAACAATATTGATTAGACTTTGTGGACAACCCTTTAATATGATGACCATTCAAGTGTACAGTATGCTCCAACCACTGATGCAGAAGAGGAGGTTGATTAATTTTATGATCAAGTTCAATTTGAAATCAACAGAACATGCAAGCAAGATGTGCTGCTTGTGATTGCTATGGTGCAATATTCCCTGTGACACTCTATGGAAGTGAAAGTTGGACTTCAAAGAAGCAGGATAGGAAGAGTGTTGGCTATTTTGAACTTTGGTGTTAGAGAAGACTCCTGAGAATACCGTGGACAGCCAAGAAAACAAACCAATGAATCATTGAACAAATCAACCCAGACTTCTTACTTGGGGCACAAATGACCCGGCTCAAATTATCCTACTTTGGACACATTATGAGAAGATCTAGCTCCCTAGATAGGGCTCTAATGCTGGGAGAGGTGGAAGGAAAGAGAAGAAGATGATGACCAGCAGCAAGGGGGATGGACTCAGTTATAGTGGGGATGAGCACACTGTTGGAAGACCAGAATAGCGATAGATTGTCATGGAGAAAATCTGTCTATGCTACTAGTTGAAAATTACTTGAAGGCACATAATCAATCAATCAATCAATCAATCAATCAATCAATCAATCAATCAATCAATCAATTTCTTCAATAGGTCAGCTGCGCAGGAATAGTTTTATCCAAGTTACAAATTTCTTTCCAACCAGGTCCAAGGAGTCTTTTCTTCTCATTGTTGAAATGTATTTCTATTTTGCAAACTTATACATGGCTCTGTAACACTAACTGTCAAGGTTTCTCACAAAGAGTTCTGGGTAAATTATGAGAATTCTCTACATTAACAGAAAGACAGTCCTTCAGGTTCATGGAATATTCAGCACAAATACAGTATCTGTACAGGCATAGTTTGACCTGCACTAGTGTTTTGGAGTCATTCCATCAAAGATTTATAGCTAAAGTACCAGAGATATTTTCTTTCAAAGGAAACAGAATGCAATTCCAGCAAGAAGTATTAAAGTAAGCTGCAGTTCTATGCACTATGTGTTGTTAATCACCATAGTGCCACTTTGGTTGAGTGAGACTTAAGTCCTAGAATGAAGACCTTACGACGTATGAGCCTCATGGTGATTTCCCTTCATAAGTTGGAAAGTTACATTTTGAAATTGGGAGCCTTTTCTCCTTGCACATCTGGGTTGTAGAACCCTGAAAAGTCAAAGATTCTGTATCACACAGGAAACATACAGAAAATGCTTCCCACTTAAAAAGTTGACTCCCCAATTGATGGAAGGTGGTAGAGATGGAGATAAGAAAGTACAGCTAATGAACTCATCTTTATCTGCAGGTCCATTTCATGTTGAATGAAAACAATTTGAACAAATCAGTAGGGCTTTACTTGAAAATAATGAAATAGTAAAGATGCCTTCAAGTTAAGCATGACTTCTGATGACAGCTTCTAATCAACTGTCCTGGAATTCTCAATTGGTCCTCCATCCAAGTACTAAACCAGCCTGACCCTACTGAGCTTCAGACATCTGCTAAGGTTGGCAAGATGCTTAAATTTTATAATCAGGGAGCAAACATTGTTAATACAGAAAAAAAAGTTTTAATGATTTTTGACAAGGTTTATTACAACAGACTTAAATACATAGATTTGGGCCCAAGAAGAAATATATTAACAAATGTATTATTAATGTGCCTATTGATATATCTGTTCATTAGGTAGCTCTTCCATAATAGTATTCAGATCTTATCAAATAAAATAATGGGCCAAAAGATGATCATCGGGAAGAATAGCTTCAATATGAGTATACTCTGGTAGGAGATTTGTATCTGTTGCTTCAAATTTTCAAGGTCTTTTTAAAATTCATCAAATGATATTGTCATGATAATATTTTCTAACCTTCAGGCTCTTTGTGACAAACCCATATTAGGGGTCTGCATTCTTCACAAAGAATTCACAGGAATAGATGTCTGATTTGTTATTTATTTACTATTTAAATTCAGGTAATTTACATCCAGCTGTTCTACTTCTCAAGAAACATGCAGTGTGGTTTATATTATAAATTAAATAAGAACTCAGACAACAATTACTTTTAAAAAGGAACGGTTGAATTGTTAAGCTTATTTAAGATAAAGGAAATTTTGTTTGTTTCATTCTTCAGCTTATGGGTACTGAAGATACAGATGGGAATAATGCTTTTTCAGTTTCTCAACAAGTGGTATGTGTATGTGTGGATATATACATATATGTATGTATGTCTGTAGACTCAGACATAGTTCACATCATGAAAAGTGATGATTTGTTGAGTAACCAACTATGGCTGAGTTCACACAGCATACTAAGCTGGTTTACAACACATAATAACCAGTTTTCACAACATGCTAAGCCAAAACTAGACCAACCACATTATTAAGTGTTATGTGAACTCATAACTAACTGGATCTTTGGTCTGATCTGGCAGTGTTATGGTCAGGACATTTTATCCTTATGCACTAATACTGTATTAATTTAAATGATCTGCTCTTGCATGCTGTAATTCCGTTAAGTATCAGCTCATCTGCTACTGTAAATTAATGCTTTTTGCTAGAATATCCCTTATCATGTACAATATAGTACAATAGCTGCAAAATGAACATTTTTCTTGTTAAAAGCGTTCTGTTCTTATACATGGAAAATACTCTGTTATCCAAATTTATGGAGCAGCTCTGCTTCTGTTTCACCATTCATGTACCATGACAATCAGCTTGCATCTAAGTTCTAATGCTATGGAGGACAACGGTGAGCAGATGTAGGTGCAAGCCCTCAGGTTCAAAGGCAGAGACTTCTCATTACATTAGAGGGAGTTGTAGCTTGAAATCTCCTATTGATACATTCATTCAGGTGCCAAGCGGAGCACACTGATAGAATGCAACACAGAAGGAGGAAGGCAGACTACTATTATATGCTGCTAAGCTCATTTCACCTGCAAAGGGGAGAATATTGATTTCATTCATCTCACTTAGCTGTTAGTATGACTCGAGAAAGAAAAAGGGGGAGGGGAAGAGTCTATGTTCAATGACATTAACTGTGAAATGATAGCATTATAGCTGAGGAAATAAAAGGCAGCTGCTGAAATGATGAATGTAACTTCATTAAATGATTTTAAAAATACAATTTGTCTTCATAAGGAAATGGAGCAGGAACTGTGGATTCTGGGTGTAGCTTTGGTGTGTGTGATGACCTTTACAACACTCTTGATAAACGAGGTTTAAATTATGGTGGATTATTTTTGAACAAGTAAATACTCATTCATAATTAGCATACAAAAACAACTAGGTGCAGCATATGTAACTTGGGAGTCACTGGACTGAATTAGTCCAGTAATGGTAGGCAACATGGAGCACCTGCCAAGACCCACTCTTAATGCTGATATTAAATCAAATGTTTCTAGAGACAAAATAGGGGTAAAAGTGATGGGATAAAGAAAAGGAAAGGCAAAAACCGTCAAAATAACAAACCCAGAATATAGAACAGGTAAAGAATAATGAGGGTCTGGAGATTTTAGAGAAGTGTTGGACTTGAATAAAGAAGGAAGTAACAGGAAAGGGTACACCTGTGTTGATGATCATGAAGATGGTCATCAAATAAGGACGAGAGAACTTCCTGAACACTTCTGATAGGTTCTTTCAGCATCTCATCCAAAAGCACTGTGATGTGATTGGAAGTAAAAGAGGAACTCTAGAAATGTCATTGCCTGTAATGGTATGTGGGAGTGACCTTGGGAGATGGCGGGGGTGGGTGGGTGGGAGATGCTGCCTAGGGAACGTTCAGATAAGAGAGGGCATAGCCTGCAGCTGCATAAAGGGAAGAGAAAGAAACTCAAAAAGGAACTTCCCAATGTGTTTGTTGAACACCTGATGAAGAAATTAAAGGAATTTGGGCCACTAGCTGGATTTAAAGAAAATAAAAAAAGATGTTGATCAAGAATATGACTGCACATAATCAAGAAATGTTGATGGGTAAGACTGGTTTTGTAATTGAAAAAAAGGTCAGATATTTGGGGGTGACATTAACAACCATGAATAACATGTTGTTTCAGAATAATTAAATTGTGGGGCGAAGTTAAGAAAGACTTGGTGAGGTGGGAAAAAGTACAACTGCCAATGATGGGTCGGATATCTGTGATTAAGATTAATGTTTTGCCCAGAATGTTGTTTTTGTTCCAGACAATACCAATTTTGACAACAGATCTACCATTTAAACAATGGCAGAAAGATATCCCTAAGTTCATTTGGCAAGGGAAGAAGCCAATAATCAAGTATAAATTGTTACAAGATGCCAAAGAATGAGGAGGTTTAGGTTTGCCTGATTTGAAATTGTATTTTGCTGCCTGCTGTTTGCTATGGATGAAGGATTGGGTGACTTTGAAGGACAAGAAATTACATTGGAATTAGAAGGACATGATCTCAAATTTGGGTGGCATGCCTACTTGTGGTATGATAAAGTTAAAGCCAATAAAGACTTTAAAAATCATTTTGTTAGGTGTGCCATACTGAGGGTTTGGAATAAATATAGACCAATATTGTCCCCTAATGTACCTATGTGGTTGACACCTCAAGAAGCTTTTTTCAGAAGAGAGTTGAAAGGTAAACCACGCTGGTTGAGATATGAAGATCTGCTGAACTTTGAAGAAGGGATACCTAAATTTAAAACAAGGGAACAACCAGAATTGGAAGGTTACAATTGTCACTGGTTTAATTATGCACAATTGTGAGAATGGTTCAATCTGGAGAAGTACATAATTTTGCTCATGAAAAAACACAACTTGAAATGGAACTGTACAAATGATGAGCATCTTATTAAGAAAGTGTATAGAATGTTGTTGCAATTGAACTTAGAAGATGAATATGTTAAAGATTTATGACTAAACGGGCTAAGAATTTTGGGTACAATATTATGATACAACAGTGGGAGAATATGTGGAACAAAGGTCTGAAATTTAATCTGAACTATAATTTGAAAGAGAATTTTTATAAAATGATGTACCATTGGTATTTGACTCCTGATAATCTGTCTAAAATGTATAATGGGGTGTCAAATGTCTGATGGAAATGCTCACAGGGAGAAGGAACTTTCTATCATTTATGGTGGACTTGTGGAAAAGCTAAGAAATTCTGGAACCAAATATGTAGTACTAGTCAAAAGATTCTCAAAGTGGACTTACAATTGAAACCGGAGCTGTTTCTCTTGGGTTTGATGGACCAGCAGCTTGAAAAGCAACATGGAACTCAGTTCTTATATATGATAACAGCAGCAAGACTCTTATATGCTCAAAGGTGGAAGGATGCACAAATTCCCTCAATGGAGGACTGGATGATTAAGTTGATGGTGCAAATGGCTAAGCTGACAGCATTGATAAGAGAAAACACTGTAACTAGATTCGTTTCCATTTGGAAGCTGCTCTTGGACTATTTGCTTGTAACGCAAAAGAATGAAATCTTGACTTTAGGTTTTGATGATTGAATGGTTTGATTTTAGAGATACAATGTTACTAAATGTTTAATTAATAATAAGAGATTAACTTTTAAGTACCTTTATAAGTACTTCTATACCTGTGCTGGAAAAGGTCAGCAGCCCTTTGGTCTGATATGCTTTTTTGCTTATTCCTGCACTGGTTTTGCTTTCCTGTTTCTTTTTTAGACTTGTATTCTGTTGGTCTTATATTCTGAATTATGTGTCTTAATTATATCTTGAACAATTTCTAATTAATAAAAAAAGCAAAAAAAAAAAAAAAAAAGGAACTTCCCTGACTTATCAAGCCTTAAAAGAGAAGGCAGGAGATTTGTACTTTCAGACCTGCAAGATTCTGTTAATGTAGCCTTACAATAAAGTAGAATTAGCTCATCTGGTTATGTTTCCTGTCTGGTCTACCTGGGAAGGCTGACATTGCCTGATTGGAATCTGGAGCTATCAATCAGAAAAGCATACCCCACTTCTCAACTCCATCCCCAATGACTGGCCTTACACATTCTATTTATGAAGAGCCTGGAAGAGGTTTAAAAATGTCCCATATTTGGTAAAAAAAGAAATATACAGGAGATACACCAATCTACCATTGTATTGTTATTAAGGTAGAAAGACCTAACTTCCCCTCCCATTAGATTTTTGAGGAACTTCTAAAATACTGCTTATATTTCATTATTTGTAGATCAGACATTTCTGGCCTAAATACGGCTGAGGTAACCATATTAGAAATGAAGGAAGCAAAAACACTGATTACGTCTCCGTGGCTTTAAATCAACTGGAACCATTGTTTCCTAATCTCAGATCTGTAGTGCATGCAATAGAAGTTAGAGCCAGTACAAATTAGGAATGGGGCTAAAATGCATTTTCATTTACATTTTAATGCAAATTAACTTCATTCACAGTTCCTGAACATTTTTGCAAAGTGAGACAGTCATCTTCTGTTATTCACACTTCCTCAATTTCTGTGATGTGGTTTCCCAAACAAAACACCGTGTACAGAAATGCATATATTAGGGGAAAATGCACAAAAAGCAATGCATGTGGATTACAACAATATGCAAAAATGATTATTATAAACAGTTGCTTGTAAGATGGCAAGCACTGGAGAAATGCACAGGTTAGTGGTTAAGGCACTAGGCTAGAAACCAGGAGACTGAGAGTTCTAGTCCCACCTTAGGCAAGAAAGATGGCTGGGTGACCTTGGGCCAGTCCCTCTCTCCCAGCCCAACCCACCTCACAGGGTTGTGGTTGTGGGGAAAGTAGGAGGAGGAAGGAGTATCAGGTATGTTCTCTGGCTTGAGTCATTTATCAAAATAATAAAGGTAGGATAAAAAATCTAAAAAAATGTTTTTTAAAAGCGCATGATGAAGCAAAGTTAAGCTTGGTTCCATAGATTTTCTCATTTTTCTCAAAATCAAAAGATATATCTATTTGTAATAATAAAAATGGCATTTTGAATATTCTGAGAGCAAATGTGCATAATGTCAGAAAAGGATTCAGGATGAAATCCCTGGTCAGCTGGCAGTGAGTGATCTTGGGCAAATCACCTCTTTTAAGTAATCTGCTTCACAGGATTGAGATATTGAGAGTGGGGAGTCAAGGGAGGGAGAAAAAAACATATATTCCTCTTTTCTGGGTTTTAGTTTGAAACTGTTCTATCTATAAGGCTGGGAACAGCAAAGAATGTCCTCTATTCAGCCAGATGACATTTGTGATCCTTCCAAAGTCTGAGAATCTATCACATTCACCAAAGATGATGGGAATTGCTCTGGTGCAGAGCTGATCACCAGGCTGATCACCCCCTGAAATCCCTGTGTAACGAAGCGCTTCTGTAAGCAAAGGTTTAAACTAGAGGGCAAGTACATGCTCATCAACAGCTGCGATGATAATTTGATCCCCCTTTTTGTTTTGCTGTTAAATCTGTTCTTTGCTGTCACAGATCAGTGTTAACCCGCTTTAGCAGCTGTGTAAACTTGATATTTTAGATGCTCCATTGGCATTTAAGCTGTACAAGCTTCCTCTCAAGTGAACTAATGAACATACGAGACATTTTCTCTGGATTGGTAGGAATCCTGTAAAGGTCAAGTCCTTATCTTCTGAAGTTTCATTAGTGTATAATTAAAAAAAGAATATTTACAGTTGATTGCACTGTCAAAACTGAAGCACCATTTACTGCTTCTTCTAGCAATTGTGGGCAAGGGAAGGAGGAGGTGGTAGGGTTGGCAGCAGCCGGGCTGGAAAGGCCTTTGACAATCCTGCTCATGGCATCAGAGGCATAATGAGAAATGTATTATACCCGTTTTACTGTATACTGTACACTTACTCAGATATAACGATCTTGGGTACTAATTCCTAATTATTCCGTGCTCTATTATTTCCAGAGAATTAGTTCAGACACATTTCTGCAGAGCCCACTGCAAACAAACCCATGGAAATGGGGAACAAGAAATGGATGTGGGGCAACCATGACAATAGAAAGTAGCATCTGTGATGATGCACAGGGATCAGGGTTGTCATGTTTCTTTATTCTTGATAAATTGAAAATCTTCATGGCCTTGGGAGAAAGACTCTGGTCTATTCATCTGTAACAGGAAACCATAGTTTTCTACCTTGAAAACAAACCATGATCTATGTGCTTTCTCCCCTTTCTACATGCATGTGACAGGATCAAAACTTTCTGCTGTCAATGTTAAGCTAGCCACAGTTCTCTGTGACATCTAAGCTCAGTGGTTTGTTTTAGTATAGATCAGCCTCATTCCATTTCCAGCATTCTCAAACTATCTTGTTACTGTCTGGCCTGTCCCAGGTTAAAGATTCAGTCTGATGCTTTTCAGACCTGGCAAACAGTTCTAGCAAGAACTTAGATTTTGCTGAAATTGCAGCCAATCTAAATAATGTAAAATACAGATAAAATTCAAGGCAAGGCAAAACAAACTTCATAATTCAGATAGTGGCCTGGAGAGCTCTGAGTGGAAACTCCTGCTAGCAGCTGAAATGTTCTGGAAATACAGCTAAGTTCAGCAAGCTGGGGACAGCAGTGCTAAGAGGTGGTAGTGAAGTTGATCAATTTTTTTTAAAAATAATTTTATTAAAGATTACAATTAGAAAAAGTAAAAACTAAGACAAACTACAAAAAATATAAAAAAAGAAAAAGAAAAATAGAAAGTGCAGAAAAGAAAAAATAGAAGAAGAAAAAGAAAAATATAAAGAATTAACTTCCCCCTTCATCACAACAAGTACAAACAATTTTGGTAACTTATCATAAAATACAACAAATGCTCTCTTCTTCCCATAACTCATCTCTTAGCTATAAACAACATCTTAAAGCCTCATCATTCATTCCTAGTCAGCAAAAATCCATTAAGAGCTAACAGAGATAACTACATATCTATTTTAACCTTGATCAAATAAGCCAACCATATATTCCTTCCCTGTACTTTTAACAGTCTTGGCTTTTAATCCCTTCAAATAATATCCTTGAACTTGATTTCTTTTCATCTTCTCTTTGTCTCCTCTCAGCAAACCCTTCAAAACTTTAACAGATCTCTTTTGTAAATATAGTACAAGAAAGTTATCCAAATTTCTCTTCTGATTTGATACTTGTATGTTCCTTTCAAATATCAAGACATCAACTGGTTTCATTTGTATATCCAGTATATCATCTTTTTCCATATCATTCTTGTAACTTGTCATATTTAAATTCACATTCAAATCAATTTCAGTTTTATGTGGTATAGCTTGTTCCTCTTCTGTAGCAACATTTGCACACCATCCATCTTTGATATTAGACATTCTTAAAATTAATTTCTGAGTCCATAGTTCACAAATTTCCATAAAAATATCCACTCTTAAAGTGTTTTGCTCCATTCTGAACTAGTGTGTCAAATCTGGGTATTCTTTAATTGCAATATTTTTAAAAATATATTTCTTTTTATCACTTTTTAAAATAATGACAGAAAAAGGGGGAAAAAAAACAAAAAATACACAAAGATACATATGTTGTAAAATACATAACAGGTGCTTTAAAAAATAAGAAAAATGTAACAGAAAGAAATAAAATAAAAATAGGAAATATAAAATGTCATTACAACAATAAACAATTATAATTCTATATATATTTATCATATATATATATCCATCATGCTTTTCCATAAACTACTA
The DNA here is from genome assembly GCF_035149785.1 of Candoia aspera. Lineage (NCBI taxonomy): Eukaryota > Metazoa > Chordata > Lepidosauria > Squamata > Candoiidae > Candoia > Candoia aspera. The sequence continues at coordinate 179,749,462 of NC_086153.1, forward strand.
TATTTTGTATAAATGAGTCCATATTTCATTGTACTTATCCACACAAAGTCTATGTCTATAGGCAATCCTCTCATAGGTGGCAAGTGTAATCAGGTCTTCAACCCATTGAGTAAATGGGGCAATACAAAATTTTAGCTTTTGTCACACAGTAGCATTTATATGAGCCACTACTTTCTCCCAAAACTTAGTAAGTACAGGACATTGTAAGAACATATGTTTTAAAGAAGCATGGTCCTTATTACATCTCAAACAGCATGTTGTCTTAGTCAATCATTTTCTGTACAAACGTAATGGAGTCCAATAAATTTTAAATATTATTTTTTTGTTATATAAGTCGTAGTTTAAAGTCCATTGATCCTTTAATTGTAATCTTTAGCTTCTTCTGGTTCCCTCTAGTGTCCAAAATTCAAAGTCCCATCTTACTTCCCCCCCCCCCCCCAAAACAAAACAAAACAACCACAGTTTCCCGTGGGAAGGATTTTTATAATTAATTTCAAATTCTTATTTTAAATCCATCTGGATCCTTAGTCCATTTTTAACTTTCCAAAATTAACACTCTAAACACCCTTTTGTTGTTTATTATAAAAATTAATATTAAACTTGTATTTAAAGCTTCTTTTGCAAAGGAAAAGGAAACTCACCTAGTGAATGCAATTAAAAACTTGCTGTTCTGAAGGGTCTTAATATTTCAAAAGCAGTAAAAAATAATTCCAAAGAGATTAAGGAATGAGGCTCAGTTGAGTTTTTTGTCTGTAAAGGTTCTTTATGACTATAAGCTTAGATGGAATACCTCATCTCCCAGCTGCTTGACTCATAAGCTGACCGCAAAAACCTCAGTTCCTGTGGTCTACTCATGAGGAGCATTTGTCTGGAGTGTGCATGGGCAATCTCACAATCTCTCCTTTCTTTGGATTTCACCACCCACGATCCAGCATCCGGCCACTATCTCTGCCATAAATGCCATCCTGCTCAGACAGGGACATCTAGCTCACCGTGGCCTCACCGGAAGTCCACAAGATTGATCAATCCTGATGTAGTCATGCTTTCTAAAAGTATGTAAAGGCCACTTACTTGAAATCAGCACTGAGGGAAATTCACTGTTTCATTTTAACAACTCTGTCAAGGTCATGATTTTCACCCCAAATTTTGGAGTCTGAGGATCATGACTACCTATCATATGACAAATATGGGTAATTTAAAATTGAACATATGATCTCTTCCTCTTTTGGATGAAAGAGAAAGGAGAGGTGATTGGAATGTGGAATCCACAGTTCACCACAGAATATTCTCATAACAGGAAGCTGTGGTTTTCAATTTTGTATGAACTGGCTTAATGATATGATGAAAGGCTGAGCATGTGGGTCCTCCTGCATCATTAGCTCTATATTGCAAAGTTCATGATGACCATTATGAAAGAGTCACCCATCTTTTGTTTTATCTTTGAAAGATACTGTATCCACTAAGTCCTTCTAGTGATCTTGCAGTTCTTATTGTGATCTTTCTTCAATATCTGCCATAAATATTATCCATGCTCATGGGACAATTATGGAATATTTGAACCTCAAACCAGAAAGGCTAATATCATGGGTAGAAAATCTTTAATTCAAATAAATGTATGCTAATTCAGCAATTTGAAAGTCTCTGATTAGCACAGCAGGGGCAAAATGATCTTAATACTTTGCATTCTGAAAAACAGTAATCAGTTGATACATATTCTAATGTGAAGATCTAGTGAAAAAGTCTATTGACTTTTCTTTTTAAAACCGAGATGCATATATGCAGTTTGCATAAAAATGAATGTGGCAGATATTAAACAAAAACCATGACTACATCTGTTCTTTGCATTTGTGAAAGCAACCATTTTTTCTCTTCAGAAAAGAGGAATGTTTTTTCTTTTGTTAGGGCATTATTTTATCTTCAAAGAAACTGAAGCTCCATGCTGAAACATCTTGAGCTGCTGCATTTATGCAATGCCTTGAAAAACTGTTTAGAGATATTGAGGCAGATCAATGGAGAGTTTTCAAAGCCAATGAATCAGTGCTTTGATCAAATACATCAAGAAGGACTGCTTGAATCAAGTGCATTTTAGCCATATGCAGCCCCAAGATAGTCTTCTGAAAATATTAGAGTAGCTAAGGAAGCTATCATGCAAGATAAGCAGATGTATCTCTAATGATTGCCTTTGTACTACAAACATTGTCAGGGATAGCCATTCTTCTACTGTGTCTGTTTATCTCAATCTGTTTTATATCTTATCATAATCCACTTTCTGTGTTGGGGAATAGTTTACCCTCTTCTGCTGTGCAACTATTATAATGTGTGAAATGGATAATTTGTAAAGAAGTCTTTGTATGTGTTAGTCTGATTCATCAGACCATCTCCACTCTTCTGAAAGATTCAATCCAAGAATGGAACTGTTACCTAGGAAGATTATAAACAGATGGATTTAGAAGATCATCTTAAGTGTACCTTCCATATACCTCAGTTGTATTATACAATGGTTCTGAAAATATATTCAAAACATTGACCTTGTGCTGGATTTTGGTAGTGCCCCTGGTTCTCAGGAAGGAGGGAGCACATTCCAAGAAGGGGGACAAGATAAGAGGAGACATAATCCAGGGAACAGTTGTGGGAATAGAACAGTCCCACCCTAGAGCTTTCCCATAGCCTCGTGTGGTGCAGGGTGGTAGGCAGCAGTATTGCAACCAAAACTCTCCCCACTATCTGAGTTCGATCGCAGCGGAAGCTGGATTCTCGGGCAGCCAGTTCAGGTCAACTCAGCCTTCCACCTTTCTGAGGTCGGTAAAATGAGTACCCAGCTTGCTGGGGAAGGTGACGACCGGGGAAGGCAATGGCAAACTACCCCGCTATAGTCTGCCAAGAAAATGTCACGAAAGCGGCATCCCCCCAAAGGGTCAGACATGACTCGGTGCTTGCACAGGGGACCTTTCACCTTCACAGAGCTTTCTCAGGTTATTTCCCCTTAGGTTTGGTAGAGTTGCTTTAGTCTGGCAAGATTCTGACTACACAGTGTTAGCAAATAAAGAACTAAAGTTTGGCTGGACTGATTCTTTGTCATTCTTGGGCTGGGCCTGACAGACCTACATTGACTTGTAAAGCCCTAAATAGCTTAGGGCCTGGCTCTCTGTGGAACTGCCTTTCACACTATGAACTCAGGAGCCTCCACTTTAGAAGCTTGACTATCAGGTCACAGGAAAGGCCTTCTCCTTGTATGCTTCCCAGGCAGTAAAATGCTCTTCCTAAGGGGTGTACTAAGCCCCTACTCTCCTAGTATTTAGGAACTTTCCTCTTTTTTTCTAGTTTTCTTACCCTCACAGCCATTACATTAATATATATTTGCTATCCAGGTATTTGGTATTTTCCACTTCTGCCATATTAAGATAAGAGTTTAATGGAAACATTCAGCAGAGAGGCTAAAGTTGGTGGAGGTCTTTTGGGCCTTGAGCCCTCTGGTTAAGCAAATCCTTCTGAAATAATCAAAAGCTTTCACTCTGTTTTACCAGAAGTGAAGGAGGCAGGCAAATATTTGAGGGAAGCCATGTTCAAATCATGAGGTGGGAGGGAAGAGGGATTAATTCCTTTAGTGCAGAACATTATTAGGGGGCATCATTTGGCTAAAACTGAGAAGGGTGCATCCCTTTCATTATTTAAGCATTCATCATTCAAGGTTTTATAGTCTGGATGCAATGACTGAAAGGATCCTACTACCTATAGAAGCCTCAGAGGCCCCAGGGTCTCAGCTGGAGGTACAAGGGAGTGGATTAGACACAGAATTGTAATAATAGAATGGGCTAGTCTGTCAATTTAACTTTTGTACAGTTTCTCTTTGTTTCCTTCCTTTAATTCAGCTTAGTCAATTTCCTTGCTGTCCAGGAAGTGAAGTGTGACTTGTCAAAGTTCCAAATCTAAATGGAACAAAGCACTCATCCACTTGTGTGGTACTGGGATCTCAATAGTTTAATGAAAAAATTGATAGGATTGATCCTCAGAGCCAATTTTCATGCTATAGGCAGACCTGACATCAGGGCATGCTTGAGTAGCTATTGAGGCTCTGGCATTCCAGCAAGGCCCAGTAGATCTGCAAGGGGTTTTCTGTGTGAGCTTGCTATGAGTAACCATTTTAAATTTCCCATAGTCCTACAGGGCAACCAATGTAGTGATTCTCCAAGGCATTATGGGGAATTGAAAACAACAGCTAAGTGATGCTGCTCTGCACTGCCACTGAGGCAGTGATACAAAGGGGTATGGAAGCTTTACTGTTCAGTAGAGCTGCTCCTGACTTTAGAGATAGGACAGCTTGGGCATTTACTCTGCACAAATCTGAATTCCATGTCTATGTGGAATTGACCCATTTGAATATAGGAAAGATGCCTAATTGTGTCTTCTGCACACCCCCAGGGGTTGCAAGCCAATCAATAATCAGTGTGGCATTATTTCTCAGAGCATGCAAAGTGACCCTTGGGTAACTAGCTGAATTTTAATCAGTTATTATGTTAGTGTTCATAGCTAGCTGATGAAAGTCCAGTCAGTGTCTTAAGCTATATTAGTGTAATGAGCCATATATAGGTCCCTACAGTCTTTGTATTTATATGGCAATTTCCTGATTAATATCAATTAATGACATGTCAGTGCACATTGGAAATGAATGATGATATTTCAGCCTTGCTAATTACATAATACCCAAGCTAGAAAGAATAAGCTGAGTAAACATGCTTGTGCTGCATTTATTTATTTATTTATACTCAGTTGTAAATATATACTTAACTTTCCCTCTGAAATCAATAGGATTCAAACAGGATTAATTTTGGCTATATTAAGCTTAAAATGTACGGTTTGACCATCCAGATAGGTCAGACTAATAGATATTGCTTTGTGTCTCTAACTCCTTTTTCCAAGCCTTTTTCAAAGTTGACAATGAATGCAAAATAAAGAAATAAATAAACGATCCAAATAAAGCAGGAAAAAACCCTCATGTCAACACTTTTCTGCCTTAAAAATACTCAGATAAGAAAGGCTGTAACTTACATAAAAATATTATTCTGTATATGAATCAGAAGAATCCCAAACTTTGCAGAATAAAAATAACCATGATCCAAATGAACTCTGTTACTAGTGAGTTATGTAAGGAGATTTCTCATATCCCATGTGTGTGGATATAAGAAAGAATAAACGAGGGAAGGGTTTTGCAGTATTGCAGTGTAGAATATTACTAAGTATTACTAGTTAAGATTCTAGCAACCTCACGTATTTTTATATTCCCTCCCCCCAGCAGTCAATCAGCACACTCTTGCTATTGAGCATACTCCATTCTCAATAGACTGTTTGGATCCCATTCCATCCCTGGAATTTTTAAGATATTTCTTTCATTCTGAAGATTAAAACCGCCCAGGGTCCCCCAAGTGGGGGAGATGGGTGGTAATAAAAATATGATAGATAGATAAATAAATAAACAAATAAAAAAAATTGGCAAAAGTTGAGGTTCCCCCTTAGCATCTTGATATTTTCCTATTGTGTGTGGATAGTGCCATTTGAGTGTGGTAAAAAATGGCACTCCCAGTCTGAACACTAGTGATAAATGAAATCAATTAGACCGCCATTTTAGGGAGACTGCCCCAGTAACATTTCACACTGTTTTAGAAGATGGAGTAACCAGCTGGTTTGATATCATTTTCTTTTTTTGGCTCATCTGAAAAGGACACTAAGTTCTATAGTGGTCCAGAACTACTTCACATATGTATGTCTATCACTTGTCAGCTGCATCAAATGATAAATCAGAAGTAAAGAGAAACACACCATTGCAGATTAAAAACTGTAGCCTGTACTTAAATGTCAACTCAGCTGGTGCTTGGAATGGGATCAATTCACATATTTGCTGTTGACTAATCAGGTGATATATTTGTAAGCGCACATTGGCCCTGAGCTCACTTTAGTCAGCGTTGCATTTTGAAGCTGAAACACAGTGTTATCAAATGAGGGGTTCAGGAAAGACTAGCATGGCCTAGCCTCTAATTCTGTCCTCCATGTCTCATCCTTGGTGTGGAAAGCCCATTACTGTTTCTTCAAAAGTAATTTCAAAATGCAAATAGGCTTGCTAACAGATTTTGTCTCAGAGAGATTGTCAATTTCCATGCCTTATGCTCATTTATTTTTCATAAAGAATGAAATATGGGGCAGAGATTTATTTGTTGACAGTTATCAGCAGTAACTCAGCCTCAACACTGATCTAAATTTTCCCTGCTCAGAAGCAGTGAAGGAGAGAATAATGAAGGCTGTGTTATTTTGGAGATGCAAAAACTTGAAATTGCCAGAATTTATTCAAGCTCCTTGAATGTCAGAAAGTTCAGGCCTCAAGTTTTAATGTCCTGAATGAGCCAGCAAATACTTCTATAAAGGATTTCACCTTGCCACCTCTGTAGATTTTCAGATTGGATGGAACAGTTCCAAAGGGCCCCTCTTCTTTTTTCTTTAACATAAAAGGTTGAAAAGATATTTGATATTTGAAAGGTATGGATGCAAATAAAGAAGCCCAACACTGCAGGGGCTGTATGCTTCATGAGATGCCAGTTCAATCCTAGGTTAATTATGGCTTTGCACAACCATGCTTTTTAATACAGTGCCCACCTGAACACTTGAGCAACTATATGTTCATTTTGCCAACTTCTTGTTGGTGACCTTTTCAACATTTGTAATCAGTAGAACAGTTATGCATTATATGAACCAACAGTTAAGGAGGTGCCTCATGCACAGATTTCTCTTTTGCAAGAAGAATGTGAAATTTTTCCTGCTATAATCACATCCAGTGCAGCACATTGGGTTTCATATTTGCATCAGACATAGATGGGTGAACTCTGGCCAGGAGATTGCCTGCCAGAGCACACAGAGGCTCCACCCACTTTATGCTACCACCTCCCACCTCTTCAGTCTGCAATTGGGTGGTACCCAATAGAACATCTAGGCTGTATGAAATAGGTGGGCAATATTGATGGCTGGAGAGGTTGGAGGTTGAGGGTTGCAGTGGAGATGTAATGAACAGAAGGAGTAACCTTGAGGAACAGAAGAAAGAGCCACAACCAAGACAACAGTCAGTTAAAAGAAATCTGAGTCTGGGGCAGAAAAGTAATTTGGGAAAGAGGCTCAGAAAGGACCCTCCCTAGGTCCTTTCTGAGCCTCTTCATGAAGAAGAAGGGAGTGAGGGTGGAAGTGCTTTCAGACCTACAAGATTCTGTTACTGTAACCTTATAATAAAAGTAGCATTAGTTTGCTTGTCTTTGGTTTCCAAGTTTGGTCTACCCTGGAGGGCTGACAGGAGGTAGGACAATAATACAAAATGGAGAGAGCTGCATCAAACATTTAAGCAGACTTAGAATGTTCCCTTTTTTCTATTTGGGTTTTTTTTTCCTCTTTGTTTCTAAAATACATTAAAGCTTGTTCTAAATTTGCAGTTTCTGCCTAAAAATAGGAGGGAAACCACATTCAAACTCCTGAAATGCAGCTGTGTGTCAAAGGAAGGCCAGAGAGGACCACAGAGAAGAGATTTGAGGCATACACCTGCTGTATACTTGCATGGTCCCCATTCCAGCTATACTTCAGCCAGTGCCACCCTCTACTAATTCATCTTTAAAACAGCTCCCACTGGCATCACTCTCTTTTTCTATGTAAGACAAGAGAAAATGGACAGGGAAAAGGAAGTCATGGTGGTGAGCGGTTTATATTTATACCATCTTTGTCATGTTTTTCAGCTCCAAAATCACATTCCTAATGCTGCTTTTCCCTAAAATGGTGGGGAAAAGGCCTTCATACACCTTTATATAATGTGGACTTATCCCCTAACTTGAAACTTCTAAGTAAACATAAGCAGGGCCACAACAGTAAACATACCAAGGAATACATTTCCTTGAATTCTGTGACATTTATTTCCAAGTTGACACGCTGTGGATTTGGCAGTATAACTCGGTTGTGCTTTCAGAGGGTGACTAGGTTTTACGAGATTGGGGTCCACGGCATACACACAGGGCTTAAACAGCTCACTTCTGAGTTTCATCAGAAAGAGCTTTCTCATCATTTCGGCTTCCCGTCTTTGAAAACCTACTCAGCTTTCAGAGTAGCTGGAAAAGTGTAGACTACTTGTGAATGGCTTAGCTGCCGCCAGGCCTGTGGAAAGCCAGGCTTTTCAGCTTTACAAACAGCTTTCAAAACAATGCTGGTCCCTCCCCGTAGCCTGCCCTTGCAGGACATTTCAATTTAGAAAGTGTGCAGACTCACATCAATGGTAATTAGAGCTCTTGATTCAGTTTCGACATCTCACTAAGCAACGCTACTTCTCCATTTTCAGAGAGTGAACCTAAGATTATAGTATGGCAGCCTTGACTGGCCATGCTCCCCAAAGGTTATTTTGGCAGGCAGCCAATTCTCTAACATACTTCTACTTGGTTGCAAAAACATTCCCATCAACCATTTTCTGGTTTTTTCCCCCCCTTAAATATACTGCTACCAGCTAATTGCAGTTGAGTTCTGCCTGACATTAAGGATTATTTTACCTCACAAAGGGCTGTCTGCCTGTCAAAGGGATCGTTTCTCAATTCGCCAGGAAAGGACTAAGAGGATGAGTGATTTTCCCCCCCCTTAGCTTGTGCCCCTCGTTCTGATGAGCCTGACCAGGGATGGGGAGAGGGAAGCGGGGAGAAGAAGAAGAGTGAACATTTCTGCCACTAAGGAATTCTGGCTCGATATCCTCCACATTTTTTCCAGCAAAAATATAGAGGAAAGGAGAAATATCCTTCATTATATCCCAATAGACTGCATATCAGTCTAATTCCAGTCCATATACAGTAAGTGTCTACCATAGTCACTTTTGAATTACTTATTTTCAGCAGACTACATTTTAAACGATCTGCATTTGTTATCAAGCATGACTTTCTCCAGGAAACAGAGTGTTGTTTAAATAGGACAAATGTGTTCTACTAAAAAAAATATATAAACACAATGGCCCCTAATACATCCTTATTAAATACCTCTAATTCTTTGCTTAAGATATAAAAGAAATCTGAAATGGGCAGTATTCATAACATTTGTAACACTTGTTCAAAATACAGAAATAATATTTTGATGTGGGCTCACTGGAAACCCTATGATTTTTAACTCTGTTACTGGATACCCATTTAATGAAACGGCATCAGCGTAAATGGACGTGAAAATACTCATATTATCCTGTGCTCACGCTGACATGGAACAGCCTAATCTACACAAGGCTGTCTGACCCACATTCTTTCCAGTCCTGTATTGCACCTGTGGGTCCCTGAATGATGTAATGGTGGACGTATCAACACTGGGGTGGGGCTAACAGATACAGGATGAGGCTATATAGTATAGTCACGAATTCTTGCAATATTTTTATAATCAATGCATTGATGACTGATACTGGTTTGATAAACTGTTGAGCTCACACACATCTGGGCATACAGTGACTTTGTTCCTTGACTGAAACTGAATGTGCTGAACTATTTTCACAACTTTTTCAAAGTAGAAAAATTATTTAATATGGTGGACACTTGATTTTATTATTTGATACATGAGACAAGGCTATTTCACTCCATGCGTTTAAGATGGCTTCAGTTACATTTTCTTTCTTTTGTCTGGTTCAAAAATTGTTAATGTTTGAATAAGTTAGTATTTCACCCAAATATCACTGTATGAGTGGCTTCTTGAGAATATGGATGGTGATGTGATATCACTTAATATTCAGTACACAATAGAGCTATACAGAGATTGCCTGGCACACTTCAATAACTGGATCTAGTGCTACAGAAAAACCTGGGTTGGTTTAGGCAAGACTATTGTAACTCATTCCAGGTTTCTGACTGTGACTGGGGACCATGGAGCTCTGTTCTGGCTTATCACTCTTGTTTCTACAAAATAGGACTGATATATTTTGATAATGAAATAACTGTTCTGAGCTATTGCTAGATGCTGTGCCATGGATGGTTGGCTATGTAAAACATCAGTTTATAAAATTGTGCATCTATCAAACTGGGTGTAAACTGATGATTATTCTTCTTAGCAACGTTCTACTTTCCAAAATGTTCCCAAATATCCACCATCTTTCTTTTTCTGGACAGGAACTGCATTCCAAACCAGGTGGTAGCTGGGCCACAGCTTCCCCCCATTTTTATTTTGCACAATGGTGGTAAGTGTCTTTTGGGATCCAGAAACTTTTTTGGAAATTGAGATGATAGAGCATACTGAGTTTCTCTCTCTTTCAAAAAGATTAAACACAGCAAGGCAGGGAGAATAGTAGATTCCAGAGAAAGAGTTGTCAGGCACTAAAAAATTATATGGGACCTGAGACCAAAAAGACAAAGTTCAGTTCCTCTTGGAATTTTTACAGAGTACCAATATGGGTCACCTTTAGACCTATTTTCTTCCCAGAAAATGTCATGGACTTTTTGTTGCTTCTGACTCTTGAACACTTGTGATCTTTCTGCAGTGGTGACTGCTTGTTTGTTCTTCTGCCTCTCTTCCTGCAGTGACAGCATAGGAGTAAGGAGTTTGTGTGATTTTGTTAGGAGGAATAGTGGAACAAGTTTCTCAGAAATAATCCCAATATGTCGGGGTGGGTAGATATTTCAAAATGAACAAGGCTGTATGGTTATGTGCAGAAGTGCCCACTCCATCAATTTAAAATTTAAAACCACTGTTGGCAGCAGGAGCTAGAAGAGTTTCCTTACTATTGTCATTATTTTCATATATCTTTAGGAACTGATAACTATAATAAAAAACCTACATACAGTATGGCGTTTTGCACATCACAGATGAGGATAAGAAATGAAAATGTTTTTACCTAGACTACGGGTGTACTTTTCTTTGGGGATGGGGTGTTGTGTCTTCAAGCTACCGTACTTTGCTTTGGAATGGTAAAGCGTGCATTTCAACTGGGTTTTAAGTGTAACCACTTAAAAGAGTGGTTCCAGAGATTGTGTGTGTGTGCATGCACATACCCATGGATGCTTCTATGTGGGTATTTTTGCTTCTCAGTGTATATGATTCCCTGATTATGAGTGTTCTGCAAAAGGGATATCAAATGTATGTGTGATTTGACATCAGGAGTTCAGCTTCTCCCCACTCCTTGCATCCATTTCTCTGGCCAGCTCTCTTGCCTCTGAGCCACGTCAGTTTTTTTCTAGGGAAATTGGATTTGGAGCAAAAATCTGTGGATTTGTTTTTGTATCTGGGAGTTTAACCCTCAGCCTCAAACAATAGTTTTTAGACTAACATCAATAATTTGCTTGCAGAAAATAATGTTTTGAGACTTTAAATCCACACCATAGCAACTGTTTGAAGAGAGAGCATCCACAAACTTTTCTCAAGATTTCTGAAGTGCCCAACGATCCAAAAAGATGCTCTCTCTCAGACAGCTCTCAGGAAAGGCATACAGCTTGCATAAACATTTGATATCGTTGACTTGACCTGCAATGGGTGGGCTCCCTCCTTGCCTCCTCAGCGGATGTCCAGGACAACCCCTTTGTTCTTCCAAATTGGTTCTACATCTCATCAGTTTGTCTGCTTCTTCTTCCTCTTCATTCCTCTTGTTGCTTTCTCATCGCCCTCCAGTCCATCCAATGCAATCCACTAACTGCTGTGGCTCTTAAAAGTCACTTGCTGGTTCTTTTATTTCTTTGCCTGTGGGATTCTTTGTCTTTTAATTGTATACTTTCTCTTTACTTCTGTCCACATTTTGTCTGTTTCTCTTCAGGGTGACAATTGGCCTCCCACTGCCATGGGAATCTTCTTCCTTTGATCCCAATGCTAGCAGGGCTCATATGTATGTTCTTACTACTCTGTGGTTAGAGGCATGCTCTGATCTCACTTCTACCTAGCAAGTTCACAAAAGAGGAGAAAAATACCTGTTTCATAGCTTTAGCAGTGGAGGCTGAGCGCTTGCTTGGTAAACAGGCAGCCACCATGCATCTGCTTCATTGCTGCCCTATTCAGTGGCCAGTTGTAATTTAGGGCATATCGTTAAGGATTTAACTTACATTATTTGTGGTGTGTAAAAGGGTATTTATACATTCAGGATTAGCATCTGAGAGGGGAGACAGAATGGATGGGGGTTGGCATTCTATATGTGCAGGCCACCATGCAAAACAATTAAAGGAAAAAGGGCATATGAGCACCCCAGAATAGCAAATTGCCACCTAAAAAAATAAGTTGACCCACTGGTCTCAACCACTCATTGAACAAAGGACTAGAAGGTATTGTCTTAGAGTCAGGGAGCATAACTTTATTTCCTACTGAGTGTCCATACAACTTATAGAGAAGGACTTGCTTGTTCAGAGATGTCTCAGAACTTAAAGATCCAGCCTTCCCCCATTGGTAATGATTCTCTCACTTTTGGCTCAACCCAAACTTCAGGGAGCTTGAAGGAGATGGAGCCTCCCTTGTAAACTGCAGGCCTGAACAAAATGTGGGTGTGTCAATTCTTGGTAATAACGTCAACTGCTCCCCTCCTGTACAGTCTAATACTTCTTAGTTAAATCTCTAATTTGCATTCCATTTTCAAAGTACAGGACTTCCAGACAAGCCTTAGAAGACATCATTGTTTATAGTTCACAGCCTTCAAATTCTCAGAACCACTAGGAGAAGGTTCTTATTACAATAGGCAGAGCTCCTTAACATTTGGCTGTCTCCTTTTAGAAATGCTTGAGGGGAGAAGGAATATAAACAAGCTCAGATGGTTCTGTTCTTTCTTTCAGGAACTGGATAGAATAAGATTAGCAATTCTTGACAACATGTTCAGTGCATTGTTGGTTGAACTCCCTATAACTCAATGCCTCTTGAGGGTGTTTTGTTAACAAGGTAGTGAAGCCCAAAGGAGAAGCTGGTAGGAAGATGTTACCACTTGGGCTACATCTAGTAAGCCTAATTAACTGTCACACATCTCAGCTGGTAGAGTGTGTTGGAACATGCCCACTATAGGTCCATGAGTTACTGAATAAAGTGACAAAAGAGGTAGGAGAGGTACCAGCAAATAGGCCAACCCCTTTCATTTTAGAGAACCATTTAGAGAGTTTGAGTGATTTATCCATTCCTACATAACATCTAGGCCTGTAATTCCAGAGTGACCTATGATTGTTCTCTAATTGTACTTGCCTGAGCCCTCTGAATGCAGCCTGAGCACACACATACACACCCTCCTTCCCTACCCCAGCTGAAGTAGGAAGGGCACTTGGGGGATATTGGAGGTTAAAGGGTGAAATTAAAACTAAAGTCACCATCTCACTGTTTTATACCTTCAAACTTGTAAAAATAATTAGGTGATTTTTACATTTGTTTTTAAGAGGAAAGATGGGATGTCTTAAATCTGAATCTTGCCTTTTGCCTTTGAACCAGTTCCCCAAAGCTGTCACTGCCTTATCTGATGATATTACATTTCTACCAGCCCCATCCTCAATGACCTCTAGAGAAATAAAAAAAAAAAAGTATGTTTCCCTGACCACAAGGAGGTTGCCTGTTGGCTACAGGTTAAGCAGGGTTTTTTTTTTTTTTTTGAGAGAGAGAGTGCTGGCAATCAATGTATAATTTTGGAAGCATCTGTTTTCTAAGCAGTAATGCTAAGAAAGTCCTCTTTCCCCTTGGGGATGTGTGCATAATATCATAGCAAAAATGACAGCAGTCCCAATATCCATAAATACCTTTCCTTCTAAACATAGCATTGGTCAAATGAAATTCTTATACTGGACTTGCTGTGAAGAGAGGCTGCTTGACCAAATTGCTGGCCCCTGTGCTGCCTTCTTTCCCTCCCATTGGAGCCTTTCCCCCAGTGGCAGCATGGCAGAGTTGCTAATAAAGTAGCAACCTTGACACAGGTGTGGGAGGAGAAGAGAGGAGATGTGTGTTTTGGGGGTTCTGTAGCTATCAACAAATGAAGAAGTGCAGCAGTCAAAACAAAGAAGGTGTTTTTCCTTCAGAGGGAATGCATGGTCCAGAGGAAGAAGAATATGGAGGCTCAACAAGGCAAAGCACAACGTGGAAAGGGGCAAGAGCTCTACATGCTGGCCATTAACAGAGAAGAAAAAAGCAAAAGAAATCCCAGAGAGATTACACTGTAATAGTAATAGTAATTATCATAGTAATAGAATAGAGTATACTGTAGAACAAACATTGTAATAGTAATTGTCATAGTAATAATATAGAAATAATAGCAATAGAACAGAATATAGGATAGAGGTAATAAGAAGCACTCACATATAGATTTATATGTTTCACTTATCACTTTTATATCTTTGTTTTGAAAAACAAAACATCTCCCCAACCCTTATAGGGAGGTGTAAAGGAACCACCTGGTCCAGGGTCCAGGGCTTTTGTGCCTCTCTTGAGTCTGGGTCAATCTGGTTGGGTATGGTTTAAAAAAGAACCCATGACACTCTCCATTCTTTTTCATTAGAAGAAGTAATGCTGGAGGGTATAGAAGATCTGAACATCTCAAAGAACTTGTCATACATTAATATATTATTTATATATATATAAATATATATATATATATATATATATATATATATATATACACACACACCATACACACAGACACATTGTCTTTGAAACGTCTAACCAAGTGAGCTGGCATTTATATTTTGGTGCACTAGAAGAGGGATTTCCAAATTCCCTGCCATTATGGTAGAATTTCTACAATGAACTGGTCTGTTGAGGAACTAAAAGATCCTGGGTCATACTCTAGGGTGTAGCTACTAAACAGATATTCCTCTTTGTTTTTTTTTTGCATAAAAAGTCCCCAAAGTCCATCATTTAGAGTCTGGAATGTAATCCTGATTCAAGGATGAAAGTTAAGTAGAATGCTGGTTCAGCCCAGGAGTGCTATCTCACTGGATGGTTCTTGTGAAGCAGATATTAAATTCTTCTTCTTCTTCTAAGGAAGTGACAGAGGCCAAACTAAATCAGGTTAAGCAGAATGCTCATAATTATCACCAGCAGCCCTGGCTGTGTCTCCACACTCTCACTGCCTCCAGTTGCACTCATTGCCTTCTCTGCAGCCGTGGCCCTCATTGTGATGTGCATTGCTATGGTTTGGGAATGAGACTACTCAAGTTCTCCACTAGGCAATAGTAGGTGGGCTAAACTGGAGGAGGAGTTGAGGAGGAGCCAGGGTAGAAATGATCTTAGCTGTCAGAACTGATTGTTGCCTAATTTGGATAATAGTCCTGGATCAGTCTGCTTCTGAGCACACACCTAGCCTGAGATTTTGCACAAACTTAACTCCCACTCTTCTCATAAAAAACCACATTCCTAGTTTCTCTTTATTTTCTAAATTTCAGTGGGCCAATTTATACATATATTTTAACATTACCAATCACCTCTAAAACCATCAACTGATCCCAGCCTCCCCTTCACATGCCCGTTTTAAAGCAGGCACTCAGTATAGAGTAGTGGTTTGCTGTATCTCAGCTGCTCCTCTGATCAAATTCAGTGTTTGCACTCTTTCATATGTCCCCATTGTTTCCCACTGTGAGAGAAGATAGTTTACAGTAGGCAATGCACCTTTATAAGTCAATTGTTCACAGTTTGCTTACCAAGTATTCAATTTATTAATGTGTTCTCATATTGACTTTCTGTCCAAATAGCCTTCCAGGACAGATACAACAAGCTCTGCAGAGTTCAGCATTGCAAGAAATGGAAAGGTTATCCTTAATACAATTTCAGGTACATCGTTGTTGAGGTAGAACTGCCTCTGCTGCAGAGCCCAATACAGATGACACTGAGAGATCTCACAGATCCAAAGCTGGCTCTGGAGCAGTACAAAGACTCCTAAGAGACAGGCTCTAAGACTAGGACTTTCAGTTTGGTGAAAACTTGGAGTTCTGCTATTTGAACACAGGGTTGTTTGAAAGGGAACCTTGGAATGTGGTTCTTCCTCAAATATTGCACGATATTTGCCTAAGCGAGGATGCCATATTGCTAATGTAATTGTATATTATTCATACTTGCATATTGAATTTTCACTTTACATATTATAATTCATATTTGATCTCATTATTACACTTTCCTAGACCACTACACCCACCTGGGAGTTGTTAGGCAGAGTATTTAGCCTAGTTTTATTTTTCAATCCATGCTGTTGCTCTCAGAGGTGTTGTTAAGTCAAGAGTTTGATGTTTTATATTTTTAATTGTTCCTGCACCTCAGAGAGCTCATTAGATTCCTGGTATTTGGGGCTGTGTTTATATAAACTTGGAATGTGTTACATACTGTAGATAAGTTGTGGGTAGTACTTCCTTAGGTATGGAATTATGGAGAAGAAAACTATTAAACTCTGATGAGTAATATCAGTCAAGTCAAGAAAACTTGTCACTGGCTGAAATTAATAGAAATTCTAATGGGTGAACCTGGATAATTTTATTTAAACCTCTGAGATGTTTAGGTACGATGTGACATAGTATCTAGCTAAGCCATACCATGAGAAGTTAAATTTGTTTTGCCCCATTGGCTCCAATAAGAATCAACTAATTTTGATCCTAACATAACGGTGCTGTGTTTGGCCAGTAGATAAAAATGTATCGGCCAATTTACACAGATGAACATATGGAAGTACAAAGGAATGCATCGTGGGTTTCTAACAGAGCAAAATGGTGTGATCTGTCCAAGTGGACTGTCACAGTTTCTATAGGTAGCATTGAATGGAGCCTTCTAGCATCCATTATTCTCCACTCCAAAATATTTAAGCAACAAATCTCCCCCCAAAATTGAATGCCATGTATTTTCCAAAAAAATAACTGAAATATATGTAAATGCCAGGACAAAGCTCTGAAAAGAACAAAATTCAGGGATTCTTACAAGGAAGACATTTCCTTGTCACCATCTTAGTCCCTGTGGGCATTCAGCTCTATTGAAAAGGAGGTTCAGCTATAACAAAGCAATTGGCTGACTGCCAGTGCATGGACCCAACCCTTTCCTCAGTTTGAAAACTGGAAAAAATAGAAACATCCCTCCATGATTTGGACACTTATTTTTTCAACCTTTGTTTCTTAAGTCATGCTCCCGAACTGAGGACAAGTTGGCATGTTGACATGAACCTGGTTAAGCCCACATCCAGCCCCAATTGGGTGAAACCCTACAACCCTCACACACCCTGGATATAGACAGACATGCAGATCCCTGGAGATGTGGAATGGAATCTCATTATGAGGATACACTGCATAATTTAGCTTCAGATACAGTTTGCGCCAAAACAGCATAATCAGCACAATCCATATGTGTTGGAAAGTAATGCTCATGGAGATCAGTGGGACTTATTTCCAAGGAACTGTGCGTAGGACTGTGGTCTCATAATAGGACAGATAGCTGAATAACCATGTATAGAAATATACCAGTTGTGCTATATTTCAGATGAACAACTTTTTTTTTCCTCTGGAGGGCAGCAGGATAGTTTGTGGGGGGACATATACATATAGGGGGTATAACATATAGGGGGTACAACATATACATATAGGGGGTACAACATATAGGGGGTACAACATATACATATAGGGGATACAACTTTTTTCTAACACCCTCCTTTTACCACTCAGCAAAACACAGAGAAAAGCAGCTTGCTCTCACCAAAGTCTGACCTGATCTAGTTCATATATCTTTTGCAGTCATGCCAAGGGCTGTGTGCAGTCCTAGAGCCTCAAGTTGCCCACATCTAAAGTATATCTAAAAGAAAGATTTAAGTCTGTCTATTTTTTGCTCAGAATTGTGATTTTTAAAAAAATCATTCATATTTCTAATATGAAAGAAAGCCTTGAGAAAGTGACACACTATATCATTTGTCATCATATAAAATAATAAAAAATAGTAAATGAGGTCTGGTGGTATAAGGAATGAAGCTATGGATAAGGTAATATTCCATGCTGATTCTTTTTCTTAGTTAGAAATAAAATGGTATGTTAGATCATGGCAGAGAATTCTTTTTCTTCCCATCTTAGAAAATGAATTGCTGAAGAGCTTGATATTCAGCAGAAGGTCCTGACTGATTTTAGTTTGATGGACTATAGTATCATAGGGTGTAATAGCCTCATTATTATTGATAGAAATGCAGTTCTGATAACTCCTTCAGAATGATCAGATTATACAGATAAAGCTGACATAAGTATTCCTGGGTCACACTAGATGTGCCAAGTATCTTTTAAAGCCAAAACATAGCTTTAATTGGGAGAGTGTTAAAATCAGAGCCAACTGTTGCTCCATGAGTTGAAATATTCACGGTTGTCATTACCAGTGTTTGTCTCTATTAAGGTTTTATTTGCTTTGACTTAGCCCTGCTTGCTTTGACGTTTCTGTTTTGCCAGCTTTGCAGGTTTCAGTGGGTTTCATTTGCTTCAAGTTATCTGAGATGACAGCTCTGCAAAGAACATATTAAAATAAAATTCTACTCTATGATTTATCACCAACTTGCCTAATTAAATCAAGTCTCCAGCTTCCCCCAGTGCTGTTAAGGATAAATTGTTACAAGTCTACAGTCTGCTAAGAACAATCAAATAAATGTATTAATTGTTGTTTCTGGGGAACTTAAATGAATGAGAGACTTGGCAGAAGCAGAAAGTTTAAATCTGCTGGCAAGAACAAAAGTGCTCCTGTATATACAGTATAGATCCATATATAGATCCCCATTGGGGGAGATGGGCAGTGATACAAATTCAAATCAATCAATCAATCAATCTATCAATCAGTTTTTGCCATTTAGTCTTCCATATTTTCAGTAATAGCTGTACAACTTCTCACAAAGGCCTATCAGGTTTGTTCTTTATCCAAGTTTTTTCCTTTTTTTGTAGTGGTTAAGGCATCAGGCTAAAAACTGGGAGACTGTGAGTTCTAGTCCTGCATTAGGCACAAAGCCAGCTGGGTGACCTTGGGCCAGTCACTTTCTCTCAGTCCTAGGAAGGAGGCAATGGGAAGCCACTTCTGAAATTTTGCAGGGACTTGTCCAGGCAGTTGCCACGAGTCAAGACTAGCTTGAAGGCACAATAATAATAATAGATATGTAATTCCCCCAACCCCCTGGTTCCTTTTTAAACCAGGAGAGTGCAACTTTTAGCTTTATTGTAAACCACCCAGAGTCGCTCTTTTGGGGGGAGATGGGTGGTGGCAAAATTTGATAAATAAATAAACAAACAAACTTTGTCCAGGCAGAGGACCAGACTTGGCCTTTACTAGTTAGGCTGATGGCTGCACCTCCAAGATCTGCAAAAAACAAATCAAGACAAAAATGTCATAGTCTATGAAGAGGATTAAACCCAGGCATCTGGTTTTTTTAACTGGCCTTACCAGCCAAGCCAAAAATCATAATTACCAATCCCCTTCTCTCCAAGCAACCCCTCCATTTGAAGGGTTGTTGAGAAGCATGTTGGCTTGTGTGCCAGTATTTAAAGATTCCTACTTTTGTTACTTTCCTCAATCGTTTTTCTACTCTGGAGCACGAGGGGACCATATTAGGCTACTTTGGTCCTGCATGGTCAGGGCCCTAAATATAAGGTTCATTTGTTCACAGATACCACACAATTCTCAAACCTACTAGCCTTAGAACTGGGAATGTGGCAGGAAGATATTATTCCATCTCTACTGTTTCAAAGCTGGGAGGTACTGTAATACAGTTCTGGTCAGACAGCAGATAGAGCCCTGCTTGCTAACCTCTGGATCACAGTTTTTTGTCATTGCTTTTCCCCAGTAAATTAAAAGGGAAAGACCATGACAAATTATGAATTCAGAAACTGTAGGTTGCAATGTTTGTTGATGATCAGTTTTCCTATATTGCACAATACAAATAAAAAGCTAACAGTAATGCACTGTGACCCTTGAATGTCACATTCTGCTAATTGTGGCATCAGATACACCTTCTGGTAGATAGATGGTTTTGAGAAATCACAAGAGAAAGAAAAACACTGCTTCTAAGTGTAACTGAAATACTACCCCCTCCCTCACCGCCAGCCAAAACTGTTTTGCATGGCACTGCAGTTATCGGTGAGCTGTGCTGTATTTGAGGTGGAACAAAAAAGGCTTTGTGGTGGAATTCTGAATACGGTACATTAGGAATCTGGTAAGGAAAAACTTAATGGCTGGTAATGGCTTAGTAACAAGTTTCTAAATAAGTAGCTTAGTCTCTCTGAGTATTTTTAGTAAATGGATTTGGGAACATTGCAAAAGTAATCCCCAATGGCCAATTAAAGTCTCTTAATTCAACAAAGGCATTGTAAACGGGGAGCTAGAGATACTGTAAATAAACATACATTTGAGAGAGGAATTTGAATAGCTAAACCAATAGAAAATCAGCTCTGATTTTCAGCTTTGTCAAATATCTCTCATAAATGGGGAGGGGGCAGTTGAAGAGAGAGGAACCCATACATGGTTAAGAACAATGTAATTTTCATTCTATTTCATGGCACTTATCTTGAGGAAAGTAAGAGAAATAATGTCTGTAGAAGAACTTCAAAGCTTTACTGGCGTTTCCTCTTCAAACTCAATATTATCAGTCCCTTCCTTCTTAATCTTCATAGTAGGAGGACAGCCATGTTAGTCTATAGTGGCAGAAAATTAGGAGGAGTCTGGTAGCACCTTTTCTGTTTAACAACCTTTAATTAAAGGCATAAGCTTTTGTGCACTTCGTCAGATGCATGAACCCCCCTCACTTCACCCCAGTTTAAATCCCACATCAGCCTAGCGACTCCCTGCATCTGATGAAGTGAACTGCAGCTCATGAAAGGTTATGCCTTTTGATGAAACATTTTAGTCACAAAAGGTGCTACCAGAATCCTTCTACTTAATCTTCAAGCAATGTCTACTAGGCGGTTATGAAAAACTCCGAAGCTAGAAATAGAGAAGAATGCAGGTATGTTTTATAACATATGAATGGCATTCCTTCCTTCCTCCCTTCCTTCCTTTACACTATGTTTTTTCATTCTGGGAGGAATGGTTGGGAGGTTAATCTTTGATGTGCCAATGAAGTGAAACATCTGGCTTTCCACTACAGTTAACTTTGCTGCTGTGCCTGCCCAATTTTGATCCTTACGAAAGCCCTGCCGAGTGTGCAAACTGTGCCTCAATTAAAAATGACTGAAGGGCACATACGGCAGATGAGTAGCAGCATGTGCACTGGGATTTGGTTTGATAAGTTTCCATCAAGCAAGAGGATCAAGTGCAAAGCAGACAACTATGGCTAATGCACTCATGAGCAAATATTTTATAAGTCAAGATCAGATCAAACAACAACAGTTTGAGAGGGCTTGTTGTTTTCCTGCAGTGTTTGTATTCAGGTCTGATTGAAGTAGTGGATGTCAAACAAACAACAAAAGCAACTTTTCTCAACAAGTGTGGGAACACTTTGTGAGGCCAAGGTGATATGGTCCATCTGGCCTGAGGATGGAAGGCATAGCACATGTCTAACATGCCAAGCTTCTGAATTAGCCTAGGCAGTTGTGCCATTAACAGTGTTAATCTTAGCAATCAGCTATTACTTAATTTATTTGATTTAGACATCACCTGATCCAACCGGCTCTGGGCTATTGTTTATGTTTTACTGTTATATTGTTAATTGTTTGTGTTTTACGATTGTTTATGTTTCCTTGCCATGAGAAGTGTCACCTGCTTTTCTGCAGATCCTACTGGTCCCCAAGACAGGAAGGATGCCAATTCTCTTTCCAGCAGGTAAATGTAAGGTTACTGTTATGCCCATGCGCATAACTCAAATTGGCTTTCATGCAGCAACTCCATTATACAGTGCTGAGGGGTCCCGTCCATTTGCTCTAAGCTATATTTGTTTGTCTGTAGAAACCTACCCTTTTCCAATTTCCGAAGCAAGGGGATGGCAGTCCAATCACTATCACAGGTCACTGTTATAATATAAAGTACATCAGTTAGAATGTTAAGCTCCCAGGGGATCTGCTTGACCAGATTACAGTGTGGCTGCAACTCAAATACTTTTGTCAAGGTATTATTTTCTAGTTCTAGATAAGCTTCATTGGCTTAGATCAGGTTTCTCCAACCTAGTGCTCTCCAGGTGTGTGAGATTTGCGATTGAAGACATTTGCCACAGATTGATTTCTTTCTTGCTTTCTTTAGAGTGGAATGGCATGATTCCCCAATGCAAACTTTATCACTGTACAGTTGGCATGCAGTGGGTAACTACAAGGGGCAGGACCTTTTCTGTTGTAGTACCAACTTATGAATGGTCTCCTTATAGAATTCTGCCTGGTTCCATATTTAACATTCTTGGCTTTTACAGAAATGCAAGATAACATTACATGAGAATTTCAGATGTTGGAAGTATGATCTTACCTAATTAAATCTACCTCAAGAACCTACTTCAAGATAACGATGTTTGACCCAAGAATACTTTATGCCTTGAGAGAGTAGATGGTGTTAGCTAAAGTTATCTGCTTATAAAGATGTCAAACATGAGATGTGAATTACAGGTAGTCCTCATTTAGCAACTGCCTCATTTAGTGACCATTTGCAGCTATGACAGTGATGAAAAAGTACGATCATAAGTGCAGTCATGGTTTCACTTAGTGACCAAGTTGCTTGTCCCAATTGTGGTCGCAAAAACAAAGACTACCTGTATTATGTAAAAGATTAGGAAAAAAGTATTAGGAGATCTGAAGTACCCAGTGTGGTACTTTAAAATGGACCGCTAATACCCTCTTAGTTTTGTAAGGTTCAGATAAACAGGTAGTTCTCATTTAGCGACCACAACTGGGACCAGCAACTTGGTTGTTAACCAAAGCAGTTGCTAAGTGAAACTGAGAGTGTGCTTATGATCTTACTTCAGCTTTCCTTTGCTTTACAGATCTGTGAAGGTCATAAATGCAATGATTGGTTGCAAAATTACTTTTTCATCACTGTTGTAACTGCGAATGGTTGCCGTATGAAGCAGTTGCTAAATGAGGACTACCTGTAGATTTGGAAAGCAGCTGCCTTGATGTAGAAATGCTACTGTAATCTTTTGATACCATTTTACCCTGTAATAGATCTGTGTGATACTACAATAAAAGGAATACATCTTTTGCCTCCGATAATGATTGAAAAACAAAAATGCTGTGTTTAAGACCCCACAGACACATACACCCCTAGGAAAGTGTGATAGTGTACCAGAGTGTGTCCAGTAATTGCTAAGTAAACAGCTTGCTTAAAACAGAGTTACACAAGGACTTTTTGAATACAGAACAGTCACTTATATGGACTCATGAAAATCTGGCTTTTGATGAACAACTTTGCTAAGGGCTGAGAGCAGTTGGGCTTCTTTGGATGTGATATGAATAGAACTGATCACCTTTTATTTTTTTCTTACTACCGATGCTTTCATCACTCTTTCGCTGTGGCTTTAATTAGACTGTTGTGACATTTTCATCATCATCATCATCATCATCATCATCATCATCATCATCATCATCACAATTATTAATTTTTTAATGAACTACTTTGACTTTATACGAAGGCAAGTAGAATATCTGCTTCATTTTTTAACCAATGGCCTTTTATGTGCTCCTTAACTACCATTACATTTTCTCTTTTATTATCAGCTTACACAGAAAAAGTATGGATCTGAAAAAGTGCCTTTGAAAAGCTGAAGGGACTGCATGGCACACTTGTTCAGAAAAGGGGTTTTTTTGTTGTCTTCCCTTTGTTGTCTTCTTTTTCTTTAATGATTAACCAATTCTGTTTCTGTTGTTAAAATAGCTTCAAATAACCAACCAAATCTGCTTGTAATCAGCAACTTTAGCAATTGGAGACCCCACACCGTTCTTTCTGGAGCATTTATTTTCCTTGGCTACTCTTTTATTAAGAGTAGGAACTTCAAATCTGAGACAACTACACACAGAATAATAAAAAAAAAACTACATTACATACCAAGTCTGCTGCATCCATGAAATATTCTACGTAATGCACATGGATATGTTGTGGTGTCATTTTTACTTCCAGATTTAACCTTGCGTTAGGTAAAGGTAAAGGTTTCCCTTGACTTTAAGTCCAGTCATGTCCGACTCTAGGGGGCGGTGCTCATCTCTGTTTCAAAGCCGAAGAGCCGGCGTTTGTCCATAGACACTTCCATGGTCATGTGGCCGGCATGACTACACGGAACGCTGTTACCTGCCCGCCGAAGCGGTACCTATTAATCGATTCACATTTGCATGTTTTCAAACTGCTAGGTTGGCAGGAGCTGGGACTAGCAACGGGAGCTCACCCTGTCACGTGGTTTCGAACCGCAATCGGCAAGCTCAGCAGCTCAGCGGTTTAACCCACAGCGCCACTGCGTCCCTCTCAACCTTGCGTTAGTATGCAGCAAATGAGAAATCTCCTCTGTGCAAATATTTCCCAGTGCACAGTGGTACACGCTAAGAAAGGACAAATTAGTTTGGGATTTCAATGATGCTGAAACAATTTTTCTCCATGCTTTGGAAAGGTGTTATAAAGAGGCAATAAAGCACATTGTTAATCATGATATCCAGCCCTATAAATGCTTTTATAGATTCTTTTAAAATATTAGTGTTCCAAATGAAACTGGACGTGCTACTGATTTCTGTTCAGTTCAGTGCAGGCCGATGTGTGTACCTGCTTTCCTTGTATAACTTCAACATCCTTGTTATTGTTACATATTTTGAGGGAATTGCGATTGAAAACTGGGAACCCCACTTGCACAAGCCACCTAAACTGTCTTCTGGCTGGTAGCCTGTACTGATATCTGAAAGGCTTGTAAATGTTAGCTTATGTCAACTCTACCCACAATATAGGTGAAGGCAGGCTCCACTTAGGTTGTATCCTGGCCCCATCCCCAGGCTGTGCCTTTCTCCCATCCATTTGTTTTAAATTAGTTATAACCTGGATATGCTCAGCTGCCCTGACCAAGATATCCTATTAGAGAGGGTCAAACGTGTTCAGGCGCTTTCCCTGCTTGGAATGACCTGGAAATAATCTATCTATTTTTCATCCTAAAGACAGAAATGATTGTTTCATAAGTCATTTGGGGAAAAAAAATTCTCTCTGCCACCTTCTTACCAGTGTCCTCCCCACCCTTCCCTGTATTTATCTGCAAATGGAGATGGGCAATAACACTGTGGTGAGCCAGACAGAGGGAGGTTTTTTTTTAAAGCCTTTCCCCATATTCTGAAGTGTTGTAGAGGAGCAGTGATGCTTGGGAATTGCATCAGGAAGACAAAATGGCGGGAGAAAGGCATTGTTGGGGGCAGGCTGTCATCATTCCTGGTAAGTTAGCAAAAGGAATGATGTGGAAACTGTTTGGGAGGCAGGGAGAGTACTCAGGGACCGTGGAAGTGGCCTTGAGGAGGAGAGGAGATGTCTGGGATGGCAGTCAGGTAAGCAGAGAATCCTTTTTTCAGCTGGGGTATTGATCTGAGCTGGATAAGGACAGAGAGCTTAAAAGATTGCTTTTCTATGGTAGGGTTTATTTTTGAGTCAGTCTCAAGAAGATATCCCTAATCATGATTTCTGAAGTCCAAACCTGATCCTGAGATCAAGCAGCATCAAGCAAACTGTAGTTCAAAAGATGTGTACCTCCACATAAAACACTCCTCCATATATCTGCCTGTACCTGCATATGCCAGGACACTGCAAAAGGAGGGTTTGCTATGATGATTGACAACTGCAAAGAAATTTGGCAGGAATAACTTCTAGCCACGTTACTAAAATTTTCCTTGCCTTTGAGTGCTGCTTTGCACAGAGATATGGAAAAAAACAGAAGGATCCCTGTCCCACCTCAATGCTAAGCCTTAAAGTCAAGCAGAGAAGCAACCCATAGATCACTATTCCTAATTATAATGTGTTCTTAAAAAAATTGTGTTCAGATCTTGAGGCTATTTCCTGGGAAAGTGCTAAATCATTAAAAACAGTGTTGAAAGAAACCGTTGTATCTTCTTTAGCTATGGTGTCATCAGCAGAGTGCTCAGTCTGTATTTTCCTTTCCTTCCTCACTTTGTGGGAAGCTGCTCTGGGCTTATAGAGGTCTTGTTTGATAATGGTATTTGTGTGGCCATTTAGAGGACAAATGGGACAACTTATTTCTCTTAGAGGGCCAAACTGTCCCTGGGCAAGTGCATTAGGGGGGCAGACCATCTGTACAAGGAACTATGGCCCTACAGACATGAGGTTCTTAATGAGTCACTCTCACACACACACTGCACACACATACTGTTTACAGTATCATTTTGCATCTAGTTACCAAATTTGCCCTGTGGTTCTTTATTTCTCTAAAACCTTCTACAATGTTATGGGAACTGAAGTCCCACATACCTGAAGGGTACTGGATCAGAGAAGGCTGCTCTAATATTTCATCTTAGACTTTTCATAGAAGAGGAGTAGCTTCTGACATTTAAAATATAGTACATAAAACGAAACAATCATAGCACAAATAATCTATGCAATTTCATCTCCAAGGGGGAGAGAAGCTAGTTAGAAACCTGTCTTAGATGAGGTGTGTATGAATGTCTGCGTGTACAACATGGGGCAGGCAGGAACAGAATATGAACACTAAAACTACTTCAAAAGATTTTCAGCAAAGAATATAGAAACTGGCTGATCTCTTGGGAAGTGTCTCTTATCTCTTGCACATAAGGAGAGATTGGCTTAACAGGCAAATGTGCTAATGGAGGGGAGGGGGGATGTGGACACAGTGAGGCACTCTGGGGAAGCATGTGGCATCCACCAGCCAATTATCACTGGAAATACAGTTTGTACCTCTAATAAGATTCCCTTACCCTGAAACTGGTGAAATGTTCTTATTCTGAAAGAGTAATTAAAATCAGAGGTTGGAGAACTGGAGTCAGCTATTTTAGAAGGTTGTACTGCTAAATATTCTAGGCCTAAAATCATAGAATCACAGATTGGAAAGTATCTCGGAAATCATCTAGTCCAACCCTCTGCCCAGTGTGTTTGTTGTTTATTCGTTTAGTCGCTTCCGACTCTTCGTGACTTCATGGACCAGCCCACGCCAGAGCTTCCTGTCGGTCGTCAACACCCCCAGCTCCCCCAGGGACGAGTCCGTCACCTCTAGAATATCATCCATCCATCTTGCCCTTGGTCGGCCCCTCTTCCTTTTGCCTTCCACTCTCCCTAGCATCAGCATCTTCTCCAGGGTGTCCTGTCTTCTCATGATGTGGCCAAAGTATTTCAGTTTTGCCTTTAATATCATTCCCTCAAGTGAGCAGTCTGGCTTAATTTCCTGGAGGATGGACTGGTTGGATCTTCTTGCAGTCCAAGGCACTCTCAGAATTTTCCTCCAACACCACAGTTCAAAAGCATCGATCTTCCTTCGCTCAGCCTTCCTTATGGTCCAGCTCTCGCAGCCATATGTTACTACGGGGAACACCATTGCTTTAACTATGCGGACCTTTGTTGTCAGTGTGATGTCTCTGCTCTTAACTATTTTATCGAGATTTGTCATTGCTCTTCTTCCAAGGATTAAGCGTCTTCTGATTTCCTGACTGCAGTCAGCATCTGCAGTAATCTTCGCACCTAGGAATACAAAGTCTTTCACTGCTTCTACATTTTCTCCCTCTATTTGCCAGTTATCAATCAAGCTGGTTGCCATAATCTTGGTTTTTTTGAGGTTTAGCTGCAAGCCAGCTTTTGCACTTTCTTCTTTCACCTTCATCATAAGGCTCCTCAGTTCCTCTTCACTTTCAGCCATCAAAGTGGTATCATCTGCATATCTGAGATTGTTAATGTTTCTTCCAGAGATTTTAACTCCAGCCTTGGATTCCTCAAGGCCAGCTTGTCGCATGATGTGTTCTGCGTACAAGTTGAATAGGTAGGGTGAGAGTATACAGCCCTGCCGTACTCCTTTCCCAATCTTAAACCAGTCTGTTGTTCCGTGGTCTGTTCTTACTGTTGCTACTTGGTCGTTATACAGATTCTTCAGGACGCATACAAGATGACTTGGTATCCCCATACCGCTAAGAACTTGCCACAATTTGTTATGGTCCACACAGTCAAAGGCTTTAGAATAGTCAATAAAACAGAACTAGATGTTTTTCTGAAACTCCCTGGCTTTTTCCATTATCCAGTGGATATTGGCAATTTGGTCTCTAGTTCCTCTGCCTTTTCTAAACCCAGCTTGTACATCTGGCAATTCTCGCTCCATGAACTGCTGAAGTCTACCTTGCAGGATCTTGAGCATTACCTTACTGGCATGTGAAATGAGTGCCACTGTTCGATAGTTTGAACATTCTTTAGTGTTTCCCTTTTTTGGTATGGGGATATAAGTTGATTTTTTCCAGTCTGATGGCCATTCTTGTGTTTTCCAAATTTGCTGGCATATAGCATGCATTACCTTGACAGCATCATCTTGCAAGATTTTGAACAGTTCAGCTGGGATGCCGTCGTCTCCTGTTGCCTTGTTATTAGCAATGCTTCTTAAGGCCCACTCAACCTCACTCTTCAGGATGTCTGGCTCTAGCTCACCGACCACACTGTCAAAGCTATCCCCGATATTGTTATCCTTCCTATACAGGTTTTCTGTATATTCTTGCCACCTTTTCTTGATCTCTTCTTCTTCTGTTAGGTCCTTGCCATCTTTGTTTTTGGTCATACCCATTTTGGCCTGGAATTTACCTCCAATGTTTCTAATTTTCTGGAAGAGGTCTCTTGTCCTTCCTATTCTATTGTCTTCTTCCACTTCCGCGCATTGCTTGTTTAAAAATAATTCCTTATCTCTTCTGGCTAACCTCTGGAATTTTGCATTTAATTGGGCATATCTCCCCCTATCACTGTTGCCTTTTGCTTTCCTTCTTTCTTGGGCTACTTCTAGTGTCTCAGCAGACAGCCATTTTGCCTTCTTGGTTTTCTCTTTCTTTGGGATGTATTTTGTTGCCGCCTCCTGAACAATGCTGCCAACTTCTGTCCAGAGTTCTTCCGGGACCCTATCTACTAAGTCCAGTCCCTTAAATCTATTCTTCACCTCCACTGCATATTCCTTAGGAATATTAGTGAGCTCATATCTAGCTGATCTGTGGGTCTTCCCTAATCTCTTTAGTTTGATCCTAAATTGTGCAAGAAGAAGTTCGTGATCTGAACTACAGTCAGCTCCAGGCCTTGTTTTTACCGACTGTACAGATGTCTGCCACCTTTGGCTGCAAAGGATGTAATCAATCTGATTTCGGTGTTGTCCATCTGGTGAAGTCCATGTATAAAGCCGTCTCTTAGGTTGTTGGAAGAGAGTGTTTGTTATGCAGAGTGAATTGTCTTGGCAAAATTCTATCAGCCTGTGTCCTGCTTCGTTTTGTTCTTCCAGGCCATACTTACCTGTAATTCGAGGTGTCATTTGACTGCCCACCTTAGCATTCCAGTCTCCTGTGATGAAAATAACATCTCTTTTAGGCGTGTTGTCCAGTAGGTGCTGCAGATCCTCATAGAACTGCTCTACTTCAGCTTCTTCAGCATTTGTGGTTGGGGCGTATATTTGGATCACTGTGATGTTAGATGGCTTGCCCTGAATTCGAATTGAGATCATTCTGTCGTTTTTTGGGTTGTATCCAAGCACTGCTTTAGCCACTTTACTATTAATTATGAAGGCTACTCCATTTCTTCTGTGGTCCTCTTGTCCGCAGTAGTAGATCTGGTGGTCATTTGATGTGAAGTGGCCCATTCCGGTCCATTTCAGTTCACTGACGCCCAGAATGTCTATCTTTAATCTTGACATCTCACCAATAACCACATCCAATTTGCCCTGGCTCATAGATCTTACATTCCAGGTTCCGATGGTGTGTTGATCCTTAGAACATCGGATTCGCCGTTCACCACCAGCACCATCGGCCGCTAGCCGTCCTTTCGGCTTTGAGCTAGCTGCGTCATCACGTCTGGGGCTAGTTGAGCTCATCCTCTGTTCCTCCCCAGTAGCATTTTGACCATCTTCCGACCTGGGGGTCTCATCTTCCGATGGTATACCGACATATCTCTGGTTGTACTGATCCATTTAGTTTTCATGGCAAGAATACTGAGGTGGGTTGCCATTACCTTCCCCAGGGATCGCATTTAGTCTGACCTCTCTGTCATGACCTTCCCGTCTTGGGTGGCCCTTCATGGTTTAGCTCATGGCATCATTGAGGTGCTCAAGCTCCAGCACCACGACAAGGTAACGATCCTTTGCTGAAGCTGCCCAGTGTAGGAATCCTCATACTATCCCAGAAAAATGGTTGTCCAATGTTTTCTTGAAAACCTCAGTGATGAAGCACTCACCACTTCAGGAGGCAGACTACTTAATAGCTCTCACAGCCAGGAAATTTCAAGGTTGGATTTCTTTTTTTTAAGTCTCCACCCACAGGTTCTTGTCTTATCGTAACTCCACACTCTCTGCCCTGTGACATCCCTTCATGTATTGGAAGACTGCTATCAAGTCTCCCCTTAGCCTTCTCTTCTTTAGGCTAAACTTAACAAGTTCCTTTAACTGCTCTTCGTAGGATTTAGCCCCAAGCCCTTTACCATTGTTGTCTATCGTCTCTGTAATCTTTCCAGTTCCTCAGCATCCTTTTTGTATTGTGGCAACCAGAATAGGAGACAGTATTCCAGGTGTGGTCTGAGCAATGCAGTATAGAGAGGTACTGTCACTTCCCATAATCTTGACACTATACCTCTGTTGATACAACTCAGAACTGCATTGGCTCTTTTGGCAGCTGTGGCACATTGCTGGCTCATGCTTAATCTGTGACCTACTGAGACACCCAGATCCTTCTTGCAAATATTGCTTATCATGTACCAGTGCCTCTGGTTTTTCCTGCCTAAGTGCAGAAGCTTACTGCGATGACTGGAACACTCAACTTCCTATTAAATCTGACTTATAAGCAAGTACTTAGAATTCTCTTTAATGGTGTGTAGCATTCAGTACAAAGGAAAAAGTTGCAAATGGAAAAGCCCATGCTTTTCCCCCATTAAACATCTTCAGTGAATTCAATTCCCCCCCACTCCCCATCTCAGGTATGTACCCCTCCCTCTCGTGCCAGTTAGTGTAAGCATCTGCAGCTGTCTTCAAGGGCTCTTCGCAAATGACCTTGGCATTACAAGATAGCCCAAACAAAATGATTTCACACTCCAACAATGTTCCCCTCCCGTGCCTTCGACTCGCAAGAAGAATACACATGTTGACTTAAACATGAATGCGAGTCCAATCAATTGTTCTGAGAACATTTGATCTGGGAGCATGACACTTACATTTCTCACCATTGAGCAACATTTTGTTGGACAGGACTCAGTGTTCAAGTCTATCCAGATCCTTTTGAAACTTGAGACTATTTCTTGGGGTATTAGCAATCTCCCGTCCTGCGGCTTTTGTGTCATCTACACATTTTATGAACATCCCTTCCATTCTGTCATCTAAGTCATTTATTAAGAAGTTGAAGAGTACTTGGTCCAGGACAGAGCCCTGAGGTTCCCCACTGCATTTTTCCTTCTCTGTGGACATAGACCCATTAAGGACCATGTGATGGTTATGGTTGTTCAGCCAAGTGTGAATCCATCTAGTAATGGGACCATTCCTCCCACTTTATTGCAGTTTATCAAGAAGGAATCTATGGTCTACATTATCAAATGCCTTATTAAAGTCTAAACACTACATCTATAGCATTCCCTTGGTCCATTAATCTAGTCACACTGTCAAAGAAAACAATAAGATTTGTCTGGCACAACCTATCTTTACAAATCCATGCTGGCTTCTGGTAATAATCCTGTTAGTTTCTAACTGCTCACAAGCCTTCTGCTTGTTTATTTTTCTAGGATTTGCCCAAGTATTGATGACAAGATGATTGGTGTGTAGTTTCCTGTGTCCAGTTTTTTTCCTTTTTTAAAACACTGGAATAACGTTGGCTCATCTCCAGTCTTCTGGCACTTCCCCTGTGCTCCAGGATTTCTCAACGATTTCAGTCAGTGGTTCTAAGATGACATCCAGTCTTTTCTTTTTCACCCTAAGATGTAATCCAGCTGGTCTAGGAGACTTGAATTCATTCAAAACAACTAGGGTTTCTCTCACCAATTCTTTACCTATTTTGATCTGCATTTTCTTCTGCTCCCTACAGTACAGCTTCTGACAAGTCGGACCTCTTTTTCCTTTTATGAAAAAACAGGTGCAGGGTAGGAATTAAGCAGCTTAGCCTTTTCCCTGTTGTCATCATCTTGCCATTTTCTCCAGCCAGTGAGCCAACGGTTTCCTTGAGAAAAAGGAATTTTTTTTTTTTGTTATTTTGGCATGTGCTTATGCTGAACTTTAGCCTTCCTGAGCCCTCCCTTGCAGATCTGGGCTATTTTCTGATATTCTGCATTTAGTATATGCCCCTCTTTCTATTGTTTAAACTGGGTGGTCTGTAGTACAGATCTGGAACGATGTCATTTTTGTTCCTTTTCCCCTTAATATTGGCTATATTAATTGTTATGGATTGATTTCTTCTTACCCCAACTGATGTTTTATGTGTGTTGTTTTTTGCTTCTTCTGTCTTTCAGTTTTTTAAATATATATTTTAACATTGTTAGCTGCCCCGAATTATTAACTTGAGATGGGCAGCCATATAAATAAATTGAATAAATAAATAAGTAAGTAAGTAAATAAATAAATATTCATCCAGACCCTTTCAGCAGGATTTTCATCCTTGGGGTCATGAATTTCCATACATAGTCATTCTTTACATTTTCTCTATCTATCTATCTATCTATCTATCTATCTATCTATCTATCTATCTATCTATCTATCTATCAAAAGTTCTTGTGTCCTTGAGTTCTTCTTTATCTCTTTCCAGTTCAGCTTTCTGGGAGAAGACTGACAATTTTGGATGCCTGGTTCCAATTAAAAAAGCAGTAGCTGCTGACAGCCACAACACTGAATCTGCAATGTTTGCTGCATGTACTAATACAGTTTTTCAGCAAAGCAGACTTTTGTTCAGTGGGTGGCCTGAGAGTGATGAATTGATGTCAGCAGTGTGTTGCTCACCTGGATGGCAGAACCTAACAAATCTTGGCTGATCTCAGAAAGCTAAGCAGGGTCAGACCTAGTTAGATAGAAGACACCAGCCAATATCAGGACTATAGGTTGGGAAGTTTTAACAAATCCCAGAAGACGGTGGCAAACAACTTTTGTATTGCTGTCAAGAAAACTGCATGATCATGCCCACTTGGTCATTAGGAATCAAGGTCAACTTGAAAGAAATTGGCCTTTACTTTTTAGAGCTTGCCAGAGAGATGCATCTGGAATATTCTCCTCCCTTTTCTTCCAGCGAGGATAGGTTCATCAAATATAACAGAGCTTAACTTCTCTTGCAGGTATCATCCACCACAGAGAAGCCTTGAGAACGGATCTACTCTTCCACAAAGCTGCTCCCATAAAACCATCTTAATTGCTATCTATTTGTTCAACTGTACAGCGGAGGACCTGAAATGGAAGCCCAGGAATGTGGAAATAAATGCAAAGGAGTGTAACTAATAAGCTGAATGAAAGTGGAAAGCAGGAGGTACTTAAGTAAATCTAATGTTTTAAAATACTTTGTCATGCTCCCAGATCAAACGTTCTCAGAACAATTGGTTGGACTCGCATGCATGTTTCAGTCAACACGTGTATTATTCTTGTGAGTTGAAGGCACAGGAAGGGGAACATCACTGGAGTGTGAAATCATTTTGTTTGGACTATCTGGTAATGCCAAGGTCATTTGCGAGGAGCCGTTGAAGACAACTGCAGATGCTTACACTAACTGGCATGAGAGGGAGGGGTAAATAACTGGGATGGGGAGTGGGGGGGAATTTGAATTCACTGAAGATGTTTAAAGGGGGAAAAGCACAGGCTTTTCCATTCACAACTTTTTCCTTTGTACTGAATGCTACACACCATTAAAGAGAATTCTAAACAAATGCTTATGAGTCAGATTTAATAGGAAGTTGAGTGTTCCAGTCATCACATACTTATTTCGTGGAAGTTTCCACCACACACCTCTTTTCTCTGCCTTTGAGTTGTTTCTCTCATTGTTGCAAGATTATTATTCTATATTTTTAATTCATCCACAATGAATTAAATTCATAACTGAATTTGTTTCAAGATGACATTTGATGTAATTAAAATGACAAAAACACTATCATCCTGGTGAGATCCTTCCCTTCTTTTTTAATCAGATTGGATCTAGAACTTCAATTTGTAGAGCAATTCAAATGGAATGCAGTTCAGATCAACCCCATATTGTCTGTTCCTCACCAATTCTGTATCCTTAATGGCACCTGTGCTTTTTCTACCTGCCAAAAGGTTGGTATTGTCATAAGCACTGATGGTGAACAGGAGGGGGCCCCCTCCTGCTCACCATCAGTGCTCATGACCGGTATCTTACCTAAAAGGTTAATGAATTACTGATTTGATTTCTTTCTCATCCTGAAGTATCTGCAAGGAAACTTGTTGAAAACAATACATTGAAATGCAACTGAGATAGCTTATACCCCACATTCCTGATCCACAGATTCCTTCTCCCCAGATTAGATCTCCTTTGATCATTACAATCCCTAACCACATCTCAGCCCCCTCCCCTCCCCCACCATTGTTGGTAATAGGATAGAATTTATCTGATTATGTTATTCCGTTACAGTATTGGTGCTCACCTTGAGGACTGCAAGATTTTTCACTGGGGTATATTTAGTTTTTAGCTTAGGGCCATATTCCCATGGGATCAATCTGTTAAGGGCTTTATGGTAAGCATGTCTAAAGTAAGCAGTTCATACAACCAGAGCCAAAGTTAGGTGGGGACTCTTATCCTCTATCTGATACTTAAGTTTTGTTCTTTCAGGCATCCTCCTTCCCTCCCTTTCATAGTTTACTACTGGAAAGGGTCAAACAATTGAAGTGGGTCTTGCAGAAAGGTTTTGAAAGTAGTTTGAGGTGTGTATCACATTCAGCCCTGTAAAACTATAGGTTGTCCACCCCAGGCTAAATGGAGAGAAGGAGAATCAGATACTTCAGCTACAGTACATCACAAGTAAGTTGTTCACTAAAAGAACGGGGTGGTCCTTTGTGTCCTCCTCCTGTCCAGAACTGTAGGATTTGTCCACTGGAAGAATTTGGAAAAGCCATGTAAAAGAATTCTGCTTTGAAAGAATTGATAGCGCTTGGATGTTTCATTATGTGATCTGTTATCTTTACTCCAGTGATCAGCAATTTGGTGAATATAGATGCCATGCTGCATCCCAGCACCTCCACCCCCCCCCCCAAGATGGACTCCCAAACTCCTTTGAAAAGATCAGATCACATATCACACATTTTTAGCAATATATTTCATAAAATCTCAAAGGTCTAATGCAATATCCGAGCTGGAGGAGATATTGTGCAAGATAATGCAATGGTACCTGGGAGGTTAACCCCCCGCCCTCTATTTCAATCCTTTTCCAAAACTTCAAATCTTTAATTTGGCAGGTGTTACCTTTGAAGCCTGAAGAGAGGCAGAAAGAGTTACTCAGCTTTATAGCTGATGGATGATGATGCCATCCATTCAATCGTGTCTGTTTCTCAGTGGTTCTACAGACCAGCTCTCTCCACATCTTCTGGTCTTGTACAGCTTCTTTTAGTAGTTTTATGCTCTGGCCAGTGTTGGCTTTGATGGTGTCTATCCACCATGTTTTCTGGTGGCCTTGTTTCCTTTCACTACTGACCATTCTGATCATATAGCTGATTGCAGACCCCCAAATTCCCTACATTGATAACTGTCTCCTGAACTATTTATCTCCTTCCTATTGATGAGGATCTGAAAAATGAAACTGGATTCCAGTTGTACATCAGGAACTCTAGTGCAATTTGTGTCAAACAAATACTGTATATACCTTCCCCCCAATTCAATACTAATTGCTTTGTGTTGGGTCCCAACTCTATGCCTTGATTGAATCATGAGCAATCTAAAACTTCTTGGTCTTTAACCAGTAGCTTTGTTAGTTTGCTTTATATTACCATTTGTGTAATTACCACAAATATTGTTAATGGCAAAATCTGACAGAATGTACTCAAATTCTTTCCATCAGCTTAGCAAACTGGACTTTTAATGGTTATCTTAAGAAGGCATAGTATTAACTAGAATTTGGAACAAATTAATATAACTTTTCCATCAAGTTGTAAATTGTACCAGTCCTCATTAATTTTATAAAGTAGATTTTTTTTGCATTCTATTTTATAGAATGAGTACAAGTTTGGGACTAGCTAGAATGTTTGCCTTGGTATTACTTGATTATTATTTTTTTAACCTACTATGCTAGGAAATTTTGGAATTTAACTATGTGGTTTAATCCATTGCCAAGAAGAACTCTTAGAGAAAATTCAGATATTATTCTGAATGTTCACAGATGACTAAACAAAGTTGCAAATTTGGGGCAGTTGTTTCAGCACAGAAACAGCAGAAGGATAACTGTTTGTATAAATATATATTTTTTCCAAAGATTTTGTAGAACTTTGTAACTCATGATCAACATGGGGGTAAGGGGTACTTCTCACAAAGCGGTATGAAATTTGCTGGAGCAAATCAAAACAAATTGCATTCTGAGCAATGGCATATGTGCCAATATTTCAAAATCTGTATTAGGGACATGATTAGGTAGCATTTTATGCAATGCATGTCACAGTTTTCTTGCTGTTGTTGCTATTATTCTGTCTCAAGTTGGAAACAGATAGTGTTTGAAATGGTGGTTGCCCAGTAACTGCATCTTGCTATTTTGATAACTGATGCCAAAACTAACCAGTATTACTTCTTCATGGGATATGGCAGGTAGAATCTGTAATGCTCTGGATAATTTACCCATTACAAGCAATCTTTTACACCCATCTTCTACTGTTCTGGCAGGGGTACAACACAAAACCCACTGCATAAAAAAATAGAGGGAAACAAATTGTGTGTCCATGAATCTGAACCCATTTTTCTGATCAACAACTGAGCAACAGGAACATCATTGCATGCACACATGCACACACACACAAAGATAGGGAGCTATGCCTGTTCCCTGCAAGATAATCAAGGCAATGCAAAAGACTTTGGATATGTGAATGTGAGATGAGTGTTGCAACTATGTCTTTCCTTCATCTTCAGCCCTGAAGTGACTCATAACATTGATACACAAAGAAACTATATCCAAAAGTTTTCCTAGATAATATTTACAACTGTGCAGGTGTGTGATATTCATTCCTGTATGCTCTAACACAGTCTCCTTGTTTCTGACAGTCCCATTACACCACCTTTGGAAATCTATATAGAGTAGAAGAACAAGCTACCTGAGAAAAGTCTTTCTATAAATCCAATAATACTGTCAAGGGGAGAGAGGCAGAGACACAGAAAAGACAGAAAAAGAGCAATATTTTTTAAAAAGCCCTGCATAAATCCTTGGGGTTGAGTATCCCGTCCAACCAAAAAGTAAATCAGCACCCTACAGTCAATTAGTATAACCATGTTAGTTGAGGTCTATCTTTTGAAGGATAGCAATCTGCAACTGGGAATTTTGATTTTAAGTGATTTAGTAAACACTTCCATTTAGCTTGTCTTCTTTATTTTTTAAAAACAAATTCTACTCTGCCTTCCCTGTTGCTGACCCCACCCTCTGGAACAGCATCCTCACAGGGATTTGGGCAATGCCCACTGTCCTGGGATTTTGGAAAGCCCTTAAGACCTGGCTCTGTTCCCAGGCCTGGGGTTTATTTATTATTTAAATTTATTAGAGCTGTCCAACTCCAATGGACTCTAGTAGGTTAAGTGAGTGTGACTTATTGGTCAAGCCCTTGTCGAATTGTTGTTCTACTGGCTTTAGTCTGGCCTGCCTGTATTTGTGGGTTTTAACTGTTTAATTTTTATGGATTTTGTAAGCTGCCCAGAATCTTCTGGAGTGGGTAACTATATTAAATCAAATAAATTACATAAATTAAAATCTCCCTGGGTTAGTACTATATATTACTGAATAAAGAAGAGCCTTATAGGCCTTTATAGACAACTACTTGTATTTAGAGAATTGTCTCTAATAAAATTGAGTCTTCATGTAGTTTTCTTACTGGAACAGAATAACTGTACATTCCTTTCCATGTCTACTGAAAAATAAGCCTGATGAACTCAGTATGGCTTATTCCTACATAAGTACATACATTAGGAGTGTAGCTTAAAATGGCAGTCTCTGAAGAAGTTACTGGGCAAAAAAGCCTGGTTATAAGTTCTCTCTCGCCTTGGAAAAGAGCTGGGAGAAAAAGGATGTTGGCTTGGAGACAAAATGCTTGGAAATAATCTCCTATCATAGGGTAGAAGAAATAGAGGTCCACCCTGACTCTTGAGACTAGAATATCTCAAACTTGTTTAATTGGGTTTAAGTCCCATTGAAACATGTGCAGTTTACTTTTCCACAGGATCAGACTTCAATTTTGTTATGAGGGCAGACAAGCCATATTGCTTGGATCTAGGATTTAGAAGGTAAAGAGGAAGATAAGGCACTCAAGGGGATGGGGCTCTGCAGATGTTTTACATTGTTCTGGACTTTGTCCATAACCTTGACAACTGCCTCACTTCATGGCTTCTTGGTTGTTGCTGCTGCTGCCACTGATGGAATTTACAGATTTACAGGACCAAGTAGGTGAGCAAACAGATTAGACCATTTGTCTCTAGAGAACATAGAGGAACAGGCATTAAATTCTTTTCTCAAATATGGGGTTGTGTCTGAAAGGTATTTTCTCATTGCATATAACAGATGTATATGCATGCCATGTTGCCATCCCACCTATGGAATCAGGTAACTGCAAGCATATACAAAGGGACCTCATTTTTTCTTACTTTTGTGAAGCATAGGATGCACTTAGAGAACTGTCCTATCCTTCCAATGCATATAAGAAAGGTCTTGTAAGCTGTGTGTATGTGTGAGAATTCATGATTCACCACTGAATATGTGTGAATATGTAAGAAGAAGAAAAACATCAAAATAATGATAATGAAATTAGGCCCAATACATCTTTTTCCACTCTTTTTTTTTTCACCCAGTACAAATGTCTAACTCAGAGCTTTCCCAATACTCCCAGTTGCATCATGGGGCTTCTTGACCATACTCTAGATATGGCAGGGCAGCAAGTGTGGCTGAATACACGCATGTGAATATATTGAGTATGTAAATCTCCCAGTCTTCAGCAAAGGATCGTTACCTTGCCGTGGTGCTGGAGCTTGAGCACCTCAATGATGCCATGAGCTAAACCGTGAAGGGCCACCCAAGACGGGAAGGTCATGACAGAGAGGTCAGACTAAATGCGATCCCTGGGGAAGGTAATGGCAACCCACCCCAGTATTCTTGCCGTGAAAACTAAATGGATCAGTACAACCAGAGATATGTCAGTATACCATCGGAAGATGAGACCCCCGGGTCGGAAGATGGTCAAAATGCTACTGGGGAGGAACAGAGGATGAGCTCAACTAGCCCCAGACGTGATGACGCAGCTAGCTCAAAGCTGAAAGGACGGCTAGCGGCCGACGGTGCTGGTGGTGAACGGCAAATCCGATGTTCTAAGGATCAACACACCATTGGAACCTGGAATGTAAGATCTATGAGCCAGGGCAAATTGGATGTGGTTATTGGTGAGATGTCAAGATTAAAGATAGACATTCTGGGCGTCAGTGAACTGAAATGGACTGGAATGGGCCACTTCACATCAAATGACCACCAGATCTACTACTGTGGACAAGAGGACCACAGAAGAAATGGAGTAGCCTTCATAATTAATAGTAAAGTGGCTAAAGCAGTGCTTGGATACAACCCCAAAAACGACAGAATGATTTCAATTCGAATTCAGGGCAAGCCATCTAACATCACAGTGATCCAAATATACGCCCCAACCACAAATGCTGAAGAAGCTGAAGTAGAGCAGTTCTATGAGGATCTGCAGCACCTACTGGACAACACGCATAAAAGAGATGTTATTTTCATCACAGGAGACTGGAATGCTAAGGTGGGCAGTCAAATGACACCTGGAATTACAGGTAAGCATGGTCTGGGAGAACAAAATGAAGCAGGACATAGGCTGATAGAATTTTGCCAAGACAATTTGCTCTGCATAACAAACACTCTCTTCCAACAACCTAAGAGACGGCTTTATACATGGACTTCACCAGATGGACAACACCGAAATCAGATTGACTACATCCTTTGCAGCCAAAGGTGGCGGACATCTATACAGTCGGTAAAAACAAGGCCTGGAGCTGACTGTAGTTCAGATCACGAACTTCTTCTTGCACAATTTAGGATCAGACTAAAGAGATTAGGGAAGACCCACAGATCAGCTAGATATGAGCTCACTAATATTCCTAAGGAATATGCAGTGGAGGTGAAGAATAGATTTAAGGGACTGGACTTAGTAGATAGGGTCCCGGAAGAACTATGGACAGAAGTTGGCAGCATTGTTCAGGAGGCGGCAACAAAATACATCCCAAAGAAAGAGAAAACCAAGAAGGCAAAATGGCTGTCTGCTGAGACACTAGAAGTAGCCCAAGAAAGAAGGAAAGCAAAAGGCAACAGTGATAGGGGGAGATATGCCCAATTAAATGCAAAATTCCAGCAGTTAGCCAGAAGAGATAAGGAATTATTTTTAAACAAGCAATGCGCGGAAGTGGAAGAAGACAATAGAATAGGAAGGACAAGAGACCTCTTCCAGAAAATTAGAAACATTGGAGGTAAATTCCAGGCAAAAATGGGTATGATCAAAAACAAAGATGGCAAGGACCTCACAGAAGAAGAAGAGATCAAGAAAAGGTGGCAAGAATATACAGAAGACCTGTATAGGAAGGATAACAATATCGGGGATAGCTTTGACGGTGTGGTCAGTGAGCTAGAGCCAGACATCCTGAAGAGTGAGGTTGAGTGGGCCTTAAGAAGCATTGCTAACAACAAGGCAGCAGGAGACGATGGCATCCCAGCTGAACTGTTCAAAATCTTGCAAGATGATGCTGTCAAGGTAATGCATGCTATATGCCAGCAAATTTGGAAAACACAAGAATGGCCATCAGATTGGAAAAAATCAACTTATATCCCCATACCAAAAAAGGGAAACACTAAAGAATGTTCAAACTATCGAACAGTGGCACTCATTTCACATGCCAGTAAGGTAATGCTCAAGATCCTGCAAGGTAGACTTCAGCAGTTCATGGAGCGAGAATTGCCAGATGTTCAAGCTGGGTTTAGAAAAGGCAGAGGAACTAGAGACCAAATTGCCAATATCCGCTGGATAATGGAAAAAGCCAGGGAGTTTCAGAAAAACATCTATTTCTGTTTTATTGACTATTCTAAAGCCTTTGACTGTGTGGACCATAACAAATTGTGGCAAGTTCTTAGTGGTATGGGGATACCAAGTCATCTTGTATGCCTCCTGAAGAATCTGTATAACGACCAAGTAGCAACAGTAAGAACAGACCACGGAACAACGGACTGGTTTAAGATTGGGAAA
Source organism: Candoia aspera (assembly GCF_035149785.1). Taxonomy (NCBI): domain Eukaryota; kingdom Metazoa; phylum Chordata; class Lepidosauria; order Squamata; family Candoiidae; genus Candoia; species Candoia aspera. The sequence goes on from NC_086153.1 coordinate 179,790,917, forward strand.
GGAGTACGGCAGGGCTGTATACTCTCACCCTACCTATTCAACTTGTATGCAGAACACATCATGTGACAAGCTGGCCTTGAGGAATCCAAGGCTGGAGTTAAAATCTCTGGAAGAAACATTAACAATCTCAGATATGCAGATGATACCACTTTGATGGCTGAAAGTGAAGAGGAACTGAGGAGCCTTATGATGAAGGTGAAAGAAGAAAGTGCAAAAGCTGGCTTGCAGCTAAACCTCAAAAAAAACCAAGATTATGGCAACCAGCTTGATTGATAACTGGCAAATAGAGGGAGAAAATGTAGAAGCAGTGAAAGACTTTGTATTCCTAGGTGCAAAGATTACTGCAGATGCTGACTGCAGTCAGGAAATCAGAAGACGCTTAATCCTTGGGAGAAGAGCAATGACAAATCTCGATAAAATAGTGAAGAGCAGAGACATCACACTGACAACAAAGGCCCGCATAGTTAAAGTAATGGTGTTCCCTGTAGTAACATATGGCTGCGAGAGCTGGACCATAAGGAAGGCTGAGCGAAGGAAGATCGATGCTTTTGAACTGTGGTGCTGGAGGAAAGTTCTGAGAGTGCCTTGGACTGCAAGAAGATCCAACCAGTCCATCCTCCAGGAAATAAAGCCAGACTGCTCACTTGAGGGAATGATATTAAAGGCAAAACTGAAATACTTTGGCCACATAATGAGAAGACAGGACACCCTGGAGAAGATGCTGATGCTAGGGAGAGTGGAAGGCAAAAGGAAGAGGGGCCGACCAAGGGCAAGATGGATGGATGATATTCTAGAGGTGACGGACTCGTCCCTGGGGGAGCTGGGGGTGTTGACGACTGACAGGAAGCTCTGGCGTGGGCTGGTCCATGAAGTCACGAAGAGTCGGAAGCGACTAAACGAATAAACAACAACAAATCTCCCAGTAGTGACCACGTCTCTGAATATTGTGACTGTAGACACCAGATGAAATGTTGGAATCCATCAATCTTGGTATAAACCAGCAAATTATGGCTTACGCTTAATACATCTGATAACGTGGACTCAAGTTCACAAAACTTTTTAGCATGATAATTATGTTAGCCTTTAAGTTGCTGCAAGGTATTTTAACTGCAACCAAATGAGCTGATTATTATGGTGCTTTGCCTTCTATATCATGTCTAGGTACATGGATCTCTGGGACTGGTAGTGCTTGAGAACAGGTCACAGGGAAATTGAAATCTCTCTGACTTTTGGACTACAAATCCTAGTTTAAAGAGAAAACTACATTCAGTTAAAAAGGCCTCAGGCATGTCACTCACAATGTCAGTTGCTCTGTTCTAACTTGGTTTAGAACATCTGTTGCATCAAATCTCACAAGATCTAAATGAAAAGCACATTGACATATTGTATAGGAGGGGAAAATTCCTTCAAAACCATTTTTAAGAATCATCTACAGCTTACCCACCTTTTTAAACATAATGGTAATATAGTGGCAGCCTGGCTGGAAAGGTGCTGTCTCCTGGATCTCCAGACCCCAGTAAGGTGTGCCACATTTTCCCATGCTTGAATCTTGAGTTAAATGCGTAGTAGGCGTGAACAAGGCTGAATGCCTTATTCAGTCCAGACAGAGCTCTGCATGCTCAACCTAAGTCATATAAGCAGGTGACTCATGTGCAGCAGCAAAAGTTTAATCCTTTGCCTGTATGCATTTAGCTGAAATGACAGCAAAAATGAGAAATAGGTTCCTTTTTTAACACTGATAAACTATACTTAAGCAGGATTAAATCTCGAAAATGCCAGTAAAATCAAACCAAGGACAGAGGGAAATTTCCTTTTTTTGACTCGACTGGAGTAGGCATCTCTACACATTTTTATCTGACCCTTAACAGCTCACTGAATATAAAAAGAATCATCCATATCACAGGCCATTGTGGCATGTAGAAATGTGTGCATTCATCCACATCTAGCTATTCTACCTGTTGTTTCATAGTCCTCTAGTTGCCTAGGAAAATGGCATTTTCAGGGTATTTATTTATTTATTTATTTATTTATATTTCAGATTTAGTCACTGCCCATCTCACTCAAAAAGTGACTCTGGGTGGTTTACAATACAACAAGAAAAAATAGTCATTAAAATACAATAAAAACAATATTTCTTAAATAAAAAAAAATTCAAGACACAGATGTTAAAAAGTTCATAATTTCTGGAAGCATCTTCAGGGTGCTAACCACCCCCAGGTTTAGTTACCCCTCCTCATGCCCCACATGGGATGGCAGAGCCAGGTCTTCACCCTTTTTTCGGAAGGCTGGGAGAGTGGGGGCCAGCCTCACCTGTGGGGGAAGATTAAGATTTTCTTGGGGAACTGGAGAATTTATAGGGGTTTTGTTAAATGTGTGTGTGTGTGTGCCTTTGAGTCAGCCTTGACTCCTGGTGACTGTCTGGACCAGTCCCTGCAGTTTTCTTGGCAAGATTTCAGAAGTAGTTTGCCATTGCCTGCTTCCTAGGGCTGAGAAAGAGGGACTGGCCCAAGGTCACTCAGCTGGGTTTGTGTCCAAGGCAGGGCTAGAACTCTCGGTCTCCCAGTTTCTAGCCTGATACCTTAACCTCTATACCAAACTGGCTCTCTTTGTTTAATGAGTTTATATAACAATATGTGTGTGAAGTGGAAGACATGGGTGAACAATCACTCTTACAGACAGTGATAGACTTTAAATTACCAACAATGAAAGAGTGAGCATTGGAGTCCCACAGAGTCCTTTTTGCTAGTTATCTACAAAGGTTGATTTTCTGTCTCCTTTGCCATTTATACTTGAATCTGTTTATACTTATTTAACTTCCACCCAAGCGGATTAGTTAGACCATGACCATCAGAGCAGTATATTGTCTTCTGAAACAAAACCTAGCAACCTTTGCCAATTGAGGAAGCATCTCTCACTATTAGCTATATAAAAGGTATGGAGGAAAAGTTACTATTTTTATATCTTACCAAAAATGGTGTGTGTGGGAAAATATATATCTTCTTTAGATTCCAATCGCTTCAAAATAAATGTCACCCTGTCTGATGCATAAAGCAGGAAGCTTTTGATGACATGCAAAGAAGTCACTGGACTTCAGCTGAAATTAGGAGATGGTGTACTCCACATTTTCTTCTAGAAGGCAAGATGAACGGTGTCTGCTTTTAAGCTGCACCTACTGCCCTGTTCTGCTGTTGTAGATGCCAAAGATGTTTTCATTGCATTAGTGAGAGCATATATTTGAAATCAGAGATTGTATTTTTGGTGTTGATTTCCATGATTCCTTTTCTTTATTCTTTGGGTCTGTTAATCAGCTTGTACTCTTGCACTTAGTCAAACTGCTGTGAGCTAGTTTGGGAAGAATCTACCTGAGTACCTTTGTTAAAGAAGATCACGATTTGGGACAGGACATGCAACAATTTTCAGACCAAAAGCTGCACTGGCCTTTGGGTGGTGTGGTGTGGGACAGGCAACCAGAATAAAGAGGTCCATGGGGCCATGATTACTGATCCTAGCCATACCTCTTCTCTATACTACATAGAAGAAGCTTACTGTATATGACAGTGAAGAAACTAGAAAGAAGGGAAACAAGAGTCAACTGGGGTGTGAGGTTTTCTGCTAGGAAAAGCAGGTTAAAGCCCATACCAGGAAAAGTAGGGTAAGTGGATTATATTTCTATTATTCTGAAAAAACAAAACCCCAAGTTTAACTTAAACTCTCAGGCCATTATGTAATAATGAACAGCAGTTTCTGAATCTCTGGAAAACTTGGATTTAGTCTGTGTGGTAAAACTGGAACATAGCAATCTTATGTCCCCCAGATGTTTGGACTCCAGCTCCCCTTAGATCCTCTAAACCCAACAAATTTCAAGGGAGTGGGGGAGTTTTGCTGTAAAATGTTTGGAGATCAACAGGTTACCTGACAAGATAGCTATCTAATTTGACATCACCTTTCAGGATTTTCCAAGGCTGTCACAAGTAGAGATGGAGATATATTTTTTCTCCCTTCAACTCAGAGCCATTCTTCTTTTATTTCCAGCCTGCTTTAGAATGCTGCTTTGAATATTACTGAAAAACAGAATTGGTTGGCCACTGATGTTCATTCTGCAGGGCATTAACATAACCAATCATTGGTATCTGACGTGTGCACTTGTACAATACATGCAAAGTAGCTACTTACTCATTAAAAAAGAAAGCAAAAGACAACATACATTTGCATAATAATGGCATGTGCTAATTTTATAAAGATGCAAATATGGAAACAATTGCTAAATTTAGAGAGAAATAAAATCGTTCTCACCATAATGGGGAAGGCACTGTGATCAGATGGCCAACCTGCCATTCAGCAGTCTTGTGGATGGACGCTTTACTTGTATACTTTCTTTTCTTATGGCTTCACTTTAAAACCTGATTTGGATTTTCAAATGAAAGATTGAAAATAAAAGTCTTTTATGAATTAGGAGACATGCAGGAGCTGTTCTATATATGGTACATCTGCTTCCAACAGTTGTTTATTGCATTTCACACTTTACGTTGTTAAGATAAAAAACCCAATGTGTAAATGTAGATTTAAAAATACTTTTACAGCATATTATAATATTAGCTGACTTTTCTTGGTTCCACATCAGAATTTATTGTACATAGGTTGTCCCATGTCTCTATCTTTGGTTCCTCATGACATTTGGCTAGAAACACATCTGGAATGCTTCATACTTTGCCTTTTCAGGAATAAAACACCTGCAAAAGTCATGATCGACTTTCAATTAGTCTCTTATATTCTTAATACATTTTGGCATGAGCAATTAATCTAATTTGTGTTTTTTACAGCTCCCTTTCCTCCCAAGAAATATTTTTAAAAAAGAAGAAGAAATGTAAATAGTCAAAAATGATACCTCCAATCAGAATATACAACATAGATCTTTATTTTCCTTTGGAATGACTGTCTTTTATAAATGTTATCCATCATTTGTAATGAAAGCTGTCAGGAATATTTAGCTGAAGAACAGGTACTTGGTATGCTAATGGTGGTGTCTGAGTGAATTCATTTAGTTCTGCTGCATGACATTAATAGTCTTCATAATCTAATGAATGATGTGTGTAACAGGAAGAGATAATACCAGGGGAAATGGCATTCTGGAACTAGTAAAGGTACCTCTATTCCAGTTTATTTGTTTTGGGGCAAATTGGTAGCCTGAAATAGCAGAATATAATTTTACAACAGAGACCTATTCCTTTCGCAAGGCAGTAAGATTTAGTTTTTTGACATAGTCTTGCAATTTTCATACTTTTTGAGCATTGATAGACACTGTAGGTGCTTTCCTTCTCATCTTGAAACCAAAGACTTTTTTTTAATGAATTCTTCTCCCTTTAATTTATCTTGTATGGTACACAAATTTACTGTCCATGGTTCTGAAAGACATTTCTGCTGGCTAATATCACCCATGTCATTTGGCTATAGAAATAAGATTCACAAAAAGTTCAATCCACGTCATTCTTCTTCGCAATGTTCTATTGCTTTTACCCTCCACAAATCAATACGACATGCTCTGTTATCATATGGCTGTTTCGGGGCTTCCCTCTTTTATTTATTCAGTTTGATTTGATTTTTATCCTGCCTTTATTTTTAGTCAACTCAAGGTTGCATACATGGTCCCTCCTCCTATTTTCCCCACAACAGCAGCCCTTTGAGATGGGTTGGGCTGAGAGAGAGTGACTGGCCCAAGGTCACCCAGCTGGCTTTCATGCCAAAGGGAGGCCTAGAACTCACGGTCTCCTGGTTCTAGCCTAATGCCTTAGCCATTACATCAGACTGGCTCTCGTTCAGGGTTCCCCCACCCTTTTTAAAAATTATTTTGCAAACTCTGGGGTTCCTGCAAACTCTCAGATAGGTTCCCCATGTTCTGAAGTTACTGTTTTGGCTTCATAAGCAATGGCGCCCATTGCCTGAATAAGGGAGGGGATGCCAGAGGTTAGAGCAATATAATAGTGGGGTGAGTGTGGGGGGGAGGGAGTGGTTGCAAGACCAGGAGGTCCAGTTTTCATAAGTATCTTAGCATACTGATTTTTAGTTATTTTTGAGGCAGGGGTGCACAACTTTTAGTTGGTAAGGACTGTATGTAACTATTTGGGGTAGAGGGAACTGAGAATTTTCTTTATTAACTGTCATATATGTATTTTAGGGCTTATAGTTGTTTTAATCTCTTTCCCACCTCAAAATGATGGGAAACTCTGCTGTCACTGTTAAGCAGATATTTAGAAAGAACTCTTAGAGTCAAAAAAAAGGGGGGGACCTGGGAAATGCAGATTGCTCACTGAGATTGAAGTTTTAAACGAATCAGGAAAAATCTTCATACCTATTTCCCTTTTAGGGGCCATACTCACCAAGGCAAATGGTGGGCAGAGTAAGGAGGAAAACTTCAACAATTCCTCCTCCTCCTCCTTTCGTATCCAGATCAAACCTTAACCTGCCAATATGACGCCACCTTCTTGGCTTTGTCATTGGCCCAAAACAAGTCATTTTCAGTGCATACTATTGGTAATAATTGGCAGGTCAGCAGGTGGGCCAAATTCTGTCTCTCTCCACATTCACACAGCATGTAATTATCCATCAGCAATCCCCACTTGAGCCTATTAGTCTTAACTAATTATTAACTACTTAATTATTATTAACTACAACTAAACATGGCATTTAATTAAATTTAAACTTAATAAAATAGTTAGCATTATCCCAGTCATGTACAGTATTTGATAATGTCCTCCTTCGGTTAGATTAAAAGCTGTAGAAGTGTTTCAGGAGCTTTGGGAGCTCTGTAAGGTCTCAGGGTGGCAGGTTGTGCACCCTTTTATGTGGAATTGGGACCGAGGCTTTGCTGGGCTTTCTAGATAAAGGCCAAAGGGGGAGACAATGTCTTGAAAGAGTACAGCTATAGGGCAGATACAAGATTTCCTCTGTTGATTTCCTTAGTGGTCAGAACCAGCATCTTGAATTGGACACTGAAGCAAAATACCAGCATGTCTCCCCAAATGTTAAGATGGAAAAAAATGGTAACACTTGACTTCTTCTAGGCCAGTTCATCCAATCCATTATGGCAATGTTATTTCCAGCTATAGGGATTAAGAAACAAGACTTAGGTTGAATGTTTTGTTAAAGCAGCTCCTAACAAAAGCTGTGCTCACTTGTCACCTCACTTAATCTGTTGGGAGGTCTGGTAGGATGAGCATCTTGCAACAAAACTTTCTCAAGATATATTTAAGACAGATACGAGGAAGAGGATTTATCAAAAAATAGTCACTTTTCCAATCCTGGCTTATAAATGTAATCGTTCAAAGCACCACAAGCGTTAAGCTATCTCATCACAGCATTGCAGTGCTCCTCAGGTATGGGGTTAATTTAGGCTTTTGAAGAAGTCAGCCAGCCAGGCTATTTTTCTGTCCTTTCACCCAAAACACTAACTAGATTTCTGTGTCTGCAGGTCTGTGTGTTTGCAGTAGATTGGATCATTTAATTCAAACTCTTTAAAATTTGGTAAGTCCACAAACTAAAAGCCAATCCTATGAAACTACATTAGCCTGAAACAAGATGCCATGATTTTTCAGTTGGCACATAGATAGAAAATGCCTTGGGCTTATCTGTACTGCAAATATCTTTCCATCATTTTAATTGCCATAGCTTTGCTGTTAAAAAATCTTGGGCCTGAAGTCGGATGAAAGTGCTGGAAATTTGGCTAAGTAATCCTTAACTTCTGACAGAACTGCAATTTTTAGGGCCCCCTCTTGGAAAAGGAGGATCAGTTATTAAAACCATTAAAATTCTGTTTCCTTGATTTACTCTGAGAAAAAGAAGGTGAACTGGAAAATTCTTATAAGATACTGTTAGTATGAATAAAACTTCAGGGAGAAAATTGTTTATGTGAAGTATCCCTTAGTTTTACTGCAAATTCCAAAAACAAATCCTAATTATAGATGTGAAAGCCTCCTCCCCTCTGATGTAGTTCAACATGCTTACTGTATGCCACCCAGAGTCACCCTGTTTTTTCATTCTAACTTAATCTGATAAAATGGCATATACATGGCTTTATGGTGCTTATCACACTATGCTTCCTAGATTGTGAATGGCCTAGAATTGTTTGACTATGTCAGGATAGAAATGCTATAATATGAACGCCCACTCTGCTTGTGGTACCTAACTACTCACCCAAATTTAAACCTTTCTGAGATATAAATTGAGAATGGTTAAGAAGGGGTGAGCTGTGAAGTCAACCTGTGATCAAAGTATGATCTGGGTCTATTTTGTGTTTTGCATGTGTCTGGCAAGTATTATCTGTGAAGTACTGTCTAGCCATTCCTTGTATCTGGACCCGTAATGTATGCCTGCTGATTCTCGGACAGCAATTTTAAATACGTTAATGGGAATGCTGCTTGGATGAGCCGGCCCTTGCTAAGTGCCTCATTCAAGCCCCTGAAGTCATGTGCTATAGTGCTCCAAGGCATTCATTGAGTTTTCTGAGTACTCCATGTCAAACAGAAGACTAATGGAAGGCTTTGATATCATGTCTGATTTCTCTGAAGCCTTACAATTGATTGAAAGCATCTGCTGTTTGATTGTAGAGTGGCACCTGCAGTGAACGTGGAGGTGGAAGAAACATGGAAGAATTTTCACAGTATGAACACATGCCTGTAGCATTCAGTATAGTAAATTGGGGAACTCTTGCTCTCAGTGTGAACTCAGTTTTGCTTCCTGTTATACATAATGGAAGATATGAACTGCTGGGCATTAGAGGACTATGTAAAAAGCAGGCTGAGTTGAGAGCTTTATTACTGTTGGCCCAGCTTCAAATATTTTCCCGCATGACATTCATGCCAAATCCAGAGTGGGAGAATGATCTTGAGAACAAGCCAAAGGCTGCAATTCTTGTTATGTCATCAGGGAAAACGGTTGATGAATTTCTTTTTTTAAGTAATGCCTTTATTTTGACTAGGAAATGAGAAGAATAGATTCAGCAAAGTGCAAATAATCTATCCAACTTCGACACTCTACTGATGGAGCTGGGAGAGGGGATGGACCATTTCACTGAATTGCTCCAGGAGTTGGGCAGGGAGGAATTCTCTACAGTTTCTCAAGCTGGGAATGAAGATTTGCAATGACTGAAAGGCCAATTCTTTCTTTCCATCCTAAATGTCTTTTGGCCCCTCCCCTTTTTACTGAAATTTATTGTTACAGCAGCCTAGCTACCATTTTGCATCTTTCACAGTGTTTAGGTCTAATCTTGTGCCAAGGCAATTTTTGCATGAGTGTATTTGTGCCTGTGCATGGTATGGAAGAGAGAGAAGATAGGAGAAAATGTTCTTTTTTCCCCCTATGAGGTTGAGTAATAGAAAAATCTCACACTTTTTCTTAGAATTTTTACTGAGAAATATTGACTCTGGTCTACAACATCCTGAATATAATGGGTTTTCTCTCCCTGTCTTTTTTTAAAAGGCAACATAGGCTTCTGCACAGAGCTTTTTAGCGCCACTCAAGCAATATTTTCTTAAATCTTTTAAATTAAGATTGCAATCAGTTTATTTCCTCTTAATTCCCCATGTACCTATCAATTTGATCAGGTTCTTTTTACTCTTCTCCAGCTTGTCATTGGGCAGAGGCAGTTTCCATTAACTAAAAAATAAAGCCCAGAATCTGGTGGTGGGGGGGACACCAGGATAAATCATCAGTGGAGCAGCTAAATAATTTCAATCTCTGCATTTATCATTACTTACTGAATTTTCATCCCAGTGCAATCATTATGGGGTATAAACATAAAATGTCTACCGTTCAGTTAGCAATTAATATATAGTAAGCATGTGTGTGTGTATAAATGAAAATCCGGAGCTATATAAACAGTTTCTATGATGTTATTGACAAGAGCTCCATTTTAATTTGCTTCCAGAAGGCAAAAAATAATGGCTGTAACCTAATTTCCTGGGGAAGACTATTCCACAACACAGCGGTCGTCACCCAGAAGCATCTTGTCCTACTGTGATTTCCCTAATGTCATGAAAGCAGCTTTCCCCAAGATGTTCATATTGGACCGGCCAATTTTAACTGAAGAAGGTGGAGCTGAAGGTATCTCAGTGCCTAGCCACAGAGCATTTTATAGCTGAAAAGCAGCACTTTAAATTGCAGCTGAAAACCTGCAGGCAGCCCCTAGTGGAGGGGTAAAATGCTCGTGGGATCTAGTGCCAGATCGCAAGGGGGCTGATGTGTTTGGGAGCGACTACAGTTTCTAAATAGCCTTCTAGACACCCTCAAGTAAAGAGCATAGCGAGCATGTTGAGGTAACAGTATGAGTTACTGTTGCACTCCAAGCAGTGGTAAAAGAACCACAACTGGTATATCAGCTGAAGCTGGGCAAAGCTGGAGAAACAAAAAATTCTCCTGGGATCTTAGAAATAGAAAGTTTTTTTCTTTGGCTCAGACTTGGAAGCTTCTATTGACAACAGCGCTGGGGGAAGGAAAATGCAGAGACCAACCCGGTTAGGCATAGCGATAGTGATTGAGGTAGAACAATGCATCACATAATTGAAACATGCCAGAACTAGGCAGTTTGATAAGGAGTCCTTGTCCTCCAGTTCCGTTGTTATTTCTCTCCTCTCATCCTCCTTTCCCCACATCTTAACTCTTTCCTGCTGAATACAGGGACTAACAAAGGACAAAGCTGGTGCCTCATGGACTGCATTGAGTTTTATTCCTTCAGTTCTCCCCTTTGGGTCCGGGAGCCCTTTGTGCCTTCTGCAGTTCCACACAGCCTAATGTTTTTATCTGCTGCTCTCTTTCTCTCATTTTATGATATATTCTTTGGAAAGCATTCGTACTACTTCGTTTTTCCATCTTCCATAAGCACAAAGTCGGACTCATGGTAAACAGAAATCTTACGTATAATACAAGGGCAGGGAGTGTAAACAATAAGCCCCCTTGTAATAACCACCTTTCCCAAAATTCCAAATCAGCCAATCAAGAAGTAAGCCAGAACCAATCCCTCAGACCGAATGCAGTGTTTGCCTACCTCTGAAGCACCTGGATGGCCTGTTTCACCTGCTGAGCATCTTACTGGTGTTGGAAGTCCTGGCAAATCCAGCATGCCTCATTAGCATGTGAATTAGCATGTAAATTGAGTTGTCCCACAATGCAACTCTGAGGAAGCTGTTTGTTGCCACTCCTACTTCCTCTTCCCCTCTTCCTTCTTCTTTCATCCAGGGAGAAGCAAGCATGCTGCTCTGCTCTCCATTCATCAGGGTCATGTGCTCGGGCCTTGATGAAGGATTCTCCCCTTTCTTCCATGCAGCTCTTGGCAGCCATAGGGCTGAGAGTTTAGGGCAAACTATGTATTTAGAAAGAAAAGAAGAACAAAGGAACTTCATCTTTTCCATCAAGATGGATGTAACAGAAGCAACAATAAAGTCAGTAAGAAATTATTTTTACTTCTTAACCTAATCTGTCTAAGCGTGTGATTCTTTATGCTTGGGAGGGCTGAATATGTAACATCAATAACCTGTGTTTCTCTGGCATGCTCACGGAAGCTATTTTAAGATAATATTCTTTTTCTGTGCCAGCTTCTCTGCTGTATTATAAGCTCTGCTCCAATTCAGTTGGTCCTAGCAGACCACTAAATTGGCTTCAACTGAATGGCAGCACTTTTATCAACATAAAAGCAGAAGCTGTACCCCAGTCAAACTCCTCCATCTGTGTGCAGATGGACAAAGTGAGTGCAGAACTGGTAATCATTCAGTAGTAACTTTTGGGATAAATTTTGGAAAGCACAAATAGTATTATGCTGTACTAGAGGCTTTCAGGCATATGCTAAACAATAAAACACTCCAAGCAGTGGTAAAATCTTTATGGATTTTTGGGACTTGTTTTGAGTTTCATGAATCTTTTGAGTTGCTGTCTCCTTTTCAGCTTGCAGATGTTCCCAAAGTTAAATGTTGGCATTGACAATGGCTCTAAGGTCCCAAGTGTGCCAAGCAAGAATGGTGTCCATGATTTTCTGGTGAATGGCTGGCTGAAGCCCCTGAATAAAAGTGCTGACTACCAGGGAGTGGGTGGCAGGGGCATCAGGTTTGGCACCCAAGTAATTGTGTAGGGTAGTGCAGAATCGGGCTGGATAGTTACTGGGATGTTCCTCAGCCCCTCGTTCTACAGTCTTTCTCCAGTCATGCTGCACAGGGGCCAGTGGTGGAGATGCACTCTAGAAGATGTTGCCAGAGGGCCTGGAAATGGTTCCTTTGGGTGGGAGTCTCATGGCCGGGGATTTGGAGTGACTACCCATCAAGCTGTTGCTCCTTGCCTGGGTGAAAAGATGGTTTTCTGCTCTGGAGTCAGTAGACCACAGAGGAACATTTCAGTCTTGCTCAGGAGGGATGATACACTGTGAGCAGCTGGGCCAGTTTCTGACAGAACTCTCCTGGGCTCTCTCATAACTTGGGAAAAATTGTAGTCCAATTCATAACATTCTCAGGAGTCTATGGGATGTAGACAAATGTGGGTGGCCACCTAGGGGAATGAGGTAAACATGGAGGGGTGGCAAGCAGTGGAAAAAGTCCTAGGAAGTATTTTTCATTGAGGAGAAAGCATATAGTTTCAGAGGTGGTGTGGAAGTTCTAAGAAAGCTCAGTTACTCCATGGGCATGAATCAGATTGTAGCCAACAATCTCCCAAGTTGCCTGTAGGTTTGAACATAAGGCAGCCTGAAGCTCTGACATGGCGGAGCCATTCAATTTTCTAGGAGGCTGACTGATAGATGGAACTGGACTGGTTGGTGGGGTTACTATCACTGCCAGGGGCAATGGCATGCTTGCTCAAGGTGCAGGAGTATCACCAGTGCTGGCAGTGGTGGTACCTGTGGATTGGGGGCTGCTGCAATCAGAATGGGAATCCTGGGTATCTAATTAGGAAGTAAATCACTGCTGACACTGGAGTAAATCTTCAGGACTTGGGAGGAAAACAGCCCCAGTATCCCTGAAGATCGATCAGGATAGGGAGGGGTAAACAAGGGGCCGTTGCATCTGATTGGGTTAGGGTGTTGATCTTCCAAATGAAAGCACAAGAATAAAAAGAACTTCCAAATGAAAACAGAATTCCTTATCATCACTAATATCATCACACCATGTGGACACCAATCTAAGAGCTTGGGTGCTGTAGATACAATGTACAATGGTGACTGAAGTGTCCCCATTGGGACACTTAAACCCTTTATTCCTCATCAAACAGAACTGTCTTTTCTTGTTACCAGAGACATGGAAAGAGTACGGGATCATCTCCCCTCCTGGAGACACTAAGAAGGCACCTTAGACACAGCTGCTGTTTCATCCAAAGGGTGGTAAGTACTGACTGCAAGAATGGGGGGTAGGGTCTCACTTCCATGTTCCGTAACACCAAATTGTTCGTGGAGAAAAAAAATATTTCTTCCAGATTCTTAGAATTGGAGATGCAACTCTTTGGTTTTACTGACCACAGCACTGGGAGAGGAAAAATGCAGAATCCAACCCAACTAAGTAGAGTGACAATGACCTTATATAGCTGGGCTAGAACAATGCATCGCATGACTGAAACATATTAGAAGAAGCCACTTTGTGAATTTTTCAGTTTTGTTATAATTTATCTCCTCTTATCCTCCTTCCCCCCAAATCCTACCTCTTTCCTGCTGAATACAAAGACTAACAAAGAACAAAGCTCGTACCTCCTGGGCTGCCCTGAATTTTCCCCACTTCAGTTCCTCCTCTGGAACTGGGAGCACTTTGTGTCTTCCACAGCTCCACATAACTATCATGGAGGAAAAAAACAATGACTTTATCAGTAACAGAGATGGGTGGATGGGTTTAAGATAATCTACATTTATTTACTTAGTTATGACACACAACTACCTTCATGTCAAAGCAAGCTTTTATTATGGCCATATTGTTGTAAGAAAGGAAAAATAAATGAATGAATTGGGCAATCTCTGCATATAAATAGTGGAAAGAGAAGGAGCGTTGCCATCCCCAGCATCAGTCCTGGTAGATCCCAGGGCATCATAGCAGCCCAAGGGCATGATTGTCCATGCCCCATCCCTTGTCACTCACTGTTCATTAAGGAGTTCCTGAATTTTGGGACCCTGGACTTTGGCAATAAGGTCCAACTCTAGTTGTCATTGATGATCATGTAATTCAAGTGTGTGCAGTACATCAATATAGCCCCTTTGCAGAAAACAACTTCCCTCTTTTTCTATACGTGTATAAAAGGTACTAATGACTGAGAATTGACTTGCCTCTTGCTTGTTCAAAAGGGCAAAGTTTACGTTGGGTGTCAATGTCTCCTTCTCATCTTATGAATCTCTTTCTTCTGGCTGCTCCTTAGCACTGCTTTCTCTCAAACTAATTGCCTTCTGCAGGTGATGTACAACTTGGTTTGAGGGTTGCCATTTTTTCCTTGGACATATGATTGGGATCATGCTTCACTGTTTTATTATATTACATCGTTTGCAACACCATTACCTTCTCTAGGCCCATGGAATAATTGGGGTGATAATAAAAGAGGCCTATATTGTATTAAACGACCCAGAGCAATGACCTTATGCAGCATTTGTAATTCACAGACCTTGCACATAGCATTTTATCTTCCGTGAGACTATACTCTGGAAGAAGTGAAAATGCAGGCATGTCAGGAAGCTAAAGCCAGCGAAGAAGTCTGTAGTTCTTTCTGCCTGTAGAAGTTGGCTCCCAAATTTCTGTCACCCATAAAGCAGAAGTAAATAACCTTTGGGCCCCAGCCTGCAAACTGTCCTCCAATCCCCTTTTTGGGACCAAGTTTGCTGAATAGCATTGTATAAAACAATTCTGAGGTAAGATATACACAGCAACTGTGGGGTAAACCCTAAACTAAGCATATTTCTGTGAGGAAAAAAAAAGATGAAGAAAACTCCCCAACCGTATCCCCACCCACAGGTATGATTTGGCCCTACCCACTTGTGGCCCTCAGTGTCAAGTGTGGCCTGTAGCCTTTCTCTATTGGAACTGCAACCGCAATGAAAGACTAGGACTATGCCGATCAGCATTAATTCCATTCTTAGTTTCAAGGGTCTCCATACTTTAGCTGGTGTAGCTCCATCCTGTGGTGACTCCTTTGTTAAAGTAGATAGCTGCTACTTACAGTTACATATTTTTAAAAAACCAATTTCTGGAATGTTATTTATTTTAAGAATAATACCCTGTTTTTCAAAAATGTTATCTAAACTGTGGATAGGTTATAGCATATTAAAAATTAAAGAGAAACTCAGCCCAAATGGGTTGTTGGCAAAAGTTGACAACTAGAGGTCAGGCTTTTGTCTCCTCCTGACAAAACCACTTTCCCTATGCCAAAAGGGTATATGAAAATGAGAAGGACAGATTGTATTTTCTGCTGCTGGAAGCTAAGTTCCGGTTATGAGTGATAACAGCATACAGCTTCTCCATGAGGAAATAAGGACTGTAACAGAACACAATTAAAAATAATCTATCGTACATCAGATCTGCAGGATACCAGAATACATGGGCAGATTATGCATTGGTGAGAGAGTCACATGTCTGCTAAGTGAGCCAGTGGTTGCACTAACGTGGGAAAAAAGTTTCATGTATGTTGAGCCCTGGTGTACATGTCTCTGCAGTGAGTGTTTGTGTGGATTGCCAGAAAAAGCCATGAATCCACATGAGGATTGAGAAACTTGGGAGCAGTTTTTGGAATTTTGGGACAATCTATTCTCACAATGGACAGTGGATTAAAACATTCACTTTATCCATATACAGTACATATACTGAAAAATTGCTGGAAGCCCCCTTTCATGACTTTTAGATCAAAGAAAGAATACATTCATAGTTATATAAAATAATTTCATATTATAATGAATCATTGATTTTTCTGAGTAGCTTTTGCATAGAGTGATGGAGTGTGAAATATCGCTATTTGTGATACCCAGTTTGAAATAATTGTCTTTTCCTGGCAAGTGTAATGTAGGCAAACTTTCACTGATCAATGCCTGAAACAAATTATGTATGTCACTGTTGAATTTTGCCCACTGTTACCCTACATCAGGCCTTGATACACCACCTCAAGTGTGGTCTGATATACATGGGCACTACATATGGCATCTTGACAACTCTCAAGGAACTTCTGGTATATTGCTGATTACAGGGCACTTGTCTTCATTCTACTACAGTAGACTATGTCTACTACATTTAGTCTAGTGAACCGTGTTGTATAGCCCTTTCCTCAACTTGCTAACAGAATTATTAGCATTCTGGAGTATGCACAGGAGAGGAGATGTTGAAAGATAGTTCTCTTAGCCTAACAGTTGGGAGGGCTAAGTACTCCTTACGAAGATTTAATTGAAGTCTGTGTGGTACAAGCTTGGTCCCAAGATTAAGATGTTCCCTGAAAAGGAAATGCAGGGTCATGAAGTTCACTTCATTGGTCATCATCCAGACAGCTGGCAGAACATGACCCAAGTTAATCTGATGAATCTTCTCATCTATGATGAAATGTATATTTAAGTAAAGGCTTCCTCAATTTAACTTTCACTCCTGATGACCACATGGACATGTCCATGTGGGTTTTGTGGTAATGATATAGAAAAGGTTTGCCACTCCCTTTTTTCAGAATACTTTTTCCACTTCCTAGTCTAGCCTGAACTCTTGGGATTTCCAACTGATCTCTGGATACTGTGCATATCAAACTCTGCTTAGCTCTTTCCTGTTTGACCAATTTTGTTTAGATACAGCCACCTGCTGTGGTGTATGCATTTAGATCACATGAATTACATATATGCCAATGTGCAGGAATAACAATTAGGAACATGCACAGCACATGTTTTCTTCTATCTCAAAGGAATGTATTCAGCAGAATGAAACATTAGTAAAATATCAACCTTACACATTTTATTGGCTAAATTATTTGAAATCCATATCATGTCAATTCTTGAAAGGCATTTATGTCTTTCTGAGTAAAAGATATATTCCCTTGCCAATCCATTTTTTTGTCACCAGGAATCTACTAATGCCAAATTGTCTATCATGTTAAAAAAGGACTGTGGGAGTCTTCCTTGTTTAAGCTTAATTTCCTTTTCAGATGTCCTGTCCAATTGTGGGGAAGTTACACCATTCCAATCTCCTAGTAGGCACCAGCTTTGATATGAAAAATATGACAACTGATTCAGAAAGTGTCTAAAACTTTTACTTTTATCCTCATATTGTACATATATCCCCACAATAATAGATTTAAGTCCATTAAGCTCGTCTTCCACTGCTACATATCTGCCATGTTCATCAGAAAGCAATAAACATGGTTTCAACTGTGGTTTAACATATATTACAAGTCCATTTATCTTCTTCAAACCTGCAGAAATAAATTCCTCTCCCAATTTTTTTATTCATTTAATAACTTTTTTCCTTATATGAGTCTCCTGTAAACATATCACATCATGGTTTAATTTCTTCAAATAATGATTTTTTTCTTTTGTGCGGTGCATTTGCCCCATTCATGTTCCAAGTAAGGTAAGTGCAAGCCATGATTAAGCAGACATCTGATCAAAAGTCCTTGAATGTAGCATCCATGTCTACACCTTGTAGAGCAGATTCTTGGGGTCTAGTTCCATGTGCAGATTTCTCATCTACATGCCGATCCAAACTAGATCCATATCTAGCAAGAAAATCCTTGGCCTTATGGATGGAGGACAGTCTGAATCTTTGCTGTTGGAACATAAAACTTACACCTTCCAATCTTTCCCATCAAAAAACAATTTTATTCTTTTTCAGAATCTCTGTTAAAAAAAACATAGTTTTTTCTCTTCCTCAAAATCCTTACAGGAATCTCTTTCAAAACAATTATATCCACATTGTCAATATTTAATCTTGATTCAAAGTGAGTTTGCAAAACCTGGTCTCTTGTTTTCCTTCTAGCAAAATGAATCAAAACATCTCTTGGTTAATATTTACAGCTGCATATCTTGAGCTGATGCAAAAAACTTTATCTAATTCCTCCTCCGTTCTATCTTCCTCCCAATCCAATATTTTTGCCAAAGCCTGTAGGATTTTTTCAGCAATATTCTCCCCTTTCATCTCAGGAACTCTTCTCAGTCTCAGACAAAAATCCATGTCCCTAAGTTCTAACAGAGCCATTTTATCAAGATCTTTTTCTCTCTTTTGCTCAGTATTATCCATCTTAGTTTCTAACACCTCCACTTGATCCATTACTTGTTTCACCTCTCCAGCAGTTTTTTCCATTTGATGTTCAATCTTTTTCTCAAAGTCAGAATATTTACTTTCCATTATTTTCTCAAAGTCTCCATATTTAATTTCCATCTTTTTCTCAAAGTCTCCATATTTAATTTCCATCTTTTTCTCAAAGTCAGAATATCTATTTTCCATTTTCTTCTCAAAGGCATCAAAAGATTGTTTAAAGGTATTAGAAATTTCATCAATCGTATTTCTCATCATCTCCCCATCATCAGAACCATGACGAGGTGGTCTCCTAGAAGCCATAATTAAAATGGCTGGTGGTTAAAATTAGCCAATACAACCAAATCTTAAAGTCAATGGAAAAATACTAGACACTGAGATCATTCAAAAGCAAAAGTCTAGCTGCTAGAGGTGTTTACGGGAAGTATCCAATTAACTCATTAAGAAAAAAGCAACAATATTCACTTTCTCATGATAGCCATAAAAGTTCTAATTCCAATAGGACAGATTCATTAAATCCCAAAAGGAAACAATAAAAATACAAATTAAATAAAAAATATAGTCCTTTGCTTCTATAAAATAAATCCACAGTTCAACTTCCAGTTCTTTTTGTGCAAAACATAAAGTACAAAACCAAGTTTGAGTACTCGGCAGTTATGTTTCAAAAATAATGTAAAAGTTACCAAGAGAAATCTCATCTCTGTGTTGGAAAAAGCCTCTTTTAAGCAAAGAAAAGGCAAGTAAATTTGTGCATTAAGAAATGGGGTGGTCAGTTTTAGAGTCGTTTAAATGGCTACAGCACAGCTTGGGAAAGGATGACACTCTACCTCCTAGCTGATCACTCACCACTCGATCTATAAACTCCATTTACAATCTTCTGGCTATGACCAGCCATCTGGAGGGCAGAGGGGGTAATTCCTAGGGTTCTCCTTTATCCAGGGAACACTTTTGGGCTCCAGGGAATCCTGCCCGAGCCCTAAAATGCCATGCTGCCAGGTCTACCCTAAATTACAAAGAGATGCTGTTCAAGCTGCCATTCCCACTAGAAGCCACTTTCTCTGATCATAATACAGTAAGTTTGAAAATAAAGAGATCATCTATGGCTTTTAGATGGAGATTGAATGAAGCTATTTTACAAAGAGAAAACATTTTGGTTGATCGCAAGAGGAGTTTAAAAGGTTTTTTTGACATCAACTTGGACAAAGGGACTGACCTAAAAACTGTTTGGGATACCAGTAAGGCAGTTATGAGAGGTCACTTTATCATAATTGTAATACAAAAAAGAAATGTCAACAAAAAAATGCAAACTATCCTGGATCAAGTTAAAGTGAAAGAAATTGAGTTACAGAAAAACCCAGTGAATACTGGTATTTTACATCAACTTAAATTATTATACCGTTATCTGTGTTGACTGTGAGGGAAATTGAGACAAAATTGAATTATGTTAAACAGAGACATTTTGAGTTTGCCAATAAACCTGGAAGATGGTTGGCCTATAAATTAAGGAAGGAAAGAGAAAAGAAAATGATATTAAAAATTCAAGAAGGAAATATTGAATTAATGGATAATGAAGGAATTAAGAAATTGTCCCACAACTTTTTTTCCAATTTGTATAAAAGGCAAGAAGCTTTTCTGGAAAAGAAAGATGAGTATTCGTAGAAAAAAAACTACCAAAACTCTTACAATCACAGAAATTATTAATGAACAATCCTATAACTACTTTTGAAATAGTGGAAGCTATAAAAAGAACCAAACTGGGGAAAGGACCAGGTCCAGGTGATTTGCCAGCATTGTATTATAGGTGTTTCAAGGATCAGCTTCTTTAGGCTTTTCAAAGATTGATGAATTCTATTTTGCAGGGCTCTGCAATGCCTGACTCTTGGAAAGAAGACAATATTGTACTTTTACCAAAAGAAGGCCAAGATATTACTCTAACTAAGAATTATAGACCAATTTCATTGTTGAACAATGATTATAAAGTATTTGCTTCAATATTAGCTGAAAGAATGAAGAAAATTTTACAGGACTTTATTCACCAAGATCAATGTGGGTTTTACCCAAAAGGCAATTAAGGGACAATGTGAAAATAGTTTTGGACATTATAGAATATCTACAGCAACACAATGAACAGCAAGCAGCTCTCATCTTCTTAGATGCAGAAAAGGCCTTTGACAATATGAACTGGACTTTTATGTTCAAAGTTTTGGAAAATATGGATTTTAGAGATAATTTTATTCAAGGGCTTAAATCAATTTATGTGCCTCAAAAAGCACGTATAATGGTGATTTCACTGAGCCTTGTCATATACAGAAAAGAACAAGGCAAGGATGTCCTTTGTCACCTTTACTCTTTATCTTAGTTTTGGAAGTCCTGAATAGAGACATTAGACAAGATGATCAAATAAAGGGTTTGAAGATAAAGAAGGAGGTCTTCAAACTGAGGGCCTTTGCGGATGATTTAGTTTTAATATTACAAGACCCTTTGAATGTTGTTGAACATCTGATGAAGAAATTAAAGGATTTTGGGTCATTAGCTGGACTTAAAGTAAATAAAAAACAAAGACGTTGACCAAGAATATGACTATACACAATCAAGAAATGTTGATGGGTAAGACTGGTTTTAAAATTGAAAAAAAGGTCAGATATTTGGGGGTGACATTATCAAACATGAATTGTATGTTGTTTCAGAATAACTGTGTTAAATTGTGGAGTGATGTTAAGAAAGGCTTGTCAAGGTGGGAAAAATTATAACTGTCAATGATGGGTCAGATATCTGTGATTAAGAAGAATGTTTTACCTAGAATGTTGTTTTTGTTCCAGACAATACCAATTTTGACAACAGATCTACCGTTTAAACAATGGCAGAAAGATATCCCTAAGTTCATTTGGCAAGGGAAGAAGCCAATAATCAAGTATAAATTGTTACAAGATGCCAAAGAATGAGGAGGTTTAGGTTTGCCTGATTTGAAATTGTATTTTGCTGCCTGCTGTTTGCTATGGATGAAGGATTGGGTGACTTTGAAGGACAAGAAATTACATTGGAATTAGAAGGACATGATCTCTGATTTGGGTGGCATGCCTACTTGTGGTATGATAAAGTTAAAGCCAATAAAGACTTTAAAAATCATTTTGTTAGGTGTGCCATACTGAGGGTTTGGAATAAATATAGACCAATATTGTCCCCTAATGTACCTATGTGGTTGTCACCTCAAGAAGCTTTTTTCAGAAGAGAGTTGAAAGGTAAACTACGCTGGTTGAGATATGAAGATCTGCTGAACTTTGAAGAAGGGATACCTAAATTTAAAACAAGGGAACAACCAGAATTGGAAGGTTACAATTGTCACTGGTTTAATTATGCACAATTGTGAGAATGGTTCAATCTGGAGAAGTACATAATTTTGCTCATGAAAAAACACAACTTGAAATGGAACTGTACAAATGATGAGCATCTTATTAAGAAAATGTATAGAATGTTGTTGCAGTTGAATTTAGAACATGAATATGTTAAAGATTGTATGACTAAACGGGCTAAGAATTTTGGGTATAATATTATGCTTGAACAATGGGAGAATATGTGGAACAAAGGTATAAAATTTACTTTGAATTATAATTTGAAAGAGAATTTTTATAAAATGATGTACTGTTAGTATTTAACTCCTGATAAGCTGTCCAAAACGTATAATGGGGTGTCAAATGTCTGATGGAAATGCTCACAGGGAGAAGGAACTTTCTATCATTTATGGTGGACTTGTGGAAAAGCTAAGAAATTCTGGAACCAAATATGTAGTACTATTCAAAAGATTCTCAAAGTGGACTTACAATTGAAACCAGAGCTGTTTCTCTTGGGTTTGATGGACCAGCAGCTTGAAAAGCAACACGGAACTCAGTTCTTATATATGATAACAGCAGCAAGACTCTTATATGCTCAAAGGTGGAAGGATGTACAAATTCCCTCAATGGAGGACTGGATGATTAAGTTGATGGAATTGACACAGATGGCTAAACTGACAGCATTGATAAGAGAAAATACTGTAACTGGATTTGTTTCTATCTGGAAGCCTCTTTTGGACTATTTGCTTGTAACGCAAAAAAAATGAAGTTTTGATTTTGGGTTTTGATGATTAAATGGTTTGATTTTAGAGAAATAATGTTGCTAAATGTTTAATTAATAGCAAAAGAGATTAACTTTTATGTGATTTAAATCTGTGTTGGAGAAGGTCAGAAGCCACCTGTCTGTTATGTTCTTCTGTCTATTTTTGCACTGTTTTAGTTTTTGTTTCTTTTTTAGACGTGTATTCTATCTGTTCTATATTCTGTATTTTGTGTTTTAATTATATCTTGAAAATTAATAAAGGTCTATGATAAAGAAGAGAAACCTTAGTACATAAGACTGAACCAGAGTCTGCTGCTGTTGGAGTTTTCCCCTAAGGCTGAAACCAAGAAACATATCCAAATAGTGAGAGTTAAATGCCTGACATTGCTTACTAAAACTTACATTTACAACAAATGGAGAGTTATGCTGCAAACACACACATGTATACATACACCCAGAAATACACATGTACACCACATATTCCTTAAAAATATTTCTGCATTCGTTGCTCTGTCTAGCACTGGATTTTGCGGATTGGATCAAGAGTTTTTTAGCACTTGGAAGAGAATTGAAACTCTCTTGGGTTTCCATGTTTGTCCTATGCTTGACAGGACTTATACTATATGCCTCTTCATATTAAGAATCCTGGCATGGGATACTGAGAAGTCATAGGGACAGGTTTTACAAAAATGAGTATGTATTTTGTTTTGTGGATGGCTTTATAAAGTCTCCTGACTGTTGCAGAATGTAAGGAACTGAATGTAGTTCTACCATGCATTTGTTTGGATTTCTATTTGGACACAGTAGAATAAGATTTTGATCAACCTTGGATGAAGAAGGCCCCTGACTTGAGTGCTTAAGCATGCTTGAAAATAAAATACTGTTTGTATCCAAAGCAATAATTTCATAGCTGAAGCAAGTCTTTGAAATAAAATACTATTACAGATAAGCAAAGTCCTTCATTTTCATGTTTTTGAAAATGGTTTTTTCCCCCAAGCAGAAATGTCTTTTAAAATATCAACATGATAACTACATTTCTAATTTCTTTCAGTGACCTTCTAAAGGTTCTTCTGAAACCATCTGAGCCACATACGTTTCTGATAAATGTCCTAGTCACTCCCCTAAGGACCTCTGTCACATGCATATACATGGGGAACATAATGTACTCACCCAACCAGGTTATGCTTTCTCTCTTGCTTTCACCCCCAGCTAGATGCAAGCCGTTCTCTAAGCCCATGCACCAGCCTGCTTCTGCAGAAATACAACAAGGGGAGGAACATAGAGAAATTCAGTAAACAGACAAATAAAAGCAATACTGTTCTTGGCGTCTATCCTTGCCCACCCAGCTGAGGAGGTCTGAATGGTATTTCCAAAGAAAAAGATAGATGTTTAAATGAAATAGTAGCAATGGGGGATTTTAGGAGATGAACTCTGTCAAGAATGATCCTTCCAGGAAACTCCTGTGTGGCTTTCTCTTTCGGAGGGTGAAAGAAGATTTCAAAAGATCAGCTATCCTTGTCTTGATTCCAAAGATAATAGGGAAGACTTAGTCAAGGAAGTGGGAGCTGCAGTTTTCACTTTGAGAAAAAATTGTTGGAAGAAGCAACATTTGAATGCATCTACTTTCTACTCCTTATAAGCTTATTGGCTGTAAATATAATGGCAGCTAGGAAAGGGACTCTGCATTTTTTCCCTCCTTTTCTTGTGTAGAAATTCTTTTCTTGTCTCTTCCTTGAATGTCTCCTATTGGTTAGACTGGTATTCTTCCAGTACCTGTTATGCTTTCCCACAATCGGGGACATCTTCAGGGGAGGTTAGAAAAATCAAAGTGGCAAGCACAATCATGTGATTGAAGCTCCACCCCTTTTTGAGCATATGTTCTTTCTGAGCTTCCTCTTTCTCCAACACCCTCCCCACCAAAGAAGTAGAGTTCTACCATTTCCTTGATTTCTAGTCACCTGAGATAGAAGTCTTTCACCCTCAACTAACTTATGGGTTATTTGGGGGCTGAGGTAAAACCCTTCTATGTCAGATGACTGGAAAGTCAGTAACACAGTGGAACTGCATTGATTTTTAGGACAATAAAGCAAAGAGGGAAGGAGGAAGTTCAGAAAGAAAATAAAAATTGAGACATGTTACTGCCAGATTCCTGCCAGCAATGTCTAGGTTACAAACTTAGCTTTTACTGACTAAGGAAAACTAAAAAAGTGTGAAACACAAGAAAAAAGAACTTTGAAGATTACATAAAAAAGTGACTTCTGACTTTCAACAGCAAGAATATGCAGCAATTTCCGTAATCAATCCCTTACTCTATATCAAACCAAGATCACATTATTTCTATAAATCCTTCCATTAGCATACATACAAAGCACTAATGCAATTGCTCCTTCCCCTTATTTAAAAAAAGGAATACACACACACACACACACATATACACACACTGAACAGCACAACCAAGTAACTGGCATTGTGTACAGGAACATCTGGACAATGTATGGGCTAGACCCTCCTAAATCCAGATGGGAGATTCCACAGAAGGTTGTGGAGAATGACAGGGCTAAGATCCTGTGGGACTTCCAGATCCAGAAGACAAGCAGGTACTGGCCAATCAACTAGACATCGTAGTAATAGACAAGGACCAGAAGACAGCGGTGGTGATAGATGTAGCAGTTCCAAGTGACAGCAACATCAGGAATAAGGAGTATGAGAAGCTGAACAAGTACCAGGGCCTGAAGGAGGAATTACAGAGGATGTGGAAAGTGAAGGCCAAAGTGGTTCCAGTGCTGGTAGGAACACTCGGGGCTGTGACTCTCAAGCTGGGAGAGTGGCTCCAACAGACCCCAGGAACAACCTCAGAGCTTTCTGTCCAGAAGAGTGCAGTGCTAGGAACAGCTAAGAGACTGCGCAGAACCCTCAAACTCCCAGGCCTCAGGTAGAGGACCTGAGGTTGAGGAAGACACATACCACCCATAGGGGTGAGAAGAGAATTTTTTAAAATAAATTTCTAAGTCAACTTCCCTCCCCCATAAAATAACATTTATATAATTATTTCCTTCCTACCACTATTCTATATATTTCTGTCTACTATTATAAAAATCAAATTATAAAAACGTATAAATTGTCTACTTTCATAATTAATAGTACTATAGCAATCTTAACCCTATTAAACCTAAAAACCAAGCAATTATTATTATACTTTATAGATACCTTATAAATCTTACAAATCAAACAAACCTTAAAAGAAGTCTAGTAAGTCTTAATCCAAATCATTAAAGAGAAATGAAATCATAATAGCCTCATTATCAATCCAATTACACATTCTTAATTTTTATTCCACTTCAAAATATACTAAGACATTTATATATCTCCCTATTACACCCAAGGCATTTTTCTTGCAAACATCAAACAGCCCAACTGCCCCCCTTTAAAACTCAAACTTCTCAGCAAAAAAACTCCCACAAAGCAGATTCTCTTCTCTCCCAGAACATTCTCTCCAAAAAACAACTCCCTTGTAATCTGCAGCTCAGACTGTCGCTTTAACCCCTTCAGCACCAAAATGTAATCTTCGTCTGGCATTACTTCAGTCTCGCTGTCAGTGGAAAGATCTCCATCCTCGTCAAAATCTTCATCTCCTTCCATAACATCTTCAGCCAGATGACACACTTTAGAAATAATCTCTTCCCCAATGTTCCGAATATTCTGCAGAATAGCCTGACAGCAATCTGCAAAGATCTCTTTGAAGGTCTGCTCAGGCTCACAACAGGACTCTGAAAAAGCCTCCTTGAAATCCTCCATGTTTCAGGCAGTAGATTATGGCACTCCCTAGATACTGGAGTCACAGATATAGGAGTTAATGAGTTAATAAAAGACTTCTGAGTGAAACTGAAACAGGAGAAAGTGTGCTAGCAAACAGCTCTCAGGGAAAGTGAACAGAGGGCTAGAGATTCAAAACAGCAAATTCAATGTGTAGGAAAATATCAAATATTTCAAATTCAGTACAAAAATAATAACAGGGAGGCAATTATTTATTCTCAGTTCTCTTTAGTCTTTGAATGGGAAAACAAAACTTTAAAAGATTTTAAAATTTAATCCAGAAATAATAATAAGCACCAAAAGAGTCCACTTCTTCTCACTGTAGAAAGCCTCTCTTAGGGTACAAAAACTTTTTAAAAAAGGTAAATTGGGTGCTTTAGAAATAGGGTGGCTGGACTTAATGTCCCTTTAAGGGCTGCAGCGTGGCTCAGAAATGGTGAAATCCCAGCCTCCTGGTGAGGTCTTACCCGCTGATTGAGCACACTGTCCACAATCTCCTGGCTGCAACTCTCTGTCTGGAGGACAAATGGGTCGGTTCCAAGCTTTTCCTTAATCTGGAAAAACACTCTGGGCTACAGGAGAAATCAACCTGTGCCAGAAAAAAACTGCCACGATGCCAGTTCTGCCCACAGAGCTCGTGGGCACAGCTGCTCAGCCCGCCATGTTCCCACCAGAAGTCCAGTTTTTAAGGACTTTTTAACTTACTTTTATACCCTATGTTGTTGTTGACAGTCCATGATAACGTGAGTAAAAAATGCTCTAAGAAACAAATATAAAATTAAGAACCTTAAAAATCAAGAACCTTATTGTGCCTGCATATATTTGTAGTTTCCATATGTTTGTGTATTTTCATTTCTATATATATTTTGCATATATGTCCACAAACACAAATAGAAATAAAATAAAATATATCTGTCCAGTAAAACCTACCCACAAGAAAGGAAGTGATTGGTTAGTGTTTTCCTAGAACAGAGAGGTAGGAAGGCACAACAGGAGGATTGTCCAAAGGGAGGGCATGGTAGTGCCCGTTGTGGACTGACTATCTTGAAAGCTGTTGGCAAAGCATTTCAGTCTGGACTGGATTTTGTTAAACTGGCTTAGAGTCAAACTGGCATGAGCACAGGATAGTAGTAGTAGTAGTAGATCTACTACTGCACATAGGGTAGGAGCAAATTAAATGGGAAGTGCAGATAGGAAATGAATGAATGAATGAATGAATGAATGAATGAATAAAGGCATTCTGAAGGCTAGAAATTTAAAATAGCTACTGAACTTTGCTAACATGTCCACTTCTGCGCACGCTCCACAGATGATGGATTGATGCTATAACATGTCACACTGGAGGCGATGCTTGAAACACTGGAATGTTTTGAGAGAAGCTTGATAGCATGACATTCTATAGTATAAGTAATAATTGAAATAATACATTATTGTTGGTGGTTTATGGAAACTTTCTGCTAAGAGACAGCAGCAGCCAGAAAACTGATCCCTCAGCTTTGGATACTCAAAGGTTTGAATTTCATTTCAATGCCTGAGTCAAAAAGCTAAAAAATGTTGCCGCTCTCCTCTAAGTTGTTTGTGATTCCTGTACTCTATGTACAATTACATTCAAGGCTTCCGTTCATGTAACAAAACATGTGTTTTGATAGGTAGATGCTTGTTTTAAGAACTATCGTTCTAGATTAGGCTGGCTTGCTCCATATTAATCTTCAGAAACCTGTTAAAACCTGGTTATTCTGAAGGGTCTGGTGAGTGGAATCATTGTAAATGGAGACATTCTCTGCTATAGGATGTGTTTAATGTTGTGTTTATTCCTCTGGCACAATGTTTACTGCCTTTTGCTTTTCTTACCCGTTTTGATGTATTGTTTTTAATCCACTTACTGAGGAAGGTTTCATAAACTGTTTAGAGTATTGGTTGGTTGGAGTGACATAAATGCCCTAGTAGGTATAATATAAATAAATAAATATTACATCTTTGGGGCACAGTTGATCTCTTCCCTGGTTCCTTCTCTGCATGATTGCTGAATCAGTGTTTCTTGTTTCTGCCTTTGTTTTTCTTCCCCCTCCAGTTTATGTTTTTAATTGATTGTTTTCCTTGTCTGTTTTGTATTCTGTAAACTGCTTCAGGAAAGGCTATTCAAACATATTGAAGGAGGAGGAGGAGGAGGAGGAGGAGGAATAATAGAACATATACTTGCCTGGCATCTTTGTTTTCAGGCAGGGCATGTTGATCTTTAAGCAGGGAGATGTAGTAATGAAAAGGAATGTCAAAGAGATGAGGTCTCTTTGTCCTGTAATCTGCTGGTTGAACAACCCAGGAGTTTAAAGTAATCGAAAAGGCCTCTGTTTGTTCCCTAACTTGAGAAGGAGGATGGTTTTTGTATAAAGATTTCTAATTGAACCAAGTGTTCTTCAACTGGCAAGGGCAAAATGGCGTTCCAATATGGTGAATCCTGGGGATGTCATGGTCACTCTTTCCCAAGGTTCCTTCACATTCCACTTCCTATTAATAAGCATTGCATCCAGTATAACAGATCTCTAGTTCCCTCCTCCAACTTTTGTTTTTTTTTTCCAAATAATTTTTATTAAAGGAAGGTTTTACAAAGATTTTAAAAACTGCAGAAACAAAGAAGAAGAAATAGAAAAAGAGGGAAATTAATCAATCAAAGGGAGTATTTGTAGCTCAGTGTTGAACTGTAGAGTGCTTGGTACTCTCTGAGCCTTGTTGTTTTCTTGCAGACATCTCATTGCCAGACTTGGCAACATCTTGAAGATGTTACCTAGTCTGCCAATGAAATGTCTGCAAGAAAACAGCAAGGCTCAGAGAGCACCAAGGACTCCAAAGAGGGAAATTATAAAAGGGTAAAAGAAAAAGTGAAGGATTACGAGAAAGAAAGAAAAAGGAAGATATTTAAAGAAGTGACTTCTGATCTTTGCAGAAGTTACAAACAGCAATTACTATCCCCACCCTCCCAGATTACATACCATGGTTCCCTTCTTCCCCAAACAAACCTTTTAAATCAATATATCCCAAGATCACCAGTTCACTTTTATCCATTTTCAGCAAAAAGCCCATTAAGGGTTTCCAGCCTTTACAATCCATTCCTCCTTTATTAGTATTTTTGTACCTCCTCCATCTTTTGGATGATGAAGTAGTCTCAAGACCTGTCAAGAACTCATTGGCTCTCCCTCTTGAGGCAGAATTTGAACCCCAGTTGATGTCAGGGTAGTTGAAATTCCCTCTTACTGCAGTGATGTGTTCCCTAGATACCTCAGAAATCTGATTCACAAATATTTAATCTATATCTTTTGCTTGGTTGGGTTGCCTGGAATGCATACCCACAACAGTGTCATTTTGTTTCTTTTTCCCTTGGTTTTCATACAGATACTTTTAATGGGGCTCTTGGTGTCACAAATTTCCATACAGGAGTAGTCTTTTGTTTTGTATAATGCCACGCCCCCTCCCCTTGTGTTGGGTCTGAGTAAATTATATCTTTCCAGTACTATATTGTAATCATGAATTCCATCCCACCAGATTTCAGTAGTACCAACAATTCAGTAATACCAACAAATTCAGTAATACCAACAAATTCAGTAATCCCTCTCCCCCCAGTGCTAGGACCTCATTGTAGGGCTTGTCCCTGTTTGTTCCCCATGCTCTGAGCATTAGTGTACAGACACCTGATTCCTTTAATACTGCTCTTCTTAGGTTTGCTTCCTGCATCTCTTGGGTTATTCTGGAGCACCCATTCCTTCTTACCACTTCTTTCCTTATTGTATGGTTTACTGCATTTGGACTTATGCTTTGAAAATGGTTCTGGGTATTGGTCTCCCTCCCACTCCAGATTTAGTTTAAAGCCCACAAGATTAGCTTAGAAAGACATCTTCCAAACATGTTTTCCACATGGGAGGGATGCTTCATCTCTCACCCTCCCTGTAGCTAGTTCAGACCATAGTCCAGGAATCTGAAGTTTTCTTGATGATATCATCCCTTAAGCCAATGGTTCACTCCAGAATCTTCCACTCTGTTAAGTTCTGGGGAAACATGAAACGTTTAAGCCATTAGAGTGCAGAGGACTCAAAACGTTCCAGTGCAATGATTTGTGTTGGGCTGCTTTATTCTGATCTCAAAACAAAATACACTTTCCATTTTGTGCGTACTCTAGTTAATACTAAGCCTTGCTTAGCACATCATGTATACATGAGCTAATATTTTAAGCAGAATAACACAACTTCCACCTTAGATTTGGATGCAGTTGCCCATGGTTCTGGGTTGGCTCTGATAAACCCATGGCAAGGCTAGACCTCTGTTCAGCCCTGTGTGTTAGATTTCTTCTCATTAAAATTGTCCAGAAATAGGTGGAGGTTGCACTCAAAACTCTGAGAAAAAGTTTTGAGTGCATCTACTTAACAGAACAGCATGCCTTAAAAGCTTCAGCTACCATCTCACACAAAGGGTTAGAATGATTCAAATCAGGGAGGATGAAAAAGGGAAAAAAGAAGGGGGGAAAGTAGGGTTGTGCCTCCTAGTACTAAGCAATGAGAACAATCCCAGGTGTAAACCAGATCTGACATATGTGGTGTGAAGAAAATATACTGCTGCAGAAGAAATGTCATCTTCCATTTTGGAAAGCAAACTAGACAGCAAAACTAACAGCTTAAGGTCTGAATCGGCTACTGCGAGCGCAGCATTATTGTACAGCTTCCTAAACTAATTTGAAGGCAAAAGGGGGAGGGTGCCCACCAAGCACCCTATCTCCAGCATGTCACCTTTCATTAAAATTGTCTTTGTCTGAGATTTTGTTATTTGCAGTTGTTCATCTGTAAAATTAGGTTTAATTCTTCACAGTTTGTCACCTTTAAAAATTTTTGCTCTGTTGGCACATAACTTTTTTTTTTAAACCGAAGAATAATACCCACCCCCCAAAAAACCCTGAATAATAATCCAAGGGTGGAAAGGCTGGGAAAGGAATTTAAAAGAAAATTAGCAGAAGCAAAAACTGCTAAATGAAACACTTCTATCACTGGAGCTGTTGTTTTACACATGGGGCAGGAATTTTACTTAACCACAAAGTACTGCAAGGAGCTAGATGCTTGCAAATAATTAACTATCTCTGTTGAAGACAAGTGAACACATATTGTTTGGAATTGTTATGTTATTGGACTCTGACCCATTCAACACCTTTAGAGGAATTACATGGTACAAGGCAATATCAGTTTGGAATTCAGGTGAAACAGAACATCAGACTGAGTCCTGAGCATCAACCTATTCAAAGTAGAGGGATACAGGCATGCATGTAAGCTTTACAATGATATCTCCTAGACATCCTACCAGAAGTATCCATAATAAAATCACAAAATGGTGATGCATGTGTGATGGTGACATTAGGTAAATGCCAGAATTACATACTTGCATCATGATATCTGACATGTTGTGGCATTTGTGTGATGCCATCATTAGAAGTATTATTATTACATATTGTCACTGCCCCCCCTCCACACCTCATGGATGTCCTGTCCCAGGCCTCACACACACACAGAGAGAGAGAGAGAGAGAGAGAGAGAGAGAGAGAGAGAGAGAAATGGAGAACAGTCCAAAGCTTTACTTGGTAAATAATGCAGCAGTGGCAGGCGGGGTGTGTATACAGATGCATGCACACACAATTTCAAACAGACCCAAATCCCTTGGGAAACTTACAGACACATTCTCAATAAGCAAAGTCCCAAGGACCAGGCAGGAGTGTAGTCAGGGCACAGTCCAGAGGTTGTACAGTCATTGTAGGTTGGCAGCTGGTCTGGGTTCAAGGCACAGGGCTTTCAGAGGCAAGAGATCTGGGCATAATGGACAGAGATTCCAGCAAATGGAATGTCTGATTGAGAGCCAGTTTGGTCTAGTGGTTAAGGCACCAGGCTAGAAACCAGGAGGCTGTGAGTTCTAGTCCTGCCTTAGGCATGAAAGCCGTCTGGGTGACCTTGGGCCAGTCCCTCTCTCTCAGCCCAAATCACCTCACAGGGTTGTTGTTGTGGGGAAAATAGGAGGAGGGAGGAGTATTCCCTGCCTTGAGTTATTCATAACAATAACAAAGTTGGTTGAAAAAAGCCTAAAAAGAAATGGAACGTTGTTCCCAACTCAGGATTGCTTGCTAGCAGTGGCTCTAATATAGAGTCCCATCATGTGCAAGCAATCGCTGATGGGAATGCCCTTGCCTTGCAAGGAGCCGTACAGACCTCCTCTGTCCTGCCCTTTGCTCAGCCCTATGTGCCTTAGGGCTAGGAGGAGGTCCTGGATCAGATCCCTCATCTTTTGCTGTTTCCAGCTGCTCCATAGGCTCCACAGCTAAATCAACCTCAGGTGTCTCCCTCCTGGTTTCTGAGGCAGGCTGCTATTCCACAGGGTCCTCTGAAGTGTCCTCTCCTCCTCCTCCTCCTAGTCAGAACTGGCTGTAACACTGGATGCACTGACTTTCTGGGGAAGCTGGCAGACAAAATTGGAAATGGCAATCACATGATCACAGGGTTCTTGGCAACTGGTCATAAATGCGAGCCGGTTGCCAAGCATTTGAAATGCAGTCATGTGATCATGGGGGAATGGCACAACCTTTCACAACAGTCGGAAGTGCTTTACAGGCTGTAAAGCACCCTTTCCAAGTCTGTTGTTACTTTGAATGGTCATTAAGTGAGGACTACCTGTAATAGGTAAATTTTACTTCTAATGACCAGTGAAGTAGCTACATTTCTAGTAGAGGTCAGCATCAATATTTGCTTTCATTGTATTATCTGCATAGGTAATATGCTATTTTATAGTATTTACATTTTAAAATTTATGTGAGTCCTGATGATTACCTACTCAGTCTGCGGTTAGGAGAATAACTTTCCTAAAAAAATATCCTTGATGTCTGTGCTTGTGTGAGAGCAGATAAATAAATTTAATTTAGAAAATAACATGATGATAGAAAAACCTAAATTACTTCACTCTATCTGTAGCTAAGAGCCTGCAGTATGTCACCCTCCATTATGGGGAAGGGAAGGGAAGGGAAGGGAAGGAAGGGAAGGGAAGGGAGAACTGGATTTACATAGGTCAGAATCAGAAAGAAATCTGAACTGTAAGAGCAAGGTAGTGATAAACATGCCAAGCGTAAAATCCACCTTTTAGGCAAGGAAAGAAAAGGAAAGTATAGACTCCCCCTGCTAACTATCTCTATATTTATTGCCCCAGCATTCAAGAGATTTATGGATGCAGAAAACCAGTGCAAAGTTGAATTCCAACACATATTACAGGTATTTCTGTTACAGTACTAATGGATATTAAAGGCTAATGGATATTAAAATCAAAATGGATGTTGCCTGTTGTAAAATCTTCCTGCATAGGCTAAGAATTATCCCAGAAGTAGAATTACCAGCATTTTTGCACAGCTACCCTTGGGAAGAGGAAATGTTCCATTATCTGTTAAACTGTCAATATTTATATGCCTATAGAGTAATACCTTGCTCTCATTCCAAGTTATACTGCTAGTGATTATTCAAGTAAACTATCAAGTTTGTTACATGATTATGATTTTTTAAAAGTTAAAAAGGTGCCAAATTTCACTCCTGAAGAAAGATATTTTGGCTGTCTGATTGGTTTGCTTAACTGTTTTAAATCTTTTGTAATGATCTATTGGTTGTACAGTTGTTCTATTTTTATCCTGCAAACTTTATGTTCTTGAAAATGTATAAATGTGTTGTCAAATATTTTGATATATTCTTGCCATGAACCATTGGTTCTCAACATGGAGAAGGATTTATCAAAAATGTTCTGACAAACATATTTTTATCTGCTTGAGTACTTCCGCAAACCACCTGCTGAAGGTAGATGTAGAAGAGCTGACTAGAATACATTATTGTAGAAGACACAGACTACAGCAGGTGTCTGCTGTCAATATTGGCAACTACTAACATCTGCCTGATGCTGGATTTGGGCCCTAACATGGATTGTGGCATTCAGCAGAATATCTTTCTCTGTTCACCAGACTGGACCTGGCTCAGAATAAAAATCTTAGCAGAGATAAGATATTAGACTCCTTGAGCTCAGAACACAGGAGACATTCCCCTAGGAAGAATCAGACATAAGTTCATGTAGATCAGGCAATGGAACCTTTTAGGTGCAATAAAGTGCAAGAACATTTCTGGCCCACCACTTGGTGAGGAAAACTGGTTAAAATAGTCTGACTTAGGTGCCTGATGGGACTGGATGGTTTCCTGAATGTCCTGGGGGAGATTCCTCTCTTATTTTCTGCAGAGTCTGTTGGCTGATCTAGAATACAGCGGTGTCCCAGGTGATTGACTCTCTTGCTCCTAAATACTTTCTTCCTTCTCACAGAGGTGAATCAGCCTCTTTCTTTGTTAGGAGCTGAAAGTGATGAAGTGGATGGAATATTGGCTGGGTTACAAGTGAAGGAACTCTCAAGGCATGTCAGATCAACCTTGTAGTGAAGCCATTTAAGGATCCATGTAAAGGCCTACTCTGAAACAGTGGAGGCAGGTAAGGCTGCTTTCTTCTTTGCCTCCATTGTCTCCATACAGAATAAGCTGACATAACTCTTCCATACTGTGATTCATCTCCTTCATGAATATGCTGGGAGTGGAGCAAGCTGAAACAATTACTGTCTCATTGTTAGCAGTGCATGCTGTCCATTGCCAGTACAGTTTCTGAGATCCACCTTGATTTAGATTCAAGTGTTGGGGCAGGTCATAGGGATGTTGCCTTAGCAATTGCCTGTCCTGCTATTTTGGATTCTGTTTGGATTACCACTTGCTTACTTGTCCCATGATCCTCCGGCTAATTCAGTCAACTTGTATAAGAGTGGCTTTACGATTAATGATGGTGATCAGTGCCCCTTGCAGAAAGATGGCAGTAACAGGACCTTTATTGTGGAAAACAAAACAAAACCCTTCATTGATTCAGGAGATTTGTGTCACTAAAGACCAATCTCAGATGTTCCATTTCTGGGAACAGAGTTTGATAAGGTGATAGCTTGCAGCTCCAGACATCTGAATTATACCAATTTTCTGAACTAATTTTGATATGCTGGGAAATGTTACTGCTGAAACTGCTTCAAGATGCCTTGATGGGTGACTACTAGAAATTGGATGGAGAGCGTACAGCCCTATTAGTTCTCAGGTCTTTCCCTGGCCTTTTAATCTGATGGACAATATCCTTCTGGACCATTTGGTGGGACTGGGCTTCACAGGCACTACTTTACAGTGATACTAGTCCTTTGTGTCAGACTGTGTATAGAAAATGGTACTAGGAGGGGGGACCTCTTAATAGCTTTTAACCTCTGGTGTCCCAGAGGGTTCTGTTTGTCCCCCAGTCAGTTCAATATCCACATGAAACCACTGGGAGAGAACATTCAGAGCGAATGCTGTCAGGATGCTGATGACCACCTACTGCTCCCAATTAACTCCAGGTAAGCATCAGTATCCCTGAATATTATTTATATTGGGTAGTGGACTGAAGGAGGGGGGGAACAAATTCAATCTAGACAAGATTACAGTTCTTTTAATAAATAGGAATTTGGGTTTAGAGGTTGAATTCAACTTATTTTGGATACAGTTGAAATAACAGGTGTGCAGTCTTGGAGTGCTCCTTGATCCTTATTTGCAATTGGACTTCCAGTTGTGGCTGTTGCAGAGCACACTTACATGAGTAAGGCTGTAAGGCTGGTGCATCAGTTGCAATGTTTCCTGAACTAGTAGGTTTTGTTACATACTTTGGATACAGCTTTTAACTATTGCAACAAACTTTAGGCGTTTTACAAGTTGCAGCTAGTGTAAATTGTGGTAGCTATGCTGCCAGCCAGTGCAAAATGCAGGGCTCATATAATGCCTGTACTGAAAGATCTACACTGCTTACTAATTGCTCACAGTGCACAATTGAAGTTGTTGGCATTAAGCATTAAAGGCTAAATAAAAGCTTAGGCCTGCCATCTAAGGGACTGTCTCTCAATTTATGAACATGTCAAGCTATTCAGATCTGCAGAAGAGGTTTTTTTGAAGATGTCCCATTGTCAGCGGGAGACGCGGTGGCGCTGCGGGTTAAACCGCTGAGCTGTCGACCGGAAGGTCGGCGGTTCGAAACCGCGCGGCGGGGTGAGCTCCCGTTGTTAATCCCAGCTCCTGCACACCAAGCAGTTCGAAAACATGCAAATGTGAGTAGATTAATTGGTACCACTTTGGCGGGAAGGTAACGGTGTTCCGTGAGTCATGTTGGCCACATGACCCAGAAGTGTCCTATGGACAACGCCAGCTCCAAGGCTTAGAAACGGAGATGAGCACCGCCCCCTAGAGTCGGATTCGACTGGACTTTACGTCAAGGGAAACCTTTACCTTTACCCATTGTCAGCAGTCTGTCTTTCTGGCATGTGTGAGAGGGCCTGTTCCTTCATTTGGTATGTTTAGAAAATCTGTAAAGATGCATCTTTTTCATTTTTAAATTAAACGTAATTTATGTTTTTATAAAATCTTTTTTTGTTCCTTGAGGTGTCTTGAGTACTTGCAAGGCAGAATATAAACTGAATTAATAAATAAATGTTCTGCATTTTGTCTCCATCCTGTTTTGGTCCCAGCTGCATGCCTGTGCTAAAAGTGGGCTCAAATGATGCTGCAGGGCATTTAATCTTTGTGGAAAATGTATTAATATTAACACTACTACTCATTTATACAGCAGTCCCTATACTGGATTCAGTGTTTGGCCCTTCTATTTCAGAAGAATAATTGTGAGGGATGGAAAAAAAAATTAGAGGTGGCAGTGGGACCAATGAGGAGAAAGAGGCCTGTTATATCTTGGCTACAAAAGGCAAGACAACCACTAGATAGCAGCACTGAGATATATACAAGCCTAACTTTTTGCTGCTACCTAGTGATCAACTGGATTTGCAGCTTAGCTATAATAGTCCTAATGAGAAAAGCCTAGGACTTTGGAAAGCTCTCAGCAGTCAAAATAGGCAATGCCAGGCTAAATGGGAAAATAGCCCAACCTGGCATAAAGCAGCTTTCTGTGTCCTGAACATGGACATCTGAAGCGTCAGGTGAAGAATCTGATGAAGAAACTGCTATAATGGAGGGATGTGAAATGATAAATTGGGCTGTCACCTTACATCCTGAACACTGGTCACCTACCATTAAATCTTTCTCACAGCAGGAAGCAAGGCAGTTGTGACTTCTTCTGTCCATTTAATCTCTAGAATGGCATCTACTGTGTTAAAAGAGACTCCAGGTGTGTCCTAATGCCTGGGGGAGGGGAGTTGGGAAAGAGGATGACAGTACAGCAGAAGGAATGGACAGGGAGAGCTGTGGCAGCATTCGCTCATGCTGCCTTGGGTGATTTCAGGAATGATGAATGGTAGAATATAAGTGGTGCCTCTGTTGTGAAGTGTCAGCGCTATGATTAATGATAGTCCCTCCACCTGCCACCATCTCCTGCAGGGTAGTTATTTTATACCTGTAGAGGTGGAAGTTTGCCATTTAGGTATTCATACTGTTAATGTTGTTGCGCAAATGAGAACCTTCTTCTAGAATGATCCATGTTTCAAGAATTGTTTACAGATTTATCGGGATTTCCAACCCCTCCCCCTCTCCCTTGCATCAAGCTAACAGTGCTCTTTTTAAATTCAAGGTTTATTGCTTTAATGACGCTTTGCTCTCCTGTATAAACTATCTTGGAAATTCTGCAACTCCCTTCATGTAAACTGAGAGCGATTGAATAAATGGGCTGAATCAAAACATTTCAGAATATGCCCACCTTTACTTAGTTCAGATGTAAAGGAAGGTGAACACATGTAAAACAGCTTAAAGGAAGCCCTTTGGAGGTCCAGAAGCACATCAGGACAAGCTTGGGTGTAAGATGAAATACATAGTCCCAGAAGAAAGGCCAGTACAATTTTCTATAGCTCCACCAGGTTGCTAGATAACATGGAGGCAAAGTTCTTAATTAAGTTTGCAGTCTGAGTGACTTCATCTGGTGTATGCAAAGGCAATAAGGAGAAGCAAGCCTGTGGTATGTCTCCCATCACTACTGTTTCAATAATCCTTTCTTTCATGCATCAGAAAGAAATGCATTCAGTGAAGAAGCAGTCGCCTTGGCATTTGTTATATTTTACAAGACCTGGAATTTGGGCCATCAGAACTGGAAATTATGATGTATCAAACAAAAGAGAGGAGTAAGTTTTTCTACTGCTAGCTTTATAGAAACTTTTAGAACTCTGGGAAATTACAACATATACAGGCAATGAGGAAGTTGTTATCTACCCTCATGTTGTGAGGAGTAGTGGTATGTTCCTTGCAGTATGTTAAATTTTGTTCCAGCTCATAGTTGAGTCCAAACTGATTTTAATAAACATACTCAATTCATCTCTTGAGTCTTTACATCCTCATACATAAAGAATACATGGTGTCAGAAGTTAAGCTGAATGCTTGTGCAGTTATGATGGCGTGCTACAGACCCAGGCTTAGCTAAAACAACTCACAAATATCTGCTAGTTTGTTAAAAGAAGAAAATGTAGATATTACTGCACGGCCAAATCATAAGAGTCAGTACAAGATGGAAGGCCAATTTCAGCACTACTCAGCAGCCATTAGAAAAATAGCACCCGCTTTGGTGTTAGCTAAACAATGACATCCTTACTCTCTTTCCTTCTCTCTCTCTCTACATATATTTGAATGGCTGCACTGAGGCCACCACCAGAACTGACGCTTACTGGCAATGAGAAGAGCCAATGGTGACACTTTCAACAAAGATTTTTAATGTACTTGAGAGCAATTGGCTCCCATGACAAAAAAAAAGAAAAAAAGAAAAAACAGAAAATAGTGCTCTTCCTGACAGAGACTGGAGCCTTTCATGTGTAGAATACATTTACACTCATGGATGAAGAAAGAAATAACTAAATCCCTATTGCAGAAATTTGAGGCCTCTTGTGTGCCATGAAAAAATGTATGAAAGATTTGTCTTCAAATAAACTTTCAAGAGAGACTCAAGACAGACAGTTGAAGGATTTGTAAATGATCTAAAACTAAAAAGTAAGTCTTAAGATGTTGGTATGTTGACTGATTCTTTGATAAACGATCAAACTATTTGGGGCATAAGAAACAAAACAGTGTAAAGCACTGGTGAACTTGTCCCTAGAAAACACTATTGATATATGTCAAGTATCAGAAGTCACTCATCCATAATTGACATTTATGGGGCACAGCAGTGTTAATGCTCTGATCCTGGCCATCATCTGTGATAAAGACTTATGGAGAAAAAGGGGAGAAGGAAACTGTAGCCGGAAACAAGATGCTGGCTCTAACAAAAGAACAGCAGCAGGCAAAAAAGCTTGGAAGCAGATAAAAACATATGCAAGCAATGCAGCTGATGCAATACGAAGTATGCCTATAAACAAGGTCCTGCAGAAATGTCATGGTTAAGGTTCACAAAAAAGAGGCAACCAGAATTTTCCTGGACTCCAAAGAATTAAACAAATCTATTCAAAGAGACTAAATGCGATCCCTGGGGAAGGTAATGGCAACCCACCCCAGTATTCTTGCCATGAAAACTAAATGGATCAGTACAACCAGAGATATGTCGGTATACCATCGGAAGATGAGACCCCCAGGTCGGAAGATGGTCAAAATGCTACTGGGGAGGAACAGAGGATGAGTTCAACTAGCCCCAGACGACGCAGCTAGCTCAAAGCCGAAAGGACGGTTAGCGGCCGACGGTGCTGGTGGTGAACGGCGAATCCGATGTTCTAAGGATCAACATGCCATTGGAACCTGGAATGTAAGATCTATGAGTCAGGGCAAATTGGATGTGGTTATTGGTGAGATGTCAGGATTAAAGATAGACATTTTGGGCGTCAGTGAACTGAAATGGACTGGAATGGGTCACTTCACATCAAATGACCACCAGATCTACTACTGTGGACAAGAGGACCACAGAAGAAATGGAGTAGCCTTCATAATTAATAGTAAAGTGGTGAAAGCAGTGCTTGGATACAATCCAAAAAACGATAGAATGATCTCAATTTGAATTCAGGGCAAGCCATCTAACTTCACAGTGATCCAAATATACGCCCCAACCACAGATGCTGAAGAAGCTGAAGTAGAGCAGTTCTATGAGGATCTGCAGCACCTACTGGACAACACGCCTAAAAGAGATGTTATTTTCATCACGGGAGACTGGAATGCTAAGGTGGGCAGTCAAATGACACCTGGAATTACAGGTAAGCATGGCCTGGGAGAACAAAATGAAGCAGGACATAGGCTGATAGAATTTTGCCAAGACAACTCACTCTGCATAACAAACACTTTCTTCCAACAACCTAAGAGACGGCTTTATACATGGACTTCACCAGATGGACCACACCGAAATCAGATTGACTACATCCTTTGCAGCCAAAGGTGGCAGTCATCTATACTGTCGGTAAAAACAAGACCTGGAGCTGACTGTAGTTCTGATCACGAACTTCTTCTTGCACAATTTAGGATCAGACTAAAGAGATTAGGGAAGAACCACAAATCAGCTAGATATGAGCTCACTAATATCCCTCAGGAATATGCAGTGGAGGTAAAGAATCAATTTAAGGGACTGGACTTAGTAGATAGGGTCCCGGAAGAACTCTGGACAGAGGTTCGCCACATTGTTCAGGAGGCGGCAACAAAATACATTCCAAAGAAAGAGAAAACCAAGAAGGCAAAGTGGCTGTCTGCTGAAACACTAGAAGTAGCCCAAGAAAGAAGGAAAGCAAAAGGCAACAGTGATAGGGGGAGATATGCCCAATTAAATGCAAAATTCCAGAGGTTAGCCAGAAGAGATAAGGAATTATTTTTAGACAAGCAATGCGCGGAAGTGGAAGAAGACAATAGAATAGGAAGGACAAGAGACCTCTTCCAGAAAATTAGAAACATCGGAGGTAAATTCCAGGCCAAAATGGGTATGATCAAAAACAAAGATGGCAAGGACCTCACAGAAGCAGAAGAGATCAAGAAAAGGTGGCAAGAATATACGGAAGACCTGTATAGGAAGGATAACAATATCGGGAATAGCTTTGATGGTGTGGTCAGTGAGCTAGAGCCAGAGATCCTGAAGAGTGAGGTTGAATGGGCCTTAAGAAGCATTGCTAATAACAAGGCAGCAGGAGACGACGGCATCCCAGCTGAACTGTTCAAAATCTTGCAAGATGATGCTGTCAAGGTAATGCATGCTATATGCCAGCAAATTTGGAAAACACAGGAATGGCCATCAGATTGGAAAAAATCAACTTACATCCCCATACCAAAAAAGGGAAACACTAAAGAATGTTCAAACTATCGAACAGTGGCACTCATTTC
This sequence comes from Candoia aspera, assembly GCF_035149785.1. NCBI lineage: Eukaryota > Metazoa > Chordata > Lepidosauria > Squamata > Candoiidae > Candoia > Candoia aspera. Next base: position 179,832,390 of record NC_086153.1, read on the forward strand.
ACATGCCAGTAAGGTAATGCTCAAGGTCCTGCAAGGGAGACTTCAGCAATTCATGGAGCGAGAATTGCCAGATGTACAAGCTGGGTTTAGAAAAGGCAGAGGAACTAGGGACCAAATTGCCAATATCCGCTGGATAATGGAAAAAGCCAGGGAGTTTCAGAAAAACATCTATTTCTGTTTTATTGACTATTCTAAAGCCTTTGGCTGTGTGGACCATAACAAATTGTGGCAAGTTCTTAGCGGTATGGGGATACCAAGTCATCTTGTCTGCCTCCTGAAGAATCTGTATAACGACCAAGTAGCAACAGTAAGAACAGACCACGGAACAACGGACTGGTTTAAGATTGGGAAAGGAGTACGGCAGGGCTGTATACTCTCACCCTACCTATTCAACTTGTACGCAGAACACATCATGCGACATGCTGGGCTTGAGGAATCCAAGGCTGGAATTAAAATCGCTGGAAGAAACATTCATAATCTCAGATATGCAGATGATACCACTTTGATGGCTGAAAGCGAAGAGGAACTGAGGAGCCTTATGATGAAGGTGAAAGAAGAAAGTGCAAAAGCTGGCTTGCAGCTAAACCTCAAAAAAACCAAGATTATGGCAACCAGCTTGATCGATAACTGGCAAACAGAGGGAGAAAATGTAGAAGCAGTGAAAGACTTTGTATTTCTAGGTGTGAAGATTACTGCAGTCAGGAAATCAGAAGACGCTTAATCCTTGGGAGAAGAGCAATGACAAATCTTGATAAAATAGTTAAGAGCAGAGACATCACACTGACAACAAAGGTCCGCATAGTTAAAGCAATGGTGTTCCCCGTAGTAACGTATGGCTGCGAGAGCTGGACCATAAGGAAGGCTGAGAGAAGGAAGATAGATGCTCTTGAACTGTGGTGTTGGAGGAAAATTCTGAGAGTGCCTTGGACTGCAAGAAGATCCAACCAGTCCATCCTCCAGGAAATAAAGCCAGACTGCTCACTTGAGGGAATGATATTAAAGGCAAAACTGAAATACTTTGGCCACATAATGAGAAGACAGGACACCCTGGAGAAGATGCTGATGCTAGGGAGAGTGGAGGGCAAAAGGAAGAGGGGCCGACCAAGGGCAAGGAGGATGGATGATATTCTAGAGGTGACGGACTCGTCCCTGGGGGAGCTGGGGGTGTTGACGACCGACAGGAAGCTCTGGCGTGGGCTGGTCCATGAAGTCACGAAGAGTCGGAAGTGACTGAATGAATAAACAACAACAATTCAAAGAGAACATTATCACACCCAAATACAAGTGGAATTCTTAGCAGACCGGGTAGATGCAAAGATATTTTCCAGCCTTGATGCATCAGCCAGGTTCTGGCACACACCATTGGACAAACAAAGCACAAGCCAATGTACAGTTAATATTCCAAATGGTTGATATACTGTAGCTTTAAACACACACCATTTGGATTGCACTTTGCTTCTAAATTGTCTCAACATCCCATGGAACAACTGATGGAAGACATACTTGTATTGGGATCCATAGGAGAACTGGTACAAGAAAAAGCCAGGTCCTCAAATATTAAATTGAGCAAAAGCAAATATTGTTTTAAAGTTCAAGAAATACAATACCTGGAGAGATACTATTGGAAGATGTAAATGATAAAGGATATCTAGCTGCTACTAGATGAGTTATACAGAGTTGACATGTAATCAAAAAGCTGAACAGATTGAATAGTGTTGAAGATATGGGAATAAGCTAGTTTACTTAGAAAAAGGGGGATGTGAGGATGTATAGAGGAAGGCAGATATAGGAGCATACGAACCATTAATAGGTCAAAGAGACAGTAAAACAAAAGAACTAAGTGTAAGAAAGAGTCTTAAAATAACCCTGTCTTACTTCTGCACAGTATAGGAGTGGACAGAGATCGCCTCTGGCCGGCTTTCAAGATTGTGTTGTCATACCATACAACATTAGAGTTCCCATAGTTACTGTGGTGGCTAATCCCTGATGTTGCCTACCTTGAAGGGCTGACAGGAAGGTGGTATTTACCAAAAATAGAATTTACCCATGTTACGGGGTATAATGGTATATTCCTTGCAATATGTTAATTTTCTTTTTATTCTAGGTCATAGTTAAGTCCAAACTGACCTTAAAACACATATTCACTTCATCTCCTGTGTGACTGCCTCCTCATAAACAAACAAACAAACAAACAAATAAAAAAAAACACAGGCAGTTCAAAGTAACTGAGCAACAATGAAAGATCACAGGTATGCTTCACCAACCAATCACAACAATAACCCAATATACAATATCCATCCCTACCAAAATACAAGCCAAATTATATTTACAAATGTAGGTGCTGTGGTGCCTTTTGTATGCAAACAGGATAACTTCTGTGACTGAAAACAGGAATGCCTGTTGTACTTGAAGGTCCTGATAACCATGGAACAACTACCAATTTTGTGTCTACTGTGGGGGAGGTGATACTTGTGGTAATTCAGGAATAGCTGAATCTCCAACCACATAAGCTGCAACTTCTTTCCCTCTCTCTCTCCTCTCCAGCTGGTCAATGTGCCGTACCCAGAAATAGTCAAGGACCTCTACAGGATAAGAAAGAGGTCCAGTTATTTCTGCAGCCTTTTCAGTTGTCCACTTACTCTTCCCTGTACAGACTTCCCTCTCTTGCTTATAGAGTTTGTCCAAAAGATAAATGGTATGTTTCAGCATGAGAAGATCGCTCAACGTGTTCCATCTGTACAGACCTGCAGGAGAGCTGGGTATCTTCTAGTTTCTCTTTGAATAATCTCAGCTGCCTGAGAGAGAGAACATGTTGAAAGAGTATTAGATGTAGATTTTTCAAACTGTATCCCCTCTGGAGGAAAACAAGACAGTCGAACCACATTTGCATGATTTTATGTCCTTTTGAATTCTGTTTTGTATCTGTTCCCTCCAAGGAACAGAGTACAACACTGCATTTAAGCAGCTACTGTAAACCAAATCCTTTTTTGTGGATTGAAGATTGACAGCAGTGGCGGATGATCAGTGATGTGAATAAACTCTCTTTTGCATAAATACTGGTTGAAGCATTTAATTCCCCAAACCAAGCTCAGTGCTTCCCTATTTGTGCATAACTCTTCTCTGCAGCTATGTTCTTTGCAGCTGTTTACTGCCATCTTTCATGACATGTGACATAATTTGCACCACCCTATTTTTTGAGGTATCACAAGCCAATCTAACTCTTAAATGCAGATAATGAGTAAGCACTGTGTCTAATGTCACTTTTTTTATTCTGTGAAAGTTTGCACTGTTTTGCCCTTTGCCTCGCCCTCCCTGCTTGTAGATGGAGATCTGCAGGAGCCATTGCCTAGGCAAAAGGAGCTGAAACATTTTTTAAGTCCAGAACAAGATAACATTCAGAATTGGATCAGACAGATGCCTCCCTAATTCATTGAAGTATATGGAGGAGGAGGAGGAGGAGGAGGAGGAGGAGGAGGAGGAGGAGGCACAGCCCAGTCCAAGTTGCAAGATTCTGTTATTATAGCCAACCTCAAAACAAGTATGTCTTTTTTTGTGAAGTTGATTTCCTGGTCTACCTAGTGGTGTTGATGCCTCTTAAGGAAAATATATAAGGAGTGGAGGATAGCAGCTAAGTGTGGCAAGAATTTGTTATAATGATGAACAAATCTGGGGGGAAAAATTGTAGCTGTGACTCAGCTCTGAACACCTAAAGGCTGTCAAAGTCATCTGGAGTTGCCTCTGTCACACAGTCCATATCTAGTATGAATGACAAGTAGACCCGTTACCTTTCTAGGAGGTGAGGGGTGGGATTCATAGATTTTAGGCCGAGATGTGGGACTCTTAGAGGTGGTGCTGCTGTGGTTGGTGCTGGTTCATGGGAGAAGAGAGAGCTGCTGCTCATCTCAGAAGGAGAAGCTGCATGTCGGTGATGCAAAAACCTTCAGAGAAGACTGAGATCAAAGAGCCTAGGTATCTGAATCCATCCACCTGCTCAGTTGGCTCTAGGGACAAAGTTAATTCATGTGCCATCAGTTGGCACGCCCTGAGTCTGTTTTTGCATTTATCTTTAGCCTGAGCTTTCTTGCCTTTTGCTTAGGACCTCCAAGAACTCCTATGCCTTTCGTTTTGATTTCTCTATGAAAATACACACACACACACACACAGACACTGGTGTATGCTAGATCTGTGAAGCTCAGCACATCTGTCCACAAGGAACTCCTGTGTGCTCAGCTAGTCTTTTCCCCAGTATATCGCGACATTGCACAACAGTGGTGATAATATGTGCCCATATCCCTGCTTGCATTCATGCTGTGATACAGCTGATACTGCAGAACCAATCATCCAATTGCCTTGGAATGGTTTTGCCAATCTCTTCGGGTATGAGCCATATTGCTGGTCTCACTTCACCATTTATGCAACAGATTTCCAAGTTACTTATCTCTGCTTCACTTTCTTTGTCTAATTCAGTATCTAGAGCATGCACCACTCAGCTCATTTTTAAGTGGTGGCTGGATGGTTTATCTTAGCAAATAGTTTGCTTATTCAGTGACAGGCTCTCTGAATATGTCCTGTTGGGTTCCAGGTTTCTCCCTCAAACCTGCACTAAGCTGGTTGCTGTGGATCTCTTCTACAACAACATCACAGTTCATTTTAACATGTTCCACTCTGTTTGCATGCTATTGCAACTTTATTCACATTTGCTTTACTCCTGACTGCAACTTTATAGTGTCCCTAGCAGCAATTTCCATGGAGACAGCAATCGCAAAACCATTCTTAAATGTTAAATGTGTCTCTGGTGACAGGTTTTCCTTCAGTATTCTGCAGACTAGCTAGTCTTTTAATGCAGAGTATAGCCCTTTGTCAAATTCGCAATATTCAGATGTCTTTTTAAGTTTGCCTGGGTATGGACACTTTTTGTTTGCACTTAGGAAACCTGACACTTTCTGCAATCAGTAATGGTTTTGATACCAAATGTTCCTGCGTTATTATATTATGTTATTTTACTAATATGTTCTGCAGGTCTGAATTGCAAGGACTTTTCTGTGTAATATCCTATATGTTTTTTCTCCCCTAACACACAGTAAAGAGGTACCTTTCTTTCAACATTTGCTTTAAAAAGATTGTTGAGGTCTCTCTGCATAGTATGTCCTTTATCCTCCTTCAGAGGTATAGAGAGGCTTCAGAGGTGCAAAAATTATAATGTACACAGGCAGCCCAAGGTAATCCAGCAACATACAAGATCACAGGCATGCCTAATCAATAATAGCAATCGTCCAGTAGAGTATAATACGGGGGAGCAGTTGACAAGGGAAGGTCTTTTGTAATATGAGCCGGCTTAGAATGCCACACGTGTGGTTTGCAAATCTGTTTATAATATAAAACTGTAACTGTAAAATAAGCCAACAAAATAAATGAGTTGGAATTAAGATCCAGCCAATGGCAGTTGGTCAAAGAATAACCTCAGGGACTAGGCTAAAATACACATTGCTGTCTGATTCTGAAATATGGTCAGTAATCGGCCCCAGCTCGCTGCACCAGAGAGAACATCCCACATGGCGAGAGGTATAATTCCATTCATAAATAATTCTATTCTTCTCCTAGAAACTCAGTTTAACCCTGGGAACTAAATTCATTAGCAACATTTGAATCCAAAAAAGGTGCAAACTATGCCTGGTAAACTTAATAAGATCTATTTAAAAATGCTCTGATATCAGTTTAGTGAGCTGGGTCAATGTCAGTATTAGTTCATTTTGAATGATTCCCCAGTGTATTCTTGTATATGAAAACAATTTTTTAGGAAAAGTCAGGAGAGGAGAGAAGTGGAATACTCTTCCTACCATATTCAACCCATTCCCAAAGTACAGTATATAAAGTGAATATGCTTTTAATTGGTGATCCATCACAGAAGCTATGAGAATAATGTGCCTAGGGACTCCATGTTTGCAGTAATATAAGTTGGTATATTCCATGAATACTTGGTTTTTTTCAACAGTAAATCAGAGTCTTCCACAGGAAGGGTAAAAAAAAGTCAGAATGCCCTTTTTAAATGTGTACTGCATGTGCGCTGCATGGAAAAAGGGGATGGGGCTTTGATTGCACAATAACAGACACCATCTTGACTTTTTTGACATTCCCCCAAATGAATTACTATTTGTTTATTATTTGCATCTGTGAGTTGTGTACTTTTTTATTCTTCTATTTTTAGTGAAAGCAATTCTATTATTGACCTGCGACGAGAGGGTTTTTACTGTAATATGTGATCTAGAAATATTTTAAATGAATGAATGTCAGGAATCTTTCCCTCACCTTGATGATGTTAGCAGCCCACTTTAGATAATAGCATCCCAACTCAGCTTCATTTTCCAAAGAAGGAAATGCATCAACAACCACAGAGAATGTCACTATCAGTTCTGCCAATAGTGCAGTCAGATATACTGGGTTGTTTGATGGCAGTTTCTTAATACTGTACTTAGAAATTCTTCAGGGCTTAACTGAGCAGGCATCTGACTACTTGCTGAATGATTAACTAAGGAAATAGCATGAAAATGGGGAAATAGTATTTTACTGCAACCAGAGCAAAGATGAGATTTAGGAAACCTTGCTATGCAAATTAATGGATAGAGAAGAAGGTTCAGATTAGAAAGGATCAGTTATATTGAATACACTCTTATTTGGTGGGATGTTGACAGCAGTACGTTGGCTTGCAAAATAGTATCTAGGTTAAAGAGTCTAGCTTGCATAGAAGAACATGAGCAGAGAAAATGCAGATTTTGATAGATATTTTAAAAAAAAGTTTTTGAAGTGCGTAAGAGGGCTAAACAAGGAACCTCCAGCAGAGAGGATAAAATATAATAGAGATGAAATGATTTGGATGAACTAAAGTGTTGGAATGCTGGAGGGAGCCTTTCAAAACTTATATGGAAATGACTGAGATCTGTTGAACATTATTGAAAGGAAAGCTATAAATATTAGAGTCTGAGAAAAAGAAAGGATGAAAAGAAGTAATAAACGCTGTGAGAACGTAGAAAAATGGCATGACTGCAGGTGTAGATGGTGTAACTGCAGGATTTGAAAATTCATGTCTTTATGTCATACTATGACCTCTGTTTAATACAGACATTGGCCCTAATGGTTCTCCACAAGCAAGACAGTGGTGATTTTTTCAAGAACAATGGTAACCCATACCATATTTGTATTGATCTTCCCATCTCTAACCATGTCAGAATTTGATAAGATGGCTTCTTTGAGTTGGTGCCAATCTTTTTTGACTTGGTGCTTTCCAGATGGACTGTAGCATTATGACATGCTAACTGGAAATTGTGGAAGCCCGGATACATCTGGAGGATACTACCAGTTTGAAGTGGGGGGGTGTCTTTTTTTTTCTACCACTGTTTTGATTACTTTGCCTTAATTCATTTGGCATTGTGCTACCGGGCAGGAATTGAATGGGAGAAATGTCTTCATCAGCACATGAGATCTATCTATATTAATGCCCATCTTTTCCTTTTTCAATTTCCTAACATATTTTGATGACCAATGAACTCCTAGAACTAACTGCAGCTGGTATAATGGAGAGGCTGAAACTTTTTAAATTAGAGCACCAGGCAGGAACAGCTCAGTTATAATTATTATGCTAATGATCAAGTAATATTTTAGCACTCCTGAGTGAGTTTCTAGTATTTTTAGTACCCATCACTTATACCCTGCAGAAAGTTTAAGAACTGTGGTGAATCTCCTGCTGGCTTCCCATGCAGAGTTTGTTGTTGTCAAGGTTCCCTTTCTTCCTAAATACAGAAATCTGGATTAGTACCATTGTCTTCTTTTCTCCATATGTATTATGTGACAGCTCAGGGATTCAGAGGTGGGTCTTACTAGCCAAAATATGGAAGGAGCTATGGCACTTAAGAGCTATAAGGTCATGCATTTTCAGTTGAATTTGGGGACACCACTTGAAGCATTTGTTGTGTTGAGCTATTTCAATTGCTTTTGTTTGATTTGTTCATTGCAAACAGCTGAAAGTCTGTACATTTTGACAATCAACCTGATTTGCAGTGGGGGTTGAATAATTTCGATTGCAACTGTATTTCCTATTTATTTCAGTGTGAGTTAAGTAAATCTTTGGATCTCAGTGAAATTTAAGAGACCTAAAAGTGCTTGATTTTGACTAAATGGGCTCCATTTGTTTGGGATAGTAGCAATTGTGAAAAGGGGTTAAAACCTGTAGTTGCAAGGAAATAAAAGGCAATAAAACCCCATTCAATATTTAGTACAACAAATGAAAAGGTAGGTGAAAGAAAAGGGAGAGAAGGTCTTTTGAAGGACAACTACTGTGAAATAATGGCCTTATCTCTAGACTAAATTGTAAATTGGTAGTAGGGAACTGATGTTCCTTTATTTATTTATTATTCCTTTATTTATTCAATTTATATAGCCACCCATCTCAAACCAGTGACTCTGGGCAGCTAACAGTCATAAATAAATATAAAGATATTGCTGAACTGCAACCCCCAACAGCCCCAGTCAGATTGGCCAGTAGTTAGGGATGGTGAAAGCAACATCTGAGAGGCATGGGCTGCCCAGCTCTGCTTCAACTGCACCAAAATCTGCCCTCCTCCTCTAACAAAATGCCGCTTATAGCACAAGCTAGCAATGTCATGTTTTCTTATCATACCCAGTGTAGATTGCTTATAATTGGGGCATTGCCATCTTTCACATCAGTAGGCAAGGTCGATATCCAAATCACTAATCTAGTGGGAAAGATTAGTTTTCCCTTTTCAGAACAGCCCTTCTCATGAGAAAAAGAAGAGCAGCACAGTATTATTGTGAACAAAAGATGACCCTAATGAATCATAAAATATAGTCACAGAAATGACACAAATCTGAATAAAATTGATGTATTCATTTATAACGGCACATGTAGAGGAAAGTAGTATCAATGAAACAGATAAATTCTTGCCATAATTGTGACTATAGAGTAACTAGGTGGCATATGCGTCTGTTGATTCTGCTGGCTAAGGGCCAAATAATACCCAATTCTTGCAGTTCTTGATCTCTGAGCCAGACTTTGAATGGCCTTTCAGTCAAACACCTTTAAAGAGGTGGGATTCATGGCCTCTTTATTGAATAATCCGTCCAGGCCATGTGGTAGCTAGGTGGCTTGGTGAAGCCCTCAAGCCTGCTGGAGCCTTCTGAGCTATCCTAGCTTATGACTGGAACTGATGTATGAAAGACACAGAATAGGGCTACAAGATCTGGACTGCAAAAATCTGAACAATCCTTACATGGCAGCCAAGAGTTCCTTGGGCATTGCTTGGAAATAATGCTCTGCTACCATCCAGAGGTCACTTATGTTTTTGTAGCTCTGATCTGGTGGCCCTCGGTAAAGTTTCTTTCCAGCTGAACTCCTGGTAACTTTGTGGACATGTCCATGGCAAAGTGGAAGCCACGGCCGAGCTTTCTTGGGCCCAGAAGCTCAGCAGGGTTTGGCCTTCCTGGTCAGTGGCTGGGAGACACCAGGGAAGATCAGGTCTGTAGGTTAGGACAGGAGGATGGAATTCACTCCATAAGAAGGGAGTAGCCAACCATTGCTGTACTATTGAGGATTGCCCCTCCCTGTGTGGATGTAGTGCCTCCCAGGTTAAGTGTCTTAGAAGGTTTCATGTGAGTGAGAACAGGAGGATTTAGTGGGATGACCTAAGCAGGGATATAAGATGGTCTTGTCAGTTTAAAAGGAAATATGTTAGCTGCTCCTTTGTAGATTTTTGGTTGTGATGGGAATAGTGCATCACTGTCAGCTAAGTGGCAGGATGCTTAATGGGCCAGAGTGATAAACTCAGCACATCTATTGTGCTAGATGATAAAGTGCATTGTGGGCCTTTTCTCTCTAAGCAATGGCCAAGGGATTTACATGCCTGACTCCCATTAGCGCTAATAGTAGCTTTCACACATAAATCCCACAATACATCGATTGCCATGTAAGATTTCCACTCTCCAATGCTGGATAGAGATAAATGTATTCCCTGCATAATTAGGCAGAGATGTGCCTTTCAGTTTGGTCCTACAGGAAGGCACTTTGCATTAAATATTTACAATCGGGGTTTTATTCTACTCTAAAAGGCCACTTAACTGCTCATACTGCCTTGAAACAAAACCCTGAACATCAAAAGTTGGTGCAACTGATCTATATGTAGGTCATAAAGCAGTTTCCTACAACTGGCACATGGAATCCTTTTAAGGAAAGTATCGCAAATTGTAATGAGCTGATACTTCAGCAGACTGGAGTGCAATCATATGGAAATGTACCATAGGCCTTTTTTGTTTACGTTAAAAAAATCAAATTAATTGAATGGAGAAGGTAGCAAGACAAATGTAAAATAAGCATTGTCAATTGTTTAAGACTTGGAATGAGGTAATATCTATGGCAATCTTTTATTGCTCCCAGATAGTGCCTGCTGCAGGCCAGCAAATCATCTATTATTTGAAGAAAAGTGGTTTCAGGGAGCAAAATCCACATGCTCCCATCAGAGATCATATAATTTATGTTCTTTCCATTCAAGCTAAATCTTCCATGCTGGTAGCCTGGCTGTCATATGCAAACCCTGGTGCAAAATGTGCAGACATTTTGTTGCCTGAAGAGAAGGACAAGATGCCATTGGCACTGAAAAAGCTGACTGGACTAGTTATTGAATCTTAGCTTAACATGCGCCCTCCAGTGTTCCTAAGGACACCAGGCAAGTTTGAAAAGGGGTAGAGAGGGGTGGCAAATACAATGAACAAATATTCATTACCCCCTCCTCAGCATCTGCTAGCAGAAGTGGCTGCCTCAGGGTATCTTATAGTAGGACTGGTCCTGTGAAAAGCAGATTCCACAACACACTGTATCCTAAGATTTACCTCTTTCATTGGCCTTTGGGGGTGCGGTGTAAAACTGCAAAAGGCCAGAGGAATTTTACTCATGTCCATGATTTCTTACTCCATGTTCTGGACTGTTTAAATATCCACCTCAAATATTTCCACTATGAGTGTTTTTGCCCCAACTCTGTCTGCTGATGAAATGTAGTTCCCTAGTGTGGGGTTTAGGGATATAAGGAAAGTAATACTATTTGTCTACTCATGAAACACAGTGAGGCTGTCTGCTCTTAAGTGGGTACTGTAATGTGGAATGCTCCAGCAAGTGGATGCCAACTTTGGCTGTTTTCTTATTTTGAAAATGTACAGGTAGGCTCTATTAGTAGCAGGGACTGTGTTCCAGCTATGGCTAATGAAACCACAGGTAGCAAGACACTGGGCCTATGGACATTGGAGGATTAGGTTCTGAAACCCTGGAAAATGACTCAATTTTTTCACCAAAATACAAGGAAAAAGCAGAAATGAGGAAACTGTGAAAAGAATTAAGATTACAAAATCAAAAAGAGCTAGCAGTGCAGAACCCATCTTTGTCTTCCTCTTCCTCTTCCAAGCCAGGGAAGGTGTTGGTTTCACTTTCTGCTGACTCTACAGCTGAGGTGGATGCAGCTACATTTAAAAGGCAGCTAATCTTGCTTTGCAGAACCCGGTCAGTGTCTTTATAAGATTGCAAAGGAGGCACCATCAACCTGAGGCTGCACTCCAACCGGAGGTCAAGTTCAAACCTTTTGTCTACCCTGGCTACAGGATCAAAGAGACCTTCTCTGTCAAGGGCAGCACTTGGCATGAATGTTTGCCACTTTCCTCAGCAGAACTCCCTGCTGGGTTCTTGCACATTTCCACTGCATGAAAAGGACAACCATATAAGGACAAAACCCTTCAGGTTTCTGGGAAATTGGGCTGGAGGCCAAATATATATTCTGCAGAAGTGCAAAATGGTGGACAAATCAAAACCATGCAGCAAGTCTGTGGATAAGTGAAACTGTTTATCACAGATGATGGTAAATATTCATGATATATATTTATCAACCACAGATAAGTGAAATCATGGAATATGAAAGACAGTGAGGTCTACCTGTATATGCTGCCTGTTCCCTTAATACCTCCGGACAGCTTGCAAAAATGCAATAAATATAGACATAAACATGATTAAAAGCTGAACAAACACTAAATAAATTAAATCATGACCTGGTGGATAAATTTGCCTCTCCTAAACTATAATAAGAAAGAGTCTTGCTTCAATGCCAGTGACAATTTGTTCCAGAATTTGAGTCCCTTCCGGGTGGGGGTGATATAATTAACTTTTGATGTTAAATATAGCAGTGGGAATACCAGCGTTGCCCCACTGATGACCTAAGAGTGGGATGGGTTATATGGAAGTAGGTGGTCTTCTAAGTGCTATATTTACAAATAAATGGCAAAGTAGGGCAAGGGCTTTTAAGGGGATTTTTTTTTCTAACTGAGCTTCCTTCCCCACTCTTCTTCCACATATTGTAAAGCCAGAAGGGAGGGAGCTCAAACTCAGGAGCTCCTCTCCCATCTCACTGATATGTTAGCCAGGCTATTTTTGGACAAAGGTTCTGAAATATTTTAGAAATACCCTGATGGGTCAGTGGTGCAAAAGAGAGGCACAGGGTGAAGTGGCAAGGGGCTGATAAATATGTGTAAAATGGTGTAGGAGGAACAAAGGGCAGCACCCACCACCAGTCAGGCATTATGCAGGCAGATGCCTCTGGAGAAGCCAAGTGTCTGGTCCCTCTTGCAGCCCAAACCAAAATGGCCATGGAGGACAATGTGTCATGAGTACTGATGGCGAGCAGGAGGGGGCCTCTATCCAGGGTGGAAAATGCATGCATAGTACTGAGGAATTAAGCAGCCATTCGAAGAGACACAGATCAGACCCGCCTTAACCTATGGGGTTTATCTGTCTGGTTTTTCCCACGCTTCTTCAGTTTGTTAGGATTCTGTTTTATATAGCAGTAATAAACACTAGAGACCTACTCCTTGTCTCAGCGTGATTTCTGACTGTTAGGACACAATGCCCAGTGACTAGAGGGGTGAGGTGATGCTCACGGGAGCTTAACATGGCCAATCAGAGCAGGGCAACCCACTCCCAACCACCATCATAAATGATGTGCCCTAGATAGTTCCTTGGTTAGACTAGGATTGGAGGGATCAGAAGCAAAACACTACAAATAGGACAAGTAAAGACAAATTTAAGCTGCATTTGGGGTGGGTCATGGATGAGAGAAGGCAACATCATCAGGGTGCTTCATAGGATGTCTTCATGCCACTATTAGAAGCACCTGAGCATAAAAACAACATCATGAGGACATGGCAGAAAAAGTGTTGCCAGGTAGAGACACAGCCTAGAGGTTCTGAGGCTTCAAACTGCTATGGAGAAGGTGTAACAGAATAATTAGGCTTCACTGTATTTAGGTTGTATTTTCTCCTGTTTTGTAAGATATTAAGAAAAACACAGACTGAAGTAGCATTGACTTTTCTGAAGTGGAAAGAAACTATGCCTTAAGAAAAAAGTGAATGTTCTGTACTATTTTAGAATGGTAAACATTGCATTTGGGAACAATTTGAAACAACAGCAGTCCTTGAACTCATCAGTACTTTGGAGATTTGGGATCTTGCATTGCTTCTAATAAAAGGAACTTCCCTTTCCCCAAATAGCAGGTTTTTGGAGTTCTGAAGACATAGCATACAAATGCTTTGGTGCTGATTCTCAAGTGGAATTTGGAGGCTGTAATTTAAATTAACGTTTTTGAGCTTGTTATGTAAAATAGCACTTGAGTTTTGGTATGGTGCATAATTCAGAGGCCTTAAAGGGTATCTTTTCAATTTTCCTCTAGTTTCGCAGTAGTTTCCAAAATCAGGAAATTGTTTAACCCCCAAACACAGTTAAGCCTTTCATATCTATGGGCTTCTGTAGTCTAATTTAAATAGCAATGTAAATTGTCCATATGTTTGCATTAAGAAAGATGATACTATGAGGTTTTTTAAATATTATATGCAATATATTATATACAAATCACATATTTGATCAACTAAATCTGTGCCTGTTATTAGTTGTCACTTGGATGCCTTAGGAAATATTATTTCCAGGGACTTGTGGGGGAGGTATGGTAAACTGAAGACAGCTCTGTGAAAGTGAAGCTGAGGACTGTGGCAAAGACCAAGGAACTGGTGAGTAGACTAGTTCCTTGGAACCTCTCCAGATAAGGAGAGGACAGGAGATCACCCCCATGTGCTCCAGACAGCTGCTTCTTGTAGGACAGTGTTTTTCCACAGGTCTGAGCACTAGGAGACAACAGGATTAACCATCTTGCTTGCAGCAGTGGCAGAGACTTTTAAAGGACACTAAGTTTGCAAACCTCACTTTCTAATCACTTTTGGAAATTGCTCATTAACTACATCTAAGCTATTAAAGACCTTTGGACTGACAAGTCTGAAAATGCTGAATGAGTCTGCCTTCAGTCCTGAATGAAAGAAAATTTTAATCATACGCTTAAGAATTTAAAGAATCTGAAATAAACAGCAAAAAACTAAGATTTTGATCTTAGAAAGTTATAAATGGGCTTAGGGTCTGTATAAAATTGGAATATTGAAACTTTTCCAATAAGATTTTGGAATTAATTATAAAGAACAAATAGCTTCTCCTGGGAAATAGATTCTGTTTTGTTTTTTACAAGACAAAACAAAGATAAACGGTTTCATGATTTCAAAAACTGAACACTAGAGGGGACTAAAGTTTTCAGGTAGAGGAAAGATTAACAATCCTGCAAAATATTTCAAAACATTTTATCAATGAAAATATTGAAGGAGACTTTTGAAGAATGGAATCAGAAAATAGTAGCCACAATATCAGCAATGTCAGTAATCATGTCTGTTTCTATGGACAGACTATGTCCAAAAGATCTTATTGAAGAAATGACAGATACGTAGAACAAATTTTAGCTGAGGAGATAGAGACGGTATTGATAGTGGATTTACAATTGGCAGACCAAAAGAATGACTAGAAAGGGATGCTTCACTGGATTTACAAAAGAAATTGGCTGAGGCTTTAAAATTTAAAAGGGAAATACAAATGAGAAAGCAAGAGAGTGACCTGGATAATTTTTTTCCTTCTGGATTTATGAATGAGTCTTGTTAGTCTTGAAGAATTTTGTGAGATGGGACAAAGAAGAAGTGAAGAGAAATCAAATCCTACCACAGTATTTGAATGAACTAAAGATTAAGATTGTTAGAAGTAAAAGGAAGGAATATAAAGATGGTTTATTTGATCAAGGCTAAAACAAGATATGTTGTTACCTCTGGCAGCCCTTTACAGACTTTCTGCCTACACCAGGACTGGAAAGATGATGCTTTATGGATTTATTTATCGATAAGAGATGGGATATGTGATGAATAGATAATTGTTGTTTGTAACCTTAGAGGGGGTGAAGAGTCACTAAATTTGTTTATATTTCTGTGATGAAGGTTGGAAGTCACTTCTTTATATATTTATTTTCTCTTTCCTTATTATATTCTTACTTTTCTCTTTCTTCTCTTTTTTCTTGCACTTTTTACTTCTTTCTGTTCTCTTTTCTTTAAGTTTAGTTTGTATTAGATTTTACTATTCTAATTAAAATTCTTTAAAAAATTATCTATATATCTATATCTATATCTACTGTATATCTAAATATTTATTTCCAATATTATGGACATAAAGATTTGTTTTTGTAAACTTAGTGCTGTTTAAAATTTCAGCACTGCTCTCATGTATCTAATCTATACCTTATCCTTATACAACTACATGGAAGCAACAGTCCTGCTGATCAGAGTTGCTGGATATCTATAGATGTGTTTAGGCTTTTGTTATTTCCAGAATATTTAAGGGGAAATCTTTTATAGGCTAAAGATGTCTTGCATGAACGTCAGTAGACATTGCAAAAAAAATAAAAAATAAAAAGGGGAGCAAAAGCTAGGGAGAAGAAAGATGCAGCAAGTTTCCTTCCTATCACGGTGAAATGTTTTACTTCCCCTTTTATTCGAGTTCCCCATTGAGTAATATGCAAGCATGGTATCAAGGGTCAGCACTGTTGGGCATCTGCTAGGATCCACATTTTAGTGAAGAAGACATGGGCAAGTTGTCCCAGGATTTTTTAATCCTCCTCCTGATGCTCTTTGTTTTCTCTGCCTGAGACTCTTTTGGTGAAAGAGCAAGAATGGGAGCAGAATGCCTCAGGATCAGCCAGGGCTCTGTCATGTAAAGGCATGCTGCCCCATCTGGCTAGCTTAGGATGCTGGACTGGGTTCTCTGATTCTAACTATACAACGAATGGTACAGGTAAAAATGCAAGAGATTTCCTGTTTCACTTCAGCCTTGCTCAGACAAAGAAGTTCTCCTGAACTAGGCTATGTCCTTGTGATCCTTGTTTGGTCTTGAGTCAACAGCCCTCAGTCTTGCAGTGGTTGTCCAGGCATTTAAACCAGACTTTTCCCAACCCTACATAAAGATACTGGGGATTGAACCTGGGGCCTTTTGCATGCAAAGTATCTGCTTGGTCACTAAACTATGGACCTTTCCCATTTGTTCACAGACCCAGTCCAGCAAATAAACAATTCCTTGGTAAACAGAGACAGCTGGAAAATTTGGATGATGTGAAAAGGTAACTTAAAAACAGAAAGTCTAAAACACACCAATTATAATTGGTTGTGTGCAAAAAAGAGTATATGAGAAAAAACAACAACAGTAGAATCAGCAAAGATCAGAATCGGAGGGTCTTCTGACATTCTGATGGACCTCCAAAACAGCTTCTTAAATTTCATTTGACCTAATAATCACATAAATTATTTTAATGCCATTTTCCTAATCTTTAATTTTAAATTCAGTGTTAATTAACCATTTTGGATGGTATGTTTTTTTTCCCCCTTAACCGTTTAATTTCTTACAAAGACAGGAAATGAAAACAATTTTGTGTTTATTAGTGTTAAAATAATTCCAACTTCAATTGCTGGCAAAATGAGCAAGCAAGCACTCTTGATTGCTTTCCAGATAAGCACAGCTGGAACACCTAACAAATTAACCCCCCCATTCATTACTATTAGCCAAATGCAATTAAAAATGACTTCCATTGGGTACTTTTGTGAATGCTACAAAAAGTCATTTAAGAAAACAATTTTGGATTTCTACATGAATTCATTTTAACCTTCCTTTTGGTTTCAATTTCCTTGTGTTTTCCTATTATTCTTGCAAATAAGTTTCTTCCAGAAAGACTGGGCAGTTTTATGAACGCTCACAAACAAACAATATGCCCTATATCTCAAGTGAAAATGAAGATAGCATATTAGAAAACGTCATGCTACATAGTGATTGGGTTTCTACATGATGCTAAGCCCTAATTTGCTTTGGTATGGTTTGTTGATTAAGCTAGGATTGACTAGATTTGCACAACACAGCAAACCATAAACCACAGTTTACAAACCAAAGTGGATGGGTTTATACAACATGCTAGGACAAGCCTAAACAACCTGTAATTTGTTTAGTAAAGTTTGTTAACTCAACTACTCACTTGTGTCCTAATCCATGATATTTCCTTCCATGTTGCTTCAGCAATCAAGCTACTTTATTTTTTAACTACAAGCCAATTTACTGTCTTGTGCCATTCCTGTTTACCTGTCAAATAGTTCAGAACATTGCAATGGATATCACAGGGAAAGATTCTTGCTATCTATTCTTCATTCTTTGTGTTTTCCCAATCAACTAATGTTTTCAATATATTACAGTGAATCTTTAAAAAAAAGAGTGCATTTAAAGTGAATAAAATCTAATATGCCAGCATAACCCACATATTTCTGTTGTGAAGCAACAGAACCGAGAATTTCCCACTCTTTCTCAAGTGTGATTAATAAATCTTATTCAGGAAGACCTGGCTTTATCATTTTTTACTGGAACTAGAAATAGTTAGATGTTCTTGTCTTGTCAGGATCGTGTGTAACAGTTAAGTGTGATCAAAAATTCAGAGTAAAAGGGAAAGGAAGCAAGATTATATGGCCAACCACTCTACCATTCAATATTTAATGAGTGTAGGATTTGCTGTCTTCACAAACACATTTATAACTGCAGACATGTCAATATATTTAAAGGTCAAGTAGGATTCTTCACATGACTTGTAATTACAGTCTTCAGAAATGGAGGGATTGTGATTCCTGGTGATCTCATCCCATAAACTTCAAACTGAAGTGCAGCTCATAGCAGAATTCACTCTGAAGGAGTAGTGGACCTGTCCAGAAGAACATGTCAGGTGAAATTTCACTTAGTGAGCAGTTTTAATGGAAACAACAGCTCTAGTCAGAAGAATAAGCAACCCCTTCTCTCCTTTGACCACACTTCGGCGCTTGTTTACAGGACAATGCCTTCCCAGTATTCCTTCTGAATTAAATTAAAAATACAGTTCTGCAATTAAAACTACAGTAGTTAGCTCCTTCGATAGAATAACATTACTAATAAATATGCACAGAACTGAAATGCTTTCCATCGTCTGAAATTGGCTCTGTCCTTTAAAATTGCTTTGTCTTCTTCTACTGGCAGTATTGAGAATCTCTTCCTTGGGTAAATATGTAGAGATCCTTGCATATATGGACATAAAGTCTGTCATCGTGCATGGGCTGGGAAAGGTGCCGTAGGAAAGGGAACACAGGAGTTCTGTAATAAAATATTCATCCTACTTCACTTTCTATTGTTGTTGTCATTGTTGTTTTGCGTGTGAGTGTTTGATTATAATAAACAATAAGTGTTCCATGTTTAGTAATCATTGGGCTGTTCTTGAAATTCTTTTCTTTTCTTTTCCTTGAAAATGTCTTTGGGAGACTGGTGTGTGTGTGCGTGCATGTGTGCGTGCTTGCGTGCGTGCGTGTGTGTATACACACACACACACACACACACACATACATACATCCTTCAAGAAAAAGGTTACCTACTGTTCCCATTATAGATGCAATTGGTTATGGCTGCACGGAATGGGTGAATTGATTGAAAGAAGATTGGATAAAGTCATCCCTTAGAATGATACCTTTGGATTGAGTTGAGATGTCACAGCAGCTGTATCAATCCCTGCTCAGAAGACTTAAAAATGAGCAGGATTGGAGGGAGAAATATGAGCATACAGACCTGGGAAGTTTATGACCAGAGAACTGTAAATATAAGCACCAGTAGTTTAAACTGGACTCTGGCTCAAATAGGGAGATAGTGAAGAGTTTGTGTTGGACTGAAGCATGAAAATAATGTGGAAATATGTCTGGACTAAGACTGTGGTGGAGGGAGAGAGGAGAGCCTTATCTTTTTATCAGGTTATGACTGTTATTTTTATATTGGAACGGGAGATTTGTTGCATAGCTCATTCACTGTATGGAGTCTGGAATCTGGAAGCTACTGGCTGTCCATTTCTCATTCCTTTGCCTTCAAAAAGTGATTTCCCTCCTAAAGTAAGGGCAATATTTGGAAATGAGTTCAGATCAACAAGCAGCAGTAGGTTATGACTGAAGAAATTATCTTCAATCTTTTTTTCAAAGAAGCGATTTAGGCCCCTCTCTTAAATTGCACAAGGGGGTTTCTCGAATGGCAAGGAAGTAAAGCTGTGCTGCTTGGGATCGGGTCTCTCCAGAAGTTAAGGCAAAAGCTAAAATTATCTTTTTTGTGCTGGAAGCAAAGTCTTGAAATTAGGGCTTATGTTGTCCTTTGTGCCAATACTTTCATACAAATCCTTTTGCAGTAGAAGAACATGGGATGGAAAGTACAAGATGGAATCTTGTATCTTTCTACAAATCTTTCTCATGATAGGCCAGGAATTTAGAAAGTGATCTGAGTTCTACTTGTCAGTCTCTGTTCCCATGGTCAGTTACTGCAACACTTACCAACTTGTCTTCTGTTTGTTTATTTATTATTAGAAAAATTTATATGGCTGCCCATCTCACACATGGTGACTCCAGGTGGCTTACAAGAAGTTTAAATGTTTGGAGGTGAGTTACAGGATGAAGTAATTTGGAAATCAATCAGTGGTCCTTGGCAAGCTCCCTGACCAGTCTTTTCCTCTAGCTGGGCTGCTATTTCCAGTTGGTAGAATTATGTGCCACAGGAGAACTGAACATCCATTCACAGACTGACAGAGCAAATAGCTGGTACCTGTTTTAAATCCTACCACAAAAGTATAGGAAGGATTGTCTTACATATAAGAAGGTCTGTGGGATCCAAACAAAAATTTATCTTGTGGATAGACAAAAGTCAATATTATGGACAGGTTTCTTGCTCTACCTTTTTTAAAAAAATATTCTTTTTATTTAAAACAACGACAGTAATACCACACAGGAAGCTGGGATGTTGTAAACTAAAATGTCAATCTCTGGCATCACCTTTATTTCCAAGTATAGCTCTGGGTTGCAAGTACATTTTTAGAAAATAAATATGGTGGGTGGGTGCTGCCCTAAGATTTGTTTGTAAAGATGCCCAACTACTCTGAAAAAAGACAAAAGTAAGCTGGTTGTGATAGGGTCCTGGGAATGGGGCTAGAGAGGGTTGTGGGGACTTGGGAGATGCTGTTTCAGGAGACATTTTTTCTTTGAATGTGTAAAGCACATTTTAGGCTAGGAATGGGAAATCTCTGATTCTTCAAATTCAGCTGAACTAAACTCCATGCTGCCCTCACAATTGATAATGCTGTCTAGGGTTCCAGGGAATTATAGATCAGTTAGATTTAGAAAGTGGCAGGTTGCTTTTTATCCCTGCAGACTGATAGCAAGGTGGAAAAAGGGAAGTATAGACCATAGTAAAAGGGGCTGCATAGCAGAATGAAGGGCATGGGGATGAGGAATGGCCCTGGGGAACAGGTAAACATGTCTGCCTTTTTGTGTTAAATCTGTGTTCTGAGACTCTGTGTAGGCGACCAAATGAGGTAGCACAATGGAAGTCATATGAAATGGAACTGTTGATGGAATCATTTTGTTAAATATGCTCCTGAAGAAACTTGACAAAGGTGGGTTTATCCTTAGAAGACAGGAGAAATCCGATGAAAATGTTTTCAGTTTTCTTAGAGTGGTTTAACAAAAGCCATACTATTTGCTGAAATCCAGCCAAGCAAACACGCCAGGAGAACCGATGACAAAACACATTGAAAGCTTGGATGAATAGAAGCCACTTGGAATCACACAGTTCCTTTGGGAATGGCATATCTGACTTACACATTGCAATTGAGAAGGCCTCTTTCTAGTCACCATGTACCCAGTCCCCAGAGGTGTGACTGGTGCTGACTTAGCCAATCTTTGTGTTCCAGATAAAAATGTTTCTTTCACCTACAAATTTTAGTTGCTTAGTCTGTCCCTGTCAGGTTAGAAATCTCTCTCTCTCTCTCTCTCTCTCACACACACACACCCTGTGGCCTCTATTTATTATCCAGTAAAATAGACTTTCTCAGCTTCTGTATCTATTCTGCTAGCAGATTTCCAGAACAACCTGTGATAATTAGATCTAGTTTTTCATATTAGCAGAAGCCTACAGAAAGATACAATATAAAGGTACTGCCTGTGCACAAGAAACGTAAGGGAAATTTCCCTGTTCTATAATTTGTAATTGTTACTATTTTCATGCTGTATAAAAATAACTGTATGAGGCTGGATTGAGAAAAAAAATACTTTTTAACAGAAAAAGAGAAAACTTGAAATTGGATTAAAATTGCAAATGCTGAATGTGTTATGTCCTCAGATGCTAAACTTTTTCCTAAGAACTTCTTTGAACTTCTAATCCACTATTAGTACAATATGAAACTATGAATTCTTCTAACTTGCAAAGAATATCTTGTTGAATCACAGTTTATTTGAGAAATGTAGATGCTATGTTTTTGATTTCAGAGGAACATGAGAGCTGTAAAAGCCTCAGATAACTTGTTACACTAATTAGTTACTATAAATATTGTAAAACAATATTTCCTTGTCGGTTTTTATAGCTCCAGTTTTTAGCGGTTGGATGCATCATCATCATCTTCATCGCAGTCTTGCACATAGCTAGCCTGTAGAGATCACTGCCACTAGATTTAGTGATAGATACCAGCTTGAAACCTTAGGGATTAAAGACGAGGTGCAGGATGGCACCTCGTCATCGTGGTGATTTACAGTTTAGGAGCTAATCTGCTTTTGATGTTAGTTTCTAGGAATGTGAGTGGTAGATGGTATTTTTGCTTATGCCCTGCTTCTAAAAGTCCTTGAGCCATCAGGTTGTTCAGTATAGAATTGAATGCTAAACTAGATAGGCCATTAGTCTGATCCCCTTAGGCTTTTTATTAGGGGTTCTATTAATCAGTCAGGAATAGGGTTAGGATGAAGCAATGCCTCATCCCCTAGAGCAGATCTCTTGGCTGGCTGAGGAATTCTGGACGTTGAAGTCCACATATCTTAAAGTTGCCAAGGTCAAGAAACACAGCCCCAGAGGAAGGAGAGGGGGCCTTTCTGCAGCTTCAGACCATGAGTTCTCCACCCTGCCTTAAGAGGAATGAAGTCTTCGAGAGTATCTTCCAGATCTAATCCTGCCAAAGAATTTGCATTGAAGCTGACTGAGTCTTGTTGGCTTCTGGAAGCATCTTAAATTAACTTCTGTCTGCCAGTCAGGGCAACTGATAAGGTTTGCCCAGATCCTCTGCTGTATTTTCAAACTTTAATGTTTTCTCAGCTTTTCTGCAGCCCTTTGAAATGTTCCTGTGGTTTGGTATCTCTGCATTTGGCTCACTCATAATTTATGGAGAAATAACA
Organism: Candoia aspera; assembly: GCF_035149785.1. NCBI lineage: Eukaryota > Metazoa > Chordata > Lepidosauria > Squamata > Candoiidae > Candoia > Candoia aspera. Next base: position 179,855,079 of record NC_086153.1, read on the forward strand.
CCAGCTTGTGCTTTTTATTCTGTGTAGTAGCAGCTCCTGAATCAAGGAATCAGCTTTTGATCATTCTCTCCATGTAGATTTTATCAGCTCTGAAACAGCCTACTTCTGTCAGTAATTGTAACATAAAATAAAGTAAAATGTGAATGTCATCTGCAGTGAAATGTCTCTTTTTTCCTTTTGTAGTTGAAAATAAAATAGCATCCAATCATGATTTGTCTTTTATGGAAAGACCTCACCACACACACTGTTCCTAGATTTTCTGGACTGACTTCTGAAACAATTCCAGTGCCCAAAGAATATCAGATGTCCTCTGTGAGATTGTCAGAGGAGAACATTTTAAGGAAGGGGAAACAGAGGCAATGGTCCATTAAAGCCTAGTTAAGAATTTGAAACAATCATATGGATCTCTGTGTTTCACTTAGTTGGATAAAAATAGATTTGTAGGAACAAATAATTATGTTTATAATGCTTATGGTTGAGTTCTACCATCTTCTTACCTGGTTTCCATCTTGTTTCCAGACAGGTTGGGAATTCTGAGAAGTCCCAACATATCTGGTGAGCAACAGTTTAAGCAAAGAAGATGGATCTGGTCTGTATAGTTTCAATACAATAAGTTATCCTGAATTTATCTGATCAGTCAGATCAGGGCAAGATAGCAGTTTGAAGCTTTAACAAATATGTTTATCATTGATATAATCTTATAATTGTTTTCCAAGCTGTCTTTCAAGAGTCACTTTTTAAAGATGGGTTATGCAAACCGCCAGCACAGAAAATTTAGCAAAATCTCCAGAGTGACCATTCCTAGATGGTTTGCCGCAATGGTGAACCTGAGATCTACTTCTAAGGGAAAGCATGAAATGGGAAATGGGAAAGTCAAAGCCCTAGCCTAGCTGTCAAAGTGGAAAAATTAATGGAATGACTACAGTCCTTTCCTGATATCACCCGCCTGAGACAGCCCACTACTGAATGGTTAAAAGATTATAGAAGAAATGGGAAGGGGGAAAGAGAAGGAGCAGTTTCTTCTCACCAGCAGCCAAAGCTGGCATCTTAGTGGCCAACATTTTTGAGGAGCCAGCCCAACCTGAAATAAAGTATGCCCAATGACATCCTTCTCCTTCATCCCGTCTATCAACACAGTTTTCCCCAGCTACGATCGTGCTTCCCTGTCTCAGAGAGAAAAGTTAACATTCAACTAATAGCCAGTAATAAAACTGTACTTTAGTAGGCCCCAGATCTCTCTACAGCAGTTTCATGTTCACTGGAGGCTATTTCTGACAGGTACTGGCTGATGACTTCCAGTAGCTCAGAAGTACATCTCCTGCCATCATTCTACATGGCTTATTAGGTTTTATAAAGATGATTACTGAGTGATTTGTGAGATATATTTTATGGCTTGTACCACTTACTGAGAATCCTCATTTCTTTCTCTTTCTCTTGCACACATACAGCATCTGCTCTCCATTCCCAGCTCAAAGTCAAGTCATAAAGAGACTTCCTAGAAAGTTGAATAAGGCAACTTCACAATGGCGGGGATTATTGGAGCTCATTTTTTCCTGGTATTTTATTTATTTACCTAGAGCCAATGCTGTATTTGTAGCTGTGGTGTCCCAGTCTTCTTTTCTTCCTCCCTTCTTCTCCCTTTACATCCAGGGAGACAGGTAAGATGAAGGAGTAGGCTTTGCAGAGCTGCTCAAATGGTGGCTGAGCTTCTGTGCTGCACCAGCACAGAGGAGTGAACAGCAAAGAGGAAAAAGAGGGAAGAGCTAGAGGGATCAGGGTCTCCAGCTTCAGGACTGGCCTCCTGTTGGAGGATGGGCTGTGGCTTATGCCAATCCCTGTTAGCAGTCCTAACAACAACTCTCAGGCTATACAGTCTAAGAAATGTGATGATGCACCCAAGGCAGTGTTGCCCCTCCATCACAAGGGAAAACTGAAGGCCCTTGACTTCTGATCATGCCCAGGAGCTAGGAAGTAGCATGTTAGTGGGACAGGAGCTATCCAACTTGTTCTGAAGACTCTCAGAAGAAATATGAGAATAGGTAAGCAGTAACCAGTTACAATATGTATTCTAATTGACTATGGGTGCATTTTATTGTTCAGTCTAGTGGTATCTAAGGAATTGAATATTAAGAGTAAGGAGATGGTCAAGTAGCTGCATCTGTTCTTGGCCTGGCCATATGAAAAGGTGATGGTAGACCTCATCTTTAGTTTAGTACTGAAGGCACAGACAGGGGCATTTGCAGGATCCAGTGGTTTTAGCAAAATGTTGAAAGCAGTGTCATGGGTGTGCAACATCACATCAAATGTACAAAAGGGGTGGAGCTTGCAGCTTGTTGGTATGAGTCTCCTTTCTCATTTGTCTCTTGCCCCACTCCCCCAGATGCTGCTGGGCAAAAAGTAGGGACCTTGAGGCCCAGTTAAAAACTCTCACCACATACCAGTGTGTTTCAGATCTTTGGACTGTGAATCCAGTTGTGATTCTTTGGTCAATTCTGCCCATGTCTTAATTCCATTTGGAGCAGGGAGCAAAACTAACAATGTGCCATCTTTTTTCTACACAGTATACATTTCTTTCCTATTCCTATGTTATCTTCACATTGACCCCTGTAATGTGGCTTAGCTTAAGAGAGTGTGACTGGGCCAAGGACCCACTTTTCATTCTAAGTAAAGATGGATCAGTGTATTATTTTACTGTCTACATTGCTTCAAGCACAGGCTTATTTCATCTTATTCCTGCATCAGTTTGCAATTTCATCATAGTATATATCATTTGATCAGAGAACTGTATTGCAACAATTGGACAGGTGTGAAAACCAAAGCGTAATTGTGTTCTGGTTCTCATATTAGTTTGAGAAGTGAGAATCAGGTTTGTTTGTATTACCATCTGGAGCAAAAGAAAAAAAAACCATCACAAAAACAATCCCTTTGGTCCATCCACAACTCTAAGGAAATAAACTTTTATATGGAGTTTCTTAATTTGCTTCATCCCCCCACTCCCAGGTCCTGCTATGCTGCCTCATTATTGTGTGTTTATGTGTATGTGTTCATTCCTGGGAAGGGTAAGTGAAGAACATCAGGAGTATATGCCAAAGTATATACTCCCAGCAGGGTCATGCAAGGCATGAAGGTCATCCCAGCTGCCCTGCTAAAGGAAGCAGGCATCTATATTAAACAGCAGAGATATTGGAAGATGTTGGAGGTGGATGCTCATTTAAATGGAACAGCAAATCTCATACTGCATAGGAGATGATAAACGACTCCTGTACTTATCAAGAATACCAGATAGACAATATATAAGGTGATTGATAATATATTGCTGTATGATGCCAGGTCACATGGCACTCAATAGGGTACCAAGGAATTGCTGAGGATCTTTTGGCTTACTAATGATGTTTATGACATGGCTGGATTAAAGCCTTCAGGACACCTAGTTGCTGATGCTGAATTGCAGGAAAATAAAATCTGAAGCTGCAAAAACAGAATTACAGTGGAAGCATGGAATATAAAAAACATGAACAGAAGAATATTCAACACAATGAGAGATTAAATGAATTGACTGCACGTTATGGGTGTTACCAAATTGAAATAGCCTGGAATTGGACACTTTCAGTCAGAAGATCATTCTGTTTACTACTTAATATATGAAAAACAAAAATCAGTGTTACTTGCATAGTCAGGAAGGATACAGCAATGACTGTGGGAGCAATGCAGTCAATCAACAAATATTATCAATTAGACTTGAAATAAGCCCTTTAATATAATGGTTATCCAAGTTTATGCCCTAACCATTAATGCTGAAGAAGAGGAGGTTGATGGGTTTTAATGGTAAAGTTTAATCAACAGAACAAGAAGGCAAAATGTTGTTGGAGCCTGGAATGCCAAAGTTGGAAATAATGAGAGAAATATGTTTGGACTTCACAGTCTTGGAACAGAGATAAAGCAGTTATCAATTTATGCCACTCCAATTATTCATTCAAACAACCAAAACATCACCTGTATAAATGGAAATTACCAGATGAAGCACACAGAAATAAAATTGACTTTGTTATTGTGACAAGGAGGGGGAAGATATCAGTTATAACAGCAAAGTTGTGGGAAGGGGCTGACTGTGGACTGTTCATGAACTACTCATGTGCAAGTTCCAAATCAAGCAAAATCAGGAAAAGCTGATCACTTTCCATTTTATGATCTTGAGCATATACCAACAATTTTCAGGGAGAACATCAGGAGTCACTTTGAAGTCCTGGAGCTCATTGATGGGGAACCAGAGGAACTGTGGAATGAAATCAAAAGGATGAATGTGAAAAGAGACTGCCAAAGACCAAGAAACAGAAGAAATCAAATTGGATGTCAGAAGAGACAGTAGAAATTCCCAAGAAGAAAAGTCAAAGAGAAGAAAGGCAAGTATCTCAAAAGTGAACTTAACAATGAATTTCAGAAAGCTGTTAGAAGAGTCAATAAGCAGTGTTACAATGACATTTGTAAAAATATGGAGATGGAAGCAGGCAAGGAAAAACAAGGAATGTCTTCCAAAAGATCTCAGATTTTAGAAAGAGATTCCAAGCTCAAATTGGTATGCTAACAAATGCAACAGACAGATAGTAACCAATTTTAAAAAAAGCAAAATTGGAAGAAGTATAGTGAAATTTATTTTATTTTTTATTTATTTAATCAAATTTTTATCACTGCCCATCTCCCCCCACAATTCTGTACAGTAGAGATGTAAACATCCAAGATATACCTTAGAAGATATTCCCTATTTACAAATAGCACTAAAGGTCATTGCCAAGTTGGAAGGTTACAGGAATTGATGGACTATCTACAGAAATATGGCAAGCAGCAGAAGAAAAATTAGTAAAGGTTTTAACTAAACTATGCCAGCAAATCTGGAAATCAACACAATGGCCAACAGATTTGATGAGTTCAGTCAACATATTCAGTACCAATTAAAGGAGATTTAATGAAATGGGCAAACTATCTATCCTTAATTTTGCATGCTAACAAAATATTGCTAAGAATCATCCAATGCAGATTAGAGCCCTACATGGAAAGGGAGATGCCAGATGTTCAAGTTGTTTTAAAAAGCCAAGGAACAACACACATAATTGCTGGTGCACATTGGATAATTAAGAAAGCCAAAGAATACCAAAAAGAAGTCAATATATGCTTGATTGATTATAGAAATGCCTTCAGTAATGCCAACCATGTCAAGCTGAGGGATGTCTTTAGGAAAATAAGAATCCCAGAACAACTCATTGTCCTCATGCAAAATCTGTACTTAAGATGGGAAGCCAAATCCTGGGTGGAAGATGTCAAAACAGATAGGTTCCAGGTTGACAAAGGAGTGAGGCAAGGCTGAATACTCTCTTCCTTCAACCTATCAATCCAGAGTTCTCTCTTGAGGCTCAAATTATCATATTTTAGACACATTACATGAACACCCAGCTATCTTAAGCAGTCCATAATACTGAGAAAGTTGGAAGGAAAGAGAAGAAGACAATGACCAACATCAAGGTGGATGACTCAATTATAGCAGTGATGAGTGCACTGTTAAAAGACTATTCCCTAAAAGTTGGGAATAGAACATCATGAAGAAAATCTATCTATGTGGTCACTAAAAGTTGACACTGACTTGATGGCAATCAATCAATCAATCAATCAGTTTTGCAATACAAGACAACCCCAGAGACAGCCACAAATAAATTCTTAGAAACAGTTCTAAATTCATGTGAATTATAAATAACATGTTGCTGAGGAAACTTTTTTGGGAAATTTGCCAAGCTTGTAAAGGAAAATAGTATAATGAAATTTAAATAGATAAATAAATTGGAACTTTGTTCCTGAAATCATTATTTTCCATTCATAATGTTTTATGGCACAAATGTTTTATTTTATATGCTTTGAAATATACAACAATATATAAATGCAATGGGTGGCTTAACCTGTAAGGAATTTTCTGATCAGTTAGCTCCTGCCAGAAGGTAGAGTTACACAACTTGCTGGGTGATTGATTGATTGATTTTTTCTTTTCATTTTCAAAGTCCAGTGGCCCTATAGGTTGCTTGAGATGATGAGGTAAGTTTCCAGAGTTTGGTCCAGGACAATTGCAAACACCAAATAAAAGGAATAAATTAATAAAAAGGAAACATTGATTTATGGAAGTGCATGTCCTTCTTTTGTGTCCTTATAACTTAGCCAGCATAGCTGCATGAAGTAAAATGTACAGAGAGAAAAGGAGGGAGGTTTGCACATTTAGCCAGGATGGGGGGGTGTGGAATGTGAAAATGAACCAAATCATTAAAATGTATGAGTTCCATATCCCCCAGGTATTTTACAGTGACGATCACAACTGGATCATTTTGATAGAGGTAGAAATAAATGTTAACCAGCTTCAAAGGTGCTATGTTCTTCACTGGGTTCAAGATTTTTACACGTTTGGTGGGACTGTTTTGCCTGAAAGAAGCGGATGTCACATTTTCTCAGTCCTGGCACATTCACATGGCATACTAATCAACAGATTAGTATTTGGAATCTTTCAATCTATAAAGAACTTTGGATATATGAAGCTCGGACTGTTGTGAAATAGGGGATTATGTCCTCACAGAAGAGTGCTTGTGCTGCAGATTGTAAAAGTTGGCTTAATAAAATCTGTCAACTTTCAGCATTTCAAATAGCTTCATATCGAAGGGCAGTTAAGACTTGATAATCGGATTCCATACGATCTAATTCATTTTTGAAAAATTGAATTGCAACGATGAAATTGTAAGATTATATAATTTCAATAACCTGAAATTTCCCCTTTGTTTAAATTATCTTTTCTTTTAAATTTAGCCTTAGATATAATTGGGGTTTTTGTGCTGTTTTAATTATTAAGTTGCTATTTTTTAAAAGTTTTTTCCCCCTCTGAGGTTTTCAAAAAAATTTTCTCTTGTTTTTTTTTCTTAGATAATTTAGAGTAGTTTTTTTTCTTTCACAATATAGCTTGTGTGTATGTTTATATTTCTCTCTCTCTGTATGCATGTACTAATATGTTTAGATTCCTTTTTAAAAGCATATTGTCTTTTATATAATTGTTAAAAAGTTATATAGCTGCTTAGTTTATATACTGTATAATATTTCAAACTAATCAATTTTTTCAAGAAATGTTAATTGTAATGTTTTTAATGTTTAATAAATATACCTTTTCATTAGACAAACGATCTATTGGGATCCTTATATTAAAATAACATATTTCATGTGTGGTCAGAATTCAAAAATTACATATAATATGGCCCTTTATTTGAACAAAACAGTTCAGTTGAGGTCTGCATATGTGAGCCTGATTGGGGTAAACTGTAGGGGTGATACAGAAATATGATTTGCATTTTTATTCTTTTTCTTATTTAGTTTGTTACTTTTATTCTATTTTTATATATGATCTTATTTATGTACCGTGTGTTATATTCTTTATCTTGATATGGCCTAATGGCTAATCAATAATAAACTAATCTAACCTAAATATATTTTTTTCAAAACTGTATCACTGGGTATAAAAATAGATTATTTATTTATTTATTTATTTATTTATTTATTTATTTTCTATCCTGCCTTTATTATTTTTATAAATAACTCAAGGCAAGGAACATACCTAATACTCCTTTGTCCTCCTATTTTCCCCACAACAACAACCCTGTGAGGTGAGTTGGGCCAAGAGAGAGGGACTGGGCCAAGGTCACCCAGCCGGCTTTCAGGCCTCAGGCAGGACTAGAACTTTCAGTCTCCTGGTTACATAATGCAAATTTTTTTTTGCATGTACATTAAAAAAAACAACAAGCCACAATGTACATTATGGGTGGGCAAGTTGTAACCCCACACTCCTGTTTGGAGACCTCTAGTTCTGCTTCTAACTATGAATTCGAAGAATCAGTGGCATGGTTTCTCACCATTTTATAGTAAGAAACACAGAATAAGTATAATGTAAGTCTAAAAATAGGCTTAGAGCCTTGTGTGGCGCAGAGTGGTAGGTGGCAGTACTGCAACCCAAACTCTCCCCACGACTGGAGTTCAATCCCAGTGGAAGCTCAGGCCCGGCTCAGGTCGACTCAACCTTCCATCCTTCCGAGGTCGGTAAAATGATCACCCAGCTTGCTGGGGAAGGTGACGACTGGGGAAGGCAATGGCAAACCACCCCGCTACAGTCTGCCAAGAAAATGTCACGAAAGTGGCATTCCCCCCAAAGGGTCAGACATGATTCAGTGCTTGCATAGGGGACCTTTCACCTTTCAAAAATAGGCTTAGAACATGTTCAAAACAAGCCTCACCAGTTCTCCTTGAACAAACTGAAAAGAAAGAAACAGAAAATCATGTGCCTAACAGGAGCCATCCAAACTGTACATCTTGCATCTTTACAAATATTATATATGGTCATTTCTTTGTCCTGGTTTTCATTTTCTTTTCTGAGTGCAGCCTTGACATATAACCAAAAAGCCCAGTATGATTCAGCCTGGAAAAGAAAAGTGCTGTCCTGGTTTAAATGTTCAAAGCTGTGCTGTGTCTCTAAGCTCCGTTGATACGCCCTGCAGTGACCTCATGGGAGTTTTGCTCTGACGGCGGACCCTTTGGTATCTGTCCTCGTGTCTTTTTAGACTGCTCTTCATTAATGAATATATTCAACAAATATTGAGCCATTATGTGCCTGAAAAAGATTTTGCTTGCTTTCCAACCATAAAATGTGTACTACTGCCTGTATTTCCACTGTTCATGTAAATCCTGCCCCACCCACTCTTTTCTGTTTATATGAGCTGGAGAATCTATGGATCCTGTTTTGTACAATGTAAAAAAAGACCATGTACTGTACATGTTGAACATAAAGAGAGCTTATGTCTTTCTATATATCTATATCTACAACTTACTCCATGCTCATAAAATAACTTTTGTTGGGCAATATCTAGCTTTTGCTTTGTCCCAGACTTCAGTGCCCCACCACCATAAATCTTTAAAAAGTGAAGTTGGATAAACTTTCCTAGAAGTGTAAGTAGAATGAAGGATCAGTGCATGTTTCATCTCCTCTGAAAGCTGTAGTCTAGGAAAATGCAGCTGAAGATGTGAGACTTTCCTTTTCTTAGAACCACAAGTAATTGGGCACACATGCGGTATCTGAACTCGGAATGAGTTGCATATATTTTATGTGCATGATCTAATAATGCATGAAATAAAATATTCTGAAATTACTGTTTCCATTTCTGAAGTTGTGCCATAGTCCTCTGAGGTTATACTGAGGTAGGTTAAAAGGGATTTATAGAATATTTGGGAATGAAATGGAATCTCAGGGAAGACCCTGATTGGATGACTGAAAGTCAGCCCAGAAGCAACTCAACTCAACTCAACTCAACTCAACTCAACTCAACTCTCAAATGTCTGAGGTAAAGATAGCTGAATGACCATGACAAAAGTCAGGTCTTTTATCCAAGACATTTGCCATGGATCTGGGGGTCATTTTGGTGGAAGAATTCAGAACAAAAGGCACAAAGCAGGGTGCTCAACTGTTAGTCTAATGAGGGGCAGAGAAAGCTTCAAGGTTTGGGTAATTTTTTCTACCAAAACGTGTCATGAGTGCCGTTGAGCTGAAGACATCAGCGCAATGGCACACATGACAATAACGAGGAAGCAGGGGAAGGGGCTCAAGATAAGCAGCCATCAGCTCACAAAGAAGAAAGAAGAAGAGACAAAGGCTAAGCGGATCGCGAGGCACACCCAAGCTGTTAGCACCAGCGCAACGGAGATCGCCCAGCTGACAGCAATCACCGGCTGAATAAGGAAACCGATGATGGGCGATCCCGGAGCACCAGCGGGGCCTCGCAACCCTTCATCTACCGGCAAGACAGCATGCAGGACAAAGGGGGGATGACGTAACCCTGAGTGAGGGGGCGCTGACCGGCGCGGGGTATTTAAACCCCGCACCGGCGCGCTCCTGTCACTCTCAGCTTTTTTCGGAACTGTTACTATGTAAAGAATAAAACTGAACCTGCTCTCGCATGAATCAGCGTCAGTGCTTTACTCTGCATAGACAGGGCATGACATAAAGCTGAGAGTCATAAACTCAGCCTCGCCGAGCCCCACCGGACAACGAGCCGCGGGAGGACTAGACGGCGAGAAGACCACAAGCAATGAGGCTGACGCGTCGCGGCCAGAACGGGCGAACCGCACGGCAAGAAGCGGAGGAGGACCGATCGAGGCCAGAGGCACCGCGGACCCCAGGAGCCACGGACACCCGCCCGGCCCACCCTGAGCCTCAGCTCCAACCCCAGAGGGAGATGGCGGCGGAGGCGACTCGGCCACGGGAGGGAGCAACATACCTCCCGAGACCAGCGGAGACCCCCCCGCCCCACATCGCACCCCAGCCACGGGCGTGGAGTGGCAGCCCAACTGCAGCAAGCTCGGTGGAGGACGGAGAGGCGACCCAGCCGACGCACCCCCAAACGGAGGAAGCGGATCGGCGGATGGGACTGCCTGAACCCCACCAGCGGCTCAACCCGGCGGACACCCCGACAGACCCGACCCCAGCTGCGGCGCGGATTTCGGAAGGGGAAACTCAGGCCAGACTCGTGGCCATGGAGGCCCAGCTACAGGACCTCAGGACCATGCTGAAATCCCTGATGTCCCCGGCGCCGCCCAACGACGTTCCCGCACAGGCCCACACCCCGAGCGGGTTGTCGCTTCCCCAGGGGCCGAGTGTGAATCAACAAGCGGCCCAAGCGGACGAAGCCAGGAGTCGGGAAGCGAGAGGAGGGGACTCACAGAACGCCCGAGCCCCAAAGGACTTCCCCATTTTCTTTGATGGGAACCCCGCGAAACTGTCGTTTTTCATTACAAACGCCAGGGAGTTCATGGGGCGGCACGGACACTCCTTTAACTCCGACGCGGACAAGATCGCAGCCGTGGCGATCAAGCTACAAGACCGGGCGGCGGACTGGTACGTCCAAATGTACGAGTCCAACTCCCCCGCCCTCTCGGACTTCCAGGCTTTCATTACGGAGATGAAGCGCTATTTTGAGGACCCACTGGCCAAAGAGAGGGCGAAAAGCGCACTCCAAAGCCTCAAACAGGGCGCACGCACTGTCCCAAACTACGCCCTTGAATTTAAAGCCCTAGCAGGGAAGATCAACGACTGGTCCGAGACCACCCTGCTAGAAATGTTTAAAAGGGGGCTCAACCACGAAGTACTTCAATGGGCTCTCTACCGGGACGATCCGGAGACTCTGCACGGCTGGATCCACCTCGTGGGGAAAGCAGAGCATGCACACCGCACCTTCCTAATGACAACGACGGAAGATAAAACCAACACCTACCCAAAGGTACCCGCGCCACACGTGGGGGCGGCCGGTCCCACATACCTAAGGTAGAAATTTACTCGCGGGCCCTGCGGGAAGTGTGGGAAAATGGGGCACAAAACGGCAGAGTGCTTCTCCAGCCGAACCTCAGTGAGTGCTCCTCAACCCGCACTGAAACCTAGCCTCAAACCAACGAACCCGCCACCCCCCCCACCACTGAATGACCGGAGCCACAGCGACACCGGATGAAGGCTGGAACGCCCACTGGGGGGGAGAGGATGCCGTAGACCCAGACCAGCCGGCAGGAAACGCTCCCCGCCTGCCTTAAAACGCGCCGCGAGGCAGGTGGTGGGACAGAGGCGCAGATCACTTCGACAGAGCGGCGAAAGCTCCGTCATAACGGCGGAGATCAAGCTCTCTGGGGGCTACGGAGTCACCACGGCCGCAGCACTAGTGGACTCGGGGTGCTCGAAAAACCTGATCCACCCCGACATAGCCGCAAAACTCTCCCTACGCTGCCTCCCCCTCCCCACGCCGCTGGCATTTCACCAGCTGGACGGCTCAACAGCGGGAGGGACACCAGCTACGATGCAGACCAAGCTGGTCACCCTACAAATGGGTACCCACACCGAACGAACATCGTTCGTGGTAACCCACATAGGACGGCCCATCGTAGTCTTGGGGATACCATGGCTCGCAACAAACAACCCGCGCATCGACTGGGCGACCCGCACCTTCCGATTCGACGACGGCGAGTACCGGGCACCGGTTTCAGTGGGCAAGACCAACCCCACGGTGGGACGAGCAGAGGCGGCAGCCCAGGACAACACAACCACACCAGAAGACCTACCGGAGCAGTACGCTGAGTTCTCAGAGGTCTTCGGAGAGGCGGAAGCTGATCAACTACCCCCCCACCGCAAGACGGACTGCAGGATTGACCTGCTGCCCGATGTCCCCTTACCTAGGCCGAAGATTTACTCGATGACCCCGAAGGAGATGGCAACCCTCCGGGAGTTCATCGACAAAAACCTGGAAAGGGGATTCATAGAGCTGGCTATTTCGAGAGAAAAAGGACGGCACCCTACGGCTCTGCACCGACTACCGGGGCCTCAATGCAGCTTCCCTATCCAATAAACACCCCTTACCCCTCGTTAAAGACATGCTCGCCCACCTGTCCACGGGCAGAGTATTCTCCAAGCTGGACCTGCGCGAAGCATACTACCGAATCCGAATCAGGAAGGGGGACGAATGGAAAACGGCGTTCAACTGCCCCCTAGGCACCTTTCAGTACAAAGTGCTGCCATTCGGACTAGCAGGGGCCCCGGGGGTATTCATGCAGCTCATCAATGAGGTTCTGCATGAGCACCTGTTCAAAGGGGTCCTGGTCTACATAGACGACGTCCTCATCTACTCCAAAACGCACGAGGAACACGTGACCCTAGTCAGACAAGTCCTCGACAAGCTAAAACGGGCGAAACTCTATGCCAAACCCTCAAAGTGCGAATTCCACAAAGCACGCCTAGACTACCTGGGGTACTGAATCTCCGGGGAAGGCATAGAGATGGACCCCGCAAAAGTCGAGGCGGTGGTGAACTGGGAACGCCCCCGTAACAGGCGCCAACTCCAGAGCTTCCTCGGCTTCGCGAATTTTTACAGGTCATTCGCCTGGGGGTTCACGGAGATAGCCCTCCCCCTAACAGACCTCCTCAAGACTAAAGGGGTGGGGGACACACGACGCGCCAAGAACCCGGGCACAGTACTGAATTGGACTCCCGCGTGCCAAACCGCATTCAACAGGCTGAAAGCGCTGTTCACCACGGAGCCAATCCTCGCGCACCCGGACCCAGAACGGCCGTTCGTGGTCCAAGCCGACGCCTCAGACTTCTCCCTGGGGGCCATCCTACTCCAAAAAGACCCCACAGGAGTCCTAAAACCATGCGCCTACCTGTCGAAGAAATTTTCTGAGACAGAAAGGCGCTGGCACGTCTGGGAGAAGGAAGCCTTCGCGGTGAAATCAGCGTTGGAAACATGGAGGCACCTGCTGGAAGGCACCACTCAACCATTCGAGGTCTGGACTGACCACCGGAACCTCGAGGCCCTCCGAACGCCCAGACGCCTCAGCCCAAAACAGGTCAGATGGGCCCAATTCTTCAGCCGCTTCAACTTTCAGCTGAAGTTCATGCCGGGCAAAAAGAACTTCCTAGCCGACGCCCTCTCCCGACTGCCCCAAGATGAGGAGCCTGCCCCAGACATGATCGGGACGGTCCTATCCGCGTCCCAGCTGGGGATGGCGGTGACCACCCGGAGCGGCGCTCGGAAACAGCCCAACCCCACGGCACAACCGACGGTGGGGCAACCGGTAACCAGACGGCGCCATCCACAACTGCCAGGGGGGATACGCGCAGACCTCACTGCCGCCCTCAAAACCGACCCTTGGCTCCTAGCAAACCCCGACAAGGTGACAATGGCACAGGACCTGGCATGGGGGGAAGGCAGAATATATGTCCCAGACTCGCAACGCCAGGCGATCCTGCGCAGATCCCACGACGCCAAGCAAGCGGGACACTTCGGGTTCCTGAAGACCCTGCACCTCACACGACGCCAATTTTGGTGGCCCGCGCTGAGACGGGACGTGAAAGCCTATGTAGCGTCCTGCCCGACATGCGCTAGGGCCAAACGGGCACCAGGTAAGCCCCCGGGACTTTTACAAAAAGTGGCGGAGCCCTCCCGCCCATGGGAGGAAATCTTCATGGATTTCATAGTAGATCTCCCACCCAGCCAGAAGAAAATGGCCATTTGGGTGGTGAAAGACTACTTTTCGAAACAAGCCCACTTCATCCCCTGCGCATCAGTCCCGTCCGCCCAACAACTAGCGAAACTCTTCCTGATACACGTGTACAGGTTACACGGAGGTTCTGCACGTGTGATGACCAACAGGGAGACACAATTCACTTCTAAATTCTGGCGGGCCTTCCTAACGCTGATGGGGACCCAACAGGCCCTATCCACTGCCTGGCACCCCCAGACGGACGGAGCCACAGAGGTCCTCAATGGCACCCTAGAACAATTCATACGCTCATACACAAACTACCACCAAGACGACTGGGTCGAACTGCTTCCGTTCGCGGAAGTCGCCTATAATAACGCCGTCCACACGAGCACGGGGAAAACCCCGTTCGAAGTAGTCTCGGGGCGCGACTTCATCCCCATACTGGAGCTACCGCAATCCCCAGGACCCCAAGTGGATGCTAGTGACTGGGGACGGAAGATTGCGGAATCGTGGCCAATAATCACGGCAGCGCTGAAGGAAGCACAGGCGGCCTACAAAGAGCAGGCCGACAAGCACCGGCGCCAGCAACCGACGTTCCAGGCAGGGGATATGGTCTACCTATCCACCAAATTCCTGAAGTCACCTCAACCCTCGAAAAAACTGGGGCCTAAGTATATCGGGCCGCTTCGAGTAACCCAGATAGTGAACCCGGTGGCAATACGCCTGGACCTGCCGCACAATCTACGGAGACTCCACCCGGTATTTCACACCAGCCTCCTGAAACCTGCAACCACCTCTCGATGGCACCCGAACACGCCACTGCCCTCCCCAGTGATGATCGACGGCCAACAACATTTCGAAGTACGGGACATACTCGACTCGCGCCGTCAAAGGGGAATATTACACTATCTAGTAAGGTGGAAACACTTCCCCCACCCAGAATGGGTGGCGGCGCAACACGTCAAGGCGCCAGACCTGACCCGGGCATTCCACCGGACGTACCCCGACAAGCCAAAGGGGCGACAAGCCGAACCGGCCCCTGAACACCCTTTCCCCCGCGGGCCCCCTCCCCGCCAACTGCGCCCCCAGGGGAAAGGGCCCCCCCAAGCCCGCGACTTGGGTAGACCTCCCTCCCCCCGGGACTCACCCTCCCCCCGCCCGGGCCCACGAAGGAGTGACATTGGTCACCTGTGCATGCCTGGGGGCAACGCCCAGGATGCACACATAACAAAGCCGACGCACTTGGAATAAAGATAAGGGCCCTACCTGGAGCTGATAAGCACCCGACCAGCCACGCCTCTCTCCTCGCCGAACTGAGCCAAACAAGCAGGGTGTGGCCGGAGCATGTGCACGCCCAGGGTGTGGTCAGGGCATGCGCACTGGGAACACACCCTAGATGGACACGAGGTAGAGGGCGGAACAAAGGGAGGGGTGAAAACACTCTGGCGGGAAATTCAAAAAAAAAACAAAACATTTTGACAGCTCTCCTGGTAAAAAACCGGAAAGCCGGGGGGGGGGCACTATTCGGACAGGGGGCAGTATGTCATGAGTGCTGTTGAGCTGAAGACATCAGCGCAATGGCACACATGACAATAACGAGGAAGCAGGGGAAGGGGCTCAAGATAAGCAGCCATCAGCTCACAAAGAAGAAAAAAGAAGAGACAAAGGCTAAGCGGATCGCGAGGCACACCCAAGCTGTTAGCACCAGCGCAACGGAGATCGCCCAGCTGACAGCAATCACCGGCTGAATAAGGAAACCGATGATGGGCGATCCCGGAGCACCAGCGGGGCCTCGCAACCTTTCACCTACCGGCAAGACAGCATGCAGGACAAAGGGGGGATGACGTAACCCTGAGTGAGGGGGCGCTGACCGGCGCGGGGTATTTAAACCCCGCACCGGCGCGCTCCTGTCACTCTCAGCTTTTTTCGGAACTGTTACTATGTAAAGAATAAAACTGAACCTGCTCTCGCACGAATCAGCGTCAGTGCTTTACTCTGCATAGACAGGACATGACAAAACGTGAGAGCTGAGATTGGTCAAAAGAGCAGTATTTTTACAAGCCAACCAGCTAGGCAATGACTGGACATTTTGATAGCCACTTGCACATATCTGCAGTCTCATGATGCAACTTTCTTTAATTTAATCAATGGAGGAAACACATGGACAGTTGGAGTCTGACCCCCTATGCAACCATCTGGGCACTTTTCACATTCTTGGCAACATTTATGCTGCTGGCTCTGTTGCCTTTTCCAGAGAAAATACATTTTCCAGAGAAAATAAATTTGTATCCAAGAGATTAGGGTGATGCCAGTAAAAACACAAACCGCACATGTTCAAAGAGCTGCCCATCTAAACTCCTTTATAACAGCTAGCTTGCCTAAGTTGCTTGGACCTTACATTTATCAGAATAATCCAGATCATTTCTAATACAACTGACGCTGGCATTTTGGTCTTTACTCTCTTAGGTTCCTTTAACATTAAGATTAAGAAAAGCAATTTCATCAGCTGCACCTTCATTTTGACTCAGGAAGCATTAGATTAAAACAGTGAATATTACAATCTGTGCCAACTAGACAGACATCCATGGCAGTATTTTTTATCCTTGGAATTCTATAAGCTTTTTGCTTCATTTTTGTCTTTTCTGCTGGTAGAAATAGAATAATTTTTGATGTCTTATCTCTTATCAGTGACATATACTTACTAGTTTAAACATAGCTATGCCTGTTGGTGCTTCACACATTTTAAAAATATAAAGTGGCAGTATAAATGTACATGTTTATCAGAGGTTTTGGGTTGTGACTCCTGAAGAAGGAACAAAATCCTTCCAAAATCTGTTTGGGTCAAATAAAGCAAGCCACTTTCAGAGAATGGCGTTCTCTCCTTTCTGTACTCTGTCTTCTCTTCCTGCAACCTCTACCTTGGTGAATACAAATGACTTTTCAGAATTCAAAATTCCCCATGAGAATTATGGGCAGAGACTGATGGATGATTTTTTGAATTCCTCCAGGGGAAGGAAAAATCATCCAGCCATTTCTCAATGGCAGAATGCCTCCTTAGCAATGACAGTAGAAGCACTATTATAATGCTTAGGATATGCTGGAGTTGCAAGAAGCCTGCAACTACACACCACTGGAGAATGAAAGCATGGCATGTCCACATGTCTTGTCCACTTGGTAACTAAAGAAATGCAAGAACACCTTACCCTGTCACTAAGATCTTCACTAGCATGGTCTTATCCTTCCACTGAATTTGTAAAAAGCAAACAAATTAGCAGGGAAAATGCAGGAGAATTGTTCTGTCTGTCACTAGCCTGCACTGCTAAGTCCAACAAAGTGTGGTCTGTTCCTTACTGCTTTTATTTATATTGGATTCTAGTGCTCAACTGTACCCAAGAACAGACCATTTCTTGCCATGTTTGCTGGGCCTCTCCTTTACTTTCCTTGCTTAGGTCTACTAACATAAGCCTGGAGAATACCGATCTTCCTCATAACTTCAGGCCTCTGGTTCTGGCATGATCGTACTTACCAAAAGCAGCTTAAATCACCCTTGACCTTTAGGGCAAATTTGAGACTTCAAGTTGAGCCACCATATACGGATATCATCTACTTCCTGAACCCAAAATAGATGAATTAAACCAAAGTCCTACCATGATTTATTGGAGGGGATAATAGAAACAGCATGCAGGGACATCCAGAAGAAGAGCAATGGTGGGCAATGAAACTTGGGTGATGTCATGCAAATGCTATGACTTCACATTTGCAAGACTTCAGGATCAAAGTATGTTCTGACGGCATTAGCGTGATGATATCACTGTGCAGCTGTCATAGTTCTGGCCCACTGTGGTTTGCTGTGGGGTCATTTTCTGCGGCATTTTCAGCAACATATTTCATCATTTAAAATAAGACAGAGAAAAAAGGATCCCCCAACATTCTTCTATTTATTGTCAGGAGATGCAATTGGGATACAGTGGGATTTTGCCAAATGTTCTCAGTATAAAAGAGTGGTTCTATATCTGAGGTTGGAGAGTAATCAGGAAATGGTTTTTGGAGAATTGTTAACTTTATTAATTTTACTGGTGGAGAAACTGGCAATGGCTTTAGGCCTTAAACCGCAGAACGCATAAGGCTTAAGACTACTGTTTCTTTGAAGAGAATTAAAATGTTTTGAAAAATACAGTGTGGCATTTGAAAGTTGAACTGATATTTGTAAAGGTAGATTTTTTAGGTTTTGTAGTTAAAAATTGATTTTTTAATGCCTGAAATCATGTTCCTGGGCTAGCAGCAGAAATGTAACTATATAAAAGATCAAGGAAGCTATGAGGACCCCAGGTACCCTTTGGCATTGTAATTTAGTATAGTTTGACTCTGAAAAAAGGACCAGAAGCCAGATAACAAGGCACAAAAAATATCAGGCAAAGGGGTAATCTTATAATACTTAGAATAATAAATGAATTCAGATCGGGGTGAAAGAAAGACTAAGGCAATCTCCATTATTTTGGTTCATCTTTCAGGGATGAACAATCATCAGGGGAAAAATAAATAAATAACTAGGCTGACCATACCTCCTGTTTTGAATGGGACAGTCCCGTTTTTTTTTTTAACATTTCCAGACTGCCCCGTCGTTTTAATATAAATGTCCATTTTGTCCTGTTTTCTTAAAAACTTTACTTAAAAATGTGAAAGTTCCTGTGAACCTTGCACATCAGAATGTATTTGTCAGCTATAGTCACTTATTCCTTGTGAACAGCGAACTTGAAGGAGGTCAGGAATCCAAACTGGCCTTCAACTAACCTTGACAGAGGAAGCTGGAAGGTCACCCAGAATCTGAAACATATGAAAAAGGTCCTTTCTTTTTATGGACAGGGCTCTTGTGTTTTTTGTTTATAACCTTGTTCAGTGCATATTGCTACTTTTTTGTAAGGCCTTAGAGCCATAAGCACAAAAACCATTTTGGAAAGTCAGCAGTAAAATACAGCAGGTAATCCCTTTCTCGGTATGGTGCCAGTGGGACATAGTGATTTGAGCACTGGAATAGGACTGGAGTTACTCAGATTCAAATCCCCACTCAGCCATGAAGTTTACTGGGTAACTTTGGGTCGTTTCCCCCTCTCTCTCAAGCTCACCTACCTCACAGAATTATTGTAAGGATAAAAAAGCTGGTGGAGAACCATGGATGCCAACATAAGTTCCTGGAAGGGAAGCAGATGTGTAATAACTAAATACCTTGTCTACCACCTTTCAGTGCCTATTAAAGTTACAGAAGGAGAATTATAATTTTAAAAAAATTAAGGGGCAACTTTAAGAAGGAAGAAACATTTCTTTTCCAAGTTATGAGAGGAGGAGGAGGAGGAGGAGGAGGAAATGCATGATTAATTTATTTGCTGGTAATTATTTATCTTTTTTAAAAGGGAAAACTACTAATGGGATAGAACACCCTCTCCTATCCTGCTTGATGGAAGCATGCCAGCCTGTTCTCTTTCTAGGGGTATCAGCAGCTTCAACAGATTCAGGGTGGGTCACAGTACTGAGGCTTTAGATGCTCCGCAGAAAGGCCCCTAATGAAAAAGAGGCAGCTGGCCCCTAAATGGCACACAGGTTGTCTCCTTTCACAATGAGATGCATGGAAGAGAGAAAAAAGGAGGGAAATTCAACAGAAACCATTTTGTGTCATTTAGTGAATGCTGTTTCCAGCTTGCCTTCAGGGAGGCTGGTTTATTACTGACTCTTAATTCACAGTTAAAGCGTGCTGTTGACTTTAACATTTGCATTTGGTTGGCTTTGTTCTACTGTTTGGCTTTCTTCTATTAAATTGTAATTGGGCTTTCAGTTGTGTTTTACTGACGTTGTATGAATTGTGCAAGTTGCTTTGAGAAGGGTTCTATATCCTACATATGAGTGACCTGGAAGGATCCTGAAGTAAATGAAGGAATTCTAAGATGGTGGATGTGTGGGTGTGTAGACAGGTGGACCTTTTATTTGTATCTGTGTTCTCTCTCTCTGAGATGCACACACATGTACACACACAAACATGCTGTTATTGTAGCTTGTAACTTTCTGGGCAGGCAACTTGATTTCCTTTGACAGCCCAAAGTCTGAAATAATTGGGACCCTGCCACAATGACATTAGAAGGAATGGGTGAGTCTGGGGGTTTGCTATGTTTTTCTGTTAGGATTAGGGGGATCTTCTTTACATTTTAAGTCTTATCTATTTTTCCTTTGCATTTATTTTGAAAATTAGCCAGAAATTAAATCTTTGTAGTTTACCATTGAATTTTGACAGTAGGATCTCCAGAGGTTCTGAAGTGTGTAAAAACCAGCTTTAAATGCTATTGATTTGGAAGATATTCTCATTGACCGGTAACTCTTAACAATTTTGGTACCCAGTCAAAAATTCCAGAAAATTCTTCCTGTTCATTCTCCTTCTCATAATATCAGTTTAGTGCCCCTGGGACCTTTCTTTAGGAATTCTTGTACTTTTGCCTTTGCCTATGGAACTGAGGTTCTCCATGGTCTCACTGTTAAAATAGTTCTTGGGCAAGAAAATGGGGCAGTTGCTACACAACCTTTGCTGCACTCACACAATAATTTTATTAAGTAGCACTGGTGTCCCTAGTTTAATGCCCTTCCAGAAACCAAAATGCCTGTACTCCCAGAGCATGTGGTCCAGGCATCTCAGCTGTGGAACCACTTAGGACTAGCATTATGCAGAGGTTCTAGTCAATGCAGTCTAGGGCCCCACAGTTCAGTTACCATCTTCTATGCCTCTGCTCTCCCAGTGGCCATTTTTTTCCCCTTCATCCCTTACTCATTAGGTGTAGACTCATAAGGAAGATAGTGTGGAAGGTAAGAGTCTTAGAAAGGTATAAAGAGGGAGTGGGAATATGGGAGAAACCAGGGATGCAGAACATACACCGGAAGCTCTCAACTCTCTTTGGCACTATGTTCCACTACTGACTGGTGATGGCTTTCCAAGATCTTAGGCTCTTTTAAGATCAGGTTGGCTGAGAAGGAACTAGGGCTTTTTATGTGCCAAGTTCACCCCACCCCATCCCTAAAACCATAAAACTTAATTAAAGAAAACTGACAGTTCATTTAGGAAGAAAATGCTAGCATCTAGGTTCTAAAGATGTTACCATCAAAATCACTAAATGCAAAATTAAGCAGAAATATTTGCTCAAGGGTGTCACTGAAGTGACAGTATTAATGCTGGGCTGTCATTGGAAATAACCAATCTATCCATTAACACCTAATTATTATTATTATATTGGATTAAACATTTTAAAAGTAGGAAAAATACTGTGTTCTCAGCATGGCTAATATGAAAAATTGAAAGACTGTGACATCTGAACACTTCTGCTTGTGAATAAGCCAGTAATTTCATGTTCCCTAGGCTTTGATATATGAGATGCAAAAAAAAAAAAAAATCACTGGAAGCCCATTTCAGTTAAGAAGCGTGATGATATTGGGAACTTTCCTATTTTATTTCTGCTATCCCAGATATTTATGACGGTATTTTTATTCACCACCACAAAGTTAATCCTACTATACAACCTCTTCACTGTACTAGCCTACAGTGAAAAGGTTGTCACCCCACTGTTCCCCAGATATGCTGAACTATGATTCCCATCATCAGCCTTAACCATCACAGCTACTGGTTTGGAATTATGGGAGCTGTAGGACATAAGAAATGATCAGAATTTGATTGTCACCTCCTACTATAGTAGCATACTAATTCTGCACTGATCTTTGCATATTTTTCATTTATTTTCTGTGTTTATTTTCTGTGACAGAAGTTTTCCTTTTCAATCAAATTAAATTCTGGGATTTTGAGGGGGGGAAATCCCTCATATTTCAACAAAAATAAACTTGATCAGAATAGCGTTTGTTAGCATAAGTCATTGAGATTTATTTGTTTGTTGGATCTACCTGGAAGAGGTAGTATCAATCTGTTTCAAAGAGGATTGACACCCCATATACATACTTAGCTGAGAGCAGCTTTTGCCAGCCTTGTGTCTTCCAGCTGTCTTGGACTCCCCAAGTCAGCAGGGCCCGTAGCCAAGCTGGCAAGAAATTCTGAGTGGTAGTATCTGCAGTGATTTCTTAATGCCTTATCCTTAATGTCCTCTGTGCCCACCTTTCCCACTCCAGTGAAGATGGGCAAGTGATTGATTGTTTGATTTAAAAGATTTTTATATGGCAACCCATCTGAAACACAATTCTGCGTGGCTCACAATAATAAAACTAATAACTATAAAATCATAAACATAAAACCATAAAATCAAATACCTGGTGCCTCAATCATCCCTTTGGGATACCCAACAACCAGCTCCAGATATTCCCATTCTATTCCAGTGCCTGGGTGAAAATTCAGATCTTAATGGTCCTCAAAAAGGCTAAAAGGGTGGTGGCCTGATGAATCACTGGGGGAGGGTGTTCCATAAAGTAGGGGCAGCCACAGAAAAGGCATGCTTCTGAGGTCCCACTAGATGGCAAGATGTCAGGAAAGGCACCTGGAGCAGGCCTACCCTATCTGACCTGATAGGACAGCAGATACTGTTGGGGAGAGGTGGTCCCACAAATAAACAGATTTAATGAACAGTGATACAGAAGTGGGGAAAAGCCACGAGTAGAATTTTTGAAATTTAAATCCTGTATTCAGGAGGTATTTTTATAGATCCACACTCTGGCAATTTTTCTTAATAGTTTAACATCCTTTCGTGCTTTCAGAAACCAAATTCTTTCCTTGTGATCTCATCAGCATGAAAGAAAGGTTCTGCATTAACAATGAGAAATGACAAAGAAGGATAACTAGCAATTACCGACATGTATCCCTGCAGCTACCCATTTAGGGGAATTCTCTGTAGGGGGAAAAATAACAAAAGGCAAAAAAACTGCAGAGACTTTTCTTCTTCCAACAAAAAAAGCGGTTCTTTTACAATGTCAGTACTGGAGGTGATTGTCTTAATAATAACGTGAAGGGAGATGCCTAGATTGGCAAACAGTTATATATTTTCCTTGATAAGATGGCCCCCCTCCCCAGATTATCTCACTTGTGTTAGCTACATAGTAGGGGTTAGTTAGCTGAGCCCAGTTTGCAAACTTTATTTTTGTTTGGACCAAACATGTTTTAGATGAAGTTCATTCATGCACTTGCCATTAATGAAAAACAAAACAAAAACAATTACCATTAAGGCTTTTCATATTTCTGAACATCTGGAGAAACCAAGTACAGTATAGAAAGTTGGACTGACAAGCAAAGCATGATGAGTGAAGATCCCTTCCAAGTTCTTTCATATCAGATTTTCTCAATTTACAAGTCAAAAGATTGTTCTAGTATTTTGAAGTTCTTATGCTCAGCTTGGATATTTTTTTTAAGAAACTATTTTCTTTTTATCTCAAATTGTTTAATAAAGCCTATGCAGCAAGTGATAATGTTAATGATAGTAAGAGTAAATAGATTCTTCCTTGTCTTTTTGGTGCTCTAATGCTATTACTAACAATGTAAATGTAAGCTGAGTCACCATGTATTTATTTTCAGTTATGGTGGGTTTACATATCCTGTTTTCCCCTTCAAAGTGTACAGAAGTACCAAGAAAACCATGCACACATATATCTTTGCACACGCAGGGCCGCAGCTAGGGTCTGTGTCGCCTGGGGCAAACATGGATTCCATGCCCATTTTGGCGCCCCCCCCCAGCGCGGCGCCTGGGGCACATGCCCTGCTTGCCCCCCCTAGTTGCGGCCCTGTGCACATGCATTGGAAATCATAGTAGTCCCTCTCTGCATGCACTTGTGACAAGTAGACAAGTGTGTTATATTAAAATATGATTTCTCTTTCTCTTTTCCCCATTCACGATGCTTATTTAAGTAAGAAAGCCAAGATGTCTCTATGCTGCCTACAGGAGTGGGAAAGGGGCTCACAGGAGAGACTTCGAGTTTCAGGAGGATTTGTAGAAACATGGGGAAAGTCCATCATACTCCTGGTGATGCCATGGGATGTTTGAGTTTCTGCCACAACAGTCACTGAACCAGAACAGGGAGAAGTCTGGAACTGAATGTGTTTTCATGGAGGACTCAGAATCATTACTGCTTTTACTCTCTCATGTCCAGGCAGTGCTGTGAAGAGGGCTATGATCTTCATGGATTTGCTGAGTTTTCACTGGCTTGATTGGACTTGTATTATCTCTTCTACAGAAACCAATTTAGTGAGCATAGGTTTTCCAGAGATCCTGCTTAGCTTCACTGGATCTTAAGAACTCAGCTCAGAACTCTTTCCTTCATACAGAGGCTTAATAGCAGTTATTTGGAATTCCTCAGGGTACAATTTAATGCAGAAAGGGTTCCTTCAAGATAGAAAAGTTACATTATAATACCTCTAATCCATAAAGTTTTATTAGATTCTCCATTCTACGGAAACATTGCCAGAGATGGTATGTCTAGGCTGGCGTGTTCAAGGATGGTAGTTCTTACAAGGGTGAAATGACTGAGGAAAAGCTAAGAGGGAGCCTGTTTCTGTTTTTATTGTTTCAACCTTCAGCTTTAGGCCTGGCAGTTCGGTATTTCCCACAGAGTAATAAAATCTCCAAATATAATTAAGTGAAACTTTGAGAATGATACTGAATGCTCTTGGAGGGCTCTTATAAATGTCTGTCGCAGCTTGTTATTCTCTTCACTGAGAAGATACACACATTTTACAAAGCCTGCTTTGTTTTGGTGAGTTCATTACCTATTGTATATCTGGACAATAAACATCCTGTTTCATGTGCACTGAATGGCTCCATAAAAATAAAAGAAAATGTCATGAGAGACATTTCTGAACAGCATCTGTGTTCCTCTGCCTGTCAGGAAAACACACATGCACACATTTTTAATAGAAAAAGGAAAGCTATCAAGCTGAAACACCTATTTGCTCACGCAGTGTGGTCCAAGATTTAAGGGTCAAGATTAGGCTGGGGGATGAAGTGTTTCCTAGCTGTTATTTCTCTCTTTCTCTTTCACTTAAATTTCTTGCACCTCTCCCCACTTATTTAACTGAGTTATGTTTGTATTCCTCATGGTTAAGGTTAAAATAATGGGCATTCCAAGCCCATTTTAAGTGTTCATTTATATGCCATGGCTGTTAGTATTAATCATAGCTAGCACTGATGTGCACATAACCCCGAGGTACTGTTAAGGCTATTGTAGGAAGTGGAAAGAAGGAAGGATCTGAGGAGAAAGGTACTCAATCCTGTGACTTGAGGATTCCAGTATAGTCTGGCAGGGCAAACCTTTGCATATTTCCTTACAATTTCATTAAGCTCAGCACTGCTTGCTTTCTTCCATAGAGTTCCATAGTGAACATATCAAATCTGCACTCTCCTTTTGTGCTCGCCAATAAGTCTTCATGATTAAATGACTGGGTTTAGATTGCTGCTCAGCTGTGAGTTCACTGGATGGTCTTGGGCAAATCACTGTCTCTCAGCTCAATTTATTTCAGAGGACTGAGAGAGGCTAAGAAATATTTTAATTCTAAAACCTTAAATGAAATATATCAAATGATGATAGAGGGAAATATTATCAGCACCTCAACACCTCTTTTAACTGCTAATTTTCCATCCACAGAAGATTACTGTATTATTGTAATTTCTGCTTCTGAATACATGCAGTCTCTGCTTTACTAATTGTATAGTTTTTAGAACCAGCACCAATTAGGAAAAATAGAGTAGAATTACATATCTACATATCCCATACCTTCTTAACCCTGGTTATTGCACTTCAGCCCAGGAAGGAATTGTTATGGATAGAACTTCACTATCACTGTATAAGCACAGACCTGTGTCCCCAAAGTGGATGGGTGTAGTTCAAAATGATAGAAAAGCCTATATTCCACTCAGATTAAGAAATTTTTTTTTGCAATCATTTTCTAATTTTTATAGTTCTCTATCTATCACTGTGTGGGTCCCAGGCTCAAACAGTTTACCTGAGTAGATCACAGGACAGTTTTAGGACCAAAACAAATCATGGTCACACAGTCCAACCATCTGCTCTGTGCAAGACCTTCAACTCAGGATGCAGCTAGGCATCCCTTAAAGCTGCCATCCAGCCTCTGCTTAAATACCAGCAGTCGGATCCACTTTTGAGCATTTCAGATCATTAGGAATTTATTCAACATCTGCTCCTCTAAGAATTCCACCCATTAGTTCTCATCTTGCCCTCTGAGCATCAGAAGACAAATCGATTCCTTGTTCTGTATGAAACCTCGTTAGTAATGTGAAAACTTTTTGCCATAATCTTAACTTTCCAAATATAACTAGTTCTTTCCACCATTCCTCAGAGCCTGACTTTCAGATGCTTTTTCTTCTTAGTTGTGGACATGCTTAGATTGGTCTACTGAATGCGGCACTTCAGTGTGGTATGAGCAGACCAGGATAGAATAGAGGCATAATTTCTTGGGATCAGAACACTGTGGTAAAAATGTTCTGAGTGTAATATAATTTCACTCATAAATCTTAAGTTCTTATCTTGCTGGATATTTTTAATGCATTAACTTTTAAAATCCAAATCCTAATGCTATTTTTTCTTGTAACTAGCACTAAGCATTATTTATGGAGGCCTTTTCCAAACAGTTTGCAACCAAATGAGGTAGCAAAACATACTGCATTTAAATCTCAAAATAACTATATTTTAAGGAGGAAGTAGATCCACAGTTTGTGCAGGGTCAAAGTCAACAGTCATCTTCTTGATGGACACTTGTACACATGGAGTCTGTGGCTATGACTTGTATAGTTATATTTGAAAGACTTTGGTAGGAAACAGTAGATAAACAGAGCAGCCTTCTTCAAAGCAATACCTCTCACATAAGCTGGGTCACAGAATTAAGAAACCCTAGCCAGCTTTAGCTTTCTAGCTAGGATTGGTGATATCAAAAGAATGCCAATCTGAGGGATATTTATAGTATATGAAGTTACTTTTTTCTACAATCACCATTCACCATCCAACTATTTTTTCATTTCCTACTATATGTGTAATACAAAGATTTTTTTTTAGATGAAGAAATGTCTTTAATTTCAACAGCTATACTTCTTGATCCTCTGAACAAATAATAATCTTCTCTGGAGAAGCCAACCTTATAAGTCACAAAGCTCTTCTTAATTATGTTGTGTACTCACATGGTTTTTAATAAGATGAGATTAAAAAAATCAATCTACTTTGATAGCCAAGGTGAAATTTTGTCAAGTTTTTTTGATGTTTAAAATTGGGGCTAGAAGTAGAGTAAGGGCAAAATGTTGACACCATGGAGCCTGATTATGGGCTTTTCCACACTGCAGCCTTAAGCTGCTTGACTCATATGTAAACCAGCTAGAAATGAAGAAGTCAGAAAACACCACGTTCACAGCAAATTTCATTAGGTTTCAAGAACAGAACAAAAACTACAAAAAAAAACTACAAAGAAAAAGAAACTAAAAAAGTGCAGAAACACAAGAGAATTTTTTTTAAAATTTACAAAAAGATGTGGCTTCTGACTTTTAACAGCAGAAAACACCACTTTTGATGTATAGCAGAAAGAGACAGGTGGGAATGGTTTCCCAGTGGGCTGGATGCAGATAAAAGATGACACTGTGCATTCCTGCCCTCAAGAAATATTCAGGGGCAAGCTGGTTGGACAGATCAGTTCTATTTGTGGTCCAACAGGGCTAACCTTCTCATGACTAGGTGGCATATGCGTGCTTCCTTTCTCTGCATTTTATTTCTGGTCAAAATGTCTGTGTAGCCTGCTGCCACTGTTGCCTTCAGCCTTCTTTCATCTGGAGATGTATATCTCCTTCATTATAACTGATAAACAGCTGACTATTTTTTGCTGTCGTTAAATTGGTAAATAATACATAGGTTGTATAGATGCCTTCAAAAGAAGGAAAATCTGAAACTGAGAAGAAGCCTCCAAACCATAGCACAGCAGTGTTGGCAGCACCTTATTCTCCTTCATCCATTTGTGAAAAGATGAAAGCATAATATCATATCTTAAGCATGTGAATAAAACTTTAAAGGAGGGATGGACAACTTTCCCCAAATCAAAAATTTGAATTTATGTCCCCAGCCAGTTAACATCTCCAGAGGGTAGAAACATTACAGAAAGGGCCAGAGTGATTTCTTTCAGCTTCTCTTTATGGTTTTGGTGGGCTCTTAAGGGTGGGAGTGGCGGCACCAAGCCTTTGGAAACCAAATAGTTTTTATTATTACCTTTACAGACTGTCCACATCCTCCAAAAAAAACCTCATGAAACTACACCACTGGAATTAGGTGGCAAAATAGCAGTATTGGGCCCAGTGAGGAATGATAAAGAATGGACATAAGAGTGACCCTGCTTCCTAGAGGCCTCCCACTTCCATTTCCATTCTTACGAGGTTCTATTGCTACCATTTTAGCCTGATGTTATTTTCATAGCATTTTTTCTTTAAGGTATTGTGTTTTAACTTAATTGTATTTATACAATACTTTGGTATCTGCAAAGATAGATAAAAATCAAATCAAATCTTTATTATGGCCATAGACCAGCATAAGGAGGGTGGGGTACAGTCAATTTAAAAGCATAGAAGATATATCACAGTCTAAAAAATATTAAAGGTTAGAAGATATAAAAAAATATGTATTAAAACAGAAAGTATATATAAAAAGCAAGAGCCTAAAAGAATCTAAAAGGAGGGGTAGTGTCATGAGTAAGGATGGCGAGCAGGGGGCTCCCATCCAGGCTGTAAAGCACATGCGTAGTACTGAGGAATTAAGCAGCCATTCAAGGAGACACAGATCAGGCCTGCCTTAGCCTTTGGGGTTTATATGTCTGGGTTTTCCCCACGCTTATTCAGTTTGTTAGGATTCTGTTTATGTAGCAGTAATAAACATTAGAGAACTACTCCTCGTCTCAGCGTGTGTCTCACTGTTAGGACAGGTAGGAGCATTAGATGGGTGTAGGGGAGTATAAAAGGTTAGTTTGTGGAAGACTATATTTATCAAATTATAGAGCACTCTAATGTGGCAAACGAGGGGCTCATTAAGTCTAGTTTATGGCCCAGGTCATCATCCGACAAGTTTTGAGCACTGCTGCACAGAACCTGGCAACACTGTATGTTGTAGCAGGGTTGGTATCTGAAAGCAGCTTTCAGCTACAGGATTGTCCTGTGAGCCCTGGGTATTTGTGCAGTAGTGGTGAGATGAGGCTAGTTCGAATGCCTCTGTAATACAGGCACTGGAGAGGCACATGCACTGTTGTTTCTGTGTGACCAGAGTCCCAGGGGTATTGTCTCTCCAGATAAGGGATCTTCCTGTAACTGCCTTCAAGGACAGCTGAGGGGAGGGCATGACATCGTGCCAGAGTAAATGTCCTCCAGTGTTTAGGTACTTCGAGTTTAGTTAAGTATACCATAGGGGAGGCAGAGTACCTGTTGGTTTCACTGGCAATAAAAGTGGGGGCCCTGGCTAGATCCAATTGGCACTCTGTGTCTGCTACACACCGTTTAATGATAAAAGATAGATTTCAGATGCTTCTATTAATCAGGCAGTGTTAGTCTCCAGCCTTAGATCCACCTTATCATCAACAGTGGATAAAGCAGTAAATCTAGGTTTGAAATGTTGGACTTCAAACTTTAGGTATAAGCTCATATCACTGATTTTTAAAAAAAATATACTAAAAGGCATGAATAGAGGAGAAAAGTTCTGACTACATTTCTGTACAGGATATGGGGTGCTCTTCCTGAGGAGCATCCCATTAAGCTGTGGTGCAAAAATTGTAGTTTGGGAGCTGCCAGTGCTCCACCAAAATCTCTTGTGTCCCTAGAACTCCTCCAGAGTGGATGGCCAAACATTTTTAGTCTTTTTGGCATGGGTGAGGGTGAGGGTGAGGGATAATAATAATAATAATAATAATAATAATAATAATAATAATAATAAGTATTGGATCCTTAAGTCACTCGTTGAAGTCTGTAACTTTCCTGAATGCCCCTCCTTCTGTTGGTCCTACCAAAGTCCAATCATTCATAAAGCTGAATAAAGCCCAATGTGGTTCTTAAGGAGAAGGAAATTGTTACAATCTGAAATGATAAAAGTATTAACCATTTATAAGGTACTAGGGCAAAATTCTTCAGCACAGCAAAATTAAATACATAAAAATATATTTTATTAATATGATTCTGTCCATTTTATCACTTGCAGTTTCTTTCTGAAGGGCATCTTGTTAGCACTGCATAGAGGTTGGTGGATGGTTCAACAAATAACAAAAGGACTCCACTGGTGCTCAGTTCAACATTCTTCTACTAATGTAAATGTT
This sequence comes from Candoia aspera, assembly GCF_035149785.1. NCBI lineage: Eukaryota > Metazoa > Chordata > Lepidosauria > Squamata > Candoiidae > Candoia > Candoia aspera. The sequence continues at coordinate 179,885,455 of NC_086153.1, forward strand.
AGTGTGCCATGAGATTATTTTATTAACAGTTTTTCGTCCATTTAGATTTAAGTACATTTCATTTAAATGAAACAAAGTGCTAACGAAGTTTTTTTGGGTGTTTTCCCCCATCTTTTGAAGTGTTGCTCCTGGAATACTATTCCAAACCCAGATGTGGTCCTTGGCTTCAAAAGGTAGAATTTCCTGGTTCTCAAGTGACACTGAGGGAGAAAGAAGCTCAGAAAAAGCTCTTTTTTGTTTTGAATATTGTTTCTTGCTAGCAGGTATATGTGGGAAGGGGAGGCAAAGATCTCTGCTACTCCTACTGGCAATGTGCTGGTTTGGATGAGAGCCTTCTGTATTGACATCTGTACAGATAACACTTTGTGGTAAAAGTAGTTCACTCAGAAAGCTAAATTTGGAAGGGGACAAAATTTGAGGAAGAACGTTGTATCCTTTTGCTACAAAATGTATTTCTGGTCCCTCAGTTGTGTTGTAGAGGAGGGAAGAGAGCTCCTGAAATAGAGGGAATTGGCCATTTCTCATCTGGATTAAGCTGGATCTGCATGAGGACTGGATTCTGACCCCCCCATGCAAAGCCATCGGCTTCTGTGTATGTCCTTTGTGCTGTTACAAGGCCTGAAATGTACTTTCATCTGAAATCTCTTTTGTTGCTGTCAGATCTGTAGTGGGTTTCATCATGTATTCATTCTCACATGACTCGTCTAAGGTTCTATTGCTCTGTGTAGAATTGGGATTAATACAATAGGGAATAGTTTTCCATCTTGTGAGCATCACAGCCAGTGACTTTATTTGACCACTTTAGCATATATAGAGATACTGTATATACTGTACATGTTTAAGCTACACAAGATTCTTCAACAGGAGCAAAAGAAAAATTCATATTTGTATATTAAAGCTCTCCCACTTCGTTCTTACAATAATTTTGTGACAAATAGCAAGCAGTACAAAATCAGCCAGCGAGTTTCTTCCCCCAGTCTTTGTCTGATGCAGTATACAAGAGTGATATAGCATGAAAATGGAAGAGGAGAAGAAAGGACGGTCAGTGGTAGCACCTGAACTTGAACCCTGAGAGTTGACAGAAGTGTCCTGAGGCAAGGTTAGCAGAGCTGCGTAGCTTTGCTCACTTTCTAGAGAGAGAAAAATAACAGTGTCAGCTAAGCTTGTGCTTTGCTGTAATGATTGCCTATTCTGACATACTCAGCCTCACAAGCAGGTTCTTAATGAAAACTGATTTATTGAAAGAATAGTGTGCAAATACAAAGAAAGCTGAGAATGACCAAAAGCGCGCCAAATACAAACTAAAACCCCCCGCTTCAAACCCGATCCCGCCCCTCGCCCCACCATAGCAACCACCCCCTCTCAGGTGTTGGTAACCGTTACACATCGGCCTGGGAAAGTAACCTTGAACACATGCAATAACCCAAACATACATTCCTCAGTAACAGTAAGGAGATTACAGCCCGGCACGGTTGAAATTCTCCTCCCAGCAAATGACAGACACGGATCAGGAAATTGACATGCGAAATGTTACGATGTACCCAGACCATTGGAACGATGAACATGACATTTACACGTAGGTAAAAAAAACCACCCAGCTAATTCTGAAACCAAGCCCTCACAAAGTGAGTTTCTCAGTATGCCTTTTGGGAATGATGAAATACTGCTATGCCACTGGATTGAATATAGCTGAGAATACTGAGGACAGGCTAAACTCTCAGAACTTTATTAAGCATCAGCCTCTCCTAAGGTGCAAACAAAAAATACAGGTAGGCCTCGACTGACCACTATTCATTCGGAGACCGTTTGAAGTTACGCAGATCTGAACAAAGGGACTTACGACCGGTGCCCAATCTTACGGCCGCTGCAGTGCTCCTGTGGTCACGTGATCAAAATTCGGGCACTTGGCAGCTGGCCCCCACTTACAATGCAGGGGGGCTTCAACTCCTCCCACCTGCCTATCTTCCCCCCATCTCTGCCCTTTTGGCTGCCCTGAAACCTGCCTTGGGGAGCAGCAAGCAGCCCCAGAACTGCGTGGCTCGGAGGCTGCTTGCCATGCTGTGGCTCAGTGTCTTCTTGGCATGCCACGGCTCTGGGGCTGCAAGAAGACCCTGAGTCTCAGTGCAGCGTGAAGCTGCCCCCACCCCTTAGAAGCCTCAGCTGCCCCAGCCTACCCCAGCAAGCGCCAGCAAGCATCCGTTTGCCCAGCTGCCTTCTCTCCCAGTTTCCTGCACCAACCTTTCACCTTTCAGCCACGGCCAAAGCAGAAGTGCCTCTCTGCCTTTGCTGTCTTCTTTTTAGACTCAGCTTCTCCGGCGAATGTTTTCTGCACATGGCTCCCTGAGACTTCGGAAGGCCAAGAAGGCCTCCACGGTTCTGGGTTGCTTGCCACCCTGCAAGACAGGATGCAGGGTGGCCAAAAGGGCAGAGATGGGGGGAGATAGGCAGGTGGGGGATTTGGAGGCAGTTCCTTAACTTATTGAAGCTCAGGGCTGGGAGGGACCAAGCATGAATGGCTTGGATTGGAATGGGTCCTCAGCTAACAACTGGTGAAATTCACTTAATGACAGCAAGGGAGATTGCCAGGATTGCCATCGCTAAGCGATGTTATCATGTGACGTCTCACTTTATGACCGCAACATTTAGTGACAAAAATTCCAGTCCCAATTATGGTTGTAAGTTGAGGACTACCTGTAGAAAGTACACATTTACAAACTAAAAATGCAAGCAGTCAATATTAATAAAATCCGTCTTAATAAAGTCATAATGATTTACAGTCTGATGCACTGTGGACAATTTTTGTGCCTCCTGCCTTCATGAAAAGATTCAGCCCTTTCACCCCCAAGTCCTAAAGCTGAACCCTTTTATGATTCTGCATAAACCAGTTATGTTCATGCAACAGCAGAGGTGCTCACAGAGGGAGTAAAATAAGTCAAGATGGTAGGGCTTTGATCACATGGTTGTGGCTACCATTTTGGCATTTTTGTCACACAAGCTCCAGTGCTATACAACTGGACATAATCCCATTTCTGCATAATAATATCAACTTGTTTGACCTTGCTATCAACTAACTATCTTCATGGTGAAACAAAGCATTTTGCTACGTACTACCAGACCCTGAAAAATAACAAGAGGGATGTTGCTGACCCAATGAATTTCACTTATTTATTTATTTATCCAATTTTGCCACCACCCATCTCCCCCAGAGAGAGGGACTCTGGGCGGCTTACAATAAACTAAAAGATTTAAAATACAATAGAACTATAAATAATACATAAAATGGAAATAGAAATAGAAATGCAAAATGTGAATATAAAATAGAATCCAGATGGCAATTGATCATTATAATTCCATTCATGTATATATGAAGACCATTTAAGGCTCCAGCCATCCTCAAGATTGATTATTGCCCTTCCTGCCCCAAGAGAGAAGGCAGATCCAGGTCTTCAACTTTTTCTGGAAGGTCAGGAGAGAGGGGGCTTGCCTTACCTCTGGGGGAAGAGAATTCCAAAGGGCGGGAGCCACTGCAAAGAAAGCCCACTTCCTGGACCCCACCAGATGGCATTCTCTTATAAAAAGGGTCTGTAACATGCCCTCTCTTCATGACCAGGGGGGAGGGGTCGATTAATGGGGATGAAACAGTCCCTCAGGTAGCCTGGTCCCATGCCATGTAGGGCTTTAAAGGTGATAACCAACACCTTGAACTGGACCTGGAAGCAAACTGGTATGCAATGCAGCCCTTGTAGCAAAGGTGTTACATGTGCTGATCTTGGGGCACCTAAAATTTAATAGGTGAAGCTTTGTTTTACAGTCTGGATCACATAGATCCAGTAATTTGACTTGAATAAATTGTAGTCATGGGAATCTTGTATTTTGTGACAAAAGAGAGAGCACTGAACATTCCTTCCACTTATTTAATTATATATTCTTAATGTTGATTTTATATGATTTTATATTGATTAGAGCCACAGACTCTATCCCAGGATTCAGCAAGATCTAGAACGTATTTGGCAAAAACAAACACACACCAGAAAGCTTCTAGATGTCACAGAGAATTTCCAGTGCAAGTATAGCAACAAGAAAGATGCTTAGAGGAGGGATTTCAACAAATGGTTAATATCAATACCTCCATAGAACTTCTGGTATACATTCTCCTACCCCAATATTTCTGTTACTCAGTTCCCCAGTCTGCCTCAATACCTCCTAGCTTCCTTTCATATCTAGATACAATTAGTGGCCAGAGGCCTGAACTTCAGTTTTAGAACAAGTTCTCCAAGTTGTACTTACCCCAAAATATATAACCATGTATGTACTAGATTTCAAAATGTGTCAAAATACTCTGTGCATGTCTGCTGGGAGGAGATGTGCATGTTGATGCTGTAACTGTAGCAGTGCACGTTTGCAGTTCATCGTTCTGGAATCCTAACCAATACATCCTGTATCTTATACTTTATGTATACTTTATGAGGAGGTTCTGTCTGCAGAAGGGATGCTGAAAAACAACCATTGGAACTCTTAGATACTCTAAGTGGAGATGATTAATTTATAAATACCAAGGTTGCTGTTATTTTTAGCATGGGCAATTCATTGCAGGCCCTTTGAGAATGGGGCAAACCTTTTTAGAAGATACACACAAAAGCTGTTTTTTTGTGAAGCTAAATATTCACATCTCTGCTTTCCCCTTGAAACTGCAAAAGCCAACTTCAGAGACTGTACTTTAATTTGTTCTCCACCCTTTAATCCTTAACTGTGCTGTATGTATATATCAGCTTGAAAACAATTCTTAGCAAATAGAAATCAGGCAGCCTTGGGATCTAATTTTGGTATATCAGTTAGAAAGTGTGCCCCTATGATGTGGCTGTGCCTAGTCTGTGTACACTTCTTGAAACTCCTGGGAACAAAATTTGATTTTTGCACTGTTTGGCAAGTGTCAGTCACTGTCTTCTCTGAAAGTGTGATTTTGCATTTGCCAAATGGAGACGAAGCCGGGTCAGACAGGGACTCAGAATTATAGTGACCAAAATCACTGAGAATACCCTGGATTTTTAAACATATTACGTGAGTGTAAAGTGCTAAAGCTGGGTTAGACAAGCTCATCTTCTTTCCAGTTACATTGCTATTTTTGGAGGATAGGAAACTCAACATTTATACAGTGGAGGTAAAACACCCTAAAGATGTTGGAACAAAAAAAGCCTATACAATTTGAAATAATTTCTGTCCTGCTTTCCACCAGCATAATCATCAAGTCTAGAGGGAAATGGAGAAGATGTGGATCATGAAAGGGCGAAGGGTGAAGAGGAAAGAGGTCTACAGAGAGCACATTAAGTGTCCCCTGCACCCCAAAATAACATGAACATAGCATTAGATTACAGGTTCAGTTTGTAGCAATATTGCAAAATATTTTCTGCAAATGGGAGACTGGTAACAATAAGATAGCAACAGCAGGTCCATCAGGCTGCAAAACTCAGAGAAAGCAAGCTAGGGATGGAAAACTGGTTATGGTTTTACTCATTTTCTTTCTCTTTTCCTGATCATTTTTTAAACATAATTCAAGCCACATACTCCAAACAGCTAAGAAAGTGATTAAAAACAGAATTTAAAATCACACTTTAAAGAGACTTTCATTTAAAGTATTTATAACAGTCAGAAAAATGAGAAGATTAACTAAATGAAGCAGCAAAAGCTGGGGGTGGGAGGAAAATAAATGTTCACCATATGTTTGAAAACAATGAGAAGAGGAGCTGGATGAGATTCAGGTAATACATTAGAAATGGAAGTCGCCATAACAGTGTCCATGGGGAGCTGTGTCAAAATTGGTAAGATGGCAGATGGAGTATCACAGTGCAAGTACTGCTCCTTTCCCATGTGTGTTAACATTGCAGCCATATTCAAAAGGGATGTGGCTTGCATCACAAATCTTCATCTGCCATCTTGCTGATCTGACCGCCCTGTGGATGCCACTGCATGTCTATCTAGTTGCTTGGATTTGTTGGGTTTGATAACTTGTTCTAAAGCTTCTCTATGCCTCTGCCAGAGAAGTTTTGATTCTGACTGCTCTTCATGCCAGGCACCCTCTACATCTTCACTTGAACAGCCTCACTGCCTCCCTCTCTTGGGCAGATAAGTCAGCACCAAATATTCTTCATCAGAGGATGAAGAAGGCATGACACTGACACTGAATAGCATAAGAGAAAGAATGGATCTCTTTGAGAGATACTGTATCTTACCAATTAGGTAGTATCTGAACCACCTAAGATGGCACCCCAGACCCACTTCTTCTAGCTAATCCAAGAGAGCTCTTGAGAAGGTCCACAGATCTAACAGCAGTGCACCCCACTTGTCTAGCTCCTGGTACAAAAACATTTCAGTTTTGAACTAAGGCACTAACTCTGATTGATATGAATCTAGATAATCTGCTTCCTCCAGGAACTCCTGGACCTGTGATGCTCATGTGCTGTATGATCTTGTATTCCCCCAAAGAGCTTTAGAAGTGGGTCAGTAATTATCCACTATGATGGGACCTATGGTGAACTTGCTCTGCACATTTTGACTTGGAGCGTTTCTGTGTTGGTTTGTGAATTTTAATCAAAGAAAAACAAAACAAAATACCTGCATCTACTATTAATTAATTAATTACTTCATTCATTAAGCTTGTCACATCATTGAGTACGTGAAGTCCCTTGGCACACTGTAATAAAACAATACATTCAGGCAGGGTTATGTGCATGCTACTTCATGTATTTTTCAATGTATTTTTTTGACTATCTGCACTTTTTCCAGAGGTTTTATGTAGCATAATATATTTTGGGCATATTTTCTACTTATATGGATTTTGTGTGCAATTTTTTTGAATTGTCACCTTCATTAAATTCTTTTGAAAAATGTGTATTTTATTATGCAACTCTATTCTGTTTCACCTATAGGTATAGAAAGGGCAAATTGGGTAAGTTCATATAGAAATGTTTATCAAATTAATTCTTTTCACCATCTTCTTTCCTGACAAACCAACTTCCTTTGGCTCTCTAAAACCCAGGGTATCTGCAGTATTTCCAACTAAATCATTAGAAAGCTAGCTTTAAGAACTGGTGGCTTCCCCCTCCCCCCGCCCAGCTTTCTCTGAGCGTCTTCTCTTATTGTGTCATTACTTGTTTAATTGTAATTCTAACAGCAAGACTCCTCCTCCTCTTCCTCCTCCAGCTGTTTATTGAAGTGATTTCTTTTCACCAAAGAGTAATATAAAATATTGTAAATAAACAACAGCAGAGATCCAGGGAGGGTTTCCTCAGAGCTATGCCTCTTGTAATTTGAGGAGGCATGTATTTTTTTCATAGAATTCAGTGGGCTGAGGAATGCTCTGCATGATTCATAGAATGCTATTGGGATCCTGGAAGAAAGAGGTCTGTTGAAGATACTTGCTGCCACAAGGGGGCAATTTGACCTAAGACTTTCTACTTTCCAAACTTCTTCATCCATGAAACTTCAACTCTGTCAGTGCAAGAAAATGCAGGCAGACAAAAACAAATTTCAGATTTATTTTTTAAGTCAAATGCCTACCTGGCATTAGCTATCAGCCTCCGAATATGCCTGCTCATTCAAAGGGCCTGACAAGGATGACTGACAGGAAAAATGTAACAAGTGAAGGGTGGTGGTGGGATTGAGAGAAGCTGACAGGAAAATGGCTTTGAAAGGACCTAGGATCTCGGGAAAGAGTGCACTTACTTGCTGCCAAATTACTGCCTGCTTTGATTCATGCTCTTTTAGCAGGATACTTGAGAAATCCCTTGGGATATTATTATGGTTGTGTTTTCTGTTATCCCTGCCAAGGCTACTTTGCAAAGCTACTGGCCATGAACCATAAGGAGAGGGCAATTTTAAATTAAAAAAAAATCTGTCAATCTATTTGTAACATGCATGGACCATAGACTTCATGTCTGTTTTGCTCTGTATTTAGGAAACAGTAGGCTTGCCTTTTGAACCCTCTTGCCCCAAGATTTCAAAGCAATGTGACACAGCTGGATACATTTCCTTCAGCATCTCTGAAGTCCAGTCTAATCTTAGGGAATCTAGTCTTCTATCCTAAATTAGGAATGCTGTTGTTAGGTTTACAACTTACTTTCAGTCAGTATTTTGGCAGGGACATATAGGGAGTTAGAAAGTCAGCCTGTGTGGAGATGAAGTCTTGCACCTTCATTGTGTGTTCAGCTAAGAGTTGCAACCATATGAAGGTGGTGTGTTGAAAGCGTAATTTGGCTGATTACGATAGAATCATGTGATTCTGAATCTGCTACAAAAGAGTGAAACAATTCTATGAATTGGCTCTTAGAGTTGCTGTGAACTCATAGGATTGTCTAGAAAGAATCATTCTTTTGCTCATTTTATTGATTCAGAGCTATTATGCACAACTGGGGATCTGTAAAAATTAATTGGGTGTATGTTGAATGCTGTTTATTGGCCCATTTTCACATCCTCGGTATTTAGATTAGTCTTATGTTGCTCGTTGTGAGAGAACTGTGGTTATTATCTATTCTAGTAGTAGAATCAACAACAACAGAAACAGGAACATTCAAGAGAATATATACCAGCTACAGTGGATCCAGATTGAACAGTTGTGTTGATTTCCCCCCCAACCCACTTTAATTCAATAGATAGGTAGGTAGGTAGGTAGGTAGGTCAGAAAGCAAAAAGAGCAAATGCTTGTGAGGGCAAAGTGTAACATGGCAGGAAAGTTAGTAATGAGTAAAAAGATGAATTAAACATCTGTCTGTCTGTCTATCTTATTGATGGCATGTATAAAGGGAACTTTTGATCACAGGAAACATGTCTGCTGAAGCCCATCCTTTCACCACTGGTTACCTTAGACGCAAGAGGGCATTGTATTTTGTTGAGCGCAAGCATTCTCTCAGGAGGTCACACACTACTGGGCACCTTTTCACACCAGCAAATTTTATTAAAGGCATGAGCTTTTGTGAGCTACAGCTCACTTCATCAGATGTGTTAGAAGCCTATGCTTTTTAATAGCATTTGTCAGTCTGAAAAGGTACTACTAGACACCTCCTGATGTTTGGCTACCATAAACTAACATGGTTCTCCTTCTACAATGATTTACTGGCTAATTGCTTTATCATGTGCCATCAAGTCAGTGTCAACTCTTGGCAACCACATAGACAGATTGTCTCCATGATAATCTGTCCCTAACCTGGTCCTTCAGGTCTTCCAATGGAGCACTCATTGACACTGTAACTGAGTCCATCCACCTGGCTGCTGGTCATCCTTTTCTTCTTTTTCATTCCAACTTTCCTAGCATTAGAGCCTTCTCCAGACAGCTAGGTCTTCACATAATTTGTCTGAACTATAGTGACTACAGGGCACTTATTCTAATTACCCTGAATCTCATGGTCTGTAACTGTTGATGATGAGGTCATTGATGGCATGTAACTTTGGTTTTGCCTACCACTTTCTAAAAACTGAATATGGGCTCTTTACTCAGCAGCAAGTCATCTGATGCTTTCCAAAATGAGCCCCCCCCGCCCCAATTTCAGCTTTGTTGAATCACCCCCGTAATTATTTAGGATCATTTTTGGGATTTCACCTTCACCTTCAGATTCAAACAAACTTTTCAGATATGAATTTAGATCAGAGAATGAAGCAAGTCTAAAAGAGAATTGGAAAGAATAAGAGGAATTTACAACAAAAATATTGGAGTATGGAATGCTCCAATTTATTGTCTCATCAGTTAGCCATGCTGTCTCCTAAGATATTCCAATTACCCTTCCCTTCCCATACATATTTTCTGATTGTTTTTTTACAATACTGTCAGTTCCATCTTAATTTGGTGCATTTAGATTCTACCAACATTAAGAATTTTATAAAATTATTTTCTTGAAGATCTGCTGATAACACACTCTTTTATATTGTTGGGGCCATTTTGACTATGGAAGCAGTGGCATTCTTAGCAAACACCATCAAGTGATCGGATCATAACATTGCCCAAAAAATATTGTTTTGACCTCTAACATCAAACTGTATTGCTGTTGAAAAAAATCTCAGAACTGGGGAGAAGGACTTGATGATTACTGTATTTAGAAGAGATATAATAGAATCAGGTTAATGAGATTTTATCCATGAAAGTATAAAAAGCTGCAAGGCATGAATAATTGGTTATGCAATGTAGCAGGGGCAATCCCTCTTAGGAATGGTGCATTTTTTTTAAAAAAAATGATCATGTATCTTCTAGATTCTTTGCATTCAACAGAAATGTAAAATCACACCAACAGAATCACAAAATATTGCGATAAGCAATTAGTTGGCAAGGCATTTTAAAAAAGGCTACAGTACATCTAAGTAGAAAGAATGCATGCTCTGTTGACAGATTCAGGTTCAGATTTGGCTATACATTGTAGGTACAATGGAGGCACTAACTCACTACTCATATTTTTAAACCATGTTGGGAGATGATTTTGCTGAATGATTGTAGCTTATGTTAATCAATTATGTATTTTATGGGCATAAAACATTCTTAGGACAATCAAGGAGAACCCAGGGAGAGGCAAAGCAACTGTCTTTGAGACTTGAGTCTCAAGGGCAGAGGGTACTAAGATCACCAGAGGCAAACAGCAAATTTAGCATTACTCCAATGGCATTGTTATTGTTTTTTAACAGAATTCTCCAATAGAAGTGAATGAAAAAAGTAAAGCACTGCTAATGAGAGTGAGAGAGAGGGAGAAAGATCAACCTACTTTCCAGCTGTTATCAGATGGTTAAAATTGCATGGATAAGAAACCATATCAATTTATGATATTCAGCACCCTGAGATGTTCATCACTCTACATGGGCAACCATGGAATGTAAATCTGCTTGAAAGGTTTAAAAGAAAACTGCCACTATAAGTGTTTGTTTGGGTTTTTTCCCCCTTTAAGTCCCTTGTAAATTATCTCATTACTATGACCTGAATTAGAGATCTTATGCGTCTGCATTATATGTTCTTTGTATATATTATAAAGCTACAAGGATGGCCTGCAATGAAACATTACATTGTAGAAATGACCACATCCCTGGATTGAGTCAAACATCAATGCCACTCTTAAAAAAAAATCCACTGGAGTTTTATTTAGAGTTTTGCCTTTCTCTCTTAGAAATGGGAAATTTAAAAATTAGAATGTCCTCAGGAAGTGATTTCCCAGATGTATGAAGATATAATCACTATAAATGTAGATTGCTAATATATTTTTTCTTAAAATGTCTACATGAAATAATTTCTTAATTTTACCATCTGTTGGAATATTTTACAGTTTGTTTTCTTAAGGTGGCCCATAGGGTGTTCGTTTAGTTTTAGTTAATTGGTTAGGATTTTTAAGCAGGTTTTTACTCTGCGGGTTAGTAGACTTTCAAGAATAAATAACAGAGAGAGTGTTTCAGTGAAAATGGAAAGAAGAAAGATTGTGAAAGTGATAGAATGTAGTGTCTGGTAGAGAAAGTTGTAATGAAGATCAAAGAGCAGTGAGCAGAGAAGGAGAAGTGGAGGGAAGGAGAGCGTGAAAGGTGAAAGGTCCCCTGTGCAAGCACCGAGTCATGCCTGACCCTTTGGGGGGATGCCGCTTTCGCGACGTTTTCTTGGCAGACTATAGTGGGATAGTTTGCCATTGCCTTCCCCAGTCATCACCTTCCCCAGCAAGCTGGTGCTCATTTTACTGACCTCAGAAGGATGGAAGGCTGAGTCGACCTGAGCCGGCTACCCGAGAATCCAGCTTCCTCTGGGATCGAACTTGGGTCGTGGGGAGAGTTTCGGTTGCAATACTGCCGCCTACCACTCTGCACCACACGAGGCTGCTGGGAAGAAGAGTAGGATGGAGGAAATCTATTGTGATGGTGCCAGTTTCATTATTATCCCTGTGGGAATCTGCCCTGTAAATCCTTCTGTCCTTGGAGAGTGACTGGATAGTTGCACCTTTAATAGGAGGATAAAGAAGATGAGCTACAGCCACCATTACCAATGGAATAGCAGCCACAGGAAGGGTAGCTGTACCTGAGAGAGGGAACACAATCTGAGTCCTGGATCTTACAAAATCTGGCCTAACTGTGGGCAGTGAGAAAGCCTTTGTTGAAGCCAAGAAAGAGAGATCTACCGATTCCAGCGGAATGTTCTGGCAGCTACCAGGACTGTAAATGGTAGTGAATTACTTTTGGTATAAATATTTGCTGCTATGACTGGATTCACCTTTGGAAGCTTCCAATGACCTAAATCAAACCACCTATTGGATAGCACTGGTTTGGGCTAGATTATAAGAGTGCACTCCCTGGATGAAAACCAGGGAGATGGTTGCATTTTCCCACACCCAGGGTGAGAGAATGGGGTTGGAATGGGGGGGGGGAGTTGGTGTGTTTTATAAAGAAGGTATTTATACTGGATTTTGTAAATCCCACCCCAAAAAAGTCAAAGATTTTAGGATGTGGGAGATGGGAGTAGAAGAAGGGAGTGAGGATTTGGAATGTCATTGGTGTGTGGATTGTGATAGGATTACTGAGGGCCAGGCTAGGTCCACAGAAGTGCCCTGAATAGGCTGGCTGACACTGGTGGAAGGTGCTAGAGGTGGAAATTGGGTGGGGAATGGGGCTGTGAGCAACCTCTAAGAATGAAGTGATGAGAACTCACCTGGTGACCAAGATGGGCAACGGGAGGTGTGGCAAGGGGAACTGGGTGAGTACTCCAGGGTGTGTGTGTCCCATATGTTAGTGCAGATCCCCTTGTCTAAGACCCACATGAGCCCCTATCTTGGGCTCATGTGACCAAATTATGGGGCTCTCTTTCTCCAGCTATTGCTGCAGACTTGACATATATTATTGAGACCTATTTGGCCAGTGAAGTTGAATTAGCCTTGTCAGAAATCTGCCTGGCCTTGACTGAGTTTCAGGTCCTGCAGCAGCTGCAATGCCAAGGTTGAGGAAAAGGGGTGTTCATGGACATAAGTGAGACTCCTGCCAGGCAACAATCTCACTGCTGAATTCCCCCTTCTCTCATTCCTACACCTGTTTTTTTTGTTTTCCTTGGCTAAACTCATGTTTACTAATGCTTGACATATACTTTCAGACATTCATCTGTGCTCCCCTCTACAATTCCCTGTAGAGGGCTGACATCCCCCTCCTTCAGTCCACCCCTTGTTCCTCATCCCACTTCCCCAATTCTCTGCATCTGGCTCTCACCTAATCCCAGGGTCAAGGTAAGAAGTCCTTCCCTCCCTGTTCTCTCACTCCAGGCCAGGGGGCCTCCTTTTTCACTCCCTCCCTCTCACTCATGGGAATAGGACACTTTTTTCTTCTTCCTCCACTGTTATTCCATAAATTCCTCTACCAGATGGTCCTCCCAGAATAAAAAAGGGCTGAGCCAGATCTTCCACTATCAATTATACCCTGCTTCTTCTGTGGTTGGTACAGTTTGCAAATTCATTGATAAGTTATGTTTTCCCCTGCTTTGTCCTACTCATTTCCTCCTTTCTCTGTCTTTTGATTAAGATAATATGGAAGTTAACCAAATTGGATATATGCCAGCAGATAAAGTGTGTGTGTTTGTCGGTCCGTCCATCCGTCCACCCATCTCCCCCACATAAAGGTATGGAGCATCCCATTATGTTTCCCCATCTTGTATGCGATTAATAGTTAGGGATCAATTATTACTCCTATTTTGAATCTTTTGCAGGTAAAGCCATAATTATTAGGCTAGTGGTTTTCTCCCTTGACTTATTTTATCTGAGCTGGTGTCTTAATTAGATCCTGGGTTTTGCTTCCTTGACTGTGAAATATAATTCTGTTATCAGTGAGACCACATTCAGCCCTAGGTGATTTCTGCTTAAACTTTAATATTTCTTCTACTACTTTTTTATTATTTTTAAAAAATCTAATAAAATAAAGACTATTACCTTCTTACAGTAAGCTGTAGAGCTCTTTGCTTCAAATGGGTTTCTTCAGAGAGATGAAGTTCTGATAACAGGAAATCTCTGTGCAAGTTTGATAAAAGGTTATTTTGAGGCTTTTTATTAATTATGCTTAGAGCATCATGGGAATCTTGCCCTTTTCCGTTTGGTTATGTTCTTTGGCCTCACATAAGACTGTTATTGGTTACCTGCTGTTTTGTTGCAGAGACTAACTTTTTGAAGTAACGATAAAATAGGCAAGTACAAATCTTTCCTACAGTCACAGGATTTTATATTTTTTTTGCTGATGGATGGATTGATATACCTGCTGAATTCTAAATGGAATTTTCCCTGCTTCATTTTCAAGAAGGCAGGCAGGCAGGCAGGCAGGCAGCCCGGCAGGCAGGCAGGCAGCCCATAGATCTTAAAAGAGTTATATGAAAACCATTCTCCAACATTTTTTCCCTATTAGCCATAAAAGTTAAAAGTTTGGGTATGTCTGGAAGTTTTTATCTAAGTTCATAACTTGACTAACATTTGGCCTCCCCTACAATCTAAATGAACATAAAATCAGTGCTGGGATTATGGACCGGAAATAAACAAACAATTTGAGAAAATTTAAGAAGTCTTTTTCTAAAGTTGGCCTACAGAAAAAAATCAGATAAATTTGTATCTCAGCTCTCAGAAACAGCAGAGAAAACTGAACTGTGTGAGATTCACCTGCAGGAGGTTTCCTCTTGTGGCTGTTTCTTGGATGAACTTCCGGGGTGTTTAAATCCAAAACAGAAACTTATAGAGCTTTTAGTTGTTATCAGAACTAGACTATAGCTATGCCAACATGACCAGATGAGCTAATCCTACTTTATTGTATGTCTTCATTAACAGAATCTTGCAAGTCTGAAAGTATAAATCTCCCACCATCTCTTTTTACCACCTGATCCATTAGGGATTAGTGGATCCTTCTTAAGTTTCTTTCTCTGACCCTTAAGCAGCTGCGGGCTCCTCCCTCTTTTACCTGATCATTCCTTAGGCAGCATCTCTTCCCCTCATCCCTCAAGTTCATTCCCACATACCATTATAGAGAGTGACCTGGACAATTTGCCTATATTGGATTTACAAAAAAGTTTGTTAAAGTTTTGAAGAATTTTGTGAGAAATCTCTGGTAACACTTAATGGACTTTTGCTGACATCAGGACTGAAATGACAATGCTTTCTGGATTTGTTTGTAGATAAGAGATGGGATATGGGAAGAAGAGACCATTTGTTGTATTTTAAGAGGAGGTGATAAGTTACAAAAATTATTTATACTTGTGATGAAGTTGGGAAGTCACTTCTATATATATTTCTTTTATTTTCTTTACTATATTCTTATTCGTTCTTTTCTCTTTCTCTTTCTTCTCTTTTTTGCACCTTCTGCTCTTTCTTTTTATTCTTCTATTTTTTTCAGTTTGCATTAGTTTTTTACAATTGTAATTATAATCTTTAATAAAATTACATACTATATAAAAAAGAGAGGAATAATTCTGTGTGGCGGAAAATAAATGAGAAAGTGGAGGGGGACAAAGCGCCTATAGACTGAATCTCTCTTAATGTTGTTGATGCAACATGAGAGCTCTCCTTTCATCTCCCTTAAGAAGATCATAGATAAATGTGGACTCCTTCCTAGTGCCTCTTTCATTTCAGATGTCCACATTCACCTCCATCTTATCTCTAAAGGCTGTTTTAATACAATTCTCAGAATTCTTGACACTTGGCCACTGGAGTTGAAGGGATTTGTAATTCAAGACTTCTAGCAGGCAACAGGCTGCCTACCCTTCAGGTAGAACCTGCTGAATACATGGAACTGAGTGTCTTCAAGTATGGCTCATTAAGACATTCCACTCAATACTACAGTTGCAACTTAGCTGCAACCTTTCCACAGAGATTTTGAAAGAATCCATGAAGGTCTGTATTTTTCCTTGGGTGCATCACTGTGCCTTCAGATAGCTTCCTTGCTACCCTAATGATTTTAATAAAAATAAATAAAGAAGCAATTGCTATGCTATAAAACAAAGCACCAACTTGTAGAATCATTTATTTTCAGAAATGCTTTGGGTGTCTCAAAATACCAGGAGTGGTGGTCAAGAGGAGTTTAGCTTGACTTTTCGTAATTGGTTGTTTGGGATCAGGTCCACCACGGCAGCCAATTTATGTTAAAGCAGTTTTCAACCTTTTCTGAATGCATCCACTATATTCTTTCAAAATCCCAAAAGGGTTCCTTACCACTATAGCCAATAAAATGTAATATATTAAGGTTAAGTAGAGCACTGCTGTTTAGAAGAGGAAGGACTGAAGAGGGTCCTGGCAGAAAAAAACTAAAAATGGAGCATGGATGCAGATATGAATGTTTTAGCTGTAAATTCCTTTTTTCCTCATCCTATATTCCTGCAAGATGTGCGCTTCAACTTATGTGAATGGGACAAACAAAAATAAATGCCAAGGAAACAGAGAAAAATGAATGAATGAGTATGCATATCAGCATGCACAAGAGAAAATCGTCCACAATTTTCTAGTGACATTTCTTGCCTATTGACATGCAGGCTAAATCACAGGAGGTAATTCCCCCATGCATTGCCCATAAAATGATGATTTATATTCCTTGCTCACAAGGCAATTCTCATGATATATAGAAGTATATGTATCAGTGTTTGTGCAAATATATCCACTACAGTTGATACATGGCTTATTTATTAGAAACAGATCTGCCATGTAACCATCTTTTAAAAACTGTCATTCTTCTTCATTTGGCACCTCCTTGCTTCAGCCAATTTTTCCATTTAGTAAACGATGCTGTTAAATGACACCATGCTCCTGCAAGCATCCCCCTCATTCTAATTAAGTGACTAACATGCAGTTATGGAGTGCTGTGCTTTTGTATCACTCATAGGATTCTACAAACTATGAAAATGAACTGGTTCGGAAAAGGTTTAGATTGGGAAAGGGATATGAGCAAATCTCCAACATGTATAAGGAAAGAAAGTCAGAAGGGTGGATCCACCCCAATGACCTACCTATCCACCACATGTTTAGTAAGAGTGGGAAGCATTAAGTTGCATGTTGAATTTATCCACACAAAGGTGGTATGTGGATCTGTCAGGAACTTTGGAGGTGCTCTAAATGCATGCATCAATATGTACTTGAGGTTTCTTCTCAATGAGGTCAGGTTAACAAAATGGGATTGACGGCTCATATAGTCTTGCAGATCTGTTATGAGGCAAGCTTTGCAGAGAGGATTAAACTTATCAGCCACCTGCTCATGCCCATGCCAGAGAACCCATTACACAGTCAATATTCCCTTCAATAGTATTGTCCATCTATGGTGGGGTGGCACTGAATGTTGAAGTGATGAAGGTGAATGGGATGCAAGCATTTTCATGAGTTCTCAGCTTAGCTTGGAAATGTTCCTTCCTTCCATCTGAAAGGAACCATATCATTTCTGAATCAATCCAAAGTGGGTGTAGGTTGGCTCACTCTTCTTGGTCTATTATAGCCTTCACATTCACATATGTTAGGTCAGGTAAACTACCATCACTACACAAATAAAATGTTTGAGAACCCAGTCTATGTTTTATTGGGCCATATGGAAAAATCTCAGCTGTGTCTAATTTCCATAGAAGGATTTCAGTGAATTGGTTCACAGCTTGAAGCACAAATACAGATGGTTCAGCGATATGATTCTGTGGTCCCAGATGTCATGCACTGCCTACCGCCGAGTAACACACAGACACTGGTTCAGCTGAAGCAGGCTCTGGTTTATTCATAGCGTAGTTACAGTTGTAGAAAAAAGCTGAGAGTGACAGGAGCGCGCCGGTGCGGGGTTTAAATACCCCGTGCCGGTCAGCGCCCCCTCACTCGAGGTTACGTCACCCCCCCTTTGTCCAACATGCTGTCTTGCCGGTAGGTGAGGGGTTGCGAGGCCCTGCTGGCGCTCCGGGATCGCCCATCATCGGTTTCCTTATTCATCCGGTGATTGCTGTCAGCTGGGCGATCTCCGTTGCGCTAGCGTTAACAGCTTGGGTGTGCCTCGCGATCCGCTTAGCCATTGTATCTTCTTCTCTCGTCTTTGTGAGTTGATGGCTGCTTATCATGAGCCCCTTCCCCTGTTTCCTCGTTATTGTCATGTGTGCCATTGCGCTGATGTCTTCAGCTCAACGGCACTCATGACACCAGACTCCTTTACAACTAAATGAAGTATCTTTTTGTGGACTGTGGATCTCAACTAAGTACATCTTTGAAATAAACACAGACTTTTTGGGAGAATGTGAATCAAATAAAAAGGTCTTATGTCTGATTTAATGAATTTAAAAGGGCAAGACTGTCTGCAATAAATATGACATTAAGCAGAAACATAAGACCAACGATATCTGGCAAGATAAGTTGAAATTTTGTTTAAAATACTTATTTAAAACAGCAATTTGTTTTAGGCAACATTGAAAAATGAAAGAGAATCTAGCAAGTAAAAATGGAGGAATAGCTTCAAAGAATGACTTAGTACGATTTTGTCAGGAGACAATTATACTGGTTAAGTAAAACATTGTAAATCAGGCTTCCTGATTAACTGCTTGTCATTCATTTCCACTTGCTGTATCCTATTCAGAGTTAGAAAGGATGTAAGAGAAATCCAAAGGAGCCATTTGGATGGGGCAGTACTTGAATTCTTCTCCTCCAGTATTCCGGATGGCAAGTGTGGGAATAGAAATGGTGCTATTCATCAATGTAAGCTGTTCTAGGAATTTGCCATTTTGGGGGGAGGACTAATGTGTTGGGTAAAAAAAATACTTTAAAAATGATGAATGTTCATTATGAAGTGGAAATAAAGTAAAAGGTCTTTAAGAAAGTTCCCAAATTTTGCAGTACTTTGACCCCCTAAAATGATAAATTAATTTGCATGACCATTCCATGAATGATATATGTGGCAGCAGTTCATGAACATGCTAGTTTCATCAATGGTAGCCTTAGTGTGCTTGACACTGCACTATTTTCCAGGCTTTGAGGAGATGCCCTTCCCATAATTGGGAAGAACGAAGAAACTATTTGGAATGGCTATTTACTATGGATTCCAGGGCGTTGCACAAGCATGATTTTGAATTTTTTAAAAATTATTTTTGAGCAATAGAATTCCCTTTCAAAAATATTCTGCTTTCAGATGGGCACAAAATGCCATAAGGAGAATGATATACAATCTCAAACTCAATACCTTCCAAAACAGCAATTTCTTCCAAAAACAATTTCTTCAGAGACAGAAAAAAAAAAACATACTGGAGATAAGAAGATAAAGCTTAGAGAAAGATTAGAGGAGCTTGCTTTGATGCTGATTTCTCACCTTCCTAAAGAGCCAGGTGGTTTGGGTGACAGAATCTGACTACTCTATAAAGCCCCAGGTATTTATATTTGTTTTATGAGCTTGTATGCAGTATTAATTCAGAAAGATCTTGAACACCATCTTATAAACAATGGACTGTTTCAGTCTCAAGCTCTATTTTAAAGTGTGCATTTCATGATTCTACATGGGTTACAGGGACCTGCTTGGACTTTAGAAACATTCATTGCTGATTGCTTGAAATGATAAATTGTTAATTAGCTTTCCTTCTTAGCTGAGGAAGAGATGCTGGAGATGCACAAAATCCCAAGTGTGCTTTAAGCACATGAATTAGCAAAGGCAGAATAAAAGGACAAAAGTGAAAGTAGATTGAGTTTTTAAACTGAAGGGTACAGCATATACCAAAGAGCATTGAATTGATTTGTGTGATTTCAACTCCTATTTTCCTTTTAAAATAATTTCTTAAAATAAGATTGGCATGTGGATGTACATATATGTGTAGAGATGTGTCATGAAACACGAATTCAGGGAAATGCAGGGGACATCAATTGAGTGACATATTTGCTAATATTGTACATTTAGGGGTAGAAGTGAACAGTGGAACTGCATCCATGACCTCATGTTATTCAACAAGGCATGAGATTTCTTCGCATTGGGTAGAACAAAGGTGTCTATTATTTCTGCTCATCCCCCTTCATGGCCCTCCACTCCTATTCCTGCTCCAAAGGATGATTCAATGCTATAGAGATTTTGGGAAGGAAAAAATAACCATATTGTATTATTCCTCTAATGAGGAGGCCAGGAGTAGAATATGACTAGCCATGGTTGACCAATGAACTTTATGATTGATCAAGGAGGTAAACTGAGGTCTTCCTGGCTAGTTGAATTTTTGGACTCATCAAAGGGTATGACAGTAGTGGCTGTGAACATTCGCACCAGCCTCTAGAGCAAAACACTGTCTGAAATCCTAAACAGCTGTTATTTCTTTAGAACAGGGAGTGAGTGAGTGAAATAGAGAGCTAGGTCATATTAGCTGATGGCAATTGTGTATAAGCATACAGTGCTGGAAACAGATTCCTTTTAACAACCATATGCCCATTTTTTATAGTTAATTATGAAAATGTATACATCACTTCCTTATTTAACCAAAATAACAAAAGCAGGACACAGTGTCAAATATATATTTCATCCAACACCATAGTTTCAATGTAAGCCAACAAAAACAATGTGTAGTAGAAACATCTCATTGAAAAATGCAGCTCAAACTATCAGCAGCATATATTAAACAAAAGGGGGTTGACAGAATTGTGGAACAAAGAAAATGAAGAAAACAAGCAGAAAACCATGGCTGCATTTCTTAGGGCAATGAATACCCTATAACCATAACTGAGAACATTTTAGATTGCACCCTTACTATTTTTAATAGAGGCTGAAAGTGGAACAAGAGGGTGAGGCCAGGCACAGAAGAGAGAAACTGCTGCTAAATTATGCTGCACCCAGGCCACTTAGGGTCTTTTGAACTGAGGCCAGATGTTAATTGATAGCCAGTATAATTGCTGGTTGCAGTTTATATTAGTGGTTAGGGACCAAATAGATCCTATATCTTGATAAATCTCTGTTATTGGCAGTAAATCATTATCATTATCTTACTCCCTACTGTTTAGCTACAGGCACAACCAAAAGTTTCCCCTTCTAATTTAGGCTGCTGTAGTGAAGTTTCACTATATTTGAAATACGTGAAGCTTCATGTTGTTTGTTTATAAAACCAAAACAATGAAAGACCAGGTTGATCCCTCAGCAGATGTGCCCATAAATTTATTTAGCAATAAGATTAGGACACTCATGGATGGTGGGAATGCAGTTGTGAGGATGGAGAAAATGGAAGTTATTTTGGTTATTATTTTAAAGAGCCATTTGGTCTAGTGGTTAAGGCAATGGGCTAGAAACCAGGCGACTGTGAGTTCTAGTCCTGCCTTAGGCATGAAAGCTGGCTGGGTGACTTTGGGCCAGTCTCTCTCTCAGTCCAACTCATCTCACAGGGTTGTTGTTGTGGGGAAAAGAGGAGGAGGAAGGAGTGTTAGGTATGTTCCCTGCCTTATTTATAAAAGTACTAAAGGCAGGTTTAAAGAAAAAATCTAAATCTATTTGAAAATTTCCTTAAAAGTCATTTAAGACATTCACAATGCCCCCACTCCATCCCCAGGCCCACTTCCTAACCAAGTATGTGTAACAGCACCACATTCCACCCATCAAAGATGTTTTCTTCTTTGTAAGGATTTTTAAATCAAATTCTCTTTCATTAAACTGAATGGGAATTATAGGGAAAAGCAGATTTTTAAGAAATTCTTGCCTGGCACTAGTTGTATAATGCCACAAATTATTCTTGTCATTTAGTCTACTCACAATTTTTAATGTTTACAATCAAATCTAGTTGCTTGAGACCAGAAGTCAGGCTCCTTTCTGTTCCTCATTCTGTATAGCTTCAGGAGGCATCTCAGCCCCCCCCCCCCTTTCTCTCTCTCTCTCTCTCTGAGAGAGAGATGATATAAAACAGGTTTACAACATGGGGGCACAGCTGTTAAAGAATCAGCCTTAGTTTCCAGATTTCCTTGCTTTGTGGAGCAAGATAACCATAATTGGGCTAAAATCACCAGGTTATTTGATTACCAAAATATCTCTTGTGCTATTCTACAGTTTCAAAATTATTTTCAACATTTCATTTGTACTGACTGAAAACTCTGAAAAAGGCATGTTCCTTTTCAGGCCAATAATATGCTTGTTGTGGAGAAGCAGCAGCAAATGCAACAGAATGCTCTTTGGTCTTACTGTCATTACCAAGACAACTTTCTGTCTCTTATTTATACCCATGTTGTCAGAAAACAGCAACAACCAATGACATAGATCTCAGAGCAGGAAAGGATGCAAGACAGTTGAACCCATTTGACATTTTAGCATCTTACCCTGAATGTTGCCCTAAAATCAACCCTATAAACCACCTGTCCATATTGGTGTTATTTATCTTAATTATATCTCATGTCTTAATCTTTGCTATGTTCTGAGCATGGATGATAATTCTCTGCCCTTTGGGCTCTTACTTCTTCTGTTCATGAAAATCCAGGCTTGCATGTATAAAAAAACTGACATTCTTCAACAAAACACCACTTAAATTAAATATAAACTTGCAGTAAACAACATTTGCATATGCACTCCTTGAGATGAATAAAATAATATATAGTAAGCCTTTGGCACAAAAGAGTTTGAAACAACAAAGAACTAACTTCCAGGAGGTTACGATTTCCAATGATGTCTCAAAAATCACCTCCTCTCTCCTCCACACTCATATCCACAGGAGCCATTTAAAAAAAGAAAACAACAACATCATCATCATCATCATCATCATCTACACTTGTATGCACTCAGATTCCTAGCAGATGGCAAAAGGATATACAACAATTTAAAACATTCACAATAAACAAGTAAATGAATAAACCATCCATAATAAGGAGTTAAACTGATAATTAAGTTGCAAACAACAACAACCACCAAATGAAATAAGCCAGATAAACAATAACATCATAATAATCAATTATTAAACACAGGTGGCATCATCTTAGCAACTGCTCTCTGGAAGAGCTCATTTTTCAACAACTTCTGAAAAGAAATCAAAGAAGGGTCCAGTCTGATTTCCAAGGGGAGGCTGTTCCAAAGAGCAGGTACCATTACTGAGAGGCAGTATCTCTGAGCCTCCGACTCCCTCATCTCATGGAAGTGAAGTACTACCAGCCGTTCCTCAGAGGCCAAATGAGTCAGACGGTTGATTCTGGTGGAAGTATGCAATCCTGAGGTGCCAAGCCACATACAGTAGGGCTTTACGGGATACAGCCACCACTCTGAATTACAGCCAGAGCCTTCTGGAAGCCAATACAGGGTCTGTGACACTGGGGTAACAAGCTGCTGGTCACACACACAAGGGAATAGATGGACGGCAGATTTTGGATGGTTGTCAAAGGCAGATATCCACCAACACTTCTGGATGACTACAATCAAGCCCTAATTTCAGCACCCAGCTACTCAGAGCCTGCAACCATTATCAGTCTACCTTTTCTCTCACAGGGAAAAGGCATCAAGCATTTAGAATATTAGGAGTTTTGTAGGGAGCTGTTTCCTTCAGTTTATATTTCCAGACGTCACAAGACATAATTCTCTTTATGGGACATAGCATTTAAAACAATTTCCTCAAATTCAAAACCCTCTAGTTGGCAACACCTGGTTTTATTCAGGCTGTCAGGCCCTTTTTTTTTTTTTTTTTGTATGGAATAATTTCCCAGAACTTGCATTTAATGCCTCCACTGATGCAATTGATACACAGCAAAGAGAAACTGATAGTGTGGGCCATATAAGCCTAAATAACTGCCTAGCACTTCATTATTTACCCACCTCTTATGGGGTTGGGTGGGTTTAAAGTAGTAAATTCCTCCTGTTTGTGTGCGGATAGATGAGCACAGTTTAGCAGAAACAGATGTCCACTTTATTCACTCATGAGCTACTTTATGTTCTAGCAATGCCTGATACTAACTCCTTTCTAGACTGAATAGCATCCCTCTGGCCAGACTTTTCATGGCTTTCTCTTCTTTCCAAGTTTTTTTTTAAGTTTCTTAATCAAGTTAATCTTTCTATTAATTGGATACTTACTTTGTCTTTGTGGTAACTATTGCATCAAATGTAGTGGCTCATGCCTGTCATGGCTGGTCTGGACCAGGTGAATCCACAGGTTCCCCAGCTGAACCTCCATGGTAGCTAATCACTGGGATGGTCATTTTTTAAAAAATGGGGAAGAGGAAATCACTGTTGAAATAAGTCACTGCCCTAACACTGTACCTAGGTCTATTGCTTGCATACTTCCTAGACTCTATATACTGAAGATTATTAAATTTTTGAAACCACTTCTGTTGCCTTAATTCACTTTGTTAAGCATAGGCATGACAGAGATATTGAGGGCCTCTTCCTCTGATCTGTGAGAAAGGCCTTGTTTCCTAGGAGACCAGATACCTCAAGGACAATTAAAACAGCCTGAACATCCTAAATAAGGCAGAAAGAACTCTTGGTAGTATCTTTACACCTCAAGATTTAAGGTCTCATCAGGATTTTATTGTCTTCACCTTGGTTACCAAACAACTACTTGTGCCATATACATGCCATATATTTTAAAATAAATGTAACACACACACACATCTATTCATGTAACTTGAAGTGGTCTGGAGACTTATTCAGTAATGATTTACTACTTTAGAAAGCATAATGTCCAGCAACTTGCTGTATTAATAATTAAACAATCATTTGGGCCTTCAGTTATTTCTGGGTGTCTTTTCCCACCACAATCCAAAGAAAGGTTCTTAAGTAAATGGCACACCCCAGCCTCTTTCAAAGGTGATGACATCACCCCCTCCCATGGATGGGGAGAGAGAGCTTGTCTTTTCAAGCCACAGGAAAACGGTGTCCTAGGGTTGCCATTTTCAATCCGTTTCTGTAGCGGCACTTTGAAAGCAGCTTAGAATGATGGCATTGGGTGGGGATAACAGCTCTGTGCTGCAAGCAGTTATTATGAAAAAAAACAGGCTGAAAGCTGCTCCTTCGTTCATTTGAAAACTGTATACTCATCCCTCTAAGTTCAAGCAGGATCAATGTATGTCACACAGTCTAGAATCATCTACCAGAAAAGTCCTTTAAAGAAAAATTCAGCTACAGCCCAAGACTCATGGAAGAAGGAAACTGCTTCTTCTTTTCACAATCAGATAAACTAAAGCACAGATGGAAAATGCTCTGAGAATTTTAAAAGAACGATTTAGAACTCACTTAAACCCAGATTAGAGTTAGATGATCTTCTTCCCATATTCTTTCTCTTAGTGATGTTCAGAGGTAAGTACTGATCCAAAACGGTGCTAACTACACAAAAGGGAAATGATAGCATGTACCTGGTTTTGCAGAAGCAAGACCCCTGTAGATAAGGGAGAAGGAGTCAATTCCCTCTCTCTCCAAAATTCAGTCTGCTTAGTGGCCAAGGAACTTTGGCTTCTTTGGGGTGAAAAAACAGAAAAATGAGATGAAGATGAGCTGGAATAGAATAGAGTATCCAGAAAAGGGTGTGTCTTGTTAGCCTTTGGCTGTTGAGGGCTACATTCCATTATGAGAATCTGGAGGATGTGTGTGCAAAGTTAGTAATGGATGGAGCTTAAGCAAGTAGTTGGGGCAATCTAGAGACACCAATCCTTCCCTTCCCTTCCCTTTTTTTGGTACTGATTTCTGTTTTTCTCCTTCCCAGAGTAGATTGCCTATTACTGATCTAGGGGCTAATGTACCACAACCACAGTATTGCCTGGAGCCCAACTTAGCTTCATTCTACACATCAACATTAGAATCTCATGGAGTAAAACCTGTCAAGAGGCAGCTAGGTGGCCTTGAGGATATCAGCCAGAAGCAAATAATAAAGTTATGAGTAGGAACCAGCCTTGTTTAATGCTACATCTATCTGAGGAAATTTGATTCACATATATGTAGTCTCTAAGTAGTATAAGATAAAATGGTTTTCCATGGAGATTTTACTAGATAAATTTCCTACTTTTGTATATAATACTGTATAGCTTTCTAAAAAGTGAACTGTGATGCAAAATAGTTTAGAACTTATAGTACTGTATAATAAAAGTAATACTTCATTTGCATGTTCTAATTAATTTTGTTAAGCTTTATGCCACCGACATTTGGGACTGGTTATCCTTATTACTTAAAATGAATTTGCTTATAATCAGAAACTCAATTCTGAACAGTCTGAATGAAGGTCAGTTTTTTTCTTTAAATTCTTAAGGTTAATTATGAAATTAATTAGACTCATTTGTAATGTGAATTAGAAGAATATATTCAGTTTCACAGCCAGTAGAGAATATGGGTCTTAAAAGAGCCTTCCATCTCAATATCTTAAGAGAGTTTAATAAAATCTCTTGTTTAAAACTCTTCAGAATTAAATATCATGGTCCAAACTTTAAGTTTATATATCTCTTAATATGTTTACCGTTTTGAATTGAAGTATGGTTTCATCCCAGTGTCCATTTATTTATACTGTTTTGCAGAAAGAACATCCCTTCTATTATATTAGGGAATTATTTCTCATGTGAAAAAGAAAACTGACAGCCCAGTTATACTGACTGGGGAGGATAATATTTTCTTTTGGGGAAATCTTCACAGTGCTTTTCTTTCTTTTCCTTACCTATTTAAAATTGAAAAAAAAAAAAAGGAATCTGATTACTTGGGCTTTGCAGATGCAAGTTCCTCTTTCAGATCAGCTAGAGTTTTGATATCTCCCTGCTCACAAAGTGGGAAGAGTTGAATGGGGATTGAAAGCCACATCTGTCATATCCACTTATAAGTTGAGAAAAAATCTGGGTAGTCTCAGTGACTAGACAGCTATTCTATTAAAACATGCCCACAATTATTTCTCTAAATTTCCTAATCCTTTCTAACCCTATTATATTTTTTTTCCAATTTGTACTATAGGCAAGAGTGCTAGTTGAACTAATATCGGCAATTCCTTTAGGAGCTTTTAAAGAATTAAAAATAGACTGAATTTAAGCCTCTGGATACATTCCATTGCGTTAGATAAAAATGAGTATGACAAACTGCATTCAGAAGGCTTCTGCAGCACTCATGGGTAGATCTTGGCTGTCCAATTTCTTGCAAAGCTGCATGGTGGTTCCACCCCCCCTCTTCTTTCTCCCTCTAAATTTTTGGATTATGCTAGTTTCATCCTGTTCCTTGTGTTGCCAAAAGATTAGCATTCCCTTTGTGGAGCCGTGTTTGTCTCATGGATTAGGATTGCCAGATTAGCAAAGGTCAGTTTCACCATGCTAGGAGATTTAAGGAGGAAAGGTTCATGGGCTTCAGTCCATCAGGTTTAACTTCCCATGTCCACAGCCAAAGTCAAGTTAAACACTCCAATACCTCAACTGTGTTTCTGTATGAAGATATAATGCTTGTCTGACTGGTGCAACATGGCAAGATAGGAGTGAATGAGTATGGCTGCACTTCAAATCCCACTCCACCCCAGGGCTAATCCCAGACATTTTACTATCTGCCCCATTGCAATCTCAACCCAAGCCAGCTGTGCTGGCATTTGAAACTGACCTCAATTTAGGGTTTGGCATTGTATCTGAACCTACAAATCATGCTTTGTAAGGATTTGAAGTTGGTTAGCTAATCTCAGTTTGTAGCATTCAGATGGAATTCACACATGCTTGAAGAAGAACAGCTGGAGATATTGCTGCCCAAGAGACTGATGCCCCATCCAGGCAGGAATACATCTGTGAAGCTGAATTTTGATCAGGTGAGGAAACAAAAACCAAAACAACTCAAAACCAGAGTCTGCTTGTGGTATGTCTGAAAGCCCAAATCAGACAGTGTATTCTAAACAATAATTAGCAGCAACCATGGCTAGGCATGATGTTTGAACTCAACCTTTTTTCCTGTCTGTACTTAGATGGCATACAAGTTTTAATTATCATCATCATCATCATCATCCATTAATCAGCCCCTTGGTTAAACTTGAAAAGCCTTAACAGATAGTTAGCACTGAAGAACTTCCCCATTCTGGCATTCTTTGACATTCTCTCTTCTCTGTATCATATGGCAAAATGTGCTGTGTCCTGATGTCATTATGGTGTTTATTTCCTGGTACCATAAACAACAGCTAATAATCATGGAGTTGATGATTCCCAGATATGGGATACATCCTATTATATGTACATTAAAGTGGAGTAGGAGGGGAAATGGGGAGGAGAAAGAGGCAGCCCCATTTCCCTATAATATGTTTTCTTATTAATATGATCTTTACTAATGGTCTGATTCCATGGCAATTGACTCAGTGAGTATCCATTTTATTCATTGCAACTATTTCACTACTATTATGAAGTTATGAATTTAATCTCCCTTATAGCTCAATAATCTAAAAAGAGATATTTAACAAGCCTGTCACAAAATGATTTGTAAGTCCTTAACTTGGTGCAGACATTAACCTTGCCTGCAATTTTCAGGCAATGTGCATGACATACTTACGTACATGTATATAAACTTGGTTTACTCATTTAAAAATACACTGAATCATAAATTAACCACAGTGGCTGGATTCAAACCACACTTCGGGCTACAGTGTGACTAGCTAGTTTGTGGGTCAAGCAAACAGCTTTATTTCTCAGGTCCTACAAGAACATCAGAGAGGAGTTCTCATTCCAGAAATCAGCTAAAAGGTCATTTGTTGCCTTGTACTAGAGAAAGGGATAAAGGGAGAATAAAATGTTTTCAATTTAGCATGGCAGAATGGAAGTCATGTAGCTAAATCACGATGCAGCTCCTTAACAATGGCTCCTAAAGTAAACAAATCATAGTTATCAGCCCATCATGTGCAGCCAGTTGCTGCAGGTTTTGATGTAAGCAAGATTATCTTCTCTTGCCAGAAGTATCAACTCAAATAAAGTCAAATAAACTACTGACGCTTTGTTTTTTCCTTCCCTTCTAAAAGTTCTGTTCTTGGCATCTAATATACCCCTCCTGTCTTATGTTCATACTTGGATTCTCAGTGATTTTTTTTTCACCTTTAGGTGGGAAGTCTTTGCTACATGGGCCCAAAGAATTGAATTGTACTCAACATTTACTGAGTTAGTCCATTAAAAGATCTCTACTTTGATCTTTCCCTCAACTTTTCAAAATTAAATTGTTCACCTCATGGCTGCAAAATAAGGCATGGACAATGCTGCCTTCTAAAATGACCAGCACTGTGTAGAGAACTACCAATGATAGCAGGAAAGGCTTGAAGAGGAGAAATGTAATATAGCTGTTGGAAAACCATGATGTGTGTGGACTTCAAACAAAACAAGATTCAGATGAAATAACGTGACATTTCCAGTCTGAAATCCCTGATTGTTACCTATTCCTGGTAAAGTTAGCATCCCTAATCATTGGAAGGGATGGATTGGAATATAAATATGATGGTTAAAATTGGCTTTGGTATAGTAACACAAACAATGCAACATAGGAGACAGTAATATGGCTATGTTTAGATTCTTAGAATTGATTTATCTCAACTAAGTAAATTGCTTCACAAGGTGAGATAATGAAAGGTAAAGGGATAATAAAACGAACTAGAGTCCAGAAGGGATTTAATAAATGTAAGATAGTACAGAGCATTCCAGTATGCCTGGCATAATCATTTGGTAGATGAGAGTCCTTTATGGAACTATAGAATAGCAATAGAAAACTGTCTATAAACTTGGAACTGGAAGATCTTTGCTCATTTGCCAGATTTTCAGCTGGAAATGTTTTACTCACAATTGTTGTACTTGCTGTGCTTTTCAGCTACTGATTGATTTAAAAAATGTAATATATAGATAGGTTGGACTCAAACTGAAATCTGTTTTTACACAATGCAGAAACAATATAACCCTCAGTTATTATTTTTCATAGCTATCACACACTACATTAGTAAGGCTTATATACTTACTGTATCGAAGAGTACAGCCTAAATGTCCTGAGTTAAGTAATCTCTGTTATAAATATGATTATGGCCCAAAGTAAACCCAAATTCTTCAGTTTCAAATCTTTTCCCCTAAACTGGCTTTGGCATACCAATGGAAGTGAGAAGCACCATGGAAGAATTGTTTTTCATCTCTACACATGCAAAAGCATAAAAATGTTTTATATCTGTAATGGGATTGTTAATTTCTTTCAGGGATATGATAATTGGTTTCTCACCAAACTGACCAGAAGGAAGGATGTGGTAAAGAAAATAAATCTAAGAAACAAAACGGAGCTGCACCCTTTTCCTCCCTATCTTTTAGAAGTGACCAGGCTCAAACTCAGCTCCTCTCTTTGCCTAATCCTATCAGACCCAACTGACTCTCCCTGCCCCTACACAAAGCTCTCTGCAATTCCACCTAAACCAAAGAATAGAAGCCTCCTCACCGGCTCACAGTACAGCCTGAGGGCAGCCCTAGGAAGGGGATGGAACATGGAGGAGCCCCAATGTTCCATCCTCAGTCAGCCAGATGACCTCAACATTCCATCCCCTGATCAATGAACTTCTCCAACTCTGCTGCCCTTCTGAAAGGGCTGTGTTGCCTAACAATAGAAATAACCCCAGGTAACCAACTTGCCTAGCTTCCCCAAAACTGGCCAGCAAATCAGCTTCCTAGGATTTCCTGTTTTGTAGCCCTCACATTTATTTATATTCATAGGAGGACATGGAGGCTGCTGATGTGAAGACCCGGAACCTTCTCACAATGTATGGAGGCTTCCACCCCAAGTCCAACACCCAGAGACTGTATACCAGGTGAAAAGAGGGAGGTCGGGGTCTGGTGAGTGGATGAGACCCAGAGCATCCTGGAGGACACCAGTAAGATGGCACCTAAAGATGAGCTGTTGAGAGAATGCCTGAGGCAGCAGCAGACATGGAAGGAAGATCAAGCAGAGGAAGTGCCATGGCAAGACAAGACCCTGCATGGGATGTACCATCAACAGATAGCTGAGGTGGCTGACCTTGGGAAATCCTACCTGTGGCTGGAAAGGGCTGGACTAAAAGACAGCACTGAGGCACTGATCACAGCAACACAAGAACAGGCACTAAGCACCAGATCCATGGAAGCAAGGTCTACTGCACTAGACAGGACCTGAGGTACAGACTGTGCAGAGAGGCCTCAGAGACAGTCCAACACATAGTGGCAGGGTGTAAGATGCAAGCAGGAACAGCAACACTGGCATTGTGTACAGGAACCTCTGTATAGCATTTGGGCTAGACCCTCCCAAGTCCAGATGGGAGATTCCACAGGAGGTTGTGGAGAATGACAGGGCTAAGATCCTGTGGGACTTCCAGATCCAGACAGATGGGCAGGTACTGGCCAATCAATCAGACATCGTAGTAATAGACAAGGACCAGAAGACAGCGGTGGTGATAGATGTAGTGGTGCCAAGTGACAGCAACATCAGGAAGAAGGAGTGTGAGAAGCTGGAGAAGTACCAGGGCCTAAAGGAGGAACTAGAGAGGATGTGGAAAGTGAAGGCCAAAGTGGTCCCAGTGGTGGTAGGGGCACTTGGGGCTGTGACCCACAAGCTGGGAGAGTGGCTCCAACAGATCCCAGGAACAACCTCAGAGCTCTCTGTCCAGAAGAGTGCAGTGCTAGGAACAGCTAAGAAACTGCGCAGAACCCTCAAACTCCCAGGCCTCAGGTAGAGGATCCGAGGTTGAAGAAGACACATACCACCCGTAGGGGTGAGAAGAGAGTTTTTTCTTATGTATATTTCTTTGCTTTCCCATTGTTCAGGGTCCATCTTTCATGTAAAGTAGGCACCTAAACAGTTTTCTTTCTCTAGAAATGTTTCCTTTTTCTCCTCAGTGTTGTGCTCTGTACTTCTGAATTTTCCATGACAAGATGATGCTCATTGCCTTGCGGCAAATCTGATCAACTCATAGACAGGAAAAGCAATTGGGAATCTTTATAGCTATGCAGGTTGTACCTTTTTCAGCCAATAGGTTGCTCACTTCTGCCCTAAATGGTAGCTTAGCTGGAGGGCATCTGGAAAATACCATGCAGCTCTATTATTTGTAATTAGCTTTCTTGCTGCTGCTTGGCAAAAAGTAATCATATCCTGATGAATCCTTCTGCCTTTTTTCTGATGTGGCTTGTTTTTTTGATAGTTAGTCCAGAACCGTCTGAAAGCAATTAGAAATGAATTAGTGATTATCCTATAGAAGACAAATATTATATGTCTATCTTCCAGCTTTTTATACTGCTTTTAGATTTTCATTTTCACTCCCTTTATATTTTTAGACTCTTCTTTTTAATGATTATAAGCTACCCCATTATGCTGGTCTATGACCATAATGAGGATCTGATTGATGGCCTGTGAATTTACCCACATTCCACTAAAATTAACATTTGTTTTCAATGGTCCGGAGTATAGATGGGATGGTGTAAGATTGCTACACAGGATTTGGTCACTGCAAAGATACCAAAACAAGATGTCATGTGAGGATGCAGAAATCTTATATGAGAGTTTATGAGGTTATTAGTTTGGGGGGAGGGGGGCATCTTGGCATGTGGAAAGAAAAATTGAGTCCTGAGAAGCAGCTAACCAGGAAAAAAAAAAACAAACGAAAGGAGAGGAAAGAGCTATTAAAGTCATAACTAAAATAACTCAAGCACAGGAAAAGCGAAGCATTGCTACTAAACCGCCCAGAGTCCCTCTTTTGAGGGAGATGGGCGGTAGCTAAAATTGAATAACAAACAAACAAACAAACAAATAAATAAATAATTTCATTCATTCATTCATTCATGAGAGTTGAGTTGCTCATGATGCCGAATTCTGCACTTAATCCAAGTACCCTGCTTTATTCTTCGACTGAATCGGTGGTGCAACCAGCACAGGGCTTTAGGATAGTAAGCCAAGGCACCCCACACTGCATTTGGTGGACAGCTTGCCTCCAGATACATCAGGGATGGGGTTACATTTTGAATAAGTAAAGTACGGTACATGTCCCAGTTTTTAGAAAGCGTAAGAATATCAAGGTTACCTAGCTGAACCATAGAGCCGAACTGCAGTAGACTCATCCAAAGCACAACCTTCAAAATAGCATTGTAGAAATAAGCCTGTGATAGTGTACCTATCCAATCCTCCAGCTCCTATGACAAATATCATAAGCAAAACTTGTGCATTCCTGCCTGAAACGAGGATTTGTGAAGCTTGAAAAGGATAGCTTTCACAAAGCATAATGAATACTTAGTCTATTAGCATGACATAATGCTTATTCACAGGTGAAAAGTCACTTGGTAAGTACCTGGCATTTGGGGCAAAGTTGCAGCAGCAGTTTAATATACCAGTGGTTGAGGTATTCTCTCTTAACAGTTCAAACAACAACAACTGCAAACCCTAATCAAATAAAGCCATAAAAAGACAAACTGAAATTGTGTGCACTTGCTTTATACAGAACCAAGAATTATTTCAAACTACTGCGACAGCTTGCTAATGTAGCACTGCATTTTGCTAAACACCAACCATAAACAGATTTATGTAATCCCTTATGAACCACCAGGTGGATGAGGAGTTATTCTGAATGAACAGGACTTCATTTATTGCTTTTCCCTCCACAGGCTGTTCCAAATTTAGAGAGCAATCCAGCTAAAAGTTTTATACTCATTTTAGATCCTCTGATTTCTGTGGGAGTGTTAAGCATGTGTTGAAATCTCTCCCCACTGAATCAATGGGGCTTCAAAGTGCATACTGGCTGGACTATGGCCAGTGTTTATGAATGCCATGGATTCAAATGTTACTGAACATATGAAGTGGCCTTATGCTCCTCTGCCTATCTCTCAATGCTGTTTAATCTCTCAGGGTCATTCCTAGCCTGCAGTCTTAGATCCCTTTTGCTGGAGATGCAAGGGCTTAAATGTGCATTTCTTCAAGTGTAGCCTGACCTCTGTCACTATCAACTTTCATCCACTGAACTGAATTGGATCAATAGATAATCATGAAATTTGCTGGTTTTGCTAGTCTGGCCCACATTCTTCAGCTTCTCCTCTAAAATAAAAAGATGATTGTAAGATGAACTCTTACTTGGAAATCTGGCCTATTGATGCTGGAAAAGCTGGGACTGTCTCTACCACCCCACCACCCCAAATTCCATGGCCATTGAGCATGCTCAGCATTCACTGAACTGCTTCATTTAAAAAAAAAATCTCTTCTAAAAGATTGTATACTGTATGATTTTGCTGACCTAATAGCCCCAAGAGCAAAAAAAAAAAAAGTTGACAACCCACACATTTCAGTCCTTTGCTACAAATCAGATGTAGATTTGTCCTTTCAATGTTGTATAATAATTCTTTTAATCATTCTTTGAGTGCAAAATGACCACCATTCTTGATGCCTTGATAAAGGGGATATAATGAAGATATATGCCTTTACTCCAAAATGTTAACAATCCTGTGGATTTTAGTAAGACATACATCAACTCTCACCTGATGGATGTCTTACTTGTCCCACCAGAATATACTTCCTGAATCTGAGATATTTGGCCTTTAAATGCAACCCCATGAATCTATGACATTCTTGAGTTACAAAACATTGTTTCATTTTATCAGCATGTATTGGGAAAAGCATATAAAAAGTATTTTTTTTTAAAAAGCATGCAAATGACAACAATTTTTCCTCTTTTAGGGTGAAGAAAGGCTTGCTTGTAGAGTGGTCTGGTTTCCATAGTAACCCAAAGAAACTTCAGCATCATAGGGAAATGTCACATTACAAAGGACCAAAATTTTGTGAACAGGTCCTTTTGTACATCAGGATGGGAAATCACTGTTTAAGGAAAAGAAGTTAATTTGCATCCATGCCCCTGGATTTTGTTTTTGACCTGACATTGTTTAGCAAGTGTTGCCAATGAATAACCCTCTTCATGACAATAGACAGCATCGGTGGCTCCTTCAGATACTTGCAAGTGATATCACGAGCACTACACTTCTAGGGAGAAATCAGCATAAAACAGTTGTATTGTCAGGAGAGGAATTGGCTCACATTTATACCAGCACTTAGAGATCTGATCCAGTCAATAAAACTGTTGAGAATTCATGATGCGGCTTGCCATTTTACCAAGTAAAATTTTTACCTTCTCATTCTGTACTACTTGAATGCCATCAATCATCATTCTATAGTAGTGGCATTACCGAGAGGAACATTTTATGTAGAGCATTATCAACTCGCTATAGCAAAGAGCATTGTTAATGAAGCGTGGAAAAAGGATACATTCGTCTAATGGGTATACGTGTCAGTTTTCAATTAAGGCTGTGTTGGAAAGTGAAAAAGAGAGATGAGCATACAAATAAACCTTTGACCTTTGGAAGGAAGGAAGGAAGGAAGGAAGGAAGGAAGGAAGGAAGGAAGGAAGGAAGGAAGGAAGGAAGGAAGGAAGGAAGGACCCAATTTTTGAACATACTGCAGTGTTCATTGAGGGATTGTGATTTCTTTTTAATAACATTAAGTTGCAACTATATTAAATTTAGATCATATTGGCTTCAAAATGTATCCTACAGCTCTTGCACTGCTGGAAAGAAATCTGTTTAGAAGCTCAAAAAATGGATAGATTTCATATAGATCTCAATTTGCTTTCAGCTGGGTATCTCTCCTTTCTCCCATGTGATGTATTTTCAATATAAACATAAATACTGTATCCTAAAGCAGATTGGAGCTGGGTGTGATTCAATCAATTTTGGTGTTCTGAGTTAAATAGCAAAGCAGTTAGGGATCATCCAGTAAGCCCTTTGCTAATCTGATGCATTATGAAAGAGATACAAGACGCATCCACAGAGTATGGCTATATTTATAAGAGGCAAACCAGAATTCCATTTATCTTGTGTAGTTTACTGCATGGGATAAAAGAGCGTGCATATGGAAGGTAGTTGAGTAATACTGGATTACTATGCATCCAGTTCTTTCTAAACTTTCACTCCTGAAATATTTATTCAGCCAGTGGTGGTGATGGAATCAGCTTCTGCTTTGAGTAGAAACTAAGCCTCTTGGGACAGCCCAAAAAGATTAAGCATTATTTTGCTAGCCAAGTGGCTATGGGAAGAAGAATAAGGGTGGTAATTTCCCCATATAGCCTGAAATTCACAGATATTTTGGGTAGCCAGGCAGTAACTTGTAGGCTGTGGAGCTGTACTGAAGTGGCAGCAAATTGACAAGGAGAGCTTAAAGCAGGGTTCCCCAAAGTGGTCAGTATTGACCCCCAAGGGTAGATGGGTAGTACTATTGGTTAAAGTAGTATTTACTTTTTTTTTTTTTTTCATATAATAAATGTTTGGGGGTGGGTGAACAATCTGAAACTTAATGAAAGGGTCAATGCATTGAAGAGTTTCATACTCTTGGCTTAAAGGAAGCAGTGGGTTGCCAGAGAACTAGACAACAGACTGAGAATGCAGTAGTAACTAAAGTGGGCGTCTTCTTTCCCCAAGAGAATCCCCCATTGGCTGAACCACAGTGACAGTGCCTATCATAGCATGGGATCCTTTTCCTACTGGACCTGAGGTGTTAGGGATTCAGCAGAAATCAGCTTCAGTGAGCAGAGAAGCGAATGGAAAGACACCAGGTGATTCCCCTCCTCAATCGTGCTAGAACATCCCATTTCTACCTTTTCCTTGAGTTGTAGGGCTTCATGTGGCTTTGCTTGTAATTCCAGCAGACATGGTGGGGTGGAGGAGGAAAGGGAGGGGGATAATTGGATAATTGCTGTTATTCTCTTGTGGGGGCCCAGCAGTGGGATTTTTCCTCCTTTCACCAGCTTTGGGAGGTCAACTGCAAACACATTTTCCACTGCTTGGAAGTTCCGGTCTTAGAGATGTGCTTGGGATTTCTTGCAAGATTTTGTCCTTCTTCCATTCAAGGTGATTGGCATTGATGAGATTTCTGATCCAATCAACTTTTTAACAATATGCCTAATATGCTTGTTCCATCTCCCCAAAATAGAAGCTCTATCCTTATATGCAGCATTGGCAATAAATGTGAGCAAAAAGTCACACTTTCAAATGAAAGGGGGGTGGGGGGGAAGGATTCCTTTTAAGCAATATGTCTCCTCCAACACCAGCCATGTTGTGAAGGTGTTTTTTTTTTCTCTGTATAAACCCAAGATGGTGCAGTACTGGAGTTTTAGGGATGAGAGACTCTTAGGACCTGCCGAAGGAGAATTGCTGCTGATCAAACTGGGGCGTTTGTTAGAGAAGCAACTTTTTAGAGTGCCAAACTTTGCTTAGATATCACTTCCCCATGTTACTGAAGCTACCTCTAGAACTTGAGGAACAGAAAGCATCCCAGGGTGGGGAGAATAGGAAAGGAACATAAATAAATACATATAAGTATATGCAATACATTGGGTAAAAACCCAACACTTTTCCAGAGCATCTTTCATTTAGTTCACATATGGTAACCCTATGTTAACTGGGCTTTCTACACTAAGTCAGGGGTGAGCAAACACATGGCCTGTGGACAGCAACTCTCCTTTTGGAATTCTCAGAGTTTCTCCCTTTCAGGACCACGCAACCAGAATTTGGCAGCAAACAATGACATGGGAACATGAATCCCCCTTGTCTTTCAATTCGAAAATCAAGGAAATTGGGATGCTAAGCTTCTGATGGGCTTCAAGTACCGATAAAAGTTAATAACAGCAACAACTACTACAATATCTTTTTCCAAACTCCATCCCTAACACTGACAAAATGGGCTCAGCCCTCCAGTGATGTCATGACCTCATTGCCTTAGTCACTGGGGCCCTTGGAGACTGAAAAAGATCAAGTTAAACAGATGTGCCACTGCCAGCAAAAAAATCTGACCGCTATGCAGTTGAACTATAGTATAACATTATACACGGATGCAGATAATATTTAGCTTTTTGCCCTTGCAAAGTTCATCATTATCACTTGTTGTATAGGTAGAAATGACTCTGAGACTTAAATGACTTTCCAAGGCCAGCCTTGCCTAATAGGTCACCAAGTGACCTATTTCAGTTTGTAGCTCAAGAGAAGGGACAAATAAAGGTAGGAATTGGTCTTTGAACAGCAAACCAAACCCTTAAAATCACTGGTCTTAGTGGGTGTGGAGGGAACTCTATGTCAGCTCCACCACATACAACAAGACAGTGGGTTGAAGTCCTGAAGGGGTGTGTATGCATATGGTTTTTTCCTTCAGATCTGCCACTCAGTGTGTAAGGTTGGAGTTGGCAAAGTTGGGGATGGGAGCAGATCCCCAGATCATGTGAAGACTGGACACACAGTTAAGTGATTGCAAGGACTGCTTCCTTTCAGACCTCTCAGTTGGAGATGTGGAAGGGCACAGAATGAGGCCGGTGCTAGCTCTGAGTTTCGGATATGTACTTAAATATCTCTGACACGTTTTGATGTTTTAGAATCTGATGCCATCTTTGAAATTTTCAGCAAGGCTTGCTTGTCAGTGTCATTATTAAAAGCAGGGAACTCAAGAAACCATTCTTAAACTCCACATTCATTTTGAGCAGGTAGCCAATTTAGCCCAGCTAACTTCTGAAAGCTCAGTGAATAATATAGGAACCGATTCTTTAAGGTTTCAAACAAGATGAAGAAAATACCACTTTTGATCCTGCAGTATGGAGTGTGCTTCTTTTTCCTGTTGCTGGGAGGATGTAATGAAATATAGATTAATGGTGGCATTTTCATATGTTTGATGTGCCATTTAACGAGGTGGGAACTCTTTCATATATGACATCAAAAGGGACTTGTTAGAAGTCTTTGCTTTCTCTCTCTCTCTCTTTCTCTCTCACACACACACACCCTCTTTTTCTCTTGTTGCATTCAGGAATATTATCTGAACTCCTGAATTCCAGCTTTTTAGAACCTCATATATTCATTAAATCGCTAAATGAGTTGCCATGGTGCAAACTGAGATAAACAGGTAAAATTCAACTTTCAGTCATGTGTTTGTCCACAGAACTGTTGGAAGAACTACTGTGGGTAATTTTCCAGTTAGCACACTCCCAGTCAGTTCCTATATCCACATCAGAACAAGCACACATGCCACTCAGTGCAGCTAGCAAAAAATATAGCTTGATGCCTATTTATTAAACGTCAGCAAAGAACAAAGCAGCTAACTGGTAAAACAGGACAAAAGGCAGGAAGTAACAGGGAGGGAGAGAGAAATGAACAATAGGCAAGATGTAAAAAAAAGAGAGGATTTAATAGCAACACCCATCATAACTATATCTGTATCAAAGGGTACAGAACTTTCCAGAACCACTGGAAACAATGCTGTGGGTAGCTGGAGGGAGTGGCCTTTGGTTAGTCCAACCTTAATACTTTTATGTACATAACAGCAACAGGATAGAGATGGAAAGTGGGACACCAGGTGATCCTTCCTCTATTCTGTGCCATGAAAGAAACTTTGGCAGACAGGGATAATGTATTGAACAAAAACTGTCTTGCAGAGACATCTGCAGAATCCAACAGTTTTGTGGGAATGACAAAATGAGTTGCCCTTTTGGCATGTACAGGAGGTATAGAGTGATGTCATGACTTTTGTTCCATCACTTGTTCTTTTTGCTCCTCCTAGCTGCAAATATCTGGACTTCCTTGTCTGTAAGTAGGAAAGAGAAGAATAATTGGATTGGTGTAAATGAATCATGACGTAAGAAACCCCAAAAGGAGAGGCAGTGAATAAAGGGATGTTATCAAATCAAACCATGTCAGGTTTTCATACTTACAAAACATATCTCAGAGTGCATTTGAAATGGGCAGCCATATAGATTGAGATAATGCCTAAATAAATCAATCAGTTTATGAAACAAAGTCCAAATTCAAAACTGTGTGCGTGTTGTGTTATTTGGAAGCATAACCTGAGTAAAATGGCATGTGCTGAGCCAAAATGTCTTCCAGAAGTTGTTTCTGGCTTCAAGTAATCTTCTCTCTGTCTCAAATTTACCAAGCAACTCTGGCTGTACAGTATGTAGTGTTGGCAGATTGCTAGGAAAGCCTTTGGCCCAGGAGAGATCAGAAAAGTCACACGCCAGGCATTTCTATAAAAATAATTT
The DNA here is from genome assembly GCF_035149785.1 of Candoia aspera. Taxonomy (NCBI): domain Eukaryota; kingdom Metazoa; phylum Chordata; class Lepidosauria; order Squamata; family Candoiidae; genus Candoia; species Candoia aspera. The sequence continues at coordinate 179,925,350 of NC_086153.1, forward strand.
TATTTACAGAAAGCAAACTTATCTAAAAGGTTCTGCATTCTTACAGGCTCTCGGTGAGAGCTGCTTAACTCTCTACATGCCTACACAGAAGGGAAACTGAAACTAAAACAAGTCCAGGCAAGTTCTTCCCCCCAGGTGCAAAAATTAACATCCGAAAAGGGGACAATTAAATTCAACTTCTTCACCGGCCAAAATGATTAGTTACCATAGTAACCTTAATCTGTAGTAGAAAACATATTAACATGTAGGGTAGATTCCTTGGCACACGAGCGCATGGATGCTATTGTTCTCATGAAGTGCGGTGAGTGGAAGCTCAGCATTCTTGTGCCTACAATTCCATATTTCCCAATAGCAATGTCTCCCTTTGAAAGGCTTTGCTATCTTATTAGTTTAGGGGAGAAAAATTAGAAGAAGGAAGTAGTGGGCAGGTTTTGGTCCAGAAAGCCTCTGAGATCCATTGTGCATCCGATGAGATGTTTGGGAAACAAACATGTTTGGGAAACATGTTTGTGGCCATACCTCAAAAATGGGATGAAGCTGAAACAGGTTTGATTCGTATTTGAGTGAATAGAGTCCATATTAGCTCAAGGGAAGATCCGTCTCAATTAAATTTGCCTGCTATGTTTGGAACAACAATAACAGCAAAATCTGAGTTAGCAGTAGCCTAAGTGAAACTGAAAAGTTTGCCAAGGAGAAAGTATTCAGCACAGAGACTGAGATTTTATTCAGGAATCTGAAAGTTTTGTTTAAGAAAACCCGGGTGTAATTTAGAAGGCTCTTAACTCTCAGATACTAACTATATTACATGAAATGACAGACTTCCACAACACATAACATCTCCTCCTAATGTTTCATCAGTTTAAACCCAATTATTTCAGCTCGTTTATTTTACAACCAGTGATTTAGCTGTATTTATTTATTATTTTCTCCCATTCCAAAAATGATGTCTTTGAGATACTGAAGCATATCATATCACATCATCTCCACATCAGATGATTTAATCTGTTTTCTATTAAGTTTTCTTCCTGATTGAATCACATGGCTAACAGCTTTATTGAAGAGATTTAAATATCTGTGATAGTATTTATCTTGGAATTTTTGAAATTAGAGAAGGGGAACATGTTCCTCCCCAGAAAGCATGACCACTGACTGTGAGTTGCAGTTCAGCAAGCTCTGGATACCCTTGGTTCCCCACCCTTTGCCTAACTGTCTATGAAGATTCTTATAATCTGGCTTGTATTCACCAGTGTGACCTTTTAGTGTCTTTCAAACATCCTTGTGGAAAATGAACACCGCCAGCCTGTCTTATTTCTATACTATTCTTCTATTTCCTGTTTAGATCACAGGACTAACTACTATTCCACTCTCCAACTACTCAATAAGGCCTGTCAAATTAGAACTGTTTCTGAGAATGTCCCAGAACAGTGTATCAAAAAAGGTACCACCAGCCCTTTCCAGAATGTCTTGTAAACTCCCATCTTCTTGTTAGGGATTTGGGAATGAGAGAGGAATGGGTTCCCCAAGAATACATGACATCTTTTAGGTCTTGCCTGATTCTAATTAACTTTTCATATGTCCTGCCTCTTACTAGTGGAAGATACTAGTTAGTTTATGATATTTCAAGGACCCAATTTTGTTTAATCCTGCTGAGTTTTTCCTATTAGACTTTCCCCATTGGCACCCAAGCACAGCAGAAAACATGCCCTGGCAACATCTTTTTTCTGCCATGTCCCTGTGGTGTTGTCTTCATCTTATCCCTAGCCCATCCTTAGGTGTACAGGTATTAAAGCAGTTTTTCCTTCATAGCACCAAGCAGCCTCATGGCACGTGACATTTGTTTTGCTTTGTCACCTTGAAGGGAAGTCAGGAGATTGCATTGACTGAGAACAAAACTAGTGGAGGTAGGATAGGAATTGGCAATGGAGACAGAAACTTTCATGACAATATAGGGTTCTGCTGATTCAAGGGTGGATGGAAGGCACTTCAACTCATCTTTGAGAAATCACTCTAAAGAAACTTAAGGGCCTTAATTTAGGGAATTCAAATTTTAGAGTGAAAAAAATAATATTTGTTTATACTAGATTATACTAGATTACCATCAGGGGATATAGAGTGTATTGTCTCCTGCAGTCCTACATTATGGTTCAAGCAGTTACTATGTATGTATATTCTGTTTTTTTAAAAAAATGAGTTCTACATAATTATTATTAAGATAATCACATATTATTAAGACAACAAATGATAAATAATATCAAAATGACAAATTGCTGTGAGATGCTTGTGGATTCTATAATCTGACTGGACAAGTGGATCCTTCCCAAGGTACAGGGGGAGTGAAGTTTGTAGAAGTATAGAGCAAGCCATGAAGAGAAACATTCCTTGTTGCAAAATTTTATTGGCATTTCCACTTTTCAAATCTAATTTTCAATCCACTGAACTGCCTTATCATTATGGGAAGTTCATGTGGAATGTTGGACACTCCTCTGCACTGCAGGAGCAAACCAGCAGGACATTTTTTGACCTGGTTTCTCGGAGAATTTTTCAGGGGTTTTTGCAAGTGAGTTTTGAAGACGTTCCAAATGTTACAGTAGCCAAATCTACCCCACCTGTCCTCCATGAAGTTTATATTTCAATTGTCCTAAGCGCTGCACGGCTCAGAGATGTTTTTATATACTTTGATCTCTTGGTGTGTTATAACTAAATATATTGCTTTAATATGCTATTAAAGTTGTTTTCCCCTGATGGAGGGTTATTGCGTTATAAAGAATGATTATTCCTTATTCTGGCATAGAGTGTCCCAGCAGAGTCTCCTCTATCAAGATAAACTTTACGGAAAGGTCCCCTGAGATGACATTTCAAACTATATGTCAGGAAACTTTCAGATATAGATGAGAAAGTTTTTTGCTGTTAAATAAGTAAAACATGTCTTCTGTATCAGGAATTGGCAATTCCTTTGCAGTTGCGAGTCACACTTAACATCTGAGGGGGGGGGCAATGCAATGTTGGGTGGGCTGATGTAAAATGGGTAAGGGATATAGGTGGGGACTGGATATTCTTATTTTCTTCTATCTTGTGGGGGGCAGTATATGGAAGGTGGTTTGCTTCTTATCCTTTCTAACCCTGTGGAATATTGGAAAGAAATTGTGTAAAGGGTCTTGGGGCTCTGTTCATCAGTCCTTCTATCTGTCTGTCCATCAGCAGGATAACTCTGGAGAGAACTGGTGTGGAGAGAGGAGATGGGAAGAGAAAACTTAAGCTGGGAAATGGGCCAGATCCAGCCATAGTCCACTAGAGAAAAGCCATCCCCAGTGCATCCCTATGGGAGATGCAGTTGGGCAGTGGCTAGGAATGTTGCCAAGTGTTCCACTCTCAGCCTCCTCCCTGTTCCTTCCCAGCCACATGACCCAGAGTGAACTTATTATTAAGGCTTGAATGAGTTTTGGAAGCCATGCTCTGCTTGTTACGCTTTTCGACCCAACAGAATGTTGGAAGAAAATTATGTAAGGACTCTGAACTCTTTCTGTCCATCAGCAAAATAACTCCCTGAATGCTGAATAGAAATAGACATATTTAGAAACAGAAATAATATTCAGAAATACTTCCAAAGAGAATCATTCAGAAACAGAAGATTCAGAAATAGAAGATTTGGTGTCAGCGGGTAACAGAAAAATTGCATTCAAAAAATGGACTGGATCTGGCCAAGAGGTGCAGAGAAACACGCAATAGAAAAACCTTCCCCGAAGCGTCCTTGGGCAACAGGTTGGAATCTTGGCAGCAGCTCCATTCTACACCTCCTGCCACCCTCTTTTCCAGTCATGTGATCCAGAGTGGAGTCTCTGCATCCCAGTGCTTCCCATGGCACACAAATACACACATGCACATATAAATAAATAAATAAATAAATAAATAAATAAATAAACTTAATACAAAATATAAATAAATACATATATACCTACACAAATACAGAAAGTATAGTCACCTCCTAGGGCAACTGCTTCTAAAGGGGTTGGAAAGAATCCCAGAAGCCACATTCTGCATGCTTTCCCATAGGTTAAAATCAAAGTATGGTAAACTGACTTTAGAGCTTACATTGCCATTCTTATGAGTTTCCTACCTCAAAATGCTGAAAAACCATCCTGCTGATTGTGGGCAATTGTGGCTCTGGGGGCTACAAAAGTGCTTCTGGTTCTGCACATGGCTTTGAGGCATAGTGTCCCGTAGTGTGGATTAAAAAAGAAAAAATAATTTTTCAACCAAAGATAATGGAGGCAGGGATCTATATGCTAGATATTGTGATGGAATGTAAGGGTGACCTTGGGGATCAGAGGGAAAAGATGCTGCCTAGAGAATGATCAGATAAAAGGAAAGGGAGTCTGAGAGAGGGTAATGGTCTAAAGAAGAAACTTAGGAAAGACTGCCCTGAACATTCAAGCAATAAATAGGAAGGGTGGGAGATTTGTACTTTCAAGCTTGCAAGATTGTTGTCAGCCCTTCCAGGTAAACCAGACAGGAAACACGACTAGATGAACGAATTCTACTTTATTGTGAGGCTACAGTAACAGAATCTTGCAGGTCTGAAAGAGGTGCATTTGCTTAACCAAAATTACTGTGTGCATTTCTCCATTCCAGCAGATGTGAAATACTGTATGCCCATTATACCTTACATACCTTACATTTCATTAGGACTAATGCATTGTATCTGGGGCTGCCTTGGGAAATTCTTTAGAAATTCCAGCAGTTCCTGAATGCCATGGCCAGACTATTGCATGGACACAGTTACAAGGGATATCTGAACCCCTTGTTCAAACACCTACATTGGCCACCCACCCATCTCCAGGCAAAATCCAAGTGTTGGTTGTATCCTATAAAACCTGTGTCACTTGAGGCCACTTTTTGAAAAGCCATCTTGTCTCTTACAACTTTGCTTAGGCTTCATGATCCTTAGAAAGGATTTTTTTTTCTCGGTATACCAACACTGATAAAGGATTATTCAATGGAAATAAGAGGAACTTCCTGGTCACTGCTTCTAGACCTAGGAACTCCTGGATAAAGAAGATTAAGCTGCCCATTAGTTATCTTTCTCCCAGTGAAGAAAAGATACATATGTAGATACAAACTGGTTTAGCTGGATTTTAATTGATAAGATGCTGTCTGTTTTACTGAGGTTCTAAAATAGTTTTTTAATTAAAAAAAATATTTGCTTTTAAAATGCATCCTTATGTTTGGATTTCATCCTTGAGCACAATTCTTTGAAAGAAAAACATTAAACTAATAAATAAACATTCTCAGCTATTTCATAATTTTCAGGGGGAGAACCCCTTTCAAAGATTACATATTCTTTCTGTCGAGGCTTTTTGGTCTCTTGTGTCTGTTTCAGAAAGCCTCTATGAGATGAGGAGAGATTATATACTCTTCAACATGCTGTGGTTCATTTTGGTGTCATCTATAAAGATAATTATTTTATACAGGTTAAAAATGATTGTAAACTGTCAGCAAGGTATATGATACATAAAATGGCCTTCCAGAAAACAATTCTACTGTAAATTGTTTTTTTGTTCATAATGAAGCCATATATAATCTAGACAATAAGGCAAGCTGAACCCACAGGGAACTGTTTCCTAGCATCTAAACCTGCTATTATTGCCTCATTATTTTTTATTTTCTTCTCTTGCACTGTCCCTTTCCAATGATTTTTATGAAATGTGTTATTCAGCAGTGATTCTCCTGGGAAAAGTTGAGTCAAGAGGAGTGTACAATTTTAGTATCATGTGATTTGATGGCTCTTCTAGCTGAGATGAAGGCATTAGTAGCAACGAATCAAAGTAGGAAGTCTATGTGAAATTATTGATATGTGCTTTTCCAAAGCAATCCAGGCCCTTGGAAGCCCCAGACTGGCCATTTTAGCACATCCTTGTAGGCAAATCTTAAAGCTGCCCTGACTGGAAGCACTTGGGCCAGCGTTGTGTGAGAAAACTCCTCTCAGCAGTCTTCTCCAGACAAGCTCAAAGGAATCTTAGGTTTGGTGGCTGCAGTGGCAAAGCCACCCAGCCTGGAAGACTTTCTACCTGTACTGAAGCGCCCCTTGGATAGGGAGCTTCCAGGGTACATGTAGTATGGTCAATCTCATAGCATTTGCCAAAGCCAGCCAGCCTTAATCCCCTTGGAATACAGTGACAGTTGTCTTGGTTTGCTAGGTTCAGCAAACAATGAATGATGTTCCACAGTGTGCCTTGAAGGTTGCAAGCATGAAAGTACTTCCATACCTAAGAAGCTGGCTGTAGGCTGCTGCCTTCAACATGTACTGTACCTCCTGCAGGCCATCCTGTGACACTTGCTGAAGCTGATCAGGTTTTGACACTTTCACTAAACAAGTGCAGAAGAGGTAGGTGAGAAGATGAGCCTCATTCACAGCTCTTCTGCGCTACTTTGGCTGGTTAAAGCTCTTGGCCAGTGAGTCCTGGGGGAGGTAAGCCATTATCTCTGTCTGGTCTCTAGGAGAAGGGCTTTCCAAAGGTGATATAACAGAGAAGGCTCTGTTCCTACCTAGCCATCTCTCCTAAGTGAGATGGCATTCTGATGAACCATCCCCCAATGAAGATTCCTCAGGATCAAGCAACACCTAGCTGCATCCTTATTTCTGCAAAAAAACCATAGATAAAATTTAAGCAATGGAATTGGGTAAGGCTCGTTGTCCTTTACTTATGAGTTTATTTTGGTTTCATGTTACTGCAGGTCTACAAAAACAAAACTTCCGCTATTCTTTTAATGGTTCCTTTACATCTATAATTTTGAAGCCGGTTAAAGATCCTGTAGAATGTTCAGATTATCAGATGATTTCTTTATTAAATGTGGATGCAAACATTTTGACAGCAGTTTTGGTTTGATGATTGCAAGCATTCCACCCTTAGATAGTTTTTCCTGCATAATCTGGTATCATTAGTGTGTCACGCCTCAGGCAGTATTAGACTAGAATCTGTGGATGTAGTTGATACACAACCTGGTAAATCAGATCCGGTGGTGGTTGTGTTGCTAGATACTGAGAAAGCCTTTGATATGACCCAGATGACATTATTGGAATTGTTTTGGGTAAATTTGGTTTTTCCCTTCAATTTTAATGGCTGGATTATAATGTGGTATTTTACTCCATTAAGAATAGATGTTATCAATGGAATTATATCTTTATCTATTAGGATGCTATATAGAACTTGCCAAGGATGCTCACTTTTTCCTCTTTTATTTAATCTGAGGTTGGAACAATTGAATTGTTTTATCAGGATATTTTATAAAGATACTTAGGTAGGACATTGGAATGGAACATACATTACTATTATATGCTTCTTCTTTTTGACCATAACACTCTCTGAATTTATGGACATCGTATAATACTTTGCTGAATGTATTCCATTAACTGGAATAAGTCTAGTATATTTTCTATTGATTCTGAGGTTTCTATGGATATTTGTAATAAGCGGGGACTTACATTTTGCACTGTGTATACATTCATTTAAGTATCTTGGAATTATTATACCTAGAAAGATCTCTTTGCGGATGGATCTTAATATTTTTAATTGTTCATATTGGATTAATGTTGGTTATAAAGAGATGGTTAAAAATCCATGTGAGTCTATAGGGAACAATAAATGTTGTGAAAATTAATGTAGCTCCAAACTTTTTTTTTTTTTCCTGTATCTCTGCATATGTCTATCTATTGCAAAGAAAACTTTTACAAAATGATGTATCGCTGGTATATAACACCGGATAAATTATCGAGAATGTACAAAAGTACTTCAAACACTTGCAAGAGAAAGGAACATTCTATCACTTATGGTGGACTTGCAAGAGGGCTAAGAAATTTTGGAACCTGGGTCATAAGGTTACTCAAGAAATCTTGAAAGCAAAAATAATAAAAAAACTGCAACTGTATTTACTGGGATTAATGGAAGAAGACTTAGAAAAGAGTCACGGAAAACTTTTATTGTATATGATTACAGCTGCAAGAACCTTATAGCTCAACGGTGGAAAGAAGAACACATACCGATGATAGAAGAGTGGATAATCAAAATAATGGACTTAGCCCAAATGGCAAAATTGACAGACCTGATGAAGGATAAAAGTTTGGCTGAATTTATGAAAACATGGCAACCATTTCTTGATTAAATTATTAAAATGGAAAAAAAATGATGTAATGACTGTAGGTTTTATAGAGTAGATGATTAATTAAATAGAAATAGGGGTAGATAGATAAAATAAAGATAAGAGGTTAGGATACTATTGTTAAAGATATAGTCACATTCGCGATAGTCGGAAACCATATTTTTGTTATGTTTGATTTTTTTTTAGTCTGTTTGTGTTAGATGTGTGTAATATAAGTATGTAAGTTTGTAAGTTTAATATGCTGTTTTTGTACTTTGTTTTTATTATACGATGAAATAAATAAAGTTTATTTTATCTATTGCAGTAAAGTATTTTAAACAGATTGATCAGCTATTGAGAAAAAATAGTGGTTAGTCAGACCTCTAGATTTAAAAAGAAAAAAAAGCAAAATTATGTTTTTCATATGAAGATGAGGGCTTTAATATTCCCAGTTTTTAGTTATATCATTGGGCTTTTATTTTGACCTCTGTTGCTTCCTGGAACTCATAAATTATCTCAAAACCATTCTGGGCATAACCAGAAAGTTATTATTTTGCACCCATAATAACTTGGTTCCTGTTTTAGTCATAATTCAATATTTTTTTTCCTTAATTAAATCTGCAAGGTACATATGGAAAATATTAGGAAGGAGATACAAAATGATACAAACTCTCATGAGAGGGTGACAATCCAAACCTAAAAATTGCAGGAAAAACTTTATTCTGGAGTTCATAGCAAGCAAAGGCATCAGAACTGTGGGCCAGATTATTTTTTTGCAAAGCATCAGATATTTCCAGAATATCTGATGCTTTGCAAAAAAAAAAGAAAAAACAGTTTTTACTACTTATGGCTGCTGATGGCAATATATTCTGTTAAAATGTCTTTTGACTTTAGTATTTGGGCCTGCTGTGTTAGTTGCAGCTGAAGGTCCTAAATTATTAATATAATTAGAAAATGTTTCTGAAGCTTCTATTCACAATTAACATGTATTTACAATAGAAAATTTATATTAAGATAGATATAAGTAATTTGCAGGCAATTTGGAACAATGACTTGGAATATTTTATTTTAACAAAGCAATGGGTTCATGTTTTAAGGAATGTTAAATATTATTTTCTGAGCCTACTGGGCATCCTAGAAGATCTATAGCAAAGACTGGGTTTCATCTTCAGCATGCTGAAAGCACAGTTATGGCGGAAAGGTCCTTAATTCATATGTTTTGGATCTGGTCTGTGTTTACATCTTTTGGATTTAATGTTCATAAATTTAAAATAGGGAGTTAGGAAAAGAAATAAAGGTCAGATATATGAATGTCAAAGGTCCTAAATTATAAGATTGGTAATATATTGTACTTGGAAAATTTGAAACCTACTGAAGTATGAAGAACTTTGGACTTAGTGCCTGAGTGGCAACTAAGAAAATTGTTTTACTGTGATGGAATGACCGTAGTGTACCTGATCCAAAACTATGGGTGGAAGACACATCTATACTTTCTGTTTATGAACCAACTTTCTACCTGAAGCCAGTTTAGTGGCCTGCTAGAACCACTGAAATGGAGCAGAGCTTATAACACAGCTGAGAAGCTGGCACAGAAAAAATATATATCTTAAAATAGCTTCAATGAGCATGCCATAGAAACACAGGTTATGGATCTTACACACTCAGCCTTCCCAAGCATAAAGAATGACACGCTTAGACAGATTAAGGCTAAGATAAGTAAAAGAATTCTTACTGACTTTATTGTTGCTTCTGTAACATCCATCTTGGTGGAAAAGATGAAGTTACTTTGTTCTTCTTTTCTTTCTAAATACTAAGTTTGCCCTAAACTCTCAGCCCTACAGCTGCCAAGAGCTATGTGGAAGAAAGGGGCAGAATCCTTCATCAAGGCCCAAGCACATGGCCTTGATGAATGGAGAGCAGAACAGCATGCTTGCTTCTTCCTGGGTGGAAGAAGGGGAAAGAGAGAAAGAGGAAGTGGGAGTGGCAATAAACAGCTTACTCAGAGTTGCATTGTGGGACAACTCAATTTACATGCTAATTCACATGCAAATGAGGAATTCTGGATTTGCCAGGACTCCCAACACTACTGATGCTATGAGAAGTCTAATCAAGATGATTCCATGTCATCAAGGTTGAATTTGTTGTCTAGGACTTGAATTTGTTGTATATATCATGTTTAATGTATATTTCTTTTATCTATTTGTTTCATTTAATTTGCTTTTTGTCTTATTTAGTATTTTTCTTCTTTTGTTCTAGATAAAAGTTGTTGATATTCTTGTTATTGTTGTTGTTGCTGTTATTTTTATAACTATAACTAATACTATTATTAGACAAAGGCCTTGACAGAATCCTCACTCCTGTCTGCTAAGATGTTTTATTGTATGCTGCTGGTTTTATTGTACGCTGCCCAGGGTCAGATTTGTGAGATGGGTGTCCATATAAATTAAATCAATCGATCAATCAATCAATCAATCAATCGATCAATCCCCTGAGAACTGGAATCCCTTGGACTCCATAAGTCTCCAAAGACAGACAGTTCTTGTGAGTTCTTTGTACCTGAAGGGAGCATCTGCCACTGCCAAACTAAACCTCATTGGTAGGTGAGCTGTCCATACAAAAAAGGTACAAAATCCTCTGCAAATCCAGCCCCATTTTTCTGTCCAATCCCCAAAACCAGGTCCAGGAGATGCCCTACCATATGTATTGGGCCCAAGATGTATTGAGAAAGTTCCACTGTTATAATAATCATGAAGTTCTGAGATGGCTCCATTAGAGGACCTCAGCATGGATTTTGAAACCACCCAGAATCACCACTCAATTCTCCAACACCACCCCTAAGACTACTTTGCCCAGATCAGTCAAGGTGGTTGATGGGAAACAAATGAATGTTACAGCAACATCCCAGTCCTGTCTCTCTGACCCAATACCAGGCATGTGTCTTCAAAACTAGGCTAAGAACAGAAGGGTTTCCTCATGAATATGATAGAATATTTGTAGATGACAACAATATCTCATCCTTAGCTATCCAGCTTAGATTGCTGATGGACTACATACCTCTTTTCCACAATCCAATCATGGATGGAGACTGTCTTATTATAGCAACACAAAACCAAAAGGCAGATTAGCCTGGTGATATTTATCCAGAGAGGTAGTGGCAGGACTAAACCACAGGATAGCTTTCAAACATCTAATCTTTAGATGTTTCTTTATCCGACTAATTCCTCTTCCAACTTTCTACTTCCCCCTGCCTGAAATCGCTTTAATAGGGGCACTCCACTGTGTTATTATTATGTATTGTTTTATGGTATAAAACCAAACCAACTATTGTGTTTTGTGGATCACTTTCAGACTAGTATATACTGTCCTTCAGCTGAAATGTGGATTTCTCTTTTACATTACTGCAGAAAAACTTTCTGAGAATCATTGAGCTACTTTTCTTTGCCATTTTTGGAATGAAATATGAGTATAGAGTTGTCTATTTCTTAATCCTCGTTTGTAAACTGAGATGATTAATGGACCATTTCTTTGATGCATACTAGATATTTTGTTGGAAATAAAGTCTCATTCTGCGTGTTAATTTTATTTATCACATCTTCCTGTCATCTCACCCCAAAGCTCAAGAAATGGATTTGGAGCTCATAAAAGGAGCTTATTATGTTGTTGTTAGACAACACTTCTGTCTGAAAAATGTAAATTCATGTCTCACAGCAAACTTTTTTTTTTCAACATTTGCTGAGATCTCAATCCAGCTCTTCTTAATAGAAGTCCATGTAATCTTCTTCATTTTGGGTCTCCAGTGTGATGACCAACATGCTTGCAGACACCTTCTTTGAGGCCGGTAAAGCAGCATACCTCATTTGATGTGAAATTAATGTGGAATTATCACACTGCAAAGTAAAGTGTCACTATAATGAAGTGGAAGTACTTCCAAAACTGTTTCAAGCCCCCCCCCCCCGCATTTCTCAGTGTAATTCTTAGAAAATCAAATAATTGATGGGTTCAGCCCAGTGTTCATTTTGAAAGCATGCCCACCTGACCAGCAACAAAGTAAAGAACCAGTCAAAAGCTGATCTTGTAGAGTGGATCATGGGAAGCTAGAGGTGGTGGTGGGGAGCAACCATACTAGTCTGCCATCTGCTAAATGGGTGTTTGGTGAGTGGCCATACCAACCTTTGCAGCCATTTGTGAGTGTGTTAATGATGCATTCTCAACTTTTCAATTCTATTCATCAGTCCAAAATGGTTGAGGTTCCCTTAGTACATCCTTCAATGGAAGGAATTATTCAAGCTTTCCAGTAGGAAACAGAGGGCATTCTAGAAGCTGTTACCATGTACAATGCCAGTTCAATATATTTTGTAGGAATATAAGGTTTAGATTTAAAAAAAAGTGACAGGTTGAAAATTTTTAGAAAATAGATTATCTGTTTTGGCAATTAGTGCTGCTGTAATATATCTTCAGTAGATCATCTTATACCAGTTTTCTCTAAGTTTAGTATTCACTGTAAATTTGATTTTTTTTTCCATTGCTAGTCTCGATGTTGAATATTGTTCTGTTCATTCAATTCTTATTGAGATCATTTGAAAATAAAAGTTAAGCCTTGGTAAGATGTTCATGTTTACTGTTTTTCTTCCTAACCAAATCAGTTTTAACTTCCTTCATCTTAAGATATCTACCAGTATATTTTTTCCAAGTCTGTTATGCTTGAATAAGTCTTCATTTTTTTGGTAAAATAAATCCCTCAATATTTAATCCTTTTGACAATAATGTTGAAACCAGTTATTTGATATAAATACTGTTTTTCTTTTTCAACAATAATGTTGAAACCAGTTATTTGATATAAATACTGTTTTTCTTTTTCAGATAAATTCCATATCATCATCTGAGTCTTGTTTTTATTAATCCAATACCCAGATAATGAACAGTACTGCAGTATATATTTCATTATCAGCTTTATCAAGTACTTTGGGTGGGTAACTGTAACTATAACATCTTCTGCATATAATTTTAATTTATGTTCTTGATTGAATAGTTTAATTGTCAGAGATTTTCTTTTTATACATTCTTTGCCAATGGTTCTAATGCCAGTGGAAACAGAGAATGAGAGAGGGAGTAACCTAGTCTTGCTCCCTTCATTATAGGTCATTTTTGTGATAAAAGTCTATTTACATTTATTAATTTATTTATTAGCCTTATATGGCTGCCCATCCTATAAGCCATAACTCTGGCTCAAAAGAAGGAAGGAAGGAAGGAAATGAAAGACCAATAAAAAACAACGTAAAAAAACCTTGGCTCTTTGTTCATTATAAATATTCTGCATCCATGTAAGAAAGCTCATGCCACAGTTCATCTTTTCAGGGGTGTAAACATGAATTCCAAATTATCAAAAGCATTCTCTGCATCTAGGAAAACCATGACCACTTTCTTACTTTTCTGGTTTATATTGTCAGGAGCCTTCAAAATATATCTAATATTACCCCTCATACATCTCTCCAGGACAAATCCAATCTGATCAGGATGTATCAATTCAGATAAAAGCCCATTTAGTCTTTTTACAAGTATTGCTGTGAAAAAATTGTAATCTCCTTTAAGTAACGAAATAGGTCTATATGACTTTGGATGAGTCGGATCTTTCCTCACTTTAAATACCAGAGATATTAGAGCTTCCTTCTGAGAGGAAAGAAGTGCTTGATGTCATTGAATCTCATTCATTACCTGAGTTAATGGTTTGATCAGAATTTCTTGGAAAGTCTTGTAATATATTGCAGAAAGTCCATCTGGTCCTGGAGACTTACTCAATTTCAAATTTTGTACTGCTGTTTTGGTGTCCTCTTCAGCAATTGCTTCCTTTTGTTGTTCTGTAAACTTTGTCAGCTGCGTTGCATCTAAACACTCTTCAGTCTGTTCTCTACTTGATATCTGTTTACTGTATAATCAGGAATCATCTTTAACAATTTGATTTGTTATCTCCGCTATTGTTGAAATGTCTGTTCAGCTGCCATCCCAAACAGAAGTGAGTTCTTTTCTTTTGTCCCTTTCTTAACTGATAAGCCAGTGGGTTATCTGGTTTTATTGCCTTTTTCAAAATATTTCTGTTTGGTAAAATGCATCTTCTTGTAAGTTTTATTAACTTTCATTAAATCCAGATGTTTACAAATAGGTTTCATCTTTTGTTCTATATCCAAAAGAGGATTCTGCTTCTGTGTTGTTTCTAATTGCTTCAATTCATTTTTCAATAATTCCATTTATGTTTATACGGCTTTCTTTCTATTTGATGCTAAAGAAATAAACTATATTTTAATAAATGTGGTTTACAATTGTAAGAGGATATTACACTTAACTGTCAACATGAACTAAAAAGCCTTTCTCAAACCAGTTTAACTACAGATGTTCCTTCATTTATGGCAGAGGATTCAAGCAGAGCAGTTTCTCAATCTCATAGATAAATACTTTTAAAAACTGAAGTGAGACTGTGATTTATATCCATCTAGTGTATGCATGAAAACTTCACCAATCTCCTATTGATATAGGCTGCAATCCTAAACATGCTTACTTGGGAGTAAGCTTGATTAACTAAATGACTCATATGAATAAACACAGACAATTGTTCTACAAATCTCTGTTGCACATCACATTTACGAATTTTGCATTCATTTTGTTTTTGCTCAGCACTCTTTTCATTTAGCGTTATCTGCCTATTTTATTCAAAAGCACCACCCTTCCCAGGTGCTATTTCCAGGGAATATTGATTTTTTAGTTGCAAGCATTTCTTTCAGAAAACAGATGCTTGGCAACTTTGTCTTCTACTCAACATTATGAAGCTATTCAGCAGTAGATGAAACATTAATCTGATACTGAACTAGGAAAAGAACCTATCAGCTGATATGGTTGAATCCTCACAGCACTGAGCCAATGCAAGAAAATTAGGGGGAAAAAACTTGGGGAGAACTTCCTGCTAATGCATTCTGTGCATTAAGCAAAATTGGGTGGTAGAAGTTTGGATTGCACTATTCCTAGTGCAGATTGGCATCTGTTTCAAATGGAGTTTGCAACCATTTACGAATTAGGCAAGGATTTATAAATCACAATTCTTTATTTAAGCTAGATTGCTCTCACTACCTCACTCTAGATGTTGTTCAGTAGTCTCTACACAATTATGCTGACCCACTTCCAGTGTCTAATTTGCCCCAACTTGGTCATTAAGTTGCCCTTCCTATCTGCTCTCCCAACTGTTCCACATAATACCATATACTGTGTTGTCACAGTATTTATGACAGAGGTGCATGGATTATGCAAATGATCAGCTGGCCTTCACTTTTCTTGCCATTCCTCTGCCTTCCTCAAACAATGCCCAAAATTTATTCCTCTACAGACAAGGAAAATAAATGGTCCACAATCTTTCCTAAGCTTGAAATGACTTACAAAGCATCCTTTCCTGTAGGATTCTTCAGGTTTAGTTTCAGTAACCCCAAAGATTTCTCATCAGAAAATAACCTCATTTTCAGAAAAACATTTTCTTGAGTCTTTGTTACATTGCTGAGTTCTTTCTAATCTTTAATTTCAGCACTCATGTTTCCCAGGAGAAGGATTGGGAGGCAGTGGTTTGAGAAAAGTGACAGGGCAGAACAGTATGTATGTCTTTGCACCTTCTTCCAGATGCAAAAGATGGCAACGTCCTCCAAATCTTTTCAGCAACAACACTGTGAGGTAGGTCGGGCTGAAAGATAGTGACTCAAAGTCATTCAGTGAGCTTTTATGGTGGAAGCTTGGTGTGAGCCTAGGTTTCACTGGTTCTAGTCCAATACTTCAACCATTACAGCACGCTGACTCTGAATAAAGGTAATATGGATTTATACTGAATTTATATGCAAGGGGTCTGATAACTTTTGACCTAGTGAATACAAATTACTTTCTGTTTGCATCTCATGTAATCAGTGTGTGTGTGTGTGTGTGTCTGTGTCTGTGTGCAATTTTGTTTACCATTCTTCCACAAAGAATGTATATAGTAATAAGTATCCTTATAATAATAACTACTGAAGAAACATAAACTGTGTAAATTTACTTCTGTCACAGAAATGTTGATGTATTGAGTGACTGTATGAAAGAACCTCTACAAATATCACCTCTTCCTTGCAGCATTGCAGTTTGGATTTCTAATACTTCTGTCTGTATAATTGCAATTGTAAGTTTACTCAGGAAACCAACTGCTTTGACCTCATAGTTTCTACTGAAATGAACAAATAGTTTTCATGCAACAACCACCAATCCACGTCTCTTCCACTGAGCACAAAAAAAACTCACAAGGAATGCAGGAGAATTTTACTGTGCTCCCTTTATTTTGGGAGGAATCATCCTCCTGACATGAAACCATGGAAAGAAACATGAAATACAGTTAATGGTAAGATGTAGCATTTGCTTTTTGGATATTCAGTGTAGGATTAGCAAACAGGCTCTCTGCTTTTAGGTGTTCTTTTCCTCCTAAGAAGTTCCCTTGTATGTTTATAAATAAAAGCACATTAAAATTAGAATATGAAATTATCCTAACTTGGTGGCCTCCAGCTATATTGGGATTATTGTATTCCATGCAGGAGCCCACTAGGTAGAATAAGACTTGTGCAACATTTCATCTGGGTTTTCCACTATCTGAGGGAAGTCCTCAAACATTACCATAGCTATTTCTACATTACCATAGTTTGGAGCCATGACAAATCTAGATCTTTGGTTTCTCTCGGTGTTGTATTCTTCATGTGGAAATATGAGAATAATTGATCTGTATATAGAACAATATTTTGGTGGAAATATAATGTATTTGGGGGAGGTGGGGTAGTTCTAGGGCTGCAGAAGTGGAGGGAAGAAAGACCAGTGAAGCATATTTTTCTTATTCTGGGAATCCAAGGTTTATCCAGCTGCCATCACTAGTTACTTTAAAGAACCAAGTGCTATCTGAGATGTAAGATTGCCAACTCAGTCATTGGAGCATTGCTGCCATTCAGAGTAAAGAATCCTGAGGCAACACAACAAATAGTAACTCTGGTAAAGGCAGCTTTTTCATTTCTTAAATTATCTGGGTTATCTAGTATTTTTGTGTTTTTTTGCACTACACTGGAGACTTTCCACAGATTCCTTTAAGATTTCAGGAAAACCTTGGAGAGCAGCATAGATAATGGAAACTTCTACCATGAGTGAAGTCCTCAGAAATCATGCTGCATGCATGGATCTTCTCTATTTGGCCTTTAGGTAGACAACTGACATTGGTAAGACTAGAACATGAGAATACATATGTAGTCTATGAACCAGGTTTCAAACAGGAAAAAAAATGACATTAATGATAAAGAAAAATGACAAACTGTCCTTTCTTTGTCAGAGAAGAACTGTTTTAATGTTGTGTTTTAGTATAATCTTCCCTTATTTTAATGAAAGGACCACTGAGTTATGGTATTCCTAAACTACATTATAAACTAGCAGGAACTGGCTGTGTTGCTTTGCATTGTAGGGCTTAGCCGCATAGAAACTGAGTACAAATGAAGCCGTCAGAGCTTCTGAGCCACCATGCTAGGATCAGCACAATAGACATGCACAGTTACCCCCTTCAGAGGGTTGATCCCTTTCTGGTAGTGCAAAACTGGGATGGGACTGAGGAGTCCTGCAGTGGTCATCCTATGTACTTCGTGAACGGCTTTTTGCTTAATGGATCATGTTAGACGTCACCCATATAGGCTCATCCTACACCTTTGCCATTATGTCTCAGATTGACAAGTTAGCTGGTTCAGGTCTTTTTGTTTTCTTAACCTAATTCATATTAAATGATACTTTGTTTTTAACTCCCCTTCCTTCATTAAAAAGGAGGGATTTTTTTCTACCAGACACCACTAGATATAAAAAAATGAATGGAAAGCAGTTCAAGAAGTTCTATTTGCCCCAGAAATACTTCAGGACAAATCACAAATTACATGTAAGTCATGAATTCAGTCACATTTTCTAGGCAAAGCAAGTAATCAACCATGATGATTTGCAAATGAAATCTTTCAAAAAGTTATCAACTTGCTTAGTGTAGCTGATGCTTTTTTATGACTGCATGCATCCTAACAAAATAGATGCTTGCATTTTAAAAGTTGGGACCCAAACAAGACAGACATAAAGTGGCAGGGAGTAATGATAGTCTCTCTAATGCTCTAATGACATTCATTAAATGACCTTCTTTCTAAGTTAAATCTTGAAGATAATAGGGTGGGACACAGGGTCAAGCACTTTGTCAGAGTACATATACTGAAATTAATAGGCCAATGGTTTTTTAAATTAGTTGTGATTACTTTAAACCCATTGGGTTAAGGTAAAAATTATTGGATTTTATTAAGTCAGGATCTAATCCACAGTGTGTATTAACTCCAGAAATGGGCTGCTGTATTAAATTTCCAGTCCATCCTCCAGGAAATAAAGCCAGACTGCTCACTTGAGGGAATGATATTAAAGGCAAAACTGAAATACTTTGGCCACATAATGAGAAGACAGGACACCCTGGAGAAGATGCTGATGCTGGGGAGAGTGGAGGGCAAAAGGAAGAGGGGCCGACCAAGGGCAAGGTGGATGGATGATATTCTAGAGGTGACGGACTCGTCCCTGGGGGAGCTGGGGGTGTTGACGACCAACAGGAAGCTCTGGCGTGGGCTGGTCCATGAAGTCACGAAGAGTCGGAAGTGACTGAACGAATAAACAACAAAGTATATGAATTCAAAAACTGCATTCACTATACAGCTAGAGGAATACAAAGTATATGCAGCCATCTTATCTTTTACTCCCAACCATTAAAAAAAATCATGTTTATTTACAGTAGCCCAATTGCTAAGGGTAGTGGGAATTTTTCAGCATCCACTTCAGCATCCACTTCAGCTGACGACCGACAGGAAGCTCTGGCGTGGGCTGGTCCATGAAGTCACGAAGAGTCAGAAGTGACTGAATGAATAAACAACAACATTAAATATGTACAAAAGATGTATTATGTGCAGTTGGTAATGGTCTAATTGATATGTGATAGAAATTTGAAAAATGAATAAATAAATGAATGAATGAATCTACAGGAAACAGCCACTGTGAAAAACCCTTCTATACAATGAGTCTAGAGGCCTTCTGCATCAGCTATGTAAAGGTTCCTTGCTGAAATCTAGACGACAGTCTCACCACATTCTCTAACCATCTCTGCACCTGTCCCCCTTCCTCCAAGTCCCATCTGTTGGGAATGGAAATGGGGTTAACACCAAAATAAATGTGCTCATCAGTAGGCATGAGAAGGGGGCCCATATACAGTATGGGGTATCTGTGCACATATAAGCTCATACAAGAATTGCTTCCTTTTCAATCTTATAGCATGTGCAGCTGACCACCAGGTAAGTGGCCACTGGCTGAATGGGCAGGAGAAGGTAGGTCTGGATGGGCATGAAAGTACTACCATAAGAAACAACGGCTAGATTGGCTTATTACAGGGAGCCCAGGTGTATCATCAATTTTATACAAAGGAAATTGTTACATTGATGGAAGATGGCTCTTCTCTTGCTAAAGGTAGAAATGGAGCTTGACTGAATCCCTTATTATTATCTTTAGTAATGTTGGATAATTGTAAAACCTTATCTATATTGGTCTAATTAAAGTTGCTGCTTAGATCGGGGTGATGTTCTGGAGTAAAGAATGACTGAAGTTTGATTTGGTATGCAATTCCAAATATTGTTTGGCAGCTATAATCAGCTGGGAGCAGTTTAGGGCTCTTTTTAATATAAAGTTTATTTAATTAGCTGTTCCCCCAAAGCCTGACTAATAAGGATCTAGGAGAGCTGGTGTGTTTAATAAAAGGTTATGATTTCTCTGAGAGCTGTTAACCAAAAAGTTAAAAGAAAAAAATGCTGCTCTTCTTTGCACAATAGGAGGCAGAATTATAGAATAAACACACATGGGATAAGGAATGGGGGAAGAGATCTGTTTAAATGACCTTTACTGAGGCTGCATTGGATCAGATGAATAAGGAGGATTTATTTTGCAGGAACAGAATAAAAATAGCATATAACTCCATATAAGGAGGCATATATATGTCTAATTATAATGGAGAGAATGATTTATTTTTAAATTTACAAAAGAATGCACAAACTAATATTGGGATATGGAATTCACATGAAAGATGTGTAAACACAACTAGACCCAAACGAGATAATGTAAAGCTTTCAAATGGGTTTCTTTGCTTGCACCATTATTATTATTATTATTATTATTAATAATAATAATAATGATAATTCTCAATCCTTTTTTTTCTAATTGGCTTTCTAATTCTCTGAAATGTTGGTATGTATTTAGAGCTCAGCAGATTGAGATGATCACCTAGATGTTCTAATGCATAGCAAGGGAAAACAAAATTAAATATACAAAATAAGGATTGATGATCTAATATTTCAGCTAGTTTTCTTTATTGCTCACTGATACATGAGCAGTTTTTTGTGTGGGCAGCAGTCAATGTAAGGTTACTGTTTCCCAACTTCTTCAACTAGTGAGGAGTCTAAGGGATTTAGTATTTACTTAGATGTTGCTTCCCTTGCAAGGGGGCTCTGGAAGAAGATTTAAGTTTATTTACAAACAGATAGCATAGTTAGAGACACTGCTTGACAGTCAAACTCACATCAGATCTTTAGGTGCTCTCCAAAAAAGTTCTTTCTTCAAAATTAACCAGCCTCCTGAGTCAGTTTTCTGTCATCTTATCCAGGCACTGTCCCTGTGTAGAAATGCTAAACCACAAGGAAGGAGAAACAGGCACCAACATAATTTCCTTCCCATCTGCCACTGCACATTCTTTCCATTCCATTGAGAAGCTTCTATAGTCATCGAGATGATTTTCAAAAATTTGGAACATGGGAAAATCAGGATCCTAGAAGACTGAAGAAAGCATTCATATGTACAGCTTCCCCTTTGCTTGTTACAAACAAAGGCAAAGTTAATCCTTTGAACTGGCCAATGTAAGGCCTTCATAAGTGGGGGGGACCTTAATTGTGAAGTGTTATCTCAGGTTATAAAATAGTCCACACATCTCAAAGTTGCCAAGGTTGAGAAACACTGCTTTGGAGAGTTCCCAGTCTAGTGCTTTCTTTGGCACTCTTGTGGTTGTTACTCATCTGTTCTTCAAGGAGCTGCATTTCAGAGAGATCCACTCTCTCATGATCTTGCTTCTCTCCTGGTGTCATGTCAGTCCAGCAGCACAAACCAAAAGGGCTACAGAGCGGAGTTGGCAGCAACTAGAGAGGAAGAAGCAGGCCTGCAGGACTCAAAAGCAGCAACTCGGAGCTGGGCAGCCTCCAGCTGCTGGTACTTCATCACCACCAGAGTGAAATAGATCATCATTATAGCAAGGCTGGTGTGGGAAGAAGACTTCTCCCACATCAGATGGGGAAATAAGAAGTTAGCTGGCCTCAACTACGGCTTGGGATAAGAGGAAAGTCACATCATGTGGATGTGTCTTTAAGATACATTTAACGAGGCATCTTGTAGCCAATGTTAGAAGGATGTGTGAATGTGCCCAAAGTGGATTAGATTGTAACACACTGAGAAGAAGGGCTGTACTTTTTTGTTTTGTTTTCTCTGGGGTTTTTAGAAGAGGAAAACATACTTCTGAGTTTCAGCAACTATGTAGTCAAAATTTAGGAAATAATTGGAAAAGGGTTCTGATGGCTATTTTCTTTTTTAAGGCTCTAGGAGCAGCATATAGTCTTAGGACGCCAGGTTCCCATCTCTGCTTCAGCATTATTTTGTCTTCCATATGTACAATCACCTTCTAACTTCTCTCTTTTATTTCTGTTTTAAGATTAAGATTTTGGAATAAATATCTAGGCTCACTTGCTAGAGAGGGGCAGACTAGCCTAAACCACTGTCCCCCCCCCCCCCCCCAGTACAAGAGAATGGTTGCTTTTCCCATGCTTTTGCTCCTGGCTCCCTCTTTCTCTCCCTCTTTCTCTCTGTAATGGTATGTGGGAATGACCTTGAGAGAGAGGAAGAAGAGCCGCTGTCATGTTCACCGTTTCAATGTTCCTGGTACATCGTAACATTTCGCATGTCATTTCCCTGATACATGTGTGATCTCAGGAGGGAGGAGGATTCCACTTCGGGGAGTTGTTATCTGTTGGCTGCTGGTTTGGAATGTGTTTGGGTTATCTCATGTGTTCAAGGTTGCTTTCCCAGGATCAGTGGAAAACGATTACCAGCACCTGGGAGGGGGGTGGTTGCTGCAGTTGGGCGAGGGGAGGGATTACGTTTCAAGCCGAGGGTTTTTAGTTTGTATTTGGCACGCTTTTATTCATTCTCAGCTTTCTCTGTATTTGCATACTATTTTTTTAATAAATCAGATATCATTAAGTACTTGCTTGTGAGTCTGAGTATATCAGGATAGGCAATCACTACAGCCGCAGACTAGGCAATGGTCAGATAAGAGGCAGCTGAGCCCGCAGAAGAAATGGGAACATGGCAAACATCTCAGAAGGACCCTCCCTAGTTTCTTGGGCTGTAAAGGTGAGGTGGGGAGAGACGTACTTTCAGGCTTGCAAGATTCTGTAAATCTAACCTTATGATAAAGACAGAGCTAGTGCTCCTGAGTATGCTTCTTGTCTGGACTACCTCAAAAGCTGTCTCTCTCTCTCTCTCTTCAAGCAAACTCTCATGGATGAGTATCTCTGACAATACAGAGGTTAGAAATGGCACCAAACTCAGACTGTTCAGACATAAGCAACAGGGAACAACCTAGTATACACTGAACTGCATATCAAGGGAAAGAAGTATTTGGTTTCTAACAATGGAGGTTGCTTACAGCAGGACACTTTTCTATTTGAGACAGATTGTAAATATACCCCAAGTTCCAGTTCATAGTGTCCAAGACAGGCCAAGGTATTTGGCACAAATGCATCTTCCTGGGAACACATTGAACAAGAACTTCTATTTAAAAAATAAATATAATAAGCATAATTAGTCTTGTGCTGCATATTGCACAAACCTTATGTAGCTAAATGTGGCAGCTCCCTGGCTCTACCGTAAGTTAAGGATCCGTCAGAAAATGAACCAGATATGCATTTGCAGGAGACTGCTTACCAATAGAATGTAGTGGGACATGTGCATCATGCCCAGCAGATGCCAGTTTACAAAGAAGGGGAAGGGGGAAAGCAATTGCTTTCTTGGTAGCACTGGAAATAAAGAAATGTGGGAGGAAGAGCCTAGCAAAAGCATGAACTGGGAAACAAAACATACGTCATGGCTGTCCATGGATCCACACATACTGGTTTTGTGCCTGCCAATGCTCTATTTCAAACTTTCCAAACCTAAGACCTTTGTGGGTGTGTTTCTGCTTAGAGATTATCTGATCTTATCTTCAGATACATACTAGTAAAATTTAACTTCCATCTCTAGAAAATAGAGGGACAAGATGCTTCCTCGAAGAACTAATTTCAGTGAGAAGATTCGTAAGTAGGAGGGGATCCTCATGCTTTGACATTAATTTCAATCACATGCCTTTTTAGCCACAGAATCCTGAAATCCAACATTTTGTACTGCAAACTTGCACAAATATAAATTTAGTAAGAATGAATTGAATAAAATCTTTAATTTTGTGCTCTTGAGGGGACAGAGATGGTGATACTGGTGATACTGGAGTTTTCTTTTAATAAGAACACTCTTTTGCTATGTTTTTACTAACTGAGCCAACAGTTTTAAGCTGAAACATCAGCTGAAGTGGATGCTGAAAAATTCCCACTACCCTTAGCAATTGGGCTACTATAAATAAACATGATTTTTTTTAATGGTTGGGAGTAAAAGATAAGATGGCTGCATATACTTTGTATTCCTCTAGCTGTATAGTGAATGCAGTTTTTGAATTCATATACTTTGTTGTTTATTCGTTCAGTCACTTCCGACTCTTCGTGACTTCATGGACCAGCCCACGCCAGAGCTTCCTGTCAGTCGTCAACACCCCCAGCGCCCCCAGGGATGAGTCTGTCACCTCTAGAATGTCATCCATCCACCTTGCCCTTGGTCAGCCCCTCTTCCTTTTGCCCTCCACTCTCCCTAGCATCAGCACCTTCTCCACGGTGTCCTGTCTTCTCATTATGTGGCCAAAGTATTTCAGTTTTGCCTTTAATATCATTCCCTCAAGTGAGCAGTCTGGCTTTATTTCCTGGAGGATGGACTGGTTTGGACTTCTTGCAGTCCAAGGTACTCTCAGAATTTTCCTCCAACAAATTCATATACTACATCCCCCAAATAAGAAGTTTTGCTAGTGGTCAGCAATAATTCAGGAAAGAACCGATAATCTCCTTCCAAAAGCATATTCACACAATACAGTGGATAAGGAAACAGCATTTCATTCTGGAATCCAAAGAAACAGAAACATGGAGGACAATGGTTGTCCACAAAAGGAAAGATGCTCTAATAATAGATTTCCAGAGGGAATGGAGAGAAGGTTGTGGTCATCTCCTCATCTGATAGAAGACTGAGCAAAAACAGATTTTCTTTTATCAGAAACAGCCCTGCGGGAAAGCAAAATGTATTGAAGAGGCAAATGAAATCTTTTCCAATTTCAGCCCAAAGAAGCATAAACAAGAATGCAGGTCAGGAGATATATCCCCTCACCAAGCAATTCTGGCAGTGGGTTTAAAAATCTTTGTTCCCATCATTAGAGAGACTGGATGAATGAATAACTGCAGGGTTTATATCACCACAATTTGCAAGTCATCAAAGAACGCATGCATATGCTGTTTTCTCTTGGTAGGGATGAAAGATAATTTCATTGGAAAGCAGCGTCTGAATGGCAGGTGTCCAAAACAGTTCTCTGGATCAAAAGCCACTATGAAGGTTATTATTATTTTCTTTTATCAAACCAGTGCAATTTACAAACTTATTAAAATCAAACTTGGATAAGTGATTTAAATAATGCTTACTAATGTAGATGACTGCATTTGATTAATGGCCAGAAGGGAGTAGTATCAAAAATAATTTCAATCTTCTTGATAGGTGAAATCTACGGTAAGATAAAACCAATCCTATTTTCATTTTGATCATTTGCTCAGTATGGTAATGTCCTAGAAATGTCATTTTATGGGCTCCAACTTATATCTGCGGGAAGACAGACAGCTTCAACAAAATTGAAGACAACTCAGTTGAAGGTTGGAAAAAAATGGAATCTTGAACTGGAGGCATAGTGTGCATTTTTAAGTATAGAAAGAAAAGAAAAAAGAAAATAAAACACAGTAAGAAGAGCAGAGCTTGCTCTGAAGAAATTCTTCATGTGAAGACTGTCTACTGAGGCCATATCACTGCATCCTATTAGTGTCCCTCTGCCCCAATTTATTTTCTCAAATGAAAAAAGCAAAATATTTATGTAGGAAAAAATATGTATTTGGAGATGTCACACAAGTGGGATTAAAACAGTTGTGACCTGACTGAGCTTACCCTGATCTGATTTCATAAGAAAATTTGCAGATTAACATTCAGACCTTGGACTACAACCAGGAAGGTCAAAGCAGATAGTCCTATATTTACAAATCCATAGTGGCTGAAGTGTGAATTAGCAGGACTGGAGTGGTTGATACAGGTGATGGGTAAACATTGTGCTTTGTGTATTATGCTCCAGAGCCACCAGGCTTATACACCAGAAAATCAGTTATGGAGTTGAACATTACAGTTTACAAAGCTTTCAGTCTCTATGATTCTAAGAAAATGTACCCTGAAGATCACTAGACCTTCTGTCAACACACTGTATCACTCATAGAGACATTAGGAGGACTCCCACAAGTGCCAGCAACCACCAAATATAATATCCTCAATGTCCTTTTGTGTTTATAACAAAATGTATTACTTATTTTCAAGTTCCATCTGGAATGGCTGGTTGACAGAAGATTGCACTTTGTCTCTGTACCTCTTTTACTACAAGTTATAAATCACTTCAAACCATGAGTGTATAGATAACAAAACAAGTGAGTTTGCCATATGTCATGAAACATTAAGGCTGACATTCTGCTGCACTCAGCATAGAACTGTGGATACTGAGGCATCATTTGGAAATAAAAGATCCTCCTGATGGTGATTCAAGTGACATCACAAAAGTGAAAGCAGAACCTGCTATCATGGATCAATATCATGAGAACAAAGGTAAAATCTCTGATAGAAATAGTTGCACGATGATCATGCTTTAATAATCATTGTTGAGATCAATTTTGGAGGTCCCTTCTAAAATTAAATTGTTGCTTTAATAACTGCATTAGTAGTGCCAACAGAAATGTCTTTGTTTCCTTTTAACTCCTAAAGAAAGGAGAAATCACTGGATTTAAGTGGCTGTGAAGGGAAGTTTTCATCCAACTTGCACACAGGGGTGGATTCCCTGAGTATTTCCTAAGAAGTAAAAAAGAGATAGAGACAGCAGCACCAGCCACATTTATAACCTAGGAAGAGCTGTGCTAGATCTGAATCAAAGGTCTCTAGGTGGGTGAATTATTTATTTACTCTTTTTGGTTAAAAAAAGTGAACAACATTCAGTAAATTGAATCCTGTTGTATAGGCTGCAAGAGAACTCTCCAGGTATAAGTTTACTAATTCAGTGAGCTCCTAAGTTTCAGTTCAATATATACTGCCTATACATATTGACCTGGAATCCAGTCCCACAGAAAGTCAGCAGAACTTTCCACCAAATAGAGATGAACAAGATGTGCTGTGGCTGAATGGGAATGCCAAGAAGTAGCTCCCTTGCAGTTAGTGCAAAGTAGTGAGTAAGATATTGAAGTGAGGCTGGGAAGACTCAGGATCGAGTCCTTAAGTGTTACTTACTGTGCTAGTTTTTATCATTTATCCTTTTACCATACATTATAAGGCTGAAATGAGGTTGGAGCCACCTTGGAAAGATAGAGGAGAGACAGGTACAAATGCAACTAATAAATACATTAAGCTCTTGGATTTGCTTTGATTCAGAACATATTACCTCCCAATGGATTATTGTAATGCACCCTACATGGGGCTGCCCTTAAATAGCATTTGGAAGCTATAGCTGGTGTCTGTGAGTTCTAGTCCCACCTTAGGCCTGAAAGCCGGCTGGGTGACCTTGGGCCAATCCCTCTCTCTCAGCCCAACTCACCTCACAGGGTGGCTGTTGTGGGGAAAATAGGAGGAGGAAGGAGTATTTGGTATATGTTTGCACACCATGTGTTATTTATAAAAATAACTGCCCAGAGTCCCTTTGGTGGTAGGAGATGGGCGGCGACAAATTTAATTAATAAATAAATAAAGGTGGATAGAAAATAAACAAACAAACAAATAAATAAAATGAGGTGGTGTAGGTAGTTATGTGTGCTCCTTGAGCAGCACATGTTGCACCTCTGCTCCGTGAGCTGTATTGGCTCCCAGTGTGCTTCCAGGTGCAGCTCAAGGTGCTGGCCATGTCCTATAAAGCTCTACATGGCATGGGAGCAGGATATTTGAGGGACTGCCTCTCCCCAGTTATATCTACCGGTCCCATCAGATCCAGCAGGAGAGGCATGTTACGGGTCCCGTCTGCTAAGGACCCAGGAAGAGAGCCTTTTCTGCCATGGCACCCACACTTTGGAACATTATTCCCTGGACCTTAGATGGGCCCTGGCCCTTCAAGGCCTTTAGAAAGGGCCTGAAGACTTGGCTTTGCCATCTTGCCTGGGAATCTGGTAGTGGTGGTGTGGAGTCTGCAAAATGGCTGTATTGTTGTAAGTTGGACTGCACTCTCGCAGATTACGTTTGTTATAGTTTTAATGGTTTAATGGTTTTTATTGTTTTAATGGGTTTTGTTGTATGATTTGGGGGGTGGGTTGTATTGTTTTTTGTGCTTTAAGTTTGTGAGCCGCACAGAGTTAAGTGTGTGAGATGGGTGGCTATGTAAATTGAACCAAAAGACAAATAAACAAACTCAAGTCCAAGCCCTCGCATGAGTAATCACTGCTTACAAAAGAGGCAAACAGACAAACAACCCACTCAGTCCAACAAACGACCTGACATAGACAGGTGAATCTAGTCCCTTGGGATTTACCACCTGAACGTTGCTTCTAGTTTTATACCCCTGAGCTGCCATATTAGTTCTTTATCATCCCAGAAGAAGACAAGTGCATCAGTTTTAGGTGAAGCTGTTGTTGTCATTGTCAACTAGTATTTCACTTGTTTTATTTTCTGCATGTAGAGTTTTCTATATGTTCTGTATGGTCCTTTGGAAGGTTTCCAAAGAAACCAACATTTGCTGAGTACTGAATGTTGCAAGTTCTTGATGCTGATTCTGACTTATACCTTTCCTTTCCTCCAGAAGCTTACAGGCAGATTCCATAGTACTCCCTCCTCCAAAGGTATTATTGTTACAATTTAAATGCTTTAAATTGATTGCAGTTTGCCTCAAGGCTCCCACCTGGAACACAAGGCAACTCAGAAAGGGAGAGGTATTGCACCCACCTACTGTTTATGATCTTTCTTCAGATTATGTCTTGGGACCTATATTTGCTGCCTGTTGTTTTTATTCAGTCGTTAAGCCATGTTGGACCCTTCGTGACCCCATGGACCATAGCATGCCAGGCCTTCCTCTCCTCCACTGTCTCCCGGAGTTTACTCAAATTCATGTTCATTGCATCGGTGATGCTATCTAACCATCTCATCCTCTGCTGTCCCCTTCTTCTTTTGCCTTCAGTCTTTCCCAGCATCAGGGTCTTTTCCAGTGAGTCCTCTCCTTGCATTAGGTGGCCAAAGTATTTGAGTTTCAGCTTCAGTGTCTGTCTTTCCAATGAGCAGTCAGGGTTGATTTCCTGTAGGATTGACTGATTTGACCTCCTTGCAGTCCAAGGGACTCTTAAGATTTTTCTCCAGCACCACAGTTCGAAAGCATCAATTCTTCAGCACTCAGCCTTCCTTATGGTCCAACTTTCACAGCCATACATTACTACCAGGAAAACCATAGCTTTGATTATATGGACATTCGTTGGCAAGGTGATGTCTCTGCTTTTTAATATGCTGTCTAGGTTTGTCATAGCTTTCCTCCCAAGGAGCAAGTGTCTTTTAATTTCAAGGCTGCAGTCACCGTCTGCGGTGATCTTGGAGCCCAAGAAAATAAAATCTGTCACTGCTTCCATTTCTTCCCCTTCTATTTGCCAGGAAGTGATGGGACCAGATGCCATGATCTTAGTTTTTTTAATGTTGAGTTTCAAGCCAGCTTTTGTGTTGGCATTACTTGTTTCTGCTTGGAAAGTAATCTGCAGAGATAGCAAGGTATCCATGGTAACAAATCATTTTCTTAAGTGTTTGGCAGGGTGAAAAGGTCAGGCCTCAAGTGGTTAACAAGGTTTAAGTGTCCAAATGACCTTATATGGGAAACTGAAACCACCCTCCACTTCCTTGCTTAATTTGCATTTAAATAAGCCAGTTCTGCCAGCTCCTTGCTTCTTTCTTGCTTGCCTTGCTTCTTGAAACTCAGCAGCCTCTCTTTCTGATCAGCACACTTGGATATCTGCGTGTACTTGTAAATATGCTCTTTTGTATTTAAGAAGCTTTTGAGCCCATCCAGAGCTCTGGATGAGGAAACTGTTTATGTTCTATATTTTCTTTGAATACAATTATTTTTTGCTGAAATGCCTGGTGTCTTTTTTCTGATCTCTTGGGCCAAACACTTTCCAGCACTCTGCACAAACTCCAACATTTTGCACTCTCCTCTTTCACCCTCATCAAGAGGCTCTTTAGTTCCTCTTCACTTTCTGCCATTAGGGTGGTATCGTCCACATATCTCAGGTGTTGATATTTCTCCTGGCAATCTTAATTCCCGCTTGTGATTCATCCAGCCTGGCATTTCTCATGATGTACTCTGCATATAAGTTAAATAAACAGGGTAATAAAATACAGCCTTGTCATACTCCTTTCCCAATTTTGAACCAATCGGTTGTTCCATGTCCGGTTCTAACTGTTGCTTCCTGATTCTCAGGAGACAGGTAAGGTGGTCCGATACTCCCATCTCTTTAAGGATTTGCCACAGTTTGTTGTGATCCACACAATCAAAGGCTTAAGCATAGTCAATGAAGCAGAAGTAGATGTTTTTCTGGAACTCTCTTGCTTTCTCCATGATCCAGCGAAAGTTGGCAATTTGATCTCTAGTTCCTCTGCCTCTTCAAAACCCATATTTGCTGCCTACCAGCTAACAATATGAGTTGGTGCCTTTGGGAAGCCTTATATCTTTTTGTGGCATCGTATCTGTGATGATGCTTTCACACATGCAAGTCAACACTCATTAAATAACCAGGATTAGCTGTAGTGTTCTATTTGGGGAAAAGGCCTCCCATCAGGTTGGGTCATCATGAAGTGAAACTCATGGAGAAGGATATCTGTGCAATAGGTACAGCATAAACCCCGGCCATTTCCTTGTGTTTCTGCTCATAGGTCTTTGTTTTCTACGATCAGCCCTGCAGTTCCTACCTGTGGCTGGCCATATGAAACCAAGTGTCAGAAACCGGTGAGGTCCGTGAGAATGATGGGAATGAAGAGTTGTTATTTTATACCCGGCAGGCTCTGTGTTGGAAATACAAATCTAGGAGCCTCATAACCATGAAATGTTATGATAAGAAAAGCTCCTTGTCATTGATCTTGCTTTCTCTTCCCTCAGCTTTACACATACAAGGCCATCACATATATCAGATAGTGTTTCATTATCTTGCTAGACATGATTGTACTTGAGTAATATATTTTCTAATAAATCGTAGATCTGCCGACCTAGCAGAATATCAATAACTTTGCCTCCCAAGCTCCAGGACTGTTGTGCTGGAGCAACAGTGTTTCATCCTTTGTGCCAGCTTTTTTACAGCCCACAGTGATCAGACATGACAACTCCAGTAAATTGGGGTTTGAGTTGAGCAAGTCAAGATACATCTTCTTTCCCACATACATCTATTTCCAAAAGGTCTTGAAATGGATCTTTGGCCTTTCTTTAGCAAGTAAATGCATGCCAAAAGCACTATTAGCTTCAGGAGATGAGAAATGGACATGTCAAGGTCAGCTGTGGTGTTTTGGAGGGGCAGGTGGGGCCTCAAAGCTAAAAATGGCTCCATAATTGCCACTTGGTTAACAAGCAAGTTTCTAGAAAATAGACCTTCATTGGTCCTTGGGAACCAGTATGCTTTCTGATACTGTAGAACCCTTTGGGAAGAGATTTCATTATTTCTTCAAAGGCCCCAAATGTCAGGCTTGATTTTTAAAATCTGCTTGCTTCAGAAGTTACTTTTCTCAACAAAACTCTTGAGAGTGCATAAATTCTCTGCTTTCTCATCACTCCCTGACATCTGCAATTCTAATTTCTTTATATGTAGGTTCACTTTTTCAGTTTACTGGTAGTTGTGTCAAATGTATTTCAGTCATTGCCTTCTTTGCAAGGCCTATCAACATTTTCTAGCACCTCATTTGTAGAACTGATTGCCGAGGAAGTCTGCAATGGGCAGGGCTGTTTGTTTTTCGTACTAACAAATAGTGATGGACAAAACTTTTTTCCTTGGTTCTCCTCCAATTTGCTCAAAAGAAGCTGCACAGTTCAGTTTCAAATTGGGAAATAGCTCCATTTGTTTTTAGCTAATCAGAATTCAACAATCAGATTTGTTCATGTCGTCAGTCAAGGGTATTACTAAGTCTAGTCCCTTCCCCAAGTCTATACATTTCCTACTCATTCAAAGCTTGACAATGTGGCTGAATGTCCCAAGCTGGATAAATT
The DNA here is from genome assembly GCF_035149785.1 of Candoia aspera. Lineage (NCBI taxonomy): Eukaryota > Metazoa > Chordata > Lepidosauria > Squamata > Candoiidae > Candoia > Candoia aspera. The sequence continues at coordinate 179,957,226 of NC_086153.1, forward strand.
AATGTGAAAAATATGGTAATTATTAACTGAAAGTTTATTTATTTATTAATCAAATTCATCACCGCCCATCTCCCAAAAGGGACTCTGGGCGGTTTACAATAAAACATGAATAAAAATATAAAACTGTAAGACACTATAATACACAATAAAATAAATATGATAAAAACCCCGATGGCTGGAAGTTCTCTGTGATTTGCAAGCAGAGCAGGGTCCTTCTAAGAAACTAACCATCCCCAGGAATAGCTACTCTCTCTCCCACCCCAGGCATAATTACAGAACCAGGTCTTTAGCTGTTTCCTAAAGTCCAGGAGGGAGGGAGCCAATCTCACTTCCAGGGGAAGGATATTCCAAAGGGCAGGTGCTATTGCAGAGAAGGCCCGCCTCCTGGACCCCGCCAGATGGAATTCCTTTGCAGACGGGGTCCGTAGCATGCCCTCTCTGCACGACTGGGTGGGACAGGTTGATGTGATGGGAAGGAGACAGTCCCTTAGGTAACCTGGACCCGTGCCATGTAGGGCTTTAAAGGTGATAACCAACACCTTGAATTGGACCTGGAAGCATACTGGCAACCAATGCAGCTCGTGAAGCAACGGGGTGCCATCTGCTGATCTTGGGAAACCCCAGATTGCCCACGTGGCTGCATTTTGCACCAGCTGTAGCTTCCGGATACTCTTCAAGGGTAGCCCCATGTAGAGTGCATTGCAGTAGTCTATATAGGAGATAACCAGGGCATGAGTGACTGTTCTCAGGGCCTCTCGCTCCAGAAAGGGGAGTAACTGGCACACAGCACAAAGTTGCACAAAGGCCCTCCTAGCCACGGCTGCCACCTGCTCTTTGAGCAGGAGCCATGAGTCCAGGAGGACCCCCAAGTTATGCACCGGGTCTGTCTGGGGCAGTGCAACCCCATCCAGAACTAAAGATGGCAATTTCCCAGAAATCAAGGAGCCATTAATCCACAGCTACTCCGTCTTCCCTGGGTTCAGCCTCAGCCTGTTGTCCCCCATCCAGGCCCCCACAGCCCCCAGGCACTCGGAAAGGGTGGCCACAGCATCACTTACTTCACCCGGGATGGAGATGTATAATTGGGGATCATCTGCATATTGATGATACCTCACCCCGTAGTGATAGATGATCTCACCCAGTGGTTTCATGTAGATGTTAAAAAGGAGCGGAGAGAGTACTGAACCCTGCAGCACCCCACAAAGTAGGGACCACGGGTGGGATATCTCGCTCCCTATCAACACCAACTGGGACTGACCCTGGAGGAAGGAGGTGAACCAGTGCAAAATCACGCCGCCCACCCCCAACTCCCTAAGTCGGTGTCATGAGTGCCGTTGAGCTAAAGTCATCAGCGCAATGGCACTCATGACAATGACAAGGAAATAAGTGAAGGGGCACAAGTTAAGTAGCCATCAACCCACAACGACTAACGGCTAACAAACAATAGCTAAACGAATCACGGAGCCACCCAAGCCATCAGCGGCAATACAACGGGGATCGCCCAGCTGAAAGCAATCAGCAGAAGAATGGAAACCTGAGGATGGGCGATCCCGGAAACCCTCAACCAATGGCAGGGCAACACATGGGACAAAGGGGGGTGACGTGTCCGAGAGCGAGGGGGCGCTGACCGGCGCGGGGTATTTAAACCCCGCACCGGCGCGCTCCTGTCACTCTCAGCTTTTTTCTACCAACGTTGTACCTACCCTGAAATAAACCAGAACCTGCTTTGCAAACCAGCGTCTGAACGTTATTCAGAGGTAGGCAGCGCATGACATAAAGCTGAGAGTCATAAACTCAGCCTCGCCGAGCCCCACCGGACGACAACGAGCCGCGGGAGGAGTAGACGGCGAGAAGACCAGCAAGATGAGGCCGGAACGGCGCGGGCAAGGAGGGCGAGCCGCGCGGCAAGAGACAGAGGAGGACCGACCGAGGCCAGAGGCACCGCGGACTCCCGGAGCCATGGACGCCCACCCCACCCGACCCGAGCCTCAGCTCCAACCCCAAGGGGAGATGGCGACGGAGGCAACCCGACCGCGGGAGGGAGCAGCACGACTTCCGAAACCAGTGGAGGACCCCGCGCCCCACATCGCACCCCAGCAACGGGCGTGGAGCGACAGCCCCACGGTGCTCAACACGGAGGAGGACGACGGAGACACCCATCAGACGGAGGAGGAAGCGGACCCGCGGCGGAGGGACGATGAACCCCACCGGCAACCCACCCCCGAGGACGCGCCAACGGAACCGGCCCCAGCGGCGGCGCGGGCTGTGGACGAGGAGGCACGAGCTGAACTCGCGGCCATGCGGGCTCAGCTGACGGAACTCCGGACCATGCTCCAGGCGCTTATGCCCCCCACGCCACCCAACGACGTCCCCGCACAAGCCCACACCTCGAGCGAAGCACCGAACCCACACGGGCCAGCGGAGAGCCAGCAGACGGCACAGGCGGCCGACACCACACCCCGGGAAGCGAGAGGCGGGGCCGCACAAAACGCCCGGGCCCCAAAGGACTTCCCCATCTTCTTCGATGGGACCCCCTCAAAACTCTCGTTTTTCATTACCAACGCTAGGGAGTTCATGGGGAGGCACGGACACTCCTATGACTCCGAGGCCGACAAGATCGCCGCCGTGGCGATCAAACTCCAAGACAGGGCGGCGGACTGGTACGTCCAACTGTACGAGTCCAGCTCCCCCGCCCTCGCCACCTTCCCTGCTTTCATCAAAGAGATGAAAGACTACTTCGAAGACCCCCTAGCTAAAGTACGGGCGAAAAGCGCACTCCAGAGACTTAAACAGGGCACACGCACGGTCCCTGACTACGCCCTGGAGTTCAAAGCCCTCGCGGGAAAGGTCTGCGACTGGTCTGAGACCACCCTGCTGGAAATCTTCAAAAGGGGGCTCAACCGCGACGTTCTCCAATGGGCCCTCTACCGCGACGACCCAGAAACGTTACACGGGTGGATCCACCTCGCGGGGAGAGCCGAACACGCGCACCGCACCTTCCTTATGACAACCACGGAAGACACAAACTATGTCGGGAAAAAGGTACCCGCACCACACGGGGGGATGGCCGGCCCCATATACCCAAAAAAGAGGTTCAACCGGGAGCCCTGCGGGAAGTGTGGCAAATTAGGGCACAAGACGGCGGATTGCTTCGCCAACCGACCGCCGACCAGCGCGCCCAAGCCCGCCCCGAAAATTAGCCCCAAACCACCCAACCCGGGGCCGCCCCCTCACCGCCGAATGACCGTGGCCACAGCGACACCGGAAGAGGGCTGGGACGCGTACTGGGGGGAAGAGGACAATACCGACCCCGACCAGCCGGCGGGAAATGCTCCCCGCCTGCTCTGAGACGCGTGGCGAGGCAGGCGGGGGGACAGCAACGCGGACCACCTCAACGAAACGACAAAAGCTCCGTAATAATGGCAGCAATCCAACTCTCTGCCGGCAACGGAGCCACCACGGCCGCGGCACTAGTGGACTCGGGGTGCTCAAAAAACCTCATCCACCCCGACCTAGTCGCCAAACTCGACCTCCGCTGCTTCCCCCTCCCCACGCCGCTGGCATTCCACCAGCTGGACGGCTCTACAGCGGGAGGGAAACCAGCCACGCTACAAACCGAGCCAGTCACCCTGCAAATGGGCACTCACACCGAGCGCACATCGTTCGTAGTCACGCCCATCGGACGGCCCATTGCAGTCCTGGGGATGCCATGGCTCGCGAAAAACAACCCGCGGATCAACTGGGCGACCCGCACCTTCACATTCGGCGACGGCGAGTATCGAGCACCAGCACCAGCTGGCAAAAGCAACCCCACGGTAGGACGAGCGGAGGCGACCACACAAGACAACGCCGCTACCACAGCAGACCTACCAGAACAATACGCCGACTTCTCCGAGGTCTTCGGAGAGGCAGAGGCAGACCAACTACCCCCCCACCGCAAGACGGATTGCCGGATCGACCTACTGCCCGACGTCCCCCTACCTAGACCAAAGATCTATTCGATGACCCCGAAGGAGATGGCAACCCTCCGGGAGTTCATCGATAAAAACCTAGACAGGGGATTCATAGAGCCAGCATGCTCACCGGTCGGAGCCCCCGTCTTATTCCGGGAGAAGAAAGACGGGACCCTACGGCTCTGCACCGACTACCGGGGCCTAAACGCGGCTTCCCTGTCCAACAAATACCCCTTACCCCTGGTAAAGGACATGCTCGCCCACCTCTCCACGGGCAAAGTCTTTTCCAAATTGGACCTTCGCGAGGCGTACTATCGCATCCGAATCAGGGAGGGGGACGAATGGAAGACGGCGTTTAACTGCCCCCTAGGCGCCTTCCAGTACAAGGTACTGCCCTTCGGACTCGCGGGGGCCCCTGGGGTGTTCATGCAGCTCATCAATGAGGTACTGCATGAACATCTGTTTAAAGGGGTCCTGGTCTACATCGACGACGTCCTCATTTACACAAAAACACACGAGGAACACGTAACCTTAGTCAGGCAAGTCCTCGACAAGCTCAGAAGGGCGCAGCTCTATGCAAAGCCTACAAAGTGCGAGTTTCACAAAGAGCGCCTAGACTATTTGGGGTATCGAATCTCCGGGGATGGCATCGAAATGGACCCCGCAAAAGTCGAAGCGGTGCTAAACTGGGAGCGGCCCCGCAACAGACGGCAACTACAGAGCTTCCTGGGATTCGCGAATTTCTACAGGTCCTTCGCCCGGGGGTTCGCTGAGATAGCCCTCCCCTTAACGGACCTCCTCAAAACCAAAGGGGTGGGGGACACCCGACGCGCCAAGAACCCAGGCACAGTGCTGAATTGGACTCCCGCGTGCCAGACCGCATTCGACAAGCTGAAAGCGCTGTTCACGACGGAGCCAATCCTTGCACACCCGGACCCAGAACGGCCGTTCGTGGTCCAAGCCGACGCCTCAGACTTCTCCCTGGGAGCCATCCTGCTACAAAAAGACTCCACGGGGCTCCTGAAACCATGCGCCTACCTGTCAAGGAAGTTCTCCGAGACAGAGAGGCGATGGCACGTCTGGGAGAAAGAAGCCTTCGCGGTGAAATCGGCACTAGAGACATGGCGTCACCTACTCGAGGGAGCCACCCAACCATTCGAGGTCTGGACGGACCACCGGAACCTCGAGGCCCTACGAACGCCCAGACGCCTTAGCCCAAAACAGGTCCGATGGGCCCAATTCTTCAGCCGCTTTGATTTCCAGCTGAAGTTCATGCCGGGCAAGAAGAACTTCCTGGCCGACGCCCTCTCCCGGCTGCCCCAAGACGAAGAGCCCGCCCCAGACACCATTGGGACGGTCCTATCCGCCTCGCAACTGGGAATGGCCGTGACCACCCGAAGCGGCGCACGGAGGCAGCTCGACGCTACGGCGCAGCCGATGGCGGGACAACCGGCGACGGAAAGAAGCCAACCGCAACTACCAGGGGGAATGCGCACGGACCTCGCCGCCGCCCTCAAAACCGACCCCTGGTTCCTGGCAAACCCCGACAAGGTAACGATGGCGCAAGACCTGGCATGGGGGGAAGGCAGAATCTACGTCCCGGACTCGCAACGCCAGGCGATCTTGCATAGGTCACACGACGCCAAGCAAGCGGGACACTTTGGGTTCCTCAAGACCCTACACCTAACACGGCGCCAATTCTGGTGGCCCGCGCTCAGGCGAGACGTAAAAACCTACGTGGCGTCCTGCCCAACGTGCGCTAGGGCCAAACGGGCACCAGGCAAACCCGCGGGGCTATTGCAACAGGTGGCAGAACCCTCCCGCCCATGGGAGGAAATCTCTATGGATTTTATAGTGGACCTCCCACCCAGCCAGAAGAAAACGGCCATTTGGGTGGTGAAGGACTACTTCTCAAAGCAGGCCCACTTCATCCCCTGCACGTCGGTCCCATCCTCACAACAACTAGCCAAACTCTTCCTCATCCACGTGTACAGGCTACACGGATGTCCCGCACGTGTGGTGACCGACAGGGGCACACAGTTCACCTCCAAATTCTGGCGGGCCTTCCTGAAGCTGACGGGGACCCAACAGGCCCTATCTACGGCTTGGCATCCGCAGACGGACGGAGCCACTGAGGTTCTTAATGCCACCTTAGAGCAATTTATACGATCATATACGAACTACCACCAAGACGACTGGGCTGAACTGCTCCCGTTCGCCGAAGTCGCATACAACAACGCCGTCCACACGAGCACGGGGAAAACCCCGTTCGAAGTAGTCTCGGGGCGCGACTTCGTCCCCATACCGGAGCTACCTCAACCCCCGGAACCACAGGTGGACGCCAGCGACTGGGGACGGAAGATCGCGGAAGCATGGCCAGTAATCACGGCGGCGCTGAAGGAGGCACAGGCTGCTTACAAAGAGCAGGCCGACAAGCACCGGCGCCAACAACCGACGTTCCAGGCGGGGGATATGGCCTATCTCTCCACCAAGTTCCTAAAGTCAACCCAACCCTCGAAAAAACTGGGGCCTAAGTACATCGGGCCGTTCCGAGTCACGCAAATAGTGAACCCGGTAGCAATACGCCTGGACCTGCCACACAACCTCCGGAGACTCCACCCGGTGTTCCATACCAGCCTCCTAAAACCGGCAACCACCTCCCGATGGCACCCAAGCACGCCACAGCCCGCACCGCTAATGATCGACGGGCAACACCACTTCGAGATCAGGGACATCCTCGACTCCCGCAAGCAATGAGGAACTCTACACTATCTGGTCAGGTGGAAACACTTCCCCCACCCGGAATGGGTGGCGGCGCACAACGTTAACGCGCCTGACCTGACCAGAGCATTTCACCGGGCATACCCCGACAAACCGCAATCAAGGTCAGCAAAACCAACCCCCCCCGCGCAGGCCCCCCCCCGCCTCCCGTGCCCCAAGGGAAAGGGCCCCCCCCAAGCCCGCGACTTGGGTGGACCTTCCCCCCCCGGGACTCACTCCCCCCGCCCCGGGCCCACGGGGTGGTGACAAACGATCGCCAGCACCCTCCCCCCGCCCCCCGGCCGCGGGGGAGTGGCAAGCAAGTCAACAGGGCAACCTGGGGGCAACGCCCAGGAGACACAACAAAGGCGACGCACTCTAAATAAGAAAAGAAGGGCCCTACCTGGAGCTGAGCAGCACCCGACCAGCCACGCCTCTCGCCTCGCTGAACTGAGCCAAACAAACAGGGTGTGGTTGGAGCATGCGCACGCCAGGTCAGAACCCGAGCATGCGCACCATGGACACACCCTGGGAAGGCACGTGGTAGAGGGAGGAGCAAAGGGAGGGGCGACAACTACTCCGGCGGGAACTTTAAAAAAAAAAAAATAAAAAAAAAAATGTGGCGTTTTGACAGCTCCACGGGGAAAACCAAGAAAACCGGGGGAGAACACTATTCGAAAAGGGGGCAGTATGTCATGAGTGCCGTTGAGCTAAAGTCATCAGCGCAATGGCACTCATGACAATGACAAGGAAATAAGTGAAGGGGCACAAGTTAAGTAGCCATCAACCCACAACGACTAACGGCTAACAAACAATAGCTAAACGAATCACGGAGCCACCCAAGCCATCAGCGGCAATACAACGGGGATCGCCCAGCTGAAAGCAATCAGCAGAAGAATGGAAACCTGAGGATGGGCGATCCCGGAAACCCTCAACCAATGGCAGGGCAACACATGGGACAAAGGGGGGTGACGTGTCCGAGAGCGAGGGGGCGCTGACCGGCGCGGGGTATTTAAACCCCGCACCGGCGCGCTCCTGTCACTCTCAGCTTTTTTCTACCAACGTTGTACCTACCCTGAAATAAACCAGAACCTGCTTTGCAAACCAGCGTCTGAACGTTATTCAGAGGTAGGCAGCGCATGACAGTCGGTCCAGAAGGATACCATGGTCGATGGTATCGAAAGCCACTGAGAGGTCAAGAAGAGCAAGGATGGATGCACTGCCTCCATCCCGCTCCTACCAGAGGTCATCCATAAGTGTGACCAATGCCGTTTCCATCCCATAACTGGGCCTGAAACCTGACTGAAAGGGGTCTAGATAATCCGTTTCATCCAGAATCCTCTGGAGCTGCAAAGCCACCACTTTTTCCACCACCTTCCCCCAAAAGGGGAGGTGGGAGACTGGGCGAAAATTGTCCAGTATAGTAGGGTCCAGCGATGGTTTCTTGAGGTTAATACTGAAAGTTCCATTGTTTGGTTAGTTCTGGCATGACAGATATGTCCATGCATTTTTAACAATGTATATTAAGCTGAGAGCCAGTTTAGTGTAGTGGTGAAGGTATCAGCCTAGAAACTGGGAGACTGTGAGTTCTAGTCCTTCCTTTGGCACAAAGCCAGCTGGGTGACCTTGGGCCAGTCACACTCTCTCAGCCCTAGGAAGCAGGCAAGGGCAAACTACTTCTGAAAAACCTTGCCAAGAAAACTGCAGGGACTTGTCCAGGCAGTCTCCAAGAATTAGACATGATAGAATGGATTAAAAAAAAATTAAGCCACCCAAAGTGTCATAGAATATTGTGAAAACTTTTTCCAGAATTGTTTCAGGTTTTTTTTTCAATAGACTTAATGATGAATATAGCTGAAAGGAACTGAAGGGGAATGACATCTAGAAGTCTACAGGTTTCCCAAACCTGTTATAAACAATAGTTGGAATATTTCCAAAAAGTAATCAATAATGTGATGTTTCACATGTTCACTCTATCTTATTCTGTGAGATGGCATAACCACTGTCTCTTTAACAAGTATTATTAAAAGGTATTATGGAGTCCTTGGTGCTCTCTGAGCTTGGTTGTTTTGTTGCAGATGTTTCATTACTGACTAGGTAATATTATCAGTGCTAGTAAGGGTGGGGTTTGCTCCCTGTTTATATACAGTAGCTTGCCCTGCCAGTGATGGTGGGGGTATAGTTTTCTTCTTGGTAGTTCCTTGATTAGGGTATTGTTTTCTGCTTGATTGTTTGTCTGGTGTTGATCCTTGCTTATCTGGGTATTGGATGTTGGCAAGGATGTATTTTGGTCTTTTTGTTTCCTTCTTAGCTTTGTTAATTGTCTCTTTTGAATTGTGTGTAAATGTGCTTTATTTCTACATGTCTATTGATGGCTGATTTGTCAGAATGCTAAGCTTCCAGGAATTTTTGGATTTAGCTGGGTCTAATACTTAGTTTCCCAGTTGAAACTATGGTTGAGTCTGTCCATGTGTTGTAAGATTAAGAAGTTTTTATCATGTCTTCTGACTGCTAGTTGGTGTTCATGGATGTGCTCAATTAGCACATGGGATAGCTTGGAAAGATACAGGTAGACCTTGTTATCCATGGCCTCATTATGTGTGGATTTGCATATCCATTGCTGATAAATATAGATCAGAACTCATTGTAAGTGGAGACTGGTATGTTGGAACCAGCTGGCTAGTGACATTGTGCCAGAGAGGTTGGCTTGCCTGGGGCTTTGAAGTGGCTTCTCAGTCCCCCTGGGTCTCAGTTGGCACTCCTGGAGTGGGACTGTGGCAATGACAGCACCTTGCTTTCTCTCTCCCCAACAGGATGGATTGGTTGGTTCAATGCTGGTATCCCTTTGGGTCTCATGTCTGCTGGATGTCTGGTCATAAGAATCAGTGACCTAGGACTGCAACAGAAGGGAGCTAGAAGAGCAGATGTAGGGCTGGGTGGGCATGGAGAGGGGAAGACAGATCACTCTCTGCATTTTGGCTTACTAGCACCTCCCTACCCTGTAGTGAAGGAGTACCTATTAGATTGGTCCGCCTCAGATGACTGATGAACTCTGTGTAGTTCCAGAGAGAACTTGGGGGTTTTCCTGAGGACCTGATGGTTGGTTTGGCTGAGGCTTAGCCACTCACTGGAATGGGCATATGACAAAGGCCTAAGACCAGATTGCTCCTATGAGACCTCTCACTATGCATCTATCCTGGGATGTTCCTTGGTTTTCTAAACTTAATATCCAACTCTGTGTCCACATATAGTCATCCAGCAGTTCTGTTTTAAAGTGACCTATTCCCTGCTGGGCAAGAACAAGTTACAGGACCAATTATAGAGCTGATGTGAGGAATGTTCTGGGCATCTTGCAGATAAAGTTGCTAGGGTTCACTCAGAGTTAAACTCCAATGGGCAGCTCCTATCAAGGGGATGGAAGCAAGGTCTTGTGTGATGAACTGGGATGAATTTGAATGAGTTACTCTTGTTGAGGTATACAGGATCCTGAGGTCTGCTAACCTGACAACATGTTCATTAGATCCTTGTCCCACCTGATTGGTGAAGCCCACCTGAGAGGTGACAGATTGTTGGGCTCATGCTGTAATCTCAGCTTTGCTGTACCCAGTGGAAGGGGGTGGTCCCTGCTGCCTTGAAGGAGGCAGTGGTGCACACCCTCCTCAAGATACCTTTGCTGGACCCAAATTTACTGGACAATTTTCATTTGGTCTCCAATCTTCTCTGCTTAGGGAAGGTTGTTGAGACACAGCTTGGACATAGGGTGGGGATAAAATTGATTGTGCTTGTCAATTACCATTTGCAGACCTTGATCTCTCAGTGGCTTTTGATATCATTGACCATGATATCTTTCTGGCCTGCCTGCAGAGATTGGGAGTGGGAGGCATGATGTTGTAGTGATTCTCCTTTCTTTGCAGTCAGGTCCAGTTGGTTTTAACAGGAGGGGAGAGACCAAGCCCAAGGCCCTTGGTGTGTGGGGTACCTCAGGGCTCTATACTCTTGCCCCTTTTGTTTAAGTCTACATGAGGCCACTGGGTGAGGTAATCCACTGGTTTGGGATCAAGTGTCATCATATGAAGATATCCTTCATCTGGCCCCAGACCAACTAGAGAATGCTGTTAAAGTATCTGGAGGCTATGGGGGGCTAGATGGGGAGGAAGAGGCTTAATCTCAACCTTGACAAGACTAAATGGCTGTGGGGTTTTAGATCTCTCGGGACTGGGGATGTGTCATATTTAGCCCTGAATGAGACTGCACTTAACCCTCTGGGATTAGTACACAATTTGAGAGTCTTCTTGGACTTATAGCTCCTGTTCAAGGAGCAGGTGGCAGTGGTGGCTAAGAAGGCCTTTGCATAAATCCATCTTGTGTGCCATTTATGCCATTATCTCGATCAGGAGGACTTCATAGAGTCACTCACACTTTGATCCTCTTGTTCATGGACTTCTGCAATGTACTCTCCATAGGGTCCCCATGAACATCACTCAGAAGCTGCAGCTGATCCAGAATGCAGCAGTACAGGCAATTATGGGTGCATTTTGTCAGGCTCATATAACACCTTTGTTCCATAAGATACCATAGTCGCCAGTAGGCTCCTGGGTGCACCATCCCCCTTGGGATATACCTGGCCCCCACCTGGCCATGTTCAAAAGAGCCTTGAAAACCTGGCTCTTTCCTCAAGCCTTGGATTAGAATGAGTAACAGGTCCTGCATGTTTGATCATCTTTTAATGGTTATTTTTCTTCCAGGACTTCTTTTTTAAATGGTATTATATGATTGCTTGTACTGTATGTTTCCCAGAGTCACTGCTGAGTTGGGAGGCTTTATAAATTACTATATAAATAAAGTACAAATTAGCTGTTGTAAACTATTTTGCATACCTGTGCATTTACTCCATAATTCTGATCCATCTGTCTTTTCCACATGTGCAAAAATTTGCATGCAGCTTCCACTCTTCTCATTTCCAGGCAATCTGCAGCATAATTTTAAAAATTATTATTTCTTCTGAATAAAATATATTGGGAGAGGGGAGATAGAGTATCCTTATTTCTGGTTTTTCTTTGTATTTAGTCGAGAAGGTGGAAGTGGTAGTTAAGTTCATCAGGGGGACACCTGATTGAAGCTAGCTAATCTTTAAAAACTTGCCATCTAATTTGTACCCAGTAAATGTTCCATCTATCTTCCTCCAGTGCCCTGTCTGCCTGTTAAAGACACAGCACCTCCTCTCATTATATACTCTGAGTGGGCTTGTCATGTTATTGTCAAAATTATCCATGGGTAATTTCATTTCATGAATAATTAGTCCATTCTATGTCTCTGCTAAAATGTATAACTTATGTAAAAGCCCAAAGTATCCAGGAATACCTGACCATGATAGAATCAGAAGAAATGTATTTTTCTCTTCCATTTCGGTTCTCTTTAATTTCATTTCAGGTTTACTGAGATAACATTTTCTTTCATGGAGTTCTGCTTCTTATTTTATGAAAAAATAATAACATTATTAACTAGAAAAAACTGCACTGGCTATGATTAGCATGTTATCCAAATGTTTCTTAATGTTGTAGATGCGTATTCCTAGATTGTCAGTTTTGCACTCTGCAGGATGACAGCCATAAGCCCCCAAATATTCACCTTCTGATATACTTGAAACCTAACATGAACCTGGGGCTTTGTACATAAATGGCTATGTAAACATGTCCAGGGAATTGGCCTCTTCACATTGGAATTAAGATATGAAAGCCATAATCTGCATCAGTGGAGAAGATGATAACACCCCCAAACAGGGGCAGCTTCTGATTTAAGGTATAGGATATAGGCTATTTCCTGTGGTGACATAATAGCCATGAGTTTACTGAACTTACTGGTAGATATTGACACCACCATGCTTAGTTTTCCCAAATGCTGTTCTGGAGTGCTGTAGGAAATTGCAAATGCTGATTCATGGCTTCCTGCTGCCAGGAATCATAGAATCATAGAGTTGAAAGGGACCTTGGAGGTCTTCTAGTGCAACCCCCTGCCCAGTGCAGGAATCCTCATTCCATTCTGCATAAATGGTTATCCAGTCTTTTTCTGAAAGCCTCCAGTGATGGAGCACCCACAACTTCAGGAGGCAGGCTGTTCCATTGCTTGAGAGGTCTCACAGTCAGGAAATTCCTCCTTAGTTCAGGTTTGGATGTCTTACTGAAAAGCTTCCACCCATTAGTTCTTGTCCTACCCTTGAGCACCACAGAGAATAAATCTATTCCCTCCTCCCTGTGACATCCCTTCATGTATTGGAAGACCTATCCACAACAGAACACATCTACTTCACCAAACATCATCTGAGAACAAATATTTTAGTGAGTTCTTCTCCTCTACATATGGATATATATATTCTTTTATTTTCTCTAGCTTCTTTACTTTATTTTCCCCTCCCCCATTTATGTTAAACTTCCATGCCTACCAGGGGTGCATTAATGAAATCACACTTTATTTTGGGGATATTAAAGTTAGTAACAATCAGGAGGGATTGTCTTTTAATACTTTGTATCATTCATGGCATCCCCAGCTTTTTGTTTTAAGCTCTAGGACATACAGAGAAGTTTTCATATTAGAGAAACCTACAGAGCAATAGGATTCCCATATTGCACTAAATCATGTTTTGATTAGTCATGGTAGGTTGAATAAACCACAATCAACTTGGTCACATACAATACAACTTATCATTAAGTTATAAATGAACGAAAACTCTCAATGAATGAACCCAACCATGATCAATTCATCACATCCCTTTCCTGCTTGCTAGAGATAAGAAATAAGCTTAGATATCTAAAGGAATGACCTGAACACTCTGGTGCTTTTGCTTTAAAAGCAGACTTCAGAATCAGAGTCCTGTTTACCTACTTCTAGATACTTTCTGAATTCAATCTCTCTTTCCAGCCACCCAGAAGATTTCCTGCTAGCAAGACATGCTGTGAGTCGAAGTCCAACACATCAGAGGGTGAAGGATGTTAATAATGTATGTTTAGATACTTCCAACTCAACGATTTAGTGTCTCTTCATTCTCTGAATGCCACCATTTTGCCATTGCATAATGTAATAATACATTAATGCCGACTTATGTTCTGTGGCTGTGTATGTGAATCAAATAAGACTTTGATATCTATTTGGCAAAAATCTAGTTTTGTGCACCACCCAGAGTTCACTGGAGTTGGGTGGCCAATAAATCTAAACAAACAAACAAACAAACAAACAATATATGCATATAGACATAGTATTTCTGTAGAAATGTCTTCATATAATTTTGGTTTGTTCTCTTAGTTAAAATAATAAGAACTGAATTACTATCTATAAGTCCCAGTTACTCTCCCCCCACCCCCTAAAAGCTTAGAATTGAAGACTCCTGAACTGGCAAACATGATAATATTCTTCACTTGTTGCCTTGGAAGCATCATGTTATCAGGAGTAGCTCCCCCAGATACCTCCTTCAGTGCTTATCAGGTTTCCTGTCTCACCTGCAATTTTTCAAAACAGATTTTTTACATAAAGAAAAATAAACAAGACTTTGATATCTATTTGGCATCATACCTTTTTTGGAGGAACATTTTTAGTCCCACAAAAGATTACATTATGAAGGTAGAGAAAATCCTAGGGGCATGGCTGATAAAGAGGTATTCTGTGACTGATCACACCCATTTTAGCAGCTACGTTATGAATGGGCAATTGTCCCATGGAAGCTATTTTATGATCAGAACTCAGACTTGTGACCATAAGGACACTGCTGGAAAGATGCCTGGAGATTTTCAATGGTCTTTATCGATACAGCAGTTGCTTTGATACTATCAAAGATGAAAGGCTTTGCAGCTTGCCTTTTCTGTTTATAAATAAAGATGTATTTCCACTCTGTAATATTCTTTGCATAACAAAGAAAGACAAAACATTTCTGTAATTTAGCTGACTTGGAGATTGTTTGTACTTAATGGGATAAACTCTTCTCTCATTTTATGTATGGTTCTGGTTTATTTAAGAACCAGAATTAAGCTTCAAGATTTATGAGTGTCAGCCATTAAAACTGTTGAAAATAAAGTATATTAAACAAATGGATAATAATGAGAGAAAGACAACAATGAGTGTGCAAACAAAGCAAATGAGGTTGTTCTCCTTTCCGCTTAAAAAGTTCTTTTAAATAGAAGACAACTCGGAAAAGGATAAGTTGGGAAGAGGGAAGCTTAGAGAAATTACTGTTATATTTCCAAATTTATGTTTTGAAATATAGGTCCCAGAGAATTATCTGGAGGCATGTAATATGGCACTGAAGAGCTCTCCTAGGTGGGAGATGGCCTAAGGATCATATCCCTTTAGGCAGAGATGCAGCTGATAAACATGATAAATCAACAAGATACACTGAATTCCTTAGATCTCTGCTTATGGCCACCACCATATATTCTCTGCTGCACATATATGTGGATTATGAGTTGGATGATTTGAAAGCACTAGGAGGTATTCTGGGGAGCTGTGGGGAGCAGGACTTGCTTCTGAATGAGACAGCCAAGAAGGTTAATTCAGGTGCCAGCTTTGTTATGATGGAGTAAGCTGTAGCTTGGCATTGTTCTGGCACACGGATGCTGTCTTTTTACTGCTAGGTTTCACTACCAATTGAATAATCTTTGTCCCTTTGTCTCTCTAGCCTCTGCCTCAGGAATCTTCACCAAGGCCATTTAGAGCATGAAACTTTAAAGTCAGAAGGGCTGAACTTCAGAATTGCTGAACGGTTATGAAAACTAATAGGTAGTGAGAACAGTTTACATAATATGTGTTCTTGGTTTCAATCAGCCATGAGAATCAAAAGATGCTATACTAGCTAGGGTCCTTGAGCATGTTTATCCTTGTTTAAAATGTAGTCAAAATGTCTTATACTTTAGAAGTGGCAGAGAGACGTCAGAATCAGCTTTCGGCCAGCCTAGAGATTGAGCTGCCTGAGGTGACAAAATGGTCTCCCATTCCCTTTATAGAAGTGGATTACCTTTTATTCAACATGATCATGGACCATCAACCTACATTTTGTTTCCTGTAAGACCCTTTGCTCATCTCTAATTTGCCCTGTCCAAGAATTAAATTAAATTTAAATTAAATTAAATTAAAAGGAGAGTGAATAAAAATTAGGGTGGGTGGGTGGAGAGAGAGATCAGTTTATTTTCAGAAGGTGTGAGGGGGTTCATTCTGTCTTTCTTTAGCTTGCACACACTTGTACACTGTTTGTTGCTAATAAATGTGGCTATTTTCAGCTTGTTAAATCTAGTATACAGTACTGTACTGTGGAAAGATTTGCAAGGAATGCAAGACATCCATTTCAGTTTCAGATGCATTTTTTCCTGGAATTAGAAGGACTGGGAGATGGAAAGGCTGCAATCCATAGTGCCATCAATACCCTGAACAACCATTTCCAACAAGATAAGACATACTGAAGAACTGACAGACTTCCTCAAACCCAATTCCAAAATAACAAGCATCTCCAACAGATCAATTATTTTGAAAAATACAAGCTTTGTATCAGTACTGCACACAACACAAAAATAATTTGCCACAGCCTCCCTTCGAGGGCCTGACTTTCAGTACAGATTTTGAGTTCTCTCTGACAACTGCTGGGCCCCAGAATTTGAAGTGTTAATTAAAGAATGACTGCCGCTGTGCATATTGTGCAACCCCATTGAGTTGAATGCCAAGCTGACAGCATGCAAAAAAAAAAAGGGTGGGGGAGAAAACAGATAGTGGTGAGTTTAAAGACACAGGGAATTGGCACATCTGTGCTGAGAGAAAAACAGAGCTCATGACAGTGATGGATCAGAAAGGTACCTTTGTGCCAAAGCAATGTTAAAAAATTGAATGGGAATGCAGGCTTTTTCTCCAATTGACCATTGGGGTAAGAAGAAAGAGGAGTTCCAAGGAGACAGCTTATTACTCTATTCATGGGTATTTTTTCCAGGGCTTCACAAATTGGCTGGGCCCATAGTACGAGGTGAAAGATCTTTCCAAGCCTAGTGGATCACTTGTGCTCCTTCAAGGCAGATGCTCTTGAGCAGCTTGGCTTGTTATGTCCATTTTGAAGAAATTGTGTTTTATTAGTGTATCACCTGACCAGAGTCTCAGATCCAGATAAGCTGAATCCATGTTCACAAATAACATGATTGACAGGTAATGGGTATGGAGGGGGCACTGGTTGGAGCAGGAGGGACCAATCTAAAATAAACAAGCTCTGACTCCAACTTGTGCCCCAAGGGAATGGTGGTGCTAGCTATGAATGACCCAAAGGTCCACTTCTGACCTTGTGCCTGGCAGCACCCAGGAGTAGCCAGGGAAAGACCATGGAGAACACATGTTCTAGAAGAGACTTCTAGGATAGCAGGGTTGTGATTGGCCAGCTTGCAATAACCACTGTTAGCGACAAAACTCGAAACAAATTAGACTCCAGCAGTCTTTGAGTTTAGAAATAGAAAAAGACTTTATTTTGCTCTCTCTCTGAGCTTCTACGGTTTGCAAAGCATGGTGGACTTTCCAGGAGCACAATGCAACGTGTCCAAAAGAAAAGCCACACCATACAATATTTCAAGTTTATTTTTATACATTTTCCTGTCCCGTCGCTCCTCTTTATCCATTTCCCCATTGGCTGGGTACTCTCAGACTTACAATCTTCCGGCCGCCTTTGTTTTAAACCATTATCATATTAGGTGATGTGTTTAGCTGTTGCCCTGATAAGTTTAGCCATTACCAGATGATGAGTTTAGCCATTGCCATGATAAGTGATGAGTTTAGCCCTTATCATTTGATGAGTTTTCCCCACTATCTCCTCCTGACTTCGTGTTGGTTTAAGTATTTAACATGGTGTTGCTTTTGCTCACTAGCTTGAACTTATTTACACATTAAAATCTTTACCTCTCACAATCCCCCCTTTTAATTTTTATCGATCTTTTTAATTTGTAACTCAAATCGTTGTAATATTTTACTTGCTTTGGAACTCCCATATTTATTTTCCATTAGGGTCATCATTTTTTCCTTTGGTATCATATTCTCTATCGTGCTTTGTACAATATTTCTGATCAGGGGGATAATGCATGGGACGCACATTAGGCCAATAAAAATTAACATTCCCATCATTAAAGCTTGCTTCCAACTGCTGAATAATCCTCCCAAAAATCCCCCACTGTCAGTATCTAGAATTCCTTTCCATGTTTGGACGGGCACATGTATTAATTTCCTCAGGTCGGCGGTAAGATCTGCCACCACCTTCCCAGTTTCACCTATTTCCAGACAGCAGTTTGTTAGGTTGAACTTCCCGCATACACCTCCCTCTTTTGCCAATATGTAATCAAGGGCTAATCTGTTTTGGTATACTGCGGTTCTAAGTTTGTCCTGTTGTTCAGCGATTACATTTAAGGCAGCATCTATTCTTTTGCCCGCTATTTCCAATACTGCCTGTAACCTTATTATTCTATTAAGCATGTAGATTGGGGTTCTATATCCATAGGGCCCATCCTCAGCCCATGATGCCGGGTCATAATATGCAATTATTCTTTCTGGAGGCCATTCGTCATCTTTCCATTTTCCCACTTCTATCCCTGCCATACTTCGTTTTTGTCTCCCTATCTCATCGTATACTGGGATTCCTAAAACCTGCTTTCTTCTCATGGGTAAGAGGAAGAAAGAAGGCCTTATCCATCTCAACATACAAGTTCCACTCCAGTTTCCTGGTAGCTTTTCGTAAGCTTGGTTTCCACATATCCAATACATATTTTCCGGTGATATCCAATCTTTTCCCTTTTCTATAGTGATATTGAACTTCACTGGCTTTGACTCATTATTAGGGCTTGTCCACTCTTGTTCAACCCATACCCTGAACACATTAAGTCTCTGACAGGAATAGTTCCGTTTTGTCTAAAGCAGATTCCTGCCACCAGGTTTGTGGTTAATGTCCAAATAATGTCAGAGGTTGTTTTTCTCTGAGTAATGTTTCCTGTCTTAGTGAGATTGTTGAATTGGCCAGGGTCAGCCTCTTTAGCCTCCCACGGCCACTTCTCACCCATGTTTGTCCCCCCACAGACAAAACAATTTTTTACATCTAGGGTTTGAGCGATACCTTCTGCCATTTCCAGAAACAAATTTTGGGCTTTTGTGGAAACCACTTGTTTGTCTCCTAATTGTTTTAAGGTCTCATAAACTGACCAAGTTATGCTCCTCTCCTCCCCTGTTTCCTGCAATATTTGTTTTACCTCCAATGTTATAATTGCCCCAGGGTCTGTCCCTTTTCCATATATCAGGATCCCATAGGTATATTTTATTGGTTTGACTGGAGTTAATGTCATTATAATGGGATTACATTCCCCAGTTTTACAGTTGTTCTGGGCTACCCCATTTTGTATTCGCAACTTATGTTCTCCTATGGGTCGGTTCGTCCACGTGGCAGTGGTCACACATTTCCATTCTGGACAATAATACCAGTCTTGTACATTACAACTATAATCATTGTCATAATTGTTGGGGCCCTGTTTTGGATAGGCACATAGATACTTAGCATCTAACATGTACGTGTGTTCCCACCTCAATCCACCACAGTTTCCCAATGGCCAGCCATTAGCATTGATGACCTTGCATGCATCAAAGTTTAGTTGCACAGGGGTTCCATATGTTCGAATGAGTTTAGAGGTTATATTTTTATGTGTTCCTGAAGTATGGTGAGTTAAGCTCACCAGTATCATAGTGACCTTAGTAACTTCCTTAGGGTCATAACATATTGTTTTGTTCTCTGTCTCACAGACTTGGAATTCTTGATTATTCTCAATGCACACCCCCTTTTGTTGACATCCCTCCAGTTGTTTAGTGTGATATTATAGGGTTTTGGTTTTTGTTCACCCCTGCTGTACCCAACTGACACACTTTTCACAATTTGATTTTTCTGCTTCTTTGTTTGTAGAAAGGATCTGTTCCCACAAGATATTTACAACTATTACCTTCACCCAGTATACTTTATGTGAAGACATTTTAGTCATATCACCTGCAGCCACAAGGACACGGGTAGCCTTCGGGTTCTAGCCAATCTTCCTCTAGGGTTATATCACACTCTTTGGTACAATCAGCATGAACCGCTCCACACTCCTCACAGTGGCTACAACAACAACACTGGAAAATACAAGGGCATTCACAGAACCAGCACATTCGCACAACCCTCCCCCGGTTTATTTTTATGTAATGTCATTCGGAGGTCTCTGTTGTGCTTGCTTGGTCCGGTTACCACTTTCCACTCTTCCGGAGTTTGTGGTTCTGGCCCTCTCTTGGCTCTGGTATGATGAGTCCAACCCTTTTCAGCCGTCCTGATCGCAGTCTCAGAGGTCAGCAATACCTGGAACGGTCCATCCCACTTAGGTTGGAGTTTTTCTTCTTTCCAACTCTTGATCAGGACCCAATCTCCGATTTGGAATTTGTGAACAGGGAACTCTAGAGGGGGTTGTTGAGCCAACAACCCTTTTTTCCTATAAAATTCAAAATACTGGGACAGGGTGTGCACATAGTTTCGTATGATTTTATCTCTGGTTTCCAGAGAGTTTATACAAATTCTTCCCGGAGGAAAACCCTACTCCATATAATAATTCATAAGGAGATAATCCTACGTGGCGCCTAGGTTGTGTCCTAATTCTCAGTAATGCTAAAGGCAAACATTTGGTCCATGGCATTTTTGTTTCTAACATGAGTTTACTGAGGCTTTCTTTAATCTTAGAATTCATTCTCTCTACTTTCCCACTTGAGGGCGGATGCCATGGGGTATGGAAATCCCATTTTATATCTAAGGTTTGCATGATTCCCTACAAGAGTTTTTCTGTGAAGTGACTCCCTTGGTCGCTATCGATTTGAGTGATCAATCCGTATCGGGGTATTATATGTTCCAATAGGAGCCGTATCACGGATCGGGCATTAGCTTGTACAGTGGGGTAAGCCTCTACCCAGCCTGTAAGATGGTCGATTATCACTAAGAGGTACTTATAAGTTCTGACCTTGGGAAATTCTGAAAAATCTACCTGGATACATTGAAATGGTCGAAAAGCCAGAGGTCTCCCACCCGGGTTCGCTTTTCTCAAGGCGAATCGATTAACTCGTTTACAAATTAAACACCCTTCGATGACCTGAGCAGCCAGGGTATAGATCCCAAAGCATGCGTATGACTTTAAAATACAATCTACCATGGCTTGGGTTCCCCAATGGCTTCCCTTATGTAAATGGACTAAAAGATGTCTGGCTATTGCTTTGTTTATAATTTGTCTCCCATCCGGGAGAAACCAGCGGCCATCCCGTCCTTCTTGCCCCCCCTCCCTCTTCATGTATTCTTTTTCTTTATCTGAAAAGATAGGGTTTTCTACTTCTGGTTTTACCTCGGGGATAAGTACATACATAGGTTCAGCTTCTCGAGCTGCCTTCTTAGCTTCTTCATCTGCCAGATTATTGCCCACTATTTCGAAGGTATTCCCCTTCCTATGAGCTTCTACATGTACTACTGCAATCCTTTTTGGTTTCACTAGTGAGTCCAGAATTTCTGTAATTAGTTTTTCCTGTATTAGTTCTCTCCCTTTGCTGTTCACCATTCCCTGATCTCTCCAAATTTTTCCAAATGTATGGACTATTCCAAAGGCATATTTGGAGTCCGTGTATATAGTCCCTATCTTTTTATTTAATAATTTTAGTCCCTGATTTAGGGCAAAAAGTTCACATGTCTGGGCTGACCAACTGGTGGGTAATGATCCCGCTTCTACTAATACCCTAGTTTTTCCTTCCACAATCACATATCCGTTTAGCCTCTTTCCTTCTTCAACCCTAGATGATCCATCAATGAATAAAGCTTCCCCTTTTTCTAACGGTCCCTCTTCCAAATCTGGTCGTATTTTCATTTGTAACTCTATTACATCGAGACAAAAGTGCTCTGGACTACCCTCCATCTCTGCATGATTATTTGTTAAAAACTGGGCTGGGTTCAGGTGTTTTTCTGTTACTAACACTAAATCCCTCTGTTCTATTAGCATTGCCTCATATTTCAAAATTTGTGACTCAGTCAACCATCTTCCTGCCTTTTGTTGGAGGATGGTTCGCACTTGATGTGGTGTGCTTACCACCAGAGCCCCTCCGAAAGTCAGTTTTCGGCTCTCTTGAACAAGAATGGCAGTAGCCGCCACTGCTTGTACACAAGTTGGCCATCCGCGGATGACAGGGTCCATTTGTTTTGACAGGTATGCTACCGGTTTCCTCTGTCCAGCCCATTTTTGAGTGTGTACTCCATGAGCTATGCCTTCCTCAGCATTTACAAACAAGTAGAATGGTTTATCCAAGTTGGGCAAGCTTAAAACTGGTGCTTTTGTTAGGGCCTCCTTTAATTCCTTAAAGACTTCTTTTTCTGCATTTTCCCAGTGTAAGATCCAAGGTTCCTTCCTGGTAAGTTTCCCGTATAAACTTTTTGTTTGCTTGGCATAATTTTCAATCCATAAACTACAATATCCTATTAGTCCTAAAAACTTTCTCAAATCCTTCTTGGTTTTAGGGAGAGGTTGCCTTATTACTCCCTCTATTCTTTCAGGTGTGATTTTTCAGCTTCCCTGACTAACTAGGTGACCTAGGTATTTAACTTCTCTCTCTACATATTGAAGTTTGGTTTTTGATACCCTCAACCCTTTCTGGGCTAAGTAATTCAACAATTGGTTAGTTGCGTCTTTGGTAAGTTGCTCTCTTGTCCCTGATACTAAAAAGGTCATCTACATATTGTATCAAATATGTTCCCCGAGGACTTTGGAACCCCTCCAGAACTTGTTCTAGTACTTGTCCGAACAGGTTCGGGGACTCAGTGAAGCCCTGTGGAAGTACTGTCCATTGATATTGTTGCTTCCGTCCTGTGAATGGGTTTTCTCATTCAAATGCAAACAAGGGTCTTGATTCTTTTGCCACTGGACATGCCCAAAAAGCATCTTTTAAATCTATTACACTAAACCATTTATGGTCGGACGGAATATGTCCCATTAAGGTATATGGATTTGGAACTACTGGATGCCTCGTTTCTACTACTTGGTTTAAGAGCTGGAGGTCCTGGACCATCCGGTATGTTCCGTCCGGTTTACGGACTGGAAGGATAGGGGTGTTATATGGGGATTGAGTCGGCTCTAATAGTCCATCTTTCACGAGGCTTATTACTGGTTGTAACCCCCTTCTCCCTTCCATCGAGATCGGATATTGTTTTTGTCTAACAACTTCTCCTTCCCTCTTCAATTTAATTTGTAACGGAGGGACTTGAAGTCCTCCTCTATTTCCTTCCGCTACCCAGACTTTCTTATCGATAGCTTTCTGATCTTCCTCTGTTAATAGTAACATCTGCTGGGAGTCGTCCGAAAAGGATATGGAAAGATTTAATTTTCCTAATAAGTCTCTTCCTAATAAGTTTACCCCGGCTTCTGGTATATATAGAATTTTCCCCTTTACTCCTGTTCCTTCCCCATATTGGATCTTCACTTCTTCCAATTCTGTCACATAAAACGGTTCTCCTTTTACCCCTGAAATTTTTACTTTTCTTTCACTCTTTCTTACAGAACTGGAAATGGTTGCTACTGAGGTCCGGGCTGCCCCAGTATCAATTAAAAACACCATCTCCTCTCTTTCTGGTCCCACCTTTAAGTTTATCAAGGGCTCCTGGTGGGATTGATAAAATATGGGCCCCTGACCCCCCTAGTAGGGGATATCGTAGTCTTCCTGAGCCATGGCATATATCTGTCGTTCCTTCTGAAGTTTGGGACAGTCTTTATTAAAGTGTCCTTTATGCCCACATTCAAAACATGCTCTTTCCCTCTTTCCCTCGGACTTCCATCCCCCTCTTCCTGTCCGGTAGTTTCCGGCCTCTACTCTTGGCCCTATTCTTCCTTCTCTCTTCCCTTCCTTCGTTCCTCCCTCTTCTTTCTTTTCATAATTCATGACTTGGTGGACAGTTGCCACCATCATTTTACTCTGTTGTTTCGCCTTTTCATTATCTCTCTGGACATAGACCTTTTGTGCCTCCTTCAACAAATCCTCAATTGACTTATCCGCCCATCTGTCTGCTTTTTGCAATTTTTTTCTTATATCGGGCCATGATTTGGTGACAAATTGGACTCGAACAAGTTGGATATTCTCTGCTGCCTCGGGGTCTATCCCAGAATATTTGTGCATTCCATCTTTTAATCTTTGTTAGAATGCGGCTGGCGATTCCTCTTTTTCTTGTTCTATCTGGAGGGCTTTGGTCATGTTTTGAGCTTTGGGTACTGCTTCCTTCATTCCCCTAATTATCAGTACTCTTAAGTCCTCCATGTTCTGTCTCCCCTGATTCATATTATTGTCCCAGTTTGGTTTGGCAAGAGGAAATTTTACATCCCCCGCTGGGCCGGCTTGATGCTCTCTTTCCCAAATTTGGATAGCGGCTTTTCTTATCAGGTGCATCTCTTCAGCAGAAAATAGAGTATTTATTATAGCCGTTAATTCATCCCATGTATAGATGTTCGGCCCCAATAAATTATCCAATTGTTCTGCCACCCCCAATGGGTCCTCTGTTAAATTTTTCATCTCCTTTTTAAACATCCGCAATTCTGATGCCTTTAATGGTTCATGTACATAACTGATGACTGGCTGTCCCTGAGCATTCAATTTGGAGGGGACCTCCCTCAAAGGAAAACTTGTTGTTATTTCTTCGCCTTCAAATGGCAAATTCCTTAAATCCTTTTTACATTGTTCAATTTCTTTCCTTAAATTTTTATATAAATTTGATGGGGGTGGACTAGGAGGGGGAGGTGCCATGGGCATTATGGGTTGTGGATTATAAGGGGGTGGTGGTGGGTATCTCCTTTTTTCCTCTTGGTCTAATTCTTCTTCCCCCTCTCCTTCTGTATTTTGGACTAAGATCCGACTCTCCTCCTGGTCTTGTGGCCACTTATTTGGCGCTCATATAAGGGCATAATCTAGTTCCCGTTTTAAAGTTTTACATTTCTTATTTTTCACATACTCATACAAATTCTGACAGGCGAAATAGTTGTCACTCCCTTCTTGTGGCCAATCTATTATTTCGTCTTCCCACCATACAAAGCAACATAGGTGGATCATCTCCTCCTTAGTTAACCCCATTTTAGTGATTATTTTATTATATGGGGGCTTTCCCCATCCAGCCAGTAGGAGTCCTAATGGACTCCTCGGATCTATTTTTAATTGTTTTTTCTTTCTTTCCCTCACTCGTGGACGACTCTTTATATTGCCCATACTGGTTACCGTCCTGTCTTTATCCTTACCAATCCGCTTTTGAGACTCTTTTCGTACTTCACCAAATCACTTCCTCCGCTTCCCGGCCAATCCTCTCGCGAGGGTATGGAACTGCAGTACTAAGGAGTCACTCTCGCTTCGCCTTGCAGCCCTCTTTGGCTCACGGGGCGTCTCACACACACTCTTCTCACAGATATCAGACTCAGAACAGTCCTACCCAGTCCCCCAACTGCCCAGGTGTGAATTGGACACCTTCCGAGTTCTACTCACCTGGGTCTGTGCACAGAGCCTCCCGGTCCTTTTACAGGGTTCAGCAATCTCTCTCTTGGTCCACTCTCAAGATCTTTTTCTATTTCAACTGCTATGTGGGTTCGTGGGGCTCGAAAGGCTCTTATTCCAAGATCGCCACTGCCGCGAGGCAAACCGGAGCCGTCACAAAGGGACAGGGCATGCCTCCCCTGGTTACCTTGTTAGCCAAGGCAGTCCCAAAACCCTGAGTCGAGCCCCACATTGGGCGCCAAAAACTGTTAGCGACAAAACTCGAAACAAATTAGACTCCAACAGTCTTTGAGTTTAGAAATAGAAAAAGACTTTATTTCGCTCTCTCTCTGAGCTTCTACGGTTTGCAAAGCGTGGTGGACTTTCCAGGAGCACGATGCAACGTGTCCAAAAGAAAAGCCACACCATACAATATTTCAAGTTTATTTTTATACATCTTCCTGTCCTGTCGCTCCTCTTTATCCGTTTCCCCATTGGCTGGGTACTCTCAGACTTACAATCTTCCGGTCGCCTTTGTTTTAAACCATTATCATATTAGGTGATGTGTTTAGCCGTTGCCCTGATAAGTTTAGCCATTACCAGATGATGAGTTTAGCCATTGCCATGATAAGTGATGAGTTTAGCCCTTATCATTTGATGAGTTTTCCCCACTATCTCCTCCTGACTTTGTGTTGGTTTAAGTATTTAACATGGCATTGCTTTTGCTCACTAGCTTGAACTTATTTACACATTAAAATCTTTACCTCTCACACCACCAACTTCACTATGGCACCTAGGTGGGTCCTTCCAAAGGGGATAGAAGGAACTGTGATGTGTTGTGCAAAAAGCCACAAAAACTGTGGTCCCCTGAGACTGGGCCTGGGAGATTTGCTGCCTGATCAAGATGGCAGCTGTAGTGCTCTGGCCTAGCTCCTCAGATATAATAAAAATAATAGAAACAGTAAAAAGTACAACCACATGAAACCACTTTTTGACAGAAGCAGCAAAAACATTGTAAGGTACTCAGTTGTGACTGAAGTAGCAACACACAGCTGGCAGAACCTGGCTTTGATTTCTGATAAGGCAGCTTCCTAGATGAAATTTTTTACCTTTTATTATTTGGCATTCTCATAAGAACAAGAAGAGAAGAAAGCATGCAGGAGAGTTATCCTATCACATCTATTTTGAGCTGATCTTATGACTGAAGGGGGCAAAAGTGGTAGCTGGTTCTGTTGTAGTTTTTTTTTTTGGCATCCTTACTTTCTGGTCAGAGAACACCTTTTGTGTACCAGGAAAATGATTGGCAACATTTTCAAAAGCAGCAGATCTGACAGTTGGTTGTGCAGAACAAAATGAAAAAGGTAATATTATTGACATGCTGTAGCTAGTCATTTATATGAGGAACATACCAGCAGCATTAGCTACAGATTTGCTTTATGCTACTGGCACTCTGGAGGTGGTAAGGGCATGTTTTTCTATAACTCCATGTGCTCTGGAGATGCATTTGATTCTTATTACCAAAAAAAAGGTGATTATTTTATTCTCCCCACAGCCTCAGCAACACTGTTATTTTTCAGTTGGAAATTAAGAATATGAGGTAAAGGAGAATACTCTGAACCATCTTCTTCCACCTGTGGTTCTTCCCCTTGTTGCAAGGATGATTATTCTGTCTTCCAGAATGAATAGATTTCAAAAGGGCTTCTTGTCTGGACAAAAGACTGCCCAGAACAGCCTCCCTTCAATTTCCACATCCCCGTCTCCTCTACGCCTTCCCTAATTCAGTGAGAATATCTGAAGGGTTATTTAGGCCAGCTTAGTCAAAGGAAGCCCTCATACATCCCAGAATTCTGCTGTATCCAGGTTCCGGAGCACACTGAGTCAAGGGGCCGTGCCTCCTTTCGACCTTCCTGAAAATGTTACTGATTTATAACATTTATTGGTGTCTCTCTGCTTGAAGAAATATGGTTTCTGGGTCTAGACAAGGTGTCAGAGAATCTGGTTCTGCCACTCCTAACTGTATACCTGAATAGATTCAATCTAACTTCTCACAGAGTTGTAAGGATGAAGGTCCTAGGAGGAAGAGTGTGATATCAAATACTGCAAATAGAACAAAAGAATACATCCTGCCAATGCTTTATTGAAGGAAGGTCAAGCAGCCCTGCTAGGCAAAACAGAGCAAACCAACTACTAACTCTACTCAACGAATAAGGTTGGCCTAACATGACTTCTGGATCATCTTAAGATACTTCGTCTTTGGAATGATTGAATTTCTTTATTACACTTCTTTATGCATGCCTTTCTTGCCTTTCATAATGTGCTGTTTTCCCATGGTGATGTATAATATAGTAAAAACAATTTAAAACATATCTGACATATAACAACAGGGCAACCAGGAGTGGAAAAACAAATCAGATCATTTTCAGGCAAATTCCTTGTACGTGAGCCAGCCAAAATTTCAAATACGGTCGCTAGGAACAAAACAAATGCAATTCAGTGTTTCTCTCTCTCTCTCTCAGAGCAAACCTGGGTACGTGTCCTGACAGTAAATTCAGGTGAACTCAATGTATTTATTTCCAAGTACACATTAGGCATCACTCTGTTAATGGCTCATTTACCGCATCATATTATTTATAGATTTTGCTTTGCCATTACCTACATGGAACATCCTGTTCTGCTATCAGCCACTGAAAGTTTCTTTTGCTCTTGTGCTTCTGCTTAACATCTAAGTTTTATAAATTAATATGTACTCAGAAGTCTTGCTTATGGCGTTTGTAGAGAATCACCAGCTTGTTCCTTCTCAGGTCCAGGTTTGGACTGGAGAAATTAAGGAACAGCCAGATGAACTTCACACATCATGTGAAGTCATAACAAAGTTTCTTTTCTTTTCTTTTAACATATGATACAAATCTAGCCTTTATCATTTATAACTTAGAGATAGGAATGGACATTCTGTGACTGCCATCGTGACCTTTCTCCCCCTTCCCTGCAGACACTTTTGAATTCAACAGTCTTTCAGAAAAGTGCCAAACAGCTTTGCAGCAAAATATTTCAGTGAAAATGGGATATTGGGACAGCCAACCTGTTTACTTGTTTGGAGTTATTAGGAAGATATTTTAACCAAATATTCCTGATTTCCTGGAAGTTATCTTTTGCAATAGAACCAAACTTCAGTTTCAAACATTCATCTAGTCTGTAGCCAAGACTAAACATCAGTGGCCGAAGTGTTTTTTCACCATCTTCCAAATTGGATTTTCAGTCACTACATCTGGGAAATATTGCCTGAATTCCTCCTGCAGGCAGACCAGATGAGATCTGATTTTTTCTTTGGTATTATTTTGAAGACTCCTATCCTCAAACACTTAATGAAGTTGAAAAGACAGAGATTTTTAATAACTAACTCACAATATCCATAACTGGAATATGGTTACAAATGCTTACATAATGATAAATACTTAATAATATAAATAATTTAATTTAAATATTTAAATAACTTAAATTAAAATAAAATAAAATAATAATGAAATAATTACTAAATACATAATAATAAATACTTAAATAGATAATGAGCAACAATAGTGTCCATCTGTTGAAGCTTCAAGTTCAGTGTATTTAACTTTCAAATATATAGTATCTGCCAGATTCTCCACGGAACGCTATAATTTTTAAAAAACTTTTGGATTGTTCAGTGATATTCCAGAAATAGAACCTCTCTCTTTAGCTCATCAGTCCATCCAAATATATTTTCTTGGGCAATCTTTGAAACTCAGTATGGCAAAGAAGAACTTTCTGATCTGCTTCCAAAATTTCAGAAAACAAGACATGTAACCTGGAGTTTAATTCACTGTTTTTCATGTAATTAACTACCTGCACAGCAAGACTGGCTCTTTCTTCTAGACTGCTGGGCAGAATTTTGGAAGCCAGTGCTTGGCGGTGAATGATGCTGAGCATCTGAAAATAGATGAGGTGTATTTTTATTTTTCATTTGAACAATCCTGGCCAAGAATTGGTTCTATTCCAACCATTTTAGCAACTTTCTTTCAAAGATTTTTGATACAGCTTTAAAGATCAGCGTTAATTATGGCTTCCAAGACTTGAGAAAACAGCAATTCTTCCACTTCATCTCGAACTACACAGATTAATAGTTACCTATCACAGTTGAAACAATTTCTTTCACTGGTCAATGTATCAAACAAATAGCAAAAAAGGATGGTGATTTGATTTGTTCCAAACTGTGGAGTTTAATAGCAGACAAATCATCTGGACACAGATATTTTTTGGATTTTTTTTTCTCCATTTCACCCACAAACGAAGGCTTATTCCACATGAAGCTTTCACAGACTTTGCAGATTCCTGATGAAATATCCCATCGCTGTTCATTTTCACGTGCTTCAAAGAAATCATACTTTGCAGCAAAAAATGCATCTATTTTTAATAACGTTTCTTTGATTTTGGCTTAAATGTCTACTTATTTATTGTGAAATTTATATATGCATTATATATGGCTCACTGGGCTTAGGGTTTTTAAACATACAACTTACTGAGGAAGTTGGATCTCATATAAATTTCAAATGTATGAGCATTTTGACAAATATTTTTAAATTTGGGGAAGGGGATTCCTACCTGTAGAGGGCAGAGGCCTTGAGGGACAGGAGGAAGAGCCACTACCAAAGCAATGGTCAGATAAAAGAGGTCTGAGTGCAGACCAAGAATGCAGCATGAGTAAACGTCTCAGCTAGGCCCCTCCCTAGTTCCCAAGATAAAGGGAAGGAGGAATGGGGAAGCACATTCAGACTTGAAAGATTCTGTTACTAACTTTACAATTGTTGGAGGTCCCAGCAAATCAGCATGCCTCAGTAGCATGTGGATGAGTTTGTTCTAGGATGCAATTCTCTATGTGCTTCTGGAGGAAGCTGTTTGTTGTCCCTCCCACCTTCCTTACGTCCTTCCTCCTCCATCATCTGGGAAGGAAGCATGTTGCTTCTGCTCCTTCCATCTGGGGCCATGCATGGGCCTAGAGTCAGGAGGTTCCCCTTTTCTACATGCAGCCTTTAGCAGCAATAAGGGCTAAGGGTTAATTCAGTTTAGGGACAGAAAGAAGAACAAGAATCATTTTTCTTGAATGGATGTAACTGGACCAAATAAACGAGTAAGACTTTTTTTTTTGCTTACTTTTGAACCTACTTTGTCTAAGTATGTATTTCTTTATGCTTGGGTGGGCTAAGTGTGTAAGATCAATAACCTACATTTCTCTAACATGCTCATTAATGATATTTTAGATAATATTCTTTTTCTGTGCGTGTCTTCTCCCTGTATTAAGCTCTGCTCCATTCAATGGTCCTAGCTGTCCACTGATAGCTTCAACAATAAAGTAGTACTGACCTACATGACTTGATATTCCTAGTCTGGTCTGCTTTGAAGGGGTGACCCTACCATACTAAATATGTATATGTTTGTGTGTGTGTGTGTGTGTGTGTGTATACACACACACACACACATATACATACACATACACATATACATACATACATATACACATACATACATATATACATACATACACACACACACGTATATACATACAATTTTTTATTTACATATATAATTTTTATTACTACCATTCTAAGGCATCTCAATAGAAAAAAAATTGATTTTTATAAAAATTGATTCAAATATTCACATTTAATTCCTGATTTTTTTTCTGTATGCTACTCATTAATTGTACTGTATAATTATTTTATATAAGCATGCCAATTTATGTCTGGAAACAAAAACACGTGTAGATAACATAGGGTTCTTCCCCACAACCAGGTTGCTGCAGCACAGGTACAGGCCACTGACCTCCACCTCTCTTGTCCTCCTACACTTCAAAAGTAATCCTCTCTCCCCCTCCTCCTTCCTTCCTTCCTTCTCAGTGAAATTAGAACCATTATGCCACTTGTATACAAAGTGTTTGCTTTGAGCTAAGTGTCAGAAAAGGCACACTGGTTCTTCACCTAATGCAAATTAGTACATATCAGGGCACAGCTGGAGAACCCCACTAACATGGTTTAATCTAGTGTTTGGGTAAGCACAAAAGCACGCTAACGTAAATTGTTCTGACTGATGGCCAACCTCTAATCTGTCTCAGAAATGAGGTTGGTGAATGGAGCTGTGCTTACAGTTTTGATGTGGACATGCTAGACAACCGTAATTGTATTCTGTGGATTTATTTTCCCACCTATGAAGCATCCCCAAAGGCAGTATCATATGGTAGGTCCTTTAATAGAGTCATGTCCTTTAACAGGGTTAATAGGGCATCTTCTTTCTATAGGTAGCTGAACGTGAGGACAGGTCCTCTGACCAGCCCCTGTTTGGTGTAGCACTCCATACCATTCATGGATCTCTCTCACTGAGGAGGGTAGAGGCAAATCCTCTGGATCCCTGAACTGGGATTGAGCCTTTCCTCTGCCTCAGATGTAGGCAGAAATTGAGTTACGACTTATTTCTCTTTTTGTTACCTATAAAGAACAGGGGAAGGTCTGCTTATGGCATTACTTGGTTACCTTTTAGGAGTTAGATTTGTGACAGAGTGGCAGTAGGGTAGAAAGGTAGTCTAGAAGAGGAGGAACGAATATGCAAGAGGCAAAGAGTTTCCTGTGTGTGACTGTGTGGCCTCTGACAACTATGCAGAGCCTGCAGGGAGCATCCTGTGCTTTGTGAATGAGCGCAATGGGTTGTGCAAGGAGTGTGTGGCCTGTCTCTCACAGATGTGCACTTTTCCAGTGAAGACTTGTAAAAGATGGTGCAACTGAAGGAGAAAGGGTGAGAAAGACAGGTTGTAAGCCTGCAGGCTTCTCAGCATGCTGAATCCATTTTGAATGCACAGACAGTGAAGCTGAATGGTGGGGGCCTCAGACTGGGTCTATGCCTGGCTTGATTTGCAGACAAAATGCATGATGGTGTGGCAGAGTTCCTGGACATAGTCTAAGTAAGTTGTTTCATGAATGGATTTTTCATGTTCTGTCCCCTTCTCCTCTGAAGATAATGTAGAGCAGGGTTTCTCAACCAGGGTAGTGTGGCACCCTAGGATTCCCTGAAAGGTCGCTAGGGATTCCCTGGGAGATGATGATTTATTAAAAAAAAATATTTCAAATTTGGGCAAATTCACATTAAAGAGCTAAGTTTCATTCTTTATTTTTAGTTTGAGAACACTGTTAATACAGGCCTACCCATGGACAAATATAATAATTTTGTAACTTCTGGCCTATATTTGAGCCTGAATGTGCAGGGGGTCCCCAAGGCCTGAAAAATATGTCAAGGGTTCCTCCAGGGTCAAGAGGTTGAGAAAGGCTGATGTAGAGGACAGTACATCTGGAATTCCCATGGGGTGGTGGCCTGTAGATGGTGAGAAAGTCTCTTTGCTTAAATGAGTTTCTGTTTGTGTGACAATTGGATTTCACTTTTAAGGATGGTGCTGTTGTTGAGTCCTTTGATGGTTGAGGTCCACACTTTCATTTTGATATGACAAACCAGGCAAGTTTCAAAAGAAGAAACTCAGTGAGGTGTTACAGTCAGAATCAACTAGGAATAAATGGAACCCGTCTTCTAAGGAAAGCACATCTCACCCTCTTTTTAATGCCTTTAATAAATCAATAATAAAACAGCATTAACAAGACATTTGAGCTGATTTTCATTGTTTCTGGATTTTGTATAATTTCTCAGGCCTCTGTTTTATGTGATTTCTTGATGCTTTTAAAAAAGTCATTTGGCTTGGTGCAGGATTAGAAGTCTTGTTTTAAACTCATACTGAATATTTTTGTCACTGTTCTTAGCTGCCTTGAGCTTTTTCTAAGAAAATGTAAGATAAAAATGTATAAAATAAGTAAGGAAATATTGCTTATAATCTACTGAATTAAAAAAAGAACTTCAGCTGACAATGTGGTATGTAATTAGTTATAGGTAAAGGTAAAGGTTTCCCTTGACGTAAAGTCCAGTCGAATCCGACTCTAGGGGGCGGTGCTCATCTCCGTTTCAAAGCCTTGGAGCCGGCGTTGTCCATAGGACACTTCCGGGTCATGTGGCCAGCATGACTCACGGAACGCCGTTACCTTCCCGCCGAAGCGGTACCAATTAATCTACTCACATTTGCATGTTTTCGAACTGCTTGGTGTGCAGAAGCTGGGACGAGCAACGGGAGCTCACCCCGCCGCGCGGTTTCGAACCGCCGACCTTCCGATCGACAGCTCAGCGGTTTAACCCGCAGCGCCACCGCGTCCCTCCAATTAGTTATATCAGATGAATTAATTAACATTAATAGAAATTAAACATTTTTCCTAAAATCTCTTTGTGCCAACATTAACGTCTTTCCTACCTCTTCCATAATATAAAGTATGTAAAACACGCAAACAGAAATCCTGGTTAGAAATAAATAAATGCCCAGATGAGGATACCAAGATTACGATTTCTGATTTTGCCCTCAGCTTCCACGTTACATGCGCATCAGACTTTCTATATGGAAATCACACCTATTTGAATCTTTCTAGGCAAGCCAGCTCTAAATAAATGCTACGGTGAGTGTACCTAGAGAAGAAGGGTGCAGTTCTGTGCAGAGGGCTTTACTTGATGGTTCCCAAGTTTGAATTCTGGAACATCTTACAGAGCTCTCAACCTAACACTGACACTATTTCTCTCTCTGTGTGGTTAACATCCTGACTGAGCAGGTTTAATATTAAAAATGTATTATTTTTATATGCATTCTTCTAAACAAAATGCATATACAATTACACTGTATTTTATCCTTTTGAAAGATCAAAGCCCATAAAAAATATCTTTTACATGTATGAATTGGGACAGTTTTATTTTGGAGATGAACATCCCAACGCTGCCATGACCATAACTGAGCCTCTATGTTCCTTACCTCAGATTTGTTTTATACTTTGTTACAAATGTCAGAAAATAATGTTATGACTGCTCTTATAATATTCAATTCAACTGCCCTAGGAAAGGGTTGAGTTTACTGAGGACTTTATTTCCTTGGAATGTTTCTCTAGGAGGTCACTGGTGGGTGGGGTTCAAATAAGCAGAACCAACAGTGGGTGGGACTATCCATACAATATTTTTCCAATATCACTTTTTGCTTCCATTTTCTTTTTCTGAGGCTCTTCTCTCACATTCACTGCCTCATTTCAGCCAGCAGGAACGTTTACCAACAGAGATCTTTATTGCTTTTGAAAATTGTGTGAGGGGTGCATATAGATCACAAAATACCTATTCTTTCTTAAAGTATGACATGGCAGCTTGTACTGTATGAGTGGGACATCTTCCTTTTTATTATGCACTATTTCTTTAGTCACTAAGGTAGATGTTGGCTAAATTAAAATTTAGCACATGTCTTCTAACCTTGCTGAAAGTTGCTTTGACTGAAACCAGTATGAGAGCCATGCAAAACATGAAATTTTTATTGAAATCCCTAGTTGGAAAGTCTCATGGTTAGCACCAGCGAATACTTACTAAGTGACATGGCTGTCTGATGGGCCAAGTCCAATTCAAATACTTTCAGAACTGCTTGCTTCTCTGACTACCTGGAAATAATTCTAGGTTTCAATTAAATTTCCATGGAGAACATCTGAAGAGCCTCTCCATTTGCCTTCCCCATCTATTCATTCATGAGATCAACACTGCTGGTGCTGAGTTCAATTTCTTCTGATGTTAGTAAATGCAAGACATGTTCATCTTCAATTGGATAATTCATTGCCTATTTGCAGCACATTTAAACAAAAAAAAAAATCAAGCATCCCTTGAGTCTTTAGTCTCTAGGAATGAGGAATCCATTTGCATGCATATCTTTGAAAAAATAATTGCTTGCCAATTATCACAGCTCTGCAAAGACATATATCTTAATTTTTTTACCACTCAGACATATCATACACAGACATAGAAGTTCCTTTATCAATTTTGCAGGTTTTTGATTTTTTTTAAGCATTCTAAAACATTTAGCGGAAGTTGTCTACCTTCTTCCATCTCATAAAGGAAAATGAGCTGTACTGGTACTTAGTCTTAATTCCAACCCATGCTTGCAATCGCCACAGCAGCCTCCAAAATTGCTTTCCTGGGATAATACTGTCTCCAAATCCTCGCTACCAGCTGGTCCTCATGGCAGGGGTCTGGACCTTAAAGCCAAGCTGAGCACCTATCTGATTAACCAGTGGAAGACAGAAGAGACTGGACCAGCAGGAAACAGGCTGGTTATTGGTATCTGTGTCAGTAAGATGATGCTGTTCATCACACCATCCTTTCTATTTTTTATTAACACAAGAAAAATGGCTGGAGGGATATCACATTGTTTCATTGTTCAGTTGCTTCCAGCTCTTCCTTTTAAAAGCAATGCTTTATGGTGTGATTCCCCACAAGGCAGAATAATAGTTACTCCTTTCCCTATGTGCCCTTATATCCTCAACAGGAAAAAACTAGTTTTTTTAATGTGTAAGGGATGAAATAATGCCTCTGTAAGGCTTAAACTACATGTCCTGTAGCATCTTTGTGAATGCTTGGGCCACCAAATGCTGTTGAGGGCTTCATACCAGCCATGGCCCAAATATTGATCACCTCTGCTTTAGGGAGAAACAGCTCTTAAGTTGAGTGAAAGAGAATGAAAACCAAAATGTTTTAAAGCTTTAAATAAGTCTCTTTATAATTATCTTTGCCTAGAAGTTAATTTTAGATCTTTCAATGATGCATCCATAGCTGCTATAATCAGGTCCATCCATCTTGCTGCTGGTCGTCCTCTTCTTTTCTTTCCTTCTACCTTTCCAGCATTGTGGACATCCCAAGGGAGCTGGATTTTCACAAAATGTCTCCAAAATATGATAATTTGAGCCCAGCCATTTGTGCATCAAGTGAAAATTCCGGATTGACTTGTTCTATGATCCATTTGTTTGATTTCTGGGCTATCCATGGTATTCTAAGGAGTATTCTCCAACAAAAAAGTTCAAAAACATCAATACTTTTTCTATCCTGCTTCTTCAAAGTCCAACTTCCACTTCTAAACAGTGTCACAGGGAATACCATGGCTTGCACGATTCTGATCTTTCTACTAATGTGTAAGTCTAGTAAATTCAATCTATTCCTAATTTGCCATTGTATTTTAGCTACCAGCTCTCTCCAGGTACTCTTTCCAGGTACTTATCCGTTACATGTGTGGGTTAAAACTGCACTGGGTTCATGGGTGCTT
Source organism: Candoia aspera (assembly GCF_035149785.1). Classification (NCBI taxonomy): domain Eukaryota; kingdom Metazoa; phylum Chordata; class Lepidosauria; order Squamata; family Candoiidae; genus Candoia; species Candoia aspera. The sequence goes on from NC_086153.1 coordinate 179,993,679, forward strand.
CTTTACACACTGAGTGCTAAAATCTGCTGGGTGGTTATAACTGCACTTAGCTGCTGAATACATTCCATTTACAAAGGGCAAACAAGTACAGGGGTTTTTTTTTTGCATGAAATGATACATGTTGTGACACTTACATAGTGGTGCTGTAGAATATGTACATTGTCTGCAGATAGCCTCAGGTCAGCCCTCGTACCTCTAGAAGGAGTCATGTAGCACGTGATGTAGCCTTTTTCCCACTTGTGATCCTGAAGTGCTCTTTCTGATTAAGGTAGATGATATTGGGTTAAAGGAAAAACGGAGTCTAGGATAGAATAAAGTCACTTCTTATATTCCCACCAAGGTGTTGAACACTTCTTCTAGTTGTTCTCCATCATTCATATATAATTTAGTCTTTCCTTTATCAGAGGTTGATACAGCAGATGATATGGATGATGGGAGGGAGAGAATGGACCCTTATTGGTCTGTGTCATGAGGTCACAATGGAAGCCTGAGGATGCTGCTTTGAAACAGGTGGTTTCCTAAACTAAGAGATGTCCACAGGGGGTGGAGACAAAAAAGTCAAGATGACCTTATCGTTTGCCTTTTCATTACATGCACAATAGGGTGGGGCTTTGGTTGCATGATTGAGGCCCTGACCCTGACTTTTTGACCCCTCCCCCATGGATGCTCCTGTAGGTATCATTCAAGTGGTTCTGATTCTGGTGAGGTGACAGCCCACATAGTGCTCCTGCCAACTCATGATCATTGGCACTAGACATGGAGTAGCAACTTGGTGCTCACAAGCACCAATCTGCCTCTGGTTATGCCCTTTCCTGTAACCTGCTAGGCCCCTCATTTCACCTGAGGCTTTTAAAAAAAAAGTCTTTTATTTTTTTTTAATAAAAGATGGTATAATGCACTGCAAAGTCTATTGCTCTAACTGCTCCACATGGGCCACAAATACAATTTTAGGAAATAAAAGTGGTACATAATTACAGTTCAGAATTTTGCTTGAAAATGCAACTACCTGCACAGATAAAAGGAAAAGAAAGTACAAAGACAGGCTGGAAGTGGTGGGCAGACTCATAAGGGGCTGAAGAATAAGCAAGATTTCAGTTTGCCTTTTGGTAAATTGGTGTTTTTGAGACAAATGACATCCACCCTGGCTGCCCTTGTGAGATGAGGTAAACTGCATGTGGGACCCATTTTGTAAAGCATTTGCAAGATGCTCTAAAAATTCTAAATGTACTCACTGGCTCAAAGAAATAGTTCCCCCTGCACAAATTGGTAGCTTGCCATTGGACTGCTCCATGACCTATAGTTGGCTGAGGCAAACTTTGTTTCTTATTTATCCTTTTTGCCCTCAAAATGCCATCATCTGACTTTCTTTGTACTGGGAAAAGTTGTTAAATTGGAACAGAGTTGTTCCATCATATCAAAATCAGAAATATATTTTTACTGAAGTTTATTTTACTGAAACAAACAATGTTTGTGAATATTTTTTTTTTGCTAATTGTGTTGGATGGATTTACTTTGAAATATTGCCTTTCTATTAATGCTATGACTGGGAAATGAAGGAAGAAGAAGAGTGTTATGGGAATTTACCAAAATACTCATAATATTAACTTCAAGTAAGATAAACAATGATGAAGTTTGAAAGAACAAAAGGAAATGTACTATTAAGGCCTACAAGCATAGCTTTTTGAATGACAGAGAGCTTTTATTTCTTTCAAGTCTTCAATTAGACCAAAACCATTTTGCATATAAAAGGCCCTTTGTATGATGTGTTACTGCTAGAAGTCTCGGTTGCATTGGCTTTGATTTGATAAACTGCAAAAGTAAACAGAAAGTGTGTTTTTATACTGATGCAAGAGATGCATAATCTTCCTGTTCCTGTACCATTAACCAAAAAAATCACACAAGCTTAATGGCTTGTGCGTGTGGCTGTGTTTGTAAAATTTGCACATATTCCATGAATTGCTCTATTCCTGCAACACTCTAGTAGGTCATGCTGTATGATTCACTGATCTAGCTTAATTCTGCTTTGGAGATACAGTAGAAGTCAGTAATTTCTATCCAATTGAAACCTGCATCAGGCTTTCCATGGCATATCAAGGGTCACACTCCCCAAGTAGGCAGGGATAGAATTCACTGTATATGAAAAGAGTGCCTTAAATCGGGCTACCATATTTGAGCTGCAAAAATCCAGCTGACCAGTAGATGGCAGCAGAAATACACCTCTAACTCTATTGCTGTCATCCAGTGGATATCAAGATTTTTGTAGCCTAGGTATGGTAGAACCAGGTTGGTGTAGCAGTTAAAGTACCAGGCTAACAGCCTGGAGACCATGCATTCTAGTCCTGCCTTAGGCACAAAGCCTTCTGGGTGACCTTGGGCCAGTCACTCTCTCAGCCCTAGGAAGGAGGCAATGGCAAATCACTTCCAAAATCTTGCCAAGAAAACTGCAGGGACTTGTCCAGGCAGTTGCTAGGAGTCAACGATGACTTAAAGGCACAACAACAAACAATGGTAACCTTAAAGCTTTCAAGACATAAGGCACCCATATTGCTTCTTAGATACTCACTCAAAATATTATAAAATTCCAAACAGGGCCAAATGTTTGACCCTATCCACTCTAGGAACTGCAGGGTGGATGTTGATGGACTGCGTGTGAGTCCTGAACAAGACATTTTGCACTTATGTGCAGGAGTGATAAGAGCTCTCTCCCTTAGGAGTTTAGTTTTGCAGCTTCTTTGTTTAATTTAAAGCAGGCTGTTAAAACACTTTTATCCTGTTTAGATTCTGAGATGCACCGCTGAGTGTGATTTATTTATTTATTTATCTATTTAAAAATTCAGATCCTTTCTGGGCTGAAAGTCGAGACAGAAATTTATTTATTTATTTATATTTCAAATTTCATCATCACCACCCATCTCCCTCCAAAGAGGACTCTTTTGTGCATACTAATATTTCTACCACAACTAAATTCTGGACTATGTGAAGTTAAATATAGTGAAGCCCAGTGAATCGAGCAGAACTCTTGTGACTGATGGGAACAGTTGACAGGGACCTCACAATCTCACAAATATACATCCATTCTCTTACCAAGTTGTTGTATTGCTCTCTATAGAGAAGGAAGGATGAAAGTGGAATGAATGTGTTGAACAGGATGTGAACTGTGAGAAAGTTGTGTTTGGATAGAGCTGATGAGGTCCTCCAAAGGAGTAAGACAAGAAGTTTAAAGACCAGAAAGCAATGTATGGCTGTGGTGCTTTTCAAAGATACAAAGGATTGAAAAATATGCAAGACCACATTGACTATTTTTGCTCAGGCAGTTAGGAAGTCTTTCTGATTCAGAAGTGTCCTGTTCAGACTATGCATCCAGGCAAGGTCTTAAAAAACATACTTTATTAAATAACTATTTACAATAGTTAAGTCCTTGAATACGAAGACTCAAATCAAAAAGCCCGACTGGCACAACCGGCAGCAAAACAGGACTCTCACTGGACAGGTAGACTGGATGCGACTGGAACGCAGTGTGCTGGAAGCATCAGATCTCGAACTGGAACGGAGTGTTGGAGCTGTTCTGATGCTGGATCACTGGCAATCTGGAACTGGATTGGGTCTGGACATGGCACTTGGAACAAGGCTAGACTTGGCTGGAAGACCTGGACTAGGCAGAATTCTAAGGACTGGAGTCTTGGAGCAGGACTCGGAACTTGGAGCAAGGCTGGACTCGGCTGGAAGCCCTGGACTAGGCTGACTTCTCTGGACTGGGAACTTGGAACAAGGCTGGAAACTGGAAGCAAGGCTGGACTCGGCTGGAAGCCCCGGACTAGGCTGAATTCCCTGGTCTGGAGACTTGGAGCAAGGCTTGGAACCTGGATCAAGGCTAGACTCAGCTGGAAGCCCTGGACTGGACTGGCACCCAGATTCTGAACAAGATAGATGTGAAAATCCAAAGCACAACTGAGTGTACGAAGCACTGTTGCACTGGACCGAGGACAAGCAGCGGCATGGGGACCTCTCGGCTTGACTGTGCGGCTGAGGAGATTGCAGTTTCCAGGCTAGATGCAAGATGAAGGCTGCTGGGCTCAGCTGATGCTGGTTCCTTGGTCGCAGCAGACTCAAGATTCAGTTCCTCTTCAGAGTGGAGCTCAGGTGGTGGTTCCCCTTCAGCAACAGATGCTGTCTCCGACACCGGTAAGGACTCTTCTTCTGAAGCTGCAGGCTTAGAGGATCAGTTGTCTCTGGCAGCCCACTCTCTGTGTGGCTGCCTTTTATTCTGTTTTTTGGTGTACTTGGAGTCTCCTGTAGCCAGTCGGGCTGCTTTCTCCTGCGCACGCTTTTCAGCTCATCGTTGGCGTGCACTGATTGGTGTATTCAAATCCTCCTCCAAATCTTGCCCAATCAGCGCCGTGGAGTCTTCCCGCACTGCTGGCTCAGTCTGGAGTTTTGTTTTCCCAGTTTCGGACCGGTAAGTTTCTAATTCCTCCTCTGAGTTTGAAAGAGTTTCACTTTCCGAGTCAGAGGCAGGCTTGGTTCTGACAAGAAGTATCCGGTGGCAAGCCTTGATGGGCAAGATAAATCTAGAGCTTCATTACTAAGAAGTCATTGGTCTTTTGTAAATAACTAGCATAAACTTGGACAAAGGTTTTGAGTAGCTAGGATCATGTTGTTTGGAAGTTCTGGTAGACTCTAAACCAGTTACCCAGGTTTGCAGAAACTTGGATGACCATGATAGTTTTGGGTTGATTAGCAGCAGGTTATATCCTTGTGGCAGCAAGTACAAATCTACATTTTATGTAATAAAACTTTGAGATAGGTGTTGAAGAGACAAGACTGTGTTATGTTGTTAGAGTTCTCTGAAGTAGCTTTTGGTTGCAACTTATATTACCATATTAGATAATACAATCACTGCTGGGGAAGTAAGGTTTGTCAGTTGGCAACAGCTGCATACATCTTTATTAAGTCAGTTATGCACATGTTTGAATGGGGGAGTTGATGTGGGTGGTAGTTAATTTGCATATGAATGAAGTCTGGTTCCGTCTTTTGATAGGTCTATAGATATAATTTAAGTCTATATGTCTGTTGATCAATACTTTGTTGGAGTGCCATGCTTCTAAGAATTCTCTTGTCTTCTTGATCTGGCTTGTTTTAAAATTTGCTTCCAAGTTGAAGTTATGTCCTAGGTTGTCGGTATGAAGGACAATTAGAGATGTAGCTTTATGTGTTTTCGCTGCTAGTTTGTGTTCATGGATAAGTCTTCTATTTGTCCTATGCAGTAGTGTCCACAATCTTTGCATTTTATCTTCTTTTGTCTTCTTTGGGTTTGCAAAGAATATTTTATAGTGTATTGAGTTAGTTGGGGTACTCAGTATGTTCCCATAGAGGTTATGCCATTTATCCCTTTGTGGGAGGTTGTTAACTTGTTGGTTTAGGTGTTAACATGGAACCCCTATCTGATATTTTAGTATCCACCTAAAGGTGACAAGATAACATTTGAAGCAGTAGTAAACTATGTTAAACCATTGCATAGGCTATGGATAAATACCAAATGGAGGATCACACTGTCAATGGCATCTAGTCTTGATGGAAATTTTGTTGCCTCTTTGATGCGGTAGCTTGTCTTAAATATCAGCTGCTAAGAAGCAAAAATAGCAGAGGGTTATCACCTTCCTAGGCTATCACATTTGTCAGCTTTCTTAATGAATCTAATTAGCCACTGTGACAAAGAATGCAGGACTAGATGGGCCTTTGGGTTTATCCAGCTGGGCTCTTCTTATATTCTTACCTTCCTATTTCAGGGTATGTAATAGACAGTGCTCTCCAACTTCTCCCCTGACTTTCTCCAGTTCCCTGTTTGTTTTTTTCTGCCCTGAGACCAAAAATAAAATGGCTGAAAGGATAATTCATTCACAAACTTCTCTTAATAGTCCCTGATATTTGCTTGAGTTAGCCTGCTGGTCCTGATGGAAAGGAAAACAGCTGTTGTGCTGGAATAGGAAGGTTTTGTAGATCCTCTTCAAGTCCATTTAAAATTACTGCATTTGTGTTGCCATATATAAGCGAACCTGATGCCCTCCCACTGTTTTGGCCTACCACTCACCCAATCTCTTACCTTTCACTATTGTCAGGGCCAGCCTCGTTCCGAATAAGACACGGACTCACTTAATAGGGATTAAGGATTTCCGGTTTATTGAAACGGTACTGACAGAGAGAAAAACGGGAACGGGGGTGCAGTGGTGAGGCGCCCTGTTTATACCCCTCTTGCGGGGTCCCATGCTTCTCCACCCTCCATTGTCCCCGTTCCCCTTGATGGGTTTCTTGATGGCTGTGTGGGTGTTTTCCCGGTTGCTGTCCTTGTCCTCTTGGTTCAGGTGTGTCCTTCAGGGCACCAGGTGCGGGTTATCGCGGCTTATCTGAAGTCCTTCTATTCATCTGCATATGAGTCCATGGGTGTGGGTGCTTTGGGTGCTTGGTTTAAGCGTTGCTTTGGTTATCTGCTTCCTCTCTTTCTTAATGATCATGATCCACGTTGTGAGGCTCTTTGTGCCTTGCAACGGGTCATGACAACTATGCTGTCAAGGGCTAATAGCAACTGCATGGAACCCTCCCTTATAGGCTCAGTGTAAGTGTACACTCATTTGTCTTTTGTCACAAGGCATGGTCATGACTAAGAAAGATACGAAGAGGGGTGAGATACGAAGAGGGGTGCAAAGTGATTTTGTTGAATCTCTTACCTGTCCTTTGGCAGTTTTCCTCAGCTACAAGACCCTGCTTCTGGGATGTTTTTCACAGATTTTTTTTTTTAAAAAGCACTGATATTTTTGCCAAAAATTTGAAGGTATCTCTTTCCCCAACCCCCATTTTCTAGATCTTTCATCTAAAGAAATTTTGCATCTTGGTTCCTAAAACACACTTCCTTCCTCTTCCTTCCCTCCAGAGGGTAAGCATGAACACAACAGACTGTATGAGATCTGCACATGTACTGCAACTTGTTACTCTCGTAGGGAGGCCTTGCATGCAATTTTCCTTAGGCATCTGGAGGTGTACAAAGAAGGTGGAGAGAAGAACACAGTGCTATTCATGTGTCTCTCTGTACTCAGCCACAATCTCTTGTGATTTTCCTGGTTTTGAATGCCTGAAAAGCCATGTTTGAAGAGACCAATAAAGCTGGTTTTGTGTATGTTTGCAGAAAATCTATTCTAGCCTGTGGTGAGATGCAGCTGGATAAATCCCTGACAGATCTGCACCTCCAGCCACAACATCTTACAAATTTGACTTCTTCTCTGAAGTTGTAGTACTTCTCATTCATTTGTGTGATGTTGTGAGTCACACAACTGGAAAATAAACGAAATGTTTCAGTTCAGCAAATCTCATGTGTGTTATAAAAAGGAGAGATGATTTAGTGCATGTTTGAGGACAGTCAGAGCGTAGCTCTTAATATTCTTTTTCATAAATGTATCTACCATATAGGGACGCGGTGGCGCTGCGGGTTAAACCGCTGAGCTGTTGATCGGAAGGTCGGCGGTTCGAAACCGCGCAGCGGGGTGAGCTCCGGTTGTTAATCCCAGCTCCTGCCCACCTAGCAGTTCGAAAACATGCAAATGTGAGTAGATCAATAGGTACCGCTTCGGCGGGAAGGTAACGGCGTTCCGAGTCGTCATGCTGGCCACATGACCCGGAAGTGTCTATGACAACGCCGGCTCCAAGGCTTAGAAACGGAGATGAGCACCGCCCCCTAGAGTCGGACTCGACTGGACTTTACGTCAAGGGAAACCTTTACCTTTACCTATCTACCATGTATTAGATGGGCTCTATAAAGTATCCAATAATACAATAAAAGGGCCTATTGTGAACTAGTGTAACATACCATATTAAACTGGGAAGTCTGCAGTGTAAATATCACTTCCTCCAAGAGCTCATGAGTTTACATTAGACAAGTAGATCTTCCTCAATATCGGCCTTAGCCTCCTGGCTTGGGGATATGATTATTGATTTCCTTTATCGGGTTTGTTAAGGATTATGAATATAAGTGGTTTGATGATGATGATGTGTCATCAAGTCAGACTGGAATATTAAATATACGCTGATTGTACCAATTGCAGTTCACATATGCCACCTCAATAATCTTTATGAAGGTTCTACAAAGTGTCACTCCAACAGCATACTCAGAGGGGTGACAAGACAATAGTTCAAAGGATTATTACAGGAGGAGGTATCAGGATGCTCAGGGAAACTTAAAAAACAACAGAAAACTGTAACATTCCCCCAGTGGGTACTAAGCATGCTTAATATTGACTGTCTTTGGGAGTTCAGATCAGAAAATGACAATGAAATGTTCTGGAAGAGGACATGGTTATGGCCCAGCTATAGCGCATCATGCAACTTTCTTTTCTTTAAACAGATTTCACTTATCATGTAAATATAGTAGAGTTAGAAATATCTGCATGACTACATATTCAAATCTGAATTTTCATATTCTTTTTTTTAAAAGAGTTAAAAATAGCAGGTTAATTGAGCACAGAATAGACTTTAGGGTGAATACCTGCAGTAGTAACATGGACCACAATGTTATCACCTTTCCCTGCACTGCAAATGAGCTTGTGGCTTCAAGAGTCAAAACAAACATCAGTGCCAGTGGCCTTACTTATCCTCAGTATCTATCTGTTCATCCATCCTGGATGGATGGATGGATGGATGGATAGATAGATATTAAATTAAGGGCTTTTAATTAGTCCTTAACTTAGGGACTGTCTCTGAGAAGCTTGCCACTGGAATTAGATGGTACTTGCTGGACATCTTAGTGTTGATGGTGCTAGGGGCATGTAGTGGTTGGACTGCAGCCTCAGGGGGTCCAGATGTGGATTTTGATCCATGGCTTTTACTATCCATATCGTAAGTGCACTACGTTTTCTAAAAGCACCTGGCCATGCAAGTCAGGTTTGGGGAGGGCTTATGTCTATTCCTTCATTTCTTACACAAGTTAATATTTGCATATTGTGGGTAAACACTTATATTGTGCAACACCCACTACTTCTTGTCTGTTGTACCTGTGGCAGTCTGCTAGGGGCATCTGCAGAAAGGGATTAAAAAAATCAGAATGGTAGCCGCAAAAATGAAGCCCTTTTTAATGTGTGGGGCAGGCCTTAGATCATGCAGTTGTGACTGCCATCTTGGCCTTTTTGACCTCCACTCCTTTTGGATGCCCCGGATCATTGCAAATGTGGGAGTCAGATAGGGGAAACACAACAATAGTAGTTGGAATTCTTGTAAATGTGTGAGAGGAGGGAAGCCGTGATTTTAAACTGAATGATCTGACACTAATACACGGGGAAACTCTCTCAGTAGACATAGCCAGATCTGAATAGTTTACTTATTGCTGATGTTGTGAACTGCACTGGAGGGAAGAGAATAATAGCTAAATCAAGCAGGGTCACCCATTTCAGAGTCCGACATAACATAATCTGACCTGATTCAGCAGGAAGAACACCATGATGAAGCAGAAAGGTGTGAATTGTGCATTGTGTCTGACAGCAGCAGTCCATCTTTTTTTTAGCATCATTAATTGTGCAAACACAATACAAAAACTATGGTTCCTCCTCTTCTCCTTCCTCCCTCTGAGGATATAACGCTATTGCAAAGGCTATTCCCACAGTCTTGCTATTTTGCAGTCGTCTGGGAGCAGTGCCTTTGAAAGTTACGATTTGAACTCATCAGCCAGCTGACTGATAAAATGAGATGGGATTACCCTTTGGCAGCCATTCTCATTTCTGAATGGAATGACCTTCAAGGGGTGAAATTGGCAGCAATCTATTGTTCAGGGTGGCCCCACAGTAAGGAAATGGCAGCTCACATTATGAGTGGAATGCCTAAGTGCTTTGAGTCATCTTCAGATCAGAGAAATGTCAATCTGTTCAAAGACGGGAGGTGGTACCGAATGAACACAATATGAAGAGGATTAGCGGCCTTGCAAAGATAGGCTAATAGGCATGGCAGTCCATTCAGACTCAAGGCAGCCTGACATTCCCCGTTCATCTCTTTGATTCTGATGCGTTACCAGCATAGCATAGTGCTTGTAATGCTGCATCTCTGCTTGCATGCAGATTTCAGGTGTTTTCTCATCTGCTTTAACCATGAACTTTTGTAGCTTTTATCTTTCTTTTCAAACTTAATAAAATTAATAATAATAATAATAATAATAATACGATGAACTTTCATAGGCCCTTGATCATCATGATCTCCACTTTGCATTGGCAGGCATGGGATGGTTTTGACAGCTATGTATTCCTCTCTGGAACCTGAGATAAAGAAAAGGAGATTACACCTCCATTACCAATTTATTTGAGCATTTTACCCAAGAGCGGCCTAGGAACTGTAGTACAGTGAACATAATGAGATTTCAGAGGAAAGAATCCTGGGTCAGGATAAAACATATGCTTTGCATGCACAAGGCCAGAGTGTCAGTTTCCCAACATTACTATTTCATGTGATACTGGCCACTTGGGGAGTTTTTTGAGGGCTTTGCATATGCTTCTACTTATAATTGCTAGGAAAATTTCACTCAGGTGAAACTTGGGTAGAAAATACTGGAGCCGTTCTTCAGGGGAAGTTGCCAAGGAATTTCCAGCATTTATTTATTTATTTATTTAATAAGGCCACCCAACTTACATAAAGTACTCCGGGCAGCTAACACAATAAAACCTTCAATGGAATAACAAAACGTGATAGATAAAACGCATTAAAACTGTCCTGATTACCAGGAAACACACTGAGGCGAGGACTTGGTCTCTAATATTTATTAGTAGTACTTAACAAGAATCCTAACAAACTGAGAAAGCGTGGGAAAACCCAGCCATATAAACCCCAAAGGTTAAGGCGGTCCCGATCTGTGTCTCTTTGAATGGCTGAACAGTTCCTCAGTGCTACGCATGCGCTTGACAGTCTGGGTGAGAGCCCCCTGCTCGCCATCCTTACTCATGACAAAAACCAAACAAAAGAAATAAGGCCACAGAGGACTAACCAATCGGCAACAAATCCATCAGTATAATCACAACTATTTAATTAATGCCAGTGGAATTTCTCAAGGGGAGGTTGATTTCATCCAAATTCAAGGCTGACATGCATTTCGAAAGCCTGTCTGCCCCTCCCCCACCTGTTAAAACTTGTAAGTAATTTCAAGGAAAGGAGTAATATTAACATTCTGATATTTAGCTCAGCCAACCTTCTGTCCAGTTTAACAAGCCACCCATACCCGTTTCTGCACCCTTCCTGATAGAAGGCAAAAGTGATTCAAAGAAGTACTAAGAGCCACTTTGTATAAGTGGCTTTCAAAGCAGATACATAGGAACACACTCTTCTGTGCCAAGTAAAAGCAGTCTTATCCTCATTTCTCATTCGCCAAATGCAATATGGGGTCTCTCACACTGGTGCTCTAATCTCTAAGATACTTATGTTTCTGGCTGTGATGGGAACATGGGTATTTCTGTGAGTTTGCTGGTACAGTTTAAAAGAAGAATGAAATCAGTATTTAAGAGGAGAAACTGGTATTTTATTTTTCAGTTGCAATCACCAGATCATGCCTTCATGAAGAGACATTAGCTGCTATCATGAAGAGGGATGATTCACTTTAGTTTAATGGAAGCACAACTGAGAACAGAATTCAGCCTATTTGTCCACACCCCATGAAGCTATGCTGAGATCTTGGCACTTGGTAAACCTCCAGCATGGATTCTATTTCCATGCTAAATGCATGCTCGAATCTGTCCTCCCAAATATTATTTAGGGTATTTTCATATGGGGACCCACAAAGAACAAATGCAAGCTTTGCCTGCTAATTTGTTCAATGGCACATTAGATGCTTATCTCCAAGATGTTGACCTATCATCTTCTGTCAAAGTTTTCCCCAAAAATTGCTCTTTCCCTTGCTCACAGCCCAAATTTCTTTCTGGTTTATCTTCTAAGCCTCTTGACTGTTCAGAACTGTTTTGCCATGCCGTGGATGGAAGGGAGAGGACGTGCTCACCACTTTCTTTCATGCAAATAAGTCTGGCTGTGACAACTTCCACACAGTGGCACTGTTGTTGCTCTCTCAGGTTAGGTCCTGTTCAGATTCTACTGCGTCAAAGAGCTTCTAGTTGAAGGCCAGGATCTCCAGAGAGTCTGCTAGCCTCTGCCTCTTGTCGTTTGACTTCTGATTTTCCTCCTCCTCTTCTGAACATTGAGCTAGAACAGTAGCCATGTAAGTCTCAGAGGTGACTTTTTCCTGAATGGAAGATTTTTTGTTTTTTTGCAGAGAATATTTTAGAGCAAAGACTCCATAGCTGTGTATTCAAACTGCTTTGCACAATTCTCACTTCAGTTTCCAGAACATCTACCTTAATATTGTTTAGAAATAGCTTTGTGAAGGTGGTGGTAAAATGATTCCTCTGATCCTAAAATGTAGTGCTTGTAATTACAAGCACAACACTGTAATCCAGATTCTCTAACCATGTATTTAAACTATTTGCTGTATACCCTGCACTGTATTTTGAAACCTTCTTTGTGTAGTTTACAGATCAATAACAAGATGCAGTCCTTGCCTTCAAACCTATAGTCCTATCCGCATCTCCCCCAACACATCCACAAAACCGTGACACAGAAGAAATGGGGTGGACAACAGAATGACTGTTATAGAAACAATTCAAGTTGCTTCATGCAGCTCAACTGCATAATGTCAGGCTAGTTTCAATGTGCTGTCAAGAGGTCTGCAGGGATCATGCACACTTATGCTTAGCATGCCAACTCAATATGCTAACATTGCAGAGGCTAAGTTTGAAATTACCCATACTGAATGCCACAAAGTAACTTTTCTAATATCCAAAGGTCAGTTTTAATTCTGACCTTGCTGCCTGAATTTTTCTGATAATGGATGGTTTTATCCAATGGCTTTGCTCATTAAGTTGAAAGCTAATTGAGTATTCTCATTTTCGTGCCCTGTCTTAAAGGCCCAAATTGACTTCAGGTAGAGATGGATATAAATATTTGGTTGTATTTTGGATTCCAGTTGTCTGTATCAGCCTGTTATAAAAACAATTCTACTAATCTCTTAAATTTATAGCCCATTGTTCCATGTGGAATGTTGAAGGTGGCCAATAATTATTTAATAAGACATTAAAACAATAAGCTATAGCAATCAAAGAGCAATTTAAAAAAAATCAAAGTCAGTTAAAATTATATTAAGATCTGCATTAAAATGCAAATTAAAATGCAGAGTAGCAAAGCAGCAAACAATGAAATAAATCGACTTGACAGAGAAAGCGGGATTGTAGAAGCCTCCATTGGAAGCAGATCTGTAGTCTGAGAGGAGGCCCTGAGAAAAAGTTTCTTTTCTATTCCCTCCAGGAGTTTAGACAATGCAGGGGAGCAAGTGGGACCACATGTGCTATCTGCTTCTTCCTCCCACACTCAGGTTTCATCCCTGAGCTCTGTGCTCAGTCTGAACATCTGAAAGGGAATTCTTTGTGTCCTTATTCAGTGCATTTAGATTTCAAGGAAGATTTGTGTTCAGTGGACCACAAAACGAACTTCACTTGACCTCATTCCAGACTGGATGGGCTCATGAGGGGCGGGTGTTAGCAGATCTCTCTCTCTCTCTCTCACAGACACACACACACACTTCCATCAATGTTCCCATCGCAACTTCAACCAATGCTTGACAGTATTAAAATGCAAAAGCAACATCATAGGGGAACTAAATGAGCTAGAATTTGGTTTGGTAGCTCTGCCATGGTGCATTTAGCAAGGAATCAGAGCACAGACTTATCATCTGTTGTTTCTGAGTTCAATAAGTATAAGAATGTATTTATATCTAGGACCAGCTCTTCCATTTGAAAAGTGAAGTGTTCTTCCTACAAAGGCTGTGAAGGGATATCTTCTTCTTTTGTAACATAGGTGCTGTCTATTCCTGCACAAAGTCTGGCTGTTATGAAACAGCTGTTATTTTGTTGTGTTTTTCATGTGTTGAAAAACAGAGGGAGCTCCTTCAAACTTTAGTGCCAAATTATTTCACAGGTATTAAGTTAAACAATCCAAATAAAACCATATGATTTGGGTTCTTTTTTTAATGCATGCACTTCTAAAGTATGAGAGAAATGTTTCTAATCTGAGGCAAACTGCACACCCTTCTATTACATTGACATTTGGAATGACAAACAACTGTGCATCTAATGAAGCAAAATATGTTTTTCTCTCTTTGAAGTCTGATGACATGCAATGCCTTTGAATATCCGTGTTTAATTATATGCTTCTTGCTGTGAAAAGTTACGAAGTGCAACATCAGTGGCTCAAGCGTTCTTTTTCCCCATCTTTTTCTTTTCCCCTGGGGAGAAAAAAAAAGTGTAAAAGACTAATGAAGTCTGCATGAGTAAGGGCGACTTTCTGAATCACTGAGTCAGAATCAGGCCTATGTTCAAATAAAGCACCCTCATCCAAAATGATAAATCTTCTTAGGCTTGCTGCATTTCCCAGTGATTTGTAAGGCTTCAAGTGGCTGCACGATGCACAGGCTCTAAAAAGAAGGCCTCTGATACTTTAAAAATTTAATTTAATTTAATTTAATTTAATTTAATTTAATTTAATTTAATTTAATTTAATTTAATTTAATTTAATTTGAAGCAATTCTGGCATTCTTTGAATAATTTCACCATTTGACTTTTGTCCCGAGTTATAAAAAGAGAAGGGGTGCATGCAGAAAGCTGAGACTCATGCTCAGCAGGATTGGCCGTCAGAAAGATGCTGAGTGAGTGAGCAGGAAACCTGAAGGCATCCCTTACTAACATCGACTGAGTTTGGTGTGGACAAAGCTGAGCCCAATATCAATAGGTAAACATATGGAACCGTTGATTTGAATTACTTCCTATGTCTTGATGGAACTATACTGTAGATGTGCCATTGGAAGTAACGATGTGACTTGATCACCCCATCGGGCTGTAGCTTCCATATCCTAGCATTCAACACAGTGTTGAAACACCATCATGGTTTAATCATGGAAGTGCTTTGGGGGGCAGTCGTTGATTACCACGTCTGCAATGGCTGCTGGGCGATCAAAGCAGCATCATATTTTAACCGGATCAAAGCGTTTCCTTTGTGGGGGATTTCCTTTGTTCTGGTGAACTCTGGCCTGTGCATGTGCTGAAGCCGTTTATCCTGGAGCCAAGCAACCAGTTGAGGCCAATCAGCCCTGCCTTGATGCCTCGTGCAGTGGAGTGTGTCACTTCCAACACGTCACAGAGAATACCGCACTCTGTTACGTTGCCAGGAATGTTTGAAGCAACTCTCTGATGCGGACCACGCTCACTTTGTACAGGCGTAATTACTATGTAAATTATCTCAACCGATTGATCCTTACAGGACAGGACATTCTGACTGGCTGCTACTAACCTATTGGGCTGCAAATAATTATTCTCTCAAGGGCTTAGGGGGCAATGGCCAGAGTTCATACGCAGAGATAAGCAGGGACAGCACCAATACAAGTTGGTATAAACTCAAAATGGAGAAGAGCACCCTGCTTTCTTTTTCTTACCCATTTACATACAAACCTACATACAAACCCACTCATATGCCTACAGGTATGTCCCATTTATCACCTCTCCTCTCACACGCCCACACTACCTCCCCACGTGCCCCCTCTGTTGGCTCCAGTGGTTCCTCCCAGTGCAAACTGCAGCTGTAGGAGTGCTGATTCCAATTTGGATTTAACCCTATGCCCACCACTGCAATCCTGACCTAAATTGGGACCTCTGGATTTGGATTAGGAAAAACACTCCAGCTGAGGCAAACCTACCAGTCAGGATTGCAGACACAGATATATGGGTGGGATGTTCAGGGGAGAAAGGCATTAACCTCCTTGCTGTTCTTTCTGGGACACCCACACCTTTCTCTTTGCTCAGGTAGGAGACATACCTGAAGAAAAAGAAGAAAAGGCAAAGGTAAGGCGAGGCTGGCCAGGGGCAGCATTTGCTGAGCTCTATAATGGGTTTGTGTAATAGAAATATGGTACCTTCCTTAATAACTGTGGAGCCAGAAGTGTGCGGACAGAAATCTGACAATCAATCAATCAATCAATCAATCAATTAATTAAACTGCATCTCTATGCTGCCAAGAGGGCAGGGCTTAGGAAAAGCCGAGTAAGAAAAATGGCCTCAGACTCTGAATGAGAATTGCCCAAAGTCTGTGACTGGTTCTTGTTGTTGTTGTTGTTGTTGTTGTCTGTATGCTGCCTGAAGCTGGTTGGTAGGCTGTTGCTTCCTTAGTCCTCATTTCAGCCCAGTAGTTCTTTCCCTTTGCTCCACAGTTTAACCACATGTGGTATCCCTCTCCCACCAATCCTACTGTCTTCCCTGTTTACCTAATACACTTTTGTCCTAGTGCTATTATCTGCATCAAATGTAATTTATGAAATGCAATGATAATCACACCAATTTAGGTTACCTAGGCTGCACATCACGGTAAACACTGTGAATGATAATAGCTTTCCTTGCCCTTGGATGCTTCATAAATGCTGGACTGCACACAGTTGCACATCCTTCTCCTGATATTTCTCAAATGATAACTTCACTGGGAGGCAGCCCATTCAACAGCTAATCCTGACAGTATATGTGTTTATTAAATTTAAATAGTATTTTTCTGTGAAAATGGACCTATTTTCATCAAGACCTTACCATTTATTCAAGCTCATAGAAACAGCTTTCAGCCCTAGATTAAATTACTTGTTTATAAATCATGTATGGTTCCATTTTCTTGCACGCTACCCCAGCTAATATTGCTCATTGTGCAGAGAGGAATGGTATCTAGTGTTCTCATGCTGCCTTTTTGCAGCTGCCCCTGATCAGAGCTGCAAGCAATAAAAGGTCCAACTGCAAGGAATATTGGTAATAGGATTGGAAATACTGTTACTCTCTGGATCCACTGAAGTCTTCTTTCTGACGTGATCCGGAAAGAGAAACAGCTGGTGGAGAAAGAAACATGTGGACTACAAACTTATTAGTTGGTCTTCTTCATCTCCAGTACCATGAATCATGGTATCCTTCTGGTCTGCTTTTATTTGTGTATTTAATATGTGTCTATGCCATCATTCCAGTTTCCGTTCTATGCTGAAGATAATGGGAGAGAAGGAAGAAAAATGCTACCCTCTCATTTCTTGCCTGTTGGTTTTTGGCTGGCTCTGTCTCTAACTGTATCAGAGTTACACTGGAGTTCCCCAAGACAACACATAGGAATGCCATTTACAATGGGTTTATTCTGAGGATGGTAACCTGCATGTGCTGCACTGTAAAACCAGTAAAACTTCCCTCTTTTAAGAAGAGGGAAGCCAATGGTTTGGAAAAGTTTGTAGTCTGAACAGGCAGTCAATTCCAAGGTTCTCATTCTTTTCAGGGCATACTCCAAACCTGTCAAATTACAGTCTTGTTCTGTCCTGATCTATATCTGCCATGACTCTTATTTACCCTCTCCAGTCCTTTCTCTTAAATTGTCTAGTGGATTTATATTTTTGGAATGAGGAATTGTGAGTGGGAACCTTTTTGCTAATGGATTATCTTTAATCAATGCAATGTTCAACAACAGAAACCCCTTTATTTTCCTCTTCATTCCATAGAAATCCTTAGTTGAAAATCCAAAGACTCCAAGACCTTTGTCCTTCACAGGAATTTGATTTTGTGTCTTGGTACACAAATGAATATTTCTCTCTCTTAAATCACAGAAGTTCTATATTGCAAGGAGCTAAAAATGAAGGAAATACAGAAGAGCAATTGGAACACAGACTGAAAGACCTTGACATCGCGTAGTTGCAAGATCTATTACTCTCTCCCTCTCTCTCCCTCCCCCCCTCTCTCTGTGTATATGTATGTGTGTGTGTGTGTGTGTATGTATGTATGTATATGTATATGTGTGTATATCTATCTATCTATCTATCTATCTGCCTGCCTGCCTGCCTGCCTGCCTGCCTGCCTGCCTGCCTGCAACTGGAATTAAAACATGGAACATAGTAAAAATGCCCGGCCATTATATGAATAAGATTCTGTCTTTTTGATCTATAACACTGAATCTCCAACAAACCAAATGGTATCTCCACAGAAATAATGCACATTGATTTTTGACAGATTTGGACATAAAAGAAAATAAATAAATAAAAGCACATAGTAATACTTTTATTTTTTTAAAAGGGTAACACTAGCAAACAAAAATCAGGAAATACATTATCAAGATCAAATGGTAAGTATATTTAATTTAAAAGTAGGCAGGAAATTCCTCTTTTATCTAAGAACTTAATGCCATGCTTGTAGAACTGATTACACTGATCTCATGAAATAGTAAGCCTGCATAAACTGCCTTTGGAATCCTCATGGCTGATCTCTGATCACATCAGTTTCATCTCTGCTGAAAATTGACTGTGGATCAATATAGGACCAAAAAGAAATGGAAATGAGAAGTTTAGATTCATGGCCTTGATTTGGAAGTAATTAAATAATATTCTGCAGTTCCACTGGTAATCTGTGGATAGTGTGCAATGTTTTATAAATTTATGCTAGAACAAAACATCAAAGGTACAGCACAATATGTGTTAGGAATTTGGGGCAAAGAACCATGATGAGTCAGGAACTGAACTCTAGTATTTATTGTTCTATCCTATAGACGGAATCCTGCCAAACTGAAACCAAACTACTAAACTCTAACGGAAAAACTCCAGAACACTAGTAAGGCGGTTCCTTTCTGACCTTCTTGGCTGGGAGCCCAAGGGTTTCCACACTGGGCATGAGCTTTTCCCCCTGGAGAGGGCCTCCTCCTTCTTTGCCAGCGATCCCTATAACATCATGGTAGTTACGAAATATTTTAAGATGGTTTAGGTTGTCAAGCAAATAGCAGTTCTTCTAAGGCAGTTTTGTGAAAGATGAAAGGTCCCCTGTGCAAGCACCGAGTCATGTCTGACCCTTTGGGGGGATGCCACTTTCATGACGTTTTCTTGGCAGACCATAGCAGGGTGGTTTGCCATTGCCTTCCCCAGTCATCACCTTCCCCAGCAAGCTGGGTACTCATGTTACTGACCTGGGAAGGATGGAAGGCTGAGTCGACCTGAGCCAGCTACCCGAGAATCCAGCTTCTGCTGGGATTGAACTCGGGTCGTGGGGAGAGTTTCAGTTGCAATACTGCCGCCTACCACTCTGTGCCACATGAGGCTGTAAGGCAGTTTTACCAATCTGATAATTTGGTGGATTTTAGCTTTGATGAACATTTGGGGATTTAAGAAGTCCAACACATCTGGGGAACACCAATTTGAAGAAGGCTGGTGTGAGACCAGGAGTAGTGTAAATCAAGGCAGATGCATGATTCTTTCCTCTGTCTCTCCTGAAATGTCTAACTAGGTTCTACTAGTTGTGGATTTCTCCATTATTCACACATAAATATACCCACACTGTTGTTTTCTGCCCCACGAGTACATAAGAAGTACATATTCAGACTATTGACCCACTGCACAATCATCTTTGGACAAAGGCATATTGAAGCCACCAAGATTTTTAAATTTGGTACAACACCCAGACACAAATAATTATTTATTATTAGGAGATAATTGGGACAAACAGTCCAGCAGAAGAGTGGAAATTCAACACAGTTCTTCTACAGTGGTCACTCTTCCGAAAAAAGCGTTAAAGTAGCACTGAGCTGCTACTTCTTGCAACTCAGGAAAGTAGGTAACATGTGATCATATTTCTAGCAGAAAAGGGAAAACACTCTGTAAGATATAATTTTAAGTTAAAGACAAGTTATCTTTGCTTTTTAGTGATTTCCACATTTGCTTGCCACAGAAGATCAGTTTTTTTTTCAAGCAAATAAATGGGTGTCTATCTTTCATGATAGCCTCATAGTGCTACTTTAATACTAAATGAATACAAAGTACAAATTGTCCCCCAAGTCTTAAAATCCATCTCCAAATCCTGGCATTTCCATGCTGGATTAAAGATTTGCTCATGTGTCTCTGAACAAAGCTATCTGTAAACTCAGAAGATTTCGTTTTCTTTCAGTCTTTTTAAAATCTGAAGAACCTTCTTTAGCATTAGTCTCTGCAGCTGATAAGTTTTATCAACCAAGTATCAGCAAAGTGATAAAGGAGGATGCAGCAAGGCTGTAGCATAAAACACCACAGTGACTTGCTTAGTGGTGCAGTGAAGAGCTTCAATAGCTGATGATTGAAAATGGAAGCTTAATGGGGTGAGCGTGACCAAAGAAGTAGAATAAATGCCATCTCTTGCAATACAGCACAAGGAGCTAAACAAATTGTGTGAAATGGAAGGCAGTTTTGAACCAGAGGAATTTGAATTTGCAAAGACAACCACAAATCTGATTTTTTTAAAAAATCCCTTTCCCCTTTCCTCTTTTTTTCTTTCTTTTTCTTTTTTACAACTGTAGTGGCAATGACTGCAAAAATTATTTTGATTCATTCATCCAAACACACTTACATTTATGATCAGCTGCATAATAAGCATGAGATCCATCTCAGTTTTCCTTGTTGAAGAATGGAAGATGACAAGAACATCCTTGAATGAAGACAATATAATGACTCAAAGGCAGGGTATGACAGCCTGCATGCAGCCATAGCTTCAGGGTTGGCTGTTTGCATATTCACACAGGCACCCAAACAAATACTTTCTGCTATATAGTTGATAACCAAAACTCAGATTGGGGGCTGGTTTAGTTTCTCATAGAAAGTTATCTACAGAGAAGGAAGAGAGGCTATTGGGCTAGCATCAAGGATAAAGTCTCCAGGAAAATAAATGCTGTTGAAATCTTATTGGTTCAAGGACAAATCTGGAGAAGATTGCAGAAGAGAGTTGTTGGGTGAAATCCAGAAGACTCAGTGAAGACTGGAAGAGGAATGCACCCCAGGACTTTGTTTTCCCATTGCAGATGACCCCTCTGGGATTGAAGATGATGGAAGTTAAAATGTTTTACCAACCAGAGCCAAGGGAGGAAGCCTGGGCCAGTCTGAGAGACAAGGAGACCAATGTTTCTTTCTTGATTTATGAGATTTATAGGCCTTCCCCCATCCCCAATCTGTTATGACTCTGGGCACTTTACAAAATACCACAATAAAAACACAGAATATATCATCAAAAAGAGAATGTGGAGAAAATAAGCATTAGTTAAAAGACCAAAACCTCACAGCAGGGATCTACTACCCACTTTAACCCATTTATTCCTTTCCTTACATTTAAAGTAGGATGTAAATAGAGCATAATTAGAAATAGCCATGTGCACATATATGCTAAACCAACATTACAGCTTGAAAACACATGCAGTTAGAGCAAACGTAGGCTGCAGTCTTGAGTACAGAACAAAAGGTTCTCTTGGAAAGCCTTTTAATCTCTACTGTCGTGTGCAGGAGAAAGGAGGGGGAGTGGAGATGACCTTGCCTGTCTAGCAGTAAATAATCCTTGCTAACTCTTGAAAAGAAATGTGGTGAAATTGAAAGTAGCATGCTTACTTTGATGCATTTTCTTAATAAATAAAAAAAAAATCCAAAAGAACTGCTTGTCGTTCATCAAATCCTATGAACTTACAGGAAGTCTTTGTGATGCAGGATATTTCAACAAGAGTTTTATATGGTTATTTTTATTACTACCATTGTTTTTATGGCATGCCTATTCCATGGTACCTACTGAGACTTATTTGCATCTGCCTTGCAATAATTCGTATTGGACACATTGAGGTTTCTAAGTGAACATAGGCAGGACTGCACCAGGGCTCCATTTTGTTATTGAGAATGGTAATTTAGATTGCAATCCTAAATGCACATATTTGGAAGAACAAGGCTTTGTTGCATTCAGTACAATTTCTTCTACATAATCTTATAGAGGATGTGATCAAGGTAGAGAGACATGAGGTCATTAGAAATAGAGGAGTATCTTAAGAATAATCCAGTAAGAAGTAAATGAGTACAAGAAAGGATAGTGGTTAACTCTTGGTTCATGATCCCCTCAAATAATTATGAAATTCAGAATAATAGACTAAAGGGCTTAAAGTTAAAACTGAGTATCTGAGTGTCATACACAGTGTGAGGGAGAGCCACACTCAGATATTTGGTGGTATGACAACATCCCCAGCTGGCTAGTTTAGCCACATTGTCAGCCTTACCAGGTAGGCCAGACAGGAAACACAAGCAGATGAGCTAATTCTACTTTATTGTAAGGCTACACTAACAGAATCTTGCAAGTCTGCAAGTACAATTCTCCTGCCATCTCCTTTACCCCTGTTAAATTAGGGAGGGTTCCTTCTGAGCCTCTTGCCCTGCCCACTATCCAGCTACAGACTGTGCTGTCTTTTATCTGACCATTCCCTAGGCAGCTTCTCTGGGCCCAGTCTCCCAAGGTCATTCCCGCATACCATTACACACACCCTTGCTTTTAAAGCACATGCCAAAGTCCATTGGTGGCCAGGTTATCACACCTTATCCCACCCACGCCCTTAGCCTAGAAAAGGGAAAGCCAACCCAGAGGGTATGGGGGAGAGCCCAAGAAGAGGAGATGAGGAAGGGAAGGCAAACAAACAAAGAAGTGGGAAGTGAATCCAGACAATGCAATAGCTACAGGCAAACAAGAAGGCTGACAATCAATTGCCAAGACCACAAGCTATATCAGACAGTCCATCTTGGCTCGATTCCTGATTGGAGCCTGGACTGGGAGTTTGGCTTGGGTGCTCAATAGTAAAGCTTAAGAGCAGATCTTGGAGCGTATCCTGGAGCTCAACAGCAACTTTGTTTTGCAACTAGTTATAGACATATTAAGGCAGCACATAATCCCCAATGAATACAAGAACTTCTGGAGGAAGGCAAGGACTGTATGCTCCTTTATGAACTTCAAGACTTTTAACTACTATAAGGACTGAGCCACAAAGACTTGTGGTGGCTAAGCCAATTCATAAGGGCTAGGAGGGTGGAGTTAACTTTGCCCAGCCAGGGCAACAGCCTATTGTTGGAGAACATGTGTGCTAAAGTAAAGTATTGTGTCAAGTTTTCATCTAAGATAATCCTTTGCACACATCCTCCTTGCTCTGTTGTGAAGACACTTCACTAACCATTTCATGCCAACATCTGTATTTCATCATTAGCCATTAACAAAAGTGGCTTTAGTTCCTCTGTCCTAGAAGTGATGTTTTCCCTCTTATACTGGTTCAAGACCTTATATCTGGACAGTTGATGGCACATGCGAGGTTTAAGGTGATGTGGTTTGGGGGAAGCAGTATGCTTGGTCCCAGCTGGTCTGCTGTGGGACTGTCCCCTTCCATCCTGTCCTTGGGCTCAGGACCTCTTCTACAGTGCTGTTTGGCTACAAGGGAGAGCAACATTTCTCCTGCTATTTTTTTCTTTTTTAAATGGGTTGGTCCACCACTGGACCTAGAAGTGGTAAAGCCCTGATACCAACTAGACTGTCCCCAGCTTAACACATATAGCTTTTATGCTTCTGTAGCTTGTGTGGTGGGGAATTCCCTTCTCGGTGGCCACTGCTCCCAGAGAAGTCCTGGTTCCTCACTTCCTTTTCTCAAGTAATATTTTGTAGCTCCCACACCAATCCCCACAGCTAAACCCCCTTCTTAAACTCCATATTTTCAAGACCACTTCTCCAGTGGCTGCATCTCAGCTGCATAAATCTGGACAACTAACCACTAGATGGCAGCCAAGATGTACAATGGCATCTAACTCTTTGCTGCCACCAATGGCCACAAGTTATAAGGAATTTTGAAAAGTCCAACCAGTTGATTCTACAATGGAAAAAGGGGAAAAAAGTCATCTCATAGAGTGATCAGAGTTTTGTGCATACCAGTTAAAGGTGGCTTTTCATACAGTAGTTCAGGATGAGTAGAGTTGGCATTTCAGCTGAAGGAAACACTAATCACAGCCCTTAAAATATAGTGCATGTTAAAGCTACTGTATATGGACATAGCACAGACTTGTTCTGGCTATATAATAAAGAAGTACTGTAGGGGCCACGTCCAGGCACTATGATGTGAGGGGAGCATAGCAAAGCAGCCATATAGATCTGCTCTCTATCTTTCTATCTATCTAGAGAAGGCAGAATGAACCAGTTTATGTGCTTGTGCTAAGTCTGTCCCCACTCCAAAGCATTTGGCTCAACAGTAAAATTACCTTTTATTATAGAATTGTTTTTTTTTTTCCTCCTCTGTTCACAGCTCAGTTCAAAATAGCTTTAACTAAGTTCTGTGCAGTACTCTGATCACCAAATGCAGCTGTTGCCCAAGGAGATGTGTAGGTTATTGGGAACATGGCAGAGAACAATGTTTGCCTCTACCCATCTTGTCACTTCATGTTTGGAACCCAGCCTTTGAAGGAACTATACGGACTCTTTGACCAGGTGTGGGCTACATTGCTTGCTTGACTTCTTCCAGACTGGTCAAGTATCACTGGCTTCAAATCTTGATCAGGAGTTGGCTACGATAGGTAACTCATGGACTTCCTGTAGACCCATTCATCTTGCAGATTTGTGTACAATTAAACAGATGTGGATTTAGTTTAGTCCTTAAGAAGAGACAATGGCAAGAATGAAGTTTAAACTACAGTACCATATGGACCTCTCTTCAGATTTTACTTCAACCTGTCTCTGCCAATGAGTGTAAATTAACCACTGTAGTCTACATTGTACTTTTTTGACCACTCAGCAAGGATTAGTTCAGGACTCAAAGCCGTTTCATTTATATTTGCTCTTAATGTAGTTGTCTGTCTGCCAATGCATGAATCCTTCCAAGTGCATAGATACGGAGCATCTATTTCATCAATAGTATTGCTTGACACATGGTTTTTCCCATATTACTTTTTGTTAAGGTCAGGGTTATTTTTAAATGATTAAGTGTTCCAAGCTTCATAAAGAGGGAACATTTAACAGGCCACTAAGAATTGCATAATTAAAAATAACCCCACCACCTCCACCTTTGTACTAAACACATAGAGCAAGTTAATAGAATGATTTAAGCTTTTGTTCAGCTTCATATTCCAGGCACCCACAATCTGGTTGGTCTTTCAGGTCCACATTATTCTGGGGAGGAAATGGATCCTGGAATTATTCAAAGAGGAAGAAGAGGAAGAAGGAAAATGTTCAAACACCAGTACTTAGGTTACAGTTCTTATTCCAATCAGCTGGGATAGAAAGAATGCAGGTAGTTTTATGGAATAGGTAATGGCAATACTTTTTAGTACTTCCCATGATAATTTAAAATTGCATAGACTGAATTGAAGTTTGTGCTCAGCAGCTTCGCTTTTTAGCAATGACTTCTGTCAAAAATACTCTCCCTTCGCTGTAGTGAGACTTTAGAATAAAATATTTTGACCATAGTGATGACTGTTTGAATGCTTTGTAGCGTGGAGGAAGTTCTCATCTCTAACCAGCTGATGATCATTGAAAAAAATACCATTTCTATTTCTCCAGTTCTTAGGGGTGCAAAGCAAAATGGAAAAGAGTCAGACCTAGGAAAGATGAGTTGGAGGGATGGGGAAATATTCAAAACCTTGAATAGAGGAACACTCCTTTTTTAGCTGCAATTTCTCTTATAGGAGGATTCTTGACTTGAAAGCTGTTACTTGACTTGCCAATTACAAGTTATGCCAATATTTTATTCATTCTAACATGGGAACCTGATGGTAATAACTCAGTATATAGGCAGATCTTTTTAGCATCTAAATAACCCAATATACAAACAAACAGATGAAGAAATGAAATTCTGCCCAAAATAGATTGCTTTCATAGAAAAACCTACCCTAAGAGGGTTACATATTAGAATTGTTATGTCTTGACCATTTTGAAGTGGATTTGCCCTAGAGTCAGATGGGCATAGGAAATGTTCACCAAGGTAATGTGTAGAACATTCAGGGAGCTGGGATGAATACCTTAAATTTTATGAACACTAGAATGTCCAAGTAATATAAAAGTGGAACTTCAGGACTTGTGACACCTTAGCCATACTGTTGCTCCTGCACCAGTACAATTGTACTGTCTTGGAGGATAGTATACAACCTGAGATATATTTTCAGGTTATTGGTAGGGAAAACTTGCATTTGTGTGTTAGAATCTTTTTCTAAAAATCATGCAAAAATAGTCATTTCTTTCAAGTATCAGTTGGATATACTCTATGGCAGGGTTTCTTACCCAGGGTTCCATGAGAGGTTGCTGGGGGTTCCCTGGGGATCACAATTTATTTAAAAAAATATTTCAAATTCAGGCAACTTCACATTAAAGAGGTTAAATTTCATTCTTTATTTCTGGTTTAAGAACACTGTTAATGCATATATACAGGCCTACACATGAAACAAATAGAATAATTTTGTAACTTGTGGCCTATATTTGAGCCTGAATGTGCAGGGGTTCCCCTAGGCCTGAAAGATATTCCAAGGGTTCGTCCAGGGTCAAAAAGTTGAGAAAGGCTGGTCTAGGGGCTACTTTTCTTTACAGAATACTTTATTGGCCAAGTATGATTAGACATCCTTGGGAGAAGAGCAATGACAAATCTCGATAAAATAGTTAACAGCAGAGACATCACACTGACAACAAAGGTCTGCATAGTTAAAGCAATGGTGTTCCCCGTAGTAACATATGGCTGCGAGAGCTGGACCATAAGGAAGGCTGAGAGAAGGAAGATAGACGCTTTGGAACTGTGTGTTGGAGGAAAATTCTGAGAGTGCCTTGGACTGCAAGAAGATCAAACCAGTCCATCCTCCAGGAAATAAAGCCAGACTGCTCACTCAAGGGAAAGATAGTAAAGGCAAAACTGAAATACTTTGGCCACATAATGAGAAGACAGGACACCCTGGAGAAGATGCTGATGCTGGGTAGAGTGGAGGGCAAAAGGAAGAGGGGCTGACCAAGGGCAAGATGGATAGATGATATTCTAGAGGTGACGGACCCGTCCCTGGGGGAGCTGGGGGTGTTGACGACCGACAGGAAGCTCTGGCGTGGGCTGGTCCATGAAGTCACGAAGAGTCGGAAGCGACTGAATGAATAAACAACAACAATGATTAGACATACAAGGAATTTGACTTTGGTGGAAGAGCTCTCAATACATTTACATAACATCAAAAATAGCAAAGTAACAATGCCATTTACTAAAACTATACAATCAAGAAAGAAAAAAAATGAAGGAAATAATACTACAGCTATTAACTAACACACACTCATATTTAAAGGGAGAATTAAGGGACAGCATACTGCATCTGTTGTCTAACATATGTTCACATTTAACAGAGCATTACCGGTCACATCTTAGCAGTCATGTCTTACCATACATTGTCAATCATTATACCATGCTACCTTAATTAGGAGTTCAACAGAGCAATGGCACGTGGAAAAAAACTGTTTCGACGTCTAGATGTTTTGACATACAGTACTCTGTAGTGCCGCCCTGATGGTAGAAGTTGAAACAGTTTATGTCCAGGATGCGAAGGGTCTGCAGATATCTTCTCTGCCCTCCTTTTGACCCTTGCAGTATGCAGGTCTTCTATAGAAGGCAGGCAGATTGCAATAATTCTTTCTGCAGACTTCACTATCCATTGAAGTCTATATTTGTCCTGCCTGGTTGCGGAACTAAACCAGAGAACGGATAACAGATTCAATAATTCCTCTGTAAGACTGTACCAAAAGCTCCTGAGATAGATTAAACTTCCTAAGTTGACGCAGGAAGAACATGATAGTTCTGATGTTAAGCATCCATTTCAGGTCTTGAGAAATTATGGAGCCCCAAAACTTAAAGGACTCTACTACTAACACTGGGCTATCGAATATGGTAAGAAAAGGGGAGTTAGAAGGATTCTTTCTAAAACCCACAACCATCTCTACAGTTTTGAGCATATTCAGTTTCAAGTTGTTATAACTACACCACAGGGCCAGTTGTTGTACCGCCCGTCTATATGCTGACTCCTCCCCATTCCGAATGAGACCAATAACGGTTGTGTCATCTGCAAATTTCAGAACTTAAACAGAGGAATCTTTTGAAATGCAGTCATTGGTACAGAGGGAGAAAAGCAACAGGGAGAGCATGCATCCCTGAGGGGCACCTGTGCTAATTGACCAAATACTGGATATAGTTTTGCCTAACCTCACATGCTGTTTCCTATCTGTTAGAAAACTGATTATCCACCTACAGGTAAGGTCAGGCACAGTAAGCTGGACCAATTATAGCTGTTTCTGGGACTGGATATTCTACAAAAAGCCCCTGGGTCATAACGTTTGAAATATTACTGTTTCAAACACACATTCTAGCACATAAAATTAAGAAAAGAAAGAAAGCAGTACTTAAAGATCTGGAATTTTTCTAATTACAGAAGAAAATGACTTGAGCTGTGCAAAGAGCATCCAGACGTCAAGAAATCTCTCAGTTAAGAGAGTCCTTCTCTCCTATCCCCCTAGGATAAAGAAATAATGAATGGTAGAATGCTGGATGGGAATCTTCTCCTGAAATTAAGGCAGGTATAATTAAATTATGACAATCAACCTTTCATAATGTGTGTTTGAGCTGCCTAAAGCGAACAATCACTCTATGCCACCTAAGAGGCATTTATCCAAGTTGACTATTGTGCTATTCTTTCTCCTTAAAGATGGATGTAATTTTATCCTTTGACTAGCTGGTCTTTGAAACTGAAATTGAATTAAATTAAGGTTACTATTCAGTTCTGAATTCAGGCGAACTATGAACAATGATAATAATGGCATATGATACTCTTGTATGCATAATTATTTGAGAACAGTAAGAATAAAGAACACTTAGCTTAGAAGTTTTAACTTCTATTATCTGTCAGATGAGGGTTATCTATTGGAAAGCTAGAAGAGGAAAGCAATCTTTAAATATGGTAGTTTATATCACATTCATAGGGAAGTGAGATACTGCAAGAAACTATGATATATTCCTTTGAAGCAATTTAAGAATATATTAAACTTCTTCCTTTTTCCTTCTTTTACCAAAGCAAGTTTTAAGGTGAGTTTTTTCTTGTGTATACATTTTTTTTAAACGGACAGAAGTACATTGGGTATCTTTGTATCTTCATGTTACATATGGAGCATGGAACAAGAGTGAGTAGTTATAGAAGAAGAAAAAAGGAAGAAAAATAAATACAATATCTCAGCCCCTATGCATTATCCACACTGGTTCTGGGATGGTGTGTGTCTCTTTCGGTGTATATATGTGCACCTTCTAACCGAGGCAATGAAGCAGTGTCTTTCAAGTCCATTCACTCAACTTTTCTAGGTGGAATTAAGTTTTCCAAGTTGGTAGGCACAGGTTCACAGTTTAAAGAGAAAAGATGATATCTGGAGATTTCTCTATCCTGTCCTGCCCATCCCAATGAAACTGTTCTGCACAGAGTTTGGCAGGCTTGCAGAGAAGAAGCATGGCATTTGGAGAGAGCCAGACAGACTGACTGTTGCCACTCTCATTATAATTATATCTGACAAAGCAGCCGAATGGCAGAATGTAATTTCTACATTGATTGATTACATTTTTTTTAGTTTTTTAAATCCTGCCTTTATTACTTTTAATATTTTTTTTCAAGCACCCATCAGCAATAGCTCTCTTTACACAATGTCTTTGTTACATAACTATTATCCAGGATTCCTGAAAGTTGAGGCTCTTCTCCACTCATAGTGGCAGAATGGGAAAGGACTTTAAGTGTTGTGTTACCCCAGTAGTGGGAGAATAGTCCCAACATAGAACAGGTGTCAGCCTTGTGAGGTAGTCTAGACAGGAAGTATACCAGATGAACTAATTCTACTTTATTGTAAGATAACATTAACAGAATCTTTGCAAAGTATATTTCTCCCCTCTTGCCTTTATGACCCAAAAAACTAGGGAGGGTCCCTTCTGGGATGTTTGCCATGCCCACATTCCAGCTGTGGGCTAAGTTGCCTTTATCCAGTCATTCCCCTGGCTGTGGCTCTTCCCCCATCTCCCAAGGTCATTTCCACATACCATTACAACATGGGAGAAGAACTTATCTGCAGTCTCATTTTTCCAGTATAGCTTACATTATGTTGGAAGTAAGGATTAGATTGTATAAGCTTATTACTTATAATAAACCAGGGCATTTATTTGAGCACCACCCTCAATCTGTGGGTGACCCTGAGTTGGGTGTATGGGGGTTGAGAGAAGCAAGCCTCTACTGAACAACATATACCAGAGACTGGATGGTGCTTTGGGTCAACTGACCAATAGGATATTATCAAGCATTTACAAATGAGGAGAGATGTAATATCAGCTTCTATAGAGTTAAGTCTAATTATGGGAGACTTGTCCTGACTAAGCAAGGACCATGCTGAGACCAGGAAGAAGTATCTAGTGTTTTATTACTGCTATTGTAGACAGAAAATCCTACCAAACTGAAGAAGCGTGGGAAAACCCAGACAGATAAACCCCAAAAGTCAAGGCAGGTCTGTTCTGGGTTTCTTTGAATGACAGCACAAAGTCTCTAAACTACGCATGCATTTTCCCCCCTGGATAGGGGCCCCCTCCTGCTCTCCACCAATACTCATGACAAGACTAAGTGTTTGTAGGTTCAAAAAAGGTTCTGAGGGGGGAAGATTTTTTGACAATGTCAACTCATATACAAAGGAGTGGTGCTTTGATTATATAGTTGCACCTTCCATCTTGGCTATTTGCCCCCTCCCCCCCCCCAACCCTCTATGGATGCATGAATGATGCTGGGCAGGAGGACAAGGAAGGAAGCCAATAGAAGAGAGGGAATGAAAGGCTAAGTAACACTGTTACAGGATTTTCCGCCCAGATTTATAAATGTCCTCCAACCCTTGAGGAAGCCATCAGTGGAAGAACTCACCTCTTCTGGCTCAGCTTTGTGCTGTTGCCTTAAAGGAATATCAGCTGGAAGATGAAAGGACCACCTAACCTTCTGTAGCTGAAGCTGGCAATCAAAATTTGTCTGTGGGGGAGGCCAAAAGGACATTGAACTTGATTGACAGGGCTGACTTATCTCTTTAGTTGAAATCACAGTTCAGTTGGTAGTTCGAAGTTTTAAAGGCAGGTTTGTTTTCACCCCCTATCTGTGAGATTTTAAGAGATGTGTATCGCCTTCCTACCTTTGTAATTGCCTCACTGCTCTGTGCCAATTCACTAACAGGCGTTAGAAATGGGATACAGAATGGGCCCATCCATCCAATTGGAGGCTACAGCTGTCCCATAAAAAGAGGGCAAAAAAGGATTCCAAGGGGCACAAGGTACAGCAGCAAATGTTAGATGGGGCAGGGCTTCATCCCCAGACTCAAGCCTTCTCCACATTGTCAAGAAACAGTGACTGGTCACAGTAGAGGACATCAAAGCAGGTAAAAATCAAAAACAAAGCAGATTTATCACCCTGCATCTGATAAGTCCAGGCAGGGTGAAACCTTCAAAGAGCCAGCTCTAGCCCCAGGCTTAAAGGAACAAGTTCTACCTGCTGGCGAGGCTACAGGAGCCATGGATCCCACACTGCTCTTTTGCAAGCTTGAGCAATGAGGAATGATACTAGCAGTCACCATGATCTACTGGAGAGGGAATGTCATGTCAGAGAGGAATGGACTTTATATGAGATGAAGGGTCAAGATACGATACTTAGAGAAAGGTGGAGAAAAGGACTGCAAGTGAGAGCATCTGGAGCAGATGAAGGCTATACGGGAACTGTGCAGACGGGATGCCTCTGCCTTCGTTCTTCTTTCTCCTCCTCCCCTTCATCTCCCCTCACAAAGTTGGCTAAAATGTGGGAAATTAAAGATATAGATTCCTATTTCGCAATGTTTGAAAACATGGTCAACCTATGCAATTGGCCAGAATAGGCCACACAGCCATTTCTCTGAAGACTTTCAGTAGCCTCCCTTCCCAAGGAAGTAGAGGACCATTACTTGGCGCAGGCTGCAATTTGACGCCAGTTTCCACGATGATGCATACTGACAACAGTTTTAAAATTATATACTGAAATCAGTAGAAGAATCCCATGAAGTCTTGGCACACCTTACAGTGCTTGCCAGAAAGTCGCTTTCCCCCAAACTCAGAATCCAGAGAAAGTGGTCAAGCCCATTGTTTTGGAGCAATTTGTGGCTGTTCTGCTCACGTCAGTAAGGCTTTGGGTCTTAGGACACTAACTGGACAACTGTGACTACACCAAGGTACCTTTATTTCCCGGTCCCTTTTAACTGGGAGTGGCCCTCCAGCTTGGAGAAGCTGCAAGGGAGGAAGCAAAGCAAAGAATTAAACTGTTAATTTGTTTAGAAGTAACCCTGAATAAAGAGAATGATATTTACTGTAGACAGACAGCCAGGAGGCTGGCTGCCATGTTTGCAGTGTTTGAGAAACTGTCATAGGCACTGTCATCAAATAACTGCCTTGTGAGATGCCCATTCCCCAAATGCTTGCCCTTAGATCTAGCCACTTATGAAGCTATCCCTTTCATAGAAAGCCCATATTGGTGAGTTAGAACACCAGTAACTTGTCCAAGATCTTAAACAAAAATAAGCTGATTCCAGCACCCCTACCATAACCGCTTTTGAAGAAAGTGAGATATTTTAGCCTGATTACAGCTCTAGAGAGCTGTTCTAGCTGGTTCTCTGCCCTGGGATTTGCCCTACTGGAAACCAGTCTAGCAGAGATTTCTGGAGCAACATTCCCATCTTTCTTGTCTCTCTCTCTGTCTATACAGCAGCCTTATGAAGGGAAAACTGGCAGCTTTTGGCATCTTTCCATGGGCTGTTCTTGAATGGCATTCGTAGAAGCAGGGCAAAGACACTCTCAGGCAAATGTAACCTTTCTAATAACATGCAGTCTCCCCTCAAATTGGTTTCATATTTAGAAATTACATCAGGATTACCATATCTGGGGTGCAAATATCGGGGTATCCACTAGATGGTGGCAAAGATAGCATGAAAACTAACTCTTCTGCTTCCATATGTAATAATGTTAGACAATTCTTCTGGAGAATTTTTGAAGTTGCAGAATAATGTACCTCCTCTTAGAAAAAATGCTATGAATTAAAAATAAATACATATTTGCTTTTAGCCATCATTATGTGGCTTTTTCTGTACTCTCTGAACAAGACAAGTAAGCAAACAGTATGTGATTTTTACAAAAAATTATTTATTATTATTATCAAATTATTAAAGAAAAATGTACACAAACAACAGCATTAAAACTCTTGTGTAGAATAGAACAACAGGCAGGTAGGCATGGACATTATAATATCAATTTAAAAAATTGCTGGAGAGTCTTCTTTCTTGACCCTTTGGAAAATGAAACAAAACAAACCCCTAATTCAGATTTTGACAACCAACTTGTACTAATGATTCACAATGGTACTTCAAGTGTAGATTTCTTCTCTCAGCGTTCTATAATAATTACTCATTATTTTGGTGAGCCCCATGTATAAAAGGTTGAGAATTCCTGATATTTTGGTAGTATTTGAGTTCAAATATGGGGGATATAGTCAAACAGAACAGATACTGTACATCTCTTTCACACAATAATTTTCAGCCCTTCGAGGTAGACCAGACTTAAACTTTAGTATGAATACTAAAACTTCCTTTTGTGTAAATCCAGATATTCTAGACTATATAATATTCCAGTCTCTGAACTGCATTTGCAATTGTGAGGTAGTTGCAAGCAAACCTTACATTCTCTGATGTTTCAATTGATACAAAAGGAAAATACAAATGAAAAATAATCTATTTTTTAAAATTAATGTCACAATCCATAGCACAACCTTACATTTGTTTACCAGTAGAGAACATCTGGGCTTCTTTCAAAGGTCATATAAATAATTAATTTCATCAGATTCATCAACTTCTTACAAAAATAGTTTTGATTTCTTCCAAAACTAATCCATATAACAAGTGCTTGACTTGAACAAAATGCAGCGAAGCACTGTATGGCAAATCAAATTTGGCATTTAAAAGTATAATTGTTGATAAAACAGCTTCATCAAAGCTAAAAGTAGTAATATGATGAAAAGCCTTCTTTACTCAGACAAGGGATTTACCAGCTATTTCAAATGGAGTTATCTCATAATGTAAGCTCTTCATGGGGTAAAGAGAATTACAGCTGACAGCCAGTATTTTACATCTATAGCTAAATTACAATACTAAATGTGCTTATATTTATTTTAAAGAAAAATTTGTAAAAAGCTGAATGTCTTGCTATTTGATAAGCAATTAAATATACAGAGAGCAGTGAAAACTATCACACCTAAATTTATGTCCTGAACATAGCCTTAGGATGCTGGAGGCGCCCACTACTAGAATGCTAATTCACAGTCTTATATGACTACGCCTAAACTGTTGCTCTGAACTTCAGGAAGCAAGATAAGTACTATTTTTGACAGCTTAAGATTTTATTATTAGGGAAATTTACAGGGAGAGCTTTATTTTACCTGCTCTATTTGCTTGATTTAATTATATGACTTTCTTTCTCACTACGTTTCCGTGCATTGGTTTTAATGACTGTCAGCTATGTGAGTGGTGCATATGCATCAGAAGAACAGAAAACAGATTTTTAACAAACAAATAGCAGCTCCTTATTGTAAACCTCTCTGCTTCAGAAATTTCCAATCAGTGCATTATAATTATGCATATTATGACTTGGCTGGTAGTAGCAGCATTACTGGGTTGTGGAAAGAGTACATTTGTGGATCCAGCCATAAATAATAAGTGGTTAAAATGACACCTTCTGTCAAGTGGAAGAAATATTCTTGTTCCTAATATAATTCCAGTACAGGCACTGAAGATGACAGGAATAGTTCAGAATAAATGAATGAACTCTACCTGTAATTATTATTTTACTCCTAGTTATTAGAACCTAACAAGCATTATTTGCTGGAATGTAGTTCTGATTTCACTGTAGGGTAGTTAATTTTACAAAGAGCAGGCGTGGCCATTTGCCTTGGAGATCTGCAGGAAGACACTGTCAGGCTGTATGTTCTGCCCATGAACCACTTGGAATGTCCTTCTTGCTAAGGTGATCTTTCATAAGGTCTCTGTCACCAGCTGAAGCCAGTGATGAGCAGTGAAAAAGGGAATGGAGTCAAAAGAGAGCAATTAACCTTGATTAAGTCTTCCAACAAATCTTGATATGTGTATCATTACAAAAACAATTTCCAGAAGCTAGTAGGCATCTGTATAGGCAAAAGTATGAACCACCGGTTCTCAGGAAAAACTGGTTATCATATGGATACAATGATCAGGAAGCTGCCTTTTGCCCTCATGAGAACTCAGATTGCCCATGTGCATAATGACTCCATTCACAGGTTTATCCACAAGTGCATACACTCTATGGGTGGGAAATGCCCTTGAGTAAAAAAACAAAAGAAACCCTCAAATGTTGTTATGTGAAGGTGCTCCTATTTAATATATGTGATGTGGGTTTATAATAAATTCTTGTTATACAGCCAGGTTAAATAACCTGAAAATATGGGCACATCACTTTCTTGTTAGCTGTGTCCTAGAGATATCACATTGGAATCGTTCATATGAACAGCCAGACAAGTTCAAAGACAAGGAAACTTGTACTTGGCAGTCACATGCCTAACATCCATCACCTATTTGGCCAGCGTATAAAGGGGTTCTATGAATTATATGAACACTGCCATGGTAATGTTCTCTTCCCCACAAGGGGTGTATGTGCATGGGTTGGGGGGAGGGGGAGAGAACTGAATTACAATGCCTCTTTGCATTGATATAAGTGGATTTCCATCAAAGATCTTTAGTCTACCCTTATCCTAATAACAGTAGGTAATGTAAATATGCCCTTCTTATCAACTGCAAAATGTTCTTTTATTCTTGAGCTTCAACTGGTTTGTAGTTGTTTGGAAATTATGCAGGAATGTTTCTGCTTAAGAGTGGTTTGTAAAAGAAATGTATACAACAATTTCTATCGGCAGGGTAATTACTGCTGTGGTCCTCAAGGTAATTTGTTTACAATTGCTCTTTCATTCATTCCATATACTGCTCATCTAGGTTCATTCAATTCTATGCATAGAGTTTTCCCACCAAAATGAACAGTTAGCTAAATGCTAATTAAAACCAGTGTGCCAGTTTAGCAAGCACAGCAGGAGCCAGAGCAAAACATTATGCTCCTGAATTAATTTTTTCCAATGTTTATTTCCATAGCTTCTTTCAAAAGTGGGAGAAAAGAAAAGAAATTCTTCTTTTCTCCAGCCTATCTCACACATGGAGTCATTATGCACATGGACAATCTGAGTTCTCATGAGGGCAGAAGGCATTTGACATGATTATCTAAATTTTCAAAAAGATGTCTTTGTGTATAGCAGAGAACTATCTATATTACATATAGGAATATGTCCCAAGATACACTAGTTTCAAAACTACTTTGTTCTTCTAATCAAAGTAGTTCATTTGTTTACTGACGGCGGTCTTCCCTTCAGGGAGGAGGAAGATCTTACATGGAAAGCCAAAGTGATCCAACCATAAGAATAAATATACATGATCTTAAATGAATGCTTAACAGTGCTGATCAGTAGCTAGTGGCCAAAAACATGAGTATGGATTTTTATGTATAAAATTACTCATGCTAACAGTATTTAATTGTGTCAGCCTCTTATGTTATTTTCATTGTGTGCTTTATTTCCATGTCTTTTAAAAAAATAGCCAAGGATTTTAGAGTCTCCTTTCGATGAATTTGGCAGGAATTATTCAGAAGTGGTGAATCAATTCTTGCCTGAAAACATCTAGGTCTGGCTTGGGTTCTCCTCTTAGGCCTCCCTATAGTAGACCAACTTTGAGGCCTCTGGACTTGGAGACTAGTCAAATCTTTAGTGTTCCCAAAAACAGCAAAACCTCTGGGAAAGTATCTTGTTGAGAACTTGAATACTACAGAATTATGCAGTCCAGAACTTGGATTGTTATGAAGTACTCCGTCACATTCCCTCAGCCAGTTTAATAATCTCTAATCACATCCCGGTGTTTGGATACTGATGAATCAGCAACTGCTTCCAGCAGCTATTGTGTGAAAAATATAGCAAGATTCTGTTGCTACAAGTTAATGAGCTCTACCTTTTTACCTTGAGCAACTGAGATCTTCTCCTTTAGTTCCTGAAGCAGTCAATACCTTTTACATCGTGGGAGATTTTTAAAAATCTGACTCAGCTAATGTCTCAGTGTGACATGGGATAAAAAATGTCCTTCTTACCCACTGAAAAGTGCTCACACATCCTAAAACATGAGGGTTGATTACCCTCATCATTACCCCAGCACAGAGGCTACAACTCTTACTAATGACCTTACAATTATGTCTTTCTAAATTCTAACTCCATTCACAGCATATGTTTTAATGCCATTTCTTCAAGAAGGAAATCCTGCAGATGGAATGAAAGCCGTATTTCTCTTTCTTAGCTCCAAGGTTTGCATTAAAAAAAAAAAAAGCTTCAGTATATTTTTTATTGCTAAAAGCATTAATCAGTTATAGCATTGCTGAGACCTGCAATTTTCTTCTTGCTGGTGTTTCTAATATTAATTTTAGTCACCACCCATGGACATGACAGTGCACAAGGAATGTGAGGACGGGTCCTGTCTTAAGAGTGTTACAATGTAGAGATGAAGAACAAGGAAGGCCTACTTCAGTTTTCATTGTTGCCATGAGTTCCTTCCACACCCAGCAATTAGATGAAGTAGCAGCTACTGCTATCTTATCTGATGCCACTTGAAGCAGAATGAAGATGACCATTGGGTGGTGTGGCACCTGTACATCCAGCATCCATCAGTGATGTAGCCCCCCACTGCCTGGGGAAAATGGCAGCCAAAGATGCAGCAATGGGATTTGTGCCACTCTCTGGAGAGCTGATGTCACCTCACTGGGTTTGACCGTTGATCAGAATGTTTAAGATGCACCTTCTAAATAAACCCAAAAGACCTTTGAAAGGAAACTGAATCCAAATAAGCGCTACATCTTGATAATTTCTCAACCATCCTGAATAGTAAAATGAACCAAACACAAAGATGTGACTGCCATATGATTTTCAAGCATCAAGAGTGGTAAAAGTGTAAGCAAAGTTTGTGGAATTACAGATCAATGCCCCTAGTACCTTCGTATTTCCAATTACTCTGTGTCTTTTAATGTTAAACGTAAGTACACTGGGAATGAGCAGTCCAAGGTTGCATGCGGCCCTGAAGTCTCCTTTTTGTGGCCATTGGGAACTCCTCCTGGACATAGTTATTGAAAACTGACTGCCCAGTTTCATTCCATTTTGAGGTAGAAAAGAGAAGATGAAAACTAATGTAAGCCCTGAAATAGGCAAGTCACTGATAAAAGACAGATTCCAGCCAGATACTCCCCAAAGCCCAAAGGTCACCCAGATGCTTGATGTGGTCTAACCCACCTTGCAGTCCACCATTCCCCAAAACTGTTCAATGAGGTCTATGACACCAAAAGGTTGCCCACCCTGCGATATGCCTTGCTGCAAAAAAACAAAACAAAACAATATAAAACAAAGAAAGAAATCCCCAACTTTACCTTTGTACATAAAATCAAAGAGGACATATTCCTGTCTCCAATATATTGCTAAATCAGGTGTTTTATCTCATGGATGCACAAACACACACACACACATCTGTAATAAATGCATAATTTAAGCATTCCAGTTAGCGTAGTACAATATTTAGAAGTTAAGAATGAGATGTTAGAGAGAAATTGAGTCATGAAAAAATGACTTTCTGGTCATTCATTATTTACATTGCACCTGCTGAATTCACAGAAGAGGAAGGT
Source organism: Candoia aspera (assembly GCF_035149785.1). Lineage (NCBI taxonomy): Eukaryota > Metazoa > Chordata > Lepidosauria > Squamata > Candoiidae > Candoia > Candoia aspera. Next base: position 180,032,436 of record NC_086153.1, read on the forward strand.
GTTTAATAGCTACCTAAATCCCAACCATGTTCTGCAACTTTTTCATATGTGTGTGTGTATGTGTGTTTCACTTGGCTCATGCATTTCATTGCAAAGGCAAAGAGACCACAGGAGGCAGCAGAATGCTATAAAGAGGCTGGGGCTATGCCATGCATGGGAAAGGGGGTAGCTTTCTCATTTCCCCTACATTTTGGAAGAACACTACAGTTTTTGTTTCCTGCCTCAAAATGGCAGCACTGTTAGTCAGAGGGGACTCTAGAGGGCACACAAAACAGAAATTTGGGGCTGCATATATTAGAGTTTTGGGCTTTGGGTTTCCCATCCCTTCAGTGTCCTTCAGGCAGAGCATGGGGGTCTATGTGCAAACTTTTTGCATGGATGTACGGTATATTTCCCCCTTTTTTTTTATTCCATATAGAAATGTTGTTCACTAAAAGAGTTCTCTTTGGCCATGCTTTTGAAATGGGAAACAACCTTTTTAATTTTTTTATATGATGTGCACTTTGTCAGGCTTTATGCCAAATTCTTCAGGCATTGAATTAACAGTTTAGGAATAAGGATATCCAACCTGCATTTTCAAGAAAATGGAATGGTCTAGTGCTGAATTCACTTTAATGCTGGATTCTGACATAATGCTAACTTATGGTTTAATGTGGCATAAGAAATATCCTGCCCCAACAGCCAGACTTTCTAGAAGGCTAATAGGGACAGGGCCATTCAAATCTTAGGTGGGTGATTGTTCCATAAGGCTGGTACCATGACAGAGAAGGTTTATGCTCTGTTTTCTCCTGGCTGCAAAGAGAAGCTGGAAAGTTCATTTTCATGGGCAAACCAACGATGTCATTAGGCAAATAAGAAACTGTTGCACTTTACAATTTAGGAAAATAAGCCAGGATCAGACACAATGGTTTGGTTTGTTTCCCCAAACCAGGGAAACCCAGGGCACCATGCGGCCCTAGGAACCTATTTTTGTGGCCCTGAACTGGCCTCTAATTATAGTTGCTAGAAATCAGCAATATGGTTTTTTATCATTTTAAGAGGAAATGCACAAAATCTGTAGTGTAAGCCATAAAATATGCTTAAGAAAATCACTCCCCCCACCGACATATAATCTTCCCAAAACTCAAGGAAAAAGGCAGAAAACCCTTTTCCTGCTCATGTGGATGACATGGCTACTTCCAGTGTATAACATTGTCCTGACTACTGCAGCTCCCAGCTTTTCCCAAAATGATAATTTATGTCATTGAAAACCAGATTAGAAGTTATTGATCTCTTCTTTGCAGCACTACCCAGGAGAAAAAGGAAGGGAGTATTCAGAAACCAAAGCTTCATTCACCGAACAATAAAGTATAATTTAGAATTACACACACAAATATATTTAATGTGGCATCAAGGCCAGATGTCTGTGTGGAGCTCCAGATGTTAGGTGATGCTAGTGTGTTGGGAATGGTTGGAGAGAATAGTTGGTGGAGGTGTTGGTGGTTGGGAGTTGGTTTAAGGGAGAGTTTGGAGTGGATCAGAGACCCTCTTGGTCTAGCACAGAATGAGAAATGGTGGTGCTGGTGGCTTAGGAGGCTGGGCAGCTGGAGAATACTGAGAGAACACACCTGTGTCCTGCAGCTGCATGTCTCTTCTTGGGCAAGAGACAGGGGGTGGCAGAGGTTATCTGGCCGGCTCTGAGGGGGAAAGAGAGAGTATTCTCCTCTGACCTTCTGGGTTAGACCATGTTGGTATTTGTTTTTTCTGCCAGAAATTTTTCTGTAGAGGAATTAAGTTACTATGGTAACAAATAATTTTGGCAGGGTGAACAGGTCAGACTTAATTGTCCTCAGGTTGGGATGTGAAAAGGATGACCATATAAGATAAAGCTGCTGATTGCCTAGAGGAAGCTTGCCTAGACTTGTTACAGTTTCAGTTTCCTTTTTTTGCAGCTTTACTTCCAGTCTAGCTCTGCTCGTGTGAATGCATGAGCTCGTAAATATGTTTAAGTAAGAAGCTTTTGAGCCTATCCAGGATTTCTGGATATGGAACCTGCATATGTTTTATGCTTTCTGTAAATACACTTATTTTTATAGAAATGCCTGGTGTGTGTTTTTTCTGATCTCTCAGGCCAAACACTTTCCAGCACTCTGCCACAGACCAGACTATGAAACCAATGTCATGCAGGCCAATATTGCTTTTATTATAAAGATAATAAGTGAAACAGAACTTGCAAGTCTGAATGCATTTTCTCCCTCCTTCCCTCCCTCGCTTTATGTTTGTGAGAACTAGGGAGGGTCTTGTCTGAGATGCTTTCTCAGGTTACAGTTCTGACCCGGATTCAGATTTCTTTTATTTGGCTGTTGTCTTATTAGCGGATCTTCCTCCTGTTCCTCAAGGTTATTCCTTCTTCCCATTATACCACCTGGGTTTCAGGTGTGGCATTAGCCAAAGCTCTGTGGCAGGGATGTGACTGTAGGCACCGTCATCTGAGAGACTCTGGTAGCTTCTAGGGGGCACTGCAAAACTTATTTGTCTGCTCTCATTGCATCTGAGATAGCTGCCTGGTGACCCTGTTGTGGTCCCTCCTGGGTAAGGAGGGGCTGGGGAATCCTTGTAAGAACATAAATCAAAATCAAATCTGACGTACAATTATAGATCAGCATAAGGAGGGTCGAGTACAGTCAATTAAAAAGCATAGAAGATATATCAGAGTCTAAAAAAATATGAAAAGCTAAAAGCTATAAACGATATGTGTATTAAAACAGAAAGTATATATAAAAAGCAAGAGTCTAAAGGAATGTAAAAGAAGGGTAGGGACATTAGATGGGTGTAGGGGAGCATGAAAGGTTAGCATGTGGAGACTGTATCAAATTACAGAGCACTCTAATACAGCAAACAAGGTGCTCATTAAGTCTAGTTTATGGCACAGGTCATCATCTGACAAATTTTGAGTGCTGTAAGAACATTTTATTCCAGGCTTTTGTTGGATAAAGTTGCTTCAAATTGCTCAGGGTTGGACTCCAGCTGTGACAGTCCTATAGAACTGATTGAGGCTCAGTATTGTTCTGTTCTCTGGAGAGAGATTAAATCTATTAGTTCTGAGGAAGTGAACAGGGTCCTTGGAGTGCTGAGTCCTGCCACCTATATTTTTAGATCCCTGTTCCTCTTGGTTGGCTAAGGCAGTGACATGTAGCTAGATCCAAGAAATGCTTATTGGTAGGAAGGGGTGGTTCTGCCTGTCTTAAAGGAGATGGTGGTCCATCCTCTGCTGATGAAGCCATTGCTGCATCCAGCAGTACTGGTCAATTTTCATCTGGTTTCCAACCTTCCTTTCTTGGAGAAGGTTGTTGAGAAGGTGGTGGGCTTCCAACTACAAAGGCCTCAGGAAGAAGCAGATAATCTAGAACTGTTCCAGTTTCAGGCTGGACCATGGCACTGAGACAGCATTGATCAGGCTTATGGATGGTCTCTGGTGGTCTCAGAATGAGGCTGATGTATCTATCCTAGCCCTCCTTGATTTTTCAGTGGCTTTTGATTCCATAGATCATTATATCATTGTAGATCATAGACCTTTTGAGGGGTTTGGGAGTGAAAAATCACATTGGCAGCTTTGAGTTTTTTCCTTACATAGGATCTCAACCATTTTATTTTTAGTTGGTTCTTGTTTGTTTATGTGTTTTTATCTTGTTGTTTGCCACTCGGAATTACATTGGTGAAGATGGACAGCCATATTTCAAGTTGGCTGTTTTATTCCCATGCAGCTCTTGTTCAATCAAGTCCTTTACATCTTGAATTGAATTGATTTACAGTCTCAGACCAATAAAACACAAGCATAAACTTTAACATACAAGACAAAAATCAACCAACCAAACAAAAAACACAACCAACTGGCGTAGGCTTTCACAGCTAGTATCTGTTGTGCAGTGTTGGGCTTCAGGGTTTTGTGGCCATGGTCTAGAGAACTGATTTCCTGACGTTTTCCCGGCTAGGCAGACCACAGACAACCGAGGAGGGCCTGACCGCTTTGTGTCTGAAGATTCCGCAGTTGCTGGTGAAACATCAGGAAATGCGTTCTCTGAACCATGGTCACTAAACCCTGAAACCCAACACTGCCCAAAAAACACAACCCCTGAAACAATTAATGAGAAGAGGATAGCTATGGCTTGCAGAAGCCAGCGATATCCTTTTCTTGTTAATAGTTTCAGCTTTCCATCTCATTTCATCCAAAAGCAGTTGTGGGTAGGTTATACAATAATGTAGCCTACAAACTAATGCCTATATTACTATTGATAGGAAGGTTCATGGAACCTTAACATGGAAATCTGTTTCAAAAGGCTAGAACAAAATACACTTAAATTAACTTTATTTATGCCAAACACCACCTTGGAACAAAGTATGTTGTGATCATAAAATGTTTGAAAATAACGTTTTTTTTATATGAGATGGTGGAACAACTTCAGTACAATAATTCTTTTTCAATTTTCAAGTCATGGGATGGAGCAAAAAATAGGAAAGTCAGGTTGTAAATAGTGCTAAATATTATAGCTGTGTCTCTTTTTTGAGAGTAATACATTGGTTATCTAAATTATTTTATACAGTTTGTATGCAATAAATATATATTACATCTAGAGACATGCAGATCAGTAACTCAATCTGATATCCTGTCTGTATTACTACCACAGTTTGTATTTTTTTACATTTTTTTTAAAGAGCCATAAAAATCTACATCTGTTTTAATTTGCAACGTTCCCTAACATATGGAATTTCTATATGCAACCTTCCTTAAAATAAGTACTCTTTAACACAACTTTCACAACATTCCTCCCTTTCATCATCATCATTATTATTATTATTATTATTATTATTATTATTATTATTATTATTATTCACAACAATCTGAAATCACAGCTGCCAGTTCTTCAGCAGGTGCTGGCCTTCATTCGCATCTAGTTCTTCCCAAGAACCTAGGATATTATAATGTACAATATATCTGTGGATCCAAGCAGAGTGGCCTTTTGTAATTGACAGATGGAAATTTTGTCAATGGCAGACTTTCTAAGTGACATCCAAGGTTTTTGGAATGGCATCCAGTGTGCTGATAACCACTAGGACCACCACTGCTGGTTTATGCCGCCATCATCATCATCATCATCATCATCATCATCATCATCATCATCATCATCATCATCATCATCATTTTTTCCTCTTTTCTTTTGTGTTTTTCTCTTTCTTGTATACATTTCTATGATGCAGGTTTTTTAAATGTAACTGTCCCCTTAACTCTGTAATAACAATGCTTTTTATATGTAACTTTCAAAATTCTGAGACATTTCTTTGACAAAAGTTGGCCACCAAAAGACAGCAGTCATCCTTCCATCCATACCATGGTTATGGAATTTGTTCTGCTGGATCATGCAAATCCTTCCCCTGGAAATCTATTGCATATTTCTTTTATGTGCCTAATTATACTGTAATGATAACATCTCCTTCAAGTTGAACTTGACTTTTGTTGTCTTCATAAACTTTTCCATGTTTTTTTTTTTGAGAACAGTATGGTGTGCTATTGTCGTCTTTAGAGATGTCTTATTTGACTTCCTGGTCTGACTGGCTTTCTGGATGATGTCCCATCTGAGTCTTAACCAGCACAGCTTTTTAAAATTATCCACACTGGGTGTATCCCTCATTAGTGGTATACAAACAAGTCTGGGTGACCTAGATCAGAGATGCTATTGCATTATAATCCCAGCATCCTTAAAAAGCATGACCAATAATAAGGGATATTGAGGGTTCTAGTTCAGCAACATCTGAATTGTCAGAGGCTGCCTATCCCTGATTTAAAGCTTGCCGTAGGGTCCTTTGATCACGTTTTCTTGGGCCATGTTTAGTGCTGAGCTCTTAATGTAAGGAAGTGGTACCACAGGGTTTGCACAATCTCTTTCATACAGCCTTTCTTTCTTCCTCTCCCCCATGGCACCCTGCAGAAAGGATGCTTGAAGAAAGAGGAAGGAGGCAACCATAGGGAAGCTTGGACTCATTCTGAGAATCCCAGGTCATTACTACTAAGAAACAGCAATGTTTGTGGCTTGCATTCAATAGCATTTAGTGCATTTTCATTTATGATCATTGCATTGTTTGGAAGTAATTTTTGAAGGATTTTTATTTTGAAAGGAAGAATACAAATCTTAAATAAATAAAAAGTAAATAAAGTAATTTCAAACTCTTTGCTATTCCTAGAGATTGGCTTAGATCCCAAAATAAATTAGGTTAAGTAAATTAGAAAGAATGTTTCCTGTCTTCTTTTCCCTTCTACAACTTTCAAAATAGCTCCCAGGAAGACTGAGGAGGGGGATCTTGAAAAATCTAGGATATAGTGAGGGACCCCTGAAGGAGTGGAAGATTTATTGGTTTGGATCCTAAGAAAGGTTAACTTAATTTTCATGAAATGATCTTTTGTTTGATTTTGCTTCTACTCTCTCTTCACCCTCATCATCCTCCCACAGTTCTCCAGAGCGCTGAAAACTCTACTTACAGTATAACTGTATAACAGAAAACAGCAAGATTTTAAAATCAGATTGGTTCTGCTCTCAACATGAGTTTTTAGCATTTTAGTTTTTTTAAATTAGTTAAATTTAAAGATTTTAAAAATCAAAATTCCACATAAATCTGATCAAATTTGTATGCAAAAACTAAACTTGTACTAATTTTAGGTGACATAAAACATGTACACAGAACGTTTCAATAAGGAGGAATAACACTCTGTTTCCACTTAAGATAATCTTTCATGAAAGGTACAAAGGTTTATATTTTCTAATGTTTAACAGATTATTTTCTTCATTTACTGAAAATAGGGCTCAGAATCAGAAGTCGTTATGTATTAATTTAATGCAATGTTCATTTGTAAAAAGTAAAAGATGCAGCCAAGGGTTGTCTGTCCTCTGGAGGACAACTGTAAATTCTTTTGATTCACTTTATTGTCATGGTAACGAGAATGTTGACATTCATTTGCACCCACTATTCTGAACTAGCACCCAAGCACTTATTTCCTATCTGGATCAAATGAGCATTTTCTTTCCTCACAGGGGAAATAAATTCTTAATAGATTATTATTAAAAACTGTTCAATAAGTGCCAAAAAGACAAATTGTGCATTTTTTCCCTTCAAGTTCCCTTTAATCTGATGAAATATATTTTGCTATAAAAATTCTTTCAAGAGAGAGGAGCAGAATGTGGTGTGTTCTAGTTATGAAGTAACTAAGGCATGTTTCTCAATCTCCTGTTTTTATGCTATAATCATTCTTCCAGTGATATCTATTGCTTTGGCTTCTAGTTTCAACTGCATTCCAAGGGAAAATGTTATGTGGAAACTTCTTGGTTCACCACTAGCAATAGTCCTACTTTAGAGAAATTAATTGCATTTTTCAACAGTTTCCCTGGAGAACAATTTCTCATCAATTTTCCTGGAGAAATTAGGACAAATCATCCAACCTATTTGTCTTGTGATGAATATTGTGGAGAATTTCAAAGGGCCATTTGTGCCCTACTATACTTCAGACCTTCTTTACATGGACTATGAATTCAGAAGAAGAGAGAGGATCCATACCACTGTCCATTTCATTAATGTCCCAAACTTGCTGCCCAAAAGGTACAAGCTGAAGTGATTCACCTCAGAAACAATGTAACTCTAGAATGCTTTTCCATATACCATTCCATGCTACCACCACATACTCAGACACAAACTTATTGGCCTTCTCCCAAGAGCATCTGCCTGCCCACACACTCCCACAAGGGAGGGCAGGATCCAAGTTCCTTTTTTTAAACCTTGTAATCTTACGGGACCTAGGAAGTGTGCCTTTTCTGTGGTTGTCCTTGTTTTCTGGAACAATCTGCAGGCCGCAACTCTGCTTTCCTTTAGGAAAGCTGTTAAGACCTGGCTCTTCCCCCAGGCATTAGGGACCAGATGAGTGAGAGCCCCCTTTTACATTGTTTGGTTGCCATTTTATATTTTATATTTATATATTGTAGACATTTAAAGTTATATGGGTTGAGGGGGTTGGTTATTGTTTGTTTTTTATGCTGTACACCATCCAGAGTCACACTATTTGAGGTGGGCAGCTGAATAAAACTTGTAAATAAATAAATAAAACAGGAAGAACACTCCAGAATTGAATCATTTCAGCTTGTATGATTTCTGCAGGAAATGAATAACTAAATACTTAGATTCCTGTACTTAGAAAAATTCTTTAGAAGCATTAGCTGCCAGGTTGTATAGAGAGCTTTATTTTTTTTATTAAAACAAAATAAAGATAATAAATATTAAAACCAAATGCCACCTAGCTTTTCCTCCGAAATCTGTATTTCTATACAAGACAAAGGGCATGATCTGTGGTTATTGTTTTGATCTGAAAGTATAATAAACAAATACACAAGACAATTCTGCTGTCTGTGCTCTGAAGCTGTACAGCCTAATGTTTTCCATCTCATTAGCCACTTTCCAAGAAACTCCCTCATGGCTGTGTGCTAGAAGAATTGTCAGATAATTCCCCCATGCCTTGAAAGAATGCCTGAAAGGTGTCATTGACTGCGGGTTCAGTTGCAATCTCTTTGCGGACACTTGACGGCAACGTGCATTTGAACTACATCAAAAGAGGCCCCATGCAGTTCCAGTGTACATCCTTGAGCTTCACACTGACAGGATCCTGGCTACATATTTGGTTTTGCTCATGAGTATTAGTGTGCACCCAGAGCCTTTGCAGAAGTGGGTGGGGAGTACTTAGCCACCAGATATGTTGGTGGTGTTGGGGGAGAACAGAACTGGCTTATATGCCTGTATAAGCCCATCATCATTCATTCCTTAAATGCACAAGGGGTTCCTACATTAATCACAGACTGCCTTGTTATGATAAAAAAAAGTATAGTCTAGAGACTTTGAAGTGGAAGTAAGCTCTCAGGCATAGTCCAGGTTTTGAGAAGCAGTGCTTCTGGTGCTAACACAATGACAGTTTAAACCTAAAGCAAAGGGTTTGTCAGAAACATGATCTCATACCATTCTGCAAGCTGTGAGTGACATATGAATTCAAATGTGGAGCTTTTAATTACAATTACAGGAGAAAACTCCCTCACACTGTTTTACTGCAGTGAATCATAAAAGCAACCGAAATTCAATGCTGTTGATTGTCATCCAAACTATACACCGCAAAGTGTGTGGATTTTATACTGTCTTAAGCAGGACTGCATGGAAACAGCTTCTTAATATTTGTCATCTATTCCTGTGTGAAGAATCTAAGATGGAGTGGGAATGTTTTTATCACATTCTTCCAGAAGGAGGAGATATTTTCCAACAGTTTCCTGGGGATGAGCATTTGCCAATGCCAGTTTCTTCTCCCCCACCCCCAATCTCACAGCAGAAGCAATTGGTTTGATATCTTTCCCATTATTTTTTGTTGCCCAAGATGGTTCAGATTTAGAAATCATTCCAGGGCATTCTCAGGGAGAATTAAGAGTTACTGCAAAAATAAGGGGAAAATGTCTGAAAGAAAATTTCCAAGAATACTTCCTGTTTTGAGGGTGTGAGTAAGAGTTCAGAGGAGGGTTAGAAAAGTTGCCCCCCCCCCCAAAAAAAAAATCCAATGAAATTTCTTTTCAGGTCTAGTCCCAAAGTAACACTGAGGTGTAATTTTAACTGAACTCAGTTTTGCATACTTTGAAACAAAAATATATTGGCTTGAGGAGAGCAAGGTCTCCACATCAAATTTATAATGTGTACAGTCTTACATGTAGAAACTGATCCACTTTGCTCATGTTTCCAAAGTCCACTCATCATTTATGGGTTCCATTGAATCCAACATTGTCTCAGATGCCCAGATGGCTATGGAGGTTAGGAGAGTCTTTACTTCACTCAGCCTCATCTATTCTTCAGGTTGCATTCCTTCCTGAAAATATGTGATCTGATGATAATCATTCATGCCACCATCACTTCCTATTTAAATTGCATGTTCTATGCATCAGAAGAGTGTTTGGAAATTCAGCTTGCTCAAAATGCTATAGACATTTCTGATGTGCTGTTTATACAAATACTGTGTTAGTGTTGCACCAACCATGATGACTGCCAGTTTGTTTCTGCAAAATAAAGGTGCTGGAGGTTAGAATATTGAAAATACCACCACACCCCATATGGAAGGATCTGTGGTCTAGATCAGCCCTTAGTTCAGTGACCCAGTTGGGTCTGAATCCACCAAGAGGCTGGTTAGGAGAAACATGGAACAGGGCCTTCTCTGCAGCAGATTCTGATTTTAGAATTCATTCCCATGGGAGGTGCAACTGGTCTCACCTTTGTTCTTTTTTAGGTGAACAATGAAGTCTCTATCTATCATCTGTCTGTCTGTCTGTCTGTCTGTCTGTCTGTCTGTCTATCTATCTATCTATCTATCTATCTATCTATCTATCTATCTATCTATCTATCTATCTATCAATCACCTGTTAAGTCAAACAATCAGTCCATCAGTTACTAATTTTATTGCCCTAGCTGCCCATGGAAAAGAAGAACAATAACAACAAAATTTTAGAAACCTTCCCCCCTCAGTTATGGACCAATAACAGCAGGAATACATAGCCAGTGTTCCAAAGTAAGTCATCAGTACAAGTTATTGGTAGGGAAGAGGAATGAATTAATTGGCACACACACAGACACTTGCATAGTTATCTGCATCTGAAAGCAGATAACAGAACATTGTCATGGGGTTTTGCTGATGAACCTTTTTGTTTGTTTGTTTGTTTCTCTGTCACAGCTGGAAGAACTTGACATATTTATTCAATATACCAGGTAGAAACTTTCATGGGGATTTTATTTAGCCTGAACTTATTTGTTTGAAAAGAGCTGAAACTCAGTTCAATTAAATTCTCTCTCTCTCTCTTTCCTTTCCAAGAAAGGAAAGATGAACACATCCTCCCTTTTCTTGTTTATTCAGCTGAGCTACAGGTTCTGAATTTCCCTGTAAGAAATTGTCTGAGGACATTTTGAGGCAACACTTGTGTTGGTTGCTCTTCTCTAAAGGTGATGCAATGATCAGGGAATTGCTAACTCAGTGCTGCTCATCAAGGACAATATGGTTGTTTTTTGGATATTTGTGTGCCTCTCTTTCCCTCTGTTTCATGGGCAAGTCTCCTGTGGCACATCCATATAATTTTCTTAGCAACAATATGGAAGTGGGTGATGCAGACCCATGTAGGGAAGAAAGGGGCTGAAGAACTCTTGAAGGATCTCTGTGAAGAATGTTCTAGGCATCTGAGGGATAACATTGTTATCTGTTCTGTTCTGAGTTGGACTCTGGCTGTCAGGTCCTATTGAGTTGGCTAAGGCAGGGTCTTGCCCAGTTATCCGAGAAGAAGTGAACAGTTAAAAATTAACTTATAAAAATTATATTAATTAATTAATAGTGCCACCTATATGTTTGATATTTTTCCCTCCTCATTTGTCAGGGTCACCCAGGAGATGAACCATTTGGGATCAGGCAGTGGTAAATTCATCCTTGAGTGAGAGGGTGATCCCATCTGCCTTAAGAAGATCATGGTACATTTCTTCCTCAAGAAGCCATCTGTGGGCCCAACAATGCTGGATAGTTTTCAGCTGATCTACAACCTCCCTTTTTTGGAGAAGGAGGTGAAGAAGGTGGTGGGGCTAGGATTTCAGAGAGGCATGGAAGAAGCAGATTATCCTGACCCTTTTCAGTTGTGATTCAGAACTGGGCATAGTACTGAGATGACATTGATTGTGTTAGTGGATGATTTCTGATGGGACAAGGATAAGAGTGTTATGACTCTCCTGATCCTAGTTGATCTCTCAGTGGCTTTTGATATCATTGATCATGGCATCCTTCTGGACCATCTCTGGAGTCAATGTTGGGAGCACTATGTTACAGTGGTTCTCCTCTTTTCTCCAGAGTTGGTTCCAGTTGGTGTTGGTTAGTGGGGGGAAGGAGAGAGATTTTGCTCAAGGCCCTTGTTTTGGGAGATCCTTCTGGGCTCAACATTTTTCCAATCCTATTTAACATATACGTGAGGCCACTGGGTCAATATGAAGTCAGGTATCAGTAGTATGTACATGGTATCTAGTTGTATATCTCAATCCTGGGCAAAACAGATGATACAATTGAGGTCTTTTACTAGTACTTGAATGCACTGGAGTCTGGGTGACTAGGAACAAGCTGGGTGACTAGGAACATGTTCAACACTAGCAAAACTGAGTGGTTGTAGATACAAAATCACTTCCAGGGATTTTCCAACTTCTCAGTGGGGTTTCACTATCCCAGGTGAAACTTCTGCATACTTTGGGGGTCCTCCTGAACTGTTGCTCCACGAACAAGTAGGAGCTATGGTCAGGACAGAGTTTGCAAAGGTGCATCTGGTATGCCAATTTTACTCTTTTCAGGATTTGATCCTTTCCATAGCCATTCCTGTCTTAGTCACCTCTCATCTGTACTGCGATGAATTCTATATGGGGCTGTTATTAAAGACCACTCAGAAGCAACAGCCGGTCCACAGTGCAATGGTGCAAGTAATTATAGGTGCATCCCATTTTGCCCATGTGACACCTCTACTTCACAAGCTGCACTGGTTACCAGATGGTTTCTGCATACAATTCAAAGTCCTGATTGTCATCTGTAAAGCCCTTCATATCTTGGGACCTGGATACTTAGGGAACCACCTCTCTCTTATTATTTCTGCCCATCCAATAAGTTATGGAAGGATTGGCATGCTCCAGGTCCCATCATCTACACAGTGCCATCTTACAAGACCTTGGAGATATGACTTTTCCATATCTGTACCTGCCCTGTAGAATAGCATTTCGCTTAAAGCCTACAGAGTCCTGACCCTGCTGAGCTCCTTAAAGCCCGACTCTACCAGCAGGCCCTGGAGGGTGTTTTGTGACTCAGCTTGTGATACTTGTCTGCATGCTGTATGATTCTATAGTTACTTCCCCAAGATCAGTCCAATCTGATATCCCCCCCTGCATTATTGGATTGTTTTTCTGCTGATTTTGTTTTTAATTTATCTTTTATTATACTTATGCAGTGCTGCACTAGAACTGGCTTGCACTGGCTCATTGTTAATTTTTTGGAATTTTGCAAGCTGATTGACAGGAGACACGAGCCTTGGCATCTAGCACATCAATCAGCTGTTCTATGACTAGCGGTGAGGTGCAGCAGCGATGGACCCAGCAGCACAAGTTCTTAAACATTTAGCAGCACACCACAGGTTATATGCCTCCTAGAGTTGCTTCAGCAACTGAGGCAGACAATCAGTTAAATAAATAAAAATAACATCAACCACAACTCTTCTTTCCTCTATCTTCTCCACTTCAAGCTGCTTCACTACCTATATAGCCAGCACCCTTTTCAAAGGGCTGGCTGGGCTAATTCCTGAGGGTGGGGCCTTTAAAGTTAATGGTAGGAGGGATGAAGACAGGCTATAAATTGCTTTCTGCACTTACTGCCAGTACAGCTCCACTGAGATCTCTCTCTCTTCCAGCCTGATGCTGGTAAATCTCTCCCCTGTAATGATTGCCCAGCCCAAATACTCAGACTCACAAGTGACTGCTAAATGAAATCTGATTTATTTAGGAACTTAGGACAAATACAGAGAAAGCTGAGAATGAGCAAAAGCGCGCCAAATACAAACTTAAAACTCCTCCAGTGCACACGTGTCCCGCCCCCGTTACATCAGCCCCGCCCGGTCCAGGTGCTAGCAAACGTCAGACGTGCTAGCCTGGGAAAGCAACCTTGAACATAACAGATAATAGGGAAACATTCCAAAGCGAAGCCAAGAGATAAGCAGTGCCATCCTCCCATGAGAGATGAAACATGCAACCAATTAATGACATGAGAAACGTTACGATGTCTCGGAGGCATTGAAACGGCGAACATGACATACCGCCCCCCCAAAAGAAAATCAGGGCCCCGGTTTCGTTGGATAAGCAGAGTGAAAACGGGCAACGAGGATAGGAGAAGCCACGTCTGGTGCCGCGACCCATTCTGGATGGGGAAAATGCTTCCAACGAACTAAATACTGCAACGTATTGCGAAGGCGCCTGGAGTCTAAAATTTCTTTAACTTCAAAGTGTTGTTGCCCATCAATCATGATGGGGGTTGGAGGTGGAGGTTGGTCATGCCAGCGGTCAGAACGAATAGTCGGTTTGAGCAAACTGCAATGAAAAACAGGGTGTAAGCGTTTGAGATTATGCGGCAAGTCAAGTTTAAAAGTCACAGGGTTAATCTGAGCGAGAATAGGGAAGGGACCCACAAGCTTTCAGGCACATAGAGGCGGTTGGATTTCCAAGCAAGTCCCCGGTCAAAAGTAACATTGTTCATGTTTGCAAGCAACCAAGTGTCAGTTTTTAATTCCTTGAGAAACTTTTGTTGCAATGGGGAAGGAATTGACAACGGCGTCGGCTGCCCGGTGTCAGGAGGGGTGGGCTGTTGCGTGCGCGTTTGACTCCGCGTCACCGCCTGCATGCCCAACTGGGGCACTGTCCACAGGGTGCTTACCACTTCTGGTGCTGCCCCGGAATCCTGCGGTTGTCGTGACAACGCATCAGCTAGGAAATTCTTTTTCCCCGGAATAAACTTCAGTTGAAAATTGAAGCGATTGAAAAATTGAGCCCAACGGACCTGTTTCGGGCTCAGTTTGCGAGGGGTGCTCAAGGCTTCCAGGTTTTTATGGTCTGTCCAGACCTCAAAAGGGTGGTTCGCCCCTTCTAGCAAGTGCCTCCAAGTCTCTAACGCTGCTTTTACTGCAAAAGCCTCCTTCTCCCATACATGCCAACGCCTCTCAGTCTCTGAGAATTTGCGGGAGAGGTAGGCACACGGTTTGAGGCATCCTGCCCCGTCCGCTTGCATCAACAGTGCCCCAATAGAGTAATCGGAGGCATCAGCCTGCACCACGAACGGCTTAGTGGGGTCAGGGTGCTGCAGAATTGGCTCTTTGGTGAAGGCTGCTTTGAGCCGCTCAAACGCCGCCTGGCAGGCAGGCATCCAGCACAACAGCGCTCCTGGGATTTTTACTCTCCAAGTATCCCCCAGCCCCTTGGTTCGAAGCAGTTCTGTTAGGGGCAGGGCAATTTCAGCAAATCCCCTTATGAATAATCTGTAATAGTTACTGAACCCCAGGAAACTTTGAAGTTGCCTGCGTGTGCGAGGGCTTTCCCAGTCCACAACTGCTTGCACCTTCGCAGGGTCCATTTCAATGCCCTTATCAGAAATTCGATACCCTAAATAGTCAATTTGCGTCTGGTGAAAGGCACATTTAGACAATTTGGCATACAATTCTGCGTTCCGGAGCTTGGCCAACACCCGTTTTACTAGGGAGACATGTTCTTCCATAGTCTCAGTATAAATCAAAACATCATCCAGATACACCAATACCCCTTTGAATAAATGCTCATGAAGTACTTCATTGATTAATTGCATAAACACCCCAGGGGCCCCAGCCAAACCAAAAGGCAACACCTTATACTGAAACGCTCCCAACGGGCAATTGAATGCCGTTTTCCACTCATCCCTCTCCTTGATGCGTACACGGTAATAGGCTTCTCGTAAATCGAGCTTAGAGAATATTTTGCCCTTTGCCAGATGTGACAGCATGTCTTTGATCAAGGGCAAGGGATATTTATTGGAAATTGAGACGGCATTTAACCCACGGAAATCCGTACAGAGTCTTAATGTCCCATCCTTTTTTTGGCGGAAAAGGACCGGTGCCCCTACCGGCGAATTCGCTGGCTCGATGAATCCCCGCGCCAAGTTTTTGTCCACAAACTCCCTTAACAGAGTCAGTTCCTTTTGGGTCATGGAATAAATCTTTGGCTTGGGCAATTGGGTGTTGGGCAGCAGCTCAATGGCACAGTCCGTTTTCCGATGAGGGGGCAATTGATCCGCTTCTTTTTCGCCAAACACATCAGCAAACCTCTGGTACTCAAGCGGCAAGCCTTCCAGAGGAGGGGCCGGGCAATGCGGAGTCGCAGCTGCCGCTACCCCCACCATCTCCTCTGGAGTACCCCTCCCATCTGGCGCTTGGTAGAAGCCATCCCTAAAAGTGATAGTCCGGTAAACCCAGTTTATTTGAGGGTTCTGCTGAACCAACCAGGGTACCCCCAAAACCACCAAGGGACCCCCCACCGGAGCTACAACAAAGGACAAATTTTCCCGGTGGCTGCCCAGCTGCAAAGCCACGCGTCCTGTGAAGTGGGTGACCGGTTTGCCCCCTGCCGTGGACCCATCCAGCTGCGTAAAGGCGATGGGTCGCTGCAGGAGGAATGTGGGTAGTTCCAGAGTAGCTACCACATCAGGGTGCATCAAACACCTGGAACACCCCGAATCAATCATGGCCCACACTTCCACAGTCTTGGATCGGGAACCCAATTCCAACTTCACTGTGAGAATGCGGTAACTGCCACTCACCGATGAAGGCTCGTGCCCTTCTTCCACCACCTGCCCCGCGGCGCCCTTTAAAGCAGGTGGCTGCCGTTTCCCGCCGGCTGCAGTACTTCGGGCTCGCCCTCATCCTCGAAGAACATCACCTCGTCTCCCTCGGTTTCCGCCACCGCTGCTTTCTGCTTGCTGGGTAGAGAAGGGGACTTCGTCGGCGGCTTCCCTGGCCGGTCTTCCCCCTTTGGCTTCGGGCACGCCGCCACGCGATGGCCCTCCTTACCACATCGCAGACACTGGCCCTTCGCATACCGCTTCTCACGCTCCTCGTCCCAGGCTCGTTGTCCGGGCCGCCCCCCAGTGCTCGATGGGCGGCTGGGTTTCGTCTCCCGCCCCGCTTTGGCAGCTCTTCGATGCGCAAAAGTCTCATGGGCATTCTCAGCTCTCCCCGCGAGCTGGATCCACTCGTACAAGGTATAGGGGTCATCCCTCCCCAGGGACCAGCGTAACACCTCGGTGTTCAGGCCATCCTTGAACAACTCAATGATGGTGGCTTGGGACCAGTCCTCTACTTTCCCAGCCAGCGCTTTGAATTCTAGCGCGTAATCAGCCACGGATTTTGACCCCTGCTTGAGTTCTTTCAGAGCCCGCTTTGCCCTCTCTTTCGCCAGGGGATCCTCAAAGTGTTGCCTCAATGCCCAGAGGAACTCGCTGAATTTCTCCAGTTCAGGCGCTTCCGACTGGCACATCTGGACATACCAGTCTGCCGCCCTCCCTTTCAGTTTGGTGGCAACGGTGAGAATCTTTGCCTTTTCCGATTGAAAAAGCGACCCCCATTCCTCCATGTATGCTTTTGCATTCGTCAGGAAAAAGGAGAGTTTCGTTGGATCCCCATCGAACTTGACAGGGAAGTCTCTCATCCCACCTCCCAACGGGCTGCGCCCCAACCTCGGGGCTGCGGCGGGTGGTGCTTCTCGGGGTACCGGCGGGGCCAGGGCGGGGGTTGGCCGCCCGGGTGAGGGGGCAATTTCCATCTGGACTGATTGGTCTCCCTCTCGCACCCGCGCCGTCCGTCTCTGCTCCGGGGACTGCCCGTGGGACGAAGGAGTCGAATGCCGTTGGCTTGACCCCTCCCGGGTCTCCCTCAACGAAGTCACATCGAGACTCAGCTGCTTCAGGATGGTCTCCAACGAGTCCATTTTCGACTCCAGCACCCGGATACGATCCGGGGTGGGGGAGCCCTCCGTAGGCTGCACCTGGACCACTGTGGGGGATAATGGGTACCTCTGCCTCCATGACGGACCTCCCGCCACCGAGACATCCCCTTGGGTCTCATCCCAGGTGACCAGTTCACCCGGGGTGGTTACTGTGGTCTCCGGGGCAGTTTTCATGCCCCCGACTTCACCGTCCGACTCCGAGCTCGCCTCTTCCAGGATGGCTGACAGCTCTCCCACTTGGGATGGTCGGGCGGGTTGCCTCACAGTTGAGTCCGGCTCCCCTTCTTCCATCATCACGATATCGGGTTCGGTCATCGCCGGCGCTCTCCCTCACAGGGTTAGACACTTGCCCAATCCTGGAAAGGGGCCAGCGGAGTTGGGATCTTAGATTCTCAGCCAAGAGATAAGCAGTGCCATCCTCCCATGAGAGATGAAACACGCAACCAATTAATGACATGAGAAATGTTACGATGTCTCGGAGGCATTGAAACGGCGAACATGACATCCCCCAACTTGTGCGTTTCCCTTCTTGCTTCAGCCGCACAGTCCCGCCTTCCGTTCCCCTGGGTCATCATCCCCTCTGCAGATTGAGGATCAGATCCCATAGTCAGAGCTTTGCATAGAAGCCTTGTACCCTGCAGGCTGGATGCTCTTTTGAAAGGCAAACACAGTCTGTTCAGAAACCAAAAACACCCAGGCTTCCTACAGGGCTCTTGAAAATTGCATTGTTTTTCCACCAGACTGGCAAGTCCTCTTGAAAAGCTTTGTTAGGAAGGCACTTCCTCCAAATCCCTATTCATTGTCTTGTGAACCCCCTCTCTCCAAATGTCGCAACACACATTCTGAGACATGCTAGCTTAGTGATTCCCTGCACTGAACATAGATTAGACTAATGACCTATAAGGTACCTTCCAGCTCTTTCATTCTGTGGTTCTATCATTCTAATGTCCTACACCATATGCTTACCTACAAGCCTTTTCCAACTGTGTGCTCCAGATGCATTGGATCAGCCAACATCTAGAGGGCAAACAACTGAAGACAGCTGAATGATTACAGGCAGTTATTATATATGCATAATAAAGTGCCGTGTATCTTCTGGTTTCAAAGTCATTTAAGCAAGGCGTGTAAGTTAGCCAAAATCCTGTTCAAACATCTGATTATCTTGCCATTTATTTTTGAATGCTGTACTAGGAAGGGCTCTAGTATAAACGGCTTCCTTTTTTTCTACATGTTGATTTCCCCCTTTTCAGCCTATTCATTCCAAATGGTGTGGAAGGTTTAAAAATCATTTAGTGAGAAATAAATTGGCACCATACCAGTATCCATTTTTCTTCAAGATAATTAAGCAGGACGTATTGGATAGCCATGGTGGCTTGTTTTTGGAAAGCTGTTGATATGTTGGGCAGTTATACCATTGCTGTAAGGCATTTCTGAATAGGTCCTAGGCAGACTTGGCAGATAAGTGGCTAATTCCAGTGTCACAGGGTGCTGCCATCAGGAACTGGGATTAGCATTACCATCCACTGCTGGGCACCTGGCCACACTGGCAAGAGGCAACGAAACAGGTGGATGCTGACACTAAGGCCATTTGGGAGTGCATGGAAAGTTATTTGCCATAAATGTGCTTTTGAAATAGAAGCAGAATTGGCAGCAGTGGCAGTTTGCCTGCCTTGTTGAGAAAAGGAAAAGGAGAGGGATGGATCAGGATTTGCAAAGATATATAGGAAATTTCTGGTCAGTCCATTAATATTCTAGAATATTCACCAGCCTGGGCCCTCCAAATGACCACAATCCCAGCCAACTTTGACAGTCTTCCCAGAGTATTGAGCAGATTGTTTAGTTGTTCAATCACATGGTATTTTACTTTTGACAGCTGTTTCTTATATGTGGACATCTAGTAGTCTGCCACTATAGAGCTGATATTGGAGGAGAAGCTCTTATCATAGTTATCCAGTGTTAAATCAATGATACCCCTTCAAACTTGAGATTCTTGACCTGGGAAGATTTATTTGATTTAAAACTTGTGCATTCTCAGATGTTCTCTGAGTTTACTACCTTGTGGTTGATTTGAATATGGAATAGATTCCAGTCTGATGAATTTTTTACTTTATGTTCCACTCAGGAATTTTAAGGAATATAGTTGCTGTTATAGTGTTCTGCCCTTGAAGGCTAGAATAGTTTAGGGATCATTAGCAAGTGTCAGCTAAATATGACCTTAACAAGCTTATACCGCCCAGAGTCCGCTGATGGGAGGAGATGGGCGGGGACAAAATAGATAGATAAATAAGTACATACATACATACATACATCTACTTTTTATTACATTGTGGAAATCAATGAAATTGAGTAAAGGAGAAAAACTTAGTAATTCATTGACTTAAGCAAGTTAAGCTATAATAATATTGTTTCATTTATTCAAGATAAAAATGGGAAGATGCATATAAATTTCATTAATATTTTAAAATGTTATTCTAAACTGTATCATGCAACATTCTTTGCCAACAGAAAACCAGATAGATTCCTTTTTCTAGAAAGTGGATTTACCACATTTATCACAGGATCAGGTTCCTAATCTTCACATCTTTTACTTCAAGATTTTCTCAGTACAGTTACAAGACCAGGAGAAGACCTTGTCTTGATGACTTTCCACTTGAGTGGTATAAAAGCTACCTTGGGTTGTTGTTTCCTATTTTCCTAGAGGTCTATATGTGAATTATTTTTCTCCCTTCAAATAAATCCCCATCTTTTAATTTTAATGAGATAAGCATCTCAGTTATTCCCAAGCAAGACAAGGACTTTATGGTACTTTCTAGCTGTAGACCTATTTCCTTGATCAGTTCTTTGATAAGGCTAAGCTTTTAATGCTAGTTTGGCCGGTAGAAATTCTTGATCATTTGCATTTCCAGGTATCAAAGTTGCATCATCAGCATAGCACAGGTTATTGATATTTCTTTCTCCAATTTTAAAACCATGGTCATCATTTTTTCAGTCCAACTTTCCTCAACATAAATTCTGCATACAGTTTGATGTCTCTGTCAATCTGGAGCCAGTCTATTCCAGTGCTGGATAGACTTAGTTCATCTTAAATGTCCAGAAAAGAAAAGAATCTCAAAATTATGATCTTTCCCTGTTTAACATTCAGAAAGTGATTAAGATGGTTTAGGTGTACACTTCCCTATTGGTTTTCAGTAAAGTTCTCATGTGACCTTAATATACGAATGGTAGATAACAGATTGGGTAATAATGTTTCGTTGAATCAAATCTGGTTAATATCATATTACTAACAATTAACTGAGAGTTTATTAAAGACAAAAACACATGCACATACACTACAGTTACCTATTTCATGATTAGATTATATATCAATATCATATTAAAATATATTATGCTAGATGGTACTTATGGACATCAGTTTGTCCAGAGAGGTTTCTATTGGTGCCTGCCAATTTCCCTATCCTCCGTATTTTTTTTCTTTAAGGTTTTCTTTTAATTAAAAAAAAGTGTAATGAGGAGGCTAATTGTGTTGGAAGGTCCCAGAAGTATTATTAGAAGATAAAAATGATGAGTAGTCACCAGCCAGTGCTTTGTTTTGAAGTATGCATAGACATATATAAAAATGAGGGGAGAAGTGAGCTGGGGTGAATAGGAGGCAACTTGAAGTATGAAATACATTGTTACAGAGCACCCGATGGTGGTGGGAAGTTGGAGAGACTTCCAAGTTCCAAGTTCCAACAACCAGAACACAGTCAAAAATCCAAATATACCTACTTACTGAAGCACTAGAACATATACAGCTACCTCTTAAAGAATCAGGTATTTCATCTCCAAACAATATTTTTCCTTTACCCCACATTCGTTTTGTACTGCTACAAACTGAAAGGCTATGGTTGACAGAACATGTGACTTCTATCCAGTTGAACTGTGTAGGGACATCTTTTATACATAGTGACTTGTGTGAGGATTTCAGGACGGGATGGGATACGATGAGATGGACTTCCTCATTCTTTAAAGCCAGCTGAAGCAGGCACAGGCAGAAGCCTCCATGGCATATTTTAAGACTACATCAGAATGACAACACAAGGATACTGACATCATGACACAAATCCCACTCTTACGTACTTGCACCCTGGTGTTTGATAAATATGTATTTTGGGTCATAATGTCAGGATGAAGATTTCATCCTGCATGGACACCAGTGGACGTATATTCTGATTCAGTTTTAAGGTAGCTGTTCATCTTTAATGATCAGATTAGTTATCTAAGTTGTATTAGACACATTACTGTCAAATAATGCGTCATGACTGCTACAAAATGCTGGAAACTTTTCAACTTATTCTAGGAGCCTGAGAAAAGAATAGAGGTCCTACCATCTAAAAACACCAAGTGATGGTGAAGTACCATTTACAAATGCAGAGGACAATAAATGAGGAGGATGGTATACTCTTAACAATTATGGTTTTGATAATGTACCGAGCAGTTGCAAAAATCCCAGTCAAAGTATTAAAAGTGAACGTTAATAAGAAAACAGAATTCTCACACTTCACAAAATAGTAGGGCAAAGTTTAATTGTTCAAGTCTTTGTGATTACATTCCTCACATCATTACTTAAATAATGGGAAAGTAGTAAACCAAGCTATTAGATGCAGTAGGTAAAAGGGTTCACCTACCTGTCCCTCTAACCATGGCACAAATATGCCCTGCTGTTTTTTTTAATGCTGTCTCCTGATGATGTTATCTTTGTCTCATTGCTAACTGACATCTGAGGCAACTCAAAATTGCTTTCAGCTGTTTCAGTTTTAAGGTAGCATTTCCCTTCTCCGAATACAATATTTATCTTGGAGATGAGGTAGCATGCTTATCAACAATGTGGTTGATGGGGCAGCCAGGGACAGAATTTGCACAGCTCCTCCTGGCAACATTAGGCTGCTCCAAGCATACCCACTCCCCTCCAGCTGCTGAGAGTGGGCTGCAGCGGAAACTGGATACCCGGTATCTGCCAAAGGATCTGCCCATGTCATACTGGACTTGTAGTTTCCAAGAACTTGTCAAGTCTTATGCAGGCCCCTTATGAACACAGGTTGAGTGTTCTCTATAAATGGTGCTAGGCAAGTGTTTAAATACAGGGCAAGCTCTCTCTTGAGATACCACTATTCCTGTGCTGCACAGGTTAATTTAAATCAGAAAAGGGATCTGGATTCCTCCAGTTGCGTGTTGTTGATTGTGTCATCATTGGGTACATTGCAGGTTTCCCACTGTTTCTGGCAACAAGGGGTTTTGCATGGCTGCCTCTTTTCCTCTTTTATTGCTTTGGATGAATACTTCATTCCAGCGCCATACCTTTCCACGGACGACTTCTGGGTACTGCTGGCCACAAGGAGAGAACTGGATTCATTGCTAGGACTGGACTGCCATTCCTTTGCAGCACTCTTGAAGACAAAGCTCATTTGTTAACAGTTGCGTCCTCACCATCCTGTGCCCCTCTTCTGCACCTACAACATGTCAGCCAGGCTATTTTGGGGACCTGGGCTGAGTGCTCCTTCAGAGATACAAAGATCACAGGCATGGAACACCTCTGCATCTCTGCACATTAGTGGAGCAACTTGATAGGTAGCCAAATGCATCATTCCAAGCACCTGCGTACGCTTGCCCATCCCCACCCCATCCAACATTAGAGAGAGTGATTGGTAGGTTTTTTTTTCCCCTACCAGCAGGCAATGCTTGAATGGGGTGGGAGGAGGGAATCTGCCAATTGCTTTCCTTAACTTATCCTGCACTGAAACTGTAAGGACAGCCCCAATTACCAGCCATGTTACTGTCGCAAAAGTGGTTGGCAACTGTGGCAAATTATATAGCTGTCATGTTCACTGTTCAATGTAGTTTATACATCGTAACATTTCACATGCCATGGTGCTGACACACGTTTCTGTTTGGGAGGGAGCTGCTGTGAAACCTTGTACCAAGCTCTGTATCTGAATTCATTACAATGGAATGTGTTTGGGTTATGTTCTCTGTTCAAGGCCTTTTCCCGCAGACCATCAGAAGCCGTTAGGAGCACCTGGGATTGTGAACTTGAGAAGACTCTACAGGGGGTGGGGATTTCATTTGCACCGAGGGTTTTTAGTTTGAATTTGGCGCGCTTTCATCATTCTCTGTGATCCTGCATACTATTCTTTAATAAATCAGATATCTTTGAATTCCTGTTCATGAGACTGACAGTGTTTTAGAATAGGCAACCATTACAATAGCCACTATATATTTTCTGCCAGCACAAGGACTGATAAATTATGTGGCTGTCTGGTTGTGCCCCAAGTGTTCACCTTCATCTTTAAAGAGTGCCACAATGCCAATACTTTGTACTTTTTAGTATTCAAGTCACACTTGAAAAGCAAAAACAAAATAAAGCCGAAACCTTAAAAAACTGCAATACAAACATTATTTATAGATAGAAAAAGAATTAGGGGAAATTTTAATGATATACAGTATATTAAATTTTAATATACTGTATATCAGAACCATACGATTTTTTTTGTAAGATTCAAGAAAAACAGTTTCACAGGATACTGACAATGTTTATTGAACTAGCAATGTGACAGGAGGATGACCCACTTCTAGATGGGTATATAAGCTCATACTTTTTCACATTTAAACATCACTTAGAACTATTGCAAAGGCAGAAAATGGAACTCCAACATATATTTTATAATCGCGTGTATGTTTGAATGCTGGAGGACAGCTCAGAATGCTTGGTTTTTGTAACCAGACCAAATAAGCAGATTTTATAAATGCACATATATATTATGTAACAATCTAGTTGGGATGGGAATGCTAGCAGGTTGGATTAAGGCTCTGTATGGATGCTTGGTAGCATAAAATGTACTTTACATTCATATATTATGAGACCTTCTGGGTATCACAAACCAGTTTTGCACTCTTCTGTTCTCTCTTGGCTGTTTTTAATAAAGTAACCTTCTAAATAATAGGTGTAACTTGCCTTGAGCCCTGTACATACTGTAAGTCAGGAGGCAAGTCTCTATTCAGCAACATCTCATTTTTCTGAATTCCTTAGGCAGATATATTACATCTTGCTCCTTCAGTGAGCCCTTAGGTATAGATATAGAATTGCTGACCCTTTGGCCTGCTTCTCTTGAGGATGGTACTTTTTTTCCCCTTAAAGTATTGTGCAAAATATGAACCCATTTGAAAAGTAAGATCACATTTCAATTTTCATTATCCATTTAAAAACTACCATTGATTTTATTTGCCACACTGTGTATACGTTTGGGCTTCCTATTTTCTTTTGCTCTTTTCTCAACTTTTTTTTTGTTTGTTTGTTTTAAAGCTGATTCATCTCCAACCACCCTCAATTATATATGCTCAATTTTAATTTTAACTCATTTGATGGGATTGAATGAACTCAGTCTTGGAAATTGTCATTAGCAGTTACTACTTTGTCATCTGAAGTCATCACTGAAGGACCTGGTTGGCCACAGAATCATCAGAATGTAGAGACTAGTGTCCTGGATTTATCTTCCTCCTCCTCATCTATTTTATTAACTTTTAAAAGTGATGGTGGTTCTTTTCTCTGTTACCACCAGACAGTAAGAAAATGTAGCTTAAGGGGTGGTTAAAAACCAGCAAAGGCTGAGGAAATGTTTGGGAGATGCTCAGAAAGATTAAGGAAGTTGCTGAAACATGCAGAAACTTAGTACAATTGAGAGAAAAATATTGTCTGGTCAAGAGGTCTCTATGAGAACATAGAGGAAAGGGATTATAAATTATCCCCCCACTGCTGATCACTGATGGTTGATTTTTCAGTCTAGTGTCCTCCAGAAGTTTTGGACTTCAGCTCCCACAATTCTCAGCAGATCCACTGTGCCTGGGAAAATGGGACCGGTACCCCAACATATCTAGAAGGTACCACAATGGATCAGACAGGAATCAATACAAGATTCTCCATACTTTAAAGAACACACAACAGACAAAGCAAAGTTTGTAAAAAGGCAAACAATTTAGAACTAGATTTTAAAAAAATGTATGATGTACAACCATCAAGAAAACATATTTGCTTGTGACTGCTGATTGGAAGTTGGAAACTGTGGCTAAAATTTGATCACAACCCTGTTTTGTAAATGAGGATCAGGCTGTGATCAACAACAACCTGATTATAACAACAGCCAACTCTGTTGTTATTTTTTAGCCTCCTCAAGCAGGTGCTAGGGCCCAGTACCCTGATATTGGACAGTGCTGATATTATTTTTGTTATTATTTTTTGGCATTATGACACAGTTTTCATTCCTCAATATCCTTGACATAATGTAATTTCATTCTTCTGCTTAGCTTTCTTGCTTTCTTGAGCTTTCTTGAGGGCTCTTGATTAAAGCATTCATGTACACACACATACAAACACACACACACACAAATCTAGGAGATGTTTGGAGCTGTTTCATTGGTCCCTAGTCTTTATTATCTTTAACATTTCACTTGAGCTCAAGGCAGTGATCCTAAATCTTTGGAGGAATGTGGAAGGATGACATGCCCTGAAACAGAAAGATGTTATGTGCAGCTGTCAAGGTCAATGTTTTTTTTCTCCGTATGGGTCTGAGTGAAAGAAGCCAGGTCTTCTAGGTTTGGCAGGAGACATGGAGTGACTGGATGTGGAGCAGAGGAGCAATGATTTGGAGACAGTAGCCACAGGATCCATAGCCAGGGAGAAGAACCAGGAAGGAGCCTGGGGCTATGAAGACAAAGAAGTAGTCTAAAGAAAGGAAAATGCAGCCCTAGACTGCAGAAGGTAGTGAGCAAACTCTTGAGTGGTTCAGGTGCTGGATAAGTGGTCAATAATGTATTAAGGAGAGTAGTTGTTAGTCTATGCTGAAGATAACTAAGTGTGAGAGGAGGCTAGCAGCTAAGTCTTTGTCTCATAAAGTAAAGGAGTAACCATTTAGTTAACTTGTATTACTATACTGTATGGTTAGGATATTAGTGAACCTATTTATACTTGGTCACTATACAAACACACACACACACACACATTCACTAAAAGTCTTGTAGATACACTTTGCGCTAAGCTTGTATAACAATGAATAGCATGGTGTGTACCTGTTAACTATGTGTGCATGTCTGGCTTCATTCCTATCCATTCCCACCTACCAACAGGGAGCCACAGGACAATAGGCATCTACACAAAGTTGAATATCTTTTCCAGAGCCTTCATGGCTGCCCTGCCTAGTTCTAGTCTACGGTGTATTTCTTGACTGCTTCTTCCTTTACTGTTGATGGCTGATCCTAAAAGGCAGAAACTATCCACCACTTTCTAAGGATGATATTTCTACCTGTTATCATTAGTTAGGTCTTCTTTATATTTAATTTTAATTCCATTTTTTCACTTTACTCCTTGTTTTTTATTACTAGAGCTTGCATTGTCAGCTAGCATCGTAAGCATAGTGCAGGACATTGAAGTTCCTTCCTCCAGTTTTAACACCATACTCATCTTCTTCCGGTCCAGCTTTCCTTAATATATATTCAGCATATAGGTTAAATAAATAAGGGGAGAGTATACAGCCTTGTCTCACTCCTTTGCCAATCTGGAACTAGTCTGTCTTGCCATGTTCTGTCCATATTGTGGCTTCTTGACTTGTATATAGGTTTCACATATATTATTATTATTACTATTATTATTTTGCCACCACCCATCTCCCCCCACAAGAGGGACTCTGGGCGGTTTACAATAAAAATGATCAATTAAAACAGCAATCATAAAATATAAATACAAATGTATAAAATATAAATACAATCTATTATTTATTCAAATAATATAGCATGAAGTAGTAATGATAGGGGACACAAACTTTGCCAAGCATGGTCCTTCCAAACT
The DNA here is from genome assembly GCF_035149785.1 of Candoia aspera. Classification (NCBI taxonomy): domain Eukaryota; kingdom Metazoa; phylum Chordata; class Lepidosauria; order Squamata; family Candoiidae; genus Candoia; species Candoia aspera. The sequence continues at coordinate 180,059,923 of NC_086153.1, forward strand.
TAGCTTGCTGAGAATTTTCTTCTTTCATAGAGTGTTGGAAAATTGAAGAGGATTGGATATCCTTGTATTGATATAAACCATTATAGAACACTTTATTGAAAAGTGGAAGTAGCAGGAAGAAAATAAATGTAGTATTGGAATTCTTAACTTTAATAACAATAAAGTTGAGTTTAGTTAAATGTGTGTCTTGGATCTCAAAAATATGGATTTTCATAAATGTAGAACCCATAAATAGGCTTCCATGGTAGGAGAAACTAATGGAAATGTAGCTTAAGATGGGTAGGAATTCCTTAAAAAAAATGAGTGCTAAAAGCCAAACTGCAAACCATTCCAGTAAGAAGAAAAATGGAGGACAGCAGAAGTCATAAAGCTGTATAAAAAAAGGAAGAACCCTCCTCCAACATTTGGCAGTCCCTTCAAGAAGAATGCTGGGCTTTGTTTTCATTATCAACTTTGCTGGGAGAACCAACTGATCACCCAGAAGAAGAAAAAGAGGCAGCAGCACTGAACATGCCCACCCCCCACCCCGCCCCATAGGTTCCTGGACATTCCTTAGTAAAGATCCTTCATGGACATTACGCTGAGATATCACTTACTAAAATATCTCTCTGGAGATGGAAGAGAGCCAGCAAGCTGGCCAGCAGAATGGAGGAGGTTTCCATACTGGACCTGCTCTTCCTCCAGGGCATCTCCAGAGAGTGGAGTAACCACCACAGCGGCCAGCAAAATGAAGGAGGCCTTTCACAGACACCTGCTTCCTGTAATGTCTCTCTGGAGAGTGGAATAGATGGCAGATTGGTTCATGGTCCAGGGAGCCAGCCAATGCAGCTCAGCCTAGGAGAACTGTCTCAGTCCAGGCTTAAAGCTGCTCATCCCCACTAAGGAGCTGGCATTCAGAAGAGAGCACAAGGTGTAGCTGTTGCACAATATACACTCTTTAGGGGGAAGGAAACTACACACAGGAATCTGCCTGCACTTTCAATAAATATCCTAGGCACATTTCAGAGTTCTATCCACCCTAGGGGCTTGCAGATGACTACCTCTCCCCATTTTTCTTCTTCTCTCCTATAGTCACAGAACCATTTTCTTAGGCCTCAGCATGGCAAAAACTTGAAGGAAGGTTTGTTTTTTGTTTTTTCCAATGGACTGGTAAGTAAACAGCTAGCAGTGAAATTGGATAGACTCAGACATAAAAATAAGCCCCATGCTGTCAAATATAATAGGGGAAAATCCTTGTGGCTTGCCCCCTCTCACTTTTCTTAAGTTCCGTGGTGCGAAGAAGGAGAAGGAGAAAAAAGCAAGTTCCTTGGAGAATACTTCTCTTTAGCCTCACAGTGCTCCATTTAAATGTTTTATCCACCCACATATTTCCCCCGGTGTAGCAGAGCCAGTGGCCTTTATGCTTCCCCTCAGAGCAAGACTTGCAGAGTATCTGTGTGGGTATGGATGTGTGTGTGGGAATATTATTTTGGCCTGCAGGCTGAGGAGAAGGAACACAAAGAATCAGGATAATGAATCTCCTAAATAAATGCTGGTGCTCAGCCCAGCAGAGGAGCTGTGCGTGGACTAAATTGCTTCAGTCATGTTACTGGCGTGCAAATGAACAAACAAGAGTTTTTAATGTAGAGATCTTCCCACTAATAGGCTAACTCTTAATGGCAAGTATGGAATCCCAGCAGGATTGGAAAAGTTGAAATTATCAGCTCCGGAGGTTAAATACAGGTTGCAATTACTTAATATGCTATACCACCCACCTGGTCCTTTCAACCTGAAGATGCAAAATGTAGGGCTATATAGTTCTAATAGAAGAGAATATTGGTAGCTCTTGAAGGCGGTGATTGGAAAAGCTAGTGTTGCAATTGTGAGGCCTGTTTGATGCCTGCTAAAGAAGACGGTACAGTGGTACAGGAATGCTGATTTATTTTTGACAGTTCAAGATAATGCTGAATAGAACATGGTACTGAGAGAAGATAATGAGGTTGAAATGGAAACAAAGCCAGTAATTTTTGGGAAAGAGTGCAAGCATGCGCATATAAGAAATACCTTGTCCGAAAGTAACCAGACAGATCATTAGCATGGTAAAAATTACACCTTCCATTAGGTAATTTCCCGCCTTAAGGTGGAGATGATTCTTAGGAAGTAGAAAATATGACTATATTAAGAAAAAGCACAAATGTATGCATACCTGAGAGATACCTGAGACTACTGCAGCAAAAATTATCCAATTATTGCTTTTTGCTTGTAACCACTCCTTCTTGAAAAATTATAAAATGTTTGGTTTTTGAGAAGTTCAGGGTTCCTCTTTTGGGAGAGGCATCCCACTTCACTTGGTACCAAATAAAATGGAGAAAAGTTTTCTCGTGTCCAGAGTCTTATTGGATTGAGCTTTGGGCTTATATATTTTACCACATTTTGTGGCCAACACTCTGATGATCTGTAGATCATCATCACACTAGTTGGGAAATAAAATGTCTGCAAGCAAACAGCCAAGCTCAGAGAGCACCTAGAACTCCACAGCTACCTAGTTCTACCAGAGCCGTATATCTTCCTGCAGAATGGGACAGAGAAGGAAAGGATTAATGCTTTGCATGCAGGAGATCACAAGCTCAGGTCTGGCATCGCTAGCTAAAATAGGGCCATCATATCTGAGCTACCAAAATTAAGATGCTCACTAGATGGTAGTCAAGATACTTTGCTGCCATCTGGTCGAGGTCTGGATTTTTGCAGCCTAGCTTTGGTAAACCTAAGCTAAATTGCTGGTGATAAAAAGGTTCCTCCCTCTGCCTTAGGCTCTGAAGAGCAATTTCCAATCAGGGTAGGCAGTACAAGCTGTACTGACCTTGTGATTTCTGAATAATTCTCTACAGAATTTGGAGAAGTGATAAGCAATGTGGTAAAAAAGTCAGAGTGCTCAACATGGCTGCTTCTATTGGAGCATCTTAGTCCTAACTTCCCCCCAAATAGAAAGCAGTAAGCTAGCTGCTGGAAAAATAAAGCATTTTACAATTCACGTGGGGAACATAGGCCCTCAATAATGATTTGGAGAGACATTGGGAATTTTCTCCACTTGAGAATTTCTCTGACATTTTTCTGTTCAGTCATGGAAGAAGAGATGTGATTGGTTTGCTGGAGCTACTTCCCCTTTTAAGCTTTAAAATATAAAACGTGATTTCTAAGGACCATGGAAGACCCTGTAAGCTGCATTTTCAAAACAGGTAATAGTTATTGATTCTATGAGCTTGAAAGTCAATTTAGTAGATGTCTCAATGCCCACTTTGAGTTTATATGGTAGACCAGTCTACAGTAATTAAATTGGGATTTAAATATCTGTCATTTACACAGGGCTGCTCACTAAGGCAAAAAAGGTGATGAAATTTGATAAATAAAATAAAAACAGAAAATCAGTCCTCCTACTCCAGTTGTTGTAGGAAGAGACCTATATTAGTTTATGGCAGTCCAAAACTAGACAAGTCTGGTAGCACCATTTCAGACTAACAAAATGTATTAAAAGGCATAAGCTTTTGTGAGCCATGGATCACTCTGTCAGATGTATGGAGTTGCTAAGCTGATGTAGGATTTAAATTGGGCTAAAGTGGGAAGCTGACTGTAGCTCAGATCATGAAATTCTTATTGAACAATTTAGGATCAGTCTAAAGAGATTAGGTAAGACCCACAGATCAGCTAGATATGAGCTCACTAATATTCCTAAGGAATATGCAGTGGAGGTGAAGAATAGATTTAAGGGACTGGACTTAGTAGATAGGGTCCCGGAAGAACTATGGACAGAAGTTCGCAACATTGTTCAGGAGGCGGCAACAAAATGCATCCCAGAGAAAGAGAAAACCAAGAAGGCAAAATGGCTGTCCGCTGAGACACTAGAAGTAGCCCAAGAAAGAAGGAAAGCAAAAGGCAACAGCGATGGGGGAGATATGCCTAATTAAATGCAAAATTCCAGAGGTTAGCCAGAAGAGATAAGGAATTATTTTTAAACAAGCAATGCACAGAAGTGGAAGAAGACAATAGAATAGGAAGGACAAGAGACCTCTTCCAGAAAATAGAAACATTGGAGGTAAATTCCAGGCCAAAATGGGTATGATCAAAAACAAAGATGGCAAGGACCTAACAGAAGAAGAATCGATCAAGAAAAGGTGGCAAGAATATACGGAAGACCTGTATAGGAAGGATAACAATATCAGGGATAGCTTTGATGGTGTGGTCAGTGAGCTAGAGCCAGACATCCTGAAGAGTGAGGTTGAATGGGCCTTAAGAAGCATTGCTAATAACAAGGCAGCAGGAGACGATGGTATCCCAGCTGAACTGTTCAAAATCTTGCAAGATGATGCTGTCAAGGTAATGCATGCTATATGCCAGCAAATTTGGAAAACACAAGCATGGCCATCAGATTGGAAAAAATCAACTTATAACCCCATACCAAAAAAGGGAAACACTAAAGAATGTTCAAACTATCGAACAGTGGCACTCATTTCACATGCCAGTAAGGTAATGCTCAAGATCCTGCAAGGTAGACTTCAGAAATTAATGGAGCGAGAATTGCCAGATGTACAAGCTGGGTTTAGAAAAGGCCAAGGAACTAGGGACCAAATTGCCAATATCCGCTGGATAATGGAAAAAGCCAGGGAGTTTCAGAAAAAAACATCTATTTCTGTTTTATTGACTATTCTAAAGCCTTTGGCTGTGTGGACCATAACAACTTGTGGCAAGTTCTTAGCGGTATGGGGATACCAAGTCATCTTGTCTGCCTCCTGAAGATTCTGTATAACGACCAAGTAGCAGCAGTAAGAACAGACCACGGAACAATGGACTGGTTTAAGATTGGGAAAGGAGTATGGCAGGGTTGTATACTCTTACCCTACCTATTCAACTTGTACGCAGAACACATCATGCAACGTGCTGGGCTTGAGGAATCCAAGGCTGGAGTTAAAATCTCTGGAAGGAACATTAACAATCTCAGATATGCAGATGATACCACTTTGATGGTTGAAAGCTAAGAGGAACTGAGGAGCCTTATGATGAAGGTGAAAGTAGAAAGTGCAAAAGCTGGCTTGCAGCTAAACCTCAAAAAACCAAGATTATGGCAACCAGCTTGATTGATAACTGGCAAATAGAGGGAGAAAACATAGAGGCAGTGAAAGACTTTGTATTTCTAGGTGCAAAGATTACTGCAGATGCTGACTGCAGTCAGGAAATCAGAAGACGCTTAATCCTTGGGAGAAGAGCAATGACAAATCTCGATAAAATAGTTAAGAGCAGAGACATCACACTGACAACAAAGGTCCGCATAGTTAAAGCAATGGTGTTCCCTGTAGTAACATATGGCTGTGAGAGCTGGACCATAAGGAAGGCTGAGAGAAGGAAGATCGATGCTTTTGAACTGTGGTGTTGGAGGAAAATTCTGAGAGTGCCTTGGACTGCAAGAAGATCAAACCAGTCCATCCTCCAGGAAATAAAGCCATACTGCTGACTTGAGGGAATGATATTAAAGGCAAAACTGAAATACTTTGGCCACACAATGAGAAGACAGGACACCCTGGAGAAGATGCTGATGCTAGGGAGAGTGGAGGGCAAAAGGAAGAGGGGCCGACCAAGGGCAAGGTGGATGGATGATATTCTAGAGGTGATGGACTCATCCCTGGGGGAGCCGACCGACAGGAAGCTCTGGTGTGGGCTGGTCCATGAAGTCATGAAGAGTCGGAAGCGACTGAATGAATAAACAACAACAAAGTGGGAAGAAGGGAGGGGGAGAGAGGTGGTTATGCAGATGCAGGTTACATATGAGATAGATTACAAATATCTGATTAATTAACAATTGAATTGTGTTAAAAGCTCATTGTGTTTGTTGAGACCTTCTGAAATAGCCTGAAATTTTTTTGATGTGTGTGGATTCAGCAATTTCTCACTCATTGATGCTGGTGAATTTTTTTTTCCTCCAAAATGACCAGTTAGAGATCTGTAATGGAGTATTGTGGAAGATTAACATGCTCTGTTATTACTTTGCCCTTGTTTTGAATCCTGATGTCAAACTTCTGCCCATTAATTCTTTGGTGCAAAGTTGTCCTTCATAGAATCTAGAGAGCCACTGCTGACAGATGATGGCATACAGGTATGTCACATTAAAGGAAGAGTATGTGAATGCACCTCTAATCATGTCTGTGTACTTGCTGGGGTCTAGGAGGATGCTGTTGATGTAAATGTGGGGGCAAAGTAGACATCAGGGTTTATTTCAGCATCTGGTCTCCATATTAGAATCATTGTCCTATTGTTTCTTGTTCCTTGTGCGAATCCGCTCCAGGTTGGTATGTTGTTGTTGTATGCAAGTGTGGGCCTGCCACCTAGTGCCTGAGATAGTGCAGTGTCATTGACCAGTACGGGCTGTCACTTCTCAGTTCTGCATTTAAGTGGCTTTAGCTGTGAGCTGTAGGTCACAACCAGTGGTATCCATTAAAAATATCACAGTGGAATTAACAAACATTTTTAAAAGATCTAAGAACAAATCAAGATTCCAACAACATTTTTTTTATTTGCTTACCCCAGTATACCCCAAGAAGAATTTGGCCTATTATGTCTTGCAAAAAAAGTAACTCTTTCCCAAATTGAATCAAAGGTAACTTTCCTAGTATATCCCAACATCTGCCATCTTTTATATGTCAATTTTTCTATGGCAACAACCTTCCAGTCGTTTTAGGTATTCATTCTTCAAATATGTATTATTCCTCTTTGCGGAAAGGGTGTGAGACGTAGGATCACTGTCTGTTAGTCATTCGTTTATAGTATCTTTAAATAGAACAATGTTTTATTCTTAGATCCAAGGGGACTAGTTCTACTAGTCCTGGGTTCTGGTCCACCCATATTCTATTTTCCCCAATACTTTATTTCTTGAACAGAACTACAGTTTAAGAACCAACCAGTTTTCTAATAGCTTTGACTCACATCATGAAAAAGGTTTGAGAGAAGGAAATCTCTCCAGTGCTCCTACCTCCCACCCCTTTCAGCAGCCATCAGTTAAAGAGCTAGTAGGTATATTTAGCAGACCTATTCTGGTGCCCAGGATCTGCACACAAGCTTTTTCCTGGGGAGGATCAGCAGCATGGGAAACTGGGCATTCTCTTACAGCTGGAACAATGCCAGCTGATTGTGTCAGTATAACAGCTACCATAACTGGGCTGCAAAAATATGCCCCCCCAAAAAAAACAAAATGAAAAACAACAGCATGTAGAGAAAGTAAAGAGTATTCTGTAAATGGAGGCTAGGAGAGGAATATAGAAGCAGCTGGCATTCTAGTAAATTGATGCTTTGTAACTGGATTTGTACTCCCCAGTAGCTAATTTATAACTGGGCAAGTGCCCTCCACACAGCCATTCTTCAAGAACACCCTCCTGTTCTCAAAGTTCCAAATATGCCCACCAGCCCCAAATGACGACCTCCTTCTCCTCCTCTTCCTCAAGTGATTTAGGGAAAATATACTTTAGAAAAGTCTTCTATATCATTGTCTTTCATTTTAGAGAAGGGGTTACTCTTCTTATATCAGTGTTTACTAATGTTTTAGTTTCTAAATTAGTGAGTCAAGGAACAGGCTGAGAGAGTTTACCACAGGGCTCCAGATGTAGCAGATGTTTAGACAAGGGGATGGTATTTTAGGTGGTCAAAAACCCCATTTCATTTATTTTTTCCCCCTAATTAGCAGTTCCTATGACTGACATTTCTGGGTCTTGGTTAATTGATACCTTTCCCCACTTTTACAGGTTTCCCTAGGAGGAAATTGAACCATGCAATTAAACTCACATTGCTAGCACTATTTATTGTTGAGGAATATGTTTAGACAGCTGTGTGCAGATGCCATTCTTTTGTGCCATCTGCATTATGCTTGCTTTGTGGTTGTGGTTCTTGTTGCAGGTTTTCTTTTCTTTAGCTTTTGCTAGGTCTTGCTGTTTTCCCTGCTGAAAATATTTGTTGCTGTTCTTATATGTGTTTCAGTGCAGTTCCTTTGATTTCCTTTCTTTCTTTTTCTGTCCAACCTCTGTGGTCAACTAGAGCAAGTGAATTGTTTGTTTCATGCTGTACTTTGGGTGCTATCAATACATAGCTATCCACAACTGAAAGATTCTGGCAGCCTTTCCAAATTCAGCTAGTAGTTTCTTTTCTTTTTATTTCATTTCCTCCTGCCTTTTCATTTTGAATTCAGCTCTGATTATACATTTATTTTTGTTTATTTACTTTCGATCCCCAACTACTTAAAAAAAAAGTCATGGTCTTCTCGGAGGAAGTCTATAATTTCTTGGTCAGAGAGACAACTAAAATTTCTGGCAATCAGATTTATAAGTGCAAGCGCCACGGGTGAGATCATGGACAATTTAACAGTATGCAAGTTACATTTAAACCAGATGGGGAATCTGTGGCTCTCCAGACGTTGCTCAGCTGCAATCCTCCGTAGCCCCAGCCATTGTGGCCAATTGTGAGGATATTGGGAGTTACAGTTCAGAAACATCCAGCTGGCCAGAGGTCTCTCATCTTTTAAATTTGTGTTAGACTTCTGCTATAACAATGGAACATCCTATGCAACCAATAGCTCTTTAAGCCACTTTTAAAAGACCAGAAACCCTAGTGAAACCCATACAAAGTATCTGCATGTAGGATCACTTATGTTTATAGCAGACAATCAACAGTTTCAGGCTATGATCACATCATTTCCAAATTAGAGGTAGTATTAGTCACCCAATTTGCTCTTACATACTTGAGTTTCTTTGACAAATGGCTAGGGTGGACCAAAATCAGATTGTAATTGTACAATTACAGCTGGGGAGGCTTTATCTCTTATTTTCTGCCATGGTCCCAACTGGAACTCCTTTGTCTGCTACTTACTGATGGCAAAAATGTTGTCCTCCAATTGTGAATTGCAGGTGCTATATGGAAACAGGCATGGGAAAACATCTCCATACAGCCTTCAGCACTGATCATGTTCTGAAGCTGAAAGTCAGTAAGATCTGGAAGGCCTCAGATTCTTCACTTCCATTTTAAACAAATTACACTGGTTGTTTGGTTAAAGAAACATCAAAGGGCAAAACCTATCCCAAATATTCTGGTTTGTTTTGATACACCAATATTTTTCTTCATTCCATATGTATTTATGATGGTATTTTTGTGCATGATGCTTGTATAGATTATTTTTTAAAAATCAGAAATAGAGAATATGGTTAAAAATCAACAATTCTTTCCTAAAAAAATTATCATATGCGTATCACAAGCTTAATAAACAAGGAAGTTTTGCCTGTTTCATTTAAAATTGAGTAATGTATACCAGGTCACATTCACTAAATATATTGCATTAAGACTGCAGTTGCAAATCCAAGTATCTCTTGAGCTTTTGGAGTGTGGCGATTTATAAATCTTATAAATTTTTAAGTATGTATCTGGGGTAAATCCAAGTGAGATTAACAGCATCAACCTCTGAGTAAACATGCATTGATTTGCACCACTAAAATGGATCTATTTTAGAAGTTTTGCCATGCCAAAAAATCTGAATGGAATGCAGTTATTACCATCTCTCCATGTTATCATTACTTTAAAAATAATATTTACTCACATGATATCATCAGTGTGCTTAACACATTACAAAGCTGTTTGACAGGAAAGTCAAATCTCACACAAAACCTTTATTTATGATATCTTGGTCTAGGAGGAAGAGGTGCCATGGAACTGTAGCAATTAGTAAAGAACAAATAACTTTCTTCTCTAAGGGGAATACATTGCCTTCCACAATGTGTTCCTAAGGGGATTCAAATATTCATTCCCTATCTGTGATAATTCTTGACATTTTTTCTAGAACAATTCGTCAAAAGCCATACTAAATTCTTTATGAAGAAAATCCAGATCCCTACAGAGAAGGTAAATATTAGGCTTTTGAGTTCTATATTTTAGCAAGAGACTCCTTGAACATCTCTTAATATTGTGGATGCCGTTCCAAAATTTAAGATTATGAGAGAGGACCTGATTCTATTGGTCAGGAAGCTTCATAAATAGTGATGCAAGCACTGATCCTAAAGTTTAATATGAAAACGTTAATACCAGGGTTGCCCGTCACTTTAGAATTAGTGAGTCAGCTGAGTTTTAATCGCAAAGCCAGCAAACAATGTTCATCTAAATGAAAACAGCTATTCTGGATGGAGAGGGAGAGAGAAAGAGTGTGAGAGAGGTGTTACATATGTTGTAGAATTCTGCCCACAGAATGTTCCCTCTGGAAGATGGAGAGGCTATTTTTGCTGATTTCTCTTTACATCTCTGTCATCTGAACACTGTGAGAGGATGCAACAAGTGTGTGTGTGTGTGTGTGATTAAAACTGATATGACTCATTTGCTGCTCTGCTTCTATGTATGGAAGAAGACTTTTTCTATGGGGGAAAGCTCTCTAGATCTAACTCCTTGTTTTCAGACAATGTAAGCATGTGTTGTGGCAAGTGCTATCTTAGAAAAGGCACCCCCTTCATTGTGGAACAAAAGGAAAGGAGTGTATCTTTCCAGCGTGTCAGCTACTCTGGGAAATTTGCTACCCAGTTAATTAATTCAATGCAGCAAGCTTTAGCACTATTCTGTTAATGATTATACTCTCAATAGGTCTCCATAGCACATCTTTTGCACTGCAGAGATCCAGTATCTAGTTGCTATATAGGCAAAGCAAACAGAGGCCTGTACATGATGCACACCGAAGGAGAATATTTGTTCACTTGAGTCATCAGCTTAATGCTGGATCAAAGTCCTTGCCCCTGATATGAAGTAAAACTGACCTGATTGAAGATCACTATTCATTTGTGGCGGACTACTCTGTGTCGTCTACCTAGCTTGGTGACCTCCAGATTTGTTACAATCACACCTTCCATATTTTCAGCCAGCAGGAATTTTGAAACAGTCTGTCTGGGAGGGACATTAGGCAAAAGATGGAATGATGGAATTCTGGATGAATGTGGACCAGGAAATTGAACCCCAAATTACTCAATATTGCCCCAGCATCTCTGCCAGAAACATCTGTTTCAACCATAAAGGATTGCTCAGGGTTTGATATGAAGAATGGGCTTGGATGTAAATGCCTATTTCAGGCATTGAAATGTGTATTGAACTTGCCTCATTTCCTTGGAACTACACACAAAACCTGAACAAATTAGAGAGGGGTGCGGCTAGTTAAAAGAATCCAGGGATGAACCACTCAGGAACTCCTGGCCATTTATACTATATCAATATGTTTGCCAAGGTAGGACTGCTTTTAACTTTGAAGGGTCCATTTTCTAAAAGATACTATAGAAAATTGATTATCATTAGCAGGCTGAGCTCACATTTCTCCCACTTCCCAAATAAACTATACTCTTGTGTTTACTACAAGAAAGCTTGGACATGCTGCTCACACAATTAGTATTCTCAATAAATTAAAAGGCCATCTATGTAAATAACTGGAAAAACAATCCTAGTTATCTTGGAAGATGTAATTTGTAAAATGTTGGAAAATAGCTATAGTATTATAGAGTCTTCAGGGAATTATGGAATAATTGTAATAGTTGTAGTGCGTGTGAAGAAATATCTTTCATCCCTTATCTTTCCAGATTTGCTCCAGGATATATTCACTCCTTTCCAGCATGGGAAAGATAACAGGTACCAACTTCAGATTGTGATATTATTCAGGGCCCTATATTTACTACAAATGTTGACTATGGACAACATTCTCCCTCCCTCACCCCTTCCCTCTGTCCCCAAAGACCATAGGTGCTGCTCTTGGTAAAGTGGAGGGCCAGATGAAATTCCTCCTCAATATTTTTTAGAAAAATATATATTTTAAGGCATCCCATTTAGACTTGGGTAGTGGGAAAACTCTTCCTTTGTAAACACTTCCTGAAAGTCTCAGTATTTGGGAGATAGATCACCCAGATGAGACTCCGTATTCTGGGTAGCTACACCTTCTCATCAAGTGACAGTGATCTTTATAATGGAAGGAATAAAGACCACTAGATCAGATGACTAGTCAATATGAACTATTTCAGCTATGACAGCTACAAGAAATTGTACAGCCATTGCCAAATAGCTTTTCCCAGTGGGTTGATAATTCCAGTATTAGCACTGATAGATCCTCAGATTAAAGGAAACTATTTAGAATTACAGAATCATAGGGGTGAAAAGGATCTTGAAGGTCTTCTAATCCAACTCCCTGTCTAGTGCAGGAATCCTCAGACCATCTCAGACAAATGGCTCTCCAACCTTTTCTTGAAAACCTCCAGTGATGTGGCACCCATGACTTCAGGAGGCAGGCAGTTCCACTGCTTAATAGCTCTAACAAGCAGGAAATTCCTCCTTATTTCAATTTTGGATCTCTTACTGTAAAACGTCCACCCATTGGTTCTTGTCTTACCTTCAGGTGCTCTGGAGAATGAGCCACTTATGAGCTGAGAAGAATCAAATATTGATAAACAAAAGAAGGTTAAAGCAGAGAAATAAGGTCAGTTCATCACCTACTGCCCTCCAAACAAAAAAACAAAAACCAAATGCCACAGAAATTCCAGAAACAATCTGAGATCTGATTCAGTTGTATAAAGACAGTGCCTGATAAGGGTTATTTTTTATTTTTTATTTAATTATTTTTATTTTACTGAATAGAGAACTACAGTTACAGGCACCAGAGTTGTGAAATGCACATTATTTCCCTAGAGGCCCAATGATTACCAGAATCCCTGATTCTGTAAGACTTCTGGCTTATGGAAATCTTGGTTGTTGATGTTTGCTAGGACCAAGAGGAGGAAGGCAGGAAGAACATAGCAATTTGCCATTATCCACTGATTCCCTTTTAGTAGCACTGCTTGGTTCAGCCTCACCCTGTTTGAGCCTGGACTATCTTCTGCAATTGCAGCTGCTCCTCCTCCTATTCATTTGAGAACTCTTCTGATGTGAACATGACTTATTCTGCAAATGCTGTTATACTGGTAGGTGGATTTAGATTCAGTAATGTATTTTTATATCCATAAGTAGTAAGCAAAAATGCATGCCTTATGATTACATATCAGAGTTTAGTTATGACTTCAGTAAGGCATAACCATGAACTTTAACTATTTTTCCTTTTCATCAAAGCCAGGTGAAGCTGTGGACCTGCTGAGCAGGGGGTGGAAAATATTATTGGATTATATGGTTCATACGTATATGGTTCTCCAACATTTGGAGATCAAATGCAGCCTGTTATTAAAATAGCTCTACCCTTTGTAAAGCACTAGAATTGCAACATGGCCGTTATCTTAAAGGCTCAAGTGATGTGCAAATAAAGTAACTTTTCCTAGATGAGGCAGTATACCTGCAATGTCTCATGCTGTTGTTGTGGACTAAACAGATTAATGCTCCAGTACTATTCCCAAAGATAACCAGTTTGGTATAATGACTAAACCATTGAACCAGAAACCAGGAAACCATAAGTTCTAGTCCCACTTTAGGCACAAAGTCAGCTGGGTGACCTTGGGCCAGTCATTCTCTCTCAACCCTAGGAATAAGGCAATGGTAAACCACTTCCAAAAATGCTGCCAAATAAACTGCAGGGACTAGTCCAGGCACTTACCAGGAGCTGACACTGACTTGAATGCAAATAAAGAAGAAATAAACCATTGCACATAGATTATTATATTACATGTGGTATTGTCCTTAAACACAGTCACAAACTGATAGAGGGGTGAAAGGAGTCATAAATGGCTTTCTATAGGATGACATACAAGATCCCTAAAAGTGTACATTATTTGCCATAGGCAGTGTTGATTCCAGTCTACCCATGTTTTATTTATTATTCAAATTATTTATTATTCAAATGTCTTTCCCTTGTCCAAACATCTGAATAAAACTCAATTCTTTATGAGAGATTTGTCTAAAGAAGCGTGTATGCTTCTGAACATTGCACACAAGAAGACATTAAAAAAAAAACCTTGGAGAAATGTGTTACAAAGAGTTGCAGTGAGGAAATTTATATAACAAAGAACAGCATCATTCAGTGGTATGACTAGGGATGTAGGGGACTACGGACAAAATGCCTCCTGCCATCACTACCTCACATTCCTGCATGTTCCTTTCTCCCACTCTCAGTGACATTTCCCACATGTTCTCCTCCAGTTATCTTTTCCACCCCCATGTTCTGGTAATGACTTTTGTGTAGCCACCATGTTTGCTCTGTCTCTCCCCAGAATCTCTGAGTATTACTGTAGCATTCTCTTTCTTATCTTTCCTTCCATCATGTTTCCCTGTCTGCTTTTTCTTTTGGCTTCTACAGTACATGTTAGGGAAAATTGCAGACACAAATGAATCTGAATTCAGAACCGATTAAAAAAAGACACAGATGGAATTCTACCCTACTAATACAAACAATAAAATAGGATTGATTTATACTAACCCAATTAACTGAAAAATTTGAAAGCATGTCAACAGGTCTGCTAGGCATAAAGAAGAGATCTTGTAAGTCTTAAGACAACTCTAGTAGATCCCAGTCTCTTTCCAAGGTCAGTGATGGTTCTATCCTTTAAAACCCTGAATGGCTTGGGAGATTTATCATAAGACTATTAAGGAGAAACCTTAATAGGGCATTTAAAGCAAGGTGATGAGGACAACCATATGTGGAGGACAGCTTATGAAAAGGACACTTGCTAAAATAAAAATAGCTGATGAATGCCTTTTGGACTGCATTTCCTTACCTTTGGGGGGGAAAAATTAATTCTAAAGGCATGAAAAGAGCCACATTAATTGCTTCAATAAATCTATATGGCCTTATGACCCATGATGAAATGAAAGGAATGCATAATATATTCCTACTGTAGTTTGCAAGGAATCATTATAATCACTAAATAAATGAGAAAGGCAATTGATACAATGGCTTCTGATTCCAGAATAGTATTTTTCGATTCACCATTCATAGAAATGTTAGGTGAAGATCAAAAGATAAATTTATTCATATTTCTTTGCAGTGTACAGTATTATCTCATTTCCTATCTGAATAGCACTTCTCCATATATGTTTGTTTTTAACCAGATTTTCTTTTATGTATTATGTGTGTATGGAAAGTGGCAGAACTCTAATGGAAAGCTATTGCTACTAGAGTTTCTAGAAATTAAACATTACAAATCCTAAAAATTGTATGTAGAAATTATCATTAAAATAATAGTTGATATTCAGCCCTTTGGAGTTTTAGTTCATAAATATGCTCTTTGATGGAGGAAATGCAGACCTCTTTTATGTAGCTGAATGTCATCAAGGATATTTCTTATGCTAATTATTACTGACAAGTCCTGACTGAACAACTTACAGATACTAAAAAAAATAAAGCTGGGTTATTTCAGGTGGCTCTGTTTTTTCTAAAGTTTTGTTAACCAGGTTTTTCATTTTTTTTGCCACTAGAATACAGTTAAGAGGCAACTTTGCAAGTAGGAAAAAAAAATAAGTATCCGTAAATGAGTTATTAATCATGCAGTTGCTTCTTTTAAGAACAAGTTACACAATTAAAACCTGCATAAAACAAGCTAATCTCAGCACATGATGCATTATATTTAAGCATGACTGCTATTGTTGGCACCTTCATTCCCCAGTTAATTTGCCTTTCTCTGTGTCTCCTGCTAAGACCCGAAGCATTAGATGCTTCCATGTTGCATTATAGAACACTGCGCCTGCCAAAGAGTTGTGTGTGGGCATGGGAGTGGAGATCACAGAAAGGTTTTGGAAATAAGATGAATCTCAGTGTGGCTAGGTTTGTGCGTCTCTGTAGGTTTTAAATGAACACACAGCCCTCTCACTTTCCCAATGAAAGCTTCTTCTTCAGTTCATTGCCCTACAAGAACCCTTGGAATATGTTCCCATATCAGATTCTGTCCTGAAGCAAATAATCAGAAAGAGTAAAAGGATTATCCATCCCATGGGGAATAGGGAACCCTCTTTGCCATGTGCTGTGGTTCTGATCTGAATTCCCATGACAGATAGATATTGGTTTATACACAAATGCAACTAATTTAATCATCATCATCATCATCATCATCATCATCATCAAAATTTGTTTAGCCATCCACTCTGGTAGACTCAGGGTGGCTTACAAAATCCCAGAACAATAAAAACAATTTAAAAAGATACATACAACATACAACAACAGAGGCAGCCTGGACTAAAACAATCAACATAATAACAAAGAATCATAACACATTAACCCCAGGCTGGCAGGTTCTGAGGGTTGTTGGAACCCCAGGAGAGAGGGCACTGTCCATATCTCAGGATGATGCTGTTCCAGAGGATGGGGGACAAAGAAGACATGCTTCCTTCCCATTGTCAAAGGCTACCATCCATAATGGCTCTTAGCATTTTCTAAAAGAGTCCTGTGACATGGGGAGGAATGCATATAGTTGCCTAGATACAGCCTTTTAAGGTACAAGCTTGACTTAGTTCAGAACTAAGACTCATAGCAGGAAGAAAGCCAGTCCTCTCATTATTTTGGGGAAGGGAAGTTTTTCATCCTCCACTTTGAGGGTGGTGGGGCTGTTTCCCCAATTTATATTATCCCAAACTGTTCCATTGCTTTAAAAGTCACTTTTTGGCAAGCTAAATTGAAGGCATAAGAGCAAATCTGGATTAGACTCTCTAAGGGAAGCTCAGAATTAAAGTTCCTGTACCTACCCTTCAAGTATCATGCCCTGACTTTTGAATAAAAAAGGAACTATATATTCTTGCTAACTATTTTTAAGTGGCATGTAAGATGTAGCTGTTCTTACTTTGTTCTTACTTACATCACTTAGATACATTATTGAAACACTTCTTTCTGTCTCCTGCCCAGCCTTTTTTTTTTTAGTTTCTGGTGCCTAAACCAATTTAAATTTTTGCTTTCTCAAGTGAATCTAAATGGTTTAATCCCTGTCCTCATATACATTTTCATTCTGCTATACAAGAGAATCTGGAAATGTTTTTTTAAAAATCCAGGAAATACATTTCCCATTTGGTCCCTCACTTTGGAAATGACAGAATGAAAGCTGATTGCTAGTCACAGGGCATGAACCACTGAAACATTTAACAGCACAATTTTTCAGTAAGAACATGATACATCCTTCTGGTTTTTATTTTCCTTGAATAAGATATTTATATTTCTAAAAAGCAAACCTAAATTGGGAAGTGTGCATTACTGATCAGCAGCAGAAGAAAAGGCACATGAAAGCTATTGCTAACAAATCAGAAAAAAGATGGCTGCATTAAGACTGGTGAAGCAGTTGGTTGTTCAATCACATGTTCTGCAAACCTTCTTTAATTGCACCCAATAACGTCTCAGCATACATTCATCACACCTGACTGGGATTTCCGAAAGTTGGTCACATCCCCCCACCCCCATTAAAGAAAGCATGCATGTCTTGTCTTTCCTCCATAAGGGAAATTTAGACAGCATATGCCAAGTCTTCTCCCAATCTGATAATCAGGTCTCCCACAGATCACTGTGTGGGACCACCCCTTAGGACTATCTCTAACATCAGAGAAGCAGAACAGAAGACCTTATGACTCATTTCAAATGATCTTGTTGGGTAGAACATTATTAAAGTATCAAATTAAACCTCCCTGATGTGGCGTTCTGGAGAGATTAAGAGCTCATAAGCAGAAATCAAGTTCCAGGTGCAATCTCTAACATATTAAAGGATCTCAGTTAGTTGGCTGGGCATCTGGGAATTTACAGTTTGAAAAATATTTAAGGGCAGTGTTTCTAGTGGCCCAGGGTTTGTAGTATGTAAGTGAATATATTAAATCATTTTAAAAATAATTTTCTCATCTGTTTTAAAGTTTCTTTGTCCCTATATAGATAGAAGCCTGTTTTATAATTCCATTCTCTCAGTTCTCTGATATATTCTTCAAAAGTACAATGCTACTTTTTCTGAAAGAAAGAAATATGGCTGCCTTAGTTCTTATGAGTTCTTTGACTTAGCAGTTTGAAGCAATTATCTTCAGCAGGATTGTGATGAGATAGTCTCAAATGAGTTTGGAAGATTTCCCGTTGGCAAAACTTGCAAATTCTCCAGGTGTTCAAATAGTAGGAACAAGCAAAGACAGCAACAAAACTTGGAAGAAAAAAAGGGGTAGTTGTTTCAAAAGCACTACTTTTGCAGAAGTAGGAAGTATATAGCTTGTAATTCAAACAAATCATAAACTTCTATCCTTTTCTTGCTGTGAGATAAGAACACATTTATTGTGCTTTTGAACAGTTTTAAAATATAAGGTTTGGCTGAAAGTTCATAGTCTTTGTTCCTAACATAAAAGTATCTTTAACATCATATTTTATTTAAATGCACAACCAACCACAATAATAGAGCATTTCCTCCTTGATTTGTTTTTTGAAGGTGCCATTTCCATTTGCTTGGACCTTTGATCCACCAATTTGAAGCATGAATTTCAGATAGAAGATGAAATGTTCCTAAGTGTGTAATAGTAAATGTCAAGTTTACAGGTCAGTGGGTCTGTATAAAATGAACAGAAAAAGCCCTTTTGTCTGTAAAAGGGCAACTGAAGTAATTGACAGGTGGAATCTATACAAGAAAGATTTTGTTAATTATGCCAGCATATCCTAGAATAACTTGGGATTCACTCAATAATTCTATTTTGCAGGCCCCATCCAACACCTTCTGCCCATACACACATATTGTCAGAACCTTCACAATGAAAAGTTACCCTTGAGTTTAGGAAATTAGGATACTCCTCTGATCGTGCTGTCACATTTGCAGTGAAGGTGTTAGTAAGTCTTCAGCAACTTTGCTAGCAGAGATAAAAAACCATTTTCCATGCTGCCTTTTTAAATGAGCTGACCTAGTTTGCACTTCTCAGACCAACAGATAGATCAGAAATGGTTGTTCTTTGCAGCTTGCTGTTCTCTGAAATCTGAGATGTACTTCTCTACTAGATAATATTAGAAAACCGTGTCCATCTGAGAAGGTGATATACAGAAAATGTAAGACGGCTATCTTTTTGGCTATAATAGGTTTATTTTTTGAATGACTTTTAGGATATTATTGTAAGCTATCTTCAAAGTAAAAAAAAAAGTCAGTGTATACCCTGTGAGAAAAGAAAGTATCTCTTTATTGTACAGAAGGAAACCTTATAACCCTCTTTATTTGGAGGATAATAAAAGAAGCCACATTTCAAACCACAGAAACATTTCTGGATTGAGTGAAATCTGTAAAATATTATGAATTGAAATTTAGAGCAAGGCTACCTATTCTCTCCAGTCTAAAAAGCATCAACTTGATCATCAAATCCAGTGTAGACTTTAACTTGAAATGGAAACCATTCTTGGATTACAGTTTTATACTGTACATGAAATTGTGCCATATCCAAAATTTGGATTTTCTTTGTTTTAAATAAGAACTTTACTAAGTTTAAAGCAACGATGAAAACTACAAAAAAGAAAAAAAACTACAAAAAGAAAAAAAAAACTAAAAAAGATTACATAAGAAGTGACTTCCAACTTTCAACAAGAATATATAGGAACTTCCCAAATCAATCCCTTACTCTATATCAAACCAAGATCACATTATTTCTATAAATCAATCAATCAGCACACATAAAAATCACTAAGTACTTGCTCCTTCCCCTTGTATTAAAGAAAAAAAAATGTAAAATGTCTAAACCAGCTTCCCTCCCCTAAACACAACCTTTATTCAATTATTTCCTTCCTAGCACTATTCTATATATTTCTGTCTACTATAGTAAAAATCAAATTATAAAAACATATAAATTGTCTACTTTTATAATTAATGATACTATAACCATCTTGACCCTATTAAACCTAAAACCAAGCAATTATTATTATACCTTAGATAAATCTTAACAGTCAAAGAAACCTTAAAAAGAAAGAAAGAAATCTTAATCCAAATCATTACAAAAACATAAAATCATAAAAAACCTCATTGTCAATCCAATTAAACTTTCTTAATTTATTCCTAATTAATAATACTTCGACAATCTTAACCTTATCAAACCTAAAAACCAAACAATTATTATTATACCTTATAGATACCTTATAAATCTTAAAAATCAAACAAACCTTATAAAGAATCCAGTGAATCTTAATCCAAATCATTAGAAAGACATAAAATCATAAAAAACTCATTATCAATCCAATTAAGCATTCTTAAATTTTTACCCCACTTCGAAATATGTCAAAACATATACATAATCTCCATTTTACATACAAGGCATTTTTCATACAGGAATCAAGCAGCCCAACTGCCCCCTCTAAAAACTCAGCCTTCTCAGCAAAAAAACCTCCCACAAACTCTCTTCTCTCCCATAACATTTCCCCAGAAAGCCATAATAATCCCCCAGAAAAACAACTTTCTGTGTAGTCTGCAGTTCAGATTGTTGTTTTAGCCCTTTCAACATCAAAATGTAGTCTTTGCCTGGCATTACTGTGATCTCACCGTCAGTAAAAACACCATCTTTACCAAAATCTCCATCTTCCCCCATGACATCTTCAGCCAGATGACACGTTTCAGAAATAATATCTTCCCCAAATATTCTGCAGAATAGCTTGAGGGCACTCTGAGAGAGTCTCTTTAAAAGTCTGCTTAAGCTCAGAGCAAAGCTCTGAGAAAATCTAGGGGGCGCCATAAAGACTGCCTCCATTATTCAGGCATTCTTTATGGTGCCCCCTAGATACCTGACTCGAGCAGATAGGAGTTAATGAAAGAATTCCAAATGAAATTGGCAAGAGAAAATGCTCTAACAAATAAATCCCAGAGAAAGTAAACAGAAAGCTGAAGATTCAAAATGGCAAATCCAGAGTGTAGGAAAATATTCAATCCTTCAAATTCAGTACAAAAATAATAACAGGAAGGCAACTGTATATTCTCAGTCGTCCTTAGACTTTAAATGGGAAAACAAGCGAAAACTTTTAAAAAATAAAAATTTAATCCAAAAATAACGATAGCACCAAGAGAGTCTGCTTTTTCTTGATGTAGAAAGCTTCTCTTGGGGTACATGAACTTAAAAACTATATAAACTGGGTGATTTAGACATGGGATCCTCGACCTACTGTCCCTTTAAGGCTACAGATGCAGTGTGGAAAAGTTGGCATCCCCTGCCTCCCGTTGTCTCCTACTGGATCATCGCGAATGCTGCAATTCTCTGGCTGCAAGATGGCATTTTGGAGAGCAGTTGGGGTGATTCTGAGCTTTTTCTTCACATTAAAATGCTCTGGGGTCCAGGAAAAAGCCTGTCAAGCCCCCCCAAAATGCGCACGTTGCCAGCTCTTCCAGCAGAGCCCATCGACGCAGCTGCTCAGTCAGCCATGTTCCCACTGGAAGTTCAAAATTTGGATTTTCTTATGTTTAGAATTCATATTTTAACTTGATGTATAACTTCAAGTGATTACTTAATCTGCTGTTTATTGTTCAGTTTTATAGCAACTTGTATTGTGTTAACCAAGCATTTTTAGTTTAAATTTCCATAGAGACATTTGGATTTTCTTTAGAAAATGGATTTGAAATATAACATTAAAAGTTTCCAGTGGTACAATGGAATATTTTATTATATTTCAGATGCATTGTCTATCCATCTGTATTTCACTATCTGTATCTTATTTTCCCACCTTTCTTATCATCTCTTTCTTATATTCTTTTAAACATATATAGTTTTTTTTTTTTTAAAAAAACCTTGTTCATCATAAAAGCCTAAGAAGATTTGAGGATTTATAATGTGACTGCAGAGCTATCAAAAAAGGAAAGTGTAAAAATCTAACTAAAATTAATTGCAAATGGAGGGACTGAACAGTAACGTCAGAATTCTATCAGGCAGTGAAATCCACAAGTGAATCTTTGTTTTGAGGCAAATAAAAAGTACATGATTTTTCAAATGTTACAATAGCTATAACAATAATTCTTGTTCTTTTGTCTATTTTACATAATACAGTTAAAAACTAGTCCTGAATTCTGAAGGTGGGGAGAAATTAGAAAATACCTTCCAGTTCAAGTTTAAACAAACATTTGTAGTCCAATTTTGGGGGGGAAGGTGGCCTTGAGTCAGTGATGGCTCCTAGTGACTAGTCCGTGCAGTTTTCTTGACAAGGTTTTTTGGAAGTGGCTTGCCCTTGTTTCCTTCCCAGGGCTGAGAGAGAGAATGACAGGCCCAAAGTCACCCAGTTGGCTTTGTGCCTAAGGCAGGACTAGAATTCATGATCTCCCAGTTTCTAGCCTGGTGCCTTAACCAATACACCAAACTAGATTTCTATTCCAAATTACTGAACCACAAAAACAAGTTTAAAGTGAGCAGCTTAATGCTGCTGTTCTTCACAATCTACCCATGAGTAAGCTTCTTGGGAAACAGTGGTCTTACATCTGAATAGTGCTATACATTAATAATGACTTTTAAACATATTTTAATGTTTTTTTCCCTTAAGATCTCAGTGTGTATCTTAAATAGGCACTGGCTTTTGCTAGAGGAAGCTTCCCATTTCTCAGCTAATAGAGAGCCAGAATGGTCTAGCGATGAAGGAGTTGAACTAGGACTGAGAAAGTCCACATTCAGACATAGAAGTTCACTGGTATCACTAGTGAAAGTCACTATTTTGTAGTCTATGATGCCATACATGGCTGTCATGGGAATAAAATTAGAAGAGTGCCAAGTTCCTGTAGGAAAAGCTAACTGTAAATTTAATACTGTTTAAGTTATCATTAAAGGAAGCATGTTTTTAGTTTCATAATGTACCTTAGCTCTTATACCAATGTAAGTAATAGCTTAACTGATTTAGCAACTGAATTGCTTAAAAACTATTGAATTGGGTTGCAGCTCTAATTCTTTATACAATAATTCATTATGTTGGGCTTTAAAAATATTTTTGCATGCTTTCAGATGTTAGTGAAGGGTGAAGACTATATATAAATTGCTAAAGGGTTTTCTGAACTACATAGAACTGCAGATAGTAATTGTGCTTTCACAATAGCTGATCTTTATGGCACCAAAGTAGACAATGTGAGCACACTTTGCCCCAGGAGGACTTTGGCAACCTGCCCCCCTCCATCAGTGTTCTGAAATAAATCCCTTCAACTTCTGCATTCCAGGTATTCCAGCTGTGGGTTTGCCACAGTCCCCAACTTGTGCATGGGCATTCCTCATACTGTAATGTCTACTTTTTGCCATGAAGATCAGCTATTGTAGTAGCATGATTTCTGTTTGAAGTTCTCTGTGGATCAGAGAAGCCTTTAGCAAGAATCCATGGAACTCTGTACAGATGTAGATGCAATCAGACATGAAGTTAACTGTAAGATTTAAAGAAAAGAAAAATATTGGTTATACAGTCTGGATAATCTATGCAATTTAGATTTAAGTTCATTTAATCTTAATATATTCCACACCAAGAGTGAATGGGTTTCAGTTCAAAAGCTTCAGCCTTACCAATGAGCATCTGAGCTAATTTCCTATGAAGGAAGAACCTACCATAGCAAAAGAAATAGGTGCTATTTTCTAAGCTCAGTAACACCGACTGCCACATCAGAAGATTCCATTTCTTTTCTGTTTAATAAACCTCTTTAAATAATGCAAAATAAGTCAAACAGTTTTGCCTTCCTTTTAATGCTCTGTGCACCTCTCCTATCATTCTAGCACAGAAGGTGAAGCAGAACTGAAGTTTTGAATATATTATATTAGAAACATAGACTGGAAGAAAAGATAAGTCTTCAATAATGCAGAAAAGACTCAGAGAGTAGAAACCATTATAAACAATATATGTCTCAGAACTGGCAGGTTACTAAGGGAAAAGCCTCAGTATTGTTTCATGCAAGAATCTCAACTCATTGATCTAAGAAAAGAATCTGATTGTAGGATTGTTTGAAGGGGAAATATTTAGTTTTAGGTTATATCAAGGTCCTTAGCTTCTAATCAGGTTTTTAAAATATTTATTTTAATAAAGTGTGCATTTAGATAGATTTCTACTTCATCCACTAATTTAAGTAAATAAGGATTTCTCTTGGATTCAGGTGTAGTTCTACTTTTCAGGGCACATTAATGCAGCCCAGTGATCTTGGTATGAACAGAATGAGTTGGAGAGAAAAGTTTCCAAAAATTTAGGAGACTGAATATTCTAATCCAGCAAAAGATATTCACTGAGGCATTTTCAAATGTTTCACTGCTTTTTGGGTATAAACATTTATTTTCTGAACGACATCTAAAAATGTAAGGTAAGAAACAGATATTAGTTTATACTTAAAATACCTGTTTATACTGATTTATCAGGGATCAAAATAAAATACAGCATCTTGCCAAACCTAAATTCTTCATCAATATCAATAAGGCATACATTGGCTGTAATTTTTAAAACATTCTGACAAATAAAAATGTGAAAGAACTTTCTCCCTGTTCCTGTTCTGGGGGCATTGGGTTATGTTTGTTTTTGAAGTGAATGGCTGGACACAAACCCAGCCACTTTAAAATTGTTCTGCACCGATCTATGACTTGTCAGTGGGAACCAAACCAGAGTATCAATAAATGTGATAGCAATCCCCTCTTCTTGCTATCCTTGCTATATTTATATGGTTCTTCCTCTCACTTACATCTTCTCAATCCTACCTGATTTTCTGTCCCCCCTCCAAAAAAATGCCAGTTACCATTTTGCATCCAGAAACATGTCCATTTCTCATCCAGCTGACTTTCACTTAATACTTTTTATACCGTAACCTTTTACAGCTCCACACATTCTATGGACTTTAGGGCTCTTCTCATCTACAGGTACTTCCCTCCTGTTCAGATACTGACAGTTTGATTGCATGGTAGCTGGATTCTGAAGAGTGCCCATAGCTCAGTAGTTGACTAAAGTATTCTGGTTCTGTCTTTGACACCTCCAGTTATTAAAAAAGGAGCTTTGTGGATGGATTGGGAAAGGCACAGGGTCAAGGCTGGGATGGCATTCTCCAGCATCAGTCAAGATCTCTATCCCAGCAAGACTTCCGGTGGGGATTCATGGCGGAAGATCATTCATAGCCAGCTCCGAGGCTAGATCAACAACACGGAGTTTAATTGGTGGCTCAGGCAACATTCTGAGCCCCGAAGCATTCTCCGGGAAGGAGGAAAGCTAGGAATTGCTCCTCAGGTCTTCTGGACAGCTGCAGCTTGCCAGAGGGTCATGGATTTGATGATCGAATGGTGAGTGGAGCAGCTGAGAAGTGGGAGAACCATCTTGTCTGACCCGCATCTGAAGCCCTTAAAGGGACACTAATTCCGACCACCCCACTTTTTAATTCACTTTTGTATTTTACCTATTGGATCTTGAGGCTATTTCTGATACAGAAATACTATTTTCTCTTGGAGGATTATCATTATATTTTGGGACTTATTTCTGAGTGTCATTTGCTTATTTTTATGGATTACAAGCCGAGCAAGGAAGCTAAAAGGTGTACTATTTTTATTGAAAAAAAATTACTTTCTTCTTTAAGGGGTTAAAATTGATCTCTGATTTTTATTATTTTTCTTTACTTTTATGCAAAAGATCTTTTACTTAATTAAAAGACTTTTTTGGATTTGAGACTGAAACTATTCTTAGCCTGTAGGAGAAAGTTTGGTTGTGGCTAGCTTTTCAAGCTGTGATTGGATACTATTTCAAAATATTGATGTTGGAAGTCCGTGTAGGGATTAGAGAAACAACATGGAGTGTTGCTGTTATATGATCACGGCTGCAAGATTGTTATATGCACAATGTTGGAAAGATCCAGAAATACCTGTGGTCGAAGATTGGATTGTTAAACTAATGGACTTGGCTCAAATGGCTAAATTAACAGCTTTAATAAGAGATCATTCTGTTTCTGCATTTATATCAACTTGGCAACCACTTTTGGACTACTTGCTTGTAATAGAAAAAAAATGATTTTTTTGATTTTGGGTTTTAGAGATTAAATGGTTTGCTCTAATAGAAATAATGTTAAGATAGGTTAATTAATTGTAAGAGATTAGCCTTTAAAGTTATCTATATCTGTATCAGAGAAAGTCAGAAGTCACTTTCCCTTTGTTTTCTTTCTACTGACACTTTTATAGTTTGTTTTTTTTTCTTTAGTTCTGTTTTCTGTCTGTTCTATATTCTCTTTTGTTTGCATCTTAACTCTTAACTATATCTTGAAAATCATATACATATATATATATATATATATATATATCATATCTATCTATCTATCTATCTATCTATCTATCTATCTATCTATATATCATACCTATCTATCTATCTATCTATCATATCTATCATATCTATCTATCTATCTATATATCATATCTATCTATCTATCTATCATATCTATCATATCTATCTATCTATCTATATATCATATCTATATATATATCATATCTATCTATCTATCTATCATATCTATCTATCTATCTATCTATCTATCTATCTATCTATCTATCTATCATATCTATCTATCTATCACAGCAAAGCACTGGAGTCCCTGGCTCTGTGAGTGCTGCCTTTTTGCTGCTGTCATGAAGTTCTGCCTTTTCTGGATGAGGAAGCCCAGGCAGTTAGCTCTGCCTTTGGACAGCTATTTAGCTGGGCAGCAACTAGGAAGAGTTAAGGGCATGGAGGAACACTTGTCTCCCAAACTCCGGAATCAGCGCTGGAAATGTCCCTGTGTGAGATCGTGTAAATCCACTACTCTTAGAATGAATGGGTTAGATGGACCAATGACCTGACTTAATCTGTGTAGGTTACCCTGTTTCCAAATTCCTCTTCCTCTTTGATATACAATATAAAGGTTAAATCACCAAGATGTGTAGCTATTATAAAATGAGTTGCCATGTTTTTAAGAGGACAAATGAACATGTCCCTATGATGAGAAAGTATGAAGCTGGGTTTTTTTATGGGTTTTAGTTGTCTTTCCAATCTTGTTTATTATAAATAAAATGGTCTGATAAAAGAACAGAGGAAAAGGGAACATTCATAAAATCATTTTCCAAGGTGTAACTTTGCACTGAAGAGTGGGCAGATTCAGTCTTGACTGACAGAATCCCATGGATGCTCTGTTTGTGCATGTACCAAAATCCGACTATTGTACTGAAATAATTTTAAATCTGGAATCCAAAGGTCTGACTTGCAGTACCTGCTTATGAACTTCCTATTCCTAACTTTTCTCTGATGATTACTACTTATTTAACTCTTTGATATCCTCTCTGTAGTTGCTGGAAGAAGTTCCTAGAACTTATGTATATATATTCCCAATGTTTTCCCATAAGTCTCCATAACTTTAAAATATGTACAACATACACTGTAGGGCCCCTAGTAAGACCTTAACTTCAGTGAAAATAATAACTTCCAATATTAAAGACCCTTGCTTCTTTTCCTCTTATATTCCTACAAGCTCAGAAAAGTGCAGACTGGTGGAAGAGATTCATTGCAGGCCTCCCCTCGAGATCATACAGAACCTCTAATGGGTTTGTTTAACTAATAAGTGCAGAGAGACGTGTTCCACCTTCTGTTAGCAAAGTCATTTGTTTCTATATTTGTTTACAACTTCTAGGAGTAATAATTGTGGCAATTACAGCACCATTGGAAGGATGGTGAGGATCTCTGCAGTACTAGTGACTGGCTTCCTTTCTGGTAACAAGAACATGTAGATAAGTGGGCACTGCCAGCTGGCTAGTAAATCACAACAAACTAAGATGCCCTTATAGCAGTCACTGTCAGTAAAAACAGACTAGTTTGCTTTGCCATAGTCTTGGTGACGTACCAAGTAGAAGTGGCTTGCTGAGGGTGGTGTGTCAGTTGCTCTACAGGGACCTCACAGGACTGGCTTACCTGACTTTCTGTAGGGACAGATGCTACATGGCAGTAAGGGATAGAACCAGCTAAGAAGTTTCATCGGGGAGGTTAACATAGTTTGGGACTTCTTCTGACTAATTGCTGGGTGTCAGTGTTCAGTCAAAGAAGGAAAGTTATGCTAATGAAGTAATTGGGTGCTTTGTTGCACAGTTGCCAAGGCAGCTTTTAAGGAACAAAGTCTCCTAGCATTTGAAGAGCAAATAAAACAAACAGCCTAGTTATCTACCAAATGTAAGAGAGCTTTTTTTTTCTCCCTCCCTATTCTTTCAACCCTTTATGCTAAAAAAGCAGGTGGGCTGTCATGTCATGCAGACTTTATTGTAATTAGATTTCTCTGAAACTTTAAAACCAGAAAATGGGGTGGGGGAGCCAATACTGATTTCTGTGCTGGGGGAAAAAAAGTTCAAAGATAAAAGGTTTTCCACAGTAGTTTCCAACCCTCTCTTGAAAATACAAGCCAGTTGTCCATTAAGCAAGGAGTTTATTTCCCTGCAGAGAGAAGAAGGTGGTAGCAATAGGGAAATGGATGCAGGAGTTCAAACGTGCTTGGGCAACTGAAGGCGCAGCAGAGAACAAAACTCAGAGAAGTAATTAGAAGGTCAAACCCAGCAATAATAACACACACCCGTGAGGCAAGGGTAGGGGAGATTGCAGGGACCAGATATATTTACTGCTTAGATTCATTACAGCTGTGGGCAGCCAACTGTATTCATCTGAAGATTAATTTCATGCAAACATGGTGCCTTCAGCAGTGAAGATTCATTACATCCCTCCCAGTCCAAAGAACACAAGTGCTGTTTGGAGATCAAACTCTAGATTCAGGCAGCATTTTGTCAACAATAGCAGCTTAGGGAATAGAGAGCAGGGTTGCACACCACCCTGAAGATCCAGCACCTTGAGAAACAGCTCAGTTCAAAACAAAGAGATTGAAAGCTTTTTGACTTGACTCAGAGTGGAACTGGGAACAGGATTCAGAAACATAATATTTTGTGCTCCTCCTGGGCTGTCATTGGAAATCCACAAGTATGGTATATCTTTTTTATATGTAGTTTATAAAAAAATTGGGTGACAGTTGCAGACGTAGGAAAACCCTCAGAGAGGATGGATTTCTTTAAGACTCAGACAGTAGGCACTGAGATGTTGATGCTTAGGTTCTTGAAATTTTGATTTGGTTTTAAAGTGCCTGATATGTGCAGGACAGTAGTCTTTTCAGACAGTAAAGTGAAGTGTACAGGGATAGTTTGCAAGGAGAATGATTATACCATTAATCTCCTCCAGGATGATAGTGCTGACTTTTGGTTGCTCTATAAAATGGAGCCATAAAAGGGATTCACTTTACCCTGCTGTCATAGGGATAGTGAATGAAATGCAACCTGCATGTAGGTTGATACAGATCAGTCCACCTAAATTTGGAAACAGATTCACAAGGGGCAAGATCACCTGGTTTTATATTTAGTTATAACTGGGTTATAGCTAAATATAAAACCAGTCACTCAGCATCACAGTGAGACCCAGTATGGTTTTAATGGTTAAGGTGCTAGATTAGGAATAGGGAAACCCAGGTTCTAGTCCTTTAAGCACAGAAGCCAGCTGAGTAACCTTGGTCAAGTTACTCCCTCTCGGCCCAGATCAGCATCAGGCTTTGAGACAAGCCAGCTGAAAAATAAAACTGCTGGTCATGTGCATCGACAGCAAGTTTAAGTACCAAGTGACTTTAACCAAGAGATATCTAGAATAGTCTTCACAGTGGCCTTGCAGCTACTTCCCTGGTCATTCCCTATCCAGGAATGACAGGGTTGCCTTAAATAAG
The DNA here is from genome assembly GCF_035149785.1 of Candoia aspera. Classification (NCBI taxonomy): domain Eukaryota; kingdom Metazoa; phylum Chordata; class Lepidosauria; order Squamata; family Candoiidae; genus Candoia; species Candoia aspera. The sequence goes on from NC_086153.1 coordinate 180,089,550, forward strand.
GCTGCTGCCTGGGAATCTGGGGATGAACTAAGAGCAGAGAAATAGTCACATTTTGCCACTCCAGTTTCCACAAGGTAATCCTTAACAAAGACTCTTAGCTATGCTCAGTGGGATTCGCTCTTCATCTTCCTCAAGCAGTGCTCTAGGTGTCTTTTCTGCCATTTCATCTCCCAGAGCTCCTCTGAAATCCAGGCCCTTGCTGCCTGCTCATTCCATTCAAACCATGCACCAGGACCTCAGGGATGACCTCAAACTTCCTCTGAAACTTGAATGGGTCCATCAGGAGCTTGGGGGAGAGCTATAGAGCAGGTACCTCCTCCCTGTGTCAGGGGGCAGCTGCAGAAAACTCCAAGGCTAACAGGAAGGGATCTGTCCCTGACAAGGGACGTGTAGTAATATCCTCCAATTCCAGATCATGTTGTTACTGCCTTGAGATAAAAGTGTGTGATCCTGGTATATTGGGGCTTTAATGAGCAACAATGAATGAGCTAGGAAATGCCCACCCACCCCCTTCCATCACCCACCTGGGAGAGACCAATCAGCAATAAACACAGTATTGTCAACTCCACAACATTTTCCACCGTCTCCCCATCTGAAATCAGTTCATGAGTCTGTGCGTTTCCATCATCTGCCTCTTTGGGAGATGCAGCTGAAAAAGTCTGGAGCCACTGCCTGATGGAAAAAGCTGTCTGGGTTCCAGCTTCCCCAAGTCCTCCAAATCCTGTTGAAGTGTGAATGGGGCAAGGTAGCTAATGATCCACAAAGCTTCATATGCCAGCTGCAGGATGCTGGTTGACCCTCTTGCAAGACCACCAGACAGCTCCCTGCTGATACCATGCTTAATGCTGGCATCTGGGCAACCAAACCCTTCCCAGCATCGAGAATAGGTATTCTCTGCTGAGCACAGATGTGTCAGCTCAAAGCCATTTTCCAACTAGGTCAGTTGACCTTAAGGCTATTTAAGAGCAAACTTTTGAGAGCTTGGCAGGATGAATGAAAAATCCCAACCCAACTTTTCATGTGGGGGGAAAAGATTAAATAACTTTTAAAGGTTGTTTTAGAGGGTGTTTCTTTAAAGAAAATATTTCCTCTCCTTATATTGAGAAATGATAGTATATTTTATTATCACTAAAACATTTGTTGTGAGCCGCAGGAGAAAGCACAGGGCTCTTCCACACACCCCTGGTTTCTTTCCTCCATCCCTCCGAAAGCTGCCTGAAGCCGACCTGAGATTTTCTTCGTGGCTGCTGATCAATCCTGAAACACAGAAAACAACACCACAGCAAGAACAGAGTCAGAAGGTGGGGTGTGGAGAATGTTTTCACCCATGAACAATCAGAGATGGGACAAGGGGAGAGTTTCTGCCTATGGAAAATGGGTAGCCCAGATCTCTGCGGGGCTGCAGTGCTTCAAGAGAAAAGGTGAAATTTCCTGCGGGTTCACATATATCATAGCAGAGCGAGTAAGATATTACCTATTAGTCAAAACGCATGTCTGCACTGAAGTCTGACAATGTTTCTATCCTACGCTGATGTCAGCAGGACTCTAAAGCAGTTTAAGAGTATTCTGTCTGGATTGGGACTCTTCAGCAGCAACTCACTGGGTGTTCAGTCTGGACTGCCAGCTGCCGTTGTGTCCCACTGTGCAATGTGTAATCCCCTTGCGTGTCAGAAAGTAATTGCCCATCACTTTTCTTTCTGTGGCTGGGTTTTACTAGATGTATATACTATAAATATGAATATAAATCCCCATGTAACTCAGGGGGGTCAAAACTATAGACCATGTCCTTTTGCACTGTGCCTTTTACAAAGACATTTGTACTAAATTTATTACACATCCTGGATGTACAGATCCTGAGTATACACAATTGCTGCTCATAGACGAAAATTCTACAGTTACAGCACAGGTAGCTGGGTTCTGTGCCACAGCAATGAAGATTCGACACACTAAGAGGGGCCAACCATTGTAAAGTCTTGTATGCCTTTGTACATTTTTTATAATCTTACCTATATATATAACATAGTCACTATGTAGTTTTCATGTTTTATATTTTATATCTAATATATTCTTAAATTTTTACACACTTAAATAGTTAAAATAGATCACACATTAGATTTTACATATAGAGTTAGATAGATAATTAGTGTATTTTACCTGAATTTAATATATATCTTTTTTTGTATGTTTTTAATACTTTAAGTGTGACTGTGTTTATCTTATGGAATAATACCACTGTATTGGTCTAGGACCATAATGAAGTGTGAACTGAACTGATATAAATGTGTGTGTTCTGTGCCTGTACCCTTATACCTTACATAGACACATGCAAAGTTTGAATTGATAAATTCGAAGGTAAAGCATCAAAATGCACGTTTATGCAGGAACAACAACTAGTTTTAAAATAGTAATTTTTAAAAAGCTTGCATTTTTCTAATTTAATTCAATAAGGTCTGCTACTGAAGTCACTGATACTGATGGTGTTTCACTTGCATAATAGTTATAACATTTACAGATGCGCAGAACTTGATTGGTTGTAGATTTTGTTTCTCTCTCTCTCCCTCTGTGTACACACACACACACACTCACCAGTGCAACATTTCATCATTTTTTTCCAGTTACTTGAGGCAGAAGAATTGCATTTGAGTTGGAAGGAATCCAAGAAGAACTGGAAAGTAGAATTGGCTGAATCTCAGCATCTCTAGAAGGTTTTTAGGTATTTCATATTTAGGATTGCCAGCTGTCTTTTTCTGTACTGTACTTGTAAGCAAGCCAGATATTATAAGCACACTGCTACTCATTTTCAGGTGAACGAAAACAGAGTTTATGGTTGCTCCAGCACTTCTCACTGTTTGGTGAGTGAATGAATAAATGAATGTCAGCAATCTGTGTTTCACTTTATGGAGTTTCAAAGCAAAAAAGAAAGGTGGAAGCAAACAAAAAACGTTTTCTGTTCTAAGATGTGATCAGGCTAAATGTGAACCAGAAGGAAAAAAAAATCCTAATTTGTCTGGCATCTATATTTGGGTGTCTAACTTTTGTATTACAATATTCAGTGCTGAAAAGGCCAAATGATACCTGACTATAGATGAAAATATTAGAACTGCTGTCCCCTCTAGTGATTTTGTAGCCTCTGTCCCTCCTGTTTCTGTCTACCTCTGTTTACCTCATTTGAAAACCCTCCCAAAAAAACTAAAATCATAATATACCCCAGTTAGATAGATAGACAGATAGAGTCATTCAATGTAAACATATCTATATTGTATATTGGGTTTTGCATTACATCTGTTCACAGGCAACCATTTACATTAAAGCAGTGGTAGCTGCCAGGCAAAATTATCTGTCCATGAAAGCATGAAACAGGATAAAAACTAGCAATTTCCTATGACAGGAGGCACATTTTTTTCTAGTCTGAAGGCCACACAACCTTGGAATGGCATGCTGGGAGTCATGTTCCAAGAAGTAGTTGTCACGACAGAAATAGCTATTTTACTTCATTTACATTTAATTTTTTTTAATTAAAATTATTTGTCTTGTTTGTTAAATTTATATGGCTGCCCATCTCACCTGAAGTGACTCTGGGCACTGTACAATTGAACAAGAATTAAAACATTTTACAAACCTTTTACCAATAGGTTTTAAACCATGCAAACTTCATTTTGAACAGTTCTAATTTAACAGAGATTATTTTTTTTATTCAATTTCTGGGAATATATGGATATCCAGCAGATATCCAGCTGAAATAAAATTAAAAACAATTAATACAATTGCTATTGAGTTAAGTAACAATACCCTATCTTTTAATCCATTAAAAATCATAATGTGATTTGATTTGACGCCATACATTTGTGATATCCATGTAGACTTATTTCTCTTATTTCTCCCTCCCTCACCCCCATTCTACTGCATATAATACCTGCAGAAATGACTAAATTATCCATTTCTGTTCTTCCCAGATATGTTGCCTCTGAACTCCACTGTGAAAATATGTAGTAGCAGCCAAACTTCCTTGCCTGTTACAACAGTTTTTACCCTCAAACAAAATAAAATGAAAAAGACTGCAAAGGAGCCCTTGAACAACCTTATATAGTAATTCTAAGTTGACAAATTCTCTTTCCCAACTACTGGTGGAAAGGAAATGTGTTTAGCTCATCAAAACAATCAGTTGAAAGCTAATTCCAGCATATTTACAAAGCTTAAGTGATACTTCAAGGTCTTAAATGTTGGCAGCTTTGGCCTATCTTAATTCATCATCAGGGAAAAATGTGGATGAAATGGCTCAAAAAGGAGAACATGCAGAGAGGAAGAAGCAGAAAGAAAGCTGAACTCCTCAATCTTCTACAGCTGATGCCACAATAGAAGGAAGAAGGCAAATTATTCGACCAGCTGCTTTCGACATGGTTGCATGTTCAGAAACATCTTTTAAAATGGTCAGATGAAGCAGACATTGGGAGAAGGATGTTTGTGGACAAAGGCTGTCATAGCATGGCAATGAAACTGCAAATCTGAACAAAACCCTAGTTCTAAAGTTTCCTCTCCAATGGTCAAAGGACACACAGTACTCAGAAACGTGCTGTCTTCCCTCCACAGGGAAAAAATTGGAATGTGTTGTCTAGGCTTAGTAAACAATTACACTTTATCAAAAAAAAATATGGAACTACAGAGAGTATTTAATGCATGCATTCCAGTTTGAAGCAAGACGTGGTAATTTAGATTATACAAAGGGAGAATAATTGAAGCACCCCTTCTAGTTTTGCAGTTCTTTGAACTCAATCCTATCTGTTGAAATTATTCCATAAAAAAAGACCATAGTCCAGAAGTGGGCACATCAAACAGTTATTCTGATGAAGATAAAAAGTTCTGATGTCATGAACTATTTATATTTTAAATATTATAGATAGATGATTAGATGATAGATAGATAGAGATAAATAGATACAGTAGATGATAGAGTGAGTGAACGTATGTGTTCTTCAGAATTTCTGGAAGGAAGAAGCAATGGAACAATGGATAGGTCAGTGAATCAATGAGACAGGACCTATCATACTTGCTGATAAAAAGTATTTAACTATTTAGACCAAAATCTGACATTAGAGATGCAGACCAACAGAAGCAAATATATGCAGCTCAGGATTGAACTGTGGAGTCCTTGGTGCTCTCTGAGCTTGGTTGTTTGCTTGCAGACATTTTGTTGCCCAACTAGGCAACATCTTCAGTGCACTGAAGATGTTGCCTAGTCAGGCAATGGGTCCTCCCATTCTCTAGAGCAGATTTGGAGAGAGGGCTGCAAAAGGTCCTTCCCTGTTCAACCTATGGAAGATATTCTATCAAGGGGGAGGGGGAGAGACCACTAATGGCATCTCACTTACTGTTCTTTGGTTCTTCTTGTTAGGAACAAACCTATCAAACTTCGTTCTCTTCCTGCCCTCAGCTTGGGTCAAAAGAAAACATTCTGCCAAAGATTTTCAGTACAAATAACAATAAATATAGAATCCTTTGCTTAAGAAACAAAAAAGAGCCAGTTTGGTCTAGTGGTTAAGGCAATGGGCTAGAAACCAGGAGACAGAGAGTTCTAGTCCCACCTTAGGCCTGAAAGCCAGCTGAGTGACCGTGGGCCAGTCCCTCTCTCTCAGCCCAATTCACCTCACAGGGTTGTTGTTGTGGGGAAAAGAGGAGGAGGAAGGAGTATTAGGTATGTTGGCAGCCTTGAGTTATTTATAAAAATAATACAGGTGGGATAGAAAATAAATAAATAAATAAAATAAAAAAATCAAGGGCACAAGGGGTCTTGTCTTGGTAAAAGTATTTATGAAAAAAGATACTGGAATAATAATTAACTGCAATTGGAATGAGTCAGCAATGTAATATAGTTGCAAAAATACATACAATTTTAGGCTTCATCAACAAAAGTAGTTTCCAAATCATAGGAAATTAGAGTTCCCCTTTATTCTGCTTTGTTAGACCCCACTTTCAGTGCTAGATCCAATTCTGCCCACCACAATTTAAGAAGGATTCAGAGAAACTAGAACAAGTTCAGAGAAGGCAATGAGGATGATGAAGGTATTAGAAACCAAATCCTTTGAAGAGAGAGTAAAGGGACTGAGAATGTTTTGCTTGAGGAGTACAGACTGAGGGGGAAGATGTAGCATTTGTCAAATACTGAAAGGACATGTTATAGAAAAAAAGCCCAAACCTTTTTTTCTATTGTTCCAAAATTCAGGATCTAAACTAATGGATTCAGGTTACAAGAAAACAAAAACTGTTTGAATGTTAGTTTCACAGTGCAGCCAATTATCCAGAGATTTGATGGTCTCCCCTTGTCTGGATGTGTTCAAGCAGAGACAAGACCGTCAACTGTCTAAGTTGCCTTAATTTGGATTTCTACACTAATCAAGAGGTGGACTTACTGGGCTTCATCAGAAGCTTTCAGTTCTATGATTTTATGATGAAACATTGAGAGAGGAATAAAAGTAGCATTTAAAACTTTAGCAAACTAAATGGTGAGTGTCTCATAGCTTAAAATGGCCTAGTCCTATTATGGCTCTTGCTGCTGAATAAAATGTAAGAAAAAAAAAAAAGACATGAAAGGAGAACCATTTCATGTTATTACAACTAAGGAGGCAAGAACCTCCATGTACCTTTTTTAAAAATGCACTTTCTGTTGACCTAGACAGATAAGCGTGGATTTCATATGAAAGTTTGCAGTTAGAAGGAGAGGAAGTTGAAGGTTTTACTGGTTGTGTTTCCCTGGGCAAATTTCTTTAAAGAACCAGCTTTTCCTTCTCCCCAATTTTATCTCTATCTGTTTAGCAGCAAGACACAAATTATATACACATGTACAAACATACATATATACATAAACACACAGACACACATATATATACATACACACCCCCATGCATTTATCCCATTTATTCAAAAATACATTTGCCTAGAGGTGTTGCTTCACCAAGAGTTAAGCTAGAATGCTATGTGGAGTTCTTCATATACAATCACTGGTAGTCTTCTATGGAACATACTTCTGAGTGGGCAAGAGGTTGGAAATACGTGACTCCTGGCAACTGCCCGGATGAGTCCCTGCAGTTTTCTTGGCAACATTTCAGACATGGTTTGCCCTTGCCTGCTTCCTAGGGCTGAGCGAGAGTGACTGGCCCAAGGTCACCCAGATGGCTTTGTGCCTAAGGCAGGTCTAGAACTCCTGGCCTCCTGGTTTCTAGCCTGGTGCCTTACCCACTACCCCAAACTGGCTCCCTATTTATATCTTCTTATTTACATATTTATAAATATTTATATTTAGATATTTATATATCTCTTTGAAATACAATGAATAGCATCCCTGTTCAATGACTGTATTATTTAGACTGTTGGGAATGCAGCCATTTCTGGAGCATCATTGTTCCTCTGCGTGCAGAGTAGAACAGTGATTTTAGTTAATTAATTTTTTAAATTCTGGATATTGTAAACACAACCCTATTTTATTTTATAATTCCTTGTTGCCCTGATCCATAGGAAGTTGCTGGCATTTTTATATGTTCATTTATAAATATATATGTTAAGCATGAGGCTGCAGAGTGATCAGGCTGATCTTTCATATTGCATCGGGTTCCTCAGAAACCACAGCAAAAAAGCCAGATTTTTTGCAGCTGGCCTAAAGCTCAGCCTTGTTTCTTCTCTTCATTTCTGCATCCCAATGATTGATTATGTGCCATCAAGTCAATGTTGAACCTTAGTGAACATACAGATAGATTTTCTCTGGGAGGAACTCTCCCCAAACTGTTCCTTCAGGTCTTCCAATGGTGTACCCATTGCTGGTGAAATAGAGTCCATCCACCTTGCTGCTGGCTGTGTTCTTCTTCTCTTTCCTTCCACCTCTCCCAGCACTATAAACTTCTCTGGAGAGCTAGGCCTTCCCATAACGTGTCCAAGGTATGATGATTTGCACTTGGTCACTTGGGCTTTGTGTGCAACATCTCCATTAATTTGTTTCATGTTCTATTTGTTTCCTTGGCTATCCATAGTATTGGCACACCCAAGTTTAAAAGCATCAATGCTCTCTCTACAGTACTCTCTCTATCCTGCTTTTTCAAAGTCTAATATCCCAATAGCCAAACTGTATCTATCCAATCATTAATACTAGAAAGTTGGATGTAAACTAATGGCCAACAACCAACAAACAGACATTACTCTGGTAATCAGCCTATTTATGCATTATCATTATGGCACAGTTGGCCTTTGAGAAGATAACGTCTTCATTTTTTCTCCTTTGAAGTTAAAAATTTTGGAGTAAGCCATGGCTGTGAGATTTCCAGCATTATTCTGCATATCACCAGGAGGTACAGTTCTCTCTCTGACATGCGGCTTGACAAGCCATCCCAGTGAATAAAACTTCTTTGTTTATACTATGTAAAACAAGGTGATTAATTTCAAACACAGTGTAAACCTGACAGGCTTTGGTCAAGTCCGTCATCGGTGGTTATATACTCTATCTCTCTGTGTATTCTTTTTGAGGCATGATTAATTTTTTCATATATATACTACACACACACACACACAAACATATATGAAAAAAAATAATCATACCTCAAAAAGAATTCTACTCTCCTCTGTGTCAATCATAAGGCTTGAATGCACCTACAACTTTTTATGACACTGTCATATATTTCTTTATGTCAGCCAGCTATACATAATTATGTTTTTAGTGCTTAGGGAGCCAAACAAGGTCTAATCATTGAATAAGGCATGAATATCACATTCACATTCCTTTTGAAATATCCTGGCACTTTTGGCCTAATGTCAGGCAACATAGAGAATATCAGCTAGCAATGGAATGGCAAGCCATGCCAGGATTTAATTTAAACATGTTAAGCCTCCATTTGATATCTGTGGGCTGGTTATCAGCCTGAAATTGCTATCTTCCAATAGATCAGATTCATTGACATAAATCAGATCTATTGGAAGGTAGAATATTCCAATGAAGAAATGAGCAGATATGTTTTTAAACAGCTGCAATAGTAATCAGCAGATGGGTTTCTAAACCGCTGTAAAAATCCAGGATGGTGAAGTTATAACCTTTTCCACAGTTCATAACAACAGTGCCATCATTTATTTCACTTGAACTAGAGTTAATGCTCTATCAGCCTTCCAAGGTAGGCAAACAAGACATACAACCTAATACTACTTTTATTATAACATTATAGCAACAGAATTGTGCAAGTCTGAATGCACTTCCCCCCTCCCTCCAGATATCTTTGTGAAAACTACTGTAGAAAGGGTCATGTTTGAGATATTTGTTCAAATTACATTTCTGCCCCGGACTCAGATTATTCCTTCTTCCCATTATAAGCTCACAGCTGCAAAGAACAAATAACTGTTTGGTTCCAAAATATCCTCCACTTTATAATCCACCAAGTTTGAATCTGAGATCCTTAGTGTGATGCCCAGGGGATGACTGGGTGTTCAGTCTTCCCTTGATGTTCACAAAGCTCCCCTCCTGCTCATCCTCTTTTAAATTTATTTTTTTAAAACAAGGAGTCAGATATGTTGAAATGAGAACTGCCAACCTCCATTTAGAGGAATGCTTTTCATTTCTATGTAACCCTGATGGCATTAGAAGGTCCCCCATGGGCAGTGATAAAAATATGATAAATGAAATAAATAAATAAATAAATTAGAAGAAAAAAAGAGAAAAAGACATGTGACTACAGCTGTTTCATTGGGGAGGGTGCCCAGTTCTGAAGAACAATAAGAAAGAAGTAAACTGGTGTTCACTGGGATGGCTTGGAGGATGGGAGGGAGATAAAGGAAATGATGTGCCTTCTTACCTGTGTTGGGTTTATGTTCTACAGCTTTAGGATGTCCATTTTAAATATAAGCTGGACTGGTAATTGGTTTTTGTTGATATTTGATGTATATTTGGCCTATTTGTCTCTCTGGTACACATGTGTGGTTTGCCAGCTTAGGTTGAAGATGGGTTTTTTACTTATGTGGATATGTGTTTCTCTGAGTATTAATCCTTTTCATCTTCACCTTTTAGTGGTAGAACAGGCTTAATAAATAAATAATAAACAAAAAGTTGTGTGATCTGGGATTCACCTTCCCTTTTGCCACACCTCTAGTTTCTGCCCAAACTACTTGTCAGTTTATCCTTTAATTGCTTTAGAGATTAGATTCTCTAATCTCTGTCACTTCAGAAGAATGGTTTGGGAATCTGGGCCTTAAATTCTCATTTTATCTAATCAAGTCCAGTCTCAGTTTAGCCCTTCTGGTCTCAAAATGTAGGATTATCAGATCTGAGCTGCAGATATCTTGCTGACCACTAGACAGCAGCAAAGTCATATAGAAAACTCTGACTCTCTGTTGCCCTCTGGTGGTTACCTGGATTTTACAACCTACACATTACCCCTACAGAATTCCAACAGCTCATGGCGATTATGTTTAGAATTTAGGAATGAAAGAAGATGTAATGGAAACCAAGCTGGGTAGCTGAAGTAATACTGCTATAGTTTCCATCCTCTATAAACCACGGGTTTAAGTGAAATCCAACAGTTCAGAAAGTCTCAAGAGCAGATTATACGGTGACAGTAAATTCATCTGTATGCATAATCAGGACAGCGAATACTAAGGATCTTTGGAAGCTATTAAGCAGTTCATCAATGAATATATAATGTAAGTCACGGCGCTGCTGAGACTCAGTGTGAGAACTTGGTACTTTTTCCTTCAGAAAATGCTCAGGCAGCTCTTATGGTTTTCTTTGTGTACATAGGAGACTAAGCAACAAAATTTTGTCTATTCTGCCTTCTGCATGAAACAGAATGGGGGAAAAAAGTGTGAGAAGAAAATGATATGGGTCTACCCATGCTACAACTCTCGATACTTCCTCTGTTCCCCAAGAATATATTTATTAAGCTGCACATGAAACAGTATCATAAAGTAACACAGCCCCTGGTGCCTTTTGGTGAGTGGAGACAAGAGAAAGTATGGCTTAGGAGAGAGGACCTTAGCTGGTTTGGAATTAACTAAGAGGCATCACCTGTCAGGGATGAGAATCTAGGGAAAATACTAAAGAGATAACAGACAAATCCAGTGTGATCTCAGACCAGTTCTTTCCTTTCCTTTCCTTTCCTTTCCTTTCCTTTCCTTTCCTTTCCTTTCCTTTATTTATTTATTAATTTTTTATCACCACCCATCTCCTCCCTGAGGAGGGACTCTGGGCAGTTTACAATAAAAATAACATTTAAAATTCAATCCAACCTATAAATAATACATTACATATAGGTATAAATAGGAGATAAAAATATAAAATACAATAAAATCCAGATGGCAGTAAGGTTCTACTTCAATCTGTGAAGATATAAGGGGCCATTCTAGGTTACCAGCCATCCCCAAGAATGACTATTCCCCTCCCCACCCCAGGAGCGATGGCAAAACCAGGTCTTCAGTTTTTTACGGAAGTCCAGGAGAGTGGGGGCTTGCCTCCCCTCTGGGGGAAGGGTGTTCCACAGGGTGGGAGCTACTGCAGAGAAGACCCACTTCCTGGACCCCGCTAGATGGAATTCCCTTACCAGCGGGGTCCGTAGCATGCCCCCTCTGCACAATCGGGGGGACGGGTCGATGTAATGGGGAAGAGGCGGTCGCTCAGTTAACCTGGCCCCATGCCATGTAGGGCTTTAAAGGTGATAACCAACACCTTGAATTGGACCTGGAGGCAGACTGGAACTCAATGCAGCTTGCGCAGCATAGGTGCTACGTGTGCTGATCTTAGAGTTCCTAGAATTGCCTGTGCAGCTGCTTTCTGGACCAGTTGTAGCTTCCAGATATTCTTAAAGGGTAGCCCCATGTACAGCACATTACAATAGTCTATATAGGAGATGACCAGGGCATGAGTGACTGTTTGAAGGGCCTCTCGATCCAGGAAAGGGCATAACTGGTACACAACATGAAGTTGAGCAAAGGCCCTTCTGGCCACAACTGCCACCTGCTCTTTGAGCAGGAGTCGTGAGTCCAGGAGGACCCCCAGGTTCTGCACCAGGTCTGTCTGGGGCAGTGCAACCCCATCCAGAGCTAAAGATGGCAAATTCCCAGATACCGAGGGGGCATTAATCCACAGCCACTCTGTCTTACCAGGGTTCAGCTGAAGCCTGTTGTTTCCCATCCAGACTCCCACAGCTCCCAGGCACCTGGAAAGGGTGGTCACAGCATCACTTACTTCACCTGGGATGGAGATGTATAATTGAGTATCATCAGCATATTGATGATACCTCATCCCGTGGTGATGGATGATCTCACCCAGTGGTTTCATGTAGATGTTAAATAGGAGAGGGGAGAGTACCAAACCCCGTGACACCTCATACAGGAGGGGCCGTGGGCTGGATCTCTTGCTCCCTATCACCACTGATTGAGACTGGCCCTGGAGGAAGGAGGTGAACCAGTGCAAAATTCCCTGAGTCGCCCCCAAAAGATACCATGGTTGATGGTATCAAAAGCCACTGAGAGGTCAAGAAGAGCCAGGATGGATGCAGTGCCCGCATCCCACTCCCGCCAGAGATTATCCATAAGTGCAACCAATGCTGTTTCTGTTCCATATCTGGGCCTGAAACCTGACTGGAAGGGGTCTAGATAATCTGTTTCATTCAGAATCCAGCATTTTGTTATAATCCCATTCTTAGGGGAAAAGCATGACTTCCACATCTTTAATGTTGAACAAGTTGGGAGGGGAGGAGCTATCTGTACCTCAAGGGCTACACACAACCCCCCAAACCTCCGGCTGGGTAGGTGGATAGATAAACTTACCATTCTGCTAAACAGTGGAGAGTCAGTCGCTGAACATCTGTGGTGGGGGGTTCCTGCTATTCTGATGTAGGAAACACACTAAAACCTTTGAGCCAGCCCTAAAAATAGGCTTGATATAAACTGCCACCTCCCCCTTCCCCCTGCAATTCCTTGGAAAAATGGCTATAGCGTAGCTCGGCCCTGTTTGTGTCATCCTCTTATCCACTGTGGATTTTGATTACTACTATTCTGGGAAGGAGGAAGTCTAGCAAAAGAATGCTTACCCCCTGCATTATATCAGGCAGTTTCCTACAAGAAGGAAACAAGGGGCTGATGAAATGCACACACGCTACTCCATGCAAACTAGCTACTGCAAATTTTGCTTGCAAATGTCCTTTCCTGTTTCTGCTTTGCACAAACAATTATCAGGCAATGTAACTGGACTCTCCTGCAAAAATACAAAAGTGATAAGCTGATGTACCTTTACTGACCAGAATTATGTATTTATTTATTTATTTTATTTATCCAATTTGTCCCCGCCCATCTCCGCCCTTCAGGGGACTCTGGGCAGTTTGCAGTAATCAATTAAAACAACGACCACACAATGAATAAAATACACAATATAAAATTACAGTAATAAATAATATAAATAAGAGTAAAACATAAAAATAAACCTTAAGTTTATATGATATACAGTGAAGAAGCAGTCATCATGTTCTGAGGTGGGGCAAACCTGAAATGAACATAGCAAAGAGAACATGGTATGTACTTTTCCAAAAAAGCACTCTGGAAGTTTTGCATTACAGCATATCTACATTTGGTAGGCTGACCATACGTCCCGTTTTGAATGGGACAATCCCGTTTTTTTAACATTTCCAGACCGTCCCGTAGTTTTAATATAAATGTCCATTTTGTCCCGTTTTCTTAAAAACCTTACTTAAAAATCTGAAAGTTCCCGTGAACCTGTCAGAATACAGTCTGACTTTGAGTGGAAGGAGGGGGAGCTCAGCAGAAATGGCAGGAAAAAAGCCGCAGAGCTCAAGCCGGCGGGAAACCTAAAAATAAAAAAAACAGGATCAGCTGATAGGCGGTGATCAAAGGGCAAGCCGATTGGCTCCTGCCTTGAAAGGGCGGGAAGAAAAGAATGTAAAAGCACAGCCAGAGGAGCTTGTCAGGGACAACCGTTCACCAGACTCTCCAGCCCAGCCTTGCCTCTTGCAAACGAAGGAATCCGAAGATTCCCAGCCCGAGAAAACCAGAGAAGTTCCTGCCTGCCGATCCAGCCTGTCACCCAGCCCTGCCCTGTTTTGCCATCCCAATGTCCCATTTTTGTCTCAAGGAAATACGGTCAGCCTAACGTTTAGTATGGCCTCCTCTTCAGGGGTTTCCTGTAGCCTAATGACAATTAAGCCAACTGTGTATGACAGCACAATTTGTTTACACTAATATAGCTGATGCCCACCTCTTCCCAGGCAGGATAAAGAGAAGTTTCACAACTTCCACTACATGATGTTTGCACATCAATTAGTCAATCAAATTCAACATAAAACAGTGTGTGTCTGCTCATTATAGGAAGAAAAAGTTGGCTGGTATGGAAAATGAAAACAGTACGATTTAATTACAGCACTCTGGGATGCCAGTGTTAGCTATGTCAGACTTTAAAGCAGTTTTCTTCCATTGCCACACTGCAAATTATGTAGAATAAGTTATCCTTAACCAAATGGTGCCTCCTCTTTCATATCTATTTCTTGAGTGGAAAGTCTATGTGTTCCAGTTATTCGTTGAACTACCAGCTCAGACATGGTTATATGTGAGGGAAGCTGGAAGCTTTAGTTCAACAATATCTGGAGAGCCACAGGTTCTGTATTCCCAATCTGCATAAATGTTATAAATCCCAAGAATCCTGTATAGTGTTTATTAAAGTGAAAGTGAATTATATGTCACTTAAGTATAAGAAACAATTATATGAAACTGCCTGTATGCAGGATGATTATTGTCCACTATAATTAGCATTAGTTCCCTAATATAATAAATTGAGGATGTTTCATGCTGTGTTGTCTGCAATCCTTTATCTAGAAGATGAATAAATCTTAAACTTTTTGAATGCAAATGTTCTGTTCAACCAATAAAGTGTGTCATTCTCTGAGGATATGAAATTAGGAAAGCATGATTACTACTGAACATCTTTTCCTAAGTGGTACTGCAATTTCTGTTTTCTTTTAATAAGCCCTCAAGCTAAACTGGCATAAAATTAGAGTTGGGCAAGTATCAAGGGGATCACTCAAAAAATCAGTGGCACCCAGCAAGTGTTAATGTCAGATGCTGTGAAGCCCTGAGGGCAATGTCCAAGCATTCATCTGAAATTTATCTAGCCTGACATCCTGCTCTGTAGCATGATAGAAGAAACAAAAATCAAAAGTGAGTGTTTCTGGGGTAATGTGGCAAGTTGTCATAAGGTAATTATTGGGCACAGGAATACCACGTTTCACTGTTTCTCTTCTGCAACTGCTCCATGTTTCTGCAATAGCCCAAGGAGGAAAATACAGATTGGGAATCCTTTTCTTGTCATTAAAATGGCTAGTTACATCTACACTCAAACACTTGTTTGCTCTGTTGTTCTTTCCTTTAGAGTTGGTTTACCAATCAGCGATTGATGAAATAGTTTCATTGATGCTCTATGTGTCCACCTATGCCTTGCCCATGGTAAAAGAGTGTGAGGTAATCTGTGGTGGCACAAAACACCTACTGGCATATTAAAAAAAATACAATATTGTAAATGATTTTTACTAGATCTTGCAGCTATGAGACAATAACAGGAGTAATAAAGCAGTGATTTTAAATTCTAGATTGGTGGGACAGAGATTTTTGCACATTTATTTATTTATTAAATTTATATGGCCACCAATCTCAAGTACATAATTCTAGGCAGCTAATAATTAAAAACAAAATAAAAACAATAAACAAAAGTATAAATAACATAAAATACCTGCTGAACAACAGCACGAACATTCATCCCAATAAACAGAGTCAAGAAATGGGCTCATCCAAACTATCAGGGCCCAGGCTCAATGGCAAAATTAGGTTTTTAAGACCTTGTGAAAAGCCATCAGTTTGGGCAAGTCTGATATCCAGGGGTATGATGTCCCAAAAGTAGATGCCACAACAGAAAAGGCTATCTTTCTGGGTCCTGGAGGATGACACTCCCTCGCAGACAGGACCCAAAGCATGCCTCTCCTTGTCCTGTTCAGACTAAGAGGTGGCCAGACAGAATTACAAAAAGAATTCTTTATTTTCAACAACTATTTACATCAGAAGAAAGTCCTTAGTAAGATAATCAAGTCCACCCAGGCAGTGAAAGGCAACAAGGTAAGTCTGTAGGATCAAAGGCAGAACCAATTCTTGGCGATACAGCAAGATGAGGGTCTGGACTGGAGGAGAGAGTACATTTGGCAGAAGCGGCAAGGCTAGGTGTGGCTGGAGCGACGAGACAAGACTTGGAGCTGGAGGCAAGACTAGGCATGATTGGAGAGACAAGACAAGGCTCAGAACTAGAGGCGAGATGAGGCATGACTGGAACAACAAGACAAGACTTGGAACTGGAGGCACAACTAGGCACAGCAGGAGCAGCAAGAAGCTGTTTGGAGCTGGGAACAAGGCTGGACTTGTCACTGTATCCAAGTCCAGCCTTGTTCCCAGCTCCAAACAGCTTCTGGGATCTGGAGGCAGGGCTGGGTCTGGCTGGAATGGCAGGTAGAGGCTTGGAGCTAGAGGCAGGATGGAACTTGGCTGGGTTGGCAAAATGTGGCAGAGATCTGGAGGCAGGGCTGGATCCAGCTAAAGCAGCAAGACGAGGCTCAGAGCTGGGAGCAAGGCACAACTCAGCTGAATCGGTGTGAGGAAGGAGGATCCTCAGAGGCAGGAGAAGCTGGCACTAATTCCGTATTGGCTACAGGTGAGGCTCCATTTCTGGCAAGGACTCTTCTGCAAACACTGGCAGCTTGAAGGATTGGTTTTCTCTGGCAACTTGCTCTTTGCGCTGGTGCCTTTTTATCCCATCCTTTTTGCACTGTTTCTGTAGCCAATTGGGGTACCTTTTGCCTGGCACGCTTCTCTGCTTTCCTCTCTCGAGCACTGCTTGGAGGATTCAAACCTTCCTCTTGATTCTGCCCAATCAGCCTCTCCAAATCTTCCCGTTCTGCTGAGTTACTCCTGCTTTCTGTTTCCCCAAAACCTCCCTGATAAATTTTGCTTTCCCTTCCTGACTCAGCATAGGTTTCGTTTTCCGAGTCTGATTCAGACGCAACAGACTCAACCCTTACACTCCTTCTGGATCTAACAGGATGGGTAGATCCCACCAGTGGGGGACAGGACAGGTAAATACCATTAGTGGGAGACAGTCCCATGAGATAAAGACATGCCTCTTTTTGATAGATCCCTCTGCCCCACTCCTTCCATATAGATAGAGATAAAGAGAGAGAGAGAGATTATCTCAGAAATTTTCTTTTCTTGACCCTCCTAAATAAAATTTTAGGATCTCATTGTTCTTACAAGATCAATACCATGACTCCAAGAAGACAAGCACAGGTGTCAGGTAGAAGCACAAGCAAGTTGTTCTCATGGTGGGACACCAACAAATATTCAACAGTCAAAACCATCAAAGAGACCACAGCATTTTCTGGGGAGAAGAAAAACCATAATACCACTGGAAACTGAGGAACAGAGCTGTTCTTTTGGCTTGAGGCCTCACAATAGTAACCCTGTTGATTCTTTCTCTAGAGCTTGCTCCGTGCTCTCTGCTCCATTTTTAAACCATTTAATTTTTTAAAATTAAAACATAATTGTTATGAAGCCAACACAATGCATATTTATTTAGAAGAAAGTCATAGGAATCCAAGGACCCCCAAGCCACAGCACTTTGTTTAGAAACATACCATCTGTCTAAATAAAATACAGTAATAGATAAAATATAATAATAAAATAACTCTATATAATATAAATTATTTTTTTTAAAAATGTTTCATTTCTGTTGAACAAAACATGTTGATCAACAAGGACACTGAAATCCCACTTTTCCATCTAGACCAGGGATCCCCAACCCCCAGGCTGCGGACCGGTACCGGTCCATGGCCTTTTAGGAACTGGGCCAGAGAACAGGAGGTGAGTGGTGAGTGGTGGGCAAGTGAGCGAATTTATAGCCTGAGTATTTACAGCCACTCCCCATTGCTTGCATTACTGCCTGAGCTCCGCCTCCTGTCAGAGAAAGCAAGCCCATTGGCTGCTATTTCCAAACGGCATGAAGAAAAAAGAATAAAAGGTCAGGAAAAAGAGGAAGCACTTGAATCATCCTGAAACCATCTCCCCCGCCTGGTCTGTGGAAAAATTGTCTTCCACGAAACCGGTCCCTGGTGCCAAAAAAGTTGGGAACCACTGATCTAGATAGTTTGTAAGTATGTTACAAGAAAGAGAAAGTTACAGACTAAAATGTTCTAGGTAAGTGTTTGTTCCTGAGAATGAGAATTGAAATAAGATTTATTTGAAATAGTTATTTTATATTATTAATCAAAAGTAGGCCCTATGTTTTTGTAAATAATTAAATACTGTTATGTATGTGCATGTGTCTTCAGCAAAGGATCGTTACCTTGTCGTGGTGCTGGAGCTTGAGCACCTCAATGATGCCATGAGCTAAACCGTGAACGGCCATCCAAGATGGGAAGGTCATGACAGAGAGGTCAGCCTAAGTGCGATCCCTGGGGAAGGTAATGGCAACCCACCCCAGTATTCTTGCTGTGAAAACTAAATGGATCAGTACAACCAGAGATATGTCGGTATACCATCGGAATATGAGACCCCCCAGGTCAGAAGATGGTCAAAATGCTACTGGGGAGGAACAGAGGATGAGTTCAACTAGCCCCAGACGTGATGATGCGGCTAGCTCAAAGCCGAAAGGACGGCTAGCGGCCGACGGTGCTGGTGGTGAAGGGCGAATCCGATGTTCTGAGGATCAACACACCATTGGAACCTGGAATGTAAGATCTATGAGCCAGGGCAAATTGGATGTGGTTATTGGTGAGATGTCAAGATTAAAGATAGACATTTTGGGCGTCAGTGAACTGAAATGGACTGGAATGGGCCACTTCACATCAAATGACCACCAGATCTACTACTGTGGACAAGAGGACCACGGAAGAAATGGAGTAGCCTTCATAATTAATAGAAAAGTGGCTAAAGCAGTGCTTGGATACAATCCAAAAAACGATAGAATGATCTCAGTTCAAATTCAGGGCAAGCCATCTAACATCACAGTGATCCAAATATATGCCCCAACCACAGATGCTGAAGAAGCTGAAGTAGAGCAGTTCTATGAGGATCTGCAGCAAAACTGAAATACTTTGGCCGCATAATGAGAAGACAGGACAGCCTGGAGAAGATGCTGATGCTAGGGAGAGTGGAAGGCAAAAGGAAGAGGGGCCGACCAAGGGCAAGATGGATAGATGATATTCTAGAGGTGACGGACTCATCCCTGGGGGAGCTGGGGGTGTTGACGACCGACAGGAAGCTCTGGCGTGGGCTGGTCCATGAAGTCACGAAGAGTCGGAAGCGACTAAACAAATAAACAACAACACATATGCATGTGAGCATTCTAGAAAAAGGGAAATTTTCCTGAGCAGTGGTTAGCGAAGAATTAGTTAAGTTTGTGTTAATATAACAGAACGGATATTCATCTACAGGTTAGGAAAGCCAAGCACCCAGCTAGTTATATCCTATAGAAGAAGAGTCTGCCGGTCACACATCCAGCAGGGTAGACTTCCCCTCTGTGAAACAATGCCATCTGATGAGACCCAAGAAGGATGTATGCCTTCTTTGTCATGACAACTGCCCTTTAGAACAGCATACCCCTCAACATTCAGATGGCCATGACGCTGCTGGCCTTCTGTAAGACCTTGAAACCTGGATCTTCCCCTGGATATTGAGCCTGGATATTCAATGAGCTCATTCTGTAATGGCTGGAGATATGATTAGGTTGGCCTCATCTGTATTACGTTCTTTGCTGTCTTTATTTATTTATTTTTTTCTATTTTAATTCTATGTTAACTGCCCAGAGTTGCAATTTGTGAGTGGGTAGCCATGTACATTGATTAAATAAATAAATAGCAAGCATGGGCTCTGTGCATCTGTTCTTGGGAAGAAGGAATTGAGATTAGCAATTTGTAAAACAAAGAGCAGGCTTATAGACAAAGAGGAGACAGAGAGTAAATCCTTAAGTCTCTATCTATACCTACCTGTCCCTTAGGGCCAGTGGGTTTTGAGATGCTGAAAAATTAATGCCATTGGATTCATGCCTCCCCCAGAGGAAAGGAGAAGCACAGATATATTTTAAAGATTCTAAATTACTAGAAAAATATTAATAAATAATAACAATATATACTGACTTAAAGATAAAATGCAGCCAAGCTTGCATATTTTAATAAAGTGTATAGAATGCTATAAAGCCTAACAAACAAGTAGAGACTGGAATGAGACTGTAAAGAACGATGTGTCAAAGATGGTCCCCCAGCACAACCAGGATATGCTCAGGATATATAAGCTTTCACTACAAGAACATGTGGACACTGATCACAAGGCTTGTGTACTTTAGTCATCAGGCCTGTGGGCTGCCAACCATAGGGGCAAAGGAAAATAAAACTTGTACAGATGCCTAAATCTAAATCAGGACACCACAAAGGAACTGAGTAGAGCAACATAAATAAAAATCACAACGAACTGAAGGCTTTGTTCTTTTTAGGAGAACATGAAGTAGAGAACAAGGAACTGATAACTATGAAGGAAAAAAAAAAGAATAGGAGCCTGTGGGCACCTCATAAAAAGGGAAGGAAATTTAGCTAAAAATAGGAGACCAATACAAAGCAGGGTCATAGAGCTGTACCAGTTTTACCTGCAACAGGATCACCAGGAGTTTGGGCAGGTATAGATTTCTAAAACAAGGCCAAAGTTGAGCAAGCAGACATTCTCATGCTTTTCAGAAAACAGATCATAAGTCAGACCAGAGATTCTAGTAGGGGCAGTTATTGAAGATGCTCAGGGTTTGCAGCTAGTGGGAAAAATAGCCTCTGGACTTCTTTTGAAGGACTTCTTCACAGAATATGCATGTTCCCCACCCCACCCCCCTGAATTACACTGGGAATTTGTTTTCATGCTCCATTCAAGAGGTTGGGGATTGTCCTTCAGGTCAGGACATCCCAAAGACTATCCTTTCTCTTATGAACCTGATTATTATTTCCCAACTTCTTCTGAGGTTGTTATGCTCTCCAATCAAGAAAGACTGGGTTGGTATGGTCTCTTTGAGATTAAGCTGTCTCTAGATAAGTACAATTTGTTTACCCCCCTAAACCAAACAAACAAGCTCTAAAATAAGACCTTCATGTTACATTATCCTGAATGACAAGCCTGCTGCCAGAACAGAGAAGATATATCGAGACTTAATTTACAACCAGGATTCTTTTCTCTTTCATTTAACCTGTTTTATTATCTAAATAAAGTTACTAACAATAAATACCAACAGAAATCAACTCTGTAAAAAAAAACCCACAATGAACTGAAATAATTTCCATTTAAAAAATAGAGTCCCACAAATTCAAACTTCTTTATGTTTGTGATGCACATACAGAAGAGGATTTACCCTGATGCAAAACCACTTTTGTCACTTGTTTCCTCTGAGCTCCTGATGGACTTTTTTCAAATTACTATTTTTATTTCTTGAGCCATCAGGTTTTTGTAAAAAAAAATTAAGTTCAGCAGTGTACTCTTCCATTATTTATCCAGTTACTTGAGGTAATTACTTCAAGTGACTGAAGAAATGATGAGATGGTGTTTATTAAAAACATCAACAACAACAGTGGAAAAGTAGATGGCTTAGGGAAATAAAAATAGTAAGTTAAAAAAATTCTACCAGGAGCAATATCTTCAAAGGAAACAAGTGACAAAAGTGGTTTTATATCAGTGTAAAACCTCTTCTGTATGTGCATCATGTTGCATGGAATGGGTAGAACTTGGATCGTAATAGTATGGGACCGTTCTGTTATTCTGATGAAAACAGTGCATTCTATGGATGCCTTTATCTGCCCCATTTCAAAACATCAAGATTCTGTATGCTAGACAAATGCTATAATCCCTCTGCTATTGCTGGATGACTATTAAATGTAGTATCTGAAGATATTAGAAATAATAGGATGGAAATAATAGAATGTTTATTTTAAAATTGACTGTTGTGCCTTTATGTATATGCATTTTGATGTTTTAACATTATATATTATTTTCAGTGTTCATGCTGCTTCTTCTTGCTGGGAAACCTGGTAAGGTCCAGAAGCCAAAATATGTAGACTCTTTAGCCGTGACAAGTAATGTTGCCTGGGGTGTACCACAAGGAGGGTAGTCTACATTGTGCCCCTAATTTTTTTTAAAATTTGGAGGCTAAAACCCAACAACAATAAAACTGAGGTTGCTTGTTTTCATTTGAACAACAGACAAGCCCACTATATACCAAAAGTGGAATTTAGGAATCAGCTGCTGAAGTTCAATTGCAATCCAAAGTATTTAGGAGTGACCCTCGATCGGTCTTTAACTTATAGGGAACACCTAAGAAAAACCACGGATAAAATAAAAACTAGGAACAATATTTTACACAAACTTTCTGGCACCAGCTGGGGAGCAAGTGCCACAGTTCTTAGGACATCAGCTCTTGCTCTAGTATATTTGGCGACTGAGTATTGTAGCCCTGTATGGTTAAACAGTGCTCATATAAAAGCAGTGGACACCAGCTTAGCCACACTATGAGGCTAATATCAGGAACCATTAAATCAATGCCTTCCGATGGCTACCAATACTGACCAACATACCACCCCCACATCTTAGAAGACAACTTGCCTTAAACAGGGAGTGGCAGAAAGGCGAGGCAAATCAATTATTATCTATAATCGAAGATTGCCACGATCAAATATTTAGACTCAAATCTCGGAACCTGCCATGGAAACTTGGACAGCAATTAGTCAGAGAAGACTTTGACATTGTTTTGTGGGTAGCTTTTCCAAAAAGCTTGGTGGTAGTTAGAGGCTCCAGAATGGAAATCAGTTACAAAAGAGAACCATTGTAACCCATCCAAATGGTAAAGCAGAGTACATCTTCTTCCCAAGGGCTGCTGCTTTACCATTTGGATGGTACCCAAGGGTGTTTTTTATATATAGATATAGATAGTATTAATTGTTATTATTAAGTCCTGTGCCCATTTACTTATTCCCTGTGGTTTATGTCTCTCTCTCCTCACTCCACTCCCTTTGCCAGCCTTTGCTTCATTTTGCCAGTTAAGGATTAAGGGGTTTGGGGTTTTTTTCTTTAATGTTTGCTGAGGTTCAATAGGTAAACATCAAGCTATAATTTTGCAAGTTGAACTGATAGGCCTGTGCATTTCCACTGATCTGGATAAAAGGATTGACTGGGAGTGTGCTGATTTCAAACTAAAGTGGACATTACCCAGAGTAATTTTCCAACACCAAACCTATGATTCTATGAGGGATAATATTTTGTGCAACTTTCAAGAACTGATATCCCTTTTGTGGTAAACATGATTAAAGTTCTCTGGGTCTCTTAAAGAGATATTGTACAGCATATTTAATTCTTAGTGATAAATGATGTCTTCCTTAATGTGATTAGGATAGCAGGACTTCCAGTAGCAGAAGTTGTTGAGATCGGTAAGTTTTTTTAAAGGATCCGTACAATATTTTTATTTTCAGTGATTAGAAGGACACTTAAGAATGATACCTGGGGATTAGCAATGAAGCTTTTAGTTGTAATTGGAGAGTTGGATGAAAGGAATTAATATGATTTATAAATTCATACAGATCCTCTGTACTCTAAGCCAAACTGTAAATATGTCAACCATAAACTGCCACCAAATAAGTGATTTCTGAATGGCTTTTCCAGGGAGATTCTATTCTACTCGCTGTATGAAGAAGTTAATAGAGGATAGTGCCATGTAGGTTCTCATAGGAGTGGACAGAATTTGCACATTGATTCAATTTTTGATTGGAAAATCAGTAGTATCTTTAATATGTAATAGATTTTTTTTCACCAATATTCTAAGACAGAGTCAATATTTAGAGAGATCCTTCCATTACTTCTGTTTATACCAGGTAGGGAAACCTAGATTAACTTCATGTACTTTTGGTAACATGTAGAATTTACAGAGCAACAATTTTTTTGATAAGGATATCCTCAGTGCCTGGCCAGAATTTGGATTATGTTAAATGATCAGCAAGGATTAAGGTAATGCCCTCTTTAAGTAGTCCATATGTGTTGATATCCTTCAGATATTTATGACCATCTTCTGTTATCAGGTGTGTTAAGCATAAAAAGTGCATCTCCTTTATCTGTAGATTTTATTACAATAAAAGTTATAAAACAACTCTAAAGTAAAGATTTCTTACAACATTTTTTTTTCAATAGAACATTTATTGCAAGATGTCTGAGTTGCTGGTTGTTGGTCATTCTGGATACTAATAAGGTTTCCAAAACTGGATTTCTGTTTGGGTGTCTACAATGTAGGTGAGGAAAAAAATGAAGTACAATATTATTTTTTGTCATAATGAGTATTGATTGCTGACACTGTACCTTTCTATATCATTTTGTACATATACTCTTATTCATGTTATTGTATATTTCCTCAGTTACATTAAAATCAAATAAAATTTTTATTATGGTCATAGACCAATTATATTTTTTATAGATGCACATTTAAGTGTGGAATTTACTAGATATGCCAATGGGCTGTCAATAATTTGAATTCTTATAAGAATTAGTGTCTTCAGCCGATTCAAGGGTATGTGGTGTTGCTGTCTTATCTCCTTCCTCCTGCAGAAAAGACCAGAGTCAGCTTCTTAGAATAATAGAGTCTCATATATCAAATCTGTGTTATATTTTAAAAAAAAATGCCCTTTAGTGTCTTCACACTTTGAATGATACCTGTATCTCCCCCCACCCCATTATCTTGCATTCTTATTAGCTGCAAAGCAGTTCTGTCTGTATTTTTGGGTATCTGCTAGTACGTGTCCATGCACATGCTGCCTCTGATCAACTTTCTATATGAGATCTATGTAAGCTTGTGTCATTTGCTTCTTGTTTGACTGCAAGAGGCTAGTGACTCACAATCTGCTAGTTTTAGAACTAATAAAATGATTGTTGGATCCTCTCTGGTTGTTGGCATTTCTTTAGGGGAGTTTTTCACCACAGATTGAATGAATGAATGAATGAATGAATGAATGATATAAGAGGGGGAGTACAACTCTATACTTCTGGGCCTATTATGAGCAGGTTGGTTCAATGCGGTGTCCACTCTGAGCCACAATTTTGCACTAAGCTCTTCTTTACAAGCACATATGTCTGGTCACTGTCAGGGACTATGACACAGAATTATTTACAACATGAAGTTGGTACCATTTAATGGTTTTTCTAATGGCAGGCAATATATCTCCACAGAGATTTCTAAAACAACTTGTTGTTTGTGTCTTTCATTAAGTACTATTAATCATGTTTTAGTTTTAAAATATTTTAATTTCATGGATCTTTTTTCATGCCATTGTGTTTTGTGGCCAGTCAACTTCTTTTATAAAGCAATTTTTCAACAGTTTAATTTGTAGTAGAAAGACTTCCATGGAAGCAGAAAATGTGGAAGCAGTATATTCAAGTACCCAGATCAAAATGAATATATTTGTGCTTAAAAGATTCAGTCAACAAAAGCTTACATTTGATATAAATATGTAATATAAATATATTGTTTAGAGTTCTGACTCCATTTGATGAAATATAACAACCATAAAGAACTTACTAATATGTTTATATATTAGATAATGAAAATGAATAGGGGAAGCTGAAGGAAAGGTAGTAATGGGTTATACTATTAAGACACTGAGTTCTCAGTTCCTGAAAAAAATTTTGGACTGACACCTGTCCAGCATAGCCCTGGGATGTGACTGGGATGCCACCACACAGAAGATCTTCCACATTTCCCCCTCCACCATTCGGGTGTGACACGGATTGTGGAGACACAAGGAAGGGAGAGGCATGCTGGGATGTCTGTGTATCATGCTTTTTTGTGTGATGACAGATACCAGCCAACATGCCAGACTGTGTGCATGTGGTTAGCTGGGCCTCCAATTTGTGGCCCATGGGTCACCTGCAACTTTCCAAGCAATTTCAGCTGTCCATTATTGTGGAAGTCTCCACTTGCAGAAGGAATGTGTTCCTAGCTGTATTTGCCAATTAACCAGACTTGGGGATTTATTAATTTTTTTCTGTACCTTCAAGTCAGTGTTGACTCCTGGCGACTGCCTAGACAAGTCCCTGCAGTTTTCTTAGAAACATTTCAGAAGTGGATTGCCATTGCCTTCTTCCTAGGGCTGAGAGAGAGGGACTGGCCCAAGGTCACCCAGCTGGTTTTGTGCCCAAGACAGGACTAGATCTCATGGTCTCTTGGTTTCTAGTTTGGTGCCTTTATCCACTATACCAAACTGGCTCTTAGTCTTAGGGAATAAAGCAAGGTAATTTTATTCAGAAGAAAAAATAATTAACATTGCTTTTATAGGATTACAGAGTTCTCTTTATTCAATAGTTACACTATAAGCAAAGTTTCTATAAGCCAATCAAATACAACAAACATCAAGTTCCCCTTCTTAAATTTCAATTTCCTCTCAGTCCTCCTGAATTTGTCTCTAGAATTTAGGGATCTTCCATTTTAACAGGCAAAGATAGGACATTGAACCCTTTATCTTTATATGCCTTTAACCTAGCTAAGGAAAATTCCACAATATCTTAACAATACTTTCTGAGAGCTAAGGCCACTGCCCAGCAATGGCAGGACACTGAACACTAGATGGACATGCAAGCTGGGCCATGGAAGCAGTCCAGGAGGAGGAGTAGCCACTCTGCAGTGGTGCAATGGCACACCCCAGCTGCCCTGGTGGATCTCCCAGCAGCAGCAGGGAGCCTGGTCAGCTGGGACAAACAGTCAGCACCCTGAGGCCTCTCACACTGAGCAGTGTCTTCTTCTGGGAGCCCACTCTCACTTATGCTCCATGGCTGCTGCTGCTTTTGAGATGGTGCCAGGCTCTCTGGGTAAGAGCAGTGGAGAGGACCTGTCAGAAGGCTGAGGGTGAGAGGAAGGGCTAAGTCTGATCAATGTATCATGAGGGTCTCTCTATTGGGCAAAGAGTGGGAAAAGGCTAGGTGGAGAAAGTAAATGGATATTCCTGAATATGGTTGGCCTCCATGATTCAAGATGAGGTCTTCGGCTCAGGTGATGGATGAGGAAAGGTAGCATTTCTCAAACACTCTTATCAAATGGAGGTCCATTTGGCATCTCCCTTCTTTTGCCAGCTGACCACATTTTGAGGAATGACCCCACAGAGTGAGATTACAGGGTGTTTCTAGGGCTCCAACTGCATGTTTTGCTAAGTGCTTCAGAAGTGAAAGCAGGTAGTGGATTTAATGCTTTGCTCAGAGTCCTCCAGCAAGTCTAATGGTGCACCACTGTTGAACACTTGATGTCTCAGTCTCAGGAAGGACTTATCAGAGTAAAAGGTGATTTTGGAAATGTTGAGAAAGACTTGTGAATGTTGTTATGGCAGGAGCTTTCCCATTTGCAAAATGGCTGCAATGGTGAATGTGACCAATTTCAAAACAACCATTTTCGAGAAGGCAAATTTGTGATGGTAATCAGGAAGTAATTTATCTAAGGAAAAGGCAAAAATGGGATCTAACTTCTATAGCATAAAGACATTTTTTACAAAACTTTTCTGTTCCAAAACTAATTTCCCAGAAGAGAAGCTGATGTCAATCAGTAAAAAGCAACTTAGCTAAGAAACCAAAGGCAAGATGTGGAGGGGTAGGGAGCAAACTGAACCCAAGTGTCAAATTGTTCCTCAAAGCAGAATAAACATACCCATTTTATAGAAAGCAAACTTAGATAAACATGCACTTTCACAGAGGAAAGACACTAGATAGCAGCATGCAGGTGCACGCAGACACACACACACACACACTCCTTAGGCAAAACATACCTGCACACTGCAACACAAACTAGCTGAAACCACTCCACACAACACAAAACCAATTTAGCCAGCTGTCCCATCCTACAATATGCAATTATTCATGCAAGAAAGAAAATTCTAGGGACCTGCATGGTCTTCGGCCAAAAGTGAATTCCCAGGCAGAACAGTAGTAAAATGCCTGAGGCATTTCCATCCCACCATTCCATTTCATTCTGAAACTGGGTATCCAGAAAGCTTCCGTCCCAATCTGTCTGAATGCCCATTTGCTAAAAATGAGAAAGAGAGATTAGTTTTCATGGCTCATAAAAATTTCCGTGATGGGAAGGGGACAAAGGAGAATACTATATTGGATCCATTAACTGGTAGGCTTGCTGTCAAATCAGTGCCTCTGGTGATCTGAATGACATTATTTGCTCACTCCACTTCCAGTATCTTGAAAAAGTGTCAAGATCATGGGAAATGGAGAGAGATGGGGCTGGTCTGAGCCCAGCATATCTGCTAGCTAATCTGATATAATGACTGGTCAAGGGTTTTTTTTCCCCATTATTACTTAATTATTCTTCCCATATAGTCTTTTTCATCTGCTTTGCATCATAATTCTCCAGTTTTTTTTTCCAACTCTTAGTATTTTTAAAATTCAATCCTAGCAAGTTTTAGTGGACAGTCTTTATTCTTAGATTCCTCCCTATATTTTAATCAGGATCAGGCTCAAGTTTTGGCTTAATTCCTGATCTGCATAAATTGTCTCGTGCTTGCATTTATTTCAGTGGTATCTTTCCCTGCCCTCTGTTGTGACCCTGCGGTTAGTTTTATGGGTATGTACTTGTTTTAGGTATTTTATTTATTTTATTTTATTTTTCAAATTTCTGTCACCACCCATCTCCCCTCAATCTCTTTCTCTCTATTCTGATCCTGTAAGATGTGCAGTCCCTGCACATACCTTTGCCCTAACAGCTGCCCAACTGTGCCACTTCTGGAGCCAGCCTGAAATTATACAGAACAAAAACAAAAACAAAATCTTACATGATGCAGTTTATAAAAAACAGAAATGCCCAGAAACAAAGAGGTAGATTTGAGGAGTCTTTGATTTTTCTCTCTGAGGCTGGCCATGAATTTCATGTGCAGTGTGCAGTCAGCTGTACTGCAATAATCCAATCATGTCTACCTTCTACTACATTCCCTAAAAAGAAGTAAAAGTGATCATAGAATTTTGTCCTTGATCTGAATTAGACTCACTGATGAAAAGCCAAGTTGCTCATAGGGGCACTATGTAATGCTAAGTACCTGTCTTCTTTGCATCTCTTACAATTTTTTTTCTAGGTTATGAATACCAAAAAAAGATAGTGGGAAGATCACCCATCAACCCATCATAATCATCACTACAAACTCAAGTTGCATTCTTTTCATACAGGATACATAAATGCACACAAAATCTTCCCTGTGGAAAAAAAAAAAAATGAACAGGAGGAAGATAGGAAATTGTAAAAATTACTGTGCAATGAATTCATCATATCAAATCTTCTGAGCCTTTATGATAAATAACAAACTGATGATTGATGCTACAGCTACAGCCTCATACTCACTGGGGACATCATTGCCATCTAAAGCAGGGTCATTGGATTTTACAATCTCCCCAAAGTTTGCAGAGGCTTGCCTGGCACATAGGAACAAGGGCTGAAAGCACTATAAGTTATACAGTTAGCCGCCTACTTACCTTCTTGACCTTTCAAATCTTATTTTTTTTTTAAAAAAGCTGAAATTCTTCACTCTGTGAACTCTTTTTTAAAACAAACAAACAGCGAATTTAGAAGATTACTTAATCTTATTTAGAGAATAAAAATGAGGCATTATATTTGATAATATTTGGAAATGGTAGTTAGTCCCATATTGAAAAGACTGTGAGTGCTCTTTCTGGCATTAATGGGACTTAAGGGCATCTTTAGCATTACAGCCATCTCCCTCCTGAGTGAGTTCACCTATCCGTTAGTTCTGGAAATTACAGGCAACAGCTGCCTCTGATGTGGTATAACCATTTATGGGCCCTGTTTTCTGCTGCTGTTCCTTTCTCTGCTTTCTCTCTCTCTTTGCTCCCCACCCCCTTGCCTTTGGCTTAGCTTTTTGCTATTTAATGGGAACTGATTGTCTGTACCAAATTGCCTCTAACAGTTAAAAAGGCAAAACATGTCTTCTGAATATAAATAGGAAAATGGATAAGAACATTTTTTTCTTTCTCTGTAACTAGGCATTGGAATTTTATGTCATGCTATTGAGTCCAGATGCCTTGTTCTCTGCCAGAATTGCTCCCTACTACATGACTGGGGAAGGCAATGGCAAACCACCCCGCTATAGTCTGCCAAGAAAACGTTGCAAAAGCGGCATTCCCCCAGAGGGTCAGACATGACTCGGTGCTTGCACAGGGGACCTTTCACCTTTCACTTCACACTTCAGCACCACCATGGCAGATGGTTAAACAACAGCACTGCTGGCAAGTATTTGCTCAGCAGGGAGCATCCAGAGCAGCAATGATAAATAGGATTTCCCCTGGCCTTGGAAAACTTCCAGCATGGTACCTGAAGAGTACCACTCATGTGTCCTTTTGCTAATCTGACATCTTCTGCTCCACATCTTATGGTTTCTCTTATAGCTTGCAGAAACTGGGTATGTAAGCCACTTGAAACCAAATTCCCCATAGGATCATGGCTTAAATCAATGATGAGCAATACATTTGAAGTTGAGAGACAGTCTCTGGATGGAAAATATGTTGGGTTGAGGTCAAAATGTAAAAGTAGGTAATTATTCATAAAGCCAAATGAGCCTTTTCCCCTCTCTTTCCCTTTCATTCCACCTTTATTTACACCCCATCTCTCATTCTTCCTCTCTCTCTCTCTCTCTCTCTCTCACACACACACACACACACACACATACACACACATTTACAGAAGCAAAATACACACACCCAGTTTGGTTCCCCCTCCAGGACTGAGCTCCAGAAATCAATAGTGCTAATCACTTCCTGTCATGCAGAATTCTTAGGAAGGATACAAAACATAAACTCCAGAGCAGTGTTTCTCAACCTTGTCAACTTTAAGACGTGTGGACTTCAACTCCCAGAATTCCCCAGCCAGAATTCTGGGAGTTGAAGTCCACACATCTTAAAGTTAAACAAGATTGAGAAATGCTGCTCTAGAGATTAAGTGGTGGAATGGTCTGCCAAAGGTGCTGCACTTCTTTACCCACCAAGTTCTTTCCCCAGGAAGCCAGGAGGCAAAACCACATGAGCTTTAGAAAGAGCCATTGCCTCACCTCCATCTTTGGGCTTGACATGTGCAATCAACCCTCACTGGGACAATGATTATTTTTCTAGTTATCTTCCCTCTGGTAGTAGCAGTGTTCCCTCTTAGTGGCAGGTTCAGTGACAGGAATGGCAGCAGGGTATGGAGGTTCAGTGACAGGGAGGTGACATCCTGGATGTGGAGGGCTTGTATTATACCTTCAGTGGCCTATAGAGTCCCCCCCCCCAGCCAAGAGAAAATAGCACTTCCTCCAGTAGGCCACATACATGCCAGCCCTTTGAGGTAGTCCAGACCAGAAGCACAAACCATGGGTACTTACACTACCTTAATTGTAAGGTTACGGAATCTTGCAAGTCTGAAAGTATTTCTCCCCTCCTTTACTTTTACTTTCCAGGAAACTAGGGAGGGTCCCTTCTGAGATGCTTCCCATGTTCCTTTTCCTTCTGTGGACTGAGATACCTTTTACATGTTGGTTGTCCAGTCTGCAGCTCTTCCTCCTGTCTCCCAAGGTCATTCCCACATATCATTGCAATACATGAGTGACAGGTTTGGAGTAACTCAGAACTCGGTAAATATTATAAATAATATATATTAAACAACCTCTACATCTAATATAAATTCTTCTGTTTCATCAGTGGAACAATATTCAATCATGTTATAACCTATGACCCATCTTTCTTTTGTAGTATGTTATACTTTTAACTCTAGGTGGGCAGTTTTGTCTGATTCAAACTGTGTGTGATTTATTGTATTATTTTCCATTTCCTTCCATCTACCCACTTACCAGCAATTTATTTATTTATTTATTTAAATTGAGCTAGGAATTGTATCAGAAAATGTAGGAAGTAGTAAATAAGTTCTGATCTACATATTAACTTGGAAAGCATAGAAGTGATCAAAAGCACCATTGGTAGGACTGGGTGAAGAATCCTTTAAGGAACTGGCCAATGGCATTCCTCGGTCTGTAAGGCTTATGTTTTCTGGTCAGACTCATGATGTGACAATAGAAAAAGAGTGGTCTGAGCATCTTTGCAGTGCACCCACTTTAGGATAGGAAATATAGTACTTATAAACAAGCTGAAGGCAAACAAACATTGCATGGGACTGGGTTACTTGCAGGGCCATCTCTCCCCAGTTGTATCTACCCATCTTGTAAGATCCAGCAGGAGATCATGCCCTGGGGCCTATTAGGGAGTGGCACCTGGTGGGTCCCCGGAGGCCTTTTCTGTTGTGGCACCTGCAGATTAGACTTGCCCCGACCCTACTGACTTTCTGTAAGGCCTTAAAAACCTGGCTTTGCTGCCAAGTCTGGGACCCAGGTTGTGTGGTTGACCCTATATCTTGGTTATGTTGATGATGTTGATTGGTTTTATCTTTGCTCCTATATATGTTATTTGTTTTTTATGATGTTTTTATCTGTTTTTTATTCTCTGTTAGACACCCACAGTCATATGTTTGAGATGGG
Organism: Candoia aspera; assembly: GCF_035149785.1. Lineage (NCBI taxonomy): Eukaryota > Metazoa > Chordata > Lepidosauria > Squamata > Candoiidae > Candoia > Candoia aspera. The sequence goes on from NC_086153.1 coordinate 180,122,167, forward strand.
CAGCCATATAAATTGAATGAATGAATGAAAGAACAAATAAATAAGATACTGGCTTCAATCCTAATGTATACTAATTTAAACAATACACTGTAACCTCCCAAATAGCATGAACTCTGTTAGAACTTCCTTCTTCTTTCTGCAGACCATTGCATCTCTTTCAAATACCGTATCTGAGGATTAAAGGAACTCTTGAGTCACCAACATTTAAATCTTGACATGAAAAATGTTTTTATATGTATGCAAATTTAGGTGCTATCTTTTTCATTTTTTGATGCTTATCTGGACTTCATCAATGACATTCATATTGATAAATATGATAGTTTACTCCTACAGGGGACATGGATGAGAGGGGAGATTAATCATCATGAGCATAACTTGTCCACCGTAACTGTACTAGCAAGCCACATGGGAGGGAGAACTAGTAGGAGATTACCTATAAAAGTGTGGGTAGTATTAATACTACTACTCAGTCAAGAAGCTATGAGGGCATGCAGTCTCCCAGCGTCGGTTGTATCACCACCATACGGGGGAATCTAGGAGGTTCACAATAAAACAACCACCCAATGGGCAAGGAAAGAATCAACTGCACAGAGAAGCTACTTAGCCTAAGCATTTTCCCTGTCCAAAGTCTCAGGTGCTCATTTTTCTGTACATTGAACAAAATGAGTTAGGTGAAAGGTTGTACAGAGTGACTTGAAGCAAATAGACACCAGGTATGTACTGATTTAGTCAGAACTGCTTGAAAAAGGGGTAGAGAAGGGGATTTTCATCAGAACAAATCGATAGGACCAGATGTAGAGTGCAGCAGGATATGAAGAAGTGGCTCTGATTTACAAGCAAACCACATTGAGATATCAGGCAAAACTGGATATAGAAGAAAAGTGACCCTGCTTATTTTTTAATCATCCACATTGGAGCCTCTTTGACTTAATTAGCTGACAAACTGAGGTCACTTAAGCCTAGGTTGTTCTCCAATTTAGTAAGTAATGCGGACACCAGATAGGTAATGTGCTCCATTAATAAGCATCATGGCATGTGGTGAAGAGTAAGTACTTTATTACCAGAAAGTAAGTCAGAGCAGCTTCCATCAGACATGTAGAAAGCTACTGTGTCAAACATAGTTTAGCGACCTGCCATATTCACTCAGCCTAATACTTCAAACCAAGAAGACATCACCCAGAGAACAGACAAACCTGATCCACCTCATTAAATTTAAATAAATAAATAAATAAATAAATAAATAAAACAAGTAAAGTCACATAAATAAATAAAACAAAATAAAGGGCCCACTCGTACTGGCAGATGAGCTCTTTTTGCAGAGTTTTGTTTTTATTAATCAAGCTGTGACTCACTCATCCAAAGATACCACCTTGTCTCTTTATTCCCGTACAAGTGTGTGGGAGAGACAGCTGAGTACTGCTGTAAGGGAGGTGGAGAAAATGTGAAGCAAAGAGAAAAGAGGTAGTAGGAGCAAGATTATAACCTCCAAATCAACCATATTTTTATGGATTTTAATAGTACTTACACTCCTTGCATTTTGACATTCAGTCTATGAACATTAACTAACTTTATTCATTGAAAATGATATAGGAATCCGTATGTTCCTACATATCTTTCTTTATGTGTATGCCTTTCTATGAGCAGTTAGTTGATTCAGTGACCTTTTACCATGTCTGAAAGCTGAGCAGAGCTTTTCCAGCAGAGAAATATAAAAACATGACCTGCTGAAAACAAATGTAAAATAATTGTTGGATGCACCTGTATCTTCCAAGTAGTTTTCCAGCTGCCTGATTTAAAGCAGAGATTTGGGAGATTTCCACAAATGGCAGAGGCTTAAACCTCTGTGTGTGTCCTATTCACTACAATTTTTGGCAATGAAGAAGTGGAGACTCTCCAAATTGTATTTAGCTTTCCAACTGAGCAGGCAAATGTTGGCCTTGATTTTCCCAAACTGAAATTAAATTGTTTGGCTAGAAGGGCATGCTAAAAAGCTTATTAAATCAAGAGCAGTACTGGTATAGGGAAGATAGAAAAAATATTAACCTTCTCTTTAAAAAAAATAAGCCAAAAATCCCTCACCATGGGACCAGCAACAGAAGCTAATAGGTACTGGATTAAGGCTAATAAGAATAAATACTTCATGGAATGCATGCAAACTGGATAGAAGTGGATAGAAGTGGAAAGTCAGTTAATTGTGTTATATGGTATGGGTAAGGATATCATTTCCACTTCCAGTGAAGGTGCTTGTTTGTGGCATTAGATGTATATGAATAACAACTTGGCAAAAGTCATATTATTTACATGTATTTCTTGTTTTGCTGCTTTTCTACCTAGAAGAGCCCAAATTAAAACTCTCCTGCATGCTGACTTCTGAGCCAAAAATAGAGCATTCAGACAATTAAGTATTTCCTAAAACTACCATTATTATTGTTGTTGTTGTTGTTGTTGTGTGTCAGAAGCACCTATCAAGGCACTTCTGTATTGAAAGGATTTGCTGGTGACATCACCGTTGCCCAAGGGACGCCTGAGGGGGCTCCTTTCATGCCCTGTTATTTCCCCACCAAAGTGGTACCTATTTATCTACTTGCATTTGCATGCTTTCAAACTGCTAGGTTAGCAGGAGCTGGGTCAAGTTGACGGAAGCTCACTCTGTCACACAGCTCGCACTCTCGGGTTTCGAACTGCTGAGCTGCCAACCTTAATGGTCCTCTGACTCAGCGTCTTAACCACTGAGCCACTGTGGCCCCATGCTACCCTTAATGATTCAGGTTTTCCTCAGTTATATCCTCTTTCACATTGCTTCAGCTTCTCTTTTCTCTGTTAGGGCTTCATTCTTCTTGGATCACCCCAAACAATCAGGGATCACACTGTGGAGGTAATATGGCAGTCATGGTTGGCTGCCTGTTGGCATCACTATGTATTTTTCTGAATTGGTCACATATCCTTACCAGTCTGGAGCACAATATAACTGAAGAAAAATATTTAAGGACATGCCAGGTGAATAAATAATCCCTTTCACTCCTCTTCTTACTTGCTGGAGGATCTCTGGTTTACCTCATCATTTGGAGTAGTGACACAAACAAGGAAGACAGCTAGAGGAGGGTGTACAAAACTCAGTCTTAGAAAATACAAACAAAAGCTCATCACTCAGTTTATTTTTAGTGATCATGGTGGCAAAGAAATCTTCTTTCTCCACCTCAGTTCTAGCTGGTCTATCTTGGGAGGAGCAAATACATTTGTGCCATTTAAATATACCACCTAGTATGAAAATGCCAGAAGTATAAATGCCTCATTTAGATTTTGTTTTAAAAAACAATTTTCTAATAAGATATACATTTATGTACAAAATAATTGAAACCTCCATTTGCATTACGGATATGTGAATCAATGAAAGGCAGTTCTATTAATTCTCACAAGTTTGCCTTAGATCATTTGTAATGACATTTGGCCCAGGGGAAGCAGCCAACTTGCTTTACATACTGATCCTTTGATCTGCAGTGTGTCTGTTCCAGTGTGCTGAATGATGGCTGCACTATCTGCCATTCTTTCTCAATTAACATTTCAAATGATGCTTGTTCCCTGAAGACAAGGAAATGTCAAGGAACAGAAAGGAAAAGACTGATCAGACTGAAAAGCATGGCTATGAGAGGGAACCCAGTATGAAAGGAGGAAAGGCAGGAGGTATACCTAACTGGGGAAATGAGGGAGGATGGCTGCTGACATTGACTGAGATGGCTCGTCCAAGATTACAAGCAGGGATCTCCTGCATACACAGCATGTGCTTTGCCACCCAAATATGTCTCAGGCTGAAGTAAAGATACAACTTCAAAACTTATCTAGGCTCACAGATTTATTTAATAATGATTTGGTAATATTTGTACAACAAAACAACTGAAGACTGCAGTGATGAAATTCAGTATGTGGATGCTCATTCTTCACACGATGCTGTCAGATAAAGACCAATGCCCTGTACTGAACAATTTCATTTTGTCAATACAGAATCTGATGGTCTTTTGAAACTTTCATCACCCGCCACAAAGGGAAGGAGGGGAACCTGACTTTTTCACTCCACCACTGCTGGCCAGTGTTTGTGGGACAAAACATCCATTTGTCATGTTTCCTGTACATTTACTTATTAAAGAATTTATATGGCTGCCCAACTCAAACCATATAACTCTGTATAGCATATAAAATGAAAAAGAGAAAATCATAATCAATTAAAAAAAAACCACTGTATTTCATTAAAGCATACTAAAACATTAAAATGGTGATCAGAATGGAAATCTTTATTAACTCAATTCACTCTGGCCCCCTGGCCCAGGAAAAGAGCCAGGTCTTAACCACATTTCTAAAGGCCTACAAGGTTTGGGCCAACCATATATTAGTGGAAGATCACTCCAAAGGGAAGGGGCCGCAACCAAGAAGGCACATCTCCCAGTGTAGAGGTTCAGGAAATGACCTTGATGAGATATGTTGCTTAGGCAAATTGATATGAAGCATTTTTTAAGTCCAGGACCACAAAAGAGCATTCAGAAGTAGCTCGGGCAGAGGCCTCCCTAATTCACTGAAGTATAAGAAGGTGGAGGAGGTAGAGCACAATCAGAATTGCAAGATTCTGTTGTTAGAGCCAATCTCAATAAAAGTAATTTTAGCCTTCCTGTGGAGTTGATTTCCTGGTCTGGTCTACCTACTGGGGCTGATACCTGAGTCACATAAGATGACATTGCTTCAGTGAGGGGACCCGGAGAGCAACCTTCTTGGCAGAGCATGTGAGACAGGCAGATACCCTCAGGAGCAGGTGGTCCTGCAAATAACAAGGTCCTATGCTATGTAGGGCTTCATAGGTGATAACCAGCACCTTGAATTACACCTAGGAACCTACTGGGAGCAATGCAGCTGGTGGAGTAGAGGTGTTACATGGACCAGTTAAGGCATCCCCTCAAACTGCCTAGTAATTAGATGGAGGCAGACATCTTTACTTCAGAGTGCTTTAACTTTTCAGTTCCCAAATGGTAGGTCATGAGCCGGGGGGAGGGGGGGCACATGCAATTTAGAAGAGTGTAACATTCTTTTGAAAACTTGATTAGACTTGTCCTGTCAATATGGAAATATTGTCCAAGCTTGCTCTGGGCTTTGCTCTTTACTTTGCCTACACAAGCCTTCAGTGGGAAGTTGAGAACCCCATAACCTTATATAGATCAAAATTTCATTAAGTATTATATTAGAATTACTAATATACTACTTAAATTTCAGTAAGTAGTATATTTATTTCTTGCTCAATCCAACCCCAATGAAATCATTACTTTTATTACTGGGGTAGGAGATGTCATAAAATTCACTTATAATTTTATATGGGTTTAATTCTGCAAAATTTGAAAACTCATGACTCAAAAAACTAATTCAGCTGCTTGGGTATGACCAAGGAAAGAACCACATTTGGACTAAACACTAACGTGTTGCTGGAGGTTGTGTGAAAAGACAGGTCCTTACACTAGCTCTGAGAGGAAAATGGGGAAATGCCAGTTAGTTTGGCTCAGCATATTGTAAAGGTTAGACTGGGCTGACTGGGCTTTGTGCCACCATAAAGGTTAGACTGGGCTTTGTGTCACCATTATGTTCCCTCAGGAGGACTTCTTCTCAGAAGATGAAGGTGAACCCTTGGATATGGTTCTTGATCCTGGACTGACTGTCAACTCTGTATTTGTTACTTTGCTACCTGTTGCTTTCTCACTTAATTTATAAACTACTGTATATTCGCCTGTCTACTGATTGCTGTAAAGTTTTGACTTTCTGTATCTCTTACCATGGGAATTTGTTAATCCAGCCTTGACTTAGATAGGAGAGCAGACACATGGGTGCACAAAAGGAAAGGAAAGAGAAACCCTGCCCCAATGCTTTGGGATTCTGGGAATCTCATACAGCTACATATTTGACTCCCTAAACCCTCACCAGTTGTCACTGCTGCTGTTCTCATGCTGACCAAGATTTCCTTCACTGCCCTATAGGGAAGCACAAAATGGCAGCCAGAAAGTGTCCCAACTGCTTCTCCAGTTACTTTCAAGTGGCAAGTGAAAGGAGCTGCCATGGGGCCTTAGCAAAGCAGGGAGGAGGGAGACAAGGAGCTGGAAGCCAAAATGAAATGAGAGTTCTCATGGGAAACTGCCTACCTCCAACAGATGGCCAGGTCTCATGTCAGGAACTGGAGGGTTTCCAATCTCTCCTTCGCTGCAGCTGAACTGGAAGTAAATAGGCTCAGCTGCCCATCACAGATAACAGCATGTGAGCCAAGGAAGAAAGCTCCAGCCTAGAAGTGCTGCCAATGCCCATGTAGAAGCCTTCAAAGATGGAAAGCTTTCTCATTTGAGGATCTTGTCTGTATCACTCATTTCTTCTATGTTGCTCAAATGTGGTGTATGTGGAGTATCCTGGGCATCTACAGGGATTCTTCCTGGAGGACAAGGCAGCAATAGAAGATAATGTAATTGGCATGCAGAGTTTCCTGTCCATTTTTGTCACATGTATTTTGTTATTTAGTGCCATAATCCATAACAGAAACAAGCACTGCAGTCTTAAGACTGTGTTTGGGGGAATGTTGTTTTTTGGCAGCATTCTTTTTTCATAAATTGGACAATATCATTTTTTCTTCCAGGAAAAGGGTCTCTGGTCTCAGACTGGAACATGGGAAACTTCCATATATCAAGTCAGACTATCAAGCTCAGTATTTTGTCCCCTCTAGGATTTCAGGCAATTTTTTGAAAGCCCACCTGTAGAGGACAAGGATCAAATCAGAAACCTACCATATTCACACAGTGGCTTCACCACTGAAGCACAGCCTTTCACTTCATCCTGGAAACATTGATTATTTTGTAAAGAATCATAGTGGAGGCTTTGGTGAGTGTCATTTACAATGGGGATGGGAATGCACTGATATAATTGGCCTTTGTTGGAACTCCCTTTATTTTCACTTTTTTGATCAGCCATTTTTTTGATAGGCTAAAATAAGACAATATTACCTGGATGTCATATTGCTCAAATGCTCTTAGAACTACATGTTTGTTCCTGGAACTTCAAATTTTATTTCTTATTTTTTCTAAGAAAGGCTGATAGCATTAAAAGCACAGGTGCATTTTGGTAAATCTACCAAGATACATAGGTCTGACTGTAAGAAATTCATATACAATACTTTTTCAACAGATAATACTGGGATCTAAAAACACCTTCCTACCTGGAGCTAAAATTCTCCACGGTTAAATTCTAAGAAAGCTTTGAAGTCCCCAAACTGTGTTGGATGTTAACCATAGACTTGTTGAAGAAAAAAAGATGGATGTATAATTCAGATGAGACAGAGGTACTCCTTGTCAACCAATAGCAAGCCAAGGAAATGTATGTGCTCTCTCTCTCTCAAACATGTGCATATACATAATTTCCTTAGCTTCCTTCAGTCATCTAAGGTTTAAAAGGCACCCGTGCTTTATAGGTAATGCTCAAGAAGCTTAGATATCTTAAAAAATGAATTCTTTACATTGAAAGAGAGACATTAATTTCTGAGCAGTCATATGCCACAAAGCTTCAGTAGCAAAGTGTGCTATAAGATAGAGCTCACTTGAGTAAACAAAGAAAAAGTTTCAGCCTTGCTTGTAAATCCACCTATATTGTAATACATTTGAGTTCTAATTCATTCAGCTTCTCTCTGTCTGTCTGACACACAGACACCATGTTTCTTAAAAGAAAGAATCCAGACACCAGGAGTCTGGATTCCATTGATAGAGCTGGCATTAACTCAGTCTCAATTTCCATCCTGCTTTATGGACTTGGTTGTATGGACTAGCAGATCAAATTAGAAATCAAATTTTTTTAAGTTAAGGAACTCAATAAAATTTTACAGACTCTTGCCTTTTCTTCTGTCTTTTGCTTTTGGGTAAACAGGTCATTGCTACATCAAAAGCCGGATGTCTGAAGTGCTCACTATGAGGCGGCATGAAGCCACTGTGTGAATATGGTAGGTTTCTCATGAAACAAGATTATTTTTTTTAAAAAAATATATGAATGCAAATTTTCTTCTCTGGACAGAATCTATGCCAGTTATTGCTTGTCCATTGATTGGCTAGAAAGCCAGAAAATCTGGAATAAACATCATTTTACAAACAAGAGGAGCAGAGAAACAACTCCGTGCTTGGTCTGTGTCCTGGCTTCCAGAAAAGCTAGAGACTTTAATATATATTTCTTTTCTTTTCTTTTGATGCTGGGAGTGTGGAGATTGGGGCAGTTTCTTGTGGATCCCCGCAAAGGGCATTCAGGCAATCTCCTATGCTGACCTGTGTAGACACACACCTATCTAAAGTCATGCGCCTTTTGACTAGGTGATTGGGACTATTCATTCAAGAGGCAAACTGGTCCTGAGTCAAGGCAACAGGTGGTAGGTATGCCTCCATATTTTTTAGATTCAGGAGATGTGCACACAGACTTTCACATATCCTTCCAGCCCAGTCTTTCCAACTGACTCAAGCAGACCATCTGAGGAGGACCTTTCCCTGCCCCAGCAATTAGGCCAGTGTCTTTTTTTGCCGATGACATATGAACCTGTGACCTTGAGTTAGAAATATCTGCACACCTATGGCTGTGTGTGCAAACCGTAATGAGAAATGAAATGAAAGCGGTATAGACAGCAATAAATACCTTATTGATCTTGGCCATTCACAACACCATTATTGTGTTTTGTCAGTCATGAAGAAATACAGCTTTATTACGTTTGGGCTTCCGAGGCAATTGTTATGCTGACTTCTGTTCCAGCAATTAAAGATCTTCCTTTTCACAGTCTTTTTTAGAACACACAGCATGCAGCGTTTTTACTTTGCTATATCTTATTTGAAAACCAGCATTTAAATAACTATTAATATCCACAGGAAAATATATATATATATATATCATAATAGGTATCCAGGTATACCTAGGGATGAATAAGTTATAAATATTGAGCTGGCAGCTCACAATTGCTTTTTTTATCTGTTTATGGAATCTAAACCTGTGGCAGTACACCTGTGATAATATTGTGATTTTAAATAAAACATTTGCTTCAAAATGTTCTCTTGCATCTGTTAGATGTTTGGGAAATAGGTTGGGAGGTTGGATTGTTGTTGTTTTTCCCCGCCTGTAGCTTTTCAGGTATTCGAGCAGGCAAACAGCTAAAATAGAACAAAAAGCATTCAAGCAAACAAAAGGAAAAAGAACCAAAACATTTTGTATGACCACATAGAGGAATTCATTCAGCTTGAGTTTGTAAACACTTCATTAAACCTTGACCACAAGGAATAATATGCTTCCATTAGTAGAGACCCAATTGTTAAAGAGATGAACATGTATCAATCCAAGATTGTAAACTAGGGACTGTGTTGTATATACAGCATTGAAGGATAGTTTTTTTTGTTGCCTCCATGCTCAATAAATCCATAATTTGTCTTAGTGATAAATTTCAATTTTGGGATATATTATACAAAAGAACATTCACATTCACAGCCACCCCTTTTAAATATTATCTGTTAAACACTATCCTTCAATGTTGTATATATAACACAATCCCCAATTTACAATCTTGGATTGACACGTGCTTATCTTCTCTTTAACAATTGGGTCTCTACTAATGGAAGCATATTATTCCTTGTGGTCAAGGTTTAATGAATTTAATGATTATCTGTGGTATTTAATAAAGATGAAAAAGGAGCTTTTGTTGAATTTGTCTTTTCTTAAGAAAGTAAGATGCATACCTTGAAGACATTTAGTCATTCATTTATTAACGTGGGATATTCCAATTCTTTATTCCATACCTTGACCAATACTCTTTGGTTGTTTATAAAAAACAATACTTTTAAACTGTTTATTTAAAAAACCACAACATATTGTATTAGAATGTGTTTTGGATGATTGTAAGTCTAACAAGAATTTAGGAGTTTTAAATGTTGATAATGGTAGAGAACCAGTCTGGTGTGGTGGATAAGGCACCAGGCTAGAAACCAGGAGATCAGGCTTTAGGCTCAAAGCCAGCTGAGTAACCTTGGGCCAGTCACTCTTCTCAGCCCTGGGAAGCAGGCAATGGCAAACCACTTCCAAAAAAATGTTGCCAAGAAAACTGCAGGGACTTGGCCAGGCAGGAACCAGGAGTCAAGACTGACTCAAAGGGACACACACACACACAAGCATCTGAACACATTGTAAAATCAAAATATGTTTTAACTGAATATACAGCCCTTGAAATTTTAGACAACTCAGATGCCTCTTGCATCTGAGCTGAGTTATTACTCAAATGTTTCAAAAATGTGACTGGAAACACAATGTCAGAGGCCATCCTGCACATATATACAGTATATTTTATTAAGAATTTTAAACAGTAAATTAAGAACTAAGAAGAACTAATGCAAAGTAAAAAGAAAAGAAAAAGTCAAAAGTACAAAAAGAAAAAAAAATAGAAATAAAAAGGAATTGCTTCCAATTTCCTTTACAGCAAGTATAATTACAAAATTACCTCTTATTCCATGGTTACAAAAACAAACTCTTTTTTCTATTATCTATAAACTTACACAAGATTTCCAGAAAGAAATATTTACCTGTAATTTGCAAATTTTGATGGTTCCCCCAGAATGGGGAAAGGCTAGGAGGTATTTGGCAAGAGGCATGAATGGTAGTCATGGGTGGGATAACATGGCCACACCTGTGCAAAGGCATGAGCAGAGTTATTAAAAGTGTGCTCAGCCCTTGGTAAAAGATCAGGCTAATTGTCTTTCTGGTAGTTTATATAGCAAAGAAGATATTGCTCTAAGGCAGCATTTGTCCTCTTTATTTCTCCATCCAGCTGTGGGCAATTGGTAGAGGAGAGATGCAGTTTAATCACTGAGAATGGTGTGCTGTTGCCAGAAATGAGGTATTCACATAAGCTACGCTTTCATAAAACCAGCTGAATAAACAGATGATATCATTCAAAATCTGGGGTAGCCATGACAGGCCATTGAAATTAGTCATCTTGGACAAATGGTCAATTACCACTGGAATGGCATCCAGGCCCTTAAAACATGATAGCTCAGTAATAAATTTTAAGGAACTTGTATCCCTAAAACCCTTTTGGGGAGGGATAGTAACATTTGGGAAATAGTTTGGCATGGTCATAAATGTGGGAAGAAGAAACACAGACCTTGACATTTGTTTATATGAGAGATCATCAGCAGTAAAAGAGAAGGAAATCAGTTATTTTAAACAACCCCAAAGGTTCAGCTGGCTGGCTGTTGTGGCAGAGCTGCATGACCACCTCCCTCAAGGAAAGAAGAATGTACAGACAGCTGTCATGCAATTTACCTTGTTCCCAAGAAAACAGGGATGTGGGAGACTCAGTTACATCATCTATATGACTCTGCATATATGGGTCCTGCTTGCTAAGTATGGCTTTGATCAGGCAGTTGAAAGAGTCCCAATTTTAGCTCCAGCCAGGTGCCAAAGCAAGGTGGGTGGGTGTTTTCTGCGTAACTAAAGGAGGTGGGTCAAGGATGTTATGGTTATTTTGTTACTTTTTTATTTTTATCCCACCTTTATTATTTTTATAAATAACTCAAGGCAGCGGACATACCTAATACTCCTTCCTCCTCCTAATTTCCCCACAACAACAACCCTGTGAGGTGGTTTGCATAGAAATATGCATATTCCTATGCATATTTGCATAGGAATACCTCTAGGTATTTCTATGGTACCTTATTTCTTCAAGACTGAGGTACCTCTAGATACCTTGATTTTGAAGAAATAATCATTTTTACATTTAACTTTCCTCATAAACTAAATGGGATTTTGACCATCTTTTAATGTTGATAAGAAATTTGATATTTATATCTGCAAATAAAGTTTCCTTAGAATAATTATTTCCAGATATTTAAAAGAATTCAAGCACCAAGTGAACCTCCAAGTTTTGCAAATGTCACTGGAAATGTTAGAGCCTATAGAGAAGTATAAAATATTTTCATTGTGGAATCCTTGGTGCTCTCATCAGAGCCACTAATGATGTTACCGAGTTGGGTAATGAAACGTCTGCAAGCAAACAACCAAGCTCAGAGAGCACTAAGGACTCCACAATTCAATCCTGAGCTACATATATTTTCTTCTGTTGGAATATTTTCTTTACTTAGCAAAATACCAATTGCTAATCTAACATTATCAGATACTTGGATACTTTATATAAAACCAGATTGTGCAGGTTAGATAACCCAAGTAAAATATGCAATCTGCATGCTAGCATTGCTGTCAATATTTTTGCATCAATATTTAACAATGAAATTGCATGATAGATTGCAGTGTCAGCAGGATCTTTACCAGCTTTCAGAATCATAGTAATATAAGCCTCACTGAAGGAGGCTGGGGAAAAAAAATGTTTCAAAAGTCATTGTTGTTGAGTTTGGATCACTGGGGGGCAAAGAACTCCATATATGTCTTATATTACTTAGTGAAATAACTGTATGGATTGTACGTTTTTTTCCTATTTACATGGATTTCTCTTTCTCTCTCCCATCTCTATGTATGTTAAAGCAATTAGAATAAATAAAAAATTCAGCTGTATAGCAGAAACAGAGGAATGACTTGTGTTCAAAACTTTGTTTTATGAATAATCTCATTCATTTTCCTTTTAGGAGTTTAGGAACTTAAAAAATTGTCATGTATTGACTGGAACAAAACACAGGCTTGCCTGGCTCTGTATAATTTATCTGAAGAATCATCTGTAGAGAACCCATTTTTTGGTGGACCCTGGAGAACCCCCACACCGAACTACGGTTGATGAGAATCAGTGGCAGTTTTCTGGAATTTTAAGAAAGGGAAACATAAAAACTGAAGTGAGGCAAAGAAAAACCAACATTCCACGCAGACACTGCCACCCCACACCCAGAAAAAGCAGAAAATCATAGCCAGTGTGTGTTGCTGCTTTACTGACCATTGCCCTCCTCTCATTTAAAAATGTGAAATGTGGATCCAGACCACCAAAATATTTCCCTGGGCTTCACTGAATGGTAGAGTCCCTGCAGTGTTTCATAGAAAAGCATCTATGAGGCTTTTCTGGTATTGCTGAGATTTAATCTAGAAACATTTATTGATAAAAGAGAACTCAGGATCCCACAAAACCCTTATCTACTGTTTTAACAGAGTGTTTTGGTAGCCCTCAGACAGAAAGACCTAAGGTTGGTACAAAGTTTAGAAGCCATTTGGAAAAGCTACTTCCAAGGACTTCTTTCTCATCAAATTTAGAAATGGCATCCGTGTTCTACTTAGAAAATGAAACATTTTAAGGAAAAGGAAAAGATCTCCTTTAATTTAAAATGTGTCCTTTAAAAGTCTCCACCATGGTTGCAAGCAAGATGGATAATCCCATCATCTCCCAGCACTCAAACTCATGGAAAACTGCTGTCCTGCAGTCTCCTCACAAGAAGCAGCCATTCAGAGCACATGTGGGCAATCTCCTGTCCTATCCAGAGAGGTTCCAAGAAACTGGTCCACTTACTGATTCCTTGATCTTTGCTGCAGTCGTCAGCTCCACTTTCACAGAGCCATCTTCAGTTTGCCATACCTTCCCCAGAAATCCAACTGGCTGAACTTTGCCAGACATATAGTTGGATTTGTTTTAGTCATAGAAAATAAACACATACAAAGTTTAGAACATGAAATGAATAGTTATAAAAACAGTTTTAAAAGGTGTTCTTTCAGGAATCAGAAGTAGAAGCAAATATATACATTATATGAGGACAGAAATAGCTGAAATAAGTACACAGGAACCGTCTGTATCAGTAGCTCTGATCTATAATTCTGTTAGTAGCTCTGATCTATAATAATAAGAAACATAGGGTTGTGACAATTGGGAATTTGACTTCCCTATCATTATGTTTTGGAATTGGCGTCACATGAATTGCTATTTATTAGTATGGATAAAATGGAGATGGGTGGCACTGTGAAGTAAACTGTTCTAATGGGATTAGAAAGAAGGAATTGGAGGAAATCTCCTAAATGCTATTAGGTCCTCATCCAGAATACCCTGATTCTTACACTTCTCTGACAACTTCTGTCTCCATTTTCTATAAATTGCTCACACTCTTCAATACACTTACTAACTGAATCCTAACTGCATGGGATGGATGCATTCAATCCTAACAAAATGGAGATCTTGTTGATTAGTGGTTTCCAGATATGGGGACTGGGAAGTTAGCCTGTTAGCTTGCAGTAAATGGAGCTGCATGTAGTTCAGAAACAGCAGGCACATAGTTTTGGGATTCTTCTAGAGTTATCCTTGTTGCTGGAGCTCAAGTTACCTCTGTAGTTAGGAGAGCCCATTGCCAGCTTATATCAACTGCATCCTTTCTAAAATAGAGACAGCTTAGGTATTCATGTACTGGTACCTTTGCATTCATATCACCATGTACTCTGAAGGGCTACACCTGTGCTTGGTCCAGAAGCTGCAGATGATGCAAAGTGCAGCATCCAGGTTATCAAGTAGAACATCAGGCCACATACATATTATATCTTGGTTGAAGCAATTTCACTGGTTCCCAATTAGCTATTGAACCAAGTTCAGAATTTGTTTTTACATGTAATGACCCAAACAATTTGGAACTAGAACCTGGATAAACCTCATTTATTATTACAGACCTGATTGGTCCCTAGGATCATCAGAGGAGGACCTGCTCCAGGTACCAGATTGACAAGAGTGACATCTGATGGTTACTCATGGACAGGCTTTCTCTGTGCGAGGGCCGGGAAAATTCTGGAATGTTCTCACCCATGAATTATGTGAGGGACCCTATGATTACATCTTTTTTAGACACCAATTGAAGACTGTGTTTTTGTTCAGATTTTGCCAGGATGAATAGGAAATGAATGGTTCCAGTTTCTTTTTGATTTCCTTTCCCTTCACCCTTTTAATCAATATATGTTAATATGGTTTTAATGTATGGCTTTTGTTATGGTACTTTAATTATTTTTACTGTAAATTGCATCAAGATGTAATTATATGGGAAGCACTGGAAAATATGTTAAATAGTAATAGCAATAAAAATAAAAATAATTACTATATTTGGAGGATTCCCAAATTAAGGAAAGGCAACTTAGGGGCTGTTGAAAGCATCTGTTTCCTATGCTTGAATTTCAAACTCTGTTGCTTCTTTTCTGTAGTTCTAGGTAACTCTTCAGTTATTTTGCAGTCTCTCCTGGCTGAAAGTTCAGTCTCCAGGTCCCCATGCTCTGCAGGATCACTTACTCATAGAAACAAATGCTATTGTCAGAACCTTAATTTGGTTGAAATTACTTATTTGTTTCTTACTTAGATAAAAATGAGAGAAACATTCTACTGCTGCTGCTGTAAAACTAAAATATACATCAAAGTTCTAGATATTTTAATGTGCTAGAGGCTTTTTTTTTTTAGCTTCCAACATTTCTGACATGTGGCGGGCATTTGGGTAGTGTCTTCATAGCTCTTTACAGTCTGTTCTAAAAATTACGTACGTGTCCTTAGACAATAATTGCATTATTTGGTAAAGAAGAAATAATCCTAGCCTGATAAAGGCTGTCCCTTTAAAGGGAAGAGTAGGAAATTGGCATGTGACTTGATGGTTGACTTGCTTGGGTTAATGGGGAGGTAGCCAAGGAAAGGGAAAAGCCCATTGCTTCTAGAGAAAGTGGGCAGTCCAATCCTACAGCCAGATCTCTGACCAGGGTATCTACATCATGAAGGGAAAAGACACCATTGGCTTAGGTGACAGATGCCAGGAGGTGGCAGCAAGGTGATAGATGAGGAACCTGTGTGTCACATGAATGTCTCTGCTCCCCTTAAGCCAGCCTGCTGAGTTCAGATTTGCTGGCAGATGCTCTCACATTGCCCATGCTCAAGAATTCAGCTCCAAATCTGCCTTTTGGGCTAAATTTCCCCTGCCCCCCGCAAGCCATAATACTGGCTTAGCATAACGGGAATTCAGCCATCAGGATGTGTGAACCAAGGTTCGTTGCTTATGACAAGATAATCAGGGTTAACAGACACGCTTGTTCAAGACACCAGAGTTAAAGCAAGCCATGGCTTAGTGTGATGTGTGAACTTAACCTCTATAACACAAATCATTTTACTGTACTGTTCATTGTAGGCTCACATCATGCACCCAAAAGAAACAGTCTTCACTTTGGTGAAGCTGAACCATCTGAAGCTGCTCAGTGCCATGCTAGGAGACTACATGGAAACTTTATCGGCTAGTCTGAGCTCCATGCAGGGATATAAATAAAATAAATAATGTAATAAATGACCCTGAGTTATTGTGGGGTTTTCAAACAGCAGATATGAAGTCATAATATATGTGTTCCCCCTGCTTAAGGGGTGCATATAATCAGAGCCGATTCTGATTGCAGTGGGATATGAATGCAATAAATAATAAATAAATACATCAATAAATAAAGCCGCCTGGAATTCTCTCTCAACAGAGACTCACCTAGACCTCATGAACGGAATGATTTCAGTACAGTTCAGTATACAGCTTGGTTCAAGAAAACAACAAGCTTCTGATATTAATTTTCTGGGTGGTCTCACAAAATAATTTGCTTGTGATGTATATGTACTGTGTGCCTCCCAAACACACCAGATGCTATGGTCTCACCAAAATTTTGACACCAGTCTAGAGAGCGGGTAGCTCTTTGCAGACAGCTGTAAAGCTCCCCTGGAGAATTGGGCTGCATAGATGAATCCCCCGCTTCCCTGAACTCAGGATATGCCAACCTATCTAGATGTAATTTAGGAGTTGGCGGGTCAGTGCTTGCTTTTAAGAACTTGTCGCGCTTCCAAATGGAGTTTCCTAGTGTGTAGCCCTTGGCTGGCTGGTTTGAAAAATGCCATCACTCAAATTAATTTCCATGTGCATGGGATACGATGCAGCAGTTTGCAAGAGGATCAGCCTTTTGCATCAGATGCCTTTCAATTACCTCCTCCCTTAATACAGTTATGATGGTCCTTTGGGACAGAGTGTCTCAATTTCTTGTGCTGTGGAACCTGGTCAGCCTTTTAATTGTCTCACCCTTTTGTAAACTATGTCCTCCAGATGCAGAAAATGAATATAATTTTGCTTTATTCAGTATTAATAAACTCTAAGCAGTATCATCACTGTTTCTTGGCAACCTGCCTGAATTAAATAGGTCTCATAATGCATCTCATATCTCTACCACAAAGCTATTCTAAAGTATTATAGCAAACATGTTCTGGATAACAAGAAGACTCCCTTTCAATCCTGGACTTGTTTTTTAAGTGTTGTGTGTTCCCAGCAAGCACCACTCGACTCTTAGCATTTGTTCGAGATTCAGTAGATTCACTGCTTGCACATTCTGATCCAAGTAGGACAAAAGTTGTGCAAATCAGGTGCCAGGGATGTGCAGCGCTGTGGAAATCCAGTCCATGTTAATATATTTAAGTACTTCCTTTCTGTCTAATTTAGTTTCTAAAAAAATGTAGGGACAGATGAAAGAAGTTTCAGGACTAGAAAATGAGTCATCACATCACTGTTGACTCAAAAAGGTGGGGCCAAGAGATCCAGGATGAAGCCCTGTCCTATGGCAATTGCATTGTGATGTCACATACAAGTACAAAAGTGGTAGAGTATGCACTATGACATTAAAATACAGGCTTTTTCATCCCGCCCCCTTCACCTCACCCCATGGATGCTATGCTTGGGACCGGCATATATTGAAGCAAAGGCCCTTTCTAACTTAGTTTTTTTATTTTAAAGACTTCCCAGAACATCTGTAATTGTTTATTTATTTACACACACACATACAGTACACACACACACACACTTGCAATTTACATTTTCCTATGCAATGTATATAATGAGTCAAGTAAAAAAAAATACTATGCAAGTACATAATATGTATTTCATTTAAATGCAACTTAACTCATGATTTGGTTTTAACTGAACAGAACTTTTGAAAATTTACCCTGATTTTTTACATAACTATGAGTCCTGAAGTTGGTGAGGCAGGAATACCTGATTCTCATATCTGAGAGAGCATTTTATAAACAA
This sequence comes from Candoia aspera, assembly GCF_035149785.1. NCBI lineage: Eukaryota > Metazoa > Chordata > Lepidosauria > Squamata > Candoiidae > Candoia > Candoia aspera. Next base: position 180,140,226 of record NC_086153.1, read on the forward strand.
GGGACAGATGACAGAAGTTTCAAGACTGGAAAATGAATAGTCACATCACTACTGACTCAAAGAAAAAAAAAAGGATGAGAAGACACAGGATTCTAATTTTGGAACTACAGGTGTATTCAGTTGGTAGTGATGCAAAATGATGAAGCCCTGTCCTATTCCACTTGCACTGTGATGTCTCACACAAGTTTGAAAGTGGCAGAGTACGTACTGTGACATTGCAATACAGGCTTTGCCACTTGTCCCCCCATTCACCTCACCCCATGGATGCTCTGCTTGGGATCAACATATACTGAAGGCAGGGTGTTGTTAGACAGAGAAAATATTGCATGAATTGCTACCTAATTCTTTGCAATAAATCTACTCATCTGGAAACTCCTTGGGAAGGTAGAACAAGGGGAGACTTTGGACCCAGTACAGATATTTAATCACAATAGCCCTGGCTTTATGCTCATTGCTTTTATTTTTGCTCCTCTCTTTTGGCTACTGTCATCAATGTCTTGATTTCAGATCATGTCCTGGTTTGTACATAGTGGCAAGCCATATTTTTATTTTTCAAACTGGGACTAGTAGTTACATGAGACTTGAACACCAGATAAAATTCATGAATTGTTCATCAACAGCAAGTCCCAACTGGAAGCCATGCTATGTTACTGGTTTGTGAGTTTATTCAGAACATGAACCATCATTACATCTACATTTAGAAATATATTCTTGGTTTGCAACATACTGGCTCTAAGGGGCATGTGAAATCTGATCCTCAGGATTCCTTGTTTGAGACTTAGATCACACTTCATGCTAAGTTATAATATGATTTGTTTGGTTTTCCCTTAATATGTTATGTGAAATTAACCGACTGTGTTATTCAATAATCATGGTAAAATAATCCATATCTTAGGATAGTGGACTCCAGTCCTTAATGTTGGATTTTGTAATTCTGGAAGTTTTTTTTTTTACATATTTACTTTTGTTTTAGCCAATTTGAGTTCCTTGCTATCCTGGTACTGACTCTTCTTCACTCCTACCCCTGCGCCTAAAATTCCAAGTTACTTTTGAAAATATTTTTGATAAATATAATTTTAGAGAAACTGTATGAATAAAGAAGAAAAAAGAAGAAAAAGAGGTAGAAAAGTACAATGCAAGTGGAAAAAAAAGACCTAAGGGATTTACAAAAACCATATCAATTATTTTTTCAGTATATCATTAATTAATTGTAAGTAACAGTGTATTATATAATTTTGAAACCCTGAAAATTATCATTAAACTCTAAACAGAATTTAATGTCAGGAGCCATGGTGAGCCCAATATGAATCATAAAATGAAATGTAAACTATGAGAAATGTGTCCATATTGCTAATGGTCTGTTCTGATTTAAGAACTCCTGGTAAATATTTTCACATAGTAGTAAAGTATACTGATTCCTTCTCCTCCATTTTCAACAGTTTTGTTTCCAAACAGGATTTTCTTCCTCCTGATCTTAGGTTCACAACAATCCTCTGAGATGGTTAGTGGGGGGAAAGAGAGCAATTATCTAGCTGTGCTAGCTATGAATTATGGGACCTGAAGTGCAACAGAATTAGGCAATTACAGATTCAGGAAGGCAATGATTTATGGAAAAGTGATATATATGATATGGCAGGTGGAACTGAAGGGAGAAATTGCCAAGTCCAGACCTAAAAGCTGAACTCTACTTTCTGTAAGTATGGTTTACTGAGTAATAATTCATAGGAAGAACAACTGTGGGTCATGCTGATCACTGGCCTAAACTCCCATTAACCCTGGCCAATATTTCTATATTGGCTAGGGAGCATGGCAGCAGCAGCCAAACATCTGGCCCTGGGCTGGGAAAGATGCTTTGGAGGACTGGGATTCTATCACTGGAAACACTTGGAGCATGCATTGTGTGAAGTGCTAATGGCTTTTGATTGCTTATTTGTTTGTGTTTAATGTGTTGTCTAAAGCCCACCATTGTGACTTATTGAATAATGAATGACATATAAACTAATTGAGTGAAATGCTGTTAAGTAATGAAATGACTCCTTTTCTTATGGGTAGAAAGATTAAGATAATTCGCTTTGAATGAGTGCCTTTTGACACTGAATCTCAATGCTTCTGCAGTGTGGTAGGATCCCATGTCTTAGAAAAAAGTATTTTTCACCAAACTGTGTTGATATAAAACTTTTGACAGGGAGGGCTAGTTGGAATATACAGTGTTATACTGGTAGCACTATTATGCTGGTAAATGTTTTGTCTGCATGTAATTTCATTAATTTGTATTTTTCTTTGGATCTGTGCTTTTGCTTCTCTAAGCAGTAGCACTGAGTAGTCCCTAGAACTGGTTTTCATTCCATTTTTTTAAAAAATCTGGGGGTTACATTTCTTTTTCTTCATGACATTTACAGTATTTCTTTTATTAAAGTGTTCAACTTCTTTTTTAGATTTTTTTAAATCCCACCTTTATTTTTATAAATAACTCAAGGTGGCGAAGATACCTGATACTCCTTCCTCCTCCTATTTTCCCCACAACAACAACCTTGTGAGGTGAGTTGGGCTGAGAGAGAGTGACTGGCCCGAAGTCACCCAGGCGCCTTTCATGCCTAAGGTGGAACTAGAACTCACAGTCTCCTAGTTTCTAGCCTGGTGCCTTAACCACTAGGCCAAACTGGCTCTCACAAAAAACAAACAAAAATATGTTTTCCTTTCTTTAAATACAGCAGCCATGTTGTGACTGGCCATTCTCTCATACTGTAGCAGTCATTGATAGCAAGCTATGCACATCCATCATATCTCACTTAATTACAGTTCTACAAATTTGGAAAATAGATGCCTGGGAAAGTTTTTTGTACAGTCAGTCCATAATATCATTCTCCTCATTGCAGTTGTTAGGGTTGTCTTGTTGAAGTTTTCTTTCTGGGAATTATGTAGGATGACCAGATTTGGGTTGAAACAATCCAAACGATCCAAATGACCACTAGATGATTTCTCTTTCCTGCCATACGGTGATCATCTAGATGCCTGCAACCCAGATTTGGTAGCCCTAAACTGTGCTCCTTAGAGTTTCTAGAGAGAATGACATTGGGGGAGTTCACTTCTGGTGGTTCACGACTCAGACTATAGGCTGATCTCAGAAATTCTAAGGAAGGTCAGATCTGGCTTAGTACTCAGATAGGAAAAGATCAGGAAATTCTGGGGCTATTTGCTTTACTGGGAAGTTGAGCAATATATACAGATGAAGTCAATGGCAAACCACTTCAATCGTTTTGCCAAGAAAACAACATGGGTAAGTCCATGAAACATAAGGAGTTGAGCTTGATATGAAGGTTTTACCTCTTTACCTTTATGTGTTAAGACTGAACAGAGAGGGAGTATATACCGTACATTATTACAAGGACAGCTTGGTTAGTTTCTAATACTTTTAATTTAGACTTAAATATAATTTAATGGATGAGAAAATTTCATCAGTGGAAAGGGGAAAATAAATGGATTTTCCCCCAAATAATCAGTAGGCAGAAAATGAAGTGGGAAAAAGTATTTCCAGAAAAGGATTAGTCAGAAAAAAGAAAAAAAAGTCTATGGCATCATTTAGGATGTCAGATAATTGCTTTTCATCTTAAATAAAACTGGCAGGAAAACAGAAAGAAGTTAACTATACAGTCTTAAGTAAAGGTATTACTTTTCAAACTTTTGTTTGGTGCTCTGAGGCATTTATTTATTTATTTATTTATTTATTCATTCATTCATTCATTCATTCACTACTAGGACTCTATTGTAATGGAATATACGGTACAGGGATAGAAAATATCTCCACTATTGACTTGTTAGTTTTATCAATGTTTGTATTGATAAAGTACTGTCATTAAAATGAGCATGAACATTCTGTAATTAAGAACTGAGCTTTCAGACTTCCGGTGGGGACATGGTGGCCTGAACAGCTGTGCCCACAGGCTTAGTGGGCAGAACTGACAATGCAGCATTTTTCTTGGTCTCAGGCAGGATTTCCTGAAGCCTAGGAGTGTTTTTCTGGCAAAGGAAAACACTTGGAATCACATCATCTGTCCTCCGGATGGTGGCTTGCAGCCAGAAGATCGCAAACAGCATTCACGCTTGACTGGTGAGAGTAACCTGGGATGTCACAATTTTCCAAGCTGTGCTGTAGCCTTAAAGGGACATTAAGACTGGCCACCCCATTTCTAGATCACCCAATTTATATATATTTTTAAAGTATATGTACCCTAAGAGAGGCTTTCTACAGCAAGAAGAAGCAAGTTCTCTTGATGCTTATCATTATTTTTGGGATTAATTTTTCTTTAAAAAATCTTTCTAAGTTTTGGTTTGTTTTCCACCCAAATATTAAGGAGGATTGAGAGTAAATAATTGTCTCCCTGTTATTATTTTTGTACTAAATTTGAAGATATTAGCATTTTTCCACATGTTGAATTGGCTGTTTTGAACATTCAGTTTTCTGCTTCTACTTTCCCTGGGGAACTGTCTGTTTATCTTACTTTCACTTGTGTAAACACATTCTTTCATATCTTTGACTCTCACTGGTTAAGATCCTAGGGCACGCCATAATCTACTGCTTGAGACATGTCAGGGTATACCCAAGGTCTAAGGGAATTTTACTGTGTGAATGTGGAAATGCCAAGGCTGTTGTACAGCTGAGAGCAGTAAGTAATCAGGGGAGAAGGATCACAAGATGTGATTGCCAACACCTCTAAAGTGACTCAGCACATAATATTGGTTATACAAGTAGGATGAGCCAACAGTTCTGTGTTGGGGATAGTGTAAGTGGTGTTGAGTGTTATTGTGATGCTGTGAGTAGGAATTTGCTGTGTAAGAATTAGCTTGCAAAGTGCTGTAAATAGTAAAGACTGTAAATAGTTAAAGAAGAGGTCTTAAGCTGATTTTTTCCAGCTCCACTCGAGGATTATGGTGAAAGCACAGCTCTGACAAAACAGACTCTCTGACTTCCATTGAGATTTCAGACAGATTCTTTCTGATTCCTGCCAAGTTTTTATGCAAGGCATTCAGAACATTGTGGACAATATGAGCTTCAAAATGTGTCATCTGTTTGGGGATGTAGTGGATGAAATTGAGGAATTTAACAGCAACAGAATTGTCTCTTTGATATCTGTTGAAATGCTGGATGAGGATTGGATAGTTGAGTTGAAGAAATTAAAGGGAGAGATTGAGTTGCAAGCCATAACTGAAATTGATTTTCTGATGGGATGCTGTGGAAAAGAAGGGGCTATTATGCATGGGAAGTCTTTTGAAGAGAAGTTTGAGTTTTTGAGGGAGGCAGTTGGGCTGTTTGATTTTGTAAGAAAAAAGCTCTGTGTGTATTGTGGGGACATGTAAATGCTTTGGTCTATTTTGAAGTGGGATAAGGGTTTAATTATATTTGTTTGGATTGCTTTTAGGGTTTGGCTGATTTTATTTATCTTTAATGATTTGGATTAAGATTATTAAGGATATATATATATATACATATATATGTATGTATGTATGTATGTATGTATGTATATGTTTTGGGTTTAACAGATTAAGATTATTAAAATTGTTGTATTACCAAGTATAATGGAAGACAATTTATATGTTTTCTAGTCTGATCTTAATTGCAGTAGACAGGAATGTATAGAATAGTAGTAGAAAGGAAATAAATAAATTAATATATTAATATAAGGGGATGGAACAACTGTATTTTAATGATTTTTATAATGTGCCAATGGATTGACTTATAGAAATAATGTGATTTTGGTTTAATATAGAGTAAGGGATTGATTATGGAAAATTGTTGTATATTCTTGCTGTTAAAAGTCAGAAGTCACCTCTTTTTGTAATTCTAAAAAAAAAAAATTCTCTTGTGTTTCCACATTTTTCTAGTTTTTTCTTCTTTTTTTCTTTGTAGTGTTTTGTTTTTCTGTAGCTTTTATCTTTGCTTGAAACTGAATAAAAGTCTTTTTAAAAAGAACTGAGCCTTCAGTTTCAGGTGAAGAGTATAAGAGTATTCCAAATTCAGCTTGTTCTTCAAAAACCCAAGAAAGTGTATCTACCTAGTTATCATCTAGCTACAGTATCTATCATGTAGGTTTATTGACAATGACTAAAAAACTTCAAGAAAATGGAATATAGGGCTATCATATATAGGCTGCAATAATCCAAGCAACTACTAGATGGCAGCTTGTACATATGGAAAACTCTTTGCTGCCACCTAGTGGTAGTCTGGAATTTTTCAGCCCACCTATGGTAGATCTAATTGTAAAGGCTTTTTTTCAGCTTACATTTTATGATGACTTTCATAAATTGAAGCCCATGCACTCACAGAATACTTTCGTCTTCCAGGTCAATGATGAACGGGACATGGATGCATCCAATAGACATTCAATAGGAGGAGCTTCCTCAGTTATTTCATGGAGATGCCCCTGATTAATTTTAACTTGATGCAACCCTGAAGTAACACTGCATGTGCAGAAACCATTTAAAGCTGTAGAAACATATGCTGAAAGTTATATTTTGATTGAACTCCTGAGCCCCAGCCTAGCCAGAGTAAAGCATTATAAAGCATCTGTTGTTTCAATGAAGAGTTATGTAAGTGCTCACATCTCCCAGTGAAATGAATAATACTTGGTTTACATCTGCAGACTCCTGAAGCAGTTGAATGGATTTGATCATTTCAGGTTAAGGCTGGGAGAATGACTTGTTTGAATTGTTAACGCTAAGGAGAATAGTTTTGCTATTCTACCACTTTCATGCTTCTACATGCATTGAGTCAGTCACAGACTTCAGAACTTTCCTGCCAGGAAGAAAGTGAATACAATGAAGAGCTGAGTTTCCTTCTGACTTTGGCTGGCCCAGGGATTCATTTCATATGAATAATGGTAAGACAAATATACCTTATCTGGCTGTGGAGCTTTTAATTGCCTCACCAAGTGAACATATGCCGGAAACAGCAAGGAATAAATTGAAGGGAGGGGCATTTCTTACTGTTCTGTTTTAGATATTTTGGAAGATTTGTGGTAGATAATTAGAAAGGGAAAACCTGACTAGGTGGGGTGGGGAGAATCTAATACAAATCCATCAAAACCAAAGAAATGAAATAAAATAATAAAATAAAATAGTCTCAAAAGAATTTCTGGTGGAAGGGTGCCTAGATAACAGGCCCACTTCTGAGATATTGAGGAGCTTCTGAGCAATGTAAAAATAATATTTTATTTTGGACACAGTTAATCTTTTTCAGAAAAAAAAAAGGCCAAATCTGCCACATTCTGAAGCTAGATTAAGACACAAGGGCCAGCCAGGAAAAAGGTAGAAGAAATACTGGAGCTCTTTCCCTCTACTGCAGAACAGCCTATCCCAACCCAACATGTGGGGGATGTGATATACTACAATTCTCAGAATTTCCCTACTTGGCCTCTGTTCATGGTGGCTGAGAATTATGGGAACTGAAGTCCACCAGTGTGCCGGGTTGGACCCAGTATGTTTTATGTCTTTATGCTTTAGGAGGAAAATATCTTAGTTACATGTTCAGATCAAGCAAAGGTTGGCTACATACAGCAATCAGCACTTCTTTACAAATGATTCCAATGGGTGGTGACTACTGAAATATGGTATTTCTTACTGCCCCACTTACTTTTCTAACTCTCACTAAAAGTGACCAGCTAAAACCCTAGGAGTAATTTCTGCAAATGTGATTGCTCACTGGGAGGAAAACAGACCCATATTTAGTTATAACTGTTTTAATCAATTTTCCATGGTTAAAAAGAAATCCACAAAGGAGAGGATTAGCTTTCTTGTTTTGCGTATGTTTCCTAAAATTTATAATGCCTGAGAAGGAGAATCTGAATGAAAGATTGTGCTCTATGAGGTTAAAAATGTGCCTTACACTATCCTCTGTGGAGATGTTTCAGAAAGGAAGAGAAGGAAAAAGACATGTATGTTTTGTATTCCCCCTGTTCAGGGCCACACCTCAGACCTGAACCTGAGCTCTTTGGTGCTTTAAATAAAAGTGGGGGAAAGATTTAGAATGAGGAGAAGGAGAAGGAGAAGGAGAAGACCACCTTTATTATCTCCATTTGAAAACTGTTCTCCCCCAGCCTCTAATAAAATTAAAAAGTTCCTGGCCCAGGTTCTCTCAGAGCTAATATCTCTGAGATTCAAAAATGTGGATCATCTGTAGATGGCAGCAAAGAGACACAGAAAATTAATAATATATTTTACCCCTAAGTTTTGTCCTGGACAAAACCTTAAAGGTTGAAGTGTATTGAGCCACTTTGTTCAGAGGCTCCCCCTGTTCCTTAAATTAAGGCTACAACATCTGGGCTGTAAAAATGGGGACAGCCACTTAATGGCAGCAAAGCATTATGGCGCTCTGTTTCTCAGCGGCCACCTGGAATCTTGCAGGCCATCTATGGTAGCCTTGCTTAAATTAGCGTAGGCTTCTCTTTAGTCTGCTGCATGGACTGCAAAGACTAAGTGGTATTTCTAGGAAAGTTCTAAACCACAGAACTTTTTGCTTTCTTGGTCCTCCATCTTACCATCACTGATAATATTTCATCTGTAGGGGTTCAGGAATAAATTTACACTGTATAGCTTCTTAAAAGAAACGATGTCTATCAAAGCCTAACGTACTAATGGAGCCCAACCAAGTGCTAAGGACTGATAAGGATTAACCTGCTGTGCAAATGTAGCATGTAGGACAAAGCATTTTGATGTGGCTATCAGAGAGGAAATGAAGTATGATGTCACATTGCGCTTTGATAAAAGCAAAAGATTTTGTTTATGAGAAAGGAGGTTCAGATGTAGTGTATTTTGGTTATACTTGTTTTTTCCATCTCACTTCTTCCCCTCCCCTCTGCTGCTCTTATTAGGTCTTCTAATAACTGCAAATAATAGGTATGCCATTACTGTATTTATACGTGTATATGAGGGGAGCTCAGTTAAGTCTAACAGATTTGACAGTGGTTTCAAATTCCATTTTAAGTCTCCTTGGACAGCATCTCCTATTTCATTCCTATAGATTGCAAGTATCACCCTGCATCCTAATTTCCTCTCCTCACTCGGAAGGACCCCTTTTCAATGTATGAACATTCTTGAGATGAAATCATTAAAATCATTTCTTGTTTTTTTAAACACTGTATTAAAGCTCTTTTCCCTGTGACCTAGATCTGTTCCTTTCAGATGGCAAGTGTGATGGAATGTCTAACAGACTCTGGGAAAGCAGAAGAGGAAAAAAGACTGTTGCAAAAAAGACAGCTTATTTTAGCTTAGTTTGCTTAGCTTAGCTTAGTTTAGTTTAGCATGAGAAACAGACTCAAGGCAACTCCACCTTAATTATGCTAGATATAAGTTGATCTGGAGAATTGCTTTGACCAGCTTTCAAGGTTCTGTTACATTACTATTAGCAATAAATATTTTTCCAGAAATCCAAATAGTTCTTGAATTAGCCAGCCTTGCAGGGCTTGATGGCACGTTGTCTCAAACTGCCTTAAAAGACCTGCACTCATTAGAAGCTAGTGGAACACGATCAGTCCAATCTGAACCAAAAACATAAGTGGTCCTATCATTCAATGTATAGAGAAATCAGCCCTAGACATCAAACACTGGATAGCAGTGAGCAACAGATATACTGAAAGACTAAACTGGGTGTGACCTGAAACCAGCCTGCTTATCTCAAGGTAGGGTGGAAAAGTATTCCCATTAGGTAGGGTTCTAGTGCGACTGCAGTGAGGGTCTCTGTGTGGAGATGGAGAGGTTCCTGTCTTGTATTTTGTGTCCGGCAGCAAACATCTTTGGCTGCAATGTGCCAAAGGGTAACTGTCAAGAAGATGATTGTTTGTTGGAAATAGACACCATTGTGCAAAACTGTGTCAGTGCCTCAAAATTGGAGTAATCTCCTATAGCACAAAGGCCAAAGGAGACACTACCTTGAATAAAGATGCTGATAACGAAACCGATACTTGGCTGAAATCCGAACACAGCTGAATTATGTACGTGGGATCAACACCCTTAAATTCCTTGTTTCACAGATCTTTCCCTATTTGTCCATGTGCTGTGCACCATGAGCCCAAGTTTGTGGTATAATGTGTGGATTTACAACTATTTTGGAATCTTCAGTTCTGATCTAGAGTCACAAAACCACTGGAAATTTATGGTGGGTAACTGCAAGTTTAGTTTGCACCCAGCGCGCTCCTCATCAATCCCTATATCCAGATCAGAGCAAGCACACAGAGAAGCACACACAACAGGCAAGAGATAAAAAGGGCAGAGGAATTAGTAACAATAATCTACGTTCTCTATATCGAAAAGGACAGAAACTACCAAAGTCATGGGAAAAATACTATGGATAATTAGTGGTAGGTTATTCCAGCTTTAACCCTTTTAATGTACATAGCAATCACAGAATAGAGGTAGAAAGAAAGACACCAGGTGATCCCTCCTCTATTCTGCACCACAAAGGAAACAAATTGGTAGATGGGGAAGAAGTACCAAACAAAACTTGACGTTTTAGTCATGGGTTTAATTTTGTTAATGCCATTGTTAGCTGCATCACTTTTTTATGGCTGGAAGACAGGGTCATGCAAATCGCTATTCTGCAAAATGCACGGATGGTGTAATTCAATGGAAAAAGCACTTTCTTCAAACCTTATTTTTCACTCTGGACAAAAATAGTGACAACAGCAGCATGTGTTGGACTTTTTCCCCCCTCCCACTGTGACAAGTGTGAGATCCAGAGACTTCTTTTTTTTTTTTCCATGCTACTTCTTCTATATCCTTCCTCCTTAAATAACCCCCTTTCACAAGCCATACACTTGTAAAAGGAAAGTCGTTAAGTGGGGAGAAGAAAGAAAGTGGGCAGGCTCTTGATTACTACCAGAGGGAACCAAGAGTGAGCAACAGCAAGGGTAGGTGTGAGGTTTACTAAGGGACCAGCTTCAAATTGAGTGGATTCATTGTATTAGAAACATGTCCAGTGAATACACTTCAAAGGGGATAACACCGCAGCTTTAATTCCTATAGGAGTTTTGTTTTATTTATTTATTTATTTTTAATCTCAACACAGACAGTTTTCATTTTATGATTGGAGAAGAATAAGTTTTTCTGAAGAGTGATATTGCACCAGTGCCACTCCCCCCCCCCCTTCTTCATAGCTCTTATGTTTTAATCCTTAAAACTGCTTTAGGGACTGTGAAAATTAATAGGCATTTAAATTGATGTGCTATTTTAAAAATAGCAAAAGAACAGTATAACCTGTCTTAGTATACAAGCATTTGCATCTGTGTCTGTATTGCTCCTCATAAATATGCACAATTTTAAGAGAGTTGTTAAAGAGAATCAAAGGGGAAACCAATAATCACAGCACCTAATCCCCATCCAGTTGAATTCAGTGGGGCTTACTCCAAATCTGTTTGCAAAAGATTGCATACTATGGGCTGATTCAAATGACCAGTTTGACCCAGGATGACCATTTCTTAATAATGGAAGAGGAAAGTGATTGGAATGGGGAACCTAAAGGGTAGTGTCTAAAAAGGTGCTAAATTATGCAGGAGTTGACCATATTCTTGACAAAGAATATAGATTTACAATCAAAAGATGTAGTGTTCCTCATCAGAAACACAAATATATGGTTCCAACTATTCAGTAGTTTCCAGAATTGATTAATATAGGTTATCCATGGATGACTGTAATGAATCATGGCCTCAATTTATTGATATAATGTATGTCTGTAAATATACGGTTTGTATGTTTGTATATTTCTTCTTCTTTTTTTCCTTCCTTTACAATTTTGTGTACTCTTTTTCTTTTTTGTGTTTAGTTAATTTAAAAAAAAAGCTAAAAAAGGGGGCCAAACTAAAAAAGAAAATGCTGAGCAGGATATCCGTATTTGCAGCAAAGTTGAGACTGCCAGGGGAAGATTTCTGGATCAATGACACATATCACAATGCGAAGTATTAAAAATCAAGGTAGAGGAAAAGTCTTTAACATCAATGGTTTTTGAATTGATCTTCCACTGTGCTTTTGAAAGATGTAATGTAAATTCTGTTGCTGTACCACATCTTTCTTGAAGCTTAAAATGTCACTGCAGTGTTTAATGGAGCCATATACATTTCTGCTCTGAATGAAACAAATGATGTACATGTAATCTCTGATATCCCATTCTCAAAAATGCTCCCAGCACCCTGTGCTCTCCACTTTCCAAGTCCACACTAAGGCTCAGCTCTCTGTTAGAGAAATTAGTTGGGCAACTCTTCTGTCTCCAAAATAGCAATGGGAATCAGCCTTCCATGTTAAAATCTAATGCTGTCTGTCTCTGAAATGATCTTCTTACAATGAAGTGTGTCTATGTGCAGTTATGTATTGGCTCATTCAGTGTAGAATGTGAGTCCCTACTTTGAGAAGGTCACCTTGAAACAACAACAACTCAAAAAGACATGCAAGTATGCTACTCTCACTAGAAGATGTATAACCTGTTATTTTTTTACCTTTTACCTCTTTTACCTCTTTAAATATAACATGCCCAAAAGTATTCACCCAAAACCACAATCAGTTTGTATGTTGGGGGTAGAGGAATCCATTGTATGATTGCTTTTCCCTCCTTCCAGTTGCATTCATACTGAAGATTCAGTCCCAACAACCAAAGGATTAATACTGTATTATTAGTTGTATTATTCTGAATTATCACTGAAGACTCCAATGTTTTCTTACATATGGGGAGGTCTCTATTCTGCTGATCAGTCAGTCTGCCTGTCTCTCTGTCTCTCTCTGTCCTCATATATTGTCTCCTCAAAATTTTAACAAAAAGGAAAACATGATCATGAAAAATTCCTGAAAACTGATATTAGATTTAGCTCTCTGAACTTCATTCTCACCAAGAGGTGGAGAGGAATTTTGGAGAGCCTTTTCTCAGCACTGTTATTCACACTGACACTTTGGTCAACAAAGATTATTAAGGCACTTTTGAGAGGGAGCTGTACATTATTTGCTGAAAGGATTATTTTTGGTTCTATCCAAATGATGATCAGCTATTTTAAACTTCCATTCCTATGCATGCTTTATGTGCCTGTGGTTTTGATTCTCCTTCACATATCCCTGAACCAGATGGATCATCTAAATCCCTTTCTATCTGGTTTCCAATCAGTTTTGGTACCAAAACTATCTTGGTGGCCCTAATGAATTATTTGCACGAGAGATTTGAGAGGACACAATTATAGCACTTTACAATCACACACACACACACACACACACACACTATACTGCTCAAAAGAAGGTCATGCTTTCTCTGACATCACATTTCTCCCAGGGCATTTGGGAAGCATGGCCAGCTTTGGAGAACTTCTCATTAAAATGCCATAAAAGAAATACATCGAATTATTCTCTTCTAAAAAAATTGAAAAGCTTTTTAAAAAAAAAAAATCAACCCAGGTTTAGAAGAAATGGATAAGTGGAGTTGTTTCACACAATTCTGTTATTTCTCCATCATTCTAAGTTCAGGTGATAAGCACAAAGGTATTTTTGTTTGTGGGCCCAAATCAGTTGTGTGTCCTCTTCAGGCCTTATTACCATTTTGTGAGAATTGATTGGTGCTAATGAAAACATTGTCTGATTGCATTCTGTTATTATGCCAATAACACTAAGCTTCTGAATTGCACCTCTATGTTATTGTTGTGTTTAAGATATTTCTCAAAATAAATTAATGTGATCCTCCCATGTACAGATGGATTCTGAAATTTCTCTTCCTGTTTATTTGAGATTGGTTTTTATAGGATATATGATACACATATAGGATATCTTACAAAATAAGATAAGCTTGGAAGATGAAAAGATAAGCTTGGCTATACTGTATATGATGATGATATAATTGACATCAACCTGTCCCACCTGATCATGCAGAGAGGGCATGCTACGGACCCCATCGGTAAGAGAATCTTGTTTGGCAGGGTCCCGGAGGCAGGCCTTCTCTGCAGTGGCGCCCGCCCTCTGGAACATTCTGCCCCCAGAGGTGAGACAGGCCCCCTCGCTCCCGGCCTTCCAGAAGAACTTGAAGACCTGGCTCTGCTGCCTCACCTGGGGTGGGAAGGGGAGTAGTTCTTCCTGGGGCTGTGTCCTAACAGTCAGGAACCACGCTGAGACAAGGAGTAGGTCTCTAGTGTTTTTTACTGCTACATTAGACAGAAAATCCTAACAAACTGAAGAAGCGTGGGAAAAACCCAGACAGATAAACCCCCAAAGTCAAGGTGGGTCTGATCTGTGTCTCTTTGAATGGCTGCTTAACTCCTCAGTACTACGCATGCGTTTTCCCCCCTGGATAGAGGCCCCTTCTTGCTCACCATCAGTACTCATGACAGGCTGGCTGGTGCCGTAGAGCCCTCCTCACTGAATTAGATCTTATCACCACTTGGATTTTATACTTATTTTTATCTTCTATTTATATTACTTTCTATTTATATTTTTATCTTCTATTTGTATTTGCATTTTTGTAAGTTCACAGTTTTAATGTTAGCTTTACTGTAAACTGTCCAGGGTCCCTCTTTTGGGAGGAGATGGGCAGTGATAAAATTTGAAAAATAAAACAAACAAACAAACAAACATTTTGTTTTGTGATATTGTTATGAAGGACTTGTTAAATTTTCTTTAATGACCGTGGGTGCTTTATTTGTATTATTACACCATGTTATTGTTAACTTCTGAGAATCTGGTTCAACTGCAGCAATATGCAAATCTAAAAAAGAAAGATATGTTTGCCTTGCAAATATAAAAAGCTTGACACCCTTCCCCTTTTTGCTGGTTTTTGAACTCTTTTTTCTGCCTGTGGTCAACGTGGAGTCTTTTAATTTACATCAGTAGTATGGGTAAATAAATTCCTCATTGACAAAATAAAACCTTGACTCTCTTTCCAGAGGATGGCAGCCCAGATTCATAAAACTTTAGATAGTTTGCTCTTCTCCCTGCCCCACTTCATGCCATTATCGGTTAATAATAAAAATAATAATCCTATCTCCATAAGGCTCAGAACCTCGGGATTTGCCAGCTCTCTCTGGAACAATCACTCAGCTTCACAACCAATCAGGTGTCATCAGCCAGCACTCAGTTCTCGCTATATTCAATATGGAAATTACTTCTTTTTTTATCACATTAATTACATGTCAAACTGAATTGCTTTTTATTAGTCTGTGCAAATAATCAGGTGGTGACTGAATCTGAGGAACATATTTATAGAAGCAGCGTAAGTGAATGGCTATGGCTCTGTGTGTGTGTGTGTGTGTGTGTAATAAATGCAACATGACCTGAACTGATAATGACTCTATCTGTTTCAGAAAGTGAGTATGTTATTCTCTTTGGTTTATCTGGCTAAGAAAGATGGTGCAATGTCACTTTGTTTATTAGTACATCAGCATTCAGCAGGGAGGCTGATAAATAAGGAATCATTGACAGAATCTGAGGGAGTTTGGGGGTGGAGAGAGAGACTGAATGACAGAGAGGTTGGAGGAAACGTGTCTTGGTTGAAGCAGAAGGAATTAAGCCATTCGTGAGGCAGGCCCAGATGTATTGGATGGGAAAGAAAAAAGGAAAACCAGTAAAGAAAAAGGCCTTTGCAGAAGACCAGCAAATAACTAAATAAATAATGGGGCTGCTTCAAAGCCCTGCGTAAGAAGGAAGATATATCACCCACTCACCCACCACATCATTTCCCTCTCCCAAATAATCATCCTAGGGTGTTTTAAGACGGAGACTGGATGAGGCCTGGGGTGAGAAACCTGGCCATCCAATGGCATCCTTGGGTTAGGGGGAAAGGGAGGGGGGTTCAGACTGACCAGAGCAGCATCTTCTTCATGAGTCGTGAAATTTCATGCATGCATCAAACAGGGGGAGCGGGGAGCTTACAGCACACTGCTGTAATACTGAGATCCCATGGACACTGCTGTACCATTACATACATAATCCACAAGGTTAATGGCCACCACTAAAGGGTGCCCCCCCCCCTTTTTCTTTTCTTCTTAAGGAAAGAAAGATGTTGGCAATAACTCCCAGTGGGATGTTTCTGGCCATTGTTTTATTCCTTACTTCTCCATCTGCATACAACCACCACCTTTTTCTTGCTGTTGTATTGATGGCATGAGAGCCCCAGTGAAAACCACAAGGATGGATTTATTTCCTTTCTCTCCTCCAACCAGATGCACTTTTGTTCTTCCATCTCAGTAACAAGCTGCACTGGAATATGGTTGCAAGAGTTTTTTCAAGGGCAAGAGGAAGTTATAGATGTCTGAAGGTGTAGAAAAGATAATTTTGAGGATAGGGGAGATGGGAGGATTGGTAGGTTTCTCTTTTGTGAGTGTTTCTGTTTTGATCCAGAGATGAATTATAGGACAGATAAAAATTAGGATTTATTTTAGATGCTATTCGAATGATTGAAAGCACAGTTTTGGTAGATCTCTTGATGGGTTCTTTGTATTCCCATTAAGCTTGATGGTTTAATTTTCAGAATGCCTATTTAACCATTTGTAAACCTCAGCTGGGAGGTAGTTGCTTAGAATGCTACATAACATCCATGGGCATCCTCAGGGCAGAGTCAAAATCTGCAAATGGCGGGTGTGACATCACAATCAATGCCTCATCTCTTTTGTATGGAGTACAATGTCAACACATGTATAAATGAGGTGGTGCTTCAACTGCAGCATTAGATTACAAGAGCACAGCAAAGGAAATGAGTCTTTCACATGTTTCTCTGTACTATTATGTACTTAAATGTGCTTGCTACAAAAAGATCATATGTGGAACGGAGCAGGATAACACCTTGGCAAACAGATCACACAGTTGTTTCTTCAGTGCAGGCAACCACTTGCCAATTAACTGTCAGGTAAAATTCAGAATAATGATCAGAACCCACATAGCCTAAAATTGCTTTGGCCCAGGTTTCTTAGAAAGCATATTTGCAAATCAGATCCTAAATTAGACTTCTCCTTATATGAAACAAGAACTTGGCACCAGAAGCACCGATGATTGTCAAAAACATTGGCAGCTACATGGCAAATTCTTGGGGATTTGAGGATTTTACTTCCAATAGAAGTTCAATGAAACCTGATCAGGGTGTATGAACTATATATTGATATGGCAAAAAATTGAAAAACATAAGCCAGTCATGGTTAATTTAGTCTATGGTTGGTGGTTCTGCCCACTGCAGAAGTAAATTGCTGCTTTTAATCCACAAGAAATACAGGAAACATCAGCCTAATACTGTTATTTCCTAAATACCACACTTCTCAGTTGCTTTCAGGCAATACAACTCCATCAGGTTGACCAAAAATATTAAAATATAGTTAAATTCTCTTTTTCTGTTTGTCTGATCATTTGTGGTACATATCAACACATTATCATCATCATCTCTGCAGTATGAAAGCCTCTTCACTGAAGATTATGGAAGTAATCAACCATTGCAGGTTGGTAGATAGATATTTTTTGACTCCCTGGTCTAGGGGTGAAAGACAGTCATTCCCCCCAGTCAGCTAGAGCCATCCAAAAATATGTTGATCAATTTCAGGAAGTGGAAAATCACCTAGTGATCACTTTCAAAACCTACTGTTAGAGTAACAATAACATTTCCTTGTGATTCTGTATGTTTGAATGTTGTATCTGTGAATGAGTGTGCACACACATACATCTGTATATATTTTAGAAGAACCACAAAGCCACCACATAAGTAAATTCTGTTAATTTATTCAGAACAAATATATTAACATAAAACTGTCCAAGTAGTGAGCAACTATTATGAATTATTGTACCATACTTTGCTGTAGTATTATTTATTTTTGTCAACAAAGAGTATGGTTGTGACATCACATATCATCATTGCCACATATGGGAAGATTCAGTGTGGGACAGTGGCTCAGGTGTTGGATTAAGTTCTGGATGAAAACTCAGGGGATGATTCTGGTCTAGTCAGTATCAGCAAAGCTTATTATTGTTATTGTTAGCTCTGGAAACATTTGGAGGTGGAAATGCCATGTAAACTGCCTTGAGCTTCTAAATGAAAATGAAAATGAAAATGAAAATGAATCAAATCAAACCAATCATAGCCTAAACCCAGCCTTTTAGTACTTGTTGTAATAGTGAGAGGGATGCACACAGCTCTACTTTCCTCTAGAGCTTACTTTCCTCTGGTGACCAACTACAATCTTCCTATGTATTATATTATTATGGGAATGTGGGATGCTGATTCGATGATTTCAACTGCTCCAGAGAATTGAGTCAGTTCAATTTTCTGAAACGGTTAAGAAACAATGGCTTTTGTGCAAGCAAAGGAAAATAATTGATGGTTTCATTGATATTTTCAGTTCAATTTGTAGATTCAATCCAATTTTATTTAGGGAATAAAATTATTAAAATTGCCTGTAGAGTGATACTTCCCTCTTTATCTATCATCTATATATCTATTTCTCTATCTATCTATCTATCTATCTATCTATCTATCTCCATCCATCCATCCATCCATCCATCCATCTATCCATCCATCCATCCATCCATTCATCCAGAGGATAGCTAATATGGTTATACTATTATTATACAAATGCTACATGTAAATATGAATTCATAAAAGATATTAATTAGATTCAAATGTGCATGCTGATATAACCAGCTGCATTTTATTGTCTTGGCACAGTTATATAACCAGAAGAAGATGGGTTTTTCAACAGGATGGAATTTCCTTCCTTGTCTTTTAATATATTTTTTTCACATAAAAGAAAAAAAATGCACTTTATGTGCCAACTTCAAATATCTAATACTAAATTCAGTGGAATTTCTACAGCATTTAGGTGGAATGTCAAACAGTGAACACTTAACACTTTACAGCTTCCTAAGGATGTGATGCTTCAATCAAATGTGAAAGGTGTGGTGCATCACTGTGATGCAATCTCTGCCTCTTTCATACCTGTATGCATTGCTGAAATGCTGCTTTTGTCATTGCCCCACCTTGACCCCACCTATGACTTGGAGATACTTTAATAGTCCAATCTTGAAAAATTTGGTATTCCTGACTTCCAGGGAAGAAATGGGGAACTGAAGATGGCTCTGCTAAAAATGGAGGCAACCACCACATTAGAACAGCCAACAAGTAGACTCCAGGCAGTTGCTCCTCATGAGGAGATGACAAGACAGAGGTCTCTGGCTGGTTTAGACCTCTGGGAGATGAGGGAAGAGCCATCTTGCTCAAACCATGGTTGGCGCCTTCAAAAGGACACTGGGTTCACATACTTCTTTTTCTAAGCACTTTCAGAAATTGCTTGTTAATTAAACTGCTTTTCAGCTATTAGGAACCTTTGAATTGATAAGTCCTGGGTGAGTTTCCTTCAATCTTTAGTGAAATATGTTTTAAATACAAATTTAAGGAATTAAAAAAATACTTTCTTTTGGAATAAACAGCAAAAGGGTGATTAGAACTTTGATTTTGGAAAGTTACAAATGGACTAAGGGTCCAGATGGATTTGAAATAAGACTTTGGAATTAATTGTAAAAATCCTTTCTATAGGAAAATGCTTTTGCTTTTAATTATCTTCATATATATATATTGATATTGATATTGATATAGATATAGATATGGTAGGATGAGACTTTGAAGGTTGGACACTAGAGGGAACCAGAAGGAACTAAAGATTATAATTAAAGGAGAAGAACATTTAAATTTGACTTACTAATATAGAATGAAGCAAAATATTTTACCATTGGACATATTGGAGAATATTTTTAAACAATGAACCCAGAAGTTATTTTTAAGAGTGTCCTCTATAGACAGACTGTGTTTAAAAGATGTTATGAAAGAGAACAAGTTTTACTGAACCAGATTGAGACTGATCTGAAAGTGGATTTAAAAATGCAGGCTACAAGAACAATATGGAAAAATATGCCACACTACACATATAAAAAAAAAAAACCTGGTTGATGTCTTAATAATTAAAGGGGATAAAAAAAAAGCATACCAGGAGAGTGACCTGGATAATTTTCCTATATTGGATTTATAAAAGAGGCTTGTTAAAGCTTTGAAGAATTTTGTGAGAAGGGACAAGGAAAAAATGAAAAGAAATCAAGTTCTAGGTCATCATTTGAAGTGGCTAAAGATCAAGCTTGTTCTTTATATTCTTTTATTTTTTTTAGTTTGCATTACTTTTAATCTTCGTAATTTTTAATAAAGAAAGAAAATGAATTGATTTGAATAGATTGCCTTCTGCACTCGTTAACAGTTTTTGTTAGCCTCCTTGAAGAATTGTTGATTGAAATCCAAATTGAAGATGTTTGGTTCTTTAAAAACCTTCATCCTTGCATGCAAAAAAAAAGGGGGGGTTGGAAGGTTAAAACAATCATCCTTTGGTCCCAATTATCCTGTTCCCTGCAGCCTCCTGATCTTGCACCTTTTCTTCCTTTATTGGGGTTGGTGGGGGGGGGGGGCTTTCCAGGACAAAAACTAGATTTGCCCAATTTGTCCATAACCATACCCAAGGGTTAGGGTTACACTTCCAGTTTCTTAAATTTCCATTCCATGTAATCTGTCTTTAGAAGACTCTTTCTAGATACAAGTACATGTGTATTTTTACATGTGCTTATAGAAATAGATCTGAATCATATTTAAATATTTATAAACTGTTGCTTTTACATCAAGGTTGTTTCTATGCCACCTTTCTGAGATGCGAAACGTCTTACAGAAATAAACCATCAAAACTAATTAAACCACAGTTAAACCACTAATTAAACAGTTAAACCACAGTTAAACCACTAATTAAAATGCCTGTGAAAATAACACGAAATAATCAAAGATTTTTCCTGAAAACTAGCAAGAAGGGTGACTGTATTGTGGAGGAATAAATTATAACCACAGCTTTGGCCTTTAATTTGTCTGTAACTAGTCTTACCTTGTAAGGGGCAGAATTGTGGATCAGAAGAGAAAAGCTACTGTGAAGGAGAAGGGTGATGTAGAAATAGACATTTCTGTACATGGAAATAAAACTGTCCTCTAAAGTATTCAATAATATCTTCAGGGAATAAGGAAGGATTGCACTGTTATGGCAGTAGTTACCTGGCCTGCAAGGACAGCATATTGCGGATTTTTGAAAGGTCTTAACATGGTGACTGTAACATGTAAATTAACCCACAGAGGAACATTTACCAAATGGTAAAAAATGTTACCAGCTGCTCTCCAGCCTCTGAGGGCTTTCCCTGTTTTTCTATGTTCCAGATATGACAAAAACAATTCAAATTCAGTTATGGTTAACTCCATTTAGACCAAAAAGGTTCCACTCCTGCTGTCAGTAGTGTGACAAGATTAGGCATTACAGTGTTCCCCTGATGTTTGGGATATAAGCATCTCTAAGGTTCAAAAATCCCATTCTTGTGTTTGCAGTGTTTGAAAGCAGTCCAGTTCTGATCAGAAGCCAAAAGAGACTAGGCCTCACATCCAACTTATATTTTAACCAGGCCAATAAAAGCTTTTCCTTCATTTTATAGAATTATTTTGGTCTCTTCTTTGAGCCCAAATCAGCCATCTCACAATGGCAGGGATGGGATCTTAATACAGCAGTTGAGGATAATTTATACTACTATGCTTTCCACTGAGTGAGCTTCATGGTCAACAACAGCACAGCTTTCCCAGATTTTCTCAATTTTGATATTCATGAGGCTAGATAGCATTCTCATCCTGTTGGGACAAATGGATCCATGACATATTCTTGGGATACATTCAAGGCCAGCTGTGTATCCTTCCAGTTATTATTATCTTGCATCTCAAAGGGGCAAAGGTTTTTGCAATGCAGTACATTCCAGGTGACCTTGTTTGTCTCCCCAAAGCAGTAACCATAATTTCTTTTATACGTAAGTTGCAGCAAAGAGACAGACAGAATGGTGATGATTTATCTATTAAAATATAGCCCTCAGTTTTTGTCCCAGCAGTAACTTAATGCTGTCTGGGTCTCATAAATATCAACAGGAATTGTGGGGCTGTGGTCCAAAATTATCTGGAAGACACCAGATAGAAACCACTAGTATAGAATATGAGAATTCCAAGATAATAAAATCAATAGCTTTGGATATTTCGTAACAGGAGAAAATATATGACAATTCAACGGGTTGTCTATTGTATTTAAAATCTAAAATTATTTAGAGATGAGGTAACTTGGGTTTTCCAAAGGTATTTTTTGTTTTTCTTTGGAATAATCTTCATAATATTCTAGCTGCAGCACAAGGATGCCCCAGGAATCATTTTCAAATGGCATGTCCTCATGACACTGTCTTCATCTCATCCCCAGGCTGCAGGAGGTTTAAAGTCATCTCTAGATGTTCTTGTTTTAAAGTAGTGTTTTCCCTCTGCTGCCCTTTCTTTTTTTTTGCTGTGGAAACCATGTAGGATACTTCATCTATTATGTGTTTGAGGATGCAGTCAGGGAGTCAGATCTGTCTGCTCCAGTTGGGCACAAGGCCCTTGCCATCTGATTGCCCGGCCCTGCCCTCCATAGTCATTTTGGGTTGGGTTGCAGTAAAGACTGGACTCTGGCTTCCACAGATGCATTTGCCCATGTAAAGACTCACCAGTGTTTTGTCAAGCATTAGCAGTGCTCTTTAGAAAGAGTGCTAGGCATGTTTTCTAAAAGCAGGCCTAGGGGTCTCCTGAGAGATAGCTAGTTCTGTGCTGCACCGATTATTGAATTGGAAAAGAGAGCTGGCTTCTGCCAGCTGTGTGTTACCCGTTCAATCACCATTGAGTTAGTTACAAATTTTCTGACAGGTTTTTACTGGGGGCCAGGGTAGAGATTGATTTTGCCTACTCCTATGCCATTTTGCCTATTCCATGGGCTACCTTCAGGTGCTTCCGCCTATCACCATTCATTGCCAGCACTGCCATTCCCTTGCAGCAGTAGGTGAAATTGAGATTGCTGACTATTGCTGTTCCCTGCTTGACCCTGAACCCCTCATCCACACCTGTACACCTGGCAGGTCACAGGTATGGATGAGGGCCAGAGACGGAGGCAGGCAGGAGTGCCCCCAAGGTCCTCACAACACATCCTCTATGCCTCAGTCTATTTCTAAATAAGGGCCTAGTGCTCTTCTGAAAGAGCATTGAATTTGTAGCCAAAAATTGCCTGGATGATAGGGAGGCAGAGCACCTCCATGCTTGCAACCTGTTATTTGAGCAACTTTACAGATACCTAAAGCACCCATCTACACTGGTCCGGCTCTGCCCCACAACACATTAAAAAGAGTGATGGGGGTTATCTTTCTCACCAGCAAGCGATGCTCAGAGAGGGAGGAAATGCAGCCAGGAGAATACATCAAATACTTTTCTTAACTTGTCCCACACTAGAACTGCAAGGTCAGTTACTGAAGGCTTGTTTATCAGGACATGGCACTGTAGACTGACGATACTGACAACTCAAGAACAGAAAGAATGCACATTAATGTGGCCATGAGAAAGATCCTCTAAGTCATGCATGGCTATGTTAAAAATGGCATTAGCTGAGATAAGATCCTGAAATAAGTACTCAAAATGTTAGCTGATTGCAGGGAGATAAAAATTTGAAGCGGGGCTTGTAATGTCTGTTGCTAGGGGAAACCATATCACAGCCATGTTTTCAGAGTAATTCTCTTCTGTTCTCTTGGGGAAAAGTTCTTGTGATAGAAATACAAGAATAAAATAAAAAAGTAGTCAAAGTTGTGGGGAGGGGAAGATTACAAAACAGACAGTAGTCAAAATCTGTGAGTTTCTGAATAATAAAACTGTGTTAAGTCCAGTTTTGTATAGTGATCTGTAAGGGGCTTCTGAAAGCCAAGATTTGATATTTGGAATATGAATTAATATTCATGCTGGTTCATCCTCTGATTCTTCATAGCTTTTAGGGTTTTTCCCCCTCCTTTTCCTGTTTTATCTTTCTATCCACTTAGAGATCCATGTTTACCATCATAACAAAACACAAAACCATAATTAAAGTGGTACAAACCCAAGGAAGTAAGCAATAAAATATTAGCATAATTCTTAAGGAAGAAGAAGAAGAAATCTGCTGCAGCTTCCAATTTGCTATTGTATTATTATTTTAAGAGCTTTGGCTAACCAGCCCTTTTTCTTTACATAAGTGCTCTTGCAGTCTTTTAAAAAAAATAACATTAAAAATGCTAAAGTCAGCCTGAAGTCATTTCTAAACTCCTGTTCATGTTTTCACCTTTGTTCTTAAATTCATCTGACTATGCCACAGCAGGAGTGTATATAAGCAGTAATTCAGTGCTAAACCAGCAATAAATTGTGCTTCAAATGCACACAAATAGGAAAAGATGTTCCTACTTCTGGCATAAATTAGCTCCCAGAAAACTGAGTAAAATTCAGGTAGGAAGGTAAGTAGGCAGATATTACAAGATAGGACATAATTCAGGTTTAGGTTCCCTATTTTCTTAATTTGTATAACAAATATATCAATCATTTATCCAAGTTAGTTCATTGTTCTGATCCACATTTCTTCTGATATTTAAATATTTCCTCTCAAGGAAGATTTTTCTCCATCATCGATGCTTAAACGTTATATATCCAGTCAGATCCCTCCAGCTCTGTCTCTTTTCCATTTTTCCTCTTGTCTCTCCTACCTCCTTCTCTTCTCTTCTCTTCTCTTCTCTTCTCTTCTCTTCTCTTCTCTTCTCTTCTCTTCTCTTCTCTTCTCTTCTCTTCTCTTCTTTCTTTTTCCCTTTCTCATTTAATATCTAACTTTATTACCACTATTTAATTCCTCCACAAACCTCCTTGATCCTATTTCTTGCCAATTTCTACTCATCTTCATTGGCTCTATCCCTCTTCTCCATCACCGTCTCTTTCCTCTGGCTCCTTTCAAATATTCAAATATGCCTCAGTCCCCTTATTCTCAAAGCACCATCTTTGACCCTCTTCTCATCTCCAAATGCTGTCAGATGTATTTTCTTCCCTTGCTGCTATTTGGTTCTGGTATCATTTTTCTCTCCTCTCATTCTGTTCTTCATCCTCCCTCCAATCTGTCTTTTACCTGATGGCTCTGCACTGAAATTAGACTCATGACAATTATCTCTGAATTCTATTCAGTCTAAGGAATGTTCTATGCCTTGATCTTTCTGTCACTTTTGATACAGTTGATCATTCTGTTCTGCCTGGTTTCTTTTAGGTTGCCATTTTTGGTGATTCTGCTATCAGTTAATTCTTTTTATGAGTGTGCAGACACTCAATCCATTTGCTTCACAAATGACTTGATCAATGCCCAGATGCAGAGCAAAGTTGGAAAAGAAGGAGCTTCATGCTCCTACCACAAGAACACAGAAATTGTAGTACCTTTTGTTTGTTTTGTGAAAGAATGGGATTGAAATCTTCAGGTTTAATAGAGATTAAGGAGGGTCCTTCACAATTGATGTATTTTTAAAAAAGAAACTTTAGGTGTGGGATACAGCGTGATGAAATTTACAGTGCTTGGGGCCAATAAGGTAGAGAACAATCATGTCAGATTTCCAACAGTTACTGAATGTTGAGATGTGGGTTTATGGATAGTGAAGAGATACACTATGCAAAAAAGGAAGTGACCTCTTCCTGAATGTAATGGAACTCACCAATCTCCTCCTTTTTCATTGCCTACTGCTGTTGAATGTGGTACTGTGAAAACAGTGGAGGCTGTCTAACAGAGCAAAAAACAAAACAAAAAATATTTCAGTTGCTAGGTCATTTGGCTAATTCAGCTAAAAAAACACCTTCACACAATTGGTCAAGAAAAGAGACAGGTGGCAGTGAAAGAGACACATGAAGCACTTAAAAGAAAAACCCTTAGGGAGCTCTCAAACTCTAAGATCTTCTTACTTTCCAAGGCATTGTAAATGGTTCCCTAACTGCGAAAATTATTCTAATCTGAAGGCAGATCTGTGGGTAACTGAAATCTAGTACTTCTGCCTTTTTTTCTTAACATAATGTTTTACAAATTTTCCCCATGATGCTACTTTTTCAAATATCTAAAACCTCTGCCAAAACAGGTTATGTCTGGAGACTCACTGAATCTTAGAAATGGAAAAGAACAAGTTCAGATTTATCCACTCTGCCTTGGAGGAATTAAAATATGGCCTGAGTCACTCCACTTCATCTTGAGATTCAGAGTTGATAGAATCCAGTATATAACCTTTTTACCTCTCTAATCACACTTTAGATGGTTCTGTAGCCATTTTTATTTCTCAACCCTTTTCACTTACTTTACTGGTGGTCCCTCAGGGCTCTGTAGTAGCCCCACAACATTATTTCTATATATATTATCCCTTGTAGCCTTATCCATTATCATTATGGATTTTGGAGTTGAAATTCTATTCTCTCTACTGATGAGACTTAACACTGCCTCTCTACCTAAGACCTATCTTTTTCTACACAATATCAGTTGGCCTTTGATATTTCCTCTTGATGCTTCACCATAATCTGTGACTCAATATGTTGAAGAATGAGCCTCTTTCCATTAAAACACTGATTTCTTGTTCACTCTCCTCATCCATTGTCATCCCCAGGCACCAAGCTGTGGTTTTATTTTTAACTCTCCCCCCTCCTTTTTCTCTTTAAATTCAGTTAATTACCAAATCATAAGGCCCCAAAGGGGGTACCCATGGACATTTTAAGCTGTCCATCAGACTTTCTGCTTCATCTGTTGTTGTTGTTTTTTTACATTCAAATGTTTTTGATTTTAAGTAAATGGGAAGTTTACATGCTGGAAAGAAAGGTGCCAGCCTCCAGCATTATCAGTATTCCAAGAATAACAAATGATTCCCCCCTATTTACTCACAACATAATCACTGGGGCTTTGTGATTGTGTTGTGTCTTTGCACCAGTGCTGTTTTACAATTGAACAAGGAAATACTTCAGTCTAATGAATGCTGTTTCAGAAATGACAACAAAATCTTCAAGGAGCAGTCTGTGTTCCCATTACAAGCAATTCTTGCCTTGCCCTACCTCTCAGTTTCCCATCATAGTGAAATACATCATAGTTGCAGGGACTTGGACTGCAATGTTGTTTATTGTCTTGTATATGGGAAACTATTGAGGATTTTTAATACATTTGATCATTCATTCATTCATTTTTAACAATCAAACTCCACTCATATGGCTTTATTTTCCATGCTCATAATGTCTCAATGCCTTAATGGGTCTGCAAATAGTCTGAACAGCTCAAGTAACTCTCAGGCATGGGCTAAGAAGGATTGGGAGATAAGAAAGTAATGGAGTCCTTGGTGTTCTCTGAGCTTGGTTCTTTGCTTGCAGATGTTTCATTACCCATCATCATGCTAGCTGGTCATCTGAGAGTCTCCAAACTGAACTGAAGGGGTGGGAGAAATAAGACAGGGCAAAGGTGTCTTCCCACTGGCCGTGAGGAACTTTATCTGTTGGATTCCTTCATCTGGCATAACAAACTAGTTCTGCTTGTAGAAAGCTAGCAAATATAAGGATTCCAAAAAGGACATTCTGAAAGGAAGAAGATTGGGATACAGCCAGCTATGGCTGAAATGGATCCAAAGCTCATTATTGCTCTATGAGATCCCCAGATTCAACATCTCAGTAAATTCTCTCATTGCTTTCAACTGGAAAGTTAAGATATTTGCTAGATTAAAAAGACCAGAGATGCCCCTCACATGTATCTATCTTCTGCCAGGGCTAGCAAATTTTGAAATGAAAAGATAGATCCATCACTTTTCTTGTATCTGGCCCCACTTAAGATTGTGCTATAAAATGGTATATATAATTAGGAACTTCAGTTACAGAACATACAGAATCACTGTAACTCAAACATTTGCTCTTTTGATAACACATATGGTAATAATTCAGCCTTGGAAAATGAAGTCAAATCTGAATTTAAATATACAGTATGTATGTATGTATGTATGTATGTATGTATGTGTATGTGTGTGTGTGTGTGTGCATGTATGTATGTGTGTGTGTATATATATATATATATATACACACATACATATATATAGTGCACATAATATCAATAACTTTCCTGTCCTATTCCCAAGGAGCTGTCAAAGTAAATTCATCTGCGTATTAAAAAATACATAAAGTCATTAATAGCTGCAAGTGATTTTGCTTTGATCTATTGTATGTATCTATGTATCTATGTACGTACCTAGGTGTCTCTCAAGGAACAGTCTCGTGTGACCTGCTTTCAGATGAGTCCTGATGGACCACTCTAATGATCTAGCTGCAAAGCAAAAGAATGTGAACCTTTGAAGAAATATGTGATTTCTTCCATGTAACTGGGAAGTTTCCAGCAGAGGTTGTTTGTTCTGACCATGAACAAAATGTTTAATACATAGGTTTCAGTTTTTTATTTTATTAGTTTACACTTTGGGGACAAATTCAGCTTTCCTAAACCAAAATAGAATTATGGTAACAAGGAGGATGGAGACCTGCCCCCATCTCTCGGAGGAAATGGTGCTTATTGCTTAATTTTGGAGCCATTTCTGTGCACTCAAATGACCAGACCAGATGGAGCTCTTGCTAAGAGGCAGCTCTTCTGTTGTTCTGCTCAGTCATGCTGTGTGGCTGAGGCTCACGGGCACAGTTTTCAGCCACCAAGAATAGCCTATATTCCTTGTAGTAAAGCCAGTACCAGCAGCTCTGCCAGGAAGAATTCCTGAGGAGCTGATCAGCCGCTATTCCTGCTACAAGTTCCAGGGAGTCAAGATCAAATATAAATGGAATGGACAGAATTCTGGCTGTACTGCAGAAAGTGCTTTCTCTCCCCTGGGGCTAAGGTGCCAGGAAAACTTTCCCAGGTTGTTAGCTTCACACTGGAATGAACTGTCTGACTTTCCATATTTAAACAAGAGCTTTCCTCCACTTAGTGGGTTCACATTTTATTTTATTTTTAGATTTTTTATCCTGCCTTTATTATTTTTATAAATAACTCAAGGTGGGGAACATACAAAGAACTCCTTCCTCCTCCTATTTTCCCCACAACAACAACCCTGTGAGGTGAGCTGGGCCGAGAGAGAGTGACTGGCCCAAAGTCACCCTGCCAGCTTTCATGCCTAAGGTGGGACTAGAACTCTCATTCTCCTGGTTTCTAGCCTGGTGCCTTAACCGTTACACCAAACTGGCTTTTCCCCTCATGCTGCAGTTACTTGAAGGAAGTCTTATTCCCCAATCAGTGGCTGTGTAATAGAGTACGATCCTGCTCAGCTCATTTCTGAGCCAAAGCTGTTTTGAGCCTAGGTAGTTCTCTGGCTACAATGGCAATTGGGACCAGGACTGCCATTGCTAAGCAATGCAGTTGTAAAGCCCAACATCCTGTGACTGCATTGCTTAGCGATGACAATCCCAGCAGTCCTGGTTGCCGTTGTAACCCCAAGTTGTATGGGTCATTAAACGAGAAGTGGTGGGAGTCCCAGGTATGGAGCATGGGGTTGCTGCGAGGGTGCCTCGGGGGGATGGGAGGGTGTTGTGGGAGGCTGGGGAAGACCAGGGGAGGGCTTGAGAGGCCCAGCACAGGCCACATGCAAGTGTAGAAAAGCCAGGGGATGGATGGTGTGGCACAGTGCAAGCTCTGAGACTTACCAGAGTGACTTGTGACCTGCCCTGCTGGCTTCCTCATTGATTTGCTTGTGGGAAGCCATCAGGGAAGGTCACAAATGGTGATCACGGGACCACGAGACCACGTGCCCGAAGATCGCAAGTGGTGATCACTTGACCAAGTTGCCAAGTACCTGAGTCATGATCACATGTTCTAGTCATTGCAGCACCCCTGTGATCACCCCCATGATCACATGACCACGAAAGTGCTGCAATGGCTAGAACTCTGAGGACTGGTTGTAATCACCACTCGTTCAGCGCTATCGCAACTTTGAATGGTCACTGAATGAGTGGTTAGTAAGCGAGGACTACCTGTATAACTAAAGAAGGCAATGCTGTGTTGTTAAGAGTTTTCTGAGCTGGGTTTTGGGGATGTAAATGTTTCATTACCAAACTAGGTAAATGTGGTGAACTCCTCCTCCTCCTCCTCTTCCTCCTCCTTGTAACTAAAGAAGGCAATGCTAAGATTGTTTTTCCTCAATGTTATTAGAAGAAACCTGCCCTTTATTGGACAGTTTTTGGTGTACCACTGAATCTCAGTTTATAGGAAGAGGAGAAATTCTATTAAACACCAAGACGAAAATATCCATTGCATTCCTAACATTAATTTGTAGGATGGCATAGCAGATACTGAAAAAGGAAGGTGAAATGCCAAATTCTCTTTTGGTGGGCCTACTGTGAATGAATTGGAATTCTTCGCTGCTAGTAGCCTGCCCCCAAAAACAGAAGTAAAAAAAGAAGTGAATGCCATTATTGCTGTGAGGGGGAACAAATAAGTGGAACTCTAGGGAAGAATTTGACAGAGATCATTTCAAAGGCATTTCATAACATCAGTTTTCCTAAGCATAGAGAAATATGTGTGTTTGTGTGTATTCATTATACAAAGTCAAATAAAGATTTTCACCCGGTTAATAATTCTATTGTACAATAATTAGTACATCCAGGAAGCTAGAATGTACATAATGATTAAAAAGAAAATTTAACATCAGTTGTTGAGTTTGGTTTTGCTGTTCTTTGGGAAGGATTGTAACAGTTTTGTTTAATGCTTACCAGCTACTCTCCACAAAAATGGAACACAACTGCATTGTGTAAAAATGGTTATTGGGCTTAGGACTTGGTATAGAGATTCTGATGCAATCTGCTTTCAGCATGTCTGCTAAAGTTGTTGAGTCTGGCTTGATTTTTCTGTTAATGTGACTATATCGCAAAATAAAGGGAAAACAGTAATTTGATTTGAAATACTTAGCTTAGAAATATGAAGGCTTAATGCAATCTGAATACTAAATTGACGAGAAATATTCAAGGTTATTAGTCCCACTGAGGGTCTAACATATGTTAACATATATAATCAAATATCGTACCCGAGGCATATTATATAGTTAAGAGTATAAATTCAGCATAGTGGCTATGGGCCAGAGAGGGCATTATTTTAAGTGTATGGCTGCTTCTAAAAATACCAGCTGAAAACATATTGTTTGGTAGAACGTACCAATATGAAAATGTTCTGCATTTCCTCTCCCATCTCCATTCCATAATACTGGCTGCAGCTAGTAGGTGAGATGGAAACTTTGAATACTTGTTAAGTCAATACAGTGGCTTGGATCTTAATTTCTATGCACAAAGCTTCTCTTCTGGAATGGGGGTTTCTCCTCTCACCTCTGTTGCATTTCCACATACCCTTCTATCAGCCCCACTAGGTATACCAGACCAAGAATCAACTCCATAGGAAGGCTAATACTACTTTTAATTGAGATTCGCTATAATAACAGAATCTTGCAAGTCTGAGTGTGTTGCACCACCTTCCCTTCTTATACGCATGTGAATTAGGGAGGAGTTTGAGCCACTTATACATACTTTCTGCTTGTTTTGAATTTAAGCCATGTTTTTTTCCTCACTGCTTTGGTAATGTATCTGGCCTATCTCTGTCAAGGTCATCTGCATTACTCTTTACATCTCCTCCAAAATCTTCAGAACGTTCAGGTACCATCTGGAATGATATTGGTCAGAGAGCTGTAGAAGGTAGCAAAAATTGGATGAGAGCAACTTCTTTCTTTTTCCACAGGGAAACTTTCAATCTGACCAGCCAATAGGTTGTTTCAGGAATGGGGAGAGGAGAAAGACAATGGACACAAGCATGTCTGGCTTATCATAGCCCCAGCTATGAACCACTGTGGATTCCAGGGAGACTTCAGGTAATGCACAGATCAGTTCCACTAATTGAGTATGCATTCAGGGTTTACAACAACTGTCTCTAAGGTACCAGCAAAGAAATAGCTCAAGAACAAATTGGTTTTCATTGCCAACAAAAAGCATAGTTTAGTCAATCACCACTAGCAATGTTAGTGCTGAGTTAGCCTTGTTTACTCAGGCCTGTGCTCAGGCTTACAGCCAACCCACTTGTCGGCTGGTTGCAAATCGAGCAGCTTGGCATCAGGTTTGCACCTTGGGAAGTTTATTCTAGCTAATTTAGCAGCTGATCTTTTAATACGCCACATTTTTACAATAAAACCCAAGCTGAGAGTTCCACCCGAGAGGGGCTTGCATTTAGTTTCCAAATCCCTGCTGGGCAATCTTAGTACCTTGTTCCTTTTTTGATTAACAGGGGGAAGATAGTTCTTGGGAATACCTGAACCTAAAATGAACTGAAAAATGTATTAACATCTTTTCCACTTGCCAAGCTATGGAGGAGGAATTCACACCAATTCCATCTTTCTCAACAGCTGTTGTTACAAGGTGATACTGCAAAGGCATCTCAAAATAGGACACGGCATATACTTGCTCTGCAGGATTCTCAGGGTATTTTGTGATCTCCAGCTGGAATCTAATTGTGTTTTAAATGCAACGTTAGAAAGATAGAAATCTTTTTGCTAGCACCCTCTTTTTTGTTGTTTTTTTTCATGGAGCATGCTTAAATTAAATAATAAAACATGATATATGGAATCTGGATCTCATGCAAGGAAATCCTTATGTTAATTTGTCAGTCCAATTTTGGTTGAACTTAAATCCTAATTGAAATCATATGGATTAAATTAGTAATGGCTAACTTGTCCAATGCAACTAAATTTAATTGGATTAGGACCTCAAAAAAGTTTTTAAATAAGAGATTAAGCAGGAGTGAATTCAGTTGTCCTTGTCTGGGACTTTTTTCCAAACCAGAGGAGACCCTACTACTTGACTTCATTATCAGAAGTCCTAGACCTGTACTAAGCGGTGAGCATGCTGGTGTCCATTCACGTTCCAAGGCTGTCACTAAACGTCTGTCACTGCCCAAGCAATCTAATAATTTTAACAGAGAACCGTCAAAATGCCCTTTAGGGTATTTTCTTTTCTTTTTGCTTTACTGGTGTAGATCATTGAGGCAGGTAAAAAATGTAAAATAAGAAAAAATATAACACACAAAAAAGGGAGGGCCCTGGATTTTATCACTTTATACACAGAACCCACTTCAGCCTAACTCAATATAAGCTGTACTATTGATTTTAATGGGAGAATTAGGCCATTTTGCACATTCCGTAGAGGCACGCCTAGGTTTGCCACTGGGTGACAGCCTATCATTGCTTACTGCCAGGCATATTTGTTTGATGTATACATATACATACTTCTAATTGTATCTTTAATTTTTACATTTTAAAGTATACTTTTTTACATAATTAAAATTCTAATGTGATCCTTAAGCAAGTGATTTGCTGTCTTCACTGATAAGGCAGAAACAAGTTATAATAGTCTGGTTTGAATGTAATATTAAGCTATAGTGTGTGGGATCATCCTTCATACTAAACCACAAACAAACTGCATTATGACAAAGCATAATGTGTGAACTCAGTCATACTTGACTCCAGCTATAATACATTTGTCTGAGAATTGTGACTGTAGCTATTTATTTATTTATTTATTTACTTACTTACTTACTATTGATATTTCTATGCCAGCCAACTCAATGATGTTTAACAAAGAGGAGAGTATATACCTTTTAGTAGCATCTCACCAAAATCTCATATAGGAGGTTTTCCAAACCCTGCATTTGGAAATTCTTTTAAATGAAGATTCAGGGAGTCAAAGTGGGGCTTCCTAAATGCAAAAATAGATATTCTTTCATTGGATGCATCTCCTGATCATAAATAAATAGAATTAACCATTGTTGTTGTTGTTGTTAGCTTTTTATCTCACCTTTTTTCTTTCTTTCGTTTTTTATATTTGGTCAACTCATGGTGGCAAACATACCTAATACTCCTTCCTCCTCCTACTTTCCCCACAACAACAACGTGTGAGGTAGGTTAGCCTGACAAAGAGGGACTGGCCCAAAGTCACCCTGCTAGCTTTCATGCCCAAGTGAGGCTCAGAACTCACAGTCTCCTGATTTCTAGGCCAGCACCTTCACCACTACACCAACTGCAGCCAGTCCTATAGCATAATATCTCATCTGGCCCTTTGATAGCACAGTCATTGAATGATGAATCA
Source organism: Candoia aspera (assembly GCF_035149785.1). Lineage (NCBI taxonomy): Eukaryota > Metazoa > Chordata > Lepidosauria > Squamata > Candoiidae > Candoia > Candoia aspera. Next base: position 180,174,253 of record NC_086153.1, read on the forward strand.
TCCCTTCCAACTCTGTTATTCTATCATATGACAGATGAAGGAGATAAGGAGGAAGTATTCAAATCTATTCTAAAACCATGTGTGTGTGTGTGTTTGTGCCTTTGAGTCACTGTTGACTCCTGGTGACTGCCAGGGGTAGTCCCTGCAGTTTTCTCAGCAAGAGTTTGGAATTAGCTTGCCATTGTCTGCTGAGAGGGTATAACTGGCCCAAGATCACCCAGCTGGCTTTGTGCCTAAGGTGGGACTAAAACTCATGGTCTTCTGGTTTCTAGCCCAGTGTCTTAACCTTTATACCAAACTGGTTCTCTCTTGGGCATATTGGTGCCTTTTAATGCCCTATTGTACCTCATATTTCACAGGGATAGCCAAACATGGATCTCTGTGGGCCTGGCAAGGGAAGACAAATGACAAAATGTCTGCCATGCTGTTATAACAAAGATGTTCCTTTTGCGTTTGTAGATACAAGTACATAAATGGTGCAGCTTGCATTGTGATATTATGACTCGGCTTTTATCATTTTGACAAAATCTCAGCTTGCTGCTGACACACCTCTAGCTAAGATAGTTATGCTAAGTGCAAAACTGATTTAGGTTTGTTTTGTAGTCACCCCTTGAATGTGTATGTTAACATCAACAGAAGGAGAATGAGAGAAATGTGAAAGGATGTTCCTTTTCCCTAAAAGCTTTTTACTCTTCCTCATACGTCATTACAATAGGCAGATCTTTTCACTGCTCATGAGGTTGTTGAAACTGAAAATCAATGCAAGGTACTAGCCTCTAGGTGGAACAGCTTTATACTTAGCTAATAGACTAGTGGAGTGTTTGCTTGTTTGGCATTTGTTGAACTTGGTAGACAACTGTACAACCGTCTAAAGTTAGGGTTAGCTCTGCAAATGAAGGGCTTAAATGAAAGTTTTGTACCATTAAGACAAAGTAGGCTGGCTTTATTCCTGAGCATTCTTTCTTCCTACATGATCTTATCCTCATGCTCAGAGAAGGAAGTCTAGATAGCAGTATTCCAAAATATTAGAATATAAAATAAAAATATAAAACCTATTTGCTTTTGATTTCTAATGGTTTTAGTTTGCTGAATTGTCTTCTGTATGTGATGGGTTAGTCCATTAAGCACTCACCTGATGAGAACACACCTGACCTAGCCAAATACACCAAAATAGAAATACCCAGGATAATGGACCTCATCAACCTCTGCCTTACAACCTACTTTCAGTTTGATGGAGAAATATACCAACAGATCAAAGGAACACCCATGGGATCACCGATTTCAGGACTTATAGCAGAGATCGTAATGCAGTATCTGGAAAGGATAGCACTCCCACACATACAACCCAAAGTATGGATCCGGTATATAGATGACACTTTTGTCATAATACAAAAGAAACAACTGAAGAAACCCACAAGACCATCAGCAACATCTTTAATGGAATAAAATTCACAAGGGAGGAAGAAAGCAACAACACATTACCATTCCTGGACATCCTCATCGGTAGAGGAAATGATGGTAAGTTAGAAACACAAGTCTACAGGAAACTGGTCTAGATGAAGATTCAGGTATAATTTTAGTTAGAGATTACATGCATATGTATACATGTCTTCTTCAATAAGCAATCTTTGTTGCTCTTCCAACCAGGAATGGATGAGGGAAAATTAACTTGGGTCCCTCCACTGATGGCATTTATATCATGCTGGCAACAGCAGAAGTAAAAAGTTGAAGGTAGGTGATCAATTGCTGAACACAGGTGACAACAATAAAGGCTTAATTTCATACTGTCTGAGAGACGGCAAACCATTCCTCTATTTACTAAAAAAGCAACAGAATAATAATAATTAAAGTTCTATAAAATTTTGCCAGCAAATCTAGAGAATGACACAGTGGCCAAGACTGGAAGAGGATAATCCACATGCCAATTCCAAAGAAAGGAGACTTTAGAATGTGGAAACAGTTTGCACATTCTAAAGAGCCAGTTTTATCTAGCAGTTAAGGCAAAACAAGGTAGAAACCAGGAGACCGAGAGTTCTAGTCCGGCTTTAGGCCTGAAAGCCGGCTGGGTGACCTTGGGCCAGTCACGGTCTCTCAGCTCAACTCACCTCACAGGGTGGTTGTTGTGGGGAAAATAGGAAGAGGAAGGAGTACTAGATACATTCGCCACCTTGACTTATTTATAAACATAATAAAAGACAGGACTTAAAAAACCCTATCTATCCTTAATTTTGCATGCTAACAAAATATTGCTTAGGACCATCCAATGCAGGCTGGAGCTGTGCATGGAAAGGAATTACCAGAGGCTCAAGCAGGTTTTAGAAAAGGCCAAGGAACAAGAAATGTTGCTGATGCAAGCTGGCTAATTGAGAAAGCCAAAGAATATCAAAAAGAAATAAATATATGCTTTATTGATTATACTGTAGAAGGCCTCTGATTTTGTTAATCAAAGTGCTTAGAAAAATGGGAATCCCAGAACATTTCATTCTCATCATCCAAAAAGTATACACAGGACAGGAACCCACAGTCCAGACAGAACATGGCAAAAAAAAAAAAAAGGCTGGCTCCAGATTGGCAAAGGAATGAGACAAGCTCTATACTTACTTAACCTATATGCTGAATGTACATTGCAGGAGGCTGGATTGGAAGATGATGAGTGTAATCTTGGAGTAAGAAACATTAATAGCCTGCACTATGCTGATGACACCACTCAGATAGTTGAAAATGCACATGATCTGGAAGCTCTAAGAATGAAAGTCAAGGAGCATAGTAAAAAGAAAAATGGATTAAGGTTAAATATAAAGACCAAACTCATGAGAAGAGGTGCAGCAACCAGCCTTAGAACTGGCAACGAAGATAGTGAAGTGGTGGATAGCTTCTGCATTTTAGGATCAACTATCAGTAGTAAAGAACCAGCAGTCAAGAAATGCACTCCAAACTAGCACTTGGTAGCAATGAAGGCCTTGGAAAGCTGTGCTGTGTCTATTTCTACAAAGATCTGAATCATGCAGGCAATGGTTTTCCCTGTAACACTCTATAAAACCAAAATTTGGACTTTGTAGAAGCAGGATAGAAAGAGTGTGGCGGTGTGGAACTTTGGTGTTGGAGAAGACTCCTGAGAATATCATGGAAGGCCAAGAAAATAAACAGATGGGCATAGAACAAATCTATCTAGAATTCTGACTTGAAGAACAAAGGACTCAAATTATCAGATTTTGGATATGTTGCAGGAGTGATAGATGCACTATAGCACTGGAAGACATGAAGGGGCAAGTTGGGGATGGATCATCTGGGGAAAGTCTATCTGTATGGCACTAAGAGCTATGCATAATCAATCAATCAATCAATTGGATGAAGGGAGCACTCACTGGCTCACTGTGTTCCCTTGTCTGTTTCTAGCCTTCCATAGCTTGGCAAGAGCAAAGACAATTTTAGTTGACAGTTGAATTTAAAACACTTTGGAGGAATTATTGTTACTGTTAATTAATTTTATTCTTGGGAAATGGAAATGGTAAGAAGTAGAATGGCCTGGTCTTCCCCCCTTTTTTGGGGGGGGATGGCAACTTACCAAAATTTGCCATTTTCTTTAGAAATATGATGGGAAGATCATCCAAGCAGATTTCACGTATTAGGTGCCTGGATTGAATCTCTGTACATTTAGCCATATATGGATGTGAAAATAAATAAATTTTCTGAAAGATGGCCTGATAGAGTGCAATAGAGGGTTAAGAAGCCTCTATGCTATTTTTGGGACATGCCCATTTCTGAGGTGAGATCTGTCCATGGTAAATCATTTAGACTTCAATAGGAGGTATATCTGAGTAATTAAGTCCATAACCAAGCCTGTCAGACTGATTTTGAGGTTCATTTCATGTCAGTGAGTTTCAGTGTATATATAGATCTCCTGTTTATGGAATTATTTCACCACTGACTTCACCTCTGTCCACATGCATCTTTGTAGAGAAGCCAGTTTAAATGAATGCTGTTTGGATGAATGCTTTATGATCTGTTTATTGTAACTTATGCTGGTAAATGTTGGTCATCCTAAACAGAGGTTAAATTGTCAATATCCTCTCTCATAGTTCATATGTTTAATTGTTCACATTTTATATGTGTAAATGATAGAACATAGCACAGAATTCTGCAAGCATTTCTCTCTCTCTCACACACACACACACACTCACACACACACACAGACACGAGAATCTGGATCCCAACAATAATGCTTTAAAATGAAGTCAATACAGGTATTCAGCTCTATAGAAAACATAATGAGCTGGACATCTTGGGCTAGAATTATTTGTCAGCTGCTAGAGAGAAAAAGGAGTTGTGGATAGAGACTTTGGATCAAAAGATGTGCAAGGCATTAAAACGCTTTCATCTGAGCATTTTCATCAAATGTAAAGAGTAAACAGCAGCTGAAAATGGAAGAGGTGGCATTTGGAACCAACATTTTATGTTGTTCTGTGGCAATTTTTAATCATGGAATCACTAAAAGCACAGAAATGACCACAGGGTAAATATGTATGTTCAGGGATATACAAAACTGATTTTTTTCTTTTTACACTATTGTGTGGCAATGGGATGAGATCAGCTGGCACAACAAGCTTGAATTTTATTGTGGGAGCCATTCTTGACTGATGCTGTGTGTTACCTGATAACATATTTCTGTTCAGCTGCTAAATCTTCACACCCTACATCCAAGCTAGTGCCCATTCAGTGAAGAGGGATGTCATAGAGCTGACACAAGCCCCATAACTTGTCCTGCTTGTCATGACAATTTATGTAGCAACTTTGGTTACTAGACAAGGGAACTCTTTTGAGTGGTTCTGTGTTTATTAATGGCAATCTGATGCCTTCCATGACAGAAGGCCATTTTATAGCTGTTATCACATGTGCTTCATTCCACATGTCCATGTAGCATACAGACACCACCTGCAATCCCGTACCTATCAACTAGAAGAGATACAGAGTGACATATCTCAAAGGGAACTACAGAAAATGAATAATGGTCCTCTAAGGCATGGTTATAAATGGATATGCACATATATTATGCACGTGGTGATGAAAGAACAAAATGGGGAGGCTTGTTCAAAGGGAGCTTTTGTGAGTGTGTGTGTGTGTGCATGCATAGGAGCTTCTGTGTGTGTGTATGTGCATGCATGTACGCTGTGTGTGTATTGTGTGTGTATATACCAAAAATTGCATTGAAAGTAAAAAAAAACACAATTGTTCAGAAATGATTTTTTAAAAATCCATATAACACTCAAGTCCATAAAATAGTAATCCCAGGGTACCAAATCCAGTACCAAATCTAAAATATTTCTTTTGCCAGTACCGCCAGACAGTTCACTGGCAAAGCCCATCTGTAAATATTTATTATTTTTACCTGAAAATCGTGTTGCAAAATTGGGAAAGTGTGAAATCTAAATGATGGTTGTACTCCCATCTGTGTTTGCCTCTGGAGGTTGATTCAGGACAGGTAGAATCATTCTGAGATGCAGAACAAATTAAACTTAAAGAATATCTTGTGCTTGTAAGGAAAGTTGTTTTGAAACCTGTAGGAGATAGTACCATCCAAAGTGTTCATATTAGTTCACTCATTAGATCTTTATATTGAGATGGAGTTAGATGGGAAGGGAGGGAGGGAGGAAGGAAGCAAGCAAGCAAGCAAGCTTTTGGAGTGAGGAGGAGCTAGGTTTGGGAAGCAAGATCTTTTTTAGGCCATGGAGCACTGTGTGAAGATTGGATTCTACCATAACACTACACAAGAATAGCCAGCAAGGAGGCAATGAATGTGAGATGTTGAAAGAACTAGGGAGACCAAGGGTGAATGAAATAGCTTGCTAAATTATGGGGCTACAATTTCTCTGCTGCAGCCTAAACCATTAAAGTGAATGCCAGATTGGAATAAAGCACCATAAATTAAAGCATTCTACTTATAACTAGTCTGAGGTTTACAGGCTTTGTTGCAGTTGATTGCACAGACCAGCCAAGCCTCAAGCTGACAAAACGCAGAGCAATCAAGGCCTTTTGTGAATTCCATTATGAAATTTCAGATTCCAGTATTCAAATGAAAATCAGTGGTTTTATTTGGGGGGTGATTTTTCATTTGTCTCATTCTAGGCTGTTTTGGAGGGTGTTGTCTCAGTATGAGCATCTGTGTGTTCTAACAAGGAGAATGGAAATGCTTGGAATAGTTTATACAGTATTAATGGGCTGTATCTGCTTAGGATTGGTGATTGTACTATTGCCGATATAATAAGGGAGTGAGCAAGTGTCAATGTTGCATTTGAGTACCCGCCCCTTCAGCTTTGTTTGAACGTTGACTATGCTTTTTTCATGAGAGAATAGGCGGTATTATAACCACAATCTGCTTGCTAATGACTTATTTTATTTGTTCTTCTGTAATGGGAAATGATTGCAGAAGAATCTAAGAACTGACTGCCAATTACAAATCATTCTGAACAGGGGGTGTCAATGAGAGAATTGCATCTGTCAGAATCAAACAAATTTTGATTAACAGTTAAGATTGATTACTTGGCATGCATAATGATGGCTCAATAAATAATTAAATAATCTGAAGGGTAAAATATTTTGTGCAATGAAAACCATCAAGTGTGAAATTAAAGAAGAACGGCCCAGTGCTCTTAGTATTTGTTCTTTGTTCAGTTTCCAAGCTGCATTTCCTTTCATTTCTCATTTTCCACAGCAGGTACATTTTAGAACCCCAAATAAGCCAATTAATTTCATCAAAACACAAAGGAGAAGTTTGAATTGGAGGAATCGAGTCTTGCTGGCTTCCATCTTTTACAGCTTTTTATGAATTTCTGCAGAGAAATGTAAAAACTGCAAATATTATCAGAAGGACATGTCTGGCAATGGAGAAAAAGGCACCAGTTGCTGACAGGTGGTTTTCAGAAACTGTCTCTAGTGACAGATGTAGCTAAATGTGAAGTCAGCCATAAAAGTACATGGATGAGAAAAAGGCTGGGGATAACACTGGAACAGAACGGAGCTTGTCCCTCAAGATGGCATCAAACACACATTTGCATTCTCCCTCCTCCCCCTGCCCCCTGGTCAGGACTCCTGTCAGGCTGGAAAAAGTGATGTGAGTCTCAGTGAAGTCTCACATATATATTCAATAAGAATGGGTACCAGCAGACCATGCAATGTGATAGCTTCATTCTAGGAAAATTGGCAGGAATAAAGAGTAGGACATGTGCTGGATGAACCAGGACCATCAGTTTTATTTCATTGTAGGTCTACCATCTGCAGCACCCGCCACATGGAATTCAGTTGAATCAAGAAAGAAACATTGCCCCAATTGAGCCTACCTGGTTTGTGGTGTTTGCAGTAGATCTCATCTCTAAAATTAAATAAAAATTGTAGCTTGAGCCATATCCTGCCCTGGGCAATAATACCAACTTAGGCAACCTTCCCAGTTCTCTAAATATTACACCCCAATATTGCATTTGACTTTATGGGCCATAGTTGGCTCATCATTCTTGATTTCACTACTTTCTGTCAGCAACTTCCAATTCAGTTGTAATCACAGAACTGTGATTTATCTCTCAGTGGGGATGCAGATTTTAATCTTTTGGCTATTGTTCAAATTGTGTTAATATCCTTTGCCAAGACATTAAACCTTTATTGGCCCTTTAAAGGAAAATGTGCCTATCATTTCTGCCTGACCTGGAACACCCTTAGGTTTATAACTGGGTTACAATGGGCTGATTTATAGCCAGTGATTGCCACATAAGGGAAATGTTGATGCTTGACCCCACCCCTTGTTAACAGTTCTTGGGTAATGAACTCTAAAAAATGGAGCATCACTAATAAAGCCATCATAGCCAGAGATTTCAGCTCAAATGACAGCAGCGCAAGTTTTGCTTGACCCTGGGGAACAGCTTGCAAGATAATTACACAGCAGATCTGTGAAGTAGTGAGCGCAACTCATTGCAGTGCCTTGAAAGTCAATAAGGCAATTTCATATGTGATTTAATGGGCAACTGTCCGGCAATGCTAAATTTCGGTTGAGTGACATACTGTGAAATCCCTGGCTGCAATTTGTGAGAGGCTAATCTGGGGATCTGCTTTTCATCAGTAGCTTGGGTGGTGGTGGTGGTGGTGGTGAAACAGAACTTAAAAATTGTGGTAAACTATTTGTTACTGGCCAACTCTTTTTGTGTAGAGGATACTTTATACACCAGGACAAAATCCAGCTTTAATTGCAATCCCTCATTTTTTCAATGAAGAAGAGGCCAGAAAGGAAGGGAAAGTAGGATCTATAATCTTATGTCCATTGAGAATGATTATTTTCTAAATACTCTAAAATTTGATTTGTACCCAGGAGAAAGCAAAGAAAGTCACTGGCCATTCCTGGTGAGCCCTATTTTTCCAACATAAAATCACAGAATGTAAGGGTTGGAAGAGATGTTGAAATTCATCTAGATCAACTTCTGGCCCACTGCAGGAATCTACCACTAGAGCATCCCTGACAGATGGCCATCAAACAACTGTTTAAACACTTCCATCAAAGGAGAGTCACCAACTTCTCTGGCAATTTGTTGCATTATTTTAGAGCTCTTACCATTAGGAAGTTTTCTTGATGTCCAACTGAAATCTGCTTCCTTGTAAATTAAACCCGTTGTTTCTTGCCTTGTTTTCTGGAACAACTCTGACTAAGTCTCTTTTGTATATTACATGACATCCTTTCAGATACTTAAGACAGCTGTCATGTCTTTCCAAAATCTTCCCTTCTCTGGGCAAAATATACTCAGTATCTTCAACTGTTCCTCATGTCTTTCCTTCCAGGCCCCTTATCATCATGACTGCTCTCCTCTGGGCACACTCCAGTTTGTCAATGTCCTTCCTAAAATGCGGTGCCCAGAATGGGATGCAGTGTTTTAGGTGTAGTCTAACCAATACAGAACAGAGAGGAACAATGGCTCCTTTTGATCTTGATCTTATGCATTTGTTCCCCATCTAGAAAACAAAAACAGAAATCACCATCATTTATACATTTATCTACATATATCTGTATGATTCTTAGTCTACAGATCCCCCTTCATTTTATCTTGACCTAATGTTAAAACTAACCATACAAATCTATTGCTCTATTAATTGAAGCCATATTTAGACAACCAAAAGGGTGTTCTTGTCACTATTGTGTTTTCCTTACACATTTATCTACTGGCAAGACAAATCAAATAAATACTCAACAGATGAATCTATTGTTTCACCAATGTCTGAAACAAAGCCAGCCACAGAGGCTGATGAAATGGCAGAAAGGAGAATCAACTGTTTGTTTGTTTTTTTCCCGAAAGGAAGAAATTCTATGGGCCATGGACACAAAATGACATATCCCTAGTTTTACAGTATGTAAGATTCTGGAGTAGATAAGGATATATAGACGTCCTTTATCATTTCTTTCTTTCAGATTATATCAAAAGTATATCTGGGTAGCAATAAACTTCCCATTAATCATTGAAATCCTCTCTCTGTGTGCATATGTGCATGCATACCTTCATTGCAAATTGCACTGAAGAAGCTGGGATTTGACAGTTTCATAGTTATGTTCTAACAGACTGAAATTAAAGGGGAGGGGAAGCCTATGTAAACTCATGTAAAATTTTGAAGCAGTGTAAAATATCCCCCTTAACTGAAGTTGCTGGCTTTATCAGATTTAGGAAAAAGGGGAATAAAGAGTGCTTTATAGGGCTAATGAATGCTTAACATCATTGCTTTAAAGACTTACCCACAAGACTTAAATTATCATCCTAAAGTCATTTAAAGGATAGGAAAGAATTCATAAGAGGAAGATACTTCACAGGGTTTACTCCAATCTGATCTGATCTGATCTGATCTGATCTGATCTGATCTAATCTAATCTAATCTAATCTAATCTAATCTAATCTAATCTAATCTAATCTAATCTAATCTAATCTAATCTAATCTTGTGAAAACTAAACCAGTTTGGTCTAGTGGTTAAGGCGACGGGCTAGAAACCAGGAGACTGAGAGTTCTAGTCCCGCCTCAGGAATGAAAGGCGCCTGGGTGACCTTGGTCCAGTCAGTCTCTCTCAGCCCAACTCACCTCACAGGGTGGTTGTTGTGGGGGAAAGAGGAGGAGAAAGGAGTGTTAGGTATGTTCCCCACCTTGAGTTATTTGTAAAAATAATAAAAGCAGGATAAAAAAAAATCTAAAAATAAATTACTCATGACTCTGAAGTTTGCAGTGCAGATCCTAACAAAAAACTTGCACACAAAATGTGATTACTTGGAAATGTTGTTTAAAACAATGTGCACATTCAAGAAAAATATGAACACAATGTATATCAGCTAAGTTTCATCGGATTGCATGTGTGACAGCATGGACAAATGCTCATAATCTTAACCTGCCTCCAGCAATAAGTTGTAGCTTTTCCAAAGACATTCTTCTAATCGCCCCAATATCATTCATACATCTAATTACCTGTCTCTCCTGTCTTCTAGTTTTCCCCAACCATGTCAAACAGTCATTTTTTTAGTCCACTATCTGCTTGCATCACATTCTCCAAATAGATGTTTCTATATGCTGATCATTGCTTTGAGGCAGCCAGCAGACTGTGTTTGATCCAAAACTGATTGAGTCCATGGCAGTCCATGGCCCTCTTAATAACTGTCTCTGCATCCATAATTCAAAGGTGTCTATAATTGTCTTGCTGTTTTTCATTGCCCATCTCTCACAATCATACTGCTGATTTACATATAAAAATACAGAGTTTCTTGTGATTTAAAAAGATACAGACTTTGGATGGCATGGACTTTGAAGAGGATATAGGTGAAATTAATCATGATTGGATAAATACACCAGGCAAGCCAGATTTAAATGAGAAAAAGTTGGCATTATAATTAGGCATAACTAGCATGCAAGTAATGGGACAATTTCTCCATCCTAGCAATCTCTTATTCTCATCAAGAGAATAATATGGCTGAAGATCTAAAGATGGAGAAATGCCTTTATCCAAAGCTCCATTTTTTTTTCTTCTTTTACTGTTCAGGGTTGTTGTTCACATTCTTTTTTCTTACTCTTTTGTTTGTTTGTTTGTTCTGAAGATTATATGCCATCTTCAGGGCTGATATGCATTGACCCATCCCTAATAGATGTGTCAATCCTGCCCTTCCTCTTTGAAGTTTTAAAAACAATCTAAAACAATCTGCCCTGTGTTTTTCAATATTTATTTCATAAAATAGATATTTGGGGGTAAATATGTATTTATTATACCTTACAATTTGCAACTTGGTATATGCTTTGGTATGACTTTTGTGGTAAAACTTGTTTCACAAAATTAAAGAAAAAAGTATAGGGTAAAGGATATGGGCATCTGCAGGGAGGTAAAGTGATATCATGTGTGCATGGACATCATAGAATGAATGACACAGTTTATTAATTTACATCTTGTGTGTGATGATATCATAATGTGTATGATAATATAATGGCTTATACTATCTCGTTCTGGTAAAGGACCATCTGGGCCATACCTAGGCTGTTTGGCTGGATATGGAATGAGGCAGTAAAAGAAGAAAGGGCAAAATGCCTCATGTGGTAGAACATTCAGTCTTTCAGACAACCAATGCACAACTGGGCTGAAGTTTTTAATGGCATTGCAAGGGCATGTTCAGAAGGCAGGACAAGTAGAAGGTATTCTGAGATCTTCTTGAATACAATGTTTGCATACAAGAGGAGAACCAGGTGAACCAGCATATGATAGCAATGGCAAAACCACAAATCTACAATCCCATAGTTCTCTTTGGGCAGCAAAACCTACATCAGGAAACTGTCTAGAATAGGTATACCACATGGAGGAACTAAGACTCTAGTGTAAGGAAGTGGAGAATATGTTCTCCTCCAGCTTCTTAAAAAGCAGTTTTTATCTGGTGCTCTCCAAAGACTCTGAACTTCGATTCTCATTAGGCCAACCAAAGTGGCCAATAAGAATAGGTTGTGGGAATTGTAATTTAAAAAAAAAAAAACACCTGGAAGACACCAGTTTGCCTATTAGAATAGAAATGTGATTGGTTGAACAAGCACTCCTCCAAATGTTGCCGGGCAATATAGTGCAGCAAGATCTGGAAGGCAACTGATTCTCCACCCATGACTGAGAGGACATTGGAATCCTGCTGATAACTGGTTTGGTAGGAGAATTGGGGCTGAAATCAGTTTTCTCTGGTCCTTCATTTTTTCCATTCAATGGCTTATTGCTACAGTTCTACTTTTTTTTTTTTCCATTTTAGGTGAAACTTTTAAATACTTTCATACATTACTGGGTATAGTGGATATACTTTTGAATTAATGAGCTCTTATTTGTGAAGTAAATCCAATAACGTGTTTCTTGGAAACACTAATAGAATATGGCAAACCAAGCTATATCACAGATGGAGCTTAAACATTTCTCTTGCTTTGGCCCATACTTTGAGATGAGATCATAGTTATAAACTCACAATTATTATATTTATCTCCTGAATCAGTAAATGCATGCATAAAACAGATTATCAAGTTTGTTAGGCAAGGTTTATAAGCATGTGTGGCTTATCAGGTAGTGAACAGCTTTTGCAATATTGCAAATATCCCCTATATTGATTCTTCTGTTACATTCTATTTTAGTGTGTAATGGTTGGTAGAACCAGATATTAAAAAAAAAATGTATGTATGTAAAACAGTGAATATTGCAGCAAAGGGTGGGAAACAGTGATAAAATTAGGAATGACATTTCATCTGGATGAAATAAACAGTTACTCAAGGCATTACTTTATAGTAAGGATATTAGAGAAATTGACCACTGATTTCTTCTCACAGAACATTGTGTCATCTACCATTATAGAATCTATTGCATCACAAATAAGCATACAATCCAAGAAATCCACGGGGATCTAGCACAAAAACTGTAGAAAAACGAATACTTTGGAAAAATTATCTACACAATTGTATATACTAAAGAAAGCTGCATGCAATCTCAGTGGTTCTGTGGTATAACTTAAAATATTCTCTACTTTTCTATGAATGTGGATCTGCCCTAATATTATTATACTGACTACATTGACTATGTTGAGTAGAATACCATGGGAAATATTACATTTATCAGTTGTATCAATAATAATGTCTTGAAGACCAAAGTAGTTGTATTTGACAGGGAAAATGGAATGAACAACTGCAAGTTATACATGCATGGTGGAAAAAAAAAACAGTTGAATTTGTCTATCATGATGAAATATTTGCTAAAGATAGAAAAATGGCTGAGAATAAGATTGTGCTTCTGTCCATCCTGTTATATGGAAGGGAGAGTTGTGTGCATCAGAAAAACAGAAAAGCAAGTTGAATTCATGAGATTGTGTTACTTAATAGGATTACAAGTTCTGGGTTGCAAATGTCCAAATGATGATGAGATGGAAAAATTTACAAAAATTCTATCTTTTTGCTGTTCTTGGTCATCTGCATTTTTGCAGCCTTCAACTTTAAATATTGTATCTCAGTGGATAGCACCTGGATTTTTCAACCCCTAACTTAAGAAGTGTGTGTAGTGTATATTTATTATATACAAGAAGAAGAGAAGGGGCAAAAAAGAAAAAAAGAAAAAAAAAGAATGAGAGCTGAATGAATGTGGACTGAATGCAAAAGTGAGTGACCGGTATAAAGGGGTATATTAAAGTAGTTTGGTCATATAAATAAAATAAGGAAATAATTGCTAAACAAATATATGAAGAAAGAGTGAATGGATTAAGAGGAAAGGAAAGACGAAAGAAATCATGATTGAATGGAAAACAACCCATCCTACTAGAATACAAAGAGTGACAGAAAAAGAAGTAAAAAAAAAAAGGACTGAAAAATATTTTGGACTTACAAAACTAAAGCAATAGTGACAATATGATAAAATAGATAGTAGAAAAATACAAATCCATTTGATTGTTCAAATTGGTTGGGAAAAATCTATCCAATGTAAATGTTTGAATTGATTCAGAAAATCAATCAGATTCGATTTTAACATTTATGCTGATTTGGACTGGATGGAACCCAATTTAATTTGAATAGATTTAGACTCTTAAAAGAACACACATCTCCATGAGTCAAGGTGTAAAAGGTGTTAGTTGACTAGTTATCATTACTACCTCTCCAGGGCATTGGATATTTCCACACCATATGGGGACTGTATGTATGACAAAAAACTGAAACAACACAGAAAAGATGGAGTTGTTACTGATTCTAGGACTGGACTTCAGGATTTGGGAGAAATATCTATTTGGGATGGGCTGCACCCAATCCCACCCCCACCCCCCATTAAGCATGAGATTTCATCTAAAGGATTCCCTTTGATTTCAAGAATTTGCCTTATTTGGGTGCCAGGGATTCCAATACCAATTTAAGAATTAAAGATAAGGAACATCTTTGATGAGGTCCAGGTTGCATTTGGTGAAATAATGTTGTTCGTAAATACACAAGCAGAAGAATTAAAATAATAAATGAAATGATCCAAGAAATAAGTTCTATAGCCAATATAAACTTCTGCAACATATGAAGCAGATAAGTATGCAGTGATTCCTGAAGGATCTACTCATTGGTCTAAATCATACCTGTCATTGGTCTAAATAATACCTGTCATGCTGGCAGTCTCTTATTATTTTCTTCCATAATTAGAAAACTATTAGGCAAATAGTAGTATAATTGACAGAAAACCTGCACCTGTGATCCTGGACAACTTTTGTAACAAACTCAGTTTTATATACAATTTACACTATTATATAACCTTGTTTTAATGTAACTGCTAGGACTGCATGAAGATGCAAATAGATGAAGCTTTTCAATAAAATAAACCTGTCATCTGAATCTTGGATTAAAATATTCCTTTTATTTGTAGACAGTGCTGGTGGGTTGTGACATGAGCAGGCAACCAATGAGTTTTATTACTTCTGTAAACCCTGCCTTTTAGAAGACTTTGGAGAATTTTGCCCTGTGGTTTCGGTCTCTCATTCTTCTGCAAGAAATGTTTGGGCACAGTTACTTGGCAAAAGAGAGTGTGAAATGGAGACACAGATTTTCTTCCTAACTAATTTAATTTGCTCCATGAAGTATGCAGCAATAGTCACTGGCTTCAAAATGAGGGGTGCAACTGGACAATTGAAACCCTGACCATTTTATCATGCATCATATGCTCTGCATGCACATAAACAGGAATGGGGTTTCAATCACTCAGCTGCTTCTTCCATTTTGAAGCCAGTGACTATCACTATGGACACCCCTAATTTGCTCTTTCTTGTGTGATTCTCAAACAATTTCCAAATTATTTTACCTTTCTCTGACTTTCAAGCTATTTATCTTGCCTACAGTATAATATCTGAGTCCAATTTGTCTGCAATTGTTTAGCTTTTCAGTTGCCACCTTTCATAGCCTTTCATACACCTCCCGATCTCCTGGTTCCAACACTAATGGTAGTAACATGTAAACATCTCCAACTTTTAAAAAAATTGTTGCACAACTACATGTAAAATATTCTGAGAAGAGGCTAACCTTTGTTAATGTTTCCTACTGCAGATTAAGGTTGCTATAGTAACTAATCATTTTGGCCGGGTGAAGAGGTTGAATTTAATTGTCTCCTTTTCACATGTTAATGGTTGCATCACCTGGGGGGGAGGAATGTGCCTGGACTTGTTTCTGTTTCTTTTTCCTCTTCTGTGCAGACATGTAGAGAGTCAGGCTGCTCTCACTGAGAGCCCAAGACTTTTAAATATGTTTTGCTTTCGTTTTGCTTTCTGTAAATAAATTATTTTTATAGAAATGCCTGGTATGTGTGACTTTTCTGATCTCTCCTGGGCCAAAGGCTTTCCCAGCAATCTGGCAACAACCTTGACAATGAGCCATACTAAAAAGTCTGCCTACTCAGCAAAGCAAATAGTCAGAGGCTAATGGACTTTTTGATTTTTAGTAAGATTTTACTTTTCAACTGTGAAAGTTGAAAGTTTTTTTTAAAATGAATTGGACACTTTCGGCACTGTTCACCATAACATTTTTTTTTCTGAAGCATTTGAAGGCCACTGTGCTATCTTTTTCATATCACTGCTGTCTATACCTCAAAAAAAGTTGCAGAATATTTTTTAAAAAAACAAATGTTTCCATAAAATACTTGATGTTACATGGCTGAAACTTGGCACAGTTAATGTTCTCTAAGAAGCCTGCCATCTGTGATATCTTATTCATGTGGATATTTTGATTCTTTCCCTTTATAGCCTGTGGTCAAATCTTTATTAAACTGAATTTCAGGTCTCAGATCAGTTCACATAGAATCTTTCGCTGCCGAATCTTGGATAAAAAATTAAAGATTCATATATCCTTAGTAATTAACCTTGTTTTATATTGTTTTCTGTGCAGCTTTTCCAAAGATAAGCTTTTTGTCTAGAGTTTTGGAGGCCCAAATGATGGACCATTATGAGCATCTGGCAGCACTGTTGCCATCCTTGCCACATGGAGTCAAAATAACAGATATTGAGGTTTCACTCTAAAATTACCCTTTAAATCCATAGATTCATGCTTTACCAAAAATAATTTAAATACTTATAATTTAAACTATAGTAAAGGTAAAGGTTTCCCTTGACGTAAAGTCCAGTCGAATCCGACTCTAGGGGGCGGTGCTCATCTCCATTTCTAAGCCTTGGAGCCGGCGTTGTCATAGACACTTCCGGGTCATGTGGCCAGCATGACGACTCGGAACGCCGTTACCTTCCCGCCGAAGCGGTACCTATTGATCTACTCACATTTGCATGTTTTCGAACTGCTAGGTGAGCAGGAGCTGGGATTAACAACGGGAGCTCACCCCGCCGCGCGGTTTCGAACCACCGACCTTCCGATCGACAGCTCAGCGGTTTAACCCGCAGCGCCACCGCGTCCCTAATTTAAACTATAACTTGATATTAATGTCAAAATTCTTCATAAGCAGATTCAGGTTCAGACAGTTACTTTAAAAAAATGTCTGTATCTGTGTGTTTCATACTGCAAAATAAAATAGTGTTCAAGGTTTGACATTCAGACCAAACTAATGAAATAATATCCCCTGTACTGGTTTGGTGCTTCAGTAAGAGACAACTCAGAAAGCTAAAGCTATTATCATCTGAGGAACGAGTGTGCCCTCACTACAGATCTTTCTTATCAGCCTAGACTTGTACCCTTTTTGTTCACACCATTCCTTTCAATGTATGTCTTCCTTCCCAAAATATTATTTGTTAACGGTTATGTTTCAGGAATCAAAGCAGCATGTATTTTACACTCTCACTTTAACATCCTGTACAACTGTGTCCAGCTATTTCATTAAGCAGAAGGAAAAGATTAGGAGTCAGGCACAGGCTGGGACTGAAGAGGCAAAAAGGAAAATTAAGGATCAGAGACTAAGGAATTACAAGACAAGGGAACCTCTTTGCACATAATTAAAATTAGAAAGGTTGATGTATCATATACTCAATTCTTTCCTACATGGAGATACCAACACCACCCATTTATGAGACAGTACATTGGTTCTTCTAAATTTATGGCCTGATACCACATCAAATCTTCAGCAAAGGATCATTACCTTGTCATGGTGCTGGAGCTTGAGCACCTCAATGATGCCATGAGCTAAACCGTGAAGGGCCACCCAAGACGGGAAGGTCATGACAGAGAGGTCAGACTAAATGCGATCCCTGGGGAAGGTAATGGCAACCCACCACAGTATTCTTGCCATGAAAACTAAATGGATCAGTACAACCAGAGATATGTTGGTATACCATCAGAAGATGAGACCCCCAGGTCGGAAGATGGTCAAAATGCTACTGGGGAGGAACAGAGGATGAGCTCAACTAGCCCCAGACGTGATGACACAGCTAGCTCAAAGCCAAAAGGACGGCTAGTGGCCGACGGTGCTGGTGGTGAACGGCGAATCCGATGTTCTAAGCATCAACACACCATTGGAACCTGGAATGTAAGATCTATGAGCCAGGGCAAATTGGATGTGGTTATTGGTGAGATGTCAAGATTAAAGATAGACATTCTGGGCATCAGTGAACTGAAATGGACTGGAATGGGCCACTTCACATCAAATGACCACCAGATCTACTACGGTGGACAAGAGGACCACAGACGAAATGGAGTAGCCTTCATAATTAATAGTAAAGTGGCTAAAGCAGTGCTTGGATACAATCCAAAAGATGATAGAATGATCTCAATTCGAATTCAGGGCAAGCCATCTAACATCACAGTGATCCAAATATACGCCCCAACCACAGTTGCTGAAGAAGCTGAAGTAGAGCAGTTCTATGAGGATCTGCAGCACCTACTGGATGACACGCCTAAAAGAGATGTTATTTTCATCACAGGAGACTGGAATGCTAAGGTGGGCAGTCAAAGGACACCTGGAATTACAGGTAAGCATGGCCTGGGAGAACAAAATGAAGCAGGACACAGGCTGATAGAATTTTGCCAAGACAACTCAATGTGCATAACAAACACCCTCTTCCAGTAACCTAAGAGACGGCTTTATACATGGACTTCCCCAGATGGACAACACCGAAATCAGATTGACTACATCCTTTGCAGCCAAAGGTGGCGCACATCTATACAGTCGGTAAAAACAAGACCTGGAGCTGACTGTAGTTCCGATCATGAACTTCTTATTGCACAATTTAGGATCAGACTAAAGAGATTAGGGAAGACCCACAGATCAGCTAGATATGAGCTCACTAATATTCCTAAGGAATATGCAGTGGAGGTGAAGAATTGATATAAGGGACTGGACTTAGTAGATAGGGTCCCGGAAGAACTCTGGACAGAAGTCCGCAACATTGTTCAGGAGGCGGCAACAAAATACATCCCAAAGAAAGAGAAAACCAAGAAGGCAAAATGGCTGTCTGCTGAGACACTAGAAGTAGCCCAAGAAAGAAGGAAAGCAAAAGGCAACAGTGATAGGGGGAGATATGCCCAATTAAATGCAAAATTCCAGAGGATAGCCAGAAGAGATAAGGAATTATTTTTAAACAAGCAATGCGTGGAAGTGGAAGAAGACAATAGAATAGGAAGGACAAGAGACCTCTTCCAGAAAATTAGAAACATCGGAGGTAAATTCCAGGCCAAAATGAGTATGATCAAAAACAAAGATGGCAAGGACCTAACAGAAGAAGAAGAGATCAAGAGGTGGCAAGAATATACAGAAGACTTGTATAGGAAAGATAACAATATCGGGGATAGCTTTGATGGTGTGGTCAGTGAGCTAGAGCCAGACATCCTGAAGAGTGAGGTTGAATGGGCCTTAAGAAGCATTGCTAATAACAAGGCAGCAGGAGACGACGGCTTCCCAGCTGAACTGTTCAAAATCTTGCAAGATGATGCTGTCAAGGTAATGCATGCTATATGACAGCAAATTTGGAAAACACAAGAATGGCCATCAGATTGGAAAAAATCAACTTACATCCCCATACCAAAAAAGGGAAACACTAAAGAATGTTCAAACTATCCAACAGTGGCACTCATTTCACATGCCAGTAAGGTAATGCTCAAGATCCTGCAAGATAGACTTCAGCAATTCATGGAGTGAGAATTGCCAGATGTACAAGCTGGGTTTAGAAAAGGCAGAGGAACTAGGGACCAAATTGCCAATATCCGCTGGATAATAGAAAAAGCCAGGGAGTTTCAGAAAAACATCTATTTCTGTTTTATTGACTATTCTAAAGCCTTTGACTGTGTGGATCATAACAAACTGTGGCAAGTTCTTAGCGGTATGGGGATACCAAGTCATCTTGTATGCCTCCTGAAGAATCTGTATAACGACCAAGTAGCAACAGTAAGAACAGACCACGGATCAACGGACTGGTTTAAGATTGGGAAAGGAGTACAGCAGGGCTGTATACTCTCACCCTACCTATTCAACTTGTATGCAGAACACATCATGCGACATGCTGGCCTTGAGGAATCCAAGGCTGGAGTTAAAATCACTGGAAGAAACATTAACAATCTCAGATATGCAGATGATACCACTTTGATGGCTGAAAGCGAAGAGGAACTGAGGAGCCTTATGATGAAGGTGAAAGAAGAAAGTGCAAAAGCTGGTTTGCAGCTAAACCTCAAAAAAACCAAGATTATGGCAACCAGCTTGATTGATAACTGGCAAATAGAGGGAGAAAATGTAGAAGCAGTGAAAGGCTTTGTATTTCTAGGTGCGAAGATTACTGCAGATGCGACTGCAGTCAGGAAATCAGAAGACGCTTAATCCTTGGGAGAAGAGCAATGACCAATCTCAATAAAATAGTTAAGAGCAGAGACATCACACTGACAACAAAGGCCCGCATAATTAAAGCAATGGTGTTCCCCGTAGTAACATATGGCTATGAGAGCTGGAGCATAAGGAAGGCTGAGAGAAGGAAGATCGATGCTTTTGAACTGTGGTGTTGGAGGAAAATTCTGAGAGTGCCTTGGACTGCAAGAAGATCAAACCAGTCCATCCTCCAGGAAATAAAGCCAGACTGCTCACTTGAGGGAATGATATTCAAGGCAAAACTGAAATACTTTGGCCACACAATGAGAAGACAGGACACCCTGGAGAAGATGCTGATGCTAGGGAGAGTGGAGGGGAAAAGGAAGAGGGGCCGACCAAGGGCAAGGTGGATGGATGATATTCTAGAGGTGACGGACTCATCCCTGGGGGTGCTGGGGGTGTTGATGACCGACAGGAAGCTCTGGCATGGGCTGGTCCATGAAGTCACGAAGAGTCGGCAGCGACTAAACGAATAAACAACAACAACCACATCAAATGATTAGCCAAAAATGTTTGATACAAAGAAGGACCACGAAGACATCCTAATGGTCTCTGTCTTGCTATTTTGTGTGTGGACAGATGATAGATAGATATCTGTACAACACCCCTCTGAGCTGCTGCTCTAGTGCCCCCCCACCCCCTTCTTGATAATTGTTTAAACTGTTAACTACGCAGTTCAGCCAGAGAACATGGGACAAATCTGTATTAGGTCACATTTATCTATTGCAGGCAAAGAAAGCTTCTATCTTTATCAATCTCTAGTCTAACACCTTAACTATTATTACAGTGCTAAGGCAACTGAGCATATATTCCTGGCTTTGCTGGCATGTGTTGGCAGCTTTATTGCTAGCAAAGCATGGTAAAATCATAACGTCAATCAGACTGCTTTGGAAATGCATTTATGTGTCCCTTCCAATCAAACTCAGGGCAGTGAGAAGAGTTTCCTTGCCCTCAGTGACATTGAATCTGACTCTGATTGGCTGTGCAGTGGTGCTCCTGAATTACAAAGTAATTTCACTGTCCTCTCTGTTTGAACGGAGAGAGACATGATGTCTCCTTTCCCACATTTTTTTGAAAAGAAAAAATCCTGAAGGAAAAGCTTGCTCCCCTTTGGTTCATCCTTCTCAATAATGTCCTTTATTCACAATTAAATCTAAGATCTCTTAAAAATAATAAACATATAGACAGTGTTAAGTAATAATCATATAGATTGTGTTTATTTGGTCTGAATGCTTAAAACTTCTCCCCATCTGTGTGCCATCTCCACTGTAGGGCAGAATGTATGCAGGCAAGCAGAGAATGGATGCAATGGCTGTAGATCAACAAAGGATGTAAGTATGTGAACCAGAGAAGAATGGTACTTCATGAATTATAGGCCACCAGATTTAATAATACGAGCCTGGTCCCTGAAGCAGGTCTTCCCCATCCCAGGCAACTTTCGAACATTGGCCAAGATTGAATCTTTGAAGTTCCTTATTATGTTCTACAGTTATGACCTTCTCTGCATTGACAGCAAGAAAGAACCACAAGATCCATTTTCTCCATCATTTCAGACTGATTTCAAAGGCTTTTTTTCTGCTCCGTATTTCTCAATTTCTTGTATCCCTATTATCTGTGGCTGCCATTCATTCAGGAGGCTTTATAGTTTCCATTCAGGGCTGCCTCAACTGACCAGTTCTTTATGTCAGGTGAGATACAATTATTGCTCCTTTATTCCAATATTTGTCTTCTCTTTCCATCTACTACTTTAACTGGCTGAAACTGACAGGTTTGACTCACTTATCAGTATTGTATGTCTGCCCTTGGGGGCCAGGCTTTCAGACCCTTCATTGGCACAGAAGTTTTATTTTCCTTCTTTCTCCTAACTCATTTCTTCAGGTCAGTGTGTGCCTTATCTGTCTTTCCACAGGTTCTGCACTGGTGTCTCTGGATGCAATTAGAAGTTCAGGATTTTACTAAGAAAGACCCAGACAGCTGGAGCTATTGTCTCCTGGAGTTACCTTATCTCTTCTTTGCTATCCTGATCACTTAGGCAAATGGAAAGAATTTCACCATATCATACAAATGATAATAGAGGTGTATATCAAAACACTATGATCTGACAGCATCTACTATGGCATGGATAGCAGGAAGGAATGGAGTCTACTGCTACTCATGACTCTAGAAAAGTCTGTAAGGAACTGGGAAAAGCTCTCTACTCATGTGCATACACTTCATACACACTCGTTCACAGTGTTCATGTACAGTATAATCTGTGAGGTGGTTGAGAAGCTAGCCTGGCACTAGGGAGACCTGTGTTCAAGTCCATCCTTAGCTACAGAAGCTCCATGGGAGACTTGGGCTCAGTCATTGTATCTTAGCCAAACCTAACTCACAAGGTTGTTGCTATGGAGAAAAATGGGAGAAAGGACTATATAAACTGATATTTCTATCTCTATCTCTATCTCTATCTCTATCTCTATCTCTATCTCTATCTCTATCTCTATCTCTATCTCTATCTCTATCTCTATCTCTATCGATCCCTATCCCTATCCCTATCCCTATCCCTATCCCTATCTCTATCTCTATCTCTATCTCTATCTCTATCTCTATCTCTATCTCTATCTCTATCTCTATCTCTATCTCTTATCTGTCTATCAATCATTTATCATAATCAGCCACCAGTAGACACACAGAAATAAACCACATCAACACACCATTCAAAAGAGACAATAAAAAACTTAGGAAAGAAACCAATCTAGAAAGGAAACAAAACGATTATGATATATCCCCTCTAGCAGCCATCACTCAGATAAACATATCTCCACCAAAACTGGCAGGGTAAGCTACTATATATGATAGACAGCAAACCCCACACTCACTCATACCAATAATGCTATCTAGTTGGGTAATGAAACATCTGCAAGCAGACAACCAAGCTCAGAGAGCACCAAGAACTTCACACTATATACACTGTCTTGAGCTCCTGAATGAAGAAGGTGGGATATAAATCTAACAAAGTATAATCAAGAAAAGTAGAATATGCGCAGCATATTCAGTTTGCTCAGTTTTAACCTTGATTTGAGGGTGTGGTGCATGTAGCATAGATGTTTAACCCAGTCCATAATAGTTAGTTTATGGCTTATGTATTATGCAAAAGTGGAAAAATGAGTTAATTTAGTAATCAGAACAAGAGTTTTGCATAAACATGGCCACATAATCATTTTTAGATGTAGACCATCCTCCTGAAAATGACTCCCCCTTATGGCAAATAGGCTTTAAGAGAGCTTTCACTGACACAGACTTTAAAATCTGATTGCAGTGCAGGGAGATTTTTTAGAATAAAGGTAAAAAAAATTGGGAAAAAGAGAATTTATACCTCCTTTCCCAACAATGATGCTCCCCAAATGTTCCCACTCCTGGTAATGGGGGCTATTTAAACAGGAATAGACAAATTGTAGACTGTGGGCAACCTCTACCCTATCCTTCTTGTCCTCCTACCCCCTACCCTCTTGCCTTGCCTTGCCTTGCCTTCCCTTCCACAGTTTCCAGAGGCCTCAGAAGATGTGCCACTGAATTTCATGGGGACACTCTCAAGAAAATGGAGCCACAAATCTCCCTTTCTGTTTGCCAGTGGAAAAAACAAAAACCAACATTCATAAACCTTATTTTATGCTTAACACATCAAGGATCGATTTCCTTCCCCCAAACAAACTACCCAAAGTACTATTGGGAGGCCTGTTCACTATGTTGTTACTATGTCTACATTTTTTTTTTTAAATGGTACTCAACTGATTACCAAAACATTGCTCTTCCCTGACTGAAAACCTTGAGAATTGAAGAACAGCTTTTCTTTTCTTGATCAGAGTCTACACCTTTTCCCTTGCTCAGTTGTAGCACAAGGGGGAAAGAGTAAGGATGTATTGCTCCACTCAGCTGGACTGAAGAGACTCATGTCTGGAAATCCACACCTATCTAGAACTACAGTATGTCCACAGAAGACTTTTTCCATGGAGACCAAATTGATTCAAGGCATCCTTGTATAAAACTTCCTTCTTTTGGAAACCCACTTGATTTTTTTTAAAGATCTCGTAAAATCTTTTCCAAGACAAGTGTTTAAAAAATATATGCTACAATTCTGTACTAACTTCCCTTGGAGTATTCCTCATTGAGTGAAAGAGAATACATGGACAGTTTGGTATGACTATCTATGTTTCGTTAATAACTATAATCTAATTTTTCAATGTTCTACAACCACAACCTATGGAAAGGGGTTGTCTGAACATCTTCACAAAATGTTCTTATGATCCTCACATATATAGATACAAATATGTTCTTTAGGTTTATCATATTGTTATTTGCTAATTGCTAAAATAAGAGGCCACAGCATTAACATTTTTCTTTGGGGATTATGATCTCTTTTTCATATATATGTATATTTGTGATCATAAATGTGCCCAGACATTCTTTATCTCAGTTCCATGTCTGAGTTTACACATGGCTGAACAGGAAGAAAAAAAAAAGAGACTGTTATGCAAGAGTAATCCCAGTTCATTCATTTCTGCAAATCTCTGAATCAAAACAGCCTTCCTCTTTTTCATTTACTAATCAGAAGATGCATCCTTCTCCACATCTCTGGAAATGTGTCGGTTCTGTGAAGTGTTATTAATACCTCATCAATCTTGTACACCAGTTGATACAAAAGGAAAAAAAAAATGGATGGTCAAAATTTGCAGGACTATGGCTGCTGTCACAGAAACCACACAGACCTGTATATTAAAAACATGTTGTAGACAAGGATGGTATAACAGTCTATTTCTATTACACATTATAGGTAAAGGTAAAGGTTTCCCTTGACATTAAGTCCAGTCGTGTCCGACTCTAGGGGGCGGTGCTCATCTCCGTTTCAAAGCCGAAGAGCCGGCGTTTGTCTGTAGACACTTCCATGGTCATGTGGCCGGCTTGACTGAACGGAACGCCGTTACCTGCCTGCCGAAGCGGTACCTATTAATCTACTCACATTTGCATGTTTTCGAACTGCTAGGTTGGCAGAAGCTGGGACTAGCAATGGGAGCTCACCCCGTCATGCGGATTCGAACCGCTGACCTTCTGATTGGCAAGCTCAGCAGCTCAGCGGTTTAACCCACCGTGCCACCACGTCCCATTTTATTACACTTTATACTTGCATATTATTATATCTACCCCTTCCTGGGTATGATGCCTGGCCTAAAGTCAAGTAGTGACTTCCATTTTGGAGTGAAGATTTGAACTCTGGTCTCGCCTGACCCAGTTTAATGACATAACTTCAACATCCAAGTGGCATAGCACTGGTTTGCATTTAAAAAAAAAATCTTCAGGAAAATGTAAATTTAAGAACAATATTTCACTATATTTTCTCTCAACATTCACATTCCTAAAACTTCTTTTCACAATGAGTGGTCTGGCAAATTATTTCAATTATTTCAATCCATTGACTGTAATTTGCCTGGAACAGTACCAGAACTTTTGGAGATATGGATAGAAAGTTTCACAGCTATATTGGAGTCCAAAGGTATGAATCAGTTCAGTGAACAAAGGGGCTGCAAGTTTACATGGTAAATAAATAATGGGTTTGGGATAATAAAGGAAGCTACTCCTATAGGATCTCAAGTCATCTTCAGCCGCACACACACACACACACACACAGATATTTATTCTGTCTGTCTGTGTCTGTCTGTCTGTCTATCATCTATCTATCTAATCTATCTCCAAAATATTATTTCCCCCCACCACCATTCAAGCAATCCTCCGTATTAAGGCATTCAAACATATTTATGGTGATAGGGCCAAAGAGGATTAGTGCATATGGTTTGCAAGGCAGACATGCAACATCACACAAGTCAAATGAATAAACCTGGAAGGAAGGCACTAACTTAAAAATAATTAGATGCAGGGCGGCTGCTTGTACATCTAGTTAGGAAGGAAGAGACACACCACTTAAATACAGTCATATGGCTTGTGTAGTAATTTATACTGAGTACTACACTGAGGTGGAATTGGAATTAGGGTCAAGGAAACAACAAAGAACTAAAGCCCTTTCATCAGGCAATTGTCTATTACAAGTAAGCTATCTGTTGCAAGTGTGGTATGTGGGGAAGAGCCGAACGGGCAGATAAGAAACAAGAATGTATGTGTATTCTGTAGCAACTAGGTGAGAAAAGATACGGAACGGGGAGGAAGCTCACCAGCTCCTCCAGGCTTGTTTCACACGGCTTGCTTTTGTAGTTATATCATATATCTCTAAGTTGACACTTAGTCTATGCTGTATAATCACCCAATGGGGGGGTATAAAAGAAGTAGGACCCCGAACCTTCGGGGTTCAGAATTTGAAGCATGAGCTTGTCTGAACCTATGCACATATTAAACTCTTTTCCTGAATGAAGACCCGAGCGTCCTAGTCTTCATTTCTACAACAACACCATTTGTACTGAGTACTACACAGACTATACTGAGTACTACACAGACTATACAGATTATGAACATAAAAGGATGGGTGCTTTCAGTTTGAGCTAAGCAGGTTCAAATATATTCTCCTTGACTTGAGTACTTTCCAAACAACCAATCAATGAAATAAGGGAGCAATTAGAAACATTTGAGTACTGTGCCTGCATTAATCCTACACATTTGTAGTCTAAAACCAATGCCTGAATAATCAGAAATCCCTGACCTTTGTGTCTACAATATATAAAAATGCTTCTGGCTTAAAACATGGATGCAGTTGATGCCTGGGACAAAGAAGGGTTGATATATCCTTCCCTCTCCTTTGGCAGACTTTAAGAAAATGGCTTCCTTTCTTCTTTTCTGAGACAAAGCTGGGGTCATTATGCTGAAGGTTTACAGTTGATCCAGTCATCAATTCTTATAGAGCACCCAGTTTTTTCCAAGTCTATAGGATAGGGAATCTGTGCCCTTCCAGATATCACTGAATTACAATTCTGGTCCACTGCCCCTCCCCACATGCCCTAGATCTATAAATGTAAATGAGCCTCGCTAATGTGTAATATTAGACAACATTCTTGTATATCTCCTGGGTCAGTGTTGCTTATTTCCCTCACCCAACACAGCACGTTTGCTTTGAAGATTTGGCAATGATGTATCATCTGTTCCTTCATCTGTCAGGGCAAATGAATAATTTGGAGCATTGGGAACACAGTGTACATTACCTAGCATGAGATTGATTTAATGCTCTGAAGTCCAAATGTTTTTAACTATTCTACAAAAATTCTATAGTAGGAGGAAACAACATGTGTTGTGTTTGTGTGTGTGCCTTCCAGTCTGTTTTTTACTCCTAGAGACTACATGGACAATTCCCTGCAGTTTCCTTGGCAAGATTTCAGAAATGGTTTGCCATTGCCTTCTTCTTTCTAGGACTGAGAGACAGTGACCGGCCCAAAGTCACCCAGATAGCTTTGTGCCTAATGTGGGACTAGAACTCATGGTCTCCTGGTTTCTAGCCCAGTGCCTTAACCACTGCACCAAACACGTGGCATCACTTGATATTTGGAGTTGGCAGCAATGTGCAAAGTATACAGTAGCATAAGCAGAACTCTCTGGACCCCAAGTGAAACCTCTAAGATGGACTGGCCAATGGTGAGAGAGCTTAGGTGTTAAGCCTCCCTGTGTTGCAGAAAATGAGGACAGGTAGAAGAAAGGGAGGAGGAGGTTCACACAGCCACTTGTTCCCCACCATTGTCACCATGACAACTGGCCTGAATCCAGCAAGAGTCTTCCATCACCTCTTCATCACTGTAAAATATTCCTTTTCCAACTGAAGAGAGGAGGAAGAAGAGGCTAGAAGTAATGGCAATGGTGCTGCCCCTGACTGTGCCGACGGTTGACTTGGAAGCACCAATAACTAAGGAGGTTTCATAATAACAGCAACAGCATTGATGACTCCTCTCCCTTCTCTGTTGCTTCTCAGCTAGCCCCATCTAACCAGGTTTTGGATTTTTTTGTTTGAAGATTAAAGGTATGGAGAAAGAAGGGCCTGTGACCCCAAAGCAGATGCTTCCCATGCAAAGTGGGTAGATGTCTCATGCATGTGGGTGTGGCCCTTATTGGATTTTGCTTGGAATTTGGTGGAAGACGTTATGACTTGATAAAGATTTGTACTACAGTACTTCTATTTCCAGGTTTAAAATAATAGGAAACAGCAAACCCAGTTTTTGGCAAGGGGGTTCAGAGATCAGAGGTTGTCTATGTCTGTTCTCCAGGAACCTGGGAAGAATTAGGAAAGCAGAAGTTCACTGCATTAACTAGCTGCCTATGGATATGCAACAGGGCCTGCATGTAGGCAGCATCATTGTACGGTTTGGAAAAAGAAAATGGTAGAAAAGAAAGTGCAGGTGGATCCTCATCTCCTACCAAATTTCACTTTAAAAAGAATAGGGGGAAAAGGGAATTCTCACAAAACAAAGGGACTATGGGGCAATACAAATTGGCAACATAGCACAAATTGGTCCTTATTGTTGGCCAAAGTTGTTACCATGCATACAGTAGATACACTACCAACTCCCCCCCCCCCTACTAATAGCAAGTACAACTTTACCACTCCCCCTCCATGCCCCAGATGCTGTTTGGGGGTTTGTTTTGTTTTTTGTTTCTGGCCAAATTGCCAGCTCTTAACAATGCTACCCTTGCTGGAAAAGAAGGGAAGCAATCGTAATGTACATTTTGCCTCCAGCAGCCTTGCAAAAAATAACATTTCTTCCCTAGATTGCATCCTTGGCAGCTGATCTGCCACAAATGAGACTTTAAAGTCCCTGGCTGTATTTGTTCTTAAGTATGATTAATTGATTATTCTTTATTACTGGATGTCATTCTATTTCTCCTTCTGGCTGAAATTTCTGTCCTCTTTCTTTCCATTTGCGGTACAAATGGACATTACGCCTTAGGCCCTTTGCCATCCTTTCCCCCCCTCTTTCTTCCCTTTTGCTTTTGCCTTAAGCCTGTGCATTTTCAGGAGGTTCTTTTTTCCTGAACAACAATATAAAGAATGGTTTCTCCTGTTACTTCTCTCACTCACTTGCTTACCTCCCCATCATTGGATGATAATATGATATTTTGGTGTCATTTTCTTGCTCTTGAACATTTTGTTTTTTAGAGAGAGTTTGTTCTATGAAATAAAACTGAGTCACAGAAGCCTTAGATCATGCAGACATTGCTAGTTTCTGCTGACTAAAGGAGCCATACAACAATCAAGACCAGGATGGATGGATGGATGGATTGAAGGAGCCCAGATCCATTTTTCATCTGCCTTAACTGGCCTTAAGTTGTCATAAATTCTTGATCTGAAATAAACCATCCTCCACATAAAAAGTTTTGATTTGCTTGCAGAAATCAACAATGTAAATATATCTCTAGTTAAATTGTTGCCTAATGTCATTTAAGCAAAGAAGGGGTCTCTCGGTGGCCGCCCAACTTTTCTTTCTTGACAATTAAGTTATGTGCATTTGCATCAGACTGAAAATGCAGAATCATTTGGTTTAAAAAGACATCTTACACCTATTTTTCACACAGGTATTTATAAAATACATATATTTATTATGTTAATTTTATTTAGCAACTCTCTTCATTGTAGATCTCTGAATATATCAGCTCTTAACCTGCCTCCTCCTCTTCTTGCTTTGTGTTTCTACATGAATAGAAATGGAACTTTTCTGATAATAGAGGGCAAGTAGCACAACACAAGTCATACGTTCAGGGTGACTTTTCTTACTGCATGAGGCTTCCAAATTCCCCCCCCCCCCTGAAACTCACTTTTGAATTTATTTTTTGATGCTTGGTAGGAACAGCAACTTGAAAATCTCACCATCTACACAAGAACATGCAGAGTGACTGACAGCAAACATCTGAATAGGTGAAGCTCACGAAGCAGAACAAAATAAACAAAGCCACTACATCTCCCTTGGCGCTCCATCACATGGACAAAACCTCAGCACAGAAGCACGTGTTTGGATTGATTTGGGGCTTACGCCTTTTGTTTTGACACAAAATATGTACATTCTTTGGTTCAGAAAATGGAGTCTTACTATACTTTTTCTGCCTGATAGCATCCAATCATCAAAATGAAAGAGGGAGAATCTTCTGTTGTATGTTCTCTTCATGTTGTGGGCTTTCATTCTGAGCTACCTAATCAGAGCTTTGTAAAACCTGTGCTTACTTGTCACAGGTCTGGGCTAAAGTGAGCCTCATCGACTGGACAGGGAAGGTGAAACCTTCCTATTTGTTTCCCCAGAAATCACAACTGTTGGCCTTCTAGATTAACAGAAAGAGACGGAAGAATTTGTCAGTTTTGCTTGCTTCCACATTCATGTGTTTTTAATCTCAGATTCTTTCCATCCCCTTTATGAATGGTAAAACTTGGGCAAAAGCTGCTCTGAGTCACTTGTGGAGAAGGGTGGCTATAGAAATCAATCAATCAATCAAATAAATAAATAAAATCTTATTTTAAAAACATGCACCTAATGAAATTCTCCCCCATATGCACTAGTGAAATTCAACAACACTGCTCCTCCCATCCTTAACATATTGAACTAGTCTGCTGTGAAATTGTTACAGATGAGGACTTTTTTTTTTCCTAACAAGAAATATGAAAAGGACTGGAAGCCACAGATAGGGTTAAATGTGCAAAGAAGAAACACTCAAAAACTTCAACTTAACAGCCAGTGAGATATAATGGCTATAGCATTGGCCTGGCCAGGGGAGACCTTCAACCAGAGACTGGTTGACTTTGGCCAGCTAATTTTTATCAACCCATGCTATCTCACAGGAGTGAGATAAAATGAGAAGTGATCCAGCCTATACCACCCTAAGGTGCTTAGAGGAAGGATGAGATATATGCATACGTGTGTGTGTGTGTGTCTGTCTGTCTATCTAAAAGAGGAGAGGGGGAGGAAGGAAGGAAGGAAGGAAGGAAGGAAGGAAGGAAGGAAGGAAGGAAGGAAGGAAGGAAGGAAGGACAAAGCTGTCACATTTGCTTTTGTCCACATTAGATTTTTTTAAAAAATGCATCTTCACCCCTCCATATTTGGGACAACATTGTACAAAAGCAGACAGATGCTTTCGGTGTAATACTGTGTTGTTGTGTTTTTTTTTTGGAGTCTGAGATCTGATTTGCATCATGGTTACAGTGACCCCACTGAAAAGCACAAGCCAGCTTTAACTATATTTTATATGTTCATAAAACAATGTTATCTTCTTTTTTTTTCTTTGTTTATGTTTGATAAGCCACCTAGAGTTGCTATCATGATGGTGTGTGTGTGTGTGTGTGGGGGGGGGGGTTATATGTTGAATGCATGGATGGATGGATGGATGGATGGATGGATGGATGGATGGATGGATGGATGGATGAAAAAATAGGTAAGTAAATAGGGATTAGAATTAGGCTTATTTACATTCTGATCAGGATGGAAGTGGCCCTCCTTGACCTCTTAGAGGCTTTTGATCATGGATTGTTTCAGGGGGTTATGAGTAAGGAGCATGGTGTTGTGGTAGTTCTCCTCCTTCTGTCAGTTCCACTCAAATGTTGAAGTGGGGATTGGTCAAGCCCCATGCCACTGCTTTGCAAAGTTCCACAGAGGTCTACTCTCTGTACTCCAATTTAACATCTACATGAAGCTAATATGTGAGATCATCCAACAGCATAGGGTCAAGTATTATCAATCATCAATATGCTGGCTGACCAACTCCTGGCTGACCAAATGATGGCATCAAGGTTCTTTCTTGGTGTCTGGAGCTGTGGGGGCCTGGATGGACAGAAACAGGCCAAGGCTCAATCCTCGCAAGACTGGGTGCCTGCGGGTTTTAGGGCCCCAGATCTGGTGATTTTCTATCATTAATTCTGGATGGGGTTTATTTATTTATTTATCAAATTTGTCACCGCCCATCTCCTCCGACCGGAAGGACTCAGGGCAGTTTACAACACAAAATAAATATACAATAAAAACTCAGATAAAAACACAGTAAAATTCCAATAAAACCCCATTAAAACCAAAACAATTTCTTAACCCCAGCTCATAAAATCCAGATGGCTATAATCTCTTCAACCATCATATAGGAGGGGCACTTCAAGGCACCAGCCAACCCCAAGTATGTCGATTCTCCTCCCTGCCCCAAGCCCGGTGGCAGAGCCATGTCTTCAACTTTCTCCGGAAGGCTAAAAGCGATGGGGCTAATCTTACCTCCGGGGACAAGATGTTCCAAAGGGCGGGTGCTACTGCTGAGAAGGCCCGCCTCCTGGACCCCGCCAGATGGAATTCTCTTATTGACGGGGTCTGCAGCATGCCCTCTCTGCATAAGCGGGTGGGACGGGCTGATGATACGGGGAAGAGGCAGTCCCTCAGGTAACCCGGTCCCATGCCATGTAGGGCTTTAAAGGTGATAACCAACACCTTGAATTGGACCCGGAAGCAAACTGGTATCCAATGCAGCTCAAGTAGCAAAGGTGTTATGTGCGCCCTTCTAGGGGCGCCCAAAATAGTCTGCACAGCTGCATTCTGGACCAGCTGAAGCTTCCGGATACTCTTCAAGGGTAGCCCCATGTAGAGCACATTGCAGTAGTCTATATGGGAAATAACAAGGGCATGAGTGACCTTCCGAAGGGCTTCCTGATCCAAGAAAGGGTGCAACTGGTACACAACACAAAGCTGTGCAAAGGCCCTTCTGGCCACGGCTGCCACCTGCTCTTCCAGCAGGAGCCGTGAGTCCATGAGGACACCCAGGTTATGCACTGGGTCTGTCTGGGGCAGTGCAACCCCATCCAGAACTAAAGATGACAAAGTCCCGGATACAGAGGAACCCTTAACCCACAGCCACTCCGTCTTACCAGGGTTCAGCCAAAGCCTGTTGTTCCCTATCCAGACCCCTACAGCCCCCAGGCACCAAGAGAGGGCAGTCACAGCATCACTTACCTCACCCAGGATGGAGATATACAATTGAGTATCATCGGCATACTGATGATACCTCATCCCATAGTGACGGATGATCTTGCCCAGTGGTTTCATGTAGATGTTAAATAGGAGAGGAGAGAGGACCGAGCCCTGTGGCACCCCACAAAGGAGAGGTCGAGGGTCAGATCTCTCCCCCCCATCACCACCGACTGGGACCAGCCCTGGAGGAAGGAGGTGAACCAGCGCAAAACTATGCCACCCACCCCCAACTCCCTGAGCTGACCCAAAAGGATACCATGGTCAATGGCATTGAAAGCCGCTGAGAGGTCAAGAAGAGCCAGGATGGATGCACTACCCCCATCCCGCTCCCGCCAGAGATCATCATAAGTGCGACCAATGCCGTTTCTGTCCCATATCCTGGCCTGAAACTTGATTGAAAGGGGTCTAGATAATCCGTTTCCTCCAGAATCCTCTGGAGTTGTAATGCCACCACTTTCTCAACCACTTTCCCCAAAAAGGGGAGGTGGGAGACTGGATGAAAATTATTCAGTACAGTAGGGTCCAACAATGGTTTCTTGAGGAGGGGTTGCACCAGTGCCTCCTTAAAGGCAGCTGGAAACACCCCCTCCCTCAAGGATGTATTAACCATCGCCTGGACCCAACCACATGTCACCTCCCGAGCTGCTTTCACCAGCCAGGAGGGACATGGATCTAATTGGCAAGTGGTGGCATTTACTGTCTGGAGGATCCTGTCCACTTCCTCGGGTCCAACAGGATCAAACTGTTCCCAGATAACATGGTAAGTATGATCCCTTGGTATCTCCACAGACCCTGCCTCATGCTTGGAGTCTAGTGTAGAGCGGATCCGAGCAATTTTGTCTTGCAGATGATCCGAGAACTCCTCTGCATGGCCCTGTAGGTGGGTCACTGCACCCACCTTCCCCAAAAGGGATTGAGTGATTTTAAACAGGGCCGTTGGATGGCATTCTGCAGACGCAATAAGAGCGGAGAAGTATTGATGCTTCGCTGCTTTTATCGCCACCAGGTTGGCCTTAATAGCGGCTCTGACCAGTGTTTGGTCGGATTTGGTCTTTGTCTTCCTCCAGCAGTGCTCTAGATGTCTCTTAGTCCTCTTCAAAACCCTCAGCTCCTCCGTAAACCATGGGGAGCATCAAGTGTGATGAGGCAAGAGAGGTTGCACAGGTGCGATCCTGTCCAAGGCCCCAGCTGCCTCCCTATTCCAGGTGGTGGCCAGGGCCTCTGCTGGACCATGCAGCAGATCCCTGGGTATAACCCCCAGCTCCCTCTGAAACCCTACTGGGTCCATCAGTCACTGGGGGTGGACCAATCAAATGGGTCCTGCCTCCCTGCGGAGGGGGGTGGCATAAGAGAATCTCAAGGCCACCAGGGCATGATCTGACCATGACAATGGGGATAGCTGTAACTCTCCCCTCAGTCACATTGCCACTGCTCTGACAAGAAAACTAAATCCGGGGTGAGGCCACTGTCTCGAGTTGGATCGCGAATAATCATGCCATGGTAGCCATGACTTCCCGATCTGCCTCAGAGGCCCACCCCAGGGAAGGCAGGTTGAAGTCCCCCAGAACCATAAGCCTGGGGAGCTCCGCTGCCAATCCTGAGATGGCCTCCAGCAGCTCAGGCAGGGAGGTTGCCATGCAGCAGGGAGGCTGGTACAGCAGCAACACTCCCAACTGCTCTCGTGCACCCAACTTGAAAAACAGGGTCTCACAACCGGCCACTTGTGGGGCAGGGCCCCTGAAGGACACCAGAGACTCCTGGATGACAACTGCCACCCCTCCCCCCCTGCCCTGGAGTCTCGGCTGGTGCCATACTGTAAACCCGGCCTGGCACATTTCCGAAAGGGGCACCCCCACCTTCAGGGCCCAGCCAGGTTTCAGTAATACATGCCAGGTCTGCCCCCTCCTCAGTGATCAAGTAACTTATGAGGGGGGCTTTGTTGTTAACAGACCTGGTGTTAAGTAGCAACAGCCGAAGACCAGGGCCCCTGTGGGTCTGCTGACCAGGGACCTGGGTCTGAGCGCAGAGGGCCGGAACACGCCACCGGTAACAAACACCGGGGGTGTCTTCCCCAAAGATGGCCCGCCCTCCGGCTCCCGCCATAACATCCCCTACCCGTCACCACCTCAATAGTATGGCCTGCCCTGCAGCCCCCAGAGACTCCAAATCCACCTAGCCCCATTCCAGCACTTGCAGAGTCTCCCACTTGGAGTAGAGGTCCCTCCATCCACTCACACACCCTCACACATACACAGTTACCCACAGGGCAATGGCAAGCCCTCTGGCACACCAGCTCACGCTCTCAGCGCCATCTGGGCCCAGCCATCACCCACCCATTCATTCTTCAATCGTAATGCTCCCTGTTTGGCCTCTCTCACTGGTCAGCCAGGGGCATCTCATTCGCTCCCCCTCACCTCCTCCTCTCACTCAGGAGGTGAGTGCTCTCCCACACCATCAGATACTTCCTGACTCCCCCCCCTCGTCTCTCACCCCAGGAGGGAGTCCTCATTCACACTGGAGGGGCCCCAACAGCTCTCCACCACTTCTGGCAGGTAGGGAGGGGATGGTCCAGATCTCCTTGCCCAGCTCCCTCCATGTCCTCGGGCCTACAATGCCAAGGCCTACAACCCTAGGCCTATCCCGGGCTCTCCCTGGTTGGCCAGGCAGTTCGTTATCTGGCTGGTAGTTGATCTGCTCCACTAAACCGGGCCTCCAGGGTTGTTCTGCTGGCTCGCTGCGCTGCTGGGCTGCTGCACCGCTCACCCGCTCTGCCAGGCTGGACCTCCAAGGTGGGTCTGCAGGTCTGTCTCGCCACTGGTCTGCTGCGCCGCCGAACTGCTCTGCTGGGCTGGCCCTCCAAAGTTGGGCCATTGCACCACTGAGCCATCCATCTGCCGCGACGCCAAACCATCCCACCAGGCTGGTCCACCAAGGCCGGTCAGCTGGCTCGCAATGCTGTCAATTCAGCACACTGTCAGGCCACTCCCCCACTCTGAAGAGCCGGCATTTGTCCATAGACACTTCCGTGGTCATGTGGCCAGCATGACAGTCACAGAATGCCGTTACCTGCCCGCTGAAGCGGTACCTATTAATCTACTCACATTTGCATGTTTTCAAATTGCTAGGTTGGCAGGAGCTGGGACTAGCAACGGGAGCTCACCCCGTCATGTGGATTCGAACCGCCGACCTTCCGATCGGCAAGCTCAGCAGCTCAGTGGTTTAACCTGCAGCGCCACCGCATCCCTATAGCCTTCTATACTGCAGTGATAAATCTGATTAATTTCTAACAGATATGTGTAAAAAGTTTTATGCATGATTTTTTTTTTAACATATTGTGAAAGGAAATGTGGTTTCTTCATGTCTTTCATGTCTGATGGCCTGAAATGGTGCCACTGAGTAAGAAATCTGTCCCAGTTGCAGAAGGATCAATGCAGACATTTTGTAGTTAAGTTCCTTTAAAATATGCATTTTTTAAAAAGGAAAAAAAAACGGAAAGAGGCTATGGCTCTTTTGCTTTTAGATAGAAGTATTCATTTGCAAAATATTGTTTTCCTCTCACAGCATTGTGACTGGAGAGTTCTTGTTAAACAATTCCTTGTGATTAGAAGGTAGACCTATCAATTGCTCCCCACCAGTCCTTTGTCTCTCAGTCCCCACCCCTGGCACTGTAGGGAAAAAGGAAACCATGAATAACAAGTCTTTTTTTATTCTTTTCACTAGGCTTCAAAGTGTTGAATCACATAAAAAGTCTTGTGATTTTAATTCATTTCCAGTTACTTCAGATGAAAGCACTTCAGTGAATCACAGAATTGGTCCAAAGTATTCTGAAGTGATTTTGGTTTTAGATTTGACCTATCTGACCTCCTCTATTTTAATCTATAGCATGTGAAGTCAATAAGAGAAATTTCCAATTGGCTGCAGTAGAATGTTTGATTGTGTTAAGAGCCAATAAATATAGAATTGTATACTGCCTTTCTATAATGATGTCTTATAAAACATAGGATACATAATGCAAAATGAAAATGGAGCAGTGAGAAAAATAAATAAAAATAGAAAATGCAAGTATCAGCTCTTCCTTGTTAGGCTTCAGAATGTCGAATTGTATAAAAAGTCTTGTGCCATTTTAATTCACTTCTAGCTGACATGGAATCTGGAGGAAGCCAGGCTTGGAATGAAGAAGCCAACAGGAAATTGAGGAAACTGGTCCCACCTGATGAAGAGGTTCTCATTATCTCACCTCTTCTGAAGCAGCTAGTTGCATACTCTCAGACAGAAGCTCAATGCAGGTCCAAGCTAGACTTGTGGAGGGAGAGACCTTGCTATCTCACCTATGAAATCCAGTGAAGCAAAATAATGGTGCATATTATTCTAAGTGGGGAGAAGCTAAAGGGCCATTGGTCTAAAAGGCTTTGTTGTTCCATTTATATTTCATTTGTCTCTTTGCTCTTCCATAGTTTAGTGGCTTCAGTGGGAAAGTGAAACAGAGAATTATAAAGGGAGAGGGACTGGAAAAAAGGCTGGAATCCCCCCAAACTCAAAAACCTTGAGCTCTTTCTTTTTTTCACAGCCTTTCCTTCTCTCCCTTTGTCTTCCACATCACCAGTATATTTGCAGCCCCAGGAATGGTAGTCTTGGCCTTTAATTGCTAACATTACATCATGACCTTGACAGTCAGCTAAATCCTGAGAATCTGAGATGCCCTCAAATGAAGCAATTCTTAAAATAAGTCATGTGTGACATTTGATCATCGTTATTACGGTGTTTAATTTTAAAGAGAAGGAAAGTTCTCAGGATACCTTGGGCTAGCTAACTGATACCTCTATGGATATTTTTTTCCCCTTTCTTCCTCCCTCATGCCCTTTCCAAATACATACCTAAAATGTGGTATTTAAAGATATCATCTTCTTTTCTCCATTAGATTTTCAGTCTAAGGGCAAGCAAGTAATATCTTGCCAGTAACATCCCATGAATTTGATCTTGAAGTCTTGGAAATATATGGCTCTGGCAAGTATAGTCACCCCTGGAGGATGACAGTGGCATCCTTCTGTGTTAGACCACTTGGCTTTGTAAATGCTATGATAGCTTCTCTATTCATATCTTTCTGTGTCTTCCCTATAGCATACATTTTATGAGCAATTGATACAAATTGGTGGTGGAACTTCTATAGGTTCATTCTCATTTACAAGACATCCTATGTTCACTGTGCATTTAGAAAACAAAACAAAACACCAAAAGAGGAATGTGGATTTGGTCAGTAGGAATATACTGAGAATAAGTACATTTTTAAAACTTTATTTACACATTTATTGCTTAAAGTGAAAACAATTTGCAGATGTGGAAACACTGCTTGGGAAATTCTCTGAAATTAGAGGGGAGCTAAAAAAGGGGTTCAGAATTTAGGGGAAACTTCTTTGTATCTTCTTATGTGGCAGCCATCTCCTAGCCCTGATCATTAATTCCTGATTTTGTTGGGATTCTTCCCTGTTCATTTAGTTGGCCAAATAGTGATGTTCTTGGAAACTCATTAAATTTTGAAAGAATTGCTGTTCTGTTTAACAATCTCCTTTGATTCTGACACAAGGCACAGATTTCTGTGGCAAAGAATTTGAGTGACCCATTTGCCTGGTTCATTGAAAACTATTTTGACTCCAACACTTGGAATGTATATTTCTAAAACATGGGAGGGGGGCATCCCTCTGAGATGTTCTTTTTTTTTTCTTCTTCACAGCAAGGCTTGTGAGAATTCTTATTGCAGCCATCCTCTTTACTGGAAAGGACTCAATGTGCATGTCCACAGACTCAGCAGCTCCATTTAAGACTGTTGTTGAGTCAGACGTGGGTTGAAAAGAAGCCACACATTCCTTTGCTTCCCTGGAACTTTAAAAGGAAAACTTTTGGTAACATGAAAACTTGCAATTATTTCTATATCTTCAGTTGTCCTAATATCGCGATAGTCCAATATGAATTTGAGTTCTTCTGGGATTGTGCAAAGACTTTAATGGAACGTCTTGCTATAATATGAAGAGCAAAAAAAAAAATCTAGAGTTAATTCTAAATGTGGTGCTCTACCATCATTACTGCAGTGCTTTTCATTTATAAAATGTTCGCAGTGTATTGTGCTGTTCCTCCACTAAAGAATTCCATTTTGAATGTGATATAATTCATCATCTTCTTGTCTGGTGAAAGGCAAAGCCCTTTCTTTTAAAGGAAGCCATTGGTCTTTAGTCTTTTGTTGTACATCCCCTTTCCAGTAAGGGATTCCATTGGATTATTTTAGTCTGTGAATAATTTTAATGTACTGGATCTCTTACTGATGGGTTTCCACAATTTAAAGGGAGCATCTGAAGTCACTCTTAAATTTGTTTTATTCATAACATTCATGTTATGATTAGTGCTACCTTCTTGAATGGGTAGGAGAATCTGGGTAGAAATGTATTAAATACATTTACTGCACAGTAAGCTATATCATCATCTGCTCCCAACCCCTATGATTCCTAGTTAGTTCCTGGCAATCATTCTGATCCACCTAAGTATAGAACTATTGCTGAATGATTCTGTAACAACTGTTAGGCTGCAATTATTTTATTCAAGGCTGAAATTCTAACAATTAACTTTTGGGGAACACTGGTGCCAGTCCTGCTTCCCAGATGTTTTCTGGAGCTTCTTCACCACTTAAAAGAAATGTTCTATAAGCACTGCCCTGATTTCCCTTGAACATTTCTGGTACCTCAGTAATGATGGTGGAGTACCAAATTTAGAATTAACTTTAAATACTTTTCACTTTTCATATTATATTGCTGGCCTCCCTATACCCTTCCCTTCCTTTCTCTTCCCTTTCTCCTTTATTACAAAGAACTAGACTGGTAGGATTTGCTTACATTTATTTTATAAATAAACAACAAGCATAATATTCCTTGGGCAAATCTAAATTTAATTCTGAAGCTCATCTAAAGATATATTCCAGAAGATAGCAATTACCAGAGCAGAAGAAAGAATGCCACGAGTTTCAGCATATTGTTTAATACTTGCAATTTGCAGGTGAAATTAACTCAGCATTTCAAAGACTTACTGGTCGTATCTTTCAAAGTAGTTTGGAAAGGACTTAATAGTTGATATTTAGCACAATATTTCCTCTGTTTGAGTGGGCACGTTAGAAACCACCCAGAGTCCCTCCTTGTGGGGGAGATGGGCAGTGATAAATTTGATAAATAAATAAAAATAAATAAAATAAAACAAAACACTGAAAATATATTTAAGCACAGTGTTTAATTCAAGATGTATGAACATTTCTCTTTTCCATCATGTTAGAGTATATTTTGCAATTCTGTCAATATTTCACCCTATTCTGTTCTTTTATTTTGCATTCCTCTTCCAGCAAAGGTATTTGTTGTGGCTTCTGTCTTGTGACCCATGCCTTTTAGTTACAGAGATGTTTGTACAAGCAGAGATCATGATATGTGGTACCATGACGTTGTGGGTCATCTTGGCTCAAAGAGTTTTAAAACATAAATTGAGAGTCTATGGGATGTGGAACTCCTTTATGTGTTTTCCATATTTAATATGTACTATTTGGTCTGGTTTAGTTCAGTTTCGTAAGACTGTCCTATCAAACTTGCACATTATTGTATGATTTTTTTTTAAAATAAGAATTTTAGTAGCAAGAGATGAGAAGTTATGAGAAATGTGCCATCTGCCATCTGAAGTATAACTGTGTTCTGATCTGCATACTATCAAACAAGTATGACTTAGGCCAGTGCAGACCAAACAAATTTTTCTAGCATCTGTATTCCCAAAGCAAAATTTTGGGCTATTCTTCTCTATAAAGAGGAATGTATAGAATATATAAAATATATAACAGTACCTTAAGAAAGACACTATTTGAAATCAAGAGGTTCTTTGGGGTACATATAGCAATATCTCACTAACATTAAAAATTGCATATACAGTTCAATGCCCAATCTAATTGTTAAGTTCTGCCTTTTGTTATTGCATTGATTTGGTCTAGAAAACAGAACACTTTGATTTATGCATACAAGGCCCAGAGGAATGAAAAAAAATGCTTTAGAACAAATTTCTTCTTTAATTTAAAAAGAGAAGGGGGAGACTCGCAGGATATGGTACTGGAAAAGAAAGAATCCCATCCAAGCCAAGGTAAATGCATCCCATTGTGGTTAACATTAGTGGTATTTATGTAGGATTCTCACAAGTTTTGATGATAATCTGGCTAAAAAACGTATTTTAGAAAAAACAACCCTTCAGTGGGACCAGTTTTACTGATACGTTTCCTATCTTTTTTAGTGTTGATTTATTCTATAACATGCTGTAGTGTTCTTTGAAATACAAGTGGTATTTCTTCTTTCAGGTTGGGAAATAAGTGCTTGAAAGTCATTTGAATTCATCTGTACTAGAACCATTGAAAATTAGATAAGAACCATTTCAGGTTAAGCGTTTGCTACTGTGCTTCATAGGAAGACTCAACCTTTAATTCATCTAAAATTCTGGATGAGTTCCTGTAAAAAAAATCCACCCAAATCTTCCCTCTGACAAAGTCTGCCTTTGTTTCCAGAGCAGCTGACAATGTTGCTAGGTTTTCTGTTGATCACACAAGCATTTGCTTGGCCTTGCGGGTGTTTCCAGCTCCAATTCAGAAAATGTGTGTGAAGAGATAGCAGCAGTTCTCTTTCCTATTGCAGGGTAAAATATATTATATTATCTGATAAAGTGAAATGGATGGGAGGAAAAGAACTTTGATCAGTCCAGTTGATCAAAGACCCCATAAATTACAGAGCTCCATATAAATATTCCCGCAGGGATGGGAAAAGAATCAAATGGCTTTTCATCTTGGGTCTTCGTCTATACCGGTTTTATTTTTTAGTTCCAGAAGCTTTGTTCATCAGTGATGATTAGGGTACATGAGAGCAAAGAAAAGGCTGTGTGCCAGTTCTTATACATGTTTTTTAAAAAGTCATCAAACCTGTGAATTCACACCTTTTTTAAAACATGTACCTCACATTCACCCTATGATTTACAGATGACTGGAAAAAGAAATAACCCTGTAAGGTAAAGTTAACATGTTGGGTAGGTATGGGAAAGGATTTGATTAAAATTCTCACATATATCAAGCTTTTGGGGATAGAAGCTGAGTTCTATTTACAGAGTTACATTAAAAAAAAAAATGAAAGAATGCTACAGGCATCTCCCTGAGCTCCTTGTCCAAAGAATAGAAATGTATGTAATATACAGATGAGGATGATGATGATGATGATGATGATATATCTGATCAAAACTTAGAATCCACTGACAATTACCAATTCCCATGGTTTGAGAAATAAATAACTGTCTGGAAATAAATAGGCTGGACCTATTGAACATCAGTGGGTTTGACCTTCAAGCAGTGTCTTCAAGAAGCATTAAGCAGAATGATTCTTTAGGTCATTCACCATCAGAGAATGGTCACAGCAAACATTTCAGAACAGAAAACATTTGTTTCCACTTATGCCTCTCTTCATCAAGATAGAGGTAAGAGATTTTGATCCAGTTTGCAATATGATGCAGATTTACCTATGGTATAAGCTCCATTGAACTCAGTAGGGCTTACCTCCAAGCAGGCCAGCATTACTTTGCTTCACCAATGAGCTTTACAGTACAAGAAAAAAATATGAATCCATATATATAGGAACATGTATCTATATCTATCTATCTATCTATCTATCTATCTATCTATCTATCTATCTATCTATCTATCTATCTATGAACAACCTCAGAGCTCTCTGTCCAGAAGAGTGCAGTGCTAGGAACAGCTAAGAGACTGCTCAGAAGCCTCAAGCTCCCCAGCCTCTGGCAGAGGACCCGAGGTTGAGGAAGACACATACCACCCATAGGTGTGAGAAGGGATTTTTTTTATATTTACACATATACATATACATATACATAACCAATCCAAATCCAATGCTCTAACAGCCATGACACAAATAAATGATAGAAGATGGTTCATCAGCAAGTACAAGCTTATCTCTTGTCATTTCTTACCTGCAGTACAAATAAAATGGACATGACAACCAGCCACCTTCTTATTTTCACAAAAAGGTTTCAGGCTAGACGCAGGGATGATATATTCACAAAACTTCCACAAGTGAATCTAAGGTTTTAATATCAAACCACAAGTCTCTAGCTCTATAGAGCTTTAATAATGATTTGTCAAAAGGCTTAGGCTGCTGTGCGAACAGAT
Source organism: Candoia aspera (assembly GCF_035149785.1). Taxonomy (NCBI): domain Eukaryota; kingdom Metazoa; phylum Chordata; class Lepidosauria; order Squamata; family Candoiidae; genus Candoia; species Candoia aspera. The sequence goes on from NC_086153.1 coordinate 180,217,730, forward strand.
ATTAGAAAACATTTGTGTCCTTGGGGAAGTAATTTTTTTTCCCCCTCAAACCAATATGCACAATACTATACTAGGGAAATCAAATGGAAATTGGCATAGTTGGGGCTATTGCGACGGTGTCAGGCTTTTCGGAAATAATTGTCATGTATTTCAAAGTGTGATCGGAAAGGATAGAATGAGAAAATGGAGGAAGGAAGCATTAGAAAGGATCAGGTGATATTCTGAATGAAAAAGGAAGAATAAAATTAAATGGATTTGAGTATTGCTACAATGTGCATGTGTGTGTGTGTGTGTGTGTTTGTATCACAACAAATGTTTCTTTTCTCAAGGGTATACAGTTCTTTAAGAACATTGATTTTTTTCCCTTTTTTCTTTCTCTGAAATTGTTGTGGGAGGATAAATCTCATACCTCAGGGAGCCATTGGGTCACCTGTGACCAAATCTGCCATCCCAATGCTTCATTCCTTATTCATGCATATCTTTGCACATAGAAAGTTAGCATGTCAAGAAGAAGGGTTGTCTTTCACTCTGATCAATAGTATTCAGTATGTATGTAGCTAGTGTTTTGTATATACAGCTTGCTTCTGCTGATCTGCTACATTGGCTTAATAACAATTTGATGCTATGCGTGTATAATCATTTAAAGCTACGTTCTGCTTAATGGGATGGTGCTTATTCCAGGGGCAATTTGCATAGGGATGTTTAGATGTCATTATGTCAAATTTTTCCAATGCTAACATAGCCAGCTATGAAGCTAATTTTTCTTAAGCTTCTGGAAGAGATGGTTTCATTTGTCAGAGGAATAATCTGGACTATCCCCTTTCTTCCCCAACAGCAAGAAGCCAGACTTCTGGGGCTAAAGGACAAACATTTTGGAAATAAGACTGAAATTAAGTTAGGAATCTTCAACTTGTGTCTGCTTCAGTAGATGGTGAATAAATAAAAGTTAGCCTTTGTTGCTGTTGCCTGGGAACTGAGGCATAATTAAGCTATTCCTACAAAGATTCAAAAACGCTGCTCCATCTTGCTTGTCTACTTTCCAAACAATGATCTGGCTCTTTTCTAGTTACATTTCTTGAGAACCTGTTAACCTGGCAGAGTTAAGCAATGGAATTTGCTTCCATTGTGTAGAGATTCCAGTGTAGGTGGTTTAAAAGAGGACTAGACAACCTCACAGAGGACTGGGTTCTCTGTGGCTGCTAGCTTTGGTGACTAGACACCATGTCCTGAATTGGACTGATTATGTGCCATCAAGTAGGTATTGATTCTTAATGACCACACAGATAGACTTTCTCCAGGATGACCTGTCTCCATCCTGGTCCTTCAGATCTTCCCACAGTGTACTCATCACCACTGTAACTGAGTCCATCCACCTTGCTGCTGGTTGTCCTCTTCTTTTCTTTCCTTTCACCTTTCCCAGCATTATAGACTTTTCCAGAGAACTAGAATCCCATGAATTACAGGTAATGCATCTTTAATGCGATAGGCTCTTGCACAGTAATGGCAAAAAGCTTATTGTGACCCAGGCTTGTGTGCTTTCTGAAAGTACCTGGTTTGCTATGGTGTGACAGAAAACACTGGACTAGATGGGCTCTGGGGCTTGATCCATCAGGACTCTTTATGTCTGTGGGAGACAAATGATGCCTTCTCTGACACTGATCAATACCTCTTCTTTGAAAGATCCTGGTTTCAGATGGAAGGGCAACAAAAGAATGTTTCTTGGGTTGTGTACCTAGCCCAATGGCCAAAGGCAGCTGTCAGGCATATGATCAAATAATACATCTAAGCTGATTCTTCATAACGACTTCTGTATTATTTTTAACCTGCCAGCCTGGGGGATGGGGCTTTCTGGATGCCATCTTCACTGCAGCCAATTAAAAACATAATTAAAACCAAAGAGCAATTTAGGAGATATGTCAGAGCAGGAGTGCTATTTCAGAGTATCACATGGATGCTGCTGTTTTGGGTGTTTGAATTCAAGTGGATTTGGAGATGCCCATGAGAGCAAATCATAGGTTTTTCAGAAATGTAGTGTGGAGAAATTTGACGATGCAAGAAACAGTGGGAACAGGGATGTACTGCCCTATCATGAGAGATCACAGCAGTAGTTGGAAGTATCAAAACCATTCTGAAGAGAATTGTAACACTGTAGAGGTTTCCACCCTCTAATCTAGTGCCTTTCAGAAATATTGGAAAACAATACCTAGCCCCAGTTCCAGTTCAGAAGTTTCAGGCATATCTGGGAATGTTGGGAGGTGTAGTCCAACTTATTTGGAGGGCAGGATGATTTCAGAATAGTGATTTGAAATAGTTCCCCCAAGAACACTGTAGGGTAGGAATGGAGAACCTGTTGTTTAGCTAGGCATAATGAACATGCCGAGATGCAGATGTTCCTCAGTAGATAAGCGATACTTTCACTACAGAAGTCATACTCAAAGCTACTCCATTAAGAAGAAAATAGGACATCTATTTTACTTATTAGATTTATATTCCAGCCTCTCTCCAAGTGGTGTTCATAGTATTCTCACCTCCAGTTTTCCCCACAACAACCCTGAGATAAAGTGACTGGCCTAAAGGTACACAGCAAACTTTTGTGGTTGAGGAAGGATTTGAAGCTGCATCTTTCTGGCCTTAAGTCCAATACCTTTGCCATCTCATTACACTGGTTGTAAATAGGAAGAAATAGACTAAACTTCCAAGTAGACGCCATTTCATTTTTCAAGGTAGCCAGTTGAATTCTTCCAGAAGAGTCCCCCCTAGGGCATCTCCTGCCGTGTAGCGCACAGTATGCATTGTTCTAGGATTCTTCGTAGGTGTAGCGGCAATGTGGAAGATCATTGTATTTCAAGGAGTTTAAATGACATATTTTGATTTTTTCTCCTTCACACAAAGAAGCTTAGAGTTTATTTTGAGTTATACTAATGTTTAGCTGGCTTGTTTTTTTATTTCTGTTTGAAATGTGGGGGAGAAGAGAAAACCCCAAGATTGTTTTTGTTAAGCATTAGCTTATCTGTATAGTTTTCCAGGCTCTTGGATTAAACAGGAGCTCTAGACCCTGGGTACCATCCTAATCAAGGTCAGATCCTGCAGCCCCAGTACCATGGAAACAGGGTCATGAGGTCGCAGGGCCAGACTTTGATAAAAACCTGAGGATTGCCTTTTGAGTTTGGGAGCTTCTGCACAGACCTGCGCGCTGGGTGCTGTAGAAATGGAGCCACCCTGGGGTATCTCTGCTGTCCTTATTAAGGGGCTCCTGACAGCCTATGGGAGATGGGGTTTCAACTTGCTTGGTATGTAATGATTTTCCTTTCTTTATGCTATAAATTTGTTTAAGTTTATAATAAAGCTTAAAATCTCTTTATCCACTGGTGTGCTTATTGTCTCTGGATCTAAAAGAACCAATTGTTTGGGCACCTGATCACTGCTTGGACACTTGGCAGAACAGTAGGAGAAACCTACACTGAGATATACAGTATTCTTTTAAAACTAGAATCACCACTTCTTTGAACACACATAGCTTGTTTACAGCGTATTTACTGTATATGCACAAATTGACTAACATGGTGTATTTTTCTCTACCAGAGACGATTTGCAAATTGCATAATACATGGGGTTTCATACGTAAATCAGCATGAGCTTTTGTGGAATGTCAAGCTTCATAAATGCAGTCTCAGCCAGCCTTTCCCTTGTAAGGCTTATATGGGTGGAAAAAGGGGTGGGATAGGTGGGAGAAGAGAAATTAAACATTGCAGCTGATGCAATGACTTAAGTTACTCATCATATTCCTTGAGACACTGAATTATTGAGTTTCCAGAACAACAAGAAATTACAAGTAGTCGATAAACATTAAGCATCCATCCCTTTTGCAAACGTTAGGTTGTGTTTTGTTGAAACTGCTCATAATGGCAACATGTTCCACTGATGTTGAAATTACATTTCCTAACTGACTATATTAAACTGTTCTACTGGAACGTGGCTGTACAAATGCAACATGATTAAAGTCTTGTTGCAGATGAAAGAGACGTTGAAGTGACAGAGAATATTTATGTGTAACTGTTAAACAGGGATGCATGTAGCAGCAGTGAGAATGTAATTATATTTACAACAGCAGTTGTTGTTGCTCCTTGTTTCTCTGAGACCTATATTATGTTGCTCTCTAAAGGAGTCAGGAATTTCAGAAGAAAATGGAGAAACCAGCTGACTGCTGAATTGGAACACCACTTGGTAATAAGTACTACCTCTCAGCTTTCTCTGCATCTGATGGCTCCTATCTTGCCTGGTTAAATTTGAAACAGCTTAGTCCCATTAAATTAGGGCAGAATGTGACATGGTCAAAAAGGGGATAGGGATTTCAGCCTATTGTTCCTTTTTCATAGTGTGCAGGAGGAAGAAAGGGGCATTAAATGTCACATTGCACAGTGACTTCTGCACCTCCAATTTTTCCTTTCCAGTTATGGTTTGAAGTCCACTTGTGGGTCTCAAAGAATATGTTGTGGGGCATATTGGGAAAGGGGAAGGAGCTATTGAGGTATGGCTGGGGCAGAAGGTAAGTACATTCAAAGTAAAGACTAAATTGTTTTAAAGCCATTGTTTAAATATCTCTTTGTGGCTATGTAGAACTGTAGACTTGTAGAGTTGGAAGAGACCATAAGGATCACCTAGTCCACAAGGATCATCCACCTAGTCCATAAGGATTATCTAGCCTGTTGACTTTTTCCCATTATTTGGTGCTCCCCCATTCATCCAGGGCCACATTATGAAAGTTTAATTTTAACCTAGTGAAAATTGACAGCTGCTGAGAAAGGGTCTAGGGTCCAAACAAAATCCTTTGATAGGATAGCATTATGTCCTATTGGCTTATTTTGTTCTGTTTTAAAGACGTGAACTCATCATGAATTTGACATTATCATCTGGTCCATGTCCATTATTCAGGTGGACAACGCCATCACAATACTGAAGGGATTCTTCTGGCATCCATCGTCCTAAGACAGAAAAAAAATTGAGCATTCACTTGGGAAAGTTGCCTTGCAAAGGATAGTAGGTCTATACAGGTATACTAATAAATTGTATATTTGTATACAGTACTTACACAGAATATATTGTATCAGGGTATTCATGTATGAAAAATATGTGAAATACTGTGGGAAAAATATATAGAATCAGTAGGATAGCTACAAATATCCTAATTTTTTTAAATGATTCACTGTGAAATCAGAGAAAATAAAATATTATATATGTACAGCATTTATATGTATTAAATTTTCCTTTGATCTAAATGTCAAAAATAAGGAGTTGCCAGTGAATATTGCCTATTGAATCAAGACAAATTCAAATGTGAACACTTAAGCTCTGGATAAATATCTCTTCTGTAACTGTCACCCTTGCAAGGTAGTCCAGGCAAGAAGTACATGCAGAAGTACTAGCTCTATTTTTATTTGGAGGTTACATTAACAGAATCTTGCAAGTCTAAAAGTACATCTCTCCCCCCTTGGTTTTATGTCCAAGAAACTAGGGAGAGTCCCTTCTGATATGTCTGCCATTCCCCCATTTTTTCTGCGGGCTCAGCTGCCTCATATCCATTCATTGCCCAGTCTGTGGCTCTTCCTCCAGTCTCCCAGGTTCATTCCCACATACTATTACATCAGTACAGAAAATTGTCTGAGTCAGACAACTGTTGCCTTTAGTGTTTCCATTAAATCCAATGAGCTCTCCAAAGATTCAAGCAAAAATCTTGCCCAGTTCTTCCACTTCTGGTTCTTTTTACTCTGGGGATGGAGAGACACCACTTGGGACTTTCAATATGCTAACAATGTGCTTTGATGCTGAGCCATATCCTTCTCTGTAAATAATTTCCATGGGAATCAACAATTAATAGTTACCGGACTGTGCTTGTTAGACATGGAATAAAGCAACTCTTCCATTTAGAAATTATCATAGAGACAAATACAGATTTGCCCTAATCCAGTTCTTGACAAATTTCATCTGGAACAGATGTCAGTATGAGACTTCTCACCCTGCTTGGCAATGAAGGATCTTTTGCAATCGGCAGCCTAGGCTGTAACAATTTTATTACTTTTTAATTGGAATAGTGTTTGACATCATTAGTGGACTGAAATCTCCTTGAGGGTAATAGTAACTTTGAAGAAAGGACAAATTTCCATCAGAACATCAACTTCTTTCCTACATTTTGTGTTGCAGAGATATTTAGGTCCCCCAAGGATGCTTGAAAACAAATTGCAAGAAACATAAGAATGTAAGAACAGCCTTGCTGGATCAAGCTAAAGTCCATCCTATTTCAGCATTTTGTTTCTACAGCAGCCAACAGATGCCTCTGAAGTGCTTACAAGAAGGAGAAAACCTAATGTGTATCATCCCAACCCCCCAAATAATGGGTGGGATATGATTATTATAATAAATAGGTAATAAAAACAAAAGATTGTCCAAGGCAAGTAGGTCTTTGAATCTATCCAAAACAATCCCCCCCACCATTCATTCCACAGGTAATTTGAATATTAGACTGGGGACATTGCATGTTAATTCTGAAGAGCTTAGGTAGCAACTGAGTATCACACTGGCGGTTGCTCAGTAACACAGCAGAGGCTGTATCCTTGAAATACCCAAAGAAAATGAAAGCCCACTCTATTCATTTTTTTTAAATTTTATTTTTTTCCTTTCTTCCCTGGCCCGAAAGAACTGATGACTCTGTAGATCAGCCATTTGCAAAATTCATTTCACAGCTTGAGTCAGAGCTGGAAATTTATGGGATATGCTGTGCAGACAAATTCTTAGAGTAAAAAATTCTTTTTTAAAAAAAAGAAAGAAAGAAACTACCTTGCAAAGTGCCCAAAATTTACACCCAGGCAAAATAAGTGCAAAATACTAAATGACCACAGCAGCAATTTATTTCTACTTCGAAAGTCTTATTGCAGTAATGTAAGCAGCTACAAAAGCATTATGTTGGGAATCAGAGGCTGAGCTGACAATGTGAGATTCATCTAATGGGCATAATATAATTCATGACCTCAAGGCAATAAATCAAGTCAGGCTGGCAACTTCACATGCAACTATCACTCACTGGCATTTCTTTCCTAGCTCAGCTTATATAAGTTAAAATATTGCAAGACTAGGTAACACTGTTTTAAAAACCATTGTCTGTATTTTCCTCCCTCCAGCCAAGTTCCATTTGGTGGAAGGCATATGCCACTCCTGGGTAGCCATTCCCATCAAATATGATGCGTAGCTTTTAATTAGTTGTGGGCAGATCAGCCAGTATGACTTTCACATGTTTTCTTTCCTAAATGCATTCTTTCCCAATCTTCTCTCATGTATATGATCGAAGTGTGTGTGTATTCATTTTAAATAAATGAATATCTATCTATCTACATAGAGGGACACGGTGGCACTGCAGGTTAAACTGCTGAGCTGCTAAGCTTGCCGATTGGAAGGTCAGCGGTTCGAATCTGCGTGATGGGGTGAGCTCCCGTTGCTAGTCCCAGCTCCTGCCAACCTAGCAGTTCGAAAACATGCAAATGTGAGTAGATTAATAGGTACCGCTTCGGCGGGCAGGTAATGGCGTTCCGTTTAGTCGTGCTGGCCACATGACCCGGAAGTGTCTACGGACAAATGCCGGCTCTTCGGCTTTGAAATGGAGATGAGCACCGCTCCCTAGAGTTGGACATGACTGGACTTAATGTCAAGGGAAACCTTTACCTTTACTTATCTATCTACATACACACACCCATACACACACACACATAGATACATATACACATACATACACACAGACACAAACAAAGACACACAAATTCATTTACAAATGTGTCTGAACTTATTTTAGCACCAAATTCTGGGAGGAAATATTATTTACATTTCTCAATCTGTTATTTAATTATTTAAAACAATTATTTAAATGCATTTTGGTGTGACTTTGAGCCAAGAACTCCATCAAATACATAGCAGGGATCAAGGACACCTCAGGCATTGAGACCACTAAACAGCAGTCACTCTCTCCAGAGAAGCCATAACTGTGTAGTTTTACTTGCACTACAGCAATCTCCAATCCACTGCCCTCCAGATGCGTTAGGCCTACAAAAGCCGGCTGGGTGACTTTGGGCCAGTCCCTCTCTCTCAGCCCAACTCACCTCACAGGGTTGTTGCTGTGGGGAAAATAGGAGGAGGAAGGAGTACTAGGTATGTTCCCTGCCTTGAGTTATTTATACAAATAATAAAGGCAGGATAAAAACAATCTAAAAAAAAAATTGAGAAACTCTTTATCTAGGTAGGATTGCCACTACCAACTTGCAAAATTCTGCGTAACTTGTAGCAGCAGGTTAAAATTTTATGTTCCTCTTTGCAATTTCCTGGAGTTTTGCAGCCCAGATGGTGCAACCTTGGCTCTGCAAGAAGTGATGGAACAGAATACCTGGATAGTTGTGAAGGCTTGCCATGGGATGGTAAGAAAAGCTGCTTTTGTCTGAAAAGTAATTTTTTTAAAATAGTTATTTCACCAGCTTAGTAGCACCAGTTCTGACCTCTGGAAAAATCAGATGTGAAAAAATGGTTCAGAAAAAGACAGTGTGGCATGCCATGTTATGCAGCTACCTGGGAGTAAACCCTTTGGAATATACCTGGAATTCAGCAGTTTGCAAATAAACATGACAAGTGGATATATTTACAGAAGCTTAGCCCATGTATGTCTAGGACAAAAGACTTGTCAGCAGACATACAAAGGAAGAATAGCAAATAAGGGAACAATGTATTTTACAGCAACACCTTTTTTTAACCACACTGCCATTTATTCGTAGGCAACGCCTATGTTTGCAGCAAAGGGGAAAGGCTAATTTCTGAATAGGAGCTAAGATGTATCTAATGTTTCCCTTTTTGATGTGGAATTTGTAGCTACCCATCTTTTTTTTGTTTGTTTGTTTTGAAGCTGTCCTTATGTATTGCTCTCAACTGGAACAGCTGCATGAGCCTGCCTTGTTTTGACATTCTTCCATTTAGCTACTTAGTTTCTGACTGACAGGGCCCACTTAAGAATTGGTGCAAATGGTATAGAAGTTAAATCATTCAGAACAAGGTATTCTGATCTCATCAACTGAATGCATGCATTACAGGGAACAATTTGGCACTTGGGAGGGAGGGAACTGGCAGATGTGGTGATAGCTTCTTAGCTGGTGACAGCATAAATGAATTGCCTATCAGAAGACAAGGAGAAACAGTGGTAGGGGGACAATGTAGGTTTATCATTATATATATAAAAACCTTGAACAATTATAGGTTCAGTTGGGTAGACATACTGAACTGAAAAAAGAAGAAAAAAGGAACACAATTTGCAGATTAACAACATGTACAAAGGATTTATAAAAGCAGAACAGAAAATTCATTTTAAGGTTTCTAGATATGTTTTAAATAACATATTTACCCATTTCCCCACCCTCTCCACCTCCTGTTTTTAATAATACAGGAGTGTATCACACAAATTTGAAAATTTACATATTTGTAGATTTCTTACTATGTTGGAATAATTCATTATTTTTTGCCAGAAGGAAGAAAAATCTCTCCTGGGATTTGGAGCAACAGACTCCTAGACCACTTCTAAGGCAAAACTGGGGGTCTATAGCTTGCCAGATCTGAGCAACACAGAGAGTCATAAGAAACTGGGCATTGTACTTCAATAACTTCTGCAAAATTATTATTATTATTATTATTATTATTATTATTATTATTATTATTATTTATTCAAATTTTTGCCACTGCCCATCTCCCCCCATAAGAGGGACTCTGGGTGGTTTACAATTAAATCATATCCATCTTGCCCTGGATTATCTGCTCTGACCAGCAGGAGCTCTTTAGAAACTCACAAAAGTTTTTCCCCATCTTTTAAACTAGATGGTACTTCCCTAACAGCCAGTTTGGTGTAGTGGTTAAGGCACCAGGCTAGAAACTGGGAGACTGAGAGTTCTAGTCCTGCCTTAGGCATGAAGCCAGCTGGGTGATCTTGGGCCAGGCCCTCTCAGCCCTGGGAAGCAGGCAAGGGCAAACCACTTCTGAAATCTTGCCAAGAAAACATCAGGACCTTGTCCAGGCAGTCACCAGGAGTCAACACCGACTCAGAGGCACCTAATTAATTAATTAAATAAATAAGTACTTCCCTAAACAGATAACCTTCAGATTGGCCTGCAATTCCCAGAAACTCCTAGTTGAGCTGGGGATACTAAAAACTGCATTCCAACAGATTTCCCCAAGGGCTCCACCTGAACAAGAGATTCCAGAAATTAAACATGCATTTTGGAATGCACTGTCTTGCAGAGGCGAGGGGCCTAATAACTTCATTAGCTTTTGAAAAGACTCTTCAGACACATCTTCTTCAATTGGCAGTTTTAACTAAGAATCTTAACGGTTAATTCTACTCAGATTGTATTTGTTTTCATTGCCATTTTAACGATTTTTCCCATTTAAATTTTTATTGCAAACTGCTGAGAAACTTTGGTAATCAGCAATATATCAAGTTAAATAAATTATTTAAAAAAAAAAAAAACAATCATTAAGTTATGGCCCTTCCCATATCTAATTTATAGTGTTTCAACTCCCTGGCTAAAGAAACACCCTCATATGAGGAAGAGGACCAAGAGGAGACAATCAGAAAGTCAGACACAGAGAGGTCCACCTCTAATAACAGTGCTGAAGTGACATTAGGCCACCCTACTCACCCTTGTGATTAAGTCTTGGAATTGAAGGCTCATTCCCTGGCCTACTCAAATGTTGCTTTCTTTTTGTGAAAACTCAACAAGGAGGGAGGGAAATGAGTTTCTCACTGCAGAGAAAAATATCTGGCACAGGTAGGCCTACTCAGGAGCAGCCTGGTGCTGTAGACTGGGATTGATTAGGGCCATCTGAACTCAGGTAGAACCTGAGCATTTCCTGCATTTCGACACCCAACTGAGTGCTGAGATAATATTACTTGACAACTTTACTGTGTACTTAATTTTAAACTGTACTGTATATAGTTCTTGCTATGAAGCTTTCTCGGAAACCTTGGCTCTTTCTTGGCAATAAACCTGCCTTGTCTTGTGAATATTTGGCTACTGTAGGAACTTTGCTTGACTATTTATGATTGTGCCTTTGTGTGCTGGATTTTCAACTTTTAAATCACTCATTTACTGTCTCCAGCGTGGGGGGCCAGGGGGGCAGGACACAGCTGTAGAGGAAGCCATGAAATTGCTGCTAAGTGCATAGAAATTTTTGTTTATGTTTTAATATCAGTTGTTAACGAACACAGCAGTTGGAATAATGGCTTTGTTAAAGATATGCCCTTTTTTAAAACGATTGCTGAAACAGGAACAAATTGGTATCTTCAGATATTTCGGACCATCACCTTGCCATTGCCCATGCTAACAAAGGCTGTTGGAAGTTGAAGTCCTTCCCCTCCCTTGTGGTGTTCAAAACAATAATGGAAGATAATTGGAATCTTTGGGCCTTGTGGGAAGACTCAGTTAAACACTTCAGCCACCATGTCAAATGCCTTCTCTTCAGCCTTCTCTTCTGGCAGACGGTAATTCCAAGAGTTTATGGAACTTTTGGTGGGCCATAAGACATGAGCGAAAGGTCAGAATGAACCGAGGCTTGCAAGTTATACCAAAACCAACAAAATGGGGCTGCTTTAACATGTTACAAATTAATCAAAGAGGGCATATGTCTGTTGTGAGGAGAAAGTTCAACAAGTTTATAAATCCAATGTAAAGAGGTTATCCACATCCCTCTTCTGGCTTAGTATTTGTATGTCCTTTTTAATTGTTAAACCATCAATTGGTTTTATTTCTAAATCCAATATTTCATTGTTTTGTATGTCCACTATTTCATCTTTTTTCATCTCTTTCTTATAGGCTGTCATTTTTAAATCCACATTCAAATCGATTTCAGTTTTATTCAGTGGAACTTGTTCCTCTTCAATGGTATCATCTAGTTTTTCTATAATAGCAGATAACTTTAAAATTATTTTCTGAGCCCAATAGTCTCTTAATGGATCCACTGATGTATTTATTTGGTGCCTTCTGGTGCCTTCTGTCATATCCCATTTGGAGTACCATGTCAGGTTCTAGGCACCACAGTTCACAAAGGGTAGTGACAAACTGGAGTGAGTTTAGAGGAGGGCTACCAGGTTGGTGTGGGAACTGGAAACCAAGTTGTATGAGCAAAAGTTCAAGGAACAGGGGTATACTTAGACTGCAGAAGAGAGGGCTGAGGGAAGCTATGACAGCAACAAATATTTGAAAGGTTGTCACATAGAAGAGGCCAGGACAAGAACCAGAAGATTAAAACAAGGAAGCATATTCAGGCAAGACAACAGGTAGAACTTCCTGACTGGACAACCTGTCAACCAAGGAAGAGGGTACCACATGACTTCACTAGATGTCTTCAGAAGAGGCTGAATGATCATGCAGCCTCTTAGAGAAGATCTAGTAGATCATGCATTGAACAGGATTGACTGATGACCTTTAGAGTCTTTTCTGAATCTATGGTTTTAAGATTACTGTGCAGTGTTGATTTGGAAATACAGGTTCCTGAGATCTGATCCTAGAAGACAGCTTTCTGCAACATTAAAAAGGAGACCTGTTCAAAACACTGATAATTATTCTGATCCTGTAGATACAGTTGCCAGGAAAGTGAAACTACTGGATTATGTTGGAAAGCTCAAATGACAAACTTTTTTTTTCTCCTGCCTGAACTGTTTAGTGATGACCTAGATGATACAGATCTACTATGTGTTTGGTTTACACAAGCAATTATTATTTTTAAAGGGGCAATACAGTAAATATAAATATTTCCCTGGAAGAGGATATGTATGAGAAAATGCACTACTGATGGGTTTTCATAGAAGTACTCATATAAAGAAACTTTATACTATACTCTGAGTTATTAGTCATATCTCCCTGTGCAATTAGAAGCAATAAAAAGAACAGAAATATATTAGATGTTAAAAATACATTTCACAGAAATCCAAGGGAATATACTTGGTGGTATTATTGAGAGCATCTGGGTCAAAATAAATGGAGGAAATAATAAAAAGCACTGTTATTGGTGTCTGCTAGTAACCACTTAACCACAGAAAAAATATGGATGATGTTTTCCAAAACCAAATTGTAGATAGTTAAAGTGACAAAAAGTAGTATTGATAGGAAACTTTAATTACCCTGTGGGAACTATGGGGAGAAATGACCATGTAATGCTAGAATTTTTGACATTAAACAAAATTAAAGCTAGTGTAAGTGTAGTCAAATGTACATCTTTAATCTCAAGAAAACATGTTTAATAAACCAGAGCAATGATAAATAGAATTTCATGATAGGAGAAACTAGTTTGAAAAGAATTTCTAAAAAAGAAGATACTGAAAGAACAATCATAAACTATTTCAATGTAAGACAGGAAGGAAAGTCAGAAGAAGCCAACATTGCTGCAGAAAATGAGCAAGTTTTTGTCCAGTTCAGTTCAGTTCAGTTCAATTTTATTACGGTCACTGACCAGTACAAGATACAATTCTATAAAGATATACACATTAGCCTTAGACTTAAAATATGAGCCATCTGATTTAAAATAATTTTAAATTTGAATTTACAAGTTCCAATTAAATGTTGAAATACGTTTAGATCACAGCTGTCCAGCTTTTTCTTATCAAACACACACACACACACACACACCTAGTTGTAGAATTCACAATCTTCATAGGTACAGTATTTCACTCTTTTTTAGATCTTACCACCAGGATATGTTCATTATCTTTAAGAATGAAGAATTGGAGAAATGCCAGAGAACTGGAGGAGGGCAAATGCCCTATTTTCAAAAAGAAGGAAAACTAAGGGAACTGCAGTCCTGACAGACTTATATTGATGTGGGAAGATTCTAGACTAGATAATGAAGCAATTGATCTGTAACCACCTTAAAAAGAATGCAGTATTGCTAGAAGTCAGCATGGATTTGTCATTAACGAGGCTTACCAGACTAAATTTCTTTCCTTTTTTTTTGACTGGCAAACTTCCTTAGTTAATTGTAGCAATGTATTTGATCAAATACCTGATGACAGTCTGGTTAGCAAGCTAGTTAACTGTTGGTTGGATGACATGGCTTATGTATTAAATTAAAACACATTGGCTTGAAATTGTATCTGAATAATGCTTATCGATGATTGTCTCATCTATGTGGAGTGAGCTACCAAGTGGGATGCCATGAATTTAGTCATGGGCCTGCTGCTCTTCAACATTTCAATTACTAAATAGGATGAAAAGGCACAGAGAATACATAACACAATCATAAAAGAGGCACAACTGAATAAGATTAACCAGAAGACAGAAGCAACCTTCAAACAGATTTTAATGAATAAGAGAAGTGGCTGAATCAATAGATTCCCCCCCCCCCCAAATCACAGGAAGCAATCATTCCACTGTTTCCTGCATCGGTCAGACCTCACCTTGAACACTGTATCCAATTCTGAGCTTTGAGTTTCTCTAAATCATTTTAAGAAAGACTTAAAGAAACAGGACCCAGTGAAGAGAAGGGAAATGAGGATCAGGGAACTAAGGGCAAGATCTGAACTTTCTGCTTGGGCCATTGCCAGGACACTTTCTGAGTGTCATCTTCCTCACACTTCCAGCCAATTTCAAATGGACCCCAACTCACGTTTTCAGCTTCAATTAAAAACTGCTGTTTTCCTGTCTGATCTATCTTAACCTCTTCAGAGTGGATAGGTGTTTTTCCTAGCTATCGCAGTGGTATATAGAGTCCACCTTCCCTTAAACTCTCAGAGCAGAAAGATATGGATGTTATGTTATGTCCCCGTATATGAGATTTTATGTATTTTCTACCCCCAAACTTGGGGGTGGGGAGGATTTTTCTATTTTTACATACTGTATATCCTGTGTGAGAACCAGTTTGGTGTAGTCATTAAGGCACCAAGCTACAAACTGGGAGACCGTGAGTTCTAGTCCTGCCTTAGGAACAAAGCCAGCTGGGCCAGTCTCTCTCTCTCAGTCCTGGGAAGGAGGAGACAAGGGCAAACCACTTCTGAGAATGCTGCCAAAAAAGCTGCAAGGACTTGTCCAGGACGTTGCCAGGAGTATATGTGTATGTATGTGTATGTGTGTACGTATGCATGTCAGGAAGTCAGGAAGGCTGACTTTGACTGAATGTTAGAAAAAAGTCCTAATAGTAACAACAGCTGAACAATGGAACCAGTTACCTAGAAAGGTAGTGGGATCCCCTTTTCTAGATGTGTTCAGGTAGAGTCCAGATAGCCATCTGTCAGGGATGTTTTAATTTGGATTTCTGCACTTGGAAAGGGGTTGGACTGAATGGGACTACGTGGCCCCTTCCATCTCCAGGTTTCTATGAATTTGGAATGGGGATGGGACATGAATTGAAGGAGGAAAACATGATGTGATGTGGTATGGTTAGATTGGCATCACCCTCTACCATTCTAACAATTTGGCTGTTGTTGACGAAGGAGCAAAGAGGGGGACTTTCAAGCAATTTGGACAAATATCCTTACATTTTTCAAGCAGCTTCCCCTTCCCCATCTTTCTGTTTTACTTTCATGTTATATTATTATTGTTATTATTAACATGTATAGGCCACCAGGCATATAACCTACATATAAGAATACAACTCACCAGAAGAGCAAAATGCCAAAACCAAACCAACACAAATCAAGCTAAAGTAAAGCAAGGGAAAACAAAAAAATGTGCCTAAATTACCCACAGTCATATTTTGTAGTTATCTTATTCATTAGTTATTAATAATTAAATAATTATTATTAATAAAGGTTATAATATTTGAGGTACATTGATATTGATATTTGTATTTTGGTTTTCTTTTTCTATGTTTCCATTAAGTTCAATAAAGTTAATAAAAATCAGTATCTAATAAAGCAGAATACAAAGGAATGGAGAAATGCCAATATATCAGGTATTTTTGTACCTACATGTTGCTGAAGAGAAAGAAAAAAAAATGGATAAGTAATGCCTTGGTGGACATTAGTTTGACTGACCTCCAAAAACATTCTTTTATTGGCTTTCCCTCTACTCTGTCACATATTCATTCTGATTTCAAGCCTGCTAGAACTTGATTATTGGCTGAATTCACTTTATACTACATTACAGATGGTTTTAACCATGGTTTCTTGAACAATCATTGACTGTTTCACAAACTGCTAAATTTAGTATTTTAAACCATGGTTTATGACCATAAGGGTTAGGTTTACGCATTATACTAATCCAAACCTAAACACATCACATTATGTCTTAGTGCAATGTGTAAACTCAACCATTTATTTGGCTGCCTGCCTTAATGATACCAGTTGTATACCTAGTATCGGCAAGGGATGGAGCAAGCCATATTCGGGGCACAGGAGTATGTTATTTGTTAACTGTGTGACTTGCCGGGCATCTGTTACCATGGGTAGAGTTGCCGGATCTCCTGAGATTAAAAACTCAGCTGGGCAAGAAATAGAATCTTATGGTACTTGACAGAAAATGTACCAGGCAATCTGCAAAAACTGTTCTCCTTCATCTCCAGGTAGACTTGGGAAGACACTTGGCCAAAATCTTGCAGAGTCACTGCCAATTTACTACAGACAGCACTGAAATAGAGTTATCAATGTCTTGACATAGTGTAAGGCACATCCATATGGCAGAGAAAGGAGGGTTACCTACCTCATGGCCTATATCTGAGATATGGCCCCGGTCCTGTTGACCTTCCATAAAGCTTTGAAGACTTGGTTCTGTGCTTGATCCCGGGGCCCTGGGTATGTGACAGAGCTTGTTTCCTGGTTGTGTTGATGGATGTTTTTGTAATTTGTCTTGGCTGCTGTGTGTTTTATGTTTTTGTATACAGTATGCTTTTTATCATTTTTAATATTGCTAGCTGCCCAGAGTCATTTGAGATGAGTAGTTATATAAATCTAAAAAATAAAATAATGTTATGGTGTTAACGGCTGTTAAGTCAACCCTGATTCCTGGTGACCACAGGGACAAGTCCTTTTAATTTTCTTGGCAATATTTTTGGAAGTAGCTTGCCAGTGCCTTCTTCCTAGGGCTGAGAGAAAGTGACTGGTCCAAAGTTATCCAGTCACTGTTGTGAGCAAGGCAGGAATAGAATTCATGGTCTCCCAGCTTCTCATCCAGTGCATTAATCACTAGACTAAACTGACTCTCTGTACCTAGGATGCATCCAGCCCTTACCTATTCTCCACCCAGAGAACACTTGTTATACATGAATTAACACAATGATTCAGATCTTTTCCTCCTCCATGACTATTGCTCCCTGTTTGGCTTTGTTTTAAAAAAGAAGCTGGACAGAAACATGTGATTATTTTACAACCATATTGTCTAGTTCTGGTTGGTCTAGACTTGTGGCAGAATAAAGTATTCATACAAAAAGGTAGGTGATACTGTTTCAGACGATACATGGTACACTTTTGAATGCTTCCATATATGTGTGGATTGCTTCCTGAAAATTGAAAACTAGATAACAGCAAGATGAAATGGATTGGGGAAAAACTTTTATTCTTGAAATTCTAGTTTTATAGATGTCTTTATTTTTGTTTTGGGCCTTTTGATTTTCATTTTGTTCTTGTCGCTTATGTCAGGGAATGTTTAAAAACAGTCTTTAATCTAACATAGTAGAACCACTGCATCACCTCAGACATCTATCATCTCATTTGACCTTAATATGTTGAGCAAGCCCACTTAGCAAAGAATTCTGGAATCAAGATTTTTGCCTGGAGACTATGCTGATACTTGCCCTATAAATTATACAATGTCAAAAACAAGCTATTTTTTAACAATAAACTCTCACGTTATATTTACTCGGACAATTTTAAATTGTCACTCTTCTTGTCAGTTCTAGGATATAGTCTTACCGCTAGCAATTATTTCCATGCGTTTATGGAACTGCACAATATACCTAGAGAAAATTGTTCCTATATTATATTTACAGAAATATGCACTGTATAAATGAATGCTGGTGTCTGGCACTGTTTTTTGAGAGGTTGTCATTTATCCCCATCTATCCATAACATTTCTGTCTGTAACACGCGTAACCATTTTTGCTTTCTTGGAGCAGCCACTAGGTGGCTGAAAAGGAGGCACTGTGCATGATTTCTGTATACCTCTAACCCCATCCAGTGGTAATCTGGATTTTTGCAGGCCAGATTCTGTAGCCTTATCTTTCAAAGACCCAGTTGATTAATTCAGGGGAGGGGACTGCTCCAAGTTATTTATAAAACTGCCATGGAGAATTCTTTAGTGAACTGGCCTCCTATATCACAAACAGACATATGTTTTATAGATGAGGGCTACACTTCTGGGAGTAACTCTTTGTGGCAGCTGTGGAACTTGAGGATGGACAAACAACGTCACAATTCGTAACAAGTGGATGCATCTATTTTTGAGTGAGTTTACTTCAGGTTCACTAAGCCTCTCTGAGAGTTTTGCCTACCTACAAGAAAATAGCAGGGCATGGTGTCCAGAAGGTGTGGATTCCGGGATCTGCAAGAAAGTGGTCTGTGTCCATCTAGAGCTGCAGGCTGAGAGCAGTAGGTTAAAAGCAAACTTTCCATGTACAACGACCAACAAAGCACATCCATGAAACCATGGGCACCTGGGCAGGTGGGCAAGGTGTGCAGATGATGGCCTTGTGTGAATATGTCATCTCACAAATGCTGTGACTTATATACTTGCATCAGATGCTGGGATGCAAGTAAGGAGGAGCATTTGCATACTGACATCTCTGCTTAAGTGTTATCAATTTTGCATGATGATGGTTTGCGGCAAACACTGCTGCTCTAGCTCCTCTGACTACAATCCAGCAGCATTTATATAAACGTCAATGAGATTTACCACTAGTAGATACCTGGGCACAGCTCTACTTTCTGAAATGCTTCAGCCTTCAGCCTTCAACTTTCATTTATAAGTGTTCATTTGCAGTCAGCTGGCCTTGCAAATCACTTAGCAGGAACTTCCTGGTTAATATAGTATGTTTCTTTTAGAGATCACTGGTTTGCCCTAATCAGTCAGTTACAGTTTAGAAATGCGATATTGTCATGCCTTGAGTGGAGATTTTTTTTTTTGACAGTTGCCATGGCAACCCAAAAGAACAGACATATAAGTGGGTCATTAGACTTGCATGTCCACAGTGCTGGGATGGTTCATTGTGTGGTTTCTTTTTAAAGTAAGCATCCAATTTCAGAGGATAATGTCATAGAATGGGAAGGTGCCCTTTAAACTAATATGACTTCCACATCTATGCCACCATATTTAACTATAAGTTTCTCTCAGAATTCCCTCTGCCCCAACATAGGAAGTTTTCCAACCATTAATTGGATGAATTGGTCATGCCACCTGCTGCTCTATTTTCTTTTGGGGTTGCAAGCTTCATAAGAAAAAAAAGTTGGTGAAGAATTCTTCAAAGCTGAAATACTTTATTTGTGCACTTATATATACAGCTGGTTATCATAAAGGAAACACAATTATGGGATACTTAACAGACAAATCATATATCCTTTAAACTTGGCAGAGCATCTGGAGACAAATAAATGATAGTTGGAAGATTCATTATACCCAGGAATATTAGCAAGGTATACCTTTATTTCTTTTGTGCAGTATGTATGGATGGACCAATAGATTTGGAAAGTTTTCTTTCCCTGCTTCAGATCCTGAAAACCTGTATGACTAGCCAGACTAATGAAAATAGTGTGTATGCCACAAACAACAACAGCTTATATCACATTCCGTTCTCCTTGAATTGTGAAAGGCTCGAGAAATTTAACCATTGTTTTAGCCATTGTTGTTCTACTTAATTTTAATTCAGGCACTTGGCAACTGAGAGATCTGGGGTTGGTTTTCCCTTGGTTTTTTCATCTGCTTAGGGAATCTATCTTGAGAAATGTCTTTCTTTCCTCTTTCTTTCCCCTTTCCTTTCCTTTCTTTCTTCTAAAGGTGCCAAAAGATATTGCAATTAAAACAAAGCATGTCTGCAAGGTATGGGATAGAATAACACAATACAGGTGTCCTCAGTTAACGACTACTCATTCAGCAACCATCTGAAGTCACAACAGTACTGAACATGTGATATTTACCACCAGTCCTTGAAGTTGCAGTCATCAAAGCACCCCCACGGTCACGTGATCGCAATTCAGGCACTTGGCAACCGGCTTGCACTTATGATGGTTGCAACCTCCTACAGTCATATGATCACCATTTCTGACCTTCCCTGCTGCCTTCCACAAGGAAAGTCAATGGGAAAGCCAACATGGAAGGTCACAAATTGCTCTGTTAAGTTCCTCCTGCTCCCACCTCCTTTTCTCCTGAGGAGCCCCAGATGACAGGGCTAGTGCGAGCCACACTCATGCTGCACATGTTCACCCCCTGGCCTTGCCACACTTGTGCCATGCACTCCTGGCCTTGCCACACTCAGGCTGTACCACAGCACTCCTTTCCCTCACCCAGAAGCACTCTGTAGCACTCACCCACCTACCAGCCTGCTTGACCCACCTAAGGAAAGGCTTGTTGTGACTGGGACTTGCAACTTCCTGCTGGCTTTCCCATTGACTTTCCTTGTTGGAAGCTGACAGGAAGTCAAAAGTCCCAGTCATGTGAGGCCCTCACTTAACACCCACAATTTTCACTTAATGATGGCAATGGGGACTGCTGGGATTGCTATTGCTAAGCGATGCAGTGACGTGATGTCATGTTTCACAACTGCATCACTTAGCAACAAAAAGTCTGGTCCCAATTATTGTCATTAAGCAAGGACTACCTGTAAAAGAAAGTACTTGCAGACACTACTTGACAGAACCACATATTGGGACTCCAACAAAAGATTATTTTATTTCCTTCTTGGCACAAATATATACTGTATGTAGTCACTAGAACTGTTAAGTTTATAGCCAAAGCTGTCCAACAGAGAATGTGTTTTATAGAATACATTGGGGCTGCATGCAAAGGTGATGAATTCACCTAAACACATACTGTCTTCAAGTTTAATATTCATTTTACTATACATCTGTGTACTGTATTTTATGTTATACTATTTTTCTTCCTTTTTATCTTTTACCTTACCTTACTATGTTTTATCTATCTTATCTCACCATAGCCTATTTTACCTCATTTTATTGTATCTTACTCTATTTTGTTTTATTGTATCTTACTGATGCCATGCTTTGATATGGTCAGTTGACTAATCAATAAAGTATACTACTACTACTGTAAAGGAAAGAGAATAAATGCTTTGGAGAAAAAAAAAAAAGTAGATTCACTATGCATATATATCTCAGGTACCAATTTCTTTGTTTTTTTCTAAAAAAGACAGTGTCATGATACTGCAAAGCAAATTCAAATATCACAAGGCTTTTTGTAACGGAATTTAAGATAAAAGCTTTATAGTGTATAAGGTCGGAAGATGCACTAAAGAAAATATGCTTCAACTGTGCTTTCTTTTAAACAAGATTCTCAGCTTTCCTCAGATTGGTTTAAGAACTGAAAATATTTGAAGCTGAATCACTCTGTCCTTCTGCGTCACTTACATTTAAGTTTAATAGAATTGAAGTCGTAGACTAGTCAATACACAAAAACACAAATATACCTTCTATCCATCATCACTTCAACCAATCGTTGGTGGGCAATGAAAGCAATTGTGCAGAACTTTGGTACTTTCTTAGATGCAGCTGACCTGATAAAAAGAAAGATATGTAAAATTAATCTATCCTGCCTGGCATTTTAAAGATGTATTATATACTGTAGATAAGATGGATGTCTTTGTAGTAGAGATAACATAGGAGTATGTGACCTACCACCTGTACTTAAATCATCTCCCATGGGAATGTGTACTCAGAAACAGGTATGTTACAGTATTTGCCCTCCAACAGAGAGGAAATAGAGTATTAAAGCTTTTTAAAGTAAAAGCTTTTTGTTTATTTGTGGTAAGGAATTGTAAAGACTTGTCCTGCAATGCTGATACCTAGGATAAATGGGTGACATATTCAAATCCCTTTGAAGTTCAGGGTCCCATACTCATTTAAATGCTGATTTATGTGTATGTGTGTGTACATGCACACACATGCCTTCAAGTCAGTTTTTGACTCCTGGTGACTGTCTGGACTAGTCCCTGCAGTTTTCTTGGCAAGATTTCAGAAGTGGTTTGCCATTACCTCCTTCCTAGGGCTGAAAGAGAATGACTGGCCCAAGGTCACCCAGCTGGCTTTGCACCTAAGGCAGGACTAGAATTCATGGTCTCCCAGTTTCTAGCCTGATGCCTTAACCACTACACAAAACTGGTTCTTTAAATGCTGATTTAGCAGTATCAAATCCCAACTATATTAAAGATGGGGTGAAAAAGCCTGTGAAGATGCACTGGTTTCTCCAAAGAAGAAGGGATTATTGGTCTAATTAATAATATTGAAGGCACCAATCTCTGGGGAAGAATGTTAAACCAGAAACTAAGTAGCTATGTCCATACTTATGCCTAGTTTGAAATGTAACCTGTCTCCAGATGCAAAAATGCCTATGATACACAAGAGACTGCAAAGATTGCCCTTGGGAATTTTGACTGAATCATTTCTAATGGACAATATACTTTTTTTATAAGCATAGCTGGAGCCCATTCAGATTGCCTTAGCCTTCTTTAATTATGGACGGTATAGAGTGAAAAACATTAAGAATGGTGGCCACATGTCTTTGTGTGCTCTTCCTTGCATATTCTGCTTGGGAGTTCTATGACCAAGTTCTATAGAAAGCAATCCCCAGGTATTTAAAGAGCATGACCTGTTCAATGGTAATTCCATTTACTTGCCACCTGTGTTTTATTGGTCTCTTTGCAAGGACCATGACCTTTGCCTTTGGTCATTTGATGCTCAAAGCTCCTTTTTCATAAGTGGTGACAAGGGCTTGCAAGGCTCCCTCATACCAATTTGGGTTATATCACCATATCATCTGCATACACAAGTACTTCAAGAGGTCTATCAGACAATCTGTGGGTGGCATGGGGGATGAAGAACCCTTCTTTTAAGGATGCAATAAGGATATAATAGATAAACACAGTTAATATGTTCCTTTGCCCAACTGCTCTGTGTGTTGGAATAGAACCTGATAGTTGGCTGTAAAAGTTACATCTACAAGTTGCATTGGGGAATTATCATACAGCTTCTTGATTAATATCAGCAGATGCTAAACATTGGTTGATATCTACAAAGCCTTCCATAATGCATCCTTGAGGATAAGATCAAAAGCTGATTTGAGATCTACAAAAATAGCATGAAGAGTTCTACTAAGTCTGGAGATATATTTATATTATTAGGGGATAGAATATTAGACACTGCTCAGAAGTTGATTGGTTTGCTCTGAATCTTGCTTGCCCATTTGTAAGAATATTTTTTGCCCAATCCAGCCAAGCAATTTCCAATATAAACATCTGGTATATAGTTTGCTGATAATACTATGAAGGCTGATGGGGTGGTAATTGGCTGCTGGATCAGATTTCTTCCCTATTTTTATGGATGTGAGTAATAATAGATAAGCCCTAATCTTTGAGCCTGTGATGACATGTGATCAATGAAGGTAAATAGAGTTGCCTGAACCAGGACTAGCAATCAATATTTGCTTTAATTAGTTCTTGAAGTATATGATCTCCCCGTAGGGCTCTTCGTGTTCTTATCTGTACTACAGTATCTGCTTAACTAACTCCAAGGCAAGTCTGGATACCAATGAAGCAGAAGGTCCAGATTTTGTTCTAAAAACAATGATTTGTCTGGTTTTTTATGAATTTGATTTAAAAAAAAATATTTTCCATTTATCTGTAGGAATGTGAGAGTCCTACTTAAGCATACTCCCCTGTACGTGGCCAGCTATAATTCACCTTTGTTGGTGTGATGTTTGTGGTCCAGTTTTAGACCTGTAGAATTTAGAATGCATTTCAACAGCTGAGGGGCCAAAACAACTTCAGCACAGCCAAGCAGATTAGGATAAAAAGAAAGAATGTGCTGGGGCATATGTCTCTGTGTGTGTGAGAAGAACCATGACTGGAGCTGGAGATTTTCTTACTTGGACAGCTCAGTGTTTCTGAGTAGGATTTGTCACCTTCAAAGTGCTATATAGACCTTGTTCTTACTATTTTCACACCCTCACTGCTAATTTTCTTAAAAAGTGGTTTTATCTTCTGAGTGGTAGAAATTGTTCTCTGTTGTGACTAAATGTTAGAGTTTTACATTGCTGAAACAGGAATTAATACGTCTTGACCAACCATTCTCAGTATACGTTTTTGACCAAATTTTGTTTGATATAAATAACTTTTCAGAAGACACAATCTTTGGAAATTCCAATTGAGGAACCATTGTTCTCTGTTTTCTCTACTTGCAATACTTATATTTCTTTTTTGGAAACCACGGAAAAGGTTCTCTATCTGGATGTTCTCTAAAGAGGCCTTTATATGGATGTGTGCCATTACCCTAACTATTGGGGCTTTCACAGCCAATAGCCTCCCTGATTGGACTTTTGACTAGATTTCCATTCCCATTCTAATATGGCATGCAAGAGAGCAAAGGCAAAATGGATTGCTGTGAATGGGGATAATGTATCTGAGATGAACAAACAGTGAAGTTCAGCTGCAATTACCAAGATGCATTAAAAGGTATTTTGCCCTCTAGGGCATTGGTAGCTAGAAAAACTTTTTCTCCTACTGTGAATTGGCTGTCCATGGGGAAATCTGCACAACAGTTGTGATAGGGCAAGACATTCCTCTTCAGCAGATGATTCTTGCTATACTAAAGAGGTTCTCTTTGGGTAAGTGTTTCCATTTTAGAGCTAACCATTAAACCTTTCAGCAGGTGGCATGTGGAATTTTAAAGCTGTTCTCTCTCTTTGCAGAGACAATATGGGGCTTTTAACATAACATTTTATGCAGCACTGCAGACTTTTCACTTTAAAAAATAAAGATAATTGCTGATTGCTGATTCAACTGCTCAGGTCTGTAAGTTTATATAAAAGTTGGCTTATAAGTGGAATATAAAGTAGTTAGCAGTTATAGTTTAGGTGGCATGTAGACATCATGTGTGGTATATCTCAGGACAGATCTACAATAAACTGGTAAAACCAGGTAAAATTGCAGTCTAATTTATTAAGTAAGAATTAAATAACATGCCAATCCAGCTACCAGTCTTGCCCTTTCAACTGTCCTCCCAATTCTTTTCCACTACAAAGAAGTCCTGGTTTTTTTCCTACTTTTTTCTCATTGTGTTTTAGAATTTCTTCAGATTTTATTTTGAGGATTTTTTTTGAGGTTATGCTATCGTTCTGAAGTGGTGGAAGGTGTAGATGCATCATGGATGTCACAGATTTCTCAGACACCACAGTTTTCTCAACAGAAATACCCATCTCCACCATCTTGGAGTTACTGGTGGCCAGCTGATAGATCAGCCAAAGCATCAGTGTCATGAGCACCGTTCAGCTGAATGCATCAGCACAACGGCACACATAACAATACCACGGAAACAAGAGCAAGGGACTAAAAGATAAGCAAAGCGACGCACAACAACAGACACAGACCCCGAGGAGAAGGGAATGACCCCGGCCGGAAAATCCAGTCAAGAGAACACAAAGGGGGAAGAAAGAGCGACAAAGACTGGGTGGATCACGAGGCACACCTGGAGCTGTCAGCAGGAACGCAAAGGATATCGCCCAGCTGAAAGCAATCACCAGCCGGAGGAAGAAAACGATTACGAGAGAAGCCCGGGGCACCAGCAGAGGCCCTGCGACCCCTCACCTACTGGCAACGAAGCATACAGGACTTGGGGGGATGACACAACCCAAGGTGGGGGGGGCGCTGACCGGCGTGGGCTATTTAAACCCCGTACTGGCGCGCTCCCTTCACTCTCAGCTTTTTCCAGCTATGCACTATGCTGAAATAAACCAGAACCTGATCTTCCCTAAATTAGTGTCTGTGTTTTACTCAGTAGTAGGCAGCGCATGACATAAAGCTGAGAGTCCTAAACTCAGCCTCGCCAAGCCCCACCGGACAAAAACGAGCCGCAGGAGGAACAGACGGCGAGAAGAACATGAGCGGAGAGCGATGGAGCCGACACGTCGCAGCCAGGATGGGCGAGTCGTACGGCGAGAGGCAGAGGAGAATCGACAGAGGCCAGAGGCAACGCGGACCCCAGGAGCCACGGACACCCTCCCGGCCCATCCCGAGCCTCAGCTCCACCCCCGGAGGGAAGTGGAGGCGACCCGACCATGGGAGGGAGCAACATACCTCCCGAGACCCGCGGAGACCTCCCTGCCCCACATCGCACCCCAGCCACAGGCGTGGAGCTTCAGCCCAACTGCAAGAAATGCGGTGGAGGACGGAGGGACGAACCAGCCGATTCGCTCCCAAGTCGAGGGAGCTGACCAGCGGACAGAAACGCCTAACCCCCACCGGTGGCCCAACTACGTGGAGATGCCGACTGGTCCGATCACAGCTGCGGCGCGGATCTTGGACTGAGAAACGCAAGCCAGACTCACGGCCATGGAAGCCCAACTAAGGGACCTTGGGACCATGCTGCAGTCGTTGATGTCCTCCATGCCTCACATGAACATACCTGCGCAGGTGCACACCCCTATTCAAACCCCGAGCGGGTCATGGCACCCCCATAGGCCAAATGCTAACAGGCAAGCTTCCCCGGTGGAAGAAGCCATGGGACGGGACGCAAGGAGAGGGGATCCACCGAACACCAGGGCCCCAAAGGACTTCCCCATTTCCTTCGACGGAAACCCCACAAAGCTGTCGTTTTTCGTCACGAACGCCAGGGAGTTCATGGGGCGGCACGGACACTCCTTTGACTCCGAAGCGGACAAAATCGCAGCCGTGGTGATCAAGTTGCAAGACAGGGCAGTGGACTAGTATGTCCAAATGTACGAGTCCAATTCCCCAGCCCTCTCTGACTTCCACGCCTTCATCACAGAGATGAAGCACTATTTTGAGGACCCGCTAGCCAAGGAGAGGGTTAAAAGTGCGCTTCAAGCCCTCAAACAGGGCGCACGAACTGTCACGGACTACGCCCACGAATTTAAAGCCCTTGCAGGGAAGATTAATGACTGGTCCGAGACTACCCTGATAGAGATGTTCAAAAGGGGCCTCAGCCACGAGGTACTCCAATGGGCACTCTACCGGGATGACCCGGAGACACTGCAAGGTTGGATCTACCTAGCGGGGAGAGCGGAACACGCTCATCGCACTTTCTTGATGACGACGGCAGAGGACAAAACAAGCAACAGCCCAAAGGTACCCGCGCCACACTTGGGGCCAGCCGGTCCCACATACCAAAAGAAGAAGTTTGTTCACGGACCCTGCGCGAAGTGCGGGAAAATGGGGCACAAAGCGGCAGACTGCTTCTCCAACAGAACGCCAACTAGTGCTCCCAAACCCGCACTGAAAACGACATTCAAACCAACTAACCCACCGCCGCCCCCCCACCACCGGATGACCGGAGCCACAGCGACACCAGACAAATACTTGGACGCTTACTTGGTGGGGGAGGGCGTTGAAGTCCCAGATTGGCTGGCGGGAAATGCTCCCCGCCTGCCTTAAAATACGCTGTGAGGCAGGCGGTGGGACAGGGGCGCGAAACACATAGACAGAGCGATGAAAGCTCCGTAATAATGGGGACAATCAGGCTTTCCTTCGGCAACAGAGCCACCACGGCTGCGGCGCTAGTGGACTCAGGGTGCTCCAAGAACCTGATCCACCCCGACATCGTCGCCAAGCTCGACCTGCCTTGCCTCCCCCTCCCCACACCGCTGGCTTTCCACCAACTGGACGGCTCAAAAGTAGGAGGGAAACCAGCCATGACGCAGACCGAGCCTGTCACCCTGCAAATGGGCACCCACACCGAGCGAACATCTTTTGTGGTAACTCACATAGGGCGACCCATCATAGTACTAGGAATACCGTGGCTCACGACCAACAATCCGCGCATTAACTGGAAGACCCGCACCTTCCAATTCGATGACAGCGCGTACTGGGCACCAGTTCCGGCGGGCAGGATCAACCCCACAGTGGGACGGGCAGAGGCAGTAGCCCAGGACAATACAGCAACCCCAGAAGAACTACCTGAACAATATGCTGATTTCTCAGAGGTCTTCGGGAAAGAGGAGGTGGACCAACTACCCCCCCACCGCAAAACGGAGTGTAGAATTGAGCTGCTTCCCGATGCCCCCTTACCCAGGCCGAAGATTTACTCGATGACCCCGAAGGAGATGACAACCCTCCGGGAGTTCATCAATAAAAACCTGGCTAGGGGTTTCATAGAGCCAGCATGCTCACCGGTCAGAGTGCCTGTCCTATTCCGAGAGAAAAAAGACGGCACCTTACGGCTCTGCACCGACTTCCAGGGCCTCAATGCGGCGTCCCTATCCAATAAATACCCCCTACCCCTCGTGAAAGACATGCTCTCCCACCTGTCCACGGGAAGAGTATTCTCCAAACTGGACCTCTGCGAGGCTTATTACAGGATCCGAATCAGGGAGGGGGACGAATGGAAAACAGTGTTCAACTGCCCCCTAGGCACCTTTCAGTACAAGGTACTGCCATTCGGATTAGCGGGGGCCCCGGGAGTGTTCATGCAGCTCATCAATGAGGTACTGCATGAACACCTGTTCAAAGGGGTACTAGTTTACATAGATGACGTCCTCATCTACACCCAGATGCACGAAAAACATGTAACCCTAGTCAGGCAAGTCCTCGAAAAGATAAGAAGGGCAAAGCTCTATGCCAAACCATCTAAGTGCGAATTCCATAAAGCACGCCTAGACTACCTGGGGTACCAAATCTCCGGCAAGGGCATAGAAATGGACCCCGCAAAAGTCAAGGCGGTGGTGAATTGGGAACGCCCACATAACAGGTGCCAACTTCAAAGCTTCCTCGGCTTCGTGAACTTCTACAGGTCATTCGCACGGGGGTTCGCAGAGATAGCCCTTCCCCTAACAGACCTCCTCAAAACTAAAGGAGTTGGGGACACACGGCGAGCCAAGAACCCAGGGACAGTACTAAATTGGACTCCAGACTTCTCCCTGGGGGCCATACTGCTCCAAAAGGACCCTGCAGGAATCCTGAAACCATGCGCCTACCTGTCAAGGAAATTCTCGGAGACGGAAAGGCGCTGGCACGTATGGGAGAAGGAGGCGTTCGCGGTAAAATTGGTGCTAGAAACATGGAGGCATCTACTGGAAGGAGCCACCCAACCATTCGAGGTCTGGACAGACCACCAGAACCTCAAGGCCCTCCAGACGCCCAGACGCCTCAGCCCGAAACAGGTCAGATGGGCCCAATTCTTCAGCCGCTTTAACTTTCAACTGAAGTTCATACCGGGCAAAAAGAATTTCCTGGCTGACACCCTCTCCCAACTGCCCCAAGATGAAGAGCCCGTCCCAGATATGATTGGGACGGTCCTATCCGCCTCCCAGCTGGGAATGGCAGTGACCACCCGAAGCAGCGCTCAGAAACAGCTCAACCCCACGTCTCAACTGACGGCAAGCCAACCAGCGACCAGACGGCGCCACCCGCGACTACCAGGAGGGATACGCGTGGACCTCACCGCCGCCCTCAAAACCGACCCCTGGCTACTAGCAAACCCCAACAAGGTGATGATGGCACAGGACTTAGCATGGGGGGAAGGCAGAATATATGTCCCGGACTCGCAGCGCCAGGTAATCCTGCGCAGATCACACGACAGCAAACAAGCGGGACACTTCGGGTTTCTAAAGACCCTGCACCTAACACGACGACAGTTCTGGCAGCCTGCATTGAGACGGGACATTAAGGCCTACGTAGCATCCTGCCCGATATGCGCAATGGCCAAACGGGCACCGGGAAAGCCCCCGGGACTACTACAAACGGTGGCGGAGCCCTCCCGACCATGGGAGGAAATCTCCATGGATTTTATAGTAGATCTACCACCCAGCCAGAAGAAAACAACCATTTGGGTGGTGAAAGACTACTTTTCTAAACAGGCACACTTCATCCCCTGCTCATCAGTCCCGTCCGCCCAGCAGCTGGCTAAACTTTTCCTCATACACGTGTACAGGTTACACGGATGCCCCGTACGTGTGGTGACTGACAGGGGCACACAATTCACCTCGAAATTCTGGCGGGCTTTTCTAAAACTGATTGGGACCCAACAAGCCCTATCCACAGCCTGGCATCCCCAGATGGACGGAGCCATGGAGATCCTCAATGCCACACTAGAACAATTCCTACGCTCATATACCAATTACCACCAAGACGACTGGGTCGACCTGCTTCCGTTTGCAGAAGTCGCCTACAATAACGCCATTCACACAAGTACAGGGAAAACCCCGTTCGAAGTAGTCTCCAGGCGCGAGTTCGTACCCATACCGGAGCTACCGCAACCCCCAGGACCCCAAGTGGGAGCAGGCGACTGGGGACAGAAGATAGCGGAATCATGGCCAGTAATCACGGCAGCGCTGAAGGAAGCACAGTCCGCCTACAAAGAACAGGCTGACAAGCACCGGCACCAGCAACCGACATTCCAGGTAGGGGATATGGTCTACCTGTCCACCAAATTCATGAAATCACCTCAACCCTCGAAGAAACTGGGGCCTAAGTATATCGGGCCGCTTCGAGTAACACAGATAGTGAACCCGGTGGCAGTACGCCTGGACCTGCCGCACAATCTAAGGAGACTCCACCCAGTATTCCACAGCAGCCTCCTGAAACCAGCAACCACCTCCCAATGGCACCCAAGCACGCCTCTGCCCTCCCCAGTGATGATCGACGGCCAACAACATTTTGAGGTAAAAGAAATACTCGATTCCCGCCGTCAATGGGGCACACTATACTATTTAGTAAAATGGAAACACTTCCCCCACCCAGAATGGGTGGCGGCTCAACACGTTAAGGCACCGGACCTGACCCGAGCATTCCACACGATGTACCCCGACAAACCAAAGGGGCGCCCAGCCGAACTGGCCCCTTAGGACACACTTCCCCCCTCGGGCCTCCTCCCCACCCACGTCGCCCCCAGGGGAAGGGACCCCCCAAGCCCGCGACTTGAGTAGGCCTCCTCCCCCCTGAGACTCACCCTCCCCCCACCCTCTCCGGGCCCATTAGAGAGGAAAGATTGGTCATAGGTGCATCGCCAGAGGGCAAATGGCCAGGATGCACACATGACAACACAAGAAAACAATCAACAAAACAAAAAGATAAGGATCCTACCTGGAGTTGAAACAGCACCAGACCAGCCACGCCTCCTCTCACAACGAACTGAGCAAGAACGAGCAGGGTGTGGTCGAGGCATGTGCACTCGCAGGGTGTGGTCGAGGCATGCGCACTCGGAACACATCCAAAAGATGGAAACACGGTAGAGGGCGGAGAAGGGGAGGGGTGAAAGCACTCCGGCGGGAAATACAAAAAAAAAAAAAAATTGACAGCTCTCCCGGAAAAACCGGAATGCCGGGGGGGGGGCACCATTCGAAAGGGGGGCAGTATGTCATGAGCACCATTGAGCTGAATGCATCAGCACAACAGCACACATAACAATACCACGGAAACAAGAGCAAGGGATTAAAAGATAAGCAAAGCGATGCACAACAACAGACACAGACCTCGAGGAGAAGGGAACGACCCCGGCCGGAAAATCCAGTCAAGAGAACACAAAGGGGGAAGAAAGAGCGACAAAGACTGGGTGGATCACGAGGCACACCTGGAGCTGTCAGCAGGAACGCAAAGGATATCGCCCAGCTGAAAGCAATCACCGGCCAGAGGAAGAAAACGATTACGAGAGAAGCCCGGGGCACCAGCAGGGGCCCCGCAACCCCTCACCTACTGGCAACGAAGCATACAGGACTTGGGGGGATGACACAACCCAAGGTGGGGGGGGGCGCTGACCGGCGCGGGCTATTTAAACCCCGTACTGGCGCGCTCCCTTCACTCTCAGCTTTTTCCAGCTATGCACTATGCTGAAATAAACCAGAACCTGATCTTCCCTAAATTAGTGTCTGTGTTTTACTCAGTAGTAGGCAGCGCATGACAATCAGCCAAAGCATCAGCCAATCAGGAGTCAGAGAGATGGCATGGATGCAGCATGATCTTTTGGTCAATAAGCTCCATACTGGAGTTGATCAGTTTAAGGCAAAAGACTCCATCTTCATTAGACAGCTTGTTCATGAGCCAATCTTCTCTATCCTGCTTCATCTTCAGTTTCAGCTAGCTACCTAAAGTATAGTAATGTAAGTACAGTTAATGATTGAATAGACTGATTGTCATTTACAATTAAACTTTACTTACATTTCATATTTTGTACCATCTGACTCTATATGCATCTGTAGTATTTTTTCATGTGAGGGTTGAATGAAAAGTAATGCCTCCACCTCCATAACTTTAGTTTAAATATGGATGTTTTAATAAATGAAACAAGAAATTAATCCTTGAAATAAGCCCTTTTGTTACCAGTCTTTACTTCTCCACATAATCACCATTTGCTATACACTTCTGCCAACAGTGGACAAGTTTCTTAAAACTGTCAGGAAACAAATCCATACTTCATATCTTCGAACAGGTCCTGACAGTCATTTTCACCATTTCATCTGAGTCAAACATGTCCTCAAAGATATTCCTTCAGTTTTGGAGGAAAAGGTTAATATCACATGGTGCCAAGTCTGGATTATATGGTGGATGGATTAAGATTGTGAGATCTAACTTGTAATTACCTCTAGGGTGGCTCATGAGGTGTGAGGCTTAGTGTTGTCATGTTGCAGCAAAATTCCTTGCTGTGTTTCCAGATTTTGCTTAATAATTGTTTCAAAGTTTTTAGTGCTGAAAAGTAGAACTCTGAGTTGATAGCAATGCCAGGTTCAAGGAAATCTATGTGGATAATACCATCTTCATCCCAACAAACTGTAAGTATGAGTTTTCCTGCAGAAGCCTACATTTTGATTATTATTATTTTTACAGCAAAGCTTTGTGGTGATATTCCAATGGACTAACACTTTGTTTCTGGGACATAATATTGTGCCCATGTTTCATCAACTGTTATGATGCTCTGAAGATATTCCTCACTTTCATTCTCATAGCCTGACAACAATTGTTGGCAAATTTCAACTCTTGAAGTTTTTATAACTGCTGTCAGAATGTGAGGAACCCATCTTGCACAAATCTTCTGATATTGAAGAACATCAATAATGTGACCCACACATTCCTGTGTAATGCCAAACTTGACAGCAATTTTCCTTTAAGTGATCCACCAATTGTCCGTAATCAGTTCATCAATCTTTCTTATGTGAAATTTTTCAGTTGCTGCCATGGGTTGTCACTTTATTGGGCTATTGGGCTGTCATGGGTTGCCACTTTATTGGGCTATTGGGCTGTCTGTCACTTTATTGTTGATCATACAAATCAGTGCTTCCTGGTTCACCTTCTTTACATTTTTTGGCCCAGTAATGCACAGTACTAATTCAACACAGCAACACAGTCATTACCATAAACAACCTACATTTCAATTAGAGAGTCTTTATCAGCAGTTAAAAATTCAGTCATGGCATGCTGCTTAAAGCACATTGGCAAGTACTCACTGCAGGCTTGCATTTTACAAACAATAGCAACCCAACCTTT
Source organism: Candoia aspera (assembly GCF_035149785.1). NCBI lineage: Eukaryota > Metazoa > Chordata > Lepidosauria > Squamata > Candoiidae > Candoia > Candoia aspera. The sequence goes on from NC_086153.1 coordinate 180,251,378, forward strand.
TCTCCCAGCAACTCCTTGCCTATTGAGGTGAAAAAACAGATGCAGACCAATGCATCAGAGCTTCTAGCATATCATTTGTTGGTGCCTTGTAACATTGGAGTATTTACTTTTTGTTCAATCCTCACATTTCAATGTTGGTTATTTGGATTGTTTCAATTTCTCTCTGTCGATTCTGCAGAGAAGACCTGATTACTCTGCTTTGTTTTAGGAATCTAATCATTTAAGCATAGAGAAGACAAAGTGGGGGCTCTGGTTCAGGGCCTCTGCATTCCAGCATGTCTCCTAAATGACCCCCAGAGACTATTAGCAACATTGGCCAGCTAAAAAAATAATAAAACCAGCACATTTTAAAGAATTTCTCAAACTCTGATTGACGTATAGCTGAGCCTATCCATTGCTGCTTTTGAAGGTACAGGACTAATGAGGGCAGTAGCCTTAGAGGCTGAGCTTCTTCAAAGGTAGGATCTGATTGTTTTGGCTGCATACTCATTATATTTTGGAGTTTGTTTTTTTTTAAAAATGGCATGCAGATTCCTACTGCCTGTAACAGTACTTTTGGGGCCTGCTGGCCCCCAAGGAGATGCAGGTAGAGTGGTAGAGGAGGAAGAAGTAGGAGGAAATGACTAGGGAAAGATCCCCCAGTGGGGCCAATGCCCTCAGACCTAACAGTTCTAGTCAATATTAACTACAACTATGAGAATAAAAGGATAATTTTATTTTGAAGTAAAAAACAATCCTTCTAATTTATATTGCTGGACATCTGGAAATATATTTTGAAAAGCCAAGAGGTGCATTCATTGAATTGTCAGAGTTCAGTGGGGAGACATGGATTCATGGCCCCCATTTAGTTTTAAAGGCCATGGTATTGTTGTGATGATATTATGGAAGGGGTACCATGAACTCCTTCTTGAGATCCACAGAAAGATGAAATGTGAATGGATTTGTTTTTAAATGGGGATGCTAGGTGGACAGTTGAAAACATTTTCTGAGCAATGTAACTAGAATTATAAAATATTGGCCTTAGCATAAATGGCTGCTAGAAACTTAGGAGTTTTACAGGCAATCAAATGCCTTGAACTGATAGGTCCTTTTATAATGGTAGTCTCTTACTGCGCTGCGCTGCGAGCTTCTACAGAGGTTGGAAATATTACTTCCTCCTTTGGTACCATCTCTGGTTGTTTTAGATAGTTCTCCTTGCCATCATATAGGCCTGTTCTAATTGCCAAAAGGAACTGTGATTGAGTTTGATGGGTCATCCATAGTTCCATCACAGATACCTGTTGTTTGGAAATGAACCTGATATTGTAAAAAGTATGTGTTAGAACAGTGGTAATATTGCTCCTTTTATAACTGGCCAACAATAAACCTTTATTTTTGCTATTTCTGAACTTTCTGGGCTGATTTGGATTACAGAAAGAGCAGTAGTGTAGGCCAAGTGTTGTTGAAATGTTAGGGTTCTCTTAAATAAACAAAAAACGAAAATGTTGGTCAAAAATATGACTATACAGGATGAAGAAATTTTGATGAGTTAAGACAGGTTTCAAAATTGAGAAAAGGTTAAATACCTGGGGGTTACACTGACAAACTTGAATTGTATGTTTTTTCAGAATAATTATGTTAAGGTATGGAATGATGATAAGAAAGATTTATTGAGGTGGGATAAACTACAATTATCATTGTTGGGTGGATTTTCTGTGATTAAGATAGATGTTTTACCCAGGATGTTATTTTTATTTCAGACAATATTGATTTTGACAACTGATGTACCAATTAAACAATAACAAAAAGGTATTTCTAAGTTTATATGACAAGGTAAAAAACCAAGAATTAAATACAAACTGTTGCAAGATGCTAAAGAAAGAGTGGGGTTAGGACTTCCTGACTTAAAATTATATTCTGATGCTTGCTGTCTGGTATGGATGAACGATTGGGTGACTTTGAGAAACAAGAAGTTAGTGGAGCTGGAAGGTCATGATTTGAGATTTGGGTAGTACAGCTATTTGTGGTATGAGGAAGCTAAGGTTAATATAGATTTCCAAAATCATTTTATTAGGCATCCCATATTGAGAGTTTGGAACAGATATAAAGCAAGATTGTCTCCTAAAGTTCCTTTATGGTTGTCACCCCAAGAAGCCTTTTTTAGAAGAGAGATGATAGTGAAATCAACATGGTTGACTTATGCTAAGTTATTGACTTTTCTTGAAGGAGAACCCAAACTAAAAATAAGAGAAGAATTGGAAATGGAAGGTTATACTTGCCATTGGTTTACTTATGTGCAATTGACAGAAAGATTTAATTTGGATAAGAAGATTTATAATTTTGCAAATGAGAAAACTTAGTTTGAATTGGATTTGTGGACTAATGATGAGCATGTTATTGCTAAGATGTACAAGCTTTTATTGAAAATGAATATGGAATATGATTATGTTAAACCTTGTATGATTAAATGGGCAAAGAATTTTGGCTACAGTATCATGCTTGATCAATGGGAGAATATGTGGAGTAAAGGTCTGAAATTCACATTGAATTATAATTTGAAAGATAATTTTTTATAAGATGATGTATCGTTGGTATTTAACTCCTGATAAATTGTCAAAGATGGATAAGGGAATATCAAATACATGTTGGAAATGTTCTCAAGGTGAAGGTACTTTTTATAATCTTTGGTGGACTTGTAAGAAAGCTAAGAAATATTGGGGCCAGATATGTACCTCAATTCAAAGGATTCTTAAGGTGAATGTACAATTGAAGCCAGGTGTTTTTCTTTTAGACCTGATGGATAAACAGTTTGAAAGAAACTTTGGGACTTTTTTTTTAATATATGATAACAGCAGCAAGACTTTTATATGCACAAAGGTGGAAGGACTTACAAATACCTACAGTGGAAGAATGGATGGTGAAATTAATGGAATTGGCAGAGATGGAGAAACTGACTCCATTGATTAAAGGAAATAATTTGTCTAACTTTGTTTCTATTTGGAAACCTCTTTTGGACTTTTTGCTTGAAACTGGAAAAAAATGAATTTTTGGTTTTGGGATTTGATGATTAGGACTATATAAGGATATACAAATAATGTGCACTATAGTTAAAAATACAGTAAGAGGTTAATGTATTTTTATGTTTTTATCTGTACTGAAGAAGGTTGGAAGTTGCTCTCTTTTCTTTGCCTCTTTCTTTTTATTTCTGCACTTCTAAGTTTGTTCTTTTTTTATCCTTCTTTCTTCAGTCTCTATCTTTATATATTTTACTTGTACTTTGAAACTGAATAAAAAATATTAGGGTTCTCCCTTCACAATAAAGCATTCTGGGAGGTGGACAGAATGAGAGAAAAAGGTTCAGAGACAGAGCCGGGTAGGTATGGATGGATATATAGGATTTTGAAAGTGTGAAGTGATTGTAGACACTCAGCTGTCATGTAATGGAGTATTCATTAAACCCAACATTAAAAAGCTAGCATATTAGGGAGAACCCTGAGCTAAAATTGTTTTAATCTGAGCTGCCAGTTTGCCTTGGGAAAGGATATGAGATTTATTTTCATCAGCTTCCACATGCAATCTGAAGTATGAAAGCAGCTAAGACCAGTTTGACTAAAGCTGTGAAAAGAAAGCCAAGTGTCCACTGGAGAAGTTAAAAAAGTCAAGATGTTGAGGACAATTCTACACTCAAAATCCCATTCCTTTTTGTGTGCACACAACATATGCAATGTATGTAAAAGAGGGACAAGGCTTTGATCATGTGATCATGACAGCCATCTTGGCTTTTTTAAACATACCCCCTCCCCCTGCTCAAGAAGCCCTGGTTGATGCCAACATATTTAGGAGATCATTTGGGATCTCAAGAGTGTAATATGAACCACATTTTACCATGGATAAAATGTCTTCAGAATAATACTTTCAAAATGAAGATGGATGGAAGCCACAACATCAGATAGGCCACTGGATTTAGTATGCTTGTTTACTCTTCCCAATCTCCATATGAATATCCACTATACCACTGCCACCGGGCTAAGGTAACAATATAAAATGTCTGGATTCAAGGCCCAGAGCCCGGGAATCAAAATTTGTTGAATTAGAATGACAATCACTACATCATAAGGATAGCCCAATGCTGTTTCTTTTTTGCTGCCTATTTCTTGTATTACTGCTATTTTTATTTTACTTTTAATATTTGATGTTATTTTGTTGTATTTTGCAGTTCTATATGTGGCTAGTCAATGAACATAAATGCATTTTACTGACACCTGCATATAATCATGAGTTTTAAGGCCAAAGGTGACAGAACTGCAGAAGAAAGTTTGCAATTGAACCATAGATCTTTGTGCTTTATTAAACTTTTAGACCCTACCATACTTAACTACCCAATCACCCCGGGTTCCCCAATGTTATTTTTGGTTTTGAACAAGTAACCTTTGCACAAGGCCTATGTATGAATATATATATTTTTTTGGTGGAGGGATGCCTTTGAGTCAGTCTTGACTCCTGGCGATTGCATCAACAATCAGGTTTCTAGCCTGGTGCCTTGACATCTACACCAAACTGGCTTTCTACGTATGAACATTGGTCTCCCAAAAGGAAAGGTTATAGTAGCACTTTCAGGATCCAGTCACTTCTAAAGATGCAGTTGTTTGCTTTGTCCATATCAGGAACACTACCAGGAAAAAAAGAAAAAGAAGTTTGAGGACGTTAACGCTTAGGAATGCAAGGTTTTTGCTATAGGCATCAATACAAATATTATCTGACTGAAAGCTGGGGGAACTACTCCTCAGCTATTTGTGGTTCACAATGGAACCAGCTTCTTAATTTGACTCTTCTTACCCACTCACAGCTTGTTAACCTTGGTTAAGTATTTTTGTAAGCTTAATCTTGGTAGAGGACCTTGGCATGTACATATGACTCGAGTTGAGGTATTTGGAATGGTGAATGGCTAAACTGAGGAAATATTGGTGTTCATTGTTATTGACAGAACTATTCAGCTTACATACAGAGCTACTTTGCACAAGGTAGCATGCTTGACATAATATTATTTTACTTGCTTTTTTGGAAATAGCTTCATCTATTGAGCCCAAAAGACAGCAAGGCAAGTTAAGTGAGGTACCCATTTCCTTATTTGTTTGCATTTTCTAGCCAAACTGCCAACTAGAATCTTGAAGGACTTGCTTAACTTCCCCTCCCTTTTTGTCACATATGCCAAAGGGTTCACAGAAAATAATTGGCCTAGGGAAATTATTTTTTTAAAAAATCAAACTAACTTTAGACATTTCTTATTAACCTCAGAAAACTGTTTTTTCCTCAGGTCATCTTATTTTCAGTATGAAATGTCAGTTTCCTAGAATATAATTACTTATGTATTTGTGTCTGACAAAGGATTCCCCCCCTTAGACTCCTCACTCAGATTATTAATGCAGCTTTTTACTTCATTTCATACATCAATTGCTTGTCATAAAAGACATTTTTTCAATGTGAGTGTCCAGCAATTGCTGTGCAAAATTCTGCACTTTGTGATGCCTCTTACACATGATGTGTTGCATCATCTACGTTTATGAAGCTTTCTTAAGCAGAGTATTCTGCAGGGAAATTTAATATATTTCAGTTCTGATAATATTTGGGGCTAATATTGCTCTGTAGCCTTGTTACAATGCTACTGAAAATTTAAGGTTTTGCAGTTGGGCATGAGAGTCGGGAAAGAAGCAAAATATTATCTGAGTTTTTACTGTCATCTGCCTATAATCATGAGTTTTAAGGCCAAAGGTGACCTTTCTTGATTGTTTCTCAAGAACCATGAAGAGCTCAGGACTTTCTTGATGGTTCCTCCTTCACAGGATGCTTCTTCCCTTAAAACCTGAGGCTCAAGAAGCCCTTGGAGATGATGTGGTGTCAGTGGCTATGTGAGAAACCAACTTCTTAGGGTAGATCTAAACTCTCCTGTCTTAAAGAACTCCAAGGTTAGCTTCATGCTATTAAAACAGCAGAAAGGCCATTCCTTATTAGAGATGGCAGAGAACAAGCAGAAAAGGTGCATGAGAAAATCAGAGTGAGGGCCAGAAAAGTGACACTAAGGGAACAGAAATTTGCCTCTTGCTCTATGCCAGCTCAATTCTGACAAAGCTGATTCATGGAATATGGCATTGGGAACAATATTGTAACAACAAGGTGTGAAAGTGAGCTACTTGGCAGGAATGGAATTATTTTTGGATGCTTTATAAAACAATAGCTCTTAGATTTTAACAGATTACATATGGTGCCAAATGCTTCAGAGATAGGGTTCCTGTTCCTGATAAAGCAGAATTGGGGATTTCAAATTAGCCTCTAAATAAGTTCAAACAGATCTGCTTGTTGTTGTCTATCTTCCAGCAAGTCTTTGGGCTCACTTGGATGTGGGGGAACAAATGACATCCCTCTCCATTGCTGAGCCACTGAGAAAGCCCAGAAAGCCTGCTAGGAAGGGCCTTGGAGATCTCAACACCCAGGCAGGTCCATCACCTTCGGGTGATCTTGTAAAGATCAGTTTGGGATTTTAAGCATCAGCTATGCAACTGTCTCAAACATTTCTCTCTGAAAGCTACAAAAATAGAATATTTAGACACTTTTATGAAAATGTTATCCCATGTTTGCAATTAATTACTTCATCACAATGATTGCACTATTTAACTTTTCATCTTTATATATTTTTCATCCTCTTTTTGTCATGGTCAATCGGTCTTCTAGAGTTTATAGATAGTAGTCCTCTGGTGGTTATTAATTGCATAAACAGAAACAGGACCCCAAAACATAAATCCAGTCTTTTCCCCAAAACAGGTAAGTTGCAACCTGCTAAGTCTCATCATCCAATTTGTGACCTGCTTTCACACTGCCTTGTAATACCAATTACTTTGTGTGTGTGTGTGGGGGGGATTCATAGGTTTTAATTGAAGGTTGTCGTCCTGCTTAAACTATTAAGGTATAAGATTGTGTTTCTCATCTCCCTAAAATAATAAAATAATATAATTGGCTTGACCTATTTCCAATCTTTATTAGTTTGGTGTGTATCTGTGCCTGTAAGTATGTGCACATATACAGAGGGAGACTCAGGTAGAAGGACTTGTTTAATTATTTTATTTCTTCATTTTATGTAGCATGTTTTTTTTTTTTAAGTAGTAGCAAAAGTTGCATCAAAAATGCAGCTTTTTCCTTCAGTTTTGCCATTGAACTGTCACTCAGGCCTTAAAATTCAAAGTGGACATTTGGCAGAATAGACTTTAATGAGCTCAACTCAACACTTCAGAGCAGAACCCTCTGGAGACAAATGGAGAAAGCAAAAATCTCTACTCATCTGACTTTCACAGTTGGTCTCTTTCATGTGTCAGCCAAGGAATTAAATAATGAATTTCTGAGAAATCAATGTTCTAGAAAATATTTGAGGCAAATGTAGATATATACCTGACTGCGCTTTAGATTTTTTTTCTTTACCAGAAGACAACTTATTTTATGCAAAACTCTGAAAATTCCATGTACAATGATGCCCACACCCAAATATTAGGTTTATGTGCTCTCGTCATCATACAGAGGTAGTCCCAAATGTCCTTTCATATGTCCAGTTGTTGCTAGATAACTTCTGGAGAGGTAAAAATGTGGAAATCAGACAGATCAAGATGTTTTACAGACTAGAAATCCATGGCCTTGCCCTCACTATGGTGATATAACGTCTCTGTGCATTAATAATTTATTGCCATGGCAATGGATGGGTGATACTATCATTCAAGAGTTTGGAACATCTCTGTGTCAATATATGCTCAGGTCACTAGTAATATCCTGCAAGTCAATTTAGCCTGGGACATATCTACTCAAGACAGCTATTAAGTAAACTTTAACATCTGAACTGACTCAAATTTTAATAAAACATATAGCATTACTTAACAGGAAATTATAGGCTTGGGACAGTGTCACTGAGGATGTAAAGTCTCTACCCTTACAAATTGTGGCCTGAGGCTATGGCAGATTAAAGAAGTCAGTGTCCCCAGAGTACTAATGACTATGTCCATGATGGATGATGAGACTTGTAATGGTTACCTAGCCCAAACACTCAGACTCACAAGAAGTTGCTAAATGAAATCTGATTTATTCAGGATACTAAGGCAAATACAGAGAAAGCTGAGAATGACAGAAAGCGCGCCAAATACAAACTAAAAACCCTCGACTGCAAACGTAACCCCGCCTCCCTACCAGCAGGGTCATCACCACCCATCCCAGGTGCCTGTAACCGTCTTTCCTCTAGCCTGGGAAAGCAACCTTGAACACATGAGATAACCCAAACACATTCCAAGCCTGCAGCCAAGAGATAAGTATTCCCCAAGCAGGAACCGTCCTCCCTTCAGAGATGAAACACGCATCTGGCTAATGACATGCGAAACGTTACGATGTACCAAGCACATTGAAATGGTGAACATGACAAGACTGGTCACAGTGCACTGTATGCTATATTATCTTCTTCAGTTCACTGCAGCACTCAGTATGATGATAACATCTCCTTCCCCACTCTCCACAACTCTCCATTTCCTTCCCCATCCTAAACTATGGGCCATACATCCCTCAAGGGATCTTATTAGATTTCTAGTCCGCAAAGCCAACGATAGGAGACAATTCTTGAAGTTCAATACATCATCTCTTCATATTGTTCTATTAGAGTATGGCTGTTGTTGCAAGAGAGCCATTGATTCAATATTATTAGAAGGAACAAGCCAATGGGACCCTGATCTTTGCTTGAAATGCTCTTCCTATGAAGCAAGTGAAGGAACTCACTCCAAGTAATAAATTTCAGGCATTACTGAGGTGACGGATAGCATCTGCTCTTGTTGTTGTTGTTTAATAAACAAGGTGTCACATTTTATTATTTTAATTAAGTAATTAATGCATCCAAGGTGGTACCATCTTACATTTGCTTTTCTAACACTACGACACTTCAGACATAGTAAAACATTTCAAAGATATACCAGACAACCCTGTCACCTATTTGAGAGAAAGGTAATGCAGTCTGATGTGACCAAAATGAACATTAAATTTTAGGCTGACCATATTTTTTTTACCCCAATGCTGTACGGTCCCATGATTATCTAAGGAGAGTATATATCATAAATAGAAAAATAATTGTAGTGGCAAATAAACTTCAACAATAAGTCAATATTTACTTACCTAAACAGATAAACAGAATGACCACGGGTGGGCAACAAAGCAGTGGGACTGGGAGCAACTTCCGACTTCCTGCTGGCTTCCCCATTGACTTTGCTTGTAGGAAGCTGGTAGGGAGTGTTGGAAATCATGATCACATGACTGCAGGGATGCTGCAATGGCCACAACTTTGCAAATAAAACTGGTCTGAACATTGTGGACATTTCAATTCCACAGAAGTATGAGTCCCAGATTTTTTCGCGTTCTTTAAATTAGTGGATTTTAGGTACCTTGATTCAAAAATTGTTGTAGTATAATGCACTGTTTGGCCTAACTTGGGGGTACAAACAGATAAACACAGTGAAAGTTTTGGTAGTATATAGACAGACATAGACATTGGTATTGTTTCTCAAGTCTTCTGAAAAATTCTACAAATCTTTGTCCTTCTTGTTTGAAAAATAATGAAGTGAGATGCATAAAAGCCATTTTCTTTCCTGCCAAACTTAACCAACAAGGTTTGATAATATGTTACCTAGTCAAGGTGCCTGACATTTATGCAAGTAGCATCATGAATTTATTTTGCTGTCCTCCTAGAGGAGAAGATAACATCATAGTTGGGATCTATAAATCTTTCCCTGCTCATTGCTCACTATAATTTGTGCTTCTCTGACTTAGAATATCCAGACCTTTCCTAGCAGTGAGGCCAGCTGGCAGAATACTAGTCAGCTAATGTCACTTTTGGCTCAGAGTCATGTGCTTTATCTTGAAATGTGTGGAAAGTGGACACTGTGTCCTAACCTCTACTTATCAGAGCTGACATGGAAAAAAGAAACGTGTGCCACAAGAGGACAGAGAAAAATTACATTCAGATGGCACATTTTTATTGCATTCTTGGGCCTAGTGCAGTCAATGATTCTCATTAATTGTACTCATTGACCTCCAAAGTCAAACCTTGACAGCCTAAATTCTTGGCTGATCGACCTCTAGTGAAAGCAGTATTGTTACATTTCCTGGAAAATTTCCAAGGGGAATACTGAGAAATATTTAACAAACAATAAACAGTGATGGTACTCAGCTTCAGAATGACTAAGATTGAAATATGTTGCACCATGTGTCTAAATTCTCCAGTCATGCCCTTCTGCTGCCCTCCAATTCTTTTTCAGCTTAAAATATGAGAATCATGTACATATACACATATATTCACTGCTGTGTAATCCACTAAGTAAAATTCTTTTGCACATTGAAATTGTGAAGAATGTCTTTCCATTCCACCACAAATATTGTTTTCTGATATGTTTCCCCATTTTAAAAACTTTTTTTCTTTTTTTAAAAAGGAAAAAAAAAGTAATTGATTTAATACTTGAACACTTGATTGATGGCAGATATGCTGATTTAAATAAATATTTTTTTCTCACTTGAATGGCTTCATTTGCCCTCACTGACATGATCGCCAATCAAACCTTATCTAACAAGCAATAACTTTATTCATAACAGGGGAATCTTTAAAACAATGGCAGTATTAAAATTGTAGCTATTCAGTGCTAAAAACACCAAAAACAAATGAAAAAATTGCAAAGTTTGAGGAGAAAGAAGTCAGCTTCCTTGTAGATATGACTGCAAAACACAAAAAGTGCTTTTACAGAACAAATATCTCAGCCATATAATCAAACTTTTTCCAAAGGACAGTTAAAAAAAGAACACACAGGAAAGTTAAAGCATTTTTCTGCACTGAAAGCACAAGAAATGTGAATGAGTGAACATTTCATTCAGACCACTTTTTACAGGACTACAAAATTATTACATTTCTTAAGAATTGAGAGAGTTTCATTTCCCCTACCTCCCCCCCTGCAAAAACAAAACAAAACAAACAACACCCTGAATGTAGACAAACACTAAATCAGGCAGATTTATTTATTCCTAATAATGAGTAATTTCAGTGCTGCTCTACTGTATGTAGACCAGAAGTAAGCAAGTTTACGGGTGGGGGTGGGGGGGATTGAACCCACAAACAAGTCTAGCAAACTGGCATCCTCTTTCTTACAAACCAGTAACACAGAGAATACAAAAACAGTCACCAGTCCTATGGGTGGAATACAGACCACCTTCCCCATGTAAGCTGTAGCGGGCAGCTTGTCCTGGATTCTTTATAGCCATATTTGTTTCCCCCCCCCCCTTTGTTTCATTTCCTCTTCTCCTTTTGAATATACACATGCCACTCTGTGTTTTATTTTGCTATTTCTTTGTTATAATTGGTTGGACTATAATGGTCTTCATCCCAACAAACCCTAGCAGAGCTTCAGCAAGTATTAGATTTAACATAAGTTAGCATAGCTTTACATTCGTATAGTATTCTATAAATTTCAGTATTATTTATGGCCTTTTATTGTTGTCTGCCCTAGTTATTTATAAGTATTTAGATTATTCATTGTAATTTTATAGGATTCTTTTGGTTTTTAATATCTCTACTCTGTAATTTTATGTTAATAATTTTATCTTTACCTTATTTTATTCTACCAATATTTTATTCTACTCTTTATTTCTATTTCTATTTTAGTATAATTGTTACATTATGAGTTCTGTGCTGGTCTCTGACCAAAATGAAAATAATATTTAACAGTCTGTAGCTTCCTGGAGAATATTTTGGTGTTCAGTCAGATCCCTGGCATGCTTATTTAAAAACAAAGCAAAGCAAAACCATTTTTGAAATCAATTGGTCTTAATTCCAAATTAACTTGCATAGCTCAGTAAGATATACTGTTGTACAAATAGGCAGAAAGATCAGTTTAATAAAATGAATTATTGACTGAATGACTGAATGACTGAATGAATTAAATAGATAACAAGGTATTGAGAGCAATTTCATAGGATACCAAAGGCTGAGCAGAGTTGGGAAGGGCAGTATGTGAAGGAGATGGTTGGAGGGGCAGATAATGAGACTGTAACTATTGTAACTATTGCAATGTTGTTCTGTTACATTAAAAATGTGTCTCACTTTGGGTGCCTGACATTCTAGGTAGGATTTGTGGGAGGGCGTGAGGAGGTTGCACACAGGATTACAGTGAATTAATTAGCTCATTAGTTCCAACATGGAACATCCCTCCCCCCTCCCCCCAAAATAATGACTAGTTTGCCAAACTGAACCTGTTTGATTTTAAGGTTGTTGTTTTTTTTCCTCCTCCCATCATTAGCAGGGAATTTTGTGTGAGAGAAACATGGTATATCTGGCTCATTAGTCTCAGTTTTCCTGTGACTAAATGTATACACTATGACAGGCTGACATGGGCAACAAAATCTAGGCTGCAAAGATTGCAGGAGAAAAATATTCTTCACAGAACCATTGCAAAATAGCAATTTGACTAACAGAGTTCTCACAATCAGACAGATTAACTTAACATAAGAACAAGATGGTTTTAAATCATGTTTTGCTGGAAGAAAATGCCCTAGTTGCCTCCCCTGCAAAGATCAACTAAAATGTCATTTTCAATATAAATTCATTTGATTAGAAATATTAGAAATATTTGCTTTGACTGAGACCAGACAGCAGAGAGAGAGGGAGGGAGGGAGAGAGGGAGGGACATAAAACTTGCATTTCTTTTAGCATCCTATAGTTTTAAAAAATGAGATATTAACAGTATAATTAAATCCTGATAAACTTAAAATATAATGCCCTACCAACCTTCTTCACAAGCACATCTCACTGAATTTAGATAGGTCTTACTCCTATTAAAATGGGCATAGAATTGCAGACATAACTGCTCGCTTTTCCTTTAGTGTGGCAACTAAAATGTAAAAAAAAATGTCATAAAACAAAATATACCTATGACAAATGACAAATGAAGACAAGCAGCCTTAATGAACAGGAGGGTGGGAAAAAGATGAATACAGAAAGATATACCTCAGGCAACTCATGCCCAAACTTCTTTATGCCCAAACTCCTGTACTAAGACTTTACTAAGATTTAAATGTGTTAAGTTACAAGCATTCTGTATTGTACCTCATCTAGAAGAAAAGTATCCAATCACACTGGGTTATGTTCCACAAGTTCTTACCTTCACTTAATTAAAGGATACTAATGTTAACATGGAAGAACACCTGAAACAGAATCTAAAAATACAAAGCAAAATATGGCCTTGTCTGTCTCTCCATCTGCGGACTAAGAAATAACAATAATTTTATAGAGTTTTGTAGAGTTTTGTAAAATAAGTATTTTCCAGCAAGCTATAAGATTTAAAATGTACAACTCTGTCCCTTAGAAGATGGCATGCTTAATATTCAACCCCTTCCTAAACAACAGGTTAGTAAACAGAAAAAAAGCAACTATTAGTCTTCAAGTCTGGCATCAGAAATTGACCTGCCAGGAGCCTTGAAACTTAGAAAGATCCTAGCTGACAAGCTGGCTCAGGTCATGACTGGCCCTTTCTCCATATTGCCAGCCCAGGCCTCTGGGGCAGCCATTAAGACTGCTGAATGTCACTGCTACCTATAACAGTCACTTATCTCTTCACCTTAGAGACTGCCTGGCAGTAGCTACCAGTGATGCAGGGATGGTGCTTTGAATTTGGGGAGCATGTGATGGTGCCACCATCATTATACAGTCTGTGATAGTAGCAGAAGCAGGGTCACGGCAATGAACTTTGCTGTAGGGGCACTAACATTTGGCATTATCTTTGTCAGTCATATCTCTTCCTCCTTATAATATCAAGAGATGATTTGTGGACATTTGTCTTGTTTCTTAACTACCAGAGGATTCAAGCTTCTCTGAAGTCTGATTGGTTGGAGTAGCATAGAAGAAAGAAAAGAAAGGAAGAAAGGAAGAAAGGAAGAAAGGAAGGAAGGAAGGAAGGAAGGAAGGAAGAAAGAAAGAAATTCTATGTTTTCCTCCAGTATTGATTAATACCTTGTGTAAGACCTAATGGGCATTGCCAATAAATCCACTGCTTTAAATCTAGTGGCTTGCAGCTTGTACCAAATTTATTCAGCAATCAAATGCCAGTCCCACCACTGTAGCTCCACTGAAGTAGGAAAGATGGCAGAAGTCACCTAAGAAACCATTTCCTCTGAAATACACTTCCCCTTTGATTATTTTACAAGGAAATGGAAGTAGTTACATATGCAGTAGCTACCAATTTTTTTTTAAAAGGGGGGGGTGCTTTTAGTTCTGTAGGAATAAACTAAAGTTTCTACCGTTCAGTAGGAATTTGGCAAGATCTAGCCCCTGTCACCTTACTGAGGAGCCTTGTTCATTCAAGGGGCACTGTTATATTCAGAGACGTAACATACAGCTCATGGATGTCAGGATAGGGACCGGGCACAGGCCAGTCTCCGGGCAGACAAACAAAGTCAGTGCTTTGATGAATAGCAGAAAGCAGAGCAACCACTTCTGAGCAAAGGAGAAAAAGGGAGTGAATTAATTGGGAAAGAATTTTTTAAAACTCATGCAAGCTTTGACCTCAATTTCTTACACTTTGCAAAAATTTACATTGCCTCAGGCTTGACTACCCAATGTCAGAATATGTGTAATTCACCACCACCACCGTTTTTGCCCTGACAAGAAATTTTCAGTGAATATTTGGAATCTCTCATCTTTTTCAGCTTCAGTATCTTAGATGGGACAGAGTGCTGTCAGTTATTTTAAAGATTTCTGAGACAGAAAAATAAATGCCTACCTATCATTTCAGTGTTCTTTTCACTCCTCCAAATTCTTATTTGACATAAATGGAGCTGCGTCCATTTTAATGTAAGTAAAGGAGTTTGGGATTGAGGGGGAAAGAACCCTTCCAAATGTCGCAAACTGACAGAAGAAAGATGGAAAATAGATCACAGGTGGCATGAAATTCTGACAGATGTAGTTAGAGTTATACGTACAATTTAATTCTGCTGTCAGTTCCTTCAGCAGAGAGGCACAGCAAGTTCTGGGTACAACCCAGCAAGTTTATTCCTGACTAAATTCCATTGACAGTAATGAAATCGGAATGGTGACCAAATCCTGGGAATGGTTACTGGAGGGTTCCTGTGGCTACAGTGACAACTCTACATGGGAGAGCAAGGTTAGTCATGGCTGACTTTATTCAGACCAATTCAGTGCATCCATCATTGCTGTATTTACAGCTCCTGTGAAATTTAAGGCTGGTCTTTGAGCAAATTTTACTTCAAGGGTGGGCAATTCATGGCTTGCAGGATGAATGTGGTCCCAACAGCCTTTCTTTGTAGAAGACTACATAATTATGTAAGTGCAATTTTCTAAGAAAGAAAGTAGTATTACTTTTGAAATTCACTACCACATGTGTGGGCATTTTCTCCAAATTTCACCAGGGGAACGATGTCTCAAAGATTCCCCTATAATGATGACAGTAATAATGCTGACTGAAAATGAATATAGAGGAGTTTGCATATGATTTAATTTAAGTATGGGAACTGCACATTACAATCTTAACTGATCTGCTGATGAAAATGTGCATTTTGTTTTCTATCTGCATTTCAAGAGCATAAATTTGAGGTGTTTTGGATGGGCCTCACAGCTTGCAGGCTCTGTGTAATCCATACCTGGCCTAGCATGATGTGTGAATTTGATGTGCCAGAAAATATTATTGGTTTTCCTCAGGTATATTGCCTAAATCAAGAGGTAGGATCCATATGAACCATATAGTTCAGTTAATAACATTCTGGGTACATTCAATTAAATCTTCTAAAAGTAAAGAGAGATTGTAATCTAGCCATGAGCATCCAACAATATATATCACTTAAAGCCCTGTTAGAGTGAAGCAGTATATGAATTAGATATATAAATAAAAATGAACACAACCCATCATCTTGTTGGACAAATTCTTCCATTGTGTCTTATAGAAAAGGGCCAAAGTGCACATGATATGGTGTGATCTCTGATGGAACCGCCTTGCTTTGCTTTGCCTTGCCTTTCCCAAAACCAGTCATTGAAAGCAAGTTGTTGATAACAGTAGCCTGGAAGATGCAATTTCAATTGGCAAACTGGCACGGGAGGAAAGGGTTTAGCCTTTCTTACACAGTGATAGTGCTGCCAAAAAATAAAGGAATAAAATCTCAGAGAGCTGCATTTCAAGGTCTTTCATTTTTTAAATCAGGAAAGAGATCTAATCATGGATTTTCCTGCATAATGTGTAATTTGGCCCTCAGAGTGTAAAACCACTCTCCACTACAAAATGAAGGCAACAGAGTTATAGTTCTTTTAATGATGTGCACAGAAAACATTACATATGCTTTCATTTCTCTGATGAATAGTTGCTTGGATTTAGCACTGCAGACTGGTTACCCTGGACTACAGTTTTGCCAGAACTGGATGGAATTGTTAGGCACATTGGTAGCCACTGAAAGCCAACTCTAGATGCATAGCTGCAGAGATGTTTATGAAAGGAGCCTTCAGGATAATCTGTTTTTTTTCCCCAGTAATATTGTGGATAACTTAACAATGATGGGAGGTGGCAGCATCTAGCTGACTCTGGCTGACTTAAAAAAAAAACACTTGAGTAAAATCTGGCCTGTTTAGTACCCAGATGGGAGAATACCAGGAAATCCCAGGGCTATAGTCTAGACCAGTGTTTCTCAACCTTGGCAACTTTAAGATGTGTGGACTTCAGCCTACCAGAATTCCCCATCCAGCACGGTGGCTGGGGAATTCTGGGAAGTTGAAGTCCACACATCTTAAAGTTGCCAAGTTCGAGAAACACTGGTCTAGATTGAGCAGTAAGCAATAGCAAAAACATCAGGTGACATCAGAAGAAGACCAAGACCACTTCATATTGTTGCCATGTCCATGTAATCTCTAGGAAACAGCTCAACTTGAAGAAGTGGTTGCTTTTGCATCTTTGCTCCTACCTTTCAGAAGGAGAGGCGTATTGGTTTTGCGGTTGCCTGTTTCTTCCTGAATAGGGTAAAAACCATATAACATCTTTAGCCTTTATTATGGATGGATACTTAGCAAAGATGGCTGATGGGATGATCAAGTGTCCAATTTAACTCCCCTTTCCAGCAGGTCTTTTCCCCCTCTCTTTCCTCCTGTAATATTTCTCTCTCAGAAGGGAAGACAGAACTGGCATTTTGCCAACCATTCAGTTATAGCTATTCTATTATTATCTTCCTTGGTATATACATAGGGGAGAAATAAGATTACTGTCCAGGGAATCAGATGTTGATGCCACAGTTTCGGTTTTAAGGCAGGAAAAGCAATGGTAGTCCTCATTTCAGTAAAAAAATAATTGAGGAGACATATCACAAGTGAAATAGAGGGCAGAACAAGCAAGAACTCAAGTGTTTGATAATGAATGCCTTACATCTGGTCACACAGCTTTGGCACCATGTACATAACTCCTCAAAGACTATAGCTAGTCTGAGCACAACTCTTTTAAGTTTCCTGATACTTTCTCCAAATAATATTTGTTCCCCAGAATTTCAAACTGGATAAAAATGGACAATTTGAAGAGGACCTTTTCAGGAAGTCATGTCACTGTTCTAGTTCAATTCTTTGTATATTTAATGGGAAGTAATTCCAACCAACCTCAGTTGGAATCACCCCCAAATTAAGCACTAACAGAACTTCTCTGATGTTTGACCTAAGTAGAGGAATAGTTCTTGTTCAGTGATAATAGAGCCCTTGCTTTGCATGCAAAAAATCTCAATTTCATTTCTTAATGTTTCCAAGATAGGGCTGGGAAAAGCTCCTTTCTGAAATCTTAGAGAGTGCCTACCAGCTAGAATAGATAACATGGAATTAGAATGGACTAATTAATATTGACTTTTACTTAATGATACTTATGGTACTGACATATTGTGGGCACCTAAAGGTAAGTCCAAACTAATTTAAATGATATTGATTGGAATGGGCCTACTCCAGCCATGACTAAGTCTGGATTCATTGTGATGGGTCTGTGAAAGACGGGCTTAAACTCCTTGAAATTAATTTTGGGTTGTAATTTAACAATTAAATTCTCCCTCCCTCCCTCCCCCCCTCTCTCTTTCTCTCTCTCTTTCTCTTTCTCTTTCTCTTTCTCTCTCTCATTTGCTCTCACATAGCAATTTCCTTTTATTTCCACATCTCTGAAAATGCCTTGTTAAAACTATCTTCAAGGGACCACCATTTCTTCTCTCATAATAAGAGTATATTATTTTAAAGCAAAATGTTATGCCCCCAATGCATTATAATATTCCTGCATCCCATTTCAGACTAAAAAAATTACCTTGAATCATGGCAGAAACCGGCCAGTGATAAAATCCATGATGCAAATTCATCAGTCTAAAAGCACAACAACAAGATTTGAAGCTACCCATCACCATTAAAATCTAGAAAGTTGAAGACAATCAGCAATTGCTGTTTTCTTTAGAAGCTGAAGTACACTGTATGTGTTTATTTTGTTTGCCTTTTTACTGCTAATGCGTGATCCAGGGTTTTCCAAGCATAGCTGGCAATACAAGTGAGCGACTTGATGAAATCTCATAAAAGTATGGACTTTGTAAATGTATACTTCATTCTTCATGTGTAAGGGGCATAATGGGAATTACATAAACGGGAATGCATCTAGTTGTTATTCATGCTATAAAATACTGTAATTAAACTGTAGACACAGTCACTTCTGTAGGACTTTATTTAATTGTCAGAGGTACAATCAGTTACTGAAAGTCAAGGCAGAGAGGCAACTATACATTTCCTAGATGAACTCTGTCAAAAGAAGGGTTGCAAGAGAATTCTTTTTTGGATTGCTCTAAGGTGGACATTACAAGCAAAATGCACTGATTTTCATCTTTTAGAATAAATTCTTCTCACAAATTCATTCTTGCATCTCTCCATGACCCTCCCCATAGTTTTCAGTATTCTGATGTTGTCCTGCCAGATCTGATGGCCCCATCATCTCTCAGTTAGTATGAGTCATGCTCTATAAATGAATAAGTGTCATGGGTGCCACCTCCTGTGAGTTCTCACATGTGAGCAACTTCTACCCAACTATTCTTTTGTGTTTTGCATTTGGTCAAGCCCAGATATTGGGATGTCTCATCAGATATGGTAACCCTATATGGAGTTAAATATTCACCAAACTCTTGTGTGCTTGAGGCATGGGATCTTTGTTGATTCCAATAAGGTCTGATCTCTTAGAAGTCAAAAATGGAATTGAATGGACTCATACATGAACACATGCAAAAGTGACGTGGACAAAGTGCCCAAATTATTGGGCTATATGCATCCTCAAAAGGAAATTTCATTTGAATTAAAGCCTCAATCCAAGAGCCCTTCAAGGCTGGTCCATGAAGTGCCACAGTGCTCCTCATCTAAGCAAGAGAACAGCAATAGTATTTTGCCCATAAAAAGAGGCTCTTGCACACTCTCAGGAGCTCTTTTATGCAAAGTAAGGGCAGCCTGTGAGGTGGCAAATAGATGAAAAACATCAAAACCAAACCAAAGGTTGCATACATTGTCACCTCACCACAAAGCCTTGCATCAAATGTAGCCCATGCACTTCACAGAACCGCCATGTAGATAAGGTTGCAGATAGCATGTGGAATTGGTTAGAGATGTAGCAGCACATCTCCATCTTCTTCAGTGTTTGATTCCAGAGCCTTTCCCACATTATGTGGCCGTGACATGGGAACTGAACCTGTTAACGGGGGATCACAGTTCATTCCCTATAGGGACATGGAACATTTTTTTTGAAGTGTGTTACTTTGTGTTCTACCACCATGTACAGTAGCAGAAAGGTAAGAGGAAAATAAAGATAATTAAAAGAAAAACAGACAGTTATTTCAGAACATACTGTTTGGTTTTAAGCAAGTTGGTTTCATGCGTTAACATGGGGATAGGTACTAGAACACTACAGAAACAGGAAGTAGTAATTAATATTGATTACAGTATTTGAGATGTTATTTATAGGAAAAATTGCCTGCTTACAAGAGTCCTATTGGTGTGGTGACTAAAGTTGATCTAGGCCAGCAATGGGAAAGTTAGAACTGTTTGTCATTTTTAGGATAATCAATTGCTACTAACTGTACCCTTGTAAACAAAATTCTGATGTTTAAGTGACACATTAAGATGAATTGTTCACATAGTAAATCTTCATTTGGTTGGGAGAAACACTTCTGTTAATTAAATCTCCTCAAATAAAAATCTTATGAACATACTTTAATATTTTATTAATTAACTAATTTATTGGTTGAAAGCATTACAGCTAATTGACCAAACACCTTTAATTGGTTGACAGGTTTAATAGGAATTAATGTTTGCTACTAGCTAACTATAAGCATCAACTGTGACCAGTAAAAACGCTACTTTCAGTTGCAGAGTCCAAACTTGAAGAACTCATGTGCCATGAAGAAATCTGTTAGTGGAGGTTGGATTTTTATTTAACAGAATTATTCGGTGATTAAATAAGGAAAAGAAAACCTTTCTCAGAAGTGACCCAGTCATCGAAGCCTGGCCTCTTTTTAATGTGCATTGCACACATGTAAAAAGAGGTGGGGCTCTGCTACCTGGTTATGCCTGCCATTTCGGAACTAGTCATTATCTCCATGGACAGCGCTGATGCTTCTTGCAGCTCCTTGAGGCTGGGAGAGTAGTAGGAATTAGGGATAGGTGGCAAAGAGTGGAGGACAAAGTTCTACATGTGAGGAGAGGAAGCTGGAAGGAGTGTGCCCACTCTATTCCTTTCATCATAATTCTTCATTTTATTCATTATATTAGATTATTATTATGGTCATAGTACAGTATTATATCTATTCTATAATTTACAGGATGTCTTTCCCTTTATTCCATCTTTCAAGACTGCTTACAACAATCAAAACAAAGACACCTTATTAAAACATAACTAAACCACTTTAATAATTGATTTTAATTGTATTGATTTTGTTATGTTTTAATATGGTGCATTTTAAAAATAATAATTAAATCAACCTTGGTTGATGAAAGAAACAGGAAGGCATCATATAAATTATTAAATAGATAAACAATTAGAAGCTTGACAAAAAGAGATGAATACGAATGAATATTTTTCACTATGGTCACTGACCAGAACTGCAAACAAAAAGACATTAAAAATAAAGTAAAAACAAAACAAGATACAATATTACAGTTGGTGGTAGGTTCATCAGTGGATAATAAAAGTCTGCCTAATTTTACAGGCAGTATAACAAAATTTAGCTACTGAGTTGTACTGAATCATACTGATCAGATAATAACTGTACATAAAAATATCTGAATTTCCCAGGTGTTTTCCCAGGTAAGGAGATCTTTCTAGAGGGTACAGTATAGCAGGACATGAGCTGTAATTTCAACAGCCCCTTGTCCACAGGAGCACAGTCTTAGCTCATAGGGGACTTTTTTGTATCAGTCCTCCAGAACTGTTGTGGAAGATCATTGAATCATGCTAAAGTCGGAGATCTTTTGAATTTGGAAATAGTTATGTGGTGGTTTGTAAAAAGGGGCTTAACTGCTCAGAAAAATGTTCTTAGATAGAGCAGACCGGTTCTGTTGGGCTTCCAGGTCCAGAGGGGGCATGAGATTCCTGAGTCTTGGGTGGGTTGTGGGATTCTCCCCCTGCCCCCCCGCCCACGTTTCCAGAGATCAGCTCCTTTCAGTCCAGTACTACCAACCTCGCTAAAGCTTGTGAGTTATCTGTGATTTCTCTTCCAGTGCCCCAGGACCCTTCTGTAAACCCTGATCCAAACAAGCAATCCACCTCGCTAGAGAGAAAGGCTTTAGGCTGGGCAGCTGGAGCCCAGCACCAGGTAATCAAGGCAGGGACATCCTTCAAAAAGGAGGCCTCGTTGCCTTGGACCACTGCCAGTGTTGACAAGCTATACAAAGGCAAACACACCTTGTGGGGATTGTTGAAGACTGCCGAGAGAGAAGAGAAGGCAGCTGAAAGAAGCTGGCTGAATCCTCATGAGTTGCTCCGCAGATTGAGTCTGTCACAAACCTTTGGCCCATGCAGGAGGCAGGGCCCAGACCAGTTCAGAAATGAATGTCCACACAGCCCTGGAGCTGGTATGTCCCAGCCACCCTCAAACCAGCCAGGGCAAGTTGGTCAAACTGAAATGGGCAAAAAGAGATGTCCTTTTACCAGCTTCCTAAATATTGGAAAAGTGGGAGCTAAACACTCTTTCTTAAGGAGTGCATTCCGTATTCTAGGAGCCACCCAACAGTAGGTTTTTTTTCCCCACATACTATACCTGATAATTGAATTTCTGGCAGTGCATGCATCTTCAAAATAGCCTCACCTACTGAGCTGAACAACTGGGCAGCTTCATAGTAGTATGGAAGTCCCACAGATAACCAGGCCTTAAGCCACTGAGACCTTCAAATTTAAAACATTAGCACCTTACATTGCTAATTATAATTACAATGTGCCAGGTAGGCACCTAGTAGCCAGTGCAGATCTTTTAGTACAGGCCTGTCAGGATCCCCCTATCGTGTACTGGTCAGCAGCTTGGCCACCATTTTTCAACAATTTCAATTTCTGGATACTTTTCCAGGAATCAAGTCTGGTAATCTATCCTATGTATCTGTAGGGGTTCTCTTCATTATTGGGAACCCTGCAAAATCTCTGTGTCCTTGTTAATGAATTTCACAATGTGGACTGATATGTGAAAAAATAATGGTACCCAGATATGTGCTAACTATCATATCATGAACTCTAACCCAGGTGAAAAAGTAAGATCTTGAAATATTAATTGTTTTATGGTAGGAAAGGACAATTCTTACAATTGATAGATTATCTCTATTTCACAAGAATTCTTGTTTGTTTGTTTTTTTAATCAAGCAGCAAAATTTAGCTTGGTGGAAACTCTGAGACCTTGATTCTAAGATTGTTCAATTTGGTTCCAGTACATTGGAACTTTCTATAATTTCTAAACTAGTGTGAAAGCATTGGAAGCCAAGACTGGGAACTTGCAAATGCCTGATTGTTGAGTCACTATCCTAATCAGGAAACTCATGGTAAATTCTGAAGTGGACATCAGAGCTCTGGTGGAGAAAACATTTCTGTCATGAAACACCACTACTGCTAGTGAACATATTAACAGTCATAATCATTAAGGACAGAAACTTCCACCCTTTAATACATAGCATCTAGAACAACCTGGTGCCCTTATACCAGTTTGTAAAAGGAAATGTTCATTGGTAGCTAGAGAATTCAGTAACCTGCCTTTCTCTTTTGTTCCTTTAAGACTATCAGCCACTCCAACAAATATTTGGTGTTTGAAATTCTTTCCAGTTGAGTTAGTCTTCAATCAACCTTATTCCTGTCAGTAACTCTCCTGCATTTCTTATGCACTTTCTTTCAGTTTCTCTTCCCTAGTATTCTAGTTTACTGTCAATTTAGTCATAGAGAATAGACTATCTTGGACTTCCCTTTCAAGCTTTCCAACAAATTATATAATGGCAATCCCTAAATTTGGAACTAAAATTTTCAACATCCCCTGCCTCCTTTTTATGCCCCTGCTTCTCTGAATGAGATTTCTATAATCTGGTCTGACTCTTGTGAACAATTTTTTCTCCACTGTCTCTCTATCATATTCACATTGTCTAACCACATTCTTGTATGTTGACAGCAAACTGCCAGGAAATGAAGTTATGATTTCTCTCTGGTTTTAGTGTAAAAAGAAGAAGAAGACCTTAAACCTTTTTTTAGACATCATCAGCAGCAGCAGCAGCAACAGCAACATAATAATAATATAATAAAACCCTGTAAAATCTCATTTGTAGGCACACTTTAATGACACAAGAATTAAGCTTGAAATCATCAGGTAGCTTGATTTTTATAAATCATTAAGTAGTGATAATTGGAGATGCATCCAGAAGTTATATTGATAAAGAAGTATTACAAATCAGAAAGCAAGAGACACACTCTTTGCTCCTTTCTTTGTCTTTGCTCAGTTTTCCTTTGATTGGTAGACTGATAAACAAGGATGTCCCACTTACCATTTCTTTATTCTTTCTTTATTGACCATGGGTCCTCCATTTCATGGCCAGCCCACTGCTGAGGTAGGTTGAAGTTTGGCATGAAAGTAGCCATTGTTCTGGCATGAAAGTTGCCTTTTCCATCCTATGGCAGACCAGATCTCCAATCTGGACAATTCACAGCACATGCAGAAGGACCCTTTGAAGGCTGACAATCTGCTGGGCTTCAGTTGATCCACTGCAGGTCAGCCATCTCCTATTTGGCCATGGGCTCTGTGCCTTCATGGCCATTTGGGCTGTGGCTGATAAAGAAACTGCATGTCTCTCTTGCATAGCTATTTTCTTCATCTGGAGGAGAGGATCATGCATACCAAAGGAGGAGGACTATGTTGCCACTCGTACACAGAATTAAGTCTTATCATTAAAATTACTATTTATTAAATTGTTATTCAAATTACTATTTATTAGCAAGAATGATTTTCCCCACTCAAAAAGGAAATTAATTGCAACATATGAATCATCAATAAATGAAAAAAGGGGTAGGGCTTTGAATATATATACATATACATATACACATACACACACATATATATATATATACATACATATACATACATATCTTCAGCAAAGGATCGTTACCTTGTCGTGGTGCTGGAGCTTGAGCACCTCAATGATGCCATGAGCTAAACCGTGAAGGGCCACCCAAGACGGGAAGGTCATGACAGAGAGGTCAGACCAAATGCGATCCCTGGGGAAGGAAATGGCAACCCACCACAGTATTCTTGCCGTGAAAACTAAATGGATCAGTACAACCAGAGATATGTCGGTATACCATCGGAAGATGAGACCCCCAGGTCGGAAGATGGTCAAAATGCTACTGGGGAGGAACAGAGGATAAGCTCAACTAGCCCCAGACGTGATGACGCAGCTAGCTCAAAGCCGAAAGGACGGCTAGCGGCCGACGGTGCTGGTGGTGAACGGCGAATCCGATGTTCTAAGGATCAACACACCATTGGAACCTGGAATGTAAGATCTATGAGCCAGGGCAAATTGGATGTGGTTATTGGTGAGATGTCAAGATTAAAGATAGACATCCTGGGCGTCAGTGAACTGAAATGGACTGGAATGGGCCACTTCACATCAAATGACCACCAGATCTACTACTGTGGACAAGAGGACCACAGAAGAAATGGAGTAGCCTTCATAATTAATAGTAAAGTGGCTAAAGCAGTGCTTGGATACAACCCCAAAAACGACAGAATGATCTCAATTCGAATTCAGGGCAAGCCATCTAACATCACAGTGATCCAAATATACGCCCCAACCACAAATGCTGAAGAAGCTGAAGTAGAGCAGTTCTATGAGGATCTGCAGCACCTACTGGACAACACGCCTAAAAGAGATGTTATTTTCATCACAGGAGACTGGAATGCTAAGGTGGGCAGTCAAATGACACCTCGAATTACAGGTAAGTATGGCCTGGGAGAACAAAATGAAGCAGGACATAGGCTGATAGAATTTTGCCAAGACAACTCACTCTGCATAACAAACACTCTCTTCCAACAACCTAAGAGACGGCTTTATACATGGACTTCACCAGATGGACAACACCGAAATCAGATTGATTACATCCTTTGCAGCCAAAGGTGGCGGACATCTGTACAGTCGGTAAAAACAAGGCCTGGAGCTGACTGTAGTTCAGATCACGAACTTCTTCTTGCACAATTTAGGATCAGACTAAAGAGATTAGGGAAGACCCACAGATCAGCTAGATATGAGCTCACTAATATTCCTAAGGAATATGCAGTGGAGGTGAGGAATCGATTTAAGGGACTGGACTTAGTAGATAGGGTCCCAGAAGAATTATGGACAGAAGTTGGCAGCATTGTTCAGGAGGCGGCAACAAAATACATCCCAAAGAAAGAGAAAACCAAGAAGGCAAAATGGCTGTCTGCTGAGATACTAGAAGTAGCCCAAGAAAGAAGGAAAGCAAAAGGCAACAGTGATAGGGGGAGATATGCCCAATTAAATGCAAAATTCCAGAGGTTAGCCAGAAGAGATAAGGAATTATTTTTAAACAAGCAATGCGCGGAAGTGGAAGAAGACAATAGAATAGGAAGGACAAGAGACCTCTTCCAGAAAATTAGAAACATTGGAGGTAAATTCCAGGCCAAAATGGGTATGATCAAAAACAAAGATGGCAAGGACCTAACAGAAGAAGAAGAGATCAAGAAAAGGTGGCAAGAATATACAGAAGACCTGTATAGGAAGGATAACAATATCGGGGATAGCTTTGACGGTGTGGTCAGTGAGCTAGAGCCAGACATCCTGAAGAGTGAGGTTGAGTGGGCCTTAAGAAGCATTGCTAATAACAAGGCAGCAGGAGACGACGGCATCCCAGCTGAACTGTTCAAAATCTTGCAAGATGATGCTGTCAAGGTAATGCATGCTATATGCCAGCAAATTTGGAAAACACAAGAATGGCCATCAGATTGGAAAAAATCAACTTATATCCCCATACCAAAAAAGGGAAACACTAAAGAATGTTCAAACTATCGAACAGTGGCACTCATTTCACATGCCAGTAAGGTAATGCTCAATATCCTGCAAGGTAGACTTCAGCAATTCATGGAGCGAGAATTGCCAGATGTACAAGCTGGGTTTAGAAAAGGCAGAGGAACTAGAGACCAAATTGCCAATATCCGCTGGATAATGGAAAAAGCCAGGGAGTTTCAGAAAAACATCTATTTCTGTTTTATTGACTATTCTAAAGCCTTTGACTGTGTGGACCATAACAACTTGTGGCAAGTTCTTAGCGGTATGGGGATACCAAGTCATCTTGTATGCCTCCTGAAGAATCTGTATAACGACCAAGTAGCAACAGTAAAAACAGACCACGGAACAACGGACTGGTTTAAGATTGGGAAAGGAGTACGGCAGGGCTGTATCCTCTCACCCTACCTATTCAACTTGTATGCAGAACACATCATGCGACAAGCTGGCCTTGAGGAATCCAAGGCTGGAGTTAAAATCTCTGGAAGAAACATTAACAATCTCAGATATGCAGATGATACCACTTTGATGGCTGAAAGTGAAGAGGAACTGAGGAGCCTTATGATGAAGGTGAAAGAAGAAAGTGCAAAAGCTGGCTTGCAGCTAAACCTCAAAAAAACCAAGATTATGGCAACCAGCTTGATTGATAACTGGCAAATAGAGGGAGAAAATGTAGAAGCAGTGAAAGACTTTGTATTCCTAGGTGCAAAGATTACTGCAGATGCTGACTGCAGTCAGGAAATCAGAAGACGCTTAATCCTTGGGAGAAGAGCAATGACAAATCTCGATAAAATAGTTAAGAGCAGAGACATCACACTGACAACAAAGGCCCGCATAGTTAAAGCAATGGTGTTCCCCGTAGTAACATATGGCTGCGAGAGCTGGACCATAAGGAAGGCTGAGCGAAGGAAGATCGATGCTTTTGAACTGTGGTTTTGGAGGAAAATTCTGAGAGTGCCTTGGACTGCAAGAAGATCCAACCAGTCCATCCTCCAGGAAATAAAGCCAGACTGCTGACTTGAGGGAATGATATTAAAGGCAAAACTGAAATACTTTGGCCACATAATGAGAAGACAGGACACCCTGGAGAAGATGCTGATGCTAGGGAGAGTGGAAGGCAAAAGGAAGAGGGGCCGACCAAGGGCAAGGTGGATGGATGATATTCTAGAGGTGACGGACTCGTCCCTGGGGGAGCTGGGGGTGTTGACGACCGACAGGAAGCTCTGGCGTGGGCTGGTCCATGAAGTCACGAAGAGTCGGAAGCGACTAAACGAATAAACAACAATACATACATATACATATACATACATACATATACATACATACATACACACATACACATACACATACACACATACATACATACATACATATATATATATATATATATATATATATATATATTGCAGCTATCAAGACTTCCAGGCCTTTGATTGATATGAGAACTGGACACAGGATCTAAAGAAAGGAGCATTCCTAGTCATGAGGCTCCTATGTGGCAGAAGGATATGTCATTAACATAGAAATCAAAAAGGTCAAGGACCACTTGAAAGAAAGAGAGGGAGGGAAAATCAGCTGCAAGTCACCAACAAAACAAATTCTAGTCGAGCGTACCCAGACCTCAATATTCCTCAAGGTGAAGCAATGACATAAAAATTATGACCTCCCCCTATATTTTATTTGTTTTCCCCACACTAAAATATTGCTTTAGCCTGAGGCATTAGTCAGAGCAAACCTCCATTATCACTCCAGAGACTTGGCACTTTGCTCATTAGGCTTCTAAGGTTCTGACAGAGTGACCTTGTTTAGTGGAAAGACACAGATGGAGTCTGTCAGTAAATCTTGTTAATGTAACAAGTATTTCTATCCTTAGATGAGCATTGCACCTGATACAAGCATTTCTTCCCCAAGTAAACATCTTCTCCCTCTTCCCTATAGATAGATTTCCTCCCAGGCCTGGCAGCCTAAGCACTGCCACCAGGTATTTTACTATTTATTTGTTCTCCTCTGTGTTGTCACAAAATGCATCTTGCTGTGTGTATAAGCCAGTTAGTCTCTTAAAAGAAAGCCAGTGACTGGTTTTAAGAGAGCAGAAACTAGCTTTAAAAATAGGAACTGCTCTCAGTCAACACAGCAGTTTTTCTTTCACTCTGATTCTCCCCTTTTGGACTTCAGCTCCATTCTGGCAAAGCATGATGGTCCTGTTCTTATTCTTGTCCACATTTCCATTCTTTTCCCTAAGGCATTTTTGCAAGGGTCTCATGATTGTGAGGAAATACCTAAAAATTAAATTAAAAGATTATGATAGGGGCATCTCAGCTCCGTCTATCAGTCAGTCAGTTTTTGTGTGCAGGAAAGTCTGATTAATAGTGTGTATAAATGAGTACCCAGCTTGTTGGGGAATGTGACAACTGGGGAAGGCAATGGCAAACCACCCTGCTATAGTCTGCCAAGAAAACGTCAGGAAAGCGGCGTCCCCACAAAGGGTCAGACATGACTTGGTGCTTGCACAGGGGACCTTTCACACAAATAAATAGACAATAACCAAGGAAGCAAAATAAGGCAATTTTACAATCCAATCACAGCCATGCCCCTTCTAGAAGATTTAGCAGAATATTCTAGTCGTTGGATTGTTAGATCACAATCATATTTTAAAACTGATATTCTTTATGTCCTTGGCCCAGCTGAGGCACTGAGACAATCAGCCTTACTTTGAGAAGGGGAATAGAAGGCTACCTCCAATCCTGGGTTCTAAACTGGATATTGCTACATTTCAGATTTTTGCTCCTTTAAAGCAAAGGAGAGATCTTCATGAAGTTTCAGATGCACATGCTTAGATGGTGTTCCATCAATGGGAATTCGGCCTTATTAGGTTTCTTGACTGCAGGGAGGCTTATAGATTTATTCCGCTCTATGTGCTTGGGAGCAACTTCAGATCAAAATGACGATAAGAGGTCTCTCTCCAAATGTGCAAAACAAAGGTTTGTCCTTACCATTTAAAAAATGTAATAATGAAGATCACCCATACTGCAGAGCCAATTACAGTGACTGGATGCATGTTTCCTGGCAACCAAATAGATCTAAAGAAGCATACCTATATATATATACATATATATATATATATATATATATATATATATATATATATATATACACACACACACACACACACACACACACATATACACACACACACACACATACATACACACACGCACACACACATACATACATACATACATACATACTGTCATGAGTACTGATGGCGAGCAGGAGGGGGCCCTATCCAGGGGGGAAAACGCATGCGTAGTACTGAGGAATTAAGCAGCCATTCAAAGAGACACAGATCAGACCCACCTGAACCTTTGGGGTTTATCTGCCTGGGTTTTCCCACGCTTCTTTAGTTTGTTAGGATTTTCTGTCTTATGTAGCAGTAAAAAACACTAGAGACCTACTCCTCGTCTCAGCATGATTCCTGACTGTTAGGACATCAATCCTAACAAACACTTACTCCCAATGAAAGAGGGAGGAACAAAGAAAAATAAAGGAGAGACATTTGGAAAATGTCTTCGGAAAACCAGGAAATTCGGCAAGCCATCCCACAATTGGCAGCAGCCCTGCAACAACACCAACAACAAGTAGATCTCCAGATCAACACATTACAAGCAGCCATGCTACAGCAGTTACAACAACCAGCTCCGATTAACCCACAACCAGTGCCAGCAGCAGCAGCAGCAGCTCCGCCAGTAGTCTTGAGATCCCAGGGCAGTCTACCAGAGAAGTTTGGAGGAGAAGCAGGACGGCTGAGAACCTTTCTCACACAGTGCACAATGTTTTTCGACACCAGACCAGCAGAGTTTCCCACAGACAGAACCAGAGTCACCTTCATTTTAAGTCTGCTAAAGGGCCCAGCAGCCAAATGGGCTATTCCCATGGTGGAGAACAACAACCCAATTCTCAACGACTACCAGAATTTTCTGGCAGGGTTTCCGAGCACACTTTGATGACCCGATCAGAGACGTCACTGCCAGCCAGGAAATTCAGAAGCTCAAGCAAGGCAACAAGAGAGTGGGAATCTACATTGCTGCTTTCAAGCTGTTAGCAGGAGATTTGGACTGGAATGAGAGTGCCTTGAAAGACCAATTCAAACAGGGGCTGGATGAAGAAATTAAAAGTGAATTAGTGCACCAGGGAACACCAGCTACCCTAGAAGGTTTATATCAACTGTCTGTGGTCATAGACACCAGGCTAGAAGAGCTCAGACAGATGCAGCTGGGGAGAGGCAGGGGCCTCAGAGTGCTTCCAGGATTTCCAGCTCTCTCCACAGCATCTCCTTACTCAGGACCAGAGGAGCCAATGCAGATCGGGGTGAGCAGGAGGCTTATTTCCAAGGCTGAGAGACAGAGAAGGAGAGAGAGAGCTCTGTTTCTACTGCGGAGTCCAGGGGCACATGGTGAGAGCTTGCCCAGAGAGAAGCCAAGCAAATTCCGTAAGAGCCTCAGGACAAGCAGGAGAACCAAGAGCTGCCTCCGCCTCTACTTCCAACCAGGGAAACTCCATCAGTCTCCCTCCACAGAGCTCAGCAGGGAGACCATCAATCAATTAAGAAGGGCTCATTCCGAGGATTCCAAGCAAACCTTTTACTACTTACCAGTCATAATGAACGTAAACCCAGAGCACCAGGTCAAGCTGGAGGCCCTCATGGATTCCAGAGCTTCCACCAATTTTATTGATGTACAGACTGTACAAGACTTCAACATCCTGACCATAGAATTGCCATGTCCCATAGAAGTGGAGACCATTGACGGCCAGCCCCTCAAGGCAGGGCCGATTAGAAGGTTCACAGAACTTTTGCAACTAACAACGGGAGACCACACTGAGTGGATCCAACTTTATTTTATGGCATCACCTATTGTGCCTATAGTCCTGGGCACACCTTGGCTGAAGATCCACAACCCATTGTTGAACTGGACTACGGGAGCAATCTCCTTCGCAGCTAAGGAATGCCAGCACCACAAGATTCAAGCCGCTCTCCTATCTCCAGTAACCAATGAAGCAACGGAAGCAGGGGGGGTCCAGTTGCCAGCCAAGTATGCAGATTTTGCAGACATTTTCCACGAACAAGAGGCCATACCCCCCCATAGGGACTGTGATTGCACCATTGAGTTAATACCAGGGGCCAAGATTCCAGCAAGGAAACAATATCCCATGTCCCCCAAGGAACTAGCCACCTTAAAGGATTACTTGGATTCTAATCTCCAAAAGGGTTTCATCCAACCATCTACTTCCCCAGCGTCTGCTCCTACCTTCTTCGTACCAAAGAAGCCTGACCCGTTGGCACTGGCAAACCAGGAGGCACCCATGAGAGTGGTCCACGATTTCAGTTCCCTCAATAAACTCACGATAAAAGAAAATTATCCCCTCCCACTAATATCTGATCTGCTGGAACGCTTACAGAAAGCATGCATTTTTACTAGGTTGGACCTCAGGAATGTGTACAATCTGATCCAGATGAAAGAGGGTCATGAATATCTGACTGCCTTCGATACCAGGTTTGGTAAATTTGAGTACCTTGTTTTGCCCTTTGGCTTGTCTAATGCAGGAGCCATATTTTCCCGATTTATGAATAATTTTTTTTCTGATTTACTAGATAAGTATCTGGTCATTTATCTAGATGACATATTAATATTCTCTGAGGATGCTACAACTCATGTAACCCATGTACATAATGTCTTACAAAGAGTGAGAGAGAACAAGCTGTTCACCAAGCTAGAGAAATGTGCCTTCGATTTAACTGAATTACATTTCCTGGGCTATAAAATATCAACAGAAGGCATATCCATGGATCATTCAAAGGTCCAGGCAATTCTCTCTTGGCAACCCCCCCCCCCCCGAAATGTGAAAGATGTACAAAGGTTCCTAGGGTTCTGCAATTTTTACAGGAGGTTCATAAAAAAAAATAGTGACAGGGCTGAACCCCTCACACAGCTTTTGAAGAAAGGATCAAAATTCATTTGGGGGCAGAGGGAGCAAGCAGCCTTCCAAGAATTTAAGCAACTCTTTGCATCCCAGCCACTGTTAAAGCACCCTGATCCCACGAAGCAATTCATAATGCATTCAGATGCTTCCGATATTGCCATTGGGGTGGTGTTATTGCAATATACAAACAAAACCGAGAATACATTGCTCCCTTGTGCCTTTTTTTCACGCATGCTCTCACCAGCAGAGAGAAACTATGATGTTTTTAACAAGGAGTTGCTAGCAATTAAAGCAGCATTCTTAGAGTGGAGGCACTGGCTAGAAGGTGCAGCCTTTTCTGTGAAAGTTTGCACCGATCACAAGAATTTACAGCTTCTACAAAACGCCAGATCCCTCACCCTATGCCAAATCAGATGGAGCCATTTTTTCTACCATTTCAATTTTGTTATTTCTTATGTTCCCGAGGCTCAGAACTGTTTGGCAGATGCCCTGTCTCAATCCATTCAGGCAACCCCTGCTACTCACCAGGAGGTACAGGCTACTATATTACAACCTCACAACTTTGATCAGTCTATGAGGGGGAAGCAGACAGAGATTTTAGCAGCAGGCAGACAAGCAGAGGACCTATTTACAAGAGTCAGAGCTCAGCAGCAACAGGACCCGTATGCCAGGGCCAGGATGGATGACCTCCAGAGGGACCCGCAAGACACTGCCTCCCCATTCACTGTGGAGGCAGGAATCCTCTGGCATAGCGGGCGATTATACATTCCCCCCTCATTGAGGGAAGAAGTACTGAGACTTTGCCATGACCATCAAATGGCAGGCCACGGAGGTGTTTTCAAAACTCTCCATAGAGCTCTGAGAGACTACTGGTGGCCTAAGATGACTGCAGACATAAAGGGTTACGTGGCTTCTTGGCACACCTGTAGATGAGCCAAGCCTCTCCCAGGGAAGCCCACAGGACTCTTGCAACCCCTACCCACCCCCAGTAGGCCTTGGGATACAATCTCCATGGATTTCATAACTGATTTACCCCTGGTCCAGGGGCTGACTTCCATACTAGTGGTGGTGGACCTTTTCACTAAAATGGTGCATTTTATTCCTTGCAAGGGCCTCCCATCTGCACAAGCCACAGCACAGTTGTTCATGGACCATGTTTTTAGGTATAGAGGCATGGTAAATCACTTGGTGAGTGACAGAGGCCCTCAGTTCACTTCCAGGTTCTGGAGGGTGCTTTTCCAATCATTAGGGGTCCAGATCCACCTATCATCATCGCATCATCTGGCTAGTAATGGGCAAGCTGAGAAAATTAACCAATGGTTACAGCAGTATCTCAGGTACACCACTTATCAGCAAGACAATTGGCCAGCCCTGCTCCCCGTGGCAGAATTTACCTATAACAACTCTGCAATCCTCTACCAAGATGTCTCTTTTCCAAGCACTCTACGGGGTTAACCCTCGGGTGTTGCCCACCTCCTCCCAGCAGGGAGCTGTTCCAGCTGCGGCTGATTTTCTGAAAGAGCAACAAGCCGCACAGGAGTTGTTAAAGGAGCAGCTGAACAGGGCAAAGAGTGCTTACAAGAGGGCTGCAGATGCTCACAGACAAGAGGGGCCAGTGATTGCGGTAGGAGACAAAGTGTGGCTCTCTACCAAGTTTTTGACCTCTACCAGACCCTCCAAGAAGTTGGACTCTAAGTTTGTGGGCCCTTTCACTGTGGTACAGCAGATAAATCCAGTGGCTTATCGCTTAAAGCTGCCAGCATCCATGAAAATCCATCCAGTCTTTCACAGAGCCTTGCTAGCCAAAGACCCTCCCCCAAGTACCTTGCGATCGCAACTGCCCCCCCCACCTCCAGTAATTGTGGAGGGGAAGGAGGAATATGAAGTCAAGGAAATTCTGGACTCTAGGAGGAGGGGAAGGGGCATCCAATATTTCATACACTGGAAAGGGTACCCTGAGGAAGAGTGGACGTGGGAAAATGCCAGAGATGTGCATGCACCAATGCTGGTTCATCGATTCCATCAGCTTTTCCCTCACAAACCCAAGCCTCGCACTCTACCAGAGATTCCTCACTTGGCTGAGCAAGCAGAGGAATCCCAAGCAGAGGAGTTCCAACCACCTGGGCCAGAAGCGTTATCAGACCTGGAGAGCAACACTGATTCGTCCTTGGAGGAGTTTTCCTTTGAAGAATTTCCATCGTTGCTCAGTTCCCATGGGAGCTTAGAAGGAGACATGGACTCTTATCAAACCTCTGGAAGGGAGGGGGCTGAAATGGAATGTGAATCTGGAGGGGAGGGTGATGTCATGAGTACTGATGGCGAGCAGGAGGGGGCCTCTATCCAGGGGGGAAAACGCATGCGTAGTACTGAGGAATTAAGCAGCCATTCAAAGAGACACAGATCAGACCCGCCTTAGCCTTTGGGGTTTATATGTCTGGGTTTTCCCATGCTTCTTCAGTTTGTTAGGATTTTCTGTCTTATGTAGCAGTAATAAACACTAGAGACGTACTCCTCGTCTCAGCGTGATTCCTGACTGTTAGGACACACACATACACACACACATACCTATATACCTATATACCTATATACCTATATACCTATATACCTATACCTATACCTATACCTATACCTATACCTATACCTATACCTATACCTATACCTATACATATATATATATATATATATATATATATATATATATATATATATATGGTTTGCTATATTCTATGATGTCCTCTGCTCCACTTTGGTAGAAGGCTCTGTCTATGAGTTATTATTTTCCAGCAGACTTACCTGTATGGTTTTGTTTAGTTTGGGGACTTTCATCCAGAATCTTCTCAATGTTCCAACATTTTCTCTGTGCGTGGGATCCCAAGCCAATATCAGTGTTTAGCAGCTGAGCTGATTGTGGTATATGCAAAGCTGCCAGCAAAGAGTTATTCCCATCTGCAGGGCTGAAGCTCCACAGGACTTGTAGGCAGCGCCATGTGTCCAGAGTGGGCAAGGGGGGGAGGGAAGATGACATATGAACCATAACATTATCACAGAAATGACACGAGGTAGGTATTTGCATGCTGTAACAATGCAAGTACATAATCACAATATTTGTATGGTCACAGATGCCAGTGTGTGGAGTGGTTTTCCCCTGGTGAAGTTGCCTCACTTTGCTCCCTACCTCTCAAGCTCAAGTCAGTTTCTCCCTTTAGTAAAGAGCCCTGGCAGCCTTGCATCTTCCCCTCAGAAATACCAGTTGTTCATTTGGGAAGGAAATTGCAGGGCAAATCCACACTATTCAAACTAACAATGTAGATGGCGGTACGTGGCACGGATGAAATACTCTTCTTTGTGTTCCTCTAATGGACAGCTGGAAAAAAGTACTTGGCTCCTGATGTTCTCAGCGTTTTGAAAGTGAAAATGACCCTGAATTTGCTTCTGACTGCTTTCGAGGGATTGAGATTTGGAAACTGTTGTGTATGGAAGTGCCTTTTGCAGACATTATGGATATTCCGTGAAGCTGGTCTATTTCATTCAGCCATCTGCTGCCAGCATGCGCAGAAGTCTGACATGTATCCAAGTATGTTTGGAGATAGGGCTTGATATATATCCATAAATCTTTATTCAAGCATACGTATAATGAGGAGAAGAGTGATTCAATACTCTGTTGACCTGGTAGAACCATGTTTGGAAGAGGCCATACCCCTCACTTGAGCAACTGCCTCATGTTTCTGAGAGAAGCCACACAATTCAAGAGTTTAATCAGATAATAATTATTATAAGAAATTCAGTATTTGTGAATTCCAGCATTAATTCAATCGATCTATAGTTTCGGGATTAAGATGTAGATTGGAACTTTCAGCACAAATCTACATGTCTAACCCACTGATATTTATGAAATTTTCTACCCTGCAATTCACCATTAAAAATTAAAAAGTATATTTTAGATTATAAGATCTAAATTTCAGGAAAAAATAGTTCAGAAATGCTGATTTGCCAGTCCCTAATTTCTGTATCTTCTTGTTTCCTATTGATATTACCACTATTATGGTACTATTAAAAGGAACAGTATTTTTCTTCTACTACTATAGTATATAGCATTATAATATAGTATACTACTGTTATTACTACTACTGCTACTACTGATAATAATTTGAATGCTTATGGAAAAAGAAATCCACTGTTATACCAATTGTGATTGGAGCCCTTCAAGCAATACATAAAGGACTCCCTCGATACTTGGAAATTTTGAATTTATCAGACCTGAACACCCTAATTTTACAAAATATATATATATATACCCTGTTTGGAGCTGCCTATATCCTCAGACATTACCTTAATACTTCTTAGGTCTTTGGTTAGGACTTGAATTATTAAGTTTTCACCAGTCGTTGTGAATCTAATTGTAGATGACCAATGATCATGATAATGATACAGAAGTTTTCATTTCTTTTCCTATTGCTGGCTTATCAGCTGCTACCACCACTAACAACCTACAGCCTAGTTATTGATCGTTCCTTCTAACTACTATTAGCACTAGTGCTACTGATTACATTAACACTACTTCTTCTGCTATCATTCTACAATTACTACAATTACCTTTCTATAAGGATTTTTGCATGACAACTAGTTTACCATTTTGTTTGAATTACTATTGGATCAAGGAAGATGAAAACACTACCTGCAATATGTGATAATCCTGGAGAATCTCTCATTTGTGTTCAGTTTGTATAATTTGCATGTCTATGTTCTGTGCCATATCAGCTTATGCACAGATCCAAATTTTCTATTTGTTTGATTCGGTGTTTATACTGGTACACTATGCCTCCAGGAATGGAGTACTTCTCTCCTACAGTAGTTATTTTACAGTTAATTACAATAGCTAAGAAAGTAGAATGTATTGTTGCATACCCACAATTTCTGGGTATGCCTTCTAGTCCTAACAAAGCTCTGTGCAACAAATGAGCAAGCCTGAGGCTGCAACAAAGAAATGGAGCCTGAAATTCAAATTGTCCCTGTTTTATCAAAGAAACAAAATGACCTTTTTCTCCTCAAGGTGTTTTGGGTGGCTATTTATATTGCTGCCCTACTGTAGCTTCCCCCCTTCCCTCCCTCCCTCCCTCCTTCTCTCTCTCACACATACAAACTATCAAGAGATAAGGATATATTAAACTTCTGGACCTCCTGAATCCCGGACAGACTTGTCTGACTTGTGTTACTTCTGCAGTGCTTCATCTGCCCTGTCAGCACTTTTGAAATTGTCTTGAAGACCAGGCAGCTCTTCCCATTCTCATCTCCATCCTTAATGCTAAATGGCATGGAGGTGGGTTATTTGAGGGACTGCCCCTCCCCATTATGTCTACCCACTCCATTAGGTCCAGCAGGAGAGGCATGCTCTGGGTCCTGTCTATTATGGAGTGTCATCTGGCTGGGCC
The DNA here is from genome assembly GCF_035149785.1 of Candoia aspera. Lineage (NCBI taxonomy): Eukaryota > Metazoa > Chordata > Lepidosauria > Squamata > Candoiidae > Candoia > Candoia aspera. The sequence continues at coordinate 180,289,391 of NC_086153.1, forward strand.
CAGAAAGACAGCCTTTTCTATTACGGGGCCCACCCTTTGGAACATCATCTCCCAGAGGTTGGATTGGCCCAAATCCTACTGGCCTTTCCCTAGGCCTTAAAGACATGTTTTTGTCACCAGGCTGGGGGATCTGGATGTGTGGCAGAGCCCGTGCAGTGGTTGTGGGTTTTCACTTTGACTGCTGATTGTGTGTGTGTGTGTGTGTGTATTACTGTTATATGTTTTGTGTTGTTTTTAATTGTTGTTAGCCACCCAGAGTCATGAGGGTGAGTTGGCAACCATATAAATTGTAATGAGATATAGATGGATGATAGATAGATACAGGAGAGAGAGAGAGAGATGATAGAGATAATCACTAAGGATAAAGGTATAGGCAGCCTACTAAATGTTTGCAACTATATTTTCCAGTCTTTTTTCACAGTACTTTCCATAGGCCATGTCGGCTGGCTTTGATGGTTGTTGAAGTATAAAGCATCAGGAGGACATCAAGTTGACTACCCCTGCACTAAGATATTGATCCCCACAATATCTTTCCACTGAAGTAGCAGACAAAAAAAAAAGCATCAGGAATGGCTCAAAAGATTTGTCAACAATACACATTATCAACAATAAGATTCTATTGCATATCTGGACCACATCACAAACATGCCCTTATAACATTTCTTTTTTCTGCTGAGTCTCCACATCCTTGCCTTCATTTCATTTCCAGCCCAGGAATGGAAAAGCCTTGAATCATCCTTAGCTGTATTGTTGTAGAGTATAAAATCTGTTAGGCTTTGTTGCCTGTATCCCTGGAAGTACTTAGCTGGTCAGGTAGTATCTGTGAATGGGGCAATAGGGGCAGGACTGGCAGTGGGGTTTTCTGCTGACTCAATGATGAATGTAGAGAACTCAGTAGTGGGGAAAAGCCTTCAATAATGCCTATGTGATATGCATATGTGATATGCTTGATTGCCTACTATTTTCCACCAGCAAAAAGGAACGTATTTGGAAACCTGATCAAATATATTTGTGGGGTAATGTTTTGACTCTGGGATTCACAGTGTTGCCTCATTGGTTTCCCCCTCTAAATAATGTACCCAATTTGTTTCAATGTTTAGATATTCTTAATATAAGGCTCAAACCAACAGGTAAAAAATGCTGATTGCAGGAAATCCTTTCCTTCTATAGTAAAATTGATATCCTTCTCCACTAGGAGGAGACTGGTAAGCATGTCTAGTCGGGAAAAGAACCCCATTTTGAAGAAAAGTTGGGTACTTCTTCTATGACCATCTGTGTACAGCAATTTGAGTAGCCACAGGGAGTAAAAATGATATTGAAAAGTGTCAAGGATTGACCTGTCCAAAGTAAAAATGGGCAAACATTACCCTCAGCATTTCCCAGTTGTATTGCTGACTCCTGGGTTTTGGTGGTAAAACAACCACACAGAGGTAGCAAAAGGTATCTGTGTAAGGTAAGAGCCATGAAGTCTTCCTGGACCATTTCTTTTGCTCGTCAAAGCTATAGACCTTTTCAGCTGCCTCAGGTCATAAATTTGAGACAGAAGGCTGTATAACTCAAATGAATGAATGAATGAATGAACGAATGAAACTTTTCAGTGACCCATCATCTCTTCCTTGCAAATGCTTTAATCAGTCCTGAAAATGTTAATCCTTTGATTTTCACCTTTTTTGGTAAATCTTTTTGTTCAGGCCATGATCAGCCGAGACATCTGGCCCAGCCTTTCCTCCTTTTGCATCTTCTTATGACTCTCTTTTGTTAGTCTTAATCAGCTCTTTGATCCTTCATTTTTCCCAAATAGGCCTACCTGAACTGGCAATATATTTGTCTTAGGGCAGACATTTTGTAGAAAGCAGAAGAAAAACTTCACTTTCTGTTCCTTTTCTCTACATTGGTAGCTGAGGTTACTCAGGAGAATTGTAGAGAGAGGCAGGCAGACTGAGAGGTTCTCCATCACTTGCAAGCCTTTTGCTTATCCCACAGAGAAATATCTTTGATCCATCTGAGGATAACCCCTGTCCCTCTGGAGTTGAGCCCCTCTGGGTGAACCTCAAGTGAGCAGAGGCCTGTCAAAGCTGTACACAGAGTTCAACTATTTATTTATTTATTTATTTATTTAAAGGCATTTAAGGAATAAAATAAATGACTACATAAAAGAAAAAAAGGAAAAATGTAAGAAAGGATATAGTGGATGCCAAATAAAATATCAGTAAATAAACAGAATGTCCTGTTCAGACTATGAGGGGGCCAGGCAGAATTATAATCAAAACTTTTTATTTAAAACAACAATTTACAGCAATGGAGTCCTGGTGAATAATAAGGCAAGGCAGTTCTAATCAAGACCACCCAGGCAATGACGGATGAATGGGCAAGACTGCAGGGTCAGGCTATGGCAGAACAGCAAGGCAGAATTCAGCTAACTCTCTGATCGAAGCTGTCAGGCTTGGTGAAGCTAAAGTGTGTGGCAAAGCAGAAGCTGGAGGCAAGGATCTGTGAGCTGGCATGCAGATAGGGCCGGACTGACACGTGGAGGCTAGGCGAGATGGAGCTGGAACAACTGGACAAGGCTTGGCTCTGGAGACTACTCTCGGCTTGGCAGGATATTCTAGGCAAGGCTGAGAACTGAAAGCAAGGCAATACTGGACTGGAGATCCCAGGCAAGGCTGATAGCTGGAAACCAGGCTGGACTGGACTGGAGACTCGAGGCAAGGCTGTGGGCTTGAAGCAAGACTGGACTGGATTGGAATTCCTAGGCAAGGCTGAGAGCTTGAGCACAACTGGGCTGGACTGGAGATCCTGGACAAGGCTGAGGACTTGAAGCACGACTGGGCTGGACTGGAGATTTGAGGCGAGGCTGTGGGCTTGGAATGAGACTGGACTGGACTGGAGATCCTAGGCAAAGCTGGGGTTTGGAAGCCAGGCTGGACTGGACTGGACTGGAGATTCTAGGCAAGACTGAGAGCTAGGAGCAAGGCTGGGTGCAAACCTGGATTGCACTGGAATGCAGTGATGAGGTCCAGAGCTAGACGCAAGGCTGTGCTCAGCAGGTATGGCAAGATGAGGATCCTCTGCATCAGCTTGTGCAGAAAGCAATTCCACAGAGGTAGAAGACGCTGGCTCTGGTTCCACTCTGGCTACAGGTGAGGCTTCCGATGCACGTCTCTTCTGCAAGGGCTGTGAGCTCAAAGGATTGGTTGTCTCCAGCAGCTTGCTCTTTGCGCATCTGCCTTTTATGTCGATCCCTTCCATGCCTATTCCCTTCTGCAGCCAATTGGGCTGCTTTCTGGTTCATGTGCTTCTCAGTTCTCTTGTCTCGTGTGCTGATTGGAGAGTTCAAATCCCCCACCGGAGCTTGTCCAATCCCCGTTTGCCATTTCTCCCACTCTGCTGAGTCACTTCCTGGTTCTGCTTTTTCAAGCCTCTCCTGAGCAGTTTCGGTTTCCCACTCTGCCTCTGGATAAGTTTCGTTTTCAGAGTCAGACTTGGGCTGAAACCTCACACAGAATTTACAGTTGTCATAGAATTTAAAATTCATTATATCATTATTCCATTGTTTAAATAATTAATTGAATATCTAAAATTATACTCATATCATTTTGAGAAATAACTGTACATCACTCCAGAACTCTCAGCATTAACATTTATATTGATGTCTCTGTTTATCATTATCGAAAATAAATGCACATGCTCTTTGGAAAAAGAAATACTAAAAACAATCAGTAAAAGCTATATTAAATTCTAGATTTCCTTCCATTATACCTGACTGGTGATTACATCAAATTATTTATAAACATTAACTTGCTCTTGGTTACTATCTTTAGATCGAATATTTTCCACGTAAAAACCATATTCTAAGTATCTAAGTTTGCCTTGTTGTGACACATGTATCTGAGTGGGACTTGAAGTTGCAGCCCTAATTAACTTAAAAGCTGGGCTTCTCAGGAGCTGAACTGATCTCCTCCAGGATGCTGCCTACCTAGATTTGAAAGCATATCTTTCCTGGGTCATTTGGGAGTCAGTTTGGTGTAGTGGTTAAGGCACCAGGCTAGCAGCTGGGAAACCATGAATTCTAGTCCCACCTTGGGCACGATGCCAGCTGGGTGACCTTGGGCCATCCACTCTCTCTCAGCCCTAGGGAGGAGGCAAGGGCAAACCACTTCTGAAAATCTTGCCAGGAAAACTGCAGGGACTTGTCCAGGCAGTCTCCCGGAGTCAACACTGACTTGAAGGCACACATGCATACATACACAAATAAGGCATTTTCTGTGAGGGCAAGATGGGAGGAAAATGACAAATTGTGTTGTGACATTACAATGCAGTTCCACAATCTAAATATTTGCATCTGACCTTGGGCTTCAAATAAGAATGGTTGAGGCTTTTGTTGTAATATGATGTATGTTTCATCTTTTTTTTTTTTTTTTGGTGGGGTGGCTGTGGTTTGTACCAGACACAACTGAACAACAATTCTACGTTTTCCTAAGTCTCTTTTTTATGCTGAGACAGTTGTGCATGCAACTGAAGTACAGCTCCCTATCTATGTGCCTAATATAAGAACAGACGTGGATGATCAAATAAGAAGACTGTATACTACTGTTACTCCCATGTGATCTGGGACTTCTTTCATTATCTGAGGTATAGAGAGAAGTTATGTTGTAGTGATCCCACATTGCAAAATATACAAAACAGGGTCTTCCTTGGTGAATAAAGCTTCTCAAATAGGAAGATATTCTGCATGATTTATCTCTTGAACATTAGCCATGTACTGTATTTGAACAGAATATTTCTAAGTTATTTTGAAGGCAGGACTGTGATTTAGAGATTCATATGAGACTCTGTGCAGACAAATTGCACTTATTTTGCTCTTGCTTGCTTGCTTGCATATTTTGCTGAAGTGAAAGGTATCATCCACAAATAATCTGGCTGTAGTTCTAAAGTTTGATACTGGTCCACATCAACCCTTTGCTCCTGTATGCAACACAATGGTGGAATATGGTACTGCTGATCAAAATAAATTTCCAATCAAGAAAAAAAATGTTGATTGGTTTATTCTAATCCATTTGTAGATAGGATTTTGTAACCTTTTATGGTTTTCAGCAGCCCAAATTTTCATCTGATTGAGTAACCACTATTGAGCCACTATCAGCATTCTCAGAATAGTCACATTCAGAACAAAGAAAACACTTCAGCATAGGAGGTTACTTGGTTGGTTAAGAATATGCAAGTATAGGATATGGAAGAAGAGTAATAGTGTTAAGTCTAGAAGAATGGGACAGTTGTATTCCAAGAGAAGATTCCCAAACATGCCATTATTTGTTTGTTTATTCAAGGTGTAATGGGTGCCTCGTTTCCCAATAAGGCACGGACTCACTTAGATGGGGCTAAGGATTTCCGTTTATTGAGTACAGAGTGCACGCACACAAAAAGACGGGAATGCAGGCGTGGTTGCGGGGTACCCCATATATATCCGCGTGGCGGACCTTGTCCTCCTCCACCCCCTATTGTCCCACAAGCTGGATCCGGATCCTTGATGGGTGATCTGGAAATGGTACCGGTCTGTTGATGGGCGATTAGGGTGATCACCGCCGGTCTCCTCTGTCTTCTCTCCTTGTCCGGTGCAGGTGCGTCCCCCGGGGTAATGTGTGGAAGTTCCGCCGATCTGTTGATGGCTCCTCTGGTCTGGGCAAAGTTGTGCCTCCTTTGTCCTTGTGATTGCTTTTAGTGTTTGAGTGCTTAAAGGGTTAGGGTTATCCCTTCCTCCTTCCTGAAAGGCATGTTCCCCGTTGTGATGCATGGATGCCTTGCAATGGGGAACATGACACAAGGTCCGTTCCCCCCATCACCACCATACTGTGAAGTAGCTTAATTGGACAGTTCCAGGCCAACCATTGAACTTAATGGCTCAGTGGGAATTTAGTCTGGGTCTTCCTAGCAGAGTGAACTGATATATAAAGAAAGGTCTTCCTGATGGGGCACAGGCACTAGATTTGCATATAAGCACTTACTTGTCTATGTCGCTTGAGGATTCTTTCTTTTTAACAAGAGAAGATACTCTACTCTGAAATAAATCATTGGAAAAATAAAATCAAGCCTTAATGGAGCTGCACCATATCCTCACAAAATCCATGGCATGTATACTCTATTTACTTATATATTTATCAAATTTATAATGCTCCCAACTTCATAAAGACTCTTGAATGGCATACAACATTGAAAACAAAATGAAACAATATCACAAAAAATGAACAATGCATGTCAGGAAGGAAAAAAAAAAACAAATTAACACACTGAATCATGTAACAGGCTCACTGCCTACCCTATCCCAAGGTCTAAGGAAAAAACTAGGTTTAAATAGTTTCTGAACAAAGTCGTGGTAGGGGCTGCCCGGATCTTGGGGTGGGGGGAGGTGCTGTTTTGATGGGCAGGTGCTGCAACAGAGAAGGCCCAATTCCTAAGTCCTATCAGATGATATTAGATTGGCCTGGACCCTTTCAGCTTTCAGGAAGGCCCTGAAGACATGGTTCTGCCATCGTGCCTGGGGGTCTAGCAATGGTGGAGAGCTCTTATAATGTCTGTATTGAGCTGATGTAGAATGAATTCTGCTGCTGATCTTGATTTTCAGTTTCTTAAATTATGGACAGTTTTTGTATGTTTGTATATTGGTTTTTAACTTGTTTTTTTTATTATTGTTATTATTGTTTGTACCTGTTGTGAGTCTCCCAGAGCTGCTTAGATGAGTTGGGTGGCCACGCAAATTGAAAATAATAATAATAATAATAATAATAATAATATTGTTTAGTTGGTGGAACCTGGCCTGGAACATGCCAATTCTGGCTGATAGTATGGGACAGGCAGAACAGAAACTATTGGAAATCATCAAATTTTGAGGGGAAAGTCTTGGATTTTTAAAATATTAACTGGGTGAGAGATTTACCATCACTAGAACATGTAACAAAATTGTGTAAGTAATAAAATGTGATGGCTTAATGTAAGTGGGAAATATATATCTATCTATCCCTGACTTCATTTAAGCAGTATTTTTGACAAAATACCATTATATCACTTTTTATAGCCTGAAACTAAGGAAAAAAACACATCCAATCTTTTAACATTGATTTTTCTCAACTTTGGCACACATGTTTTTAAATGATGAAGTATATGAGCTACTGGCATGTATACCTCCTATTATTGTAAGGCTTACTAAGGAATTTTTAAAAGGACGTAACATCCACTCAAGGGCAAACAGAAGACTATGTATTTCTAAGTGACTCTCACTTGAAAGCATTTCCCTTCCCTTCCCTTCCCCTGCTATATATCGTTCCTAAGTCTAAATTTAGAGGAACCATTATTAGACCAATGCAGGATTTGTCAATATTTCATTGGTAGTTCAATAGTATAATTGCTTTTGAAATCATATCCAAGACATCCCTTGATTCGAGACCCAGGAGTGCAAATTATTAAAATCAAGTTTAAATAATAGGTCATTCAGAGATCTCTATCAGGGACTGTTCAGATAACTAAAGTGATTTTTAAGGTCAGCTTAGACAAAAAGGCAAAATAATGTTTCTCAATGGGTTCTGAATGGAAAACACACAAGCATAATGATGAGGAGGGAATGGCTGCTGGTGCAGCTTTGCCTGTTTACCCAAGGCTGCATACTGTATTTGAGTGAGCAATTTCCTGTTTTCCTGGAAAATGTCAATGTTTAGATGTAACACCCTATGAAATGTTCTTTTTTGTTGTTGTTCTTGGGACATTGTATTGCTGAGTCCCAGAGATGGATATGAAATAGAAATCCTTTTAGGCCAATCATTGTCTCTCAGCCCAACTTTCCTCACAGGGTTGTTGTGGGGAAAATAGGAGGCAGGAGTTTTATCAATTATAGGGAAAAAATAGGTTGCTGTCCTGTTCAGACTAAGAGATGGCCAGGCAGAATTACAAAAGGAAGTTCTTTATTAACAACCAACTATTTACAACAGACGCGGTGGCGCTGCGGGTTAAACCGCTGAGCTGTCGATCGGAAGGTCGGCGGTTCGAAACCGCGCGGCGGGGTGAGCTCCCGTTGTTAATCCCAGCTCCTGCTCACCTAGCAGTTCGAAAACATGCAAATGTGAGTAGATCAATAGGTACCGCTTCGGCGGGAAGGTAACGGCGTTCCGAGTCGTCATGCTGGCCACATGACCCGGAAGTGTCTATGACAACGCCGGCTCCAAGGCTTAGAAACGGAGATGAGCACCGCCCCCTAGAGTCGGATTCGACTGGACTTTACGTCAAGGGAAACCTTTACCTATTTACAACAGAAGAGAGTCCTCATTAGATAGACAGTACAGTTCAATCAAGTCCATCCAGGCAGTGGAGGAAAACAAGGCAAGGCTGCAAGATCAGGAGTAGGAGGAGTTTGTGGCAACACAGCAAGGCAGGTCTTGGCTAACTCTCTCAGTGAAGCAGCAAGACTGAGTGTGGCTAGGGCGCATGGCAAGGTGGTAGCTTGAGGTTTGACTGCAGGACGTGGCACAGAGGCAAGGCTAGGCTTGGCGATGGAGGGTAGGCAAGACTGCTGGAGCTACAAGACAAGGCTCGGATCTGGATGCAAGGCTGGACTCGGCTGGATTGGGGTGCAAAGGAGGTAGGTCCGCATCAGTGGAAGGAGCTGGCACTGATTCCGTGTCGGCTACAGGCAAGACTCTGGATTCCAGCAAGGACTCTCCTGTAGAAGCTGTTAGCTCTGAGGAATGGTTGTCTCTGGAATTTTTCTCTTGGTACTGGTGCCTTTTTATACAATCCTTTTCATGCTGTTTCTCCTCTGTAGACAATCAGGCTGCCTTTTGTTTCGTGTACTTCTCTGTTCTCCTCTCTCAAGCACTGATTGGAGGATTCAAACTTCCCTCCAGATTCTGCCCAATCAGCATCTCTGAATTCCCTTGCTCTGCTGAGTCACTCCTGTTTTTATTTCCCCAGTTCCTTCCAGATAAGTTTCGTTTTCCCCTTCTGGCTCAAGATAAGTTTCATTTTCAGAGTCAGGGTCAGACTCAAACCTCACAGTTACATATGTAATATGTACTATGATATATGTGTTGATCATATATGATAATCCATCCTTCACCTAATAGCTTCATAAAGTCAAATTTCAGCTCCTTTCTTTTCTTCCTATAGAGCCCTCTGCCCTTATCACCTCCATCACGTTGCTTATTAATGGATTCCTACCCCCCAGTCCCTGCACCTAAGGTCATAAAAACTTAAGATTGATGTATATTAAATATTTTGTTGTAGCCATAATTCATGAAAGTAATTCATTAGCTTTAATTAAATTGCTTACAGAGAAGTATTTTTTTTAAAAAAATTGCAGTATTTTGGAACAAAAAGAAATATTGAAGAAATCCTGAATTTTCATTCTTCTTTTAGGATCCATGATTAATATTTGGAAATATTGAATTCCTAACCTTTATATTAGAGGGACGCGGTGGCGCTGCGGGTTAAACCGCTGAGCTGCTGGGCTTGCCGATCGGAAGGTCGGCGGTTTGAATCCATGTGACGGGGTGAGCTCCCGTTGCTAGTCCCAGCTCCTGCCAACCTAGCAGTTCGAAAACATGCAAATGTGAGTAGATTAATAGGTACCACTTCGGACGGTAGGTAATGGCATTCCGGTTAGTCATGCCGGCCACATGACCATGGAAGTGTCTACGGACAAACGCCAGCTCTTCAGCTTTGAAACGGAGATGAGCACCGCCCCCTAGAGTCGGACACGACTGGACTTAATGCCAAGGGAAACCTTTACCTTTACTAACCTTTATATTGGGCTAAGCAGCTAGTAGGTACATTCTGAGATGAAGTTGTAGGCCTTTCAAAACTTATTTCTGTTGTTCTGAACAAGTTATTTTGCAGAAAAAGCCTTTTATTCCTCTGTGACTACAATTAAGCAACAAAAATGTGTTATCTGCAGAATCTGATTACTCTTAATTAGTTAAGAATATAATTACAGTATGTCTCACTGTGTTTTTTTTTCTCTCCCCCCACCATCTTTTTAGGCATTTAGCAGGTTGTTTTAATTTTCTTGATTAGTTATGTCTCACTAGAGAGTAGTTTTGTTGATTTATGCCCAGGATTTTGTGTTGTTTATATCAAGATGTTGTTGAGCTAAAAGGGCAATTTGATACAATAATTTATGACAATAAAGCATTGCCACATGTTGACTTTTTCTCACCTATCCCAAGATGAAACTTCCTTGCAAATGTAATGCTGTGGAGTCAAATTCAGATTCCTCTCTGTATTAAGAAATGATCAGAAGACACTTTTCTTCCAGATGCAATAAACTATGAACCTGATCCAGTGGAGGTGTGTTTGCCCAAATGTCTTTATCACAGGAGAAGGAAAGGAAAGGTCACCATACAACTGTTTCCTTCTTATGTTAACTGTATTATAATTTTGCCCTGTGTTGATTTTGTTACCAGCAGTGCTTCAGACCATTAGTCTAGACCATTATTCTAGAAACCAGGAGGCCATGAGTTCTAGTCCCACCTTAGGCCTGAAAGCCGGCTGGGTGACTTTGGGCCAGTTGCTTTCTCTCAGCCCAACTCACCTCACAGGGTTGTTGTTGTGGGGAAAAGAGGAGGAGGAAGGAGTGTGAGGTATGTTCCCCTCCTTGAGTTGCTTATAAAAAGAATAAAGGCAGAATAGAAAATAAATAAAACAAAAATAAATACAATAGGAGGAGGAAGGAGTGTTAGGTTTGTTCGCTGCCTTGAGTTATTTATAAAAATAATAAAGTTGGGATAGAAAAATAAATAAATAAATAAATAAATACTCTTTAAGAGTGTCACTCAGTTTTCAAAGACTTCTGTTGTTGTGAACGAAATTGACTGTTAAATAGAAGGAATGAGTGGTAAAAATTCCATCAATGAGAATCCATGACCTAATTTATTTTAGGGCTCAGGCCAATATGTTTACCTTGGAAGATGCTGAGGATGCCCTGGCTCCCTTGGCATCCATGTCCTCAGCTCTGGAAGAAGCCGCACTGAGCTTGCATTGGACTGAGACTTAGCCTGTTCCGACTTACTGCTAGCTTAGGAACATGAATTGGGAAAACCAGGGTCCCTTCTGTTTAACGTTTAAAAAATAAAATAAAAACAAAAGTGTGTGTGTGTGTGTGCGTGTGTGTGTGCGCTTTTCATTGATTGAGAAACTGATCAGGACCTGTTCTTTCTATTCTATGTGACTGTAAGAGTTGTACCCTTTATTTCAGTTAATTGGAAATATTACAGGAAGTGGGCTAGTAGTTTGTTCTTCCAGATAAATTTGTCCAGAGATGCAGATTTTGAAGAAGAATGAACATCTTCAAAAGTTGGGTAAGGTCATTGCATACTGTGTCTTGTTCTAACTCTCCTGAATTTTATTCTTTGCTGCATTATTGAAGGGAATTATGATATCTGTATAAATATAAACAAATATAAAAACACAGAAATAGATATTTGTTCATATCTATTCCCCAAATCAGTGTTTTTCAAACCTGACAACTTTAAGATGTGTGGACTTCAACTAGTTTGGGAATTCTGGGAGGTGAAGTCCACACATCTTAAAGTTGCCAATTTTGAAACATTGCTCTAAATATAAACATGCAACCAGGTGCTTTTCCCTGCTTAGCCAAATCATGTGCAACTTGTCTTGAGAAATTCTGCACAGAGGAAAGTGAAGTAGAAATAAGGTGTCTTCTACATCTTTCTCTAGAGTCTTATAACTGAATGGTCAGTGGACTACTAATACCACAAGTACTTACCTTGAACAATCCTGGAGCTATTCTTATCGACATGCACACGTCACATCTCCTCTAGAGAAATTGCATATTGGCAAGAGTAGCAAAATAATGTATGACCACACATCTGTAATAATAATAATTCAACAATCACAATGCCCAGCTAGCATTTATAAGGAAATTCTGCATACAGTCAATTGGACAAATATGCAGAGAAAGCCCAAATGTCCTTCATAAGTATCTCCATTCCATAATCATATTCTATGTGGAATAGAATTGACTATCACATAATTGGACTTTTTCAGTTGAGAGAGAGTCAATATAGGGTATAATTAAATTATTTCTCTTTGAAGATATCATAGAAGTCTGGGTCACTTGTATGTGGACTTGTGCCCAGATTGATTTATGGAATGATTGGGACTGAGATTTGCCACAGGTGTAGAGTTGCCCTATTATATTGGTATTGGGATACTGGGCAGAGAGATAGTAGCAGTCAGTGGTGGTGATTAGTTAGTTAAAAGCAGGCACCAGATCGAGAACCAGTAGCGATCCCAGCAATTCTAACCTGGGAAGTTGAAAAACATTTAGTTACCAACCCACACTGCACCAGGAGGGTAGATTACAGTCCATAACCTTCAGTGAAGAGGCCTTCATTCTGCCATGATTGATTTAGGTTGATAAGAATAACAATTTGTGGCATAGCATTCAAAAGGTTGTGTGTGTGTGTGTGTGAGTGCACACATACTAAAGCAACTTTTAAACCATTTGCAAGTTTTAGAAATCTGACACATACTGTACATTCACCAGATCATACTATAAACATTATTTTAAAAAATGAAAGAAATGGAATCACTATAAAAACAAGGCAGCCTGATGCAAAGAAGAGAGTCTAGAAATTACTCTAGATTTTCTGAAAGAAGTATGATATATTTTTTAAAAATGCATACTACTTCGTATTTTAAATCCACATTTTGGTTTAATCCCTCTGTTGTGAGGTCTGATACACATTTCCAGACAGAACTATAAAAAAACCCTTTGTTTCTGCCATGAAATATAAACAGAGCTTCTTGTTAACTTTCCACTATGTTCAGGAACCAGAGGGAAAAACAAAATATCCTGCTAGTCCTAGAAGGAATTAGGATAGGTTAATCTGTTGAAAAATATAAATTGAGTCTATCAGAGATTAATTAAGGAAGATTATACATAAAATTCACATTTATACATGGCATGAATCCATATATGACTATATACTTATTGACCTTTTCTGACAATGTAGGATAAAAGTATCACAGCTTACTGAAAATTAGACCCAAAGCTAAAGTAATCAGCATTATAGTTGGGCTCAGTTTGAATGTACCTCTCACCCCTTATCTAGCTGATAGATTAAGAAGAACGAAGACCTGCAAATTTTCTCTGCTTTGTAGCACACAATCTCTATTCCCATTATTGCTGATTGTACATTGTCTGATGGCTGACCTCAAGTCATAGAAATGGCTTGCCCTTGCCTTCTTCCAGGATCTTTTTTGACTATTCAGTTTAGCTAATAACCAGGAATTCCTAGATGGTCCTTAATCTGAATACTAATCCAACCCTGATCAGTTTAGCTATGTGCTACCACCTGTTATAGTTGATTGCCACTTACATGTATAGAAATCAAGTTGTAATTTGCATAGAATGCACATAGGTGGGCACCGATCAGACCACCTGGTCCTTCATCAAGGGCAGAAATCAGTCTGGGTCAATGTATGTATATCACAACTGTGTGAGGCTTAATATGGATCAGAAACACAGTGAGGAAGAGGTAAAGCCTGCTACTCACCACATTAGAGTTTTGCTGCAGAAGAAAAGTAGATTCTTATAGCTTAGGTCTACCTGTCGCCTTGAAAAACCTTCTGCAAAAGTTCTGTTCAGATCTCTGTCCCTGTTGCTTGGGAAGGATGGAAAGGGCCTAAAAGAGAATGAAAGGGAGGTGAGCGTCAGAGATGGGTACCATATCCATTTGAGTCTCTTGTCCCATTGACTGCTTGCTTCAGCCACACCTACCATTTGGCCTGCAAACCTAAGGAATGTGGCCTTCAGCCCAAAAAAGTTACCTCTCTTTGTCCTAAGATATATAAAAAAGAAAAGAGAACATAGCTACTAACTGTATATTTACATTGATATGTCATATGGCCCTTGAACTGATGTAACCCTATGAAATTTATAGGGCTGACAGTTTCTTCTCATGCCTGATATCAAAATAATTACATCCAGATTTCAGTTCTAATAAGAGATATGTTCCCATATGTTTGGTGTTTTTTTCCCCTTGTGTTTACAAGCCTTTACCCACTGTTTCTCAAGAGCTGCAGTAAACTGAGTGAAATTACACTTGCTCATATGGATGCAATGACATGGGTATAACCTCCATCTTGAAATCTTGGATCATTTGAAGCTATTGTGCACTGTGATAAATTTACTTCTGTAACAGTTCTTGAGTAATTATGCCCTACTTTCCAAGCAGAATACATATTTTAAAAGTACTTGCTGCATGGAATCAGTTCTTTATTTAGACACTTTTTCTAGTTCCCATTCTCAGAACTAAACATAAAAAAGTTAAAACTTGAAGTGTGACAATATCAAAAAACAACTGATAAACATACACACACACACACACTCATACACTCACACACAAGCACACACACACACAGTAATGAAAAGAATTTAAGCATCAACTCAGCAAAACATAAAATCAGTACTATGTGCTTTCTCCTGCATTGGTCTTACAGTCTCTGATGAAGATGATCTGTGGAAGATTGTGAGGGAAAGATAGTTTTAATTTATACCTCATTGGGAAGTGTTTTCAAAGTATGCAACCAAAATAATGGTCTTATTCCTTGCAATTACATTCTTATTTTGTGAATAACATGACCTACCTGTCAGGAAATTAGATAATTTTCAAGGGTTGAATAGAAAGTAATGCTTCTATCTTCATAACTTTAGTTTAAATAGGGATATTTTAATAAACAAAAAAAGGAAAACAATTCTTGAAACAAGCTCTTTTGTCACCTCTATTTACTTCTCCTCATACTATTTGTTACATGCTTCTGCCAGTGATGGACAAACTTCTTAAAGCTATAAGAAGAACTCCATACTTTGTCTCTTCAACCAAGTCCTGACAATCATTTTCACCTTTTCATCTGAGTCAAACAGGTGCCCACAAAGATATTCCTTCAACTGTGGGAAAAAGTGGAAGTTTCATGATGCCAAATCTGGATTGCATGGTAGATGGAACAGAAGAATGAGATCCAACTTTGCAATTGCCTCTTGGTTGGCTCATGTGAAGCCTAGCACTGTCATGTTGCAGCAAAATTTCTTTCTTGAACTTCTGAACTCTGCTTAATATTGGCTTCAAAGTTCAATGTAGTGCTCAGAGTTGATAATGGTGACATGTCCAAGGAAATCCACATGAATAACACTACCTGCATCCCAAAAAACTCTAGCCATGAACTTTCCTGTTGAATTTTTGGATTTTGATTTTTTACCCACAGGTGAAGCTTTGTGGTGGTATTCCATGGACTGACGCTTCATTTGAGGGTCATAATTCTGAGCCCATATTTTGTCAACTGTCATGATGCTATGAAGAAATTCTTCACCTTCATCCTCATAGCATAACAACAACTGCTTGCTAATGTCAATGCTTGAAACTTTCATCTGTGCCATCAGCATGTAAGGAACCCATCTTGCATAAACTTTCCAATATTGAAGAAGATCAATAATGTGACCCTGTGAAATAACAAGCTTGACAGCAGTTTCCCTTTGAGTAATACTGATTGTCCTTAATCAGTTCATCAACCTTCCTCTTGTGAAGCTTGTTGGTTGCTCTCACAGGTCCTCCACTTTGCTTTTGATCACAGAAAACAGTATTTCCCTTCTTTACATTTCACTATATTTACTTTTTTGGCCCAGAGTTGCACTGGGCCACATCAACACAATCATCACCATAAACAACATGCACCTGATGGTGAATTTCAATTGGAGGGACACCTTCAGCAGTCAAAACTTCAGTCATGGTACATTGCTTAGACAGCACTGATGAGCACTTACTTCAGGTTTCCATTTCACAAACAGCAGCAACACAACCTTTTCTCACAGCAACTTTGCACCAACTGAAGTGAAAAACAGTTGCTAAAGAATGCATGACTTCTAGTGCATCAGTATTGCCATCTGTTGGCAACTTATATCATTGGAAACATTACTTTTCATTCAGCCCTTGCACTACCTCTTCTAAACACAAAACAAATAGAGAGGGAAATCTTGCCTCTATCCCACTTGGTGACACTATCCATTTGCTTGGAAAAGGGCTCCATTTAGAGAATGCAGCAATGGGATGAATTAGCAAAAGAAGATGCTGTCCTAAAGATATATGAGTCTTGTACAAGCATCCTCATGTCAATATATCTTGATTTTCTCCTCTACTGCAGAATGCATCTAAGTCATTTCCCAAGCCTTTCTTGAATATTCCCAGGATCTTCAGAGACTTTGTGAGAAGCAAGCAATAAGGAGAAAGTGCAGAATTCCCCATGTAGTTATTAATGCAATGGATATAGCATTATGTGTGCAGGCTTACCTTTATAGCTCTATTTTTTTAGTTAGCAAGCTCCACTGGTTATATTTAATCAACCTACCAATGTATTTTATGTTGAAATGAATGTATATTCACTGTATTGAAATAATGAATACACACAGAGAGAAACATGCACACATATACAATTTAGTCTCCAGATTCCTTCCTTTCTCTCATCTATTGAACAAATCAAAGCTTTGCATTAATGTCATGACCCTTGCCTGAGGTTGTCACATTATCTCAAGAGCTTCTTACAACTTAGATGGTCACTCATTGTCAGATGACCTTATGGCAAGCAATGAAACTCATAATAAGCAATCTCAAAGGAGACCGATATGTGCAGCTTTCTGCAATTTTCTACTAAATGTTTTTTGAAGTCTGTCTTTCCAAAATACAAAGATTCTCTTTTTTTCAATGTGAAATGCAATGTTCAATACAAATAATGTTTTAATGCCTTTGATTTATTTAGTGGAAGGTTGAGGAAAGATAAATGTCAGCTATTTCTATTCAAGGGAGAAATTTGTGAAATGAAACAGACACTGTGTGAACCATGAATAGCAGTTGGTTTTTGTTTCTATTTCTGTTTGGCAGAGAGAAGATGCTAAGTGATAACACAATTATAGGGTTTCTTTGTTTTTTTTAAAGCAACAATTATTTTAAAGAATTATTCCCTGATTAAAGGATTTATTTATTTATTTGATGATCCATTCACTGTATCTATATCCAGTCTTTTCTCTAGGAGCTCCAAGTTACATACTTGAGAGTGTTCCCTAATTTTGCTCTCCACAACAGCAGTCCTTTGAGTAAGCTCTGTTGTTGAATAGAGACTTGAACCTGGGCTTCTCTGGTCCAAGTTGTAACCTTAACCATGATACGACCTTAGGTTTTCTTTTTAGAAGAATGTCCATGGTGGGAATCAAGAGCACATTGCTTGATAAATGTATATTTTAACAGCTGTTGTTGAAATTCATTGTGTATTCTTCATAAATGCCAGAAATATAGGAATCCCACAAATGGTCTGGTACAATCTTTAGTTTTTCCTTTTTGCCACTGATTTAATATTCTGTTGAATAAACAAAGTTTCAGGTCTTCATAATAAACCTTTTCCTTTGTAGTGCCTCATATAGAACAGACTGAAGACTCTGTGGTATACATGTATCAGCACTTGATAAAATAACCCACACCTGGTTTCCTGGTGAGAGAGACCTCTGAATTTGGGGGGGGGGGGACCTGAGAGGTGTGTGTTAGATTTGGGGGTGGCTTGTGGTAATAACCCTTGAAAAAGTTGTCTATCCATTGGGACAGTCAAGTGATTCATGCAGATCTGACTCGATTCATTGCACAGTTTTGACTTAATCCAGTACATTTGCAAAAAAAAAAAAAAAGTATAGCTTTAAAGCAGTACTTGTGAGAAAAAATAAGATTAAGGAGTTGCAACATCTTCCAACAAAATGGATACCCATACAACTTATCAAAAAGTCCCTGATCACTCAACCCACTACAGCACAACCAACACAAGCTATGAAAAGGATAACACTACTGTACATTAAAAACATCTCAGAACAACCAACAGACTATTACAACCACACAGCATTACTGCAGCACACAAACCAACCACAACATCTTGGTAAATCAAAAGACCCAGTATCCCAAGAAGAAAAAACAAAGGTCATCTACACACACAGTATAAGGACTGTAACAGCCACTATGTAGGACAGACAAGCAGAAGGCTAGCAGAGCACATCCATGAACACCAATTAGCAGTAAGAAGGCACAATAAAAACTCCCTAATCTCACAACACATGGACAGACTCAACCATAGTTTCAACTGGGAAACTGTGAGCATTAGACCAAGCTAAATCCAAAAATGCTAGGAAATTCCTAGAAGCTTGGATTCAGACAAATCAGCCATCAATAGACACACAAACCACATTTACACACCATTCAAAAGAGACAATAAAAAAGCTAAGAAGGAAACAAGAAGACCAGAACCCATCCTCTCTAGCAGCCTATACCCAGATAAGCAGGGATTAACACCAGATAAACAATCAAGCAGAAAACAATACCCTAATCAAGGAGCTGTTTGATTTACATTGTAACGTTTTGCATGCCATGGTGCTGACACACGTTCCAGTTGGGAGTGAGCTGCTGGGAGACCTTGTACCAGGCTGTCTATCTGTTTTCTTGAGGATGGAATGTGTTTGGGTTATCGTTTGTGTTCAAGGTCTTTTTACCCACTGATTAACAGAACTCGTTAGGGGCACCTGGGATGGGGAACTTGAAATGGTTATATGGGGGGTGGGCTCACTTTCGCACTGAGGGCTTTTAGTTTGTATTTGGCATGCTTCTGCTCATTCTCAGCTTTCTTTGTACTTGCACACTATTCCTAAATAAACCAGATTTGTTTCAAGCCATTGCTTGTGAGCCTGAGTGTGTTTTAGGATAGGCAAACATTACACTAGTCAGGTAATGAGATGTCTGCAAGCAAACAACCAAGCTCAGAGAGCACCAAGGACTCCACAGTTCAACCCTGAGCTACATACATTCTCTTCTATTAGACAGATAGATGATAGATTAGATAGACAGCTAGAGCTAGAGCTAGAGCTACAGATAGAGACAGAGACAGAGATAGGGATAGAGAAAGAAACAAGTGAACAGGGAGTTCTTAAAACCAAAGTTGCCACTGCTGAAAAGGCCCATGTGATATATACATTATGATATGTATGGATATATATCACTGACAGATAATAGGGTTAGATTTAGAAGCCACTAATTCTTAAGACTTATTGACTATTCTAAAGCCTTTGACTGTGTGGACCATAACTAATTGTGGCAAGTTCTTAGTGGTATGGGGATACCAAGTCATCTTGTCTGCCTCCTGAAGAATCTGTATAACAACCAAGTAGCAACAGTAAGAACAGACCACGGAACAACGGACTGGTTTAAGATTGGGAAAGGAGTACGGCAGGGTTGTATACTCTCACCCTATCTATTCAACTTGTACGCAGAACACATCATGTGACATGTTGGGCTTGAGGAATCCAAGGCTGGAGTTAAAATCTCTGGAAGAAACATTAACAATCTCAGATATGCAGATGATACCACTTTGATGGCTGAAAGTGAAGAGGAACTGAGGAGCCTTATGATGAAGGTGAAAGAAGAAAGTGCAAAAGCTGGTTTGCAGCTAAACCTCAAAAAAACCAAGATTATGGCAACCAGCTTGATTGATAACAGGCAAATAGAGGGAGAAAATGTAGGAGCAGTGAAAGACTTTGTATTCCTAGGTGCAAAGATTACTGCAGATGCTGACTGCAGTCAGGAAATCAGAAGACGCTTAATTCTTGGGAGAAGAGTAATGACAAATCTCGATAAAATAGTTAAGAGCAGAGACATCACACTGACAACAAAGGTCCGCATAGTTAAAGCAATGGTGTTCCCCGTAGTAACGTATGGCTGCGAGAGCTGGACCATAAGGAAGGCTGAGAGAAGGAAGATAGATGCTTTTGAACTGTGGTGTTGGAGGAAAATTCTGAGGGTGCCTTGGACTGCAAGAAGATCAAACCAGTCCATCCTCCAGGAAATAAAGCCAGACTGCTGACTTGAGGGAATGATATTCAAGGCAAAACTGAAATACTTTGGCCACATAATGAGAAGACAGGACAGCCTGGAGAAGATGTTGATGCTAGGGAGAGTGGAAGGCAAAAGGAAGAGGGGCCGACCAAGGGCAAGATGGATGGATGATATTCTAGAGGTGACGGACTCGTCCCTGGGGGAGCTGGGGGTGTTGATGACCGACAGGAAGCTCTGGTGTGGGCTGGTCCATGAAGTCACGAAGAGTTGGAAGCGACTAACTGAATAAACAACAAAAATTCTTAAGACTGAATGAGAGTTTGCTATATTAACAAATATAATTAACTCAGATCTTTAACAAGGTTTTCTTAAGATCTGATTTCAGGGTCATCTGACCTGGAAAAAACTGAAACATAGACATATACTGTATAATTTAACTGTAATAAGTTACAGTTGTTGTTCGTGTTATTACTCTGACTGATTTACATTTGGGAAGATGATAAAAGAGAATTTACATTAATGTTGAAGTTTTACCTGCAACAAAGATTTATTTAGAAGCTATTTTGAAAAGAAAGAAATAAGTGAACTGCAGCTACCATGTTGAAATGGTTTAAATGGATATGATCCATAGATTTTATGAACAAACTGACATTTCTTATTACTGAACAAGAATAATGACAAGAAAGAACAGAGTTTCTAGAAATTTGAGGGTTTTTCTTATGTGATAGACTGACAAGAGATAACAAAACTGTTAACTCAGTGGTTTTATTTCCAATGTTGTAATGAAACCTTTGTTTGGCAAACAAATATTTAATAGAAGGGAGAAACATCATTTATTTTTATTTTTTATTTTTATCCTGCTCTTCTTTCAGAAGAAATCCAGGGAGGTGCACAAAAACTGGACAATAATCTTCACTCACTCTCCCCTGCCCAACTATTCAATAAAAGAGTTAACAATAAAACTGTTGGCTGTTAAACCAGACAATAAAAACAATAGAAATGCAATAAAGAGCTATTGAACAATTAAAGGAAAAAATCATTTGAAAGCAGCCTGGTTCTGGTGAAGTTGTTATGCCCAGGTTTGGGGCAGGGTGGGGAACAACAGAACAAACTAATTATAGCTAGTTTCTGAAGAAATGCAGTGTGACTGGCGGCAGAGGACGGCTACGTTATTACAGAATAGCCAAAGCACATGTCACTGCAGCTCAGGGTCAGAGTGCTAGCATTAAATGAACAGACATAATCCTTAGAACAAGGCCAGTGTTTGCTTTCTAATCAGCAAAACACTGATATTCTCCAGTCTGCTTCAGTGCTACTACTATTGTTAGTACAGCTCTGGACTTTTCTCAAAAGACACTCTTGCCTTGCTTTTAATTCCCTCCAGTTCACAAACCAAGGGCCATTTCTAATCCCTGCTTTGATCTGAATTTTAGAGATACCAGACCACTGCTCCCAAATGCAGCCTGTCACAGACTGTGGGTAGACGATGTTCCTTGAACTTGCTGTGCAAGCTCATGTCCTGCCCTCTGATCATCAGAGGATAACTTCTGAAGTGGTTTTCTTTGGTGGTTACCATCCCCTCAATGCACTCAAGGAACAGACCTGGGCCTTCAGACAGAGGAAGTGACAATTTTACAGAGAGCCATAGAGCTCATTCTGGCAAGGAGGAGCATTCACGCAAAGTTCTCTAAGGTCTGTGGAGCTCAAGCAAGCAAACTTTTATAAAATGGGAAGAGTTGCTTTTTTAAAAAAATGTTGATATTAATTTTGAGTTCTTGGATTAGGTCACTTAGTTGGTAGAATATGTATGCCAGCAATGTTATGTGATACTTTGTTGGCTCCTGCTGTAACAGTAAAAGAGGGATGTGTATTTATTATGAAACAAATGCCTTGAGCAAATAATAGTTATGAAGAAGGTTCTTTTTCATTTCCCTCTTGTCACTTATTTTAGGAGGGAGGAGAATTACTTTTATCTGGAATAGCAGCATCTATTAGCATCCATGTCCTTTTTCTCCCAGAATGCCTGATTTGGTGACACTGAAATTGGAGGAGTGGAAGCTATCATTTGGGGGGCAGCAGTTGCAATTCCCTCCCCAGAATGACAGATTCTGGGATCACCCCAAAACAGTTTGTGAGGAGGCAAAGGAGACTAAAAGTAGGGGGAAGAAATCACTTCACCCCTCACCAAATTCATTAGCCACTATGAAAGCAGTTGTGTCCAAAAATTACAGTCAGATCACACTGTGAGAGAGGAGTCTCTGCCTGCCCCTCACCAAATTCATTAACTTTAGGGTCTCTTATTGTAGAGAACCACAGAGATGACCTTGGAAAAGGAATGGGGCAGGTAGCAAGACGTGAATTAAAATTGGGAAAGGAAGAAGATGTTAGAAAGAAAAGTCATCCCACCATAATTTTCTTTGGTATAAGAGAGAGGGAAGGAAAAACTCTGTCAGGCTTTCAAAATTTGATTACTGTGGCCCATATCAATAAAGTAGAGTTGTGTGGAGTTTGTTTCCTGGTCTGGCCTACCCCAAAGGAGTGACACTTACAGGACCGCATGTTGTACAGCACATAGGCAAGCACTTTACTGGAAGGGGGATGGGGGAGCTGAGAAAAATTAAATAGGGATAATTGAGAACTATCAATGTGGGAGAGCTGATGGTTAGGGAAAGGTTGGTGGTTCATAACAGCATCAATATGGTGAGTTTGGGAGGGAGGGGAAAAAGAGCCACAAGGGAGGTTCCTACATTCACACAGAACAGATTTCCCATAGAGGCCATTGAGAGAAGAGTGAAAGCTGAAAGGCAGGGATGGCCCTGTGTCAGCAGAAGGGGTAGGGGGCAACTCTGCTGTTCTATTGTGAGTCACCAACCGTGGACCTACACATTTGAAGGAGGAAGCTGGAAGAAGCAAACCAAGTAACTCTGAGGAAAATGGAAGGAGAAAGGAGAAGAAGAGGAGAGATAGTAGGAGTTGTAAAACAACGTAAGAGTCAAGAAATCATTAACCAGAAATAAATAATCAAGGAGGAGTGAAAAGGGGGTGGGGAATTAAGGAATTAAGATAGAAACAAACCCTTAGAATTAAAGAGGATACAAATATAGTACGGCATGGTGTGTTTATTTGTATAACTCTGTGATGCCTGAGGAAAGCTAATATGAATATGAAATGTGCCCTCTAAGATCAAAACAAATTAGATACCATGGACTCAAGACATGAACTGGTTACACTGCATTGGCCATACCATGAATTCAAGGCAGCAGATAACAAAAGTGTCTTTTATTCTCATTTTTCCCATATTTCAACTTGGCAGCTACTTCAGAGGAAGATGTAGATATCAACTTCCCCCTGCTCAGTTGCGAATCTTCAGGGGATGGGCAAGTAATCTGCCAATTTAATTTGCACAGAGTTTCTTGTTTTCCCAAACAAGTTCTTTTTGGCTGCACCGTTTAGGTATTTTGCAGAAAAAGCTTGCATGAATAGTTGGATGCTTGGTCATATGTACATCTCATGTTGGATGCATTTCTGTATGTCTTCTTCCCAAAATACACACCTTTTCCATGCTTTTCATAGGAAAAGATGTGTGGGTGTCTACTTTTCTTTATTGTGGGCAATTTTTTGAACAGCAAACTACATCTAAACATTCTGAAAGTGCAAATCTTGGGAGAATAGAATCTTTATTGTGGTCAATGTCCAGTCCATCATAAAAAAAAATGATACTATAAACATACGTATGTGTAGGGAAGTGTTAATCATTAAACTGACTAAGCATGTTGAGTAGGTGGTCATGCCTTTTAGATATAACATAGCAAAATCTGGCTACACTTAATGTGACAGAATCACAGTTGGGATGACTGAGAAATGGATTTAAGTGTGGGGTTATCAACTCTAAATGTGTATCACCATAAAATGGGTAATATAATAAAATGTGACTAACAGATTCATTAGCCGCTCCACTGCATGGACAAAACTTTAACCAAATTGGAATGTCCTTGTATCTCCCTTTTAGAGTATTTTAAGAGTATTTCTCCTACTTGACCAAATTAAAAGCAGTAAATTGGAGTAAGAATTCTGATGGCTCCTCATCCATCCCTAGTTTTAATTGGTGAGCCCACTATTCTGCCTTTTAACTTTTGTTTAGTAAAACACTGTAGATTCTATTGCGCAGAATCCTGCACTCATGACTGAGAGAAAAAGTATTTATTTATATACTTTTTTTCTGCTTGTGGCTTAGAACAGAAATTTGCAGCATTCTTAGGCTGAGGACTGTCTCTGACCAATGAATGATATGTTAAGGGTGTGTATTCCCCCCCCCCCCAAAAAAAAAGGTGGAACCAGAAGGAAAAAAAAAACCTTTTTTAAAAAATACGATTCTCCATGTGATAAATTGGTAAAAACTTCCCACTTCTCCCATATTAAAAAAAATAAATTTCTATACCAAATTCTAGAAGTACCCTGGTAGTTATAATTAAGGTTTGGGGGCTCATGAGTCCCTGGGGCCTCTGGCTATGTGACTCTGCCTTAAATGCAAGGGATTGAATCTGCTTTTTAGTCAATTACTTGCATTAAAGAGTTTGTGTTCACCTATGTCCCAATCTTTTGCTAACTTTGGCAGCCTAGCTCAGGGCAGCTATTCCCCAAATACTGTATTATGAATCCTTTTCCCCCTTTCCAAGTAGAAATTAAAAATTACACCATATTGTATCTTCTCCCACATCCATCTCATATGATCCAGCCAAAGTTAATTTTGCAAATAAAATTCATTTGTGCAAACATGTCTAAGTTGCATAATTTATTTCCTATGGCAGAAGTTAGGTTACTGATTTGTACTCTTTTTAATTTAGCATTTCAGAGCCCTGGGATTTAGTCTTCATTTCATACACAAATGGAAACCAGTGAATAAAAAAAGAAAGTGTAGGCTGTAAAAGAAAGTATAGGGATGTGGTGGTGCTGTGGGTTAAACCGCTGACCTGCTGAGCTTGCCAATCAGAAGGTCAGTGGTTCAAATCTGCGTGACAGGGTGAGCTCCCATTGCTAGTCCCAGCTCCTGCCAACCTAGCAGTTCGAAAACATGCAAATGTGAGTAGATTAATAGGTACCGCTTCAGCAGGCAGGTAACGGTGTTCCATTTAGTCATGCCAGCCACATGACCATGGAAATGTCTACGGACAAACGCCAGCTCTTCGGCTTGAAACGGAGATGAGCACCGTCCCCTAGAGTCGGACACGACTGGACTTAATGTCAAGGGAAACCATTACCTAGGTTGCATTAAGTTTTGAAACCAGCATGAATTCATGTAAAACACTGAAATAAAGTTCAGAGTTTTATAGTAAATCTAATTTTCTTTTCTCAGTTATAATCTTTGGAAAAAGCATATATTTTTTACACCTCTGTTTCCAAACCAGTGCATTTTCATTCTGAATGTCACATTTAAATGCAGAAGCATATCAATAATTGGACATTATCTTCTAGTCTGGCACCATTTAAAATGTCTCCAAGTCAGTTATCATAATGTACAGATGTACTGTATTTCCTCAATTGCATTGTTTCTCATTAAAAAAGTGCCAAGTGAAGTAGTGCAAAGTTCTAACAAAATGAAGAATGAATGAGGATATATAAGAAAATGGTCATGAAGAGGAAAAACAGGAGACTTACTTGGCCTCAGTTATGCAACTGATATTTATCTTTTCAATGAGCTGCATCATTTTTCATGGGGAAAACAGTAATTAAAATATAATGAATCACTGTTCAAGAATGGTAAACACAATAACTTCTCCAATTTGGTGCCCTCCAGATGCATTAGGGCTGTTGGTTGGAGGAGATCACCAAATTGGGGAATGCTAGACAAGAAAGTGAGCTTTATACAAATGACAGCTGTAGACTGAAGCATAGCCACTATATAGAGCTGATTAGATGAGCCTAAAAGCATAGAAATTGATGGTTACAGTATTGAATCCTCCTAATGTTAAGAATTTGGATGAAAAACTAAATGTGTGCACTTGTTAAGCCAGTGTAGCTTAACTTAACCTACCACAAAAGGTTGAAGATAAATAACATATTATTGTGGGCCATTCTCAGCATTTAAGAAGATGGGGATACAGTACATGCAGAAGGATAGTTGAGTGAGTGGAGCCAAGGGAATGACTTGGTTGGGTGAGTGGGTCTTATAGCATTCCAGTTTTTTGGAGCCACCACCCTTTCTCTATAAAATATAGTAAGTTGCGTTGTTGTTTATTCATTTAGTTGCTTCCAACTCTTCGTGACTTCATGGACCAGCCCATGCCAGAGCTTCCTGTCAGTCGTCAACACCGCCAGCTCCCCCAGGGATGAGTCCGTCACCTCTAGAATATCATCCATCCACCTTGCCCTTGGTCGGCCCCTCTTCCTTTTGCCCTCCACTCTCCCTAGCATCAGCACCTTCTCCAGGGTGTCCTGTCTTCTCATTATGTGGCCAAAGTAAAGTTGTAGGTCAGTACAAAAACAGAATTAAACATTTTCACAGTGCAGGATAAGTAATTAGATTATGTTTAATATTTGTCTGTTTAGAAAACTCTAAAAGCAGAACTAAATACAAATATACCTCAACATTTTACTCTTTTTTCTGCATGTGTCTCTCTGTGGCATTTCTTGTTACTTACCTCACATCCTTATCCCCTGGTACACCTACCTATGATTCAAATTGGGATGGCAAAATGCAGGTGATAAATAAATATTTAAGGAAAGTGAGCTGTTTTGGAGGTATTTGCTCTTCCTCTGAAAATGAATTGTTGTATTAGACCTGAACTTTAGGTCTGCTTTGGTGTACTTGCCAAAGCTCCAAGAAACAATTTCTAAGCATTCCCAATTTCAGCTACTTGAAGGCATGTGCTGAAGCAATGCCAAGCAAGGACAAAGATAGGCTCCATCCTTATAAACATCTTACCATCAGGAAGAATACTATTGCTCCAAGATTCCCCACTCCAGCCATTATATGGGTACAATTTCTCCCCTTTTGATTATCACACCAAGGCACACTTTTGGAGCAGACCTCCATTTGCATAGACAGGAGATCATGCACTTCAGCTGTCATGGTCCCATCCTGAACCCAGTGAAGCAGCACTCTTGAAAACAATGTGTGTATGAAAAGAGTCTTTATTGGGTCAGCATCCAAAACACATTAAAGATTTGAGTAACTTAGTGACACATGAGTAACAGTACAACTACCTTCATCCCTCCTCCCATCCCTAAGCCCCTGGCACCTTGGTTTATTTCCCTGTCTCACACTCCTCCATGCAAATCCCCCAAAAGCACAGCCGTTCACTTTCATCTGTCCAGGGTGCTGAATTGCCGTGTCTGCCTATTGGTGAACGCACAAAGCCTGTCTGCTGCGTTTCACACCTCAGCCTCCTTCTGCCAGTGATTTCTATTTATGGGCTGATAAGTGCTTTCCTGTTGGCACCTGGCTGGGGTGGCCTGATGGTTGCTCATGTCAGGATGGTTCTGGGGTCCCATCGTGACATCTATTCCTCACCACTGAACAAGTTAACCCACTATGCCTTCCACCAGCCATGAGAAGGCTCCCAGCACCCATTCTGATGTGTGCTTTGCCATACCTATGTCTGTGAGAAATCCTGGATCATTCAGGATTCTTTTCCATGGGAAGAAGTTCAATGCATATAGTGCACTGTCATCTATATGTGACAGTTGGGGGCTTGGCTGTCAGAGGTGTGAGAAATCAAGAGCTATCCCACATAGCTCTTCACTGTCCTCATGAATGTTACTATGTAATGAGATTAATTTTGGAGACTTAATGTCCCCAGAAAGTTATGGAGGGAGAACTTGAAATATATGCCATTTTCAGTGGCACCCCCATATTCTTTGGATTTATTATTATTATTATTATTATTATTATTATTATTATTATTTTGCAGTTCTTCCTTATCTACAGTGCTTTATCTTCCTTTTGTCCTTTCAGAACATTTTGATACTTTTCTTTGGTAATTTTTTCCTTTGGCAATTTTAAGCAACAGATTATTGTTCTTCTCCCAGCTTAAAGCTCAGGCACTCTGAATTATGTTGTCAGGAAAACTGTAAATTATTACAAAAGATATAACTTCTTCCTCTCTAGTTATCAGCCCAATGGATGCCCTTATAACTCTTGGGTTCTTTAATACCTTCATGTACATTATTGTCAGACTGATTGGCAGCAGCAAAGATATAACAACAAGACAGAGATATATCATAGGAAACAGAAGTGAAAGGAGATAAGACAAATACAGTGGAGAATGTGAAGGGTCAGGGACTAAGAATAAATACAATAAATATGATCAATCGCATAACAATGAGTCTCAAATAATATTTAATTGTTGCTTACACTTAAATAGATATACTTGACTGAGGTAATTTACTTACCATTGAAGGTCATTTTCTCCTCAAAGATGCAGTAAAATGCTCTGATTACAGGAAATTTCTATGCAGGGACAGGAAACCAATCCCTGTAGAAATTAAGGAATGTGGAGGCATCAGCAATTCCATGTCTAAGGAGCTGAGAGAAATCTGCCTGCACAGGCTTACAGAAAGAACTCCCTGGGGATGGGCATCACTCCAGATCACTAAGCTCCCTCATTATTTGAGGTATATTGTAGACATGGCCTGGATGGATAAAGCGATGTGGTTCAAAATTGCCTATACCTGTCACCAATGCATAAAATGGGTTTCTTTGTTTATGGCACTAGGAGCCTTCCTCCCTTGCATCTAAATGTGGGTCTGACATGCCTCAACATCATTTTCCTCAGATGTCCTCAGGATCTGATCCCACCCTATACTTGAGGTAGCCTTAAGACATATGCATGTTAAAATGGCTAGTCCACCCCACCCTTATTTCAAGATGGTTTTGCCATGAATACAATCTGATGCACTTTGCTGACCATTCTGTCAGTGGCACAGTTACTAAGGTAATCCTCGAGGGTATATTCAGTCTCACATCTCTGTGCTACTTTAGGCTATTGGGGACATAGTCCCTTCCCTCCAGGTCCTGGGCAGTGTTCTCCGGAGCTCTTCTACATTTGGCAGCAGGATAGTCTGGCACTTTCAAATCAGGATCTTTCCTTGTACCTGCCAGATCTTTTTGCTGATCCCCAGTTCAAAGACCTGCACTGGTCTAAACCATAGTTGACCTGTGGTAGTGGTGTGGGACAAGCTGAACAATGAAGTGAAGGGGAGAGAATCAGTTCTCCTTGTCACTTCATGGCACAACTCTCCCTGTGCCTGCCAGCTATTACTTGGCCCACTTTTGAACATAGAGTTAAACAAGCACTAAATCCATGTCCAAAAGGAGTTAACTCTCAGTGAAAATCAGCTAAGGGTAGGGTTCCCTGTCAATGCACATGTGCAAAATACTTGTGTAAGACCAGAACAAGTTTTGATAGAAGGTAAATTTGCTGATCTAGTCATCTGTCAAAAGTTATTTCTGCCCCAACCCCAGCCCACTTTAAGAAAAGTGATTGGTGGATGTTTTTGTGCTGATTGGGGATGTTTTGCAGAGAGATACAGGAAACAAAGTTAGTGGAATTCACCATTCCCTGTCCTTAATGTGCTGCGTACCCTGTAAATGAAGACAGTACCATTTGCCATCACCATTTGCCATCTGTGGCTTCTGGCAAAACATCATTAGCTTCCATCATGTTAAATGTAACATCTCCAGTTGCAGGCATGAGTATACAAAGCAAGGAAAAAAAAATCTTAGGAGAAGCTGATTTAAAGCAAGGAAAGATGCTTATCCTTTCTTTCTTTTCCCCCTTTGATTTGGTGAACAAAATTGTCTTTAAAATGAAACTCAGATTTCAGGAATTATGAAAGAGTAAACAATTCAATCCTTCTTATTGATAAAACTACCTATGAAACTACCTATGATGGGTAGTTTCCCCCACACCTTATTTCCAATGACATAGATTTATTTAATTAAGCTGTAAATTGTTTTCATTGTTTTATGTTATCACATTTAATCTATAGATTAAAAATTATAAAAATAAATCATATATATATATATATATATATATATACATATATACATATATACATATATACATATACATATACATATATACATATATACATATATACATATATACATATATATATATATATATATTTCTTGTCCAACCCTAACCATTTCAGGGCATCATAGAATTGCAAAGTTTGGGGAAAAAAACCTGCTGCAAGTCAACTCTTGAAAGGGAGATAATAAATGGAAAATGAGGATGGATGGATGGACACAGTTTTGTTCAGCACACATTGGGGATGGGGGCGGTTGCTACACAAGGTTATTCCAGGTATGGTCTGAGCTAATGTCGATAATTTCAGATGACTCAAGCAAATAAGAGAAACCAAAAAATACAGGAGAACTCCAGAAAGCCTTTTTTTCTCTCATAGACAGTATTTTCAGGCTTGTTGTATTTTGTAAGGATGAATAGGTTATTCAATCATTCCAGCAACTGTATATTTCATGAATTGAAATAAAACCATGAGGGTGAATGAAGGTTAACATCAATTTTCCTGAGCTCTTGCTTTCTTGCATCTATGGCTGTTTGAGATGTACTATATGAGGCTAGTCTGTACATTTATATAGCTGTTAACTCCCAAAAGAGAGAAAGAAGGAAGGAAGGGAGAAGAAACTAGAGGCTGTGAGAGGAAAATTGCCTTGGAGGAATGGACAAAAGAAAGAAATGCTATGAAGCTAGTCCTGGGACTCAGCCCACATCTAAGTCAGCTAAACAATCAAAAATTGAGGATCTCCTATTCTGCAAAGAAACTGCAGGTAGATCAATTCCTGTTTCTACTTCAAATAGATATGAGGCACTTAAATTGGATCTCCAAGCAGAAGTGGAAAAGCAACCATTATCTGAGGGCTCAATTAGTGTCGTCAAGCCTGCGGCCCTGATAGTATGGGTGAGCCCATTCCTTGGTCATGGTTGTATTAAAGGAGTGTTCTCAGCTGCAATGTTATTTTTATGTTATTTCTGCCATTTTTAATTTTGGTTGCTTTTTACTTTTTAAAATTCTGTTTTTAACTGTTGGCTGCCCAAAGTCATGCATATGAGATGGGCAGCCATATAAATCTAATAAATGAATGAATGAATGAATGAATGAATGAATGAATAAATAAATCTAATTGAGAGTTCTAATTTCCCCTCAGTTTCCCTTCTAGCTCTCCCTGCAAGTTCACCTGTTATTCCCAAAGAAGACATGAATAAGTAGAGACAGGACTGGGAGAGGCTGTCTCATTAGGATGGCTCAACTGAATTAATGGCTAAAGAAGGCTGTCTAACAGCACAAACTGTAATATCACTGTTTGAGTAAGTCCTTTCTATGTAAAAAGTAGGACTTATTGAGAAGTGATTTTGAGTTTTTTGCAAAAAGACTATCTGCTTTAATTGAAGCCCAGGTGATTGGGAAAAGTGATTCCCATTGTTTGGGAAAGAGTGTTGAATGATTTCAAGCTAATAAAAACAGAAGTTGATAGTGGTGTTTGATTTGAACACTCTTCCCCCACTATGGAGATAAACAGTGGCATTTCTATTCACCATAAAGCTTCCTCAGTTATAAAAGAAGTTACCCCCTCAAAGCTTACTCATTCTCTGCAAATAAATCAGGTGGCTCAAAGTGAATCCTTCCTTTTTTTTTTTTTTTTTTTCAAATCATCCCTCTCTGAGTCTTCCATGATGGACTAGAAAATTATTTGCTCAATTTTCTCACTCCCAGACCACATACTGTTCCAAATAATGTGCCTGTTGAAATTGTTCTTCCTCATGTTTGTCCTTGATAGAGCAACATCTTGGGAGTCAGCCCAATATGCAGAACAAGGCCAAGCATCATGCTGTTGAAGCCAACCTTGTCAGTGCCTGTGGCATGTTGCCCAAGGTTGTTCTATGTTTACAGATGGTCTTGGTCTCCATCGATGCTAGAATTTGGTATTATTTTCTTAACTTCTGCTTAAAGCTAATTTTCTTTCCTGTGGGTTTGGTCCTCTTGGTGCTTCAAGAAAATTTTAAGTCAATCTGGCTTTAAAAAAGCTGTTAACAAGCTCCACTCACTATGACTCTCATTAGGGAGCCTTCACCCTGGTTTGGAAAGTGCCATAAATTTTCTAAAGCAGCATATTTGGGATATTGATTTTCAAATGAATCGAAACCTGGTCCCTTACTTTACAGCTCATGGGATTTTTTCAAATCCGTACGTGCCAGCTTCCTACCTTCCTTCTATTTCTGTTTTGAAGCTTCAGCGGAACTTTATTCTGGCCAGGCTGGATTCATTGCCCTCTGCTCCTGTTGGGATGCCACAAAATAAGACTCTTTGAGCCATATGTTTCTTTTCTGCTCTCTTTACAGGAAATCCCAGATGATGTTCACCCATGACATCCTGATAAGCTTCCCAGTAGAGAGCATGACTTCTCTGTCAAACTCTCTATATGACTAGGTTTCCGATATACCTTCTAGGACTGCTCAATTTTGTGTCTCTATATGTACATCCATCTTTTGTTGTGACTGAAGATTTGTAATAATTCATACTTTCTGCTTTTCTTTTATATATACATACATTTGTATACTTATAGTACACATATACTTGTTTTATTCTATTTGACTTCTGGCCTCTATGGCCATAATGTTGAGACTGATTGAGAGATTTTTTTAAGGGTGTTGTTTAAGTCAGTAAAAGCAGAACACATATATTATATAAAATAAACCCTAGTATTTATTTTAATCAAATCTGTTTTGAAATGAATTAGTCTCAGTAACTAAAGCCAAACCCAGCTGAGCTCATATATTGCAAAAATAAATTGCATAATTGTGTAAAAATTAGCTTGGAATTCATTCTTTCTTTCAAGAATTTAAGCCACGTTTTGTCCTGAATACCTATGAATGCCTAATCCAAATCAAGAGTACAGGCTCCAGTAATTTAACAGAGCTGTAAATTTTCAACAAATGGCATTAATCTTGATGGTGCTGACATAATCTTTCAGAACTGCCACTATTAATTGGAGGGACTTCACTCCATAGTTCTATGTATGTGCCAGATATTACAATCAGAACAACAACAATAAGAAACCTCACTGTTTGTCTAAGTAAATGTAAACCTGGATCAGTGCAATAGCTGGAACATGAAACTTGTAGATGTATACAACTACTTTCTCACATCCATGATTAGTTAGATTCAATTCAATTTTCCTGAAGATCAGACGTCCTCCACAAAATCATATAGTCTAGAAAGGAGAAGGGTCAGCAGTAGGTCCTAATTTCAATCGCTGGCAACTCCAGTTAAAAAGCATCTTGTTTAGAAAACTCCAACTCCATCTTCATGTTTTAATGCAGAACTACAGCTAGACATAGTGGACAATAGTCTAGACCAGTGACCACTTGGCAACTTTAAGATGTGTGGACTTCAACTCCCAGAATTCCCCAGCCTGGGCAAC
Source organism: Candoia aspera (assembly GCF_035149785.1). Taxonomy (NCBI): domain Eukaryota; kingdom Metazoa; phylum Chordata; class Lepidosauria; order Squamata; family Candoiidae; genus Candoia; species Candoia aspera. Next base: position 180,322,754 of record NC_086153.1, read on the forward strand.
AGTGGTCTAGATAGATGTAATCACAGCACTAGTGGTTTTATAGTAAGAGCAAAAAAAGCTTCTTTTTGGTTCTCACATCCCTTATCAGTTGGGATCCAACTGAGTGGAGATCAGGATCCACTCCTGATCTCCACTGAATGAGATCTCTGACATATCCCAAAGAACTTTAATACTGTTGTCCAAAACACCTGTCTATTCAGGAGTGAGTTCCACTGAAGTCAGTTAAATGCATATACAACTTCAATTGTTTGTGTGGTGGGACAGCAGGATCCTGTCCTCCTTTCCCAGGATATTCTCCAGGCATGGACACCCTGAAGGTTCCAAGACTCATATACAGTAGTCCCACAGCCCCTATTTTTCTTCAACCCACCATTTTTATTTTATTTTTCTGCCAATTTTTGATGGAAAATCAGGTAAAATGAGCACATTAAGCTTCCTTCAGGCTTGATATAACTGTAGGAATTAGCATCCTCAGTGCTCCAAAATGCAGGGGTGAGAGTAGAGGATTAGGCTGAAAATTCAACCCTTGGGTCTCATTATATCATTGTAGTTCTTGGTTGATGAAAACAACAATAACAACAAATTTGCAGGGCAGACAATTCTTGAGGGCCACTAGATAGGAGAGATATCAATGATATTTTAAAATCAGCTGGAAATCACACAAGGAGGCTTGAGTGGTACTTTGACCATACCCAGTTATAAGGCAGCTCAGTAATGTGTGAAACTGGGGAAGATAAATTTCCAGAACACATTTTCAAAGGTTTGCTTGTTAGAAAAGTCTTTGGAGAAGGCAGTCAGACATACAAGCCAGTTTTTACTTCCTAGAAATACCTATTGCAGTCAACCATTTTGTCACCTATAGACTCAATCACCCATATAATCATTTTAGGACATTACAGAATCCACAGATGTTAAAATTTATATCAGGGATTCTTCTCCTTTTCTTTTCAGGGGCTAAATTATCCATATTTATGGAATGATGATAAATCTGCCACCTCGGCTCTCATGATTGTTACTGAATACATTGATGCATTATTATTATACGAGGTGCAGTGAGGTCTCACAATTTCTGTTTCACACCATACACTTACAAATTATTCTTTTGCTTGATGCCAGACTATAATCTTATACTCCAGTGCTCTCACCTGCTGAGAAGCAAAGCTTCCTGGAAGTATATTCAAAATACCTTAAGGGCTTAAACAAACTAGCAGCAATGTAACAACCATGTCCTCAGTATTATGCTTTAGTAGTTATTTATTTATTTTTAAGGTTTCTCCACCTCACAGTACTGTAGTCGGTTCAAGGGAAAGAAAGCAAGAACGAATGAAAGATGCTTTAATTTTCAAAAGAGAAAGTCGTGTTGTGTATGTGTGTGTGTGTGATATGTATGTGTGTGTGTTTGTGTGTGTCACACACACACACACATATACATATACACACATACAGTATATGGATATGGTTTCTTTGCATAGAGATTAGAATTGCTACAATTTATTCCGCTTTTTTTTGGTGAAAGATGGTACAAAATGCCAAATTTCAACAGCTTTGCAAGCATATACATGAATAGAACACATTATATCTCATTAAGAAGGCAAATGTAGCCAGGATTAGTACCACCATGGATGGAGTTGGGCAGGGTTAGCCCCTTTTCCCCTTTCTTCCCACCCATGTAGCCATGGGAAAGAGGGGAAAACAGGAGACACAGAGCAAATTGTGATCTATTTTTTAAAAAGGAGAGAGCACTGCAAAATCTGAAGATGTGCACAAAGATAATCCTTATTTATTTCTTTATTTTCTTTTTTATTGCATCATTTATATGTCACTTTTTTCTTCAGGAGGTCAAGGTGGCATGCACATGACTCACTGCATTTTCACCTTGCAACCATTGGACGTAGTAGTTTAGGTAGGATATTACGGATTGTCCCAAAGTCTTTCAGTGAACTCTAGGGCTAAGTGGGGTCTTGTACTGCTGCTAGTCTGACAATTTCAGGAGCATTTGTCTCAAAGTGATAGATCAAGTCAATTCACATGGGAATAGGAAAATACAATTACCCCCATTCCAGTACAGAGAGAAGAACAAAAATAACATATTGAAACTTCTTAGTATCTACCATTTTCAAACAGCATCTACTTATATGTTCTGATATCACTTCCCCTCAGAGTATACTTTTTAAAAAGGAACCATGTAATTAAAGAATCTTTCTAGGGAGTGAAGTAATTCTAGTAATCCTCCCTTATTTAGTTTGGGGCCACTTGTTTTGCAGCTTTTCGGTGATGTTCAGCAACCTTCAAGAGAAAGTTATGCTGCTTTTTGTTTGCATAAAGGCTTTGTACTGGCAGAAATATTCCTATTTTCACAGCTGATAACCCTTGGAATTATCCAATATCACCACCACAAACTATTTCCCAGTTACAACAAGGTCTATATGTAAAAGAAGGTATTTTTCCTTGATACCTATTCTATAATCCCTGGCACTGTATGGTATACAGTGATTTCTAAAAATGGTTTATTACATTTTTAAAAATGATTCATACAGGAAGAAATAAACTAGCACTAAAAACACATTAATTGAAACAATGGAAGGAAGGAGGAGGAGGAGAAGGAGGGGGAGGAGGAGGAGGAGGAGGAGGAGGAGGAGCATGTCCACCACAAATAAAATAGGTATGCTTTTCCTCACAGCTCTGCCAGCAATTGGATGGAATAGATCTAGAAATGTGTGCAAGTTGTACTGGTGTGCAATATCATCTATTCCTTAGCTTTAAGCTTAGCCAAGTTACCTTAGAAATCTGTCCATTGTGTATCTGTAAAGGTCGTAACCAGTTCTCTCACCCACAAGAATGCAAGCCATTGCCACTTGCAGATGAAGTTCTACTCAGATATGAGTAGATAGCTGACACAGGACCCATACTGTTACATTCCTCAGCTTCCACAAATAAAATCAAATAATCAGATAACCAAATAATCAAGTGGCATAAGACTTCTGCATGTAGGGAGCTGAACTGTCAGGTCTGACAAGAAGTCTTGTAGTTGTAAAAATCCAAACCCTACTCAATGTAGAGAAAGTAAGAGTGAGTTGTTTCATATTAATGGTTTTTTTTTAGACTGGTAAATATCTTTAGCCTTGACCAGCCATACTTAATTGTTTTATCTGAGTTTTTGTAAAACTTGTGGGAACAGTAGATGGTTTGTAATAGGAAGTAAAGGGGAAATAGGCAGTGAAAATTGCTTTTGCCACCATAGCCAACTTGAGCTAATGCAGAATGTAAAAGGGTTATTAGTGACTTGCTTTGGTTGTTGATTTTAGGTAATTTCATGAAATGATAAATATTTGTCAAAAAAAAATTGCAGCTTGTGTCAATTCAATTTCTGCCTATCTCTTATCCTGTGGGTATCTCAAATCAATCAACTGTTTTACCTAAAATGCATGAAGATAGTTGCACATATTTGTAATATCCCACCTTCCATGTATAAAGCAATTTAATGTTCATTCATGAATCAGATATAGGCATTCTTATGTGTAAGTTGAACATGTGATGAAGGGGAGTCTGAATAACTCCACTAGCTGCTGCTTCTCCTTCTTGCCAATCTTATTACATTTGACAAGTGAAGAGTAATTGTTGGCTAGGAAGCACCTTTTTATTCTAAGGGGGCAGGGGGCTCTTCCTCTTCTACCTTCCTTTACCTTTCTCCTTTCTCATCTTCTTTCATTATTTCATTTCATTTCATTTCGTTTCATTATTTCATTTGTTCAAGCCTGGCCTCTGAATCTACAGTTTCCCAGGTATTGTTAGACTTAATATGTCTTGTCAATTCTGACTACTGTCCATATTAACAAAATCTGGAGGGTCCTCATGGTGTTCCTGTCTCTGGTAGAAGCAGTGCGGTGACTTCTATGTGCAATGATATGTATGGATGACATTATTATCTGCTTTATTCACTAGATGGCACTGGACTTAATTGTACCTGGATGGAGTAAGTTTTCTGTGTCTAATCTCTTCTTGTTGGAGAGACAGTAAAATTCTTGTGTAGCTTCTCAATTAGTATGAGAGTAATCACAAAGAAGAATCCCCAATCCCAGTGTTTAATGAAAGGACCAGGCAACTAATTAAACTGGCTAGGTTTTGTTCATGGTGCTTTATCACTTCCAACTCTGAAGCTCAACTGCCTGAACTGAAAATTTTACACTCCTTCCAAATATTGAGGGAAAGAATGGTCTGTTCATTTCAGCATTTAAAGAGCAAGAATAATGTATGAGTCATTGTTATATTCTATGTGCATCTTTCAGGTTAGATGAAAACCCCCAAAACTCCATGGTTTATATAGCATTTTGTAAAATTAGAGTATTATCTTCAATGTATTGATTCAACTCATGCACTTGTTATTAAAATGTATCAGTCTCGACAGTTTGCTGAAGATGGAAGATTGCTCAGCTCTGGGCCAAGCATCTGAAAACATCCTGATGGCTTCAAAGAAAATATCATTGGGGGGAGGGGGGAGTTGATTTGCAGCAATGAAGTTGTGTGGTGAGTAGTGTATCAGCGGCATCACAAATCCATTTCGCCCATGGCAACATCAATATTTTCAAAGAAAGAAAGGGATAAAATGTCTTGTGGAATATCCCAGGTCCAACACTTGGCCTTTACATTTAAAAAGGTAGAAGAAAGAATGGCCATTTCTGAAAAGGATCATGGGGCTGTGTAAGAGAAGTCAGTCTGGACTAGATGAGTGAATCCATAATCTCACTTAACAAAAGCAACCTCATGTGACCAAAATAAGTTTTTGTAAAAACAAAACATGCCTACCAAACATTCTGTTACAAATTCAGTTAAGGACTTTAACACTATTTTGAAAAAGAGCAATTGCTGCTTGCCAAACAAAATGAAGCCCGTGACTAACTCAGAAAGAAAATTTGTTCTGGCTGAGAATATTGAGCATCTTAAGGAAAGAGTGAATAGTTTTGAATCTGTATGTATATGCCCACAATTCTATTTTGCTGCAAAAAGCTACACATGCACCTCCCTTAGCTACATATTCTTCACTGATTCACAGCTACAGCTGTACAATATGTGTGGGTGCAGACACTGACAACACTATAAGTGAGAAATCTTGACAGTGAGCATAAATGCAGTTTCTCCATGTACATTTAAATGAAATACTTCTCTGCATATTCACAGACACACACAAATATACAAATGTGCAATCATATCACATATGGGACCCTACCCCAACTCCCATACTCAGGTTATCATTTAGGTCAAAGAGACATCTTATATTAAATATGTGGCTGCCAGGAAAAATGATACCAATATGTTAAATTATTCCTCCCAAATTCATAATGTTTGGTGTTTCCTTTTATATGGTCCATGTTGGTTGCACTTGGCAGGGGATGATGGACATTTATTTATTTATTTTATTTTTCAAATTTCTATTGCCGCCCATCTCTCCCAAAAGGGGGACTCTGGGCAGTTTACAATAAAATCAAAATTAAAAACATATAAATTACATATAACAGACCAATAAATAAAGATAAAATAGATATAAAATCCAAGAAGTGAAGATCTTATTTGTTGGTGAGAGATCTATGGTGCCAGCCACCCCCAAGAAGAACTGGTGCCACTCCCACCCCAAGCAAGGCGGCAGAACCAGGTCTTCAAATTCTTCCAGAAGGCCGGGAGCGAAGGGGCCTACCTCACCTCTGAGGGCAGAATGTTCCAGAGGGCGGGTGCCACTGCAGAGAAGGCCCACCTCCTGGACCCCGCCAGGTGGAATTCCCTCTCTGCATGACCGGGTGGGACAGGTCGATGTTAAGCGGAAGAGACGGTCCCTCAGGTACCTGGTCCCATGCCATGTAGGGCTTTAAAGGTCATAACAAACACCTTGAATTGGATCCGGAAGCAAACTGGCACCCAGTGCAGCTCACACAGCAGTGGTGTCACATGTGCCAATCTTGGGGCACCAATAACTGCTCACATGGCCGCATTCTGGACCAGCTGAAGCTTCCGGATACTCTTCAAGGAAGAAGACACAGAGCTATGGCATCCAGTCACAACAAATCTGTTGTAGTGAATGGGAAGAGATTTTATTCCACACATTTTAGACACAACAGAGTTAAAAGAAAACCCAAATTTGATCTATCAGTCAATCTAACCTGTCTGTCTAGGGGGGTTGGCAGCAATGGGCTGTGGCACAGATGGAAAAGAGATGAAGAATCTGCTATTTCTAGAGTTTCCCCAGTTCCTTCCTGACTATTTTCAAGAGCATGTGCTTACCTAAGACCCAAAGACTATCGCTGAGGTGGGTGAGATTGGAGTGAAACTTGCAGAGACAAAGACAGGGTTCCAGACCTTGCCTGATTCATGTGTGTGGGACTTCCCAAAATCATTTAGACACTTAGCCAAAGCCAGTGGCAGGGACAAGTATCCTCCTCAATCCACCTGAGATGAAAGAACCACTCCACTAAGAGCGGGAAAAAGAGAAATCCATGCTGGAATGTTTCTGCTCCAGGGCAATCTGACACATAAAAAGGGACTATTCCAGGACAACTATCAGTGTTAATTGCATGGGCTCCTAAGCCATCAGGCCAGTAATAAAGCCAAAACAATCATCCTCTAAATTTACTGAGGATGCTGTCCCAGGTAAGAGGGGACTGTGTAGCCAGCTGCTGATAGCTAGGAGAGACACAGGAGCATATATTTCAGGGAAGCACAAGGTGCTACTCAAGGAGCGTTCATTGGTACAAGCTTTCAGAGATTTCTGGATGCAGAATGAGTTCACATATATTGCAAATCAAAGTTTTATGTCAAATATTCCATACTGTATATGCATATTCCAAATATGAAGTAACTTTAAATGATGTTCATGTTCTGTGAGTTCTAGTCCCGCCTTAGGCATGAAAGCCGGCTGGGCGACCTTGGGCCAGTCCCGCTCTCTCAGCCCAGCCCACCTCACAAGGTGGCTCTTGTGGGGAAAAGAGGAGGAGGAAGGAGTATCAGGTATCTTCGCCGCCTTGAGTTATTTATAAAAATAATAAAGGCGGGATAGAAAACAAACAAACAAATAAATAAATTCTACATCTGATAAAGTCCTTCCTCTATTTTGTCCACTGCTGCTGATAAGAAAGTTGCTTTAATTTCTGGAGAGTGCCACAGTGCCAATTAGTGTCCCCTTAGTGTCTTTCATACTCTGGGATGTGATCCAGAAAAACATTCTGTTTTATGAGATTTACTTGGCTGGTGTGGTAAAGGAGCTGGAAGGAAAGATAACAAGAATGCAAACATTTTGTTAGCATAAAGAAACGTTGGTGCCGGCATGCCGAGAAAATATTTGAGATTAATATAAAACTCTCACGCTTGGGCAATATTCATAAATAACAGAACAGAGCCAGAAAACTAGAAGAGGCCTAAATGTGGTTTATCAAATTTGGAAAGAAGGTCCACTGAGGAACCTGTTGAGATCTGTTGCCTTTTCCTCCTGAATATCATTTCTTAAACATAATCATAAAATGAAGCTTTTTAATGTTCACTTAAAATTTCATGCTTGATTCCAGTGATTTGTAACACATTTAGCAAGACCAATTTCACCTGGTGAATTCCCGTGGGCAAATAGCTGTTGCAAATCCAGAGCTTGCCATTGCTACAGGCAGTTCTCGACTTACGACCACAGTTGGGACTGGAACTTCCATTGCTAAGCGAGGTGGTCATTAAGTGAGTCAAGCCCAATTTTATGACCTTTTTTGCCATGGTTGTTAAGCAAATCCCATGGTTGTTAAGTGAATCACATGGTCATTAAGTGAATCCAGCTTCCTCCATTGAGTTTGCTTGTCAGAAGCCAACTAGAAAGGTCCCAAATGGCAATCACATGATTCTGGGACACTGCAACCCTTGTAAATACATGCTGGTTGTTGACTGCCTATATTTTGATCACTTGACTGCAGGGATGTTGCAACGGTCATAAGTGCAAGTAACTTTTTTCAGTGCTGTCATATCTTCAAACAGTCACTAAACAAATGGTTCTAAGTCAAGGACTACCACGTTCCTTATGTGATTCAGATGGCCTCAAGTTCAGTCAGTTTCCAGTTATTGTAGAAATTTTAGATGGTTAATATAGCAAGGCTTAACTCAAGAAGCATAGGTGACATCAAAGAACTATATACGAGAGCCCTCCAGAAAGATAATATGGTGATATACTGTATATGAAACATAGATCACAAACGCAAGGGCCAAGGAAAGCAGTGGTTGAGATTAATATGCTTTATTTCACATGGTTAAAGTTTCATGTTGTCTTTAAAAATTAGGCTGAATAACTTCTTCTATTCAAATATGTTGTTTCCGTGTTCCTTTTTTTGTTCTTTGTGGTTTTCCCCTTTTTCCCCTCTTTTCTCCCTATTTATTTATTTATTTTGGTATATTAAATTGATAAGGGAAGAAAAAGATTAATAACCATATATTTAAGGGACAGCATTAACTCAACAGAAGATACAAAGGACAGGATTGGTTGCAACCATTAAATCATGAGATGATCAATAAGTTTCAAAGTTTGGTTTCTGTTCCTGTGATACTAATTTTAAGAATGAAGTTTTTTAAAAATTATTTCTTTACTTATTTAATTATTTCAGTCATAGACCAGCATAAAACTAATAACATAACAGCCTCTCTAAAAAAGAAGTAAAAATAAAGCATCATATTGATAGAATAAAATAAGGTAAAAATAAAATTGTTAGTGTAAAATTACAAAGTACAGGGATTAAAACCCAGGAGAGACCTATAAAATTGCAATCAATTTTATAATCAATAGTCTGGATGCTATAGATAACTAAAATAGACAACTATAAAAGGACATAAGAAGTACTAGGACTGGTAAAACACTACAAGAATGAAAAGCTATGCTACTATGACAGTTATGATCCAACCAACTACAACAAAGAAATAGAAAAATAAAACATAGAATGGTATGTGTATATTAAAAAGGAAAAAAAAATAGAAAATAATGAAGTTAGTTCTTGATGATTCTGACCAAAAATCTGTCCAGTCCAGCACCACATTTCATGCTGTGGTCTCTAGCCAGGTGGCACCCAAGCCTAGAGAAAGCAAACACACTCAGCGATCAAAAGCCACCAGTATCCTAATCCTCAATATATTTGCCAGTTCCTCTTAAACAGTCTCCTAATTGACAGTCATTGTCATTAAGGCTGCACAAAGCTTGAAAAGGTCAAGATGACAAGAGACCTGATTGAAATCTGCCTGAGTTGAATCTTTGAACTGATTTGAGACTTTAGACTGAATTGGGTGCCTTCAAATCTCCACATCACTTTGGAAATAATTATTTTGGTGATTCGATAGAATTCAATTGAATGTCTAGCTTTGCCAGCAGCATTGCAGTTTTCCTCCAAGATATAGACAAAGCTGATGAGAGGCTGAGTCAGACGGGCTGTCTGAATGCTGATATGAGCCATCAGCCAATGAGTTTTATTACCTCCATAAATCTCATCAGTCAGAGCCCTTAAGGGGTGTTGCTCTGCTATTTACGTCCTTCTCTTCTGCTAGAATTTGTTTAGGAATGAGAGAGGGAGATTGAAAAAGACACTCTCATTTACCCTTTTGTTCTTTTTTGATCTGATTTGACCTTGTGTGACTCTTTACCTTTGTCCAAATGTGTAGCCTTTCACTCATATCTTCCTCAACTTTTACTCCTTTTGTTTGATGAGATCTTATGAGTGCCCTCTTCAACTAGGGGCTTCCCTTGTGAAAACGTTCTGGCTCCAGACGGAAAGCTTCTTTTTCTCTAAGGTTCTAGGACTGAGGGTGCTATTGTTATCTCTAGTCTGAGCTGTGGTAGAGTAGCTCCTTTAGCAGGGCAAGTGGGAGATAGATGGAGCCACTGTTCAGGAAGAGAACATATGGGTGGGCTGCCCTCTGTGCATGTGAGAGTTGTACTGCCCATCAGCAATGATGGGGTGTGGTGTTCAGAGCTGTTTAGAAGATTCAGAATCAGCAGTAGGCAAAAGAGGAAAAGAAGGATCCGTTTTGCTAAATGGCTGTTCTGGAGCAAAGCTTCTTCAGCTAGCACTCTCACGAGCATCAGCAGCAGTAGCAAAATGCAGACAAAATGCTACAAAACCTTTTTATCTTTATCATTATCAGCAGCAGAGACAAACAATCTCCTCCTTCACAACCCTCAGTGTTGACCGAGGGGGTGGCTTCCTTCATTGAAGCTTGAGGCATCCAAACAAAGAAGGTGAATAACATGGAGTTGTCTGTGAACCCCATTTTTTGAGAATGTGAAGGAGGTGACCATCTGGAGGCCAGCAAAGCTAAATGTGGCTGGATCTGGCCATAGTTGCCTAGGAATACTTATCATTACTAGTTATAAATTAGTAAGGCAGTTTTTTGTAACATCATAGCACCTCCTTGGAATTGAGTTGATGGAACAGCTCTTGTTCCTTAAAGTCAGTCCTCTGTGCCCAGGATTTTCCAGTGTATGTTTGCATTCTCACTCTTCTGTACAGTGATCCGCTGCTTGATGGCTTGTTTGTTTTGGTTTACCTGTTAAATGGGAGTTTTCATCTATTTGACACAAACTTTGCAACTGTGACTGTCTAGACTGCACATTGATTTGGGGCAGCTTCAGATTTCAGATCCTCCATTGGGGCCACTGGTTGCAGTTTTACTGAACTGAGTCTCTAATCATTTTGAAGCAACCTTGTAGACTTCAAATCAGTTTGATTCTTGCCATCTTCAAATCTCGAGTATGAATAGGATCTTATCTATTTGCATGCCCCTAGTTGAATTCTATAGTTCAATATCAGTTGTAAAGAAGGTTTTATATATAAAATAAATTTTATTTATTTTAATAGAATGTGGTCAATGACCAGCAGGGTAAAGAAGGTTGACAAATGTTCTAAGATTATGGTTATGTTTTAAAAACATCTGAACTAGTGCCAGGCAGTGAAAGTTTGATTTTTTTTCCAAACAATTTTCATTCAACTTGATGAAAGGTAATTTGATTCAGAAGAGACTTTGGTTTAATTCCCATGGGTGATTCAGGGTTCCACAGAAGGGTGACAAATCATGAATCTCTATGTCGTGGATTTCACCCCCTATATATCTGTGTGTGACACTGTGACATAATAATAAAAAGAAGGAATTTATGTTGTGATATCACAGCACATGTTTCATCATTTTGGTATTGTTTCAGATGACATTTGTGGTATTTATTTAGTTATGAGTTAGTCATGGATGTGTGTGAATGCCCTGTCTTTCATTGTACAGTCATCTGCAGCCTTTCTGGATCTCCCTGCTTTAATCAAATCCCAAGGGAAAATATCATGAGAGAATTCTTCACATTGGGTTGTTTCAGATTGGGAGGTATGAGCACCCAGGGAGATGTGTAACAAAGGAATAGAAACATCAGCAGATATACCACCTCCAAAAATAAAGCAAGCTCAAAAGCACAACAGCCATTTTGTGAATGGTAAGACTATCCCAACCCCATTCTACAACATTTGATTTTAAGGTCAAATTATAAATATGTCCACTGGCCAAGAAGGTTGGAGACCACTAATAAGAATTTTTAGATGAGTAGAGTTCTGGTGTATCTCAGTGAAGGCTTCTACTAATGTACAGTATATCTGCAGGTTAGAAACCATTTCTGCTTTTTAATGTTGAATGTTCCAAAGCATATCTGGGCTGCTACATATCATCCAGCCCACAATGGTTATGCAGGAACATGTGTGACAACTTTTAAGAGAGCCCTAAGGACTAATTCTACAAAAGGCTAGCTCACCGAAGCAGTCAAATCCAAATTTATTGCTGTCATACTAGACTACTTCTCAGTCTACCAGCACCAAGACACCTAGGGAGCTGTATTTGAAAAGACAGTTCCATGTGAGAGTTTCATTAGGGTTTAGATTCTTCAGTAGAATTGGAAAAAGGACGAAATAAATGGCAAATGGAAGAAGGAAAACCTGCAAAACAACTTTTTCAGATGATAAATGTTTAGGTAAAAATCTGTAGGTAAGAAGGGAGGAACTTCTCTCATTGCAAAAACTTTGAAATCTCACAAAGAATAATAATATTAAGATCATCTGTGACTAAAATCAGAACAAAGATAGCCCAATGCTTTTTTTTTCTTGAAGTAAGTAGCAGTGCACCTAATTGTACCTAACAATTAAACCAGTATTTCTCAACCTTGGTTATTTTAAGATGTGTGGACTTCAACTCCCAGAATTGCCCAGCCAACATGTATAATTCTGGGAGTTGAAGTCCACACATCTTAAAGTAGCCAAGGTTGAGAAACATCGAATTAAACTATTCAGACTTGCTATTAAATCTACTGTGTTGCACTTTGGTTTCATTTAATTTATTTAGTTATTAAACACATTTCTATGGCACTACAATCAAAAGGACTCTTGGTAGCTTGCATAGCACAAAATACAGTTTCAATTATCCATGGTACAAAGATGAAAACACAACAAACTATACAAGAAAGGCCCCTTTGCTTTTCTTTTAGAAGCAAGGAAGCTGTGTTGCTTCATGAAGCACCTTGCAAGGAATGGGTTTTTCAAAATTCCATCAAAGGAAAGTACCCTGTAAACATTTCTGTAACAGTATGATAATGCATCAGATATACTGATGGTGTATATAGGCTGATTATTTGACATCCAGTGCCAATACTACTCCAAGGCAATTGATAATTCTGTAAAGGAATTTAGAGATGACCTTGAGGAAGGTATGAAACAGCCATTTAGGAAGGAAAGAAGGAACAAGCCATTAGGGAGGGACTTGGACAAGAGATGACACAATCTGGAAATAGAAGGAAGTGCAGGAAACTCAAATTAACCCTACTTTAATTTTGTTTACTATAAGATGGAACTGACAGAAATTTAGATAGGCTTTCAAGATACTGTTAATATACCCTATAATAATAAAGTAGAGAGAGCCAGTTTGGTGTAGGCTAGAAACTGGGAGACCACAAGTTTTAGTCCCACCTTATGTCATGTCCCCCATTGCAAGGCATCCATGCATCACAACGGGGAACATGCCTTTCAGGAAGGAGGAAGGGATAATCCTAATCCTTTAAACACTTAAACACTAAAAGCAATCACAAGGACAAAGGAGGCACACCTTTGCCCGGGCCAGAGGAGCCATCAACATATCGCCGGAACATTACCCCGGGGGACACACCTGCACCAGACAAGGAAAGGAGACAGTGGAAACCAGCGGTGATCACTCTAATCGCCCATCAACAGACCAGTATCGCTTCCAGATTGCCCATCAAGGATCCGGATCCAACTTGTGGGACAATGGGGGGTGGAGGGGGACAAGGTCCACCACACGGGTATATATGGGGTACCCCGCAACCACGCCCACATTCCCGTCTTTTTGTGGGTATGCACTCTGTACCCAATAAACGGAAATCCTTAGCCCCATCTAAGGAGTCCGTGTCTTATTGCGGAACGAGGCAACCCGACACCTTAGGAAGGAGGCAAGGGCAAGTCACTTCCAAAATCTTGCCAAGGAAACTGCAAGGACTTGTCCAAGCAGTTGCCAGGAGTCAAGACTGACTCGAAGGCATTGAAACAAACAAACAAGCAAACGAACATTAAAGTAGCATTCCCAGAATTGCTGCAGAGTCTGTTTCTTGACCTGGCCCACCTCAAAGAACTGACAAATCATGACAAATCATGGACAAATACATTAGAAGCCATAATCTCATTGTTCCAATTCATGTATTCCATATAACTTCGTTGAAACTCTTAGAGAGGGAGAAGACGTTTCATCTGCTGTATTCTGTGTAAGTATTGTCCTTACCCATTAACTTGTTCACACCTAGTAAGAAACTTCAGAGTTGCTTTCTCCAGTGTAGAAACAGACTTGACCTTTATTTAATCATTTTAATTTTAATCTCTTCAAAGTTCTGTGGATATTCTAACTTAAACAAGAAGAGGACAACAAAATATTTGACACAAATTGGATCATAAAGGAAAAAAAAAATCGAACAAATGGACAAATCTAAATGTCCTAGCCCTGATAGATAATAGTGTGGGTAGGTGAGTCTCCTTGAGTAAGTAAAGCATGAGAATAGAGAAATGCTTTTTCCCATTAACTTCATTTGATGGGCTGCAGCATGGCCAGCTCCTAGTTTCTGAGTTCTTCTTCCTTCCTGGCACTAAAGAAGTGCTAAAACTGCTTCTCCAATGGAACTGGAGCTATTAAAATGGTTCCCTCCTTTGTCAGCAAGTCTGCTACAACATTGACTTCCTTGTAAATCTCAGGATCTAGCCAGATATTCCATCCAGCCTCTTCCACCAGTTCTGTTACTGGCTGCTATGAATATTAGCAGTGTCAGCAACACCTCTTCAAGAAAAGGGTGAATCAAAGTGGAGTCCTCCAGGGATCGGTGTTGGAACCAGTGCTTTTTTAACTTTCATACAAATGGAATTAGAACTGAGTGGTGAAATGGCCATGTTTGTTGATGATACCAAACTTTTCAGGTGGTAAAATAAAATTTAAAAAAAGGATGAAAGCAAGTCCAAAAGGATCTCTCTAAACTTGGTGAATGACAAATGAAAGTTAACATATACCAGTGTAAACTGATGTGTGCACAGGCACAATCACCCACCCACCCACACCCCATTATAATCACTGCAACCAAAATGAGGAGGGTGTAGAGGGAAAGGGATGGGATGCTACCTGCCTTTTTCTTAATGAGACTAATAAATGAAATATAACTTCAAGAAGCAGGATTGGGTTATGAATCAATGGATTGCAGGAAAGTGTTTTAGGACCAAACCTGGCATCAGAGGCTATTGGAAGAGTGATCATTGGTTGGAAGGAAAGAAACTTAAGGAGGCACACAAATACAAGATGTATTTATTCCAGTAACTTTATCAAATTCTTGAAGAACTCCAATTCAGTTCAGAGAAAAATAACAAAGATTAGTGCATCGTGCATGGCCAAGTATTATATAAGATATAACATCCTGCTCCCATTTCTGCAAATTGGAAAGGTCCTGATAATCTTTTCTCCATAATTAGAAACCAAACTTGCTAATAATTCAAGATGTATCTCTCCCACTTTGGCACAGTTCTTTCAGAACCATCTTTTCCAGGTTGAATCTGCTCACTCTACGAGGTCTAGCAGGGAGATGTTCCAGGTGCCCACTCCAAGAGAAATCCTGGTGGAGAGATCATGGAAATGACATTCTCAGTGGTAGATCACCCTCTCTGGAACAGCATGCTCTTTAAGGTCAGATGTGCCCCCTCTCTTACAGTATCTCCTTTAGAAAAATAATGAAGATAGTCTTCTTTAGGAAGGGATTTGGGTAGGAAGATCTTCCTAAAAGTAACAATAGTTTGACAGTATTTAATAGTTCTTATGGTGATTTTTTTTAAACCATGACTTAATGGATGATTTTAATTTAATATATTATAAACTACCTTGAGTCTTTGGAATAGGCAGCATACACATTTGTGTATTACTGTAATATATTTGCATGTGTCTATGCAAATATATTAAGCCTGAAACAAATAACAGGAGGGGTTCTGTTTGTTTACAAAAGTTTTGTAAATGCAAATTTGACAGGAAACTATCTCCATCTTAAAATGCCACAGAAGCTCTCCAGTGCAACCTGATTCACTTCAGAATATAACCAAATCTGATGGACATAAAATGCTTATGATTAAACCTTTTCTAGCCTTCTCTTAATATTATGCAAAGTGAGCTACATAGCATACCCCCCACCTGCACAATGACATATAACTTTACTTACCTGCCTCCTCAAATTAGAGTTTAATCCCTTCTAAATGACTACCTTTAGGGTTTTCTTCAGTGAGTACATTCTCTTTAATCCAAACCCTCACAAACATGGTCATTTCGCAAGAGACCTCAAAGGGGCTGCTATGCATAAGAAGTAGACAAGTTTTATGTGTTTGTTCTAGCAACTTTGCATGGATGCCCATTTATTTAATCTCTGTCATTTGTCATAAGTACCCTGCCACAGTGAATGATATCATCTCTCCTTACTGATCCCAGCTGAGAAGAAATGCAAAGCTGGAATAACCCCAACATGTATATGTATGTTATAATTTAACAACAATGACAACAGCAAAATGCCAAACACTTAATCTACTGTAACAATATCAAAAGCCAACTATATTGGTTAAGAAAAGGCAGATCAGATAGAAATAGGCTTTGCTTTAAATTCAAGTGCTTTATACAATTAATACTACAGAAATCTATATACAGATATTACAAGCTATTGAGAGGCCATGCCTAGTTCATTAGAGTAGAAAGGGCAACAGAGGGCCAAGAAGGTAGCATAAAGTGCCGCATGGAGTGTCCTTAAAGCCCTTAATTAGAGCTGAAGAGACGTTTCTCAAAAGATATTTTCCAGTGGAAATCTGCTTTTGCTTTTTTGTCACATTCTAGAGAGAGAACAGCATTTTTCTGAATTTTCTCTAAGTATTCCCCAGAAGGTTTAGGTAGTAGCTCCCATTCTCCCATCTCACCCTGTACACCTTACAATGATGCTCTGTAGACAAGTGGTGAGATGCTGCAGTAGTCTAAGTGGCGTGGAAGGACATAGGCAACCTGAGCACCACCCAGTTGTCCAGGGTTGAGGGAGACAGATCTGCAGCTCTTTGGGCTTGAGGTGACAGAGCTTCGGGTTCTTCTGCATGCTTATTTGTTGGACAGCTTCAGGAATTTCTTTGCAAACAACTGGCTGAAGCAAGGAAATCTTTCCCCCCATAGTTTCTCTCTCCTCACTCCTTGATGCTATGTAGTGAAGAAGAAAAGGGACAATGGGTAATCTGAATAAGAAGCAGCTTTCCTCCTCCACACCCTGTCCTCAATTTTTCCTCTTACTTTTTTGGCATTACAGTTCTTCTTGCAAAGCAGCCAATGTCTCACAAGGTACTGTTGCATTCAGTTGGCCCCTAAAATAGTTTTTGTTTTACAGCCATAGCAATGACATTAATTCTAAACAATCTGACATCCTTAAAACATATATTAAATCATAGATTCTTGGAGCTGGAAGGGGCAATGTAGGTCATCAAGACCTACTCTCTGCTCAGTGTAAGAATCCAATTACAGCTTAACAATCAAACACTTGTAAACATGTAATGTCCTTCAGGGTGGGGTGGGGACCTTTCCATTTCTATCATGGTGAGAGCCAGGTTGTTTGGTAGAGTGACTCTGGGATATAGAGACTGAAAACCAAAAGAGTCAGAAGCCTGCTTATATAACAGTGTGGTTATTGCTTGTAGTGACAGCAGGAGGAGGAAAAGGAGGCATCAAAGAACAGAAGAAGCCAGAGTTCTGCTACTCCTAAAGATGAGCCTTCCTAGAAATTATGGAGGATTCCTTCTTCCTACAAGGGAATTCCTTTGCCCACAAATAAATAACTGTGATAGCTCTGGAAAGATGAACATCTGACATCCTGTACTCTGGTGGCCATTGTCACCAGAGTACCGCAATAACTGCTGTTGATTATATCTCCAGGAGTTTTAACAAGGACCTATTGAATGAAGGAGGGGGTGTGGCATGGAAATATGATGTAATGTGGTTGCTGTCATAACATACATCAATATTTTTTGGAGGCAGAATTTTCCAACAGTTTGTGGTAGCGTGGAGTCCTTGTTGCTCTTTGAGCTTGGTTGTTGTTTGCTTGCAGATGTTTCATTACCCAACTAGGTAACATCATCAGTGTGAGTAAGTGTGGGGTTTGCTCCTTGTTTATAGCTTGCCCTGCCAGTGTTGGTGGAGGTGTGGTTTTCTTTTTGGTAGTTCCTTGATAAAAGTATTGTTTTCTGCCTGATTGTTTGTCTGGTGTTAATCCCTGCTTATCTGGGGGTTGGCTGCTGGAGAGGATGTGTTCTGATCTTTTTGTTCTTAGCTTTTTTATTGTCTCTTTTGAATGGTTTCTAAGTGTGGTTTATCTCTATGTGTCTATTGATGGCTGATTTGTCTGAATGCCAAGCTTCCAGGAATTCCCTAGCCTTTTTGGATTTAGCTTGGTCTAAGATGCTGACAGTTTCCCAGTGGATCTATGAGTTGAAGGAGTTTTCATCATGTCTTCTGACTGCTAGTTGTTGTTCATGGATGCACTCTGCTAGTCTTCTGCCTGTCTGTCCTATGTGGACCAGAACATATCCTTTTCAGCAGCAGGGCTGAAAAAAAACAACTTTTGACTGTTCCTCACACTTATGACCATTGCAGCATCCCAGCAGTAACATGATCGTGATTTGGGTGCTTGGCAACCTTCATGCAGTTACGATGGTTGCAGCTGATTTATCTGAATGCCAAGCTTCCAGGAATTTCCTAGCATTTTTGGATTAGGCTTGGTCTAAGATGTGGTAGTGATGGGAATTTTCTTCTTCTTCATCATCATCATTCTCATCTCCTCACAGGAGAACTTTCAGATCAATTAACTGTATTAATGACAATTCAATTTAATTGCATTGTTATAATTATACTTCCCCATTTGAGTCCCAATTTTTCCATTCAGTGAATAAACAGAAAAGGAAAGACATTTTGCCTAGTATTTCCAGTGCCTCAGAATTAATATTTTCTAAATATTGGAACAGGGGTGATGTATTAAAGAAAATGCTCAGAAGATTTCAGAAAATAGACTTCCAGTGGGGACATGGCTGACTGTACAGCTGTGTCCATGAGCTCCGCAGACAGAACTGACAGCGGTGTGGGGTTTTTTGGGTTTGGGCAGGCTTTTTCCTGAAGCCCAAGAGCAATTTCATGGACAAAGAAAATGCTCAGAATCATCCCATCTGCCCTCTGGAACAGTGACTTGTAGCCCGAGAATCGCAAACAGCGTTTGTGCTCATCTGGTAAAAGCTGTCAGGAGGCCAGGATGTCATCATTTCCAAGGCACACTGTAGCCTTAAGGGACACTAGGTCAAGCCACCACATTTCTAAATTACCCCTTATTTGTTTATTTATTTATTTATTTATTTTAAGTTATGTATCCTAAGAGAGACTTTCTACAGCAAGGAGAAGCAATCTCTCTTGGTTCTTGTCATTATTTTTGGGATTAATTTTCAAAAATCTTTTTAAGCTTTGGCTTGTTTTCCCATTTGGATATTGAGGAGGACTGAGAATAAATAACCATCTCCCTGTTATTATTTTTGTATCAAATTTAAAGGATTTAATATTTTTCTACATGTTGAATCTGCTGTTTTGAGTCTTCAGCTTTCTGTTTTCACTTTCCCTGGGAGCTGCTTGTTACCATACTTTCTCTTATGTCAACAACTTTCAGAGATTTTCAATTAACTCATTAACTCCTATGCTCATTAGTCAAGTATCTTGGGGGTGCCATAATCTACTGCCTGAAACATGGAAGATTTTAAGGAGACTTTCTCAGAGTTCTGTTGTGAGCTTCACTGTGGATTTAAACAGATCTATTATAATAACTGTTAAGCTATTCTGCAAGATATTTGGGACATTGCAGAAAATATCAGCTTTAAAATGTGTCATCTGGCTGAGGATGTTTAGAGGAAGATGAAGATTTTAACAAAGATAGATATGTTTCTACTGACAGTGAGATTGAAGTTTTTGTTGAAATCCCAGGTGACGATTACATTCTGGTGTTGAAGAGGTTAAAGGGACAGTCTGAGTTGCAAATTACAAATGTAGTTGGTTTTTTGATGGAATGTTATGGGAAAGAAGAGGCTCTGTTCTGTGGAAATTTTTTTTGCTGAGAAGTCTGAGTTTCCAAAGGGGGGCAGTTGGGCTGTTTGATTTCTGTATGAAAAATGCCTCGTGTAATATGGAGATATGTAAATGCTTTGGTTTATTTTGAGATGGGGTACAGAATTGTCATGAGTGCCGTTGAGCTGAAGACATCAGCACAACGGCACACATGACAATAACGAGGAAGCAGAGGAAGGGACTCAAGATAAGCATAGCACGCACAACAACAGACACAGACCCTGGCCGGATGATTCAGCCATCAGGACACAAAAGAGAAAGAAGGAAAGACAAAGACTAGGCGAATCACGAGGCACACCCAAGCTGTTAGCAAAAGCGCAACGGAGATCACCCAGCTGACAGCAATCACCGGCTGAAGGAGGAGACTGATGATGGGCGATCCCGGGGCACCAGCTGGGGCCTCGCAACTCTTCACCTACCGGCACGACAGGATGCAGGACAAAGGGGGGATGACGTAAGCCAGGGAAAGGGGGCGCTGACCGGCGCGGGGTATTTAAACCCCGCACCGGTGCGCTCCCCTCACTCTCAGCTTTTTTCGAAACTGACACTACGTATGAATAAACCAGAACCTGCTCTCCTTTGAATCAGCGTCTGTGTTTTACTCAGCGGTAGGCAGTGCATGACAAGAATTAAGAATGTTTATTTGGATTGATATCAAGGCTTGTATGATTTCATCTTTCTTTAATGATTTCAATTAAGATTTACTGGATTGCTTTTAAGGTCTGTTTGATTTTTAAGATTTATAAGATATAATAATATTTGCTTGGTTTTAGGTTTAATAGAGTTAAGATTGTTATAGTATTATTAATTATAAAAGTAAACAATTTAAATGTTTTTATAATTTGATTTCTATTATAGTGGACAGAAATATATAGAATAATGGTAGGAAGGAAATAATTAAATGAATGCTGTTTTTGGGGGGGAGTTGATTTTGAAGTTTATATATTTCTTTTTCTTTTAATATAAGGGGAAGGAACAATTGTGTTTAGTGATTTTTATAATGTGTTAATGGAATGATTTATAGAAATAATGTGATCTTGGTCTGATATAGTATATGGGATTGATTATGGAAATTGCTGTATATTCTTGTTGAAAGTTGGAAGTCACCTCTTTATGTAATCTTCAAAATTATTTTTTCTTGTGTTTCACACTCTTTTAGTTTTTTTCCCTTTTTTGGTAGTTTTTATCTTTGTTTCAAACTTAATAACATTCTTATTAAAAAAAAGATTTCAGAAAATAAATTTCTAGAGAATTTCATCCCTGCTATAATTTAATGCCTTTATGACCTCTTTGTCAGTATGACTACCTCTCCTGAGCCACATTCCTGGTGTGTGAGGGAGAGGTTCCATCAGGAGGAGAAAAGCAAAGGAAAGTAATGCTGTGCTGTGCTGGAGGGACTATAAACCAATGACATTTAAAAGTGATATGCATAAATTGTTGAAATGTGATATTCACAATAAACGATTAATAGTGCATGAAGCAGCACATTCTCCAGGATGGAGTAGAGACATGGCTCCCTTAAAAGGAAAGTTTTAATCAGCTGTTATCCAAGAGAATCTGTTGATTACATACAAGAGGAAATCCATATATTCCTGAATTTATGATGTGGTTTGCAACTTAAAATATACATTAAATTGCAAATAGTAAGAGAATGCCTTTTCTGGTAGAAAAAAAATGCTTACAAACACTGTTTGGATAAAACTGGAAAGGCATATGTACAAAATTGTATATACCAGGAGAAAGGAATGTGAAACAGTACAAATAGTCATTTTTTTTTCCTTGCCAGATAGAAACTAGTAAAGAAATTGGGGTCTGTTGAGAAAGTCAGAGACAATAGAACTGTTTGTCCTAAGACAGTTAAATACAAATAGATGAAAGCTATCTCAATTAATTGTTACAGTGGTGGACTTAAAAACATGGAATTTAGGAAAATCAATTCTGTCCATTGGTTTGGTTTCTTCTCAGGGCATACAATAGGACAGAAATGAGATTACTATATTCCTCTGGCAAATTTACCCAGAATCGCTGTTTGAACCATTATTGAAAACTAATCTCTTTATCTGCTTGCTCCATTTTTCTCTGAGAAAATGGAGGGCTTAACCTCATTGAAAAGAAACTGATTGGGGAAAATATACATCACAGCACAAACTGTGTCAAAGCATCTTCAGTAGAACCAAGTAGTGCCATGGCATTCCCCTATTTTCAAACTTTTCAAATTCTCCATGACTGAATGAAGGAGCAGGCAGTGGGAGAATATTATTAGAAATTGGAATATAGTAAAGAAAAAGAAAATAAATATATAATGATATTTCCCCTTCATCACAAGTATAAACAATGTTAGTAAATTATCACCTTCTCTTCAAATACAACAAATGGTCTCTTCTTCCCACATCCCATACTTATCTATAAACAAATCCTTAAAGCCCCATCATTTCAGTCCTGATCAGCAAAAGTCCATTAAGGGTTACCAGAGATACCAACATATCTTAACTTTGATCAAATAAACCAACTTTATATTCCTTCCTTTTACTTCTAACAATCTTGATATTTAGTCCTTTCAAATAATGTCCTAGAACTTGATTTCTTTTCATTTTTTTTTTTGTCCTCCTTTTCCCTTCACAAAATTCTTCAAAGCTTTAACAACCCTCTTTATAAATCCAATATAGGAAAATTATCCAAGTCACTCTCTTGGTTTGATATTTGTATATCCCTTTTAATTATTAAGACTTCAGCCAGCTTCTTTTGTATGTCCAATGTAACATCTTTTTCCATATCATTCTTGTAGCCTGTCATTTTTAAATCCACTTTCAGATTAGTCTCCATTTTGTCAGGTAGGACTTCTTCCTCATTTAAACACAGTCTATCTGTAAAGGCAGACACTCTTAAAATTAACTTCTGAGTCCATTGTTCAAAAATATCCTTCAGTAGGTCCAATATTAAAATATTTTGCTTCATTCTGTATTAGTAATTCAAATTTAAGTGTTCTTCTCCTTTAATTGTGATCTTTAGTTCCTTCTGGTTCCCTATAGTGTCCAATGTCTCATTTTATCCTTTTTTTTAGTTTGTATTCATTTTTATCTTTTTAATTGTAATTGTTAATAAAATTACTATATAAAGAAAAGGAAATTGGAATGCAACAATTGCTTATCTCAGCTCTACAGATTTTTAATCTGTACAGATTGGTCTGAATCTTTTCGGTTTATGTTTTAACCAGTTTTCTAATGTTTTTAAAGTCAGAATGGACAGAATGGACCTTCTCTCCGGTACTTTTTCAGGGTGAAAATATGTGTATAGAATTCAAATGTCTCCTCACTAAGCCCACTGTGTTCTAAAAATGAATTTCTCAATGGAAAGGAATTGGACTCCAGAAGAGCTGAAGTTGTGCTGTAGCCAACATGAACAAACCCCTTTAAGGCTCTGAACCATAAGGCATGTTTCCCCATTTGCAAGGTGTGGGGTATTACACAGTGTTTCATTTTAATTATTTGCATTTAGAGATTTAAAACCTGCCATTTGACAACTTCCCAAGGTAGGTTACTACTGACTTTGAAAAGAAAGAAACACTGATTTTTTAAAAAAGAAAACACATTTTCTAACCCTTTGTCCAAAATAAAGGGAATATCAAAGCAAATAAAATTAATCCACAAATCTAAAATAGAGTTGAAAGGAAAGGGAAGGTCATCCTGAATTCATTCTGTATCAGGACTCCAGAGTACACAATGCTTGTACACACCTTGGTTCCCCCATTTGTTTCAAGAGAGGCAATAAATCCACGTGCGCCTCTCTTCCTTTCCACAAGTTTGTCATCTCTGCTGAAAAAATTCTATACACGCCTCTTCAACCATTGCTATTCAGTGCACAGAAACCTTCTAAAAAGAGGTGTGTTCCGGTCATAAGACTAGACTTGGATCATGATTGAACGATTTGACCTATTCACCTCTAAGCGGTTTTGGAAGCTGCTCAATCCAATTGTGCAGAAAATCCAAATTTTAGTTTGAAAATATAAACTTTTGGCTCTTCCACTGGTTATCGTTGACATCAACAAGTGCCTGTAAAACTTTCTCTTTTTTTTTTTTGGGTTTGACTATGGATGAAATTTATATACAGAGTACTTCCTTTATGAAGAATGAAGCCTAAGTGCATGTGATAGACTATGTAATGATTGCCTACTCTAATAGACTCAGACTCACAAGCAGGAACTTAATGATATCTGATTTATTAAAGAATAGTATGCAAATACAGAGAAAGCTGAGAATGAGCAAAAGTGCACCAAATACAAACTAAAAAACCCTTGGCTCAAACATAATCCTTCCCCTCGCCCTGCTGTTGCAAACTCCCCCCCCCCCCAGGTGCTAGTAACCGTTTCTGCTGATGTCCTGGGAAAGGAACCTTGAACACACGAGATAACCCAAACACATTACAATCCAGCTACTAACATATAACAATCCCACAAGATGGAATCCTCCTCCCCTCCCAGACGAAACACGCATCCGCCAAATAACATGCAAAACATTACGATGTACCGGCAACATTGGAATGGTGAACATGACATACCGCCCCCCCAAAAAAAACATTAAGGAGCAGGTTTGAGAGGATAAGCTAGATGAAAGAGGCAAACCAAAAGAGGAGATTGGACATCCCGGGCAAACACCCATTCAGGGTGGGGAAATTGCTTCCAGCGAATAAGGTACTGTAAACAGGACAAGAAGCAACATAACCTTTTACATCACGTCTCAATGTGGGCCACCAAAATTGGCGGCGCACCAGATGCAAGGTTTTGACAAACCCAAAATGACCAGCCACTTTATCATCATGAGACCTAATCAAAATTTCCCTTCGCAAACTGTCAGGGACATAGAGGCGGTTTTGCTTCCAAGCGAAGCCTCTGTCAAATGTAACATTGTCTCTATTCGCCTGCAACCAAGTGTCAGATTTCAGCTCTAGCAGAAACTGTTGTTGCAATTGCGAGGGAATTGGCATCCTTCCCCCAGCCGGTGGAACCGAAGCTGGGGGCAGCTGTGCACGAGTCTGACTGCGTGTGACAGCTTGCAACCCCAATTGGGGTGCTGTCCACACTGTACCCACAACGTCAGGTGCCTGGACCAAATCCTGGGGCAGGCAGGAAAGCGTATCAGCCAGGAAGTTTTTCTTGCCCAGAATGAACTTCAACTTAAAGTCAAAGCGACTGAAAAATTGAGCCCAGCGGATCTGCTTAGGACTGAGCTTACAGGGTGTGTTGAGCGCTTCCAAATTTTTATGGTCAGTCCAAACTTCAAAAGGACATTTAGCCCCCTCTAAGAGGTGGCGCCATGCCTCTAAAGCAGCCTTGACTGCAAAACCTTCTTTCTCCCAAACACGCCATCGCCTTTCTGTCTTGGAAAATTTCTGGGACAGATACACACAGGGCTTCAGGTGGTCATCAGCATTCGCTTGCAGCAAGAGTGCTCCAATTGAGAAATCGGAAGCATCCACTTGAACCACAAAGGGTTTAGTGGGATCAGGGTGTTGAAGAATGGGTTCAGCAGTGAACAGGCTTTTGAGTTTGTCAAAAGCCAACTGGCATTCAGGTGTCCAATTTAGCAATGCCCCCAGGTTCTTCACCTTGCGTGTGTCCCCCAACCACTTCGTATGTAACAAATCAGTGAGAGGCAATGCAATTTCTGCGAACTCCTGGATGATTTGGCAGTAATAGTTGGAACACCCAAGAAAACTTTGGAGCTGCCTGTGGGTATGCGGGCGCTCCCACCCCAAAATAGCTTGAATCTTCACAGGATCCATTTCAATGCCCTTGCCAGAGATCCTGTACCCCAGGTAGTCAAGCTGAGTCTGATGAAATTCACACTTAGAAAGCTTAGCATAGAGCTCAGCCTTTCTCAGTTTGCTAAGCACCTGTTTCACCAAGTGCTCATGTTCCTCCTCCGTTTCAGTATAAATCAAAACATCATCCAAATAGACCAGTACACCCTTGAACAAATGTTCATGTAACACTTCATTGATCAATTGCATGAACATCCCTGGTGCCCCAAAGGCAAAACTTTGTATTGAAAAGAACCCAGAGGACAATTGAAAGCAGTCTTCCATTCATCCCCCTCCCGTATGTGGATGAGGAAATAGGCTTCCCGCAAATCCAGCTTAGAGAAGATTTTCCCCTTAGCCAGATGTGCTAACATGTCTTTTATTAATGGCAGAGGATATTTGTTTAATATCGAGACCACATTTAATCCGCGGTAATCTGTACAAAGTCTCAATGTCCCATACTTCTTCGCTCAAAACAAGACGGGGGCACCCACTGGTGAATTTGCTGGTTCAATAAAACCCCTGGCCAAGTTTTTGTCCACAAACTCCCTCAATGCCGCCAGTTCCTTTTGCGTCATGGCATAGATTTTTGGTTTGGGCAGTTGCGCATCGGGGACCAACTCTATCGCACAGTTAGTTTTCCGATGAGGTGGAAGTTGGTCCGCTTCCTTCTCATCAAACACATCCGCAAAGCTTTGGTATTGCTCCGGCAAGCCCTCCAGTGGGGTGACAGCAAAATGTGGGGTTGCTGCTGCCGCCCTCCCCACTGCAGCCTCCGGAGAGTCTTCCTCCCCAGGGGCTTGATAGAAACCATCCCCAAAAGTCAAAGTCTTGTGCACCCAATTTATATATGGGTTTTGTTGGACCAACCAAGGAATCCCCAGAATGACTAAGGGACCCCCCACAGGCGCCACCACAAATGGCAGCCCCTCACAGTGGCTGCCCATATGCAATGCCACCATGCCCGTGAAATGGGTGACTGGTTTCCCTCCCGCCGTAGAACCATCCAGCTGGGTGAAATCATGGGATGTTGCAGTGGAAAGCTGGGTAACTCCAAAGCAGCCACCATGTCAGGGTTCATCAAGCAACGCGAACACCCTGAATCAATCAATGCCCAAACTTCAACGGTTCTTGTGCGGGAGCCTAACTTCACTTTAACGGTCAGTGTGGGATAGTTGGCACTCACCGAAATATGTTCATGCCCATCCTCCACCACCTGCCCACAGGTGCTCTTTAAAGCAGGTGGCTGGCGTTTCCCGCCGGCTGGAGTAGATCAGGCTCCCCCTCGCCCCCGAAGTAAGGAATCTCCTCCACTTCAGTTTCAGCCATGGCTGCCTTCATTTTCCTGGGTAGAGAGGGAGATTTCCCCACCAGCTTCCCCGAATGATCATCGGTCTTTCCCTTTGGGCACGCTACCGCTCGGTGACCTTCCTTCCCACATCGGAGGCATTGCCCTTTCACATAGCGGCGCTCCCTCTCCTCTTCCCAGGCACATTGACTGGACTTTCCAGTGGGCGCAGCAGTGTGGGAACCCTTGCCGAGCCCAGCATATCTCATCACCTTCCTGTGAGCGAAGGTCTCATGGGCATGCTCAGCCTTCCCTGCCAGCTGTATCCATTCATACAGGGTATCTGGGTCATCCCTGCCAAGCGACCACCTCAGGACCTCCGTATTCAGACCATCCTTAAAAAGTTCTATTAATGTGGATTGGGACCAATCCTCAACCTTCCCAGCCAGAGCCTTAAATTCCAGAGCGTAGTCTGCCACCGATCGTGGCCCCTGGCACAGCTCCCTCAGTGCCTGTTTTGCTCTTTCTTTAGCTAATGGGTCTTCAAAGTGTAGTTTCAACGCCCACAGGAATTCTTCGAACTCCTCCAGCTCAGGGGCATCCGATTGACATAACTGCACATACCAATCGGCAGCCCGCCCTTTGAGCCTAGTGGCAATGGCATTAATCTTGGCTCTTTCTGAACTAAAATACTGCTCCCATTCATCCATATAACTCCTTGCATTGGTAAGGAAGAACAATAGCTTAGTTGGATCTCCATCAAATTTAACAGTAAAGTCCTTAACCCCCACTCTGGGCAGTCCCTTCACCACAGCTGGACAGTCGGGCTTCCTTTTAGCTCCCAGGGATCTCCGCTCTCGAGGAGGGGACCTTGAAATCCTCACCCTTGGCGCTCCTGCTTCCTCTCTGTGCCAGGTCCTACTCCTTTCCTCCAGGGAAGTTGGGGGCAAAGAAGGAGTCGAATGCCTAGTACTAGACTCCTCTCTCCTCCTCTCCCGGGGACCCCAGTCCATGGACATTTTCCGAAACATAAATTCTAGTGACTCCAATTTGGCCTCCACCAGTCTTATATGGTCAGGAGTTTGGGAATCCTCCTTTCCCTCCTGCCTCACCACAGTTGGGGAACTCGGGTATCGCTGCTTCCAAGACGTTTTGGACGTCCCTGGTAGGGATCCCTGTGTTTCATCCCAGGTGATCAGCTCGCCTGGTGACTCACCAGTTGGTTCAGGGGCTCTTTTACCTCCAACCTCTTCTCTTAGGCTGGAGCTCGACCCCTCTCGAACTTCTGAAAGCTCTCGAGGAGGGACTCTCTCCATTCTTATCACTGTGGAGTCGGGTTCCCCCTTGCTTGACTCCTCGCTTTCCGTGGTTTGGGGATTTGGTTTGCTCATCGCTAGCACTTCTCCCTCACAAAATAAATCTGGAAAGGGGCTAATGGAAAATTTTTTGGATTCTCAGCTTTATGTAATGATTGCCTACTCTAATAGTCTCAGACTCACAAGCAGGAACTTGATATCTGATTTATTAAAGAATAGTATGCAAATACAGAGAAAGCTGAGAATGAGCAAAAGCGCGCCAAATACAAACTAAAAAACCCTCGGCTCAAACGTAATCCCTCCCCTCGCCTGCCGTTGCAAACCCCCCCCCCCAGGTGCTGGTAACCGTTTCTGCTGATGTCCTGGGAAAGGAACCTTGAACACACGAGATAACCCAAACACATTACAATCCAGCTGCCAATGTATAACAATCCCACGAGATGGAATCCTCCTCCCCTCCCAGACGAAACACGCATCCGCCAAATGACGTGCAAAATGTTACGATGTACCGGCAACATTGGAACGGTGAACATGACAGACTACAGTAACACAGCAGGTTCTCAGGAAGGAAGGAGCACATTCCAAACAGGGGGGCAGGACAAGAGACCACAAAGTCCTGAACTGGATTGTGGGAAGGGGAAGAGATTTAGCATAGCCACTCCCTAGAATCTCCCATGGTATATCCACTAGGTCAGAGTAATACAGGTCTCATCTGGCAAGATTTGGTCTATCTGGTGTAAGCAAATAAAGAACGGGACTTTGGCTGGTTTGCTCTATGTCATTCTTGGGCTAGGCCAGACAGTACAAGAAGATTGCAGAGTTACTTAATTAATTAATTAATTAATTGTGGGTGCAAATTACAGAATTAGATGAAATTTGCAGATACGTTTGCTTCTTTAGAGAGAGAAAGTGTGCTGAGTTTTAGTTTAATATGTTCCCAGATGTAGTCATGTATATTTATGCAACCTAAACTAGCACTGACAATTTGCCTGTGTGTAGCTAAGGCACCTTTATTTATGCACTGCAGTGTATGTCTGTATTGTTGACATATTTTGACCATCTTTCGATGAGTTGTTATTCCGATGAGATTGGAATAAGATCCAGGAAGTATGTACAAAGAAAAGAATGAGAATACTTAATCCTGAATAATTTTGAAGCACATGTACACAGACCCACTCAAATTCACCCATCTGTGCACACACACAACTCCTCTAGTGCCCTTGTTTATATGAACAATTCCTGAATGGTAGGAAATTACTCTTGCACTCTGCTATCCTGTAATCCTGTTTTATCTCTATGCCATAAAGATTGCAAGAGGGAGAATGATCACTGTTATCAGTCTGATAATAATAGATGTGCCCAGAACCTGCAGTTTGGATCATGACCCTACTGGGTACAAACACCAAGGAGGAATTAATCCACTAAACAGAGTGAATTCCACAAAATGTATTTTAAAGGGATGCCTAATAAGCAGCGAAGTAAATGTGAGAGTTTCTTTGCTAGCTGTATAGATTCAGTTTATGAAGGATATATGAGAAAATATGCAATACACCAAATATCTGGGGGAGGTCATTCAAACTACACCAACGAGGATTCTGCCTAGCATCCGTACAGCTCTTGGATACAGACATTTATTTTGCCATGAATAGATCGGAATATTTGGAGGTGACACTTAGACACTGACGGGGGAAGCAAGGAAGGCAAGTGACAGCACTGAAATGCAAGTACAGAAGGGCTGAATCTGGGTTGTGGTGTCACAACATCCATTTCATTATGTTTGGCGTCATTGCCATTAGGAACAGAAGCTTATCACAGGAGGATAATGCAAACTCATAACAGTAGCATCAACAACTCACAGGTTTCAACAGCATGAACTGCGTAATTCCCAATTCACTCAAACCACTCATTTCTTTCACCCCCTGCCCCTGCCCATTCCACACACACTCCCATTGCTTTCCTACTAAACTGACTGCAATGAAGTAGTACAAGAAACTTACTTAAAATACAATAAGTACAGTTCTATGATGGCTGGGCTACTTCCTCATCTACCAAGTCCATTTCTCATTCCACTGTTGTGTTTCCCCGTTGCTTTTCCCCACTACAAATGCTTTACAATAGCAGTTTGAGACTGCATATGCTCTTCTTCGATCAATGACTCTCATTCAATAATTGCTTATTTATTTGTTAAATTTATACCCAGCCCTTCCATAAAAATGACACTCAGCAATAAGAGCTAATTAAATAATAATAGTAGATGGTCAGTAAAATAAACAGTGCGGCAGTTAAAACTTTATCCCCATCAACACTCCATTATAAGGACCCATAAATGCATAGCTTGATAAAATACAGGAAGGGAGGGAGACATAAAGTGAAGGCTTTTGGTCTTGAACAGTGATTAATGCTTTACAAATTTAGGTATTTATAAATAACATTTATATGGCTGCCCATCTCAAAGAATGTGACTCTGGGCAGCATACAATAAAACCATAAAATAACAATCTTGAAACAAAACGTCACTTAAACATTGTTATTATTAAAAAGGCTAAGCAAGAATGTTAGATATTATGAAAAGTGGAGCCACCTCAGGAGATTACTGTTCCCTTGAGACCCCGTGGCCTGTTGACACAGCCAAGTTTTGAAGGATTTCCAGAAGGATCAGAGGGAAGGGGCCAATCTCACCTCAGGAAGGATGCTGTTCCACAGAATGGGTGCCATAGCAGAAAAGGCCCTTCACCTAGGTCCTGCCAGATGTAACGCCTTAGTAGACAAGACCCGCAGCATACCTCTTCTGCCAGATCTGATGGAACAAGCAGATGTAATTGGGAAGAAGTGGCTCATCAAAGGTATATTTCTTGCCTTCTTTTAGAGATAGCTTACAATACTTTACTAATAAACCTTTTAAGCTAATCCCATTGTCTCAATATTTGCAAATTTTCAGCAGGGGGCAGGGGAGATGAAAGTACTTCAATTATGTCAGATCAGGTGACCTCCAATTTTCCATTTTGAGAGAAAGATATACACCTGTCCTCTAAAGTATACCTAATTCAAGCACTCACTCTATATGTGATTAGAAACATGTGGAGAACCCTTTACTGTCTGCTGCATTCCTATCAACTGGCTCCATCTTCCATCCCACTCACATAAAGCTCATTAGGCAGAGAACCTGCACACGTAGGACATGCAACTAGAAATTGGAAGACCAGAGTAAGAGTAATTTGTTTATATTCCCTGTCAGAGACAGATTTTTGATTTGCAAATTTCTGGGGTGTGTGTGATATATGTATAAATATAAGACTGGACCTGGCATGGACAGATTGCTGTTGAACTTACTTTAAATTGTTTTTGAGATGTCTGAAACAGGTTGTCTCTTTTTAACATTTAAAAAAATATATACAATTTATACAGCAACAAGTACTTTAAAGAGTGCTTGTATTTATGCTGGCATTTCCTGGAATTGCTATGTGATTATGCGGTATTGTGAGATCACTTAGTTATTCCAGGAATTACTGGAGTAGAAGCTTATACAATGAGCCTGGTAATACAGGCCTGGTCCCCACCCCCACCCCAACCCCCACCCAAGAGCACTAAGAAAAAGATAAAAGAGAACACTTAACCAACTTGTAAAGCTTACAAGTTTTTTTTATAAGGTACTTAAATCAGAATAG
The DNA here is from genome assembly GCF_035149785.1 of Candoia aspera. NCBI lineage: Eukaryota > Metazoa > Chordata > Lepidosauria > Squamata > Candoiidae > Candoia > Candoia aspera. Next base: position 180,354,544 of record NC_086153.1, read on the forward strand.
ATTCTTAGTGATAAGGACTAAACTTATGTGAGGTTTGAGTCTGAGTCCGACCCTGAAAACGAAACCTATCTTGAGCAAATAGGGGAAAACGAAACTTATCCAGAGAGATTTGGGGAAAAAGAAACCAGGAGTGACTCAGCAAAGTGGGAGAAATTGCAGATGTTAATTGGACAAACTCCAGAGGGAGATTCGAAGCCTCCAATCAGTGCTCAAGAGAGGAGAGCAGAGAAGCATGTGAAGGAAAAAGCAGCCCAACTGGCTGCTGAAGGAAAACGGCATGAAAAGGAGCTAATAAAAAGGCACGTGCACCAAAAGCAAGCTGCTGGAGACAACTGATCCTTCGAGCTCACAGCCTCTGCGGAAGAGTCCTTACTGGAGTCAGAAGCCTCATCTGTAGCTGTTGCAGAATCAGAGCTAGTTTCTCCTACAGTTGCGGACCTGTTCCCTCTGCACATTGCTCCAATTGAGTCCAGCCTTGCCAATCCAGCAGATCACAGCCTCACATCCAGTTCCAAGCCGAGCCTTGCTGCTCCAGCCAAGTTCGATCCTGTTTCCAGTGCCAAGCCTCGTTTTGTTGCTCCAGCCGAGTCCAGTTGTGTTTCTAGCTCCAAGCCCTGCCTTGCTGCTGCTCCTGTCCAGTCCAGCCTTACTTCCAGTTCCAAGCCTAGTTTTACTGCTATAGCCATGCCCAAACTTGCCTCAATCTCCAAGCCTAGCTTTGATGTTCCAGCCAAGCCCAGCTCCGCTTTGAGTTCCACACCTAGCCTTGCCCTTCCAGTTGAGTCCTGTCTTGCCTCCAGATCCGAACCTTGCCTTGTTGTTCCACCCAAGCCTAGCTCTGCTTCAAGTTCCATGCCTTGCCTTGCCGATCCAGTTGAGTCCTACCTTCCCTCAGGTTCCGGGCCTTGTCTTGTTGATTCAATTGAGCCTTGCCTAGCCTCCATGTCAAGTCTGAGCTTTAACCTCTCAAGTCTCCTCCTTGCCATGTGTAATAGCCATGCTGGGTCTGGCTGCCTCCTTGAAGCCAAATTCTCTGTAGCCAAATTCTGCCTAGCTGTTTTTGCCTTGAACTCCTGCTGATTCTGATCCCGCAGTTTTCCTGTGTTCTCCTCCAATGCCTGGGTGGACTTGATAGATCTGTATTGCCTAAATTATTAAGGACTTCGTTGTTGTAAATAGTTATTTGTAATAAAGGATTTAAAAGTAATTCTGCCTGGCCATCTGATAGTCTGAACAGGACAACTTATTACAAGTTTAATTTTATTTGGTGATTTATATTGAGTTAAACATGGGCCTTGATATTCATTTTTAGCTCAGTTTTAGCAGTGATTCTTAAGCTTGTAATATGATATAATATAAACAATAACAGCCAGTTTGGTGTAGTGTTAAACACATTGGGCTAGAAACTGGGAGGCCATGAGTTCTAGTCCTGCCTTAGCCACAAAGCCAACTGAGTGACTGTGAGCCAATCTCTCCGTCTTAGCCCTAGGAAGGAGGTAGTAGGAAGCCACTTCCCAAACAACTTGCCAAGAAAACTGCAGGGATTTGTCCATGTAATTGTAGGAGTCAAGACTCACTTGACTCACTTCATTTACATACCCTAAATTTTATAAAGAGAACCAGTTTGGTGTAGTGGTTAAAGCACCAGGCTAGAAATTGGGAGACAGTGAGTTCTAGTCCTGTCTCAGGCACCAAGCCAGCAACCAACACAGTGTATAGACCTACTCAGAAAAAGTGGTATATATAGTTGGAATAATCTGGGGAACATTGTAGCTGCCTTTGATAAAGATGAAGGACTCATGGCTGTTGAAGTGATGCAATATTCAATATTCTGTCCTGTACTGACACTCCTCTGGTGAATGTTACCATACCTTGTTTTAATGCTTTCCTATGGATGTTTTCTGTCTATATTATGGATATTATATCCATATTATTTCCTATGGATATTATCTGCCTGTATTACAGTATTATATTTTGCAGTTGAACTTATTCTTCTGCTATGCTTTGCTTAATAAACCCTTTCAGCTTTTATCTCATTTGTCTGTTAATTGATTCCCTGAACCTCCTACCCATGTTTAGTGTGACAATAAGTACAAAACCAGATTTCTTTTCTGAGGAAACTGGAAAAGTCTACCAAACTTGTTCTGTTTAGGATCCATCCTTCTATGAATCTGCTGGAAGCAACAACTCTAAATTCTCTCCCACTAGGATTCATCTTAATCCCAACCTGCTGTGGAATTCATTCTTCCAACACACAAAGGAGAATGCTGTAGAGCCAATGCATTTTAACTGCAGTCTTAAACCATTTAATAGTGAGGTTAAATTGTGAGGTTTCCCTTCCACCATCTCAGGTGATTCGTGGTTCACATTTTTGTTGGACTGTAGTTATTCCATGTGTATCTGTGTACTTCTGCCTGGTTACGTCTTTACCTGCACCACATTTGGAAACTCACAGCCAGGCTGAGCAGAGACACTTGCATCTGTAATTGCCAAGGCAGCAGGTAAACAGTGCCAAAGTGGCAAAGGCAGTGCATTCAAACACAGACAGTATGCTTGCATCTAATAAGCACAGCGGGGGAACAATTGGATTTGAAAGGGAAATTAAATGGGTTGACCTGAGTGCAGAGGCATTTATTGTTCAGCTTGGAATTTTCTGTGCCACAATTATGGGAATGCTTTCTCGTAAACCACCAGTATGAAGGCGCACTAGAATTGTGATTGAGCATCAATTAAAGCAGGGAAGTCACAGTAGGAAATACAAACACTTTTTAGAAAGTCAAACTCAATCAACTTGTACCTTCAAGCTGTTAAATTTTGTTTGCTTTTAATCTCTTGTTTTTTCCTCCTAGCATGTTGCTGGTTTGAAATCTAACTTATCAATCCTAATGCTTGGTGAGAGCACAAAGCAGACAAATTATACGATGATCACAAAGGCAGATAAATTCATCTAGCCTTGTGTGACCCCAAATAAAATCACCACTGGATAAGAATATTGTTTTTACTATTAGTGGAATTCAGACAGACAGACAGATCTTCAACCTACTTTCTGACTAATTCCATCTAACAGATTTAAAGCAAGTATTAGATACATTTGGCATTAAAATATATTCTACATATATTTTAAATTTTCCTGCACAATATGTCACAGTATCTTCCTTAATTTTTCTTAGATATTTTGGAATGTTATGTGCTTCTCTTTTTATCTTAATTGTGCTTTTTTTATTATTTGCTGGTCTATGACCAAATAAAGATTGATTGATTGATTGATTGATTAAAATTTCCTGGAAGTGCATAGATAAAAAGCTTTGATTTTCTCTGGTGTTATGAAAAAGCTTCAGAAAAGAGATGAATTTTGTGGCCTCCCCTGCTAATCTCATTTCCAAGGAAGAGCAGAATTCAGTGATAACTTACTTTTATGGACTGGGCAAATTCAATAATTCACCCATTCCAATTACAAATAATTCACAGGAAAACCCACACTGATTTGCACTCAGTTTAACTGTCGCATTTGATACACAGCGTGGATGCATCTTTCTCTAATATGTGCATAATTGCAATGTTGTATGCAAATTCTGAGCTGAAAAATATTATGAAACAAATGCTAATGGGCTTCTGCTTGTTTTTGCTGAATGGATACTGTTTGGATACATATCATATCTCATGAAAATAAATCCATGGCACGGTTCTCCCTACTCTCAATAAGAGTGTCTCAACATCTGTGGTATTCCTCAAAATCAGCAGTGGTAGTAATAGCCATCATAGTAGTAAAGGTTTTATCACAGTCACAATATGTCCTCTTTATAATCAGGCAGACTTCTGGAGAACAAACAATACAGTAGCTTCAAGTTACAAAGCTGTCACAAGACTGATATCAGCATCCAGCATCTCTAGGTAGCTGAAAGGGCCCCAACCAGTAGGAAGGTTGCACTAAGCACCAAGATCCCTATATCCCCACCATGTCAATTACCTGTGATAAATTAGAACTGAGTGGATAATATGTGGTCTTTGGATCTCTTTCTTTACTACTCCATGGAAACTCCTTTAGTCACAACTGTTGAAAATTGATGTTGAGGCAGGAAACATAGAAACCCTTCAGAGTAAACCTTAAAAAGGAAGGGAGGGAGGGAGGAAGGGAGGGGAGAGGGGAGGGACTTTCCCCAAATCCAGAAAACTGAAAAGTTCCACCTCATCTATTTGCATTAACCCACTCACTGTCACCAGAAGGTAGGCTCTGGGGAAGCTAACTCATTAATGTAAAAGGAAATACAGCAAAGGACATTTTTTTACCAATTACTTCAAGCCATATGAGCAACTTGATCTTGTTTAATTGAAACTGATATGCAAAAGTAAAAAGAGAGAGAGAATGGGAAAAGACAGAGAGAAATCAAGCAAGCCAAGAGGTCATGGAATTAATTCTTTGCAGCATTTCTTAGTCCAGGAGAGGTGGAATATGTCCAAACGAATCATAGCATTTATATAGTCTTATAAACAAATAAGCACTCACACACACTTAGAAAAATGATATAATAGATCTATCTACATGATAGTAGGAATATTTTTGACATTTAAGCCATTGAATGAAAAGGATATCTTTCCTGTCTTTAATGTGATTGTTAACGATTGGCCCTGTAAGCTTCCCAAGACATCAACCCATAGCTGAAAACAGTATGTAGATAATTCAGATCAAAACCAAACCAAAACAAATGATCCTGGGAATGAGCCATGTATGTGAAAGCAGGACAAAAGGGTGTCATTGGTAATTATAAAGATGCATCAGGTCCTTGGTTACTTTTGACAAAGTCGTTTCCATGATTTATGGCAGGTGCTTGTTTATAAACCTATTTCTGCTGAGACATGGTCTTGCTCATTCATCATGCTGCCTGCTTCTCATTATTAGATCAACGTCACTTAAACTGAACTGAATTGCAGAATTTTGCAGCCAGAACATAAGCCATGAATGGCTTCTATCTCATGCCTGTTTATTTATCGATTTGTTTGTTTTGCCCGACCTGGGGAATCAAGGCTTTGTTTGGCCCTTAGTACAGTGCCCCCATCAGTAATACAACAAGCACAAAGCAAAGGAGTCTGTATGTTGGAGGTCACCTACCAGCAGACAACACTTGCTTCAACATTGATTTCTGTTTATTGTCCATGTCTTTTCCTTTTGCTCCTAGGGCTGCAGTGGGTCCCTGATGGCATTACAAGATAGTTCTTTTTAAATTCACAGGCTAAAATTCAATCTATGATTCCTCCCCTTGCCACTATTTTGGGAAAAAGAGACTGCACCGTGACAGATTATAATAAAACCTTGTTTCGTAAAATAAAGGTTTAGATTGACATTCTCATTCTGATTCTAAAAGCTATTGTAGGTTTATATTCTCTTTCAGTGCCCATGGTGTCTTCTTGTTGTCTGAGCAGTGGTGTGCAGCACTTCAAAACAGTTGCTCCCACAAGATCATTTACTGCAAATTAAATTCACATGTGCGCACACACACACACACACACCCAGATACAGACGCATACATACCCATACACTCTATCATCTGTCTGTCTGTCTGTCTGTCTGTCTATCTGTCTAAACAGTGAATCAAACAGTCTGAATGGATTAAATTAAAAAGTCATGCATCAACAAGATTTAGAATTTGAGCAGATTAATAGATTAAAAAGCCTCGGAGACTTAAAAGAAGAAATGTTTGTCTGGTACTGGAGAGATAATACAGTTGGAGCTGGGCTGGCTTCACTGCAGAGGGGATTCAGAGCCAGAGGACTATTAATGAGAAAATCCATTTTGGGACAGTTCCTCACCACACCACAAGAACCGGGGACAGCTAGAGCAAGGAGGTTCTTAGGGGACATGTAGAAATATACAAGGCAAAGCATTCCTTCAGATACTATGGACTTGGGTAAGAAGGGCTTTATTGGTTAATACCAACACCTTGGAATAGGATATGAAGCTATTATTTCCTCCCCTCATTATTTTCTCACAATATTCCTTTGAAATAAGGTAGGCCTGATCCAAAGTCACTCAGTGAGCTATACATCTTGGTTAATGAGCATATTGGCTGTCCCATACGAGAGTTCAATCAGCTTTGTGGCTTAGTATATTTTCAAACCTGCCATTTGGGATTTATGAAAACAGGGGTGACCATGGGGGGAAAGGTTGATGAAAAGATTGCAGCCACAACTGAGCAATCAAATTCTTCCCCTTTTTTGTGTGTGTCATGGTCACTATCTTTACATTTTTGAGCCCCCTTGCAGATGCCCATGTTACCATGATTTCTTACTGATTTACAAGTCCCAGTTTCTATAAACTCCAATGATACCCTGTTCATTTTTGGATAATGTAATGGTTGCCTATTCTAAAACACCATCAGACTCATGAGCAGGAATTCGAAGATATCTGATTTATTAAATAATAGTATGCAGGATCACAGGGAAAGCTGAGAATGATGAAAGCGTGCCAAATTCAAACTAAAAACCCTCGGTGCAAATGAAATCCCTCCCCCGCCCCCCCCGTAGAGTCTTCTCAAGTTCACAATCCCAGGTGCTCCTAATGGTTTCTGATGGTCTGCGGGAAAAGGCCTTGAACAGAGAACATAACCCAAACACATTCCATTGTACTGATTTCACATACAGAGCTTGGTACAAGGTCTCACAGCAGCTCCCTCCCAAACAGAAACGCTCGTCAGCACCATGGCATGTGAAACGTTATGATGTATAAACTACATTGATCATGGGAACGCTGTAAAACCTCAGCTCTGAAAGTTTCGGGCGCATAAAGGCGGTGTTCCACCCACACCAGACCGTTTTCAAAAGAAACAACGTCTTTATTAGCTAGCAACCAAGTGTCAGATTTCAGCACCTGGAGAAAGTCCTTCTGTAACTGACAAGGAACTTGCACCTTCCACTTCCCAGACTGGGCTGGGGGCGGGGTTCCTCACGCTCGGGTCTGGCTCTGAGTGACAGCAACCAAGCCCAGTTGTGGTTCAGTCCCAACCACATCTGCCCCCTGGTCAAAATCCTGAGGTAAATGCAACAAAGCATTGGTCAGAAAGTTTTTCTTTCCTGGGATAAATTTTAACTGGAAGTTAAAGTGACTGACTTCAGCAAAGGATCGTTACTTTGTCGTGGTGCTGGAGCTTGAGCACCTCAGTGATGCCATGAGCTAAACCGTGAAGGGCCACCCAAGATGGGAAGGTCATGACAGAGAGGTCAGACTAAATGCGATCCCTGGGGAAGGTAATGGCAACCCACCCCAGTATTCTTGCTGTGAAAACTAAATGGATCAGTACAAGCAGAGATATGTCAGTATACCATCAGAAGATGAGACCCCCAGGTCGGAAGATGGTCAAAATGCTACTGGGGAGGAACAGAGGATGAGTTCAACTAGCCCCAGATGTGATGACGCAGCTAGCTCAAAGCCGAAAGGATGGCTAGTGGCTGAGAATGCCAGTGGTGAATGGCGAATCCGATGTTCTAAGGATCAGCACACCATTGGAACCTGGAATGTAAGATCTATGAGCCAGGGCAAATTGGATGTGATTATTGGTGAGATGTCAAGATTAAAGATAGACATTCTGGGCGTCAGTGAACTGAAATGGACTGGAATGGGCCACTTCACATCAAATGACCACTAGATCTACTAATGTGGACAAGAGGACCACAGAAGAAATGGAGTAGCCTTCATAATTAATAGTAAAGTGGCTAAAGCAGTGCTTGGATACAATCCAAAAAAACGATAGAATGATCTCTGTTTGAATTCAGGGCAAGCCATCTAACATCACAGTGATCCAAATATATGCCCCAACCACAGATGCTGAAGAAGCTGAAGTAGAGCAGTTCTATGAGGATCTGCAGCACCTACTGGACAACACACCTAAAAGAGAGGTTATTTTCATCACAGGAGATTGGAATGCTAAGGTGGGCAGTCAAATGACACCTGGAATTACAGGTAAGCAAGGCCTGGGAGAACAAAACAAAGCAGGACATAGGCTGATAGAATTTTGCCAAGACAACTCACTCTGCATAACAAATGGTCTCTTCCAACAACCTAAGAGATGGCTTTATACATGGACTTCACCAGATGGACAACACTGAAATCAGATTGACTACATCCTTTGCAGCCAAAGGTGGCAGACATCCATACAGTCGGTAAAAACAAGACCTGGAGCTGACTTTAGTTCCGATCACAAACTAGTTCTTGCACAATTTAGGATCAGACTAAAGAGATTAGGGAAGATCCACAGATGAGCTAGATATGAGCTCACTAATATTTCTAAGGAATATGCAGTGGAGGTGAAGAATAGATTTAAGGGACTGGACTTAGTAGATAGGGTCCCAGAAGAATGATGGACAGAAGTCCGCAACAGTGTTCAGGAGGCAGCAACAAAATACATCCCAAAGAAAGAGAATACCAAGAAGGCAAATGGCTGTCTGCTGAGACACTAGAAGTAGCCCAAGAAAGAAGGAAAGCAAAAGGCAACAGTGATAGGGGGAGATATGCCCAATTAAATGCAAAATTCCAGAGGTTAGCCAGAAGAGATGAGGAATTATTTTTAAACAAGCAATGCGCGGAAGTGGAAGAAGACAATAGAATAGGAAGGACAAGAGACCTCTTCCAGAAAATTAGAAACATTGGAGGTAAATTCCAGGCCAAAATGGGTATGATCAAGAACAAAGATGGCAAGGACCTCACAGAAGAAGAAGAGATCAAGAAAAGGTGGCAAGAATATACAGAAGACCTGTATAGGAAGGATAACAATATTGGGGATAGCTTTGACAGTGTGGTCAGTGAGCTAGAGCCAGACAACCTGAAGAGTGAGGTTGAATGGGCCTTAAGAAGCATTGCTAATAACAAGGCGGCAGGAGACGACAGCATCCCAGCTGAACTGTTCAAAATCTTGCAAGATGATGCTGTCAAGGTAATGCATGCTATATGCCAGCAAATTTGGAAAACACAAGAATGGCCATCAGATTGGAAAAAATCAACTTATATCCCCACACCAAAAAAGGGGAACACTAAAGAATGTTCAAACTATCGAACAGTGGCACTCATTTCACATGCCAGTAAGGTAATGCTCAAGATCCTGCAAGGTAGACTTCAGCAGTTCATGGAGCGAGAATTGCCAGATGTACAAGCTGGGTTTAGAAAAGGCAGAGGAACTAGGGACCAAATTGCCAATATCCGCTGGATAATGGAAAAAGCCAGGGAGTTTCAGAAAAACATCTATTTCTGTTTTATTGACTATTCTAAAGCCTTTGACTGTGTGGACCATAACAACTTGTGGCAAGTTCTTAGCGGTATGGGGATACCAAGTCATCTTGTATGCCTCCTGAAGAATCTGTATAACGACCAAGTAGCAACAGTAAAAACAGACCACGGAACAACGGACTGGTTTAAGATTGGGAAAGGAGTACGGCAGGGCTATATACTCTCACCCTACCTATTCAACTCGTACGCAGAACACATCATGCAACATGCTGGGCTTGAGGAATCCAAGGCTGGAGTTAAAATCGCTGGAAGAAACATTAACAATCTCAGATATGCAGATGATATCACTTTGATGGCTGAAAGCAAAGAGGAACTGAGGAGCCTTATGATGAAGGTGAAAGAAGAAAGTGCAAAAGCTGGCTTGCAGCTAAACCTCAAAAAAACCAAGATTATGGCAACCAGCTTGATTGATAACTGGCAAATAGAGGGAGAAAATGTAGAAGCAGTGAAAGACTTTGTATTCCTAGGTGAGAAGATTACTGCAGATGCTGACTGCAGTCAGGAAATCAGAAGACACTTAATCCTTGGGAGAAGAGCAATGACAAATCTTGATAAAATAGTTAAGAGCAGAGACATCACACTGACAACAAAGGTCCGCATAGTTAAAGCAATGGTGTTCCCTGTAGTAACATATAGCTGGACCATAAGGAAGGCTGAGAGAAGGAAGATCGATGCTTTTGAACTGTGGTGTTGGAGGAAAATTCTGAGAGTGCCTTGGACTGCAAGAAGATCAAACCGGTCCATCCTCCAGGAAATAAAGCCAGACTGCTGACTTGAGGGAATGATATTAAAGGCAAAACTGAAATACTTTGGCCACATAATGAGAAGACAGGACACCCTGGAGAAGATGCTGATGCTAGGGAGAGTGGAGGGCAAAAGGAAGAGGGGCCGACCAAGGGCAAGATGGATGGATGACATTCTAGAGGTGACGGGCTCGTCCCTGGGGGAGCTGGGGGTGTTGACGACTGACAGGAAGTTCTGGCGTGGGCTGGTCCACGAAGTCACGAAGAGTCGGAAGCGACTAAATGAATAAACAACAACAAAGTGAATGAAAAACTGAGCCCAGCGAATTTGTTTAAGGTTGAGACGCCGGGGTGTGTGGAGGGCTTGCAAATTCCTCTGATCGGTCCAAACCTCGAAAGGGCATTTAGCGCTTTCAAGGAGGTGACGCCAGGTTTCCAAAGCAGCTTTTACAGCAAACACCTCCTTTTCCCAAACATGCCAACGGCATTTGGTTTCAGAGCATTTCCTGGACAGATAAGTGCAGGGTTTTAAGTGATTTTCAGAATCCCTCTGTAACAAAATAGCCCCAACTGAGGAGTCAGAAGCATCAACTTGGACCACAAAGGGGCATTCAAGATCAGGGTGCTGTAGAATAGGCTCAGCAGTGAAAAGGGTTTTCGACTTTTCAAATGCTGCCTGGCAATCAGGTGTCCAATTCAGCATGGCCCCAGGGTGTTTTACTTTGCGTGTCTCCCACAAGCCCTTGGTACAGAGTAAATCAGTGAGGGGCAAGGCAATCTCAGCAAACCCCTGTATAAATTGGCGATAATAATTACTGAACCCTAGGAGGCTTTGCAATTGCCTCTGGGTGCGGGGACGTTCCCAACTTAGAATCACCTGAATTTTTGCAGGGTCCATCTCAATACCCTTGTCAGACACCCGATAGCCCAGATAGTCAAGTTGGGTTTTGTGAAATTCACATTTGGAAAGTTTGGCATAGAGTTTGGCATCTCTAAGTTTGCGTAACACCTGTTTGAGGAGGCATTTGTGTTCCTCCTTGGTTTCAGTGTAAATGAGAACATCATCTAAGTAAACCAGGACCCCTTTAAACAAATGATCATGTAAAACTTCATTAATCAACTGCATGAAGACTCTGGGTGCCCCTGCTAACCCAAAAGGGAGGACTTTGTACTGAAATGATCCTAGTGGGCAATTAAAAGCAGTTTTCCACTCATCCCCAGCTTTTATGCGAATGCGGAAATAGGCTTCGCGAAGATCGAGCTTGGAGAAAATCTTGCCCTTTGACAAATGAGCTAACATGTCCTTCATGAGGGGCAGAGGGTACTTGTTGACAATAGAGATGGAATTTAACCCTCGATAGTCCATACAGAGTCGAAGTGTGCCATCTTTCTTTTCCCGGAATAACACAGGGGCCCCAACAGGGGAAGTAGCAGGTTCAATAAATCCCCTTGACAGATTTTTGTCAATGAAGTCCTGTAATGCCTCAAGCTCCTTCTGAGTCATCGGATACATTTTAGGCTTGGGCAATTGAGCATTGGGGACCAACTCTATTGCACAGTCAGTTTTCCAGTGTGTGTGGGGGGGTAGCTGATCTGCTTCCATCTCCCCAAATACGTCTGCAAAGTCTTGGTATTGAACAGGCAAGCCTTCTAAATGTGCCAAGTTAGGGTGTGGCGTGGCGATCGCAGCCCTTCCAACCCCCACACGTGCAACTCTCTCCGCTGTAGGAGCTTGGAAAAACCATCTTTAAAAGTCAGAGTTCTGTGTTCCCAGTTTATATAGGGGCTTCAATAGGTCAACCAGGGGATCCCCAGAATTACCAAGGGATTGCCAACAGGTGCTACAACAAATTTCAAAGTCTCACGGTGGCTACCCATTTGAATTGCCACAGTTCCAGTGAATTGAGTTGCCGCCCCCACCCCCGCAGTTGAACCATCCAACTGTGTGAAGATCAAAGGCTGCTGGAGGGGGAAGCTAGGCAGTTCCAAAGCAGCAACCAGATCAGGGTGAATTAAACACCTGGAACACCCAGAGTCAACTAAAGCCCATACCTCTGTAGTTTTTGTGCGAGAACCCAATTTCACTTTTACTGCTAAAGTGGGACAGTCAGCACTCACCATAGCATCTTCGCACCCATCCTCCTCCACCTGCCCGTAGGTGCTCTTCATGGCAGGTGGCTGGCATTTCCCACCGGCTCCTTAGAGTCATCGTCAGCCTCTCCCGAGAAGTAGATTACTTCCTCCGCATCGGCTGTCCCCTTGGCTGCTGTCATCCGCCATGAGGGGGGAGGGCGATTTGGCCGGCGGCTTCCCCACTCGATCTCCAGCTTTGGCTTTTGGGCAATCAGCTGCTCGGTGGCCCTCCTTTCCACATCAGAGACACTGACCCCTTGCGTAGCACTGATCTCTCTCCTCATCCCAAACTCTATAGCTTGGCCGGGCAGCAGTCATAGCACTTCAGGGTCCCCTCATGGTGGTGGATGGTTTTTCAGATTTTTTAGTTTGCATGAAGGTATGCTGAGCATGCTCAGCCTTGCCTGCCAGACAGATCCAGTCGTACAATGACTCTGGGTCATCTCTACACAACGCCCACTGTAGGACGTCCCGGTTGAGTCCCTCTTTAAACCGTTCTATTAAGGTTGACTGAGACCAGTTGGGGATTTTCCCAGCTGGAGCCTTAAACTCTAGGGCGTAATCAGCTATGGACATTTGGCCCTGGGTAAGATCCTTCAGCACCTTCTTAGCTCTTGCCTTGGCCAGAGGATCCTCAAAATGCAGCTTTAACGCCCACATGAAATCATCGAAATAATCAAGTGCAGGGGAGTCAGCATCACTTAACTGAACATACCAGTCAGCCGCTCGACCCTTCAACTTGGTAGCAAAGGCAGTTATCTTAGCCTCTTCGGAAGGGAAGTATGCTCCAAACTGCCTCATATAACTTTTAGCATTAGTTAAAAAGAAAGATAACTTTGTTGGATCCCCATCAAACGTGACGGAAAAGTCTCTCACCCCCACTCCGATTGGAGTGGAATCGGCAGCCACTTGAGTGGTTGGGCCTCAGGTTACAGTAGCTTTCCCTCTTCGGGGTGGGGACACTGGTGATCGAGCCCCGCTCTGCCGGCGGTCTGGATGGGAGGATGGGGGATGGTTGCAGGAAGCTGGGATCTCCTCCGCACCTCCCCTGCCCCTCCAGTGACAGAGACAGGTTTCTTAGCATGTACTCCATCGATTCTATTTTGGCCTCCATCACTCTTAGTCTTTCAGGGGTTTGAGAGTCCTCCCTCCCTCACGTGTTCGTCTTTCTCTCTGTTGACACTGTAGTAGATTCTTTGTCTGGGGTTAGTTCCAGGATGCCCCCGACATCCCTGGCTGGGGTTCCCCTACTTTATCCAAGGTGATCAGCTCTGTGAGCAATTCGCTGGGGGCCGGTTGCTCTGGGTCTTCCCCATCGTTAGATTCCTCCACCTCAGAATTGGAACTCGATCCATCCCGGGAGTCTGAAGGTTCTGGGGTGAGGTTCAGTTCTCCGCTCTTGACCATCGACTCGGGCATCAAGCTAGCTGTCTCCTCAAGTCCCCCAGTCATGAGCTTGGACTCAGCCATCATTAACTATTTTCCCTTGCAAGAAACTGATCTTGGTAGGAGCTAACGGTACAACTTTGAGGATTCTCAGCTTTATGTAATGGTTGCCTATTCTAAAACACCGTCAGACTCATGAGCAGGAATTCAAAGATATCTGGTTTATTAAAGAATAGTATGCAGGATCACAGAGAAAGCTGAGAATGATGAAAGCACACCAAATTCAAACTAAAAACCCTTGGTGCAAATGAAATCCCCCCCCCCCCATAGAGTCTTCTCAAGTTCACAATCCCAGGTGCTCCTAACGGTTTCTGATGGTCTGTGGGAAAAGGCCTTGAACAGAGAACATAACCCAAACACATTCCATTGTAATGAATTCAGATACAGAGCTTGGTACAAGGTTTCACAGCAGCTCCCTCCCAAACAGAAATGAGCGTCAGCGCCATGGCATGTGAAATGTTACGATGTATAAACTACACTGAAAAAGTGAACATGACAGATAATATGGTAAGTTATGAAGCTAAGTTGGACATAATGGGGAGGGAAGTTAAAGTGGAGGTACATGCTTGTTAACTAAGAATTTAACTTAGCATGTTGTATGAAGTCCTATTAATTTCAATGCTCTGAACTGAGTAATGTTCTGAAAATCTCCATAAAATTTTTTTCCAAATTTCCAACAGTTTGGTTATCATTAATTCTTCTATACTTTACAACCAGCACTCTCATTTTAAACATTAACTAAATCATTCTAACACTACCTATGAATTTTTTTCCCTATAAAATAAATATTTTGCACAAGCTATGCTATTTCATTTTATTAGTGTTTAAAATATTTTATTGCTGGTTTCATTTGCCAGGCTTTTGCTTTATGGATTGCCTTGCTAAAAAGGCAAAAAAACCAATATATGACTCTCTCTCTCCATCCCTCCCCCTCAGTTCCTCTAATAAAAATAGGGAAGGAGAAGGCCATACTGCTTCTATGTGGGAATTTTATTTCTTCTGAAATATCAATGATTATGCATACATTATTCATTTTAAAAATAAATTAACTGAATTGTCTAAGTAATATGATCAAATACACACAAAGACATTGATTTTGCTAGGATGTACAAATGATATATAACTCTCCATAACACCATGAGTTCCATTTGGAGCTCTGTCTTGACTGAAGATATACTGTTTATTTCAATGGACAGTAGCCTTGTACATAGAGAACAGTCTGCACTGCAGTGCTCCATCCACCACTGATATAAAACAGTCAGAGTTATTGATGGGAGACAGAGTTTCTGCACTTGAAGCATAACTGAATTAGAACAACTAGATATATTTTTGCTGGTGTTAAGTGCACAGTCTAAAGTTATAATAGAGATAAAAACTAAAAGCACAAGCACCAGCTCAAACCCAGACTTAATCATACAGTATTCAGAATATACTTCATGACTGGATTTATGTGTTGTGCTAACCCACATCTAATTTTTTTTTAAATTTTTTAAATTATTATTATTATTTGAATCTATTAGCCCCCTAACTCCGCACCACAATGGACAGTGGTGTGTTGAATCAGCCACAACTGAGTTTATTCATACACCATCTTGGGCTGTAACCAAGGTCAGCCAAATCATAGTGGCTAGGTTTAACCATTATATTAAGCTAAACAAACCAACAAGAATAACAGAACACATTATACATAGCACAGTTGCATTAAAATTAAGATGTCTTATGATAATGATAAATTTAAGAATAATGAAGTCATAATCAAATTTAGCTCAGAATAATAAACTCATGTTTTATGTATTTGGAGGTAACTCCCAGGTGGACCTACTTTCTGGTAAGTATCTACAGTGGGATTTTTCAAATTCTATTCTGCAGAAGAATGGGGTCCCATGAGAAGCTAAGGGGGGAAAAATTACTTGACTATAGCCAATTTGTCTATCACTAGAATTTGCCTCTTGATCAGGGGTTCAAGAGATCTATCTATCTATCTATCTATCTATCTATCTATCTATCTATCTATCTATCTATCTATCTATCTATCAATCATCTCTCTCTCTCTCTTTCTCTCTCTCTGTCTCACACACACACACACCAGTTCCACAGCCTGAACCACCTGGTCTGTAATATGTTATTGTTGCTTTTCATCTTCCTGTTTTTGTCAGTTTTCTGGATGCTCTCCTTTGAATATGAATTCAAAAGTGTTACCAGCACACACCCTGCTGCCCACATTTAAGAAATCTATATTCTCCATTCATGCCATGGAGGGGGCAAAGGAGGCAGGGCAAGTGACAAAATGTGTATTGTGACATCATGACAAAGCCTCCATCCCTTACATATGAGTATGCAACTTTACAACACAAGTATGAAAAGGCAGAATTTGCATCATTAGAC
The DNA here is from genome assembly GCF_035149785.1 of Candoia aspera. Lineage (NCBI taxonomy): Eukaryota > Metazoa > Chordata > Lepidosauria > Squamata > Candoiidae > Candoia > Candoia aspera. Next base: position 180,370,522 of record NC_086153.1, read on the forward strand.
CACAACATCATAACACAGGTTTTATTATGTTGGGGTCATCATGGTTAGGAATAGATGCCTGTGGGTGAATCGAGTAGCTGAAGGAGTAGATTGTAGAGGGAGTGGATTTTTATTTATGTTACTATTGGATATGTATGTGCACATTTGTGCTTTTCTGAGTGCTGTAAGCCATTATATCAATGTAAAGAAATAAAAAGAAATAATTTTAGCTGTAGATATTTAATTTATATTTTCCTTATCCCAGATACTTTCTGGAGCTCATCTCAAATGCCACTGTGATCCTTAGACTGAACAAAACTATGAATCCCTGATCTTTAAATTTGCAATCTTAATCATATCTGGACCATGATAATAAACACAATTGCTAAAAAGGGTTTTATTCAGTTTGCCTGAATATACAGGAAGATCTAGCTGGGAAGCTAAACTTAGTTTGCTTTCCTTTTAGATACTCTACTAACATCAACCTGGCGTTGATCAACATCAGATCCCCTTGAAAAGTGATCAGTACCATCAGATTCCAGGAGTTATAAGCTCTCACAATACCCTGGAGTGATGCTATGTGGGATCTACTTGGGATTTTAAATCAAGGGAATGTAAGGAAATGTGCAGTTCAATATTGGTGGTGGTAATCCCTGCTTGGTTCTCATTAAGGAAATGCTACTCCTACAGCATAGCAGAATATTGCTGAGGAGCATTATGCTCCAAGGCATCTCAAGATGAAGCTTCCTTTCTTACTTACTATCATTTAGCAGTGATAGTTTTGTATGAGGGAGAAAATGTTGAGGATAACAAACCACAATTCATAGGATATTTGAGGTAGCCACATATAGGCTTGTCTGCATGATGTGCTTAGCTGGGCCATGTAGTGTGTTAGCTGACTTGGACAATGAAGCCATTGTGTAGGAACTCCATCTCTGTTTTAGTTTTTAGTACATGTGCATACCCCATGGACACATACACATGGCCAGAGAAGAGGGTTGAAAAGGGACTGAGTAGTGTTGATCGTGATCAAGCCACTGCAATTTTTATTTTTGGTTTGTTTGTTTGTTCGTTTGTTTTGCTTTGGCTGAAAAGCTAAGAAAAAATGGGGAGTGTTAACCTTCAACCTCCTTTGTGGTGACCAGGAGGATTTTGGGTGCTCTGCAGTTGACTGGGTTCCTAGAGATCACGCAGTGACAGCACATGTAGAGAAAGCAGTTAAACACAGGAGCAATTAGCTGGGTCAGCAGCATCTCATAATGCGTTATCTCACTTTTACCAATTATATGCTAAGCTACATTTTTATGTAGACTCAACTAATATGCAATCTATGTTAGTGGCTGGAAAAACAGAGTCTTGCAGCACTTAACAAGTGCTACAAGAAATGTATTATATCAACTCTTGTGTAATGTAATTCACTTCAACAAATACAAAAAGTGTTAATCTGAGAAAAATTACAGGTCATCTACCAGATGTACACAGATTATATACATCTAAACATGGGTAGGAGAAATAAGAAAACAGTATAGAGAGACATGAAATGAAGTGACACCCCGTTGATGATTTCCATTCCCCTCAAACTTTGTTATGTATGACCCAAACATTCTTGCTCTGATAAATGCATATATCATTATAAGAATTATTTTTCTGTGCTTAACCCATGGGGAATACTATTAAACCTCTCTGTGAGTTCTTACTTAGCTGTTTTATTATTTCCAATTATATTAACTGTTATGTCTATTTGATTCTCAAAATCATCCAAAGTTGCATAAAACATTTGCCATTTCTCTTGCCATTATCATCTATGGGATAAATTGGATGACTTTGCCAATAGCTACATGTAAGATAAATGTATTACCACCAGGAGGGCTGGAGATGGGTGGAGTTCAGCAGAAGGATGTTGTGAGTTATCACTGATTTCTGGCATGATGGAATCTAGATCAAGCATCTTTTATCTGCTACTCAAAATATACAAACCATGTAATATAGGATGCCCTGTTGTTTCTGGAATCAGTACTCTTATAGAGTGCATGGTTCCATGGACTTCATTCTCGTAATCAAACGCCATTAAGAAAACTCCTGTTTTCATACTGACTTACCATCTCACACACAGAAAACCTTATGCTAACCACCATGAATATGGAGATCCTTTACACAGGACCAAGCATCCCATGGTGCATGGGCCACATGTATACTGGGGTTTTTTTGGTCCCCAGGTTCCCCAAGATCACTGAAATCTGGGAGCAGAATACCAGCTAACAACACTGGACTTTTTCTTTCCTGTTTGCCAGCAAAGAAAGGTGTATTAAGGATCCAATAGGCTTAAAGTGTTTGTTTTAGCTTCAACTCACCCAAAACAATTTAAAAGGCTTGAGCATTCTGGTCTGGCCTTTTAAAGTGTCATCATCATATCACTGCTATGATCCCTACAACCCTTAGCTGAGAAAATATTGATTGAAAAGTGTGTCCTCCTACTTTGAAAATAGCTGCCATCCCTAGTTTTATTTCAGCAGTTTTCATCCACCCTCCCTTGATATACAAGCCACCAGGAATATAATCCCTAGTGCTGCTACAGCACACCTAGATATGCATATTCTTTAATCTGATATGTACATTCACCAAGGTCTGTTAGAGAATATGCTTATTATCCAGGGAAGTACAAAATGAAGTTGAGAGATGTTTATTCCACAAACTCTGTTGAAATGCACATTTATTGATTGATTGATCAATTTAGATCATTTGTAAGGCCACCCATCTCCCCAAAGGGACTCTGGGTGGTGTACAAGGGTTAAACCACAACAGCGATAGTTAGCAAAACCAAACACCGAAGGCCATATACACAATCAAATTCATAAGAATAACATAATCACATTAACCAGCACAGCTTGCCTAACCTCATGCCCAAACACCTGGGGGAATGTATCCCTATGTATATGGATGGAGAAATGTGCAGAATTTTCTCTTCAGCTACATATTATGTGTCCGTTTTCCACGAGGGATAGTGACTATACCCATTAAACATTAGCCATTCAACACTCGTTGCTTGTATGAATATGTATGCACAAGCTGATGAAAAACATAAAACGTGTGATTAAAAAGGGGGGGTGCTTCTAATCTTCCTTCTAGAATGTATCCAGGTTGTAGAACAATAACAGGGGAATTTATGCTTACACGATTTCACTATTTGTAACCCAGGTTCCTGTCAGGTGTTTAAATTGGTTCTTAAATATATAACTTTCACTGTTCCTTAACTGTGACTGTGATAGCAGGCTATCTAACCAAGTTTGCTCTGCATATAAAGAAAGAAACAATACATTGCTGGGGTCGGGAGGGTGCACATTTTGATGGGGCCGTTAATTATCATGATTTGGTTCAGACATCTTGCTAAAAGGGTTCTGGTTCTCTGTTTGCCACGAAACCTGCAAGCTGTATTCAGCAGTGAACATGGATGGGCAGAAAGGTGGGGAAGAAAGAGGCTAAATATGGGAGAATTGTTCTATTAGTGCTGGAACCCCTTATAGACTTGTTGCATGAAACGAAAAAAAAATGAACAAATGATTTGTGGTTTTGATGCTTAGAAAAAGAAATTAGATAATAGAAAAAAGAGAGCTTTTCTTTTTGTAACCATAGAGTAAGAAATATTTTTGTAATCACACTTGTATTTGCTGCAGAGAAAACCAGAAGCTTCTTCTTTCTATTTCTTGTTATCTTTTCTTTTTGCACGTTTGTCTTTTCCTCTTTGTTTTTCTACTCTTCTTTTCTTTACTTTATATTAGTTTTTGTTAGTTTTTATCTTCTTTTTAAAATTTTAAGGATGGATAGATAGATAGATAGATAGATAGATAGATAGATAGATAGATAGATAGATAGATAGATAGAGATATTGTTCTATTAGTTCCAGAACTCTTGTCAGATTTGTGCTGGGAAGTTTTAGGCTTCTACCATGGCACCTTTACATGGTGTGAGAATATATTTAAAAACAAATGGATTTTTGTGGCTGTCCATCCTCAGCCATTTTTGCCTTGTAAATATGATTGTATTGAGGAAACAGAAATACACTGTGGAATCAGTCTATATTCTGTGCACAATTATGCAACCCAAGAGTTGTCCTTCTACGACAACTCAAATGAGTAACAGCACCATTCTTCTTGGCCTTCCATTTCTTTCAATTTGTGAGTTTGTGACAATACTTCATTATTGTCACAATTTATTTATTAGATCCAACATATTCCACTTCCCACTTCCATTTCTATGCTCTTAGCTTTCAGGGCTTTTTTTCCCCCCAGTTTGATTGGGTAGCTTCTGGTTTCTTCTTTATTTGTCTTCTGAAGTCACACCTGTCTCTTTTATAGCTCTCATCAAGTGAAAAGAAGCAAAAAATGTGACTCCTCTTAGTGTTTTAAGTCTGGGACTTCCCAGGCTCCGGCAGCCTGTCATTATTCTCTGAGTGTCTTCAGAGCCTCCACAGGCCCAGGGTGCTCTTAAAGGTGGCAGAGAACAGAATTTCTGTTTTCATTCTTTGCACTGCCCTGCCCAACTCAGAGAGTAATGGAAGGGAGGCAGAACTTACTGATGCTGCTTGCTCCTGGTGGAGGGGCCGGGAAGGCATGAGGGAAGTGATAGAAGAAAGGGGAGATTTGGGGAAAAGTTGGAGAAGAGGGGAAATGCAGGTGGGTCAGAGTAAGCTAACAAAATGAAAAGGGGAAACCCAAAATGAAAGAGAAAAAGTGGGGAGACATTGGGGTGGGGAAATTGTGGGGGCAATGAAAGGGCATATGAAAGAAATTCAGTCTACCTGTGTGCCTCTTATGTGCGTGTCAGAGTTTGTGCTGGTAAAATAATCATGACAGAGCTAGAAGAGTGACTGGGATATGAAAAGTTATAAACAGTTTGATCTTGAATGAGAGAATAACTAGGTTGAAAAGGAAAGCTTGTGTTGGGGTTTATTTCCCCACTTCTGCCCTGTGTTCAATCTCTTGAGCAAGTTATTTTTCTTTTAGCCTTATGAATTCTTATTAATAGGTGTTTCATTGTGGACAATGCCTGTCATGGCAACCATTTTATAACCTAATACTTTCTTATACAGTATGGGCCCTGTTGTGATTAAAGCCATAACATTTTCCCCAAGCTCCAAATATGACCTTTAAATCACAAAATTATGAAACTCTATAGACTCTAATACATTATGTTATACTTACACCTGTACTGTTCGATATAAGCAAACCATGGTTTGCTGTTTTCTTAATATGTACTTCAGATGTTATACTAAGTGCAATTTTTTGACCCAGCAAACCATTCAGTTACATGGGGTAATAATGGAGTTTCCCTTGCTTGTTTTTTCCATGTGTGCCCCAGATCTACTCAAGTGGTTGATGTAGCCACCTGGAACAGGCAGGGGAAGGAAGACTCTGATTCACCAGTATCAATTCTGCTGGCAAATTGACCCAGTTGGATACAACCCAGCATTATTTTTCAAGAGTGCATATGACAGAAAATAGGTGATCCTGTCCCTCTGCTGCAAATTCAATTCACTTCTTACCTTATATCTATTTTTAATACTTACAAAATTTTTGTTATATGAAAAAAAAAGAAGAAAAGAAGAAGTGTGGGGAATTCACCTCACATCTATATTACTCCATATGCTCTGCATGAGCTGCCCTTGAAAAGTGTTCAGAAACCACGGTTAACAGAAAGCTCGACACTCAAACTGCTGTCTGGTATGCATTGTATAGATTGAATAAGGCATGTTTTGAAGGTGCTATAAAGCTCTAAATGGCTGGGGGACATGTATCTAAAAATATTTTCTCACCTATGAACTTGCTTGAATTAAGCATCGGAAACCCTCTGACATCACCCATATCTAAAGAGGTGAAATTGGTAAGGACTTGAGATAGGTGCTGTGGTTGCATATCATTGGTGGAACATTCTATGCACACTATGTCAGTTGGATTCCTCATCTGATGGCTTATAGACACTATATAAGAGACAGAAACATAGAGCTTTATCACTTGCAACATTCCCCGATAGTGTCTGTGCTCCCCAATTAATTTAATTTAATGAACTCTTACCGGATTTTGGAGTGAAAAAGTTGACATCTGATGAGATTTAATAGCAAGAATGCTGATATCCCATGAGATTGGTCATCGTATGAGACTGCCATTATGTTTAAATTTTATTTTTTGGCACCCACAGTATCATAGGATGACACCTGGCACCTGAATACTTGCTGATCCCTGAACCACACTTTTAATCATTAAAGCCATGTTTGACTTTATTGTTGTTCATATAAATGAAAATATTGCATTTTATTCTATTTATGCTTTACATTTCCTTAAGCAGTCAATGATTGGACAGGTTATTGAAAATGTATCACATTTACAGAATAAAATAGATCATGTTTTAGCAGCATTCCTAAACAATAAGTGCACAAAGAAAGAATTTTCTCTATGATTATATTATTTTGTAATCATTCTTCAGTATGATGCATTTATTGTTCCTTTAGGGCCAAAAAAGAATGTGTTTGATTTTTCTATTTGTTGTGACTATGTGCTTGCTTCATAAAATATAACATCAGAGCTCTTTGACAAATACCTGGTATTACAAAGACCAGACTAAGTTTATTGTGTACATTTCAGCATTCTCTGATTTCAGTATTATAGTTATGAATTCATTGCATTTTTAATAAGAAAAGAAGCCAGATCAACCATCCTTAATTAAATCTTCTCATAAAACAAGAAAGACTAGCTTGCTTCACACTATTAGATGAGAATTTAACAATAGAACTGTTAATTTTCCATGATTTATAAGTTCTCCGTGATGTGAAAGCTCTGATCCAAGAATTCAAAGCAGGGTTTATCTGAATCCATGGATGGATGAACTATTCATTCTGTCTAATTTTATATGAGTTTATTGTATGTACACCTCTCAAATTTATAGGAGAAACAGAATGAAAGAGACAAAAATGCTTTATGTTAAGGAAAAGTACTTGGGAACTTCTGTATGTTTATAAAGGCTTCACCAAAATGTTAAGGTGAAGACAAATGCCCTGAAATTTTATGTAACTTCTAATGCAAAAAATGTTATGCAACATTTCTGAAACTCACTAAAAATAATAAAGGTGGGATAAAAATAAAATAAATAATAAAATAAATAAATTGAGGAAATAGATGAAATCAGATGTGGCATTGTCTGATTTGGAAAAGATGATAATGAGCATTTCATAATAAAATCTGGTTACATCCAAAGGGTTTTCAGCATATTTTTAGTCTATTCAAGGGCCAGGACAGTTTTAGAAGGCCTTCTGCCTCTGTGTTTTAGCTTCACCATCAACAGATTTCAACACTTTAATTCTGCAATATCCTTCCATGAATTTGGATACTGCTGTATCTTCTTTCCCACCTTTTACATCACAGTTCTGTTTTTTAATGTTCTTAGTGGAACTACAGTATATAGGGAACATGGTGAGATCAGAAAGCACAATAACATTGGCATTCTTTCATAGATAGAATTACTTACTATACATGAAAAATCTCCTCTAAACTTCCATCATCTTCTGGCTGGACACTCAGCTATTCTACGATTGTCAGCTTTCACATGAAGATTTCTCAGGCTTTATAAGATCATTTTGAAACATTACTTTTTTTGGGTGGGGGAGGACAGGTTTGAAATGAGTCTGTCATAATGTTCCTCCTGCCTAAAAGGAATAATACATCACTCTTCACAGTGTATTCCCATGGAAAGAATAGCAAGGCAAGTAGAGGACACCACTGAAATGCTCATTTTCTTTTGATTGCTTGAAGGCATTTAGAGGCCATTCAATATGGTGAAATATGTTTCTAATAAAGAGCATAATTTTGTTGTTTTAAAAATAAATTAGTAAATACAGTTTAGTAATGGTAATTCCACTATTTTGCTTGGAGATCAGAATCCCAGAAGGGAAAAACTTTCATGGGTTGCTTTTCCATATTCATTTATTTATTGTATGACACATTTAGTTGCCTTCCATTATTAAAAAAATATTTCAAAGTGGGATTAAAATGCATAATACGCACAATAAAACCATTTAACATTCCCATTTAAAAAGAATAGGCAATAGGATGGTAATAAAACAGCAACAGAAATTCAACCAAAATGCTGGGAAAAACAAATACAATTCCAGCTAGCACTTACAGTCCCACCAGCCACAACTGAATAGGTAGAAGTGCCCAACCAGAGTGTCACCATTGATGAGGTCTTATAATGACTTGTTGCCCTGTGAGCCATGCTCTCAGATAGGACCAAGAAAATGGCCCTTTCTGATTGATTTAAACCACAAAGTTGGCTGGCACTGGAGGAAGAGCTCTTTTAAATGATTGGGCCCTATGTAACTTAGGAACAGAAATAAACTTTTTGGTGGTTGAGGGCTTTAAATGGTTTTGATTAAATTTTTGGTGTCCAAGGAATGTACAGAAGTGACATCAGTTAATATGATGCCCCCACGTTTCTAGTAACTACCTCTTTCTATCACATTCCAAAGTATAACTCAGTGGCTAATTTGAAAGAAATCCTGGGGGTCTGACCTAAGGCTTTTATGGGTTACCTGTGGCCTTGGGGCCCCACATCATGCATCTCTGGACTAAATAATTGGTTTCCTCCAAGAGCTTTTGTACTTGAGGGACTACTACTCTCTCTATCATTTAAGAACTTCTGGTTATCATAAGCAGCTGCCTTAGGTTGGGCCTAACTATTTATCCATCTAGCCAAGTATTCTTTATGCTAACTGGCAATAATCCTCCAGAAGAGTCTTTTGCATCACCCACTACCTGATCTTTTAATGGACATCCTAGAAACTGAAGCAAAGATTAACCCCTGAGTTATGGGTCTTCCTGACAAACTTCTGCTCCAGCATTTGGTGACCAACAATGGGTAGCTCAGAACTTTGTGCCAGTCTTCAAGGTAGCCTGTTCCAAATCATCTTGATTCTGGAACTGGGAAAAATGGAGCTCTGCCCTCCTGTATAATCTCTTAATTATGCCTATAACTTTGTTATGAGTATTTGCAGCAATGTTATACCTTGATGAGGGGATGAACACACCAAATTAGTGCAGGTGTTTCTAAATTTCAGTCTTTTGACTGTAGCAAATTTTGCTCAGGCTAGCTTGTATTCTCACATGTCTAATTAGTTGCCAGTGCAATGTGACTGAGCCCCATCTTCCCCATACTTGATCTCTTTGGTGACATTGACTAATGCACTCATTTCCATTTTTGTGGTACACACACAGACACACGCACACATCTATAAGCAGGATGAAAATGTGGAATGCTGCTTATAAGGACAAAGGAAGGAAGAACACAGAGATACAATTTTCAGTTTCACACACAGACACAAATACAGGCTGTTTAATAAACCATTTGCAAGAAAATTAAATAAGTGAAGGAAAAGGACTAAGTAAAAATTAGCTTAATTGAAACTGTGTCTTTAAACACAATAAATAGCTTAGAATATATTTCTATAAAACATTATGTATTATATCTGTATGATATAAATATATTATTATAAAATATATTATTATAATATTAAATATATAGGTATAAACCTAGCTCATTTGCATGTTTTTTTTTAACACAGTGAAAGCTATTTTCCTCTTTGTCTTGCCTTTTCTTGTCATTAGCAGAAGGAAAAAAAAAAATTGTAAATAGACAGAATAAGCAAACAGGGTTAATTAGAGTTTAATGAATAAGATAGTAAAGCTATATGTAACAACTGATAATGTGTTAATATAAGGTTGACTTGTTCCTTAGTAATTGAGATCCCTTTCCTCATCTGCATAGATTGGACTGTGTCCAGTATTGTCTGAGTGGACTTCCTCTGTCTAGATGAGGCCCTCCTTTGCTATACGTCCCCTTCAGTTTCTAAATCTACTCTTAAGGACTTCAATTCTTCCAGAACAGATATTTGGATTACAAAGAGAAATTGTTCCTTTGGTCGCTATTGTTGTGGTAACAGGTAGATTCAGATTGCATTGATTCCATTTTCCTTGGATCTGGTATTCCTTTTGTTTTATTTTATTGGGGAAGTGTAAACATTAATTCCTTGTGGCAAGGTGAGTGAGTGTGAATGAGTGAATGAGTACAATAAGATATGGTGATCTTGTGAATAATGAAATAAAGAAAACCTCTATTAGGGTAACCATGTATACATAAATATCACTTATTCACTATAGGTAATTCTCAGATAGGCATAGGATACTCAGGTAGGCAGATTACTATACTTTAGTTTATATGTGTAATCCATGGTGTTCTTATGGCCTTCTATGTGTCTTTTGTGCCTGGAAGCTTCCTTGAATCCAAATGTCCTAGCCAAAATTCCCATCAGGCCACTTGAGTTGGATAATTTTCAATTTTCAAGGATAATGGGAATTATTCTCCACAACAATTGCCTACTACATGCTATATTCTACTCCACAAGTAGCTTGGAAACAATATTAGGCCATAAGTAGATGTAACATTAAATGGCACTAATGGAGAATTTGCTCTTGAAAGAAAACAGCAGTTTTAGAAGAAAAGAGATTTCCTTAGGTTTAGATAGGTCTAGGATTAGAGTAGATTCCCTCCTAATTTGCTGTAATTCCAAATCATATAAATTCACAGCTGCTAAATCTGACTTTTTAAAAAATAATCTGTATGTTAAACGCAAAGAACTTTGTATCTCATTCAGCCCTTACTGAAAGGGATATATGCTATCACGATGAACATGTATGAACATGAATATAGAAAAGGAATTAAGTGAAAAAGTAAGATTTTTGGTTTTTCATGCCATAAACAGAATATTTTATCTCTATATGCACCTTTCTTGTTGGTTGGTTGGTTGTTTTTGTCTGGGGGAACAATTCCTATGAGCATTTTTAATATCCTTTTTGTTTTCAGACAGTGAAATTTCCAAACAACTCTACTAGCAATTGAAAGTAAGTAAAACAGAAAAGATATCCTTTCTGTATGCTGCTAAATATACCAGAATTATTTTTTAAAAAGCTCTTCATTCTCAGCAAGATACTGTTGCACCAGAATCACAGTTCTTCAGTACCTTCCCTGAAAACAGTCTTTCAGACCTGTTTTAAACCACCTAATGTCAATGAAGGGCTTTCATTTATTTTACTGTATGTTGGTCTGCAAGTATTCTTACTGAAGGTCCTGGGAATATTGCCCAACTTCAATAAACATAAAATGGGAACAAAAACAAAAACTGCCAAATAGAAATGACATAGTCTATGTATAGCTTTTATACAACAGGCAAGGTTGGGACCTGTTTCTCATCTGTGCTATTCCTTTTAAACATTTTTACCACACTGGAAGTGGGGCCAAAGTATTTAATCATACTGCATCTCATAGCAACACAAGGCAAGCAGGAAAGGTGTGAACTTATTGTACGCTTTTATAGCTCTTCTTCATAAAAGAAAAAGCACCTTTATGAGGTACAGTTCTCTAGAGCAGGCTCTGGTAATAAACCTGAAGAGGGAACAATCCAACCATTTTTTTTTTATTGATTTATTACATTTTTCGCCTGCCCTGTCCTTAGAAGCTCAGAGCAAACAATGTTTGAAACAAAATATAAAAATAAAAACATAGAATTATCTTTAAAAAGCACATCATTTCCACCTACCTTTTATATTTTCCACCTATAAAATATAAACATGAAACAGAATTATCTTAAAAGAACATATTATTTCCCCCTGCTCTTCTGTGTTCATGCACTGGTCTAAGTAAACAAAGTTTGGGTGTTGGTTCCTCAAGTTGGACCCTCTTGAGATTTTTTGAGCAACTTTTCTCCATCTGGCATCTTACAGAAGTTTTGGAGTGGAACTATCATTGGCTCCAGCTGGTACAGTTAATGGTATAGTTCATGACAATTGCAAAGTGTTGGAGGGCATCATGTTGCAGAAGGCTGTTCTCAAGGAGCTTTGATGAATGTCATTAAGAATGTTTTCTTCCTTCCCTTTCGACAATGTAACTTCTGGGCAACACATATACAAGTATGTAACACACACATGCATGTGTGGAGGAAAATGTCTGGGATTGACCATTGCAGAGGACTTTTGAGTTTATAATTTTTTCTGTGGACTCTTTTTTCGGGTGGGTGGGGAGTCACCTTACATTCAGGGCCATTTTCATTTTGAATAAATGTAGTCATTGTGGAATCCAGTGGATATTTACCAAAAAATTTACTGATGATAGTTACCAGAATATTCTGTTCCTTTTTTGGCAGGAGACCTTAGAAGAACAGGGACGATGGGCAATTATCAATTTGGGAATAAAGGTGTGACAAATATTATTTTAAACATGATTTTCAGGGATCCAATTTCATTTTCAGTGGGCTGAGATAATTTCTTCCTTTCTTCAAAGACATGTTGGTTGCCTTCTGTCTCTTTCCTGAGTGATTATACTCACTCAAGGGTCTCTCTATGGATAATGTCATAACACTATATAATGAATCAAATTTGACTAGATAATGACATCATTTTGGACAACTGAGAGTGAGAATAAATGAGTAATGCTGAGAAAAACATCTAAGCTATTCTGATATTCAGCTTTAGCTTAGTTCTTTGTGGGATAACTTAAGTAAGGCCTCATGATACCCGAGACTCCTGGGTAAAATCATAGGCGGTCAAAATAATGTTTTTTTCTCTCCTCTTGTGAGAACTATCTTTGACAGCATAATAAAATTCCTGGGGGACCATTTATTCTTCACACATTGAGGGCTTCTTGTCTTCTGATGCATTACTGGAAATACATTTTATACAAGTATGAGTTTTATATCTTTTACTGTTCATAACACTTGTGTTTTGTTACAATAGCTGCTCTTTCCTCTTTTTTTTTTTTTTGACCAATTTATTTCATTTGTTAAGTCGTTACTCTTCAAAGCTGCTTTTAAAATTAATAAAATGATTTTACACTTACTGCTACTTACTCTGGCTTTTTTCTGTTTTTAAAGAACCCTTTCCAACTGGTTTGATTAATCTGGAAAAGCTTTAATAAACGTGGCTCCAAAGGCATTTGCCCTGCATACCTCTATTAAGAGGAGAAGTAGATCAGAGAAAGTACTTGTGCAGTTCATATACTGTGACAGACAGCTGATCTGGGTTTGTGAGCAGAATCTTTATTTATGCAACTGTTAGGCCTGTCTTCAGAACAGTAGGGGGGAAGAAGAACTGCTTTTAAAAGTAATCCAACTCTAAACACTGTAGGGACTGTTGGACATTGAAGTACCAAAAGTTAATTCCTAGTAACAGATTGTTTTTAATTTAGGCACTACATTGTGATGACTGGAACACTTGACTTCCCATTGAATTGCCAACCCAACTCAAAAAAATCTGGGTGGATTACATGTTAAAATTTTAAGCAGCACACACACACACACACACAATAGTAGCAATAAATCAACCCCAAATCAACAATAATACTAAGTCAACAAAGCAATAATCAGTTGGTGTTATTGAAAGACCCAATAGTCATAATCTGTTACATTGTGCTGAAATTATTTCCATGAAATCTTTGTGAATTAAATATATATTAGATTAGTTCAGACTGAATGTTTTCTAATTCTCCTAGACTGAAAGAACATCAGAGTTCGGCAAGGGACCTGGTCTGAGTAAAGGGAAGAGGTAGAAGAGAGAGAAAGAATCAAGGAGGAGGGGAGACTGCTACCCATCAGCTAGTTACGATTGACCATTGATTGTTTCCTGAGGGGCTCTCTTGTAGAAGATGGGGACAGATTGTTAATGGTTTTCCTACTAACAGATTAAGGTGCTATTGTATCTAATCATTTTGGCCGGGTGCAGAGGTTGAATTCAACTGCCCCCTTTTCGAATGTTAATTATTGCACCTGGGGGGAGGAACCTGCCTGGACTTGTTTCAGTTCCTCTTTCTCTTGTCTGCTGGCATGTAGCAAGCCAGGTAGCTCTCAATGAGAGCTAAGTCCTTTAAATATGTTTTTGCTTTTGTTTTTGCTTTCTGTAAATAAATTATTTTTATAGATATGCCTGGCGTGTGTGACTTTTCTGATCTCTCCTGGGCTAAAGGCTTTCCCAGCAATCTGCCAACAGGTTATGGACCCAGTGAGCAGCCCAGTAAAACCCAGAGAGAAAAGAGAGATCAGCTCCACACCTCATGCACAATTTAAAGGCAGGTAGCAAAGACCTGTGAAGATTTTCTTTGGAGCCACCTGGAGATTTTCCAGCAACTGCCAGTCTACAGGACAAAGAACCTAGCTGAGGTGACTTGCAAAAGAAGGAAGAAGCCATGGCTACCTCCCAGCCCTCAGCGATGCCTCTGGAGCGCCTATCAGAGACCAACTATTTGAATTGGGCCCTGAAGATGGAGATGTATCTTCGCAGAGAGAATCTTTGGCTGCCAATTGGTGAGCAAACCCCCCAAAATCCCAGTGCTGAATGGCTTAGACAGGATGAGCGGACTAGAGCCACCATTATCCTGGAAGTTGAGGACAATCAGCTAGTCCACGTGCGAGGCATGCAGTCTGCAAAACAACTTTGGGACACTTTGAGAGACTTATATGTAAAGGCAACAGCAGGGAGTAAAGTTACCCTGACGAAAAAGCTGTACAAAGCCTACCTTGCAGAAGGAGATAGCCTTCCTGAGCACCTGCATTATATTCAGCAGCTGTTTGTTGAGTTGCAGGAGAGAGGAATGGAATTTACACCTCTCACAAAATCATATATCCTCCTGTCCTCACTGAATGAAATGTGGGACATGCTGATTTGTACCCTGGAGACTATGCCTGAAGCAGACCTCACCCCATCGTATGTTACACAGTGCTTACTTGCTGAATGGGAGAAGAGAGAGGAAAGATCCCCCCCCATCTCTTCTGGAAAGCTGCAATACCAGAAAATGAGGGAAAAGAAGGGAAAGGAACCTGAGGCCACAGCGCTAGCCAGCCAGCGATGCTTCACTTGTGGTTCAGCTGGACATTTGCAAAGAGACTGTGCCATGAGACCCAAGAGTAGAAAGACAGAGAAGAAGAACACAAGGGCAACACAGAAGAAGGCTCTTCAGACAACCCAAATTGCACAGGTTGCTGAGAAGGGTAATTCTGATGTATGAGTGTTAGATTCTGGGGCCAATTGTCATTTATGTAATTGTAAAAGCTCTTTTGTGTCACTGTCTAAAACTGAAAGACAAAGTGTATCTTTGGCTGATGGGTCTGTGACCAAAATTATGGGACAAGGTGACTTGTATTTATCCTGCTTAGGAGAAACTGTAAAAGGTGTGTTGTATGTGCCAAATTTACAATCAAACCTTTTATCTGTGGCACAATTGGCTGCAACAGGGTATATCATAACATTTAAGAAAAATGGTTGTGAGATATGAAAAAATGGGAAATTGTGTGCTACTGGTATGTTAAAAGACTCCTTGTACATTGTGCAAAATGCAAGGAAGCCAAGCTGCAAGGCTGCAGTTGGCAACACTCCATATCATGACCAATGTGTATGCCTGATGCACAGATTTGGTCATGCTAATTTCAAGTATATAGCACAAATGCCACAGCTGTGTGCTGACCTAAAGATAAAACCCTGTGACAAATAGTTAGATTGTGTAGTTTGCAAAGAATGCAAAACACTAAAAGCTCCTGTGAGTAAGCACAATGACAGAGTTACAACTAGACCTTTGGAAATTGTACACTCTGACATTATTGGTCCTTTTGCTCCAAGTCTTGGACAAGCAAGGTATGCAATGACCATCATTGATGATTTCTCAAGATACACATTTATCTACATCTTAAAACATAAAGATGAGGCATTTGAGAAATTTAAAAGTTTTGTGACATGGGCAAATGGAAAATTCCCTAGGCCTGTATCTGCACTCCAATGTGATAGAGGAGGAGAATACCTTTCTCACAAATTCAGAAGGTTCCTAGTGGAAAAGGGGATAGAACAAATTCTTTCTAACCCTTACACCCCTCAGCAAAATGGTGTTGCTGAAAGAAAGGGCAGAACCTTGCAAAATGCGATGGAATGCATGCTAAAAGATTCTTATTTATCTTTTAAGTATTGGGGAGAGGCCATATCTACTGCTTGTTATGTACAAAACAGATTGTATAACTCTGTGATTCAGGACACTCCATTCCATTTGTTTTATGGTGTGAAACCAAAGGTAAACCATCTTAGAGTGTTTGGTAGCACTGCATGGGTTCATATTCCAAAACAACAGAGAAGGAAAGGAGGCCCCACAACAAAGAAAGCCATCTTTGTTGGCTATGAACAAAGCCAGAGGAGCTACAGGTTAATAATGGGAGAGAAATTAATAATTAGCAAAAGCACTTCTTTTGCTGAACAAAACTGGGGGAGATTAAATTCTAGCTCTCCAGTTGATCTGACCACCACAAGAGAACAGCAAGGACTTGCTGATGGTGATCTTTTGCCTGATGAGGACATTAAACCAAAAAAGCAAACTGAAGATCTGTCTGATGAGACAGATGCTTCTCAGGAAAGTGATAGGAGTCAAAATTTAAGCCCTGTATTACCTCACAAATCTCAGAGAAGTAATAAAGGTGTTCCTCCATCACGTTTTCAGGCTGAAACAGTAAAGGCTTTTCACATATTCACGGAACCTGAGTCTTTAGAACAAGTGAATGCTTTACCACCTGAGATTGCACAAAATTGGCATTCTGCCATGCAACAGGAATTAGCATCCTTGAAAGAAAATACAACATGGAAACTGGTAAATCTACCTCCCAATGAACACTGTCTGGGTTGTAGGTGGGTTTTCAAACTGAAAAGGGATGCTGATGGCAAAATCCAAAAATATAAAGCAAGGTTGGTTGCAAAAGGGTTCACTCAAAGGAAAGATTTAGATTTTGACAAGACTTTTGCACCAGTTACTAAAGGTGAATCAATTAGATTACTGTTAAAAGTTGCTGCACTGAAAGGAATGTCAGTTAACCACTATGACATTCAGACTGCATTTCTCTATGGTGATTTAGACCACAGATTATACATGCAGCAACCCCCTGGCTATGAAAAAGGGGAGAATCTAGTCTGTGAACTGCAGAAGTCAATCTATGGGTTAAAACAAGCTGCTAGATCCTGGAACCAAAAAGTAGATGAAAAACTGCAGAATTTTGGTTTTGAAAAAGGAAAAGCAGATCCATGTGTATATATGAAGAAGGACAAACAAGGCTGTATGTATCTGTGCATTTATGTTGATGATTTGCTGCTGTTCACATCAACAGAAAAACAAAGGCTTGATTTTGAAGCCTGCATGAAAAGCCATTTCACATTAAAAAGCCTTGGAATTATAACAACCTAGGTTTGGAAAAACACAGGAAGAAGGATGGTAGCTTTCTGTTAAACCAAAGGGGAGATAATGGTAAAATAATGTGAATGGAAAGACATACAAAGTTGTCAAAGAAGATTGGTTTGCATCTTAATCTATAGTATAAAAAGGGGAGTGTTAATGGTTTTCCTACTAACAGATTAAGGTGCTATTGTATCTAATCATTTTGGCCGGGTGCAGAGGTTGAATTCAACTGCCCCCTTTTCGAATGTTAATTATTGCACCTGGGGGGAGGAACCTGCCCGGACTTGTTTCAGTTCCTCTTTCTCTTGTCTGCCAGCATGTAGCAAGCCAGGTAGCTCTCAATGAGAGCTAAGTCCTTTAAATATGTTTTTGCTTTTGTTTTTGCTTTCTGTAAATAAATTATTTTTATAGATATGCCTGGTGTGTGTGACTTTTCTGATCTCTCCTGGGCTAAAGGCTTTCCCAGCAATCTGCCAACACAGATGTGTTCCAAGTAGCTTTAGAAGACAGGAACAATGAGGTTAAATTACAAGGATTCAGATTTTGGTTGGACATCAAGAAAACATTCCTAATAGAAAGAGCTGTTCAACAATGGAACAGAGTTCCTTAGTAATTGGTAAAGTCTTCTTCATGGGAGGAATTTAACCAGAGGCTGTAGGACCATCAATCAGGGATGTTTCAGTAGTGGATTCCTGCATGAAGCAGTGGGCTGAAGTCAACAAGTTTCCTTCCAATCTATGATTGTTTTCCTGAGTGGGTTTGATTAAAGATTGCCTCCTTCATATATATAACTCTCATAATCTGTGACCACTGACCGTATTGATGAGTTCACAAGAATTCAGATTCTCTATTTCCAAACTTGGAAATGTTTATAGTTTTGATGTAGCAAATGCCCAATTCTCTCTAGCTAGTTTTAGCAAACAAATGGATCATCAAACAAATCAACCCAGCATTCTCACTCAAGGCACAAATGACCAGGCTCAAATTATTCTACTTTGGACAGTTGAAAACAATTTGATGGCACATAATCAATCAGTTTTAGCATTTAGCAGAAGCCATGATATTGCACATCCTCTAGTCAACTCCTTTGTTTCACTTTGTCATTTACCCTACTGTGTATCTTCTCTCTATTGCGATTGTTCACGTGAACACAACTTGTTTTTAAGGCTAAAGGCCATACTTGTTCTTTGAATGCTAGAGGCTGCACCTGAAAAAAGTTGGTGGGTTGAGGATGATAAGTAGGTGGGGCCAGGCAAAAGCAAATATTGTTTTAATTTATTTGACATCAAATTAATACAATGTGATTACTTCCCATGTACTTAATTATTTTCTGCCTAATTACAAAGTGCAGTTTGGTGGCAAATTTTGGAGAGTTCTGGCATGCAGCCCTAGGGCCTCAAAGCATACCTCCACTGGTGAAAACACTAGAGATAGGCAGAATGAGAGGTTATCATGCCATTTTCTTTATAGTGCTGGTGCAAAAGCCAACAACACTGAACAACACAGTCTTAAAGCTCCCTGCATTTGAAACATTTTGTGTAGTGGACTAAGCAGGTACAAACTAGAATTGCTTTAATATTGCATGGAATAAAGGAAATTACTGGTCCGTAACCCACTCATCTGCATTAGCAAGGTTGACTCTGGAAACAATCAAAATAAAATCGGACAGCTTTTATTTTTGCTCAGGCTGGTACAGAGCTCTGTAATTGCACCATTTGAATGGTTTGGTTTCAATTAAATTGTAAAAAAAAATATAGCATTAAGTATCTGCCATTTACTGTACTTGAGTGAATACAGCTTACACAATCTGGACTAACACCCATTAGTGGTCTTCTTTGTACAGAGCCTCAGTGATTAAATCATTGTATGTATTATTAGACAATATCCGGTGAGCATGCTCATCATGGCTATTAGAAACCTTGATGGGATTTTAAACAATTAGAAGCATCAACAGATTTTATGGATAGTTAAGATTTCTAAAGCCAGAAATGGTTTTCAAATAGGTTAAAAATGCTTGTAATGTCACTATATTTTCCCCCTAATGTTCCACTTCATCCTTGGTTCATTAGCATTGATACCAATTACACCCACTTTGAGTCATTAGATTTCAGCTTCCACAGCCTTGTCTTCTCACCACTGCCCATTAATCTAAGCTTATACAATCTTCCCAGCCTACAGCTTCCCTCTATCTCCTTTCCCTGCAGGGAAAATCTTTTTCAATAACCACTTTTCAAGTTGACATGTGAAACTGTTCATCGTTGCAGAAAATGTCTTGTTGCTGAGGATTTGGTTTTCCAAAATGGTGGAGACACTTTCAAAAAAAGGTGAGATTCCTCACCAATATCTGTTTTAAAATATCCTCCTAGTCCTACCTCAAACAAGGAGAGGTGGGAGGGGGGAAAAAAATCCCCTCCCATCTCCCCCACTCTAAATATATTGAGATTTACAACTTCAAGAATCCATAGCTACTGTCATGAGTAAGGATGGCGAGCAGGGGGCTCTCACCCAGACTGTCAAGCGCATGCGTAGCACTGAGGAACTGTTCAGCCATTCAAAGAGACACAGATCGGGACCGCCTTAACCTTTGGGGTTTATATGGCTGGGTTTTCCCACGCTTTCTCAGTTTGTTAGGATTCTTGTTAAGTACTACTAATAAATATTAGAGACCAAGTCCTCGCCTCAGTGTGTTTCCTGGTAATCAGGACAGCTACCACAGCAATACTGGCCAGAGAAACGGACAAATGTCATTTCAGCACAGCTGGATCATGACATATTAGTGAAGGCTATCTCACAATAATGTACTAGACTACACTGAAATACATTTAGGGCCATGCTAGTTTTAGATTTGGATTTGGTTTCCATTATGCCCCAGCCAGCACATCCTTCAAGGAGAAGATAAAGTATGCAAATATTTTTGAATTCTTTACGTGCTGCAAAGAGAAAAGTTAACAACATCAGGGCATTGCAGTGGAACCCTAGTGTCTAAAGATTGTGCCCACTGATCCCAGCTTTAAGATTAGAGAAATTGTAGCCTTCCAAACGTTCTTGCAATCTAGTTCTCATCAGGTCTAATCAGCATAGCTAATGATTATGGACTATGGGAATTCTCATTGGGTTACACTCAGTCTACACCATATGATTCTGTGGTTATATAATCCATAGTTTCCTGGTGTATTTTCTTTTATGGTTCCTTACAGACTTGGGGATTTGTCATACTGAAAACCCAGATGATGGCTGGCCTAAAGTAGCACCTAATAAGAGGTCCTTGAACTGATATGGTGGGTAGCTTTTTCTCCCAAGAAATCTGTAGAGATTGAGAATATGTCATTGTCAACCTGTATAGAGTGTGCCATGGAATCAGCTTGCAAATTCTGAATAGCTACATAGTACAATTCTATGGACATAATATTGCTTCAGGTTGCAGGTGGGGAAGATATTTGTAAATGCAATCACTCTTCTATTTACAAGAATCTCTAATGAGTAATCAACACATTGGTAATCATGTTTCTCTTCATCCTCCTGAACTTCACATGGAACTGAGAAATCATCCACTGTCTATCCAACATCAGTAACTTTGCCCTGGCTCCAAGTATCGCACTGTCTGCTGATTGATCTGGGCTTGTCTCTAACTTCTCATCTTAAAAGGGATATTGAGAAGGCACCCAACTGCTCCATACTGCCTGGGCAGCTAGGTGGCAAAGTGATAAGCTTCTCTTTCATAATCCAGGCTGCCAATTGAATAGCCACCCCTTTGCACCTGCCAGGATAGTCCTTGCTTAACTCCCTCTCTAGATGCACTAAACCTGCCAACTATACTACATTATTACATTTTAAATCAACCTGAATCACTCTGTAAGCACCATGCATAGATAGCTACGACACAGAGGACAAAGGAAAGAAGGATGCTATGATCTGCATCCCAAATACTAACTGTGCTCAGCATAACTGGCAATTGGAGAGAATGGGTTAGGTGAGTGTGGCTTTAAGAAATACTTTAAGAAGCGTCTGAGGCTTCTTCTAAGGCACAATATGAATGTTGGGAGCAAATGGTGGATTCAGTCACATAAGAATGTTGTCTACTAATAAAATGGCTGCTCTTGAGGGCATTGCTAGTCACAAAACTCCATTTATCAGAAGGCAAGACCAGTCCCCCAGAAGCTCTCTACTGTTCTAAAGAGACTTTTGTGCAGCCCACAGGCATCTCTGTAAGTACATATTAATATTAAAAACTGGTGCTTTACTTGGCTTAAATTAAGAGTCTTTTTTAAAGACTGGGAGGTCTAGGAAGCCTGGTCTGAGTTTTCTGATGCCCACCTCTGCCTCCTATTGGCTGTTGGTAGCTTCTGACTGCAGAACAGTCCTTCATATAAATTTCCTAACAGGCTAGAGCACTATTCCAAAAGATCAAAGAACATAGCACTGCACACACAATTACATAATTGTTATTGAAATGATATAATAACATTTGGAGGATAAATTGTTTCAGACTGGAATGGAGGGCTTTGGCTGAAATTGCAGCAATTCATTTCAGATGATTACTGTTCAGCTAATTTGTGATCCAGCTCACTGGTAGACTACCAGAGAAAGGTAGATTTAATGCTGATATAGTAATTCTTTGCCAAGTGACAGAAATGTGCTTCCCTCATTTTTATAGATACTCTTCACTCTCCTTTACAGTCCTTAGTACTGTGAAAGTTTTAATAAAGAAAGTAGTCTCAGTAAATTGAATAAATACTAAAAAGAAGAAAGTTATGTCAAATTGGAAGTTAATCAGTTTAGACTTCAAGCAGTTTAGCACATACAGTAGTTAGTGGCAGGAATCAAGAATAATATTCCAGAGAGGAAAATCAGTTTCAATTAATATCAAAAAATATTATGTTGGGTGACATGAATGGGTGGCAGGGAAAAAGATAAGAGAAGAAACAAGAATAAAAGTAGAATGACTGCAGAGACTACAGAGATTATCAATCCTGAATGAAAAAGATGACAGAGTAATCTTCCACTGGAATGAGAAGAAAAGGGATATGTATGGAAGCTGCTTGGAATAGAATAAAAATAATTATAGTAAAGAGTGCCACAAAAGTGTGTGGAGTTATACTAATGGAAGTATTAAAAAACAAAACCCTGCTTGATTGAATGATGAAGTGAAAGAGACTGTGAATGTGAATTAGGAGATGTATCTGTATCTGTATATACTGAATATACAGTATTCATTGCTGCAAAGAAATTACAGTGAGATAATAAAAAATAAAAGTAATGAAATATGTTGGAATCGAACTGAAATGAAGAAATGCTAAAAATAAATTATATATTAGTATGGAAATAGAGCTGAAAAAATACTAAAACTGTTGGTACCAAGGGGAAGGGGAATGATGAAAAGAAAGTCATAAATGCTGTGAGAGTGTTGAAAAACTGTAAGGCTGCAGAAGCAGATGGTATAATTGGAGAAAACTCAAAATATCAATGTGGTTTGCTTAGGAAATGACTGTACAACTTATTTAACATTAACGTGTGTGTGAAAATTGCATCTGTGCTTAACAATGGGAAGAATGATGTTATTGTTCCCCTATTCAAAGAGAAAAAAATGTTACACACAAAGTTGGCTGAGAACACAAATGATCTGCAGTGAGTGTTAAGGGCTATGATGGTATAGAAAACATGGATCTGACAATTAATTATGTTTGATAGAGGGAAGTGGAGTGAACGACTGCATACTATGAATAAATGGTGACAAACGAGAGCAAATAAATGGCCTTGTATAGACTGCTTGCTAAACTTGATGAAGATGAGGAAAATGTAAGAGGTACAAATACTGATAGAAAGGTAATGGACAGTATGTAATCTGTTATGAAGAAGAAGTAACGTTTGTCACTTGATTGTATAGAAACTGGGTATGTTAGGAGAAACATAAAACTTCAGTGTAGTGGGAACTGAATACTTAGGAAGTATGTGTGGTAAAATAATAAAGTGATAGGGTCAAGATAACTGGATGCTACATGAGTGGGTACTAAATACAAAAAGGGAGAGATCAGGGTGAAAGAAATAAATGGAGGTGATTTGGTTATAGAGACCAAAACTAAAATCAGCTTTGCAATTTGCAAGTTCTCTCTCTCTCTCTCTCTGAAAGTAACTTGAACCCTTATTCTCTGGCTGCTTACAGGTTTCTGTCAGATTTCTCTTGGTGACATTTGGTTGACATTTTGAGTTTCTGTTAAGTTTGGAGGTGGGAGAGGGTGCTACCACTGGGGTAGCTTTTTCTGTTATACAATTCTCCGTCGCTCTGAAGTCTGCCTGGTAGACCTTACATTTGCCAGTGTAAAAAAATGCCGTAGGAGTATTTCCTTCATGATGCTTCCCCATGGGATTTAATGAAATGTGGGAAGCCAAGGACACTGCAGATCACTGGAGAGATGATTATACAAGGAAAGGCTACACACACACACACACACCACCCATGGAATTATCTCCTTTGGAATAATTTCTAAATCAATTTATTTTTCCTCAAATTGAATGACAACTACTAGAAAAATACACAGGATAAATGTAGGGCTGGGACTGATTTGTAGGGATCTGCGCATCTTAAGCCCCCCACCTCACAGTGAGATGCTAGGTCCTACCCTTCCTGTTCATCTACTGTGCTCTGGAACAACAACATAATGAGAAAGAGAAAAGAATGCATACCCTTGGAGCTCCAAAATCTAGGAAGAAGTTCAATGGAAGAAAACTTTGCAATCATCCTAGCACTCTGTAATGTGGGGACTGTTAATTGTTTCTCATTTACAGAATGACTTGCCTATCATTTTTGCACTACATATCAAACCTTTCATTTGTATCATAAAGCTTGTGGTAATGTCTTCCCATCATCTTGTTTCAATGACAGAAATGAACTATAAGAGGAAATACATTTTCTGTGTCTTGGGAAGGGAAAACGAGAAGCTTTACTGTTCCATTAGAACGGCAGATAAATTAGTACAGTAATTTTAGAGGGGAACTATGCAGTGGAGTACAAGGGCATTTCTTATAAGGCAGTTCTAAATAACTAGCCATTCCATCTCCCTTTCTAAAGCTCATTTACAATGCATCTGAGATTAATCTGGATACTCTGACAGTTTTCAGACCTATTTGGTCATCAGAATGCTTTAAGCATAGACATGTTTACATGTTTGCAGGTCTACAGAGCTCACAGAGAATTGCCAGCTACTCAATACTCAAGGTAACAATTATGGAGGAGGAGGATGAGGAGGAGATGCCTGTTAGCCAACAAACATTCATTTGTTAGTCAGTAAATGAATGCCTCATCCAGACCGTCAGGTCCATACCTTTTCTGCTAGCATTTCCTTGTTTCTGTGCTTATCAAGACTCCTAATGCTGATATACCGGCAATTCTGTATTTGGACCCCTTTTCATAACCATGCCAGTATGCTGTTAAGATGGAATCCCAAGGCATGAAAAGTAGGGCAAACCAAGCATCCACCCCAGTGAGATAACAGGCCATGCCTTTAACTATAATTGGCTTAAGTATAATGCTATTTCTAAAGAAGAATTCTTTTATTTTCTTTGAAATACCTTGAAACAACATTTACCTAACCACTGAAACAATATCATGGGAACAAGGATATATTGAACTTCCTTACAATTGCAACATCATGTGATGAGCAGACAGCTCATCTCATCTAAGTACTGGAATAACACTATTTTACAGATCATACCCTTGACAGAAAGAATGAAAACTAATATAGTATAATGTTTGAGCTGTAAATTTAACCAAACCTGCAAATTTAACCTCAACATATTGCCATATTTGTCACTTGCAAATTCTTATTTGTTCAATGCAAAGGTACAGGGTAAAAGT
Organism: Candoia aspera; assembly: GCF_035149785.1. Taxonomy (NCBI): domain Eukaryota; kingdom Metazoa; phylum Chordata; class Lepidosauria; order Squamata; family Candoiidae; genus Candoia; species Candoia aspera. The sequence continues at coordinate 180,395,642 of NC_086153.1, forward strand.
AGAAGTTAATATTGAAATGTTGTTAAAATGACATTTAAAGTACATTATGGGATGCAATCTGACCAGTGGAAATACTGAGGCAGTTTAAGAAAAGACTACTATGCTTTTAACAGAGCACATTTTCAATCTATGGAGTAATTCCTGTGAATTGATAAATTCAGAATGGGCCAAATGTTTTATTTGCATGAGGGAAAGTCTTAATTGCAACCTCTTTAATTCAGTTGTTTTCCTCTCAGTAGGGTTTAATTAGTTTTCACTTTGTTTTCAAAGGAGCAAAACAGTTACAGGTGAAGCAAGCCCTCACACCAATCCCTCAGGATTTATTTAAGCTACCTGAATGAAGATACACTTGATTTTAGCTAAAATCAAACAATGAAATACTCCATCTGCTTCTTACACTGGCCCCATGTATCTTCTTCCAACCCATCAATTGTTAATTAAATTCATACTAGCAAATGGAAGCAAACTGGACATATTTGTGAAAAGGAACTAAAAAAGGATGTGAATTGACCTAACAGGTGATACTGGAAGCAATAATGTACAGTGTAATCAACATGTAAAATGTGTATATGCATGTTTAAAACAAAACAACAAACCACAACTGCATTAAAATGAGTAGGGAAGTAGGCTCTCCAAAGTATGTTGGCATATTCTTGGAGGGTGAAGCCTGTGTGAGCCTACCTGAGAGCAAGGATCTGACCTGGGCAATGATTAGTGCAGCAGGCTTTATGGCTATAGTAGGAAATATAACTTACTTACAGGAAATAATTATAGGGCAAGAAAGTGTAGTACCTAGCTGGAAAAGAGTCAAAAGTGTGTGTGTTCTATGCACGTGTGGCTGGTAGAAGGTAGAAGGAAGTGACCTATGATTAGCAATCTCTAAAAAGAGCAGGCAGAGTGGGACACAGAGTAAATCATTAACTTTCTATCTATACTCGTCTGTCAGTAGGTCATGAGATGCTGAAGGGGCAATACCACTGGATTTGGACCTCCAACATACACAACTACCAGAATCCCTCCCCATTAGCAGTGCTGGCTAAAGTTATTGGAAGCTGTAGTTTAGCAATACCTGGAAGGCCACAGGTCCCCATCCTTGTCTCAAGATAGCAAATATCAAATATTAAAATATCAAAGAAATTGCCGGGAAAACAAAATAGTCCATGCCAATGTCCTATTGTTGTTGTTTATTCGTTTAGTCGCTTCCGACTCTTCGTGACTTCATGGACCAGCCCATGCCAGAGCTTCCTGTCGGTCGTCAACACCCCCAGCTCCCCCAGGGATGAGTCCGTCACCTCTAGAATATCATCCATCCATCTTGCCCTTGGTCGGCCCCTCTTCCTTTTGCCTTCCACTCTCCCTAGCATCAGCATCTTCTCCAGGATGTCCTGTCTTCTCATTATGTGGCCAAAGTATTTCAGTTTTGCCTTTAATATCATTCCCTCAAGTCAGCAGTCTGGCTTTATTTCCTGGAGGATGGACTGGTTTGATCTTCTTGCAGTGCAAGGCACTCTCAGAATTTTCCTCCAACACCACAGTTCAAAAGCATCGATCTTCCTTCGCTCAGCCTTCCTTATGGTCCAGCTCTCGCAGCCATATGTTACTACAGGGAACACCATTGCTTTAACTATGCGGGCCTTTGTTGTCAGTGTGATGTCTCTGCTCTTAACTATGTTATCGAGATTTGTCATTGCTCTTCTTCCAAGGATTAAGCGTCTTCTGATTTCCTGACTGCAGTCAGCATCTGCAGTAATCTTTGCACCTAGGAATACAAAGTCTTTCACTGCTTCTACATTTTCTCCCTCTATTTGCCAGTTATCAATCAAGCTGGTTGCCATAATCTTGGTTTTTTTGAGGTTTAGCTGCAAACCAGCTTTTGCACTTTCTTCTTTCACCTTCATCATAAGGCTCCTCAGTTCCTCTTCACTTTCAGCCATCAAAGTGGTATCATCTGCATATCTGAGATTGTTAATGTTTATTCCAGAGATTTTAACTCCAGCCTTGGATTCCTCAAGGCCAGCTTGTCGCATGATGTATTCTGCATACAAGTTGAATAGGTAGGGTGAGAGTATACAGCCCTGCTGTACTCCTTTCCCAATCTTAAACCAGTCCGTTGTTCCATGGTCTGTTCTTACCGATGCTACTTGGTCGTTATACAGATTCTTCAGGAGGCATACAAGATGACTTGGTATCCCCATACCACTAAGAACTTGCCACAATTAGTTATGGTCCACACAGTCAAAGGCTTTAGAATAGTCAATAAAACAGAAATAGATGTTTTTCTGAAACTCCCTGGCTTTTTCCATTATCCAGCGGATATTGGCAATTTGGTCTCTAGCTCCTCTGCCTTTCCTAAACCCAGCTTGTACATCTGGCAATTCTCGCTCCATGAACTGCTGAAGTCTACCTTGCAGGATCTTGAGCATTACCTTACTGGCATGTGAAATGAGTGCCACTGTTCGATAGTTTGAACATTCTTTAGTGTTCCCCTTTTTTGGTATGGGGATATAAGTTGATTTTTTCCAATCTGATGGCCATTCTTGTGTTTTCCAAATTTGCTGGCATATAGCATGCATTACCTTGACAGCATCATCTTGCAAGATTTTGAACAGTTCAGCTGGGATGCCGTCGTCTCCTGTTGCCTTGTTATTAGCAATGCTTCTTAAGGCCCACTCAACCTCACTCTTCAGGATGTCTGGCTCTAGCTCACCGACCACACCGTCAAAGCTATCCCTGATATTGTTATCCTTCCTATACAGGTCTTCTGTATATTCTTGCCACCTTTTCTTGATCTCTTCTTCTTCTGTGAGGTCCTTGCCATCTTTGTTCTTGATCATACCCATTTTTGCCTGGAATTTACCTCCAATGTTTCTAATTTTCTGGAAGAGGTCTCTTGTCCTTCCTATTCTATTGTCTTCTTCCACTTCTGCGCATTGCTTGTTTAAAAATAATTCCTTATCTTTTCTGGCTAACCTCTGGAATTTTGCATTTAATTGGGCATATGTCCCCCTATCACTGTTGCCTTTTGCTTTCCTTCTTTCTTGGGCTACTTCTAGTGTCTCAGCAGACAGCCATTTTGCCTTCTTGGTTTTCTCTTTCTTTGGGATGTATTTTGTTGCCGCCTCCTGAACAATGCTGCCAACTTCTGTCCAGAGTTCTTCCAGGACCCTATCTACTAAGTCCAGTCCCTTAAATCGATTCTTCACCTCCACTGCATATGCCTTAGGAATATTAGTGAGTTCATATCTAGCTGATCTGTGGGTCTTCCCTAATCTTTTTAGTCTGATCCTAAATTGTGCAAGAAGAAGTTCGTGATCGGAACTACAGTCAGCTCCAGGCCTTGTTTTTACCGACTGTACAGATGTCCGCCACCTTTGGCTGCAAAGGATGTAATCAATCTGATTTTGGTGTTGTCCATCTGGTGAAGTCTATGTATAAAGCCGTCTCTTAGGTTGTTGGAAGAGAGTGTTTGTTATGCAGAGTGAATTGTCTTGGCAAAATTCTATCAGCTTATGTCCTGCTTTGTTTTGTTCTCCCAGGCCATACTTACCTGTAATTCGAGGTGTCATTTGACTGCCCACCTTAGCATTCCAGTCTCCTGTGATGAAAATAACATCTCTTTTAGGCGTGTTGTCCAGTAGGTGCTGCAGATCCTCATAGAACTGCTCTACTTCAGCTTCTTCAGCATTTGTGGTTGGGGCGTATATTTGGATCACTGTGATTTTAGATGGCTTGCCCTGAATTTGAATTGAGATCATTCTGTCGTTTTTGGGGTTGTATCCAAGCACTGCTTTAGCCACTTTACTATTAATTATGAAGGCTACTCCATTTCTTCTGTGATCCTCTTGTCCACAGTAGTAGATCTGGTGGTCATTTGATGTGAAGTGGCCCATTCCAGTCCATTTCAGTTCACTGACGCCCAAAATGTCTATCTTTAATCTTGACATCTCACCAATAACCACATCCAATTTGCCCTGGCTCATAGATCTTACATTCCAGGTTCCGATGGTGTGTTGATGCTTAGAACATCGGATTCGCCGTTCACCACCAGCACCGTCGGCCGCTAGCCGTCCTTCCGGCTTTGAGCTAGCTGCGTCATCACGTCTGGGGCTAGTTGAGCTCATCCTCTGTTCCTCCCCAGTAGCATTTTGGCCATCTTCCGACCTGGGGGTCTCATCTTCCGATGGTATACCGACATATCTCTGGTTGTACTGATCCATTTAGTTTTCACGGCAAGAATACTGAGGTGGGTTGCCATTACCTTCCCCAGGGATCGCATTTAGTCTGACCTCTCTGTCATGACCTTCCCGTCTTGGGTGGCCCTTCACGGTTTAGCTCATGGCATCATTGAGGTGCTCAAGCTCCAGCACCACGACAAGGTAACGATCCTTTGCTGAAGCCAATGTCCTATACATTTGGATATTATCTGGCTTTGTTTTGGAAATGCATTCATCATCCACACCCTGTCACCCAAAGAATACTCTGAAGAAATTCTTCTCTAAACTATTTTACTTATTGCTCATTTGGCTAATTAGAGAAATTGCTGAAATACGAAACAAAATTAAATATGGACATTTAGTGTCTGAGTTTCAGTATTGAAGTGGTGAATAAAAAATGAGTTTGAAATGGGAGAGCTCGTATGCCTACTGAAATTGCACTCAGTCATGGCAGAGCCTTTTTCCACCCTGGCACACCTCTTCTCCCCAAACCTGTGGAAGCTACATGTCAGAAATCAGAACTTGTTTTAAAAATTCAGAGGTGTATGATGCTTATTTTGTGGCACCTCCAAACTGGAGGGCCTCAGACCACCCAGCCTTAGTTGAACTATTGTATAACTAGCCTGGGAAGTTAAAAAATCCCCTGCAAAGCAGTGTGATTCCAATTAGCATATTCATCTCAATATCCATAATCTGCACAAATACTTGGGCAGTATTTTTGTCATGGGGGAAAAAAAAATCTAGACTATTCCATGAAATTTGAAGAGTACATTCAAGGCAATTCAAAGCATGAAGGTATGGAGAAAACCTATTTTCACTGGAATGTTGGGAACAATGTGGGCGGATAAGTCTTAACGCAATAAACATCATATGGTTTGGAAATTACTACAGTTGCCTGAGGTGGGAAATTTCCTGGCCTACATCTCTGCCTGGGTTTCAACCACTTCAGAGCTTCTAAGCACCAGAGATAAAAGAAGCTTCATAAACCTCAGTGGAAGTTTTCCATTGGGGGCTGGATGGTGGCCTGTAAGAGATGGTTTACTGCTTCCTACAGGGAGTAGGGGGCTGGACTAGATGGCCTAAAAAGATCCATCCATCTTGAAATATGAAATCCTAACAGGAGGACTGTATGAACTTCTTCCTGAAAAATATGAATCATGTGCTTCTCTCTCTCTCTCTCTCTCTCTCTCTCTCTCTCTCTCTCTCTCTCTCTCTGTGTGTGTGTGTGTGTGTGTGTGTGTATTAGTACCTGAATACAATGCAGCCTGAGAGAAATAAGTTGGTATAATGGTAATGGTTTACCTGGCATGAAGGAAGCCCAGAAGTATATGGAAACTATTCTAAGAAAGTTATTTCATAGTCATTTCTTCTGTGCTTTTAATTGGAATAAAACATCTCCAAACACACGCACAAGCCAGAAAGAGCATGCAAATACAAACCTAGCAAAACTGTCAAATTTCCAGAAAGAGCACTATGGAAAAAGGAGAATTAAACAAGGAGATTTGCCCTAGGGGGATGATTAGGAGCCATTAAAATAATGCATCACCTTGAAATATTTGAAGGAGAGCAGTGACTGAATTACAAAGGAGGAAAAAAAAACTAAATAAATAGACTAATGGGAAAAAAAATCCACTAAAGCAAACACTCCTCATCTCCTTAAGTTGTCCTTTCCAGGGCACGACTTGGAACCATCCCAGTAGGTTTGACGGCATTCCCATAACATAAAATACAATCAAGAAATAAATTGGAGCTTGCCATGAAGTATCTTCCGCATGCATGTGTGCCTAGCTGGCGCTTCAGCAGCCTATATGTCAATCTGCTCCAAAAGTGGCAAGAGAGGGAAAATTAGTCTGTCAACTTTGACAGGCATCAGCTACAGTTTTCACGCGCAGTGGGGGAAGGAAAAGCAAGAAAATTACAGGAAACTCAACTTGCTCTGCACATGCATAATATGTTTTTCTCCCCTCCCTCATTAAAACTTGCCTCCCGTTATTCTAAAGTAAGCCCTTCATATATGTAGCTGGAAACTGGCCTGCTACCTTTCTTTCTTAGATGAGCTGCTTATATTATTTACTAATAAAACAGAGTTTTTTTTCCTACCTTTAGATTAACATAAGATTGCATTTGATTATTTGCATATACCATTATGCCATAAATAATTACACAGAGTTAGCACTGCCTCAATATTTATGGGCATTCTCACCTCACCTTACCAACCAACACATAGATCAATACACAAATGAAGTACAGACATAGGGGATTAGAAAGTAAATAAACCCAATGCAAGGTTGATTGAGCATACTAAGCAGCAGTGCAATGCATTGTCTCCCTTGTTTGGCCAATTTCATCTCATTGGGACTATCCAGTTACTTTTTAAAATCTATTTGGGAAACAGCAAATTGCAATATGCCCACCTAAGCAGCAGTAGTTGTTTGAAAGCTAGCTTTCCATTTCCTAGTCTCGAGATTTGCTTCAGGTCAGGCTCAAGGGAAAGAGCTTGAAAATAGAACAAACTAGGTCACAATGAAGTTTTCAGAAAAGGAAGGGTGCTTTATGCTGAGAAGCCTACATATGAAGTATTGGTTTTTCACAGGGCTCTTTCCAGACCATTTTCCAAACCCATGGAGGTTGAGTGTGGTTAAGTCCACTCCTGCTTTTGCCCTCCAGATGTTCCCTGGAAACTGCTGGGCCAAGAGAAGGGAGGAAATGAGGTGAAGCATTGCTACAGCAGCATTTTTCACTCCTTCAGCTTTTGCTCTGGGTTTGACTAATCTCACAATGTCATCTATTTTGGTTGTCAAGTTGTAATGGTATGTGGGAATGACCATGGGACTCCAGGAAAAGAGATGCTGCCTAGGGAATGGTCAGATAAGAGGGAGCATAGCCCTCAACTGCATAGTGGGTGGAGCAAGAGGCTCAGGAGGAACTCTCCCTAAGTTCTCGGGCTGTAAAGATGATGGCGGGAGAATTGTACTTTCAGATTTGCAAGATTCTCTTAATGTAGCCTTACAATAAAATAGAAGTAGCTCATCGGGTCATGTTTCCTGTCTAGTCCACTTGGGAAGGCTGACATCAATCCATTTGTTTCTAACCCTGCTTGGTTTATTGGAAATTCTAGCAAAGCTCTTATTTTCCTTCTGGTCTCTGCATTGCTCTAGAACTTGTAGGAAGTCCATTATCCATCATTGGGATCTCTTGGCTCACTTTGCTTCTTGGCTCCTCGACCAAAGGTAAGTCTATAGGAATGGCTCTGTTTCATCTCAGTGAGGTGATTTGTGTCAAGGAGCTCATGCTATTTACCTTATCAAAGTGAAGCGATGATGCAATATGCCTTGTTCAGATGGTTCAAAGGGCTTCAGGGTCCCCTCCAGCACTTCTCCCAGCAGTGGAAGAGGCTTCTACTGTTCATACAGTGCCTCTTTTGGACCTTCATATAGGGCAAAAAGTATTGCATTGAGGCAAACTACACTCATGCTTTTCCTGTCTATGCTAATTAATAGTTGGTCAAGTCCAATTGAGTCAGATGACACAGATCCCAAGCAGGATGCACACACATCAATATCATGGGAAAGTGCTATCCTTAAAAAAGTGTGTTGTCTTTGTTACAAAAGAAAGACTAGCTATTGCTTTCTTATTTACATTCAGATTTTTCTCTTTTATCCATGCTATCCATTCACCCAGATGGCTTTGTGCATAAGGCAGGACTAGGCAGCATTTCAAGGTGATGCATTATTTTAATGGCTCCTAATCATTCCCCAAGGGCAAATCTCCTTGCTAAATTCTCCTTTAATTGTGGTCTCCCAGTTTCTGGTCTTTAAAAAGTACATCAAACTGGCTGTCAATCTTCCTTTAACTTTCTTTAATTAACTGACTTTATTTTTATGGCTGGTTGGTCTCTGCTGTCATCTGACTCAATTGGACTTGACCATCCTGGTATCTGGAACAACTGCTGTTGTTGCTTGATAGCATCATGAGTAGACCTCTTCTAATGCCAGCAGTGATCATCACTGGCTTAGGGTCTGTGATGATAGCACTTTGGCATTGCCTCCTCTGATTTTGGGTACCTGGTGGATCTGACCCTTTCTTACTTGTGCTTTCTTTGGTCCTCTCTGGCTTAAACCTTTCTAGTGTGTGCTCTGGATTGACCTTTTATTTCATACCTCTTGTCATTGCCACTGCCAAGCTTTTTGGCCCTAATCCTTCTCTCCTAGTCTCTTAGGACCCAAATATTTTGCTTTTTCCTTGTCTTCTCTCTTTCTCCTGCTATGCTTCTTCCAGCTCTGCTGCCCCCTCCTGCCTCCCTGGGACAGCTACACTATAAGGATAAGTCAGTCATTGTGCTTCTGACTCCTGATAGGAAAACATCAAACTTTACAAGTGTGCCATGTTCAGTATGGCATCCCATCAATGCTAATGATAAGAAATCTTTCCCAAGTGGAGGAACACAACATTTGGAAAGTTTTTATTTTTAAGTTGGAGTGGGACATTTCTACATAACTTAGGCTTTTTGCTGGAAAATTTGGAAGCCCCCCCTCCACTATCTTTGTTTTAAAAGAGGTACTGTGCAAGGGAATACCTCAAATATTTATTGCAGTACAACACTGGAAGATATACTGTTCAAATTAGCAAGGATTAATATCCTTTAAAAAGTCTATCACCTCTGTTGTTTTTATTCTACTTTGCCAGAAAATGAAGCAACTGCAGGCATTTTGATGCTTCTCCATTTTATAACCTATGGACAAATCTTTTTTCTTTTTTGTTGTTGTTGTTGTTTTAACAAATATAAAATTTCTCTATCTATCTATCTCTATCTCTATCTCTATCTATCTCTCTAATCTATCTTTGCACAGAAATGCTTCTGAACCTTTTGCATTTGATAGCTATGAGTCTGATACAACTATTGATTTTTGTATCTCTGTCTCCCTTTCCTCTTCCTACATACTGTAGGTTGTTAGCTGAACATGGTATGGGGCAGAACGTATATTGAAAGAAGCACCACACATGGACTAGCAACCATATAGGCTGCAAATATTGGGTAATGATGATCTAGAGTATGGTAAATTTCTCTTATTCATTTGAAGGACTTTGACACTGTATATAATGTGGATTTATCCTAGTGCCTCATTTAATTCTAGAAAGCAAAGCCAGAAAAACAATTGGAATTACAGGCACCCTACCCTAGCTGAAAAATATATTTTCCCTCATTGGCCAACATATCAGCCCTGTTATTTATCACCGCATTATTGGCATCATCAAGATAATTGTTTCCAACTTTCATGCCTGCATTCTTGAAAGATCTCTTCTCAAAGTTGTTTCTGTATAATTCAGACTGTGCTTGTGAAATGCAGAGCCAGATGTCAGATGAACACTGCTGTCAAAAGAAAGAGAAAAGAAAGAAAGAAAGAAAGGAAGAAAGGGAGGGAGGGAGGGAGAGAGAGGGAGAGAGAAAGGAAGTCAGGCAGGCAGGCAGGCAGGCAGGCATCCCTAAAATGTAAAAATGCTCAGCAAGTTCCATTGCAGTTTCTGCAAGCAGGCTGCTCTTTTCATCAAAAAGAAAGTTGTCATATTGTCCCTGGGCTTTTTTCCAAGACCAGATGGATTCTGCCTTGAGGGAATGGAAGAACCTGCCACTAGAGAACTTGCCCCATCCTTTCTGGCTGCTTGAAAGGCCAGGTTGTATGCTTTTCTTCCCCCAAACAGTTTGCACTCTGTCATCACCTATTTCCATACTGGCGCTCAGAAATCCAGGCGGTCTGGGCAGATAGAGGCATATGCTACCTGGTACTTTCAACTTATTGTGTCATGTCAGGACTGCATCCTCCATAATGAGTCAAACTCTTTTGCTTCCCCCACATTGACAGGGATGGATACCTGAAAGACAGCAAGAAGCTTCACCCAGTAATTCCAGCAAGCAGGACCCAGCAGCCCAACAAATATTTCCCCTCTGCTCAGCAAACTATGCATCCACTCAGGTACGCTTCAACCTGAAAGAGGTCATTGCACAGTGCTCATTAATGTGCAGTTGGAGCAGGGTAGAAAAGAAAGAAAAAAAGAATTCACAGTAATGAGACAGAAGGATCCTCCAATAAACAAGGATAAAAGGAAACCCAAATGAAGTAAACAGTGGGGTAATGGCTGCTACAAAATATGTTATTTTGTGAATAGGAAACCCCATTCCTATCATAACAAGCTTTGCTTAAATGGTTATTTATTACAGTTATTTTTACTCTTTCTTCCAGATCAACAATACTACCATGATGACTTACACTCATGTGTGGGTGGCTGGGAGGGTGTATACATGCACACACACATATCCCTATACCCATCCACAACAACACACACACAGAGTTTTCCTACAGGGTAGTTGGTGGTAATGGCCCTGTTCAGGAGTGATGGAGAGAAATACAGATTATCTGGCTTCTGAAATGGTCATCACATGCATTCCAGCCTCTTGTTTTATGGCATCTAGATGATTAAAATTCACATGTTATGATGGCAAGATCAATAATTAAGCAAGGCAGCAATGGTTTTTATGTTCTGTACAATAGTGATAATCTTGATTTTAATCTCCTTACCGACCCACAGCTACAGGTAGCTATAGCTTCTGGGTACATTTCTAAGGAAGCTTAAGATAAAAGATATGAGCTAGATTCAGAGGGTAATTGCTCACAGAGTGAAAGCTAACATTGTACGAAATGGGCACCTTTGTCTCTACATGCCACTTGTGCTCTAGAGGCAATGGATCTTATCACAGTGAGATCCTTCATACCAGGGGAACAATGAATTGTGCCTCAATGCTGCACCAAAGTGTGCAGAAGCTACTTTGACAAGCAAGTGAAATTGTATGGGCATTCTGCTTTACTAGATGGAAGCAGAGTACCACAGTGCTTCACAGAACAGCCTTGAAGGACGCTTGGGTCCAAATGAAGAGTCCCTTTGAGACTTTGCCCAGTCCTAGTGAAAACCCATAGCAATTCTACGGGCAAATCCATATGCAAGGAGGGGGTGAGACTGAGAATTGAGGATGATCCTGGTGGCCCTTACTCCCAATGATCAACCAGGGTGTGTTTGCCATTTCTTGCACTAAACTAACCTGCATCCTAGAGCTGTGCAAAGAACAAGCTGGAACATGAGGGTGCTTGTCAGCCCACCATGTTTCATAGTCATGCATACACTTGTAAATAAGTGTTAGTGATGTAACAGCAACCAACAACAAAATGTATGAACTTCTGCAGACAAGGCTTTCTGTTGTACATCCAGACTTGGAAAAAAGACTGAAGATACAGCAAGAATTGCTCAGTGAAGGTTGGGATTTACCATGGTTGATATGTTTACATATTGCTGGAAGAATAAAAAGTGATCTCAAGAAAGAAGGGAGGGACCTTGAGAAAGATGTGAGAATTTGAAACAAGATCATCTAGTAAGGACAGAGATATAGATAGATAGATAGATAGATAGATAGATAGATAGATAGATAGATAGATAGATAGATAGATAGATAGAGATAGCCATTCAATCATGCCTATCCGAGTCTCAGAGACTGCCTGGACAAGCCCCTGCAGTTTTCTTGGCAAGATTTTGGAAGTGGTTTGCCAATGCCTCCTTCCTAGGGCTGAGAGAGAGTGACTGGCCCAAGGTCACCCAGCTGGCTTCATGCCTAAGGCAGGACTAGAACTCATAGTCTCCCAGTTTCTAGCCTGGTGCCTTAACCACTACACCAAACTGGCTTTCTAGTAGGAGATAGATAGATAGATAGATAGATAGATAGATAGATAGATAGACAGACAGACAGACAGACAGACAGACAGACAGACAGATGACAGAGATGGAACAAATTAAAAATAGCATGACAAAGTAGATGCAAAATATCAAAGAAGTAATCATAGTAGAACAATGTTGGAAAAAATAATAAAATGTACTATAATTTCAGGGAACTGAAACCACAAATATATTTATTAGGAATAATTCCAGAAAACATAAACGAAAAGTATCACAATTTACTAAAATACCTGTGGACAGCTGTAGGAACAAATATGGCACAATACTGGAAAAGTGAAACTTTGCCAGTGATACAGGATTGGGAGACCAAATTGGAGAATGTGCAGCAATAGCAAAATTTACAGTATATATTCATAATAGAAGCCTAACTAAATTCAAGCAGGAATGGCTCCATTATAGACCACACATTATGTAGAAGGGCAAATTCAGATATATGGAATTAAGAGACCAATAAAAAAATGATAGATGAAATTATTTAAACGGATACTAGCTGTAACCTCCAATATTTAACATTCAAAAAACAGTACAAATATTTAGGTAGTGATTAGTGGTTGAGGAAATTAATGGAAAGGAATGGGAGAATGTGTTAGCAAAAACTTTTTTTTAAGTGTTTTTACTTACGTTTTATTAGTAGTTTATCTTCTACTTTGCTTTTTGTATATTTATTCTTGTGTGATTTCTGTTTAAATAATCTGTCAAAGTTTATGGAATAAAAAAGTTAAAAACATTTAAAAAAGGCTTTCTGTTGTTATTAGCACTTCCTGCAACCTCTTAAACAGTGAGGGCTTTTCAAAATAAGCTTTCCTTAGTGCTAGCTGAAGAAGTCTGCAATATGAAGTCTTTATAATTATTTTTTGCATACATAGGATTTGATCAAAACTTCTTTAAGCATTTAACTCCTTTTTTCAAGACTGGAACAGTTTTTTTTTTCTTTTTTTAAATACGCTTTCCTTCAAAAGAAACTTTTCTATTAAGGCAACCCTTCATTTATTTTTCCCCACTACATGAAAAGTGTGTTTATTTTTGATTTAACCCAAGGCTGTTCATCAAAATCCAATCTCTTTTATTGTACATTAAATGTGGGGAGCCTCTGACTTTCTAGATTTGCTGAACTACAGCCTCTAGCATCCCCAACTCATGATAAGAGAAGCAACAGCTCACAGGTACCCTAAGCCTCCTTTTCTTTCTCTTTTGATATATATTCACACACACACTCCCAACATATATTATCTTTAATCACAATGTATGTTTACCAAAAACAGCACATCTTTTGTAGAAGACAAATGCTTCTATTTCATTGTCATATTTCATTCACTTCTGTATCTGGATGACTCAAGGATATGGCTAAAGATTTAAGGCACTTTTTCCTATTCATGCTTGGTAGAAAAACAGCTTTAAAAACTTTCCAAGGATAGTCTCAAGGGCAGGAAGCTAAAGGCAAATTAAATATATATATATATATATATGTGAGAGGGGGAAATATTGTGCTTTTTGAATACTGAATGTTGCCATTATTGTTTCACTATTCTTCCATCAATATTTTAGAAGAAAGGAGAAAGGAAAATTACAGCAGAGTGTTGCCCATGGAGCCAGAAAAACTTAAGGTCAAGCTATTCAGCCAAATCGTTTTATGGGGAGTAACAGCTAGAAGGCCTATGGATCGGCCAAAGGGACAGTCAAGTGTATCTTGGATCTGCATCAGTCCATTTTCATCAGCTTTGTAAACTGAGATAGGCAATGATTTCATTATTACATTGATTTCTCCCCCCCCCCTCCACACAGATACTTTTTATCTTTACAAAAATGTTACTAGAAAGCGATTGGGCCCAAAATCACCCAGTAAATTTTATGGACATAGAGAGCTTGGATGCCTTCCCTGATCCTAGACCAATGGTCCATATACCAGTTAAGCCTCATGAGGAATATCATACAGATTCATCTACTTGCCCTATTCTGTGTAGCAGGTTGGATATGGATCCATTGGACACAGGGACAAAATCCCTAAATCCTCCCCTTTAACTCTAAACTGTTGAACCCCTTCATTCTTGATCAAACAGAAATGAACATGAGATCTATATAGGAAGTGAACATTGCAAACTCATAGTTAATACTTTCGCCTTGCTAACTAGAAGTTTCATGGCTAAAACTTACCTGTTGGTATGATAAAATAAGAAGGCAATATGGGAAACACCTAACTCTGTGGCTCTTCTCATTTTGTCTGATAGGGCCAGCCTTGAGGTTACCCCTGCTAAGCAGGAGTTATCAAATATGCTTCTTATGGCTTGAAGAAAAAGAGATGTACCTTTGTTAATGTATATTTGCAAAATGTCTGTCTCTTGAAACTGCCTTGAACTGAGTCAAAACCTTGGTCTACCAAGCTCAATATTTTCTGAACAGATTTGCAGAATCTGTCCAGTATCATAGACAGGAGCTCTTGCTACACATATCAGAAACTGAGCATCAGAATTTCTCCACACAGTGTGTAGCTATGACTGAGCTACAGCCCTTCCCCATTTTAATGCCAATAACTCCTTGCTTTCTCCAGTGAACAATATCTGTTCTCTCATTCTCTTGTGCATCTGGAGAAAATTAATGGCCTGTAGGTGGTCATCAGTTCCTTTGCCAAAAATCTGTTGAATGCAAGTAATGGATGATGTCTCATCCATATCTCTTATCCACTACCCAAATGGCAATTAGGCCCATTTCCTCACTGGAAGCTGTAATCCTTTATTTATTTGGCACTAAAATGATTAGCTCTTTTAAAGAATTGCAAGATGGTTTAATCAATACAAATGCTGTTTATATCATCCCAATAATGATCCATTATCTCTTCTAATCAGATTCTGGAGTGCCCTCAGAGTATGAAGGCATTTTAGGGGGGAAAAAAAACCCAACAAAATAAGCATAATATCTTCCATAATGGGGGCATTGAAAGGCTGAAGAGGTTTTTTTATTCTCTTTCTTTCTCTCTTCCTTAGCAATAATATTGACCACATTATCTTGCCATTCTGGAAAATAGGAGGAGGAGGAGGATTACAGAAGTGTGTATGAGAGAAGCTTATCTGAAATCACAAGTTAAAGCTGAAAAACACAATACCTGTTCAATATACAGCTAAATATGTGCAAAAGAATGTTAAGGAAAAGAAGCAGTGACTGGAATCTTCACTTTTTTGAAGACTCCTTTAGTGCTCTCAGCAGTTATGGAAGCCATTTGCTAAGTAAGACTGTGTCAGGGTAGTGTAGCAAAGGAACTTGTCACCTTTCCACACTGGGAAGTGACATGAACGTGAAGGCGAGGGGTGCTGAAGTCCATACCAGGCACTATCAGCTTCTTTTCAGAAACCAGCTGGCCTTCCTTGGGAGAGAATCATAGAGTAAGAAGGTCATCTCACATGTTGGTGTCCTCTGAGCCTGAGAACTGTTAACCTGATAATCAGAACTAGCACTCTGGGGTTTCCGGTGTGGGAGCAATGGCGTCGGGTTGAACTCTATGGAAGCTCCGCAGATAGAGTTCTCATTGTGGCTTGATACGATGAGCTGGAAGGTTTTTTCCAGATTGAAAGCAACTCCTGGCAAAAGGAGCTGTGAGCGTGAAAGCAAAAGTGTTCTCCGGACAGCTGACAAGCAAGAAAAACTGCAGATGTTGCCTCTTTGTGAAGCAGAGATTCAGCTGGGAAGCACCTTCTTTTCAGTAAGCAGAAGCTGCAATTGAACGTCCTGTTAAAAGACAATACCCTCGACCACCCCACCTCCTTGACTATTTTACGACTTAATAGAAGAAAGAAGAAGAAACTAAATGTAGCTGTAGAGACTCAGGAAAGCCTGGTGAGTCGCTTTATTTCGAAACGGGTGGATGAATTGTGGAGAGATTAAAAGGAGAAAATAAGGACTACAGGAACAGAGTGCAAGTTAATTATTAATACATAGTAGCCATTTTCTTGTGACTATATTATCTGTCACCATATAGTGGACTTGGGGGATAAAAGTTGTACAGCAAGTTTCGTCTCATAACGTGGTGGATATAACCTTTAAAATACTGTGTATGTTATATGAACACTATAACAATGAATGCCAGGAGCAAAACAGAAGAGAATCGGGAATAGGAGAAAACAATGGACTTCGAGCAATGTTAGAAGAGTTTTCTGGAAAGACTTCACAAACAATCTTGCAAAATGTAAATATAATGTTGGAAAAATGTTTTGAAGATTTTGAGAAACAACTGAAACAAAATTTAGATAAAATAAATGAGAAAATAGATGGGGAAATTAAAAAGGTGATCGAAAGAGTAGAAGAGTTGGAAGTAGAGAAAGAAAATGAACTAGACAGAATAGCTCTTTTAGAACTAAGAGATAAGGAATTCAGTCTGAGGTTTAGGGGTACACCAGAAGGAAAGGAAGATGAGATAGAGGAAACAATAGTCCAAACACTAGCAAATTTACTAAATTGGGAAGAAGATAAGATGGAAGAGGAGACTGAGAAGATGTTTCGTATAAATTCAAAATATGCGCAGACACATAATAAACCTAGAGACATATTGATTGAATTTTCAAGGAGAAAAACTAAAGAGATGATTTTACATGCACACTTTGACAATAGAATCAGAATTAAAGGAAAGGATATTATTGTGTTCAAAGAAATACCAATAAGAATTTTGAGAAAAAGAAAGGAATATGTAGGTTTAACGGAGATGTTGAAAAGAAACAACATACCATTTCGCTGGGAGAAATTAGAGGGGGTAAGCTTTACCTTTCAGGAAAGGAGGTTTAAGTTGAATTCAATGCATAAGGTTAAAGAATTTCTACAAAGATACAAAAAGGATTTAGATCATATTAAGACAAATATCAGAGAAACAAGCAGAGAAGACCCAGCCACAACTTCTAAAGAATACAAAGAATTACTGGCGTGATGGGTATTAGCTATATAACTTGGAATATTAATGGGGCAAATAGTCCCCAGAAAAGGAAAAAAAATCTTTCACCATCTTAAAAATTTAAATAATGATGTTAATTGCCTTCAAGAAACACATATTTTAAAAAAAGGATGTAAAGTATCTAGTTAATAGAAAATTGGGAAATGAATTTGTAACAGCAAATGATAAGAAAATAAATGGTATAGTATTATATGTTAAATCTTATTTAAAACCACGTTTACTATTTTCTGACGATCAAGGGAGATTTTTAGGAATCAGAATTGAATTTCAAGATATGAAAATAATTGTAGTGGGAGTATATGCACCCCATAAAGATACAAAGGTTTTTTATGAGAATATAATGGAAGAATTATCAAAATATTCTTATACCAGTTGGATATTAATGGGTGACTGGAATGGGGTTACGATACCGGCATTAGACAGAAAATCAGATAAACAAATTAAAGATAAGCAGGGGAAATTACCATTTTTTTTTTGAATTAATGGAAAATTTAGCTTTGATAGACGCATGGAGACACAGAAATGGTTTAATGAAAGACTATACTTTTTTTTCTGATAGATTCAAATCCTTTTCAAGAATCAATATGGTTTGGGCATCTAAAAATTTAGCAAATAAAATAATAAAAGCTGAAATTTTACCAAAAACATATTCAGACCATAACCCAGTGAAAGTTATACTCAAGAGGATCTCTAAATGTACAAAATGGAGATTGAATGAGAGTATCTTAAAAAAAGAGGGAGTAATAGAGGAGTGTAAAAAGAAATTAAAATAATTTTTTGATATAAATTTGAACAATGAAGTGGACATTAGAACAGTTTGGGATGCTAGTAAGGCAGTAATGAGGGGACATTTTATATCTTTGAACTATAAAATAAAGAAACAATATCAACAAAATATCCAATTAATAATGAATCAAATCAAAATAAAGAGAATTACAAGAAAATTCATCAGACGAAAACTTAATATATCAAATTAAATTGTTACAACAACTTGAGCTTGCAACAATAAAAGATATGGAAACAAAATTACATTATGTAAAACAAAGAAATTTTGAATTTGCTGATAGATCAAGTAGATGGTTGGCTTACAAATTAAGAAAAGAGAGAGAGAAAAAAAATGATTACTAGAATAAGAGACAGTGGGGAAGATGTGGTAGATAACAAAGGAATTAAAAAAAACATTTTTCACCTCTTCTCAAAGTTATATCAAAAGCAGGAAATTTCAGAAGAAAAAATCGATAAGTATCTTAACAACCAAAATCTTCCCAAATTAACACAAAGTCAACAATTTAGTATTAACGGTCCAATTACTAACCAAGAAATTATAGATGCTGTAAAAAAAACTTAAAATAGGAAAAGCACCAGGCCCTGATGATATATCTACAGGCTACTATAAATTATTTTTGGAACAAATTTTAACGCCACTTAAAGACTTAATGAACTTGATTCTGATGGGGTCTAAGATACCTAAGTCATGGTCTGAAGCCAATATTACTCTTATCCCAAAAGGAGAACAAGATCCCACTTTAACTAAAAATTATAGGCCGATTTTGTTGCTTAATAATGATTATAAAATTTTTACGGCAATATTAGCTGAAAGATTAAAAATAGTCCTCCAAGAAATTATAGATAAAGATCAAAATGGCTTTCTACCAAAAAGACAAATAAAAGACAACACAAGAACAGTGATAGATATTTTGGAGTATGCATATCATCATAATGAAAGCCAAATAGCCTTAATATTTTTGGACGCTGAAAAGGCCTTTGATAATTTAAATGGGAGATTTATGATTAAGGTGTTGGAGAAAATGGAGTTTGGAAAAGACTTTATGATGGGGATCAAAGCAATTTATTTATCACAAAAAGCCAGAATAATAGTTAATGAAGAAATAACAGATGATTTTAAAATAGAAAAAGGAATGAGACAGGGATGTCCATTGTCACCTTTATTATTCATTCTTGTTTTGGAAGTTCTTATTAGAGAGATAAAATTTGATAGATGAGTAGAAGGGATAAAAAAAAAAACCCAAGTATTTAAACTGAAAGCATTTGCAGACAACTTGGTGTTTACTTTACAAAGCCCATTAGATTCGATAGACTATTGGAAAAAAAAAAAACAGAATTTGGAGAGGTAGCAAGATTTAAAATCAATAACCAAAAAACCCTAAAATACTGAGTAAAAATATGACTCAAAAACAACAATAAATTTTAAAAGAAAAAACTGGCTTTACAATAGAAAAGAAAATTAGATATTTGGGTATAATACTTTCAGCTAATAACAATGCATTATTCCACAATAACTATGAGAAAATGTGGTCTGAGATTAAATTAAATTTAGAGAGGTGGAGTATTACAATTATCTCTTCTAGGAAGAATATCAAAGCTGGTTTGCAGCTAAACCTCAAAAAAACCAAGATTATGGCAACCAGCTTGATTGATAACTGGCAAATAGAGGGAGAAAATGTAGAAGCAGTGAAAGACTTTGTATTCCTAGGTGCAAAGATTACTGCAGATGCTGACTGCAGTCAGGAAATCAGAAGACGCTTAATCCTTGGAAGAAGAGCAATGACAAATCTCAATAAAATAGTTAAGAGCAGAGACATCACACTGATAACAAAGGCCCGCATAGTTAAAGCAATGGTGTTCCCTGTAGTAACATATGGCTGCGAGAGCTGGACCATAAGGAAGGCTGAGCGAAGGAAGATCGATGCTTTTGAACTGTGGTGTTGGAGGAAAATTCTGAGAGTGCCTTGCACTGCAAGAAGATCAAACCAGTCCATCCTCCTGGAAATAAAGCCAGACTGCTCACTTGAGGGAATGATATTAAAGGCAAAACTGAAATACTTTGGCCACATAATGAGAAGACAGGACACCCTGGAGAAGATGCTGATGCTAGGGAGAGTGGAGGGCAAAAGGCAGAGGGGCCGACCAAGGGCAAGATGGATGGATGATATTCTAGAGGTGACGGACTCGTCCCTGGGGGTGCTGGGGGTGTTGACGACCGACAGGAAGCTCTGGCGTGGGCTGGTCCATGAAGTCACGAAGAGTCGGAAGCGACTAAACGAATAAACAACAACAAGGAAGAATATCTGCAATTAAAATGAATGTACTACCAAAGATGTTATTTCGGTTTCAAACAATTCCAATTTTGATAAATGAAAAAACCTTTAAGTTATGGCAAAAAGACATATTGAAATTTATATGGCAGGGGAAAAAACCAAGGATTAAATTTAAACTATTGCAAGATGCCAAAGAGAAAGGAGGCATGGGATTACCTGATCTTAAGTTATATCTGGAAGCTTGTTGTTTTCTATGGATTAAAGACTGGTTAACATTGGAAGATCAAAAACTTTTACAGTTAGAAGGACACGAAATTAGATTTGGCTGGCATGCTTATATCTGGTATGAAAAAGTAAAATTGAATAAAGAATTTAACAATCACATTATTAGAAAAATGTTACTTAAGACCTGGGACAAATACAAAAGAAGATTACTTCCAAATATACCAAATTGGATATCACCATTAGAAGCCTTATCAAGAAGAGAAAGCTTAGGGGACCAGATTAAATAGTTAAGATATAAAGATCTATTAAAATTCGATCAAGGTGGTCTGCCTATTCTAAAATCTCAGGAAGAATTACAAAATGAAGGCCACACGTGCAATTGGTTTACTTACCTTCAATTAAATGAACGATTTAAGTTAGATAAAAAGAACTATAAATTTAAAAAAGAAGAATCAGAATTTGAAAAACAATTATATTTAAATAATGATCATATTATCACAAAAATGTATAAAATTACAAACAAATCAAGAGAATGAACAAGTTAAAACATGCATGATTAACTGGGCAAGAAATATTGGTTATGACATTCCATTAGAAAAATGGGGAAAAATGTGGACTAAAGATTTAAAGTTTTCATTATGTCATAATTTAAAGGAAAAAAATTATAAGATGATGTTTAGGTGGTACTTGACACCACAAAAATTAGCAATTTTTTTTTGCACCTCAAATATATGTTGGAAATGTCAGCAAATGGAAGGAATGTTCTATCATATGTGGTGGACCTGTAGCAAAGCTAAAAAAAATTGGGCACAGATTCCTGAAATGTTTCAGAAAATTTTTAAGAAAAAGATTGGGAAAAAAACAGATTTTTTTTTTAATTAGGTCTCTTTGATGGTGATCAACAAGAAAAATATAGTAATTTGATGCTTTACATGATCACAGCAGCCAGATTAGTATATGCACAGTATTGGAAAAGGGAAACTATTCCAACAATGGAAGAATGGATAATAAAACTCATTGAATTAGCACAAATGGCAAAATTAACATGTCTAATGAAAGATAATAATATTTTGAAATTTAAGGAAACGTGGCAACCAATTCAAGATTACCTGTATTCAATTGTAGAAAATGAAGTAATGATATTGGGTTTCTTACTGTAAAGAAGCGAATATTTAGAAATAAATAGTAAAGTAAGAGTTCAAAATTATCAAGAGTGACAGGGGTATTAATATATATCGTTAGCTAGTTTAGTTGGAAACCTTTTACTTATATGATTTTGTATATGTTGATATACCTTTTTTCTTTTTGAGAAAGAAAGGTTAAAATCATAAGATGTATCATTAACATAGTACATTATAGCAAGATGTGTAGAAATGTATGTTGATTTTTTCGTTATTTTGTTTTGTTGAAAAATCTTTTTGTATATATGTCTTGTAGAATTTTTTTGTAGAAATTTTTAATGAATAAAATTTTGTTTAAAAAAAAAGGAACTAGCAGTCTGATTACTGACATCAGCAGGGCAGATCATCACTAGTTCTCTTGTTTGATATAACTTCCCTTGAAGTCCATGGTTCTTTTTCTCTCCATGGTCATGCTTTGACCATTGATTATTTCATCTTCTTCAGTGGCCATCCATGTCACCCCCTAAGCTAATCATAGCCCCTTGTAGATTATGGTCTCCTCATAAGTACTTGACACCTTACTACTTTCAGAATGTGAAACAAACAACAAAATACAGTCTGTCTTTTAAAAGGCCCATGCATTTCATTGATCAAATAGATCTTAATCAATTAATTCAAATAGAATTAATGCATTTTCTATAGCTCTGTGTGATATAGGGCATTTTTAAAGAATGGATTTGTTATCATGCTGAGACTAAGTTACAGACTCTGGTTTTATTTGGGCTGAAAACATGGTGTGATATCATATGAGTGAAAATATTGTGTAAAAATGTATTACAACAAGGCAAATTGCTTGCAGAAATAGAAATTTGCACACAAAACTATTTAGATATCTGAAAATACATAGGATTTTTTTCCCCTCTGTACTGTTTTTAAAAGCTACAACCTGACAACAAAATGGAATGAAATGAATTCTGGAAAACTGGAAAAGGCTGGAAAAGGCAGAATTAGAGAGACACTAAACCTCCCCAAGTTCTTCCAAACAACGATGCCTGGTGAACTTCAGGTAGTGTGAAAACATTCGGCTTCTGCTAACCTTTGGATCAGATACTTGCTTGATGATGGGCTGTATTTTATTTTGTGACTTGCATGTTGCATAGTGAGGCAGGACAGAGAGAAGACCAAAACCTTTCCTCTGGGCATCAACTGATTAATAAACACAGCCCTAAGAGGCGAGTGACCACTTCCAATCGTGCCATTATCTCACTTTTCCCGACAAGTTTTATGAACTCCCAGCCTTCAAGAGATGAAGCAGATGATGTTCTTTCACTGTGGAATATTTACATCTGGTATTGGGACACACATATCTTGTATACATTATGTATAGATTAAAAATTGATTTCCATTATGTTGAGAAGATAAGGCAAGCATTAAACATACGCCATTTTTTGCAAAGGTTGAGAAGAAAGGCTAAAAATGGCTGCCTTTCTGTTGCTAACAGCAGCTGGAACATAGGGATTTCCTCCCCCCCCCCTTTTTTTTTTTTTGTTTTCTGGGAAGAAATAACCTAGTTCAGCCAGTGAACTAGGACAATGCAGATGGAGGCCTCATATAGTAATTTCTCTTTGCATTTTGAGGAGTCAGACTCTCAGGGATCCTGGGGGGTCCTCATTTGACCAGGTTTCTTCCTAGCAAAAAACATTAGGCAAATAAGAGCAACACTGTGTGAATGAAGTTCATACTTTTGGACAATAACAACAGATGGTCAATTTTATAAGATTCTTGCTTATCTTAGGTTTACCCCAGCCTAACCAATCTGATGATACGCTTGGTCTACATTTCCTGGAATTTCCAGCCACTGTGTATCAATGTAGAGATTAAAATTTATTTTCAAGGACACAATAGTTATATTTAAATGATTTATTATTAATACTATTATTAAATTATTTATTGAGAAATAGGCTTTTTATTACCTATGCAGCCTTGTTTCCTTCTCTTGCCTTACCTTAAAATGTATAAAATATAAAAACAAAAAATTAAAAATACATATCACATTTAAATCAATAGCCTGGGGATCATGAATAGGTTGGATCATCAATCATTTGTTCAAATTATTATTCTATTGGCAAAGATATGTAATGACTTGGGGAATCACAGCTAATTAGAAGGTCTGGATAATTAGGGATGAAGATTAGGGAATACTAGATAAAATGTGGAGTATGGTGTCATCAGATCACTTGTTCCAGAAAACAAAAACCATGAAATGTATAAAATGGTCTTCAAGGCATTCTAATTCTAAGAGATTGATTCAGCAGGAAGCCTCCTTGATTCAATAGATTTATACCTTTCTTGGTAAGGTAGTTTAGGATCACATCATTCAGTTGCTTATCTGAAGTGATATAAAACAAACTTAAGTTTATGCTATATGTAAAGATAGTCTTTTTAAAAATCATTTTTGCATATTGAAGCAAAAAATGTACCAACTAGATCCATGGAAAATAAGGAAATCTCAAAGATCTTGTTAATACAGTGGTATTTGACTAGCCTTTAATTGCCTACAGTATGTCTCTCTCTGTGTGTATCAGGCCCTCAAGTAGTAACTCATATTAATATTTTAATATCACTTGCTTTGTGCAGATTCTTTCAGTGATACAGAAGAAAGAAGGGAAAGTACAGTCCGAATTGTACCTAAACTAGAGGTGAATTTGCACATTGTTGGAGACAGAGATTGCCATAGGCCACAAAATTTGTGCTGCCATTTAGGAGTGAACCGTAGCCTACAGTTATTACATGATTGCCTTTAACAGTTCTGGTTTGCTCTTGGTTGTTTCCTTTTGTGTGTGACAAATAGCAGGTCCTGGAAGTGTCAGCCCTTCAGAATGGATCAGGTAGAAAATCATTCTGGATGTGGAATTAGATATATGCTCTTTTTGCTACAGTTCTTTAATGGTACATCTGTACATGGAACATACCAAAGTTGCCATTGACCAGGTGGAAAAACTATTACTGGTATTTATAGCAACTTCTTTTCCTGGACATACAACAGTTTTCCTGGATATACAACAGCGTCTCTCCATCTCCATTTCCCATAATGTGCTTCAATTCAGGGGGAAAGAGACTGTCAGAACCTGAGATGGATGCATTTATCATGCTAAATTTTTCTGAGTTTTTCTGTTTTCCTAATTTATTTCATTCGATCCTGCCTCTGCCTCAGTGTGTCATATCTGTCTGTATGTGTTTGTGTATGATACACAAACACAGAGAGCACCTCTTGGGTATAATGTAGGCATGTTACTTTATATGGTCTTTTCCTAATACACACATTTTTACAAGCAATTTTCCCTAACTGAGCTGGTGTGCAATTTGGGGGTCTTTCTGGACTCATGGCTCCTGCTTCAAGAGCAGGTGGCAGCGATGGCTAGGGGGGCCTTTTCACAGATTCATCTTGTGCACCAATTGTACCTTTTCCTGGACTAGGAGGCCTTGCTCACAGTCACTCATGCCTTGGTCACTTCCTGTTTGGATTACTGCAACATGCTGTACATGGGGATGTCCTTGAAGACTACCTGGAAGTCTTGTCCAGAATGCAGTGGTGTGCACAGTGTTGGACACCTCTAGGTTTGCCCATGTTACATCCCTGCTGTGTGAGTTGCACTGGCTTCCAGTTTCCTTCCAGGAGTAATTCAAGGTGCTGGTCTTGACCAGGCTATTTGCCAGACCATATCTCCCTGAGGCTATCTGCCCATCCCACTAAATAGGATAGGGTGAGCATGCTCCAGGTCCCTTCCCTGAAACATTGTCACCTAGTGGGACCTTGGAAGCATGTCTTTTCTGTGGCTGTCCCTACTTACCTTCCTCTTGCAATCCAGCAGGCCCCCACCCTTTTAGCCTTCCAGAAGTCCATTAAAACCTGGCTCTTTACTAAGGCACTGGGGTAGGTGGTGGAGCCTGCAGATGATTGTTCAGGTACCCTGGGAGGTTGATTGAAGTGCCAGGGTTTTAGTTTCTGTTTTATGGTCTTTATGGTCTCTGTAGTTTTATTGTTGTTGTGAGCCATCCTGGGTTGTTTCAAGATGAGCCCCATACAAATCCTTTAAATAAAATAAATAATATAAAGCATTTAGCTTTTACTAGTCTACAGAATTTTAGTATGCATATTTAGCTGACAAATCTATATTAGAAAAGTCCAGCGCTATGAACATTGATAGATAATTGTGTTCCAATTGGCATAGCTGCTTGCATTAACATGAGAGCCAAACAAATCTCTTCCCCTTCCTTAGCCACAAATATATTCTTGAAAGCTGAGACAAGGAACCATTGTGGTCATGCAGACACAGATAAAATTGTGGCGTGATGGATCTACAAATCATGATGTTACTTGATGGACTTGGAGTAACTTTGACTGCTATTTAAGTAACTTAGGGGTATAAAAGCAGACTTCATTTTGTCTTCTTCCCATCCATAACAATATTGCAGAATAAAGGAACTGCCAATCACAAAAAAAGAGACCAGACCAGGTTTTTTCCTTAACTGTGGAGGGTTTTTTTTCAACATTACATCAGATAACAATCTACTTTCCATTAAATCCTCACCAGCAAGCTTTATATCTAGGGTGTTATTAAAAGGCACTCTGAATTTTATGCTTCACACTCAGATAGTCAAAAGCCTGAATAATGTAATACTGTTGGGGGTGGGGAGGAAAAATACTGCATAAAGAATAAACATTAATTCCAGATTAAAATCAGCGAGCTCTGGGCAAACTGTTTTGCAACTCAAAAGAAAGAGACAGTGAGAAAACCTTTGTTCTCTAGCTTAGGAAAATGAGAAAGTTTTCTAATACTTTTGCTGTTTGTCCAAAACTTGGATTGGATTATAGAAGTAATATAGAAATTAAAAACCAAGCTTTGTAAAACAGTGAATTTCCTTCTGTTGTTGTAGCTAATGGATCTTTTCCAGTTCTTCATTATGATGATGGTGCAGCTATCTTTCCCACAATGCCAGGGGGCTGGAGGCAGAGCATTCAAGCCCTCATGTCTTGTTGTGGAGAAGGAAGATCCATCATCAACTACTCTAAGACCACAGCAGCAGTTTTCCCCAAAAGCCTAGTCAGTCACATTCACCCTGGAAAATAAATAACATCACTATAGAACAAACTAAGCCCTGTAAGTATTTGGGAATTATACTTCAATCCTCTGTTGCCCAGAGCAAACAGTTAAAAGCTGTCATCGATCAGGTCGATAGGTCCTTTCGTGGAATCCCCCATTTGGCAGGTAGTAAAAGCAGGAATAAGGTACTCACTGCCATGGACATCTGTAAGGCCAAAATAATTAGCCTTTTGCTTTATGGTTCCCCAATGCACTATTACAGTCAGATCCATGGAAGCTGCCCCATCTGAGATTTTAAGATCTCCAACTTTTTGTTGCAATTTGAATCAGGACTCGTGTCTTTTGGAACCCAAATGATGCCTAGTTATCTTAGATTTGAGGCAAAACTGATCTTTAACTATGTTTCTTTCTTTATCTTTCTTGGCCTTCACAGTTCTTCTGGATAGCTTCCAATCACCTGGGGGAAAAAAGGCATTGAATTAGGTCTTTGACACTGTGGCCTTTCACTCCAATGTTTGTCTTTATTCGGGTCCAAGGGAGCAATTGTGGAACTGAAACAATGTGTCCTCAAGACTCATCTTCACAGGGAGTGGAGCACAGTCTCCCCTCCTCCACAGGGGTAGTCTGGGTGGAAGACCATTCATTTCAACATCTCACATGTGCTGCACTGGCGAGCTTTCTCCCTGATGAGATTTAACACTTTGCCATCTAGGCTTCAAAGAAGGGAGATATAACAACATCCGAACAAAGGAGCAATTATACCCCTGCCAGTTAGGGGATATTGAATCTATTACTCATGTTCGATTGTGCTGCCCATTTTATACAACTTGGTGCTCAGGTTTAATAACCCCCTTGCTACTAAATTGTTCTGGCTGCTCAGATGAGGAGAAAACTGGCTTCCTTTTGGCTAAAGTATCTACAGAAATTTCTAATAAGGTAGCCAACTTTTCTGCAATTACCATTGCTACTGGTAGCAATTACCATTTGCAGATGTTTAGATACTATAATAACAAAATATTAATTAACATATATTTATACTTTCCACATCATGGATAGGATTAATTAGCCATTTATCTTTCACGTTTCCTTTTATTGTTTCTAATCTCAGCGTCAGTTCATTAGTATGCGTATTTTTCTTGATAGCTCATTTTTTACCTCTGTCCAGAACATTTGACCAGCCAGTCTGGTGTAGTGCTTAAAGCACCAGGCTAGAAACCAGGAGACTGTGAGTTCTAGTTCTGCCTTAGGCACAAAACCAGCTGGGGGACCTTGGGCCAGACACTTTCTTTCAGCCCTAGGAAACAGGCAATGGCAAACCACTTCTGAAATCTTGCCAAGAAAACTGCAGGGACTAGTCCAGGCAGTTGCCAGGAGTCAAGACTGTCTTGAGGGCACAAATCTCTTTCTCTTTTTTTTTTCCAGAATATCCATAAATGTTCTTTGAGAACCCATCAAATAGCAATAATCACAATAGTCATTGGGACTACAGTTGTTCTATCTTTACCTTGATTCTCACGGCAGCCAGATTTAGTTTTATTTGCATGAAATGAAGGAGGGCAGAAATAACTAAGAAATAATCAAGGCTAAAGCCTGACTTGCTGAACTCATTATATGTATGTATGTCTGTATCATGGGCCCCACCCTTGCCTTCCTTTAGAAAAGTGGTTAGGGCTCCCCCTGCCCCCATGCATTTGGGTCCAGTTGAATGGGGTCCCCTTTTGTTTTTTGATAATCCTGTTTGGTTTGCCATTTGATATACTCGGGTATTTTTTTAATAATGTAAATAATGTTTACTTCTGTTGAACATTGCCCAGAGTCAAATTGAGTGAGCTGGGAAACCTTATACATGAGCAAAATAAAAAATAAATATCTGCCTTTTATTTTGAAAACATTTATTTTAAGGTATGAGTATAATGTAAACACCATAACAGTTAAATTTGTGATATATGATTAAATAAATCCCAACAGTCCTATAGTTATTAGTGAATTCCTATATTAAATGGGAGTTGGACTAGATAGTTTACAAGGCACCTACAGACACTTTGCTACTATAATATTGTTCTGAAATATTTAAAGATGAGATGAAGGACCACATGAAATTCATATTTTGGAAAAAAAATGCAAGGAGCACAACTCAGTCACCACTGAATTTTAAATGTGAATGTGACTGAAGGGATAATGGTCATACAGGGATAACAATCACTTTATTTAATTAGTTATTACAATTATTAAAATGTTGCCCTGGCTTCTGTGTGTTATTTTGTGAGTTGGGGGGGGATCTACCTTTTGGAAGATGATGATGATGATAATGCCACCATTGTTCTCTTTGGAGATCGAGCATTGAAATCTAAAGGGTTTCTTCTGTTAGTCTGTTTTTTTTCTTTTTGAATAACAATACTTCCTTTCTCTTAAGCACTTCTGACACGTACTTTAAGTGTTTTCAAGACATTCTACCCAATGTTTTCCCTTTTCAATTTCCTTCTATTTAGCCAGTTATTTCTATGTTGTTAATATTTGTCTGTTCTGAGAGTGTGTGGCTTTTCCAATTGTCTACTAGAGATCTTTTTTCCTATCTCTCTGGTATTTAACAGGTTTTGTCTCTGGTGGCAGCGTATCTGAGAATTTCATACCAAAAATAGAAAAGAGATGCAGTAGACAACAGAGAGCTTCAAGTCTCCCAATCAAAGACTCCAAAACGATAATTAATAAATGCCCCAAATGGCTAATTAATTACCTTGCCCTAGCTCTCTCAAGATCTGTTTTTCCATAGGACATTACTCTGATGATACTGCTTACCGATCTAACTTGATTACTCAAATAGTCTCCATCAAATTAGTTCATATATATGAATGGTTACTCGGGTGGTTTGCACAAGCTTTGCCAGGCACCCATGAAAAAGCAGATCACCAAGGGTAGAAGGCACAAGGGGTAGAAGATGCTTCCAATTTTGATTTTGCAATCATCACAACAAAATGTGTATTGTGAACCTAAGGATAACTCAGAAAACTTGCAAATTTACCTCTGTGCAGGCTCCCAAGGGCACATTCTCATTGCTTAGATATTGGACTGCAAATAACAATAACTTCAAAAACTTCTAACTGCTGTGTATCTCTGGATCTGACCCTGCTTTCTGTTAACACAGAACTTCTATAAATCCACTTGATGAATCAGTTTTGCCATATTCCATGAAGGAGCAATAATTGAAAATTTAAAGTTACCCCAATTTAAGGCATTGAAGCACATTATTACTTGTCATTCTGCTGTGGAATCTGAGTACCAAAGAAAGGGAAGGGAGGATTCTGGAGAAGAGCTCTTCCATGTCAGCTTGCCTGTTTTATGAACAAATCCCTCTGCGTGTTTTCATAGATGTCTCAAGGGCAAGAGGACAGAGAGGTTCTCAAAGTGACAGTTCTCTGGAGGAGGGGGAACCATTTATCTTAATCAGGCATAATCAGGAAATGCAGGACAAGTTAAACCTATTCTACTTTACAATGTCCTTTTTGAAGTGCTTCATCAGGAGAAGTAATTTAATTTTGAAGGAACAGGAGCTGGGCTAGATACAGTAAGTGTGTCCTGAAGTATTTGTTAAAATCAAGATCTTCTTTAAAAAGTTATTTGAGTAAGCCACACTGTGTTGTTTCTTTTTTTTCTTGCTAACCTGCGAATCACCCGCATTTAAACATTCAATAATCTTAATATCATTGAGTCTGACTTCTAAGCAAGATTTTGTATGCTGTATATTCTGCCTCATGCACATGCACACAAAAATATGTACCGGGGAGTGGGGGACACAAACAAACAGGATGCTACAAGCTTGCCAGTTTGTCTAGTTTCTCTCATTTTACACAGCCGATTATTCATAATTTACTATATTACTCTTTTACTCTGTGAAGCCTGCAGGCAGACAATACATGAGCTTTTGGAGTTCAGTGACAGGGCTTCTGTTTTACATACAGAAGGTCCTAGTTCAGACCCAGGAACTCCCAACAGGGGTAGGAGAAACCTGCTGGAGTATTACGGCTGCCAAATACTGAGCTAAATGATCCAGAGGTCTACTGTGGTATACTGTATTCTTCCTTCCCACTGTGCTTCCCAGCACTACATTGCCCTCATGATTGAGTACTGTAGCAACAAGGAGCTATTTTACTTGTTTTCTCTGCAACACAGAAAGCTTTCAGGTTTCATTGTTCTCATCAGTTGGGCTTCACTGTGGTAGAAGAACCTTTCCAATTTACCGTAGAGCAGAGGTGAGCACTCTGTAGCCCACATGAAATTTACCAGCACCATATTTGCAGTTCCCATAGCACCCCTGGAGTGGGCAGAACTGAAAGATTTGCACTTTGAGGATGGATGGGTGGGTGTTTTAAGAAGAAAATGAATGTTTTAGGCTTCAGCAATCTTTAAGACTCCCATTTCTCCTTTAAATTGTTACCACTCCAAATGTTGGGAGAAAAACCATGCCGAAATTCTGACCCCATCCACTCCAGCGATGTCATGGCTGTACAAGTCAATCCTCTCACAGACCAATAATAACAACAACAACAATTGCCATAAAAAGATTTCCCATACTTGTTGTAGGGGCTGGATAGGATTATAATGGCAGAAACAATTCTCAGGCGTTCAGCTCTTATACCCCTTAAAGCTTTCATGGTAATGACCAGCACTTTAAATTATGGGTGGAAAAAGAACTACGCAACTGGTGTAGATGGTGCAGAATCAGCCTGCATTCCACTTTCCCTACAATGTTTAAAAATAACTTTCCATCTGACTACCGTGTCACCACTTATCCCTCACAGTTTAAGAGAAAGATGATGCAAAGGAGAATTTCACTCTGTCTTAGAAGATATGGGGCAGCACATGAGGCAGAGGGTCAGGAGATGGACAAGACATATCCTAGGATGAGGCCCAGTGGCTCTGAGAGTGTGTAAAGAAGAAGAACCACTCTGTCACCTGAAGTTCCCATCCATTGCCCCATTACTTGGAACGTGCCAGAGGAAGATAACCCTTGGCTCCTTGCCTTGCTTTACTTATTTCCTCATAATGACACTTCACCACTCCCCTTGTCTACTACCCAAATGCTAGTAGCCATATTATTTCTTAGCTATGGTGTTACTGATTTTACCATACTATAAGGTTGGGATTTGAAAGATCACATGCTTCATCCAGCTTTAGTGATGTTCAGGGCTTGCAGTTAGAATAACTACACACACTAGCCTCTGGGTGATGCATGTGAACATGGTAGATACCAATATGAGTAAGAAGGTCCTGCTTCCAATTTTGTCACAAAAACTAAGCATATATCCATTATTCCCAACTTCCCTCTATCAAACAGGACTTGTGGAGGAGGTTTCTATTCACACTGGTTTCGACATGGTTAGATTCCAGCATCTTATAAAGCAGCCTATTTGGTTATTCAAAGATTTTTTTTTCTAGTCACATACAAATGAGCTCAGGCAAAAGGCCATTACCCATTTCCCTGCTCAGTATGAAAGACAGAAAATATTAGCAAGCATAGAAGGGAGGCAAGCATTCATGGTCCTACCATCTTAATGTGTCCTTCTTGTAAAGCTTGAACTGGGCTTAAATTCTGCTCACTTCTGCAGATGCCTTAGCTACAAAGAAATAATATTTGTTAACTTGTATTTCTTTTTCTTTTTTTCTTGTTTGTGCCTCCTACAGACAAACTTCTCATTTTTCTCCACTTACTAAAACTGCTGGAAAGTAGCACTTTAGAAATGTGTTTGGCACAAGGTGTAGCTGAGAAGTCATAAATATGCGGGCTCCTAATGGTTCTGGGTGAGGGAAATAGGCTCTGCAAACATATTTAGTAATACCATTGGGATCAGAAAAGCAGTCAGGTACAAACTGTTACCCTTTTAAAAACAGATTTAATGAGAATGTTCCTAAAATCCAGTGCAGCACAGGGTCCTGTTTTAGTCTCTGCTCTTACAGATGTACCTGTTGAAGCAAACACACTATAACTGTAGAAAGAGAAAATAATGCCTCTCACTTTTTAGAACAGAAAAGAAAATAGAACAAGTAGTTAGGTACACTAAAACATTATTCAGCAGCGCCACAGTTGACTTGTGTTGCTGTGCAACCAGGGCAATGTACAATCTTTTATACCTTGCTATTTTGATATAAATGTGTTCTCCCCAATAAAAAAAAAAAACCCACAAGCGGCTCTGATAAGCTACCAAACTAAAATAAGAGGTGAAATATTTAAATATTTACTATCTCAAATAGGCCTCCTTTCTCTGTGGGGTCAGTAACATTTGGAAGAAAATGGGCTCATCAAAACTCACCAACATAATTTCCCAAAATGAAACAAGGCGCTTAAATTGCTGTAAAGATTTCCAGATGTCCAACCATATCTATAGTATTTAAAATAATTTAGGTACAATTCTATGTCTGGCTAGATGGTAACACCTAGCTGAACTTCACTGACTGAAAGAAAGTTAATCAGGGTTGAATCTGATTATTAAATATGCATGGATGGATGCATGCATGCATTTCAGGTGCTTTTGGGACATTTGAATCAACCAAATATAAGCAGCTTTCAAAGGAAAAAATATAATAAAATTATCAAGTATAATCAACATTGAATATGTGATTGTACTTGATGATTGTATATTATCAAGTGATATATTTCAATATGACTTAAATATATGATATTGAAATATATCACATATTTAAGCAATAGCATAATAAATCACAATGATAGACATAATAATGCCATCATTCATCCTTCTGCTCACTCCTTAGTCCTAAATACTTTTTCAAAAATCCTTGGAGCTTGCCAAGAAAGTCTCCAAGGCTGTAATAGGAAAATTTTATCAGGAGGAAAAATTGTTGTGGAGGGACAGATTCCCTCCCTTCTTCTACCTTCTCTGGTATGAGCCAAGCAGGATTTAGAAAGCAAAGCTTGCTTTGCCATGAACAAGCCACCTGACCCAGAATCTATATAAAGTTCTTTAATCACAGAATTTCCTTACTGAATTCCTTGCTCCACTGAAAGTACCTTGGTTTGCTGGAATTCCATGTGCCAGATATATTATGCCTCCCTTCAAGACCAATATGTCCCAGAGAAAGCAGTTTAGGAGGTGAGCACATTCCAAGGCATCTCCAATTGAATGGTTAGGAAAGATCTCAGAGAAATGTGGACAGCCACTGGCAGTCTCCAGAATGGGGCTGAATGGACAAATCATCTGACCCGATAGCAGGCAGCTTCCCACATTCCAGCACAATCTCTGAGCAGAAGAAGGAGAAGCATATTGTCTACAGTGCATACCCTAAGCATGACCAGAAGATTTTTCCTTGCTCCCTTGGAAGTAGAAGTCTCTGAGATTACAGTGAAACTCACCTTAGGTTACTATGCATTCTATTGTATACAAGAAGGTAAGATGCATTTACTGACACTGCTCCAATGTTGTGTCACATCATCTTTACTATGCCTCTTTTAATCAGCAGCAAGACACAGATACCAAACCCAGTTTGGTTGCCTCCAATTATTCTAACTGCAAGTCCAGATATACTGTGGCCTCCCAGTAGTAATCATGTTACCAAGCCAGCTTTTCCTTTGAAGCTATTAAACCTCTCTCATAAATCTGCACTTGAAAAATCTATATGAAACCAGGAAGGATCAACAACTATTTATAGATTTAGACCAGGAAAGGAAGTGTACATAGGACCTCAGGGACAGAGTTACAGAACACCGAGAATGGGGCATGACTCAGTCTGAATCCCTGCTCAGGTCTGGAACACTTCATGGGACACAGAGCCACTCACTCACTCTCCTCTACTGTCCTGGAAAAATGATAGGATTGCATTAAATTTGTATGGCAGCAGATTCCAGATTTAATACTCATTATTTTACATGAGAATGGGAACTACACCACTGGAAACTCTAGGGAGAATCTACCAGTATGTGAAAATACAGACAATTCTGCCTATGCTTAACCTATTAAAATTGAAGTTCTAGTAATGGATTTACTTTCTGGAAAGCAATCCCCCCCACACACACAGACACAGACAGACACATCACTACCGATGCATTTTTGTGCACAATTTTCTTTAATGTTCATGTCAATTGGAGAAGTTAATTGCAAAATCCAGAGATATGCGAATTTCAAAAGATAGCTGAATGCTGGTTTGAATATTGGTTTCAAAGAGTGAAATTAAATACATTTGCATTAAAATACAATCCCTACTCCCCCCCCACAAATTCTGCTCTCCTATGTGTCTCTCATATATATGTATGTATGTATGTATGTATGCATGTATGTATGTATGTATATTAAAAGTAGGTAAGGTGATAATGAAGAACCAGATTATACTGCAATTGTGCGGATTCTTGTTGAAAGTGCTACATGATCTTAACACCAGAAATGTCCAGTTTAAAATGAACAAAACATCTTAAACATAACAGGCTAACTATTGTTAGAGAATGCATGAAGTGGCTGTATTGATTATGTAAGGATGAGCAGAAAGATAGAATTTCATAACTAGCTTAGTTTCAGAGGCACAAGCTAATATTGTCATCACTGGATTCAAAAGTATGTTCTATCCAGTTAAGCCATTCTATATACCATTAATTCAAATGGAAGAAATACAGAGATAAGCTTTATCATTTAACTCCATTACCAAAATCAATAGACATAACATGTTTACATTTGGCAGGATCATACCTACTCTGTGGGCCAACTAAGCAATATCCTACCATACTTGTTTTATATCCAAGACTTAGTGTGAGGTCTGAGTCTTGGAATAAAACAAATTTAAGAACTCCACTTAATTATATAGTTGTATAATTTCCACATGTGTTCAAAATAAATATGTCTGCTGACTTAGGGAAGAGGTAAATGGAGTAGGGAAAATTATATTGTGTATGAATGTAATGGTATGTGGGAAAGACCTTGGGAGACTGGGTGAAGAGATGCTGCCTAGGGAATGGTCAGATAAGAGACAGCATAGCCTGCAGCTGGATAGTGGGTGGGGCAAGAGGCTCAGAAGGGACCTTCCCTAGTTTCTTGGACTGCAAATGAGATGGGGGAGAATTGTACTTTTGGACTTGCAAGATTCAGTTAATGTAGCCTTACAATAAAGTAGTCATCTGGTCATGTTTCCTGTCTGGTCTACCTGGGAAGGCTGACAATGAACCAGGAAAGACTTTGTTGAAAAGAATGACTGGTAGTGTAAATGTTGGTCTTGAAATTTTGTTTTTTGAGATGCCATTTTTGAAATTACAAAGCCAATAGCCCCTGGCATTAAGCCAAGATTGCAGAGCCATGGCAGGAAAAGCTGGATCAAAGCCTGGAGGATGGAATGGTTTTGGATATATTAGGGAAAATGCTGCTGCATTCTGATGGATGGGAAGATAAATGCAGGCAATCATAGACTGCAGAATAGCTGGCACAGCCTAGTGAATAATGGGCAACAATAACTTTGCCAGGAGTTTTGCTAGATGTTTCTAGATTTCAGACAACACTACTAGTTTCTCTCTTTCTCTCTCTCTTTGTCTCTTTTTTAGGAGGAAGAAATTGCATGAATTAGGACTTTGCACAACTGGAAAATATCATGGAGGCTCTGATCCAGATGTTCTTTCATGTGCATAATGGAAAAGAATAATGCCAACCTCCTCCTCCACAGTATAACAAGACATATCTATGGCGAGCTTATGCCTATGGCACTATTAATTTCTCATAAAGTTAGCTATCCAAAACTACATACACTTTAACAGGCAGTTGAGATTCTAAGGTAGTTCCAACAAAACTGGACTATGTGGATCAATGGATAGATTAAGTACTAGAGAGCTTCCTATATTTGTGTGTTATGTATTTATTTATAGAAATTATGTGGCTGCATATCTCCCAAAAGTGACTCTGTATGGCATACAAAAGTTAAAAACAACAATTCAACAATAATACTTGAGGTCACAAACCCAAACCTAACTCATAAGAAGACAACATTAACCATCAGAACCCACCCAACAATTGTTAGAGAATATAGAGGATGTCATGTCCCCCGTTGCAATGCAATCATGCATCATAATGCGGAACATGCCTTTCCGGAAAAGGGAAGGAAGGAGGAAGGAATCATACTAATCCTTTAAACACTCAGATACAAAGGCAATTAAAGGACAAAGGAGACATACCTTTGCCCTGACCAGAGAAGCCATCATCATATCTCCCGGACATCTCTGCATTACCCCGGGGGACACACCTGCGCCGGACACGGGAAGAAGATAGAGGCGATCAGCGCTAATCCTCCTGATCACCCATCGAGACCTCGGTATCGCACCCCGATCGCCCATCAAGACTCCGGATCTGGACTGTGGGACAATGGGGGGTGGAGAAGGGCCAGGTCCGTACTGCGGGTATTTACGGGATACCCCGCACGCCATGTGCTCATTCCCGTCTTTTTCTGTGTATGCATTCTGTTCCCATTAAACCGGAAATCCTTAGCCTATCTAAGTGAGTCCGTGTCTCTTTGGGAGCAAGGCAACCATCACATAAAGATGGGAATCAGAAAAAAAAAAATTTCCGCAAGCACCAATCCAGATCTCATCTGTGAAGGACCCAAGTTGGCGATGGAAAGACGCAACCCATGAAGAGGTGGCTACCCGAGGACCGACGACGGGTCACCAGACTCCGTGGCACGAGCGATCGGTAAGAACCCTACTCCCAGACGGCACGAAATCCAGGAGGGTTCGGGATCAAGCTCGGAGGAGGAGGAGGAGACCGGGAGGAGCAGGACACTCAAAGCCACCAGAGAGTCACAGGGTGAGTGGGTCACCCTGGACGAGATGGTGGGATCCCTGCCTGGAATGTTCAGGGCATCTAAGAAGCCGTGGGACCAGCTGTCCCCAATGACCACAGGAGCTGAGGGAAGGCA
Source organism: Candoia aspera (assembly GCF_035149785.1). Classification (NCBI taxonomy): domain Eukaryota; kingdom Metazoa; phylum Chordata; class Lepidosauria; order Squamata; family Candoiidae; genus Candoia; species Candoia aspera. Next base: position 180,432,968 of record NC_086153.1, read on the forward strand.
TCGGAGCGGACGGACTGAGGACGGCTTCCAGACAGATGAGCAGCTAAGCACAGTGGAATCGAGGCTGGAGTCGATCGAACAGCTGCTCCTGAGATTGTTGGTCAAGTGGGAATCCTGAGGAAGGGGTGAGCCGGAACCGGGCACCAGAAGCTCATCACCCCCCCTCCCATCCCTGAGACGCGACAACTGGGGTGAGGACAGAGATGGCAGGAAGCTGAGGCAGCGCCGGGCAGAGGTCACTGTGTAGAATCAGCCAGGAGGCCATCTTCCCGCCCCCCCTGGAGACACGACAGCTGGGAAGAGGCTGGAGCCAGCACAAGATGGAGGCAATGCCGCCTGGAGCCTGGCTGAGGGAATCCCCACACCAAGACCGGAGAACCCCAGCAGCCCGAGGTATGCCCAGACCACCAGATGTGGTTTGGAGCCCACCGGGAGCGGGAGTGAGAGACCTCGGGGTCAAGTTCAATGGGGACCCAGCCACACTATCGTTCTTCCTCATGAATGCAAAAAATTACATGGAGGAATATGGACCATATTTCCGTTTGGAAAAGGGCAAAATCAATGCCATAGCGAACAAACTCAAAGGAAGGGCAGCTGACTGGTATGTCCAGCTATGCCAGACAGATGCCCCAGAGCTCGATTACGTCGACGAGTTTCTCTGGGCACTGGATCTGCACTTCAGAGATCCCTTAGAGAAGGAGAGAGCAAAAAGATCCCTAAAGGGAATCAGCCAAGGACAACGATCTGTGGCAGATTATGCCATGGAATTTCAAGCACTGGCTGGAAAGGTGGAGGACTGGTCGCAGTCTACCCTAATTGAACACTTCAAAGAGGGTCTGAATTTGAACGTGCTGAGGTGGGCATTATGCAGAGATGACCCAAACACTCTAATTGAGTGGATACAGCTGGCCGGTAAGGGGGAAAATGCCCAGGAAACCTTCCTGCAAGCCAAGAGGATGGCGCAATAAGCAGTGATGGCAAAGGGACCCCGAACCACTACAGGACTGGTGAGACCAGCACCCCAACCCTGTAGAGAGGAGAGGGAGTGACGGTTCACCAAGGGGCCATGCCTTCAATGCGGGAAAGAGGACCACAAAGCGGCAGCCTGCCCAAAAACAAAGGCAGTTGACAGACCAAGAAAACCACCGGGCAAACCACCCGCAGCACCCAAAAAGAGATCGGAGCAAAAGATCTACCTTACTCCATTGAAGAGGAGGAGAGCGACGAAGAAGAACTGGCAGGAAACGTCAGCCACCTGCCCTAAGAAGTGCCAGAGGGCAGGTGGAGGAGGAGAATGGGCGCAGCGACATCTGGGTGAGTGCCAACTGTCCCACCCTGTACGTAAAAGTTAAACTAAAGTCCAAGGTGAAGTCTATCGAAGTTTGGGCCCTAATTGACTCGGGCTGTTCCAGGTGCCTAATGCACCCAGACCTGGTGGCCGATTTAAAGCTCTGCTGCTATCCACTTCAGCACCACATAGTATTTACCCAATTGGACGGTTCAGCGGCGTGAGGGGGCCCGGTCACCCAATTCACCAAAGAAGTGGTGCTGCAGCTAGGCAGCCACCGGGAGAGACTGCAATTTGTCGTGGCACTGGTGGGCCAACCCTTAATCATCCTGGGCATCCCGTGGTTGGTACGAAGGAACCCATACATAAATTGGGAAACCAGGACAATCACGTTTACAGACGGCTTCTACCAAGCACCTACAGGGGATCGAGTTCCCCGTGCTGCGGTGGGGAGGGCGGCATCTACAACAACACACCTGGGGGCAGCGGCCCTGGAAGGCTTGCCAGACAGGTACGCGGAGTTTGCATATGTGTTCGGGGAGAAAGAAGCAGACAAACTCCCACCCCACAGAAAGACGGACTGTGCGATAGAACTGGTCCTCAACACACCCTTGCCAAAGCCCAAAATTTATGCAATGACCCAGAAGGAACTGGCAGCATTGCGGGAGTTTGTGGACAAGAATTTAGCATGAGGCTTCATCGAGCCCACAAACTCGCCAGTTGGAGCCCCAGTCCTGTTCAGAGAGAAAAAGGATGGGACATTAAGGCTCTGTACGGACTACCACGGATTGAATGTGGCTTCCATATTCAACAAATACCCTTTACCCCTAATCAAAGACATATTAGCACATCTGGCAAAGGGCAAAATATTTTCCAAACTGGACTTGCAAGAAGCCTATTTCCGCATACGTATACGGGAGGGGGATGAATGGAAGATGGCTTTCAATTGCCCACTGTGTTCATTCCAATACAAAGTGTTACCATTTGGTTTGGCAGGGACACCAGGGGTATTTATGCAATTGATTAACGAGGTCTTGCACGACCACTTGTTCAAGGGGGAACTCGTCTACTTAGATGATGCGTTGATATACTCTGAAAATGAAGAGGAGCATGAACGCCTGGTTAAGCAAGTGCTCAGGAAACTCCGCAAAGCAGAGCTATTTGCCAAGCTCTCTAAGTGCGAGTTTCACAAATCGCAGATAGATTAACTGGGCTACAGAATCTCGGAGAGGGGCATCAAAATGGACCCTGGAAAAGTCCAGGCCATCCTGGCATGGGAGTGCCCGCGCACTAGGAGGCAACTACAAAGTTTCCTCGGATTTACGAATTTTTACAGGGGGTTCATCAAGGGACTAGCAGAAATCGTTTTGCCCCTAACCAATTTATTCCGCACAAAGGGCTTGGGCGACACGCGCAAGGCACGAAACCTGGGAGTGCTTCTGAACTGGACTCCTGACTGCCAAAGGGCTTTTGATCCCCTCAAAAGCCTATTTACAGCAGAACCAGTTCTACAACACCCCGACCCCACCAAGCCTTTTGTAGTCCAAGTGGATGCCTCCGATTTTTCGATCGGGGCACTCCTGCTTCAGTGGGATTTAAATGATCAGCTGAAGCCCTGCACGTACCTCTCCCGCAAGTTCTCCGAGACAGAATGGAGATGGCACATATGGGAGAAGGAGGCTTTTGCCGTCAAAGCTGCCTTAGAGGCATGGCGACACCTCCTGGAAGGGGCCACCTGCCCCTTTGAGGTCTGGACGGACCACAAAAACCTAGAAGTGCTCAGCACCCTGAAATGCCTCAGCCCCAAGCAGGTACGCTGGGTGCAATTTTTCAGCCGCTTTGATTTTAAGCTGAAGTTCATACCGGGAAGGAAGAACTTCTTAGCCGACACTCTCTCTAGGCAGCCCCAGGATGCCAGTCAGGCATCCGACATTGTAGGTACTGTGTGGACCAACACACAGCTGGGTTGCCAAGCTGTCATGCGCAGCCAAACTGGAATGAAGTGCACCCCGGCACAACCACCCGCAAGGGGAGGGAAACGCATGTCAATTTCATCCCACTTGCAACAACAGTTCTCACAAGCCTTAAAAACGGATACATGGTTGCAAGCCAATCAACACAATGTTTCTTTTGCAAATGATTTGGCTTGGAAACAAAATAGCTTATACGTGCCAGAGCAATTGCAAGCTGAGGTTCTAAGCCGTTCTCACGATGACAAAACGGCTGGGCACTTTGGGTTCGTAACAATGCTGCATCTGGTCAGGCGACAATTCTGGTGGCCTACTCTCAGGAGGGATGTAAAGGAATATGTCGCTGCTTGCCCCACAGATGCTATGGCCAAACGAAAAGTGGGGAAGCCCCAGGGACTATTGCAGTTGGTGGCAAGCCCCTCCCGCCCTTGGGAGGAAATCTCAATGGACTTTATTGTAGACTTGCCGCCCAGGCAGAGAAAAATGGTCATCTGGGTGGTTAAAGACTACTTCTCTAAACAGGCACATTTTGTCCCATGCGCCTCCATTCCCTCCGCTCAACAGCTGGCATGCCTCTTTTTAAATCACATCTATAAATTACACGGTACCCCCTCCCGCTTGGTAACAGATAGGGGTACACAATTTACTTCCAAATTCTGGAAGGCATTTTTGAAGTTAATTGGAACCAAGCAGGCACTGTCCACTGCTTGGCACCCCCACACGGATGGCTCTATGGAGATCCTTAACTCCACCCTGGAGCAATTTTTGTGCTCCTTTATAAGTTATCAGCAAGATGACTGGGTAGACTTACTCCCCTTTGCTGAGGTGGCATATAACAATGCAGTGCACCAGAGCACGGGTCACACCCCCTTCCGGGTGGTCTATGGTCGAGACTTCGTTCCGATCCTGGAGTTGCCCCAGCCAGAGACCCCGCCTTGTTCCCCAGATGACTGGGTGGCGCAGCTAGCCAATGTTTGGCCAGTCATTCAGCTGGCTCTCTCTGAAGCTCAAGCAACCTACAAGTGGTATGTGGACAACCACAGGGCTGTGCAGCCAGACTTCAAAGTGGGAGATAAGGTCTACCTCTCCACTAAGTTCATTAAGTCTTCGCAGCCCTCAAAGAAATTGGCCCCCAAGTTCATTGGCCCATTTCCAATAGTGGAAATAATCAACCTGGTAACTTTCAAGTTAGAATTGCCACACAACTTGAAACGCATACACCCGGTGTTCCATTGTGCCTTACTGAAACCAGTTACCTCTTCAAAATGGCACAACAACCCCCCCCCGCCCCCGCCCATCATGATCGATGGACAACAGCATTTTGAAATCAAGGAGGTACTAGACTCCCAAAGGCTACGGGGCACCCTCCAGTACCTGGTCCGCTGGAGACATTTCCCCCACCCTGAGTGGGTGCAGGCTCGGGATGTCTCAGTGCAGAGGCTTGTCAAACACTTCCATGAAGCGTATCCTGCCAAACCGGCGCCTTGAAGTTTTCCTTGGGGAGGCAGTATCTCATGTCCCCCATTGTAATGCAATCATGCATCACAACGCAGAACATGCCTTTCCGGAAAAGGGAAGGAAGGAGGAAGGAATCATACTAATCCTTTAAACACTCAGATACAAAGGCAATTAAAGGACAAAGGAGACATACCTTTGCCCTGACCAGAGAAGCCATCATCATATCTCCTGGACATCTCTGCATTACCCTGGGGGACACACCCGCGCCAGACATGGGAAGAAGACAGAGGCGATCAGCGCTAATCCTCCTGATCACCCATCGAGACCCCGGTATCACACCCCGATCGCCCATCAAGACTCCGGATCCAGACTGTGGGACAATGGGGGGTGGAGAAGGGCCAGGTCTGCACCGTGGGTATTTACGGGATACCCCGCATGCCATGTGCTCATTCCCATCTTTTTCCATGTATGTATTCTGTTCCCATTAAACCAGAAATCCTTAGCCTATCTAAGTGAGTCCGTGTCTCTTTGGGAGCAAGGCAACCATCACAGAGGATGACCTTGGTAGAGAGATGGAAAATCCATTACCAAGGCAACAAACAGATACATGTGGCTTAAGCCCACACACAGAGAGAAGTGTGCAAAAATAGCTCATACAGGCACCCCCCTAATTCTCAAGGAGGTAAAAGAGGGAGGAGGGGAAGCCCATTCAGACTTGCAAGATTCTATTAAGCTGTGGCACTTTGCTGAGCAGCCACGAGCAGAAGCAGAACCAGAGTTTATATAACTTTGGCCTATTACATTGAAAATACTTGGTCCAGTCTACCTGGTAGGACACTCACCATCTGGCCTAGGCAGCAGAGGGAACAGCTAGGTCTTTAATACCTAACATGCTAACAGGGTTGGGGCCATCCAAATCTCTGGAGGGATGTTGTTATACGAAATATATGGACACCTAGGTATCGCATACACCTCCCTTTATATGAGCTCTCAGACTAGAGAGGTACAGCTGTTATTTTATCATGCCTTCATGTTAGTGGTTTCATGCCTGTACCCAGGGGGTGAGGGGAAGGACTATTTCAGTATATATGTCTGTGGTTGTTACACTTTACTCAGCCACCAGGAGGCAGTGTGTGACTGGTTTCATCCTTATTGCAAGACAGTCTGTGTCCTTATTTGACCATATATATATCCCTTCCTACCAACCTAGACGGCCAAGACCATAGACCTAAGAGCCCTGTATGAAGTACAATGGCCTACTATCAGTCGTTCAAGGTAGATCAGATTAGGAAGCCAGGGTTATGAATGCTAATGATACTTTTGTAACAGAATCTAGCAAATCTGATTGTGCTTCTCTCCCCTCCCCCTTTTAATCATGAGAATTAGGGAGGGTCATGTCTGAGATGCTTTCTCAAATTACACTTCTTCCCTGGACTCAGGTTTCGTTTCTCTGACCATTGCCTTTGTTGCAGCTCTTCCTCCTGTTCCTCAGGGTTATTCCTACCATTCATTACATCTATGTGTGTAATTCCCAGTAGAGGTGTTGGAACAACATAAGAACTCTGCTAACTATAACGGTTATGCATGGCTTCCCAGTGCAGGATATGCTAACACATGTCAGACAGATGCTACCCAGCCTGTCTGAAGAACTCCAGCGAAAGGAAACATACCATTTCTGACTCAGCCTATTCCAGCAGTTGACAGAGCTTTCAGGAATGTCCTCCTAATATCTAACCTGAATCTCCTTCCCTGTAATTCCATCATCGGTTCTGGTCTTGCCCTCCTCTTCCACACCCGGAGGATGCAGGAGAGGCAACAGCAAGAGAGGAGATGCCACTTAGCTCTTGCCTCCATGATGCCCTGAATGGTAGCATTCTGAGTGCATTAAGGCCAGGAGTGGGCTCTGCACTAGCTAGGTTGAGTTCTGATTTTGTAGAAAATAGCTCAGTTTACCACATCAAATTCCAGATAAAACCAAGATGGGCTGCAGATTGGAAAGATGTCAATTTATCACTAATTTAAAGAAAGCAAACAAATGGTTCTTGCCAGATTTTATTTTATTTTATTATTTATTTTTCTTTTCTTATTTTGCTACACTTTGCTTCAGTTTGCTTGTCTTTTGTTAGTGACTCTATTTGCCTTTGTATCTGACCTCTCTCCCTTTATCTCCATTTCTCTCTGTTTTTTAAAACTCTGAGGAAAAACATCTGAGAAATCAAAATACTATCCTACAACATTTGACAACTCACTTGTTAGTCCCCAAAAATAGTACATTACAGAATAACTTCCTAACGTCCTCAGCCATCTACGCAGTCACTGAGAAACTAGTTATTTAAACAGTTAAACACAGAGTAATGGAGTGAACCCCCCCCCCCAAAAAAAATCCTCCACCATCTTTTCAATTGCCACTTCTAGGACTCATTGCAGCAGTTATCTATATTACTGAAACACTGTGGTTAGTGGTGAGATATGCCCTACAATTTTAAGAAGCATTTTACTGGAGCTTTATTTGAAATTGTTCTGAATGCATCATTGATTGTATGGCTGGGTTGGCTTTCAATGAGCATGCAAGAGTTGACTTCAGATAATTGGCTGGTTTTGTTTTGTTCTGTTTTTCCCAAATGTGGAATTCAGCCCCAGCAACTGTTTCTTGGCACTCATTGCCCTTTAGGATTGTTAAGTTTCTGAATCAGTTTCCTTTTCCCAGAATTCCCTTTCTCAGTGAGGTTCTTAAGAAATTTCAGCAGGTTGGGTAGTGGGAGTAGTGCAAGTTCCTTGCACCACCCTACTGAGCAACGTATCTATCAGGGCCTTTTTTCCACATAGGTTGACACCTCTTCAGCCTGTACCACTCTGCAGGGTGACCTGCCTGCCAGTTTATGCCCAGCACATGGATCAACTGCAGTGCCTGTTCTGCAAGGGTGGGGTGACTGGGCCTTCTTTACAGAGCAGCCTCCCTCACTTCACTCGTATGGATCAGGTGCAGTAGGAGACCTGCATGGTGGGTAAGGGCTTCCTGGTGAACTTTTCCAGGAATTCCCTTTATGCCTAATCCATGGGGGTTCAGGTGACAAAGGCTGCCCAATAAAGTTCAGTGATGGGAGCCCCCTCTCTCCATCCCTGTGGATCAGGCACTGTGACAGTGGGATACATCATTACAACTTTTACAACTTTCCACCAACTTCCTTGCCTTTGGGTTCCTCCTCAGCCTTCCTTAACCCAGTCTCTTCCAGATTTTTGGAAACTACATTTCCCAAAATTACTAATAGGTATAGGCATTTCAAGTGAGAATCCCAGGAATTGCAGTCCCGAGAAATGTAGTGGGCATCAGATCATGGAAGTCTGTCTAGGGTATGTTGAGAACAGTTGCAAGTTTATCATCATGTCTAGCTTGGCCCTTAATTACTCAAGAACATTTGGAACATTTTTATCAATATGTACTTTATTAATTAGACAAGTGCCTAGCACTGTACTTAGATGACAAAGAACTTGTGAGAACAAATTGTTATTATATTTGTGTGTGTGTGTGTGTGTGGTGTTACTATGAAACTGGGTTTTTACTGGCACTATCATTAAGCAGAATTGTGCCACAGAAATTTTATCCTGTTTTTTTTTTCCCTCCTACTTATTCTTTCCACACATCAATGAAATCTTAAGGAAAGGAATTCTTCCCATTGGACTTTTTCAGATGGGGAAATATGGACAGCCAGAATAGCTTCAGAGTAGCAGAAAGTTGGGTAACAGAAGGCAACAACAGTAACAATAACATTAAAATAAGCTTTAAAAAAAGACCCACAAGAGATATTTGAAAGCAATTCTCAAGCACCCTGTAAATAGCTGAAGCCTTCTGAGAACCTGCACAGCGAAGCAAATCATCTGTCCAAGGCAGCTGATGTTGGGTGTCATGAAAGGACAGAACATTGCTCCTTAACTTTATCAGTACTGTATTTTTACTACCAGATAAAAGGGAAGAGGTTCTTTTTTTTAAACAAAGAATTTTATTATTTTTTCCAGAATATAATTAAAATACAAAATGTAGAATATAGAAAAGCTAGAGTACAGAACTAAAGACAAAGAAAAGCTATAAAAGTGCAGAACAGAAAGTGAAAACAGAAAGTGACTTCTCACCTTTTCCAGTTCAGATAGGAATACATTTACCAATGTAATCTCTTACAATTAGTTAAACCTTAATAACATTATTTCTATCAAATCAAACCATTTAATCATTAAAAGTCAAAGTCAACACTTCATTTTTTTCTGACACAAGCAAGTAGTCTAAAAGTGGTTGCCAAGTAGAAAGAAACCCAGAAACAGTATTTTCTCTTATAAACGCTGTGAATTTGGCCATTTGAGCCAACTCCATCAATTTAATAATCCATTCATCCATTGTAGGTATTTGTGGATCTTTCTTTCTCTGTGCATATAAAAGTCTTGCTGCTGTAATCATGTATAAAAGCAAGGGAACAGGTTCTTAAGGGCCTAGGATAGCTATATACATGTGGCTAGTTCTGGATACTTTGCACCCTTGCTTAGGGTGGAGGGGTACGGGAAGACATGGCTTCTGTGGCTATTCTGCCTCAGGTGACAAAATGTCTTGATCTAGACCTAGTGCAGAGTCTGGTCTGGTAACATTATACAGTTACCATGCCAGCTAAGAAAGTTGCCAACATTCTCAACATTCAAATGAATGTTTACTAGCTATTTATTTGCAAAATGTAGATATCTCCCTGCAGGGTGATTTTGTTATTAAGGTATTCTTTAGTTTGATGTGAGTGCTTAAGTTTTCAAAAGGTTGAGGCACAAAACCATAAATCGGAATCCTATTTCTGAGGAAAAGGCAATGAATGAACCCTTCAGGCTGGTTGAAGAATCCAGCTGGAAGCTTCATGCTTCTACCTGTCCCCAAAGAATTAATGTTTTCAAATAAAATATGTATCAGAATTTAAAAAGGTAATCAGGAACACAGATTACTTCTGAGTCCGCTCTTCAGAAGTTCACCTTGTCTGGAACAAGCCACCTTTTATGAGGCTATGTACAATCCACTGTAACATCCTTTGTACCATATAATTACTTCCATGGTATCTTGTGGATGTTAAAGAGAATAAGGTACGAAATGGAGTTTTGTCCCTGAGAATCATCTTGTAGAAACATTCAGATAGGTAGGATTGTAACCACTGCAAAACACTGTTCCTAGTCTCTAGCATGTAGAACTTACCTTTGCTAGGACTGAATCTCTGCTGTGGATGAGACAGCCTATTAGAATATATCTTCTTCAGTTACATGAGTTTTAGTACATGATGGCATGGGACCAAACACTTTAATTTGCACCCAGAAAGTTCCTGGGAACCAATGCAGACCCCAACACATGATTGTAGTATGTTCATGGTGTCTAGTGTCAGTATTTTTAACAAACTATGGTTTCTGACTTATCTTTAAAGGCAGTTCCATGTGGAACACATTGCAGTAGTTCAACCAGGTGGTGCTGAGGGGGTGAGTTATGATTGCTTGTTCATGTAAAACAGTACATCTTTAGGGGAATGCCAGATATATTTTGCATAAAGAAATTTATTCATTCATTCAGTTTTGTTGTCACCCAACTCTGGATGACTCACAAAGAAAGAACAACATAAAAAAGCACAAAAATAGGAATAAAATAAAAATTAGTCTAAAAGAATTACAAGATAATCACAAGAAGGCAATCCAGACAACACACCAATAGATATACAGAATGTAACAGCACCTCAGATAGGGGGTTCCATCCATCCTATCCCAAGCCTGGGAGAATGGCCAGGTTTTCAAGACCTCCTGGAACACCATCAAGGTGGGAACCAGCCAGATCTCAGGGGTGACTTTATTTCACAAGGCAGGTACTGCTACAGAGGAGACATACTTCCTGTGTCCTGAAAGATGACACTGTTTAATCAAGGGGACTCAGAGCATGTCCACTCTGTTGGATCAAACTGGCTAGGCAGGAACCACAGGAGAAAGGTGCCGTCTCAAACAACCAGGCCCTGTGCCATGTAGGGCTTTATAGGTAATAACCAGCACCTTGAATTGCACACAGAAGCACACTGGCAATCAGTGCAGCTTGTGAAGCAGAAAGGCATGCCAAGGGAAGCCCATCACTGCTCACACTGCAGCATTCTGGAGCCCCACATAGAGCACATTGCAATAGTCAAGTTGTGATGTGACAAGGGCATGCCTGGAGGACTGCCCAATCCAGGAAGGATGCAACTGGTGTACCAGATGGAGCTGTGCAAAGGCCCTCTTGACCACAGCTGCCATCTGCTCTTTGAGCAGGAGTTGTAAGTCCAAGTGTAGCCCCAGGTTGTACACCACTCTTGAATAGATAGATAGACAATCCCTGGACCTAGGCAGTCCTAACAGCCAGGGCCACAACTAGGTGGGGGCAACCGGGGCATGTGCCCCGGGTGCCGTGCTGGTGGGGTGCCAAAATGAGTGCTGGGGGGGCAAAATGGGCGGGGAATCCATGTTTGCCCTGGGTGACACAGACCCTAGTTGCAGCCCTGAAAACAGCCACAGCCACTTGAACTTGGCAGGATTCAACCAGAGTTGATTTCTCTTCATCTAGGCCCACACAACCTCCAGGTACTGGGAAAGCACTTCAACAGCATCACCTGCCCAGCCTGGGATCAAAGTATATGACTGGGTATCATCAGTGTACTGATGATACTGGACTCCAAACTAATGGATGACCTCACCCAGTGGTTTCATGTAGATGTTGAACGCAAGGGGATAGAGCACCAAGTCCAGTGGCATACCATAAAGGAGAGATCTAGGGAAAGACCTCTCCCCCAACCTCACCAACACCAACTGGAACTGGCCCCATAGGAGGAAAGAGAATACAGTGCCCCACTTCCCAACCCCCAAAGCTGGTCCAGAAGGATATCATAGTCAATGGTATCGAAAGCTGTGAGAGATCAGGAAGCACAAGGAATGATTCACCACCTCCTCCTGGCTGTGCCACAGGTCATCAACAAGCACAACCATTATTTGTTTAATGTTTTATTTATTGTTAGGCAATATACAAAACTGTCTTTTTTGACTGACAGTACATCAAATGTATTGATTGCAGTATTAAACATTGCAGTAATGAAGTTCAATATATGGTCTACTGGATGGCATGGTTTTCTATGGTACGATAAAGTTAAGGTTTATGTAGATTTTAAGAATCATTATATTAGAAGTGCCAGATTGAGAATATGGAACAGATATAAACCCAGACTGAGCCCAAAAATGCCTTTATGGGTCTCAGCACAAGAAGCATTTTACAGCAAAGAAACAGTAGGTGAAGAAAAATGGTTAACTTACGGAGAGTTGTTAGAACATATGAAGAATATAAGATGAAATCAAGAGGGCAACCGGCTGCAGAGGGATTTAGTTTTCAATGGTTTTTGTATGCACAGTTAAGAGAAAGATTTAAGGTAGACAATAAGACATTTGGAATTGAGCAACAAAAGACAGAATTTGAAGTTCAACCATGTACAAATGATGAACATGAAATTGCTAAATTGTATAAACTTTTACTGACATTTGAAACAGAAGAACAAATGAAAAAAACATGATAAAATGGGCTAAGAACTTTGGACACTATATACTGTTGGAACAAATATGTGGTTAAAAGGATTGAAATTTACATTATATTATAATCTAAAAGAGATTTTTTTATTAAAAAGATGTACCATCGGTATATGACTCCAGGAAAGTTGTCTAGAATGTATAAAGTACTTCAGATTTATGTTGGAAATGTGGACAACATGAAGGGTCATTTTACCACACTTGGTGGACTCATAAAAAAGCCAGAAATGTCTGGGTTCAAATACAAAGAATGATACAAAGAATTTTAAAGATCGACATTCAGTTGAAACCAGAATTTTCTTGCTGGGATAAATGGATAGTTAATTAGAAAAGAGCCATGGAAGATTATTTTTATATATGATTACTGCTGTGAGACTATTATACGCACAAAAATGGAAAGACTCTGATATACCCACAATGGAGAAATGGTTGGTGAAGATGTTAGAACTAGCAGAGATGGCAAAATTAACTGGTTTGTGTAGAGAAAGATCAACAACTACATTTATCAGTGACTGGAAATCCCTTATGGACTTTTTGCTGAAAAAAGAGAAAAAATGAACTTGTGATTTATGGGTTTGAAGATTAGAAAGGGTAGCTTATGGAAAGAAGGAAATTATGATGTAACCTTAGAGAGAGGGTAAAATAGAAATGCATTTATAACTGCTATCAGAAAGAATGGAAGCTACTTCCTTATAATCCTTCCTCCCTCCCTCCCTCCCTCCCTCCCTCCCATCCTTTCTTTCTCTATTCCTAGTCCTATTTTCTTTCTTACTTATTCACTATTCTTTTTTTTTTTTACTTTCTTTTTGTTTTCTTTTCTGATATTTATAGTGCTTTTATCTTATTAAAATTCTTCAATAAAATATATATTTAAATAAAATATATGCTCTACTATGTAATCTTGATCATGTTTTCATATCCAGGGGAATTCTGGAAGTCATAGACTAAAACATCTAGAAAGTACCAGATTTGGAGAAGATATAGCAGAGGAAAATACTATCACAGTATCACAGATCATACCAATGAGCCGGTAACATACAAGATTGTGAAATGAGGACAATACTGTTATTGTGTGAATCAAGGATTAAGATTTCTCTGTCCTATAACTCCTTAGAATAACTTAAAATAGGTGTGTTAATTTTTAAACCCTAAATATTTAGAGGCAAAGATACCTGAGAAAGAACACTTTTTTTCAAATAGATCGGTCTAACAGTAATTCTCATTAGAGCCTTCCAGGTGGTGCCTTGTCCTCTAGATGACACCAAATAGAAAGGCTATCTCTTTCCCTTTCCCTTTCCCTTTCCCTTAGCATTCTGAGTGTAGTTAGACTGTATATATTTCCTAGTTGCAGGATGGTGGCAATGTATGTTAGCTTGTAAGGCAGTCTGTATATTAGGAATCCTAGCTGATACAGAATCATGTAAGCACGTTTGGAACAAAAATGGGCTTTGGCTGCACTTGTAGCATTCTGGTCAAAATGTGCCCACACCGATCAGAATCGTCTTTATAATTAGCAAGAGGTGCTGCATGTGGCAGAGATACAACTAAGACTGGTACCCTAGTTTGCATCTTCTCTTTCTTACTAAAAAGCATTAGGCGATGGCTTTAATTTACCAAAGTGACACGAAAGAAAGAAAAATGGATATGTTGCATGTTTTTGAAACTAAGAGAAAAGAGAAAGATACAATAAATCCAAATTAAGGCAGTCTGATTTTGTCAAGTAGTCTGAATACTACAGGGAGACAAGTAAAGATTTAGGTTTAATTATAAATGAATGGGCTAAACTGTATGTCAGAAGGCATGGACTGGTGTCGTGTAGGCTGTTATGTATGAACGTGCAATTAGGAATCCATAGTCAGTGACAGTTGCTATGTTCCAGTGAATAGTGATATGGAAGAACCAAGGATGGGTCCAGGGAACAATTGTGCAACCATCTAAATGAATGTGAACCAAGGGGTGGTGGGAATATCCAAGGGAGAGAAGAAGATAACAGAATACAAAGAAAGGACTAGGTCGTTCAGAGACTGAAGAATGAACAAACATGATGACTGTATGGTGACACTGAAAGAATTAATAAATATGAAAAGGATGATAAGAGGTTCTGAATGTAGGACACACCATTTTTTAGTAGTGTCAAGAATGCCTCTTGGGAAAAGATGGTTATGGAAGGAAAGGGAAAAAGTGAAATAAATGAAACTGAAAGTAGAATACCTGCAGGGAAAAAAAGAGTATGAGTCCTATAGGAAAAATATTAGAAAATCTATTGAACTCCCAACAGAATGAAGGAAAAGTGAATGTAAAGGAAAAGGATAAGGATAAGGAAGCAGGTTTGAACCAAGTGAAAAGAATTAGATTATGGAATGCCCCCAAAATGTGAGGAGTTATGGTAATTGGAAGTAAGAAAAAGGGATGCTTGATGGGATAATGAAGAGGCTATGAATGAGGGAAAAAATGCATAACAGAATGGCTGTTTAAAAATGAGGATGAGAGAAAGAACTTTTATAAAGTCGACACAGAGATTAAAAGATGATTGCAAAGAATGTAGTTAAAGAGAGCAAGAAATTGTTAAGTTCAAATGAGACAGAAATGGAGAGTGATTTTGATGGGAACTAAGAAAAGTGATTTGGAAACTGTTGAAGGGGACTAGTTAATTAAAAATCTAGGTGATGAAATGATTTGGGATAAAACTTAACTAAGAGAACATTGGAAGAAACATTCTAGTAGTTAAGGCACTCAACTACAAATCAGCAAACCGGTAGTTCCAGTCCCGCCTTAGGCACAAAGCCATCTGGGTGACCTTGGGCCAGTCACTCTCTCTCAGCCCTAGGAAGGAGGCAATGGCAAACCACTTCTGAAGAGCTTGCCAAGGAAACTGCAGGGACTTGTCCAGGCAGTCACCAAGGATTGGACATGACTGAACAGAAATCAAATCAAATCAAATCAAATCAGAATGACAACAATATGTAGGGTTGTACATAAAAGAGAACATACTGTACATTTTGTTTCAAACATGGAATAAAACATTGTATCCCATAAGTTAGGCTGAACTACTTCAGACTGGCCATTTTTTTTTCAGGAATCAAATCATCATCATCATCATCATCATCATCATCATCATCATCATCATCATCAAACAGCATCTGCCTATCCCAGGTCCTTGGGAAGGACTTGATAGTTGGATAAAAATGTCAAATCCAGTCTAAACATCTGGCTGACTGCAACCAACCATAATAAGCTATTAAATTTATATGATGCCTGACTCCAATGACTCTGGGAAGTTACTCCCAGCAACTTTGGGCAGTACATATCATTTTAGATGATATGTACAAAGCGAAATCTGGATGGAACCAAAAGTGATTGTATGTGTAAGTAAGGTAGTGCTGCTATGCATTGTAACTGCTCTCCCCTCATCTACTCATCAGCTTGTTCCCCACATGGCTTACTCCTCTGGTGGACCCCAACCTCTTTCTTCCCTTCTCTCAGCTGCTACTACTGCTGCCCAAGTCCCAGCATGGCATCCTTGCCCATCCCTGGTCTTTCCAGAGCCTTCCCTTTCCTCCTTCTGGTCAGCTCCCACTATTGCTGCTGCTAATGTCCCAGTAGTAGACCAAGTTTATTAAGCTGAAGTTTTCAGATTTTTCACAAGTATTGTCAAGCTTGACATCAGGACTCAAAACAAGGGCAAAGTAATATCTGAGTATTTCTACCTCTCAGTATGCTTTACTGCAGACCTCAAAGGAAAAGTAAGACTTTAACAGCAATACTGAATAAGAAATCATGCAATTTACATACATCAGAAGGTTTCAGGTAAGCTCAAAAGACCTCAACAAACACAATGGTTTTTAACACATTTCAATTGTTAATTGGTATTGTATTTGTAATCTGTCTCACATGTAAGTTGTATCTGCATAACCAACCTCTCTTCCCCTCTTCCCCCACCCCCACCTGCTCTTACTCCAATTACTTATGAAGTTTCATCCAACATTGGGACACAAGTATAAAGGATGGGCTTTGTCTTATGATGTCACAACGTTTGTTACATTCTTTATTTCTTTTCATTGTGGTTAATAGCAGATGCCTATATCCTGGCCCATATCCAGCCTTCTGGCTTTGTCCCTGTTTGAGATGTCATTTGGATCTGCCACAAGAAACAGTAAAAGTTCCACATTTCCTTTTTAAGATATATCATTTTCTGGAAAGCTGTTTAATGCTCCTAAGATCATAAACATTTTCCTAGTGAGTGACATTTTCTTTCAAAGACTACTAATCACCAAGCTTGTAGACTATACAGCAGCCAGGGATTCAACTGCTTTTTGTTAGTGTAACAGCTGGATTATACTCAACTCTGTTAACATGCAGATGATATAACTGACTTCTCTTCTATAGTTCCTCTGCCAAAGGACTTTTGTTTCTTACTATAACATCTGGAATTCACAGTCCCCCATCCTCCCCAAACAGAGGACTGACAAACAAATCTCCTCCTCCTTTTGAGAATTGATGTCACAATCTCATACCACTTTCTTCACCTCCAATTTGCATGTCTGAAGTCTCTCCACTCAACTAGATAGACTAGTTAAGACATATTTCACAAATCACCTACACATCTCACCCCTTACCCTTTTACCACAACTAGCCTGAGGAAGAATTCTCGAAAGCTGAAAGCCTGCAGCTACTTTGTGAAACCAATAAAGGTACTGCTTTATGGATGTTGAGTTAGGTTACCCCATTGTATACATATTCCGTGGATGGGGGACTATGAATTCCAGATGTTATGGTAAGAAACGAAGGTCCCTTGGCAGAGAAACAATAGAAGAGAAGTCAGTTCTATCATCTGTATGTTAACAGAGAAGGATGGAAGGACAGAAGGAAGGAAGGAAGGCAAAAGAAGAACACCCCAGAAAACCATTTTTTCTCACAGCAAGTTGGTTTGCTTTACTTCTTCCATATTAAAAATAAAATGTCATAAATTCTTGTTTTTCCAACCAGATAATAAACATAATGCAAATATAATATGCAAGATACTGTCATTGGTATATTTCAATGCAGAAATAATGGTTCACCTGTGTGTATGCACATTTTTGCAGACATCAATACTTTTCTTAAATGGACATTTCATTATGCACTTTTGTTTGGGGAAGTCCAACATCTATAGTTAGCCACAGAGCAAGAACACTTGCCTTAATCTTCTTGGCATAAATGGGGTAGTCTGTCATCTCTAGGGAATGCATGATTCCTCACATCCTTCCAAAATGTTTTCTGTTTGATAAAGCTTGCTTAGCTCCATTTTTGTCATCTAGCACTGAGACCAAGGATGTGTTAGCCTCTTGGGGAATGATTTTTAGAACTTAGAAAAGTTGCTGTTTGATTTTGTTTTTAATGCTGGGAGTCATTTATCCAATAATCAATCTCTCTCTCTCCCTCTCTCTCTAGAGAGATATGAAAGCATCCAAAACATCTGGAGAAGCAGATGTAAGATATTCAGATTAACAGGAGTCCTATTTACATGAAGTTTTATAAGGTTTGCCTGTGTTTAAGATGTAGTTTATCAGGGAAGTAGGAATAGCTTATCAAGATTTGATTGAAAGAAGCTTTGCTGTGTGAAATCCAAGATTAGGATCTCAAGAAGTTATAAAAACAGTCCGTAGCAGCTGTAGATCACCCTGTAAACTGAATTAGAAATATATCACTGGGTTATTCCGTTTCGCCCAGTTATGCTATTGAACTTTTTGTGGAAAAAAATATATAAATAATACCAGTACGTTTGATCCTACAACATAATTTGTAGGACCCTGATATGCAATTTATGCAACTTCCCTCCAGCACATGCATTCCTCAGTCCTCTCTAAAACATACAGTCTCATAATATGTAATTAAAACCAACATGGAATTTACTCACATATATTTTGGATCTATAGCTCCTACTTACAGTATGGAGTTTCATTATCTATGGGATCAATATTCTTACTTTCAGATATCTACCACTCTACACAGAAGAGTCGCCTTGAGCAAACGTCTTCTCCCACTGGATTTTGCTAGCTTTCCTATCCCCATTCTTCAGAAAGCATGGCACGTTATTTAAAATACATATTTCTGATTCTCGGTTTACAAGCTTTACAAGCATAGAAGACAGTCTATGTTATAATCAAGCAAAATATTTGTGGAAAGTAAGTAATGTTCTGACAGCCTCGTTTGGCGCAGAGGGGTAGTTGACAGTATTGCAGCCGAAACTCTCCCCACGACCCGAGTTCGATCCCAGCGGAAGCTGGATTCTCGGGTAGCCAGCTCAGGCCGACTCGGCCTTCCATCCTTCCGAGGTTGGTGAAATGAGCACCCAGCTTGCTGGGGAAGGTGACAACTGGGGAAGGCAATGGCAAACCACCCCGCTCTATAGTCTGCCAAGAACACGTCACGAAAGCGGCATCCCCCCGAAGGGTCAGACATGACTTGGTGCTTGCACAGAGGACCTTTCACCCTTCCATTTTCACAAGTAATGTTCTAGGATAATCTACAGCCAAGACTTTGTAGAAGGCATGGCTACAAACCTCTCTCTCTTTCATGTCTGCATTTCCAGGCAGACACAAAAAGGTTAGATAATAGTTTTCTTGCAAAGAAATAGGAAGTTTTGCATCCATACAGCATGAAGAAAAACTGCCCTTCCTCATGTCTTTTCAAGTCAACACAGTTTCGCCAGCTCTTTTCAGCTTAATACTCTCTGCCATCTGTCTCTTGTTTACAAAATGGCTCTCTCTGGCATGATAATCAGGGCCTCTAAACTGACCAGCTTAAACCCTTGCACTATTCCTGGTGACTACTTAAACATGTTCTAGTTGTTGGCAAAATAGTTTGCCACTGCATCCTTTTGGGAAGGTTTTTTTTCTTCCAACTTTCCAGTTTAATCCCCAGCCCTTGCACTTTTTCATGGTCCCCCATCCAAGTGCTAACCAAGCACAACCCTCCTTAGCTTCTTGGAAAGCTAAGTCATATTTAAATGCACCATGAAAACCCAGTATCAACTTTATGATCTTTCATAGATTTTATTTTCTTTGTGGCTGGTTTTGAAAGAAGTTGGGTCAAAGATAATTATTTTGGTGTGATTTTACTGAATTGGTAAAAATATTCATAACTTGGGGACTCAAGTGAAAAGAAAAGTAATTTATAAACATGAAAGATGATAGATAGATAGATAGATAGATAGATAGATAGATAGATAGATAGATAGTAGAGCAATGCTTCAGATTCAGTTTAAAGAGGTGTTTTGGAACATGTAGGAGTGCAAATGCAGTGCCTTTCTGTAACTCATTAAGGCAGCCACACATGTTTCAGGATTGCATGCTGGGTCTAGTGAGCAGAGGTATCCACAGAAATCAATGATTTCATCAGAATGACAAAATAAGCCTTGCAACAGTGTGACACAAGCTCTTCCCCATTCATATGGGCATATGGCATCACGACGCACATACAAAAGGGGCTGAGTTTGCATTGCAATGACACAACACTCAGGTCATCTTTTGCCTCCCTCCCCCAACAGGTTCTCCCAAGAGCTGAGCAATTGGTGGGATGAGGATTTTTCACTCCCTATCCTTTTCCTACTTTTACCTTAAATGGAAATCCCCTGGAGTTAAATGCAAGTTTTAAAATCAGAATGGTTTTTAATTTTGGGAGGAGGGGAGTTCTTTTTCATTTTTTGATAAAGGGTCACGAAAGGGCTATAGCATAATTTAGTTTTTGCTTTAGCTCTTCCTTGAGCCTTTATCAACAAGCGTGAAATCATTTCCAAAGAATGTTTTCAAAACCTTACTAATCTTAAAATGTATAATTCTCAGGATGGAAACTCTGAAGCCATCTTGTAGCCACATTTGACCTAAAACAACAATCATATCCTCACATTCTGATCTCACTCTACACTCTTGTATATGATCATGCTATGTGGGTTATAGTGCGCAAACTGAAACTATTAGAAAAAATTCCAACCCTTCATCCCCCTGGAGGCTGTTTGGTTCTGAACCCTTTATGTAGCAAAGTACGCTAGCTAGCACAACTGAAGTGCTTCAGACCACAGAGAATAATGTGTTTATTTTAGTCTCTCAAAAGGTCAGTAAAGCTGAAAACAGTAAATTACACTGCTAAAAATGCATTGTCTGTCAACACAACACACTTTCACAGCTGGTTGCCTCACTATTTGTTAAGTTTGTGTTTATTCAATCAATGAATTGCACTGAGGAGTGGGCAGCTTTGCTTTGTTATGGGGAGAAGCATCAAAGAAATGAAGGGCAAGAGAGTCTCTGGTGAGTTTTTTCCATTTCTGCCCCATAAAAAATGACCTCAAATGGTACAGAGATGTTTTTAAATGATTCATAACACTCACCCAGGTTGGCCTTGCTGAAAAAAAGATGGCTATTATGATAAGAAGACATTGTGCCAAAATCGCTGCCAATGGAAGTGGACCTCTTGATGACTACCACACAGTCAGGGGCACATACATAGGCAAAGTGTAGCGATAACACATTTTATTTTGCTGTAGAGGACTATTCCACAGGTGCCGCAGAATATGTCATGAGTAAGGATGGCGAGCAGGAAGGGGCTCCCATCCAGGCTGTAAAGCGCATGCGTAGCACTGAGGAATTAGGTAGCCATTCCAAGAGACACCGATCGGGCCCCCCTTAACCTTTGGGGTTTATATGTCTGGGTTTTTCCCACGCTTCTTCAGTTTGTTAGGATTTCCCTGTTATGTAGCAATAATAAAACACTAGAGACCTGTTCCTTGTCTCAGCGTGGTTCCTGGCTGTTAGGACAGAATATTTCATCTGGGGCCAGAGCCCTGGTGTCCTGGCCACAGAAACATTGGTCTCATTCACTAGCTGTGATGATAAAAAAATGAGCACCCCCAGACAGGGAGACACCATAAGACAAAAATACAAAAGTCAAAGGGCTTGTGTTTGCTGGCATGCACATTGCATCATTTGTTGTTTTTTCCGCAGACATGTACACATACGAGCACCTCAGTACCATTTATTGTAATATTCAGTTTCAGTGTATTGATTGGGGGAGGAGTTATCTGTCCCCTTTCATGCCCACCCCAGTTCAGCTCACATTAAGTATATCAAATTGCAACAGGAAAGGCAGCTAACAAATGGAGAATCAATCAAAGAGCACCACGGTGGGAAGTTCCACATTTCCTTTTTCAGCAGTTCTCATTCCATTTGCTGAACAAGATTTTGCTTATGAAGCTGCTTTTCAAGCAGAAGAGAATCTCAGCGGAATTCTTATGGATGAAGTGTGGTGCTCTTGTACTTCTTTAGTTAAAAGGTGATCAAGGGGCGTGAATGAATGCCCGGTCTTTTGTTGAAGTGTCATGTCTCTGGTAGGCCTTAACTTCCATGGCTTCCCATTCTCCCATCAAATCTCAAGGGAAGACTTTATGGGAAAACAAACAAACAAACAAACAAACTTCTATTTGTTCCCCACAATAATACTGTTTTCATCACTACTGAGGGGAAATTTCACACCTGAGGAACCACCAAAGCTGGAAGAACATTGTCCACAGATTTGGTGGAGAACTTCGAAAGCCCATTTGTGGGCAGCTCTTTTGAATATTATTGCTGGGATACTGAGATCTTGAGGATATAAAAGTGGCTGCTTTGGAGTGAGTTTGCTCAAACGTACACTGGCATTCTAACAAACTCACAGAATATTGAGGAATAGATTATTAAGATCCCTGCTGATTTTTAAGTGTACTTAACAAAACAAATAAAATCTGGCCACAATAGGAGAATATCTGGAGCAGAGGGAAAACTGCACAGCTGTGCAAATCAATGTAAAGAAGCATTGATGACGACGACGACAACGATGATGATGATGTGTGCCTTTGAGTCAGTTTTTGACTCCCAGAGACTGCCTGGATGAGTGCCTGCAGTTTTCTTGGCATGATTTCATAAGTTGTTTGCCATTGCCTCCTCCTTCTTAGGGCTGAGAGAGAGGAACTGGCCCAAGGTCACCCAGACGACTTCATGCTTAAGGCGGGACTAGAACTCCCAGTCTCCTGATTGCTAGTCTGGCGCCTTAGCCACTACACCAAAAACTCTCTTAATACTCATGGGGCCCTTTTATTGAAAAGGCAAGTCCTAAAAATGCTGATAGGATGTTTATCATTCATTTCTTGAGATGGCCTGTATTGCTATTCTGATATGGGGAAAAAAATGGTTGGCAGATGACAGGGTTTAGAAGTTTGAAGCTCTTCTCAGCAGGACCAATAAAAAGGCCTGGTTTCACTTCCTTCTTTCTCACCACAGAATGTTTTTGATGACTTTCAAAGTTCTAAATCCCTTTTTGTTTCTACATTCCCCTTCTCCCTTACTGCTAACTTCTGATCATTCTTGATCTCTTGCACACAATATTTCTGGGTTATAACATGGAGAGGTAATTGTAATATAGCTTTTTCAACAAAATGATTTCTCAGGTGCTTCTGAAATTGGCCACATTAATTCAACTTACCAAGGAATGTTTCACTCAAGAAGGTCTCCAGGCTGCGCTGAAATGTGTGAGGATATGGAATGTAAATACAGTTTCAAAGCTTGCAGGAGGTCTGTTTGACAACATAAAGTGAATTAAGCCCAAACATTTAAATATTAAGTGCTGTGAGCAATGAAAATGTATTAGAAACTTTTAATTTATTTATAGAGGCTAATGCTCATTTTAAAAAACTCATTTTGGAAAGGAAAAGTCTTACAGTGCCTGTTGAGTGATCAAACTGCTTTATGTCATTGGTGTTCTCATTCCAAAGATATATAGCCGGGGATGAGAAATGCTCACTGCCAGTCCATGCAAAGGAACAGGAAGAGAACCAAATTAGTTTATTTGCAGTACTGTTCATAGTTTAGCATGGATGACTTGAATGATTGGTGTGGAAAAAAAATAGTCATATTTGGATTTGTTTGCCCTATAAAAATAAAAATTACATTAGGCCAATGAGACAGCTAAAGACCTGTGGCTTACAATAGAGTAAGACTATAGCTGAATGGGTTGAGAATCTGTCATCTTCTTTGTCCCAAATCCTAGATACAGGTAGATGCAAAAGTGGCATTGTCCAAAAATAGTGTTAACCTATAGGTCTGTTCAATATTATATTAATCTGTATTTCACACATAAATCTGCATGACAAGTAGGTGCTTATAAATAAATAAATAAAAAATCAATCAATCAATCAATCAATCCTGAAAGCACATTTGAGTGTTTCTTGACACAGGCATCCTATCTTTGGAATCTTTCTGCTTTTCACTTACAGTTGGTGCCCAGCCTCATACATTCATTCTGCTTCCTCAAGATTTTAATCAATCCTTTGCTGCCGTGACTCTTGTTCTGGTTCATATGGGCCTGTTTTTAACATCTTCTAGTTTTCTGGAGGAACAAAGGTTGCAAGTACAACTTTGCATTCCAACTGATTGGTAAGAAGTGGGGTGGAGGTGGAAAAACAGACAGGAAAAGCAGGAGAGAGGTGCAGAAACAAAGCAAGAAAGAAGAAGAGATCCATCTATGGAGAATGGAGCACTCAGGAGTATGTGTTTTGGCCTTTCAACCATAGCAACATCACTAAACATTTTGGACAGGGGCAAGAGTTATACAGTATATGTACATGTACCTATTGAACATATTTGAATAGGAAATAAAATGGGGTTGTAGAGCCACTGGTGCTCCATTTGGGACTGCCAAGATGCTTCAAATAGTTTTGAAAGGAAAAATGAAGAGCATTTCAAGCTTTTCCAATTTCTCTCCTAAATATTTGGCTTTCTTTATTAAAATCAGTGCAATGGACTCTGAAAAACTTACTTTTCCAGACATCTGGCAGTTGTTAAAATAAAAATCCATCTTGGCCACACAACATTTCAAATGTATATATATATATTTCTTTTTGAGCCTTGAAGTGACAAGCAGTCAGTTTTGTCAAGTTGTCAGAATGCTTCTGCATCTATTTGACACACTTACAATTTCCAATACTGTTTGCCACAAGCAGCTAAACTGTGCGATTATGTCACAGCAAGTGGTAATTAACTGCTCCATAAAGATAGAACGGCAATCTTTCAGCTCAGAAGCAAATACAGGGCATTTGTAATTCCCAAAATGATAGAAGGGTCCTTTCCTTTTCTGTAGATAACAATGTTGCTAGAAATATTTCCTCAGAGGTTATGAAAGCTGTGAAGTCAAGCATTCTTTCTGAGCAAGGAAGATCATCACACATTTCCCCATTTTTGAGCAGACACAATCCGATTTTGTGAAGTGCTTACTTTAAAATCCAAATAAGGATAATTTGCTCAGTATCTACAAAGCTGCATCAGTTTTAGTCCTTGTTATTGTGCTCCTAATTTATCTAATTTACTTGCCTTATATTTTACCTTCTTGAAATGGCCTCAAGTACATGGGATTCAATTATTTTACTTATCTTTGACTCACATAAACTAGTGGTTCGCCATCTGTTTTGGGCTGAGGTTTTCATTTGGCCTTTGCCAGAGCTGAGCTCCAAATGTAGGCCAAGCCAGTAAAAAGACAGAGGTGGAGTCAAATAAAGAATGATTTCATTTGAATATAACCAAAATTAAAATTAATGAAATCAAAATAATTACTCTTCATTTTTCCCTGTTTCCATTCAAAATCACAGTTCAGCAAGACATTTTAGAGGGCTGTTTGGAGGACTGCTCATGGCTCAAACACAGAGATATGCTTCTTCTTCTGGGTCCAGGCCTGTACTAATCTTTGAGAGGCATGCTGAAGCCACATTCCAAAAGCAAAGGATAGATGTTTGCCCCCAAACCTTAATTTCTTTATATTTCCATTGATTAAAAAGAAGTAGTCCACATGATTATATTCCACTCAGGGATTTCATAACTTTCTCCTCTTGTCAAAGTCAAAATTACAGTCACAACAACAATTACATGGGCTTGCCTTTAAAAACCATCAAGAAGCTTCATTTGGTACAGAATGCAGCAGCCCAGATGCTCACCAGCTGTTAACATTAGGAGCACCTGGCACCTGTTCGTGAGCCCTGCATGGGGTTGCCTATTAGCTTCTAGGTGCAATTTAAATGCTGGTGTTAACCTTGTGCATTTCTGTTTTAAATCAAGTGGTAAGATGGTCTGAAAATATGAAAGTAGACCAAACTCTATGGAAAAGTATTTTTATGGATCCAGTTAATTGTGGGAGCATCATTGGAGAGGCATCTCTACAGGAATAGAAGGCTGCTTATGAAATCCCTAAACCGAAAGGATCTGCTCTTGGAAAATACTAAACAGACATGTGATTATGGGGAGCATCACATGCCATTTCTATGCTTGTCTCAAAATCTGCCACTAAACCCATCAACCTTAGAGATACAAGTAATACAGTACCAGTCTTCTGTTTTTTTGGCCACTGAAGTTGATAGTTACCCAAATGAGATGTGCCAGGTCTCTACTCTGCCGCATACAAATCATTCTGTAGCCACCCTTTTTAATTCAGTGTGCTGTGAGCAATAGAAGAAAAAGCATGGGGATGACTGATCCGTGTATTTTCAAAGCAAGGGAGAGCAGAGCTTTAGTTATTAACGCCTCCTTTGTCAAAATGATTACTGACAGTTGGACATCTTCTATATGAATCACAAAGGAAAACAACAAAAATGTTTAAAATGATAGTGGCAGGTGATGTCAGTGAGCTTACCTCCATAACAAAATGCTTAACCTACATTTATCCTCCAACATGGGAATGGGAATCAATTTCATTTTACTGATTAATAAATTAATAAAATAAGTTTTCCAAAGCCGTTTTTTTCTTCAGTTTTTTTTTTTTAATAAAAATAAAACTTTAATGTGGTTTACAGATTTGGTACAGGTGAGTGGTTTATATTAGATATGTATAAATCAGTCTAATTTTGGCCTATTTCAGCATTGCATTTGCACAGCTATAACTCCAAGCTATCTGTCATGCGCTGCCTACCACTGAGTGAAACACAGACACTGATTCAGGGAAGAGCAGGTTCAGGTTTATTTCAGCGTAGTGCTAGACGAGAAAAAAGCTGAGAGTGAAGGGAGCGCGCCGGTGCGGGGTTTAAATAGCCCGCGCCGGTCAGCGCCCCCTCACTTTGGGTTGCGTCACCCTCCCTTTGTCCTGCATGCTTCCGTGCCGGTAGGTGAAGGGTTGCAGGGCCCCTGCTGGTGCCCCGGGCTTCGCCCATAATCGGTTTCTTTCTCCGGCCGGTGATTGCTGTCAGTTGGGCGATCTCCGTTGCGCTTTGCTGACAGCTTCAGGTGTGCCTCGTGATCCGCCCTGTCTTTGTCTTTCCTTCTTCCTCTTTTGTGTCCTGATGGCTGGGTCATCCGGCCGGGGTCATTCCCTTCTCCTCGGGGTCTGTGTCTGTTGTTGTGCGTGCTTTGCTTATCTTAAATCCCTTCCTCTGCTTCCTAGGTATTGTCATGTGTGCCGTTGTGCTGATGCCTTCAGCTCAACGGTACTCATGACACTATCAGATATCTGCATCAATCTGTATTTTTAAAAACTCTTTTCTTTTAAATCACTTCATATACATTTTTTTCCTAATATATACATTTTCCTATGCCTTGTTACTTAAAATACATAGTTTTGAATGCAAATTTCCTTAATATATGTCTTCTTTATATATCTTTGGGGATAAGACCTGTGTTGGAAAAATTAGAGAAAAATCGAATCCAAAGGATAACTGGATTGCACTCTCTGTCTGGGCTGTAGAAACCAGGGTAATCTTAAATTGCAGACCATTTTAGATTACAAAATTCTCTAATCCCTAGAAATCCCAAAGAAATGATTTTTCAATGGTAGTTTCATTTCATAAATTTAAACAGGATAGAATTCAACAGACCATCAATAAGTATAGTTGTTCAGTCAGACAGTAAGATTTTCTTGATATTTACTAATCCAAATTCTAAACGCACTGGATAAATCTGATTACATTTAATATATTTAACAGTATTGCTAGGCTGACCATACATCCTGTTTTGAACGGGGCAGTCCCGTTTTTTTAACATTTTCCAACAGTCCTGTCGTTTTAATATAAATGTTAATTTTGTCCTGTTTTTTAAAAACGTTGGAGCCATTATTGAGAAAAGCGGGAAAAAAATTGAAATTGAAGTTGAAAAGGAAGCTGACTTACCCATTGGCCGTAGTTCTCAATCCGGCAGGAAACCTAGAGCTGGATCCACAGGAACAGCTGTTTGGCAGTGAGCAAGAGGGAGAGTCACTGCTGCCAATCAGTGCAGTGGAAGACGGTCGGAAAAGTGCGTCCAGCAGAAAAGAAGCCAATTGACTCTCAGGCCAAAATGGTGGGAAGAAAATAAAATAAAAGGGCACACCAGAGAGGAACAGGTTGTCAGGGACAACCATTCACTAGACTCCTCTGTTCCTGTCCTCCTGTCCCAGCTCGCCGCCGCCCTCAGCCCTCCTGCAACCTCTCCGCCCAACGCCACCCCTGCACCAGCCTCTCCGGACCCAACCATTGCTGCACCTCCCCCTCCTGCACCTACCCAGCTTACTGTTGATAACATTTTTTATCGTCTTTTTCGTGAATACGGAATATTACATAAGTTTAACCCCATTCCGTTTTGCCATCCCAATGTCCCGTTTTTGTCTCAAGGAAATATGGTCAGCCTAAGTATTACACATAGGCCAACATAGGCTGTACCCAAAAGGGCATAGCACATGATGGAAACATCATTATTTGAAGAAGATTCCAATTGTTTGTTTGTTTGTTTGTTTGTTTGTTTAAGCGGGGGGAGTCTCATGGAACTTTTTGTTTGGACCCGTTTTTCATTCTGTCATCTCTACAGGAAAGAAATACACAACAAACTAGGAAATTGCCTTATAATGGATTAGAGAATTACTCCATCTTGTCCAGTATTATCCATTTCAATAAATAGGTCCTGTTTGGGCATTCAACTATCCGTCTTGTGGAATAATGAGAAGTTTCTTCAAGTTAAACTCAAGCCCTGGTGATTGTCTGAACACATCCATATTGTTTTCTTGGCAACAGTATGGATGTGGTTTGCCATTGCCTTCTTCTGGATTTTTTTTTTTTTAACTTCCCAGTCTAGCCTATAGTCCTAAATTATTTCTTGGTGGTCTACCATCCAATATCTCTACTTAATCATTTGAAACTGGAGATACCTGGATCTGAATTTAAGATCCACAGTAGTTGGTGAGTATGGCTCATAGGTAGGCAAGAGAGAGGAAGATCCAACTGAGCAGGCTTCTGTGTAAGGTTTTTTTTTTTTTTTTAATCCAATCAATTGTGTCTGATTCTCAGAGACTGCCTGGACAAGCCCCTACAGTTTTCTTGGCAAGGTTTTTCAGAAGTGGTTTGCCCTTGCCTGCTTCCCAGGGCTGAGAGGAAGTGACTGGTCCAAGGTCACCCAGCTGGCTCTGTGCCTAAGGCAGGACTAGAACTCTCGGTCTCCTGGTTTCTAGTCTGATGCCTTAAAGTATTGTACCAAACTGGCTCTGTGTAAGTTTTACTTGTATAAAATTCAAGGTACTCAAGAAATCCCCATTCAGTTTGAAATTGGACTGCCATGAAATTGCAATACTATTGTGACATGATCTGAAAAATAATCTGCTTAATTGTGCTTGCAGACTTCATTATAAATTAAATCTAACTTACTCAAATATACAATCAGTTTGTTACAGTACTTTTGAGCACAGCTGGTTGCTCAGTTGTTGCTCACACCTTCTTAATGCTGTTGCATTCTTGAAAATATTTGTGCAATTTACATTTATAGTGAACATTTCCACCTCCCCGTCCCTTTTACCAGGATTATGTATTCTCATTATTTTGCTTTTTCCTTAGGTCTTTGCTGAATCAAGTCAACTGCACAGCTCTGGATCATGCATTCTATTCTGATAGAGAGTAATTTCCCATAATGTATACAGAAAGGCATTTTTATTATTTTGCCTGTGTAATTGAAGCCACCCTGGAAGTGCAGATGGCACAAAAACTACCCACAAATAAAGCCATCAGTGGATCATAATAGACTACGGGCAATAATGTGTACCTTTGTGACGCCAATTTAAATAAAACAATTCACAGAAGAAAATGCTAATTTAAAGATCCAGTGATGACTTTCTTTCCACAGAAATGTGATCATACTTGTTGCAAATATGGGGCAATTGAGAGCCCATTATTTAATTGTGAATATCAGTGGGGATTCTCTTCTGACTTTATTCTATTTTGAATGATGGAAATTTATCATGCAAAATAGACCATCTTTTCTATTTGGTATGGTAGAGTACTTTATGGCAAGCTGACTCTTCCTGGAATGCAGAATGCTATGATCTGTCAGCATCGCTGCAAGCCCAGTGTTAACAATTACATTAACCATGAATGGTCTCTTTGATCAGAAGGATTATTTTTTTCATATTAAGGAAAAAATAAGAGGCAAGTAGAGCAACACAAGCAGTTGCAGTAGAAAGTCCTCAGTTCAGTCCCTGCAGGAATTAAAAGAAGAGTCGACAGCAGTTGGAGAGAAGAAGATCTTGCTGTCCTCATGGAGACAACTGTGGCCAATGTTGGGATGTTGCATAAGGCAGCTTCATATCTTTCTAATGGAATATTCTATTAAGCCCAAAGGAAAATGACCCCGAATTTAAGACAATGTTCAAGTCTTGCAAAAAGGATGGTGCCCAGCAGCCAAAGAGCCCATCCAAAGCAATAGCTGACCTTGGGCTAACTTTCCAAGACATTGCTACTATGCAGCAGGGATTCTGTGGTCATTTGAACCTCTTGCCTATTCCTTAGATTTCAACAGCTTCTTCATTTTTCTCAAGAAATGCAAATGAGCAACATTTCCCCCACCCCCCAGATTTGTTTTGGAGGGAAAAAAAGTCATCTTTCTATCAAGAAATTACAGAACCACTTCTTGATTATTTATAGAACACTGTTTGGCGTGTTCATTCTGCATCCTATTTTCAGTCCTCCCACAAACCACCACATACTAATGGGACCTGCAACAATAATGTCATATCATATCCGAGATATACATTGGCAAGGAATCACTTCCTTCCTCCTACACTCTCTTCTGTTCAGGGATGTGTTGCATCCTTTTCTCACTAAAATCTCAGAGTTATTTGACTGCACCAATCAACTAGGAGGAGGAAAACCTTGTTTTGAATGTTTGTTTCAATAATCTGTGCTGTTAAGTTTATTTTCTCTCTACTTGGCACAGATTTGTTTGGTGTACCAGCTACAGCTTTTCCTGGATCAGGAAGCCCTTTTCACTGCAATACACTTTATATAGGACTGGTCTTGAAGACCACCTGGAAGCTAAAGCTGGATGGAAGGAGTCATGGATGTAACCTACTTCATTCATATAACACCACTGCTTTCCAAGTTGCACTGGTTACCAGCCCAGGTGCTAGTTGTCACCCATAAAATCTTCCATGGCTTAGAGTCTGGATAACTATAGGACTACTTCTATCCTGTTGTTTCTGTCTATTCAGTAAGAATTGGCAGGGTTGGTTCACTCCGGGTCCCACGGGTAAAGTAATGCCATCTTGCAGATCTCAGACATGAGCTCCTTTGTAGCCATACCTGCCCCCTGGAACAGCATTCTCCTTGAAGTCTATGGAAAGCCTTGAAGATCTGGCTTTTTTAGCAGGTCCCGGGTCAGGCTGGTTTGGGATCTAGTTGTCTGAAAGTATTTAATCATCCTATTGTTTGTTATTATTTGCTCCTTTCTTTTTTGTTCCAAATTTTAATCCTAATTATTTATACTTCGTAAACCACCTAGTGTTGCAAATGCAGTGCATTATACATTTATAAGCCTCTAAGTCTGATTATACAAACACTTATTTTAAATTGTTTTGGAGAGTCTGGAGGGGGCATCCAAGTTTCCCCCAGAAGAGTTAACATTTAACAACTAATCTCACAGATCCAACTCTTACAATATAAAGTTTGGGAAGTAACCTGAGGAAGAGGTGGTTTTCAGCTGAGCACATAGATAATGCTAGCACTGAAAGTAGGCTCTCAAAAAGTGGTATGGGGAAAGGGAGGAGGATAAATGCTTGAAGCTGCAAAGTTCTCAATCATCAGTTTAATTGGTCTCATTATCAAGGAAAGGACTTTTGCAAAAGGAACATAACCTTCATTTCAATGGCATCTGCTGAGGAAACTTGCTCCCTGAGCCCACAAATAGCAAATTTACTCTACAAAAGCCTCATTACAATCAGTCAGACTGTTCTGGAGTAAATGGACAGTTAATTATGAATTCAGAATCAAAATTCCTTCTTTGGTTCTGGCCCTGGGAGCAGGGGACTGGCAACTCAACTGCAAGTTTAGACCACCCATTTTTAGCAATACTGAAGACACACATCAGTCATCACTGAAGAAGTCTCTCTGTTTCCGTTGGGTGGCACTGGGTGGCAATGGACAAGGAAACTCACCTAAGGAGAGTGCTATGATACAATGGAGATGTAGGGGAGAGAGGCAAGCCAACACAAAGAATGCTTAGGCCATGTTAAATGCATACCAGGCAGCTGCTGTTCTAGTTTTTCTTTACTAATAAGTAGGCATTGAACTCTCCAATCTAAAACAAGACCATTATGTTTTGGGAATGAACTTTACACCTTCTCTTCCATTCAGGTGTCATCTTGTATGTTTTTTTGCCCCCTATATTTTTGTAAAGGAAAGTCCCTGGGCTGGCATTTCCCTCCTTACTTGCAGTGGTTGATATCCAGACTGGAATCTGTCCGGCATGTGTTCTGATCCTAACCTTAGTCCTAACCTAAAGTGGTTTCGATTGTTCTCGATGTGCACGGTGAGATAGGAATGGAAATGAGCATCTTCAGAACATCCAGAGCTGAGCCCATTTAAGTCACACCACAAGAAGCAGGGTGCTCAGATCAGTCCAAATCCATATTGCATGAGTATTGCAGGAACTTGCATAGTATTCGTGTTAATCAGATTACAAGGTAAAAGCCTTTAAAGTGCTCCAGAACCCCACAGCCATTATCTGAAAGATCCACCATCATTTCCATTTGATTCTAGGTGTTTCCTTCACTCTAGATTCACATTGGCCTTGTTGTATATTACTACCTCTTTCGCCTGTGGTTTTATCTTAGGTAAAGGTAAAGGTTTCCCTTAACATTAAGTCCAGTCGTGTCCGGCTCTAGGGGGTGGTGCTCATCTCCGTTTCATAGCTGAAGAGCCGGGGTTTGTCTGTAGACACTTCCATGGTCATGTGGCCGGCATGACTACATGGAACGCCGTTACCTGCCCGCCAAAGTGGTACCTATTAATCTACTCACATTGGCATGTTTTCGAACTGCTAGGTTGGCAGGAGCTGGGACTAGCAACGGGAGCTCACCCCGTCACGTGGATTCGAACCGCTGACCTTCCGATCGGCAAGCTCAGCAGCTCAGCGGTTTAACCCACAGCACCACCGCGTCCTTGGTTTTATCTTACTTAAACTTTTTTTATGCTTCTTTCTGAATTTTTCTCACTATGTTCCATTGGTGATACTTACATTTAAAGGAGAATAATGTTCTGTTGGTTGAGGAGCCTTATATTCTTTATAATATGTTTTTGTCCTCCAAAGCCCACAAATGTTTAGCCCTGGACCTTTTGCTTTTGGGAGTGGGGGAGTATTTTTGTTTGTTTGTTCTGAAGGGGGGTATTGGGTTCAAAGGCTTCAGGCAGGAGTTTGAGACATGAATTTTTCTCATTAAATATATCTTGGAAAAATGTAGTCTTAGTGCTTGAGTGTTTTGAGAACTTTTATGGGTAAAAGAAGACCTAATGCCCAGCAAATTCCACAAAAACGCAAAAAGAACAAGGTGAAACAATTTTGCCCCAGTAGACAGCCACTTTGGTGTAGTGGTTAAGGCACCAGGCTAGAAACTGGGAGACTGTGAGTTCTAGTCTTGCCTTAGGCACAAAGCCAACTGGGTGACTTTGGGCCAGTTACTCTCTCTCAGCCCTAGGAGGAGGCAATGGCAAACCACTTGTGAACTCTTGCCAAGAAAACTGCAGGGACTAGTCCAAGCAGTTGCCAGGAGTCTACATTGACTTGAAGGTACCAAACAACAAGAACAAAACTCCAGGAGTACTTAGGAGCTCTGGTAGCTGTAAAAAGAGTCAATGTATCTTGTGCGGTCTGTAAGGAACAGGTTGTCCCCCCTGTTTTATATCAGGGACTTTTTAAAAATGTAATTTTCTTAAAAACATGCTTATTTTCAAGGAAGTTCCCTAAAGTTATACAAAATATTGTAAGCTTTCCTAATGAAAAAAATGACATAACTTTTGATGTCTTCTTCATTAGTGAAAATTTAATCTTCTCTCAGCTTTTCCAGAATCCTTTCCCTCAACCACTATGCTGGCCAAAAAAATCTTGGAGTTCTAGTTCAACATACATGGAAGCTGCCAGGCTGAGAAAGGCTTTATGAAAGCATACTCCCACTTCTTTCTCTTATGTATCATCTTGATAATTACTTTAAAAACCTGCAGATTTAAAATAACATCTTGTGCAACTCCACTGATTTTGCTGTTCTGCTAGTCTGCATTTGTTTGTGATCCTTTTCTAAAACCATCTACAGTGATTAAGCTCTCTGGGGAGAAGTATCACTATTAGCAGGAGGGGGAAAAATCAGCTTTTTGTCAGAAATAATTTTGCATGTGCTGCCTTGACCTAACCTACCCTCAATTTGAAAAACTTGCTTTGATGGAATAAAACCCCACAAATGAACAAGATAAGAAGTTTGTATCAAGCTCTGAAAGACCAGAAGTTCCAATTTTCCTTAGAGATTCAACACATTACAGTAGAAAAATGTTATATTCAAAAAACAAAAGGTAAAATTTCACCAAGGTTTGTATAGGCCAAGATTTGAACTCGGAATGACTAACTGAGGATGCAACTTTAGATTTAGGATCTAAAGACCCAGTCAAGGATAAGAACATCATCATAAGAAAGGTGGAAAATCTACAACATATTTTTATCAGTATGAAAAACCAAATAGGCTGGGGTACTGATCTCTAGAATCCTTTGCTACTGGAAGAGTTTACTGTAATAGTCGAAACTGGGCAAGTCACTTAATTTTACATCAAACAAAGTTCAAAAGGAATTGGGAGAAAAGCTGTTAATACTTAACATCTCTAAAGATTCTGAGAGAGGCTAGATTATAGCAATGTTTAGCAACAAGGAGGGGATCTGCATACCTCTATGGATGTGGGAGACAACAGGAAGGAAGGAAGGAAGGAAGGAAGGAAGGAAGGAAGGAAGGAAGGAAGGAAGGAAGGAAGGAAGGAAGGAAGGAAGGACTGCACATTTCACACAGTACTGGCTAGCTCCCACTCAGTAGCCAGCTCCCAATTTGCATAGGCTCTTTAGGGATCCATCTCCTGTTCATCTTATACATGAATTAGCTTCTCCCTTTCATCCAGGAAAAGCCTGATTAAACGGAAAGGCTTCTCCCTTCTGCTCTATTAAAATCTGATTTTGGCAGCTAGGCAGAACATCCTGTGAACAGCAGAGAGCAAGAGGATCAGATGACAACACTGGAACAGATAGAGGAGGTGGGTGGATGGGTGGGTAATACAAGAGCTTCTAATTTAATGTTTCCCATACTCAGCTATGCCCATTTCATCAACCATCCAGGCTAGGATTTAAAACAAATAAGAAAATGTGCATTTCTCTTTGTATGTTGATTTCTGCAAGATAGAAAATTTGTGTGCCATTTGCTCCAATATGTTTGTTGTTTATTCGTTTAGTCGCTTCCGACTCTTCGTGACTTCATGGACCAGCCCACGCCAGAGCTTCCTGTTGGTCGTCAACACCCCCAGCTCCCCCAGGGACAAGTCTGTCACCTCTAGAATATCATCCATCCATCTTGCCCTTGGTCGGCCCCTCTTCCTTTTGCCTTCCACTCTCCCTAGCATCAGCATCTTCTCCAGGGTGTCCTGTCTTCTCATTATGTGGCCAAAGTATTTCAGTTTGGCCTTTAATATCATTCCCTCAAGTGAGCAGTTTGGCTTTATTTCCTGGAGGATGGACTGGTTTGATCTTCTTGCAGTCCAAGGCACCCTCAGAATTTTCCTCCAACACCACAGTTCAAAAGCATCGATCTTCCTTCTCTCAGCCTTCCTTATGGTCCAGCTCTCACAGCCATATGTTACTACGGGGAATACCATTGCTTTAACTACGCAGGCCTTTGTTGTCAGTGTGATGTCTCTGCTCTTAACTATTTTATCAAGATTTGTCATTGCTCTTCTCCCAAGGATTAAGCGTCTTCTGATTTCCTGACTGCAATCAGCATCTGCAGTAATCTTTGCACCTAGGAATACAAAGTCTTTCACTGCTTCTACATTTTCTCCTTCTATTTGCCAGTTATCAATCAAGCTGGTTGCCATAATCCTGGTTTTTTTCAGGTTTAGCTGCAAGCCAGCTTTTGCACTTTCTTCTTTCACCTTCATCATAAAGCTCCTCAGTTCCTCTTCGCTTTCAGCCATCAAAGTGGTATCATCTGCATATCTGAGATTGTTAATGTTTCTTCCAGCGATTTTAACTCCAGCCTTGGATTCCTCAAGCCCAGCATGTTGCATAATGTGTTCTGCATACAAGTTGAATAGGTAGGGTGAGAGTATACAGCCCTGCCGTACTCCTTTCCCAATCTTAAACCAGTCCGTTATTCCGTGGTCTGTTCTTACTGTTGCTACTTGGTCGTTATACAGATTCTTCAGGAGGCAGACAAGATGACTTGGCATCCCCATACCGCTAAGAGCTTGCCACAAGTTGTTATGATCCACACAGTCAAAGGCTTTAGAATAGTCAATAAAACAGAAATAGATGTTTTTCTGAAACTCCCTGGCTTTTTCCATTATCCAGCGGATATTGGCTATTTGGTCTCTAGTTCCTCTGCCTTTTCTAAACCCAGCTTGTACATCTGGCAATTCTCGCTCCATGAATTGCTGAAGTCTACCTTGCAGGATCTTGAGCATTACCTTACTGGCATGTGAAATGAGTGCCACTGTTTGATAGTTTGAACATTCTTTAGTGCTCCCCTTTTTTGGTATGGGGATATAAGTTGATTTTTTCCAATCTGATGGCCATTCTTGTGTTTTCCAAATTTGCTGGCATATAGCATGCATTACCTTGACAGCATCATCTTGCAAGATTTTGAACAGTTCAGCTGGGATGCCATCGTCTCCTGCTGCCTTGTTATTAGCAATGCTTCTTAAGGCCCACTCAACCTCACTCTTCAGGATGTCTGGCTCTAGCTCACTGACCACACTGTCAAAGCTATCCCTGATATTGTTATCCTTCCTATACAGGTCTTCTGTATATTCTTGCCACCTTTTCTTGATTTCTTCTTCTTCTGTTAGGTCCTTGCCATCTTTGTTCTTGATCATACCCATTTTTGCCTGGAATTTGCCTCCAATGTTTCTAATTTTCTGGAAGAGGTCTCTTGTCCTTCCTATTCTATTGTCTTCTTCCAGTTCCGTGCATTGCTTGTTTAAAAATAATTCCTTATCTCTTCTGGCTAACCTCTGGAATTTTGCATTTAATTGGGCATATCTCCCCCTATCACTGTTGCCTTTTGCTTTCCTTCTTTCTTGGGCTACTTCTAGTGTCTCAGCAGACAGCCATTTTGCCTTCTTGGTTTTCTCTTTCTTTGGGATGTATTTTGTTGCCGCCTCCTGAACAATGCTGCCAACTTCTGTCCAGAGTTCTTCCAGGACCCTATCTACTAAGTCCAGTCCCTTAAATCTATTCTTCAGCTCCACTGCATATTCCTTAGGAATATTAGTGAGCTCATATCTAGCTGATCTGTGGGTCTTCCCTAATCTCTTTAGTCTGATCCTAAATTGTGCAAGAAGAAGTTCGTGATCTGAACTACAGTCAGCTCCAGGCCTTGTTTTTACCGACTGTACAGATGTCCGCCACCTTTGGCTGCAAAGGATATAGTCAATCTGATTTCGGTGTTGTCCATCTGGTGAAGTCCATGTATAAAGCCGTCTCTTAGGTTGTTGGAAGAGAGTGTTTGTTATGCAGAGTGAATTGTCTTGGCAAAATTCTATCAGCCTATGTCCTGCTTCGTTTTGGTCTCCCAGGCCATACTTACCTGTAATTCGAGGTGTCATTTGACTGCCCACCTTAGCATTCCAGTCTCCTGTGATGAAAATAACCTCTCTTTTAGGCGTGTTGTCCAATAGGTGCTGCAGATCCTCATAGAACTGCTCTACTTCAGCTTCTTCAGCATTTGTGGTTGGGGCGTATATTTGGATCACTATGATGTTAGATGGCTTGCCCTGAATTCGCATTGAGATCATTCTGTCATTTTTTGGGTTGTATCCAAGCACTGCTTTAGCCACTTTACTATTAATTATGAAGGCTACTCCATTTCTTCTGTGGTCCTCTTGTCCACAGTAGTAGATCTGGTGGTCATGTGATGTGAAGTGGCCCATTCCAGTCCATTTCAGTTCACTGATGCCCAAAATGTCTATCTTTAATCTTGACATCTCACCAATAACCACATCCAATTTGCCCTGGCTCATAGATCTTAGATTCCAGGTTCCAATGGTGTGTTGATCCTTAGAACATCGGATTCGCCGTTCACCACCAGCACCGTCGGCCGCTAGCCGTCCTTTTGGCTTTGAGCTAGCTGCGTCATCACGTCTGGGGCTAGTTGAGCTCATCCTCTGTTCCTCCCCAGTAGCATTTCGACCATCTTCTGACCTGGGGGTCTCATCTTCCGATGGTATACTGACATATCTCTGGTTGTACTGATCCATTTAGTTTTCACGGCAAGAATACTGGGGTGGGTTGCCATTACCTTCCCCAAGGATCGCATTTAGTCTGACCTCTCTGTCATGACCTTCCCGTCTTGGGTGGCCCTTCACAGTTTAGCTCATGGCATCATTGAGGTGCTCAAGCTCCAGCACCATGACAAGGTAACGATCCTTTGCTGAAGTTTATAATCCTAACACACACATTTTTGTTCAACATTTTTAACACATTCACCCAGGAAATGTGAATTAGACCTGTCTGCTTAAAAATATGCACCCCAAACCTGACTTTTGTTTTCAAGAAGAGGGGCAGCAATGAGAAGGTGTACATATTTCTTTGTTCCACAAGAACTGAGCACAATTGTTGCCTTGAGTTCTGAACATGCCTTCACATTTCTAATTTCATATTCGCTGAATGGGAATAGCCTTATTTATATGAGCAAGCTATAGAGATCATGATCACATCATGAACAAAAATCATGTGGGCCCCTCCCATGAAGTGCCTACTTCCAACCCACATGCTGCATTTCTCCAACAGTAAAACTGTTGCTGTTTTCCTACTAACGATTAAGACTGCTATTGTACCTAATCATTTTGGCCAGGTGAAGAGGTTATATTTGATTGTCTCCTTTCACGTGCTTGATGCAAATTGCCTGGGGGGAGGAACCTGCCCGGACTTGTTTTCACTTCCTTTTTTTTTCTCTGTGCTGGCATGTAGCGAGCCAGGCTTGCTCTCAATGAGAGCTAAGTCCTTTAAATATGTTTTGCTTTTGGTTTGCTTTCTGTAAATAAATTATTTTTATAGAAATTTCTGGTGTGTGTGACTTTTCTGATCTCTCCTGGGCTAAAGGCTTTCCCAGCATTCTGCAACAAAAACTTTGCCATGTGGCAAGATCAGTAATCTCACAGCTTCCAAGCACTGCAGGGACCATGGCAATTCTACCATGTCAGTTCTGGAAAGTATACCACTGATATTTTTTGAGAACATTTATTGGGGAGTAGGTTTTGTTTTGTTTAAGGAAAATAGTTGCATTCAGTCTGTCCAAGATTTAACACTCTTTTTTCCATCTTATTTCTGTTTTAAAATTCTGAAAAATGGTGTCACCTGATTTAGGGTTTTGCTCCTAAATTTTGGCAACATGATCAGAGATGGGTAAGAAGTCTGGAAATCATATGAAAGAAGCAGGAGGCCTTATGTGATCCATAGGCTACACGTTACCCATCACTCATGTAGAGGCATCATCTTTTCCTGAATAAAGCAATCAAGAGTCTTACAGAAACTAATCAATCCTCTTGCTGAATGGACGGGATTACAACTGTAGCAGAGATAAGAATTCCTTATGCCCCTTGCCCCACCAATGGGCCAGGGATCAATCTCCAAATCCTAATGGTGGTTCTTAGCCTTACCCTACATTTGACTTCAAACACTACACAACTTTTGACCGGTTCTAGAGTTTGCACTCAAGGTTTTGGGAAGCTCCTATTGAGCTGGAGTATCTGTGATAGCTGCTGAATAAGCTTTGTAATATCAGATTATTTTGGAAGAGGCTTTTCTGGTGCAGAAGCTTAAGAGGACAGCATGCAGAACTATTGTTGCTTTCATAAAAAAAAATGTCACTGTCTTTTAAACCGGATATCGATATTGAAACTTTTTTGTTTCTTTAAAAATTCATATAATACTACCTAATTTACCCCAAAGGAAGAAGATTCTGAATTTAGACACCACTACTTAAAATGGAAGAGTACACAGGAAAAGCAGACAAAAATCCTGTGTAATGTCCAGACTTCTCACCTCAGCCTATGATCACCAACTTTAGTTGAAACTTTTCCAGGAAATCTGCTCCCCCAGATAAATGTATGTGTATTTGTGTGTAAATTTGTATCTCTGTATCTATATACCTTCCAGTAGCCATACTCAAAGAAAAGTAAGGGCCAAAAAGAAATATTAATTCAATTAATAATGACTGATTAATTGGGCCTTGCTTGCATATGCCAACTCTTCCCTCTTGCACATGAAAACTATTCACTATAAGTACACAGAGATTCAAACATGCACATACTCCTATCCATCCTTCCAGCAGAAACAACAACAACAACAACACAACAAAAGCAGGATGCAGGCAGGGGAAGAGGGTAGCTCTGTTGGGACAGGAAAGGATGACAGTGCTATCAGCCCCACTAGATAGACCAGACCAAGAGTCAACTCCATAGGAAGGCAAACATTATTTGTATTGAGAGTGGCTATAATAACAAATCAAATCAAAACTTATTATGGCCTTTAGGGCCAGAGAACACAATAAAAATACATAACCCTATAATTATTAATAAAACAAAAAAGTAGATACACAATACAATAAAATTACATAAACATAATTTAAAATAGTAACAATAATACAGATAATAATGGGAATCACCAAAATTTGTACTAATCTTCAATCATAGGTAGGATGTATAGAACAAATGGTGGCACAAAATTGGAACCTGGAAAGATATGTCAAGGTAATAACAGAATCTCGCAAGTCTGATTGTGCTGTTCCTCTCCTCCTCCTTATACTTCAGTGAATTAAGGAAGTGTCTGTCTGAGCCACTTCTGAATATTACCTTGTTGTTCTGAACTTAAAAAAAATGCTTCAGCCCTTTTTGCCTAGATTACAGTTCCTGCATATCTCTATCATGGTCATCTTCCTGACTCTCTATAGGTGCAGAAGAAACAAATGAAGAGAGATCAGAGTGAATTGGACTGCCAAAGGAAGGGATGATAGAGAAGCCCTTTTTAGGCATCATAGCAAAATTCAAGTTCAGCAAACAAGAATCCATCCCATGTGCTTTTCAAAAGCTTCCTCATTTTTCAACAGGGAAGTGTAACGGTTGCCTCATTACCCAATAAGGCACAGACTCACTTAGATTGAGGCTAAGGATTTCCATTTATTGAATACAGAGTGCATACGCGCAAAAAGCTGGGAATGTGGGCATGGCAGCGGGGTACCCCATTTATACCCGTGTGGCGGACCTTGTCTCCCTCCACCCCCTATTGTCCCATGAGTTGGATCCGGATCCCTGATGGGTGATCTGGAAGTGATACCGGTCTGCTGATGGGTGATTAGGGTGATCACCGCTGGTTTCTTCTGTCTCCTCTTCCTTATCCATTGCAGGTGCGTGCCCCGGGGTCATGTGTGGAAGTTCCGCCGATCTGTTTGATGGCCCTTCTGGTTCTGGCAAAGGTGTGCCTCCTTTGTCCCTTGATTGCTTTTGGTGGTTGAGTGCTTAAAGGATTAGGGCTATCCCTTCTTCCTTCCTGAAAGGCATGTTCCCCGTTGTGATGCATGGATGCCTTGCAACGGGGAACATGACAGGAAGTCATTTTCAGCTATTTGCATTTTCATCCATTTGTATCTGTTTGTTTTCACCAGGGTCCTCTGTTCTTCTCAATGAATGTTGATTTTACTTCCCAATTTACAGGCGATTGTGTGGGGATAATTCTTATAAGCCATATTTATAAATATGGCAATCATGATGATGGTGGCAATCAAAAAGTAAGGAACATGACAAGTTAACCTGTGTGCTATGCAAACCTAATTTTGTATGTGTGTGTGTGTGTGTGTGTTTCATATCCCACCAGGCTACAACACTGGATACAATAGGCTTTGGAAATAATTGCTGATGAGTGTTGTGGAGCAAAAAACCATACTGAGCACAGCTTTTCAGAAGTCCAAGTGCCATTTTACACTAGGGCTTATTGTAACTGAGATTCTTTTAATGTACAAAATACCCATAAGGAGGAGGAAAAATGATGGGGTGGCATAAGTTACTGTAGCCAAGGGCAGCTGTAACATTCAGCACATACATTACCAAACATATGACTTTGTTCAAGTAATTACACTGCCATTCAATAAAAATGAATAATTACTTCAGCAATAAATGTCATTTATATGCTTTTCTGTGTCGCACATCTAAATAAATTGGATTCATAAATTTGACTCCCTCGAATAATGTCCCCCCTTCCCCCACCTCTCTGGTTTTCATCAGAACCCTTTTTAGAATCTAATATAGTTGACTGGCTGACACCTTAAGGGGATGCATTTTACAACCTGCACTCACTGTTTGCCAGAATTAAAGGGCAGAGTTTTTAAATGGTGTCACATAAATAAGCAAAATAACAAACACCTAACAATTCGGTCTTAGTATTTAGGGCTGACTGTTAGGTCCAGTAACAGTGCAAACATAAAACTGGGCAATAATGTTGATTTTATTGAGAATCATTTTCAGATTTTTATTTAAAAAAATGATGTTGTTTGTGGAATTGAGGAGAAAACAGGTATTTTCAAAGGTTGCTGTCCTCCATATATGCTGCTGAATTCCTTTATGAAGTGCAGAGTGAGTCTTTCAATCATCCACAGTATACATTTTCCAGATGATGGGAGCAGAATTTCCCCTTTACACTTGGAGCAAGATGATGAAATACTCCTGAATTTAATTTCTTACAGAGGTGTTTGTTTGTTTGTCTGGTGCCTTTAAGTCAGTGTTGACTCCTGGCAACTGCCTGAACAAGTCCCTGCAGTTTTCCTGGCAAGATTTTAGAAGTGGTTAGCTATTGCCTTCTCCTAGAGCTGAGAGAGAGTGACTGGCCCAAGGACACTCTTAGGCTTCATGCCTAAGGCAGGATTAGAACTCATGGTCTCCTGGTTTCTAGTCTGGTGTCTTAACCGCTACACCAAACTGGCTCTCTTTATTTGACTTCAAGTCAGAACATTCCATTATGTTTCCTATTTATGTCTACAAAACTTAAGAGCAGGTTGCAAAATGGCAAAATGGCTCCCCTTGCGAGCTAGGCAACCTTTCTTTCAGCCCTACTGCCATTCTATGGAGTAACTGCAGTTGAGGACTTTCCTAGTTTGTTTGTAGGACCCCAAGGAAACTATCAAAAGACTGGTACTTAGAAAGTAGGAAGAACACCAAAAAATTTAGCTTATAGTAGAACAAAGCACTGCCTGGAGAATGGAGGACCCCTTTTAAAATACACTACCTTAACTCTTTGCAGGGAGTTATTATAGCACCTTTCTTTAATCAGCTGAAGGATTAAAGATGCAGTGAAGGTCAGGCCATATCTCAATTCTACCCTTACATGTTGTATACCTAGCATTAAATAGTCCAAGCTGTTCCTACAGCCTCTGACTCCTGAGTGAGCAATTGCAGAACCTTGATAGAGTTAGAGGGCCATATCTTCAGTCTGAGAAGGCGCAAAATGACTGCTAGTGGCACCCCCTAAATTGGGGTAACTAGCTGTGCACATATTTAGGACACTCTTTAGGGCTTTCTACAGCTCCTAATACAGCCAGTCTGGGGTAGTGGTTAAGGCACCAGGCTAGAAACCAGGAGGCTGTGAGTTCTAGTCCCACCTTAGGTACAAAGTCAGCTGGGTGACCTTGGGCCAGCCACTCTTTTATCCCTAGGAAGGAGGCAAGGACAAACCACTTCTGGGGGGTGGGGGACTTGACAAGGAAACTGCAGGGACTTGTCCAGGCAGTCGCCAGAAGTTAAAAAACAGACCCAAAGGAACAACAATAACAACAATAAAAACCTCCTAGGCCTGGAAGCATGACAAGATTGTATAGATATCTAAAATATCTATCTATCTTCACATATTTCCAGTCAACTAAAATTTGGAGTAGTTCCAAGCCTGGTTTTATTTAGAATTCAAACTCTTTCAATACACCAACTAAACTTATCAGATATCCATGAAAGATTCTCAGAGGTTTACATCTAAGGAAATGTAATACTGAAGTTGTTATAAATCCAAATTCTACTTAAACTAGCAAAACACAGAGAAGGATTTCTCTCAATGGTTTCAGTGTGGGGGATCTCCCTTACCTCATTTAAGCCTAGAGATACATTACACATATATTACAATTTCTAGCAGCCTTTACCAGCTCCGGACTCTCCAAATGGATTGCAACTGTGATCTTCAGGATTCACAGGCAACCTATCTGTTTGGCATGCACAGTATGTGAGTTCTGATCCTCTTTTATATTCAGTAGGTCCAAATTTGTTACAGTCGATCTTGGCTTTACAAATGGCAACTCATTATCTGGGTTATAACCAGCTTATTTCATAGTTATACATCCAGTCTGAATTGCAAATTCCAAAATCCTGACAGTA
Organism: Candoia aspera; assembly: GCF_035149785.1. Taxonomy (NCBI): domain Eukaryota; kingdom Metazoa; phylum Chordata; class Lepidosauria; order Squamata; family Candoiidae; genus Candoia; species Candoia aspera. The sequence continues at coordinate 180,477,204 of NC_086153.1, forward strand.
TCCAAAGGAATAAATATATGCAGAGCCAATACCTAGAAGATTATAACATTTAAAAAGTTGTAGCTATTGTGGAGCAACCTTGTTCCAGCTGTTTTACATTCCTAGTTTGCCTTCTAAAGACTCTCAGCTGACCCTCATCAAACCTGGTTTCCTAGAATAGGTTGCTTTCAAGTAGTCTTGTCTTAGTGAACTGCTTCTTGGTATAGTCACATTTCAATCTCTTAATTTTCTGACCTTCTATCCACCGATGGCAGCATTCTTGAGGATAGGGTAAAAGAGGCTTCTGGTCTAGGTTAGCCTTTGTTGGAACACTGTGGTGTCCTACTGTCTTCTTGTAGAAGGTATAGTGAACTCCTTCTGACTATTGGGATACAACCTCTTGATCCTCTTTATAATCTAAGGAAGACTCTTGTGATGGGGCCGTGAAGGACTGAATTTCACAGAATCATAGGGTCGGAAGGGACCTTGGAGGTCTTCTAGTCCAACCCCCTACCCAAGGCAGGAATCCTCATACCATCTCTGACAAATGGTTGTCCAATCTTTTCTTGAACCACCCTTAAGGAAGACAGCTTGCAACTCTGATTCCTGACTATTTGGGCCAGTTGGGAACATTGAACATTTTGAGAGAATGTTATGTATACTCAAGTAAAACAAACTGTGGATTTTGTGGGGAGGCTATCTGTTCACAAAATGGCTGCCTTAGGAGTTCATTCATAAAACACCAATTTATCAAAAGAAAAAAGAAAAAAACTTGGCTGTTGGTTCTTTACCACTCTCTGTATATGTGGGCAACAAGTCTGAAGGGCTCTAAGGGAAGAGTTTACAGGAATATTGATGCCCAGGGTGCTATACTGGAGATCTCAAGGTCAAAATAATATATTACTTCAGTTACATCTTTGAATTGGAAGTCGCTGTGCTACAGAGAAGAGAGTTGTTTCTCCAATATAGAAAGCACCAAGTAGGGTTTCCTGCTGTTCCTTGAAACTCATTGGAGTTCATAATCTTCAAGTTGGTGTTGGGCCAATTGGAAGATACAAGGCAAAATGTACTTCAGGCTGCCAACTGAGATAGGGAAGCTAATTTAATCCAAGAACATAACAACATTCTAAACCTCTGTGCGGGCCTTTCACAATTGGCACACATGCTCAGGGTTTGTTTGTTTTGTTTTCCCCCTCTTGGGGCATAACAAGCATTCAGCTACCTGTAAGACATCTGTCATACAACTTGTTGGTTTGTGTTGATATATTCACTGTGTAAGCAGTATGTTTCCTTTTCTCACTTGTGCAGTAGCCTCAGTAGTCACTGGGCTGTGTAGCTATAGCTCTCAAGTATTCATTGTTGCAAAGGTCCTAAATCATTTTTGAGACTTTTATCATTCCCATCTGAATGAGTTATGTTTGGCTTTTTCTTCTCAGGGTTCCAAATAGGCTTTAAAATGACTCTCTTCCTGCTTCCTGTCTTTAAATGTTTCAGGCTTCCCCCCCTCTTTTCTCCTTTCATATTGAAATAATGGAACTTTGATTATGCTAATGGGCTAATTCATAGTAATCTAGAGCAATATGATGTATTCATTTTGTTGTTGTTGTTGTTGGAAAATGTATATTTTTTTATTATGTCTGTCATTTTCTGAATACAGGGCTTGGAAAGGTGGCCAAGAAAACCTTTTAGTTATTCTAAAAATAAATAAGTACAAAACAAAGAGCAATTGTGTAATTTTGGAGGGGGAGGAGACAAAGAAGTTGTTATTAAATCTAATCAATCATAATGGATTAAATTGCTTCCACTCTGCCAGAATCTCAAAGTCCCCTTCTTAAAATGTCAGACACAGTAGGTAGAATCGCCTGTAACAAAAGGCTTTCTGAGCACCAGCCAGTAGAGAAAGCTGAATGTGAGTGGTGTGAATGATGTGTTCCTTTCCTTCTGCAGAATTCAAGGTTATTCAGAGTGTTCAAGTGATGCTACAGTAGGGCTACAATTATGTTGCATCATTATATTATCCAGGATATAGTCTAATGGACAAAGACAACTGAATCCTCTTTTAGAAGAGGACATTGCTTAGCGTGTCAGTTCTGCTACATAAAAATGAAAAATTGCAACAATTCTGGGCTGAAACCATGAAGCGATGTGAATGTTGGCATTGCCTGGAATTTACCCTGGGACTCAGCAGCTGATCAGTATGCTTATGGGATTCTTGGAAGAGCCAGTGGGATGCTAGAATGCAGCAGAGTGGGAAATGAATGGCCCATTTCAGTACACAAATCATATGCACACTTCCAAGCTTTGCAATAATTCTTCATGCTAGATTGAGGCATAGCAGCCATCCCGAAGAGTACATTTTATCTACCTTCTCCTAATTATAGAAACAATTAATGTATCACTTTGGTGTGACTTCACTGGATAATTCATGATGATAAACCTTGGTTTTCATGCAGCCTGTTTTCTTTTGTTCTTATTCACGCTCTACATTTTTGCCCAGTGCATAGCAGAAATGCCAAATTTAATTTTTATAACTTCCACTGCTTGTAGAGGATTACTTTCCAGTGGCTTTAGCATTTACTGTATTTTATTTATTTTTTGTACCAGAGAGACCAGTCCTTTCTCAAATACATCCAGAATAAAGCACTTCTGTTTTAGATAAACCACCTTTCAGATTTCATAGTTCAACTCTCACCAAGTTTTGGAGGTCAGAGGTGTGTTGGTGACAGCAAAATTTGTAGTACATTAAAACTATGTGTGTTATAATGCTACCCAGACTTTAATCATGGGAGAAAAGGTTTCAAGTAGCTAATAATCAGGAGCACAGATTATGGAGGGCCAATAGGGGTGGGGATATCCTCTCTCAGAGTATGAGCAATTATTTGATCTGGGGTGATATTATATATTGTTCTGAGAAAATGTCTGTTTTCTTAAGTTTGTCTTCTAGCCATTCTCTTCATCTGGGAAGTAGAAATAATGTACCCAAACTATGTTAAGCTCAAGGCATTTGTGAGTTAAAAAATGAAGGTGTTTTTTTTTTTTTTTAAATGGGGGGAGGAGTCATACTAACACCAGTGTCAGAGGTGACTGTTCCCCCAGTGAGAAACAACTGGATATTTTTTTCCTTGCCCTGGAAAAATATAGCAAAATAGTGGCCTTCTAATTTCTGTCTCCATAAATAAGATTTAGAAGTTCAAGAGCTTCTGTGAATGTGGATGTAGTAATTATTCTGCAGGATTTCCTCTAGTGACTGTAAGATAGCAGCAGTTACTACAACAAATGCTTTTAAAATATATCACTTCTAATTCAAACAAACTGAGTTAAGAGGAACAATGCAATTTTATACAAATTTAATCCAAAATAAGTCCCATAGAGTTCAATGGGCCTTACTGCCTGGTAAGCATATGCAGGACCAAAGCAGTCAGACTGAACTGAGTTCTGCACTGATTTCCTTCCATGGGATTTAATCTCAAGATCCTTTATATTTTACAAAATGGGTGTTTAAAATATAGGATGAGAATAGGTGAGATCCACAAAACTGTACCCCCTGACTCTCCTATTTTAGCTAAATCCGTTTCCCTAAATCCTATTAAATTCAAATCCTTTTGAATTTAAAAAAAAAGTATGGTTCAGATTTTTTTTAAAAAAGAGGTTAGTGAAAGTTTAACTGCAAAAGAGCATTTAATTTGGGTGATAAAAGGAAACAAACATTAAAAAAAAAACCCACACTTCTTTACAACTCCCAACTATGAAAAGAAATAGTCAGCCAGAGATCTAGGAACATATTATCCACCAGACTGAAAAGCCAGCATTCCCACCTCTGCAGATGTTTTCACTGGGGTTTCTGGCACCCTGAGGAAAAGTTCCCTCTATACAATTAAAAGAGATATTTTGCAAAATCATCATTAAGTAGCAATAAAGTCAGGGAAAAGGTGTTTAATCAAACAAATCACTCACGAGAGAGAGAGAGAGATCAGTGAATCCGTGCCAAGCAAGGCAAGCATACTTTAAGCTCTCTAAAAGAGCTGTCTAATCTCATAGCTCATCCAACAAAACCAAGATTCTAAGGGTGAGATATAAATGTAGGGTTTATCTCATTTTTCCCACTAGAGCAACCATGTGAGGTAGATGTGGCTGAGAAAGAATAACTGGGTCCATGTCACTACTGAGCTTCCATGCCCGAGGATAGACATGAAGCTGGGCCTCCTTAGTGCCAGTCTGATGCTTTACCACCATATGACACAAGCTCTCACTATGAATTTGCTTGATGATATTACCTAGTTGGGTAAATAAACATCTGCAAGCAAACAACCAAGCTCAGAGAGCACCAATGACTCCACAGTTTGCTTAAGAACAATAGTTGCCTTTTCATTAAAGGTGAAGGCCAACCACTGGGTGATAGGGCAGTTGGTTGGGATGAGTGTGTGGCAAAAAATCCAGTGGTTTCTTCTGGGGCTGAGAATAATTTGGATATTAGGGAAGTTCACTGTCTTGAGTTTTTTATATGTATGAGATAAAAATCTAATCCTCATAATCATCCCACCCTCACCCTCCCACCCATCCACCCACCCCAGTGCTCAGTAGAATTTAGGATTTAGGATAAGCAGAACCAAAAGGCATATTAAAACTTAATCAGACAGCAGTTCTGCTCCTGATCAGAAAAAGCAGAGTAATGAATTCAGCTTGGGTTTGATGGGCCTGAAGAGTATTTGAAATCTTGGGCTTGCAGCTTGTGGCCTGTGCTTCTGGATTCAACCCTAAACCTGAATGTCCAAGTTTCAGTTGTGGTCTGGGGATATTTGTGCCAAAGTACAGTTAGTAAATTAATTGCAGTCATGCCTGAACATTTTGTATCTGAGCATGGTTATACATCCCTTCACTGCATCCCATTTGATCACTCTAATATGTTCCATGTTATAGGCAACTTCCCTCATAGCAACAGCTTCAGGGGATTCCATCCACTTCCATCAAAATCCAAAATATTAGTTATTAGTAAATGTAATATGACACAACATTAGTCACTACAATTAGTAATATTACACAAACAGCCCACACAGCTGAAGAGTGGGCTATTTGAAAAGTCACTGGTAGAAGATTGGAGGCATGTGCGGCTGTTTTCAGGATCTACAGTTCCCTCCCAGGGTGGACTAAGCTAACTCTCTGTTTTCTTCCTGCCAGCAGTCGAAGGGATTTTAATTCGAACTTTGGCACTTAAGTTGGCATGCAGTTGAAATAGGTTTTAATATGGTGGAAATCCCTCTTTAATGCTTAATTATATGTTTTTATATAATTGATTTCAACATTAATTGCAGGGTTGTGGTTGTGGGGAAAATAGGCATAAATTGACTTGAAAAAAAAATAAAAGTGGGCTAAAAGCACAGTATAAATTAATAAAATAGAATCATATATAAAACCAGTATTTCCATTGCTTTTCGGTAAAAGAAACATCAAAGAGGTCTGCCTAAAATACAAGCTGGTAATAAATTCAATAAAAATAGAAAAAAAAAACTGAAACTGTGAAAAACATTAAAATGCTAAAAACAGTAAAACTATTACTTAAATAATAGCAACAGTTGGAGCAGTAGAAACAACAAAAGAAAATACGGCATTCAAAATAGGGAATTTTTTTTTAATTAAAAAACTCTACAGTGGGGATTCACCTAAGTTTAATAGCTGAACATGGTGGGCAGTTTTATCAAGAATGTTTGTCTGGGCACCACAGCCACAGTCATCATAGAGTTAGGTGGTCTTGCACACTAGATGGATGGGTGGGTGGGTGGATGGATGGATAGACAGACTGACAGATTTCAGAAAGATTGCAATGCATCCAAAGGGCATCTTCACTAAATAGGCTTATAAGAAAGAACCATATGAATCACATAAACTGGCTGCACAAAGCTAAGGCTAGACTGCGAAGCTGAAAAGATACTCAGGGAGCAGACAATAGCAAACCATGTCCATATAGTTGCCAAGAAGATTATATGGATATGTATTGATAGACACCAAGAGTCTGACCCAAGGGAGTCTTTACTTTAAACCAACAATTCAATCCTTCAGCACATTTATTACATGTATGATGGGGGCTACACTGAACAACCAGGTTTCTAAACCACTCCCAAGGGGAACCTCAACAGAGGATATTACAGTTATTAATTTTTTTGAATGCAAGGATTCCTCTTGGATTGGCTGATTGATTAATATTGATTGATTGATCAAGTTGGTATCAACTGTTAGTCAGCACATAGAAAGATGTTCTTCATGATGATCTGTTCCTAACCTGGTCCTTCAGGTCTTTCAACAGAGCACCCATCTCCACTTTCAGCAGAGTCTTCTCCAGAAAGCTAGTATGTCTTCACATAATATGTCTGAAGTAGGATAATTAGAGCCTGGTCATTTATGTGTTGAGTGAGAACTCTGGGTTGATTTGTTCAGTAATTCATTTGTTTGTTTTCTTGGCTATCCATGGTATTCTCAGGGGTATTCTCATGGTATTCTTCAACATTAAATTTCAAAAGTATATATATATATATTGTACCCTGTCTCTTCAAAGTACAACTTTCATTCCATACAATATCACAGAAAATACCATTGCCTTCATTATTCTTATCCTTGTAGGTATAGACACATCACACAGCATTTGAATATCTTTTCCCAAGGCATCCTGTGGCGTATTTCTTGATTGTTTGTTCCTTCACTGTTGATGGTTGATCCTAAAAGGCAGAAGCAATCCACCACTTCAATATCTTCATTGTCGGTTCTAAGGCTGGTTGTTCTGCCTGTTATCATTAGTTTAGTTTTCTTTATATTTAATCTTAGTCCCATTTTTTTTCACTGTGCCCCTTATCTTTATTACTAGAGATTGCAAATCATTTGCATTTTCAGCTATTTAAGTAATGTTATCAACATATTGCAGGTTATTGATGTTTCTTCCTCCAGTTTTAAAACCATGCTCATCTTCTTCCAATCAGCTTCCCTTAGTATATATTTAACATATAGGCTGAATAAATAAGGGGAGAGTATTCTCTCACTCATCTTCCAACCTGGATCCAGTTTGTTTTGCCATGTTATGTCCATACTGTGTTTCTTGACTTGAATACAAGTTTTGCATGAGGACAATGAGATGTTCTGGGATTCCCATTTTTCTGAACACATTCCACAGCACGACATGATTGTCACAATCAAAAGTTTTCTGTAATCAATGAAGCACATATCAACTGACTTAGTTTTCTCAATTATCCAGTGTGCATCAGCAATAATGTCTCCTGTTCCTCAGCCTTTTCTAAAGCTAGCTTGAACATCTGGCATCTCCTTTTCCATGTAGAGATTCTAATCTGCATTGGATGATCCTAAGCATTATTTTGCTAGCATGTGAAATTAATGATACCATACAGCAGTTTGCACACTCTGTTAAGTCTCCTTTTTTGGTATTGGAATGTATATTGACCTCTTCCAATCTGTTGGCCACCATGCCACAGTGGAGCATCCTGACACAATAGTTAATTGTGTCTGGATGCAACACTCTGCCATGGGAATGAATAATTTGGAGTAGATATGTGTAGTTTAGAGTTTGTTACATAGTGGTACAGGGGGGTGAAGTGCCAACATTCCAGCAGAGCTATTAAGGATTGTTTAGGCGTAGTTTCACATCAAGGTCAGGCAGTTGGCACCATCTGGAAACTACTGTGGACTTTTAGCAGAGAGAGTGATGGTGTAGTAAAAAAGGAAAGTTACTGAGCAGTTTGTTTTGTCGAAAGGAGTGGCTGGCACAGAGGGGGAAATGGAATGCTTTAACTGAATGTTTGCATGGGAATCTTCCTTCAAGGCTTTAACCTGGTTCTAGTCACTTATCTTAATAAAGAACTTTTACATATCCTAAATGGCTTGTGGCAGGAGTTACTGAGTTTAAGATTAAAGGACTATGAGCCTCACACACTGTGTCATTCCCTACGTTTGCTGGCATAACTTGGTTAGAACCTTGAGTGATTCTTCTTCTTGCCATATTTCAGTGGGTATTCCATCAATTCCTGTAGCCTTCCAACTAGGCAATGACCAGAGAGCTGACCTAACTTTATCTTCTAGTATTAGAGGTTCTTGTAAGTAGGGAATATCTTCTAAGGTATCTTGGATGTTGACACCTGTACTGTACAGTGTTTCAATATACTCCTGCCATCTTTCTTTCATCTTTTTTGAATCAGTTACTATCTGTCCATTGGCATCATTTAGCATCCCAATTCAAGGTTGGAACCTTCTTTTCAATTCAGAGATCCTCTGGAAGAGTTTCCTTGTTTTTCTATGTCTGCTTCCATCTTCAGTGTCTACATAAGTTGTTGTAATACTGCTTCTCTTCTTTTCTAACAGATGTCTGAAACTCTTCATGAAGTTCCTTCCTGAGATTTTTGTCTTTCTTGGCTTTGGCTTCTCTTCTCTTCTTGGCAATTTCCTTGGCTTGTTCTGACATCCAGTTTGTTTTCTTCTTTTTTCTTTGTCTTTGGCAATCCTTTTTCACATTCATCCTTAATGACTTATTTAGGTTAATTCCACAGTTCCTCTGGTTCTCTATCAATGAGGTTCAGAGTGATTCCTGATGTTCTCCTTGAAAATGGTGGATATAAGTTCAAGATCTTATCTTGAAAACTGACTGGCTTTCTCCTTCTTCTTAGAACTTGTACATGAGCAGTTTGTGATCTGTTCCACAGCCAGGTCCTGGCCATGTCTTTGATGCTCTAATTGAGCTCCTCTACCTCCTTTTATTTGGTCATTGATTACACTGTAGCCAAGCATTATTCTTGCCACACCCTTCCTAAGTATAAAATCAATGCCATTCCTTTTTTGTTTTTCATGTCTGGAGTCGTAAACAATGTAATCTGACTGAATGTATCCAAGCCTATCTTAATTTGCTGATATCTAAGATGTTAATGTGTAGTCATCTCGTTTCATCTTTCACTCTCCCAGGTTCATGTCTCTTACCTTCCATGTTCTCACTGTAATTCTGTCTTCAGATTCACATTTTATTTTCCTGTATGGCAACATCAGCAGATAGACATCCCAAAGGCTTTAACTAAGCTAAGTCATAAACACCATTAGTACTCTGAAAGATCCTCAGTTCTTCTTCAGTAACATGTTGAATTACATGTTGAGTTATCATGTTACTATAGGAAGCTCACCCTTTATCCTTATCTAGGACAGATTGTACTTGATATTACGAGCTCTTGGCTCCAGTTCCTCCTTGGTCTTCCAATTTTAAAGGTGAATCTATGAACACCCAGAATAAGGTGTCAGTTCCTGCAGGGGGAATGTAAATCCATCTGAAGCAGATACATTACACAACTCTCAGAACTAGGAACCATATATCCACAGGCTCTCAGAATTACCATGATTGATTGTTACCATAATTCATCTTTATTTTATTTATTTTGGGCATCTTGAACATTATTTTTAATGGAAAGGTAGGGAAAGAAATGAATGAATGAACGAATGAATGAATGATAGGATCACAAAGCTATTGTGGATGTGCACTGTGACATCATGCAAACATTTATTGAGCCAGCACTGTCTGCACTTTCAGGCAAACAGTTTTCATAGGGCATCTTGAAAGATTACATGAAAATCCTGTGCCATTGCCAAATCTGTTTAAGAAAATCACTCCTCTTTTTCCTCATGCCTACTTTTAACTTCTTGGGGGTTTTTTTACAGCAAGGGGATGATGATGGTGGTGATGATGATGATGATGATGATGATGACAACATGAATTCAACCTTGCTTGAATACACATATTCCTTTAAACAAGAATGAAATCTATATTTTAGAGGGATCAGGAAGTAGATGCAAATTCTTGCATTTTAAAACTATGCTAAGAACCACAGAGATTATAATGGAATATGAGGCTAAAGGAAACAACAGTATAATTTTAACACAATCTCATCAGTGTAGGAGATATTATGAGTTCTTATAATGTGTTTTGATTGGCTTTAAACAAACTAGGCAACAAGCAATGATGGAAAGATGATATATAAAGAAATAATGCATGCACAAATACAAAATAGATTAATGGGTGTTTTTATAATGGTTTATAATTATGCCAATTTACTTTGTAAGCAAACTGATGATTTGTCTCCAAGATATTTCAGCTTAATTGGGAGAAAAATAGATAAACAATCCCCACCTATATTGCCATAGAAATTCTCTCTTGTAGACAACTTCTACTCCTTGACAAATCTTTGCCCCGAAACAATCAGAATACTTAGTGTGAATTAAAGGATTAAATAATAATCAGTTTAAAAATGACTAATCCATCAAATCAATAGCAGGAATGCAAAGCAACTACTGCATATGCTAAGTAAAATAATGCAATTTAAATGAAAGATGGGAAACAATATCAGGTTAGCTGACAGAGATACTTTGTGTGTGTGTTCTACCAATTTTGGGGAAATCCTTCTGAATAGGACAGGATATATTAGCTCATTTCAAGTACAGGCAGTGAGCATCATTCTATCTGAAATTGCTTTTGTAATGTTGGCAGACAACCAAATGTGACTGGTTATATCTCATTGTGACATCATTACATTCACTACTTGATGCTTGATCAGAGGGCATATCATCTTTTTAAGAAACAGCCCTAGTTTAATTGAAGAGATAACAAATAATGTTCTGGGGAAAAAAGCCAACAGCATGTATCTGATATGCCTCAGGGAAACACACATCTCAATGTTACTCAGGAAAATAAGGTTGAACAAGTGTGTGAAATCTAATACATAGTAACAAATATAGGGTACATTTTATGTAATAGTGTTTTTCTTTCTCTTATATATAACCATTGAATAAAACACATATGGTTGTATAAACATAAATATGTACATAAAATGCATATGCATGTGTATACAGACATATTTGAGTGTGCATTTCAAGGTTCAGGGAGAAGAACCAAAGTATGTTTTGTTTGTTTAAAATTTGAAGGCTCAAAAAAAAGTGGGGAGATGGATTCTTAAATTTTAATTCTTATTTATTGTTTAATTTTATTCTTAAATTAAATAATGGGAGCAGTAGAATGGTGCTATTTATCGACTGGTGCTAATTCAATAAATAGCTTAGACCATATGGGGACCTCAAAAAGATGATGCATGAGATTGAACACATCCATTTTTAAAATGTGCTTTCTTCACAAGACAGTGTTCCGTGCTGTTTGTGTAGAAACTCTTTTGGAATATAGAATGCATTTACTGGATCAAGACCCTGGTCTTTTTAAAATATGTGACTAAAAATGGATAATGGGGAATCAAACACTGTTTGTTAATGCCGCTTTCCACTACCTAATATATCCAGAGGAACTGGGACTGCAACTCCCAGAATTCACTAGTAGCATGAGACTTGAGAAATATTGAAGTTGCTGTCTCAACATTTTTGGAGGACCTCAGGTTAGGATAGTCTGCCTTATTCATTGGACACCTGATGGCATTTTTTGAAATACTACAATGAAACAACAATGTTGAAATTAAATAAGGGCATATCCACACTAATCATTTAAGCTGCTTGTATTGTTTGTTTGTTTGTTTGTTTGTTTGTCATATTCATTTACCACCCATCTCCTGTATGACTCTGGGTGGTTTACAGACAATAAAACAGCATCACTAAAATAATACAGAATAAATATGAGTATAAATCTATATAAATATAAATATAACAATACAAAATATAAAATTTAAAATTCAAGATGGCAAGTAAAGAACTTCTTGTTGGCCCCGTTAAGGAGCATCTAACTAAAACAGGAGAATTAACATCACGGGCAAACACCCACTCAGGGTGGGGGAAGTGCTTCCAACGAATCAGGTACTGTAAAGTTCCACAAAGCCTGCGAGAATCAAGGATCTCCTTCACCTCAAAATGCTGCTGCCCGTCAATCATGATCGGAGCAGGAGGTGGAGGCTGTGGATGCCAACGGGATGAGTGGCTGACAGGCTTGAGCAAGCTGCAATGAAAAACAGGATGCAAATGTTTCAGATTGTGAGGTAAATCCAATTTAAATGTAACAGGGTTCACAATCCCAACAGTGGGAAAAGGACCCACAAACTTAGGAGCCAATTTTTGGGATGGTTGTGGAGACTTAATGAATTTGGTGGAAAGGTAGACCTGGTCCCCAATTTTAAAACCAGGTTGAAGGGCTCTCCATTTGTCTACGTGCAGCTTATAGGCAGACTGAGCATCAGCCAATGCCTGCTGAATCACTGGCCACGAATCAGCCAGTCGAGCAGCCCAATCAGAAGCAGAAGAGGGCTGGGTAGAAGGTTGTGGCAACTCAGGGATGGGCACAAAATCCCTCCCAAAAACAACACGGAAAGGGGTGTGGCCCATGCTCTGATGGACAGCATTGTTGTAAGCCACTTCAGCAAAAGGCAGGAGATCAACCCAATTGTCCTGCTGATAGTTTACAAACACCCTTAAAAATTGTTCAAGGGTCGAATTTAAAACCTCTGTAGATCCGTCAGTCTCCGGATGCGACGCAGTGGACAGCACCTGTTTAGTGCCAACCAGTTTTAAAAATGCCCTCCAAAATTGGGAAGTAAACTGTGTCCCGCGGTCCGTGACCAAGCGGGAGGGGCTACCGTGAATCCGGTAGACGTGGATTAGGAAAAGACATGCCAACTGTGGGGCTGAAGGAATGGAAGCACACAGAATGAAATGGGCTTGCTTTGAAAAATAATCCTTGACCACCCAAATCACAGTCTTTTTCTGACTAGGAGGGAGGTCCACAATAAAATCCATAGAAACCTCTTCCCATGGACCAGAAGGGCTTGCAACAGGCTGCAAAAGCCCCTGCGGTCTACCCCCCTTCCTCTTCGACATGGCACAAACAGGGCAAGAAGCAACATAATCTTTTACATCACGCCTCAAAGTAGGCCACCAAAACTGGCGTCTCACCAAATGTAACGTTTTCACAAACCCAAAATGCCCAGCCAGTTTATCATTGTAAGACCTGGTTAGAATTTCCTTCCGCAAGTTCTCAGGCAGATAGAGTTGGTTCTGCCTCCAAGCCAACCCCTTGTCAAAAGTAACATTGTCTCTATTCGCCTGCAACCAAGTATCGAATTTCAGTTCCTGGAGAAACTGTTGTTGCAATTGAGAGGGAACTGACATCCTCCTCCCAACTGGCGAGAGCGAAGCCGTTGGCTGCTGCACACGGGCTTGGCTGCAAGTGACAGCTTGGAGCCCCAGCTGGGGCTCCGCCCACACAGTACCCACTATTTCAGCCGCTTGGACCGAATCTTGGGGTAAGCGAGACAGAGCATCAGCTAGGAAGTTTTTCTTGCCTGGAATAAACTTCAACTGAAAATCAAAATGACTGAAGAATTGAGCCCAATGAATCTGTTTAGGACTGAGTTTGTGAGGGGTGCGGAGCGCTTCTAAATTTTTATGGTCAGTCCAAACCTCAAAAAGGCATTTAGCCCCCTCTAAGAGGTGATGCCAGGCTTCTAAAGCTGCTTTGACTGCAAAAGCCTCCTTTTCCCAAACGTGCCACCTCCGCTCAGTTTCAGAAAACTTCCTGGATAGATAAGCACAAGGCTTCAACCGATTGTCAGAATCGCTCTGCAGCAACAGCGCCCCAATTGAAAAGTCAGAAGCGTCCACCTGCACCACAAAGGGTCGTGTGGGATCGGGGTGCTGCAAAATGGGTTCAGCCATGAAAAGGCTTTTAAGTTTGTCAAATGCTGCCTGGCATTCAGGAGTCCAATTGAGTACCGCCCCTGGATTTTTCACCTTGCGTGTGTCACCCAAACCCTTGGTACATAGTAAATCAGTAAGTGGCAATGCAATTTCAGCGAACCCCTGGATGAACTGGTGGTAATAATTAAAAAATCCAAGGAAACTTTGGAGGTGCCTTCGGGGACGTGGGTGCTCCCACCCCAAAATGGCTTGAATCTTCCCAGGGTCCATCTCAATGCCCTTGTCAGAAATCCTATACACCAGGTAGTCAAGTTGAGTCTTATGAAATTCACACTTAGAAAGCTTAGCAAACAGTTCAGCATGTCTCAATTTGCTAAGCACCTGTTTTACCAGGCGCTCATGCTCCTCTTCAGTTTCCGTATAAATCAAAACATCATCTAAATACACCAACACACCTTTAAACAAATGGTCATGTAACACTTCATTTATCAGTTGCATAAACACCCCGGGTGCCCCCGCCAACCCAAAAGGTAAGACCTTATACTGGAAAGAACCCAGTGGACAATTGAAAGCAGTTTTCCACTCATCCCCCTCCTGTATGCGGATGCGGAAATAGGCTTCCCGCAGATCCAATTTGGAGAAGATTTTCCCCTTTGACAGATGTGCTAACATGTCTTTTATTAATGGCAAAGGGTACTTGTTTGATATGGAGACCACATTTAATCTGTGGTAATCTGTACAGAGTCTCAGAGTTCCATCCTTTTTCCCCCGGAACAACATGGTGGCGCCAACCGGTGAATTTGCTGGTTCGATGAAACCCCTGGCCAAGTTTTTATCCACAAAATCCCTCAATGCTGCAAGCTCCTTCTGAGTCATGGCATAAATCTTCGGCTTGGGCAGCTGAGCATTGGGGACCAACTCAATGGCACAATCAGTTTTTCGATGTGGCGGGAGTTGGTCCGCTTCCATCTCACCAAACACATCCGCAAAGTCCTGGTATCTCTCCAGCAAGCCCTCCAGTGATGTCACATTGAAATACGGGGTTGCTGCCGCAGCCCTCCCCACAGCAGCAGACGGCACTTGTTCCACTGCAGGAGCTTGGTAAAAGCCATCAGAAAAAGTCAAAGTCCTGTGGACCCAATTTATGTGGGGGTTTTGCTGGATTAACCAGGGAATCCCCAAGATGACAAGGGGATGACCCACAGGTGCTACCACAAATTGTAACCCATCATGGTGGCTGCCCTGTTGCAATGCCACCATTCCCATGAAATGAGTCACCGGTTTCCCTCCCGCCGTTGAACCATCCAGTTGGGTGAAGATCATGGGCCGCTGCAATGGGAAGCTGGGTAAATCCAAAGCAGCCACCACATCAGGATGCATTAAACATCTGGAACATACCGAGTCGATTAACGTCCAAACTTCAACGGTCTTGGTGCAGGAGCCTAACTTCACTTTCACATTCAGTATGGAACAATTTGCACTCACCAAAACATCTTCGCGCCCATCATCCACCACCTGCCCACAGGCGCATTTTAGAGCAGGTGGCTGGCATTTCCCACCGGCTCTGTTAGATCGTGTTCCTCCTCTCCCCCAAAGTACAGAACCTCCTCCACCTCAGTCTCCACCTTGGCTGCCTTCATTTTCCTGGCCAGTGAGGGTGATTTGCCTGCTGCTTTTCTGGACCGATCGTCTGACCTGGGTTTTGGGCAAGCATCCGCCCTGTGGCCCTCCTTCCCGCACCAGAGGCACTGCCCTTTGGCATGTGCTCCCTCCCTCCCAGGCACATTTCCCAGGTTTTCCAGTTGTGGTAGTGGATCTGGATCCCTTGCTGAGCACCGCGTGTCTCAACGCCTTCCTACTGTGTGCGAAAGTCTCATGGGCATGTTCAGCCTTCCCTGCCAACTGTATCCATTCATACAAAGTATCTGGGTCGTCTCTACCCAACGACCACTGCAGGACCTCCATGTTCAGCCCGTCCTTAAACAACTCTATTAAGGTGGCCTGGGACCAGTCCTCAACCTTTCCAGCCAAAGCCTTGAATTCCAGAGCATAATTGGCTATGGATCTTTGCCCCTGGCTGAGCTCTTTAAGAGCCCTCTTCGCCCTTTCTTTGGCTAACAGGCCCACAAAGTGCAGTTTTAATGCCCAGAGGAATTCTTCAAAATCCTCCAGCTCAGGAGCATCCGCCTCATTTAACTGGACAAACCAGTCAGCAGCCCGCCCCTTTAGTTTGGTGGCAATAGCATTGATCTTGGCCCTTTCAGAACGGAAATACAGTCCAAATTCATCCATATAGCTGCTTGCATTGGTAAGAAAGAATGACAGCTTAGTTGGATCCCCGTCAAATTTGACTGTAAAGTCTTTGACCCCCACTCCCGGCAGGCCCCTCGCCCCATCTGGGTGGTCTGACTTTCTTTTGGGTACCGGGAATCTCTGCTCTCGAAGAGGGGACCTCGAAATTCTCACTCTGTGAGATTTTGGCTCAGCCCGGTGCCTTCTCCTGCCTCTGTCCACCGAATGAGGAGGAGGAGGAGGAGGAGGGGATGAATATCTGGTGCTTGATTCTCCTCTCCCCCTCTCCCGAGGCCCCCAGTCCATTGACAGTTTCTTTAACATATATTCCATCAACTCAAATTTGGCCTCCAATAGTCTTATCCTTTCAGGGGTTTGAGAATCCTCTTTCCCTCCCCCGTCCTGCCTCACAACAATTGGGGACATTGGGTACCGCTGCTTCCAAGTCATCTTGGACGTCCCTGGTAGGGGTCCCCATGTTTCATCCCAACTTGTCAGCTCGCCCGGCGATCCTTCGGTAGGCTCAGAGGCTCCTTTTCCTCCAACCTCCTTTTCTTCCGGACTGGAACACGACATCTCCTGTATCTCCAATAATTCTCGAGTAGGGACCCTCTCTGTTCTCCTCACCATGGAATCAGGTTCCCCATCGCTCATGTCCTCACTTTCCCCGGTTTGGGGTTTTGGTTTGGTCATCGCTAGCACTACTCCCTCACAAGATAAATCCAGAAAGGGGCTAACGGTAAATTTTTTAAGATTCTCAGCTTTATGTAATGATTGCCTACCCTAACAAAACCAGACTCATAAGTAGAAGCTTAATGATATCTGATTTATTAAAGAATAGTATGCAAATACAAAGAAAGCTGAGAATGAGGAAAAGCGTGCCAAATACAAACTAAAAACCCTCAGCACAAACGTAATCCCTCCCCTCGCCCAACCGTTTCAAATTCCCCACCCCAGGTGCTGGTAACAATTTCTACTGATGTCCTGGGAAGAAAACTTGAACACACAAGATAACCCAAACACATTCCAATGCTGCTGAATACAGATAACATCACAGGAGACAGAGTCCTCCTCCCCTCCCAACCAAAACACGCATCAGCCAAATGACATGCGAAACCTTACGGTGCACTGTAACATTGAAACAATGAACATGACAATGAATGAATGAATGAATGAATGAATGAATGAATGAATATATATATATATATATATATATATATATTCATTCATTCATTCATTCATTCATTCATTCATTCATATACACACACATGTGTGTGTGTGTATATGTGTGTGTATACATACACACACACATTTACACACACACACACACACATCTGGACTGAGATTCTTTTGCAAGGTATTTTGTCTGAACTTGCTAGTTATGCGAGGTAATCCAGACAAGAAGCACTATCAGGAGCATTGGCTCTATCTTCTTGGTAAGGTTACATTAACAAAATTTTGCAAGACTGGAAATATTTATCCCCTCCTCTCTTTTTACTCTCTAGAAAACTAGGCAGGGTCCCTTCTGAAACATTTCCCAAACCCTCGCTCCTTCAGTGGGCTGAGATAACTTTTACATGCCAGTCTGAGGCTCTCCCTCCTGTCTCCCAAGGTCATTCCCACATACCATTACAGGACTGCAGGCTACCACATCCTTCTATTAGACTTTTCCCCTGATGGTGTGCCTTCAACATTTGGATTCCAGAACAGCAATGGAAAATGTGCACAGAGATATGCATATCTCTCCATTCATCCATGGAAATATGTGGAGAATCCTAACTCTCTGCAATAGCCCTCCTAGATGGAGCTGGGTAAACAGAAAGCTGTAGAGTAACTCTACATCTAGGGATCTGCTGTCTATTACTCAAAACCTACAGGGATGAGAATGATAAGCAATTTGATACACTTTCAGCAAGGATAAAACATAGATATCTCATCAGAGGAAGAAAAATCTGTAATGGAGAACGTCAAATGGAATTGCCCTGTTAAAATCGTTTCCCTGTTTGTCTCAGTGCAAAGAAGCATGCCGACAGCAGGAAAATAAGAGTGTTAAACTAAATAATAGTAACTGTTCATGAAAAAGAAAGGAGGAGGAGGAGAGGGGGCTCTGCAAAGCCTTTCAGCTCAATTCATGTACTTTTAAAATTCTTCCCTCTGTTTTTTTTTTTTAAGGGCATGGCATGGTGGAAATAAATTAAGTGTACTTTGTGCCAGCTCAGAAGTCTTCCATAGTCAAAGGAAACCTACAGTCTGTGGGTTCTGGATAACATCCCTTGTTTATAAATAGCAGGCAACTAAGGAGCACATTATCCAGATGGCATGATGAATATTCCCTCCAGGAATACATGAAAACAAGATTATGTTTAGCTTCACTTAGTTTTGCATAGATGGATAGAACGATATTAATGATATTCTATTTCAGCTGTCACGCTTACTGACTTGCACGGATTGTCGCTGTTGTTTGTTTTAGGAGGTTTTGTGGAGGCCTTTCTAATTATGGGAACACTGTAGATAATAGGGACATAAAATAAACCCACCATGAATTTTAATGAGTGTGAAATGATGTGATCAGTCAAAATGGACTCCGTCACAGGATGCGAGTCCACTAGCATCCACCATTCTGTGCTCACAAATTCACTAGTGCATATTTGGAATTATATATCCAAATCTTACCATGTTTGGGAAATATTACCATGAAAAAACAGATTAATGTGCTTGAGAGAATGCCCGGAAAAGCTGTAGGTTGGAAGAAGTTGCATTTAAAATGAGTATAGATTTTCCACCTTTTTTAAAACAAAAATCACCAAAACTGTAACTGCAGAGAATAATTAATGGAAACTTTAACACTGACACTAACACTGGATGTAGACTGATCCAAAAATTTCTAGTAGGTAAACAAGCACTAATGTTGCTCTAGTGGCCCTGAACCCAATGCCATACTGCTGTTAAGTCATTTGATCAGGAGATCAGATAAAACATTATCTCCGCAGGCTTAATTATCCCCAATTATTTGAGATAGAAACCCGTACATCTTCAAACACCCTGGTGTGCCCTGACTTTTTCTACTTATTTGTGGATGTCCAATTGGTCAGTATGGGGCCAATCACTCTACTATTGAACAAGTATGCAAAATCTAATGGTCTGTATCTATCTAGGTGGTCACTAAGAGTTGACACCAACTTGATGGCACATAATCAGTCACTCCCAGTGTATTAATTATTTTCCTTTCTGACACATTCATTTCAGCATCAGCTCTTAGTAGGCTTCTGAGGCCCTGGTGGTACACCTTGATATAAAGCATCAGGAACATAAATAAATAACAGGCTATAGAGGGAACCCAGTGCACTTCAGGAAGAGTGTGTCATATCTGGAAACAGGTATCAATGTTTTCCTAAGGAAACAATAGTCACATCCAGTATTCAGGTTGCACCACCAGGCCTTTAAGGTCCCAGATCTCCTGCCTCTCAGCAGTTGCCAGACTTTGTTGTGGCATTTTCTTCCTCTCCTTCACACCTGTCTACAAGGTCTAATATATTGCAGAAGACTGTGCTTTACATTTTTCAACAGGAAAGAATTAAGTAGATAGGATGTTAAATACATAGCAGGAACCTGCTGAAGTTAATTGATTTTTCTCCCTTCTCTAATGGTTAATTTTGTGAGGATGCCTACCAACTGAGTTCAGATTTGTTTTCCCACTTATAAGTAATGAGGGAAATTGTATAGTCCACATTTTTTTTTCCTGCTTTGGAGAAGTGATAATCTTGGTAAAATGTAAGCTAAGGACCAACTGATGGAGCAAACCTAACCTGGACTTTTTAATCATTTCCTCTAAATGTATATAGTTGGCACAGTGGGCTTCCTTTCTCCCCAGATGACCCTGTTATTGCTTTACAGCTATAACTTTCCCTTGGTCATTTAAACATATGTTAATAACAGTATATGTGTTAGAAGACTGCTCACGGTGTTCCCTGGAACATGACCTAATATTGAAAGCTGGTTGAGGGTTCCACTTCTTGAAAAACACGTAGAATTCACCCACACCATAGAATTCACCCAGCAGAAATTAATCACAACCAAATTCTACTGAAATCTAGAGCACTTAAGATGCCCATGGCTAACTCTTCCTCCTATCTGCTCAGAGGGACTGAATCAAAACTAAAGGTTGTTAGAGTACATCTAGCACATTTGTTACTGGAAACACCAGCATTCAAATATGTAGCAACCTAATAGAGAAGTCATACCTATGATACATGGACTTCTGGGGGAGGCATGGCAAATTGAAGACATGAAAGTGAAGCCAATGACCATGGCAAAGATCAAAGAACTAGTGAGTAGGCCAGTTCTTTGGAACCCCTCAGGATAAGGAGAGGATGGGAGATCACCCACATGTGCTCCAGATGGCTACTGCTCACAAGGAGACCACAGGACAGTGGCCTTCCATGAGTCTGAGCGCTGGGAGACAAAGGGATTAGCCATCTTGCTTGCAACCCCAGTGGACCCTTTTAAAGGATACTGAGTTCTCAAATCTCACTTTCTAATCACTTTTGGAAATTGCCTATTAACCATCTTAAAGCTAAAAGAGACCTTCCGAATGACAAGTTTGAAAAGTTGCCATATGAGTTTAGCTTCAACTCTGAACAAAAGAAAAATTAATCACAAGCCTACAAACTTAAAGAATTTGAAATAAACAGCAAAAAGCTAAATAAGGTTTTGATATAAGAAAGTTACAAATGGATTAAGGGTTCCAGTTAAATTTGGAATATTGACTTTTACTATAAGATTTTGGAATTAACTATAAATAAATAGCTTCTTGTGGGAACCAGAGTTATTCTGGCTATCTTGGTTCATAACAAAGATAAGTGACTTTACAATTTTAGAAACTGGACACTAGAGGTGATTAAAGATTCTAAGTAGAAGGGAAAAAAAATACAAGCCAACTTTTGGTGTCAGTTAACTGGGACCTACAAAATGAAACAAAATGTCATAACATTGGAAGTATTAAAGGAGATATTTGAAGAATGGAGCCATAAATTAGTAGCTACAATATTAACAGTGTCAGTAATGATGTCTGATTCTATGGATAGATTATGTCCAAAAGATGTCAATGAGGGAATGACAGAGGTGGAGAAAATTTTGTTTGACAAGACAGAGAAAGTACTGAAAATGGAACTACAATGATAGGCCAAGAGAATGATTTGGAAAAGGATGCATTATTGGATATAGAAAAGAAATTGGCTAAAATTTTAAAAATTAAAGGGGAAATATAAATGATAAACCAAGAGAATGACCTAGAAAATGTTTTCTTATTGGTTCTACAAAAGAGGCTTGTTAAACCCTTGAAGAAGTCTGTGAGATGGGATAAAGAAGAATTGAAAAGAAATCAAATCCCACAACAATATCTGAATGAACTAAATATTGAAATTGTTAAAAGTAAAAGAAACAAATATAAAGTTGGTTTAGTTGATCAAGGTTAAAATAAGACATTTATTTACAAAGTTCTGGCAACCCTTTACAGACTTTTTGCTGGCACCAGGATTGAAAAGCTGATGTTTTATGGATTTGCTTATAGATAAGGGGTGAGGTATGGGATGAAGAGAGATCTGTTTGTAACCTTATAGTGGGTGAAGTGTTACTAAATTTGTCTATACTTGTAATGAAGGTTGGAAGTAACATCTTTATGTATTTCTTTTCTTTTTCTGAATCATATTCTTTCTTTTCTGTTTTTTCTTGCACTTTTTATTCTTTCTTACTATTCTTTTTTCTTTCTTTAGTTTGTATTAATTTTTACTATTATAACCAAAATCCTTAATAAAATTATATAAAAAGAAACACCTATGATACGTCACTGGGCAAGAAGCAGATTTGGCCCATTCTGCATGCATCGTGCTATCGTCCAAGCTGCCAGTTTGAGAGATGTGAGGAGGCACAACAGAATACCCAGAGAGCTACAGATATTTGTTTAGTAAGCACCTTCTTCATCAAATTAAAGGTTGCTTCAAAAGTGGCACACCTTGATTAGTTATGAATGCTGATTCTACCATCCAATATGATGGATGGAACTTACCAGCTGAAGTCTTTGATTGCTCTGGTGGACTAATCTAAGAGATTTCAGCTATCTATACAGTGCAATCATATGACAATCATATCAGTGCCACTTACAATGCATAGAGAACCCAGGTCTGGCACAGTTGGTAGACAACATCCAGTGCATGTAGTAGTGAGTAGTTCATAGTACCTAGATGGCTAGGGAGGGACACCCAGATTCTTCATTTTTCTGCACGTGGGGCTGCCAAAGGAAGTGAGAAGTTTACACATGTCAAATTGCACTGCCTAATGCATAAAAAATTCTCCTTGCAATTCCATGCATTCATAGTTTGAAATTAAAGCAGGTTCCTAACACAGGCCTACCCTGAATTTTCTGTAATTCCTCTTTCTTCAGTCTCTTCTGAATGTCACTTTGCTCTGTGTTAGGCACTGTTCTAATATCAAACGGTAGTTAGCTCCTTGTTTGAAAATCTTCATTTCCTTCCTTTTTGCCTTTGGTAGCGTGATGTAGATTGATTTGTGTTGATACTTTGGCCAGTCCCTTGTTCCCCATTTGCCTGTTGACAGATTTTATGAAGGACACTAAGTGCACAGTTGCCAGCCTCTTTTATGAGTTCATCTGTAACGCTGCACCATGTGTGTCTTTCCTGTTGTGTGCTTGTTTACTGCAGTTTCAGTCTCTGCCAGGAAAAAAAAAAAAGGTGAAGGTTATTTTATGGTTGTGCAGATGATTGCCTCACACTTGGTACTGTCTATAATGTCCCTTGTTCCCCCTTATAGCTTTCTGAAATATACTTTTCCTGTGGTTCTTGATGTCTTCCTGTGCTGTTACCACTTTGCCATCTGCTGCTTTTTTACTTTTGCAGAATGGAATGAATCTTCCTGTAAGTTTCAGTTAAGCCTTTTGCATTTAAATCTTCTCATGGTTTCTTCTGGTGCTAGTGTGTGTGAGTGCATCTATACTGGTGTAGTTGCAAACCTAAAACCATTCATCCTCCTGGAACCAAAATCATTTCCTAATGAAGACAAACATGATACCTGAAGGAAGAGCTTAGTTGAAGTCAACAAGCAATCCATTAATAAGAACAGTTGGCAAGATGGAATGATGGATAAAGCAAGAAAAACATCTCCTTATAGGGTGACAGAGTGGTTAATGGAACCATTATAAAAACATCAGTTGCCATAATTTTAAGGAAATCCAAAAGGATGTTGGCAACTGAATTTTGCAGAGAGGAAGAAAATAGGGATGGAAGGACAAGAGTTGGAAAGAAGGAAGAAAAACCAAGCTTAATCAGTAATTAATTTGACAGAATATGATTCATTTATCACATTGGCATCCAGTCCTTTCTCCAAGGAATTCAGGGCAATATAAGCACAATTCTTCCAGTTTTATCTTCATAATAGCTCTGTAAAATATGTGGGAGTGAGAATCCATGACTGGGGCCATGGTTACCCAACAAAGCTTCATAGCTTATGTGGGACATGTGATTCTAGGCAAACCTTTGGCACATAGCACAGCTCTCCAGTGGGATTACTGTGTACCTTGGTAAGCATCTTGCGAGTGAGAGGGTACTTTATCCACTGTAAATCTCATTGTTAGCCAGCTGAATTACATGTTTTTATACCCAGGAGTGTTTGCTCATTAAATAGAGGGGATGGGGTGGAGCAAACACAGATTACTCACTTCACCTTCATTATGTACAGACAGTAGGCTTATCTGCACTGCCTAGTTGTTATGTCACCAGAATGGGACATGTTTTGAGGGCAGACACAAACATCAGGCATTGCTTACCTCCCTCCTATTGCAAACTCAATGTCCATATGCAGTTTTCTGCTGTGGTCTGAAAGTAATCTATTCTGCTATGTTGCATTGAATGTTCTTGTCCATTTCATCGGGAGGGCTTTACTTCTTTACCAGCCAAGCTCAAAAACTTACTGGCTACTTTACAGAGGTAGAACTGCCACCCCAACTGAAGAAATAGTTGCACTAATATATGAGCTTGTAAGGTCTTATCTTACCCATTGGCAATATCAAATCTACTGGGATAATGTAATATAACTGGACAACAGAAAGCGCTAGAAACCACAAATTGTCTAGACCTTTAATCAACTTTTGTAAGTTGTAACCAACTTTCTTGGTTATAAGATGTCAGAGAAGCAAATGAAGCCTTGTCTCTGCTGCCTTCTACATTTTGAATTGGGTTAGGTATATTCTTTGTTAAAAGAGGACTGGGAAAAGGAGGGGACACAAGAAGGTCATTTCAAGGACAGGGCCAGAATGTCTTATTTAAAAAGGCTGTCAAAGTTTTTGCTGGTCAGACCCTTTATTGACAAATAGGTAACCTACAGAAGGCTCAGTCAAGAGAACTGGCCAAGAATATTGCTTTGAGACCTGCTACCTGCAATCGAATAATGAGGCAAGCAATCTGTCCAATTTAAATCTAGCAGATACAAAGAGAATGAAGCCAATGAACAAGGGAATTGTGTTTATATCATCTATAAAGCCGTGATTACCTATGTTCATAAGACACACAGAATGTTATATTCATACCATATGTTGTTTCCTATATTCCTTCTGTTGGGGGAAAAAATGGACAATAAAACCTTAGAGAAAATTTGAAATGCATCCTAACCCAATTGCATTCCTGCCATCAGATCAACATAAGGGAAAAGACACACACACACACACACACACACACAAAGCTTAAATTAACTTAGAGTTCATGTACTGTCAGTTGTTTGCATAAGTAAGGATTTTCTCCTGTATGAAGAATTATATTTTGAGGTCATAGAACTATTCATAATAACACACACACACACACACACACACACACACTAGTTATCTGCAGCTAGCTTTTTCACAGACCCATATTTCCTGGGGAAAAAAATAAACTCTATTGGCTTGTTCAATTATCAAGTGTCAGATTCAGTGAGTTTACACCTTGGGGCTAAGCATTCATGGCCAGGAATCCTGGAGTATGGTGCTAAATGATGGTGTATAATGAGAGGGGCAACATTATGCAGGGTTTTTTTTTTTTGCTCATCCCAAGGACTTCTGCATCTGGGAGAAGAAGACCGTGCTGTGTGAGTGAATGTTTGCCTAGCCAGCATATTTGTAGAAGGGAGGAAGGGAGTGAAACCCCTTGGCTACCTCTGAAGAACATCATAAGAAGGCATGAAGAGCCCTGCTGGATCAGGCCTTTGCCCGATCTATTCACATTTGCTAATGGGATGCATCTGGGAAGCTTACAAGTCTGGACTGGAGGGTGATAGCCCCTTGTCACTGCTGTTTCCCAGCAACCAGTATTTACGGTATACTTCCTTCCGATTCAGAAGGAAGTAAACAGCCATCAATATTAGTCACCGTTGATCGTCTGATCCTCCCTGAACCTGACAAGTCCCTTTTAAAGCATTCCAACTGGCCATCATTACCACAAGAACTGGCAGCACATTCCATAGTATATGATGTGCTGTGGAGAAGAAGTATCTCCTGTTGTCAATTCTTAGTCTCCCAGCATTTGGTTTCAATGGATAATTTCAAGTTTTAACATTGTAAGAGATGGAAAAAGAAAGTCTCTCACATTATGCATGCCATGCATGATTTTATATACCTCTTTCATATCTCCCCTTGCTGTCCTTTGCTCCAAGTAAGAACCCCTTTTTTGATGTAGTCTTGCCTTCTAGGAAAGCTGCAATACTTATCCTAATCATTTTGGCTGCATTTTCTAGCTCTATAATATCCTTCTTAAGATACAGTGACCAGAACTAGACATGGTGTCTATGCATGGTGTCAGTATAGATTTGTTTAAGGGTATTATTATATACTGCTGGCAATTCAAATCCTCTCTCGCCCCTCAGTTGGGTTTTTTATTATACTGTGACTGTGACCTTTTCTGCTCAGTTGTGTCCAGCTCAAATCCCATTAATATATACTGACTTTTCTGGGGGGGGGGGGGGGATGTGTACCAACATACAGTATATCACAAGGTAAAGGAAATGTGTGTTCCCATTTCTGTTCGCTCCCATTTAAATAGCCCCCAACCATCTTGAATGGGATAGATTCATGGAGAGCAAACATTTTGATGTTGAGAAAGGAAACAGTTAAAATGATGGTAGCTGACTAGCCATATCTGCTTGTGTCCCCTGGAAAAGTTCTGTAGGGTAATTTCCTTGTTAGTGAGGGAAAAATTGGAAAAAGGAAAATTTCATCAGGTGCAAGTTGACTATCCAAAAGTCAAACTAAAGTTTATTGGATTGGCAAAACATTACTTCACTTTCTGTCCTGTTAAGTTATTTAGTGACAGCGTGTTGAAATCAGATAAGACTGGGAGTACTTATTTAACACACAAAGCAGCCTAATGTAGAAAAAAAAAACGAAAAAGCAGGACTTCCAGCCATCTGTTACTGCCCCTGTAAAGGTCATCCAAGTCACCTAAAATGCAAGTGTGAGTTGCGACTCATAAAGCTAATTAGGAATGCAGCGTGAAGCCTGGCAAACACCCAACACCCAAGACAATTCAAATGTGCCAAATGTACCGTGTTCCAAAAGTATTCATATATCAGGGAGTGGGGAGATTTTTTCAGAAACAAAATGGCTAGCTTTTAACATCCAGAAAACCACTGCAAGTTGCTCTTGGTGAGCAAGGTCTAGATATCCAAGCAAATCCAACCGAAATGCATCATTTACCAGGAAAACCAAAAGTAAAGTCAAAAACAACAATAGCATTATGTTTAGAGAGGTTAGTCATGAGAAATAATTGAACGTTGTGCAAGATCACAGCCGTTAGCTGGATTTCTCCCCCCATTTTTTACTGAAACATTTACAAAAGATAAGATCTTCTGACTCATTCATTTTCTTTTGTTCTATATTTACTGGCACAA
Source organism: Candoia aspera (assembly GCF_035149785.1). Taxonomy (NCBI): domain Eukaryota; kingdom Metazoa; phylum Chordata; class Lepidosauria; order Squamata; family Candoiidae; genus Candoia; species Candoia aspera. The sequence goes on from NC_086153.1 coordinate 180,504,054, forward strand.
AGATTTAGTTTTGTTCAGTTCCCTCAGCAGCCTGATGGTTTCTGTTTTTTTCCCCCAAAAAATTTTAGTTGCTAAGGGCTGAACTATGTTCATGAACCATATGCTCAAAATCATAGAGGTAGCATGCAGACATTTGTGAAGAGCAGAGTTAAACTTACCTGCCCATCCCTAATTAATGGGTCCAAACTACATGTAGGGGCAGCTCTTAAATTCAGAAGTTTTCTTGAGATATAGCTGGGACGAGTTCCCTATCAAGAAAATAGCATAAGGCACTGGTTGTGAGGGTGAAGCCTTATCTGATGGCCCACCACAGTGGTCTGTCTAAATTAGGTCTCCCATGATTACAGTTTGCATGGGGAGAAAAAATGCCAGTTGATGCAAATAGAAGCTTCTTTTTATGCAAGTAGCAAGCATAGTGGCTGTGTTTCCATGATGCATTTAACTGGATCATGGGCAGAGTTACTATATCATGCAAACACCATAACTCCTAGAGCATTGGGGTTAGAAGGGGTTAGTTTCTATTTAGGACAGCACCTGAACAATGATATTATCTAAAGAGAAATTAAAAACTAACCTACCCTGCTAGTCATGTCATCTGTGTGAGTAACAGCTGGATTAATACAGGCACTCCTCAGCTTACAATGGCAATTGGGACAGGAATTGCCATTGCTAAGCGACACAGTCGTAAAGCGTGACATCATGTGGCTGTGTCACTTAGCAACAGCAGTTCAGGTTGCCATTGTTAAGTGAGGACAGTGCGGGTCGTTAAGCAAGGATCTCACATGAACTCAACTTCTGACTTCCTGCTGGCTTCCACATTAGCTTTGCTTATGGGAAGCTGGCAGGGAAAATCAGAAATCATGATCATGTGACCGCAAGGATGCCGCAATGGCCGAAATTACGAGGACCAGTCTTAAGTACCATTTGTTCAGTGCCATCATAACTTTGAATGGTCACTGAATGAATGGTCGTAACCTGAAGACTACCTGTAGAGAGTTATCCATACTATCAGCAAAGGTCCTTGAATGGCCCCCTGAAAATAGGAGTGCTGAAGGAACACTATCTTGTTGCTTGCTTTACTTTTCACTCCCAAGCAAGTGTGCCTGTAGAAGGGGTCAAAAAGTCAAGAAGGCAGCAGCAGCTACGTGATCAAACCCTACCCAATATTATATGCATTGCATGCAGAATGTGCACAAAAATGGGTTGGGATTTCAACTGCATGGTTACAGCTGCCAACTTTGACATGTTGTCCCACTTCTCTCCACGGATACAACTGACCCCATGGCCAATGGGGAATGAAACATTGGAAAAAAGATGGCAGACTGGGTAAACCTCCTCCAACTCTGTCCATGATGGTTCTGTTCCCTTCAGATTATCACAGACTTTATTTCCCCCTCCCCACATTTTCTTTTAAAAAAGCAGAAATAAGCATATCCCAGCCACTTTGACTGAAGCTTGGAGTCTATCGAAGACAGTTATCTCTCCTTCTGATTGGAGCATTTCTGTATCCTCCAGGTACAAAGAATTGTTTACCATGACCTAGAAGAAGATCAGGTCAGTTGTGTTGGGCAAATACAGCCAGAGTACGTATGTGTCTCAGGGACCATGATTTGCATCAAGACTGTTGTTTGATTCAGTCATACATTTTAAGATAGCACCTTGGATCAAAGTCCTCACTTTGTTTATTGCTCAAAGAAAAAGTTGGCACAGAAGGACAAATTGCAGGATTAATGTCACCTGTAGATTGGCTCTATGAGTCAGGATGTGCTGACTAATATAACTAAATGTCATGTCAGTGTCAGCATTAGTGAAGGATTATTTGGTCCTTTCACTTTTTTAAAATCAAACAAAACTGTGCAACAAAAACATTACAACTTTTTCTAATGAATGTGGGTGTCAATAATTTTTTTCTAATACAACTTCTGAGAGCCAGTTTGGTGTAGTGGTTGAAGGCTTTGGATTAGGAGCAGGGAAATGTGAGTTTTAGTCCTCCTTTAGGCACCAGACTAGGGTCACTTTCTCTCAGCCCTAGGCTGGGAAGTCAAAAAATGTCCAGGAAAGAGATCCTGGCAAATCGCTTATGAAAATGCTGTGAAGGAAGTTACCACATGTCAGGACTCACCCCAAGGACAACCACAACAATAACTACAGTTTGTAATATAAAATTAACAATATACCTGGATGCATATTCATTTAATAGATATTTCCTGGATACATTATTTTCTAAATGTTGGATGGATGGATGGATGGATGGATGGTAGACAGACAGAATAATTATGCTTTTTATATGGTTCTTTCCCCAAATATATGGTGTTTAGATGCATTATTTTGCAAATAAACACTTTGTGCAAATTTTTGATCGCAGAATGATAAATGTTAGCAGATGCTATTCTTTCCTGTCTTTGCATTTGGAGGAATCCATTTTAGCAGTTCACACTGATTCACTCTGACATACTGTAAGTCCATGGCAGTTTTCTCCACCTTGGTCCCTACAAATGACTCCCTGACCTGTACAAATATTGTCCTTAAGGATGCAACGTCAGAAAACACATTAATTGGTTAAAAAGTGGAATCACTTGAAGGTCAGAGAGTCGAAGTTACTGCTTGCCAACATTTCATGCTCTTTGACCTGAGCTTCATCCACAAACCACTGAGGAAATTACAAGAAAGCTTTAGATGAGTAACTCTGAATTCAACCGCAGTGTATCATTTTGGTTTATGTTCCTAATTTGTCAACGTTATTCCTGAGATTTGCTGTATCTTCTTGCCAATGGTTCTAAGGCCAATAAGATGTCTAATGTCCCTTTTGTTATAACACATTTTGGGGATAAAATTTCATTTGCAGTCACCTTGGCTTCTTGTTCATTGTAAATACTCTATAGCTGTGTGAGAAAGTTCATGTCACAGTTCCTCCTCCTCCTCATCTCCTCCTCCTCCTCCTCCCTCCTTCCTTCTTTGGCTTGGATGTTTGGCTGAATTGGAAGCTGGAGAGACATGGTAGAAAGGGCAAAACTTACATAATCTAACACTTACTGATGGCTGACTTGAGTTAATTGAAAAAAAATGGGAAGGGAAGCCATTATACCAGTATCTGTTCTCCCATTGAATCCTGACCAGCAAAGTAGGTGGAGCAAACAGGGAACCCACAGTTCACTTTCATAGTGGACTGGCTAAGAAAATCCATGTTTTACAAGTTCAAGATCTGGGTCTAGAGCTGTGCACTTTTGCCACACAGTTGGAAGAGAGAAACAGTTTTCTCTAGCCACAGCTGATGTACTCTCATAGTATGAATTGTACATCTATTCAGTCAGGAGGCTGTTCTGTCCAATTTCTGCATCCGTCAGTGAATGAAAGAAAAATATGCAGCTTCCCTTAGCGTATGGATTTTGTATGCAGTTTCATTGACTATGCACATTTTTGGCCAAGCTTCTCCCTCAGCATACAACATTTTATAGACATTTTTGTTTGAAAAGAGCAGTGTAACATTTGCAGAAGTGTCCAGTCCAAAAGTGTTCTAATACACACATTATTCCAGGAAATGTGAATTAAATCATTCTGTTTAAAACAACATTCTGTGCATTCTTAGATGTTTGCTGTCTTTCCAGGTAAGCCAGTCTTCATCTGATACCATTCAAAAGTCTACAGGAGATCTGCCAAATGTTCTGAAAATGGAAAGAAGGTGGTGGAGACTTTGTAAAAAAAACCCCAACTCTCGTTCCTCTGCTCCTTATTTGCAGGATTGGGAACCATTCGGTACACAAACAAATGTTATATGATTTCTGCAGCTGCCATAAATCCTTACTTGATGGTTTATAGTGCCAGAGATGAGCTCTGTAAATGCCAGATCTATTTTATGGTATGAACAGAAAAAGGGTGGGGTATGTGTCTGTCTGTGTGTGTGTGCTTGTAATGATATGCCTAATGATTGCACCTCATGAGAAATGTTTATGTGCCAATAGTAAAATGATTGTTTGTTTTGAATCTTTTACTACCCTCTTGGGCTTCACTGACACTCTGAATTACAAGGAACATAGACATCGATCCTGTGAAAATTTAATATTGCTTACCCTCATTTTGTCCTGTAATTCAGTGTTTCATTAAAAAGCATTTTACAGTTAGAACTTGCCTTCCAACTTTCAAAAGCACTGAATGCATTGGGGTGTGTGGGCATATGCAGCCTTCTCTTAAAAGCAAACATGCGGTTAGCGATGGTGGCAGAAGAGTTTCTGGTGAATAAGAAAGGTTTTTAGAGAGCCAAAAGTCTTGATATATTGTGTGTGTATACACACACACACACATATACTGTACACAGTATACACACACACATATATACATACATGCATATGCACACACAAACATATACATACATACACACACAGACACGCACACACAATATAATTAAAGAGGCAATTTTGGAAGGATACGTTAGAACAGTCTTTCTCAACCTTTTGACCTTGGAGGAACCCTTGAAATATTTTTTCAGGCCTTGGGGAACCCCTGCACATTCAGGCTCAAATAGAGGCCAGAAGTTACAAAATTATTACATTAGTTTCATGTGTAGCTCTGTATATATGCTTTAATAGCATTCTTAAACTAAAAATAAAGAATGAAACTTACCTCTTGAATGTAAAGTTGCCTGAATTAGAAATATTTTTTTAAATAAATTGTGATCTCCCAGGGAACCTTTAGTGCCCTCTTGTGGAACTCTACGGTGCCATGGAACCCTGGTTGAGAAACCCTGAGTTAGAACATTAATTACCAAGTTGTTTTAAAAAATGAGAAATTTGAGAAGAAACACTTTTTCTTCTCTTTTAAGCACTGAGGGAGAAAGATAGTTTAGTTATGGTTCAGTATTAGTCATTTTAAATTATCTTAATGGATCTTCTTACTTTGGGAGTTAATGGATTATTGGGGTTAAGGTGTGAAACAGAAGGTGTTGGGGACAATACAATGATGGGAGAATGTGGAAATGAATGTGGATTTAAAAGCCTATGTAGATGTGAATCTGGATGGCTTTTGGTAAGGTATGGAGCAGAGGAAGAGTGCACGTTAAGTTGTTCAGTGATATTGAGAGGGTTTTAAAAGATACTGACTGGGACCAACAAAGAAACTAATGTGCCAGCTCTATAGGGGAGCCACTTTAGAAGAATTGGTATCCTTGAGAAGCAGTAAAGCTACTAACAGAGTTGATCTTCAGCCTCAGCAACTGTGGGAGGACGTGGGAAGGAGAACATGACAGCTGCTATTATTTCTTGAAGGGTGGCAAGAGTGACAGCAGTGAAGACAAGGAGCTGGAACTGAACTTGTAGCCAGGGATCAGTGAGCCAGTAATGGGAAAGACAGCAGAATAAGTACAAGAACAGCCAGCACTTAAAAGCTTTCAGGGCAGCGACAAACGGTGATGATGGTAACAGTGGAGACTGCATTGTAGGAGACAGCGATGCTGGAGAACTTGGCAAGGTGACCCAAGAGTTGCTGAGGAGTTGCATGTAAGATCACTGATTCACCAGGAACTCAGAAGAATGCATTATCCCACAGTCCCTTGGTAAGAGCTCAGAAAGATCTCCTCCAGTATTGTAAGAGAATTGGGGAGGGGGAACTTGTCAATCAGTGTAGACAGTTGGTGAGGGTCCTAGGAAGTGGGGGAATGTATGAGATATGTGAGAGTTGGGAAGAGGCAGCTGAATTAGGGAAATTTAGATGGTTATAGTTAGTTAGGATGTTAGGGGAGTGATTGTTGGCGGGCTGGGTAGGTTACACTAGGCTAGGCCTGCAGAAGTACCCTCCACACGATGATCATTTTGCACAGCATTTTGCTGATGAAGTCACTCAGATCTGCCATACAGGTCAAGTCCTTGATGGTGACTAGGCCACCAGTTTGCCATATTATCTGGGAAGTGAATAAGGCGCCATCTTGTTGTTCTTTGGACCCATGCTTAACCTGGCTATTATGAAGAACAGGTAGAGAGAAATCACTTGGATCCAGGAAATTGTTAATGCCTCTTGAGGGAGATAGGGTTACCAAAATCTTGAAGGAGTTTCTTGTGTTCTTCCTTCTGAAAAGGCTGTCCCTGAATGCAGGGCTTTTAGATAACTATTATCTAGTTTCCAATCTCCCTTTTTTAGGGAGGCTGTTCTTGAGACAGTAGTGGTAGACCAACCTCACAGCACCTTAGAATAAGCAGGTTATTTGGAATTTTGTCAGTGGGGGGTACTAATGCTCTAACATACCCAGAATTAATAAAGGAAGTCTTATGGAAATGAAAAGCAGATTTAATGCTAAGCCTGCTCTCTGACTTTAACAAATCCAGTCAGTGTAGTGTTCAGAAGGATGCATCCCCAATGTGCATGACAGGGAAAATGAGACCACACTTACTTCCCCCATTCCTCACTATCCACACACATCTCCTTTATTTGTTATGTTATGTTTGTATATTCCATGCAAACTCCTGTATGCAGACAGCTTATACTCCCCCAGCCCGTTCTTTGATGTTGTGCTAACTGTGCAGATAGCAAAAAAAAAAAAAAAAAGGCAGAAAATGGGACTAGTTCCCAATTCCTGGTTTTCCAGGCCACACATATTCTCTACCCATATTCATGAAAGATCCTATCTGAATACCTTGTCAGCAACTACAGATCCCAGAGACAGTGGCCATTTATTCTAATAGTATTGCACTGTTGGTGAGAAAACAAAATCCATGCCACCTTTGCTCAGAGGGAGGATATGTAGATTTTGCAGAGCACACTTTCTACAGGATCTTTGAATTCATGTTTTCCTTTTGCTCGTCAGAATGATTGGGTTTTTATGAGTGTGTGAGAGTTTGTGGGTGCATGTGCATGTGGCTGGATAGCATACATTGCATATAAATCAGTTATTGTTTCCTGTCAATTTATCGCCCTCAAACCTGATTAATAAATGGCTTAGATAGTTAAGCAAATGAGAAGGGGACTTAAACACAGTGGTTCTTCAGTCTACTACTCCTGATGTAGAAGTGCTGTTCTCCTCCTCTCCCCTCCCCTCCCCTCCCCCTCCTCTTCCCCTCCTCTTCTCACTTCCTTCTCCAGAAATAAAGGAATATCTCATCCAACCACAGGATCAAAACCGAACCCTAGACCTGACACAGGGAAACCATACATCTGCCCACTAAAGCAATGTGTCTAATAGACCTTTACTTCTTCTGTTTTATTACAATCGTCTGCATTTTGCAAGAACATTATACAGTATATGGAACAGGAAGTTATGTCATGAGTAAGGATGGCGAGCAGGGGGCTCCCATCCAGGCTGTAAAGCACATGCGTAGTACTGAGGAATTAGGCAGCCATTCAAAGAGACACAGATCGGGCCCGCCTTAGTCTTTGGGGTTTATATGTCTGGGTTTTTCCCACGCTTCTTCAGTTTGTTAGGATTTTCTGTTATGTAGCAGTAATAAAACACTAGAGACCTATTCCTTGTCTCAGCGTGGTTCCTGGCTGTTAGGACAAGTTACCCCTGGAGGCACAGTGACTAATGTCTCTATAGTCTCTAGTAGGGACTTCTGTCAAAATAGCTTTCATGATGCTGCCACACATTTCCTTCCATCTTCATTCTCCAAAGTTTTGTCATCTCTGCAGCAGCACTTGCTCAGATCTCCACTTAGATGGAGGATAAAAATGAGGTCAAAAAATTAAATGTCAAATTCTTTGAAGTAAACCTTTGATTAACATCACAATCACAACTGAACATTGGAACTACATTTGGCTATTATTACTATTATTGTTTTAAAACGAAGGAGGAAATTGAAAGGGTTTGAGCACATTAGGCCTGCTGGAAAAAGAAGCAAAGAGAAGGGGTAGATGATTGTATCTTTTTCACCTCCAGTTGCCAAGCATACACAGATGCTATTTTAACCTTCCCAGAACAACAGCTTCTTTATGCTTATATAATATTGGTAAAAAAGAAATTTGATTCAGAGCAACCCACACACTGCACTGCAAGTTGCAAAAAGGTTGGTGCAACCAGCAAAGAGGAACCCGGTTTAATGCCATGAATAAAATGTCACAGAGATTTGCTTTCAGATCCTTGCTGAGCCATAAAGCTCATGGGAGAATTTTGGACAAATCACTCTCTGTCTCTCAGTATAATCAGTTTGATCTGCTATTGTGTGAAAAAGATACACTTTTGTGACTTCCCCAAATTATTTACCAAACAGGGCAATGGTGTAACACTTTCCGATGCCACTTAAACTTTAGATAAATTACACCATTTAATCTGAAAATGTGCTAATGATGAACTTTACTAAATGTCAAGATATGAAAAGCCTGTACAGAGTGTAAGGAGGCTAGAGATACACAGCACTTTAGGGGAAAAATAAAATTGAATTCATAAAAGTTCCTTTTGAATGCAATCCACGGTTATTACCTGATATTTGTGGTGGTCCTCACTGGACTATAGATAGATGGATGGGATCAAACTCCTGTGTATGTCCATCATACTGGTGCAGTTTCAATGCAATTAAATCTCCTGTAATCAGGAACATCCTTTTGTATTTTATTCTTAGATGGGTCTCTATGGATGAGCAAGCTGATTTCTTGGCTTACAGCAGGAGTAGACAAATTATTCATCTGGGGGGCATACTGTTGTTTTATTTTCTTTTGAATTATTTAATTTATTCTGGTCTCCAAGGACCACAGGGGATAAAGCATCACCACTGGAATGGACAGGGCCAATATTGGTTGAATTATTATTATTATTATTATTATTATTATTATTATTATTATTCATTAGCAAGGGTTTGGGGGATACAGAAAATAGGCATAGAAAATTGTGCTCGGGCCTGGAGCCCCAAGTGTGTGAAGGGATCTGTCTTCTGGCTATGTGGATGATTGTTGTGGTATTCTCAGCTGCTGTGTATTTTAATTTTTGTATATGTATCTGTTTTTATCTTTTATCACTGTTTGACACCCAGAGTCATTTGTTGAGGTGGGCAGCTATATAAATAGAATGAATGAATGAATGAATGAATGAATGAATGAATGAATGAATGAAAGAAATAAATTAGATAAAAAAATATGACCATTTAGTACCACATTCCTGTGGCAAGTTCCTGGGGGTCTTTTGGGACTGCAAAAATGGGGCTTTGGCTGCCCATTTCTGGCTTGGAAGTAAATAGCTTTTCAATATCACCTAGATGAATGTTGAAATGAATTCTGAGTTGTGTTCTTGGAACTTATCTATAGGGATTTTTAGTGGGAAAGAAATAAAGGTCATATATTATTTTCTTATATCATCTTGCATACTTTCCCTGAGCATTTCCATTTTTGTATGGCTTTTAATTGGAGAACTGCAGCGTAAATCTTGGCTGTTCTTGGCCTTGGACATGTTAACAAAGCTTGGCTTCTTCTGAGTTTTGCTCAGGTATACCAGAGCTTTGGCTTGATGGCAACACTCAATTTAGTCATAGTGCCTGGGTACCTATTCACTCATTGTTGAGAGACCTGCCCACACTTGCCAAATATGTAGACATCAAAGGATCACTGTTGTTTTTGTTCACACGTTGGACAGCTCAAAGATAGATAGATAGATAGATAGATAGATAGATAGATAGATAGATAGAGACAGACAGACAGACAGACAGACAGACAGACAGACAGACAGACAGGCTGTAGATAGATAGTTCTGGCTCAGGTACTGATAAAAATCAAACTAATTCCAGTGCAATAAATCCTGTTCTGAAATGGAATCCCCAACATTAAAAAAAATGCTTATAAATATTTTTTTTAAATGCACAACTTTATTCCTAACCTAACCTAACCTGCTGAGCATCTGACTTGCCTGATGGTGAAGGTCCAGCACTGTTCATGATTACTCAGCCTGAAGTGGTCAGTGAGATGTTGCTGCTGGGGTTAGGCTGCAGGGACCATTGGTTGAAGATTCAACAGGGAGATCTCTTTCAGCAGCTGCACCAGACCTCTGTGTTACTTGAGTAAGATCCATGTGATCATTTGCTGTGGCTCTGGGGGTTGGGGCAGGGTTTCCAGGGGTTTCCTTGTCCCTCGTCCTTTGGTTTGATCCTTGGTAGAAGCAGGAGCTCCTCAGGACTTTGGCAATCTCTTGGACTCAAGCTTGCTCATTTGAACTTGTTCTAGCATATGCTTTTGTATGGAGAACTGGATTTCTCAATGGACAGTTGACTCTTGAGGACATAAATGCTTGCTAATTCCTCTTGGGGCATTATTATGTATGGGTTGTTGTGTTTTGTTTTTTGTTTTACTGATTTCAGTAACTGAAGAATTTCATCCTCTCTCTTTTGGGCAAAGAACTTATTTCCAATAAAAATATTTGCATAACCTACCTAAAAATAATTGCATAACCTGATCCTAATCCTACTCTTAAACCCAACCCTATCTTTGTGGTAGTTTTATGTTACAACAGATCTATGAAGGAATATGACTAATCCAGTATCCAGCTTCACAAATAATACATGAGAAGGGAATTGAAGGAGTTTCCCATATCAAAACTCAACATGTTGCCGAGTTTACTAAAACAACAACAACACAATCCTCCGAGAAAATATTTGTTTCACTTGAAACAAAAATAATTTGATGTGTTGATGTTTTCTTTCCTTTCTGCCTGATTATTATACAGTAAATATCCATTATCCATCTTTACAGATGTCCACTGCAGTTCTTTTGTACATGGTTTTCAATAGCCAAAAATAAATTATACTTATTCTTTATTGCCAATTCTAACAAAAGCAGATTAGCCAAATTTATCCCTAGTGAATATACAAAATAGTCCTTGCTTATAAGGTTGTGCATTCATTTTCTAAAAGGGTATCAGTGATATCTCCTAGTTTGAGTGTACATCAAAGGATATTAAACAGAACCATAAACACTGCACTGATAAACATAGAAAAAGATTGATGTGTATTATAGCTATCAAATTTGTAATTCTCTCTGTGTTTTACAGCTACTCGGTTATATGTCTTCAAAAATTTAAGGTTCTTAATATTGATGCATGCAATTACAAAGACACAAGAACGGATCTAGATATAGAAAGTCACACACATAGACACTGCTGCACATGGAAGGAGTATTATCACTTTTAGGTCACCGTAGACTATGACCTGAACAATCATAACTGTGAGGAACCTGATGTTGTTCTGTGATGATGCTGCAGCAAGATCTCTATTATCCAGGAGTTCAGGGCATGGAATAAGGGCCCTAAATTCCAGGAAGACAGATTCCAGTAGAACATTAGGGGGGGGGAAACTTACTAATGGTAAAAGAATTTTAACAGTGAATCCAGTTACCTGGAGAGATGGGGCTTCCTCTTTGCTGCATATCTCCAAGCAAAACCTGGCTATATTTCTAGCAAGTATGCTTTAATTTAGATTGTTGAGTAGAGGTTGCACTCAATGGTTTCAATGACCCGGCAGAATGGTGGTATATCCCCAAACAATAAAATTCACAGGCACATTTTAAAAAATCAGGTTGTAAAGGAGTATAATAATTTAACACCACCCTGCTCCCCTCTCCCCTCCCCACCATCTCCTTACAAAACTCCAGCTTGCTTGCTAATTCCATTTCAATCTCCTGGACAACAAGTCACAGCCATTTGCTCTATAATCCCATAAATTAATCTATGGGATTATAGAGCTCTGTATTTTCAACTTGCACTCCAAATCTGGATATATTAAGTCAGACTGCACTATTTCCAGAGTAACCTGTAAAGGATCAGGTTGTTTCTGGAGTTCCAGATTGAGTCTTTGAACTGGACTGAAGGGTCTCTATGCAACCCTTTCACCCCAATCCTTTCACATTTGAATGCCTCTTTGATTTAATTCTTCATCTCAAAGCATATTGACGAGGGGTTGACAGTATGGTCCTCTCCCCAGCCTCTGAATAATGAGAGGTTACCATTCAAATTTCAACTGGTAGGAGACTGTTTTAAGTAATTCTGATGTGATCTTTAGAGTGGAGATTTCAGAGGATCTTGCTGAAACTCTAAAGCACGTGTCTGCACATTCATATTTTAAGATTAATTTAAATTAAACTAAGTTAAATAAATCTGACTGAAATACACATTCAAGGAATTGTGAAAAAAAATCTGTAAACTTCTGCTGACTCCTCACAAATTTCTCACAATAGAAAAAAAAATCCATTTTAAGTCAATGTTGACTTAAGTGCTCATGAGCTACAAATAATAAATAAAAATAATAAAACTTGGAATGAATCTGAGTGATTTTATCCTCCAGATGCCCAGAAAACTCCTCAGCATGGCCCTAAAGGTGGGTTTCTAGATCCACCTTCCCTAAAAGGGATTGAGTGATCTTAAACAGGGCCGTTGGGCATCATTCTGCAGATGCAATAAGAGCGGAAAAATACTGACATTTCACCACTCTTACTGCCACAAGGTAGGCCTTAACAGCGGCTCTAGTTTGTGTTCGGTCAAGTTTGGTCCTTGTCTTTCTCCAGTGGCACTCTAGACATCTCTTAATCCTCTTCAGAACCCTCAGCTCCTCTGTGAACCACGGGAAGTGTCGGGCTCGATTGGACAAGAGAGGTTGCACGGGCGCGATCCTGTCCAAGGCCCCAGCTGCCTCCCTATTCCAGGCTGCAGCCAGGGTCTCCACTGGACTGTGCAGCAGATCTTCGGGTATAACCCCCAGCTCTGAAACCCCATTGGGTCCATCAGTTGCCAGGGGCAGACCAGTTGAATTGGTCCTGCCTCCCTATGTTTCATTCTGCAAACAGAATGTATAGCATGAAAGCTATGCAGAGCTATTGGGATCTAGTGAGAAATATTTCTTTCTGCATTGATGTAATGTATAAAAGCTATGTAAAATGTCTTGGAACTGAAACTTAAATAAGCAACTAAATAATCTAGAAAAAATCCAGGGGAAAGAAAAACACCCACTGTTTTATCTAGCCCATTAGGCGGAAGATCAAAAATAACTTTTGCAGAAAACTTTATATCTAACATGTATTTTCAGGGATACTTTGAATGTTTACTTTTTGCAGAAATAAATATACATGCTTTCATAATTTCATTAGAGGTTCCTGATGCATTTATGTATTTATTTATGTATTTATTTATAACATGTATTACTGTCATTTTTGAATTGTTGGTCACCGTGAATCTATATTGCATAGGACAACAATTTTAGGATGTATAAATACATAAAATATGCAAAAGCTGTTTCAATACATTGGGGTGCCAGAGTAGCAAGCTGTGAATGGTTTCTTCTTTGACTACTTACAATTATGACAATCACAGGCCAGTTTTTCCCTCCATAAAGAACAAGATGTTTGAACACAAGAAGATGCTATAGCGTAATCTTAGCTGGCTTTCCTCAAAGTCATGCTAGCTAATAATTCTGGGACTTGTACTGCAGTCCCCAATATATTATGCAGGACATTAGAGGAAGGTGTTTTATCCAACTTAACAAGGGGAAAAGGCTCTATGTTGCCCAGGCAACCAGAAAACTGTTTCTTGTCTTCAGTTGCTGTGTGCTATAATGTCTCACCTGAAAGAAGAGCTCTGTAGTGGATTGCATCTTAGCTATAAAGAGCAGGATCAATTAATGGGTGCTGTGGATTCTAAACAGAGAAAAAGTCTAATTTTATGACTCCCCCTACTTGAACTAGCTTTCTAAAAAGGTCTGAGAAGTGAACTACTAAGTTTCAGCTTAGCTCTCTATATTTTAAAAACTGGTTGATAATTCATTAGAACAGGCAGCTAAGGAGAATTGTTAATATTACAGTGCATAATCAAAGCAAAATCACAGAACACTAGTAAAGCACAACTATTTGTAAGAGCAGTAAGAACCATATCGTTCTCTTAAATTGTGAACTTGGGACCACTCTTATTGAAAGATCTTTAAATTGCAGCTCTTCAAAGGGATGAGAAAAATTACTTCTGTAGTCCATCTAGTCATACTTTTAGGATACATTGACAGATTCAGTTGACATGCTACCAGCTTGGACACTCAGTCCTGGAGGCTAGTTCCAGCAGAACTGGAACTCCCACAGCCCAACATATCTCATTGAAAAGATACCTACTTCAAAGTTCAGCTTGCTCGAAGATTGTGATGATGTATCTTCCTTTCCATTTAAGGATGGTGGAATTAGTCAGCTGGTGCTATTGAATTTGGGCACCTCCAGGCAGCTGGTTTGATGTGCTTTCCTCCATCACATGAAGTGGCATAAAAGAGGCTGGCTTCATTGTGAGTGCTAGTCTTACAGAATACTATCTCTCACCATTAAGCCAGCCTGTTTTATGGGATTTGTCTTTCTTTGGGCATATCCACACAGCACTCTTAAGCTGTTCTTGTCCTGTGTTCATGCAAAACATTATGGCCGATTTCAGGACACATGGAGACCTACAGAATAAAGAGAGGAGAAGAAAGTCCTCCTATGCTGATCTATGACAGTAATAAAGATTTGATGAAGAAAGTCCTCCTTGTGAGGAAAAGCCTGATGATGATAGTGATACTACTTTTTTACCAAAATTTCAGGGTGGCATACAAAAATCCTCAACAGAAGCAGTTAATGATAAGAATAAAAAAAGAAAACCATCAGTCCTGAAACAAAAGAAACAAAAAAGAAACAGAAGATTTCAAAGCTTATTTTAAATGACAGTATCAAAGTCAGCCTGATCCTGAAACAGTTATTGTAGAGAATGAGGAAGCTGACCTTGATGGAAATATGCAAGAACCATTATCTAGGCAAAAGGGGCTGAAGCTTTTTTTTTTTAAGTCCAGAACAATTAGATAACATTCAGAAGCAGCTCCGGCAGACACCTCCCTAATTTACGTGGGTATAAGAAGGGGGAAGAGGTACAGCACAATCAGGCTTGCAAGATTCTGTTATTATAGAAAATCTCAATAAGTTTTATCCTTCCTGTGGAGTTAATTTCCTGGTCTGGTCTACCTAGTGGGGCTGACTTATTACCTTGCAAACATCTGTATGAAGGAATATATACAGTTTTGTTTTTTTTAACAAAACAAAACAGGGTGAAAAGGCAGCCATACTTCCCTTTGAGAGACAGTTCCATAAGTAGAAAGCTGTCACTAAAAAGGTCCTACTCCTGACCATCACCTGTGAGAAGAACCCACCCATTCTGGGACCAAGTATAGGCTTCCCCAGGTGATTATAATGCATGTGTTGGGTGGCACTGGAAGAGACAAATATTTACAATATTTGTTTATGTGGGCCTAAGCCATTATTTCGGCAAAACAAGGAGATTTTTGCAAATAAGGCATTTGGATGAACCCAAAATTTGTCAGGGAGGAAGGCAAAAAGAGGAGAGCACTCCTCAAAAGGATGCCCTGACCAACTTTTCTGGCTTCTTCCCTTTATACTACAGAGCTCCTTATTTATTTATTCATTTATTTATTTTCTATCCCACCTTTATTTTATAAATAACTCAAGGCGGCGAACATACCTAATGCTTCTTCCTCCTCCTATTTTCCCCACAACAGCAACCCTGTGAGGTGGGTTGGGATGAGAGAGAGGGACTGGCCCAAGGTCACCCAGCCGGCTTTCAAGCTTCAGGAGGTACTAGAACTCTCAGACTCCTGGTTTCTAGCCTGTCGCCTTAACCACTAGATGAGATCTTGCATTTGTTTAGCACATGCAGGGACATGTTTGAATGACTTGCATAGAAAGAAGAATAAGGCTGGTTGGAATAGCACTATCCAGGATCTGAAGATGTCGGACTAAATAGGACTGAATATCTTGGAAAGGCAAGGCAAGGCGAGGCAAGGCAACTTGGAGACTGTGCTGCCTTATAGAGTACCACAAAAGAACTTGAAGAATGACAGCACCTTAAAGTGGTTCCCATGTATTTATGAATCTGAATCAGAACTTTTAACTGCCATCTTGGATGCTATTTTATACTTTATACTTACATTTATATTTTATGTAATATATCTTGTTTTTATTATATTTTAATCTTTTTTAGCTTTTTTGTAAACCGCCCAGAGTCCCTCTTTTGGGGGAGATGGGCGCTGATGAAATTTGATTAATAATAATAATCATCATCATCATCATCATCTTTCTTCTTTATGAGTAGAAGCATTTTAAACATGTTTGAAGCACTCCGAAGAGAGTTTGTAAGTAACATTTTTGCATTAATTCTGTGAGATATATGGAGCAGCATTTCCCAAAAATGTACTAATGAAAATAAGCATCTATATAGTTTCCAAAGCAATAACAATTAGCTAGAATCTTTCTTTTGCTCTCTCTGTGGACTTTGCCTAAGTAAAAATGACAACAAAGAGGTGGGTTTTTTAATGCATTCTTTTCTCCTGAATATAATGAATTCAGCTGTATTGTTCAAAAGCTGTGTATTAATCTTTTCATTGAATTCACATTGATTTAAAAAGATCAGTCAACCACTTAAACAAAACACTTAACTCTGTAAGTCCAGTCAATGAAACCCTGGATGTAACCCACATGCTGCTGGTGAAAATGGAGGAAATTTGTCTCTTCAATATAGAGTTTGCCCAACTCTTTTCCTCCCACAAGTTTTCCTTAATGAAAGAATCTGCTTTGAAAACAGCAAATAGAGAAAAACAGAGATGAGACAGGAGAAAGCAGAAATATTTGCTTCATTTTTTAGTACTCTCTCCTTATTAAGGTAACATTCTTGTACTGTTACTATATTTGTTTCCTGCTTAATTCAGAATAAGGGAAAACTTGAAACTTGCAGGTCATTCAGTACAACAGCAGACAAATTTGGTTGACAGGGATAGTCGAAAAAGAACAATGCAAGTCTACATGTATTAAGTTTGGCGGATTACAAATCAATTACTTCTATTAGATGGCTTGATGTCCTAACCAATTGGAAAAGAGATTATATCTGATTACAGCACTTTTAATTAGCTGTTTGTGACAGGCTGGGAGAATGAGGAGAAAATCAATTTGATTATGCCAGACTTGGTCAGCTAGGTGAATGCTGCTTCTGTTGAATTATATGGGCCTCTATTAAAGCTCTATTTAGGCTGTTAGGTCACAGAAAGGATGACTTGTGGTTTTATTTAAAATGAAATTTTCTTTCTGAGCATCCATATCATCCTTCACACACTCTGACAATTGCATCAGTCATGTTTTAGAAAACCTAATCTCTCCTTCCAACTTTGACTCATTTGGTCTAGTGGTTAAGGTGCTGGGCTAGAAACCAGAAGACTGAGAGTTCTAGTCCCGCCTTAGGCATGGAAGCCGGCTGGGTGACCTTGGGCCAGTCCCTCTCCCTCATCCCAACTCACCTCACAGGGTTGCTGTTGTGGGGAAAATAGGAGGAGGAAGGAGTATGAGGTATGTTCATTGCCTTGAGTTATTTATAAAAATAATAAAGGTGGGATAAAAAGATAAAAATAAAAAAAATACT
This sequence comes from Candoia aspera, assembly GCF_035149785.1. Classification (NCBI taxonomy): domain Eukaryota; kingdom Metazoa; phylum Chordata; class Lepidosauria; order Squamata; family Candoiidae; genus Candoia; species Candoia aspera. Next base: position 180,521,428 of record NC_086153.1, read on the forward strand.
GAGAAAGTGGTCTATAAACATACATAAACAAATATGCTATATCAAAAAAGTACTGGGGTTACATAAATAAGTGATTTGTAAGGAATGCTGCTATATCTTGGAAGTATCTTAGTGTTATTCAGTAATTACATTTTATTTATTTATATTTATTTATTTATAAATTTATTCACTGCCCATCTCCCCCTCATGGGGGACCCTGGATGGCTTACAATGAAACGAGGTTAACATTTAAAACCATTCCAAATACAACGATATAATAAAATAAAAATACAATAAAATCTAAATGGCAAAAGATTTTAATCAGTCTGAGAGTGTGAGAGGCCCCTCAAAATCACTTAGGGTGCCAGCCATCCCCAGGTATAACTATTCCCCCTCCCATTCCAAGCCTGCTGACAAAACCAGGTCTTTAATCTTTTGGAAGTCCAGGAGCGAGGGGGCGATGAGTGTAATTACATGATTACACTCATCACATAACCACAAGTTCTCATGTGTTTAGTTAATTTAAAAGATGACTGATCTCCCGTGACTACTTAGCCCTTCTAAATAAGTCAAATAAAAGGATTAGGGATGGTCTAGAAACCACAGTCAGTTTCAAGAGGATAATGATACCAAACAGATTTAGTGAATACTCTGTATAACATTTATATTATGCATTCACTGGATAAGAAAAACTATTGGAATTTCTGATTTGAAAGATGTCCAACATGGATAACAGCATTACTGTTGATGGTGGTAAAGTCTGAGGGAGGAAGCATGGTTCTTATGCCAGAAATGAATAGATATTCATCAGATCTTTCGAATGACACAAGATAAGGGAGGTGCTATTTCATTCCCAGTGGGACAGAATATTCAAAGGACTGCAGCTGTCTATTTTACTTTACTTTACTTTACTTTACTTTACTTTACTTTACTTTACTTTACTTTACTTTACTTTACTTTACTTTACTTTACTTTACTTTACTTTACTTTACTTTACTACTTTACTTTACTTTACTTTACTTTACTTTACTTTACTTTACTTTACTTTACTTTACTTTACTTTACTTTACTTTACTTTACTTTACTTTACTTTACTTTACTTTACTTTACTTTATTGATGCTCAAGTCATACATGCAACAATTTATTTTCTTAGCCAAATATGGTGCCCAAATGTTGTATGGAGAAAAGTTTGATGCATACAGAAGAGTAACTCATCTGGAATCAGTTCAATCAATATTGTTAAGACCTTTCTTTCAGGTTACACTCTTCCCCTCAAAAGCAGATCATCATGCTGAGTCCAGTCAATGGGTAAAGATTTTTAAATCTTTGGTTAAAATTTTATTTGTATTAAGAGTGTTTAGGACTCTTGACTTTGGAATATAAATTTCACTAATTTGGAAGCCCATACTGAAGAAAGTGCTGCAGGACAGCTTCTCTTTAGTTGCTATAACTGGAATGACTTATGTTTGTGCAAAACTGGAGCTTAGACTGAGAATACTTGACAGAGATCATCAATCTGATCAAAGCAGGATAATAGGATCAGTCTGTTTAGGTGAACAGATTTATAACAAAAGGCCAGTTAGGTACTTAAATCATGCTAAATATGGCAAACTATCATCAGATGACGTCATTAGCAAATTTCTGTGCACTCCATTCAGCACTCTGCCAAAGAAGACAGATAAAGGTACCATATATCTATGTGTCTGCAGGGTAATTGAAATAACAGCCCATATTCTACTCTGGTATGACTACTACAGTGATATTTGCTTAGAGTATACTGTATATCCCCTTCTCTGACAAACTGCATATGTCAGCATGACACATTTTATGTTACCTACCTTTTATCGTACCAACATAATACAATCAAAATTGTTAAGTTTCTTTGAAAGCATGTCACATTCAAAAGGTATTGGTCAGAAGGATCACTAATAGTTTATTTGATGCTAGCTTATTTGTTACATTGGAAATAAGTTAAATAAAAGGATTATTATTTTATATTAAAAATTTATTTTAACATAAAATATTTATTTTATATTATTTTTATTTTATATTAAATGTATTCACATATATTTATATTTATTTGTGTGTATGCATGTGTGTGTGTGTGTGTGTGTGTATAGTGATCACATTTTTTTCTTATTTTAACTATTAAATCTCTTATATTCCAAGCTCACAGAACAAGCAGGCTGAACCCTTATCACATAAACCAGAATATTTATTGTCTTATGACCTTCCTCCAATCTCTATTCTTGCCCCTTTCTCTGACCCCTGCCCTGTGAGATTTGTGGTGCCAAAAGGGAGATCCTTCCTCAACTGATCAAATCAATGCTCAGCAAGAGCAGGATCCTTACATGTTAGCTTGGCTAGATGTTCTGACCAACTAGACTGAATACGGAAGAGGTATGAACAGGTTTTATTTATTCCAAAGTAATGTGCAACTGCAATGGCGGAAGTGTGTGAGCAGGAATTCAGTCAGTGTGGCTGGAGTCAAGGAGACCAGATAGGGAGCCAGTCCGGACTGACAGACCGAATCCCCAGTGGCAGGATGGTTGAAACAGCTGGACTGGAACTGGCTTGCACAGCAGCAAGGCAATGGCAAGACTGAACTGGTTGGCTGGAATCACCAACAGCAAGGCAGGGGTATAAGTGGACTGGAGGATTGAACTCACTCAGCAGCCAGGCAAGGAGCAGAGACAAATCAGATCGTTGGCAACCAGCCACTCCGGGGACAGCAGCAGCGCAACGACAGCCAGCAACTCCAGAGGCAGTAGCAGCGCAGCGGCACAGCAGGAGACGAAGTTGCTGGACCCAGCTGAGGAGAACGGATCCAGGACCAGCCACAGTGCAGCAGCAGGAAGCAGGAGACGTGGCTGAGAGAGATTCTGGGGGAAGTGGAGGCTCAGCAGCAAGGCAGGAAGCAGGAGGTGTGGCAGAGACAGGATTCTGAGGAGAAAAGTCACCACAGAAGGTAGGGAGGTCGGCTGAGGCTGCGTGATCTGGGAGTGCAGCTGCGAGAAGAGAACAGTTGTCACCGACAACCCATTCTCTGTGTGGGCACCTTTTAAGCACTTGACTTTCCCACCATTTTCGGCGGGGAGCCAATCACCTTTTGAGCTCTTGAGCTCTCTTTGCCGCTCTCCACTGTCAAACGCTGATTGGCTGCTGGGTCTCTTCATCAGAGTCTCCACCAATTATTGGTTCTGAAGGTTCTTTGGATTTCGCCCCCTCACCAACTGTCATCTGGTTCTCCTCCATTCCGTCTTCGGAGTCCTCAGACTCCATCTTTACACTAGATGACCTTCAATGGATTCTTGTTTCCTCCTCCTTTTCCTGAATAATGGTTTTGTATGGATTAATTCTTGTCTGTAATATTCTTGTCTAGGTGAGCTGTATTTGTGAGACTTCTGCCAAGTCTATCCTAGGAGCCAAGCAAACAATCAAGTGTCAGGTGTTCTTAATTTACTTCCAAGTACTGGTTGGACAAACCTGTCAAGGATAGTGATGATACTGTTGCCTGTAAACTCAGGCACCCCGAGTTTAGCATGGAGCTGAAGACCTATTCCCTGAATTTGGGAGAGAAACAACATTTGCAAAGGTGGCTTTCTGCCTACCTGAAAACAGGAATCACACAGCAATTCAGGCAAAAGCAAAAAGTGTTTATTAAGGGGGTGAAGACTTTTTATAGGGTGCAGAAACAAATGATACATGCATTCAGTATATGTGATACATCATAAAGCAAGGAATCAAACAATGAAAGACACTGATTACATGTGCAAATTGAACAATAGAAAACATTGACTCTAGATAACATTCCACAAATGGCAAATGTACAAGTTACATCAGTCCCTTTCCCAGCAGGGTTTGTATCTTTTAAAACTCGCAAGTGTATTCAAGGACCTTCAGAATACTATTGTAGTTGCTGAAAAGGCAAGTTCTCACATACCAGAAGAAATGGCCTTGTTCCAGAAGAAAAAATGTTTTCCTAAAGTTAGAAAAGAGACCTAGACTGCCATGTTAGAAATGCCAATGTCACCTTTTTTAAAAGCTAATAATGAAGCCTAACAATTCAACAATACAACAAAGAAACACTTTTAAATATAAAGAAGTAAACTGTACAACAGATATACAGCAAGAGCACTAAATGAGATGTCAACAAAATAAATTAAATACCTGCATTCCTCCTCCTCCTCCTCCTCCTCCTCCTCCTCCTCCTCCTCCTCCAGATGATAGGAGTCTCTACGATTAATCTTGGAGAGTAGGTAGGATCATATTAGAGAATATTGTATTTAGGTATGCTAAATTTTATCCATCTAGTAATGTATGACCTCTCAATTGTTTGTCATACATCTCCCTGTTGCAAAGTGACCTCAGGCATTTTCTGCTTTTGGAATTGAAGCCAAAATAGAATCACAGATGAAAAAGAAATGTATCAGTATACTGGAGATGCCTGCAATTTCCAGGACAATAAAAAAAAATCTTGTAAGCAGAAAAGCTTGTTATAATGTCAGTGAAATTTGGCATTGTAATGATGGCCTAATTCAACCTTCAATTTCCGCTATGGTATAGTACTGGGATGCATAGGCACCAACTTGCCAGAATAAATTCCTGTCCAGTCCAAACATCTAGAGTGATCTTCCTGAGAATTGCTTATCTTGTCAGGTACATGGGGCATGGACTAGACAGCAGCCTTTTTCTGTGATATTCTCCATGGTCCCCTAAGGTTACATTTGGCTCCATACTACTTTGCATTTCACAAGCTACTCAATACCATTTCTATTCTATATAACTAGAGACAGGATAAATACTGCAACAAAATCAAGAAATCTGTCTGGCACTCATTCTATTGTCTAGCTGAATTTTCTAATTTCTTCTCTCTCATTCCCAGCTGAAGGAAGGAAGGTGTGCCACATTTTAGGTCAGTACCTATGCAGAAGTTGTTATCCCAAATGTACTGGTTTTGTATGTGTTATACTCTTTAATATTACAGTTAGTTCTGTTCAATTCAGAAATCCCAATGGGTCAATTCAGTGGAAACATTGTATCAGTCAGTATAATATACAATAAATGCTGACAATAAAACTTCAAAAACAAACAAGAACAGAGGTTGCTTTAGAGCAGAAACTGCTGAAGGTCAATTTTTTTTAAAAATACAAATACATAAGAAAGGAGAATGGTATAGAAAATATGTGTGAAGGCATGGCTGATAGTTGAGAGTTGTTTTTAGTTGCTGTTGAGTCGATTACTACTCATGGTGACCCTATGTATAACAGAACGAAATGCAATTCGGTCTTGCACCATATGCCTGACTGTTCCAATGTTTGCATCCATTGTTGTGGTAATTGTATCAATCCATCACATTGAAGGTCTTCCTCTTTTCTGCTGGCCCTCAGCTTTACCAAACATGATGTCCTTTCCAAGCAATCAGTCTTTCCTGATGATGTGCCCAAAGTATGACAGTCTAAGCCTAGTTATCTTCACCTCTAGGGAACATCCTGGTTGTATTTCTTCTAAAACTGATTTGTTTGTTCTTCTGGCAGTTCATGGTATTTTCAATAATCTCCACCAACACCACAATTTGAATACATCAATTCTTCTTCTATCTTCCTTTTTTAATGTCCAATTTTCACAGGCATATGTGGCAATTGAGAAGACCATGGTGTGAGTCAGACGCACCTTTGTTTTTAAACTGACATCTTTACTTCTGAACTTTAGATAGGTCTTTGATGGTAGTTTTTCCCAGCACAATATGTTGTTTGATTTCTTGTACACACACACGCACACACACATACATACTGTTTGTGTATATATAGATACATACATATATACTGTATATATACACACAGTGTATATATGATTTTAATATATAGCTCTTTTGTTTGTAAACTACATTGCAACATTTGAAAAAATGCTAGAGTTGAATGGTAGTTGTCCTTGAAGGTACGCCTTGCTTTTGGAGGTAAGCTTACATTAAAGGGTGAAACAGAAGTATTTCTCACCCATCCCAAGGCTGAAAAAAAAAAGGGGGGGGGCATTTTCTGTCCGGTTTTGCCAGGCATTAGTCCTACAGATGGAAGAACAGGTGAAAAGGGCTGTGTTTCCCAGAATTGTCCACAAAGTATAACCTATTACATGCTTGTTTGAAAACTTTTGATTAACTGCTAGAAGAAAAATCATACATGATTTGGCCACACACAGGATTAATTAATACACTCACTGAACTCAGAACTATGGAATGGTGTAAAGAATCAGTTCTCTATGCTGCTGGCTAAAGGCAGTCTTTGCCATGTCCCACGAAGCCTGTGATTCCTCTCTATTATTTGTAGGTTTGTAAGCTGCCTTCAATTATTTTTGCCTGCCTCAATATGTACCCTATCAGGGAAAAAAAGGGGGGGGAGGGGGGAAGAAACCAGGAGTTATATTTTAAATGGAAATGTTGATGATCACATTGGTATACATTTTGGGCTTCCAATATCTCGATGTGTGAATTTATGTTTTGCCTGGTCTTGCTTTGAGTTTCATTGATTAGGAAGGTAAAGAAGTAGAACTTCTTTGTCACTCTACAGCGAGCTGTCTGGATGGTTACCGAGTGTACCATAAATCAAATCAACTTGTGGGGATTGCTTGCCATAAAGTCAATAGCAGTGCATGAAAGAATACAAAATGAAACAGGTATGGTAAGGTTTTTAAAAAGAAAATAGTCTCTCTCTCTCTCTCTCTCTCTCTCCTTGTATGTGAACATACCTCTTACATTCTCAAATTATGGGGGTTTAATTCTCACTATTTTCCTAGAGGACACATTCTTTGTATTCCAGGTAATTCTCAACAAAGTTTTCTAACATGAAACAAAGCAATTATTACATCACCCATAATTTGAAATCTTTGACTATCTGTGACTGATAATATTGAATAGGAAAAAGTTGCAGTAAATATTATTTTAGGCAAGTTCTCCCAGTTCACTCATCAATATTAGGGAGACATTTTTTTTGCCAAAATTCTGTAGAAGAGGACTGAAATTCCCCCTAAAGTTGAAAAGGTGCTTTAAAAATGTATTAGGATTTTTTTGCCTGATCATTTTATGTTCAGACCTGGAGCAAGTTTTTAATGTAGTGGTCTGTAGCATGATTAATTTTCTTTAAATTTTCTGTAATATGACATGTTGATTATGCTGGGTAAATTGGTTTTATTTATATCTTTTCCTTCTACAGGCACAGTGTCCTTTGATCTCCCCAGTGTTTGTGATAGACTGTGATTAATTATTTGGATGAATCTGTTTAGGATTAAGGAATATGCTTCTTCGTGGGTAGACTAAATCAGATTAATTGTAATCCTTGTATTGAAAGTATTACTTTAAAAGGTGCCTCACAGTATTTGCCAGAATTTTATTTAGTTTCTGCTTTATGCACAGTCAAATGATTGGATCATATTGTCTGTAAGAAAATTAGTGATAAAGATCAGTAGTGATTTTTTTTAGCAGTACCTGTTTTATATTATGCCAAAAAATCTCTCTAAATTGATTTTGCACCCATTCATCAAGAAACCATGGAAAATTAAATTGTGCCTTCTTCATCCTTTGGGGTCTAAATTTAGAACTTAATTTGGGGAGTGGAAAATGGGGGACTGAAAGTTCCTTCCCAGAAACTTGTCGACATCCTTTATTAAAATAATAGCAACAACCTGATTCCAGCTGCTGTGCCCCTTATCCCTGATCCTCATGGGAAATGCTCCTATAATGATGCAATCCAAGAATTCTCTGGGGTCCTAAACTTTAGAAAAGTGGGTCGGAGGGGGGGCAGGGGGGTTGCAAGGCTTGGTGGCACAGCTTTTTGGTTATGATGCCAGTCCTTTGGAACAGCCTACCAGTGGACATCCAGTTGGCTCCCAGCCCATCTCCCTTCTGGAAGCTGTTTAAAACAGAGCTCTTCCAGGGATCATTTGGACCTTGATTCCATCTTACTTTGGGTATAGCTTTAATTTTATTTTATGTGGATCTTTCTTTTATATTTATTGTTCATTGTATATTGCTTCTTGTGTATTTTATCTTGTCAACCATCAAGAGTCCTTAGGGATTTGACAGCCTATAAATATAATGGATAAATAAGTAAATAAATATTAGAAAATGAAATGATTGATGACTAGCATCCAATGTTCTGTTTGGAAGCAGGCCCACCAACCACAAATGGCCCTGCCCGAAAGGAAGACAGAATTGAGTGAAGGTGGCAGGAAGCATCTAAAAATGCTAGGGATGGGATGGTGAGAACAGTTTGCCTTTGCTAAATAGGTTTGCTATAAATGGCCACACCCACACTGGCACCAATTTTCTGAGAATGCTCATAACAGGCTAATAAAATTCCATATGTGACCACCATTTCCTAAATTTAGGGAATTTCTATCTTAGGCTGTTTAGCTAATTGGTACTAACTTATATTTGTACTTGTAAAAAGCAAGAAATCTGAAAGCCTGTCATGTTATACATATATAGCAGGAATGGTATTAAATTAGTATTGTTTTGTGTCTAGTTTGGGAAGAGATGTGTTGGAACATAAATGTATTTAACCAAAGTCCCTTGAGATTATGAAGAATGCAGGAGGTTAGATTTGATGCTCAGTTACCTGTCCATACTATACTTTCTTCTTTTTCCAGATTCTAATTACCTGGGAAGTTTTCTTTCCATAACACATCTCTACTTTCTAGTCTTTTTTTTTCCTCTCAGAATTCTCAGAGCTGATTCCTCTAGTCATCAGCATTTCCTAGTGCAAACCTCTTGAGAAAAAAATGTGAGCTAATTACAAGTGCCTCTCTTCTTGAGATAAAATATTTGACTGAAGAATAATGAATTGCAAATGCTCCAGGTAACAGCAAACAGAATTATTAAAAAAAAAAAAAACACGCTAACACCTGCCTCTTTAGCATTGCAAAACAAAGTATAATGCACATCAGATGCTGTTTTGATGTTTCTATTTACTTGAAAGTTCATTTTACATTTCATATACATCAGCTTGTTTTAGCCCAACTACTGTTTATTAAATCTGACAGCAGAAACTTTTCCACATAAGTAGGAGTACTCTTGGGTCTATACTTACTCCTGAGGAGATCTGTTGCTGTTTAAATCTACAGCCTCTTTGAAACTGTATTCACAAGTACAAATGCTCCATTAAACTGGGTATGTTTTGTGTCTGGGATCCTCTGCTTTGCAGTGAACCAACCAACCAACCATGAATTTCCTAGTCCTTTTCTGTTGCTAGTAGAATTTGTGATGTGACCTCAGTTTACTCTCAGTTTACAAAGCATTTTCCAGAGGTAGCAAGGCAGTGGAGGGAGCAAGGCAGTGGAGACTAATGGGTGATTTTGTCTGTCAGCATCCATCTATGTTACGTTACAGCAGGCAGTCAGGTAGGCAGTACAGGAAGAAGACTGCTTTAACTAGGACACTTCTGGCTCTGTGAAAGAGTCAATACACACACACACACCCCGCCTTAATCTTAATTATGGGAATTGATAAAACTAATAGTGTGTTGAAATCTGTCTTCCAAATTCCCAAAAATCTTTTTTCTCTGTGAAAGAAGCTTCTTCATTAATTTTTACTTCATTCCCAGGGTGCTTTAAAATTGCTATACAATTTTTTTGGTGGGTGGTTGTTCTTGGCAATTTTGAGCTTCCTTATCACTGACAGATGGCAGAAATTGCTGTTGTGATGGTTGATTTTTGTTTTGCCTCTCTATCACTGCAGTCTGCCTAGTTGCCTATGCTTTTTGATCGGAAAAAGGCATATAAAGGGTTCCTGTATAATGTCATCTCTTGGGATTTAATTAGGAAAGCTTCAGTTTGGTTCAAATCTCTGAATCAAATTGACTTTCCAAATCAGATCAACTCAGTTGAATGGTTCAGGCTGTCTGAAACATCAGATCAACTCGATTTCCCAAATCAAATAGGATTAGAGCCAATTCATACACCCCTAAATTTAATTGAAGCATAGAAAGCTGGTTAGCCTGCAGACCACTGGAGAGATGATTATAAAATGAAAGGTAAGTTTCTCTCAGCCATCTTGTAATGAAGAAGTGTAAAGAAGTGCACTTCATCTATGCATATTTTGCGAAAAATATTATCAAAGGAAATAAGAATATTGAAAAAAATAAGAATATTGGAAAACGATTGCTTTGGCACAGAACTAGTTAAAATTATTTGTCTTTAAAAAGCAGTCTTAATGAGATTGTGGCTAGAAGTTTTTAAAAATTATTTCTGTATAATATTTTTCTTATTTGAAGGGTGCATTTACAAAACTACTTAGGGTGTATGCTTGTACTGGCATTATAGACAATAAAATAAAATAATTCAGCCCAACTGAAAGAACAGGGAAAAAAACCCTGTCAACTGCATTTGTTCCAATTTGTATTTAACTTCAGAAATTCTTCATTAAACTGGAATATAGGAATGAAAGAAATCCACAGGATAATAAAAGGAGACATGTGAGCACCCTTGGTTTTGACCCTTTGCCTCTATCCTTTTTGCCAATTAAACTGCCAATTAAAGTGCAGGCAGAGAAAATAAATTGCATCAAGAGGACGAAACAAATTTGAACAACTAGAGGCCTTAAGAGGCCTAATATTTTCTGTGTTGAGAGGATGGATTCTAAATGTGCATATATCAGAGCAGAAAGTTCCATTAGATTTATCCTGAGATGTTTGCCCAGAGTCATCTTCTGCCGATACTCTTGAAACAACCACTAATGTTCATATTTGGTTTTAAATGGGAAAGGAAAGACACAAAAGAGGAAGTCAGCCAATTACAGGAGGAAGCCACAGAGAGGAAACACTCAATAGCTCAAGCTTTAGAAAAGTGTTGACCCTGAAACAGTCAATGTGAGCACTTCCATGGGTATTTAACAGAATGCCACTCCAATAGATTAACTGTACAAACAATTAATAGAGCTAAAGACTGAGCATCCTCTATGTAGCTTCATTTAAAATGCTCTGCTAGTCACCACATGCAGATGTAGAGCAATTTGGTGTAGGGTTTTCAGTTAATCTTGCTTTTGATTTGGGACATTCCCAGTACTTCATTGCAGACATGTTTTCATGGTGACAGATCTGGAGAACCACAAGACACAATTGCAGTCATTGGAATACCAGTGATGAGAAAGCACCTTTTAAAGAAATGGTCCTTCTTATTTACTGAGATAGTTGCTTGGTAGACATTCCAGGAATAAAAATACCAAGTGAAGGTTCATAAGTAAATACTATTTACCACAAACAGAATGCTTAATTTGGTATATTTTTTATGAGATTAATTAAAATGGGTGTTGGAGGCAAACAGTTTTAAAGGATTATGATTCTTACTTAAATTGTTGCCACTTACAGCCCTAGCTTAGGAAATCAAAGATGTACTCACTGTATCACAGACAGTCTGCTTCCATCAAGTATCACGTTGGTTAAATTAGGTTTCCTTGGGCCTAAATTATTCCTTAGTCTGTTTATGTATGTTGAGTCACTTTTATTATTTCAAAAACTCTATTAAAGAATTAAGTGAAGGTAAAAATAAAGAAGGGTAATCTAGTGAAGATGCTTGATGGGTTTTGAGATTTATCAGCTCATTTCAAAATTAATGTCAGAAGAATATCCTTTTCTGTGGGATTAGAATAAGTATTATTTCCCAATGAAGAATGTCTATGAGGGAAAGATCACTTCCAAAGGCACAATTTTCAAACCTTTCCAGTCTTAAGCATTACAAGCATATGTCAAAATTCACCAATTTTTTATGTGCACAATTGAGAACAAAAAAGTGGGAAAATAAGAACTGCAAATGTATGCAGCTCACATTCCTTCTAGAATGTGAGGACTTGAACATCTGAAAGCAATAAATGAGACATGTAGGAGGTGGAAATATGGATAGTCACCAAAGAAGACTTCATATGGTTGTCCTGGAATCACAGAGATGGTGTCTCAACTGCTGAAGTTCAGAATGAGCTGAGAATGGGAAAGGATGGGATAACTAACATCCTGTAAGGACAGAAATAATAGTCAAAACAATCCTGTTAGGTTAGACAAAGAGGCTGAGAAAAAATTAACAGAGATATATGCAAAGTTATGCCTTTAGAAAACAGAGATCAAATGCATAGATGAAGACTACTTGGCTGGGTAACAATACTTGTGAAAAAGATTCTGAAACAGTAGTTGACTGCAGAGTGAATATGACGCAGTAATGTGATGCAGCTGCAAAAATGGCAAATGCAATTTTAGGCTACATTAATAGAAGAACAGTTAAAAAAAACAGGAAGTAATTGTTCCTTTTTATTCTGGTCAGAAGGATTCAGGCAAACTGGAACAGGTTCAGAGGGACTAGACAGTAAATCCTGTAGAGAGAGATTGAGGAAATGGGAATGCTTATCCAAAAAAAGAGTACTGTAAGGGGGATAGGATATGTGTAATGATTGCCTATTCCAATAAAAGGAGTCTCACCAGTAATTACTAGAGAAAACTGATTTATTGAATGAATAGTATGCAAAGTACGAAGAAAGCTGAGAATGAGCAAAAGCGCGCCAAATGCAAACTTAAAAAGCCTTGCTCCCGTTGCGAACCCTCCCCTCAGCCTAGCATAGCAACCACCCACCCCAGACGCTAGCAACCGTTAGAATCGGCCTGAGAAAGTAACCTTGAACAGCAGAGATAACCCAAACATACATTCCAGAAGATCACAAGTCAGCACAAAGGAAATTTACCAGCGTGGCCAGGCAGGCATGCAAATGCAGACATGACATGTGAAACGTTACGAGGAACCATAAACATTGGAACGAGAACATGACATATCGCCCCCCCACAATTAAAAACTTAATTGTTAAGGCGCGGGTTTATCAGGGTAAGCAGCGTGAAACTGAGCAACCAAGTGGGGAGAGCGCACATCCCGTGCAGCGACCCACTCCAGATGAGAGAAATGCTTCCAGCGAATCAGATATTGCAGAGTGGAATGGAAACGTCTAGAGTCTAATATTTCCTTGACTTCGAAATGCTGTTGACCATCAATCATTATGGGGGGAGGTGCAGCTGGTTCAGGATGCCAGTGTGTAGACTCCACGAATGGTTTAAGCAAACTGCAATGAAAAACAGGATGTAAGCGCTTGAGATTGTGAGGCAAGTCCAACTTAAAGGTAACAGGATTAATCTGAGCAACAATAGGAAATGGACCTATGAACTTGGGCGCCAGTTTTTTGGATGGTTGAGGGGATTTGATGTATTTGGTGGAAAGGTATACCCTATCCCCTATTTGAAAAAGAGGTTGTGGTGCCCTTTTTTCGTTGGCATGTCGTTGATAAGTGGCTTGAGCATCAGCTAAAGCTTGCTGTAGTTTTGGCCAGGAATCTGCCAGTTGTGAGGCCCAATCGGTCGGGGAGGTGGGCGAAGTAGACGGTGGAGGCAATTCAGGAATAGGGACAAAGTCATGGCCGAATACAGTACGAAAGGGCACCGCCCCAGTACTTTGATGCACAGCATTATTGTAAGCAACTTCAGCAAATGGCAGGAGGTCTACCCAGTTGTCTTGTTGATAATTAACAAAAGCACGTAAATATTGCTCCAACGTGGCATTAACCGCCTCAGTATTCCCATCCGTTTGGGGATGAAAAGCCGTGGATAGCACCTGTTTAGTGCCCAATAGTTTCATAAATTCCCGCCAAAAGCGTGAAGTAAATTGTGTTCCTCTGTCGGTCACCAAGCGGGCGGGGCTACCGTGTAATCTGTACACGTGAACTAGAAAGAGGCGTGCCAGCTGTTGTGCAGATGGTAGAGACGCACAAGGGACGAAATGAGCTTGCTTCGAGAAAAAATCCTTGACAACCAAATGACAGTCTTTCTCTGGCTAGGAGGTAGATCCACAATAAAATCCATAGAGATTTCCTCCCAGGGGTGGGAGGGATTGGCCACTGGCTGCACAAAGCCCTGGGGTTTCCCCCCTTTTCGTTTTGCAGTAGCACAGACAGGGCAAGACTTGACATAGGCTTTTACATCTCGCCGGAGGGTTGGCCACCAGAACTGTCGGCGCACTAGATGAATAGTTTTTGTAAAGCCAAAATGCCCAGCTGTTTTATCGTCATGAGACCTGAATAGCACGGTTTTGCGCAAGGTTACAGGCACATAGAGGCGATCATCTTTCCATGCCAAACCTTGCTTCAAAGTAACCTCGCTCTGATTGTTTTGCAACCAAGTATCCGATTTCAACTCTGCCAGAAACCTTTGTTGCAAATCTGCAGGAACGGATACATGTATCGCGCTAGGACCGGCAGGGGTGTCAGGTTGCTGCGCTCGCGTCTGACTGCGAGTGACTGCTGCTAGTGCCATTTGGGAATCTGTCCAGAGGGTTCCCACCACATCTGGGGCTGTTCCTGAATCCTGGGGTTGGCGCGACAGTGCATCAGCTAAAAAGTTTTTCTTTCCCGGAATGAATCTGAGTTTAAAATCAAAGCGGCTGAAGTACTGAGCCCATCGCACTTGCTTAGGGCTGAGCTTACGAGAGGCAGTAAAGGACTCCAAGTTTTTATGATCAGTCCACACTTCAAAAGGGTGTGCCGCCCCCTCCAATAGATGCCTCCAATTCTCCAAAGCGGCTTTCACCGCAAAAGCCTCCTTCTCCCAAACATGCCAGTGTCTCTCTGTCTCAGAGAATTTACGTGACAGATAAGCACAAGGCTTTAATTGTCCTTGCTCATCGCCTTGCAATAAGAGGGCACCAATAGAAAAGTCTGAGGCATCGACTTGCACCACAAATGGTTTGTCAGGATCAGGGTGTTGCAAGATTGGTTCAGAGGTAAACAGTCGCTTGAGTTGGTCAAACGCCTGTTGACAAGCAGGCGTCCATTTTAGGAGTGCCCCTGGATTCTTTGATTTGCGGGTGTCTCCCACACCCTTTGTTTTGAGTAATTTGGTTAGGGGTAAGGCAATCTCAGCAAATTTTTCCAAAAATGGACGATAAAAATTCGCAAATCCAAGGAACAATTGTAGTTGTTTGCGTGTGCGTGGGGGCTCCCATACTAAAATAGCCTCAATTTTGGCAGGATCCATTTCAATGCCTTTATCTGAAATCCTATACCCCAAATAATCAATTTGTGTTTGATGAAATGCACATTTCGATAGCTTGGCATACAAGTCAGCCTTTATCAATTTGGTTAACACTTGCCTAACCAATTGCACATGTTCCCTCATGGTTTTTGAATATATTAACACATCATCTAAATAAACCAAAACCCCATTGAACAAGTGGTCGTGCAAGACCTCATTTATCAATTGCATAAAAACCCCAGGTGCCCCAGCCAATCCAAATGGTAACACTTTATACTGAAAAGCCCCAAATGCACAATTAAAAGCTGTTTTCCATTCATCCCCCTCCCGAATGCGAATGCGATAATACGCCTCCCTTAAGTCCAATTTAGAGAAGATTTTCCCCCCTGCCAAGTAGGCTAACATTTCCTTGATGACCAGGAGGGGAGATTTGTTTAATAGGGAGACTGCATTTAACCCACGGAAATCCGTGCATAGTCTTAAAGTTCTGTCTTTCTTTGATCTAAAGAGTACTGGAGCACCCACTGGTGAATTGGCTGGTTCTATGAAGCCCCGCTGTAAGTTTTTGTCTATGAATTCACGAAGAGTAGCCAATTCCTTTGGGGTCATTGCATATACCTTTGGTCTGGGCAACTTGGCATTGGGAAGAATTTCAATGGCACAGTCAGTTTTCCGATGAGGCGGCAGCCGATCTGCCTCCTTCTCCCCAAACACATCGGCAAAGTCCTGGTATTGGTCCGGTAGCCCTTCCAATGGTACAGCGAGGGTATGCAGCGTTGACAGTGCTGCCCTCCCCACATTGGTATCCTCCTGCTCATCATCCCCAGGAGGGGCTTTATAGAACCCATCTGCAAAAGTAACAGTTCGGTGTACCCAGTTTATACTAGGGTTCTGTTGAACAAACCAAGGCATCCCCAGAATGACCAAGGGACCACCCACCGGTGCAACTACAAAGGGCAACTTTTCCCAGTGGCTACCCAGTTGCAAAGCCACTAACGCTGTAGACTGGGTGACTGGTTTTCCCCCCGATATAGATCCATCCAATTGGGTGAAAATCATGGGACGTTTCAACGGGAAGGTGGGTAACTCCAAAGCAGCTACTACATCAGGATGCATTAAGGAACGTGAGCATCCAGAATCAATCATAGCCCATAGTTCCACAGTTTTTGTAGGGGAACCGAGCTTAAGTCTCACGGTTAACGTTGGGAAATTTCCACTCACCGAGACATGATCGCGCCCCTCTTCTTCCACCTGCTCTTTGGCGCTTTTTAGAGCAGGTGGCTGGAGTTTTCCGCCGGTTGGGAGGCTTCTTTTTCGTCTTGCCCACCATAAAACAAGTCCACATCCTCCACCAGCTCTGCTACTGTCGCTTTCAGCTTCCTTGGTGCCACTGGTGATTTCCCCCCCGATCTGTCTCTCCGTTCCTCTGGCTTCCTGCGGGGACATGCAGCTGCCAGGTGCCCCTCCTTACCACACCGCAGGCACAATCCTTTGGCAAAACGGCTTTCTTTTTCTTCTTGCCACGACCGTCTCACTGGTTTGCTAGCAGTAGCTGCTGGCCTTGTAGGTTTCCCCATCGCTTGTTGTTTGGGACCTCTTTTAGTTTGAGTATACTTAGCTTGGGCTTGCTCAACCTTCGCAGCCAATTGTATCCACTCATACAGCATTGCTGGGTCGTCCCGTACAACTGCCCATCGTAGTATATCTGGTCTTAGTCCATCTTTGAACATCTCTACAAGGGTGGTGGCAGACCAATCCTCTACTTTGCCGGAGAGTGCTTGAAACTCCAGCGCATAATCCGAGACTGATCTGGAGCCTTGAACCAACTCCCTTAGGGCTACCTTTGCTTTTTCCTCAGCTAGAGGATCACCAAAATGCATTTTCATTGCCCACATGAAATCATCAAAGCAATCCAACTCCAAAGCGTCCATGTCAACCAGTCTCACGAACCAGTCTGCTGCCCTCTCCTCTAATTGGGTCGCGACAGCATTAATCTTAGCCCGCTCAGAACGAAACACGCTCCCAAACTCTTCCATATAGCTGTGTGCATTCGTCAAAAAAAATGACAGCTTTGTGGGATCCCCATTAAACTTCACATTAAAGTCTCGATATCGGACCCGGGTTGGGCTATCGTGTCTCTTTTTGTGCTTAGCCTTTCATGGCTGTGGTGGCTCTTCCTCCTGCACCTCTGGCGCTATTTCTTGAGCCTCTGCCAGTCGAAGTTTCACACGTCTCCCCCCCTCCCGGCTCCGTCCTCTCTCCTTCTGCTCCCTACTTGGGGAAGGTAAGGAGGCTTTCTTTGGAGGCCTGCTCAGCGGGGGCCCTCCCCCCCAATATTTCCATTGCTTTCCCTGTTTGTCTACGGGGGGAGGGGGAGTTGGGGACGCGGAGGTGTCAGGAGAGTCACTACCTTCTTCACCTCCCATCTTTTCCTTTTTCTGAGTGTCCCTGGTAAAGGTTAACTTTGCCAACAAATCCTCTATGGATTTCATCCTCGCCTCCAGCTGCTGGGATTTCTCCGTCTCCATCTCCGTTGGTGTCACTGCTCTTGTCCTTTTGGTGATCTGCATGGTCGGAAACAGCGAGGAATACACCGGCTTGGCTGGGGCTGGTGGCGACCCATACAAGGGTCCCTCCGTCTTCTTGACTACCACTGACTTCACTGCCTTCTCCGTATCGCAACTGGAATCCATTGCCTCGGTGAGGTCATCCGACCCTGGCGTGAGAGTCCCCTCTCTCCGCGGTCCCATGGGCTCTTGTTCCCCACCTCTGGAGAGCTGACTTTCCCCCGAGCCGGTGGTTGAGGTTGGGGCAGTTTCAGTCATTGCTAATTAAACTCCTCACAGGAAACTGGATGGATGCTAGCAGACTGATATTAAAGATTCTCAGCTTTATGTAATGATTGCCTATTCCAATAAAAGGAGTCTCATCAGTAATTACTAGAGAAAACTAATTTATTGAATGAATAGTATGCAAAGTACGAAGAAAGCTGAGAATGAGCAAAAGCGCGCCAAATGCAAACTTAAAAAGCCTTGCTCCCGTTGCGAACCCTCCCCTCAGGCTAGCATAGCAACCACCCACCCCAGACGCTAGCAACCGTTAGAATCGGCCTGAGAAAGTAACCTTGAACAGCAGAGATAACCCAAACATACATTCCAGAAGATCACAAGTCAGCACAAAGGAAATCTACCAGCGTGGCCAGGCAGGCATGCAACTGCAGATATGACATGTGAAACGTTACGAGGAACCATAAACATCGGAACGGGAACATGACAATATGCTGTTATCAAGTCATTGAAATGATGTCACACAAAAGAAGATTAAGAGCTATTCCCTATTAATTTAGTCTTCAGGAAACAGGATAATGGATTTATACCCTGGGGAGACACATTCCAATTGAATGTTCAAAGAACTTCCTAATAGTAAGAGTAGTTTGACAATGGACCCAATTATTCAGAGAGGAGGTGATCTTCTCCTCATGGATGTTTTCAAGGAGAAGCCTGACAGCCATCTCTCAGATTTGCTTCAATCTGAATTATGCTAACTGCTGGCCTAAACAGCCCCTTCCACTTCTATGATTCTAAAACAAAACTTCCTTAAAAGATATAAATGCAGTATCCCATCATTTTCACAAAAGCTGATTAAAAGCAACAATATGAACAATGGAACATGTGTAGTTTTCTGAGAGAGAAGGAGAGATAGAAAATCTAAAAAAGAGAATGAAGCATACCTAACATGGCACATTTGGCAGAAAATCAGATTGCCAAATTCAGTACTTTCAGCAAGCAGCATTTTTTCCTTGGTCCAATGATGAAATTTTGTTAGCAAAACATGACTCTGTGCTATGATAATTTTGTCACAGTGGAGCAATGCTGTTTATAGACCTGCTCAAGAGGACTAGGCACGCTGAAGGCAGAAAGGTGTGTGACCTTTCAAATTATCACAGCAAGTCGAGCCAAAGGGGATGGAATAGGTAATGATGTGAAAGTCTAGGACCCTTGGGTGGTAATGTGTGTTTTCAAAATGATCTACAGTTTTTTCAAAATACCTTTCCATTTCTGAAGGTCATGAAAGGAATATATTTGTCTCCCTGTTTAGCTTTAGTAGGAAAAAATGCTAAGAGGGAGGGAGGGAGGGCAGGGAGAAAGAGAGAAAGTAGAAAGGAGGGAGGGGGGAGGGGGATGAAGGGAGGGAGGAAGTTGGTTTGTACCCATCTCTCCCATGTTAGTACATTAGTGACACATATATAAAAAGCTAGAAACACATGAACCAGCTAAAAGTAGCAAAATACTGACAAATGTTCTAAAACCCAACTCACAACAACTACAATCAGGCCACAGTGAAGTCAAATGCTTGATAAGAAAGGAACGTCTTCACTTATTTATTTTAGATCCCACCTTTATTATTATTATAAATACCTCAGGGTGGTGAACATACCTAGTACTCCTTCCTCCTCCTATTTTACCCTCAACAACAACCCTATGAGGTGGGTTGGGCTGAGAGCGACTGGCCCAAGGTCACCCAGCTGGCTTTCATGCCAAAGGCGGGACTAGAACTCTCAGTCTCCTGGTTTCTAGCCTGGTGCCTTAACCACTAGGCCAGACTGGCTCTCTTCTCTCACTTGCCAGCAGGATGCAGAGGAGAGTTGAACACTTGAGCCAGCGTGTTCCATATCCAGAGTGCAGTCACCAAGAAGGCTCTCCTGTTTGTTACTACTACCCTGCCACCAAAGGAAGTTCAATATGCATGAATGGCATGTGGCTCTCTTAAAAGCTGCACAGTTACATGGGAAAAGCTAACCTTTCAGAAAGGCAGAATCCATAGTTTTGCCTTCAAAATAAAATAAAGGGGAATCCAGAAGGATATGAAGTGTTGTGGATCTGCTTTTGAACCACATTTATTTATTTATTTATTTATTTATTTATTTATTGGTCATATTTCTTCACTGCCCATCTTGAACAAACAACACTGGGCAGTTTACAAATGAATTAAAACAATAAAAGAATTGAAATCATTAAAACCAATTCATTATAAAAATATAAATATACATAAAATTCTAAGATATAAAATATGAGATATACAATCCAAGATGGTAAGATCATGGTCTTGATACAATTCCCAGGGCCACATCAAGCTGCCAACCATCTCCATGACAGACTGTCCCTCTTCCCGCCCCAAGCAAGGTAGCACAGCCAAGTTTGACCCCCTTTTGGAAGGTCGGGAGAGGGGGGGCCTGCCTCACCTCTGGGGGTAACATGTTCCACAGGGCAGGGGCCACAGCAGAGAAGGCCCTCCTCCTGGACCCTGCCAATCAACAATCCCTCATGGACAGGGTCTGCAGCATGCCCTCTCTGCCTGACCGGGTTGGATGGGTTGATGCAATGGGGGTGAGGCAGTCCCTCATGTAACCTGGACCCATGCCATGTAGGGCTTTAAAGGTGATAACACCTTGAATTGGACCCAGAAGCAGACTGGCACCCAGTGAAGCTCGCACAGGAAAGGTGTTATATGAGCCATCTTTGTGGCTTCTAAAACTGCTTGCATGGCTGCATTCTGTAGCTTCCATATGTTCTTCAAAGGTAGCCCGATGTACAGAGTGTTGTAATAGTCTATGTGGGAGATGACCAGAGCATGAGTGACTGACTGGAGGGCCTCCCAATCCAGGAAGGGGTGGAGCTGGCGCACAACATGAAGTTGGGCAAAGGATTCCCTGGCCACGGCTGCCAACTGCTCTTCGAGCAGGAGCTGTGAGTCCAGGAGGACCCCCACATTCCACACAGGATCTGTCTGGGGCAGTGCAACCCCATCCAGAACCAAAGATGGTAAATTCCCAGATGCCAAGGAGTCCCCAACCCATAGCCACTCTGTCTTACCAGGGTTCACCCGAAGCCTGTTGTTCCCCATCTAGACCCCCGCAGCCTCCAGGCACCAAGAGAGGGTGGTCACAGCATCACTTTAGGTCACCCGGGATGGAGATATATAATTGAGTATCATCGACTTATGTCTTTATGTCTTTATTTATTTATTAAATTTCTCTGCCACCCATCTCATACAAAACGACTCTGGGCGGCTTACAAAGGACAATAATATAAAACCATATAAATACCAATACACATATAAAAAATAAAGTGTATAATATATAAAATTCAAGATGGGCAAAGATCTTATCCTGGCACCCTCAAAGGGCCAACCACCCCCATGAAGAGCTGTTGCCCCTCCCATCCCAGGCCAGGTGGCACAATCAAGTTTTTAATCCCTTTCAAAAGGCATATTGATGATACCTCATCCTGTGGTGATGGATGATGTCACCCAGTGGTTTCATGTAGATGTTAAAAAGGGGCGGAGAGAGTACTGAGCCCTGCAGCACCCCACAAAGGAGGGGCCGCGGGCTGGATCTCTTGTTCCCTATTAACACTGATTGGGATTGGCCCTGGAGGAAGGAGGTGAACCAGCACAAAACCACACCTCCCACCCCCAGCTCCCTGAGTCGCCCCCAAAGGATCCCATGGTCTATGGTATCGAAAGCCACTGATAGGTCAAGAAGAGCAAGGATGGATGCACTGCCCACATCCCATTCCTGCCAGAGATTATCCAAAAGTGCAACCAAGGCTGTTTCCATCCCATATCTGGGCCTGAAACCTGACTAAAAAAGGTCCAGATAATCTGTTTCATCCTCTGGAGCTGCAATACCACCACTATCCTCTGGATCCTCTGGAGCTGCAATACCACCACTATCTCAACTATCTTCCCTAAAAAGGGGAGGTGGGAAACTGGATAAAAAATGTCCAGCATGGTGGGATCCAGTGATGGTTTCTCGAGGAGGGGGTGCACCAGCACCTCTTTAAAGGCAGCTGGAAACACTCCCTCCCTCAAGGATGAATTCACCATCATCTGGATCCACCCACATGTCATCTCCAGAGCTGCCGTCATTAGCCAGGAGGGACAAGGATCTAATTGATGGGAGGTGGCATTTACAGTCCAGAGAACCCTGTCCACTTCCTTGGGCCCAATTACTGGAGGTGGGGGGGGGCAGTTGCGATCGCAAGGTACTTGGGGGAGGGTCTTTGGCTAGCAAGGCTCTGTGAAAGACTGGATGGATTTTTATGGATGCTGGCAGCTTTAAGTGATAAGCCACTGGATTTATCTGCTGTACCACAGTGAAAGGGCCCACAAACATAGAGTCCAACTTCTTGGAGGGCCTGGTAGAGGTCAAAAACTTGGTAGAGAGCCACACTTTGTCTCCTACCGCAATCGCTGGCCCCTCTTGTCTGTGAGCATCTGCAGCTCTTTTGTAAGTGCTCTTTGCCCTGTTCAGCTGCTCCTTTAACAACTCCTGTGTGGCTTGTTGCTCCAGAACCTGGAAGTGAACTGAGGGCCTCTGTCACTCACCAAGTGATTTATCATGCCTCTATACCTAAAAACATGGTCCATAAACAACTGTGCTGTGGCTTGCACAGATGGGAGGCCCTTGCAAGGAATAAAATGCACCACTTTAGTGAAAAGGTCCACCACCATTAGTTTGGAAGACAGCCCCTGGACCAGGGGTAAATCAGTGATGAAATCCATGGAGATTGTATCCCAAGGCCTACTGGGGGTGGGTAGGGGTTGCAAGAGTCCTGTGGGCTTCCCTGGGAGAGGCTTGGCTCATCTACAGGTATGACAAGAAGCCATGTAACCCTTTATGTCTGCAGTCATCTTAGGCCACCAGTAGTCTCTCAGAGCTCTATGGAGAGTTTTGAAAACACCTCCGTGGCCTGCTGTTTGATGGTCATGGCAAAGTCTCAGTACTTCTTCCCTCAATGAGGGGGGGATGTAAAATCGCCCGCTATGCCAGAGGATTCCTGCCTCCACATTAAATGGGGAGGCAGTGTCTTGCGGGTCCCTCTGGAGGTCATCCATTCTGGCCCTAGCATACGGGTCCTGTTGCTGCTGAGCTCTGACTCTTGTAAATAGGTCCTCTGCTTGTCTGCCTGCTGCTAAAATCTGTCTGGTTACCCCTCATAGACTGCTGAAAGTTGTGAGGTTGTAATATAGTAGCCTGTACTTCCTGGTGAGTAGCGGGGCTTGCCTGAATGGATCGAGACAGAGCATCTTCCAAACAGTTCTGCGCCCCGGGAACATAAGAAATAACAAAATTGAAAGGGGAGAAAACCTGGCTCCATCTGATTTGGCATGGGGTGAGGGATCTGGTGTTTTGTAGAAGCTGTAAATTCTTGTGATCGGTGCAAACTTTCACAGGAAAGGCTGCACCTTCTAGCCAGTGCCTCCACTCTTGAAATGCTGCTTTAACTGCCAGAAACTCCTTGTTAAAAACATCATAGTTTCTCTCTGCTGGTGAGAGCGTGCAGGAGAAAAATGCACAAGGGAGCAATGTATTCTCTGTTTTGTTAGTATATTGCAATAAAACAGCTGCGATAGCAAAATCTGAAGCATCTGAATGCATTATGAATCTCTTCGTGGGATCAGGGTGCTTTAAAAGCGGCTGGGATGCAAAGAGCCGCTTAAATTCTTGGAAGGCTCCCTCTCCCCCCAAATGAATTTTGATCCTTTCTTCAAAAGCTGTGTGAGGGGTTTAGCCCTGTCACTAAATTTATTTATGAATCTCCTGTAAAAATTGCAGAATCCTAGAAATTTTTGTACCTTTTTCACATTTTGAGGGGGTTGCCAAGAGAGAATTGCCTGGAACTTAGAAGGATCCATGGATATGCCTTCTGTTGATATTTTATATCCCAGGAAATGTAATTCAGTTAAATCAAAGGCACACTTCTCTAGCTTGGCGAACAGCTTGTTCTCTCTCACTCTTTGTAAGACATTACGTACATGGGTTACATGAGTTGTAGCATCCTCAGAGAATATTAATATGTCATCTAGATAAATGGCCAGATACATATCTAGTAAATCAGAGAACATTTGATTCATAAATCGGGAAAATATGGCTCCTGCATTAGACAAGCCAAAGGGCAAAACAAGGTACTCAAATTTACCAAACCTGGTATCGAAGACAGTCAGATATTCATGCCCCTCTTTCATCCAGATCAGATTGTACGCATTCCTGAGGTCCAACCTAGTAAAAATGCATGCTTTCTGTAAGCGTTCCAGCAGATCAGATATTAGGGGGAGTGGGTAATTTTCCTTGACTGTGACTTTATTGAGGGAACTGAAATCATGCACCACTCTCATGGGTGCCTCCTGGTTTGCCAGTGCCAATGGGTCAGGCTTCTTTGGTACGAAGAAGGTAGGAGCAGACGCTGGGGAAGTAGATGGTCGGATGAAACCCTTTTGGAGATTAGAATCCAAGTAATCCTTTAAGGTGGCTAGTTCCTTGGGGGACAAGGTATATTGTTTCCTTGCTGGAATCTTGGCTCCTGGTATCAACTCAATGGTGCAATCACAGTCCCTATGGGAGGGTAGTGCTGTGGCCTCTTGTTCACTGAAAATGTCTGTGAAATCTGCATACTTGGCTGGCAACTGGACACCCCCCCCCCCTGCTTCCATGACTCCATTGGTTGCTAGAGAGAGAAGAGTGTCTTGAATCTTGTGGTGCTGGCATTCCTTAGCTGGGAAGGAGATTGCTCCTGTAGTCCAGTTCAACAATCGGTTGTGGATCTTCAGCCAAGGTGTGCCCAGGACTATAGGCACATTAAGTGATGCCGTAAAATAAAGTTGGATCCACTCAGTGTGGTCTCCCATTGTTAGTTGCACCCTTTTGTTGGCTTGCTTGAGTTTCTGAATTTCCCGGCTGGCAGTGACCTCTCTGATCGGGTCGTCAAAGTGTGCTCGGAACCCTGCCAGAAAATTCTGGTAGTCGTTGAGAATTGGGTCATTGTTCTTCACCATGGGAATAGCCCATTTGGCTGCTGGGCCCTTTAGCAGACTTAAAATGAAGGTGACTCTGGTTCTATCTGTGGGAAACTCTGCCGGTCTGCTGTCGAAAAACATTGTGCACTGTGTGAGAAAGGTTCTCAACTGTCCTGCTTCTCCTCCAAACTTCTCTGGTAGACTGCCCTGGGATCTCAAGACTACTGGCGGAGCTGCTGCTGCTGCTGTTGCTGGCACCGGTTGTGGGTTAATTGGAGCTGGTTGTTGTAACTGCTGTAGCATGGCTGCTTGTAATGTGTTGATCTGGAGATCTACTTGTTGTTGTTGATGTTGTTGCAATGCTGCTGCCTGTTGTTGGATGGCTTGCCGAATTTCCTGGTTTTCCAAAGACATTTTCCCAAAAGTTCCTTCCTTTTTTTTTGTTCCTCCGTCTTTCAATGGGAGTAGTTGAGTTTGTTAGGATTGATGTCCTAACAGTCAGGAACCATGCTGAGACAAGGAATAGGTCTCTAGTGTTTTATTACTGCTACATTAGACAGAAAATCCTAACAATCCAAAGAAGCGTGGGAAAAACCCAGACAGATAAACCCCAAAGTCAAGGTGGGTCTGATCTGTGTCTCTTTGAATGGCTGCTTAACTCCTCAGTACTACCCATGCATTTTACCCCCTGGATAGGGGCCCCCTCCTGCTCACCATCAGTACTCATGACAGGACCCTGGGCAGTTCACAATAAAAACAATTTAAAATTTCTATAAAATAAAGTGATAAAATGCTTTATCATTCTTATAAAAATGTTGGCTTCTGCAGATGTCAGGATACTTTAGGTACCACCACTCCAGGACTGAATCTTCCTACCAAGAATCTTTTCCCATCAGAAGTAGGACACAACATTTTCTGCTGTGGCCCCCATCCTTTCTTATGATGTTTCAAAAAGTAGCCAAAATGGCCCTATTCCACCAAGATTTTAATCTCTTAGCTGATTGCAAGAGGTGTCTATCTTGAAAGGTATTTAGAGTTCAAGTATGGTTTTGTATTATTTTATATTGTTAATATGTCCAGACTCTTGATAAAACTGGAAACAAACATCTTGCTGAAGTTCTACCCTGAATGCTGTATTCGTTCTATCCCAATATACAGTAACCAGCAATTTTTAAGAAAGTGATCTTCATTCATTTTTCTTTCAAAAAGAAAATATTTGTCATACAATCTAATTACCACCCAGAATATATGATTTCCTCTGTTTGTGCATAAGTGTTTAAAAACATGTTGGGTTAATTTCATTATTATTTCAACATAGTGCCCAGACTAAGGTTGAGGGATAATTTTATTTTTTTAAAAATGCAAATATATCTGATTTTATACTTTTAAAATATTTATGTGAAATGAAACTCAATTATTCTACGGCATTCTATTCTATGGATTTAGAAAGTATGATCAGTATCAGTAGTCCCATCATGTTTTTAAGTCCTCACAGGTTCACTCAAATACCTAAACATGCTGTCAGTCCTATAAAGTAGACCAGACTAAGAAACCAAGCCCACATAGGTCAGGACTACTATTATTGTAACAGCAACAGTAACAGAATCTTGCATGTCTGAATGTGTTTCTTCCACCCCTCACTTTATCCTTGTGTGAACGAAGGAGGGGCCTTCCTGAGATGTTTTCTCAAGTTACTTTCTTGGAACGGGCACAAGCCTAGCTTACCTGACCGTTGCCTTGGCAGCAGCTCTTCCTCCTGTTCCTCAAGGCCATTCCCTCTTTCCTCTGCACATGCTAAGAAGAAACTGAGATTTTCAGACTCATCCATCCATAATCCATCATGTACTAGAGAGTAAATACATTTAACCCAGTTGTCCCAGCAAAGTGAAGAAAGAGAACACAAGAAACTGAAAATAAATTTAGTAGGATACCAGCAACAGACAAAGCAAAAGACTGTGATTTACCTGAGACAGTTGCAGGAAATATGGTTTGTCTCAAGCAAATTAATATTCATGAGTGGTATTCCCCAGTTTTCCCTGTACAGGCAGCAGAATGATTCCAGGAAGATTTATTGAACACACAATCATCTTCTCATATAGCTTGTGTGGTATGCTTTGCCTAGAAGTATACAACTTCTCCTTAAAATACATGAAACATTCTTTAACATGTCTTAGAATCCACAGATGCAAATTATATGGGAAGGAGTACAATTTTGAAAATTCTTTCCTTCACTGACTGATCATCTGATTAAGTATCTTATTTTCTGATCATGGACGTGTTAAAAATACTCACTTTAAGTATTAGAACATACTACTGACATATTTTATAGAATGGACTTTTGTGTGATGACACCATTGCCCACATCTTATCACTTGGGCACCATTGGTTTGCTGCAGTTGGTCACCTGGCCATGTATATGAATGTTCAAGTTCAGATTGCTGCAGAATTCAATATTTCCTTACAAGCTGGTCTATATTCTTCCACTAACATACGAATTAGAACAGAACTAATGGCTTGATATCACATTTTATTTCGATTGTATGTGTTCTATCAAAACTATTATTTTTCCCCATTCATCTAGTTAGAGCTGGCCTCAGAAGACTCGAAGTTAACCATTTCTTTCAGAAAACAAAGAATATCAGAAAATATGAACATGAGAATGGGGTGGTTCCTTTCCCACTAATTTTCATTAGCTTAATCATATGCTTTAAGAGTTCAGTTCAAAAGTGCTTTTGGTTGAGTTTTACAAAGCCCTTGAATAATACATTTATTTATTTATTTGTTTGTTTGTTTGTTTATTTATTTATTTATCAAATTTCTCATCACTGCCCATCTCCCCTGAAAAGGAGACCTTGGGCGGTTTACAATAAAATTGACATTAAAACCATAAACATATAAAAATACAAATACAAATAATCAATATAAATAGAAGATAATAATAGATATAAAATCCAAGTGGCAATAAGATCTACAGCACCAGCCACTCCCAGGAAGAACTATTCCCCAGCCCACCCCAGGCGAGGCAGCAGAGCCAGGTCTTGAAGTTCTTCCAGAAGGTCAGGAGTGAGGGGGACTGCCTCACCTCTGGGGGCAGAATGTTCCAGAGGGTGGGTACCACTGCAGAGAAGGCCTGCTTCCTGGACCCCGTCAAACAGAAGTCCCTTACCAACGGGGTCCGTAGCATGCCCCCTCTGCATGACTGGGTGGGACGGGTTGATGTCACAGGGATGAGACGGTCCCCCAGTTAGCCTGGAGCCATGCCATGTAGGGCTTTAATTCCTCCCCCACCTGCCAATTTCCTCTAAGGGTACCAGCAAAGGACATCATAGTCCTAAAACTGTCTCATCTGGAACAAAGTAAACATTTGTGGAAAATAGGAGGAGGAAGGATTATTTGGTATGTTCACTGCCTTGAGTTATTTATAAAAATAATAAAGGTGGGATAGAAAATAAGTAAATAAATAAATTTTAGACTTTAAATTTCCAAATTCTACATTCAAAGATCTTTGGCTCGCATTGTGCAATCCATCAGAACTTTCAAACTGATGATGATTGTATTTTTTTTCCCTTCAGTTTGTACCCAAAATCTCCATTCCTATTGCAATACCTCTTATCCAGGGATCCATTGTTATCTTTCTCAGATAAAACATTGCTGTAACTTTTTAATAGAAAAAGGAGGATTTTGAGTCCATTATTTTAGTCATTTGAATGTTGAAATGCTTTAATGTTTTTATTATGTCATTCCAAATATATAAATAATTAATATCAAGTCCACCTACATTTGTCTTTTTATTTATTTATTTGTCAAATTTGTCACCGCCCATCTCCTCCCATCGGAGGGACTATAAAACAAGTTTTATAGACTTGTTACTTGTTTAAGTACTTCTTTACCAAATACAAAATTTTAGAGACTGCAATGACATAAGAATGAAAATATCCAGATGAGAAATACGTAAGTTGAATAAACTTCCAAGAACTCTGAGAGAAATAAATTCAGTTCTAAATTCTGCTTCAATTTAACTTTAAAAACTGCTTCAATAAAGTTCAGATTGTTCAAGATAATATTACGACAGGCCAAATTTATCCCTCCTACCAAATATTCCCAAATCAAGATTAATCCAAGATTTTAATGTGGAGGGGGATTTAAACTCTTATGACCAAATATTCTCTATGTATAACTTGCAGCATTAAATACAAGTACTGAAATTGATTCCCAAAGAAAGACACCGATACTAATACATTTCTTACCCTAACCTCTCACCAAAGGCAAAATAAATGCTTAATGATAAGCATTAAAATATGGAAAATTAAATCCACTTTTCCCAAGTGATAGTTTTAATTTATTCACTGAAAATCTTGAGCAATTACTATGCCAAGAAAAAATTACTTAACAGCTTATAATGTAATGAATTTTTTAAAGCTCCTTTCTCCCTGGTACTTTATCAAGTCTGTTTATCTCTATCTATCTATCTATCTATCTATCTATCTATCTATCTATCTATCTATCTGATTTATATCCTGTCTTTACTCTGAGCTAACAACCCTATGAATTAGATTGAGAAAATACAGTGATTGGCCCCAAATCACTCCTTGAGCTTCCATGGCTGAGAATGCACCCGAACCTGGGTTTTTCTATTTGTCCTCCTACATCACATTGGCCCTTGTCAGATAAATAACCAACTACTGAATTCTTATGAACCCTTCAATTTGTAGGGAGAATACAGAATCTTCTATGTGTGAACAACATATCCACCATATTTATATATAGAGATATTTGTTTAACCAGCTTTGGGCACAGAGACATCTAAGAGTCATTGCTGTGTCAATTACATACCTGTCAAATAATAATAATAGTAATAGTAATAGTAATCAGAAGTATGATCAAAATTGGGAAACCAGGCTTTCTTATGCTAAGAAAGCAAAAAATCTCATTTACTTCTAAACTAGGTAGAAACAAAACATCCTGGAAGATGGCAAAGGCAAATCACTTCTTCCTGTTGCCAAGATACCAGTAAGGGTATATAGTTCAATCTGAGGGAGACTTTTCATTGTTATTATTTCTAAACTAAATAAATAATTAAATGTAATTTATTTCCTTGAAATCAAACCAGTTACAAATGGGGGCTTGGTCTTTCAGGCAATTATCTGATACAATATCAACCATATAAGTTGACATTATATCCTTCTGAACGGGTTTCTTGTTATAGTAGATGATGGGGGAAAACATCTCAGAATGTCCTTAGAAAATGAGCCCAAGAATCCAAGTCATATGAGAGAGCAAGAAGTTGAACGTAATTCAGGATTAATCAAATTGCTTCTTATAACTATAGTATGTTGGGACTTTGAGAAAGCATGTCAATGTGAACAATGTTGGACAGAATTAGATACATATATGAAGTAAGGTAACCTATGGAACTTACTTATTTCCCACTTTTGTCAATCAATCAATCAATCAATCAATCAGTCAACCAACCAATCAATTTTATTTACAGCCAAAAAGCCCAGAAGACCTACTGTACTTTTGTCTCTTCCACATCTTTATACTATGCTGCTATATTTCTGTATTAATATACATTTTAAAACAAAACACATAAATACATATTCATTTATTTATATCTTAAATAATACCTATATAATCAGTTGAGATAGATAGATGATAGATATTTTATATCAACTTACATGCCACCTTCATCATGAACTGATTGACAGAATGGATCACAATGCTTAGAAATTTGTCAAATCCAGTAGATAGCTAAATTTAGTCCAAGAGGTATGAAGGCAAGATATTTCATGGAGGAATTCTCAAACACCAAAATATTAAAACAGTCCTAGGTAAGGCCAGTTTTGCTGTGATGTAAAGCATGGAAGTACATACACACACATGCACACCCCATAACATATTTATACCAGCATCATTGTTCATATCAGTGTAAATGTTCTGCCTCAAAGATCCTCTAGATGCTTTTGGGACTGGACAGTTTTTGCTACTGCTCTTGAAATATAACAATTAAAGACCATTCCACTTATTCAGAAAACTACCTATGCAGAAAACTGTTTATCAAGTGTTCAGGTGAAGCATGCTACAATAAAAGTTCATTTCTGAATAGCAGCCTAAACATCTCTTCTGGTCCTTCTTGTCAATAATACTGCTGTGAAGGCTTGTGAATAGAACAGAGAACTGGATCAAATCTACCACCAGTCTAATTTATGGAACATATTGTATTTGGCAAGGCAAATATCACTGAAAATGACACTTCCATATCCACCGTCACATGTCGGAATTGTCACAGATGTGATTATTTTTTTTTAAATATTTTTTTTTGTAAGCTGCCTTGGGAACAATCCAGAGTGGAAAAGGGCATATAATTAAGCTAAAATAAATTAAACCAAGCCAATGCTTGGAAACATCAAAGGCAATCTAAAAAGACTCCAGCAGTATGAGCTTATATTGCTCAAAGAAGCAGTTACTGACAGACCGTCCTGGCAAAACAATGTTCTTCAGGTCACCGGAGTTGGAAGTGGCAGAATGACTGAAACAACAACAACATGGACTACATTGTTTTGTGCAATCTGGTTCTCCTCAGGCTTCTGCTAACCCTAACCCATTCTGATCCAGCCACTCCAGATCTGTTCTGGAGGATCTCCCAACACTCTAGACAAATTTTTGAGAGTACACAGAAAGCAGAGGACAGAAGAGAAGAGGAATTCGTAATATTGGTAGACACTATTCCATCTATTGGATATGCCATTGGACACAGCCCTTTATGATTTCTACAGAAGTCCTCATGTTATGAAGTTCCTCATCTGCTTTCAAACCATTTATTGTCATTGATTTTAAAAGAATAACTCTTAGTATTTATTAAAGACCATAGAGTTCTAAAATAAGAATGTACAGTCTTATTTGGGTTGAAGACATCAGTACAAAAAGTGGCTGGATCAGAATGAAAAAGTAGGTGGTGCTAGGGCAGCCATAAATATGACATAGTTTAAAGGCAGTTCTGATTAAAGTAATTAATTTGCATGAACACGATTACTCCCCATGTATTTTAAAAAATCCTTCTTCTTTTACCTCATATACTTATGATATTTAACCTCATGCAGGCAGATGACCTCACCCAACACTTCATGTAGATGTTAGGAGTGGAACAGAGTTGAGAGAAGAACCCTGAGACCCAGGGCTGGATCTCCCCCGCCACCACCACCAGTATAATCTGAAACCAGTCCTGATGGAAGGAGGACTATCACCACAACCCTATACCCACAACTCCTAACTTTTAAGTTGGTTCAGAAAGATAACATGATTGACAATATCAAAGGCCACTGAAATATCAAAAAAGGCCAGGATGGATACTTATCCTGGCCCCTTCATCAGTATTCACAAGCACAATCAATGCCATCTCAGGACTACGTCCAGCACTAAAACCTAAATGAAAGGGTTCCAGATAATCTGTTTCCTTCAGGACTCTCTGAAACTGCAGCCAGACTGTAATGGTATGTGGGAAAGACCTTGGGAGAATGGGCCAAGAAACACTGCCTAGGTAACCATCAGATAAGAGACAGCATAGCCTGCAGCTGGATAGTGGGAGGGACAAGAAACTCAGTATGGACCCTCCCTAGTTTCTCGGGCTGTAAAGGAGACAGGGGGAGAATTGTATTTTCAGACTTGCAAGATTCTGTTAATGTAGCTTTACAATAAAGTAAAATTAGCTCATCTGGTTGTGTTTCCTGTCTGGTCTATCTAGTAAGGCTGACACAGACTTCCTTCTCTACAACATTTCCCAAGAAAGGAAGACTGGAGACAGGCTGGAAATCATCCAATGCTGTTGGATCCAATGATGTTTTCAGGAGGAGGGGAAGGATAACTGCTACCTTCAGGGCAGGCGGAGCAACCCCTTCTCCCTCAAAGGATGAATTCACCACTGCATGGACCCAAACACATGTTGTGCCCCAGGAGTCCTTAATCAACAGGGAAGGACATGGATTGAATAAGCAGGTGGCTGCTTTCACAGCCCTAAGAACCCTGTCCACTTCCTCAAGATGTAGAGGCTCAAATTCCTCCCAGATGATCAAGCCAAAACATACTTCAGTCAACTCAGAAGCACCTGCACATCACAGAGCAGATCCAAGCAATCTTATTCAACTTATGTCTAGAATAATCTTCACAATGGCCCTGCACTTGACCCTTCCTTCCCTAGGAGAGATAAATCACTCTCAACAGGATCACCAGCTGGCATCTGGGGATGCAATGACAGCAGAAAAATAATTATGTTTTGCTGCTCTTATTACCATAATGCAGCCCTCGATTAAACGTTAAGCAAAATGAGCATGTGCTGAGGGAACCAAGGGAAGAAAGGCACTACAGAGTTGGTTTCCCATAGCTATCATGCCCTTAACTCTTTCACAGCCACACTCAATTTTAGCCAATTTTTTTTGTAATTGTCTTTATCTGCTGTGTTTGAATTTAATTTGTTTTGTTCTTTTCTTTGTTTTTTTTAAGTTTTTCTTTGGCATGAGAGCAACTAAAATTTAAAAGTTTAGTTTGAAGGTGGTATCATATACCACATTTGTTTCCATCTCATAGTGTGAGATTTCACTTCCATTGGGGTCACCATTGTTGGGCTGTGCTTAGGGCATCAGTTGGCCTTAACTCTGGCCTACCACAATGTAGTCCTTAATATAGGCTGTTACATGTGCTTGGTTGAATTTGCATTTCTTTTTTCTCCAGTGGTGCTCTAGGCATCTCTTTTGCTGCTTCATGTCCCACAGGATCCATGAATGGTGGAATCCAGTCCAAAGCTGTTGTCACGCCCTCATTCCAAGTGGCAATTAAGGCCTTGGTCAACCATGTATCAGAATCTCCACTTTAACTGACAACCTTCCCTTTAAAAAATGTATTAATTAAGCCAAACAGAATTTAAAAAAAAATAGAAAAAGAAAGGTAAAGAAAGAACAGAACAACGATTATACACCCTTATACATAAGAGCAGAACAACCACAGTTACCTTATTTATGTATATATGCATATATAAATATAAAGGAAGTTTCAGTAAAAGATGAACATTTTCTTTATTATATTCCATATAATCTACTCATACAATCAGGAATTAATTAAGAACTCAAAAGTAATATCATTTTTTTTAAAAAAAAATCCTTATTATTATGCCATCTAGGCCCAGGAGTTTATGTAGGTTTATGCTGCTGTACAGATTTTTCCTGCAGAAGTAAAATGTTGTAAAATTCTGATGTAATGGATCTTCACTGAACAGATTGCTGATTTAATGGGCTAAATTTGAGTTTGTCTTCACCTATCCCTGTTTAAGAGATGCTCACTGTCCTAACAGCCAGGAACCACGCTGAGACAAGGAATAGGTCTCTAGTGCTTTATTACTGCTACATTAGACAGAAAATCCTAACAAACTGAAGAAGCGTGGGAAAAACCCAGACAGATAAACCCCAACGGTTAAGGCAGGTCTGATCTGTGTCTCTTTGAATGGCTGCTTAACTCCTCAGTACTATGCATGCATTTTCCCCCCTGGATAGAGGCCCCCTCCTGCTCACATCAGTACTCATGACACTGACTGTCTTTATGGATATAGTCTGTTAAATCCAAACTTACTCCAGGCAGCTAACTTCATTGTCAAGGCAGCTTGTGTAACAAATGCTGGGTGCCACAAAGAAATCAGTTTTTGTTGCTGTAACAATTGGCCTTTGCCTGCTTTCAGACTTCCAGGAAAGAGTGTTTGACTGTCAAAGAGAATGGCAGCACAGTTAGGTTGCTGCCAAAACCCGTTAAATCAGTATGTAATGAGTGTCTGTATGTGGTGATTGTGGCATAGCATGAGCAAAAGATTCAAGCTGAGCTCTTTCTTGTCAAAGGTCCCCTTTCAAAACTGCTTTGTTTTCAACTGTTTTCCCTCCTGCATGAGACCTTCTTATGGCAAATTATTCTGCCTTTTCTGTCAGCATGCAAGTGTTCACAAGGAGCCAAATATTGGTGGAAAAAATGATGCAAAACTGCTGTTAAGTAGCTGGACTGGTATTTCCCATCTTGGTTTAGCTTTGTGGAACTGACAGACCTGTTGAAAGATAACCCCAAATGTACCACGCCATAATTAAGGGGATGTTATGCAAGGCTGAAATGGATTGCAGTAGAATTCTAATTATATACTCCTGAAAAATATCAACACAATACAGCTAGATTAGGAGCATGTCCTGATTACCATGACAACTCAGAAATGTTTCATGCCCTGGTTCATAATTAAGGCATTATGGGGAGCTTCTAGGTGTATACGTGTGCATGTTTGTGTATTTACTAGTTTCATTAGATAACTAAAGCTAACTGGCTACAGGCTCTCATAATGTCCCTATGATTCTTGATTGCCTGGATTCATGCTGTGAAGGAAAACACACACACACATAGACACATTTACAATTTTGCTGAAGAGCCACATATTAAGGCTTTGTCCTAGAACAGGAACTGGCCACCATGGTGGGATAGTGGTTCTAAGGCAGATTTTCCACATCCCAGAAGCCCGCTTTGACCTTGAAAATCCTAGAGCGTGAACATTCATTGCAACAGAAATGACAAAGGAAAATAGTGCATGTTTGATTTGTTCTGGTTAAGGTCTCTTGTTTGTTTCTTGAACCTTAAGATTTCTGTCTCAGTACTGATGATAAACACACTGTGTTTCTATAAACACTGATTAAAATTTAAAAGAGCCCTTTCCGCCATGATTGTTGCATCCTTGTCTTCTGTTCACAATCAGTCAGCATTAGGCTCAGAAACGTTCTTACTGAAATGTCTGCAACTGTTGAAGCATAAGATGTGACATCTATGGGGGATTTTTTTTTTTTTTTTTAAATTATCTGATGAGACATTGTGGTGACAGTTTTGGCCAAATGCCATTGTACTGACTGGCATTTCAGAAATACACATAATTATACTTTATAGAACTTCACGGGCTGATGGGAACATCTATCAATTAAAAGCTAATTTTGTAGCATTCTAGAAAAGGGTTAACGGGTTCAGTTTAGCTGTAACAGGGAGAAGAGTTACAAGGGATTTTTATCCGCTGGAGCCTGTATCCAGTATATTTGAGCTTTCCATTTGTGCCTATAAATGGCAACTGTAGTTTCACATATGCTCTTGTACTGTATATACGTAGTATATTCTTAGAAAAACATTGCTGAACAATTGTGGTTAACAGGACTAGGAAGAAGAGGGCCAATTCCAGAGTGCAATTAAAGCTTAGCTGATGAGCTTGCCAAATACAGTATATAATCATTCCAAGGTGCAGCACAAACATCTGTTATGAAAAGTAACTGAGTTCAGAACATCTTGATCTAACCATCCAAACTTCCTGTAGCTCACCCATCTGAAGGAGTGCATTCAGAACAGCCATCCATTCCCAAGCCTTTTACAGAATTACACTGTCAGCAATTCCAGGATCCCCTATTGTTGCATAATTAACATCAGAAGAGGTTAATTACAAGACCCAATAAAGATTCATTACAACCAGGCAGAGAGTAAAACTGATTTCAGCTGTTTAATTATTCTGCAAAATATAATTACGCACTCCACATAGTTGTCACTATATAAAGGGGTTAGACAAAGTTTTGAAATCCCTGTTTAAAAGCACAATAAAACTCCACACTATTTTAGATACGTGTTTTAAAACAACAACAACTACAACAACTTCCCTCTAGAGTCTAGATCCAAGGAACAGAACATTAAAAGCAAGGGAGGAAGGAATGGACAATGAATCTTTATTTATTATTTTTAATGGCAAAATCCACTTGCTTTAAAATACGAAGGAGCTTAAATATTGGATCTGTTTGAGGGCTGTGCAGTGCTTTGGATTCACTGCCAAAAAGGGGAAGCTGTAAAGGGCAGTGACACTGGATTGTGAAATGAAACAGCTGCTTCTTCAAAGAGTTGAAGATAGGTGCTACATTTGCACTCCTGAACACACTAAAACATTTGTTACAAATGTTTTCCAAAGCACTATATGTCCTTAATCTGTATTCAAGAGTGTCAGGACAGTTCTTAGGGGAATATTCCAGAACAGCTTCACCAGCCTGTACTGAGATAATGCCATTCAAAGGCCCATAGCATGAATTAATAAAATTATTAATATTATTATTAGTCTTTATTTTGTATAACTCAAGACAGTGTACAAAACTTTCCTGCCACCTATTTTTCCCACAGTGATAATCCTGGGAGATGGGTTGGGCTGAGAGAAATAGTTGTGTGATTCATGACGAATTTATGTTAATACAATATGTATTCTCATAGTATTTCATTGTAATTTTAAAAATCCCAAGAAAACAGTAATATCTTTGTGTGTGTGCCTGTGTGTGTTTATTTTGAGGATTTAGGTTTTTTTCTATGCAATTTATAGACTGTCCAAATTCCACATATTCCAATATGAGTATCCATATCCTAGGAAACCTCCCTTATATACACTATATTTAAAGACAAATTTGCTTTAATACATGTTTTTTAATCAATGGCATCTGGAGCAATGGTCACTGGCTTCAAAATGGTGCGCCAACCAAACAATCAAAGCCCCACCCTTTTTTAATATGTACCAGATGTAAAAAGAGGTGGTGCTTTGGTGATAGCTGCCATTTTGAAGCCAGTGACCCTCACTATGGATACCCCTGTTTTTAACACAAGTTCTGTGGGGTTCTGCAGCGCTTGGTACTCTCTCCGCTCCTTTTTAACATCTACATGAAACCACTGGGTGAGATCATCCGTTACCATGGGGTTAGGTATCACCAATATGTGGATGATACCCAATTATACATCTCCATCCCAGGTGAAGTAAGTGATGCTGTGACCACTCTCTCTGAGTGTCTGGGGACTGTGGGGGCCTGGATGGGGAACAAAAGACTTCAGCTGAACCTGGTAAGATACAGTGGCTGTGGATTAATGGCTCCTTAGTTTCTGGGAAATTGCCATCTTTAATTCTGGATGGGGTCGCACTGCCCCAGACAGATCTGGTGTGTAACTTGGGGGTCCTCCTGGACTCATGACTCCTGCTCAAAGAGCAGGTGGCAGTCATGGCCAGGAGGGCCTTTGAGCAACTCCGTGTTATATGCCAGTTATGCCCTTTACTGGAACAAGAGGCCCTTCGAACAGTCACTCATGCCCTGTTTATCTCCCACATAGACTACTGTAATGTGCTATACATGGGGCTACCCTTGAAGAGTATCCGGAAGGTACAGCTGGTCTGGAACACAGCTGCACAGGCAATTCTAGATGCTCCAAG
The DNA here is from genome assembly GCF_035149785.1 of Candoia aspera. Taxonomy (NCBI): domain Eukaryota; kingdom Metazoa; phylum Chordata; class Lepidosauria; order Squamata; family Candoiidae; genus Candoia; species Candoia aspera. The sequence goes on from NC_086153.1 coordinate 180,559,520, forward strand.
GGTGGCACATGTAACACCTTTAGCGAACCAGCTGCACTGGGTGCCAGTTTGCTTCTGGGTCCAATTCAAGGTGTTGGTTATGACCTTTAAAGCCCTACATGGCATGGGGCCAGGCTACCTGAGACATCATCTCATCCCCTTTACATTGACCCATCCCACCTGGGCATGCAGGGAGGGCATGCTACGGATCCCATCTGCTAGAGAGTTCCACAAAATTTAACAAAACACCAACAGGATTAGACTCTTCTTTGCCATGGTTTCTAAAACAGATACCCTATAGGAGGTCATTCAGATGGTCTCCAGCAACCTAAATATTCCTTCTACCTTCATGCATATTTTATTGTATTTTCTCTCTGTCTACCTTGGTACTTATCATCGTAATGTGCCTTATAATGAATTTTGACTAGTACTCTGGATGTGGGATAGGAAGGCGGATGGTAAAAAGGCCGTTGCACAATAAATTTTCTCAAAGCTGCTCAAAGAGGGTGGCATAAATTAGTTTAAGTAGGAAAATGGCAGGTTCACTGCTGAGTAATCCAGAGCATCAGCGAATCACTCATGGAACTGTCATTTGTGTTTCTGAGCAATTATTTTGGCTCTTTGCATATTCTTTAAACAAGTCACTCAGAAGGCTTATAAAGCTTATACTAATGATGAGTTAGCAATGTTGCATAAGCACCGGAAGGCTAGGATATACTTTTTTTATATAAATAAGTAGACACATGTCAACTTTCATCTGAATTTAAACATTCCCAAGATGCCAACAGACACCTTTTATATGACATTCAAGAGAGCTCATCTAGGCTCAGGAAGTGTGCAAGAGTAACTGAATTCTCTTGTGAATACTATTTTCCTGATACAGTTTGGAGTGGTATAACTAGCTGTTGAATGGGGGTGGGGTGGGGAGGGAGCAACTGATATAAATAAAATATGCCCAAATATTAATCCTCTCTCTAAATTCTGACATTATCCTTCTAACTAGCCCCAGTAGACAGCATGGGCATCTTCTAGGCATTATGATGTCATTGTGCAAATGATACAACTTAGGTATTTCTGTCAGACATAATGAGGTCTTATATCATTGCATCATTTGCTCAATGACACTGTGGCTTGCTACAGCTCCTGGGCCGTAGGACCACACTTTAAGAAATACTGATCTATATTAAGCAACCATGATATTAGTCAGATAAAAGCAAAATCAATACAGTTAGTATGTGTGTACAGACAGCCCAATTCTTCAGGACTCTTTCTATCTCTCTGTCTCTCTCTGTCTCTCTCACACACACACACATTCATCGTTTCATCTCCAGATGGGAAGCTATGTACCAGTAGTGTGTAGGTACTATTCTTGCCTCTAGAAGGATCATAGAGTTCAAAATCCAGCCCTTGCATAGTGTGACCACAGATAACAAAGAAGGTCTGCCTGCTGTAAGTAGGCAGGGAATTGTCTTCTTTATAGCTTCCCCTTTGGAAATCGAAAATCAGATAAAGGCTGCTCCACATATATCAAGACAGGGTATCTGTTTCATCCGTTCACATTAGGTTTTGGTTTTGAAGGGCCCATTAAGTGGCAATATAACTTCATTTGCTCATAGGAAGAAAGGCTGCACATTAAATGGTTTGGAACGATAGGATGAGATAGCCTGATTATTCAGCACACAACTTCACTTTGGAGACACAAAGGCCCCCATTGTGTACAGCGACTTAATTAATATTCCCATTAAAAAAGAAAGAGGCACATGGCCTGGATACTTAATGTACTGGAAAGAGGTATAAGACCTTCTGACACTTTATGTATTACAGAGAGGTGACACGGTACAGTTTTGGTCTGTGAGACAGCAGCCACATAAGATACAAAGTGAGTTGTTCCCCCACCCCATCTCCAAATTTTAGAAGCTGTAGTTGCTGGATGGCAATTAATCCCTAAATTGGATCCTGAAGGAAGTCATTTCAGAGATTTAGTTCATCAAAGGCCTCTGTTCAGGGCATGTGCTGAGCAGTTAAACTATGTACCTTATTAACAGACAGTTGGAAGAACAGCTAATCCCTAATGAAAATAATTGGAAAGAAGAGCTGCGTATAGAGATGCTGGATGAATATTTGTAATTTTCTGTTTCTGACGTAAGAAAAACCCTAATTCATTATTTGATGCTATGGAAAAGTACCTGCAAAATGCAGTAAGTTTGAGTATGTTGAACTATACAGACAAATCAAATTCAGAGAATGGATGTATAAACTCTTACACAGTTTAAGGATATAATACTACAAAGTATATACTGTGTGTGTGTGTGTATGTGTGTGTGAATTGGAACAATTATCCATATGCTGTGTTATGTAACATTTGTGTCTTGTTCTTCAAGTGCTCACACACCATTCAGAATGACTGAATCATATAAGAGACGACAATTCTGGAGAAGAAAGAAAAGGTTATAACACATGGATGCAGCAGTTAAAATAAGGCATTTCTGTCTCTTGTAGAACAAACATCTTCCTGAATAAATTCTCTAAACAAGGAAGGAAGACTGAAAAAGGTGCCAGCCTAACCTCTTGGGGTGGAGACTTTCTGGCAGGAAAATCCCTTTCTATCTTTTCCAAACACAAGCATGTGTTTCTAGCATATAGAAAGGTGAGTGTGCCTATGGAGATAAAAATACAGATGTTGGTAAATGCCTCATTTAATATGAAGGCATTTTTGAACATGTTTCTGTTTTCTTTCTGTTTTCTTTTCTTTTCTTTTCTCTTTTCACCTCATCGGGAAGTTGGCCTCTCCGTAAACCTCTTCAGCTAAAGAAGTCCAGCAGATTAACTGCTTTCAGTAAAGTGTCTTGGCTGCTGGAGGAGGAACTAAAACCCAATTTATCCAGTAATTGCTCCGTTCATGAAAACTAGTATCAAAGCTTCAGTACATTTCACTGCTGTCTCCTGGGATGGCTCATATCTTATTCTTATGCTGATGCAGCTTAAAAGAGAAGGGACTACATTATATTTGCTCTTGCAGTTACAAGGTTTCTTATTCCATTGTGCACATTCCTCTGAACTAAGATTAGCTTAACTGAGCTACCTTTGAAAAACTAGCCTACCCATCAGACGCATCAGGCCCTAATGCATTTGGTAGCCACGCAAAATCAATGAGCAGCACCATTTTCTGCTTCCTGCGATGATCAATAGGATTCGCATAATGGGTGGAAACTTTTTTAATCATGACAGCCCAGCATCTAGTGGGCATAAATCTTCCTTCCATTATAACCTCTCCCATTTCCCACGAGTGTGAATGTGGCGATATTGAATAATATTTATCTGGCAGATACATTATGGAAAGTGATACAATTAGAGCTTCACACTTCAGTAATGATAGGTTTAATCCCAGAGGCCTGTTCCTAGACAATGCTTTGGCTTCCATATTTCCATTAAAAAAAGGGGGGGGGCAGAAGAAGAGAAGGTGAGGTAGTTCAGTGATTTAGGAGGAAACTCTGATGGACCTGGAATGAAAACCACTTGTGAAAATTCTTCAAGCGGAAACATCAGGAGGCTATAAGAAAGGGTCAGCAAATTACCTTTCAACTAATTCACCTTCCATGTCAATCAACAGGTAAGGGGAGAAAGTTCTGTGGTACATTTGAATGGCTAATTCAGAAAGATGCCAAACTAGGGGTCATACTGCTCACTTGAAAATACTTTAATTAAAGACATTGTGCAATAACTTTAGTGTGCCCTAGAAAGAGCTACACAATTGGTTCACAATGTGAACATCAGGCCCTTCTAATGTAATAGCTGTTGAATTTATATCAGCCTGTTCCCATTAGCAGTAGAATGCTTGGAACATATAAAAAACTTTACCAAGTGCTGAAATAATAATGATTGGTGTCAAGGATGCATTCTTGGACAGATATTTCAAAAGAAGGAGCCATTACTGAGAATAACATCTCCTTAGATATTGTGGGGCTAACTTCAGAAGAAAGATGAACTTTTATGAAGGACCTCCAAACAAGGCCGCAAAATTTTGGTAGGTGCCTCAGGTAGCAAAAGGACTGTCATATACACTACTTTTCCGAGTTTGTCTATTTTGATTATTGGTTTTATTTTATAAAATTGTTATTGTTTTTCTTTTATGTTGTGACCTGCCAAAAGCCTGTGTATGATTGTGGCAGGGTATAAATGTGATGTGAATAAATAAAAAATAAATATATAAATAAATATTTAGGAAATTAATCTTGCACGTTGTGAAGTGGCCAGCTTGGAAATTAGCTAAGAGGAATGGTGGCTATTCCAGACTTTTTATAGTAAGTCTCAGTTAGCAACCTAGCAACCACATTTTGAACTGACTTAAAGTTATGAAAGTGTCTTGATTGTGCTTATAGATGTCAACAGATAGTCAGATTTAACCAGCTACATGGCCCTGTGAGATCACTTCATTTGCTGCCTGTCTCAGGGGTGTTGCGGAAACACTCCCATGTGTTACATACAGCCATGAAGGGAGCTGAATTTTTATCCAATCCATTTTTTTTAAAAAGACCATTTTTAAAAAATAGTTAATTTCTAACCATAAAACCCAGAAGATTATATTAGACACATTTCTAGATTTATAGCAACACAATTTCAGATGCACGGGCAATGAAATCATGTGGATCTACATCTTTTTAAAATTCTCAGGGATATTAGTCTCCTTAAAAGCAGTATCTCTGGCCAACCTTTATTCATTCAGAACAAAGCAAACAGTTATTCATAACATTTAAATGCTTTATTTTGAAACTGGTGAATTGTAATGACTTGTAATGACTCTTCACTTTTCCCTTTTTCCTACTGCCCTCTTAATTGGATGAGGAAGAGAGTACCAGCCAAATCTAATGTGGAAAAAAACTTCAGTTGAGTAAGGAACACTGTGAAATTACAGAATCGATTAGGCACTAAACTCTGGTGGAAAGTATTTAACAGTTGTAGGGAATCTTACCATTTTTGTCAAGTCTTGCAATAAAAACTACAATATCTCCAGAGAACTTGACCTTGCTCAGTAAATGTTTAACTAACAAGGCCATAACTTCATCATCTCCTGGTTTACTCACAACTCTGGATACTCTGTTTAATCCATGACTTAGAAAAACAGTCTGAATAAGCTGAGATGAACAACATTATGGACTGGCCTACACTTGAAGCAAGAAATCCACCTGTGCTTCTTGAATAATATAAAATGTTACTAAAAATCTGATTAGTTAATGCATATTCCAGTGTGATCTGTGCTTGAGGGGAAGGAAATTCAAAACGCCTCAGTTTCTTTCCCCTGGTGGCTGAATCCTTTTCATCATCTTTAGTCAGTGAGGCCCTTTCCTCATCAGCTTACATCTGTTCAGCTTTCCATCAATTCCACTTCTGGCTCTTTTATTTTCTCCTCACTGGCATTAGACAATTCTTTAATCTCCCACTTATATCACATGCCCAAGCATATCATCCCATGTCAATGAACCTTCTCCGTTGGCTCAGGAATAAAGTTTCTACTAAAGGCATATTCTTTGTGCCTAATGTTGTGGATACCTTTACTCCCAGAGATTAGCAGTGGCAAATGGTTATGGGAGTTGTATTCCAAAACATTGGGGGGGGGGGGGCAGCTGGTGGCTCAACCCTGCTGTCAGAAATGTTCCTGGTGAGCTTTGCATAAGTAGTTTCTTTTCCATGACTGATGTTGAGTGTGCTAGACTTCATTGTCTTTTATTCTCTATTTTATATTGCTCATATATCTTGTCCTTTTTAAGGTGCTTATGAAATAATAAATATGATGGAAGTATGTGATAGCCAAACAATTATAATTTCCACATTGTCTCTGAAGCTCTGATGCCCAAACCTTCTTAACCTCAGAAGTAGAGTTATATTAGACACTGAGACCAGAGAATTCCCTTTTCTTCAATGCTTTTAGCACAACTTTTAAGAAGCACATCAGATAAACATCAGGGGAAACAGAAAGCTTTAAAACCTCATAAATCATACCATTAAGTTCTAATACTGCAGAAAAGGGAGAGGGAGAAGAAGAGGAAGAAGAGGAGGAGGAGGAGGAGGTGGAGGAGGAGGAGGAAGAGGAGGCAGCTTTTCCTTCTCCCCCCCACCCTTCTGTGAGCATTTCTCTGAACTGGCCATTTAGCATGAGGTAATATATACAAGATGATGAACACAACACTATAGAACAAGAGCTCACTATTCACAGTCCTAAGACTACAGCCAAACCTTGGGTGTGGTACCAAATGTATCAATGGATTAGACATTTTAATCTGATAGAGTAAATTATCTGGGGAGTAATTGTAGTATCAGTAAATGCAAATTCAAATTAAACTCAGTCAAATGTAATTTTGTTCTGCTTTCTCCTAGTCCTTTGTCCTGGCCCCTGCCCACTTTGTGTTATGCTATCCAGAGACCAAATGTCCCCTTAATAGAGAGCCATGAAGGATAGGAGGTGTGTTGCTTGCAGCATTTGTAACTCTAGGGCTTATGTTTACCATCATAGCATAGTTGCTTCAGGACATGAGCAATTGAAGCTTTTGTTTCTGAGGAGTTGAGGTTGTACTTGGTTCAAGATGGACCTGTGATGGACACCTGAACAGTGTCACTCTTGTCAGCTTTGAGTGAGATCCATATTTGTCTAGGTCAAGTGTTAATGGAGTATCTCAAGCTTTGGGAGTTTTGACATGTGGAGAGTATTCCCTTAATAAATCACCAAGTTAGGATTATAATAATATATAATAAACAAGGCATTCACTGACCTGGGGTCAGGTGGCAAATGACTTTGGCACATAATCCTTTCTATGTTTGCAGTCTCTTGGTTTCTAAAGGCCTAGACATACAGTAGTTTACAGTCAGGTAGCAGTTGGCTGCTTGCAGGTGTAATTTTCAGTATTTCTCATCTTCCAGCTGAGAAATGCCAGTTTCCAATGTTTTTGTGTTAAGAAGAACAGACTATTAAAAACAAGAGCAAACAAACAACATCCAAAATAAGACAAATCACTCTTGGGGAGTAGGGGGGAAAGGTGCTAGCTCAGCTGTGCAAGTTTTCTATTGCCAGCATTTTGTTTTTCAGTGCCAAGGAGTGACACAGAACTGGTTCCATCCTTTGTCTCACTTCAGAACTTCGCTACCTCCTTTGACTGCCCAGCTCATTGATCCAAGTAGCTCTAGTTTGAAATTGGAACCCTTTTAAACTACTTCCCTTCTGCAAAAAAAATTGCAAACTTTTAACAATAAAATTATAGTCCATTTTACTTTGTGTCAGATATGTGGCTCCAAAGGATCAAATATTTACACCTTTGATCCTACTGACCAGTACAGTCAACAAGCAAAGGGACTTCATCTTCACTCTGTTTACCCCATTTGGAAGATTTCTACTCTTTGGCTGTCCCATCAGCATACTTCCTACAAGAAGGGTGCTTCTTTTATTTATTTAGTTAGTTAGTTAGTTTCTTCATTTTTATTTATTTATTTATTTTACAAGCCCCCACCCCCACCACCAGGAGGACAAGAAGCTCAAAGATGTAGGCTTTCTATTATAGTAATAACTTCCTCCATAAATCTTACTTGTTCTTTTTGGGCCTTAAGCATCAGACTCTAGGTACTTTTACTGGGCTTGATTCTACTCTGCCCAGGATCTTTTAGAGTGGGGCAGCTATAACACATCCTCTTCCTCACCACCATCATCACATTTACCTCTGTGAATGAAGTGGAAAAATGTTTAAAGAATCGTTCATTTGGGAGAGCGGTGCACTAAATCTTACTTTTCCAGTTTGTGAAGAAAGGTTTTTGTTTTCTTTCTGGCAATTCATTTTGGAAGGGAAAGGGAGGGAATATTTTTTTCATAAAAAAAGAAAAAGAAAAAAGAAATAAGCAAATACATTTTCAAGTGCTCAAGAATATAATCGTCTCTGCTTCATTTGTTCTTCAGCAGGACTACTGGAGTGAAGCCTAACAGAAAAAAGAGCTAGATTTGTAGCTGAAAGTCAGGTTCATCAACTCTCATACAGAAGAGATTGCAAAAAGCTTATTCTTCCAGTACCATCAGCTCAACACTAACGGCCCCAGTCCAGGAAGGATTTTTTCCCTTTCAAAAGGTACAAGTTGTCAGATAACTGAGAAGAAGCTGTCCTGTGATTTGGATCAATCCTAAATATAATGGACAATTCTGCTGCAAGAAGAAGAACATGGGAAAGGTAAGTAATTGTGGGAAAGGGCTTTACATCACTGGTAAAACACACAATGTGCATGCTAATTCCCTAACAGCCCCAGATCAGACTGTCTGAAATCCCAAAAGGTTCCTGCCAGACAAGTGCAGATGATGCTCAGCTGAATAGACTGTAAAGCAACAGTCTTTGCTGCCTTTATTTATTTCTTTATCTCTCTCTCTCACACACATTTCTTGACTGCCCATCTTGCCAAGCAACTCTGGGCGGTTTACAATTCAGTTAAAAATAACAAGAGATTAAAATCATAAAAACAAGTGTATCATATAAATATAAATATAAATATAAATATAAATATAAATATAAATATAAATATAAATATAAATATAAATATAAATATAAATATAAATATAAATATAAATATAAATATAAATATAAATAATATAAATATAAAATCCTGGACGGACAAACAATCTCAATAAAATTCCTTGGGGCCGCATCACAAGACAACATAAGCAATGCTGATTTTTTTCTTTCAATCCTGCTATTTCTCAGTGGCTTCTTACTATTATCTGAACTGCATTTTTACTGCCCATGTTCTAAACAGTGAATCTTACGATGAAATGCAAAAGGCAACTGGTGGAGGAGCACATATGTGTTTACTTTTAATGCCCTTCCTTTAAGGAGTTGCAGGTGTCATACATGACCCTTGTTAATGTTAATGTTAAGTCAACATCTTTCTTCCTGCCCCATTTTGCCATCCAGTTCAAGTCAGCAACATTCTGTTTCATTCTTTCAGGCAGCAGCGGAGAACCTGTGGCCATCCCAATATTGTTCAACTATAAGTCCTTGAAGTTTTGTTCAACACAGCCAATGATGCAGAATGTGGGAGTTCACCATCAGCAACATCTAGAGAGTCACAGTTTCATTCCTGTGATCATGGAGGTTTTCTTAGCTCTGTTGCTAACTGGGAGTCATTTAAAATGGAGAAGCCTTGCCTTGAATATTGAAAGTTTTTGGTCTATCATCGACACATCAACCCTTCACTAATGGCAAGATCCTTGAATGAGTCTTGGAGCTCATAGCTTGTACAAGTCCAAGATTGTCTCCACAGCACTGTAATGACCCAAGGAAGTGATGAGTATTTTTAAGAGCATCAAGGGGAATAGTTAGTTTGTTATACTGTTCATGCAGTCATCACTATCCCCTCTCTTGAAATAACAGTAATAACACACATGCATACCCATACACACAAATAACAGAAACCACTTCAGATCTGGGATTAATTTTCTAAGTATCAAGAGCATAAAACTTAAACAGTATGGATGCTTACTTATTAATAGTATCTTATATTTTACAACTCTATAAATAAAGTTGTATCTTATTTATTTCTTTTAACTTCTATAGCCACCATCTCAACCGAGGGACTCTTGGCAGTGAACAATTAGGGATTGCCATTATATCTTATGGTTCTACAACTCTATAAATAGCCCATGAAGAACATTTTAATATGATAGAATGCATGTTTACTAGGGAGAATGACTTTTTATTCCCTCAGGTCTTCAATTAAAATGTTTAGGATGGGAAATTAAAGATGCATATCAAGAAGATCTTCAGAAAAGTATAATGTTGAAATGAACTCCTGAATCCCTGGCAGAAAACTTTTCTCAGAAAGATAGACTCTTTAAAAGAAGGCCTCACTAATCACTGTTACAGCATCTGATGACAGAATTTAAAAATAAGGCTGACTGACATTAGATGTGCATAAAGAACTGTGTAATCTCTAAAAGAAACAGACATTTTCCCAATTTCTTTCCCTAGCCCTACCATAAATTAGCAGTTAAGGCAAGCTGTTGACATATTTTCATTATTAACTGATGTCATGCTATTAACAAGCAGGCTGTGAGAGAAAAATGATTGCAGAACAGTTTGATCAAACCTGTTTTACCTTTGTCTGCTAAGACAGGAACTGACTGGAATCACAACTGTTGGAGAGAAAGTCCATGCTTGGCTCAAACAGCCACACAGTAACTATGTTTATACTGGTGTGCATGTGTAACCATTAAAAACAGGTTTAGGCAATGCATCAGCATAAGCCAGTGTTTCTCAACCTTGGCAACTTGAAGATGTATGGACTTCAACTGGACTTCAACCTGCTGGCTGGGGAATTCTGGGAGTTGAAGTCCACACATCTTCAAGTTGCCAAGGCTGAGAAACACTGGTTTAGACCAATCTCTGCCAGGCTTATGTTCCAGTTATTATTGGACTACAACTTCCATCACTGATAGGAGATTACAGGTTTGGCAATTTGTAATATCACAGGACCCAAAGCAGTTGAAAGGCTGAATTAACTTTTGTGTCCCTGTTATGAGAGTCCTATTAGTTCTCATGGCCAGACCAAGCTACAGTAGACTCTCAGTTAACTGACACCCATGGGGATTGGTAGATGCCAGATAAATGTAGCTTCTGGTTTCTTGAGAGTTACTATTGAATCCTAATAAACACTAGATGGCAGCAGAGAGATACCGATTTTTGTGCTGGTTGCTTGAGTTCCGGTTAACAGAGAGCCTACTGTATTATCTTCCCATTCCCTTTCCCAGCTTCCTTTTTTTTTTTTTATTATATTCCTGTCTCAGAGCCCTTCCTCTTTTCAGATTTACTACTCCAGCCCTTCTCTGCACAGTCCATTTTATTTTTCTTCCATTGTCATTTTTGCAGTCACTTTTTTGTTGTCCATCTTTAAGTTGAAAGCATCTCAACCAACAGCTCTCTGATGTTTATGTCCTCTGTCTTTAGGAAAGTTCAACCTACCTTTTTAGATTAATTTTCTTCTGAAATGGCCACCTGGGAAGTCATTATCAGATTAAGTGGTATAGGATAGCATATAACACTCTGTCTCTGTTTCTTGCAAAAGGCTACATTTTAAAATCCACACATCATGTAGGTTGCATTGTAACTTAGTTTTATTTTATAGTATTATCTAAATTTCCTTGCTCAGACCTAATCTTTTTTTTTTCTTCTTTATTTTTTTTTTCCAGTAATGGAGCACTGCTTTTAACTTCTCATGGAGAAAGATGTCATCAGTAAAATGTGGAAATAACTTTAGACAGATACAGAATATTATGAAAGCAGAGTTTTATGATGCCCTGAAAAGCTCCATAGAACTTTCATTCATTTGCTGAGCAGAGACAGAAGGTCCTGAAAAAATCCTATGCAAAGATTTCCACAAATATATGGGAAGGAAGGAAGGTAGGTAGGAAGGAAGGAAGGAAATAGAAGGGGGAAGGAGTATTAGGTATGTTCCCTGCCTTGAGTTATTTATTAAAATATTGTTAACAAGAGGCAGAATGAGATAGTCACCTCTGTAGTAATGCTCCAAGGCTTAGAATTGGTAGAGTTCAATGTGCCATGTTAGCTACTCTGTGTTCCCTAAGCTACTATTACCCTAGGAAGATATGTCTCTTATGTTGTAAATGTTCCAAATAAAGATCATATCTCATTCTAGTTCTGAGGATGGTAGTAAAAAAGAGCATCTTTTGTTCTCCCCCCCCCCCACAGTATACATACACACAGGGGAAAGAACAGGTTCTGGAAGAACAATTAGGAGGAGAAAGTTTGGAGAAGTTGACAGGTACTCATAGAGATGTGACATAATGAACAGAGAGGACAGAAGTTCACATAAAAATCAATAAAATAAGCAAGGATCTTGGTGTAACATTATATGCAAATGAGGTATGATTGAATTAGCCTTGTGTGGCTCAGAGTGGTAGGCGGCAGTATTGCAACCGAAACTCTCCCCACGACCCGAGTTTGATCCCAGCGGAAGTTGGATTCTTGGGTAGCTGGCTCAGGTTGACTCAGCCTTCCAGCCTTCTGAGGTTGGTAAAATGAGCACCCAGCTTGCTGGGGAAGGTGATCTGGGGAAGGCAATGGCAAACCACCCCACTCTATAGTCTGCCAAGAAAACGTCGTGAAAGTGGCATCCCCCCAAAGGGTCAGGCATGACTTGGTGCTTGCACAGGGGACCTTTCACACCTCACAGTATGACTGAAAGCTGAGGAACAACAGGATTAAGGGGATAATATTGAAAAAGTACCTGCTACTCTATATTATACTTTGGTATCATCCAGTCATTTTGTTTGGGCACCATTCTAAAAGTAATCTCTAGTTTTTAAGTATTTAATTATTTAAAAAAATATCATAGGATTTGAGGTAAATTAGAAAGCAGAGTAAGTCCAGCTTAAAAAAAAGGAATCTTGCATAGCCTCACATGTATATGAACCTAAATTTAATGAAATTATTTGAAGCTACTTAAGGGCAACTGACAATGTTCTGGAATGTGAACTTATCTATATTATGGACAAAGAAAACACCAAAAAAATGGATAATGTTTAGCAAATCAGACATGATTTAAATATTTTATCATTTGTAGATACCTATTATATTTGTTCAAAAGTAATAAAATTCTATCATTTTTATAGTCAACTGATCTATATAAAATTTTTCAGGGCAAAATTGACCCTGAAGCAAAGGATAAAGGACATAGAGAGACAAACGGACTTACAGAAGGCTCCTCATTTCCTATCTTCAGAGCATAATAAATATATTGTCAGTACTGCTAACTACCTTTCTCAACTTGAACTTTCTAGCCATTGGAAAGCTTTCTCCCTAGCTCGAAGTCATGCACTCCCTTCTGCAGTCTTGGAAGGCAGATACAAAAAAATCCCAATAGCTGCAAGGGGGTGCCCTTGTAACAGTGGAGAGATAGAAACCACAGACCATGTGCTTCTCCATTGTCCTTTTTACAAAGAGCTTAGGAGTAAATTAATATTACCTCTGATCAATAAATGTCCTAGGCAGAAAGATATAGATTATATGCAAATGTTACTTACAGATGAATATCCAACTGTCACGGTGCAAGTAGCCAGTTTCTGCACAGCTGCTATGAAGATATATCAGATTATGATTGGAAAAATGTAGTAATATACCCCTTGCAATAACTTTGTGGTCTATATATCACATTTTATATATGATATTTTACTCTTTTTATTACTCTTTTTAATATTTTACATATCATATTTTTATAGACACTTATATTTGATAGAATATTAGTCATGATAATGCAAATTAATAAGATCATTTTTAAATTTGATTAAGGGGCTCATTTACATTGTGATCTAAACATATTTTAACATTTAATTGGAACTTGTAAATTCAAATTTAAAATTCTTTTAAATCAGATGGCTCATATTTTAAGGCTAAGGCTAATGTGTATATCTTTATAGAATTGTATCTTGTACTGGTCAGTGACCGTAATAAAATTGAACTGAAAACTAGTCAACTGATAGTCACTTCCCAAGTCTAATTTAAACCCAGTTAATAATAGCAATATTATTATATATAACAAAATTAATAATATGAGCCTTATTTGGTCAGAGTGGTAGGCAGCAGTATTGCAACCGAAATTCTCCCCACAACCTGAGTTTGATCCCAGTGGAAGCTGGATTCTTGGGTAGCCGGCTTAGGTCATCTCAGCCTTCCATCCTCCTGAGGTCAGTAAAATGAGTGCCCACCCCAGTGACGGCTGGGGAAGGCAATGGCAAACCACCCCGCTCTATAGTCTCCCAAGAAAACATTGTGAAAGTGGCATCCCCCCAAAAGGTCAGACATGACTCGGTCCTTGCACAGGGTACTTTTCACCTTTCACAATAATAGCAATATTATGGCAATAAAATAAGGGTGGCTACTTGCCCACCAAAGATTCTGAACCATGAGTAACCCTAAACAGAGGGCAAGTAGCAAAGGATTCTGGGAAATGTAGTTCAGCAATATCCAGAGGGTGAGATACTAGATTTGATAGCAGTGATGGCTCTTGGTTCTTTTCTACTCACAATTTAATGATGTAATAAGCATTGTTAGCTAGACAAGCTTCAGAGTCCTTATTAGAGCAGAACACACACACAACTAACAGAATACGCCCCTCAGCCCAGTAGTAAGGTAACCCAGAGGGACAATTGGCTAAATTCCTATGTCAATGCAATTCTACCCTCTCATCACCACTTTGAGGTTAACTAGCACAGAAGGAGCTTTATAGGGGCTTTGGCCTGAATCTTCCTAGATAAAGAATAACTTTTAGTGATCTGTTGCAAGATTCCGGAAATAGACAAGTAGACTTCTGGTGCAGAAGTAAATCATACTAAGTATCTTAGTTTAATTTATTTTGTATGTAGGCAAAGCTTTGCCTGAGTTCTTTTACGGCTGTTTCCCCCTGAGGTTCAGTCTCCATTTTAGATTATCCCAACCACTGACTCTTTATTTCCACTTTTTTTTGTTTTTAAATCCAGTCCTTTTTCTCAAATCCCCAAACCTATATATGTTTCTCTTTGCTGTTGTGCTCTTGGTATACCAAATACTATTTCAGCTGGATATTTTTGGTGCTAGCTTCTGTCTTGGGAGATGTTATCTTGTAACACACCTCAGATGGCTGAGGTCTCTGCAAAATAATTACCTGTTGCTAGGCTTCAACTGCCTTTGTATTTTTCTTTCATTCAGCATGAAGGGAAAAAACACTGACTTCCATACCAGTGAGAGGAAGGCCTGCAATGTCATTCCAGGCTATCTTGGTTAGTTGGGGCAGGAGGGTAGACCTCTTACTAATCAGGAAGCCTTCATCTCAACCTGATGAAGCATCACTAGCAGAGGGAGAAAGAAATAGATACAAAGAGAAATGCAGTTGTCAGAACAAGATATGTGTGAAATGGCCTCAGCTTATGAAAGAATAAATATGTATATTCTATTTTGCACCTTAGGTCAGAAAATTATGTAGCAAATTCAGAAAGATCTTAACAAGATTTTAGCAAAAGCTAGCCTTCTACTTTTGAAAAATCATGGGGTTCAGAAAGAGGTATGTGACAGCATACAAGGGTTGTTTCACCAGATGGAAGCATCTGGCCAATACTTTTTGGCCCCAGAAGCTAAGCTGGGCTAGGCCTGGCTAGTATTTGGGTGGGAAACCTCTGGGGAATCCAAGGTGTGTAGCCTAGACTGGGAAGCTGAAAAAAGACCCTCTGCCCTGTTGCTGACAAGAAAATGATATGGGGGGCTGCATCCTAAAAAAGAAATGAAGCTTTGTTGGGAATCTGCTGGGATGCAGTCATAACTAGGAGTGTGATAAACTTATTGGATCTGGATCAATTTACACCAACTATTTTCTTGTAGTGGTGGTCCTTCAAGTCAATCTTGACTCTAGGTGATCACATGGATAGGTCCATGCAGTTTTCTTGGCAACATTCTGGAAGTAGCTTGCCATTGCCTCTTCCTATGGCTGACAGAATGTGAGTGGCCCAAAGTCACCCAGCTACATCTCATGTGTCCCCGCTCCTAATCCAGCACCTTTACCACTACACCAAATTGGCTCTTACCAAATCTTTTATCAGATTGAATTGAGACCTCTCTACAGTATGTAAATGCAGGTGCACCAACACATGTTCACAAAGTATCCAAATTAGTCCAAAACTCTTTGGTGTCAGATCAGTTTGATTTTCCAAATCAGTCCACATGAACTTGAATCTAAAAATTCTCACAGTCCTATTACAAAGTGATACCTGGGTTATGGGTCATTTTAGGATTAAAGTCATGGGCTATCTTCAAATTTCAATGGGGGATGCAGGCTTTCTCCTTTGCAATTTTTCAATGAATTGGTTGTTTGCTTGCTTGTTTATTTATTTATTGACTTTCTAGGCCAACAACTCCAAAACAACTGTGGGAGGCTTCACAAGTAAAAGAAAATAACATAAAAAACAACCACCAGCCAAGGGGCAACATAACCTCCAACCACATTACCCCAAAATATAAGGGCCCTGCCAAGCACTCTAGCCCAAGCATTTTGGGGGAAAAAAATCTGGGGGATGTTCCAAAGGGCAGGTACTATGATAGAAAAGTAAACCGCCCAGAGTCCCTCTTTTGGGGGAGATGGGCGGTGGCTAAATTTGATCAATCAATCAATAAAAATAAATAGAAAAGGACCACTTCCTGGATCCCACTAGATGACATTACTTAACCACAGGACCTGAAGCAAGTTAAATCTGTTGGAATGTTTAGGATGGGTTAGCCCTATAGAAGACAGATGCTCCCTCAAATAGCTAGGCCCTATGCCATGTAGGGGTTTATAGGTAATAACCAACACTTTGAGTTACACCCAGAAGCCAACTGGCAACCAAAGCAGCACATGTAGCAGGAAAGTTACATGAGCATAGTTAGGCTTGCCATGACTGGTTATGCTGTCATTGTCTTATTCTAGGCCAATCATGCATGCATACCCAGAGGTTGGTTGCTAGGGCTTTACAGATTTAAGCAAATGGGGGCAGTAGCAGGAAGGTAGTATGTGCAAGCCCATGCACATTTCAGCAAAGTCCCAATCCCACATGACCTTGTCTGCAACCAAATTCCAAACAGCAAGTGTTCAGAGCCATGACTGGGAGTGCTGTCAGGTCATGGTCATAGGTCTAAGTGTTTGTGGGTAGGACATCAGCCTGTCTGGGTTCAGAGTGACAGGGATCTGAGAGGCATAAGATTCAAGGCTTTGGGTACACAGAGGTCTGAGTGGTTGTTCCCAACAAGAGTCTCATTGGCTAATGGTGGCTCTTAAATAGATTTTCTGCCAGTTGTGGACCGATCAAGGTTGGGAAGACCCTTGCTGGGCAGAAGCTCCTTTGCTCTGCTTGGCATAGACTGCAGTACATCCAAAGACCAGGCAATTGCTCTAGGTCTTGGTTCTCATCTGACTGTATGCACAGCTACTCTTGTTTAATGACAGCTGGGTCAACCTTAGGGGCTTGATTGTTCATGGCCTCCAGAGGCTGACAGTCACCCAGCACATCCAGAACATGTTCTCACTATCAGAATCCTGCAAATCAGGCCATAACAACTGCATTCTGGATCAGCTATAGCTTCAGAGTGTTCTTTGAAGGTAGCCCTATATCAAATGCATTTCAATAGTTTACCCATTTAGTGACCAAAGGATTAATGACTGTAGGGAAGGCTGTCGATCCAGGACTGGACCCAGCTGGTATACAAGTTGAAACTGTGCAAAGGCGTTCCTAGTCACAGTTGCTACTTGTTCCTTAAGCAGGAGCTGAGACTTCAGGAAGATGTCCAGATTGAACAGCATCCCAAGCAGAAGAATGCAACCCCATTCAGGACCAAAGATGGAAGGTCCTCAGAGTCAGAGGACCAAACAAACACAACCACTAGGTCTTGCTAGAGTTGAGCCTGAGTCTGTTCCACCCCTTCTTGGCCACGGTAGCCTCCAGGCACTGGAACAAGACCTTTACAGCATTGCTTAGTCAGATAGGAATTGAGATGTACAACTGAGTATCATCAATGTACTCATCATACTATATCAACTGATGGATGACCTCTCCCAGCAGACTCATACAGACATTAAATAGGAGGGATAAGAGCATGAAGCTTGAGGAACCCCAAAACCAGGGGCTTCGGGCTCAACATCTTTCCCACCACCAACTCAGTTTGGAACCAGCCATGGAGAAAGGAGGAGAACCGCTGTATCATTGTGTGTCAGCCCCTCTGTCCACCCAGTCCCACTCCCTACAGCCAGTCCAGGATGCCATATTTGATGGTATCAGAGGCCACTGAGAGATCTAGAAGGGTCCGAACAGTTACATCTTGGCTCTACCATAGGGCATCCACAAGTTTGACCAATGCCAACTCAGTACTTCGCCCAGCACTGAAAGCCAACTGGAAAGAGTCAGATAATAATCTTCCAGGGTCCTCTGTAACTGCAACTTGACCACCTCCTCAACAATCTTCCCTAAAAAGGAAAGGTTGAAGATTGGATTAAAATTGTCCAGAACGGTTGGCTCTAGTGATGGCCTTTTCAGGGAGGGGCTACCACCACCTCCTTCAAAGCTAGTGGAACTACCCTCTGTCTCAAAGGAGGCATAAACCACTATGTGGATCCAAATGTATATCACCTGTAGTTCCTCAAAGAACCAAGCCCCCACCCTCCGAATTGATGTACAGTGAAAAACCAAATAGGAATAATCCAGTTCAAGGCCCTTATTTCCTACCTATTCCAACAAGTGACGCTCAGCCAAACAACCCATCAGGTCCTCAGGCAAAAACAAACATCCTTGGAAACCCTTCTAGGACCATTAGGGACCTCAGATGGACAGATCTGATAGGTCCTACCTCCCTCCTTACTAGCTTGCACTAGTAAGCCAAAAGTAATCAGAGAGCAATCTGATCATGACAAAGGACTGATGGTAATGTCCTCCTCCTTCAGATCATGTTGCCACTGCCCTGAGACAAAGAAAAAACCTGATCTATTGTGCAACCTCCATCATGGAATGAACAAGTAAGCACCTAATTTAGTATGTAAACAAGCACAACATCCCAGGTAATTAGCAAGCTGAGTGGAAGAAGAACCATATTTAGCTCAGTAGCTTTTGAAACAAAGTTATTTCCATTTGTTTATCGAATGCCTCTTGCTACTGAAGGCTAATGAACTAGTAATGGATCTGTCAGATATGTGTGAAAAGACAAAGACCTCTAAATGTTGCTGTTTTAGTGTATGAAAGCTGCTATTATAGTTTCCAAACACCTGATATACATAAATATGACAGCAGAGGGGAACTTAGCATTCAATGAGGATAGAGAAATAGCAGTGTAATTTATACATGATGGGAATGGAAACAGAGAATAGCATGAAACACAAGTGGCAGGACACAGAAAAATACAGAAATCAGTCCTACCATATCACTCATGGTGAGCTTTTCCAGTCATGACTGATTTAGCAGCATGTAATCACTTCTGTCCCACTTCAAGCAGATCTCGGCAGTCCAAATGATATTTGTGGCTGAGAATATGTCCCTCCATGCCCTAAATGTACATATTTATTTTTATCAGAATCCTGGTGCGGTGGGAAGGAAACTCTTCCCCCTTGCTTTAGCCTGATTATGCTGGTCTCCCCTGAAGTTTCCAGAAGGAATTTATTTGGAAAAGAAAATGTTTGGTCCTCAGATTAGTTAAGTCCACTAGATCTGGGCATTGCGAATTACTGGGGTGGGGGTGGGGGTGGGGGGCTCCTATGGCCCATCCAGTAGCCAGAAATGCCAGAGGAGAACTCCAGAAAATATACCAACTACAGCTTCATGACAGCTCTTGAGAAGCAGGAGGCTGTGTTACTTGGTGAAGCAGCTTCAAAGTGGCTCTTTACTCAAAGCATCATCCAGGTGAGCCGCCTCTTCATACCTTTCCACAAGCTAGTGCAAAGCTCAGAAATTATCCTGCATTTATTTGACCTCTCTGTGCTCATCTTTCCCATGGCTTTAAAACCAGCTTTGTTCTACTGAGCTTTCAGTGTAGACTGGATGGGTTGGTTGCTAATAGAAGTTGGCTTTATTTTCTAGTTGTCTTTGTTATCATATTTTACTTTTTATGTTAAATGCCCTGAATCTTAGCAAGTGGATGGTGTACAGGGAATTATATAAAGTTTTTCCCCTCCCTCAGTTCTCATGCAATTGGATCAAAGAAAATTAGTTTTAGAAGCTCTTTCAAAGGAGAAGAGAATTTTGAGGGGTAGGGATATAGTTTCCTTGCACATTAGTTTCATATTAGCTGAAGTGTTCATGTGGTTGTGTGTATGTGAATGTGTGAATATCCTACTTTCATAATATATTAATTCCTTCAGTGATCTTTAGCATTCCTGGCTTTAGGAATGAAATCTCAACAAAACTATCCATTTCAGTTTTTTTGTTAAGATACCTGGAGCTGGAGAAATTCAGAGAAATCCCATGGAGGAATTCAGGTTAATTCTTCCCATTTCTCCAGTGTCTGCCCACAATTTGATGCAGAACTTCAAAAGGGCATTTTTGCTCATCTTCAGTAATTACACATTAAAAAAGAAGGGTGGATGAAAAAGACCACCCACTAGGTTGAAAAAGCTAACACACGTATTTCTGTTGCAAGTATCAAGTGGTATAAATGTATTCCAATGGAGTAAGGTGTAGAACAAAGTCCCAAATTCCTAGAAGTGCAGGTGAAATGTGTACCCAATAAATCCCATTTAAGATGGCAGTCTTAATTTTTGAGAAAATGAAGGTAGATTGTATTGCATGATTACACTTTACCCCACTCTTTATCTGTTTTGAAACGGATAGTGTAATCATGCAATGCAATCTACCTTCATTTTCTCAAAAATTAAGACCAGGAAGACAAGAAGTGAACCCATGTTGTTAAGCTTGAACACTATCCCCAGATTTGGATATCTTTTATCCAAGATTATCAGGGAAAATCCAGGATTTTCTATAAAGCCATCCCATCCCATGGCACCTAAACTATTAACCCATTAAAAGCATGGGTGTCCTTCAATGAACTTTGCCACCAACAATGACTATGAACTCAAGAAGCCAGTTATACTCCGTTTCTGTCTGTGGCTACAAGATGCATCTATTTCCAACTCTGAGAATTGCTGTTATTTCAGCAAATATATGACAAGGTAAAGATGGACAGAGGCAATTAACTCAGTTTCTCCTGGGCTTTATATCACGTTCAAGCCAATGATTTGAAACCAAGCTCCCCAAAGCTCCAAATATACAGTAAGCTGAGTGAGTTGATTTGATTTCTTACCCACAGTAAGGCACTAAACAGCTCAAGCTGGTGTTGCCTGCAGCAGAACGTTAGCTGCTTTCAG
The DNA here is from genome assembly GCF_035149785.1 of Candoia aspera. Lineage (NCBI taxonomy): Eukaryota > Metazoa > Chordata > Lepidosauria > Squamata > Candoiidae > Candoia > Candoia aspera. The sequence goes on from NC_086153.1 coordinate 180,580,382, forward strand.
TGATTGTTTGAGTCAGGCAGCTAGTGTGCTTCTGTCTTGCTTTTAGAAGCTGGCTAGCTTTAAGAGTACTGCATTTCAGTAACTGTGATAGATATCACTCCCTTTGACCTGGCCCTCCAAGAAGAATAAATATTTTAAGATACCCATGATCAGCTCAGCTGTTTTTGCAAACGCTGTTCCCTTTTCACCAGATTCTCCTGCTGAAGCGGAAAATCAGGAGGAGTCTGGGAGCCCCTTTTCCTACAAAGGCATTGTATTAAAAGGCATAAACTTTCATGAGCTGCAGCAAACTTCATTGGATGCAGGTGCAGCTCACAAAAGCTTATGCCTCTTAACAAAATGTGTTAGTTGGAAAAAGTGCTCCCAGACGCCTTCTGATTTTTTGCCACCATGGCCTAGCACAGCACTCCTCTTACAATGTCTGCTTGAGGAGGAGCACATTTATTCTTTCTACATCCAGATATAGTAGACAAAGTTAAAAATAAGGAGAAGTTCTGTGAGAGAGGAATCTCTAGAACTTTGCTTGCTTGCTTCCTAGCTGTATTTTCATTCCACCATACTCACAAAGACTCAGGGCAGTTTACAGTTGAAATCACACCATAAAAGATAAAAACACTCCCAGATTGACTCCTGAAAACTGCATCCATGCAATCAGTCACCGCCTTCCCACTTCAGCTGGCAGCCTTGGAATTCCCAGGGCATTTCCAGTTCAAGAGCTAACCAGGCCCAACCCTGCGTAGCTTCTGAAATTAGCAAATGTCAGCTAAGTAGTACCACAGGCTGATCCATGTGATAGAATTTACCACATACATAACGTAGGACTTCATTTATTTATATAGAAAAGATGGGGTTTATCTAGGAATAAAAACCTGGGTCAACACAGAATATCATACTCAGGAAAAGAAGCCAACTTTTCATATTCCTTAGCTAATAGTAGTTATAAGTTTGGAGTCATTAAAAGGGTAGTGCCATTAGATGAGATGTGGACATTCAATGCCCACCAGCTCTGTGAGGCATTCTGCCCCCTTTTTCATGATCCTTGAGATATAGCACTCTCAAAATATGGAGCAAAATTACATAAAACATCTTTTTTACATAAATCAGAAGTATGTCACACACTGCACATATAAACCCTTTATTTATGTATTTATTTAATTTATTTAATTTATTTTTATCCCGCCTTTATTATTTTTATAAATAACTCAAGGCAGAGAACATACCTGATACTCCTTCCTCCTCCTACTTTCCCCACAACAACAACCCTGTGAGGTGGGTTGGCTGAGAGAGAGGGACCAGCCCAAGGTCACCCAGCCGGCTTTCATGCCTAAGGCGGAACTAGAACTCTCAGTCCCCTGGTTTCTAGCCCAGCACCTTAACCACTAGACCAAACTGGCTCTCATATTTATATTATTTATATTTATATCTATATTAAAAAATACCTACCTTTTGCCCTGAAAATGTAGCAACAATGAATGCTAAACATTCCTGTACCTTTAAGTGATATCACTGCTTTCTCATCTTGAATCCTGTCACCGCTGAAGGCTGAAGCAATATATTTAACAAGGCTGGTCCTTAGCTGCAAAAGAGTTGAGTTGGCCATCGTTGTACAAGATCTATTTGTGCAGGGGACTTGCTTAAAATCTACCAGCTTCTCTCCTTCTGGCAGACTAAGGCTATTTCCTCACCAGTGATCTTCAGTATTTTATAGTCTCACCCCACCATTGTTATGGTGACATAAAGCCTGTCTTCATTCCAGATATATCTGCACAATGATGTTGGGTGACATTATATGACATGACTTGTCCCTGGTGAAGAAATGGCCTAACTGTAACTCAACTGTCAGTGAGTGTGCTCCTTGTCTCTCCACTCCACATCCTGATTGGGATTTCGGGGTGGGGGAGTGTTGTTCTTATGCTTAAATTGTCCCTGACAGGGACAATTTATTACATAGAAATGATAGAAGACATGATATTCCTGCTGCTTGCATGAATTTGCTCTCTGAACTGTATTTTTCATCTCATGATCATTGAAAGTTGTGGTCACATTGGAAAATTATTTCCAGGTCTCTGATTGCTAGCTACTATATTAAACATCTATCTTACTGGTGATCTATCATATTAAACACTGCTGACCTGACTAATATTTGACATTATTGTTGCCATATTAGTTTTGCAAAACTAGCCAACTAAGGTCATATTGTTAATGGGCTGTCTGTTTAGTTAGAGAAGGGATAGGCAATACAAACATTCTGAGAGATTAAAAAACCTACTGTTCAGAATAACTTAAAATATTTTCTGGATAATTGAGAGGCTGCTGGAATATCCTTTTTCATCCTTTGCCTGAAAAGAAGTGCAATGAAATTCTTGAAGATACCTTACTAAAACTTGACAGAGTTAATGTCTCTCATCCTTGTTATTTCCCATACCAGTCTGCCAAAATCTGAAGCAGCTAAATTCATTTGCAGGCTTCCCTATTATATCCTAGAATTTTTTCTTTCCCTAACCTAATCTTGGATCTTGAAGCAGCTCAAATTTGATCAATTTGCCCTTAAATCTTGAATTAAATTCGAATTCCAATCAAACAAAGTTTGTTCATGGAGACTAAAAAAGAAAATGGGTATAAAAGCACATAGTGTTGAATATTACAGATCCATTCCCCCCCCCCCCCCGTATTGCTTAATGCAGTAAGTTCTGCAATATTTATATTTTGTTCTGTTTCATGTTGGGTCTCTTGACATAACCCATTTACAGTATGGGACAAAGACAGATGTGTTCAGATCTCTGTTGGAAGGACACAGAGCTGTGATTAACTGCCTCAAACAGCAGATGCTGAAGAGGAAAGTGATGAGTGGTCAGGTGGAACTGAACTGGGTGTGACACACAACCTGCTCTAAGCTTTCAGTTGCCATGGAAGATGCTGTCCTATTGCCAGTATCAGAGTAAGAGTCAAATGTCCAGTAAGCTTCTGAACATGGAATAAGTTGGTGGCATTTTGTCCTTTGCCTCAAAATCCAAAATTTCTTGGCTTAGCCTTAGGATTCATATTTATGTTTACTAGTCAATATTCAAATTTGTCTCAGCATTCTAACAGCTGAATTGGAGTTAATGATCTCCACGTGGACACTGAATGTGAAATAATGAAAGTGGGTGGGGAATAGTTTTAATGTATATTTAAACATCTGGAACAAAAACCAGTCTCCTTAATTTTCTTTTAAGAAAAGGGCCAGTCATCAAATGTCTCAGTTTGTCAAATTTGCCATCTAAACTCAGCTCACCTCACTACTTCATTACTTTGGGGCTTCTCTTCAGAAGTTTTCATGAAAATCAATCAAATCCATAAAAATCATAAAAATTCATATATGGGGCCCTGGGTGTGGGATAGAGCCTGTCTTCTGGTAGCATAGATGATTGGTTGGATAATGTCTGACTGCTATGTGTTTTATTTTTTTAAAAAAAAATTATACTGTGTATTTTATGAATTTTATTTTATTGTAAGCTGCCTAGAGTCACATAAAAGTGAGATGGGCAGCTACTGTTTATGAATGAATGAATGAATGAATGAATGAATAAGTTAATGTCCATTTTCTGTAATATATATTCTTCCTATTTTTCATAATGAAATTAATTTTATTAGTACATACATAATTGATTAAATAAAATTTATTATTAAATTATTATTGCATACATCATCATTATCACTGATAGAAATACATTGCAAACACATGCCCAATATATACATTTTTATGTGTTACTTGATTTTTTTGCTATGCAAAATCCAGACAACCTGAAAGTTTGAGATTTAGTAAAATTTAAGTTATTAAATCTTCATATTAGTTCAAATCAAAGGGGAAAAGTTGATGTTCTTATTAACATATGAAGGAAATAAAGTTCTCCCATCTCTGTGAAACTCAACAATAACAAAAAGAATATGTGGGATGTTACTCTTTTATAGTGCCATGAGGAACAACCTTCTTTTAAAATGTCATACAGATAGACTTATTTTCATCTGACAAATGTCAGGTTGCATGTTGTCATGATGATGTAATTTTATAATTGGATCCCATTCCATCCCATCCCATTTTAAATCAATGGCTCTTAGTCAAGATGGCTATATATTCCTCCCATACTGGAGACTGTATGTTTCTCATTCCCAGTAGCTGAGACACGTGAGTGGGGTGGGGGTGCTCTTGAGTTTCTGGGTTTTCTACTGTCATCTATCGTAGTTGGCTACCATGGGAACAGAAAATTAGAATAGATAGACCTTTGGTCTGATCCACCAGAACTTGAGTTTTTATGCCTTGAGCTTTTCTCTTCAGCAGTTATAGTTTATCAGAAGAAGCTTCTCAATTAATTAAGAACTATTCCCTGGTATTGTCATCAGTGTTGAAAATCACTACAAACCAGAACTATTGTAGAGAACATCAGAAAACACTGCAATTATATTAGAATACCTTTAATTATTTAAAGCTGTTTCTGATAATATGGTGCTGCAGGACAATGACAGCAAGAACTAAATCCTGACTGATTAGATTAGATCCCCTTCCTTTTCTGTCTGTAATTATTTCGATCAGATAAGTTATTTGCTATGCAGGTTTACCTTCAAAGGCATGTTTGTTAAAAAGAGAAAGGGAAAGAAATCTTTTGTAGGCTCTACACATGATTAAGCAGCTTTGACAGAGCATAATGAATAATAATGATAAAGACCTGTCAGATGGAATGTTAAACACTTTGGCCTGTACTGGAATAACATCTGGTGTGTGAATGTGCATGTTTATATTATATGTATCTTTCACAATGAGAAATGGATATAGGGTAGACTTAACAGAAATTTATAAATCTGTTCCTTACAGGACCAGCATTTCTACAAAGACTTGTGTTAATTTGCATATTTTTATGAAGTTCCTGAGAAAGTACCAAATCATGTAATGCTAAACTCCAGGTTGACCACAACATGCTTAGCAAGGATATGAATGGATACTATGGCATGTGGTTTGATAATATATTTGCATAACCTTGTTTAAAGATTGCTATGCTAAAACTCTACATTACTTTTATTGTTTCACCAATGACATGCTACAAAGAATGGTACCTCTGCCAACATTTCAGGATCAGAAATAAGTGCATAGATTGTGAAATGCACCATGAATTGCATGAAATGCAAATGTTCACTCATTCATGAACATGCATGCATGAATACTTTTCCCCCCACAAACACATGTATGCTGTTTCTCAAGCCCTGAAGGAGTAGATCCAACTTAAGAAGACATTAATAACTGTGTTTGCTGCTGTGACAACAGGCTTCTTTCAAACCAAGCAAAGAAATATGTCTCAATGAGTGAAAGCTAACTGAGGCTGAAGCATTATAGGAGCAGTCCTTCCCTAAGCCCAGATCAAAACATTCTTCTACTGTCTTAGACAAGCAAGAGTTAGCTTCAGCACATGAGCAGGACTTTGAAACTAAAACACTGATCTGGATAAGAAAAGAACTTAATTTCTGCTCTAAAGCAACTCTTAGAAATAAAACACTGTTTTGGATAAGCAAAATCTCTGACTTGAGTACTTAAGTGGTTTTTGAAAATGAAAATGCTCTCTGGATAAGAAAAGTGCTTGAATGGAGCATTTAATCAGTGTTTGAAAATAAAATGAAAGACTGATTATTTCAATGGTGTGTCAGTTGCCCTTCCCCAGTTCTCTTGCAAACTGCCCATTTTCTAGAGCACCCTATGCATTCTGACGCCTCATGACTGCCAATTTATAGCTCTAGCTGTACCTCCAGTTCTACCTCTGATCTACAGATATTCAGGTTCCTCCCTCCCCTCCAAAAAAGGAAAGCTTCATTTTTTTATGTACAAACCAGGGAATTTTATTAAACTTGCTAAGAAAAAAAAAGTGTCTTTGATTTCTAACTCCCTGAATATATCACCCAATATTCTAAAGTGGGATGGGTGGGGAATCAGAATGCCATGCTATAATATTTGCAGATCAGTTGATTTTTGTTGTTTATTCATTCAGTCGCTTCCAACTCTTTGTGACTTCATGGACCAGCCCACGCCAGAGCTTCCTCTCGGTCGTCAACACCCCCAGCTCCCCCAGAGATGAGTCCGTCACCTCTAGAATATCATGTATCCACCTTGCCCTTGGTCAGCCCCTCTTCCTTTTGCCTTCCACACTCCCTAGCATCAGCATCTTCTCCAGGGTGTCCTGTGTTCTCATTATGTGGCCAAAGTATTTCAGTTTTGCCTTTAATATCATTCCCTCGAGTGAGCAGTCTGGCTTTATTTCCTGGAGGATGGACTGGTTTGATCTTCTTGCAGTCCAAGGCACTCTCAGAATTTTCCTCCAACACCACAGTTCAAAAGCATCGATCTTCCTTCTCTCAGCCTTCCTTATGGTCCAGCTCTTGCAGCCATATGTTACTACGGGGAACACAATTGCTTTGACTTTGTTCTCAGTGTGATGTCTCTGCTCTTAACTATTTTATCGAGATTTGTCATTGCTCTTCTCCCGAAGATTAAAGTCTTCTGATTTCCTGACTGCAGTCAGCATCTGCAGTAATCTTTGCACCTAGAAATACAAAGTCTGTCACTGCTTCTACATTTTCTCCCTCTATTTGCCAGTTATCAATCAAGCCGGTTGCCATAAACTTGGTTTTTTTGAGGTTTAGCTGCAAGCCAGCTTTTGCACTTTCTTCTTTCACCTTCATCATAAGGCTCCTCAGTTCCTCTTCACTTTCAGCCATCAAAGTGGTATCATCTGCATATCTGGGACTGTTAAAGTTTCTTCCAGCGATTTTAACTCCAGCCTTGGATTCCTCAAGCCCAGCACATCGCATGATGTGTTCTGCATACAAGTTGAATAGGTAGGGTGAGGGGGTACAGCCCTGCCATACTCCTTTCCCAATCTTAAACCAGTCCGTTGTTCTGTGATCTGTTCTTACTGTTGCTACTTGGTCGTTATACAGATTCTTCAGGAGGCAGACAAGATGACTTGGTATCCCCATACCACCAAGAACTTGCCACAATTTGTTATGGTCCACACAGTCAAAGGCTTTAGAATAATGACAAAAATACCATTCTTTAATTAATATTATATGAAAAAAAAATATGGAGGAATGATAAAACACAGCAAAGGATTTAAAGCCCACGGGTATTAGCTAGAACTATAGAATGTCAGGTAACTATGGAGTAATTAAAACAAAGAAAATGTTGCAATAGGAAAAAAAATGAATAAGAACTACCTTTGATGGAATAATATTTGGTTTATGTAATTCCCATTTCAAACCAAGAGGGAGAAAAAAAGTAATGCCGATTTCCATTTCCATTTCAAACAGGAAAGTTTTCACTTATCCTTAATTGAAATTATTTATTGCTCTAAGTGATAGGAGGAGACAGACTTGCCTGGCACTGCCAGTTTGCCATTTTTCTCTGCTGTGTTTTCCTTGCCTTTTCCTTGTGATTGTTGTGCTGCAAGACAAACAAAAGCTAAAGCTATGCCAATATGTCATCCCTCAGATACATTCGGCTTCTCAAGCTGAACTGAATAAATGACAGAAAACCAGAGGAGAAAAGGGAGGATGGGAGGGAGGGTGGGAGGGAGGAGGAAGAAGCTGAGGAGCTGAAGAAGTGGAAGGAAAAGGCAAACTGTAGAATGGGGAGCTGAGAGAGTTTTGTATGTCGATATGAATGAATGAGTGAATGACCAGCTTTGATCAAGGGATCATTAACAGAAGCTGTTGAGTCTCTGGACACTTGGCAAAGGGCTCTGATGTAAGTGAAGCACCTGTCCTGTGAATGTTGAGGCTGTTGTGTCCTCCAGAAATCTTAGTGTGGCTGTTACAAGGGCTTTTCAGGTAGCCTGCATGTGGTGTGAATCCACAAAACACACTCACACTGGTTCTGCCAGTGGAGCAAAGCAATCATACAGAGATGACCTGAATAGCCCTCAGAGTAGTTCTGCCGAGCCTCTAGAAGACATGGGTCCTCAACACTTTGAGAAGGGGCCCTTCACTTGCAACAACAGACTTTGAGAAATGGCCCTTCAAAGGTTTTGCACCTTCAAAGGTGTTGCAACTCTGATTTCTTTCTAGATGAATTAGAAATATCTTTAGCAGGTTAATACTTGACCCCTTAGCTCAGCAGTTAATTAAGTGATTATATTTAAATACACTTGCCCTGCCAAAATGTCCTTGAAAAGAAAAGCTTCCACATTACTTTTCTTATTCCATATTGCAATAATGTCCCAGAACACAAATAGTCTGCCAGAAGAAATAGGTACTGCATCGACAGACCAGGTAATTACAACTTGCCCTCAGTTATAGAAGTAATCTTTCTGGGGAATCGTCACCTTGATGTAATGGAAACACTCAGTAGCTCCAGTAACTCTGGGAGCAACGCTGATAGAACTCTAGTAGGCTCACCTTGGCCAGTGTGGTCCAAAACAGAAGGTCAAGCTAGAATAATCCACAACAGGGCTGTGGAGCTCTGCAAACATGAGGGCAGCAACCCATCCAGAAGAAGGAACTCTCAAATCAAGTCTACAAAAAGGGAGAGGGGAACTGCCTTTGTTGTCAAGAAAACTGTATGGATATGCTCAAATGTAATCAGTAATGTTTATTTGGTCAATGGCCAGCAAAATGTAAAAATATACAACACAAAATTAAAATAATGAGATAAAATACTAACACAACAAGGAGTCTGTATAATCAAAGTGTAACATACACTACTATAATGGTATATTAATTAACTGTGTAAATATAAATCTACAACATTACGATCAATAAAGTAAAAATACATACTGCCTAAAACAAGATAGAGACCCAGTTTGGTGTAGTGGTGAAAGCATCAGGCTAGAGACCCAGAGATTGTGAGTTCTAGTCCTGATTTAAGCACAAAGCCAGCTGGATAACCTTGGACCAGTCACTCTTTCTCAGCCTTAGGAAGAAGGCAATGGCCAACTGCAAGGAACTCTGATCACTGACTGGTATTGAAGAGAAGTTCCTCATTTTACAAAGACCAACATAATGAAAAGATGAAATGTGAAAAGCATGAACCCGAGAAAACTTGAATTTGTTAAAGGAGAAATTAGGAGTATCAAATTGGATGTCTTAGGAATGAATGACCTCTGATGTACAAGGATGGGTTCAGTTCAGACTATTGCATAATATATTATCCAGAGCACAAGTCCATATAATGAAATAGAATGACAATGATACTCAGAAAGGACATTGTTAAGGATGTTCAGCTATAATCCAATAAATGACATGATTGTATCTATTAGAATAAATAGGTATTGGATAAACATAAATACTTTGTACACACTGAAGAAAACAATAATGAATTTTATGGCAGATTGCAAGAGGTGCTAGATAGATTATTGGAAAAGGACATTGCACTATTAATGGGTGTGTGGAGCACAAAAGTTTGAGAAATAGAGATACCTGGAATCAATGGCAGATGTGGACCAACTACTCACAATAATGCAGGAGATACTTTAATGGAGTATTGCAAAGAGAAATAGTTGTTTATTGTTAACAATTGCCTCAGTTAGCATAAAAAATGGATATTACACACTATGCATTAAATCACCAAATGGGCAACATTGAGGTCAAACAGACTACATAATAAAAAACAGAAGATGGAGAAGGATAAACTAGTCAGCAGGGATATATCCAGGTTCAGCTGTGGAACAGACCATGAATTATGAGTGCCAAATATACAGGTTAAAGTTAGAAAATTAAAGAGAGTGGGTGAGTCCACAAGATATGGCCTGCAGAATATGTTGTCAGAATATAAGATCAATGTAAGGAACAGATTGAGTATGTTTAATTTATGAGAAACAGAACCAGATAATCTATGGGGTGAGATAAGAGTCATTGTGAAAACCAAAGCAGGAAAAAAAAATCTCCAAAATTTCAACAAGAAAAAAATTAAAGTGGCTTTCAAAATGAGCAATCATGATAGGCTGGAAAAAAAATGGAAAACAAAAGCTTTAGGTAACAATACATAAAATGACGGAGCAGATATGTGTCAAGCAAGAAAGGACAAGGGAAGATATATCAGTCAGGAATGTTAAGAAATAGAGGAATGTAAGAAGAAAAGGAAACAATCTGATCTTTTTTAAAAAGTTCAGATAAATCACAGGAAATTGTAGAGCTAATGTAATAATAACTAAGAATAATTATAGAAAAGATTTGATAAAGGCAAAAAAGGCTAAAGAAAAATAATAATGAAAACACCTGTATTGAAACCCTTTGCTAATAGAATTATAGATTTATGAAACATTTTTGGAATAAAAATATGTATTGAGGAATTGACTTCACTAGAAAGGGAGGAACAACAGACAACTGACAAGCTACCAAACAGATTTTGTGCCAAAATGTGCATTGTGGCTAGTGGGCATGTCCCAACACTTGATTATTCTTCTGAGGCATCTTTAAAATGAACAAGAAGCTTCTGTAAGAACTGAGGTTGTTAACAAAGGGGATGAGACAATGATGCACATTGTCCCCACAGAGGTTTAATTTATATAGTGATTATATAATAAGAATGACAGAATTAAAAGAAATGACAGATGGAAGTAAAACTGGAGGTCAAAAAACTAACAGTCTGAAATGTGCAGATGACAACACTTTCTTAGCCAAAAGTAAAAAGGATTGAGAAGTTAAGAACACTGTCCTGAATATTTTAGATTGGGTTGCTATAAACATACTGTTAAATTATGGAGATCAGAATGAATAGTGAAGAATTTGGATTAATGTTAATTCTGGCCTATGACTGCCCTAAAGTTTTGCTGTTATCTGGATTAATGTTATTTAGAAGACAAGTCAATGCCCACTTAATGAAGGTGATAGAATACACAAAGAAGGTATGTGTGCTGAAAAAATATATATATAAAGAAGATTAGAGAAGAAAGCAATGACAAGATCATGAAGGATAAGGACATTTCAACACCACTAGAGATCAGGACTGTTGATGTATTAGTCTTTCCAGTGGTAAGGTACACTGTGAAAGTTGGACACTGAGAAAGAGGAAGAGAAAGAAGATAGAGGACTTGGAATTATGGATTTGGAGATAGCTATGAGCAGTATAATGGCTGCAAAAAGAAACCTGATTGCTCCCTTGAGGTGATGATCAGTAACCTGAAACTCATATAGTTGGGCATTAAGCAGTTAGATAATGGGTTAGAACAGGACTTTCCAAACTATGGGCTGCTGGCACAGAATTATTGTGAGACATCCAGTCTGTAACTACTGCATGTATGAGAAAGTGAATGTTCTACACTTGTTGCACAGAAATCTAGATTCCAAAACAAGCTGGATGTGATGCTAGATCCAAGGGTGCAACTTTCAACAATTCAACCACACTTCCAATATCTGTAACCTGCAAAACAGCAGCCCCTGAGACATTAAATGGCTCCAGGTAATCAATAGCCAAATAATGGCATTACTGACTTCATTATCTTAACAGATTCTAAAAGTATTACTACTATCATGTGGGGATCCATAGTTTGTTACATTAAAAAGTGGTCCACTTACTCAAAATGTTTGAGAAACATTGTACTAGAAAACTTATTACACTTAGCAAAGTTGTAGAAGGGATGATAAAGATAGATGAATGGGTTCAAAGTGATTCCTTGGAAGACCTATGTGTTATTACTGAGGACATATCAAGACGCTGAACTTTTGTCCATATGCTACAATATACTACCCTCCCCTCCATGGCACCCATATTTTACTGATTGAATTTTTTCTGGATTTAATTGTGTGCAAATATTCTAGTTTGTTGATTTGGGCTCTGAGTTAATAAGTCAGTTAAGAACACTTATCTTCCATACTTTTTTTTTTTTTTTTGAGTAGAGTTTAAGAGCCAGTGGCTATTTTAGCATACTGTCAAATTATTTTACAAGTACCAGCTTTCTGATTAAAACCTGCATTTTAGCTGAGGTTCAGAATCAGGTAAAGGCTGATGTCAGAAACTGAAGATAGCCTTGATGACAAAATTATTTCAAATATAGAAACCTTGGACTGTCTTTCAAATCGCACAGCCCAAGTCTTTTTTGACAGTCTTGGTCATATTATATTCAGACAAGGCATTCTGCCAAAGATATAAAATAACCTCCTGGGACCAAAACTTCAGAAGCTGCCACTTGACTGAAAGGAGGGAACCCTGGCTGAGGAGTTCATTTGTGCAGCACAACACCAGAGGAAAGGATGAAATTAAAAATAGCTCTGCAGAACTCAAAATAAGCCTTAGATCTTAGACCTAATATTTCAGCTGTTTCACTCTGAGCTCCAGCTTTCCTGAATGAACATTCCTCTGGATGGAAAAGTTCCTTCCATGTTTCAGATGAAATGCAAGAAAGAAAAAGAAGTCTTTCCTTTGACTTGTAGATGTAAAGAATTGCCTTGTCTTAAAGATGCCTTTTAGGCCATTGAAACAAATGGAGACTGGTTTTTCCTATACTTATTATAGTCTGCAGAACCTTCCCATGATCCATCTGGAGAGATCTAAACTCCAATCTGAGTTGTGTCCTTTATGCCACTACTTGTTAAAGTACATTGTTGTTGGACATTAACTTTCTGTTCTCAGCCTGCTTGGTTTTAAGGAAATGAGGATACCATAACCATGGTGACAAAGATCTTCAGCAGTTTACAAGTTTTTCTTATTATCTGTATGTTCCATATTCAGACTCTGTGAAATAATATTGCATACTTAGTTCATTTTACTATAACACATACCTTTTCCCTTGCAGCTGTTTCCCCTATGTCTTTTTGATTGCTTTTTTTGTTGTTTATTCATTCAATCGCTTCCGACTCTTCGTGACTTCATGGATCAGCCCACGCCAGAGCTTCCTGTTGGTTGTCACCACCCCCAGCTCCCCCAAGGTCAAATCCGTCACCTCTAGAATATCATCCATCCATCTTTCCTTGGTCGGCCCCTGCTAGTCCCCCTGAAATATACATTTTGTTCACCAATTCCCTTAATGTATATTTTTCAATCAAAGAATGGCATTATGAAATACAGAAAAATACAGAAAGTGGAGGCTAATTTCATGACAGTTCATGTATTTGGGAATGCTATTTAGGGCAGTTCATATTAACACATGAAATAAATAACATTTCCTACTGATTGTTTCATGTTAACTGGTATACTATAGACTGTACTTCTATGTACAAGTATAGAATAAGCCTATTAGCTCAGTAGAGCCTAAGCCTAATTAAACATGCAACATCTAACATCTGAATATTTCAACATCCACAGCTGAAATTGATTATATGCAAATTTCAAGATACTTTGGCCATATTACTCTGGACTGTCTTTCATATTGGATTCCTCAGTTCTTTCAGAATATCTGGCTGTTACATTTATAGTGAAGCTATTAATAATGCATGCTAATTAACTCCCATTTAATATGCCATAGATCCCACAGATGTAATGGTTGCCATAGCCATTTTTGGATTGTCAGTGATGGCAAATTTTGAATGTGCTGACATTAGGATAAATGCAATACTGGATTCATTTTTCTACAGCATTTCAGTTGTTTCTAGTGGCCTTTGAACCTTCAATAAATCTTTAAACCAATACCATGCTTATCTCTTCTATATCCTGGGGGAAAAGTGGGACATTATAATTTTCAAGCCATGGATTATGGAGATGTATAAATAATCATATGCAAATGAATGAATAAAGTATTTTCTAGTCTCCACAACACAGACTTCAGCTGTGTTCAGAATATGCAGTACAGGATTAAAATAAATTGCTACTACCTGTACATTAGGTGGCAGGGCTCAGGTGACTTTGGCTAATCCTGAAAAGCTAAATAGGGGCAACCCTGGTTAGTACTTGGATGGGAGATCACCAAGAAATTCCAGGACTATAGACTAGGCCAGACTTTCTCAACCTTTTGACCCGGGAGGAAACCTTGAAATATTTTTTAGGACTCAGGGAACCCCTGCACATTCAGGCTCAAATGTAGGCCAGAAGTTACAAAATTATTATACTTGTTTTATTTCAGCCTGTATACTGTATATGCAGTGTTCTTAAACTAAACATAATGAATGAAACTTACCTCTTTAATGTGAAGTCTGAATTTGAAATATTTTTTTAAATAAATCATGATCTCCCAGGGAACCCTTAGGGACCTCTCATGGAACCCTGGGGTGCCATGGAACCCTGGCTGAGAAACCCTGGATTAGACTGAGAAGTCAAACAAGTCAAACCTGGCATCCTGGAAGAAGACAAGGGGAAATCACTTGAATATTGGAGGGGGAGAAAATAGTCCAGAAGTTTAAAAATCATCATCATCATCATCATCATCATCATCATCATCATCATCATCATCATCCAAAACTAAACTTTCCACTCTAAATGGCAGGCAGTATTCAACAAATCCTGGGAAACTCAAACTCTAAAGCAACCAATCAGGAGCAGGAAGATTTCTGTTTCTCTCAGGAGAGCTTTTAAGAAGGGAAGGAGGCCACCTCCATTTTTCCTGTGTTCTTTTGCCTTGCCTGGCTTCCCAGTCTGACTCCCACCAGGTAGGAAACACATCCCAACCTGGAGAAGGCATGGAGAATCAGAAGGAAATGGACTTCTAGGGAAAAGAGGGTCTGGCTCCTTCCTGTTTCTAAAGAAAAGTAGATATAAATTAGGATCTTTTTGTGTAACTGATCTGAGCTGTTTCTTCATACTATTAACACTGTTTGTTCTACCTGCATTAGCTCCTTAAACTTAATCTATGTAATAAACAATTTACATCTCCTTCTAAAATCAGTAGTTGTGTTCAGACAAGGCATTTGGTCTACCACACATCCCAGCCAGTCTGCTGCTAACAAGAAGAGAGAGAGGAAGAAGGCCCCATTCATCTTTTAGTGGGAGGTAACAACAGTAGGGATTGGGGAGGAAAGCTTAGGGACCTCTGCTTGAGAGGGGCCAATCCACCACATCCCAGTGTGTATGTACACCAGGCAATAAATCTATGAATTCACCAGGAGATGAGCTCTACTCATTGGAGACTTTATCATACTTTTGCTTCAAAATCCTCTCCATTTCTTAGAGGTTTTCTCTCCCATTGGGGAAAAAAGATATACCCAGCCTGCAAATTGGATAGAAAAGTTCTCTGTGAGAGAAGACATTTTTGCTCAGTCCTAGGCCTCTTAGTAGAACACATTCCTTAAAGATTTACCTCAAGAGAAACCTCTGGATTTTCATCAAAAATTTGCTTTAAGAGAAAAAAAAAATCAAGCAAACATCTGAAGTGTAATCCTCTAAAGGGTGGGGGGCATAACGAAACTGCCATCATATGTTCAAGTGTCCTGTTGATGCATTTTTGCAAAGACTCAGCTTGTGGCTGTCAGAGATAATCAAGTTCTGCAATACAAGTCTCTTCTTTGAGCCTTGACAGCCACAAATCTCCATTGCCAATGAAAAGGACAGGTAATATGACAAGTTGAGCAATCTTGTTAAGAAACTTAAAAACAGGGAGCAAAAAATTGTCAGTTAAAGGCACCTATCTGTAATGTGTTTGAGCAATGGCAATATAACCTTCAAAAATGAATCTCAAAATCAGTTACTCATAGTTTTCAGAGCCATATGATTATGGATGGTGACTGCAGAGGAAGGATGGATAATCTATTTTGTGAGGAAGGTTAGAAGCCACAGTATCTCAGAAATAATATTTAGGGTATCATACAGTTTAGTAATCTCCAGCTCCCTTTCATCCACTTGGCCAGTGGAAAAGGGTACTCGGGCCTCTCCACTTTCACTTCTTTTTGGTATGTACAGTAAATTGTGTGCATGTAGATGGATGAATGTGTGTGTTCGCTTGTAGAATGTGTTCTAGTAAAGTAGTTAGAGAACTATCAATCATGCTCCTGGTTTCTGTGCTGGGATCTAACCTGTGTATGCTTTGACACTGCATACAAGATCATATACATATATTTTGTAACATAATAAAAAGTTTGGATACCAGGTTGGAAAACGCTGGTTCAGCAAGATGATTTTGGAGACCCTGCAGTGGGCAGGATCCCACAGCTGCTATTACGCAGCTACAATGCCTTGTTCTGCGTAATTATTCTGAGGAACTGTGAAGAGAAGATTACTTTTGTGTGTGCTAAGACAAATCACAGAAGGCCTCCATTTAATGTGGATGTCCTATGAGTTTGAATGGACCAAACACCAGTGTGACAGAATGAGATTAAATCAGTGTACCAGATCTGCTCAGATTACCAGTTCAGGTGGAAGAGAAAATGTACAGTGAGTACAATACATAGCACATTAACCCAAAGGAGTCAGTGGGCTTTTTCTCTGTCATAGATATTAATCTGTGATCAAGGCTGGAGACCTCATCAAATGAGAGACCTTTTCATATTAACTACTTAGCTGAACAGGGGACGCGGTGGCGCTGCGGGTTAAACCGCTGAGCTGCCGATCGGAAGGTCGGCGGTTCGAAACCGCGCGACGGGGTGAGCTCCCGTTGCTAGTCCCAGCTCCTGCTCACCTAGCAGTTCGAAAACACGCAAATGTGAGTAGATCAATAGGTACCGCTTCGGCGGGAAGGTAACGGCGTTCCGAGTCGTCATGCTGGCCACATGACCCGGAAGTGTCTATGACAACGCCGGCTCCAAGGCTTAGAAACGGAGATGAGCACCGCCCCCTAGAGTCGGACACGACTGGACTTTACGTCAAGGGAAACCTTTACCTTTACCTACTTAGCTGAACATCTTTATCAACTGTGGTGAACAATCTTGAGTGAAAAAGTATTGTAGCCAAGATAGTTTCACTCCCTGTTTTTTTAACGAAGAGCAAGCATGTATTAGCCCAAAAAATAGGAAGGAATATACACAGACAGTACACGCTTATCAGCTGATCACATTTTCAAAACCAGGGAATTGTAGGGACAAATAAATCAATAAAGATAACCACATTATCCATGTTTCTTGTAGAGATACTCTCACATCTTTCTCATATATGAAACGGATATCTTAAATTTTAGATTTTAAACCCGAACTCTTAAAAAAAATCAGTGCCTTGACATTTCACCTTTTAGGGGGATAAAAAAGAGGGATTTTTTTTATTATTATTCCTCTTTTGCTTCTGAATTTGTTTCACAGTGAAACTGGAAGATTTTGAATTTAAGCTCCATTTTAGAGACTTGATAGATAGACTAAGTACTATAGGCCCTCTATCATCAAATTGAACCCAAGTTTCACCAGTTGCCTGTTAGCTGTAATGAATGGATGACCTAATCACTCTTTCTCTCATTTGTGTAACTCACAAGTCACCTCTTGTTTGACCTGCATATTTAGAATGTTCTATGTCTTGCCAACTTTATTGAAAGAATCTATCATTTGAAAGGAAATCTTGCCCACAACATTGATCTACCATCTAGTTAGCAGACAGAAAAAAGTGCAGAGCGCTCATTTGCTTTGCAAGTGGGCTATTTGTGATTCATGTAAGTTTAAGACAGAGAAGTCCATGCCGTATGTAGTTATGTAGCATACCCCATCGATGTTAATTTAAAGACCATTTAATTTGGTGGGTATTTACTCCTTCCAAAGTATTGGATCTATATGTAGGACTGAAATCTTAACAAGGGAAAGTAGAAACCCAATGGCTTTATAAATTCTAAAGCCCAGGATACCATCTGATTTCCCAGCATTCCATGCATCTCTAAACAGGCCTAATGGTACAGTTGGCCCTGTTTTTCCTGATGCACCTGGAAGTGCAGGTAGAATAATAACAGCACCTTTTCCATATATAGG
The DNA here is from genome assembly GCF_035149785.1 of Candoia aspera. Lineage (NCBI taxonomy): Eukaryota > Metazoa > Chordata > Lepidosauria > Squamata > Candoiidae > Candoia > Candoia aspera. The sequence goes on from NC_086153.1 coordinate 180,598,142, forward strand.
GAGAGTCAAAGGGGAGAAAATGATAAAAGCAGAATTGTGCCATCATACATAAACTCAGCCTCTTTTGTACATGCATCACAATGTTGCATGCACATCATGATAGGGGCAGAGCTGATGACATACAACTGTTTTTGTTATTTTGATGAAATGGTCAGATTCTACAGAGCTATCTGTTCACTGACTTGGCACTGAGTCTCTTACCCACACTAGTCAAGATCCCAAGGGATGTGCAATCTGCTTTTGTCTATAGAGACTCAGGTCTTATTTAGGAGTTCCCCTCTACTTCAATTCCAGTGAGAGAGAAGAGCAGAAGCAACACCTTCACCCTGGGCACCTTGTCTTATCTCATCCTCCACCATTATCTGCCACTGGTCCTGCAGCCTTCCATGTGCTGGGGGTAGACCCTTCTGGTTGTGGTTTCACTATCCTGAAAGCAATTGTCATGTTCACCATTCCAATGTTGCCATTACATCGTAACGTTTCGCATGTCATTTGGTGGATGCGTGTTTCGTCTGCGAGGGGAGGAGGATTCCATCTCATGGGATTGTTATATGTTGGCAGCTGGATTGGAATGTGTTTGGGTTATCTTGTGTGTTCAAGGTTCCTTTCCCAGGACATCAGCAGAAACGGTTACCAGCACCTGGGGGGGGGGGCAGTTTGCAATGGCAGGGCGAGGGGAGGGATTACGTTTGAGCCGAGGGTTTTTAGTTTGTATTTGGCGCGCTTTTGCTCATTCTCAGCTTTCTCTGTATTTGCATACTATTCTTTAATAAATCAGATATCATTACGTTCCTGCTTGTGAGTCTGAGTCTATTAAGGTAGGCAATCCTTACAGCAATAGGAAATGGAAAGAAGATTGCTGCAAATGAAGACTTGACATGCTAACAGGGTCAACAAGGAAATTTTGGTTTCTAGAATCATGGTCTGAATTTTCGGGATGATGAACAGCTGGTATGAGATGGATTGCAGGTCACAAAGTTCTTAATGTGTATTTGGCCAAACCGTAGCAGACTTGATCAGGAGGGACTTAAACATCACCCTGTGCATCAGGACCTTAGATAAAGGTTTGTGCACTGAAGGGTTGCTGTAATGGAGTCTATTAAACCACTCACCATAAAATCAGAGAGAAGACTGGCTCATAAAGTTCATGGCATTCACTATCTGCATATAACGTGCAGAGTTTGGGAAATAAACAAGATGAGCTTGAATTCTTAATACAGGAATGCAAATATGATTTAAAAGATGTAGTGGAGACCTAGTGAGATGATTTCTGTGATTTGAATATAAGAAGCAGATCTTGGGCCAGTCACTTTCTCTCAGCCCTAGGAAGGAGACAATGGCAAACCATTTCTGAAAAAACCTTGCCACGAAAACTGCAGGGACTTGTCGAGGCAGTCTCCAAGGATCGGACATGATTGAATGGATAAAAAGTATTAAATAAGTGGAAGAATATAGTTTATTCAAAAGGAACAGAAGCAATAGAAAGGGAAGGAGGATTGTACTGCATGTTAAAAGTATCCACACCTGCTCAAAAAGCTGTGAATTGACATGGGAATATTGTAGAAAGCATCAGGTATCAGGTAAGCAGAAGACAAATAAAAGCAATGATGTGGCTGGTATTGATGATCCAACCAAGGAGAAGATGTTGATGATGGTTTTCAAAAGATAATTGCAAGTCTTTCCAAAAAGCATAAATTAGTAGCAACAGGTATCAAATGTTTGATAGAAGTCAGACTCTGTTAAATATGGTCCTTCCAGGAAATTTCTAACTTGTATTGCAGTGAATTTTGTCCTTCTGAGAGATGGAGAAGGCACATACATACAAGACGCTCATCTATAGTTCTTCATCAGACTGGAGAGAAGGATCAAATGGGGTTTCACAAGGTTCACTCCTGGAACCTGCATTCCATAATATTTTATTTATGATAAAAGTAAAAAGGTGGAAGATTTGATAGATGGCAAACTCTTTTGATTTGATTGTATATCAGATTAGCAGAAGACACAAAACTGAATGGGATAGCCAGAAATAAAATTCAAAGTAGTCTTGATAGGTTAGAAAAATGAGCTAATGGAGCAGAATTAAATTATGTTTTTATTTTATATTATTTTATGTTGCTGGATTTCTACCCTGCCTTTTTGTTTGTCAAACAATGAAAGCAGTTTATATGAACAACATTAAAAATGATTAAAATCAGAATTAAAATTAAACAATAAAATAAATTAGCCATTATTTGCTTATAACATTGTACTTACAATTATTCAGCCCAGAATATATTTAATATTGTTGATGGAATATATATAACCATATGGTTCAGTATCAAGTTACCCAATTAATAAAGAGAAAACTCAAATGTTAACATGGGAGTTGATAAAGGAGGTAAAGCATTGTGTCTGCCAAGCAACAAGCTTTAACGTTTCTGCTAACAAGCTCAAATATTTAGGAATTTTCTTGGCAAAATAATAACAGTTGTTTAAGAATAATTACTACCAACCTGGAAACATATATTAATAGATATTTCTAGATGGAAAAAGTTGAATTTGTCTTGGTTTGGGAGACCTGCAGCTATTAAAATGAATCTCCTACCAAGGTTAAATTGTCTCTTTCAGACGATTCCAGTATTTATTGAAAATAAGGTATTAAATGTTTGGCACAGCCAAGTAATGAATTATATATGGTCCAAGAAAAGCCAAGGATTAAATTCAAACATTTGCAGGATTCTAGAGAATGAGGTCGTCTAGCAGCTCTGAATTTCAGACTGTATTATCTTGCTAGCTGTTTACCATGGATTTTACCATGGATTATATTTTCCTATGGTTCTGTTACTTCCACAGAAGGGACCAGCTTGCCAGAGGGGTTGCACTGATACATCTAGGTGGACACACATAGAAATAAACAACCTTAGATTACACATTGCTAAGTAACCTACTGAATATTTGGGATTAAATACAAGAAAAGAAGAGATCTGGATTCCACACACACACACCCGCTTCATTATGTTTATGAAGATAAAGACTCCCAAAATTTTATTCAGTAATGATTTGTTCAGATGACAAGATTTTATTGATTTCAAAGTCTCTTACTATACAGTGTGCTTCTACATTTAATTGGTTTCAGAATCTTCAAATAAGCAGGGAGGCAATAAAAGAATTTCTGAAACAAGGGAGAAGTTTGACCAATTATGAAAATTGTATAACACATACTACTGATAATTTGTTAGGCATGATTTATAAATTATAAGCAAAGTATAATAAGTAATACATTTGAATACATAAATAAATAAAAATAAAAAGTATGACTCAAAGTGCTGATGCCGAAGGGTTTAGAATACCTCCTCTAATCAGTCTACCATTTTATCCCATTCTTCCCAAAATGAAGCTGTTTCAAACATTTTGAAATATCTGGATTGCAGCCAATAGGAACAAATCCTTTCAGGGGGTCCACAAACTTAGATGGAAAAAAAAGTTAACTTTATTTTCATTCACTTGTATCTGAAATTTAGCTTTTCATTCAATAATGTATGTAGGCAACAAATGTATGGCTTCTGGACTCCAAAGATGTCTGTCAACTTCAATTAATATGACTATTAAAAATTATTATAACCTACAAAAGGTATGGTCTAATTATGAAGTTAATGGATTAATAACAAACCAGGTATATTACTCTGTTACACATGTGTTTTTTTAATGTTTTAATAACTGAATTTGAACATCATTTGTTTCCTTTGCAGAACAATCTAGATCTATGTATTTTATGCATTTAAATACATTGTTTTGCTGAGAAAGGGTCCATAGGTTTCACCAGAATCTCAAAGGAGACTATGGCTGAAAAAAATTAAGAACTGCTACTTTAGAGAATTTAACTCTTCCAAGTTTCAGTTGGATACTTTCAAGGGTCTACATTATATATATATATATATATATATATATATATATATATATATATATATATATATATATATCCCCTTGTATTTCTTTTAGAGGAGCAATGGCACAAATAAGGAAAGGACAGCACAGGGACCTCCAAATTGTTCCAGGGGAAAAATAAACAGAGTACTGTTGGATGAATATATTCTGCTCTAGCTGAAAAGTACACATTTTCTAGTTTTGTATATGACTATGCTCTCAGCTTTCCACTTTTCTGTCCTGCAATGGGTCTGTGTTTGATGTCCTGATCACAAAATTTTCTGAAGTGCCAGAAGGCTGGTATAGATGGTTTTCAGGCTTTGCCGCTCCTGTGAAATACCTTCTCTTCATCACCCTTGTTGGGGTGGTATGCTTGGCAGCACAGTGAAAAAATGTGACATCTTCTGAACAGGAGTCAGAAACATTATCACTGATGCCCTTGTAGGCTGAAGCCCTTGTAGGCTGGTGGAGATTTGCTATCTCTGACATGCTTGGTCACCCCCCAAGGAATAGGTTGTATCAGGATTGAGTCTTCCTGGCACTACTTTGGATTAGTTAGGAAAAGCACCAGAGGCAGGTGAGATACAAGGCAATAGAAGTAAGCAAGGCACACAGGAAGAGGCAGGCACAAAAAAAAGTGGCATATGTATCATGCCTTTATTTTTAGAACACTAAAGTGCTTGTAAGTATTAGCATTCATTCATTCTCTGATCGCTGTCCATATCATGAAGAATGTAAAAGAACCATCAGCTCTGAACCCATATTTAGAATGCTGAAAGCAAAACTGAGCTCACAGCTGTGTTGGTCACTGGTGTAACCAACACAAAAGTGTAGCTCTGTGATGCAAATGGTACAACCAATAAGTTGCATTCTTTGCATGATGACGCCATAATGCACATGTTGTTATTGTGATAACATTGAGCTTGTTAAGGATGCTGTTGACAACCTGTATGGATTTACATCATCATGAGTAAAACTGATGAACTTTTGAAGAAAAAAACGGTGACACGAAATGCTTCCATTATTACCAAATTTTCTGAGATGTCCAAAGTTGCAGATTGAAAAGAAAATAGTTTGTAAAATGAAGGGCTATTATGCTATAGCTTGATTCAGACACATGATGTTGGTTTAATAATCCAAGGTATTTAATTAGGAATGTATGCTGTTTCAGGACATTTAAAAAATAATAACTTCTTGTTTTGATTTCATATCCTGGTAGGTAAAATAAAGATTAAAGCAATGTTTCCCCATTTAAATTAATTCAAAATTGCTTTAGGAAACTTTGATAGAAGCCCTAGAGCTACAGTATATGTAAAGGGGAGGATTGTGGAGAAAAGCATTATGATATATTAGGCTGAGATGATTATGACTAAATTGGGCCAATTCATTCAAAACCTCTTTTATCTAAGAGCATACCTTCTACTCTTGGTCTGACACTGTATATTTGGGATGTCAGTCTGGATTTAATTCTTAGTGGCTGTTAGACTGGTTATACAGTAGTTTAATAATGCATTCATACAGGTCATGTGAATTTTCTAATTGGGACTATTATTAAGCTCAGTGATGTACCTGGGTGTAGTGCAACCATATCTGGGCAACAAGACAAAACAAAACAAAACAAAACAAAACAAAACAAAACAAAACAAAACAAAACAAAAAGCTAAGAAAAGTCAAAAAATTTTTTTACCATCCAGTGGTCATCTGGCTTTTTGCAGTCCGGATAAGCTAACCGTATATATGTTGGCTTCACAACATTTTATCCAATTCTGTCTTCGTGTTACTGCATGACTAAAGAGTCTGTTTAAATAACATCAAATGTCACTAGGTCGGTCCTGTTTCTGTAATTATTTGCCTCAACACATCATGTAGAATTGCCCAAAGTGTGAGCATATATGGAATCGAAAGCCTTGTAGTCTAATAATCTTGCTTTGATTTGCAATTTCTGGATGAGAAAGAATAAATGAAAATGTGCCTGCTATTTAAGTGTGAAGGAATGAAAGCCTGTCGAAGAGAAAAGAGACAATGGAATCCTTGATAGACACAGTTAGTTGAGAAAACAGATTTTATTCTGGGTAAGAGTTTAATTTTGGCTTTTTGAATGAGGTATAAACATTTTGAATTTGGAAGAGGAAAGCTTCTGTTATTTTTTTCCTGAAACAAGGGAATTTTAAATGTAATAGCCAACACTACATGGTGCTTGTTTAAGGCAGGTGTTCGAGATAAGTCACAAAGTTTTCCCACCATTACAGAAGACACTGACTGGTCATTATTTTAGAGGAGAAGGAGGAATCATTGGATCCTGGAAGGTGATGAATGAACAGGAGAGGTAACATACCTTAGAATGTAAGTGTATTTTATTTTTTTCACAAAAAGCAATGTTTCTTCCTCAAATTGGAATACAACAGATATAAACCTCCAGCGAGGCTGGCTCTGCCATGTTAGCAGTGTTCAGATAATGGAGGAAAAGAAAGAAGAACTCTACCAGTTCAGAAATCCCTGGTCCCAAGTACAGACAGATACATCAGTGAATTTCCAGTTTTATATCTGCAGAGAAATTCATATATTTTCTCTCAAAATGCATATTGGAAACATATTTTTGAACCCAGTATAAGAGCCAATCTGGATACTTGTAAGTACAGATTACATGTGTTTGCACTGTACATCACAAATACTGAACTCAATAAGCATGTTTATCTATAGTAACACCTAATTTTAACCATATCTTGCCCCATAGCATTATAAACATTTTTAAAAAAGGGAGTGGTGAAAAAAACAGGACAACAAATTGAAAGGTTACTCTGCAATGAACACTGGTGAGTATGCGGGATGAATAAACTTGTTTTGAAAAACAAAGAGTAATCAATGGTAAATCATTTCTTCAACTTTACCATGACATACCACCTGGGTCCTGTGAGGATCATGGGCTAAGATATCCTAATAGCAAGAAATCTCACTGGAAGCCCTTCAGGTCTCAGGAAAGAATTTCTTTATTTAAGATTTGTCCATTCAAAGACTCAAGTGAATCAAATTCCCTGGATCCCTCCTTTATCTTGCCCTGCTTTCCCGCCTTTCATTTGAAATTGAGTATCTACAAATGCTTTCATTTTCATGACTTCATTCCCAGCTACATTCCAGTGTCCATTTCCAGATAAGCCTTTAGCCAAAACAGTTTCCATCTCTGCTGGGTCAGCCAGCAGTGTCTTTGTTCTCAAGCAGCAGTTAATCTATCCCCTCCCTCCTGTACAATTCATGACAGAGGAGAAGAACTAGAAGTCACTTTATGGCTTTTAGTACAAGCCTCTGACAGGTCCTTTCCTTCAAGTACCAGATTTTGCTAAAAGATAAGTGAAGACCATATGAAAAGTGTGCTACTGATTTTCTTCTGTAAAGTACCTGCATATGAATGAGCATGCGGAAGTAGAGGACTTTGTACATGTGGAAGTAGAGGACTTTGTACAGAAGCTGGGTGATGAATTATTCCTTCCATGAACTAACATTATTAAGTATTATAAGGAATGCCAAGAGATGCCTTATAAATAAATGTTGAATTATAGCCTGAAATTAGAAGCCTTATTTGTATAATTTCCTAAGGCTTGAATGTTTAAAGTAATGGTAAAATTGACTGATTACATTGTTTCTTTTGCATTTTTTTCTACTTGCAATATGATCCAATTAAAGAAATATAAAGAAAGGATGAAGAATATTATTAAATTTTATAGGTGGGAATGTGTGGCTTATATACAGTAAACCCTGGTACTTTTAGGTGCTGCATTAGCAGGGTAGTATTCTGGTCTGCCAGGGTTTTATAAACATATTTTATTTAACAATAAAGAAAAAAAAACTTGCATCTATTTTCATTTACAAGTCTGAGAAGTTGGTTGTAGCTTTCCCTAATGTATGTAACTGTTACCATATATTTATAAAGAAATTGTTTTAATTTTCTTTGATGTCATTCTTTGTCACATGATTTCTATGAAACATGAATATTTTAAGGCAAATTTTCCCTAATGTGGGTGTGTTTTCCTCCTTAAGGGCACCTTTCTGAAAACAACCTTCAGAAACATGTTTATTTTTAGGTTTGTTTTTTTCCTAAGGTGTATGTTTCTATGCATTTGCACAGATACTCAGATTTCCTTTTATGCAAGAATTTGAACATAAAGAAGCTAGTGAACCTTTTCAGTGCCACTATCCAGACTGTAGTAGAATTCATTCTGGGGGATTTTATGATTTTTTTTTCATAAAATCTATGGCAGGTTTTGTTGAATATCCTTTTTGTTTATTAACTTGGCTATAAAATGGCATATAGATTCTTTATAATCCTGCATCTCTTAAATATAGCTGCATATTACACACACACACACACACACACTACTTAGTTGTAATAGAAATCAGAAAGAGTCTGGTAACAACTTTTCAGACATACAACATTTATTATTTAAAAAAGTGTCTGTGAATTGCACCTCCCTTTATCAAATGCAATGAAGTGGCTAGACTTACATTGGATTTAAATTCAATTCGTTTCTGAAAATGGGCCATTTTCAGCTGTATATATTATGTCCATCAAGTGTAACTGAGCATTGTAATGTGAAAATTAAAACACAGAGGGTCTCTATTATATAGTGAACCTGTGAGATAAATAAGTACTTTTGTATTTTAAAAAATCATTTTAAGCAACTTATATAGGTTCCTGAGCATCACAATGACTTTATGAGGTAGGCTAGACAGGTAGGGTATGATCTGTCAAGACCACTTAAAGCAATGTAGATCACAATGGGAATTGGTACATAAGAATATGACCACAAGGATGTATTACATAGAATACTACATCTCCCAGAGTACTCAGGTGCATGCACTCAAATCTGAAGAACTTCATTGACAATCTTATGGGCAATGTGTTTTTGAATAATACCAGCTGAGAAAACAAAATATGATATATATTGCTTTTTACCCCTATTCGTGAGTTTTCTCAAGGCACCTGGGTTGGCTAGTGTGAGGATTAAATTGATATTGGCCTGGTTTAACAGAGTTCTTAATGGCTCCACACATGCACTAAAACATTCCTCTGAATCAAGATTTTTCCTGCTAACTGAATCCTCTGGCCATTGAGAAGATCAAAACCACCACCACCACATGCATCTGAGACAGTTCCTGAAAAATCTTACACTATATATTAATCCTTATCCTGCATATTAATAATTATGGATAAACCCTAAAAGAATAATCTCCCAAACAGAAAATTGAGAATAGTATATACTCAGTTGTCCCAGAATGTTGGCTTACATGTTGAGAAGGGGAAATTAAGGGGAAAGAATAGAATAGAGTATCTTGAAAAGGGCATGGAGTCCACCCTGAAGGACTCCAACAGGTTGGTATAGATTAACCACCACTGTAAAAGTATATTGTCTTTGATCCTGGAGCATCAGAAATCTCCTGCAAGCAGAGATATACTTTTGCTGTACCTAACCCACTCAGTTCTGCTATATTTAGCAAGGTTATTTAATTACAGAGTAACTATTGAGCAAAAATAATGTATACAATTTGCCAAAAAGAAGGATAGGAAAAAAAAAACATCCTTTAAAAAAATCCAGTCACCTTTGAACATTTTACACTTGTTTTCACTGAAATAATAGCAAATTGAAGAAACTTGAATATTTTGTATTACACTGAGCTCAAGAAAGTCCTATTATTATTAATATGGCTGCATAAATCTTCCAGAAGAAGTGATATGGAACCCATGGGCACATATAAAGTACTTCTTTTCTTTTTCTTGTTTATAAGAATTTTATTAGATTTAAAGCAGATAAAAACTACGAAAAACAAAAAAACAAAAAAACTACAAAAAACCTAAAAAGTGTGAAAACACAAGAAAAAAAGAATTTTAAAGATTACATAAAGAGGTGACTTCCAACTTTTAACAACAAGTATATACAGCAATTTCCATAAACAATCCCTTACTCTATATCAAACCAAAATCACATTATTTCTATAAATCATCCTATTGGCACATTATAAAAATCACTAAATAAAATTGTTCCTTCCCCTCATATTAAAAGAAAAAGAAATATATCAACCTCTTAATCAACTCCCCCCCCGCAAATATTTATATAATTATTTCCTTCCTGCCACTATTTCTATACATTTCTGTCCACTATAATAAAAATCAGACTAAAAGACATATATTATCTACTCTTGAAATTAATAATACTGCAATTATAACAATCTTAATTCTATTAAACCTAAAACCAGCATTTATTGTTTATACCTTATTAATCTTAATCCAAACAATTGAAAAAGGCTATGAAGTCAAACAAGACTTAAAAGCAATCCAGATAAGCATTCTCAGATCCTAACCCCACTTCGAAATAGACCAAAGCATTCACATATCTCCACAATAAACACAAGGCATTTTTCACAGAAAGAGCAAAAAACCCAACTGCCCCCTTAAAAAATCTGACTTCTCAGCAAAAAACCTCCCATAGAAAAAAACCTCTTTTTCCCCAAAACTTTCCATCAGAAAAAAACTTTTTCCCCTTAATTTTCCATGAGAAAAACAATTCCATTTACAATTTGCAATTTGATCTGTCCATGTAATTCCTTCATTTCCACAATCTGTTAATCATCAGCAGAAACTTCATTCTTACTATCAGTAGAGACATTGCTATTGTTGTTGAATTTCTCAACTTCTTCAACAACTTCCCCAGCCCAATGACACATTTTAAAGCTGATATTTTCTACAATATCCCGAATAACTTGCAAAATAGCTTGGCAGGAGTCAAATGATCTCTTTAAAGGACTGTTTAAGCTCACAACAAAACTCTGAGAAAGTCTCCTTGAGATTATCCATGTTTCAGGCAGAAGATTATGGTGCCCCCTAGATATCAGAGTAGGAATTAATAAGTTAATGGAAAATTTCTGAAAGTTGTAGACATAAGAGAAAGTGCTAACAAGCAGCTCCCAGGGAAAGTGGCGACAGAAAGCTGATAATTCAAAACAGCAGATTCAACATGTAGGGAAATATTAAATTCTTCAAATTCAATACAAAAATAATAGCAGGGAGGTGATTATTTATTCTCAACCCTCCTTAGTATTTAAAAGGGAAACAAGCCAAAACTTGAAAATATTTTTTTTTTGTAAAAATTAATCCAAAAAAATAATGATAAGCACCAAGAGAGATCACTTCTCCTTGCTGTAAAAAGCCTGTTTTGAGGTACATAAACTTAAAAATATATATATAAATTGGGTGGTTTCGAAATGGGGTGGCCCAATTTAGTGTCCCTTTAAGGCTACAGCATGGTTTGGAAATGGTGACGTCCCGGCCTCCCGGTGTCTTTTACCGGAGTAGTGCTAATGCTGTTTGAGATCCTCTGGCTGCAAGGCACCATTCTGGAGTACAAATGGGATGATTCCAAGTGTTTTCTGTCCATGAAAATGCTCTAGGACTTCAGGAAAAGCCTGCCTGAGCCCAGGAAAAAAAAGCCATGTTGTCAGATCTGCCCATGGAGCTCATAGGCACAGCTATTCAGTCAGTCATGTCCCCACCAGAAGTCCACAAAGTACCTCTTTTCATATTGTTAAAGCAGTTGTGTCTTTTCTGAGCTGGAGTGGCTGCTTTAGAAGACAGTCCCAGCTGTGTCTGCTTGCCCACTACTTATGCAGAGGAAAATTCCTGTAGCAGCTTCTGAAACAGCCATGAGAGCCTGGAAGAAGACGTTGCTGCTTTAATATTTTAAAAATATGTATTTGTATACACTCCTGCATTCTCTAAAACACCTCTTTTGAAGAATTTGCACAGTCCTATTCATTAATGCCTGGAACAAATTGTGATTTAGTATTGATTCCTTATCCCCACCATCCACTTGTTTAAAAGCAGATGCTTCTAGATAATAAAATTCTACAGATTTGCTGAAATGTTGATTATTTCAATGACTGTAAGCCACATCTTGGTCAACTATCTGCCCAGTTGTCCTGTCCATCACTTCATCATGAAGAGTAATTTATTTGCATTTGGTGGTAGGGTTCAGGTATAAGAATATGATTATGTTTAAGATACATTTATACTGCCATTCTTTCACAGTACACAAGAAGATCACCCATTCTGTCCCATCTTGTGATTCCAATATACATATTATAGCTGGTTTAAGCCTGTGTCCTGGGATAACTGTCCTGTCGTTATCGATAGCATGCATGGTACAAAGATCCAAAATCTGAATTTTAGCTACTTATAAAGCTAAGTTATTATCATGTTTCTAATAACACTTGACATATACCAATGTCAAGGTTACATTTGGGGACTCAGCCTGGAGCTTAGAAATGAACCACAGAGTTTCTGATTCATTGCACTGTCCAATAAAATGGAGTTTTATTTATCCCACTGTCTAGCATGTAAAAAAATGGCTATAACCTCTTATCTTTTCTGCAGAAGGAGGTGAAACTTGCAGGGCCTTTACAAGGGAATCATGGTTGCCACATTTTTTTTTTTAAAAAATATTTATTTATATTAATCAGTCCTGGAATTTGTGAGCTACATTGTTTTAAAGTCTAATTCTTTTGGGAGGCAGTATAGAAAAAGGAAAGACTGCCTGTAACTTTATTATTTTTTTCAATACAATTTATTGATATTTATTTACTTACTTATTTTCAGTCCATAATAAATTCAGTAAAATAGAAAACAGAGATTCAGTATAAACAGCAAAAACAGTTAAAACAGGGAAAATAGTAAATCACAATTAAAGCTCCTGATTGAAAGATAGAGGAAAAATCCAGGGAAAAACTGACACCCCCCCACCGCCAAAAAGAGGTTTTTAATTTGAGGCAAAACTACTTCACACTTGAGGCCTATCTAACTTCCATTAGTAATTTCTAGCAACTGTAGCTCTCTCAAAGAGGAAACCATTATTCCAGATATCAGAGAGGCCTGATTAAGATTGAGGCCAAGGCCTGTCTTTTACTGATTAATTATTGGCTTAAGTTAAATTTCTTCCCAGTGGACTTAGCATTTCTCATTTTGATTGACAATTTTCAGTCTAATTGGTACAGAACGGTAGAAGCCAAATTGGCTTCACATGAATTTTCCTTTAATGCCTTATTATCAGTTGGGTTTGAAAAAAAAATGAAACATACTTTTTGACAAAAACTTGCAGCAACAGGTTAAGTTACCAGATACCATTTACGCTAGAGGTTTGTTTTTCAGCCATCCACATCTCAACCATATTGCTTACTCATCCAATCTCCTTGAGGCAGTCTAGGGACATTACACTGGTCCCTCCTCATGTTTGGCCATCTCTGGCGTTGATGGGTAAATTTCATAATATCCCTATGGGAGATATGGAACTTGCCCTGACACACATTCTCCTGTGTATTGGTCATTTTCATCAATATATTTGTGCCACTAAGGTTTTGACTAACAAGTCAGGTAGCTCTGACATCTTTTATATTTCCATTTACTGGAAGATATAGATGCAGCTGCTACTCTTAGTATGCCCAAATTTTGCACAATGGCTTGTTGAGCCTGCAAATGGCTTTTCAGGAATCAGATTATTTACTGCAAAGGTTGTGGCAGGTGAAGTGAGAACCAGTTGTTCACAAGCCAAAAATGGCTGTTATGTAAACATACAAGAATTGCTTGGTTTCAAGGCCACAATGTGCCATACCGAGTATCTGTTAAATGCAGATAGGCAGGAGGAAGCTTTGAATTTTAAATCCCTGGGAGCATAAGTTTTTTTTCCTTTACTTTGTACTAGTTGTGGATCAATCAAATGTTCTGCAAGAGACTTCATTTTGGTCTGCAGTCAAGATTCTAATCTAGGCAAATTTATCTGAGATTTTTAGCCACGTCAAGCTGAAGAGTTAAGTAAAACCAAGAAGTATCAGCAGATCTGTGATTTATTAGCAAATCCAGATCAGGATGTCCAACAGTGTTACATGATGAGCTTTATCTGGATCATGCTATCATGTTTTTATGCAATATTTTGTTGGCAGGGCTGCTGTCTTATTTTGGATTGGTCAAGGATTGTATTAAAGATCTGGATGGTTAGTTGAAATATCTGAGGAAAAACAGAAAGGAAAGAAATGTTATTAACCAATACAGCCTAAAAGACAGGGCTGTGCCTTCAGATAATCTACAATGGTAATAATGAAAAAAAGAAGAATTAAGCTAAATGGAAGGATTTATTGAATCAATAAATGAACTCAGAAAGTACAAAGAAGGAAAGCTGGAAAATCAGGCTATTTTACATTTGTGGAAGAAGTAAGAGAAAAAGAAATGAATAAAGAAAGAAAAGTGAAGGAAAAGTTTATCTTGAAATGGATTGATAAACAGAACAAAAATCTGATTACTTAAAAAAAAACAACCAAGACATTGACTGAACAGAGGAAAGATTGTATAATTAAGTGATATTGCTAGGCTCTCTTCAGTGGAGGAAAATTCTAGCAGTTAAAGAGAGACTGTATGGGGGAAGGACCAATCATTTTAACAATAAGAAAAACTACTCAAAATAGTTAACAGCCAGCCTTTGATATGAGGAGCTAGGAGAGTCTGCTGAATACAAGCTGTGTTAAGTTCAAATCACAATAAAGGGATCACATTTGAAACTTCTGATTCTGAGTTGGCTGGCCCTGATTGCTTATAAGCGCATCTGCCAATCATTTTCCATTGATTCTTTTTTCCTCTCCATCAAGGAAGTGGCATTTCTAAGCAAGCAGTTGTGGCACCCCAATGATCCAATAATACTAATAAAAAATAGAACAGAAGTTCTGCCAATGTGCCAGTTCAAAGTGAAATTGGTTTGGGGTGATCCATTCCACTTTAGGGCTTCAAAGGTAATCTACTTCTGCGTGGGGTTTGGGATTCATTCAAATGCAATACAGATCTGTTTTATAAAAATCTGCTTAGAAGACAGTCTTAATAAGTTGTAATGGTCTGTGAGAATGTCCTTGAGAGACAGGAGGAGGAGGAAGAGGACCAGCAGTCTAGGCAATGGTCAGGTAAGAGGCAGCTGAGCCTTTAGAAGGAATGGGGGTGGGCCAAATGTCTCAGAAGGGACCCCCCCCTAGTTACTTGGACTGTAAAGGCGAGGGGGGACAGATGTGCTTTCAGACTTGCAAGATTCTGTTACTGTCACCTTGCAATAAAGGTAATGTTGGTGCTCATGTTGGAGCTTCTTGTTTGGACTACCTCTACGGGCTGACATCAATCTTGCAAGACTGAAAGTACACCTCTCCCCCCTCGCCTTTACAGCCCAAGAAACCAGGGAGGGTCCCTTCTGAGTCGTTTGCCATGTCCCCATTCCTTCTGCAGGCTCAGATGCCTCTTACTTGACCGTTGCCTGGACTGCTCCTCCTCTTCCTTCCCCTCCTGTCTCTCAAGGACATTCTCACAGACCATTACGAAGTTCAGTGGAGTTTATTCCTAGGTAAGTGGATATAAGATTACAGTCTTAATTTAGAAATGATTGAGAAATTAGTCAGATCTGAATGCTTAAATAAATAACACATATTTGGACTGTTTAAATGCATAAGAGAACCAGAAGTGCATGTGCATACCACAGTGTACAGATTTCAGAATTTGGGACAGAATTCACACAAGTAAATGGAAAATGAAAATATGTATATTTAACAAACAAAACTATATTTTACTATAGAGTTGTTGGGAGTCCGGCGGCATACAAATTTATGGTTTGTTTATAAATGAACCAGAAGTGCACACAAAATGTATACATTTGGAGAAAAGTGCACAAAAATGAGTGCAGATATTATACAGACTTTTTTGGCAGTATTTGAAAGCTGATGAAGCTGAATAGAATTCATGGGCACTACCATCAGAAATCCAGCCCAACCTTTTAGGCCAGTCATAAGCTAACAGGTTTTACTTCAGTATTCCTTTCAAATACTTTTGTTTCATTTGTAGGCGGACCATATTAAAGAAAATATAGCTAGTACAGAGAATGCTTTATGATACATTATTCAAGACAGGATTCCTTTGTTCTGAATTCTGATCACCTGACCATCCAGCTGGTTTCCTATTTACATGCTTGAATTGAACTGCAAAGGAAAGGCTTTATGAAGTTCATTTTGGTTATTGAAATTGTTGATGATAGAAGAAGCTGTCAGTGAAAAGTCTGAAATATAAAACCAGAAAATAAGGAGATAAATACGTAGCAGAACTTGTTATATCTGATATAAAACATGTCATTGAAAATAGCAGCTTGCATTTATGATGGCTGTTCTAGCAGTAGCATTTAGAGCAAATTTGTGAAGAGTACTTTGCCTAAACAAAAGTGAATTTTCTTGACTGATAACACAGAGCCAAATAAGTTAAATCTTAAATGGAATATTGGGGAGAATTGTCATTACAGTTGTAATTCAAAATGAAATTCATGATTTTGCAGTATTGTTGAAAACAAATGAATAATTTTGTGGAGAGAGAAATTTCATTTAAAAAAGAATACTTCCATTAATATAATTACAATATACAATTACTAAATATTAGGGCTGAACTATAATACTTCCTGAATGTTCATAATCATACAATGTTCATATCATTTAATACTCATGCATGTTCAATTTCTCTGTTTTTCGGACTGCTCCCAAATATGCCACTTAGCTTACATGTTGGTGGCAAGTCTGGCTTCTACATTTGCAGACTCTGTGCTTCTCTTCCACAGATACCAAGAATGACCAGCGATATGGCATCTTCACTCTTAGTAGCCCATCCATCATTTTTTAAAGCCTCAGACAAATCTAGAAGCCTTTTACAAAATCATGGTTACCAACAAAATCAGTCTGCTGTTGCATTTTGTGTCTGTGATGATGATGATGATGATGATGATGATGATGATGATGATGATGATGATGATGATATGATGATGAGTAAATGCTGCAGAATAGAAAGTCACCCAGGTCAAAGAGAAGGAAAAAATTAGAAGATTCCCATCAACATTAACATTTAAGGGAGGTACAGTCCTTACCATCCACTTAGGAAGCATATTCATTACTACCCATTCTGTTAAATGCTGGCGAGTGTATAAATGGACCATTTAACTTCCCTTCCTTTATTTCCTTAAGTTAGTCCAGTGTTAGCCTGGGCAAAGTCAATCCAACCATTGTCCACTGAGAAGTTGTGGCAACCCAGCTCATCAAATAGAGCAGCTCCTGGTTGTCATTCAGGTCAGGTTGACCACAACTGTGAAATCCAGTCAATATTGTTATTTCAGAGGAACTCACTATGTGTTGGAACTTAATACTTTTCTTAATTATCATAAAGACAGTAGTAACTTATAGATGCTTTAAATCAAATCAAATCAAGATTGCTTGTGAAGAATATGAAGACTGAACCCACATTCACAATTCATTCAGTCTGAGCCCTGTTCATTCCTTTTGCATCCTTTGATCATAGTCTTATGTATCACAGCAGCAAAAATGTATGAGACAAAAGGGACATTTATGTAAAAAATTATCTTGATTCCTGAACTGGCAAGCATTTGAAAAGCATTGTTAGTTCCATCAGTCAAGCTTTTTTTTGCTTTTTTTTGTATAGTCTCTTGGCAATGAAATTGTGTTCCTTTCTTTTAGGAAGAGGTCTCAAGGAAGAATCTGAGAGCTAGTCAAATAATAAAGCTGTATAATTTCTGCTTCTGAGCATTGTTGAATTCTAATATCAAAAACCAAAGATGTATGAGCTTTGTAATGATTTTTGGATAGGAGGGCCAGGAAGATAATTAAGAGTTGACAAATGAGAATGGCACACAGAATTCAGTCACATAGCTATGCTTCTCATTTGAAAACCTAAGGTGGGACTAGAACTCACATTTTGTTATGGACATTGCTGATGAAGGAGAGGGGGGCCCTTGCCTTTATCAACAATATCCATAACACATTCTCCTGGTTTCTAGCCTAATGCTTTAACCACTACACTAAACTGGATCTATAATGATATAATAAATGTATATCTGGCTGTATTCCTTCAAGGTACAGGTTGGAACTCATGGGGCTGTATACTGTTCCTGATAAATGATCTTTTTTTTTTTTTTTTTGCACATGGAAAGCCTTTCATAACAACCAAGGTTTTCAGACTTCTCTCTGAAGGTTATTTTTCTATGTTCTCTTATTTTAAATAAAAGAGCAAGCAATCAACTGAGCCTCAAGTGCATTCCAAAGTGGTACATCCAAGGCCAGCTCCATGTTCAAGAAGACTTCTTCAAAATGCTTTCTGGTGAATTCCCCTCCTCCCTTGCTAGACTCACTGTCATGATGGAAATGCTCTCAATTAATGCTGGGTGCCCAACAGTACCATCTTAATTTTCATCCTGCCCACAATATGGTAAGACCCTAGTGTGGCGCAGAGTGGTAGGCGGCAGTATTGCAACCGAAGCTCTCCCCATGACCTGAATTCGATCCCAGCGGAAGCTGGATTCTCGGGTAGCTGGTTCAGGTCAACTCAGCCTTCCATCCTTCCAAGGTCGGTAAAATAAGTACCCAGCTTGCTGGGGAAGGTGATGACTGGGGAAGGCAATGGCAAACCACCCTGCTATAGTCTGCCAAGAAAACATCACAAAAGCAGCATCCCCCAAAGAGTCAGACATGACTTGGTGCTTGCACAGGGGACTTTTCACCTCACTGCC
Source organism: Candoia aspera (assembly GCF_035149785.1). Classification (NCBI taxonomy): domain Eukaryota; kingdom Metazoa; phylum Chordata; class Lepidosauria; order Squamata; family Candoiidae; genus Candoia; species Candoia aspera. The sequence continues at coordinate 180,616,663 of NC_086153.1, forward strand.
CAACAGCACCATCTTAATTTTCATCCTGCCCACAATATAGTATCTTCCAGATATTGTGAACAGTTTAAATGGAATCCCTTTAAATTGGGATTTAAATTTAAATGGAATGGGGAACAGTTTGAATAAAGTCCCTCAGGCCTGTGACTTTTATTCCCAGGAATAGTCTATGAATGACACACTATAGGAAATTTCAGTGGTTATGCCCACTACCGAATATGGGTAAAAGCCTTGATGCCTGGCATAATTTTTTCTAAGACCGGTGTTAGTGGAGGGCTCTGCCAAGGCATATGAACTCTGGCATCTGCCAGGGGTTGCCATGGCTCATGATTAGGGATTAATGGATGGTCATGTGAACAGTCCAGAAAAGTCTGGATGAAAAACAAGTCTTTATGTAGCCTGGTGCTGGTTGATACATGTCAGACTTCGTCAAGGTTAAAAGAAAGAGAAAAAAGCCCATTCAATATTTTGCATATATTCTAAAGTATGTCAGAATCTCTCCTGCACCTGCACAAATTTGAGGGGAAAAAAGTAGACCCTGACTGCATTTCCTTGTACTTAATGTTAGTCCTGTCTGGATAACTATGGGAGAAAAGTCTCCTCCTCACCCACCCGCCCTCAGACAGGATCCCCATCAGACTTTGTTTTAATTCCTACTCAGTACAGAGCAGAGACCACAGAATCACAAGAGAAAACTTAACCAAAGCATACTGTATCTTACCAGGTTAGTTACCAGACAGACAGCCTGGGCCATGGATCCCTGATAAGTTTTTGTCTCATTGACACTGGTAAAAATCACATGTAAATTCTCTTCTGATTCTAAACAGACTCAAATCTTCTACCTTAAAAATGTCAAATATACATTGGAGGCCAGAAATATAAATGGATTGCAGAGCCCATTTTCCTGACTAAAATTTGCACAGTAGAAAGAAAACCTTTTTGGGAGACATCTCTTCGAATAAACCCATTAGCCTTGCCCAATTAGCCCAGTTCTTTATAAGTTATATAATGTGCAGCAAAGTTTAATGTGTTTGTAATGCTCAATAATCACTGCAGCTGTACTCTTTGTCACTAGGAATTATGTAATATTGTTATTTTCATAACTTAATTTTAAGGCTCTTTAAAAACCATTCTAAAGGGATTTTATAAGTTAATTTTAAAAGGAGTTTTAAAATTGTCCCAGAAAGAACATGGCAATGTTACTAAGCAGTGAAGCTGCTACTGTTATGCTGCAGTGTCCACTGTTCTCAACATTCCCCCCAGCCTGGAAATGATGGGAGACATGTACACCCAAACAACTGCACACGTACTTCATTATCCCTGAAACTTCGCCCAAGACTACAAAGCAGGGGTTGTTTAAGTCTGATGGTAATGCATCCCCAAATGGAAGGAACCAATAGGGTCATGTTCCTACAGCTATCGCCTACATCACAAGGCATTACAGAAATGGCACCATCCACAGTGTCATACGTATCTCAAGCAGTCCCATACTGACTACACTGCTGGAAGCCCACAGGCAGGGCCACAACTGGGGGGGGGGGAGCGAGGCATGTGCCCCAGGCGCCGCACTGGGGGGGTGCCAAAATGGATGTGGAATCCATGTTTGCCCCGGGTGACACAGACCCTAGTAATTATTATTCAATACCCAGGACAAGATATACTGTATATTCCACTTGTTCATTGGTCTCATTCAATTCAATGACATATTGATTGCTTTTGATCTCCCCTCCCTCCAAGGAAAAGAGCATTTCAGTTAAATTCTCATGAAAGATGTGTGGGATTCTGGCTAAGTTAGAAGGTGATGAGTAGTATGGATGAGTAGGCTATTATATCATAATTCCAACAGCCTCCCTGGCTTCCCTTGCTGCAAACAAATCAAACATGAAGACACTGTGAGGAGCCTTTTTCCTGTGGGACTTTTTCAGACCCTAGTAGTATGTGTAATGGACAGCAGGAATAACCATGAGGGACAGGAGGAAAAGCCTTAACCAAGGCAGCAGTTAGATAAATGAAATTTGAGTCTGGGGCAGAAATGCAATTTGAGAAAGCATCTCCAACATGACCCTCCCTAGTTCTCATGAAGACAAAAGGGAGTGAGGAGGGAAGCACATTCAGCACAGTATTAGCACTCATAACTTTGTTCCCTAGTCTGACTACTGTGAAGGGCTGACAGTATGGATAGCCAGGGAGACTGCAGTGCAGAGCAAAGAAGAACAGTAACAACATTCTACTATTTCACAACAATAACATGAGCTCAAAAACATTCCCCCCCCCCCAATCCTAAAACATCCAGAGAATGAAGTAGAAAAGCATATCTTTTGTAGAAGCAGACTTGGGCAGAATTTTTTAGCACATCATTTTTTAAAAACTGTCCTTATGTTCCTTATACAGACACCACTTTAGGACAGGGAAGAGACCTCTCATAATTCCTGTACAGGTAGCCTTGCTGGTACAAGAGTCTATGGAAGGAAAGACTTCCTTGTTCCAAAGCCATAGGGAAAGAGTAGGATACACATCAAGGTTGTTTTATCAAGTGCAGGAGGAGGGCATGGCACAACTGAAGATCTGAATTTGGCAGGCGCATGTTTTTGTTCATAGGGGTGGTGGTGTATAATTTTGATACTGTCTTCAGTTTCATTTGGGGTGGGCTGTGGGGGTTGCTTGGTGAAGTTTCTGATTGTTAGCTACCCAGAGCCTTCAGGAATGGGCAGCATAGAAATAAAGTGTATAAATAAAGAAACAAAAACTTTGGTCTCTAATCAGGCACATTGCTTGGAACCTATGCACTTGCTACCCATTATTATCAGTGCATTCCTAAGTTTCTTCTATTGCCTGCTCTCTCAGCTGTCATAGCATTCAAGTCAATGTTTCATAGAATAAAGCAGCAACGACAAAAAAAAGGCAATCCCCCTGGCTTATTTTTCTACTCATTTTGCATGTGCCAGCTGTCTCAGCAATAGGTTGTGATTAGGCAGCAGTGCTAATAAATCTGGTTCTTTGTTATATCTGGCAAATATTGCATTAATGGACACTTTTTTAACAGGGAGAAAAGGAACAATTCTCTTTGATGGCGGTTTGAGCTGTGACAATTCTTTCTGAGAGCTTGCCAGAATTGCCAATGTGAATAAATTCAGAAGAACAGCCATTTCCAAATTTCCACTGCAGCATTTTTGGTATGATTAAAGGCTTGTGCTGCTAGGACTAGAAGGTTTGTGGCTAATGTAACCTTGTCAAGGCTATTAAAAAAAGAGGAAAAATTGACCCAGCCCTGGTCTTTGAACCTATATCTGTAGCACAAATCAGGGATTGGCAAATTCTATAACTTCCCTGCTTCAGCAGCTAGCAGACAAAGATGGAAATATTTTTGAGGACCTGATACAAAGAAAATAACATGAAGGCAAATTATCTGAAGGAAAGAAACTGCAACTTTCAGAAGGAGGTAATGTTTTAACTTCCTACTCCAAGAGTTCCCTTTTCCCAAAAAGAAGGATTGTATGATCATAAAAGGTGACAGATGATGCAGCTAGATACATACTGATATGTACATCTAAAATAAATTGAGTGACTTTATCCACCAATGTGCAAAGAACTGTAAATGAAAACACACACTGAAGTGTGGAGAAACTGACTGCATCAGCAAAGCAGTGTGGATAACAAAAAGTAAATGCTAGGAAAATGTAGTTACTGTCTACATAGCTTTTATCCTGGTTCCAAGTGCAACCAACTCTGTGAACATCTATCACTTTCTCTCTAAGCAAGGAATATATGCACTGACTAGCAAAGGTACACATTACCTCAAAGACACTGTCTGCTTGAGCTCACTCTCCATGTTCACTTGGGTTCCTATACAGCCTGGGCCATAGAACAAAGTCTTTGCGTTTTTTCAAGAACTCCCAACTTATGGCTCAAGGGATACATACTGTGTCCCAACGCCTTTTGGTGCAGCACCTCCAAATGTTCTGCCATAATGTGAATATTAATGTGAAGGATGGAGGGAAAAAAAATCTTTGTTTAACAATTTATATACCTACCCATCTATCCAGGGAACTCTGGGTGGTGGAAAGAACTAAAAACATAACCAAGCTATATGAATCCATTCAAAACAAACAAGGTTGAGGTCCCTAAAAATCACATTATCAGCACATCAAGGGAAACACACACAGACACACAGACACACACACACACTCCAGAGCTCCATCAACATCCTGGCCTCAGTGCCTGAGAGAAGAGCCAAGTCTCTTCAGCCTTCTGTAGAGTCAACAGGGTAGGAGTTATCCATATCTCAGGTGGGGGAAGCTGTTTCACAAGACAGGCACTATGACAGAGAAACATGGTTCCTGGAGCCCACTAGGTGACACCCAGCACCTTGAATTGCATCTGATAGATTACTGACAGCCAGTACCACTCATGTAGTAGTGCAGTTACATGGGTGTACTGTGGTATGCCCAATACTGTGCATGTTGCTGCACTCTGGACCAGCTGAAGCTTCAAAATGTTCTTCAAGGACAGCTCCATGTAGAGTGCATTGCAATCATCCAGTTGGGAAAGAACTAAGGCATGAGTGATTGTGAGCAGTGCCTCCTGATCTAGGAGTGGCTGCAACTGGTGAATATGATATGATTGTGCAAAGGTCCTCTTGGCCACAGCTACCACTTGCTACTTGAGCAGGAGCCAGGAGTCCAGGAGAACACCCAGATTGTGCACCAACATTGCCTAGGGGAGTGCTAACCCATCCAGAGTTGGGGTAGATGGAATGATGGAAAATCACTAGTTACAGGGGACCCTAGAACCCACCACCACTCAGCCTTGTCAGGATTGAGCCGAAGCCAGTTCTTCCCCATCTGGACTCACACAGCCTGCAGGCACTGAGAAATCATCTCAACAGCATCACTTGGACAGCCCAGGCAAAGATGTACATGAGAATCAGCAGCATACTGATAATACTTAACCCCATGCTGACAGATGACCTCACCCAGTGGCTTCACGTAGATGTTAAATATGTTAAATACAAAGTAATAAATAATCATGGAAATTGTATTTCATTAATGTAGTTTTAGTTCCACTGAAATTAAACTAAAGCAAGTTTATTTTTTGTTTTGGCCACAGCTACTTTATGAAGTGCTGCATGTCACTTTAGGGAAAAGTGCAGTCCTTCGCTTATAGTAAATGTTGTGCCCCTAATTTATATGCACGTGCTCCATGTTTCAGATGTATGAATTGATGCATGTTCTTCACTGAACTTCCTTGGGTTTTTTTTTTTTTCCTTTTTTCTTTTTCTTTTGGAGCCTGAGGCCTGGTGGGCTGAACATCTTTCAGGGGATGCTTCTACTGTGAAATTAGGGAGGCATTTCTTAAAAATTATATCTTTTAAATCCCCTGTACTGCTCCAGATTGGCTGTAAAGGATGGGAGCAGGAACCCATGCAACAATGGAGAAATGGTGAGTGTAGCCTCAAAAAGATGGAAAATTTGGGGGGGGGGGCATTTCATCCTCCTTTCTACCTGTGGAGCTTTCATTCCATTAAAGACTTTTCTGCAAGTGGAAGAATCTGTCTGCTTGATACCTGAGATGAACAGAGACAGAGAAAGAGAGATGTAAACCTGAGATGTCTGGTTTATTTTTATTTATTTATCATATTTTTATCACCGCCCCACACAGGGGACCCTGGGCGGTTCAGTTAACTCAATCCTCAGTTCTAGTGTAGTTTGTCATTTCCAAAAGCAGATATCCTCCATGGTTAACATGGCTATCAGATAAAACTTGCAAAGCAAATTATTCATGACAATCCCCACACCTTGTGCACTCCTAATTTTTGTTTGGGAGGATTTTTTAGCCCTGGAAATGATGAAATATTTCCCTGCTTCCCCTGTTGCTGTGTCTACTGCCACCTCTCCACCCAGTAGAAGATGCATACAAATGATCTGCGTGAGAGAATATCAAAATAAAAGAAGACAAGTGATATGGATCAAGATGATGAATGGGCCAGCATTTTCCTTTACCAGAGAAAGCAGGTTAAGGGGTTTAAAAGATGATTTTGCATCACTGGCTTGCAGATCATACACCTTATAGTATTTACTCTGTGACACTGAACTCCAGTTGTATCACAAGCAACAATGCACTAACCTTACAGCCTTTGTTAAGAGTGAGCAGCTGGTTTGTATGAGGCAAGCCACTCTTCAAATGGTAGAAGGAGTTCAGCCACTTACACTAGATTTCATTTTCAGTTATAGGGATCTCTCTCTCTCTTTCTCCACTGCAGCCTAAGTTGCTGCTTGTCTCCCATGCTGTTCCCAGGTGTTCCTGAAGCAGACTAAAAACTCCTCTCTAGATTCCAGTGGATCAGCCATGGGGCTGGCTTAGTCTCAACTACAGCCATTGCAGGCCCTGACTGCTCATTCCCCTGCTTCTTGCCCTTCCCATCCATATAAGGAAGATAAGCCTCCCTGGCTGGCCCTGTGCAGCTGCCAGTGTCTGCCTTTTCTTTTCAGAAATAGTTCCCTCCTCACTCACTCCTTTGACACTAATGCAAACCCTTCCTATCCCCCTCTGCAACCCCCTTCCATCATTGCTTTGATAATACAGTGACTAAAGCAAAGGCAGCTGGATGTTTCCACATTTTGATGTTTCACTGTAGGTCCAAGGAAATGTTGTAGCAAAGAAGAATGGATAGTTCAGCTTCATAGAAGAAAAACAGAATCCACTGAAACTGTGCAGCTTCATTCTAATGTGCCTACATTGCAACTTAACCATTTGAGGGGGAGGAAGGGAACTGTTGTGGGCAGGGGGTGGGAAAGCAAGGTGACCACGCTTCACTCAGCCTGGACAGAAACACAAAAAGTGTCCACAGGGAGAGCTGAATGCAGTGATGATTTTCTAGAGGAGGTGGAAAAACATGAAGAAAGTTCATTGACTTAAGAGAGCATTGTTAGATCAACCACAAAATAATAATAATAATAATAATAATAATAATAATAATAATAATAATAATAGCAGCTCCCAGTCAGCAGAGAACATAGAAGCCTCACCAGCCAGGATGAAATCATCATCATCATCATCATCATCTATTAAATTTGTATGCTGCACCACTCTCAACAGCTGTGGGTGACTCACAACAATCAAACAAAGAAATTACAGTTAAATCAAATAGCTGTACAGAGCAGTGGCCAGCCACAGGACAGGAGCAGATGTAACAGGAGCTGTGGCCACTCATGTCACTAGATCGGAAGGAAGGGCTGCAGACATCTGTACAGAAAGCCTTAGGATGGAAAACAGAAGTTATGAAGCAAGCTTCAAATGGGCAGGGGTACATTTGAGATGGGATGCAAATGGGTGGAAAATAACATTGTTTGTTTGTTTAAGTTTATTATCCACCCAACTCCAATGGACTCTGGATGATCTGTTTCTCTGATTAACTGTTCATGCACTCAGGAAGAGGTGAGTGCTCTTACTGGTCATGGGGCAAGCAGAAAGTGCAAATCTGCTCTGAATGGGAGTTTGAGTTCAGCTGATACTATTTAACTGACTTATGAATAAATTAAAGCAAAGGCCAGGCAATTAGTTACACTGACTATCAGGAGGCACCCCATGGTTTTGTCCTATGAGTACTGATCAGGTGTGGGTAGCCTGATGTTATTCTATGGGGTTCAAACCTTCTCCTGAAACTGTGATTATATTATATATATTGCAGGTCCTGATGTTCAGCAATTGCAGGAAGGGACATCTAGAAGAACTATTAGAATAGTATATACAGTCCATTTCTTTTAAGCCCTCTTATATATACTCTGTAGAAAAAGCAAGAAATCCCCCCTCCAAAAGGGTGTGTGTGTGACAGTTGTGTAAAACTCCATACATGGGGGAGTGCCATAATGTAACATCTGTATCTCTCTGCTCTGAAAGCTTAAGGGGAGGTGGGCTGTATCTACCATTCTGACAGCTGGTAGGGAATTAGTAAGAGGCAAAATTAGAGCATGCCTACAGACGATTTAAGCAACTTAGCCTATATTGTCTGTGTCAGGCTGTCAATTTCCTTTCTCTTTTTCTTTTGGTGTCTGGTTCATAATTGAAACCATTAGGAGTTGGTGGTGCACTCTGACTCATCCTTCCTATAATCTTGCAAGAGAGAAAAAGACATGTTTCTGACAAGGCGAAGACAATCCTAAAAAGGGAAGGAAACAGGCACACTGAGACCCAAGGGACTTTGCTAAACCAGACTATCTTCTAACAGCACAAAAGAAGTATGGCTTGTGGTGGTTGGAGACAAGAAGAGAATCAGCTGTCTCACTTTGACGATGATTCTTGTGGCACAAAGAAGATGAAAATGCTGTATGAATGTAGAAGGAAGGTATATCCAGTTCAGGGGTCTTTTGAGAGTAATTATTGTTTTAGTAGACTTTGGGGTACTGTAACCTTCCACATCTCTTACAAGCAACAAACACTAAGAAGAACTGCCAGAGAAAAACAGAAAGAGTCAAAGACACACAGATATCACACCAGACAAATTAGATATCTGTGTGTCAAAGACACACAGATATCTAATTTCAGCTCCATTGACTGTTCTGCATACAGTGACCTTTGGAAACATCAGTTCACAAAGAGACTTTCTATGCTGTATGGGCATTATAGTAATGGCTTTAATTGTGCCCCTCGAAGCAGTTCCTTGAGAACAGCCTCTTAGTCAGCATAAAAATTTCATACAGTATCATTTTTTTTCCTATTCATTGTCTTAAGTGATAGAAATAGTCTGGTAATCTTTTAGGTGCTAAAAAATTCACTTGGAGGTTGGATATAATACTATTTTATTCTATGTTTTTCATTTTATCGATTGTCTTTTTTATCTGTCCAATAACAGCAGTTCTTTGAAAGTGGTTACAAACAAAAATAATACGAATAAGCTATAAATTAGAACAACAGTGGAAATCAATTATTTAGATAGGTATATGATAGTCTTTTCTCTTTTTTCCTGAGTAAACTGATGTGGAAGCCAAATGTTGAGCTGTTAAATCACTTTTATTTGAGCAAATTACATTTGCAGGATTTCTGAATGTAAAGGGTTTGGTTTAGACTCATAAGAAAGTCAGCTGTTTTCTCTCCATGAGCCAAGCTGTTTGTCTAGACTAAAAGTTGTTGGGCAGAATTGGTGCGGACCACTTTCTCATATACAAGTTTTATTCCGTAAGATTTTCCATAAATATGTAGTAATGCCATCTATCAGTTACAGGGAGAAAGGTAGGTCCATTGAACAAGATAGGCAGTTACTCAAAAACCTCTACCTGAAATTTCAATTTTTAACAATTCCCTTCAGAGGAACACTGGAAATGACACGAAGGAATCCATTTTTTAAAAATAGTTTGTTTCTAACAGTCATAATAATTCTCATTCCTCCAAATGTTTATTTATAATTTCTGGAAGTTTTTTTTTAAATTGAGCTTCATGGTGTTTCCAAGAAGCAACTTGTACAGTTGAGCCACAACTGAAGCCAAGATTAGAACAAAGATAGCTCTTACATAAGATGCCACCATTCCCCTGTCTTCTCTTTTGGCCTAACTCAAGCAGGCAGTTTAGATATTCAGCATAGTACACAGTCGCTATTTCATCAGTATATTATTGCAATGTGTTGCATTTTGTGTGCATTTCGAACATTGCATTGCTGCAGCAGATGGAACAAAGACATTGCCACAAAAGGAAAACAGTTATCAGAAGAGTATCTCAAAACATTGAGAAAGCATTGTTCAGCTGCTGCACTCCAATTTTACTGGTACACATGTGAGCATCCATGGGGATGATAGTGATGCCACATGTGTTATGACATCTTCATGCAAAAGACTCATCATTAGTGTGACAACATGTGTGGCATCATCATGGCTTCTACCTGATGCCTATGAGTACACCTGCTAGGTTACTAGCAATGTTCAAGTTTTATTATGCCCAATGTATGAGGCTATTATCTGAATTCTGGGTCATGTAAACATTTACACATGTCCAGCTGTTTGTAGGCTCTTTCCTTGAGAACAGTTGCACTGAATGCATGATACTGGCAGGGAACTGATGCCACGATGAGGACTTTGCTGAAACACTTAAGTGTTGGATGTTCTAAGTAGAGGAACACCTGAATGGGGCTCTGGTTCACTCAAATCCAGCTAAACTACTTTATTCAATCTGTGAAACTTTGTTGCACATAGCCAAATAAACTGGTTAACAGACACACACATTTCTAACAAAATTCCTTCTATGCTGTAAGAAAAAAAGTAACAGTTAATTAGCTAACATTTATATTCCATGATGACATAGAGGTTACATTTTTGCTCCCACCATTGCAGTGGCCAGTGGATGGACATTGTATAGGACATGAAAACATAAATGTGTAATAATAATCTTCTTTTCTTTGAAGGGAAAAGAAAGTATCTAATAACTCAGAACAAAGAATTAAATTCAAAACAAGACAAAATATGACACAGTGTCTGAGAAGTTCCTCAGTGTGTTTGCAAAGATGTTTATGATGACTCAAATTTATTAATAGTGGCTGTCATGCATAACCAATGGATTTATCTGAAGACTATGGCCTTAGCATCAAAAAAAATAAAATTGTACAGCTTTGCTTTAGGTTTTAAAAGATGAATTCCTCAGTAATGTGTCTATTAGTTACATATATTATCCTATTTTTATTTTAAGAGGAGGATGTATCTGTATATCACAACTTTGCTTCCTTATCTGCATGGTTTCTACCAATATTCTTCTTATTCTTACTTTTGTAAAGGATTATGTCAGTCATTTGTTTTCTCTAAATGCTTAATTTAAAGGATTAGGATTTTCTTAGTAGCTATTCATCTCTGTAACTTCCCTCTGTAAGGCTCAGACATTTTACAGTTTTCTCTTGCACCTCTCTTACCTCTCCATCAATAACCTTTAGTTCAGAGCAAAGTTGGGCTAAAAAATGTAAACTAGTAGTCTGTATCCCATCCAACATGATTTACAGTCTTTTCCTCGTTATTCAGAAGATGTCACTGAAATTGTGCTAAGTGGATCATGAAATGAACATGATCTCTCAGAAAAGCCTTATCCAACTCAGAGTGTAAAATGAAATTCCATGTCACATCAATGTACAGAAGCATAGACCCTTACAAAACTCTCAGAGAAACTCTTGGGGATCATAAATAGCTTTTTAGTAGATTCATGTACAGAAGTTATTAATAGCAAGATGGAGGTTTAATTGGAGACTGGGATGCATTCAATAGGGAAGGATCCTTGATCCTTTAACCTCCATGGATTTTCAGGTGGCAGTAGTGGCATGGAATCACATGAAGTAGGCTGGAGGAAAAGCCTCCATTACTCAGGTATGCTAGGCAATGACTGAGACACTCCCTTGGAATTGATTTGTGCAGTTACAATCTGACCTTCATCCATCTGATTGAGCTGCAGTGATTCATGTCATCATTACATCATGTTTAAATTATTGTGGTGTTCTCTGTGTAGAATTACTCTTGAAGAACATCAGCTGGTACAACATGTGGCAGCTGGTTGCTAAGCAGTAGAAGATACGTTGAGATAATGCTTGACCCCAATATAGAAAGGCCCCCACAAGTTATCAACCATTGCTTTGGTGCAGTTGGAAGTGTTGATTTCAAACTTCAAGAGGCATAACAATGATTGAGGAGACCATTGTCTCAATATTTATTTTCCAAGTTCTTACAGTGGGCAGGCAAGGCTTTTTAGAGGCCAAACCACATGACAGGCATATAAGGAAAGTCTTTATTCTTGGCCACACCTAATGGTTATGTCTATGTTTGGCCATCACTCTTTCAGTTTTAAGGAAAGTGCCAAAACCTAAATCTTCACATTATTTACAATGGCCTTTTTTTGGGGGGGGGGAGGGGGACTTAAAATTTGTTTCTTTCCATTTTTTTATAGTCCAGATTGCTCATGCATTGTCTCAGTGGCACCTAGTAGAAAGATTATAGAGAAATAATAAACAAACAAATACAGAATATTCCAAAGAGAACAGCATACATATATAAAACATGACAACAAATCAATATATTTTGTATTTATTGTCCTCATTTTCTAGCAGTGGCCTTTTTCCCATTAACATCATAAAATAATTGGTTGGATCAAAGCTTCCAGCCCTCGTTTAGCAATGTCTAGATAAAAATAACAAATTGGCAATCATTAGCCAGTTGTTACTATGATGGAATCACCAGTGGTGGCAGTTTCTCCAGTTTTCACCTTCTTTCACATCAAGGATGATTGAATCGATCCATATAAATGAATCAGCAAAATTGGGAAATGGAGGATTCTGTTCTAGCATAAGAATTGACTATTCCCTCAGTTCATGACCAGATCACCTGATCAAGCAAGCTTTTGACTGAGAGCAATTTTTCAATTTCAGTATTTCTCTTAATAGAGAACGTGGTACATGGCTGTTTCATTATCCAGATCTTTGGTTCTTCCCAAACGCTTTTGTTTTAGAAAAGGGAGCACTTGAGTTTCAAGCAACGTCTGGTGCTAAGAGCAAGCATGGCTGGTGCTAAGAGCAAGCATGCCCAACAATCATTATCCCCCTTTTCATGCACATGGCATCATTAGAATGCAGGCATCAACTTCCCAATCAGGAAGGGAAGGCTCAGAACTCAGAATTCTGCCCATTTCAGAATTCTCCAAGTAAGTTTGGAAATTCCATCAGAACTCAAATTGATCTGAGTTTCTTCTCCCACTAGTACCAGAGACTGTGTTTCCTACATTTACAACCTCAAGGGTATTAAAATATAGCCACACCTGAGTATTATTCAGAAGCTTTTTAAAATACAAGAGCCACTTCCCCTCTCCTGAGATGGATGGATTTTCTGAAACACAATGTTTCCATTTCCTGGATAAGTTCAGGATATTGGCTTTGGCCTATCTTACTCTACATAAAGAGAGATATCCTTTGTTCTTCTGCATCCCATTTCAATATCTCAGGTCTTCTGAGAATAGCTTCTTACTTTTTCCATTCATGCAACCAATTCAATCAATTATACAGGAAATATTTTGATTAGCTGTTTTTTTTAATGTTTTTCCTATCTATCAATGCTTTTTCAGGAGTGTCCTTCCCTCCCTCCCTCCCTCTCTTTCAATTTGGTTTTAAAGTATTTAGCTCAATTTTTACTTGGCTGCTTCAGCAAAGGCCTGCTTGATCTCCATAGAACAGACTACTTCTCTACCTTGCTTTAACTCATTTATTGTCCTTTTAAGACATATCAATGTGCATTCTTTGTCCAGATGCATCTTAATGCAACTTGTGTTCCCATTACTAGGCCCCCATTATTTTTATGCTAGTATAGACATGTTCCCTAAATAATCAATTTCTGCTTATTAGTCATGGTATATAGAAAATAATGGAACTGGTTCCAGTAACAGAGCTTTATGTTTATTTTATTGAAATGGAAATCTATTCCCATCACATAAAATTCATTGTTTTAATCTATGCCTTTAGTTCCTTCAGTCTCTGTCACCATTTTAAATATTCTGAATATTTAAGTGCTACCTATGTTTGTTTGTTTGATTCATTCTTCGTTTATCAAATTTGTATTCACCCAACTCCCAACAACTCTGGGCACCTCACAACAACTAAAACAGAGGGCCAACATGTTGACCCTAAGAAAAGTCATCCCATGGATTTCCTTCAGAAAAATTAATTCAGGATTATGGCCTGAACAAATGGGAGAGCTTCTTATTTAATAGTCATGACCTAAACAATATGGTAGGGACGCGGTGGCGCTGCAGGTTAAACCGCTGAGCTGCTGAGCTTGCCGATCAGAAGGTTGGCGGTTCGAATCTGCATGACGGGGTGAGCTCCCGTTGCTAGTCCCAGCTCCTGCCAACCTAGCAGTTCGAAAACATGCAAATGTGAGTAGATTAATAGGTACCGCTTTGGTGGGCAGGTAACGGCGTTCCATGTAGTCATGCTGGCCACATGACCACAGAAGTGTCTACGGACAAACGCCGGCTCTTCGGCTTTGAAACAGAGATGAGCACCGCCCCCTAGAGTCAGACACGACTGGACTTAAAGTCAAGGGAAACCTTTACCTTTACCTTTACCTAAACAATATGGTACCTCATAATAATATTCCCAGATACTCCTGTACCCTCTCATGAATGACTTCACAGCAGAGACGATTTAGACATGATGAACATATTTGCTAGAGAAACAGGTTTCAGTTATATTCCAAATGCTGCCACAAACAGAAAACATGGATTATTTGTACAAATGCCTCAAAGCCAAGTTGTTAAAAATATATTTTTTTCTTTTTTCTTCAAATGCTACTTTATTGTCCCTTAGATATTTCCTTGTAATAAGCCGAATTACACCATGGGGGTTCTTTTTAAATACATTTGCTCTTAAGCAAATCAATAAGCCTCTTTTAAAGTATTCAATAAGCACTGTTTATGACTTATGAAGGTGAGTACAACACAAGTCAGTGCTTTATAAAGCACTTTCAACTTTAGAGATTATTATTATTTGCAACCGGTAATTGTTTTATTATTAATTTACTAGTTTCAGAATATTCTTTCATCTTTTAAAAGTTATTACCTACTTGTTAGTGTTAAATCCCCATAGGGGTCTCCAATCCTAGTTCACTGCCTTATCCACTACAACATTGTATGGTGTAGTGGCAAATGGAATAAGAATTAAACAGCTATCATTTCTGATTCCAAAAGTCAAAAGCAAAGTATGCTAGTTCAAAATATCTTAATATTTCTTGATTTCACGTTTGAATTGAAAGGAAATTATATGTTCCTAAATAACATTAAAAAAAAAATCTAGATATATTTAAAGTTTTTGAACTAGCATATCTTGCTATTGCATTGACAATACAATCATCTAAATATTTACTGAGAAGTAATGCAGTTCAGTAAATTGTCTAAACAGATAAAGAGTTAAAGTTGGGGCAGGGAGGGGGGGAAAGAAAGAAAATGCATATAGTAATCCATAAAATACAGTAACCAGAATTCTATTAAGATCCTCTTCCCTAGATATTAAAAGCAAATCAAAATATCAGCAGAATAAATATTTCAGCATTTATATTTACATTTATATCATGCTAGGGAGGAATGTGTGAGAACCCAGCAGTAAGAACATGTTGAGGCTGGGCTTAGCTGACACCCTCCAGAAGTACCGAGCTATCATAACTCCCAACTTCTAATAAGATGCTGTAATCTCAAAACAACCTACAGTGTAAGAAAAGAAAAGAAGAAAAAAAGAATAGGGCTGTTATAAAGTGTTTTAGATGGAAGGGGTGGAATGCAATACGGAGGAGGAAAATCACACTTCATTGCAAGCAATGATCATTGAGTCCCAGGTGACAGAAGAAAGAAGAACAATAACAAAAGAAAAGTAAGGACTTTTATAGAAGTTGTGACCCGAAGAGCAGGAAAGACTAAGGCTCTGATTTGCTGGTGGGTTTATGTGGCCACAGAGGAGGGTTGGATTATTTTTATTCCATGTAAATGAGAAGAAGATGGATCACATCTTTTCAAAGGCAGAGTGGTACTGGAGATTATCTTTGTGCCTATGCTAACAAGCAGTAGAATGTTGGGAGATGAGGTTCCTGTCCTCAATTTAGAGCGGAACCTCTACAGTTTTCCACCCAGCTGCACTGTGGCAATTCGCTTATCAGGTCTGTTCCTGGGACATTGCGAGGGCTGGCGTTTTGCCATTTTTGTTGGGTTTGATCTGGTGAGTAATACTCCTTTTCTTCTGACCTGACAGGATTAAGGAAACTTTGTTTTTAGGGCAGGCGTAGTCTCTTCAGGTCTGATGGGATTATGTATGTCTGATGGGCTTGGCTTGGCCCTGATCTTGTCTGTGAGATCCTAAGGATATCAAGAATATATATATCCTAAGGATATAAGAATCATAAATCTCTAGTGATCTGTCCCATGAGAAAAGGTAGACATTTAAGTGAGCCCAACCTTATACAACCCTTTTACTGTAATGTTATAAATCTTGATACATTGTATCATTTCAATGCAGTAATGTTTATGTAATATGATTAAAAATCATTAACATTCTATTATTTGTTAACAATATTATTATTTAAAGCATTGAAAATAAAAAGAGAAATGTAAAAATGCTATCACTTTTAATTGCCATTTAGAATGCTAGTGTTACAAGCACAGGGTTATTTAACTTTTCATCCAAAGTTGAGTATACTTAAGAGTATCCTCTCTTAATTTTCTTTACACTTCCCAATTTTGTCTATCCTTCCCACACATTTTAAGTCATTTTCAAAGAAAAAAGACCAGATTATTTATTTATTCATGTGATGTATATGTATATGGCTGCCTAATTCACAAAGCAACTCTGAACAGTTTATCTATAGTTAGAAGCACAATAACTCAAAAACAAAATACCACAAACATTCACAGCTAATACCCATTCAAACCCTTTCACTTCTAGACGGGTTCATCCCACACTTTGGCCCAAAATCTGGGGAGAATAAAACAAGCTTCAAAGACCTTACGGAAGGCCTGCAGGTCAGGGCCATCTGAATCTCAGCAGGAATGTTGTTCCATAGGGCAGGTGCTGTGACAGAGAAGAAATGGCTCCTAGGTTTTTCCAGGTGACATTGTTTCATAGAAAGAACCTGAACATGTCCACTCTGGCAGACTTTGGGTGTCCCTCTCTCCCATGAACTTCTAGGTTGGTTAAAGGCCTGACTCTGGGAAATCATTATGAAACTATCTTTTCTATTTTGTCAATCCCCTTTTCCCTTACCTATTTTAAATAATCTTTCCTAATATTACTGTATTTTTAAAAAGGAGATCTGTGGCCGAAATGAACTACATTTGACTCTCAGTTAACCAGCACCCATGGGGATTGGTGAATGCCAGATAAATGTAGTTTCTGGTTACTTGAGTGTTACTATTAAACTCTAATACCCACTAGATGGCAGCAGAGAGATACAGATTTTTTTGCAGGTTGCTTGAGAGTGCCAGTTTTTTTTTTTCCAGTTGCTTGAGAGTGCCTTTTTTTCCCCCCTGGTTCAATTTTTCTGCCTGTTGCTTGAGAGTCTCAGTTGCTTGAGTTCCGGTTAATTGAGAGTCTACTGTATATCACTTCAATTTACATTTGGGCGAAATATACATAAAATATACATTAAAAAACAAACAAACACCAAGGATCAACCTGAACAGAAACAACTCAAGAAGGGCCCTGTCCTAACAGTCAGGAACCACGCTGAGACAAGGAATAGGTCTCTAGTGTTTTATTACTGCTACATTAGACAGAAAATCCTAACAAACTGAAGAAGCATGGGAAAAACCCAGACAGATAAACCCCAAAAGTCAAGGCGGGTCTGATCTGTGTCTCTTTGAATGGCTGCTTAACTCCTCAGTACTACGCATGCGTTTTCCCCCCTGGATAGAGGCCCCCTCCTGCTCACCATCAGTACTCATGACAGGCCCAGCATAAGTTTGTTAGGAACATCCTTCCTGCAGAACTACTCAACTCTGTGATGTTCAGCTTGCAGTAGTCTGCAGGCTTCTGGCATCTCACACTTCAACTAAACTTTGAAGGAAGATACTATGAGGGACTGAGCAATTAGGGAGCATTAAGAATGACAGTGAGATGTATAACAGAAAGCTTCAATAACAGTGGAATCCTCTGGTACCTCCAATAATACAATGACTTCAGAAACACTTTAAAACACCAACATACATTCTCAAGCACCCTGAAAATAAAGTAAGAAACTAGAAGCTTCTTCTGAAAGGACAGAAAACATTGAAGAATTTTCTAAGCAGATCTGGGCACATTGTTAGACTCTGTCATCTGTGTGATTTAGGTCCGTCTGATGCCCACATTCTGGCACCAAACAGTGTCCTTGTTGACCTTGCCACCAACTCACAGTACGTTTTAACCTCTAGAGAGGAAGTGGGCAAGTACCAGAACTTACAGATGGTTCTCCTCTCATTTGCTCATTTGTTTTTCCCTTCTCTGGGACCTAATCACAACCATGGTATGAAATAGTGACTCAGCTCTTCTCCCACCTTGCTAAGTGTGAAGTGAGAAATTTCAAGCTTTCCACAGTTTATAGGAAATCACTGAAAAGGAACATCTCCCTTTGCTTTAGGTGAGATATCTTGGAGAGAATGAGTCTTCTTTCTTAACCATATGGACATCAAACTTTCTTAACTGTGGACATCACCAGAATTCCCTTTCCACTCTTCATATTTTAAAGCAGCCCATTGTGGGTAATTCCTGTATTGGTTTCCAAAGTCTAAAGATAGCAGTGCACCTTCTGTAAAGAGAAGAAAATTCCACTGCAGTTTTCAGGATAATGATCAATTACTTTATTAAAGGAAATTATTTTTTCAAAACTAAAAACAGATATAATTAATTATGTATATATTTAGGTGTGCTGTTGTTGTTAGTTGCCGTTGAGTCGTTTACGACTCATGGCGACCCTATGTATAACAGAACGAAACTCTGTTCGGTCTTGCGCCATATGCCTGACTGTTTCAATGTTTGCATCCATTGTTGCAGTAATTGAATCAATCCATTGCATTGAAGGTCTTCCTCTTTTCCGCTGGCCCTCGACTTTACCAAACATGATGTCCTTTTCAAGCGATGGGTCTTTCCTGACGATGTGCCCAAAGTATGAGAGTCTAAGCCTAGTTATCTTCGCCTCTAGGGAACACTATGGTTGTATTTCTTCTAAAACTGATTTAGGTTTTTTTAGTTTTTAGTTTTTAGGGGTTTTTTATTTTTATTTTTAGGTGTGTACACATGTGTATACAGAAATGGTCTTCATGGCTGTTCCTCTAGAAACTGGGAGCCCATGAGTTCTAGTCCTGCCTTAGGTACAAAGCCAGGTGGGGGACCAGTCACTTTCTCTCAGCCCTAGGAAGCAAGCAAGGGCAAACCACTGCTAAAAACTTGTCAAGAAAACTGCGGGGACTTGTCCAGGCAGTCGCCAGGAGTCAACACTGACTGGAAGGCATCGAAAACATTTTTTTAAAAAAACCTCCAGACTAACTCCTAGCAGCTGTAATACAGCCAATGGCAAAGGATTATGGGAGCCAAAATCTAAAATGTTTGAAGGGCATCTGTTTGTTTATTCCTGATATTGATTTCAAGAACACTGGTGATTATTTTCACAGTTTCTCTTTTCTTTCCCCTTTCATGTATTAAGTGTGTTGAGGCTTGCACACTGGAAGCAGATTGGAAGTTTGAACATTAGAGGAAAAAGAACAAAAGTCCTCATTTTTCAGTGTAATTAAGATTTTCTTCCACAGAGTGCTTACAATCACATCCTTCTACTTTTTCAGTACCTGCTTTGGAAGAGTCATAACACAGCCATCTAATCACTGTCTTCACATTGTCCTATGGATGGATTTGATTTGCAGTACCAATCACTATTCTCATTACAATGATTATCAACCAGGATGAATTCAAAATGTTCCCCTTCCTATTCATTACAGCCATTGTCACAGGCAAATGTGGAATGGGATTAGAATTTCTGCTACACAATCAACAATGCTATATATCAGTCATGGTTTGATTCTGTGATCTGAAGGCTGTTCTCTGCTTCTTCCTTATTTTTAGGAGGTGGGTTACCTGCTCACTGCACATTTATATATTCTACCCATGACCTTAACAGCACTGAGAGCCATTCTATGGTTTCAATATAATCATATAGCCCTCCCTGGATGGTAAGACTTCTGATTCTTTGTCAATCAGAAGGCCAGGATAGATTTTTTTAAAAATGGCATTATGGCTGTGGTAAGATTGTGAGCATGTGTGTTGTCTGTCTAATGGGTGGGAGCAATAAAAAAGTGTTTATTTTACTTGCAACCTGGAGAGTACATTTGTAGAGTTATCTAGTTTTTATGAAATAATGTCCATAAGAAGTGATTCTTTTCCCTTATTGTACAGATCACCTTATCTTTAGGAGAAACTCACATATACATACCACACACTGTATAATATTATTAGTCTCATCTTATATAGAGATATAAGACTGCAACCATATTAAGTGATGCGTCCGATGTACTTCACTATATAACAAGAGTTCACGGTTCCTCTTTTCAGCACTCTCTCATCAGCAACAAAGCTGAGTGTGAATTGATGATGGGGTCTGGTATTTTCTCTAATCATTCAGCTAGCAAAGATTTTTTAAAAAAACTCTTGTATTCTTTTATTAACTGAAGACATGTACACAAATCGAAAGAAAAATATATCCGAAATTATAAAGAAAAATAAAACAGAAACCGAAGAAGGAACAAAAATATACAGAGCATATATTTCACAGATACATATTTATCTATCAAAGTTTTACATAGCTATTTCAATGAATGGCACCCATATTTTGGCATAATCATCATCCGTAGCTAATCTACACTAACAAGCAATTCAGTTTTAAGCTGCTAATAACACCAGTCCTGCAGACCACAGAGTAGTTGGGGCCAATATATTTGTATTTTCAATGCTGAAGGATCAGTCTTTTAGCTGTAACTATGCATCTGTCCAGATGAAATTTCTGTGCCATAGGAATACAGTTTAAAAGAACCTCTGAAAATATTAATTATGAACCTCTGAAAATATAAAATCTTGTCTCAATGTTAGGTTAATATACGTAATAAGTAGCTGGGTTCAAGAAAGTCTTACTGTGACTGCAATGAAGATATGTTTCCTGTTTCCTTTGAGTGTGCCTGTTTTGTGGAGATGGATGTTGAAATACCTGTCAAGAAAACACTGAGTTTTTCTCTTGAAAGGTACACTGTGATCCAAGGAGCAGAAATCATATGCAAGGATTTTTCCCTTAAGGACACTGAATAAGAATAATTGGTACACTAGGGAATAAATGCCTTTGTTTTGCACATTCCCCAGACACTGCAGAGCAGTGTTTGCATGGACACAATAAATAAATAAGAAATATGCTTATAAGGACGAATGCAGATATTAATTTGCAGATGAGAAGAAATGCACATGAAGCAATATTTGTATAGATTTATCAGTGGATGGAGGTGATGGTGGCTTTTTAGGGAGTAAGAATTCAGAGGCAAGATTTTAAGGTGAGATAATGGAATGAACTCATTTACAAAGAGAGATTTTTAGAAATGTCTTTGAAAATTCTCAGAACTCCGTATTTTCTTTACTTTACGGTTGTGAAACTGTTAAAAGTACGCTGAAATTGGCTTGTGTATGTTGCCCATCTATATTCTATAGCGCAACCCTATCCAAGGTCATTCAGATATGTGGCTCATTGGGTTCATGACGCTTACCTAGGTAAGTAGGTATTAGGATATGCAAGGCACTACAGAGTCACCGCACTGAAGAACCTGGGACTGCAGACAGGACACTGTTTACTTTCTCAAGGCAAAGAAGGGACATAAGTCACTTGGTGGAACACTTTACTTTATCTCCCTGTTTGTTTGTTTTTAACCTCCCTTTTTAAACCTCCTTTTTAATCTCCTGAAAATATCCATCAAATGTCAGCTTGCCCAGTAGACACAAGGCAGTCCTTGAAATTCCACACTTTATGTTCATAGTCAACTGAGGTCTGTAATTGAAACACAAGGCAAACTGCTGTTTTGTTAAGTGTGGTCAATATTTACCTAACTGTGGCTTCATTTGGCCCTGGATGGCAGATGATATGCAGGAACTGCATTTGACACAAATTGGCATGAGGAAGTCAGCTGTTAACAGTGTCTGACAACTGGATACAAAAGAAGCAGCACTTGAAATTGTATCCCTCTGTTTGGTCTCCAGGCTCTGGGATTTAAGTTGCATGCTGGATTTCTGTTGGAAAGAGAGAAGTCAGAGGAGCTGTCGATACATCCTAAATGGTCTACATGGACATCACCTATTTCAGCACTGTACACCATTTGCCTCTTTAATCGTGGGCATTTCAGAACAATCACCTGTTTGGTTTGGTTTTTACCAAAAGCAAAATAGAAATCTCAAAGGTGTTAATTGTAGGCAGGCTAAATTTATCACAAAGAACAACCTTTTATATCCATCCAGTTCTGACTCTTAACTGGGGAACTGTTGTTTAGAAATGATTTATCCCATCAGCATTAATTAACATGGCTTCCTGAATAAAAGTCATTGCTGCTCCCTCATCAAGCAAAGGTTTAGTGAACAATTGTTTGAAAAGTTCTTTTATTAATTCTAGCCCTTCAACCTACACACTTAATCCATCACGGTAGTCATATTCATATAACATTATGAAGGACCAAAACTGGCAGAGAACTATTTCAATCTGGGAGAATTCTTATCCAATCCTGGACATAGACAGAATCTTTGTAGAAGTCCAGTCCCATGGCCTCAGAAGGAGAAAGAAAAATAAATACCATCAGATTACCATGATAATTAATTTCAAACCTATGAGTGATCCTTCCCAGTTGTTTTCATGCAGGTAATAAATAACATGGGAACAAGTCAGAACCTCAGTGGACCCCTCCAGATTTTTCCCAAAGGGACAACTAAAACACTTCCAATACCATTTTTGAAGACTGAGATTGATAAGAGCAGAACCACCAAAGAATGTCAGCTGCCTCAGGCACTATATTAAATATATAATATTGGATATCAGCCACAGATGTTAACATCAGCTAGGTTGAATGATGGCATCTTAATCAAGGACCTCAGCAATGCCTCCTTTAAGGTGGCGGGGATTTTTTTCCCTTAAGGGAGGTGGTATCTGCAAACAAGAGATCAGTTGTTTTCAGGGATCATTGGAATGACAATTCTTAAAGTCTCTTATAAGACAAGTAATAGAGGGATCTTAGAGATAAATAATGGTGAGAACTTTATCCATTAAGAGACAAGCAATAAAAGTGATTCAAATATATTAGCAGACAGTAGATACCCTGAGAATGGCATTGCCCAAACCAGTATCAGGCATAATTCTAGGCAGTTTTGTCCAAAGAGAATTTCATATACTGTTCAACCCTGCTCCATTCTGCCAGATCTCCAGAATGCACATGAAGCTGACCATTTTATCCATTATAAAGTTATGAATATTGTTTCACTAATAAAATGGATAGTCTCCTATGATGAGAGCCCTCAGTAACCAGCTCCTTGCATAGTTTCCAACCATGGAAATAACTGCACCTTGAGCTAACTTGGTTTGTTCTCATAGAGTGGGCAGGACTTTGTTCCAAGGATAGGACACTAGGAAATATGGTCAAAGATAAAGGATTTTGGAATCCACCAACATCTGGAAGGTTGTAACTTCACCATCCCTGCATACTTTTCAACTGCGATGCAGGTTTTGTCCATTATATTGTACAGTATACATATGTGCCATTCCCAAATTATGTTAGATTTCCATCTCTGAAATGGAAATAATACTTATTGACTTTGCCTGATTATTGTGAGCTTCATTAATTTCTCTTGAATTAGACATATATATGGTAGTTTTCATTTGTATAGCTCTTTACCATTCCTAAACACCATATATATGTCTAATTCCGGAGAAATTATATGAATACACATGAGAATCATACATTTTATTGGAAATTTATTTCATTTTATTTTTCTTAAGATCATTGCAGTATAAGAAATGCTGAAGAGACAAACCATTTTTATGCTGAACTGTGGTTTGTATTTTCATCGTTAGGAAATAAGTTATTTAAAATACTTTGGGTTTTCTATGGTAGAGTTGTAGCAGAAAATTGTGCAGGGAATCTTTTGAATGAACAAAAGAAATACCACTCAGTTTTATTAAAAATTGAGTTTGCATGCCATCACCATGGAAACTCACAATACTTTTTTTTTTATCTTTTCCATTTTATATATTTATATTTTTCATTAGAGAATGCCCTTCAGATTATATTCTTTTAAAGGAGGAAATCTAAATGCCAGATGAACAAATTTGCAAGGAAAGAATTTCCTTTTATATTTGAGGGGGAAAAAAAACAGTAAATCTAAGAATTACATCCTTTTATTGTAAAGACAATATATGAAGGCCTTGTTGCCATAAAGTTTATGAAACAACCCCCTCACCACATCGTATTGAGAATAGTTCTCCCATTTGTCACAAATAAAGTGTAGGAACTGTTGAAGATATCTCTTTCCAATATCTCCATTCTGCCTCCATTCAGTAATCTTAATGGAAACATGTCAAGAGCTTTTGATAAATGTCATGATTGAACATGCAATGAGATTTTAAGGCTCTGATTCAAAACACCTTCCTGTCTATATCTTTGAGAAATGATACAAAAGTGCATATCCTTGAATTCGGGCAATTTATTATTAGAGGTCTGTAGTAAATTAAGAAGCATTTCCAGCTGTTTTATTGTTGTATGCATTTTTGTTGTTGTTCCATTGAGTTCTTAGGCTGCTGTGATCACATCATGAGATATCAGTGCTAAGTAACTGTAGGACTGTACAGCCACTTGACTATTGATTAATGATGAGACCTTCCCAAAGGACTTTACTAAAGTGCTTAAAAAGCACAAAAATGATGAAGACTCTTTAAATCAAATTCAATCCCTGGTGACTACATGAAAAAGTCTATATAGGGTGGAGGTTTTTTTTTGGGGGGGGCAACAATATAGGTGTTGCTTGCCAGTGACTTCTTGACCTTTCTAATCTAAAATCCTGTGATTTGTTGGTGGTCCTCCATCCAGGTGCTGACCAGGTCTGACACTACTTAGGATTGTTTGTTTCTTCAGACACAGTCATAAGGTGCTACCAAAACATTAGGGCAACATAAAGTCAAGATCTGTTTGCCATTTTTCAATGGTTTGGACTCTTCAAGAAAGAAATTCAACAAGTTAAATATGAACTTGCAGTTCTGGACAAGAGTTCTTGTCCAGCTCTTCCCTTTCTGTTAATTGTACAAAAGGCAAAGGAGCAAAACTAGAAATGAGACAATAATTTCAGCTGCTAACAGGCAGTTCAAAGACTTGTTCATTGATTGCTTTATCCAATCCATTAATGTTTCCATCTTCACTTTAGTTTAGCTAGTCCAGAACAGCTCCCGTGTGTAACATGCTAGCAGAAGAGTAATACTAAACTGAATTGAACTAAATATTAAAACATTAAGTTCAGCTGAACTAAAACTCCCCACCATTTTTAACAAGTAGTTTTATCCATGGCAAACAGAATCCTTCCCTGGTTGCTAGCAGAATATCTCTGAATCAGCAGAGTGAATCTGATGTATTACAAACTTCTCAAATTTTATTTGGTGGAAACATAAAAATAGGTTGAAATAGGTAACATGAAAATAAAGGGTGTTCAAATAGAACATTTAAAGACAGACTTGGAAACAATCAACACAGTATTTACCTAATAGAAGGTAGGGAATGTGATCAGTCTTTTCAAGATACATATACAAGAGATCCATCATGTACTTCTTTAGGGTCATCTGATGGTCAGGCATAAAGGAGAAATCAATTCAGCATGATCCCAACACTTGGCTGTATACAAAGAGTTTTCATACTCCATTAAACCATTTCTTTGCTTAACTGTCCTCACTCACCTTTGGTTCCTTGATGAAATCTAGTGAAATCAATCTAGTGAAATCAATTATTTTATTTAATTTCTGTTAATAGTTTTACATTAATTTTAGCATTTTTCTTTATAATACACAACCTCTGATTCAGTGGTTTCCCCCACATGACTGATCATAGAAAATATTCATGTCTTGTGAAAGTTAGAATTTTTGTCTCCTGAAATACTTAGTCTCTGCTTCCAAAATAAAGGAATAGAATGTCTGGCCCAACCATAATTGAAATTCCAGAAATAAATTTAGAATAAATGTGCTTGAGGGATTTATAGAATGATTAGAATGATAGGGAAACTTTATCATGTTTCCCAAAGTCCACTGAAAACATTCATCTAGTACACTAAATTGAATAACGTGATGTCAAGAGTTTAATGTTCCTCTAGGAAAAAATTAGAAAATTAGAAAACTGGTCAGTTGGGCCAGTCAAGTTTCTCAACTGGTTACTTTCCTTAAAGTCCAGAATTAATATCACCATAGTATAGTGTTGGCATGGTACACAATTATCTTGCAAGGGTACTTGTATGACCCTGGTGCAGGAAAGCACTTCCTTCCTACCCCCTTTCAATGAGAAGGACCTTTGATCTGATGAAATAAGATAATCTAGTCCTTTCTATGGACTTGATTAGCTGGATGAATTCCATGGGAAATTTATAGAAAAAGGTGATTCCTAGTATTTATATGTCTCTTTGTTTTCTTTTAAATTAACCATATATTTTTTATCTCTCTACATATATACTTGATGCACACATGTGCACCCACCCACACCAAATTCTATTGGAATAAATGGGATTTAACCATGTGGCTCTGGACACAGATTCATACCAGCTGTAAATTTAACATCAGTTTGGGGGTGAGCCCTGTAAACATTTATGAGCTATAATAAGAACAACCATATCAAGCTAGCAACAAATGGTTTATTGATTGTATTAGATCCTAAATGTCTTGAGTACATTTCCTTGTCTCTAGGCTCTCCTACATTAAGTTCATATGCCAGCTCTTATGAGAAATGAACATATTTAGTAGGCCTTTAAGGTCACCTAAACATATATATTGATGTGTAGTGTAACTTTTGTTTCTTACAGGAATTCAAGGTAGCAGCAGTTGAAATAAACATCTTTCTTACATCATGATAAAAAAACTCTCAAATAAAATAATCTTTGGGTGGGGTTGATTTTAAATGGTTACTCTGCTGAAATACCACAGGTGGGGAGAAATCAACTTTGGTAAGTGTATTAATAAGTTCTGACCCATGCAGGAAAAACTCTATTTCTTAATCTGTTTTTCAAAACAATATTACTATAGACAATTGACACTAAGTCCAGTCATGTCTGACTCTAGGGGGCGGTGTTCATCTCCGTTTCAAAGCCGAAGAGCCAGCGTTTGTCCGTAGACACTTCCGTGGTCATGTGGCTGGCATGACTACACAGAACGCCATTACCTGCCCGCCGAAGCGGTACTTATTAATCTACTCACATTTGCATGTTTTCGAACTGCTAGGTTGGCAGGAGCTGGGACTAGCAACGGGAGCTCACCCCATCATGTGGATTCGAACCACCGACCTTCCAATTGGCAAGCTCAGCAGCTCAGCGGTTTAACCCGCAGCGCCACCGCATCCCTATACTATAGACAATACCAGGGACATTTTGATTAGTTGCATCAAAATTCACTCATGTCCTCACGTGTTTGTATAACTCACTTTTGCCTCAAGTAATTATATCAAGTAACCCATAAAAGCTTTCACTTATGCTTAAACTTCCTTATGGATTTTACCATTGGAGACCTGTCTGACACATGCTCATTCTATCATTGTTGTGTTGTGTTGGAAAGCGTAATTTGCATACTTCAAAACTGAAGGTTTCATTTATTTTTATTTGGCCTTGTTGCAACAATAAACAAGTAAGTATTATTTGAAGATCTGACCAAGAGATTATGAGAGACGATTTGTGCAAAAGCACTGACACATTGGGAGAATGCAGAAACCAAGATAAATCAAGTATCTTGGTGACACAAGAATACCAAAGAAGAACTTCCAGGCCAAGGTGAACTTGTAACAACTTTGGGAGAAGTCCACATAATAGAAAAATCTTCTTCAGTTTATATCACAATAACATATTTTTCATGGAATTTGGATAGTAACACCCCCTTGTACTTCTTTCTTGGGATCTCAAATACCAGTAGTAAAATCGCCAGACCTACTTCCTGAGGAAAGTATACATGGCAACCCCAACCACAAATGGGAATAAAAGTTTGTGTGTGGGGGGGAGTTTGCAGATTTGAAATGTCACTTATTGTTTCTTTCTTCAGGTGATTAGTTTATTATGAACTGATACCAGTAGTCTGTTTCTAAATGGGGCAATTCTTCCTGGTTCCTCATGTAGTGTGCCTGTCATGAGCACTGATGGTGAGCAGGAGGGGGGCCCTATCCAGGGGGGAAAATGCATGCGTAGTAGTGAGGAGTTGAGCAGTCATTCAAAAAGACACAGAACAGACCCGCCTTGACTTTTGGGGTTTATCTGTATAGGTTTTCTCATGCTTCTTCAGTTTGTTAGGATTTCCTGTCTAATGTAGCAGTAATAAAACACTAGAGACCTATTCCTCATCTCAACATGGTTCCTGACTGTTAGGACAGTGCCAAAGGCCATATTTGAAGCAGTAGGCTTTTGTCCTGATTAATTCAAGGCAATAGACCAGGGCATAGGGGTGAGGTGGGGTTTAGAAAAATCAAAATGGCAGCTGTAAGCATGCAAATGAACCCCAGTACTAATGGGGCAGGACATCAACTGTGTGGGTGGTTGTGGTTACCACCTTGGGTATTTTTGCCCTCTCCCCCACCCCCACATCCCTGACACCTCTGCAGTAGGTTTTTAACAAACATTAGAGGGTTCCAGGACAAAAAATTGGTAGAATCAGGAAAAAAATATTCTAACCTAACCTTCCATAACCAGAAGTGCAAAGTTTTTCAAAGTTTAAGCCTTGGATAGCAAGAACTTTCAGTTAAATTTCAATACTTTATTTGTTTAATTAATATGTCAATTAAACTGATTTAAATGATTTGGTGTCACTTTATAGCAGCAATTCCACTTCACACAGATTGTGCTACTGTCCTAACAACTAATTCAAATAACCTAATCTTATTACATTGTTATAATATTATAATATTGTGTTACAGTACATGTTACATGTTATAATATTTTGACAGAGATACCTAGAAGCTTCCGATCGGTCCCTAAATGTATTTGCTCTCTCATTAAGCCATTAAGAAGAATTTTGTTTTGGCTTGTTAAATGATCTGCTTTGTCCCCCAGTTTTTTGGGAAAAAGTATGATTACCAGATGTAGTCTCTGGGAGTTGGGCAGTGGACAAATTTAATAAATATTTAAATGTATAACCTAGCAGTTGAAGCTGACTGTATCATTCTAGCTCAGCCTTCCCCACATATGTAGGCTTTAGTTCCCACATTTCTTAGCAATAGCCAAGCTGGCTGAGGAATTCTGGAAATTGAAATTCACCTTATGGAGGATATCCAGGTTGGAGAAGGGTATCCTAGCTCTTCTTTCAGTGCATCTTCAAGGTGGATGTATAAACATTCCTAAAATTAAAGGCAATAGAGAGATCCAAAGAATAGCACAAGAGATAAACAGCTCTGATTTATGGCATTGCAAGAGAAACAAGCACCATTAGAAGCAATAAAGCTTTGCATGAAAATGAGCAAGGAAGAAGTGAGGGAAAGGATATTCTGGAGTCTGAAGGGTTTTGCACTGTTCAGGTGCCATTATGGTCACCTATTAGATATTCAGTGGAGGATATAATATACTTAATTATTTTTTATCAGAATTTTAAGTTTCAAACAAAGATAAAAGGTATAGAAAAACAAAAAATGGCAAAGAAAAAAGAAAAAAAATAATTATAAACTAAACTATGGATTTGAGAACATTGTGGCTAGTTCTTTTAATAAACTGATTTCATGCAGTTCTTGTAAGTGGTTGAAGGCTGGGATTTTCTGAAGTGAAGAAAGCAGTTACCCTTCCAATATTTGTCATACCCTTCATCACTAGGGATAGAGGATTTTGCTTGGTCCTCCCCCCCGCCACAAATGTATCCTTATCACATTTTCCAAACCTATACACCAAACAGAATCCACCAAAATCAACGTGTGCATTTCCCCCCCCCCAAAAAAAGTTTACAAGGCTATTTACAAGTCAGTGCTTGCATATACCATTGTATGTATTGAGAAAAGGCATAAAGAATCACTCAGTTTGCAAAATAATGTGTTCTTTATGGAAAATACCATTGCAAGAAGGGGTCATACAAGGGGCAGTTCATACCCCCCAAATAAATTGATATTTTAAGGAATGCTTATGAAATTGCAGCTGAATGTCTCCCCGCCCCCGCACCTTTACAGCCCAAGAAGCTAGGGAGGGTCCCTGCTGAGATGTTTGCCACACCCATATTCCTTCTGCGGGCTCAGCTGCCTCTTATTGGACCATTACCCTGGCTGCAGCTCTTCCTCCTGTCTCCCAAGGCCATTCCCACACACCTTTACACCAGAAGAAGGCCCTTAACTTTTTGCCTGAGCTAAGAAAGGGAGGGGATGTTTAGAAGAGCCTGTCTTGCTGATTCTCAAATCTGGACAGGATTGTATTGAGAGAGGTCATCCCTCAGATAGTCTGCTCTAATCTATTTAGGTCTTTAGAAACCAAACCCTACCCACCAGAAAGTATGGCTGGAAAGCAACTGACAACCAGTACAGGACTTTCAACATGGGCATCCTATGTTCCTGGTACTGTATACCAGTTCATACCCTGCCTGCCTCCAGAGTTTCTACCAGCTGAAGCTTTGTGGGCAGTGCCATGAATTGCACATTGTAGTAGTCAAGCTGGGAAGAAATTGAAGCTAGGGTAAATTGGTACAAGTGCTTGGTTTCACCAGCTCAGAAACCTTTGGAGGCTAATGGAATTAAGCTAAAATGAACTTCTGGTCAGGAAAATCAGAAACTGGGCAAACCAATGTTGAAATATTCCCATCATCACTCCATCTCCTAATATTTAGAGCACTAATACTACAGAATAATAGCAAACATGTACTTCTGGTCATTAAGGCCATGAATGTTTGCCTCATGTGTCTACCAAATGGATGTCTTTGCTCTGTTTTGCTTTATTTTCCTATCGACAAAAGCAAAGCTGTTATTGGATGGCATTAATCGTTTTTAATTTTCCCCTTTGGGAACAGAGGCAGCCCCAATCCTTTATGCCAGTTAGTGATTTTTTTTCTTAAACATGCTGCCAATTATAGAAAGAGAAGGTGGAATTAAATTCTCCCTGACTTACTAACGAATCAGGTGATGTATTGAATACGCACCGTTTATTTTCTAGATGAGTTATTGCTCATTGGTGCTGAAATATTTGAATTTAATCTGATTTTAGCAATTTAAGAACTGCATTAAAGATTCCTCTAGTGTATCCAGTATTTGACTTTAAGCTAAGATTTTAATCTCTCTTATTATTATGCTTGGCATTCAACCATTCAGAGACAGAGATAAGGTTAGGATGAAGTCACATAGAAGAGCTTTTTTAATATATACAGTAAGTACATCATACTACCAGATAAGGCTACTGTTGTGTCTTGAGGCATGATACACCAAACCGTACCTTGATATACATTTTTGGAAGTTATTTTAATTGTAAATGTTCTGAATATGGGCATCATTATGTAACCTCCTAGGCCTTGCCAGTAATCTGCATATCTTAACTGTCATGATGAGTTTACTAGACAACCTGAGATCTCGATTCCAATCTTACTTAGTTGGGCATAAAATGATGGTGATTAGCCTAACTGGCTTTTATGAAAATCAGGAGTACAGAATTGGGACCCCAGGGGTTTCAAAACCCATCCCCCACAAAGCCTAGGAGATGTACCCGTTGATGTGGAAGTATGTGAGAAATTGATTATGAGGGGAAGTGAAAACGACTAAATCCTTTTATTATTATAATATGCGGGAAAAGGAAGATGGCAGGGAGTAATGATTTTAATTGCATTTAATTAATTTACTTTTTGGAGTGCAGCCTCCAGCATGCCACTTAACGGTCAAGTGCAAACCTGCCCTAGAACGGTCATGCAGGCCTGATGTTCATCAAGGTGCAGACCAAGGGCACTTCCTTGCACAGCATTTGTGCAACCCCAGGATCAGTTCTGCACCCTCTTATCGGCGGCACAGCCAGTTAGGTTCTGACTCTGCTGAAGCACAGAAAGAATCACTCTGGATGCAGCCTGCAGCTAAGTATTGAAACTAGTGGGCAAGTGGTTTCCCCATTGGTAGGAACTCATGCTTCAGCCCACCTCCTTCTTCCTTGGCCTCTCCCTGCTTCCCAAAGCTGCCAAGCTTCTGTAGCATCCTGCTGTCTTTTTAAATTGGGCAGAGGGGCTGCTTTACAGTTTATCTCACAGACAAGTCAGTTTTGTATTTTTTTTAATTATCAAGGAGAAAAATGCAACATGAACTAAGGTTGAGAATGGGAGATCTAGCAAGGGCTAAAGGTTGAGTTACACACTCTCTTATTGGCCTGCTGGAAGGACATTAATTGACTCATCTGGAGTTCTTGGCATCTCCAGAACAGCAGCATGGAGGACAATCATGGAATCATTCTGAACTTTTTTCTGAGGGTCGGGGTAGTAAAAACAGTGGCTGCGTGGTAGTGTCCCAAGGTGATATTCGTCAGTTATGATCATATCATCAGCACTGTCTGCCTTTCCAGAAGTAGCCTCATGTGTGAATTTCCATATGGAATCTTTGACTGCATCAAGTATAAAGTTTTTGACTCATTTGTTTAATTGGATTCTCTTTATCTTGTTTTAGGACTTGTCTGGAGAACAGATCACATTTTAGGTCATATTTATGCAGAAATATTAAAAATTCAAAAGCGTTCACAAACTTTTAAGTACCACTATATTACCGACTCTGTGCCTTGCAAACTGATAGGACTCATCTACTGGAATTCCACCTCCGTCCATCCATCCATCCATCCATCTCCATTCCTCAATGAGGAAAGTTCCAAGTGTGGCTTAACTGACACCTGAAGGAAGATAATCTTTTCTGTCAGTCACAGAGTGTAAAATGACTGAACACAAAAGGGAAGGAAGGGAGGATATGGGGAAGGAAGCAGGGAATGAAAAGGAAAACAAGTCTGTTCAGGGACGTCTTCTGCCTTAACAGGACAGAAGGCTGTTTGTTGCTTCCCGGATGAGATTTCTCAGGAGAGCTCCTCATTTTTCAGCTGTTTGCTAGTGCATTGGTGCTAATCCAGCCAGAAATTATACACATCTGATTGCAGAAAAAAGAAATGTGTTGTGGAGAAAATGGCTACTTCCTGTGCTCATAACAATTCATGATTTACAAAAGAAGCCATTAGTTTTGCAGCTGGCAAGAGCAAGCTATAAAAGGTAGCAATCCAAGGAGGCCAGTTAGACACTCAGCACAAAAAAAGACAGGCATGAAAGCACAATATAGAAAAAGGCAAGAAACACACCCCTGGTGCCTTCAGGGAGCAACTTATCTCCCTTTGCATAAATATGGGCCGAGAAGAAAGCCCGTTGTGTGATTTCTGAGCTGGATGGCTGTGAAATACATAGTTTCTAATCAAGCAAACAAACTACGATGATAAAATGCTACATTCCACAATTTGCCATCCAGCATTTTAAAAAAACCCAGAAACATTTCAGAATTAAACTCTATGCAAAGATTTTCAGTACGTATCACTGGAAGTCTTAATTTCTGGAACAGGTGGGTTCCTCTTTATGGAACTGAATTAAAAAGAAACAAGCTAAGGTTTCTTCACTGTCTTTAATAAAATAACCAAATAAGTCTTTATGAATGTCTTCTTTCAGAATAGGAATATGGAGGAAGGAGAAATGCTATACAAATTATTCAAAGCAGAAATGGGATATGTTAATTGGAGCAGGTGGCTTATTACTATTATTATTATTATTACAATCATTGTCATCACTGTCATCATCATTATTATGACATGGTTTCTTGAGGCCATTTAAATACCATGATGATAAATTCATAAATCTGGAGCAAACATTGTTTCAAGCTGTTTATGCAGAACCGTAGCCAAAAAAGAAACAAACCCCAAGCAAAAACAAAGACAAAAACAAATCACTGCTTTGGGGAGAGAAAAAAAATTAAAGCTTTGCCATAAGCATCAGTCCCTCTTAACTTGAGCTCATCTCTTCTGAGAGGCAGCCCTTTGTCTTTTTTTTTGAAAGAGCAGCCCAGCCTTGAAAAAGGGGAAGGAGGAGGAGGATATCGGTACATTTTGTATGGATAATATGAAATGAAGCAGTACTATCATTAGCAGCTGTGCAGATGTAAAGTTTTTGCTAAAACCATTCTTGGATTATAGTTGGATACATAGGATTGCCACACCCCAAATTTGGTTTTTTTTATCTATAGAGTTCAGGGCTGTTCACAGGGATGGAGTCAAAACAGTCAAGATGGCGGCCACAACCATGTGTTCAAAGCTCCACCTTTTTTTTATGTGCATATCAAAAGAGGTGGAGCTTTGATCACATAGTTATGGCCATCATCTTGATTTTTTTGACCCGCTCCTTGTGGACATCCTTGATAGACATATTATAACTTGATGTATAACTTCCAGTATTTACTTAATGTATTGTTTATTGTTTATAGGATCCCTCCCTCTTCTTTTAGCAGCTGTACTGGACCAGGCATTTTTCTTAAAGCTCAACAGAGACATTTGCATTTGTCTAGAAAATGGGCATGAAACATCTTACAATATCATAAGTTTATAATGACACATAGGAATATGTTATTTTTACAATATTTCTGTTTTGTTGTTCACTCACATGCAATTTACTGTCTGTTTCTTATTTTTCTACCTTTTGTATGATTTGTATGATTTCTTTCTTATATACATACATACATTGCTGTTTATTCGTTCAGTCACTTCCGACTCTTCGTGACTTCATGGACCAGCCCACGCCAGAGCTTCCTGTCGGTCGTCAACACCCCAAGCTCTCCCAGTGTCTTGGGTTTTTTAAACAATCACATTGTGATTTATTAAATAATAACAGCAAATGGGTGGAAACATAAATGGGAGCTTTCCTTCCTAGCTTACCTCCATTATACCTTGCAACAATGCATTTTTAAAATATATATATGGAAAAAGCTGTGATACAGTATATCACAGAAGGTGCTGGGCTAGAAACCAGGAGTCTGTGAGTTCTAGTCCCGCCTTAGGCACGAAAGCTGGCTGAGTGACCTTGGGCCAGACACTCTACCTCAGCCCAACCCGAGTCCGTCACCTCTAGAATATCATCCATCCACCTTGCCCTTGGTCGGCCCCTCTTCCTTTTGCCCTCCACTCTCCCTAGCATCAGCACCTTCTCCAGGGTGTCCCGTCTTCTCATTATGTGGCCAAAGTATTTCAGTTTTGCCTTTAATATCATTCCCTCGAGTGAGCAGTCTGGCTTGATTTCCTGGAGGATGGACTGGTTTGATCTTCTTGCAGTCCAAGGCACTCTCAGAATTTTCCTCCAACACCACAGTTCCAAAGCATCGATCTTCCTTCTCTCAGCCTTCCTTATGGTCCAGCTCTCGCAGCCATATGTTACTATGGGGAACACCATTGCTTTAACAATGTGGACCTTTGTTGTCAGTGTGATGTCTCTGCTCTTAACTATTTTATCGAGATTTGTCATTGCTCTTCTCCCAAGGATTAAGCGTCTTCTGATTTCCTGACTGCAGTCAGCATCTGCAGTAATCTTTGCACCTAGAAATACAAAGTCTTTCACTGCTTCTACATTTTCTCCCTCTATTTGCCAGTTATCAATCAAGCTGGTTGCCATAATCTTGGTTTTTTTGAGGTTTAGCTGCAAGCCAGCTTTTGTACTTACATACATACATACATTTATTTATTTAATTTTTACCCCTCCTTTATTATTTTTATAAATAACTCAAGTCGGTGAACATACCAAATACTCCTTCCTCCTCCTATTTTCCCCACAACAACAACCCTTTGAGGGGGGTTGGGCTGAGGTAGAGTGTCTGGCCCAAGGTCACTCAGCCAGCTTTCGTGCCTAAGGCGGGACTAGAACTCACAGACTCCTGGTTTCTAGCCCAGCACATTCTGTGATATACTGTATCACAGCTTTTTCCATATATACATTTTAAAAATGCATTGTTGCAAGGTATAATGGAGCTAAGCTAGGAAGGAAAGCTCCCATTTATGTCTCCACCCATTTGCTGTTATTATTTAATAAATCACAATGTGATTGTTTAAAAAACCCAAGACACTTTCTCATGGTAATATCATAGCCTGCTATGCCAGAAATATTCTAGATTTGTCATGGAATGATCATCATTTTATATCAGTCTGCAAGGTATTCCAGAGAAACCTATAGGATAAAGTGATTGTCAACAATGATCCAGATAGCATGTCTTCTCTGGAGATCAAAGACATCTAACAGTTGTATCACTGATGAGGCAAAGCATTGAACTGCTCTTATACCACAAATAAGGGAAGGGAAACATACATTTCACAACAGGATACTGAACAATGCAGTAGCATGAGAATGCAAGGTGAATCAAATTCAGGGTTATTCTTTTTTCTCCTGTGAAGTACTAATTAATTTTATTAAAGCCAATAAATTTAGCTGTGAATGTTTAAGAATCTAATGACTTCCGGAGATTCGGAATGAATTCAGCAATAAGAACTAATTAGAAGGGAAATAAATGCATGAAATATCCCTGGTGAGTAAAGTAAGAGTGTAAAGACCATTAATTGAAATTAAAATTTAACAGTAGCCTAATGCAGCATGGCATAAAGTTCCATCTGCTGGGTAGAGACACTAAACAAGAAATATAAGGGGAATATTCCACACTCACCAGCTTGTGAACAAGCAACTGAATACAATTTCAGTATCAAAACCTCAACACACAGTGAGAATGCTGATGTTCACAAGAATCAGGGTTAATGTGATGCTTCCAGTGGTAATTCTTAATCAAAGAGCTTCACAAAGTGAGATGGAGTTCTTTATTCAATCTATTCAGAAACCAGACCAGGAGCATTGGGGCTAAGTGAACTGTTCCAAGCCTTGATTACTTATAAGACGTACAGAAAAGAGGCTGAGTTGGGCAAGAGAAGATCCAATGAAGGCAGAGGAAGAACCTCCCAGGGCAAAAAGAAGAACTTGAAACAATTTCCCTCATGAAGAAACAAGAAGGTGTCTATGACAAAAGTTCCTATTCTGGTTGGGGGATACCAAGAATGCTGTTTCTAGAAGCAATGGTTTTCCTGCTATTTTCAGGAAAAGGTCAATATGGGGACCTGGGGAAAGGACAGCAGTTCTCTTTCTCTCTTTCTCTTTATGTCCAGAACTATCTGCTTCCCACTCATTAGACAACTGAGGTAGGATAACAACATCTGACACTGTAAGTATGTGCTATCTCAGAACTGTGTGGAAATGGGTTGACCCAGGGGCCTGGCTGTATCACAGTAAGTGGGTTCATTCCTATCACTTCCTCTGTCAAAGATCAGAAGAAGCATACTTTTAAATCATCATCATCATCATCATCATCATCATCATCATCATCATCTGCTCTGGGAAAAGTCCTCATCATGAGGACAAGCTATATTTTTCTGATTTTTGCTCCAGATCCAGGTAGCAAGCTTGAGGTTTCTCTGTCTCAAAAATCTGGATGACCCACTAGTGGTCATCCAGATTTTTGCAGTCCAGATAAAGTAGCTCAACTGACATGGTTATACCACAGCTTCCTATATTCAGAAATGATTCGAAGCTGTGAGATCTAAGACTTCTCAGAATTCTATATTGGTATTGACCATTTTTCCCATCATGGTTACTTCAGGCAGTACAATATGCATATGAAAGATCCAGCCCCTTTTTAAAGAATAAAACAAATTATGTAAAAGAGAAATGTAACATAATAGATGACATAGTTAAAAAGAAAAAAAAAAAGGAAAAGAAAAGAAAGTATCCAGCAGCCTCTGAATCCAAATTACTCTCTTTTAGCCACTGTCAAATCACATAAAGATGCCTATAAAATTGTATATTATATAGTAGCAATTTAAATAGTGCTTTTGAGAGTGCAAGAATCACTGGAAAATAATATGGGGGGGAATCTCATTTGCATTAAAAGTGGGACAGCGTCAGGAGCGAGAGGCTCTCTGTGAACAAGCTTTTAGTAATAACAACGGAAATCTCTCTTGTCACACTTTTGTTCTTGACCCAGTTCACCTCACATGTAATGACAAAAATGTACCCCTTTTACTGCTGGTTGAGGTTTCCAGGGTTCACCACTCATTTTCCTATCACTTGCCTGAAAAGGTGCCTTGGAAAATTGTGACTAACGATAGACATCCCTCCCACCCACAAAACCATTCCCCTACATTGCAAAACATCAACTTTACATGACTGCTTCATAGTTAGGCTTCCTTTTGTCCTATTTTCTTTTATTGCAAGGTGTTCCATTCACTGCATCTTTCTTCCTTTGGGGAGCTTAAAGAAAGAGAATGCAAGGCTTTGAGAATATGGATTGTAAAGTTCAGACCATTTCTATATAAAGGGCAAATCTGGCCAAACATTTTACTGTTCAGCACCTCAGGCACAAATGTTCCAGCTTCCCTAAATGCATCTGAGATATCCAAGGGTACATCCACAATGTGTCAATGGAAACAAACAGCAGGTTTTTAATCACCTATTCATCTGTGATGCTTAAAATTCATAGGCAAAACCCACTGACAAAACTCATGCTTGCCTTCAAAGATGTTTGTGCATGATTGTCCTATGCTTTCTCAGTTTTTGTACCTTGCCACTATGTGAAAAAATGTGAGACGCGGTTAAGACATACTAGGCAAGAGATCTGCTGAGACGAGCCATCTGCTCTAGCATTCTGTAAGACACCATGCTATGCTTGGAAGCTCACAAATATGGACAGGATAGCGATAGACTCTACCACTGTTGTTCCATAGTGTATTTATTTATTTATGTATTTGATTGATATTACTGCCCCTCTCCCCCATATTGAAAGTATGATGCCTGTGATTCCAGAGGTAGGGGAAGTACACAGCAGTAGCAGGCAAATGCTACATGGTGACCCCACATCTGCAGGTACTTGTGGTTGCCACAATACGGGGCTGACGGGCTGTGTCTGAGTAGGTTCTGAATCAGGAAGTTTCTGTTTTGTTTTGGGTTTTTTGCTAGTAATTCAGCTTTCTTTGATTATAGATACAGTTCAAATGTACACCAACCTTCTTAAACACAGTAGATGTCCTGTCTTTGAGTGACGAACCATGCTGAGATGGTAGCTTGGGTCTCTAGTGTTTATTTTTCTACTCTACTAGACAGAAAATCCTGCCAAACTGAAAGGTCATGGCAAACCTTCACAGATAAACCCAAGAATTAAGGCAGGTCTGCTTTGGGTTTCTTCGAAGGAAAGTTCAAAGCCTCTAAACTATGCATGCGTTTTTCCCCCTGGATAGGAGCCCTCTCCTGTTCACCATTAGTACTCTTGACAGTGGCAGTTCTCACCAAGTAAGCAGACACAGAAACAATGTGAAGGGAAGTGCAACCTGCCCATTCTTTCAATGCTTTGAAACAAGTTCATAGGGAGTATACATAGGAAGAACCTTTGGGATAAAATTAAATTCTATGCTCCAATTTTGGAAAGCTGATAAACAGAATTGCAGTGGGCTTTTATTTATATATATATATATATATATATATATATATATATATATATATATATATATTTGACTCTTCTTGTTATTGTTAAATCCCCAAATGTAATTAATTTAACTTAGCTACATTTAAAGCCCGAGAAGCAAAGTTAGCATTTGATTTTAGTGGTTGAACAGATTCTAAAATCATGTGTGAAGCATGTGAGTTAGACTTTGACTTAATGCAAAATTCATATCAATACTTCACTGCATAAATGGCATGTAATATACACAAACACACATGGGGCTGCCCTTGAAGAGCATTCGGAAGCTTCAGCTGGTGCAGAATGCAGCTGCACGGGTAGTAAGTGGAATCGGATATTCGACACACATAACACTGCTGCTACAGGAGCTGCATTGGTTGCCCGTGTGCTTCCAGGTGCAATTCAAGGTGCTGGTTGTCACCCTTAAAGCCCTTCATGGCTTGGGACCAGGTTACCTAAGGGACTGCCTTCTCCCAGTTGTTTCTACCCATCCAATTTGATCTGGTAGATTGGGCATGCTACGGATCCTGTCAGCCAAAGAATGTCGGTTGATGGGGACTAGACAGGGACTTTCTTCTGTAGCACCTGCCCTCTGGAATATTCTCCCCTCAGAGATTAGGATGTCCCCGACCCTGTTGGCCTTTCGTAAGGCTGTGAAGACCTGGTTATGTGCCCAGGCCTGGGGCCCTGAATGTGGTAATGGTCCTGTTCCTTGGTTGTATTGACATCTTACATTGTTTACTTGGCAGCCATGTATATTTATTTTTTATTGTAATTGTTTTAATTGTAATTGTTTTATTGTTTTTATGGTTGTTATTGTTGTGAGCCTCCCAGAGTCACTGGTTGAGATGGGCTGCTATAGAAATTGAATGAATGAATGAATGAATGAATAAACAAATAAATAAATAAATAAATAAATAAATAAATTTACGTGGCATATGTGTGTGATGACTACTTTTCTTCCCTGCATTTAATTTGTTTTCATTGTGCTGTATGCTATTTACAAGCATTTCATCAATAAATTAGGCATTAGACTTTAAAATGTGCATTGTGAATTAGTATATGCAACTAATGCCTCCCTTCAACTAGAACTGGATGGTGCTAGTTGCATCAGCTCAAAGCATATGGGAAAAAATGCATATAAATCTGCTTTGAAGTTACAACTGTGTGAACTTCAATATGCAGAACATCCATTATATCCAGATTCACATTATTTGCTTTGATGGCATTAGGGGATGTATCAAGAGTCACACTTGTGAATGAAAAGGTGAAAGGGATAAATATTGGCTGTAATTTAAAGTCTACTGGGGAAAAATCTTCATTCAGACTATACTCCCATATGTATTTGATGGGAAATTAGAATTCAGTAGGGTTTACTTCTGAATTATATACAGAATAAATTCTGTGGGGTGGTTCTTATGGTGGTTAAGGTGACCAATTAAGAAGACAGTTAAAAACACATTAAAGTAAATTATTTAAAAACTAACAAAAATAAAAAATTCTCCTACTTCCTCAATTGCAACATTATTTACACCAGAAAGACCCACTTAAATAGAAATGTTTTTGCTCTTCCTTCTTCTTGGTTTTAAATCCTATCATTAAATTATTAAAATAAAATAAATTATTATTAAATTATTATTAAAAGTAATAAATTAAATTATTTAATGTATTTAATTATGTGATTAAATGCTTAAC
Organism: Candoia aspera; assembly: GCF_035149785.1. Classification (NCBI taxonomy): domain Eukaryota; kingdom Metazoa; phylum Chordata; class Lepidosauria; order Squamata; family Candoiidae; genus Candoia; species Candoia aspera. The sequence continues at coordinate 180,657,589 of NC_086153.1, forward strand.
ATCCTGCAGGTTTCTGTTTCTGCCTAGTGTCAACCCTTGGAGGTCATCCAGATGGGAAACCAGAACCATGAATACTAACTCTACCTTTATTGTAAAGTTACAGGAACAGAATCTTGCAAGGCTGAAAGCACTTCCCCCCTCCCCACCTTTACTTTCCAGAGAACTCGGGAGGGTCCCTGCTGAGACACATTCCTTCTATGAGCTGAAATATCTCTTGTCAAACCATTGCCCTGTCTGCAGCTCTTCCTCCTATCTCCCAAGGTCATTCTCAAAGCCCATTACACTAGTCTCAGTTTCTTTACTCCTCTGGTCATTCCATTTCATTCCTCTCTGCTTTAATTTGCCTAAAATTAAAAACAAAAACAAGCTCCCTCCTCCTCCCCAAAGTCCTTTGTTGTCAGCTACTTATCTGGGTTTGCCTTCAGGGACTGGGCCTGAAATTGTTTGTATTTAGAATGTCATGCATAAAACACACCCTCCTTTTTATATTACAGTGTAATTCTGTATATAACTGTGATAGCACTCACCCATCTCAGACATTTATTTTAATTGCATTAGTTTAATAAGCTGGTTCAAAAAATTAATTAAAGTAAATAGTAAATGAACCATGGCAACTGTTGTGGGGTATCTTTGGGCAGGAAGAAGAAAAATAGAGGCAAACTTTGCATGCCACCAAAGATGGCTCGCTGCATTCTGTGGCCTAGCAACTGCAGGTAGAGGTAGCTCCTATACTTCCTGCATCAGAGAATATGATGCAGGATATATGATTGATGATATGATATGATATATGATACGATGCTTCCTGATCAGAGGATATGGAGGTGCTCAAGGCAGTTCCATAGCAACTCTCTTTGTGCCAATGCCAGCAGGTACCTCTGGTCATGGAGCACAGGGGCATCAGAAAACTTGACTCAGAAGCTGCAACTATTCTTTGAGCCAGCTGGATTTGACAACAGTTGTCCATGGCTTGGTTACATCTCACCTTGATTCTTTCAACACAATCTACTTGAGGCTACCCTTAAAAGTTCAGATTTGCAGTTGATTTAAAATGTGGCAGTTAGAATACTAACCGATACATGGTTGAAGATTCACATGATGCCTTTACTGACAGATCTGCATTCATCATTTTTGGGCACAATTTAAGGCACTCGTATTAGCCTCTAAAGCCCTATATAGCTTAGTGCCTGACTTTCTGAGGGAATGCCTCTTCTGTTACAAATTTACTTGAGCATTAAGACAAGCAGAAGAGGGAATGTGAAGATACCACAACAATACGAGGACCTTCTGGGTTATTCTCAGCTCTTTTGGTCCTCCTTTCTCGACCTTTAAAAAAGTACTCAAGATGCATTCTTTTGCCAGTCTTTTAACTGACAGTTAATATTAATAGTCATTTTAATTTGTTTTTTTAACTTTTCATTTGTATTATGTGTTTGAATGATTGCTGCTTCTGGACTTGAACACTCATTCTAATTGAAAGATGGGAGAGAAGAATGAATAAATAATTGAATGAATGAATGAACATCATCTACATTGTGTTCTGTGTTATTTCCACTAATTTGAAATGGGCCAAAGATTTAAAGTGCAATCTTTAGGCTGCAATTCTATATTCATTGACATGGCAGTATTCCCTCCTTAACTCATGGCTTGCTTCTGAGTATACCTGCACAGAAATGTGTGGTTACTTCCAAAATCTCTGTAAATACATTAACTGCATTTTTAGCAAACTGTTTTCTAAGGCATTCCTTTATTTCTCAAAAATAATACAAAAATACTCCAGTTCTTCCCCATACCCTAAGAACTGTAATTTTTTTTCCTTTTTTCCTTTGCTATCATCACTCTTATCTCCTGAACTGTAGTTTTTTTTTTTCCTTTTGTATGTATCAACATTATATATTAAACCAACATGTAGGAATAGTGAACAAAAATGGATCAGCCATGACATCTTTGTTGAATAGATGCATACATTCACATTCATATACATAATTTTACACAGACACCTCTTTCATCTTTCAAGGGGCCTAAGCTGCTTTGTACACAGGTGGGCAAATAATACAAACCTGAAGAGCCATTATAAAATATCAGATGAGAAAGAGCTTCCAGGTAGTATGCTTCTCTGCCATGGGCAAATTAACCATTTAGAAGTTGACTTACTTGAAAATAGAATCTTATTCATAAAGCAAGAGTTCCCTTTTAGAGGGAAGAAAACTGGCCACAGATGCCCCACTTTTTCTGTTTGCTACTTCACCATTTATTAGATATACTGTATTTTTCAAGCCTGTCAATATTTTTTCCATTCTTATTTACAGGCTCAGGTCTCTTGCAAATTGCTTTTAGTCACCCAATCCATTAACAATGGCAAAACATACAGTGGTGCAGCTTGACATTCTTAATGGGTACTCAAAAGCAGCTTAATTTATCCACTTATTAACATTGTTACTTCGGTGACGCTTTGGGATTATGAATGCCATGTGCTGATTCTTTTGACAATACATAATGATCCTCATCATTGTGAGGCTGATGAGTGGAATATAACCTGATCAGTTCATTAAAAGCAGGGAGGTTTGACTGTATTAATGAATGTATTATTTACACTCCAAATGGAGAGGACTCCATTGAACCCTGGTGTAACTCTTTTAAGGGTAATGCAATTACTTGTTGAACGAGATTTAACCCATGTAATAATGGATACATCTCCCTTTCCTCAAGGATAAATGCTGAGCCATCATTCATGATATCTCTTCTTGTCTAATTACCCTTTTGATCAGGGTGTGTATCTTTGCAGATTTATACATGCCAAGATGCACAAGTAATTTAGCAACTGAATGTCATCCTTAATGCACTTTTTAAGAACTAATGGGACAAATTCATGCATAGTTTACCTCTACTGAGCTTTAATGGGTTTACACTAGCAGTGAATTTGTCAAAGTGACTTTACCTTGATGGTTTGCTTTGCTACATCATTATTTTAAGGAACTATTATATGAAGGACAGAAGATAGAGACTGTGAAGTCTTGAATTATCTCTGTAATTTTTAAATATAATTTCAAAAAGGAATGCACATTCACACTGTACTTACATTGGTGTGAAAATGTGATTTCTGGGCCTCAATAACTTTTCAAAGTTCTTTGAGATTCTTAACAAGCATTTGAGTCAGAGCAATATGCTATCTTTCTTTACTTGGATTTTCAAAAAGCCTTTGGACAAAGCCCTTTAGAAAAGACTCCTGGACTGAGAAAATGTAGAAGTGCTGGAATAAAAACAGAAGTTCTCTTATGGATTAGTAACTGGTTCAGATATTGGAGAGAGAGAGAATGAGAGAGAGAGAGAGAGACTAAATCAACTATTTCAATGGAGAGATTAAACAGAGGACTGTATGTGTTAGGATCTGGATTTGGGACCATTTTTTCTAACTTGTTCATAAATTCCCTAAATAGGTTCAAAAGTGGGGTAAGTATGATGAGGACACCAAATTAGTGTCATTACAAAAACAAAGAACAAAAGAATAGGATCTCAGAAAGGATATTTCCAAGCAGGGAGTTTGGGGTGAATGACTAGGAAATATTCTTGAAGATGTTGTGGGGAATTGTGAAGCTGCTGTGAGAGAAGCAAAAGAGGGCTGCCTTAATGCCATATGTGTGGAGAGCCATATCAGTAATTTTTCAGCTGTTTTACAAGAAAGTAGCTAGTAGGGGTACTCTGGAGAAAGGATCACTTTAGTGCCCTACTTGGAGGGCTAGTGGGGAAGGAGGTGTCAAAGGTTCTACAGTGCTCTGAGAAAGTTTCTTGGGGACAGCCAGCTACTCTGGACAGAAGATCCAAAAGGCAGTTAATGGGCCTAAGAAGTGATGAAATGTGCATTGTGATGTCACAATGCAAACCTTGTCATGACACTAATACAAAAGTGAAGAGTTTGGGTCCAGACATCACAATGCATGTTTTGCTAATTTGGTGGTATTGTGTTTAGGAACGGATGACGGCAGCCTGATGTCCTTCCCATTCCACTGCTTGAGGAATCTGCCTTAAGGTAGGGCCAGCCCTGTTTAAAAGAATTCCCAATGCTTTGTTTCACCACTGCAAAACACTCTTTAACATTTTTTTTTTCTCATAGGAGATATTAGGTTATAAAAATATATGGCGATAAATAAATAAATAAATAAATAACACAACCTAAAGTGCATCTCAGATCAGGTCTTTATTACAACATCTCTGACAGCTTATCAAGCTGCAACTCTCTAAGTGCTCCAGGGGGATCACTGGAAAAATGACAGCTGAAGCAAGACTTGAGATGAGGCTTATCAAAGTACAACATTACCATATGTGTCCCTCGATTTCCAGATTTTTTTTTTCCATATAAAAGAAGCTTCCCATTCTCTATCCCATTCTCAAGGTTCTTTTGAATGTTGTTCTGTCCCTTTCCTTTTTTGAATATGCCTTATTGTTGACTGGGGGCTGTGATAGTTACATTTGTGGGTACTGTGTAAGGCTGATAGGGGGTTTCCTTCTCCATCTTTCTCCATCACTCAGCAGTCCTTTGGCTATGCTTTCTCATCTGGGAAGAGGAGACATAGGACTAGTTGTCACCTTATATTTTCCTTTGGGCTTTAATGAGAGAAAGGAATGTGAGACTGCAGATGCTTGCAAAGATGCCTGTAAAATGGAAGACAGGATATTCACACACAGTTGCAAAAGTTTAAGGCAGCCCTCGTTAAATGTTTTCAGTAAATTCCTAAGTGAACAGAAGGTAATGCAATCCTTGACATGGTATAAAGTCCTTCTGCAGATTTATTTGTCAACAGTTGTTTACAGATTCAAAGTAAGAAAACAGTGAATAGTTGATCAAGGAGGTAACTCTACTGAAAAAAGTCAGCAATCTTTTGGTGGCTATGGACTGCAGGACAGTGTTCTGACCGACTAGACTGAATACGGAAGAGGTATGAACGGGTTTTATTTATTCCAAATTAATGTGCAACTGCAATGGCGGAAGTGTGTGAGCAGGAATTCAGTCAGTGTGGCTGGAGTCAAGGAGACTAGACAGGGAGCCAGGCTGGACTGACAGACCGAGTCCCCAGTGGCAGGATGGTTGAAACAGCTGGACTGGAACTGGCTTGCACAGCGGCAAGGCAATGGCAAGACTGAACTGGTTGGCTGGAATCACTCAGCAGCCAGGCAAGGAGCAGAGACAAATCAGATCGTTGGCAACCAGCCACTCCGGGGACAGCAGCAGTGCAATGACAGCCAGCAACTCCAGAGGCAGTAGCAGCGCAGCGGCACAGCAGGAGATGAAGTCGCTGGACCCAGCTGAGGAGAACGGATCCAGGACCAGCCACAGTGCAGCAGCAGGAAGCAGGAGATGCAGCTGAGATAGATTCTGGGGGAAGTGGTGGCTCAGCAGCAAGGCAGGAAGCAGGAGGTGTGGCAGAGACAGGATTCTGAGGAGAAAAGTCACCACAGAAGGTAGGGAGGTCGGCTGAGGCTGCGTGATCTGGGAGTGCAGCTGCGAGAAGAGAACAGTTGTCACCGACAACCCATTCTCTGTGTGGGCACCTTTTAAGCGCTTGACTTTCCTACCATTTTTGGTGGGAAGACAATCGCCTTTCAAGCTCTTGAGCTCTCTTTGCCACTCTCCACTGTTGAGCGCTGATTGGCTGCTGAGTCTCTTCATCAGAGTCTCCACCAATCAGCGGCTCTGAAGGCTCTTTGGATTTCGCCCCCTCACCAACTGTCATCCAGTTCTCCTCCTCCACTCTGTCTTCGGAATCCTCAGACTCCATCTTTACAGACAGGGATTTATGAATGGGGAGACAAAAGTAGCATTATAATGAAAACTGGGTGCTTTGCTTTTTCTTTATTTCCATTTTTTTGGGGGAAGAAAGGGTTATCTTTGCTTTCTAAATCATATTAAGCTAATTTAAAACTATATCACAGGTTTTGTGGGCTTCTCCTTCAAAGGGGCAGCCTTTTCCCATTCAGTAATCCAAATCAACACAGGTTTGACCCAGATGTTGTAAAAAGTAATGCTTATCCTCCTGGTGTAATTTGATTCTTCAGAAAAGCCAATGTATTTGCATCCCTTTAATACCCCTTATTCATATACATTTGTATTCTTTCAAATTACCATCGTGAGTGTTCCTCCTCAATTGTTTAGTCTCTTGCGTATGCTGACATGAAAGGCAACTTGAAGTCACAGTGAGTAGATTCAATTACAAGTTACAATTTTCTGCATCCATATTTCTCCGAGACAGCTGGACAAACAGAATATTGTTCAGCAGAAGGCTAGTCCTTCTTTGGGAGGGCAATGAATAAAAGATCCAAATGTCACTGCTTGAGATAGAGCTTGAACTGTGGCCAATGCTTGCCTTCCTACTGCTGTTGGCCAACATGGTTATCCATAAAATGTCAAGTTGAAAGAACACATGGTAGTCACTCTGGTATATAGCAATTTCTTTGTTGATGCCTGTTTCTAACTCAGGTTGGGAAATTAAGCACATGCAGAGTGAATTAATAGAAGCCTGCTGATTATGCTGTCTTAAGACAAAGTAGGAAAGGAAAGGAAAGGAAAGGAAAGGAAAGGAAAGGAAAGGAAAGGAAAGGAAAGGAAAGGAAAGGAAAGGAAAGGAAAGGAAAGGAAAGGAAAGGAGCAACATGTGCTTTGCTTGTATCACTGGGAATGGCTGAACTGGGAGTATAACCATAATCACAGTCTCTATGACGTAAGCCATCCTTGTATAGTCAGGTGTCTCCCCAGCACAAATAGTTGCAACCTGCTTTAGCCAAATGTGATTATATTGTCACTTCAATAGAGGGAAAATGGGATGAGCAGAGCTTGCCCCTTCTATCTTCTCCATGAATTCCTGTTTCTCATCCTGAAGACCTGCTCTTTGCGTCTTACATTATGGAGGGATAATAGTAAAAAGAGGAAGAGGAGGGCCAGCAGCAAGGTAGATGCATTTGGTTTTGACAACCATGACCTAAGATGCCAAACTGAAGGCAGATCATTCTGGACTGAGTCATTAAGAGTCAAGTCTGAACTGATGACATTTAGTCCATCAACAACAAGCATGTCTCTGGCTTTGCCATGAGAACAGGGGTAGAATGTGGTAACTTCTTCCTATTTCCTATATAACAAATGATGCCAGGAACCACCACTTTCCCTTTGAGGTAGTGTTTGAGCTCTATTTTAGGGAGAGTTTATTCATCTTAACATGAATTTGATGTTCCAAAAAAACATGGAGTCAGAAAGCTGGAACAACATACATTCCCCATTGTCTCCTCCAATCTCAATATACAAAGCTGTTCACTTTAATATTCTAGCTTATCTTTTTCCAAGAAACAGCCTGTTGTAACATTATCAGTCAATGCACACTAGAATGGGAAGAAACCAATGGGGAACATTTCTTTCTTGCCAAGCCAAAAGGAAAAAAAAAAAAAGGCAAATCAAAATGTAAAATTAGCGGACTGCCTAATATTTAAAATTCAACTTGTGCAGAAGCTAGTTTTAGATGGCTTAACTTTTTTTTAAACCTTCTCAGGTTAGTTAAAGGAAGTACAGGGATATAGGGAAGCATTTAAAAGTTTAATTCCTCCATCTGAAAGCTGTGGGAAATTGTGAGCATATCAGTTAATTGATTATTTATAATTTAATGTTAAAATTGTATTTAGAAAATTATATATTGTTCCCTCCCTGTGCTCTGGGGAACATAAAAATATGATAAGAACCATCATAAAGGCCCTATTAAAGCAAGTCATAGAAAATGTTAAAAATTGAAACAATAACGTACTAAAAGGCCAGGATGAATAAGTGAGTTTTTGCTTCCTCATTCTATAATGTGCTTACCATGAAGAAGTCAGAATTGCCACTTGATGCCAAACATATCTGGGTCAGTAGATGATCCATTGATGACTAAGTGTGAGGTACACAATCCATCACAAAGCAAGGCAAATGCAAACACATACAGTATGTTTTTAAGGGGGTCTGAATGTTTATAAACACTATAAATCAATCAGAGTATAAAGAAGGGGGAAGTTAGAAATTAAATACCTATCTCCTTTTCCCAAGCTCTCCCTTCCTCCCTTCCCATAAATAACAATACAGTGGAAATTTTAGTATTAAGATCAAAATTCAAAACCTTTCTCATACTGTAAAATAATCCAGTGCATTTTGCAACTGTTTATTAATGTCATACTTAGCATTAACTACACAATTTAAGCAACTTTATGTTCATTAAATTCTAGAAATCATATTTAACACTGATATAAACCTTTTTTCTCATATGTAAATTTATCTAAATCATCACAGTGTAACAATTTCTAGTTTCTATTGTATTCACATTTTATAATTCAATAAAGCAATTAACTTGGAAAAAAGTGTAAGGGACAGACTAGGCAAGAGCAAGTGGTCATGTTAGATGTAACAGCATTTTGGGTCCAAATAATTATTATTGGAAAGCTAGATCTGCCCTAATATCAGCAGCTGCTAATCATGTGATGAACTATCTAAGCTTCCAGTTTGGGATTGACATTCTCCACATAAAATGGCCATTAGAGGGGAAAGGAAGGAATATGTGCAAAAAGAAACTGTTTTGGCAGCTGAACCTTGATTTTATCATATAGTCTCAGGAGGAGGAATAATATTCTTTTTCCTATAGCAAGTTCCTGTCTTTCTCAAATGATTGCCAGTTTTAACATCTGACTCCATCGAATGTATACTAGAAGATGTTCTGTAAATAATATTAAGCACCCACTGAGCTCATAGCCTACAACTACTTACAACTTCTGATGCTCAATGTGACACTATCAGTGATTGTTCTATCATGGGTATTTATCATGGTTGGCTGAACCTGGGTCACCTAAGGAAAAGTTTTTTCAGTGAATAATGACAATTGTAGCAAAATCTCACAACACATCCAAAAGAAGCTCTGGCTTTAGCAGCAATAACTCTTAGACAGAGTTCCCAAAAGGTGTTCCTGGCACTCATACTTGGCTTGCAAAGCACATCGGCAGAAACAATCAAGAAGTAGATTTTAGAAGTTGTAAAGCTGGCTACTGAGTGCCAGCGTTGGCTCCCATTCTGAAAGAATTGGCAATACCGGGAAAATCTGTCCAGGGAGAGTGACACCACAGCAGCGATCCAAAGCAGGGGCCTACTAGTTGCAATATGGAAATAGATGGGATGTTCATTATAGAAGATGTTGAATCCAGAGGGGGAAGGTTGGCACTGTTCAGGGCATTGGTAGCCTTTGGTTAAGGCTCTGCATATACTCAGTAATAGAATAGGAAAGCAGTAACCCTTTAAAAGAAAAGTGTTCTTCCATTCCAGATCCAAGTAGTTCTAGGATGCTGAAACAGATCCAATGCTGCCCGTACTGTCTACACACTCGCTCTGAAGTTAGTAGCTTCTTTTCAGATGAACTGCCCCAGCAAGATATTTCTGTATTTGAGTGTTTGCACATGTATGTGTTTCAGAGGGCTTGCAATGTAATCAAAAGCTATGCAGCTAAGTGTTCCTTTCTTGGATATGGATTTGGAACTTCCATTTCCTTGTTTTCATCTAAATGAAGAAGCAGTATGTTTTCCTGTGTGTTTGGTGGCTGTTGAACTTCATTTCACATCTGCTCATTTTCAAGCTGAGAGAGGAAAAAGAAAGCGCAAAGTACGTTCCATCAGAAATGAGGGGATGGTGGGGCGGAGAGAAGAGGAAGAAGGCCCCTGCAATAAGTTTATTACAGTTCAAAATTTCAATATCTGTCTTTGAGAAAATCATTGTTGCTTTGAATTTATGAGGTAAAGCTTGCCTTTTAAATATACAGAGCTGGGGCAATTACAAATATACAAAGTGCATGTGAGAGGAATGCATATTTAATTTATATAATACCTGGAGCATATTATGATAAAATGCTTTATACAAGCGGTGATAAAAATGTCACACAATTCTCATTTATAATAAATTTGTCACTGTGAGCTTTCTACTTACAGCTAATTAAATTGCCAAGAAAACAATGCCTTGGCTATGCAGGACCCACACTATTGAGTTTTGAGAAAATATTTTACTAACTAGAAATGCCTGGAGTTAGGTACAGATTAGTGATAGGTGAACCTATTTGGCTCATTCTGGAATAGACTCAGTAAATGTTTTTGGTAAGCATTTAAGGGGAAAATGTGCTGTTGGGAAATTCTTTTTCTTTCACTTTGTAATGGTGAGATGTGGAACACTTGCACTGTAGGGACACAACTTCCTATGTTCCTCCTGAGCTTACATACATAAATAGTACATCATTTACATCCTATCCATGTTGGCAAACTCTGGGCACCTCAAGTACCAACTATAATGAACAGCAAAGAGAATGCTTAATTGCCTTTCCATTTCACTACCAACGTACTTTATTTTGTTTTATTTATGAGTAAGAGCCAGTTTGGTGTAGCGGTTAAGGCACCAAGCTAGAAACTGGGAGACTGAGTCCTAGTCTTCCCTGAGGCACAAAGCCAGCTGGGTGACCTTGGGCCAGTCTCTCTCTCTCATCCCTAGGAGGGAGGAGGCAAGGGCAAACTACTTCTGAAAATGTTGCAAGAAAACTGCTTTGTCTCATCTGTGGAGTTGCAAGGCAAGGTGTTTTTTTTTTGTTTGTTTGTTTAATGTAAAATATTCAGTGAACAAAGTGCAACAGAAGAATCTAGGGATGACCAGCTTTTCCATTTCCTAATCCTTCTGTCTCCCATATAAGTGTAGCTGAGATTGACCTGAGCTGTTTTGATTGTCTGTGGATCTATGCTGCCTCTCCCCTTCATTGCAACTCTTCTTGCATGTCCAGCAACCTAGGCAAAATAAGAGGAAATTGACCAGAGTTAATTAGCAACAGAACAGCTGAAATCATCTAATTTCTTCCAAGTACACTAGAGGAAAAAAAAAATCCTTCACTTCAGCAAGTTGCTTGCTTTTTATTTTCCATGATCTATCAGTTTCAGAGAGAGTTAACTGCCTTAAAAATGGATGTTTTCTGTCCTCAAGAACAACAGTGGTATATTGAGATTTCACTCTTGCAAGCCTTGATCATGATATTGTTTGATCACTAGGAAGCTAATCTCATGCCAAAACCTGATGACACTGTATACTAACTTCTTAAAAGACAAAACCTCTTAATGCATTGATATTTATTCTGATCTGAGTTATGACTGCAATTTCATCAGAAAAAAAATGTCCTGATGTTTCTGGGGATGTTGAAGATCAACACTGAAAGGATGGATTTGTATAGTTTATATTTATAACTCTTTATTCCTTTAAATGAGAACCTTCCTTCCTTTGGCTTTACAACAGTTCCAGAAGATAAGCAAAGAGCCAGTTTTAAAGCAAGCTTCTCTGGGCTTGAGTCAGCATCATCTTGGTATTTACTTCCTTACTTCCCCCCACCTCTAAAAAATAAAATCTTGGGTAAAACTCCTCTGCAAACCTTTGCATAGCTCCATTTGTCAGAAGGGACAGTTCAAAACTGAATAATCCTCCATGTATGGCATTTTACTTTACATTCAAGTTATCAATGTAAGTTGAAGAACATCAATGATACATCCAAGCATTACAAGCTGGGCACGCCTATATTTCTACCTAGGGAGGGGCTGTTTACACCACCAAGTCCGACCTCCTTCTCAGGGCTGCAGTTCTTAGTTTCCCCAAGAAATAGCTTTCTAGTCTCTGCTTAAATATATCCAGTGAATGGGAGCCCATCACCTATCTGGGTACTTGGTTTTATTTTCAAAGTTTTCTTCCTGCTGGGAGTTTTTTTTTTCCCTCTAACATTGATTGAAAATGCTGGGCAAGTTAGCACTGGTAGAGAGATTTGTCTGCAAATATGTGCCACACTCAGCTCTGATGCATACATGTGCTTTGGTGAGCCTGCTATAAAACATTCTCAGAGCTTTGTCTGTTGGTTTGTGTGGGGATGCTCTTGAATTTAAGAAAGATATCCAGCTAGGATTACAAAGAGACTTCTTTGCACTTTTTGTCACCCTCACTTTGGCTGACATTTGGCCATACTTGGATACAGAATGCATTTCACTAATCTTGATTCCTAGTGGATTCCTTTGTGTTTTATTCCCCCAAATCTCTGCTGGGGGAGGAAACTTTTTTTTAAAAAACCCTCCATAGATCTTTAGGCTGATGGCATGGAGCTGTATCCAGGAGAGGGAAATAGAAGAATTAACTGTTAATTCAACAATACCATATTTTACAAAAATTATCTCATCATAAACATCAGCAAATGTACTAGTAGCTCATTCTTTCCACTCTTTACTGGGCTGGACATAGAGGGGGGGAAGCAAGATTGTATCCACCAACTGTAACTTCAACACTCATGTATGCCTGTAAAAGTCTGTCCAGAACCTCTTAGGTATGCGGGAGTTCCCATTAAAATCTCAAATCCTCCATAGGAATACTGGGTAGACTTGATGAAGACATTCAGAGGAAAACATGGAAGTCAAGGTTTGCCAAATCCAGCAACTTCATTTGCATATTACACAAATTAGCCTCAAATGCAGGTTAGGTTTTGCATAGTTATTTATTTATTCGTTTTAAAATATTCCAGGACTCTTTTCACTTGCCCCTGCTGGTGCCTCTCTGGCTTTCTTCTTTATCAGCCTCCTTATGAGTGTTCTTCTGGCTCTGGCCTTCTTCACCCACTTGCAGCTGCTACTGTGCCTTGCTCTCCAGAAAACACACAGACACCCCTGGGCATCCTTTGCTTGCTTATGATGCTATGCCTGCTACCATTATTTCTGCTGTTGCTCCTGGCCAGACAGGAGCCTTCCCTGTACATTTGCCTACCCAAGGCCACTTCCTGCTATTCCCAATGCTCTTGACCTTTTAGTTGCTTGCTCCCACCATGCTCTCCTCCACCTTGCTCCTGAAACACAAAAAGTGTTCTCCCAGTTGCTCACACAACTGCCCTCCTTATCAATCCCTGCTACTGATTCTCTTATGCATACCTGGCCTGGCTCCTTGCTTTTCCACACCATGCCCTGCAATGGGCAAAAGGAAGGTAAAAAAATGGGCTCCAGATGAAAGAAGTCAAATCCAGGACACACCTGACTGTAGATGTCCTACAGCAAAGCAAGGAATGCAGCCTGTATGGTGTAGTGACTACGTTTTCAGTCAGCCGTAGAATCTTGTGATGATAAAATTGGAAAAGGGAGTTCCAGGCATGCTGTCTTTGTACTCCTAGAGTAAAAGCAGGCTAAGAAAAATCTTCCAAGCAAACACCTCACTGCCAGTACACACAGAATAGATCCTATCTGAACAGGATTCTTCTCCTTCAGGGTGAGGAACTTGTGGTCCTATAGATGTTGCTGAACTCTCAGCCTCCTTCACCATGTTGGCTAAAACTATTTGGAACTGTGATTCAATTTCACAACCCTGCCTTATATACTTTGCTTTATTTTCACTGCCTCTTTTCGTTTCCTCTTACAGCAGACACTACCTAATAATGAAGAATTTTACACTCACCAGATATGTTTATAGTTGTCTGCCCTCTACAATAGATGGCATTTGGTTGCTTGTTTATGTTAGTTTTTCCTTGCACTGCATCAGTCAAGGGGCATCAGAGAGGAGGAGCAAATATTCCTTGTCCTTCCCTCTGTCAGAATAGAGAGGGGAAACTCAGCTGCAGCTCAACATATGGCTGTAGTGATCCATCAGGGAGCTCAAACAGCAGACAGTTAATAATGAATGACCATTTAACAGCAAGTATTCCATAACGCTTTTCCTAGCCAGCCATGAGCTGGTAAAACCAACTGCAAATAAATGCATTCTTGAAAGTTATTTTCTCTGGGTGGACCTAAATTAATGGGTCAAATTAATTGTTACAAACTGTTCAATGAGCTATATTAACTATAGGCTGACTCACAATTAGCATGGGACAGCAATGCACCTGGATCTTCCAACTCAGATTTTTCTTTTCCAACTAATTAGAAGGGCTTTCAGGGTGTGCTTAACTAAGGAGTGTGCCTGTGGGGCCATAGAATTCTAGATCCCCACTTCAGATGAAAGACAGCATCTGTAATATGACCAATTTGCAGTGCTGTTCCATAGCAGTATCTGTGGCTGTCACATCAACAGTCTGGCTATTCTGTCATGATTCATGCTCTTTAAGAATGAATGACATGCTTTCTAAAGATACTGAAATAAACTTGTCCCAAAGGGACATTGAGACATCTGCTCACAAAACAAAGCTTTCTCATGCTCACTTCCTCCACACTCAGCAAATCTTCTCTAGAGGATCCCCAATTACAAGGAGAACCCATTTTGCCAGCTGTTCTCAATCCACTGGTGGACAGACTCATCCTGATAAAACCCCAATATTTTGTTTTGTTTAGTCTGGAAATACATTCAGAAATATGTGGTGGAACCATTCTTTGGAAGGGCTGCATCACTTCAGATGGTTAGTAAAAGACTGAATATTTAGAATGGTTCCCTACCTGTGGAAAACTAGCAGATCAACCTTTTCCTTAACATTGTGGATGTGCAGGAAATTTTGTTTTGTTTTAAAATGCAAAAGCATGGATCCATGCAGTTATACAGTGCAAGAAACAAGTCAGGCTGCAGAGCAAGCTGGGGTGGGGAGAGGGGGTTCTAAGTCAGAGTGCTTTAAAACTTTAACTCTCTGGAACACATTTCAGGAAAATGACCTCAACTCTATCAAAAGCATGTGACACACATTTAGGGATCATATGCTTTTAAAAACCAAATTTATCAGTTTTGTTGTGAATTGTGAAAAACCAAAACTGACCCTATATGGATTTCCATTGAAACAGTACATGTGTTAAGGAAGATGCACTTAGGTCAAATAGGCAAGAAAGATCTCACTTCAGAAGACATTGATTTAAAAAAAAAAAAATGGGTGAAAGTTTCAAATAAGTTTCCTCCTCCTCGTCCTCTCACATCAAAGGCCTTTCTACAATAAATGTTGTGGGAGAAAATACCACCATTTAACTCACTCCTGCTTGAAGAGTTTTCCTTTGGTTGGGCTTGACTCTTCATTTTCTTCAGATGACCTAGCAGATTATATACCAACCTCTAAGTGTTTTGCAAATTTTCCTAAACAATTTGCATTTCACTGTGTCTCTAGATGAACATATTAACAGCACATGCACTTAGAATGCAAGTGTTAGGAGAGCTGCGCACAGAATTGTGACAACTTTTCCTGGTAGAATACTTAGAAAAGGAAAAAGCTTGCAAATTGATGCAGAAATCTTAACACTGGAAAGATACAATACACAGCAGAACCAAAATGGGCAGGGTCATTCCTTCCTACAAAGAAAAAGATTTCTCCCTATTCACTTTCCCTATTTGTATCATGCCCTCCCCATTTGCCTCTTCTAGCAACAACAGAAGGCTCTCACATGAGACTTTTCCTCCTAGAAAAATTCTCCATCCCCTTGATTCTTTTGAACGTCCATTGTTCCTTTCTGCAATCAATTTGTATTTCTGGGTAAAGAGACCAGAGTATTGAGTTCTGAGGATGTCAACAGAAGGGCTTCAGCCATCTACTTTTATTCAAGAGCTGATTGGTTCTGCTCTCCAGAGGCCTCATTTAATCAGGTTTAATTCTCTCACTTCATTATGGGCATGATTCAAAGTAGATGAAAAACATGCAGTATAAATTAGCTTTCACAAGGTAAATTGATTCCCCCTTTTTTCTTATATGGGAATACCATTTCCCCCTTAGGTCACAAGAGATAACTATTTAGATGACCCAGAAATAAATGAAAATTAGATATTTTGGCTTGATGAAGGCCCTACATTCAAGATTATACTAAAAATACATGAGGTAAAGCTAAATAACCCTTTGATTTTTAATATTTTATCTTTTATTTTTCATAAATATTCTGAACAAGGGGAAACATCTTCCTGTATCTTTTTCGGTCTTTTGGAAAAAAAATCCTGACCAGTTTTGCAGTTTGGAGAGGCAGTTGGTGAACAAGTGTGTTCATGGCAGGATTTCTAATTTTTTCATGATATTTTTTCTCCATGTTTTGTTAAGTTAGTAAAAGTCAGCGCCCATTAATTCAAATTTGTGTTTGTTTTAATAAAGTAAAATCAGAGGCAGGCATGTGACAAAGCAGAGCACCAGCGTAGGAATCATCTTTATTTATGAGATTGCTTCAGGTCCCCACTTACGTCCCAATAGGCTTTCTTTGATTTTTTTTTTTTTTTTTAAAGGTTGGCAGGCAACAAACAGTGTTTTGCTCAGAACTAGGCCTGTTTATCAAGGGAAAAGACAAAGTGAGGCACTCCCTCTAAATATCTTCAGGAACTAATGCCACCCACTTACTCCCAGAAGAGAAGCAAAATGGCATGTTACTTCATTTTGCACTGGTTCTCCTCAGCCCTTGACAGAGCTGGAATAGCTAGTCTAACTACAGCAAATATTGAAGAAGCCTGTGAAGGAGAGGAAAGTACCTCCCTGAGCCCAAACTGCATTGCCTCATTGCCTCAGCAATGCTTATAAATATTTGTGAAGAGGCAAAGTTCCCTGGCAGCCATGTACTTGTGTGTATACGTACACACACACAGGCTCTCTTCCTGGTGTATATAAAGACTTATAAAGTAACAGAAAGAAAAGAAAGGGAGTCAGGAGCAAAGAATAAAATGATGTGAGTGCAGTTGCAAATACTTTGCCTGAAGAGGAATTAGAATAAAGCTTTCATTTTTATTTTTATTTATTAATCAAATTTATCACTGCCCATCTCCCAAAAGGGACTCTGGGCGGTTTACAATAAAACTGTAAGGATTGCCTACCCTAATAGACTCAGACTCACAAGCAGGAACTTAATGATATCTGATTTATTAAAGAATAGTATGCAAATACAGAGAAAGCTGAGAATGAGCAAAAGCGTGCCAAATACAAACTAAAAACCCTCGGCACAAACGTAATCCCTCCCCTCGCCCGGCCGTTTCAAACTCCCCCCCCCCCCAGGTGCTGGTAACCATTTCTGCTGATGTCCTGGGAAAGAAACCTTGGACACATGAGATAACCCAAACACATTCCAATCCAGCTGCAAACAGATAACAATCCCATGAGACAGAATCATCCTCCCTTCCCAAACGAAACACACATCAGCCAAATGACATGCGAAAGGTTACAATGCAGCGGAAACATTGAAACGATGAACATGACATACCGCCCCCCCAAACAAACGAAACACTAAGGAGCAGGTTTCAGAGGATAAGCGAGATGAAAGCGTTGAACTAAAACGGGATTGAACATCACGGGCAGACACCCACTCAGGGTGGGGGAAATGCTTCCAACGAATGAAGTATTGCAGGGAGCCACGATGCCTGTGAGAATCAAGGACCTCCTTCACCTCAAAATGTTGCTGTCCGTCAATCATGATTGGAGGGGGAGGCTGCGGGTGCCAGTGATCAGAGTGGGTGACAGGCTTGAGTAAGCTGCAATGAAAAACAGGATGCAAACGTTTCAGGTTGTGAGGCAAATCCAGTTTAAATGTGACAGGGTTTACGATGCCCACAATGGGAAAAGGATCCACAAACTTAGGAGCCAACTTTTTGGAGGGCTGTGGGGACTTTATGAACTTGGTGGAAAGGTAGACCTGATCCCCAACTTTAAAATCAGGTTGAAGGGCGCGCCGCTTATCGGCGTGCAGCTTATAAGTAGACTGGGCATCAGCCAAACCTTGCTGAATTACTGGCCAAGAATCAGCTAGCTGAGCAGCCCAATCAGAAGGAGAGCAGGGTTGCATGGGGGGTTGGGGCAACTCAGGGATGGGGACAAAATCTCGTCCAAAAATAACATGGAAAGGGGTGTGCCCTGTGCTCTGATGAACGGCATTGTTGTAAGCTACCTCAGCAAAAGGTAGCAGATCAACCCAATTATCCTGTTGATAATTGACAAATGCCCTCAAAAACTGCTCCAGGGTCGAATTAAGAACCTCCGTAGATCTGTCAGTCTCCGGATGCAATGCAGTGGACAACGCCTGCTTGGTGCCCACCAGCTTCAAAAATGACTTCCAAAATTGGGAAGTGAACTGTGTCCCGTGGTCCGTGACCAAGCGGGAGGGGCTACCATGGATCCAGTAGATGTGGATTAGAAAAAGGCGGGCCAACTGCTGAGCAGACGGAATAGAAGCACATGGAATGAAATGGGCTTGCTTGGAAAAATAGTCCTTTACCACCCAAATGACAGTTTTTATTTGACTAGGAGGCAAATCCACAATGAAATCCATGGAAACCTCCTCCCAAGGATGGGAGGGGCTGGCCACCAGCTGCAGCAGCCCATGCGGTTTCCCCCCTTTCTGTTTTGATATGGCACAGACAGGACAAGAAGCAACATAACTTTTTACATCATGTCTTAAGGTAGGCCACCAAAACTGGCGCCGTACCAGGTGCAACGTTTTGACAAACCCAAAATGACCAGCCACCTTATCATCATGACATCTATTTAAAATTTCCCTTTGCAAATTGTCAGGCACATAGAGGCGGTTTTGTTTCCAAGCTAACCCTTTGTCAAATGTAACATTGTCTCTATTCGCCTGCAACCAAGTATCAGATTTCACCTCTTGCAGAAACTGTTGCAATTGAGAGGGAACTGGAGTCCTCCCCGCAGCCAGTGAAACTGACACATGAGGCAGCTGCGCACAAGTTTGACTGTGTGTGACAGCCTGCAAACCCAGTTGGGGTTCTGTCCACACCGTACCCACAATGTCAGGTGCCTGGACCGCATCCTGGGGTAGGCGGGAAAGTGCATCAGCCAGGAAGTTTTTCTTGCCTGGAATGAATTTCAATTTAAAGTCAAAGCAACTGAAAAATTGCACCCAGCGGATCTGTTTAAGACTAAGCTTCCGGGGTGCGCTGAGCGCTTCCAAATTTTTATGGTCAGTCCAAACCTCAAAAGGACATTTAGCCCCCTCTAAAAGGTGGTGCCATGCCTCCAAAGCTGCCTTGACAGCAAAAGCTTCCTTTTCCCAAACATGCCACCACCTTTCCGTCTCGGAAAATTTCTGGGACAGATACACACACGGCTTCAGGCGGTTGTCAGCATCCACTTGCAGCAAGAGCGCTCCAATTGAAAAATCAGAAGCATCCACTTGAACCACAAAGGGTTTAGTGGGATCAGGGTGTTGAAGAATGGGTTCAGCAGTAAACAGGCTTTTGAGTTTGTCAAAAGCCATCTGGCAGTCAGTTGTCCAATTTAGCAATGCCCCCGGGTTCTTTACCTTGCGTGTGTCCCCCAACCCCTTGGTACGTAACAAGTCAGTAAGGGGCAACACAATTTCTGCGAACCCCTGGATGAATTGGCAGTAATAGTTGGAAAATCCAAGGAAACTTTGAAGCTGTCTACGGGTACGCGGGCGCTCCCACCCCAAAATGGCTTGAATCTTTGCAGGATCCATCTCAATGCCCTTATCAGAGATTCTGTACCCCAGGTAGTCAAGCTGAGTCTTATGAAATTCACACTTAGAAAGCTTAGCATAGAGCTCAGCCTTTCTCAGTTTGCTAAGCACCTGTTTCACCAAGTGCTCATGTTCCTCTTCCGTTTCAGTATAAATCAAAACATCATCCAAATAGACCAGTACACCCTTGAACAAATGTTCATGTAACACTTCATTGATCAATTGCATGAACACCCCTGGTGCCCCCGCCAACCCAAAAGACAGAACTTTATACTGAAAAAAACTCAGTGGACAATTAAAAGCAGTCTTCCATTCATCCCCCTCCCGTATGCGGATGCAGAAATAGGCTTCCCGCAAATCCAGCTTAGAGAAGATTCTCCCCTTAGCCAGATGTGCTAACATGTCTTTTATTAACGGCAGAGGATATTTGTTTAATATCAAGACCACATTCAATCCGTGGTAGTCTGTACAAAGTCTCAATGTCCCATCCTTCTTCACCCAAAACAAGACGGGGGCACCTACTGGTGAATTTGCTGGTTCAATAAAACCCCTAGCCAAGTTCTTGTCCACAAACTCCCTCAATGCCACCAGTTCTTTCTGAGTCATTGCATAAATTTTTGGCTTGGGCAGTTGAGTGTCGGGGACCAACTCTATCGCACAGTCAGTTTTTCGATGGGGTGGGAGTCGGTCCACTTCTTTCTCACCAAACACATCCGCAAAGCCTTGTTATTGCTCCGGCAAGCCCTCCAGTGGGGTGTGAAATGCGGGGTTGCTGCCGCCACCCTCCCCACTGCAGCCTCCGGAGCTTCTTCCTCCCCAGGGCCTTGATAGAAACTATCCCCAAAAGTCAAAGTCCTGTGCACCCAATTTATATAGGGGTTTTGTTGGACCAACCAAGGAATCCCCAGAATGACTAGGGGATGCCCCACAGGCACCACCACAAACTGCAGCCCCTCACGGTGGCTGCCCAATTGTAACGCCACCATTCCCGTGAAATGGGTGACCGGTTTCCCTCCCGCAGTAGAACCATCCAGCTGGGTGAAAATCATGGGACACTGCAGTGAAAAGCTGAGTAACTCCAGAGCAGCCACCACATCAGGGTGCATCAAGCAACGCGAACACCCCGAATCGATCAGTGCCCAAACTTCAACGGTCCTTGTGCGGGAGCTAACTTCACTTTCATGTTCAGCGTGGGACAGCTGGCACTCACTGAAACATCTTTGCGCCCATCCTCCACCACCTGCCCACAGGCGCTGTTTAGAGCAGGTGGCTGGCATTTCCCACCGGCTGGTGTAGATCGAGCTCCCCCTCGCACCTGAAGTAAGGAACCTCCTCCACTTCAGTTTCTGCCTTGGCTGCCTTCATTTTCCTGGGTAGGGAGGGTGATTTCCCCACCGGCTTCCCTGAACGATCATCAGTCTTGCCCTTCGGGCACACTGCCGCTCAGTGACCCTCCTTTCCACATCGGAGGCACTGGCCTTTCACATAACGGCGCTCCCTCTCCTCCTCCCAGGCACATTGACCAGACTTCCCAGTAGGCGCAGCAAGGCGAGAACCCTTGCTGAGCCCGGCATGTCTCATCCCCTTCCTGTGAGCGAAGGTCTCATGGGCATGTTCAGCCTTCCCTGCCAACTGTATCCATTCATACAGAGTATCTGGGTCATCCCTACCCAGCGACCACCTCAGAACCTCCGTGTTCAGACCATCCTTAAAGAGCTCTATTAAGTTAGATTGGGACCAATCCTCAACCTTCCCAGCCAGAGCCTTAAATTCCAGAGCATAGTCCACTACAGATCGTGGCCCCTGACTAAGCTCCCTCAGCACCTGTTTTGCCCTTTCTTTAGCTAACGGGTCTTCAAAGTGTAACTTTAATGCCCACAGGAATTCTTTGAACTCCTCCAGCTCAGGAGCCTCCGATTGACATAACTGCACAAACCAATCGGCAGCCCGCCCCTTCAGCTTAGTGGCAATGGCATTAATCTTGGCTCTTTCTGAATGAAAACACAGTCCCCATTCATCCATATAACTCCTTGCATTAGTAAGGAAGAACGACAACTTAGTTGGATCTCCGTCAAATTTAACTGTAAAGTCCTTAACCCCTACTCCGGGCGGTCCCTTCACCACATCTGGGCAGTCGGACTTTCTTTTCGGTCCCAGGGATCTCCGCTCTCGAGGAGGGGACTTTGAAATTCACACCCTCGGTGCCCTTGCCTCCTCTCTGTTCTGGGTCCTACTCCTTTCCTCCAAAGAAGGGGGGGGCAAAGAAGGGGACGAATGCCTATTACTAGATTCCCCTCTCCTCCTCTCCCGAGGACCCCAGTCCATTGATATTTTCTGAAGCATGAATTCTATTGACTCCAATTTGGCCTCCACCAGTCTTATAGGGTCAGGG
Source organism: Candoia aspera (assembly GCF_035149785.1). NCBI lineage: Eukaryota > Metazoa > Chordata > Lepidosauria > Squamata > Candoiidae > Candoia > Candoia aspera. The sequence continues at coordinate 180,679,373 of NC_086153.1, forward strand.
GTTTGGGAATCCTCCTTTCCCTCCTGCCTCACCATGGTTGGGGACATGGGTATCACTGCTTCCAAGACATTTTGGACGTCCCTGGTAGGGGTCCCTGTGTTTCGTCCCAGGTGACCAGCTCACCTGGCGACTCGCTGGTCGGTTCAGGGGCTCTTTTACCTCCAACCTCCTCTTCTCCCAGGCTGGAGCTCGACATCTCCCGAATTTCCGAGAGCTCCCGAGTAGGGACCCTCTCTGTTCTTATCACCGTGGAGTCGGGTTCCCCCTCACTCGATTCCTCGCTTTCCACGGTTTGGGGATTTGGTTTGCTCATCGCTAGCACTTCTCCCTCACAAAATAAATCTGGAAAGGGGCTAATGGTAAATTTTTTGGAGTTCTCAGCTTTATGTAAGGATTGCCTACCCTAATATACTCAGACTCACAAGCAGGAACTTAATGATATCTGATTTATTAAAGAATAGTATGCAAATACAGAGAAAGTTGAGAATGAGCAAAAGCGCGCCAAATACAAACTAAAAACCCTTGGCACAAATGTAATCCCTCCCTCGCCTGGCCACTGCAAATGCCCCCCCCCCCCAGGTGCTGGTAACCGTTTCTGCTGATGTCCTGGGAAAGGAACCTTGAACACACGAGATAACCCAAACACATTCCAATCCAGCTGCCAACATATAACAATCCCACGAAATAGAATCCTCCTCCCTTCCCAAACGAAACACGCATCAGCCAAATGACGTGCGAAACGTTACGATGCAGCGGAAACATTGGAACGGTGAACATGACAAAAACATAAATAAAGTAAATATGATAAAAACCCCAATGGCTGGAAGTTCTCTGTAATTTGCAAGCAGAGCAGGGTCCTTCTAAGAAACTAACCATCCCCAGGAATAGCTACTCTCCCTCCCACCCCAGGCATAATTACAGAACCAGGTCTTTAGTTGTTTCCTAAAGTCCAGGAGGAAGGGAGCCAATCTCACTTCCGGGGGAAGGATATTCCAAAGGGCAGGGGCTGTTGCAGAGAAGGCCCACCTCCTGGACCCCGCCAGATGGAATTCTCTTACAGACAGCGTCCATAGCATACCCTCTCTGCATGACCGGGTGGGATGGGTTGATATGATGGGGACGAGACAGTCCCTTAGGTAACCTGGACCCGTGCCATGTAGGGCTTTAAAGGTGATAACCAACACCTTTGGACCCAGAAGCATACTGGCAACCAATGCAGCTCATGGAGCAAAGGAGTGACATGTGCTGATCTTGGGAAACCCAAGATCGCCAGCACGGCTGCATTTTGCACCAGCTGTAGCTTCGGGATAGTCTTCAAGGGTAGCCCCATGCAGAGCCTTATGTAGAGCTTTTATCATTAGTCAATCACTGTGTTCTGATTTTTCTCAGTTGTTCATGCTTCAACTGTTAATCCATTTTTACCTCTTTTTTTCCCCATCAATTTAGTTCAGTTTTAGAAAACAAATCTTCATGGAAATATATATGGATACTGTTGCACATCTATCCCTGTGTCCTCTTTATGTGACTCTTTCCTATGTACTTATTTGTTTGCAAGTGATCTTTTTTCCCCCCTGAATAGAATTCATGTTTTTTTCTGCATTGCTCCTTATATTCAATTTGTTTCAGCGTATTTTCCCTCAACATATCCAATTAGAGTATGGACCAAAAAATCTGCAAAGGATGGATTTCACTCTGTGAATGCATTGGTCCCTACACAGATGTGAGAGTCTGAACTGGTTACATTTAAACAGAAATGTAAACAGAACAAATTTCTCTGCCATTTTTGTGGAAATGCTAGCTTTCATGCAAGAGAGAGTGAAAGAGTTCTTTCACAATTTGCTCCAAGAGATCCTTCCCCAATTTGGCAGCTTTCTAGATTCACAACTGGTAGAATTCCCAGCTACCATGACCTGGAATATCTGGAGGCTGCCAGATTAGAGGTAATGAGTTTCCCTACTTTAAGACCCAAAGCAGCTCTATTGCCCCCATTTTCACTTATTGTTTATTGTACCTATATTTGCTTCAAAGAATTAATTGCAGTTTCCAAAGTAAAGCATACACCAGAAACATAATGCTTCAAATATCTGATATGAATGAAAACACAATTTAAACAGCAGTCCATTGAAGGAATGTAGTAGTGTTCCTGCCTTAAAAAGTAGCTAGAAATAAAATGAAGTTCAGATTCTGTTTAAGAACCCATAGAATCAAGGCCATGTGTGTCCTCTATGGAAAGGTCTTCAAATAACTCAATCCATGTCACTTAGGGTTTGAAAGATCATTTATCAGCACTTAAATTTGAGCCCAGATATGGTAAGTGATCAATGTAAATAGCAAGAAAGAAGCATTATATGCTCTGAGTAAGCATGAAGAAAATATATCTAGTTCACACTTTCATGCAGCATTATTTTGCATTTTAACACCACTAAATCAATAGGAACACATTTCTCCGATAAAAATACACTTTCCAAATGTTGTGATACAGGTTTCTTTCTTTGAAAATGTCTACAAATAAAAAAATAGTTCCACTCTATGAGGCTTCCAGAAGTTTATATTTTTATTTATTTATTTTGGGGGGTTGCTTATATAGTTGCATTGTGTTATAATATAATGGGGTAATTTTTAATGTTCTTACCAAGGAAGTTTCCTTGTATTCTAAATCATTGCAAATTGCCTGAGTCTGGAACAATTCAAAGGCATGCAAATTTAATTTTAAAATTCCATATCAAAGTGGAAAGACTACAAACATGTGCTGCATTAGGAGAACATGGTAACCAAAACACATATATTTTTCAACATGGGAAAACAAGAAAAATCAAACTTTCTATCTCTGAGTCCCAGAAAACTCTAAGCAGCTGTACAGGTAGTCCTTGTTTAGCAACCAGAACTGGGACTGGCAAGTAATTTGTTCACAAAAAGACAGAACTTCTGAGGAAGGTATTAAAATGACACAAGGTAAATTACTAAAAGTATATATATATAGAACAAAAGCATGGAGAATATAAGATGAAATCAAGAGAACAATTGGCTGCAGAGGGATTCAGTTTTCAATGGTTTTCATATGCACAGTTAAGAGAAAGATTTAAGATAGATAATAGGACATTTGGATTTGAGCAAAAAAAGACAGAATTTGAAGTTGAATTATGTACAAATCACAAACATGTAATTGCCAAAAGGTATAAACTCTTGCTGAAATTTGAAATGGAGGACAAACAAGTGAAAAAAGAGTGTATGATAAAATGGGCTAAGAATTTTGGATGTCACATATTGTTGGATCAGTGGGAAAACATGTAGTTGAAAGGACTGAAATTCACATTATGTTATAACTTAAAAAAGAATTCCTACAAAATGATGTATATGTTGGTATATGACTACAAGAATTATTCAGAATGTATAAGGGTACTTCAAATTTATGATGGAAATGTGGGCAACATGAAGGGTCATTTTATCATGCCTGGTGGACTTGTAAAAAAGTAAGAAAATTTTGGGTTCAGATATATACAATAATACAAAGAATTTTAAAGACTAAGATTCAACTGAAACCAGAACTTTTCTTGTCGGGATTAATGGACAGAGAACTAGAAAAGAGCCACAGAAGATTATTTTTATATATGATCACTGCTATGAGACCACTAAATGCACAAAAATGGAATGATATACCCACAATGGAGAAATGGTTGGTGAAGATGACAGAACTAGCTGAGATGGCAAAATTAACTTGTTTGCTTACAGAAAGATCAACAATTACATTTATTATTAACTGGAAACCCCTTGTGGAGTTTTTGGTGAAAAAAGAGAAAAATGAACTTGTGATTTATGGGTTTGAAGATTAGAAAGGGTAGCTTAGGAAAGAAGGAAATTAGGATGTAACCTTAGAGAGATGGTAAAATATAAATGCATTTATAACTGCTTTCAAAAAGAATGGAAGCTGCTTCTTTATAATCTTTACTTTCTTGTTCTATTTCTATTTTCTTTCTTATTCACTATTCTTTTTTACTTTCTTTGTTTCTTTTCTAATATTTGTATTGGTTTTATCTTGTTAAAAAAATCTTTAAATGTGTTTGTGTGAGTGTGTGAGTTGTATGTAACAGTGCAGGATCTGAATGTCAGAGAATTCCATGAGCTGGTCCAAACATTAAACCTAGGATCCAAATGTAAGGCAAAGGAACAAAAAGGAGATGAACACAAGTCCAATTCTGTTTTCAAAAGAGGATAAGGTCCTGAAAGCTGCTGTTATCTAGCCCTAGGTCCTGGTATAGTTTGATTAGGGCCATTTTTGCCTTCTCCTTTCAAGGAGATGTGCTTATTGCCTTTGCTCAGCCCTTTGTAGCTTACAATGTATTCTGGGCTAGGGAACTTGGCAGACTTGGCCCCTTGTTGTTTGAATTGCATTTCAAATAACTTATTGTCTCTTAAAGCTGGTCAGTTTGGTTTGCCTGTTTAGCCTTCGTCTCAGAGGATTCAGATGAGACTGTAAAACCTAAAACATTAGCTTACCTTTATCTGAATTCACCCTGAGGTCCATGCAGGAATGAATCAGGCATGGGGACAGAACATACAGTATGCATGTAAGCAGGTCCTCATCAGGAAAGCTTACTGCATATACCATATCCATAGACCTGTGAGTGTAGAAGAAACTAGCATGCTTAGATTTTTGTATAAGCTTTTTTTTTTTTTAAAGTTGCATTAGCACATAGGTGTATGAAGGGATTAATCAGGAATGGGGAGAAAACATGTATACCTAAGTGGTTTCTATCAGGAGTGATTTATCATCCAATAAGGCTCACTGCATAAGCTGTGTCTACTGATCTGTGAATACCTAGCTTGAACACTTGACAAAGAGAGTGCTTCATATTAGGAACTGCTACACCTAACAGTCTTTTAATCAGGGTGCACAGCTTCCTTGTTAAAATAAATAACTCTGCATCTTAGCTTGTTGGTACTGGAGATCCAAGCAGGAGTCTCCTATTTTGACAGATTTCAGCATTTCTACTGTTCATCAGATTGTGGGGGACCAATATTCTATGCAGCAATACAGTAAAATCATTTTAAATTCTGGACTCTTGGTCTTGGGGTGGGGGCACTTAGAACTTAGTGATTGTATGAGGATATCAGTTTAGACTGTAATTTATATTACTTCACTTTAAAATGCTCTGAACTTCTTCCCCAGAGTTCTCCTCTGATGCTTCCACTAAATTTCAGGGCAGTTCAAGCTGGATTAGGCTACACTTTGCTTTGTGCTCTAGAACAGTTGCTATCATGGTTACCATTATTTTATTCTAGTAGTCTTAATATATCTTCTAGAGCAGGACAAAGAGAATCTCCTGATTTTTATTTTTATTTTTTTTATTTTGTACCAATCTGAATTCAGTTTGATAATAGAAAATTTGCATCAGATATTTTGGGAATTTGGAGAAATTATCATTAGTGGAGTGCTGCGTTCTTGTATTTATTTGGTGTCTGAGGGGGTGAGTGAATATTCTCGTTTTCCTTCTGTGATGGTCTTTTTCAGGGCCTGCTAAGGAGGAGTATCTCCCTGAGAATTTCTCCTTCCCTTAGAGAAAGCATCTATCCAATTTTGGTATCTATAAATTGGACAGAGAATTTTGAAGAGTCATTTCTGCCCAGCGCTAATATTGTCCATCCCAGAAGTGAAGGACATTTTAGAGGTGTGACATGTTGGAGACATAAAACAAAGCAAGATAATATTCAGATTTACTGCCCTACACACACATGCACACAGACACAAGCATACAAATAGTGTAATTATAGTTAACTGAAAAGTGGTTGCAAGTGGATGAATTTTTATCTTCTGCTCTCACAAAAGACCATCTTGTCTCAATTTTGCATTCATTTCTGGATTTTAAAACCACCTGCCACAAAATTTCCCTGATTTGCTTGCAAAGGGTTTTTATAATAAGGCTGGGGGCCTTAAAGTTGAAAATTGTCCACTCCCAGTGTTTAGGATGTTAATCTAAATGTAGCTTTGTATGCTGAGGTAATGTCTTTTTTCATAAGATGAGTGATCTATTGTGATAATATTGTGCTGATTATTTCTATCTGTCTGGTAACCATAAGAAACGCTCTTAAAATGCACTGCTTTGGGTCATTTTATACTTTATTTATATACAAGAGCTGGCCTTTAGATCTTGCTGAGAAGTTCACTTTAGGCAGTGAACTAGGAAAAGGGTCCTAGATGCCAGAATCATGTTCTCAGTCTTGGAGCGCAGCTGGAAAACACTTAGCATCACTCTGTGAATGAGCATTTTGAAGGACGTTGTTGACTGCTATGGCCTTGGCCCCTTACATTTACTGTTAATCCTCTTACCGTCACTCCAGGGAAAGACGCAAGCAAATCCTGCCAGTATAGGCTGCCTCTTTCATCTTGGTTATGCCTGGAGAAGCACAAGCAAATATTTGTATTGATGGGATAGTTATTAACAAGTCCCCCACATCCCTGTTGATTTCAGGAATCTGTAGTTTTATCTGTTTCTTTGTTTGTTTGCTTCAACCAACAATCAGCCTCATATAATGCAAGACAAGGAAAGTTTCCATCATCGTTTGTATGGGATGCTTTCCAGATAAATAATGGAACTGAATCTGCCCTACATATACATATATATGGGTCCTCTGTGCATGGGGGGAAATGGCCAACTGGTGGATATCATGCGGAACTAACTCTGATCCATTTGGTAACAGTTCTGGGGATTCATCATTTGTGAAGAACATCTCAGATGTCAGTCTGGGCCGGTCTGAATTTTTTCCCCTCACTTCTCTAAGCATGGATATTCTTCCTAGGGAGGGAAACAAATTAATAACAGTGTTCCTTAGCTTCTCTATGACACTGTAGCAATAAAACCATATGTAGCAGTGACAGGGCCTCAGCTTACAAGCTGCAATGCACCACCCTGACAAGAGCATGACGGATGCCCTTCCATAATACTATTGATTTTTTTTTTTAAATGGGAGGAGTTCTCATGTTTATTTCAAATGGTGGAAATCCCTGCTGACTTTTTTTCTCCCTGCACATACAGCACATTCACAATTCTGGCTGTGCTAAGAGGATTTAGGAAAAAACCCTGGTGCTTGATAGTAACTCATTGTAATGTGCAGTGTAAAGTGATTCAGGGCTTTGCCCTTCAAGCACAAAGATTTGTGGAGGTGGTATTGGTGGGTTAATGAACTACAGTAAACTATCCCATTAAAAGAGCACAGTTCATTTTCCAGTGAAATCCCTTACCATACAAACTTAATCCCTCAGTCTTTGCTGATATGTCCTGGGTGGTGTTTTACAGGTTAATTTCCATTGGAGAATGGTCAAGCTACAGAAGAATGGCCACAATCCAGAAATGAAGGCCTTCAACCCATCTGCTTGCCCTCTGGAGTAATTCAATTAGAAGTCCTTGAAACAACGACCCTCCGCAACTTCCCCCCAACTCCAATCTACAAACTACATTTTAAGCTCATTCAGATTTTAAAAATTAATGTGTGGGTTTGGCTTAAGAGTTGCTGAAGGGGAAGAATGCTTCCTGATGCAATTGAACTTTTTACTGTTAGTCTTTTAATCCTTGCCACCATTCTATGCACCTCCCTCCACATTTATATCTGAGTAAGAGGCAAACTGAAGGCACACTGAAAGGATAAACAAACAAGCCAACAGTGGATTATGGATTAGATATTTCTTGACTGAAGGAGATGTTTTACCTCCATTTTAGGGAAGCATCTTCACAAAACCAATTTAAATACTCTGAAAACATGCAATATAAAACACAATTAAGAAATAACAGGTGTAAAATCAACATTCCTCACATCCCCATGTATAGCACATCCCGGTTCATCCAACCATAGCCTGGAAGAAAGATCTCTCCAGAATTAGTTTAAACAACATTATTCATGAGGTCATAAGTATCTCCCTATAAAAGGCATTCCAAATGTATGGGGCCACCACTGAGTAAGCCCTTTCCTCAGTATCCACTGGATCAACAATTTTCTGTTGCAGGCAAGGGGACAGTGAAGATTCTGTATTGCTTCTAGAGATGTGGATCATTCTTCAACTAGACTAATCCCAAATTATTTAGGGCAAGGATGAATAGGTTTTCCTGTCTTCTCACTCTTGTAGGCATCCTTATTTTATTTTTTCTTGTTTCTTGTTAATTTTTCAAAATATAGCATTATGACATTAACTGAGGAATATATTTAAAGGTTCTATTGGTTATACTGTTATATTTCAATTTTACCCTGATTTGGAAATTCTGGTTTTGATTTTTTTTTTCTTTTTGTTTTTCTTCTCTATTTCTTCATAGATATCTGAGATAACAAAATTAGGTGGAATGAGAAGTCATTTTGTTAACATTTAAACAAGGAATCAGATTAACTTGTACTAAATGAATTAAAATTGGAAATATTGCAACCTATCTATACGCAGCCAATCTTTCCTTTCCATGGCATTAAATGTATATTCATAAACTTATCACTCTGACAGATGGAGGTTCTCCTAGGGTGTAAGGGTTGAGTCTGAGTCAGACTTGGAAAATGAAACCTATGCTGAGTCAGGAAGGGAAAGCAAAATTTATCAGGGAGGTTTTGGGGAAACAGAAAGCAGGAGTGACTCAGCAGAACGGGAAGATTTGGAGAGGCTGATTGGGCAGAATCCAGAGGAAGGTTTGAATCCTCCAAGCAGTGCTCGAGAGAGGAGAGCAGAGAAGCGCACCAGGCAAAAGGCAGCCCAATTGGCTACAGAGAAGAAATGGTGTGAAAAGGATGGGATAAAAAGGCACCAGTGCAAAGAGCAAGTTGCCAGAGACAAACAATCCTTTGATCTGCCAGTGTTAGCAGAAGAGTCCTTGCCAGGAAATGGAGCCTTGCCTGTAGCCAATACGGAATTAGTCCCAGCTTCTCCTGCCTCTGAGGATCCTCCTTCCTCACACCCTGATTCAGCTGAGTTGTGCCTTGCTCCCAGCTCTGTGTCTCATCTTGCCGCCTTAGCCAGATCCAGCCCTGCCTCCAGATCTCCGCTGTGTCTTGCTGCCTCAGCCAAGTTCCATCCTGCTTCCAGCTCCAAGCCTATACCTGCCATTCCAGCCAGATCCAGCCCTGCCTCCAGATCCCAGCCACATCTTGTCACTCCATCCAAGTCCAGCCTTGTTCCCAGCTCCAAACAGCTTCTTGCTGCTCCTGCTGTGCCTAGTTGTGCCTCCAGTTCCAAGTCTTGTCTTGTTGTTCCAGCCATGCCTTGTCTCGCCTCTAGTTCTGAGTGTTGTCTTGTCTCTCCAACCGTGCCTAGTCTTGCCTCCAGCTCCGAGTCTTGTCTCATCGCTCCAGCCACACCTAGCCTTGCCGCTTCTGCCAAACTTACTCTCGCCACCAGTCCAGACCATCGTCTTGCTGTATCACCAAGAATTGGTTCTGCCTTCGATCCTACAGACTTACCTTGTTGCCTTTCACTGCCTGGGTGGACTTGATTATCTTACTAAGGACTTTCTTCTGATGTAAATAGTTGTTGAAAATAAAGAATTCTTTTTGTAATTCTGTCTGTACACAGTCTGAACAGGACGTAGGGCTAGGAATCTGGGCTTTTCTTAGACCAGTTCTTCACCCATATCTCCCAATCCCTCTCTTCTCAGTTCCTCCTCCCTCCAGAATATAAAGTGGGAGGGTTACAACATTCTGAGTGATAGTTCTAACACCCAATCATTACAAGCTCCCACATTTTCTGTTACTTGAGGTGTTTGGGAATGATCAGGTTTAGAGTTTAGATCTTCCAAAGGGCCACATGTTGCCTGTTCCAGATTTTAGATATTAAAAATCAGTGAGAGGAAATAATAACTAGTTCAATATTATCTAAAATAATCTTGCAGCTTCATAGGCCATCTGTCTTCATTCATTACTGCTACTTCACAGTGTCTTGTATTGCTACTGTACTTGAAAATGGGGAATGTGACTACTATTATGGAAATAAATCTAAGTTCCATCAGTGTCATATGGAATCTCTTACTATTCTGCTCCATAAAAAACAGGTTTTTTTTCCGTTTCTTAAACATACATACATACATACATATATATATATATCATGAGGGATGCGGTGGTTCTGTGGGTTAAACCGCTGAGCTGCTGAGCTTTCCAATTGGAAGGTCAGAGGTTCGAATCCGCGTGATGGGGTGAGCTCCTGTTGCTAGTCCCAGCTCCTGCCAACCTAGCAGTTCGAAAAGATGCAAATGTGAGTAGATTAATAGGTACCGCTTCGGCGGGCAGGTAACGGCTTTCTGTGTAGTCATGCTGGCCACATGACCACGGAAGTGTCTACGGACAAACACCGGCTCTTCGGCTTTGAAACGGAGATGAGCACCGCCCCCTAGAGTCGGACACGACTGGACTTAATGTCAAGGGAAACCTTTACCTTTACTATATATATATATCATACATATATACTTTCAAAAGCAACTTTTTTCTAACATGAATATTTTGGGTGTATATAGTACACAACTATCTCTGAGCACAGTTTTGTATTCAACAACCCATCACGTTTTTCGCTGATTTCAGATTTCCCAGGTATACACAGTTTTGCTTCTAATTTGTGAAAACCCTAGCAGGTTCTATGCCTTAACAGCTAGCTGTGTTGCAACAAATCAGATAGATCACACCACTTTGTTCTAAAATAAATATATGATGGATTACATTTCCTCTTTCAACTCTTCCCAAACTGAGTGGGAAAATCTGGATGGGAATTATAAGCAGTTAGGGTCCTAGTTGTGGATAAGACTGAAGTCCATTCTCACCCAAATTCTAGTTCAGACCTTTCTGATTGTGGATGGAGGGGGCAAGAATACAATTGATGATGAGTATCTAAGTATGGCTTATATGTATGAGGTAAGTAAGAAGCTATGGGAGCAGCACTAAATGTACTCTGTACAATATAGCACATGCATTTAGGCTATTCCCTTTTCCCTGTTCTATCAACAATCAGGCTGATATAACGGTGCTTCTGGAAACAGTTTGTAAATCAATATCCAAGCACTTTCATCATGTTTGCAAAGCGATATGGGCTTTCTAGGAAAAGGGTCTTGGGGATGCAACCAAAAAAAGAAAAAAAAATACATCATACAAGGCAGCTGTGAAAAAAAAAAGAATATACCATGTTGGGGTTCATTAGGAAATAAATCAGAAATTAAATCGGCAATATGATCATATCTTCACCAATTATTCTGCTTAGAATACTGTGTACTGTTCTGGTCACCACCACTCAAAAAATATTCTGGATGTGTGTGGGGAAAAAAACCTGCACAAAAGGACAATGAAAATTAGCAAGGGCTGAAAAAACTGTCTTTTGCAGAAAATTAGAATGTGGCTTTGTTGTTCATGTTGTTAGTTTAAAGAAGAGTCATCAAGGGTGATATGATATACATGAAAGTGGTTAGGGAGAAATGTCCACCTGTTTCTCACAATAGAAAACATCTGGATTCACCCGGTGAAGCTGTATGGTGAAAAGTTGATGACTGACTAAATAAATCTTTCTTCATCACCACAGTATGGAATGATGGTCCGCAGGTGGGACAGGTTTTTAAGGGGAGGATCCCTGGAGAATATGGCTGATAGCAGTCACCAGCCATTGGCTGCATACATGCTCCAGCACATGATTTTCCAAATGCATTGCTTGATAGCAGTGCATCAAGTGGCTAGTAATACATGCTGTATATGAAATAGGCCTTACAGGCCAAATGACACAAGCTTAATTTGATCTTCCTCCCATCCACTTCCTGAAGTGGAGGTAGTTAGCAAGGTTTGCTAAGACTAATTGTATGAGAAATTGTCAATTCTGTACAACTCCTTTTGTCCCAACTTAATTACAGCAAGAGAGCTGATATGATTGTGCAATTCCTTTTATCTTTGGTAAATCTGCTTCTAGATATTTATCACCAGTAAGAAAATATTCTTGGTGCACCTACAATTTATCCATCTTGTCCATTTTGGGTTTTGTCCATTTTGACTGGCTGCATGTCTCAAGACCTATTTCAGCAGGAGTACCCAGTTACTGTGTTCGGGGTCTTCTGCCTGGAAAACATGTGCCTTGTCATCACAGACTCCAAAATCTGTGTATAAAAATGCTATAGTCTTCAAGTCATTCATATGAACAAAGGAAGTCTGGGTCAGAAGGGTTAGGTGAGAGATTTCTCATGAAACATAGAAGCAAGTACCAGCTTATCCATCGATGGCCAATGGTTGAACAAGTAACTTAGGAGGAAGCAGCCCCATTGTCCAATAACGAGAGGCATCAAGCTATCCAAATAACCCTGCTAGCCTCCGGAGTTTATAGGCAGTTGTTAGCTGTGTTAACTTGTGGTTAAAAGATCACCATAGCTTTGGTTTATCTCATTCTCCTGGCACTCAAAGAATGTATTCTTTAAGAGAATCTGCTGGGCTCCAACACATACAACAAAGTGGATGTTTCTGTTATGATTTCAAAAGCCCGTGCTTGGCCATACTGGTACAAAACCTTAATCACTGGATCTATAAGGACCCAGAGGGTGGAAGCAAGAGCAAGCTAGCTTTATTGGAAAAGCATTCTCAGCTTTGCTGAAGGCTTTTTTCCCCCCAGAAGCTCAAGAATATGATAAGTGGAAAACATATTAGAAGAGTGGAAGAGGTGGGGAAAGCAGGGAATAAAATACATGGAGAAAAATTATGTTGCCAAGTTTGGTTCTCCAGGGCCAGCATGTGCAGAATTGTTTTCCTCTTGGAACTGATGCACCCACCCCACAAAAAAAAAAAAAAAGCTTAGATGTAGAACTAGACTGAATTGCACAATGTTAGTCAGAATGGATTTGTGTGGGAACTAAATACTCTGGAGGTAGGTAAAGCTTTAAATATTACCCTGGGAGTAAGTCTCATTAATCTCAATGGGAATTGAACAGACAGACAAAATGCAAGACTGCCCAGGAAGCACACATGCAAGTCATGCTTGAGTTCTATTGAAATGAACAGAATAAGTTGTTGTTTATTCATTTAGTCGCTTCCGACTCTTCGTGACTTCATGGACCAGCACATGCCAGAGCTTCCTGTCAGTTGTCAACACCCCCAGCTCCCCCAGGGACAAGTCCGTCACCTCTAGAATATCATCCATCCACCTTGCCCCTGGTCGGCCCCTCTTCCTTTTGCCCTCCACTCTCCCTAGCATCAGCATCTTCTCCAGGGTGTCCTGTCTTCTCATTATGTGGCCAAAGTATTTCAATTTTGCCTTTAGTATCATTCCCTCAAGTGAGCAGTCTGGCTTTATTTCCTGGAGGATAGACTGGTTTGATCTTCTGGCAGTCCAAGGCACTCTCAGAATTTTCCTCCAACACCGCAGTTCAAAAGCATCGATCGTCCTTCTTTCAGCCTTCCTTATGGTCCAGCTCTCGCAGCCATATGTTACTATGGGGAACACCATTGCTTTAACTATGCGGACCTTTGTTGTCAGTCTGATGTCTCTGCTCTTAACTATTTGATCGAGATTTGTCATTGCTCTTCTCCCAAGGATTAAGCGTCTTCTGATTTCCTGGCTGCAGTCAGCATCTGCAGTAATCTTCGCACCTAGAAATACAAAGTCTTTCACTGCTTCTACATTTTCTCCCTCTATTTGCCAGTTATCAATCAAGCTGGTTGCCATAATCTTGGTTTTTTTGAGGTTTAGCTGCAAGCCAGCTTTTGCACTTTCTTCTTTCACCTTCATCATAAGGCTCCTCAGTTCCTCTTCGCTTTCAGCCATCAAAGTGTTATCATCTGCATATCTGAGATTGTTAATGTTTCTTCCAGCGATTTTAACTCCAGCCTTGGATTCCTCAAGCCCAGCCTGTCGCATAATATGTTCTGCATACAAGTTGAATAGGTAGGGTGAGAGTATACAGCCCTGCCGTGCTCCTTTCCCAATCTTAAACCAGTCCATTGTTCCATGGTCTGTTCTTACTGTTGCTACTTGGTCGTTATACAGATTCTTCAGGAGGCAGACAAGATGACTTGGTATCCCCATACCACCAAGAACTTGCCACAATTTGTTACGGTCCACACAGTCAAAGGCTTTAGAATAGTCAATAAAACAGAAATAGATGTTTTTCTGAAACTCCCTGGCTTTTTCCATTATCCAGTGGATATTGGCAATTTGGTCCCTAGTTCCTCTGCCTTTTCTAAACCCAGCTTGTACATCTGGCAATTCTCACTCCATGAATTGCTGAAGTCTACCTTGCAGGATCTTGAGCATTATCTTACTGGCATGTGAAATGAGTGCCACTGTTCAATAGTTTGAACATTCTTTAGTGTTCCCTTTTTTGGTATGGGGATATAAGTTGATTTTTTCTAGTCTGATGGCCATTCTTATGTTTTCCAAATTTGCTGGCATATAGCATGCATTACCTTAACAGCATCATCTTGCAAGATTTTGAACAGTTCAGCTGGGATGCCATCGTCTTCTTCTGTCTTGTTATTAGCAATGCTTCTTAAGGCCCATTCAACCTCACTCTTCAGGATGTCTGGCTCTAGCTCACTGACCACACCGTCAAAGCTATCCCCGATATTGTTATCCTTCCTATACAGGTCTTCTGTATATTCTTGCCACCTTTTCTTGATCTCTTCTTCTTCTGTTAGGTCCTTGCCATCTTTGTTTTTGATCATACCCATTTTTGCCTGGAATTTACCTCCAATCTTTCTAATTTTCTGGAAGAGGTCTCTTGTCCTTCCTATTCTATTGTCTTCTTCCACTTCCGCGCATTGTTTGTTTAAAAATAATTCCTCATCTCTTCTGGCTAACCTCTGGAATTTTGCATTTAATTGGGCATATCTCCCCCTATCACTCTTGCCTTTTGCTTTCCTTCTTTCTTGGGCTACTTCTACTGTCTCAGCAGACAGCCATTTTGCCTTCTTGGTTTTCTCTTTCTTTGGGATGTATTTTGTTGCCGCCTCTTGAACAATGTTGCGGACTTCTGTCCATAGTTCTTCTGGGACCCTATCTACTAAGTCCAGTCCCTTAAATCGATTCTTCACCTCCACTGCATATTCCTTAGGAATATTAGTGAGCTCATATCTAGCTGATCTGTGGGTCTTCCCTAATCTCTTTAGTCTGATCCTAAATTGTGCAATAAGAAGTTTGTGATCGGAACTACAGTCAGCTCCAGGTCTTGTTTTTACTGACTGTATAGATGTCCGCCACCTTTGGCTGCAAAGGATGTAGTCAATCTGTTTTCGGTGTTGTCCATCTGGTGAAGTCCATGTATAAAGCTGTCTCTTAGGTTATTGGAAGAGAGTGTTTGTTATGCAGAGTGAGTTGTCTTGGCAAAATTCTATCAGTCTATGTCCTGCTTCGTTTTGTTCTCCCAGGCCATGCTTACCTGTAATTCCAGGTGTCATTTGACTGCCCGCCTTAGCATTCCAGTCTCCTGTGATGAAAATAATGTCTCTTTTAGGCATGTTGTCCAGCAGGTCCTGCAGATCCTCATAGAACTGCTCTACTTCAGCTTCTTCAGCATCTGTGGTTGGGGCATATATTTGGATCACTGTGATGTTAGATGGCTTGCCCTGAATTTGAATTGAGATCATTCTATTGTTTTTTGGATTGTATCCAAGCACTGCTTTAGCTACTTTACTATTAATTATGAAGGGTACTCCATTTCTTCTATGGTTCTCTTGGCCACAGTAGTAGATCTGGTCATTTGATGTGAAGTGGCCCATTCCAGTCCATTTCAGTTCACTGACACCCAAAATGTCTATCTTTAAGATCTTTAAGATCCTTAGAACATCGGATTCGCCGTTCACCACCAGCACCGTCGGCTGCTAGCCGTCCTTTCGGCTTTGAGCTAGCTGTGTCATCATGTCTGGGGTAGTTGAACTCATCCTCTGTTCTTCAGTAGCATTTTGACCATCTTCCGACCTGGGGGTCTCATCTTCCGAAGGTATACCGACATATCTCTGGTTGTACTGATCCATTTAGTTTTCACGGCAAGAATACTGGGATGGGTTGCCATTACCTTCCCCAGGGATTGCATTTAGTCTGATCTCTCTGTCATGACCTTCCCGTCTTGGGTGGCCCTTCACGGTTTAGCTCATGGCATCATTGAGGTGCTCAAGCTCCAGCACCACGACAAGGTAACGATCCTTTGCTGAAGCAGAATAAGTTAGTCAGAGTGTAAATAGAACAAAGAAATCTGCCTTCTTACAAGTCAGACTATTGATCCATTTAGTTCAGCATTGTCTATACTGACCAGCAACAATTTTCCAGGGGAATCCTTGCCAGTCCTTCCTAGAAACATCAGGAATTAAACCTGAGACATGATACAGTTAAAGCCACTGGGTTACCGGCTAGGATTTGTTTGATGACACCCAATTTGAATTGGCAATTTGATTGGGATTGTTGAAAGAATCCAGTTCAAATTGTTGATCAGATTTGGATTTAGAAATGAGTTTGATTCAGATTTTTGAACTGGAACATCAGATTATGTCAGTCTAATTCAGAAAGTGGATTTGATTTGGGGAAAACAAAATACCTTTTTGCACATGTGAAAAAATCAATTGAAGATAAATTTGGAGGCAATCTATTGGATTCTAGAATTCAGTTAAATTGGTGATGTAATTCAGAAGGTTGATTCCATTCAGAGATCAAATTGCTGTTGAACTGAATTGCCGAACTGAAACTTTACAATGCCCCACATGTTATCCCACAACATGAATGCAAGGGTATCTGTGAGACAGGAAATCCAAATCTTTTCCAGAATTGTTTTACTGTTTATTTCTTTGATGTATTACTCAGATTTATTTTCACAGAGATATCAAAGCAATTTACAATGTTGTTGTTTTTTAAATATAATAACATAAAAATGAAGAATGAAGATAGTTAGACAGGCAGATAGGCAGACAGGCAGACAGGCAGATAGATAGACAGATAGATAGACAGATAGACAAATAGACAGATTCTTAATGGATGCCAGAGGAAGCATCTTGTGAAATGAGAGGTATCCCCAAAAAGAAGGCTTGCTGCCAGAGGGTAACCAAAAGATGACACTTTACAACTATAAAATATTTGCTTCTATATTGGCTGAAAGAATGAAAAAAAAATACAGAAATTTATTCATCATGATCAATGTGGGTTCTTACCCAAAAGACAATTAAAAGACAATGTAAGAATTGTTTTGGATATTATAGAATATTTACAATATTATAATGAATATCAAGAGGTTCTTGTTTTGTTTTGTTTTAGATGCAAAGAAAGCCTTTGACAATTTGAACAGGAGTTTTATGTTCAAAGTCTTGGAAAATATGGATTTTGGAGAATATTTTATTCAGGGAATTAAGTCAATTTATACACCTCAAAGAGCAAGCATTATTGTGAATGATGAATTAACACCCATGTCATATACAAAAAGGAACAAGACAAAGATGTCCTCTGTCACCTTTACTTTTTATTTTGGTGTTGGAAGTGTTCAACAGAGATATTAGAAGAAATGAACAAATAAAGGGTTTAAAGATTAAAAAGAGGTCTTTAAATTGAGGGTTTTTTCTGATGATCCAGTTTTGATATTACAGGATCCTTTGGATACCACAAAACATTTGATGAAGAAATTGAAGGAATTAGGGTCATTGATGGGTCTCAAAGTAAAAAAACAAAAACCAAAGATTGGCTAAACATATGACCATGGATGATCAAAAATGGTAAATGGGTAAGACTGGTTTCAAGGCTGAGAAAAAAGTTAGATGTTTGGGAATACTTTTGTCAACTAGAAATAGTATGTTGTTTGAGAATAATTATATTAAAATATGGAATGATGTTAAAAAAGATTTGTTAAGATGGGAAAAATTACAACTGTCTCTTAGAGGAGAATATCTGTGATCAAGGTGAATGTTTTGCCTAGGATGTTGTTTCTCTTCCAGACTATACCAGTTTTGACAATGGATTTACCACTTAAGTAATGGCAGAAGGATATTTCCAAGTTCATTTGGCAAGGCAAGAAACCAAGAATTAAATACAAATTGTTACAAGATGCCAAAGAATGAGGATTTTGGGGTTTACCTGACTTAAAATTGTATTTCAATGCTTGCTGTTTACATTGGATGAAGGAATGGATAACTTTGAAGAACAGGAAATTATTGCAGCTCGAAGGACATGAGTTAAGATTTGGGTGGCATGCCTATTTGTGGTATCACAAAGTTAAAGTTAATAAAGATTTTAAAAAATGTTTTGTTAGGAGTGCTATACTGAAGGTTTGGAATAAATGTAAAGCAGGATTGTCTCCTAATGTGCCATTGTGGCTGTCACCTCAAGACGCATTTGTTAGAAGAGAAAATGTGGGGAAAACAACTTGGTTAAATTATAAAGATTTGTTAAAGTTTGAAGAGGGTGAAGGTAAACTTAAAACAAGGGAACAGTTAGAGTTGGAAGGTTTTACATATAATTGGTTTACATATGCAAAACTGCCAGAATGTTTTAAAATGGATAAAAAGAATTTTAAATTTGTTAATGAAACAACTCAATTTGAAATGGAACTTTGCATAATTGATGGTCATGTTTTTACAAAGATGTATAAGATGTTGTTACAAATGAATTTAGAAGATGAACAGGTTAAAGAATGTATGATTAAATGGGCAAAGAATTTTGGATATAATATCATGTTGGAGCAATGGGAGAACATGTGGAACAAAGGCTTGAAATTTACTTTGAATTATAATTTAAAAGGATTTTTTTAATAAAATGATGTATCATTGGTATCAAACTCCTGATAAGTATCAAAAATGGGTGATGGAGTGACAAATATTTGTTGGAAATGTTCTAAGGGTGAATAATTTTTTTATCATCTTTGGTGGACTTGTGAGAAGGCCAAAAACTTCTGGGACCAAATATTGTCAATATACAAAAGATTCTCAAACTGGACTTACAAAAAAATCAGAACTGTTTCTCTTGGGATTCATGGAGAAACAGCATGAGCAACAACATGGGACTTTGCTTTTATATATGATTACAGCAGCAAGGCTTTTATATGCACAAAGATGGAAAGATCCACAAATCCCTATAGTGGAGGAATGGATGATTAAACTGATGGAATTGACCCAAATGGCCAAGTTAACAGCATTGTTAAGAGCCAGTTTGGCCTAGTGGTTAAGGCACCAGGCTAGAAACCAGGAGACCGAGAGTTCTAGTCCCACCTTAGGCATGAAAGCCGGCTGGGTGACCTTGGGCCAGTCACTCTCTCTCAGCCCAACCCACCTCACAGGGTTGTTGCTGTGGGGAAAATAGGAGGAGGAAGGAGTATTATGTATGTTCACCCACCTTGCGTTATTTATAAAAATAATAAAGGTGGGATAGAAAGTAAATAATAAAATAATAAAATAAAATACCGTTTCTGGATTTGTTTCTACCTGGCAACCACTTTTAGACTATTTGCTCATGTCAGAAAAAAAATGAAGCTTTAATCTTGGGTTTTGAGGATTAAAAGGTCTGATTTTATAGAAATAATGTTACTAAGGTTTAAGTATTGGTAAGAGATTATATTTGTAATTGCACTTATATCTGTATTGGAGAAAGTCAGAAGTCACTTTCCTTTTCTATCTCTTTTTAACTTCGTACTGTCATAGTTTTCCTTTTTTCTTTAGGCCTATATTCTGTCTTTTCTATATTCTATTTTGTATTTTGACTATGCTTTGAAAAATAATAAAGTTCTTTTAAAAAAAAAACGAAAGATGACACTTGGTAGTTCTAGTCATATGCAGCAGTCAAAGAAAGGGAGGGAGGAGACACAGGACTTCTTATTCATCTATGACTCTTGTGAAATGACTATGGTGAGGTGGCTGTGCTAAGACATGCTGAAGCTGACCTGGGGTTAATGAATGTGCAAATCCCTTCTGAGCTCCTTCTCATAGCCCTTTTGGAAATTTATGTAAAAAGTTTCCAGTGAAAGGGAACTTTTCTCATTTTCATATGAGAAGGTAGAGGTGAAGGCAAAAGTTAATTCCTTTCAAAAAAAGACAGCATGGGATATTGACTGAATGACTGCTGAAACTGCTTTCTAATGTTTACAAGCAAATGAACAGACAGCATCAGGATAAGGATTTAACTACCCCCACTTAGGATATATAACTGAGGATTAGATAGTAAACAGCAATGAAGCGATGCAAATGGTAAAACTAATCAAGGATCTCAACTTTCTCCCACTCTGATTGGAGAACAAACCTGTCAGTCACTAAATAACTTACTCCTTAGTTGTACCACAATGGAGTTTTACATTAACAAAATGAAACATTTTATTTCCTTTTGGTACAGTTTAAGCAGTGCCTTTATTTGGAACATGCCAGGATTCTGAAGAGAGAGATTAAGATTAGAGCTTTGTGGAAGCTGAGACTTGGATGAAACCCAGTTCAAATCTCTACTCCAGGTAAATGAAAACTGTCCCAAAGAATTCCACTTTGAATAAAATTTAGACATTGATTAAGTCCTGCACCCCCAACTCATTCTAAGGTGCCATTTTCTTTTCCCATTCTTTATCATTATATATAAAACTAATATTTTATTAAATTGTAAAGCAGATTCCAAATCTTCCCTAATAGTCAAGATGGAATAAATGAAAATATTCTTCAACATGGTGACAAGCAAATATTCAGTTTAAAGAACTGAAATTCAACCATATCAGGAAAAAAAAAAAAAAAAACCTTTAATACTTCTCTTGTTGACCTTTAAAGAAACAAGATAGAAAGAATATTGATGCTTTTGAACTCTGGTATTAGAGAAGACTCCTGAGAATACTGTGGATGGCCAAGAAAACAAATAGATCATAGAACAAATCAACCCAGAGTTCTCATTTGAGGCACAAATCACCAGGCTGAAGTTATTATAATTTGGACACATTACGTGAAGACCTATCTTTGTAGAAAAATCTATAATACTGGGAAAGGTAGAAGAAAAAAGAAAAAGAGGATGACCAGCAGCCAGGTGGATGAATTCAGTTACAGTGGCAATGGATGTACCACTGGAAGCTCAGAAGGATCAAGTTGGGGACCGAGTGTCTCAGAGAAAATCTATTTATGTGGTAGCTAAGAGTCAACACCAACCTGATGGCACAAAATCAATCAATCAATTTATCAATCAATCACCTCTATTGTTCAGGGGAAACTTTTCACATGGAAATCTTCAGTAATGAATGATTTGTTTGTTTGTTAAATGTTTACCCCACCCATCTCACTATAAAAGTGACTCTGGGCAGCTTACAAATAGAAAATCATAAAAACCATTATAAAAATATAAGAAATACAAGAAGGTAAAGCAAAATTAACTCCATCCTCTGGTAAGAAGAATCAGTTCAAGCAATATATTAAAACATGTCAAAAGAAACTTAACTGGATTGGTGTGGTAATATGAACAGACCATTCTCATCTGGCAAATTGGAATCACAGTCATGATTTGAGAGGTCTGCAATCTGCTGTGCCTTAACTGATAACCCATAGCCATGGCCACTGTTCTGCCACTGGAGGTCATAGAAACAGATATGCTGGTAGGTAGAAAATAAAGTAAATCAAACAGCCCTAAACCATAGTTTGCCTTTATGCTGAAAACTCAAACCATGGTTTGGGCTATTCTAAACCAGCATCCTCCAGTCTGGTGCTCTCTAAAC
The DNA here is from genome assembly GCF_035149785.1 of Candoia aspera. Lineage (NCBI taxonomy): Eukaryota > Metazoa > Chordata > Lepidosauria > Squamata > Candoiidae > Candoia > Candoia aspera. The sequence goes on from NC_086153.1 coordinate 180,700,984, forward strand.
TACAATCTCAGTAGGTCTGGGTTCAGTATTGTTGTCCCAATTCATCTGGAAGACATCTACTGTATATAAGTTATGATCTACACATAGTGTGGTTTGGCCATATGTTGGAACTGAGTAGAAGTCAAAATATTGCTCTCTTGTCCATCATGTCCCAAATGCCACTATGGTTTAGTGGTTAAGGTATTGGACTAGGATTGGGTAAAATCACATTCAAATCTACTACCAGTAATGGAAATTCACTGGGTGATTTTTAAAATTATTATTATTATTATTATTATTATACACCACCCATCTCACTATAAAAGTGACTCTGGGCAGGTTGGATCCACCACAACTAACAAATTATGGTTAATTCCAAAAATGGAAAAAAAAAATCCACTAATTTTACTTTCACATTGAAATATAAAAAGTTATCCAGATCATAAGTACAGGCAAATAAAATTTCCTATAAATGAATACTAGTCCTTGATTCAAAAAGTACAATCAGTTGAAAGTTCTAATGTAAGTCAAACATGTACGCTAGCCAGCTAGCTAGCCAGCTAGCTAGCCAAATAAATAAACAAACAAACAAACAAATGCATGCATGCATGCATGCTGTTATGGGGGTACCCTACCGAGCTGTCTTTAGTGCTGGGATTATACAGCCAGGATGCTAAGTTACAAGCTTCCTCATGACACAGAATTCTGATTAGTCACAAAAGAGATTATTCTGAAAGTTCTCTGGGGCTTTTGTTCCCAAATTGCTAGTCTCAGTGCCCATGAGCACCAGCTTTTGGCACATCTGTAACACAGTATGTTCAGATTGCCTGTAGGAATTAATACATTTTGAAAGTCTCATTCTAACCTTCATTTAAAATGTTTTTGCCTGTTTTTGTTTCTAAATTATAACTACCAACTTCTTTATTAATGCAGGAATGGCAAATCTGTTGTCAATCAGACACAATGGGTTGTGACACTGATCAGTTTCAGCCAGTAAGGTCAACAGTCAGGGATAATGGGAATTGTAATCCAACAATATCTGGGCAGCCACAGGATTCTCACTCCTGATTAAGTATAATTATACAGACCATATTTTCTAGATCATAAGTTTATATCCCTTCCTGCATTAATACAGAGAAGCAGCCATCTTCTGTTCTGGCAAAAACAACAACGTATCTTGTGGTATCTTAAAGACTAATATATTTATGATAGTATACAGTGAAATGGATTCATGGGTATCTGCAGGTGCGTGTGTCTGTGTGTCAAAATCTGCAGGATTGCAGGCATAGCATAGCAATGTGCATTGCTATGTGCATGCATGTACAAACGGGGTGGACCTTCTCTCATAACATCAGATCTGTCATCTTGCAGATTTTGACACATATGCTTGTGGATGCCCATAGGTCCATATAGACTACGGAAGTTATGTGATAATAAAAGTCTTATTATTTAATGAGTTGTGACACTCTTTGTGGTAGATATTTGAGAAGCAGCAGTTGTGTTAAAGGGAAATGAATGGATCATAGAGGAAGTGCTGTCATTATTACTATTACTATTGTTACTATTATAATTTCATATAATCAAATTAATCTAAAATAAAGTTTGCTTGCTTGCTTATTTATATACTTCATAAACATATGCAGTTTAACATCCAGAACAATTGTAGTGAAATATATAATCAAGCAATTAGAAGAATTTTAAAATAGAATCATATCAGTTATTAAGAGATGTGTTTCAATATCTCCTCTAGGAAACTGAACATCCCTTCATTTTTATACTCTAAAATATCTATTCATTTTAAATATGTAACACAGCAGGATGCTTGTCTAGCTAAAAAAGGCTTAACACTGGGTTGTTGTTGTTTTTAAGTAGAAAAAAAAAACCTTGTTTATTTGTAAAGAAATTGGAACAATTTTCTATTCAAATGTAAAATAGTAAGTCCATTTCAAAGTGTAAATACTACAGGATTGGAAAAGTGTGCCCATTTATGACTAATACTGATTAATCAGTACTATGCAAGATGGAATGAGGCAGAAATTACAAAGAACCGGTGAAGATAATGACTACTTTCCATATTTTATGTTTAGGAAGTTTGAATTTAAAAACTGGCTTCTGTCAAATAATGTAAAATATCAAGTCAGTCACATAACAATAATCAAGCACTTCTCAGGCTGGTAAGAGAATGGGGCAGAAAGTCTCTCAGCAACCACATAACTATGATATTACTCTGACATCATCCTGTAAGTCATGAGACACCTTCTTCCAGGCTGAGTAATTCATTTGGTCTTTGAGACACACTTCTGAATGTAACAGGTAGAATTTGGTTAGCTTATTTATATCCACAGATTCCATCTTCTGAGAAGTTCAACTGCTAAAGCATCAGCCCTTGTTTTCTTTACAGCTGAACTTGTGGTCCAAATGCAAGATGTCAAAGACAGAAGTAGCCATAAGCAAACCATAGTTACTTTACACAACTAATTCTGGCTATAAATAGTGGGCAACTGGCACTTGGATGAAATTTTTAACTGTTAAATTATGGATGGGTAGCTTGATAGCACACCAGTCCATGGGCCATAAGATGAGTCAGGCACCACGCTCATGCCAACCAAGCCATATAGTTTATGCTCTTGTGTAAGTACAGTGTACATGTGCAACAGAAAGAGCATCCATAAAATAATGTATTTGGTTTTGCAAGGAAATTTTGATAAAGATGAATGATACACTAGAATCCACTGCTGACTGTCAGTTTGAGAGCCAATTTGGTATAGTGGTTAAAGTGCTGAACTACAGCCTGGGAGACAGTGAGTTTAGTCTTCCCTTAGACCTAGAAACTGTCACTTTGAGTGGTATAAAATATAGGCAGGATAGAAATCTAATAAATAAATAAAAAATAATAACTGCAACTTCTACTTTACATGGCTATTGAAACAGAACCAAAAAGCATACTTACAAATGGATATTTTCATCAGCACTTTGTATATCAGCCTTTTTGCTTGAACTTTTTTTAATAAACACCATCTTCTTGCAATTATGCCATTTTACAGTGTAGATTTTTTTTTTTTTTCTGGTGCTCTTTAAGGTATACAGTTTGGGATATAATTTTTCCTAGGATGTAAAATTTCATTTGTACATTCTTGAGTAGTGAGGTTCATAGTTTAGGCAAGCAGACATAGGCAAAAGGCAGAAACATTTTTTGGGTTTCAAGTTTTGGGGAGGTTCCAGCATATAGTTCTGATACAAAAAAAAAAAAAATCATCAAATTTATGTTTAGTTTTAATTTAATTAATGTTTCTCATACAGACAGGATTTTTATATTTCACAGAAAACTATATGGACATGTGCACCTTTTTCTTTTTCCCCCAGTAGTTTGGAAAATACTTTACGAGCTATTCAGTAACTGTCAATGAGCAATTTGATTTCCTTGGTTGGTTTCCTTTAAAAAAGAAAAAAAAATGGGGGGGGGGATATTAAATTTAGTGCTAGAAAAAACAGCACACTCTTCTTTAATTCAGTATATAACTAGAATTGGATTACTATAAGACATCTGAAAGGACCTTTTTGCAATTCTGAACAGATTTTTTAATTAATTTATTTCTTTCTGATAGCCCAATGTTTCACAAGGAAATAAACACAAATACAGAGGTGCTGCAGTCAGACCATATTATAGTCACATATAGCATATACCATACTGGATGATTTACTTTTCTCTTGAGAGATTTAATTATTTAGTTATTAATGTACTTATTTCTTCACTATTTATAGAATTCAATTCAATTTTGCAAAAACAGGTCAGGCAAGTAAGTTGTTAGCATATTGCTAACTGATACAACAGCCTTTGGACATGTTTTTTTACATGAAGTTTTTCTGTTTCTTCAAGAAGCTCATCACTGCATAAATGGGACATTGATTATATTTTTATAAGATCCTTGTGAGAACCCTGGAAACTGTGAAACCTTGAAGGGAATCTTGACAAGTTACTTCAAGTATTGTTTATAGTGCAGTACCCAAATTTTCACTGCAGTTTCTCAGCCATCTCTCCCCTCACCCTTCTATCACTTTCTCCATGAGCTTGAGCATGCCTTTCAAATCTCTTTTGGTGGTGTTTCTGAGCTGGCAAAGGGTGTAATGCTGGTGTTGTTGCTTTCCATTCCCCATCTCTTCATCATGAGGTCTTCCTTATGATTCAATGGAGATGGGGAAAGCCAGGGAAGCTACCAAACCCCAGGAGAGCTGATTAGACAAGGAAAGATAGGAGAACCTACCATCCTTTTGTCTCTTTCTAACTTAAGCAGTGAAAGAATGCCATGCCCAGTCATGAGAATTTCACCAAAATTCTCTTCTCCCCTGACCTCATTTTGAAAGGAAATTCTCTTTCATCAGATGGAATGAGGAGTACAGGAAAATATTTCCACACTTCATTCATTTTCTCTACCTTTTTCTCTCCCTTTAGGGTTAAGCTATACACTGTGTGAAAGCCCTACAAAACAGCTATTTAGCTTTCAGTTTTTAACTGAAAATTTATCACCAGAGATGAAAACTGAAAAGCAGGGAAGAGAAAGTTTTAAAGCCCTGTACTCTGTATGATCCTGATCCAGATGGGGCTTCACTCAGCTGCCATTTATATTTCATGAACTTTAAGCATTTGTTCTCCCTAAAACTGCTCTCTCCAGGAAGTGCAGCAATGGGATGGGATGCTGTTATTTGCTACACCGTCTGCCCTATAAGATGCTCTCATCATCACAACCCTGTTCTCTTTGAATCTGTGGAGCCCACATTCTCAAATGCACAAGGAAAGCTGCTATAGGCAATTCAAAAGTGCTTCCGAGTCAGGTGGGGAATTGCAGCCTCATGACCTGTATGCATTTTTTTAGACCCTGTTTATAGCCCCAGAGTCCTCCCAGATTTTGCTGTCCAAATTTAGTGGCAAATTTTTAAAAGTTCATTATATTAAAATGAATAAATAGCACTTTGGGAGGGTTGAGACTTCAATGCTTTTTCTTTTTTTAAAGTAGGTCTTCAAAAAATTTTAAAAAAGGGGGATGAAAATGAAAATCATCTCTGCCCTTTCCAATGACATTCCCGTAACAGCATCATCCCCACACCCAACCCCCACTTGGTTGTTTTTTTTAGGTGTTAGGCCCATATGCGGAGAGGTTTCTAAACTCCCTGTAGTTCATGAATAGTTGAGCTTTTCCATCCATCCATCCATCTTCCAGGCTGTGTTATAACAAAAGTTTTTTGGTATTGGCAGTAGTGATGAAGAAAGGAATTAGTTTGTATGTTGTTCTTCATGAAACTCCACAAATACAAACTGGCAGTGAGACAGTTTTCACTATACCAAGCACAACATTCAGTTGCTAGTAGCAGCAGTACAGATGATGAGCCACAAAGTGTTCAAGCAGATGTCAGTCTGAGAAATCTCCTCCTGGAAAAGAACTGTGTTATATTTGTCAACCTGTATTGGAGAGTTTATTGACAATTTTTTTTCTAAGGAATCATAAAAACATGTTGTGTTCATTAGGGCAAGAGAAGGGAGCCCTCCCAGTTGAAGTTATTAGAATGGCTGTCTTAGATTAAACTCCCATTTGGGGTCAACAGATGTTCACATGGTAATTAGTTTGATAGGTTAATTACTTTAGTGTCAACAATGAAACACCAGATATGAAACAATAGTGCCACCTGAAAAGAATATGCTGGCTGAGACATGTTGATGATAGATAATGAGAGAGAAACCCATGAAGTCTAGGAGGAAAAATAATTGAAGATTTTATCTAGATGAACAATAACATTACATGTTCTGGAACAATATATTTATATAAGGAAAATATTGCAGTAATCCTGGAATCATCCAGTTAATTCAGTGGGGGCTTAACTGCACTTTTTTTTGTTTTTGTTTTTTTGCTCTGTTGCCAAAATAGGCCAGCAACTATTTTTGGGAAAGCAGGAACAGATGATCTTGCATTGTAGCCACTCTTCTTCCAATCTCAAATGTGACCTCCAGGTGCATTTTTCCGTTGCAGATTTGAAGTATTCTTTCCCCCTTTTTGTAGCCTTGAGTTCTCCTGTCTCTTTTAGCTAGTGCACTTTATTTCCTTACAAGGCGACCACAGCAGCTCATTGGCTGAGGAAGGACTGCCCCTTCAGTTGAGGCAATAGTTACCATGATTTCTTCAGTCTTCAAGAGCTACCTTTATCACTAAGCTACATCAGTTCAAATTATATCATTTGCTGTACAGATAGAAGGTTTCTGGTTTGATATCCAACAAAAATAGCAATAATTTCTCCTCCTCCTCCTCCTTTCAAGGCAATAAAAAAGGTATTTTTTCAATTTATGTGAGTGTATCCATACATCTCTAGTAAGATCTGCCCACAGAAAGGAGAGTGGCCATTGCTTTCATGGAACCAAAAGTTGGGAAATCACAACAGCAGGTGAATTGCCCAATGAGAGGACATGGTGGTCTTCAGTTTGGGCTGAGTACCTGGGCTCACTATTTAGCAGTATGTAGATATATGAGTAGAATGAAATCCATGACGAGGACCTAGGGCCAGCCCTTCATCAGATATGTATTATTTTAATTTTATTTGCATTCCCTCATTATGTGGTATTGTTCTTTCATTATTATGATTGATCTCTCTTGGTTTGGTTTATTATGTGTGTTTACTTTTTTTTTTTTATGTTGCCTTGAATTCATTTGCAATTGGGTGGCTTATAAAACAAACATGTATGTATGTATGTATGTATGTATGTATGTATGTATGCATGTATATATGTATGTCTTTGAGTCAGTTTTTGACTCCTGGTGACTGCCTGGACTAGTCCCTGCAGTTTTCTTGGCAAGGTTTTTCATACGTGGTTTGCCACTGCCTCCTTCCTAGGGCTGAGCAAGAGTGACTGGCCCAAGGTCACCCAGCTGTCTTCATGCCTAAGGCAGAACTAGAACACACGGTCTCCTGGTTTCTAGCCCAGTGCCTTAACCATTAACCAAACTGGCTTCTCTATATTATGTCATAGTATACTATTTTATATTACTTTAAAAAGTAAAAGTGAAGGCCAAAGTGGTGCCAGTGGTGGTAGGGGCACTTGGGGCAGTGACCCCCTAGCTGGGAGAGTGGCTCCAACAGATCCCAGGAGCAACCTCAGAGCTCTCTGTCCAGAAGAGTGCAGTGCTAGGAACAGCTAAGAGACTGCGCAGAACCCTCAAACTCCCCGGCCTCTGGTAGAGGACCCGAGGCTGAGGAAGACACATCCCACCCATAGGGGTGAGAAGGGATTCCCCCCCCCCCTTTTGGTATATTAGAGGTAAACAATAGGTTACTCTTGAACAGTCATGTGCCCACTGACAACTTTCTGGGCATGAACCAGGTAGGCACATTGCAAATTAAATGGAAAGCTGGCCTGCTAAAAAGCAAAGCAACAAACTTTAGCATTATTTAAAGACAGTAAGGATGTCTCTGAATCCCAAATCAGTTAAGAGGAATTCAATGAAATTTGAAATGGGAGGGTAGGGTAGGGTAGGGTAGGGGCTGCAGCTCAGTGTTTTGCTTGAAAAAGTGCTTATACCTGCCTGGAGAAAAAAGACTAAAATACACTGGGCTGAGAATATCCCAAAGGGGATGGCAGGTAATCACCACCTTCACAGTTTTATGATTGATCACACTGATCATGACAGCCCCTTTGTTGAAAGAATAGCACTCCTACGTCAAGCATGCTATATAAGTGCTCAAAATATACTCTTAAAATCCCAAATTTCACTTCTCCACATCTGATGTGTGTGCGTAATTTATCTATCATTCAATAAATAGGCAGTAGGCATTCATAGTGGAACTTGTACCAATAGTCAGGGAAATGGTTTCTCCTTCATGTAGTTTTTTCCGCCTCTGTGTTATCATCTGAAAATGCCAGAACTTGACAGGCTGTTTGGTGGAGGGGAACTGAATGTCAAAACATTTTCCTTTAGGTAATGTCAGAGGATGGATTTTGTTCAGAGTCTGGATAAGGATGATTTTTTTCCTCCTCCCAGGCCAGATTTGCTACTGATCCTAGATTGCTTTGTTGAATCTCTCTCTCTCTTCCCCCACCCCTTCTATCCAGTATTATTTCAAGGAAAAATCTTGGACTTGATAGCTTGTGAAACTTTTTAAGGATGCTGCAATACAGATTAAGATACATTTTTTTCTGTAATGTCTAGCAGAGCTCTCAGCTGTGGTATGTTCTGTCATTTTAAAAATTATTATTACTATCCAATAACTCACAGCCAACCATACCTGATTCGCTACTTTATTTTGGGGACTGACAACTATAGAAAAGATATACTTTGAGATTAAACATTGTGTGTGTGTGTGTGTGTTAGAAAGTATCTATAACCTTGCAGAATATCTTTTAATATTCTTTGATATTGTATGTCCATGTTGAAGACTTCCATGAAACTACATTGCAAAATCTGCTGGAGATTTCTTTTGGTTAAATTTCAGTGTGAATAAACACTATATTACCCAGGAGTTCATACTGGCTCAAAGTAGGACTGATATAAAAATATTATTTAGTTATTCCATCAACAATTATTATTTAATTGGTATCAACAATAGTAGTTTTTAATCAGTGTTCCTATTCTATGCTTCTAACATCCCAGTAAAAAGAGAGAAGAATCAAGCAAACTCAGCCTTTTTCCTGAGATATATGCCCAATTAAGAATTTCATATATGAATAAATGAACTAGCCATCAGCTACATACTGTACTGTACATCTTCACTGAGGTATCAGTAGTTATTTGGGAACTCAGAATCTGAGTTACTATTCATCTCAGGTATTTATTACTTAAAATAATACAAAGTTTACTTCCTCAGAAAGGAAAGCCAGTGTTTTACTCTCAGCAACGTGCATCCACAAAACAATACCTCACTGGCTATTAAATTGGACCAAATGTTTTTTTTTTTTAATTGCACTTTGTTTTGTAGAAAAGCTAGCCCATTGAACTTAAATCAGATGACTAGAGGGTCTCAACTATTTTAAGCATTAAGACTTATTTTATATATACGGCATTTCTGAGTGCTGAACAAACAGTTCTTCTAACATAGCCCATTTATCTTATGTTATTGTTCCATTGTTCCACTCCCGTTTGTCTTACTTCGTAGTTGTCATGGTTTAGCACCAAGAACTTCTAATAAAGCTACTCTTAATGGGGTCTGTTCTTCTTTGCTTGTTTTTTGTTCTTTAAACAAAACAAACAGCATAATTTGATGCAGCATGATACACTGCTTCATATGAGCACAGTCTAGGGCCTATTACAATAGTTACCTTTCTTCGATTTTCATTTAAAACCACAAAGGCATTATTTGAAGCCTTAGCTTACAGAGTTAATTGCTCTGATATTGATGGTTATCTCATGAGAGGAAACTGGAAAAATTTAACTCTTCGTGTAGCCTCTGCATGTAAAAAGATAGCATCATGCTATGAAACACAGAAAGTAATGCCCTTCAGCTAAACAAAATATCCATGCCTATAGCCCGGTATCAGTTTGCAAAAAACATTGAATCCTTTTCATATAAGTGCATGGGCATGTTAACAATCAACGTATTTAAGCTTTTGACTCCATTCTACTAAAAGATAAATGTGTGTCTGTATTGGGGGGTGGAGTTCCTTGGCCAGATACTTTACATATTCAAATTCTCTGTAAAGTCAGTGTGTTTCTCCTCAATCTATTGCTGACAAATCCATACATTATATATCAAGGATTGTAAGCATTGTATGTTGGCACCTGCCATTCATCTGCTGGGGTCCAAAGAGGCCTGGTAGAATTCACAGGCAGTAATATCTGAGCTGGGTTTATGCCCTCACCTCCCCACAAACTGCCCACCAACAGACAGCTAAAAAAGGCTATCAGTGTGAGGAGGTAGACCTAAATGGGTGATTATTCCATTTGGATTAGGTTTAATTCATTTAAATTGAAACAAAGTATTGGAATTGAATTAAGTTATATAATTTTAATAGCCTGATATATTCTTTTTTATTTTTTTAAATGGTCTTTAAATGTTCTTTTAAATTTTTCCTTTTTTTTTCTTTTTTCTCTTGTTAATTTAAATAGGTTTTTCTTTTTCTTTTCTTTCTTTTCTTCTCATATAGCTCTATTTATATAATACATTAGAAAGCTTCCTTTAAGTATATATTCTTTGGTATAACTATGTTGGTATATTGTTATTTAGGTTATCTACAATATTACAAATGAGTAACGTTTTTTGGAAATGTTAACTGGAATGTTTTTAACCTTTAATAAAATTTTATATTAAAAAAATATAAATGAGTTATGTTGAGATCTCTTTCTAATTTGGTAAGATTTCATTTACCTTTTTCCTCTTAGTGATATCATTCTATTAGCTATTTATTGTTCTTCCCTTCTACTGCTTTCAAACTATATTCTATATTCCAAACTATCCTGGAAGAAAGGAAGGAAGGGAGGGAGGGAGGGAGGGAGATCTTATTCTTAGATTGCTTTGAAAATTCTTTATAATGTATTTGGATTGCACATCTCTCCATTTCCCTGCATTAGAAGGGGGAAAAGTGTGGTGGGGCAGCCATGGGCACCCATGTAGTGCCTATCAGCAAACCAAATGCCTCTTTACTGAGATCTGCAGTAAACCATAATAATGCCAAAATGATGACCTGTGCCCTGATGTCATCACACAAATTTTGCAATTATGTACTTGCATCCCAATGTCTAACTTAAGTGTGTAAGTCACAACATTGGCTTGATTATTTATTTATTTATTTATTTATTAATCAAATTTATCACCCCCTATCTCCCAAAAGGGACTCTGGGCCGTTTACAATAAAATATAAATAAGAAAAATATAAAACTGTAAAATACAATAATACATAATAAAATAAATGTGATAAAACCCCCGATGGCTGGAAGTTCTCTGTGATTTGCAAGCAGAGCAGGGTCCTTCTAAGAAACTAACCATCCCCAGGAATGACTACTTTCTCTCCCACCCCAGGCATGATAATGAAACCAGGTCTTTAGTTGTTTCCTAAAGTCCAGGCGGAAGGGAGCCAATCTCACTTCCGGGGGAAGGATATTCCAAAGGGCAGGGGCTGTTGCAGAGAAGGCCCGCCTCACATACATGTTTTTTGTGTCCCCATCTTGCCATCCCCTGTGGATTGCCATGAAAGACACAGCTGCTTTAAGGTGTTGCTAACAGATGCTGTGTGAACTTGCTTGAATGTTCTGAAATACTCTTTTCCCTTTGAATTTGAAGCACTGCACAGCCCTACTCTGAATCTGTCCTTACTCCCCCAAAGATGTGGAAATGTCCATGGGAGAAGCATCTTCCTGAGGAAATTTCAGTGAGTCCTGCAAAGCTAAGCAGGTTGCAGGCTGCTGGAGTGATTATTGGACAGTGAAAGGCAGGACACTCATCATGGTCACATTCTAAGAGTCTTCTAAGAACCCCATATTTAACCAAAATGGAAGACAAGCTTTTTCCATACAATCAAATGAGAGTGGGTGAAAAAGTATGGATGTTTCATGTTGAATGTAATACAGAATTGGATGTGAAATGTCAAGAAGAAAACCGCAATGGCGTAGGTAAAGAATGGACCAATGAAAAATGGCAGGATTTTCATCTTGTTGTTTCTATCAACTGACTTTGAATCAGTTTTCCTTTGCATTAGTTTCTTACAGATTAAATATATGAGTGATAAAAAGTAATGGTAATAAGGTTCAGACCAGGAATTGGATCTCTGGCACAGTGTAGCCTGCAAGTTGCCTTCCATTTTTAACGGTGGTTATTTATTTATTTATTTATTTATTTATTTAGTGACTAGATCAAACTTTGCTGTAGGTACTGGACAGAACAAGGCTCCGGCAATAATCAGCATACCATCAGATGTGCCGGATCTTGGATTTCTTGGATTTCAACCTTGATGATGATTTAACTGCGGTGTAACTGGTGAGAATAAACTCACCCACAACAGCATTAGCTACAAAGAGAAGGTGAAAATCACAAAGACCTTAGAAGGGCTCAGTAATTAATTTTCCCCTTGCCCAGGGTGCTGATCCATTCCAGGAGTTATATATGCCACTCAAGGTGATTTTTGGCTAACTAGTGAGAAGGATTAAGCATTTATTAACAGCTTGGTTCCCAATGCCATGTCTTTTTTTCACATTCCTGCTTGTCCCCAGAAGTAACTTATTTTTCTTCTTACTCAGTACAAATGAGCCATTTCTTTTCTTGCTCCCCTATGCTGACCCGTGAGATGAGATAACAACCAGATGATGGTGCCAAGGACAAACATACTCTAAGAGGAAGGAGTAAAGAGATGCTGAATGAAGTTCAGTGTTTAACCCGGTGGTCCAAGAATGGGTCAGGAGCTGGTTCATCTGGAAATAAAACCCTGCAGCAATCCAAAGGTCAGAGAACTAGCCATCACGAAATATGAGCATTAAAAAGGGATGGAATAATAAGGGCAAACAGCTGATTGTGACAGCTGCCCTGGAATCCATACATGCATTTCTCAGGGCAGTAAGTAGCAATGCCAAGAAAAGAATAAGGTCGTTAAAGATGTTGTTGAGGTTTTCCTACTAACAGATTAAGCTGCTATTGTGCCTAGTCATTTTGGCCGGGTGAAAAGGTTGCAAGTGATTGTCTCCTCTCACGTGCTTCATGCAAATCACCTGGGGGGGGGGGGAGGAAACCTGCCCGGACTTGTTCTCACTTCCTTTTTTTTCTCTCTGCCGATATGTAGCAAGCAAGGCTTGCTCCAAAGGGAGCTAAGTCCTTTAAATGTTTTGCTTTTGTTTTGTTTTCTGTAAATAAATTATTTTTATAGAAATGCTTGGTGTGTGACTTTTTTGACCTCTCCTGGGCTAAAGGCTTTCCCAGCATCTGCCAACAGATGTCAGTGGGGCACCCTGTGATCAGCAAGTGCCTGAGACCCTTTGCAGAAGTCATCCGCTTTAATTCCCTGGCTTCAAAGAAAGAAAAGAACTTTGCACTGATTTTTGGCAGAGCTCATGATTTTGTCCAGAGGGCTTCCAGAGCAAAAATCAACTCACTGAAAAGTGATGGTCTCCGTCTGCTAAAGCAGGGGAAAACTTTTTGGCACACGAAGAATGGAAGAGTTAATGTAAATGATATAAAGTTATGGGAAACACACCACACACACACACACACACACACACAATGCAAGCAAAGAAGGTGTTGCCGATAACATTCAACTAATGCTCCGATCTTCTCCAAGGGTGGAGAAAAGTATACATCTTGCTGTGAAAAGCTTTTTGGTCCTGTTGAAAACATCGATACCACATGCCGTGTCCAGCACTCTGAGTGAAATAAATATTGATTTCTCTCCTCCTTGAGACTTACCAACAGCAGTCAAATGTCTCCCTAAACTCAGGGGTTGTTATTTTCATTGTTTTCCAAGGGACAAATCCACTGAGCACTTTTCTTTTATTGTTTCGTTGTTCTCTCTTTTTGTGTGTGTGTGCTTACCTTGGTCTGCAGCCCTGCACAAGTTACATTTGTTTCAGAGAAGAAGACAGAAAAGGCCCTGTCAAAATACCCATGATTCAGTCTTTGCTTCTCATGAAATTTTGCAACAGCAAAAAGTTGGCAGCTTGGCCTGAGTGACAGAAAGGAAAGAGCTAGACCCTGTAAAAACTCCTTGCACCTCAGGAAAGTCCCTACCAATCTGGATCACAAAAATATCCCAAGAAGCAGGCACTTGGAGCCTGTTTTCCTTCCTCCTGCTAACAGACAACAGCCTTTCATTTATACAGGGGCATCACTGGAGTGATTGAGTGCCCCTACCACTCTCTACATCTGAAGTGAGTTTTCATGGCTTTAAGATAACAGCTTTGCCCAGTTGAAACCAGAACTTTTCTTGCTGAGATTAATGGATAGACAATTAGAAAAGAGCCATGGAAGACCAGTTTTATATACGATCACTGCTGGGAGATTACTATATGCACAAAAATGTAAAGACTCTGAAATATCCACATCAGATGTTGGTGAAGATGACAGAACTAGCAGAGATGGCAAAAATAACTTGTTTGCTTAGAGAAAGATCAACTGTTACATTTATTAGTGACTGGAAACCAAGTGCCAAGTGACAGCAACATCAAGAAGAAGGAGTATGAGAAGTGGGGGATGTACCACAGCTTGAAAGAGGAACTAGAGAGGATGTGGAAAGTGAAGGCCAAAGCGGTCCCAGTGGTGGTAGGGGCACTTGGGGCTGTGACCCCCTAGCTGGGAGAGTGGCTCCAACAGATCCCAGGAACAACCTCAGAGCTCTCTGTCCAGAAGAGTTCAGTGCTAGGAACAGCTAAGAGACTGCACAGAACCCTCAAACTCCCCGGCCTCTGGTAGAGGACCCAAGGCTGAGGAAGACACATCCCACCCATAGGGGTGAGAAGGGATTTTGTTTGTGTGTATGTGTATGTGTATGTGTATGTGTGCGTGTGTATGTGTATGTACGTGTGTATGCGTATTTGTGTGTGTATGTGTGTGTGTGTATATGTGTGTGTATGTGTATGTGTGTGTATGTGTATGTATGTATGTGTGTGTGTGTATATATATATATATATAGTGTCATGCGCTGCCTACCTCTGAATAACGTTCAGACACTGGTTTGCAAAGCAGGCTCTGGTTTATTTCAGGGTAGGTACAACGTTGGTAGAAAAAAGCTGAGAGTGACAGGAGCGCGCCGGTGCGGGGTTTAAATACCCCGCGCCGGTCAGCGCCCCCTCGCTCTCGGTCACGTCACCCCCCTTTGTCCCATGCGTTGCCCTGCCATTGGTTGAGGGTTTCCAGGATCGCCCATCCTCAGGTTTTCATTCTTCTGCTGATTGCTTTCAGCTGGGCGATCCCCGTTGTATTGCCGCTGATGGCTTAGGTGGCTCCGTGATCCGTTTAGCTATTGTTTGTTAGCCGTTAGTCGTTGTGGGTTGATGGCTACTTAACTTGTACCCCTTCACCTATTTCCTTGTCATTGTCATGAGTGCCATTGCGCTGATGACTTTAGCTCAACGGCACTCATGACATACTGCCCCCTTTCCGAATAGTGTTCTCCCCCGGGTTTCTGGGTTTTCCCCATGGAGCTGTCAAAATGCCACATTTTTTTTTTTTTTTTTTTTTCAAAGTTCCCGCCGGAGTAGTTGTCGCCCCTCCCTTTGCTCCTCCCTCTACCACGTGCCTTCCCAGGGTGTGTCCATGGTGCGCATGCTCGGGTTCTGACCTGGCGTGCGCATGCTCCAGCCACACCCTGTTTGTTTGGCTCAGTTCGGCGAGGCGAGAGGCGTGGCTGGTCGGGTGCTTCTCAGCTCCAGGTAGGGCCCTTCTTTTCTTATTTAGAGTGCGTCGCCTTTGTTGTGTCTCTTGGGCGTTGCCCCCAGGTTGCCCTGTTGACTTGCTTGCCACTCCCCCGCGGCCGGGGGGCGGGGGGAGGGTGCTGGCGATCGTTTGTCACCACCCCGTGGGCCCGGGGCGGGGGGAGTGAGTCCCGGGGGGGGGAAGGTCCACCCAAGTCGCGGGCTTGGGGGGGGCCCTTTCCCTTGGGGCACGGGAGGCGGGGGGAGGCCTGCGGGGGGGGGTTTGGTTTTGCTGACCTTGGTTGCGGTTTGTCGGGGTATGCCCGGTGAAATGCTCTGGTCAGGTCAGGCGCGTTAACGTTGTGCGCCGCCACCCATTCCGGGTGGGGGAAGTGTTTCCACCTGACCAGATAGTGTAGGGTTCCTCGTTGCTTGCGGGAGTCGAGGATGTCCCTTATCTCGAAGTGGTGTTGCCCGTCGATCATGAGCGGTGCGGGCTGTGGCGTGCTTGGGTGCCATCGGGAGGTGGTTGCCGGTTTTAGGAGGCTGGTGTGGAACACCGGGTGGAGCCTCCGGAGGTTGTGTGGCAGGTCCAGGCGTATTGCTACCGGGTTCACTATTTGCGTGACTCGGAACGGCCCGATGTACTTAGGCCCCAGTTTTTTCGAGGGTTGGGTTGACTTTAGGAACTTGGTGGAGAGATAGGCCATATCCCCCGCCTGGAACGTCGGTTGTAGGCGCCGGTGCTTGTCGGCCTGCTCTTTGTAAGCAGCCTGTGCCTCCTTTAGCGCCGCCGTGATTACTGGCCATGCTTCCGCGATCTTCCGTCCCCAGTCGCTGGCGTCCACCTGGGGTTCCGGGGGTTGAGGTAGCTCCGGGATGGGGACGAAGTCGCGCCCCGAGACTACTTCGAACGGGGTTTTCCCCGTGCTCGTGTGGACGGCGTTATTGTATGCGACTTCGGCGAACGGGAGCAGGTCAGCCCAGTCGTCTTGGTGGTAGTTCGTATATGATCGTATAAATTGCTCTAAGGTGGCATTAAGAACCTCAGTGGCTCCGTCCGTCTGCGGATGCCAAGCCGTAGATAGGGCCTGTTGGGTCCCCGTCAGCTTCAGGAAGGCCCGCCAGAATTTGGAGGTGAACTGTGTGCCCCTGTCGGTCACCACACGTGCGGGACATCCGTGTAGCCTGTACACGTGGATGAGGAAGAGTTTGGCTAGTTGTTGTGAGGATGGGACCGACGTGCAGGGGATGAAGTGGGCCTGCTTTGAGAAGTAGTCCTTCACCACCCAAATGGCCGTTTTCTTCTGGCTGGGTGGGAGGTCCACTATAAAATCCATAGAGATTTCCTCCCATGGGCGGGAGGGTTCTGCCACCCGTTGCAGTAGCCCCGCGGGTTTGCCTGGTGCCCGTTTGGCCCTAGCGCACGTTGGGCAGGACGCCACGTAGGTTTTTACGTCTCGCCTGAGCGCGGGCCACCAGAATTGGCGCCGTGTTAGGTGTAGGGTCTTGAGGAACGCAAAGTGTCCCGCTTGCTTGGCGTCGTGTGACCTATGCAAGATCGCCTGGCGTTGCGAGTCCGGGACGTAGATTCTGCCTTCCCCCCATGCCAGGTCTTGCGCCATCGTTACCTTGTCGGGGTTTGCCAGGAACCAGGGGTCGGTTTTGAGGGCGGCGGCGAGGTCCTTGCGCATTCCCCCTGGTAGTTGCGGTTGGCTTCTTTCCGTCGCCGGTTGTCCCGCCGTCGGCTGCGCCATAGCGTCGAGCTGCCTCCGTGCGCCGCTTCGGGTGGTCACGGCCATCCCCAGTTGCGAGGCGGATAGGACCGTCCCAATGGTGTCTGGGGCGGGCTCTTCGTCTTGGGGCAGCCGGGAGAGGGCGTCGGCCAGGAAGTTCTTCTTGCCCGGCATGAACTTCAGTTGGAAATCAAAGCGGCTGAAGAATTGGGCCCATCGGACCTGTTTTGGGCTAAGGCGTCTAGGCGTTCGTAGGGCCTCGAGGTTCCGGTGGTCCGTCCAGACCTCGAATGGTTGGGTGGCTCCCTCGAGTAGGTGTCGCCATGTCTCTAGTGCCGATTTCACCGCGAAGGCTTCTTTCTCCCAGACGTGCCATCGCCTCTCTGTCTCGGAGAACTTCCTTGACAGGTAGGCGCATGGTTTCAGGAGCCCCGTGGAGTCTTTTTGTAGCAGGATGGCTCCCAGGGAGAAGTCTGAGGCGTCGGCTTGGACCACGAACGGCCGTTCTGGGTCCGGGTGCGCGAGGATTGGCTCCGTCGTGAACAGCGCTTTCAGCTTGTCGAATGCGGTCTGGCACGCGGGAGTCCAATTCAGCACTGTGCCTGGGTTCTTGGCGCGTCGGGTGTCCCCCACCCCTTTGGTTTTGAGGAGGTCCGTTAAGGGGAGGGCTATCTCAGCGAACCCCCGGGCGAATGACCTGTAGAAATTCGCGAATCCCAGGAAGCTCTGTAGTTGCCGTCTGTTGCGGGGCCGCTCCCAGTTTAGCACCGCTTCGACTTTTGCGGGGTCCATTTCGATGCCGTCCCCGGAGATTCGATACCCCAAATAGTCTAGGCGCTCTTTGTGAAACTCGCACTTTGTAGGCTTTGCATAGAGCTGCGCCCTTCTGAGCTTGTCGAGGACTTGCCTGACTAAGGTTACGTGTTCCTCGTGCGTTTTTGTGTAAATGAGGACGTCGTCGATGTAGACCAGGACCCCTTTAAACAGATGTTCATGCAGTACCTCATTGATGAGCTGCATGAACACCCCAGGGGCCCCCGCGAGTCCGAAGGGCAGTACCTTGTACTGGAACGCGCCTAGGGGGCAGTTAAACGCCGTCTTCCATTCGTCCCCCTCCCTGATTCGGATGCGATAGTACGCCTCGCGAAGGTCCAATTTGGAAAAGACTTTGCCCGTGGACAGGTGGGCGAGCATGTCCTTCACCAGGGGTAAGGGGTATTTGTTGGACAGGGAAGCCGCGTTTAGGCCCCGGTAGTCGGTGCAGAGCCGTAGGGTCCCGTCTTTCTTCTCCCGGAATAAGACGGGGGCTCCGACCGGTGAGCATGCTGGCTCTATGAATCCCCTGTCTAGGTTTTTATCGATGAACTCCCGGAGGGTTGCCATCTCCTTCGGGGTCATCGAATAGATCTTTGGTCTAGGTAAGGGGACGTCGGGCAGTAGGTCGATCCGGCAATCCGTCTTGCGGTGGGGGGGTAGTTGGTCGGCTTCTGCCTCTCCGAAGACCTCGGAGAAGTCGGCGTATTGTTCTGGTAGGTCTGCTGTGGTAGCGGCATTGTCTTGTGTGGTCGCCTCCGCTCGTCCTACCGTGGGGTTGCTTTTGCCAGCTGGTACTGGTGCTCGATACTCGCCGTCGCCGAATGTGAAGGTGCGGGTCGCCCAGTTGATCCGCGGGTTGTTTTTCGCGAGCCATGGCATCCCCAGGACTGCAATGGGCCGTCCGATGGGCGTGACTACGAACGATGTGCGCTCGGTGTGAGTGCCCATTTGCAGGGTGACCGGCTCGGTTTGTAGCGTGGCTGGTTTCCCTCCCGCTGTAGAGCCGTCCAGCTGGTGGAATGCCAGCGGCGTGGGGAGGGGGAAGCAGCGGAGGTCGAGTTTGGCGACTAGGTCGGGGTGGATGAGGTTTTTTGAGCACCCCGAGTCCACTAGTGCCGCGGCCGTGGTGGCTCCGTTGCCGGCAGAGAGTTGAATTGCTGCCAATATTACGGAGCTTTTGTCGTTTCGTTGAGGTGGTCCGCGTTGCTGTCCCACCGCCTGCCTCGCCACGCGTCTCAGAGCAAGCGGGGAGCATTTCCCGCCGGCTGGTCGGGGTCGGTATTGTCCTCTTCCCCCCAGTAAGCGTCCCAGCCCTCTTCCGGTGTCGCTGTGGCCACGGTCATTCGGCGGTGAGGGGGCGGCCCCGGGTTGGGTGGTTTGGGGCTAATTTTCGGGGCGGGCTTGGGCGCGCTGGTCGGCGGTCGGTTGGCGAAGCAATCCGCCGTCTTGTGCCCTAATTTGCCACACCTCCCGCAGGGCTCCCGGTTGAACTTCTTTTTTGGGTATATGGGGCCGGCCATCCCCCCGTGTGGTGCGGGTACCTTTTTCCCGACATAGTTTGTGTCTTCCGTGGTTGTCATCAGGAAGGTGCGGTGCGCGTGTTCGGCTTTCCCCGCGAGGTGGATCCACCCGTGTAACGTTTCTGGGTCGTCGCGGTAGAGGGCCCATTGGAGAACGTCGCGGTTGAGCCCCCTTTTGAAGATTTCCAGCAGGGTGGTCTCAGACCAGTCGCAGACCTTTCCCGCGAGGGCTTTGAACTCCAGGGCGTAGTCAGGGACCGTGCGTGTGCCCTGTTTAAGTCTCTGGAGTGCGCTTTTCGCCCGTACTTTAGCTAGGGGGTCTTCGAAGTAGTTTTTCATCTCTTTGATGAAAGCAGGGAAGGTGGCGAGGGCGGGGGAGCTGGACTCGTACAGTTGGACGTACCAGTCCGCCGCCCTGTCTTGGAGTTTGATCGCCACGGCGGCGATCTTGTCGGCCTCGGAGTCATAGGAGTGTCCGTGCCTCCCCATGAACTCCCTAGCGTTGGTCACGAAAAACGAGAGTTTTGAGGGGGTCCCATCGAAGAAGATGGGGAAGTCCTTTGGGGCCCGGGCGTTTTGTGCGGCCCCGCCTCTCGCTTCCCGGGGTGTGGTGTCGGCCGCCTGTGCCGTCTGCTGGCTCTCTGCTGGCCCGTGTGGGTTCGGTGCTTCGCTCGGGGTGTGGGCTTGTGCGGGGACGTCGTTGGGTGGCGCGGGGGGCATGAGCGCCTGGAGCATGGTCCGGAGTTCCGTCAGCTGAGCCCGCATGGCCGCGAGTTCAGCTCGTGCCTCCTCGTCCACAGCCCGCGCCGCCGCTGGGGCCGGTTCTGTTGGCGCGTCCTCGGGGGTGGGTTGCCGGTGGGGTTCATCGTCCCTCCGCCGCGGGTCCGCTTCCTCCTCCGTCTGATGGGTGTCTCCGTCGTCCTCCTCCGTGTCGAGCACCGTGGGGCTGTCGCTCCACGCCCGTTGCTGGGGTGCGATGTGGGGCGCGGGGTCCTCCGCTGGTTTCGGAAGTCGTGCTGCTCCCTCCCGCGGTCGGGTTGCCTCCGTCGCCATCTCCCCTTGGGGTTGGAGCTGAGGCTCGGGTCGGGTGGGGTGGGCGTCCATGGCTCCGGGAGTCCGCGGTGCCTCTGGCCTCGGTCGGTCCTCCTCTGTCTCTTGCCGCGCGGCTCGCCCTCCTTGCCCGCGTCGTTCCGGCCTCATCTTGCTGGTCTTCTCGCCGTCTACTCCTCCCGCGGCTCGTTGTCGTCCGGTGGGGCTCGGTGAGGCTGAGTTTATGACTCTCAGCTTTATGTCATGCGCTGCCTACCTCTGAATAACGTTCAGACACTGGTTTGCAAAGCAGGCTCTGGTTTATTTCAGGGTAGGTACAACGTTGGTAGAAAAAAGCTGAGAGTGACAGGAGCGCGCCGGTGCGGGGTTTAAATACCCCGCGCCGGTCAGCGCCCCCTCGCTCTCGGTCACGTCACCCCCCTTTGTCCCATGCGTTGCCCTGCCATTGGTTGAGGGTTTCCAGGATCGCCCATCCTCAGGTTTTCATTCTTCTGCTGATTGCTTTCAGCTGGGCGATCCCCGTTGTATTGCCGCTGATGGCTTAGGTGGCTCCGTGATCCGTTTAGCTATTGTTTGTTAGCCGTTAGTCGTTGTGGGTTGATGGCTACTTAACTTGTACCCCTTCACCTATTTCCTTGTCATTGTCATGAGTGCCATTGCGCTGATGACTTTAGCTCAACGGCACTCATGACATATAGGCTTGCTTGCGGATCAAGGAGTAAAACATTTTTTTCCTTAAATTTGAGCATAATTTTAATGGCTTCATCATGGCTACACCATGGAACCATGCCCATGCTGAATGTAATGGGTAACTCCCTTCTTTCAGTCCAGGTCCCTATGTTTATTCATCAATGGAGCCCCAATTTATTTCAACTCCCCCATCAATATTCATAAGTTTCTTTCAATTGCAATATGCCCAATGTGAGTCCATAGGAATGAAGAAGCAATGCTAAGAATGGAGAAGGAGGAAGAGGAGCAACAGGAACAGGAAAAAAAAAAACAGTAGAAGAAAGAGTAGCAGAAACAACAACTTCGGAGGAGTCCTTGGACATATGGCTTTGAACAGTACGTACCCATGAGGCCAAATCCCATCCCAAAGAAGATGTAACACAGGCCTAACCAATAATGGTAAGTGAGGCATTCAGGCACCAAAGGAGTTCATCCCCATCTCTTTTGAGACTGGTTGAAAGAAGATCCTTCATGTCTAAATGTGGAATGGGGAGAGGTTAATGGGAATCTCTTGGTAGCTCTCTAGAACATTATTATGGGCATCCATTGGGGACAAGAGTGTCAAGGACAAAATAAGCATGGAAATTTTATTTATCTATCTATCTATCTATCTATCTATCTATCTATCTATCTATTTATTTATTTATCAAATTTCGTCACCACCCATCTCCCCCAAAAGAGGGACTCTGGGTGGTTTACAATAAAGCTAAAAATGATCAAAATACAATAAAAACAAGATATATTACAGAAAGTATAAATATAAGTATTAAAGTATAAAATAGCATCCAAGATGACAATTAAAAGTTCTGATTCAGATTCATAAATACATATGAACCATTTTAAGGTGCTAGCCACCCCCAGGATTGACTACCCCTTTTCCCGCTATGGAAAGCACATTCCTGGGCTTCAAATTCTTCAAATATTAAGAGATCAATTTTTCTACTTCTGCCTCCTGATGGTTGATTTGGGATTCTGGTAAAAAATAATCAAGCAGATCACACAGGCCTGCTGTTTGCTTACCCAGTCCTAGACTGCTTTGCAAAGCAAGTCTCTTGAAGTTTCTAGGCCTTGAATCATGTTGAGGCTCAGTGCCCCATCTGCAGCAAAGATTTCCCTGCTGGGATGTACTATAGATTTGAAACGGAAGCCTTGTCTAAACTACAGAGCCGCATGTGACAGGGCAGCTGGTATGCAGGTTTGCGTTTGCTTGCTTGTTTGGATTGAGGGCTGCTCCCCAAATTTAATTAGATTAAGTTTAATTAAGCAGACTAAATGCCAGGAATAGGAGGATTTCCTATGCCTTTAATGATTTTCTTCTTCTTCTACATTCAAAATGACATCTTTGATTCAAAATAACAATCCAGAGGCAGTTTCTGAAGACTCTTTGCAGTCCATCCCCTAGACTGGGATGAGTAAGGCTAGGGATATACAGACCAGTTCAAATCTAGTCCATGTCAGTATGGTATGCATTCAGACACTAGGCCATTCCATCCAATTTCCTATGAACTGTGATGGTTTCTGACATGCATCTTTCCTCAGCATGTAACAACCCCTTATATTTATTTTAATGTGTGCATTATTTTGAGACAGAACTAACACATTCTAAAACTGCATTCCTATTTATGTCATGACAAATGCCCTTTTGATAGAGCATGTATTTCTTCTGAAAACAAATCCATGGCAGATTTCTTTGACAACTTCAGGAAAGAGTCAGAGCTTTATTATTTTGGTTCACAAGATGACTAAATAAGGAGCAATAGTAATCTGTTCTGCAGCACATACCTGTGCCAAATGTCACATTGATATGTTGAAGGGAGGAGACTGCTTAAAAAAAATAAAATAATAAAAGGAATGGTAACATCCCTTCCTCAGTATGGTAGAGCTCATTTTTGTAGGTTGCCTTTTCTTGTCCATAAAATAAATCAGTTATTAGGCCATAGCAACTAGGTCATGTACTTCACTATACATTATTGTGTAATTAGTTTGGAAGAGAGACTGAGCGACAAGGTAGAACAAACAATAATATTAAACATGTCAGCATCTGATAATCTTGCTATTGGGAATCAAAGGTGGCCAGACCAACAGGGTTCTCCCATATGAGGGCACTCATATCCAAACTTCCACTCCCTCTACTCTCCATCATGGTCATTTTACAATTTGCAAAGAAAGGATAGCTTATCATCATCTTTATTATGGCTGTACCAGTGGCATAACTTCTTCCAGCCCCAAATGCCCCACAGATACAGACTTGATTGAAGCTTGGAACCTACCCACTCTTTGAATCAGAATGGAACCCACCCACTCTGCCCCAAGGAATGAAAATCTGAGCCAAATTATTGGATCTAGCTTATGACATGGGGAAGATGGAATGTGGTGCATATCAAATGTAAAAATAAACAACTGTGGGTCAATTCCAAACATTTAGTTTTTCCCCAAGACACACATGACACTTACTATAGGGAAGGAGATAATTATGCAGCTGTTCCATGTGAATTTGGGTTCCTCTGTCTAATGCAGTGAGCAACATGGCACTCTATTTTATTCTGACTTCTGATGAAGCCTTTCAGAATTAACAAACATGAAGAGCATGCAAAATACCATTTAAGTACTTGCTCTATTGGCCATTGAAAGATGGTTTTTCCTCCATGGAATCTGAAAAAATGTAACCAATTTTCTAAAATGCAATCAATGCCTACTTGACTTTTCAGAAAGATGGGTTTGAAATTATTGGAGAACATAACTCACTAATGTCAAGTACACTTGAGTTTCATATTAGATAACCATTCTGTTCGAATAGAACTGACAATAATTATGGAAGTATAGTTTGAGTTTAATTCCATGCTGAACATTAATGATTTCCACACTTTAATGACCAGTTTCTGTGTTCTGAGTCTCTTCCTTCCCTTTCTGTCTCTCTCTCAGATGTTTTCAGTCTCTTCATTGTCAGACTTCATTGTCATTTCAAGAACTTTCAGCTGGAGCCTGAAATCTCTCCACCAGCTGAGTTCCATGGACGTGAAGTTCCACATGTAAATGCAGATAATTGAGGTGAGCCCATTCTTGTTTGGGAGGTGAGGGGAAACATAATGCTTATAAGTGGACAAGAAGTTGTGGCTCAGGGGATAGAGTTCACTGTAGGTCCAGGAGTGTTCAATGAGTCCAAGTGTTTCAATCTTTCTGGAGGAGGATCACACTGACTTTTAGGTACCAAGCACAAATGGATACCCTCCCTCCCTCCCTTTTTCCTGATCCTTTGGAAAGCATTTGTGTTTAAGGCTAAGGATGGAAGAGGAATGTGTTCATCCCACATTGAAATAATACACAAACTGGGAGCACTGGGGAAGAATCCCAAGTTGTCTTTTGATTGGTATTTAGATTTGGGGTATATATAGGAAGCAGACAAAGGGCATATCCACGGTGCATCTTTAAGATGCTCCTGTCCTGTGCTCATGCCAGCTTGACTATAAACTGGTTTAAGACAATCTTATCTGAATAGAGATCCTTTGGCAACAGCTTCTAAGGTATTCAGTCCAAAGAGCAGACAATCAGTCCTCTCATTAGACAATTCCCCTGCTGTGTCTTCCCACCTCTCTGTTCCAGGAATGAGTGGCCAGTCATTTAATTAACAGGGAGGGTGATACAGTAAGTGGGATTTAAGCCATCCACATGGGAGAGGCCAGGCAGGACTTTATGTTATTGTTGTGGGAGAATAATCTTTTAAATCATATGAATCCTATTTCACATATACACCAGGAGCATCCAGAGGGGGACTAAAAAAAAAGTCAAGATGGCACCTGCAACCACGTAATCTAAGCTCCACCTCTTTTTTACATGCATCGCAATGGAGCTTTAGAGTTGGAGGTGGTGGTGGGATGTCTATCCCCACTTTCTCTTTTTCTTATAAAGTATGTTTGCTTGCATTTGCAGAGGGCTTCTGCTTCCTTCCAGAAATTTCTATCGATACTACTTTTTGAAAGTATTTAGAAATGTGAATCATGGATTTGCTCTAAACTGAAGAAGTATTTTGCATTTTTTCGTATATCCCTGTATCTCCTTTTATTTAAATATTATCCAAGACCAATCACAAAAAGAAACACAACAGGTACAGTAAACACAAAGATAAACTTATGACAAAATCCTGAAACAATTAATAATGAGGGGGCAGCACCTGGTGATTTCTGAAAGCTATTTTTTTTGGCAGGAATTCTGCAACCTTTTTGGAGGTTTCTGATGATTAAGCAGATTAAAAAATAAGTAATTATTTCATAATCACAGGCAAAATTAAGATTACTGAGAATTGGGGCAATAAGCTTGGATTGCCACTGGGTATATTACAGACAAAATAATAATAATAATAATAATAATAATAATAACAACAACAACAACAACAATAACAATAATAATAATTTTCTCTAATATATAATTATGGAAATGCATGGCAGGACTCAGTTATTGGTGGTCTTTGAAATCACATGGTGGGAACCCCCATCCCAGTGTGTAACTGCTATTTTTAAGTTGGAATCCAATAAACACCATTGCCTCTATAATAGGGCCAGAACAATATCCCAATTTCCCAACAGAGTTGACTTAAAATGATACAATATTAGTAAACTCAGTTATACAACCTCACTGCTTTTGCACTCACCTCTCTTTGTAGTGAAATATCCAGAAATCTCAAAAGAGTGAAATGAGCCATTGAAAATGAATTACCACAAATCTGGAAGGAAAGGGTAAGTACAAGAAGCATATATGATTGATTCCATAAAGAGGGTAAGTGCTCAAATGTTCTCTGCATTTCAAGCCCTGACGTGTGATGAATAATGTCTGTCACAGGGCTGCTTATTTGATGCTGAGTTATCAGGACACCGAAGACATCTAGCAGCTAATGTTTGACAGTGACCTATACCAGCTGTGCTGAAAAGGGTTCCACCCCCCTGCCCTCCTAATGTTAAAATCAGCCCTTAGCAGACTGCTTTTCTTATTATATCTTGCTACCACTATTCAGTGAAAGAAGCAGAGGGGTTTTAACAAGACTGGAACTCATGGGCCAAGTTAGGGCCCCAAAGCCCAGTTGGCTCTTAAATGATCAGCAGAGGAGAAAACAGCACTGATCAAAGCAGTGCTGGGGAGTTGCCCCAGGCAGATGTGGTATCTTTATATCCTCTTTGAATAGCCATTGAACAGCCTTGAGTTTTGGTCTGTTACCATCCTGTTGACCAGTTTAGCTCTTGGATCCCCAGTGAGCCAAAGATGCCTCCCTGGGTACCCAGCTGCCCTCCACTCAACTGGCCATATGTATTGCAGCAACTCTTTTGTAAACAGGAAAACCCCCTCTAGCAGCTGTTTGCTCCCAACACCCTCAATGTGCTTTCAAAATGTCAAATTCATCCACCTACTCCCCCAAAGCTGGAGGGCTGCTGGCTTGATAAAATCCCCCTATATTTAGTTTATTAGTTACTATCTCCTTCTGGTACAGGATCTTCACCTGAGAATGATGTCCAGATGCCTGGTTCTGAAAGAATTCTATTGTAAGACAGATACGTGAAGGAAGAAAAGAAAAAGGCATCATGTTTTATGCAGAAATTCAATTGTAAAATTTTAATAGGAAATCACTAAATAGTTGATTAACGAGGACAGCCTTCTGGTGCTTGTTAATTAGTTCAGCATAGACACTGAGTATTGATCATTAGGACCAGGGACAATAGGGTGAGAGCTTTATTTGCATGTTTTCTTTACCTCCAAACTTTAATTTCAAGGTTATCAGAGTTTCACTGTTGCGGGTTTTCATTTTTCTTTTTGTTCTATGTGGTTCCTATTGTGAAGTAAAAAAAAAAATCCTTTTGTAGAGGATCAAAGTTGTTGTCAGGTCTCAGATGGGATTTGATTTAAGTGACCAGCTTGAAATATTCTTTTGGTATCAGTTGAATAAAATAGTGGAAATATACAATGAGGAAAATATTTGAGATAAATAACCACAATCTAAGTTAACAAAGCTGGATGATGATCCAACTGTAGGATGCTACAAAGATAAAGCAGCATTTGAACAAAATGGTAAATAGAAGGAAGACAATCTCTTATGTTGTGATGTATTTCCTATAATCAGTGTCCAAAATGACAAGATGAAATCCATGAAACACCACTCCAGATGAAATTAGGGAATGTCCAGGACAAGATTATTATTTTTTTTTACATACTGTATATGATTGAAGTCTGTCAATCAACATTGAACTGACTGTCTATAAATAATTACCCACTTACAAACACATGCATTTTGCTGAAAGGCTTGAATTAGGCATGGGTAGGATCAAAAACATCACTAATCTAACCTCAGAAGAGCTACAAAGTATTACTAGAGGCTGTTTAAATATCAAGCATTTATCCAGTCTCTAAGAATAAAGCCCAACATAGTGGCACCTAGCTAAATAAGAGGTGGTAGGTAAGTTTTTGTATAATGAGGATCCAGAGGGGGATGGCTAGTCATTAGATCATTAGTGTGGTGAGGCCACAGTTGGGCCTCAGATTGGGGGGGGGGGGATTTGGGGATATAACAGGGTTTCAAGGATTAAATGAGTCTTAAGACTCCCGTTATGTCTTCTAAACTGCCACAAAATGAGAAGAAATTGCCTAATTTTGCAGATACTTAGAGTTTTTAAGGGTGCCCACCTCTTCAATTTAAAGCACCTTTTTTGGCACTTAAGCCCAACCATGTAACATTAATGTAAAACAAACAAACAAACAAACAAAAAAACAGATTAGAAATATTAACACAACCCACCATCGGGAGGTTCTGGGGATACATTAAAGAGTGCTCAGGGTGACATACAACCTATTCATCATGGGTTGCACATACTGCTTCAAGTTGTGGTAGAGGAGCAATCCTTATACTCCCTGAGTTTATGCCAGGAGTTGCTGGTCTCCTCACTCAGTTTGGCAGCAGGAATCAATCTGAGTGAGAAGAAAACTGGTTCCCCTTGGTATCAGGCAAGCTGGAGGAGCTGTGTTCAGATTGTATAGGGACTCAGTGGAAGTCCACATATCTGCTTGGGGAATCAGAGAACAGGCTGTAGTGAGTACAGGCACTTCCTTGACAAACCTTCATCTCAAACTATGAATGTAAATTCTAGGCATTATGGAGGCTTTTCCTGTAGTAGACACAATAATAAATGCAATGAAAACACAGAAGGAGGTTCTGATGTGTTCTTGCAACATCCCTTCTAAAAATACTGTGACTAGAAGTAAAAATGTGGGTCTGATACCCACAATATAGTTCAAAAATCCATCCCTTGTTCTCTTCTCCATCTGTGCTTGCAGGATGTTGAATATTTGAGAAGATGTTTGTGTGTGTGTGTGTGTGATCATCATCATCATCAGTTACATTTATATGTTGCCTTTCATTGAGATATGCCTTTCATTAACACAGAGCTCCCTTCTCCTATTTTTCCCTGCAGCAATGACCCTGTGAAATGGGTTGGGCTGAGAGAGGATGATTGGTCCATAGTCACCAGGGAACTTGAAGGACTGAAGGTATATTTGAACTTGGGTCTCCCTGCTGTTAGTCCAACACCTTCACCACTACGTGTCATGGGGGGTTTGGGCTCAGAGTCAGAGTCAGACGACGAGGATGGGTGGCCAGCCTCTGACGTAGAGTCGGAGGTTGAGCAGACAGCTCTGGATAAATGGCCGCCTGAGCAGTCCGAGGAGGTGGGGCTGGTCAGCAAGCAGCAGGCACAGGCACTGCTGATTGGTGAGAATGAAGACCCAGAGCTGCTGCCCGCCCCCCTGCCACTCAAGAAAGGAGAGCGGAAAGGAGGGAGAACTGCGGAAGTCAGCAAGACTCTGTGTGAGAAAGTAGCCCCGCCTCCTACATAAGCTCCACCTGGGTCTGCCTCTATAAAAAGGGAGCTGCAAGCCCAGATCAATGGTTGGAGACAACTGTCTGCTTACCAGACTCCATGTGCCTGGACTCCTGATTGTAAAACTTGTGACCTGTCCCTTGACTCTTGGACTCACTTGACTAATCTTGTTTTGAACATTAAACTCCCTTAAGGCAAGCTTGTGGGACTTTGGGGGCTTGTTTCTGTAGAGTGTGTGCGTTTACGCTCTCACTTCTTTGCCACCTATCCATTACCACACCAGTTTACCTCACCAGTTTCTCAGTAAAGTTGCCTCCCTGGTGTATTGAGTGTGATTGGGCTGGGACAGGACAACATGAAACTAATTATCTCTATAGTGTATGCAGATATATGAATGAAATGTGTACACACACACAATCTCACCTGGAAACTTTAGGAGGCTGAGATTCAGCGCAATTCAAATTTTGTCCAAATTTGAATGTTCATAAAGATATACTAGACATTAGTAGGAAAAAAAAAAGGGAGATAATGGAAAAAAGTGAATAAAGCATTGGAGAGGTATAAAATGAGGTGATTTTATTCTGTTAGCTTGACGTGATATGCTCAGTCACATAAAGCTGAACCATCACAGTATCCTCAAGAACCAGTGAGACTAAAGAAAAGCATAACCTCCTCAACAGAGCTGGTAATAAATATGAAGTTAATTCTGAGACATGTTGACTGAATAGAAGTCCTTCTGAAACTGATTGGTTTAGTCAGTTACTTTAATTTAAACCTTTTTATGCCATCCTACCATTCAAATTTCCAAGTGGATTACAGTAACTAATTAACACACAGTTAAAATGCATGAAGGCAGTGCCATAAACAATCAGAGCAGGAACAGAATTACACTAGAATTTGAAAGCCTGGAGACTATTGAACCCTTAGAGAAGGTTCTACAACAGAGGCCCTACAGTCAACATGGCCATCACCCACTTCTCATCAGATAAAGGCCTGAGAAGAAGATTTTTAGTTTATGGATAGGCTCATAATGGGAGAAATCATTTAGACTCCAAAGGAAAGAACTGGCACTTCGCACTGTACTTGAAAACAGAGCAGAAGCCAGAGAGACCTTAAAAACATTCAAGTTATGCTATTACTTTGTTGTTAAATTTCTAATCTGCCCATTAATTGAAATTTTCTCTGTGCCTTCAATAAACAGTAGCAAGCGTAGAAAGTATTGATAAGCAACACTGGAAGAAGAATAGCCACTTTCCAACATATATTGCAGAAAGTAGTCTAGCAGGTATGTCCTGAACTAGGTAAAAATTCTTGACACCCTTCAAAATACAACATATTTCAGGGGTCTAACTTGGTGGTTATGAAAATATGGCCACCAATCTTCATAATAAAGATTTGATTGAGTGAGTGACTGATGATTGATTGATGGGAAACATTCCTTTTTTCAGAAAAGGATGCACTTAATAGATTATAGGTATACAATAGATGATCTATATAACAGAGAGATAGACAGATCAAAGAAATGTGTTCCATGCTATTTGGTCAGCTAGCCACTTAATTGGATAAATGAGAATGTCATAAAGTGAAGCAAATAATATACCAGAAATTCCTGATGAACAAGTTGAAAATCATCATGAACAAATGGAGTTTCCTGTAAACCAGCTATTGATTATATACTGATGACATTTAGGTGCTGTTGAGTGAGATGACCTCATTCACTGGCACTATGAGAATATGAAAAGAAGTGGGGTGTACTTGTGTGTGTGTGAATTCTGCAGGATTCATGGGCTTGGCATTATGAAATGGAGCAGAGGACCTCCAGCAGCACTTTCTGGAAGCGATCCTCTATATAGGTTTCAAACTGTACCTGTCCAAGCCTACCATTCTTAATTCTGAGAGCCCATCAACTATTGATCAATTTGATCAATGCTGACATGACATTTATGAACATGATCAATGGTATCACACTACTGAGCAACTTGATCAATGGTAACAAAAATTGCTGAGAGATTTTGGTCAGTCTGTCTTTCTCCTATTCTCCATCCTCAATCAAGATAAAACCACATCTGAAATAAAACCAAGCTAAAATCAAACTGAAATGGATTCAGCAAGTTTTTATTATTATTATTTGTTGCAATTAAAGACTGATAAAATAGTATATTTGAAAAAGAAAGAGATTGATACACATTTTCATTCCATTACAGTACAAGTTTTCTTATGAGTGTACCAGTTCTAAAGGAACTTGTCCAAAATCTTTTCTATACAAAACAAACAAACAAACAAAAAACCAACCAATTTTCTCTTCTCATCATAAAACTCAGAAAGACTCACCTTGTTTTCAAGTTACAGGATAACTTCTTGAGAAACTAAAACTTCCCACTGATAATCAGTTCTAAAATTGCTTCAGAAATGTCTTTGGGGATGGGGGAAAATGTGAACTGCACCTAAAGTGTTGCTTTGAAGTGTTTTCCCTACTCACTTTCTATTAGCCTCTGGGTAGAGTAAGAAATGAAAGAAGGGGCTGATGAGCAGTTGAAATTACACTGCTTTCAAGTTCTTGCTTCCTACTTATCATTCGGCGGTTCCAGAGCTCCTGTGACAAGATTTGAATGAAAACACATACACACCTCCACACACACACACACACACACACACATACACATACATACACATGCACACATACACATCTATAGTATTGTACTATATTTAGTATACAAAAAGCTATAATCTTAAAAATTCTCATGGTTATTTCAGAATTAGGTTATCAGAAATTCTTGCTAGCCAGAGGAAGTAGGAGAAGTCAGATGTATATTATTTGCAATAATATTTGCAATAAGCTTCTATTGGTCCTACACAATGCATGGCTAACTGAGCCCAGCTTTCTGCATCAACAGGTTTAAACAGGTATATGATCCAGAATAACTAACTTTATGTCCATTCCCTGCCAGTTTTGCTCGCATTTAAGAAAGTGTGTCAAATATCTGCATCAGTATTCCATATCTATCTATATCTATCATCTATCATCTCAATCTATCATTTATCTGTCTGTCTGTCTGTCTGTCATCTAATCCCTATCATCTATCTTCCATTTTCCTAGCATGTGCTTCAGTTGAGGAGTGCATTTCAAAATTCAGGAAAATGCAAAATCAGAAGGATTTGTGTTCTGAAATACAGATTAATCCAGCAAGTTTAGTTTGCTTAAAAATGTGCATGAAACAAGTCTTCTATTTTGACTTGTATGGAGCAAAATCTACCAGCCTGAGCCTGCTAAAATGTCAGATGGTAGACAGAGATAGTCAGGCCTCTAGGATGCTGTCTTCAGTTTGGTAGACCATGTTGTACAGGTGTACAGTAAGCTTGTTTAGGTACCCAGTATCCATCTATATATACCCTGACAGACCATCTTACACTCACATGTATATACACATACATACAAGTGTTCTCTCTTATACACCCACACATAGAAAATAAGAGATTGCAAAAATCTGGGCTTGGCAAAAATCTAGGGTATGGATAAACCTTTTAATGCTTATACTGAAGTAGGCTCCATTGAGTTTTTGATGACTGTTACTTCCCAGGGTGCTCCTGCTGTGCTAGGTATAGTTTGTTTAATTTTACTTACTTTGTGTAAGCTGAGGAGAAACATGGGCATAAAGAGAGCTCTCAAACCTTTGGAGATGGGCCCTCCCAATGGTGAGAGGATTCTGAGCCCTCTGTCAAACTATGGCAATTGAGGGTAGATGGAACAAAAGGAGAAGGAAGGTCACACAATATTTCTTCCTCACTCACAGCATTGAGCCTTAGCCTAGGAGGCTCTTCCCACCTAATCACTGCAAAGCGTATCTTCCCCAGCTGGGGGCAGGGGGTGGGAGAGAAAGAGGAGGCTGATGGCACCTCTACTGCTGCTGACTGAGACAGTGGCTGACATGGGAGGGCAGTGAAGGAGGTGGTGGTGTAGCAGCAGCAGTGGTGGAGGTTCTTTGGTCCCTCTTTCTGCATATTCCTACAACTTCTGTTGGAGCCCCAAGCTTGTTGAAGTGTTTGGCCAGTGGAGTTTTGTCAACAACCTGCCTTTGTTCTGTGCCAGGTGTGTACATAACTGCAGTGGAGATGTTCCACCAGATGAGAACCCAGACTTTCTAGAATTCTCATTTTCAGGAAGAGCCTTCAAAGATAGAGGCTCACTGCTGCAGACACTGTCCCTCTACATGTGGAAGACAATAAGAGAAAGGGAATGCTGGCATGCTCAGAAACAACAGCAAGGCTTTTTACCCTTTCCTCTGCCTGCTTACATAAAATCATAAAATCATTGGGTCAAAAAGAATCTTGGGGGATCTTCTAGCCCAACCTCCTGCCCAGCGCAGAAATCCGCATATCATCTTGGGCAAATGGGCTGTCCAAACTTTTCTTGAAAACCTCCAGTGATGATGGAGTTCCCATAACTTCAGGAGACAGATTCTTTCACTGCTTAATAACATTCACAGTCAGGAAATTCTTCCTTATTTTAAGTTTGGATCTCCCTCAGTAAAGCTTCCACTCAGTGGTTCTTGTCTTACCCTTAGGTACTATGGAGAATAAATCCACACTCTGTGCCCTGTGATATCCCTTCATGTTTTGGAAGACTGCTATTGTGTTTTCCCTTAGCCTACTTTTCTTCAGGCTAAACATACCAAGTTCCTTCAACTGCTCTTTGTAGGATTTAGCCACCAAGCTCCTTATCATCCTTGCTGTTCTTCTTTGTATTCTTTCCAGTTCCTTAGCATCCTTCTTGTATTGTGACCACTAGAACTGGACACAGTATTCCAGGTGTGGTCTGACCAGTGCAATGTAGAGTGGACTATCACTTCAACTATCACTTCCTATGATCTTGATACTATATCTCTGTTGATGCAGCCCAAGCGTGCATTGGCTTTTTTGGCAACTGTGGCACACTGCTTGCTCAAGCTTAATCTGTGCTTAAATTCATGTTTTATCTACTAAGAAACCCATAAATTGCACCTCTTGCCCATTTGCTTGCTTTCAACAGCCACTTCCTCCATTACTAAATTCTTAGTGAATGCAATATTCTTCCATCCCCACAATTCACTTTTTTCTTTTTTTTTCGGGAATAAACCCTTATACTCCTTCCAGATAAATAGGGTCATTTAAAGAAAATCATGCACAAATGCATTTTCCTACAGAACGTTGTGCATGCAAATTGCATAACTTGGAAGTCAGCATGAAAACACATGCAAATATTCATGGAAATTAATCAAAACAATACTTCATATGTAATATGACTCCATTTATATACTATTTGCATAATGCCACACACAGCAATAAGAAAAATGTTTTGACATCTGTTTATCCCACCTTATCATTTTTTATCATATTATTCCATTTTAGTTTGATAGAATTAGCCCAAACATTTAAAAAAAAAAAAGAAAAAGGCTAGACTACTTCAAAATATTTAAAAACAAATAATCAGTTAAAATGCATTCTTCCTTTAGCAAACTATTGGTCTTTTTTCTGTTTCTTTAATTTAAATGGATTGCTCTAAATTGTAAACATGGTTCCCAAGTTCAAATTATTAAGGCAAAAGCAGGGCCGTGTCACCTAGTTTGTGGATGTTGAAGAGTGGAGAATATGATACCCCCAAATCAATAAGGGTCAATACTGTTTCTGTTTAGTTTGGCTTGTTTCTTTTAAATTTTAGAAGGGGCATTCTTTAAAAATAAGAATGTCCTTTAAATTCTGGGACATCTTGTAATTCAGCAAGAGACATCTGCACTGAATAAATTTGCACCACTAGAAAAGTATCTATTTCTATATGCAGAAGCCCAGATTGTGATGAAGGTGGCATTTCCATGCCATATTAAATAATGCCTTCCAGTATTATCCAGAAGGTATCTGGCAGTAGTTTAGCAGCTGGCAGCCCTGGAGAACCAGTCTCTGCTGAATTACCATAGGATGGAGGTCTGCATTGGCAGATCAAATTAAAAAGCCAGCACAGCTGACCTGATGTTGCCTAGCTTCCCACCTGCTGACTTCATTTTCCCAAGTAGCCTATTCAATAATATGTTTAGAATGCAGATGGACACAAATTATTATTTTTTTTTCCTAATTTCTGAAGTCCACTGCACTGGGATGTTTTGTTTTTTTTTCCCCCACCAACCTCACAAATAGGAATTTTAAAAAATATTTGCACAGGACTATGCCATCTACACCCTTTAGGAAGTGATCATTTCAGCTATTGCAGACTGAAGCTCAGGCCTATATGACACCCATAGCAGCATGTCATGCAAATATACTCCAAGTATTCATACTAATTAGGGCTACTTATACTGTTGTAATGAATGCCACTCCTTGAAAGTGCAACTGGTTCTATGGATTTTTTTTTCTTCTAACTTTTTGTACTTGTTAATTTTTTAAGAACTTTCTATGGTAGGAGTACAATATATGAGCTGCAGAAATCCAGGTGAGCACTTGATGGCAGTAGAGAGTTAGATCTTTGTGTATCACTTTTCTACCATCTAGTGGTCACTGTCCTGATTTCTCCAGCCCAAGATAGGCTCATTCTATCAACTTGATGACCAAGGGCATTTACACTATACTGCTTTAGTTTAGGAAGTTATTGTTATTTATTTAAAAAAAAATCCATCAATCTAAAACAATGTAATACAAATGCAGTTATTTACAACAATTTAGTTATAGCCTTTGAAGATTTATCTGCCAAATCTTTTCTTGTATCATTGTAACAATGTATACTTTATTGACATTCAAAAGGCAATATGTTGAAGAGCAGAGTATAAATACATCATTTTAATGACATAATGGGGGGAGGAGGAGGAGGAGGAGGAGGAGGAAGGTCACTTCATCCATCTGCACTTACCAACAATCTTCTTCACATGTTCTTCTGAAGACTGAGGCAGATACATGCTTGTCCAGATTTTCACATCCTCATGCACCCTACACATGTCCATGCAGTTTTCTAGTAGAGATCAGTACAAGGTAGCTCTATGTGCATTCATTTGAACACAAGTAGAACTCATCTTAGGAATGCAGTCCCTTGTGAAAAATTGGGTGCCATTGTAAGGATAGCTCCTCTCCTGCTCAAATCAGTATGCATATGTTCAACATGACAAATCAGGGGATATGTGTTTGGCAGGGACTCAGCATGCAGGGGACCTTAGTGTGGAGACAATATAGGAGCCCCACCTCCTACTTCCAGCTCTCACTTGTTCAAACTAATACTTGTAAAGGGTGTGTATCACAAAGTCTATGAATGGCATTGCTGGGATCATGTTTTGTTTAAAAAGAAGAAGAACCTTCCATACATTTTAGGTGGCACTGAGTGGAAGATGAAAATTCTGGACAAGAAAAGCACAGGAGTAAGATTTGGGATGGTGACGAAGATGTGACTGCTGCTGCTCTCTAAGTAACATAAATTCCTAATATTAAGAAGCAATGGAGTGTCCAGAATAAATTGCCTGTATATAGTTAGTCATTGGACAATTGGATGCTCCACAGGATACAGAATTAAAGAACATGAAATAAATATTAAGCTAAAAAACAGAATGGTCACCTTTGGCATCCTGGCATGATGTTACAAATATTGCTGCAGAATTATTAGACAGGCACAAGAAATTCATCAACGTCAAAATAATTTAAATAGGGAGAAGGAAGGCTAAAGCATCATCCACATGGCAGCTAGCAACTGCATGTGGGCATTTCACTCCACTGAACACAGGCAATATGTAAGACCATAATATTTATTGCCAAATTCTGTTTCAAATCTTCCCTAAAGAAGCTAGTGGCGTGGCTGCTGAAATGTGATACACACTCACTATCTGGGAGTAGTTTCTGAGGAGCAGGAGCAGGAGCTCTTTTTTAACATTATGCTACAATCAATCATCTGGCTTTTCATATTCACACATGCTATCAAATGTGCTTTTATTTTTGCCAGTGCTTTAAAATTAATACCTCTTCAATATAAGGAGAAAACAAGCAATATATTTGAGAAAGATAGGACATAGATCAGTACTATCTTTATAGTCTGAGGCCCTGATGGATAGTAAATGGATTAGGGGGCCCATCAGGCTTTTCCTTCTCTGCTTTACTATGCTCATATTGTAAGACTTGTACTACTTCTATCAATCTTTCCCCGCCCCATTCAGTTCTGAATCCACAGAATAAGAATGAAAGAACCTATCTCTGTCCTCCTGAAAAATACAACTCACCTTACTGATTCTTTTAAATATTTTCTTGCAGTTCCTCCATGTTGTTTCATTTGAAGTTCTTGAAAATCATGTGAGAAAGGGTAGCATATTAGCTAAAAAAGCTGAACAGAAAATCCCATTCTTGGTCCTTCAGTGATTGCAGAAGGGAATCTTAAACCATTGGCTTTTACTCTGTGTGGCAATAACATGCTATATCCAAAAGCCTATTTAAAAAGTGCAACAATTTTGTTTTCTTTTTATTGATTAAGTAAAACAAACTTCTTTGTCCGGCTCTCATGGTAAACATGGTGGGTCACAAAGTTCTAAAGAGGAATCTCATTGATAAATATGCTCACTGGATCCAGAGAGCTCAAATGCTTTGATTTAATAAAATGGAGTTGTTGTTCTGCTGGGCTTTTCAACTTTTTGCTTGTTTTTCCGTCTTGGGCTTTTGCTTTTGATAGGATGGTCTGTGCATCCCAGCATGCAGAGATTTAGGCATCTCTAAATTATGGCCAGATTAATCAACATGGGAAATCTTTAAGGATCAAACTGTGCAGCTCTGAGCAGGAAAGCACGGTTCTCCAAGTGTAGTTGGACCACCACCATCCTGAGATTCCTCACTATTGTCCATGCTGGCTGAGGCTGATGGCACCCGGAGTGTCACATGCTCTTCGTTCTTGCTAGATATTAATACTCAGCTGTATGGTTCTCTTAATAGGATTTGGGTTGTTTCCATTGCCTGAAAGGCTTGTAGGAAGCCACAAAACAGAATAGATTTTTTCAGGTGGGAAAGGAAAGTTTATTTCTCTTCCTGTGTACAGTTTTCTCCTGTGAAAATCATCTTCTACAAATGGCTTTTGCCTCGAGGGAAAAATCTTGGAATAGCCTTTCATGAAACTGAATTGTCACCTCTACTTTGACCCCAAGCCTCTGTACAAGGTTTCCCAGCTGTTCTTTCTTTCTTACCATTTTAAAAAGCCAACCGTACTTTTGGATGGTGAATGCAGCCTTCTGATTCTCTCTTTTTCATAAGGGAAACTTTCTGTTATTCAGATAAATTTACCTTAGAGGGCATGAAATTCTCTAAAGGAGAAGATGGAATTTTAAAGCCCTTGACTATATGTTTTCTATTAATTTATTCATTGCTTTGCTAACCCCAAATTCTGCAGAGAGTATGACACATATCCACATAATATTGCTGAGTGCTCAGTTTTCTTTAGAGTCTTCTGATTTATCTGACAGATAAAAGGGGGAAAACATGTGCAGGCAGAGAACTCTCATTTGCCTACATGTACCCAGATACTAAAATGTTCAGGTTATTCCAGTTAACACCAACATTAACTTATGTTCATAAGGTTTCTTGCTGATAACAGCTTCTCTAGAGACTTCAGTTAACAGAATTAAATGAATACACACAGGCACACACACACATCCTTAGACATCCTACGTTTGCAACTTATGTTGTCCAGATCTGAATATAATTGAGAAATAATATTGAACTGTAGCTGTTAGCTGTATACTACAGAATTCACCCATATACCATTGGACAGATGGTGTGGGTGAAGTTTATGCATGTCTTTTCCATATCTCTCTTATTTAGGGTCAACGCATGCCCTGACAAGGAAGGAAACCTGTACAGTACACTATTATCCAAGGCACTCTGAATAGTGGTGGGAGAAACTGGTTTTCACAAGAGTAGAGCCATTGGGTCTCTCAGGTCATGCTCGGAGGTGATTGGGGCATCTGCAGGGGTGATTGGTGATGTCAAAATGGCAGGCATACCTGGCAGTTGAAACCCCACCCTTTTAAGATGTGTGTGATGCATGCAACTCATGTTTAAAAGAGAATGGGGCTTCAATTGTTGAGTCACACCCAATATTTTGATGTCATTGGCCACCCCGACAGATGCCCCTGGAGGTGGCTGAAATGGCTTATGATGAAAGAACATAGGAAGCTATACTAAGCCAGATCATGGCTCTATGTAGCCTTGTGTTGTTGATACAGACTGGTAGCCCTATTGGGGGTTTCAAGCAGGAGGTTTTCTAATCCAACCTGGAGATTCCAAGGATCAAAGCTGGGACTCTCTGCAAAACATGTCCCTTGCCATTTACTAACAGTGAGGAACATTTCTGGCATAGCCATGGACCCATTAATAACCTCTTCTAAAGGAGACTAAGTTGCTCACGTGTATGAGCCAGTGACATCTTATGGCCCCCTAGCAAAAAATACAGCTGTCAAATCAGTCCAAGAGTGGGGAATTACCAGAAGTCAGGATTAGAATTATAAAATACTTTCTAATTGTTTGATTCTAGTATTCTTTCATTTTTCAGAGGCTTGTTTGTCTGAAAAAAAACATAATTCAAACATCCTGATCGAAGCGAATATTTGTAGCTCATGGTTGAACTGTGGAGGCCTTGGTGCTCTCTGAGCCTTGTTGTTTTCTTGCAGACATTTCATTGCCAGACTAGGCAACATCTTCAGTGTGAAGAGGGAGTGGGTCTTGCTCTCTGTTTATATCCTGTGGTTTGTCCAGCTTGTGTTGGTGGAGGTGTTGTTCTTTTCTTGGGAGTTCCTTGATTGGGCTGTTGTTTGCTGTTTGGTTGATTGACTGAGCTAATAGTTCCCTGACTAAGGTGTATTGTGCTGTTTGATTGTTGTGCAGTTCTGCGCAACACACCTGACCTAGCTAAATACACCAAAATAGAAATACCCAGGATAATGGACCTCATTGAACTCTGCCTTGCGACCTACTTTCAGTTTGATGGAGAAATACACCAACAGATCAAAGGAACACCCATGGGATTACCTATTTCAGGACTTATAGCAGAGGAACTCATGAAACCATATACAACATCTTTAATGGAATAAAATTCACAAGGGAGGGAGAAAACAACAACACATTCCTGGACATCCTCATCAGTAGAGGAAATGATGGCAAGTTAGAAACACAAGTCTACAGGAAAGATACCCACACCAACCAAGTGCCCCATTACCAACTAACAATCCAACCTCCCACAAGAGAAGCTGTGTAAGAACATTATTCAGATAAGCACTTACACACTGCAGCAACCCAGAACACCAGAAAAAGGGGAAAAAAAGATCATCTGTACAGCATCTTCCAACAAAATGGATACCTGCTCAACGTTATCAAAATGTGCCTCACCACCCAACCCACCATAACCCAACCAATGGAAGCTATGAAAAGGGTTACACTGCCATACATCAGAAACATCTCAGAAACCACCAACAGACTGTTACAACCGCATGACATCACCGTAGCACATAAACCAACTAAAACTTTTCAAAACATATTAAGTAACCCAAAAGACCCAATAGCCCAAGAAGAAAAAAACAGGAGTTATTTACAACATACAGTGCAAAGACTATAACAGCCACTATGTAGAACAGACAGGCAGAAGACTAGCAGAGCGCATCCACGAACACCAACTAGCAGTCAGAAGACACAATGAGAACTCCTTAATCTCACAGCACATGGACAGACTCAACCATAGTTTCAACTGGGAAATGGTGAGCATCCTAAACCAAGCCAAATCCAAAAATGCCAGAGAATTCCTGGAAGCCTGGCACTCAGACCAAGCAGCCATCAACAGACACATAGAGGTAAACAATATTTACATGCCATTCAAAAGCGACAATAGAAAAGCCAAAAGACCAGGACATCTCCTCACCAGCAATCAATACCCAGATATGCAAAAATCAACACTAGGATTAACACCAGATGAACCATCAAACAGCACAATCCACCCTAATCAAGGAACTATTAACTCAGGCAATCAACCAAGCAGCAAACAACAGCCCAATCAAAGAGCGCCCAAGGACAGAACAACACCCCCACCAACACAGGCGGGGCAAGCCACGGTATATAAACAGAGAGCAAGGCCCACTCCCTCTTTGCACTGAAGATGTTGCCTAGTCTGGCAATGAAACTTCTGCAAGAAAACAACAAGGCTCAGAGAGCACCAAGGACTCCACAGTTCAAACATCCTGATTTTCAGGAAACAATCTCCCTTTCTCATCTCTTTCTCTTTCCCACCAGACTCAACACACTTTGATCAGCCAGATAGATAGATAGAGTTCAATGACAGCTAAAGCTGGACATGAGAAGTCAGGAAAGCTGCAGATCCCTGGAGAGAAGATTGGACAACAAAATACACTCAAATATATCCTCTTGAGCAGCTTCCAACTAAGGAAAGCACAGGCATTCCCCATCCCACCCATGAGAATTGTTTTGTGTTTTATTCTCCTTGGGGGCTGGGGGGAAGTCAGAAGCAATTTTCTTTTCCATTACATTGAAGGAGACCAGTCAGAAAAACAGCAGGAGAG
Organism: Candoia aspera; assembly: GCF_035149785.1. Taxonomy (NCBI): domain Eukaryota; kingdom Metazoa; phylum Chordata; class Lepidosauria; order Squamata; family Candoiidae; genus Candoia; species Candoia aspera. Next base: position 180,742,517 of record NC_086153.1, read on the forward strand.
ATTTTTGCAGAGCAGTAATAACGAAAAATAGGCTTGTAGCACCTAGAGAAGGAACGTGTTTCTTGGGTGAGAATGAAGATAAAAAAGGCTAGGCTTGCCACAGCTCTGAATAAGTAGCCCAAGATCAATCTATAAAATCCAGGGATAGCATTCTTAAGTGAAAGAGAAAGGTTTGGTAATCAGACAGAGGCTGCCCTGGAGCATGTAAAAAAGGCTCCTCCCAACATCGTTGAGCACCTGCAGCCTCTTGCTTTCCTCCAGAGTATGTCCCATGAACAAAAGTTTCTTAAACAGGAATTTCAACCTGGATACAACTCTGCATTTTGACTTCATGAATCAGTCCTTTAACCTCTCTTTTTTTAAACCCTGACTCATCAAATGGCCGAGTCTAATTCAGCTATTTCGGTACTTTTCTCTCTATTATTTTGTGGCCATTACAGTGGGGGGCTCATTGTCACAGGCCCTGGGGGGATGGGGAAGGATGCACCCAGGATTAGGTAGCAAAACCCTTTACAAATGAGACTGTAAACTCTGATTCACACCAGAGATGACATCTCCGATAATTGCATCGGAGGGAAACACTGGGCCTGCCCTCTGCCAGGAACATATTCAATTATCCGCATTGCCCTCTGCTCCTCTTCAGGCTGCCTTTTGTATTGGCTGGGGTCTTGTTCTCAGCAAGCCTTTGAAATCTTTATTTCCTCCTTCTTGCCATTCTCCTGATTAGCTTGGTGATGGCTGTGCTCAATGACTTTTTTATTGGGAGAACTGGCTCCCGAGGCGATGTATTTTTATTACACTTGGCCACAAGTCCAGGGCAGGCCTGGCAAGAGTCTTCTGCTTTGGAGGTCAGGAATGTGCTCTGGTTACTTCCTGCCTTCGGGAATGGGTTGAGAGGCTAATTCGACGTTTGCTTGAGACAATTCCTCCCCACTTCCTTTCTTTGTGTCACAGATCATCCAGAGTCAAAGTCTGTCCAGGACAGGTTTTCAGAGCTGCAGTTCCACACAGAAAGGGAAAAAAATGATATCAAAACTGATTGTTTTAAACTACTTGAACATGGCTCTGCACTGTTATCTTCCATACCAGGTCTAATACCAGGCTGTGGGGGAAAAAAAGAAAATATAATTGATTAAAGGTGAGATCCAAAAGATTTACTTCAGAGAAATGCTATTTTACAAAAGCTTCTGCCAAAACTGTTTTCAGAGTGCTGGGCTGAGAGAAGCTCCCTTTGATGCCAGCAGAACTGTGGGAGGTTTGAATTCAGGGGTGTGGAAGAATGAACTGCCCTGAAACAGAAAAATGTTACATGTGACTAACAAGGTCATTTTTATACTCACATCAGCACCTAAAAAGAAAGAGGGGGAAAAAAAGCTTAAAACTCTTAGAAGCACCTCCAGGCTGGTATGTAGGGTTCAAAAGACAGAAGTATAAAAGAAGCCAGCCCAGGTAGAGAGAAGCGGGGGGGGGGGGGGCATTCTCATAGGTCTGGCAGGAGATGCTGTTAAAGTGAGAGGTGAATGGACTTGGAACAGATGAGCAATGGCTTGGAGAGACAGAAGTCAGAAGATCCAAGGCCAGGGAGAAGAAACATGAAAGTGCCTGAGGCCGCTGGCCCCAAACAAGGAATCTGCCAAAAGTGCCAGCAGAAAGAAAACACAGCTCTGGACTCTAGACAGTGGCAAAGCAAACTCCATGTGGTTCAGGTGCTGGAGAACTGGGTGAGAGAGCATTGAGATTCCCACCCTCCGACAAGGAGCAGCCCTTGTTACAGGTTCCACCCCTGAGCATAAAAGAATACGGAGTCATTAAGTAGCAGCAGGCTCATAATATTATTGTCTTGACTCCCAAGTAGGGCTTAACCCAGCTATCGGTCAAAGATGTCAGATAATCATTGGCCTTAAAGCAAACAATTAATAACGAAATAAACAGGAGAGGAAAGCCTCACTTCTGTTCAAGCTATTTCTTGAAGAAAGAGAAGCACAAGAGAGAAATGGAGAGGGAGAGTGTTCTCTTTTATATATTAAGCACAGAGGTCCATTTAAGCAACAACCAGCCAGGTGAGAAATAGACACAGGTGTGGTGGGCGAGAACCCTTCCTCTTATCTCACTCTTGCCATTGACCCTAGCAGTCAAAAGAGCTCATAGTGGCAAAGACATGATGTGGTCTCCAACAAGATGGGCATCCACAGATGACGTTACAACCTGCAAGACGGCAGTTGTGACATCATGTTTGAAGACCTACCCCTTGCATACACATATGCAGTTATATAGTATGCGCATCCAAAAGGGCCAGGCTATTGTTTACAGATTTTGACTCCCCACCCTGCACACACTGACACTGCTGAACAAGAACAACCTGCAGATGAGATGCCAGATGTGCATGGGAATAAAATCAATGAGCTACTTCCTGTGTACTTGTAGACTGAACCACAGCTGTTTCTACTAATGTCAGTGAGATGCAGTAGTACTATATTTATATGTATTTGTGAGGCATTTGCTATATGATTTTTTTTCTGTAGAAGGAAAATGGAAAGATCAGGATCTAAGGGACCTCTTGCCACATGTATGACATACAATGTTTCCACAGCTGAGATTTCTTCTATGTGAGCCTCCATTCCTGCTTTTTAAATACACACTCCCCATAGATATTTCAGCAGGTTTATGGAACTTGAGCATAAGTAGAGGCAACAAAAGTTCGGTAATATTTTAAGGGCAACAGATTTTCAGATTGGTGCTGCTTAGATGTGTTGGATCATAGCTCCTATCATTCTCGATCATGGCTCCTATCATTCTCCACCAACACCATCACTGGCATATCTGGAGGGTACAAGGATAGGAAGCCTGGCATAAACTTGTGTATACTCAAGTCCCTTGTAAAGAATACATTATGTGACCATTTGATTAAAACTGACATGGGGGTCACAAATCTGTAAGAAATATTCATACGAAGGATGGCCTTAATTGGAAAAAAGGGGGCAGTTTATTAAAGATCAGTATTATTTTGCTCATTTATTTAAGAAATTTTTACCTTATTTTGCAACGCCTTTCCAAAGTAACTTGTGATCCATTTATCTTTGGTATGGATGGTAAATTTTGAGATAGGTATTTCAAATTAATATTATGTTGGCATCAGACATAGATAAACAAAAATGGTTTGTTAAGGCTATTATTTGAACAAGTCTGAATTTCAGATTTCCTTGGTTTTGGCTTGACTGAAAATAAACATCAAAGCATTTGGATTTTGTGAGAGACAGGTTAAGATGAGTGAAAAATTCTGAATGGAGTTTACTCTTTGAGACATCCAACAGCTGCCCAGCCTTTCCTAGGTGGGCATTTAGTCAACAGGAGACAAAGGTTTTCTTTTACAAAGTAAACCCATTTCTTTAATATCAAAACACCCCAAATCCTTTTTCAGCTGTTCGAATACTTCAGAAGGGGGCTTTTAAAAGAAACACAGATTGCGTTGCTGACCCAAGAGTCACATGAGTGAAACTTCTGTCTAGGTATTTTATCAGACCAGGTCTTTGTGCATTAAGTGTACCAGAGTCTTACAAAGTATTCCCGGCACATGATGCGTTTGGTTCACATTTTCCATGTAGAATGTACAGTATAGTAACATTTCAGTTGGTGAGAAGGCAAGGAGTGGGGGGGGGGGGTCCTGGTTGTCTGATGTAATCTCTTAATTCTGAATGGACCATACAATTTTGAAAATGGCAGTCAAGTCAAGCAACCCAAATATTAATAGCCACACCCTGCACATGTTAAGGACCATTCCATTTCTGAGATGAATTAAGTCCCCAGGGCTTACCTCTAGGACACCCCCTCCACTTCTGACTGTCTCTTGTTGACCTGGAAGTTCTGAAGGGCACCTTGACTATATTTTGGCTGAATGGGTCACCATGCTGTTTGGGACTCAATCCAAGAATTTATAGATAATATATGATATAGTCTGAACCTTCAAATGAGGTGAGGAGGCTTTTCCTCTGTGCAAAGAGGAAATAAGACATATGGAGGCATATCCACCAGTCATTTCCAGTTGGCATTTATGTTATGATCCCTGGCCCGAAAGAAGATAAATCAGGAAGTAAAAAAAAAAAAGAAGAATCTAGCAATAAAACACATATCAGAAATAATAACATGATATGATAGTACTGGAACAAGTATAAGTATCAATATATATATATATAGGAACTGTCTTAGAAATACATTTATCCATGTGAATTTTGAGAGTAAATGAGTGAGTTGGTGAAATATAATTTAGCTGACTTTTAATATGAGAGCCAGTTTGGTGTAATAATTAAGGCATCAGGCTGGAAACCAGGAGACTGTGAGTTCTAGTCCCATCTGAGGCACGAAGCCACCTTGGGTCAGTCACTCTCTCTCAGCCCTAGGAAGAAGGCAAGGGCAAACCACTTCTGAAAACTGCAGGGACTTGTCCAGGTAGTTGCCAGGATTCAGCACTGACTTGAAGGGACCCAAAAGAAAAATTTAAAAAACCTTCTTAATATGCATAAGTAACTTGGATTTTTTCCTCTCTCTCTTTCTGAATAGAAGCAGCATAATCCATAATGTGAGAGACACTTAAGTCTGTTTCCAGTAATGTTAAACTAACTGACCTTGCTTACGGTAAGCAGCATTATAGAAATGGTTAAACAGATATATCACCATGTTGCTGCTGATTGCACTGAATGTCTTTTGCCTCCTAACTGCTTTCTGTGGCTCGAGAATTATGCTTGCTATTAATACAATGTCCAGAGGGGATGAAATTCCCTAACCAAGCATGATTTGTGCCCATTTTTGCCTAACTAGTTGTATAAATCATTGTGAGCTTATTTCTTTCATTAAAATTATTCAGTGTTGTCATATGAATCCCAGGCTTGTTGAAACTAAGCAGACATACAAAAGGATAGACAGACAGATAGCAGATAGGAGATAAGGATGGAGTGGATGGCTTTAGCCCAAAAATGTGAAATTAAAAGTCTATGGGGTGAGCTAAAATGACTCATTTTGAGGAGGAATAGCTTAACAGTGCAACAGGTGCCACTGAAGCATTTAAAAAAGAAAATAAATTACAGTGTGGTTTCTTTCAGTTGACTTGGTCTGCTCTGATTGGCTCCATAAATAGTATATCTTCCTCGGTGCTCAGTCCTTCATTAGTCTGTGTAAGTCATCTAATCAGCCATTTGGAAAGACAGTTCTAAATCTATATGGTTTGTAGTAACCTCATCATAGGCAAATCTGGTGGATGACATCAAGCGATGACATCATCCCATTCATTATGTGATTCCTGGGTTTGCCTATTAAACTAATCCAGTGTCCTGTTTCAGGCTGAGCACACACAGGCCAGCTTGATTTGCAACAGTTTACCAGTGAGTAGCAAACAAAGGCAGGCACTGGGCCAGCTGTGCAAACACAAGCATACCCCAAAATATATACAGGAGAGTGAGGTTTTGCCTGAGCGTTAGGTGGTTAGAGAGTTCAGTTCAGAGTCAAAACTGAGCACGGGTTCAGAGATCCAACCATAGTTCACAACAATCCATAAGTCCAGTCACCCAGTCAGCTGATCTGGGTCAAAGAGACAAGGTTCAGGGAGCAAGATCTGAAGTTGGCATGTTGTTCTCAACAAGGAGGCAAGCTGATGGAGCTGCTCTTAAATAACCCAGATATGGGTTCTTTGCCAAGTCAGCCACTGTTGATTGTTTACCACTTTCTGAAGCTGAAAACCTCCTGGATCAGGCCCTTCAACCCCTTATTCCTCTTGAGTCAGAGGAGACCATAACATCCAGAAGAAAAAAAAGTGACCCTGAGGGAAAAAGAAGACAACATGTTGCTAAAATAGTACCAAATTCATTGAAGTACTTGTGGGACAATGCTCACCCTCCCCTTTCCCCAGATCTAAAACTTGAGAAGGTCCTTATATAGACAGGGGTTCCTTATTGCAGTAGGGTGAGAAGGGAAATGAGGGTAGGGCAGCATGGCTTCTGTGGAGCCCCACTTTTGCTCTGGAAGAGCCAATTTCTGATTAAATCAGCCTGTAAAACATGTTCTAGCAGCATGCATATTTTAGATAACTAGGCAACTGTGGTTGCTAGCACAAATCCATCACATTTCCCTTCATCCCAAGAGTGGTATTATTTCTTCCCATAGCAACTGTTGATCCAGAGGGAAGTGGACAGTGCAGAAAGAGGAATAAATGTGGCTAGGGTATAAATCAACACTCTGAGATGTTGTAACAGACACCTGGCCACCTGCCATCTTCCACGTTCTCCTAAAAATGACTCTCCAAGAACTCTTAGACAGAATACTTCTTTGTGAATAAGTGTGAGTTTGAATAGGGTTCAGAGCATAACACAATTTGCCCTTTTCAAAAGATTTGCCCCAAACATGTTTGCTGAAATGGATTCCACGAAAGCCAATCATTGGCTGATCCAGCTTGTGGCAACCACTGAAGGTTGTACTGCAGCTTAAGGCATGCACTATTTAATGAGCCACTGGCGCCTTCCCTTGAGCCCTGAACCCCGTACTCTTCACTTGCATCTCATAGTAATTTCTTTTTCTTTACACAAAATCTCCCTTAATATACAGTGTTAGTAAAGATGAAAATGTTGATTGCTAACCCATTAAGTAAATCTTTATGCCAATGGCCTCCTGCCATTGAAATGTAGCACATTATTTCTATGACTAGGTCCATCAATCCATATGGAAAATGCTAGCACAGGATGACATCTATTATGGAACACTGTCTTAAAGGTAGGCATAAATCAATAGCAAAAATCCAGATAAGCAAGCAAAATCCCTGAACTTCATGAAAAGATCTATATGGGCAACTGCTGTTACACATCTATCCTAATGGAAGCGGTAGCACTAAATCTAATATATGTCTGTGACAAAGGTGCCTTACTTTAAAAGAAATGAAGGAATGAATCTCCTAAACTTCAAGATTTGATTTAAATATTCTTCTACATGAAGGAGTGTCATGGAAAGGACTATTACTTTATATAATTCATATTGTTATTATTTGCCTTACACAAAGTGATTCAGGATATAGAAAACATTGCCAATAAATTAGAATATCTATACTAATAAAACATATGTATCTACATATTTCATTTGGTCCAATAGTTAGGTAGTGAGCCAAAAGAATATATTATGAAATTAGCCCAGTATATCCTTCTGTCAATACTAACAATTAAGGAAATGAAAAGCAAACACATGCACACTCAGAGGATGTAGCAAATCAATGAAGAATTTGAAATATTATATAGCTATGTTCTTCTGAGATGCAAAATCCATAAAACATTTCTTGCTTCCTTCATCATTTAGCTTCTCAATAATCCCTATTTAATTATTGTCAACCTCAAGGCCTAAAAATATTGGACAATACCATAGATAAGCTCACTTTTTTGCTATTATGTATGCAGAGTCCCCAGTCTCAAATGGTGAACATAGTCTGTGTTGTTGTTTCATTATCCATAAGCAGCCATGCCTATTCTTAGGACAAGGAATATGTGATTTCATTGTCCACATGGGTAGATCAAATGTGACAACATCATTCATGATTCAAATGTCCAGGAAGCTTAAGGCACCCCTATGGGCAACAAGAACATAACTTTTCCAAGTCCACTCAGGAAACTTGGTGATTTAGCAGGCATGAACTATCTATCCAAAGCTTGAGGCTCAAGACTGGGGAGGGGCAAGTCCTAGCCTGGATACAGACCTAAGTGCCTGTTTCACACTCTACCTTGAAGCCCTTCATAATTGTGCTGGAAATATTAGGTGCCAAATCACCCAGCAATGATACTTACATTCTCCACTGATTTGTGTTGGGAAATGAAGTAAAAGAAGGGTGGACAATGGCCACCCCAATGTCATCATAGCAACACCAGCCCATCCACCGACCATCCACTGCAGTTCTTAGTGGGAAAAAAATCAGTACATCCTCCAATCACAAAACGGTTGCCACCCCTGCTCAAAGCCATCTCTGTACCTGTAGTTGATCCAGTTGGGAAAGTGCATGTGAAAAATAAGGAAATATCTGACGATGACCTTGGCTCAGATCTCAAGTCAATTGTTAATCATGATGTGATTTGGAATAGAGGCAGATGATTTTACTTCCTATCCACGTTACTCCTACAAATTTTCACTTTTAAATCCATTCTATTAATCAATTTAAAAATATATATGTATTTCTAAAATAGTATTTTCTCTTAAACTGGAATCCCAGCAGATAACAGCATGTAGTTCACCTTTTCTGGCTCTGGAATTTAAGCAGGGTTAGGCCTGGTTAGTATTGGGATGTAATGCCAGATAATCCTAAAATTGCAGGCTGACTGTGAGTTCAACAGCCACAACGTATGTGGAAGAAGGCAATGGCAACTTGCTTTAGTATTGTTAACAAATTAACATGTATTTGTGTACCACTGCAAGTCAAGCTTAAGTCAGAGGCAACTTTATATACTTAACTGGCAGGCTTGACCCAACACATGCATCAGAACATTCCTGGTATGGGAATGCTCAGGGAGAGCAGAGTTCTGGATAGTACAAATGAGGCATGTCCATACAGAATAACAATGAAATTTCTCAAGAGTTTTTAATCTTGGCTCCTTGTTTGATTTAATTTTAAAAATTGTCAAAGCAAAAGAAAGGAAAAGACGGCAAGCCAGGTAATTGCAAAATATTTGAAAGAATTTAGCAAAGTTTCATTCCTCTGGACCACTTCAGTCTGGATCTGGTCTGTTTCAAGGCTGATCCACACATGGGACACAATACACTACTTCCCATTTGACCAACTCACTCCAGAAAGCCATCAGACCACCCCCAGAATTGCCAGCTTGGGGTGGTCCAGAAGCAAAACAAGTTATTCTGGAATTCTCCAAAATATTCCATTTCCAGAATAGGCTTTGCACATCCCAGCAGGAAATAATTCCTGTATTTTGGACTCTGAAAATTTCATTTTCTCCAGCCAATGTTAGGAGGGTCTGCTTTCTTTACTATGGAAGTGCATGTCTTGTTGACCTGAACAGAAGAAGGGTTCAATTAGCTGAAGGGACAAAACTTGGGAAATGTAAATCCTTGGGGCCTAGTATCACTCAAAGGTCCTTTCTCACAAATGATTGGTTTGTGGAAAAGGTCAAAGTATTTCATCAACAGTTTGGTCCAGAGTCCTGAGTACAAAGCAGTTCACATGTCAGTGTTCTAATAATTTTTTGACATCTAGCAAATCAAAAATACACAGGGGTGTTTTGAAGAGAAGACTTAAGTACAAGAGGGGGAACTGCTGTCTCAGAAAGGCTAGAAATATTTTCTAAGAAAAAAAAAGTTTCTAATCATTGTTGAAGTAATTGACCTTCATAGACTGTTTGCATTATTAAGGCACTAGAATTATCATAATCTCCAAATGTCCCTGGAGAAGTCTTCATATTTTCTCTGCCTAAATAAATAAGGCTGAACTGGAAAAAAAAATGCTGTTGCTTTCTACTGCTTGCCTGATAGTTCAAAGCAAATGTTCTGAACTTAATTATATAAAAGAAGTATATCTAAATGTTTACCTCCCATTCCTACCACTCTCACTCAATATTCATTATGGCTTAGTTCACTTGATACACTCAACATTCTAGTCCTGCATCTTATGTGAACTCAGCCTATGTAGTGAGTTTATAATTCAGAATGTGCTGTCAATCCAGAATACTGTGTTAGTTGAATAAATGATATGCTTTGTCAGAATGGTATGTATAATCTATCAGATGTTTCACTGTGTCATGCCCCATGTTCAGGGCTTTATATGACTTTCACCCCCACAATCCTTGGGATTTCTCTCTTTTTTTACACAGTATACAGTATATTCTATGTGATATTTGCAGTTATCACAGGAACCCCAGGAGGCCCCACCGTGTAACATCTGTATCTCTGCTCTGAGAGGAAGGGATGGTGGACCGTATGTACCATTCTGATAGAGCTTCTAGATATCCCTTCCTGAAGCCACTGAGGGCCAGAACCTGGACAGCTCCTAAAGCTAAGGCACTGTTTGTAGTCATCTACACTGGAATTATCCTTCAGTTCAGCTTCTGTTAGAGGATTGGCTACCCACAGCTGGAGAGTCCCAATAAAGGAAGAAAATGGTCATGTGTTTCCTCCTGGTGGTCCATTTAATTGACCTAAGCATGGATAAGCATATCATGTGAGTACAACTGCAGGAATATTTTATCTTTATGCAACTGAATTCTTGCCTTCTTTTCATACATAGGCTGAAAATTAAAAGTCTCATTTCTACAGAGGGAAGCCAGAACTCTTGAGTAGGAGTATTCCAAAAACTATTCTCCCTTCCCTTCCCTTCCCTTCCCTTCCCTTCCCTTCCCTTCCCTTCCCTTCCCCTTTCTTTTTGAAATTCATCACTGCAGATTCAGATATAGATAGGCTCAGAGTAGTCTCCTGAAATATATGGGATTTAAAATGTTCATGGTCAGATTCAATCTCAGTGATTTCCACTGATTTTCTCTGAACATAACTAAATTTAGCCTGCTATATTTCTATGGGTTTTCTAGAGAGATGTCTAAATGTGTACCCAATCCATTGATTAAAATAATTATTAGAAAACAAAGATAGAAGTCACTTCTCTAAAACACTGTCTAACTACTTTGGACCTGTAGGTTGTTTAATGGAATAAACCTTCATGTATTCACATCTGTGTGTATATGTATGTATACACACACACACACACACACAGAGAGAGAGACAAAACTCTTCCCGTAGGATACCTGTTCCCCACATACTCTGAGAATTGTTGGAGATTTAGATTTCTTTCTCTGTATTATATAGGAGTGAAATCTACTCAGAACAAGATGTTCTCTGTATTGCATTTGCTTCAGCAAGGTGAAATTTCTTTTCCTTTAGATCAGGGATGTCCAACCTTTTGGCTTCCCTGGACCACAATGAGTGAAAAGGAATTGTCTTGGGCCACACATAAAATATATAATATAGTTAATATATATAAGTAATAAAATTTCATTATTTTTTTTTATATTTTTTATTATAAAATTTTAAAAAGAGGGCAACATAAAACTAGTGGGATATTTGACCTTGTTTTTGTGAAACTAATGCATCAATGTTCGATGAAAGTCATTGCAATTCTCAGTGAGTTCTCAAGGTGCTCATCAGAAATTTTAATTCTAATTTTACTCTTCATGTGCTTCATCCTTGGGGCTGCATTATTAGCTGTTCAGGGCCACATGTGGCCCACAGGCTGTGAGTTGGACACACCTGCTTTAGATAGGAAATATCTAAACTTATCTGCTTACCTGGCCTTGAGCCATTCATGAAAAATGGCCTGTTTGTCTGGTGGTAATTCCAGGGTTGGGGTTTTCTTTTTTGGGGGGAGGGGTGTTAGTTCTTATAGTGCTTTCATATAATAGTGCTCCATAAATTAATTTTGAAATAATACATCACAGAAGTCTATTCAAATAAATAAATAAATAATACACTATTTACCTTCAGGGACCAAAAGTTCCAGGATAAATAACAATCATGTATGGGGATACATCTCCAAATCCTCCCAGTCAAACTAGATACATACCCTATCTTGATGCTATGCTATTCCTATTAATGTGTGCCATTTCCATGTAATCCCATTTATTATATTGGTTCTGCCATTCAATCTTCCTTTGGGGAATGTCTTCTGGAATTTAGCTCACTACTGAAGTATGCAAAATGATCCCAAGGTGAACATGCAAATATGGCAGATGATAGGCACTCCCTGATGAGAGCAAGTTGAATGACAAAAGCACATCAGTTTAGGTTAACGAGAAGCTATTTATCTTCTTTTCTGTATGCAGGATGAAGGCTTTGTTGGTGAAATTGCTGTCTGTCTCAATATAAGCTACTTTGTGCCTTTGATAAACAAGTCTGACAATGATTATCATGTAGAAATGTTTTAAGAGCACTTTCACAGATCATTGAAATGTCCCCAAGTGAAGCCCAAATAGGGATGCTTAAGGGTGCAAAAATGTAACCACTTTTAAGTTGCATTTATTGGTACTTTCCAGACACCTCAATGGTGATGTAACTGTATATTTGTTATGCCATCTGGCTTACTGAAATGTGTGCGATCATGCCAAAGCACCTAGTATGTTCAAACTATAATGCGCACAGCTTCTATTCCCCAAAAGAACAGTGATTACATATAGATAATCCCACTGTCACCCCAACTTCATAGTCAAACACCGTGAGACACTTTGAGTTTGATGTTTCAGTGAGCAGATTTTAAAAAGGGAATTCAGAGAACCTTTTTCCTCTTGCCTCCAGCCAAGACATGAACACCCTTGATCTTTGGAATAACAGTGAGGGCAAAGACTAAATTATTTTCCTGGGTAAGAGATGGAATGTGTAAGTTTGAATATGATAGAACAGGGCCAGGTTAAGTAACATCTTAGCAGCTGAGAACTATGGAGGTGGAGTAATGGTGGTGTAATATCAGGAAAATGATTGTGTTTATGTGGTTGAGTTTGCATGTGATGAGGTGTTAAAAACTGTGTTATTTGTAGTAAAGCAGACTGATGGCTTCTATTTCTTTGGTGGCTCCTGAAAATTGACATGTTGGAAGTTTGTCACTGAATTTGACAGTGTGTTCTCTGGACCACAAAGAGAGGCTTAGGGATCCTAGGAATGTGCATGCAGTGTCACCTGAGTGTCAACAATTACAGAAGGTTATTAGTTCTTAATGAAAGAACAAATCTATTTGTGTCCCCAAACACCAACTTTTTTGAGATGCCTAGCCACTATGCAGGGACACTGACTTTCAGTCTCTTCCCTGTGTTCCCTGAGTCATACTTTAAAAAATATAATTGCTAATAGTTCCAGCCACAAGTCCAATTCTGTTATCTAATCTGCATGATTCTATCCCAGCTCTAAACCTGACCTATTAGTTTTATACCATTTCTTCTTTCTTAGTTTTATCAGCTCCGGAAGCTTGATTTCAGTTTCTGAACAAATAATTACTATGTACATTTCCATAGATATGAACCCACACTTCTATTTTAGTTGTAATAAATGATGAGGATTGATTTTTGCCAGAAAAACAACTTTATGCAAAAACTACCAAGAGTCTAAGGGACGTGGTGGCACTGCGGGTTAAACCGCTGAGCTGCTGAGCTTGCCGATCGGAAGGTCGGCGGTTCGAATCTGTGTGATGGGGTGAGCTCCCGTTGCTAGTCCCAGCTCCTGCCAACCTAGCAGTTCAAAAACATGCAAATGTGAGTAGATTAATAGGTACCGCTTCGGCGGGCAGGTAACTGTGTTCTATGACCATGGAGGAAGTGTCTACGGACAAACGCCAGCTCTTCGGCTTTGAAACAGAGATAAACACCGCCCCCTAGAGTCGGACACGACTGGACTTCATGTCAAGGGAAACCTTTACCTTTATACCAAGAGTCTTCTGGCATCTTAATGATTAACTAATTTACTATGGAGAGCCAGTATGGTGTAGCAGTTAAAGGCACAGAACTAGAAGCTGGGACACTGTGAGTTCCAGATGTGTGTTAGACACAAAGCCAGCAGGGTGACCCTAGGAAGAAAGAAGCAAGGGCAAACTTCCAAAAAAACTTTGACAAGAATACTGCAGGGACTAGTCCAGGCAGTCACCAGGAGTTATGTCTGACTCAAAGACATACATACATACATACGTACATACATACATAATAAAAGATAATGTGTTTGTGTGTATATATAAATATACATGATCTTTTGTAGTTTAATATTAATTTATTATAGTCAAGCCATAATTGTTAAGCTACCATGAGACCAATGTTCTGTTGCAATAGACTAATCCAGCAACTCTCATGGAAATGACTTTAGGTTTAGAACTCTGTTTTGGCACCTTGAAATCAAAACCATAGTGCAACATATCCTGCTTGCCTTTGAAAAAGTTGTAATCCAAAGCCTATTTGTCTATGCTGCCACTTTTTTTTTTGTAATCCATTCAGTTGTGTCCAATTCTTGGAGACAGCCTGGACAAGGCCTTGCAATTTTCTTGTCAAGGCTTTTCAGAAGTGGTTTGCCATTGCCTCCTTCCTAAGGCTGAGAGAAAGTGACTGGCCCAAGGTCACCCAGCTGGCTTCGTGCCTAAGGAGGGACTAGAACTCCCAGTCTCTGGGATTCTAGCCCAGTGCCTTAACCATTACACCAAACTGGCTCTCATGCTGCCACTTATCTGGGAATAAACCTCAGTGGCCATGACAAGGCTTGTGTGATACAGAGTAACTTGATTATAGCAATAGATGCTGCAACACCACCACCCCCACTTCGTTTTTCACCTGGCAGCTTTAGTCTGGTTAAATTGAAATCTCAAGCTCCTTTTTTACAGATTAGACAGACAAACCTACATTTCTCATATTTAAAAGAAATGAATCATGTGGCAGGTTCAGCACAGCTAGCTCTACAGTGAGTCCAATACATGTGTAACATGTGACTGATAGCACCTTAATCTGGGGATGCAGCCATTGTGTTTTTACTGTACATGACATAGTGTTACAGTATTTGCAGAAGGATGTGTCAAGAGCTGCTATTAAAAGGAGCTATTTCCAAAACTCTTGCAAATCAGCATTTTAACTGCTGAGCTTGAACTGTCACTCCCTGACAGGGTGTCTGAGACAGTCAGGGCCTCCAAAAATAATGGCAGGAGAGACCATTTTACTTCTGCATGTCAGTGAAGATGCAAGAGAAGTGAAAAAGGTGGCTGCTGTATCAAAGGTAAGTTGAGTTCAGAGAAATCTAATTTTATCACTGAGAGAAAGGAGACAGAGACAGGGAAGATCTAAATGATGCTTTATGGGCAAGTGCTAGAGAAGCAAATGATATCTTAAACAAATATAATTCGACTTTTTTCAGGATTAAAATCTTAGGTTGCTTCCTCTCCTGCTTTTTTTCTCTCCCTCCTCTTCCTCTTCCCTCATTAGAAATGAAGGTGAACAGATCTGATTATATTCACTCATTGTGCTATGCTGTTGTAGTGGCAACGTGGAAGACCATTGTATTTCAAGGAGTTTAAGTGACATATTTTGATTTTTCTCCTTCACATGAAGAAGCTTAGAGTTTATTTCGAGTCAAACTAATGTTTAGCTGGCTTGTTTTTTATTTCTGTTTGAAATGGGGTGTGGGGGAAGAGAGAGAACCCCAAGATTGTTTTTGTTAAGCATTAGCTTATCTGTATAGTTTTCCAGGCTCTTGGATTAAACAGGAGCTCTAGACCCTGGGTACCATCCTAATCAAGGTCAGATCCTGCAGCCCCAGTACCATGGAAACAGGGTCATGAGGTCGCAGGGCCAATCCTGAGGATTGCCTTTTGAGTTTGGGAGCTTCTGCACAGACCTGCGCGCTGGGTGCTGTGGAAATGGAGCCACCCTGGGGTATCTCTGCTGTCCTTATTAAGGGGCTCCTGACAGCCTATGGGAGATGGGGTTATCAACTTGCTCTGTATGTTAAGATTTTTCTTTCTTTTTGCTGTGCTGTTTATGCTTCTGTTTAATCTGCCTAATAATAGAGCTTAAAATCTCTTTATTCACTGGTGTGCTTATTGTCTCAGGATCTAAAAGAACCAATTGTTTGGGCACCTGATCACTGCCTGGACACTTGGCAGAACAGCTGTTCTTTGTTTAATTATGTTTTATTGACTACCGTGGGTTCACTCAGCAGAGGAAGCCAGAACCAGACCACACTATCATTTTGCACAGTGTGTGGTCCCAGTGCAAACATGTATGTGTCTTTTGCTAAGATTTTTTTGCTGCCAACAGGGGACCCCATACCCTCTTGCCCCACTCTGCAATAGGGGCAATATTTTTAAAGAACTTGTGGTACCACTCACATCACTACTTCTTAACTCTGCTGTTCCCCCAGCTCCATTGGTATCACATTACATTGGTTTCTTCAGCTTTTGCTATGGCAGAGCTAACCTGCTGCTCCAGCACAAAAATCTGGAAAACAGATTGTTTTAAATTGCTCAGAAGACCTGTTTTGTTTGTAGCTGGAGATCAGATACTCGCACTCTACCATTGGATATGAATCTCGTCGCCAGATACTATTCCAAAGAAATACCACCATTCTCTGAAGGTATTATCTCATTCAGATAAAATATAACTGGGAGGATGAAATAAGAACAATTAAGCACCACTGACAGGTTTATTTCAGAAAAGGCTGGTGAAGTTTCGCCAAAGCTTTTTTTTTTTTGCCAAGCTGGAATTCATTTATTTTTATGGATTTAATGAACCATCTAGTAAACCCTTGGTTCCTGAATTCATTTCTCCTTTTCCCCCTTAAGGATTCAGCAGTGGGATGCAATCTCTACTTTTTGTATATCTGATACATCATCTCAAAGAGGTGCTTAATGATGCTGAAGAATTATTGCTTCCACAGGTGAGCTTTTCCTGAATATCTTAATGTTCTGAAACATAATGAGTGATTACTGGGGGATGCTCTTGAGGAGAAGATGGTAAAATGGAAAAAGTGTTTTCTTGTCTGCAAATCGTTGAAACACCAAGCCCTCAAGGAAAACTCTCAGCATTGGCACCTTACCTGTACTTTTGTCAGCGGTATTTTCCACAGTATTGCTTAAAAAAAAGAAACTAGTTTCCAAGTTGAAAGCAATTATTCCATTCCTTTTTCATAGACGAGAATCAGAAGTCATAGCAAAGGGAAGATGGGAAGAGATGGAAATTGTGGAACATTCTCCAGAGGTCAAATTATTTCAAAAAGTGCTCATTGTGGACTTCAAGTGGGGACACGGTGGACTGAACAGCTGTGCTCGCAGACTTAGTGGGCAGAACTGACTATGCAGCAGTTTTTTCAGGCTCAGACAGTTTTTTCCTGAAGCCCAGGATTGTTTTTCCAGATAAGGGAAACACTTGGAATCACCCCATCTGTCCTCCAGATATCTGCTTGCAGCCAGAAGATCGCACACAGCATTTCTGCTCGACTGGTAAGAACTAGCCAGGAGGCTGGGATGTCACCATTTTCCAAGCAGCGCTGTAGCCTTAAAGGGACACTAAGATGGGCCACCCCATTTCTAAATCACCCAATTTATATTTCTTTTTAGTGTGTGTACCCTAAGAGAGGCTTTCTTCAGCAAGGAGAAGTGGGCTGTCTTGGTGCTTATCATTATTTTTGGGATTAATTTTTTTTAAAAAAATCTTTTTTAACTTTTGGACTTTGTTTTTCCTCCAAATATTAAGGAGGATTGAGAGTAAATAATTGTCTCCCTGTTATTATTTTTGTACTAAATTTGAAGATATTAGCATTTTCCTACACGTTGAATCAGCTGTTTTGAACTTTCAGTTTTCTGCTTCTACTTTCCCTGGGGAACTGTCTGCTTATCTCACTTTCACTTGTATAAACACATTCCACAATTCTTTCACATCTTCAACTTTCACTAGTTAAGCTCCTAGGGGGTGCCATAATCTACTGCTTGAGACATGGAAGAGTTTAAGCAGACTTTCTTTGACTTTCACCAAGATTTTTAACAGATTCTTTCTGATTCCTGTCAAGTTTTTATGCATGGCATTCAGGATATTGTGGAAAATATAAGATCTAAAATGTGTCATCTGGTTGGTGATGTTGTGGAGGGAACTGAGGAATTTAACAGTGACAGAAATGCTTCTTCTAAGAGTGAGATGAGGACTTTTGTTGAAATGCTGGATGAAGATCAGATAGATGAGTTGAAGAAATTAAAGGGAGAGACTGAGTTGCAAACGATAAATGAAATTGATTTTCTGATGGGATGCTGTGGAAAAGAAGGGGCTATTACGTATGGGAGGTCTTTTAAAGAGAAGTTTGAGTTTTTGAGGGAGGCAGTTGGGCTGTTTGATTTTTTTAAGAAAAAAGCTCTGTGTATTGTGGGGATATGTAAATGCTTTGGTTTATTTTGAAGTGGGATAAGGGTTGAAGAATGTTCATCTGGATTGCTTTTAGGGTTTGGCTGATTTCATTTATCTTTAATAATTTGGATTAAGATTATTAAGGTATAATAAAAATAATAAATGGTTTTGAGTTTAATATGATTAAGATTATTAAAACTGTGGTATTATCAAGTATATATATATTAGTTTGATCTTTATTATAGTAGACAGGAATGTATAGAATAGCAGTAAGAAGGAAATAATGAAATAAAGGTTATCTTTGGAGGGAAGTTGATTAGGAAGGGTGTGTGTGTGTGTGTGTGTGTGTGTCTGTGTATGTGTGTGTGTGTGTGTGTGTGTGTGTGTGTATATATATATATATATATATATATATATATATATATATGGTTTAATATAGAGTAAGGGATTGGTTATGGGAAATTGTTGTATATCCTTGCTGTTAAAAGTTGGAAGTCACCTCTTTTTGTACTTTGACATTTTTTCTCCTGTGTTTCTATACTTTTTTAGATTTTTTTCTTTTTTTCTTTGTAGTTTTTTGTTTTTCTGTAGTTTTTATCTTTGCTTAAACTTAATAAAATTCTTTTAAAAAAACCCAAAAGTTCTCATTGTATCTGCAATGGCAAGGCTTTAAAAAAAAAAAAAAAACTTTTGAGACTATATTTTGATTTGGATGGAATTATTCTGTTAGTACTGGAATGATATCACTTCCCTTTAAAATAGGCCCTGTTCTGCTTTTCTTTAAAAAAACAAAATCTGGATACAAACAGAGCCTTGGATCAGATTTTGGGAAAGGGTGTCAGTAAAAAGGACAGCTGTTGAGATTGTAATGGAAAATCTTTAAAGCGATTGGCTGTTTAAATATTTCAGTCAAATATATACAATTTAATATTGCCAGTTTGTGCATGCTTAATCCGATGATGTCAATGACATGCTGCTGAGTTCCATGGCTGGACTGTAAAAACCTGGGTGACCACTGGATGAGAGCAAAGAGTTATTTTTCTGGATTTCTTTGCTGCTATCTAATAGTTGCCTGGATCTTTTCAGCATGGATTTGATATCCTCAGTATGAACCCCTTTAGTTAACCAAAGGAAGTTCATGAACGTTTCTATAATTAATTTAGCTTGGGGTCCATGCCCAAATGTAGCTGATTCCTGTCTCCTTATGTGCAATTGTATCTTTGTGGGAGTGAGTGGGTGGATGGGCGGGTATCTGCATATGTTTATGTGTATATGTGATAGAAAACATTAGTTGGAAGTAGTTATTTATTTTTCAGATTACATAATCACATGTTCAAAGCTTGCCAACAAAATAATAGAGAAGTGGAAACACTTCTAACCATCTTCCTTTTAACTCATAAGGGGATTTACTCAGATGTGAAATGTTGTAGAAGGGGCTTTAAGTATTGAATAAATGGAAGTCCTGAAAACATTGTACATAGCAATATTCTATCAAAACTTCTGTTTTTCCATCAAAAAAGCCAGCAATAAGTGGTCAGGTCTTGGGATATTGTTAATGCCTTTGTAATAACTTATCCCAGTTCAGCAACCATACAGGTGGTTAAAAATATGGAAACTCTGAGTACAACCTTTGTCTGAATGCCTAAGTGTCACCCTGAGAGCCCATCATAGAGGAAGCAATTTACTATGTTCAGTTGTGTGTCCAGAGTCATTTGGAGTGGCTAGGATGTAAACTCAATTAATTAAGTGGACAACTGCTTTTCCCAGTCTGAAGAAACAGATACATTTCTAAACCATTTTCCTTCTCCTCCTCCTTTTGTACATTTATGTTGTAGTTGCAATTGTTAGGCTGCTAATTAAAACCATATGGTTTGGAAAAAAACTATATAGATTGTCATTTAATCATGTAACAACAACAAGTTTAATAAAGGAAAAAAGTCACTGAATTCCAGTTGACCACTGGAGGTCCTAAGTTCTTCTTTCACTGGCCTCAACAGCTTTGCCCATTTTTATTGCTACCCGTCACTTGTTCCAAACAGGTAGCTACAAAGAGAAGCTGCATCAAGTCTTTGGGTTTCCACCAAACATGGCCATCAAGTTATCTTCTGCTTTGCGGATTCAAGGAATGCAGGTACATAGACAGCTTTTCTGATCAATGTTTAGAATAATGAAAGAAGCCCTTATAATTTTGTTAGACATAGAATGAGATGATGAATGTCTGTCCCATGTATCTCATATTCATAGCTAAGTTTATGTATAGCTTTAACTATAGTGTACCTTTCTAAAATGCTTTTTCTTCCAGTTTTGCCATGCATTGAAATGTATAAGGTAAAGGTAAAGGTTTCCCTTGACATTAAGTCCAGTCGTGTCCGACTCTCGGGGGCGGTGCTCATCTCCGTTTCAAAGCCAAAGAGCCGGCGTTTGTCCGTAGACACTTCCATGGTCATGTGGCCGGCATGACTAAATGGAACGCCGTTACCTGCCCGCCGAAGCGGTACCTATTAATCTACTCACATTGGCATGTTTTCAAACTGCTAGGTTGGCAGGAGCTGGGACTAGCAACGGGAGCTCACCCCGTCATGCGGATTCGAACCTCTGACCTTCCGATTGGCAAGCTCAGCAGCTCAGTGGTTTAACCCACAGTGCCACTATGCCACCACGTCCCAGTAACCCCAGTAAGCCCAGTAAAACCCAAAGAGAATAGAGAGATCAGCTCCACACCTCATGCACAATTTAAAGGCAGGTAGCAAAGACCTGTGAAGATTTTCTTTGGAGCCACCTGGAGATTTTCCAGCAACTGCCCATCTACAGGACAAAGAAGCCAGCTGAGGTGACTTGCAAAAGAAGGAAGAAGCCATGGCTACCTCCCAGCCCTCAGCGATGCCTCTGGAGAGCCTATCAGAGACCAACTATTTGAATTGGGCCCTGAAGATGGAGATGTATCTTCGCAGAGAGACTCTTTGGCTGCCAATTGGTGAGCAAACCCCCCAAATCCCAGTGCTGAATGGCTTAGACAGGATGAGTGGGCTAGAGCCATCATTATCCTGGGAGTTGAGGACGATCAGCTAGTCCATGTATGAGGTATGCAGTCTGCAAAGCAACTTTGGGATACTTTGAGAGACTTATATGTAAAGGCAACAGCAGCGAGTAAAGTTACCCTGACAAAAAAGCTGTACAAAGCCTACCTTGCAGAAGGAAATAGCCTTCCTGAGCACCTGCATTATATTCAGCAGCTGTTTGTTGAGTTACAGGAGAGAGGAATGGAATTTACACCTCTCACAAAATTCTATATCCTCCTGCCCTCACTGAATGAAACGTGGGACATGCTGATTTGTACCCTGGAGACTATGCCTGAAGCAGACCTCACCCCATTGTATGTTACACAGTGCTTACTCGCTGAATGGGAGAAGAGAGAGGAAAGATCCCCCCCCCCATCTCTTCTGGAAAGCTGCAGTACCAGAAAAGAAGGGAAAAGAAGGGAAAAGAAGCTGAGGCCACAGCTCTAGCCAGCCAGTGATGCTTCATTTGTGTTTCAGCTGGACATTTGCAGAAAGACTGTGCCTTGAGACCCAAGAGTAGAAAGACAGAGAAGAAGAACAAAGGACAACACAGAAGAAGGCTCTTCAGACAAGCCAAATTGCACAGGTTGCTGAGAAGGGTAATTCTGATATATGGGTGTTAGATTCTGGGGCGAATTGTCATTTAGGTAATTGTAAAAGCTCTTTTGTGTCACTGTCTAAAACTGAAAGACAAAGTGTATCTTTGGCTGATGGGTCTGTGACCAAAATTATAGCCAGCAAATAAACAAATAGATGACACTTATTCATTGCTGGAGGTTAAGCTTAATAGACTGTAGGAACAACATAACAAAACTGACAGTTGAGATACCATTGCTTATATTCCTGCAAGAGCAGTAGCTCCTTTTATTGCATTGCTGAAATTATTTCTTAAGGGTTAGATGCAGCTTTCTCATTTTCAAAAACACAAAGGTCATAGCTTTCTCATTTCCAAGTGAGTCACTAAAATTTGAGCCACTTGAAAATATTTAAAATTACACTTCTATATACACATCTCCATGAATGAAAATCATTGATGGCATTAGTCTTACCTAAGTACAGTTGCTCAGAATTTTTCTATAGGACCTCTTTCCTAAGTAGATTTACTTGGGAATGTGTGTGCATGTGTGTGTGTGTACAAACACAAACACATACAGAGAGCCAGTTTGGTGTAGTGATTAAGGCACCATACTAGAAACCAGGAGACCGTGAATTTAAGTCCTGCCTTAGACACAAAGCCAACTGCGTGGCCTTGGGCCAGTCACTCTCTCTTCTTCCTAGGAAGGAGGCAATAGCAAACCACTTCTGAAATCTTGGCAAGAAAACTGCAGGAACTAGTCCAGGCAGTTGCCAAGAATCAAAAACATCTTACAATTACAAGAAAAAAATATATACAGAGAGAGAAAATAAAATCACAACTCATCAGAAAAGCACACTACCAATAATAATAAAAACAAAAGAAAACCGCAGGGCCTCCACAACCACCCCATCCCTAAGGAATGGGAGAAGAACCAAGTTTTTCATAATGTTCTGCATGACGCTACAGTTAGGTTAGGGAGGGTTGTCATTCTAGAGGGCATTCCAGAGGGGAGGCGCCACAATCAAGAAGGCATGCTTTCTGGATCACGCAAGGTGATACTGTTTAATTGATGGGACCTACTTTGTCTGGCCTTTGACTGTGTGGACCATAACAAATTGTGGCAAGTTCTTAGTGGTATGGGGATACCAAGTCATCTTGTCTGCCTCCTGAAGAATCTGTATTACGACCAAATAGCAACAGTAAGAACAGACCATGGAACAACGGACTGGTTTAAGATTGGGAAAGGAGTATGGCAGGGCTGTATACTCTCACCCTACCTATTCAACTTGTACGCAGAACACATCATGTGACATGCTGGGCTTGAGGAATCCAAGGCTGGAGTTAAAATCGCTGGAGGAAACATTAACAATCTCAGATATGCAGATGATACCACTTTGATGGCTGAAAGCGAAGAGGAACTGAGGAGCCTTATGATGAAAGTGAAAGAAGAAAGTGCAAAAGCTGGCTTGCAGCTAAACCTCAAAAAAACCAAGATTATGGCAACCAGCTTGATTGATAACTGGCAAATAGAGGGAGAAAATGTAGAAGCAGTGAAAGACTTTGTATTCCTAGGTGCAAAGATTACTGCAGATGCTGACTGCAGTCAGGAAATCAGAAGACGCTTAATCCTTGGGAGAAGAGCAATGACAAATCTCGATAAAATAGTTAAGAGCAGAGACATCACACTGACAACAAAAGTCCGCATAGTTAAAGCAATGGTGTTCCCCATAGTAACATATGGCTGCGAGAGCTGGACCATAAGGAAGGCTGAGAGAAGGAAGATCGATGCTTTTGAACTGTGGTGTTGGAGGAAAATTCTGAGAGTGCCTTGGACTGCAAGAAGATCAAACCAGTCCATCCTCCAGGAAATAAAGCCAGACTGCTCACTTGAGGGAATGATATTAAAGGCAAAACTGAAATACTTTGGCCACATAATGAGAAGACAGGACACCCTGGAGAAGGTGCTGATGCTAGGGAGAGTGGAAGGCAAAAGGAAGAGGGGCCGACCAAGGGCAAGATGGATGGATGATATTCTATTGGTGACGGACTCGTCCCTGGGGGAGCTGGGGGTGTTGACGACCGACAGGAAGCTCTGGTGTGGGCTGGTCCATGAAGTCACGAAGAGTCGGAAGTGACTAAACGAATAAACAACAACAACAAACTTTGCCTGACCTCCCTGGATGGGTAGAAATAATTAGAGACAAGTAGTCCTCAAATAGCCAGGCTCTGTGCAACATCTGAAGTGTGTTCCTTTCATTATGGGTGAAATCCTGACCTGCTCTTTCACAAATGGAGAACATCTTTCCAAAGAGCATCAGTCTAGCCATCTAGGGATCCGATGAAATGAGCTGCAGCTCACAAAAGCTTATGCCTTTTCATAAAATGTAGTAGTTGGAAAAGGTGTACCTAGGCATTCCTGACTCCCCCCCCCCATCGACTAATGGCTGCAAAGACCAGTTTGCTCGCCACTCCTGTACCTACTGTAGTTAGATTCTACCCCACTGGATTCAGATTCGAGTTATCATGGTGTATAGGAATACATTGAATATCTGGTCTAATGACAATGAGATAAATCCTAGCATTGTGGAAGAAACAGCCTGGATTAGAAATACCTTGCAGTATTTTATACATTTGGGGGAATATTGCTTCTTCTTCCTCTCCTCCTCCTCCTAAAAATTCTACTCAGCAACAAAGTTGATTTGCTAGTTGGCTCAATCAATATTGTTGCTTGGGGGTGGGGGGAGGTAGAAAGAAAAAGAGAAAAGATTCAGCACAGATTCCTAAACCAATGAAAGATAGGCAAGGAGGGGGGCTGAAATCCATCCTTTTTCCACACACTGTCTTTTTAATGACTTAGAAGAAGTGCAGCTTAATCCTGAAAAACAAGTGATGTGTCAAAAGCTCTTTCTTGGGGGGTGGGGGTAGGGAGGGAGGGGAGGGGAGGGAGGAAATACTTCATTAGCTGTGGGAAAACATTTACTGGCATTCACTGTTGAGATTAAAGGAGATGTCACATTACTGTTACAAAGAAGTTACCCACCCACTCAGCCTTAAATACCCTCAGGCCCACTTTTCAGTGACTGATAACATGTGTTTTATATGCATGACTTCACTGCAGTTAGGCTTGTCATATGCCTTAATAATACATATCAAAGATGTATATCATGGAAAGATAAAGGGCTCTCTGATGTGTATCATCTTCAGCAAGATCACCAAGGTTAGGGAATTAAGCTGTTGCAAAGAAGGCAAAGTTCCACATACTGGGGCATATTTGCTAGAAAAAAGCCTACCAAATTGGATATCAATTGTGAAACAAGGTTAGTCTCTCTCTCTCCAACCCCCTTGTGCTTCATGTTACTTTTTGTGAAGAGCTGCTTCTACCTCAGGAATGAAATACAACAGGCAACCCATCTGAGCAGATGCAGAGTTACTTTCAAAGTAACAGAAGCCCCATCTTCTCCTCACTGCTCAGGTCCCCAAATTTCTCTCATGAGAAGAGGGCCTCTAAAGATTTAAGCATTTAAAGAATTAGTTCAGTTTTCTCTTTGACAGGTGTTGCCTATTGTTTCTGGAGACAGAAATGCTCTGGCTCCCAAGGTCACCATACTGCCAGCTGCTACTTTGTGGGCTATATGAACAATCAAAGAGCAGCACTAGAAGAAATGGACTGAAGCTCATCCAGGCCAATGGAGGCAATATCTCTCCAGCCACATTGTATATTGATGCTAGGAAAACATATTAACCATCTCTATAATGGAAAGGTCAGCCTATCATCCCATAGCAATGGTATTAGTCTGTAATTGGTGCAAAGTTTCAGGCACTACAGAATGCCAGTGAGTATTATTCTGCATAGGAATTCACAGAGAATGAGATCCTCAACCATTCCTGCCCAGACATCTTCATGGAAGGGGGAAGAACATTTTCAGTTGAATTGCCTATGTTAGAAGTATAACTACCAAAATGTCAAAGCACTTTGAGGCTTATCCACTGAGTACACTTCTTCCAAAGTCCTATTTGTTTCTTTGTTAGGTTTGTATCTCATGTTTCCTCCAGAAGTTCAAGGTGGCAATATAGCATGCCATCCTCCAACTTTTCCCACCATAACAGCCCTATGGGGTAGGATGGTCTAAGACAGTGTCTGGCCCAAGGCATTGTGTGGGCTTTTATGGCCGAGGGTACAATTACACCTGGATCTCCCACCCTGTTGGAGCATGTGGGATAGGCAGAAACAACCAGAGATAAGCAGTCCCACAAATAACCCAGCCCAGTGCCATGGAGGACTTTACAGTTTATACCCAGCAGCTTGAATTTCATCTGGATGCCTATTGGGAGCTAGTACAACTCATAAAGTAGAAGTGTTACATGGACACAGAGACATCCATATCTTTGCATTCTGGAGAAGTTGTAGTTCCCAGATTATCTTCAAGGACAGCCTCACATAGAGTGCATTGTAATTGTACAACCAAGAGGTGGCTAGGATGGGTGTGACTATGGGCAGGGCCTCCTGATCTTGAATAAACAATGGACACAAGTTGTGCACCAGATGGAGTTGTACAAAGACTTCCTGGCCACAGCTGCCATATGGTCATAAAGCAGGAACCACAAGTCCAAAAGCATGTGCAGATTGCTACCCCTCCTGAGCCAAAGATGGAAGATTTCCAGATCTGGGATGAGGGGGCATGGGACAAAATCCACAGCCACTCAGTCTTGCCAGGATTGAGCCAAATCCTGTTCTTCCCCATCCAGGCCCCAATAGCCTTCAGATTCTAGGACAGCACTTTGACAGCATCGCTTGGATGGCCAGGGGCAGAGATGTATAATTGAGGACCATCAGCATACTTCACCTCATGTGGCTGGATGACTTCCCTCAGCAGTTTCATGAAGACGTTAAACCAGGAGAGAATGGATGATGGTGTGTTGGAGCTGCTGGGGAGTATTAAAATGAGAATTCTGGGCCACTGACTGATTATCATTACACTATTGTTTGCTGCTACCAACAAGTCTCATAGGGTCTCTGAGGTGGAGCAGGAGGGATATTAGAAGGCATGCAGTACAATTCTCTCAATGCTTCATTTGCTGCTAAGCTTCCCTATAGGGCAGATGAATATATATCTATTTTTATTTGCTAAATTTTGGAGATTTGGAACCTGACTTCATATAGGCCTGCTCTACCTCAGAAGCAGTAACCAAAGTTTGTCGCTGCTGGTGGTTTGTCTGAAATGCAACCATTCACATTGTTCACTAAATCTAAGCAAGGCAGTTCCACATTTTCCCACTGGCTTCTTTCTTTTGTCTCCCATATTCCTTGCCATACAAATGACAGAGAGTGGGATTCTCTGTCTCAACCTTTGCAAGGAAATTTTATTCTGATCTGCTAGATTGCAGTGTTAAATTAACAGGTGTGACCCAGGCTGGCTATGTGTAAATACTCATATTTTTGTGTTTGGGTATCTAGATGATGATGATGATGATGATGATGATGATGATGATGATACTTTCCCTGCCCTCACTGAGCAGTTGAGATAATATGAACACAACAGTGGCTATTTCTAGTGTCATGGATATAAATCCTTTTCCTTCCAGGCATCACTTGATGGATTTTTTTTTAGCTCTTTCCCTGGTACTTGAAAAATGTAATCTCTGCCCAGAATGTCAGTGACTTACTTTCTCCAGACTCAATAAGCCATTCAGTCATGCAGCACTGATGACTGACAAGGCGAAATCCAGTCTGAACTGACTGGCAAAAAAGTCAATTAGACTTCGATATTTAGTGCCTCTTCTCTAAATGTAACACATGCAAATAGCAATTCAGCTCTATTCATTCACAGCTTTTAGAAGAAGTTTTGCCCTCCTTTCTCCCCACCATTTGAAAAGCATGCAATTAATTAATTAATTAATTAATTAATTAGTTAATTAATGATATCACTAAAGCTGCCTATCTATCAAGCAAGATTGTGGGTGGTGAACAGACAAATACTCCAAAAAACAGATTGAGGGTTAAACATCTCAAAGGACACTTGTGCCATCCATCCATGCCAGAACAGCCTGACCTCAGTCCCTGAGGGAAGAGCCAGGATTTCACAGCCTTCCAAAAGGCCAGTAAGGTTGGGGCTGTCAATATGTCTGGAGGGAGGATGTTCCATAGGCATACCTCCTAGGATCCATCAGTCAGAACTAGTGGGATGGGCAGAAACCATTGTGAAGAGGAGGTCTCAAAAGTAACTTGGCCTGATGCCATACAGGTCTTTACAGGCGACAACCAGCACCTTGAACTGCACCAAGAGAAAAACTGGAGGCCAATGCAGCTCATGTAGTAGTGGTGTTATGTGGGCAGGGCTGGATTAAGGCCAACCGATGTCCTAAGTGCTTCCCAACAGTGGTGCCCCTTGGCCCTTCCATTGCTCCATTGCTTAACTGACAAGACATTAAGACTCAGTAAGTGCTGAAAAACAAAGTTGAGTCTAGCAGTGAAAGAATTAAGGTCATGATAGGTAGGAGAAACAACTCTGTGGTGCCCCCTTCCCTTGGTGCCCTGAACACATGCTCATTTTGCTTCATGGTTAATCCAGGGCTGCATGTGGGCATGCTATAGTGCGCCCAGTACTGCATGGGCTGCTGCATTCTGGCCCAGTGGAAGCTTCCAAATGCTTTTCAAGGGCAGCTCCATGCAGCAGAAACATCTCTGGTGCTAAGCTACATAGTCAACAGAAACCTTGCTGCCCATTTTTAGAACAAAAGGGCCCCTGCTTTCATATTGATGCTGCTGAAAACAGGAGGAGGGAACGATTCTTGCTGGGCACTCACATCTCCAATGAAATACAGTAAAATATTCCAGTGTTTCATTTTATGAAGTTGAAAGATTTGTCCAAGTATATCTTATTGTACAGCATTTTTTGTTCAGCATCTTGTAAGTCAGCAGAATAAATGCTTGTATTTCCTGTATTTCATTGATTCTCAGCCCAGGTTAAATTAAAAAAAGAAACATAGTAAAAGATTCCTTTAATATCAATGATAGCATTTCTGATTTCAGGATCCGGAGGGATTTCAAACCACTATGCAGCTGAGGAGGACAGAAATGAATTTCCATTTAAGCCAAGATTACAAGCTCAGATCAGAGTTCTTAAAACTTTGGTGAACTTTAAAGGCAAAATGATTCAATGGGACAGCTCCTAATTTATGCCCTAGTTTCTCACCGTCATTACAAAACACTAGGCCCAGTCAACTGCTAGATTGTGGGCTCGATTGAAAGCACTGTGTGAGGTTGTAGGGAACAATCTCAACTCAGAAAAAAGAAAGTCAGTTATAGCACTCAGTAGGGCAAAAACTTTCAAGAAGTTGCTAAGCAGCCTGTTTTATTCCAGTGTTGGAGCTGAATGGGTGTGCGCTGTTTCAGGTTCAAAACAAAACCTGCAAAGCAGATATTTTGTTTTAAACTTGGAAGTTTGGAAGCTCCAAGATTGGAACATTTTGTATATCCCTAGAGTGGGACTGCTTGACTCTGAAGATCACTCCTATTTAGCCAAATCTGCCCAATCTATGGAGAAGAATACAATTAGCCATATTTTGTCTCCAATATTTTTCTTTTTCTTTCTTTTTTTTTAAGGTCAAGGAGGTGGTTTACAGGAGAAACACCCCACAGGGGAAAGAATTAGACAACTCCTCTCCTGTCTGCCAATTTCCAGAACAAGCTTCAGCTCCAGTAGCTACATTATCAAGTTTTCCCCTTTAAAAAAAGCAAAGCAAAACAAAGCAAAAAGAGAAGAATCGTAGAACTGAATGAACCAGCTAGCTCTGTCCCTGTTATTAAGAATTTCCTAACATTTCTCTTCAGTACAACGAAACTTCTAGCATACCCTGAGAAAATATTTGGACAAAGAAAGGCTTTACTGAGACTGAAGCAGGTTACTTGAAAAACGGAGTCTTGCAGCCTCTTGTCTGAGAGTACATCTGTTGCAAGTAGATGACTTCAGTGGCACCGAGGCTTCAACATCTTATAACCTACTGACCTCAAAGTCAGTGGGGTGAGAGACAAAGGTTTACTCTGTGTCCTCTCTTAGTTTATCACTCTGCTGTTCTTTGTCTGCCACACCGTTAATCTCAAGTCACTTCCTTCTGCCTTTATTCCCATGGTTGCACACAGGGCCGCAACTAGGGTCTGCATCACCCGGGGCAAACATGGATTCCGCGCCCATTTTGGCACCCCCCGGCGCTCATTTTGGCAACCCCCCAGCGCGGTGCCTGGGGCACATGCCCCACTTGCCCCCCCCCCAGTTGCAGCCCTGGTTGCACATACAGAGTGCTTGCTTGCTCACTCTTGTCCCAATAGGATGTAGTTAGGTAGGTGCTAGGCTTTGCCTCTGCCTATCCCATATTTCCTTACATATTTCCTACAAGCCTCTTTTCTGTAGGGCTGCAAAACCTGTTTCACTATTCATTGCTCAGGTTAGATTCTTGCTCTCAGGAACACCCTTTATACATGTAGAAACACTTTCCCTCCAACAGCATCTCATAGAACTCAAAGAGATGTATGCCACTGTGCTTCAGCTTATAATTTTGCTATAAATTTATTTTTATTTATTTTATTTATTTATTTTCTATCCCACTGATACTATTTTTATAAATAACTCAAGGCAGTAAACATACCTAATACTCCTTCCTCCTCCTATTTTCCCCACAACAGCAACCCTGCAAGGTGAGTTGGGCTGAGAGAGAGGGACTGGCCCAAGGTCACCCAGCCGGCTTTCAGGCCTAAGGTGGGACTAGAATTCTCAGTCTCCTGGTTCCTAGCCTGGTGTCTTAACCACTAGGCCAAACTGATTCTATGAACCATATTTACATAAATTAAATATATAGGTTGTGGTAACACAGACTAACTAGGAGTCATTTGCTGGATTTCCTTTACTCTAAGTTAAAACTAAAAGTAAACTTACTTATTTTAAGCATGTGTATCGACCCTTCCCCCACTTCATATTCTTTGATTAGCATACATAAATTCTTCCTTCTTTAGCCTTCCAGGTGGATGCTAAAAGGTGTAATTCAGTAAGTGGAGGAATCTGCAGATATGCTCAACAGCATCCATCCAGTTCAGCCACCTTTGCAGTGGAACCAGATGTTGGGAATCATATTGGAAAAATCTAACAAGATGGTTTCACAGCCAGACTCATGCCTTTCCTTTCTTTCTCCCATTTTCTCCCTCTTTGGTCCACCCTGGCTATTTCATCTGCAGTACTCACTGGAGAAGTATTTCATGTCACCCACCCTTAGTTTCCATGCACTTTCATTTCAACCTACCTCAGCTGCATTAAAAAGCTTGCCATGCCACCCAGAGCCATAACCCCTTTTGACTGATGGATGAGGCCAGATGTACCACTTCAGCAATATGTTTTAGTGGAGGTTCTCATTTGGGAGGCATTGCAAACAGTTTTTAAATTATTATTTGAAGATCATTCTCTTCCTTTTGAAGCCGGTTATCTGTTGAGCCAATGCCAATGTGCTCAAAAGCTTTTGCAAATACTAGTACTTTCTCTTCCTCTCTGTTCCTCTAAGGCTGCAAGCTGTAAGAAAGAAAAGAAACTGCAGTGCCTTTCTTTGCTTCATTGGTTTAATTGTTAAAAGCAAGGTTCTTGCCTAAAACAAATTAAAATGCTAAGGTTGCATTGCACTGGCTGGGGGTGGGGGTGGGGTAGGAGGAGTTATTTATTTATTTATTTATTTATTTATCCGATTTGTCCCCACCCATCTCCTCCCTTTGGGTTATATTGGATCACATGCAGCTGCTTTGTCTTAAGTCAGCACCTTAGTTCCCCTACTTCTGTATTGTCTACAAAGCTGTCTTGGCTTTGATACAGGAAGAAGGCAAGGGCTGAACCTGGCATTTTCTTCATGCAAAGTGCATCCTCAACCAATGAGCAGCAACTGCATCTTGATCTATTCATGCTGGATCCTTGGATAGCACAGCATGTGACTAAGGATGGTGGGTGGAACAGGCTAAAGGGTATAACACAATTTTCGAATGAAAGTGCTTGGTTTGACTGTAAAATACGATAGAGAGATCCCTTTATGACTTGGCACCTACAGGATGCTCTCTCCAACCTGCACTGGCATGACCTACTAGATTAACTAGGGGAAAAATATTCCTAGTATCCCACCATTGGGAAATAAAGGGACTAAAGATAGCAGGCCCTGCTCTTCGGTGGCAAGACCCGTCCTCTGGAACAGCTTCCATGTAGAGGTCAGCCTGATGTCACCCCTTAGTGCATTCAGGAAGATGGTGAAGATGAAGCTGCTGCAGAGAGCTTCTTAATATGTTCAGGGCAGCTTTTATTTTTGTTTTGTTCTTAATTAACAATGATGGAGCTTTGTTTTAGGTTTTTAAAGTTACTGTGGATGTTTTAAATTTGTTTTCAGCTATGTAAGCTACCAAAAGTTGAACTGATTGTGGTAGAGTATAAATGTAATACATAAACTAAATAAATAATTCCAAGCTATGCTAGTTTTGTCTTGCATTCCAAATCTCTCAACACTAGTGAAAGGGCAGTGTCTTTCCTTAAAGTCAAACTGATAAACAGAGCTATGAGACAAGGAATGTCCCAGAAAAAATGTGTAGAAAGAACATTCCCCCAAAGGACCTTACAACTGAAAAAGTCCTCCTATTTTTCAGCTCAGTTCATCTGGTTACAGCACCTGAAGGAAGGTCTCCATACATGACTATATCTACACAGCTATTTATGGGAGAAGACATCCATTGATGTACACCTATCAAGGAAGTGGTATTTTACTGATCCCTCGCTATGTCAATGAGCTTCAGTAACCCTGTTTAGGTTCCATAATGGATCACTGCTCAGCCTGAAAATAATGATGTATTTCCTTGCAAACATTTATGCACTCAGCATGACTGTCTGCAGGAGAGAAGCTGCATTGTTTTCCATGAAATCCAGGACTTGGTTCAAGAGGAAACTGATGTATATACAGCCAAATGTTCATAGATTTCCCTCCTGGCTACAGAAACCCTGTCTGTTTGACTGTTGTCAGAATGGGGTTGGGGGAGCACAGAGGGATTATCCAGAGTGTTCCAGTTTTCATGACAGACCAAGTCCAGTGGCTGCAGCTAATTTCAGGGGTCAATTGTCCATGGTCTCCAAAGGGGAACAAGATACACTTTTTTAATCCCATCTAATTTACCCACTATGGGGTAAATTTTTCAGAAAGTGTTTCAGAAAAGTATTTCTAGCAAGGACTATATATGAAGTGGGACAAAAGGAAGTAGAGTCATATAGTTTTCCTGAATATTTCTGCTCAGGATATTGTGTTTGTGTGTGTGTGTGTGTGTGTGTTCTTAAATTATCAGAATGAAGTAGTCATCTGTGTGATATATAAAAACATTATTCATATCAAATACAGCCCACCAGCCACATATGGTAACCAGGGCTTGACAAATCTCTTTTCATTGCTATATGACTGAGAAAACAAAAATAATGGATTGTCAATCTCCATGGTTCATACATCTCAGGTAGTTTGTGTTTTTTTCCTGATAGATTGCAATTTATGGAGGCTAACATGAAAGTACAGCCTGTTGCTTTTCTTACTTCCTTAAGCTTTTGAAACTGCAGATATTCCATTTTTTGTTTCCTCCAGATGGAAGCTACATGATGTGATGTAAAAACTGGAGGAATCAGCAGATAAACTCAAAAACATCCATCCAACATGGCTACCTTTGCAGTGCAAAAGCTTTTGTGAACTACAGATCACTTCATCAGATGGATGAACTAGCTAAACTGATCTAGGATTTTAACAGGGATGAGGTCTGGGTAGAGGGGAGGAAGAGAGGACAGGTTGGTTACGCAGTTGCAGGTTAAATGTGAGACTAATTACAAGTAACTTGTAATTCTTATTGTAATAATCTATGAAACGTTATCTTCAATTTTTTTTTTAATTACCTAAACAAATCTTATTGATCCTATGAAAGTTCAAATTCTTTTCCTTAAAATTGGTTGGGAGTTTATTGGTTTACATATTTTTCTTCATATATTAATATTTGATTAGGTCCTTAATTTAATTTGGACCATTTCAGTAAGTTTAACTTTTACCAGTATTTTATCTCTGGTATCATTTTTTTTCAGTTTACTCTTATTTTAATATTTTTTATTACCTTAAGGATTGCAATCATACCTTGTATTCCACTTACGCATCTAGTTAATCTTCTATTCTTAGTTCTTACTATTTCTTGTATTTTATAATTTGTATTCATTGCTGGTCAATAACCATGGTAAACTTGATTGATTTATTATTGTATATAATAAACAAAGCATTTACGTTGTCTGCAAATATATCTGGTGGGCTTACAACCTATCTGTCCCTTTTTCTTTCCTAATACTGGTGATCCATGACTATAGTCCAACTGTCCCATTAGCAGAATATATATCCATACATTCACAGATCATAAATAGAAGAAAATGAAAAGAGAAAAGAGAAAACTTGTTTGGAAAAGAATCATTCTTGGGAAGGACTGATGGAAAAAGGTTGGTTTGGGATTGTTCATTTAAATATACTATTAGTATGGGAGAATGTTGCTGGTTGGTTTTCCAGTAGCAAGATAAATCTAAATAGAAGTACATATGTATCCATACACTGTATAAACAATCAGATAGGAGATTAAAATAAGGTATCAAGATGGACTGTGGTTGTTTCCCATTCTTTTCTTTCATTTGAATTAAATAACTATTGGATAAAATTATTCTATATCTATCTCTGCAATATAGTGATTATGTTTGGGCAAAGCCAATGTGATATACTGCTAGATTCATACATCAGGGTAAGTCATGGATTGTTTAATCATGGTTGATTGAACAAATCATTGTGGCAGACTTTTCACATCAAGTTAACCTATAAATCATGGCTGAAAATCCACAATGACTGACTTCATGCATCATTTTAAGTCAGAAGTAAAATAAACCATATTGCAGCTTACACAGTATGGGAACCCAATAGTTATATTAAAAGGTAGCTCTGAACAAAAGATCTAACTTGAGCTGGAAATACTGTAGGACAGCCTTTCCCAAAGTGGGATCCCTCAGATGTGTTGAGCTAAAGCTTTTATAATTCAGCCGTGCTACTTGGCAATTTAAAGAGTTGTAGTCTAACATATCTGCACAGTGTCAGATTGTGTCCTGTTCAGACTAAGCACCAGACCTGTTCTCAAGGAATATTCTTTATTAAATAAATATTTACAATAATGAAGTCCTTGATATGCTAGACTTGGTTAAACAAACCCAACCGGGTCAACTGGATTTGACTGGAAGACAAGGGCTGGAGGCAACAGTTCTGGAATTGGAACAGTACGGATATAGATATAAATTTATTCAGTCAATGACCAGCAACAGTACTGGAACGACACTGACGCAGAATCTCTGACTCACTGGACCTGGAAACAAGACTATGAACAACAGACAGGGATGAACTGTTGGAGCAGGACCCAAACTCGGAACAAGGCTAGACCCAGCTGAGGGTTCTGGACTAGGCTGAGTACTGAGACAAGGCTTGAAACTTGAACAAGGCTGGATTCGACTGGGAGCCCCTGACCTGGCTGGTTTCTCGAGACTGGAGACTTGGAACAATGCCTGGAACCTGAATCTAGGTTGGACTCAGTTGGAAGCCCTGGACTAGACTGGACTCTCTGAATTGGAGACCTCAAGCAAGGCTTGGGACTTGGGACCAGGCTGAACTCAGCTGGAAGCCCCAGACTAGGCTGGTTTCTCTGGGCTGGAGACTTGGAGCAAGGCTTGGGATTTGGAACAAGGCTGGAATTGGCTGGAAGCCCCAGACTAGGCTGGATTCTCTGGACTGGAGATCTGGATCAGGGCTGAAAACTAGAGATAAGACTGGACCTGGCTGAAAGCCCCGGATTAGACTGGAACACAGACCCAGAACAAGACAGGGATGCAGTACCTGAACATGGCTGAGCACAAGAAGCTCAGTAGGACGGGAGTGAGGACACACGGTGGCGCTGGAGTTTCAAGGCATGAAGAAGCTGCTTGGAAGATTGTGGAGTTTCAAGGCTGGAAGCAAGACTGAGACTGCTGGGCTCAGCAAGCAAAGGATCCTGGCTGGCAGCAGAAGCAGGAGGCAAGCTCTGTTTGGAGCAAACAAAGGCACTGGTTCCTCTTTGGCAACAGACGCCTTCTCCAATGCCAGTAAGGATTCTTTTTCTGAAGCTGCAGAGTTAGAGGATTGGTTGTCTCCAGCAGCTTGCTGTCTGTGCAGCTGCCATTTATCCCAATCTTTGGCGCGCTTGGAATCTCCTGCAGCCAATCAGGCTGCCTTCTCCTTTGCACACTTTTCAGCCTGTCTCTGGCATGCACTGATTGGCATATTCAAATCCTCCTCCGGATCTCACCCAGTCAGTGTTGTAGATTCTTCCCACTCTGCTGAGTCATGCTGGAGTTTCGTTTCTCTGATTCCAGCCCGGTAAGTTTCCAATTCTTCCTCTGACTTAGAAAGTGAAACTAGTTCTTAGTTAGAGGCAAGCTGGGTACTAACAGATTGGGGAAGGGTGGGGTAGAAATCCAGACACAATAGGAATTATTCCCATTATTAGAAGCTACATAGTTTAGTCAAAGAATAACTGTCTGCTATTTCAATAGACATTTAGTGTTTTATACTACACAACCCTCTTAGGATAAAGTAAAGTTGACTGCTGCTGGGCTCCTGTTTCTACCTTCTTCTTTGTTTAACCCAACAGGTATCCATCACACTGTGAAGGGATCCATATTTAAAAAGAAAGCAGATGTACATTTCCACTGCTTATAGACATCCAAACTTCTACTTAGGCTCATGATTATATAAATATAGTTACTGCCTAAAATAAACTTCTCTTTGTTACCTTTGCTGAAGCAACATATTGCTTCTTCCCATCCTCAGCCCTTTGCCATTTCCTTTCTCTTCCAGATTCCAGCCAATACTTTACAGATAAGGTCACAATACTGGTGAATGAGATTTGGTTCCATGAAAATGTCACCAAGAATGAATGATGGCAGTTGAATTGACTTTGGAACCATAGAGCTTTCATTACGAAGACCAAGACAAGGAAGAGAGAGAGAGGCTCCCTCATGCCAAGTGGGTCCTTCAGCACCTATTTCCATGCCTTTTTACCATCCCCAAAAGGGATGTATATCCAGTACTATCTCTATATACTCAATCTTGTAGAAGCAAGAGGCTTATAAAATTTCATTCAGCTCAACCTACTTGGCAGTATGATCAATTACAGAAGAAATTGTATAAAAGGTAAAGGTAAAGGTTTCCCTTGACGTAAAGTCCAGTCGAGTCCGACTCTAGGGGGTGGTGCTCATCTCCGTTTCTAAGCCTTGGAGCCGGCGTTGTCCATAGGACACTTCCGGGTCATGTGGCCAGCATGACTCACGGAACGCCGTTACCTTCCCGCCGAAGCGGTACCAATTAATCTACTCACATTTGCATGTTTTCGAACTTGTAGAAGCAAGAGGCTTATAAAATTTCATTCAGCTCAACCTACTTGGCAGTATGATCAATTACAGAAGAAATTGTATAAGGCTTCATAATTCTTACACAAAAGAGAGGAAGGACCACTGTCAAAAGGGTTCACGTTCTATGGTCCTAAATAGGCAACCTGAAACTGATGCAAGCTAAGCAACTTGTAACTGCCCTGGTGGCATCTCTGGTGGCCTTCCCACCTGACGTGACCTTCTCTCAGCATGAGCACTAGAATAAATGTGGGTGGCTGTTGAAATTATCTAAATATCCTCATGGTGTGGGAAGTGGGGAGAAGAATCTTCTTTTCTTCTCCCTATTTTCTCCACATAATGCCCTCTTTTGGGGATTTGTGAGACTGGCAGCTTCTGACCTCAGAAATGAAAGCCAGAGGGAAGAGGGAATCTCAAAAGAAAAAAAAAAACACAATATTTATTTACTTATTTATTTAAACATTACACATTTATACACATTGCAATGGCAAAAGTATAACACATTAAACACACATTTTGAACTAATTGTATTATTTTAATCATAACACCTAAATTGTATCTGTTATAATTTAATGAAAAATAGAAATTAAACAGGTTTCACTAGCCATAATTTAATTTATTACACTCACATGTTCATTTCCCCCCTCACCCCCATCCAAAAGAACGCAATTTCATTTCTTCCATCAGATCATATATTCTGCAGGAAAAAAAGAAAAATATATTTGAAAAAGAAAAGACACAGGAAGTTCACACTTGCAATATGGGAGTGTTTTTGTTTGACAAAATTGCACTGGGTGCCTACTGTTGGATGTAAGGCGCTTTGCCATCAGCCACAGATGGAAAAACTAATTGGAACATTTCTGTGTATATTGGAGGAGTCAGCCTGACTTCTTGACACTATTAGATAATGGGCCTGTGCAGTGATCTGCATTCAAAAGGGGAGGGGAGGTGGTTTAGTAGCACCCGCCCTCTGGAACATCTTGCCCCCGGAGGCGAGGTTAGCTCCATCACTCCTGGCCTTCTGGAGGAATTTGAAGACCTGGCTTTGCCACCTGGCCTGAGGCAGGGAGGAGAATAGTTCTGCTTGGGGTTGGCTAGTGCCTTGAAGCACCCCTTCCATGCAAAGACTGAATGAGATCATAGCCATCTGGACCTTATTTTTATTTATATTTATTAGCAATGTGTAACTCTTTTATAGTGTATGTTTATATATTTATTGTTTTGGTGACTATTTTGTTGTTAAACGCCCAGAGTCTCTCTGGTGGGAGGAGATGGGTGGCGACAAATTTGATAAATAAATAAATAAATAAAATGTTGTTCTTAGAGCACCTGTCAAAATCTCCTTACCAAAGCTGGACCTTTTCCTGGGCTTGTGCAGTACTGTTCCTCAGGTGTAGAATGGTCCCAGAAACAGGCACTTTGGTTTCAGAAACTCCTGACAGGTAGATGTGCACTCTGAATCACATTTGCTATGCAGCCCTAGGACCTGATTCACATGGTTCTTTATGCATTGTCTTCTTTGGGTGGGATGTTCCATGGCACAACTTCAGCTTCATCCAGGTCTCCTTTGCTCAGACCTCTTTCACATTTTTTTAAAAACAATTTTTATTGAAGAAGTTTTTCAACAGAATTAAAAACAGTGCAAACTTTGAATTAAAGAACAAAGAAAAGTAATAAGAAAGTGAAAAATGTAGAGAAAGAAATAAAGAAAGGAAAAGAAAGGAAAAGAAAAGATTCCAAAGAAGTGGCTTCTGTTCTTCTTGACAGCAGTTACAGATACATTTATATTTTGCCCTCTCTCTCTAAGGTTACACCATAATTTCTTTCTTTCCATAAGCTACCCTTTCTAATTTTGAAACCCATAAATCACAACTACATTTTTCTCTTTTTCAGCAAAAAGTCCATAAGGGGTTTCCAGTTACTAATAAATGTAACAGTTGATCTTTCTCTAATCAAACAAGTTAATTTTGCCATCACTTTTAGTTCCGTCATCTTCGCCAACCATTTCTCCATTGTGGGTATATCCGAGTCTTTCCATGTTTGCACATATAATTTCTTGTTTTGTTGTCCGCTGCATTTCATTAGATCTGAACAAGGAAACTCAACCTAGCTGCCATAGCAAAGAAACATGCTGCCTTTCTGTAGGTAGAAGTGGGATAGCCAGCAGGAACTGATGGAGCTAGGGGTTAGTGAAATATGCTAATTTGTAAGGAAGAGGAGGAGATGATGATGATGATGATGATGATGATGATGATGATGATGATGATTTTCATCTGAGTGACTATCGCAGCCTAATCAACTGGATGTTGGCTGCAGTGATTTGGGCCCTCGCCAAGGACTTAGGAATCATGGAGGTATTGCCATAAAGGGCTGTGGTTCCAAGTAGGGTAGTCTTTTGCAAAATTAATGGTATCAAGTCCAGTAAATTTAAAATTTCTAAATATTTGGTGAATCCTGACGGTACTGCCATCAATTTTTTTTCCCTGTGTAATCTTTCAACCTCACTTTGTAAAACACAGGATTTTGCATATTTTTTCTTCGTTGTGATCCATCATTTCTTGTAAACAGTATAGCCTACTTTTCTACATAAATTTCACTGGACATTTTTTGGAACCTTATCATGGCATTTTCAAAAATATTTTGTTTGATTAATTTTACTGCAGCCACTAATGAGATGAACTCTAATTTCATCCTTAATTTTACATACTCAGCATTTGGCATGGTCAGAAAAATGCTTAGTTTCAGGTTTAATGGTACTGGCTGTAGGGTTTCTTCTTGAGCTGCCATGACTGCTCCCTCACAAGCATGTTAGACCTGCTTTTCTTTCAATATCATGTTTAGATTGTCTAGGGAATGGTTTGCTTTTCTAGGTGTTAATCCAACTTTGAATTCCAATTATTTCATATATTTTGATTTAGCATTGCTTGTTTTCAGGAATCTTTCCCCATGAAGTCCCATACGTAGAGCCTCTTTACTTTTCAGACTGTTTTTCTTCTTCCACAGTTTGTTTTACTTGCAATAATGCGGTACCATCTCTATTTCTGGGCACATATAATCTTTGAATGTCATTGCTTGGCTGAAGTGTGTGATGTATAGTCATTAGTTTCCTTGCTGTTCCATCAGTATTGTCCAATTCAGTCATTCAGCTTGGGTCCAGTCAATTATTCCTGAAAATAATTCCTGCTAGTATATCATCATCATCATCATCATCATCATCATCATCATCATCATCATCATCATCATCATCTTGCTGTTAGCCCATTATCTATTTCTGGTTACCTCAACAAACGGCTAGAGATTACATTGCCTTACCAAAATGCATCCTTTTTAGTAAGAATGGAAATAACCACAGAAATTTAAAATGATTATAAAATCCAATACTCACTGAAATATTACAAGATATGATATGCAAGTTGTATCTGTGCTTACCCAAATATTTATTAAAAAATACTTCTTTTTGGCATACAACTTTGTATTCCTCACTAATTCTAACTTTTATGTTTTAAAAATAATTGATTAATCAATCATGCATTTAGATTTATTTTTTTTTTTTTTTTTTGCCAGATGTGTTTAGGGGTTAAGGAGCTGGATCAAATTTTGGGAGACCCAGGTCAGACCCACTCAGGTCCCCAGCATGAAGAATCCCCACTAACCATTTCCGGAGGACACGTCCTCATGTTAACACTATATCTCATCACAAGCCCATTACTGAAGCAGCCCAAAGACCGCTTTAGGTGTTTCATTCTGGAAGTGGTATTTTCCTTCTTATCCCATTTCAAGACCTTCCGTCTGGACAATCCATGGCAGATGGGGAAGGAAGCTTGAAGTCATGACATTTGGGGCAGCAATCTGCTCAGCCTCAACTGATCCAGCAGGTCTTCTATCTAGTTTCTGGCCTCAGCACTGCAGAACAAGGGGTTTGGTAGTGTGATAAGGAAGGAAGGAAGGAAGGAAGGAAGGAAGGAAGGAAGGAAGGAAGGAAGGAAGGAAGGCAGGCAGGCAGGCAGGCAGGCAGGCAGGCAGGCAGGCAGGCAGGAAGGAAGGAAGGAAGGAAGGAAGGAAGGAGGGAGGGAAAAGGGGATTGATGGGTCAGTCAGCTGGTTGATCAAGAGACTGTGGGGTTTAATACATATAACTGAAAGTGTAACTGAAAGGACATGGTTCTTGAGCTTCTGAATCTTTTGATGCCCTTCTCAGGAACCACTGCCCTCAGAAAGCTAAGGCTTTTCATTTCCTCTTCTCATATGGTTTTGCCATCTTGCCTGGGACGGGAAAGGGAATAGTCATTCTTGGGGATGGCTGGTGCCCTATTTCACAGACTGAAGTAGAACCTCACTGCCATCTGGATATTATTGCACTTTATATTTTTATCTTCTATTTATATCTATATTTAATGGATTATTTATAGTTTATATTTATTTTTAAATTTTACTTCTATTGTAAACTGCCCAAAGTCCCTCCTTAGGGGGGAGATGGGCAGTGGTAAATTTGACAAATAAACAATCAAACAAACAAACAAATATCATGTTCTTTAGATAGCTACCACTCCCACTCTGATCCCCACAGAAAAATCCTTTTCTCAAACTCCATCTCTTTAACACCTGAAGAGTGTACCTTGGTTGCCCAAATCTAGAGGATCACTAGACAGCAGCCAAGTGGTAAAGAACCACTAGTGGTTTTGCCACCTAGTGGTCCATTGATCAAACTGCTGAATACTCAATCCATACTTTGTTGTTGTTTACTCGTTCAGTCGCTTCCGACTCTTCATGACTTCATGGAACAGCCCACGCCAGAGCTTCCTGTCAGTCATCAACACCCCCAGCGCCCCCAGGGACGAATCCATCACCTCTAGAATATCATCCATCCATCTTGCCCTTGGTCGGCCCTTCTTCCTTTTGCCTTCCATTCTCCCCAGCATCAGCATCTTCTCCAGGGTGTCCTGTCTTCTCATTATGTGGCCAAAGTATTTCAGTTTTGCCTTTAGTATCATTCCCTCAAGTGAGCAGTCTGGCTTTATTTCCTGGAGGATGGACTGGTTTGATCTTCTTGCAGTCCAAGGCACTCTCAGAATTTTCCTCCAACACCACAGTTCAAAAGCATCGATCTTCCTTCTCTCAGCCTTCCTTGTGGGCCAGCTCTCGCAGCCATATGTTACTATGGGGAACACCATTGCTTTAACTATGTGGACTTTTGTTGTCAGTGTGATGTCTCTGCTCTTAACTATTTTATCAAGATTTGTCATTGCTCTTCTCCCAAGGATTAAGCGTCTTCTGATTTCCTGACTGCAGTCAGCATCTGCAGTCATCTTCGCACCTAGAAATACAAAGTCTTTCACTGCTTCTACATTTTCTCCCTCTATTTGCCAGTTATCAATCAAGCTGGTTGCCATAATCTTGGTTTTTTTGAGGTTTACCTGCAGGCCAGCTTTTGAACTTTCTTCTTTCACCTTCATCATAAGGCTCCTCAGTTCCTCTTCATTTTCAGCCATCAAAGTGGTATCATCTGCATATCTGAGATTGTTAATGTTTCTTCCAGCAATTTTAACTCCAGCCTTGGATTCCTCAAGCCCAGCACATCACATGATGTATTCTGCATACAAGTTGAATAGGTAGGGTGAGAGTATACAACCCTGCCATACTCCTTTCCCAATCTTAAACCAGTCCGTTGTTCCATGGTCTGTTCTTACCATTGCTACTTGGTCGTTATACAGATTCTTCAGGAGGCAGACAAGATGACTTGGTATCCCCATACCACTAAGAACTTGCCACAATTTGTTATGGTCCACACAGTCAAAGGCTTTAGAATAGTCAATAAAACAGAAATAGATGTTTTTC
Organism: Candoia aspera; assembly: GCF_035149785.1. Lineage (NCBI taxonomy): Eukaryota > Metazoa > Chordata > Lepidosauria > Squamata > Candoiidae > Candoia > Candoia aspera. Next base: position 180,785,339 of record NC_086153.1, read on the forward strand.
TGAAACTCCCTGGATTTTTCCATTATCCAGCGGATATTGGCAATTTGGTCTCTAGTTCCTCTGCCTTTTCTAAACCCAGCTTGTACATCTGGCAATTCTCACTCCATGAATTGCTGAAGTCTACCTTGCAGGATCTTGAGCATTACCTTACTGGCATGTGAAATGAGTGCCACTGTTCGATAGTTTGAACATTCTTTAGTGTTCCCCTTTTTTGGTATGGGATATAAGTTGATTTTTTCCAATCTGATGGCCATTCTTGTGTTTTCCAAATTTGCTGGCATATAGCATGCATTACCTTGACAGGATCATCTCACAAGATTTTGAACAGTTCAGCTGGGATGCTGTCGTCTCCTGCTGCCTTGTTGTTAGCAATGCTTCTTAAGGCCCATTCAACCTCACTCTTCAGGATGTCTGGCTCTAGCTCACTGACCACACCGTCAAAGCTATCCCCGATATTGTTATCCTTCCTATACAGGTCTTCCGTATATTCTTGCCACCTTTTCTTGATCTCTTCTTCTTCTGTTAGGTCCTTGCCATCTTTGTTTTTGATCATACTCATTTTTGCCTGGAATTTACCTCCGATGTTTCTAATTTTCTGGAAGAGGTCTCTTGTCCTTCCTATTCTATTGTCTTCTTCCACTTCCACGCAATGTTTGTTTAAAAATAATTCCTTCTCTCTTCTGGCTAACCTCTGGAATTTTGCATTTAATTGGGCATATCTCCCCCTATCACTCTTGCCTTTTGCTTTCTTTCTACCTTGGGCTACTTCTAGTGTCTCAGCAGACAGCCATTTTGCCTTCTTGGTTTTCTCTTCCTTTGGGATGTATTTTGTTGCCGCCTCCTGAACAATGTTGCAAACTTCTATCCATAGTTCTTCCAGGACCCTATCTACTAAGTCCAGTCCCTTAAATCTATTCTTCACCTCCACTGCATATTCCTTAGGAATATTAGTGAGCTCATATCTAGCTGATCTGTGGGTCTTCCCTAGTCTCTTTAGTCTGTTCCTAAATTGTGCAATAAGAAGTTCGTGATCGGAACTACAGTCAGCTCCAGGTCTTGTTTTTACCGACTGAATAGATGTCCGTCACCTTTGGCTGCAAAGGATGTAGTCAATCTGATTTTGGTGTTGTCCATCTGGTGAAGTCCACGTATAAAGCCATCTCTTAGGTTGTTGGAAGAGAGTGTTTGTTATGCAGAGCGAGTTGTCTTGGCAAAATTCTATCAGCTTATGTCCTGCTTCGTTTTGTTCACCCAGGCCATGCTTACCTGTAATTCCAGGTGTCATTTGACTGCCCACCTTAGCATTCCAGTCTCCTGTGATGAGAACAACATCTCTTTTAGGTGTATTTTCCAGTAGGTGCTGCAGTTCCTCATAGAACTGCTCTACTTCAGCTTCTTCAGCATCTGTGGTTGGGGTGTATATTTGGATCACTATGATGTTAGATGGCTTGCCCTGAATTCCAATTGAGATCATTCTATCGTTTTTTGAATTGTATCCATGCACTGCTTTAGCCACTTTACTATTAATTATGAAGGCTACTCCATTTCTTCTGTGGTCCTCTTGTCCACAGCAGTAGACCTGGTGGTCATCTGATGTGAAGTGGCCCATTCCAGTCCATTTCAGTTCACTGACACCCAAAATATCTATCTTTAATCCTGACATCTCACCAATAACCACATCCAATTTGCCCTGGCTCATAGATCTTAGATTCCAGGTTCCAATGGCGCGTTGATCCTTAGAACATCGGATTCGCCATTCACCACCAGCACCGTCGGCCGCTAGCCGTCCTTTCGGCTTTGAGCTAGCTGCGTCATCACGTCTGGGGCTAGTTGAACTCATCCTCTGTTCCTCCTCAGTAGCATTTTGACCATCTTCCGACCTGGGGGTCTCATCTTCCGATGGTATACCGACATATCTCTGGTTGTACTGATCCATTTAGTTTTCACGGCAAGAATACTGGGGTGGGTTGCCATTACCTTCCCCAGGGATTGCATTTAGTCTGACCTCTCTGTCATGACCTTCCTGTCTTGGGTGGCCCTTCACGGCTTAGCTCATGGCATCATTGAGGTGCTCAAGCTCCAGCACCATAACCAGGTAACGATCCTTTGCTGAAGTCAATCCATACTTACGAAGTTTAAAAAAAAGAAAAAGAAAAAAGAAAGAAACTTGACATTATGCCAGGAAAAAAATTAAAATTATAGTGCAGAGTAACCAGAGTGCCAGCTGGAGAACTTTCATATGGTGGAATTTCAGCTGAGGCAACCACCAATTATAAGCTTTAAAATATTGCATGCATTAAAGCTGTATGGACAGTAGTGCAGCATGGACCTTTTCTGGATGTGTGGTAAGAATGAACTAGAATATATCATCAGTGTCATCACATACTTTTTTTAATCCATTCATTCATGTCTGATTCTCAGAGCCTGCCTGGACAAGTCCCTGCAGTTTTCTTGCCAAGTAGTTTGCCCTTGCCTCCTTCCCAGGGCTGAGAGAGTGACTGTCCCAAGGTCACCTTGCTGGCTTTGTGAGTAAGGCAGGACTAGAACTCACGGTCTCCCAGTTTCTAGCTGATGCCTTTAACCACTACACCAGACTGGCTCTCATACTGACATACTAGGGTAATTCTAAAATTAACTTATCACATTAGTGGCCAACAGAATTCATTTAATGATAAGTGTATTAACAGTTGGCATTGCTTATAAATTCTTATAAATTCCAGGATATGATCTACTCATCCTGTTTTCTTTTCTATATTATATTTATGATTGTGGGTATGTTATTCATTGTATGTGTTCTATGTTCCACCTTTTCATGTATTCTTGTATTTTTATTCATTTAATAACAAGAAGGAAAAACATTATTCATGATCACAAAATGAACAAGATGTTCATACAGGATTATGCCTATGCACTTTCACATTTGGGGGGTGGGGAGGGGAGGATGCCTTTTAATTTCAAATCCAGATGAATTGCAGAGTATCTGGAACCAGCCATTTAACAGAATGACTTCACATTTAACAGAAGACTTCACAAAGCATATCCTTGGACAGAAATTCTATTGGTACTTCATTAATATTTTCAGTAAATGTTTTCAAATGAATTTCCGCACTTGAGGGCTTTAAAGCTGTTAGCAAATGAGTGAACGGTGAATGGAAGACTGTTAAAATATGAATGAAATTACAGCTTGCAGTATGTTGGCAATATCTTAGAAGAGTCTAACAATGAATAACTATGGAAGTTGGTTAGCACAGTATGTAGAAACAGCAAACAGCTGCTATTTTACCCTTGTAGTAAGGTGACAGTGCAGTATCATTACATTGTTTACCAAGGATTAGTATAGAACTGTTCTGTTTCAGTTTTGCATGCGCTCATTCCTAAATCCATTCTGTTACATTTTTTGTATCGCTCCCAGAGTACAATTGTTATGTGTGCAGCTTGCTCTAGCATGCATAGTTTTGACTGCAAAGTTTGAGCCAAGTATTACATGTCAAAATCTGCAAAAAATGTGAGCTTTGATAAGTACATTTGTTCTGATCTGCCCAGCATCTTGGCCCAGTGAGGTAACTAAAATTTGCTCATCAGAATGCACTAAGGGATTGAGATCTAAATGGGTAGGGGAAGGAACTAAGCAACAGTCCTATATCTGGTTAATTGGCAGTAAAACTTGAAATGATTGGATTGTTCTTTTAACCTTTGGGAGTGGTGTACAATAAATACATCAGGTATATTTGGCAGAAGTGGAGGAAGTTCCAACTGGGGACTGTTTTTTTTTTTGTTTTTTTTTTGACACTTCTGCACAAATGTCCCTGTTTATTAACTCCTCTTGTATGGTCAATGTTTCTCAAACTTGGCAACTTTAAGATGTGTGGACTTCAACAGTTTCAACTGGTAATACCCGAGGAAGTGGTTTGAATGCCTAGAATGGCAGGTTTCACTACTTCTCCTCTAAATCCTTGCCCAGCTTGTAACTTCTAAGTAGGAGGTTATTACAGAAGCCTTACAAAGTGCTGGTTATTATGAATCTTGCAAGTCTGAAAGTATTTCTCCCCTCCTTTACTTTTACTTTCCAGAAAACTAGGGAGGGTCCCTTCTGAGATGCTTCCCATGCCCCTTCTCCTTCTATTGGCTGAGATAACTTTTGCATGACAGTTGTCTGTGGCTCTTCATCCTGTCTCCCAAGGTCATTCCTACATACCATTAGAGTTTTCATATTTTGTATCGATAAATATTGTTTTCCAGAACAGATTCCATTTTAAATTTTAGCAATTGGCTTATCCAGGGGTGGCACATTTTTTTCATGGTATTTTGGATAAAAATTGAAGGGTCAGCTTATACACAAGTATATACGGGTACTTTTGAAAAGGATTACTGTATATACTCATGAAAAGGATAAGCCCATCCATAGATAAGCCAAATCCAGGTTTTGGGGTATATTTTGGAACCTAAAATTCTTGGCTTATCTGCAGGTATATAGGGTAAATGGATGGGAAGGAGTTACTTGCTAAGCTCCTATAGTTCTAGCACTTCACCAGGTGTCAGGTGAGGTCAACCAGAAGTAGATACTTAAAGTGTAAATGAAAGCCTTGAAGGAGATGGGGGGAAAAGTGCAGAAAACCAGCTGGATAGGAAAAAAAGAGCTAGACAAAATAGAGAATTGATTGATTGATTGATTGATTGATTGATTGGGCTGGAGTGCCACCTCTATCTTGAAATCTATTCTAGGCAGTTTACATACTGGATTCCCACAAAGCCCCTCTTTGAACAAGGATCTTCTGTGAGTCCACTGCACTTGGCAGATCTCAAACTGTTAAACAGAGTCAAACCATCAGGAAATCCTGAGACTCTAGCTAGACTGGCCAGATGAGAAAACATCACAGATAAAGGTAACAACAAGCTATTTCCATGTTGGAGCCAAGAAAACAACATGGACATGTCAGAAACTGAGCTCAGCTCAAAGGGAATGTTACTTTTTCACCAAGTCAGAGAGTATCGTCTTTTTTAAATATATGATTGCTCTTCATTCTCTGTAACTGTTTCAGTTCTTTGGAATATAATTCCTGCTGAGATATCTAACTTTGTGTGTGTGTGTGTGTGTGTGTGTTCAAAAGGTCTTATCTTAAAGACAACACCAATGGTTGACTTTAATTGTTTTTCATTGTTGTTGTTTCTTTTTCATATTATCTCAAGTTTTAATTGGATTTATTCATTTTTATTATAAATCATCCAGACTTCAGCTGTTGGCAGAATAGTAAAAGTTCAATAGCAACAATAAATCCTTTCTGTACAATTATTGGTTCCAAAATGTCTTTGGATAGCAATTATTGATGAGCTATTCCATGGCATATCATTTCCATGTCAAAGCTTTGGAAATGGACATTTCCTGTTGTTCTTAATCTGTTAACTATACCACAATGGTGACTTTTATATAAGACAAATCACACTTTTCTTATTAGAGGTGATAAAAGGTTACAGTTGACTGAATTGAGCAAATCTCAGGGCCTGATTATTTTCACAGTTGATGGGTACTTCCCAACGATTAGCTGAATTAGTACTGAGAACAATATTGATCAGCAGTTGTGGGAGAAGAGAACAAGAAAGCTTACACAATGATGAATGAGCACCCATCAACATTATTCCTATCTAGTCTTGAGGAGAGGGAGGGAGGGAGGACTCTTTTTGTTAAGCCAGGCAGATAATTTTAGCTTAGCTAAAATTTCAGTACCATCTTTCCCACCCATTAAATTAAGCCTTCATTTTTGTGAATGAAGTTGAACGGTGACACCAAATTAAAATGAAGAGTGAACCAAATGGCATTTGACATTACCACAGGCACTGATGGAGACAAAGAATCTCTGTCTTATTCCTTTCTAAAAAAAAAAAAAAGCCTTGTGTTGAAACCAAGTTGGATGTTTGATGCTTAAATATTGACTTGATGATGATAAGTAGTGTAATTAATGTCATGTAAATTATCAACTTGTTAAATTGGCTAATACTGGAATGCCTGTAGTTGAGCTGCAGAAAATGGGATAGGTTTTGTGTTTTTTTTTAAATAAAAACTTTGGTTCGTTCATTGACATCTCTTCCCCCCCGCCCCCAAATGGTTAGATTGGCAACAAAAAAAGGATAGGACATTCATGTGGTAATGTACCCCTGTCCCTGATATGAGATCTAGGGACAAAAGAGAGAGTTTATATCTATTTTTATTTATATTTCAAATTTAGTTACCAACCATCTCATTCAAGGAGCTACTCTGGGTGGTTTACAATAAAAGCAGAATAAATAGACATTAAAATACAATAGAAACAATATTCTTAAACAAAATTATACAATCCAAGGTAGAGATGTTAAAAAGTTCTAATTTAATTTAATTTAATTTAATTTAATTTAATTTAATTTAATTTAATTTAATTTAATTTAATTTAATTTAATTTAATTTAATTTAATTTAATTTGTAGGCTGCGACCCTCCATTCATTCTTTGGTACTTCAAGCTGCTCTTCCTTATTTATATCCGCTTCTGAGCATTGTGTGCTTGAGAGTGAGGAGTTGAGTTCCAGTCCTGCAGTTTCTCAGTACCACTGACATTTCTCCCATCTGCATTATAATCGCTTTCCAACCTGTTCCTCCTTGACTGCGTGGGCGAGTTCAGCCAGGGCTTCTTTGTACTGCTGGAGGAGAGGCTGGATGGACATGCTGTTGACCAGCTGTGGCTGCAGTTCTGGGGCACCCGCATCCTTCAGCATCTTTAGGAACTTATACTCCTGCTGCTTCAGTAGCATGGTGAAAGCCAGGCCCGCCTTTCCCACATGAGCTGTTCTGCCTACCCACTGAACATAGGTTCTGATGAACTGAGGGGCATCATAGCTAACAACACATTTCACACCATCAAAATCAATTCCTTGAGCTGTGGCATCTGTGCTGATCAAAAGTGGGATCTTGCCTTGTTCAAACTCCTTCAGTGTCAACTTTCTTTTGCTTGGGCTCGCCTCTGAAAAAAACTCAGCTACATTCACTCCACCAAAGGCACAAATTAGCAGGAAGAGTCTGTGTGTGGTTTCTTTGCTATTAGTGAAGCACAACACTTGGGAGAATTTCAGTCTCACCAGGAAATGCAGGAGGAACCATGGTTTCCAGTTCAGGCTGCACGGGACATAATATTGCAAGAGCCCCTCAGGGAGAATGTGTTTTTCCCTGATGCATGGCTGAGACCTGAGCGCATCAGCCCCTTTCCTGGACCAAGCTGGCATGAAGAGGTGAGGCTGATGGAGGCCTAACTGCTGCAGCTTCTCTGGGTTCTGAGTCAGAGTGGCTGAGAAGAGGAGCTTCTGCAGAGGGAGCTGAGGGCAGCAAGCCCATGCTGCTGTGGAGGGTTCCTGCATAACATATTATTTTGCCTTCTTTCTCCCTATATTTTCCCCTTCCTCAGCACCTATTGAAAATATTTGACCTTGTTTAATATTTGACCATGAATAATTAAGAATGGGCATCATCATAAAATATATAATGATTGTTTTTCTTATATATTTTCTTATATGATGTATAATGATTGTTTTTCTTTGCTAAGATCATAGAATCACAGTGTTGGAAAAGACTTTGGAGGTCTTCTAAAACAGCTCCTCTGTGCCATCACAGACAAATGGCTGTCCAACCTTTGTCTGAAAATCATCAGAAATGGAGCATCTACAATTCCAGGAGGCAAGCTATTCCACCATTCATAGCTCTCACAATCAGGAAATTCTTCATTATTTTGAATTTGGATCTCCCCTTGAAAGCTTCCACTCATTGGTTCTTTGGGTACCACACCCTTTGATAGCCTTTCAGGTATTGGAAAACTACCATCATGTCTTCCTAAGCCTTCTCTTACTCAGTTCTTTTAACTGTTCTTTATAGGATTTAACCTCCAAACCTTCACCATCTTTGTCATTGTCCTCTGCAGTCTTTCCAGTTCCTCATCTTCTATTGTGGTGGTCGGAGGTAGACACAGAAGTCCAAGTGTGGTCTGACCAATGCAGCATAGAGCAGAATCATTACTTCCCATGATATCAATGCTATACATCTATTGATGTAGCCTAAGACTTTGGCAGCTACAGCATACCATTTGCTAATCTGCAGTCTACCAGGATGCTCAGACCTTTCATTACTATTACTACTATTACTACTACCATATTACTGCCAAGCCATGTACTACCAAACTTGTAACATTGCATCTGTTTTTCCTATCTAAGTTCATAATCTTATATTTTTCACCATTGAACTGCATAGTCTTTGATAGGACTCAAAGATCATGTCTAACAAGACCCTTTTGAACCCTGAGCTTGTCTTTTGGGGTTAGCAGTTCCCCCAAGCTTTGTGTCATCTGCAGATTTGATGATCATCCCCTTTACTACTTCATATAGGTCATTTATGAAAATAATAAAGAGTGCTGGACCCAGATACCCTGGGGTTTCCCACTGCATACCTCTGTCCATGTAAACAAAGTTCCATTAAAGACCATGCATTGAGCATGACTATTCAATCAACTGTGGATCCATCTGGTCCTGAGACCATCCTTCCCACATTGTTCTTTTTCATCAAGGAAGAGACTATGGTCAACATTACTAAAGATTATCACATTTATTTGGCCACCCATCTCACACAAGGTGACTCTGGGTGGCATACTATTTCCTTGATGAAAAGGACCAATGTGGGATGGAGGTGGGACGGATGGATGATCTCACTAGCAGAGTTTCTCCAAAGTCATCTCTGTGGTTCCTTAGTATAACTCTGTGATGGCAGTTACAAAAAAGCCCAGGACAAGAAGGAAAAATTAGAAAGATGCTTAAACTGTCTCTACCTTAACTCTCTCGGGTTTAAGAGAGGTGGAGGAAAAACGTTGTTAGGCTTTCAAGGTTCTATTACTATAGCTTAAATCAATAGAGTTCCAGTCATTCTTGGGGAGTCTGTTTCCTGATCTGGGTTACTTCAAAGGTCCGGCATCAATTCTGAAAGCCTGGCAGCATTTTCTCTTCCTCCTTCTCTCTTATACTCAAGAGAGTTAAAGTGCAGTTTAAGCTCTACAACACTGATATGACTAATTTCACTTCTCCTTGCCTGCAGTATGCTGAATTCTTGGAATAACGTGGTCATTTACTCCCAAAGTTCCTACAACTTCTACTTCCTCAATCATTTCTTCTCTGTTAGTAAGTATTAAGTTCAGTATAGCTGATCCCCTAATTCTTTTTTCCACCTTTTGGATGATTAAACTGTCTGCAAGTAATATCAAGAACCTGCTGGTTCTCCCACTTGTTGCAGAGTTTGATTCCCAGTTGATCCTTTAAAAATATAATTAATTATTTTATGATACATTTTGGGGCATATTTTGGAAAAAAAATGCAGAAAACATTGTCCTTTTTGAGACAATTATATTCTCAAGTATAGTTTTACTAAAGCTCAAGTAAATAGCCTGAGAGGATTTCATTCAAAAGCAGGTTCATCCCCTCTTTTAAAAAGGACACATTTATTTTTATGGTTTTAGTCTAGAATTGTTATGAAAATAGCATATAATATACCAGTAAAAGTTGTATACCTATATAAAATACCTTTAAAATTCTAGAATATGCTTAGTGATTTAATGGGGAAAAAATCTCATTCTTTTCTTTTTAGTGGGGAGAGATTTGAATTACTTTCCCTTTTCCATAGATTGTTTCACTGGTATTGGTATTGATGGTTTGAGTACGCTATAAACATTTCTTGAGTAAGCTATAAACATTGAGGTAACATAACAGAAAACAGATTTCAGGGAAGAGGTCCAGTGATTAGGGAGTTATAATGAATGGAAAACAGCATAGAAATACAGGCAAACCTGCTGTTATTCTAGGCTGTTTAATTTGGATGGTCATCATATTTATCCAGCCTGCATTGAAATGCTTATCCAAGTCTCTTTTAATGGGGGGGGGGGAATGTGTTTTACAGTATCTGCACATGGAAATGTATAATTTAGTATGAAGGTGAAAACCTCTTTTGCAGTTATTTGCCCAGTCTCATTCAATTTGATGGGAATTTTTGTGTTTTTTTCCAAAAAATATTTTTGGTGAAATTCTCTTTTCCATTACTATCACTGTGAGTTGGCCAAGATGTGGCTAAGTATTTGAATATCATGTCTTTCACTGTGAGATTAATTTTCAGTGGTGTGTGGCTGCTCTGTCTTCCTTGACTTCAATAAAACACCATGGGAAGGCATTCTGGGTTAACTCTTTGCCTGAGGACCATGGGAAGAGCTCAATTCAGAAAGTATGAGCAGCCAAGGAAGCTGAAGAGTGATGGAGAGTTATGTAGGGGAAAAAAACCAAAAACACCAGTTCTCCCTCCATCACAGGACAACCTAAAGGGTTAGCTACACATAGGTAACACCTAATTTCCATTCCTGTACTAAACTTCAGTGAGATTTTTAGAGGAAAAGGGGGGTTAATAGCTTATATCAAGGCTTTAAAAAATGGTAAATGAGGGGTAGGCAACTCGGTGCCCTCCAGATAATTTGGACTACATCTCAGTCAGTTGACATTTGCCAACCTTGTTGGAGCTAATGGAAGCTAAAGTTCAAAACATCTGGAGGGCATCTGTTTGATTACTCTTGTGTAGGTGCACAGAATGTCAGAGCTGCAATGGAGGAATTATTTTCCTCTGGAGACCTTTTTTTTAACAGCAAGAACATTATTTTCTCAATGTAAAGGGAAAGAAGATTATAGGTGTTTGCCAGCGTCAATGTCACCCCTGTAGGATATTTAGAAGTGGACCTTCGTCTCCTTGCTATTTTGCTCCATTCACGTAGGATAAAATTATGCTGGAATTTATAACCCCTGTATTTATAGCCCCTCAGTGCTGAGAAATACCTTTTGCACATACGGTGATTGATCCATATTAATTCTGTGCCAAAATCTGCTTTGCAGTTTTTCAAAAATTGTCTTCCCTTATGAAAAAAGCTTCTGTCTTCCTGCCTTATTCTTACAATGCTTGAGAATTCAGTTTTGAGTTTCTTTAGCTTCTTGGTGGCTGAAAGTGATGTTGCTGAAGGCTGTGTTTTCTGATCTACAGATAGCCACTTTTCTGAAAACAACTTGGCTACCCACATATCCCAGTCAAAAAAAAGGTTGGGATAAGTTCCCTCTCAATGTCTTTCCTTGAGATTTAATTGAAGAGTTTGAAGCAAGAAAGACTGTAGACTGCTGGGGAGATGATTCTAACTGAACAAAAGGACATTCATACACCTACACCTACACCACATCTACACACAGAAAGAGAGAGAGAGCCAGACAGACAGACACATGTTTCAGCCACCCCCAGCTAAAGAAGTGCTACAGCACCATGCTCCATCCAATTTCTCTAAAATTCTCTTCTTCTTTGCAAGCACTTCAAAAGCAAATTCTCTTTCCTCAAAGTGAATGTGAACTGAAGAGAAAAAAATGTAGGAGAGTGTTACTGCACTGCATTAATTTATAAGCCAAGGCATGATTTTTCAAGCTTCAAAAATGCTAACATTTGTAGAGAGGAGAGGGGAACAGCAATGGACCCTGATGACATCTTCTGCATCACTGCCAAGTATGGATTGGAGAAAGGAAGACGTGTGTCTCCTGAAATGACCCAAACTCACACAAAGCTACCACACAGTTACAGCAAGGCTGGGCTGGGCTTGGATACAGATGGTGCTCTGGGAACCCACTGAACAGATTCAGAGGCTTTTGGAGGGGCTGTAAGATCTAAAGGGGACAAGTAAGTAAACATCTCCATAATGGGGTGTCTTTGGGAACCTCAATCACTTTGTTTCCATTTTGAAGCAGTCTAGAATAATTCCCACAGTTTAGCTGATGGATTTAAATTCCCATTCAGCACTAAAGATGGATTCCTGTAGCAAACACTGCCCACATGGATGGAAAGCCTCTCATCTTCCTGCCTGTCCTCAGTATTATTTATGTGCACCGCTTTGTTAACCTGAAAGGCAACATGTTAAGTTCTTGGTTCCTACACATGGAACTAGATCCCATTCTCCCACTATGCTGTATTTATTTATTCTGTGTATTTTCTGCTTTCCCTCTATAGTTATATGTTTATATTCCTCCATGCATGGAAGTGGGATCTCCCTTAATTCTATTTTCATAACCCTGTGAGGTAGACTGGACTGAGAAAAATGACTAGCTGAAAGTCACTCACTGGTTGAAGGGAGACTTGAATTTGTATCTTCAGTTCCAGACCACCTGCTACCCACTATCTAGCATAACCACTATAATGTTCTTGATTATTAACACAGTATCCTTACATATTTTATCTCTATTTTTTTCCCCAGAACCCCACTTGTGGCATATTCTGAAGAAATTTACATACTAGAGGTACTGGGAAGAAACAGAGAATTCAATGTATAAGTATAATGCATGTTGTCTAAGACAGTAGTAGCCTTGGCAGACCTTGCTGGGCTCCAAAGCTAAGCAGGGTTGGACCTGGTTAGTACTTGGATGGGAGACCACCATTAAATCTCAAGGGTAGAAGCTAGACTGGGGACTGAAATACCAAACACAATCCACAAGAAGACAATAACAACTATCAATCGAAGAGATAATAAAAGCTATTTTTGTAACCAGGAATCAGATACCTTAAAAAACAAACTGCTTGTCACATCAACAATAGATGGGTTCTGTAGACCAGGCCAGGAAATCACCTCCACAGGAAGGCTAAAACTACTTTTATTGATATTGGTGATAACAACGGAATCATGCAAGCCTGATTGTACTGGGCTTCCTCGCAGGGAATTAGGGAGTTGTCTGCCTGAGCAACTTCCAAATGTTATCTCATTGTTCTGGATTTAAAAATGTTTCAGCCCCTTTTGCCTAGGCAAGAGTTCCTGTATATTTCCATCAAGGTCATCTTTTTGACTCTCTATAGATTCATTCTAGCAGCATTCCCCAAAGGTCCAGCGGAGGAACAGGAAATGAAGAGTGTATAAAACAAATATTGGTATGGAATGGGCTCTGCTTCAGCTATGTCTGCTTTCAGGCCCCTCCATTTCATTTTCATCTTCCTCCCATCTTTTGTTCCTTTCTCTGAGAGATATATAGGATTCAGAGGCTTATTCCACACTCCAACCTTTCTGTTCTGTAAGGCTCTCCAGTACAGCCCCCCCCCCCATTAATCACATTTTGAGAATAGAACCATCATAATTAATGACTTGGCTTCACCATTAGAATACATGTTTGATGCTTATGGAGATCCTCACTACTCAGACCACTGCAGATCATATTTTCAACAGTCAATAGATAAGCAATTGGATGGATGTGAACAAGAGTCCTCTTTCTCGCTGTTCATGATGCCATTATTTAAGGGAAATCACTATATTTACTTAGCCTCATCTCCAGTTCTTGAACTTTTCATGATGGCTTTTGCAAGAACAAAATCAGGATTATTGCATAGTTTCATGATACTTCCATTCATACTGAAGAGACACAAATAAGTGGCAGTCAAAAATGATGTGATGAATTGTATCTGGACTGCCACAGGGACAGAGCCTCTCATGGATGGGGATGTGTTTGTACCTTCTGAAGAGCACCTCGGAAGGAAAAGCATTTACTCTGGCCAGGAAGAAGGCCCTACGCTGAGATGGTACCATAAGATCCTGTAAATAATGTGCCATCTTGCCCAGATGATTTTCTATACCAAGTATAGCAGGCGAACAGACACGAGGTTTAGCTGGTCTGAGTTTATGATATTCTAAGTCCAAAAATCTGTTTAATAGTATTAAATACATAGGTTTCATCCAAGAGATATAAATCCTCAGTTGCAATCCTGATTTGCCTGAGCTTGGACATAATATGTTGAGTCCAAAGTGAAGTATAGCTATCTTTTTAAAGATATGATAACAGACTTGGAGGAGCAGCTCTAAATAAAATTCTAAGCCAGTATTTAATTATTATCCAAGCTTTAGTTTCAGTTAAGCTTTGACCAGTTTCTAAGCAAACTGTGGGATAGGAGACGCAAGTAGGAGCCCCTAAAAGCTGCCTCAAAAAGGATGCCTGAATACCCTCTACTTTGGAGTTAGACTCTTAGCCAAATAGGAATACCATATAGTATTTGAGAGAGAGATTTGGCTTTAAAAATTCTAATCACTGCAGGTGCAAATTGATTACCTCTTGTAAAATTAAATTGTTTAATCTGGGGAGCCGAAAAATTGGCCAAATGGATTATCTTATTACGATGAGTTACCCAAGAAAGTTTATAACTAAATGTAATGCCAAGATATTTAAAAGTTTTAACTTGTTCAATTTCTGTACTACCCATGAACCATCTCAGCAAATGCCATCTTTTGGCAAATATTATTACCTTTGATTTAGAGAAGTTAATGGTGAGTGAGTTACAGATGCAATATGGATGAACTAACAGAACATAAATGTCTGCATAGAGAAGATGGTTTTAAAAAATAAAGTTTCAGATAAAAAGCACTTGGAAACGTTGAAAGGTGAGAAGATGGCATGTGTTAGGAAGCAGTAGCAAACTAAACTCCATCTTGGGAGCACAGTTAAAAAATAATATGTTCATATTTTATTTTAAAACATAGTGTTGTTTTTTTTAAACAATAAGTATAGTGAATATTTGGAAGTCATGAATAAAAGAAGTGAGAGTGGCATTTTTTGGACTCAGGTATGCATGTAACAATTAACTGACATTTTATGGGGGTGCTGGACTGTTGACCATGGTTGCTAAACTGCAAACCAGAGAAAGCAGCTTTGCCCCACATGTGTACTGCCACCATCCCACAGGAGCAACGGGTAGCATACACAGCTTTCCTTCTTCCAATATGCCCCAATTTGGTAAGGCTGGTTAAGTTGAGAAATCTTAGCTGGCCCAAAGTTACTCAGTGAATCTCTATGGCTGAGGCTAATTCCATGGCTACCCTAGTCCAACATTTTAACCTTTATATCCTGCTGATTCCGTAAGATATGTGAGCATCGTAGGTAAATCTTAGTAATTATAGCAGTATACAGGCTGCCAAAATGTGTACATGCTGGCTTCCATGTGTGCAGGAAACATGATAGCACAAGGCTACTATATAGGTCCAGTTGCAGGCCAAAAGTCTTTGCCTACCAATGTTCATGCTGCATGTGTGCAGATATCTGTTGAGTTGCCTTCCTCAACCTGGGTTGCTTGTGAATTCCCAGTAATGGGAAGGCTAATTGGGAAATTCCTGGGGTTGATATCTACATGTCATGGATGACAAAAGGGTTGGGGGAGGCCCATATTAGAAGATGCCATATCGCTGAATGGTGGGCTAAAGCCAATCACGCACATGAATTTTGCTTGCTTCTGCCGACGTCTGCTTAGCATTTCATCATCTCAGTGTGTTTAGTTCCATTTTCACATCAGTGGAGTTCAGCAGGAATATTTCTTTTCATTTTTGTGTGCAACTCCCTAATACAAACCATTACTATACAGTATGTACTCTTAGTAATACTCCCATGCTGAATAATGTGCTAATATCTTTTGTCCTGACATATGTATTTTTGTATCCTTTTTAAAATCAGAAAACTAGAATATAAACTTCAGGGAAGTACAATATTTGAATGGTAACTGACTTCCATTCACACAGTGTAAAAGCCAGGAAATTTGTACTAAAATACAAAAGATATTTCTCCCCTGACCTAATCCATTAAACAAAAAATCTATCTTGGGATGTTTTGATCTAATCAAATACCCTGCTTATTTTGCCCTACTTGCTTCACTTAGAATCTCAGTAGTGTTGCCTTTTGGACCCAGAGTTTAAGAAAGAAATGTCTGGTGCATTAACCTACTGCACCAAGCAAGACCCTAACGTGAGCCTTCGCCATTAAAATATATTGACCACTTCTATTATTTCACCATTATCATTAATTGAATAGAATCTCCCTTCTGCTGTTGTCTGAACTCTAGTGTTGTTAATGCTGCTAATACAGTACTTCTGGCCAAATGTTAACTAACGGTGCACTAAGATCAGTTTAATCATCAATTAAGCTAGAAATTGATTATTATCCTTTTTACGGGCTTTACAAGGACAAACAAAACCATGGAGAACTGAAGCAAAGAGACTGCTGTTGTGCACGCAGGAAGAGGGTTGCTCCAGGTTGCTCTCAAGCATGTGTTCATTTGTGAATACACATTATTAAATCATTCATCAGTTTCCCTAAATGCATATAATTGCTAAATTGGCTGGGCCCACTAAGGAATAGTTCTAATGGCCACTTTCCTTCCAAGCCCATAATTTTATATTGTCACTCACTGCTGCTGGGAGCAAGGTCATCATCCTCTAGACACTTGAGTGAGTTCTGTTGACAGATCCCAAATGCCTTCTTACTGAAATTTAATATATTTTTTTAAAGTGGGAAAGGTGATAAACATGCACTTAGCCTTGGATGGATCCATCAACTGCTTTCATTCCAGTCAACAGGAACTGGGTTGAATAGATAGATGATCGGGAGAGCAATACTTGACAATTCTGAAGGACATCTATTCAAATTTAGAACCTATGCAGGTTGTTGCTATTATTATTATTATTATTATTATTATTATTATTATTATTATTATTATTATTATCATTCCCTCCCCATCTTCTCACTAGCTTTCCTGAAGCAGCAGTAAAGGAATGTGTATCCTAGCAGTCTAGCCTTGCATGTAAAAGGTCATTCTTAGTCAGTGAACATTTATTTGCATGTCAAACCTTTTATGTTGAGGAGAATCCAGATTGTGGGCTGAAAATCTTTTCATGTCCTGCCTCTAATTAGGACCGTGACTCACTCTAATGAATAATGTATCTCAAGCCGCATATTAGCAACATCCAGCTAAATCATCAATTTACAGTAACCCTTGGCTGCGGCAGCTATAATAATGAAAATGTCAAAGAGGCTGCAGTATTTTTCCAACAGATGTTGGAAAGTCTGTATTGTCTTCCTCAATGCCAATCTTTCAAAGCTGCTTATCAAGACCAAAGGAATAGGCAGTGTGTGTGCGCATTTGTGTGGGTGAGCGAGAGAACTGATGGACATGATATAACTGACATACAGAACATCTGCATTTCATAACTATAGCAACAAAAACACAATACCTATCTATGAACTCATCTTATCATGGAATATATAATTCCAGTTCAATATCAACAGAGCAGTAAAAATACAGCCTACTTTGAGCTGAGCTCAATTCCTGATAACATAATGTACATCTCTATTTGGTTTCTTTTTCTTTTCTTTTCAGTAGCAATGTGGAAATGGTTTGCCAGTGCCTTCTTCTGAGACCTTTTTAAAAAAAAAAAAATCCCAGTCTAGTCTACAGACCTGGTATTTCTTTGTGGTTTCTCATCCAAGTACTAACTAGACCTGTTTAGTTTCGAAGATCAGCCAAAGTTGAATAGGTCCTGACACCTGCTGTGCCTTTTTTCCGCACATCTAGGTTTCATTTACATTGTAAGCCTTTCGCATTTTAGGATAATTCAGAAATTTCAGAAAGATATTCAGTGTTTCAGCACTTACCCTTATCTATATCTTTTTTTACCCTAACACCAAACTGTAGCACATTGCTAGAATGTACAATCTTGTTTCCCTGTAAAAATATGAGCAGAAAACAAGTTGATCATCCAAGCTTATCCTCCATGTATCAAGTTTCTGATAGATAGGAGGCACAGTGTAGAAAGAATCCTGATATGGCCATGCAGGTGATTAAATCATGGTTAATCTCCCCCCCCCCTCCCCGTGCTGTAAAAACAGAAAGATGCAACTTCTAATGCAGAGAGGGAGAAAGAAGTATGTGCATTGAAAGAAGTAGAATCTGTAGAAAACCAATCATGCGCTTAGCCTTGTGCAGTGTGCAGTAATAACTTCAAGGAATTCAACTGCTGGAGGATTTCAAATGTGTTACCCAAATGTACTGGGCATTTAGGAAATCCAAAACCCATGGAGAAATTCAGAATGCAGGCTGACATGAGAAGCAACCTAACTCCTTCTGTGTTCCCATTTACAGCTGTACCTAAAATTGTGATTGTGAGTAATACTGACAGGTATTGTTAAAACAATTTTGCTCCATCATTTGATGTTTATCACCAATTAGCTTGTTTGACAGCTAACAGCTTCCAGATGTTCTGTGTCACTATGTTGTAACTACAAATTATATACAAAATAGCCTTTTATGGAATCAGACCACTAGTCTGCCTAGCCTGGCCTTTGTCTTCTTTGAACATTAGTGACACATCACATTTTCAAGCAAGTTCCTCCCCTCCCCCCCAATCTATAACCCCTGAGGTGCTTTAATCAGCAAGGGCAAAACTTTTGTATGCACATTATATGCTGTTCCACTAAGCTATGGGCTTTCTCTTCTAATATCAATGGCTATCCCCCTCACCCTATTGTACAGCTCCAGCTTAGATGCATCTCCAAAACCTCATCAGATGCTCTATTTCAGCCACCTCACATTCCTTTTTTGAAAATGGATGAGGGCACTTATAGCAAGGAAAGGGTCTATATAGAGAACCCATAGAACATTAGAATATTCTACTTTAGGATTACTTACATGAAAAGTGTTCCAAATAAACAAACAAACAAATAAATAAATAAATAAATAAATAAATGGGGAAAATGTGATCTTCCCAGTAAAAAGGAACACATCTGACAAAAAGTGAAATTTGGGTCTCCTTGAATAAGCCTCCACAGTTTTATTTTATTTCAGGGGGAAAAAAGCATTCTTTCAATTCTAAATGGGACTACCATCCATCCCAACCAGCCAATGAAACTCCATTCAGTTGATGGAAACTTTGGCATTTTTTCCCTCTTCCTTATAACTCTTTTTGTCCTCTGGGTAACGGCTATGAAGCTTGCCAGCCATGAAGTAAAAATCACCAGTTGTTTGTTTCAACATTTAGCAGGATTTCAAAGCTTAGCTCCACTTCACTAACTAAACTTGATCCTTCAGTCATTAAGCAGACAAAATTTATCCTTGATTTCCAACAGAAACTGCAGCAAGTCTGAATAATGAAAGTTCACTGAACTTTTCACAAAGTTCCAGCACGCTAATCGCAAAGGCACATACTGTTAGCTTTGGTGCTTTAAATAAATG
This sequence comes from Candoia aspera, assembly GCF_035149785.1. NCBI lineage: Eukaryota > Metazoa > Chordata > Lepidosauria > Squamata > Candoiidae > Candoia > Candoia aspera. The sequence continues at coordinate 180,804,427 of NC_086153.1, forward strand.
AATGAATTATTTGCATTCCACATGGATTTTGAGCTAAGATAAATAGCACTTTCAAGGTTAATAGTATTCTGTACAAACAGCTGAAGTCCATGCTGATCAATGACAAACTCAACAGTGGATATCCTGACTTCAGTTCTCAAACAAGCCATGCATATTCAGCATTAGTTGTTGCTGAAAGAAAACATTGCAGACAGTGAAGACAGGGCCTTCCATAACTGCATGATCATGATGGATGCTAAGTTCTTTCTGGGAGCAGATCAATTCCTAGTAGGACTTTACTAAGCAACATCTTGTACTGCTTTGTGGCTGCTGTATTATACTGATAGTCTTAGGTAAAGTTGTGGATGAGGACAACGGTGGGTGCCCAATCTCCCTCTTTTCTGAAACCCTGGTAGATGGAGAGATGAAGGGAGAGAAATGGTCCGGAGAGAATAAGAAAAACGCAGCTGCCTCTCCTGATCTACAGACTACTGCTTAGGTTCCACCTGACTCCCACGTATTACTTCCCCCAAACTTGGCAGCCACTACCAAGGAAAGATCTTCTTCCATACTTCTTTTGATCTCTGGTTAATTCTGTAGAATTCTGACATTTCTGATCTATCAAACAGTTCCTAAGGAAACAGTCTAAGGTAAGAGAGGCTATTAGGAATATGATGCCATTCCGTACTTTTGCTTTTTACACAGATAAGCTATTAAGGAACACAAAACTCATTGGATAGTATGTCTTAAGAAATGACAAGATATAAAACTGTTGTTACAACCCATGTGGCTGAAGAGAATATAGAGGAAAAGGAAATGGAAGAAAATGCACTGAGGTGCAGAGATTCCCACTGAAACAGGGCTTTGATTAAGTGATTGCTGCTGAAGAAAAGAGGGACAAAACAAAGTGATCATTAAAATGGGCAGACTCTAAGCAATCCTTTTCAGGAAGAATCTCATGAAGGAGTGAAAGCAAAGAAAGGCAAGGACTTAAAATGAGAGAAGAAGAAAATGAACAATGGGCATGGACAAAGCCAGTATTTTTGCAAAGGAGCTGATAAAGACCCAGTGACTGATGTACAAATTGTTTGTCTAATTTGGAATTGGGGGGAAGGATTGTTCAAATTATTATCAGATTAATTACCTGCTACAGTCAAAAAACTCAGTGTTTCCTGGAATGAAACATAACAAATAAAACATCCATGAGAAGAAGGTGTTGGGTTAGAGTGAAGCTGGAACCCAGCAAATCTAAGTGATCTATGGAGGAGTGTTTGGTTTTGGGGCACCAGACGTTTTTAATGGTGTTCTTTTATGCTTTATTGTTGTTTCTGTAAGCCACCCAAGATTATGGCACATAAGGTGGACAACCATATAAGTCTTTTAAATAAATAAACAAAGCAAATAGAAACAAAACAATATAGCTAGAAAAGCAAAACTCCCCAAATCCATAGTACAGACATCCATCCTTCCTGGGTGTCACACATCACCACAGGATCTCCAGAACAGCTTTGTTTTCGGTCATTTCTAGAAGGCCCAAACCAGTTCAAGCAGGAGGCGATTTCAAAGTATAGGCACAGCCTCAGAAATGGAGCATCTACCAGCCTCTGTGGTAAGTACCTCTTTGGGCTGGGGCGGGCAGGGTACCAGCAATTTCTCCAGGAACCTGTGTGTTGGGCTGAGTGACTCTGGTTGGAGAAGACAATCCTTAAGAGACTTTGGTGCCAAGCCATATAGGGCTTTATAGCAGGGTTATCAGACGTCCAACGAAAGGAGGACATGTCCTTCTTTTTGTCCTCATATACTCCATCTGGCAGGCAGAGCCTGAAAATCAAATACTGTCTCACTTTTTGAGGGTCTTGTGGGTTTTTATTTTTAACTGGATTGTTTTCACAGCAGTAGTATTCAAACTTTCATGTACTGCGACCATGTAAATTGTCTGTTTCTTTCTTTCCCAAAAGACTCGACAGCCTAGATGTATGTTATTTAATTTATTTCCTGATTGCAGCAATCAGCTTCAATCCAGCCCTTTCAAATCAATGATCACTGTAGTCTATAGATCACATGACTTGCCATAGATTTTTATGGTGAAATTTGAAAAGCACGTCATTGTCGATTCCAGAGTATCACTAACCTATGTTTTTGAAAATAAAAATTAGTTGGAAAAATATTGTAATTGAAAATCAAGCCTTTCTGATGCTGGAGAAAAGTAATTTCATATATATGTAGGCCCAAGTACATTTTTTTGCAGTATTTCACTGTAATTTTTGTTGTCAATGCCAAGAAAGTTAAACAATTAGTATGTCCTCATCTACCCCCATTTGTCCTCCTTTCCAATTGTCTGTATCCTCCTTTGCCTGTTCAGATATCTGGTAACCCTACTTTATACAGTAGGTAACCACCACCATCTTGAATTGCACTTGGAAGCTAATCAGAAGTAGAGGTATAATATATAATATATGATGGCAATGAGTGCCAACTAATAAGCGGCCCGCTGCATTCTAGACAAATTGAAGCTTTCCACTGGTCTTCAAGGGCAACGCATGTAGAGCATATCGTAGTCCTCCAGCCATGTAGTGATGAGGTCATGAGTGATTGTTGAGAGGTTACTGTAAGTTACTCTTGGAGGGGTTTGCTAATTAAGTAAGTGGAAGTACCCTTGGAAGACAGCTGCCATCTTTATACTGCAGAGAAATATTTTACATGGTACATCTCAAAAATAAAACCTTAGAGAGATTCATCTTGGTATCCATATGTGATCTGAAACATGTGATTTGAAAGTATTGAGAATCAAGGCAACTTATTGGGATGTGGCCTTTCCAATTGAAAAGAGAGGCAAGCGTGGGCACAACTGAAGGGGGAAAAATGTACAAGTGGTTCATTGGCACAAACAATGACATTGTCTGTACCAATCCAATTGCTGTAAAGAGGAAAACTGGAAAAAAAACATACAAGCTTATTTTAATAATCAAGTTCTGCTGTGACAAAAAATCAGACTACATCTATTCAAATTCCAAGGTCGAATGAAATATTTTAGTCATCTAAAAGGACCAATGAGCTCCCTATTGAAGAATGATTGTTTTGTGACAAATTAAGGCTCTGAGATTTGAGGAAGAAGAACTGGATCAATCTGAAATGAGGGGGGAAGTAATCAGCAGCATATGCAGGATCTTGCTGCTTTTGTCAGTTTGATCTCCGCCCTACAAAGAGAACTGAAATAATTAAGCTGAGTGCCATGCTTTTACATATTTTTACTGCAGGTGGACTTCTGAATGTCTGTCACAAAATCAAAGTATTTTGGAGACAGTCACGAGGTACAGCCTTACCCAGAATGGCTTGTTCACACATTTTGCTAAAACACGGCTTGTTTTCTCTGGCTGTGTTCAAATGTTACGCTAAACGATGTTTCGGCCATACAGCAGAAACAACTCTCAGATCCCTTCTCTTCCAAAACATCTACAAGCTTTGATTTTAACTAACTGTGGTTAACAGACAAGCCATGGTTACTAGAGGCTTGTTGAATCCCTTCAGGGAAGAGCAACGTGACAGGCAATCTTTGATCTTCTGTTCCAAGAAAGAAAAATGGGAAGGCGTCAATCACAAGGAAGAAAAAGAAGAAATAGCATATTTCAACCAGATAAGGTAACAAGCTGTAAAATTGTAAAGAAAATACTCAGCTCAAATTTCTTATTCAAAAGCTGTAATGGTATGTGGGAAAGACCTTGGGAGATGGGTGGAAGAAATGCTGCCCATGGAACGATCAGATAAGAGTGGGAGGGGGATCCCACAGCTGCCTAAGGGGCACAGAAAGAAACTCAGAGAGGATCTTCCCTAACTTAACAGGCTGTAAAAAGAGATGGGGGAGATTTGCATTTTCAGACTTGCAAGATTCTGTAATGTGGCCTTACAATAAAGTAGAATTACTTTATAAAGTAGAACTAGCTCATCTGATTGTGTTTCCTGTCTGGTCTATCTGGCAAGGCTGACAAAAGCATCACTGAGGAAGACCATTGTTTGGAATATGTTGGGTTCAATAACATACTTCTTTCTCTCTCTCCATCTGGAGTATTTTCTTTTTCCCTTCCTCCTTGTTGAGATTCCATAGATCCACTTTTCACATGAATGTTACATGGACCAATTCCCCCATATTTTGGAACAGAAGAAGAATGTCCAAAGTGTTAACATCATCAAAATGTATATTCCGCCCGACTCCCAGTGACTCTGGGTGGTTGCAAATTATTTAAAACATGAAAAACAAGACAAGAAAAATGGCAAGAAACAAAAAAGAAAGATAGGGATGGGAAGATAACAAACCGAGTGGAAACAAAAGGTAACAACCTGGGTTAAAAGGAGGTTTCAGTCATCCACAGCAAAGGCCTGGGTCTTCAGGGCCCTTTGAAACACCAGCAAGGTGAGGGCCATTCAGATCTCAGAGGAGAACCTCAGGACCCCAGAAGCAGGGAGGTGCTGCTTCTGGGGTCCTGATAGACAGCATTGCTTAATGAAAGGAACCCAGAGTATGCCAAACCTGCCAGATTGAATTGGTCAAAGTTTGTTTGCTTGCATCTTTTTAGGTTTAAAAATTGCATTCAGCTGATAGTTTCAAACTTAGCATTTAGCTTCTAATTGCAAATTTTGTGAGGGTTGTGAGGGTTGGATTTTGCAAAGCTTTCTGGAGCTGTCCTTGCAATGAGGCTGTGCAGCAGGGAAGAAAGGAAAACACTGTGGCCTGTTTCACAGATCAGATTGTCTATTTTTGACTTAGGAATAGGATGCTAGGTGTCCCAGCTGGAGTATTTGTGTTGTGCAAATTCAAACTGTGATTGACAGTAGGTGACAGATAAGAGTCTATGTTAGGGATCTGGGACTCCTGACACTGTTGTCATGGTGTTACCAAACCAAGGCTGCCAGTGATGTGTCCTCTGGCAGTGACACTGGAGACCTCCTGCTGGACAGAGGAGCTCAGATGAATAGCCTGGTCTGACTGAAGAAGCTTCCTATGGTCTTCTTCCCAGCAACAGTTTCCCTGGCTCTCAAGAGGTGCTTTGTGACTGATTGTTCTCCAAGACCTCTGAGATGCAAGAGAAGGAGCAGCTGGTGAATGCATAGAGAAAATCTTTTTATGAAAAACCCTTTGTCTCTCAGCTGTGGCACGTCAGAAGCATATCAGATTTTAAGGCGCTGAGTAATATCCATAATTATATGTTGATAATTCTCTTGCATCCTGAAAAGGCCACAAGAACAGAAACAAAGAGAGAGAGATGGGATGGGATGGGATAATAGGTGGGGAGGGGAGTGAAATCTTCACTGGGGTAAACTTATTTGCCTGAAGTTAAAACATTTTTTTACTCTTCCCTGCCTTCTCCTTTTCTGAAATGAACAATTCAGGGACATGCTGGGGGAATCAAAACAGAACCATTTATTTCATAGAGTTATTAATTGTGTAGCACTTAGAATCTCACTGGTACCGAGGAAATCAGTGTTCAGAGGGGGTGGGGAAGGAGATGCACTATAGCCATCTTTAGATCATTTGTCCAGAGTACAATAACATGCAATTAACTGAGAATCTGAAGAACCCCTTCCCCTTGCTGTGGTTACCCCTTTTGTTACACAAGTTGTGCAGATCCACAGCCCATGAGTCTACTATACTGGTCTGTAAAGCAGGGGGATATTGTTCACTGGCATTTCTTTGGAAGGGGGAGCTGAAGAAACAGACATGTTTCCATAGCTTCTCATTTGGAGCTAAGAGGCAAGGTGTTTGATGCTACATTAAAGGTTGTTGAAATGTGTAATTTGCTCCATCTGTTGTCCTACAGCTGCAAACACCTCCAACTGAGAATGGGGAAACCTTGGCAGCTGTGTTGTGTTAGTGCCTTGGTCCTTGTTGAGTGCTGACAAATGGCAAGATCAGTCCCATTTATTGTGGAGGCAGCTTTCTTCTTTGCAAGTTGCTAGTTAATGGGAAAGGCCCAAGGCAGAACAGGTGCACAACATGTCACCTTTGTTTAAGTGTATTCCACAAGAGGATGTTCTCCCTGCAGCAAGATATTTGTGACATGTGATGGCTCTCCCTGTGGATCCTAATAATTTTCCTTTGAGATGCTCACACACACAAAACCAATTTTACTGCAATGACCTGTTGGTCCAATTCTAAAACTGGTTAATGTTTTAATAGGTGAAGAAACAGGACCCAAAGCCTTTATTGGCATAGAGAAAAACCATTGCTTATAAACTACATCATGATACATTAAATAACAACCCCTCCATGACACCCTAGATCAGCTTCCTGAGGGGCCTATTTCAATCTCCCAGCCCTATAAGGAAGCAAGGCATGGTCTCCACTCCTTGTCCAGTGCTTTCTTGCTTCCTTTAGCATGACCCAAGTGATTATTGCATGTAAGTTCAGAGACAAAGCATGGACAGGGGCAGGAAAAACCATTCTACCAGCAGAATGACAAATTTGGCTTTTAAATATTTCACAATACAGCTTACTTGCAGTATTCCAGTTCAACCTCTCTAACAGACTCCTTCCTTTAACCCATCCACCCCCGATCCATTCTGTAAGGTCTCTTCAGCCGAGTTGTTCATATTGATATTAGCCCTGGAACATTGGTCACAATGCCTTAGCTGACTTCTCATTGCATGTACAATAGAACAGTTTGTGGTAATAGTTGTGATATCAAATCTATTGGGCTTTACGCCAATACACCCACTCTCATGCTTGTAAAATCCTAACAGTGTAAAGCTGTCCTATGCCTTCTGAACCTATGGTTCTTGCCAGTATTTTCTTATGAAAGAGGAGCAATGGAAGCAGTTGAACTCACCAGCAAAAGAAGAATATCAAGCTCCTTCTCACGTTCAGAATTTGAGACATCTGAAGATACAGCATAACACAACACATGGAAAACCTAAGGTGAGACAAAAGCTTACGGCACACGTCCTTAGGTAATTTCAATCAGAGCTAAGGAACCTGGACCCTACCAGTGCTGCTGAATTACAACTGCCATCTGCCCAAGACAGCCTAGCCAATTATGAAGTTGGAAGTCATAATTCAGCAGCCCCAGTAGGGCCTCAAGTTCCTGACTGCTGACCTTTCTCTATGGAAAGCAAATAGATAAACAAACAAACAAACAAGCAAACAAAAAATGGTTACAATGAATGCTTTCTGTTATTGCCTTGGACATTGCAGACAGTGTCTGATCATCTTGGATGTATTGCAATTCATTTTCACCTTACTGGGATGGCACCAGGATGGTGCCTGTTTTATGTGCTTCTTGGGTTTGTTGGAGCTGGACTATGGACCCTGAGTGCAATTTATATTTATACTATTGTCTGCTGCCTATTTGATGTCTATTGTGTGTGTGTGTGTGTGTGTTTTAACCTTATGTTTTGTGAGTTAGGCAGCCATACAAGTTGATTAAATAAATTGTCTGTCATGAGCACTGATGGTGAGCAGGAGGGGGCCCCTATCCAGGGGGGAAAACGCATGCGTAGTAGTGAGGAATTGAGCAGCCATTCAAAGAGACACGGATCAGACCCGCCTTGACTTTGGGGTTTATCTGTCTGGGTTTTCCCACGCTTCTTCAGTTTGTTAGGATTTTCTGGCTAATGTAGCAGTAATAAAACACTAGAGACCTATTCCTCATCTCAGCGTGGTTCCTGACTGTTAGGACATTGTCTCTTATAACATCATCCAGTCATATAAACTCTGTCCTCATTGCTCAGAGATCTTCAAAGCAAAGGGACAGTCACAGGACTCATGCAAAACAAGTCCTCAACTGCTCCCGTGATGTCAGAACTGTGGACAGGGCTGCAACTGGGGGGGTGGGGCAGCACCCAGGGCATGTGCCCCAGGCACTGTGCTGGGGGCCACCAAAATGAGCACTGGGGGGCACCAAAATGGGCACAGAATCCATGTTTGCCCTGGTTGACACAGACCCTCGTTGCAGGCCTGACTGTGGGGCTTGCAAAAAGAGCAAGTCTGATCCATCCCTGTTCCAGAAGTTTTGTCTCTGGGGGTGGGATTTGTTTCAAGGAATGAATGCTATTTCAGAAATGGCAACAGATTTCTATCTTGTGCTTCAAGGGCAGCCTGTGCTCTCTTTGAAGCAAATTCTCAGCTCACACTTGCAACTAGCTCTTATCTTAGAATCCCTTTGCAGGAGCATGCCAGAATTCTGTAAAGGAGCCCAAACCCAGAACAGGAGTATGAAAGGCAATACATATGTTTTACCAGAGTGAGAACAGACATCTCAGGGTACTAATAGGAATGCATTTGCTTTTATTTTTGAGAAGCAAGATGTGTCTTTAGGCACAGACCTAAAGGAGTAGAATTGAGCACTCAGTTACTGGCCAGCAAGTAAGCACCAATTGGCTCACAGGCCTCTGTGCTCAAACTACTAGCAGAAAGAACAAACTTTGGCTTATTCTCTGCAAGCTTTATAAACTTAAAGACATATAAACAAGCCCAGGTTCATAGCATCCTAGTGTCAAAATACCCAAAACAATTCAGATCAATCTCAGATTTATTTATGCATTCAGAAGAGGGAGCTGATAGAAAGTCTGGTAATAAAGAAGTAGTTTTTGGCCAATCTCCTGCTCTGCCTAAGGACATAGATGCTATACATCCAAAACATTTTACACTCTCCCAATGTTTTTGTTTTCTTTTTCCTCTAATAAAAAAATCCCTGAGAGTTTGGACGGTTCAAATACAGTGGAAAGGTTGTCTTAAACTTTCCTACTCTTTTATTTTTCTATTCAATCTCCCTGCCAAACACAGTTTGGCCTTTGGAATGCACAGTACTATTAATGAACTTTATGCTAGTCCATAAAATGAGATGGGGTCAACCTGCTACCCAACCTCTTCCTTGCTTGCTTTCTATTATTCTGTGAACTTAGACAATAATTGTCTAGATATTTATATGAATGGGAAGGAAGCTGAGTTACTGCCAGCTGTATTCCCAGTTTCCAAGGTGTCTGATACATTGCCTTCCTATGATTGTAGGTGTCCATGCATATAACATGGAATACTTTTAGTAAACATGCCATTTTTGCTCCATGGGTTTGATTTACAAATAATGGATTGCCTCAGATAGTTTTTTTTTAATGGTATTTTATTATCAGGATTGCTTTTAAGTATCTGGAATGGTATATGCAACTACCATCATTTCTTTTTTTGCTCAATTATGTTTAAAATGACTTTCTTACAGAAGCTTTTCCCATTTATTGAGCACTTTATATTATAAAGATTTCTGTGCCCTTTTTTAAACACCAGAGTTTTGTTATCCTAGCAAAATTGCCTCAGAAGAATACTGAAAATGACACTTAGGTACTAAATTGTTCAATTTCTAAGTAATTTGGTAACTAATTATGCAATCACCTTGATTTGAATGACTGGCAGAAGGAAGATATTGAGAATATTTTATTTAGTTCAATTTATAGATGGATCAAGGACAACATACCTTGATTTTAAATATTTACTTAGATAATTGTCTTCAGAGATCAGGTTTGTTACAATATTTTATTACTTTCTTTACAATGTGTCATTAGAAATCTTAAGGGAACAGTGCTTGCATTACAACACCAGTATAAGCTGGCTTTTAAGCAGCTGTGATCCTAAAGGCATTAGCCATGTCTAGACTTAGTCCTATCTCCCTAAACTCTCTTGCAAAGAGAAAAAATATGTACAGAATCACTGGAGTTGTGCAGTATCACAGGCAGAATACTGTACTGCTGGAGAAGTACTCTAGTATATCTAACTCAAAACCTGATGATGTGGCTTTGTTTTTGACAGAATTACAAAATATTTAGAATGAGTGACAGTGCAAAACTGTGCTCACTCTTCCAAAACCATTGGTCTTTGCTGCCATGAAAGCTCGAGAGTAAAACTAGGGCTGACCTGTATGTGCATGAATTTCTTGGAGTATCTGGGATGGTAGTGAGTAAAGGTAAAGGTAAAGGTTTCCCTTGACGTAAAGTCCAGTCGTGTCCGACTCTAGGGGGCGGTGCTCATCTCCGTTTCAAAGCCTTGGAGCCGACGTTGTCATAGACACTTCCGGGTCATGTGGCCAGCATGACTCACGGAACGCCGTTACCTTCCCGCCGAAGCAGTACCAATTAATCTACTCACATTTGCATGTTTTCGAACTGCTTGGTGTGCAGAAGCTGGGACGAGCAACGGGAGCTCACCCCGCCGCGCGGTTTCGAACCGCCGACCTTCCGATCGACAGCTCAGCGGTTTAACCCGCAGCGCCACCGCGTCCCAACTTTTAGTACCATGAACTATATGCTGCTGAATTCTGGAGGTGGGAATAGAATTCTGAGTTGTATAATCTGAGTTGTATAATCTGACCTCCTGCTATAGTTTGGGGCAGAAAAAATTCTCTCAGGACTGGAACACCTACAATGTGGATTACATCCAATTATTTGGCCTCCTTCCTTTTATTGTCTTTCTTCCTTTTGATCAATTTCTTTTTATAAGTTGAGATGTCCTGCAGTATCTCCGGATGTACTGCCTCCCAAACAACAACCTCCAGTAGTCCCAGCACCTATGCTCAATGGAAGATATCCATTGGCATGGATCCCATGCTCAGAAGTCACTTCTGACAAATGAAGTGCTTTGAAAGGCACTTTGCTCAAATCTTTTTTGAAGAGAATCCCTAGCAAGAGATTCTGGGAGTTGCAGTCAGTAACATCAGGCGAGCTACAGTTAACCCTTCACTGACTTAGCAGATTCTGGTCTGCCCTATCTGGCTGGTTAAGACACCCAGGGAAGGGATGAAGAGTTGGATCCAGACAACAGTCAATACCACTTTGAGGGCAGAGGAAGTTCCGGCAGTTTTGAAAGCTGCTCAAGAGGTTGGCCTTGGATCTGATGGTTAACTACCATTCTATCTCCAACCTTCCCTTTTTGTGGAAGTCTCTTGAGAAATTGGCAGGGTGAAAATTAAAGAGATCTTTGGAGAGTAGAGATTATCCTGTTTGGGTCAACCCTATGGATAACTTTTGGCAGGACTTGGTTGGTGGGAGCACAACCACTCTTGCCTTATCGATACCTATAACAGCGAGGTGACTGAGTTCCATCTGCTGCTCTGAGTTAGTATCAAGAAACAAACTTTTTGTCTCAGGTAGCCAGTTTGTCCAATGTGATTTAAACAGAGCCTGTGTGCTAAAGCAATATCTTTTCCAAGCTGAAGAGCGCTTATACAAGTTTGAACGCATATCACAGAATAACTGACATGGAAGGTGTGGCCAATCACAAAACATCAATTTACCAAAACCCCACTGATGAAGTTGCTCCCCTACACCCCTTTTAGCCCCTTAAGATGCTAACAACCCAACTTTTTCTCCCTCCCTCCCTCCCTCCCTCCCTCCCTTCCATTCAACAGCCTTCCATCTAAAGTAAATAGCAATTTTTATTTTCTAAGTTTACCGATGGGCAACCTATGTATGTCAGTAGCAAAGAAGGGGGCATGTTGATGCTGACAAGAACCAGGCAGTCCATTTTGCAAATTTGTACTGAATATTATGATACATACATACATACATACAGAGAGAGAGAGAGCACACAACTAACAGGTATATTAACAAAGCTAAAAGATTTATAGGATGAACTGTGGTGGTGGTATGGCAGGGTTGAAAACTTAGTGATGAAACTAACTTGCTAATATAGCCTCCCTCCCCATTTTTCCCCTGTCTGTCTTGCATTAATGGCAGTTAAATCAGCAAAAAAGTAAGAAGCCTGCCTTTTCCCCAGCTGTTCTTAGAGAAGGATATGATTAATTTAATACGCCACCAACTGCACAGTGTATGGTTGCTTCCCATTTTTGCCAACCATTCTTAACACACACACACACCCTTATGTGTTCCATGTACTCATTTTCCTCTTGAATCCATACATGTTTCCCACAAACCTCCCTCTTTCCATGCTTTCCCTTTTTCTCCTCCTCCTTATAGCTTTCTGACATTTCTTCACCTTCTGTCTTTTTTAGTTAACAGACCCCAGACTCTGATCCTGAATATGCTCACTGAATCTATAAATTGCCTGTTGTGTAGAAAATACATTTTTTTTCCCCATAAAAATGATGGAAAGGAAAAACACAATGGCTCGTTCCAGTTATAGCTGCATTTCCTTTTGAAAGTATTGAATTCTGTATTGCTTGAAAGCAGGTCCTGTGCCTGCAAGTTATTCAGCCTTGCAAACCTCAACAATACAATCATCTGTAAAGAATACCAAAAGCCATCTAGCCCCAATGAAAGGGGAAGAAAAGGAAAGCTGACTTGGGTTAGTAATTGCAAATAATAATAACAATAACAACAATAATAATAATAATAATAATAAAACGTTTGACATTATGAAATATTTTTATGCAGATGGTCATAGAAGCAGATCAGGCTCCTCTTGTCCCATTTAGAATGTATGGCTGAATATCTTTCTACTTTATTTTGTTCTCACAGTTAACACATCTTACACAGAGTGTCCATAACACTTCCCTAACTTCAGCTGTCCTCATTCATCAAAAGCCATTGCTATTTTCTGTTCCTGATTGTTGACAAATCACTCTCTATTTTTTTTTTTAATAGTGATGTCTTATTTTTTTAAACAGTTATAGTGAGATTCTATATTTGCCATTCTTGAGTTTTTTTTTTTTCCTAAGGCCAATGTCAGGGACAAATATTGTCAACAACATGCTAATCTTTACTCTGGGGGAGGGCACTACTGAATCCCTGTAGCCACCTGCCCCTCCTTCTCCAAGCTGTTGCTGCCCGCTCACTTTCTTCTCCGAATAAGCAAACATCATCTTTTCACCTTGTTCTCCCTCTAAGACTGGATACGAAGCAGAGGACAAACACGTTGGTAGGAGTTGTTGGGGAGGAGGTGAGGTCTCTGAGAATTAGGAACCCATTGATGACTTTCCTCTACTGCCCTAAACCTTAAAACTAGTAATGACTTAGTTCCTACTATAAATTATGTGAGCTATGGGAGTGGCTTAATCTGTTTCCATTATCATTATTATTATCATTATTATTATTAGTAGTAGTAGTATTAATCACACAGTCAGCCAGATGTTTAGACTGGATTTGGCAGTTTTTGTCCATCTATCAAGTCCTTCCCAAGGACCTGGGATAGGCAGATATTGTTGTTTAACAATCTTAGAAGTATTGTTGCAGGATGTAAGCTGTTCTGAGTAAAGCTTCCTTTTGCAATTGGCTGATGGTGATTTTGTCCATGCTGATGGTGTTCAAGTGGGGCTCCAGACGTTTTGGAATTGCACCCAAGACACCTATTACTATTGGTACTATCTTTGCTTTCTTTTGCCACAGTCGCTTTACTTCTATTTGCAGGTCTTTGTATTTTGTGATTTTCTCCAGTTCTTTCTCTTCTATTCGGCTGTCTCCAGGTATTACAAAGTCCACTGTCCAGACTTTTTTTTGTTTTTCTTATCAACAGTGGTTAAGTCTGGGGTGTTGTGTGGCTGGTGCTTGTCTGCTTGAATTCTAAAGTCCCAGAGCACTTTAGCTTCTTCATTTTCTATTACTTTGTCAATGTTGTGGTCCCACCAGTTCTTGCTTGCAGGCAAGTGATATTTCTAGCAGATATTCCAATGCACCATTGTTGCTACTTTGTCATGCTGTTGTTTGTAATCAGTCTGTGTGATCTTCTCGCAACAGCTAACTAGGTGGTCCTCTGTTTCTTCAGCTTCCTTGCACAGATGGCATTTGCTGTCTGTTGCTGTCTTCTCAATCCTGGCTTTATATGCATTTGTTCTTTAGGCTTTCCAGCCAGAATTAGCCCCTCTGCCTCTTTATTCAGCCTTCCTGCTCTTAGCCATTGCCAGGTCTTCTTGTTCTCTGCTTTGCTTGCTAGTTTTTTTTAATGTACTGGCAATGTAATACTTTGCCTTGCAATGTCTCTTTTCTGTTTTCATTTGGTTTTTCTTATAGGCCAGTTTGGTCTCTTTGGTATTCAGTAATCCTTCATGGTGCATCTTCTTCACTGTCCTTCAGATATTCTACCAGTGCCGTTTTTTCTTCTTCAACTGTCTGGTGTACTTGCAACATTCCACACCACCTATGCTCCTTGGTAAATAGAGTCTGTCAACATCACTGTGGGATGAAGGGCATGATTGGAAGTGAGGAACTTTATTCCAGCTCGACATTTAGAGTAGAGCTGAGAAGAAATTTCTCTGAAGACATCATCTTAAAAGGGGGTTCAGTGGTAATTTCCAGGAAGGAAAAATACATTTGAAGAAGAGTTACCACTGCTGCTATGGCAATTAATGTTCTGATATATTAGGGCACATCCCTCCCGCCTCATAAATGAATGAATAGCCCTTTCTTTCTACTACATACAGATGTGATGATAAATTGAGAAAAGAGTGCATTTCATCTGTAACATTAGTTTCTGGACTGCACCCCTGAATAGAGATAAAGAAGGGCTCACACTCACATGCAGTAAAGCTTTTATCACTGGGCAGACTAAGGCAATTAATATCAGGTGGCCTGAAAGAACAGCAAATGTGAGTTATTTAGTTAATAGTTATTGTGTTTTACTGCCAAAGAGGAGAAGAAGTATTTAGAAACTTTCTGCCTAAGGTTAGCTTGGACACTCCTGTGCACCAAAACCAGAAAAGAGCAGGAAAATTGCTTGGATTGGCTCTTAGAAAATTAAATACCTGGTGCCAAGATGTCAATGAGAAGAGTTTAGCCAACGTTTTTCTTCCCTGCCTCCAGTTTGCTAGTTTTCTATAGCTGCCATCTTACGGCAAAGGCAAGAAATAATATTTTCTGCACATCTCCTTCAGAATCTTAGCTGTGTAATAAGAAACATTCCAACATCTGAACCCCTAAGAACACTCTGAGATGGTGCAGTCCAGAAACCGAGATACTGTATGTCACCTCAGCAGGTAGTGAGGTTTTGTGCTGGAACTGATATCAACAAAATCACCCAGAATCTCAAACGAAGCCCCTCAACCAGCTCCTGAGGACTGATACTGTAAGATGTAAGAATGATCTTAAAAGTAGGGTTTTGTTTGCTTTAGAAATACATGTCTTCATTTAGTATCTTCAAAGAAAGACATGTGAAGTAACATTTGAATAAAATTTGAAAACAATAATACAGGTAGTCATCACTTAGTGACCACAGTTGAGACTGGAATTTTGGACATTAAGTGAATCCGATCCAATTTTATGGCTTTTTTTGCAGCAGCTGTGAAGTGAATCACCGTGAGCATTAAGCGAACCACATGGTCATTAAGTGAACCATGCAATTCCCCATTGATTTTGCTTGCCAGAAGCCAGCCAGGAAGGTCAAAAATAGTGATCACATGACCACAGGATATTGCAACAGTCATAAATGTGAACCAGTTGCCAAGCACCCAAATTGTGATCATGTGACCATGGGGATGCAGCGCCAGTCATAAGTGTGAGGAACACTCATAAGTCAGTTTTTCCAGCATTTGTAACTCCAAACAGTCACTAAATGAATGGTTGTTAAGCAAGGACTCTCCATATGATTTTTTAATTTCTACCCAGAAATCTCATTATAGGTCTGTCCATTTTCTTAACCAGAAATCAAGTGGATATTTTCTCTTTCCCTCCAAGCACCATTCACAGCCTTAAAAGTAAATCAATATACAGTATATCATGCCATCAGATAGACCAAGTAACACAGAGGAAAGAAGCTTACAAATGAAATGGATAAATACAGCCTGAGGAAGATGGAAACTGTTCCCCATGATTTATCAGAGGCCAGCTTTTGGGAGGCTGCACCTATATTCTAATTTAAAACAATATATTCATTGTCGCTCTCTCTCTTTTTCTCTCTCTTTGGCAGCATCTTTCTCTGTACCAGGCTGTTTTTATTAGCCATTGATGCTTGCATGTCCTTCAGTCCAAATATCAAATCTGCCCACCTCATCATTTGAAAATCAAAATATGCATTACCCGCATTGTGCCTTCGCAGATGGCATTATAGCTGATTGAGAAAGTTAAGCAGAACGAGCCTTGGATTGTATTTGAAGAAATCCAGAGCTTTTGGCTAGACTGGGAAGAAGAAGTGGGGGGGGGGGAGAAGGGGATGAGGAAGAGGAAGAGGAAGAAGGAGAAGAAAAAAGAGAAAGCCTTGAAGAAGGCAATGGAAACAACTTTAGTATCAGGCTAAAAAGAAGATATCAAAGTGTGTCCTTGTAAGTTACCAGGAGCAGAAGTCAAAGTCAACTCAAAAGCAACTTTACTTACGTACCTGCAACTTACATTAACACTTCTAGACATCCATTATTTGTTCCAAAGTTTTGCTAATTATCAGGAATAGGTCAGTTAAGGCTACCTTGAATAGTAGCTAACAACTGTTTGTCCCTCTCTACTCCTAAGTTCAGCAGTAGTGTGGGGGGGGGGGGAAACGGCTTGGCTGGAAATGTGTGTCAGGTCAGAAAGAGATTTTTAATTGTTCTGGGATGAGTGGAAAGATCTAAAATACCCTCAGATGGGTATTGTGATTAATCTAGACTAGAACATAATGACTTCTACACTTAATACCAGAGAAGGGGGCTGATAAATATAATAGGGGGATAGTTTTGGCTTAGGCAAGTAAGCTTTGATATTGTTGTTGTTGTTGTTAGAATCTCTCTGACTCCCTTCTTACTTCAAGAAGGTGCTTCACACTGTGGAGTTGATCCAAGCCTCGTAAAGAGAAGAGGTGATGACATTTGCTTCAATGAGGCACTTTTGTGACCTCACAAGCTTGACTTACCTTGAAAAACCTGGAAGAAGCTTCTGCTGAAAATTCCACTTGATAAGAAGCATCAGAAGGGGCTTTGGTGCACATAAAGAGTCCTTTTCTGGTTGTTCCAAGTGGTGGTAGAGACAACTGAAGCAGGAGAAGCTGCTCCCACAGGTCAGATTCACCCCATCCTGGGGGCCGTAGGGATTCCTTTCATGAATTAGCCACAAGGGATGTTTTATTAGTTTTTTCATCAAAGCAAGGGTCCCTCAGGAGAACTGCACTGTACTTACAGATATTAGCATGTGCTCCAGAAACCTCTTTGGTTAGTTTGGGAATTATCAGGGAGTGGGAATTCCCCTCCCGCCCTGCCACACACACACTTTAAGGGCTGTGAAGAATCAGCAGAAACAAAACAAAACAACACATGTATTTGGTGACTCGGCAACAATAATGACGGTTGTGGTGGTTATGATGATTTATACCATTTATATGCCTACACGCATATAAACATGCATTTGATGACTCAGCAATAATGATGGTGGTGATACTGATGCTGATGATTTATACAATTTACATAACCATCCATCTCACAAAACAGTGACTGTAGGCAGCAACAAAGGATTTAAACTGAAGCGAAATACACTATAAATAATAACCAAAAGCAAGCAGTATAGATTAAAACAAACACTTCAGAGTCCATTTCAAATGTTCTAGAGCACTGGTTCTTAACTTTGTTTGCTTTGGGTCACACATCTGTTTTAGAATATGACAAAAGAAATGGATCATCTCCTCAGAAAAATGTACACAAACACATACTGTTTGCATATAATTGATCACATTGGAAACTGGTTTCCTTCACATAAACAGAATACAAAAACAGATTTACAAAGATTCATTTCTCTCTCATTCTTGTTTTTCCATACAAAAAATAATGGCCCCTTCCTGAAGAGAAAAAGGAAAGAAACCCCAATTAAAATCAACTTTAATGTTGCTCAAAAGTAAAGTTCAGTAGGAATGCTGTTGTTGCTTGGAATAAGAATTTGACACTGTAGAGTGGTCTCTGAAATGGCAACCTGCCTGTCATCTCTGACTGCCGTCAATGCTGACTTCATGTTTTGATGGCAAAAAATGCTACACAGCCTGACTCACCAAGGTAAGTAGTTGCAAAGTGACTTGCAGCTCTGCAGATTACTTAGCCAGATAACAACTTGTGTTAGGGAAGACCAGAATTCTCCAAGATTCCTATAGCTATTACGATGTATTGATGTATTCTTCATTTCATAAATGTATCTGCTGCCAGCTCCCCAGACTCCAGCTGGTTTACAAGATAGAATTCAAAACGTAAGTCCAACATAAACCTAAAGTGGCCCATATAAAAAGAACAGCCCTGTCAGCATAATATTTCAGATAAACAGAATTAATCCACCACTGTAGAAACAAAACAACTGTTACTGTTAGGAAAAAAACTGGTAATGAAGGAGCCAGGTGTATCTCCAGGAACAAAGTGTTCCTCAGCTTGGGGGTAATCACAGAGAAGGATTTGGGGTTGAATTCATGGCACATCATTTCTTTTGTCCTAAAGTCAGTGAAGTCATTCTGGGCAAAATCTGCATCATCAATGTGATTTATGATGTCAACAAAAGGATTATGATCTTTCAGTTTTAAGGTTATGTGAACAGAAGTAACTTTCGAAAGAGTTCTTCAGTATTTCCATATAGCTGCATGTTTCTGCCTGCAAAATTGAATTGGCTTTGTCACTCTCATCTCCAGCCTGCAGAAGCACTCTCTCTAGCACTGGGAAGTTTGCACAGTTGTCCCCTGCCAATCTCTTCTTCCAAAGTGGTGACTTTCAGACTTGGAATCAAAAAACAAGCCTTATTCGCATGGCCGTAACTCTTGCCAGGTCAGTAAAGAGATGGATTAACTCCTCTCTGTCAAATTGTTCTGAGAGCTGTTTTTTTCTCAAAAAAAAAAAAAGTTAAGAGTCTTGTCCTACACAAAGCCAGCAAACTTCTGTGTAGTAGAGAAGAATGTCATATTCTGTTCCCATTTCTTCACAAACCTGTCAAAAAGGCAGTGATTCAAGGCCCTGATGAAGTTGATGACTTTAATGGCAGCAGGCAAGATGTCTTTCAGGATTGTTGGCAGAGCCTTTGATGCCAAACATGCTGATGTGGAAAGCTGTGACTCACAGTGATGCGCAGAACTTCTTTCTTCACCAAAGCAGCAAAACCAGATGTGTTGCCAAGCATCACAGGTGCTCCATCTGTGCAAAGAGTACCATTTTTTTTTCCCAGTCAAAGTTTTGTTTGGCAAGAAATCATTTCACCATTTCAAAGATGCCGATGGCCTTTATAGTTTCCAAAAGAGACTCAAAAAATAAGAATTCTCTGATGGCATCAGCATGCACATAATGGAGAAAAATCAGAAGCTGGTTGCATGGGAAGATGTCAATAATTTCATCCATTTAAATGCTGAAAAGTCATGGCATTCCTCTATGACCTGTTCAAAATATGAGAAGAAATGTCAGGGATTCTGAAGGATTTGATGTCATTTGAGAGATGTGCCACTTCAGTTTTATTCCTCTGCTCCAAGCCACAAAGATTCAACCATTTGCAGGACACATGGCTTCCCCAGGTTTGCTCCAATCATATGCTGTTTTTGCTTGGGAATGTGATAAGCATCCTTGTAGGATGCTTAAGGCAAGGATTTCATGTTGGGGCAAATCCAGCCTTTCCAAGTCGATCCTTCTCTCACCAAAAAGATCCTCACAATTCAATATATTTTCCAGATGGATGGGCTGTGACCTGATGTAAACAGAGACAGATATCTTTAATCGAAATGGCTGGATATGTGTTTTTTTCTGTTTGTTTGTTTTGATTCTTACCAATGGGAAACATCTACAGTATATTCTAGATGTGATGGCATGGCAACCTAAACTTGTTTGAAGTGAAAAAAAAAAGTCCTAATAACATTATTTGACATTTTTAAGGTATGTGTCATGAGTACTGATGGTGAGCAGGAGGGGGCCCCTATCCAGGGGGGAAAATGCATGCGTAGTACTGAGGAGTTAAGCAGCCATTCAAAGAGACACAGATCAGACCCACCTTGACTTTGGGGGTTTATCTGTCTGGGTTTTTCCCTGGTTTCTTCAGTTTGTTAGGATTTTCTGTCTAATGTAGCAGTAATAAAACACTAGAGACCTATTCCTTGTCTCAGCGTGGTTCCTGACTGTTAGGACATCATTCCGAAGACATTTTCCCAAATGTCTCTTCCTTTTTATTTATTTTTTTTTGTTCCTCCCTCTTTCAATGGGAGTAGGAGTTTGTTAGGATTGAGGTCCTAACAGCCAGGAACCACGCTGAGACAAGGAATAGGTCTCTAGTGTTTTATTACTGCTACATTAGACAGAGAATCCTAACAAACTGAAGAAGCCAGGGAAAACCCAGACAGATAAACCTCAAAAGTTAAGGCGGGTCTGATCTGTGTCTCTTTGAATGGCTGCTCAACGCCTTACTACTATGCATGCGTTTTCCCCCCGGATAGGGCCCCCCTCCTGCTCACCATCAGTTCTCATGACAGTATGTGATTTTTTTCCATACTACAGACAGTTTTCAAAGTAACAGGAAGGAATACCTCCCTCCTTCCCTCTCTCTCTCTCTCTCTCTCATCCATGGACCTTCCCTAAGGGACCAAGGACCATGGTCAAGGGCCTCTTTTCTAGAGAAATGGCAAGAAAAGCAACATATGAATGTCAGTAGAGATGCAATAGACCGCCCCATGACATTCAACAACCATTTATCTCTGTATTGCCGCTAGCTGCTACATCATTGTTATTTCTCCTTAATTAATTCATTCATTAATTAATCAAGACCTTTATTTGTATTTACTTATGTCATTTATTTTCTTCTCTGTGTAGCTATTATTCAGAAGCACTGAAGCGTGAACATTGTCTTTCTATTGCACCAGACATGTGAAAAGGATTGAAGAGATGGTCAGCACAAGTATTATCCATATGTAGATGCACCTATACAAACATACATCCACACATGCACTGAGATGGATAGATTTAAGCTTTCTTTTTTTAAAAAAAAAGTTTGCACACAAGGAGAGTGAAAACTATTATTGTACAAAACCCAAACATTTACTGAAGTAAGAAAGCAGATAACAAACAAGGAAGAGATATATACACTGCTTAACCTCTTATCACCTCTTGTAACCTTTTGTTAATCCCACTTTTGGGATCTCTTTGTCTCAATGAATGGGACTCAGCACTGCAAGTGGCAACTCTGTGTCACATTATTTCGTTTTCCCCACCCATAATATATAATACAAATGAATGTGTGACTTACCACTATAAGCCTGCGCTGGTGGGGTGGAGGAATGTGCTTTTAATGACACCAAATAAGGGCATTCTGTGTTAGGGAGGAAGGGATCATTTCTTGCACTGCAATTGTGTTACAGAAGAAAAGAGAATAGCAAGCATCACCTCCTTGTTTCCTTCAGGTTTAGCCATATCTAGTAACTAAAAGATGTTCTTTCCACTTCATATTTTGATCAACACTTTGGTAGCAGCACTAGAGTTCTTTTAAGATACAAGTCTACCACATGCTTAGAGAGAGTGTATATTACAACTACATTTTTTGTTATTGTTTTTCTGTAAAACTCATAAATAAGCTGTGTCATTAATTTACTCTCCAAATTCTATATTAGTCTTCTGTGATTAAGAATAAATAAAAATTGGTGGATGGAGGCTTTGCCTTAATACAGTGGATTGTATCAGCCTCAGGTATATGAATTTCCTCTGGATTATCTTCTGATTAACATATTCACTGGCAAAGGATGAGATAGTCCTGGTGATGCTCAATTTAACATACACTAAAGAAATAAATGGATTTTTCAAGACAGTTCCAAACACAATAGGGTCTTGGGAAACCTACTGT
Organism: Candoia aspera; assembly: GCF_035149785.1. Classification (NCBI taxonomy): domain Eukaryota; kingdom Metazoa; phylum Chordata; class Lepidosauria; order Squamata; family Candoiidae; genus Candoia; species Candoia aspera. The sequence continues at coordinate 180,826,069 of NC_086153.1, forward strand.
TTTAAAGTGTAATTATATTTTCAGTTGTAATTCATGTCCCACTGAAAGATCCTAATTTGCAGTTGAGAAACTGGTCACAGTTGGTAACCAGAGTGTATCATCCTTCTTTCTTGATTGCAGAGGCTAACCAAAGCTCTGAGTTCAATCTAGCTAGCATTTTGTAGAAGTGGGGCTCGAGAATCCTGGGGTGCTTAATGAACACAGAGACCATGACCCACCAGCATAACTAGGTTCATGAGGAGCAAAACCATATCTATCAGCCAGAGGTTTCTTTGAACTTTCCATCCCAATTGCTCATACTGCTGCAAAGGCAACTCGCATTTTATACTGAAATGTTTGAAACAGCCCTTTTGTTATATGGAGATAACTCAAGGACTCTTTGGAGTAGAATGTACCTTTCTGTTGCCTTTCTGGAGCTGCCTTCTTAAGAAAAATATCACATTTTAAATAATACTTTAACACTATTATGAGGAATACAACTGAGTTTGTATAGGTAGACTAGAATATCTCCCCTTCTCCTGTCCCTGTGTTTCACATTCAAGTTCATCAGGCTTCAGAAGGCACACCTGATGATTCCTAGGATTCTTATTTTCTTGCCTTTACCCAGGCATTTATAGGATGGCAATGTGTTTTAGAAACAGACTCGCTTTATATTCCCTGTTATATCCATTTTAGCTGCTATTACAGCTAAAAAACAATCAGCCTTCTTAGATGTTACGATACATTGGTCTTACAATAGTTGATCTGTGTTGTTGATTACAGTGAGAATGCTTGCTAAGAAGTAGCTTGATAAGTTGAAGATGATATAAGGGGCAATGTAGCATGTGTACAAGATTCAACTTCGGGGTCTGGGCATCTGATAAGAAACGTTCTAATATCTACCTGCTGTCAACAATGAGGACAGGCCATAAATTTGCACTTATTCCAGTTCCAGTAAATCAATGATCAATAAAAGTATGGAACATATACAAGACAAGGAGTCAGATCAAGTTTCCTGATATAAACTGAATGAGGTAAAATACCAGCAGAGCAGAAAGTCCAAATTGCATTAGTGTAATTGTCCTTCAACACATAAAAGATATTATAAAAATATCTAGGGGTAACTAAAGAAGCACCTGCAAGCTCACAGCAGCAAAGATGCAAACTTTTCAATCTATCTTTTAGACTCATAGATCCAAAGCTCTCTGCTTGAACTCTGCCATGACTTTCTCTAGACCCAACCATCATACAGCTAAGCAAGATAGCCCACAATAAACCAAATAGCATATTTTTTCAAAGAAAACCTGACTACGTGAGAGCAATCCTTGGGCTAAGATCAAGTGTGTGTGTGTGTGGTGTGTGTGTAATATATGCCTCTGCATAGCTGTTGGATATTGCATCCTCTCTTTGCACCTATGAGCTGTTGTGACCACTAGGGCACAGAGACAGACAAGGGGAAGAACCTTCACACGCTGCTCCTGAGTCTGTTTCTGATCTGGACAATTGTTTATTTAATGAGTCTCTGTGTTTAAGAGCTAAAAGGGAACTTCCCATCTCTTCTGCTTCTCTTTCTTCAAGATGTATGTAGTTTCAGCAGAAGTGGGGCAAAGTCCCTTTGATGCATGTGATGTTCTGATAGATTGCTATTATCATTTTCAAAAAAATACTAAGAGAAAATGCTTCTTAACTTTTCAGAGAATGCATTTAATTTCTCAATGAAGTGATCAGAGAGGTTGATAGCTAAGTATGTCTCACATATTTGAAAGATATGGCCTTCAATGTTCTTTTTCATTTTGCTGTGGGAGTGGTAACAAGCCCATTCCACCCAAGTGCCACTAAACAGGAGGAAAAAAAAGTCATTTGGAACAGGAAAATAGACTAGCAAATGTATTCAAGGATTTAGTGTATAAACTGAATGTTCTGTCCCTTCATGCAGTCATTCTTTGATCTGAGACCTACAATATATTTCTTCAGCATGAAGATCATTTATTTATTTGGGCCTTCAAGTAAGTTTGACTCTTGGTAACTGCCTGGAAGTGGTTTGCCCTTGCCTTTTTCTTCCTAGGGCTGAGAGAGTGACTGGCCCAAAGGTGCCCAGCTGGTTTTGTGCCTAAGGCAGGGCTAGAACTCACAGTCTCCTGGTTTCTAGCCTGGTTCCTTAAAGCATTGTATCAAACTGGTCTCAGAAGATCATAGGATGAGATGCAGCTGTATGTGGATCTATCTATATCTATCTGTCTATCTAGGATTCTTAATATTCATATTAAATATATCTTGTTAAACTATCAGTCATACTTGAAAACAAAGATGATGTGCTATCTCTTTCTTTCACCAGGGAAGACTTTCAGAAATCAGACAAAGATTTATTTGTTGCATTGCAGTTAATCAAAAAGCTGCATCTTGATGGATCATTTGAAATTGCCAAGGTCCATCCTGAGGCAAAGTGACTTTACCAGAACACACTGCCATAGATGAAGTGAACATTCACTATAATTCCCCAGTAGTGAAGGTGGGCGGGGGGGGAGAGAGAGAGAGAGATGCTTAATTGAAGCTCCTTTGGAAAAGTTTCCTGATACATTGCAATAGAGTAGACAAAATCATCTCTGTATAGTCTCACGGCTTCATGAATGTACTTGCCATATTCCCTGAGCAAGTAAGGATTAATCAATTCTGGTATCAATTATCCAAAAGGCACCCACCTTGGTGGCAGCAAGACCAGACCTGGTTAGAACAGGACCATTGAGATATCCCAGGGTTGTGGACTAGAGTGGGACATTAAAAAAGGAAAGGTCAGAGAAGAATGCAAAAAGGAGCCTCCTCTGCACTGTTGCCAAGAAAACTGCAGGAATATATCCATGTAGTCACTAGGAGCTGAGTTCATCTCAAAGGAGATGTTTACCTTTGATCCAAACTGCAGATTCCAGCTACTGGGCAACTACAGCGTGCAACTAATATAATGAATAATGTGTGCTTTGTATGAATGAACATATACATTTTATTCATCTCATGGAGATAAACTTCCTGTGAAGTATTTCCAGCACAGTTAGATCAAATGTAATTTAATGTACAGGCTCATTATGGAAATCTGAAAAAGGATGTACTATATTAGAAACATCTCTGTGTGGTCATGCTATCAAAATCAATATGTTCAAGAAACAGAACTGTACTGAGTGATACAACAGCTTCTTTGAGCATTTGGGTGGGCTAATCAACGAGAAGTTCTGTTTCAGTCCCTGTTAGCTCTCACACATTACTGGGGATGTATTTCTTGATTTGGGCTTCTAGACGATTGCTGTCATGGTGCCAAATGCTATTTCAGCGCTGGTTCTAATGCTTGTTTTATTGGCTCTAATCCTTTTGGCATCAAGAGACAGAATACCTGCTGGGGGAGAGAAAGAAGAAAAAGTGATAAGACCCATATACCTATCTCTGATCCTCACATGCTGGCATTCACTCAAGAGGACTCTGCGCAAGTTGGAAAGCTGCTCCAGACCTCTGAGATCTCATGACACTGGCAGGTTTTGTGGGCTAAGCTGATGTATTTCTGGCTTCACTGAGATGAATTTGGAGTTGTAATAAAACTGGTTTTCTCTGAAAGACTATAGGCAGTTCACTTCCAATTTGGAGGAAAACTTATCCTTATCCTACTCCTGGTTATTGGTTTTATCCATCCTAGCAGGTCTTTCAAGATAAAAAAAAAGGGGGGGGGAGGTTTGTGTGAATACATCTGTCCCCCCCACACCCCAATTTTTAACTCTAATTATGAGCAAGGGATAGAAGGAAAATAAGACCATTGGAAGTCCTGAAGGATCTGGCTGGGGATAGATCCATTTATCTATGTGGTTACTAAGAGTCAACACTGATTCGATGGCACATAATCAATCACCAATCATGATCTAGGGAATCCATGCATTGGGAGATAATTGTGGCCCCATCATCTGATTTAGATAAATTGATCTTTGCATCTTTTCAATATTTTACATAACTTTTATAATGTCTCAGGGAAAGGGGAGATTTAGGCCTTCAACTTCATAGTGATGAATCTTTTCTAATGCTGGAACTGGAGCAGGGCAAACTGATGCTGGTTCTGTTGAACAATATGGATGATAGTTATAGGAAGTGATTTGGTAAATCTCAAGGATCTGTGGGAGATGGTAGGTAAAACTTTATTGAGACACGTTGAAAAATATTTCTAATAATTCAAATGGATTTCAGAACATAATGAAGAATCTGATCAGGCAGAATAATGAATTTCCATGTTATGCTCCATGAAAACAAATGTAAGGTTAAGCTCTCAGTTCTCTGTCTATTAAACGTTGCTTTAACTGCAGATATAATAGCTGTTACTTTCTAGTGTCAGCCATTAAACATTGTTTCACTTCATAGTCCTATATGATTTGATATAATGGAATTATTTCCATGCCTTGTTCATTGTTAATCTAAATGAGAACTTACTCTCTAGGAGTTCTTCAACCACTACCATCACTAATCTTTATGATTATTCATAAGAGGCTGTTACTGTTCATAGTTGGAAGAAGATGTTTAGGTCACTGAGTCCAACTCCTTGCTTAGTGCCAGAATTCCTATCAAAGCATCCTTTGAAAAGAATTGCCCTTCATTCTATGACCTGTAGATTCTTTCTTTTCTACCCTACCCATTCATGATAGTTTGAATCCTTAAAACGTGGTGCCAAAAATTAGACACGATGGTATTTCTGTTGATGAAATCTAAAATTATATTTTCCTTTTGTGAAGCCATATCATACTGCTGATTCATATTCAGTTTGCAATTAGCTATTACTATTCCACGGCTGTTTCTACAAGTACAATTACCAAGTCTGTGTCCTCACCTATATCTGTATGTTTGATTTCTGTTCCCAGAACAAAGAGATTTGCTTTAGACACTGTTGAATTTTGTTTGGTTACTTCTAATCCATTTCTCAAACCTATCAAGATTTTTTTGTATGTTATTTCTGTCATTAAGGCATTAGCAGTCCTACCAGCTGCAAATTTGGTAAGCATTATTTCCATTTTTTCATCCAAGTTATAAACAATCCTACTGAACAGTTCCAGGACCCAGGACTGAGCCTTGTGGCATCCCACGTGATACCTCTCTCTAGTCTGATGAAGAAGCATTATTGATAAGGACTCTATTAGTTTTCACCTAGCTATGTTTCCACTTAACCATCCTGACATCCAGTCTACATTTTACCTTGCTAATTAGAATGTCATGAGATATGTGTCAAGTGCTTAGCTGAAGTCAAGATATAGTACATCTACAGGTTTCTCACAATTTGTTAGGAACGTTACCCATTCAAAAATTGGATAAGATTACTCTGGTAAGTTTGGTTCTTGAGAAATCCATGCTGCTTTTTGATAATTACCATACTGTTTTCAGAATGTCTACAGATTGATCCTGTTATGATCTATGTAAAGGTCGAGGTAGGCAAAGCAAGAATGGCTGTTATGAAAATGTTCAATTATCACTTGGCTTCAGGGCCACTAAGTATTGTCCCAACTCTATGTTAATTCAGAAGAGTGGGAAGAAGGAGCCTCAACTTTAAAGCCCTAAGAGTGTATAAAACATTTCCATCTTGGTACTCTGTTCTGTATCAATGAGGCTGGAAAGATTCTCCTTGTTGCGACTGTGGTGCCAGTATGCAAACTATTAAACACATTGTGCAAGACTGCCCACCACGTGTGTTCCCTGGCTCCTTAGAAGATCTGCATGAAGCAACACCAGAAGCAATCGCCTGGATAGCTGAACTGGACATCCAGTTATGAGGCTACTGCTGTATCCCTTCAGAAGTTCTGTATATACTGTAATTGTGTGTATGTATTTGCCTTTCTCGTCATACCCTATATATATGTACTCATCATATGCTATATATATACACACATGCACACATACATACACACAGTGTGTATGTGTCTGTGTGTATATGTATATGTGTGTGTGTATGTGTGTGTGTGTGTGTGTGCGTGTATAAATAAAATCTTGGTACTTGCAGGGGGGTGATCAACTGATGTGCTGGGTTCCATTCTTTTCTGCCATGAAGTTATTAATTTGGCTAAGCTGTGTCACTAAGTCTTCTGCCAAGTCAAGTGAAAAGCTGAGCAAAGTGCCAGGAGATCTGTGATTTTCTGCTGAACCCAGGCCAAGAGACCTTGACAATCTCCTCCAGAATCTTCCCAGACTGTTTGTTGGCTCCCTGGATACTATTCCTCCCCCACCTTTCAAAACAGGTACAGTATGTCCTCCTTTTAGTCATCTGGTACTTCATCCAGTCTCCAGGATTTCAAAAATATCCACATGAATTCCTGCCTTGGAATCCTACTTATTATTGCTCTCAGTTTATTAAAATTTACGTTTTTTGAAGTCTAAGGTACACATTTGATTATGCTCAATTGTACTTTCCCTTAAAAATCAAGAACTTCAATATTACATGATCATTTTCACTTTATGTCCCTGCTACTTCCACTTCCTCAGTTAAATACATTTTGTTCAGCAAGGCTTCCTTGAATTTTCACAGCAATTAGGTGAAGAGACTATTAGATTTCACCTATACAGTAGAAGGATTGTGTGCAGCTTATTCATACTAATGCTGCAATGTTATATTGGGTGCACAGCAGTATAATAGAAAGCCTCCCTCCAAAAGATTTTTCATGAACTCTTTTTTAATAGTTCTGCCTGTTAAATAGTATTATGAAATCAACAACAGTTTAAAAGCATTTCCTAGGTAATATACCATATTAAAATGGCTATTCAGTTAATGACATATGCTATAGTTTAATGGCTTAATATTAAGAAAGAAGGTTATTTCTTAAAACTTTGATTCTTTTTATTTTTTAAGTATTTTTATTAAAGATTATAATTACAATAGTAAAAACTAATACAAATGAAAAGAAAGATAGAAAAATAGAAAGAAAGAGTAAAAGGTGCAAAGGGAAGAAAAACAAAAGAAATGTAAACTATAGAAAGAAAAACAAAGGATATAGTAAAGAAATTACTTCTCCTAAATTACAATTCCTCTTAAATTACAACAAATGATCTTATATGTATAAACAAATCATAAAGCATCATCATTTCAGTCCTGGTGTCAGCAAAAGTCCATTAAGGGTTATCAGAAATAAGAACATATCTATGTTAACCTTGATCAAATAAACCGACTTTATATTTCATCCTTTTACTTCTAACAATCTTAATCTTTAGCCCATTCAAATAATTTGTAGAACTTGATTTCTTTTCATTTCTTCTTTATCCCTTCTGATGAGATTCTTCAAAGCTTTAACAAGTCTCTTTTGTAAGTCCAATATGGAGAAAGTTTCCAGGTCACTCTCTTGGTTTATTGTTTGTATATCCCTTTTAAATAATAAAACATCAGCTGGTTTATTTTGTATATTCAGTGTAACATCTTTTTCCATGTCATTCTTGTAGCCTGTCATTTGTAAATCTACTTTCAACTCAGTCTCTGTCTTGTCAAGTAAAACTTGTTTCTTTTCCGTAACATTTTTTAGACATAGTCTATCCACAGACTCCGCAAAGGATCGTTACCTTGTCGTGGTGCTGGAGCTTGAGCACCTCAATGATGCCATGAGCTAAACCGTGAAGGGCCACCCAAGACGGGAAGGTCATGACAGAGAGGTCAGACTAAATGCGATCCCTGGGGAAGGTAATGGCAACCCACCCCAGTATTCTTGCCGTGAAAACTAAATGGATCAGTACAACCAGAGATATGTCGGTATACCATCGGAAGATGAGACCCCCAGGTCGGAAGATGGTCAAAATGCTACTGGGGAGGAACAGAGGATGAGCTCAACTAGCCCCAGACGTGATGACGCAGCTAGCTCAAAGCCGAAAGGACGGCTAGAGGCCGACGGTGCTGGTGGTGAACGGCGAATCCGATGTTCTAAGGATCAACACACCATTGGAACCTGGAATGTAAGATCTATGAGCCAGGGCAAATTGGATGTAGTTATTGGTGAGATGTCAAGATTAAAGATAGACATTCTGGGCGTCAGTGAACTGAAATGGACTGGAATGGGCCACTTCACATCAAATGACCACCAGATCTACTACTGTGGACAAGAGGACCACAGAAGAAATGGAGTAGCCTTCATAATTAATAGTAAAGTGGCTAAAGCAGTGCTTGGATACAACCCCAAAAACGACAGAATGATCTCAATTCGAATTCAGGGCAAGCCATCTAACATCACAGTGATCCAAATATACGCCCCAACCACAAATGCTGAAGAAGCTGAAGTAGAGCAGTTCTATGAGGATCTGCAGCACCTACTGGACAACACGCCTAAAAGAGATGTTATTTTCATCACAGGAGACTGGAATGCTAAGGTGGGCAGTCAAATGACACCTCAAATTACAGGTAAGTATGGCCTGGGAGAACAAAACGAAGCAGGACATAGGCTGATAGAATTTTGCCAAGACAATTCACTCTGCATAACAAACACTCTCTTCCAACAACCTAAGAGACGGCTTTATACATGGACTTCACCAGATGGACAACACCGAAATCAGATTGATTACATCCTTTGCAGCCAAAGGTGGCGGACATCTGTACAGTCGGTAAAAACTAGGCCTGGAGCTGACTGTAGTTCAGATCACGAACTTCTTCTTGCACAATTTAGGATCAGACTAAAGAGATTAGGGAAGACCCACAGATCAGCTAGATATGAGCTCACTAATATTCCTAAGGAATATGCAGTGGAGGTGAAGAATAGATTTAAGGGACTGGACTTAGTAGATAGGGTCCCGGAAGAACTCTGGACAGAAGTTGGCAGCATTGTTCAGGAGGCGGCAACAAAATACATCCCAAAGAAAGAGAAAACCAAGAAGGCAAAATGGCTGTCTGCTGAGACACTAGAAGTAGCCCAAGAAAGAAGGAAAGCAAAAGGCAACAGCGATAGGGGGAGATATGCCCAATTAAATGCAAAATTCCAGAGGTTAGCCAGAAGAGATAAGGAATTATTTTTAAACAAGCAATGCGCGGAAGTGGAAGAAGACAATAGAATAGGAAGGACGAGAGACCTCTTCCAGAAAATTAGAAACATTGGAGGTAAATTCCAGGCAAAAATGGGTATGATCAAAAACAAAGATGGCAAGGACCTAACAGAAGAAGAAGAGATCAAGAAAAGGTGGCAAGAATATACAGAAGACCTGTATAGGAAGGATAACAATATCGGGGATAACTTTGACGGTGTGGTCAGTGAGCTAGAGCCAGACATCCTGAAGAGTGAGGTTGAATGGGCCTTAAGAAGCATTGCTAATAACAAGGCAGCAGGAGACGACGGCATCCCAGCTGAACTGTTCAAAATCTTGCAAGATGATGCTGTCAAGGTAATGCATGCTATATGCCAGCAAATTTGGAAAACACAAGAATGGCCATCAGATTGGAAAAAATCAACTTATATCCCCATACCAAAAAAGGGAAACACTAAAGAATGTTCAAACTATCGAACAGTGGCACTCATTTCACATGCCAGTAAGGTAATGCTCAAGATCCTGCAAGGTAGACTTCAGCAGTTCATGGAGCGAGAATTGCCAGATGTACAAGCTGGGTTTAGAAAAGGCAGAGGAACTAGAGACCAAATTGCCAATATTCGCTGGATAATGGAAAAAGCCAGGGAGTTTCAGAAAAACATCTATTTCTGTTTTATTGACTATTCTAAAGCCTTTGACTGTGTGGACCATAACAAATTGTGGCACGTTCTTAGTGGTATGGGGATACTAAGTCATCTTGTATGCCTCCTGAAGAATCTGTATAACAACCAAGTAGCAACAGTAAGAACAGACCACGTGTAATGATTGCCCTAGCCCCAAATACTCAGACTCACAAGAGGATGCTAAATGAAATCTGATTTATTAGAGTGCTAAAGGCAAATACAAAGAAAGCTGAGAATGAGCAAAAGCGCGCCAAATACAAACTTAAACCCTTGCTTCAAATGTATCCCGCCTCCCTCGTAACAGCCCCGCCCGGCACAGGTGCTAGCAATCGTCAGAGTTGCTAGCCTGGGAAAGTAACCTTGAGCGCAGTAGATAACACAAATACATTCCAAAGCAAAGCCAAAATATAATCGTTCCCATCCTCCCTAGATAAATGAAACACGCATCCAATTAATGACATGCGAAACGTTACGATGCATCAAATACATTGAAACGGCGCACATGACATACCGCCCTCCTAAAATACCCTTAGGGACCTGGTTTCGAGGGATAAGCGGAGTGGAAACGGGCCACCAGAACCGGGGAAGCTACATCTGGAGCAGCGACCCACTCAGGATGAGGGAAATGCTTCCAACGAACTAAATATTGCAAAGTATTGCGAAGGCGTCTAGAGTCCAAGATTTCTTTAACTTCAAAGTGTTGCTGACCATCAATCATGATGGGGGTGGGAGGTGGAGGTTGCCGATGCCAGCGATCAGAAGGAATAGTCGGTTTGAGTAAACTGCAATGAAAAACAGGGTGTAAGCGTTTAAGGTTATGAGGCAAGTCAAGTTTAAAAGTCACAGGGTTAATTTGAGCCACAATTTGGAAAGGACCCACAAATTTAGGCGCCAGTTTCTTTGAAGGTTGTGCAGACTTGATAAACTTGGTAGAAAGGTAGACCAAGTCCCCAACTTGAAACGCAGGTTGTGGGGCTCGCTTCCGATCAGCATACAGTTTATAATCTGCCTGTGCATCAGCCAATGCCTTTTGAATCATTGGCCAAGAGTCAGCCAGTTGTGTTGACCAATCATCTGTAGTAACTGCACCTGCAGGAGGTTGTGGGAGATCAGTGATAGGGACAAAGTCTTTACCCTGAGCCACCCGAAACGGGGTTTGCCCAGTGCTTTGATGCACTGCGTTGTTGTAAGCCACTTCAGCAAATGGTAGAAGGTCTACCCAATTGTCCTGCTGATAATTCACAAAAGCGCGAAGGTACTGCTCTAGAGTAGAGTTAACCGCCTCAGTGGCCCCGTCCGTCTGAGGATGCCAAGCCGTGGAGAGGGCTTGCTTCGTGCCTAACAGCTTGAGAAACGGTCGCCAAAACTGCGAGGTAAATTGTGTACCTCTGTCCGAAATCAAGCGGGAGGGACATCCGTGTAGCCTGTACACGTGTACAAGGAATAGGCGGGCCAATTGACGCGCTGACGGAATGGACACGCAGGGGATAAAGTGAGCTTGTTTGGAGAAATAATCTTTGACCACCCAAATGACCGTTTTGCGTTGGCTGGGTGGTAGCTCTACAATAAAATCCATGGAGATTTCTTCCCAAGGGGAAGAGGGGGCTGCTACCGGCTGCAGCAGCCCTTGGGGCTTGCCCACCTTGCGCTTGGACATTGCACAGACAGTGCAGGAAGCAATGTAGTCTTTGACATCTTTACGTAATGTGGGCCACCAGAATTGCCTCCGAACGAGGTGCAAGGTTTTTACAAATCCGAAGTGACCTGCGAGTTTGTCATCGTGTGAACGTGTTAACACATCTTTTCGGAGGTTTTCAGGAACGTAGAGGCGGTCGGATTTCCAAGCGAAGCCTCTGTCAAAAGTAACATTGTCTTTATTCGCAAGCAACCAAGTATCCGTTTTTAATTCTTTTAAAAACTTTTGTTGCAACTGGGAGGGAATTGACAAAGTGCTTGGCTGAGCAGCGCTTGTGGTGGGCGGTTGCTGCGCGCGCGTTTGGCTTCGCGTCACAGCCTGCATGCCCAATTGGGGCGCCGACCATAGGGTGCTTACCACATCTGGCGCCGCCCCAGAGTCTTGAGGTTGCCTTGACAAGGCATCAGCCAAGAAGTTCTTTTTCCCTGGAATAAATTTGAACTGAAAATTGAATCGATTGAAAAATTGAGCCCAACGAACCTGTTTAGGGCTCAGTTTTCGAGGGGTACTAAGTGCCTCCAAGTTTTTATGATCAGTCCATACCTCAAAGGGATGATTTGCCCCTTCCAACAGATGCCGCCAAGCTTCTAATGCAGCTTTCACTGCAAATGCCTCCTTTTCCCAAACATGCCAACGCCTCTCAGTCTCAGAGAACTTGCGGGATAGATAAGCACAGGGCTTGAGGCATCCTGCCTCGTCTTTTTGCATCAGCAATGCGCCAATAGAATAATCGGAGGCATCTGCCTGTACAACAAAAGGCTTTGAGGGATCAGGGTGTTGTAAAATGGGCTCTTTGACGAAAGCTGCTTTCAGCCGCTCAAACGCCGTTTGACAAGCAGGTGTCCACCTCAACAGCGCTCCGGGATTCTTGACTCTCCTAGTATCCCCCACCCCTTTTGTTCGAAGCAGGTCCGTTAGGGGCAAGGCAATCTCAGCGAACCCCCTTATGAATAATCTGTAGTAGTTGCTGAACCCCAAGAAACTTTGAAGTTGCCTGCGGGTACGGGGACTCTCCCAGTCCATGATAGCCTGCACCTTGGCAGGGTCCATTTCTATACCCTTATCAGAAATCCTATACCCCAAGTAGTCAATTTGGGTCTGATGAAAGGCACATTTCGATAGCTTTGCATACAATTCAGCAGATCTGAGTTTACACAAGACTTTCTTTACCAGAGCTACATGCTCTTTCATGGTTTCCGTATAAATCAACACATCATCCAAATACACCAGTACACCTTTAAACAGATGTTCATGCAAAACTTCATTGATTAATTGCATAAATACCCCAGGGGCCCCAGCCAACCCAAACGGCAACACCTTATACTGAAAGGCTCCCAACGGGCAATTGAATGCAGTTTTCCACTCATCTCCCTCCTTGATTCGTACACGATAGTAGGCTTCTCTTAAATCCAGTTTAGAGAAGATCTTGCCTTTGGCCAGATGTGACAACATGTCCTTTATCAATGGCAAGGGATATTTGTTGGAAATTGAGACGGCATTTAATCCGCGGAAATCCGTACAAAGTCTCAATGTCCCATCCTTTTTTGGGCGAAAAAGGACCGGCGCCCCCACGGGCGAATTCGCCGGCTCAATGAATCCGCGCGCCAAATTTTTGTCCACAAATTCCCTCAATAGAGCCAGTTCCTTTTGCGTCATGGAATAAATTTTTGGTTTAGGCAATTGAGTGTTGGGCAGCAGTTCTATGGCACAGTCCGTCTTTCGATGGGGGGGCAACTGGTCAGCTTCCTTTTCACCGAATACATCAGCAAACATCCTGTACTCGGCCGGCAAGCCTTCCAGAGGAGAGGCCGGGTAAGGCGGAGTCGCAGCTGCCGCAACCCCCACCATCTCCTCTGGGGCACCCTTCCCCTCTGCCGCTTGATAAAATCCATCCCTAAAGGTGATGGTCCGGTAAACCCAGTTTATTTGGGGGTTTTGCTGCACCAACCATGGTACCCCCAACACCACCAATGGCCCCCCTACGGGAGCCACGACAAAAGACAACCCTTCCTGGTGACTGCCCAGTTGCAAGGCTACCCGCCCTGTAAAATGGGTGACCGGTTTGCCCCCTGCCATGGACCCATCCAATTGAGTAAATGCGATGGGTCTTTGTAGAGGGAAAGTGGGGAGCTCCAAAGCTGCCACCACGTCGGGGTGCATCAGACACCGGGAACACCCCGAATCAATCATGGCCCATACTTCCACCGTCTTGACTTGGGAACCCAATTTCAATTTCACCATGAGTATGCGGTAAGTGCCACTCACCGATGGAGGCTCGCGCCCGTCCTCTACCACCTGCCCAGCGGCGCCCTTTAGAGCAGGTGGCTGGCGTTTCCCGCCGGCTGCGGGATTTCGGTCTCCCCTTCAATTTCGTAGAACATCACATCGTCTCCCTCGGTCTCAGCCACCGCAGCTTTCTGTTTCCTCGGCAACGCAGGGGACTTCGCCGGCGGTTTTCCGGGCCGTTCCTCCACCTTTGCCTTCGGGCATGCTGCCACTCGATGCCCCTCCTTACCACATCTCAGACACAAGCCTTTGGCGTACCGCTTCTCCCGCTCCTCGTCCCAGGGTCGTTGTCCCGGTTTCCCCCCGGTGGTCGATGGGCGGCTGGGCTTCACCTCCCGCCCCGACTTGGCGGTCTTCCGCTGGGCAAAGATCTCTTGGGCATGTTCAGCCCTTCCTGCTAGCAGGATCCACTCATACAGCGTGTATGGGTCGTCCCTCCCCAGGGACCAGCGCAGCACTTCTGTATTCAAGCCATCTTTGAAGAGCTCGATAATGGTTGCTTGGGACCAGTCATCCACCTTCCCAGCTAGCGCTTTAAACTCCAAAGCATAATCGGCCACTGATCGGGACCCCTGCTTGAGTTCCTTCAGGGCTCGCTTTGCTCTCTCCTTTGCTAAGGGGTCCTCGAAGTGTTGCTTCAACGCCCAGAGGAACTCCTCGAGATTTTCCAGTTCAGGCGCTTCCGACTGGCACATCTGGACATACCAGTCTGCCGCCCTCCCCTTCAGTTTGGTGGCAATGGTGATGATTCTTGCCTTCTCCGATTGGAAAACCGCCCCCCATTCCTCCATATAGGCTTTCGCATTCGTCAGGAAGAACGAGAGTTTGGTCGGGTCCCCATCAAACTTGACAGGGAAGTCTCGCATGCCGCCTCCCGCCGGGCTGCGCCCCACCACCGGGGCTGCTGCGGCTGGTGCTTCCCTGACTCGGGGCGGCACGGGGCCCCGGGGCGATCGCCCGGGCGATGCTGCGATTTCCATCTGGACCGACTGGTCCCCTTCGCGCCTCCGCACCACCCGTCGCCGTTCCGGGGTCAGCCCCTGGGAGGAAGGGGTTGAATGCCTCTGGCTGGATTCTTCCCGGAGCTCTCGCATCGAGGTTACATCCAAGCTCAGCTGTTTCAGGATAGCCTCCAACGAATCCATTTTTGACTCCAGCACTCGGATCCGATCCGGAGTGGGTGAGCCCTCCGTTGGCTGCACCTGCACCACGTTGGGGGATAAGGGGTATCTCTGCCTCCAGGATGGGCCCCCCGCTGCTGTGGCATCTCCTCGGGTCTCATCCCAGGTGAGCAGCTCGCCCGGAGAATTCACGGTGGTCTCCGGGGCCATTTTCAGCCCCCCGGCTTCGCTCTCCGACCCGGAGCTCGCCTCCTCTCTGATGGCGGACAGCTCCCCACCTTGGGACGGTCGGCCGGACGGCCTCACGGTCGAGTCCGGTTCCCCTTCCTCCATCATCACGATGTCGGGTTCGGTCATCGCGGGCTCTCTCCCTCACAAGTTAGACGCTTGTCTTTCCTGGACAGGGGCCAGCGGAGTTAGGAACTGAGATTCTCAGCTTTATGTAATGATTGCCCTAGCCCCAAATACTCAGACTCACAAGAGGATGCTAAATGAAATCTGATTTATTAGAGTGCTAAAGGCAAATACAAAGAAAGCTGAGAATGAGCAAAAGCGCGCCAAATACAAACTTAAACCCTTGCTTCAAACGTATCCCGCCTCCCTCGTAACAGCCCCGCCCGGCACAGGTGCTAGCAATCGTCAGAGTTGCTAGCCTGGGAAAGTAACCTTGAGCGCAGTAGATAACACAAATACATTCCAAAGCAAAGCCAAAATATAATCGTTCCCATCCTCCCTAGATAAATGAAACACGCATCCAATTAATGACATGCGAAACGTTACGATGCATCAAATACATTGAAACGGCGCACATGACACCACGGAACAACGGACTGGTTTAAGATTGGGAAAGGAGTACGGCAGGGCTGTATACTCTCACCCTACCTATTCAACTTGTATGCAGAACACATCATGCGACAAGCTGGTCTTGAGGAATCCAAGGCTGGAGTTAAAATCTCTGGAAGAAACATTAACAATCTCAGATATGCAGATGATACCACTTTGATGGCTGAAAGTGAAGAGGAACTGAGGAGCCTTATGATGAAGGTGAAAGAAGAAAGTGCAAAAGCTGGCTTGCAGCTAAACCTCAAAAAAACCAAGATTATGGCAACCAGCTTGATCGATAACTGGCAAATAGAGGGAGAAAATGTAGAAGCAGTGAAAGACTTTGTATTCCTAGGTGCAAAGATTACTGCAGATGCTGACTGCAGTCAGGAAATCAGAAGACGCTTAATCCTTGGGAGAAGAGCAATGACAAATCTCGATAAAATAGTTAAGAGCAGAGACATCACACTGACAACAAAGGCCCGCATAGTTAAAGCAATGGTGTTCCCTGTAGTAACATATGGCTGCGAGAGCTGGACCATAAGGAAGGCTGAGCGAAGGAAGATCGATGCTTTTGAACTGTGGTGTTGGAGGAAAATTCTGAGAGTGCCTTGGACTGCAAGAAGATCAAACCAGTCCATCCTCCAGGAAATCAAGCCAGACTGCTCACTTGAGGGAATGATATTAAAGGCAAAACTGAAATACTTTGGCCACATAATGAGAAGACAGGACAGCCTGGAGAAGATGTTGATGCTAGGGAGAGTGGAAGGCAAAAGGAAGAGGGGCCGACCAAGGGCAAGATGGATGGATGATATTCTAGAGGTGACGGACTCGTCCCTGGGGGAGCTGGGGGTGTTGACGACCGACAGGAAGCTCTGGCGTGGGCTGGTCCATGAAGTCACGAAGAGTCGGAAGCGACTAAACGAATAAACAACAACAACAACAATCCACAGAGGCCGATATTGCTGTTGACATTGTTAATATTAACTTTTGACTCCATTTTTCAAAAGTGTCCCTCAATATTTCCAGTGTTAGAATATTTTGTGCCATTCTGTAACTGTTAGTCAAGTTTATGTGTTCATCTCCTTAAATTGAAATCTTTAGTTCCCTTTAGTGTCTAATTTCTAAAATCTTATATTATTATTTTTAAAAAATCAAAACAATTCAACTTTCCCATGGAAAGGATTCTTTATAATTAATTCCAAAATCTTATTTCAAATTTATTTGGACCCTTAATCAATTTATAACCTTCTAAAATCAAAGTCTTAATTAGCTTTTTACTGTTTATTTCAATTTTTATTTTTAGATTCTTAAGCTTATAGTTAAAATTTTCTTTCATTAAGGATTGAAGGCAGACTCAGCCGGTGTTTTCAGAATTGTCGATCCAAAGGTTTCTAATAGCTGAAAAGTAGTTAATAAGCAACTTCTGAATGTGACTAGAAAAGGAAGAATGGTGATTTGAGCAAGATGGCTATTCTCTCATCTCCCAGTGCTCAAAACCCACTGGAAACTGCTGTCTTGCAGTGTCCTCACGAGAAGAAACTGTCTGGAGCATTTGTGGGTGATCTCCCATCCTGTCTTTGTCTTTAGAGGTTCAAAGAGCTGGTTTACTCACTGACTCTTTGTTCTTCACTACAGTCATTGGCTTGTGGTAGATATATAGGCTTATATACAACACACACAAACACACCACACACACACACACACACACACAAACATGGATCGATTGATTATGTGCCATCAAGTCATTGTCTTAGCAACCTCATAGATAGATTTCTCCAGACAATCTGTCCCTAACCTGGTCTTTCAGGTGTTCCAATGGAGTACCCACTGCTACTGTAACTGAGTTCATCCACCTTGCATCTCTCTCTCCATCCATCCATCCATCCATCCATCCATCCATCCACACACACACACACACACACACACACAGCATATGCTATATAGCCAGCACTGACTCAAGAGTATAGGGTACTCCTAAGCCACATTGATTGATAGTACCACCTCTCCCGCTGATGCAAAGATTTGCATTTTTAGAATGATTCAGAAAGAAGGGGGATTCTCTCTCCTCCCCCCACCAAATTTGATGCCCTAAGCCAGTGCCTATTTGGCCTTAGCCTAAAATCTGGGTCTGTATATGACAGACATGCTGGTGAGTGTTTAAAGGCACCAGGCTAGAAACCAGGAGACCATGTGTTCTACTCCTGTCTTAGCCGTGAAGCCAGCTGGGTAATTTGGGGCCAGTCACTCTCTGTCAGCCCTGGAAAGAAGGCTGTGCTTCTTATCCATCCTATTTGAGATGAATCAGGGAGGATGAGGGAGCTTAACCCTTTCTCCCTCCTTTGCATCCCTGAAAAAGTAACTCCTTCAGAGCTGTTACCTGAGTTAAAAGGAAAGCTCTCACTGGAAGAGGAGTTAATGATTAATTGTTCTACTAAAAGCTAACGTGTCCTTGCCACTCTGGCTACTTCTGTCCCTCCCGTCTCATCTTTCTTCATCTCTCTTCGCTGCAGGAGGGATTGGTCTTTTTTCGGATAGGTACTGACACTTCCCTCTCTCCCTGTCTGGATATCCAATCCACAGGCTTCTAAGCTGACAGCAGGATCTCTATATAAAGTCCTCCATCCATCTTTACCTTCCCTGTTTAGGGACTAGAGTAAATCCATTTGCATTAGCTGCCCTTTGGGGCAGACTTTCAATCCAGCAAATTTAGATTTCAGTTATTTATTTAAAATCTTTTAAGAATTTAATCCATTTAAAACTATGTATAAGAGCTGACCAGTTTCCAGTTGTTTTTTATGCCCCAAAGCTAAAAAGCCCGGAAGCACTGGCTTCTTTCTCACTTTTTTCATACAGTATCCATGAAATCAACAGTGTCTGCAGGGAGGGGGTGTTAGAATGACAAAAGTTGCATCAAAAGTAAAATTCCCAAATTAATTGCTGAATAAACCCATCAGCAGAGAATGTATCAGGCTGAAGTGGATGAATGCAGCAAGGGCTACAGAGACCCAATCTGGATTGAAGGAACTAATCTATTAATTCCACTTCAAAGCTCATGCTGGAATCTGTATGTTGTATGCATGTAAATATTGGCATGATTTCTCTGAAGCATCCTACTGGGATCTAGTGTTAGAATGCTGGCCTTCAGGCCCTCAGATCTAGAACTGCTGAGCTGAAGGTAGCTAAACTACTACCAATTTTATTTAACACAACAGCAAACACAACTGTAACCTGGGAGCTTAACTCTGAGTCAGTACTGAAGCCCAGAAGTTCCAAGAACAGTAAGTGACAACAGTCCATTTCTTAAAGGTACAAAAGGATCCCTCAGCAATATACTAAGCATTTTGTATAACATATTGGAATGTCCTTGCTCCATGCTGGTTTTTTTTTTTTTTTTGGAGCATGGGAGAGACAGAGACAAAGACAGAAAGAGAGATGCTGGTTATTTAGAGAATGCAATTGTATGATTAAAAAGTGATATGAGAATTTTGAAGATCGATGGCATCAATTCCGTAAGGTCTATACTGGGGAAAAACTTATTGGCTGGGTATTTACCATGTTCTTTAGAGAAGTAGTTTTTATCATGCTAAGTTTGCAAAATGAACATGACAACTTCAGAAAAGCATAACATGGAAAATGGACTCATTGACTCATGCCCTCATGACCTACCATCTGGATTAGTGCAATGTGCTCTACATGGGGCTGCCCTTGAAGAGCATTCGGAAGCTTCAGCTGGTGCAGAATGCGACTGCACGGGTAGTAAGTGGAGTCGGATATTCGGCACACATAACACCACTGCTACAGGAGCTGCATTGGTTGCTGGTGTGCTTCCAGGTGCAATTCAGGGTGCTGGTTGTCACCTTTAAAGCCCTTCTAGGCTTGGGACTGGGTTACCTAAGGGACCACCTTCTCCCAGTTGTTTCTACCCATCCAATTCTATCTGGTAGATTGGGCAAGCTACGGATCCCGTCAGCCAAAGAATGTCGGTTGGCAGGGACTAGAAGGCATGCCTTTTCAGCCATAGCGCCTGCCCTCTGGAATATTCTCCCCTCAGAGATCAGGATGTCCCCAACCCTGTTGGCCTTTTGTAAGGCCGTGAAGACCTGGTTATGTGCCCAGGCCTGGGGCCCTGAATGTGGTAATGGTCCCATTTCTTGGCTATATTAACATCTTACATTGCTTACTTGGCACCCATGAATATTTATTTTGTACTGTAACTGTTTTAATTGCAATTGTTTAATGGTTTAATGGTTTTTATTGTTGCAAGCCACCCAGAGTCACTTGTTGAGATGGGCAGCTACAGAAATTAAATAAATGAGAGTTCTAAAAAGTAGTAAACATCTAGTTACAAAAAAGGTTTTTCCAATTTATGATAATTTCTGCATAGTATGATTGTGTAGAGCATAACATAATTATAGTCTGTCCTGGAAAACTAAGTTAAACTGGAGCTTTTTAAACAGGTATTTAGGAGGTGCTTCTTTATAGCAAAAAAAAAAAAAATCTTATCGGTAGACATCTTCCAAGAACTGCTACTTGTTAAGTTATGTTGCATATATTGAAAAATGTAATCTGTAACAGATAAGAACGACATAGGATATTTTGTGCTGAATGATGATCTAAATTTAATATGTAATAGGAAACAATTGTTTCAGGGGAAAGCTGTTATTTAAGACAAGTCCTGTCATGCCCCAAGATTTCTGAACAGTAATTCCAAGGCCAGCACACAAGCAATCATTTTAATTCTAAACAGCATGATAGCTTCTCTATATTTGGTGCTGATCAGATGTAGCAGCCCACCTCATGAACCCTTCTATACACAAGACACCACCACAAACCAGTTTGTAAGTAGTTTTCAGTGCAGTGGGCAAAAACTTGATGGTAAAAGAAAATTCAGATGGCAAACCTCTGCCCAAAAATGGTTTGCCACAGGTGGACCATCTCTTTGCATGGTTAGGGTTTCAAGAAGCTACCATGTGGCTAATGTGAATTGTATATCAGACTGAAAAGATTCACACCCAAAAGGAAACAACAGTCAGGAAAAATAAAGTTTGGAATTCAGTCAAAGTAATGGAGACAATTAAAAAAGGAAATGGATTTATTTATTTATTTATTTATTGATTATTCAAATTTCATTACCGCCCATCTCCCCTAAGAGAGGGACTCTGAGCAGTTTACAATAAAATCAAACTCTGATCATAAACATTAAAATCTCATAAAACCAGACACATTACACTTATTATAAAATACAATAATAAATATAAAATCCAAGAGGGTATAAAGTCCAAGCTGGTGGGAGGGGCTCTAGGGTGCGAGCCACCCCCAAGAATGGTTACCCACTTTCCCACCCCAGGCGAGACAGCAGAATCAGGTCTTCAGGGCCTTCCGGAAGGTCAGGAGTGAAGGGGCCTGCCTCACCACCGGGGGCAAGATGTTCCAAAGGGCAGGGGCCACTGCAGATAAGGCCCATTTCCTGGACCCCACCAGATGAAATTCTCTTACCGATGGGGTCCGCAACATGCCCTCTCTGGATGATCAGGTGGGGAAGGCTGATGTAATGGGGATGAGACGGTCCCTCAGGTAACCTGGCCCCATGCCATGTAGGGCTTTAAAGGTGATAACCAACACCTTGAATTGGACCTGGAAGCAAACTGGCACCCAGTGCAGCTCGCACAGCAACGGTGTTATATGTGCTGACCTAGGGGCACCAAAAATGGCCCAAGTGGCTGTATTCTGGACCAGCTGAAGCTTCCAGATACTCTTCAAGGGTAGCCCCATGTAGAGCACATTGCAGTAGTCTATATGGGAGATGACCAGGGTGTGAGTGACTGTTCGGAGGGCCTCTCGTTCCAGGAACAGACGTAACTGGCTCACAACTCGAAGTTGCGCAAAGGCCCTCCTGGCCACAACTGCCACCTGCTCTTCCAGCAGGAGTCGTGAGTCCAGGAGGACCCCCAGATTACACACTGGGTCTGTTTGGAGCAGTGCAACCCCATCCAGAACTAAAGATGATAACTTCCCAGATACAGAGGAACCATCAATCCACAGCCACTCTGTCTTACCAGGGTTCAGTTGAAGTCTGTTGTTCCCCATCCAGACACCCACAGCCCCCAGACACTGAGAAAGGGCAGTCACTGCATCACTTACCTCACCCAGGATGGAGATGTATAATTGGGTATCATCGGCATACTGATACCTCATCCTGTGGTGATGGATGATCTCACCCAGTGGTTTCATGTAGATGTTAAGTAAGAGAGGAGAGAGAACCAAACCCTGCAGCACCCCACAGTGGAGGGGTCGAGGCTCAGATCTCTCCTCTCCTATCACCACCGATTGGTATCGGCCCTGGAGGAAGGAGGTGAACCAGCTCAGAACAATGCCGCCCACCCCCAACTCCCTGAGAGGTCCCAAAAGGATACCATGGTTGATGGTATCGAAAGCCACTGAGAGGTCAAGGAGAGCAAGGATGGATGCACTGCCTCCATCCCACTCCTGCTAGAGATCATCCATAAGTGTGACCAATGCACAGTGTTAATAGCTTCTAGTTCCTATTGTGTAAACATCACTGTACTTGGTTATTATTTGTATTTTACAGTGTAATAAAAATAATTTAAAAAGGAAATGCAGTGAACACAATATGAGCCATAGTTGAACAACTGATCTCTTTTAGCAATTTTTTCAAAAGTCTTCAATTGTTGTCTTCCCCTTGGTGAACCAGCAGAAGAATTTAGATCAGCATAACTACCAGTGTCTACAGAATCACGTTTTTTCCCCACTAAATACTGTAGTGAGTTAACCCCCACACAATCTTCAAACCTCCTCTAACATTGTTCAGAAATTCTGCCTGAGCAGGATTTGACTATCATTACCAATAATCAGTGGCACTTCTAGTACAGCATAATAAATGCAGCACTGATGAGGCTAAAATAAAGAGTAATCTCCTTTGAAATAGAACATGGAGTTCTTCTCTTGTGCATGTTGAAATGAATTAATCTCTTGGACATCTTGCATTCATATCTCCATTCACCTATAAAGCCCACAATGTTAGCATGACCAGATCTGAAGAAAATTAGCATGAGAAGATTATTGATTGGATTCAAACTTAGTTGTGCTTAGAGGACACCCACTGAAATCAATAAGACTTCAATTAGGCATGACAGATTTTCTTTATCGGTTCACTAAGCAGGATTAAGTTTGATTGAATCCAATGTGTGTTTGTGGACGGGACCAGAGAATTATGTATATTGATCCAAGTTAATTGGCAGAATAGACAGAATGAAGCATAAGAAATACATGAGAAAGGTTCTGTCCTATCCTCCCTGATATGTTATCATTCTGTAGACAAGAATATTTCTTTCTACTTCTTGTAGCAGCATTCAAATACCATCCCCACATCCCCTCTGTTTGATCCCCTCTGTTTGAATTCTTTGATTTTTTAGGTATGGCTATTTTCTCAGGTGAAAGAGTTACTCTGGGACATTTAGTGATGCTGCCAACACTTGTTCTTGAATGGGAACATGGCTTTCCCCACCTGGGATCTGGATGAGGTAGAATGGAAATCTCCCTTCCTCAGAATCAGTGGTTCCAGTTTTCCCTTTTTATCAGAATTTCCAGACCCAAGTGATTTTGGAGTTCAGAGTGTTAATACAGACTGAACACTGATTCCTGCTGAATTTATCTTACTGATTCCAGTACTCCAGGGTTCTTCTGGCATTGGATTTGAAACCTAGCCCTGATCAGGAAAATCTGCTTCTATTTTTCTTTGGTGATTCAGCCCATCAGCTGCTTTGCAGACAAAAAAAAAAAAATCCAACTTCTTCTGAATCTCACCCCCAATCTCTCTTTGAAAAAGAATAGTGGCTGTACTATACATTCATATATGCCCATTATGCTATTTCTTTTCTGAATAAGACAATTATAAAAATGCATTAAAAAAAAGTAGGAAGTTATAATTAAAATAAATTAAATGTATGAGATAAGGAAAGGAAATACAGTTAAATCTAATTTATGTCACCATTCAGTATACCTTTTTGCAAATCATCGTGTCCACTGTTTACATTAAGAACATAAGAACATAGGCCATGCCCTGCTGGATGGGGCCCCTGGCTCATCTAGTCCATAGGTCTTTTCTCACAGTGGCCAACCAATTGCACAAGGAAGCCCACCAGTCTCCCAAAAGATGGCCTTCAGTGGCAGTCACGCTGCCATCAAAGCTAATAGCCATTGCCTTTTTTCTTTAAACTTTTTTTCTTTTCTTTTTTAGGATTTCATTAATTCTATCCAACCATGACTTTTTCTTCCCCTTCCTCTCAAACTATTCTCTCTTTCTTTATACATCTATTTGCAATATCATCTATCGATGCAACACAGTTTTTTTCATACTGATCTCTCACTTTTGTCTCCAATCCACATTCATTCAGCACCTGTTCATTACTGACCCTATCCATTCTTGTTTTATCACACACACTTCTTAACACCATTCCCACTGCATTCATTTTCTGGGACATACACAACTCTCACTTTCTTAGACCAAAGTGGGGAGAAGCATGTTCTTATGCACAGTATTGTCCCTTATTTCAACAAATACACATTCCTTGCCACATATTGCATACTACCAAGTACCTTTCTAGCAGCATTTGCATGTCTTGAATTTTATCCATCCATTATCCTTAGTAAATAGTCCACCAAACTCATCGACTTGCTCTAGTTGTTCACATTTTACAAGTAACTTGTCACTGTTTGCTCCATTTTCCCTGTCAAATGCAACTCTCTTGGTCTTCAATATGTTAATATTCACATACCTAATTCTTATTTCATCATATATTCTGTCTAACATTCCTTGCAAATCATTTGGGTTCTCAGCCAGCACAGCATCATCTGCATATAAATCAACACCCTTCTGCATCACAGCAAGCATACTTTATACATTTGCCCATAAATACATTAAGCAACCAAGGAGACATCACATATCCTTGCTTATTCCCTGCTCAACGGTGAACTCTTCACTAAGCATTCCATTTATTCTCACACATGCTTTATTTCCATCATGTATCACTCTTACTGCATTCAGCAAAAAACCTTCAACTGCATATTTGTGCAAAACATTCCATAATTCAAATCTATTCACTTTATCATATGTTTTCTATAAATCAATAGAGAGAAATCAATTTTCTCTCACACATTCATACACTTCTCAATGACTTATTGAAGAGCAAACATCTGGTCTATACATTTTCTTCCTGGCATAATACCACACTGCACTTCTTATTGTTCAAGGTAGTAGATGTCCTTAACTGGAACCTGGATGACTGTGGCCGCTATAGGTATATTAGACCTGTGGCAGCATTCAGTGCCATGAAATCATGGTAGACCACCTATGAGCATTGAAGGTTGGGGTGGGGACAAACACTGTTGTTCCCTTCCTTCTTTTCAGTGGGCAGTCCTAATCAGTAGCTTTATCACATCCAGGTTAGACAATTACAATGCACTATACCCTTCATGGATTGTTAACTTGTAGTGTTGAAAGACCTTGCACATCCCAATGATACTATTAGCTGTATTATGGAGAGTATATACTCCTAGAAGGTTAACCCATCATGGACAGGTCATCGAAAAGGAGTCAGGGTAAATATAACCCAGTAGAGAGGGAAATGGCAACCCATTCCAGTATTCTGCCAACAAAATGAAATGACATTCACAATCAGTACAGCATTGATATGATTCTAACAGAGCAGCCACACCAAGATAGAAGGCATCCAACAAGCTACTAAGAAGAAAATGCAAATATGAGTAACACTGGTGTTTTGGATTCAACCCAAAGAACTTCCAGATGCTGATCTGGCCAGAGCTAAAAGGAAAATGTGATGCTGCAAAGATACACATACCATTGTTTCTGATCCCCAAGTTTAAATGCAATTCTGAGATCCATAGGAACCCACTTATATATCTATGCACCTAAAGTCTTTTGGAGCTCATGTGAGACTAGTATCCTGCCCTCCAAATGTTTATATATAAACAATCTGCAGGTCATGTATATATTCTTTTTACAAATGTGTTTTCTTATTTCCAGTTATTTATGCATGCATTTACTACAACTAAAAAAATCTGGGTCCCCAACATATGTCAGAAATATGAGTCTCAGAGAGCTTAACATACGTGACTATCCACATCAATTCCAAGGCATTTCACTCTGTTATTCATCAGCAGAACTAGGAACCATTCTTCTGGAAAACCATGCAACATTAACACAAATCAGTCTTTATTATTATTATTATTATTATTATTATTATTATTATTATTATTATTATTATTATTATACCAAAAAAAGTATCTTATCTGTGGCAAAACCAGATTTATTTTAATCAGAAATGGCATAATTTCTAAGTTTATTTGGAGGGAAGAAATATAGTTTAAAATCTCACAGCTGCCCCCCGCCCCCAAGTGATGAACTTAATTGTTCTTTACTTAGGTTATCTCCTTTTTTAATGGTCCTTCTCCTGGTAGCTTATTATCTTAGGCATGGGAGGTTAAATTCTGTTTCTCATTTATTCAGAGGAGGATCACCATCACCATTTTTACAAAAGAAATCTTTAAAAGAATAAAAACCATACAAATTTTGAAAGAAAAAAGTAAGGAAAGAAAAGTAATATATAAATGGGGAAAAAAAGGAAAAGGAAAGGAAAGGAAAGGTTATAAAGAAGCAGCTTCCAATCTTCTTAACAGCAATTACAAGTACATTTATATGTTACCCTTTCTCTCTAAGGTTACAGCATAATTTCCTTCCTTCCATAGTCTACCCTTTCTAATCATCAAAATAAACAGATCACATTTTTTTTCAGCAGACCATAATGGGTTTGCAGTTGCTAATAAATGTAGTTATTGTCCTTTTGCTAATCAAACAAGGCAGTTTTGCCATCTCTGCTAGTTCTGTCATCTTCACCAGCCATTCCTCCATTGTGGGTATTTCAGAGTCTTTCCATTTTTGTGCATATAATAAGCAGCTATCATATATAAAAACAATCTTCCATAACTCTTTTCAAATTATCTATCTGTTAGTCCAAACAAGAAAAGTTCTGGTTTCAACTGAATATTAATCTTTAAAATTCTTTGTATCACTGCATGTATTTGAACCCAAAAATTTCTGGCTTTTTTTGGAAGCCCATCAGGCATTTCTATTTCTGTTTAGAGCTACAGAACTTTGTGCTTATTTAGAGAAAGAGGGTTTATTTTTTCAGAAGGGCCACCTTTTTTGTGTCTTGTCTTTCTTCTCACAATTCATTCCTCTATTTCCCCTTTCTTTCAGCTTTCTACCTACCTTCCTTATAAGGAAGTGCCCAATTAAAGTTTTACTTATATTACACTAAAGTAACCATCTACCGAAAGTGCAAAAGCTGGCTTGCAGCTAAACCTCAAAAAAACCAGGATTATGGCAACCAGCTTGATTGATAACTGGCAAATAGAAGGAGGAAATGTAGAAGCAGTGAAAGACTTTGTATTTCTAGGTGCGAAGGTTACTGCAGATGCTGACTGCAGTCAGGAAATCAGAAGATGCTTAATCCTTGGGAGAAGAGCAATGACAAATCTCGATAAAATAGTTAAGAGCAGAGACATCACACTGACAACAAACGTCCGCATAGTTAAAGCAATGGTGTTCCCCGTAGTAACATATGGCTGCGAGAGCTGGACCATAAGGAAGGCTGAGAGAAGGAAGATCGATGCTTTTGAACTGTGGTGTTGGAGGAAAATTCTGAGAGTGCCTTGGACTGCAAGAAGATCAAACCAGTCCATCCTCCAGGAAATAAAGCCAGACTGCTCACTTGAGGGAATGATATTAAAGGCAAAACTGAAATACTTTGGCCACATAATGAGAAGACAGGACACCCTGGAGAAGATGCTGATGCTAGGGAGAGTGGAGGGCAAAAGGAAGAGGGGCCGACCAAGGGCAAGGTGGATGGATGATATTCTAGAGGTGACAGACTCGTCCCTGGGGGAGCTGGGGGTGTTGACGACCGACAGGAAGCTCTGGCGTGGGCTGGTCCATGAAGTCACAAAGGGTCGGAAGCGACTGAACGAATAAACAACAACAACCATCTACCATTTTATCATTATAGCATACAGTGTTTTAGAAAAAAGCATTTTTAAATCGTAAGAATTTTTAGAAATCCATATTGCAACAGAAGTAAACTTTGCAACGATAGGAATTGTGGGTATATGTATATGTATATATTTAGCACAATATATTTCCTGTAATACTGACCTGTTAGATAACTGGGGAGCTCTCAAGCAAGACTTTGTGAACACAGATATCCTTATTACATGTTTGTTATATCTGGAACGCTAAAATATACTGCACCTGAATAATGAGATTTGCCTTCTGGCTTTCATGCTGTATAGTCCCAGTGGCTTTCTCTGGATTGATTAAAGCCTTCAAGAAGCAGCTGTAATATCCTATGGAAATTACCATTGCAGTATGATGTTAGATTTTTGGTGGCATTCTGTATGAATGGAGAGACCATTATTGGTTATCCTTAGACCATTCCAAAGCAAATTGATTAATTTGCGGCTGGTGGACCATAAACATTTCCAGCTTCTGAGTACTGTAGAATTACTAGAAAACAATCCATGTGTATGCCTCATCTAACCAACTTATTCCACCCAGCTGACAAATCCTCTGTAAAGATAACTTATTTTCTCTTTTAAAATCCTTGAACGGAATGCTTCATTATAGTTTCACTTAAAGGTTAGTGTTAGTTGTCAGAGGTGAGAGCTCACCTCAATTGTCATAGCTGGCAATTGTTTGGCTCCTGGGCCTCTTAGTAATACTTTTGACCAATACAGTATGCTTGATCCATTTCTCCTGTGATCACTCATGACAGATTTTCAGTTACATTGCCAATGATTTAGCCTACATGTGATTATCAGAATCTGATGCATCCAAATACTTTCTCCTCTCTTTTTGTCAACCTTCAGCATTTTAAAGAAAAAAAAAATCCACTGTGGAAAACATTCTTAAGGATTGTAAATTCTTAATATCACAGGGTAATGATTTTTGCAAGGGATTGCAAAAAAAAATTAACAAATCTGTTCAGTTTTTACAAGTGTTATAGCACAGTACAAAGCTAGGAACATTCATTTGCCAAGATGTGTCAGATCATGCTGATCTTCAACAACCTAAACCCTGAACTCTCAAGCTGTTTCACAGTGGATGGCTAATGATTCAATTAAACATCTGCCTTAACTTCCAAAACTTCTTCCGAAAGTCCACCACGTTCCTTCCTGGGGAGGGTGTAAGTAGGATGATGGACAGGTTCAATTTCTAGAGAACCATCTAATTTCTGCTTCCCAGACTATTGTGACCATCATACTGCAATTGCTCTTAAGACTGAACATTTCTCCAGATTCAAAGGCTGCATGTATAAAATGTCTGCTAAGGAAGGTTGCATACAAAAATGTACCAGAGGAAGTTGCATTTTAAAAAGTCAATTTCAAATGTCAATCTTTTAAGCTCTCAAATTAATGCAGAATTTGAATGGACCATATGAGTGATTTCATATACTGTATATTAAATTGACCAAATCTAGAAATAAATTGCTATGTCCACCTCCTTTCTTAAGCCCACACCCCACAGTTGCTGTTCCTCAAAAAGAGAGGTGTAGTGTTTCCTATCCAGTACATAAGTTGCTACTGCATTGTTTTATCTCTCAGTCTTTTTGGCAAACCCACTTGCAAGTCAAGGCAAAGAGGTACTTTAACACAGGATAGTGGTTATAATATGTATGATCTGTACAATATCTACTTTTTAGGTATTGTACAGATGAAAAACATGGCTGTCCTGCCTATCTTTCACTTAAAATGCAACCTACTTAGCGCTGGTCAGATATTGGGCCATATATATGAGTATTTTCCCTTGGTTGTCTACAAATAAATAAATAAATTGAAAATTTCTTTATGGTTTACAATTTATCTAGCCTTTTTAACTATAAGGACCTCAATAGATATATTACTTACAGGTGAGTTTCCCTGGGATGCAGATTGTTTTATATGAAAACGGTTGCATTGTAAGCTGAAAGAAACCTTTAGCCCACTATGTTTTATCAGCCAGTAGAAAAAATTAATGGAAGACTTACATGTCAAACTGATACAGAATCAGAGCCTGAGGAATTAAAGACTTATAGAAATGGAAATGAGGGGAAATAGATAACGTTTCTTGTCATCTGTCAAAACTTGAAGCCTAAAAATTAGAAAGGAAAAGAAATGAGATTTTCTGTTTCAGCCATTCAGACTGAAATGAATGAGAATTGCAGTGCAAATGAGTTTGGGTAAAATACTTCCTTTATTAGTATCATTATTGTCATTTTTGTTACTGTTGCTATTTTGAATTGTGAAATTCCCAGTGCTTGCATTTAACACAATCTGTTTGCGAGATATTCCAGTCTTAACCGAGTGTATGATTAAGGGTAGTGAATTCTACCCAATGGTATTTACAGGCATTGTTTTGCAAAAATCTGAAAGAATTATGATCATTCTTTCACATCCCAGTCTTAAGAAAGCTAGAACCCAAATTATTTAGGTTTGAAGAGTACAACCTATAGTCAATATAAAATTATCCATAATACCATAACTCCTACATAGAAAGGTATTTAATTTACATCACATACTGATTCTATAACTAAGTTGTCAAGCTTTTGCTTTCATATGGAAGGTCCCAGATTCAATTTTCAATAATCTTTTATGGTACAGGTTAATTGAGAATATGCATCTCTGAAAATGCTCGTATAAAAGTGACCTAATATGCACATCTTGGACTATTATGTGGAAGGAATAGATACAGTATTTTGAGATTGCTATCCACACATAAGCATGAATAACAAAACCATGGATAACTTAAAATAATTCTTTATGCATTCACAACGTTTGCCTGCCAATTAGCACATGGGTTAAATAACACGCACCAATAGATGGATAGATGATAGATAGATAGAATACACCCCAAGCCCTTAACCTTAATACGCAAATATCTTTGTCACATGCCTAGAAGTCAGGTCTCTGTCTGGCAATGTCATGTTCTCGTTCCGATCTACAGCGTTAGTGGCTTTGCAACTGGGTAGCCACTGGGAAAAGTTGCCCTTTGTGGTGGCACCGGTGGGTGGTCCCTTGGTCATTCTGGGGATGCCTTGGTTTGTTCAACAGAACCCTAGTATAAACTGGGTACACCGAACTGTTACTTTTGCAGATGGGTTCTATAAAGCCCCTCCTGGGGATGATGAGGAGGAGGATACCAATGTGGGGAGGGCAGCAGTGTCAACGCTGCATACCCTCGCTGTACCGTTGGAAGGGCTACCGGACCAATACCAGGACTTTGCCGATGTGTTTGGGGAGAAGGAGGCGGATCGGCTGCCGCCTCATCGGAAAACTGACTGTGCCATTGAAATTCTTCCCAATGCAAAGTTGCCCAGACCAAAGGTATATGCAATGACCCCAAAGGAATTGGCTACTCTTTGTGAGTTCATAGACAAAAACTTACAGCGGGGCTTCATAGAACCAGCCAATTCACCAGTGGGTGCTCCAGTACTCTTTAGATCAAAGAAAGACGGAACTTTAAGACTATGCACGGATTTCCGCGGGTTAAACACAGTATCCCTATTAAACAAATCTCCTCTCCCGGTCATCAAGGAAATGTTAGCCCACTTGGCGGGGGGGAAAATCTTCTCTAAATTGGACTTAAGGGAGGCGTATTATCGCATTCGCATTCGGGAGGGGGATGAATGGAAAACAGCTTTTAATTGTGCATTTGGGGCTTTTCAGTATAAAGTGTTACCGTTTGGATTCTCTGGGGCACCTGGGGTTTTTATGCAATTGATAAATGAGGTCTTGCACGACCACTTGTTCAATGGGGTTTTGGTCTATTTAGATGATGTGTTCATATATTCAAAAACCATGAAAGAACATGTGCAATTGGTTAGGCAAGTGTTAACCAAATTGAGAAATGCTGAATTATATGCCAAGCTATCCAAATGTGCATTTCATAAAACACAAATTGATTATTTGGGGTATAGAATTTCAGATAAAGGCATTGAAATGTATCCTGCCAAAATTGAGGCTATTTTGGTATGGGAACCCCCACGCACACGCAAACAACTACAATCTTTCCTTGGATTTGAGAATTTCTATCGTCCATTTTAAAAAAAAATTGCTGAGATTGCCTTACCCCTCACTGAATTACTCAAAACAAAGGGTGTAGGAGACACCCGCAAATCAAAGAATCCAGGGACACGTCTAAATTGGACGCCTGCTTGACAACAGGCGTTCAACCAACTCAAGCAGCTGTTTACCTCTGAACCAATCTTACAACACCCTGATCCTGACAGACCATTTGTGGTGCAAGTCGATGCCTCAGACTTTTCTATTGGTGCCCTCTTATTGCAAGCCGATGAGCAAGGACAATTAAAGCCCTGTGCGTATCTGTCACGTAAATTCTCTGAGACAGAGAGGTGCTGGCATGTTTGGGAGAAGGAGGCTTTTGCAGTTAAAGCCGCGTTGGAGAATTGGAGGCATCTATTGGAGGGGGCGGCGCACCCTTTTGAAGTGTGGACTGATCATAAAAACTTGGAGTCCCTTACTGCCTCTCGCAAGCTCAGCCCTAAGCAAGTGCGATGGGCTCAGTACTTCAGTCGCTTTGATTTCAAACTCAGATTCATTCCGGGAAAGAAAAACTTTTTAGCTGATGCACTTTCTCGGCAACCCCAAGATTTGGGAACTGCCCCAGATGTGGTAGGCACCCTCTGGACAGATTCCCAAATGGCACTAGCAGCAGTGACTTGCAGTCAGACACAAGTGCAGCAACCTGACACTTCTGCCGGTCCTAGCGCGATACATGTATCCGTTCCTGCAGATTTGCAACAAAAGTTTCTGGCAGAGTTGAAATCGGATACTTGGTTGCAAAACAATCAGAGCGAGGTTACTTTGAAGCAAGGTTTGGCATGAAAAGATGATCGCCTCTATGTGCCTATAACCTTGCGCAAAACCGTGCTATTCAGGTCTCATGATGATAAAACAGCTGGACATTTTGACTTTACAAAAACTATTCATCTAGTGTGGCGGCAGTTCTGGTGGCCAACACTGCGGTGAGATGTAAAAGCCTATGTTAAGTCTTGCCCTGTGTGTGCTACTTCAAAACGAAAAGGAGGGAAACCCCAGGGCTTTGTGCAGCCAGTGGCCAATCCCTTCCACCCCTGGGAGGAAATCTCTATGGACTTTATTGTGGATCTACCTCCTAGCCAGAGAAAGACTGTCATTTGGGTTGTTAAGGGTTTTTTCTCTAAGCAAGCTCATTTCGTCCCTTGTGCGTCTCTACCATTTGCGCAACAGCTGGCACGCCTCTTTCTGGTTCACGTGTACAGATTACACGGTAGCCCCGCCCACTTGGTGACTGACAGAGGGACACAATTTACGTCACGCTTTTGGCAGGAATTTATGAAGCTATTGGGCACTAAACAGGCGTTATCCACTGCGTCCCATCCTGAGACAGATGGAAATACTGAGGCTGTCAATGCCACCTTGGAGCAATATTTATGTGCTTTTGTTAATTATCAACAAGACAACTGGGTAGACCTCCTACCGTTTGCTGAAGTTGCTTACAATAATGCTGTGCATCAAAGTACTGGGGCAGTGCCCTTCCGTACTGTATTCGGACATGACTTTGTCCCTATTCCTGAATTGCCTCCACCATCCACCTCGCCCACCTCCCCGACCGATTGGGCCTCACAACTGGCAGATTCCTGGCCAAAAATTCAGCAAGCTTTAGCTGATGCTCAAGCCACTTATCAACGGCATGCCAACGTAAAAAGGGTACCACAACCTATTTTTCAAATAGGAGATAGAGTATACCTTTCCACCAAATACATCAAATCCCCTCAACCATCCAAAAAACTGGCGCCCAAGTTCATAGGTCCATTTCCTATTGTTGCTCAGATTAATCCTGTTACCTTTAAGTTGGACTTGCCTCACAATCTCAAGCGCTTACATCCTGTTTTTCATTGCAGTTTGCTTAAACCATTCATGGAGTCTACACACTGGCATCCTGAACCAGCTGCACCTCCCCCCATAATGATTGATGGTCAACAGCATTTCGAAGTCAAGGAAATATTAGACTCTAGACGTTTCCATTCCACTCTGCAATATCTGATTCGCTGGAAGCATTTCTCTCATCTGGAGTGGGTCGCTGCACGGGATGTGCGCTCTCCCCACTTGGTTGCTCAGTTTCACGCTGCTTACCCTGATAAACCCGCGCCTTAACAATTAAGTTTTTAATTGTGGGGGGGCGATATGTCATGTTCTCGTTCCGATGTTTATGGTTCCTCGTAACGTTTCACATATCATGTCTGCATTTGCGTGCCTGCCTGGCCACGCTGGTAAATTTCCTTTGTGCTGACTTGTGATCTTCTGGAATGTATGTTTGGGTTATCTCTGCTGTTCAAGGTTACTTTCTCAGGCCGATTCTAACGGTTGCTAGCATCTGGGGTGGGTGGTTGCTATGCTAGGCTGAGGGGAGGGTTCGCAACGGGAGCAAGGCTTTTTAAGTTTGTATTTGGCGCGCTTTTGCTCATTCTCAGCTTTCTTTGTACTTTGCATACTATTCATTCAATAAATCAGTTTTCTCTAGTAATTACTGATGAGACTCCTTTTATTGGAATAGGCAATCATTACAGGCAACCACAGGGGACGCGGTGGCGCTGCGGGTTAAACCGCTGAGCTGTCGATCGGAAGGTCGGCGGTTCGAAACCGCGCGGCGGGGTGAGCTCCTGTTGCTCATCCCAGCTTCTGCACACCAAGCAGTTCGAAAACATGCAAATGTGAGTAGATTAATTGGTACCGCTTCGGCGGGAAGGTAATGGCGTTCCGTGAGTCATGCTGGCCACATGACCCGGAAGTGTCCTATGGACAACGCCGGCTCCAAGGCTTTGAAACGGAGATGAGCACCGCCCCCTAGAGTCGGACACGACTGGACTCTACGTCAAGGGAAACCTTTACCTTTACCTTTACAGGCAACCACAAAAATGTGAATTCACAAATAATGATACCATGGGTTTATGAGATGACCTATATAATTTAAATCAGGGATTGTGCGATAGAAGACAATCCAGATGCTCTCGACTTAAATTGCAACTCTCAGGATTCCTATTATTGACCTTGCTTCTGGGATTCTCAGAATTTTGGTTCAGCGACATCTGCAGGGCCAAGGTCCCAATTTTTTGGCTTTAAGATTCTGATTCCTATTTCTTAATTGATTCGATGGAAGAAGTATACTGAAATTCTATACAGTAGGGATGTCAACATCCAAGATATCTTAGAAGATATATGCTATTTACCAGAATCTCTAGTTCCAGCAGGTGGAATTAAATCAGTGCTCTGCTCATTACCAGATTGGAAGGTTACAGGAATTGATCCATATCTATGGGAATACGGCAAGTAACAGAAGAGGTATCAGTGAAGGTTATAACCAAACTATGCCAGCAAATCTAGGGCATGACACAGAAATCAACAGATTGGCACAGAAATCAACAGATTGGCACAGAAATCAACAGATTGGCACAGAAATCAACAGTCTACACATCAGGAAAGGAGAAATGTGCAAACTATCACACTATATCCTTAATTTCACATGCTTGCAAAATAATGCATAGGCTCATCCAACACAGAGTGAAGCTCTACATGGAAAGGGAAATACCAAATGTTAAAGCTGGTTTCAGAAAACCCTGAAGAACAAGAAACATTATTACTGATGCATGATAGAAAATTGTGAAAGGACAGGGAGCCACAGCCTAGAAAAAGCATGGCTAAGGGTTGGCAAAGGAGTGAAACAAGGCCGTATACTATGTCCCTATTTATCCAAACTATATGACAAATATATATTATCACATGTTATGATCTTAAAGAGAATTTTTATAAAATGATGTATCGTTGGTGTATGGCTCCAGATAAATTATCTAGAATGATCAAAGGCATTTCAAATGTATGTTGGGAATGTGAACAACCTGAAGGGACACTGTGTCATGCTTGGTGGACATGTAAAAAAGCCAAAAAAGAAAAAAGAAAAAAGGATTCAAATACACACATTGATACCAAGGATTTTAAAGATTAATATTCAGTTGAAGGCAGAATGTTTGCTTTTATGACTGATGGATAAACAGTTTAAAAAGAGCCACGGAAGATTATTTCAGTGTATGATTACTGTGGCAAGATTAGTATATGCACAAAGACAGAAGGTCACCCGCCATGGAGGAACGGTTGGTGGAATTGACAGAAGTTGCTGGCTTCTTTGATTAGAGCAAGGCCATTCCTGACATTCATCAGTGTCTGGAAACCTGTTATGGACTTTTTGCATAAAAAATAAAATGATTTTGTGACTTATGGTTTTGATGATTAGAAAGAATAGGTTATAGAAGGAAGGGAGTTATGATGTAATCTTAGAGAGAGAGATTGGATTAGAATTGTATGTATAAGTGCTGAGAGGAAAATCAGAAGATGATGATAGATAGATAGATGATAGATCACTCATCTGAGGAACAAGCAGTCAAAAATATGCCACAGACTAGCACTTGATGCCTTGGAAAAGATGCTCAAATGTCATGATGTGTCTATACCTACAAAGATCAGAATTCTTCAAGCCATGGTATTTCCTATGACACTGTATGGAAGTGAAAGTTGGACTTTAAAGAAACAGCATAAGAAGAGTATTGACACCTTTGAACTTGGGCGTTGGAAAAGACTACTATGAATACTGTGGACAGCCAAGAAAACAAACCAATGGATCATCAAGCAAATCAACCCAGAATTGTCACTAGAGGCACAAATGACTGGATTCCTATTTTGGACCCATTATGTGCAGACCCAGCTCTCTGTGAAAGGCTGTAATGTGGGAAAGGTGGAAGGAAAGAGAAGAACAGGATGACCAGCAGCAAGGTAGATGGACTCAGTTACAGTGGGGATGAGTGCACTACTCAGAGACCTGAAATTACAGGTTAGGGATAGATCATCATGGAGAAAATCTATCTATGTAGTCTCTAGCAATCAAAAATGGCTTGATGGCACATAATCAATTAATCAAACTCATCTGAAACTGGGGCTCAATTGTGAAAATACTTTTGGGATAGAGATGGTATCAGCCATGTTTCTTTACCCATCTATTGATTTTGGAAGGCACTTTGTGGTAAAGGTTTTATATCCCTATCAATTCTGTCCTTGGGAAAAGTGGTTGTGGGTTTGGAAGAAAAGTACATTTTAGTCTTTGCCATTTAACCAGAACTAAAGATCTCCTGGAAGCCACCCAAGAAGAATTTTGTGGCAATGGGGAGCCAACCTGACCCATTCATTAGCCTGGCAGATACATCCAGAAAGAGCTTGATTACTTCTTCTTTGATAGAAAAAACACTACCTGTGTTAAGAAATATATGGACCAAGGTATGTACATCTGGACCTTGTCAGTGTTACATTTACCCTCATATTATTCTACCCTATAATTTTTACCCCACAAAAAAATCAAAGGTCAATCATAATCAGATGGATCATAAGGACTATAGACTGTGTTTCCTCAATACAATTACATAGCTACCCATTATTTTTGTATGCTACCAAGCCTAGCATAGATTTTATGGCAGGCTTATTCCTTGGGGGTCTGTTAGAAAGAGGTTGTAAACAAGAGGTTGTGAGCCTCCACCTTTTTTGTAGCTTAGCAGTGTTTCATCTTTTTTAATTCTGCAATTTATTTATTCTTGGTTCAGATGTTGTCAGTGTTTTTAACTGCTCTCATTTCATTGTTTTATTGCGACTCTTAGCTACCTTGCAAATCAGAGAAATTAAGGGGTAGGATATAAATATTTTAAATTCATTTTGAGGTATAAATGAGGAAATCAATAAGTTTGTTATGCTGAAAGATCATGGGAAGCACATGAATCTGAGTTACAGCTTTTCATGTAAAGGTACAGCCTTTAATTTCTACAAACATAAAATCCTGAAAAACAAAACATTAAATCAAAGCATGATTAATTCTGAAAGTAATGGGTTATAACAGACATGTTTTAAATATGTCAGGATCACCAAATGTATTTGGAGTCAAAATAAATACTCTTCATAAAAAATGAAATGGAAGATATAGAAGTCGGAGGACGCTATACACATTAGACAAAGCTTCTGAAGCACTTCTATCAATGATCAATACTGATCTTTGCTGGGGGAAAAAATGAAATCTTGTTGTTCAGAAATTGCCTTGTTATGCATGTAAGAATGATATTAAAAATAGTGGTGAATAGTTCTCTTGTGTTTCTACACTTTTTTAGTTCTTTTTCTTTTTTTCTTTGAAGTTTTTTTGTTTTTTTGTAGCTTTTATCTTTGCTTGAAACTTAATAAAATTCTTATAAAAAAATAGTGGTGGAGAGTGTGAAAAGTTACAATTGCAAAGGAGCTGTCCTCTGAAATTTTCTACCAGAGAAAGCCAATTGTGGAGGAACTAAGTAAAGGAGGCGATTGTGTGGTGACGCTCCATCTCTGGAATGGTCTTCCCATTGAAGCTGGAGTAGTATTAGAACTACAGTAGTATCATTTTGGTGCCAGATTAAAATATACACAGTTGTTCAAACATTTTGAAGTGGTGTTCTGGTTAATGTGTAGTAAGAACCATCATGTTGAATCAGTCCAAAGGCTTGTTGAATTCTCCAGGAAGTGAGGATGTGATACTGAAAGTAGTACTCTGTTTTCAAGTTACATGAAATAAGATAGCACAAATGATACCTACATTTGTTCTTTAAGCTACGCTGATGGCCAATAAAAATAATCACAAACTGGAAACCATAGTAACATATATTAGGCTTACTAAAAGAGGCTGAATATCAGCACAATCACCAAATTTCCAGTAATATATCTCCATGATCTGCCAGTGGTTGATGGTTTGACCTAACTCACATTACTCAATACTTACAAAGTTATTTTGTAATGTGTAGTATGACAGGATACACAGTCTGAAGTCCCAATGCCCCCTATGGTTCCCTTCAAAGCTTTGTCTGTAGCTTCCAGCATCTCTCCAGAAATTGCCACCAAATTATAATTCTTAATATAGAGAAGAGGAAAATTAGGAATTACTAAATCATATTACATGATTTAAAGTAATCATATGTAATTATGCCATATTACATGAATTCAATCAATTTAAATGCACATTAAATCAAGTAGATGTCCTGGTCCAATTTGTTTCTTCATCCTTTTTTTTTTTTTTAAATCCATTCAATCATGTCTGATTCTTGAAGACTGCCTGGACTAATCCCTGCAGTTTTCTTGGCAAGGTTTTTCAGAAATGGTTTGCCCTTGCCTCCTTCCTAGGGCTGAGAGAAAGTGACTGGCCAAAGGTCAGCCGGCTGGCTTTGTGCCTAAATCAGGACTCATGGTCTCCTTCATCCTAGTCCAACCTATTTGTTGGAATGCTGCCCTCAACATACCTCTCATATAGTAAATGTGGCTCCCACTCTTCCTAAAGACACCCCAATAGGATTTGTAACACACCCACACACACTTATCAAGATCTGGTTAAACTTAAGCACAATTAAGTCCTATTGGTTTCAATAGAAAGGTTTAACATATGTGCTGAAGTTCCCCTGGCGAAAATCAATAGCTCTTGAAAATGCATCAGGTAAAAAAGATTGCCTTTTTACTTTCCTCTACTGGAAACATCTTGTCCATTTTAATTTAGGAAGACCTCTAAAATATTTATATAAATAATGTAACAATATAAATAAATTTATATTTGTGTAATTTCCAACACTTCTAGTGAAAAAGATGTCAAAGGGCCTTTCTATCTATGTAATAGAAATTATTGCATGTCAGTGAGATTTCTACCAAAATAAGCAAAGGACAACAGACCTAGATTATTGTTCTACTACAACTGGCAAGAGCTTTCATGACAGCCGAACTGGGAGAGACACCTTTGTTTGAAACATTAGGGAATGCATTAGCAAGGATCACCATTTGAATGTTATTTTACCTTCTATATTATTTTGTCACAAATGTCAAAATCAATTTACAAGCGTGCCAATCGCATTTTGCCAAGTAAGTAACCTGCTTAGAAACATAGTGTATTTCTTTTTTAGAAAAGTGATCATTATTTCAATTCGTTTTGCAGCGAAAATTTTTCCAGGGTGAATCCCAGTTGTTCACTTTTGGGGCATCATTATAATGATTTGACGTGTCCAGTACTATCAGAGATGTCACATTGTTCTGTATCAGCCTGCGAATAACAGCAAAAGCAAACAGAGTGCTCACCTAGTAATACCAGGAAATAAAGGAGAAATGGTGTATTAGAAATGGTGTCACAAAAGATCAGCGTATAGGAATAACTGAGACCGTTTGGGTCATAAAACTGTCACAGATAAAAGTGCCCAAGGAGATAATACATCTTATCATAAAAAGATTAAGAAGACACACTAACTAAGCAGAACTCTATGTCCCAATTATTCATATACACTGAACTTTTGTGACACCATTTCTAATACACAGTCTCTCTCAAACAGAAACAGAACAGAGAAGAAACCTTTTATTTCAAGCGTATGCATGAAATCAGATGTAATGCCATCTAGCGATTAAGCTGTATAATGACACTATCCACATGAGTTCTATGATATGTGGTCTTTATAAAGAGAAAGTATGTAACTCAGATCATATATAATTTGATATCCATCCATATTTAAAAACAAACAAACAAACAAGCAAACAGTGCTGCTCATACAAAATTCACACATCAAAATTCTAGCCAAGCTAGGCAGTGGTTTATGGTTTACTACAGATAAGGACAGAAGTAAAATTGAAATATTGAGAATTTATGGAAAATATTCCACAACATGGTCTCCTTTGGCATGGGGAGAACATCAGGAATGAATGAATGAATGAATGAATGAATGAATATTGTCCAGAGACAAAAACGTAAAGAATTTTGTTCTGCTGTACAATATGGACTGTCCCTGTGTAGAGCCTTTGAACAGTGACAAAGGATATAGGAAGGGTCATGCTGAGAACTGAGCAAAAGACTACCACAAAACTTTCTGCTGTGTCTGCATGTTCCAAATATAGAAAACATAGCCAACCAATTTCCAAATTATGATTTTGAGCATTTTCAAGGAGAACATCAGGAATCACTCTCAAGTCCTCAACCTATTTGACAGGGAACCAGAGGAACTGTGGAATGAAACCAAACAGGTTATTGAGGATAAATGCGAAAAGAGACTGCCAAAGACCAAAAACCAGAAGAAAGCATACTGGATGTCAGAAAAGTTCATGGATATTGCCAAGAAAAGAAGAGAAGCCAAAGCCAAGAAAGACAAAGATCTCAGGATGGAATTTAACAAAGAATTCCACAGAGCTGTTAAAAGAGAAGAGAAGCAGTATTACAGTTATCATGGTAGAAACTAAAATGACTTTTTCAATTCTGGCTGAGAGTGCTGACTGCTTCCTGGAAGACAAGGAGAAAAAATAATTATCTTCTTGACAGATTCCTTTGAAGCAGTTTCATGATCTCCAGTTGCAGTTCCATCCTCCTCATGTGTAGTGTTCCTATCCAGTTCTCAAACCATTTGGGACACATTTTTGGACAATGTCCTCATTTGCTGGTAAGCACAAAGACTTTTGACTGTTCTTTTCCTCAGGCACTGTCAGTATGTCTGGGCATGGAGGACAGTACGCTTAGTTAAGACTGCATTTCTCTCTCAGCAACTTCTGTGACCTCTCCTATGGGAGGATCAGTTGGGGCTTTTATAAATTATGAGTGAGATTCTTTTCCTGTAAAACATTAATCCTACTGTATCCTCAGAAATGGAAAGGGTTTTGTTTCTGGTTGTTTCTTTTGCTTTTATGAGCAAAAACATAAAAAGTAGAAACTTACTGGTCCTGGAGAACCATGTTTAAATAGAAAGAATCATGTTTAAATAGAAAGGGTTTTGTGTCATGTTTAAATAGCAAAGAGATAGATAGATAGATAGATAGATAGATAGATAGATAGATAGATAGATAGATAGATAGATAGATAGATAGATGAGAGAGAGAGAGAGAGAGAGAGAGAGAGAGAGAGAGAGAGAGATTTGGTGCCTTTGAGTCAGTCTTGACTCCTGGCAACTGCCTGGACAAGTCCCTGCAGTTTTCTTGGCAAGATTTCAGAAGCAGTTTGCCATTGCCTGCTTCCTTGGGCTGGGAGAGAGTGACTGGCCCAAGGTCACCCAGCTGGCTTTGTGCCTAAGGCGGGACTAAAACTCTCGGTCTCCCGGTCTCTAGCCTGATGCCTTAACCGTTACACCAAACTGGCTCTCTAATAATAATACCATTACTAATTCTACTAACTGAAAAACTAATGTGCAACATTATAATTTTTCCAAATGTTCACAGTACTTCACTTGCATTGTCTAGTTCTCATTATCAAATGCAAGAAAAATCAGTATTATTGTCTCCCACGTGGCAGAAAAAAGAACATGAACAGGCTGGGAGGGAGACTGAGACTTGTCTAAGGCCACTCATGAGACATGGAAAAGGTTTCATTCAAACTGGGGAGTTTCCAATGTGTAGCTTGGGTCCATAGCTGCTACATTACACCAATAGATCATGAGATCTACAGAAGCAGAGTTCTTCCTCCTCCTCCTCCTCCTCCTCCTCCTCCTCCTCCTCCTCCTCCTCTGCAAAGTCTTGAAATCAATTTGCCAGAATTCTGCCAGAATATTTAATGTTCCTGCAATGTTGGTTCAATAACATGCTAAATGAGAAAATTCACCAGGGGAGAGACCCTGTTCTCAGTAAAGGAAGTATCCTTCTGCTAGTCAGTGCAGGTCTCCTAATATTCCATGTGTTGGTATAGAATAAAATGATAAGCCCAATTTTATCATTTATGATTTATTGAGACTTGTCACCATTTAGTGAATTAATTGATGCCAAGATAAATGAATAGATATGTCAATTTGATGAGGTATCCTCCCCCTTCTGAATATACCAATTAAGTTAAAAATGAATATGCCTAGAATTTCTTAATGCTTAGATCATACAGGTTTGTTTCCTTCTTTGTTAACTACAATTTTTAATTCTTTTGCATGCTCATCTAAGGAAAAGAATTGCCCTGTGCCCTAGCATACAAGCTTCATCATTTCTGTTTGCATTTGAAGTGAATGCAGGTAATTTATTCCATTTAGCCATATCCTGAAACATAAATGCTTTAAAAAAAAAGTCTCCTGAAAGCAATTATAAAACTCGAAACTCTGAACTATTGAACTGCATGCACCAGCGCTGTCAGCAATGCTAAATTTGGGCAAATTGGATTAAATCTTTTCATGCAGAAATTTCTAATAACTTGGGCAATAGTGTTCATTAACTCCTAGTTACACCATTTTAATTTGGATACACTTTGTGTATAGGCTTTGTTTGATATGGCACATTTTCCTAGAAAAGAAAAGAAAAGAGTAAAAATTAGAAACATAGAAGATAGGGTGGGAGAGACATTTACTTTAGCATTATTTTAGCAAAACTATGCTCAAACATTTCACATGTCCCATGCTATTGCGGCATTTGAGGCTACAGATTTATTGAATTATCTTGTTTGATTACTTGTAATAATTGATTATCAAAAAACTCTGATTCCTTTTGAGATAGATGCCTTAAGGAAGAAAAAGTTTAGAAGAATAATTTGTACAACTAAGCCCTAGTCATTCAAACTGATTTCGGTGTGAATGAAATAATATGCTTGCTTAATTCTTTCCAGTTG
Organism: Candoia aspera; assembly: GCF_035149785.1. Lineage (NCBI taxonomy): Eukaryota > Metazoa > Chordata > Lepidosauria > Squamata > Candoiidae > Candoia > Candoia aspera. The sequence goes on from NC_086153.1 coordinate 180,869,425, forward strand.
AAACCACTGGGGATTAAAACTGTTTCATTTGCCTGGACTGTATCCTCCATATTTTGCAAAAAGCAGCAGTTGACTGCCATCGTAATCAGCAAAAACACTGTTACATAGGAGTTATTGGAAACTGTTTTACATAAGCTGCTAGGAGCAGCTCATCAAGATTTCAGACAGAAATGTTTTAGAATTCTCTGTCTGCAAACCTTTCAGTTTAGTAATGTTGGAATTAAGCTTGAAACTTTCTCTATGCAAAGCTTATATGCTATATATGGACTTGTCAGTCCTTCAAGGTAGACCAGGCTAGGAATCCAATGCCATATAGGTCAGTACTATTTTTACTGTAAAGCTACAGTGACAGGATTTTGCATGTCTGAATGCACTTCCCCCCTCCCTCCCTCCCTTTAACTTTGTGTGAACTAGGGAGGGGCTTGTCTGAGATGTTTACTCACATTACTTTCTTGGCCCGGACTCAGGCCCCTTTTATCTGACCATTGCCTTGGTGGTGGCTCTTCCTCCTGTCTTTCAAGGCTATTCCCTCTGCCCTCTACAGGAGTTCAGCAAATGAACTGATTTTATACAGGGATGTTACTGTCTTCATCACTTGTAGAATGAATCTCCCCAAGCCTCTAACATGCAGTGTTCAGGTGGAGCAGATAAGGTTTCTTCACTTTTATGTAGGGATAGGCAAGCCACCCTCCTCATATGCCCCCTAGCTCCAAAACCTGTAAAGGGTTATGGTTCCTGTGTTGGCAAAAGAACCATTAATGGGCAGTGTGATTTGTAGCATTTTTCACTAAAGTTAAAACAGCTGACCCTCCCACTCCCACCCCCAAACAGGCGAAAGATTTTGGGGGCCCGCAATCCAATGGCACCCCTGTGTTGCTGGACATACCTCTGTAGCTCTCAGAGGCCAAAATCATCATTAAATGAAGATGGTCTCCTTGCTAAAAGAAAAAGCTTGTCCAATCCTGCTTTAGGTAGAATGGTTTTTAAGGTGATGGAAAATATGGGATACATCTTATGACTGATTTGATGTGCCCATTGAAACATGCAAGTAATCTATTGATGCTATAATCACCCGCTGACAAACACATATGCTTGAAAAATTATATAGACATACAATTTACAAATTATTTTTTTTAACTCACTACCTCCTCCCTTCTAAGATAAACAAATAACACTTTCTGAGGAATCAAATAAAAGCCTATTGACATGTTGCCCTGGATTATACAAGCTCCAAATGTTTTGCTAACACAAGCACAACCATCAGAGTTGCTTCTGAAGGCCAAACAGATGAGTGATCCAGCATTAGGGCTCTAATGATTCTTTCATAGCTCATTGACTCCCAATTAATTCAAATTCCTATAGATCCAGGGGAAATCAGAAATATCTCTCTCTCTCTCTCTCTCTCTCTCTCTCGGTTAAATGGTATAAATTGGAAGTGTACTTGCAGCCCTTTTTCTTAAGCAAACAAATAAACAAAAACTTTAAAATGACAGATCTGCAACCTCTCTGGTCAAAATTGTACCTTATGAGGGCTTTGTACCAACTCATGGATATATGATCCCATATTTCCCCTCTTAAACACTTGAATCTCATATTTAGAATGAAACTAGTTATTACCAAGTGATTATAAAACACATCTAATATCCAAAATCTGAGCATTCCAACTTAAACTCAGATCTCACTGAGAAATTACTCCCAACAAGTATTTAATTTCTAAAACAGGGTGATGGAACTAATCCCTCCGAATGTTACTTAACTACCACTTTCCAGCAGAATACAACTAATGGAAAGAGATGCTGAAACTTGTATTGCAGTAATATCTAATATCTAGTTATGTTTTTTCTATCCCCATTCTAGATAGAAGAGGTGCCAGGACTGAAACTGCACCACAGCCAGATTAAGCTAACCTGTGGATGCGTAGTTTGTGTTGTTGGAACTCAGCCATATTATGCAAATGTTGTGTGAATCAGGTCATCATGTTGAGCTATAATATGCCTCTCTGCTTGTGTTTAATGTGTTATGTGAACACAAGTACTGTGTTTTCCTAACGTTAAGGGATTAGGAATTTAACTGCAATGTACACAAGGTGGCAGAAGGTTTCTTCTTCTACTTTTCCTTAAAAAGACTTCAAAGCTGGAATGGACAACTATTTGTTGGTCAGGGGCTGCTCTTTTGAAACAACCTTTTTTTCTGTGGTTGAATTTTTAGTGGCAGAACACATAAGTAATTATATCATTGGAGGTGGCAAGATTTTTAGTCCCACTTTGTCTGTGTTTAGATGTATTTTATAATTACCCTATCATTCCCCTTTCTGATCCTTTCATGCCATATTTTTTTAATCTGTTATATTTCCCACAAAGCCTTGGTGGGTCATATGGTCCAGCCATTGTGTCCTGCTCATCCCTCTTTTAAAGGATTATGCTACAAAGCAAAGGCACCACATGATGATATCAAGCAGGCATCTCTGCACTCTTCTATCTCCAGGAATGCTACAGAAAACGTGTTAGCTTGTCACCTGCCACTCTTCAAAAGACAGTCTTGATTCTATGGTTTGGCGTGGAGACTTAGTCCTTGTGTTAGGAAAAGAAGAAGAGGGTCCCACAGCCATCTCATCAACATTCTGAATAAATCCCCCAGATGCTGAACATTCTCTTCCCAATATCTTCACAGAGGGCAAAAGTCTGGCAAAAACCTTGGGAGTATCTCAACTTGCTTACTATTTTCTTTCTTTCATTCTGGCAAATTCTGGTATTCCAGTTTGGGGGATAAGGGTTGAGTGATCTACTGAAAAAGAGCCCCACTGTCTGGGAAAGTTCACATCTCACTCCTATTGTAAAATAAAGCTAGATAAAAATTAAGATGTGTAGCTAGGCTGTTTATAAAAATGAATGGAACATATAGAATATCAGAAGGAACTCAGCAAAGCAGCTGCTGCTCTGTCGCCATCTTAGCTCCGCCCCCCCCACTCCTATTTATTCAACTAGACTCCCTTACTCAAGGTTCAGTCCACCTTATCCTACCCAAAGGGAAAGGGATAGGCCAATGGAGACTGATATTTGTGTGAACTGAGAGGGGTAAACAAACCACAAGTTGAGCAGAAGGGCCAGGAGGAGAAATGCAGAGGAGGTACTGATGGTTTCCAGCTCCTGAAGCCTGCCAGCTCTGAGACCCGGTGTACTGGAACCCTGGCAAGGACCACAGTACCTTGCTTTGTTTCCTTGTTCCTGTTTCTTTACTCCAGAAACCTCTCCCCCAATACTGTTTTCTCAGCATCCCCATTAAAAATAGTACATGGCTGGTGAAAAAAAGTAGTCCTAAAACTAAAAAATTGATGATATGTATATATTGCCCCTAAATATTTCAAGACTTCATTTATGCTTCTCTGGAGAACATTGGCATGCCATTAATCTTGGAATATTTTGGCAACAATTTTACCTATGTACAACACAGTGGTTAAATAACAGAACTTTTTTCAAGTCAGCACTTTAATGAACTTCAGTGAGCTTTGTTGTGCTCAAGAAATCTAAAAACTGTATCATCTTTTCAACACAGGTATCTATTTATTTCACCTTACAAAGTCATCACTGAATCTAAAGGATTAATGTTTGAAGCTTTAATGGTCTCCAGTATAGCTGAAGTCAATAAATCTGTCCCTAAGGCTAACAAAGTGCTTCTATGCAAACTCTCTCAGGATGAACCTGGGAATAGCCAATTTCTGCTTCTCCAAAACACAAGATTCACAAGGGGATTGGGAAGCCCAAGGAGTTCCTGGGGATTTATAATAGGGTTTGGCTGCACAGAGTAGAAACTGTGTTCCTTCTGAAAGAAATCTTATTAGAAGGAAGAGTATAAGTTTATGGCAACAAAGCATTTGAAATGGTTATCACTACAGAGAGAAGATAAAGAGAGAAGTCAGATTGCCTACGCAGTTTTTATACTTCTAATTCTTTGCAAAAGAGAACAGAATTGAAATCAGACAGCAGTATACAGAAAAGGTACGACATACTCTAGTTCTTAAATAAAGAATAAGCCTTTTAACAGAGCTAAACTGAAATGGGAGGCTGATTATTATGAATATTTATGCCTCTCTGTAAAGCACTCCCATGTGTTCACTATTTGGTACTGCCTTCCTTCCATGCAAGATCTTGACATGATTCAAGTGAAGGACAGAAAAGAGTCAAGCAAAGGGACTAGGACTGCTGTGATAGCAGTCAATGAATCTCCCAGAAATTGCAGGTATCCTGGTCAGTTTTAGAGTCCAGTGCATCAGGAGAACATAATATTGTATGTATTTCTCCAAACTTATTATCAGTGGTGTGCTGGAGCCAGCTCACCCGGCTTGTGAAAGCCAACTGGTAAATATTCTGGAATTTCACAAGCTGTTGAGAGTGTAGCTGAGCCATGATGACTGGTGTGCCGATCAGCTGTTCAGTGGCTAGTGGTATGGTACAGCAGCATCAATGGAGCCAGCAATGTTGGTGGGGCCTGGAGGCACTGGAGGAGCTCAGCTGCATATTTCCCAGCACCTGTCTTCCTAGAGGAAGGAAATACCTTGAACTGGCTCCACTCCCTTAATACCAGCTTGGAAGAATCTGTTGTTAAACATTTACCAGCACACCACTACTTATCATTCACAATAATCTTTCCCGATGTAGTTCCAGATGTGTTGTAACAACAGCTCTCAGAATCTCCTTGCTAAGCATGGATGCATCTTAATAGACATACCAATGTGTAGTAGATACCACCTGTTCCATTATGTTGTTTCCAATGGGTAGGAGACCAGATAATTTATCCCCTGCCACGTGTCTAGATGTGGGTCGCATCAAAAGTCAGACAGAGAGGATCGCTGATATTCTCACTTCAAAGCACATTTCACTTAAATCCTGTTTGTATGTTTTGTTTTGTTTTGTTTTGTTTTGTTTTGTTTTGTTTTGTTTTGTTTTGTTTTGTTTTGTTTTGTTTTGTTGTTTTGTTTTGTTTTGTTTTGTTTTGTTTTGTTTCTCCCTCTCAGGTAATCCGGATAACAAAGTTTTCTTCTGTATATTGATCACTCCAGTTTCAGTGTGCCTTTCCTACCATTTTTAAAGCATGTTCGGAGCCTTTAAACTACTTTCTCATGCTGAAAATTTGTCCCCAATTCAAGGAAAATCTAATGTTAATAGTTCTCAGGTGCATCATGTTATTTACTACCAGGAAAAGGCAAAGGGAACAAAAATGAGAGAATTAAATGTGAGGATGTTCATACTTGAAAGTCTTGAGTCATTTAGTTATCTCTTTCTTCCCTCCAGAAGCAGTTTTCTTCTTTTTTAGATAGATGGATGGACGGACAGGCAGGCAGATGGATAGATAGACACAGAGAAAACAATTCCAGGGGAAAAAAAATCCTCAACCCCAAAATAAATTTGCACTGTTGTCAGGAGATAAGGTAACAAACTGCATGGAACAGGTCTATTAAAAGTCACAAAGTATGTTGTACTTTTAATACTTCTGTTATGTACAATTTTGCTTTTTTACAGGGAAAATATATTTTATTTCACCAAGCAGATGCATGTATTATATAACCAAATCCAGAGGAAATGATGAAGGGATTATTTATTTACATCAAGAAGTGTAATAAAAAGATAATGGGCACCTCATACTTTTTTCTAATAACGAAAAAGAGAACTCAGTTGAAATATTATTATTGGATGTATGTAATCCCATACTTATTTTATTAGAATTCAGATTAAATCATAAGTGCACAGCAGCATTTTTTTTTAAATTGGAAATATAAAAGAAAAAGGCAGATTAAGGGAACATTCTAAAATATAGAATATAATATAGACATCTCCAGTCTGATTATTCTTGCATTCTAGAGGTTAACCTTGTCCAGATGATAATGTATCCTAAAATAATAATCACAAAAGACATTTCACTCTCTGATTTGTTTGTAAGACATCAGCTTAGCACATGTGGCTCCCAGATTCCTGGACTCCAGCTTTCCAGCTTGATAATCCTTTGGGGTCCTTACCAATGAGTCATCTTGAACAATTCCATCTCATATGGGAGGACCCAACCAATTTTTGACATTTTTCTGAAGCCAAATATCTTGCTTCTATGCCAGTCCAGCTTATCAAGCAGTGGCAGAAGAAGTCACTTCTGATGGATAAAAGCAATAAGGGGTTCATCATTATAAAAAGAGACAATCTTGAAATATTTAAATATTGGCATTCTATAGCCTATAAATTTTTAAGAACTACTTCCATTGCTACTTTCTTTTCAAACAACTCTATAAGGTCATTGAAATGTGGGTGTATATGCTGCCTTTACAAGCTTAATTAAAAGAGGATGGCATGGGAGGAACTTTTAGTTCATTTGATCTTTATCTGTCTGCATGAAAAATAGTCAAATAATGAAACTGCCTTAATGGGAACAATCTAGATATTTATAACAAGACCGATGTAGGAATCTTAGGCATATCTTTTAGAACAAATCATTCTTTAATTTAAGGGTAGCCTTTCCATTTTTCCCCTTAAATGCAGGTAATATTTAGTGTGGCTAACATCTGATCCAATATACAATATGTTCGACATTCAAAAGGATTTCCCATTATTTCTTGGGAAAGTGCATGGAGTCTGGAGCGGACAGCATTATGTATGTTAGTCTGATTTTTGCAAAGCTGTTTCTCTCCTTTTGTATAATTATTTCCTAGTATGTATGTATGTATGTGAGACATTTGAAAACGCCAGCAAAATCTATAGAAGTTAAGAGCTTAGGGTTGGTGAGGAAGCTTTTAATGCAGTGCACAAAGCTGAAAAGACTTTTGATGAGAGTCCCTATTGAATTTTCACTGAGAATTTGGAAGTGCCCAGGAAGAATGGTGTTTTAGTATGATTAACAACATTTCTCAGATGATTTCCACATATTCAGTGTCACAGTGTGACAGGGTTCTTTTCTGAAGTGGAGACGTATTTATTTGCACACAAAATCCAGATGCCATATTCAGTCGAATTCCGCCTTTATCAATGCTTGTTGGTATACATACAGTTCAGCCAAAGGTAAGTACTTGTTCTGTCCAATAGCATACCTATTTATTTAAAAGTATATGCTAATGTCAAGGGAAACCTTTACCTTTACCTTTTATATGCTATTGGATTCAGTCGCATATTCATTCAGTAGCATAGTCCAGTATACGCTGAATGTATGGAAGATTGTAACATTTCAGAACATACTTTTATATACAGATATTATTTGGAGAGTAAATATCAGAATCTCCTGCCAACCTAGCAGTTCGAAAACATGCCAATGTGAGTAGATTAATAGGTACCGCTTCGGCGGGCAGGTAACGGCATTCCATTTAGTCATGCCAGCCACATGACCACGGAAGTGTCTACGGACAAACGCCGGCTCTTCAGCTCTGAAACAGAGATGAGCACCGCCCCCTAGAGTCAGACACGACTGGACTTAATGTCAAGGGAAACCTTTACCTTTACCCTAAATATCAGAAATGAGAATTCAGATAAATCATGAGTGCTATGGTTGTTTATTATGTATTTATTATGTGTTTTTACATATTGTCTCTCATGACAGCACCCCACGCCCACCCCCAAAGATTAACAAAGCTTACAAATCATTATGAATCTGCTGGTGGAAGGCAATACATATAAATGAAGAAAATTCAAACTCATTCTTTCAGAAGCTAGATGAGTGTGGACTAAGTTTGTAATTGTACATTTTTTTTTTATGTAAGTCCAATTAAAATAAGTGAAGCTTACTTTTGAATGTGGTCAGGTCAAAAATACTCTTGCTATTTGTAATAATTTCTGACAGTATTAAATGGCAATTCTGTTTCTGCAGTTCAGGAACTGCTTGTGTACTGTCCACTTCTCCAAAATTAATACATTATTAGAAGACTGGGTAATGCCCTATATACATACACTCAAAGACATATTTCATCCATATATAATATTGTCCATGAAGAAATGGACTTATTTAATTAAAAATTAGATTAATTTGATATATAATAAACTTAATTATACTTAATACACTGGAAAACCTATTTCTGATCTTCTTACTTTCCCAGAGTAATTAAAAAGTAGTTTAATGCACCTCAGGCATCTTACATTATGCAGAAGAGGAAAAGAAATATAATATACAGTATAAACAGTCTGGAGCTGCCACATAGTCACAGATCCCATTTAGCAACATAAATTTAAATGAAAAAAGATATTTTAAAAAACACACTAGTGGGCATGGCTACATAAGATAGGTGATGCCTGATCATTCAACCAATTAATTAAAACAACATAGCCTGGATTTATTTCAGTCATTGAGTTTTGTTTCTTTAACCTAACACCCTCTCTACAGTGCACATGTGTATATAATATTTATACACACACATGTATACACACAAGCACACCATAAGCTTTTTCGAAATATATAAGGTCCAGCCTGTACCCCCAGTGTGAAATCAAGTGATAATAATAATAATAAACAATAAATCCCTTTTAAAAACTAGCCTCACATTATTCTAAGTTTTTCCCCAGGAAGGTAAACAATGTCTTATATCAAGCCTTCCTTGTACTGAGGTAGACCACTGGCCCATCTAACCATAGCAGACCAGCAGTAGCTCTCCAATTATTATTATTATTATTAGTAGTAGTAGTAGTAGTAGTATATGGGTAATCTACAATTAGCTTCACAGTCAAAGGCTGGTGAAAACTTAATAATTCAAGTCCTAACCAAGGACCTAAAAATTATTAAGGCAGGATTTGAGGATATAGGCAGTTCCAAGGAGGGTGTGTATGTGTGTGTGTGTGTGTTTGTGTGTGTGTGTGTATTTAAATAAAATTAGGGTATTCAGATTCAATTATTACATTTGGTATGAGATGATAGAATCACTCTATCTCTGGATGCCCAAATAAAGGGACACTATTGTTCCTGCATTACACTGGACCAAAATATTTAATTTAAATTTAAAAAAAAAAAAGAATTTTCACTAACCTGACAGTCGTCTGTATTTGTTGGAAGAGAGTCCCTATAGTTCACGGATTTCAGATCTCAGCAACATCTGAACTTTGCCATTTTATCCCATTGTCTGTTTTGAACACCAGTGCCATTATTAACTTATTCTGATAGTAAAGCTATGACTAGAACTGTACCACTTAAAACTGCAGGGTTGATCATGTAATCCAATGGAGGCATTCCGTGTGACAGCCATTTCAGCTTGACACTTATGAATGGTGATTCTTGTTCATTATTAACAAGAATAAAGCAAAGTTGTGTTGTTCTAGTAATACCAACTGGAATGGAAACAGCTCAGGAAGAAAAGAAGTTGACTTCTTAGCAAGGAAATAGAATATCTCTGTTTCTCATCTCCCTCTGCTGTGTGTTAATAAAATAGTTGCTACCCAGTGTTCAGCCCCATCCCAACAGAAGAAAGAAAATGTTGCCCATTTCTGCACTGCAACACCACCATCCCTTAGCACTAGCCATGTTGAGCTGATGGAACTCAGAAGTAACTCATTACTAGACCATGCCTGACACAGAAGTAGAGCAGAGAGCTGTATTTAATTGTTCCTCTTCCTACTACAATTTTCCTCCTGAAGATATCATTTCTGTGGTTGCCAATTCTTTAATTGTTGGCTACTTGAACACAAACATTCACAGTCACAAGGCCTGTCATTTTGAAGAGAACTGTATTGTCCACAGAGAAATCTGCTCCCTATAAAATGTTGTTCAATGTTCCTGCCTGCACCTTATCATCAGTTCTAGAACAGAGGCACTAGGACCATGGGTGGATAGAAACCCAAAATAACAAATTATTCTTTTAACATTATGGCTGGCACAAATGTTGGGTTGGGCCTGGAGATTCCTAAGGGGGCAGGTAACATAGCCCAGTGGGAAGAATACCTGTGGAGCGAAACAATGAATTTAGGAGACAATGAATTAAATTAGAAACTTTCTATGCTGAATTTTGTAGAAAGAATTCTGGAGGTGGTACATGAGAGAAAGAAAACAAAACAAAACAGAAAAATAGTCTATATCTGGGAAATAGCATTGTAATAGGAAAGCCTAAGTTACTAAGTCAATCTACAGCTTGAACCCTACATCATGCGTTTTCCATGATGGGAGAGAAAGAGTGCAATCCATGAGGTTGGAAGAAGTGGAAAAGCTGGCAATCCTACAAGTATCCTCTAACCAGTTCCCCCCCCCCCCAAAAAAAACTTGATTCTAAGGAACCCTACAGGTCTGCAAGGACTGGAATGGGTTCCATAGGACTAAGCGGGAAAGCCTTAGCCCCTTGCAAAGAGTTTTCTTCTCCCTTAGTCCCTGTTGCAAAGGGTTTTTACCTTCATTCACTTAGAAAAATTGTTGTAGGACTAAGGAAAAGAAGAACTTGAATGCATTCCGCCATTGACTTCTGCCTTGACCCTGCTCTTCAGAGGTGTACACAGCATTTTTTTCTAAGGGACAGTGGAAATGATGGGGCTTGTCAGCTGACATTCAGAGCCCCCCCCCCTTCTTTTCTGAGAAAAAACAAATGGGTTTGCAACTTGAAAAACTTTGGAAACCCCTGCTCCAACTGCCAAAAACACATTACATACAGACATGAAAAATTGACCTTCTTAGACAAGGAAATAAAAATGCAGAGTCCTTTATCTATCCCTGTAGAGTCCCTCCCCCTTTAAGTATCCCTGTATTTACTGCCTCAAGTGCTTTTTAGTGCAAAAAGCTGATACTGAAAAGCTGAATCTTCCAACAATAAAATGGTGGACAATATTGTTGGTGGTAAAATAAGCTGTGCTTTGTTCTATGAATTCTGTTTTTTAAAAAGCATCTGCTAACAGATATATTTCACATAATTGTTTTTGACAAATGACATTAATTAAGTTAACTCTCTTTTTTTGCACAGAAGCCACGAATCAATGAATAATTCAGATTTGCACTTAATCTGTTTTGGTTACGCATTTAACTCTTTTAGCCCGAGAGCATCTGAAATGTCCACTAAGAATTGTTCTAACAAACAAAGACACATTTACAGAGAATGCAATCTGATAAGCAGGATCCCAGGGATGGCAAATTTAGCAGGTGAGATTGTGGGAGCAGAGATTTAATAATGTGAATAGTGTCAGCTCAATCAAAAGCAGTGGGTTGGAGAAATGATTTTAATTATAGTTTGGGGTTTTTAGCACAGGATGACAAGCAGCTTACAAATGAAAGGAGACATTCTTTGTAATTCTGAAGGAGCAGCCAAACCCAGCAGGGGATTCACAGACATTGAAGGGAGGGGCCGTTGCTGGCAGGGAATGCTGAGAGTTGTAGTCCTCACACCCTTGGAGGCCATCAGCTGGGGGAAGGCTGGGCTACAGCACCACCCCCAAGGCTCTGAGTCGGTGAAACTCTGCCAAATTCAGCTGCAACACTCAGGAGTAGGTTTTTAAACATTACCATTTCTCTACTAAATGCACCGAAAGCATAATTACGCCTTACGCAAATTATACAGTAGACACAGCAGAAAATGTCAAACTGAGACGTCAGAACGCTTTCTGATTAAGACATGTTTTATTCCTTATTACTCTGATCGATCTTCCTTCGCTGATAAACTAGAGGTTTCAGTCGTTTAAATCACACAATTTGAATAACTTAGTTAGGTTTCTCATTTCTGCACCCACTCTGCTGAAATTGTTGGAATGGCATTCAACAGAAAATCTATGAATGTGGGGAAAATGAAAGGGTGGGCTTCAGAGACCACCAGATCACATCTTTTTACCCAAGCAGGGTGGACTGAGATAGCCTTATGCTGCAAAACTGCTAGCTGTAAACAGAAGCCTGCCGTCAAGCTTGGTTTTACAGTCCTCTGCTTCAGAAGCCCTCTGCTAGGCAACAGTTGTGACCTGTGGCAAGAGTGAGTTGGCTTTTCTGGCACAACATGCTGAGGGGAAGGGTGGTAAGAAAGAAAGGAGAGAGAGATAAAAATAAAATCTGGGTGTGGGTGACATATAAACCTCTCTAGGAAGGTGGCTTTGGCCTCTCTGGGTGCAAATGGTTTCACAAGCAAACAGAAATGGTCTCAACTCTCATTCTGTAGCTGAGAAATTGTGTCTGGACTCCATTGGAAATGCCATCTCTCAGATAAAACTTTATTTGACCAGGAGTAATTTTAAATCATCACAGTAGTCTGCTTTGTTTGTAGATGGTTATAACCTTATGTGTACTTTTCAGGGAATGAACCCCTCTGAGAATTATGCCTGTAAACTTTAATAAAAAATTATTATTAAAAAAAAAGAATGTCTGACTAAACATGTATAAAACCATGCAAGTATTTTCTAAAATGATGTTTATCTACTCAGACAATGCAGTTCTACATGTCTGCTGAGAAGAACATCCCTTCAGTGGAACACATTTACATGTATGGGTACATGGCATTGCAATTCCAAGAATGGATTTTAAAAGTACTTTTAAAACATTTCTATATTTTATACAGCACAGTCATAAATTAGCAAGCTTTTTTTTTTAAAAAAAAGCATTAAATTAAAGACCCCTGAGGCAGTGGAGAGTAATAATTATAATGCAGACATGAGGCTTAATTGCCAGGGTAAACTTAAAACAGTCACAACATACCCTTAGGGTGTTAATCTTTTCAGGTTTTTGTTTTTTTTTTCAATTGGTTAAAATGCCAGCAATCCCCAGGCAGCTTCTGAATGCTGCCTAGGTCAAAGTGACATTGGGCCTCCAAGCAAAGTTGGCTTGCATAATTCAGGGTGAATCTGAGGTTGAAGCAACTGGAAGGAGACTTTACCGATCCTTTTGACTCACCTTGTCAAGTCTCTGTGTAAAATTCCCTCCATTGCCTGGAGTTTAGACATTCACAAAGAATCATGTGTTGACTATTTTTTAACATGAGAGACTGAATCTAGATTAGGATAGTGGCCTTTACATATGGAATGTGTCTGCATGGGTTCAAACCCAGTAGCAATTTCAGAATTGAGAGGACTCTGGAAATGTTAGCTCCACCCTGGTGTTGTGGACTACTCTGATTCCTTGGAGTCAGAGGCTGAGGGGACTGACCCATCATGTTGCCAACCTCCAGAGTTGGCAGACAATCAATCACCTTAAGCTGACTCAGCAGTTAATCAGCAGGAGCAGGTGAGGGAAGACTCAAGTGATGAGGAGCCAGATCTTGGCTGGATGCTCATCCCCAAGACATATCAGCAGCCTCAGAGAGCCAAGCAAAGGCAATCTGCTTCACTGTTGGAGAAGCAATGATGACAGTGTTCCTAACTGAACTGCTGATGCAGCTCACCTTCTTAAGAACAGCTGCCAGCAACTGGCCTCCATTAGGAAAAGCTCTCCAATGTTAGATCTGCTTTCCAGTAGCCTTGCTTTCTGCTCTGCTCTTTGACTCTTAGCCTGGACTGTTATGAATCACACTTCCTTCTCAGTCATTATTTTGCCTCGTTTCCCTGAAGATGTGCTACACTGTCTTATGTGGATACAACTCTGGACTGAACTCTGGACTGCTGTACAGAGCTATCAGGCAAGACCTCACTCTCCTGTATGTATCTGGAACACATGTGCATCTATGCCTGCCTTTGTAACTGCCTGAAGTACTATTTGTCAATAAACCAATGGTAATTCGCTTAACCAAAAACAAGACCCTTGGCTTTTCAGCTCTTTTCCCTTTGCCCACCAGTAGATGTTCACAGAACACACCTCTTCTTGGTCAATTCAATAACCCTGGAGCCCTGGTGGACCACAGTCTGGAGTGCTTGGGTCAGTTATTTGGTGAGCATTTGTTAATTACAACACCTGTTGTAAGAGGGTTAGGAGCTCTCATTTCCAATTTGATTTTCCCTCACTGGAATCAAAACCACGTAGTGGCCTGGACAGTGGCTTGCCCATGTATTTCTACCCTTTTCTCACCCTTCCTTGAGGCCATGGGAGCAAAGGTGAAATAAATGGCAACAAAGTGCCTAGGAGTTAACACCCCAGAAATCCATTCAGGGAATCCAGCCAATTTATGTGGGGAGGGGAACTTTCATTCCAAACAGCTCCAAACTACAGTAGTTAACTTTCATCTGGGTTTCAAAAAGTCAAATGACCACTGGATGGCAGCAGAGAGATACAACTATTGTGCCTTACCTGGCATATCTAGGGTAGATATGCTTCTTTCTTCTCCACTCATAAATCTCCCTTGGGAATTGATGGTTTTCTGCCCTCTGTGGGGAACCATGAATTGTCTTCCTTCCTGGGCTGCTGCTGAACGATGACTGCCAGTTGCCTGCCCTTCAGGATGACCTTCTAATAAAATACACAAATTTTTTTTCCAACAGTCATGGCCGTGCCACATACACATTCAGATTACAGCCCTCCATGTTGTCTGAGTAGGTTTTAAGACTAAATACTAAGAATCAGACCAGCTTCATTTGTTATTTCTTAGTTAAAAGATTATAAAACCTAGCATTTTAGAGTTATTGAGCAACTACAAATATCAACATCTGAATGCAAAGACAGGCTGGGTTGGAGGAAGGAAGAGAAAGAGGGAAGCAGGGCAGGAGAAGAATCCTTCATATTTGTGGGAGATTCAAGATGAGAGATTATGTCAATTTCTCACTATCCATTGCAAAGTCACCCTGGAACTTGGTCAGTTTCTCAGAAAGAGGGTGCAGCTCATCCCTCTTATCTGTTCTTTACCCTATTTCTCTGACAATGGGATGTTCCATCCTCATTCTCCTTTTCGCCAACCCTTCTACCCACACAAGTATGTGTCTGCTTGTGTCTTTTCATAGTTAGCTACAGGCTGCCTATTTCAGCATCATTAATCCACTTCTTGATTCTCCTGACTGTTTATGGTTAGCTACTAACTTAATGTTTCAGAGTCTGCAAAATTGAAAAAATAGTGTAAGGAGGGAGATAACGATGAATCAAAGAAGGGGGCTCTGTATTCTAATAAAAGACTCTTTTTGTAAAACAAAATTATATCCAAACAAAGCAAGAATTGATGCTTCTGGCATGGCTTCTTTCAATATCTCTATCTATCTCACAAAAATTCTAACTTTTTTCTGCCATCTGTGGTCATCTGGATTTTTGCAGCTGGGACATGAAGCCCTTCATAAAATTTATTTATTTATTTGTCTATCTATTTATTAATCAAATTTGTATGGCCACCCATCTTACAAAAAGCAACTCTGGGCAGTGTACAACAATCCTTTACATAGTAAGCTACACCTTGGGTCATGCCCAGTTAAGCAAGTTATGTCGTATTTTTCCCAATTTCAACATCTCTCTTAATATGTAATGAATTATTTCCTTTCACTATTCCTTCTTTGGTTCTTTTCTTCCTAATACAGTATGAATTATTATTATTTTTTTAGCAGTGCTTGATTGCTCTTCAGGAAAACACAAAATCTTTGTCAGAAAATAGACTGAAACTATATCGTATAACCAGAATCTCTTGCAGCAACTCAACAATCAAGTTGATCCTTTCCTTTGTCCACTGCATTTTCATCAATAAGAACACACAGTGTATATTTGTGCTATCAGATGCAATATCAAAAAAGCTGTAGTCTTTAAGTGTTCTGAATGACACTGAATATGTTTGGAGTTCTCAAAATATTTGGTCTACTTTTGGAGTGAATTATTGACCATTTTGTCACTGTTGTTAACCTTCCGTGCATTCCTTCAGATTACTGATCTGATTAAAATACATGACCTCAGTTGGAACCTCTTATCTATAATGATTTTGATGCAGGATTTTACATCTCATCCACTTTTCCAGATACTCTCAGCATGTGCTGTACTGATAATTGACTTCAGCAGAGACTTTGCCACATTCTTTATCATGTCTCTTTTTTTAGTTTTGGGTCAGTCTTTCAGAGACATGAATTTTCAGAGACATGAAGTTGTGAATCTTACATTCCAGAAAAATGGTGTGACTGAATGCAAGGTTTTCAAGCATTTCCAGCATTGTCTTTCTTTTCAGGGAATAAACAGTTGAGTAAATGCCTGAACTCATAGTCAAAAAATATTCTTAATCACAATGGGAAGTTTGCACTGTGACCAAAAAGAATGACTTTAAGTCAAAGAATCGGCATTGTACTCCTGCAAATAATGACAGCAATCCTACATGGTGAATACAGAAAGCAGTTTTTTGCATTTAATATCAACCAACTTACAGTTTTTCTTCAGCAGCTCAGTTCCAGCAGTGTGGATATTAAAGTACTGGTATTTTTTTTTTTTTAATATTTTTTCAGTGTCAATATCCATTGTTTCTACTGCGTAATAGACAAA
Organism: Candoia aspera; assembly: GCF_035149785.1. Classification (NCBI taxonomy): domain Eukaryota; kingdom Metazoa; phylum Chordata; class Lepidosauria; order Squamata; family Candoiidae; genus Candoia; species Candoia aspera. Next base: position 180,885,697 of record NC_086153.1, read on the forward strand.
GTTTTTAAAATGTGTGCTAGGTAACCAACACAATTAATCTGTTATTTGGCAACTGTTTACAAACATGTTATTTCCTTTTAGAACTTGTCAGAATCCTCTGAATGCTAAATTGTGTGTTTCACTCTGTTTAATACACTCCTCAGATTAAACCCTTTTCTTCAGGAATGTCCATTATGTATTGAGCAATTGCACCAGCAGTCTTATTAGATTATTCTAAACTTGTTAATTACTGCAAGCCAGAGTTCTTCCAACTGAAATATTATTGGGACTATTGGGAATAATTTCATTGACCTCTGCCATAAGCTATTTTCTTCAAACACTTTCAGAGCATCATCAACAGAATGTAGCCCACATCCAATTAGCAACCGATCTTAGCTGGAGCACTTGAAATTCTTGGCTAAGAATTAGGAAATCCCTTCTTCAACAAGCCATAGGTGCAATCCATTGAAAAGGAACTACCATGATGCTTAACAGTATGAAGTACAAGAGTTGGGGTTATTGTAGCATCTGCTGCTACAATAACTCCAACTCTTGATCCGTTTCCAGAAAGGAAGTCAAGGTTCCTCCTTACCCACCCCAAATCATTACCTTCAAATTAAGGTATGTAAAGGTATATACTGTATATTTATATTGCCTGATAAGAATGAAATTAGCCTTTCCTTGAGAGAGAGATTGTCTATTTAATTTAATCCACTTTGGTACACCTCTAGAAAAAAAAAATGGCCCTTCTTCATTGTCTCTAAATGGGCGGAACACATACAAAAAAAGCAAGGTAATGAATTAGTATGTAGGTCAGGATATTCCAGAATGGGGAAGTGACCAGCCAGTGTTTTAAAAGAGCACGCAGGGAACCTATGCACGTGCAAAATATGTAAAGTGTAACTGTATAAGAAGATAGCCAGTTTGGTGTAGTGGTTAAGGCACCAGGCTAGAAACCAGGAAACTGTGAGTTCTAGTCCTGCCTTAGGCACACAGCCAGCTGGGTGACCTTGGGCCAGTCACTCTCTCTCAACCAATGGCAAGTCAATTCCAAAAAATCTTGCCAAGAAAACTGCAGGGACTTGTCCAGGCAGTCACCAGAAGTTAACATTGACTTGAAGGCACACACATACACACAACCGTATAAGGCAAAAACATAGATTAAATCAATGAGAGATGGACAGATTATGCATGTTTATTAGTACTGTAACCATCCCAGGCCTAGTATCTGCTCCCACAGGACAGATCCAACCACCATTGTTGAATAAACTTCTCTTTACCTGTTGGCCTCTTCCACTCATTGGAGACAGAATTGTTATTGTACAACTCACCTAAACAGGGTTTTTCTTCTCATCTACATCAAATTTTGTTTCCTCTTTCCTTTCCAGTGGGTGGATTGTTTGATTGTTTGACTGGATTTATACTCTTCCTTTCTATCCAGCTGGCAATCAAGATGGCTTACTACAGTAAAAATACAAAAGTCTTTTTTTTTTCAAATTAATGAAATCCTGATTAAAAACAAGCATTAAAATAAAAAAGAAATAAGAGATGTGTTTTTACCAACTTCTGAAATATTTCTGAAATACAGAATGGCTTTCTACAGCCTGGGAGTCATATAGGAGAAGGTTCTTTCCCATGTATCGGCTGAGCCTCCACCCCTTTCACTTAACCCATTTCCATCCTGGTTCCTTCTCCTCCTCCTCTTCCACCACCTTTTTCCTGTTTCTGCTAAATGGGCAAAAGTTAGACATTGCGCAGGGGGGTTGTATGGGTGTCTGTGTGTTTTCTGGCTAGTCTTCCTTTGGATTGTCTTAAATTCAAGGTCATTTTCCTTTTAAAGAAAATTAGCAGTATAAATCCTGCAAAATTCTAGAATTATTCTGTAACCTAGGATAGTTTGCAACCCCCTCCTTAAATAGAATTTGTATTCACATGGGTCTTCTTCCCATCAACCTCTCCACTGATTTGCAGAACTTTGATGTAACAACATTGTGCAAAGATCTTCTGCTTTCGCTGCTACAGATATTCTTCATTATTCTTGCCACTATCCCCCTTACTGTTGCTGCTATGCTTGGGATGCAGCAAATGCTGCTATGGGACTTAGCAATGAAAATAGATACTAATGTCAGAATGTAGGTGTGGACGGTGAAAGAAAACCATCATGTGGATGTGCCATCTGGGTTCTTCCATATTATCACTGATATTTTACATTATTCAACGCACATGGAAAAAGGTATGGATAAAGTCTAGCCCTCCAAAGATCAACTCCAGCTCTTATCAGCCCCAATCACAGAGCTAACTGTAAGGGATCATGGGAGCTACACATTGCTTACTGCTGCTTTCACAGAGGAGTAACTGTGGTGATAAACTGGCAGCAAAGTCATAGGCAAGGAATCTTACACTGTCCAAGGGTTTTAGTCTATAAGCACCATTACTCCCAGATAGCACGGCTGAAATTCTAGAAGTTGTGGTCCATAAACGTTTAGACAGTGCCAGTTTTCAGGGTAAAGGCAGATATCCCAAACTAATAGATCAACACAACAATCATCTCTTGGCAACAAACAATGAATGGATTGCAGGATCCTCTCCATCAGTTCAGCTGGGTGATTATTGTGTTTGCAATATAGGTCCCTCTGTTCTGTAATATTTCCCAATCTTCCCTGACTTTTCTATTCAATCTCACTATTATAAGAACAACTATGCAGATTTTATGTATTAATTATTGTATTTTATTTCATTTAACTGGCTACCCAATTTGCCAAGGCAGCTCTGAGCAGCGAAAACAGTTGGAAACATCAATATAATAATAACAAATAAAAATATGAACATAATATAAACAGGAAAGCAAAAAAAAAAAAGGCAAACAAGGCAAAATCCATCCATATTAAATTAATAAATATCTCAGAGGCTCAGCTCACCTCCTGAACCCCCTGCCCAGAAGAACAGGGAGATCTTAAGGGCTTTCTGAAAAGCCAGCAGGTCAGGGCCAATCTAATCTCAGAAAGGGTGATGTTCTGAAGGGCAGAACAGCAACAAAATTAGTACTCAGTTTTTCTGCCCTTTTCTATTTCTCTCTTCCTCCCTACCCCTTCATTTTCTGTTACATTTTTGGATTATAAAACTGAATTATGCAATGCATTTTGATGTTTGAAACATCTCCTTTCAGTTTGGTCCATCAGTTTGTTGGGAAAACACACATACACACAAACATAGATTTGTCAGTAGTCTTCCAAATGGGTTGCCTGCAGCCCCAAACTTTGGAGCCCTCCAATCTTACTCCCTTTGTAACAATCTCACAATGTTTCCAAGGGAAAACCTTAGCCTGGAGACTGTCACATTTCTTAAATCTCAAGGTAAGAAAGTGGATTGGAAAAAGCACTGGGTTACAGCTCCAGAAAAGTTGTAGGGATGACTGTTCCTTATATAATATCTCCCTGTGGAACTTCTCACACAGTTGTGTGGTGATGTTCACAGGAAACACTCCAGCACTGAATACCTCATATCCCCTTCTCACTATGATGAAATGGCAGCATTCAAAAATGCCAGCACGCCCTCATTTTGCTTGTATTCACAGCAACCAAACATAATATTATTTGCCTTTTTCTTATTCATTATTGATACAATCGGCTTTACAAGACTTAATTAAAGTGTGCTGTGTTGCGCCAAACAAAAGGGAGAAAAAGAGTGCGAAATCAGTGCATTGAATTAGCAAATAACAGAGAATTAGTAAGTTTTGTGATTTAATTAATACAGCTTTATTGTAGCACTGGGCCATCTGGTCCCATTTCAGAGAAGGCAGGGACTTCTGCCTCCTTCTTATACATAATTTTGATGAGTCCATTTCTTCTGTCCTTTTCACTTTACCTGGGAAAATCTATAAAGGGTGTTTGAGGATGAAAATAGCAATATAAAAATGGCAGAGATTTTGTTGTTGCTGTTGTTGTTATTCTGTGCTCTGCTTTTAAGCTATTCCATTATTATTTATTTTTTTAAAATTACATATAAAGTTCTGAGTCAACCCAAAATAATGGTTCCTTCTGTTTACAAGCAATAACTTCTTACAAATTCTTTGGCTCGGTTCACATAAAACACTTAGGTTAATTTTCTTTGTTCTCACAAATGCATTGAGTCATACACTAATCAGATGACCTGTAGTCACACAATACACAGTTTTTGTTTTTATCAGTTTTTAATTGAATATGTGCCATCAAGTGATTTTTGACTCCTAGCAACCACAAAGATAGATTTTGTCCATGGCGATCTATCCCTAATCTGGTCTTTCAGATCTTCCAATGGTGCACCCATCACCACTGTATCTGAGTCCATGATATGATCTTAAAAAGACTGCCAGAAATGAAGAGAGAGAAGAAAGCAAACTGGATGTCAGAACAAACTCTGGATATTGCCAAGAAGAGAAGAGAAGCCAAAGATGAGAAAGAAAGAAAAAAACCAGAAAGGAACTTAACAATGAGTTTCAGAGAGCTGTTAGAAGAGACAAGAAGCAGTATTATAACAACATCTGTAAAGACACTGAAGATGGAAAAAAACATGGAAAAACAAGGAAAGTCTTTCAAAAGATCTCTGAACTCAGAAGGAGGTTCCAACCTCAAATTGGTATGCTAAAAGATGCCAATGGACAGATAGTAACTAATTCACAGGAGATCAAACTAAGATCTAAGGAGTATACTGAAACACTGTACAGTAGAAATGTCAACATCCAAGATACCTTAGAAGGTATTCCTTGCTTACAAGAACCTTTAGTACTAGAAGATGAAGTTGGATCAGCACTCCAGTCATTACCAAATTGGAAAACTTCAAGAACTGATGGAATATTCACGGAAATATGGCAAGTAACAAAAGAAAAATCAGTCAGGGTTCTAACCAAGCTATGCCAGCAAATCTGGAGAATGACACAGTGGCCAGCTACCTATCCATGTAGTCACTAGGAGTTGAAAACAACTTGAAGGCACATAATCAATCAATCAATCAATCAATCACTCCATCGGTGTTATTTAGCATACCAATTTGAGGTTGGAACCTCCTTCGGAAGTCTATTAAGCTATTAAAAGACTTCCCTTGTTTTTCCATGCATTTTTCCATCTTCTGTGCCTTGAGTCAGTTACTGTTTGACCATTGGCATCCTTTAGCATAATAATTCAAGGTAGATTCTTGTCTCTTCTAAGAGCTCTCTGAATTTATTTATTTTTCATTTTTTGTTAAGTTTCTTACTGAGTTCTTTGTCTTTCTTGGCTTTGGTTTCTCTTCTCTTCATGGCAATTTCCACCACCAGTTCTGACATCCAGGTGGTTTCTTCTATATCTTTGTCTTTGGCAGTCTCTTCTCACATTCATATTTAACAACTTTGATTTCATTCCACTGTTTTTCCGGTTACCTATCAATGAGGTTCAGGACTTCAAGGTTATTCTTGACATTCTCCTTGAAATGCTGGGTATAAGGTCAAGATCATATTGTAGAAACTGGCTGGCTTTGTTCTTCTGCTTTAGCTTTATTTGGAACTTGCACATGGACAGTACATGATCCACAGCCAGCACTAGCTATATTTTTGCTTTTATAACTGAGCTTTTCCATCTCAACCTATTCTAAATGAGATTGCACTTTGGAAAGAATGTAATTCATACCTGCTCTGGCTTCAATGATATTATCAAAGATTCCTGTGTCCAGTACAATATGAATACCTTCTATTAGCTTAGGTTGGAACCTAACTATTTGGATGTGTGAATAACTTGGCTTCAATGATACATACTGTGGAAACCTCAGACTTGGGCTACTGAATAAAAAGCTTTGAAGGTGGAAAAATAGTATAGAAAATCACAGAATATCACAGAAAGAACCCTGACAGAGATGAGGTCTACAAACATATCACTTGCCACTGAAGACCACTTGGAAGCTGGTCTAGAATGCAGCAGTGCAAGCCATTATGAGTGTGCCTTGGTACACTCATGTAACATTGCTGTTGTGTGAGCTACATTGGCTACCAGTGAGCTTCCAGGTAGAATTCACGGTGATGGTTGTCACTTACAAAGTCCTTCAAGGCACAGAACTTGGCTATTTGAGGGACTGTCTTTCTCCTATTGCTTCTGCCCATCCTGTAAGATCCAACAGAATGGGCATGCTCCAGATCCCATTTATTAAGCAATGCCATCTGATGGGACCTAGAAGGCATGCCTTCTCTCTCATGGTGCCAGCCATCTGAAATAGTATCATCCCAGATCCTGCTGTCCTTTGAACAAGCCTTGAAGACCCGAGTTTTCCCCCAGGGTCTGGGTTATTTTAGGTGGGGGTGGGGGTTCTGCCTGAAAGGCATTATGTTAATATGCTTGGATTTGTTAGTTCCCTCTGGTTATAGCCATCTTTATTTTTTATTGACTTATTGTTGTGTTTTTAATTTGTATGCTGCCTAGAGTTGTCATGAGTTGGGCAGCCTTATAAATTAAAATTATAAATTAATTATAAACTAATTAAAATAACCCAAGGGTTTTTCTTTTCTTTTTTTCTTTTAAATTAAACAAAGTAATCATTCATTGGCTCCTCATCTATTTCCTTGCCTAGTTTGAGAACATTTTTTCACTTATAAAGCTCTTACAAGACTTGGAAGCTCAGGTCTTCATGGATTGCCTCCTTGAGTGTACATCCACAAGGAAGACCTTTCTTCAACTTTCCATTCCATGAGATTCTATGCAAATCATGTGATGATTCCCTCTACTTCTCATTCAGTTCTTGAAATTAATGCATTTTCAATACAGGGCCAAGATACATTCCTTCTCCTCCCAGGCTTTTAAAGGTTTTCCTGAATTAATGTTTTTAATATAGTTGAAGTATTGACCAACATTTCAGATTGTTTATATTCATGTTTTAGCCTCTAGGATTGTCTTCATGCTTACTGTATCTACTGACTTGAATTTTGGTTGTGCTGTCTTATTTTATTTTGTTTTAAACTCATTTTAGTTCTTGGTTTTAGGGTATACCAGATTAGAAATGCTGGTTTTTATTATAATTATCATTTATCCCTCTGACAGTACTTTTTCCTATAGATATGCTCATAAATATGATAGATTTAGGATGTTACATTTTGAGATTAAATATCCCCCAAGATATGGTCTATATTTATTCCTCCCCCCCCCCACAACAAAGGAATCAGAAAAATATGGAGATTATGGAGATTGCTGGTGAAGAAGAGGGGGGCTCTCTCCAGGGGGAAAAGCACACACATGCAGTATTGAACCTCTTTGGCTCCCAATCAAAAAGACCAGAAGAGAACTGCCTTAGGTTTCTGGTTTTTTTCTAGTAGAGTTTGCTAGTGCCTTTCAGTTAAGCAGGATTTTGTCTAATAGAGTAGAACAATAAACACTCAGCAGACTCTGGTCTGCTGAGACCAGAAGATTGAGCTCTATAGCTCAATCTTCTGGTTTCAGCATGGTTCTTTGCTCTATATCCTGACAATGGGACTGTACTGTATGTATATTAAGTGAGTGCATACATATTAATATGTTGAGTGGGCCATTTTGCTTTCCCATTTGCCAGGGTGCATTTTTTCTGAATAAAGACAAGGAAGTATTCTAGGACAGTATTCTGGAGCTTGTGTGATAATTGCATATACGTAGCCACGGTGCTTGATTGAAAGCAAGATGGGGAACTCTTCCTCTTAAGAAGCTGAGGCTGCTCCTTTGCCTCCTCAGGGGATTGTTAAAACGGGTAGCTGCTCAGATGGTCCAACTTAGAGGTCAATAGGAGGCCCTACTTGCGGCTACCATTTCACTTCAGTGTTACTCATTTAACAGCTCTAGCAATTTTTGTACAGCTAAGTGATATTGATTCCTTTTTCCTCTTTTTGATGATTCCTATTGGCAATCAAACCCTTTGCCTATCATGAGGATCAATAAGCTTTTAGCATATCTGCAGAGAAATTTCAAGGAAGTATTAGACACGGAGAAGCACTGCTGGAAAGTAACACTGAGCAAGCAGGCCTTAATTAATTAAAAGCCCAGAGCTGCATCTACTGCTTATTTGTGAGTTCTAAATACATACTCTGAGTGGTTTTTATTTGTTTTATACTCCATGTTTCAGCCAAGCCACTTCCTAAAGTTAATTAACAATAAAATGTCCTTTATACCCCACATTTCAGCCATGCTGGTTCATGAAATGGCTTAACAATAAAATGGCTTAATATACTAGAGATGGTCAAGTGGGTATATGAATAGTGTTCCTAACTCTAGTTTCATGTGGAAATTTGATTTTCCTTCTTGCAGTCTACATTATGCCTGAAGTTGCCTGCTTAGCTGGCATAATCCTTCTGTGTTTTTATGTAAAGCTAATTGCTGCACTTTCACATAGTATTTTGATGGCTAGAGACCTTGCCTTATTTTGCTATGCAGGAATTGCACTGATTATTCCAAGACCATGTTAGGTCCTAGAGGAATTCTGAGAACCTGGTACAATGAGGTTCTTACCAGCTAGTTGCTGTAAGCTCCTGGTTTCTGTGGCATCCATGCCTGATGATGAAGTCTTTCCTCTAAGAGTCATGTCTAAACACAGTTAACCCCCAAAGCTTCTTCCTTCTCTAAACGAATATACAGATTTTAGGAGAAGTCTCGATCTGCCCCTCAGGAGATTGGAAAGGGGAACCTACCACCCAGGAGGGCCAAGATGGCATTGTGGTGTGGTGTAAAGATATAATGTACAGTGATACCTTTGGGAGCTGTGTGGGAAGTCTTAGCTAAAGGCTTTGCAGGTGGTTATGATGGTGACAATAACAAACCAGATCATTATCTCTAAAGCATGAAGGTCAGCAGTAAGGAAAATGAAACATGAACTTCATAAAACCTTTTCATAGGTTTTATAATGTTCTAGACAAAGGCATATTTTAACATAATTTAGCTGTGTGAGGACAGAGATCTAAATCTATATCTAAAATATATTTATTTTATATTTTAACTGTTTTAATTGTAATTGTTTTAATTGTTTTATAGTTTCATTGTTGTAAGCCACCCAGAGTCACTCGCTGAGATGGGTGGCTATAGAAATAAATAAATAAATAAATAAATAAATAAATAAATAAAGAAAGAAAGAAAGAAAGAAAGAAAGAAAGAAAGAAAGAACATAGTGTGTATCAGAAATATACACCAAGACTTTTTCTTGGGAGACAAGAGACAAATAAAAAAAATAAAATGTCTCCTAACATTAGTTTGTACAGTTGTCCAAGAATGACAAGCTGCTATTTTCCTTCAGAAAGCACAATTCTATGAAGATTTCAGAACTAGAACCACTAGCAGGAGTGGGAATACTGAGCTTGTTTACTACACAGTCACATCAGCCCTCCTCAGGGATGGAAAATCTCAGCTCATAGAAGGGAGGCAGGAAAATGTATTCTGTCTCCTCTCTCTCCTCCCTGGCTTGTTGGGAAAGGCCACTGTCATATGATCATCTGAATGAGGTTACCATACTTTGAACAATGGAGGATGCTAGGCTACTTGGACTGCTCCTCTATGAAACACTGTAAATATAGTCCACTGGATGGAAACCCCACTTCCCTACAGAGCAGGGGCATAGCATGTATTCCCATCTTCTCTCTCCTCCTGCTGGGAACAAGCCACTTTAAAGAGCATATAAAGAGCCCAAACAAATCAGAAAAAAGGCCTAGGTACTTCCACAACATCATATTTTCCACAATGGCCAATCCAACACCAGTGAAATGTCCATAAGCAGAACATGAGGGCAATTGATCTCTCCTACTCTTCCTTCCCCAGCATCTGGTATTCAGGGACTACTGCTTCTGATTCTAGAAATAGCCTGCAGGCATCACAAGAAGAAGACATTTAGTGTCCTGGATATATTTTCTAGAAGAAATACAATTGTTCCACAGTCTAAGTATTGGCTGATCCACACATCCTGCTTGCCCCAGCATGAGGAAAGGCCACCTAACACTTCAAGAGGTCAGTAACAGACAACCTCAACCTCAACCTGCCCCTTGTTTTCTTGTTCCACATCAAAAATATGTTTTCACCCATCCCTGATGCAAGCAGGACAGTCCACCTAATGTCTTCCATTCCATCTTTCGCAAACACCTCAGTTCCAATTTGCTGACTTATGCTCTGGTGGGTACACCTCCCCCATTCTCTGCTCTCTGCTTTCAATAGCCAGTTTATCCTGGGCTACTGGCCTATCTGCCCTTAAAGCTGGATCTTATTTGTTTGTTTGTTTGTTTGTTTTTAGGAGGTCCAGAAGAGGTTGGGTGAAAATTTGCCTTTCTTTTGTTGTTATTAATTTTTTTCTGGATAAAACTAACATGATCCCTCTTCCAGTCTGAGTGACAGGGAGAACGGTAACACTACTGTCTTTTCCCCCCCACCAGTCCTCCAAAGACATGGCCACAGATCAGAAAGCAATTGGCACTTGCTTTACTGGAAGGGGAAAAGGAGCAGGAGAATCTACCAGTCAAGGACTGTGTTAATTGCCATTCAGACAGAACATCTCACCATTATTGTGGCCACAGTGAAGAAAGGGTTTGAAGAAAAGGTTTTCTTCATGGATTTCTTGTCCAGACTGTTTAAACACAGAAGACAAAAAGAGTGGAAGGCTTCAGAGTAGGAAACCCCATGTCTTTTTTTTTTTTAGAAACTCCTACCTGATAGCTGCTTTACAGTAGCCCAGGCTCCAGTAGCAGTATGTGGTGGATGGCAAACCTTTTACTCTTTTCATCACCCACTAGCAATCAGTTTGGGGAAGACTATATTAAAATAAATCATCATCACCACCATCACCATCACCATCACATCATCACCATCACCATCACCATCGCCATCGCCATCGCCATCGCCATCGCCATCACATCATCGCCATCGCCATCGCCATCGCCATCGCCATCGCCATCGCCATCGCCATCACATCATCACCATCACCATCGCCATCGCCATCGCCATCGCCATCGCCATCGCCATCACATCATCACCATCACCATCACCATCACCACTACCAGCAGCAGCAGCAGCAGCAGCACAGGAGATAGGAAAATAATAAAAAATATAATGTATAAAACAGTATTTCCAACACATCTCCATAAAATGTAGGATCTTAAATACTGTATGTGGGAGAAGATATGTATATTTAAATACTGTATGTGTAAGGTCCGGATAAATATACTTAAGAATTAACAGTAGGGCTACCATATCTGGGTTGCAAAAATCTGGAACAGCCAATAGAGGCAGCAAAGTTCTCTCTTATTGGGTGGGGGTTGTATTCCTTTGAATTTTGCAGTCCTATTATAGTATCTTTACATCAGCAGTCTGAATGGGCCTAGAAACCAACAGTGTACTTTGTCAACTGCCAGTCATATTGAGTAGTCCTATCAATTTTAGGCAATTTTTAGCTTTCTGTCTGTTATTAAGCCTGGTCATCCATAGAACGCATTGCAGTAATACAATAATTACAGTAATGTATTATCAAGAAGAGAGATGTAAAGAAGTTGTCCTGAAAAATGAAGAGATAAAGCTAGCAAGAGAAAAATCCTGTTAATATGTGTGGGAATTTTTGTTGTTGTTCTCTTCCTTTGGCTGAATAATTATTGTAGAATTCTAATTAAAAAAAAAACAGAACAAAAAACAATCCCTTGTATTCACTTCCAACACTTCCTATTTTGTTTAGTATTATTCTTCAGTAGACAGTATTACATGGCTATTAAAGATACTCTATCTTTATTTGCAGCTCTTCCATGACCTATTAATCTCCCTCCTTCTTTCTTCCTGCCCTCCTCAATCTCCTGTTGCAGATTGTTCTGAGGCTCAGCAAGCCTTTTGTAGATTCTTATGGCTTGTTGTCCTAGAAGATGAGATAGTATTTTATAGAAGCATAAAAGTGAAATATTATAACTGTGGATGATAAGTATTTGAGAGTGTGATTTTCACTGCAACCAGGAAGCGCTGTATTTAGCTGGGCTTCATAAGGGGGGATAGCTTAACAACTGCCCCTCTCAATGCATGCTTGGTTTTCTATCATCCAAGAGCTTAAATCTTCTTTTAATGTCTGATCCTTGGGGATTCAACAGGTGAGCAAAACAAAGAAAAACAGCAATGAACTGTCTTAATTGTAGGTGGGGTCTGATCTACTTTGAGTACCTTTCTAATTCCTTTAATCAGAACCTTGTTCCACTCCATTTCTGAACCAGTTTGTCATTTTCTTCAGTAAAAAATTGGACATGAACATTTGTACAATCTTTGTACATTCCTAATATATACCTCTTTGTTGGAATGTGTTTTTTTTCTTGTCATTTTGTGCAGATGTGTTAATGCATACATTAAGAAAAATAAGTAAAAGAACTGTATTTCAAAAGCCAATTCGAAGCATGGAAACTGAAGGGTAATTTCATTCAAATCCATGTCTTAGCTCAGGTTGCAGACCGGGTATGTTCATGTTAAATGTACTAACCAGATAAATTTCTTTCTGATCCATAATGAGCTCTCCATCAGAAGCTATTCCACTTAATCAATATATGAATCTGAATTGGCTTGTCCTGCCCTTTCTTTTTCTTTTTGTATGATGTACTATAACTTGATAAGTGTTGTTCCAGGGATCATTCTCCTTCTGATAGTAGTTCTCTTGGATCCACAGTTCTCATCATTTATTACCACTGGCACTCCTATCAAGGGATAATGAGAATAATTATCCAATATCCTTTGAGGGAGCCAAAGCTAAGAAAGGCTAATTCTGAATAAGTTGATACAAGGGTGGAGAGGGGGAAACCATCTCATATAAATCTGATCTTACTGTTTCATTAAAATTTACCTCCATGCATTCTGATATTTAGCATCAAAAATATAAGCAATCCTTTGCTCTAGTTAGTGAGTGAGTTTGTCCCCTAAAGTTTAGTTGCATTGCCCATTTTCATTAGATTCCTTTGCAGTATTAAATTCTTTCCTTTCCCCATCTTTACATATTTGTAATAAATTCCCCATCTTGCTTCAGATTATAAACATGTAAATATGTGTAGATGCATGTGGGGAGAGGTGTTTCTAAAACTGTCCATGGCTATAAGAATTTAGGCTATGTCTAGGGAATAATGGTGGAAACTTTGACATTCACTGAAGCCAGGAAATGCCATGTAACTTTGACTAACATGAATCTTAAATAAATTATTTGTAGGCTGTATTAATAAAGTAAGGATAGGTGGGAAAAACAGTAGGGGACATTTCTCTTATTGATTTAATCAGTTGAGGGATAATCTTAACAAAAGAAAATGGGTCTTTTTTTCCTCTTATGACATAGTGCATATTATATTTCCATCCACCTATTTCAGAAGTTATTTTGATCCATCAGATGTGGCAAATTATCTGGAGGAACTATTGGAATGATATAGGAAATGTTAACTAACTATACTGAGAAATATGAGTTGTCTCTCTCCTTCTCTTTCCCCACTTTCACATTTAGAGAACAAATTTATTATACTGTATCTAGGTCAAGCTAACACAGCCTCAAAATCCAGTGCTTTTCCTCCCCCACGCCAAACATCTTTAACTCTTGCATATCCAGCTTATATCCCGGATGATGACAAATATTTATTCTAACATACACTCTAGAATAATTACCTTGTTCAGGATATTATCTGGGTAGATTACACAAAGCCATCCAGATGTTTTAATCTATAGCATTAACCCCAACAAAAATGGATAGTTATGGAATTGCAGTCTGAAATCTGAAGGACACCAGGTAGCCCATCCCAACTCTAATGGAAGACTAGATTGGAGACTGTTGGGCAGGAAAGGCCGTGATAGTGCAAATATACAACAAGAGCAAAGAGGTCATCACAGGGAAACAAAAAAGCAGTTTGAACTAGTGACTATCAAGCAGGAATTCGTTATGTAGTGAAATCTGTAAGTTACTACCACTTTGACTAGGAAAAAGGGGCTGACCCGTTGCAGCAAGTGACATCCAAGTGGTCCCATGGAACCCTGTTGAACATTCACTTGACTGGAAGTCCTGCCTTAAACAAAAATTGTTGATGCCAACACATTTACTCCTCACTGAAACATATGACAAACTTTCCTTCTTCTGGATTAATAGCTGAACAAAGTTTTCAATCTTCTTTTTTTTTTAACAGACCATACTGTATATGAAACTCTCTCTTAGCCTTAGGTGCATTTCAGCTAATCAGTTTAAATCCAGAGAATCAATAGTCCAAATAAGTTGCATACCGAGGTAGTATGTAGTACTAATAATCAGGAACTGATTATGTCGAAAAAATAAAAATTAAAAAAGGACAAAATACAAAAAGGCAGGCCATGTGTTCCTTTGATTAATTTAATAAAATATTGTGTGTCTTTCTCTCTCATTGACCAGGTCATGTCTTGTACACCCTCGCTGCCCCTATCTGGAAAACCCAGGCAGAAAGCAAGGGGGGCTTCAAGGGGGGCTGCAAGATCTGTGTGCCTCAAGAAGCTGTGTGTGGGTGAGTGAGTGACCATAAGCCAAACCTGGAAGCCTGTGTAACACACACATCACCAAAATCCCCCTCCACACACCTCCAAATAATGCAGCCTTAGCCAAAGTAGTAGAGAAAATTGGGTGGAGGGAGAAGGAGTGTTCATGCTATGAGCACCTCTTCTCAGAAGAAAGAACCTAATATTATTCCATCATTCCATAAGATTATATTTTGTTGTGTACAATATTGAATTACAATACTATACCTGTTGCTCTGAAGGGAGCACCTTTGTGTTTGGTGGGATTTACTGTAATCTAAGTGTGCGAAGGACCTATACAAGATCAATAAAATGTTGAAATAGAAAAGTTACCCATAAACAAATAAAAGAGGGTTAACCCAATTTGTAATTGGTTAAATGAGGCATGAGACTTTAAAGCTTCTGAGATGCCAGACAAAATACTCTTGTTCTGGTGATGAAATGACCATAAAGTAGATATTAGGTGATTCTTTCTGGAGAAAGCAGGCTGTTCCTATGCTATATAGTCGACATATCATTCACTGTGAACATCCAGACAGCCTCTGAAGATAGTCTCACAAATTACAGAGGAAGCATGAAGCAAACTTTCTGGGTTACAATCACTAAGAGCCCAGTTTAAGTTTTAAGTTTACCATGGAAACTTATCCATGGAAGCTCCTGGAGTGGCTTTGGGCCACTGACTACCTCTCAACCTAAACTATCCCACACAATTGTTGTTCTGGGGAAACATTGGATGAGGGGTTGTTATATAAATCACCTTGACTTTTGAAGAAAGGTCAGATATAAATTTAATATCTATCTATCTATATCTATCCGTATCCGTATCCGTATCCATATCCATATCCATATCCATAACCATATCATCTATATCTATATATAAAAAATTCTACCCCATTATAAGCATTCCTTATAATGAACACATTTGTATATGCGGAGCGCCTGAAATAGAGGATTTAGCACATATATTATTCAATTGTAATTTGTACAAGAAGGAGAGAGATCTGCAATTTGGCCCATACATTAAACGGATGACCCACTGGGAATCACATATTAGAATAATGTATTTTATGTGTGGCTATGGCCCAAAAATAACATATAATACCGCTCTGTAATACCGCTCTGTATTTAAGCAAATCAATACACTTGAGATCTCCATATGTGGGGTTGATCGGGGTAAACTGTAGGGGTGACACAGAAATACGGTGTGTATTTTCATTTCTTTGTATACTTATCTACTGTATTTTTATTTACTTTTCATTTAACTTGTCTTTTTTATATTAATTTTATGTAGAGTTTTATTAACATTCAGTGTTTAATCTGGTATTCTGATATGTCCTAAGGGCTAATCAATAAACTTTGATTGTTTGATATATCTATATATTAAAAATTCCACCCCTGAACTTTAAAGGCCAAAACTAGCATATACTGTTAAAAGTATTGCACTATTTTAGTTTTTTAGAAATCAGTCAAATATTAAAATAGAGGAACAGAAGTTCTCACTGAAATGATGCACATTTTTGTCACAATCTTACTGCTGTTGAGGGAAGTGATATTAAATGGTTAGTACAAAGATCTGAAAGAAGGATCTAAACCAGATGTGGGAGGAAGAATCCACAGTTTCGTTTTAGTTTTTCTTTCATGCAGAACAAAGTTGTCCTTTCTGTGGTTGCTGTCTTAATTCATCTAGCATTTGTCTTTAATTTAATTATAGTGATAGAAGCACACTTGATAAACAGGTGGCTTTACACATCCACAAATAACACACTATCATCCTGATATACTGAATGTAAGCACACCAGTCTAAATGAACCAATTCATTTGCAGTTCATGAGGTAATATGTATATCTGAACCCAGTCATCATTTGGATTCCTCTTTTTGACACCTTTTACATAGTTCTTGGCTTAAATACTGCATGTAAAAAAAATGCATGCAGAAAAAAATGCATTCTTGTACATTTTCTAAGGAAGTACAAAGTGATGCAAAACTGGGAGGGAAGATAACTTTTGACTGAATCTACATAAAACTGATGTGGACCAGAAACGGGATGAATCAAGAATCTCAAATGGTGTGTCTCCTCTGAATTTCTAATGCTTACTGACTCCTCTCTGGAGGAGCTATATTTTTATTTATTTTTAAGGCTGCTCTCTTAATATCATTAAAGCTAGGTGACCACATATGCAGCAGCTGTTCTCTGGAAGGATGTCCTATTTAAAAGTCTATCTCACATTCTTATTACCTATGACAGAGGAAACAAAAATATATTGCTCCTTGGGTTTCTTAGGTAGCAGAGGGGAAGCACTATCCACTAAGGAAAACACCGGGAGAAAATAGCAACTCGCAGACCATGCATTAATGAGGCCTTTTATGTGCTCTAGTGAAGCAAAATGTCTTACTCATTGTCCTTTTCACAATACCCACTGGTCCTGTGTAATATAAGAATCGTTATTTGGGGTCATAAAGGCTGTCTAAGTTAGCTTCATATCCTGAATGCTGAGACATGAATATAGAGTAGCATTATTAATAAGAATATTTGGTAATAAATGCCTTTCTCTCCAACAAGAATAAGGCTGGAGATGGGGGCAAATTTGATGTGGTCTAATTGTCTAGATGCTTCCTCAGGGATAGGCTCATTATTTGTATAGTGGGTGATAATTTAGACAATTCTTTACATATTGGAAATTTAAATTTCAATTGGATTCATGTAGCTCTCCTCATTCAGTCAGGTTAAGGCTGAATACAGTTAATTTGCCTGCCCTGGATGGTTAGATATTTGATTTTCATTTCATTCTTCAGGGGACTGAATTTTGATGAGATGCCTGTCATGCCTGGTTTTTAAGCTTTTTATTTGTTTGTTTTATTATTCTGCTTTTCACCACTTTTGATGGCTTCTTCAGCCAAAAAACACCTTGAAAATGTTAATTTTGTTTAATACTTAACGTTTAATTCAGGTAAATTAAAATGTACAGCAGAGGATGGTTCGTGGTAGCAGATTCTTGTCCCAGAGACACAGACCTTTGATAGAAATTCTTCTGAGCCTTATCTTGAAAAATCAGGCTTCTAAATCATATGGAAAAACCAGGGCATACACAATGAGAGTTCATATGTACATGGCTTCCCTTTAATTGAGGAAGAGAGGAAGAGAGAGAATGTGAATGAATATAATATGTGCAAATATAAATGTGAAATCAATGTAGCCTCTCTTCTGAAATGTCACAGATGTCCTTTACTTAAATGTGTAGTTTTCCATGCTGATGACGATGATGATGGCAATATAGCAATAATTATAATTCCATAATGTAATCGTTAAACATATAATAATGAGAAGAACTAAAGCAAAGCTTTTTGTTTACTTCAGCTGCTGAACAACTTCCAATTACCCAAACCACTTCTCCATGATTTGCTCACCTCTTTTATTGGCATCGATTTTCTATTCTGTCATGTTGTAAACATATTCTCAGTGCCAATTTGAGGCAATACACAGCCTTATTAATTTGCCTCAGACAGTCCTCTATATTCAGTGGGGCTTCTGCAGATTCAATAACACCCATGTTAAGTGATGTTAAGAACAGGCGGATTTCACATTCCTAATTCTCCTAAAAACAATCATCGGGTTGGGGTGATGTTTCAAAGAGAATTTAACAAACAAAACAGAGTTAACCTTTCCTCTCCTATCACTGCTTTCTCACTTCCTTTTCCCTTATTTATCCCCATCCCAGACAGGGTCTAAGACAAGAAAAATCTCTCCTGAAATGGAAAGGAGGCTACTAGGAGGAGACACTGGCTGGGGATAAGAACAGATAATTCCTTGCAACTCCTTACCATACAAGTAGTGCCAGCATTTCATCTACTAGTTCTCACTTAATTTGAGAAAGAAAATTAGCTTAAAAATACTTTTGAAGAGGAAGATGAGCACAGCATGACATTCCTGTACTTCTTTAGTTACAAAGGGGCCAAGGGGTATGTGTATGAATGTCCTCATTTTCATTGTACAATTAGCTCTCAAGCGGTCTGCAGCTTCTCTTCCTTCTCAAAATTCTAACTGAGGGAAGAGATCAGGAGGGAACAATATTACCGTCACAGTTAAGGGGGAATCCATCTCTTGAAAAATTTGGTTACTCCTTCCTCTGAGAAAATCATCCACTCAATTTTCTGCTCAGAGATCTGGTGGAGAATTTTGAAAGACCTTTTGTGCCTTATAAATAAAGACCTTTATTTATAACTTCCATTGACAGACATGGGGTTTATCTGCCATTACAAAAGTGATCTCTCACTTTTCCACTCTGAATATGGGAATCTAGAATCAATTAGAAAATGGTTACTTCATGCAGCAGCACAAATCTTAAAGCAAGTGTTCAGCTTTTATGAAGGTCCGAGTGAACCACCCATTTGAAAAGGCTTTGCAGAGCAATGTGGTCCCCTCTTTTCTTAGACTGAAGTGAAGTGACCATGTTGTTCCATGCTGGTCTCCTTTGGAGACCCTCTCACTCTTCTTTGGTAAGTGCTGCAGAAGAAGGCTGGTAGTGGCCTTCTCCCATAGTGTACATAGTGGAAATAAGAATGTTTGCAAGGATAGAAAGGCATGAAGAGGTATAATAAATGGTGTTGGTATAAACTGGATTTATCTATACTTCCTTTTCTTACCTCATGCCTTTAATTTCTTTGGCTGTAAAGAACTTAATGCTGACCATGGGGAAGGTATAAAACAGCCATTAAGGAGGAACTTGGAGAAGCAGTTACACAATCCAGAGATTGAGGCAAGCATGAGAGTGAACCTTAAAATAACTGGACCTTGATTTTGTTAAGTATAAGATGGGACAGACAGAAATTGGACAGGGTTTCAACATTCTGTAATTATACCCTACATCAATAAAGTAACACTCTTAGAATCTCTAGGAAGTCTGTTTCTTGACCTGGCCTACCCCAAAGATCTGACATTGGCTAACTATTGCATATTCCCTTTCTGTGTTTTGCATTACACTGCTTACCTTGAACAGTTATAACATGATGGTTAGTGTATGTTTATATGCCATTTGCAAAGTAGCATATAAATCAGAAGGTGGGATGACCTCAAAGAAACTAAGTTTGTTTTGGAGATTTAGCCCAAAACAATTCTATCTATAAATGTGTGTATGGAAGCAGTTCCAGTTAGCCAATAAGTCTACTTTATTAAAGTCAGGTTTTGTTGATCTCAATTATATCCTTTAAAAAATGATTGAATTGTTCACATGTTCAGGGACCTCTCTTCATCCTGCTCACCCTTCATTGGTAGGCTTTCCTGACTCTGCTGTCTGCCCCCTTGATTCAGGTCTAAAATAGCATGGTTCATGTGGTCCTCAACCTCTCCTAATTCACCCCTTCTTATCATTGTCAATCCCTACATTGGTTGGGTCTTTCAAGGTGTTACCAGTTTAAATTGCTGGTGTTGACTTTCTGGGGTGTGTGTACAGGAACAGCCAGTCATCTGAATAACTTTTTAGGTAGCTGTATAGCTTAACTTGATCATGAAGTTAAGGTTGTATAGTTTTTCCCCTCATCATCTTGTCTACCTCACCTTTTATAGCATTTTCCCATTTAGCTGCTACCCTTGTCGAATTAACTCCCTCTTCAACTACATTTGGAATCTGATCTCCTGAGATTTATAAAGGCCCTTAAATTGCTTCTTTAATTGGGATCTTTATGAAGGGAGAAGACTTTTTTGTCATTATTCAATACAGATGGAAATATTGGTTGTGCTGTTATTAGGAAAGGTTGTAAATTGATTATATTTTTGTTTTGTTGCTGAAATTGGTTTATATTGGATCATATTTTATTGTTTTGCTTATACTGGATATAAATAATAATTAAAAAACCCTACTAATATTTTGGGGATGTAAATCTTTCCCCCTGTGCTGTCTTTTCCCTACAGTAAATTTAACAGGTAATCTAGAAGTGGAGGTGGACCTCAAAGAGGACAGCTTACGCCCAAAGCCTTAGTTACTAGAGACTTGTGCAGTCATCTCCTATTATTCCTGAATGCTCTCAGTGTCTCAGAGAACATACCTCGTAGTGGCCAAGATCTCAATGGAAGCTGAAGCTTCCCAAAGGAACTCATTTTCTC
The DNA here is from genome assembly GCF_035149785.1 of Candoia aspera. Taxonomy (NCBI): domain Eukaryota; kingdom Metazoa; phylum Chordata; class Lepidosauria; order Squamata; family Candoiidae; genus Candoia; species Candoia aspera. The sequence goes on from NC_086153.1 coordinate 180,906,239, forward strand.
TGCTCTCCCTGCTGTACTGGTGGAGAGAGACATAGCAGGAAAGTCCTAATACATAATTAAGGGAGACTTCCCTAACTCACTTTCTTTCAGAAGTATTGGGGTACAAAGCCCAGAATTTCCTGTCAACTTAGCCATTGTGCGATGAGACAAGTTTGGACACTTTTAGGTTCAATGCTGTGATTATTCCATTGAGGGTCTACCAGAGTCTGAAGTAGGGGTGTGAATTAATCTAAATCTGTTACTTTTTCACTTGGCATGTACATATTCTTAAGGCAGTCCTTAAGGCAGTGTGTGTATGTGTGTGTGTGCACATGCGTGCACTTTAAGAAATGCGAGAAAATCCTCATTTTTTTAAAAAAAAGGTACCTTCTTTAACATTTGCAATTATGCATAGTATTCCTTAATATACTAAAAATAGATCTTTATAAATGATTTTCCCCAACAGACCTATATCTGAATGCAAAACTTGAGCTGAGAATTGTGCAGCAAAATCTGGAGAAGTATGAAAACCAAAGGACAACTTTGTAAATTAGAACACTTTACTTCAGAATGTGGACCAAACATAGTTTCCTTACCCAATAGACTTATGAACTTGTTTAACTACTCTACAGGCATGGTCAGAATGTAATTGTGTATAACCATATTAGTGTCAATCAATATATAATACTACACTATCATCATAATGTGGGCTTTATTCCATGTACAGTAATTGAATGAATGGACATTTATAAAAGATGGAGTACCTAAGACCAACTCAAAGGAGGCCAGAAAAGATTGTTCTGGAAGATTAAGGTTATGCAGCATAGGGAGAATGGCACCTTTGAAGAAGACATGATTCTCATAGCAAAAGATTCCCCCACGTACTAGATGAGGCAATGGCAGCCTGGTGGTACACTACAAGGAGGTGTTATAAAAGTCCCAAGGTGGGTCTGGTTTTGTTGTATACTGGAACTTAATTCTTTGGAACCATCATATAGAAAAAAGTATCATGTACAATAGGTATTCTGTTAAAATTCTGGACTTCAAGCCTAGCCTGGCTAACTAGTCTGTGAGTCAATAGACATACACCATTGTGTGAATGCATGTATGAGTGGAATCTGTAATGCAACAAGTGAACTATGGAAGTTGTAAACCAATGTTTGTTTCTATATACCCCGAGTTTCTGGATTAGAAAAAGAAAAAGAACATGTAGCATCAGAAGTTTCATAAAGACCTCTATAAAACCCTCAGGGTGACAATAATAGGTTATGCATTTTACAAACTTATTATTATATATTATTTAATAACTTCCAAGACAGCCTGCATAAAATGTAGTGGTGATGGTTGTGGTGATAATGGAGGAGTTCTCGTGGGACTGAAGTATATGAAGAAAATTCTAGTTTAGTAGATGCAAAAATGGGATTTCAGATTAAAATGAATTTGCTGTCTAAACTAAGTGAGTAATATCTTTCCAACCAGCTCTATTGATTACATTATGCATTCCCATTTTTGTTTGAGGTAAAAAAAGGCTTCTATTAGTATAATATAAAGTGAGAAAGAGTTAGCTGAAGCACTCTAACACTAAAATGAAAATAAATATTTTAAAGATCAAGATTTCAAATCAAGTCTTCAAGTCATCATTGACACCTGGTGACTTCATATAGATTTTCGGCAGCCATATTACAGTAGTTTGCCATTGCTTGTCTTTTTGATCTTCCAGTCTAGCCTACAATTACAGTATTCAGTGAAGGTCTCTCATGTTAGTCCTCGCCAGGCCTGATCCTGCTTTTTTTCAAGCCCAGGCAAGGTTGGCCAGGTACAACCATCTGTTGAATCATAAAACTCTACAATGATTCTTTTGGATCTGGATTATATGTTGTTTCTGGAACCTAGTCAAAATCTACTCCTGTTCATCATATACTGTACTATTCTAACCTGTCTCAATATACAACCTCCCAATATTAACCTTTCAAACTTGTATTCCAACAGTTAGTATGTGAACATCAATATAATTATTAATTGGTAGGCTTAACTTCTGATTAACAAAATTTTTTTAAAGGAGGTTTAGATTACTGTAAACACTGCAAGAAAATTCTGGGCACATGAGTATGTGTGGCTCAACCATGACAGCATTCATGATGAACAGCAGGAAATTAGTGCTAATTCACAGTTTATTCTCCTGAACAGAAATTCCATGTATAGGAATTCTCCCAAATGCAGGAATAGACAGCCAATGCTGTAAACATCAAGGAAAGGAAAACAGCCAGGGCAGTTTCTTATTTCTCCCTGGGAAAAAAAGAATACATTGCTGGGATAGAGTTTCAAGGGAAAGGGGGGGGGGGGAATCAGTGATATGCAGTTCAGCTTGTGCATTAATGATACCTATCAATGCTATAGTAGAAGAGTAGGGCTAACATACCCTGGAAAAGATGCTGATGCTAGGGAGAGTGGAGGGCAAAAGGAAGAGGGGCCGACCAAGGGCAAGGTGGATGGATGATATTCTAGAGGTGACGGACTCATCCCTGGGGGAGCTGGGGGTGTTGACGACCGACAGGAAGCTCTGGCGTGGGCTGGTCCATGAAGTCACGAAGAGTCGGAAGCGACTAAACGAATAAACAACAACAACATCAATGCTATAGTAGAAAGAGTAGGGCTAACATATCTGGGTTGCATACATCAAGACAACTTGCAAATGACAGCAAAGAGTTAGGCTCCATGTATCTTTTTGCTACCACCTAATGGTCATCTGGATTTTTGCAGCCCAGGTACAATAGCGCTACCAAAAGAACTATGAACTTTTATATAGGATTTATGACATGCAACAATGTCAGCTGGAAAGCGTATGCCGGTGGCATGGAATGATTCAGAAATGCACTAAGAAAATTCAGTAGCAGATCTTGCAAGCAAGTATTCCCAAGTGAGGGCAGTTTGTAGGAAGACAGAAATCCTGGCCAAATGAACAGTTCCCTTACCCATCACCATTTTGAAGCAGATTAGAGCATAAGATCCTGGCCTGACAGCAGTGGCAGTTAAACTCTATTTTTCTGGGGTTAAGAAATAACATTTGGAAGACACATGCTTTGCAAAACTTATCAAGAACTCTACCTGTAGGTTTGAAGTCCAGGAATACATAGGAAAATATTTTTTCTTGCTTCCAGTAGAATGGATATTGGGAGTGCTGTTCTATGATGAAGGGCAGAAAAGCAAGCAGTTCTGAACAGATGCAAGAAGTGTGGATCTGGTTATTGGTAGTGCTTTGCAAATCAGAAGAAATGTATTTTTTAATCTGTTTTTGACAGCATATTACTAAAAGAGAGGCCAGTGGCTCTACTTTCAAGTGATGCATTTGTCAAGATGTATCTTGGTGAACTCTGCCTGTGGTGTCTCCAGCCACATATGCTCAAAATCCGTTTCTAAAATCAAGTTATTTTTCTAAAGCTTATTCTAAATAGAAATCCAGAGTCTAGAGTACAACTGGCAATTGAAGTAGGATGTGTCACATGCTAATTTCTGTTCCATTGCAACATTTGAAGTCACATCATGGAGGAGGCGCAAATGCAAACTAGTCTAGTTTAATGTCCTGAAATCAGCTTCCTGGCCTCCTAAAATTAGTCAGTAAGTGGACACAAGGCATTCTGAAATTAGTAGTCCAGGGGATAGAAAACAATTCCCTTCACTTTCATAAAGAAAGAGAATACTTATATATTAAATTCCAATCTAAGTCTCCATAACTGAAAAATTATGCAAGCATGATCTGTGTAGCTATGTTATTTTTCCAAAAGTGAAACCAAGCAAAATAAAGATGGAAGAGCTCTAGCTTAGTGATAGAGTACATTTGCCTGCATGTGAAAGTCTCTGGCTTCAATCCCTGGTGTTCTGAAATAAGGCTAGTATTTCATCAGACATCATGATGAAGGTAGACCTCTGACACCCCTTTGGTCCAAGCATGCATTACTTATTATGTATTACTTAATTTTAACCCCCCAAATGCAATCCACCTTAAGTCAAACTGTGACACAGGAGTGGATTTCCACTCACCAAGTAATGGATAGGATCATAGACTATACAATATACTAGGTTGGACAGATCAATGGATGGAGGAAGCATGAGGCAGCTTTTTATGAGACCACGGCTTCAGTTAACACTAAGACTGTTTACTTAGATTGGGTGTGAACATTTCAATCTCAACATAAAGCAAGGTGGACAAGGTAGCAAGAAAGCCAGAAGGAAATTTTTCAACTATAGCAAATGTCTCTCTCATTAGACAAACTAAATAGATGTATCCAAACCAAGAGATACACTTCAGAACAGTTAGCACAGCCCCCAGAATTCAAAGTGGGGGAGCAGGCACACAGTCCCCTTCTTTGAACAATGATCTGTAATGCTTTGTAAAAGAAATAATTAAAAATGCACCCCCAAACCTTTTGATAGGGAGGAAAGCTGTGCCATTCTCATTCTCTGTGAAATGCCAAGTCAGTCAGCCCTTGAAACGTTTATGCTGGAATACAAACTAATCACTCAGAAATTCTATCCTCACAAAAATTGTACATCCACTTACAAAAATAAATACTACATGCATTTAGGGATGCTTGAGGGTGTCAATCTCTATAACTTTTGTTACAAAGCGATCTGTTTTATAACTCTCAGAGTAATGTAAGGATCACTTATGGAATGTTTTAACACAGTTTTCAAGATAGGTTTAAAAATGGATAGTTAGAATTTTGTGCAGAGTAAAAGAAAAGGGTAACTTAATACAGAAATAGGAGAGAATAAATTTATATGGAGACAGATGTAGATGCATAGTTCAGAAATAGACTGGCTACAGGAAATCCTATAAAATGAAGGTGTTCTTTCAATGGTACAAAAAGATGAGGGCTTGCTTTGTTTCTAATTATCCTTTTGATAATTTTCATCTGTTGTGTGGTTAATGTTTTTTTTATAAGTTGGGATTGTTGTTTGTGACCTGAGGCATTATGGTTGGTTTGTTAAATGGTTGTTTTTAATCCTTGTACACTGGCCAGAGTCAATTTTGTGAGATGGGTGGCCACAATAAATGAACTAAATAGACAAACCATGCAGAGATCAAAAGCAACAAAACAAATGATGTTTAGTTTATTATCTGAATATGGGAATATTCATTCAGTGTTCATTAATATCTAAAGGAACCTTATCCTGCCTTCATCATTTACATATTGAGTAAAGTAATGATCTATTTCTCAAATGGAAGTTGTAGCACTTTTTGATATTTATGCATAAATTACATGCACATAAATATGTAAAGGAATCCTCTTATCTTTATAGAACAGAAATTAACAAATTTATATAAATGAGTCTTTTTATTGATTGGTGCATTATGGTTTGGGACCCTCTAGTTTCCTAGAAGAGTAAAACTTTGAGTAAAAATCACTTTATTCTTGTTCTGGGTTTCTCTTTACTTTCCTTCGGAGAAAAAATGCTGATTTCTTTTTATGATTATTAATGCTTCTATTCTCTTGTCTAAAATACAAAGTTACTATAAAACATGTTTTGGAACAATATTCTATAAGTTTGAAGCTTCTCTGCCCTCATCCTTGCCCCACCATCACCCTGCCAAACTTTCCATCAGGTAAGGGAGTAAGCAAAGCAAAAGGAGGGGAAGAACAACTGATGTTTCTAAATCAGCTCTGAGTTGAAGTCTTCTGTTAGAATATGGAAGAAAACTAAATGTAATCTTATGTCATGTCTTCATTACATCCTACCAAGACTTGGAAATGGTGACTATCTAGAAGATAAAATTAAATCAGAAAAGCCCTGTAAGTTAATTAAGAACTATGAATCTAGAAAAGGATATTATAAATATGTTTATTAGGATGGCTTTTTAAGGGATTAAATGGATGCTTTTGTTTTTTTGGATAATACTTTCAAGGACATTAACAAAGTGTGTGTGTGTGTCTGTGTGTGTATACAGTATATCATAGTAATGAGATATAGATATAGGCAGGTTATTTTTTATTAGTTTAGTTGGAAGAGAGGAATAAAATTATGGTGAAAAATGATAATATTTAACTGTTTACTTATTAGGTGAAAAGCTATGTTTGAAGCGGTTTTTATATTTGTTAAACGAGAGGGAAAATTGTTTTAGAGGGGAATGTTGCATTGAGAATTGAAATGCTTTACAGAAATAATGTTTATCATAGTCTAAATTGGAGTAAGAGATGGATATTGATTTTTGTATATCTTTGTTGTAGAAGGTCAGAAGTCACTCTGTAGTAGTCTTCTTTGTAATTTCACACCTTTTTAGTTTCCTTTTCTTTCTTTGTAGGTTTTTTTGTTTCATGCTTTTTATATTTTACTTATATGTTAAAAAAATTAATGAAGTTGTAATAAAAAAAGAATGATGAATCTAGGTGTAATGGTATGTGGGAAAGACCTTGGGAGATGGGGCAGAGATGCTGCCTAGGGAACAGTCAGATAAGACACAGCATAGCCTGCAGCTGCATAGTGGGTGGGGCAAGAGGCATAGAAGGGATCCTCCCCAGTTTCTCAGGCCGTAAAGGAGATGGCGGGAGAATTGTACTTTCAGACTTGCAAGATTCTGTTAATGTACGTAGCTCTACCATCAAGTAGAATTAGCTTATCTGGTCATGTTTCTGGTCTGGTCTACCTGGTAAGGCTGATGTTAGGAAACTACTGAAGAAGAGTCAAGAATTACTGTTGTTGGGCTTCATAAGAAAATGAAAGACAATAAGCCATTCAAGGAAAAAGCAAACTCAGCGCTGATATTTTAAGATTGGTAATGTATTTGGAAAGTTATGTGCTAATATGTCTGTTTGTACAGTTTGAGTATTAAATCTTTTTAATGCTTTAGATGATCAGGTAAATACAAAAATGAGGTTCATTACCAAGTCCCTGATGAATTCAGATAGTGAAAAATGCTGAGGAGATATATCTACCAAAGGACAAAATGTAATAGGAATGTTATTTGTAGTACAGGATGAGCAAAGCAAAGAAACCAGTTCCTTCTAACTAAAAAGCCACTATAATTGATTAATTGACTAAATATTACTAATTATAAGATTAATCTATAACTTCATTGAGACTCTTATTTCAAGGAGCACAAAACAGAGCATACAATTACAAAAAGAACATTGAATGTTGAAAAACAGAGCTTACAAAAATTTAACTCAATGTATCTTCCTAGCGAATTAAGAAACTGCATAAATAAATGCTTCCCTTTCTATGTCCAGAGCAAACCATTTCATCAAAGCACCTCAACTTTGCTGAGTGCCTGGGCAGGACATAGACAGACAATTACATCTCTCTATAACTTTAAATTGCTCCTCAATCATATTTCTCCAGCATATATTGGTAAACGCAAAATTACAATTACCTTAAGTACCTCTTTTTAAATTAAATTTTAATAGCTTTTGTTAGCTCACTCAGAAGATCATTTTTCTCTCATGTATGACACGAAAAGTGCTTTCTGTTTTTCCCCAATGTGCAACGTAAATGGCTGGTGATGGAAAAGTCAGCTTTCTTTCACTGTCAGCACTGTTAAGTGGGCCTTTGCCTGAGTAGAAATGCTTGAAGAATCTAATCTTGAAGAATTCCCACATGAAACAACCGACTGTACCTATTGCATTAATGAGCAGGTATTCACAGGATTTTTTTTTTCCTCCTGAAGGTTATGTTGCAGAAAATATATGATTCAAGACAAGGTTAATCTTTTAAAATATGCAAATTACTACAGAAACAAAAACGAGCAGAATTAGAGATAAACTAGGGCTGAACTGAAGTCCCTTCTATCTCCATTGAACTTTTCTTCTCTATGAAGGGGAATCAATGACAAATTCATAGATCACAGAGAAGATCCTTTTTTAAGGAGCTCTAATGTTTACAGTTCTAATTACTAGGTGACCTGAAGATGTCCTAATCATTTTCCCCTAGAGTTTAAAGTGCCATCAGAGCTTAGCAGAGCATTCCGCAGTAGAATGCTCATACTTCATGACATCTGTTATTGTGATGTCAAAAGGGGTGTGGGCCAATGGATCAAATTATACATGGAACATTATTTTGAAGCTATGTCTTTATGGCTTCTCATAGCTAATCTTAGGATACCCGAGGCAGATATTTCAAATTGTTGAAAGGAATGAAATCAACTGGGAGATTTCAAGCATTTCTGAAAAAATCACTTTCCAGGGCAAATTAATGGGAATAGAAGGGCTTAACTTCCAGTATTATTCACTTCTACCTTTCTCTACAATCAGGACCACCCTAAGACAAGTTAAGAGCTATTCAGTACCCCCTCATGTTCCTTGTGCTAAACTAACCATATTAGCAGTTGAAGGTCAATGTCCCATGTTGAGCTGAATTGGCCATGTCCAGTTGTCCACCAACTGTTGGTAATGGGATAACTTCATCTCTACATCTGGAGGCAGCAGGGTTAGCTTAGAAAGCCCAATGGCACACATCTCCTTGATTTAACATCTTGCTGCTTCTTCCTAGCATTCTCCACTTGAGATTCTTACCTCAGTCTGCCTGACAGTATGGCCACCCCAGTTTGAATGTGGAGTCAACTACTGAATGATGAGTAATACAACTAACAAGCTAATGATAAATATATTAACTGTAATATGTTATGATCCATTGAAAAAATTAGAGTTCAAAGAATATATTCAGAAGAAGAGTATGCAGGTATCTCAATAGATAGATTCAGATGATTCCATGAAGATAAGGGATGAAGTAATAATAATATCCCCCAGCGAGGCACTACCTTGACATGGTTGTGCAGCTTGCGTGCTCTGGGGAAGATGAATGCTGTGCCAGAGTTTCAGCCATACTGGGCAGGTCTCATCAGAGGAGCCAGATGAAGAGTATCTCTCCCATAAACAATACAGTGAGATGTAACTCACAGAAATCAGATCAGATCAGTTGTCACCTGGGTCAAAAAGAACTGCACTAGGTGTTGGAACTTCAGAACATTTGGTGACAAGTGGACTGCAGGACTCAGGACGGTTGGTCGAGCAACCAGGGCCAGCAGCTGCAGGACTACTAGAGGAAGAAAAGTTGCTAACCTGTCACAAATATACAAAGACTGAAAACAAAGAAATAATGGTTTGCTATTACAGATCAAGTCCAGTGAGAAGATGATATCTGAAAAGAATGCACCAGTTCTGGAAAGAACAACATCCAGAATCAGAAATAACAGAACAGAGGCTAGCAGATCAACGATGATTTATAATATGAAATAAAGTATTCACAGAAGTAGAATTGGAAGAACTTCAAACATCAGCTCAGGGCAAAGAAACTGAAGCCTTGCCAGAAGTAGCTCAGACAGTAGAGACAAACCAGGGGAGTAGAGGAAGCCAGCATCACTAGTGAACCATTCTCATTCCCAAACCAGGCACCCTCTCCTCTACCTTCTCCTCAGAAAGAACAAAGTCCTCTAACCGAAAAACAAGAGGAACTGAAATGAAGAATAATTGGGCATCTAGAACAGCACAAAAATAAGACTGAGGTTGCCTGAGTTGAAGCTTGTTACAAAAAAAAAAAAAAAAGCACAAATATTAAAAGATGCCAATACTGTAATATGAAATATAAGTACCAGCTCACTGCAAGAAATAAACTAACTGATGTACAGCACAGCTGCAGTTATAATTGGAGATCTTGGATGCAAAATCAACAAACAAGAAGAAAAGCCAAACAGTGTGTCACCAAAATGGAAGATCAGGTTGAAAAATAAGATCAGCATGCTAAGATCAGATGCAAGCAAGCTAGAACAAATGAAAGAAAAGAAGCTGAAGAACAAGAAAACCAAAGAATACTCAATCAATTAATATCATCTAGAGACAAGGAAGATCAAGAAAGCACTGGAAATACTAAAGCAGCAAATAACAGCCATAGGAAAGAAAATGAGCAGATACAAAGCTCAAATTGCACACTACAGGCAGAATCTCCAATTTCAGTTGAATCAGAAATGTTTCTACCAATCCATCAATGGAGAGACTGCAATGAACCAGCCAACACTAACAAAGAAGAAACAGTACAGTTCTGGGCACAGCTATGGGACAGCCCAAAGAAATACAAGAATGCAGCTTGGATAAAGGAGGTGAAGCAAGAAGAAAAAGAAGCTGAAATGAAAGGAATTGTAATAATGGCAGAAATGCTGAAGGAAAGGGCAAGGAAGACCAAGAATTGGTCAGCACCAATGATGGAACTGCATGATTTTTGGTTGAAACATCTGACTGGTCTGCACCCACTCATTGCCAAATAGTTTAACAACATACTGCAAGGAGGTGAAATTGAAGATTGGTTAACATCTGGCAAAATCTACCTGATAATGAAAGATCCAACAAAAGGGGCAGCACCAGGCAACTATGGGCCAATTACCTGCTTACCAACAACTTTCAAATTGCTAACTGGTGTGGTAGCTGATGCAGTCCAACAGCATCTAGTTGAAAACAAGCTCTTTCCATCTTAGCAGAAAGGAAACTGCCCAAACAGCAGAGGGACAAAAGATCAGCTCCTAATTGACAAGATGATTTTGGAAAACTCTAAGAGAAGGAAGACCAGCTTGAATGTAGCTTGGATTGATTATAAGAAGGCATTCGACTCCCTGCCACAGGACTGGATAATCAAGTGCCTAGAAATAATAGTAGTTAATACAAACTTCAGAAGCTTTGTGCAAAGATCAATGGCACAATAGAAGACACAGTTTCTGCCTTCCAGGGGGAGGTTACCATCAAGAGAGGAATTTTTCAAGGAGACTGACTATCACCACTACTGTTTGTCATTGCATTGAATCCTCTGTCAGCAGTACTGAACAAGTCAGGCCATGGCTATCAAATATCAAAAACATCTGCCAGGCTACCCCACCTCCTTTACGTGGACAATCTGAAGCTGTATGGAAAAACACCATCTGAAATAGAAATGCTGCTCAACATTGTCCAAATATACAGCCAAGATATTGCAATGGAGTTTGGACTGGACCAATGTGCCACCCTTACCATCAACAGGGGGAAAAATTAGTTTTCTTGTCAGAGGAGTGGCAATGTGACCTGAGGGAGAGTTACAGCTATCCCCATTGTCATGGTCAGATCACACCCTGGTGGTCCTGAGATTGTTTTATGCCACCCCCTCCACATGGAGGTGGGAGCCATTTGATTGGTCTGCCCCTAGTGACTGATGGACCCAGTAGGGATTCAGAGGGAGCTGGGGGTTATACCCGACAATCTGCTGCATGGTTCAGCGGAGGCCCTGGCCGCTGCCTGGAACAGGGAGGCTGTTTGGGCCTTGGACAGGATTGCACCTGTGCGAACTCTCTTACCTCATTGTACCTGATGGTCCCCATGGTTTACGGAGGAACTGAGGGTTTTGAAGAGGACTAAGAGATGTCTAGAGCACCGCTGGAGGAAGACAAAGACTGAATCTGACCAAACACTGGTTAGAACTGCTATTAAGGCCTACCTGGTGGCAATAAGAGCAGCGAAGCACCAATACTTCTCTGCCCTTACTGAATCTGCAGAATGCTGCTCAACGGCCCCATTTAAAATTACTCAATCCCTTCTGGGAAAGGTGGGCGCAGTGACCCACCTACAGGGCTGTGCAGAGGAGGTTTTGGAGCATCTGCAAGACAAAATCGCGCAGATCCACTCTAAGTTAGACTCCAAGCGTGACACATAGGCTGTGGAGATACAAAGGGAGCATACTTACCATGTTATCTGGGAACAGTTAGATCCTGTTGGACCAGAGGAAGTGGACGGGATCCACAGGACAGTAAATGCCACCACTTGTCATCTAGACCACTGTCCCTCCTGGATGGTGAAGGCAGCTCGGGAGGTGACATGTGGCTGGGTCCAGGCGATGGTCAATAAATCCTTGAGGGAGAGGGCATTCCCAACTGCCTTTAAGGAGGCACTGGTACAACCCCTCCTCAAGAAACCATCGCTAGACCCTACTGTACTGGATAATTTTCATCCAGTCTCCCACCTCCCCTTTTTGGGGATGGTAGTTGAGACAGTAATGGTGCTGGAGCTTGAGCACCTCAATGATGCCATGAGATAAACCGTGAAGGGCCACCCAAGATGGGAAGGTCATGACAGAGAGGTCAGACTAAATGCACTCCCTGGGGAAGGTAATGGCAACCCACCCCAGTATTCTTGCTGTGAAAACTAAATGGATCAGTACAACCAGAGATATGTCAGTATACCATCAGAAGATGAGACCCCCAGGTCAGAGGATGGTCAAAATGCTACTGGGGAGGAACAGAGGATGAGTTCAACTAGCCCCAGACATGATGATGCAGCTAGCTCAAAGCCAAAAGGACGGCTAGCGGCCGACGGTGCTGGTGGTGAATGGCGAATCCGATGTTCTAAGGATCAACACACCATTGGAACCTGGAATGTAAGATCTATGAGCCAGGGCAAATTGGATGTGGTTATTGGTGAGATGTCAAGGTAAAAGATAGACATTTTGGGTGTCAGTGAACTGAAATGGACTGGAATGGGCCACTTCACATCAAATGACCACCAGATCTACTACTGTGGACAAGAGGACCACAGAAGAAATGGAGTAGCCTTCATAATTAATCATAAAGTGGCTAAAGCAGTGCTTGGATACAATCCAAAAAAACGATAGAATGATCTCAATTCGAATTCAGGGCAAGCCATCTAACATCACAGTGATCCAAATATACACCCCAACCACAGATGCTGAAGAAACAGAAGTAGAGCAGTTCTATGAGGATCTGCAACACCTACTGGACAACACGCCTAAAAGAGATGTTATTTTCATCACAGGAGACTGGAATGCTAAGGTGGGCAGTCAAATGACACCTGGAATTACAGGTAAGCATGGCCTGGGAGAACAAAACGAAGCAGGACATAGGCTGATAGAATTTTGCCAAGACAACTCACTCTGCATAACAAACACTCTCTTCCAACAACCTAAGAGACGGCTTTATACATGGACTTCACCAGATGGACAACACCGAAATCAGACTGAGTACATCCTTTGCAGCCAAAGGTGGCGGACATCTATACAGTCAGTAAAAACAAGACCTGGAGCTGACTGTAGTTCTGATCACGAACGTCTTATTGCACAATTTAGGATCAAACTAAAGAGATTAGGGAAGACCCACAGATCAGCTAGATATGAGCTCACTAATATTCCTAAGGAATATGCAGTGGAGGTGAAGAATCGATTTAAGGGACTGGACTTAGTAGATAGGGTCCCGGAAGAACTCTGGACAGAAGTTTGCAACATTGTTCAGGAGGCGGCAACAAAATACATCCCAAAGAAAGAGAAAACCAAGAAGGCAAAATGGCTGTCTGCTGAGACAGTAGAAGTAGCCCAAGAAAGGAGGAAAGCAAAAGGCAACAATGATAGGGGGAGATATGCCCAATTAAATGCAAAATTCCAGAGGTTAGCCAGAAGAGATAAGGAATTATTTTTAAACAAGCAATGCATGGAAGTGGAAGAAGACAATTGAATAGGAAGGACAAGAGACCTCTTCCAGAAAATTAGAAACATCGGAGGTAAATTCCAGGCAAAAATGGGTATGATCAAAAACAAAGATGGCAAGGACCTAACAGAAGAAGAATGGATCAAGAAAAGGTGGCAAGAATATACAGAAGACCTGTATAGGAAGGATAACAATATTGGGGATAGCTCTGATGGTGTGGTCAGGGAGCTAGAGCCAGACATCCTGAAGAGTGAGGTTGAATGAGCCTTAAGAAGCATTGCTAATAACAAGGCAGCAGGAGACGACGGCATCCCAGCTGAACTGTTCAAAACCTTGCAAGATGATGCTGTCAAGGTAATGCATGCTATATGCCAGCAAATTTGGAAAACACAAGAATGGCCGTCAGATTGGAAAAAATCAACTTATATCCCCATACCAAAAAAGGGGAACACTAAAGAATGTTCAAACTATCAAACAGTGGCACTCATTTCACATGCCATTAAGGTAATGCTCAAGATCCTGCAAGGTAGACTTCAGCAATTCATGGAGCAAGAATTGTCAGATGTACAAGCTGGGTTTAGAAAAGGCAGAGGAACTAGGGACCAAATTGCCAATATCTGATGGATAATGGAAAGAGCCAGGGAGTTTCAGAAAAACATCTATTTCTGTTTTATTGACTATTCTAAAGCCTTTGACTGTGTGGACCATAACAAATTGTGGCAAGTTCTTAGTGGTATGGGGATACCAAGTCATCTTGTCTGCCTCCTGAAGAATCTGTATAACAACCAAGTAGCAACAGTAAGAACAGACCACGGAACAATGGACTGGTTTAAGATTGGGAAAGGAGTACGGCAGGGCTGTATACTCTCACCCTACCTATTCAACTTGTACGCAGAACACATCATGCAACATGCTGGGCTTGAGGAATCCAAAGCTGGAGTTAAAATCGCTGGAAGAAACATTAACAATCTCAGATATGCAGATGATACCACTTTGATGGCTGAAAGCAAAGAGGAACTGGGGAGCCTTATGATGAAGGTGAAAGAAGAAAGTGCAAAAGCTGGCTTGCAGCTAAACCTCAAAAAAAAAACCAAGGTTATGGCAACCAGCCTGATTGATAACTGGCAAGTAGAGGGAGAAAATGTAGAAGCAATGAAAGACTATGTATTTCTAGGTGCAAAGATTACTGCAGATGCTGACTGCAGTCAGGAATTCAGAAGATGCTTAATCCTTGGGAGAAGAGCAATGACAAATCTCGATACAATAGTTAAGAGCAGAGACATCACACTGACAACAAAGGTCTGCATAGTTAAAGCAATGGTGTTCCCCGTAGTAACATATGGCTGCGAGAGCTGGACCATAAGGAAGGCTGAGTGAGGGAAGATAGATGCTTTGGAAGTAATGTGTTGGAGGAAAATTCTGAGAGTGTCTTGGACTGCAAGAAGATCAAACCAGCCCATACTCCAGGAAATAAAGCCAGACTGCTCACTTGAGGGAATGATACTAAAGGCAAAACTGAAATACTTTGGCCACATAATGAGAAGACAGGACACCCTAGAGAAGATGCTAATGCTGGGGAGAGTGGAGGGCAAAAGGAAGAGGGGCCGACCAAGGGCAAGATGGATGGATGATATTCCAGAAGTGACGGACTCGTCCCTGGGGGAGCTGGGGGTGTTGACAACCAACAGGAAGCTCTGGCGTGGGCTGGTCCATGAAGTCACGAAGAGTCAGAAGTGACTAAACGAATAAACAAAGTTGAGACAGTGGTGGCATTACAGCTCCAGAGGGTTCTGGAGGAAATGGATTATCTAGACCCCTTTCAGTCAGGTTTCAGGCCTGGATATGGGACAGAAACCGCATTGGTCGCACTTATGGATGATCTTTGGCGGGAGCGGGATGGAGGCAGTGCATCCATCCTCGCTCTCCTTGATTTCTCAGGGGCCTTCAATACCATCGACCATGGTATCCTTTTGGGTTGGCTCAGGGAGTTGGGGGTGGGAGGAGTGGTTCTGCACTGATTCACCTCCTTCCTCCAGGGCCTGTCCCAATCGGTGGTGATAGGGATTGAGAAATCTGACCCTCGACCCCTCCTTTGTGGGGTGCTGCAGGGTTCAGTTCTCTCTCCACTTCTATTTAACATCTACATGAAATCACTGATCATCCATCACCATGGGATGAGGTATCATCAGTATGCTGACAATACTCAGTTGTATATCTCCATCCAGGGTGAAGTAAGTGATGCTGTGACCACCCTCTCTGAGTGTCTGGGGGCTGTGGGGGTCTGGATGAGGAATAACAGGCTTTGGCTTAACCCTGATAAGATGGAGTGGCTGTGGGTTAAGGGTTCCTCCATATCCGGGACTTTGTCATCTTTAGTTCTGGATGGGGTTGCACTGCCCCAGGCAGACCTGGTGCGTAACTTGCGGGTCCTCATGGACTCACAGCTCCTGCTCAAAGAGCAGGTGGCAGATGTGGCCAGAAGAGCCTTTGCACAGCTGGGTGTTGTGCCCTTTCCTGGATCAGGAGGCCCTTCGGACAGTCACTCATGCCCTTGTTATCTCCCATATAGACTATTGCAATGTTCTCTACATGGAGCTACCCTTGAAGTATAAAATCCGAGAGGTTAAAAATTCTGATCAGGTGGGAGGGACTCTAAGGCGTGAGCCAACCCCATGGATGGTTGCCCACCTGCCTGCCCCATATATAAAGCAAGAATTGAGAAGACAGCAACAGACACCAAATGCCATCTGTGCAAAGAAGCTGAAGAAACAGCAGACCACCTAGTTAGCTGCTACAAGAAGATCTCACAGACAGACCACAAACAACAGCATGACAAAGTAGCAAAAATTGGGCTTCTGAATATAATCAAGGAATATCACTTGCCTGCAAGCAAGAACTGGTGGGACCACAATTAGACAAAATAATAGAAAATGAAGAAGCTAAAGTACTCTGGGACTTTAGAATTCAAGCAGACAAGCACCAGCCACACAACACCCCAGACTTAACCACTGTTGATAAGAAAAACAAAAATGTCTGGATAGTGGACATTGCAATACCTGGAGACAGCCGAATAGAAGAGAAAGAACTGGGGAAAATCACAAAATACAAAGATCTACTAATAGAAGTAGAGCAACTGTGGCAAAAGAAAGCAAAGATAGTACCAATAGTAATAAGTGCCTTGGGTGCAATTCTAAAATATCTGGAGCACCACTTGAACACCATTGGCATTGACAAAATCCCCTCAGTCAATTGGTGAAGGCAGCTTTACTTGGAATAGCTTACATCCTGTGGCAATACCTTTAACACAACGAAACAACATCTGCCTATCCCAGGTCCTTGGGAACGATTCAATAGGTGGGTAAAAATGCAAATCCAGTATAAAAAACATCTGGTTGACTGTGCGACTAATAATACTAATACTACTACTACTACTAATAATAATATGCCACCTGACTCCCATCAACTCTGGACAGTTGGGACCATGGATCCACAACAGAATTCCCCATGTCCAAAGAAGATGCATTCTTTCAAGAATAAATTGCATTTCAGAACTACAGAGTCTTTCTAAAGCACTAAAATTGCCATCAAAGTTTAGTCAATTTCTAGCATTACTGGTAGTAGACCCTCCCAATAAGACTTCAAAAGTGATCTCTTGATTTATTTTGCTGTCATTCTGGGTTTTCTTCTTGAAACTAAAACTGCTAATGTTTAGAGTGAACTTTACTGAACTCAAAACCTCTGCTATCAACTGGCTGCACATTGAAAGTGAAACTCTGGTAGAAGAGTTTGGCTTGATGATTTTTGTTGTTTATTCGTTTAGTCACTTCCAACTCTTTGTGACTTCATGGACCAGCCCACGCCAGAGCTTCCTGTTGGTCGTCAACACCCCCAGCTCCCCCAGGGATGAGTCCGTCACCTCTAGAATATCATCCATCCATCTTGCCCTTGGTCGGCCCCTCTTTCTTTTGCCCTCCACTCTCCCCAGCATCAGCATCTTCTCTAGGGTGTCCTGTCTTCTCATTATGTGGCCAAAGTATTTCAGTTTTGCCTTTAGTATCATTCCCTCAAGTGAGCAGTCTGGCTTTATTTCCTGGAGGATGGACTGGTTTCATCTTCTTGCAGTCCAAGGCACTCTCAGAATTTTCCTCCAACACCACAGTTCCAAAGCATCTATCTTCCTTCTCTCAGCCTTCCTTATGGCCCAGCTCTCACAGCCATATGTTACTTCGGGGAACACCATTGCTTTAACTATGTGGACCTTTGTTGTCAGTGTGATGTCTCTGCTCTTAACTATTTTATCAACATTTGTCATTGCTCTTCTCCCAAGGATTAAGTGTCTTCTGATTTCCTGACTGCAGTCAGCATCTGCAGTAATCTTCGCACCTAGAAATACAAAGTCTTTCACTGCTTCTACATTTTCTCCCTCTATTTGCCAGTTATCAATCAAGCTGGTTGCCATAATCTTGGTTTTTTTTGAGGTTTAGCTGCAAGCCAGCTTTTGCACTTTCTTCTTTCAACTTCATCATAAAGGCTCCTCAGTTCCTCCTCGCTTTCAGGCATCAAAGTGGTATCATCTGCATATCTGAGATTGTTAATGTTTCTTCCAGCGATTTTAACTCCAGCCTTGGATTCCTCAAGCCCAGCATGTTGCATGATGTGTTCTGCATACAAGTTGAATAGGTAGGGTGAGAGTATACAGCCCTGCCGTACTCCTTTCCCAATCTTAAACCAGTCTGTTGTTTCGTGGTCTGTTCTTACCGTTGCTACTTGGTTGTTATACAGATTCTTCAGGAGGCAGACAATATGGCTTGGTATCCCCATAATGCTAAGAACTTGCCACAATTTGTTATGGTCCACACAGTCAAAGGCTTTAGAATAGTCAATAAAACAGAAATAGATGTTTTTCTGAAACTCCCTGGCTTTTTCAGTTATCCATCGGATATTGGCAATTTGGTCCCTAGTTCCTCTGCCTTTTCTAAACCCAGCTTGTACATCTGGAATTTTCGCTCCATGAATTGCTGCAGTCAACCTTGCAGGATCTTGAGCATTACCTTACTGGCATGTGAAATGAGTGCCACTGTTCAATAGTTTGAACATTCTTTAGTGTCCCCCTTTTTTGGTATGGGGATATAAGTTGATTTTTTCCAGTCTGATGGCCATTCTTGTGTTTTCCAAATTTGCTGGCATATAGCATGCATTACCTTGACAGCATCATCTCGCAAGATTTTGAACAGTTCAGCTGGGATGCTGTCATCTCCTGTTGCCTTGTTATTAGCAATGCTTCTTAAGGCTCATTCAACCTCACTCTTCAGGATGTCTGGCTCTAGCTCCCTGACCACACCATCAGAGCTATCCCCAATATTGTTATCCTTCCTATACAGGTCTTCTGTATATTCTTGCCACCTTTTCTTGATCCATTCTTCTTCTGTTAGGTCCTTGCCATCTTTGTTTTTGATCATACCCATTTTTGCCTGGAATTTACCTCCGATGTTTCTAATTTTCTGGAAGAGGTCTCTTGTCCTTCCTATTCTATTGTCTTCTTCCACTTCCATGCATTGCTTGTTTAAAAATAATTCCTTATCTTTTCTGGCTAACCTCTGGAATTTTGCATTTAATTGGGCATATCTCCCCCTATCACTGTTGCCTTTTGCTTTCCTCCTTTCTTGGGCTACTTCTACTGTCTCAGCAGACAGCCATTTTGCCTTCTTGGTTTTCTCTTTCTTTGGGATGTATTTTGTTGCCGCCTCCTGAACAATGTTGCAAACTTCTGTCCGTAGCTCTTCCGGGACCCTATCTACTAAGTCCAGTCCCTTAAATCGATTCTTCACCTCCACTGCATATTCCTTAGGAATATTAGTGAGCTCATATCTAGCTGATCTGTGGGTCTTCCCTAATCTCTTTAGACTGATCCTAAATTGTGCAAGAAGAATTTCGTGATCGGAACTACAGTCAGCTCCAGGTCTTGTTTTTACTGACTGTATAGATGTCCGCCACCTTTGGCTGCAAAGGATGTACTCAGTCTGATTTCAGTGTTGTCCATCTGGTGAAGTCCATGTATAAAGCCATCTCTTAGGTTGTTGGAAGAGAGTGTTTGTTATGCAGAGTGAATTGTCTTGGCAAAATTCTATCAGCCTATGTCCTGCTTCGTTTTGTTCTCCCAGGCC
This sequence comes from Candoia aspera, assembly GCF_035149785.1. Taxonomy (NCBI): domain Eukaryota; kingdom Metazoa; phylum Chordata; class Lepidosauria; order Squamata; family Candoiidae; genus Candoia; species Candoia aspera. The sequence goes on from NC_086153.1 coordinate 180,925,823, forward strand.
ATGCTTACCTGTAATTCCAGGTGTCATTTGACTGCCCACCTTAGCATTCCAGTCTCCCATGATGAAAATAACATCTCTTTTAGGCGTGTTGTCCAGTAGGTGTTGTAGATCCTCATAGAACCGCTCTACTTCAGTTTCTTCAGCATCTGTGGTTGGGGCATATATTTGGATCGCTGTGATGTTAGATGGCTTGCCCTGAATTCGGATTGAGATCATTCTATCGTTTTTTGGGATTGTATCCAAGCACTGCTTTAGCCACTTTTCTATTAATTATGAAGGCTACTCCATTTCTTCTGTGGTCCTCTTGTCCACAGTAGTAGATCTGGTGGTCATTTGATGTGAAGTGGCCCATTCCAGTCCATTTCAGTTCACTGACACCCAAAATGTCTATCTTTTACCTTGACATCTCACCAATAACCACATCCAATTTGCCCTGGCTCATAGATCTTACATTCCAGGTTCCAATGGTGTGTTGATCCTTAGAACATCGGATTCGCCATTCACCACCAGCACCGTCGGCCGCTAGCCGTCCTTTCAGCTTTGAGCTAGCTGCGTCATCATGTCTGGGGCTAGTTGAGCTCATCCTCTGTTCCTCCCCAGTAGCATTTTGACCATCTTCCAACCTGGGGGTCTCATTTTCCGATGGTATACCGACATATCTCTGGTTGTACTGATCCATTTAGTTTTCATGGCAAGAAGACTGGGGTGGGTTGCCATTACCTTCCCCAGGGATCGCATTTAGTCTGACCTCTCTGTCATGACCTTCCCATCTTGGGTGGCCCTTCACGGTTTAGCTCATGGCATCATTGAGGTGCTCAAGCTCCAGCACCATGTCAAGGTAACGATCCTTTGCTGAAGGGCTTGATGATAGGATTGAAGAAAAGTTGACCTATATTAGTGATGAAGCCTAGTGGGACTGACCAGCTTACCTGTTAGATTGCAGGTCAGAAAGCAGCAGGATCCCCCACACTTACCTGGCCTGCAATGCTACTCAATACATCCAGAGCAACGAAACTTAAGTTTCAATGTTGAACTTCAGATATTCCATAAGAACCCCACTGCCTAGACAAGGGAGACATGATTCAAGTACATCCAGGAGAAAGCAAGAACCCGTCTACATCAGTCCTCTTGAAAGCAAAGACACTTTTTTAAGCCCAACAATTGCTGTATTCTATAAATGCTGCAAAGGATATGTCAGCTAATCTCCTGGTTTGTTGTGTATCAGCTTGCGGATGAATGTGGACAAAGGCCAGTACTACACTTGTTAATCTGCTTACTGATGCAAAATGTCTGTGTCATACTCAACAACTCTTTGTGAATGGCCTTGGATAATAATTCAATTAACACAGCCTGAACCTTTTCCATTTTACTTCTCTCTGATTTACAATTGTTCTCCCCACTACTGTGAGAATATATATACTCACATTAAAGGATAACCCTCCATGCAGCTTATAAACCTCATATCATAATGATTGATATGCATGGGAAATGTGTGTGTTGTATAGGTATTAAGCTAATGCAGGAGTTCTCTTCTATTGTAATGCAGGAGTTCCTAAACTAGGGGTTATGATCCCAGGGGGGAATCACAAGCAACTTAGAGAAGACAGTAACTATATTTTTGCTTTTTGCTTTTGGCACAATAGTCAAGCTCAGTCTTTTGAGTACTGTACCACTAAGCTAAAGAATCAGTCTGCCATCTGCTTCTTCTCTCAATAGAGGCACCAGGCTTTTACAAATGGCCAGAAACATTGCATTTTTTAAAAGTATAATTTATGTTCTAGAACTTTATTTTGTTTGGCTTCTCTCAGGAATATTTTTGTGGGCCTCCAGCATGGCAGTAGAAGTGTACATGTTAGTAACATTCAATGTTTTATCCATTATTTTAAATTTCTAGCCTTTCGAACTGGAAATACTTTGATTGGATGGTTAGATGACCAAAATTTTGGCAGAATCAGTAAAAGTTCATAACATCCTTTTTGTGTGAGTCAGTATTTTCTATTCAATATTTCTATGAAAAGCAATATCAATCAAAAAGATCAAGAGATATAGAGGAAATAGGGAATGGCCTTGAAGGGCAGGAGGAAGAACTGCTGCTAAGGCAAGGTCAGATGAGCCAGGGCCAAGAAACTAACTCAGCATCTCAGACAGGCCCCTCTCTAGTTCACACGAAGGTAAAGTGAGGGAGGAGGAAGTACATTCAGACCTGCAAGATTCTGTTACCTTGGCTGTTACAATAAAAGTAGTCCTGAACTATATGGCATTGGTTTCTTGGTCTGGTCTACCTTGTAGGGCTGACAAGGGACATACTTATTTGTTGCCTATCTGTAACTTTAATGAATGATCAGGTGTTTTTGGTGGGGGGAACCACACAGATTCATTTTATCAATGTAGGGAGTTGCAGTTTCACACAGTTTGAGAGTTCCTAAAGTAATGATTTTAATCAGCCAAAGTTAAGCCATTTGAAGTTCCACTGTTTTCAATGGGAGCAATTTATGGACACTCTTGAATGGAACTGAAGAGTAATTGGCTTTGACTGGAATTTTTAAAAAAGCATTTCTATTTTAGTCCATCAAATGAAAATGCTACTTTCCAATGTGTAGAAGAAATGCATGCATTTTTTTCTGCTCAATTGAAAACACTGGTGTTCTCTTTTGGGAGACTTCTAGGAAAGCACATAACTTCTTCAGGAAGTATATATGACCAAATTGTTTAAACCACTTAAAAGAAGATTTGATAGAGAAAGAACAGCATTAAAGCTCACATATTTTGGTTCCTAATCTTTGTACTTCAACAGACAAAGACGTTTTGATGCTTGGAGATGAACAGTAATTGGCCATGTTCCCCAGACCCAAGGCCTAAAGCCAGCAGAGTACTTATGCATTCAGCAAAACAAACTGACAATTTCCCCTTCTCTGCCAGTAAAATTACAAGAAAAAAGATTAGGAACAGCTTGATATGAAATCCTCTGGCTCTGGAAGCAGAGGGAAGAGTAGTAGGTCAGCCCCAGGACCCTCTTCACAGTCCACCTTTCAGAGCTTTCACCTGCCTGATCCCCACCATGAAGCATCAAGATAAGACAGCTGGCCAAAAAGTCTTGCTACCTGGCCTAGTCTTCTGACAATGCCAAATACTGATTATGTTGTCAGAAGGATCAGACACCTTCTTTTCCCACAGTTCCTGCCCAAGCTGGGAATCCAATAAAAACACACCAGACAATCAGTGGAGGTCAAAGAAAATATGTTTATTCAACCCAAAATTGTAAAGTAACATTGGGTGGCAGCCACTATGGACTGCCCCTCCATCTTCCTTTTATAGGTTTTTTAGTTTAAAGATTTAGCCAAACATTATCAATAGAGTAATTCATTAGCTTATTACAGACAAATGTTTCCTTATCTAGAATTAAAACAGATTCCTCCTTACCTTAGAGTTAAAACAGATGTCTCCTTAAATGGGCATTTTATCTTTCCTATACATATGTTTTTCTATACAGAAGATATATGTCTCCCTTTACATAAGTTTTGCTACATGGTGTGCTAATTTGTTTATCATGGCAGAAGCCAGTCTTTTCCTTTTATAAAATGGCTACTACCTATATAATCTTTCATTGATCCTTAATTTAAACGTATTGTTAACGTGTAAGGAAAATATTCCAACACTGTAAAACTAAAGAGAAAATTGTAGATCACCACAAATGGAATGTAAACAGTGCCATGGTTGGGTTGTAAAATTGTCCATTGCAATTCATGTAGAAAATATGGCTTTGCCATTTGCAAAAACCACTGGGACCGTATGCCTGAAAAAAGATTTGCAGAATGATAGGTACTTAGAAGATAATAGACCAGATATTACTGTTATAGAAAAGAAGAAGGAATGGTTTATTGATGTGGCAATATTTGGGGACAGTTGAAAGCAAATGGAGAAAATTACAAAATATTGTAATTTACAAATTGAAGGGAAAGATTATTGAGGAAAACAATGATTTGGAGCTTGAGGTGCAATACCAAAAAGATTCACCAAATGTTTCAGAATGTTAACTTTACTGGACTTGACACCACTCATTTTGCAATAAACTTCCTTATCCAACTGCAAACTTTTATGATAATACCTCATATTGTTGGAATCAACATCCAATCAGCCTGTGACATTCATTTAGATGAATAGAATACCAAAATCATCATAATAAAAATATCCCTCATCCTGGAGTTAAGGAATACTTACATATTTTTTTCCGCTGCTCTTCTCTCCTCATAGGGGAGAGATGAGATGCTCTGAGCAAAGTTAGTGCACAAAATATGGTAACTGTAGGCTATGAAAGAGTCCTGGCCTTTCAGATAGCACATTTTTGTGCCACTCTGCACTGTTCCCTGAAGGATCCAGCTTATTCATTGACTTTCCTAAATCTACTCTTTGGGCATTTTTATTTACTCAAGTGTTCCTTTCAGCTACCATTATAGCATGGGAGTCTCTTCCCCCACCATCACCCTTGCCTCAGCACCTTTTGTCCAGCTCCATAATTTTGGCTCTGTTGACATTTCCTCCTGAATTTCTCACTGACATTTCAAACCAAACTGAGCAATAGATGAGGTCTCCCAAGCCCAGTCAATCCATTCAATCCTTTACTGCTAGTAAGGGGGTTTTAGCCTCTTATAGTCAACTTAATTTTCCAGCAAGTAGGCAGAGAGTCAAAGTTCTTCAGCATCTCCTCTAGCTGAATTGTCTCAAGAGCCTATTGCAAGGGAGAGGCAGGAAGCTGCTGATGTACATGGGTACAAGGCAACATTGACCTTGGCCCTTCATAAATCACAGTTTAGCTAGCTAAAGGGAAAGGAGTTACCACTCATTTATAGAAGACCTAAGTGAGCAAATCAGTCTTTATAGAAAAACATGTTACTCAAAGAGAATCTATTAGATGCAATGAGATGATTGATCCCTCTTCAGGGATCACATGATACTTGTGGAGTTGAAAGCTTCAGCATCTTTCTGGATCACTGATATGGTAGCCACTGAGTGCCATGCAGCTCTGAAAAGCATCCCTGTGCTTTTGACCTTGGCCTAAGCAACAGTGTATAAATCCATGATATCTGGAGTGCAAAAAATCAGGTATCATTAGATGACAGCAAAGAGATTTAAAAAATACCAAACTCTCTGTTGTCATCTAATATCTAAGGGCCATCTAGATTTGTTCAGCCCAGACTGGTAGCCCTAATACTGCAAGGTTTCTCCTTGATATCTTAGCAGTAGCTTTGTTTTGCTATTTTTATAAAATAATAATAACAGTAACAATAACAAAAACAACAACTTTGAAATGGGATGAAATCAAAACTGCAAAAGAAGAGCAAAGAATAAATCACAAGGGACTTTAAGGTTCTTCAGTTGTCTACTCCAGGGAGGACATCTGGTATCCTGTATTTCTTTCTGACTACAACTCCCATAATCACTTGCTAAACTGAAAACATTGGGAGAACACTAGGTTACCTACTCTTGCTATACACATTTATCTATGGCTACCGTATCTGGGCTGCAAAAATCTCAGCGGCTACTAGATGACGGCAAGGAGATATAGCAAACTCTTGATTCTTTGCTGCCATCTGCTGGTCTTCCAGATTTTTGCTGCCCAGATAGGGTAGCCCAACTTAGTGTGAACAGAACTGAGGCAGGAAAAACTTGAGGCCATGCTGGAAAGTAAAACAAAACAAAGCAAAATACTGTGGAGGAAGTCAATGGCAAGCCACCCCTTTATCAATGTCAAGAAAATATTCTGACATTCAAGAAATCAACAGGAGATTGCTCAACTCAAAGGAGAGGTTACATTTTAAAAATGCATTTCGGTTCCATATCAACTTTTTCCCTCCCCAGTTGGAGAATGAGTCTCAGTAATAACAGAATACAATTCTATTTGTTTTCCAAAATGGCTTCATAGAGGAAGGAGGAAATTAAACCCCAAAAGTCTAAACAATCAGATGTGTAAATTATGATTAAATGATAGATAATAAAATGATAGTTAAACCAGAGTCCTTCACATTCATTTTTCAATAAATGAAAGTATGCCATGAAAACAACAAGGAGCAAAATAAAGAGGCTTATGATTTGACAAGGGGACTGCAAGTTACAGGGTATTTTCTTTAATATAAGGGTTCTGTGGCACTAAAATCTGAATTAGATTACTGTCTTTCTGTAATTCATTTTCTTCATTAAATTAACAAATATAGCATATTTAATTCAGTACTAATGATCCAAGATAGATTCATGGATATATCCTTTATTTTTTAAAAAGACAGGAGCTGTGCTTAGGCATACATCTAACATCACCTCACATTTCATTGTACTATTGCATATTTTTTTATAAAATATGTGAAAATGAGTAGCATATGAAAAACTGTGCTAGATGTTTGCAAAAAGAGGTGGATCAGATATTCATGTGTGTATATGTGTGTGCCCACAGACATATTTATTCTGAATATGAATGTATATGTATATGTATATAGATATATTCAGAGAGGAACAGAAATCTTAAAGAGCTCCACTGCGTTCAGTTTTAACCCTGTACTTGATTGCTACCTTCTTACTGAATTGTATGGTTTCAGTTCTCTAAGAGAAGTGGGAGCCTGGAAAATCTAAGTTTAGATCCAGTCATGTTTAATTTACTTTTATTTGCTATTTACTAGGTATGCAGCAGGAGGCAGGTGGAGGGTGGGGGAGGGGATGTCTGTCATGTACCAACATAGCAAATTCTGTTTAGGGACAAGAAAGTTTTCACTTCATTACCCCCACGTCCCATTTTCTGCCTCCCACTGGAAGAATACAGTGGCTTTTTAAATAAAATGCTTAAGAGTCCTCAGCTAACCAGCTACCTACTTGCTGAAGAGTCATTGTTAGACTGCAGCATGCTGGATTGTGTGGTTGTTTCTGAAGTCCAGGCAAGTTTGAAGGATACAGGTTATTTAGATCTGTTCCAATGCACTGTCAGGTCTGGTTTTGGAACGGAAATGCCCTTGATGTCGTGGCAGGTTACCTGTATTGTAGAATGGATGTTGAGACAGCAAGCCTATTGGTTTCTTGGATCTCTCAGTGGCTTTCATATAGTCAAACCCTATATTCTTTTGAACCATCTGACCTGGAGCAGCTAGAGGAAAGGTGTAATAGAAATGTAATAAATAAATGAAGGTTACATGAGGATTAAGACTGACACTAAAAGCAGTAATCCTAGATTGAATGTTTTCCTGTAGCACATAAGAAGAATCATGCTGTCATATAGCATTCCTACCCCATAATTACCAGTCAGATACTTATGAAAAGCATCAGGCAAGGTGTGTTCTTGGTAGAACAGCACAAAGTATACCTAACATTTGCCACATGCTGTGATATCACAACTCTGTGTATGTCCTTCTTTTTTTGTTCATGCTTACTCCTTACAATATATGCCTATTTTAATTTCTAGTTCATCGTTTTATGTTCTGATTGATTAGAAAAAAGAAATTACAACATAACTCATATCCGTATTTTTATTTAAAAGGCAGCCTCCAACAAAGTGCTAGACAAGGAGCTAACATAAAATATAACTGCTACCTATAATAACTATGTAAGATACCTTTTTCAATTCTAACATGAAAACAATGGCAAATAACAACATAAACCATTGACAACCAACCCCATATAATATTAGCAGAAAATTAGCAGAGGGGAAATTATACAGAGCAGGGGGGTGATGGGAGGAGTCGTGACTTGAGGAATCAGGAGAAAAAGTTTTGAAGCCCCTCTGCGGTACCTCCTCATCCTCCATCAATGGACGGGGAGCGAAAGACTCTGCCATTCAGATCCAGAAACTGACCAGAAACCCATCGCCAGCAGAATTCCGTATGAGAGCAGGTTCATCTCAGGCCTGAAGCTAATTGGGGTAAAACCACCATAAGGACTGGAATGCTCAGGGCACCAGCTGAAATTATCATGATAATCAGTGGCTGAAATCATATGATAGCCAGCGAAGGGCCCTGCAATTTTCTGGACTTAGACGAAAGGATGGAAAGGGAGATGCATCAGACTTCCTTACAATGCCCAATTCTGTGAGGATAGCTTCAGTGTTCTTGTTTCACAATACGTATTTAATGAGTCAAATTATATTGGCATCGGGAAAAACATCTTAAGTGTAAATAAATAAATAAATAAATATCCATTCATTCTTTAAAATGTGTGTGAATCTCTGGGTGAGTGAATAGGAATAGCTATTTCTAGGTGAATTAGGACACTGAGTACCTGTTATGGTAAAGTTGTTTCTTTCTTTCTTCATTCATTCATGTATTTATTTATTAAGCAAATTTATATGACTGCCCAACTCACACACCGTGACTCCAGGCGGCTTACGGAATATAAGTATGAATACAATTGAAAATAAGCACCCATCTTTCAAAGTAGCTCTTTAACACCACTAAGAACAAAACAAAACCCTCACAACTAACTAGATCTAGAATTATGGCTTTGATTTTCTAATTGAAAAATATGTATGTGCAATAATACTTGGAATGTATTCCTGACTTAATCGTATGCATTGGTTATTAGATAAAAGTATTACGTATAGCTGCAGAGGTTCTGAAAACTAGCTTCCTGTGCCTCCTTGTTCTCATCAACCATAAATGAGCAGTGGACCTGTAATTGCAAATGCATGTATTATTATACCAGTCATATTACACTGGCTATCCTATTATCAAAGTACTGTTACAACCAACTTCCATTGCATACTTGCATGCTTGGAAAGAAACATCATAGTTAATAACTACTCCTGGTATCAGGAATAAGTACACATACAAAGAAATAGAAGATCAGGCAGTATAAAGTCTGTAGCTTAAAGGTGTGTGTTAGCCATGACTAGAAGGAGGAATACCTGGGGAAAGTAGTGAGAACGGAGAAAGAGGAGCACAAAAATGGTGGAAGGAGAAGGTTTTGAACACCTCCATTCCAATCCATTCAGATTATTGATTCCTTTTACTTTTTAGCTCTTCGGGAGTGACTTGGTGACCTTGACCTTGATCTCCTATCAAAAAAAGTAACTCAACTTTTATGGAATTTGAGACTGGATGAGCTATATTAGTAGCCTGCATGCTGGATTCAGACTAACCATGGAAAGAATTCTAAAGAATGCCAGACAAAAGGAATAGTATGGCCAATATTTGCCCGTTCCTAAATCCCACGTAGTCCCTAAAATTGTCCTTGTGGACTGGAGGCTGTCTTAGACAGCACAGGGATTATAGTGAAGACTGCAAACAGATAGGATATCCCACGCAAGCCATCTCCTTCCTTTTGGATTCAATCCATTCTGTGAAAAGGAGAAAGCTTTTAGTCCAATGCAAGGCAAGCTTGGATGCTGCTAAATTTGTTAACATAATTGCCACCCTATTGGTCAGCAACTGTCAGATATAAGGATATATTGTACTCTGAGGGATTACAGCAGGATAATGCTTGTGTAGCACTTCGGGCACTTTCAGTTACTCTCTAAATGCTAAGTATTTTTCTCCCTCCTTCTCTTGAAACAGTTCTGGCTCCAAGCTTGGAAAGAAATAAATCAACCAATCAATACTATATGGTTTTCCACCTTCAACACATCCTGTTTCTTTTCTCAGTTATTTTCAGTCAATGACATTCTGCCTCCTGGAATATTTTACCATTTTCACTGAGAAGCAAACTCATTTTGATGCCAACCATTTCAGGGGAAGAATTATTAGAATACATCTGTAAGGATATAACGCTGTCATTAAAATCTATGAGTGTTTTGCTGTTGATTTGAAGAGCTACAGAGCCACTACCTTAAAGCTTCTTAGCAACGTACAGTGGAAACTGCTATTTGGATTTGGATTTTAGAGTCACTTTATCTTTAAAAAGACTCCACATTTTCATTTTACTTTCCTCTGTCTCTTTTTATAGATTTCCACACAAAACCATCCTATCTTCTGTTGTCTGTAACTTTTTCCATCCAAATGGCAACGTATCTGCTTCCTGAGAGTACCAGCCATACCACATTTCCTATACTCTGGAACAAAAAAATTCCCTTTTGGAGGCAATTAATGATAAGCTTCCCATTATTCCCTGTTTCATGTGGTGTTTTCTGGGAGAGTGAAAGTAAAAGTTCATGGAAGAGAGAAGCTAAGCAAGAATAATGCAGACATTAAAGAACAATAGATTTAAAATATTGTTCCACTGAAGCTTTGGAGCTAACTAAATGCTTAAACACGTTAAAGGAAAGTTTGAAATTCAGTTCCAGCATAGAGACAATTATGTTAGTTCTATTTTTTTTTTTACTTCTGATGGTGTTAGCTGCAGTGTTGCTGGAATCTCTGCTAAATGTTTCTAAATTAAATCCATAATATCTAAGGACAAAGGCAGCATGACTACCATTGGCTATATATTTACCAGCTGAACGGTCTTTTGGGGTTTCATTGTAATGAGACTTCAAGGACTGGTTCTTCCAGAACACACTCACATACCAGTCAGTAAAATAATAACTTCCAAGGAATCAAGGATGAGCAAGTAATCCACACTAAATTACAGGAGAGCACATAAAGAATCCTTTGTTAACCCCTTACATTATTGAACACAATAGAGTCAGGTACTTTCCTGCCCACATACCCTTCACTCTCATGTGCTCACTGACCTCTCACACCAAGCAACTGATCAAGAAGCTGGGGTAGGGAGAGGAAATGTTACATGTGCACATGTTGTTTTCCCCCAAGTGTCTTCTCGTCCAGCCCTCCATTTAAAAGCAGTCCTTCTTTTGTTCACCTCAGCTGTAGAATAACATGGTTGTCACTGTCATTGCTGGCCTAAGTCTTGCTTAATGTGCAATTTTCACCTAATGGCCAGCTTCCAGACTGATTTGGTTTCAAACTGGGCCACTCACTGGTTTTCACTCATCCAAGGCTGCATTCCATAGATTTCATTGCATCTGTTTGTTTGCATTTTCTTACCCACTTCTTGCTCAGGCCCTTGTGTGGTTACTGACTTCAGATAGAATCCATCATATTTATAAGAAGGGTCCAGTTTTCACAGCTATATGCTACAACTGGGAAAACTCTGGAGTTACCAATATGCATCTTGTTGTTAGTGTGATGTCTCTACAGTTTAATATTGTGCCTGTCATACTCTTTCACTCAAGTAGCAGATGTCTCTTTATTTTATGGTTACAGACACCATCCCTTTGAATTTTTGAGCCCAAGAAGATAACATTTGTCACTATTTCAATTTATTTTCCTTGCATTTGCATTGGATAGGCATTGCCTATTAACATAAGCTTAAGGTTTAAAAAAACCAAAACAATTGTGCAGAAGATCAGCTTTGGTACTCTCTTCTTTTACCTTTAACCAAAGAGTTCTTCAATCTTCCTCACTGCTACCCATCAGATTGGGATCACCAGATTATCTGAGCTGTTGATGCTTCTCCCAGCAATTTCAATTTTAATTCCAATTTCTCTTTCTTCCAGTCCAGCATTTCTCATAATATATCTTGCATATAAGTAAAATTAATAAGGTGACATGATATACCTTGACACAATGCTTTCCCAATTTTGAATCATAACTTCCTTCAAATTCTTCAGTAGAGAAAAGAAGTGGCCAGGGACCCCTATGTTTTAATGGTTGTATTGTCTACGCAGTCAAAAGCCTTAGGATAATCAATAAGTAGACATCTGTATGGAACTACTTGCTTTTTCTATTATCCATCAGATGTTAGCAATGTGATTGCAGGTGCCCTTTCTTCTTTGAAATTCAGCTTGTAAATATGGCAATTCTCATCCCATGTAATGTTAAAGGCTGGATTGTAAAATTTTGAGGGTATCTTTCTAGCATGTGAAGTAAATGCAGTTGTTCAATAGGCAAGCATTTCTTAGCCCTGCCATATTTTGGTATTGGAATACAAACTGATCTTTTCCAGTTGCCTGGGCACTGCAGTGTTTTCCAAATCTGTACAGCACTATATGGCTTAGTGTTGAAGTACCCACAGGACCATCTTTTCCACCAGAACTGAGCCATCTAATATGCACATCCCAGGAAAAATTGCTGTTGGTCCCTCACTTCCATGGAGTCAGCCTCTAAGTCCAGAAGAACATGGTGCTCACGTTATGGGAGAGAGTCTTTCTATAACATCAGCTAGGGCACTACAAATAAGTAAATAAATGATCTTGCTGAGAAACCTCAAGTAGCACTTTTACTGTCTTGTTAAATCATCTTGTAAGATTTTAAAGTGTTCTGCTGGTATTATTCTGCTGGTAGTACATCAACTTCTGCAGTTTGTCATTAGCACTGTTTTCTAGGGCCCATTTAATAATGTCTGACTGCAGTTCTGTGATCACACCTTTGTATCTGTCACCAATTTGGGAACTTTTTTATAGGGTTCTGTAGATTCATGCCATCTTTTCTTTGTGTCTTCTTTCTCCAATAGATCTTTGCTTCTTTGTCTTTTATTATGCCCATCTTTACACAATACCTGTTGATTTCTGTAATTTTCTTAAATACATATACTGTCATTCTCATTTGGCTGTAATCTTCCATTTCTTTGCATTGCTTATTTAGACATATCCCCTTGTTTCTTCTTGTTCTTCCATGCAACTCAGCATTTAATTGGGTAATTTTTCCTTTGTTCCAGTTGCCTATTGTTTTCTGCCTTTCTCCAGCTATTTTCAACATATGAACAGACAGCCTCTTTTTTTAAAAATTTATTTTGGGATATTTATGTTTGACTCATCTTTGATGAGTACAGATAACTCTAACTCTTTGCTGCTATCTAGTGGTCGCCCAGATGTTTCTTCCTATGGAGATCCTTAATCTTTGATTTCTTATCAGTAACTTTATTTTACTATATTTCACACAACAATGCACTGACTTTTGAGTGGAGTGAATTCAAAACTGCAAAACAGCAGGATAAAATAAATCACATGTCCTTAAGGCTGCAATTGTCTATTCTGTAGATAGAAAACTGGATACTATCCATGTGTTTCTGACACCTCACACAGTCCCTTGTTGCTGTAGAGTTAAAGTAAAATCACTGAAGGAAATTATGAAACTCACCCTTGCAATACACTTTTATGTTAGGCATGTCTAGGCTGTAAAAATCCTAATGTCCATTAGATGGCATCAGAAAGACACAAAAATCCTGAACTGTTTGCTGCCTTCTATTCATCTGGACTTTTGCAGCCAACATCTGATTGCTCTAAATATGGGGAATTGGGAGGTGGGTGGGAAATTATATTGTGCTGTATATGTTAGCTCAACCTCTCTGATTAAATCTTGGTCAAAAGAAGAATGACAAGAGAGCCCCCACTCTCATTCAGAAGTCTAGACTTTTACATAGAGTCAGGAACTGAGTGAGACTCTTCTACTCCTTCAGACCCCTGTAACTCATAACCCTGATCTTAAGCCAACTTCATCATTCCAAATCCACAAGAGATCAGTGAATGGATTAACAGAAGTATAGGATTCTGTGGGTGGGCTACTTGGGAGAAATGACTACACTTGAATAGACTTGTGGTTTGTTAACTGATTAATTAGGATCAGCTTTATTTGATTCAGATCTTATTACTCCCATATAAAAATCTCAAGTCAGAGGTTTGTAGAGTGTTGGAAGTAATATCTCTTGTGGCCTTGTCTTACACTTGAGTGTCTAGGGCTCTGATTCAACTCACTCTGTTAAATTACTGAAAGTTACCTGTTGCTTGTATTGAATCCTGGTTTGGACTCTGATCATCCTCGCTAACTGGCTTCTTCTATAAGTGGCTTATGTGCCCTGGTCTAAGTTCATTCATTCTGTAGCTTGTACCTCATTAGATAGGACTATACTGTATATGTGACGACAGGGGAAGGCAATGGCAAACCACCCTGCTACAGTCTGCCAAGAAAGTGTTGCAAAAGTGGCATCCCCCCAAATGGTCAGACAGGACTTGGTGCTCGCACAGGGGACCTTTCACTTGCGTACTCTATTTAGGGTTTCATTAATGCTTGTAGGGTTGAGTCCCTCCAAACCTGTTTAAGTTATCAGGCCTGGGGGTCCCAAGGGAATGATAAATTGCTGAGGTGGCTCCACTGTGGTTAAAAACTATCATATCTGTTGCTCTCTCCTTGCCTTTTAATCATATTTTTTTAAAACTTAATAGTATATGGCAACTGCATTTTGATGTTTTTTTGTCACCATAAACTTTGAAAAAAAAATACTGCATTTATAGGGCTTCAAAGAATATGATTTCAGAAAAGGAAGAAGAAAGTGGCCCTTTACTCATTAATAAAGCTGTCCATGACTAGTGGCAATTTGTGTGACTTATGTCCATAAACATTTTATATGACCTAGGTTTTACACATATATGATCATTTGTTCAAATTATTATTGCCGGTCATCTTCTTTCCTTCCACCTTTCCAGCATTACATACTGTACTTTTCCAGAGGACTAGGTGTTTGTGTAATGTATCCAGAATATGATAATGTGAGTCTGTCCATTTGTGCCTTGAGTGCAAACTCTGGGTTGATTAACTTGATGATCTATTTGTTTGTTTTCTTGGCTGTCCATGGTATTCTCAGAATTCTTCTCTAACAGCAAAGTTCAAAAGCATCAACATTCTTTCTTTCCTGCTTTTTTTAAATCCAATTTTTACTCTGAAACAGTGTCACAGGGAAAACCATTGCCTGAATGATTCTGATCTTTATAGGTATAGATACCTCATGGCGTCTGAATGTGATTTCCAAGGCCTTCATTACTATCTACCAAGGGTTAGTCTGCAGATTATTTTTGAATGCCTGATTCCTTTACTATTGATAGTCTCTCCTAAAAGCTATCCACCACTTCAGTATCTTCATTTTCAGTTCAAAGGCTGGTTGCTGTATCTGTTGTCATTAATTTAGTCTCCTTTACATTTAATCTTAGTCCCGTTTTTTCACTTTACTAGAGTTTGCAGATAATTTCCATTTTCAGATATCAGAATAGTATCATCAGCATTGTACAGGTTATTCACATTTCTTTCCCTATTTTAAAACCATGCTCGTTTTTAAGTAATTAATGTAATTTGTATAGCCACTCATCTCACAGCAGTGACTTTGGGTGGCACACAAAATATTAAAATATTTTAAAATATTAAAACCTTCTTCCAATGCAGCCACCCTCAAAATATATTCATCATGGAATTCATTAATTACATATGGAGAGAGTATACAGCCCAGTGTTATTCCCTGAAGCCAGTCCATTTCACCATGTTCCATCTAAATTCTGGCTTCCTTCACTTACATAGGGTAGGCATATATACATATATCTCCTTAATGCATGCATATCTTTAGGGCAGCTTTAGCAAGATTTGCAAAAATCCAGACAACCACAAGATGGAAACAAAGAGAGCCTTTTTTTTTTTTTTTGCAGCCAGACATGGTAACCCTAATACCTTACCTTATTTATATTTGACCACTAAACCATCAGATCGTTTTAAGACTTTTCTTGGCTGGTTATTTAATAGCAATCTTGCAGTATTAATGTTTTTTGACTGTTACTATTTTAGAGTTAAAATAGTTTGGTGTCCTCGTTGCACTCATAAGCATTAATGGACTCTCTGTGTTAGTAATTCAGAGCTAAAATACCTTGTGTTTGTCACTGTCACACTTAACAGGGAAAGTCAATAGAAATTGTTTTAACATAGCCGTTTCTCTTGGAGGAAGACACATAATGCTATTGCTCTGCATTTTTTCAGTTTCTGATGATACATACTGAACAAAACATAGTACTTCCTAGAGATAATGACTGGACGTAGACATTAGAAATCCTTGGCACTGGAGACAGATTTTATTTCATGGCCCTGCCAATTGTGATGAGCTAGATATCGGCAGTGATGTGGGGAATCAGTCTCATGCTGCCCCTCATCACCTTGGGGCAGCAGTGCTGTCTGTTTTCAGGGCTCCCTCTGCCACAGTGAATAGTGGTGGTTGATGCATGGGGAAAAAATCCATAACATGCTTTTTCTCCACAGAGCTTTAATTTACTTACGTATTGTGAGAAAGGGAGGGAAAGAGGGAGAGAAAGAAGGATGCCATTCCCTGAATTCGCCCTTCTTAATGCAACTTTCCCTTTTATACAGAATGGAGCTGTAAACTACATCACAAAAGAGTGCTTTTTGCATCATTAAACTCAAGTAATTATGACACAATAGAACAAGAAAAATAAGAATATCAATAATGCATTTCAGTAGTTAGTATACTATATGGTTTAATTTAATAGCATACCCTATTAATTTATATGGCATGTAAATAAAATGCAAGAAATTACAGTAAAATGTATCATCTCAGATAAAATGTGTTGGAATGGTTTAACAAGCTGCTCTGAAAAACAGCACAGATACTGCCAAAAAGCACATATCTACAATCTACGCTGTCAAGTATAGATTTATCCCTCTAATCTATATTTGCTTAAAAACATTGACCAGTGAAATTCTGTCTTCTCCTCATGCTTATGCTCCTTATGCTATTTTGTTTAAGACAATGTAGAAAAACAAGAGGTTTATTTTTAACACAGCAGACTCAGAAGAAGGAGAATTCCAGATTTGAAAATCCCTGGGAACCTCCTGTGTTGGGCACTTGGAGAAAGATGAAGTGAAGCAAATAAGGTGGTACTTACTTTATTTGAGTTTCTGTATTGGGAAACAGAGAGAAAGGCTGGATGAGTGAGCTTATTTTGCCTACTTCTTTTCATAAGTCTTTTTCATCCTATCAGGGAGGTTATCTATAATATTTTTTTTTCTATGTGTGTTTCTACCTTTAAAATTATTGAATCATTGTATTATTGAAATGCATTATTACCATTAAATAGATATCCATATACTTAAAGAAAACTAGCATTGCTTAAAAAAAAAGAAAGACATGTTCAAGACAGGTACCACTACAGAGATGATTCTATTGGCTGATGTTAAACATTTATGGATGTGCAAGTTAAACGGGCCTCTGTAATGCCAATAGTTAGGCAGATCAAGGAAGGAAAAGCTATTTCCACAGGTATATTTGTTACAATTTGTTCAGGGCTTAATATTTGGCCCAACAGCGAAATTGACAGCCACTTCCATTTTTTTTTAACACCAGCAGCTTTGGGCAGAGACCTCCAACTGCCTTCATGGGTAGATACTGGGCTTGGAGGTCTTTCCAGCTTAGTTCACCTCTGCCAAGGAAGTAACTGGTTCCAATTCATTTCCAGTTTAAAAATATGAACTGGGCAAAAAACAGCACCTATCATTTATTTATTTATTTATTCATTCATTCATTTATTCATTCATTCATTCATTCATTCATTCATTCATTTATTCATTCATTCATTCATTCATTCATTCATTCATTCAATTTATATAGCTATCTATCTCTCATATGTAAGTCTGGGCAGCTCACACAATTAAAATAAAACAAAAAAACAGTTACAACTAAACAACTAAAATGAGAACTATTAGAAAAGCCAATTAAAACAGTTTAAAACTTAATTTGTAGGAAAGTACAATCCATACTATTACTAACAATATAGCCAACTGACAGGCTCCATACCACCACTGGATCCCCAGGCCTGATAACACAAGTATGTCTTAAGGGCCTTCTGAAAAGCCAGCAGAGTAGGTCCCAACCTAAGGTCCAGGGAATGATGTTCCGAAGGGCAGGCATCATGGCAGAAAAGGCTCTCTGTGTCATGAGTACTGATGGTGAGCAGGAGGGGGCCCCTATCCAGGGGGGAAAATGCATGCGTAGTAGAGAGAGTTTGAACTGTCATTCAAAGAGAACCAGAACAGATCCGCCTTGACTTTTGGGTTTTATCTGTCTGGGTTTTCCCACACTTCTTCAGTTTGGTAGGATTTTCTGTCTACTGTAGCAGTAATAAACACTAGAGACTCATTCCTCATCTCGGTGTGGTTCCTGCTTGTCAGGACACTCTGTCCTGTCAAATGACATTCCATGATAGACAGGACCCATAACATGCCTCTCCTGCTGGATCTGATGGGATGGATAGATTTAACCAGGGAGAGGCAGTCCCTCAAATAATCTGACCCCATGACCTGTAGGTGTCAGATCCCCCCGATCAAAGGTTTTACGAAACCCCTTATCAGAGCATCTACCATAATTTCCTTCTCCAAGGAATGGACTCCATGTTGCCAGATGGGAGGGGGTGTGAAGTTGGAGTGTGAAGTGGTTTATTATGGCTATGGCAGACATCAAGGACACCGGGTTGAGATATGCCAGGAATACCATCTGGATGGGAGGGGGGTGACATGGTTTCATGGGAAAGGGGACTAACTAAGGGAATGTAGTTTTTAAAGTTAGGTTTGAGTGGGAACTCTTTATTCACAGCTTGCCTTCTATACCATTCATTATGCTTCATTAAAACAGTTAAAGGAATCCCAGCCTCCTGACTGTGATTGTGTGAATGCTCAAATGATCAGGTGCTGACATTAAGCTGCAAATCCATTTTTTCAAAAACTCTTCCTGAGCAAGTAAATCAGCTGAGAGTTGACGAATCATGCCTAAACACAGAAAATCCCAGGCTAAGCAGCCATCACCTTTACTGTCATCAGAGAGGACAGTGCTGTATGCCAAAGTGGAAGACGAAAAAGTTGAGACGGAGGAGAGTTCAGGGAGTGGGGACAGCAAGTGTGAGATGGAACCCTGGCTCAACACTACAGAATTGGAAAGTGCCCTCCGCTCCCTCAATTTCATGAGAGAGCCTCAGATGCCAAGCATTATCATAAAAGAACCACAGATGGGTCCTTCCCAGCCAGGTGCCAGAGAGGAAGAGAGAAGAGCCCTCCACCCATGAAGGCACAAGTAAGGGTGCAGAGTCCAGGGTTGCATGGGACTATACCAGACCGCAGTGGAACTCCACAAGAAATGCGGAGCCTGGAGGCGAGGATGTCTGCTATGGAAGTGGTGTTGCAGCAGGTCTCGAGAACCCTGGAGACCATGGTGTACCCCTTGGCAGAGATTTCAACTCAGCTATCTAGAGTGGCATTGCTGGACTCATGAGGAAGACGCCATACCCTAACCCCAACCCAGGATTTTGAATCCCCAGTGAGGTGCTGGCAGAGTGGAGGCCACCCAGAGAGCCAAGGTGACTGGGGGAGAGCTCTGCCCAGCAGGGCGACACCGGCTGCGACCCTGAAGGACATACAAGTTAAGTCTGATGGAGATCCACGACAGTTGGCGTTCTTGACCAATGTGTCCATATACATGAAGGAATATGGGTCTTGCTTTCCCAGCGAGTACAAGAAAGTGAGCCAGGTAGGCTCCAGGCTTCAGGGACCTGCAGTGGAATAGTTTGTGCAACTGCACGATGCCATGGCCCCGGAGTTGAACAGCCTGAGAGACTTCATGAGGGCACTGAGAGACCAGTTCAAGGACCCACTCAAAAAGATGAGGGCAAAGACAGGTATCCAGCAACTTAGGCAAGGGGGAAGAACTGTGGCGGAGTATGCCATGGAGTTCAAAGCTCTTGCCGGAAAAGTTATGGACTGGTCGGAAACCACTAAGATTGATTACTTCAAAGGGGGCTTGCAGCCAGAAATCCTGAGATGGGCGCTCTGCCGCAGAGACCTCCCCACTTTGAAAGAATGGATCTGCCTAGCAGGGGAGGTGGAGAATACCCAATACCAATTTGGTCAGCAACTCCAAGCACAAACGATGGGAAAGAATACCGTAGTCCCAGGTCAATTTCTCTTCACTTGGAGAAAACTGTTCCATGACAAGGAGGACCCGAAAGACCGGCCAGGGAAAAGAGGCAGCTGTTTCAAATGCAGGAAGGACACCCACAGAGCAGCAGAGTGCCTATGCAGGGAGTCCAACACACCGAAAGGAGCAACCAAACTGGCTAAGACCCTGCCGACCAGACACAAGGCAGCTGCTGCAACAGCGCTAGCCCAAAAGGATCCAGAAGTGAAGTCCCTGATGCACTCCGGTGAAGACTCCAAACAGGAGGAACTGGATCTGGCAGGAAACAAATTTCACCTGTTCTAAATTGTGCCCATGAGCAGGTGGAAACTCCAGGGTGCAACATGCCTACTTCGGAGATAGACGACAAAGAAAACCTTTTGGTGAGTGATGATTGCCCCACCTTGCTGGTGAAAGTAGAACTAAAAAACTTAAGAACATGACACAAAGCCAGGCTGACAGCTATGTTAGACTCGGGGTGCACAAAATGCTTAGTACACCCTGCCCTAATTGACACGCTGAGCCTTAAAACCAAAAGACTTAAAAATCCAATTATTTTCACCCAGATGGATGGTTCTATTGCCCATGGGGGTTCCATTGAATTCTGAACTGAGACTTTGGCCATGAGGTTGGGGGGGGGGGCATAAAGAAACCTTGCAATTTATTGTAGCCACTATCGCCAACTATTCTATCATCCTGGGACTCCCATGGCTAAAGAGTAGAAAACCACAAATTGACTGGGACTCGGGTGCTTTATTGTTTAACAATGGGGCTGGCAACCTCTTTACCATACCACAAACTGGGCGAAATGTAGCCTGCATTCTCCTCAACCACACCCCTCCGGCAGAACCTATGGCACAGCCTGGCATTCCACCCGAGTATACTGACTTTCTAGATGTGTTCAATGAAAAAGAGTGTGACCAATTACGTCCTCACAGGAAAACTGACTGTGCCATTGAAATTGACCCAAAGGCTAAACTACCCAAGCCAAAAATGTATGCTATGATAGAAACTGAGAAACAGGTTCTCAGAGAATTCATTGACAAAAACTTAGAGAGGGGGTTCATTGAGCCTGCCAATTCACCTTTGGCAG
Source organism: Candoia aspera (assembly GCF_035149785.1). NCBI lineage: Eukaryota > Metazoa > Chordata > Lepidosauria > Squamata > Candoiidae > Candoia > Candoia aspera. The sequence continues at coordinate 180,946,593 of NC_086153.1, forward strand.
CCCCAGTACTCTTCCGGGCAAAAAAGGATGTCTCTCTGAGACTCTGCATGGATTACTGTGGAATAAATGCCATCGCAATAAACAATCAATACCCTCTCCCCTTAATGAAAGACATGCTATCACATCTATGGAAAGGAAAAGTATTAACCAAACTTGACCTCAGGGAAGCCTACTTTAGAATTCAAATTTGGGAGGGGGATGAATGGAAAACAGCATTTAACTGCCCTCTGGGTTTCTATCAATACAAAGTCCTCCCATTTGGGTTAGTGGGGGCCCCTGGAGTATTTATGCAATATATCAATGAGGTCTTCCATGAACATTTGTACAAAGGGGTCCTGGTTTACTTGGATGACATTTTAATCTATTCTGACAACTTCAAAGACCATGTTCAGCATGTCAAAAAAGTCTTGTGAAAACTAAGAGATGCTAAGCTGTATGCCAAACTCTCTAAATGCGAGTTCCACAAGCCCCAACTGGACTATTTGGGCTATCATATTTCTTCCAAGGGTGTCGAAATAGATCCTGCCAAAGTACAAGACATTATGGGGTGGGAACCCCCTCGCACCAGGGGGCAACTTCAAAGTTTTCTAGGCTTAGTGAATTTCTATAGAAAGTTTATCCCCTGATTTGCTCAAATTGCTTTGCCTCTAACTGACTTGCTGAAAACTAGAGGGAGGGGGGAAACCCGGAAAGTTACGTCCCCAGGGGCTAGACTTGCCTGGACTTCTGAGTGTCAAACCACTTTTGACCATTTAAAGCTTCTTTTTACTAGAGAACCCATTCTAGCTCACCCAGACCCAACTCGCCCCTTTATTGTGCAAGCAGATGCTTCTGACTCAGCTATCGAGGCAATTTTCGTTCAAAAAGATGAAACAGGTTTTCCCCGCCCCTGAGCATACCTCTCACACAAATTTTCAGACTCTGAGCGCAACTGGCCCATTTGGGAAAAATAGGCTTTTGCTGTACAAACTGCTCTCACACATTGGAGGCATTTGCTAGAGGGTGCTCGTTATCCCTTTGAGGTTTGGACTGATCACAAAAACCTCCAAGCTTTACAAACCCCCAGGAAATTGAATAGCAAACAAATTTGTTGGGCTCAATTTTTTAGCCATTTTAATTTTACCCTAAATTTCCTTCCTGGCAAGAGGAATTTTCTTGCTGATGCACTTTCTCACCTCCCACAATATCACACTGCCCAAACTCAAATTGTAGACACAGTTTTCTCTCAGAAGCAGCTTGGAATGGCTTGTGTAATGCACAGACAAGCAGTAGCCAGGAAAGTGAAAGTGCAGGCTGACCTAAAAGAGGAACTGCTTCAGGCACTCCCTAATGATCCCTGGCTACAATGTAACAAAGTCCAATTAACTGAAATTAACAATGTCTGGTATTGTAACGGCAAAATCTACGTGCCTGAATCTCTTCAACAGACAATTTTACATCACTCCCACAATATCAAATCTGCAGGGCATTTTGCCTTTACAAAAACCCTTCACTTGGTGAGGTACCAATTTTGGTGGCCCTCCCTTCATGTTGATGTACAGTCCTATGTCACCTCATGCCATGTCTATGCCCAGGCAAAGAGGAAGGGGGGGGGGGGGGAACCGCAGGGACTTTTACAACCCGTAGCCTCCCCCAAGGCTCCATGGAAAGAAATTGCCATGGATTTTATTGTAGATTTACCTGAGAGTAAAAAACAAGACTGTTATTTGGACTGTAATCGATTTGTTTTCCAAGCAAGCTCATTTTATACCTTGTGCTAAAATCCCAACTGCTCAAAAATTAGCCAAGCTATTTCTCACTCTTATCTATAAAATCCACAGGTGTCCCACACATGTAATTTCAGACAGAGGCGTCCAATTTACTTCCAAATTTTGGCGGGCGTTTTTGAAATTAATTGGCGTCCAGCATCCCTCAGCTTGTCGAGCCATCCGCAGATGGATGGAGCAACTGAATGGGCTCAGTCTACTCTAGAGCAATTCTTACGCTGCTACATTAGCTTTCAATAGTTAAAGGAATCCCAGCCTCCTGACTGTGATTCTGTGAATGCTCGAATGATCAGGTGCTGACAGTAGGGCTTTGAAGGTCATTACCAGTACCTTTGAAGAATTGGTTCCTTTTTGTTTAATTAATAACATAGAATACTGAGGTGGATGGTTATTTTTTAAAATTTTCTTCCACTATTTTTTTATCTGGCAAGGACAAATAAAGAACATATGAGTATATTACTCACTAAAGTTAATGAATAATTGATTTGTAGGAGGGATAAATGAATTAGAACTAGTTGAAAGCTAGCATGATTGAAAGAATGTTTTAAAAGAAAATGAGGGGTTGTAATATATGAATATGTATGTACTGTATGCATGTTGACAAAAGAAAGGACAATGGAATAGGAGAATTGGGGAACTGATACAAGTACAAATAAACTAAGTGAAGGAACAACAAGGAAGAACAGAAATTTTCGAATTTATAACTTGATTGTATTTCCTTCATGATAAATATTCAAGACAAGACTGGGTGCTGAGGCATGATGGTAAGTAAAAAACAAATATGCAGCTGCCTGTATCAATCTTTTCCTACTGAAAAGCAGTGATTTTCTATTGGTCAACAAATGGTGGCATATTCTGAAGGGTCACTCTGACCTATCAGTAACTGAATCCAGCATCTCCCTACCCCAGTGCATTTTACTGAAAGCAAGTGCCAAAAGGTTTTTAATTGCATCCTCCCCCATGTTGACGTATCTGCTGTTGGGCCACCCTTCTCAGCATGGCCAGATCAGAACAGGCTTACTGGAATTCGAGTAAGTTAGGGAATTCATATTGACCAAGTTTAAAACAATGACAAATTGCCCCATCTTGCACTAGATCCCGTGTGAATCAGAACACAAAAAGCAGCCCTTCATCTTGCACACTATAGTCTGTGTGATTGCTTGTTTCTGCAATTGCTTGGATTTATTTGTTTGAAAGAATGCATTCCTCACTTTTCATGCATATCTCCTAACAGGCACATGATTCTGGTTAATAGAACAAATAAAAGAAGGATAAGCTACTCTGCTATCACAAGGGGGGAAATCATTTGTATGGTTTAAGGATAATAAAAATGATGAATGACATCCTAGACTTACAGGGCAATACTATAAATGTTAACAAAGAGAATCTTGGCTTCTGCTTCAGTGAGTTTTGAATGTCAAAAAAGTCTTGGCCTCTGTCTCCAAGACAGCACAGGAAAACAAAAAAGAAATTACCTTCAGAGACCTTTGTTTAAGGTCTCTGAATGAATTTTTGATTACAGTTGTTTTGAGTGATTGAGTTTGTTTCCATAAATCCCAAGCGTACAGGGTCTTCAGTTACTTTGTGCCCAGCCATGAAAATCATTTTCCAAGAAGTAAGTAAGAGAAGCTTAGATTGGATTGTATGGAAGTAAAATAACATTGCTGGCATGCCACCAATCTCATCAACCTCCATTAGAGTCTGACTTGTCACAACTAGTATGTAGTCCTATATTGTGCCTTCTTCATATTGCTATGGCACCTTGTAAGCTGCTGGTGGTCACACTGTCTCTCCCTTTCATTACCCTCTCAAGCTCTCCCCCTAGTAAATGAGAGACAGCTGGTACTAGACACAGTGCAGGTCAAAGGCATGAGCTGGTTTTGCTGCAGAAAGATTTAACTTCTATTTCAGAAGCAAGGCACATAGTCTCCAGAGACATGAAAGGTATCTGTTGCAGAACTTACCACTTCACACTGTGGATGAGTTCAATACTGTGACAGATACAATAATGGCTCGGAATGAAGGTGACATCACGTACTCCAAAGGCATATCCATTTAGAACACGAGTCCTGAGTATTTGGCCATTTTCCCATACCACGTGCCATTCTATTTTAGAAGAGTTCTCATTCTGTGATGCAAAAGTCTGTGAGAAGGAGCTTCAGAGACACAAAGTCCACACAACGGGTAGACATCCTTTTCCATTTGCAGAACAGATTGTATAATACCAGTCAGTGACCCATGCTTTTCAATCTTTTTAATAGTAGAGGAATTTTTTTCAGATATACTTTTGCAGACGTAGCCTACAAAAATTGCTAAGGTGCAGGTTTTGAGTAAATTAAGGACACAAATCTATTGAAATGCTTATTCTGTGAGGTTATTATCCTACCTCCTCACCTATGCATTTACAGGAGAACAGCTTTGGGTACAAGTAGCATATTTCCTATTTCTGCCCAATATTATTCAGTAGAGGGAAGTCTTGACTCTTTGCCCCGGAACCAAGTTTGCAGAGGGCCAGTGGCATTTATATTTTCTCTACCCGTCTTACCCCAAACAGCAGGAGGGGCATGCTCAGTGTACCATCAGCTCAGGATTATTGGCTGGCGGGGTCCAGAAGGGGAGCCTTTTCTTCCATGATGCCTGCCCTTTGGAACATCATCTCCCCTGAGATTGCTGAAAGGAGCAAAGCAGCAATACGGATTAGGAAAGTCATGTCACACCAAACTTCTCCCATCCATGTCTGCTTATGAAGAGAGAAGTCTTTGGACCAAGAAGGAGATCTGTCCTTAAGCAAACTTCCTATATGGGGTGGCCCTTCACTGCACAAACTAATGTTATGAAGAAAAATCCACTTGCATTTTTTCCCACCAACTTTTTTTTTCAATCTGATGACTTTTTGAAAAAAGTTATTTCCAGGACAAAGAGAATTTCAGCTAAATTTTCATGGGTGAGGTTGATGATCTTGCACTTATGCAGTGATGAATTGGCTAAGGAATATGTACAATTTCCTGTCTTTTGTTGTTTAATCATCTTTTGACTGGCCTCCAACCTCTCTGGCTTCCCATACTTCAATTAAATCCTCAATATGAAGCATTCTTCTTCTTTTTTAAGTAGGAAGGTGGGCAGCTATGGAGGCTTCAAAATGATGGCAAGAGGTACAGTAGAAGTAACATTTCCAACAGTAGCACCCTTTACCACCTCAAACTATAATGGAAGTTCAAGAACTATCAATATAAAATAAAATACAATGGACAAAATATATAACTCAATAATAACATGCAAAAACAGGGAACTAGACCGTAAAGAAAAGGACTTAAAACTAAAAAAATCCCTTATCTTTAGCATAAGAAAGATAAAGGTAAGAGCATTTAATATATAACAACAGAGAGATCTAAGCTATTAGTCTCCTAATAGCAATGGCAATTGCATAAAACAGGGCTAACGTCTGAGAGACGTTGAGACTGCGTTGGCCAACAGAAAGCAATGCTTTTTGCCATTATGATAGTCCAACCAGAACCGTTTGATAATAAAGGGATTATTAAATCTGCATGCTATCTCATGTAAAAAAGGGCAAAGTAGCAAAGCAATGGATGGATTTAATCTCTTTCATAGGACCATATTAGATTATACAGTATATTGGGGTGGTATTGTATCTATCGTCCATTAGCTTAGAAGGCAAGGAATTAAATCTTGCCAGGTGAAGGCTCTTCAGTGTGACATACTGAAGATATTCAGTTCTACATTAGTTCCCTCATGCCTTACAGAGATTAAATAATGTCTGACAGATCATGCTATCTGAGGTCTACATCAATAGCCCTTTTCTCAGGTTGAACAAAAGTTATCCATGAAGGTCAAAAAAATCAAAGATCTTTCTGTGAAGATCAGTTTAATCCAGAACCTGAACTGACACCCTCATATGAGCTCCTTAGGAAGCAAGTCCTGATTCCAATTCCAAGAATTGGAACAAAGAATTGGAAACATTCCAAGGTACTTGGAAAACAGATCTGTAATATACTGACGGGACTGTTTTGATAGGTCTTATATCTTTATAAGAGCAAATCCAGGAGCCATAGAGGAGAAAGCTAATAATTTTGGTTCTAAGTATGTTTATAGCAGAAGGTATATGATTACCATATCAGCTTCTTACAAAATATAAAAGAGTCCCCCTTTTAGGGGGAGATGGGTGGTGATAGAAATGTGAGTTATAAATAAATAAATAAATAAAATTGCATCTGTGGTCAAATGGGCCTGGTTAGTGACAGCTTTCAACTGTTACTTCCAGGCTACAGAGGATTGAAAGAGTTATGTTTTCTATAACTTAAGCTCTGGAAAATATTGAAATCCACCAACCAAAATTGGGCAATACATTTATCTCATTCCTTTTATATGCTGATGATGTAGTCATCCTCTGTATAACCCAAGTGGGTCTGAGGGTTAGGGTTCAGGCAGAACAAACCAAGGCCATTAAATACCTTGCCATCACCTTTCAATCCTGTAAACACTATACAAAGTTAAGCAGCACAAAATCAGATAAAATAATATTTACCCAAGAGGCAAATGGTGCTCTACACAAAGTAATTATTCCTCCCTGAAATGTTATTAGAATAAGGTAATTTTCACAGTTTCTCAAAGACTGACAAGGATAGGTGAAGTTCTAAACAGAGTTCCAGCATTTGGTACTGCAACTGACAACATTCTCTATGTTCAGCAACAACTGTTCCGGTGATGGTGGGACACAGACTGGAACCTCCCCTGAACATCTCAATTGGCCAGCACAATAATTGGGAGAGAGTCGTTGAGAATCAAGTGGCATACAAGCTTAATTAATAATAATAATAATAATAATAATAATAATAATTCCCTTTAACTATCTGCTCTTTTATTAAACAGAGGCTCTTCTGTTACCTGCAATCTTCTTTTCCTTATCAGTAGGATGCTGATTAGTTTGGCAACTGTCTTAATTGCTCAAAAGTTAACATTAGCAGAACAAGACCGTTATCTATCCAATGAGGTGGGAACTAGTACCAGGGTTTAGGAGGTCATGACATCTGCTTGGTCTCCTTTGGAGACATTAGTATCTAGGGATAAAACTATGGTGGATTTATCATTAAAAAGCAACAATATGGGATTCAAGCTGATGTCATGACTCTGGAAGATGAAAAAGTAGGGAGTGGTGAGAAAAATTTCTCTTAACTGGGAACCAGTAACTTATAGCAATGGGTTTATATAACAACTGTGTAACAACCAAATCTTTTCCACTGTCCAAATAATTCCCATCATGGAACATTAATTCAGATATTTACATGGAGTCAATGATGCATGCAAATTAATAACATCAAATAGTAGATATTCTTGCTTACTACAGATATAAAAAGAGAATTTGTTTGCTGTTGCTTTCCTTTCTTATTAATTGCCCTATTAGGAGTGCAGATCAATGTCCATAATGTAAAATTAAAAACACAGAGGAAGAAAAAAAAATCAATTCATGTCATGTTGTGCATGGTTTAGTATCTATTTTTTATTTAATAGCGTCAAAATGTTGATAAACAACCTTGAATATTAATTGTACTCATGTAAACTGATATTAACTCGTATGATTTTCATTCTCTTAACTTTGATTTCCCTTTTCAAAATAATGAAAATGGTCAGACAGGATTAGGTTATAGGGTATACAGCGCTAATTGAATTAAATTAGATGAAGCCTCTTTTTTTTTTTAATGTAACTGGAGCCCATGAGCGGAAATCTTGTAGTCTGCTAGATGTTGCTGAATTTCAATTCCCATTAGTTTCATCCAGCTTGAAATTGAAATCCAGCAATATCAGGAAGGTCCTGATTTCCCACTTCTGCAGTTGTCTGTTCAATCACTCCTTACTTTTGGAGGAGTGACATATGGCAAATTTATTCCCCCCTACCACATTTCACAAATGGTACCTCCACATTGCACAAATGGTAAGGTGCTATTATAGAATAAGGGAAGGAAATACCATTCTTTCCTGAATTGTCTCTTGTGATTCAGAACTACTGAAGCATTTGTCATAAACCATGATAATCCTCTTCTTTTCCCCATAAGAAATGAACTGATCTTTTTTGCCATCTCTAAGGGTGTGTGCACTGTTGCAAAAACTGTAAGGTAAGGTATTAATAGGCCAGTGTTCCATTCTGTCATTTTTGGGGTGAATTTAGGCAAAAACATAGAAAATATTTCCATTTACATTCACAGCTTCTCATAACAATAGATGCCTACTGTTAACATAAACTACCCAAAAATATTTTCTCAAATGCAAATCACTCTGTTTCCATCATTTAAAATACATATGTTTCCTTCATGTGGGATTTTAAAATGCCAATTCTCTTGATGAAAGGTCTCTTTTGAACAAAACTGCTAAGGCCATGCAGAGCTTCATAGGGGCATTTCACTTGGACCAATTTTTCACTGACATGCCCTTTGAACTACACACCTTTTAAATAATGGAGTCCCATCACATTATGAACAACAAAAGCAGCTTCTGGGCATGCACAGTGTATGTGCAGATGCCACTTTTCTCAACCTGATGCTTTTAATTGAAGTGTTATGGCAGAGCGCACTGCCTTCATGGCATTAAGCAGACACATTTCACACATCCCTGCTTACTACCAGTGCTTACATTAAACTTTCAGTAGCTCTCTTCGTCCCCCACCCCCGATTTTCTGGGTATGTGTGAAATTTTGATTGGTAAGAGTCAAAAACTAGCAGTATTTGATGGCAGAAGATTGAAACAGATGGAATGTTAGATAGATAGAATGACCCAGAGAGATAGAGGTAGAGGTAAATAGGCACACATACATATTTACATATACTGCCCCCCCCCAAACCTAGGATTGTCTACTCCTCATTTTAATGGAGCCAAAAAGTTGTATTGTGGAAACCACTTTATTGCATCTTGACTTACAAGGCCCATTATATTTCTTACCTAAACACTGTCTTATTCATAATACCTCACAGCGAGCAAGCACCAAACATTTCAATAACCCTGTTGGCCCCACTAAATAGACCAGATGAAGAATTCAACTCCACAGAAAGACTAAAACTATTTTTATTGAGATTGACTATAATAACAGAATCTTGCAAGTCTGACTGTGCTGCCCCTCCTTATACCCTAGAGAAATCAAGGTTAGGGTTATAGAAACAGGGTTAGGGTTCTGTTCTGAAACAGAACAAGAACAAGTGAAAGAATGTATGATAAAATGGGCTAAAATATTTGGTTACAATATACAAATGGAACAATGGGAAAATATGTGGCTGAAAGGATTGAAATTTACACTATGTTATAATCTTAAAGAGAGTTCTTATAAAATGAAATACTGATGGTATACTGTATATCAACAGAGAAATTGTCTAGAATTTATAAATTTATGTTGGAAATGTGAACAACAAGAAGGGACATTTTATCATGTTTGGTGGACATGTAAAAAAGCTAGAACATCCTGGATTCAAATACATACATATTAACATAACATTTGCTATCCTGATTGCCAAGCCCTGTTCTTACACAGAAAATTATGCTGGTGATACCTGGTGTCTTTACTGAGTTAATGTGGGACAAGTTAAGAACAGTGATTGGTGGATTCCTCAAGCTTCATTTTCCCTCCTTCCAAGTGTCATCTGCTGGTTGAAAGGCAACCACCAATCATTCTCCTTAACATGGGGTGGAGTGGAATTGTAGAGTGTAGGTGGGTGCTTGCAACAGTGTGTTTAACTCCCCGTCAAATGCTCCATGTTTGCAGCCTGTCAGGCTATTTCTGAACATTGCTCTAATGTTCTGCTAAAACCAAGCTAAACTAGTATCTAAAAAGAGTATGACTAAGTCATAGCCATGGAGGAAGGGCACTGGGTGAAACAGAAAGGAATGATTAACAGTGAGAGTTCCATCTTTGTCCAGTGCTGGCAGCAAATCTAAGTCTGTCCTCATGGCCAGCAGCATCTGGAAGAAGTACATGAACAGCCATGGAGCCAGAATGAGGTTGGTGAAATGGAACTGTACTCCCTGCCGTCCTAAGTAATAAAAACAGTTGGTCACATGAAGACTCTTGTTAGCAGAAGCAGCACAAAACTGTAATGCACCCCATGGTGGCAGCATGAGCAACACACAGCTGGCTGAACATGGCTCTCCTTCTCACATTAAATCAACCTTCTGTGCAGTGTTAAATCCATGTTTATAAGGAGCCCACAAAAGACCAGATTAACATTTTGGAAGCAACCATTGTGCAGGTGGAAGCTTCAGCAGAGGCCAGGTGTTTGGTTTCTCCTACAGCATATGCCCACATGGTCATGGAGGGCTGCTCCTAGCAACTGTGGGGAGGAGGGCTGTGTGCCCACAGTAGTCTAAAGTGGCAAATAGGAGCACATCACATCATTGATGGAGCATGTCAGGTCATGTCTGTGGCACAATTTGTGTTAGAAACACCACTTTAAAACTGGACCAATTAAAGATGACTTCATCTGTGGGCTGGGGATGACAGAAAGGCAATATCACGAGGACATGTTTGTTCCATGATAGGGAGACACAAGGATTAGCTCACAGAAAGGAATGTAGTTGTTTTGAATGTCATCAGCACACTTGTACAGCAGTGTTCTGACATCCTCAACTGAATGTATGTACAGTTTTCTAACATCCAGGTTTTAGAGCAAAATTAATATTTACTTCAAAATATTTCACTGCAATCATGTGCATGGCAAGTCCAAATTCACAAATAAATCCTGCAAAAATCACAATAATATTTCCTGGAAATAAACATAAATGAACACTGGGTATTTCATTTTAAAGGAAGCTTCTTCCATCTGTGGTTTCTTTGGATTGTGCTACTCATGCTGCCAGTTTTAGTTTTTCAACAGAAGTGCATAATTTTAGCCAGAAATTACACACCATAAAATTGGAGAAAGACTTTATTAACATATGGGTTAATGAATAAAGATGTTTCTTCACTGAACAAAAAAGAGGACTCATTTAAAAACCAGATCCTCAATTTTGTGATTCCTTTCATTTATACTGAATGTGAATATAATGAGTAAAGATTCTACAGTATATCTACTTAACATCTCCTCTGGAAGGTGTCTTCCTCTGAACTTTTGGCTTCCAGTTTAGAATAGAATACGCCACCTTGTAGATGTGAAACTACTTCGTCCTTCTAGTCAAGTGTTATCTACACTGAATGGAAGAAGTCTTCTGAGCTGTCAATCAGGCTTTCACATCCAGGGGCCATCTAGCCTTGAACCTGGGATCTCCTACATGAATAGAATAAACTCCACATCTGAGTTATCATACCATAAATGATCCTTCCATTGGAGGTTTGGAAGCTCAGGCACAGTGTAGTAATTGTAGGGACATTTAATTGTGAAGAAGTCAAAAGAAGTGATGGGATAGAGTAAGAGAACTAGAGCCAATTTCCATCAAAATGTCTATTTTGTATTATTGCTTTTTTAGCCACCAAGCAGTATTGGAGTTTAGAGAAGTACTGTAAAATGTGTAGACATTTAGGAATATAAAAATTTCTAGAATATGCCAGCTGTGTCCCATCTTTTAGGATGTGAAGGGCAGCAGAGAACCCTGGAGAGCAGCAGAGCTGGAGGGAACAGATTTCATAGCTAATGGTGCTCAGCTCAGGCCAGCAGGGATGGGTATAAAGTGGAATGACAGCAGCATGCTGCTAATGACTTCATTATCTGTCATGAATAAGAAGGTCATTGATGAAGTGCCACATGTAGTGATATGCCATGGTCATGGGGTGCTGAATCTCTTTTGTACCATGGCAATGATGGAAGGGTCACTAGCCACTTCTCTTCCCTCTGGATATGATAGGAAAACTGTAACTGTGTCTTGGCATTTGCATAAGATGGCTAAGGGCCAACACTGGAGATCCATGAATGCATCCCTCCAAAAAAAAAAGGATTAATATCTCTTTATAGGGAAGTGAGGAAAAGGATTAATTATCTTTATAGGGAAATGAGGAAGAGCTAAAGAACAATACTTGGAAGTCTGAAAATTACTAGATTGACTGAGATTATCCCTGAGGTAGAATTACAAATGCTACCTTCCAATTCTTTTTTTGAAAATTATTTTTTAATAGAAATTTTATTAAAAATTACAAATACAAAGATAAAAACTAAAACAAACTAAAAAAAGAAAAGAAAAAAGAAAAAGTGCAGTAAAGGAAAAATAGGAAAGAAAGGAAAAATAAGAATATAGTAAAGAAAAAGAAAAATACATAAAGAAATTATTTCCCCCTTTATCACAACAAGTATAAACAATTTTAGTAACTTATCACCTTCTCTTCAAATACAACAAATGATCTCTTCTTCCCATATCCCATCTATATAAACAGATCCTTAAAGCCTAATCATTTCAGTCCTGATGTCAGCAAAAGTCCATCAAGGGTTACCAGAGATAACAACTTATCTATTTTAACCTTGATCAAATAAACCAATTTTATATTCCTTCCTTTTACTTCTAACAATCTTGATTTTTAGTCCCTTCAAATAATGTTGTAGAACTTGATTACTTTTCATTTTTTCTTTGTCCTTTCTCACAAAATCCTTCAAAGCTTTAACAAATCTCTCTTGTAAATCCAATGTAGGAAAATTATCCACGTCACTCTCTTGGTTTGTTATTTGTATATCCCCTTTAATTATGAAGACATCAGCAGGTTTCTTTTGTATGTCCAGTGTAGCAACTTTTTCCATATCATTCTTGTAGCCTGTCATTTTTAAATCCACTTTCAGATCAGTCTCAGTCTTGTCAGGTAAGACTTGTTCCTCTTTCATAACAACTTTTAAACACAGTCTGTCTATAGAGGCAGACACTCTTAAAATTAACTTCTGGGTCCACTGTTCACAAATATCCTTCAGTATATTCAGTGTTAAAATATTTTGCTTCATTCTGTATCAGTAAGTCAAATCTAAGTGTTCTTCTCCTTTAATTGTAATCTTTCTGTCCAACACTGTCCTTTAGTGTCCAACCTTCTGGTTCCCTAGTGTCCAATGCTTTTGTTTTGAAAGAATTCAAAACAAAAGCATTTTCCCATGGGATTCCTAGAATTAATTCCAAAACCTTATTTCAAATCCATCTGGAGCCTTAGTCCATTTGTAACTTTCCAAAATCAAAGTTCCAATCATCCTTTTGTGGTTTATTCCAAACTAAATCTTTTTAAAGTCCTTAAACTTGTATTTAAAACTTATTTTGCTAAGGATTGAAGGAAACTCATCTGGTGCTGTAAAATGTGTGGATCCAAAAGTTCCTAATAGCTGAAAAACAGTTAAAAAGCAATTTCTGAAAGTGGTTAGAAAAGGAAGTATGTGAACCCAGTGTCCTTTTCAAGGTACAGACCATGGTTTGAGCAAGATGTCTATTCCCTTGTCTCCCAGAACTCAAAACCCCCCAGAGACCTCTGTCTTGCAGTCTCCTCATGAGGAACAACTGTCTAGAGCACTTGTGAGTGATTTCAAGTCCTCTGCTTGTCCATAGAGAAATTATGAAGAGCTGGTCTACTTGCTGGCTCTTCATTCCGCCGTGGTCATAGGTTCAACTTTAGTGGAGCTGTCTTCAGTTCACCATTTCTTTCCCAGAAGTTGCTACTCTTCCAGTTCTGAAGGAATTCAAGTTACTTTGGCGACCGTGAGAAAAAATCCACCTCTGTCCATTCCTGATGATGATGATATAAATAGCACATTTCTGATGCACAGAAACAGCTGTCTCACTTTGCCAAATGATAGGATTGTCCAGAAGAGACAGTTTCATCCAACTTTTTGGAAGAACTGGGAAAGTAAATCCAAAAAAGAGCAGAATATCTATGGTGGTTTTATTGAATGTTATAATTTGAGGCACAATCAGACTGAGGGGCATTCTGAGGCAGATGGAAACCAACAGTTTTACTGATCTGCAGAATGGTTCTATTCATTCTTATTCTCCTTTTATTTTTATAGCATGAAATTTAAATATGTTCACACTCATCTTATAATTCCATGTAATCTTGAAAAATTAAAATATACCTTAAGCTTTATCAGATAGACTGATTCAGAAAACATTGCTAGGTTCAGCAATTTAAGTGAAGGGGAGCTTTACCTATGGAACTCAGGGTAACACTGAACCCAATGAATGTTTGAAGAACTTGAATATTTAAGTCAGCAATAAGACAAATATATAATTAATTTACATAGAGGTGCATAATTCAAAGATATACAACCCAATTCCATGGGGCAATGACAAGTGTAGTCATTTGGATTTCAATAAAAATATATTTATTATCTCTAATTAGTTCATTTATTCATTGCCAGATACATAAAAAGGTCCTTAATTTTAAAGTAAAATTTTATTCATTGAAATTCAAAGGAAACTGAGCAGGAAACATTATCTGACTTGATTTGTCTCATAATTAATACACTTACTCATTGTGAAGCACAGTTACAGCTCCCATTATTAAAAAAAATAAAATGTAATACATCGACTTTTAATACATTAGCCTATTACAGGGGAAAATATCTTTGTATGTCTCGGTGTATAAAGGATAGCTACATGTCTGCATTTTTTACCATTTAAATCATTTTTGTGCAATCCTTTCAGGACTAGAAAATGGTATGATTTCAGAATCCTCAACCTGGAATTTGTTATACAATTATTATTAACCAAGGACAGATTATCAGTGCTAGTCTTCAGGATACAAGGCTAATGTTTAATGGGAATAGGGTTTTTTTCCTGGCTCTACCTTCAGTGTTGCATTTGTGTTTGGAGCACATGTATGTTTGTGTGTATCTACACACACACATGAAGCAACCTTGTTCCTGCTTGGCTGCATCCTTTTGACTTTCGTGCATTCATTAAAGGTCTAAAGGGACATGAACTATACCTGAATTATACTTCCACAATCCCGGATCCTGTGCAATCAGCACTCTCAATTTCTGGAAGGAATATCTGGAAAACATAGCCAGCTCTCCTTTTGTTACTTCCCAAACAACACAAAAGGCAGAGAAGATTTGGGAATATAGACAAGTGCTCCTGATGCTGAATGTCTGTCAGAACGTTGCCCTGCCAATGTATTTCCTATCTGTCAGATTCTCAAGTCATGTTAAAACATTTACATTAATATTACTGACATTTCTCAGATGAGTTTTTGCTCATCTTTCTTGCCAGAAATGTTTGCCTAAAGCAACCTTTGCTCTGTAAGCAGAAGATCCTCAGTTGCCTTACTCTGCTGGATGAGGGAAGGCCACTTCCAACATCTTTGAAGAGCTGTCGCCTCTCAAAATATAGAGAACTTGGGAGTAGATGAGCTGCTGATCTGATTAATTACAAACCACTTTCATACCTCAATGGCTCCTCTCAAGTCAAAAATAGGAATTTTAATCTATGTTTAATCTTATAATCATTTTACTACCTACCTAGAACCTCAGAGAGAGGCTGGATCCAATTCGTCTTTCTGGGATATTTCGTATGTACAAACTTTACATATTCATAGTCCTTTTCCAAAGAACAATTTTGGAATAGAAAGGCAGATTAAAAGCAGAAAAGAGATCATGTTGCTCCAATTTTGGATTGCAGAAATACTTAAGATAAAGATGTTCCCACCACTGTTGTAAAAATTATAAGGCCATGTCCAGGAATAATATGTATTTCTGTCTGTTCCACTTTCTAAAATGTTTGCACATTGGCAAGCACCATAAAAAAGGAAAGTAAAACACAAGCAAAAGAAAATTCACATACTTTTGTTAGTGCGTCCTGACTACACATGCATCCATAAGTGTTTAACCCAATGTAACCATTTTTGAAAGCCATTTCCCCAATGTATGCACTTTTTGTTTGAAATTTCTCTAATGGGTGGATTTTGTAAGTGTGTTTTTGATCTGAGAATTGCATTGCAGAATTTAGGGAGGAGTAAAAAATATATCTGATGGATAATTGAATTCTGCTTCATTTATCTCTTTGGGAATTACAAATTCACTTAGGTAGTATTAAAGTATAATCCAGCTGAATTTATCTCCTTTTCCTGATAATGACCCACTGAGTTTCTCTACAGCATTGCTATGGAACACCATGCTGTTAGGTTTCTGTATCCTCCATAGTTATCAATAAAATGCAACATCACAGATAGAACTCTAGAGTGCAACCGTGCCATGTTGAATCAGATGATGGAGTCATTCACCCTTTCCCATCTCTCAAACTGTATTGTTCTTCAATGTTGACCTAAAAAGACATCTATGGGCAACCCATCTGCAGAGATTTCATTAGCACTGTATGCTGTATAATTCAGTATCAGCAATTAAGTCTATTTCAGCATCTTCTATCTAGTATTTCTCCACACTTCAGTGAGGTGGTTTTAATAATTTACTTTTTTCCTAGTACTTCAGACATATGTTTGGTATATAAGATTTATTCCCTCTTGCCTGTCACCAGTATATTTTATTTAAAGCGGTTGAGCTGAAAAATTTAATATACCTCCTAATATAAAGCAGACTTTGCTAATCTTAACAGACCACAAGGAGGATGTTGTGTAAATTTATAAGCTACGGAAACAGTTTAATACGAAACAGCTGAGCAATTTCCTGTACAATGGCACAATTTCTGTCACATGAGGACTTTTCTTAGCGTCTGTTAGGGTGAATAGGAGCTGAGGACAGCCAAATTCTGCCAGAGCAATGTTTTCTAAAATCCTAATCCTTTTCTTACTTTCTATCTTTTTCAGGGGTTTGTATACTTTTACTGTATCGAAAATCCATTCATATATATATATATATATATATATATATATATATATATATATATACACACACACACACACACACACACAAACACACACATACACACAAACAGACAGACAGACAGACACACACACAGACACACACACAGACACACAGACACACACACACAAACATACATATTTATTGTTTATTCGTTCAGTCGCTTCTGACTGTCCGTGACTTCATGGACCAGCCCACACCAGAGCTTCCTGTCAGTCATCAACACCCCCAGCTCCCACAGGGACGAGTCTGTCACCTCTAGAATATCATCCATCCACCTTGCCCTTCGTCAGCCCCTCTGCCTTTTGCCTTCCACTCTCCCTAGCATCAGCACCTTCTCCAGGGTGTCCTGTCTTCTCATGATGTGGCCAAAGTATTTCAGTTTTGCCTTTAATATCATTCCCTCAAGTGAGCAGTCTGGCTTTATTTCCTGGTTTGATCTTCTTGCAGTCCAAGGAACTCTCAGAATTTTCCTCCAACACCACAGTTCCAAAGCATCGATCTTCCTTCTCTCAGCCTTCCTTATGGTCCAGTTCTTACAGCCATATATTACTACTGGGAATACCATTGCTTTAACTATGCGGACCATTGTTGTCAGTGTGATATCTCTGCTCTTGACTATTTTATTGAGATTTGTCATTGCTCTTCTCCCAAGGATTAAACATCTTCTGATTTCCTGACTGCAGTCAGCATCTGCAGTAATCTTTGCACCTATAAATACAAAGTCTTTCACTGCTTCTACATTTTCTCCCTCTATTTGCCAGTTATCAATCAAGCTGGTTGCCATAATCTTGGTTTTTTTGAGGTTTAGCTGCAAGCCAGCTTTTGCACTTGGTCGTTATACAGATTCCTCAGGAGGCAGACAAGATGACTTGGTATCCCCATACTGCTAAGAACTTGCCACAATTTGTTATGGTCCACACAGTCAAAGGCTTTAGAATAGTCAATAAAACAGAAATAGATGTTTTTCTGAAACTCCCTGGCTTTTTCCATTATCCAGCGGATATTGGCAATTTGGTCCCTAGTTCCTCTACCTTTTCTAAATCCAGCTTGTACATCTGGCAGTTCTCGCTCCAGGAATTGCTGAAGTCTACCTTGCAGGATCTTGAGCATTACCTTACTGGCATGTGAAATGAGTGCCACTGTTCGATAGTTTGAACATTCTTTAGTGTTCCCCTTTTTTGGTATGGGGACATAAGTTGATTTTTTCCAATCGGATGGCCATTCTTGTGTTTTCCAAATTTGCTGGCATATAGCATGCATTACCTTGAAAACATCATCTCACAAGATTTTGAACAATTCAGCTGGGATAACATCATCTCCTGCTGCCTTGTTATTAGCGATGCTTCTTAAGGCTCATTCAACCTCACTCTTCAGGATGTCTGGCTCTAGCTCACTGACCACACCGTCAAAGCTATCCCCGATATTGTTATCCTTCTTATACAGGTCTTCTGTATATTCTTGCCACCTTTTCTTGATCTCTTCTTCTTCTGTTAGGTCCTTGCCATCTTTCTTTTTGATCATACCCATTTTTACCTGGAAGTTACCTCCAATGTTTCTAATTTTCTGGAAGAGATCTCTTGTCCTTCCTATTCTATTGTCTTCTTCCACTTCCGCACATTGCTTGTTTAAAAATAATTCCTTATCTCTTCTGGCTAACCTCTGGAATTTTGCATTTAATTGGGCATATCTCCCCCTATCACTGTTGCCTTTTGGTTTCCTTCTACCTTGGGCTACTTCTCTTTCTTTGGGATGTATTTTGTTGCCGCCTCCTGAACAATGTTGCGAACTTCTGTCCATAGTTCTTCCGGGACCCTATCTACTAAGTCCAGTCCCTTAAATCGATTCTTCACCTCCACTGCATATGCCTTAGGAATATTAGTGAGCTCATATCTAGCTGATCTGTGGGCCTTCCCTAATCTCTTTAGTCTGATCCTAAATTGTGCAATAAGAAGTTCGTGATCTGAACTACAGTCCGCCACCTTTGGCTGCAAAGGATGTAGTCAATCTGATTTCGGTGTTCTCCATCTGGTGAAGTCCATGTATAAAGCTGTCTCTTGGGTTGTTGGAAGAGAATGTTTGTTATGCAGAGTGAGTTGTCTTGGCAAAATTCTATTAGCCAATGTCCAGCTTCATTTTGTTCTCCCAGGCCATGCTTACCTGTAATTCCAGGTGACATTTGACTGCCCACCTTAGCATTCCAGTCTCCTGTGATGAAAATAATGTCTCTTTTAGGCATGTTGTCCAGCAGGTGCTGCAGATCCTCATAGAACTGCTCTACTTCAGCTTCTTCAGCATCTGTGGTTGGGGCATATATTTGGATCACTGTGATGTTAGATGGCTTGCTCTGAATTCGAATTGAGATCATTCTATCATTTTTTGGATTGTATCCAAGCACTGCTTTAGCCACTTTACTATTAATTATGAAGGCTACTCCATTTCTTCTGTGGTCCTCTTGTCCACAGTAGTAGAACTGGTGGTCATTTGATGTGAAGTGGCCCATTCCAGTCCATTTCAGTTCACTGACGCCCAAAATGTCTATC
This sequence comes from Candoia aspera, assembly GCF_035149785.1. Classification (NCBI taxonomy): domain Eukaryota; kingdom Metazoa; phylum Chordata; class Lepidosauria; order Squamata; family Candoiidae; genus Candoia; species Candoia aspera. The sequence goes on from NC_086153.1 coordinate 180,965,664, forward strand.
TTTTACCTTGACATCTCACCAATAACCACATCCAATTTGCCCTGGCTCATAGATCTTACATTCCAGGTTCCAATGGTGTGTTGATCCTTAGAACATCGGATTCGCCGTTCACCACCAGCACTGTCGGCCGCTAGCCGTCCTTTCAGCTTTGAGCTAGCTGCGTCATCACGTCTGGGGCTAGTTGAACTCATCCTCTGTTCCTCCCCAGTAGCATTTTGACCATCTTCCGACCTGGGGGTCTCATCTTCCGATGGTATACCAACATATCTCTGGTTGTACTGATCCATTTAGTTTTCACGGCAAGAAGACTGGGGTGGGTTGCCATTACCTTCCCCAGGGATCGCACTTAGTCTGACCTCTCTGTCATGACCTTCCCGTCTTGGGTGGCCCTTCACGGTTTAGCTCATGGCATCATTGAGGTGCTCAAGCTCCAGCACCACGACAAGGTAACGATCCTTTGGTGAAGATAGATAGATAGATAGATAGATAGATAGATAGATAGATAGATAGATAGATAGATATGAAAAAATAAAAATAAAACACTAATCAACATATCCAACAATGGAATAAGTTTTCCACTGTGGCTTTTTTTAAAATACTCTTTATCTTTAAATTGGACTTGCACAGATAGTCTTTCAAACCAAGGATGCCTTCAGATATGGACTCTGAAAGCTCTTCATATAGAGAAGTCTCCACTAAAGGCATAAGATCAGTTATCCATTCTAAAGCCCACCTGAAGCTGCTCAGATTAATTTTTTAAAGAAAGGAGCAGAAGATTATATATTGCCAAATATGGATAAACTTTATCTGAGAGAGTACGTTCCTAGAAACGCACAAGCAAAAAGTCTGATACAAAAGCAGCCCATTACCAAAAAGAGAGAGGGAAATTGATGCTCCTTTCCAAAAGGAAGTGGCTGTCATGTTCACCATTTCAATGTTCTGTTAACATCGTAACGTTTCACATGTCAAACCTTTAATCCGTGTATTACATGCTTGAACGTTTGCTGGTATTTTCCATTATTGCTGTGTTCTTTATTTTGCTACGTTGGAATGTATGTTTGGGTTTGCAACTCTGTTCAAGGTTACTTTCCCAGGCAGATGTAATGGTTGCTAGCACCTGGGAGGGGGTGGTCGCTAACGAGCGCTCGGGGCAGGACTGGGTTGGAAGCAAGGCTTTTAAGTTTGTATTTGGCGCGCTTTTGCTCATTCTCAGCTTTCTCTGTATTTGCACACTATTCCTTTAATAAATCAGTTATCTTTAAGCCCTGGCTTGTGAGACTGAGTATTTGGGATTAGGCAACCATTACAGTGGCTTCTAGCCTGATCTCATGGGCTTCTCAGAACCTGAGAAAGTGTGTAAGAGAGAGAGCTGAGAATGTCTGCACTGTTCTCCATGATTAGGAAAATGGTTAGCCACCCCCATACATCAAGGCTTTTTTTTTTTTTTTGCAGAAGGATTAAGAAATCCCCCCCACAATGTTTAGAGATAATTTGGGTGCTGAAGTGGATCAGGTTATTGAAATCTCTGTAACTTAGTATCTTTCCCATTTTAGTGAATCTGATGATTCAACTTTATAAGAATCTTGTTTTCTATTGCCAGGAGATTGCCACCTGTTATCATCACACAGGTAGGAAAAAGGTGCAAGAATCTGAACTTTTATTTCCCTGTAAACAAGGCTTTCATTTGGTACAGGGCAGAATGCTTTGGCCACAGCTTCATTAGCCTTTCTGCAGTAAATCTATTAATTTGAACTTCTTATATCCTTGAATACCTGTTAAATGCTTCAGTTCAACCTTTTGGGAGAAGCCCCACAGTGTCCAATAGAATGGATGCTGCTAGCAGATCAGAGCCTTCCTCACCATCCTGGGGCCTACTATTGCCCTCCCAAATCTGCTCCAGAAAGTTGGGGTCTTTTCATAGTGTATTTGGGACACACCTGTGGAGTAGGACTGCGGCGGAGAGGAACAAAGGAAAATTATAAGTGAAAATCTGCTTGCATAGTACAGAAGTAAGGTTGCTTCAAATCAAGCTTGATTCCTGTTGACATACATGGATATCTGTAGGTAGTTTTATGAAAGTGGTTTGCCATTGCCTTTTTCTGAGATGTTGCTTTAACTTTCCAATCTAACCTCCAGCCCTGGACTTCCTAGGTGGTCCATCATCCAAGTACTAACCAGAGCTGATCCTGCTTAGCTCTCTAGATCAGCCAAGCTCAGCTAGGTGTTCCTATCTTCTAAAGCAACTTTGAAGGTAGCCTTTAACAAACACTTGTTAGAGTGGTGGTTCCTATAGGGCAAGGTTGAGGAAACTGCATCTTCCCTCACTTTTGGGAGGGAAGATGGATCTATACAATTCTTCTGGTTAGTATTTTGAAAATCAGTGTTATCATTGCCAACATTTTAAGGCACCAAAGATGCAGACACTTAATCCAAGTCCTAACATGAGCATAACTTGATTTTTTTTAAAAAGAAGATACCCACCCCACCTCCCTGCAAAAAAACAAACAAACCTTGGGAAATAAAAGCTTTCAGGTATAATATGGCCCTGTCTATTCTGCATCAGTGGCCATCCCACAATGGCCTTTCCATCCCCTAAAAAATGATATGTGGGCCATCTTACCATCAAAATGCTTCCTTCTTGTGATAATTGGGTGATAATACATATTATTAAAAAGTACAATAAAAATACATGTTGTTAAAAAGAAACTAAAAGGGAATCAATAATAAAAAAATAATCCCACTCCCACTGTGCAGAAACAGTAACTGAAACTGGATAATGAAGAGAGACTATTCACAGGGCAATTAATATTGTTGTTGTTTATTCATTTAGTCGCTTCCGACTCTTCGTGACTTCATGGACCAGCCCACGCCAGAGCTTCCTCTCGGTCGTCAACACCCCCAGCTCCCCCAGGGACGAGTCTGTCACCTCTAGAATATCATCCATCCATCTTGCCCTTGGTCGGCCCCTCTTCCTGCAATTAATATACTGTTCATTAATCTTCCTACCTGCAAGATAATGTGCTGAATTCACAAGGAGATATTTTTAAATTAATTGTTGGGAACTTTTGCTAATATGGATATATTTCCAAGTAAATAGAATAGGAGTAGCATGGTCATACAAAATAACATAGATTCCTTGACCATATATTACTATATGAAGTGTCTGTATGATTCCTTAGTTTAATTTCATTACTTTCTAAGTCATGAGAAAACAGTACCTTAGTTGTGCTAGAGGATTCTAATATGTGGAAACTATCTGATGGAATGATAGAATTTTATGTGGGAAGAGGGATGCCCACGAGGTGCAAAAAATGTGATACCTCTACAACTGCCTTCCCTTGTATGCCTTCCCTTGTATGTTCTACTATAAATGAAGTAACATTTCAAGGAGAAAGTGGTACCCTCTCAGGAATGAACCCTCAGATTGAATGACAAATAAAAAATGAATGTCACCAACAAAAAAATTGTCAGGAGAGAGCAGAGTTTTGCTAAAGACCAGAAAAAAATGAAAAGAAATCAAGTTCTAGGACATTATTCGAAAGGACTAAAGATCAAGATTGTTAGAAGTAAAAGGAATGAATATAAAGTTTGGTTTATTTGATCAAGGTCAACATAGACATGTTCTTATTTCTGGTAACCCCGAATGGACTTTTGCTGATACCAAGAGAGAAATGACAATGCTTTATGTATTTGTTTATAGATAAGAGATGAGATATGAGAAGAAGAGATCATTTGTTGTATTTTAAGAGGAGGTGATAAGTTACTAAAATTGCTTATACTTGTGACGAAGGTTGGAAGTAACTCCTTTATATATTTAGATGTATCTTTGTGTCACTGTTTAATTGGTACATCAATTGTCAAAATAGGTATTGTCTGAAACAAAAATAACATTCTAGGCAAAGCATTCATCTTAATCACAGAAATTCTCCCCAACAATGATAATTGTAATTTGTACCATTTTAATATATCTTTTCTAACTTCATTCCATGCTTTAACGTTATTTGTTTATTTATTTATTTAATAAATTTATTCACTGCCCATCTCTCCCCTATGGGGGGACTCTGGGCAGCTTACAATAAAACAGGATTAAAATTCAAAACCATTACAATACAAAATACAATAAAAATACAAATATAATATAATATTTTATATAATATAATATAATATAATATAATATAATATAATATAATATAATATAATATAATATAATATAATATAATATAATATAATATAATTATTTTGAATAACATACAGTTCATATTTGTCAGAGTAACACCCAAATATTACCCTTTTCTCAAGGTTGAAACCTGTTTTGTTCATCAATTCTGTCTGATCTTGTGTCTTCATACTTTTGTTAACATCTTGTCTTCTGTTTATTAATCTTAAAACTAGCTAATGCACCAAATTCTTTCTTCTCATTAGCAATTCAATCCCCTTTAAAGGATCTTCCAAAACCAACAGCAGATTATCTGCAAAAGGTCTCAACTTGTAAGTCTCTTTGCTGTGACTTAGTAATAACCTTTGAACAGATACTGTAGTTTCATGTGTTCTTTTTAACTAGTTGCCAGTGCCCTCCCTCCTTCCCTACCATTTTCTTTCTCTTTCCCTCTTATGTGGCATAATTCTTGGGTGGTTCCTTACATTTTGGGTTCTTAAATGGATTTCCAACATGTCACAATAATTATTGCATATAATATATTGTGAGAGCCAGTTTGGTGCAGTGGGTAAGGCACCAGGCTAGAAACCGGGAGACCGTGAGTTCTAGTCCAGCCTTGGGCACGAAGCCAGCTGGGTGACCTTGGGCCAGTCACTTTCTCTCAGCCCTAGGAAGCAAGCAATGGCAAACCACTTCTGAAAAACTTTGCCAAGAACACTGCAGGGACTTGTCCAGGCAGTCTCCAAGAATCGGACACGATTGAACAGATAAAAAAATAATTAAATAAAATATGTTAAATTGTAACATACAGTATTAAGTACAATAGATCCATAATCCTTGAGGGCAAGGGTCTGTTCACAGAAAGTCTGCCTGAGATTCCCTGTTGTTTATTGTTGTTTTTGTTGTTGTTTGATTGCTTTTGTTCTTTCATTTATGGACATGAGAGGACACAGAGTACCTTCCTGTATGCCTTCAGTGTTAACATGCCCATCTGGGATACAGGGAAATTGAAGCAATTGCCAGACACTCAGTTCAGACAAGGGGATGTAATAAACCACACCAAAGGGAAAATTAAGAAATGCAAAAAGAGCAGAGTGGCAATATCAGAAGAAAGAAAAAAAAATAGGATCTTTTGGGATTAGTGAAGTCAAAAGGGCCAGAGTGTATGGTGATAATGAGAAGGAGCTTCGATTCAGCAGAAAGCAAGTATGAAGGAAAATTAGATCACATAGAGGGAAAAGCAACCAATTTGGAACAGAGGAATCTGCTTGTAAAATATAAAGACAGATGCCTAGGGCTTAAATTAAAGGAATGTGAAAAAGCATCCTGGCAATATGAAAGAGAAAGTAGAGGAGTTACATCACACAGCTGGGAATATTTTTTCTCCTTTCTTTTATAAAGAAATGAAATAAAATGAAAATGAATACAACTAATTCTGGAATTCATAGGGTGATTACAGGAACAGAAGTGTGTACATTTAGCAAAGGTGTCTGGAGGGAGGCAATGGGGGCTAGTGACAAAATAACATCACAACACAAACCCTTATGACTTCTGTTCTGTTCTTATGTTCTGGCACTGTTGTGCAAGTGTGAAAAGGTGGAGTTTATATTATGACATCATGGCACATATTTGATCCTTTATTATCGTGCTGATTAATATCAGATTCCTTTGGTGTTTAGTATGAAAATTCCATTAATGCTGCATCTTCGATCTGGTTAACTTGGGGCTTTTCCCCCATGGTGCAGTTAGCACTCTCCACCTTTCTTTGAGCTGGCAAAAAATGTATCACATACCAATTATATCAGTCCTTTGGGACTGGGGCAGTTAATAAATGTTGTATTTAACTAACAAAATACATCAATAAAATGTGCTGATCTCACTGCCAATCCCTATCCTAACTTTAAGATGTATAGTGCATGTTTAGATATGTCATTGGTTAAACCCTCCAGTTTTTTGCGCTCCTTCTTTCTGAAAGTCACCAGCTGGCTTAAAACCTAGACCAAAGGGCTTAGCCATCTGTCAGAAACTAGTCTCTCCCCCAAACCAAGTGAAGTGGGAGAGCCCAGCTCTTTCAAATCTATCACTTCAAGAAGACAGTGGTTTGGCTAAGTTTGCTGTCAAAACGAGGCCACTGAACAGTTGAGGAAAGTCCCAATAAAGCAGGGGAGGTTCTTCTGATTTAGAAAGAGTGCTAAATCAGCTGTTTGGTGGGTTGCCAAGTACAGTGGCAACCAAAAGCTGTGCCTTGTCCTTTCCCTCTTTGGTGTGGGGGGGAGCAGGTCTGCAACTAGGGTCTGTGTCACCCGGGGCAAACATGGATTCCGTGCCCATTTTGGTGCCCACCCAGTGCTCATTTTGGCTCCCCACCAGCACGGCACCCGGGGCACATGCCCTGCTGCCCCGCCAGTTGCAGCCCGGGGGTGGAGGGGAGAGGAGGAATGCAGGTCAGAGAAGGGTACCTGGACTTGAGATGAAGAGATATACTTGTATCAGTCTGAAATGCCTAGTAGAAAAAAGGCTCATGCCTCTCCTATGCATGTTCCATTGGCAAATGCCATAAGAAACAGCATTATGGGGATGGAATAAAGATCTTCTCAGGGTATGATTGTGCATTTAAGATGCAAGTGGAGAGAGGCCCTTTGGGTTCCTACAAGAAAGATCCAATCCCACTTTTTTTTTGCTACCTTGAGTTTTCTTTTGCTAGATTTTTTTCCCCCAAATCATAAGATCATAAAAATTTCCAGTTCTTTTTCTTTTTTTCCTTTGTCTTCATAATAGTGTCTGGGCAAATCAGTCTCCCAAATAGGATCATTCTATGGTATTGGCTCTCAGCATACCTAAATCTGAGACAATCTTTGGAGGCCCCATTTGTATATCTATGACACCTAGAGCCCAGTGAATGAATCCAGGTGAAGAAGCTTTCAGTGGAACTTTATTATAACTTATTTTAGCTGAATTGGTATTTATATATTTATTGTAGACAAGCATTTTTAAGATAGGGACTAGTTTAACGAGATATTCATAATTCTTTCATGAATATTTTCTCTCTCATTGATCAGTATGGCTAGTCTTCTGGAGCTGATATGCTATGGATTTATCTCATCTGACTAACAAATTTTGTGGTAGAAAATTCCTTACCTAATTTAGGACCAATATGCAATAATCCTTTCTTTCTATCTTTATATTTTTGATAGACATTACTTTAGCCACACCCAAAACAATGAAAATAGCATCCGTATTAAAACATACATGCGCATACACAAACCCTACACATACAGCTACTTTAAGTTCTGCTTGACGTATAATTTATTGTTTTATACTTACATACTTTTATCTGGCCAAATCAACAAGACTGACACAAAAGCGGTGCAAAAGAAGAGTTGACATGAAGCTGTAGCCTGATGGGGGACCAATAACCTCTCTCAGAATTGCCTGCCTCTCTTAAGGATATTGGAGAAATAGGCCTTAAATTGATGACCCTGGAGATTCCATGTAATAGTAAGTTTAGGATTCCAAAATAATTTGGTTTAAGAACAATAATCATGATAGCTGATAATTCTTCCAAACTTAAAAAAAGTTATTGAACATATAAAGTTCTCATGGTGATATTTTGCAGATTTAAAAATATACATACTAACCATGCTTCTATTGTTTGTAAGTAAATCCCTGATTTCCATTCATATCTTTGAAGCCCTACCTGCTCATGGGGCAGCCCTGTGAAGAACGATTTGATTAGAACACTCTTTAACTCAGATATCCAGATATCAGATTCTAATTGGATCCATTCCTTTCCTCTGTAACAGAGGCTCAAGAATCCTGTCTGGGCTTGAATGATTCCTCATTGAGAAATCAGTGTAATTATTATATAGTTAACATATGGGAGAAGTTTGTATATTTCTTCTTTACTACCCTGCATATAAGACCAGCACTTTTACTAGCTCAGGACAAAGAAATCCATACTTTATAATTTCCAGATTTGATTGTGTAAAATGGAATACATTCATACCCACAGAGAGAGAGAGAGAAAGAGACATGGGGCTTTAGTTGATTAGGGTTCATTACCTTTAGCTATTCTGAGGTCATTTTTTTAGAAAATAATTTTTTATGCACCACCACTATTCTTTTTTCCCACAAGGGAAGGTAAGCAATGCGTCCTCTTGAAGCCTAGTTTTATTTTATTCATAATTTTATTTTGGAATTTTATATTCTATTTTTCAGCTTTAGTTTCCAAGATAGCTTACAGTTTGAGAGAATACCGTATAATGCAACTCTTCATAAAGCAGATTAATGAATGGTTAATAAAAACATGATATAACAAAAGTGCCACAAATTGTAGGGCATAATAAAAACTGATTCTGGAAACAGAACTGGCAGTGAACTGATCCACTTCCAGAGGAGCAAGCTGAGAGCTGAGAGCAAATTGTGCTGCTTGTCAATTATCTACATAATGGTTCTCATCCAACAAGGCTCACATTGTTTCTGTGTTTTATCACTTGTTTTATCACATCCTGCATTTTTATCTTACAATTTTATCTCTATTTTATCTTACCGTATTTTATCATATTTTATCTCAACATAGTATATTCTAGTTAATTTTACTGTTTTTAGCTGTTTTATGGTATCACATTTTATATTTTATATTTTATAGTGGCTGATGCCCAACTTTCTGATATAGTCATTTGACTAATCAATAAAGTTCTTCTTCTTCCTCTTCTTCCTCTTCTTCATCCAACCAGGTGTGTTCAAAGCTGAATGTATGTAGCCACAGTTACGCTGCTTTTTTAAGAGGGGGAGACCCAAAATCTACCCATCAGTTGTTTTTTGCAGACAGAACATGCCCTGAAATGGGGATTCTAATAGCTAGAGGCTCATAGGGTTGCCAGTGATCTCTTGGGGAGCCTTTCACTTTGATGGTGGTGGGATGCACTGTAAGCATGCAAGAAGAAAATGTATCTAGTAACAAAGTCTTTATATATAACGTCTGAGAGCAAGTAGTTGCAAAACGGATCAGAATTATCATCCCATGGCTTAACATTAGAACCTGCTTTATGCAAGTCTTGGCATGTGCATAGGTTTACTGAAAGGCAATACTCAATGGAAAGATAGTTTTCCTCAATATTCAGGCTCTCTGTTCATCTAGCTTGTCATCCTTCTCCAGCCTGGCACCCTTCGGATGTGTTGGGGTTACAACAGTTTCCAAATCTGATCTTTCCTATCTGCCCCCACCTGATGTATTGGGAGGCCAGGTCGCTGGTATTTCTTGGAGCTGCAGTTCCACCAAATCTGGAGAGGGCAAGATCGGGAAGGGTGATCTACTCTGCCACTCTCAGGCAGAGTTATTGTTGTTGTTTATTCGTTTAGTCGCTTCCGACTCTTCGTGACTTCATGGACCAGCCCACGCCAGAGCTTCCTGTCGGTCGTCAACACCCCCAGCTCCCCCAGGGACGAGTCCGTCACCCCTAGAATATCATCCATCCACCTTGTCCTTGGTCGGCCCCTCTTCCTTTTGCCTTCCACTCTCCCTAGCATCAGCATCTTCTCCAGGGTGTCCTGTCTTCTCATTATGTGGCCAAAGTATTTCAGTTTTGCGTTTAATATCATTCCCTCAAGTGAGCATTCTGGCTTTATTTCCTGGAGGATGGACTGGTTTGATCTTCTTGCAGTCCAAGGCACTCTCAGAATTTTCCTCCAACACCACAGTTCAAAAGCATCGATCTTCCTTCGCTCAGCCTTCCTTATGGTCCAGCTCTCACAGCCATATGTTACTACAGGGAACACCATTGCTTTAACTATGCGGGCCTTTGTTGTCAGTGTGATGTCTCTGCTCTTAACTATTTTATCGAGATTTGTCATTGCTCTTCTCCCAAGGATTAAGCGTCTTCTGATTTCCTGACTGCAGTCAGCATCTGCAGTAATCTTTGCACCTAGGAATACAAAGTCTTTCACTGCTTCTACATTTTCTCCCTCTATTTGCCAGTTAGCAATCAAGCTGGTTGCCATAATCTTGGTTTTTTTGAGGTTTAGCTGCAAACCAGCTTTTGCACTTTCTTCTTTCACCTTCATCATAAGGCTCCTCAGTTCCTCTTCACTTTCAGCCATCAAAGTGGTATCATCTGCATATCTGAGATTGTTAATGTTTCTTCCAGAGATTTTAACTCCAGCCTTGGATTCCTCAAGGCCAGCTTGTCGCATGATGTGTTCTGCATACAAGTTGAATAGGTAGGGTGAGAGTATACAGCCCTGCCGTACTCCTTTCCCAATCTTAAACCAGTCTGTTGTTCCGTGGTCTGTTCTTACTGTTGCTACTTGGTCGCTATACAGATTCTTCAGGAGGCAGACAAGATGACTTGGTATCCCCATAACACTAAGAACTTTCCACAATTTGTTATGGTCCACACAGTCAAAGGCTTTAGAATAGTCAATAAAACAGAAATAGATGTTTTTCTGAAACTCCCTGGCTTTTTCCATTATCCAGCGGATATTGGCAATTTGGTCTCTAGTTCCTCTACCTTTTCTAAACCCAGCTTGTACATCTGGCAATTCTTGCTCCATGAACTGCTGAAGTCTACCTTGCAGGATCTTGAGCATTACCTTACTGGCATGTGAAATGAGTGCCACTGTTCGATAGTTTGAACATTCTTTAGTGTTCCCCTTTTTTGGTATGGGGATATAAGTTGATTTTTTCCAGTCTGATGGCCATTCTTGTGTTTTCCAAATTTGCTGGCATATAGCATGCATTACCTTGACAGCATCATCTTGCAAGATTTTGAACAGTTCAGCTGGGATGCCGTCATCTCCTGTTGCCTTGTTATTAGCAATGCTTCTTAAGGCCCACTCAACCTCACTCTTCAGGATGTCTGGCTCTAGCTCACCGACCACACCGTCAAAGCTATCCCCGATATTGTTATCCTTCCTATACAGGTCTTCTGTATATTCTTGCCACCTTTTCTTGATCTCTTCTTCTTCTGTTAGGTCCTTGCCATCTTTGTTTTTGATCATACCCATGTTTGCCTGGAATTTACCTCCAATGTTTCTAATTTTCTGGAAGAGGTCTCTTGTCCTTCCTATTCTATTGTCTTCTTCCACTTCCGCGCATTGCTTGTTTAAAAATAATTCCTTATCTCTTCTGGCTAACCTCTGGAATTTTGCATTTAATTGGGCATATCTCCCCCTATCACTGTTGCCTTTTGCTTTCCTTCTTTCTTGGGCTACTTCTAGTGTCTCAGCAGACAGCCATTTTGCCTTCTTGGTTTTCTCTTTCTTTGGGATGTATTTTGTTGCCGCCTCCTGAACAATGCTGCCAACTTCTGTCCAGAGTTCTTCCGGGACCCTATCTACTAAGTCCAGTCCCTTAAATCGATTCTTCACCTCCACTGCATATTCCTTAGGAATATTAGTGAGCTCATATCTAGCTGATCTGTGGGTCTTCCCTAATCTCTTTAGTCTGATCCTAAATTGTGCAAGAAGAAGTTCGTGATCTGAACTACAGTCAGCTCCAGGCCTTGTTTTTACCGACTGTACAGATGTCCGCCACCTTTGGCTGCAAAGGATGTAATCAATCTGATTTCGGTGTTGTCCATCTGGTGAAGTCCATGTATAAAGCCGTCTCTTAGGTTGTTGGAAGAGAGTGTTTGTTATGCAGAGTGAATTGTCTTGGCAAAATTCTATCACCCTGTGTCCTGCTTCGTTTTGTTCTCCCAGGCCATACTTACCTGTAATTCGAGGTGTCATTTGACTGCCCACCTTAGCATTCCAGTCTCCTGTGAGTTATTACTCATCATCTATTATATGTTTTTTTTCTAATTGGAGATGCCAGGGATTAACTCTTAGAACTATCTGCACATGAAGCTATAATTCTTCCCATCCTTTTCAACTCTTTATTACCCAGGAACTAATTAAGCAAACATTCTATGCATGAATTCCATTTTTGACATGATATGCTCATGGAGAAGTAACACTGTCAGGAATAACCTATTTCTAACAAGAAAATATGAGTAACATGAGTAAGCCTTTGCATTATTTACTGCCATGTGATACAAATGACATGTAAAACAGTCCTATATAACTTCTGAACTGTGTTTAGATTAAAAACGAAAGTGGAAACCTAAGTCATCTATGTTCTGTCCACTGGTGAAATACTAAAATAGATGTGTGTGAATTATCCAAGTTCCAGCTGAAATTGGATCTTGAAATCTGAAAGTGGAAATATGCAAATCAAATTAGAGATTGGAGATTCAAAGGCAAGATTCTGTTTGTGGCAATTTGAGATTCCATTTGACTGTAGGCACAGTCATTGGCAAGGGGACATGGGGGAAGGGCAAGTCAGAACACATTTGTGACAACACAAATGCTGTAGCTTGTGTCAGAGGTTGGGATGCAACTTCATCGTAGTGCCATTTGCATGATGACAATGCCATCTGCGTGTTGTCATTGTAGATGTCATGAGTAAGGATGGCGAGCAGGGGGCTCCCATCCAGACTGTCAAGCGCATGCGTAGCACTGAGGAATTGTTCAGCCATTCAAAGAGGCACAGATCGGGACCGCCTTAACCCTTGGGGGTTATATGTCTGGGTTTTTCCCACACTTCTTCAGTTTGTTAGGATTCTTGTTAAGTACTAGTAATAAATATTAGAGACCAGTTCATTGTCTCAGTGTGTTTCCTGGTTGTTAGGACAGTAGCATCCTCACAGATGCAGATACTATAATGTAATAATGCATAATATAAGACAGAACAAGGTATAACTGGTAACAGATATGTTTGTTGTTTATTCGTTTAGTCGCTTCCGACTCTTCGTGACTTCATGGACCAGCCCACGCCAGAGCTTCCTGTCGGTCGTCAACACCCCCAGCTCTCCCAGGGACGAGTCCGTCACCTCTAGAATATCATCCATCCATCTTGCCCTTGGTCGGCCCCTCTTCCTTTTGCCTTCCACTCTCCCTAGCATCAGCATCTTCTCCAGGGTGTCCTGTCTTCTCATTATGTGGCCAAAGTATTTCAGTTTTGCCTTTAATATCATTCCCTCAAGTGAGCAGTCTGGCTTGATTTCCTGGAGGATGGACTGGTTTGATCTTCTTGCAGTGCAAGGCACTCTCAGAATTTTCCTCCAACACCACAGTTCAAAAGCATCGATCTTCCTTCGCTCAGCCTTCCTTATGGTCCAGCTCTCGCAGCCATATGTTACTACAGGGAACACCATTGCTTTAACTATGCGGGCCTTTGTTGTCAGTGTGATGTCTCTGCTCTTAACTATTTTATCGAGATTCTCCCAAGGATTAAGCGTCTTCTGATTTCCTGACTGCAGTCAGCATCTGCAGTAATCTTTGCACCTAGGAATACAAAGTCTTTCACTGCTTCTACATTTTCTCCCTCTATTTGCCAGTTATCAATCAAGCTGGTTGCCATAATCTTGGTTTTTTTGAGGTTTAGCTGCAAGCCAGCTTTTGCACTTTCTTCTTTCACCTTCATCATAAGGCTCCTCAGTTCCTCTTCACTTTCAGCCATCAAAGTGGTATCATCTGCATATCTGAGATTGTTAATGTTTCTTCCAGAGATTTTAACTCCAGCCTTGGATTCCTCAAGGCCAGCTTGTCGCATGATGTGTTCTGCATACAAGTTGAATAGGTAGGGTGAGAGGATACAGCCCTGCCGTACTCCTTTCCCAATCTTAAACCAGTCCGTTGTTCCGTGGTCTGTTCTTACTGTTGCTACTTGGTCGTTATACAGATTCTTCAGGAGGCATACAAGATGACTTGGTATCCCCATACCGCTAAGAACTTGCCACAATTTGTTATGGTCCACACAGTCAAAGGCTTTAGAATAGTCAATAAAACAGAAATAGATGTTTTTCTGAAACTCCCTGGCTTTTTCCATTATCCAGCGGATATTGGCAATTTGGTCCCTAGTTCCTCTGCCTTTTCTAAACCCAGCTTGTACATCTGGCAATTCTCGCTCCATGAATTGCTGAAGTCTACCTTGCAGGATCATGAGCATTACCTTACTGGCATGTGAAATGAGTGCCACTGTTCGATAGTTTGAACATTCTTTAGTGTTTCCCTTTTTTGGTATGGGGATATAAGTTGATTTTTTCCAATCTGATGGCCATTCTTGTGTTTTCCAAATTTGCTGGCATATAGCATGCATTACCTTGACAGCATCATCTTGCAAGGTTTTGAACAGTTCAGCTGGGATGCCGTCGTCTCCTGCTGCCTTGTTATTAGCAATGCTTCTTAAGGCCCACTCAACCTCACTCTTTAGGATGTCTGGCTCTAGCTCACTGACCACACCATCAAAGCTAGCCCCGATATTGTTATCCTTCCTATACAGGTCTTCTGTATATTCTTGCCACCTTTTCTTGATCTCTTCTTCTTCTGTTAGGTCCTTGCCATCTTTGTTTTTGATCATACCCATTTTGGCCTGGAATTTACCTCCGATGTTTCTAATTTTCTGGAAGAGGTCTCTTGTCCTTCCTATTCTATTGTCTTCTTCCACTTCCGCGCATTGCTTGTTTAAAAATAATTCCTTATCTCTTCTGGCTAACCTCTGGAATTTTGCATTTAATTGGGCATATCTCCCCCTATCACTGTTGCCTTTTGCTTTCCTTCTTTCTTGGGCTACTTCTAGTGTCTCAGCAGACAGCCATTTTGCCTTCTTGGTTTTCTCTTTCTTTGGGATGTATTTTGTTGCCGCCTCCTGAACAATGCTGCCAACTTCTGTCCATAATTCTTCTGGGACCCTATCTACTAAGTCCAGTCCCTTAAATCGATTCCTCACCTCCACTGCATATTCCTTAGGAATATTAGTGAGCTCATATCTAGCTGATCTGTGGGTCTTCCGTAATCTCTTTAGTCTGATCCTAAATTGTGCAATAAGAAGTTCGTGATCTGAACTACAGTCAGCTCCAGGCCTTGTTTTTACCGACTGTACAGATGTCCGCCACCTTTGGCTGCAAAGGATGTAATCAATCTGATTTCGGTGTTGTCCATCTGGTGAAGTCCATCTATAAAGCCGTCTCTTAGGTTGTTGGAAGAGAGTGTTTGTTATGCAGAGTGAATTGTCTTGGCAAAATTCTATCAGCCTATGTCCTGCTTCGTTTTGTTCTCCCAGGCCATACTTACCTGTAATTCCAGGTGTCATTTGACTGCCCACCTTAGCATTCCAGTCTCCTGTGATGAAAATAACATCTCTTTTAGGCGTGTTGTCCAGTAGGTGCTGCAGATCCTCATAGAACCACTCTACTTCAGCTTCTTCAGCATTTGTGGTTGGGGCGTATATTTGGATCACTGTGATGTTAGATGGCTTGCCCTGAATTCGAATTGAGATCATTCTGTCGTTTTTTGGGTTGTATCCAAGCACTGCTTTAGCCACTTTACTATTAATTATGAAGGCTACTCCATTTCTTCTGTGGTCCTCTTGTCCGCAGTAGTAGATCTGGTGGTCATTTGATGTGAAGTGGCCCATTCCAGTCCATTTCAGTTCACTGACGCCCAGGATGTCTATCTTTAATCTTGACATCTCACCAATAACCACATCCAATTTGCCCTGGCTCATAGATCTTACATTCCAGGTTCCAATGGTGTGTTGATCCTTAGAACATCGGATTCGCCGTTCACCACCAGCACCGTCGGCCGCTAGCCGTCCTTTCGGCTTTGAGCTAGCTGCGTCATCACGTCTGGGGCTAGTTGAGCTCATCCTCTGTTCCTCCCCAGTAGCATTTTGACCATCTTCCGACCTGGGGGTCTCATCTTCCGATGGTATACTGACATATCTCTGGTTGTACTGATCCATTTAGTTTTCACGGCAAGAAGACCGTGGTGGGTTGCCATTACCTCCCCCAGGGATCGCATTTGGTCTGACCTCTCTGTCATGACCTTCCCGTCTTGGGTGGCCCTTCACGGTTTAGCTCATGGCATCATTGAAGTGCTCAAGCTCCAGCACCACAACAAGGTAACGATCCTTTGCTGAAGGGTAACAGATATAAAGTAGGATTTTATTTAAGTGGTCAGACTGACAGTGAAATTAAAGACATTAAAAAGGGAGAGTGAAAGAGCTAAGGAACTGCAGAGTCCCCCAGAATTGGGGCAAATTGGAAATACTGAAAAATGAATAATAAATAACAAGGTCTATAATACAAAAACACATACTGAGTTAAGGAAGGATAAAAGTAAAAGAATAAGTTAGAGACAGCTAGAGGACCATATAATGCAAATCAGATGAAAGAAGATCAGCAGAATAAATTTGTTGCTTTCACTCTGTCTGAATACATTCTAGCAGAAGAGTTTTGATAGGCAGGTTCTGAAAGGCAAGTCTTGTGAAGTGAGAAAAATTATTGGCTGACATGTCATTATCGTTCCACTCATTACCCCTTCAGCTTTGTCCATATATGGAAGGAAAATGGTAACAATGCAAAGCAGAAAGTCACTGAATCTGCAGATCGCCTTTGAAACTCTCTGGAGTAACTCAAAGGAACACAATTTGAATGATGACTTGGATCTAGTTTAAAGATTGAATTGAAAGGGCAATTTGATTGAATCCCCTTCAGAATCATATCATCCTTTTAATTCTTGCAACCCCTATTAAAACAAACCAGTTCTGTTTTATTGTTTTATTTATTTTCTATCCCGCCTTTATTATTTTTATAAATAACTCAAGGCAGGGAACATACCTATTACTCCTTTCTCCTCCTATTTTCCCCACAACAACCACCCTGTGGGGTGAGTTGGGCTGAGAGAGAGGGACTGGCCCAAGGCCACCCAGCTGGCTTTCATGCCTAAGGCGGGACTCAAACTCAGTCTCCTGGTTTCTAGCCCATTGCCTTAGCCACTGGTTTCAGTTAACACAAAGGACTGAATATGCTTGAAATTCCAGCTAACAATACCATCTTCAAGTAGAACAAAAACTGAAATAGAATGCATTTTAATGAATGTTCTTTGTGCTAAATAGAATGCATGAATTACACACTGACATATCTTTCAACCTTTCAGAGGCTTCATCATATTGGCTATGCTTTTTCATACAGAGATGGTTAATAATGAAAGTTTCTCTCCCTTCCCCTCTCCCTTCCCCCTTTTTTATTGACTTCTTGTAGGAACAAGTACTGTCCTGCCCTTTGTTATGGTTTTGTAGTCAGCTGTAGCTGTGTTATGTCTCCTGAATCTGGATAAATCACTGGCCTTCTTTCACTGGATAATGTTCTCATTCAGGTCTTATGAGTAGGGGTCTATCCTGAAATAATGAAGACACAGAATCCAAGTTGCAATATTCTATTTAAAATCATTTATTTGCCTGGCTTGATTATGGATCATGTTCTGTGTGGAAAGAGGAGGTGGAGAATCTGAATTTACCCACAGTTTTCATGGTCTCCTTTTCGTTTTATCATAAGGAGGACATGTGTCTTATTTTATGGAGGATTGTCCTTTATTTGAAGGGCTGTTCAGTCCAAAACCAGATGTTTAAAGATCAAGACCCCTACAAGGAGACCGAGAACCTTGAAAATACTTACAGTGTCAGTCATAAGTGTCTGGATAGATATGAAGCTCACCTGGTCCCTGTCTTCCCCCAGTAGTGCAATATATTTATGTAAACTCCCATCCCTAGCATGGAAAAACAAAAATTCCTAATCTCTTTTATATGATCCATACTTTGAGATCAATCTTGGAACTTATTGGCACATAAAGGCCACCCTCTTTACCAGTCTATTGCTGGAAATGCTGAATTGGGGGCTCAAAAGAGAGGTTTCCAGCTCCGTTCCAACTTTTCTAAATAAGCATTTGCCTTTCAAGCCCCATATAGCAATATCTTAAACAAATCTTCAGTATATAAATATTGTGCCTTTGAGTCAATATCTTAACCTCTGGTGACTATGTAGACGAGTCTGTGCAGTTTTCTTAGCAACATGTTTCTTTTTAACATATGTATGTAAAACATGATTTAAATCTCTTTTTCTCTCTCTCTTTCTCTCTGTCTATGCATGTGTCTGTTTATCTACAGTATGTCTCTCTCCCTCCCTCCCTCTGTGTGTGTATACCTGTATGCATGTATGTGTGTGTGTGTGTGTATGTACACACACACACACACATAAGCATAAAGAATTGTTTTGCATACCATCTGTACCATTTTTGTTCTATTTATTTCACGGTATTTATAATCTCCCCGGTCCAAACGGGAGTTTTATTATTGGCGCATAAAGGCCACCCTCTTTACTAGTCTATTGCTGGAAACCTCTCTTTTGCGCCCCCAGTTTGCCACTATGTTTAAAATGATAAAATTGTTTTAGGGTTCCATCTTTCTGCCAATTCAAATAATTGCCAAAGAAGGCTGGCAAAAATGAATGCTGCATTTGTAGCTGTAGGTGAAATGCGGCTGCACCTGGGGCCAGGTTGAAGGGTACCCAGGAAGTGACTTCTAGGCATGTCTGAGCTAAGACATGTGTCATTTTGGAAAGTGTTTTTTATTCAAAGACCTATGCCTCAGTTGATTGCATGTCTGTGGCCGAAATTTCCTTGAGTTCTTCCATTAATGGGGTCTTCACGAGCAGAGGGGAGAGTACAGGAGACTGTAGAAGGAAGAGAGAGGAAAAAGAGCTCTGTTTCAAGAACATTCTTTCTCTCTGTATGTTTACTAAATAAATAATATTAATATTTGTGGTCATCAGTATAGGCTTTCATCCCTTGCCTTAGCACATAAACATGGCAATATTTTTGATGGATAGTATGCATCAGTGATAATTTTCTTGATGGCTTGAAGTCCATGTTTGTGGGCGATGTTGGTTTATAATGCCTCAGCATCCATGGTGGCTACAGTGGTATTGTTAGGGAGATTGCCTATGGAGTTCAATTTTCTTAGGAAGTCTGTGGTGTCCCTTATGTAGTTGGGAGTGCTGGTAGCATATCAACTATTCTTTCTTGTTGAGGTTTTGGTGTGTGACTTTTTTGACCTCTCCTGGGCTAAAGGCTTTCCCAGCATCTGCTAACATTTCTCTCTCACACATTTCCACACAGAAACACAAGAATACACACACATTTCCCTCCTTCCTCTTGAGGGAAACTACAAAACAGAGGAGAAAGGGGAAAAAATATCCAGAATCTTGGTTTCCGGGAAGGGGAAGCTGGGGAAAAAGAAAGAGGGGAGCAAAACTGGATAGAACTCAGGAGGTGGAAGGGTATAGGAAAAGGACAAGGAATGAAGTTAAAAAGAGAGAAGTCCAGTTTCGGTGGCACAGAAAGAGCTAACATTCAGCAGGGAAGCAGACCTTTTCAAGCATTACCTTCCGCTAAATCTTCAAAGGCATCCATACCTGCTTCTCTGTTTTATAGTTCAGAGAAGAGGATTTTTTTTACCCACTCTATATAATAAATGCCTCCCTGTGCCTGGTACCTTTCAGCTGTATTGAATTATGGTTCCCATTATTCCCAGCCAGTTTGATTGGGCAATTGGAGCTGTGGTCCAACATATCTGGAGGGCATCAGATTGGGGAAGGTCACCTCATATGAGGCAACACATTCTTTGAAGATCCAGTATTTTAAATTCTTTTTCTTTACCCCCACCCACTGGAGATTGCAAATTTCTTTGCAAGGGAAGAGATGAGAATGACAAGGAAGACCATTCTTCTACATTTTAATATCATCATGTTCACAAATACGATTCACTGACAAGAGCTATATTTGGCTTCTCTGGAAGAACAAAGAGATTTTTTTCTGCCCACAAGGGAAAGTGCATAATATTCTGATTCCACATCCCTTCCCCACCAATAATTATCCTCTTGCAGGCTTCACATAGGCTTAGATGTCTGATGAAAGGAATTGCTCATTTCCAAGTGGCTGATTCATCTGTCTCAGGAGAAAGCTCCACACAATGTGAGACAGAGACAGATGCCTTTCCTTTCCCCCCACATGCAAGTGGTTGGTTTACAAATACCCTGTGCACATGTTGTAAAAATGTAAGCCATCCTGAAAGTGGCCCTGTGTTGTAGACAGAGTTTCCCATAGCTTGATATTCTACTTCTAAGGACAAGAAAAACCAGCCATTTTCTGCCCAAGTCTGCAGGTCTGTTCTATTCCCAACTTATATCTCATTCATTCATTCATTCATTCATTCATTCATTCATTCATTTTGCATATCTCACCTTAGTGCTATTTTGGTTTCAGATCAGCTGGCAAACATACTGTAGATGAATAAGTTATTTTTATCCTTCAAAGGAATTGACAGGTTGGAAGCAGGGCAAGGAGCAACCTTCCAGCAAACTCACGTCAGGACTAAAGTCAATAGCAACGGTTAGCCAATTGCTAAGGACATTGCTAGCCATACAATTCTTTTTACAAGTAATTGTTCAAACAAGTAGCACAGAGAGGCAATGGAACTGCTCTCCTTCTATTGCAAATGTCCATGATATATCTGGTTGTCTTGGCTTCATGTTCTTTCTGGAAACACCCTTTTGACCCAACTCAACAATAATAATTTCTGGCCAAGATGTCAAGTTTTCTTCATTAAATAGTTATTTCCACTAACATCTGGCCTGTGTCCATGAGAGTTGCCAGACTTGGATGGAGAAGACAAGATGATGTGGGTAGAGAAAGAAATTAAAAAGATCAGAAACACTAGTTTTAAGAAAGCTGGAAGAAAGATGCAGAAAAATCATCAATTTTGCTCTCTATAGTCTTCACATTTGTTTCCAGCAAAATTCTTTTCTACCTCCATATATGATTCCTTGTGAAGATCTATATTTATTTTTCATATACTTTTTTTCTTATTTATTTATACAATGAGCTGTATAAATGGGAGTAATTTTGGTAATATATGCCCTTTGGTAAGCATTTTCCCCAAATGTATGCATTTTTTCATGTATTTTGTTTCTATGAGAACATGCATTGCATAATTTAAAGAAGTGTGAAAACCCAAAGATAATTGCTTTCCTGGGCACATATTAGTTTGTGAACTGCAAATTAGGTTGATTCATACTAAAATATGAACCAAATGCATTTCTCTCTGACCCTAGCTGGGAGTAATTTGAGAGGCATCACTTTTAGTGATGAATATTCGTTTCATTCCTCCCTTGCCTGTGGCTCTCAAGATGTTTGAAACAATCCAAAACCTTGCAGATCTGTTGCCAGAGGTAGATCTAGGTTTAATGTGCACCATCTAACAACCCCACTTTCAAACTATCTTTACATCTCTGTTTAAAACAAGTGCCTGAGGCACCAACAAATGTGCTTAATGCACACACTTATTTTTATGGGCTGAGTATAAGTAAACATACACTTTAAGGAATGATCACTAAGCACTGGTCATGCTAAAAGACAAGCCAATGCCCTGGCAATCATGGAGGATACTAAGAAAGGAAAGAAAGAAGAAAAAAATCTACCTTATATTTTATACTTATCAATTGGTTCACTAATGAATTCATTACTATACCATGCTCAATACAACCATAATTCCTGATAAACAGTCAAATTCTAAAGTTTTGGTATATAGTCCAACATTACATTAACATCTTTAACTTTTAAAAAGTTTCCCATATATCTGCGTATATAGATTATCCCAAAAAGATACCAAATGATCACAGTGAACCCTCACATTTTTTACACCACCACATAGCAAATCTGATATCCATCCTTTCAAATACATTCTTTGGGGAGTCCAATATATCCTAAATACATTTATTTTGCATCAATCAACCTTAGATCTGTTGATACTTTTTAAACATTTTTAAGGACACAAATCCATCAATCAGGTTTGATCAGAGATTCCAGTTCTTTAGTCCATGTTTGAAATAGCCCAGAAATGTCCACTTTAAAAAGTCTCTTGAGCTTTTGATAGAGATACATTACAGGTTTTAATTCTGTCATGGATTCCATCAAGTAAGAAAGCAACTCAGGTGCCTTTGAGGCAGCCTAAGTGTCAAGTCCAAATTGATTTGTTAGAACATACTTGAAGTTTGACTTGACATGACTTGGTTGCTTCCTTTATTCTCCAGGTTTTGGTGGAAAGGAATTAGGATTCTTGGGGTTTGTTTTTGTTTTTTTGTTGGGGTTTTGTTTTGGCAGTATCACTATATTGTCTAGCTCAAATTGGCAGATACCAGATCTGGGGTGTGTGTATCACAGATGCCATATAACAAGGCTGGAAGGGACTAGTTACATTCTTGCAACTAGAGAGAAGAAAATTCACATTTTTAGATGAGACTGTAAAGTTTTCCCATGATATTAGAGCAGTACAAATCCTTTGAAAGAGATGCTTTGCAAGACACAGGTTGATAAACAAAGCACTTCTCTTCGAATCCGTTAAGCAGCTATGTCTTTTTTTTTTCCAGGCTTAGATAGCACTTTTGAAGCTGCATTTGTCTGTGTCTGTATACACATCACTCCTGCACATTTGAAGCACATCTTTTAAAGGATTTGCATGACCCAAATATCTATCAATCTATCTATCAAAAAGCAACAGCTCCCCCTCCATAACTTTAATTCAGATAGGGATATTTTAATAAACGAAACAGGAAAAAAATCTTTGAAATGAGCAGTTTTCAACCAGGTCCTAACGGTCATTTCCATCTCTTTATTTGTGTCAAAAAAAGATACTACTTTAATTTTGGGAAAAGGTGAAACTCATATGGTACCAAGTCTGGATTCTATGGTGGATGGCATCACAATGGGAAATCCAACTTCTCAGTTGCCTCTTTGGGTTCCTCATGAGGTGTGAAGCTGAGCATTGTCATGTTGCAGCAAAATTTCCTTCTTCTGCTTCCAGACTCTGCTTAATTGTTCTTTCAAAGTCTGGGTGTTTCACTGTAACATTCTGAATTGATAGCGGTGCCAAGTTCAAGAAAATCCATGTGAATAACAATATCTGCATTCCTAAAACCTGTAACCATGAGTTTTCCCTCAAAAGCTGATTGATTGATTGATTTGCAGGTGAAGCATTACAATGATATTCTATGGAGAAATGCTTCATTTCCAGCTCATTATAATGACCTCATGTTTCATTAGCCGCTACGATACTATGAAGAAATTCCTCACCTTTATTCTCACAATATAACAAGAACTGATAGGAAATTTCAGCGCTTGAAGCTTTCACCTCGGCCATCAGCATGCAGGGAACCCATCTTGCACAAGCCTTATAATACTGAAGGACATCCACATGTCAGGTGACCCACATGTTCCTGTGAAATGCCAATCCTGATAGCAATTTCTCTTTGAGTGATCCATCAATTGTCTTTAATCAGTTCATCAACCTTTCACATGTGAAATTTGTCAGCTGTGATCACAGGTTGTCCACTTCATTCTTGATCACAGAAATCAGTTCTTCCCAGTTCACCATCTTATTTATCTATCTATCTATCTATTTATCTATCTATCTATCTAGTCAGTCAGTCAGTCCGTCCGTCCGTCCGTCCGTCCCAGGGATGCACAGTACTCACATCCACACATCATCATCACAAACAACCTGCATTTGGTGGTGAATTTCAATTAGAGGGACACATTCAGCCAACAAAAATTCATCAGTTCATTCCTTAAAATGCACTGAGGAGTATTCACTGCAGACTGCCATTTCATTTAGAATAGCAGCACAACCTTTTTTCACAGGAACTTTTTGTTGATTGAAGTAAAAGAACAGATACTAAAGAACATGTCAGAGCTTCTAGTGCATCAGTACTGCCATCTGTTGGTGGCTTATAACATTGGAAGCATTACTTTTCATTCAACATATAATTTTTATTCAGAAGTAAATCTCACTCAGTTCAGTGAACTTTCTTCCTTTGTATATATCTTTCAGATTGCAACCTCAGTAAATTTCAACTGTGCAGCCCAAAGGGGAATAAAATAAACTCCTTTTGAAATATGTATTTCAATAACTTATTTTAATATTAATCGTTTAGCAACATACAATGTTTCCCAGGTGCTGGATCATTGCCCATGATCAAATGTTTTCCCAGGGCTCAGCTTGATTCACTGGCAAAATAAATACACAAATAACATTACTGTGATTTGTTCATTAAAACAGAATATTTGAAAAGAAGCTCTGGACAAACCTGAGCCTTTGATGTAAATGAGGAACATGATTTATTAAAACTCTGCTATTCTCTGGGATTAAAAACCAATCTAATGGCCCATAATTTGTAACTGAACACCAAATGAATTTGGTTTGAGGCATTACAAATGTTACCACTTAATTTAATAAATCTGATATTATAATGCATTGCTGCAATGTGCAGTCTAAGACCAATTTCAATATTCCACAATGACTTACTGTGATATTTCTCACTTTTTCTGATCTCTCTTTCTGATTATATTGTTTTTATCTTGTCTGCTGTATTGTGAGCCACTCAGACTCACTTGGAATCAGGTGGCACCAAATCAAATAAATGGATGGATGGATGGATGGATGGATGAATAAATAAATAAATAAATAATCTCTGTCTCTTTAACTAAGCCTCATTTCTGAAGTGAAGCACTATCTTAGGTATTAATAATGTTTTATATGATCAAGTTAGAATGAAAGATTTTTGAGCCTCACTGATATCTATAAGAGTGATTCTTTCATTTTCCATTTTGTGTCTCCAACATCATACCACTTATTTATTAAATAACACTTACTTTTCTTTTGAACAGTAACTGCCTAGACCAGGGTTTCTCAACCAGGGTTCTGTGAAAGGTCACTAGGGGTTCCCTGGGAGCTCACAATTTATTTTTTTAAAAATGTCGAATTTGGGCAACTATACATTAAAGAGGTACATTTCATTCTTTATTTTTAATTCAAGAACACTGTTAATGCATATACGCAGGAAACAAATATAATTTATTTATTTATTTATTTCTTATTTTTAATCCCGCCTTTATTATTTTTTATAAATGACTCAAGGTGGGGAACATACCTAATACTCCTTCCTCCTCCTCTTTTCCCCACAACAACAACCCTGTGAGGTGAGTTGGGCTGAGAGAGAGAGACTGGCCCAAGTTCACCCAGCCATCTTTCTTGCCTAAGGTGGGACTAGAACTCTCAGTCTCCTGGTTTCTAGCCCGTTGCCTTAACCACTAGACCAAACCTCGCCTATATTTGAGCCTGAATGTGCAGGAGTTCCCTGAGGCCTGAAAAATATTTCAAGGGTTCCTCCAGAGTCAGTAAGTTGAGAAAGGCTGGTTTAGACAAAAATAGGAGTGTCTTCCTAAGTATCAGGATGATGTACAAAATGCCTACTTTCACACAACCCAACTGACTCAATCTGACACTATATCTGGGTTAATGGTGAAGCGCCATCAGGAGCAGCTAGTATTCCACTTCTTTTATGGAAAACAGCTGTCATTTTTCAAACTATTTGAGAAAAAATAAAAGAATCTGTAGTGGCCCTGTTGACAGGAGAACCATCATGGATGGGTTGGGAAGACACATATCCTCTTTCATCCCCTTTTTTTTGCCCTGTTTAGTTCCTGTGCATCTATGGGGGATGAAAATAAAAGCAAAAAGCAAAGGGATGGAGTCTTCCAGCTTCTCATCTCTTTGCAGGAGTGCAAAAGAGAGAGTTTATCCTGTGTAAATCCTTTTTCCCATGTTTCAGCAACTTGGCTGACCAAGAAATAGGTCCAAATAAATCCAGAGCTTTTTTCAATTAAAACTGACCCTCTACTTCTCTGAGTTTACATGTTTGTATGATGCTCTAATCCTGCCCTTGACCCCATGAATAATGTCTTGGAAATCCAATCTGTGGATCCCTAAAGAAAAAAAAATATAACATTACAAATGATATTCAGAGTTGCATAAGCAGACTTTCCCTAAAACAAGAATAAACAAACAATATCCCTTGGACTAACTTCACAAGACTCTAGATCTGATTTCAACTGTCTCCCATGTTTCCTTCTTTTAATCTTCTGCTTGGAAGAGAAAGAAGAGGCTAGTAGAAAAAGAAATAATAGGGAAAGCCTGCAGAGCATGGCTCCTGGAATTCTTTCCAGCCCTATAAATAGTTCTGCTGTGGGTCACATGACCAGGAAGAAAGAAGGAGTGGGCTTAGGATGGAGGTGTCAACAACATTCTGAGCACCTGCCCAGTTGTCTCTCCCATAGTGCCAGCCCCACTCAGTAGACCAGACCAGGAAACCAGCTCTACAGGAAGGCTCAAACTACTTTTATTGAGATTTGCCATAATAACAGAATCTTGCAAGTCCAATTGTGCTGTACCTCCTCCCCCTTCTTATAATTCAGTGAATTAGAGAGGTGTCTGTCTGAACCACTTTCAAACATTATCTGCACATTCAGGACTTAAAAAGTATGTTGACCCCTATTGCTTTGGCAATGGAGTTGGCATATCTCCATTAAGGTCATCTTCCTTATTAATTATTTTATTTATTTTCTATCCTGCTTTTATTCTTTTTATAAATAATGCAAGGTGGTGAACCTACCTAACACTCCTTCCTCCTCCTATTTTCCCCACAACAGCAACCCTGTGAGTTGGGCTGAGAGAGAGGGACTGGCCCAAGGTCACCCAGTCGGCTTTCATGCCTAAGGAAGGACTAGAACTCTCAGTCGCCTGGTTTCTAGTCTGGTGCCTTAACCACTAGACCATAGAGATATATAGGGGATGGTTTTTCTCTGCAGCCCTGGGGCAGTCATGGCCCATTTTTAAATGTGATCTTTCTCTTTGCCAGCTTCTCTCATTGCACCAAATTTGGTCTTGTTTTATTGTGATTTTGGAGAGTAATCCTGCTAACAGTTCAATAATCAGATGGATAGTCCTGAGCGCCTTTCCATAATTTATTTCCAACATTCCTTTGGTTGGGAAGAATGACAGAGTTGTTCATCCCTGGCCTAAAGAAACAGAAGCTTTCTGTGCCTTTTTGACCTCCATCATCCATCCCCACTTCTGTTCCTGAAAGCTGCCTAACCTACTAAAGCCCTTGGGGAGGAATTCTGTTCCTCTGACCCCCACCATTCTATTGAAGAAAAAAATGCATATGTCAGTGATAATGAGGTATGATAAAATGGCATACTAAAATCTGCAGTCTCTCAAAATCTTTCTTCCTCTGAGAAAGAGGCTTCTGTTTTTCTATCTTGTTCCCTGGGTGTTTGAAAGTTCTTTTCAATATGTCCTTGGGGGCATTTTGGAACTTTTCTAGAACTTGCAAAGAGGTAGAAGATGCCATTGTTGACATCTTACGTTCCATCACTCTGAAGCCTCCCTGGCTACCACACTTTCCAATCTGAAAAACCCCAGTGAGAGAAGTTCTGCTAGGAAGCCATCCTTTTTGACTGAATGGAAACGTGGGAAGCTGCAGTCCCCTTGAGAGATGTTTGCACCATGAAACCTCATAAATAAAGAAGTGAAGGAATATCACACTCTGTTCATCCATGGAAGTGTCTCTGGCATTCTGTTCTTCTCTGAAAGCAAAGTCAGAAGATTATCTGAAGGGCTGCTGTTAGGAGTTTTTGAGGAATCTGTTAGATAAATCCACGTCTAGTTGCTCTGAGCTGCACTCCAGCTTTCCAGGTCCTATTGAATTGGCTGAAGCATGGTCTGCTATAGCTGGCTGGGAAAAGTTGGGCCCAGAGAAAGTAGACAGAGCTCTTGGAACCATGAGTATGAATATCTTTAGGTCAGGGCTCCTCAACCTTGGCAACTCTAAGCTGTGTGGACTTCAACTCCCAGAATTTCCCAGCCAGCAAAGCTGGGAAATTCTGGGAGTTGAAGTCCGCACAGCTTAGAGTTGCCAAGGTTGAGGAACCCTGCTTTAGATCCATAGCCAACCTGGTTGATTAAGGCCTCTTGGGGCGGGGAGTGAGTGATAAATGGCTGGATACATTTACAGGGTGACAGGGTGGTTCAGCTTGCACTTAAGGAGGCAGTGGTCTACCCCCTCAAGAAGCCATAACTGGACCCAATCATGTTGGACAATTTCTGACCCATTTCCAACCTTCACTTTCTGTGGATTGATATTGAAAAGATGATCTGGCTTCAGCTTTGGAGGAGAAAGTGGATCACTTCCAGTCAGGCTGCAGGTAAGGGCATTCTTATCTCTTGCAGGACAGGAATGGAGTGGTGCATCCATCCTGTGCTCCTTTATCTCTTGGTGGTCTTTGATACCACCAGCATGGTATCCTTCTGGATCAGCAAAGTGAGTTGGGAGTGGGAGGCACAGTGCTGAAGCGGATTTCCTTCCTCTAGTTAATATTAATAGGACAAGAGTGGGCTAGCCTTTGGCCCTTGCTTTATAGGAATACCTCAGGGCTCAAATCTCACCCTGCTTTGTTTAACTACATCTTCTATCCACATGAGATTAATTACAAATCTCAATCTTTGGCTAGCCAAGTAATGCCAATGAGATTCTGTCTCAGTGTCTGGAAGCTGTGGGGGTCTGGATGGGGAAAAACCAGGCTCAGAACCAACCATAGCAAGACCAAGAAGCTGCAATTTTTGAGCCACTTGGATCTTGAGATCTTCCATTCTCAGTTCTGGATGGAATTGCATTGTGGTAGACAGACCCAATGCTCAACTTGGGGTCCCCCTAGATTTACAGCTTTGCTTGAAGGTGGAAAGTGGTAGCCATAGTTTGGAGAGCTTTTGAACAAATCCATCTTGTGCCCAATTCCTGAAGTGGGAGGCCCTACTTATGAGGTCACCTCTCATCTAGATTACTACAGTGCACTGTACATGGGGCTGCCCTTGAAGACTACTCAAGCTCTACAGTTGTTCAGAATGCAGTAGTTAAGGACATACCTTGGGATTCCCATATGCGACTGCTATTTTGTGAGCCGCACTGGTTGTCAGTGGGGTTCTGGGTGCAGTTCAAGGTGTTGGTTATTACCTATAAAGGCCTCATGGTGCAGGGCCTGGGTTATTTGGAGCACTACCTGTATCTAAATATCTCTGCCTATCCAATAAGATCTGACAAGGTTGGCATGCTTGGGGTCCTATCACTTAAGCAGTGTCATCTGGTTCTCTGTCACCATGCTTACTCAATGGAACAACATTCCCCCAGAGATGTGGATGGCCCCAGCCCAGACTACAGTATCTTCTTAAAGGCTCTGAAAAATTAGTTTTCCCCCAAGCATTAGTTCAGAATATTTTATGAGCCCAGCTTGACCAGCTGTTTGAATTGCTTCTGGCAGAATATGTTATATTCTATTCTTTCGCTGGTTTTAATTGTATACACCTCCCTGAGTCACATGTTGCATGGCCAACTATATAAACTGAAATAATACATAATAAACATATTTTTCATTACATGAGATGAAAATTGGTAAGAAAAATGAAACCACCACAAAGTTTATCCATTTGCTTTTGCTGTGTATCAGTAAGATATACTGAATGTAGGGAATGTATCTTGAAATCTTAAAACAGGTACTAAACAAATGGTTCAAATGAGGAAGGGTGGAGAGCTTAATAAGAAATATAAACAAACATCTATTAGGAATTTTTCACACCTGTATTTTCTTCCAGAGCTGGGAAGCTCTAGTCACAGCAGAAGTGTGAACACCATTGTCCAAGGTAACCTGGCATAGAATCTCTAACAATTTGCACATCATTACTGAGGTGGAAATTCATTCTCCTTCCTCGCCTTTCTGAATTTTGCAGGGACAAGAAGGTTGATATTCTATTTTTCAGTCATTGTGGGTTACAGAATACACTCAACTGTGGGTACTGTTGCCATCACTGTGGCAAGTCTAAACAAAGCACATTGATTTATTTACTTAATGGATTTATAGTCTGCATTTGCAGGCCTGAAAAGAGCACTCTAGGAAGCTAAACAAAACATGGAGAGAGACACACACAGAGAGAAAGACAGATATGTCAAAAACAGTCAAAACACACAAACACAGCAATAACCATCATATGGATCAACAATAAAATCCATATATATGGAATTGTTCAAAAATTAACCCCAAGAGATGCATCCCGATGTCCTTTATCATAGCAGTGAATATGGGTGCTAATTTCTGGTTTTCAGATGATGCCAGAGGAGGTCGTCTCCCACAAGAAGATCCCCTGTAAGCCAGTGCATCTTTAGAAGGATTTCTTCTGCAAAGCTAGGGACAGACAGAATCTTAATATTTCAGAGCAATTTTTAAAACAATTAATATTACAGGGATCTTGATCCTTTACCTTTCTAAATATGGAGAAGTAGTACTTTGAACTTTCCCATCTTACTTTCTGTGAGATTACTTAACTGCATTTTCTCTAAAGGGACTGGATATGGTACCAGATGTGCACATTTTGCTCAGATGGACCTTCTTGGGTTGGGTTGCTCTGAATAATTTTATCAGGAAGATTTAGAACAAGGGAAATATTTCCTTGAAATATCATTCCAGTGGCATTTTTGTCATATAATTTTCAGCACTATGGGAAGAATGAAAGCAATTTCTCAACTGTAAACTGTTTAGCTGTTGAAGGTCTTCATGCTATGTGAAGGACATCTTGCATATAGTTGAACATTAACTTATGCAAGTGAGCCAATGCACATAAGTACCAGCTACCTTTCTGTTCTTTTTTTATTATGGATAGTACTCATAATTTGTCTGTTTGCATTAGAGTTAAGAAAGTGGTGTATACAGTTTACATAGGTCAAAGCTCATTGAGTGAGCAACAGGGAGTTTTGTGTGAGAGTTCAGCTGAGGAGTGGGAGAAGGGAGAAGGGGGAGGAAGAAGAAAAATGTGGAAGAACCAGATAGGTGGAGATTGCTGGCTGATTATTGCTGGCTTTTTTCTGATTGTTACTGTTTCCAGAGTGTTGCTGATTGTCCATTGTGCTACTCATTGTCAATTAAATGTGATGGAGCATTGCTTGCTGCTGAGCAAGTTGAGGCACTTTCAAGGGACATATAAGGAAGCCAGCTTCCCAGCAACAAAGTTGACTGATAAAGCAAACAGGAGAGAGTGACAGTGGGAATATGGGAGGGAGACTTCAAGCAATTTGGACAGTAAAAGAAGCTTTGAGATGTTCCCTCTGCTTGAGGCAAAAGTAAATGAATTGATGAGAAGGTTTCTATAAGCAACACACCAGGGAAGTTGAAAAGTTCCAGGACAGAACTGATGAAACTCCTCAGGAGGGGCAGAGAAAGGAAGTGAATGCCAGAGAACATGAAGAGGAAGACAAGTGGAAGGATGTGACTAAGAGAAGCAAAAGAATCAGGCATGAGATTTAGTGTATCAGGCCCAAGTGGAAGGTAGGTTAACTGAAAAGTAGGATTTTGCAGGAATATTAAGTCCTACAAAGTAATGCAGTTTCCATTTCTAGCTTAAAATGTAAACCTACAAACAAACCATTTTAATCCTGGCTTAACAAATAAGCTTATTTAGCAAGCATGGTTCTTTTAACAACTTTTAGCTTCATGTACAGCTTTCTCTACATTTTCTCAAAGGAAAATATTGCTGCTTTGCTCTTGGGTCTCACTTATATGGATAATATAGGCTTTTCTTTGGTAGGCGAAATAGTTGATTAACATGGCATTATGCAGCTATGAATGCAAAATTGTTAAAACAAAAATGTATTTACACTCCTTTGATTTGTATCCCAAGCAACTAGGAATCGAAGGAACTAAGATACAGAGGACTTATCCCTTTATTCTGCTACATTCCATGGCTCTGGCACAATTGCTGGGGGAAAGGGTTACACAATGGTGAAACTGAATCTTTGAACTCCCACACGTTAGTCTGGTTGCAATTTCATGTCCAGATTAATGAATCCTGAAAGGAAATTGCTGTAAACCTAAACTCAAAAGCTGAGATCTCAGTGAATCAAAGCCACTGTCTCATGCAGCTTTCATAGTGATTGAATTATCCAGCAGGGGAGTTTGGAAAGAGAAGAATCTACATGACTGTAGGAAATAGGATACTTTTTACTCTTGCATAGTTCAGCCATGCACAGTTACTGCCAAATGTGTGGCTTCTTTGCTAGAGGAGGCCTCCCTAAATTGAGCCAATTTAGAAACAAAGGAGAAAATTTCAAGGGAAGCTTTTTGTATAATTGGAAACTTAATCACAGACTCATCCTCTGCTGATTTACAAATTGGTCGGTCCATACATGTCCAGATACAGGACCTGAGGCTGCAGAAACCCAAATATGAATCCCGTCAGTAACGTTCTGAAAACAAGGGATGAATGACAAATTCATTTTATTTGTTCTTTTCCTTTACAACTATTCAAATCCAGTCTCCCAAACAAGGTAAAGCACATGTGTGAATTAAAAAAAAATACACTTTTCAAAAAACTGTAATATGGTTAAAAATATACACTCAGATTTGCATAGGTATAAAGAAAAGGTGTGCACAAAAATGTATGTATTTAGCAACATAAGCACATAAATGCATTGGATTAGGGAATAATTACTTCCAAGAATTGCTCTACCTAGGAGAAGTGTTCATATAGATTATAATATGTGTGCATAATAATAGGAGGGGGCTTGTGGAATTTGAAAATTGATGTGGAGACAAAAGAATTGGCATTCAGGAAAATGAAAAACTGAGTGTATTGTGAATGCATCAGATTTGACTATCCCTGGAGATCAACGAAGGCTATTGTTTCATTATAGCCAGACATTACTTCATCAGTGCCAGACAAGTTTTAAAGGGCCCAATGATCAAGGACCATAAAAGCCTTCATGAAAAGGGCCTTCTAAAATATATTTCCCCCAGTTTCTCTCCTTAAACAACTGATGAAGTTTCAGTGTTTTTTACTTTTTATTAGACATTGTGGACGTGCACCAGGTTCAGTCAAATCCTGAATCCAAAGGCACAGGGCAGTAATCTAGACAGACTGTTCAAGGCCATGGGAATAGACTTCAGTCTGTATCTGAATTTCCACAAAACTCAGGACCCAATCTGTAGATCTGAAGTTTTGAAGCTACCATATCAGTCCTCTTAGAAAATATGTTTTCTGGAATAACTAATAGAGAGAGTAAAGTCTCTGGCCATCGATCTTTTTGTTATATGCATAGACACAGTGCCAAGGTGTCCCTCAGAACAGATTGTGCTGCAAACTTCAACTGAAAAAGATATAGAAAACTATAAGAAGCACTGCCTCCTGAATGGAGCATGGGCACAATTTACAGAAACCACTCTAGACTTCCTCCTTAAATGACTGCAGCACTCTACATCTTCAAATGGGTGTATTGATACCAGCTTATACCACAAGAGTGTTAATCTGAGAGCTGATGAACCCTTGACTCTCAAGGATTCCCCAGCTCCATTTTTGCAGCCATTGAGTCTCCCAAGACTCCATTGCCAAAGTTTGACTGCAAAGTTTTCACAGCACAATTTACAAGAAAATAAATTCTCCAGTAGGTATGTTAAACCTCAGGTAGGTGTAATGATCTAAGTAGTCTTCCCAATTCTCTTTTTCCAAAGGAGTGAAAAGTTCAGTCCTGCCCCTGCCAGTGACATCCATATGCCACTTTCTGAGATCAACAACATAAGAAATAAGAAAATATGAACCATAAAATCATAAGACAGTTATAAGATGGCAAAAATATTGTCTGCCCCTGTTCTGGCGTACTGATCAATGATCTGCATTCTTGCCTTCAAGATCTAGGGTTGACAGAGGGCCTTCTTTCCTCCTGAGTCCATGAAGTGCTGCTTCAGATGGAGTGAACTTGTCTCTTCAAAGATAAAGTCTATTTAACATTGTTTTACTGGAAGAAATGCTTGAGTTGCACCTATCCTGAAAAAATGAGGTTATTCTTGCCTTAGGTCTGACCATTCAACTGGATGATCTACAGTTCTTTTTGACCCCATGATTCTACTGTCTTGTCATAACAGATGATTTTGAACATAATCCAACACAATTTTCCACATGATCTTTTCTTAAAATTTGATTGAATATAGAGAGGTGACAGACACTGCAGTGGTTAAATCTTAAATATTGTGGGTATTATTGTTGTTGTTGTTGTTGTTAGATAGCCCTGTATTTAACTGGTGTATTTCCTAGAAATGAAGTGGGATCAAATGTCTTCCCTACTGAAAATCCACTGAGTAATCAAGAGAAACGGATGTTATTTTGCAACAGCTTGAGAATTTAGAAACCCCTGCAGTCTGAAAATTGAGGATCTAAATTCTTCCCCCAAATAATTAAATTGTTTGTCTGCCTTTGCCTATAACAGGAAAAAGTGCCCAGAATATCCATTACCAACTCATTGGTGCAGAAGTCTGGTTGTGTCTTTTGGCATTCTAGTTAATATCAACAAGGCTACTCACATGCTCCTGGAAACAAGAACCAGGTTATCAATCTTTTCTTTGTGCTGTTGCTCATGAAAAGCAAGTCAAGTTATCAGTTCAATAAATGGTTGCCAGTTCAGTTCCCATAACAGTTTGAAATAATTGTTGTTGCTTTTAAGACAACCTCCTCAACCTGGGGTTTCTACTTTC
This sequence comes from Candoia aspera, assembly GCF_035149785.1. Lineage (NCBI taxonomy): Eukaryota > Metazoa > Chordata > Lepidosauria > Squamata > Candoiidae > Candoia > Candoia aspera. The sequence goes on from NC_086153.1 coordinate 181,000,159, forward strand.
CTATATATGTTTGGCTACAGTTCTCACTATTTCCAGCTGGGATGGCTATTGGCCATTGTGACTCTAGGAAGGTAAAAGAAAACCACTGTGTATTTCTTCTCAGATAAAATGGTATTATTTGGCAGAGTGGAATCCATCCTAGGATGAACAGACATGCAATTCATGATGTTTGCTAATGTCTGTCTGGCAATATTTCTCATTTCAAAAACTGTGCATTAGAGGATGCATTGGAGAAAGATGGACACAGAAATGCATGCATGGGTACTTACATATGTAACTGCATACAGAAAATGACATGTTAATAAAAAAAAACTGTATACAAAGCTTATTTTAACATATTTTAAGGAAAGTTATAATCAACAATAAATCTTGCTCTCTCTCCCCCCCGCGCAACTCCCCCCTCCCCAGTTTGGTAAAACAAAGTGCAGAAAACCTGATGGAGCAAACTAATACCTGAATGCCTATGATAAAGACAAGAACTAGGTTTAGACTGCCTGAGATATTCTTGCTGGTTGGGAATTATGAGAATTATGAGATATATATTTGTCTACAGATCTAAGGATTCTAGCTGAGGAAGATTGCCTTAGAATATATTCTTCTAGTCATTAGTATGTTACAAACAAAGTGATTTGAAAAGCACTTGAACTGACCAACATTGATAGTATGTGGGCAATAGTATGCTGGTTTGCAAAGTTGTCTTTAGATTAGAAATTTAACTAAGGTTAGACATCCTAACTTGCATAGAATAGTATAAATGTACTTGGGATAAAATTGGGCTTTAGCTGTCCTTGTGGCATACTGGCTAACATGTACCAGACTGATAGGTAATATGTCCTTATTGGTTCATGTGGCAGGGGTACAACTGAAACTGATAATGGGCTTATTTGGTGATGACTTCAGCTTTGTGAAAGCTTTGAGCAAAATTGTGATGAACAGCAGAGGTTCTATGGGCCCATTTGGTGATGATTGTATATTGCAACTTTGATGTAAGAAGAGTAAATGGTAAATAGTATGAATTAATAAATAAAAATTTAAAAAAGAAAAATAGAGACGTTATATCTGTAAAACTACAAGAAAAGGGAAAGGTGTACTACATCATAATGGAGGTGGTCTGATCTTATGGAGTGGAATTGATGAAAACATGCAGGAAAGTGAAAGTGTAGGCTTCATTATGAACAAAAGGGCTAAAATCTATGTCAGAAAGTGTAACTAATTGGTGTAACTAAGTTGTGGGGGATGTAGATGAAAGTAGGAATCCATAGATATGTGAGAGTTGCATGTTGTACTCCACTGTACAGTGATAACAGAAGAATCAGCTTTAGGAAAAATTGTGCAACGTACTGAATGAATGCAATCTCAGGGAGGAGAGAAGAATGTTTGGTGACATGAATGGATGAGTGGGAATGAGACTAAAGAGTGCATTCAATAAAAAGTGATTGAACTATGCAGAAACTCAAGAATGAATGAGAAGGTGACTATTTGGAAAGCACTTCCTTAGAAAAAGGTTTGTTCCTTTCAAATACATACTTTAAGCATGTCAATTAATATGCACACCTGGCAAAGGAATAAATATTAAAAGCCTGACATTATAGTTTATGATGAAAGACTGAAAGAATGAGTAAAAGATGCAAGGGTGATAGTTCTAACTGTAAAAGAAGCAAGCTCTAATTGTGGGACGGGGTATTTTTTGGTGGTGACAGCAATGGATCTTGGGAAAAAAGTGGACATGGAAGAAAAGGAAAGAATGAAAGAAACAAGAGTGAAAATAGAAAGATTGCAAGAATAGCAGGTGTAAATTCTGTATGACCAAGTGTTAGAAGATAGAATAGTCTCCCATCAAGGTAAGTGGACAGTGAACTTAAGAAAAACGGATGTTAAAGCTGCTTGAAACAGAATGAAAAGAATTACGTTACAGAGCATCACAAAAAATGTGAAGAGTTACACTAACGAGAAATAAGAAAAAGGATTTTAATGGAATGGTAAAATGAAAGAGGCTATAGAGAGAAAATGCACGTAAGAGAAAAGGCTACTGTGTAATACTATATACAGTAAAAACGGTAATTGCAAAGAATGTAGTCGAAGAAAACAAGGGATTATTAAGACTGAAAGTAACAGACAAAATAAAGTGATTTTGATGGATTTAAAAAAAAAAACATTTGAAATGGGATAAAGAGGGTTAAAGAAGGAGCTTCTAGCAGAATGAATGGAACTATGAATAAAAATGGTGAAATTATTTGGGAAGAAACTGAAGTGGGGGAATGCCAGCAGAAATATTTTAGAGATTTGTATGGGAATAATAATGATATATTAAAGACAAGCATGGTAACAGATGGTATAAGTGTTAAGTCTCCAGGAAAAAAGGGGATTAAAAGGGGAGTAATAAATACTATGAGAACACTGAAATATGGTAAAGTTGCAGGTATAGATGGTAACAGGAGAAATGCTAAAATATGATTCCGGTATGTCTGTGGAGTAGCTGTGCAGCACGTTTAACGTGTGTGTGAAGACTGCTACTTTACCTAATGATTGGAGGTATGTTGTTCCCTGTACAAAAGGGAAAGTAGCAAAAGTGAATGCAAAAATTATAAGGGAGTTAGTTTGTTAGCTGTGCTTAGGAAGGTGTTTGGCAGAATCTGGATTCAACTAATATGAGAAATAACAATAAGCAAAATTTGGAAAGAGTCATGAAGCTTTATGCTGGGCAGAGTGTATGAAGACCAGATTTTTGGTCTTCAGCAGGTTACTGAGAAATGTAGGAATGTATGCACGAAAGCTTATTATTCATTTATTGATTTAAAGAAAGTTCATAGGGTTGAATTATGGAATGTTTTATGTGAATATGAATGGCGGTTGCTGAATTAGATAAGAGCAGTAGATGAGGGAATTGTGGCAAGTTCTTGGTGGTATGGGGATACCAAGTCATCTTGTCTGCCTCCTGAAGAATCTGTATAACGACCAAGTAGCAACAGTAAGAACAGACCACGGAACAACGGACTGGTTTAAGATTGGGAAAGGAGTACGGCAGGGCTGTATACTCTCACCCTACCTATTCAACTTGTATGCAGAACACATCATGCGACAAGCTGGCCTTGAGGAATCCAAGGCTGGAGTTAAAATCTCTGGAAGAAACATTAACAATCTCAGATATGCAGATGATACCACTTTGATGGCTGAAAGTGAAGAGGAACTGAGGAGCCTTATGATGAAGGTGAAAGAAGAAAGTGCAAAAGCTGGCTTGCAGCTAAACCTCAAAAAAAACCAAGATTATGGCAACCAGCTTGATTGATAACTGGCAAATAGAGGGGGAAAATGTAGAAGCAGTGAAAGACTTTGTATTCCTAGGTGCGAAGATTACTGCAGATGCTGACTGCAGTCAGGAAATCAGAAGACGCTTAATCCTTGGGAGAAGAGCAATGACAAATCTCGATAAAATAGTTAAGAGCAGAGACATCACACTGACAACAAAGGCCTGCATAGTTAAAGCAATGGTGTTCCCCGTAGTAACGTATGGCTGCGAGAGCTGGACCATAAGGAAGGCTGAGAGAAGGAAGATCGATGCTTTTGAACTGTGGTGTTGGAGGAAAATTCTGAGAGTGCCTTGGACTGCAAGAAGATCAAACCAGTCCATCCTCCAGGAAATTAAGCCAGACTGCTCACTTGAGGGAATGATATTAAAGGCAAAACTGAAATACTTTGGCCACATCATGAGAAGACAGGACACCCTGGAAAAGATGCTGATGCTAGGGAGAGTGGAAGGCAAAAGGAAGAGGGGCCGACCAAGGGCAAGGTGGATGGATGATATTCTAGAGGTGACGGACTCGTCCCTGGGGGAGCTGGGGGTATTTACGACCGACAGGAAGCTCTGGCGTGGGCTGGTCCATGAAGTCACGAAGAGTCAGAAGCGACTAAACGAATAAACAACAACAAAAAAAGTAGATGAGGGAGGTAGAGCAATTTTTAAGAAGAAATGGAATGCTGAGCAAATGGTTCAACACTGAAAAGGAAGCAAGACAAGGATGTGTGGCATCCCTTGGTTGTTTAATATATCTATGGATAAACGTATAAGTGGTGGTGGTAGAGGTGTATTGGGCAGGGATCTCTGTATATATCTTTGTATACAGGACACTGCTTAATTGATGGGATCTGCAGTGCACCCACTCTGCCTGATCTTATCAGACAGAAACAATCAGAAATAACCTTCCTTCCTTCCTTCCTTCCTTCCTTCCTTCCTTCCTTCCTTCCTTCCTTCCTTCCTTCCTGTTGTTCCTTTGAGTCAATATTGACTCCTGGCAACTGCCTGGTCAAACCCCTGCAGTTTTCTTGGCAAGGTTTTAGAAGTGGTTGGCCCTTGCCTCCTTCCTAGGGCTGAGAGAGAAGGACTGGCCCAAGGTCACCCAGCTGGCTTTGTGCCTAAGGCAGGACTAGAACTCTCGGTCTCTCAGTCTCTAGCCTGATGCCTTAATCATTACACCAATCTGGCTGTTTCAGAGAGAAGTGGTCCCTCATATAACCAAACCCTATTCCATGAAAGGCTTTATAGGTGATAACCAGAACCTTGAACTGTGAAATATACATAAATGGTGAAAAAACCGGAGTTACTATTTGAATTTTGTTACTTTAGTAGAATGTTTACTAAGGATGGGAAAACAGATGGAGACATTTTAAGATGTGGTCACTAGTGGGTAGTAATGGAGAAGACCAAGGAGGTGGACCAAAAGAAAAAGGTTAAAATCTTAAACAACAAAAGACAATATCTCAAGCCTTCTTTGTTTCTCATGCCTTGATTTCTTTGTCTTATCATTTTTTTAAAACCCTTCAACACTTTGTATAATGTTACTTATACATTAATGTTCCCAAAAGGGAAGAGTGTTGAGAATATGCTTGTATGTCTCTGTGTTTATAAACTATAACATCATAGCTGAAATACAAATTCACACTGAAGTTCTTGGTGGTAGAATAGACATAGTGTCTTAGGAAGATAATTAAACTATTTATTTTGGTATATTAAAATACAATTGAGTCCAAGCTACAAGCAGCAATTTTATCAACAACAATGCGGCAAGTGTTCTTTTTCCCATGCTGCTGTAGGCAGGCAGATGGCCCTTCCTACAGATCTTACCTCTTCATTCATCACAGTTCTGCTGAATGCATTTAATACAGTGCCAAATGTATAAATATGCAGAAAAATAGTAATTGCAGAGGGAAGGAAAGAAAGAGAGGAAGCAATAACTGGAATTAAATAGGCCACAACTTGATTAAATAGACCATATGGCATAATACATTGTTACAGTGCTCCTGGTAATTTATATGTTTGATTCTCTCCATTTCTCTCTCTTTTTTTTCCCATTCAAATCTTCCGTGCATCTTAATTCCTCTGCTACCATATCATCTTTTTATGATTTTTAAAACAAAATGTGCACTAAAATTTGTGTGTATTTTTATACAGATATCTTCAAATGTATGCATTTTTGTTTGCAAAAAATTGAGTCTGTTAGGCAAAATAAACAACATTCTCTCATATAATGCTTTATTGTACATTATTCCCATGAATATATGCATTGCTGTGCAAATTTTTCCTTAATACTGTATTAACTATAGTGGGTAGGCAAACTGCAATGGAAAATTCAGAGAAGTTCAAGTGTTGAAGATCAGATCAGCTTTGGCTCATGAATTAGTTTGGCAATGTGAAATTAAGTAAATTCACATTCAACTTATTTTGATTCAGATTTGAACTGAATAAATCTCTCTCCTATCCCTAACCTTCACTACTATGGAAAGTAAGCATTGACTGCATTACCATCAGCATCTTACTTAAAATTGCCTCCTGGGCACATTCATATAGTCCACACCCAGACAGCAGATACAGAGCCCCAGTTGGATCTATCCAGGGCCCCCACCTTTATTGCCAGTGAATCCAACAGGTACTCTGCCTCCCCTATGGTATACTTAACTAAACTCGAAGTACCTAAACACTGGAGGACATTTACTCTGGCACGATGTCATGCTCTCCCCTCAGCTGTCCTTGAAGGCAGATACAGGAAGATCCCTTAACTGGAGAGACAATACCCCTGGGACTCTGGTGCTCCTCCAGTGCCTGTATTACAGAGGCATTCGAACTAGCCTCATTTTACCACTGTTATATAAATACCCAGGGCTCTCAGGATGATTTTACACCTCCCTGCTGCTGTCAGATACCGACCCTGCTAAAACATACAATGTTGCCAGGTTCTGTGCAGCAGCACTTAAAATTCACCAGATGAATGACCTGTGCCATAAACTAGACTTAATGAACATCTCATTCATTATACTAGACTGTGTTGTAATTTGATAGGTATTGTCACATACTAATCTTTATGCTCCCCTACACCCATCTTATGCTCCTACCTCTCCTTTTAGATTTCTTTTAGACTTTTGTTTTATATATACAGTATATGTATATGTATATGTATATGTATATGTATATGTATATGTATATGTATATGTATATGTATACGTATACGTATATATTAGCTTTTTATATTATTTTTTAGATTTTAATGTATTTTCTATGCTTTTAACTGACTGTACCCCACCCTCCTTATGCTGGCCTTTAACCATAATAAAGAGTTAATTTGGTCAACCCTTGAGAACACTTTCCAAGGCTCAGTGGAGAAGTACCATCAGCTAGGATGCTAGAAGATGCCAATAGAGCCCTCACGACAATCCCTACTATTTCCGGAATGCAAACTGGTATATGCTACCGCTTCTGTAATCCTGGACATGCTTGGCTACATGATCAAGAAGAGCAGCAGTACATACCCCACCCAGAAAATGAGGTTGGGGGCTACGATCAAGGCAACTTGGAGAGAAGTTAGCCAGCTGTGGAACTACAGAAGGGTGTGGAGATTAAGGATAAGACTCGGCTACTGAAAAAAATACAAGGGCCTGACTCCATCGGAAGCCCTGGAGACTGCTAAACAAAACAGCTAGGATACTATGCAGAACCCTCAAACTCCCAGGCCTCTGGTAGAGGACCCAGGATTGAGGAAGACACATACTACCCATAGGGATGAGTAGGGAATTTTATATACAGTAGCTTCCCCTTATTTGGATCTAAACTGGTGATTGAGATAAAGGCACTGGTAAGAGAGGCAGGATAACCTTCCCTTCGTATTCAAAGGTACAGAGCAGTTGACTTTTTCTTCCAACTCTTTGGATGGCTTTACTGAAGGTGAGGTTCTAAGGGTGTACTTTTGTGGAAACATGCTTGGCTGTGCACTGTAAATTGTTGAACTCTGTAAACTGTATGAACTCTTTCATACAGCAAGATTTTAACTTCTTCCTGTTCTTTATTAATGGCAGACTCAGAATGAATGAGTAGCTAGGCATGAGTGACTTGATATCTTCAGAAGACTGCTTCCGAAGCCAGCTAGAATGTCATCTACTTCCATCTGATTGGGTCAGTTCTTTAAGATTTATTGACATTCAATCTAGAAAGAGTATAATTGGAATTAGAGCAAATTAAGTGAACAGTAATTTATGTCTAGAAGTAAAGAAACACCCTTTCTGTGCTAGACTATCAGCTTCAGGTGCTTGAAAATTGTGTCTATATGTGTAATATAATCAGAATGATTTTCCAATTTATTCGTACATTAGTACAAGGCTTACAGTTTTGAACAATGCATACTGTACTCTGCAATCTGTAGCTGCCTCTTCCATTTTAGATCTGAAATTAGTAGTAGATATTCTCTCTTTCACAACAAAATCAGTGTCACTATATTATCAATGCTGTCAACTAGATTCGTTTCCATCTGGAAGCTGCTCTTGGACTATTTGCTTCTAATGCAAAAGAATGAAACCTTGATTTTAGGCTTGATGATTGAATGGTTTGATTTTAGAGATACAAGGTTACTACTTTTCTGTACTATTATACCTGTGCTGGAAAATGTCAGAAGCCACTGGCCTGATGTGCTTTTTTGTTTATTCCTGCACCATTTTAGCCTTTCCTGTTTCTCTTTTAGACTTGTATTCTATCGGTCTTATATTCTTCATTATGTGTCTTAATTATATCTTGAAAAAGTAATAATAAATAAAGAAATATTAAAAAAAAACAGTGTCACTATATTGAGTTTTTATAACATTGGGTCAGACTACTGGTGATGGCAACAAAACTGCATCTTGAAGTGTCAGCCTAAAGTGGACACATATGTTGAATTTAAAATGCCAAAGACATAATGCCTACTTGATGTTGAGTCTGTGCAGACCTTCCACAAGGGTTGTATAGATATATTTGGGTTGATACACACAGTAGGACACTTCGGCCAAATCAGTTTTGAAGCACACACCTTCTAAAGGAAATATTGAATTTATGTAGACTGACTGAAAGGCCTTCACTGAGATTCAGGTACAGATGGACCTTCTTATCTAGTCTCTTGCCAGTGGTTTCACATATATGAGCTGGATGAATATAAACAGAACTTGTCATCTGTGGCACCCAGTTTGGTTCTCTGCAGTTTGGAATATATGGCTCTCATCTGTCTGCCAGTTTGTGTATGCATAGAAATATGCAAATGTCCTGCCTCCACCTTGACAATTTCCCTGCAATCTGAAGTGGCCTCATCTTACATGGTCATCCTTTTCCTCACATTACTTTCTCCCCTGTGAAAATGAACAGGACACAAAAGAAAGCTCTTCTGAGGGAAATACCTTGAGTAAGATAGGTGAAGCTGTCTGAGGTCTGGCAGCCCAGCTGGGGAGAGCTTTGGTAGTTAAAGTGTTTTAACCTGATCCTGAGGGAGTGCATCATCCAGGTAAAAAAAGAGCTGGAGGCAGCTTTGCAACCCTAGAAGGACACACCTATCATCTGCTGCAAAGCAAGACCAGGGAAGTACCATCACCTGCAACTTTGCAACAACAAATCAGCAGAATGCTAATCCTTTTGGAAGTGTAGAAAGGAGATAGGTGCTCCACTGTGTCCTCATTTCCATTCTATATTCTTTATAAAGAATCTTTATTTCTGCTGTATCCTTCTAGGTTTGGTAATCTTTTGGTGGCTTTTTTCCCCCCCTGGGGCTCTGGAACTTTACCTTTAATTCCCATAAGCTCAGTTACTCATTCTCTGTAGTTTTATTCTCTATGGTTACATACTGAAATGTTATCCCCACCATTAACAAGGTCCAACTGGATCTTGATAGATAGAAAGCTCAATAGATAGATTAAGTATTATTCCTATGTCTGCATCATATATTGTTTAACTGGTTTTGGACATTGCAATAAAAACAAAAGCTTTTTTCCATTGTCTTTTTATTGAACAATGTAATAGTTAAAAAGAGAAATCCATAGCAAGTTTCTAGGAATCTTGTCAACAGAGAAAATGCCACATCTTCAGAAGGTGTGACTCATTAGACCAGAACATTTGATTTTCTTTCTACCATATGTTACACATTTTTGTGTTGCTCAAAAATCCCCCACCTCCGGTATCAGTCCTTTTCAGCTACAGAACTATGACTCAGCTAGATTAATTTGCCCAAATTACAGGAGTACCTGTTGATTCAGGGTTGAATATTGTAGATATTCCAACAGAACTCCCTAATAAGAATGGCACAGATTAACTCCATGGAATCACAATGAAAGAAAACAGTGATAAAAGAGTGACTGCATTGACCCTTGAATTATGCTGTTGTGATCTTGAAATAATTATTACTAATCTTATTATTTGAATAATCCAAATAAGAACATTTTCTCATATCATGCTTCCTTTGAAAAAGTAAACCTCTAATAAGGTCTCCTCTTTCCATATAAATCAGGTTTATTTAGACTAACAAGATTTATCTCAGATCTTCCACAGTATCCTGTAGGCCAACTGCCATTGACAATCCAAATTCACCTTTATTCTATTTCTACTCTAGCAGATCACTTGAATCCTAGCTGACTGGTGAATTGGTTGCAGCATAGCAACTCCACAGAATGGAGCTATGAATTGGAGGTTCCAGATATGAATTTTGCCTCTGCCATGAGTTCATGGTCATAGGCAGGGTGTTGTCTTGCAATCAGTCTTCCCATTCTCCAGCTGAAAGATGGGGGCCAATATTACTGGCTTATCTTACAGGTTTTAGTAAGAACAACAAATCACATGCAGTCATCACCACCACCACCATCTAGGTTATCCCATTCACTCAGAGAGTGAATACTATGGTCTACAGATTCTGTGTAGCTGTAGAGGAACGTGGAGATAACCTTGACAAAGTTATGCAGGAGCAGTTAAGGGAAAATAAAAGATAGCGCTGGGAAAGGGGAAGGCATGAGAAAGAAATTTAAAATAACCCTGCCTTGATTCTGCATGGTATGGGGGCAGGAGGGCAGAGGAAAATTCAGGGACAGTTTCATGATTCTGTTATTATACCCTCCAATGATAAAGTACCATTGCTGTAATCCATGCACTGCCTATTTCCTGACTTGGGTTACCTCAAAGAGCTGACAGTATCACCATAATCTGTGATGTTGATGATGTCTTGGAATACTAACATGTCATCTGAAAGAAGTAGAATTAAATGTATAAGTAAACTTTTTTTTTTGCAAGCACATTTTTATAAAGGAAACTGTTTTAACAAAGGTTAGAATGTTTCAGGCTCCCTAATCAGGGCTTGGCAAAAAGTCAATGAACATCTGACACTTCAGGGCTTAGCTCAGCTCCTAGGCTAGACCTGGTAGAAATTTCATAGACCTGGTTTGGCTAGAATAAGTTCTTTAATAATAGTAATAATAATAATAATAATAATAATAATAATAATAATAATAATAATAATAAAACCTAAAGCAGTTCATTGTCCACTGGCAGTGGAGATGTGCACATGACTCTTCTACCCACAGTGTTTACATTCACACACTCTCTTGCCTACCCTTCCCACAAATTAATAGATTTTTAGTGAGGATTCCCAGCTTGTTCCTCAAAGCACACCATCTTGATCACTTTCATCCAAACCCTTCAGATTTGCACATGAAACTCCTGGGTATGTCATCTTACCCATTCACTTCAGTGGATAATCACAAACCTTAGTTAAGCATTGTTACCTTATCCATGAATATGATTATTTCACACTGAAAACAGATCACTGTTTAAGGACCCTTCTACACAGCTGTCTGGTCTATGAGCCAACAAAGAAATAAAATAAACAGGTATTGCCAGTCCCAGTCAACCTTGTTCTGGCTTGCTGCTGGAAAATAGTGTCCTAATTTCCAATGATTCCCCCCACACACACACACACACACACATTTCTCAGCATCACCAACCAATGTGAAAGCCATTTGTCAATCACAGCACTGCTGCTTAGTTATTGGTCAGAACTCTCCCCCATCTCCCCACTTTATCAGCTGTGTCAAATTTGCCTCTACGTGAGGCAGCTGGTGAAGTGGGGAGGAAACCCTTTGCCCACCAGGTCTCCAAGCTGATCCCCAATTTGGAGATTTGGATCACCTCAAATAGCTGACAAGCTACTGTGTGTGTGTGTGTGTGCGCGCCAGCTGTCATGCTGCCAGTTTACCATACAATCTCCACATCTGTCAGCTCCTTAGGCTGAATTTGGATTGGCTTAGCATTTTTATGGAAGAGTGGTAAACCAGCGTTCAAGAGCAGCCTGAAGAACAGCCTATAGGCGTATGTGTGAGTGTGTGTACTGTGAAGTGGTAGAGAGACTTGTCTCTCCATTGACTGCACAGCCTGCTATTTGGACCAGTCCTAGTCCCCAAGTCAGGGATCAGACTTAGAACCAATCAGATTCAAGGAAAGAATCTGGCTTGAAAAACAACAACAACAACAACAACACCTGACTTTCCCACTATCCAAACCAGTATGAAATTCAATGCTCATAGACTGGAGAAGTGAAAAGTGAGTAATATATGCTGGGTTGATCTCATTCCCTAACTATGGGTAAACCAATGGTGTTGTGAACTACGTAAATAGATGGTGAAATGCATCAGATAGTATCCATGGTAAAACTGCCGGGATTTACTGGCTGTGGAGGGGGGGCAAACAGTATTTTAATACCGGCACAGCTAAGGATGGGTTTAAGTTGCCTCAGGCATGGTTTGAGGATGAGATGAGGGCACTATCATAGGACATGGCAGAAAAAAGGTTGCTGGGAGAAATGCCCTAGTTTCATTATTCCAATTTCCTGGATATGAAGCAACTTGCTTAGGTTTTTTTTTTTTTTTTAAGCTTTGATGTTCTCATAGTTTAGACTGTTAGACATATCCTCTGAAGTGGAACATTCCAATGATAGAATCTCATCCATCTAGCAACCTTCTTATGACATGCCTTACGATTTATATCCATGTGACTGTCCTTCAAAAAATGAATGAATAATCATGGTCTATTTGAAACACAGAGGTATTATCAGTTCGTTGTCCAGTTTTAAGGACAAATTATGGTTCAAAAGTGTTATCTTAGTATTGTACGGACTCAAATGTTTTGTAGAAGGTTTTGATTAATGGCCGTAGTCAAAAGTGTTATATGTACAAGATGCTGAACAAATAATAGGCACAATACAGCCAAATTTCAGGTATCACAGTTTCAGAGGAACAGTTAAGCAAATGCTTAAATCATTTATACTGAAATCAGAATTCATATTTGCCCAGATTTTGCCCCAAACATGTGAGCAGGTTTCTACTTAGCAATGTAGCCATAGTTTTGCATTAGTTAAGAAGGTAGATTACTTTATGGCATTTTGCAAAAACTGTGCTTTTAAATATTATTGTACAATGGGAATTAAACCTGCTGATTTATTTAAATTAGGAAACATAACATTGGAATCCTTTTTAATTAAAGCTTGTTTACATGTTCATGTCAAGGAGAATATTTAAGAGGCCAATACAACCAAGGCTGAATTACTTTAAAATTCCAACAATTTGACAGGAAGAATTTAAACATATATTATCTTGTACCATTGAAATAAGTGGGATTCATACTTTTCCATTTAAAATCTCACAAGAGGCAATGAAAAATTATTCCCAGATGTCTTTTTAAATGTATGGTATCCTTCCCTAATTAAAAACTGCAATTTAGAAAAGGGTAATTCTAAATCCAGCTAAAGAAATGATGAATAAGTCATCTGTTCTGCACTTGAACTCCATGAAGTAGAGGGCAGATTTTTACACAAGGCAAATATGTAATAAATATCTGGTTCATGCCCATTTTCTCTCTATATCAGTTTGACCCCAGGACCATGTATGTATACTGTGTGTGTGTGTGTGTGTGTGTGTATGTATATGTATACATATATGCATATGCATATGCATATATATACAATCCCACTCCCATGGTCTAGCCATCTTTCTCTCACTTGGGCTAGATATCATGGATAGCTATACATAAGTCGTGTTACATGTTATTCATGCAAGCAGCCATGAACAGTAACAATGACATTAATCATATGGTAATCACTGGAAAAGCTTCTTCATGCAGCTACCTTGCTTCAGTCTGTTGATAAATTAGTAGCAGGCAAGATGACATAAAATTGCATTTGTATGGTGTTGTACTAATATTTCATGGAAAATACTGTTCCATGGATTCCATGGAATTATTTTCCTTTTATATTCATAATCAAAATGGTAAAAATTAAGTTGCTTGGGTTGTTATTGTTGTTGTTTTATTGTAAATCGCCCAGAGTCCATTTTGGGAGATAGGCGGTGATAAATTTGATTAATAAATAAATAAATAAATAATGACACACCCAACTCTACTACACAAAATGAAATAAGGCATAATATGTACATTTCAGTGGAAATCAAGAATACCATGGGCACTGTGATTACTGACCACCATAACCTCCCTCTCTTCCCTACAGTTAATCGGCAATACTCAGTTTTGAAAAAAGTAGGGAAAGCTTGTTCAGGGATGAAGGAAAGACATTTCATGCTAGATACTTTTCTTTGATTATATTATTTCATATATTTCAAGACATACTCATAAGATTAAAGGCTACATGTTGATTTGTTTTATCTTGAACAGATTTTTAAACTTTGAACTTTAGCATGAGAACATTTCTAATCTGAGATAATTTAATTAAACTTCAAACAAGTTAATTACTTTTCCCTAGTCTGATATATTTAAACCTTCAAATGATGACTGACATCTATGAGAATTAAATAATATCTATAAGCAAGTCAAAACATATTGATATAATTAGAAGGGAGAAATTTTGACAACAGTGCATGCAACAGTGCATGCAACAGGATCTCTCAACTTTTTAAATTTTATTTTATTTTATGAATAATTTTTATTGAAAGAAGATTTTTCAAAGATTTAAAAAGTTACAGAAACTAAGAAGAAATTGAAAAAGAGGGAACGTATCAAATGGTAAAAGAAAAAGTGAAGAATAACAAAAAAGAAAGAAAAAGAAAGATATCTAAAGAAGTGACTTCTGATCTTCTTTGTGGCAGTTACAAACATAGCAATTACCATCCACCGCCCTACCACATTGCATATCATAGTTGGTAGTTAAGGGACGTGTCTGCCTCGCCCCCTTCCTCGCCTCCCCCCATTGTTGAGGCACAAGTGGAAGAGGCTGCCTCCACTCAGAACCCGGTACCTCCGCTGCCGCCTTGTGTCCCCCTCCCCGCTCTCTCTCCCTCCCTTCGCCCCACTGGTGTATGAGTGGTTTATAACTGCGAGCCCCGCCATGTCCACACCGGCCCGGAGGCGCCTCATGAGGGACTTCAGGAGACTGCAGGAGGATTCCCCGGCCAGAGTCAGTAGAGCCCCATCAGAGAACAGCATATCATAGTTCCCTTCTTCCCATAAACAAACTTTTTAAATCAATAAATCCCAAAATCAGCAGTTCATTTTTATCCATTTTCAGCAAAAGGTCTATAAAGGGTTTCTAGTCTTTTATAAAAGTAGTTGTAGTTCTCGTTTTAATCAAACAAGTCAGTTTAGTTATTTCTGCAAACTCACATCTTCACAATCCATTCTTCCATTACTGGTGTTTCTGTAGTCTTCCACCTTTGTGCACGAAATAACCTTGCTGCTGCAGTTACCATATATAAAACCAGTCATCCATGAGCTGTTTCTAGTTGAGTGTCCATAAGCCCTAACAAGAAAAGTTTCAGTTTCACCTGAATGTTAATTTTTAAAACTCTCTGCATCACCATATATATTTGTGTCCAGTATCCTTTCACTTTTCCGTAAGTCCATCATGCATGATAAAATGTCCCTTCATGTTTTTCACATTTCCAACAGTGATTAAAAGTACCTTTATACATCTTAGACTCTTTCTCTGCTGTCACATACCAAAGCAAATAAAGTTTTCTTTTAAGTTGTAAGACAGTGTGAATTGCAGACATTTTACCCACATTCTTTCCCATTGATCCATTTGAATACTGTAACCAAAATTCTTGGCCTATATTTACCATACATTATTTTAATTGCATTTCCTCCATTTCAAATCTCAACAAAAGTTTGTACATCTTAGCAATCACATGTTCATAACTTGTACCTAATTCATTTTCAAATTCAATTTTATCACATTCTATTCCTGGTACTTTTTTATCTATATTAAATCTTTCTCTTAATTGTGCATATGAGAACCAAATCCCTCTGCAGGCAATTGTTTTCTTGATTTCATCTTAAGCTCCCCATTTTCCTATGCTAGCAAGTCTTTATATGTTAACCATTTGTCTTTGCCCACTGTTTCTTTTCTGTAAAATGCTTCTTGAGCTGAGGCCAACAAAGGTATTTTCTGGCATAGCCAGAAAATGTTTTATAGGAAAAGTATAATAACAACAGCACTTGAAATCACATATTTATTTATTTATTAAATTTATATCACTGCCCATCTCCCCCAATGGGGAACTGGGCAGTTTACAATAAATAGCATTAAAACATAGCCAGATAAAAATTACATTAAAATATACATAAAAGCAAACATGAAATCCAAGTGGAGATGGATCACTAAGGGGTACTATGGCGCCAGCCATCCCCAGGTGGAGCTATCTCTCTCCCCCTCCCAAGCAAGGTGGCAGAACCAGGTCTTAAGTTTCTTCCGGAAGTCCGAGAGTGAGGAGATCTGTCTCAACTCCGGGGCAAGATGTCCCAAATGGCGGGCGCCACTGAAGAGAAGGCTTGCCTCCTGGACCCCGCTAGATGAAATTCCTTTGCTGATGGGGTCCGTAGCATGCCCTCCCTGCCTGACTGGGTGGGACGGGTCGATGTTATGGGGACGAGACGGTCCCTCAGGTACCCTGGTCCCATGCCATGTAGGGCTTTAAAGGTGATAACCAACACCTTGAATTGGACCCAGAAGCAAAGTGGTACCCAATGCAGCTTGCATAACAGTGGTGTCACATGGGCTGATTTTACAGCCCCAATAACTGTCCTTGCAGCCGCGTTCTGGACCAGCTGAAGCTTCCGAATACTTTTCCAGGGTAGCCCCATGTAGAGCGCATTGCAGTAGTCTATATGGGAGATGACAAGGGCATGAGTGACTGTTTGGAGGGCATCTCGGTCCAGGAATGGGTGTAGCTGGTGCACCACCTGAAGATGTGCAAAGGCCCTCCTGGACGTGACTGCGACCTGCTCTTCGAGCAGGAGTCGTGAGTCCAGGAGGATCCCCAGGTTCTGCAATGGTTCCGAATGGGGCAGTGCCACCCCATCCAGAACCAAAGATGACAACTTCCTGGAACCCGAGGAGCCATCAATCCACAGCCACTCTGTCTTACCAGGGTTCAGTTGAAGCCTGTTGTTCCCCATCCAGGCCCCCACAGCCCCCAGGCACCTGGAAAGGGTGGAGACCGCATCACTTACTTCACCCGGGATGGAGATATATAACTGGGTATCATCAGCATATTGATGATACCTCATCCCATGGTGATGGATGATCTCACCCAGCAGTTTCATGTAGATGTTAAATAGGAGAGGAGAGAGTACCAAACCCTGTGGCACCCCACAAAAGAGGGGTTGAGGGCTGGATCTCTCCTCTCCTATCACCACCGATTGGGAACGGCCCTGGAGGAAGGAGGTGAACCAGCGCAAAACTACCCCGCCCACCCCCAACCCCCTGAGCTGCCCCAGAAGGATACCATGGTTGATGGTATTGAAAGCCGCTGAGAGGTCCAAGAGAGCCAGGATGGATGCACTACCCCCATCCCGCTCCCGCCAGAGATCATCCATAAGTGTGACCAATGCAGTCTCCATCCCATATCCTGGCCTGAAACCTGACTGAAAGGGGTTCAGATAATCCATTTCCTCCAAAATTCTCTGGAGCTGCAACGCAACCACTTTCTCAACCACCTTTCCCAAAAAGGGAAGGTGGGAGACAGGGTGAAAATTGCCCAGTGTAGTAGGGTCCAAGGATGGCTTCTTGAGGAGGGGGTATACCAGCACCTCCTTAAAGGCAGCTGGAAACACCCCCTCCCTCAAGGATGCATTAACCATCGCCTGGACCCAACCACATGTCACTTCCCAGGCTGATTTTATCAGACAGGAAGGGCATGGGTCAAGCTGACATGTGGTTGCATTCACAGTCCAGAGAATCCTGTCCACTTCCTCAGGCCCAACAGGATCAAGCCATTCCCAGATAACAGGGTAAGTACATTCCCCTGGCATCTCCCCAGACTCCACTTCACACTTAGAGTCCAACTTAGAATGAATCTGAGTGATTTTATCCTGCAGATGCTGTGAAAACTTTTCTGAACGGCCTTGTAGGTGGGTCCCTGGATCTACCTGACCCAGAAGAGATCGAGCTATCTTAAACAAGGCCATCGGACGGCATATATATGATAACAATATTTAGAGAATTGAGATAAAGCTTGAATTTATCCTAAATTACCAGCATTTGCTGAGTATACTTCAGAAGAGTCACTACTACTACTACTACTACTACTACTACTGCTGAGATGCTGTTACTAGGCTCATAGTTGGTTGACTCTTGCCCTAACAACCTGGATGTACCCCACACAGCTACAACCATTGCAGATTTCCTCCCTCTTAAATTCATTAATGTCCTGGTGTAAAAACTGCAAGGAACAAAAATAAATGAATAATCACAAAAGTAAGGATAACACATCTTTCAAACTGAGCTTGACTTCTGGTGACTTCATGGATATTCCATGATTTTTTTGGGGGTGTAAGAGGTTTGCCCTTTTCTGTGATTTTTTTCAGTTTGCCAGTCTAGCCTACAGCCTTGGGATTTCCTAATGCCTCCCATCATAGTTGGTGGAGGACTGGCCATATCAGGACCTCGGAGAGTTCAGTACAACCTCTGAACACTGGTATCATCACCAATCTGTAATGAACTGAAGCCTTCAGAAATCTGGAAAGGCCTCTGATTCTGACATGCCAGGGAAACTGCAGAGGCTACAGAACAGCATTCTGTAAGTCAAAGTCTCAGTTATTAGGAGAACTACATTGTCCATTGTTAAAGCACAAAAGGAGTGGTGTGGGTGTGTCTTGGCTCAAGTGATATGATGGTCATTAGACTTTACATTGGCTTCTGGACCACTTGGGGTTTTGGCCCTAGGGACCTGACAGCTAGTAAAACTGTGGCCCATGACTTGCCATCTTCCACTTAACTGCAATTTCCATTTGATTTTTATAGCAGAGTTTAAGGGTCAGGGAGAAAACTATGTGTCTTGGGATAATCTGGAGACTTATAAAGAAAAAAAAAACAGACAAAAAAACCTTACTTAGTCAGCTATGATCATGGCTCATACTGCTACCTTCAGAGAGTGGGATAGGAATACTGAAGAAAAATAGCTAACTTCTTCAGGACTGGCTGGAGCTAACTTATGAGACACATCCCTTAATACCAACATTACACATAACATACTTACTGTGTATCACTCTTCCCTTTTACAATCAACTTATTCTTTGTTAAGGTGACTGTCAGATAGTGGATGCTTTGTTTTAATAAGAATAAAAAATACATAATGATCACAATCCAGAGAAGAGAACAGCAGTGTACTCCTATACAAATTTTGTTGAATTCACATGGCTTTTTTTTCCAGGAAATTAGTGAAGGATTACAGTTGAAAGCATACACACCTCTCCATTTATTTCCCCAGTGTTTCAAAAGGCATTTAAATGAGAAGATACACAGTGCAGTTTTGTCACTAATTTAAACAAGGAGTTTTGGCCCTGAGAACAAATGTTTTGGAATGTGCAAAAGTCATTACCATGGTTTTAGTGTCCGGTGTCATCCTAGGTTTGCTGTAGTTTGTGATCATGAGCTTTAAATTAAAGGAAGTAATAGCATCTGGGAAAAGTGGAGCACATACCTCTGTTTCTTGTGAGTTGACCTTTATGTAATTGGCAACTGGTGTGGAATGTACCACAAAATTACACTCTTTCTTAAAATCAGAGTGATAAGTAAATCAGTGGTAATTAGCACTTTTATTATGCATTCCACTGTCAAACATTTGATGAAAATCAAGGGCCTGATTGTACTTAATCACACCTCTAATGTTTCAGCATATCTAAAATAGGCTTGGCTTCACTGGAGCGATTTCTGCTCAGTGATGTCTTGCCAAGAGATAAGAACATGTCTCACAATGCAAGCCAGCAAAGTCTTATTCCCCTGCCTTATAGCTGGAGTCTGAACTGGAAAGAGCCAATGGAGCGCTGGAGCCAGCACGATGCTAATTAAGTCCATCTAAGAGATTTTCTGCCTGTCTGAGCCCACCTGCCACAATCATTTCTAAGCCTGTATCACATGCCCTGGGCAGGTTGATCCAGAGATTAGGACAGCACATGCTCCTGATGCGCTCACTTCAGAGTTCCATTATTTTGCCCAACTCTTTCTTAGCGCTAACAACTAAATATGACGATGTTCTTTTCAGGGAGCACAGGAAGATGTGATCAAAAGAAACCTTGAAGAGGGATTTAACAATGCCTTGCCTTAAGGATTCAGCAGAAGGAGAAAGGATTGTAGGTGAGTGACCAGGTAGCAAGGTGGGATATATTGGAGAAATGATGAAAGGGGTTGCTAGATGTGGACTGGGAAAACCCAAGTGACCACTAGATGGCTGCAGGGAGTTAGTGTTTTTTCTTTTATCTCTATGCTGCCATTTAGTGGTTGCCTGGCCCAGAAACAGCAAGTCTAGGCAAAATGTAGAATATAACCACTTTTGAATTTGGGAATGACTGATGTCCAGAGATGATAATGAGTTCTGCCCACTTGCCTTTCCCTTTGCCCTTTCTCTCTTTCCTTTTCTAATTGGTTTTGGCAGATACAAGTCTTTGCTGAGTGAGTGAGGGTCTGGAACATAGCAACAGCAAAATGCTTGAGTACAAGATAGTACCCATAGTACAAGATAATTCATGAGAACTGGCCTTAAACATTACCTCTTGAATTTTAACCCATCAGAATACTCTAATCCTTCAGGAAGAGGAATACTTTGTTCAAGACTGTCAATTTAATTACTGAAACAGAAGGGCCTACTTAATTTAGGGTCATCAAACCTCCTCCATTTTTTTTTTTTTAAGTAAAGCTGATCTAGAATGAAAAGGAATGGTAGGCTAAGATGCGACTTTGAAATCTAAACTATATAGTAAATTTTCAGATGAGAAATATTCTAGTTTTCATAAAGTTCTGCCTTTCTAACTTTCAGCATGATCCCTTGCAACCAGCAGGGGATGTTAAGGGGTTTGTTTTAAAGATTTTTTTAAAAAAATCTGCCTTTATTATTGTTATGAATATCTCAAGGTGACAAACATACCTAATATTCCTTCCTCCTCCTATTTTCCCCACAACACTAACCCTGTGAGGTCGGTTGGGTTGAGAGAGCGTGACTGGCCCAAGGCCACCCAGCCGGCTTTCAGCCCTAAGAACTCACAGCCTCCTGGTTTCTAGCCTGGTGCCTTAACCACAAGACCAAACAAACTGAATGTGTGATAAAAGTTTTAATTTCAAGTTAGCAGTCAAAATTGGAAGTATTCATTATATTCCTGACCTCAGATATCTACTGCTCTGAAATAAGTAATATTTCCAATGATAGCAAAATATTTAGGCCATTGTTTGTATGCTTCATTAATATATAAGCTCGTATAATATCATATGGTTTCTTCTTTAACATCATTTGGTTTATTGTTGTTCCTGGTAATACTTGAAATTTGATGGGATGGGCTGACATTGCATCACCTGCTTGTGCCAAAACTGCTCTTTTCCAGAACAGACAATACTCTCTTAAGGCTCCTATATTTTGTCCAAGTTTATGCAGGGATATAAGTACCAGGGAAGCAGCACCATTACAACAGCTCTCCTGTTGCCAAAATAATGAGCTCTGCCCCCAAGTGAAAACAAACACTTCTTGCTTTTCTCACTTGACAATCTCATCCAGAACTTGAAAACAATTCTGTGGAGCTTCTAGGAAAATGTGGGTATGGTAGGCACCTACCCAGAATTCATCTCTCCATTTTGTGGACAAAGGTCATGTCATGAGTACTGATGATGAGCAGGAGGGCTCCTATCCAGGGGGAAAAGCACATGTGTAGTTTAGAGGCTTTGGACTTTCCTTCAAAGAAACTCAGAGCAGACCTGCCTTGAGTTTGGGGTTTATCTGTGTGGGTTTCCCACGGTCTTCAGTTTGGCAGGATTTTCTGTCTACTAGAGTAGGGCATTAAACACTAGAGTCCAAGATACCATCTCAGTGTGGTTGTTTGCTCTAAGATAGGACAGATCAGGAACAATCCATGAATAGACACATTGCTTTTGACTGTGAGGCAAAAGGGTAAAGGTTCCCATTCAGTTGTGTCCGACACTAGGGGATGGTGCTCATCTCCATTTCATGGCCAAAGAGCCGGTGTTGTCTGAAGACACTTCCATGGTCATGTGGCCAGCATGACAGTCACGGAACGCTGTTACTTTCCTACTGAAGCGGTACCTATTTATCTACTTGCATTTGCATGCTTTCAAATTGCTAGGTTGGCAAGAGCTGGGGCGAGTGCGGGAGCTCACTCCGTCACATGGTGCTTGGGTCTCGAACTGCTGAACTTGCAACCTTCCGGTCGACAAGCCTGGCGTCTTAACCACTGAGCCACCATGCCCCTCTGAGGGAAAGGGAATGTGAAACAAAGGATTCTCTGAGTGCGGCACCATATGACGCTCTGAAACAGGCTGCCATAAACAGGCTCCTGTGAGATTGCTGAGGGAGCCCCCAACTTTTAACTGAGAGTTTTTGCAGCAAGTGGTAACCCCCCATAGTAAAACAAGATCACAGAAATAAACACTGTGATATATTGGTTGATAGTTAGACTGAACTTCTCATACTTTGTTGCTATCTGCTGTCTGTTACCTATCATTTTTTGAAAAAAGAAGCAAGGCAAGGTAAACCAGTGCAATAGGCATAGCTATTTCTTGCAGCATTACCTCATATATTAAAAAAATGTGTTTATTTGCATAATCCAGATATTGATTACACAATATATCCAAAGTCATATTTAATTTCAATCCCCTTCTTCCCCTCCTTCAAATTTCCCTTCAGAATGAAATTGACTATATCATCAATCTAGTTCAATCCAGTTTAATCTTGTCAATTTCATTACCTCATTAAAAAGCAGGGAAGGGGCTCCCTGAAGTGGCTCTCCTTAATTCAATAGCTTTCCCATTCTTCTTCTTTTAATCCTATTAAAAGGATTAAAAAGATATCATCATTCAACAATTGCTGGATTTGGGTGGGTAACATGAACTGAGAAAGGATCTGTATCACATGAACCTTACTGCAGGACCCGTTTTATATTGTGGCCTGCAAAATAACTGACAGCATTTATTTGTTTGTTTGTTTGTTTTTTTATTTCCTTGGGTAACCTGGAAGATCCTCCAGAGCAGGCCTAACCTCCTCCTACTTATTTTCAATCACTGACTAGATCCCATGGTGGTGGTGGTGGGGGTTATCAGCACATACCTGTAGACATGTTATGAAATTTGTTTGATCCTCAAATATGATTTTTGACAAAGCAAACAAGCATATCTTATAAGTACAGAATTTTTAATCAAGGGAAGACAATAATAATTACTTTTGTGGATGACCTATTTAAAAGGACATATTTAAAGCAACTATTGTCCTAACAACCAGGAAACACACTGAGACAAGGAACTGGTCTCTAATATTTATTGCTAGTACTTGACAGGAATCCTAACAAACTGAAGAAGCGTGGGAAAAACCCAGACATATAACCCCCAAGGGTTAAGGCGGTCCCGATCTGTGTCTCTTTGAATGGCTGCCCAATTCCTCAGTGCTACGCATGCGCTTAACAGTCTGGATGGGAGCCCCCTGCTCACCATCCTTACTCATGACATCTATTAATACAAAAATAAATTATGAACACATTATAAAATAGTTATAAGGAAACACACAAACAAATAAACCCTGCTGGTGTCCCTGATATTAGTAACTCACATAATGGGAAAAAAAGCCCTGACTTTTTGTGATAAATTTAGTAACAATGTAAAGAAGAAGATAAATTTTCTTAACTAGTTGTTGGATTCATTTCTACACACACACTCTCTCTCTCTCTCCATCTATCAGGCAAATAACGTCTGCCATAATATTTTCTGTGAGACACAGATTGTATTTTTCCTAAGGAGACTGATTCAGGAGGTCAATCAAAGACCATGCAGAACAGTTTCTTGCTCTTCCAAAGCCAGAAGAGATATTAAAATATTTTAAATGTAATAATAAATGAGCATACTAAATAATATGTATTTAATAATATGCTTAGGTTCTTCAAGGACTGCCACTGGCTCTAAAATGAGCTTATTAAAATAATAGCTTGTTTTTTTCTTAGCTGAGAAAGTGTCAGCTTTATATGCCTCTTCGTATAAGCCTCAGGTTTTGATGGATGAATGAAAAAAAGGGCCAGGAAAGGAAATGGGAATAAATACGTCAACTAGTCCTCACAGAACAGGTATCATTTTCAGTGTGATAAAATATATGGGGGATAAGTAGGTTGATTAATTTAAATTTAATCACATTCTATATAATTTTTATCCTGCCATGCCGCTTTTTGATGTGTGAGTCTCACGTGGCTTTCAGAAGCTAAGTGTGTCCTTGACTGAAAGAGATTAAGCCTCTCTTTCATAAAACAAAGACAATCGTTTTGGGGGTATAAATGGTAGAAAACCAGATATTTTGAACCATAACTACCAGCATCCATTACTACTGATTGTGCTTGCTAGAACTGCTAGAGGCTGTGCTTCAGCAACATCTGGAGGGTCATAGTTCTCCATTCTTAGTTAAACATGGACCTGTTATCAGCAACATATAGAAAATAAGGAATTTCTTAACCCAACTTCTATGATTTCTTACTGTGGTGTTTCTTATTAGATTTTATACAAGATTGTTATGAGTTTATCTTTCTCTGTCAAATTTTGATGAGCTGAACATTTTGACCAATGCATTTCCCTCTCATTTATTTTATTTTTCTTATGCATGCTGCATATGGGATTATATAATGGATCGTGTTCTTGACAGATTAAGGTGAATTTAAAACCTCTCTTGAACAATGCAACACACTGAGAAGATTCAGCTTAATAGTTTTCAAGCTAATCTTCCTCATACTATTATTACTAGAATAAAAATGGGATATCCAACAGGAATATTGTTACAAGCTCTTTTGCATAAGGACAGGGATCCAAGAGTTATCAAAGTCCATAACAAAGTCTCACACGTCTGTCAGTTTCAGAGGATTCTACCTCCCATTACATCCTTTTGAAGGTACTGCACAAATGATGAAGGGCCAGGAAGGCAATAGACTGAAAAATCTGTGATCTTTTGCCTAGAACAGAACTCCCTAAATTTCCTAACCCTGTGATGCTGAACTAAGGTAAGGGGCCACTTAATGTGCAGTGCTGGGAAGTTACGACCTTACTGTACGCATGTAGTGTAGAGGTTAATGTGTTGGACTAGGACTGAGGAGACACAGGTTCTAGTCCACCCTCAACCATGGAAGCTTCCTGAGTGACTTTGGGCCAATCACTCTCTTTCAGCCAAACTTACCTCAGAGGGATATTGGGAAAAATAAGAGGAGGGAACATTATGTACAGTATGTTGCCTTGAGCTCCTGTACAAAAGGCAGCAGGATGATGGTGATGGTGATGATGGTGATGATGATGATGATGATGATGATGATGATGATGATGATGATTCACTGATTCAGTCCTCTTTCTTCATCTCAACATTTTAAAAGTCTGCAGTCCATTTACCATAAGAATGGACAATTTCAATCAACTATGGGAGAAACAGCACTGAAGCAGTAGTACTGCTGGAACATGTCCAACCTTTTACTTTCTACCCTTTTTCAAACAATAATCTCTATCAGAAGTTATCTCACTTCCACTATTTACCTCTATGAAATTTTTTAGTGACTTTGGTATCTGATTATCTGTATGGCTGATCTAAAGAAAACCACTGTGAATTATTTTGGATGCTCCTAAGAGTACAAAAATAACCATTAACAAATCTCCAAGAAGCACTCTCATTTGCCATTTGTATAAGCAGAAGTGTTTAATTAAGCTCATTCAGTTTGCATGTTCACTTAACACTTTTTCAGCTGATTATTTTTTCTGACTGCCAGAACTGCACCAAATACATGGCTGATGCTTGCATGGTCTGTTGTGGGAATCAACTAAAATTCTGGATTCCATAATGACAGAGCACTGTCAAGATAACAGTCTAAACTTTCATTTTAGATTCATGCTGCACCTTTGCGATGAGCTTGATGTTTCAAAATGTTGATTCCTGCTTGTGATGGCCAGTTCAAATCATCTGCTATGTTCATGATGAAATCTGAGGTGAAGAGCATCTTCCCCTTATGCAGTGCTTGTTCAATTAGTCTTCAGGACTAAAATGGATGTGGCATTACATGAACAGCTACTGCCAACAGGGCCTTGTGCATCTAATTCTCTCATCCCTGGCTGAGAAAACTAGTAGAATTTACTCTCTGCTGTGATGTCACAGTATAGTTCCAGGGAAGTACACATATTCTGTGCATAGAGAGTTGATTCCAGTGCTGGTATTCCATTGACAGAATTGCTTCCATCAGTAAAAGTGAGAAGAGTCCATTCTCCCACCTTCCCTCGCCTCTCAACTTCCCTCTTTCCCAGGAAAACTGTTCTGGAAGGTTGCAGGGCACTTTGGAAATTTTTTGGAAGGGCAGAAAGGTCGAAGAATTTCTTTTACAAGAAGATCAACACTGGATTGTTCCTAAAGAGGTCTCCTCATCGGTGGGTTGCACTCCCAGTGGTATACATAGTATAGGTTTTTAATATTTGGAATGGTAAGGTAACAACTATGGATTTTTTAAACTGAAAATCTCCTCCTCCTCCTCCTCCTCCTCCTCCTCCTCCTCCTCCTCCTCCAGTCCTTGTGATGGCTATATGATATAGTCTGAAGGCCAAAAGGAAGGTGTGCATATCTGCTTCCATCATTCAGTCTCTTCAAAAGCTCTTGATCAGCCATTCTTCTGCTCAGAAACTGACCCTTAGCAGTCCTTCCTGTATGTTCATAAATTCCTCTCGGCAATTCTCCCAATAGTCCCTCCTTATGATGCTTCCGCGTAGATCAAACAGTCTAAAATTAACACTACAGGAAATTCTTGGCTTACTTTCCATGTTTGTACCTTTCAAGGCTTGCCAGAACCAGTTCAGAATTATGATTTAGGGATGGGAAAAAATGGAAAAGCTATTAAAAACTTGAGGTAGAATTCTGCTTTTGCTTCTAAAATACATTTGGATAAACTGCTGTTACATTTTATCACCTAACATATGTTTGTATTTGGGCAGTTTTGTAGCCATCCTGTAGAAAATTCCTTTTATTTTTCCTTCCAAAATTCATTATAACTAAAGGAACCTGAACACAAACCATGATAATTTCAAACCATGGTAAGTCTGCCATATCTTTCAACTGGATGTCGAATGCACCTACTGGGTCTTAGTGGGAGCTGGAACTTCAGATCAGATGTCATATCTCCAGGAAGAATTTCCAAACTAGGAATAATAGAAAAGTCAGTGCAGACCAGATGGTGACTAGCCACCATCTGCTATCCAGATGCCACTGGAGAAAATGCTTTAAATACAGTCAAATGTTACCATCTGTCTTTGCCATAGGTTGATTTAGGTGAAGAATAGATAAAACTTTATTGATAGACAGAAGAGTGTTGTGATTTTTCAGTTAACTCAAATGGTAGTTTGTATTTAAATTGTTTAGGAATATACATTAGCCCTCTTCAACAGTTATTAAAAATATTTAACACCATAGCATTTACTATTAGAATTCTGACTCATATGGAGCCATCTGCATCTACATCTGTATCCTCAACAGCTTCTTCTTTCTGATTATTTATGGGTGTGTGTGATCTATTTGATGTACATGGTGTTAAGGCAGAACTAATAAGCATATTTCCTACTCAAGGAAATTTGTCTACGTGCTCAAATCCTGTAATATACCAGTTGGAAAGGACTTTGGAGACATCTAGCTCAACTACCTGCCCAGTGCAGGAATCCACTAGTTCAATATCCTTGACAGATGGCCATCCAACCTTATTTTAAGCATCTACAACAAAGAAGGACCAACCACCTCCCAAGACATTCTGTTCCATGGTTGAACGGCTCTTACCATTAGTATTTTTTTTTGCCTTATGGAAGAATTCTGAACAATTCTGCCCCATCTTCTACAAGAAGAGACATGAAGACAACCATCATGTTTCCCTAAAGCCTTCTTTTCTTCAGGCTAAACATACCCATTATCCCCTACCATTCCTCATAGGTTTTTCTTCCCAGGTCCCTTATCATCTTGACAGCTTTCCTCTACTATCTAATTTGTCAATATACGTCCTAAAATATGGTGCCCAGAATTGGACACAATATTCTAGATATAGTCTGTTTAATATAGTAGAGAGTAATGTTTAATATAATATAGGATAATGATGACTTCTCTTGATCCTGACACTATACTTCCATTGATGCAGCCTAGAACTCCATTTGTTTTTCTTTTCCCCAACTGTGTTACACTGATGGCTTCTGTTCAGCTTGTGATTTATTTATTTATTTATTTATTTATTTGTCAAATTTATATAGCTGCCCATCTTACAAAGGTGACTCTGTGCATGTACAATAAAACCAACAATTAAAACAGTCTTAAATAGCCATTAAAAACAATTAAACATAAATATAAATGAGATTGTGGGAGAATGCTGTCCTGTTCAGACTATGCAACCAGGCAGAGTAATATCAAAAATACTATTCATTAAATAACTATTTACAATAATTAAGTCCTTGAAGCACAAAAAACTGGATTCAATCAAGCCCAACTGGGCAACAATAAGACAGTGGAACAGGACTCCCCAATGGGAACTGGATGGCTGGAAGAGACTGGAACACCAGGTGCTGATGAAGCTGAGGGCAACAGGTCTCAAACTGGAACAGCACTTGAGTTGCTCTGGTGCTGAAACACTGGGTGGCTAAAGACCCACGTTGGACTGGAAGCTGGTAACTGGAGTCTTGAAGCAAGACTAAGAACTGGGAACAAGGCTGGGCTCAAACTAGATGCTCTGGACTAGGCTGGATTCCCTCAACTGGAGACTTGGAGTAAGACTGGAAACTTGGAGCAAGGCTAGACTCAGCTGGTAGCCCTGGATTAGGCTGGGTTCTCTGGACTGGAGACTTGGAACAGGGTTGGAAAGTTGAAGCAAGACTACACTGAGATACGGTATCACAACAAGATAGGTGTGAAACTCCTGCGCAAGGCTGAGCACCCGGAGCATAGTTGGATGGGACTGAAGACATGCTGCAGGACTGAGAATCAAAGGCACAAAGAAGCTGCGTGGAAGATCACAGAGTTTCAAGGCTGGATGCAAGGCTGAGATTGCTGGGCACAGCAAATACAGAGTCCTTGATGGCAGCAGAGGCAGGATTCAAGTCTTCTTCAGTGTGGAGCGAAGGCACTGTTTCCTCTTTGGCAACAGATGCAGGTAGGGACTCTTCTGTTGAAGCTGTGGGCTTGGAGGATCAGTTGTCTCCGGCAGCTCGCTCTTTGTGCGTCTGCCTTTTATCCTGATCCTTCGTGCACCTGGATGCTTCTGCAGCCAATCAGGCTGCCTTCTCTTTTGCATGCTTTTCTGCTCATCATTGGCACGTGCTGATTGGAGGATTCGAATCCTCCCCTGAATCCTGGCCAATCAGTGCCTTGGACTCTTCCTGCACTGCTGGCTCATCCTCTGGTTTCGTTTTTCCCGATTTCAGCCCGGTAAGTTTCCATTTGCTCCTCTGACTCAGAAGGAGTTTTGCTTTCTGAGTCAGGTAGACTTGACTCTGACAAATGCCTCAGAATCTTACACAGAATACAACCAACTCTCATACATACAACCCAAAGTTGCTAGAGGTAGCTAGAGAAGATGCATGAAGCCATCAACAACATCTTCAAAGGAATAAAATTCACAAGGGAAGAAGAAAACGACAACACCCTACCCTTCCTGGAGAGCCTTCCTCAGCAGAGGAAATGGTGGCAAATTAGAAACACTAGTCTATCAAAAAACAACCCATACTAAGCAAGAGCTCCATTACCAAAGTAACAACGCAACCTCCCACAAAAGATGCTGTGTAAGAACATTATTCAGATGAGCACAAATGCATTGCAGCATCCCAGAACACCAGAAAAAGGAAACAGACCACCTATACTTCATCTTCCAGCAAAATTGATACCCCCTCAACTTTATCAAAAAGTCCCTGACCATGCAACCCACTACAGCACAACCAACACATGCTCTGACAAGGATAACACTGCCATACATCAGAAACATCTCAGAACAACCAACAGACTGTTCCAACCACACAACTTCACCGTAGCACACAAACCAAGTAAAGCCCTCCAAAACATCTGAGGCAAATCAAAAGACCCAGTAGCCCAAGAAGAAAAAAACAGTCATCTACAACATACAGTGTAAGGACTCTAACAGCCACCTTGTGGGACAGACAGGCAGAAGACTAGCAGAGCGCATCCACGAATACCAACTAGCAGTCAGAAGACACAATGAAAACTCCTTAATCTCGCAATACATGGACAGACTCAACCATAGTTTCAGCTGGGAAACTGAGCATCCTAGACCAAGCTAAATCCAAAAAACACTGGGGATTTCCTAGAAGCGTGGCATTCAGACAAATCAGCCAAAAATAGATACACAGAAATAAACCATATTTACACATCATTCAAAAGAGACAATTAAAAAGTTAAGAAGGAAACAAAAAGACTAGAGCACATCCCCTCCAGAAGCCAAGGCCCAGATAAGCAGGGATTAACACCAGGCAAACCGTCAAGCAGAAAACAATCTCCTAATCAAGGAACTACCAAGGAGAAAACCACACCCCCACCAACTCTGGCAAGGCAAGCTACTCTATATAAACAGGGAACAAACCCCACACTCACTTGCACTGATGCTGTTACCTAGTTGGGTAATGAAATGTCTGCAAACAACCAAGCTCAGAGAGCACCAAGCGCTCCACATTTGTCCCTGTTGAAATTCATCTTGCTGGATTGTGCCCAATGTTCCAGCTTGTTAAAGATCTTCTTGAATACTGATACTATCTTCTAAGGTGTTTGCTATGCACCCTACCCCACCCCAATGTTTGTGTCATGCACAAATTTGATAACCCCTCATCCAAGTCATTTATAAACATGTTAAACAGCCTAATACCATTTGTATTGGAAAGTGGTACACCACTTGTCTTCTTTCCAGCTTGGCACAAAGCCATTGAACTTGATAGTAGTATAGTCCAGCCCATATTTTGCCAATGTGTTTACTAGAATCTCATGGAAGACTTCGTTGAATGCCTTGCTAAAGCATAGTACATTATGACCATTGCATTCCTGTGGTCAACCAAAATTAGCAATCTTTCAGAATAGGAGATCAGGTTGGTGTGGCATGACTTTTCTTGATAAACTCATGCTGGCCCAATATCAGTGCCACTGTCATAACACTCTACAGAAAATATTGATCTATATATATTTCTATATTTGCTGCAAGACCACGATTTCTGTTCTACAGTATATGCAATCTCTTCATTTCTGTACTTGGCAACCTAGCACCATTTGTATTGGAAAGGAGCATGAAAACAAGATGAGAAAATGAAGTTACAACTGAAAGTATCTTTTCTCTTGTTCTGTTGAAATTTCACCAACCTAGTTGCCTTCATAATAGTCCTCTTTTCTCAAATATTACTTTTTATTTTTTTATAAATTTAGGTTGGGATCCTTAAAGATAGAGAAATTAGAATGGATTAATTCTAATTACTCTAATTGAATTAATTTAAAACTAATTAAATAATTAGAATGGAATAGGATAGTAAGAATATTCCTTTCCTTGTACCTTTTCTGTATCTGTATCTTACATGCCTTAAGAAAAATCCCAAAACTAAGGAACATTGGCACAGAAGTGTGCCCTTTTAATTTTATTATAACTCAGTGGAGGAAGGTTAGTCTAGGAAAAAATGGCTGACCTAGTGTAATTCAGAAAGCTTCATGACTGAGAGAGAATCACACTGGGTATAACAATTCAAGAAGGAAGTATAAGCTTGTAATGAAAAGAGCTTCATACTGTGAATGTGGCAGGAGTCTTAGCCTCAGTTATTCCAGTCCATCAATTCGTCACATTTTCTCTTCCTTACAATTGTTCTATAAGCAAATACTGAGAATCTTCCAAGAAGTGATTCTAATTGCATCCTATTCTTAGATTAGCAGGAAAAGCAATAACATGTTTGGTCCTTTTATTCAAGATTCATTTTCAAATCCTTATGATATATAACAATTAAAAAAAAATAGTCTATCCAGATGTGTTTGTTTTATTTTTTTTAATGAACCCCCTTGAGCATATAAATCATAGTTTATATAACCACTTCCCCACTTACAGGATGTTTCAATTTTATTTTGCTAATGAAATATGGGTGGAAGATTTTCAGGTCTTCCTCTCTATCAAAAAAACAAACAAACAAAAAAATGTGAGCAGCCATTTGCCCTGACCACACAGGGAGAAAATTGTTTTATCACTCTACTTTGTAAAGACAAATTAGGACATCTCAGAACCAGTGGTGAGTGAAACATGCTTGCTACCAGACAGAAGAGTTTAACGTAGATTGTCCAAACTGGGTGGATAGCTATTTAATGTCATTCACCCACCCACACATTTCAACATTTTCAAACCACATAAAAACCTTCAGGGGGAGTGTGATCTTATCCAGAGGTCTGTTTTCTGGAATGCCATGGTGTTTAAGCATAGCCTTTATCACTGTGAGGTGTTCCTTCACATAATGTGATCCCATTTCTGATGTCATGACTCCCTGAGGGATTGCTTCTGCCACTATGAACCTGCTCAGTCACTTTAAGCAGAAGAGACCCCCTGAAAGGTGCTCCACTGTCAGAAGTTT
Source organism: Candoia aspera (assembly GCF_035149785.1). Taxonomy (NCBI): domain Eukaryota; kingdom Metazoa; phylum Chordata; class Lepidosauria; order Squamata; family Candoiidae; genus Candoia; species Candoia aspera. The sequence goes on from NC_086153.1 coordinate 181,032,540, forward strand.
GATTCTCTATAATGTAGGAGAGGGCTTTCTCCTTGCAGTTCTCAGGCTCTGGTCAGGGTAGTAAGTTTGGCCTCTACTTTCCCTCTACCTAGAAAAATGGTGAAGACTCACATTTTCAACCACACTTTTGTAATGGTATGTGAGAAAGACCTTGGGAGACTGGGTGAAGAGATGCTGCCTAGGGAATCATCAGATAAGAGGCAGCATAGCCTGCAGCTGCATAGTGGGTGGGGCAAGAGGCTCAGAAAGGACCCTCCCTAGTTTCTTGGGCTGTAAAGGAGACAGTAGAATTGTACTGTCAGGTTTGCAGGATTCTGTTAATCTAGCTTTACAATAAAGTAGAATTAGCTCATCTGGTCATGTTTCCTGTCGGGTCTACCTGGTAAGCCTGACACTTCTCATGGTAAATTGCTTTGTAACTTTACTGATTTAAACGTCATTTTTCAAATCTTGGAAGCAGCCTTGGGTGCTTATATAAGTCATAAGGTGGGGTATCAATCTAAAAAATAAAAACCACAAATAATATGAATAAAATACATAAAAACACTAATGAATAAAATTATAAATAATAAATATATAATAAAATACATAAATAATAGAATACATATATTCATATATTATTTATGAATACACACACACACACACACATATACACACATACTAATATTAATATAAATAATATAATACCATCCCCTTGATTGGAGACAATAAGTCACACAATGAAGTATAAAATGAAAAGGAAAATAGCTTTGTAATAGACTGGGAATTAGACCTGAAATTAATTAATTAATTTATATATAAACCATAAACATGGTTGACCCTGTGCACAGATAAAAGGAATTGTACTTAAGACTGAACAAAAAGTAAATTGTAAAGATAAGAAGAGAATTCTTTTGGTGAAAAATGAAATAGTCCATCAACATCCTTCCCCCTGCAAAAACAAAACAAAAACAAAAACAAACCCTTAGCAATTCCATACCCCAACAATAACAGTTCATACTTAACTGTATGAAATCTGGTTGGATTTAATGTTTTTCCATTGTAAATTCATGTGTGTTTAATTTTAGCTTTGTTTCAAGTTAGTGTGCCAGCTATTCTATTTTTAAAACATATTCTTCATCATCATCTTTGTAAGTCTACAAAAGAATATGAACATGATTAAATGAGTGAAAAAGCCTATTGCTTACACCCAGGAAGAATAGGTAAGTACAAAAGAGAAAGGTGGATTCACTGTATATTAGGCCTTATCAATTTGAGTGCCTAACTGTTTCATGTGATTTTATGAAATGAACCAGGACTTCTTGAAATATTTCATCCTCCAGAGCTAAAAGTTCCACTGCAGAAATATTTATCTACATAGATTTTCTCCTTTCCTTTTTTAAGTCCTTGAATGGTTGTAACCCCACAATTTATTTTCAAAACTTCATGACTGCAAGCACAGTCGTAATATTTCCCTGGCAGACGTTGCCACCCTCAGATGAAACAATTAAGCATGAAAATTTAAAACTGGGGTTGTGGTGGGGGGTGGAATCTTATTGGCATTTCTTCTTCTTCTTCTTCTTCTTCTTCTTCTTCTTCTTCTTCTTCTTCTTTGTCTTCTTCCTCCTCCTCTTCTTCTTCTTCTTCTTCTTCATCTTCTTCCTCCTCCTCCTCCTCTTCTTCTTCTTCTTCTTCTTCTTCGTCTTCTTCCTCCTCTTCTTCTTCTTCCTCTTCTTCTTCTTCTTCCTCTTCTTCTTCTTCTTCTTCTTCGTCTTCTTCCTCCTCTTCTTCTTCTTCTTCTTCTTCTTCCTCCTCCTCCTCCTCCTCCTCTTTTTAAGTACTGTTGATAAAGGCTATCTACAAAAAAGTTCCTGTAGCATTTTGAGGATAATTTAGTAAGTTTCTTCCACAGAAAGGATATCCAAGCCTGAAAATTTCATTTAGTTTTATCAGAATTTAAAACTGACATATACATTATTTCTTTGCTATTTGAAAAATTATCCGTGTAATCTCAATAGGTTTTTGTGCTTTGTGGCCTAGTTTTATTATGTTACTTGAAGAGGAAATTTACATTTAAATTTACATTTAAAGTTCTTACTGCTAATTAATTGAGAAATTAAATGGATTATGATATTCAAATAGCTTTCAGATAATGAATACAGTAAATTGTGATTGCAGGATAGATATAGATGTACATATAGGAACACATAATACAGATTCTAGTGGATATAGATGGATAAGAGTTCCCATTCAAATTTGAGGTAAGGTTACCTCTAAAGTGAAATGAATAGGATGACCCATCTCTAAAGCAGTGAGCTACTGTCCAAATGGAATTTTATCTTCTTGCCTTGCCCTGTATTATATTAAAGTACTGTATTAATGTATTACTGTATCATTCTTTTCACCACTAGCAAGTTACATTCAGATCCACTGATAAAAGGTGAATTATAAATACTTTAATAAATAAGGAGCTCAAATAAATCATGATATACCAGCATGAAGAAACTGAAGAAAGGGATGACTTGGACAAATGAAAGTCTCATTGCTTCTTTGCAAAATTCATGACTGCATAGAAATAAGACTTTTGTGCAGGTGATGGAACCATCTTTTAAATGTTAAAATATCCCCTGTGTAAGGAAACAAACTTTTGAGAACAAAAAATTGGACAAAGTGAATTCAAACAGAACTGGTTAAAAAAATTGCTTGCTATGGAAGGCTGAGCATTCAGGGTTCCTGTATTCATTGTTGGAATTGGTTTCATACATCAATGAGCTTTTCTCGGTGTTTTAGATACATTTGAATACTACCTCTGAGACTGTATCAGTATCTTTGGAAATGGAATGTCACCCAGGAGGGTATTTGTGATTTCCGAATAGGAGCCATGATTGCAACAGCATGTTTTGTGCATGATCAGAACTGGGGCAAGACACAAAATACAACGTTCTCCTTATACAGCAAAAGAATCTTACTTGAGATTGGAAGACAATCAGTGTGCTGTTCTCAACCCGTGCTATAGTATTAAAACTGATTAAACATCAAATTATGCTTAGAACTTTGCATCATCCATGGTGCTTTAGAAGGAAATTGCCACCTTTCTGGCCATCCAGGCAACTGTTTCCTGATGTAAGACATGTTGCATCAGATTTCTTTTTCCTCCCCCTGGCAAGATGATGAGTAGTAAAAGGTGCAGCATCTTGACAAAGCTGCCAAGGCCCCAAGTTCAAAAACATCCAGCAGTCAGCCTCATCAGCTAAACCCACTGAGTATGGATTTACACATGCATATTCATCACCCACCAACAGCAACCTCAAGCAGTAACAACTTGTTTGTTTACTACAAAGTATCACTGCAGACCAACAGTGCTCCTCTCTCAATTTACACAGCACCGCCCATGCAGTACTTTTCACTGCAGGCATTTATATATGATGACACATCTTGTGTGAGTCATAAGATGAGTGACAGAGTGATGAGATAGCAAGTGGCATATGTGAATCAGCCCTAGGGCAGGGGGCTCACTACTCAAAGTTAGGCTGCCTAACGTTTCAGAAAAAGGACAGAAAGTGGGAGCTTTCAGAAGCTTCAGCATTTCCACAGGTGGAATGTCTCCTGAGAAACAGCTTGAATAAGAACCAGTATTGTTTCTGTATGTTCAGTGCTTAAATGGATTTTTAAAGAAACAGATAGCTTTCCATTTCTGAATATGACCTCTGTTTCCAGATGCATTGCTTGATTCTTTAAATTGAAGGTGTTTATCTATTGCACAAGAATGAGGATGAAGATATTGCGGCTCCATTTAGTACATGCTGGAGATCCATTGGAAAAGCTGATGCATTCTCACTACATGATTCAGAGAGTGAAATTCATGGCACAGAACATAATATCAACTTATTTACAGGTATCTCAAGCTACTCAACGACAACTCTACATTCTCAAATTATTCTGAAATAATTTAAGTTTATACACACACACACACACACAGTATTTCAGGATTGGTGTTAACTTTCCTTTTTTAGGCAATTGTATGAGAAAAAGATGGGCCAATTAGTGCATTGAAATTGCAATCTAGTGTTGAATCAGATAAAAACTGGACTGGCTGACATGACAAGGATCAAAACCATTCTTGGTAGGATGATTAGCTTCAGTTAAAGTAATAATTTTGTCTCAGGCTTGCTCTCTATCTCATACACACACCTCCATATCCCAATAGCAAGCTTAAACACTGCCAATTCTTGATGGAAATTATGTATGTATGTATGTATGTATGTATGTATGTGTGTATATATATATATATATATATATATATATATATATATATATATATATATATATATATATCCGTCCATCCATCCATCCATCCATGCATGCATGTCAGTGCTCTAAATTTACAAATTAGGTACAGTATTAAAAACCTAAAGAAGGAGAACGATAATCTGTATCTAGCGTCCTGCCATATTTGAAATATACTATTGATTATTAGAAAGGATACTTTGTTCTCTGTGTCTTCACAAAAATTCCAGTGCCTTAGATAAATGCCATACTGTCCATCTATTTCAAATTATTATGATTGCAAGACTAGAACTACCAAGAATCTTCACATTCATCTTTTTTTTTTTTTAAAAGAAAAAAAAAATTAATAGAAAAAGGGAAAAAAAAGAATAAGAAATGGGGGGGGGGAGTAAGGGATAAGAACTGTCACAACCAAGTGATTGCATTACACACTGAGCAGTCATTAACCTTTGAAGATAACAAAAGTTACCTCCAAATTTAGGCTTCAAGTACGTGTAATTTTATTTATTTATTTATTTTATTAAATTTATACACCGCCCATCTCAGTATAAAAGTGACTCTGGTGGCTTACAGATAAAAGTTATAAAACCATTATAAAAGTAGGAAAAAAAATACAAAAATAAAAGAGAAGAAGATAGAAGAAGAGGGACACTGAAAGGCAGAGAGAGCGTCTTTAAGCCACCAACCACCCCTAGGGCTGCCTATCACTCTTGGATCCCCAAGCTAGTTGGCAGATGGGCATTTCCATCTGCTCATGAATAGAATAAATAAAAGTCATCAGTAGGCCAGGAATTCAGTGAGTTAGGGGCTCAGTAAGAATAGATCTACTGTCATTGTAGTAACAGCAGTATAGAAACACGTGAGCTAATAATTCTTTCTGACCACTCTATAGGGGCAGACACAGTGCTTTATTGGCATTTTCTGTAAATGCTCTTTTGTCACTGCTGTTGACAATGCATCAAAACATGCCAAAGGAATTCTCTTAGTATGTAAGACTCCAGAGAATAAAGATAAGGATTAGAATCTGATGGGGCCCCAGATTTTTAAAACACTGGGTAAGCTTCATATCACCCTGTCAATCTATTGCTTTATTGTTTCCTTAGCTTTGTGTATCAACTAAGGAGACAAATTGAACCATAGGCACCATATCATAACATGGCCTTAAAAACGTCATACTCTTGGTGGAAGAGCCTAGTGCAACCTACTTCTTCCCCTTTTCCTTTTTTAGATGACCCCAATATCTGAAATGAAAGTGAAAAATGAATTGTTTAAATCTGGGGCCTCATTCAGAATGAGACTTGGAACTATGGATAGGATACAGATGACATTACTAGAGATAGCTTTTAAATATTTGGAATAAAACCAAATCCAAACATTTCATTCTCATTTAATGACTAAAAAGAAGCTGAAAAACCACTGATTAAACCTGGGAACTGTTCTGTGACCACAAAGCATATGCTCAGTTTTGATTTTGGTTATATTTCATATTTTCCATGTTATAAGGAATCATCTCCCAAATCTATCTGGTGAAAAGATATTTCTATATAAATATTTCTCTAATGAGACAGCCTGTGTCAGAAGCAATATTTTAGATAAGTATTTGCTCAGCTTCAAAGGTTCTTGCTCAAAAAGACGGGCAGTTGATATTTCAGCCTTTTTATATAGCACTGAACATTGGCCATGCCTTCCGGCTATCAAGTCTGTGTGGGGAACTGGGCACGTGTGTGTGTGTATGTAAGTGGGTAGTTTCTTGTAATGAATGATTTCCAGAAATAGTACTTTTGACTTTTTTAAAAAAATGACTGTTTCCTTTCTATGGTAATTTAACTGCCATCTACATTCCATTCCAAGTTTTCTTGATCCAATTGACATTGACGTCAAACCTGTTGGTGGAAATGAATGAACCTACATTCTCAGCAGAATACTGCTTTACTGAAGATCTGAGATTAAACATCCACAGTTGGATGTCACTTCAGAGTAACCAGAATAAATCAAATAACATCAGTTATTACAACAAATATTTCATAAGTTGATCTAAGACAATAGAAGCCTGTTAAAAGTCAACTACGCTAAGGGAGCAAATAGAAATGTCATTCCTCAGCTCATGAAGAACACATTTCTTTTCACAATTATTATTAATATTAAATGGCCTAGTTTGTCCATATGCATTAATCATGGGTTATTGCAGCTTCAGGGAAGATATGTGTGTAAGTCATCAGGAGAAGTCATGACCTGAACTTCTGGGGGAAGTATGGCAAACTGAAGACGGCTCTGCAAAAGTGGAGCTAAGGACCCCGGCAAAGACGAAGGAACCTGCAAGTAGACGAGTTCCTTGGAACCTCTCTCCTGGATAAGGAGAGGATGGGAGATTGCCCACATGTGCTCCAGACAGCTGCTTCTTGCAAGGAGTTTTCTGCAGGTTTGAGCACTGGGAGATGACAGGATCAGCCATCTTGCTCACAACCACGGTGGAATCTTTTAAAGGATACTAACATTGCAAACCTCATATTCTAATCACTTTCAGAAATTGCCTATTAACTTAGGCAAAGCTAGAGACCTTTGGAATGAGTTTATCTTCAACTCTGAACAACAACAAAAAATAATTATAAGCTTAAGAACTTAAAGAATTTTAAATAAACAGCAAAAAGCTGAATAAGATTTTGATCTAAGAAAGTTATAAACAGATTAAGGGTCCAGATAAACTTGGAATGTTGACTTTTACAATAAGATTTTGGAATTAACTATAAAGATAAACAGCTTCTCATGGGAAACAAACTTATTTTGGTTATCCTGGCTGCTGAAAGTCATAACAAATGATAAGTGATGATTTTAGAAACTGGTCTGCAGAGGGTCATGCTTCAGCACACTGCCAATGCTGATTTTCCACTGTGGTTACAAATAGAACCAAAACCACTGTACAAATTGGTTAATCTCAAACTTGTTTTAGGGAAGTACAATACTATTATAGATGCAGAATGGATATTCAAGGAACTGTGTGTCTATGTGTGCATTTGTCTTTTTCCAGAATCGCTGTCAAGATCTTAGTGCCTCCAATGTAGCTCCATGAACAGATAAACAATATAACTATTTGGGAGATAAGTGTTATCAGAAACAGCAGCTTTTTTACTAACAGCAATGCCAGTAACATTGGAGTTTTGCTTATTACATTAAATCGTAAACTTGCTCTAAATTGAAGTGCTTTGGCTTCATAACCTGTCAGCTGCATAAAAGAACTTTAACATATTTCCCTTGCAAAAACATTATGGGGATTTACATTTTGCACTTTGCAATTATATCTGTATTAAAATGATTTAGCGCTGGGTGCATGGGGGGAAAAGTGATTCATAACAACAGTAGTAAAACCATGCAGAGTTCAGGGCATCAGGAAAGAAATGAAGCAAAGAGGCAAGAAAAGCTGTGAACGATGAAGATAATAAAAGATTTGTGTGTGTGTGTGTGTACTCATGTACTCCTTGGCTCCCATAAATACAGAGACATACATATTATAAAAAGATGTGTCCTTACCATTATTTTAAGTAACAAGATTTAAACAGCAGAACTTTTGGAGTCAAGTCTATTTATGGTATTAAAAAAATAAATCTAGAACTGGTTTGTGTGCTTGCTCCTTTATTTTATGTCATGCATGCTACCCATTTAAGCTGATAGCTTCTCGCAGCTGTTTAACGGAATCATATTTATCCACACTCAATCCTGCTGCTCAGATTTTTCTTTTTTTCCTCAGAAGTCTGTTCTACAAAATTCTTCATTTATTTCAGTGAAAGAATGGCATAAGAGGCAAAAGGGTAAGGACAAATACTCAAGGTTTTAAAACTTTACAAACCATACAGGTTCTAAATTGTAATTGTAATTTGATCTGGATGAAATGTAAGGAAAATCTTCAATGTTTATAATGGAGGTGGGGTTAAAATATTACTTGTTCTGCGGTTTCTAACTATTTCTCTTGGAAGGCAAGTTCCCATTCATACTAGGTCTCCAATGGCTCCAATATGCTTAGCAAAAACTGCCAGATTCCATGCCCTGGAGGATTTTTTAAAATGATTATTTTAATTTCTAAAAAGGAGAATTAGCATGTTACAAAAATATAGTGGTAACCCCAAGGAAAATCTTTTTCCCCCCCAGAATGCTTCTGGCCACTCCATATGCTTTACCCTTTAGGCACTCTTGGAAAATAAAAAGGGGAAGCTATGCTGGAAGCAATTTCACCAGTTTGTCTTCAAGTGAATGGATGATTTGTGATTGGTGGTGCTCAACAAGGTAACCCTTTTGTGGGAGTATCCAGAAATGCTTAAAAATGCAAATGTGACAACCAGATCAGAAAGAAAAGGGACCTCTGCTCTGGATGGTTCCTGTGGCACTTTTTCAGGTTCCCCATTCAGTTCATGTTTTCCTAACATTTGCTGCATATTTTCTTCAAGACCATTTCTGTATTCTGCTATACTATCAGAAGTAACTATTTTTTTCTAGATGGAGTAGAGTGGAGTGCATTAGAGTAAGTCACCGCTCCACCAAAATATGTCTTCCTGGAGTCTCAGCTTCCTTCCGGTTTGATATGCTGTCTCCTTCTGTTTTATTTAGGAATTGTATTTCTTTTTGTTCCTCCAATTTGGGCCAAACAGGAACTTCCTATTCTCCCCTGAATTTCCACTCTAGGTGCAGCTTTCATGGGGGAAAACAACAACAACAACAACCCAAAACATCCATGGGATGGTGTGAGAAAAAGACTAGCCCTCAGTGAGTAAGTCAGAAAGTACAGTATATAGAAAAAAATAACTTAACCTAAAGCTCTAAATGATGACACCACAAATAGTCTCTGAGAATAACATTGCAGTAAAGGTTTTTTATAGACAAGTGATCTATTCTGGAAAGCTTTTCCCCACTATCTAAAAACAATTGCTTTTCCCCTTAATACTCCCATATCCAGACTCCCTTTTAAATATTTAAAAATCATCAATATAGACTTTGTTTCTCTTGTTTCCTCTTATTCCAGCCAGTTCTTTTACCTTTCCTGAATTTCTCTCAAATGTCTAAGTGCAAACACACATATATATCAAATGGTTTGAGAATGTGAATATATTGTTTACGATCTGAAAAAGCACAATCAGGGCTTATCTGAAATCTAACTGAGGCTAAAGACTATAAAACAGAAAATAAGCACACTTGACTGCTGTGAAATGTGGGGGTTTGTTCTTAAATGTCCACTTTTGTTCTCAGGTTTCTGAATTTATCAATATTACATTCGGCTGCTGGAAGCTGCTCACTTGGCTGTTTTCTAAGAATGTGTGAAATTGTTCCATTTGTTCAGATTTTTTTTTCTTTCAGGGTTTTTTCCTTTTAAATCACATATGCAGTGTTCCTAATGGTTATTAGATATTTGCATAATTGCCACATATTTGAAATCTGTTCCCAAATGGCTAGCTTGCAAAAAAATGATCTTGTGAGACAATATGTGATGATCCTGTCACACCACCTGCCCCCAGAGATCCCAAAGAGTGGGCATTGAATCTCTGTCAGGTGGAATGTTTTGTTGTTGTTGTTGTTGTTGTTGTTGTTATATTGTATGATTTTCCAAATGTGCATGGTTCTTTCCCCTTGTTTTATTTTTGTTTTACTTACTTTTTAAATTGTAAGCTACTCATCTGGCTAGAGGTGTGTGACCTCTAAAATTTAATAAAATAAAATAAATGTAAAAAATAAATAATATTAACATCAAGGTCCCTGAGTCTTAATCTATGCATGTTTATGCAGAGGTAAGCCCTACTACATTCAGTAATGCTTACTTTCAACTTGTAGGTAAGCACAGATTTTCAGCTTTGCATGGCAGTCTGAAGTAAGACCCATAGGGTTGACTGAAACTTCATTTATTTATGTATTGGTTTGTAAATGTATTTGTGTTGTAGCTAAAGAATTTCAGCCTTAGTTTCCCACTGAGGAGATCTGCTATCCAAATCTAGGGTGAAGTTTGCCTTGAAAATGATTGGAAAGAAATGCTTTGAACTTCATGCAAGGCCAGGGTCTTTATTAAAGTTGTTCATTAAAGAAAACCCCTCACATCCACTACCCGAAACAGGGCTGCTGTTGCTTTAAGGGTTGCATTTTAATGAGTTCCTGTGTTAAAAGTAGCAGTATTTTGTCAGTCCTGGTGATAAAGAAGCAATTATCTCTCTTCTGTGGGTTTTAAAAAAAATGTATTTGGAGCCAGTTTGGTATAGTGATTAAGGCACCAGTCCAGAAACTGGGAGACTGTATGTTCTAGTCCTGCCTTGGGCACAAAGCCAGCAGGAGACCTTGGGCCAGTCATTTCTCTGAACCTTAGGAAGGAGGCAATGGCAAACCACTTCCGAAAAACCTTGCCAAGGAAATTGCTGGGACTAGTCACCAGGAGTCAAGACGGACGTGAAGGCACACGGGCACATGGACACACACACATAAATGTATATGAAGGGTTAAAATTGCTCTTCCCCGGAGCCTCCTTTTAGTTCCTTCTTAGCTGCAAAGCACATCTAATAAATGCAGAGATAGGTCACTCTGTTTATGCAGAAATAAGATTTCCCTCTGAGGAAGGCTGAGTCCACTGCAGCTCTTACATATTGCTGGACTCACATATTCATTATTTGAAGCAGGGGCCATATTAAGTCAATAGGAGCTGATGGGAGACAAGGTCCTAGTACTGCTGTCAGAGCTTTGTGGCCATTCCCAGCTTGTCTCTCCTTGGATGACATTTGAAGTTTGAAAGAGATTAAAAGCTTTATATTTTCAAAAATAAGATTATTGCATATTTCTTCCTAAAAAAAACCCTCATAAAACCAGATGATATCTCTCTCCATTCTAATGATTTGTGCTTTGCCTACAGCTGCTGCCCTTTGCTTGCTGGCCGATGTTTAGCCCTCTCAAAGTTGGCTTCAAGAGTAGACATTTGAGAAATTCTGCAATCGTACAGGATGAATAACTGAATAACTGCTTTACAAACATCAGTGAGTGTAAGGGGATGCACTGGCATGCGATGATGGCAATTAAACTATACTGTATGTACTGGCAGATAAGCCAAAATTTTAGGTGCCAAAATGCACCTAAAAAAATTGGGTTTGGCTTACAGTATCTGCAGATGGGCTTATCCATAAGTATATATGGTAATACTTTTTAAAAGTACCTGTATTTCCTGTATACACTCTTATAGAAGCCCATCCATGGATAAGCTGACCCTTGAATTTGTAACCAAAATACCATGAAAAATGCTTGTTGGCTTATCTGCAGGTGGCACATTTTTCATGGTATTTTGGTTAAAAGTGCAAGGGTTGGCTTATCCATGAGTATATACAGCAGCTTGGAAAAGTTGGGTGGCTGGTAATAGAGTTTGGATCAAGGAATGGAGAGGCTATGTCAACCATCTCTGCCTTTAGAAAAGGAGAGAGAATCTGTAGAGAGGAACACTTTTGCTGTGGTCTGGTGTGTTTTTGGCTTCTTATAGTAACTTTTTCAAAACATCCTGATTCACTTCCTAAACACCACAGGAGGAAATTAGGTACCAAAATGGATAAAAGCTAATATACTTTAAATGCACAAATTTGCAAGGAAAAAGCTTTGGAACAACCACATTTTGTGCCAATTAGTGCTGTATAGAATGTTTAAGTGCATCTGTAATTATTAGTATGCTTTGCATATATCGTTTCCAATTATTCTATAAACCAAAGCAGATGGAGAGAGAATTTATTTTAAAGATGTGGCTTTTCAAATCAGGTTGTTTTTCAGTGTTGTGCAGTTGGACTTATTGGGATATTGTATGTATGTATGTATGTATGTATGTATGTATGCATGCATATTCCTTCAGAAGGAAGAAGATGGCATGAATTCAGCCCTCATTCCATACTGTATAACAGGGATAGTGCTTTTCAGAACATCTGAACTCATAATGCCTGCCAGCTGCCCATGCTGGCTGGAGAAAGCTGTGGATATGTATCCAAAGGACAGGCAATAACATTTTATATAAGGAAATTTAGGGAACTATGCATCAATAGTGCAAACTTCATTTAGTGAAAAACAGACTCTCCAGAATGGAATAATTTTCTGTTTCCCTTACTTACAGGAAAGAAGATAATAGCAATTTCTTCTACATCACCCCTTCTAGCTCAAGCACTTTCTCCTTCAGAGAAATTAGGATTGGACATCAGCAATAGACACAGATTAATATTAGTGATCCTTATATTGTGTAGGAGTAGGAGACTAAGAGTGTTCAAGCACTGCATGGTTATTAGCTTAATCATGGTTTATAGAATAAACCACAGTGACAGGCTTCACACTAAGCCAAAAGCAAATAGAGCACATTATAATTATGAAGTATAAAGTCAGAGACTGAGGCTTAGTTAAGGTATCCTGTGCAGCTGTAATGTGATTTGTTTGCTTTTTTAACATAACATATTGTAGGAATCCAGCCCCTTTGATACATAAATAATGATACATATGTGAATTCAGCCCATTGTCATTTATTCAATTCATTATGGTTAGCACAATCTGGGAACCCCAGGCAATTATGCTGTGTGTACAGCCCCTTCAGACAAAAGTGTTACCACAGTAAAATTACAAATGAGGGGGAAAACTCTGTAATTGAAACTCGTAGCAAGGCTGCTAATTGATGCCTCTATGATGCCTCTGTCCTGAAAGATCTGCAATGGTTCCTAATTGCTTATTAGACACAATTTGGTATTGGCTTCTTAAGACCCAAATGGTTTAGGGCCTGAGTATCTGAGAGGTTGCTTTGCCCATCACAAACCTGTTCAGTTGTTAAGACCGATAGGAGAGGCCGTCTTGAAGATGCCCTGTTTGTTAGAGGTTCAAGTTTCTAGCATGAGGGAGAGGGCCTTCTTCTGCAGTGCTCTGAAGCTACAGAGTGCATTCCTCTGGAGTTGTTTTGGGCTCACCACCACTTGTTCCGTATTCAGGAAATCTCTTTAATCAGGCTTTGAATTGTTAGATTAGGGCTAGCAGATCTGGGTTGGAAAAATCAGGATGAACATTTACGGGGCAGGAAAGAGTTCCTTTTCTTTTCCCATCTAGTAGTCATTTGGGTTTTTGTAGCTCAGATCTGAGAGATGATGATTTTAGTCAGATGATTTTAGTATTTTAATCTGTATGTTTAATTTTTACGTTCCATTTCTTGTCTGAGTTCTGTGTAATTAACAAAAGTGCAAAGCAGAATATAAATTAAATAATAAGAGATCCAACCTGCATTTTATTTGATAGTGCTCAATGGCTAGGCTATAAGCCACATATCATGGAAACTGCTTGAATCAGCTTCCCAGACAGACATTTTGTAATCATTTCAAAAAGTTACAAATGTTAGTGATGAAATAAATTCTACAGAATTGCAGAATCTCATTTTTCCAAAACTTTGCTGGCCATCCTAATGAGATCTTTCTGATGCACAGCTCATCCCTAAGTGGATTTGTGCAGAAATAAATCTCCCTGAGTTCTACTAAGATACACCCTATTAAGACTAAGGTATTGCAACCTTAATTTAATTAATCTCATAAGCAAAAGTTTTGTTTTTGTTTTTTTGTTTTAATTTAGGATTAAATTAGGTAAACTGACACATATATCCCTAATGATCCTGACTGTTATGTAGTGTTAGTTTTGATTTATAGTCAACAAAGCTTATTTTTTCCCTGTACCTATTTTTTTCTCGTCTGATGACTACAATATGTGTAAATAATTCCTTCATTACTTGACAATGATTCTCAATATCTGTTTACAAGATCTTCCATCATGTTATTAAATCATAATGGGCTGATAATATTTCCTGATGGAGTGCCATTCTTCAGCACAAATTCACTGGAAACTCTTCCCTTCTCACCTTACAGCAAAGATACCAAACTATTTGGCAGTTTGGAGAGATTGAGAACTAAATAACCATAAAGTACCAATTGAAGCAAATATTTGTAGCTCAGAGTTGAACTGTGGAGTCCTTGGTGCTCTCTGAGCCTTGTTGTTTTCTTGCGGACATTTCACTGCCAGACTAGGCAACATCTTCAGTGTGAAGAGGGAGTGGGCCTTGCTCTCAGTTTATATCCAGCGGCTTGCCTTGCTTGTGTTGGTGGGGGTGTTGTTCTCTCCTTGGGAGTTCTTTGATTGGGCTGTTGTTTGCTGCTTGGTTGATTGGCTGAGTTAATAGTTCCTTGATTAGGGTGTATTGTGCTGTTGACCATAAAGTGTCATTTATGCTGTTAACCATAAAGTGCCAGCAGATAGGATTTAGAGATGGGGGCTGAAAATATTTGCATTGGCAAACTACTGCTGGAGTAGTAGCTTTTTACTGATTAATCAAAAGACCATATCAAACTCAAAACATCAAAAACAGTAAAATAGAATAAGTAAAATTATTTCACCACATTAAAATCTGTTTAAATGAATTAATCACCTTTGCAGAGAACCCTGATCTGTCCTAAAAAACAAACTGCCATCTGGGCAGCCCCAGGTATGAATTTGGTAGTGCTGCTAACTATATTTACATTTACCCCCAAAGGAAATAGACAGTCTAATATTTTGGTTCCCAGCAAGCTATTCTAGCTAGTGGTGGTCTAAATACCAGGCCCTTGGTCGGGCATATAACTGACAATCAAAGAAACATATACAATTATTGCTGGTGCACCACATACACACTTCTCTTCCTGATACAGTTATGTGCTGGAATCACCCATATTTTACCATGGAGTCCAGCAATTTGATTCTTGCACTGGTAAAGATTGTTCTTTGGCTCTGTGTCAGGCCCACAACATAGAAACATAAATCAAGAACTACAGCAACTTCTTGACTAAAATTTTACCTCTTTCTACAGAGATAAATGATCATCTGCTTCTGTGTCTCTGCATTCTTCCCAGCTTTCTGGAATTCCAAACTGCAGTCTGCTTGATGACCAGATGATAAAACCAACTCTGGTCCAGCCTTTGTCTACAGATTTCTCTCTAAGATCTACACTAATTTTATAATGAGCAAAGTTTTTTCTGTAACTCCAGAAGAGGGAGGACCTAGGATAATCTGATTCTGTACATAACCAAGAACCATGCTCATTTGGACTGGGAATTTGTGCAGCCTGCACAAGGGGTTATATATTTTGTTTGAGCTGAGTCGGTTGGCAGGGAAACTATATTTACAGCAATAAACATATGTGAAATTCCTTTGATAAAGGATCAGGTGCATCAAGCTTTGAGGTTCTAATGTTTGTCTTAGATTTGGCCTGAATACAGTTAAGAGTCAGATGGTCTCCAAATCTGTCTTAAGCAAATTGAGTATTTGCTCAGTTCCTGAAGCAGGTCCAAGCTGAGTATCAGGAACACACCTCTAGTTTCTAGCCTTACTCTCTACTGTTTGCTTTCCAGTTGTCTAAGAACTGGGAAGCTTCTTTCAGATGCCCCTGTTGAATTGTTTGGACTTGCTTTTAAAGAATCTGCTTAAAACCTCAGTAACAGTTTTAAGGATGCATCAAATCAATGAAAAGGACAGTAGCATAGCTGAATTCATTGCTCCGTGCAAGACTGCAGATAAAGATTTAACGGTGTCTGCTTCCTTCTTTCCCTTAATTAAAAAGGACTTAGTGCTTCACCTACTTTAAATATAAACCTATAAAATACAAGGAAAGAGCCAAGTTTTTTTTTCCCCCAGTGATGAATTGGAGGTATTTTGGCTCTCTGTATTTTTTTCTCTCTTTCTGATACATTACAATTAGATTACCTCTGAGACAGAACCTTATCATGTAACAAATGCCCAGATCATTGTTGAAGTCAGCTTTATGATTCCCTTGGAGAAATATTGAAGCCATTAAAACTGCCGACAGGAAGCTCATCTGTGGCTGAGGCAGCTTATGCTTCCTTTTTTCCACCAAGCTGAATTTGTGACATTTAAATCACCAAGTAGTGTTTACTGCTGAAAGGGAAACAAGATCAGGAAGAAAGTCTGTTCTCTTCATAAAACCGTTAAATTGCCAATTTGTTGTATCCTTTTTTTTTTTTGCCCTGGTTAGGTACAAGGCTTAGAGTAATAGAATAGGAAACCTACTTGCCACTGAAAGGAAGTGAGCCTTTTTTTTAAAAGCATAATTAAATATCAACAAATTGTTTATTTTTTGCAAACCAGGCTACTTGAGATCATATTTAACATAGCATCATTCCCACTGTTATCATTCGCATGAAAGAGATGATTATTTATGCAACAAGATATAACTAGGGAAGCAGTTTTCAGAAGTAATCACACCCCAGAGACATTGCTAGGCACAAGGTTCATTACCGTTGAGAGAGGAAGTATATTTTGTTCTGAAAAGGATGAAGTTGGAGTTTAGAATACTGAACTGCAGTTTCAGCTAAGCTGCTTGGTTCATGTAGATTAATCTGTCCCTTTAGATTGTCTACCTCATCAGCCCACTGGAATGTGCTTTCAGCTCAAGGCATATTCTTTAACCCTTTGATCTATCTCTAGAAGTTAACATAGTCTACATTCTGAGAGCATGGAGGCATGCCCGGATTATTATTCCAAAATCCTTTCCTTCCCCAATTTGAGGTCTGTTGCATCCTGACTTTGATATAGCTTGGCATGTCCTCTGCTGGAATGAGGGTTTCTGTTTTGATATCAAAGCTTTACTAGTACTGAGCATGGTTCTTTTGCACTTTTCCCCTTCAAGTTGCCATTCAGTTTGGTGAAAGAGAATTGGCTTCTGAAACTGAGATCAAAGCAACAGAGCATTGTGATAAAATTCTTGTGGGTGAAATATGGGAGATCTGACAGTTATTTAGTTACAAGTGACCAAAGAGTATGTGCGAATGTCATAACTTTTATGTGCCATCATCATTCTAGCAATCTTCAAATTCATTGATTTCAGTTAATCATAAGGGAAGACATCATGAGGAAACTCCTTGAATGATGTTTTTCTCAGTCATGGTTGTCCTGAACCAGTAGGGAAGTGTCCTGACATTGAAAAATTGTTCAAGAATCTCTCCTTCCCTGGAGAAATTCAGAGAACTCGTTCCCTCAGTCCCTCTTATAAGTGTGGTAGAGAATTTCAAAAGGTTGTTTGTGTCCAGCTCTGTTCCATGGGTGTCAGATCTGAAAAATATTTTTTTCATATTTTCTTTTCAGCAATTAGCATCCCTTGAGATGCAATCCACTGCATACTCTTTCCTGACAGTCAACTCCATTTTACACAATGTAAACATGACTAGGATTGCTTGTCTGACCACAGGTAACTCTCAAAACACACAGCCTATCCAATTTAGTGTTTGCTTCCATTTGACTAACCAGAAGTTTGCAGAGAGTCCATGTGCAAGAGCACTGTACTAGTCTCTTGTTTCCAACAACTTGTATTCAGAAGTTAATTGTCTTACCCAATCTGAAAATAATATACAGCCAATTTGACTAGTAGTCATTGATAGTCCCATGTTCTTGGAAAACATAAAATCCTCTTTAAAGCTATCCAAGTTGGTGACTATAATTAGAGTCACAATTGTGAGATGCTCAGCTATATAAAACAATCTAAAAATAAATAAAATTCTCTGGTAGCAATTATTAACTCTGTACTGTGGTTTCAATGCAATCTTAGACATTGAGCTATCAGGAGTTGAACTCACATGGAAGCTAACGTACATTCTACTGTCTGTGTGAAGTCCCCCCACAGTGCAGACCCAGAGGGAAAAAGCAATTCTGATCCAAGAATTGGACACTGAATACATTTATAGGTTCTACAATATAGTCACCCAAAAATCATATGCTAGTTTTCATTAGGGTCAGTAATTGTACAGAATTTTCCTTTACTTTTGAATCCTGATTTGATCATGATCTAGTCACATGGAAATAGACTTGATATGATTCAGATCTGGTCACATGCAAATAGTCATTCCATAAATTGTTGGGACTGCACAGAGATAATGTTCATACATACATCAAAAGGTACAGCCAAGGAAGTGCATCTTTTTCATGCAATCAACCTGAATGAA
Organism: Candoia aspera; assembly: GCF_035149785.1. NCBI lineage: Eukaryota > Metazoa > Chordata > Lepidosauria > Squamata > Candoiidae > Candoia > Candoia aspera. The sequence goes on from NC_086153.1 coordinate 181,050,797, forward strand.
AATCCTAACATAGATGCTGACAGACTTCCAAATGTGCATTCACATATACCTTTGCTGTGCCTGAAGTCCAGTATGTCTGAAGGGTACCAAACTAGAAAAGCAATCCATTTTTTAGGATCAGAGCAGCAGAGTTAGATTCCTCACTAGATCCATCTAAGCTAAATCTCCAAGTTAATGATATTGCATTCCTAAAACCTATTCCTAGAAAGATAATTATGTGCATATACAGTATGAAATAATCCTAGTGTAGCAATCCTATGAATATTTCCTCAGAAGTAAGTTCCGTTATATTCACTGAAGAGAAAGCTAACTTCTAGGTATGTCAGTACAGAGTGGTGTCATTAATGCAAAAATGGAAATCAGATTTCATGCTTTAATTACTGAGGAAATATTAGCCCAAAAGATGTAATCCAGAAAAGACCTAAATATGTGCAAAGAGTTTTGTGTAACAGCTAGTGACCTTGGATAGAGAGGTGCATTCAATGAACATGAAAAGATACATCTAGTCAGTGTAACAAGTGTCAAACTAACACAACAAAAGAGAGATGTGCATTTCAGACTAAATCTGCTTGATGTTTGCATCACAATTATTGAAGTGTTATTCTGTGGAGTCCTTGGTGCTCTCTGAGCTTGGTTGTTTGCTTGCAGACATTTCCTTACCTGATTAGGTAACATCGTCAGTGCTAGTGAAATCAGAGCACTAGCACTGATGTTGTTGCCTAGTCAGGTAATGAAACGTCTACAAGCAAACAACCAAGCTCAGAGAGCACCAAGGACTCCACAGTTCAACCCTGAGCTACATACATTCTCTTCTATTGGAAGTGTTATTCTGTTCATTTATTTTTCTTTTTTTAAAACACTTCTGTTTACATCTGTTGACATATAGTAGTTCCCCAATATGGAGAGCATTTTAAGTAACATCCTATAATCAATACCATTATTGTTGCTGCTGCTGTTGCTGTTGTTAGGAAGAGGCCCATCTCTTTGTGACTGTCTTCTGACGAGGCCTTGGAAATGGGCTACCTTAATAGGTGTCCCTATTCTCTAGAACTCTCTTCCCATGGAAGTTTGATGAGCCCCATCCTTCCCGAGTTTTAGGAAAGCTGTTAAGTCCTGTTTATTTCCTTTAGCACAAGAGAAGGGGATGCTTTGATTGGTAATGAGGTTGTGAGCACATGATAGTTATCCTGCTAGTATTATTATTGTTGTTAATGTTGTTGTTGTTATCCTGCTTTGGTTTTTTATGTGTTTTTCTTCTCTTTACTGATGTATTATTTTTTGATAAGATCATTAGCCACCTAGAGCCTTTTGGGATTAGGGAGAATACAAGAAAGGAAGGAAGAAAGGAAGAAGGAAGAAGGAAGGAAGAAGGAAGAAAGAAAAAGAAAGAAAAGAAAGAAAGAAAGAAAGAAAGAAAGAAATGTAAATAATGAAATAAAAATGTAAATGTTTTGAATACTGACTTTTTAAAGTTGTTGGTACCACTAATATACAGTGCACCCCAGTATTTCCCAACAGGAGCAGCTTTTTAGGGAGGTGGGACTAAGCTGCATAGGAATGGACTGGCAAAAATTAGATACCTGCATTATTCTCCAGCTCAAGGGCATCCATTCAGTACAATCCATTACAGTAGTTCTGTTGGTCTAATATAGCACATTAGAAATAAAGCATTTAACAAATCATCTACTGCATCACTGCAATCCATGGCAACATGGAATTCATACTGGTAAATTGTGTATTTTGTTCTGAAAGAAACTTTTCACATTCTTTTACATCCCTAACATTGGTTTGAACAGAAGAATCCAGAGCAGTTAGAAATAACTGGGAAATACTCCCGCATGCACCTGATTGCCATGGCATTAAAGCAAAACAGATCTTTTATTTATGAAACCATGCTAGTACAAGGAATAGAACACACTGTTAACAGCTTAAACTTCTATACAGGACTATTGTTAAAGTGAGTAAGATCTGCGTAAACGAGTGTAACTTGCCTCTCAGGGGAAAAGGAGAAGGAAATTGTTATTACTGGTAGAATCCTCTGCAAATACTATGGAAATAGGTTCCTTTTTTGAGAATATTTCTGTTATTAAAGATGTTAATAATTTATATTTCCCAAATGAAAATGCAAACCAGAATGCAACAATAGTCTTACTTACTAGTTTTGTAATGTGCTCCCTGATTTTTTAAAAAAGAAAGTAAGATATTAATAATGTACATTTGAAGGAAATTGCACACATGCATGAAAATACCATAACAAAAAGCATATACCCTTTGCTAGGAAAAGGGCTTATAAAAACTAAAGTATGCATGGGGAAATAACACACACACACACACAGACTGTAGATGTTATATAGCTTTTTAAAAAATACACAAAATCATTTCGAGGTAGCACAAAATGGATCTGAGCTTGAAAAAGTATGGAGGTGCTGAAATGAAACCATTTTCTTCTATTTGGCAAAGACTTCAGTAAAAAGGATAATAAATTTTACCAAATTAGGCGAGAGCTACCATCTGTAGGTATCATCTCATTTTGGTCATTATTCAGAGGAGGTATATACTGATCAAGAATATATGACAGCCAGTTTGGTATAATGGTTAAGGTACTGGACTAGAAACTAGGAGATCATGAGTTCTAGTCTTCAGGCACAGAAGTCCACTGGGTGCGTTTAGGCCAGGTGCTCTCTCAGGCCAGGCCAAACCAACTCACAGGGTTGTTTTGTGGAGAAAATAGGAAGAGGAAACGTTATGTACACCACCTTGCGTTGTACAAAACAAAGATGGGATAAAATCTATTTATTAATAATATGAGAATTTCAGCTAGAAGATTTTGAGAATATGTTCTTGAAGGAGGAAATGGCACTATTGCCTGTAAATTGATAGATATTGAAGCCTGCAATTGATGTTCTAGAAATGTGACTACCATCTTATGTAACTACTGCATTTAATGGCACAGAATTATCAAAAGAATACAGCCCTTACATATACAGTATGTAGCTGCTTTTTGATGAGATCATTAGCCACCTAGAGCCTTTTGGGATTGGGCAGAATACAATAATAATAATAATAATAATAATAATAATAATAATAATAATAATAATAATAATAATATAAAAATGCAAATATTTGGAATACTGACTTTTTGAAGTTGTTGGTACCACTAATATACAGTACACCCCAGTGTTTCCCAATTCACAGGAGCAGCTTTTTAGGGAAGTGGGACTGAGCTGCATAGGAATGGATTGGCAAAAATTAGATACCTGCATTATTCTCCAGCTCAAGGGCATCTATTCAATACAATTCAATTAAAGGTGAGCAGTGTCACATTAATAATAGCATTCTTTTTAAAAAAGGACAAAGTTGTTGGAATTATCAGGAGTCAACTCAGCATTATCTCATAAGCATAAGGGTATCTCTCTAGTAAACATATCTCTATTGTGCTTGTGGGATGTCACATGGGTCACCTGATTTCCATTTCCTCCTCCTCCTTGGGTTTGAGGATTAACAATCTCCAATTTTTACCTCTTGGGCACACCTGCAAGCAGGAGGGGCTGCAGAATGCAGCTCTCATCCCTTTCATCTCGCTTGCATGCAGACATTTCTATTCCACATAGAAATGTGTCTACAAAGAACCAGTGATGAATTAGTGCTTTCTACTATGAAACTGATTGTATCCAGATCTACTGAATAAAAGTAAGCTATCTCTATTTTTTCTCTTGATCTAACTACTGTGTGAAGACTGAATTCTTTTTCTGAACATAGTTAAGTTTAATTTGCAAGTTTCCTTTTGGTTCACGCTTCTACGTTGCAAGAGTGTTGTTAGCTGCTTGGAGTTCTTTTATTAACCTTTAAAAACTCCATCAAAAGTAAACTATATTAGCCTATGTAGGCCAAATAATGAGATATTCCTGCATATGCTCAGTTCTCAGTTCTCTGGAATTACCTTGTGAATCCACATTGAAAAAGAGTATGATCATTAAGGAATGTTACTAATTCCCTAAATGGAACTGGATTGCAAGGTTTGAACACATTTAAGAGTTGTTCTCAACATTATTTCAGAAGAGTAACTATAATGTACTATATTTCTAAAGAGATGAATGTCCACAGATGTTCCCTTCCAAATTGCAAAGAAAGGTTTATAATAAAATTAGTCTTCTCCATGGCCATCAACAAAACCAGGTAATGTTGGATTGTAGAAGTGAAAGGTGAAAGGTCCCCTGTGCAAGCACCGAGTCATGTCAGACCCTTTGGAGGGACGCCGCTTTCGTGACGTTCTCTTGGCAGACTATAGCAGGGTGGTTTGCCATTGCCTTCCCCAGCCGTCACCTCCCCCAGCAAGCTGGGTGCTCATTTCACCGACCTCGGAAGGATGGAAGGCTGAGTCGACCTGAGCCGGCTACCCGAGAATCCAGTTTCTGCTGGGATCGAACTCGGGTCGTGGGGAGAGTTTCGGCTGCAATACTGCCGCCTACCACTCTGCGCCACACAAGGCTGTAATGTTGGATTACATCTTACAACTCAAACAATCTTCTGTCATCGGCAGTAGTATGTCCAGATAAGGTCATATAATGATTTCCAATTAAAATGTGCCACATACCTCACAAGATAATGTTAGTGGCACAGATAAGTTAGCTTTGATGCTAAAAATCTAGTTGCATAGTCCAGTAACTGAAAGGATTTGGAAATGGAGGAAACAGGATCCTTGGATGTGAAGGCAAACAGGAGTACATGAGAAGATGACAGGGTAAGATAAGCAGCTTCTTAGCAGACAACAGGGAGCCTACAAGGAAATCAGAACTGAGGATCACTGGCTGGGAGAAAAGTTGTCCCCGAAGAGTTGAAGGGGAAGGGGGGAAAAAAGGTCTTAAATGTTTGGAAGACAGACAGACAGACAGAGACAGACAGACAGAAGTTTGGAAGCAAAGTATCCATTGGCACTGACAGATGCACAGGGGGAGAGATGCAGATGGCATGGTTAAGAAAAAGAAAAGGAAATCTTTAGTCTAGAAGCAACAACAAAGGTTTAGAATTGAGGGAGAGACTAAAAGTTACTTAGGAGTAAAATGCAGCTTAGGAAGATAAACAGAGGTAAGAGGCAAGGCTTTAAGGCTGGGGAGAGACAGAAGGACAACTTGTGAGTAAGAGATAAAAGGAAAAAGATCATGAGGCATTGGTAGCTCAGCCAGGATGGAGTGGGAAGAGCAGGACATTTCACCAGTGAGGAGCACTCAGCAGATCTCTTTGAAGGACTCGGGAAAACATTCAGCCTCCTGCCTGATTTCCTTCAGGAACATTTCCCACAGTAGCAAACTGATCAGGACACTGTCTTGAGCAGCAGTGCAGCAAATGCCTCACTGTGGTGAAAGTGAAGCATTGGAGGACAGCTAGTAGACCATTTGCTTTCTCCCTTTCACTTCTGGCACAGAAGCCTCGCCCCAGACACTCAGTGAAAGGATTATACATTTGACACCAGAAAGTTGGCTGGGCCTTAGATTTCTTGGCAGATTGAGCATGACAGGGTGCATTACCTGCCGTGATTGGAAATGAGTCTCTTAAATGGAGCTGAAAGTGAGCAGCAATACCGAAAAGAAATCCATTAAGTTATTCATAGTAACTAAATGTGCCTTAATCAGATAAAACATATGTGACCTGTAAAAGGCTTTACTGTAGATGAAAAGCCATACTGGAGATCCATCCACTCAAACGTAACCATGGCTGAGCTTCAGCAAAGGGAAAGGCCGTTGTGACATCATGTCCTCCCAACTGATTAATGTATTCAGTGGGCAGCAGAACACTCCTCAATGTTTCATTTTTCTAAGATACCTTACTCCAATCTAGATAGAGAAGAGCTATCTTTAAATGCTCTGTGATCTCTCCCTCCTTGGCACTGAATTTTTTTTTTTTTTTTTTTGTAATGCCAGTTAAGAACTACAGGAAACTCCAAGTTTAAACTGGCCCTTCAAAGTTACTATATTTTGCACCACTCCTCCACAAGAAATCGATCTGAACCCAAGCAAAGGCCTACTGTGTGGTAGCACCCCAGCCATAGAATATACTCCCCATAGAAGTAGAACAAATAAGATTTTTCAATCTTTTGGGCCCCTGACCACATTTTTTTAAAATATTGTTAGCATTTGAGGTTTGCTATGTGACTCATTCTACCTCATTGTTTTAGCAGCTCTAAAAATGTTCTCTGTTAAAGGTTTTATGTGGGTATTTCTGCTGCATGATTTGGTTTAATCATGCCAATTGTATACTGCTCTGTTATCTATGAAAATAAAGAGTGTGCAAAAAAGATTAGATGTAAATGATGTTAAATGAATCACTTTAAAGAGAATAAATTTAGTCTAGGCATATAGATTGGGAGGCCAGTGCAAGCTGCGTTTCTCATCTTTTCTTCTACAATGCTCTAGGATATGAAAATGATGAAAAGTGCTTTAGAACCCAAATGCAAAAGTTGCCTTTTCTGTATAACCCCACCCCCCCCCAAAAATGGTGGTGGTAGATATTTTTCATTTTGAAAAAAACATAACAAAACACCCAATACATATCAATCTGTGAGGTCATCTGTATTTTTGAATGCAGTCCATCTATGTTCAGGGGAACTCTCCAAAAAACATTTTCTCTAGGGTAGCTTCCAACCTTCTTTAAAAAAGAGCTTGATATCCCACACCTCCCTGTGAAAGAGTACTAAAATGCTGCTGCTGCTCTTGTTTGTTGTTGCAGTTATAATTTCAACTTATTTATTTATTTTGTAGGTAAGGAGTTGGAAAAGGCTTTTGGGGGAAGTGAATAACAGAGCTGGATAGAGAATCCACATCTCTGGAGGAGCAGTAACAATTCTCACAAGGACCTCAGATACAGATCTGCCTTCCCTGTCTAAATAGTATGGATGGAAGTTTTGTAGGATTTCAAAGAAGGCTCCATTGAGATACAGTTTAATTATTCTAACTGTGTGTCTTAATGCACTTTAATATTTCTATTCAAAAGCAATGAAAGGTAAAATCTTTTTCAAGGCAAGCCCAACTCCTAGTAGCTCTCTGGACAAAATCATATCTTTTTCTTAGCAACAGTGTAGAAGATTGGCTAAGGTTGGCTTAAAAATAACTACACCTTAATTCTGAAGCTCATGTCCAAACAACCAGAAGTAATTTATAAAACAGACCTCACCAATCCAACTTGTGGGCAGATAATGGCCTTGGAAAAAAGATGGGAAGTGATTCTCAGATTTGGAAGAAAAGTGGTAGTCCTTCAAATGGCCCATCCTCTATGTTTGGTCTGTTACCATACATTTTAATAAAGAAAACTATCCTGTTCTCTGAGGGATGCTGCATTTTGGACTTGATGCAGCTTCCTAGCAGGCTGCAGTAACCTGAGTAGGAAATTATCAAAGCATGGATCATCTTCTCCAGTAAAAGGTCCAGCTGGCTGATCAGAAGCAGAGTGAAGGTGTTCCAGGACATAGGGAGCCTTCACAAGGAATGCTAACATCAGAAACACCTAAAAAATGAACAACCAATGCTTCCGAGGAAATACTGCATCACCCCTTCTGGGCTTTCCTGCTATGGAACAGAATCTCTGTCTGGTCTGGATTGACCCTCATGGAAGGATATGGATGGATATATGCCTCAAAGACAAGAAAACACCACTGGGGAAAAAATCAACTTCCCATTTAATCCTTCTGTTCCTGCTTCCTCCTAAACAAAATATACTAAAACATTTCATTTATGTATTTATTTTCTATCCTGCCTTTATTTATTTTTTTTACAAATAACTCAAGGCAGTGAACATACCTCATACTCCTTCCTCCTCCTATTTTCCCCACAACAGCAACCCTGTGAGGTGAGTTGGGCTGAGAGAGAGGGACTGGCCCAAGGTCACCCAGCCGGCTTTCATGCCTAAGGCAGGACTAGAACTCACAGCGTCCTGGTTTCTAGCCTGGTGCCTTAACGGCTAGACCAAACTATTAAGTGATATTACATTAAGAAAATAAATTTGGGACAATGCAGTGAGATCCCAACATACTCATTCTCTCCTTCTCTCAAACCAGCCATTGTTTACTTGCTGTCCCTCTCTCTCCACTCCCAAAATAAAAATGGCTGCAGTCAGTTAGTTAGATAGGTGCTGCCGAGTTAGACTTGACTCTGGTGAATGCACAGACAAATGCCATCATCTCAAACTATCTTCAGTAATAACCTATAGCTCTTTGAAAGTCATTCTTGTAATCTCTTTGATCCCATCCATCTACCTTATCTGTTGTCTTCCCCCTTCTTCTACTTCTTCAATCCTGCTGAGCAGTTAGATGTTGCTAAAAGAAGGTACTCAGCTGTGCTGAGAAGAATTACTCTTGACACCCCAAGAATGACTGCACTGTCAGATGCTCAGATGCAGGTCAATTTTTCAACTTGCTGAAAAGAAATGATGCATAAAGCTGCATTTCTATGGTGTGCCACAGTTGAAGACAGCCTGCAAAGTGATTTTGGCCAGGGAGAGAGGAAGCAGAAGCAGAGGGGTGAAGACTTAGGTTCTGGCACTTTTCTTAATGCCCTTTGGGGAGTGGAGACTGGTGGGTTTCCTTCCAAAGATGCACTCAGCTTCAGCAATCTTGTATTTAGATTTTCTAAAAAAAAACAACTGTGAGGCCTATATGGGTGTTTGTCTCAAAGTCATCACATAAGCTTGTCATATCCCTCCCTAGGAACCCTTACTCTCTTATCTTCTCTGAGTTTCAGTTTCTCAGTCTGCTCTTCCAGGTAAAACAGTTTTCTCTGCTCTATTTTTGTTTGATTTTGTGGTTTGAAGACTATGGTGAAATTCCAGCTAGGGCTGACTCCAGAAAGTGCCAGAAGAAGCTTCAAAACTTAACGGTGGAACTGTCTGCTACAAAGTATAAAAAAGGGGTTTAAATATAAGTACAGCTATGGTCTGCAGATATAATGTTCAGGATGTTTTAAGTTATATTTCACCTGCATTTGAGATGAATTGACTTGCTTTATACATTCTAGATCTTTGTGCAGATTTAAATAGCTGTTCTCTGGAATTCACATTTCTTCACATTTTTAACCATTATTTGATTAATAATAAAATTACTCTGTGTGTATGTGTATGTATCTTAGGATATATTTACAGTATGTATATAAAGACATGCTTTGTAATAAATATAAATGACCAAGAAACTAATGTAACAGTAGAATGGGAGGGACATAAATTTATTTATTGATTTGATTTCTATAGCCACCTATCTCAGCGAGTGAGTCTGGGTGGTTTACAACAATAAAACAAAACAATTACAATTAAAACAGTTAAAATATAAAATAAATACAAAATAAGTATACATGGCTCCCAAGTGAGCAATGCATGGATGTTAATACAGCCAAGAGATGGGACCATCCACACGCTCGAGGCCCCAGGCCTGGGCACAAAGCCAGGTCTTCACAGCCTTACAAAAGGCCAACAGGGTCGGGGACATCCTAATTTTTGGAGGGAGGATGTTCCAGAGGGCAGGCGCTACAGAAGAGAAGGCATGCCTTCTAGTTCCCGCCAACCAACACTCCCTGGCTGACGGGACCTGCAGCATACCCAACCTACTAGATCGAATTGGATGGGCAGAAACAACTGGGAGAAGGCCGTTCCTTAGGTAACCTGGCCCCAAGCCATGAAGGGCTTTAAAGGTGAAATGTTTGCAGAATTGGCATCTACTGGAAGCAGTCCAATGGCATGACATTGCTATTTCATCCACTTAATTAAATGAATAGTTAGTACTAAACCCAGTTCATGGAGGGAGTGTTTGCAGCTAACCTTTTGGAATGGATTGTGCTTAGATGTTCGATGCAGAGGTGCAGTGAACACTTTAGTAGTGGGGAGGGACCTGTTGGAGTTGTAACAGCTACTCCAACTCATCTTGTTTCTTTACAAGGAAAGAAAACATTCAGGATATTCAAAGACAGATTTTAGAACAGTTTGTTTGTTTGTTTATTTATGTGTATTGATCTATATTGAACAATCAGGTTGTAGCTGGTGGTTCTCTGAACAGCTAAGAATGGTCCCAACTGATAAACAGTAAGAGCAGATTTTTATTTAGAACCAGAAAGCCTTTTGAAGTCCAGAGGAGAATGCTTGAAACCTGCCAGTTTCTTTGGGGGAATGTGTGGAATGAAGGACCTCCCTTTTGGTTGGAACCAAACACAGCCTCATGAGAAGGAGATGGGACATAGGAGATACCTCTTAATTCCAGAAGACACACAAGAATGACAGGAAAGCTAATGGGCTATCCCTGGACAAGGGACAGGGGCTGCTAGTGTTCTGTTGCAGATCCTTTGGTGATCATTTAAGACTCTAGGTCTGGTTTCACCAAACCACTGGGGTCTTGCCTTGCCCTTCAAGGGCTCTGGTGATACTGTCATTCTCAGGGATTACATTTTACAGTTGGAGGTAAGGGGAACTTACCTGGAGAGAGAGATGCAACATAACCCTCTCTCCAAAGTATTACTGTGTTCCATGTAGTCTTGTATTAACATTGTTTGAGCATGGGGAAACTGAAGTACTGTAGAGCCATTTTGTAATGGTATGTGGGAATGACCTTGGGAGATGGGAGAAAGAGATGCTGCCTAGGAATGATCAGATAAGAGACAGTACAGCCCACAGCTGCATAATGGGCACAGAAAGAAATTTCAGAAAGAACCTCCCTAATATATCAGGCAACAAAAAAGACAGTGGGAGATTTGTACTTTCAGACTTGCAAGATTCTGTTAATGTACCCTTACGGTAAAGTAGAATTAGCTCATCTGGTCATGTTTACTGTCTGGTCTACCTGGGAAGGCTGACACATTTAGAATTGTATCATTTTATACAGTGAGGAGGCTGGCTGTTGTTATTATTAATAATGCAATTACAGATCCAGAAATTATGACTACACCTGATTAAATTATTTTTGAAAAATAATTTGATAACACGGAGACACTAAAGCTTGGATAAATCCTCGTTGCAATTAGATAAAGAAACATGGCAACAGATGGCACTAGGAAAGAGAACATGGGTGTGTCTTCTTATGCACAGGAAATTAGAACTTATTTTAGCTCTTAAGTCTTCACTAGTAGAAAGTCCAGGTGCTGCTATATTAACTAGTGATGGACAGCAGAAAGTGTTATCCAAACGGGAGCAATCAAATCTCTGCCCTTCTTTGCTGTTTGCTTTTCTGCTTCACCCTGGAGAGTGCTGTAGGGCTATATTTCTGCTCCAATTATTTAGGGTGAATTATGCTGAAGAAGAGCCTGCCAACTGGGCCTGAAAATGGGAATGATTTTGCTATTCCTAGGAAAGGACACCCTGAACTGTATTTCTTAATGGAATCAGCAGGGCTTTTGGTATACAGCAGGTCCCATTGTAGAGCTTACATGGCAAAAGGTCTGTAACAAGATCAGGGCATCTTGCTAAGTAAAACTGGTGATTCCCCACTTAGATTTCATTGTAGTTTCAAAAGTAAGGCATTGGTATGATTGGACAACTTCATATTCCTGGGCAGTAAAAATACAGGGTGGCTCTTTTTAGTTCCTTTGTTGGCGAAGAGTGCAGATTTAGCATGTCTTATACATTCTCTTTTATGAATAGATAAGTAATATGTGGAGTCCTTGGTGTTCTGTGATCCTTGTTGTTTTCTTGCAGACGTTTCATTCCCAAACTAGGCAACATCTTCAGCTAAGTAATAGTTAACACCAATTATTTTCTATGTATATTTCATATATGTCACATTGCATTTTATTTGCATACTGCATTTCCTTTGAATACAGTGCAAATAATCTAATAACTGCTAAGATGACTTCAAGAGGCTTCTAATCAAGGAATGCAGGGGTTAGTTTCCCTTGCTGCTTGCTCTCTATAGGCTGCCAGATCTGGGCTTCAAAAATCCGGAGAACCACAACATGGCAGCAAAGGACATCTCTGGACTCCTCCCCACGTCTTCAAAATCTGTTTCACAAGGTCATCCAAGAACAGGCTTTAAGGGCCAGGAAGGTAATTAACATAGGGAAGGAGAACAAGTAGAGGTTCTGTTGTCCAACAGATAGCTGCTTGCGTAATTCTAGCCATTGTGCACAAAATGATTTAAATGATCATCATCAAGGTACACTGCAATGCAAAATTAAAATCCAACAATTAAAGTTCTTTTGAATAACTATCAAAATGTTGTAACAGATGGACTGGGCTTAAAAGGAGCAGAGAAAGATATCATGCGGCTTTCCCTAAAATAGTGCCCTATAAATTTTTGAAATATGGTTCTCATCATCCTCAACCACATGGCCAGTGGTCAAGTTGGAAGGAGTTTTAGGGGGATTCTAGCTGGAGGACAGCTGGCCAAGGTGAATGCTAACTTGGAAATACATAGGCAGTCCCCAGGTTAAGAACATCTGACTTACGGACAACTTGTATTTACAAATGGACTGCCATAGAGCTTATTATATTAAAAATTCGAGTTAAATACAATGGTTCATAATAACAAATATATGCACTACTTTGTGATGGTCACAAAAATATTGTGTGGCTTCAGTGGTTCAGCGGCTTGAGGAAGGAGAACACCCTCCGCCATTTTAAATTGGATCATGTTGCCATTAACACTGCATTAATTGTGTAACTTTATATTTGGCTTAATTTTTTCTCTTATTTACCCTAACCATGCCTTCAAAGCATATACCTGATGCAAGTGCTGGTGATGCATCAAAGACAAGGAAAATGATCACAACTGAAAATAAAGTGGAAATAATAAAGCGATCAGAGAGAGGTGAAATGCCATCGGTCATTGGAAAAGCATTAGGGTACAGTTGGTCAATGATCAGAACAATTTTAAAGGATAAAGTGAGAATAATGGAGCATATGAAAGGCCCTGCCCTGATGAAAGCTACAATTATTACTAAGCAGCACAGTGGTTTAATAATTGAAATGGCTAGGCTATTGATAATTTAGTTAGATGATCAAAATGAGTATAATATGCCTGTTACCCTTACTTTATAGCAAGAAAAGGCTTGAAACCTTTTCAATTATTTAAAAGCTGCACATGCAGCAAGTGAAGGTGATTGTGGTGAAGAATTTGTTGTGAGTAGGGGTTGGTTCAATTGTTTCAATGTGGGGGCAAATTTACCTAATATTAAAGTATAGCAGCAAGTGCCAATGTAACTGCTGCATGTGATTTTCCTGAAATTTGAAAAAAAAAATGAGGAAGGTTATTTGCCAGACCAAATATTTAATGTAGATGAAACTGGATTATTTTGGGGAAAAAAAATGCCTGAAAGGAGCTACATTTCAAAAGAGGAAAAAAGCACACCAGGGCATAAGACATCAAAGGATAGGCTAATGTTATTGCTTGGTGGCAATGCATCTGGGGGTTTCAAGCTCAAGCCTTGGTTTGTGTATTGCTCCCTAAATCCGAGGGCAATTTTTCATCTCATTAAGACATCTCTTCCCATTGTTTGGAAGGCAAATGCAAAGGCTTGGGTTACAACTGGATTACAGTTGCCATCTTTGAAGGCTTGGGTTACAATTGCCATCTTTGAAGATTGGTTCTTGAACCATTTTGTCCCTGCTATTGAATGTTATTGCTTGGCCAAGAGAATTCCTTTCAAGATTCTCCTTGTGCTTGACAACACACCTGGACATCCAAGCACTTTAGATGGCCTTCACCCCAATGTAAAGGTCATATTTTTACCCCCCAACATCACATCACTACTTCAGCCAATGGATCAGGGAGTCATAGCCTCCTTTAGGCCAATTATTTATGGCAGACCTGCTCATCTATGAAGCCATCAAAAATATTGTCGATTCTTGGGATGAAGTGAAGCAGTCAAATATGAATGGAGTGTGGAACCATTTGTGCCCCCAGTTTGGGCATGCTTTTCAGGGGTTTACAGCCAACAACACTGCTGAAGCCAGGCAAACTGGTTGATATTGGTAATCAACTGCAGTTAGACATAAGTGAAAATGATGTTGTACAGTTACTTCACTCCCATGCTAAAGAACTGGCCAATGAAGATCTTAAGGGACTAGAGCCGCAGATGACAGCAGTTGAGGAAGAAGACTGGGACCTAAAATCCATAACTGAAAAAGGTTTTGATGAAAGATTTAGCTGAAGCCTTTCGTCTCATTGAAGCAGGGATAGTAAAGTTAGAGGTTAGCTTCATCAGCTTCATAAACCTAGGAACACTATCTTTTCTGGAGTATACTAGTCAAAGGAAATTACTAACAATTATTGTCCAAGGGCCTCAAAATTCATGGAACTAGCCTTGTTATAGACTGATTAACAAGGTAGAAACATTTCCAAACTTAGCATGTTTTAAGTTTTATCATTCAGTTAAGAGGGATTAAGAACCTTCTTAGCTATCTCCCACTGAAATCAATACTGTAAGTCTAAAAAGAGGTTTATTCTGGCTGGCTCATGTCCTACTGGTTCAAAAAGCATGATTTCTGACAATAGTCAGCCAATCCCTTTCCCTGGTTAATCTAGCTATTAAAGCCATTGTCTTCTCCAATCTTTGCAGGTAGTGAATAAGGCAAATCATCCTCAGTTCACAGCAGTACCTTGTGTCAGAGGCATCTACTGCATCATATGCTTTTGTCAAAACAATGAAAGCAGAATTGCATGATTGCAATGCAAGCTCTTCTCCTTTTGTACCTGTGTGCAACAGCACAATGCCTGGTTAAAATGGACCAAGCTTACATCACACCAATACCGCTTTCATCATTTCTCCCCTCTTGAAACCCTTTGCAAATGCCTCTGCTTTACAGTCATGTTCGTAGCCAATGTGGCAATTTATTCCCATGTTTAAAATTAAGCTTGCTTCTCTCATGGAACAATGGGTAATGGGTAGACTGAGAAATATAAGACAGGGTTAAATGCACTTCCCTCCTGATTCCCTGCAGCAATGAAGAAAAACGGCTCTTTGAACTTGAATCTGTTTCTTGGTCGGCAAGGCAGCAGTGATAAAATTAATACTGGCATAAGGTTTAATAAAGAAATAATGTCAACTTCAAGTGCCTAATAGGATTTCAGCATTGCTGGGAAAGCACCTAACACTTGTAAAACAAAGAACTATACACCATTTGCTGGCTGTTTCTCCACCACATCTGGTTGATTACTGTGCCATTGAGGACTGTTAGAAAACTTGCTTCACAGCAAGAGAAGGAGCTGTCTCCCCAGATTTCCTGAATCCCTTCCTTTGAACTTAGTGTGTTGTTCTCTGAACATACTGTAGATCCAAGGATAATTGATGGCTATGTAGCCAAGCCACCCTCCAAAGGTAGCAGCTAATAGTGCCCTGGCAAGATGCTGTGTGGTAAAGGAGCAATTTTGGATCTGACTTGCACTCTGTGCAAGCCCACTGAAACCAATTAGATTTTACAGTTATGACAGAAGGCAATGTTTTGAACTGAGTCCCTTCAAAAGTTTGAAACTAACTTTTGGAAAATGAAGGGTGGCCAGTCTTAGTGTCCCTTTAGGGCTACAGCACAGCTTGGAAAGTGATTATGTCCCCGCCTCCCGGGAGCTCTTACCAGTCGAATGCGAAGTGCTGTTTGTGATCTTCTGTCTGCAAGCAGCTGTCTGGAGGACAGATGGGGTGATTCCAGGTGTTTTCCTTTATTTGTAAAATATTTCTGGGCTTCAGGAGAACCTGCATGAGCCTGAAAAAAGTTGCTGCAACATCAGCTCCGCCCACTAAGCCCTCAGGCACAGCTGTTCAGTCTGCCATTCCCCACCAGAAGCCCCATGCCCAAGGGTTGAAATGAGAATGGTGCTACTGCCAGAGTGGCACATATCATTCCTTGTCTGTCTCCCACTTATCCTCCCCGCCCCCAGAAATCACTCACTCTGCTCTCTCATAGACCTCATTTATCTTTTTGATCTCATTCAGTCTAAACTTTGTTATTCCCATTCCTCCCTGGGACTTATTTTTCTTTTCTTAGATATCCTGTGGAAAGAAGAAAAGGAAGGAAGGAAGGAAGGAAGGAAGGAAGGAAGGAAGGAAGGAAGGAAGGAAGGAAGGAAGGAAGGAAGGAAGGAAGGAAGATGACCACATTTACTTAGTTATTCCCAGCACCATTTTATCTCTTTCCCCCTTCTTCTTTTAATATTTGTCCAGATCCATGCCCGCAAATCTTGGTTTTATCTCCTAAACTTGAGATAGTGCTTTTTCATGCTATCTCTAGCTGATACTGTGAATCACCATCTTTAAAGCACATTTCTAAAAGCCCATTCTGAGGCACCTTGGTTCATTTTTAAATGTACCCACTACTACCTCACCTGCCAGCCCCCTCTCCCCATCATGATTGATGCATCTGTCTTTCCTCCCCTCCTCCATTCCTCTCCACTGTTCTGATTTAAACAAATCTCTCTCTCCCTCTTTCAAAGGAAACTTCATTCTAAAGTGGACAAGAATGATAAAACAACACTGGCTACAACCATATTTTGCTTTAACACTGCTTCACTGTCTGCAGGCAGGCAGGCAGGGGCTATACCTTTCTGGAAAATAGTAAGATGGAAAGCAGAGCTCCAACATAAGATAAACTCAGGGAGTAAAAAATGACGACCTGTGTCAACAAAGCCTCATTTGTAATGTGTATAAGCTTAAGATTTATCCAGTTTTTCCCTCCCCTTAACTTCACTGCTGGATACGACCTAGCTTTACATAGCAGGAAGAATGCATGAAGACAGAAGAACTAAAGTTAGGAGCACAACTTTTGTATGTAAGAATTCTTGAGACTACTGGTTGTGTGGATGGAAATAAAGAGAAGCTCTGCTGGGGAAATAACTTAGGTATAGGAAAACCTGAGTTCCTTACCTCTATTTATAGCCAAGAGACTTCTCCACTATGGAGAGAGAGAGAAGTATCTGAACTGCCAGGTAACAGTAAGAATAGAAAGAGGGCTATACTGAGAGAAGAAGGAAGCTCTGAAAGCCCTGAGGATATCCGTGGAAAGTAGGTCTTTTTAGACAAGGAAAGGAGATAAAACTCTCTCCATCTCAGTAGGTTTTAAATGCAGAAAGCTGGGCCACAGAAAGTTGAATTCCAATTATCACTTCATTGATTAGTACTAGCAGGCTTAGGAAAACACACTATACTTTCAGTTTTGCCCCAGTTTGCAAAGAAAAAGGCAACTGAAAGAGGTTTTGGCCACAAGGCTATGATTATGATACAAATTTATCACCCGAGATGAAATGTTCCTTTTAAGAAGATGGGGTTGCAGCTTAAGGCAGTGTGTGTTAGCAGAAAGGTAGGAAAGAAATCCAAAGGTGAAACAGTAAGGCAGCCTGAAAATTAATTTAAAAAAATTTAAAAGGTATGAAAGGGAACACTATTCATAAATATTATTCGGAAGTAGAAGAGCTGACAGCCTTTGGTTGAAGGCTGGGCTTCTTTGTTCCTAACTACAACTCTGTTCCCTTCCCCTCTTTCTCCGCTCATGGTTGGTCAGCCTAACTCCTTCCTCCATGGTAAAGTGAGGTGTTGCAGGCTTTGGGAAAATTGGCAGTGCAACAATACATGTGGAATGATGCGGAAGAGCTGGGATAGCAGATTGGAAGGGACAGGTCAGTGACAGAGATTTGGGGAGGGGGGAACCTACTGAGAAATGATTTAGCACAACAGTATCTAGAAGAGCTGGAGGGACACATAGAGTGAGGTGGTGAAAACAAATTAACTAAAATAAAGAACTTGTAGAAATTCAGCCTGATTTTCAAATAGTTTCAGAGAAACATCACTTGAAATAGGTTGTCCATCCCCATTATCAGTTACTAATATTTTTGGTTTGATCATCCAATAGGAATGAGCTGTTGTGCCAGTCTTAAAGGGTCTCTAGTTTCCTCAGATGTTCTAGGATCTCTGTTTATCATCTAGAGAAGTAAGGGACGTTCCCTTATTCTCTGCATTAAGGCTTCTCTGAACATGCCTTCCACACCTAAAAAACTCCTCCACTTTATCATACTGGTGTAGCCAAATAGGAAATGTAAGTCATGAAAAAAGGTAGAGAAATGCATTACATGAATGGATGTCAAAAGACAGGAATGATTGGATAAGGGTGGGGTATGGTGATTAAGCAATGAACTTCCTTTCTAAATTTGAACAAATGTTCTATCGCTCAGAGTTTTGAAGACCCCACTTAGAAAGCTGAACTGCATATTTATTTATTTGTTTATTTATTTATTCATTTGTATTTTGCATTTCGTCACCACCCATCTCACTCAAAGAGTGACTCTGGGCAGTTTACAATAAAACGAAAATAAATACAGATTCAAATATAATAAAAACAGTATTCTTAAATAACAATACAAATATAAATATAAAATCCAAGATGGGGATGTTAAAAAATTCTTAATTAAATTCAAATAAGTCACAGGGGCATCTTCAAGGCACTAAAATTATCAAAAATATCTTAGTTTATGAGTTTAACCTTCTTCACTCTTTGTTTTTAAATGAGCCAACACTGACTGAAATGATCAATAGTGCCCTGTTCACTCTGATTTGAGAGCACACTTTTTTTGGTAAGTGCAATGCAGTTCTCTCCTTTCATCTGCATCATGGTCTTTTGTGTAAATGATGACAACTTTTTATTTGGTTTCTTTTCAGCTGTTGCTTCACTCTTTGCAACACCCCAGAGCACCAGAGAAACAGGTTACATTTGGTGCTTCATCGAGGCCCAGAATCTGGAAGGAGTGGTTTTAGAACCATGCACTCAGTCTTGAAGAAGTCAAAATCCAGTCTAATATATCCCAGGAACTAGAGTTTGCTCATATGTCAGATACACGATACAGACATGGACTGATTTAGACCACTCCAGAGATCCCTAACTAAAATTCCATCTTTCTCTACCAGTGGATTTTTTCTGGATTCATGAATCCCTTTCTAACCTCCTTGTGTTTTTAATCTTGACATGGCTTCTATCAAAGACATTACTGAGATACCCATTACTCTAATATGCAGCCACTGTTGGTTGTTTTCCAAATTCTCCAGCTCATTTTCAACCATTTTTATCCTACCCACCCCACCTTTTTGGGCCTCTTTCTTCCATTTCCAGGCATGAAGATGTAAATAGATGGTGCCATTTACTGCTCATTACGTTAACATAAAGGGTGAAGGAAATCCAGCAGCTTTGATTTTCATCTAATGCATATCCATCACATTCAGCTGCAAATAAGCCAACTGTCCTGTGAGTTGTACTGCATACCGATCAGTGCCCCCATCCATATCCATGTAGCTATTTATATCCAAACAGAGGTGCATTATTAATTATAGATTTGCTGGGAAACATCCAGCAGTGCACATTTCAGAGAAGCACTCATCTGAATGTAGCTCCCACATAGAAGTCCACTATTATTCTGCGTTCTTCTGTATTCACTCTAATCCTCTAAGGTACACGATAGAATAATTGAAAATCTGGAAAAGCTCCCGGAGTGAGACTAAAGAAAATCAAGTATTTTGCACTGGGTTCACTGAAAAGTATATTTCAGCCTGTCATAAGGATATTGTTCATAGTAGAGAAGAAAGAACAGAAGGCAACACACTGAAAACATGTTGCCTCATCAAGGCACCTTTTGGACTTAACCAGGCAACAAGGAAGAGCCTTATGCATCCTTAAGGCACAGAAGAATTTCTACAGATAGGCTAGAAAGGTTGACTGTGTTCTGTTGAATATAACATACAAATAGGACATTTGCCCCACTGTACTGCCTTCACAGTTGCAGGTGGATTTGATACAGTATCTCACTAGTCCCCACTGGGTAGGTGCAACTAGCTACCGAGAGCCAGTTGTGGAGAACAGCACTGCATAAGGAGATCACAACCACAAGCCATACATTTTTAACAATATACCATGTGAACAGAAGCCAGCAGTTAGTGGGATTCCTTCTATCTATTAGTAGATAGCAATTGATGAAATTGTTATGTCTTATGTTGAGTTGGGTTAGGGACTAGCTCCTAGTATCAGGCAGTCCTCAGCAAAGTGTCTTCCTCTTTCATTGACTATGATGGACCAGTATGGTGGCAGCAGGAAGTGACTGCAAGCTTTCATGTGTAGAGGGCTGACACACAGTACCCCAAAACAATATAATAACAATAATAATAATAAACTAAATGCATATGCTGCCTGACTCCCAGCCTCTGGGTGTTTACAAATTGTTACAAATATTTCAAAACAAATAACAATACAAGAAACACAAAACAAAGGAACAAAGATGGCAGAGAAAACAAATCCAGATGGGAATAAGGAAAAGGAAGAAAAGGGGCATGAATCATCCTCGCCAAAGGCCTGGTTGAAGAGCCACGTCTTCAGAGCCCTTTGAAATACCAATATCTCTTGGAGGCATTGTGGGAAATACAAAATGGCAGCTGAAGGAGAGAAGTGTCCCACGGAGGGATCCAATACTGATGTTTGGGGGCCTGCTAGGGATTAAGGGCATTGGAAACTGGCTAAAGGTGCCACACATATATGACTGTCCAAGAGAAGGGCAAGTGGGGCATGATACTGTCATGAAGTCATCATAGCAACTACATGAATGACATACTGTACCTAATTTGCATCATGATGTGATTAACTTGCAGATAGCCAAATGGTGGCTGAGGGCTGTTATAAACTCAGGCAACAAAGGAGAAGAGACTTGTTCATAGGACTGCTTAGGAATTATATAAAAACAGAGTCCTGGACATAGATCTTAGTGTAAGTATAGTATAATATACCATAGGTTTAGTGATAAGTGTTAAGGTAGAGGTTAGGAAATAAGTCTGTTAAATTTTTATATAATAAAAGCCCTCCTAGAAATACAGGGAAGATAACAATGGTCTCTTTGTTGGTGGAGAATCCCTTCACAGTTCCTTATTTGTTTTTGAAATGTCAAATTCTAGAAGAAAATCTCACAGAATGTTTCTGAATAAAGGCAGAAATTCTTTATAATCTTTAACAGTATTTCCAGACTGAGATGGAAAAGGGTTAAGGAGAGAGACAGATGTGTGTGGACCTTTACTTTCAATTAATGCAGAGAATGTAGGTATTGCGTAAAGTATCATTGACATAAATTTGCTGACAGTCACTTGCCCCTGTTTGCTAGTTTTACAAAAAGGCAGTATACTATGACTCATTGTTAAAATGTTCTTCACCGTATGGATTCCATAAAGGCAAGCTCTCAGTTGAAACTCTATTAAGCCATCATAATATTCTTCTCAAGGAAATGAGTTAGCAAGCAATTACTTGGAGCTGTTTTCCACTTAGGGATTCTGTTTTGTAAAGCTGAATGTTAACATTTGAAATGGAACAATTACACTCTGGCTTGGGAAATGCCTCTTGAGAAACACTTTTTTTTAAAGGGCAAACAAAATCCCTCCCCCCTCCAAGACCAATAATCACAACAAGAAATCTTTTAAAAGTTTCCCTAATTTCTATATCCATAGAATAAATAAAATAAAATAAAATAAACTACTCTGGAAAGAATACAATATCACACGGACCTAGCTGCTAAAGTATTCTCTACATGGTTTACTGAAATTTTATTTACTTATTTATTTGTAATAATGTATCCCAAATTTTCACTGTTAAAAAATAAAATCCAAATAATACCATGCCAAATTCTGACCTCCAACTTTCAAAGCACTGACTTTTCTCAAGGAAGCAAAAATTCTGTTTTACTACCTAATTCCCAGAGTACTTCAGAATTTCTTTAGAATTTCCTTTGAAGTGTTTTGTGTGAAAGGTCCCCTGGGCAAGCACCAAGTCATGTCAGACCCTTTGGAGGGACACCGCTTTCACGACGTTTTCTTGGCAGACTATAAAGCGGGGTGGTTTGCCATTGCCTTCCCCAGCCGTCACCTCCCCCAGCAAGCTGGGTGCTCATTTCACTGACCTCAGAAGGATGGAAGGCTGAGTCGACCTGAGCCGGCTGCCTGAGAATCCAGCTTCCGCTGGGATCGAACTCGGATCGTGGGGAGAGTTTCGGTTGCAATACTTATCATGAGTACTGATGGTGAGCAGGAGGGGGCCACTATCCAGGGGCGAAAACACATGCGTAGTTTAGAGAGTTTGAGCTGTCATTCAAAGAGACACAGAACAGACCCGCTTTGACTTTTGGGGGTTTATCTGTCTGGGTTTTCCCATGCTTCTTCAGTTGGGTAGGATTTTCTGTCTACTATAGCAATAATAAAGCACTAGAGACTTTTTCCTCATCTCGGCGTGGTTCTTGCTTAGTCAGGACAATACTGCTGCCTACCACTCTGCACCACACGAGGCTCTTTGAAGTGTTTTAAGTCTCTCAATTTTTTATTCATTCATTGCAATATTCATCTTCTGATCTACCCACATGATTAGGTATTGTTCACAAAAGAATCCATAAAACAAGCTCAATAGCCTCTGTCCAAAACCCACAATCAGCCTCATCTAAACACTGTAGCAATGACAGAATGCGGCACAGCAAAGGCTACCCTGGTCACTGACACCACCTGCTGGTCAAGGAGGAGCTATGAATCCAGGAGCCCCCCCCCCCCCAAGTCATGGACCTGCTCCTTCAAGACAACTGCAACTTCATCCAGAGCCAACCAAGGAACACCTAAAGATGAGCTTTTCTAGAAATGTCTACAAAACGTCTATCAAATATGTAATAGGAGCCTGCAGAAAGAGAATGGGCACCTTAAATATAGATTCTAGATGGCATGCTGCTGATGCAGTAAGTGCAGAAATATCATAAAGCTTTATCACTCTTACCATCACAGTGTAGGCTTCAACCAGGCCTCATATATGTGTTCAGTCATATTCATTCCTTGTCTTATGCCCCTGGTCCATGGGCACATTGAGAGACTGCTGAGGTGCAATTTTGTACAGCACCTTTGCCTTCTCTGAATTTCAGAGCTTAACAAGATTCATGGAGAAATGGCCTGCCGGATCACTAGGAAACCCCTTAAGCACCAGCTGAAAATCAACTGGGTCCACTAGATGTCTAGGATGGACCATGCTACTCAATTTCACTCTTGCAGAGTTACTAAGTGCTGATTAGCTACATGTTGGTCAGCAAGTAATCTAACCATGACAAAGGGATGATGATGATGCCCTCTGTTTTCAGATCACATGCCATGCATGTGAATAAAGACCAATTATGACATTTGACCACCTGTACAAATAGGACCCAGTATAATCTGGGATGAGTCCATGTTTGCCATGAAAGCCACAAGCCTCTGAGCCCTTCCCAGATTTTCTCCAAGACATGAGGACTTGAGCAGCTGGGGAGCATCAACCACTAGCCCCAAGATAGATACTGTGGTTTGAACAGTATACCAGCCAAATCTCTAACTTGTCCCTACAATCCAGCTTCAAATAAAGGGACTCAACCTGTGAAGTAGAGCCCCTGCTTACAGTTAAGATGTCTCAAACAGTGAACAACATTAAAGCTTCCCTTCCCTTCCCTTCCCTTCCCTTCCCTTCCCTTCATCCCACTTCAGTCCTTAGCTGTCCCTGATTCTCGAACTAAAGAAGGCCCATGGGAGGAATTCCATCATTATCTTCCTTTGTGATTTAATTGAAGGGTGGAAAACCTGCATGTATAATAAAAGTCAGAGTATTTTCATACATCTTTCAGCCACCTCATATAAAAGGTATGGGCAGGAAACCTGCATCTCTCACATGAGAATTTAACCACCACCACCCCCTTTTGGGAAAAAAATGGAACACAATTTCTTTTCCGTCAAATTGATGGAGAATGGCTAGGGAGAAAGGGACCAGACAGCTGTAAAGCACACCACAAGGAAAACAAAACAGCTGCTAGTTATTTCCAAATAGTAGGTTTTATTCCCAGTGTATTTCGGATTGTAATCCTTTATCAAGGAACACTCAAAAATATGGTAGAGTGAGAGGATCTTGGTTGGTACCATAAAATAACTTGTGTAATCTAAAAAAAAATGCATTGGGAATAAAGAGGCTCTCAGACTGCCAGCCATATGTTAGAATGTTCTTTGATGAAAGATTACAGTCCAAAACACATCAGAAATACAACCTATTATTTGGAGATAATTAGCATCTGTCTCGCTTTCCTGGCTGCAAGAAAAATGCAGAAGACATTTCTAGCATAGCACCAGTACTGAGCATAAGTTGTCTCATGGCAGTCATTAAATGTGTGTGCATGAAGATATATATGCATGGTCTAAATGCAGGGCTCACCCAGAGGCCTCTGGCCTAAGGACCATAGCTCAGTGATACCCATGGATTTCACTTACTGGCCATGTTCCACTTAAAGGTTTTTAGATGCTAAAATTATGATTACCAAAGAATAAAGAAGCCTTGAATAGCTCTCCTATATAATGCTATTTGATTAACTGCTTATTTTTGAAAAAAAGCTGTTTTAGGTAAAAGCAACAAACATATTGCCATGGCCTATTGAAAAGAAGCTTTTATTAAAATTGTGCAGTAAAGTAAACAATAATCTCCCTCATTGTTATATGCCCTACTTTATTGCTATGTGCTGAGGGTATTGGAACTGTTTATATCAGTAATGCACAGAGGGTTTCCAGGCTGTAGTCACAACTTTCTAGGAAGGGCACACCCAAATTTTGGAGGGCTTGTGAATGAAAAAAATGGAGCCCTATCAAAACTCAGTCTGGCTTTCCCTGGGCAAGCTGGGTTGCCCAAGGAAAAAAGGAACTAAGCCCTGAGTGAATTCTAATAGCGTGACTACCTTTGCAGCTGAAGAAGGGATCAGACCACCGATTCCCTACAAACAAGTCTTTGGCCAAAGCCAGCCACCACAGCAAGTTGGAGCAGGAGAAAAAGTCACATAGCTCAATCTCCCACTAGAATGACAGCAACTGTGGAGATGCTTCCAGGGTTGAAGGATGGATCAGGGCCAAACAGCTACTGGGCCCAGACCCCTGCTCTCCTTCTGCTGGGACTTATGGACCCACTTCAGGATCACCCATATTATTGCCTCGCTCAAGCCAAACTTTTAGCAGGTGAAAATGGGTTGATCTGCTAGGAAAGATGAAGGGAAGCTGTTCTCAGCCTACAAACTCAGGATATGTCTTGGGCAATGCTGGAATTATTCAGGCTGGCAGGTGGAATTGGGATCCCAAGCCAGTTCCGGCCTCTTCTGGACTAGGAACAGCTAGTGCTATGTAAGAATGTCCAAGGTCTTGGCAGAGAGGCTGGCTGGTCTCCATCTCAGCCTCGTCTCCACAGAGTGGGGGCAGACTTGCAGCCCAGCTCAGCCCACTTTCAATACCCAGACTGGTAACTGTGGGATATCTCCTCCCATTTAGCAGTCCTTTGACATCAGGCCAGGCAAAGAGGCAGAATCCCATCATGCTTAAAGATTTCCTGCCTGGAGGCTGACAGTACTGACTGCCTGGCTGATCACAGTGCAAGGCATTTGGGCAGGCAGAAGTTGAATGCCCCAGGGCACTCTTGGCCAGTTCTGCTGTAGCTGACTTACAGAGTGAACCTTCAGGGAAGCCATTGGTTTGAAGCCTGATCCTGGAACTTGTGGGTAAAGAGTGGACTGGAAACTGAGGAGGTCAACTTGGCCTACCATCTCCCACATCACAGCAGGTCTGTCTGCTTCCCCTGGAAATGTCCCTTGTTTCCAAATTGAGTGGAATACCAGCATAGCCATGCTTTGTCCTTTTTTCTGCTTTCATTTATGCTCCACTGATCAACTGGGGATAGTCAACCCATCAATCAGACTTATTTCAGCCTTTGATCAGGAAGGTGTATAAACTAAGCAATACAACATGAATCACAAAATTATGAAGTATTTGTGTAACATAAAGTCACACTATAATATGAAATGTTAATAACATGTGTTCGTATAAAATACTGTTAAGATTAAAATCTATAAACTAAAAACTACAAGTGAATGAGACTATAAATCTAAAGCATATAAACTACTTGCTAAAATTATATTTATGATAAAATACCTATGAGGTAAAATCTATAAAACTAAGAACTATAAATAGGTAAGTCAAGAGATCTTACCTATTACAGACTTTATTAAATTAACCTAACGTAAAATTATTTAATCCTAACCTAACCCTAAAATAATGCTGATCCTCTTAAAATATTAACTAAATTACTTAGAAATGCTTTTAACAATAAATCCAAGTATCCAAGAAGTAAAATGAAAATAGGAATACTGAGTATTTCTAGCCCAATTAATGTTTACTGGTTGTTAGGTCCCACTGTATATTAGATGCTGCTGCCTAGAACTTGGCTGAATTATAAATAATGGAAGAGTAGTTTTTCAGAAATAATAAATTGGTATAGGATTAATCTGCAAAGCCTGGTTTCCTTACAAGTAGTGAATGAATATGTGTATATGGATGTCTCTATAATATGTGCAGTGGATAAGTGTGTGTTCAGTAATTCCTTCTTGGCTATCAGCAGAAGGATGCAAATGGTTCATTAAAAGAAACTTCCTACATCTTTCTTCCAGCACAGACAAGGACACTAAAACAGACCAAAGCATAGCTGCTCCATGTTGAAGAACATCTAACTGCACTAAATAGGAAGAGATATCATTGATGTGCAAGACTGAAAAGAGGTTGAGAAAGAAATGGGAAGAGCTCGGACCACAATAGTTAACAAATGACAGAGTTCATTGGTGGCTTCTCTAATAAGCAGCTGAGTCCTACTTGTAGAAAGGCATGGAAGAAAAGTTGTAAATCTCATTATTGAGGTGAGGTGAGGTGAGGTGAGGTGAGGTGAGGTGAGGTGAGGTTCCACCTCACTAATAAAAGAAAGCTGGTGATTTCTATTGCAGTTTCCAAGATTCTGTACCTTACTCATAATTCTTACATTTAAGCCCCTTATTGAAGTCTGTGTAATTTTTGCTTCCTTGTTTGTGTCCTGCTATGAGGGGCTTGACAACTACATATATACTGCTTTTATTCACAGGAATAATGGGGGCTTTGGCCAGTCTCAGCTGATGTTCTACTGTATGTCCATTATGCATTGCTTCATGAGAGATGTAGCTGGTCATATCCCATGGAAAGTAAATAGGCAGATAATAACCCAGATGTAGATAACTTCTTCCATATCTTTTTTTTTTTTTTTTAATGAAGTTGATCATTATCATTAGTACTAGTGGGACTAATTCTGTTGGAAGAATCTTAAGCAGAACCTAATTTTGGGAAGAATCATACTGGCAGCTACAGGGCAGGGACTCACAGGCCAACCACAACTTGAAGAACACCGGTTTCCTTTTTTGGGGCAACATTATCAGATGCTGAAATGGTTATTGACAGATGGTAACAGCAGACAGAGTGTGGCAGATGCTTCCTCCAGGGCCACAAAGGCTTTGTCACAGCTACCAGAGGTCCCTCATCGGTTGGTATTGTCTGTAGTGGCAAATTGTTTGGAAATAGTCATTGGGCACCACACATTAATGATTCAGCATGCAAAGCTGGAGCGCCTGCAGAACTTGCTCCCATCCTGCTCTCTGTGAGTTCTGAGAGATGGATAAACACATGGCAAAGTAGGGAGCAAAGCCCAGAGAGAGTTTCAATGGCACAAAGCGGGAAGCAAAGCTCATCTTTACACAGGGCTCCCACTGTCAAATATACAAAGTGGTACACGCACTTTCAAAATTTGCTTCAGCTTTGTTAGAGCAAACACACCTGGCAAAGCAGAGAACAAAGCCTTGGTGAGTTTTGAGAGATGGTAAAACCTCTCTAGTTTAGCCAAATCCCCTCACCAGCACAACACAGATGTTTATTATTTAGTTACTATTTATTATTGATTATTTTTACAGGAAGTGTCACAGAAACTCATTTATCCTCTTAAGATGTCACAGTATCAGAATGATTGAGAAGGCCTACCTTAAACACAGCTATTATTTGACACACTTTATCTCTCTCTCTCTCACACACACATACACACACACACACAAACATGAAGAGAGAGAATACACAACAAATTGTTGCCAGTGTTACTGTGTAATTGTAGCTGCTTGGTTTCATATACAACTTGTGCCATGTATTAATATGAAGCTATGAATGGGCATGAATTAAAATTTGAGTACCTGAAATTCCCTCAGAATAAGCCATAAAGGCATAAGGATTTGTTCTGGAAGATTTCACCTTATACAGCAAGTGGAAAAATACCAGAATGAAACTTCTAAGGAGATACATCAAAAGATGGTTCTTAAAACAAATGATGGTTCCCAAGAGAACTGGATGAACAGATCACTTTCAAATGGAAAAGTACTAGGAGGCATGAGATGAATATCAAGCTGGAATTGACCAAGCCTTGTTGGACGTTATGTTCTAATTTCAATATATGTGCTGCCAGGCTTATAAAAATCATGGGAACTGTAGGAACTCAGAGCCATCACTTAGATTGAACTTCCTGCCTCAGTTCTTCCAAAACTAAAACTTAGTGGGGCCAGCTAGAGGTTTAGATAGGTTGTGATGGCAGTGGGAGAGTGAGTGAAGTCAGTAATTCAGCAAGTGAACAATAACAGTTGTAAGCCTGCATTCTTTCCTGTGTTATAAATCTCTGGATGAATAAGAACAACTAATAACATGCTTAGATCTACCCATTCCAGGGGAAAAAGCAGGATGGGCCAAGAAAAAACAGAATGTTCTAGAACTAGTTCACCTTCATATACATTTTGCACACCTCTAGTCTTTGTGATTCCAGAAAAAAGGATTTTTAGAATTTTTAGGTTTAGAATTCATGTTTGTATTAGGAGTTTTCTTTTTTTCTTTTTCTTTTCTACCTTAGTTTTTTTGAAAGGAGAAAAAGTGAAAAAAGCAGCCATAGAAAAGTGTAAATTCCTTCCCATGGGCTTATAAAAATCAGATACTGAACTGGTTTTGTCCATTATTTTTCATTTCATTTAGGCAGGCTGCACATGCATGAACACACAGAGGCACATATCTTCCATGTGTCTCAAGGGGACTGGCCTTAATTGGATCTAGTGAACAGGCTGAAAAAAGAGGCCTGATTTAAATATTTATAAGAAATACATAACTTCCAACTGCAAATCCAGTGCTCACAAAATACTGTCTCCCCTCAGTTTGCAGACAGGCAGAGAGACAGACAGAGAGACAGACATATAAAATTGACCCAGTCTTAGTAGTAGTGACATATAGATTAGAAACTACCAAACTTTAGTTTAGAAACACACATACATGACATAATTTGGTGAAAATAATTTAATGCTATTGATTTGGGCTTCTGATCAAGGATAGACTGAATGAATGAAAATAAAAGAAAGAGTTCTTGCAATTAGATTTAAAAAAAAAATCATGGAAGAATATTTTAAGTGAAATATCATCAATGCAATCTTCATGCAGTGTACAAGTATAAACATTGCACTGTACTTGCCATTTTTCCATTCTGACCATCGCTGGTAAAATGTAAAATTTTCACAGGTGGAAATATTAAAATTCTGTATTTCTCTCCAGATTGTCAGCATTTTATGAATCACTAAGATAAGGTGCCAAAGGACACGTCCATATATATTCACTTGAAAATAATTAAATACCATTTACATCAATGTGACATGTTTGTGAGTAAACCTGGTGTAAAATCAGGTCATAAACATAATTTTTAAAAGATAGATAGATAGTTATTTATTGTTGCAGAGAATTCTGAGTCATTTCTCATTTCCTAAAGAGAGTTTTCTTAAAGCAGGCAAGATGCAAGTTTTCCGGACTCCAAAGATAATAATAGTATGGAAGCCAGCATTTTAAGTGTTCCCATCGCATTGCTCTGATAATGGAAGTTCTTCCAGGTTGAGATGAGCAGTTCTGGCTCTATTGTTCAGGAAGTGGTGCAGAACCCATCCTGATGCCTCCCCTAGATCTTGTTTTTAATCTTTTTTAAAACAAAAATGTAAATTAAAAATAGGATTGAGGACAGACATTATTTTCAAGTACTCTAAAGTGAGGTGTCTATCTAGCTGCTATGTCAGGCCCTCAGAGACTGAGTGATTCTGGAGGCCTATGTGGAGAAATGAATGGCTACCATTCAAAATGGCTGCACATTGTACACATACACCAAAGCTGTCTCTAATAATCTGATTCAGTTTCCAGGGTAATTCCCAGAATACAGCTGGAAGCCACTTGGTATTGTGAGGGGGAAAAGGATAATTTCAATAATAACTATAAAGGGTGGTTGGATCAGTCATTAATAAGAGATCCTCTAGATTGTACTTTCCTACCTTCAAGCACAGAGCTGGTTTTTCATTATCAGCATCGTTTTAGTTGGTAGAAGGGGCTAGTGAAGACAAGGAGCCACAAAAAGAGCAGAAATGGCTGAATTCTGTGTGTCTCGCCTAAAATGAAATGGAGTTAAGCAGACACTTTAGTTTTGTAAAAAGGCAAACAGACATAGCAACAAAACAGTGCAGAACAGTTTCCTACTAGGAGAAATTTCTAGAATGGACAAGTACTAGACATTCCTGTAAGTGGCTCTCCACCCTTGTTTCTAGGGTACGCTTTATACTTGACAGTGCAACCATTAATTCTTCATTACTACAGGATGTAGAAGATGAAGTGAACCTTAAGATGACCCTTTTTAAACAGATTATGAGCTTCTTCTATTGA
The DNA here is from genome assembly GCF_035149785.1 of Candoia aspera. Lineage (NCBI taxonomy): Eukaryota > Metazoa > Chordata > Lepidosauria > Squamata > Candoiidae > Candoia > Candoia aspera. The sequence goes on from NC_086153.1 coordinate 181,081,348, forward strand.
TGTGTTAGAGCTCTGCTGTTCCTTAGGCTTGCACGGATGGCTATTTTTTTCTTGAAGAAGAAAGAAATGAAACTATTAGGGCAAGACATTTTCTTTCTCTCTTTCCTACTGTGTAACTAATGTACCCTTTTGATTTCCATTGTATGAAAGTCCTTTGGGAAGTTTAAAACAGAGCTTTGTTGCACAGAGCTATCAGACCATATTGGCCTTCAAGGCTGGTTAGTGAGAAATTGTTTCCCCACAGCTCTTCTGTTGTATCCTTCGGCTGCCCCTGATCACCTCTGTTACTAAATCTTACTTTGGGGGACTGTGCAGGATACTTTTTGTAATGTGGTTTCCATTCCATAGTATACTACACGGAATATAAAAGACAAGGAGATGTTGTTTAAAAACAAACAAACAGCTTTAAAAAGTGGTTGAGGCAAGCTTGGTTTAAATATGGTTTATGGGTTTTCAAAAGAATACACACCCTCCCATTAAAAGTAAAAGAAAAGCAAATAAATCATTATTTCTTTTTAGGAAGAGAGACCAGTGGCTTAAGAATTTCTATTTGCTGCAGATGCAAGTCAACATCTGGTCCATCTTCAGACTGTGGAGTAGCAACTCAATTTCACTAGAATAAAATCTGGTTCAAGTGGGAACTCACACATTTTTTAATGAAGAACAAATCTGAATGTCCTATTCTCCAAGTGGTGCTCTTCTAGATATTTGCAAGCAATAAGACTTCTTTCCACTGCTCATTTCATCCAAAGATGTTATTTGAATATGAATATTATTTACATTAAATGTCAGTACACTCAGAAATAAGCCCATCAAGCTCAGTGGCAACTTACTACCAGATGTGTTTCTATAGGGTCGCAGTACCTGCATAGCTGTTGGTGTGTTCTTGTGTTAAAGAAGCCAAAGAGTTCCAAGCAATTACTAAATAGTTCTGCTTTGTTTGCTTTCTTGTTATAAGCGGTTTCATTGGGAATTTAGTGAGCTTCTGTCTAGAGCTACTGAAATGTTGACCCTGGCTTCATTCAGAAGACTTCATTTTAATGATTAATGGAAGGAAGACCAGATTCAGGACAATCTGTGTTCAGTGACCAATGGCATATTACCTCTATTCATGTTATTGCCTCATAGATCTTTATATAAAAACGTATTCCTTTCTTCAACCCAAATTGTTGAGCACATCTTAACTTTTTATATGGGCTTGTTACTCTGTTGGGAAAACTGAAACTACCTAAGGAAATTGAGATTCTGGAGTCATTATATGGTGATTCGTAGTTTACAGTTCCTGAATCTCTGTAAGAGGGTTCTGAGTAAAGCATTCATAAAAGGTTTGAAGCACTCCAGTAATTTCAAATCATTTTGCACAGTAGAGAGCCATTTAAAGCTGTATGAAGTATTTTAATATTTTTGTTATAAGTGCATCAGTTTGGAAATAAGTCAAGCTGCATACTCTTTGAATAGTTCAAGAAATACTGAATGTAAAACTGGGAGCTAAAATGGAAAATGGGTAGTAATGTGTGCGAGTGTGCATAGATATGTGTGAAAAGATAATAGCACAGTGCAAAAATTTTAAAGCTACTGGCAGGGGAGGGATAGGAGAAATAGAACCTAGAGTAGTGTAGATGACTGTGTAAGGTTGCTTATAGACAACAATATCTTTATGATGAGATGAAGGGCATTGGATGGAAATATTTATTGCTTACTGACAGGGACAAGCAGAGAGTTGAACTGGGCTCATTTGGGAACCTTCTTCAAAGTATTGGTAATTACTAACTCTGCAATGAATAGACTCCCCATCCACCCCTTTTTTTTTACCATTCTTCAGTTGGATGAAAAAGAAATTAATTGTGAAACTGTTTTCACATTAGGAGTAAGATCTTACAGAATTTCAACAGATGGAATATAGAGTCTGCTTCAGCTTAGTGATGAGGGGGCCAAAGGGTATGTGTGAATCTCCTGTTTTTATTATATGGTCTTACTGTCTTCTCATGTCTCCATTAAATAAAGGGAAGCCATCATGAGATAACTCCTCCAGTGAAGGGTTATTTTGGCTCAAAGAGCAGAGAGTGAGGGGCCACACAATGATGGCAAGATACTTAACAGAGGGATAAAAAGAAATATTTCTGAAAATCAGAAGAGACTTATTGGTTAAATTTTATATCTTGCCTTTCCTCCAGGAGCACAAGACATCAGATGTAGCATTTCTTCCTCTGACTTTCCCCACAGCAGCACCCTTGTGGACATGACTGAGCTAAGAGAGGGATCAGCTCAAATGCAGTCACAGGCAGGAGAAAGAAGCAACTTATTAAAGCTCAGGCTGACATGCAGCTCTTCAGGCCAAGAGGCTAATGGCATAATTCACTTCATCACTGTTAAGGTAAAGGTAAAGGTAAAGGTTTCCCTTGACGTAAAGTCCAGTCGTGTCCGACTCTAGGGGGCGGTGCTCATCTCCGTTTCAAAGCCTTGGAGCCGGCGTTGTCCATAGGACACTTCCGGGTCATGTGGCCAGCATGACTCACGGAATGCCGTTACCTTCCCGCCGAAGCGGTACCAATTAATCTACTCACATTTGCATGTTTTCGAACTGCTTGGTGTGCAGAAGCTGGGACGAGCAACGGGAGCTCACCCCGCCGCGCGGTTTCGAACCGCCGACCTTCCGATCGACAGCTCAGCGGTTTAACCCGCAGCGCCACCGCATCCCATTCATCACTGTTAAACTGTGTGATAATATGTAACTAACAAAGCTGAAAATACAGAAAAAAGGCTCATAGCATAGGAAGCTGCCCTTTATGACATCAAAAACCATTGGTCCATTTAGCTCAGCATTGTTACAGAAGAGGAAGTCAACTTGTGGCTCTCCAGCTTGGCTGCAACTCCCATTATTAGTGGCCACATGTTGCCAATTGGATTTCAGTATCCTAACTGGAGGGCCACAAGTTGCCCATCCCCAAACTGGCAGCAAATCTCCAGGATTTCAGGCATAAATTCTTCTTAACCATAGCTGAAGACTAAATCTGGGACCTATTGCATTCAAAACCAATGATTTTGCATTTTTTTCTAAGCTACCTTCTTTGAAGACCAGATCTCTCTGCTTCCTAAATTAAGTAGAACTTTAAACTATGGGAGGTAGATGCTTCTGTTGAGTAAACAGCACCCTACCTTTCCATCTTCATCCCTTTCTAAGATGCAGGAAAATAAAGCAGTAGCATCATATTCTGTGTTTTGTCATTCCTACTCTACTTCATTGGATTCCACTTGGGATTTGGGATAAGATAACCCCACATATTTTTCTGCTATTGAGCATTACTAGGGGTTAAGAAGAGAGGCTGTCCAGAGAGGCTTCTATTTTGGTAGCAGTCATGGACTGTCTATTTGGCATGTCTAGTTCTGCCTTTGGAGAGTAAAGGGAAATCAAATGCAACTGCATGAAACAGTTTGTTGACATTCTTGCTCTCCCATATTGCACTCGAAATCTGCCATCTTAATGAACTAAAAGCAACACAACCAGATCATTTAATTAAATCATTTAATGCAATTAATTGCAATGAACTCTCGTTCATTAGCAGTGAAGTGGAATGATTAAAAACAGAAATTTCTGCTGATGTGGGGGTTATAATCCAATATTCAGGCTTCACATGTACATATATAACAAATAGCATTATGCAGGGACTGCTTGCCCCATTGGTGGCCAGATCCATAACCAGCTTGGGTAGCAAGGTCTGAGGGGTGGGTCACTCGTTCCAACTTGTTCCCAGCTCTGGTACTGGGAGAAATGGCTTCCTTCCTTATTTGGCATGATGAGTGCCTTGCAGTGTCAATTGCCTTTTTGTTTCCTATCAGAAGAGGAAGACATTTTCAGGAATGTTATGTGATTATCACAAAATGAAGCATGTCAAATTGCACAGAAATTGATCTGTTAATGTTTTCTACTACAGATTAAGGTTACTATGGTAACTAATCATTTTGGCCAGGTGAAGAGGTTGAATTCAACTGTCCCCTTTTCGAATGTTAATTTTTGCACCTGGGGGAAAGAACTTGCCTGGACTTGTTTTAGTTTCTGTTTCCCTTCTGTATAGGCATGTAGAGCAGCTCTCACCGAGAGCCTGTAAGAATGCAGAAGCTTTTAAATATGTTCTGCTTTCTGTAAATAAAATTATTTTTATAGAAATGCCTGGTGTGTGACTTTTCTGATCTCTCCTGGGCCAAAGGCTTTCCTAGCAATCTGCCAACAGGTTATGGGCCCAGTAAACAGCCCAGTAAAACCCAGAGAGAATAGAGAGATCAGCTCCACACCTCATGCACAATTTAAAGGCAGGTAGCAAAGACCTGTGAAGATTTTCTTTGGAGTCACCTGGAGATTTTCCAGCAACTGCCGGTCTACAGGACAAAGAAGCCAGCTGAGGTGACTTGCAGAAGAAGGAAGAAGCCATGGCTACCTCCCAGCCCTCAGTGATGCCTCTGGAGCACCTATCAGAGACCAACTATTTGAATTGGGCCCTGAAGATGGAGATGTAACTTCGCAGAGAGACTCTTTGGCTGCCAATTGGTGAGCAAACCCCCCAAAATCCCAGTGCTGAATGGCTTAGACAGGGCGAGTGGGCTAGAGCCACCATTATCCTGGGAGTTGGGGACGATCAGCTAGTCCATGTATGAGGTATGCAGTCTGCAAAGCAACTTTGGGACGCTTTGAGAGACTTGTATGTAAAGGCAACAGCAGGGAGTAAAGTTACCCTGACAAAAAAGCTGTACAAAGCCTACCTTGCAGAAGGAGATAGCCTTCCTGAGCACCTGCATTATATTCAGCAGCTGTTTGTTGAGTTGCAGAAGAGAGGAATGGAATTTACACCTCTCACAAAATCCTATATCCTCCTGTCCTCACTGAATGAAACGTGGGACATGCTGATTTGTACCCTGGAGGCTATGCCTGAAGCAGACCTCACCCCATCATATTTTACACAGCGCTTACTCGCTGAATGGGAGAAGAGAGAGGAAAGATCCCCCCCCCATCTCTTCTGGAAAGCTGCAGTACCAGAAAACAAGGGAAAAGAAGGGAAAGGAAGCTGAGGCCACAGCGCTGGCCAGCCAGTGATGCTTCACTTGTGGTTCAGCTGGACATTTGCAGAAAGACTGTGCCTTGAGACCCAAGAGTAGAAAGACAGAGAAGAAGAACACAAGGGCAACACAGAAGAAGGCTCTTCAGACAAGCCAAATTGCACAGGTTGCTGAGAAGGGTAATTCTGATGTATGGGTGTTAGATTCTGGGGCCAATTGTCATTTATGTAATTGTAAAAGCTCTTTTGTGTCACTGTCTAAAACTGAAAGACAGTGTATCTTTGGCTGATGGGTCTGTGACCAAAATTATGGGACAAGGTGACTTGTATTTATCTTGCTTGGGAGAAACTGTAAAAGGTGTGTTGTATGTGCCAAATTTACAATCAAACCTTTTATCTGTGGCACAATTAGCTGCAACAGGGTATGTCATAACATTTAAGAAAAATGGTTGTGAGATACATAAAAATGGGAAATTGTGTGCTATATTAAAAGACTCCTTGTACATTGCGCAAAATGCAAGGAAGCCAAGCTGCAAGGCTGCAGTTGGCAACACACCATATCATGACCAATGTGTACACCTGACGCACAGGAGATTTGGTCATGCTAATTTCAAGTATATAGCACAAATGCCACAGCTGTGTGCTGACCTAAAGATAAAACCCTGTGACAAATACTTAGACTGTGTAGTTTGCAAAGAATGCAAAACACTAAAAGCTCCTGTGAGTAAGCACAGTGACAGAGTTACAACTAAACCTTTGGAAATTGTACACTCTGACATTATTGGTCCATTTGCTCCAAGTCTTGGACAAGCAAGGTATGCAATGACCATCATTGATGATTTCTCAAGATACACATTTATCTACATCTTAAAACATAAAGATGAGGCATTTGAGAAATTTAAAGATTTTGTGACATGGGCAAATGGAAAATTCCCTAGGCCTGTATCTGCACTCCAATGTGATAGAGGAGGAGAGTACCTTTCTCACAAATTCAAAAGGTTTCTAGTGGAAAAGGGAATAGAACAAATTCTTTCTAACCCTTACACCCCTCAGCAAAATGGTGTTGCTGAAAGAAAGGGCAGAACCATGCAAAATGAAATGGAATGCATGCTTAAAGATTCACATTTATCTTTTAAGTATTGGGGAGAGGCAATATCTACTGCCTGTTATGTACAAAACAGATTGTATAACTGTGATTCAGGACACTCCATTCCATTTGTTTTATGGTGTGAAACCAAAGATAAACCATCTTAGAGTGTTTGGTAGCACTGCTTGGGTTCATATTCCAAAACAACAGAGAAGGAAAGGAGGCCCCACAACAAAGAAAGCCATCTTTGTTGGCTATGAACAAAGCCAAAGGAGCTACAGGTTCATAATGGGAGAGAAATTAATAATTAGCAAAAGTGCTGCTTTTGCTGAACAAAACTGGGGGAGATTAAACTCTAGCTCTCCAGTTGATCTGACCACCACAAGAGAACAGCAAGGACTTGCTGATGGTGATCTTTTGCCTGATGAGGATATTAAACCAGAAAAGCAAACTGAAGATCCATCTGATGAGACAGATGCTTCTCAGGAAAGTGATAGGAGTCAAAATTTAAGCCCTGTATTACCTCGCAGATCTCAGAGGAGTAATAAAGGCGTTCATCATGTTTTCAGGCTGAAACAGTAAAGGCTTTTCACATATTCACAGAACCTGAGTCTTTAGAACAAGTGAATGCTTTACCACCTGAGATTGCACAAAATTGGCATTCTGCCATGCAACAGGAGTTAGCATCCTTGAAAGAAAATAAAACATGGAAACTGGTAAATCTACCTCCCAATGAACGCTGTTTAGGTTGTAGATGGGTTTTCAAACTGAAAAGGGATGCTGATTGCAAAATCCAAAAATATAAAGCAAGGTTAGTTGCAAAAGGGTTCACTCAAAGGAAAGATTTAGACTTTGACAAGGCTTTTGCACCAGTTACTAAAGGTGAATCAATTAGATTACTGTCAAAAATTGCTGCACTCAAAGGAATGTCAGTTCACCACTATGGCATTCAAACTGCATTTGTCTATGGTGATTTAGACCACAAATTATACATGCAGCAACCCCCTGGCTATGAAAAAGGGGAGAATCTAGTCTGTGAACTGCAGAAGTCAATCTATGGGTTAAAACAAGCTGCTAGATCCTGGAACCAAAAATTAGATGAAAAACTGCAGAATTTTGGTTTTGAAAAAGGAAAAGCAGATCCATGTGTATATATGAAGAAAGACAAACAAGGCTGTATGTCTCTGTGCATTTATGTTGATGATTTGCTGCTGTTCACACCAACAGAAAAAAAACAAAGGCTTGATTTTAAAGCCTGAATGAAAAGCCATTTCACATTAAAAAGCCTTGGAACTATAACAAATAACCTAGGTTTAGAAATACACAGGAAGAAGGATGATAGCTTTCTGTTAAACCAAAGGGGAGATAATGTTAAAATAATGTGAATGGAAAGACAGAGTTGTCAAAGAAAATTGGTTTGCATCTTATTCTGTAGTATAAAAAGGGGAGTGTTAATGTTTTCTACTACAGGTTAAGGTTACTATGGTAACTAATCATTTTGGCCAGGTGAAGAGGTTGAATTCAACTGTCCCCTTTTCGAATGTTAATTTTTGCACCTGGGGGAAAGAACTTGCCTGGACTTGTTTTAGTTTCTGTTTCCCTTCTGTATAGGCATGTAGAGCAGCTCTCACCGAGAGCCTGTAAGAATGCAGAAGCTTTTAAATATGTTCTGCTTTCTGTAAATAAAATTATTTTTATAGAAATGCCTGGTGTGTGACTTTTCTGATCTCTCCTGGGCCAAAGGCTTTCCTAGCAATCTGCCAACATGATCTAGAGCTTTTCAAGTTAGACTCCTTTAAAATTTGGTTTACTGAACCATCCATGTTGTTCTTGCTTTTTACCAGATGAAATTTATTGGAAATAGCTAGACCAATATAAGTGAATGAAGCATTCCCAATTTCAAAGAAATCAGTACAGATTGTTAAACTGTAGCCATCACCTTCACATACTACTTCTAATAATACCCTTCTTTCAGGGGAATTTGACTAAGTCTCTCTTTCCCCATCCTCATTCTCTCCAACGATAGAGCCTAATCTAGTAACATACACATATACACTCATTCTCCTACCAAAAGAGACAAAATAGGACTGAGGGGGTGGGATTCTTCTTACAAAGCCAAAAGACAGCTACGTTTCTCCAAATTATTTATAATTTAACATAGTCACAAAGAATAGAAGCTAATTAATGAAATGCTTGGGATAAATAAACAAGAAAGGAAAACAGGAGAAAGAGTTACCTTTAAAATGTTATGGCTTCTAAAGAAAAGAAAGGATTTAAATATACTATATTGCAAAAAAAAAAATGGCTGTAAGGGAACAGAGGAATGGAAAACCAGAGGAGCCAGGTATGTATGTATGTATGTAAGAAACATTTGTCTAACTGCTTACAAATCAAGCTGCATCTTGAAGCAGTTTACAAGAAAAAGGGTTTTGAAAAATTGAAGAGGATCAAAAATGAATTAGTCCTTTGCCAGAAAGGCATCATCTCACCCAACATTGCTCAAAAGGACTGCCTCAAGAACAAGGTGCGAGTAGATGCTTCTATTTTTCTTTCTATTCTCCACAGCTTGCCCTTTGCCCCAAAGCTGCACATGGGACAACTGACTGCAAAGGTCCCTTTGAGGACAGATTATCAGTATCCCTTCTTCCCCTCCCCCCATGGCATCACAGAACTGAGCGCTCTATTTTGCCTGTTGTATCTCCCTTTCTATTACATCGAGCTCCCAAACTGACAGTGGAGATGGAGCTTTAAAGTGGATTTTGAATGAGTGAATTCAGTGAGTTGAAGAACATCTTGAATTGCCCCATTCTGTTCTGGGTTCAGACTTCTTGCCAAGTGAGTTAGAACCTGGCCCCTGTAGCAAAGCTGATGAGCAGATCTGAGTTGAAGGGACCATTTTTCATGAACTATCTGAAGTAACATCATTTCTGCTGAGACTTGGGCATCAAAAGGTACTGAATGGGTTCACCCATGCATAGTGAGAGTAAGTCTTTATTATAACCATACAGTCCTGCATGGCCAGCTTTAGGCTAAGGCTGAGTAGCCCTGGCCTAGGGTGCCAATGCTGCTTCTCCTTCCAAATAATTAAAAAAATTTAAATATTTGCATTGATGGGAGTGGTGCCATCATATGGAGCATATAGAGAGGCACCATATGCTCTGGAGCTGGCACTGCAGTCCAGTTTGGCAATATAGCGATGTTAAGGCCCAGCCCAAGAACAACGATGAGTCGGTGCATTCAAAACTCCAGTTCTTTATTTGCTCTCACTGTACAGACAGAATCTTGCCAGACTAAAGCTACTCTAACTGACCTAAGGGGAAATAACCTGGGAGACTCTAGGGCAGAGCTACCCTGAACCTCTTTGCTCTCCCACCAATGCTCTCTGGACTGTGAGTCCTTTTATCTCCTTGGAACGTGCTCCCTCCTTCTTGAGAAGTAGCGGAGGTGCCAAAATCCACCACAAGCACCATGTTTTCAGTTACCCTCTGACTCATTGATAACGCTGTGGAATTTCAGCACAATGCAAGCACATCCAGCTTAATCTGTGATGGAACAATAACTCACCAAATAAATGTGAAATAACTCAACAGGATCATTTTATTTAGCAGCCACTGGTCTCTTGCACCTGGGGGACCCCAGAGCAAGCTTCTCAGGAATAAACAAAATGTATAAGAGGTTTGATAAAAGAAAGAGTATGCTCACAATATAATGAAACAAAGAAATTACTTATAACTAACACAGGAATGGGAGATAAGATCTGGAATCTTCTCAGGTTGCAAGAGGCAATAAAGACATGCATTCTTGATTATAGGCAGTGTAAGTGCTCTATTGTTAACCTAGCAAGCTTGTAAATGGCCTCCTTCACTACAATTGCAGAAGAAAAGCAAAGAGGCTGACATTCCAATTCCTCAGCAATTTCCAAGGGCACCAAAGTAGGCCATAAATTCTAAAGTTATGTAGGTTCCATTGACAAGAGCCTATTGATCTTTAATTATATAGAGGCCTGCAATTATATTTGGTTGGGGGGTCCTGCAAGATATACTGTAAACATCACTGAAATAGTAGGGAGAGAGCATAAAGTATACATAAATATGCAATCAATGAGATACACAATTCTATATGGATATAGATCAAAAAGACATGCAAAGCTTTTATTGGATGTTATGTGAATTGTCATTGTTATAAACAACTCTATAAAATCCTACCAAAGAAACATACGGAGATACACAATACGAGCCATCAAAGCTTCAGAATTAATTTCTACTTCTTCCCCATTTTCATCACAAATGCTAAACAACTGCACAACCCTTTGCCACTAAAGACAGTAGAACAGATATGAGCACAAGCTGAAGAGTAAGTCTTAGGCCTGAGTTCTTAAATGCTATTTGAATAATTTCTTGGTTCAGCATAACTGGATAGTAGCTTTAATAGTTTTCAGTGTTACAGGCTACCATATATGTATTGGCTTCCCTCTGTCATGCACATTATGAGGAAGATCTATGCAGGCTTTAGAAGGATAACGCAGACCTTGGCAAATGATACAAGTGCATCCATTTTTTTCTTTAATCACAACTGTATTCATGCTGGGAAAAAATCCAGCTGCCAATACTAAAAATGACCCCGATCTAAGCAGAGTTAAACACAATATGTATATCAATGTGTTTAAACCAAAGGTAGGGAAACACATTTTTTTTAGCCTTGATTCACCTGCATTGTGTGCGTCCAGGCCTCTGTTCTAATTTTCTTTGAGATCTAGCATCGCTTCAAGAGAATAACTTGCAAAATGATATATTTCCATTCAAAACCTGGTCTGTTTTGGCTGAGGAAGAGCTGGGAGATCTTAGCAAGCCACTGGCAGGAAGAAACAGATAAGCATGGTGTGGATGGTATAGCACTTTTGCTTCCTTGTGGTCCATATGTAGTTAGGATAGCAGAATTAATCACCTTTAAAGGTGAGATGCTACATTGCTACAATAGGACTTTTTGATTCTTTTTAATACAATATGTATATTTTAAAAACAACAGGCAGAGCACAGTTCAAACCATGTTATTCTACACAGGAACACTGGAAATTATATTGGGGAGAAAACAGAAATGCATGGGCTCTTTTGAGTCAAAAACAACTTGATGGCACATAATCAGTCAATCAATTAATAAAGAATACCTCTAAATAATACCATAAATGTTTTGTAAGGACCCTTTGTAGAAGGGTGCCAGAACCATCCTACCAAGGGAAAGAATGAGAACCAAGAGTGGGTGAGTAATTACATCCAAGGCCTGGCTCACACTGGCAAAGCAGAATGGAAAGAACATATTTTATTGACCTTTCTCTGATTTTTGTTTTTGGTAATGTTTTCTCCCGTACTCCAAGGTTCCTACCATGAGTAGCAAATGGGGGAAGGATTAATCTCCATCTGTTTGTGGGTTCATGTAGATCATTCTTTCCCTCTAGATGTAGAGACTTCAACTTCCAGAATTCTCAGCAATATTGGTTAAAGAAGTCTAGGAATTTAAGTTCACACATCTGGAGGGCAGTCATGTTGGACATGGCAGATATAAATATACTACTGGTTTGTTGGAAAAGCAGGCAAATGAGATGAGAAGTCTTACAGATTCAAGCATTCATCACATCTCCAAACCTAGGTAAGTAAGGTGTTTTGTTTGCCACTACCAGTACTGGAGCTTTGAAATGTCTTTGAGGAAAAAGCTGCAGATGATTGGGATAATGAAGATTGTACACATTTCATTTATTTGCATTGCTTTAATATACAGAAGGAAAAAAATAAAGAAGAACCCAAATTAAGAAAAAGAAGGGTGGAGGAAAGCTCAAAATCATATCACCATGCTTACAAGAACACCTTCCTTTTAAATAAATTAAAATTGACTACTTGGAATGATGATGTTAAGTCATCCCATTTTATAGCAAGGCAGCCCATTGAAAAGCAGAAGGTGAAGATATGCCACCATTCCAAGACTTTGCCAACCTGGATCTAGAAAGTTTCATGTAAACATTGGGGGGGGGGGGGTACATTATGCTTGATAAATCTACAGTTTTTCATGTATTGACAAGTTCCAAATTGTCGACATACAATACAAAATCACTTTCATGTCTTTAAATCTTATTACTTTTCCCAAAATCATGTAAACAAACTTGTGGACATTAAAGCAAAACACAGTAGGGCAAGCCCAAATCATGCGTGTAACTGTCCGCTTTGTTTTACACTTCCAATGTAATGAGTTGACTCCATGTCCAATAAACATGGAGACATTGTTTGCTGAATTAATCTCATTATAAGATCATAAGAAACACGCTTCATATTTTTAATTAATAATTGGTTTGTAAATATAAGGTATTACAACTCTTTCTTCCAAAGTTCTTGCACATAATTGATATCCATCTTAAACATATTTTAAAATGTCTGTTAAAAAACTGAAGATTACAAAGTTGCATAAAACACTTAAATCAACAAAATAAAAATTATAAGATATAGCTCAGGAAAGATACAAGAATAAGACCAATATATATAAGTCAGTATTCCAAGCTTAAACTGAAAATACCTCCTAAAGTTCCAGGGGAGTTTTAGCATGGCACTAAGAACATATCAATGTGGGGGAGCAAGCATGATTCTTTCAGCAGACGCTCCAAAAGCAGGGCCCCATAACTGAAGACCCCTCTTCTTGGTTGCCTTCTGCCTAAGTTTATTGGATGGAGACTCCAGGAAGATTCCAGACAAATTCTTAAGGGAAGAGGCATTCCCTGAAATACTCTGGTCTCAGACTGTTCAGAGGGATTTATATGGAGTCTTGGAAGTGGTTTCCAAGGTTGGATCTTCCCATCCTTTTCCCCTTAAAGAAGATCTCAGCTATTCTATGGCCTCTGGCATGCTGAGGGTTGCAAGTTAAAGCATGAAAAAGTTAGGCATGCAAACATGGTTGTTTATGTCTGCTCAACTCTGATGATGGTGGAAATGTCTGTCTTGTAATCTGTGATTTTTCTAGCATTCCTATCATACCAGTGTCATCCATCTAGACTTGACTCTTAATCTCTTGGCTATCCACCTAACTACATATTTAGAGAACAAATTAGCTGGAATATAAATTACTACTGCACATGAGTCAGGTCGAATTTCACACACTGCTGTTTAATTTGTATGCTGTAAAATAATTTCTGAAATAATAGCGTAGGGGAAAGGGAAAAGAGACTTCTGTTTTGCAACTCGTGTTGAGGTCTGGATTTCTTTTCTTCACTTCAGAAACAATTCACTTTTACTGACTGTGTTGTCAGCTTGATTGGCAGAATTGTGGGTAGACTTTCATACAGCAGATGTGTGGGGGATGTACATGGTTCAGATAAATACCTGGCAATATAGTCTCTTTTTTCCCATTTTACAGGGATGAGAGATACTAGAAATAGTTGGAGGTTATTTTTTGTTCCAAGAACAGATTGAGTGTCCTCAAATCGAAAAAGAACATTGATTTATCCTAGGGAAGAAGACTATTTTGGGCCCCGATTTATTAGGAAAGAATGGCTATGATTTAAAGCTAGTGTATACTTACGATTTTTAACAAAACATTCTTCTAGTATTGAAATTGTTCTTAAGCATCTAATTTAAGCATGCCTTCCATGGCAAGTAAAACTCCTAAGACACTGACGGGAAAGATCCCAGTTTGAAAGATACTTCAGTCATGAGCTCCCTAGGTGCCTTGGAGTACTCTTCAGTGGAAAGTAAGGGATGGAAGATGTTGTGAGAAAAAGTGTATTCTTTACTGTCCCAGAGTCCCAGTATGTTTTGAAGGCATTCCTCTTTGTCAGAAGGGTATTTACCAGGTTGCACATAAGAGGCTCTTTCCTATGCAGCTATAGAGTGCCAGGCATTTTCCATTTGTCTATTGATTTTGAGAGCTTTATACCAGAGTTATGCCAGTACATATTATTTACAGGATCAACTTCTTTAACATCCAGATAATAATTTCACAGCTCTCTCTCGCTCTCTCTCTCTCTCTCTCTCTCTGTCATGTTCCCCGTTGCAAGGCATATGTGCATCACAATGGGGAACATGCACATTAGGAAAGAGGAAGGGATAAGCATAATCCCTTAATCACTCACATATCCCTCAAGCACCCATATCCATAAAGGAATCACCAACATAATAGAAACGCCCCTCAGACCAGACTTGGCACCCATCGAAAGATCGGGGGAACGCCTTCCCATTACCCTGGGGGATGCACCTGCACCGGACGAAGGCGGAGAAACAAAGGAGATCACTGGAATCGCCCATCAGCAGACGCATCACAGTCCCAAGCACCCATCTGGTCCTGGCTCGAGGGTCAACGGGGGGTGGAGTAGGACAAGGTCCGCCACCGGGGTATAAACAGGACACCCTGCCAACACATAAGGATTCCCGTCTTTTTCATTGCATGCATTCTGTTCCAATAAAGCCGGAAATCCTTAGACCCTCTAAGTGAGTCCGTGTCTTTCTTGGAGCAAGGCTGCCCCTGACACTCTCTCTCTCTTTCTCTCTCTCTCTCTCTCTCTCCCTCCCTCCCTCCCTCCCTCTCTCTCTCTCTCTCCCTCTCTCTCTCTCTCCCTCCCTCTCTCTCTCTCTCCCTCTCTCTCCCTCCCTCTCTCTCTCTCTCCCTCTCTCTCCCTCCCTCTCTCTCTCTCTCCCTCTCTCTCCCTCTCTCTCTCACTCTCTCTCTCTCTCTCTCTCATATTAAGGTATCACATTCCTCTAGCTTATAGTTTGAGTGCACCCATTTTTTTACAAGCTGTTGATTCATACTATGGGAGTTTCCACTACTGTTTTTGGTTACACATTTTTTTCTACTAGCATTATTTATTTAGCTGATTGTGCAGTGTGTTTAATGTGTTCTTATATTATTTTATTGCTGTAGTAAAGGTAAAGGTTTCCCTTGACGTAAAGTCCAGTCGAATCCGACTCTAGGGGGCGGTGCTCATCTCCGTTTCTAAAGCATGTAACATATGATGGTGTTTCCCATTGGGAATTATTTGTGATCTATTTTACTCATTTTAAGTAGGTCCTGAATTTGTTTTTTAATCTTTTCATACACTTTCACTGTTTCAGGATACAACCATGTATGTTTTAGGTATGTTTAGATATATTTATAACTAGTTTCATATATTGTAATTAAGTAATGTCAATTGTTTTTTTCAGTCCTTGGTTGAAGAGGTGCCCCCTTGAAACACATTGGGACTTTAGATCCAGTAAGGAATACACTTTTGGCACATCAATTTTTTCCCTCACTTTCCACCATTTAGTTGATGTGTTTCCTGCTGTTGCTTTTAAGTACTCTATGTCAGTCTCATCCTCTTATCAAATAATAACACTGTCATATCTTCCACCTAGGGGTTATTTTTATTTCTTTTTCAAAAGATAGTGCTCCTATCACATTGTATTTCAGAATGCTTTACACATTGTGTAGGGACTTCAAGTTTGTACATCTTTCATGAATACCTGCCTACCAGCCAGGTCAGAATCTGTGTTGAGCAGAAAGTACTGAGATGGAATTCTATGTGTACTTGGTTAGAATTGTCTTGAAGACCATAGAGCTCACTTCCTTAAGATTCATAATTGCAAGGATAGTTGTACTCAAGAATGCAAGTAAAATTACATTTCAAAGCATTCTACTCAAAACAAGATCCTGACCTGGCTGGTGGGCAGGAATGCAAGGCAGATGTATGAACTAAGGACTGGTCATAGACAGCATGCAGTGCCATGATTTTCTACACAGTTGAAGCTTTTGCCATTCTTCATTTGGCATGAAGGGATTCAAGTTACAATGTTTCCTAATGAATACAGAGAAATCTCTAGGACGAAGAGGTTAAAGAACATCCCCCAAATATATACAGTGTTATGGTCCTTCAGATGTTAAACAGCAGTTGTGTTTTCTGTAAATAATATATCAGTGTTACACTGGGTGACAAGATATATCCTTAGGAGAAATGTGCTGTTTTTTAAAAATCCTAGAAAACATTTTTTTTAAAAAAATGTCTTTATGAAATTGTAACCATTTATATTAAGATATTCCACAACACAGAGAAGCTTTGAACAAAGGCATGTATAGGCTTCTTCTAACTTATATAACTATTCACAAAAATTGTCGAAGTTCCCTTTTTGCAATGCAAATTATCTTGCTTTTATTCTTTAACATTTATATTTTCCCTATGCAGGTTTTAAAATGCAGACTTCCCCAGTGTAAGTGTTTTAGCAACTTATGTTTGCATACAAATCTCAGGAGTGTTCTTTAAAAAAAAAAATGTTTTTGTGTGATGGTCACAATGGGGTATTTTGATCCTGGACAGACATATGCTAGCAGATTTTGTCTGATGCCAATATTTATTCTACTGTGAAGCCCAGCAGAAGCAGAATGCTCAAATGCACCTCCAGAAGAATTTGTGGCAGATTTTTTTACATCCCTAATAGCTAAACATGTGAAGCAGTACCTTTCATCTGAAGTATCAGTAAATCTGCAGATCAGCAGAAGGAATTCAAGCAACGAGCTTTTAAAGCTTTTCTGTTTGCAGAGCATCATGGACAATCTTCCAGAATACATAGCCCACATTGCTCAAGAAATGATAATTTCAGCCAAAGGTAGAAACATTAACTTTTTATTATAAATACCTTTGTGGGGGAATAGAGTTTTCATTGATGACTGTATGGTAATGATTGAAAATGGACACATGAGGCCTCTTGCCTGGGTAGACAATAGTAGTAGTAGACAAGGTCAGCTATTCCCTTCTCATTAAGGTAGAACTTCGAGGGTTACTCTTGCATGATGGCTTAACAATCTAATGGTACTTAGTCGAGTGTATTGGCCTTCTGTTCTGCTCTCCCATATTATCTAGGGATGGCAAAAACCATAGCAAGATGCTAGTGGATTTCTGAACCAATTGCACTGAAATTACAGGGCTGTATAATGGATGTTTTGGTTGTCATGTTAAAGAGACAATTCACATTATGGAAGGTAAGGAGAGCATCTGCTCTGGGAGATTTCTAGCTCTTGTGTAGGGATTTGAAAAAACCACATTGGTATATTCCTGATTGTGGAAAAATTTTATGAGGGAAAATAATCTCAGGACCCCAAGTTAATGTTTTGTGGTACATTTTGTAATATTTGGATATAATTTTAAATGTCAGCATAATTCCTCTGCAGCAGCAGAATCTTCCTTCCTTCCTTCCTTCCTTCCTTCCTTCCTTCCTTCCTTCCTTCCTTCCTTCCTTTCCTTTGGGGAGAAAGAAGAATACCGAACAATGTTTTCCTTAAAAAATCATTTGATAGAGAGTCATGTGGCTTGGATAATACATTTGAGGATTTTTTTTTTTTCACATAGTCTCACATATCAGAATTCTTTGGTATTCTGAGTTAGATTTGTAAGTGGAATCTTAGGGACAGAACAGAACAGACAAAATCCCTGTCTGATTTATATAAAATAACTGCAGAATTCTATTAAGATAACTGAAAAAAAAATATTTTGATTTACTGAAGGTAAGTGTACGTGATCAGCTCATATGATAAAATGAACTGAAATATGGAGGGGGGAGATGAACCAGAAGAACAACAATAACACAATTGAATTCCAATTAGTATTTGCCAACCTTTATTTTATCATTGTTAGTGCAAAATTCAGTCTGCATAAGGGTGTCCCCACTCTTCAAAAAGTAAGTAATCCTGTAAAAAGGATTCATGTTT
The DNA here is from genome assembly GCF_035149785.1 of Candoia aspera. NCBI lineage: Eukaryota > Metazoa > Chordata > Lepidosauria > Squamata > Candoiidae > Candoia > Candoia aspera. The sequence goes on from NC_086153.1 coordinate 181,099,195, forward strand.
GTTATTGTAGAAAAGAAGTATTGCATAAGAGTCATTGTGAAAAATGGTAACTTAATAAACAGGTTGATACTTCTGCAAGTATATTACTGATAATCAAACAATGGAGACTTTTGCATATTAGGAACAAAAAACTGTATCAGGTACTCTCCTTCTTGATCCTCCATTCATAGATGATTCTTCTCTCCCACCTGAAAACAGAGATCTAGGAGAAACAAAAATACTATGGATGCCACCCTGGGCTCCTGGAGAAAAGGTGGAATACAAATTGAGTACATATATATCTTGGGGGAGATGGGTGGTAACAAAATTTGAATAATAAATAAAATAAATAAATATAAATAATACATTTTCATCATTTTGATAGTGTAGCTGAAAAGAGAATCTCCTTTGACTTCAAAGTGTCTACATAACCAATGGAGTGCCCAACTATATTTTCTGTACTGTTAGGCATCCTCAGCTGTATGGAATAGTAGAAGATGTATGTGGATTACAAAGGGACAATCTATCCCATGTCTTGTCTTAAGTGCAGTGGGGTGCTAACCTGTCTGGTAACTGTTTGCTTTGTTCCTTCAGCTTAGCTTGAAAGTTCTTGAGAAAAACACCTCTCCTGTATTTGCCAAGAACAGCTGAGATATGCTGTTCCAAGGAGAAAATTCAAGTACAGATATGTGCTCCAGGATACAACCTGACATGTTTTAAACAGTAGTTTAGAAATCAGAGCACTTTATGCCACAGCTGCCTTGTTAAATCAGTCAAGCAAAGATATTAATCAAGTATGTGCTTAGAGGTCAAGATATTTGGAAGGGGAAAAAAGTGCTGTAGTAGGATGAAACTTATTTTTAGACTCTTGTATAATAAATGATAATAGCAAGATGGGGAGTAAAGGCTGCATACTTACTCTGGACTTATTCCTTAAATCCAGTGAGACTGAATTCCAAGCAATCATGCATGGGAGTATTCTGCACTTTATGCCTCTATGTTCATCCATCTATGGCTCTTCATTCAATTATTTATTACTCCAGCCCTGGTCATTTGTTCAACGTGTGTTCTGTAAACACCCAATCATGTTCTTACCAAACTCACTGCACATGTCTTGTAAATGAACATGGCTATTAATGTTAAAAGCACTATTGAAAGCTGTGTCAAGTTTTGGTAATACTTGACTTATAGTAGTAGTACTTTATTATAGTCATTGACCAGTTCAAAACACGAAATGAAAACAAATTGTGAAACAGCAAGTTAAAAACTACATTAACGTCCAATATTTATAAAATTGGTATGTAAAAGAATGCCATATTTTACCAACTTAGCCATGTTAAGAGGGATGAAATCATGATAATTGGATAATAACAACTGTAAATAAAACAGATCCGTGTGACCTGGAAATCTGAGTAGATGAGAGTTGACCACACCAGTTTTATAATGATTGGGTTTTACTGTGGTTCTTACTTGCTGTTTCACCATTTATTTTCTTTTTCTGTTTTGAAGTAGTTAATGATTGTAATAAAATGCAACTGGTAATTGACTCATGATGGTTTTATATTCTTGGCTGTAAGTTAGAGTACTAAAAGCCAGCAGTCTAAGGAGACCAAGCGGCTAGTAAAAAACCTCATCCTCCACCTCTCAGAAAGAATATCACGGCAATGGAGGAACAACATGACTCCACCCATTAATCAGAGAAGGAGCTCCTATTCCAGTGCTTGGTTTCCACCTACCTCACTATTCCCTCCTCTTTGCGCTTTTAAGGTCATGGTGGGTCATGAACCTGCAGAAAGGGAGTATCATAAGTTATCTGTATTATGCTTTAAAAACTTTACTACATGCAAGTGCCTAATAAATATAGGTTTACTTGTATATAGTCACTCAAAGAAAATACTATAGATGCTAATCTGTAGTGGGAGATTTGAGGCATGATTGAGGGATGTTTCTTCTATTACTTTTGTATTTCTGAGTGCTTCTGTTAAAAATGCTAATCTTCTGGAACAGTATCCCAGTAGAGAACAGACTGTGCTAATGCCACTCCTTGCTGGATTTGTGGGCAAAGGAAGTGCTGCTGTTTAACTCTTGAATGAATAATGCCATTGCACCAGTAAGAAACAGAACAGTGCTATTTCATTTGCAAATGCCAGGCTCTACAAACCAGCACAATCTGCAGTCCAGATCATTCTAAAAAGCTCAACAACAACAGGACACAAAAGCATGCATACAGTACATCTGTAGTAAAGCTCAACAAGCTGACCAAAGCCAAGATAGAAACCTTAACATTTTAAAACTCAATATCAACGGACACAAGAGTCAACATTTAACCAACAATGCACCAAACATAGAAATATTTTAAAAGGCCTGAATTGCTTTCTTGAACTTTGAGGCATGCATTCAATGCATTCTTTTGTGTTTATTCATGCTGAACCTTAGGGATGCCCCAGCACTCCATGTCCTACATCATTCCATCCAGTTTAAGCCATCAGTGTCAGGGATAGGACATCTAGCCTCTGTTACTGTATTGCCTGGGTTGATTTTTTTTTAAGTCCAAGCCACAAAACAAAACACCAATCATAGCAGTTTAAACTGCCTAGAATACTTAAAACAAATATGTTTTAAACTTTTAGAAGTGTTTTGATTCAAGTTCAAAATACTGAAAGCAGTTGCTGCAAGCTAGGAATGTAAGGCCTTGAAGAAGACATGACTATGTCATGAAGCATGAAGGTCAGAATTTATGGCATAACCCATGAGATGATCATGCTTTGCTGATGTTAGTTTATCATGTTTGTTTCTATTTTATTCCAGCTGACTATGTATTTGTTGTTATGCTTTTTAGGTTGTATTTTGTTAGCTACCCAGAGTAACAGTAATGAGATGGGTGGCCATATAAATTGAAATAAATGAAAATAAATGCTTTGCACAGCCCTGCTTTTATGATAAGCTGATACCAACCCTTGATGTGGAAGGGGACTACTTCTCCTGTCAGAGTGCTAGATTGAAATATGTAGATAAATAATAAAGAAAAAAATATTTCTTCTCTTTAGACTGAAAGTTAAAACATATGTATAAACTATTAACATGAGTTGAGTGATTCTTGCATTCACAGAGAGATATTGCTGAAAGTACTTCACAGTGAATGGCAAATCATTTGATTGTGGAGTCTGACAGATTTTTCTTTTAATCCTTTCAATCGTGTCCAATTTTGGGAGTCTGCCTGGACAACTCCCTCCAGTTTTCTTGGCAACGTTTTTCGGAAGTGGTTTGCCATTGCCTCCTTCCTAGGGCTGAGAGAGGGGGACTGGCCCAAGGTCACCCAGCTGACTTTGTGCCTAAGGTGGGACTAGAACTCACAGTCTCCTGGTTTCTAGCCTGGTACCTTAACCTCTACACCAAACTGGCTCTCAGAAAGGAATATAAATTCATTAAAAGAAAAATCAAAGCTAAAGTAAATTGAATGAAACATAATGCAGCTCATTAGTTGGGGAAAGAAAATGTATACACAGACCAACATTTACACAACTAAATCTCTTTCTTCTTTTATCTACCAATCAATAACTATATGGCCGCATCTGACAAGTAGGAAAAGGTACATATGACACCCCCACACAAAAACAAAACAAAACAAAACAAGGGAACACAAAATAATTCTCTGATGTATTTACCTTACTTAATCTAAAATTTTCTTATGGATAACTATATCTACCCTGCAGCTAAAACACAGTGATAAACCTTCCCTGATAAAAGAAAAGCATTACTTATCTTTTCCCAACATCCACTTGTGTGTTTGTGTGTGTGTCTGTCTGTCTGTCTGTCTGTGTATCCCCACCATATGCATATTCCTGCATTGTAAAATATCCAACCAATCCAATATTTTTTGTACCAGCAACAAACTCTCATAATTCAAACAGTATCAAAATAAGCGAAAGCTTTTTTTTACCTTTGCTGCATCTAGGAGTGAGCACACCTGGGTTTTCTCTTTTCTTGACTATCAGTTTTTTGCAAGGATCCATTCTGACTCATTTCTGCATCCATTTGTGATTCTGAGGGGCAAACAAGTTGTGTGATAATCTACATATTCCACAATGCAGTAATACTTTGATATAATGGATCCTCATTTGCCAGATACAATGGACAAAACTGATGTCTAGATATTCCCCAGAAACAGATGACAAGATCAGCTGCATCTGAAGTAATCTGAATAAACCACTGCAATCACTACTTTATTATCACCCATTTCTGTCCTTTGTGTAAGGACATAATTATGCAAATGATGTAAATGGATATAGATTTGGCTTTAACAGACATTCAGGAGTAACTAAACACCTTCTGCTGAAGGGTTCACAAGATAGAGGTTTTATTGTATATGCATTCTATATAAGGACAGTGAGACAGAGACAGAGAGATGGGAAGAGACAGAAAACAAAAAGCCTACAGAATATTTGCCCTAAATGATGTTGCAGATTTCCCAGTTTATAGAACATCATATCGTATATTAATTCACATTATTGAACTTGTATAAGGCTTGAATTTTAAAAATTAACTCTCCATTTCCTCTTCAGTTCTGGAAGAGGGCCTACCAAAAGTTGAAAAGATTATTAACTGAGTCTAAGAGATGTGGTTTGTTAAAGAGCCTTAGCCTGTGCATTTTAATTTTCACTGAAATGCTAAAATATTTCAGGGAAAGGAGAACAAATTTTAAATTAATCTACATGCATTGCTAAATACATGTAGCAAACCCTTCCCGAGAGACATTGGTTGATTCGTCTCATCAGGTCTGTAGTCACTGGGAAAAATGGGTTTTCCCCAATGATGGGTCAATCAAGCTAACTTCAAGGATTTTTGAATAATATATATTTGTCCTCCTTTTTCTTCTTGCTTCCATATCATCCTTCCAGAGTACCTCTCTTGTTATCATGCTCTAAAGCCAATCACCCTTTATTATCACAGGTGCCTGTTCTTTAACTGCAGCCTCTGAAGGTCAATGATTTGGCATTCACCCATGTACAATGTCAGGAATCCCACCTTGCTAACCAAGCTGATATGAATGGCCAAGACTCCTACCTCTGATCTCCCCCAAACTTTCCACCAAAAGTCCATAACCTTAAAAAGAAAAGCCCCCAAGTCGTCTTTTCTAGAAGCCTTGGTGGTCCCAGTGAGGCAAGATTCCCAGAGACCAAAGAGAAATTTCTCTGCATTTTCCAGATAGAACCTTAGTTCCCTTCTGCTCTTCAACAGCCAAGTTTCTGTACTTGTTATCTGAAGGAGGAGGTAGGGCTGCTTGGGTAAAATTGAGAAGAAGCTTCTCAAGTACTTCAGAACAAAGCCACGTTACAGTAGAAAGGTCCTAGCTAAAGAAGGATCGGAAAAGATATTCTGTTATATACATGGTTTTATGGAATTATTATAATATAGATAAAATATATTCTAGAGCTTTGCATTTCTGCAGTCATGCCATTTTAAGTTTTTATCTGCAACTTAGGTCATCATTTCAGCTACTTCCAGTTTCCAGCTATACTCCAGTTTGACAGGAAAGGCCATCTTTTGGACTCTCTTTCTGTCAGGAGGATTTCGCCTCCCACGCTTTCACCTCAATCTTCTTAAAGTGAAGATACATGTTTACTTCTTTCCCTTCCTTCCCCCTTTCTGCCTTTGACTTGGTTTCTTCTGTCAATGGTGCTTAACAACAAGAGACATGCCATCACACAGTCTCCACGATTCCCTTCTTTCCAAAACCCCTCTTAGGATTCTCTTCAATATTTTGTACTGATTCTCAGATGTTCTGCCCATCCCAGTTTTTTTCTCAAGCAAACCTTGCTCTCCATTCTTTATGGACCAGGGAGACTAAAGTAATAGGCTGAGGCAACAACAGTTCAAACCTGCCAACCAAGTCCTTCGTTGTATACCAAGTCTCAACCTTCTCTTTGTATTCTCTATGAGTAACACTCTATGTGTGTGTCTGCGTGCTTTATTTCATTAGCATTTCATTTATTTTTTGTTTTGAATTGGATGCTAATCCACCCATCTAAAATGGATTTTTTGTTGGATATTTGTTTTTTGTTTTTGTTTTAATTCCACTGAGAAATGACTTGAATGAGTTGATTTCAAATCCATGTTGGCTTTTAAACAACAAAAAAAGAAGCTAATGTGAAAATAGAATGTAACTGAGGTTGGAAAACTAAGGAATGGTTTGAAATCAGGCTATTTAGATTCAGTTCTTTCTACATGACTGATGCAGATATCTGGCTATTCCCCGTTCTGTCTCTGGGCCTGCCATGAATGGGAGTGAAGCAAATCTGTATTTGTTCTCATCTTTAAAAAGTTTACAAATACCTCCATTGCATTTCAAAGCCAATTCAGATCTTCCAAGTGGAAGGACACTGATGCAAACATTAACTCAGTACAAAAAAGAATGGTGAATTATTAACTCTGCTGAGATTTTTTTAAAAAAATGCTTTGCTATGTTTCTCTAGGCAACACATTTGGAGATGGTACAAGTACGGAGGTGGTAGAAAGTGTAACATTTTCTGCATGAAGCAAGGGTCTCACATGGTTTTATTTTCCCCACAACCAAATTCTTGTGTTTGCAGAGGTGGTTCTTTGTGTAGATCCTCTCCCAAGCCTTTGGTTACTGTTGCTCTAAGAGGGGATTATGCAATCACAACATTAAAGTACTCTTATGATGTGCAGTGCAGAATTAAAGACTTCCCACACAGAGTTCATTAAGCCCTGAAGTTTGCTAATTAATTAATTAGCACAATTCCTGGGGATTACAATAAAATTAGCATTTTTTTAAAGTCTTTATTAAATTATTTACACAAATAATACAAACATAAAATGACAAATCAACAATAAACATAAAATGCAAAAACAAGAGAAAGAAAAAAGGAAAGGAGAAAGAAAGAGAAGAAGAGGTTTAAAAGAAAGGAAATGGATTTCCAACTCCCTGAGTAATACAATTTTATACCTTAACTAAATAATTTCTTTTCACAATTCACTAATTTGGTTACAATAATTCTACAGTTCTACTGAGATTATATAAGTCAAATACATAATATTTACATCTTGTATTATATTCATATGATTTAAACATTTACGTTAATTTTTGGGTCAATTCTACATAGTTAAAGAAGGGGGTCCAGTCATTTTGAAAATCTTCCACATTTTTATCATTTAGCTGGTCCGTATGTTTTGCCATCTGCACCAGATCCAGGGATTTAAATGTCCATTCTTCCATTGAGGGGGTCAGTTCTTCCTTCCACTTTGATGCATACGTAATTCTAGCTGCGGTGATCAAATATCATAAAAGTTTTCCATGTTCATGTTCCAAATCCTTGTCCATGATGCCTGTCAGCCCTTACCTCAAATAAGACACGGACACGTGGGTTGCGTTGCACCAGCCATGGGATCCCTAGGATAATTAGGGGTTGCCCCACCGGTGCCACGATGAACACCAGTCTTTCTTTGTGGCTGCCGAGCTGCAGCGCGACCTCTTCTGTGTACTGGGTGACCGGGCCCCCTCCTGCTGCGGATCCATCAACTGTGTAAACACCAAATGGTGCTGAAGTGGATAGCAGCGGAGGTTTAGCACGGCCACCAGGTCCGGGTGCATTAAGCACTTTGAGCAGCCAGAGTCAATTAGTGCCCAAACTTTTTCCGTTTGTTCCCCGTGGGTGAGGGTGATTTTGACAAATAGGGTGGGATGATTTTCACTCACCCCGAAGTCGTCGCGCCTCTTGCTTCTTTCCACCTGTCCTCTGGTGCTCCTTAGGGCAGGTGGCTGGCATTTTCTGCTGGTTCATTGTTGTCGCTTTCCTCACCTTTGGTGCAGTAGGGGAAGTCTTTTGCTGTGGTCTCACCCATTGCGACTGGCAGTTTTCTGGGTGCTGGGGTTGGCCTGGTTGGTGCCTTTCACACGCTGTCCCTCGCCTTTGCTTTTGGGCAAGCCGCCGCCTTGTGATCCTCCTTCCCACACTTGAGGCACTGACCCTTTGCGAACCGTCAGTCCTGTTCTTCCTTCCAAGGTTGGGGTCTTGACTTCGCTGGTCCTGCAGCTGTGCGGGGTCCTCTCGCCGCCTCTGCTTGCTGCACTTCCTTCTTCATGTGGAGGAAGGTGTCCTGGGCATCCTCTGCCTCTCCTGCCAACCGGATCCACTCCACCAGGGTTTGGGGGTTGTTTCTGCAGAGTGCCCACCTCAGTACGTTCAGGTTTAGTCCCTCCTTGAACCGCTCAATGAGGGTGGATTGGGACCATACCTCGACCTTACCGGCCAGGGCTTGGAACTCCATGGCATAATCTGCCATGGAGCGCTGCCCTTGTTTGAGGGTTTTTAGAGTCCTTTTCGCCCTCTCCCTTTCCAGGGGTTCCCTGAAGTGTAGCTCTATTGCCCAGAGGAACTCATTGCAGTCCTCCAGTTCCGGGGCACCTGACTGGCATAACTGGATGTACCAGTCAGCGGCCCATCCTTTTAACTTTATGGCTAGGGCATTTACCTTGCCCTTTTCTGTCCAGAAGTAGGGACCCCATTCTTCCATGTAGTTTCTTGCATTGGTAAGAAAAAAGGAGAGTTTTGTGGGGTCCCCATCGAACTTAATGCCGAAGTCTTTAATCGCCACTCTTGGTGGGCTCCAAGCCGCATCTGGGTGTTGCGATGTGCTTCAGCCAAACGGGGCTTCCAGGGTTCGATGTGGGAATTCCCTCCATCGGGGTTCAGGTGGTGTTGGTGCGTTCTCGTGCCGCCTCCCGCTGCGATCCATCCGTCTTGCCATCGGGGTGGGAGGGAGGGAGGCAGCCCATCTGGCGGGTTCCTGGAAGTGGACTCTGCCTGGTGCTGTGTCGTCCTCTGGGCCTCTCCTCCGTCTCGCCGGCTGGCACGTCTCCAAGGTGGGGGTGAGGGATGTTGGGCTTCTAGTGCCTGGCTCCTCTGCTCCCCTGCCGTTGGATTCTCTCGCCTCTGTTAACTGCAGGAGCAGCTGCTGCACTGTCTCCAGATTTTCTTCGAGCGCGCTCAGTCTCGCTGCCATTCTTGAACTTTTCCTGGTGCAGTTGCCGCGCCACTCTCCTTCGGTTTCTGACACCGTGGATGAGGGGATGTCCCGCAGTTGCCTTGGGGCTCTGGGCGATCCGTGCGATGAGTCCTCCGCCTCGTCGACGGTCATCCATGCTCCTTGGGACTCCCTGGTAGCGTTCGCCAACGCTTCTCCCTCCGAACCCAATCCCGAGCTCTCCTGGACCTCGCGCCACCAGGGCCTCGGGCATCTTCCGTTCGTTGGGACAGGTGTTCCGCTGCTGGTCGCTGAGTCACCGCCTCGTCGTGGGTTGGATTCTGCCATCACTAGCCAGTTCCCTCACAGTGCGAAGCTGGATTGGTGCTAGTGGAAAAATTTGTTGGGGGGATTCCCATCTTTATGTCAGGGTAGCCCTTACCTCAAATAAGACACGGACTCACTTAGAGAGACTAAGGATTTCTGAGTTTATTGAGGTAGAATGCATACGGAGAAAAAGACGGGAATTGGGGTGTGGTAGCAGGGTGCCCCATTTATACTTTAGTGGTGGACCTTGCTCTCCTCCACCCCCCATTGTCCCCAAGCCGGGTCCGGATAGTGCTTAGCGCCGGTATCGCTCTCTGATGGGTTTTCCGGGCTATCTCCGATGTCTTTTCTTTGTTTCTTTGCCTCCATCCGGTGCAGGTGCGTCCCCCGGGGTAATGGGTGGGAGTTCCCCTGATCCGCTGATGGGTTCCATGTCCTGTTTGAGTGCTCTTCTATTATCTGGTGATGGGTTTTGGATTAGTGTGCTTAAGGGATTATGTGTGTGGATGATGGGACAATGGTTGACCCTTCCTCTTTCCTGATGTGCATGTTCCCCGTTGTGATACACTCATGCCTTGCAATGGGGAACATGACAATGCCCAATAAATAGAGTTCCAGTGTTCTATTAATTTCTTTAGTCAACATTTTACAAATTATATTGTGTATAGATGTCCAAAATTTTTTCGCCTTCTTACAAGTCCACCACATATGATAAAATATTCCTGTTTCTTTTTTACACTTCCAGCAGACATTTGAAGTATTCTGAAACATTTTGGATATTTTGTCCGGAGTAATGTACCACATGTACATCATTTTGTAAAAATTTCCTTTTAAATTATAATTTAAAGTAAATTTCAGCCCTTTGGTCCACATTCTTTCCCAAACCTCATAGTCAATGTGATGTCCAAGATTTCTCTCCCATTTAATCATACATTGTTTAATTTGTACATTTGCCATTCTTATTTGTAATAACATTTTATATTTTGGAAATCATGTGATCATTGTTGGCATAAACTAAATTATCCCACCAGGTTAAATCTTTTGTGAATTTGTAACTTTGGGCATCAATTTTAAATTGTCCCTTTAATTGAAAATACAAAAACCATTGGCGTGGATGTCCTTCATTTTCCAGTTCATCTCTTCTTTTCATTTTATATATAGCCCCTTCAAATTTTATTAGGTCCAAATATCTTAGCCATTTGCAAATTCCTGTTTTTTCTCTCCTACTATATGCTTCTTGTAGGGAAATCCATAATGGTAGAGTGGGTGTTAGAGTAGATTTATATTTTTCCCAAATTCTAAGAAGGGACTTTCTAATACAATGATTATTAAATACTTTATTTACTTTCAATCTGTTATACCATAGGAATCCATGCCAACCAAATTTCAGGTCGTGGCCTTGTAGATTTAATAATCTATAATTTTGTAAAGTATTTCACTCTTTTACCCATAATAATCCACATGCTTCATGATATAATTTAAAATCTGGAAGACCCCAGCCTCCTCGTTCTTTAGCATCCTGCATTAATTTAAGTCTAATCCTTGGTCTTTTCCTTTGCCAAATGAACTTTGGTAGGTCTTTTTGCCATAATTTAAAAGTTTTGTCAGTTAATAATATTGGAATATTTTGAAATAAAAATAACATCCTTGGCAAGATATTCATTTTGATTACAGAGATTCGCCCCATAAGTGATAAATTTAGTTTTTCCCACTTCCCTAAGTCTTGTTGAATTTCCTTCCATATTTTTGCATAGTTGTTTTGGTATAGATCGTTAGTTTTAGCTGTAATCTCTATCCCTAAATATCTGACTTTTTTAACACTAGAGAATCCTGATTTATTTTCTAATATATTCTGAAGATTTTGTGACATATTTAGGTTTATCATTTTCATTTTTTGTTTATTTATTTTGAAACCAGCTAGTTCTCCATATTCTTGTAGTGTTTTTAATAAGTAGTCAAGAGATGTTAGTGGATTTTGTAGGGTAATAACTAAATCATCTGCAAACACTCTTAATTTATATATTTCTTGTTTTACCTTTATTCCCTCAATCTGATTTTCCTTTCTAATATTCTCTGTTAAGACTTCCAAAACCAATAAGAATAGTAAGGGGGAGAGTGGACAACCCTGCCTGGTACCTTTTTCTATTACGCATTCTTGTGTTGTATCTTTGTTTATCACAATTTTGGCTTTTTGGAATGTATAGATTGCTTTGACTGCCTTTATAAATGTGTCACCAAACTCCATAAATTCCAAGGTTTTAAGCATAAAATTCCAGTTTAAATTGTCAAAGGCTTTTTCTTTTTCATTATGAATTTGGGCATACTCTATTATATTTATGATAGTCCTTATGTTATCTTTTATGTGTCTTCAGGGTAGGAATCCACTTTGGTCATGATCAATTATTTCTTGTAATATAATTTTTAATATTTCAGTTAGAATTAATGTAAATATTTTGTAGTCATTATTCAGTAGTGAAATAGGCCTATAATTTCTACATAGTGTCAGATCCTGTTTCTCTTTCGGAATTAATATAATATTCGCTTCAGACCAAGATTGAGGTATTGGATTTCCTGATACAATCATATTCAATAAATCCTTAAATGGTAGTAGTATTTGATCTTGGAAATATTTATAGTATCCTGCAGAAAAACCATCTGGTCCTGGGGCTTTGCCTGTTTTCAGTTTTCTAATAGCATCTATAATTTCCTGTGTTGTAATGGGGTTGTTAATTGTTGCTTTTTGATCTTAAGTTAGTTTCTTTAAATTGTGTTTTAGCAAATAGTTTTCAATTTTGTCAATTGATATTTCTTGTTTCTTATATAAATTTGTAAAAAAGTTATAAAATGCCTTCTTAATTTTTTCATTGTCAACTAATTCTTCCCTATTTTCTCAAATTTTGGTAATGTTTTTTTTTCCTTATCTTTCCTTAATTTATATGCCAACCATTTACCCGCTTTATTAGCATGTTCGAAGTTTCTTTGTTTGATATATCTCAGTTTCCTTTCAATTTCATCTGTTGTAAGTATTTTTAATTGTTGTTGCAAAATTTTTATTTGGTGATTTATTTCCTCATCAGATGGCTTTAATTGGAGCTCTTTTTCTTTTAACTTAATTTGATCTAAAATTATTTGGGATTTTTTGTTGTGCTTTCCTTTTCAAACACCTATTTTGATACATAAAGAACCCTTTCATATAGGCCTTACTAGTATTCCACACAGTACCAATACTTACTTCTTTATTTAGATTCCATTCAAAGAATTCCTTTAGTTTCTTTTTGCAATCTTCTACAAATTATTTATTTCTCAGCAAAGTTTCATTTAATCTCCACCTATAATTTTTTGGGTGGAGTTTTATGCTTAATTGAATTGGATTATGGTCTGAGAAGGATCTGGGGAGGGTTGTTACATCAGAGATTTTATTTGCCAGATTTTTAGATAGCCATATCATATCAATCCTGGAGAATAATTTGAATCTATCTGAGTAGAAGGTATAATCTCTGGCCAAGCCATTCTCATGTCTCCAGGCATCTACAATAGCCAAATTTTCAGTCATATCAAAAAAAAAGACTGAGGTAATTTTCCTTGATTTTTTTAAAATTTGTTGTTCAGACTTTCTATCAATGATAGGTAAAGTAACCCCATTCCAATCTCCCATCATAATCCAATTATTATAGGGTAGTTCAGAAAGTACATTAAGTAAATTTTGATAAAAAAATTTCTGATTATCATTCGAGGCATATACTCCAACCACTAATACTTTAAGGCTTGGCAGTTCCACTTCTATTATGATATATCTTCCATTTTTGTCAGCACTTATCAATTTAGAGTTTAAATGAGACTTTGCATATATTACAATTCCATTTGTGTTTTTTTTCACTTGCTGCTATAAATTCATTTCCTAATTTGTTGTTTATCAAATATTTATCATCTTTTTTAGCAATGTGCGTTTCCTGAAGACATATAATATCTTGTTTCAATGTATATAAATAATGAAAAACTTTTTTCCTTTTAACTGGGGAGTTGACTCCATTTATGTTCCAGGAGAGGCATTTTAGTTCATTCATTTGAGAGAAGTATTGTAAACTCTTTAGAGCTAGAAGCTAATTCTTCTACACTGGGGTCTTCAGAATCTAGACACTTTCCTTTACTTTCTTTACTTTTAAATCTGTCACTCCCCTCTGCATCTGTTTCCAGATCTTTCTTATGTTTTTTTAAGAAATTCTTGCACTTTTGAGATAGTATTCAATTGTATCTTCGTTGTTTAAACATAACATTTTAAACATAACAATTTCCCATCTGAAGGGAATTGTATTTCTTTTTAAGACATCAGTAAGAAAAAAGTATTCTCTTCTCTTTTTAAGTATTTTCAGTGGTATGTCCTTCAGTATCATGATTTCCTCTCCTTCAATGTTATTTTTTTTTTCACCATAAGAGGCCTGTATTATCAATTCTTTTGTCCTCTTTCTTGCAAATTCAATTATTATGTCTCTTGGTTTCCTATGAACCTTTGCATATTTCGAGTTAACTCTATATATTTTTTCTATATTTTCTTCTAATTTGTCTTCATCCCAGTCAATTAAATTGGCAAGCATTTGAATCACTATTTCTCTCATTTCTGGCTCTTTTTTTTCTGGTACTCCTCTAAGCCTAATACAGTATTCTTTTTCTTTTAACTCTAACACAGTTAAACGGTCTAATTCAGTGTCCTTTTCCCATTCTAATTTCTCCACTCTTTCTCTTTCTTCTTGGATATCTGCTTTTATTATTTTGTCCATTGTCTCTAACTTATGGCCTAATCTTTTCTCAAAGCCATCAATTTTCTCTTCCAATAAATGAGTTAAATTTTGAGTGATGTTTTGAATTGCTTTCTATGTAAAGTCTTCAAACATGGCTTTCAACCATTCACCTTCCCCTGCTTCTGAGCCTCTCCGAATCTGTCTTCTTGTATTCATTTTGTTTTGTAAATATCCTTCTTAATTGTTTAGCTTATCTTAACTATTAATCCTAATACACTATTTGTTTATATGTTACAATATACAATATACAATATCTATTTCTACTTATACAGTACAAAATATGCTTAAGTATTTATATAAAGCTATAGTATATTACAATATGGCATGATGAATTAATTAAATAAATCAGTTTTCCCCTTATCGCAGCAAGGACTTATAATAAAGATCCCCCCCCCCAATCGTAAAGTTTTTTTTCTCCCTACTTAGGAAGTTTCTTCTTTTTTCTTTATTTAGTCAGTAATTATTGTTCCTTTCATCAAAGTGAAGGGGGCAGCAGAATTGCCTAGAAAGCTAGGCTACTCACGCAGGCTCTACAGTTCTTGCTTCCTGGCTTCCCGGCTGCTCTTTTACGGCGAAAGTGAAAGTGACAAGAAGAAAGTGAAAGCTTCCGCCTGCCGCTCCAAATCCGCTGAAGCTCTTCGTCGGCAGAGCTCTTCTTCCAGTGCTGCCTCCGTGGTTTGCCTGTCTCTCCGACTCCGCAAAGCCACCTTCGTCCTGCGTTGTAGATGAGAATATTCTCAAGCTCTCACATCGCTCGTCCTGCCACCATACTCCTTCCACTGGTTGCTACTATAAATAAAATTAGCGTTTGAATCTGTTTTCCATCACGCCAACTTCAGAATGTACTTCTTGGCATTCTGTCACCCGGAAAATGCTGTGAATCGAACCAGACAAGTGATAAAAATCCATTGCTGCCTCTTCTCATGGAGATCCAAATGTGTGACACACTGTAGGCAGTTAAAAGACGATGGAAGTAAACAGGCAGAAAATTTTGCTGTGTAAGATTTGGGTAATATAAGTTTGTTTTGAAGATAAACTCGGAGAACCATGTTTGAAATCAGACATTTTGGTACAGAGAAGAAAAAGTGTCTAAAGTAGAATTGAAGTTACTCAGCAAACTTAAGGGTTATTGTGACCAAGCACTTGGTTGCATATTAAAAGCAGTCCTTTTGTTGTTATCTGCAAATAATGCTTTGGAAAGAAGCTGTGAATGCTTTTCACAGCCCCAGTATAAAATGGTGCAATAAAAGAAATTAATTCAAAAGTCATTGTCTGTGAGATTTAGTATAGCAAAATACTGGAAAACCAGAATGCATCAACGGCATTTAAATGTTTGGGATATACCCTTGGTTAACAAATTAACACAATACGAAAGAGTCTTGAATCATTAATTAACTCTTATTTTACCCATATGTAATTTCCATTTTTTAGTTATAGCAACAAAGTAATTATTATTTATTTATTTATTTAAATAATTTTTATCCCATCTTTATTATTTTTATGAATAAGTCAAGGAGGCAAACATACCTCATACTCCTTCCTCCTCCTATTTTCCCCACAACAACAACCCTGTGAGGTGAGTTGGGCTGAGAGAGAGGAACTGGCCCAAAGTCACCCAGCCGGCTTTCATGCCTAAGGCAGGACTAGAACTCACAAACTCCTGACTTCTAGCCTGTTGCCTTAACCACTAGACCAAACTGGCTCTAATAATACTATTCCTAATAGATCCTCTTTATTTATAAAAATGTATTTTCAGATAAAAATATTGAATATGGTTGTTTAAAATCATGCATCCCTCCTTAACATTAAAAAAAAAAATTTTTTTTTATTCATTCATTCATTCATTCATTCATGCTGGCTTTTCTATGGTTTCTTGCTGATCACTGAAAGTTTAAATAAAAAATTAAAAATCCTTATGAAAATGCCCATGTGCATGTACATACATTGTCAATATTTCTGGCCTTCATAACACACAAGAGTGCATGTCCCTGAGGAATTAAGAGATGCTCTTCTCCAAATCGTACACTCATGGAGGAAAAAGGACTTTTGGCATGAAAAAGGATCACCGACTAATTTCTTCCAGTGATGCAGCTATTAGAAGTGTATTAGTCCTTTGGTATGTGTGGTAAAAATATACACTTTTATGTAAGGCTGTACAACATCTTGGGCCACAAGGAAACCACCACATTTGATATGAACCTGTCACACAATGTTTATCAATGTTTCAGTGTGTTGTGTGGATGCACAAAATTCTGTTTCTTGGGTTGATTGCATTAAACATCATTAAACACATTGTGGAAATAGCCTAAGAATCTTAAATATTTGTAAAGAAGATAACACTTAAAATCCTACTTTTAGGAGAGACATTGAAGGTCTAACCACCTATTCAATGCAGGATATGCAAGGAAGCTACAACAGACACAAGACTTCCCAGCTTTTGTTTCAAACTTTATACTGCCAAAGGCATTGGTATGAGTGTGTCTCACTCTCTCTGTGTGTTTACTTTACTATTTAGACATTTACCTTCTTGTTCTATTCACATCTTTTGCTTCCCTACACTTTTCATCTGGCGCAACAGAGAACAATTAACTCTGCGGCTTCTTCAGCAAGGCCACTTGTCTATCATTCTAGTGTCAATATCAGTGTTATTGAATAGGTCCTCTCATTCTAGGGTCAAACCGAGATGCAACTAGATGCACCAACATGATATTGGTGTAAGTACATATATTTCTAGAATAATCGACCACAAAGTTCAGCTTTGCATATGTAATGAATTATTAGGAGTTCCATTAATTAAACACTATAAATTACTACAAGTGATATACTGTAAATAGTTCTCTTTTCCCATTCCTGTTCATTTCAAAGGCCATTAGAGAAGACAGTATCCTTGTGAATATGGTATGAAGGGTTTATTTTAAAAACCAGAATTGTTAAGCTATTCAGTAGACAAAAGGGAAAAAAATAAAATGAAATGAAACAAAAATAGAAAGCAACCACTAAGATATATGCATGTATATAGAAACACACACATACACACACACACATATATATAAACAAGCTAAAGACAGCCATGTTTTAGCAGTTGGAAACCAATACTGAAAAATAATGGGCATTCCAACATTATCTGGCAAATAATCAATGGTTGTAGGACTTTAATTTAAACTAGAGTAATCAACAGCTGTAATGTTCCATGTTGCAGAAAAGCATTAGCATTATAACCTAGTAATATTTACAAATGAGTTTACTGTTATAGGCCAGTAATCAGTGACCAGTGTATAGTTGATAATCCTAAATGATTAGAATGATTTAAATCAGGCTTTCTTTTATCTAAATCTAATATGAATTATTTAGCGCTCTCTCACTCTGTGTGTGTGGTTTTGGAAGAAAGGTTGTTCTGCATTTTTGCAATGACAGTGTTCCATTCCTAATCATCCAGGGAGAAGCTCTGAAGTTCCAGATGGATAGTTTCTTTCCCTATTTTTTTCAGGATTAATTGGCTTTCTAATAAAAGTGCCCTGTCAATGCTAATTTGAAGGTCTGTTGTGAAGGAAACACCTGCCTGGTAAGACTGAGATTACCAACTCTTTGTAGTTAGCAAGCAAAAGATGGTGATTATTGTTGACACATGTGAAACGTGGTGTTGGGGGAGTGCTGAAAGGAAAGGTCACAGATGGAGTGTAATCCTAAATTTAGCAGCATGTCCATGTTGCATTTAATGCTATGTACTAGGGATGTGTATGCTGTGAAATGATTTGTTTTGAAATGATTCATCAGAATGCAGGAAACATGAATGCAGAAAGCAGCTTTGTCATTTTTTTAGGGATTGCTTGATTGACTGTGTGGCATCAAGTTGGTATC
The DNA here is from genome assembly GCF_035149785.1 of Candoia aspera. Taxonomy (NCBI): domain Eukaryota; kingdom Metazoa; phylum Chordata; class Lepidosauria; order Squamata; family Candoiidae; genus Candoia; species Candoia aspera. The sequence goes on from NC_086153.1 coordinate 181,117,140, forward strand.
AACTCTTAGCAGCCACATAGATAGATTTTCTCCATGATGATCTGGTCTTTCAGGTCTTCTAATGGTGCAGTCATCACCACAGTAACTAAGTCCATCCACCTTGCTGGTTGTCCACCTCTTCTCTTTCCTTCCACCTTTCCCAGCATTAGAGCCTCTTCACCAAAGCTAGATCTTTGCATAAAGAATCCTAGAAAAAGATAATGCTTTAAGGAGGTGCTATACTCAAGCTCCTATGTGTTCCAAAGCACCTCATTCAAATTATTTTACAGGCACATCTGGCCATATTATCTGTAAATCAGGCTAGAGTAGACATGGTTGTCATATGATGCCCTATGCATATTGGGCGTGTCTAAACAGTTTTGATCTTAATACCCCAATGAATACATTGGAGTGAGAACTAAACACCCCCTTCTCCTGCAGTCCTTCAGATAATAAAGAGTGTCTGTATGTGTGTATGTGCAGTGGAGTGGAGATAGCTAAAAGGGGGCATGGCGGGTTGGCTGATCTGGGCCATTTCATATTACTGACCCTTGTAAATCTCCTTCTTTCTCTGCAGGACAAAAAGTAGAGCTCAGCCCTTGTCTTCTCCAACCTAATACTCTTCAGGTATGTTGTACTACAATTCTCATAATCCCCAACTATACTATAGTACAATAACCCTAGAAAGTACCAAAATAGGTGCGAGTCTAAGTTAAATTATAGATTAATTTGGATCAATATCAGGAATAAAGCATGCAAAAAGAATTGGAAAAAATGAAAGTCGGCAACAATTAGATATAGATTATTTGACATACAGTATATGAATCTTAAGACATGCAGTATGAATATTCTACAAGAAAAGTGAATCAACTGAACATTTGTGTAATGTATTTTCAGTGTTCCAAATAGTTCACATTTTGGTCATTCTAACTGCAAGTCCTGAAAGGTCAATCAGTTTTATCAAAGCAAGGAAAATGAACTGCTGATATAATAAGTTGCAACAAGAAGAAATAAAAACAGACATGACAACAGATTTCTCCCTTTTTCAAACAGCATAAATAAAATAACCTACATTACTTTTATACAATAATAGAACTCCTGTATTGGTGAATATTAAATTGACCCCACAGCACAGGCCTTCCAGAAAGCAGCAAAGGTTGAGCTATTCCAGAGAACCTTTGGGTATCAGAATAGTCATCTATGATATTGCATGAGATATTTTATTTTATTTTATTTTATTATTTATTATGATTTTCTATCCCACCTTTATTATTTTTATAAATAACTCAAGGCAGGGAACATACCTAGTACTCCTTCCTCCTCCTATGTTCCCCACAACAACCACCCCGTGAGGTGAGCTGAGCTGAGAGAGAGTGACTGGCCCAAGGTCACCCAGCTGGCTTTCATGCCTAAGGCGGGACTAGAACTCTCATACCACACTTGATTGGCTCTTGGGCTGAGAGAGAGGGACTGGCCCAAGGTCACCCAGCTGGCTTTCATGCCTAAGGCGGGACTAGAACTCTCATACCACACTTGATTGGCTCTTGGGCTGAGAGAGAGGGACTGGCCCAAGGTCACCCAGCCGGCTTTCATGCCTTAGGCGTTATGTCTGGTTATGGGACTATAATTAACTAGTCACTTATTTTACTGTAATTGCATGTTTACTCAGTACTGTAGTTTTGCTTATGGTGGATGTTTTGTTATTATTATTACCATGGTCATTTTTAAAAACTTTATATTGTTTACTGTGGATGGGTTAGTCATGTTATTAATCAGGGATGTTTTAACTGATGACCTCATGTAAGCCATGAGTCTATGTGGATTTGGTGGCATTCAGAACTATTAAATACATTTAAAAAAATGAGGTTGAATTAGATTCAGTGATCAGAAGGTCTGCCCTCAAACTAAGGTAATCCTTAGAATCAGGTCAAACATTGTTTGTCCCAGTTACAAGATCTTGCGAACCAAAGAGATATTCCAGGTTAATCTTTAACTCTTACTCAGATTTACTGTTGCCCTGTGTGATGTCCCAAGCCATTGTGAGACTGTGTTTGGTAAGCTAAATAAGCTAGGGTCATCAATCATTCTGATTTAGATGACTTGGACAATGAGGAGGCCATTCTGGAAGCAGAAGCCTTTCTGCTCTGGCTGGCTTGCGGCTGAAGTAGAGGAAGAGATATTCAAAAAAGCATTCCTATCTCATCTCTGAATTGCTGAGCAGAAACCTGACTCAGAACTGGAAGATTCTGGAATTCCTCCACATCTTCAAGAGTGAAGAGTGTTGCAGTCAGAGCAGAGGCATTGGCAGCAACAGGCACTGGCTTCAAAACGATGGGTGCATCCAGATGTTCAAAGCCTCACCCCTGTTAACATTCATTGCCTGCATTACACACAAGTAAAAGGGGGTGAGGCTTTAATTGCCCAGTTGTGCCCACCATTCTGAAGTCAGTGACGGTCATTACAGATGTTCCTGAGTCAGAATCTTAGAATCCAACTTAAGGGGAAAAAGGAAATAGGAAGAGATAGAATTCCTGGAAGTATTAAAGTAGAATCAGCTGAAACAGAAAGGCTACAGAAACCTTAAGGCAGGGTTCCTCAACCTTGGCAACTCTAAGCTGGGCGGACTTCAACTCCCAGAATTCCCCATCCAGCTTTGCTGGCTGGGGAATACTGGGAGTTGAAGTCCGCCCAGCTTAGAGTTGCCAAGGTTGAGGAACCCTGCCTTAAGGTATACATATTTTTATGAGTTGAATTAGTTTACCAAACTCATCCATCATCACTATGAGAGATGTGCAAAGGATTTTGAACTCAGAATGTCTTGAACTCAACATAGCTGTTTCCAGTGGCTCATGCTGGTATGGTTAAAGCATGAATTAAAACAGGCTAGTCCAAGCATGAAGCAAACCCATGCCATTTTCAAGGTTATCTGTTGCTCCATGAAGTTGTCTTGCCTCTTTACTGCTAACTGTGAGAGGACCATTTTGGATTTTGACATCTGTGATGTCGCAGCCAAAATGGTGTTTAATCTATGCCTTTCTGGAGCAGATGTAGATTTATTCCTTTCATTTGTTTGAATGGAAGCGATGGTTTTAAATAAGCAAGACCTTTTGAAAATACTTTGAAAAAGTCCAAAAATAGATATCAACCCTACTTCTCAAATATTTTCACCCAGCTGGCATTGGATGGTGTGGAGATTGTGACATCAGAACACTCCACAGCAGACAGAATTGCCCTCTTCCTTGTTTAGCGTGCATTACTTGCACGGATGAACCAGCTATCTCAGAGCAAAAGCTACTGAAATTTTATCTGCCTCTTGATCTCCACATTAATGCAGTGTGAAATCAAAACATATATTGGTGGAGAACTGCAGAGTGACTTGCAATGCTGTATCAGCTTGACAGTTCTTCTCAGGAATTGGTCCAATGAGCAACAAAACGAAAGTGTTACCGCTGCATCCCCTATAGGACCAAGGGAGGAATTTTACATTCTTGAAGCAGACAAATACACACCTATGCAAATAGCATATATGTTTTGTACTAAAACTGCACATCTTAAATTTACTCAAGTTGCCAAGAGGAGAAAACATTGCTTTTGTCTTCATTTTTGACTCCTGTGTAATTATCACAGCCTTTATTTGAACATTTTACTGCCTCATTGGTGAAATAATCTCCTTCTTAAGAACATTCAAATTTATGCAGTGCCTCTTCTACTTCTTTTATTCCTTTTGTTCTTCCTTTGTTATAAAGAGAACAATGGCGATGGAATGTACAGGCAGAAATTAGAGCTGTTTATTCTCATTAAACTACCTCACAAAGGAGATTAAAAAGAGAGAACATACTGCTCACTACAATTTTGTGACATTGTGACTTATGTTGCAGTGTGGTAACTTATGAATATTTGAAGTGGAGACTACACTTTATATATGATCAAGATCACAGGTGGCAAATCAATTTGTTCAAATCTATTTCAGTTGCAACTTGGTATCAAACTATCAAAGACATCTCCATAATATTGTTTCCATGTGTCAGTTTTTACCTGTGGGCTGTAGTCATTTCCTATGGTAACGTGTACCACATTTTCAATAAAAGGAAGCTCTTTCAATTATACAGAGCTTTATAATAAAATATAGGGTACATTCCAGAGAAGGATATATTCACAGCAGTCCTGCTGAATTCGGTATGTTATGTTCACTATAATTATGAAAGCACTTACAACAAAACACATTTATGTTAAATCTATATTTTTTTTCCCCAAGTGAATACTCTGAGAACCAAAAAATCTGAATAATTTAACAAGACCTATAGAAATATCTGACCTTCTCTGGATTTGTTGTGACCCCTATTGTAAAATTGAGGGTGGTCTGCAAGCTGGTCAAAAAATCAAGATGATGGCTACAACCATGACATCAAAGCTCTACCTCTTTGGAAAAAAGGGGCAGGGCCTCTATTACATGACTGTGGTTACCATCTTAACTCTTTTGTTCCCTGCAGACACCCCTGCTAAAATCTAATAGCTGCCAATAATGTATCCATTGCAACTGGATTGTTTTGGGTTTCAGACAGGCAAGCTAAATATTACAAACTGTGCACCAGGAAAGAAGGTGCTCAGACCTAGAGGTCCCTCAGAAAGAACTTCCAAGATGTTCCTGTTGGCACAGGGGGATTTCACTCAATCCCTCTTTTCTCCTAGAACTTCCATCATTTGTGTCGAGGGTCATCCCTTCACGCAAAACATTGTATGAAGTGATATGGATGTGCACGAGGGCAAAGAGTATCTGAATCAGTGAGAGCTTTTTACCAGTGGGAGCTTCCACTGCATTTCAGTCCATTGCATGAAAGGAAGGAGCCCTTCCATATATGGAAAGCCAGCTCAGGGCCTGGCTCCAAATCTAATTGGTTTAATACAATCCAGCTGCAAGTCGGTGTTGTCTGAATGCAGGATAATATGAACATAACATTCAGAATTACATGGGCATGTCTATAACAGAATTCTTTAGATGCAGTGTGATTAAATTTTGTTTTCTTTTGAGTTGTTTCACCCATTTATCGTCTCCCATATGGTCATCTGTTGCTATTACCATGCCCAAAGATAATGAGGGGAAGATAGGGACAAATCGTAAGGAAAAACTTCTTACATGTCAAAATAGGAATATGATATCATTCAAACAAAAACAAATGGAACAGAGATGTATAATTTGTAAATTAGATATTCCACTCCTATATGTGTGTGGAGCTATAAAAACTTATATATAGGTTTGCATTAAAAGAAACACTGGAACCCAGTACAAAATGCTGGTATTGGTCTTACAGACATAGGGCACTGGGAGATGTGGTTAGCAATTCACACAGGATCCCTGTATAACCCCAGCCTCTATCCTGCTTTCCAACACACCTTGTTTCTTCCTGCCATAATGCCAAGATTTCCATTTGCACAGAGTCTAGCTATTGCAACAAGAGGAAGTCAGGACTCTAATCTATTGATCCCTCCAACAGATCAGGAGAGGAATCCATTCACTCCTCAGGTAGATTTGAAGCTGTGCACATCAATACTTCAGGGTGCAGAAAAGGTAGAAGTTTTATTCCTTTACTTACATACCTCCAGCTTCTAAACAGACATAATTCTGGAAGTTTCCTGTGAAATGCATGACTCCATGTGTGTCTTCATAACCAGAACCAAGGTTGGGTAAAGATGTCTGTACAATACACTGTTGCCCACCCATGCCAGCCTAGGCATTAATGTCTAGAGAACCAGCCACATTTTTAGAGGCATTGTCTTCTTAGTGTTCATTGGTGGAACAAAGGGAAAAGGGATTGTTCATGTTCATGCCTTTCAGCTAAGTATTTTTAGAATAATAAAGAAGAGAAATAAACTAGAATCTTCTCAGGAGAATACTGAATGCCAGTATATGCCATCATGATGGGGAGGTTAATCTCTGGTACTATCTTTGTAAATGTTCCCCCCTAATACCAAGTGTCCCATGGGGGCTGGAAGGAATAATTTTATTGAGATTATGCCTTCTTTCCTTATATACTACTAGGCCAGTAGTCAACCTTGCTGCTAATCATCTTATTATGCTAAACTGGTATGCTAAACTGTCTTGAGCATTCAGTTGAAAAGAAGGGTGAGAAGCCAACTGAGTATATTACATAAATAAAACAAGGCCCTGACTTATGTGGCATGGGACAAATTGCACACAGTTATACATGTCAGATGCCAGATGTATTAAAATGTAGAGGAGCTAAAGGCAGAAAAATTGCATCTACTTTCAGTACAATTCAGTAGCTAAAGACAACTTATTAAAAGTTAGAAGTGTCTTTATCAATGAGATGGAAAGAATTTGACTTAAACATGGAATCTGGGGTAAAAGCAAAACTCACAGATCCATCCTATCAAGGGGAAAGCTTGCAGGGCCCTACTTTTTAAAACTGGTTTTGAATCCTTGTGTATTCTTTCCTGCTGTTGTGATCAACTGGAGTTGCCCCTCTTTCTGAAAAAATATAACTTCAAAAGCAACATCTGTTTTCTCTCTCTCCTACTAATAGCAGTATTTATTGCATCTGTGATCCAATCCTAACTCAAAGGAAGGGTGCTCACTTTTGCAATGCAGCAACTAAGAGCTTGGGCAGAAAGCTATGCATGGGGAGAAAAGCAAATCCCTGGTCAGTGTACCAGAAGGGGACCAGTTATACCCTGACTGAATGGAGAACTAAGGATAGAAGTCACCTGAGCTAGAGGCTTCTCATGGGCTTCAGTTATCTGTTCAAACAGATCCTGTACATGGTTTCTTCCTCCTTTTCAGACTGGGTACTGAGCTTCCCAGCCCATCCACCTCTGTTCTCATTTTAATCAAACTTTGCATAAGACATAAGACATTTGATCATAGTGTTGGATGCAATATTGGCTGTTGTGACATGGGGCCAGATCTATATTTTTGATGGGCAGATTGGGATGATCAGCATCCATAGAGTAGGAGTCCTGTCAGAGGCCCTGAGGAAGGAAGTGGCCTTGCAGCACAGTCCAAAAACACTTAGGCTTGGCAGCTTCTCCCCTCTGCCCAGTAATGGCTGAAAAACACATGAGAGACTTATGCCAAGGTAAGTCACACACCAGCTGAAGTGTTTCCAGCAAGCTGGCTGGTGATGGATAATGAAGCCAGCAGGAAGGTTGATTGTGTGTGGTATTTGAAACCTGACCCAGTGGAGCCTCAAATATCGTTTGTCGTAGCCATAAAAGTTGCCGCTAATATTTTCCCACTTTGTGAAACAAATGGTATTATTTGTTGATCTCCTTTATTATCTCTGCCTTGCCATATGCTGCATTGGACAAATTACCTGGTATAGATGGGTAAGAACTTTGTATGCTTTGTTATTTTGTTTTTAAATAAAAGAACTTCCCAGACTTCACACATATGTCCATGAACAGAATAAAAACAATTTGGGATAAAAATAATAGAATGTGAAGAAAAATAAAAAAGAGGATCCTCTGATTCATGTATCTCTACTGGAAACCTATAGAATTGCAGATCTCTACTGGAAACAGGTAGAATTGCAGATCCATTGGCACAATAGTCCTATAATACATCAAGGGTAATCATCGATCCAAGGCATATGAAATCTCCTGGATCTAGACTGTAAAACAAAGGAGGGATGAGCATATGTAGGCCTATGGATGCTGAGAAACACAGTATTTTAAATATGTAAATATGTGATCGCAAAAGCTCTAAGGACCTTCCTCAGTTTATTCAATTATTGAGTTTATGATTGGTTTGTTTTGATTAGCAAAATGCTATTATTATGTCAATGTGAGACATGGGAAATGGGCATTGAATACGATTGTGTGCTGTAACTTATACATTAATGTTAAAATAATCAATGAGGGGATGGGGTTGAAAAGTTTCTGACACATTCAATACTGCAACAATACTTTCCTGCTCCATCAGCACTCCCTAGAAAAACCTTCAACCTGAAAATAAAATTGACACTAAATTCAGTAGCCTCCAGCTCTTTGCACAATGGATGTTCGGTATTCTAAATGATGAGGCTTTTGTATCTAATACAGAAAATCCTGCTTTTTGCCCTCAACTAATGGAAGATTCAAAAACAGTCATTTCTTCATGAAGGAAACTGGAATAGCTCTGTGATGCATTTATATCTTGCCTTTTTGTGTATATTTCTTTAAAACAGCAAACAGCCAATCAGTATAACACAATAAAAACATGTCTTTTAATTTCAAGAATATAAATATATTTGGGGAAGCAGGAACCCTGAACTGTCTCACTGAAGATGAACATGCTCACTAGGTGGAGACTCCACAAAAACCTAAAGAGATAAGTATCATAATGGAAGATCCTCCAAAATGGCACGCTACATCACAAGATTTTTATCTGGTAAATTAGTTGTTTACCTGGATCACTGAGATAATAGAGCCCTGTGTTGAATTTAGTGGCATATGTTTAATTATGTTTTTTGTAGTAATCTAAATACTGATCAAATAAAAGAAAATTAGTTAAGTGGGAAACACAGTTATAAAGAGAGGAAGATTAAAAGTTTCCTCCACTGGACAGGGTGATCTTTCTGTTCCCCATTTTGTGGTTTCTGCACTTGGGGGACCTGTTCCTGCATCACTGGAATTCAAGTCCCTCTTTCTCTTTGCCTCTGTGAAAGTTTGATTGCCTTTAAAAGGGAGTAAAAGGACTTTTTTTTTTTTTTTAAAGTGGATTAGTGTGTGGCCTGACAATTTTCCCTTGTTCTCATATGAAAGTATGCAGGCCCTGTGCTATTATAGTGCACTGTCATTTGAACATATGGAATTATTCATAGCGTGTCATTCATTCATTCATTCATTCATTCATTCATTCATTCATTCATTCATTGAATTTCTATCCAGAGAAACTCTGAGTGGCACCCAAATTCAAAATCATAATATTCCATTCAAGCCAGGAAAGAAATTCAAATCAAGACCCCAATAAAAATGCCCAATTCCCAGTTGTGACATTTTAGTTCTGAATATTGGTTTTACTGGTTAAGCTGTGGGGAAAAAAAACAAAACTATCAGACAGAATTTTCTTCATTCACATTGTGTTTTTCTTATGACCTGTACCATACTTTGGTAAAGGAACAACAGCAGCTATTATTTCCCAAATGGGCTAAATATTAGGAGATTGCAATATAAATGAGTAATGGACACCCCACCCCTGGCATCAATGAGGGCTTTTAAAAAGATAGTCACTGCTGTGCAGTGAAGTTCTGGGAGGTGGAGGACAATGCTTAGGGAAGGGACCCCTTTGCTGTCCAAATGCAAATCCATAAATAAACAAAAAACAAAAAATGGTAAGTGTCATTGCTAAGGGGCTTTTAAGAAACACTGATTTTTAGGTGAGGGTTGATGAGGGGTAACAGTGCAAATTAGAAGGCAAAGGAAGACTGGCTGAAGGAGGGATGTGCTGGCTTACTGAAATAAAAAGGAAGAAAATGGTTCATATTTGTGTCCTTGGTTTATTTCAGACTTAATCACAGACATTTGAAAAAAGGTGCATAAAATCTTGAAAGGGCGGAAATGGATAATGAATATAGAACAGGGGGGGAGATTTTTTTAAAAGGTTCAGCATAACCTGATTTTCTTCAGGCATATTGGAAAGGTGATGCATTACCATAATTTAAGAAGAAGTATGAAGAAGAATGAGATGTGTTAAATTAACATGCCAACTGAGACTCTCAAAAGGCCAAGGTAAGTCAGAAAATATTAAGTGACTTCTCACAAACATTTGGAGGTGACCCAATCTGGGAAACAATACATACTACTTTTTTTCTGATTACTGATACTATTACCTTGAGAATTGTCATTTGATTTCAATTTTTAAGATACATTTTATATTTCTCATCATAGTAGTCATAATACCAGTTAATGTTACTATCATAATATCTATTTTGTGTTACATAATTTTCTACATTTTTGTTTTCTGCAAGAACACTGTGGGGTTTTGCAAACAAAGATAAATACAAATTTAAATAGAGCCAGATTTCAATCTTGGACATTTTTTTCCATAAGACATCATTTCTAATGTATCAGGCACCAAACAATAGTTGTAAGATTTTTTCCTGTTTGCAGCTTAATTGGGATACAAATTGCCCAGGCAACATCTTTTTGATTTTGCTGTGTCCTTCATCTCACCCTGAGCCCATGGATGAGAGAGGTCTGAATCATCCTTAGCTGTACTAGTGTTAAAAATTTTCTCCTTATTCCACCACTGTCCAGCACAAATCTCAAAATAGGTTTTACTGCCAGTTACTTTGGAAGCAAGTCAGGTGACCTTATAGCTAGGACAGAGATGGGCAGTGAGACAACCAATCATTTGCTGGCATAATGGTTAGTCACTGCCATGAGTTGTAATGAAATTGGCAGCATGCAAGTTTGGTGGATAGATAATGAACAGAACAGCTCTGAGGGCCAGAAAAAAGGGGCTTGGAGCTAAGTATGGGCTTTGGGCCATAGGTTGTCCACCCATTTTTTCCCCTTCTTTCAAAGCATCTATCAACAAGTTTGTAGAACAATTTCTATGGAGTAGGGGAACCTATTAGAGGGCTCTGGCAACATCTACAAATTGGCTTGGCCCAGAGGTTCTGCAGCTCAAACTTGCTTAGGACTGAAGAGGCTTCAAAGCATTCTGGAAGTTCCAGTAAAACATCTGCTGTGGCTATGAAAGCAAATGTTTTCTGGGGAGGGAGAGAAGATAAAGCAAGCTATACTTGCCTTGTTGTTATTTATTTATTTTTCCAGACTGGGAGTCTCATGTTTCAACTTGGGATGTTCACACAAGGACTGTAGTCATGCCACGAACTTGTTGTATTTTGAAATACAATATTCATTGGAAAACAGAAGATATCACTGTGATGAGGTATGTTCAATTAGATTCAAGGCATCTAACTGAAAGAAGCAGGGCCACACAGTTTCTAGCCCCTCCCTTTCTGTAATAACTTAAAAGAAAGTAAGAAGCAATTTTAGATAAGCTTTATCAGAACAGTCAAGCAGTTTCATCTTGTGTGTGTGTGTGTGTGTGTGTGAGCACACCTTCAAGTCAGTCTTGACTCCTGGTGACTGCCTGGACTAGTGCCTGCAGTTTTCTTGGCATGATTTTGGAAGTGGTTTACCCTTGCCTGCTTTCTAGGGCTGAGAGAGAGTGACTGGCTCAAGGACACCCAGCTGGCTTTGTGCCTAATTCATGTTATCCTGGTTTTTAGCCTGGTGCCTTAACCACTACACCAAACTGGCTCTCATAGTTTCATCTTACCTTCCTGGTTTCAAGCCTAATTGTTTTTCGTTATTATACAAGCAGTTCCTTCACAACTGATAGTCTAACACAGCTTCCTGCAGCAGTGTGTGTATGTATGTCTATGTCTATGTCTATGTCTATATCTATGCATATGCATATATATTTCTGACTTTCAGCCTCCTAGCAACTTGAAGTAAACATATCCTAGCTATGCTGGCTGGGGAATTCTGGGAATTGAAGTCCACACATCTTAACATTGTTGAGGTTGAGAAACACTATATAGGAATACATGACGAGCTAGTGAGACACTGGCGGACAGCAGGCTCATCCCAGTCAGCATTTAATTTTCCATAAAGTGATATTGGAAAAGATGAAACACAAGGGAGTCTGTCCATTTTGACAGAGTGGAAGCAATAGAAATAAAGTAAGGGTAGTAATTCAGTGTCTTTAAAAAAAAAATCCAGGAGCTGGAAAAGGATGATCTGGAAGTAACACATTATTTTTCAAATATGGGTAGCCATTAAACCCATCAGAAACTATCCATCATATATATACTGTATATGACCCTATGCATGAAATTTCGTATATCACTGTATATGCATGTCAAGTATTAAACATGAGTTTTTTGGGGCGTGGCAGAAAGGAAAGTAATAAGGTAAGGATGGGTGGCCATTAAATTTTACGGATGTGAAATACATCCATTATAATAACATCAGCCTGAAGATATGTTTTGAAGAACTTACATGCCATTTTATGTCAGCATTGATTGATGGATCATGTACCATCATGTCTTAGCAACTACATAGATAGATTTTCTAGTAAAATTGGTCCTATTAAAGGTAGCCTTTCAGCAGCTGGCAGTAATTGGCTTATCTCTTCTGGACTCAGAAGCTATAGACTAGACTACAAAGCTAAAAAAAAAAAAGGGGAGGGGGGGACAAAGGCAGCAATGGCAATCTTCTTCCATATTGCTATCAAGAAAATTACATGGATACATAAATGAAATTTCCAGGAAGTGAGCTTGAACTGAAGCAGACCACAATTGCAGTTTTACTCAGAGTTTGGTCTAGTGGTTAAAGCTCCAGACTAGAAACTGGGAGACTGTGAGTTCTAGTCCTGCCTTAGCCATAAAAGCAGTTGGGTGACTTTGAGCCAGTCCCTCTCTCTCAGCCCAGGACATCAGGCTCAGGCGACAAGCTGGTTGGTCAATTCCTGTTGCAACCAACAGATCAACATTCGGTTGAACCGAAAAAGCAATTCCTGCACCTGTGGGAAAAATGCTAGGAAGAAAAAAAAAAAGTAGTTTTACTCTATACTATATAAAGCATCTTGTGAATGAAAGAAAGGAACAAAACCAGCACAACGTGTTTCTCAGGGGAGGGCAAGTCTGTGAAAAGAAGGGCTTTTTCTATGAAAAGTAAACCCCTCAAAACCTGTCCATATTGGTATTGCCTGGGATAAGTGCCACGTGGGGTCTTTATTGGAAGTCATATTTAAATGAATCCATAAATTTCATGTCACCTTCTCTGAATTTAGTGCAGGGAAAGGAAGAGGAGGAAAGGATTCATACATCTCTAATAAGACCCCTGTCTTGTAAAGAACAAATTTTGTTTTCCTTTAATATGTTTAATTTATATGCCTTCTTCATTAGTTCTACAGATTCCTGCTATGTCACATCAGAGATTCCAAGGCCCAAAGCCAATCTAGAAGTTTTGGGAAGGGGGCACAGAAAGGTAGGTGGAAGATCAATCACTCTTTTAAAATTATTTAAAATTACTTTTCTGAGGACGGTATGCTATCAATAGAAAATTTCTGGTCTTTGACCATAAATTAAATCATCATCATCAACATCATCATCAGAGTTCCATAACCAAAAATGCCCTCCTCAGCCATCACCCATGATGGTGAAGTCACCCAAACATCCTCAGAGGATGATCTTGATAACAGGTCCATCTAGGGCAGCCTTTCTCAACCTTTTGACCCTGGAGGAACCCTTGAAATAGGGGGTGGGAAAATCCCAGTGTACAGGCCTGGGAATTCTTGAGGCATTGGTTCTTCAAATTGCAATGCTAGCTGACTTAACACAGTTAATTTCATCTCTTCAACCAATCTTCAGTTCAGAACTAATTAACATTCTTTAAGATTTGAGGTTATTCTCAATTGTGTGAGTCTGTAACTTTTAAAATGGATCTCAAGCTGCATTTGGGAAAAAATACCTTTAGATAAATATATTTGTCATGCACATTTAGAGAGAAAATAGCTTCTGAAATGTTCATTTTGTGAGAAACTGTCCCAAAAGATTTAATGAGAATTGCCTTATGGTTCTTTAAAGGGTTAAAAACATAATTTGAAAATACCACATAATGTATTTATGAAGAATCACATCTTAGGATGATAGAGAAAGATCAACCCATGGTATGTATGTATGTATGTATGTATGTATGTATGTATTTATTTATTTATTTATTTATTTGATTTCTTTAGCTGCCCATCTCAGTGAGTGACTCTGGGTGGCTTACAACAATAAAACTATAAAACAATTACAATTAAAACAGTTAAAATATAAAATAAATACAAAATAAATATACATGGCTGCCAAGTGAGCAATGTATGGATGTTAATACAGCCCAGAGATGGGACCATCCACACGCTCGAGGCCCCAGGCCTGGGCACAAAGCCAGGTCTTCACAGCCTTATGAAAGGCCAACAGGGTCGGGGACATCCTAATTTTTGGAGGGAGGATGTTCCAGAGGGCAGGTGCTACAGAAGAGAAGGCACACCTTCTAGTTCCTGTCAACCGACACTCCCTGGCTGACGGGACCCGCAGCATACCCAACCTACTAGATCGAATTGGACGGGCAGAAACAACTGGGAGAAGGCCGTTTCTTAGGTAACCCGGCCCCAAGTCATGAAGGGCTTTAAAGGTAACAACCAGCACCTTGAATTGCACCCAGAAGCACACCAGCAACCAATGCAGCTCACGTAGCAGTGGTGTTACATGTGTCGAGTACCCTACTCCATTTACTATATGCACCAGTTGAAGCTTCCAAATGCTCTTCAAGGGCAGCCCCATGTAGAGTACATTACAGTAGTCCAGACAGGAGGTCACGAGGGCATGAGTGACTGTGAGCAAAGCCTCTTGGTCTAGGAATGGGTGCATCTGGTACACAACCTGAAGGTGTAAAGGCCTTCCTAGCCACGGCTGCCACCTGCTCTTTGAGCAGGAACCGTGAGTCTACAAGGACCCCCAGATTGAGCACTGGGTCTGTCTGGGGCAGTGCAACCCCATCCAAGACCAAAGGTGGAAAAACCTTAGCACCAGGAGGCCCACAAACCCAAAGCCACTCAGTCTTGCTTGGGTTGAGTCGAAGCCCATTGCACCCCACCCAGGCCCCTACAGCCTCTGGGCACTGTGTCAGGACATCCATGGCATCACTCAGGAGGTCTGGGGTAGAGATATAAAGCTGAGTATCATCAACATATTGATGGTATCTTACCCCAAACCATCGGATCACCTCCCCCAACGGCCTCATGTAGATGTTAAATAGGAGAGGGGAGAGAACAGAGCCCTGAGGCACCCACAGAGTAGGGGATGTGGGCTGGACCTATCTCCCCCTATTAACACCAACTGGAACCAACCCCGGAGGAAGGAGGAGAACCAGCACAACACTGTGCCGCCCACCCCCAACTCCTGAAGCCGGTCCAGAAGGATACGATGATTGATGGTATCGAAGGCCGCTGAGAGGTCAAGAAGAGCAAGGATGGTCGCACTGCCCCCATCCTGCTCCCACCAGAGGTCATCTAAGAGTGCTATCAATGTCGTCTCAGTCCCATAACCCGGCCTGAACCCTGACAGAAAAGGGTCCAGATAATTGGCTTCATCCAGGGTCCTCTGCAGCTGCCACGCAACCACTCTCTCCACAACCTTCCCCAAAAAGGGGAGGTTGGAGACTGGACGAAAACTGTCCAGGCTGGTTGGGTCGAGCGATGGTCCCTTGAGGAGAGGATGCACCACCGCCTCCTTAAGAGCTGGCAGGGGCACCCCCTGTCTCAAAGAGGAATTAACCACATTATTTTTAAAATGTGAGTTATAAGGAACAGCTAATAAGGTGATGGACTGGAAAGATCCAGGATCAGTTCCTCATTAGCCAAGGAACATATTGGGTGACTCTGGATTGGTTACTATTTCTTATTCCAGTTTATCTCATGGTTGTTGTGAAGTTAAAATAAGATAGGGAATGATGGCAGAGCACGGCTTCGGGAATGCTTTCTACCTCCTTCACAAGTAGTGGCCTTAGAAGGCAACTGTATTTTCTTCTGCATAGTAAAGTAACTAGCTGCATCATCTCTGTATGAAAGTCTAATCATGATGTGTGCATAGCTGCTGCTTTTGTGTGTTTGCCTTTGCTCTATCCTTGTTCTGTGTGCGCACGTGTATATGTATGTGCTGGGAAGGACAGGGCAGATTGTATCTGCTTTACTGTGGGTCAAATGATCAGGAGGAGAACAGTAGATGCTTAGAATGGAACATACTGAGCCACTACCCAATTGCCTTTCAAATAAGGATGCATTGGGGGCATTTTCTGGTCCATTTGCACACACAATCCCTTTTCCCCCAGGCCTTCTTCCTCCATACATATTTCTTCCACTATAATTCTGCTTTTGGAGAATTATCTTGCTGATGGACAAGTCAACAGGAGGTGTCCTGAAGCTTTTATGTGATTTCTTTCCCACATTCCATGCACCATCTTGAGGTTCCAGAGAAATGGAAGATGTAAGTATAATAAATAAATAAATAAAGAGAAAGGGTGATTCCTATATTGGTAAGTCCAGTCCAGTCCTGTCCAGTCCATTTTATTTTGGTCAATGGCCAGCATAAAACTAAATATAATGCAATAAAAGCATCAATGATACTATAGCATTCTCAAATGCAAATAAACTATAATAACAAATTATTAACACTAATTCTATAAAACTAAGGCTAATATTTAAAATACATAGAATTAACTTGTTTAAAGAATAATTCAGTGAAATAGCAATATAAATGTGGATTATAATGTCAAGTGAATCTAAAATACAGGAGTTCAGTTTCTACCATCTTGTAAGCAATTAAGCAGTTAACCCCTTTCAGACTCTGTAGGCAATGTAGCAGTATTTAGAGACATTAAATGAGATTGTATTGCTCTGATTAGACAACAAATACTAAAGAAAAAACAAGTCTGGTTGCCCTTGGAGATTTATTCTTAGCAGTTTTATATATCATGCATGAATATCCCTATAAAAAGGATGGTAGAAGAAAATTAGCAGCAGTTTCAGTACTACCTATTTCAGATAGATATAATCAATCATTATAAGGAATCTAAGGAATTATAAGGAATATATATATAATCAAAAATAAGGAATTTTCTTATACTTCCATTCTAGAAGGGCAGTTGGAAATTTGTTAGATCATGTTAGCTTGTCTATATATGGATATTTGGTTTGGCTACTATATCTGCCCTGTTCCAATTTAAAGGGTTGAACACCTAAATAAGCTCCTATTGGCACACTTGGTTGGATTTGCTGACTTTCTGTATCCAATATCCTTTGCCTCAGTTCTGCATTGCCCTGGTAAAAACCTAAATCCAACTGATAATCCTGTAAATAGTCATAGTTGCTCAGTTGTTGTGAAATGGAGCCATTTACTGATAAGTTTATCAGAAAATAATAGGAGATTAATCTGATAAAGTAAGGCTTTTATTTTATTTTATTTTATTTTATTTTATTTTATTTTATTTTATTTTATTTTATTTTATTTTATTTTATTTTTTATTGTAGTCATCCATTCCCAAAGGTTTTCAGTAGCTAACAAACTCCATCAAAAATAATAAATAAACCCACCCATAATATAAAAATTTGACAAAAATAAATAAATAAATAAATAAATAAATAAATAAATAAAATCCAGTCATGTGCCTGCCAGATTTCAGCTTTCACATGCAGTGTGTCCTCCTCTTGTACCAGATGGAACAACCAGGTCTTATGTGCCCTCCTGAACACACCCCGCAAATAAAATAAAACAGATGAGGTAGGTTGAACTAAGATAATTACTGGCCCTAAGTCACCCAACAGAAAGTGATCACTTGTGATTAATTGTAAGCCACACAGAGTCACAAATGTGAGATGGGCAGCTATATAAATTAAATCAATCAATCAATCAATCGCTGTCAGGATGCATAACAGTTGTAAACTTCATCAAATAAGAGACCAGGATCCTTGATATTGCATTATAGCTTCTTAGAGAAGGTTTGTAACCAGCCATATATTACCAGCTAGAATTGGCAAAGAGCAACTCCAACTGTAGAATGAATAAGTAATGCATACTTCAAGGAATTTTATGATTCCAGAATGAAGATACATTGTCTGATTTATCTATGAATGGCATTTGATCAGACACTTAATTTTATTCAGAATAGAAGGGCACACAAAAATTGGAGGCAAGAAAAGATTCATTCATGATGGTTTTGACATAAATGCTTTTGATGATATTGGATTCATTTCCCTTTTAAATTAGCATGATTCTTTAAAATGCATAATCTTCATTTGTGGTAGACTTTATGGGAAGTGTTTATGGCATGTTTGTGCTTTCTACAAAGAAGCTGTCAAATATATGTAAATCTGTGTTGATTGTTAAGCATAAATTGGTTTTTAGTACCTTCTGCTCTTATCTTAATTACTAAAATTTCTGAGTTAGTATAAGTTAAATTTGTCATGCTCTGATTTTTATACTAGGGAATGCAACAATCTGATAACAAATCTATTATTGTTAGTTCCAATCTAATAAAAAAGTGTAATTATGACTTTTAATTAGGAAAACTCTGACTCTTTGCTTAATAAAGATTTTTTTTTGTGGAGGGGAGGAATCTTATCATTTCAGGTTTCAAATGATAATGGGGAGCCTAATGAGTAGCACAAGGCTACTCATTGTCAAATTGCTAAATTTTATTTAACTTAAAAATTCAGCCACAAGTCCTATTGGGTAAAGATAAACATATTCCTTCCAGGTTAAGTATGCACAGGTTTGCAGTCCAACTTCTGAAATATTGACAAATATATATATATATATATGTTTAAAAGTGCTCAGTCACCACCTGAGAAACCTTTGGATTTTTCCCCATGCTATTTCTCACTTCCATTTGAAGCTTCTTGCAAGCAAATATCTCGCTGAACCTCCTGTGGATCTATTGTTTCCATAGACAATTTGGCTGTTTGGAAATGTAAATAGCTGCAGGTCTTAATAAACAATCAGCAGGTTATAAATAGGAAGTCTTAAAGAAGCAGAAGCCATTCTCCACTGTATGCATCTCCACTCTTAAAGACACACCAGAACCTCAGTGAACTTTGGGGCACATAGGGAATAAATGGGTCTCAGAGGAATAGCAACAGTATCTCCTGTATGTGCTAAAACATGATTTATGGGCAGATATACTTTGCTTTACATTGCCCATTTTATAGCACTTCCTGTTATGTCTTTCCCTAATTTGTACACCTAACCAAAGAATAAACATGCCCTGAGAACATCTTCCTTCAAAGTCCTCATGACCTTGCCTTTCATCTGATCCCAAGCCCTTATCTGAAGCAGCTTAAAGTGCAAAAGACCTAAGCTGGACCAATTCCTCCCTGCATATTTTTCAGACTGAGGGAAAAAAATCAGTATGAGAACCAACCAAGAGAATATGATAATAAATTGTGGGTCCTGCTACCTGTGAGCGTTATAGCCTTCAGCATTAAATTTTAAACTAAATTTTATACTTTATATCACAGTGCATTCCTGTACATGCCTGTTCAAAGTAAATGCCATTGAGAAATGACACTTACTTCTCCATAAATAGATATAAGAATGCAGCCTGAACTACTTTTCCCAGATTATATCCTCATGTTAACAGCAGATGCAAAAGTGCCGTTCATATTAAGTGTATTTTAAGTAAATAAAAAATAGCTTCTAGCCAATTGGGAGGATAAACGTTTTGAAGGTCTTTTTTTCAAAGACATGACTAGGCACACCAGTTTCTTGGTTGGTTCTCATATTGATTTTTTCCCTCAGTCTGAAAAATACACAAGGAGGAATTGGTCCAGCTTAGGTCTTTTGCACTTCCCAAGTATCTATGGAAAACAATTAAAGTTTGATGAAATTCTCTTACTGATTACATAAAGGTGTTGATGTATTTTCTCAGAAGAAACATCTACCCTGGGATTTTAATGGCAAGATTTTCATTGTTGCATATATGTTGTTCTACGGTATCTGTGAGGGCACCCACTTCTAGCATACAGCTGGGGTAGCCTGATGAGAGTTCCACATCTGCAGCTGGAAAAGAGCCACCATTGAAGTTGGGTGAGCGAGGGATGAAGCTAGAAGGAGAAAGAACTGAGGAGGTGTCAGAAAAGAGAAAGGAAGGGAAAGTGCTGAGGAGAGAACTGTATCAGAGACAGAGAGAAAAATTGCTGCTTCTCCCCAGCCTGTGCAAAAGTCTGGGAACAACTTAGCCACCCGTTTTATGGAACCAAGTTTGCAAAGTGGAAGGAAGAAAGAGAAGACCAAAAAAAAAAAAAACAGTATTAAATTCAGAGAAAGATGAAGATAAGGGAAAGGAGTGGAGAGAAGAAAGTGGGAAAAAAATTAGAAGAAGCTACAAGAGATTTCCAACAGTTGAAACCACAAAGCAGCCCCTAAAATAGGAGCTACATTATGGCAGATATCCCTCAAGCTAGCAAACTGAGCCCTTATGTGCCTATGCATTTAAATATAGTATGTCATCAGAGTAACTAATCTTAGTTTAATGGACTTAAAATATCAGTACATTCTCTGCTTCTGTTTAACATCTACATGAAGCCACTGGGTGAGGTCATCCATAGCTTTGGGGTGAGGTAGCATCAGTATGCTGATGATACCCAGTTTTATATCTCCACCCCTGGTGAAGTAAGTGATGCTGTTGACATCTTGTCTCAGTGCCTGGAGGCTGTGGGGGTTTAGATGGGGAACAACAGGCTTCAGCTCAACCCTGGCAAGACTGAGTGGTTCTGAATTTTGGGGCTGCCAAGATCTGGGAATTTACCACCTTTAGTTCTGGATGGGATGGTACCATTCCAGACAGACCTGGTGCACAATCTGGGTATTCTTCTGGACTCATGACTCCTGCTCAAAGAGGCTGGAGTGGCTAGGAGTACCTTTGTGCAACTTTGAGTTCTGTGCCAGTTGCACCCATTCCTGGACCAGGAGGCCTACACTCAGTCACTCATGCCTTGGTCACCTCCTATATGGATTATTGCAATGCACTCTACATGGGGCTGCCCTTGAAGAAAAAATGTGGTGGCACAGGCAGTTATGTGTGCACCTAGTTCAGGGCACCTTACACCTCTGCTCCTCGAGCTGCATTAGCTACCAGTTCAGTTCAAGGTACTGGTAATGACCTATAAAGCCCTACATGGCATGGGGCCAGAATATTTGAGGGAATGCCTCACCCCAATCACATATACCTGTTCCATCAGATCTGGCAGAAAGGCAAGTTGTACGTCCTGTCTACAATGGAGTGTCATCTGGCAGGACCCAGGAAGAGAGCCTTTTCTGCTGCCATGCCTGCCCTTTGGAACACCTTTCCCTCTGAGGTGAGAATGGTCCCCACCTTGTTGGCCTTCTGGAAGAATCTGAAGAAATGGCTTTGCCATCTGGCCTGGGGATCTGGTAACATTAGTGGAGAGCAGGCTGAATGGCTGTATTTCTAGGAAAATGAATGGAGCTCTCCCGCAGATTGTGCTTTATATGGTTTTAAACAGTTGCATTTTTAAAATGTTTTTAATGATTTCTGCAGTTATATTTTGGTTGTTTTTGTACTGTTTTTTGCTCTCTCTTTTTTTTTTAACTTTGTAAGCCACCCAGAGTCATGGCAGTGTAACGAGTGGCCATATAAATTTAATAATTAAGTAAATAAATATAGTGGACACTTTTAAATCAGTACATCCACCCATTTTACAATGTAAATTCAGCAACAATGACTAAGCTGATTTTACATTTGTTAGTATTTTATATTAAATCAGAGGAGGAGGAGGAAGAAAACATGGTTTGTAAAAATACATCACCCATGATATACTGAGCTAACCATTCCAACTGGGCTAATCATTGCAACTATTGCTTATGTCATCTACTGGTTAGAGGAAGAAGTGACTTAAGAAGAAAGAACAGAGGAAAGAAAGGTCTTCCACTGTTGTTGTTTTTTTAACAGATTAGTGTGTGTCCATGTGCATGTTGTAAGGGCTAGAGCAGGGAACAGGGCAAGAAAGCTAATTAGGAAATTCTAATTAAAGCTATTTATTCTGTCAGCCTGTTTCTAGTGGAAAGGACTAACATAGATCATGATTTAAAATACTTAATTCTCAGAAAGAAACATGTCCTATTGTTGGTCTCAGCTAATGGGAACTGCAGTGCTTGTTGCTTCCAAGATCCATTGGGTATATAGTTCCCATTTAAATGAGTTTTTGAGGTTATGCAGTGTAGAATATGATAACATCTAAGAGCAGGATGATTAAGAAATTTAAGGTGCACAGTATATTTGAAAGCCAGCTGGAATGTCACTTGTTGTGAAGAAGCAGTGTTTCATCAGCTAAGTTTCGTAGCCAAATTGAGTTTGTTTTATGTTGATAGTGGCTTTAATCTACCAGATATTCAACTTTATTACTGAGCTTTTATTTTAGTAATCTTTATTACTGTCACTGATGAGAACTCTACAGGTAAACAAGTATTAAAATAGTTAAGCACTTTCTATGTCAAATAAAATAAGGCAACACTAAAAATTATACATAATCCAGAGTCATTATCATAAAATATATGACTCATAAACTGAAGTTCCAGCATGATTTAAATCAGTCCAGAGTGAGGTTGATGCATTTGAAGCAAACTCAGCCTTTTGCTTATGAAAACACACGAACTGATCTGGCTCAGGATTTCTTTGTTTATATTATGGTGAGATTCTTGATGAGTTTTTATTCTTAAAGAGTTTCCACAATGGACCGGTCCCCTTCCAAGCTATTATGTTTTAGAGATCCATGTTAATTGTACTAATTTGTAAGGTTCTTCCTCTAGTTTCTTTTGAGTACATGGTAAGAAGAAGGTATCCAAGAAATGCAGTTTTATTGGACAATATTTATTGCCTCACTCTTGTAGCAGCGAGGCAAAATTTGGCAACATTAAGGGTGATAGTGCTAGATAGGAGCCCATCTTTGATACCTTTAACATTTTCCCCCTTCCCTTCCTGTCTTCCTTTTTAACTCATTTAACTTATTTAAGTTGCCATTTTAATGTGTATTTAATGTATTCTACCTACCTACCTTAAAAAAGGAAGATAGAAGAAGAATTGATGCATTCAAATTGTGTTGGCGAAGATTATTGAAAATACCATGGACTGCCAGAAGAAAAAAATAATCAGTTTTAGAAGAAATACAACCAGAATGTTCCCTAGAGGCAAAGATAACTAGGCTTAGACTCTCATACTTTGGGCACATCATCAGGAAAGACCCATCGCTTGAAAAGGACATCATGTCTGGTAAAGTCGAGGGCCAGCAGAAAAGAGGAAGACCTTCAATGCAATGGATTGATACAATTACCGCAACAATGGATGCAAACATTGAAACAGTCAGGCATATGGCGCAAGATCGAACAGCGTTTCGTTCTGTTATACATAGGGTCATCATGAGTCGTAAACGACTCGGCAACTAAAAACACCTACCTACCTACCTACCTACCTACCTACCTACCTACCTATAATCTATTCACATATTGGTCACAGACTATAATAAAGGTTTACCTTACCTTACATGATAAAAATACACAGGTGTGCACTAAAGCTTCTCTGAAGCAATTACTTGCTTTATGTGTATACCAGCAAACCGCCCCCACCCCAACTCTTTAGAATGGAAATAACTGAAATTGTCTGAGAGGTGAAGTCAGAGGAGCAATACCAGATGGGAGCAGAAAGGTACTGATTGGCCACTTCAAGCTGATGCGGGCATGCCCCCTGCTTTCCAATGCCCAATCAGCCTCATCTGCTGTCATTTTACTGTTGTCTCCCTAAGGAACTGGAAATAGTAGCGTGAGGGTGTTATAAGGTTTCTTTTATAAGGTTTCTGGAGCTTCAGATAGCTGTCTACTAGGACAGCACCATTTGACCATGGAGCAGAACAGAGGGCAATGGGACAATGGGAGTAGCAATTTCATGCCAGGATAGTTTTCAGCTGATTCAAGGATGGGTGGGGAGCTTATTAACTTAGCATGCAAAAGGCCTTTAAGCATGTGCTGAATGCTTCTACAATAAATGTTAGGAGGGAGTGATGACACTTTTCATAGACCTCTAGGGATAAAGAACATACCTTTTTCTTTTCTTGGGCAGGTGGAGAGGAGTACGGAGTAAAGGTCCCAAGTCCCAAGCAGCTCACAAGCAGGCAGGCAGACAGGCAGGCAGGCAGGCAAGTGCCTGCTGCTGGGTGGGAGAGGGAGCAAGGAGCAAGGAGGTATGCGAGTGGCAGGGGAGGCCCGGTGCAAGTGCAGCAGGGTATGGGGAGGGTGGGAGAGAGTGTGCAGGTGGCCGGTGTGGGGCGAGTGCAGAGATGCTGGGGGAGGGTATGTGGGTGGGACCATGGCATGCTGCAACCATTGTAAGTGTGAGCTGGTTGCCAAGTGCCCAGATCACAATCACATGACTGCAGGGGTGCTGGGACAGCTGGAACTTCAAGGACCAGTTGTAACCAGTTGTTCAGCACCATCATAACTTCAAATGGTCACTGAACGAGTGGTCATTAACCGAGGATTACCTGTACCTGTTTCTTGACCTGGTCTGACTTGGAGGGCCGACATCAGCCTTGAAGGCCTGACAGGATTTCTCTGACTTTCTTCCTCACCCCTTCGTGTTTTTCAGGGCTAACTTCCTGCTTTCTAATGGTAGCCACATACCTTCTTCAATTCTATCTCCTTGGTCCTCTACAGCAGCCTTTCTCAACTTTTTAACCCTGGAGGAACCCTTGAAATATTTTTCAGGCCTCGGGGACCCCTTGCACATTCAAGCTCAAATACAGGCCAGAAGTAACAAAATTATTACATTTGTTTCATATGTAGGCCTGTATATGTGCATTAACAGTGTTCTTAAACTAAAAATAAAGAATGAAACTTACCTCTTTAATATGAAATTGCCCGAATTTGAAATATTTTTTTAAATAAATTGTGATCTTCCAGAAAACCCCTAGTGACCTCTTGTGGAACCCTAGGGTTCCACGGACCCCTGGTTGAGAAACCCTGCTCTACGGCATAGAACACAATTCAGGTAAATGAATGTTGTTGAGAACTATTAATGAAAATATGTGTGTTGAACAATTTCTCTCCTTTTCAAAAGGAAGGATGATTAAGTGAAGAAGGTGTCATGCTTTTATGTGAAACAGCTACATTAAAATGTTGCTTGCACTGAAGGAGGGACTTGCCCATTCTACTATCAGTCCGAATTAGTTTAGTGCAATTAAAATGTATTTAGACCCTCATGACAATGTTATTGTTTTATGATACATTTTACCCATGTATTTAAGTTAATACTTTCTGTATCCTATTTTCTTTTGCTTCAGTGCTGATAGTTAACATCCCTTCCTTTATGGGTGAAAAGGCAGTATATGAATTGACAGTTATCCACATATTCTTTGCTTGTCGTACTTGCATGGCATTTCACCCAGCAATTCATGTCTATATCATTTCAGTTTATGATAGGCACAGCAGTCCTGTAACATGATGGATAAAAACTCCCACATTTTGCTCTAAGATGTTTGGTTATTTCACTAGACCTTCATTTCCAATCCAGCTTTAGCCACACCTATGTATGTGTTGGATGGATGGATGGATGGATGGATGGATGGATGGATGGATGGATGGATCTACTTGGTGTGATTTCTTTCAAAACAGTTTTGAGTGTGCATCTTCTGTGTGAAGTTTGGCCACAAAAGACATCTAGATGTAGATTCTAGACAGTATTTGGGATGGTAAAAAACAGGATGAAAGAAGGAATTGAACATATACAGTTTTAATCTACATATCAGCTATGTATGCTATGTTAAACGTACTTCACTGCATTCAGGGCTTTGTGGTTGGACTGAGATATTGAAAAAAACCATATATCAGTGTATGTGTATGTATGTGTGTGTGTATGTGTGTGTGTGTATGTGTGTGTGTGTGTATGTATGTATATGTATCTATATCTATATCTATATCTATCTATCTATATCAGTAACTTTAGTCTACTTCATGATCACAAAATTGGTTATGGTTATTAAAGTCCCCAGATTAAATAAAACAAATGTACAAATGAATGATTCAGAAAGTGCAGAAAACTAGCACCTTCAACAATCTGTCTAATAAAGGCAGAAGTGCAAATGAAAGCACTTAATCTCTGTGATATTTGTTTTTTGTATTAGACTAGATGAAATATATAATTACATAATCTGCATTTGTTTATTTTACTTATGTGAATTGTCAGTAACAATTAAAATACCATTAATGGTCATGCTAAATATTCAGACCATAAAGCCTAAATATACTGAATGGACTTTATTTTATACAAAAGTTCATTCAGACATGCCCCCCCCCCATTTTTCTTGTTCTGCACCACTGTCAAACAGTAAAGAGGTTTTGTTTGTGTGTGTGTATGTGGGTGTAAAGAAACAAAGAACACTGACAACCTGCTGAAAATTATGTAAGGTTGTGATCCTAAGCACACATCTTATATGTAGGCTTCTCTGAAGATAATTGAATTTACTTCTGAAATACCAGGTCTAGGATTGTGCTATCAATCTTGCCAACTTCCTTCATATACAGAGTGAAGAAAGTGACATTTTTCCTTACAAACTGTTGCTGCTGTCATCTACATCTTCCTGTCATCTACACGGATCTGCTTGTACGTGAAGAGAAGGGTCTATGAAGAGCCATATGTTCTATATTGTTGCTTCAAAAGAGAGACAAACAGGTTCCAAACAGATGATTATCAGATTTATGTAATGGGAGGGCTGAGTACCTCCACAGACCACAAAACCAATGCTGGTGGAAGTGGAAGCTCATAGTAAAGTCACTTTTGTTGGTAAAGGAGAGGGATGAAACTAACAATAATCCATAGCAGGAGTGAAAACAAGTCTGGTTCTACAGGCATGAGGAAAGGCAACCCACCAAAAAGAAGGAAATTAAATACTTCATAGCACTTCTTTGTTATGGGCAAGAGAGCAGTATGGACACAGCTGGAATACTT
This sequence comes from Candoia aspera, assembly GCF_035149785.1. Lineage (NCBI taxonomy): Eukaryota > Metazoa > Chordata > Lepidosauria > Squamata > Candoiidae > Candoia > Candoia aspera. The sequence goes on from NC_086153.1 coordinate 181,143,687, forward strand.
AGATACGTTTGGATGTCTGATTATTAAACCCCAGGTTGAAAGGCACTCTTATACCTACTGGAGAAGAACACTAAACTTTCAGAAGTAAAGTGGGGGAGATAATGTGACTGGACCAAAGCCATGAAGTCTGATCACTGATGGAGCTAGTACTGGAAGAGGAGTTCCTTAATTTACTAGAGCACATAAAAATCAAGAAAAAAAATGAAATAGTCAAAGTGGAAATGAAGTGTATTAAATTATATATTTTAGGAATAAGTGAACCTAGATGGACAAGGGCTACTAACTCAGATGATTACACTGTTAGTACTATTATTATAGAAAAGAATGAAGTGGCAATGATACTCAAAAAAGACAGAGTTAAGTATGTACTTGACTGTAACCTTAGGGGTAGCTGGGGGGAAAACATAGCCATGTCTATAAGAATTGATGGATTTCTTATAAACATAAATGAAATACACAGGGAGAATGAGATAAGAGAGGACTACTCAAGAGTAGTAATATAATAGATTTAATAGAAGCAAATGAGATGAATAGGAAGATGGAAATTATATTAAAACACTTTACAAATGAGATAGATAGATAGACAGACAGACAGACAGATAATAGTTAGATAAGATATTCAGGGACTGACTTCACTAGCAAGTCAGTTATATCAGACAATATACTAAATGGGAAAGTATGTGGCATCGATGAAATACTTATTGAACTGTATGATGCTGCAGCAGATGGGACAGTTAAAATACTACCAGCTCTATGTCAACCATATGGAATAGGATTGTATGGATAGAAACTGGCAAAAAAAATAATGTACATATTTATACCCCAAAAGTGAAAAGAATTATGGTAATTCCACAGCCAAGACAATTTTTCCCTAAGATTTGACAAGAAGAATAAAGCCGTACATATGAAGAGAAATGCCAAATGAATGGTAGATTTCAGAATGGGAATCATGAGATCAGAAAGCTAGCTTAAGGCAAGAAGAAAGTTGCTTCACTAACTATAGCAGTGTCTTTGACTTTCTGGATTATGGCTGAATGGAAAGTATATTAAGGAAAATGGGTGTGCTGAGACACCTGCTTGTTTTTTTTCTGAAGGAGAAAAATTCTTTAATGAAGAAGAAGCTATTGTGAGAGCTGAGTTTGGAAAAATAAAGGGTTTGGATTGGGTAAGAGAGTGAGACAAGGTTGTATATTCATTTAATTTATACAGTGAAGTTATTATAGGAATGATAGAATTAGAAGAACTGACAGCTGGAATCAAAATTGGAGGCCAAAGACTAATAGTTTAAGATATGCAAATGACATTACTTAATTAGCTGAAAGTAAAGAAGCCTTAGAAGTACTTCTTATTAAAGTAAGAATTGAAAGTAAAGAATCCACGTTAATGTTAAATGTTAAGAAGACCAATGTGTTTGGTGAAGTTACAGTTGATGGTGAAGAAGTAAAAGTGACTTATGGTTCTGTTTCCTTGAGCTCAAGAGTAGTTAAAGACGGACAAGATACGGCAGGAGATTTATTCATGGGGGCAGGTCAAACTTAGACAAACCAGGTCAAACTTAAACAATATTATGAAGGATTAAAACATTTCAGTGATGATAAAATAAGAATTTATTTATTTATTTTTAAGAGCCAATTTTGTGTAGTGGGTAAGGCATCAGGCTAGAAACCAGGAGACCATGAGTTCTAGTGCTGCCTTAGGCGATGCCAGCTGGGGGACCTTGGGCCAGTCACTCTCTCTCAGCCCTGGGAGGCAGGCAAGGGTAAACCACCTCTGAAAACTGCAGGGACTTGTCCAGGCAGTTGCTGGGAGTCAAGAATAACTCAAAAGGAAATCTTCATCATCATCATCATCATCATCATCATCATCGCAATGTATAGCTGGATACTGAGAAAGAGGAAGAGATGTTTGAATTAGGGATTTGCAAATGTTATTAAGTATGCCATCAACTGCAAAGAAAACCATCAACCCTGGATTTTTTAAAAAAGGGGACTGCTCTTTGAGGCAGTGCTAAGGAAGCAGAAACTCACATACTGTACCTTGGGCCAATGATGGAATTAGAAAAAGAAAAAAAGAGAGAGAGAGAGAGAGAGATTATGCTTAGAAACACTGAGGGAAGTGGAAAGCATGGGGATGACAGATGCATAGGATCAAAGAGATTTCTGGAGTGTCCTTGGAAGAGCTGCAAACTATTAGTAAAAATAGGTCAAGATAGCATGCATTTATCTATTTAGCCACAAGAAGTCAAACCCAATAGTTGGCAACAGAATTTTCTGTGTATATAATTCCCCAGCCCCATGATTCAGAGCTTGTATGATGTCAACCTCTGTGTTGAGTTTGCGTTGCATCCTGACTTGTATTTCTGGCATATCCATTCTGTAGCCTGAAATAGTTATCCCAACTCTATATACTAATGTGATTAATTTAACATTCATGATACTTTTCTCCTGTTCTTATTTATCTATAACACTTTCAAATATTCAGAACTATTTTTTTTAGTTAAATGTACTTGGAAGAACATGTTACTCTTTCTTAACAATATATGACATATGCACTATTGGAAGTAGGGTTTGTAAATTATTAAGAAGGCAGAAGAGAGAACCTTTTCTTTACATAACAGTAAATACACTTTGCAAGCCTGAAGATAATTTGAAATTTGATTGCCCGGAAAACATACTTGCATACTTCAAACAAAAGTGAATGTGTGAGAGAGAGAGAGAAAAAAAATCCATGTTCTTATGGATTTGTGAGCCAGAATGAATTGCTCAATAAACAATTTTTTCCACTTCCATTAGTATATCCGAGCTCAGAGTTAACAATTTGCTTCATAGTGTAGTTCTAGTTTGAAACCCATGCACCTCCAATTTCCATGGGTTGGGGGGGGGGAGTTTCCAGAGATGTTTCAAATGCACATTCCAAGTGCATTTCCCATCTGATCTGAGGCTTCAGTGAATGGAAATTTTTAGCCTCTCTTATCCTTTCCATCTTAGTTGTCAAGCTGACATCCTTGTTTTTCCAAATTTGATTCATACTCATCATTGCTGTGTGACCCAGCATGATTCGGCATTTAATTTCTTGGCTGCATTTGCCTTTTTGATTGGCCAGTGATCCTAAAAAGGTGAATTCTTCCACGCATTCCACCTCCTCTCCATCAGTTACTATTCTGATGTTTCTATTCCTTGCAGTTGTCATGAGTTTGGTCTTTTTGATATTCAGAAAGAGGCCAAACCTCTTGCTTTCTTCTTTGAGTCTCATGATTAGGTGCTTTAGGCCTTCCTGGGTTTCTGAGAGGAGGGTTGTATCATCTGCATACTGAGAGTTATTGATGATTCTTCTGCCAATTTTTACCCCAATGTTTGATTTGTCTAGCTCCACTTTCCTGATGATCACTTCGGCGTACAAGTTGAATAAGAAAGGTGACAGAATGCAACCTTGTCACACACCTTTCTCGATCTTGAACCAATCAGTGTCTCCATATTGAGTTCATACAGTGGCTTCCTGATTCACATACAATGATTTCACCAACTTCACCAAATGTAGTGGCACCCCAAGGTCTGCTAGGGCTCTCCATAGTTTGTCATGGTCAACACAATCAAAAGCTTTCCTGTAGTTGATGAAGCACATATAAACGTTCTTTTGAAATTTGTGACATTTTTCCATTATCCATCTTACGTTTGCAATGTGATCATGGGTGCCACGACCCCATCTGAAACCAGCTTGGACATCTGGCAGTTCCCTTTCGGTGATTGGAGCCAAGCACTGTTGTACAATTTTCAGTAGAATTTTGCTAGCATGAGATATGAGAACAACAGTGCGGTAGTTGGAACACTCCTTTGAATCCCCCTTTTTTGGCAATGGAATAAACACTGATTGTTTCCAGTTATGTGGCCATGTGTTGGTTTCCCAAATTTTCTGGCACAGAGCTCTGATAATTGCAGTTGGTACTGGTCTTAGCAATTCTCCAGGGATGTTGTCAACTCCTGGGGCCTTGTTATTTGGCAGTTGGCTCATTGCCCACTTGACTTCTTCATCAAGGATGGCTGGTTCTAATTTGGTTTCCTTATCCTCCTCTCTTTGATGTTGCTCCCCTACACTAGTAGCATATCGCTCTTCCGCGTATTCTCACCATCTATTCTTGACACCTTGTGGGTCAGACAATTCTTTCCCTTGTTTATCCTTGATGATACCTTTGCTAGCCTTGAACAGTGCCTGAATCTTTTTGATTACTGCAAAAGCATTCCTAGTGTGTCCTTTTGTATAATCTTCCTCTAATTGTTTGCAATGCTTCTCCCAGTAAATTTCACTATCTTTCCTTGCTGCCCTTTGGAAATCAGCATTCAGTCTTCTTACTTCTTCGTGATTGCCCATTGCTTTAGCTGCCTTTCTCCTCTTGGCTATTCGGATGGTATTCTCTGAGAGCCATCTACACCTTTTCTCGGGCCTACTTGCATGGTATGTAATCATCTGCTGTGCCAATGATAAGCAATTTAACTTCTTGCCACAGTTCATCAGGCATTTTCTCAGCAGTGTCTAGAACTTCAAACCTATTTTTAACTTCAGTTGTATATGTGGAAGGTGTTTTGGTGACGTCAAACTTTTTTGGTGGCATTGTCCTCTTGATGTTACAGAGTTTGACTTTGATCTTGGCCACCAGCAGTTTATGGTCTGAGCCACAGTCTGCACCTGGATAAGTTTTGACTGCAAGGACTGAGCTGGTCCAGCATTGATTGCATAGGACATAGTCTATTTGATTGCGATGTAGTCCATGTGTATAACCAACACTTATGCTGTTCAAACCATGTCTTCATGATTCAAAACTAGTTTTCCTGACAAAATTGTACCAATCGATTGCCTGTGTCATTTCTTTCTCCCAGCCCAAAACTTCTAGTGATTCCTGCCTCTGTTTGGTTGCCTATTTTTGCATTAAAATCACCAAGTAAGTAAATAATGTCCTTTTTGGGGATTGTCCTCAGCATAACTTCAATAGTGGCATAAAAATCCTCAGTTTCTGGCTCATTTGCATCAGTTGTTAGAGCATAAACTTGGACAATGGTAATGTTGATGGGCTTAGTGCAAATTCTGATTGTCATTATGCAATCATTTACTGTGGAAAAGCTTTCTACTGCTTGAGCCATTTGTTTGCTTGCAATGAATGCCACTCCATTCCTATGCGTGTTGTCATGTCCTGAGTAATAGATGGTAAATTCTTCAGAATGAAAATAGCTGTTGTCTGTCCAGTGCAATTCACTAATGCCAAGGAGGTCAATTTTTAACCTGACCATTTCTCATTTTACAATATCTAATTTACCTTGGCTCATTCCTCTGACATTCCAAGTTGCTATTTGTTGTATTTTCAAGCAGCACAGACCCTTGCTCTCACTATTGGTAGCATCAGCACCTGAGGTTCCTCCTGGATTTGCCCCAGGTGCATCATAAAATCCAGAGGGGGGTACTAATCAGGTCCTTGATCTTCCCCGGTCATTCATTGGGTACCTTCTGGCCTGAGGGTCTCGCCATTGGGCACCATATCGAAACTAGTGTACAGGAGTCCACACTATTGTGTTCCCCATAACTACATATGGCTGTGAAAGTTGGACAGTGAAAAAGTTGGATAGAAGGAAAATTGATTCGTTTGAACTATGGTGTTGGAGGAGGCTCTTGAGCATCCCTTGGACTGCAAAGATAACAAATAAAGAAGTGTTGAAGCGCAAAAATTGGTCATGTCACTAGAAGGAAAAATAACAAAACTTAGACTTAGTTACTTCAGTCATGTCGTGAGATCAACATCACTGGGGAAAGACGTTATGCTTGGAATGGTCAGTGGCAAAAGACAATGAGGACGCCAAAGAACAAGCTGGCTGGATGTGATCAAAGCAGACACAGGCCAAAATATAAAGCGACTGAAAGAAGCTGTACAAGATGGGAAAACATGGAGAGAGCTGGCTTATGGAGTCGCCAAGGGTCGGGTACAACTGAATGGATAATTCGATTTGATCCCTTCCATGCCAGTGTCATGATGAGATTTGATTTTAAGATGAAATTGAAAGTGGGGAAGGTCTACTCATGCAGTTCCTAAAACACATGATTAGCACCCCCTTCTGATTTAGTCTTCTATTAGCCTCACCATTCAAGCTTCTTTCAAAACTGTGTGAATTGTAACTAGTGAGTTTATGATGTGTTAAGTAGTGCCTTCATACCAGAAAGTAAACAAAAAGTCAAGGCGTATGGGCAAAACTGCCAAATGGGCCTCTCTATATTGAAGCTACTGTACATCTCAGTAGCATTCTGAAGTCCACTGCTTGAACTCTATGCCTAGTACTTGCTCTATTAGATCTAGATAACCAGCTCTCACTTTGTGTTCCATGTTATGCTGCCTTAAGTGATCTCATTCTCAAAAACAATGAGTGAGCCTCAATTGCTTTTTATTTGCCCTTACTATGGCCCTGGTTCCAGGCAAAGCTCTTCCTCATGTTTCAGGTATTTACCTCTCATTATAACTATGAGTAATAGAACTGTCAAAAAGAACACTGCAGATGCATGGCACTCTAACAGAAAAGTAGTGATTCCTTGGCTACTTTCCCTACGAACATTGAATAAGGGAAGCAACCAAAGGAGAAACTGTAGCATTAAACAAAAATGAGAAGCTGAAGCTGATAGGAACTGAAGGCTGGGCCAGCTGGAGAGTAGAATTGCTGAGAGAGAAGGAATCCACCTGATCTCATTTTCTGTAATTCAATGCTGTTAACATGAGAACATTCCCTACGGTACCATGTCAAAATATTGTTTCTCCCTTGGGCTGGCCAAATAGGAGACTAGAAAAGAGCATGTTCTTGCTTCTCCAGGTTTTTTTTTTTTTTTTTTTTACATGACCAGCCTCTTTTCTACTATTTGTAATGTTTGCCTATCCTAAAATATTCTCAGACTCACAAGCAAAAGCTGAATAAAATCTGGTGTATTTAAGAATAGTATGCAAGTACAAAGAAAGCTGAGAATGAGAAAAGTGTGCCAAATGCAAACTAAAAACCCCTCAGTACAAACGAGATCCCTCCCCCCGTAGACTCTTCCCAGGCTCACAATCCCAGGTGCTCCTAACGGCTCTTGACGTTGTGGTGGAAAAGTCCTTGAGCCGAGCACATAACCCAAACACATTCCATTAACATGAACATAGATACATAGAGCTTGGCACAAGGTCAGCAACATGGCATGTGAAATGTTACGATGTACAGTGCACATTGGAACAGTGAACATGACATACTGCCCCCCCAAAACTAAGCAGAAGGCTTGAGAGGGTAAGCTAAGTGGAAACGGTTAACTAAATCAGGAGCATTAACATGGCGAGCAGGCACCCACTCAGGGTGGGGAAAGTGCTTCCAGCAGATGAGATAGTGTAGAGTGCCTCGAAGCTTGCGGGAATCAACCACCTCCTTGACTTCAAAGTGTTGTTGCCCGTCAATCATGATAGGAGCAGGAGGAGGAGGTTGGGGATGCCAACAGGAAGATTGATGGACAGGCTTGAGCAAGCTGCAATGAAAAACAGGGTGCAAACGCTTCAAATTGTGAGGCAAATCCAACTTAACAGTAACCGGGTTAACAAGACCAACAATGGGGAAAGGACCAATGAATTTGGGAGCCAGTTTTTTAGAGGGTTGTGGGGACTTTATGAACTTGGTGGAAAGGTAAACCTGATCTCCAATTTTGAAATCGTGTTGCACAGAACGGTGTTTATCGGCTTGGAACTTGTAAGCAGCCTGGGCGTCAGCCAAAGCCTGTTTAATTACCGGCCAGGAATCAGCAAGTCGAACAGCCCAGTCATAGGCAGAACAAGACTGGGGAGGGGCTTGTGGTAGCTCGGGTATGGGAACAAAGTCATGCCCAGAAACTATACGGAAAGGGGTCTGTCCAGTGCTCTGATGGACAGCATTGTCCATTTATTGCCCACCTCAGCGAAGGGCAATAAATCAACCCAATTGTCCTGATGGTAGTTTATGTATGCTCTAAGGAATTGTTCAAGTGTAGAGTTCAAAACCTCTGTAGATCCGTCCATCTGGGGATGCGACAATGTGGACAACGCCTGTTTGGTGCCAATCAATTTTAAAAATGACTTCCAGAACTGGGAAGTGAACTGTGTCCCATGGTCGGTCACCAAACAGGAGGGGCAACCATGGAGATGGAACATGTGGACGAGAAATAGGCAGGCCAATTGAGGGGCTGATGGGATGGAAGCACACAGAATGAAATGGGCTTGCCTTGAGAAAAAAATCTTTTACAACCCAGATGACAGTTTTTTTCTGACTGGGTGGCAAATCCATGATAAAATCCATAGAAACCTCATCCCAGGGACGGGATGGGCTGGCGACTGGCTGCAGAAGTCCCTGTGGTTTACAGACTTTCCATTTTGACATGGCACAAACAGGACAGGAAGCAACATAGTCTTTCACGTCATGCCTTAAGGTCGGCCACCAAAATTGACGGCGAACCAAATGCAAGGTTTTGACAAAGCCAAAGTGTCCAGCAAGTCTGTCATCATGGAAACACTACAAAACATCAGCCCTCAAAGTTTCAGGTACATAAAGGCAGTGTTCCACCCACACCAGACCGTTTTCAAAAGAAACATTGTCTCTATTAGCTAGCAACCAAGTGCCTGGAGAAAGTCCTTTTGTAACTGACAAGGAACCTGCATTTTCCGCTTCCCCAACAGAGCTGGGGGCAGGGTTGCCTGCGCACGGGTTTTGCTCCGGGTGACGGCAACCAAGCCTAGTTGTGGTTCCGTGAGAACAGTTCCCACTATATCTGACACGGGTTCAGAGTCCTGAGGCAGACGTGACAAAGCATCTGCCAGAAAGTTTTTCTTTCCTGGGATAAATTTCAATTGGAAGTCAAAGCGACTGAAAAATTGAGCCCAGCGAATTTGTTTAGGACTGAGACATCGGGGGGTGCAGAGGGCTTCCAAATTCCTGTGATCAGTCCAAACCTCGGAAGGGCATTTAGCACCTTCCAGGAGGTGCCGCCAGGCTTCCAAAGCAGCTTTCACAGCAAAAGCCTCCTTCTCCCAAACATGCCAGCGGCGCTCAGTTTCAGAAAATTTTCTGGACAGATACGCGCAGGGTTTTAGGTGATTTTCAGAATCTCTTTGTAACAATATAGCCCCAATTGAAAAGTCAGAAGCATCAACTTGTACTACAAAGGGGCGTTCAGGATCCAGGTGTTGTAAAATAGGCTCAGCAGTGAAGAGGGTTTTTAACCTGTCAAATGCTGTTTGGCATTCCGGTGTCCAATTCAGCACTGCCCCAGGGTTTTTTACTTTGCGTGTCTCCCTCAAACTCTTGGTACGGAGTAGATCAGTGAGGGGCAGAGCAATTTCAGTGAACCCCTGGATAAATTGGCAATAATAGTTACTGAACCCTCAAAAGCTTTGTAGTTGCCGCCAGGTGTGGGGGCATTCCCAATTTAAAATCGCCTGAATTTTTTCAGGGTCCATCTCAATGACTTGTCAGAGACTCTATAGCCCAGGCAGTCAAGACATGCTTTGTGAAATTCACATTTAGAAAGCTTTGTATAGAGCTTTGCATTTCTAAGCTTGCTTAACACCTGTTTGAGGAGGCATTCGTGCTCCTCCTCAGTTTCAGTGTAAATCAGAACGTCGTCTAAGTAAGCCAGGACCCCTTTAAACAAATGATCATTAGTCAATTTCATGAAGACTCCTGGCACCCCAGATAACCCAAAAGGGAGGACTTTGTACTGAAATGACCCTAATGGGCAATTAAAAGCAGTTTTCCACTCGTCCCCAGCTCGTATGCGGATGCGAAAATAAGCTTCGCAAAGGTCGAGCTTGGAGAAAATTTTCCCCATTGATAGATGGGCTAACATGTCTTTCATTAGAGGTATGGGATATTTGTTGCAGACCGAGATGGAATTTAACCCCCGATAGTCTGTACAAAGTCTAAGCGTGCCATCCTTCTTTTCCCGGAAAAGGACAGGGGCCCCAACCGGGGAATTGGCAGGTTCAATAAACCCCCTTGACAGGTTTTTGTCAATAAAGTCTCGCAATGCCACTAGTTCCTTCTGGGTCATTGGATAGATTTTCAGCTTGGGCAATTGGGCGTTGGGTACCAGCTCTATTGCACAGTCAGTCTTTCGATGTGGGGGCAGCTGGTCTGCTTCCACTTCCCCAAAGACATCTGCAAAGTCTCGGTATAGGTTGGGCAAGCCTTCTAAGTGTGGTAAGCTGGGGTGCAGTGTGGCGATTGCCGCTCTAACCACCCCCACATGTAAGGGTCTCTCTTCTGTAGGAGCTTGGTAAAACCCATCATTAAAAGTGACAGTCCAGTGCTCCCAATTTATATATGGGCTGTGCCAAGTCAACCAGGGAATTCCCAGAATTACCATGGGATTGCCAACCGGTGCCATGGTAAATTTTAAAGCCTCATTGTGACTGCCCATTTGCATCGCTACATTTCCAGTAAAATGAGTTGCTGGACCCCCACCCCCAAGTAGCGTCGCTGTCTCTCCTCGTCCCCCGTTCGGTGGCCAGATGGGGTAGCCGCTGCCCCGGTTTGGGGCCCCTGCATCACGGCTGGCTGCTTCTCGTGCCTTCTAGCCTGCAGGTAGGTGCATTGAGCATGCTCTGCCTTCCCAGCCAGACAGATCCATTCGTGCAATGACTCTGGGTCGTCTCTGCATAGTGCCCATTTTAGGACCTCACTGCTGAGTCCGTCTTTGAACCTTTCTACTAAGGTTGACTGAGACCAATCGGGGATCTTGCCTGCCAAGGCTTTAAATTCCAGGGCATAGTCGGCTACCAACTTGGAGCCCTGGATGAGATCCTTTAGTGCCTCCTTAGCTCTTGTCTTTGCCAGAGGATCCTCAAAATGCAATTTTAGTGCCCACAAGAAGTCTTCAAAAGAGTCTAGCTCAGGGGCGTCACCCTCCGTTAGTTGGACATACCAGTCTGCCACTCTGCCTTTTAGCTTAGTGGCCACTGTCGTTATCTCAGTCTTCTCTGAAGGGAAGCATGCCTCGAATTGCTCCACGTAGCTCTTTGCATTAGTTAGGAAAAAGGATAGCTTGTTAGGATCCCCATCAAATTTGATGGAAAAATCCTTTACCACCCCTCCGGCTGGAGCAGAACCGGCAGCAGGTCAAGTGGTGGGACCCCAGGACACGGTAGTGGTTCCTCTTCGGGGCGGAGATCTATCCCAGAGTCATCTGCGGCCCTGCTCCACCAGTGGTTCGGGAGGGAGGATGGGTGATGGACGTGTGAAGCTAGGACTTCCATCATCTCTCACCTGGCCGCCCATCACCAAGGACAGTTTTTTTAGCAGATACTCCACCGATTCCATTTTCACTTCAAGTACTCTCAGCCTCTCAGAGGTTTGAGATTCCTCCCTCTGTCGCACGCCAGGCTGCCTCCCTGTTGCTACCGTGGTAGATTCCACCTCTGGAGTCAGCGGGAAACGGTGCTTCCATGATGCCTGGGACGTCCCTGGCTGGGGCTCTCCCATTGTCTCCCAGCTGATCAGCTCCGCAAGTGATCCACGTAGTGCCGGTTGCTCTAGCTCTCCCCCATCACTAGATCCCCCCAGCTCCGGGCTGGAACTCGACTCCTTCTGGTAATATGAAAGTTCGGGGGGGGGGGGCTCGGCTCTCCACTCCGACTTGTCGACTCAGGCAATGGGTTAGCTGACTCCTCGAGCTCCCCGCACCCTATTCTCGACTTGGCCATCACTAACTATTTTCCTCACAAGAATTGATCTCGGTAGGAGCTAGCGGTATACTTTGGAAGATTCTCAGCTTTATGTAATGTTTGCCTATCCTAAAATATTCTCAGACTCACAAGCAAAAGCTGAATAAAATCTGGTTTATTTAAGAATAGTATGCAAGTACAAAGAAAGCTGAGAATGAGAAAAGTGTGCCAAATGCAAACTAAAAACCCCTCAGTACAAACGAGTTCCCTCCCCCCGTAGACTCTTCCCAGGCTCACAATCCCAGGTGCTCCTAACGACTCTTGACGTTGTGGTGGAAAAGTCCTTGAGCCGAGTACATAACCCAAACACATTCCATTAACATGAACATAGATACATAGAGCTTGGCACAAGGTCAGCAACATGGCATGTGAAACGTTACGATGTACAGTGCACATTGGAACAGTGAACATGGCACTATTTGGCTCTCCCTGCCTACAATAATCTTTTATATAGAAAGCCAGGTAAGGTATGATTGTTAGGAAAGTAAGTTCACTTCTAAAGCATAGAGAAGGACTAGCTGGCTCACACTGCATTGAATCAGATACAAGCCAAACTATTGTTTCCCAATGTCCCAAAACTAGAAAAACTTTGTCTCATGTCCAAGCCACCCTGAATTCACCTTACTTCCCCACCCCCACAATTCCTTTCCTCTCATTAACCCCTTTCTCTCTCACCTATATCTGACCTTCATTGGTTTGCAAATTACAGGACCTTATGCTCCTCAATAAGTAATGGCTTTGTTTTTAAGAAACTTCATGTAACTTTTCAAAAAACTTTCTTAAAAAGAAAATAGAAGCAATGCACCTGCTAACTATCAGGGCTGCAGCTACAAATATGCACATGCAGAGATTGTGTGTCACATTTATTTATTAAATTTATATGCCTGACTCCCAGCAACTCTGGGTGGTTATTTCAGTTAATCCCTGAAAATAATGGAAGTGAACATTTGAGACTCCTTCATGGACATTTGAGACTTCTTCATGTTCATAAGGTAAACTTCAGTCTACAGTCAACCATCTATTTCCTGTTTGCCGAAATATTCTTAAGAACTAGTAGCTTATTACATGCTTGAGAAAATAACAACAACAACAATAACAAAAGCAACAACATTTTTTTACAAGTGAAGGATGAGAGGTAAAGCAATAACCATATTTGTTTTGCCTGGATATTTTTTTCTCTCGTGAAGATGGCAACTTGCATTTCAAACAACAAAAGTATCAATAAAACTAGAAAACTATAGTTACATTATTACTGTTACACAAGCATAAAACAAAATGCTAAAGGATACTTACCAATACAAAAGAAATTCAGGGATGCCATGCTAGGGAAGAATAACTTCAAAGCAGCCTAATTGAAAGAGACTTAAAGGTAAGGGTAATATTGCTACTGAAAGTTCTGTACATGATGTAAGACCAGAATATGCATCATTTGTAACAATGCAACATGGTTGCTGCTGTAGGGTGATAACTGAACATGCTCAAGAGTTTTGGCCAGTCCCATTCCAAAGCAAAACAACCAATTCCTTCCTTCCGGATTTACGTGGAACAGAGCACAGCTATCCTTTACAGCTGTCCTGAATTAGCAAATGCAGTTTTCATCTAAAAAGTCTAGTATTAGAACATATGTGTTTGAATAAAATAGACTCAGGTAAACATCCTTTGAAAGAAAATGTATAAGTACACTTTGGGATAAATATTACAAAACAGAACTTCAGGGGTATATTGGTATTATTGCAGATTAGAAGCAGATTTATGAACTTCCCAGCATGTCACAAATTGGAAATAGATTGATTTGTCCTTCTTTGAACCTGTTCTTTTCTGAGTATTCACTCAAATGTCTCTCTCAAGTCCAATTACTTGAGCAACACATTACTTTCTACCTTGAGTCACTGTAGCTAATGTTAGAAGTGCTGAAGTTGTAATGATAATTTCTCCTATTGCTATCGTAATCATTAGATAATACCAGACACCAGATACGTAATGAAATGAACTATAAAGACTGACCTGGATTCCTGAATGCAAGTGAATGAGTCTGGCAGCCAGCTCTTTTGTTTAGGGGGAGGGTTTTTTATTTATTTATTCATTTATTTATTTAAACAGCAGATAAGACATTTTCAGGCATTAAGCAGAAATGCTGTCTGTTGGGATGGGATGTTAAAAACTAAACTGGGAGAAAAAGATTGCCAAAAATTGTGCCTGCTGAAAACCATTTTAATGAATACATCATTCTCAGCAGAGAATAGATAGTAATTTAGTACACAAGATCTAATCACTTTGAAGTTTGAATTAAAATATATTTATCATTCAGAACATAGTCTCTAAACCAGGTTGTTCATATGTTGTTGTTTTTTAACTATACCCAGCTACTGGCTCTTTTGAGAAATGAGATATTAGGTATGAATCTATGTAAAGTTAAAATAAAGTCATGAAAAGCAAAGTTACAATGGACCATACAGTATGTAATGGTGAGCATTACCTTTTGCAATATTATCTATATTATGAGATGCTGTGGGATAATTGGAAATTTTTATTTCTGTGAAATTAGAACAGATAAACCAGAATCTATACGATTCAGATTTTGGAGCTTAATTAAATTCCAACCCCTTCTTTCATTGAGGAGGAGAGAAAAGATGGTTATTGGATTTGGTGATTAATAGTAGCAATACATTTATTTTATTTGCAACCATAGGTTTTAGCAAAATTCATATAAAATTGCAACAATCCAATCAGTTCAATACATCCCCTCGAATATTAACAGCACTATTTGTCAACATCTGCTTTTGTATCTTCCTTCTGGCCGTCGCAAACAGTGCAACTTGTTTTGTTATGTGTTCATCTACATCAGTCAGCAGGAAATAGATTTTTTTTCTTCTAAGCTGGACTGATTCAGTTGGATTAACACAGCCTCCTGAGATGAAGAGATCCCTTAGAGGTTAGGAATCTTCATTTTGCCACTTGCTCCATGTGACCATGTCCTCTTACTGCTCTTACTGCCAGCTTCCCATCCTGAACAACTCTGGGATGATCCTTTCTACTACCTACCTAATCAGGCCTAGTATCAATTGCTTTTTACAGTGAGTTGATCTTTCCAGTTGATCTTTCAGCCCCAGACAATGACACACAATGCATTCAAAAAGGGGCAGCAGCTTTCCCTAAGCTCATTTCTTCTCTTTCCACAAATTCATTCCACCCAGCTCTCTGAAATTAGGCAACAGAAAGGTATCTTACTGCTGCTACTCTGGTGGGATGAAAACAAAAAGATATACCCATGTTTCCTATGCCAAACTGATACTCTGAGTTTTGGGCTGGATTTATGCATCGTTAGATCAGTTTTTTCTCCAGAGGAGTGAGACCATATCTGGCTATTTCGAAATTGGGTGACTTTGGGCTACATGAAAGCTCTTCTATTAGTTCAAAGTAGATGTTCACCACTTTCACTATACTTACTACACTCCCCCCCCCCCAGTTTTTTCTGAAGGTGGGAAATCTTGCTGAAAGAATGTGTTCAGCTGTAACACTGATATTTGGAGAACAGCAAAAACCCTGACTCCCTGCCTTGGGCACAGGTGTGTGCTGTCTGCAAGTGCAAATCCATCACTGGATACAGCCCAGTTATTTGTTAAATAGCATATGCCCATAAGATTGATTATGTACCATTGTATTGTTGTCAGTTCGTAGCTACCACATAGACAGATTGTCTCCATGAGCCCCATAAGAGACCCATGAACAATCAAACAGGAAAAGCGAACATGGACCTTGCAGGAAAGCCTTTCATTTTATAAAAATGGATTCGTTCATTACAGTTCAGCATGTGCATAACCACTGAAAAAAACACTTACTATATAATGAGTGAATAAAAAACACATACAAGCATAAACACATTCATCAAAATAGCAGGATGGCATGCAGCCCTTTGACATGTGTCTCCTTAACACCAGGTGATGCTTGAGGATGGAAGAGCACCCAGATCTTGGGAAGCAAACAAGCAATAAACTGTTGGCTTACAGTCAGAACTGATCTGGCATCTGAATCTTAGTCTTTCTGAATGCAAGTCTCCATTCTTTTCAACATTGTGTTGAGCTCCACCACTGCCATAATTGCTTTCCATCCCATTCATTCAGCTGCCGCATTGGGAAGTGTAACACACAAGTGTATTCTAACCAACGAGAAACAGAATTTGTACAGGTAGTCCTCACTTAACAACCATTCATTTAGTGATGGTTTGGACTTACAACAGTGCCAAAAAAAAAAAGACTTAGAACCAATCCTCACACTTACAACCATTGCAGTGTCCATGTGGTCATGTGATCATGATTTGGGTGTATGGCAACTGGTTCACATTTATGACTGTCACAGCATCCCATGGTCATTTGATCGCCATTTTCAACCTTCCTGACTGGTTTCTGGCAAGCAAAATCAATCGGGAACTGTGTGATTCACTTAATGACCATGTGGTTTGCTTAATGCCCATGGTGATTCACTTAACAACTACTGCAAAAAAGGTTGCAAAATCAGGTCAAATTCGCTTAATGACCATTTCACTTAGCAACTGAAATTCCGGCCTCAGTTGTGTTTGTTAAGTGAGGACTACCTGTAACAATTTCCTCATTTGACAGTCAATTACCAAAATGGTGTTCTGAGAAGTTGATTGTGCCTATCACGTCAGATAGGCTTCTACATTTTTGTTAGAAAAAACAAGAGTAGTGAGCATTCAGAAATCAGGTGTCATGACATTATAGACTTCAGTTTGGTCTAGGAGTACAATCACAAAATTGTATCAAAGCTCAGCAAGAATCAGTAAGTTACACATTTCTCATTTCCTTTCCACTATTCATTCAACTCGTCCAAAAGCCAAAATCCATTTCTTACTGACACATACTGTGAATTTGCTTTTCTGATAATCTCCCTCAGTTAAGGTTATGCTTCTGGTTAGACTGGAAGACATTCTGATGACTCCTCAACAGCTTTACCCAGTTTTGTACGATCTGGAGAATGGCAGTTTAGGTCTCCATGCTGAACATTCACTTTTAATCATAATTCTATTCTCTGAGTCCTACTGAATGAAATGTAATGCTCTTCATTTGCTTTAATTTTACATACTTGGAATTCTCACCAGCTTTCACACCAACAATTTTAAATTGTCTATTTTTATTTAAAATGAAAAAAAAGGAAAAACACCTGCCTTCTTAACAAGCTACATTATCAAATTGTCTGAATACGTGACGCCCTGATCCAAAAAAGCTTTGCAAGCTTTCTCATCTTAACGCCTGCCATTAAATCCATAAACCACAGGTCTCTATCCCATAGACTTTCAAACTATAATTGTTCGGGTTTCTTGAGAACTGATCAGGAATGCCTTCCTGTGAAATCTGACTGAGTGGTGTTCTTCCACCTGCTCTGAAGGGCATTGTGCTCCCTCTAAGCGTTCAGGTTAGTAACTTGGGGATATTTTTAGGCACAAATGCTCTTTGGCTCAAAGCAATATTACGGATTAGGTCAGTGTAGGAGATATTGCCTTTCTTAGAACTAGCTTTGCTTCAGCAGTTCATGGCCCAGGTGACTTGATGTTTAGATTACTCCTATGTTTTCTGTATGGGGCTGCCGTTGAAAAGAGATCAGACATTTTCCTTGCTATGAAATATGACAGAACATCAAATGGAACAGGGTGTTAACAATGCTATTATGCTGCTATCCGGTCCTTCCATTAATGGATTCGTTTCTTAAGGGATGGGATTCAAAAGAGGGTATTATTTGATAAAGCCCCTTCTTAACTTGAGACCACCCATTCCTCCTATCTGGTTGGACTTTATAATTAAACTTACCTCTGTTGCATATGGCTTTTAAAAATAACTTTAATTGCTTGTTTAAGATATTGCTTTTTCTGGTTAAAATTTTTAGCTTCCTTTCTTAGATAGAAGTTAAAGGTTTGAAAATTGCACTGAGGAAACCTGTGTTGAAAGGGGAGCATATAGATTTTTAAATTCACAGATAATTTTTTTAAACAATGGAATTGGCTAGCAAGTATTTCTGACAGCAATCTTGCCTTATACTTTTCATTTTGTTCTACCATCCATGGCTATAGTGAAATCTTAAGTGTAATCCAAAATGACTCCCAGCTAGTGTAGCAGTAAAGAACTATAAAGTTTTCATAAAAACAAACAGATTTATCAGGGCATAATTTTTGGGGTGAATCGGAAATGACACAGTATAACTAGTGAAGCTACAGAACTTGAAATGTGTAAGTTGGTAGGTTACATTTATCAGGTATATCTTTTGGGGATATGAATGAGATGACTTCAAGCCAGCAAATGTTGAGAAGTCATTTTGGATTGACTGTGCTTGCACGCTCTGCATGCCTGTCAAGACTAAGCAAACTGTTCAACATTAATAGCAACATGTTATGTCACCTCTTATGATAAACAAGGATTTCTGCTGCTGCTTTTCATATATCTGCTGCTACTACCTGTGGCTCCAAGTCAGCCTAATACTGTAAACAAAGCCAGTCAGCCTTTGCCCAACATTATGATACACTTGAGTGATGTGCATATACATTCTTCAGACTTGCACAGGAGAACCACCTTCTTAATTTATAAAATTGAATTGGTAACTCTGTAAACAGATGTACAAAACCAGTGGAGTCAGGTTATCCATCTTCAAATACAATGGAGAGAGCCATTGGGCCAAGTCACTGTCCCATGTGGATAGAGTAGGATCTCCATTCCTTAACAGAAGGATCATCAACAGAATAAAATTTCTTGATCTTGTAAATGGCACATGGGTAAGGAGAGGCATTATGCTCATAATGTGGAGTGAACATAAGAAATAGAGGTAAATGGATGCAGGAGTGTCAGCATGATTAGTGAAGGAGAAGAGTCTCAAACAATATTATGTATTTATTTATTCATTTGATTTATATAGCTGCCTATCTCACTTTTACACGACTCTAGGTGGTTTACAATAAAATAAATAAAATATAGTACATAATATCCAAAATAAAAATAAAACACATCGCATCTGGGCATTATCCAACCAGTCATCCACATAGCCAGGAGATGGGCTCTATCCCATGCCCAGGACCCCAGGCTCTTGGCCCTCAAGAAAGTGGACTGGCTATTGGCCTTGGTGTGGCAGACCTTGCTGGTGAGGAGTGGGAGTGTAGGAATAAGAACTTGCCCATCCCCAACAGCCCCCGAGACTGCAGGAAGCTGCGAGGGCCCCTCCAGAGTGAATGAGACTCTTCCCCAGGATGAGAGACAAGGGGGAGAGTCTGGGAGTGTGTGATTGTGAAAAAGAGCACTCAGCCCCTGAGTGAGAGACAGGGGGTGGGTGAGGAATAAAGGAGTGCCCCCCTGTTGAGCAGTGAGAGAATTTGAGGGGGGGCATAGCAAATGGGGGGGGGTGATGGTTGGGCTCTGACGGTGCCAAGAGCAGAAGCTGATGTGCTGGAGGGCCTACCATCACCCTGTGCATGACTGACTGTGAGTAAGGAGGTATGAATGGAAGGAGGAAGCCCTACTTAGAGCCAGAGACTCCTGAGGTCCAGGAGTGGGGGCTAATGGATTAGGAATCACTGGGGGCTGTAGGGAGGGGCACATCATTGAGGTGGTGATGGGCAGGGGATGTTATGGCAGGAGCCAGAGGGTGGGCCATCTTCGGGGAAGATGCCCCCAGTGTTTGTTACCAGTGGCTTCTTCTGGCCCTCTGTGGTCAGACCCAGGCCCTGGTCAGCAGATCCATAGGGGCCCTGGTTCCTGGCTGTTGCTTTTTAATGCCAGGTCAGTTAATAACAAGGCCCCCCTCATATGTGACTTGAGCATGGAGGAAGGGGCAGACCTGGCATGTATTACCGAGACCTGGCTGGGCCCCGAAGGGGGGGTGCCCCTTTCGGAAATGTGCCCAGCGGGGTTCACGGTATGGCACCAGCTGAGATCCCAGGGCAGGAGAGGAGGGGTGGCTGTTGTCATCTAAGAGTCTCTTGTGGCCTTCAGGGGCGCTGCTCCTCAAGTGGCCGGTTGCGAGACCCTGTTTTTCAAGTTGGGTTCCCAAGAACAGTTGGGAGTATTGCTATTGTACCAGACTCCCTGCTGCATGGCAACCTCCCTGCCTGAGCTGCTCGAGGCTGTCTCGGGGCTGGCAGTGGAGTTCCCCAGGCTCATGGTTCTGGGGGACTTCAACCTGCCATCCCTGGGGCATGCCTCGGAGGCAGCTTGGGAGTTCATGGCTACCATGGCAGCCATGGGCCTGTCCCAGATAATTCAGGACCTGACTTGAGACAGTGGCCTCACCCCAGACTTGGTTTTCTTCTCGGAGCAGTGGCAATGTGATCTGAGGGGAGAGTTACAGCTGTCCCCTTTGTCATGGTCAGATCATGCCCTGGTGGCCCTGAGATTCTCTTATGCCACCCCCCTCCACAGGGAGGCAGGACCCATTCGATTGGTCCACCCCTGGCGACTGATGGACCCGGTAGGGTTTCAGGGGGAACTGGGGGTTATACCCGGTGATCTGCTGCACAGTCCAGTGGAGCCCCTAGCTGCAGCCTGGAATAGGGAGGCAGCTGGGGCCTTGGACAGGATCATTCCTGTGCAGCCTCTCTTGTCCCATCGAACCCATGGTTTACAGAGGAGTTGAGGGTTTTGAAGAGGATTAAGAGGCACCTAGAGCACTGCTGGAGGAAGACAAAGACTGAATTCAACCGAACACAGGCTAGAGCCACTATTAAGGACTACCTTGTGGTGATAAAAGCGGCGAAGCATCAATACTTCTCCACTCTTATTGTGTCCGCAGAATGCCACCCAACGGCCTTGTTTAAGATCACTCGATCCCTTTTGGGGAAGGTGGGCTTAGTGACCCACCTACAGGACCATGCAGAAGAATTTACTGAGCATCTGCAGGACAAAATCGCTCAGATCCACTCCAAGTTAGACTCCAGGTGAGAGGCTTGGTCTGGAGAGATACCAGGGGAATGGGCTTACCCAGTTATCTGGGACCAGTTTGATCCTGTTGGACCTGAGTAAGTGGACAGCATCCTATGGACAGTAAATGCCACCACTTGTCATCTAGACCCATTCCCCTCCTGGCTGGTGAAGGCAGACCAGGAGGTGACATGTGCTTGGGCCGAGGCAATGGTTAATACATCCTTGGGAGAGGGGGTGTTCCCGGCTACCTTTAAATAGGCATTGTGCACCCCCTCCTCAAGAAGCCATCACTGGACCCTACTGTTCTGAACAATGTTCATCCAGTCTCCCACCTTCCCTTTTTGGGGAAGGTGGTTGAGAAAGTGGTGGCTTTGCAGCTCCAGAGGGTCCTGGAGGAAATGGATTATCTAGACCCCTTTCAGTCACGTTTCAGGCCTGGTTATGGGACAGAAACAGCACTGGTCGCACTTATGGATGATGTCTGTCGAGAGCGGGATGGTGGCAGTGCATCCATCCTCACTCTCCTTGATATCTCAGCGGTGTTTGATACCATCAACCATGGTATCCTTTTGGGGCGGCTCAGGGAGTTGGGGGTGGACAGCGTGGTCTTGCGCTGGTTCACCTTCCTCCAGGGCCAGTCCCAGTTGGTGGTGATAGGAAGCAAGAGATCGGACCTTTGACCCCTTCTTTGTGGGGTGCCACAGGGTTCAGTACTCTCTCCTCTCCTTTTCAACATCTACATGAAACTGCTGGGTGAGATCATCTGTCACCACAGGGTGAGGTATCATCAGTATGCTGATGATACTCAATTGTACATCTCCATCCCGGGTGAAGTAAGTGATGCAGTGACTGCCCTTTCTCAGTGCCTGGGGGCTGTGGGGGTCTGGATGGGGAACAACAGGCTTCAACTGAACCCTGGTAAGACGGAGTGGCTGTGGGTTAACAGTTCTTCTGCATCTGGGACATTATCATCTCTGGTTCTGGATGGGGTTGCCCTGCCCCAGACAGACCTGATGCATAATCTGGGGGTCCTCCTGGACTCACGGCTCCTGCTCGAAGAGCTGGTGGCAGCTGTGGCCAGGAGAGCCTTTGCACAGCTTCATGTTGTGTACCAGTTATGCCCTTTCCTGGATTGGGAGGCCCTTCTGACAGTCACTCATGCCCTTGTTATCTCCCATATAGACTATTGCAATGCAGTCTACATGGGGCTACCCTTGAAAAGTATCTGGAAGCTTCAGCTGGTCCAGAATGCAGCTGTGTGAGCTGTTTTTGGTGCCTCTAGAAGGGCACCTGTAACACCGCTGCTGCGCGAGCTGCTTTGCTTCCGGGTCCAATTGAAGGTGTTGGTTATCACCTTTAAAACCCTACATGGCATGGGACCAGGTTACCTGAGGGACTGCCTCTTCCCCACATCATTAACCCGTCCCACCCAATCATGCAGAGAGGGCATGCTACAGACCCCGTCGATAAGAGAATTCCATCTGGCGGGGTCCAGGAAGCAGGCCTTCTCTGCAGTGGTGCCCACCCTGTGGAACACGCTGCCCCCGGAGGTGAGATTGGCCCCATCGCTCCTGGCCTTTCGGAGGAGTCTGAAGACCTGGTTCTGCCGCCTCGCTTGGGGTGGAGAGGGGAATAGATCTACATGGGGATGGTTGCTATAGACCACCCCTCCCACACTTGGACTGCTTTAGAATCTTTTGCCACTTGGACTTTTTATTTTTACTCTTATTTATATTATTTATTGCTGTGATTTTATATTGTATATTTTATTCATTGTATTATTGTTGTTTTAACTGATTACTGTAAACTGCCCAGAGTCCCCCGATGGGAGGAGATGGGCGGGGACAAATTGGATAAATAAATAAATTAAATAAATAAATAAAACCAAGTTTCCAAGGCCTTAAGGAAGGCCAACAGGGATGGAGCCATCACATTCTGGCATAGGACTGATTTTCCCCATCAGATTTGGCTCAGTTACTTCCTAATCTACCACTTCTCACAATATGTCAACAATTGTCATGGTGAATCATTACATCAACACTGAGAGCTACGCTAAGTTTTGTAGCAGCACAGTAAGAATGAGGCATTCCAAGAAGTGAGTAGGGTCAGGATAAATTTGTTTACATTTTAAACGAATGTAATTTAAATAAAGATATTTATTTATTTCTCCTATTTCTATACCACCAGAATCCAAAGTCTCCCAAGAGTTTTCAATGATAAAAAGCACAAAACAAATAAAAATGCAACGAACGATCAAGTTCAGTAATCAGTGCATTCTTCAAGTATCTGAAAGAATGTCTCAAAGAAGAAGGCTGAGATCCGCTCTCTTATCCTCTGAGAGGTAGGGATATCAGATTTAAGTTAGAGGAGGACATTTCAAGCTAAAGGTTAGGGGGAAAAATTCTAAGAATAAACAGGTAGACCACAAAACCAAATAACCAGTGAGTTGACAAGATCATTTCAGGATATATTTAAGGGTAGTTATCTGCCCTGGAAGCTTACATCTGGATTTCTTATCAAGAGTAAACATTCCAACTTCCTTCAGTTTGTTATAAAACCTAGTCCCCTATTCATCCTTGTTGCCATTCTCTGAGCCTCATCCAATTTCGCTGAATGTAAAGATTCTCTGAATCTTTAATATCACTGAGCAGCTGATATATTGGCTCTCTTCTCTTCCTTTTATTATTAATATATGAAGCCCCCTTTTTCTTCTTAGTCACTTTGCCAACCTCATTTTTTTTTCTGACATGGTCACTACAATTCTGGCCTAAATGTATATACTTTTCCCTGGTAGCCTGTTCCTCTTTTTAGCTTGAGTAGCCACACTGGCATCTTCTAGCATCTTTTTTCCCCCCCTCATTGGAATTGTATGCAGTTGTCCTTTTTTCTATGAATTCTCACTTGAGCTGAACTTCTTCTTCCTACAGTTTCTCCAGACATGGAATCCAATTCATTATTGTTCCATATGAAATTTAGTTCAACTACATTCAGCGTTGAAAGGTGAAAGGTCCCCTGTGCAAGCACTGAGTCATGTCATTCAGCTTTAGCTTTCTTTAAAATCAAGAATTCCAGGATTACAAGATCAAAGTTCCTGCTCTTTCCATATCCTTGACTAAGACTTCCTTACTGGAAAGTATCAAGTCAAGCTTCATTGGCTGCATTGTGTTTTTCTACACCCTCTGAAGGAGAAAGGTATCTACAATACAGATTAGGAATTTTCTGGAATGTTCAGTGACAGATCTCAGGCTAATTAAATGTTTATGAACCTTTGAAAAATCTGCATTTTGCTTCAAGACAGTATTAACCAGACATTCTCCTGTTAGAGGGTACTGACACCAGATATTAAGAACAACATTGCTTTGATGTGTTCCTCCACTTATTTTAACCAAGATCTCTCCACAATATTTTTCAGTCATTTATGTTGTGGAAACATCTATAATAGGTCACTTAACCTGCTTTGTATACCTGGTTCTGGAGCTGAATTTTAAAAAGTGCAAAAGCAAGCCTGACACTTGGTTTCACCATGATGGTCTTGGGTCCAGAAGCTACTAAAATGCACAACCAAAATAAAAGTCATTGTAGAACTTTCTAAACATTCACAGACATGATTTATTTGCTCATGCCAAACTATATCATATCTATTACATTATATCTGCTGCAAACCATAATTTCAAATAATAATTAAAATTAATTTAGAAATGATATCTTGCAAGACTTTCATGGTGCAAATCACAGCTGACTGTTAGGGAAGGTGGATTTTGCTTTCTACACATCCATGCTGATCCTTGAGAATGTACTGAATATCAGCTAGATAAGAAACTGAGTTCAAATCCTCTTTGGGCTCAGTTTGAGAGATTTTGCTTGACTCCTTTGAAATCCTGGCAGGTATAGTGATCCAAGTTTCATGAATATCATTTCTAAATTAATTTTAACAATTAATAAAACATGTCTGTGAATATTTAGAAAGTTCCACAGCAACTTTGATTTTGGTTGTGCTTGATAGCTCATTTTAGCAGCTTCTGGACTCAAGACCATGTTTCTGTGGAGATTAATCCCCATGCCACAAGCAATATATGGAAAATGTTGGGCCCCAGATATAATGTTGGTCTGTTTACCCATGAAAAGTTTACATTATGGGATAATCATGGGAGTCTGCAGGAGGTGCCAAAAAAGGCAAGACAGCAAGCGCAACCATACAATCAAAGCTTTGTACATGCTTGTGTACATGCTTGTGAAGTTGATATGAATACAAAATGGTGGGGCTTTGATCATACACTTAGGCCTGCTATCGGGACTTTGTTGGCTCTCCCTTTATATGCCCCTTGGGATAATCCCAGTTTTATAATAGGGGCTAAATCTGTTTTTTTAGGTAAAGTGGAATGGAGGAGGAGGAAGAGGAGGAGGGAAGGGGGGTCAATAATTCAGGATTAATTTTTTTAAAGATTTCCAGAATTTAAAAGACATATTTGGCATACTGCAGAGCATATGCAACTCAAGCATTCCTTCTTTGGCATAGCTGCTTCTGAAGTTCCACTATGAATGGAGGTTACGTAGGAAATAACTGTTGGTCCTAAAGCAATAACCTCCTTTTTTTTAAGCAGGAAGTTTACAGAATTGTTATTGGTTATTTATGCAGCCTCTGGAAAAATGAGCTTGACTGTCTTGTCCTGGGAAAACAGTGGAAGGTCACTTTACTTAATGAGATAGTAATTTCCTATGCTCTTAAAATGAAGTTATTTTTCTTTAAAATCTTTTATGTTTATTGGATACATTGGACATTTAAATAAGGTTGGTTGCAATCACTTTGTCAATGGAAATGCAACTTTGGAGTTATAATTTTAACTCATATACAGGTAGATTTAACTATATGTATATAGTATGGTAGATTTAACAGGTAGATTTAAATATAAATATAAATATAATACTTCTTTAAAAAGTATTGTTGTTTTGGAGTTTTCAGTACATCTAGTCTTCCTGATGCTAACTCATTTTGGAATATTTATATTTTACTTTTTTTTTTCTTTTTAGTAACATTTCAGTGACAGAGGGAATATATATATATTCCCTCCATCACTGAAATGTTACTAAAAAGACAAAAAAAAGTAAAATATTCCAAAATGAGTTAGCATCAGGAAGACTAGATGTACTGAAAACCTCCAAAACAACAATACTTTAAAAAGCAAAGTGACACTACATGGTACTGTACAAAATGGAAGTGAATGCTGTCTTTTTTAAAAGCAATTCCATTAAATGCTCTTCAAACACCTGCCTCCACAATTGATCTGCCAGGACTGCAGGAATAACTATAGTTACGTATTTTTCCCATCTTGCTGTTTATCACTTAAAAACATCTCTTGTCCAAACCACAACATCTTGAGTTTGGGGAGCTGGAAGACAACTTTTTGAAGAACAACAACAACAAAAAGGTAGTGGATGTTTGTGTGTGTGCTCTCAGATACATGCACCAGGAATAGATAAGCAAAAATGTTCTGCCAAAATTCAGAAAGATTAAAGGAAAAGAAACTGGGATTTTATGAACATGACATTTGTAATTTGCATATCCACCAGCTAGCTCAGTCTTTCCCAATTTAGTGCATCCTAGACTACAGCCCCCATGATTACCATATAGCCTAGACTACTGATGATGCAAAAATCTTCTGTTCTACTTTCTAGGAGAGCCTGTTTAAAATTTAATTTAATCCAAATTTAAAATGTAATATGCTATCACACCAGCATAGTATCCTGGAAGGAATAAAACCTAATGATTATTCAAGAAATAAAAATAAAATGTATTAGCTTCAGATTGCTAACTCCATTTAGGTCTCATTGAAAGCAATGAATGGATATACATTCAGACATGACTACATCTTTTCACATTGATTTCAGTGGGACCAAAATGAAAATAGATCAGCCTTCCCCAATCTTGACAACGTTCAGATTGGTAGACTTCAAGCCCTTGAATGTTCATCAATGGCCATGCTGCTTGAGAGGTTCTGGGAGTGGAAATCCATACATCTCAAGGGTACCAAATGGGAGGAAGCTGGATTGGAGTGCATCCTGCTTTCAGCATTTCACTTTGTGAAGAAACTGAAACAACCAAGTTGTTGAAGATGAGGCCAACAGACCAAAAGGCCAGTGGTAAGCAGGCCTCAGTAAGCTAAGCTTAATGCTACAAAGCATTAAGTGAGATAGAGGTAGAAGAATGGTATGGGCCTTTGGCTCCAGCATATCAAAAGATAAGGGTTGACCAGGTTGGGGGAGGATTATAAAATTATGCGTATTCATGGGGCTGCAATACTATTATTTAGAGCTATAACCATAAAGACCCAATCTAGAATTGTTTTCTGCTAACTGGAGAAATATTATTTGTCATAAAGTGAACCAGATATGTTATTTGTTTTGTGTTGACTAAAGCAAAAGGAAATGGAAAACATCAAGTGTGAAGTTTCCTTTCTCAAGGACAAATGTAAGATACTTTTCCAGTTTGCTTCTACTGGATCATTTAATAAGATTTTTATCCAACAAAGTGATCTACTCTTTTTATTCTCCACTGAGTATAAAATGAATGACTTGACCACATCTTGGACTCTTCCAATATACCTTTAAAGGTCACTTTTCATGAAATATTACTCAAACAGATTCAGGTTGACATAGCTTGTAAAATAATTGAAAACTTTAATTAGGTTAATCTAGCATGTCTCATATTGGTGCTCACATCCTCTCCCTGCATTTGGGTAGGGTTCAATTTTAGCTTAAAAACTAAATAAATGTAGACAAATATAGCCAAATGATCGTTAAAAGATTGAGCTAGGGATCCTTCCCTTCAGTTTTCCTTGGTAGAATAATGTATACTTCAAGAAAGTCTATTGACTGGAAAATAAAATAATAATAGTAATTAAAAGGCTATTTTCATTGAAAATTTTCCTTTTCCAGCAAATAAGAAGCCACTGGGTTCAACAAGACCTCTAAGAACAAAGTGTTAGAGCTAACTGATATAACTAAATATAAAACAAACAAATCAAATCTTTATTCCATCATAGACCAGCATAAACATAAAACAATGTATTGTGTTGTTAGCATATACATAAAATTATGTAACTGGTATAATTATGTTAAAATACCAACAATCATGCGTTATAAATTACCTGTGTCAATCATGGCCCATATTTGTAAATTTTGTATGCAAGCCCAAATGCATGAACAAGACATCAAAACACTTTAGAAGTGAATTGTTGCTGTGATTTTCTTTAATTATGTCAACTACAGAGAAGATCCCATCACTTTTCTTTTTTAATATCAGCAAACTCTGTCTCTCAACATCTCATGCAAGTGGGCTACTTCTTCCCATAATTTGGAGACACTATTGCTATTGAAGCTTCCTAAGATTCTGACTGACTTTTTGCAGAGATGTTACACTGCCGACCCACGTTCTGTTCATCATCAACTATAATTTCACTATTCTTTTCACAAGTACTTTTGTTCACCCAGATATCCACCATTTGACAAATGTTTGTTTGATTTCTTTTTTTCTAAGTGAAGAACTTTATCTTGGTCTCTTCTAACATTCATCCAGCCAATGCTTAACTTGCTTGCTAATCAGAATTTTTTTAAAAAATCAAAGTTGATTTTTTTATGGTGTGCATATAAAAAAGAAGATTCTGTTTTAACAGCAAGTTTTAAAGCATTCAAATTTATATGGGTTTTTAAACCTGTGGATTATTAATATGATTTGTAGTATTTTATGAGAAATGATAAATTTCTGGTAAAAAGAATCTTATGTACCACAAAGAGGATTAAATGAGTCAATTCAACAAAATAAATAATTGTAGGAAAAAGTACTGCCTGAATATTGATAAAGGAGTCAAACTATGAATACATAATTCAGTGGCTGCCCTACAACAATTAGTATGGGGCAAGCAGCAGAGTGGAAAAGAGCATTCTTAGGATTTTGTTATATACGCAATAGTTCTGAGGTCAGGTAAATAATGTTGATAGTTGATTTATTTTATTAATGAAGCTGATGCCATCTATTCCAGTGACAGAAAGCAAATGTGTCTGACTCAGAAGCTGTTCTGTTTAGACTATGAGATAACCAGGCAAGTAAAAGGAATTCTTTATTTACAATGCAACTATGTACAATTAGCAAAAGTCTCTTAAATAATAGTTCAGATCAATTCAAGCCCAACTGGGCAATGGCAGAGTGCTTGGCAAAATAGTAAAACCAGGTTTAGCTGGAGAGCACGAAGATGCGGCTGGACTGGACTTGACTGGGATTTGTGGCAAGGTGGCTAGGCAGGACTCAACTGAAGACCATGGCAGAAAGGCAGGACAGGATCCAGCAGGAACTGGCAACAAGGCAACTGAACCAGCCTTGGCTTGAGGACACGGCAAGACTGCAAGGCAAAACTCAGCTATGGATCGCAATGCGGCAACAAGGCTAGGCTCGACTGGATTCTGTGGCAAGGCGGCAAGGCAAGACTCAACTTGTAATGGTTGCCTATTCTAAAACACCATCAGACTCATAAGTAGGAATTCAAAGATATCTGATTTATTAAAGAAGAGTATGCAGGATCACAGAGAAAGCTGAGAATGATGAAAGCATGCCAAATTCAAACTAAAAACCCTCAGTGCAAATGAAATCCCTCCCCCCGTAGAATCTTCTCAAGTTCACAATCCCAGGTGCTCCTAATGGTTTCTGATGGTCTGTGGGAAAAGGCCTTGAACAGAGAATATAACCCAAACACATTCCACTGTACTGATTTCACATACAGAACTTGGTACAAGGTCTCACAGCAGTTCCTTCCCAAACAGAAACACGCGTCAGCACCATGGCATGTGAAATGTTACGATGTATAAACTACATTGAATCAGTGAACATGACATACTGCCCCCCCCCCAAAATGAAGAATACATTAAGCAGCAGGCTTCAAAGGATAAGCAAGGTGGAAATGGTTAACTAAATCAGGAGTGTTAACATGGTGGGCAGACACCCATTCAGGATGAGGAAAGTGTTTCCATCGGACTAGATACTGTAGGGTGCCTCGAAGCTTGCGAGAATCAACAATGTCCTTGACTTCAAAGTGTTGTTGGCCGTCAATCATAATTGGAGCAGGAGGAGGTTGAGGGTGCCAATGCGGTGAGTGGTGCACAGCCTTAAGCAAGCTGCAATGGAAAACAGGGTGCAAGTGCTTCAAATTGTGAGGCAGTTCCAATTTAACAGTAACTGGATTGACAGTATGAACAACAGGAAAAGGACCAATGAATTTGGGAGTAAGTTTTTTAGATGGTTGAGGTGATTTGATAAATTTAGTAGATAGATACACCTGATCCCCAACTTTAAAGTTGTGTTGTAAAGAACGATGCTTATCAGCTCGAGACTTGTAAGCAGCCTGGGCATCTGCCAAAGCTTGTTGAATTACTGGCCAGGAATCAGACAGTTTAACAGCCCAGTCAGATGTAGAACATGTTTGGGAAGGGGGTAGTGGTAGTTCAGGGATGGGAGCAAAGTCATGACCAGAAACCACACAAAAAGGGCTTTGTCCGGAACTTTGATGCACAGCATTGTTGTAAGCAACTTCAGCAAAAGGTAACAACTCCACCCAATTGTCCTGATGGTAGTTAACGTATGCTCTAAGGAGCTGTTCAAGAGTGGAATTTAAAATCTCAGTAGAACCGTCAGTCTGTGGATGGGACAATGTGGACAGTGCTTGTTTAGTGCCAATCAATTTTAAAAATGATTTCCAAAATTGGGAAGTAAACTGTGTGCCGCGGTCAGAAATTAAACGGGAGGGGCTACCGTGGAGATGGTAGATGTGGTGGAGAAATAGGTGTGCTAATTGTGGGGCTGACGGGATGGATGCACATGGAATGAAATTTGCTTGCTTAGAGAAAAAATCCTTTACAACCCAAATGACAGTTTTCTTCTGACTGGGAGGTAGATCCACAATGAAATCCATAGAAATCTCGTCCCAGGGGTGGGATGGGCTGGCCACTGGCTGTAGAAGCTCCTGTGGTTTCCCCCCTTTTCATTTTGACATGGCACAAACAGAACAGGAAGCAACATAGTCTTTTACATCACGTCGTAAGGTTGGCCACCAAAATTGACAGCGAATCAAATGCAAGGTTTTAAGAAAACCAAAGTGTCTGGCAAGTTTATCATCATGGGAATGCTGCAAAACATCAGCTCTTAAAGTTTCAGGCACATAAAGGCGGTGTTCCACCCACACAAGACCATTTTCAAAAGAAACATTGTCTCTATTAGCTAGCAACCAAGTGTCAGATATCAGTGCCTGGAGAAAGTCCTTCTGTAACTGACAAGGAAC
The DNA here is from genome assembly GCF_035149785.1 of Candoia aspera. Taxonomy (NCBI): domain Eukaryota; kingdom Metazoa; phylum Chordata; class Lepidosauria; order Squamata; family Candoiidae; genus Candoia; species Candoia aspera. The sequence goes on from NC_086153.1 coordinate 181,174,664, forward strand.
TTGCACTTTCTGCTTCCCAGACTGTGCTGGGGGCGGGGGTGCCTGTGCATGGGTCTGGCTCTGAGTGACAGCAACCAAGCCCAGTTGTGCTTCAGTGAGAACAGTCCCAACCACATCTGCCACCTGGTCAAGGTCCTGAGGTAAACGTGACAAAGCATCGGCCAGAAAGTTTTTCTTTCCCAGAATAAATTTTAACTGGAAGTTAAAGTGACTGAAAAACTGAGCCCAGCGAATCTGTTTAGGGCTGAGACATCATGGGGTGTGGAGGGCTTCCAAATTCCTGTGATCGGTCCAAACCTTGAAAGGGCATTTAGCGCTTTCAAGGAGATGGCGCCAGGTTTCTAAAGCTGCTTTTACAGCAAATGCCTCCTTTTCCCAAACATGCCAATGGCGTTCTGTTTCAGAAAATTTCCTGGATAGATAAGTGCAAGGTTTTAAGTGATTTTCTGAATCCCTTTGTAACAAAATAGCCCCAATAGAGGAGTCAGAAGCATCAACCTGGACTACAAAGGGGTGTTCAGGATCAGGGTGCTGTAGAATAGGCTCAGCAATGAAAAGGGCTTTTAATTTCTCAAATGCTGCCTGGCATTCAGGCGTCCAATTCAGCACTGCCCCGGGTTTTTTACTTTGCATGTCTCCCCCAAGCCCTTGGTACAGAGTAAATCAGTGAGGGGCAGAGCAATCTCAGCGAACCTCTGGATAAATTGCTGATAGAAATTACTGAAACCTAGAAAACTTTGTAATTGCCTCTGGGTGCAGGGACGTTCCCAACTTAAAATTGTCTGAATTTTTGCAGGGTTCATTTCTATACCCCAGTCAGACACTTGATAGCCCAGATAGTCAAGTTGGGTTTTGTGAAACTCACATTTGGAAAGTTTGGCATAGAGCTTGGCATCTCTAAGTTTCTGTAACACCTGTCTGAGGAGGCATTTGCATTCCTCCTCAGTTTCAGTGTAAATAAGAACATCATCTAAATAAACTAGGACCCCTTTAAATAAATGATCATGTAAGACTTCATTAATCAATTGCATGAACACTCCGGGTGCCCCTGCCAACCCAAAAGGGAGGACTTTGTACTGAAACGATCCTAATGGGTAATTAAAAGCAGTTTTCCACTCATCCCCAGCTTTTATGTGAATGCAGAAGTAGGCTTCGCAAAGATCGAGCTTGGAGAAAATCTTGCCCTTTGACAAATGAGCTAACTTGTCCTTCATGAGGGGCAGAGGGTACTTGTTGACAATAGAGATGGAATTTAACCCTCGTTAGTCCATACAGAGTCGAAGCATGCCATCTTTCTTTTCCCGGAATAACACAGGGGCCCCAACAGGGGAATTAGCAGGTTCAATAAACCCCCTTGACAGATTTTTGTCAATGAAGTCCCGTAATGCCTCAAGCTCCTTCTGAGTCATCGGATAATTTTTTGGCTTGGGCAATTGAGCATTGGGGACCAACTCTATTGCACAGTCAGTTTTCTGGTGGCAGGGGTAACTGATCTGCTTCCATTTCCCCAAATACATCTGCAAATTCTTGGTATTGAGCAGGCAAGCCTTCTAAATGTGGCAAGTCAGGGCACAGCATGGCGATCGCAGCTGTTCCAACCCCTGCATGTGCAACATCTCCACTGTAGGAGCTTGGTAAAATCCATCTTTAAAAGTCACAGTTCTCTGCTCCCAGTTTATATAGGGCTTCGATAGGTCATCCATGGGATCCCCAGGATTACCAAGGGATTGCCAACAGGTGCTACAATGAATTTCAAAGTCTCACGGTGGCTGCCCATTTGCATTGCCACAGTTCCAGTGAAATGGGTCACCACCACCACCCCCGCTGTTGAACCATCCAACTGTGTGAAGATCAACGGATGCTGGAGGGGAAGACTAGGCAGTTCCAAAGCAGCAACCAGATCAGGGTGAATTAAACACCTGGAACACCCAGAGTCAACTAAAGCCCATACCTCTGTAGATTTTGTGTGGGAACCCAATTTCATTTTTACTGATAAAGTGGGACAGTCAGCACTCATCATAGCATCTTCGCGCCCATCCTCTTCCACCTGCTCACTGGCACCCTTCATGGCATGTGGCTGGTGTTTCCCGCCAGCTCCTTAGAGTCGTCTTCAGCCTCTCCTGAGACGTAGATTACTTCTTCAGCGTCGGCTGTCCCTTTGGCTGCTGTCATTCTCTGCAAGGGGGGGGGGGTGCGATTTGGCCGGTGGCTTCCCTGCTCGATCTCCAGCCTTGACTTTCAGGCAATCATCTGCTTGATGGCCCTCCTTTCCGCATCGGAGACACTGACCCCTTGCGTAGCGCCGATCTCTCTCCTCATCCCAGGCTCTATAGCTTGGCCAGGCAGCAGTCGCAGAACTTTGGGGTCCTCTCATGGTGGCGGGTGGTTTTTCAGGTTTTCTAGTTTGCATGAAGGTATGCTGAGCATGCTCAGCCTTTCCTGCCAGACAGATCCAGTCATACAATGACTTGGGGTCATCTCTACACAACGCCCAATGCAGGACGTCTCGGTTGTGTCCTTCTTTAAAACGCTCTATTAGAGTTGACTCAGACCAGTCAGTAATTTTACCAGCCAGAGCTTTAAACTCTAGGGCGCAATCAGCTACTGACATTTGGCCCTGGGTAAAATCCTTCAGCGCCTTCTTAGCTCTTGCCTTGGCCAGAGGATCTTCAAAATGCAGCTTTAACGCCCAGATGAAATCATCAAAATAATCAAGTGCAGGGGAGTCAGCATTACTTAATTGAACATACCAGTTGGCTGCTCGACCCTTCAACTTGGTGGCAATGGCAGTTATTTTAGCCTCTTCGTAAGGGAAGTATGCCCCAAACTGTCTCATATAACTCTTAGCATTAGTTAAAAAGAAAGATAACTTTGTTGGATCCCCATCAAATTTGACAGAAAAGTCTCTCCCTCTACCTCCGGTTGGAGTGGAACCAGCAGGCACTTGAGTGGTTTGGCCCCAGGTTACAGTACCTTTCCCTTTACGGGGTGGGGATACTGATGGCCAGGCTCTGTGGGGTGGAGATTTGTCCCGGAGCCGTCTCTGGCCTCGTTCTGCTGGCGGTCTAGGTGGGAGGATGGGGGATGGTTGTGGGAAGCTCTGATCTCCTCCGCGTCTCCCCTGCCCCTCCAGTGACAAAGACAGGTTTTTCAACATGTACTCCATTGATTCTATTTTGGCTTCCACCACTCTTAGTCTCTCAGGGGTTTGAGAGTCCCCTCTCCTTTGCGTGCCCAGTTTCCTCTCAGTCAACACTGTAGTAGATTCTTTGTCTGGGGTTAGTGGGAACCAAAACTTCCAGGACATCCCCGACATCCCTGGTTGGGGTTCCCCCACTTCATCCCAGGTGATCAACTCTGTGAGCAATTCGCTAGGTGCCGGTTGCTTTGGCTCTTCCCCGTTGTCAGATTCCTCTGAATCAGAATTGGAATTCGACTCATCCCTTAACAGGTCTCAGGATTCTGAAGGTTCTGTGGTGAGGTTCAGTTCTCTGCTCTTGACCATTGACTCGGGCATCAAGCTAGCCATCTCCTCGAGTCCCCCGGTTGTGGATTTCGACTCGGCCATCATTAACTATTTTCCCTCACAAAAAACTGATCTTGGTAGGAGCTAACGGTACAGCTTTGGGGATTCTCAGCTTTATGTAATGGTTGCCTATTCTAAAACACCATCAGACTCATAAGTAGGAATTCAAAGATATCTGATTTATTAAAGAAGAGTATGCAGGATCACAGAGAAAGCTGAGAATGATGAAAGCGTGCCAAATTCAAACTAAAAACCCTCGATGCAAATGAAATCCCTCCCCCCGTAGAATCTTCTCAAGTCCACAATCCCAGGTGCTCCTAACGGTTTCTGATGGTCTGCGGGAAAAGTCCTTGAGCAGAGAACATAACCCAAACACATTCCATTGTACTCATTTCACATACAGAGCTTGGTACAAGGTCTCACAGCAGCTCCCTCCCAAACAGAAATGCGCGTCAGCGCCATGGCATGTGAAACGATGTTACGATGTATAAACTACATTGAATCAGTGAACATGACAAACTGAGCTTCGAGGCAATGAGGCAAAGCAAGACTCGACTCGACTGGACTTCGAGGCAAGGTGATGGGGCTTGACTTGGCTGAGCTTTGTGGCAGGATGGCAAGGCAAGGCTCAGAAGGCTGGGAAAGCTCGGTTCTGTGACGGCTATAGCGCAAGGTTCCAAAAACAGTTCCTGCTTCTCTTCTTCTAAAGAAGTTGTTAGCTCAATGGAACGTTTGTCTCGACTTGGTCCTTGTGCTGGCTTCTTTTAAAGCTGTTCCCTTTGTGCGTTTTTTCCTCCAGAGCCAATTGAGCTTCCTTTTGCTTGGCATGCTTTTTGACTCGCCTTTCCCTTGCGCTGATTGAATCCAGCTCCTGATTCTGCCCAATCAGCTGCTCAAGACTTTCCTGCTCTGCTGAGTCACTTGGAGTTTTGATTTCCCTGTCTTGCCTAGCACAGGTTTCATTTTCTCCATCCTCAGCCTCAGAAATTGTCCCTGCTTACAGAATGTTAAATGGGTTCTTGGCTTCTTTAGACTCAGCTCTTACAGAAGCAAGCATTTGCTTTGGAATTTCCCTAGTATACTTGCAAGGGAGGGAGGGAGGGAGGGAGAAGGGAAGGACGCCTTCTTTGTACTGGCTTCTGGTTTTATTTGGGGTAGGGTGAGCGAACAAGGCTACTATAAGAGGAAGGCCTTATCTAGCACCCTAGGGGAAAAAATTGGAAGTATCTGAATACTCATTAAGATTATCAGGTACCCTGGAAATAACATGTCCTCAGAATCCTTCTTTTGTGATGCAGTTGAGTATGTCCTAGAATCCATAGATATCTGAGATATGAAGTTTCCTGCGTATTTGAGATGTTTCCTAATTATTCAAGTGATCTGTCAAACTAGACCTGTATGTGCTCAAGAACCCATTTAACATTCTGTAAGCAGAGACAATTTCTGGTTACAGATTTGATTCTTAATGCAACTGGCAAGTCACATTCAGGCAATAAATTTCAGTGGCATTACGAATCTAATCCAATCCAATCTATAACAAAATCCTTAATCCATGAATAAGGATTGCATCTAGGAAAACGCTTTTTATTTTGCTTTTTTCCCCCCCTACGTAGGGTTTACCCCATGGAATAGGAAAACTACCTGGCAAATATTTTGCATTCACAACATATATTTATTTAAGTAAGGTGCTAATCAACTTAGCTTTATAGAATGCATTGTTTCAGGCTCTGTGCTTTGTATATTTCAATGGCTGCATTGTTTTATTTTCCTGCTTGTAAATTATCTTAACTAAATAGGCGGGATAAACATTTAAAATAAATAAATGAAGTTAACACGAATGCTAAAATAACTGGATGGTGAAATTAGACTTGTATAATTTAGTATTGTCATCCAATAAAACCTCAGAACCCAAAGGACATGAGTTTGGGGTTTGGGGTTTTGTTTTTTTAATCAGTGGGCCTGAAATGTAAATGAAGTAAAACTCCAACAGCTTTAGATCAAAGGCAGAGGAAAGATGGCAATGTTCTCACCTATGTCTCTAAGGGAGCAGTCAAAATTATGTCCAATAAACAGAGCAAAAGTTCTCTGTTTTTAGTAATTTTTGCTCCCATTGCAGAATTCAGAATAATTGTAATTAATGGGTTAAGATGGTAGCTGGAAGTGTTTGATGGCATTGTTGTGGCAGCTCTTCTATCTAGTATAAATGTTCCTGGTAAGTCATGAGCTGAAGAAAAAATGCCATCAAAGGGTCTTTGAACATTTTGATAGGCCCAGGAGAGGCAGTCCTTAAATAGTTATTCAAGCTATTTTCTGATTGGTAATTCAGAAGAAGAATCAGGTTAATACTTTCACTGAAAGAAGACTGAATTAGAGATGGGTGACTTAAGATTAATTTCAAAAGCAATCAGCTGGGAATTGGACTTCAGAGCACTCTGATTATTGCAGAGAGGAAGAAAGGTTGGAGGATGTTAATTCCCACTGTGTCCAGAAATAGATAACAAGCCATCCCTCTCATCAAAAGCAAGGTTAAGAATTGTGTGTAGAGTTTACAGAATCACCTTTCTTCTGCAGACCATGGAGAAAACTATACACACTTCCCAAACCAATAATATTACTTCTCTTGCTGCCTTGGGATGCAGTGGGGTGGGGCACTGAGATTGTAAGGGAACGGAAGCTGGAAAAAAAAAACATTTGAAATGAATGGAGGACACTGATCCTGGAAGGATTGATCCTTGAATCACAATGGGTATAAGATACCAAGAGTGACCGGTTGCTCAAGTGGGCTTTGTAATAAATGCATCTTTGTTAATGGAAAAAGAGAAGTGATGGGGTGGGGGAGAAAGAACTGAAGCTGCAGAAGATGGCCTACTTTAAATGGCTTGCTTGCTACTTCATACATTCTTTAAAAATACTAATAAACATACATGAAAGGGTTGTAATAACCTAGTAATATGTTCCTTGGGAGAGGGGTTGAGTCAGTGTCAACTCCTGGCAACTGCCTGGACAAGTCCCTGCAGTTTTCTTGGCAGCATTTTTGGAAGTGGTTTGCCCTTGCCTGGCCCAAGGTCACCCAGCTGGTTTTGTGCCTAAGGTACAAAGGCTCACAGTCTTCTGGTTTCTAGCCTGGTGCCTTAACCATTACACCACACTGGCTCTCAACATGCTCTTTAATCAAATACAAAATCAAGAGAAGCAACAGGGCAAAAAACTGAGGGCAGAATCAAGCAATAAAAGAGAAAACATATTATATTGTCTACAAAGAGCTGAGCTGCACCAGGCTTTGCACAGACGTTTCTAAGTAATTTACTTACTTTTTAACTATATTTATATCCCACCTTTTCTCCAAGAGGTGTATCCATAACTAAAATAGTTCAGATAATTAGACTGGTGGGAGCTGCAAAAAATGTGTGCTATCAGGCTGATGGCTCAAGCTCCTCCATCCTTCCCAAGAGGTGTGTATTAGGTATCTCTCATTTTACCCACACAGCAACCTTGTGAGGTAGATTGGACTGAAGAAGAAAAGACTGGCCCCCAAATCATCTTGCAACCTTTGCAGCTGAGGGAACACTTGAACCATGGTCTTTAACCATTACACCACACTGCTTGCTCCTAAAATGCTCTTCTGTGTAGAATATATTCCATTCTAATTGTAATTAGCTAAAGTGCAGGCAATTTTCAAACAACTTCTCACTTTCTGGGGGTGTACTCTTGCTATGGTGGATCCTCAAACACTAGATTTAGTGTTAACACTAGATTTTGGAAAGAGGACTATTCCCTAGATGGGTAAAGGTATGACCCACTTTGTCTCAGTTTTGCAGCTAAACCTTCCTGCAGAATATCTGAGGTGCCATCATCTCATTTACTTCCATGAGGGAATAAACAAACGGCTTTAATCTGCCTTTCCCAGAATATAATTGGATAAAATGTGCACATCAAATTATCTTTCATAAGCGGATATAGTCTGCCAAATATCAAACAAGTACATACTTCTACATTTAGGCATCTTTAAAAAAAAAAAATTAAAGGATGCTTTTAAAAAGAAATTTTGTTGTTTATTCATTCAGTCGCTTCCGACTCTTCGTGACTTCATGGACCAGCCCACGCCAGAGCTTCCTGTCGGTCGTCAACACCCCCAGCTCCCCCAGGGACGAGTCCGTCACCTCTAGAATATCATCCATCCACCTTGCCCTTGCTCGGCCCCTCTTCCTTTTGCCCTCCACTCTCCCTAGCATCAGCATCTTCTCCAAAATACTTGAAAGAATTAGATGTCCTTTGCAAGCATGGCTACATCCTTCTGAACTGATGAATTTAATACAGATAGATTCAAGACAGATGGTGTAATAAAAGTTTTTTTTAAAATGATAAGAGGGAAATGAATTAACTTTTTCCTCATAATTTGGGAAATAAGCAAGAAACTGGTAGCTCAGTGGGTCTTTACCTGTGGTCCATGAAAGTAGTACTGAGAATCTGTGGTATGCGCCCCAGGATAATGTATTTTTAAATACAAAAGCTTCTCAGGCAAGACAGACTCTTGCTTATCTTCTAATTTCATCAGATTTTGCCAGTCTTGCCCAAAATCTCAAGAGATTTGTGACCCTTAGATTTTGACTTTTAAAAAATACTTTCTTTTCTTTTTTCTTTCTTTTTTTAGGGTCCTGAGTATATTATCTGGGCAAGTCACACATGACACTGTGCTGGTAGATACTGCATTACTGAGTCATGGCTTTTGTGGTGATCTATAAAAACAGATGATGTGTATGTAGTTGCCTTCATAAAGGAAAAGTTGGGAACCATTGGTGTATATCATAGAGATCCCCAAGGCAAGTATTCTTTAGAAAGACAGGCAGGAGATACAGGATTTATGGCATAGTTTGATGGCCCTACCATTAGGCAGAGTGGGCTAACCACTTCAAGGGATCAGTTCCTGGGAGTGTGGTAGGATAGCAGCAACTATATCTCCAGAGGCCCACCTACACGGGACTGCCACCCCCAAGATGGAGTGCTGACTACATTCCTGGGATCCAAGTAATAATAATATTCAAGTAGTGATAAAGTTGTTCAGAATTATCTCAAACAGCCCAGATTTTTTAAAGCTTGAAGCCTGCCCTCACTACCACCATCTCTGCTTTGGTTTCCTCTCCTATCAGAGTACCATCTGGGAGCTGCAAAAGACCAGACAGCCACTAGATAGCAGCAGAATGTTACATTTTTTATGCATCTCTTTATAGGCATGCAATGGTTGTCCAGATTTTTGCAGCTCAGATATTGTGGCCCTTCTCTCCTGACATCTCTTGAGGCAAGATTAGGAAGCAGTAGGAGTTTATGCACTTCCAAGTCTGACTTGGGGCTTATCCACACCTCAAGGTAGCTTTACTGCCAGTATGGGCCAACAATCATTTTTGGAGGGGAGGAATGGATGACATTAGTCTGCATTTGCCTCCTGTCCACTGTGAATGCAACATCTGGCTACGTTTCCCTGTTCTGTTGGCTCAAACATTGCTGGTTTGGTCTGCTGTTCTTCCCTTTCTTCTAGACCTGCCCCAGCACTTTGAGTGGTATTTGGCAAAGACAGGAATGCCCCCTCACTTCATTTTCCTTGCTTTTGCTGAATAACACCCAAGGATGATGCTGTTACAACAGGCATTTCATCCACTAGTAAAAATGGTCACAACACTTGCCTTACATTCTCCAATATTTCAAGAAAAGTACAAATACTTAAGTAGTGATTAGTGGCTAGGGACAATGGAAGGGAAGGGAAAAACAAGCTGTTGAAAGTTCCTCCTTATTATGTCTTTCATGTTTTCCTTTTTTTTTTTACTATGTTTCATTATTTCAACTTTTCAGTAGCTATACTCTTTATTCTTTACTATCAGCTTGAAGAATGTAAAGTGATATGTTTATAATAAACTTTCATTTAAAAAGCACACATACACTGGTCTTACATGTGGAACATCCCCAGTTTGAAAATGAACAGAGTATTGTTTTGCTTTTTAATTACTATTTTAGTTTCCCTGAGCTTCCTGCTTTTTGACTGGGCCATTGTTGTTTTTAATAAGTCCACTGGTGTAGCATTTCATCATTTTTTGAGAGTATATAAGAATGAGAGAGGGAAAAAATAAAGGAAGTGTACATGTGGAAAAAAAATGTTTTGTGTATATAAGTGAGTAGGAAGCGGTCTGGATAGGTTTGATGAGTCCACTGCTGTTTCTTGTACAGCAAAACCTGATTTTACCAAACTAACTGGGAGAAGGGGTGTCCTTTGCCCTTTATTCCTGAAAGTCTGGTAAATGAGAGTGTATGTGATGATTTACTTCATTTGCATGACATCATTACCTGATTCACTGTATCTGAAGTCCATGCACTGTAGTCCAATAAATTGATGTTTCTCGGTAATAGTTTGCTGTTTTTGTTGTTGTTGGAGGTGCATTTGGTTATTTAAACAATACTCCTAACTGCTGAGCATCTTTGCTTAGTCATGTCCTCCTTTCTAAGGGTCACTGTCCTTTCTTATGATATTTTAATGGCCACTCTAGTCCATTTCTGCACCAGGAATGGAGGGAGGAGCAATTTTGTTGTTTATCTACTGTAGCAAAATGTCTGCAATGCTGTTTTTCATCCTGTTCCCTTGTTATCAGCTGCTAAGTTGTCATCTCTACATCCTTCTCAAAAGTACTGGGATTGGATGCAAAAACAAGGGCCTGGATAAAGTTAACTCCTGTTTGGAAACCAGCACTCTCAGTCCAAGGGAAACAAACAAAAAACCTTTTCCCTCACTGACATCTATTTCACTTCCAAAGAAGGTGCATAGAAGTTTGAAAGGGTGTTTACCCTAGTCATCTATGTGTTCAAGCTAGGTGATGTGGGAAAAGGTACTTCTTCTTTAAGTTCATAGTCTCAGTCATCTAGGGTGACAGGAGAGAATAAATTGCGAGCATGAGACTGCTTATAATTCCTTGTTGTGCTTCTTCCTGAAAACATTCACCACACAGTTTTCAAATGTTCTTTATAATCATTTACCACTCTTCCTTACACCTGTCATCTTCAGACTACAATTTTATCCCAATTCACAATATGTCGAATTATACTTTCCCAAGTACTAAACTGCAGAGCACAGAAGTGAGATAAAAATTCAGAACCAAGATGACACCAAAGGATTTATCTTTCAAGGTTGTGGAGTTTTTTGGTTTCGTTTTTAATACTAAAAGAGTAAATAGAAACGTAGTAAAACAAAAGTGGTAACTGTAAAACATACTTGCTTCTCTTTTATGGTTATCTCATGCTTCATATTTTGGGGGATGGTTAATGAACCTCAGCTGCCCCACCTTCTAATTTAAAGGCACAATCCAGCGCAAGATACACTTGTGACTGTGTTGTGATTTAACAAACTCATCCTAACCTTCTTGGACAGCCAGCTAATAGGGTATAGGAAGGGATGGGAGAAAAGCTCCACTGATTGGGGGGGTGGGGAGAGGTCAAGAATCTACTGGAGGAACCCAGAGCTCCAAGCAAATATCTGCTATTAATAATATCACTTATCAGGATCAAGTTGCAGGTAATCTGTTATTTGCTAGATCCCAAACTCCCTTTGTTCCTCCTGTAGACCTCAGCATGAACTCCATCAACAGGATAATAAAGCCAGCAGATGTAATTTCTCCCAACTGTTTCAGTGGGAGATTTGTCAAAAAACAAAACAAAACAAGAGCAGCTGGAAATTTGCTGGCCTCTTGTAGAGAAACCTGCCACTCACCTTCTACCCTATGGGTTTCCCCTTTTCTTCTAAAATTGTGTATAAATATGGTTTACTTTGTCACCCTGAATTCACTTTTGAGGAAATTGGCAAGTATTTTAAAACTGGTAAATATTTAATATTATTTTGAAAGCTAAACAAGCATTAATCTACTCATATAAACAGAGCTATGTATAAAAGTAAAAATATAACTTTGAACTATTAACTTTTAATCAAATGTTGGAACTGTCATGCTTTAACATACTAGCTAGACCAGGACTTTCTAGGGGACTATCAAATATCTTGCAGAAAATCAGTTTATAAGAGGAATCTGTGCAACCCTCAAACATCACTCTAGAACAGGGATGGTTAACTTTTGATGGCTGTGGGCTATATTTCACATTTGGGAAAAACCCTCAGTGAGTGGGAGGGGGATGTAAATGAATTAAACCTGTCATATCTGGGGTGCAAAAAATCCAATGACTTCTGGTTGCTCAGTTATTCAGTCATTGCCATGGCTAAATTGACATCATTTCACAAGGATTACCTGTCAGTAATTACTTCCCTGAGTTCTTGTAAACTTCTGTTTCTGCAATCATTGATAGCATCTCAGCACTTTGTCTTCTCTCAGACTCTTTTTCCTTCCATTTTTTCAGTCCAGGTCTTCTTCAGTGACTCTTGCCTTTGTGTTAAGTGTCCAAAATACTTCAGCTTTAGCTTCATTATCAGTGCTCCCAGGGAGCCTTCTGGATTTACTAGATGGTCAATAGAAGGCAGCAACAAAATTAAGAGGTTTTGTTCTCTCTCTTTTGGTCTGCTGCTATCTAGTGGGTGTCTGGATTGTAGCCCAGATATGGTAGGCTTCAGATAAATGAAGATGAGCTTTTTGCTTTTGTTTTTCCTGAGTTTTGAGGGGGTGTTAAGTTTATTTTCAAGCCTACATAATAAACTTCCTGCCTGACACTGACAGAAAAGCACACCACCATTTTTAGCAACTATAGTCACAAGGGCTTCCTGCTTTAGAACTTACGGCTAGAGCCTGGAGGCCTAACCATTGGGCCAAGGGAATCAAAGTTGTGTTCCAAATGACAAGGGAAGCATGTATGAAGAACCAGACAGAAGATAACCCTTAAAATTTCTGGCTGCCAAGCTACAAACTTGGATTGCACTTGGAAGCAAACCAGTAGCCCATGTAAATGACATAAAATTGGTACAACATAATCTAAATGCTAGTTCCCACCAGCAAAATGTAACTTTGCACCAATCCCAGTTTCCAGATGCATCCCAATGTAGAATGAGCTGCCATAGCCACATCTGAAGATATCTAGGAAATCAATAACTGAGGTACAATCTGCCTTTGGGCTTTCAGTTGCTGCCATTCATCTGACTTCCATCCAAGAAACAGATCACAAAGCTCTAACAGATTTTATACACTTTGAGGTTGTTCTTGGATGGTGTTAGAATAAAGAAGAAAATACCCCATTTACTTCTTGCCTCCTTCCCTCTTAGCTGAAACAGACTACTGGATTGCAGACACTGTGATTTTAATCTTCTGAGAATAACTATACATGTGAGGCTAAAACATTTCTGAAAATAAAGATAATGATGCTTTTATTTGCAGGAGGCAAGTTTCTATTTTTTAAATTAAAACTATCCAAAAATAATTAAAATTAAAATTAAGTCATGTGGGAGAGAAAGTCTGACTGGCATCAAGAGATATGTTATGGCACATTGCACCATATTACCTCCTCTGTCTTGGATACTATAAATGCCTTGGAAGTTGGGAGGAATGAATTAGTCCTTTTCTAGACCATAGCATGCATTTAACAATCAATTCATTCCATCATATATATGCCACTGTGTACTGTGAAAGACTGTATTTATGAATATTCTCATTAATTTGCCTATTCAGTCTTCCGTAATATAGTCATTTGGCCACCCCAAGTGGTACATACACACTAGGACAGGATATGAAGGATTACACAAATAAAATAAGTTACCTTTTGTGTACAATTCTCTGTTGCATTCTCCTTTTATATGCTATTTCTGAAGAGAGAAATATATTGCAAAATTCAGAGAAGCATGCATCTCATAAGATAATGGTCCTCTGATCTGCATAGATGTTTAAGAAGTGCCAAGTTGATTTTGCTTTGCTTAAAAATGCAGAACATCTGAATGATCTCCTTCCTAGCTCTCCAGCATCCCTTCTTATAAGTCAAAAGGTCTGGTGCCAACAGAAAACTTCAGGGGATCTTTTTAAAAAAATGGAGCACAGCAGGGGAGAACCTTTTAAAAGGTGCTGCAAATGTTAAAAGGATTATAGCAACAAAGGGAACTTGGCTATAAGTCACAGCATATTAGAATACTGAAAAACAGTGAGCTAGTGCAGTTGAAGGAAAAAAGCAACAGAAATAATATGTTATATAAACCTTTGTGCTTATGTTCAGTAACATATAAGCTACATTTGGGAATAGACGTTATATACTGTCAATCATGTAAGGGCCTACCCTCCCTTCCTTTTCATTCTGGGGGAGGAATTTGGTGTGTTATGTGGGGAACAATTTGAGTGCTTCTTTTGCCCATCCAATGGAATATCTCCTCAAAAAAACAATCCATTGCAAAAATGTATTTTCCTGTAAAAAGGAAGCTCATCAGTATTTAATATTATGCACATTGTCTTGTTACATGTGGACTAGTTTGACTCAGCTGCCAAATCTGCTATATAACCAAGCCCTGAAAATGAAACTAGAGTATTAAATAATCAAGGAGGCATTAATTTATTTGAAGGAGCCCTAGCTTCCCCACTACTCTTAATTTGATTAATGTGACATGAAATTAAAATTATTGCCACATGTTACTTATTTCTAGTTCCAAGTCCAATGATGTAAAATTATAGTAAATTAATACAGTTGTAAAACATGAACAGACAAAATGTATTCAGGAAGAGTTTGGCCCTAGGTTCCGATCAATATGCTGAGGAGCATTGTTATGCGCAACACTGTTTTATTTTTCTCTCCTACAATCCAGTCCACATTGAGGATACAAATAGAAACCCAAGGTCAGTTTCACCCATTAGACTACAGATGCTTTTGTCTTAAAAGTCTGACTTACTGTATTTGATAGCAAATGTGTACTTTTTTGCAATTGCTAATTGTAATCCTGTACATCATACAGTGTTGGGGTCCTGCCTATTACCTAATCTAAATTTTGTATTTCTTAGCTTTAGATCTTTTGTCTTTTGACGCAAGTACATGTGCAAGCTTACCACTGCTAAAAGATGTAAAGCATCATTCTTAGAAAATAATGGCCACAATGCCCCAATGAGTTTAGTTCTCATACAGCTCCAGAATAAAGTCAGATCATCCTCCATTCTGCTAAACATGGGAGAGGTAAACTGTAAAATAGACTTACATCCTCAGTCTTACACACCTGACTGTTCATCCTTCCTTCCTTTCTCATGTTCAGTGCAGAAGTCTGAAGAAGAGAGATACTTGCATTTCCTTGAATGAAAAGTGGATCACAACTGCACAGGGCATCACATTTGCACTTGACGCCAAAATTCCTCTTCAGATTGCTCTGAATGTGAGGAGTCCAGGGAGAAGAAAGGGCGGAATGTGATGATAGTGGGGATAGAAAGCAGTCTCATCTTCTTCCTCTATTCAACGCTCAAGCATGTAATAGCACAAAAACACGGAAATCAGGGGGATAAGTTAGTAAAACATGAGAAGGATATGCTTGTTAGTACAGCTAAAGTGGAAAGTTCTTTGAGCATTCAGTGTGAAATTCTACAAAAGGCTTTGTAAGTATTTTCAACCTCACAAGATCATAGGCATCCTCTAATCAAACAAAGTACCTTATCAGGCTTCTTTTTCATAGGCACTTTGTAGGTGTGCAGATCATATAGGAGGTCTTTATGAAGAATACTGTGATATGAAGCTCTATAAGAAAGGTGAGCATAAAGAGATATGTCCCCACATCTTTTCATCCCACCCTTAGCTCTCTCTATGTGTTTAATAGACCTTTAGCCTTGATCCAAACTATAATTTATACTTTTTTGAAGCAAATCTGAGCAGAACCTCTAGTTGACTGTCAGAGCTTTGGAAGGCAGATATGGGAGAATATATCATTGAAGCAAATGATGGGTTAACTCTGTGGGTTAAACAGCTGTTCAAAACCATATTAGCAAAAATTACAGAGTCTTTCTTGAAACCCAGAAACACTTGGTCCCCTGCATCTAACAAAGTGTTTTGTTCAGATATACACTTGTCTCGTATCTATCTGTAAGGACTCTGCCTTGCAATAAGGTTTATTTTCTTTGGAAAAAAAAAACCCTACCACAACAGAAAAGGAACTGGTTAAGTATTGAGCATCACATAAATAAAAAGAACTGCCTGCAGCCTCTCTGTGTGAAAGCAATTCCATTTTACACAGTTGCAAAGCACACACTTGCCCTGAGTCAACTAGCAATGTGGCACTGGGGAACAACCCTACCTGGCCAAGTGTAGGGGGTCTCCAAAGCAGTCAATAGAATCCATCTGCCTTCATTATCTTGATTGTACAGAGAAGTCAGAGAAGTAAAAATGCAAAAGAATGTTTATTCTTCCATCTAAGGCCCAGAAATATTAGCTAGATCCTTGTCCAAAATCGATGTTTCTTTGGAGGCAGCAGCCTAGCAAGAGAATTCTTGCATTTTTCATTTTACATTATGGTTGCAAGGGTTGTTGCCAAGCTTGTTTCTGAAAACATTTTTGTATATGTCAACATCACTGCTCTTTCTAAATTTTTGCTTGGTCTAGTGGTTAAGGCACCAGGCTGGAAACCAGGAGACTGAGAGTTCTAGTCCCGCTTTAGGCATGAAAGACGGCTGGGTGACTTTGGGCCAGTCCCTCTCTCTCAGCCCAATCCACCTCACAGGGTTGTTCTGTGGGGAAAATAGGAGGAGGAAGGAGTATTAGGCATGTTCCCCACCTTGAGTTATTTATAAAAATAATAAAGGCGGGGAAAAATCATAAAAAAAAATCTGTTTTTATCTATCAGTGCAGATGGAAGGAAGAGTAAGAAAATTCTGTGATAATCTCATCTGCTCATGGAAGCATTGCAAATGTCCACCTTCAAATTCTGACAGCAAATCTTGAGATTTTGTTTGAATTTGTACCTCTTGGAAATTCATTTTGAAATTCAGTTCAAGGCCATTGGAAAATGATTGTGTTTTCTCCCTAAGGACAGAGAATAGAGAAAAAGGTTTTTAGTCCAAAACTACTTTTGGTGCCTTGGTGGGTCTTCATGGACTTCTGAAATTCTAATCCATTAGTTTTAAATTAATCATGATTCATAGTGGTTCTGTATTAGACTGGGACAACAGAGATCTCATTCCACTCTGTGATTTACTCAATTACTAGTCAATCTCTCTTAGCCCAACCTTCCTCAAAGGACCGCTGTTGTTAGAATATAGTAAGGGAAAATCCCCATGACCATCACCCCAAATTCCCAGGGGAAAAAAGAGACTGAAAGCATAGTAATAAATAAGTAAATTAATGAGTAAATAAATGCAACCCTATTTGTTTTAGTGGATCACTTTTAAACACTGTAAAACTTGAATCTAGTACAAAATGTTTAATTTATTTTTCTTGTATTTATGAATTTATGATTCATCAGCTAATAGTTAAAGAAAGATTTTAACCAAGGATTTGCTGGCTTATAATGCACACTGTTGCAGCCCAAACTAATGTATATTTACTTAAGAAATAGTTCCAGATTTGGTGGCAATCACAGTAAAGAGCAGAAGATTGCACTATTACCATGAAGCTAGTGGTGGGCAAAGACTTAATCTAATGTCCTATGGTACTCAGCACATTTCTCAAAGTTTACCAAAAGTGAACATTCAGACACAATTTTCAATACTTGGAAATCTTAAGCACTATTCTGAAAAAATATTGTAAGGAGACAATATTTCCCAGGGGACAGCAGGAATGGGATGGTTGGAACACCACTATCTTGCTCTGGAGTTTGAACTCATCTTGAGGTGGACAGAATTGTCAACCTTTCCCACCATCTAGCAGCATTGACACTTATGATGGAGCCTGTTAGTTTTTCTATTTAGGAGCTAACACAAAGATGACATCTTAACATACTAGGACAAGGGTGGGTAAATTGTAACCATCCTAATGTTATTAAACAACAACTCTGTCATGCCCTGTCTATGCAGAGTAAAGCACTGACGCTGATTCATGCGAGAGCAGGTTCAGTTTTATTCTGTACATAGCAACAGTTCCGAAAAAAGCTGAGAGTGACAGGAGCGCGCCGGTGCGGGGTTTAAATACCCCGCGCCGGTCAGCGCCCCCTCACTCAGGGTTACGTCATCCCCCCTTTGTCCAACATGCTGTCTTGCCGGTAGGTGAGGGGTTGCGAGGCCCCGCTGGTGCTCCGGGATCACCCATCATCGGTTTCCTTATTCAGCCGGTGATTGCTGTCAGCTGGGCGATCTCCGTTGCGCTGGTGCTAACAGCTTGGGTGTGCCTCGCGATCCGCTTAGCCTTTGTCTCTTCTTCTTTCTTCTTTGTGAGCTGATGGCTGCTTATCTTGAGCCCCTTCCCCTGCTTCCTCGTTATTGTCATGTGTGCCATTGCGCTGATGTCTTCAGCTCAACAGCACTCATGACATACTGCCCCCTGTTCGAATAGTGCCCCCCCCCCCGGCTTTCCGGTTTTTTACCAGGAGAGCTGTCAAAATGTTTTTTTTTTTTTTTAATTTCCCGCCAGAGTGTTTTCGCCCCTCCCTTTGTTCCGCCCTCTACGTCGTGTCCATCTAGGGTGTGTTCCCAGTGCGCATGCCCCGACCACACCCTGGGCGTGCGCATGCTCCGGCCACACCCTGCTTGTTTGGCTCAGTTCGGCGAGGAGAGAGGCGTGGCTGGTCGGGTGCTTATCAGCTCCAGGTAGGGCCCTTATTTTTATTCCAAGTGCGTCGGCTTTGTTATGTGTGCATCCTGGGCGTTGCCCCCAGGCATGCACAGGTGACCAATGTCACTCCTTCGTGGGCCCGGGCGGGGGGAGGGTGAGTCCCGGGGGGAGGGAGGTCTACCCAAGTCGCGGGCTTGGGGGGGCCCTTTCCCCTGGGGGCACGGTTGGCGGGGGGGGCCCGCGGGGGAAAGGGTGTTCAGGGGCCGGTTCGGCTTGTCGCCCCTTTGGCTTGTCGGGGTACGTCCGGTGGAATGCCCGGGTCAGGTCTGGCGCTTTGACGTGTTGCGCCGCCACCCATTCTGGGTGGGGGAAGTGTTTCCACCTTACTAGATAGTGTAATGTTCCCCTTTGACGGCGCGAGTCGAGTATGTCCCTTACTTCGAAATGTTGTTGGCCGTCGATCATCACTGAGGAGGGCAGTGGCGTGTTCGGGTGCCATCGAGAGGTGGTTGCCAGTTTCAGGAGGCTGGTGTGAAATACCGGGTGGAGTCTCCATAGATTGTGCGGCAGGTCCAGGCGTATTGCCACCGGGTTCACTATCTGGGTTACTCGAAGCGGCCTGATATACTTAGGCCCCAGTTTTTTCGAGGGTTGAGGTGACTTCAGGAATTTGGTGGATAGGTAGACCATATCCCCTGCCTGGAACGTTGGTTGCTGGTGCCGGTGCTTGTCGGCCTGCTCTTTGTAGGCCACCTGTGCTTCCTTCAGCGCTGCCGTGATTATTGGCCACGATTCCGCAATCTTCCGTCCCCAGTCACTAGCATCCACTTGGGGTCCCGGGGGTTGCGGTAGCTCCGGTATGGGGATGAAGTCGCGCCCCGAGACTACTTCGAACGGGGTTTTCCCCGTGCTCGTGTGGACGGCGTTATTATAGGCGACTTCCGCAAACGGGAGCAGTTCGACCCAGTCGTCTTGGTGGTAGTTTGTGTATGAGCGTATGAATTGTTCTAGGGTGCCATTGAGGACCTCTGTGGCTCCGTCCGTCTGGGGGTGCCAGGCAGTGGATAGGGCCTGTTGGGTCCCCGTCAGCGTTAGGAAGGCCCGCCAGAATTTGGAAGTGAATTGTGTCCCCCTGTCGGTTACCACACGTGCGGGACATCCATGTAACCTGTACACGTGTATCAGGAAGAGTTTCGCTAGTTGTTGGGCGGACGGGACTGATGCGCAGGGGATGAAGTGGGCTTGTTTCGAAAAGTAGTCTTTCACCACCCAAATGGCCGTTTTCTTCTGGCTGGGTGGGAGATCTACTATGAAATCCATGGAGATTTCCTCCCATGGGTGGGAGGGCTCCGCCACTTTTTGTAAAAGTCCCGGGGGCTTACCTGGTGCCCGTTTGGCCCTAGCGCATGTCGGGCAGGACGCTACATAGGCTTTCACGTCCCGTCTCAGCGCAGGCCACCAAAATTGGCGTCTTGTGAGGTGCAGGGTCTTCAGGAACCCGAAGTGTCCCGCTTGCTTGGCGTCGTGGGATCTGCGCAGGATCGCCTGGCGTTGCGAGTCTGGGACATATATTCTGCCTTCCCCCCATGCCAGGTCCTGTGCCATCGTCACCTTGTCGGGGTTTGCTAGGAGCCAAGGGTCGGTTTTGAGGGTGGCAGTGAGGTCTGCGCGTATCCCCCCTGGCAGTTGTGGATGGCGCCGTCTGGTTACCGGTTGCCCCACCGTCAGTTGTGCCATGGGGTTGGGCTGTTTCCGAGCACCGCTCCGGGTGGTCACCGCCATCCCCAGCTGGGACGCAGATAGGACCGTCCCGATCATGTCTGGGGCGGGCTCCTCGTCTTGGGGCAGTCGGGAGAGGGCGTCGGCTAGGAAGTTCTTTTTGCCCGGCATGAACTTCAGCTGAAAGTTGAAGCGGCTGAAGAATTGGGCCCATCTGACCTGTTTTGGGCTGAGGCGTCTGGGCGTTCGGAGGGCCTCGAGGTTCCGGTGGTCGGTCCAGACCTCGAATGGTTGAGTGGTGCCTTCCAGCAGGTGCCTCCATGTTTCCAACGCTGATTTCACCGCGAAGGCTTCCTTCTCCCAGACGTGCCAGCGCCTTTCTGTCTCAGAAAATTTCTTCGACAGGTAGGCACATGGTTTTAGGGCTCCTGTGGGGGACTCTCAGCTTTATGTCACGCCCTGTCTATGCAGAGTAAAGCACTGACACTGATTCATGCGAGAGCAGGTTCAGTTTTATTCTGTACATAGCAACAGTTCCGAAAAAAGCTGAGAGTGACAGGAGCGCGCCGGTGCGGGGTTTAAATACCCCGCGCCGGTCAGCGCCCCCTCACTCAGGGTTACGTCATCCCCCCTTTGTCCAACATGCTGTCTTGCCGGTAGGTGAGGGGTTGCGAGGCCCCGCTGGTGCTCCGGGATCGCCCATCATCGGTTTCCTTATTCAGCCGGTGATTGCTGTCAGCTGGGCGATCTCCGTTGCGCTGGTGCTAACAGCTTGGGTGTGCCTCGCGATCCGCTTAGCCTTTGTCTCTTCTTCTTTCTTCTTTGTGAGCTGATGGCTGCTTATCTTGAGCCCCTTCCCCTGCTTCCTCGTTATTGTCATGTGTGCCATTGCGCTGATGTCTTCAGCTCAACGGCACTCATGACAAACTCCCAGCTTCCTTTAATCTGGAAGACCATAGGCTAGCCAGCCCCGCTGTGGGAAAAACATTGTTGAATTGTGTCAAACCTGTGGGATACCAGAAGCTGTATGTTCCCTAATTACAGGACATAGTGCTATGTTTGTCTGATGGATGGCCAAACAGAGATTCTAGCTTGAGATTTTGCCACCATCTAAGCTATATAAAGGCAAAAGACAGAAGGCTTTATGGAGACCACTTTCAGCACTTGAAGCAGGCATTCACATCTAAATGTACTTTCTGTAATATTATCAGGATTAAAATAAAGGCCAATGTTGAAATTGGCTCAGTACCACTTTTAATTTATTTTATCGATCAATTTCCCTGAGCCCATCCTGAATCAGGGAGAGCTTAAACTGATTTCTCAACTGTTTTAACTAATGGGCCATCATATTACCTGCCATGAATGAGCAGTACTAGAGGAAGAAAACAAATAAGATCTCACAAAACAAATTAAGGGGGAAGCCAAAATAAAATTAATACTTCACTGTAGATAATTGTTCTTCCCTGACATTTGAAAAATGAAAGATGAGACCAACTTTGAATTCTCTCAGCATGATCTTGCCAAAGCAGATGCCCCCTGCTTCAGTAACCAATCTAGTAGTTAAAGAATGTATCATCAATTTGCTGTTTGGTCCCAACTATGGGCTTAAATGGAGACATTGGGAAATGAATATATGTTCATTTTCCTAAGGAAACATGTCCCAGTCGAAACAAATATCCTTTGCTTTGCAAATATTTGCTTGGCAAATATCCAAATATCCTGAACATGTCCTTCAAATAATATAAATCTCCACAGGTTTGATCTCTTTATCCTCACTTTGCAAATTGAATATGGACAAAAATAAAAAACCTATATTCTTCTCTGACTTGTGAAACTACAGTGTACCAATCGAAGTGAATATTTGTAGCTCAGGGTTGAACTGTGGAGTCCTTGGTGCTCTCTGAGCCTTGTTGTTTTCTTGCAGACGTTTCATTGCCAGATTAGGCAACATCTTCAGTGTGAAGAGGGAGTGGGCCTTGCTCTCAGTTTATATCCAGTAGCTTGCCCTGCTTGTGTTGGTGGGGGTGTTGTTCTCTCCTTGGGAGTTAGTTGATTGGGCTGTTGTTTGCTGCTTGGTTGATTGACTGAGTTAATAGTTCTTTGATTAAGGTGTTACACCAGATGAACAATCAAACAGCACAATATACCTTAATCAAGGAACTATTAACTCAGTCAATCAACCAAGCAGCAAACAACAGCCCAATCAAAGAACTCCCAAGGAGAGAACAACACCCCCACCAACACAAGCAAGGCAAGCCGCTGGATATAAACTGAGAGCAAGGCCCACGCCCTCTTCATACTGAAGTTGTTGCCTAGTCTGGCAATGAAACATCTGCAAGAAAACAACAAGGCTCGGAAAGCACCAAGGACTCCAAACTACATTGTGTTTGTACATTTAGAGGAGAGGAGGTCATTCAAACTCCTGAAAATAAAAGATTAAATATATGACAGGGTTGGCCATAGTAGAGTTCAACAGGAGGTTAAAAGCAAAATGAAAAGATTTCTGGTGGGGACATGGTAGACTGAACAGCTGTGTCCATGAGCTCTGTGGACAGGACTGACAGCAGCATTTTTTTTCCTGGGGTATGGGCAGGTTTTTTCCTGAAGCCCACAGCATTTTCATGGACAAAGAAAACACTCGGAATCATCCCATCTGTCCTCTGTAATGGCAACTTGCAGCCTGAGAATCAAAAACAGTGTTTGCACCAATTGTGCTTAATTCCTATCCCTGGCGATTCAGACTATGAGGTCACATCCACCATAGACAAGGTTCACACATCAAACTAGGTTACAATTTGTTTTATAATGCTTTACTGAATAAACTGCAACAGGTTGGGTTCACACAATACCTTAAATACAAAATGAGCAAATCTATGGTGGCTAAGTGTGATGTATGAACATAGTCATTATTATTTACTCTTCCTTCCTTCCTGCCAGGAGGCTAGGATGTCATCATTTCCAACCTGCGCTGTAGCCTTAAGGGACACTAAGTCAAGCCACCCCATTTCTAAATCACCCTATACATACATACATACATAGTTACGTACCCTAAGAGAGACTTTCTACAGCAAGGAGAAACAATCTCTCTTGGTGCTTGTTGTTATTTTTGGGATTAATTTTCAAAAATCTTTTTAAGCTTTGGCTTATTTTCCCATTTGGATATTGAGGAGGATTGAAAATGAATAATTGTCTCCCTGCTATTATTTTTTTATTGAATTCAAAGGATTTAACATTTTCCTACATGTTGAATCTGCTGTTTCAAATCTTCAGTTTTCTGTTCACTTTCTCTGAGAGCTGCTTGTTAGCTTACTTTCTCCTGTGTCAACAACTTTTGGAGATCTTCTATTAACTCATTAACTCCTACGTCTGCCAGTCAAGTATCTAGGGGATGCCATATTCTACTCCCTGAAACATGGAGGATTTCAAGGAGACTTTCTCAGAGTTCCTTTGTGAGCTTTGCTGTGAGTTTAAACAAATCTTTAAACAGATCTTTCATGATACCTGTCAAGCTATTCTGCAAGATATTCAGGACATTGCAGAAAATTTCATCTTTAAAATGTTTCATCTGGCTGAGGAGGTTGTGGAAGAAGTTGATTCTAATGAAGAAGGAAATGTTTCTACCAACAGCGAAACTGAAGCTCTTGTTGTGCCAGATGACCAGATTTTGGTGTTGAAGGAGTTAAAAGAACAGACTGAATTGCAAAACACAAATGCAGTTGTTTTTTTGATGGAATGTTATGGGAAAGAAGAGACTCTGTTCTATGGGAGGTTTTTTTCTTTTACTAAGAAATCTGAATTTCCAAGGGGGGCAGTTGGGCCGTTTGATTTCTGTATGAAAAATGCCTTGTGTGTAATATGGAGATATGTAAATGTTTTGGTATATTTTGAGGTGGGGTAAAAAAATAAGAAAAAAAAAATTAATTGATATTAAGGCTTGTATGATTTTATCTTTCTTTAATGATTTGGATTAAGATTTACTGGACTGCTTTTAGATTTGTTTGATTTTTAAGATTTATAAGATATAATATTTGCTTGGTTTTAGGTTTAATAGGGTTAAGCTTGTTTTAGTATTAATTATAAAAGTAAACAATTTAAATGTTTTTATAATTTGATTTCTATTATAGTGGACAGAAATATATAGAATACTGGTAGGAAGGAAAAAATTAAATGTTGTTTTTGGGGGTGAAGTTGATTTGGAGATTTATATATTTCTTTTTCTTTTAATATAAGGGGAAGGAGCAAATATGTTTAGTGATTTTCGTAATGTGCTAATAGAATGATTTATAGAAATAATGTGATCTTGGTTTGATATAGAATAAGAGATTGATTATGGAAATTGCTGTATATTCTTGTTGTTGAAAGTTGAAAGTCACCTCTTTATGTAATCTTCAAAATTCTTTTTTCTTGTGTTTTACACTCTTTTAGTTTTCTTTTCTTTTCTTTTTGTAGGTTTGTTTTTGCTTTTTTGTAGTTTTTATCTTTGTTTCAAACTTAATAAAATTCTTATTTAAAAAAAGCAAAATGAAAAGACCCAGCAGTCTGATATGGTTGCATCCCAAGCACAGATTAGTAAGAGGAAAAATAGCTTAGAAGCAGATCATTTGCATGATTCTCAGATCATGCTTTCAAGAGAATCTGTGTGAGGTAGTGGTTAAGGCAGTGTTTCTCAGCCCTGGCAACTTTAAGATGTGTGGACTTCAACTCCCAGAATTCCCAAGCCAGCCAACTTCTGGGAGTCAGCATTGACTCTTGGTAACTGCCTGGACAAGTCCCAGCAGTTTTCTTGGCAGCACTTTTGGAAGTGGTTTGTCATTGCCTATTTTCTAGGGCTGAGAGAGAGTGACTGGCCCCAGGTCACCCAGCTGGCTTCATGCCTAAGGCGGAACTAGAATTAACAGCCTCCTGATTTCTAATCTGCTGCCTTAACTACTACAACAAGCTGGCTCTCATCACTATAATTAAGGAAGGCTGAGAGAAGGAAGATAGATGCTTTTGAACTGTGGTGTTGGAGGAAAATTCTGAGAGTGCCTTGGACTGCAAGAAGATCAAACCAGTCCATCCTCCAGGAAATAAAGCCAGACTGCTCACTTGAGGGAATGATATTAAAGGCAAAACTGAAATACTTTGGCCACATAATGAGAAGACAGGACACCCTGGAGAAGGTGCTGATGCTAGGGAGAGTGGAGGGCAAAAGGAAGAGGGGCCGACCAAGGGCAAGATGGATGGATGATATTCTAGAGGTGATGGACTCATCCCTGGGGGAGCTGAGGTGTTGACAACCGACAGGAAGCTCTGGCATGGGCTGGTCCATGAAGTCACGAAGAGTCGGAAGCGACTAAATGAATAAACAACAAACCTATTTGTAATGTGATGACTCTCCACTTATTTTTTTTTCCCTCTAGGACCATTCTAAACATTATTGTAATGTACAATTCAATGGCAATTTTTGAAAGGGTTTGATTTAAAGTTAGGGTTAGGGTGGTGCATGCCTGGACTGGATGAACTTGTTCATCATTTTTTAATGTAGGTAATTTTTCCTCTAACTTCTCAGACAATCTATTGCCATACTAATGATAAAATATGCACCATTTAAAATATCATCACAGACTATAAAGTCCTATATGTCAAGGTTATGCATTGTAGCTATGCCCACTTCTGCAGACAATATTTGCTTTTCAGACTCCCTACCATTATAAATATTAATGAAGCATGTTTAGAAACCATTTTGATTAGCAATTTCATTAGCTTTGAATAGACAAAAATAAGTTAATGTCAACATTAAAGTTTATCTTGCAAGCTATCATAGTTTTTAAAAAGTAACAAGAAGCCTTTAATTAAAAAAAGCCAACACATTAAATGACTTTTTTTTTTAAAAAAAAGTTATTTCTAGACCTTTGACCTACTTATTTTATTTCAACAAAATAGGGCTAATTGGGTTAGGAGGTATTGTTTGCTTCTGAAGCACATTAAATACTAGATTTAATATTAATAAGAAAATGTACACTGGGGGTCATATCAACAGAGAATTGAATATTAGATAGAAACTCACAGAATGCATCAGTAGCACACATTTATTTGTGAAGTCAATGACAGGCATGGCTAATTATTTATTAAGGAATAGTGGGGATATTTGCGACTCCCTAGATCTGCTGAACTGTACCTCTTCAAAGCTCTAAGCAACACAGCCAGTTGTGAGGGAGCAGCAATATCAGATAGTAGAGGTTATCTACCTCTGAAACAGCATCAGAAATGAAGAAGGCATCATATAGGCTGTGATCCTAAACACATTTACTAGAAAATAAGATCCACAGTGATACTTCTCTGAATAAACATGCTTAAAATTGTGCTCCATGTAGAAGGACCTAGAAAAGTGAACTTCTAGGTATTCAATTCTTTGTAAGAAGGCTTAGTTCAAGCAAAGAATACTTCTAAGAACTGCACCTTGCTCCTCTTCCCTTGGGCAGATCCAGTCAGGAGAAAAAGAAGATAGAGATGGCAGATTTCAATGTTCTTTAAAGCCCTTACCTGTCTCCACTGAGACTTGGACTACCAATTACTTCCCAAGTACCTTGAGAGAAGGACAGTTCTTTCAGCAGGATGGACAAGCCACATGGGTAAACCCAGGCAAGTGTGGTAGGCCTTTGGGAGGAAATGCAGACAGCAGTGGGCACTACAGATACTTGACTGACTTCCAGGCATTTGGGTATGACTGCCCTGAATAGAACAAAATGCTGCCTCAAATGCTGAGGAGCTCTAATGCTAAACACACCTACCAGCTGATAAGACCTATTGATCACAAGATTTGTTTCTGTATTAACCTCACAATTGTACCTCACAATGAAATGCACATTGATTTGCAGTGGGAATAGGGGTTGGGCAACCAGGCCTCCAAAGTCAGATCTATTCCACAAACTAAACAAACCACATGTTGTGTATTATTACCCCACCCCCCCTTAACTTTGCCTATCACACATCTTGCTCATAGCCTGCAAGATTCTAGGTCAGTCAAATGTGAGATCTCAGAGCAGCATGAAGTTACATCAGACAACTTAGGTCTAACCCCCAGAGCCCCTTCAAAAGTCCTTGCCCAGCTGTAATGTTTAATATGACTAAAGGCAAAAAAAAGGACTGAGCTCAAATGTGTGTTCTGTTCCAGCCCAGGAGTTCAGTCACCACTTCAGTTTTAAGCATAGGTCATGGCCCAGAAAAAGTTGTGCGCCGTTATCCAAGGCCCTTGTGTGGTAGCAGGAATAAGACCTGTCTTGAAAATCTTGTCTGTAAAGCTATCTAAATATGTGTATCCCCTGAATCCATATATAAGAAAAGTTATACACCCAATGGTTGCACAATAATTAGCAGCCCATGTGGACTTCTGTAAAGAGTTATCAGACAAGGGTAGTTTTCTTTACTTCCCATCATCCATGGTTAGCAATTATAAAATTCAGCACCAGGTCAGTAGATTAGGACAACCTGAAACCACATGTCTGCTTACTCAGCCTAAAAGCAGTTTGGGGAGGAAAGGCTGGCCTTTGACTGGCATGTTGGGGGGCATGCCTCAATAGCATGGGGTGTTCCAGACAAACTATAAATTTGACTTGAATTAATTTACATTTAAACGTTAAGTAAATGAAAAATGAATTACTTTAATTTGATAAGAATGTCTCCCCTGTATTTTGTGTTTTTTCTCTTCTGTCACATTAGAAATTACAATTTGTTGGCCTTTTGAGGAGATGATCCAAGGACCTTAAGTTATCCTCCCTAGCTTAGGTTTTCTCATTTCCTCTTGTAAGAATAAAATGAAATGACCTCATGTCCATTACTCTTAGATTTATGGAAGAAGGATACAAATGATGTTCACCTAAAAAGCTCAATGTCAGGCTTTCGTTTTGTGAGCAGAAAAGTAAATTAGAGCAGAGACAACGTAAAGACTCAAAGGGCTGTTCTAGCAAGGTAGACAAAAAAGCAGCCTTTTTTGTAATTCCAATTTTTTGCGCTTAACCCAGCAGGTTGACATCTCTTTAACATCTGTAATTTTGTGCATATTTAAAACAAAACCATGCCTACTTTCCCATCAGTTTAAACACACTGCACTATACCAAATACACGATGAATTTCAATTAAAACAGCATGCACTTTCCCATAGCTGCTTTCCAATAGCTGCCTTTGATTTCATGCTTTTGTGGATCTAATGCCTCTCCCTGCTGCAGCTTAATTAGAGAGGGCACAATGTTCTAACAATGAAAGACAAAGAAAGAGGTTGACATTAGCAAGTGTTTCCTCCTGTTTGTCCACCCCTCCCCGCGTGCTCTACAGCTAAGGAAAAATAGATGATTGTAAGACAATTGGCCAGAACTGGCTGAAAAGGTAAGTGGAACAAAGACAGTACATTTTCATTCCAGCTACTTCTGGCCTGGGAGAGAAGACAAAGGCCAAGACTGATGAAACAAAGCTGAGAGGGCAGATGGAAGGAGGCACCAGAACTCAGAGAATGGACCGGGGCAGTAAGAGCTTTGGCCTCTGTCCCTGAATTTCTCACTTCTAAGGATCTCAGATGTTGAAGTTAGGGTTGGCAAGAACTTCTGCCTGACTTTAGAGAACTTTTGTTAACTGGAGTAGGTTGATTTAAGATGGATGTACGGTAAAGACAACAGATGCTGCTAATGGAACTGCTCCAGCATCCCTGGGAATCTTGCAGTGAATGCAGAGACCTGTCCTAATCAAGATCTTCCACAGACGTGTTACATGACTTGCAAGTATTTCATCTGGCCTGAATGGACATCAATCCCAAACACATCAAATCAAATAAATATTAATTGGAAACTGTTAGAGTGCAGGTTTGTTTTGCCATGATAAATACTGCATGTATTTATACCCTAAAAATTCGCATGAAGGGGAAAAAATAGTTCTTCCCCCACCCCCAGGCCTGTTAATGCATATGCCTCATTAATAATATGAATCAAAATGAAGTATTTAGAATCTACAAATTGCCATTGGAGGCCTCTTACTTTCACAAATACAACATAGATGGAACATTTCAAAGATGGGCTAAATAGTCGCCAACTGTTTTCATGCTATTTTTGTTCCTTTCTGCCCCAGGAAATCTGTTCCAGCAACATTTGTGTGTTCATGTGTGTCTGTGT
This sequence comes from Candoia aspera, assembly GCF_035149785.1. NCBI lineage: Eukaryota > Metazoa > Chordata > Lepidosauria > Squamata > Candoiidae > Candoia > Candoia aspera. The sequence continues at coordinate 181,203,674 of NC_086153.1, forward strand.
CTGTGTACCTATGAATTTAATCTGCTGCAACGTTTACTTGCAAAGACACATGGCACAGCAGAATAAATAGCAATCTTGCTCAGAGTATCATGCACATCAAAACACATTCAGTTCCCATAATTAATAACAGTAAAATGGAACTGCCATTATGCCAGAGGCAATAAAAATATACTTTGTTTTTCATATGCTTGCCCAGGCCCCCAATGCATGTCCAGGAAAATTCATTGTCTCATGTTAGTTTCATGTTCAGTATTGTCATAAAGCCTTAAGTTGCTGACAGTACAGGCAGATTATATGACTCAGCCAAAGGTTCAGCACAAGGGACCAGATTTGCTGATGTACAGAAGGGCCCTGGGAGGAGACTTCAGATGCATCAGAGTACAGAGCTGAAGAGGGTATAACACAGGGGATATCTATCTATCTATCTATCTATCTATCTATCTATCTATCTATCTATCTATCTATCTATCGCTCTGTGAAAATTGCTGGCAAAGTTGAAATAATGTTGAAGTGCCTTATATTAGAAATATTTATGTGAATCTCTAAGGAAGGAGATGCTGTTATATTGGCTGAGACATAAATGGACTCAAATTTAATATCAGAGAAGCAACAACATTCAGAAAGTAATGGGAATCCTATTCAGCCTGCCTGGGCACACAACTGCTGACCTGAAATTTGATGTTCTTTAAAAAGGCAGTGTAAAACAACGTGTTTGTATTTGAGCCATTCATTGTCATTAACAGAGAGAATGGTTTTCTGTGTTATACATGTTGCATGACTACTTTTAGAGGAATCAAGCTTCAGGCAGAATTACTACCTCCCACTAAAGTTTGCGTTTAGATGACATTAGCTCCAGTATTGCTCTCAATGCTTACACATTTCTTTCTATACCCCTGCCTATACTTGCTAACCCTGGATCATGCCTCCTGCAGCCGATGAATGGACTCTAATCCATAACAACTAATACTAATCCATAACAGCTAATCCATACCCTTAGCACAAGGTTTTCTATTGTTTGGGCACTGATCAACAACTAATATGGATTACATCTCTCAAAGCTGCAAAATCAATATAAATCTTGTACTTTGGTATGATCTTTTCCAAATGTGTTGCTTGTTACCAGGGGGAACTTGAATTACCAGAACAGCAGTCACCAGGAGTCAAGACTGACTTGAAGATAGCCCCCAAGCACATGATTATTATCATTATTATTATTCGTTGTCAAAAATGCAACACTTTCAGTAAATTTCAGAGCCATAACTGCAGAAAAGGGGTATATAAACAAACAAATCTGACTGAATTGATCTCTTAAGGTCCTCCTTAATATATATAATTTTCAGTTAATAGTGTGAGAATTTGGGAGTAATGGCTCTTTGCTTTCTTGGCCTAGGTTTTAAACATACATGCACATACATTCTCTCTCTCTCTCCCCATATATCTATATCTATATCTGTATCTACAGTACACATACATACATACATACACACACACATTTTCTCTCTCCCTCTCTTTCTCTCTCTCTTTCTCTCTCTCTCTCTCTATATATATATAATTAAGTATACATATAAATCTATATGTGTGTTTGTGTATAGATAGATAGATATGTTTATATTACATGTATAAATCTAGAAGCCACATAGATAGATCAATGATACATTGATGACAGATGATTGATAGGCAGACAGACAGACTTTTCAAACTTGGCACTCTTTAAATATATTATGACTATACCTCCCAGAATTTCTAGCTGCTATGGCCAATAGCTGCAGAAATATTTCATTGAGAAATATTGTTCTCAATTTGCAGGTATAAATATAACAGACTGGATGAGGGGACAAAAAGTAAAATATAAGAAATATCATGAAATATAAAGAGTGGGTTCCCCTTCACAAAGAAATGATACCTATCTATCATATATTGAGAACATGCCAGAACCGGGTGGTCTTTTGTAAGATGTTTTTCCTCTATTAGTATGTAAAACACAGGAAAACAAGGTTTAATTTAGAAAATAAAACAGGCTTCTTTCACTCGGAAACCCAACTGTCCCTTGCTTATTAAAGAGCCTTGTAGGTTTCCTGAAAGATGTTTGCAGTTTGCAGTGCTACTCTGAGAAACTTCACTGGTTTTAGAAAAATAGATTGCAAATTTAAATGAATGTGATGCAGCCTTTGTTAGATTTCCCATTCTTCCCAATCCATTTGGGGAAACTGGGAAATCTGCTGAGATATGCCGTATCTCATCCCTCTCATCAAATCTGTTATAGTTCCAAAATCTATTTTCCAAGAAGCAATAAGTTTCTTAGAATGGCACTGAAATGTTATCTCAGTGCTGGTCACACAGCACCAGGGGGAAGCTAATATATTGCAAGAAAGGAGCAAGACAACTAAACTAGTTGAACGTAAGTGTAATGAATGCATGGAGGATAAATGACTGATTTTTGTGAAGTCTTACGGGGCCCTGTTTGCTGCAGCCTGGAAGTCTGATGATGACTTGCTGAAAATATGGTCTTGGTTATCACCAAACTTAGAAACAAATATGAAGGAGAGGTTTAAAATATCTTTGCTTGTATAATCGGGGATTGAAAAATCAGTGGATTCCAAGTCTGCCCATGATGGCATTTCTCTGCCTGAGGAAGAGAAGTAAACAGTGCCTTTCTCAAGGCAGAGCTCATAGCACTTAAAATCAGTCATGTTATTTTGCCACCTGAGGTGGGAAAAATGCCTACAAGTACTTTTCCGCTCATTGGCAAATGTACAACATTAAACATGGAAATAATGACTAACTCTCTGCCCTTTCAGGAAGCCTACAAGCAGCAGCATAAGGAAATTATCTTATTCTGTCAAATAGGGCTGGTCAACAGATTTTGAAGGCACATGACATCAGCAACTTTCTTATCATTTTGTCACTTTTGTATTTCTAGGTATTCGTCTTCTGTTTACATCTATTCCTCCTGGTTTTAATCTTAGTGGATAAGCTTGTACAATTGCTAGTTCATTGTCCTTCAAAACACTGTAATTTAAGTATTTGTCACTGGTAAATTATCTGAGCTCTGTTTTCCTACTTAGAATATTTGCCTTCTAGATCTTTCACACTCCAGTCTCCTTCCTAGGACTATCCTGTGAAATATTATCAGTCAGTGAAAGAAGAGACCAAGGGCAGGAAGAAGGAAGACAAAGCTGCTCAAGGGGTACTTGGTTGCCACAGATGAAAAGGGAGGGAAGGTAACAGGAAGCAGATGGGAAAATGGAATGTTAGAAAATCGCATTTTGGACTGGACCAGATTGGACTGGATTGGATTGGACTGAAGAGGTTGAGATGTATATTCCACCTGATCATCCAGCCAGGACTATTGAAATAGATAGATTAGACAGAGAGGGAGGGAGAGAGATAATGGATGGATGGATGGATGGATGGATATAATAAAAAGTAAGATAAAGGCAAAACAATGGGGTACTTTTTAAAGGAGCTTAAATATTTTTTAAAAGGTATAGATAAATTAATAGAGGATAGGGCTATTAATGTCCATATACAACTTCCAGAATCAAAAGTTTCATACCTTCAAATACCAACTGCTAGGTAGCAACAGTGGAAGAAACTTGTCCTTCTCCTGGCCTGCTTGTGAAATTTCTGGACTCACTAATGCCCTTATTTTATTTATATCTAGCTCAATTCTATGAACTCAGAACATTTGACAGCATTCCTAAATATTGATAATTTTGTCCCAAAAATCTCACAGCCTAAGCAAACCTATTTGGTTTTGGGGATGAAAGAGGCTAAATAAAATTTAAATTTTAAAATGCTATTTTAAAAAAAAACAAACAATCCCACCCCTTAAAGCACTCATACTACACTATAGCCAAAGAGTCTACATTCTCTTTAATGTTAAATATACAACACAGTTCAATTCCTGGTAATTTTGTAATACTTTGACGACATTGTAAAAGTTTCCTTTTCATGCAAAAGTGACTTGTTTTTCTACCTTATTCACAAAGTGATTTAGAATTTCTTTAAAATTTCTTTTATTTGTGTTGTGATGTAGTTTCCAAGGGAGATGATTGCTGTGTAGGTTTTTGTTTTTTGTTTTTTTGTTTTTGTTTTGTTTTTCTGTTACACATAAATTTCTCCATCATGCTGCAAACTGGCCTTGATCTGAACATGGGACTTCTTTGAGATTTACTTGAAGGATGGAAAACCAGTAAGGTTAAATACAGCTAACAATGAAAGACCAGGCTATCACATATTCCTCAGTCACCCCATGCTAAGGTAAAAACAGGAATCCCACAATATGCCCATTATGTTCCATTAAAATAGTATGAGAAGGCTTTAAAAGGCAGATCACATTATATGCATCCTTCCTAAGACCTGGAATCCCATTGGCCAAATTTTTCCCTGCTTTGCAATTATGGAAGGGGACTTCAAAGCAGGGCAAACCAAATGTGAGGGAGGCCAGAATTCTATATGGATTTCAGGAGATAGGAAAGTCCTTTCTTTCCAAGTAAACAAATGAAGAGGGAAGAAAGATTCCACCCATACTTGCTCATCTACAGTGGCAAAGTGTCTGTTCTCTCTTTGCTTTGTCTTGTTGCACAGTGATCCATTCTCTTTAAAGTCCCTGCAGAATTCTTTTACTTGAATCCTGCCTCTTTCTAAGAGATTAAAAATGCTCCCAAATGCCAATCCTCCACGTTGACCTGGTATTATTCTGGAGTGCTCACAAACTCCAGTAATGAGCACTGGAGAAGGCTTTGTAGATTAGGATGGGCTGCTAGAAGCAGAAGGCACCTCCAGATGTGACAGTGAAGGCATCAGTGCTAATGGTAATGGGTAGGAAGTGAAAATTAATTCAGAATATGGATGTAATCACATTTCTAGAATTCTGTACCTTTCTTTCTTCCTCAGCATTACACCTGATATTGCAAAAGGGGGCAAAATTTCAGGAGATGGTTTCATCCCAAAGGTTAAAAATTTTAATCCAAATGGTTCAGTGTAAAGGTAGATAAAAAAAGAAAAGAGAGCATGACAAAAATGAAAATGCAAAGCCAATAACAAAGCATCACACATTATGGAATGATCACCCACATTTTTGAAGCAGGATTTGGAATTGTAGGCACTACGGTGTTAGACCTCTTTTAAAGGTTTGGTTGGTGTGTTTTTTAATGACAGGTTCTGTTATAGTGTTATTCTAAGCAAAGCAGGTTATCATCCTTGCTAAGGTCTAAGGCCTCGAACCAAGGTCAAATATTGAATCTGTGATTTCCGTAGGGTTGGATGTCTCTCTCTCTCTCTCTCTCTCTCTCTCTGTGTTACATGGAAGATTTCAGGGTTCTATTCTTTCCCATCATTCTCAGTTGCTTGAGATTTATTTTGCACTTTACTTGTAGCCAAAGGAAACAATAGGACAAGACTTTTCTTTATTTCCCTCTCACTTCTTTCAAATCAATGCCTTTCCTTTCTCTGAGATTCACCGTGTCTAAAATCAATGTGGCCAGGTAAAATCATGAGGCATCATTTTCACAGCTGCCAGAAGACACCAGACTCAAATAATATACCTTTTGCCACATCATCAAAAAGTAGTGTTAATCCAGATAGTAAAAGTAGCAATCACAATAGACACTTTTTTTCTTTTTAAAGAACACTGCAACAATGAGCACCCAAATAGATGTATACTTTTTTACTACTAAAGCTGTTTGGCCGAAGCAGTGCTTTAATCAAAATACGGTTGTCTTAGAGGCAAGCTAGAGAAGAATCTCAGCATCATTCTGAAGTGGGGGTTGCCATTTATTTGATATTGGATTGAGGTCTGAGCAAACTAGGGGATCCAAGTCAAGGTGCTTGTAATTACCTATAATGCCCTTTATGGCTTTGGCCCTTGTTCCATTTGGGACCAGCTTTTTCAGGTAGAATTTGCCTACCCTACATGATCTAGCAGGAGAGGATGCCGCATAATGCTACAGTGAAAGAGGTTGGGGTTGGGGACCAGAGAACAATATTTTCAGTAGCAGCTCCTCTGGAACAGCATGCCTCTTGAGAGCAGATGTCCTTCTCTTAAGATGTCCTTCCATAAAGTGCTGAAGACTATCCTCTTCAAGAGGGTATTTGGATAGGAAGATCACCCATCTTTTACTGCAGTTTTTATTAATATTTTATTATATTGTTTAATGTTTTTAACTCCTTAATATATTTGCAAATATTGTATTTATTTTAAGCTGCATAGAGCCACAAGAAAAGGTGACCTTAAATAAATAAATAAATAAATAAATAAATAAATAAATAAATAAATAAATAAATAAATAAATGGATGGATGGATGGATGGATGGATGGATGGATGGATGGGAGGGAGGGAGGGAAGGAAAATAGCAATGAGTTTCACTTTTCACCAGTCTGTGAGGACTGACTTGCCCCAGAACTTTCAGGAGACTGTGAGTTCTAGTCCTGCCTTAGGCACAAAGCCAGCTGAGTGACCTTGGGCCAGTCATTCTCTCTCAGCCCTAGGAAGCAGATAATGGCAAACCGCTTCTGAAAATGTTTCCAAGGAAACTTAAAAGTCTTCAGGGCTGCATGGCTGTGGAACAGGCCCAGTATTTCAGTAATTAATGTTCATTTCATTCTGTGGCTAACAACCAAGACAGGAGCCCAGTTTCATGTCCATTAATTACTTTATTTTTAAATGAACTTTGGGGAAAATAATCCCGGCCTACCCAAACTTACCTTGTATGGTTCTGACTCTAAGTCTACTGAGAGTTGCTGATAATATTTTTTTTTATCATCATCATCATCATCATCATCATCAACATCTCAGAATCCTTGACATTTTAGTAATAGCCATGCAATGCTGCAGAGTAGACTGATATATCTCCATAATACAGATGAGAAATTGAAAGTGACATGTTCAACACCACTCCATCTCTAAGTACCAAAAGAAGGCAAAGTTGGGTCAGTTGATTCAACAAAAGGCCTCAGGCATAATGATCCCATTAGCTTTAGCAACAGAATGTAGGAAAGATACTGTCCTCTTTTTTTGCAATAAAAATACAGGAAGCCTGATCTATACCTTTCAGTTTAGAGCATAAGACTGGCAATGTAAAGGAATTCACAGTCTGTTGTTATCTATAGTACAGTATATCATGCATTATGTGCAGGACAAGGCCCACCAATTTCTATGACTGAAACAAAATGAAAAGGAATTGTGTCAGGGCAGGGGCTCTATTTCAGGGAACATGGCCAAGTCAGGTTGAAAGAGACCAACAGCACCTTGAGTTCTGTTCCCACTTTTGTATTAAAATCGTATTCATTTTCATGTACATCCATATTGTTACTTACTCATGTTACATCAGCAAGGGATTTGCTTAAGTAGGCATAAGTCATACAAGACTGCAGTGCTATACCTCTGCATTGACATCAATAGGATTGTGTTGTGAATCTTCTTGAAAAGCACATAAAAATGTATTACTACTAGGAGTGTGTTTGTATGTATGTATATGTGTGCAAATATACTAGTTATATTAACATCATCTGATATACTGCAACTCTAAAATTTCCTCAGGGAGGCAAAAAACAGAGAAACTAATGAGACAGATGGAACAAAAACATGTTCAGGTGCCACAAGAAATTGTCAGAACGATGAAGGACCTGTATGATTATAAGTGGCTTTGGGTAATGTGTGTCTCTGTGTGTGTGTATATGAAAATACAGCATACCATCATGACAAAATGAGTTGCAATAATAAAATGGGACACAGGAAAGGCTTCTCCTTCTCCTCCCCAGAAGGTGGGTGATACAATTTAATTCTTCATCCAATTTAATACAATCTAATTGAACTATCCGTCCATCTAAAACAAATCTTTGCAATTAAGCCATTAAAAGTAGAATGGACATACAAGGCTAAAAATTCATACTCATTCCACTTTTCCTCTCGGGAAATGAAGGCTGCCTAAACATGTTATCCAGGTGCTTTGATTATCATGGACTCCTTGGAAGAGTCCTCCTCCAACAATGAAGCGCAACCACCAACCTAGGGCCCTTGGGGAAGCATTTCCAAGGGCACTTCCATCAGTATTCAGGGTCAAGGCAGACAAGCCCAATACAGAGGTAGAGAAACTGCTAAGTCAGACTTCCAGGGGTGGGGGGTGGGGGAGGTGTAAAGTGGGGTAAATGCTGAAAGTGGCATTGCATTAATGTAATGGAAGCCCCATCCATTTTGTATGTACATCATGGCATCGCCCATGTACAAAAGAGGAGAAGCTTGCATCACAGTGGCATGTTGCTGCTTTTCTCTTTTGACAAAAGTGCTGGATCCTGTGGATATGTATGCTTGATGCTCTACTTCCACCCACTGAATTCTTCCATATCTCAAAATCATTAGAATCCTTGGATATGTGCGTCTGAGAACACAGTCCAGCACTACTAACCTTGGTACAGAATAGGATACTAGTAAAATGGCCCTCCTTCAGTGGTACCCAAATCTGCCACTTGTACTGGCTGCTTCATGCAGATCTCTGTAGTGATAACTCCATACACATAACAATCCACCCCACAGGATCACTGACAAACAAGGCTTAACTGATTTTAAATCCGTTTCCGTGTCTCCAAGCATTAACAGGCTCTTTTGGATCAGTTGTTTTCAAATCCATGCCTTCACCGTTGTCTTCTTCCCACTGCTGAGTAAATGGTAAAAATACCATTTCCTTTAAATTCCCATAATCTTTCTACCATCCAAGACCCTGTGTGATTGCATCAGTGCTCCAGTTGCAAGAGTCACTCTGATTTAAGAGCAGATCTGTCAACTAATCTGTCAATTCCCACCATGTTGCTTTATGTAAACAATAAATGTCTCTGTGTGTGTTCTGAATCTATTCTGAATTACTACATCTTGAGATTTAGTCTTTGGCTGAATCTGATGCACACTTCTAATATATCTCTCATCTATCTATCTATCTATCTATCTATCTATCTATCTATCTATCTATCTATCTATCTATCTATCATCTATCTCCATATAAATATATTTCCCAAGCCAATTATTTAAGGAGGACTCATCAATACTAACATACATGGACTTAACAAGATTAAAAAAAAAAACAACTTAATTTTTTTCAATGCATATAAAATTGGTACTGTACCCCTTTACTTAGAAAAAATTGTTTCCTGGTCTTTTCCCCTTGAAATTTCATCTCTTTAGAGAATTAAAATTTTGTTAAAGTGAATTGCTCCCCCCACCCTGCCCCCAAATCTGGAGTACTTCCTCCCTGAAGAGTTTTCACAGGCTGTAAAAACTTAGCTGTTCAATAAAGCCTTTGAGGAATAGTAGTTTGGATGGCACCTTTAGGATGAGTTGTTTTGAACTCTATTTTTTTCTATTTTTTAATGCATTGCCTTATTTTATAAGCTGCTCAAAGCATAGAATGGAGCTACCTAGAAATCTTAAACAATAAATAAATATCATTTATTCCAGATGAAAGAAATGGATAGATGGAAACCCTTTGACTTGAATTACCATGCCACCAATATGGATCCTCAGGGAAACATTAAGCTCATTCTCTCATACATAGTCAGAACAAGTTTTTCTTTGTTTCTGTACATAGAATTACTGTATCATTATATCAATTTCATTTCAATTTATTGACTGTGATTTGGAGACTAATTTTCAGACAGTACAAAAGTAGTATTTTCCTTTCATCCATGAGAAATAAAATGGGGTTTCTGTGGCCTTGCCATCTGAAATATGAGTCCATTACTAAAGGTTCATCCATAGGTTGCTATTGTGATCTACATCTAATGTTGTACAGTCTGACTAGTCCATAGCTTTTTTCTCTAACAATAATCCTTGCTATTCACTACTGTTGTGATAACAATGCATTTATATAATGTGGCTATTTTTTAAAAAATGATGATAATATATTTCCTCCACTTTTCTAAATATTAGCCACAGTCCTGTCCAGAACACAAACTTAACTCCACAGATGACAATGCTCTTTTTAAAACCTGCATTATATTGCTGATACTGACCATAATATTACAAAATCAGTACCTGAAGAATGCATTCTCTGTTAACTATTGGCCATATCAATCTGAAGAAATTAGTTATGATATCGATGACTTTTCATAACATGCTGAGTCACGGTCTGATGACTCTAAGTCACCCTCTGAGATTGCTTCTTGCCCCTAAGATGCATATTCCATGATCATAGAAGCACAGGGTTTTACTGTAAAACAGGAATGGACCTCTATCCGGTTTTATTGCCCACCAGCTATTAAACCTACTCAATAGAAAATAAAGTACTGGAAACTAGCTGTTTTAAGCAGGGCCTCAGAAGTGAAAAATGGTGATGTTCCTTCTCCCTCCCTTTAACCTTGTTTAAAATCACTGGTTTCCTGTGAGAATTCAGCCATCCACAAATAGTTGACTTTCCATGACTCTTATGAGGTCCTTAAGCAGCATCCCTGAGAAGGATGGAGATGAAACTCAACACCTTTGGTTCCCTGCAGAACTCTACCTACCCATAAATGTATAAGAATGCGTGTTGGGAAGAATAAGGAAGAGGAAACCCTTACCGATTCCTCTTGGTGACAAGGTAGCTAGTGTTCAGTTGTCATTAACAATGGGAAACAAATCAGCAATCTTGAGTAGGATTACTGAAAGGGAGCAGGATGTAGCTCTGCTCCCACCTCAATTAATTAAAACTACTAGTTCTCTGCAGGAGGAGTTTGGCAATCAGCAAGTAGTATCCCTGGAGGGAAGACCAGTATATATGTAAAGCCTGTTGCAATATGAACAGTTGCACACATGTGTACCTCAACTTCTGGCCTGGAAAATGAAGGGAGATGATTGGGGCTCAAAATATTGTTCTGCTTGCTGTAAACTACCTGTTGCAATGTATGTGTGCATGAGTATATTTTTGCAAACAAAAGCAGTGATGTACTCAATGAGGAAGCCTAATAAAGTCATTGATTGAAACCTAATGAAGGCTGACAGTAAACAATTTCCTCTTAAATGTTTTTCTTTCTTTATTGCAAGGGAGATCTCTAGCCTGCCTCTTAATCAAACAGAAGTAACATTCACTACTGACTCGCCTGCATTTCTGGAATCCATGCAGCAACTTTTAGATATCAGCTGAACCACAGTTTAAAGATCCTCAAGTATAAATGTTAATTCAGTGGAAAGGTATGGAAGGAAATCTCCAATGTCTATACAACAATACAAACATATTGAATTGATGTCAATCCTTCCTGAAAGATCCATGGCAGCAAAGGCCATTATCTCTTACTAATGCTAAGGTATACAGTATGTGCAGAAACAAAGGGAACCACAGTAAAAAAACAACAACTACAAAAAAACCCCAGCTAGTTCTCATTACCATAGTCATGGTGAGTGTGTAGATTGGGTGGATCAGGTCAGGATAAATGCAAAATAATTTGTATGAACAAGCTCTGACTCTCCTTAAATTAGGGCTTCCCATTGTAGTGTCTTGCTTCTTCAAAGGAAGCAAGGGAGGGAAAGCCAGAAGTCTTATATTGTACCCATGACATATAAGTAAACTAGGGGAAAACAATACATCTGCTCACAATCCAACCACCATTTTCTCTGATGTTTCTAAACACCCGCACCACCACCCCCCTTTGATTATCGGAAAGATATAACAGAAACTCAGCAATTTCATTTTGTGATTCTTTGGAGAAAAGTAAAAGATAATGATGCACATGTGACTTAGCTTTCTTCTGTCAGTTGTTAATTAGGGTTATCAACCTTGGGCCCAGAGTTCACAACAGTATTGTGATGCATTGTTCTTTTCACTCTTACAATTTTCTGCACTTTTACTTCCTGTTTACTATTTGACTTTCATTGCGGTGAAATGAGATTCAGCACTAGTAATGGTCCCTTGATAGGACTATGGTATGGGTATGAGCTTCTGTCTTCAAAGTGCAGTTCATCCTTAGCCTTAGCCTCTGTTTGCCAACTACTCATGTGCCATCTCAACTGGGTTCTTTATTACTACAGTTCTTGAAAAATACTTTAATTTATTTGATGCAGGGTAGTCAGATTTTTGCTGTCTCAAACCTGAAGTCCTTCCAGCCCATTTTGGCAAATGCACAAATGTTGTTGTTTTTTTTTAAAAAAAACCTATATAAATCTATTTGCACTAGAATCTCATGCTATATCTTCTTCTGTTTCATATAGCTGGTGGAATGGAGACTCTCAGAAAAAAAGGGACTATCCTGATTCAGACAAACACAATATTCAATACAAACTTCATTAAATATGTATCTGTTTCATTATTTCATTCTATATGACTACCCACTTGCCATGTGATTTTCAAAGGCCAACTTTTAAAAGTTCAACACTGAAAACCTTTTGCCTGGATACGCAACTTTGTTAGTTTTGCCTTCTTTACATCTGGCTATTTTTCACTTTCACTTTTATGAAAAAATGTGTAAATTTTCATAGGGTCCTTTCAGAGAACAACCAAAATAATATTCTCACCCAAAGCTTGGTTGAGTCTCAGCTGAGGCCCATTGCCTCAGTTCCATGCCAGCACTAAAATAGAGAAATAGAAAAATCTGTCCATGTCTCCAAGAAGGAAAAATGAAAATTTGCTGGTACTCATAAAACCTTTTATAAACCAATCTGTTCCCCATGCTATGGAGAAAGGCACCTTGATGTACTCACTGAAAAAAAAAAATCATTCAGCATTTAGCTAAGGTACTGTGGTGGTGAGGGAAGGCAGGTGAGTTTTAGATTAAGTGACTGACAGATCTGACTTCACTTTAGAGGATCCCTTGCAATCTTGGGAGGGGAAGAAATTTTACTATTTGTCATGCAGTCTCTTGCAGACTGTGACTATTTGATAAGCTGTATCAGCTAGCTGACCTGATCCAATAACTCTTTTATAGAAAGCATTACAATACACTATAATGACAAGAATCTGAGAAGTCCTGAGAAGACTGAAAGTCACAGTCACATGATTTCCACTTAGCAACCACGTCACTTAATGACAAAGCTGCCAATCCCAATTGTGGTCGCTAAACGACAACCACCTGTAGTAGGAAAACTTGGAAGAAAGAAAGCAATATATGCCATCTTGAACTCCTCAAGGAAAGGCAGGGTATAAATAAAACAAATAATAAATAAAATAGATGAGAGAGACAAAATCTTGCTCAACTGCTGATAATGAGCTCCATGTAGGGCAACCAAATCTGGGCTGCAAAAAGATTTGGAGGACCACTAGATGATAGTAAAGAGATACATAAAACTCTAACTCTTTGCTGACATCTAGCGGCCCTCCAATTTTTGCAGCTCAGATCTAGTAGCCCTACTTCACTGCCTTCAGAAAAGGTTATCTTATCACTCTTTACAACTTCTCCTTCCCTTTGCACAACCCTCCCTGAGCCCATCAGTATGAGTCTATCATTAGCTCTCCTGTGCTCCAGTAAACACCAGGAGTCTTGAATAAGAGTCTGCAAAACAATGCAGCAATAGCCCACATAGTACTAAATACATAGCTAGTCTGTTCAATGTAATAAAGAAAAAAGAAAAGACCAATAGGCACTTTTAATCCAGACTGGAACACGTTATTTTCCTTGAAAAGGCTTATAGCCTGCCAGTCAAACTATTACACCTTTGCAGTCAACTCTAGTTTCAAAGAAATTGAACAAATGAAAATGTTCAATTCAATTGCACTACTAAGGCCACAGTCCTACAAATATAATGCAATTACAACCAATCCCTGAGTTACAAACATTGATTTTCTTATCCTTTTGCTCAAAAAATGTGTATATGTATCTGTTCAAACTCCCTTCTATGAAATGAAAACAATTCTAGGACTATTGCTTAGCTTCCCAAAAAGCTTTGTTTCCTTCTAGCTCTTTCCCGAATGAGTCCATCTTTTCGAAAACAACCTTTTCCAAGAGATTTAACCTGCATTATTTGGAAATCACCCAATGGGCTGCAGCAACCAAATACGGTGGCTCCAGAATGCTGATCAAATATCCTGGTTTTGCTTTCTAAATGCAAGGCGTCGATTCAGGCCCATTGTGTCTATGTGTGGCATATAACACGGCATAATGCAGGTCAGTTTGGAGAGAGGAGCGTGATGCTGGTGAAAAAGGTAGCAAGGCAAGGATTATCCATGCCTTTGGAGAAATCCAGAAAAAAGAGGACTTGTTTTTCTATCATTTCCCCCTTTCCCACATGCTGCCATTCCCACATGCTGCCACTGTAGGAGTAGTGGCAAGTTCAGTCTAGTCCTCCACTGAATTAAATGCATGGCTGTTTGGGGAGCCATATCAAACCCAACCACAACTCTGAGCACTTTGTAAATAAACAGAGGCGTTTAGTATAATTAGATGTCGTTGGAAATTGGAGAAAAGAGGAACTCATTTAGAAAACCATTTGCTATGGCACATAAAACATGCTGCACAAGTATGGTTCAGAGTGCTTTTGCCGCAGAAGTACACATGCCCCAGTGTTCCTGAACAATAACAATTATTCAACAGCAGCTTTCTTTGGTCCTTCCCCAGTTCTGCTCCAATGGCATTCCGGTTGTTTGTATTACAGTCTTACCCCATCATAAAAAAGAAATATTACCTACTTAACAAGAAATCCTCCATTAGGAATCTCAGAACATAAGTGTAGGTGGTTGTGTGCGCCCCTGCTGACCCCAGGGGGCTGTTGTCAAAAGTAACCCAGCCTTCACTCTAAAATGTGAATGAAGATCAGTCTGCCTATAAAATATCAGTAGAATGGGCTGCTCCAAAATCCTCTCTCATGGTTGCACATCTTCCTTCCTTCCTCCCTCCCTCCCTGGTTGCCATTAGTTTCTCTTCCTACCACAGTTTCTGCATCTGCTGAAATACTTATTTAGAAACTTGGAGGGCTGGAGATACAGTATGTAAAGGATGCTGTTTTTTTTTTTAGCAGAACGCTGTTCTGTTCATGCAAGACGGAGCTCCTAATTTACTCAAATATACTACAGTTCTATACTACTTCTCATACTGTTCCAGAGCATTGCCTAATCCTCAGGAAGTTTCCCAAAAGAAATTGGCATCCAGAGTAATTTTGAACTACTATCATTTCATAACGAGGCAACTTAACGTGCAAGTCTTAAAAAGATCATAGTGGGTAACATCAGACCAAGATATTTTAAACCATTCATTATGTTTTGGTGTATAGGTCCTAGGCAATGAGAAATGTAAATCATATTATTTATTTTCTTATTTCTTATTTAAATTTGTTATGGCCGACCACTCCAGTAGACTCCAGGTGGCTTACAAAAGCTAAATAAGCAGTTAATATAGTTAAAAAAATATAGAGCCTGGTTTTAAGGGTCTTCTGGAACCCCAAGGGAATGGGTGATACACACATCTCTGCAGTATGTTGTTCCAGAGGGCAGGGGCAGCAACAAAGAAGTCACACTTCCTCTGTCTCAGAAGATGAGAATATTTAATTGAGGGGACCTCTAGAGCACCCACTGTGTTGGAATGTATTGGGCAGGCAGAAACAATTGGAGATAGGCGGTCCCTCAGATGACCAGGCCCTATGCCTTGAAGGGCTTTGTAGATAATGGCTAGCACGTTGAATGGCACCTGGAAGCCTACTGACAACCAATGCAGCTTGTGGAGCATAACAAAAAGTGCCCATTACTGCTTGCGTCACTGCATTTTAAACCACCTCTAGCTTCCAGATGGTCTTCAAGGGCAGCCTCATGTAGAGCACATTGCAAATGCCCAGTCATGATGTGACCAGGGTATAATTGACTGTCTGAAAGGTCTCCCAGTTTTGGAAAGTGTGCAATTGTTGCACAAGATGAACCTATGCAAAACTCCTCCTGGCCACAGCTGCCACTTGCTCTTTGATCAGTAGTTATGAATTCTAAGTTCTCCATAGATTAATACATGCAAATAAGTGAGTATGCAAAACACAAAGACAGAATAAAAATATTCAAAAATAATTGATTTTTGATTAAAGGCCTGGTAGCTGCTCCCTCATAGAATCAGCATCATGCACATCTCATACTCATGTTGGATTGCTATAGCCCAAACATATTTTTATTCATATGATAACTTGATTCTGCCTCAAAGAACTTGTAACTAGCATTGGAATCATCCAGGAAGAAGAAAGTGGGGAGGATTCATCTCTTATGTTTTTGATCAGTGGGCCAATTGCAAAAAAACATTGTGTGCATGTGAGCACATGTGTGTGTATTAGCCATAAGTCATGTCTTTTAAAAAATATATATTATTATTTTAAAAGAAGAACCACCAGGAATACTTTTGTGTCCCTTAGATGATCATACTGTGTAGCTGGAACATGGGTTGCATGATTCCATGAGCTCAGGCAGTATTCTAATGCCTGGTTCTAGCTGTACAATAGCAAGCCAAGGCTTCTCAAGCAGCAACAAGAAGAAGTAAAAAAGGGAGGCCATGGTATAATGGCTTCCTCAGCTTTGGTTGGGAGGACAGCTTGCTAAAATAAGGAGTAGGTTCTGCCCAGACTCCAGTCCTGATCTCCTCCAAACACCATGTTTTTGGAAGAAGAAACTGGCAATGTGAAGAGAAGGAGGAAAGCCAACAGAAACAGATGGACTAAGAACTGCTAAACTGCGCATTGCTTACATTGCAACTACTGAAGCAATCCAGACTCTGTGTATTCAAAAATCACAACTTGTGATTTTTGAATGCACAGGAACAAGTTGTAACTAGAGTAAAGTTTGGGGACTTATGGGATCTGGTTCATTTATTGCACAGGTTTTAGAGGAAGTAGATTTTTGCCCTCCCCATTTATTAGCTTATTTCTTGGCTTTCTTGTTCAAGACCCATCCCATCAAGTAATCACAAACATGGTCTCTGCAGTGGCTACCAAGGATATAAAGTATGTTGATATTACTGTTGGCAGATTGCTGGGAAAGCCTTTGGCCCAGGAGAGATCAGAAAAGTCACACACCAGGCATTTCTATAAAAATAATTTTATTTAGAAAGCAAAACATATTTAAAAGTCTTCTGCATTCTTGCAGGCTCTCAGACCAGCTACATGCCTACACAGAAGGGAAACAGAAACTAAAACAAGTCCAGGCAAGTTTTTCTTTCCCCAGGTGCAAAAATTAACATTCAAAAAGGGGACAGTTGAATTCAACCTCTGCACCCAGCCAAAATGATTAGTTACCATAGTAACCTTAATCTGTAGTAGAAAACATTAACAATTACTAACATGGGAATAGAGCAAAGCAAAATGGAGAAACATCAATTGTTTTATAAAAATGTAATTCTCATTGAAGGAAAGTTAGTCTCCAGATACAAATGATTCCACTGATGTATATGTCTCTGAAGATATAATAGACTGAATCAAAGCACCAGAATTTACGTTTGGAGGTGGGGGGAGCTAATCCAGAATGACTAAATTATTAAATATTGTGTCATTCAAATTTACAACTTGTAGCAGCTCATCAGTTTCTCAGTTCCTTCTGTGTTTTCTTCCTGAAGAATTTTAATTTGACTGTGTTCCCTAAATTCTCAGTGTATTATATGGTTGCTGTGACTTGTTATTCCAGTGCAAAGGGAAGTCTGTTTCCCAATAAAACTGTTCATTTCCTGAACATCCTTTAATCTCTTGGTTTGTTTTAACATACATAGGATCCAACCTTTGTCTCTTCTAACATCTCTTCTAACATGCTACTTTTAAGGATGAACCTTTTTCAGACCGAAGGCCACATATGGCCTTTGAGCAACATAAACTCCACAAAGAGCCAAAAGGAGAAGGGCATGTATTAAATTTGCTTTAATTCAATTTAAATTAATTCCAATTAAAATTTTTAAAAAGCAGTTAATGTGATTGCTTGCCATGCACATAATAATATTGCCCTTTGGCCTAATTAAAACTACAATTGGCTAGCAACTTTTGCAGGAGCTCTGGGATTGCACATGGGGCTTTCAGAGGCAGCATGGAGTTCTGTGGCTTAGGGTATCCCTCCCTGGACTTAAACCAATCTCACATTGTGCATGGTCTGTATATTTTACATGTGTGAAAAGGAACAAAGTCTGCACAAATATCCTCAGGCATAAACCACCGTTAAACACTTTGATCTCAATTAATGGCCAAAACACTACCTTTATTGTCTCACAAGTGGAATCACATTGAACAAGAAAACAACAGTTATAATGAATGGTATATTCATGTTGATATGTAGGCAGGAAAACCCCACCGTTGTTTGTTATAAGAATATGTAGTCCCTGGAAATCAGTAATTTAAATTACTTGAACGATAAGTAAGAGGAGCTCTTTGAAATATTTGACTAATGGATAAATGTATCCAAAGCTGACAAACAAGTAGAGGCTGGCCTTCAAATTAAGCTCCTTTCAAAGATGAGCTCATCTCTTGGCTTAAAAATGACCTCCACGTACAAGACTCTGTTGGTATTTTTCAAGTTCTAGCTGCAGTTGGATCTTCTCTATGAAGCTCTAACAAGAGGATTCGTTCTTTGCTTTTTCATGATGGGTTGACGGCGATGAAGAAAATAACAACTTGGCACAAGGGAATGTAGCTGCCTGATAATTTGGCAGGAAAAATTACAGATTTGACTTCTGAAGCTCCAGGGCAGGATGTAACCTTGCCTACAGCACATAAGCAAAACAGAGAAACTTGAAAAGCACTTTATTTTCTTTGGCTGTTGTTCGTAATTTAATTCTCAAGAGGGTTCCCTGTTATGATCCATTCACACTTTCCAAGTTGGCAGAGTCCATCTCCAACCAAATATTTGCTGCAGTGGGAAGTTTAAAACAACTTTCTCCCCCTAATTCTCCTTTGGAGAAATACAAGAATAGAGCCCTGGATGCCCCTCAGCCAAACTTCTCACAGCCTAATTTCAAAAGTCCTTGTCAATTCTTAACTAGCAAGGACAACTTCTCCCTTCACCTATAACCTATCAGACTGAAAAAAGGGGGGAGGGAGAAAAAAGAGAAAGGAGAAAGTGGTGATTGAAAGATAGGGACTGACAGGCATCCAGTGTGAGCTATTTCCACCTTAGTTTGCACCCAGCACACTCCCAGTCAGTCCCTATGTCCACCCTAGAGCAAGCACACACAACCCTCAGTTCAGCTAGCAAGAATTTAGCTCGATGTTTATATATTAAACATCAGCAAGGAACAAAGCCCTTAACTGACAAAATAGGATAAAAGGAGAGTAAAAACAGGGGGAGACAAAGACAGACCTGAACAATAGGCTTGAGATTTACATTATCTATCTATCTATCTATCTAGGTCTATTTCAAAAGGCACAGAAATTACAACAGCCACAGGAAACAAAACTGTGGCTAATTAGCATGGACTATCCGCCAGAGGTAGCCTTTGGTTATTCCAGTCTTAAACCTTTTATGTACATGATGGCAACAGAGTAGAGATGGAAAGTAGGACCAGGTGATTCCTCTTCTCTTCTTCACTGTGAAGGAAACAAATTTGTGGATGGGGATGATGGATCCCCCATCTGGTAGAAGACACCCCTGTGCAAATGACTCACATTACGTGATAATGTCATGGCATGTGCAACATCATTTGCCCTCCCCCACCATGGGTGCTGAGAACCAGTTTGGTCTAGTGGTTAAGGTGCTAGGCTAGAAACCAGGAGTCTGTGAGTTCTAGTCCTGCCTTAGGCATGAAAGCCAGCTGGGTGACCTTGGGCCAGTCACTCTCTCAGCCCAACTTGGTACAATGTAGGCTAGCCTCCTCATGGTGCACCCTGGGCAACAAGGCTAAATGGTCTACACATCTGGCTGCTGGACCTCACAAGGATTTCCCAGGAAGGAAAAAAGCAGCATGAACACCAAACTGCTATGCCATACGATTAAAAAAAAAACATGGGTGCTCATCAATAGGCACAAAGGGATAACAGAAAGAGTTATGAAAGGGGAAGGATTCTGCACTGTCTTTGCTATTGTTAGCCTGCATCTTTGGCTTTAGGTTTCTGGTAGCAGCCTGGACTGGAAACGGTTGGTCTTCAGGACAGATATCTCTGCATTTAGCTTAGTAAGATTTACAGTATTTAGAAGGAGGTTAAAATATCAACACGAGGATTCTGCAGAGTACCCTATTGACAAATGAGGAATGTCTAAATAGGAAAAATTTAAAATGGGAAGTGTCTGTTTCTCTTCTTGGCCACTTTCTATATTTAAAGAGGCAGTGGGTTATCTCTTGCAAAGGAGGAGCAGTTGACTGTTTTGAAAATGGTGATTCAGTTCCTTATCAGTCTGAGAACCAAATCTCATATCCCAAGTAATCCCTGCTGAGGATGCACAGCCTTGTACTAAGTTTCCTCAGCCCCTCCTGTATAGAATATTATATGCCATCTGCATAGAGCACTGCCAACAGCCAAGTAACCTCAGCTGGTTCAAAAGGCTGCTGTTTGAATTGATAGATCTGAGGACCCAACACATCTGTTATGAAACATCTGCCATTTGTTTGTCCTCAGGCCTCATTCAAAATGCTGATTTGAGCCTGATCTTTAATACACCATCCCAGTCTAATGTGGTACCCATAACTCTGTGGACATGTCTATTGATGCCCAGCAGGCTCCCTGCCTACCTCAATTTTATTATTATTTTGAGATTCTTTTAATTAAAAAAGAAAATGAAACAATCACATGCTGCAAGGAAAGTGCCAGCCTCTGGCATCATCATTATTGAAAAGAATACCCACGGAATTACTTTAGAAATGGCAGGGCAGCATTTTTGTAAAGGGCACCCACCATTGGCTGCTTGGGGTCATGTGATGTGTAGGATTTTCTGACAGCCATTTTAGGTCCAGAAGTAGGGTCAATAACAGCCACTAAGGGAAAGGGAAGGAGAAGGTGGGGGGGAGGCAAACACAGCAGGGGGAAAATCTCTTAAGATTATCCTAGTGTACGTTAATGTTAAGTTCTCATTGTCCACTGTGAAGTCACTGTGATATCTCATCAGGAGGAGTTAAGGTGCTGGGGAGAGTCGTCTGGGCTCATCAATGAGCTGATTTGTCCCAGGAGGTGAAATCCAGACTCATTTTCTTCCTCTTTGTTTTTTGTAGGTATGTTCCATTTTCACGTTTTCTGGTGGGGGAACTATAATATGGTGCTATGATTCAAACCTGTCCCTCTCACTGATTTTTCATCATACTTCTCCATACACAGGATGTGCAGATGCTCACCTCTTCATCTCTTTTTCAGTTCTTCCACTCAGACAAGCATGTGTTTGCTACTGACTTCTTCCTGCTTCTGCTGACACTTTATGCTTAGCTGCCGTTTTCCGGGATGGTCCTGCTTCATGATCAGTTTTCCGACCAAATGTGAAAAAGGGGTTTGGAGGAAGGAAAGTAGGTCAGTGGGAAGAGAAACCTTACTGTCAGGAATCAGGTGAAGAAACAACACTGAGTCAGGAATGAAACTCTAGTCTTTATTGTTTCTACCCTATAGCAGAATTTTGCCAAAACTGAGCAGAACTAGGAAACTCTAAGGGGAAAACTCCAGAAACTCTAGGCCAGGTCCTGTCTGGTCCTCCTGGCCGGGTGCCCAAGGTTTTCCACACTGTCCGTGCATTTTTCCCTTCCTCGCCTGCAATCTCCATAACACTTATGCTCTCTAACAATTATACTGAAGTGAAACAAAGATTGATGTTTAACATGGCGACGGCTGCTGCTGCTGTTGCTCCTCCTCCTCCTCCTCCATTGTAAAAGAATTAATGTATAAGTTTCTTGGGAGATGAAATTATATTTATTGTTTATTTATTTATTATTCAGATTTTGTTACTGCCCATCTCCCCCAAACGAGGGACTCTGGGCGGTTTACAATAGAGTTAATACTATAAGAATAAACATTAAAATCCCCTAAAAAGTAAAAACAAGTTACAAATGTAATTGGCTATATGTTTAGCCAGCAGCTTTATAAAGCAAAGGAATCTCCTGGCAAGTGTGCCAGAGGCAGCACTAGAGGTTGTGGAGGGTGGGGTGCAGGAGTAGACTTTTAAGCCTTGATTGAGGTAAAGGAATCCTTCCGTTCCTGGAAGGGACTCCAATCCACAATATCCTCCTGCTTGCTAAATTGTTGGGGAAGCGGGGAAGGGGAGATTAATTTTCACCAGTGCCTTCATCTGTATACACCTTCTCCCAAACTGTTCTGGAGCCCTGCCCAAGCACTGGCATAGGTTACTGATGCTGCTGATAGGGAATGTTGAGAACAGATAGAGCTCTATTCACAGACATTTAAAATAAATGCATAAATGTTTCTATGAGGTATGATGTGCAATCTGCAGGCCATACCTAGCTTGCACTTAGCTAGGTTTTGCTCATAGTAGAGTCCCTCTCATGCAGTTGCCCAGAGGTAAACCCAATTTATATTATCTTAATCACAGTCTGTGATTTGCTGCTAAATTTAGTGGCCAGTTGCACAAATAAATTTAGCTTTAGATAAGCTTGGACTTCTTTGGGCTTAAACTTTCACCATCTAGTCACGTTATCTAACTTGCTGAGTGGTGGGTTAAATGATTCACCCTTCTCAAGACTGAGACAACATTTAGAAAGACCCTGAAAAAACAAAGATACTTTAAGAAGTTATCTCTATTATTCTGTTTTTCAACCCCCTCCAGCCCTACAGAAGAAAAATGGGGCAACTATTTTGTAGACAGAAAAATATAACTTTGATTTATTATTTGGTCAATGAAACTGCTTTTTAAGATTCTAGGCAGCCCCAAGAAATCTGTTTTACAATTTTAGAAAATAAAAATTGGCACTGTTAAACTGGTAAGAGCAGCAAGTGCCCATTTCAGTGTGCATAAAGTAAGGGCAAGCATTGTAATTTAGTTTAGGAAAATACTTTGCAAATCAGTAAAATACATTTTTAATCATGTTTCAAAATTAAGGTCTAATAAAGTGTAAGTCTGAACACTGATCCCTGAAAATCCTTTACTTTCTATCAGGATCTGTAAAATTTTCTGCCTGCATAATTACTATAGCAGGTATCATTTTGGGAAAACAGTGCATCTTATACAGATATGCAGACATCAATTTATGCAAAGATTATGTCCTCCTGGAACAATGTTGCCCCCAAAGACCACTGTGGGTGGATCCTGTCTTATAAACCCATCATAACCCGTGCAAGGCTGTTCCAAGCCTATGCAGATTGGTGTGGAACATGATGCATTGCAATCCTTGGTTTTTGACTAGTGAAAAATTTCAACTTGTACCTAAATTGAAACATTTCTTTAAAGAATAGAATTAAGCTAAATTAATTAAAATGGCTGATCTAGTTGCTCCTCATGGATTTAATTTCCCCATTCTATTGCATATTTAGGTCAATTTTTGGAGAGACATTCGGATCATAGAGATTGTTTGTAGCTCAGGTATTGCGGCTTTGCATTTCTGCATTCAGCTCAGGTCTTTAACCATGCTTTGAGTGAATCACCTGCACTGAATGATTTCCCATCAAATATAGGTAAAGGTAAAGGTTTCCCTCGACGTAAAGTCCAGTCGTGTCCGACTCTAGGGGGCGGTGCTCATCTCCGTTTCTAAGCCTTAGAGCCGGCGTTGTCATTGACACTTCCAGGTCATGTGGCCAGCATGACGACACGGAATGCCGTTACCTTCCCGCCGAAGCGGTACCTATTGATCTACTCACATTTGCATGTTTTCGAACTGCTAGGTGAGCAGGAGCTGGGACGAGCAACGGGAGCTCACCCCGCCGCGCGGTTTCGAACCGCCGACCTTCCGATCGGCAGCTCAGCGGTTTAACCCGCAGCGCCACCGCGTCCCTCTCCCATCAAATATAGTCTTTGCTAAAATCAGTATATCCAGATCAAAAAAAGATATTTAACTTTGTTCTTAAAATAGAAACAGGGAATTAAAATCCTAAACTGTGTCTTTTGGAAAGTCTAATCTTGTCTTTCAAAAGTCACCCTAAAGGTCCAACTGTTTTTCAGAAAGGTTCTTCATGTGTCTACAAAAACAAGGAATTTCACAGTAGTGTAGTCAGTAGCAAAAGGCTATCAAATATAGTTTACCTCTGTTCATTCCTCAGTAAGGAGTGCCATAAATTAGCACTAGCAGCAAGAATCCACACAGTCAAGCAACTATTGAGGATCAGAGCTACCTGGGGAGACCTCACCACTAATTCAAATTGGGTGGGATGAAGACCAATATCCTGCTTTGACCTCTTGATCCAGCTTTCCTTTATGAGAAATGTGGAGAAATTAAAACGGACAGGACTGTTTTGTAACTTTTGGTGGCAGTTTTCTGGACCCTTCTGGTATCCACTGCTACCTGCCGAGATCACTGAGGAAGAGCCTTGTGTCAGACTGCAGGAGGTAACATTTTGCTGGGTGGGTGGTGAAACTGCCAGGGGCCCTGATCAGCAGGCTCAACTAACAGAGGGCGATCCTGCTGTGTGTCAAGAGAAGACCTTCTTTCCTGCTGTTGCAAGAGAGTTTCCTTACACCAAGGCTTTTAGTTTTGTAAAATATTTCTCAGTTGCCCAAGACAATCCTTTTGCTTTGGGGATTAATTCTGCTAATTGTACTACTGCTGTTCCTCGGCATTATTTATCATAATCCAAAGGTGGCTAGACTGTCTTCAAAGTCAGCATGTCAGCATGATCTCTGCTCTCTCCCTTCCCCCTGCCTACCTTGTCATCTTATTTTCAATCAGATACTTTTCTTGGAAGCAGTTGAAGCTTTTACTGGTTGCTGTCCTTCGCAACTATATGCATGTATGTGTGTGCATGTCTGTGCTTTATTTAAGGGATGACTTATGGCTTCTTTAACAGAAAATGTCAGCGACAAGCACACTTGTTCACCATTTCAGTTAACGCCATTAGCTGAAGTGGTGACAATAGCAGGTATGTAATATCCTAATGCAAATAGCTGTGTATGTTCTTTCCTATGTCACCCTTGGTAATGACATTTAGATCAGTAAGAATGACTCCTCAAGCAGTCCCAGCGATCACCATTTTTGACACATAGTTTAGTCCAGCTATGGATTGAATGACTCACACTGTGGCTGCCAAGATTCCTGGCTGGGGAAGGCCTGCAGAAGTATGGTTGAACTGTCATTTCTTCTGGAGAGTGGCATGGTTTCCTTGAGTTATTTCCCCAGTTGAATCAATCATTATCAATGGCAGTTCATGCAAAGGGCTGTATCCTGGTAAAGCAAATCATGGAATTACAAGCTCCACCAAAAACATTTTACAGTGCTACATGTTTATGTGCAACAGAGGTGATAAAAATGGGTGTCAGGCTTTTGCTAAATGCTTTGATGTTGGATTAACCCACCCAAGCCCTGCTATTAGAAGAATGGAATACCCACATTCTAAGCCCTCCAGACACTTAGTGTGTTTCAGCTACTGAGTCAAGTCAAGTCTCCTTCAAGCTGAACTTGATTCCTAATGATTTTGTGGACTCATTTCCTAGTGTAGCCTACAGTCCTGGGATTTCCAAATACTCACCAGGCCCAACCCTGCTTAACTTTTCCTGATCAGCTAAAGTTACGCAGCAGGAACTGAACTTTACACTACTTCCTACATGAATCCTTATACTCTATATCTCCTATCTCTTGTCCACAAATAAGTATTAACGTTTTGCTCCATCCTTTGTCTACCCTCGTCTACCAACTGTGTCTTGCATTTTTCTGCTCTCACCCCCCATCATGCCATTAACTGTTATTCTTTATTGAATGATGTGAGAATAATGTCTGTTTGGAAATGTCATTGAAACATTCCTCAGCTGTTAATTGTATGCTCTTTTTGCTTATTCTGGAGAAGGGATGGTTCATCTCCTCAAAACTAATATTTCATAATGTATCTCTGGAACAACATTCCCCTGAGATTTGTACAGTTCCCCCCACCCCAACCGTATTTAAACAACCCCTTAAAACCTGGCTCTTCCTCCAGGGCTTTGGGCTAGAGTGGGTGTTGGAACCCTTATGTGATGTTTTGGTTTATTAGATTGTGTTTGATTTTTCTGGACTTTCTGTTTTAGATTATGTATATTCTTGTTTTCTGCTGTGGCAGCCTACTTTATATATAGGTACAGTATATATAGGTATGGGTATGGATATGGATATGGATATGGATATGGAGTCTCCTGGCACTACCAATTATCTCCCTAACCGTGCAGAGGATCCATGGTTATGCACAAACTTCTTGACAATTCACAATGTATGTGTGTGTGAGAGAGACAGAGAGAGAAAAGTGGGGGTATTTAAGGAACAACATTTCCATCAGCAAGTATAACAGTGATCTGAAAAGTGAAGTGACAGTTCCAAATTCCAGCAAGCTTATTACCAACATAATATTTCAGTGCTAGAGTATAATAATAAATGTCCTTTAAGAAAAATAGTGTGTTAATTGGGAACTACATAAGAAAGTGAGCAACTTACTGAACAGGAATGAGCCAAACTATAATATATTCTTTATTTAAAAAAATTAAATAAAATCTTGACATTTTAAATTAGTGTTACCATTGTAAATGTTACCTTTTTAGTTGTGAAACTTCCCTATCTGGCTCCTGCCAACTCCATTAGTCACTAGCTTTCATGAGCTGCTCCCAATTAACACTCCAGTTTTTAAAAGAAGTATCCTACCAACCAATTAACGAAGTATATTTTGGGTAATTATTACTGGTTTTGCTAATAAGGTGTATTGGTTTTTTCACCATAGATTTAATATACCTACTTTAGTGCTTATCTCAATGAAAACAAAAAATCCCATCACCAAAAAATAATAATTTGCTATCAAATTTCATTGAAAGTGGGATTCCAGAATCTGCAAAAAATGGGGGCTTGGGCCTTATGTTGGTATAGCTTGGCCAAACCATAGTGCGGTGTTCATTATACCATATGAGCCAACAGACTGTATCATTATTGTAATGGTCTGTGGGAATGACCTTGAGAGACAGGAGGAAGAGCCACAGCCTAGACAGTAGACTGATAAATAAAATCTAATTCTGAAGAAGGGGTAGAGGTGGAGAAAGTGTCTCAGAAGGGACCTTCCCTAGCTTTCAGAAGAGTAAAAGTAAGGGAGGAGAGGTACTTTCAGACCTGCAAGATTCTGTTACTGTAGCCTTACCATAAAGGTACTGTTACATGGTTGGTGTTTATTGTCTGGAATACCTCAAAGGACTGACAATTATAAAGCAGTTTTACTCAGTGCAGCTACAAACATGATTTATGAGTTCTTGCCAAAAGAAATGTTTAAATAAATAAATAAAGAGATCTGGATATGCCTTTCCTGTATGTGTTCAGTGCATATTTGGAATTTTGAGAGCATATGATATGGTTACCATATTTGGAATGCAAAGCATCAGATTCTTACTAGATGGCAGCAAAGAATTAGATTTGGGTATACATCTTTGTTGCCATCTAGTGGTTGCCTATAAATTTTGCAGCCTAGATATGGTAGCCCTAATACATGGTGTGTATACTTACAGAATGGCCATCATACTGCCTATCCAGGAAATGGGTCCAGTGAAGGACTTGGCCAGCCACAAAACATCCATTATCATAAGGCAGCCTAGTTTCCCAGGCTAATTCTATCATGACCTTTGTGGAATGCAAATTCCTCATATATAAGTGATGCTAGAACCTGGTGCTTTGCTTCACAGTATGTAAGCTTCCAATTTATTAATTTTTCTAATGGAAAGACTTCTAAAACTTCAGGTGGAACAAGGATGCTCAGGAGGATCAAAGGTTGTCTGCAGGCACATTTGTTGCTGAGGGCATCACCTTGTCTACCCCCAATATGTTTGGAAGCTGCTATGGGGTGACTTTCAAGTTGAAAGAAATGAATGAACACTGCATGCTGTTTTTCAGTGAAGGAATGAAATAAGAATCAACAGTGAAACTTTTGGTGACTTAGATATTCACCATATGAAAGTCACAAAAATGTTCATTTTTCAAAGCTTATGTGATAAACTGTGAATTTAGATATGATTATTAGCATTCACTGATCTGTGCTGAAGAGTGGAGCAAAGATCTCCACAACATTGGCAGATTTATCAGTATTCATACATAATCCTACCAGGTTTTGCACATTTACTGTAGCAGACACATTACAACCTCTGTTAATCTAATGCTATTCAAAAGCCAAAGGTTAGATGATGGGAAAGTTCCTAGAATATAATCCTGTTTGCTTCAAAGATACTTTTCATAGTTCATCTTTTCTCTGCTTTTAATAAACTATGGTTTTCCTTGATCTGTGGTAAACAAATCAATAGATAGTCTCATCTCTGAACAGAGAATATAGCAAGATGGCGCATCCTTGAAAGTTCTGAAAATTCTGAAATAATGCAAAATCTCTGTATTTTCTTGTTCTGATTCATCAAAAAATACAAAACTTTGTGAAAAATTCAAAGATACACAATCCTTCATTTTAACACTCTTATACATTAAGTCACATTGTTACCTTATAAATGCACAATGCCTAATTCGGTTTGCTTATAAATGTGTTTTGTTCTTAATTTCATTTTACAATATTTATAGCCTGCCCTAATCCAAATGAACTATGGGCAGAAAATAACAAAGTTAATGCTACAACAAAACATTAAAAATCATAGATAGGTAGTCAAAATAAACCATTGAAATACAATGTATCACCGTATTGTTCAGTTAAGATAACCTAAAAGTCAATCGTCATTTGGAATAACACTGTCCTGGCTAGAGCTCATAGTACCTACAAAGTAGGATCTATCTAACCTCCATATGGGTGGTGTTTCATAAAATGAGGGCAGCCATTAAGGAGTTGTGTTGGCTGGTCCATGTGCTATGAATCTACCTTAAAATGTTTTCTATTTTTATTGCAAATGGAGCCAAACTCCAAGGAACGGAGTATTTTCATTTCAACATGTCACTAAAGCAAAAGTTGGAGCCAAACTCTAAACAGAGGCAAACTCTAAGTAATGGAATATTTCCATTTCAGCATTTCACTAAAGCAAATAAAGTTATGTACTCCGAAGTTCGTTTCCCACGGTAAAAAAACACGTACGGATTATGAAACCATTGAATCCCTGGCAATGTCTGCATTTAATGCCCAAGATACATGTAAAAAATATTGGGTGAAGATACAGTTTTGAGACTTTTGCTATGAAAAGCTCAGATTATGGGATAACTTTATTTTAAAAATAGCTAATAAATCTATTTTTGGTATAAACTGGAACTTTCACAGTATTGTTAATTGGAAAACTGAAGATCATTGTTTTTATATTTTTTATTGAACATTTTAAAAGAAAAAAAATCTGAATCAAAAAAGAAGCAAGAAAAAAGAAAAATAAGAAAAACACAAAGTAAATAAGAGATTTATAAGCATCATAAGATTAAGTAAATTAAGTACAAATTCTCAGATTAGCATTAATTTAGTTCTAAGCATTTAAGTACCTTTTATCATTTTAAAACTAAATAATGTACAAGTATCAACAACAGTAATCAGCACAGTATGAAATATAAGATAAAATGAAAAACGTAGTCTTATCTAATCCATACAAACCCTATCCTTTATTTAACAGTTCATCCATAACTTAAATATTAAAACTTTTTGTTAAGAGAAACCCAGACTTTGCATGTGGTACAAGACCATGAGTAGAATTATAGTCCATAAATGCTTTCATTGTTAACTTCAACTCTTGTCAAATTTATTTTTCAAATTCAAGATTATTTTAGACATCAGTGTACTCCCACAAGTTAATTTGCCATTCTTCTATTGAAGGAAATGTATATACTTTCCAAAGGGAAGCTTAAAGTATCCTAGCAGTTGCTAGCTTGTACAAAATTAGTTCAGTAAATTTTGTAGCGATATAGTAAAATTCAATAGAAAGATGACAGCTTGGAAAGAGATTTCCAAGAAACCTTGTTTTAGAGTTTGTTTCATTCTATTATAAATAATTTTCCAAAATCGTTGGGCTCTACAACATTACCACAAAAAAATGGATGAATGATCTGACCTGATCATTCTTCCAAAAGTTTTTAGAAAATGAATTATTAATTTATGCAATCAACACTGGAATGATATAGCATAGATAAAACATCTTACACCAAAAGTTTTAAAACTTTTGTGAAACTTAAGACTGAGCTTTTTAAGCATGCTTCTTGGCAGTATGTTCATCTTAAGCACCCAGTATTTGTACTATTTGATCCTAGTGCCACTGTTACCTTTGAAGTTTCACAGAACTTATTAGGTGTTTGGAGGAATCATTCAAGGCTCCTAAGCCAACAATCAATTTTTATAAGAAGCTAAAGGAGATTGATGAAATTAACTATCTGTGCAACCTATGAAGCTATAACCTTGACTGTCTATTCTTGTAAATGTGTTTTAATTATATCAGATCAACTTATTTTTATCTTAAGATGAGAACACCACAATAAAAAATATCTATATGCATGTTGGATACCAAAGAATGTTTAATAGTTGTTCACTGCAATAAACCTTTGATTAGAGATGCAGTTCAAGAGTTAAAATGTTAATCCAGGCTTGATCTTTACATTTTGGATTGGAATCCATAGGATTGTTAACATGGTATTAGATCAACTGTTGTGGATTAAACAAAGATATGTTCTGCTAGGCTACAACCTCAATATTTGGAATGTATCAAGGCAACAAGAATTGTGAGCTTTTCACACACAGGGGAAATGTCGTAAAGACTTATTCAACATTGGAAGGATAAATCTGAAATCTATTTGATTTCAGCAGTAGATTACTGTCCATCAGTGTTAAAATTAAACTGTTGTTTTTGATAAATGCTTGCATCTCTTCAGTTTATCAGTGACCAGGGCCAACAAAATAGCAAACATGCAGAGTTGCAAGCAAAGTTGGTTATATGGTCTTCCATATCATGTCACAAATGGCATGAGTAAGAAATTATGTCCCTACTGTGATGACTGGAACACTCAAGCTTTCAATCAATCAAGACTCATAAGCCAGTGCTTAGAAATCTATTTAATGAAGCGAAGCATCCAGTACAGAGTAAAAAGTTGCAAATGGCATTTCCCATGCAATTCTACATTTAAAATCAGAGACTTCAAATTCCCCCCCACTGCCCCCTAGATATGTGCCCCTCCTTCCCATGTCAGCAGATGGCTGGAATGGTTTCTCTCCCGATGACCTTGGGGCAAGGAGCATCTAGCCCAAACAAAACGATTCACACTCCAACCCGACTCCCCCTCCCTGCTAGTGACTCGCGGGTTGACACGGGTTGCTGGAAGATAGATGTGAGTCCGATAAGGTGTTCTGGGAACACCTACCTTGGTTGGAAGCTAGCTGCAATCATTTCCCTTTCCCAAGAGATGACTGGGTTTTAATTTCATAGAATATACATAGCTGACCAAAGGAAGATGGTTATAACTCACAATTGCCCTGGGTTGTTCTGGGTTAAAGTTATCTCAGTTCTGTCCCGATATTGTCTGAGTTAGCTGCTCCCACCATTGGTTGTCAAGCATATTGTATAATCACTGAGTCTAATGGGATTTGTTTCCAGATAAGTATGTATAGGACTTTAATGTGTGTCATCTAGGTGTGGTTGTAGGATGGGATCTAAGTCTGTTAAAATTCTTTAAAAATTTTGTGAAACATAAAATATATTGTTCAAAACTGAGCATATTCATAGATTTTATCCTTCCCAACTTCCCTCCTAACTTCATATATTTACCAATCTGAATGCTATTAATCAGGCTATGCAGCACATTGGAAATAATTCGGAAAATGTACTTCAGGGCATACAGAGCATACACAGTACCTTCCTGTGACTGTTTAAAGCAGCTGTGTCTTTCCCCGGGATGTTCTTTGCAGTTTCCACATGATATGCGGGGGGGGGGGGACATAACTTCTTTAAGGAGTTGCAGAAAAGTACTACATTCACTTTTCCATGCATTCCCAAGCACCTTGTTTGCAATCAAATCCAAACCATTGCACAGCCCTTATATTTAACTGTGTTCATGATGCATGTAACTTTATAAGAGCATGTAGATGCCTTTGGACTTGAAATATCAAGTTTAACTAAGTTCACACCTTCTGGCTTTACATGACATACCTATATATAATTTCCAGAGTAAATTTCTACATTGTAACTTTATAAGTGAAAGTGAAGAGGAACTGAGGAGCCTTATGATGAAGGTGAAAGAAGAAAGTGCAAACGCTGGCTTGCAGCTAAACCTCAAAAAAACCAAGATTATGGCAACCAGCTTGATTGATAACTGGCAAATAGAGGGAGAAAACGTAGAGGCAGTGAAAGACTTTGTATTTCTAGGTGCAAAGATTACTGCAGATGCTGACTGCAGTCAGGAAATCAGAAGACATTTAATCCTTGGGAGAAGAGCAATGACAAGTCTCAATAAAATAGTCAAGAGCAGAGACATCACACTCACAACAAAGGTCCGCATAGTTAAAGCAATGGTGTTCCCCGTAGTAACATATGGCTGCGAGAGCTGGACCATAAGGAAGGCTGAGAGAAGGAAGATCGATGCTTTTGAACTGTGATGTTGGAGGAAAATTCTGAGAGTGCCTTGCACTGCAAGAAGATCAAACCAGTCCATCCTCCAGGAAATAAAGCCAGACTGCTCACTTGAGGGAATGATACTAAAGGCAAAACTGAAATACTTTGGCCACATAATGAGAAGACAGGACACCCTGGAGAAGATGCTGATGCTAGGGAGAGTGGAAGGCAAAAGGCAGAGGGGCCGACCAAGGGCAAGATGGATAGATGATATTCTAGAGGTGACGGACTTGTCCCTGGGGGAGCTGGGGGTGTTGATGACCGACAGGAAGCTCTGGTGTCCATGAAGTCACGAAGAGTCGGAAGCGACTGAATGAATAAACAACAAAACAAACTTTATAAGATGAACTAGACAGTACACCATCATGGGCACCTTCTTTTTGGATTTCCTTGTAGTATTACCTGATGTGCCATTACTACATATATTAAATCTCCCTTCTCTCTGATCGCAGTATAACTGTAGTAAGGAGAAAGCCAATCTCTTTAACAAACTGTTTACAATATAACTGTGCTGTAATTAAGATTGATTTTTTTCCCCTTGATTTTGAAGAAGTGAGGGTTAATTTTGCTCAAGACACAACGAGAGCTAAGCATGTTTATTTTTAATTAACTTTTTTCCTGATCATTAAATAGTAAATAATGTGAAATGTGTGGTTTCTGTGTATGCTAGAAAAACAGATTAAACAGCAAGATCAGCCATTATTTCAACATTTTAAATTAAATCAGTATGCATGTGATCAGATTTTGCTTTTTCTATGAAAGGCAGATGGTTTGGAAAGGATGTTTCATTTTCCCAAGGTAAGACTCTGAACAGATTTATGCACCATGTCAAATATCCTCATCATGCAGGAAACTCTGCTTCAAAAATAATGCAAACCTCCAGAGGTTCAACCAGCTGCAGCCTCTTTTGAGGTCACTGCTGTCCCATTTACCCAGCAAGGTGTAGAGGCACTGTTACTTACAGACAAATTCTCTTTTAAAAGTAAAGCATTTGTAACAAGGTTGGAGAGTTTGCAATAATATCTCCTGTAAGCATAGACTTCTAGTACAAGCACAAATGGCACAACTGATGCAGGTTACAAAATGTGCATCATTTGTGCAATGATGTCATGATGCATGTAATGTCACTTACCTCCCCTTCCCTCTGCCCTTACTGACATCTATGACACTCCCTCCTCCCCCTCCTCCCCCTCCTCTTCCTTTTCTTTGCTTCATCTGGCCACAAAAATTAGAAATGATACTAAAGAAAGTTTCTGTGTTGGAAATATGTTAGCTATCTGATTTATAGACATATAGCCCTTGTTAATGACCACAATTGGGACCAGCAACTTGGTGGTTAAGTGAAGCAGTCACTAAGTGAAGCCTCAATTGTACTTACAATCTTACTTCAGCTTTCCTTTGCTCTACAGACTTGTGAAGGTTGTAAATGCAAGGACTGGTCACAAAGTTACTTTCTCATCACTGTCGTAACTGCAAACAGTCACTAAACAAGGTAGTTGCTAAATGGGGATGACCTGTAGCTAATATGCACATTATTCTAAGAAGGTTAGCACTACAAATGCTCATTAGTAAGGCTGTGCTTTAAAAATGATTTGGAGAAAGTGCGTCAAACATGGCAGGAAAAAGACAATAGCACTTGTTCATGAAAGCAGCCCAGCCTTTTTCAGGCATCCACATAAATCTGAAAAAGGATGCTAGTGTTTTAAGAGTCATACTAGTAATGGTTGGACCTCTTAAAGCAACAACATCTAGTCAAGCCTTTTTTATAATAATAATTATTATTAAAGTTTACAGATACAGAGATAAAAAACTAATACAAACTAAGGAAAATAAAAAAGTATTTAAAAGTGCAGAGAGGAAAAAAAAGAAAAAAAGAAATAGTAAATGGTAAATAGTAAATAGTAAAAAGAAAAAGAAAAAAGAATATATATATTCTTCCTGCTTCATCAAGACAAGTACAATTTCAGAACTTATCACCTTCTCTAATATTATAACAAAAGTTCTCTTCTTCCCATATCTCATCTCTTATCTATAAACACATTTTATTATCTATATTATCTATAAATTATCTTGTTGTAAACCGCTCAGAGTCCCCCCTTTGCAGGGAGATGGGCAGTGGCTAAATTTAATAATAAATAAATAAACAAACAAATTTTAGAGCCTCATCATTCAGTCCTAATCAGCAAAAGTCCATTAAGAGTTCCTGGCAATAACAACATCTATATTTTAACCTGAATTGAAAAAGCTACCTTTGTATTTCTTTCCTTTCATTTTAACACCATAGCTTATCACTTTCTCTGAAAATACAATTTTTTTCTTCTTCCCATGACCTATCTCTTATCTAAAAATAAATCTTTAAAGCCTCATCATTCAGTCCTGGTCAAGAAAAACCCATTAAGAGCTACTAGAAAAAACATCATATATATTTTGTTGTTGTTGTTTATTCGTTTAGTCGCTTCCGACTCTTCGTGACTTCATGGACCAGCCCACGCCAGAGCTTCCTGTCGATCGTCAACACCCCCAGCTCCCCCAGGGACGAGTCCGTCACCTCTAGAATATCATCCATCCATCTTGCCCTTGGTCGGCCCCTCTTCCTTTTGCCTTCCACTCTCCCTAGCATCAGCATCTTCTCCAGGGTGTCCTGTCTTCTCATTATGTGGCCAAAGTATTTCAGTTTTGCCTTTAATATCATTCCCTCAAGTGAGCAGTCTGGCTTTATTTCCTGGAGGATGGACTGGTTGGATCTTCTTGCAGTCCAAGGCACTCTCAGAATTTTCCTCCAACACCACAGTTCAAAAGCATCAATCTTCCTTCTCTCAGCCTTCCTTATGGTCCAGCTCTCGCAGCCATATGTTACTACAGGGAACACCATTGCTTTAACTATGCGGGCCTTTGTTGTCAGTGTGATGTCTCTGCTCTTAACTATTTTATCGAGATCATATATATTTTAACCTTGATCAAATAAGTCAACTTTATATTCCTTCCTTTTGCTTTTAAAAATCTTGATTTTTATTAAATAGTATCCCAAAAGCCTATTTTCATTTTTTCTTTGTCTTTTCTCAGGAACCCCTTCATAAGTTTAACACATCTCTTTTGTAAGTCCAAGGTAAGAAAGTTGTCCAAGTCATTCTTCTGTTTTATTATTTGGGTATCCCTTTTAATTATTAAGACATCAACCAGTTTTATTTGTAAATCCAGTGTAACATCTTTTTTCATATCAGTCTTGTAACTTGTCATTTTTAAATCCACATCCAAAACCATGTGATTGTCAGTTGTATCCTCCTCTATCTCATCTTTTAAACCCATTTTTATGGTAGCAGACAATCTTAAGAGAAATTTCTGAGTTCGTTGTTTCCAAATATCCTTGAATTCTTCCAAATTTAAAATATCTTTATCAAGTGGGTCTCTTCTCCTTTAATTATAATCTTTAGTTCTTTCCGATTGCCTCTAGTGTCCAGCCTTCAATCTTCTCTTATCATGTTTTCCCAGGGGAAACTTTTCCAAAGGGAACATTTCTTACACTTAGATCCAAAATCTTCATATATTTTTAATAGTAAGTAAATAATTTTATTGTTGTAACCACAGGTCATAACATAGAAATGCCATAAAATACAATAAAACAATAATAAAATAACAATAAAACAATAAAGTAGTGAAATTATAAAATAGAGTAATAGAGGAAGTATTAAATATAAAAAGGTTACAACAAAATAAAGCCAAAGCCTCAGCTAAGAACTTAAATATTTATTCCTAAGTTTAAGTGAGAGCAGAGCAAAAGTAGCAACTTGGTTGCTGACAGTTGGAAACACATCTCCAAGAAGATAGTTCAACTCTTCAAGGTTGGAGCCCCTGAGTTTATCCACCATTAATAATTTGGCCTTAACCTCATTGTAAATGGGACAGTGGAGGACATAATGGATAACATCCTCCACCTGACCAACACCAGAAGGACAGAGGCGTTGTTCAGTGGGGAGCTTACAAAATCTCCCTTCAAGATATGCAGAGCGCATGACCTGCAGGTGAAGGGATGTTAAAGCCCTTCTCAGTGAAGCACTGGTTATGTTAACCAGGTACTGGGAGAGGCTTCTGTGTTTTTTATAATGGTGGTACCCGGATGAAAATTTGGATGATTGTACAGCAGTGGCATCTTTATTAGCATCCCTTTCAAAAAGCCAATCTCTAATATTTTCTCTATTCCATGATTTGAGTTCCCCCAAAGGTGATAGGGAATACATTTGTAGGATAGGTGACAAAAGTTTAGTCCATTGATTCCCAGTGTAATTCCATGTGTAATGGAAAAAACAGTTTGGCAAGATGGGATTCTTGAAGGCTTTCTAGTTTCTTCTAGTGCCCCAGCAATGCAAGATGTATTCTAACAGCAATGGAAAGTAGCCCTACCTCCATCCTTAAATAGGCAAGATTTTTAATAGGATTTTAAACAACCCACAAGAAGGATTCTTATAATTGATTTCAAAATCTTATTTCCAATCCATCTGGCCCCTTTGTTTATAACTTACCAAAATCAATGTTCTAATCACCCTTTTGCTGTTTATTTCAAAATAATTTTTAAGTCGTTAAACTTACATGAAACTTCTTTTCCTGAGGATTAAAGGAACATTTAGTCACGTCTGAAAAATGTCTGGCTGTTTTAATAAAGAGAAGAATGCTGCAGCAGTTGTACAAGGTCTGAGGCACTTCTGAATCATTTTTAAAGCATAAGCATCCCCAATCTTCAGGAGCTATATTTAAAGATTAGAATGTTTTCTTTCCATATGCTCAGCTTTATCTGAACAGGATGTGCATGCTTTTGCTATATCCTGTTTAGATTCCTGCAATTCGCTCTACCTGGGGCTGCCATTGAAGACCACCCAGAAGTTTCAGCTGGTCCAAAATGCCACAGCCCACATGTTTACTGGTCATTCTTGATACTGCCATATTAAATATTCACCATGTGAGTTGTGTGGGTTACAAGGATGTTTCTGAGGGCAATTCAACATATGGTTTTGTTGTTTATTCATTCAGTCACTTCTGACTCTTCGTGACTTCATGGACCAGCCCATGCCAGAGCTTCCTGTTGGTCGTCAACACCCCCAGCTCCCCCAGGGACGAGTCCATCACCTCTAGAATATCATCTATCCAACTTGCCCTTGGTCGGCCCCTCTGCCTTTTGCCTTCCACTCTCCCTAGCATCAGCATCTTCTCCAGGGTGTCCTGTCTTCTCATTATGTGGCCAAAGTATTTCAGTTTTGCCTTTAGTATCATTCCCTCAAGTGAGCAGTCTGGCTTTATTTCCTGGAGGATAGACTGGTTTGATCTTCTTGCAGTCCAAGGCACTCTCAGAGTTTTCCTCCAACACCACAGTTCAAGAGCATCGATCTTCCTTCTCTCAGCCTTCCTTATGGTCCAGCTCTCGCAGCCATATGTTACTACGGGGAACACCATTGCTTTAACTATGTGGACCTTTGTTGTCAGTGTGATGTCTCTGCTCTTGACTATTTTATCAAGATTTGTCATTGCCGACATATGGTTGCTACCTTTAAAAACTTAAATGAGTCGGGGACTGGGTATCTAAGAGACCACCTTTCCCTGATCAAATCTCTCTGCTC
Organism: Candoia aspera; assembly: GCF_035149785.1. Taxonomy (NCBI): domain Eukaryota; kingdom Metazoa; phylum Chordata; class Lepidosauria; order Squamata; family Candoiidae; genus Candoia; species Candoia aspera. The sequence continues at coordinate 181,241,752 of NC_086153.1, forward strand.
AATCTGTATGGTCAGAGAAGGCCTACTCAGGATCTTCACCTACCAGCAGGCTTGAAGGCAGTCAATCACTGTAGGGGATCTCCTCCTAGGGGACAGCTTACTCTCTGAGTTGGAGATCATCTCCACTCTTAGGGCCTTCCAGAATACTGGCTTTACAAGAATGATTGCAGAGCCATCTGTGTGATATTTAGTTTGTTATATTTATATATCATTTATAATTATTGTATCATTATTGTTGTATTTGAATACACACACACACACACATATACATACTACCTAGAGTCCAGCTGGATTGAGGAAATGTAAACATGTCACAACTAAAGGAATGAATAAATAGATGATGCTTCATTTGTATTATCCTATGTTAGGGTTTGTAGTGTCTTAGCAATCTGTACAAATGCTCATTTGAAAAGTTTAAAGGTCAGAGTAATTGTGCAAACCCAGAAAATAGGTGAATCAACCTGGTGAAATATACAGTCTGAATTTGGGCAATACCAAATAAAGCCAACTAAATCCCAGTCACCTTGTTTAAACATTGTTCTAACATTTCTATTCAATTTAGCTTCCATTTCCTCCACTGAAACAAGCTCAAAAGGCACAAAGGGATATGAAATTTACCCAGAAGCTGAAAGCAATACTTTGGCCTAATCATATCAACAGCTGTCTTGTAACATTTCATCGTGCAATGATGAATCCATTTAGACAAGATAGGAAGGAAAGTTAAACATTTGCAAATGGCAAATTCAATGTGACCATCAGGCAATCCATTAGCTAGCCATAATGCTCACAGCTGGAGACTTGCTGAGAAATGGCATCTGATACCATCATTGTTAGCCTTTATATAATGCAATATTTATCGTGGTAAGAGAGGAGGGGAATATTTTTAGATAAATCTTGAGTAACAAATCACCATGGTAACTACTTACTTTTCTTCACTGTTGCTGTTATATGAAGTGTTGTTCCATTAATAATAAATGGGGCGCATCTAACACATTTGGTTGACGCTTGGCTTCTAGCCAATGGATTCCTTTTGTCTAGAGTCAAAGGCTTTGCTTTGCTTTGCTTTGCTTAGGACACAAAAGCACATGTCTATCCTAGTGTTGTGAAAGTTTCCAAGAAATTCATCTTTTCTCAGTGGAGACCATATGGTTTCAGGTGACAGCACTGAATATTATTTTAGTCTACTCTATAAGCAGATATACTGTAAGTAAAGAACCCAGAAGGTATTAATAATATTTTCCAGTCTATCTGTTACGTTGAGAAGTCAAAGAAGGACACACATTTAAAAATTTTGGAAGAACTTCCTCGGTATTTCTTTTTTTTCAGTGGGGAAAAATAGATAGCTTACTAATGGCATCTACCAACTAAAAAAAATCCTGTCTGAGAATTCAAAAGACTATTATACAGTGATCTTACCAATAACAGCTTTCTGCATGATGTCACACACATATGCACAAACTCAGAATTTCAAAATTAGAGAACAATCCTAAAAGAAAGAAGGGATCTGACATTGCATATGACATTTTCAATATTTTCAGTATGAGCTGAAGAGAATGCAGATTTCAGATGGGAAATCTAAAACTCAAATTGCATGATTTAAAGCTAAACAGAGATCACAAAACATTATTTAGAATGCATCCTCAGAACGCACAGGTTGCAAGAGAACTCGGAGACTTTAAGCCTTAGTAATATACACCTTAATTACACAAACACACACACACACACACACACACACACACACATATATATATATATATATATATATATGAATGAACTTTGGTGTTAGAGAAGACTCCTGAGGATACCATGACCGGCCAAGAAAACAAAAAATGGATCACGAAACAAATCAACCCGAAGTTCTTACTTGAGGCAAAAATGACCAGGCTCAAATTATCCTACTTAGGACACATTATGTGAAGACCCAGCTCCCTGGAGAAAGCTCTAATGCTGGGAAAGGTGGAAGGAGAAAGAAGAGGACAACCAGCAGCAAGGTGGATGGACTCATTTACAGTGGCACTGGGTGCACTGTTGGAAGACCTGAAAGATCAGGTTAGGGATTTACCATCATAGAAAAAATCTGTCTGTGTGGTCACTAAAAGTCAACGCTGACTTGATGCCACATAATCGATCAATCCGTCCAGACCTATTTGAATGTATATTCAGATGTGCATCAAAGAAATGTACCACTGTCAGATGCATGTTGTCTTCACCATCAGATACTCTGTTTCACATCTGAATAGTCATCCAGTTTAACACAGCAGTTCCTGATTCAGGATGTCATAAACTCATGGAAAACAATCCAGGTCTTCTTAACTGGATAGGCACTCCAGGTGATTTCTGAATATCTCTGCAGAGCAACTTGAGCAGACTTGCAAGTATCACTCTTTAAGAAAAAAAACCATTTAAAAGAATTAGATCCCCAAAATTGAGATTTCCCAATTTTACAAAAAAGGGCAAGACATTTTGCAAACTGAGGCAGAAGAGCGATTAGCATGTTCTCCTCCCACCCAGGGTACATAAAACCCAAAACCGAAATACATGGCATCTGGGGTAGAACTATCACAAGTGCATCTCCCTACCCCAAGCAGTTAAAGTTCAGCAATAACCAAGTAGATACCTAACTGCATTTAGCTATCCTATTGATGGTATCTAAAATCTGCTGGGTGAGGCAGCCTCCTCATTCTGCCAGATGGTAGGGCTGGTGCTGATGAGTCACTTAATCTTTTGTGTAACTGCTTTTGCTATAAAAGCAGCTGGTGAAGAGGCTAGACATGAATTAGATTTTAAGGACTGGCACCAAATGTGGGAAGGAGGGTGAATAATTAAAAGATGTACAGTTGAGGTGGGCAACAGGCTATGAATACACTGAAAAACTGATCCAAGGCACCATAAACCTGGTGATCCAAGGCACCATAAACCTGCTAATTCCAAGATAATGTTTGGAACATACTATTTACAAGATGAGGCTCTCCTAACAATTTATACAGGAGAGTTTCATTTATTCACCCTTAAACAAACAAGTGTTCTAACAGCAGTAGTTTATATTCCACCCAATTCTGTCAACTCAGGTAAGCTGAGGAGCACCTCAACAAGAGCTCTGCTACACATTTACAGCCAAATATTTTCCATATACAGGGGCCTGAAAGAGGGAACAAGTTTCACAGGACTTCTTTTTGCTGCCTGGACATGGCTGGTTTATTTCCCAGACCTGATCCTTAGTGCTGTCCTCCCTCTCTCTCCTGCCCCCCACTGCTTTCTAAAGGCTAATCTGGGATTAAATTTACCTGGATTGATATTTGGCTTCATGCTTAGCAATATATCCTACTGTCATTGTGAGGAGAGCAAGGAACAAGAACAAAAATAAAGGTTAGGCACAATTCAAAGAAGTGCATAACTGCAATGACAGTTTGTGGAAAGTGCTCCGTCAGAACTGCTTTCTGGAGCAACATAGTCCTCCTTCCTCTTAAAGAGCACCAGACCCCCAGGACCTGTCTTCTGGCTGACTCTGTAGATGGAAGAGGCTTCTAACTTTCTCAGTGCATACACAGAAGCCCACTCCTGCTACTAAAACCGCAGGGCCAAGCTTCAGAGAGATGCAAGGCGCCTTGATAAGGCAAATCACATTACCTCTAGGCCTCATCAAGGTGAAGTGCAGCTGTCTCACGTTGCCTTAAAATGTAATGGCAGGGAGAGCAGAACTTCCATCATATCCACCCAAGACATTTTGCTGTCCAAGCAAACATAGTAAATAGTATTTCTATTCTCTCCAGATCTGTTGCATAGTGCTCCAGAATAATCAACTTATTTTGCCCCACCCCCACCCCCACCCCCAGGTAGACAATCTTTTGTTTTTCCCCAAAGGAGAGCTTTCTTGGAATGAAAACTTCATTGTCCTCTGCCTCCTCCTCCCCCATTAAATTGCACTAATACACAGTTTGTAACAATAGCAGCAGCAACAACAACAAAAGTTATTAAATCAGTTGCCCCACTGTATGGAATAATAGGGTAGGGCCTTCTGGACCCACCCAGCACATCAAGTGAAAAGGAGTGACTTCATGAGACACACAATCAGAAGAGCTATTTCAATTCAGCTCCAACTTCATCAAAATTTAAATCCTAGCAAAGACCATGTTCATGTTCCTAGGGGATGCACCTCATCAAAAGCAATCTATAAGTACCTCAGACTTATTTCTTTACCCAGAGTATTTATTTTATCTTCCTCATTCAGTCAGATATGATATGAGAATAGATCCCAGTTGCCCCCAACACACATACACACCCACACACTTTAGACAGATGACATAAGTCCCCTGTCTCCACCACTGACAGCCTGAAGGATGAAACACTCTTAAGGCTTTGCAGAAAGCTGATCAACAGATGAGCCAAGCCATGGGGATGGAATTGAAAAAGAGGGAAAGTCTCCAGTGCACCTGCTTTAAGAATGTCTCAGTGTTCTAGGAGCATAACTGGTCTTGATACATTCTCTGCTCTTCGGGAGATTGTCCTGAATCATTTTAGGTCAATTCAACCATTCAGGAAAATGAGCCAATTGCCTCATGTGCAGATGCCAATGAGTGATGCTGGTGGGTAAGACAGCTTCAACGCATTCTCCAACTATTGCCCATCCCTGGTAGACAAATCTGGCAGAGCCATGCAGCCTGTCCAGTACCTCCTTAGCTGCCCCCAATCTCAGGGATAGTTGTGGGTGGATGCAAGTAGTGTTTGTTTGTTTGTCTGTCTGTTTGTATAGGGTGGATATTTCCCTGTGTGTCCTGATGTACAGTTTCCTTCTCCCAACACAAATCTTATTTATATCAGTCAAACAAATCTATATCATCCTCTAGGTACACATGGCAATTCTGTGAGAGCTCAGCCCATCTCATGGTTTTGCTCCTGGATGTCAAGCTCCTAACAGTAAATGGGGGGTGGGATGTACTTGATTTTCTGGGGCTACTTTTTCATCTCATTTCTGAAGAGCCAGTTTTGGATCATAAATAATACTCACACCAAGTTAGCAGTTTTTAATTTGGGAGGCAAATCATGCTTCCTTAGCACGGCTACACTGAAAATCTCTTTAGGGGATTTTGTTGTTGCCTCTTAGCAGATTATCTGGCTATTTTGCTTCCTATTTTAAACAGCAGGCAACCCATTCTAAAATCAGGTTGCAATGTCTAGAGAGGAAGAGGAGGTTTTCTGGTATCTAAAGAGAAGTGTTCTCCTTAAAGCTAGCTGGAGCGGCAAAGAGTTTCACTCCATCCAAGAAGGTGTGGATGAATTGATTAATGGTCATTTTACGATGTTTATTCTGATGTCTATTAATGTAAAGTCAGAAAGCCACCCTCCCCCACTTTTAACTGTGTACACATATATAGGAGCATATCCTACATAGGGTGTGAGGAAGCAACAGAAATGAGAAGCAGAGCTAAGTCCATTGTAACTCTCTGACACTAGTCATAACAGTGCTGCTTATTATGAATTCAAAAGAGTGGGATTCAGTATTCCAGTTAATACAGTCCAGACACTTTTCATCAACCTCTCCAAATGCACATTTTTAGAGAAACTCCACTCTTAATCTGGTTGGGCTACAACTCCCTCCAGGAGAGAGAGCTCCCTGCAGCTGACTGAAATGGCTTCTTTGCGGATTCTGAAGATGCAGTGGGAACAAAAAGAACCTTGTGCTTGCATGTCCCTGTCTTTTAAAACACTTGAAAGTTGCTGAGGCAGGTGGCATATAAATAATTGTAAATCAGTAGATGTGGAGCATTTGCAACTCCCCTTCCAAAGTGGGGAACTGACTCTCAGTAGGAGGAAAGGCAAAAACCACCCCAAGAATAGTAAAGGATCAGATACATTGACTTATACCATTATGTTGTCCAGCTGCTTGAGATTTCTTGCACCCATTCTCCAGATTCTCCAAAAAGGATTACATGCTGCACCACAACTTTGCATCTTTAACTCCCAGCCGTACAAATCAGGAGAAATTCTAAGGAGAAAGAAAAATGTTTAACAACTTCCCCTCATGACGTTTTTTTTCCCAGTCTGCTGAGGAAAAAATCAGGCATCTTGTAGCACCTTTTCCAACTACAGACATTATTAAAAGGCATAAGCTTTTGTGAGCTTTTTTTTCAGGCAACTCAGTGCCATAGGCTAAATCAGTCAATCAAATGCCTATGCATTTTCATGTTGCGTTCTTTCTTTTTACCATCTTTGAAAACTCACAGGTTAAAGTAGAAAAAGGTGAAGCAAACTTAAAACTGGAAAAATGGACAACAGACACTGACCTGGAAGGCAAATCCATCTATTTCTATTAGATTCTGCTAATAAGAAGAGCTTAAATTTTATTTCCAGTTTCAGTTCACATATTAACATCTGCCAGTTTACCTGCATTAAAAATATCAGAGGTGAAGCATCAAAGTGGCTAGAGTGCATCATGGTTTCCCTCCATATCCTTTGTGGGCCACATGATTTCGGTGAGTAGGATTCTGTGGATAGAAAACTTGAGGTGAGCTTGAATCAAAGGGGAATTTCCCTTTATGAAGGTAGTTTGCACTCTATACATGGTCATTTCTTTCTGATATTTAATATCCTTTTAAATAAAGTTCCAAGAAGTAATTTCAGCATGCAGGGCATGCATTCCCCTACTGAATGTAGTGTCACCCCTCATTTCAGAATGATGGAAAGTGAGAATAAATACATTTTTCCAATCCTTGTAATCAAATTTACTTTCATCTATTCATGTAGCACACACCTGCCTTGTTCTGCCATTACTCTCGAGTACGGGAAGAATGATTCTATGATTTGCAACCTAATTTGTTCTTGTTGTTAGTCCTCAGCTACACACAATAAAAATGATCTTTTTCATATTCATTGAATCACTACAAAAATAATGAAGCCAGGTGTGTCTTGCTTATATAAGCAGACAACATTTGGTACTGAAGAACAGCCTTTAAAAGATGGAGTGCAAAATCAGAATTCTGTTAACTGGTTTTAGGATAAGTTGGAGTTGAAAAAAGTATTGGAGAGGAAGTGCCTTGCTTCCAGAATGGTTCTAGTCAAGCATTTCTAGTGTCAGTACATCCATAACCGAAGTAATGATATATTAGCAAAACACTGAGGAATTGAACATTGCTTTTGTACTAACATATATGTGCCTGTACACACACACACACACCCCTCTACCTACCTACCTACCTACCTACCTACCTACCTACCTACCTACCTGAGGGGCAACAATCCCTTATCATTTTTAAGCTGAGTTCTGATATCAAATATTGTATCTTTGTCTAGCGTGGAACAACAACTGTGAGTTTGGCTAACTAATACCTATGAATAACTAAAATCACAGACCAAAATCACAGACCTATGAATAACTGTTTAAGGACCTAACAAAAGAATGTGGTTAAGAGCAACAGCAACAAAAAGTTTCGCATTTGCTACCAAGAAAGCAGCTTACATATTAAACTATGAAGATAGTCCTACTGGCAGGTTTCCGGTGTGGGAGCAATGGCATCGGGTTGAATTCTACAGAAGCTCTGCAGATAGAGTTCTCATTGCGGCTTGATACGACGAGCTGGAAGGTTTTTTTCAGATTGAAAGCAACTCCTGGCAAAAGGAGCTGTGAGTGTGAAAGCGAAAGTGTTCTCCGGACAGCTGACAAGCAAAAAAAACTGCAGACGTTGCCTCTTTGTGAAGCAGAGATTCAGCTGGGAAGCACCTTCTTTTCGGTAAGCAGAAGCTGCAATTGAACGTCCTGTTAAAAGACAATACCCTCGACCACCCCACCTCCTTGACTATTTTACGACTTAATAGAAGAAAGAAGAAGAAACTAAATGTAGCTGTAGAGACTCAGGAAAGCCTGGTGAGTCGCTTTATTTCGAAACGGGTGGATGAATTGTGGAGAGATTAAAAGGAGAAAATAAGGACTACAGGAACAGAGTGCAAGTTAATTATTAATACATAGTAGCCATTTTCTTGTGACTATATTATCTGTCACCATATAGTGGACTTGGTGGATAAAAGTTGTACAGCAAGTTTCTTCTCATAACGTGGTGGATATAACCTTTAAAATACTGTGTATGTTATATGAACACTATAACAATGAATGCCAGGAGCAAAACAGAAGAGAATCGGGAATAGGAGAAAACAATGGACTTCGAGCAATGTTAGAAGAGTTTTCTGGAAAGACTTCACAAACAATCTTGCAAAATGTAAATATAATGTTGGAAAAATGTTTTGAAGATTTTGAGAAACAACTGAAACAAAATTTAGATAAAATAAATGAGAAAATAGATGGGGAAATTAAAAAGGTGATCGAAAGAGTAGAAGAGTTGGAAGTAGAGAAAGAAAATGAACTAGACAGAATAGCTCTTTTAGAGCTAGGAGATCAGGAATTCAGTCTGAGGTTTAGGGGTACACCAGAAGGAAAGGAAGATGAGATAGAGGAAACAATAGTCCAAACACTAGCAAATTTACTAAATTGGGAAGAAGATAAGATGGAAGAGGAGACTGAGAAGATGTTTCGTATAAATTCAAAATATGCGCAGACACATAATAAACCTAGAGACATATTGATTGAATTTTCAAGGAGAAAAACTAAAGAGATGATTTTACATGCACACTTTGACAATAGAATCAGAATTAAAGGAAAGGATATTATTGTGCTCAAAGAAATACCAATAAGAATTTTGAGAAAAAGAAAGGAATATGTAGGTTTAACGGAGATGTTGAAAAGAAACAACATACCATTTCGCTGGGAGAAATTAGAGGGGGTAAGCTTTACCTTCCAGGAAAGGAGGTTTAAGTTGAACTCAATGCATAAGATTAAAGAATTTCTAGAAAGATACAAAAAGGATTTAGATCATATTAAGACAAATATCAGAGAAACAAGCAGAGAAGACCCAGCCACAACTTCTAAAGAATACGAAGAATTACTGGTGTGATGGGTATTAGCTATATAACTTGGAATATTAATGGGGCAAATAGTCCCCAGAAAAGGAAAAAAATCTTTCACCATCTTAAAAATTTAAATAATGATGTTATTTGCCTTCAAGAAACACATATTTTAAAAAAGGAGGTAAAGTATCTAGTTAATAGAAAATTGGGAAATGAATTTGTAACAGCAAATGATAAGAAAATAAATGGTATAGTATTATATGTTAAATCTTATTTAAAACCATGTTTACTATTTTCTGACGATCAAGGGAGATTTTTAGGAATCAAAATTGAATTTCAAGATATGAAAATAATTGTAGTGGGAATATATGCACTCCATAAAGATACAAAGGTTTTCTATGAGAATATAATGGAAGAATTATCAAAATATTCTTATACCAGTTGAATATTAATGGGTGACTGGAATGGGGTTACGATACCGGCATTAGATAGAAAATCAGATAAACAAATTAAAGATAAGCAGGGAAAATTACCAAAAAATTTTTTTGAATTAATGGAAAATTTAGCTTTGATAGACACATGGAGACACAAAAACAGTGTAATGAAAGACTATACTTTTTTTTTCTGATAGATTCAAATCCTTTTCAAGAATCAATATGGTTTGGGTATCTAAAAATTTAGCAAATAAAATAATAAAAGCTGAAATTTTACCAAAACATTTTCAGACCATAACCCAGTGAAAGTTATACTCAAGAGGATCTCTAAATGTACAAAATGGAGATTGAATGAGAGTATCTTTAAAAAAAGAGGGAGTAATAGAGGAGTGTAAAAAGAAATTAAAAGATTTTTTTGATATAAATCTGAACAATGAAGTGGACATTAGAACAGTTTGGGATGCTAGTAAGGCAGTAATGAGGGGACATTTTATATCTTTGAACTATAAAATAAAGAAACAATATCAACAAAATGTTCAATTAATAATGAATCAAATCAAAATAAAGGAAAGAGAACTACAAGAAAATCCATCAGACAAAAAATTAATATATCAAATTAAATTGTTGCAACAACAACTTGAGCTTATGACAGTAAAAGACATGGAAACAAAATTACGTTATGTAAAACAAAGAAATTTTGAATTTGCTAATAGACCAAGTAGATGGTTGGCTTACAAATTAAGAAAAGAGAGAGAGAAAAAAAAATGATTACTAGAATAAGAGACAGTGGGGAAGATGTGGTAGATAACAAAGGAATTAAAAAAGCATTTTTCACCTACTTTTCAAAGTTATATCAAAAGCAGGAAATTTCAGAAGAAAAGATTGGTAAGTATCTTAACAACCCAAATCTTCCCAAATTAACACAAAGTCAACAATTTAGTATTAACGGTCCAATTACTAACCAAGAAATTATAGATGCTGTAAAAAAACTTAAAATAGGAAAAAACACCGGGCCCTTATGGTATATCTATGAGCTACTATAAATTATTTTTGGAACAAATTTTAACACCACTTAGACATAATAAACTCAATTCTGATGGGGTCTAAGATACCCAAGTCATGGTCTGAAGCCAATATTACTCTTATCCCAAAAGGAGAACAAGATCCCACTTTAACTAAAAATTATAGGCTGATTTCGTTGCTTAATAATGATTATAACATTTTTACGGCAATATTAGCTGAAAGATTAAAAATAGTCCTCCAAGAAATTATAGATAAAGATCAAAATGGCTTTTTACCAAAAAGACAAATAAAAGACAGCACAAGAACAGTGATAGATATTTTGGAGTATACACATCATCATAATGAAAGCCAAATAGCCTTAACATTTTTGTACGCTGAAAAGGCCTTTGATAATTTAAATTGGAGATTTATGATTAAGGCATTGGAGAAAATGGAGTTTGGAAAAGACTTTGTGATGGGGATCAAAGCAATTTATTCATCACAAAAAGCCAGAATAATAGTTAACGAAGAAATAACAGATGATTGTAAAATAGAAAAAGGAACGAGACAGGGATGTCCATTGTCACCTTCATTATTCATTCTTGTTTTGGAAGTTCTTATTAGAGAGATAAGATTTGATAAACCAATAGAAGGGATAAAAATTAAAAAACAAGTATTTAAATTGAAAGCATTTGCAGACGACTTGGTGTCTACTTTACAAAACCCATTAGATTCGATAGACTATCTACTGAAAAAAATAACAGAATTTGGAGAGGTAGCAGGATTTAAAATCAATAACCAAAAAACTAAAATATTGAGTAAAAATATGACTCAAAAACAACAAGAAATTTTAAAAGAAAAAACTGGCTTTACAATAGAAAAGAAAATTAGATACTTGGGTATAATACTTTCAGCTAATGGCAATGCATTATTCCACAATAACTATGAGAAAATGTGGTCTGAGATTAAATTAGATTTAGAGAGGTGGAGTATGTTACAATTATCTCTTCTAGGAAGAATATCTGCAATTAAAATGAATGTACTACCAAAGATGTTATTTCGGTTTCAAACAATTCCAATTTTGATAAATGAAATAACCTTTAAGTTATGGCAAAAAGACATCTCGAAATTTATATGGCAGGGGAAAAAACCAAGAATTAAATTTAAACTATTGCAAGATGCCAAAGAGAAAGGAGGCCTGGGATTACCTGATCTTAAATTATATCTGGAAGCTTGTTGTTTTCTATGGATTAAAGACTGGTTAACATTGGAAGATCAATTTACAGTTTTTTACAGTTAGAACTTTTAACTTTTACAGTTAGAAGGACACAAAATTAGATTTGGCTGGCATGCTTATATCTGGTACGAAAAAGTAAAATTGAATAAAGAATTTAACAATCACATTATTAGAAAAATGTTACTTAAGACCTGGGACAAATACAAAAGAAGATTACTTCCAAATATACCAAATTGGATATCGCCATTAGAAGCCTTATCAAGAAGAGAAAGCTTAGGGGACCAGATTAAATGGTTAAGATATAAAGATCTATTCAAATTCGATCAAGGTGGTCTGCCTATCCTAGAATCTCGGGAAGAATTACAAAATGAAGGCCACACATGTAATTGGTTTACCTACCTTCAATTAAACGAACAATTTAAGTTAGATAAAAAGAACTATAAATTTAAAAAAGAAGAATCAGAATTTGAAAAACAATTATATTTAAATAATGATCATATTATCACAAAAATGTATAAAATGTTGTTACAAACAAATCAAGAAAATGAACAAGTTAAAACATGCATGATTAACTGGGCAAGAAATATTGGTTATGACATTCCATTAGAAAAATGGGGAAAAATGTGGACTAAAGATTTAAAGTTTTCATTATGTCATAATTTAAAGGAAAAAAATTATAAGATGATGTTTAGGTGGTACTTGACACCACAAAAATTAGCAAAAATGTACAATAACACCTCAAATATATGTTGGAAATGTCAGCAAATGGAAGGAATGTTCTATCATATGTGGTGGACCTGTAGCAAAGCTAAAAAAAATTGGGCACAGATTCATGAAATGTTTCAGAAAATTTTTAAGAAAAAGATTGGGAAAAAAACAGATTTTTTTTTTTATTAGGTCTCTTTGATGGTGATCAACAAGAAAAATATAGTAATTTGATGCTTTACATGATCACAGCAGCCAGATTAGTATATGCACAGTATTGGAAAAGGGAAACTATTCCAACAATGGAAGAATGGATAATAAAACTCATCGAATTAGCACAAATGGCAAAATTAACATGTCTAATGAAAGATGATAATATTTTGAAATTTAAGGAAATGGGGAAACCAATTCAAGATTACCTGTATTCAGTTGTTGAAAATGAAGTAACGATATTGGGTTTCTTACTGTAAAGAAGCGAATATTTAGAAATAAATAGTAAAGTAAGAGTTCAAAATTATTGGGAGTGACATTAGGGGTTTTAATATATATCTTTAGCTAGTTTAGTCAGAAACCTTTTACTTATATGATTTTGTATATGTTGATACACCTTTTTTCTTTTTGAGAAAGAAAGGACAGAATCATAAGATGTATCACTAACATAGTACATTATAGCAAGATGTGTAGAAATGTGTGTTGATTTTTTCGTTATTTTGTTTTGTTGAAAAAGCGTTTTGTATATACGTCTTGTAGAATTTTTTTGTAGAAATTTTTAATGAATAAAATTTTGTTTAAAAAAAAAGAGATAGTCCTACTGGCATTTCAAAATATGCTGCCAACTGTGTAGTTTGTAGGAAAAGAATCCTATATCAATCTAAGCATATGGGGTACTTTAAATGAGGGAAAGGGGAGAAAGACAGGGACCTCTTGGTTGCCTGATCAATTTAATGAGGTTGACTCATATGAATTTCTAATAAAATTCTTTATTAAAAGGGTGGGGAGTTCCTCTTTTGCAGGAAGCAGGACATTTCAAAAAAGTAGGGGGCAGATTCAGCTTAGTTCTAGTTTCATCATGGGCCCACATAGCCATCTAAAAGGTATCAGAGGGTTAAGAAGTCATATATCACAGCTGAACTCAGCATTAAACTTCAGGCACAATGGAAGAGTTGCTCAGCATTCAGTCCTGGGATAGTGAATACAACACAGGGTCCTTGGGCATACCAATTCTCTTTCCCTTTGAGTAACTATAAAGTAGCTTGCCCATGTGAAATGTTTGGGTGGCACTTCTGGCTCAGAGGCCCTCTTGGCTGAACTTTGGCATAGCATCTGCATGCATGTTTTAAGAAATATGTAAGACTGAGGACTTTTGAATGGAAACTGTAGTTGGGCATATGCGACAGATTAACATAAAGCTATTCTAGTCTTTCTGATGCAATAATTTTGTTACCCAAACAATCCAAACGAGACTGTTTAAAAAGAAGAAATAATATACAACATCTTTAGCACAGCTTCTCACTTGGCAATAAACTCATCAAATACACTAAATCTTACTTCTGATGTAAGTAAGATTACTTATACTTTTCAGGAAGCAGGCTACTTGGAACCCATATCAGTCTAATTCAGAATTAATGTGGAAAATAGTTTTGTCAAAATCAGTTACATACTTGTTACTGTATCCTGAAACAGCCAGTATATCATCACAGCCTAGATGTCTTAAAGTTTAATTGGATTTTTTTGTAGAACTGCAACTGCTACCACAATGAATGTATCTCACTGTTTTCCTCAAAGCAGCTTCATCTAATACCAGAAGAGATAATCTTCACTGCTTGGACACAGCTTATATCTTGTGGTCTATGGAGCTTCTGGCTTGGTGGAGTTTCACCTCTCTTTGTCTCTTAATAGATGATGGTTTATCCCAACTGACTTCACTCTACTGTCTTCGCACTCCATACCTATCAACACCATTTCCATTCCTTGTATCACATTCTAGTTTTTCATCACAACCATGTTCAAACTATGGATGCTTGTAGATGACTTTATGCACTGAGCTGCTAAGAAACAACACATAGCTGGGGCTTGCTTGTTAAGTATATCAAATATAAGACTGTAGACTGATTGTGCCTCAAATGGAGCCACGCAATCATGAATGATCATAAAACTGAGGACATTTATTATGATGGGATGGCATTACTCCATTTTGACACCAAGCTTAATCACTTGCTATTGATCTGGCCTTGTTCTGTATTGATGTATCTTGGAAGCAATGAAGATTCATGTTACTTTCACCTTTCTATGGTTATAACCCTGAGGTTGTAGCATAAGTGGTGATACCAACTCCTCCCCCCACCCCACAAAGAAAATGCAAAATTGACATTGTGATTAAGATTTTTCATCTAGCTCTAGAGTTTGCACATTCATGTATCATGTTCTGAAGTTGGTCTACACTCAGTATTACATAAGTAGTCTGCTTTTTTGTTCATGTTTCAGTGTTGGGATATTAGTGAGATGCAGAAGGGAAGTGAAATCCATTTTACTGGCAGTTTCCATTCATCTGGGGGATGACTAATGTATGATGCAACCAGTATTTCATTCAAGTGAAGCACATTAAATTATTGCAATACAGATTACAAAGCTTATTTCCACTCTTTAAATAAGTTTAATGAAAACTAATAGGCTTAGTTTAATGAAAAAAGAAATAGCAAACAAACAATCCCCCAAATGTAATAATCTATCATATAGTTTACATTTGTGACATAGCTCTACCCATTTTGTAACATGGCCCCACCAACTGCAGCCATTGTTCTCTCCCCTAACAGGTTAAATCCCCCAAAAGTTAAGGATCAGTTTTGACATCCAAATGTTATCCGCCATTTCTCTAAAGAAATGTGGTAGTTCTTTCTATTATTAAATTGTAAATAAATACTATAATCAGAGGTGATGTAAGATATTCTAATGCATCTTTATACAGCAGTATCAGTTACAGAGCTAGAATTCGACTGCATTTAATAATCAAGACGTTAATACTTGAAGTACTTCTAATCAATGTCTAAGTAAGTATCTGAGTGAAGACTGTAGAGCCCTGCTCTTAGTTATCAGATTTTTTGTGATGTATACATCCCAAACTAGTCACAGCGCGGAAGATATATACGGAAAAGTTATAGGCCAACGATGCCTAGTTCCCAGCCCCAAACCTTTCTGTGATCTGTATTCATGTGTGAATGTGTAATGATCTTGATTCCATATACTAATAAAAAATATAAAACACAACTTCAAACAATAGGTTAACTTAGGGCTACCTTATCTGGGCTGCAGTACATCAGTTGATCACTAGCTGGCAGCAGAGTTAAGCATTTTCTCCTTGCTGCCGTCTTGAGCTCATACGGAATTTTGCAGCCCAGATCTGGCAGTCTAAGAGCAATTTTGATTTATTCCTTAGTCTAAATTCTTCCTCTTTAACAAGAAAGCCATGTGATGTTTCAATCTTCTACATGCAGTTATCTCTTTTCATACTTAATTACTTAATATAACCCTCAATAAAGTTAAAAACATTTACACATAATGGCACTTTATGTTCAGGTTACCGTAAACATTACCTCATTTTTTCAAAAGGAAACTTTTCTTGGCAAACAATTCAGATAAGAGATTATCAAAAGTAGTTTATTTCAGAAAAAAAAACACCAAATATATAGGGAACAAAATAGCATGCTTGGATGCAGCCTTGTTGGTTATATTTTTAATAAATACATAAATAAAGGTTAATTTGGCAAATGTGCTTTTTCTTTCAGAGTTTGAAATGCAGAATTAGATAAAGGCAATTAGATAAAGCACCAGTAAATATCGTCTCTACCATCAAGTGCAATCTATGCACTTGCATACTTGTTACTAAACTCCTCCCATTCCTACTCCTTATCTTCTGACTGAAGTAGTTAGGCACTGTGCACACAACATGATTAACTCCTGAGAATACTATGGACAGCCAAGAAAACAAACTAATGGATCATGAAACAAATCAACCCAGAGTTGTCACTCGAGGCACAAATTACCAGGCTCAAATTATCCTACTTCCGACACATTATGCAAAGATGTGTCTCTCTGGAGAAGGTTCTAATGCTGGGAAAGGTGGAAGGAAAGCGAAGAGGATGACCAGGGGCAAGGTGGATGGGCTCAGTTACAGAGGTGATGTGTCTCTCTGGAGAAGGTTCTAATGCTGGGAAAGGTGGAAGGAAAGAGAAGAGGATGACCAGGGGCAAGGTGGATGGGCTCAGTTACAGAGGCGATGTGTCTCTCTGGAGAAGGTTCTAATGCTGGGAAAGGTGGAAGGAAAGCGAAGAGGATGACCAGGGGCAAGGTGGATGGGCTCAGTTACAGAGGTGATGTGTCTCTCTGGAGAAGGTTCTAATGCTGGGAAAGGTGGAAGGAAAGCGAAGAGGATGACCAGGGGCAAGGTGGATGGGCTCAGTTACAGAGGTGATGTGTCTCTCTGGAGAAGGTTCTAATGCTGGGAAAGGTGGAAGGAAAGAGAAGAGGATGACCAGGGGCAAGGTGGATGGGCTCAGTTACAGAGGTGATGTGTCTCTCTGGAGAAGGTTCTAATGCTGGGAAAGGTGGAAGGAAAGCGAAGAGGATGACCAGGGGCAAGGTGGATGGGCTCAGTTACAGAGGTGATGTGTCTCTCTGGAGAAGGTTCTAATGCTGGGAAAGGTGGAAGGAAAGAGAAGAGGATGACCAGGGGCAAGGTGGATGGGCTCAGTTACAGAGGCGATGTGTCTCTCTGGAGAAGGTTCTAATGCTGGGAAAGCTGGAAGGAAAGAGAAGAGGATGACCAGGGGCAAGGTGGATGGGCTCAGTTACAGAGGTGATGTGTCTCTCTGGAGAAGGTTCTAATGCTGGGAAAGGTGGAAGGAAAGAGAAGAGGATGACCAGGGGCAAGGTGGATGGGCTCAGTTACAGAGGCGATGTGTCTCTCTGGAGAAGGTTCTAATGCTGGGAAAGGTGGAAGGAAAGAGAAGAGGATGACCAGGGGCAAGGTGGATGGGCTCAGTTACAGAGGTGAAGTGTCTCTCTGGAGAAGGTTCTAATGCTGGGAAAGGTGGAAGGAAAGAGAAGAGGATGACCAGGGGCAAGGTGGATGGGCTCAGTTACAGAGGCGATGTGTCTCTCTGGAGAAGGTTCTAATGCTGGGAAAGGTGGAAGGAAAGAGAAGAGGATGACCAGGGGCAAGGTGGATGGGCTCAGTTACAGAGGTGATGTGTCTCTCTGGAGAAGGTTCTAATGCTGGGAAAGGTGGAAGGAAAGAGAAAAGGATGACCAGGGGCAAGGTGGATGGGCTCAGTTACAGAGGCGATGTGTCTCTCTGGAGAAGGTTCTAATGCTGGGAAAGGTGGAAGGAAAGAGAAGAGGATGACCAGGGGCAAGGTGGATGGGCTCAGTTACAGAGGTGAAGTGTCTCTCTGGAGAAGGTTCTAATGCTGGGAAAGGTGGAAGGAAAGAGAAGAGGATGACCAGGGGCAAGGTGGATGGGCTCAGTTACAGAGGCGATGTGTCTCTCTGGAGAAGGTTCTAATGCTGGGAAAGGTGGAAGGAAAGAGAAGAGGATGACCAGGGGCAAGGTGGATGGGCTCAGTTACAGAGGTGATGTGTCTCTCTGGAGAAGGTTCTAATGCTGGGAAAGGTGGAAGGAAAGAGAAGAGGATGACCAGGGGCAAGGTGGATGGGCTCAGTTACAGAGGCGATGTGTCTCTCTGGAGAAGGTTCTAATGCTGGGAAAGGTGGAAGGAAAGAGAAGAGGATGACCAGGGGCAAGGTGGATGGGCTCAGTTACAGAGGTGAAGTGTCTCTCTGGAGAAGGTTCTAATGCTGGGAAAGGTGGAAGGAAAGCGAAGAGGATGACCAGGGGCAAGGTGGATGGGCTCAGTTACAGAGGTGATGTGTCTCTCTGGAGAAGGTTCTAATGCTGGGAAAGGTGGAAGGAAAGCGAAGAGGATGACCAGGGGCAAGGTGGATGGGCTCAGTTACAGAGGTGATGTGTCTCTCTGGAGAAGGTTCTAATGCTGGGAAAGGTGGAAGGAAAGAGAAGAGGATGACCAGGGGCAAGGTGGATGGGCTCAGTTACAGAGGCGATGTGTCTCTCTGGAGAAGGTTCTAATGCTGGGAAAGGTGGAAGGAAAGAGAAGAGGATGACCAGGGGCAAGGTGGATGGGCTCAGTTACAGAGGTGATGTGTCTCTCTGGAGAAGGTTCTAATGCTGGGAAAGGTGGAAGGAAAGCGAAGAGGATGACCAGGGGCAAGGTGGATGGGCTCAGTTACAGAGGTGATGTGTCTCTCTGGAGAAGGTTCTAATGCTGGGAAAGGTGGAAGGAAAGAGAAGAGGATGACCAGGGGCAAGGTGGATGGGCTCAGTTACAGAGGTGATGTGTCTCTCTGGAGAAGGTTCTAATGCTGGGAAAGGTGGAAGGAAAGCGAAGAGGATGACCAGGGGCAAGGTGGATGGGCTCAGTTACAGAGGTGATGTGTCTCTCTGGAGAAGGTTCTAATGCTGGGAAAGGTGGAAGGAAAGCGAAGAGGATGACCAGGGGCAAGGTGGATGGGCTCAGTTACAGAGGTGATGTGTCTCTCTGGAGAAGGTTCTAATGCTGGGAAAGGTGGAAGGAAAGAGAAGAGGATGACCAGGGGCAAGGTGGATGGGCTCAGTTACAGAGGTGAAGTGTCTCTCTGGAGAAGGTTCTAATGCTGGGAAAGGTGGAAGGAAAGAGAAGAGGATGACCAGGGGCAAGGTGGATGGGCTCAGTTACAGAGGTGATGTGTCTCTCTGGAGAAGGTTCTAATGCTGGGAAAGGTGGAAGGAAAGCGAAGAGGATGACCAGGGGCAAGGTGGATGGGCTCAGTTACAGAGGTGAAGTGTCTCTCTGGAGAAGGTTCTAATGCTGGGAAAGGTGGAAGGAAAGAGAAGAGGATGACCAGGGGCAAGGTGGATGGGCTCAGTTACAGAGGTGATGTGTCTCTCTGGAGAAGGTTCTAATGCTGGGAAAGGTGGAAGGAAAGAGAAGAGGATGACCAGGGGCAAGGTGGATGGGCTCAGTTACAGAGGTGATGTGTCTCTCTGGAGAAGGTTCTAATGCTGGGAAAGGTGGAAGGAAAGAGAAGAGGATGACCAGGGGCAAGGTGGATGGGCTCAGTTACAGAGGCGATGTGTCTCTCTGGAGAAGGTTCTAATGCTGGGAAAGGTGGAAGGAAAGCGAAGAGGATGACCAGGGGCAAGGTGGATGGGCTCAGTTACAGAGGTGATGTGTCTCTCTGGAGAAGGTTCTAATGCTGGGAAAGGTGGAAGGAAAGAGAAGAGGATGACCAGGGCAAGGTGGATGGGCTCAGTTACAGAGGTGAAGTGTCTCTCTGGAGAAGGTTCTAATGCTGGGAAAGGTGGAAGGAAAGAGAAGAGGATGACCAGGGGCAAGGTGGATGGGCTCAGTTACAGAGGTGAAGTGTCTCTCTGGAGAAGGTTCTAATGCTGGGAAAGGTGGAAGGAAAGCGAAGAGGATGACCAGGGGCAAGGTGGATGGGCTCAGTTACAGAGGTGATGTGTCTCTCTGGAGAAGGTTCTAATGCTGGGAAAGGTGGAAGGAAAGCGAAGAGGATGACCAGGGGCAAGGTGGATGGGCTCAGTTACAGAGGTGATGTGTCTCTCTGGAGAAGGTTCTAATGCTGGGAAAGGTGGAAGGAAAGCGAAGAGGATGACCAGGGGCAAGGTGGATGGGCTCAGTTACAGAGGTGATGTGTCTCTCTGGAGAAGGTTCTAATGCTGGGAAAGGTGGAAGGAAAGAGAAGAGGATGACCAGGGGCAAGGTGGATGGGCTCAGTTACAGAGGTGATGTGTCTCTCTGGAGAAGGTTCTAATGCTGGGAAAGGTGGAAGGAAAGCGAAGAGGATGACCAGGGGCAAGGTGGATGGGCTCAGTTACAGAGGTGATGTGTCTCTCTGGAGAAGGTTCTAATGCTGGGAAAGGTGGAAGGAAAGCGAAGAGGATGACCAGGGGCAAGGTGGATGGGCTCAGTTACAGAGGTGATGTGTCTCTCTGGAGAAGGTTCTAATGCTGGGAAAGGTGGAAGGAAAGCGAAGAGGATGACCAGGGGCAAGGTGGATGGGCTCAGTTACAGAGGTGATGTGTCTCTCTGGAGAAGGTTCTAATGCTGGGAAAGGTGGAAGGAAAGCGAAGAGGATGACCAGGGGCAAGGTGGATGGGCTCAGTTACAGAGGTGATGTGTCTCTCTGGAGAAGGTTCTAATGCTGGGAAAGGTGGAAGGAAAGAGAAGAGGATGACCAGGGGCAAGGTGGATGGGCTCAGTTACAGAGGTGATGTGTCTCTCTGGAGAAGGTTCTAATGCTGGGAAAGGTGGAAGGAAAGCGAAGAGGATGACCAGGGGCAAGGTGGATGGGCTCAGTTACAGAGGTGATGTGTCTCTCTGGAGAAGGTTCTAATGCTGGGAAAGGTGGAAGGAAAGAGAAGAGGATGACCAGGGGCAAGGTGGATGGGCTCAGTTACAGAGGTGAAGTGTCTCTCTGGAGAAGGTTCTAATGCTGGGAAAGGTGGAAGGAAAGCGAAGAGGATGACCAGGGGCAAGGTGGATGGGCTCAGTTACAGAGGTGATGTGTCTCTCTGGAGAAGGTTCTAATGCTGGGAAAGGTGGAAGGAAAGCGAAGAGGATGACCAGGGGCAAGGTGGATGGGCTCAGTTACAGAGGTGATGTGTCTCTCTGGAGAAGGTTCTAATGCTGGGAAAGGTGGAAGGAAAGAGAAGAGGATGACCAGGGGCAAGGTGGATGGGCTCAGTTACAGAGGTGAAGTGTCTCTCTGGAGAAGGTTCTAATGCTGGGAAAGGTGGAAGGAAAGAGAAGAGGATGACCAGGGGCAAGGTGGATGGGCTCAGTTACAGAGGTGATGTGTCTCTCTGGAGAAGGTTCTAATGCTGGGAAAGGTGGAAGGAAAGCGAAGAGGATGACCAGGGGCAAGGTGGATGGGCTCAGTTACAGAGGTGAAGTGTCTCTCTGGAGAAGGTTCTAATGCTGGGAAAGGTGGAAGGAAAGAGAAGAGGATGACCAGGGGCAAGGTGGATGGGCTCAGTTACAGAGGTGATGTGTCTCTCTGGAGAAGGTTCTAATGCTGGGAAAGGTGGAAGGAAAGAGAAGAGGATGACCAGGGGCAAGGTGGATGGGCTCAGTTACAGAGGTGATGTGTCTCTCTGGAGAAGGTTCTAATGCTGGGAAAGGTGGAAGGAAAGAGAAGAGGATGACCAGGGGCAAGGTGGATGGGCTCAGTTACAGAGGCGATGTGTCTCTCTGGAGAAGGTTCTAATGCTGGGAAAGGTGGAAGGAAAGCGAAGAGGATGACCAGGGGCAAGGTGGATGGGCTCAGTTACAGAGGTGATGTGTCTCTCTGAGAAGGTTCTAATGCTGGGAAAGGTGGAAGGAAAGAGAAGAGGATGACCAGGGGCAAGGTGGATGGGCTCAGTTACAGAGGTGAAGTGTCTCTCTGGAGAAGGTTCTAATGCTGGGAAAGGTGGAAGGAAAGAGAAGAGGATGACCAGGGGCAAGGTGGATGGGCTCAGTTACAGAGGTGAAGTGTCTCTCTGGAGAAGGTTCTAATGCTGGGAAAGGTGGAAGGAAAGCGAAGAGGATGACCAGGGGCAAGGTGGATGGGCTCAGTTACAGAGGTGATGTGTCTCTCTGGAGAAGGTTCTAATGCTGGGAAAGGTGGAAGGAAAGCGAAGAGGATGACCAGGGGCAAGGTGGATGGGCTCAGTTACAGAGGTGATGTGTCTCTCTGGAGAAGGTTCTAATGCTGGGAAAGGTGGAAGGAAAGCGAAGAGGATGACCAGGGGCAAGGTGGATGGGCTCAGTTACAGAGGTGATGTGTCTCTCTGGAGAAGGTTCTAATGCTGGGAAAGGTGGAAGGAAAGAGAAGAGGATGACCAGGGGCAAGGTGGATGGGCTCAGTTACAGAGGTGATGTGTCTCTCTGGAGAAGGTTCTAATGCTGGGAAAGGTGGAAGGAAAGCGAAGAGGATGACCAGGGGCAAGGTGGATGGGCTCAGTTACAGAGGTGATGTGTCTCTCTGGAGAAGGTTCTAATGCTGGGAAAGGTGGAAGGAAAGAGAAGAGGATGACCAGGGGCAAGGTGGATGGGCTCAGTTACAGAGGTGAAGTGTCTCTCTGGAGAAGGTTCTAATGCTGGGAAAGGTGGAAGGAAAGAGAAGAGGATGACCAGGGGCAAGGTGGATGGGCTCAGTTACAGAGGTGATGTGTCTCTCTGGAGAAGGTTCTAATGCTGGGAAAGGTGGAAGGAAAGAGAAGAGGATGACCAGGGGCAAGGTGGATGGGCTCAGTTACAGAGGTGAAGTGTCTCTCTGGAGAAGGTTCTAATGCTGGGAAAGGTGGAAGGAAAGAGAAGAGGATGACCAGGGGCAAGGTGGATGGGCTCAGTTACAGAGGTGAAGTGTCTCTCTGGAGAAGGTTCTAATGCTGGGAAAGGTGGAAGGAAAGAGAAGAGGATGACCAGGGGCAAGGTGGATGGGCTCAGTTACAGAGGTGATGTGTCTCTCTGGAGAAGGTTCTAATGCTGGGAAAGGTGGAAGGAAAGAGAAGAGGATGACCAGGGGCAAGGTGGATGGGCTCAGTTACAGAGGTGAAGTGTCTCTCTGGAGAAGGTTCTAATGCTGGGAAAGGTGGAAGGAAAGAGAAGAGGATGACCAGGGGCAAGGTGGATGGGCTCAGTTACAGAGGTGAAGTGTCTCTCTGGAGAAGGTTCTAATGCTGGGAAAGGTGGAAGGAAAGAGAAGAGGATGACCAGGGGCAAGGTGGATGGGCTCAGTTACAGAGGTGATGTGTCTCTCTGGAGAAGGTTCTAATGCTGGGAAAGGTGGAAGGAAAGAGAAGAGGATGACCAGGGGCAAGGTGGATGGGCTCAGTTACAGAGGTGATGTGTCTCTCTGGAGAAGGTTCTAATGCTGGGAAAGGTGGAAGGAAAGAGAAGAGGATGACCAGGGGCAAGGTGGATGGGCTCAGTTACAGAGGTGAAGTGTCTCTCTGGAGAAGGTTCTAATGCTGGGAAAGGTGGAAGGAAAGAGAAGAGGATGACCAGGGGCAAGGTGGATGGGCTCAGTTACAGAGGTGATGTGTCTCTCTGGAGAAGGTTCTAATGCTGGGAAAGGTGGAAGGAAAGAGAAGAGGATGACCAGGGGCAAGGTGGATGGGCTCAGTTACAGAGGTGATGTGTCTCTCTGGAGAAGGTTCTAATGCTGGGAAAGGTGGAAGGAAAGAGAAGAGGATGACCAGGGGCAAGGTGGATGGGCTCAGTTACAGAGGTGATGTGTCTCTCTGGAGAAGGTTCTAATGCTGGGAAAGGTGGAAGGAAAGAGAAGAGGATGACCAGGGGCAAGGTGGATGGGCTCAGTTACAGAGGTGAAGTGTCTCTCTGGAGAAGGTTCTAATGCTGGGAAAGGTGGAAGGAAAGAGAAGAGGATGACCAGGGGCAAGGTGGATGGGCTCAGTTACAGAGGTGATGTGTCTCTCTGGAGAAGGTTCTAATGCTGGGAAAGGTGGAAGGAAAGAGAAGAGGATGACCAGGGGCAAGGTGGATGGGCTCAGTTACAGAGGTGATGTGTCTCTCTGGAGAAGGTTCTAATGCTGGGAAAGGTGGAAGGAAAGAGAAGAGGATGACCAGGGGCAAGGTGGATGGGCTCAGTTACAGAGGTGAAGTGTCTCTCTGGAGAAGGTTCTAATGCTGGGAAAGGTGGAAGGAAAGAGAAGAGGATGACCAGGGGCAAGGTGGATGGGCTCAGTTACAGAGGTGAAGTGTCTCTCTGGAGAAGGTTCTAATGCTGGGAAAGGTGGAAGGAAAGAGAAGAGGATGACCAGGGGCAAGGTGGATGGGCTCAGTTACAGAGGTGATGTGTCTCTCTGGAGAAGGTTCTAATGCTGGGAAAGGTGGAAGGAAAGAGAAGAGGATGACCAGGGGCAAGGTGGATGGGCTCAGTTACAGAGGTGAAGTGTCTCTCTGGAGAAGGTTCTAATGCTGGGAAAGGTGGAAGGAAAGAGAAGAGGATGACCAGGGGCAAGGTGGATGGGCTCAGTTACAGAGGTGATGTGTCTCTCTGGAGAAGGTTCTAATGCTGGGAAAGGTGGAAGGAAAGAGAAGAGGATGACCAGGGGCAAGGTGGATGGGCTCAGTTACAGAGGTGAAGTGTCTCTCTGGAGAAGGTTCTAATGCTGGGAAAGGTGGAAGGAAAGAGAAGAGGATGACCAGGGGCAAGGTGGATGGGCTCAGTTACAGAGGTGAAGTGTCTCTCTGGAGAAGGTTCTAATGCTGGGAAAGGTGGAAGGAAAGAGAAGAGGATGACCAGGGGCAAGGTGGATGGGCTCAGTTACAGAGGTGATGTGTCTCTCTGGAGAAGGTTCTAATGCTGGGAAAGGTGGAAGGAAAGAGAAGAGGATGACCAGGGGCAAGGTGGATGGGCTCAGTTACAGAGGTGATGTGTCTCTCTGGAGAAGGTTCTAATGCTGGGAAAGGTGGAAGGAAAGAGAAGAGGATGACCAGGGGCAAGGTGGATGGGCTCAGTTACAGAGGTGATGTGTCTCTCTGGAGAAGGTTCTAATGCTGGGAAAGGTGGAAGGAAAGAGAAGAGGATGACCAGGGGCAAGGTGGATGGGCTCAGTTACAGAGGTGAAGTGTCTCTCTGGAGAAGGTTCTAATGCTGGGAAAGGTGGAAGGAAAGAGAAGAGGATGACCAGGGGCAAGGTGGATGGGCTCAGTTACAGAGGTGATGTGTCTCTCTGGAGAAGGTTCTAATGCTGGGAAAGGTGGAAGGAAAGAGAAGAGGATGACCAGGGGCAAGGTGGATGGGCTCAGTTACAGAGGTGATGTGTCTCTCTGGAGAAGGTTCTAATGCTGGGAAAGGTGGAAGGAAAGAGAAGAGGATGACCAGGGGCAAGGTGGATGGGCTCAGTTACAGAGGTGATGTGTCTCTCTGGAGAAGGTTCTAATGCTGGGAAAGGTGGAAGGAAAGAGAAGAGGATGACCAGGGGCAAGGTGGATGGGCTCAGTTACAGAGGTGATGTGTCTCTCTGGAGAAGGTTCTAATGCTGGGAAAGGTGGAAGGAAAGAGAAGAGGATGACCAGGGGCAAGGTGGATGGGCTCAGTTACAGAGGTGAAGTGTCTCTCTGGAGAAGGTTCTAATGCTGGGAAAGGTGGAAGGAAAGAGAAGAGGATGACCAGGGGCAAGGTGGATGGGCTCAGTTACAGAGGTGATGTGTCTCTCTGGAGAAGGTTCTAATGCTGGGAAAGGTGGAAGGAAAGAGAAGAGGATGACCAGGGGCAAGGTGGATGGGCTCAGTTACAGAGGTGATGTGTCTCTCTGGAGAAGGTTCTAATGCTGGGAAAGGTGGAAGGAAAGAGAAGAGGATGACCAGGGGCAAGGTGGATGGGCTCAGTTACAGAGGTGAAGTGTCTCTCTGGAGAAGGTTCTAATGCTGGGAAAGGTGGAAGGAAAGAGAAGAGGATGACCAGGGGCAAGGTGGATGGGCTCAGTTACAGAGGTGAAGTGTCTCTCTGGAGAAGGTTCTAATGCTGGGAAAGGTGGAAGGAAAGAGAAGAGGATGACCAGGGGCAAGGTGGATGGGCTCAGTTACAGAGGTGAAGTGTCTCTCTGGAGAAGGTTCTAATGCTGGGAAAGGTGGAAGGAAAGAGAAGAGGATGACCAGGGGCAAGGTGGATGGGCTCAGTTACAGAGGCTATGAGTGCACCATTGGGAGACATCAAAGACTGGTTAGGGACAAATTGTCATGGAGAAAATCTATCTTTGTCAGTGGTACTTAAACTGGGAGTAATTACCCCTAAGGAGGTAATCTGTCCATATCCTGGAGATAATGAAGCAATTTTGAATTGCTTGTTTGTGTGTCGAGGACCCAGTTTGGGACTGCTGCTGCTGAGATGCTTGTGTGAAACAACAGAATCTGAATATTTGGGGCGGGGGGGTAGGTCTACTGACATTATTCGAGACTGGTGAAATGGGTAATTCAGTCAAACAGTGTAAGAATCACTGATTTATATTGGTCACTAAGTCGAGACTGACCCGATGGCACATAATCAATTGATCTTGATTCACACAATAAATGGAACCATGAACTGAGCAAACTGGGTGGGTTCACCAACTTACTAAACCAAGGCTAACCCAACCAAATTTAACATGTTGGGTGAATGAAATCCTTAGGTCTTTCAGCTCACCCAGTTGTGTTAATAAAGTTTTAGAGAAGCTAAAAGATTAAACCTCTTGAATGGGGATTGGCAGAAAAACCAAAAACCCCTAAATTATAATAATTAAACAATCCCCAAATCCCAGCCCTTGCCTAAATTACCAATTTCTTGGAAATCCACCTCAATCTGAGCCCTGGGCAAATAGACCCAAGTGGGAAATAAGGGCTCCTCCTCATGGGGCAAAGGGTTATCCAGGAGTCCTTGAGCTACACCAGCAGAACATCTGCTGTCCCTATTGCCAATTCCTAGCCAGCTACTCCCACACTGCCACTAAAGAGTGCCATTTTTTATGCAAGTCACATCAAGGAAAGGGACTGGTGGATTCCCTCTGCATTGTTTCTCTGTCTCTGAACCATGGACTGGCTGGGAGATCTGGCAGGTACAGGGGAAAAAACCCATTTGAAAGAACCAGAGCAAAATGGCCCTGGAAAACAGTCTCTGGGACAAGAGAGGAGATGTGTGCCTATACCAGTCTAAACTGACTTATTGAGTGCCAGGCTGATCCCATCCCTTAGGAGTCTCCTGAGTGCACCAACAAAAATGGTTAATGGTATCCAGGGCAAAAGATCTGCCCAGATAGATGGGAAAATGCTCCATTAATACCAGGACATGGGCTTGTCTCAGGTATAAATTGGGATTAAATGAAGGCAAAGCCATGAGGATATAGCATAAAAAGGACATTGACAGTGCATGGCTTGTGCTCCAATTAGATGCAAGTGTGGAAAAGGTCTAAGAAGGGTGAGGAGAGGAAAGAAATCACCTTTTTAAAGTCAAATTAATTCTTGGTTGCCTTAACTATAGTCTGGTATAGCTTTCCTCATTCTGGCAAAGCTTCCCATCCTGTTATAAAATGGTTAACTTCACATCTTCAGTGTGTGTATTTACTAATTCATCCTACTGGGTTTCACATAAAATACCACCTTGCTACTGAAGGAAGATATTTATTGTAGAAGACAATATAGACAATTTTACCAAGGACTCCTGCAGAACACTGTTAAAATGTTTACTTTCCAGGAGACAGTGTGATGGGGCAGTCTCTAGGATTGAAATCTTATGTGCATTAACAGGAAAAATTCATAAACTTGCACTGTAAGCAGTAAATGTTAAAATCCTATTCATGTTTACCTGTTTACATGGAAGTCCTGTTATATTAAATGATGGAGAGCTGAATTTCACTGCATTTTGCTGCTCAGGCAAAGCTGCCAATATCATTCCCTTCTGCTTCAGGTGTTTCTCTGTTTGGTCCCATCATGTTTGCATTTGAATTAAAACTCACATTGCACCCACTCAAGGAAGAGAGGAAAGAAAGACATTAAAATGTGCTCTTTTTTATTATTGTATGGCATAGCAGTTCGGTGTTCATGCTGCTTTTTCTTGCTGGGAAATTCTTGTGAGGTCCAGCAGCCAGATGTGTAGACTATTTAGCCGTGACAAGTCACATTGCCCGGGATATACCATGAGGAGGCTAGTCTACATTGCACTGAATTGGGCTGGGAAAGAGGGACTGGCCCAAGGTCACCCAGCCAGCTTTCTTGCCTAAGGTGGGACTAGAACTCACAGACTCCTGATTTCTAGCCCAGCACCTTAACCACTAGACCAAACTGGCTCTGTGTGCTGCCTTATTGGAATACCCAAGATCAGCTATCTGAAACATTATTAACTTGTCAAATATTTGTTGATCCATTCTGTGTTTTATTATCCTCCAGGACACAATTATTTATTGCATCCCATTATACAGCCTCTCTATCCCAGTGCCATGAGCTGTTTTCTAATCTCTCTCTCTCTCTCTCTTTCTCTCTCTCTCTGTGTGAGAGAGAGAGCGAGCATTATATAACTGTGCCTTGTTTGCAAGGATCCAGCAACATGGTAGAGATGGGAAGTGCAACATGTTTATAGTATCTTTATTGTTTTTGTTTTGAAGAACCCCAAGGGATTTTATACTACCTGCTGATGTCAACAGAAAGAATGTACAAAATAGGGCAAGATCATTGCCTATAAAACACTTTGTGTGTGTGTGTGCCTTTGAGTCAGTGTTGACTCCTGGCAACTGCATGGACAAGTCCCTGCAGTTTTCTTGGCAAGATTTTGGAAGTTGTTTGCCATTGCCTCCTTCCTAGGGCTGTGAGAGGATGACTGACTCAAAGTCGCCCAGCTGACTTTGTGCCTAAGGCAGGACTAGGACTCACCATCTCCCAGTTTCTAGCCTGGTGCCTCAACCGCTACAGCAAACTGGCTCTCTATAAAACACTCCCTATTTCCAGATCTATTGGGAAAGTCAGCCCTTCTGGCACTCACTTGCATGTTCTGCTGTCCACAAAAGTTTGACTGAGCAGAGTTGCTCAGGCTGATGGGAAGGTCTCTTTAGTTGCTCGTTTATTTACTATTCAGGACTTAAATTCACCATCTGGGAGAGCTGCTTCTGGCCAAGAGGAATCCAAGAGAACCAGAAGCAGTTGGAAGCAGTTGTTAGAATTCATTTGGAATGATCTTTCTCTCTAGCTCGGCTACTTGATTCTTCCCAGCAAAGGCAGAAAAAGAAATTGAATGAAAACCAACATGGTAGTTTGTTTGATGAGGTAGGACAGTTACTGACTGTACTTCTGAAGTGCTAAATTTCTTGGTGATCTGCAGGCCATCAGTTATCATGCTGAGGGTGCTTAATTGAATTGATTCATTATGAAAGGACTTGTCACCTCATAAATGCAGTTTGTTTTGGGATTTTTTCCATGGAATACAAATTTATGGGATTTGGGTGATAAGGAAAAGAAATTGGTAACAACGAGGCAATGCCTATCTCAGAGTATTGATTATCAGTGTTGATGAGACCTCTCTCTATGATTATTAGTTGCACTCTTGTATAAAGTAATGCCTCTACACCCATGTTTCTCAACCTTGGCAACTTTAAGCTGTGTGGACTTCAACTTCCCCAATGCTGGCTGGGGAATTCTGGGAGCTGAAGTCCACACAGCTTAAAGTTGCCAAGGTTGAGAAACACTGCCCTATACTATCAGCTTGTGCTACGGTGATCTCCTCATTCTTATTCACTTGTCCTTATCTTAGACCTAGAAGTCCTTGTCCTGCTTTTACCATAAATAGAGTCAGTAGAACTGACAGTGTTGTTTCCCAATTTTTCTAGATTTTTTAAAAATGTTATGGCGATCCTATTAGTGTATGAATGAACTCATTCTTAGTTCTCTCTTAGTTCTTCATTGCACAGCTTCTAAACTGATGGACAGTCTCTACACATCCCCTTTTTTCTTCCTCCAGTTTATAACTTCTCACGAATTAGATTTGTTTTGTTTATCTAAGCAATTATGTTGCTACATAAAGCAAACCTTGTCCAGATTGCTTCCTACTATTTTATATGTGCATATTCCTTTCTTCTTTTTCATGAGCAATGCTTTTACATGCATCTTCTTTTATTGGATTTCATCATATTGATCCCAGCCCAGAAAGCTAAGGTAATTTTAAATTCTAAATTTATCATATGAAGAAATCCTATATGTGTTCACTTCTGCAAATCTGATCCATTGTAATAGATATATTTTCTTTACCTATACGCTTTCATTTTTAGACTTTTTTTAATAACTGGGAAAACTCAAATAATAACACAAAGAGGTATAATTACAATAATACAGTAATGTGGGGAATGAGACCTTTTCAGTAGAGGGAGGAAAGATCTAGAGATTTTCTTCCTACCTATACAGTTCATTAATTGATTTTATGTTTGTGTTTAGCCTCCTTTTAGAATCAATTTGAAACATGTTTGTCTGTTCAGCTTCCCTTTAGAATCTATTTGCGCTCTATTGAACCACTTAATATTAGGTGTTAAATTACTTTTTGTTGACTTCTTTCAGGGGAAAAAGGTTACTTTAAAACATGCTTTGTTATGTTAATTTAAGATTCATTTTTCTTACTCTGTGTTTCTATAAATGTTTTGTTTCATTTAAGAATAATATAATTGAACTTTGGTGGGAAGGGTCTCCTTATCTTTGCAATCAAAGCTTCTTTGTGTGTCCAGGTCTTTACCGAGCAACCCCTTCTGAATCAGATTGTAGGACCACCTTACCCTCTAGGTTTCATTGGGGTGGGCGGCTGGTACTAGGTCTCAAGGAACTCAAGGAAGAGTTTTTTAATCATGTTGCTTGATATCTTTTTAACTGGCATTGTTGGTTTTGAATCATAAAGTCTGTGCCTTAGAGGGCAAACAAATCTGTGTCTGCAAACAAGTTCTGCTCTGCCAGCATGGAAACATCTGTTATTACTGGTTCCAATTTCAGGTCCATATGTTGACCTGGAAGGAGCTCCTGAGAGCCTCTCTGCCCCACCGTCTGAGAATAGGCTGCCATGAAAACTCAGCTAAAAAAAGGCTGTTGCTTGTGAATTTTAGTTTTTATTGCTGCAGATGATAGACATTTATGCTTCCAAATTCTACTGTAGAAGACTGGAGATAAAGCTACAAAATAAGGGGACTTAGCCAGCATGAGCAATGGTCCTGGACAAATGGGAGGTTGTAATTCAGATATACTGGGTTGGGGAAGAATTGCACCTGGATGTTATGCTATGCTATGCTATATAATGTTAGTTGGAAGAACATTGGAGTGCTTAGATAGATTTATTTATACTCAGAGTAGTGTACAGAGCTATAAATAAGACTAAAATGCATCCTCATCATAAAAATGGACTCAAAGCTATTACTGATAAATAAGTGCTAAAGGACGCCCAAAAGAAAAAGGGGCCTTTAAGAAGTATGGTGTGCACTGCCGTCAGAAATGGCAAGAGTAGAGGGGTCCATGTGCTGCTGTGGGGGCAAAGGATGTCATAAGGTGGGGACAACTATGGAGAAAGCCTGCTTCCTGACCCATACCCCTCTCACCTCCCATGTGGGTGGGATTCTCAGCTGGGACTCCATGGATTTCCTCACAAGATGAGTAGAATCATATTGGATAAAACAGACACCGATGTACTCCGTAGAACTATATATAGTAGGTGATAACTAGCATGTTGAATTGGGTCCAGAAGCCTACTGGCAACCAATGCAGGGACCACAATACATATGCTATTCTGGCTAACAGATTTTCCCTGCTATCAACCTAGCTACCACAGTTTAGTACCTAGCTATACTTTCTAGATTGTCTTCAAAAGTAGTCCCATGTAGAATGTGTTGCAGTGGTCCAGTCATTTGGTATTAATAGTGTGAGTTTCTGTTGCCAACTATCCTTCAGGAACAGTGGAACCGTGAAAGAACAGTCCCCCTAAACCTCACCCTTTTCAAGCAGTCCAGAAGGCTATCTCAGTCAATAGTACTAAATGCCACCAAGAAGTTGAATAGCATCAGGAGTGATATGCTTCCCTCATCCAAGTCCTGATGAAGATCATCCACCAGAATGGCCAATGCCTTTGCTTTCCCATGCCTGGACTGAACCTTGAGCAAAAAGGACCTAAATAATTTGCTTCACCGGCAGTCCTCTGAAGATGACTCCCAATCACCCTCTGAACAACCTTCCCCAAAAGGGAAAATTGGAATTGTCTAGCATAGTAGATCCAGATGTGGCCTCATCAAAAAGGAACCCACTACATTTCTTAAGGCAAATGGCATTATATCTTCCCTCAGAGAGACATTGATCACCCCCCCACATCCAGCCCCAGATACCCCACATGACTGCCCATAGGACCCAGTTTGGGCATGGATGCAGCCAACAGGTGGCAGAGCTCATACTACAGGATACCCTATCTACTTCCTCAGGTTCCACAAGCTGAAAAGAATCTCAGGTCACAATGCCAGACCTTGTTCCACCTACCTCTCATGGTCCCCTCCCAATTGGTATCAAAATCTGAGCATACACTTCTGAGTTTATCTCCAAAGAAACTTCCAAACTCACCTGGCCAACCTGCAGGCATAGTATTCTTAAAGGTCCAGGTTACTCTGAACAGGACTTTTGGGTAAGAATCTGTAGATGCAGTATGTGTAAAGAAGAGGGCTGGGGAATCCTTCCTTTAAAGAAGTGGTTATTGGAGTGTCATATACATTATCCTCTTTATTTTCAAGCAAACAATTGATGGGTAATCATGATGCCATTACTGGTAATTTTCCATGGAATTTTGGGAAGGTCTAGGAGGAAATATCCAAAAGGGCCTTGCGATGTTGATGAAGCTCAACAATACTGAGTTGTCCACTCCTGTTCTAAAGCAGGCTGACAGAATTTCTGACTTGTCTATTATTTTGGATCAATATACAGTCTAAATCTTGAGTTTTTTCTCTTTCTCCCTCCCTCCCTAACATGCATGCAAATTCACTAGCTACATAAAGATGAATAATCATGGTGTGAGTAAATGAAGTCTAATGACTCAGACAACTATCTTTTTCTAGCCCTGACTGACCTGGTGTATCTTGGTATAGGGAATTGGGTGACACACATTACATTAAAAACAGTTTCAAACTGAAAACAAATTATTACATTGCTGTTGATTATGTTTCTTTCACAAGCAGCCTTGAAACAAATATTTCAATTATCTGGGTGTTTTAATGCAGACACTTATGCTACCTGACTTGTGTGACAATGAGTTTGCATTCTAATGTGACTTTGCCTGCTACAAACCTAAAAGACAGAAGGGAAGAGAAAAAGACTGTTATATGAAACAAAACAGTGTGACAAATGATGTTCATCAAAAACCATAATGCCTTGGCAAATCCTCAGGATTCCCCAAAGGAAATATTACACAGCGCCTCTCATTAAAAAGGTTGTGCAGAAAGCCTTGTTTATTTGAGTTGTACATCATGCCTAATATTAGTATTTAGAGTTATACATTTATTTATTTTTTTGCATTGCCTGCAGGCCCACTACAAGAGGTAATCTGAGTGCCCCTGCCAAACTGCTAAAACTGGATTTTCCACTGAGATATTTACTCCATTAACTAAAAAAATTTTGGCCACCCAATCTAGCCTCTGATTTGCAAAGAAGTTGAAGCACATCTTCAGGATTATAAAATAAGATTTTTCAAAGTGGTGAATTTGCTTAGTGATGGGGTAAAAAGGGATTTGGGGGTTTATTTAGTTAGCTACATTTTTTTTTTTTTTGAAATACAGATACTGCATTTCATTATTGCACAGTGCAGTAAATAGGCTGGCAACCCCCCCTCCCCCCATTCAGTGACAGTGAGCAGCAGCTGAGTTTCCTATACATTTAAGCTAACTGAGGCATTACCAGAGATCAAGCATGCAGGGATTACCCCACAACCCCCTTTCTGCAGAAAATGGGAATAGGAAGAGAAATAGGTTTGTTCTATCTCCCCAACAACCCCAGAACTAACTGGCCAGAATCCTCTGGGATTTGGATGAGAAGTTCAGGAATAACTGAAACAGAAGGAAATCTGTTTCAAGAACTGCTATCTTTGAAAAGATTAGTAAAAAATATAGCTAGAAGTTGTTGTTGTTTATTCGTTCAGTCGCTGCCGACTCTTCGTGACTTCATGGACCAGCCCACGCCAGAGCTTCCTGTCGGTCGTAAACACCCCCAGCTCCCCCAGGGACAAGTCCGTCACCTCTAGAATATCATCCATCCACCTTGCCCTTGTTCGGCCCCTCTTCCTTTTGCCTTCCACTCTCCCTAGCATCAGCATCTTCTCCAGGGTGTCCTGTCTTCTCATTATGTGGCCAAAGTATTTCAGTTTTGCCTTGAATATCATTCCCTCAAGTGAGCAGTCTGGCTTTATTTCCTGGAGGATGGACTGGTTGGATCTTCTTGCAGTCCAAGGCACTCTCAGAATTTTCCTCCAACACCGCAGTTCAAAAGCATCGATCTTCCTTCGCTCAGCCTTCCTTATGGTCCAGCTCTCGCAGCCATATGTTACTACAGGGAACACCATTGCTTTAATTATGCGGGCCTTTGTTTCAGTGTGATGTCTCTGCTCTTAACTATTTTATCGAGATTTGTCATTGCTCTTCTTCCAAGGATTAAGCGTCTTCTGATTTCCTGACTGCAGTCAGCATCTGCAGTAATCTTTGCACCTAGGAATACAAAGTTTTTCACTGCTTCTACATTTTCTCCCTCTATTTGCCAGTTCTCAATCAAGCTGGTTGCCATAATCTTGGTTTTTTTGAGGTTTAGCTGCAAGCCAGCTTTTGCACTTTCTTCTTTCACCTTCATCATAAGGCTCCTCAGTTCCTCTTCGCTTTCAGCCATCAAAGTGGTATCATCTGCATATCTGAGATTGTTAATGTTTCTTTCAGCGATTTTAACTCCAGCCTTGGATTCCTCAAGCCCAGCATGTCGCATGATGTGTTCTGCGTACAAGTTGAATAGGTAGGGTGAGAGTATACAGCCCTGCCATACTCCTTTCCCAATCTTAAACCAGTCCGTTGTTCCATGGTCTGTTCTTACTGTTGCTACTTGGTCGTTATACAGATTCTTCAGGAGGCAGACAAGATGACTTGGTATCCCCATACCACTAAGAACTTGCCACAATTTGTTATGGTCCACACAGTCAAAGGCTTTAGAATAGTCAATAAAACAGAAATAGATGTTTTTCTGAAACTCCCTGGCTTTTTCCATTATCCAGCGGATATTGGCAATTTGGTCCCTAGTTCCTCTGCCTTTTCTAAACCCAGCTTGTACATCTGGCAATTCTCGCTCCATGAATTGCTGAAGTCTACCTTGCAGGATCATGAGCATTATCTTACTGGCATGTGAAATGAGTGCCACTGTTCGATAGTTTGAACATTCTTTAGTGTTCCCCTTTTTTGTATGGGGATATAAGTTGATTTTTTTCCAATCGGATGGCCATTCTTGTGTTTTCCAAATTTGCTGGCATATAGCATGCATTACCTTGAAAACATCATCTCGCAAGATTTTGAACAGTTCAGCTGGGATGCCGTCGTCTCCTGCTGCCTTGTTATTAGCAATGCTTCTTAAGGCCCATTCAACCTCACTCTTCAGGATGTCTGGCTCTAGCTCACTGACCACACCGTCAAAACTATCCCCGATATTGTTATCCTTCCTATACAGGTCTTCTGTATATTCTTGCCACCTTTTCTTGATCCCTTCTTCTTCTGTTAGGTCCTTGCCATCTTTGTTTTTGATCATACCCATTTTTGCCTGGAATTTTCCTCCGATGTTTCTAATTTTCTGGAAGAGGTCTCTTGTCCTTCCTATTCTATTGTCTTCTTCCACTTCCACGCATTGCTTGTTTAAAAATAATTCCTTATCTCTTCTGGCTAACCTCTGGAATTTTGCATTTAATTGGGCATATCTCCCCCTATCACTGTTGCCTTTTGCTTTCCTTCTTTCTTGGGCTACTTCTAGTGTCTCAGCAGACAGCCATTTTGCCTTCTTGGTTTTCTCTTTCTTTGGGATGTATTTTGTTGCCGCCTCCTGAACAATGCTGCGAACTTCTGTCCAGAGTTCTTCCGGGACCCTATCTACTAAGTCCAGTCTCATAAATCTATTCTTCACCTCCACTGCATATTCCTTAGGAATATTAGTGAGCTCATATCTAGCTGATCTGTGGGTCTTCCCTAATCTCTTGAGTCTGATCCTAAATTGTGCAAGAAGAAGTTCGTGATCTGAACTACAGTCAGCTCCAGGCCTTGTTTTTACCGACTGTACAGATGTCTGCCACCTTTGGCTGCAAAGGATGTAGTCCATCTGATTTCGGTGTTGTCCATTTGGGGAAGTCCATGTATAAAGCCGTCTCTTAGGTTGCTGGAAGAGAGTGTTTGTTATGCAGAGTGAGTTGTCTTGGCAAAATTCTATCAGCCTATGTCCTGCTTCGTTTTGTTCTCCCAGGCCATGCTTACCTCTAATTCCAGGTGTCATTTGACTGCCCACCTTAGCATTCCAGTCTCCTGTGAATAGCTAGAAGTACTGCATTATTATTATTATTATTATTATTATTATTATTATTATTATTATTATTATTATTTTGTCTTTGAGTATTTAAGCTGAATATTTTATCTCTGGTATTTATTTTCTCTGTTCAAGCCCAGTAGCTGTGTCTTTTATGCTATGTGGAATTACTTTCCAGTAGATATTTCTTTAATTAACAGAAATTAAGAATAGAAGCATCTTGTGGTCTGCCATGGCCTTATATTTTCCTTTATGTGTTTCAGTGGAAGATTGCTGAAATTTTAGTAATTCCATAGTTTTATCTCCTTTATTTGTTTTGTCTGTGACTACTAAGATCCAAAAAGGAATATTTACGTTTTCTTTTCTTTTTAAAATAAAGTTTGATGTTATATGTCTCTTGTGAGATTGTTCTATCTCCCAAAAAATGGGAAGGTGAAGAAGGAGCTGATTTTTCTAGTTACACATATCAATGCTACAGGCCCAAAAGGTGATGCTATAAATTTATTTTATTTTTTCTCCTTTTAAATTACCAGAAAGCAATACTTGAAGTATAAGAAGGAGGAGGAGATACAGCACAATCAGACATGCAAGATTCTGTCATTATAGCAAATCTCAATAAAAGTAGTTTTAGCCTTCCTGTGGAGTTGATTTCTTAGTCTGATCTACCTAGTAGGGTTGACATCTATCCAGATTGTAATAATAACAAAATCTTACACCTCAGTGAATTAGGGAGGTGTCTGCCTGAGCCTGTTCCAAATGTTTTCTCATTGTTCTGGACCTAAAAAAAGGTTCAGCCCCTTTTGCCTAGGTAACAGTTTATTTATTCAATTTATATAGCTGCCCATCTCAAGTACATGATTTTGGGCTGCTCACAGCATTACAACAAATAAAATCTATACAAATATTAAAATAAAAGAAGAAACAAAACACACAGCAGCTGGAGCATCATAAAAAGCCCTCAACATAGACAAGAAATGTGCTCTGTCCTACACTCAGGGCCCCAGGCTCAAGCACAGAACCAGGTCTTCAAAGCCTTACAAAAGGCCACCAGGGTGGGGAGCCATCCTAATCTCAGGGGGGTTGATGTTCCAGAGGTGATGTCCCCACTGACAGCCCTTTGAGGTAGACCAGACTAGGAAGCCAAAGTCATGTTAATGATACTTTTATTATAAGTTTATAGAAATAGAAACTTGCAAGTCTGAATGTGCTTTCCCCCTCCTTCCCTTTATCTTTGTGACAACTAGGGTGGGTCTTGCCTGGCATGCTTTCTCGGGTTATGGTTCTGCCTCAGACTCAGGTCTTTTTTTATCAGACCATTGTCTTGGTAGTGGCTCTTCCTCCTGTTCCTCAAGGTCATTGCTTCTACCCATTACACCCACCAGCCAACACGTCTTGGCTGATGGTACCTGAAACATGCGGCTCTTGCTGAACCAGACAGGATGGGTAGAAACAACTGGGAGGAGATGGTCCCATGAGTAACCTAGCCCTAAGCCATGTAGGGCTTTAAAGCAAGGTGAAGGAAGAAGAGGTTTATTACAGCAACCAACAGAAAAGGGAATAACTCCAGAAATATTACAACAATTGTTTGAAGAGATGATAAAGCATGTATCTGAATCTGTCAAATCTGTTAAAAGTGAGCTGGTTGCATTTGAAGAGAGAATGGAAAAAGGGGTTGTAAAGATGAAAGAGGAGATGAAAGATTACAAAAAAATTGAAGAATCTATAAGGCACCTTACAGGAGATGTTAAACAAATTAATGAAAAAGTGGAATTTTAGAAAGTAAAACAGAAATAATAGACAGAGAGATGGAAAAGGGTTTAGACAATCTGGCATTACTGGAATTCTGCTTGAGACGTGGAGCAGTCCAGAGGATCCTGTAGAAGAGACTAGAGAAAAGGTGGTTCAGTCTTTAACAAATTTTCTGGAATGTGATGAAGATGATATGGAGGCAAAAATTTATAAAGTTTATAGAATCAATAGACAATTTGCAAAATTAAGAAATGTACCAAGGGATATTCTTGTGCACTTTGTCAGAAAGAAGAGCAGAGATCAAGTTTTGCAGCAGCATTTTACTACCAGACTGAAGATTAACAATGCAGATGTGATTGTACTTAAAGAAATTCCAATTAGAATACTGTGCAAATGGAAAGAGTATTTCTTTTTGACTGACAAACTTAAACAGGAAAAGATACCATTTTGATGGGATAAACCGGAAGGAGTTATCTTCACTTTTAAACAACAGACCTTCAGACTGAACTCAGTCCAAACAGCAAGAGAATTTTTAGAAAAGTTTAAAAGGGAACTGGAAGAAATGCAAATGGAAATGACAAAAAGCTCTAGCGCTCTGGACTCAGAACAGCTACAACAGGAAACGGAGGAGGAGACTAACACATCAGGTTCTCCAGGTATTGACATTCCTAAGTTTTGGCATAAATATGGATTATAAATACATAACATGGAATATAAATGAAGCAAATGCTCCTCAAAAAAGAAAATTATTTCACTATTTTAAAAAAATTGAAACAAGATAGTCTGTTCGCAGGAAACACATATTAGAAACAAGGATATAAAATATTTGATTTGGGTGAAGAAGTTATTTCAGTGGGAGTCATAAAGAGAAATGGAGAAATGGAGTTGTTTTGTATATAAACCCCCAGTTACAATCAGAGCTGATATTGACTGATGGTTATGGTAGATATCTGGGGGTGGAAGCTACTTTGCATGGGGCCAAGACTTTGATAAGGGGAATTTATGCTCCAAATAAAGACAAAATTACTTTTTGTAAATAGATAAATTAATGGACTTACCATAGGGAAATTGGTGTTTAAGGAGGGACTGGAATGGAGCAATTTGTCCACAAAAGGACAGAACCACTGAGAAAGAGATTAAAACAACACAAGGGAAACTACCAAAAGGGTTGTTGTTGTTGTTTTAATGATGATGATGATGATGGACAATTTAGAGCTGGTAGATGTGCAGAGACACAAAAAGGGTGATGCAAAAGAATATACTGATTTTTCCGAAAGACAGATCTTTTTCAAGAATTGATGTTTTGCATATATAAGAATTTAGCTACTAACGTTCACAAAGTGAAGATATTGCCAAAGACTTTTTCAGACCACAATCCAATGACTTTAGTATTTAAAAGGAAAATCAGTTCCTTCAGATGGAGATTAAATGAAATATTGTTGCAGAAACAGTAATGTAAGATTGTTAAAAGAAGTTAAAATAATTTTTGACAATAATTTATTTATTTTTATTTATTTATTTATCAAATTTCATCACCGCCCATCTCCCCCGATAAGCCTAATAAAGGTACAGATATAACAATGGGTTGGGATGCAAGTAAAGTTTTTATGAGGGGATATTTCATACAGCTTAACAGCAAACTTAAAAAAGAGAGACAAGAGAAAACACAGGTAATTAAGGAATTAAAGAAATTTCCAAAAAAGAAAATTATTTCACACTGAATTATACAATGGCAGTTGTCTTTGTTAACGGTAAGAGAAATGGAGGTAAAAATGAATTATGCAAAAAAGAATTTTGAATTTGCAGATCAGCCAGGGAAATGGTTGGAATATAAATTGAGGAAAGAAAAACAGAAAAAAAAAAGATTAGAACTACAAGACTGAAATACCATAACAACTGATAATTTAAAGAAATATTTCATCAATATTGCTCTAAATTATATAAAGGAGAAGAAATTTCTCTGGCAATGGTTGATGAATATTTAAATAAACAAAATTTACCTAAGATTACAGTAAAAAAAGGAAACAATTAAAGAATAGACCTATAAAAATAAAGGAAGTTTGTGAAGCTACAAAAAAGGTCAAAATGAGGAAAGCTCCTAGACCAGATGGTTTACCAGCCTCTTATTATAAACATTTTGAACTACTATAATTGTTGCAACACATGATGAAATCTATTTTACAGCCTGGAAAGATACCAGACAGTTGGATAGAGGCCAATATAACATTTATATCTAAAGAAGGTCATGATTTGACCTCACCAAAAGTTACTGTCCAATATTATTACTGAATAATGATTATAAAATTTTTACAGTAATTTTAGCTGAGAGAATGAATATGGTTTTACAGGATTTTATTCATGAAGATCAGTGTGGGTTTTACCTAAAAGGCAGTTGAGGGACAATATTGCATTAGATAGTTTGGAATACTTGCAACAACATAATGAAAAACAAGCAGCATTGATTTTTCTTGATGCAGAAAAGGCCTTTCACAGTTTGGACTGGACTTTCTTGTTTAAAATGTTGGAGGATATGGACTTTGGTGAGAATTTTATCAAATGGATAAAATCAATTTTGAGAGCCTGTTTGGTGTGGTGGTTAAGGCACCAGGCTAGAAATTGGGAAACCATGAATTCTAATCCTGCCTTAGACACAAAGTCAGCTGGGGGACCTTGGGCCAGTAACTCTCTCTCTCAGCCCTGGGAAGCAGGCAAGGGCAAACCACTTCTGATATCTTGCCAAGAAAACTGCAGGGAGTTGTCCAGGCAATCACCAGGAGTCAAGACTGACTTGAAGGCACACAGACACAGACACACACACACAAAATGATTTGCACTTCACAAAAGGCATGGGTAATCGTGAATGGGGAATTAACAAAAACTTGTGAGATATAGAAAGGATGCCCATTGTCACCACTGCTAGTTATTTTAGCTCTGGAAGTATTGAAAAGAGATATAAGGCGAGATGAGAGAATTGCTGGACTGAAGATTTAAAAGAGAAACTTATAAATTACAGGCATTTGCTGACAACATGAAGATAATTTTGGAAGCTCCTCTGGAAGTAATAAAAATATTAATGGAAAAACTAACAGATTTTGGGGTATAAGCTGGCTTTAAAATTAATAAACAAAAGATGAAGATGTTAACAAAGAATATGAACAGCAAAAAGCAAATGGAATTGATGGGAAAAAAACTTTTTAAGATTCAGAAAAGGGTGAAATACTTGGGTATCACTATGACTAATATAAGTTGTACATTATACTAGAATAATTACATTAAAACATGGAATAAAATTAAGAAGGACATGTTACAATGGGAGGAATTACAACTATCATTGTTGGGAAGAATTTCCATGATAAAAACAAATGTTTTGCCAAGAAAGATGTTTTGTTTCAAATAACACCTATTCTGACAATTGATATACCATTTAAACAATGGCATAAAGATGTATCTAAGTTTGTATGGTAAGGGAATGAACCAAGAGTTAAATATAAAATACTTCAAGATTCAAAGGAACGAGGAGGATTGGGACTGCCTGATTTGAAATAGTATTTGCAGCCTGCTGTTTAGTTTGGATGAAAGGGTGGGTTTTGCTGAGAAATAAAAGAATATCTCATGATCTAAGGTTCAGATGGTTTTCTCAGGTTTTCTATGGTACAAAAAGGTTAAGGTTTATGTAGATTTTAAGAATCATTATATTAGAAGTGCCAGATTGAGAATATGGAACAGATATAAACCCAGACTGAGCCCGAAAATGCCTTTTTGGGTCTCAGCACAAGAAGCTTTTTACAGCAAAGAAACAGTGGGTGAAGAAAAATGGTTAACTTACGGAGAGTTGTTAGAACATATGAAGAATATAAGATGAAATCAAGAGGGCAACCGGCTGCAGAGGGATTTAGTTTTCAATGGTTTTTGTATGCACAGTTAAGAGAAAGATTTAAGGTAGACAATAAGACATTTGGAACTGAGCAACAAAAGACAGAATTTGAAGTTCAACCATGTACAAATGATGAACATGAAATTGCTAAATTGTATAAACTTTTACTGACATTTGAAACAGAAGAACAAATGAAAAAACATATGATAAAATGGGCTAAGAACTTTGGACACTATATACTGTTGGAACAGTGGGAAAATAAGTGGTTAAAAGGATTAACATTTACATTATGTTATAACTTAAAAGGTAAGTTTTATAAAAAGATGTACCATTGGTATATGACTCCAGGAAAATTGCTAGAATGTATAAAGGTACTCCAAATGTTGGAGTACCTTGGAGTACCTTATGTTGGAA
Organism: Candoia aspera; assembly: GCF_035149785.1. Lineage (NCBI taxonomy): Eukaryota > Metazoa > Chordata > Lepidosauria > Squamata > Candoiidae > Candoia > Candoia aspera. The sequence goes on from NC_086153.1 coordinate 181,284,202, forward strand.
ATGTGGACAACATGAAGGGTCATTTTACCACACTTGGTGGACTCATAAAAAAGCCAGAAATGTCTGGGTTCAAATACAAATAATGATACAAAGAATTTTAAAGATTGACATTCAGTTGAAACCAGAATTTTCTTGCTGGGATAAATGGATAGTTAATTAGAAAAGAGCCATGGAAGATTATTTGTATATATGATTACTGCTGTGAGACTATTATACACACAAAAATGGAAAGACTCTGATATACCCACAATGGAGAAATGGTTGGTGAAGATGACAGAACTAGAAGAGATGGCAAACTTAACTGGTTTGATTAGAGAAAGATCAACAATTACATTTATTAGCGACTGGAAACCCCTTCTGTCCTTCTTAATTTTATTCCATGTTTTTGCTGAAAAAAGAGAAAAATGAACTTGTGATTTATGGTTTGAAGATTAGAAAGGGTAGTTTATGGAAAGAAGGAAATTATGATGTAACCTTAGACAGAGAGGGCAAAAAGATACATGTATTTATAACCTCTGTCAAGATCAGAAGCCACTTCTTTATAATGTTTCCTTTTCCTTTTTTTTTTCTTTTTCCTGTTTTGGTTTATTATCTTTATTTTCTTTTATGGTTTTTACTTTGTCAAAAATTTCTTCTATAAAAATTATTTTAAAAAAAGAATATATCATGAGAAATGCTGGACTAGAAGAAACAGAAATTGAGGTTTAAATTGCTGGGAGAAACATCAACAACACAGATGTACTGATGATACCACTATGATGGCTCATAGTGAGGAAGATTTAAGAAATCTCTGTTGAAAGTGAAAAAATGGAGTGCAAAAGCAGATTTGGTGATCAATATGTTGGGGTGTGTGCTTTGTTTTATAAGATTTTTGTTGCTTTCAAGATCATTTTAGTCTGGGTTGTCTGTGTAGTTTTATGTTTTAGGTGTTTTCACTGATTTTTTTGGTTTTTGTATGCTGCCAGAGTCTGTCAGGGTTGGTCAGCTATAACAAATTTGAATGAATGAATAAATAAATAAATAAATAAATGTGCCAGCTAAGATTATGGCAACAGGCAATGTCAATACAACGCAAACAGACAGAGAAGTTGAAGTAATGACAGTTTTTATCTTTCTAAGCTCAAAAATTCATTGGGATGGTGACTGTAGCCATGAATTTAAAAAAGATGACTGCTACTTTGGAGAAAGACTATGAAAATGTCTAGACAAAATATTAATGCAGAGATATTATACTGTCCTGTTCAGACTAGGAGACGGCCAGGCAGAATTACAAATAAGTTCATTTACAATCTATTTACAACAGATGAGAGTCCTTAGAAGAGATTGGACAGTACGGATCAATCAGTTCCAACCTGGCAATAGAGGAAAGCAAGGAAGGCTGCAAGGTCAGGAACAGAAGGAGTTCATGGCAACATGGCAAGGCAGAACTCGGCTTCGACCTCTCAGTGAAGCAGCAAGACCAGGTGTGGCTAGGACACGTCACAAGGAGGAAGCTTGAGGTTTGGCTGCAGGGCACAACATGGAGGAGAAGCTAGGTTCAGTGACAGAGGCTTGGCAAGACTCAGCTGGAGTGACAAGGCAAGGCGCAGATCTGGATGTGAGGCAGGACTCGGCTCGAACGGCGGCTTGGAACTGGAGGCAAGGCTGGACTCAGCTGGAGTGGAGTACAAGGAAGGTGGGTCCAGGTTGTCAGAAGGAGCTGGCACTGATTCTGTGTGGGCTACAGGCAAGGCTCTGGTTTCCGGTAAGGACTCTTCCACAGAGGCTGTGAGCTCAGAGAATCGGTTGTCTCTAGCAGTTTGCTCTTTGCGCTGGTGCCTTTTAATATGACCCTTTTCGCACCGTACCTCCTCTGCAGTCAATCGGGTTGCCTTTTGCTTGGCATGCTTCTCTGCTGTCCTCTCTTGAGCACTGACTGGAGGATTCAAACCTCCCTCCAGATTTTGCCCAATCAGTGTCTCCGAATGTCCCTGCTCTGCTGAATCGCTCCTGGTTTCTATTTCCCCAATGTCTTCCAGGTAAGTTTTGCTTTCCCCTTCAGGCTCAGGGTAGGTTTTGATTTCAGAGTCAGACTCAAGCCTTACATACACTGACAATGAAGGATTGTATTGTCTAAGCTATATTTTTCAGTTGTCACACATAGCTGGGACATTGGACCAACAGAAAGGCTGAAAGGAGGGAAAACGATGCCTTGGAACTCTAGCAGTGAAAAACAGTAGTTGAGAATACCTGGACTTCATGAAGGACAAATCATTAAATATTAGATGAACCAAAAAGGCCACTAGACGTATTAATAATGCAGCTAAAGCTTAAATATTTTGGACACATAATGAGGAGGCAACCTACAAGAACCTGATGTCTTAACAACCAGGAAACACACTGAGACAAGGAACTGGTCTCTAATATTTATTGCTAGTACTTAACAGGAATCCTAACAAACTGAAGAAGCATGGGAAAACCCAGACATATAACCCCCAAGGGTTAAGGCGGTCCCGATCTGTGTCTCTTTGAATGGCTGAACAATTCATCAGTGCTACGCATGCGCTTGACAGTCTGGATGGGAGCCCCCTGCTCGCCATCCTTACTCATGACATCTGGTGCTTGAAAAAATAGAAGCCAAACAAAGAACAGCTGACAGAAGACAAACTGGGTAGATACTATCACTGATGAGGCAAGCATGAGTTTGCAAGAATCCATAGAAACTGTTACTGGCAGTCAGTGTTGGTAGGATAATGTCAATTGGGTTGGGTCCTGAAGAGTTGGGAGTAGCTGCACAATTCAACAGCACCCTGTCAAAGGTCCACACACGAAAAGCATTTGTAAGATGTGTCAAGGAAAATAACTTATGCTTTAAAAGTTGCTTATGAAAAAGTAGTGTTTAGACTGAAAAGAAAATAGAGATTTTTCATACTGCATTTGGAAAATGTAGTATCACAAAGAATGGTATCCAGAAAATCTGCATCAAAAAGGTTTCTTTGGTTTCTCTTAATTTACCTTAAAAAAGAGGTTTGCTAAGGAAAGTGGTTTATGCTAGCGAATGTTGCAAATGACAAACAAGTGTGGAGTTTTTTTTAAAAATTCTGTAAAAAACTTGGATGAACCTATTAATAGGGACAAAGAAACTGACTGAGTTTATATTAATCTGCACACCCCTAAACTGAAGATGTAAAATAGAGGATGCAGTTTTGTGAAAGCTGCCTTCTGCCAAAGACACCATGTTAAATAAAAAAGAAGGCTGTTAAAAAAACAAAGCAAAAAAAAAATAGTTACCTCTAAGAAGTGCATCCCAGGTTCTTTAAGAAAATCTCTAACACTAACGTAATGTCCAGAGGTAAGTTAGAATGAACAAATGTTGGTAATGTTGAATTAACATATCATCATCTAATTCATGACAGCTATTTTTGAATATTTGACCTTCAGAATGTACAAGTCTTTTTTTTTCCATATAGTTACTTCTTCTTCCTAGCTTTGACAACATCTTTTATTGAGAAATTATGGATATATTTACTGACTTGAATTTAATTAACACATGCTAATATTGCAGCTATAAATGAGAAATACAGCAAAATAAATTAATCGTTGCTTAATAAAATTGTAGATTTTGAATTAGTAAAGAACTAATTAGAAATAAATCTAGGGTCTATGTCCAGCCAAAGGTTGGAATTATGCACCACAAGATGGGATATTTTCAGGTAGCTCTGGATTCTTTTTTTAGAATTGTGCAGTGTTTGATCAGTGACCAACATGGAGAAACCAGCTTCAGTAAATCAGTACAGCCTAAGTCTGTCATAGCACCTAGCTGATCTTGGCTGACCTTGAAAAAGCTAAGCTGGGTCAGACCTAGTTAAACACTTAGATGGAGCTATCAGTGCTATAGACTACACTGGGAAGTAAAAGAAGATATCCCAGAAGAATATGTTGACAATACTCTATGTATTGTTCCCCCAAAAACAACATGGACACATCTGTGAGTCACTAGGACTCAAGAGTCCTAGAGTTAAGGACTATTATTTATTTATGTATTTAAATTTGTTGCAGCCACTCAATCCAGCAGACTCTGGGTGGTTTACAAAATCCAAAACAGTTAAAACAGTTAAAAACATAAAACAACACAAGCATCCCAGACTGAAACAATCGTAATAGTAACAGAAACTCACAGTGGGGGCCCAACAAATACATTAACCCTAGGCCTGGGACCAAAGCCAAATCTTAAGGGCTTTCCAGAAGCCCAGGAGAGGGGGCGCCATCTGTATCTCTGGGTGGATGCTGGTCCAGAGGCAGGGCCATGACAGAGAAGGCCCTGCAAAATGGCAGCATTTAACTGAAGGGACCTGGGGGGCACCCATTCTGCCAGAACATATTGGGTAAGCAGAAACAACTGGAGACAGGAAGTCCCTCAAATATCCGGGCCTTATGCCAGGAAGGGCTTTCTAGGTAACAACCAGCACCTTGAATTGCACCTGGAAACCAACTGGCAACCGATGTAACTTACATAGCAGTGGTGACATATGGGCATACTGAAAAAGGCTGCTCCTGCTCATGCCACTGCATTTTGAACCAGCTGTAGCTTCCAGATGGTCTTCAAGGGCAGCCCCATGCATACTGCATTGCAATAATCCAGTTGTGAGTTGACCAAGGTGCGAGTAACTGTCTGAAGGGCCTCCTGGAGACTTGACTCATGGTGCTTTAGAATAAGATTATTGAAATGAATGGTTACAATGACCAACAAGCTGGAAGGAGAGTGTAAAAAGAAAAACGCTACTGTGTGCTGTTTCTGCATTGCTACTGAGATCTGGAGATGTGCAGGTGGTTTAGGCACTGGTGGTGGTGCAGTGAAATAAGACCCATCTCTATGTTTAGTAAGTGGGAAGGGTAGAGAAGGAACACTGGATTACAACGGGCAGCCAGTATTTGGTAGCAGAGGTAAACACCCTGTGCTTTTATACTGATCCTATGTAGGCCACCTTGTGTAATATGTAAATACCTAGTCCAACAGTGCTCAACTTGCCATGTGATGAGGTTGCAGCTCCCAGAACTTCTAGTCAGCAAAGATCATGCTGGGAATTCCTAGAATTACAGTTCCAATGTAGCCAGCTCGTCCAGTGCCAGCTTGGTCATGGCTGCCCTAAACTTTTTGGGGTCTATTGCCAAACTCAGAATGAATACATTTATCCAAAAGGAAGATGACCCTCCAGAAAGAAAGAGTGTGTTTGTGTGTGTGTGTGTGTGTTTGAGAGAGAGAGAGAGAGAGAACAGCAGCAGCTTCTATTCTCAGCAGATGCAAGATGTTATAACTCTCACCTCAATTCACAGTTAATTATTTGAGGGGAAAAGCATATTCCCATCTCCCTATCAAGAAGTTGATATGAGAGTTGGTCCTGAGCATAAACAAAGCAAGGTAGAATCAGCTAGATGGAACATATGTTTGCAATGATTTCACAGGCACTTGATATTAGAAAATAAGACCCTTCAAAGAACCAGAAGCTTCCTGGATGAAACTAAAATTACTCTGAACAACAGGAAAGAGTGTGAGTGTGAACAAAGTAAAGGCTTTTGTCGTAGAAAAAAAAATCCATTTTCATCCAAATTTCCATTTGCCCACATCTGATATTCCCCGCAATAAAGGCACCCTGATGTGTTTCAGTCCTAGCCCAGAACTGATCCTTTCTGAAAGCGACTAGTGGTTATGCTTGTGTGTTTTCAAGTCAGTGTTAACTCCTGGTAGCTGCCTGGACAAGTCCCTGTACTTTTCTTGGCAACATCTTTGGAAGTGGTTTGCCTCTGACTACTTCTTATGGGACGCGGTGGCGCTGCGGGTTAAACCGCTGAGCTGTCGATCGGAAGGTCGGCGGTTCGAAACCGCGTGGCGGGGTGAGCTCCCGTTGCTAGTCCCAGCTCCTGCTCACCTAGCAGTTCGAAAACATGCAAATGTGAGTAGATCAATAGGTACCGCTTCGGCGGGAAGGTAACGGCGTTCCGTGTCGTCATGCCAGCCACATGACCCGGAAGTGTCTATGACAATGCCGGCTCCAAGGCTTAGAAACGGAGATGAGCACCGCCCCCTAGAGTCGGACACGACTGGACTTTACGTCAAGGGAAACCTTTACCTTTACCTACTTCTTACAGCTGAAAAGGAATTGCTGGCCCAAGGTCACCCAGTTGGCTTAGTGCCTCAAGCAGGATTAGAACTTGTGGTCTCCTGATTTCTAGCCCAGCATCTTAGCTATTACCTCATGCCAGCTTTCTGGTTACAAGTTGCTAAAAAATAAAATGGAGCACAATTGTGGGATAATCTCCACATGACTTTACTGGATATAATTCTCCTTATGCCAAAAAGAGAGGAAAGTTTCTGAAGCGGCTATGAACTGTGGAGTTGAAGTATATACATAATCCAGAATAAGCTTGGCAGGGTAATACTAATGATCTTTATTTTGTTCCTTTGAAAATAGTAGGGATATTAATTCTGGAATTGTTTGTATGCTACTAATGGTGATATGACATTCTTTATAATATATAGGCAATTTCTGGTTTCTTTTAGAGAACAAGCTCCTACAATTCAGTGCGTCCTCTGTATATATATCTATGCAGCTGTTCGATAGAGATGGCAAAAAGAAAAAATCCACATGACCCAGAAAGAAGTGAAAAAAGGAAGCAAGCTTTCTGTAGATTAAAAGAAAACACTGACAGTTGGTCACTATTTACCTTTACCAAAGAATATTAAACATTTTAGATCTTTCTGAAGCACAATCAGAATCTGACACGTTTGTGTAAAAACTTGACTTCAGGAATTTGAAATATACTTTTCTTGTTATCTCTAAAACCAACACTTTTCAAGGCTCTGAAATTAACACAGCTGCTATTTTAAAAAGCAATTAAAATCAACCTTTTCTTTTAACAATTCTTTTTCTTCAAAAAAACAAGGTAACACACACGCATATACACACATTTCAACTGTCTAAATGATCTGCAAGTGATTAATGCCATCCTTAAATTCCTGTAATCAGTGTATCTCATTGCTCTAGTTATAATTATTCATTTATCTGCTGTTCTTCAGAGTGTGTGCAAAGGCCAACACAGCTGAGCTACATTATATTGCCAAAAGAAAAAAAGAAATCAGCACAGAGATCAAATACAGTATTTGAGGTAGGTACACTTCTTTAACACTAATGAGAAAACTATCACTAATGGCAGGTAGTGTATAAAAATGTGTACCTCATTTTATCCCTGGGGGGCTGAAAATGTATCACCAAATGCACTAGCTTATGTTTCACCCATAGGAATGAGTATTGGCTGCACATGCGAGGCATTAAGCCATCAAGAGACAGCAATGGGTGCAATCAATCTCTTGCTTCTGATGAGTTTTGCCACCAAAAACCAAGTTTGATCATATTTGCATAGCCTTACCCCTTCCTTTACATAATGATGTTCTGGATACTGTTACTTCCCTAAAGAGGAAAATTTGGGATGGTCCAATTTGCAATTGCAGATGTGAGTTCATAATCTCCCAGAAAGAATTCTTAGACATAAGAACCAGAATGGCAGGGAATTTTTCTATATGGAGGAACGTTCAGTCATGCGAGTCCCACCTGCAGTCTGAAGTGTCACAATCCAGACACAGATTTATCACTGCACCAAGAACTAGGCCTTGCTTCGGTGGAATGAGATGCAATTGGTGTAGATCTCAGAGCTCAGAAATGACTTGGTCTTTGTAGAAAGGCTCATAATGTGTTAGAAAAAAAGGAAAACAGGAAATAAGACCAGGAAAAGGTCAGGGCACATGTCCAGGAATTGTGGCAATATGGTAGGAGAGACTCCAGCCCCAGGAATTGGAGAGGCATTGGTTTGTCCCCTCTTGAAGAGGTCTTTTCTGGATCTGGAGGGTTGGACAACTACTGTCCAGTCTCCAGCCTTCCCTTTTTGGTGAAGATTGTGGAGAATGTGCTTCAGAACCAATTATGGGGTGCCCTAGAGGAAGCAGATTATCTATACCCTTATCAGTTAGGGTTCTGGGTATGGGACCTGGGTATGGGGCAGAGATAGCATTGGCCACTCTGGTTGATGACCTGTGTTGGAGCCTGGATGGAGATAATGTGCCTGTCTTGTTCCTTTTAGACCTCTTGGCAGCTTTCAGTACCATGAACCATGGTATTCTGCTGGACTGGCTATGGGGGTTGGAGACCGGGGTCAGTGGCCCCCTTGTAGTGTGCCACATCAGTTGGTTATCTCCCCTTGCAATTATTCAACATCTATATGAAGTTTCTGGGCCATTTTCTGGCAGTTCGGAGCCCACTATTACCAGTATGCTGATGATACTCAGTTGTACATCACGATCCTGGGACCTACTGGAGATGCTGCTGACATCTTGTCCCAATGGTTGTTAGACTATAGATGGGAGAGGACAGGCTTAAATTAAACCCTAGTAAGGTGCAGCTAATGTTTGTACATGGGGGTTCCTCTGTGTCCCCTGTATTGTCTCTGGAAGGAGTTGCCCTGCCCCTAAAGGAGCAGGTCTGCAACTTGGGTATCCTCTTGGACTCTAGGCTTCTGCTGAATGAGCAGGTGGAAACTACCCAAGGGGCCCTTTGCCCAGCTCTGGCTGGTGTGTCAGTTGCAGTCTTACCTTGCAGGGGGAGGAGTTGACTGCAATGGCTCATACCTTCATTACCACATGCAAAGAATATTTGCAACACACTCTACATGTGGCTGCTTTTAAAAACCACGTGGAAACCTCAGGTGGTGCAATGTGTAGTTGTCAGCTCAACAAGGTAGACCAGACTAAGAAACCAATGCCATATAGGTCAGGACTACTTTTATTGTAACAGCTACAGTAATGAAACTTTCAAGTGTGAATGTGCTTCCCCCTCCCTCACTTTATCTTCATGTGAACTAGGGAGGAGCCTGTCTGAGACTTTTCTCAAGTTATTTTCTTGACCATTACCTTGGTAGCAGCTCTTCCTCCTGTCCTCCTGATCTTTTTCCTTTTTTTATGTTAAAGCATTACTTCAACCATCAGTTGATCAAGAGAGGTAAGTTTCAGGCTTGGTAACTAGTATATCCCTCCTCCTAACAGCCCTTCCTAACTATGCTGATGAATTTCAGTAACATGTTCACCAGTAGTGGTGTCATTTTCTGTTATTTTGAGGCAGGAAACTCATGAGGGCAAGAGGTGCATGCTGGTTAAAGGGTCACAGAAGACTGGTTCACGACTACTCTCCGCCGTGGAAGCCACTCTCTCCCTCAGCCCAGCTGACCTCACACGGTTGTTGCTGTGGGGAGAAATAAGAGGGAGCACTAGGTATCCCACCTTGAGCTCCTGAATGAAAAGTGGGATATAAATGTAGCAATCAGATAAATAATGAATGAATTTGCTAGGCACATAAACAGTGACATTACCTAGTTTGGTCATATGAATGGTATTCACAGAAAGGAAGCACATCGGCCAGGCCTCATCACTTTATGCAAGGGGAAAAGAAAAAAGTAGCAATCATTCTTTCAGGCAGGATTAATTTCAGCTGTGTATAAAATACACACACATATACACACAACACCACCAAGTTGGTTCAATCTCCAGATTGTACCAGACGCTGGCCAGCTAACATGCTGCAGAAATCAAGCAGAAGAACGCATTAACAAAGTCCTGTTAAATAACTTAGTAAAAAAGATAAATCTCAGAGGAATGTGTTTGGTGCAAGTGGGTGATCTAGTTAAAACAATCACTTAAAATGCTGTTGTGTAGCAAGAACAAGAATAAAAGCCTCAGCAGCGTATATGAATTTCAGTTTATCCTGGCTGGATATAAAAGAAGGAATACAAACAATGGAATCTTTCTGGGGTACAACATTCAAGTAAAATAATATTTCTTCCACCACATTAAACCGCATGTCATTTGGAAGCGGTGGTGATTATTCCCACCTTAAAAGGTTCTGGCACTAAACTGGGTTTTTTACATAGGAGAAAATCTGATTTCAGTGGGACTTACCTCATTTTAGTTGGCTTGGCATTATGGTAATAAAAACCTGTGGCCACTTTTGATGAGTGACCTGGTTTATTTGTCCATAACAAATGAATAAATTAAGGTCCTAGTAATTAAAATTAGGGGGGGAAATGAAGTGTTGTCATGCAAACCACAATTCAAAAACTAATTAAAGCAAATAATGACTTACATACCCTATGCAAACAAAAGAAATTATAACATGGTATTCATATCCATAATAAAGTATGCCAAAAAAAACCCACCAGATTTTATTTATTATTAGATTTATATCCCACCTTTATTTTCTACAAGTCAAGGTGGTGTACATAATGCTCCTGCCCCTTATTTTTCACAACAACAAAAACAGCCCTGTGAGGTGGTTGTGCTGAGAGAGACTGATCAGCCCAAAGTCATCCAGCTGGCTTCTGCATCCAAGGCAGGACTAGAACTCATGGCTTTCTGGTTTTAGTCCAGCACTTGAATCACTACACCAGACTGGTTTCTGCCTTTCAGTACTTCTTCAAAAAGTTTCAGTCACCAATCTAGAACTTCAGGCATAAGCCAATGCAAACAATAAAGTAATTAAATATTTCAATCTGGTGTTAAAATTCCCTTAGAAGTCCATTTTTTTAGCTATGGTAGTACAAAAATAAAGTTTGATAAAAAGTACCAGCATTTACCAAAAATGAAAAGCACCTGCATCAATGACAATGACTGGGTTCAGACTGATGTGTATATCCAGTTTATGGGTAGCATAGCAACTTCAACATTTGGGAGAATACAGAACTGAAAAGAAATTTAGGAAAACGTATCAAAGTTTGCACTTCCAGTTTGACATCTGACAATGGAATTTGTAAATCAGCCAGCTCTTTGCCAGACACCCAAGGGTAGATTTCCTGATTGGTGAAATGAACTAATGAAGTTAGCACAACATTCCTAATCAGATTGCATGTCAGCTGTTAAATGCTATTCAAGTCTGACTGCTATTGTGCTCCATCAAATGAAGAATGCAACTAGAAAATAATTGGATGCAAACTGCTTATGCTGGATATCAAATATTCATTGCTCACACACTGCATGGTACTTGGAGGACCCTTGCCCACAAGAATTGCAGAGGGAGCTTCTTTGTTTGAGCTCTGAGCATTAAGATGAAAGTACACCTTCACGTAAATTTCACCCAGCTGTTCAGCAACTGCAGTTCCACAGACTGTCTAAAAATGTGTGCAAATATGAATTATAGATGAATGTGTGCTTCATTTATATCTGTCACATTCAAATGAATAAGATCTATTCATCATAATTCATCTTTTCTAATATTAGGAGAGCACTCTAATGGGTAATTATAAACATATGTCATCCAGACCTTTTAAAGGAAACATGTTAATCGCCTCTAGATTAAAGCACAATGTTACAATTAATGAAACGATGCTATCTGCATTTGAATATGTAAATGAGACTAGACATAGGCTTCTCAATCTATGGGCAAAAGATTATGATAATACGTTGTCATCTGAATTAATGACTGGCTAACCCCACTTAAAAAGGTCATAATGTCTCTCAATACATTTATTACTAAAACATTCTCATTCACCAAAAAGAAGCTGCTTTATGAATTGCCTACCTTAATGAGCAGGTGAAAATATAAACTTCCTTCCATTTTGCTTTCCTATTTGACCATCCACGAAACAAACCCTTTCCTTTGCTCAGAAAGAACAAATTGTTAGGGATTATTTCAAATTCAAATCAAATACCACCTGAAATTTAAAATCACATAACATGTCAATTAGATATAGAGACACAGTACTGTTCTCTGTCCAGATATGGTCTGTGGTACAATTAGGAGTTGAAGCAGGTGGCTAAAACACCTCCAGAAATTTGGTAGGGAAAGCAGCAGTAATGGATCTGATTCCAGAATGGCACTCTTACTCCTGGACATGGATTTGCAGGATTTGGGCTTTTAAAAAAGAGATATGAAGGTTTGCAAACTGGCAGTTGGCCTGGGATGAAGGATCACATGAAAAACATTAGCTGTTTATGGTTTTCCAGCCTGTTAAACCTCGAGATGAATTCCCTGTGGCCTGATTTCAAATGGCATCTTAGTTCTTCCGTTCAGTCCTCTGTCAATAGCATTGTGAGGTGTCAGAAGAAGAGGAAAAGAAAAGAAGGTATCAGAAAGAGAAATAAAGAAGAGTGATGAAAGGAGAGGGAATGTGGCTTTGCCCACTTTGAGACAGAGGTATCTGCCCAAGAGATTTAAAAAGTCAAAATGGTGGTTGCAGTCATGTGGTTGAAGCCTTATGTGTGACATTGATCTACATACAAAAGAGAGGGCTTCAGTTGTATAGTTGTGACTATCATCTTGACTTTTTTGACCCCCATGAAGACCCCTGCTCTAGCCCATCACTTATTTCACCTTGGCCCCCTGATATGCAGTGTAGCACCCAACCCTTTACCTAAGCCTTGATTTAAATTTTAAAAAAGGCCACTCCTGAGCTCAGATTGTATTCTCTGCACGTAAGCCTACCTTCACATCCATAAGAAGTCCAGTTGGATCAAGGTGAATATTAGTTTGCCACTAATTAATTTACTCCTTGTCATCTCACTTTTCAGCCCTGTCCCCGGAGGGCCTAATGACAGTTCCAACAATAAGACTCCAATGCGATGAAAATTCAACAATAACAACATCAACTCATATAAAACCATCCTTCACAACTGACTGGTGGATGTGTCCTTTCATTGTTGTTGTTCCCATTGGCCCTGTATCAAGCTTTCAACTGCTATGAGCAAGTCAGTGTTTATTCCCAGGCTGCTGCAGTTATCTCGTTCTATGCGGTGCTGTTGGAGGCCTGCTGCTGAGCCCTGTGCTGTCCCTTATCTTATTAAGTGTGACATAAACACCTTTGATGAAATGAAATGGAGAGCGGCTGCAGAGAAAGCAGGTGCCTCTTTTTCCCTGAAGCACCTTGCTACATTCAGGAGATCTGATTTGCTGCCCTTCAGTGACAGACGCTAACACAGTTTGTGTAACTCCCAGTCAGGAAGAGCCATTGAACCCTCCAATACAATCAGGGACTGATGAATTAATCCAGACAGAGAGCTACTGAAATTGTTGCTCGTTCAAAAAAGTTCTGGCTGTTGCCTCCTCCTCAGAGGTCTGAGGAAAAGAAGACCCAGATCAGGCATATGCAGGAAAAAAAAAAAAAAAACAGGCCGCATGCAATGGAAATAGCCAGTCTGATTGAGCACCAGGCATAAGGAAGCAGCTAATTCAGGTAGCAGATGCTTGGGGAGGGGAGGGTGCTGACTGGTCCTCCTGAACATCCCAACAATTCCTCTCAGTTGGAAAACTCAATCAGATGTGTCACGTAAATCTGAGCCCTGATGTAGGCTATGTACTGAGATATGATGGAGGATGTTAAGCCATTCTCCATGATGCACCAGGGACAATTCTGCCCAGCAGCTTAACCTGCTTGTCTCTTAAGATGGTATTGGCGAGAAATGAAGCTGGCTTAGTAAATTGCTGCCCAGGTTTCTGGCTTTGGTAAATTGGTGAAGGGGCCAGGAGTTCTGTCTGACTGCTATGGCCCCCAATTGGTGGATTCCCCTGCTTTTTAACTTCTCCCACCCATGCTGGGAAAACTTTTGTGGGGGTTTGTGTGGGTGTGTATAATTTGTATTAAAAAAAAATTAAAAGGAGATAAAAACTAACAAGAACTAATATAAAGAAAGAAAAGAAAAAAGAACAGAATGAAAAAGCCAAAAATGCAAAAAGAAAGAATGAAAAGAAATAGCAAGAAATAGCTTCCAATTTTCTTTACAGCAGTTATAAGCACAAATACAAAATTACCTCTTACTCTATGGTTACAAAAAAACCCCTCTTTTTTCTATAATCTCTTTTTTCTAATCATCAAAACCATAAATCATAAGTTCATTTTCCTCTGTTTCACACAAAAAATCTAGAAGGGGTTTGCTGGGAAAACTAGTACTAATCATGTTCCTATCCAAGGGTAGGTGTTTGAAGACTTGTGGTTTCCATTTGCATAAGCAAACAGCATCCACCAGTCATAGAATCATATATTTGGAAGGGATCTTAAAGGTCATGTAGCTCAACCATCTGCTAAGGGCAGAGGTTGCTTGCTCATGGTGAGTATGTCACCAGTCCACCAGCAGACAAGTTGGGGGAGGAAATTATCTGGTTTCACCCTTCACGCTGACATTTGAGCTAGAAGGGGAAATTGAAAAGCACTTGTTAATTTCACTGCCACCCTTGCCTATGTCCAAATAAATCCTTTGCAAATTTCTTTAGGAATGCTAACTATTACTAGATCCTAGTCCAGAAGAACTAGGAGACACATCTATGGTGGGAGAGATGGGACTTTTTTTTATTTCATCATCTTTATGATTCTCAAGAAGAGGTATGAGGTTTTCTTGCTTCCTTGCCCACAAGCACATCTCCACTACACACATGGGATCCTTTCCTCCCTGGCCCTTTCCTTTTCCTTCACCTTACTGGCTATCCCATGCTTCCTGTCCTCTGCTATTTCCCTGATTTTAGGGAATATCCATGGGAAACAAAAAGAGGAAAGGAAAAAGGAAAGGAAAGGAAAGGAAAGGAAAGGAAAGGTCCTCCAGGTTACCGGTTCATTAGTTCTGGTTAAAAAGAAAGGTCCACCAGTTCTTCTGTCCTTCAGCTCAGGACAAAATGGTTGTGGAGACAATGACCAGTGACTGGAAGGGGAGGGAGAGTGCCCAGCCCCATACATTTTAACATACGGAAGCAATACCTGTGATAAAATGAAGTGCAGCAGACAGACCACCCATCAGCATTTGGATCAGCAGTGACTGGAAATTGAAGCAAGAAAAGATGGGCAGAGATAGCCTTTGTGTTGAGCTGGGGTGAGCTGGGGATGATGTGATGCATTTTTTGTTCACCAGAAATGATAAGTGGGAAGTGCTCATACAGAGACAAACAAGATATGTGGATGAGCCCTAAGCTTCAGCTGCTATACCAGTTGGCCTCTGATGTGGAATCAGGGATAAGAATTGTCAGGAAACACAGTATTCTGGCTTGGTCCTGGGAAACAGAATGGATGTCATAGTGCTATTCACTATTTAATATGTGGAGGTGGTGGCTGAGCTCAAAAAATAATTTTCACTTGTCTGAGCTTTAGAATGTGTTACAATCCAAGTTCTGCAGTTTTTTTCTATCTCCTTTTTTATAAGGCCACAGAAAGTGAAGGATTTCAGCTTACTGGCAAGCTTACTGGCAAGCAAAGGAAACTAGGGTTAAAAACCAGCATCTCTAGGTAAGGTTACAGAACACTCGTGTCTGAAACTGTGGGAAGCTACTGTTAGTCACTGTGACCTAGTCTTCCTTGGCATGTTCCAGATATGTAGGCTTCAACTCACAGAATATTCAGCAGGCTGGGGAATTCCAGGAGATAAATTCCACACATTTGGGAAGCACCCAGGTTGAAGAAAACTGACAAAATTGAGCAAATTGATCAGTGGTCAGGCTTAGCAGCTACACATCTCCAGTTTGTGTCTAGATATAATATGTCAGCCATTGGGAACCAGTCAGCCTAGATCTTTACTCTTGATTCTGGCATTGCAATACTGTAAATGCAAGGGAGAGCTTGCCTGTAGCCCTTAAATCCTCCAACCATCCTGATTCATTCACAAAGACATTCATTTTTGTAACCAAAGTGTATGAGGTGAAATAAGGACATACTTAAGAAGTGTTTAACTATTTTAAATCCATGATCTTGTATATAGCATGCTGTTCACGAATGCAGCATGGGATAGGAAAGCAGAGGGGAGAAATTCCTGCCAAGCTGAGACAAGCTCTGATATGTAACTCAAGCTCAGTGTGGGTTGGGGTTTTTCAAATATCCCCAGTGATGAGACCTTCTTTCAGTTCAGCTGCAAAAAGTTATTTTAGGCTGCTTACATTTAGACCATTGCCTTGTTGTAGTAAAGAAGGGAGTTGATGTACTGGACTTTCAACTTCCAGCCTAGCCTACATGATGATCTGTCAGATTGTTTAGAAATTTGAGAGTTGCAGTCTCAATATATCTGGTGGGGTCCCAGTCGGAGAAAGTGAATTTATATGATTACCTATCTGATAAAAAGTAATTCAATCACAGTATCTGAGGAGGAGGAGGTAACAGAAAACACACCACCTCATTTGGAAAAAAATATAAGTGAATAAAATATATGTAATTTCCAAGGAAGTAGTTCTATCGTAGAGACGGATTAAGTGCAGGATAGGATTTTGGCAAAAAAGTGACAACAAACTTGACAAAAATATAATGTGCCTGGTATCTTGTTCTGGGTTACTCTTCAGTGATTCCAGAGCAAATAAGGACCAAAAAAAAGTAGTGTGTCAAAATTATTAACTTTATGTTTCTAAGTCAGACTATCTCCAGAAGCTGACAGAAAGCTGTGGAAAAGAATGATAGAAAACAGTGTACAGTAGAGTGTGTTTCGTTGGTTGGTTGGTTGGTTGGTTGGTTGGTTGGTTGTCTGGCTGAGGTTGTTTGTTTGCCTGTTTGTTCTGCTACCTTGTTTGCTTGAGTAATTTCTTCAGCAGATTGTGAGAATGCCATAGATATGTAATATAGCTTGATTTCAGCAAAGCATTTAACAAAATATTCATGACATTCTATTTAGTAAGCTAGTAAATAAACAATGATCTGTATGAGTTATTTATTCTGTGGATTCATCACTGGTTTGAACACTGAACACAAAGAGGATTCAGCAATGATTCATAATCAAACTTGAGTGAGATATCAAGTGTGGTGTGGTAGGGTTCAGTTTTGAGACCAGTACTGTCCAAGAATTTTATTAATGACTTTGATTAAGCTTATTAGAGTGGGTTTGCTAAAAGATGAGAGCACTTTCAAGTACCTGAATGAGTGTCACATAGAAAAGGATAACACTAAATATATGCTTTCTTTTGAGTTCAGAAAATTTTGGATTGAATCTATTTCAACAGCCTAAACTCAAAATAGCCTGGGTATTTAACTTTCCTATGGGCAGGGGGAAGGGAAACACCTCAGAACACACCTCTTGCTTTGAAGCCCAGGGCCATAAGAATAGTTTAGAGGCAGTCCATGCTGATGGCAATCAGCTAGCCAACTTGCAGAAAGAGTGATAGAAAGGATTATCTTTAAACAGAAAACAAAAGCAAGAAAATCTACTCATAAAAAGGCATTGTGATAGGAAAACCCTCCACAAATTTACTTACTTCATAATTAGAATCTTTTGATTAGGAAAGCCCTCAGGTTCAAAGCAGAGAAAACTAAGGTATTTTTGCTCTTTTAAAATGAACTACCTAGGATATTCATCCAAGACATTACAGGTCAAGAGAAAGCTAATTTCTCTCATCAACATTCTTAAGAGGAAGCATTTCAGACTGAGTTAACGCTTCAGTATAGAGGCTGAAGAAGCCAACCAACCAGCCCCCAAACCAGCAGCAATGTGAGCTAAGCCTGCTGCTTATAATAACTTTTGTATAAATAAACAGCCTACTGTGATTATGACATTACAGAGTTGCCTCAGTGGAGCCACCATCTAAATTCATTCTGAGAAGCTCTAATCAGGGCACAAAGCCCACTTACACACACACCCAGAACTGAGTCAGAAAAAATTAAAGGGAAGGTTACTATGGGACTCTTGAAGAAGAGATAATGCAACCCCCCCCCCCTCTCCCCTGAAGCAATTCCAGGTGGAGTCTTCAGTTTGGACATTTTGAAATTCACCCTGATAACTCAATGGGACACAAGACCATGCCTTAGAGTGCACCCCACTAAAACAGGTTAGCAAGTAGATGGGTGTGGTAAACTGATTTAGGCCTATTGCACTCTGAGTAAGTTGTATTTATTTGGCATTTGTTGGCAAGCTTTTAAATCTTTTGCTCTTTTTATGATTTATATTGTTGGTGTATACACTTAAAATGGATATGCTTATTGATTTTAGGATGCTGGTGTACAGCCATAATGAACTTTAACTAACAAACTAACTGTTTAACAAAACAGCCCAAACCAACATGCATTGTAAAATGCACTCTGGAATTTAATCATCAATGAGGCCAAAGAGTGTGGATGGAGTACAAACAAATATACACCTAAGTTCAACAAACAAACAAATATACACCTAAGTTCAACAAACAAACAAAAACAATGTGGCATTTTTAATTTTGCATTCACACAGTCTCAACAATAGCAACTTCCTCAAAGCAGAGAATTAGAAAGCTCTTGTCATGTTCCCCCTTTCAATGTTCTGTTAACATTGTAACGTTTCACATGTCAAGCCATTTTCCGTGTATATTCGCCTGGCTCACTTCTGGCTTTTCCCATTCATGCTCTCTTCCTTGTTTTCAACATTGGAATGTATGTTTGGGTTGGCACTCCTATTCAAGGTTACTTTCCCAGGCGCGTGTAACGGTTGCTAGCACCTGGGAGGGGGTGGTGGCTGACAGGTGCTCGGGGCGGGACTGGATCGAAGGCAAGGCTTTTAAGTTTGTATTTGGCGCGCTTTTGCTCATTCTCAGCTTTCTCTGTATTTGCATACTATTCCTTTAATAAATCAGTTATCTTTAAGCCCGAGCTTGTGAGACTGAGTATTTGGCAACCATTACAGCTCTGAACATTCAAAATAGCCACTTCAAGGTCAAAATATCTCCAGATTGAAACATCTGGCACATCCTTTTGCCAGCACCTGTCCTGTATTGTTATAGAGTGCTGGATACAATATAATGATTTTAAGCTACAGTGAAGCAGATTCTGACTAAATTTGAAGAAAAACTTCCCAACAAGAGTAGTTTGACAGGAAAACCCACTACCTGGAGAGGTGATGGGCTTCTTTTCATTGGATGCGTTCAAGTGGAAGTTAACCATCACTATGGGATGGTTGAATCTGGATTCTAGGACGAAGCAGGGATTGGACATGATAACCAAAATATCCCTCCCATTTCTAAAATTCAGTGATTGCATAGTTTTACTGATATTAAACTACCTCAAGAATGTATGTATCACATTCTTTCACATTTGTCAGGTTGCTGAACCGGTTAGGTTTTTGTTTTGTTTTTTAAAGAACCCCTAACCAAGAATCACCAGCTTGATTGATAACTGGCAAATAGAGGGAGAAAATGTAGAGACAGTGAAAGACTTTGTGTTTCTAGGTGCGAAGATTACTGCGGATGCTGACTGCAGCCAGGAAATCAGAAGACGCTTAATCCTTGGGAGAAGAGCAATGACCAATCTCGATAAAATAGTCAAGAGCAGAGACATCACACTGACAACAAAGGTCCGCATAGTTAAAGCAATGGTGTTCCCCGTAGTAACATATGGCTGCGAGAGCTGGACCATAAGGAAGGCTGAGAGAAGGAAGATCGATGCTTTTGAACTACAGTGGTGTTGGAGGAAAATTCTGAGGGTGCCTTGGACTGCAAGAAGATCCAACCAGTCCATCCTCCAGGAAATAAAGCCAGACTGCTCACTTGAGGGAATGATATTAAAGGCAAAACTGAAATACTTTGGCCACATAATGAGAAGACAGGACACCCTGGAGAAGATGCTGATGCTAGGGAGAGTGGAGGGCAAAAGGAAGAGGGGCCGACCAAGGTCAAGGTGGATGGATGATATTCTAGAGGTGACGGACTCGTCCCTGGGGGAGCTGGGGGTGTTGACAACCAACAGGAAGCTCTGGCGTGGGCTGGTCCATGAGGTCACGAAGAGTCGGAAGCGACTAAACGAATAAACAACAACAACCAAGAATCAAGCTCTAGTGATAAAAAATGGGCTTCTTTCAAGGTTTGTTTATTTTGTTTTCTTTTATTATTTTTTGCTCCAAGTCTCTCACAGAAGCCTGACAAGTTCTCATGGAATCACAGATCACAATTAAAAAAAAAAACCCTGGTATATATCAATAAAAAACATTTGACACAAGAGTACTTTATAGTGCAGAAAAGAAGATAGAATTACTTCAAGATATCTGTCCATGAACATTTGTCCAACTTGAGAAATGGGTAGGGAAATAAATAGAAAATTTTATGGAAATATGTTAGTGAATGCGATGCTGTACTAATTATCTTTGTAGTCATTTGATACTATTTTGACCTGTTTCATCTTTAACAGATTTTTCTTTTTGTCCAAGATAGAAAGACAGTCTTCACCAGCAATAATGTATTAAAGGTAAATAGTGTGCGTCTCATACGCTGGAGGATATATATCCTAGAGGATATAAAGTATTTTACAGTGTTCTTCAGAAACTCTAAATACAGATAAGCCATTTGTTTAGCTACAACAGAATGACATTTTGAAGCACAGGGCAGTAGCTTTTGGTAAGAGTGCTAGGTCTACCTGCAAATGTCGTGTCAGTTGGGGCACTCAAAGAGAAAAGGAATTAGACAAAAATCACAGGATGATGTGTGAAAAGAGAATCCAAACTTTAACGTGTTTCTGCAGGATGAGGATGTGGCAGAAGAATTTAAATCAAGTGTGAGAATGTTCTTTCTGACTGTGAAATTATCACGGTGCTCTAAGCGTTCATATAATAGAACTGCCTCTGTGATCTGGGCTTCATTACCATTCCATCCTGTTGGTTCATTCATGGGAAATGTGAAGAATGAGGTCCCTTTCGAGGAGGCCACCCTGTGGATCATGAGATTAATGCTCCGTTATGTAGATCACACTGTTAACAAACAAGGAGAAGCCACATAAATCAGCTCCTGGCTACTCATTAGAATGCTCCAGTTCAGATGGAATTAAAAAGTCTGTATCCTGTGAACACAACTGCGATTCACTGTCACAGTGGAAGAAATCCTATGGGCAGAATGTGAACAGAATCAGCAAGTCTGCTGTCTTGTAGACTCTTTTAATCACTTTTTTTTAAATTGTAAAATGTAACTACTCTTGCATTTCACAAGGACTTCTATATAACCCTTCCATAAGGACATCAAATATATATTTGATTGAATCATGTATGTTCTGTGTGCTTACATAATATGGCCTGTAATGATACTGTATATGGGATACGAACATGTATTTTAGCAAAGATCAAAGATGGCATCCATGTGCATATGACAGATACAGGGCAACCATATTCATAACGCAAAGCTAGTCTGAATTTTGCATTCAATCTCAGTACTATCTTTGCCAATTAAGAGAATGAGGTCATATTCCCCACTTTGGGGGCAATCTTTGTTTGCAGCTACTAATCCTTTTTGTTATCTGTTCCTGTTATTTTTAGCAGCTTCAAAACACCATGTGGTGTGTCACAGATACCAAAGATTTTATTTCCTTTCTTGTTGCTTGCTTCTCATTCTTCTTCAAGATTTCAGTCAAGATTATAGTCTTTCCTGGCACCAGTAAGGGAAGTGAAAGCATGCATCATCATGGCATTTTGTTAACAATCACGAGTGGGTCTGAGTGCTGATGATTTTGTTACCAACAGCACTTAGAACTTTGATTTAAGGTACCAAAAATCCCTAGCAAGTAAATACACACATGTTTTTACAGTGAAAATAACAGCAAGCTCACTTCTTTTCTAGAATTATGTTTATCTAGCAACTATACTTTTTTCTATTGATCAGCTCTATTTATTATTTTGATAGAAACTATGAAGCAGCCATTGAATAAACAGAGAATTGACCAGTTCAACCCTGCCATATTTGCCAAGGTTCCTGAATAAGCCAGGCATGCTGCATTTGGCATAAATATTGTGCCTGGGGGGCAGTGTGTTGGGGGGACATTTCTCATCAGGAAAATAGCAACCACCACTTTAACACATTTAATATAAACAGGAAGATCTGAAATTATTCTTATTGGTGTGGGAACATTGTCTAGGGCAGGAACAACTTTATAAATGTTATGATCATCAATACGATGAGGAACAAGTCTGACTTATCTTGGGTTAGAAAGACAACCTACCAAGTTCACTAACATCTAAGCCCCCAAGCTGGGTTTGGGGAGTTAGTTAAGCGGGGGGGGGGGCTCAAAAGGTTCCTATTTCCTATTCCCCAGGCCACAAAATTTTTAATACAAGTCTAGGAAATTGTTACACTGTATTCATAATTCTGGTACCTCCAGGTGTTCACTGAGAACTTGAATCCTAATTCCTTGCCAAAACATGTTTCTGTGATTATCTTCCCAGGACTGAGCTCAAGTCACCCAGTGAACCTCCATGGTTGATGACGGACTTGAACCTAGGTCTCTACTTCAACCCCCTAACCACTACCCCACACTGGCTCTCTTTTTACTGGCATCTTTGACTGCCTTAATCACCAGGATGCCTTAAAATGCATGGGGTTTCAGAGCTCAGTTTGGTAAACATGCAGCAAACGGGGAAACTATTTTTGGCCTTTTCTCAAACCATCTCTCAGTCTGAACTCAAGCTGGCTAGGTACTTACCTTTTGGTGACAAGCAGCAAGAGTCTTTTTTTAGAAAACCAAGTCTGGTACATTTCCTGGTTCACTTGTATTCCCGTTCCTGGTTGCTAATTGAAAATGCCTCTTTTCACATGCAGTGGATATACCACACTGAGGACAGCACCATACCTATGTGACCCCATAAAAATGTGGGGCTCCTGATTATTTTGGAAAGCTGAGGTTATTATCTTTGCTCCAATTAAAACAGTTTTGTGGCATTTCCCCTGCAGCTGCAGAATGGGAAAGCTTTCCATTAGTGGGAACTCCTTCTTCATCCTGCCTCTGAGTTGCTCTCTTTTGCCAGAAACCAAGGCATTCCCACAAAGAAGGTGGGGGAAGCCAAGATGCCACAATGCCTTGGTTTCTTCTGGTGAGAGGGAGAAACTCAGAGCACTTCCCATGCTTCCCTAAGGAACCGTGGAGTGCCTTGCCACTCCCATCCCCCAACAGTGCCTAAGTACATGGTTTCCCCCCTCCAAGTCAAAACCCAACATGGCAAAACTAAGAGTAAGGATGGGAGTGAACTACTAGCTACCTCCTGCTTCTGATGTTTATCATTGGCTCCATCCTGGATAAAGCAAGGAGAGGGTAATGTGGGAAGTTGCCACACTTAACAACAATAATAATAATTTTAAAAAATTAGATGTGGGGAGCCTGCAACCACATGGATGGGTCAAAGACAATCTTGCATCTTTTTATTTTAATCTTAGTAGAGTAGATGCTCTTGATTCCTAGGCAGTTCTTCATGTT
The DNA here is from genome assembly GCF_035149785.1 of Candoia aspera. Lineage (NCBI taxonomy): Eukaryota > Metazoa > Chordata > Lepidosauria > Squamata > Candoiidae > Candoia > Candoia aspera. The sequence goes on from NC_086153.1 coordinate 181,307,356, forward strand.
TTCCACTAATGGATTTTTCTTGTGTCCATCATATGGCTCAGGCTTTCTTCTCTATTATCTGTACTAGTTGGTTTACAAATTGTCATTAGTTCCTATTGATTTCATCTCTTCATTTTCTTTTTCGATTTCATTCATTGACAGCTCTCTGGCTGACACTGCCTTTGAAACAATTATTCCATGACAACCAAATTTAAAAAAAAAAATCAGATGAAAACTGAGTGAGTGCAAATTGTGAGAAATGCAAATTCCTCTTATTTGTGAGGAATTATAGCTAAGTGATGTCCACACAAGAACTTCTCTTGGTTACAGTTTGACACAATAACAACACATAAAGTTGAGTGAGTGGATCTGAGCTAAAGTATTTACAGGCATGATGGAGAGAAGTTTCATAATTTTATAGCACTTTCCAAAGTCATCCTTGAACAAGATTCTTCTGCTGCCATGTCCCAAACACCAACTTCTTTGTAAAGCCTTTGACAAAACCCTGTAGTTCTCAGAATAAACAGATATACATGCATGCATAGGAATCTAGGATATTGCCAGATAGACAGCAAGAATATTTTTTCATCTTGCCAATTATACAATATAATTTACACTGACTAGCAGTGGCTTTCTGGGATTCCAGAGGTTTTCTGCATGCAGATCATCTGTTCTATGGCTGAGTTGCTTTCTTTTCATATTTTTCTGCTATTTACCTTTGTCTCCATTTTCCTTTTCTCCTACTTCTCTTTTTTGTTGTTTCCTCTGTTGTCTTCTTCTTGTTCAATAATGGTGTAGTAATAGTAGTACAAATAAAATTAATAATAATAATGGTAATAATAACATAGTACACATGGCTGCCTGAAGATCTCTGGCTGTCCTAAAATATTCTGCTATTATTTCTTTTACCCTCTGAAGCCTGGAATCTCCTCCAAAATCACGTACTGTATGTAGTCCTTCCATTTCCATCTTCTTTCAACACCCAACTTAAAGTTCAGAAGTTACCTCATTTAGGAAATAGAAATTAAGCTTAAGTGCCTAGAGATACGATACATGATGATTACAATCTATGATTGAGGGCAATGAGGTAATGGAGTTGGGTAGATCCTGCTTTTGCTCTTATAGAAGTCCACAGGAAGTTCTTACTTTTGAACAGATTTCTGAACCTATCCTGGGAAACGCTGCAGTTGTCTAATGCTTCTATCTTTATAGCTTTCTCCACCGTCCATAAAGAGAAGAGGTTCTGTTGAAATTTGGAGTTAATGTTTGCCAACTTGAAACATCACATTCCAAAATAAAACTTGTAGTCAAGTGTGCCCTAATCATATGTGAATATTCACTTTATACAGCCTCGTGTGGCGCAGAGTGGTAGGTGCCACCTACTACAGAGTAGTAGGTGGCAGTATTGCAACCGAAACTCTCCCCATGACCCGAATTCGATCCCAGTGGAAGCTGGATTCTCCAGTAGCCGGCTCAGGTCAACTCAGCCTTCTGTCCTTCCGAGGTCGGTAAAATGAGCACCCAGCTTGCTGGGGAAGGTGACGACTGGGGAAGGCAGTGGCAAACCACCCCACTCTATAGTCTGCCAAGAGAACATTGCGAAAGTGGCATCCCCCCAAAGGGTCAGGCATGACTCGGTGCTTGCCCAGAGGACATTTCACCTTTCACAATATTCACTTTACCACTAGATAATATATTTGAATTAAACAGAAAACAAGAAGATTTGTTTGGGGTTATAAAATAAGATATACCTCTGTTACCTTGATATTGTATTTTTTAATAGATTATAATTTGCAGTGTGCTATATTTTATCTTGCCTTATGAACACCAATTATGTCATTGCCTGATGTGTAACAAAAATTAATTCATGATTAACTGAGGAAATCCCCCAAAAAGTCTAGACTAACAGAGTTGCACAAAAATAATTGTTTATTGATTCCTGGCTTTTATTTAAATATGTAAAGTATCTGCTTTAAATCTTTAATAGAATCATGAAGCTGCTGGTTTATATTCTAGTCTGCATTATCACAATCTACCTAATTTATCTCATAAAGCTTAGAGAAACTTTTTTTTTTCCTGGAAAAAACAAGACAACGGTTGTCAATCCCAAATAAGTTCTAAGGGAGGACTGATGGCTAGACTTATCTTCTTCCATCATGGGATGTCTTCCATTGGGTGGATGGCAAGTCTGGGCTACTTTATCTGAAGCAAAGAAGCAAAATATATGTACATCTCACATTATGTGCCTTATTTCCTTGGGACTAAATTAGATCAGTTTTTACTGAATTGTTTCCTCCCAATTAAATGTGCTGAAGTTTGCCATCTTGAACCCCATCCCACTGACTTCCACAGATCATAATTCTAGCTAAGTGTATTTAGGACTGCACTCTAACTTTCTTTCCATTTCTTCTTGGCACAGGAGACCAGTACCTGACAGCCTTCATACTAATTGTTCAAGCCAAGAAATTGATTTATTCATATCTTTCTACACCTGAGATATAAAGTGAAATTGATTTTCATCTTTCGGCCAAGGCTCGCAGGAAGGCAGGGGCGACCGAGCTGGGGGACTCACAGCATGACTGGGGGAAAGGCTAACCAACTGCAGTGGAAGTGCTCTAAAGCTGAATGACCTTCAGTGACTTGCATGTATAGATTATCAACCATCATTGTTAAAGTAACAGACCATGAACGGTGTCCAATTCTTTGGAGGTTAAATAGTGCAGATAATCATAATTATTCTGGGTGCCAGGGTCAAAAGAGCTGTTCATCACTTTTCTGCCCTGTTTGAAGAATCTTTTAAAGTACTAAGTGATACATCATTACTGCCAGAGTGTTATATAGGAATTAAATTAAGCAAGCTCTCCAGGAGACATCTGGCAGCTCACTACCTTCCATGGCTCTGTCGCTTTCATTCATCCGACATTCTTTTAGGCAGACGTGAAACTTTCTTCAGGCATCTTTGACTGGGTGTGGTTGGCTCAGTCTGTGATTCTGACCAAGTTGCTTGACCCAAGGCCAGACCAACAGGGGAGGCAAACCAAGCCAGAGCCTGAAGATCCAAAACCCTGGCGGAACCTGACTCCAAGCCTTCCCTCTGCCTTGAGATGATTCTCTAGACACTCAGAATAAATCTGAAGGCTTCAACACTGAGCTAAAGGAAAGGTTTAACCCAGGGAGCTTTGTGGGGAAGGGGAATCAGTGAACCCTACCCCCTTCCTCCTTTTGGGTGGGATATTCTGTGGGCTGAACTCTGCTCAGTGGATGGTCGCCCCAGAAGGAGAGAACTCAGGATTTCAGCCAATGTCTTGACTCAGGAGTTCAGGAATATGTCAAAAGCAGCACATGTCATTGCTTGCTAAAGAGGACATCTTTAATGAAATAACTGGAGCAAAGTGATTGTCTGTTTTGGATGCCTGTTTGGACTTTTGGCAGATCCCATCAGAAAAAAGAAAAGTTCAGAGCTAGGTATTTTTATTTTTTATTTGTTTATTTATCCAATTTGTCCCCGCCCATCTCCTCCCTTTGGGGGACTCTGGGCAGTTTACAATAATCAATTAAAACAACAATTATAAAATCCACAATATAAAATTACAATAATAAATAATATAAATAAAAGTAAAAAATAAAAAGTCCAAGTGGCACAAGAATCTAAAACAGTCCATGTGTGGGAGGAGTGGTCTATAGCAGCCATCCCCATGTAGATCTATTCCCCTCTCTGCCCCAAGCGAGGTGGCAGAACCAGGTCTTCAGACTCTGCTGAAAGGCCAGGAGCGAAGGGGCTAACCTCACCTCCAGGGGCAGCATGTTCCATAGGGTGTGTGCCACTGCAGAGAAGGCCCGCTTCCTGGACACCGCCAGATGAAATTCTTTTACAGACGGGGTCCGTAGCATGCCCTCTCTGCACAATCGGGTGGGACGGGCTGATGTAATGGGGATGTATTTTTAACATACTTCATGGGAATTACTGTTTAATCATCCCAGAAGTCTTTAATAGGACAATACATGACAAATTTTATGGGCTTCCCGATATAGTGATGACATCTTGATGTAGGGCTGCTCTGAGGAAGACCATGATGGGCATTTATAAGAATGGACTAAAGTAAGGTAAAGGTAAAGGTTTCCCTTGACGTAAAGTCCAGTCGTGTCCGACTCTAGGGGGCGGTGCTCATCTCCGTTTCTAAGCCTTAGAGCCGGCGTTGTCCGTAGACATTTTCCGGGTCATGTGGCCAGCATGACGACACGGAATGCCGTTACCTTCCCGCCGAAGCAGTACCTATTGATCTACTCACATTTGAATGTTTTCAAACTGCTAGGTGAGCAGGAGCTGGGACTAGCAACGGGAGCTCACCCCGCCGCGCGGTTTCGAACCGCCGACCTTCCGATCGGCAGCTCAGCGGTTTAACCCACAGCGCCACCGCGTCCCTATATGGACTAAAGTAGCTGGCCTGAAATTCAAGAAACAATAATATAAATGCCAAGGTCATTATCTCACCTATTTGGAGGACAAATATCAGACCATAGGGTCCACATTGATGAAAAATAAATGTAGGCCATTTCAAACATGCCATTTTTTGAACACCACAAAGATGTCCAAAGATTTTAAGGAATGTTCCTTGTGTGGACAGATATATTACAGGCTGCCACCACTCTTCTCCCACACACCATTTTTTTTTAATGGCATTGGAATGCTACTACAAAAAAAAGTCTTTGTAAACGTTAAAACATTTCATTGAAACAGTTCTATTTTTGGGTAATGATAACAAGCAGAAGACTAAAAAATACCTATATTCTAACAAAGAAGTGATTTTTTTGAGGCCAGTAGCATGCATGTTTCAGGTTCTTACAAACACAGACTTCAGTCTGCCCATATTAATCCCTTTCTTCTTAATCTTGTTAAAGAGTCTCTGGGAGAATTATGCTCAGAAAAGGAATTTATTTTTATTTTGGGTGGAGGTCAAGGATCTGACAATAAGGATGTTGTGATTGTTGACACTCTATACCAGGCAGCTGAAAAACTGTAGTTGAAGATCATCTGGATGGGGATATTTTGCACATCAGTGAGGTTCACCAAAATATTCAGTCTCTGATGATCTGTGGCACAAATTTGTTGTATCCACCTTTCAAGATGCTGTGTTACTATGAAGTAATGTAGACCTAAGAGAGCCAGTTTGGTGTAGTGGTTAAAGCACCAGGCTAGAAACCAGGAGCCCACAAGTTCTAGTCCCACCTGAGGCACAAAGCCAGTTGGGTGACTTTGGGCCAGTCACTCTCTCTTGGCACTGGAAAGGAGGCAATGGCAAACCACTTCTGAAAAACCTTGCCAGGAAAACTGCAGGGACTTGTCCAGGCAGTTCCCAGGAGTCAAGGAGGACTTGAAGGCACCAAAACAAAAGTGTTGACTTGGCCTTGGGAACGGGAAGAAATTTAACAAATCATTAAAGGGAGAACTTTCAGAAAAGGTTACTCAGCCCACCCTTCAACAATAAAGAACATTCTTGTAGAATCCCTGATGTGGCTGTTTCTTGACCTTATCCACACTGAAGGTCTGACAGTTCCCAACAGTTATAAAGGAGTTGGAAATGGTTGGCCAGCTGACTGAATTTGGACTCCATATTTTCAATTTTGGGGCAGACCTTTGTATAATTATGGTTGCTTTATTTAAAACCTACTGTTCCCCCTGCAGCAATGATATGACTCCAAAGATTCAGGAGACTCATCTTGGAGTGGAAAAATATCACTGATAGGCTAGTAAGGGTTACATTGATGAGATATTAATCAGAATATTGAAAAATGCAGAACTAATTGTGCAGCCTCTCAGACAAACTAGTCTATGAATAACAAAAAATCCAAGTGAATTGATGAAGACACCCTGGAAGCTTGGTACAAAGTGGGTATTGATTTGTTTACTCTGGCAGGCAAGGATTACTACTTAATAATGGTAATAATGATAATGAGATTATACTTCTCATTACCCTGAAATTGGTTTCTTAGAGAACATAACCACTGCACAGACTATCTGCCACATGAACACTCTTTTCTCTTGCCATGAGATTTCCTGTATTGTCTTATCCAGTAATGGCCCTCAATTCTCTGGCAGTGGCTTTTGCTCTGATATATCTTTATTACAGTCACTGACCACCATTTTGTACAATGAGCTCAAGTTACAATATGTAAACATGTTCTAGATGATTGATAGAAATAAATGAATCACATTCAAATATAAAATACACTATAAATACAAGGAGTAGAATACTAAAACAATTAAGTGCTTAAAACTAATTAACTACATTGTAAAACTACTTTGTGAATAGAATACTAAATTACTAAACTGCTAAGTGAAGCTATCATCTCTCTCTCTCTCTCTCTCTCTCTGTCTATCTACCTATCTATCTTATCAACCATTCCTATTGTGATAAGTGACCAGGGACATAAGACATAAAGATGTAAAACAGCACATATTATTTGGCTCTCCTGAATTACAAATCTACTCTTTTGGCTTACCGTTTGTCTCCAGGTTAGCTTTCGTTTTGCAGGAAACATCAAACTCACTTCCCTAAGTTTCTACAGCCAGCTGATATCCATGCACTCTTCTGACCTAAGCAGCTGTTTGAGCAAACTCAAACCTTCTACTATGATCAGAGTTCCAGGGCTTCACTGCCTTTGAAACCTAATTCTTCTGTCCACATTTGGCATGGTACTGCTTGGCTCGTGTGGCATTTGAAAGAACACCTCCATCATATGAGATGGTGGCAGATCAATTGGACAAGCATAGATGATGCAGGTTGTGGCTTGTTCCTGCATACAGCATGAGGGGAGAGGAGAAGAAAGAATGCTAATGGCACCTTCAGAAAGCATGGTGGTGGAGGTCAGGGGAAAATTACAACTCAATTTCAAGGCTAATGAGAAACACTAGCAAACAATCTCAGATAATACTAATGTGTAATTAGAAGAGATCCTTAATAGTTTAACTAGAATGTGCATAACTCTAGATGACTCATTGAAGCATTCTGATGCTCTGGGTGAAGGACGGAGATATAGCTATTTTTAAAAATCAGGAGGGTGTGGGAATAGTACTATTCTTCAGTGGCCACATGATAAAAGAACTGTCCAAGCCTGGCCTGCAGAGCAGCCATTAGTCTCATTATATGTGTATGTTTGTTCTATAGATTTAGAGTTAAATCAGCAGTAATAAGATTACTTGTTAGCCTCAGGCTTTCTGTTTTACCTACAAGAACACACTGTGATGATCAACTCAAAACAACTACAGTCCTGCTTAGCTTCAGTGTGCATTGAAGAAACAGACTTCACAACACAGAGACGCTCACAGTTATTTTAGTCTGTTCTGTATACTGGAGCCATGGTCCCTGTGCATCCAAACTTAAAGCTTGGTCCAATTCTCCAGGAATTCCACCATCAAATCCACTTAGAAATGGAGATCAGGACCATCCCTAGGCATTATGAAAGCATTGATCAAAACAGGATATACTGTGGCCATGGCTTCTCACTGCATCATACAATTAGAGAAAACCGACAATATAAACGTTTCAGAATCACAATCCAAAGACAAGTAATACCAGACATAACTCCACTGCAATCTTTATTTCTATAAGAGTAGCAAATGTGCACACAATATTTTACAAAGTTTGAACAAGTCCCTATAGAAGATCATTATTCCAGTTTCTTTGGTTAATGTGAAAGAGAAAAAAAAAACAGTGAGGTAAGTGTCACACAATTTATGAGGATAATATCAAACTCAATAATAGTCCTTAAGAGAAACACATCATGTGATATTGACTGTGAACTCTTAAAAATATTTTAATTAAAATGCCACTTATGAGATGCCAGCTGGTGAATATTATTTTGCTGATGTATGGCATCTTTTTTGACACCCACAGCATGGTTCCTCCTTGCCAAACTCTGTGCCAAGCTCCCACAATGCCAATACTTCAAGTGTTGACATATCACAATGGTGGATGTCTCCTTTCTTAGTAGGTTAATCAAGTCTATTTAACACTATTGTTTCTGACTGGAAATATTTTCCCACACTCTGGGATCCTTTGTTATAATTGGGATACGTTCTATTTGGAATCTTTTATAATTCTTAAAAGACAAGTGGGATACGTTCTATTTGGAATCCTCATTTGCTCTTTTAGTATGCCATGTACTTCTTTGCAGGGATACTCAAGACATGGAAGAGCCTATACAGGGTGATGATCCAGCAGGATGTTAGTAGTCAATGGAGTCAATGTTAGTAGTCAATGTTATGGAGCCGCCATAACATTTACTCAAAATGCAATACTCTAGATATTTCATGGCATTAAGCCACAATATACATGAATGCATTCTGCCCATAGCAATTTAAAAGACAGAGCATAGGTAATAATATTTAGGAAAAACAAGATGGTGGCCATGACTATAGGGAACCTGAAGTAGAAGTCCTTGCAGGCATCATTTCCACAGGAGATTCTAGGAGTGGAGTCATGGCTTGAAAGTGAGTTGATTGATGTATGATGCTGACAACAACACACTTAATAGTTCTGGCTGCTTGTTACTATGGGTTTAATTTTCAGAAAAATCTCCATTTGTATAGTCTTCAACTAGCCCATATTTCAGAGGATGGGCACATGCATGGAGAAGAAGTTAAACTATATAGACTTAGGGATCAGCAAGGAATTAATATCATTAAGCACAATGCTGTTTCCACTATCACATTAACAAATGTCCCTGCAAAAAACATCTCCACAGTGATGGTGAGCTTGCTTCTTCACTGAGAAGGGGCAGGCTGCAACCAAACAAAAGATCTTGTTAGGGTCATGAAAGGTCTTTGATGGCCCCAATGGGAATTTTTATTCCTTCCTTCTTTGAGGAGCACTCTGTAACAGGTACCACCTTTGATTTTAAAAGATAATTTTATATATTATACTGAATATTATTGTTTGAGGAACATGTCTGAAAATTCCCTTGGATATGTGAAGGTAGTTGCATAATTCTTTAGAATCTATCTTTCAAGGTTATGTTAAAAGAACTAGAAGATTTTCTTAAAGTATAAAGTAAGCTTGAAGGTCATGGTACAACTGGAGACTTACTATCTGCATCAGCACAATGCAAAATATTGCCCACCCACCAGAGAAATGACAGAAGTCAATATGGGTGAAAGAATCACTACATTTAATAAAAGATCTGCAATTAGCAATGACACAAGAAAAGCAGTTAGTCACCCCTACAAGTTGGTTATGTAACTGAATAGTCTCCTAGATTCACACTTCTGCCTTACTGGATGTGAGATGGGATTGCGTCCTTTTGTTCAAAGATCTCCCAAGAACATCTTTTTGGTCTATGTTTTAAACATTACATAAGTATCCAACCACACAAGTTAACAGACACATTTTAACAGATACTCCTTCCTCCCATTACACTGGGATTTTACCATATAGGGGACTCGACAATGTAAAGAAAGGGACAGAGAAATACATGCCAAATAACACAGTATATATTATTGTAAAGCAAATAAAAATACCAAGTAAAAATAGATTAAAATCCCAGAGCTAGTTAAGGAATCAAGCCTTCACAATGCAGTCATATATTACTAAACCCTGGAGATTTCTCCATGAATGTTGGGAGAAGTATTTTACATGCAAAATACCGTCTTTTCATATATTTTGCACATGCATATTGCATAAATCAATATTTTTTCCTGATTATTGCTAGCCTAAGTTATATCAAAATATAAAATTTAAGCAAGGCAAAGGACATTTTCCCCCAACCTTTTGCTGAAGCATGTAACAGTTCTTCCTGCCCTACTTGCTTGCAGTTTCAAGCTTAGTCTACTTGCAACCTTTCTCTGGCTGGCCATTGTAATGGGTGCAAGGGCCCAAGTCTTTTTTTTTTTTAAGCTGGTATGCCTCGAATGCCAATATCTTTTATGAAAAAAAAGTACCTACTGTCTTAATAGGTGATGTTCTATAGAAGCATGTCTGCTTGATATGATTTTATCCAGCTTTCTTCTTCTGAAATGGACCATTTTAATATGGTTATTCCATGACAGTAGGCAAGGGGCCTTTGTTTGCTCCACCCTAACATGGTGACTCACTGGGTGCAAACCGTGAGCATCCAAGGATGGCCCTCACCCCTATTCTCTCAATCTAGTCATAATAAGATATAGCCACGTGTAACTACCAGGCTTTATTTTCTGGTTAGCAAATACACTAAATAACAGCAGGGGTGTCCAGTTTTCCCACCAACTGCAACCAAAGCCAAATAAGCTGAGTGGAACTGAAAGAAATTCTATCCTAATTAAAGTACTAAGGAATAGATGAGAAAAGGCAACACCAATAAATCAGGTGTCCTCCACTCCGCACTCCCATCCCACTCATTTGCCACTCCCTGCTCAGTTATAACCACCCTGCTCTTACAAAGAAAGCAACAGCTAGACTCCCTTTGGATGACCAAGCCCATATGCTCAGCACCAGTATGTTCATATTTCTGCCTCAGAAGGGGAGAGAATAGAATCTCCCTACCTTAACATAGGTACACCAATGTGATTAATTTATTTTTCATAATGAATCACCACTGTTCAGACTCATTGTGAAATACCCACAATGGAGGAATGGTTGGTGAAGATGTCGGAACTTGCTGAGATGGCAACATTCACTTGTTTGATTAGGGAAAAGACAATAACTGTATTTGTCAGTGGCTGGAAGTCCTTTATGGACTTTTTGCTGAAAATGGAAAAAAAATGAACTTGTGATTTGTGGGTTTGATGATTAGAAAGGGCAGAATAGGGAAAGAAGGGAGCCATGATGTAACCTTACAGAGAGAGGACAAAACATAAATGCATTTGTAATTGTTGTAAAGAAGATTGGAAGCTACTTCTTTATATCTTTTTTTTTTCTTTTCCTTTCTTTCTTTGTCTTTTTTCTTTCATTTCTTTCCTATTTACTTACCTCTTTCCTTTCCTTTCCTTTTCCTTTCTTCTTTAAATTTGTATTGTTTTTACTTTGTAAAAAACTTCTTCAATAAAAATTAATTTTAAAAAAATCACACCTCCACATCTTATATATCTGGGGCAGGAGAAAGAAATTTCATCAGAGACCACAGCTTAAGTAATAGGAACAGGGGAGGGTTATTTATTTATTAATGAGGTTTGTAAATTGTACCCTCTGCTGATCACATGCCTAAAGTGATGTGCTGAAGATACAATTAAAATTACTTATAAAACCAGTGAAGCAAACTGCCCTTGAACAATCCCTTTTGTTTAAGGGAAAAAAAAGTTTTTTGCTATGCATTATTTTTTTTTTATCACGTCACATTCCAATGGAAAAAAATGACTGGAATGTGATGTAGTGAATGGATTTTTTCCATTATTCACATGATTCCCAAAGTCAGAAATATATTTAAAATTGTTGAACCCTATTCTTTTGTAACTATGTGATTTTAAAAATCAGCAGGAAAATTCATATGTATTTTCATATTTTTCATAATACATACATCTTTACAAGTTTGCTCAAGTGAAACATTTGTGTACACAAATTCATTAAATACATGCCATATTGCAAGTTATTTTTGTACATTATTTTCATGAATATGCATGCATTTTCAGTAATACATGTGTGTGTATACACACAGAAAATTTATATTAACATTTTTGTTGAGAAGTTGCATTTGAAACATTCAGAGATATGTGAATACTCTGCTTACATTGACTCAAGAACTGTAGAAGGTCTTACTGAAATGTCACCTGAACAAATTCTTCCCTGCCCTTAATGTGAAGGTACTGTCCAAAAGAAGAGAGCCAGTTTGGTGTAGTACCTAAGGCGTCAGGCTAGAATCTGGGAGACCGGGAGTTCTAGCCCCGCCTTGGGGACAAAGCCAGCTGGGGGACCTTGGGCCAGTCCCTCTCTCTCATCCCTGGGGAGCAGGCAAGGGCAAACCACTTCTGAAAAACCTTCCCAAGAAAACTGCAGGGACTTGTCCAGGCAGTCTCTGAGAATCAGACACAACTGAATGGATTAAAAAAAAAATCCAAAAGAAGCAGAGGTAGATGAACACTGAACAATGAATTTATGCCCTTCTATGTAATCTTCATCCTTTACAAGCAGATTTGAAGCTTTTGTTCTCCATATGTTTCCATGCAGTTTCACTGTGTGTCTTTCTGCATTGTACTTTTTGGAGAGACAACCACTCCAAACCGCTAATGCCAAAGTGCCACAATTTTTGGGTTTCAGCTATTCTTAATTAATCTGGCTGCTTCTTCTCTTTTATTACCTTTTACGGGGCCCTGCCATTAGCCAGCAGATGGGGTCTACAACAGCTTTCGCCTTTTTACAAGCTCTTAACTGTTTTGCCAATAGAAATAAATGAATCTGTCTCCACATTTAGGCAGCATGGCTAAATGGGAATAGCCCACAGTTACATGAAGGCATAGATCTTTCTGAGAACTCCAAGCCTGCTGAGAAATAAAGTCCAATGAATTTGATCAAATGTAGCTGCAGTTAGCTATCTCACAGTGTTAAATATAGTGGACAGAGTATCAGATTTGTGGGAGAGATATGTATTCTATTCTTCAGCTCAGGCAGAGAGCTCCCTTCATGTTATTCAGAGTAAATAATTCAAACCAACTAAAAAGACTGAAAACATCTGCCTTCATCAATGAAGCCAGACCTGGTGTTAGTATGAGGTCAGGTGTACCCCTGATCCTCTCCACCACATAGCTACTGGGGGACCACTGCTTTTCTGCTTCAACGACAATATTTGTATTAATTTGGACAAGCTGCTTAAAAGGCAAAGCTCTCTTACATTCCTATTCTGCCCATCTCTCCATCACACAATGTGAAAGACTTGGAATGAAACATCTGCCTTCTCTCAGCAAATGTGGCCTTAGATAAGTAAATACTTCTGCACAGAAGAAGGTGTCAGATGGAAGCAGGCACATGACAGGTGGCAGCTAGCATGTTTACCTCAAGCATAGCTGGTTCAGCAATGGCTTCTTGCTGCCCAGAGTTCACTTAGAAAAGAAACTTTGACCAAAAGAGATCAAATCCTTGTTCAGATACTCTTGAATAAAGCAATCAGAAGAAATCTAACTTCTATCCTTTTTCATCTTCTTTCAGCTCATAAGAATGTAGTTCAGTTTTTCAAACTATCAGAATAATTAGCATTTTTTTAAAAAGCTTCATGGGATATGACCTACCTTTTTTTTTTTTTTGGTGCCTTTGAGACAGACTGCTCCTGGTGACTGCCTGGACAAGTCACTGCAGTTTTCTTGGCAAGGTTTTCTGGAAGTGGTTTGCCATTGCCTCCTTTCTAGGGCCAAGAGAGAGTGACTGGCCCAAGGTCACCTGGCTGGCTTCATGACTAAGGCAGGACTAGAACTCATGGTCTCCCAGTTGCTCGCCTGGTGCCTTAACCACTACACCAAACTGGCTTGTATATATTGCAATGTAGAGAACAATGTTTTGCCCAGATTAAACTGCAATATTTGTTTGGAAGTACCAACCAGTGAACCATATGCCTCAAGAAACTCACCAGACTTCCTTGTTTTATCACATTCTGTCATCAGTCATGTGTCTTTCTTTATTAGGGAAAGCCTTTTGCAAAGAGTGCATGGCTCTGCTTACTGTGAATTTTATCTTCTGCTGTTGCAATATTACATCCTTGTTTCTGCTCTTGTTTTTCTTAACAGATTCTTTCTCATACATAGAAATAATGGAATCAAATAATTCAGATGTTAGTCTCTTCCCCAAACCTTCTAGTGAAGTTTCCTTTTCATCAACTATGACCTCACTTTTATTGTTTCATGAGAGCCATCGCTCTCTCCCTCCCTCCCTCCCTCCCTCTCTCTCCCATAGAACCACAGCTTCCACATTTTTATCATACAGATCAGATTAATGGATGATAGTAAACCAGAGCTTTTCCATAGTATAAATATACCTCTGTGTAGAATAGCCCAGTCCCCTACTTAGCCAGGGACAGTCATCTGTTGAAGGGTGTCTTTTTGAAAGAGTTTCCTTTTTGAAGCAGTGTCTAGTTCAAGACCACTCTGAAGCCTAAGAAGATGGAGCTATATGGTTTTTAGGTTTTCCCATCTACATTTAACACCTGGAGATGGAGCAGGCATATATTTTCTCACACTGTCAAGATGTACACTATTTAAATTCCACTAAATATTTCTACATTTCCATATTTACATGTACCACAGGATACGCCCACTTTGTATAAATCTGTAATTTCTTTTTATTTGTATACAATATTTGTGTTTAGTATTGGCATCTGCCCTTTTCTAAAATAAGCCAGGAAGTATGCTATGTTGTTTCCCAAAAGCCCACCATGATATATCCCAAGACCATGAAAAGTTCATTAGGCCTCACATGCTCTTCCACTTACAAATACACTCTTATAAATACACTCCAGGTATGCTAATGGGTGGGTATACCATACCACTCAAAATCATGAGAATGAATTTTATTCTGAGGTGAAAGAGCAAGTTTATTTGTCTCCAGTCCAATTCCCTGGCAGATGAGCAACCATACAACTCCACTGTTATTATTTTGGAAAGTACTTAACTTAAATACAGAAGATAATCAATTTAACATTATTCTTCTCTACAATAATCAAGCATTCCTAGAATCCCTGCCATGCCTGTTTCTTAACTTAGCCTACCCTGAAGGGTTGACATCAATCTTGAAAGCCTGTCAGAGTTTCTCTCTACTTCATCTTATACCACACACAATCAACGTGGGTGGGGTTGTTTTGAATTTCCTACACATTCCTTCTTCTCAGGACTGAATCATCTTTTATGAAAGTCTCCCCTTTATGGTTCACTCACTCCATTTCCAAAGTCAGGTGTGTATTCCTTCACACTATCAGACTTAAAGCTCAGAAGATGTGGATGTGATCATTGCTTAGATTCATGACCACCAGTGAAGTCTGCATCCTCTGGTCTGATGGAAGAAAGACAACATGTAATATAATAAATTAATATCAATATGGTGCCTCAGAAAGAATTCCAGTGATATTCCTATGATATAGAAAAAGTTCACACATCTCCATTTGATCCCAGCCTCACAGGTCAAATGCAGCAGGTCATCTTTTGTTTGGAATTCTTTTATGCATATTACCAGGCCAAAGAGCTATAAAGATTTCACTATAGTTAGTGAAATCATCCTCATCATTATCTAGCAGACACTGCAACAATGTTTTGTAGCACTTCAAGAGTGCAATTTAGAAAAGCTTTGCAGAACTCATGATCTAATCCACAATAGATAACATAGATGTATATAATTTGGCTTGCCAGTGGCATCCTCTTCTAGATTCTGCAGTCTCAGGCAAACAACAAAACAAGACATTGGTGGACCATCCATGAAAGCTGTAGATTTTCCTCAAGCAAATATCTAATTCCCCACATCTTGTTTAATTAAAGAGAACCTCACGAGAAATGTGTAACTTCTGCCCCTAGATTTCAATTCCATTTCCCATAAGATTAGAATAGGCCACCAAATCCTTCCTTCTTTTGAGTGGAAGAGAGATGCAGAGAGTCTAAATGCTGCATATTAAATTTGAATTCCCAATTTCTCTGTTGTGCCAATATGATAACCAACATTCAGGAGGAGAACTCTGCATCAGGGCTTAGAAGTTCTTCATGCACCAGAAGCCATGATGGTGCCAGCAGCAGCTAACAGGCAAATGAAAAATGAATCAGCAGCCCATCACCAATCTCTGTCAGCAACTCCTGCCCCTCTAGCTCAACAGTGGGATGCCAGCTGGTCTTCTATTAACAGTAAATTGAAGATTCTTATTTATTTATAAGCATCATTAATCCAATAGCTTTGAATGCAATTTGTTTCCCAAAGAAGAGAGCAGGCAACGTTTGCTTGGCACCATCAGGGCAAATAAAATGGATGGTTTATTTGAAACCCCACAATATTTAATTCCTGGTAAATTATGCTGTGGCCAAGAATTGATTTTCTCCCTCTCTTCACTGCCATGACATAAACAAGGAAATAGATTCAATATCATCATCAATCAGAAGCTGGTATTGCATCAGCATAAACGGAGCATAGAAATTCAGATGCATAAACATGCAGTGACATGCAAAATGAAAACTTTGTGTTAGCAAAACAAAAACAGCTAGTGCTTCTATGCTTATTTATAGTCACTTTGCAAGAAAATGTTTTCGTAAAATAGAAAGGAATCACAACTGAAATCAGACTAACAGTTCTTGTGACTCACCAAGCTGAACTACACAACCTACCAACCATGAATGGCAGCCAAGTAGAGCCTCAGTAAGAGAGATATTTTCACTGCCCACCTGGGGTTGTATAAATGGGAAGGGGGGCAGGTTGTTAAGTCTGCCTGCCAGCTGGGGACAAATGAAACTGTCAATTTTGATTGTTCCCACATTTGAATATTTAAAACCTTAAATTATTTCCATTGCATTTATGAAGGAAAGTGTGAATTTTGGCAACTCTTTATTCAAAAACCTGAGCAGAAAGAATCCTTCACCCATCCTCATCTGTCAAAGTCAGTGGACGCAACCATCCCCAGCAGGGACAGAGCTCTGTTGCACCTGTCTGATATGTACTTGTGAAAGATAAGAGTGGGGGTGGGGGTGGGGAGACAGAGAACGAGAGAGAGGTGGCAGCCTCTAATCCAGCATCACAAACACAGGGATTTAAACCAAGGCTTTTGAATGAAGAAAAAAAATTGACACAAATTCTCATTCGGCTATATCGGGCAACCATGTTGTATTTGTCCGCGTAGAGTTGTTATAAAGAAAAGATACATTAGAAATAAACTCATGGCCCCATTCATTCAAGGTGGTGAGAATTAAACACTGAAAGCCTGTGCCTAGAAGGGGGAATTTGCCAGTTTCTCTTTCTCTCATGTTTTATCAAAATCCCAAGATAATTCCATCCTATTCAACGGGGCTGTAAGATGCTTCAAAGAAATTATCTGAAGAGGTCTTGATCAAATCACCTTGTTGAATTGCAAATTTACTGAAATTTATCCAAGGCTTCAAATCAAATTTTCAAGGTAATTTGGAGACTTGATGGGCTTTCTGAATTTGCAGAAACACTGTTGCAGGTTCTCTTCCAAAATGGATAAAACCATGGAAGGGGAAGTTTGTGGGGCAATTTGTTATTTAATATGGATATGGGTAGCTAGCCAATGAGTTTAATCGCCTCTGCAAACCCTGGGGAACTGTGTTGTTTGGGTGTTACTCATCTGCCAGTCTGCTGTTTGGCAAGGTTCATTTGGAAGGAGAGAAAGAAGGTGAAACTCTGTCTGATTCTCTTTGCCTCCTGCAGACACAATGACCTGCAGCAGGATCCCTTTTAGTTCAGCTTCTCTGCAGTTCTTTGGTACTTTCAGCTGCACCCCACCCACTTTCATTCCATTCCATTCCACTTGCATCCTCCCCACTCCTCCCAAAAAGGTACAGAAGAAGTTTTATTTCTATTCCTTGTTTGTCTCTGGAACTGAGTGAGTGGTGCTTTTTCATTGTATGAAAGAGTCTGAGACAGTGTGCTTGTTTTTGGATTAGACACTGCAGATATGCAGAGGTATCTCCTTACATCACACTTTTCAGATACATACTCACTCATACACACATATGGTCATCCACAGAAACATCCTGCTTTCATTAAAATGACAAAAGCAGTTTCATGCCACAACTTCCATCCCTTGGGAGAAGGGGTGCTGTGATGTCACAATGCACATATTAAAGGGATGGGGCTTGTATAATGATGGCATGATGCTATTTACCTCATTCTATCCCTATGTGACCCCACCTCCTGCAAATGCAAATACATGTGAAAGTGAATACCTCCCTTTCTCTCTCTCTCTCTCTCTCACACACACACACACACAAATATATCTATCATCTATCTATCTATCATCTATCATCTATCTGTCCATCCATCCATCCTAGTGACCCAGAATAGTAAACAGTCAGTGGATTCTTTGATCTTTCCAAGAACTTGCTTTGAAAACAATTTCTAAAAGTTACAGCAGAACACTTTTTGCATTGTTGTAACACAATTTCTCTGTAGAATGTTTGCTGTACAATATAGAGGCTGCTGAAATGGCCCTTCTTCATCCCTGCTATCCTTGACTTAAAAGAGGTACAGGGAAATATTTCAGAACATTATTGCCATGAATCTAGCTGTTACAGGGTCAATATCCTCTAAATGGTCTCCTGTCTCTGCTATTTTCATTCCCTTGTGCCCAAAAGAGAAGGAACTGCAGAAAAGTTGGTGTTTATTATAGCCAATGGTCATTTCTTTTAACTAACTGAGTCTCAAATCTGTTTGAAATGAATCTTGAATCTTGTCACTTTTAAATCTCAGATCACAAATTTGAATCAAGTAACGTCACCTACAAATCTTGCATCTGAACTAGAACTTGGCTGATCTGCACGACTTTACTGTTTAATGAAGAAAGTTGCCAGTTCTGGCTAACTTCAGTATCTCATCAGCAACAATCACCCTAGTGATTCCAATTGTTCAGGCCTGCCCTAGTCCACTTACAATTACTACAGCATTGTGCAAAGAATAAAATGCTGTTAGATGCTGGTACCTACAATTCATCAGTACCAGCTGCTCACCTCAACCCTCCAAGAAATTAAAGCAACAATGGCTCTAATTCCTTCCATGTCATTTGAGCCTTCAAATATTTCCACATTCAGTGGGAAACTATTTTACAGCAGCAAATCACATAATTTTAAAGCTAATTATATTCTTAAAGTTGGAGAGCAAACTAGAGTCATAATATTGCTTTCCTGAAAAGAAAATGTTGCTTTCCTGACTTTAAACTTACATGAGTCCACATTAAAGACCCCTCTTTAGCTTTCCATTCTCATTTTTCTCAATTGTTTGCTGAAACTGTATTTTGAGATGAATTTCCTTTACTTGGAAACTAGTCCACCTACAGTCGTTGCAGAAGGTCTGGTTCAATCAGTTAAAGAAAGGATCACTGCAGTCTGCTCAGAGCTTCAGGGGCTATCTACACTGGCAATTGTTAGCATCTTTCTAGTACAGGTAGTCCTCATTTAGTGACTGCCTCACTCAGCAACCATTCGCAATTACAATGATGATGAAAAAGTAACTTTGCTACCAATCCTCGCATTTACAACCTTTGCAGGTCTGTAAAGCAAAGGAAAGCTGAAGTAAAATCATAAGCACAGTCACGGTTTGACTTATCAACCCCTTCTTTTAACAACCAAGCTGCCAGTCCCAACTGTGGTCGCTAAATAAGGACTACCAGTATAGCTGTGGCAATATAAAGTGCATCCGCTTTGGTGATATGTCACCACAGGGAAAGTTGGATGGCACTATAAATTGCTAGTTGCTAACCTTCCTGGATTGCCCCCAGGATGTATTCACATGGAACATGTGAACTGCATTGCCCATGGATGCAATTTTCTGGAAGCAGGCGACCAATAAACCTATTAGTGGAATTGTGGAAACCCAACTGAAAAACTGAAACTGCATCCACTGAAGGCTTCAATCGTATGGTTTAATTTCCTGAGACATGTCTGACCACCAACCCTGTTCTCCAAACGAAACATAAATATTGAGAAAAGACCATGTTGTTCATTTTCTGACCATAACTACAGCACTACCATTACTTCAGGTGTTCCAGATCTGACTGGCAAGTAAGTTCTGGGGCTAAGTTTTGAGTTATATGTCAAACTAATTTCTGAGAAAATAACATGTCTCCTAAATTAAACATGTGGAACACAACCTAGAAGACAGCAGTGCTATTTCCTGTATGGAAGAAATTCCAATGAACTGCTGGTTCTTTTCACTGACTGGGGGTATACATGATGCAGCAAAAGTAATACTGTACAGCATCTTGAGAAGTACAAATCATCCTTAGACTTTTAAGCAGGGATTGATTGATTGATTGATTGATTGATTGGATTGGATTGGATTGGAGTTATTTTGTATAACCCAAAGCATCCTACATAATGTTCCCTCAAACATTTATCTATCAAGACTCCCCCATACAATAGCATCTACAGTTAACAATTTCTCTGGGGTTAGACCCAAAAGAGGACAAGGCCTGAATCGTCCCACATTCCTTCCTTCCTTCATTCATCCTCTCCACAACCCCTTCCTCACAAAGGCACTCATAAACATTTGCCCTATCCATCTAGTCAGCTATAAACCTCTGGCCCCAAAACTTCATATGCATGGAAAGCAAAGAAAATTCTTTCAGTACACTCCACTTCTTTCTTTCTTTTTTTAACCTTGGCAGTCACTCCAGTTTCAATTCATTTTAAAAGATCTAGTTTACAAAATGAGGAAGATTATATTGGTTGAGATAATATTTTGGGAAGAATAATCTGCAGCTAGAAATGCATATGACATGATCGTGGAGGCATTAAATATCTGAAGCTGTAATTCACCTATCAAGTTTTTAAAAGCTTGAAACAGAAGCTTCAATTCAGTGAAAAGAATTATTATACCACCCACTGGCTCTCTAAGAATCCAAGTAAACATGTGTTGCTGCTGTAAACACCTTTTACTTGCTTTATTTGTTTAATGAAATAATAATCAATGCTGTTCTATAAACCTGGTAATTACCGTCCTTGGATAATAAATTGGTGGGTTTTTTTAATATTCATAACACAGAACAATAATTTTCACCTACTGCAGTTATTGCTTTTACATCATTTTTACAGGTAAGGTAATTATATACAATCCTGTCCAATCAGACTTCAGTGAGAATTTATTATTGAAACAACGTGAATGAAAATTGTGGCTTTTCTTGTTGGCTTTTTTCATAATGAGTATGATGCAATAATAGTGTGTCTCATTTCATTGATCTCCCTTAATACAAAAATATGAATATTGCATCCATATCTTTAAAGCATGAAATGTTCATAAGTGCCCAAACTAACATCACAATAGCTTTTCATAATCTCAGTGCATTCCCTGTGTTTTAAAAAATCATATTTCATCGTAACTGTGACTAAATAATCTCAGGGAGATATTCAATAGTGTAATACATGAAGCCAATTATCTCTCCCAAATATTCACTTTTCTTTTTGTCAGCCTGTGAAGGAGACAAAATGAATAAATGCTCTTCCTGGTGTGAATTTCCTGTTTGCATTTTGCCATTTGCTTTTCAACAAAATTGCCATTTCCTTGGTTAAAAATGAGACAGAGAGAAAATGTTTTTGGATAACATGTGCTTTCAAAGGGATATGCCAGAGGGATAAGAACTGACAGGAAGCCAATAAGGATATAATGCTAAACTGGTAAATTAAAGACAAATCCTCTGTGGGTAGGATCAGACAGATCTTGCAGTAAAACTCAGTTGGGAGTGTTACATATCCGGGTTGCAAAATGTTGGATGGCACTAGCTGGCAGTAAAGAGTTGCTAACCTCTTTGCTGACATCTGGTGGTCATTCAGAATTTTTCAGCCCAGATTTAGTAATCTCTTAAGCAACTGTTCTATCTTTAAGGGTGGGGAACATCTTGAATTGCTACAGTAGATTCAGTGACCAATTTGATTGACTTCCCTATGTGGAATTGTGGAGAAGAGATGATATTTTGTCTTTAGTGTCACATAGAAATGGTCTTGAGCAAGCCTAACACAGAGGTTAGCAATGGGGGGGGATGGGAGAAGCTGAGCCTCTCACACCTTCCATACAGATGAGATAAGAAATCAGGCTGTGTAAAGCTGTGGAAGGTGCTTGATTTGATGAAGTGTTGATCACATCATTCCATCAAAGCAGATTCATGATTGAAGGGGGATCACATTCAAAGCAGAGCAATAAACCACGTGGCTACAAAGCACTGCTTAACCTTTTGAAGCACTTCGCAGATTTGATGGCTTTTTTCTGCTGCTTCCAAGGCAAAATTCAGGGTTGCAGCTTCGTTTCTATACATGGAAAATGGTAAGGGAGGGGAGTTGAATTGTGTGATGGCCTCTCTGACATTGACATCAGTAGCCAGTTAGTTGGTTTTATCACTTTATTAAACTTGGTGTTTATCACAGCTCATTGAGATAACAAGACTAATACTGCTTTGGACCTCTTTCATATTCCCCAGCTCCAAGCCTTAGCTTCCTTGCTCTCTTCTTCCAAGGAAATGTTACACATCTGGGCAGGTTCCTCCAATGTGGCTGGGAGTGCAGTTCACCCCTCAGCCTTCTGAGCATGAGCTCCAGACCGACTGGTCCTGGACAGACAAACGAGTCTAATCTGGCAACTACATTCTGCATGACTGGAGCAGGTTCACGTCTCTTGACAGTCAGTGACTAAACGCCAGGCTAACACAGGCTCTAGCCTCAACATTTGCTATTTTTAAGAAGAGTGGGTAGAAAGGTCACTTGCTCTGTACCAGTTTCTTTCTGTGTGACCGTCTTGGTGGCATGGTCTCTCATTGTGCCAGCCTGCTTCTGCTTCCTCTTCTGACCAAACTGAAGCCATTAGTGGACAGCTAGGACCACATAATGGAGCAGAGTTGAACACAGTGGAGGAGCTGTACACAGAAAAAAGAATATTATCTTAAATGGCTTTAATGAGCACGTCAGAGAAACACAGGTTATTAATCTTACACACTCAGTCCTCCTAAGCATAAAGAATCACATGCTTAGACAGAGTAGGTTCAAAGTAAAGCAAAAAGAGTCTTACTGACTTTATTCTTTGGTCCAGTTACATTCATCTTTGGTGAAAAAATGATGTTCCTTGTTTCTTTTCCTATATTTAGTGATCTCTTAGCCCTATAGCTGCTAAGAGCTTCATGGAAGAAAGTGGCAGCCACATGGCTTTAGGCCCAAGACAGAGAGAGAAGCAAAACATGCTTCTTCTCCAGTGGTGAAGGAGGAAGAGAGAGAGAGAGGAAGTGGGAGTGGCAACAGTTTCTTCAATAGCACGGAGAGTTTGCATCCTAGAGCAACCATCCACATGCTAATAAGGCATGGTGGATTTGCCAGAACCACCAACACAAACTAGAGTAGTGCCAGGATGCCACAACTGTAATGTAACTGAGTCCTGCCAGAGGACTTCAATGATGCCAACCCAAATTGCACTGCAGAAAATACTAGAGCCTACAATGGCATTTTGATGACTCCACATTATTCCTTATGGGCAAATCTTTTTTTCAAATTGGATCTTGAACCTCAGAGCAACTCCAACAAATTGGTTTGTCTTTGACTCTCAGATTGAAAGTTCCAATCATATAATACCCTCTTCCAATATCCAGTTCACCTAAATTAGGGCTTATTCACACAGGCCTCATAATATTACATCCACCTTCAGGTTAAGTAACATAACTATAGATACATTATTTTTCAATACCAGAAAAAATTTGGTATTGGTACCAAATTTGGTATCTAAATTTTAAAAAGGGCCAAAATATTGTCTTTCTTGTGATATTACCACCCTTTGGGAGACATCCCTTGTAGTCTCCAAACTGGGAAAGCTGCCTGCTCTTATGTAAGGCCTTTCTTCTCAGCCTCCTTACTTAGATTCTCTGCTCTAGAGTCACTGGCTAAAATGTAGTTGTAGAGTTAACCCATTACTCACTGGCTGAAAACTGCTGCTGGATCAATGGTGTATGAGGTTCTTAGGCACCAGTTCTCCCCCCAGGCTCTTCTGTAATTGGAGATTTTTATTCTTCCCTATTCCAAATTTGTCCTCAGGAATGTCCTGTTGTTGGGATATGGTTCAGGCTTCCTGAAGAGGGATCAAAGGTTAGCAATTCCCAGCCTCTTATTCTTAGATCCCAATCTATGTAATAAGAGGCAGCTTTGAGAAGTGACACTCCATACAGGAATAGGCACAAGGCTGTAGAATCTACTCTTATCCCTCTTCACATCTCTAGGACCTGAGAGCATCTAAGCTTCAGAAAGGAGAGTACACACCATGCAACTTTAGCAGCAGCTGATGTCCGAGGTTTTTAGGGGGCGGGCAGGAAAACCTTGATAGCTTTTGAAATCCTGCACAGAATCTTACCAGACAGGAAGAATTGCTTTCCCTCACAAGCCTGAATAATGTGCATCAGACACTCATTTGTCGAACGATAGGAGGCACCTGTGTTAAAAAATTAGAGTAAAATGGATATATGGGTCAGTTTTACTCAATCTGTTTGAAATGCAGGACAATTGAAGAACTCACTAAGTGTTTCAATTTAGACCAGGCACCCAGCAGTTTTATAAGCAGGGACCCACTGAGGCTTTCATTGGCAGGTACTTTTTTTATACGACTTGCCTTAATGAAAGAGACACCACTCTGCCCCTTTAAGAATAAATATTAATAATTCTGCGGACACTGCTGATAATCCATCAGATTTATTTGTTGACTTTCTTTACTTTGGTTAATTTTCTCAGCAAATGAAGATCATTGTTAGGGAAAAATTCTCTGCTGCCTCAGGAAACGGTAAGTAATGAACATCAAAGCTTCATTCCCTTCACCAATTATGTTTAGTTGGATCAGTTCAAACTGTCAGCCGAAATTTACTCTGGGTATAACTGCAGTAAGGCAGAGGCAGAGAAGGTAAAGATTACCTTATTAATATTCTGGATTCAATACCTGGCCAGGAAAAAGTGTGGACGCTTGTTATTATTCATTATCCCATTAGTCCTAAACCTAAGGCACTGAACCCTAAAGCTGAATAATTTGATATTAAAAAATGATGAATACAATCATTATAAAATGAAGCCCCATCTCTCTCATAGGCAGAGTTAGCAACATTTTCCCTTCTCTTCTTTGCATTTGTACTTCTTTCTCTCTCTCACACACACACGCATACTCACACATAAATATACGCATACAAATACAGACACAGACACAAAGATATGAGTATAATTTATTTTTTAAAAAGGAATTCATATGTATTTTATTGGGAATAGAGATGATCAGTTACAATTTGATTCATTTTATGCTGTGATTGATTATGTTGACTCTTAGCAACCACATACACATAAATAGTCCTTCTCCAAGATGATTTGTCTCTAGTCTGGCCTTTCTGGTCTTCCAGCAGTCCACCCATTGCTACTGTAATCAGTCCATCCACCTTGCTGCTGGTCATCCTCTTCTCATTCCTACCCTTCCTTTTTCGTTTTTTGTGTCCTTTTCTGGCTGAAAGTATCCGGGTCCATTCCGTTCCAATTTGCTGATACCTAAGATGTCAATGTGTTGTCAATTCATTTCATTTTTCATCTTAGTTTCTGCTGAGCATTCCCATGTTCATGCTTTTTAGGTTCTATGTTCCCACTGTAATTTTGTCTTTGTACCTTTGGATTTTCTTTTCCTGCTTGGGAAAAGCAATAACTAGATGTTACTGCTGACTGTTATGAATCTAACTGATTCATAAACACCATTATCATCTGAAAGATCCTTAGCTCTTCCACAATAACATGTTGAGCGCCATCTGACCTGAGGGACCCATCATCATCATTTTTATTTTGTCTATCCATGTGGTTTTCTTGGTAAAAATACAGGAGTGGTTTAACATTGCCTTCTCCTGCACTGTATGAATGGATGCCTCTGCCACTGTCACTAAAGTGATCATCTGCCTCTAGCATCCTCCTATAGCACTGCTGCCCAATATAGGTGCCTGCTTGCTTTAGCTGGGCAGCTGGGATGACCTTCACACCTTGGGTGACCCTCCTGGAAGTATATACTCATGATATACATTCCTTGCTTTCTTTGTTCATCCCTCCCAGGAATACCTTCCTGCCATAACGAGGCAGAAAAAACACAACGAGGAGGATATTACATTGTAGGGTAGCATATATGCATCTCCCCAAATTTAAATCAGAATCAACTAATTTTCCCATTTTTTTCTTTAAAATGCCAATTACCCTTCTTTTATTTTTTTGAATGTAAGCCTACCTATTCAACTTGTACGCAGAACACATCATGCAATGTGCTGGGCTTGAGGAATCCAAGGCAGGAGTTAAAATCGCTGGAAGAAACATTAACAATCTCAGATATGCAGATGATACCACTTTGATGGCTGAAAGTGAAGAGGAACTGAGGAGCCTTATGATGAAGGTGAAAGAAGAAAGTGCAAAAGCTGGCTTGCAGCTAAACCTCAAAAAAACCAAGATTATGGCAACCAGCTTGATTGATAACTGGCAAATAGAGGGAGAAAATGTAGAAGCAGTGAAAGACTTTGTATTTCTAGGTGCGAAGATTACTGCGGATGCTGACTGCAGTCAGGAAATGAGAAGCCACTTAATCCTTGGGAGAAGAGCAATGACAAATCTCGATAAAATAGTTAAGAGCAGAGACATCACACTGACAACAAAGGCCCGCATAGTTAAAGCAATGGTGTTCCCAGTAGTAACATATGGCTGCGAGAGCTGGATCATAAGGAAGGCTGAGAGAAGGAAGATAGATGCTTTGGAACTGTGGTGTTGGAGGGAAACTCTGAGAGTGCCTTGGACTGCAAGAAGATCAAACCAGTCCATCCTCCAGGAAATAAAGCCAGACTGTTCACTTGAGGGAATGATACTAAAGGCAAAACTGAAATACTTTGGCCACATAATGAGAAGACAGGACACCCTGGAGAAGATGCTGATGCTAGGGAGAGTGGAAGGCAAAAGGAAGAGGGGCCAACCAAGGGCAAGATGGATAGATGATATTCTAGAGGTGACGGACTCGTCCCTGGGGGAGCTGGGGGTGTTGACGACTGACAGGAAGCTCTGGCGTGGGCTGGTCCATGAAGTCACGAAGAGTCGGAAGCGACTAAATGAATAAACAACAAACCTATTTGTAATGTGATGACTCTCCACTTAATTTTTTTTTCCTCTAGGACCATTCTAAACATTATTGTAATGTACAATTCAATGGCAATTTTTGAAAGGGTTTGATTTAAAGTTAGGGTTAGGGTGATGCATGCCTGGACTGGATGAACTTGTTCATTATTTTTTAATGTAGGTAATTTTTCCTCTAACTTCTCAGACAATCTATTGCCATACTAATGAGCTGGGGGTGTTGACGACCAACAGGAAGCTCTGGCGTGGGCTGGTCCATGAAGTCACAAAGAGTTGGAAACGACTGAACAAATAAGCAACAACAAAGCCTATGAACCTTAGTTATTTCAGTATTTCTTAATTTCTCATATTTCCAGGAAATCTGTATTTTCCCCAGACAACTAGTATTTGAGCTGCATTATCTTTTCCCTAGTTCCTTCTTCTACATTCTGTTCTTACTTAGGGTTATACTTCCAAACTATTGGGGTGGGGTGGGGGTGGGGGGTAGCAAACAGCTTATTGCCTGAAATTGCAAAGAATCACTGTACAGCTTACAACTATTTGTCTCCAGTTTGGTAGGTCTTGCCCCATATAAAAATCAAAAATTAAAACAGCCTAGGACAAAACCACCTATGTCTAGGTTTTAAAATTGGGTGGTGGTTGTTTCTCCTTTCAGAAAAACCTACTTTCCCTGCAAGCCTTATGCAATTGGGTTTCTAAAGGTATGAAATGGAGCGGTGCAGAGATCTCTTTGCTCCTCCCAAGATATTGAGACTTGAACAACCAATGGTGGCTTTATCCAGAAGATCACACCAATTATGCCGATGGATGGGATTGATTCCAAGGGCCACAATCAGCTGAAGATACATCACTAAATTATTGAAATCAATACCTTCCACCCTTTCGTCTCTACTATATCATTTTAAGCAAGCAATAAAAGATAATGTGGTTTTTCTCTGCTGCAGCACCACTATTTTAGACACTGGAGCTCCAGAACTAACAGTTAGGATGGCAGCTTCATGGAGAGGAGCAGACTGAACTGGAAAGAACAGGTGAGTTACAGCCATCTCATTTGCCTTGTGTAATGACAGCCTGTCATGAATTATCCCATTCTTCCTTGGACTTCAGATTTTGTCCACTTCCCAGTATATGATACCCACTTGCAGTTTATGTTTCTAGGAAGCTTACAAAATCTAAATTTTCATTTAAAATTCAATACAGCAAAAAAAAAAAAGCAGCATTTGAGGATGAATCATAGTAATCTGGTTCCCTTCACCTAAAGAGGTGGAGTGGCTGTAATAGCCTATCATAGCAAGAGGACTTCTGAAAGGATGTATAAGGATGGCTACCCAGTAGGACAAAAACAAATTTGAGGATATGACCTGTCTCATTGGTGGGTTCTGTCAATCTATAGTTTTAATATCTCTCTTTTGGAAGGGATTGTAGAATTAGAGTTTTATTTTTTTAGTTTCTTTTTTAGCTTTTGCTTTGCATTTTTTTCTTTCTTTCTTAAAGGATTTTGCTTTTTACATTTTCTTACTCATTATTTTCCTTTTTTCTACTGTGTTTTTTCATGTTTTTTTTAGTTGTTTTAAATATTGTGTCTCAGTTAAATGATATTTTTTTTAAAGAAATTCTACAGAAATACTGTTTTTCCTGTGTGTGGGCATGCTTTACATATATCAGTTTTAGTTATTTCCTGGAATGTAAAAGGCCTTACATGGTTGCATGATTGCATTTGCTTCATGAAAAATAAAATAAACAAGAAGATTTGTAAAAAAAATTAAGGGATTTTTGCATATATATCTATATCTACTGTATATTTATAACAAAGTAATATTATTTCTATTATGAGGACATTTTGAGCAAAATACATAATGATTCCGATTTAATACATCAGCCATTTTTTTTATTTTTATACTTTATGATAATAAGTTGGATTACTGAGGAAGAAATTAATCATGATTCAATTAATCATGTAGTTAGAGAAATTCCCACATTAATACCTTTAATATGTTTCCAGAAGATTGAAAAGTTATTAGAAAAATGAATGGAAGGACAAAAACCTAGATTTTCTTTATCTAAATTAGAATTATCATATCATGATCATGAGAGTTGTTATAACTTTCCTGACCTTCAGCTTTATGCACAGGGACATAAACTTTTAACTTTTTCAGTAGAATCCACAGAATCATCAAGTCTATAAATTATTACAGGCACAATTTAAAAGTTATTATGTTATCCTTTTAATAATAAGAATAAGAATAATTTATTAAATTTATATGCTGCCTGACTCCTAGTGATTCTGGGCTTGGTTGCCCTTTTCGTCATAATTCTACTTTCCAACTTTTAAAGCTACAAGGCATCTTTGGAAGATATTAGGACAGAAGTACAGTTTTGATCCTTCTTCACATGATAATCCCAGTCTGAATATAGTAGGTAATTTTTTTAATTTAAAAATCATAGACTAATAGAATATTGCCATTTTAAATCAACTTATTGTCAATCAAGTTTTGAAAACATTTATTACAAAAAGAATTTGATCTGTAAAATGTGAAATAGTAATGTATTTTATTAAAGCAGGTTTGATTTTACAGTTTGGTCCAGATGAATCAACAGCATCTAAATCTCTGAGCTGTCGATCGGAAGGTCGGCGGTTCGAAACCGCGCGGCGGGGTGAGCTCCCGTTGTTAATCCCAGCTCCTGCACACCAAGCAGTTCGAAAATATGCAAATGTGAGTAGATTAATTGGTACCGCTTCGGCGGGAAGGTAACGGCGTTCCGTGAGTCATGCTGGCCACATGACCCGGAAGTGTCCTATGGACAACGCTGGCTCCAAGGCTTAGAAACGGAGATGAGCACCGCCCCCTAGAGTCGGACTCGACTGGACTTTACGTCAAGGGAAACCTTTACCTTTACCTTAGGTAAAAGCCATGAAATCTGTGAAGACTTCTGTTAAGGTGGCCTGATATAAACAGTGATGTTTCCCAGCACAAACCTTTGGGTCACCAGCACTCAATTAATATGTAAGTGTTAGTTCTTTTGTGACCTTTCACAAGCATTTTTGTCTAGAAATAATATGCAGATGAGAAGAAGACCATCCAGGTCAGATCTGTCGGGGATTTTCTAGGAAGCAAGGCAATCAATATATCAACAGAATCTCTCCTTTCATATCACAGCAGAGAGAGACTGTGACAAATGACCAGTTGCTGGAGAGGGAGCCAAAATAGAGATGGTATTCTTAAGAACTATGGCAATACCACCAGTCCTACTATTATGGCCTTGCAACAGTCCTGGAGGGGGTGATTCCAGCAGAGTTGAAGCCAGTAACTCCACTCTACCTGAGGCAGGTCCAACAAGCCCCCAGGACTCCCTGCCTGCACCCACTGACAGCCTCTTAGACTCTGAGGGTCACCCACCCAGCAGACCCAAGCAGAGGCATGCTTTAAAGATACAACAACAGAGAGCTGAGCTCTGCAGGTCAGATACACTGGCCAAGAAGCAGGCTGGCAGGACAGTAGACTCTAATGGGTAACATACCTCAGCTCTGTATCTGGGTGGTGGCTCAGTTTGGCTTATTTACTGGCTTCCCTCCCTGAGAGAAAACACCAAAAAGAACTTTTCAAGCTTCAGCTCTGTCAAGTTTACATTGTTGTGCCGTGTTTTCAACTCCAGATTCCACCTCATTGTATCTCTTATCTTCTCCCTTGGATTTGTCATTTGTCTTGACCCATGCCAAGCCTTGACCAACTTTAGCTATAGGTGAAAAGGACTCTTTGCTTCTAGAAGTTCTGAGTTTGCAAAACTCTGGACTATGACAGGCGTCCAGCTTGCTATCTTGTTGGCTGGCAGCCAGCAGTATCCTCAGGTCTGTACCATCTTTGCAGAGATACCAGGTTGGCTTGAGATGGGCCAGTGTTGCCCCTTCTGCCCATCTAATCTTATCAAGTCTCTCTGATGCAACCTGGATCAATCCTTTGGAATAAGGTCACAAATGTGATTTTTTTTTTCATTCTAAACTATCTCGCATTCCACAGGAACCATGTTAAGGTCTGTAGCTGTTCAACCTGACTCCGCAGATCATGCTAGTCACTTGTGGAGACAAGGATAGGAACAGTTGTGATTGATACCATCTGGGGTTTTTCAGGGATAGTCAACAGCAGGCACAAAAGTTCAGATTTATCACCCTGACTTTTCAAGTCCATCTGGGAAGCCTCCAGTCAAGTCCAAGACAAACTGAGCACTAAAGTCATTACTGTGGTTGCCACAAAGTTAGCAAAATATCATGATGATATTCTTTTCCTTTTTTTTCCTTCTCATGATACAGCTCAAGGGTTTGATAATATACATATTTCTATTTCCAGGTAGCTAAATGACTGGCACTGCAAAATCAAGAAGTGTATTTATCTGAAAACTTCTGGCTTCCCTTGTCAGGACTATTGGCTAAAAAAAAAAGTATTTAAAAAAAACACCTAAGCTTCCTAAAATATACATTTTCCTAATGTATATTTATTTGATACTTATATGAGAGTTTTCAGCACAGAAAAAATTGTCATTTCTAAATAAAAATCTGTTCTATGGAGCCTGACTTCAACCACAGGCAATTAAATTAATATGTAAGCTTCAGTTCTGTTGTGAGATTTCATAGGCATTTTAGCCTAGAAATAACATATAGAGGGGAAGACATGATAATTCACTGCATAAATAACAGCATTCTTTGGAGTCTCCCGGTGAATTTTCTGTAAGGTGATGCTGAGATGCAGATGCACAGCAAACATGCACTGGAGAAGTGCATTTGGCTATTACACCTATAGCACTGTGAGAAAAATAAGTTTTCAGATGAACAGATCCATTTAAACCAAATTAAAACATAAAGGTATGTGGCAACAATCTTGGAAGTTATCTCACAGCAGCTTCTGCAGCTTCTGCTAACTTTTATCAGGACAGTCCTACAGCAACCCACAAATCCCTATTTTCAAGAAGTTTGCTCCCTCCCTTCTTCCCACTAAGACAATGGCTTTCTTCAGAATAGATGAGTAGTGTGTAAATATCAGTGTATTTCTTTTGTCTGCGGGGGAGGCACCACCATCTTGGTGAGGACCCCTCCGGTGCACACTGTATCAATGAAGACTGCAGTCAGCCTTGATTATTTGTGCTTTGACTCCTGTATTGATTCCACAGCACCACCCCCTCCCCTCCAAAATCTGTTTAGGGGTGATTCCAAAAGGTAGTAAGAGGTACAGATTATTTACCTATCCTCAAAAATCCTTCTCATAAAATACCAGACAATACTATCATAGTATCTTATCCTTTAAAATGCCTCAATTTCTCTTTTTCTACCGAAGCATCATTCACTCACTACTCAAAACCAGATTATACAGCAAAAGCTAGGGAAGTAGGAGATTTTTCTTCCTCCCAGGGCATAGGGCAACTTTTAAGCTTCCTTCATGACCAGGAACTGGCCTAGGTGAGACTGTGTACAGCTAGCACCATATCATTTTCCTTGTGGATTTCATCTGGCCTAGTACTGACTTCTCTTCCTATCCCAATCTTTCCTATAATATGTCCTCAGGCAGGAAGAACAAACTACATGGAAAGTGAGCCAGAAGGTCTGACCTGATCAAAAGAAAATAATGTTTTTAAAAAGAAATCTGGCCTATTTTCTGAGTAGGTATGAAGATGTTAAGAAAGCAATCATTGACTGTTATAGAGCATTTTATGAAACCAAACTTTGTCAAAGTAAAGCGCTGAATGATACTTGAGATGGGGGTGGGGGGTTGTACTAAGCACTGAAATAGAAAGAGTGGTTTTATTTTCCCAAATTGGTTTTAATTCCTGCAGCTGTAATCTTTAAGCCACTAAGCTCCATTGAAAGTGAGCATGGCTAATTATTCAAGTTTTCAACTGCTGTATGAGGTAAGTTCTAGTTTTACCTGTTCTTATTGGGAAGCAAATCTATTTTGGGATCAAGAAATCTTACATCCAAGGAGACAAGTCAAGCACATGCTGTTATACAGTTAACCTTTAGGATCCCCATAATCAAATTATTATGATACAGAAGCCTCAGAAGGAGGCTTTCAAATGTTCTTCAGTCATCTCCAATGTATTTGCAAACATGGAAAAAATTAGTTGAAATTACCATTAAGCTTTAATTAGAATAACCAAGTGTCCCACTTTAACAAAGTATAGTCCAGTATTTGAAGAGCAATCAGAGGACTACTTCCTACATGAACAGAAAGCAGAGAACATAAAACCAGATAGATTTTTTCAGTGACATCCACAAAGGCCCTTGTCATCACCATGCAAGTGCTGTGATTTTATATTTTCATCCTGACACTTGATGCAAATATCGAAGTTGCAGCATTTGCATGGCAATATTGTTATGCATAGTTTATCACTTGTTCTCCTTGGCCTCTGCAAGATACCCATGTAACCTTTACAATTACCAGGCACAGATATCAATTACCCTTTTCACTGAGAAACAACCAGATCTCAACCTGCTGGGGTATATGAGGAGGCAAAAGAAAAGTCAGCTTTGAATCTTGGGAGGTTAGATAGATAGACAGATAGACAGACACAGTATGGCTGGAGACTTAATATATATATGTATGTATATGTATATGTATATGTATATGTATATGTATATATATATATATATATATATATATGCATGCATTTGCTACCTTTCTACTCTTCAGTTTTTCCATTACCTCTAATAAAATTAGCTTTTCCAGATCTGTGTCCTTGAATCTCTGTCTGCTAGCATTTGAGTTTGAGTAACTATCTGGGTAAAGCCTGGCCCTCTGTCAGGTTCCTGACAGCTGGGTAGAGGAACGTGAAGATAGACAGGCTAGATTTGTATGTCTTCCTTCTTGTCCTGTTCTTTTCTCAGCAACTACATAAATGAATGCCCTCCAGTGTAAACCAGTGGAATGTAATTAATCTATTCCAGCAACATGATTGGTGCAGGTTAGCCAGACAGCTTGGGTAGAGATGCATCAAGAAGCAAGGAAGGCTTTGGATTTGAGAGCTGCATGGTCTTCCTGGCTTTCCCAGCCTGCTCCAGATATGGGTCTTTTTTCCTTCTCAGACCCTGGAAAGAATGTGCCAGTGGCTTCCATATTAAGGAAGTTCTGACATTATTTATTTAAGACATCTCTAAACCACTCAGCATTCATAAAATAATCCTAGTGCAGGGGCAGAACAAATTAAAACAATTTACAGTGAAACAATTCGACAATAAATGCCCTCCAAGAATTCTTGCATCTAAAATAAGCCATAAATTAGCTAAAAACCCTGTAACACTGGCAAGAACAGCCAGAAAATCAATAACAAGACAGAAGGCTCAGCAGCACAAATTTAACCAAAGATTTGGGAGAGCAGATACATCTTCAGCTGGCACTGAAAACTTACAAGATTCAGTGCCAGTCAAAACTGAACAGAGAAAGAATTTCACAGTCAGGTACTTAAGAATACTTCCTCATGGGTGGTGATATAGATGATAGAGATAGAGATAGAGATAGAGATAGAGATAGAGATAGAGATAGAGATAGAGATAGAGATAGAGATAGAGATACAGATACAGATACAGATACAGATACAGATACAGATACAGATACAGATATAGATAGATATAGATGGTATAGAGATTATATGGAGATGGAGATGGAGACAGAGACAGATGATATAGATAGATAGATACAGATACAGATACAGATTATAGAGATGATATAGAAATTGATATAGAAATTATATGGAGATGGAGATGGAAACAGAGACAGAGACAGAGACAAATGATATAGACAGATATACAGTAGATATAGATACAGATATAGATATACAGTAGATATTCTGTGTGTGTGTCTGTGTGTGTGTGTGCGTGTGTTTTGTATGCATCCCAAAAGCATAAAACTCTTCTTTTTTAAAACAGTAACTTTTTAACCCATGTTGGTAATTTTTTTTCTAAATCTACTATGCATATAAACAAGTAAATACAACATATGTGCTTAAAATCCCCTTCTGAAGATATTCTTCTGGCTGGGACTAACCATCAGGCTTTTACAGTAGAACATCCACCATACTTATCCACTAAATTTAGTGGTAGTTTTTTGGATGGTAGGCACTTTCAGATTTCTGAAAAGTGTGTTTTATATATTTTATTGCTCTTCACCAATCCCTAGATGAGCACCGGTAACTCCACATGACCAGTGAGAGAATCATTAGATCAGAGTGAAAAGTTGTTCATTTCTATTACAAAACTGGCCCCTTCTCCCCGTCCGCACTGATATTATTCAGAAGCAAGCATTTGGCATTAGGATTCAATCCCAAACCTCAAATTAATTCATGCTTACAAAACCAAATGCAGTTTTTTGCATTATCTGAACATACTCTCCCTTGTAGCATGCAGATTATCCTATTCAAAAGCATCTTAAAGCATCTACATGTTTAAAAATGATGAGATTCATTGAAAGATTTTAAGGAGTTTTGTAGTCTTCAGCAACATGGCTAATGTGCTTTTCTAGGATCCCTGGGGTTGGCCATGCCATTGATATTCAGGATTGTGCTTAATGTTTCTCACTAGCGACATTTGCTTTGTTTATTTTTATTACTGATCTAACTGCATGTTGGCAGAGGAAAATACACTTGTTTGGCTTTGCTTTCCCTTGGTGGAGAGATTAATATTATAGTGAGAAGGCTATTACCACCATCTTAGAAACTTTACAGGAATGTGATCAATAATGTATTTAAGATCCAGGTTTACATTCTTTCTGCAATAAAGGGCAAGCCCGAGTCAATGAAGAGGCTGAAGTGCCCGTTCAGACCATGACAGAATACCACCCTTACCATGAGACAACCACTTTGAGATGTGCAGATGTGTTTGCATGTTATCCCAGGTTTATAGAAAACGAGGAGCGGACTAAGTAGATAAGCTTCTTATTGTACAGATCAAGCCCCACGGCATTCCCAAAATGCCAGTTTGGTAGTGTATATGGGCCTCTCTCTGTCTCTCACTCTTTGGTTTTACTTTTCACCCAGAGCTACAGTAGAGAGAGGGAGATACGCATGACAAACTAATCAGTCACCAAGCCTTCATGACAGAATGGCCACTGAAGAAGCTTTAAGGTACAAGAAGAGGGAATGCCATGATTGGACATTCTTCCCCTCTTCTCTGGCCCTTCTGGGGTGCCATTTCAAGAGCCAATTAAATGTGGTGGTGACGATTGACACAGAGCAATAAGAAATCACAGACACAAACTGTGGATCAAAAATCTCCACTTCCAAGAAGAGCAGGGGCAAACAGCCACTCCCTGACTCAGCTTTGGTCCTGCTTTCTGCTTGTAGCTAAAAATTCCCTCTCCAGACAGCTTAACAAGTCAAGTGCAGTGAATCTTCCCTTATGGGACAAGGTCCCAAGGAAAGAAAGAATGTTTTCTCCTAGGCTTTGCCATCCTGAGTCTTCCCACCAACCAGAAAGCTAACCATACAGTTTTGTATGGTTGAAATCTCCGTTGTATCACTACTTAGAGACCTTGGTTCTACTTCTGAATTTCCACTGAGCATTTTGATTCAGCTTCCATGGAGGTTAATCTTGGTTCCATAACACAGTGTGTCATTTTATGCTTCCTCCATTAAATCCAGCAGACCATGAAAATATGTGCACTGTATCTTTTCATTCTGAGCTGGCATTGACTATATGCTCATCCTATTAAAACTGCCATTAGGCATTTTAGAGGCTTTAGGGCCCTTTGTTATTCTTTAACCTTACCTTATATTCAGATGGGTGTCATGTTCACTGATTCAATGCAGTTTATACATCATAACATTTCACATGCCATGGCGCTGATGCACGTTTCTGTTTGGGAGGGAGCTGCTGTGAGACCTTGTACCAAGCTCTGTATGTGAAATCAGTACAATGGAATGTGTTTGGGTTATGTTCTCTGTTCAAGGACTTTTCCCACAGACCATCAGAAACCGTTAGGAGCACCTGGGATTGTGAACTTGAGAAGATTCTATGGGGGGAGGGATTTCATTTGCACCGAGGGTTTTTAGTTTGAATTTGGCATGCTTTCATCATTCTCAGCTTTCTCTGTGATCCTGCATACTCTGTGATCCTGCATATCTTTCTTTTTAACTAATGCTAAAAGTTATATGAGGCAGTTTGGGGCATGCTTCCCTTCCAAAGAGGCTAAAGTAACTACCATTGCCACCAAGTTGAAGGGTCGAGCGGCTGACTGGTATGTTCAATTAAGTGATGCTGACTCCCCTGCACTTGATTATTTCAATGATTTCATCTGGGTGTTAAAACTGCATTTTGAAGATCCTCTGGCCAAGACAAGAGCTAAGAAGGCGCTAAAGGATCTTACCCAGGGCCAAATGTCAGTAGCTGATTACGCCCTGGAGTTTAAAGCTCTGGCTGGGAAAATCACTGACTGGTCTGAGTCAACTCTAATAGAGTGTTTTAAAGAGGGACTCAACCAGGATGTCCTGCATTGGGTGTTATGTAGAGACGACCCAGAGTCATTGTACGACTGGATCTGTCTGGCAGGAAAGGCTGAGCATGCTCAGCATACCTTCATGCAAACTAGAAAACCTGAAAAACCACCTGCCACCATGAGAGGACACCAAAGTGCTGCGACTGCTGCCCAGCCAAGCTATAGAGCCTGGGATGAGGAGAGAGATCGGTGCTACGCGAGGGGTCAGTGTCTCCGATGTGGACAGGAGGGCAGCTGATTGCCCGAAAGCCAAGGCTGGAGATCAAGCGGGGAAGCCACCAGCCAAATTGCCCCCCCCCCTTGTGGTGAATGACAGCAGCCAAAGGGACAGCTGACGCTGAAGAACTTCTCAGGAGAGGCTGAAGATGACTCTAAGGAGCCGGCGGGAAATGACAGCCACCTGCCATGAAGGGCGCCAGCGGGTAGGTGGAAGAGGATGGGCACGAAGATGCTATGATGAGTGCTGACTGTCCCACTTTAGCAGTAAAAGTAAAATTGGGTTCCCACACAAAAACTACAGAGGTATGGGCTTTAGTTGACTCTGGGTGTTCCAGGTGTTTAATTCACCCTGTTCTGGTTGCTGCTTTGGAACTGCCTAGTTTCCCCCTCCAGCATCCTTTGATCTTCACACAGTTGGATGGTTCAACAGCGGGGGGGGGGGGGGCAACCCATTTCACTGGAACTGTGGCAATGCAAATGGGCAGCCACCGTGAGTCTTTGAAATTCGTTGTAGCACCTGTTGGCAATCCCTTGGTAATCCTGGGGATCCTTTGGTTGACCTATTGAAGCCCCTATATAAACTGGGAGCACAGAACTGTGACTTTTAAAGATGGATTTTACCAAGCTCCTACAGCAGAGATAGTTGCATGTGCGGGGGTTGGAAGGGCAGCGATCACCATGCTGTGCCCTGACTTGCCACATTTAGAAGGCTTGCCTGCTCAATACCAAGAATTTGCAGACGTGTTTGAGGAGATGGAAGCAGATCAGTTACCCACCCCACCACCGGAAAACTGACTGTGCAATACAGTTGGTCCCCAATGCTCAATTGCCCAAGCCAAAAATTTATCCGATGACTCAGAAGGAGCTTGAGGCATTACAGGACTTCATTGACAAAAATCTGTCAAGGGGGTTTATTGAACCTGCTAATTCCCCAGTTGGGGCTCCTGTGTTATTCCGGGAAAAGAAAGATGGCACGCTTCAACTCTCTATGGACTATCGAGGGTTAAATTCCATCTCTATTGTCAACAAGTACCCTCTGCCCCTCATGAAGGACATGTTAGCTCATTTGTCAAAGAGCAAGATTTTCTCCAAGCTCGATCTTCACGAAGCCTATTTCCGCATTCGCATAAAAGCTGGGGATGAGTGGAAAGCTGCTTTTAATTGCCCAATAGGATTGTTTCAGTACAAAGTCCTCCCTTTTGGGTTGGCAGGGGTACCCGGAGTCTTCATGCAATTGATTAATGAAGTATTACATGATCATTTGTTTAAAGGGGTCCTGGTTTATTTAGATGATGTTCTCATTTACACTGAAACCGAGGAGGGACGCAAATGCCTCCTCAGACAGGTGTTACGGAAACTTAGAGATGCCAAACTCTATGCCAAACTTTCCAAATGTGAGTTTCACAAAACCCAACTTGACTATCTGGGCTATCGAGTGTCTGACCGGGATATAGAAATGGACCCTGCAAAAATTCAGGCAATTCTAAGTTGGGAATGTCCCTGCACTTGGAGGCAATTACAAAGTTTCCTAGGGTTCAGTAATTACTATCGGCAATTTATCCAGGGTTTCGCTGAGATTGCTCTGCCCCTCACTGATTTACTCCATACCAAGGGCTTGGGGGAGACACGCAAAGTAAAAAACCCTGGGGCAGTGCTGAATTGGACGCCTGAATGCCAGGCAGCATTTGAGAAATTAAAAACCCTTTTCACTGCTGAGCCTATTCTACAGCACCCTGATCCTGAACGCCCCTTTGTGGTCCAAGTTGATGCTTCTGACTCCTCTGTTGGGGCTATTTTGTTACAAAGGGATTCAGAAAATCACTTAAAACCCTGTGCTTATCTATCCAGGAAATTTTCTGAAACAGAACGCTGTTGGCATGTTTGGGAAAAGGAGGTGTTTGCTGTAAAAGCAGCTTTAGAAACCTGGCGCCATCTCCTTGAAAGCGCTAAATGTCCTTTCGAGGTTTGGACCGATCACAGGAATTTGGAAGCCCTCCGCACCCCACAATGTCTCAGGCCTAAACAGATTCGCTGGGCTCAGTTTTTCAGTCGCTTTAACTTCCAGTTAAAATTTATTCTGGGAAAGAAAAACTTTCTGGCTGATGCTTTGTCACGGTTGCCTCAGGACCTAGACCAGGTGGCAAATGTGGTTGGGACTGTTCTCACTGAACCGCAACTGGGCTTGGTTGCTGTCACTCAGAGCCAGACCCGTGCGCAGGCAACCCCGCCACTAGCCCAGTCTGGGAAGCGGAAAGTGCAAGTTCCTTGTCAGTTACAAAGGGACTTTCTCCAGGCACTGAAATCTGACACTTAGTTGCTAGCTAATAGAGACAACGTTTCTTTTGAAAACGGTCTTGTGTGGGTGTAACACTGCCTTTATGTGCCTGAAACTTTAAGAGCTGATGTTTTGCAGTATTCCCATGATGATAAACTTGCTGGACACTTTGGTTTTGTCAAAACCTTGCATTTGGTTTGCCGTCAATTTTGGTGGCCAACCTTAAGATGTGATGTAAAAGATTATGTTGCTTCCTGTCCTGTTTGTGCCATGTCAAAACAAAAAGGGGGGAAACCACAGGGGCTTCTACAGCCAGTGGCCAGCCCATCCCACCCCTGGGACGAGATTTCTATGGATTTCATTGTGGACCTACCTCCCAGTCAGAAAAAAACTGTCATTTGCGTTGTAAAGGATTTTTTCTCTAAACAAGCTCATTTCATTCCATGTGCATCCATCCCGTCAGCCCCACAATTAGTGCGCCTATTTCTCCACCACATCTACTGCCTCCACGGTAGCCCCTCCTGTTTAATTTCTGACCGCGGCACACAGTTTACTTCCCAATTTTGGAAATCATTTTTAAATTGATTGGCACCAAACAAGCACTGTCCACATCGTCCCATCCTCAGACTGACAGTTCTACTGAGATTTTAAATGCCACTCTTGAACAGCTCCTTAGAGCATACATTAACTACCATCAGGGCAATTGGGTGGAGTTGTTACCTTTTGCTGAAGTTGCTTACAACAATGCTGTGCATCAAAGTACTGGACAAACCCCTTTTCGCGTGGTTTCTGGTCACAACTTTGTTCCCATCCCTGAACTGCCACAGCCCCCTTCCCAAACATGTTCGGCATCTGACTGGGCTGTTAAACTATCTGATTCCTGGCCAGTAATTCAACAACCTTTGGCTGTTGCTCAGGCTGCTTACAAGTCTCAAGCTGATAAACATTGTTCTTGTCATGAGTAAGGATGGCGAGCAGGGGGCTCTCACCCAGACTGTCAAGCGCATGCGTAGCACTGAGGAACTGTTCAGCCATTCAAAGAGACACAGATCGGGACCGCCTTAACCTTTGGGGTTTATATGGCTGGGTTTTCCCACGCTTTCTCAGTTTGTTAGGATTCTTGTTAAGTACTACTAATAAATATTAGAGACCAAGTCCTCGCCTCAGTGTGTTTCCTGGTAATCAGGACATCAATCCTAACAAACTCCTACTCCCATCGAAAGAGGGAGGAACAAGCAATTAAACAGATACGTTTAGAAATGTCTTCAGAAAACCAAGAAATGCGGCTCGCCATCCAGCAATTAGCAGCAGCCACCTGGCTCGGAGGCGTTATCGGATTGGGAGGGCAGCACCGCTTCGTCCGTGGAGGAGTTGTCCTTTGAAGAATTGCCTTCTTTGCCAAGTTCTCATGAGACTTTACAAGCAGACAACATATCTTATCAAGACTCTGGAGGGGAGGGGGCTGAAATGGAATATCAATCTGGAGGGGAGGGTGATGTCATGAGTAAGGATGGCGAGCAGGGGGCTCTCACCCAGACTGTCAAGCGCATGCGTAGCACTGAGGAACTGTTCAGCCATTCAAAGAGACACAGATCGGGACCGCCTTAACCTTTGGGGTTTATATGGCTGGGTTTTCCCACGCTTTCTCAGTTTGTTAGGATTCTTGTTAAGTACTACTAATAAATATTAGAGACCAAGTCCTCGCCTCAGTGTGTTTCCTGGTAATCAGGACAGTTCTTTACAACATGACTTCAAAGTTGGGGATCAGGTGTATCTATCTAGTAAGTTTATCAAATCACCTCAACCATCTAAAAAACTTGCTCCCAAATTCATTGGTCCTTTTCCGGTTGTTCATCGTGTCAATCCAGTTACTGTTAAATTAGAACTGCCTCACAATTTGAAATGCTTGCACCGTGTTTTCCATTGCAGCTTGCTTAAGCCTGTGCGCCACTCACCACATTGGCACCCTCAACCTCCTCCTCCTGCTCCAATTATGATTGACAGCCAACAACACTTTGAAGTCAAGGACATCGTTGATTCTCGCAAGCTTTGAGGCACCCTGCAGTATCTGGTCCAATGGAAACACTTTCCTCATCCTGAATGGGTGTCTGCCCACCATGTTTCCACTCCTGATTTAATTAATCATTTCCACCTTGCTTATCCTTTGAAGCCTGCTGCTTAATATATTCTTCATTTTGGGGGGGCAGTATGTCATGTTCACTGATTCAATGTAGTTTATACATCGTAACGTTTCACATGCCATGGTGCTGACGCGTGTTTCTGTTTGGGAGGGAGCTGCTGTGAGACCTTGTACCAAGCTCTGTATGTGAAATCAGTACAATGGAATGTGTTTGGGTTATGTTATCTGTTCAAGGACTTTTCCCGCAGACCATCAGAAACCGTTAGGAGCACCTGGGATTGTGAACTTGAGAAGATTCTACGGGGGGAGGGATTTCATCTGCAACGAGGGTTTTTAGTTTGAATTTGGCATGCTTTCATCATTCTCAGCTTTCTCTGTGATCCTACATACTATTCTTTAATAAATCAGATATCTTTAAATTCACACTCATGAGTCTGATGGTGTTTTAGAATAGGCAACCATTACAATGGGTAAGAGAAAAAGAAGCTGAAAATACAAATGACTGAAAGGAGCTCCTAGAACAATTGTTTCAGTCATCTTTAGAATGGTACTCACCACATATTTTTAATTATAATTTTCACAGCCAAGTTATGAGGTGTCAGGATGACATTATGGGCCAGAAATCCAAGCTGTCATAAAACAGAGGGGAGGCAGGGGGCTGACAACTATTATAATACTTTGTAACAGGTGAAGCAACAGTTTTGATTTCTGGAGAGCAGAGGTAAGACCATTAGTGAACAGGCTATAATTAGTAGTGTGATAGTAATGGTGCAGCATCCACTATGTTAGATGTAGAAACAAAAGAGCCTATTGTTTTGACTAATCCCCCATCAATTTCACGATACTGTAAAATAGAGAGAATAATTCAAACTTTTAAAACACAGTGATGCATTTTCCTCTGCTCCCCAAAATCAATCCCCCCCCCCCCCGCACCTTAACTTTTTAACTTGTTTCAACTATCATTTCATGACTGGGAGACTTCAGATCAGTTCTCACCCTCAAGATTTCTCCATGCTGAGTCCTTGCAGAATGATTTCCATCCTGCATGCTATACAGCTACACAGTAATCAAGGGATTTCCAGGGCTTAATGTGGAGATTGAAGAGGGTGAATGGATTTTGGTTTGGCTTAGAGGGTAACAAAAGTCATCCATTCACAAAAGTGGTGATCTGTTCTGGCTTCTAGATGCTTCCTTGAGCTATGCAGA
The DNA here is from genome assembly GCF_035149785.1 of Candoia aspera. Lineage (NCBI taxonomy): Eukaryota > Metazoa > Chordata > Lepidosauria > Squamata > Candoiidae > Candoia > Candoia aspera. Next base: position 181,350,384 of record NC_086153.1, read on the forward strand.
TATAATAAACAGGAGTGAAGGGGTGAGTATTTGTTTTACCAATTTGAGGGAGCCAGGAGGAATATTCAGCAAATATTAGCACATCTCTACATCTCTCCCAGAAAGTAAAAGGGAACTTAAAGGATGGAATATCTGAAAATCTGAACATCTGTTTTTAATTAACAAAGTTTGGGAAATGGAAGAGCTGACTATCTGACAACCTCAGTTTCAGATTCTTTCAGCTTCAAGTCACTATTTCTCTACCCAGCTATCTCACAGACAGCTAATAAAATAGATTAATTTGTAACTACTCTATCTATTCAGAAAAGAAGATAGGTTACTTTCTGACATAATTGTGATACTTGCATGATAAATGCTAGGTCCATATTCTTGCTCTCCAAGACTCGTGTGACAAGTGTATTATGAGTGTAATTTATGGTGATCATGATTTTATGAAATCAATTTCTTATGTTCCTTTCAGTTCCATAATAATTGTTGACTGCAAATATTACAAATGTTAATACAGTATATTCCAAAACAGACATGGACAGCCAGGTTTAAAACTGAAGTAATCATTCAGGGGAGCCTTCTGCAACATGGAAAAATCCTGCAGATATATTATAACTTCAATGGCTTTTGAAACAGACAATTCTCTTCCTCATATGTTATACAACTTATTAATAACTTTAACACAAATTCATTGGTAACCCTAAGGGCTGCTTTGTACAATCACAACAAATTCTTCTGTAGCTATGGTTCTTCAATAAGCTGATACCAGCAGCAGTCAGGTAATTTCTGATCTTCCAAAGTTCTATGTTCTTCAATTGTAAGGTAGTGTGGTATTATTAGCCCATCTTATAGATCTCGGAAATCATCTAATCCAGTCCCCTATTTGTGCAAGATCTACTAGAACCTCTCTGACAGATGATTATCCAGCTTCTGTTGGAAGACCTTCACAAAAGGAGAATTCACCTGGCAGACAGCTCATATAGTCAAGAAGTTCCTCCTGTTGTCTAACCTTAACCTCCTTCCTCAAAACTTTAAGCCACTGGTTCTGATCCTGCCTTCTGGGGAAATGGAGAACAAATCTAGGAGATTATATTAGACCCAACCCTGTTGGCTTTTCATAAGACTTTGAAAACTTGGTTATGTCACCAGGCGTGGGGGTCAGAACATATGGCAGTGCCTATGAGAGGGTTATATTGATGGTTCTTTGTGGCTTTTATCTCAGCTCCTGATTATATATTTATTGTTATGTTGTTGTTTGTGGAGTTTTTAACTTTGTTAGTTGCCCTGAGTTATGATGACGAGATAGGCAGTCATATAATTTGAAAGAAAGAAGAAAGAAAGAAAGAAAGAAAGAAAGAAAGAAAGAGAGGGAGGGAGGGAGGGAGGGAGGAAGGAAGGAAGGAAGGAAGGAAGGAAGGAAGGAAGGGAGGGAGGGAGGGAGGGAGGGAGGGAGGGAGGAAGGGAGGGAGGAAGGGAGGGAGGGAGGGAGGGAGGGAGAGAAAGTCCATTCCTTCCTCTCTGTGACAGTCCTTCAGATATTTGAAGACTGCTTTTGATCATACTTGAGTTTTCACAACTCTCTTTCTTTCTTTGCCTCGCTATCTCCTCATTGTTGACAGAGCCAAATTAAGCTGGGCAACTCTACTTTTGGTTATGGCCATTAAATAACATGAAGATACCATAAGCCAGAAATGCAAAGACTTTGATCTTTGAAATGTTTATAGCCCACCAGCACCCTGTTTATGGACTTCATAAGAGCCACCCCATAAGAGCTAGGGGCCTAATAATTGGTTTAATTTTTGGTTTGGAAGAGATTAAGGTACCAAGTTGGTGCTTTAATACTTTCAGGGGCCTAAGATAGCCATTACTCCCTTTAAACACCCAATATCCCTCTTCCAACAGCTCTGCTTTTTATTCTATCCTTGCCTACTTTTGGATTCAGACTCTTAACATATTGAGTAAAGTCTAGGCCTTTGACCGAGAGAAGTTGTGTTCTCTGCCATGAGTGAATGTTTGCAGCTCCAGCTTTTGAAGCCATCCCTATAAGGAGGAACAGAATAATGAAAAACAGCTCCCAAAATAGTTTCATCCCACTACAGTACCTTATCCAGGAATGAAGTATTGAAAAGCAGACTGAATTTTTCCAGTGCAATGGGCTTTAAAAAAGAGTGTTGCTGCTGCTGCTGCTGCTCTTGAACAAAAATTTAAATGCCCTTTGTCTGAAAGCATCATGGACTCTTTCTAAAGTCCTGCTTACTGTTGACATCATTTCTGATTCTATCATTCGTCTGTCATTCTTTATGCCAACACATTAAAAGTTAAGAGTTTATCGTTCTAGTGACAAAGACATGGGAGCATTTACAGTAGATTGGCCATCAATTAGGCCATCTGGTTGCACAAAAAATTATTAATGAAGATCATGTTAAATCACACTCCCAAATTTCTTTTTTTATAACTCTTAACTAAGGTTGATGGATGGGAGAGGTTTTAGGATTAATAGGACATCTTATAGATAGTCTTATAGTGCCGAAGACTAGATCAATCATAACAGCTCAGATACCACGATAATGTACATGGAATAAATATCTAGAAAGACGGTAGATCAGAATTTGCTGGAAGAGTCATGCTTCTTTGTCAGCATGCCTAAAACCTATGCAGTTATTGACTCTCCATATTTCATGTCTGAAAATTCAAATGAATGCATGAAATGCACCACTGTAGAGCTTAAAAATGAACCAACAAGGCCAGGATGATATCTTCCTTCAAGTCCTGCTGAATAACTTAAAGCCTTTAAACATTTGAGGTGCTGGTGACAGAGAGACTATATGTTTGACTGCTACCCACAAAAAATTCTCCCTGCATGTAGAAAAGAACCAGTTCAGTTTTACTGGTGTGCACGATTCTTTGCTTCAGGTTAGACTGGTGGTTCATTCATTCTAGGAATGTCAGCAGGTTCTCTCCAACACCACCAGCAATGCTGTTTCCCAGCCCCTGTATCTGATCTCCTTTAGCCAAAGTCGTCAGAAATCGAATATTGGAACTTTTATTGAAAGCATGTGCTCTACCAACAAACACCGGAGTGTTCTCAGCACTGAAAAGGTTGCCTTCAACAAACTTCCAGCAGCAGCGTATTATCACTTTTGCCATGAACCGTTTTCATTTTATTTCTTTGTTTTTCTAGTTACAGTACTTCCTTGGTGTCATGATGATGTAACTCAATTATATTCATTTATACTGTATCGAACTCCATTCATGTAGCCCCTGTGGGCTGTCTGAAGATGTATATTCCACTTTTCAAGTGGGCAGAACACTGCCTCCTCCAATGTTATCTTCATAACAATAACCTTTTGAGATGGATTGGATGGAGGGACAGTGTCTGGCCCAAAATGATTCCATGAGCTCCATAGTTAAATGGGAACTTGAATCTGTGCCTGCCCAACATACTATATCTCTGACCAACATACTATATTCTCTTTCAAGAATCAGAAACTGAGTTTAACCCAACTCTGACTAAACAGGAGTAGGAGCAGAATGAAGAAATATTGAGGTAGTGCTATGGCAATGGAGTTTCCCATTTCCTTCCTCTCATATAAACAAGCAATAGCCATGAAAGCCTATTTGAACACTGCAGTGTTCTTCACTGCCGCTGAGAACAGGAGGCTAGTTTAAGGAGATCTGGACCAGGTCTGATACCTCCAACTCCTTACCTCTCCCCAACCTTTGCAGCTAAAGACAGGAGTTTCATTTTACTAATGCCAAGTTTAGACATAGGGATGGATAAGTCTCTCAATTCTGCCTTCTCCAGTTTTGTTTGTTTCTTCTGAATCTCATGTTCTTTCTGTTTTGTTTATGAGAAAAGTGTGGATTCTGGTAAATACTTGTGAAACAAGTGAAACAAATAACAGTCACACCACCCCCAACCTCAGCTACATTGTGGGGAAGTGTCACTCATAGAAAGAAAAATCCCAAATACCTATGCTGTTTTTCTCTTGATTCTAAAACCCTAAGCTTCCCAACTATGGAGGCCTTGTTGCTTTCCCAGTCAGCAAATGAAGGCAATCTGAAACTGCAGTGGTTTGAAATGAGACCTAGAAAGAGCTGTGCAAAAACTTGGCACTTTTCTTCAGGAAAGGGTATGAAATGGAGCAGCTAAAAGGAATCCGGAATTTAGCTTGACCTGCAGGATTCATAGAACGTCTTGCTCTTTCATTCATTGCCAATTATTTGTCTCCAGATGAAAACTGAAGACAACATTCCAAGGCCGAAGCCTTGAAACGACATGTCAAAAAGAACATTTATTTATTCTCTCCTTTACAATCTGTTTCCTTTGTCCCCTGATTATCTTAATTCATTTGTGGCTCTCATGTTCTTCACTAGTGCTAGACATATTTGATCCATTAACTGTCATTTGGTCACTATCGGTGTCCACGGGAGAAGGAGGGGAGTGACAAAATATGCATCACAATGTTGAGATGCAAACTCTGCCTGGTTTGTATTTTTGTGTGACTCCCAGTCCAAGTACAAAAAGGTGGTGCTTACATCATCATGTTGGTATCATTGTGGTTAAGAATGGATGTCTACCTTCATTGCTTTTGCTTTTCCAGTCTCCCTTTGGTACATGCTTAAGCGGTGGTTTCAAAATCATAGCCACAACATCTTATACACCAGCACTGGGTATACAGAGCCTCCAAATTGTTTTTTCACATCCATCCTTACATTAGAAATACAAACACATCCACAAACAATCCCAGGGTCTTCTTCATTTCCCCCTCCTCTCCAGCCTTCCTCTTCTTCCATCCTGCAGTGTATCATTTCTGGTCCATCACTTCTATTATTAAAAATGTTCTGTCTCCCAAGTAATCTCTCTAGTCCTAGGCAGCACTTTTTCTGACCTATTTCTGGAAACTCACAATAAGGTGTCGGTGATGATTAAGCACTGTATATATCGGTAACGGCACTTCCCTAAACAAATGGATTGCAGCAACTGACAGGCCCCAAATGCTGTGTTTTCTAAATATGATGACTAAATAAAGTAAAGCCACTGGCCTTTAGAAGCAAGTTCACAGTCCTCAGGGGATGGCCACAACTGCAACTATATTCATCATCCATTCTTCCTTCTATTTGTTTTTTTTTTCCCTCTTTAGTATGTCCTTCATAACTTTGCGAAATGATCCCGTCTTTTCTCGTTCTATAGTGGGGCACACTTGCATGACTGACGTTATCTTTCCAACTGAAAAACATTGAGTAATGGAGGCAATTTAATTGATACTATTAATTGGGACAAGTCAGCCAAAGACCATCCACTGTTATCTATTCTGCGGTTTTGTGAAGCAGTTCTACAAATAATGCCAAAGAAGGCTGTAGAATTCTGGACTGTATGACTTGAGACAGTAAGTAGGGGAAATCTATGTTTTAATGCTAGTTCCCCACCTGAAAAGTTCCCTGACTGTAGCACATCAGCTTTCTGGAGCAGGGAGGTTTATGACACAAGGATCATTTTAAAATATAATGCCCTGCCTAAATAGTAAAGATAACAGAATGCAGTCTGCTTCTGCACAATTTGGCCTTAGTTTATAGTCAGTACATATCAATCCCACTTTACCCACTCTGTGAGAATAGAACACATATTCCATTGTTATCAAAGTTCCATGTGATTTTGCATTTTTTTTAAAAAGCAATAAAATCTTCATTATTCCCAGCTGCATCTTTTCCTTACATCTGCATTTTATAAACACATGCACATGGGTTTGTTTCAGATCGATGTGTTTGGAATTCAGCTTTACTGAAGCATCTTTATCACATGCAACTTCTATGCAATGTTAGCACTGGGAAATATTCTACCATGTTCAGTAGACTTGGGGAGCTGCATATTCATTCCTGCCACAAGACATTCCACTTTCACTGATAGTCACTGGGAGTTGGGCAACATATACATGTAAATTATTATTATTTTCATGGATCACACTGGCCCTTTTCAGGTGTTACTGTCCCATATGGGAGGAATAGAGAGCATTCCTATTTTCTTATTGAAGAAAATAGCATACTATTTTCTTATTGCACTGCTGACCTTACAGCTTAATTCTCTGCAGTGGGACCCTACTTCACATTTAAGTGATCGTATGTAGAACTCCCCACCATAGATGATTGCATTGTAAGCAGGGAGACTTCGGACCTTTCCCACTTGCACCTACATGCCCTGGCAATACCATATTGTCTTCATCTTGTCCCCAGCGTATGACTGAGACAGCCCTAGGTCCTTAGCTATATTGGTGTTAAAATTGTGGTTTCCCTCTTGGGCCACCTCAATATGTGTACAATCTGTTAGACTTTGCAACCCATCACTTTGGAGGGGAGTAAGGTGAGTAACAGTAATCTGAAACAGAGGCAGCAGGCACAGGGTAGGGATCAGCACGGGGAATTGCAAAATCCATGCCAGTATATTTTCTGCCAACTCTGGGTGGAGGAGAACAGTACAGAACAGTACAGTACAAACAGCCCTTTCTCTTCACTTAGATCACCAGTGTGTTTAAGGAGAGAGGAGAGGCTAGATTTCAATGGAACAGAAATCTATGAAGGTTGCTCCACCATCAATAGTTTATAAGTGCCACAACATCTGAAAAAAAAAAAAAACCTCCAGATATTCCTTGGGTTTCATTATTATGCCAGACCAGAGATGAGAATGTGCTTGCATAATTTCTATTCCATGAAAAACTTCATGTACCTAGAGACCCAATTTTAAAAAATCAGGAAATAGATTCTACTTTCTTTTAAATCTAGCCTTTGCATGTCTGGAGGATTAAAATTTGAAATTCTGAATCAAGTCATCTTTCACCTTATTAATTTCCCTTATTCTGAAATGACAATGAGGGGATGTGATCGATCAAAGAACAAGGGAAAGAATGAATGGTGTCCTTTGTCTGTTTCCCCATATGCCTGAGTGGGCAAAGGATTGCCAGCACTTCCAGACTCAGCAGTTTTGCTTTGCCCATGGTGTATACTCTTTGGCATCACACAGCAAAATCATCGCTAGGGCAGTAGTTAACTAGCAAACCAGTAGTTTAACTTTATCATGCTTGCAGTTGGAAAATCAGTGTGTTTGGAACTCTTCACCACATTTGATTAGGCAAGGGGAGATGAACTCATGCTTCCAATAAAGGACAACAGGCAAAGAAGAAATGGCACATGTTGGACTTCGGCAGGTATGTTTGCTTTCCTATTGCACACCATTTTTTTCTCCCTTTTTTCCTTTGGATTATACTTGTGCAATGATGTCAGAGAACCCCAAAGAAATAGCTTTTAATGCTGTGTACAGATATTTGAATGTATCTGGTGGTGAATTCCTAACATAGATAATGGGAATTCATGATCTTAATAGTTCACATGCTGGACAGTGCTATGCCCTTGTATATAAATGCAAAGATTTCCTGTTAATATAATTCCTAATGGACTCATGCTCATTTTCACGCCACTTTAAAAAAACAGTCTTCATTTTTATTTTTTTTTAGAATGACTCTTGTGCAATATTGCTTAAAAATAAAATAGTGTGGAGTATAAAACAAAAACATGTGAAGTTTGTTAAATTAATTTTGAATCTAAACAATGGATGCAGCAAAATTAACTTTGCCCCGGCAGGTAAAGAGGCTAAATCACAAGTTGTGCTAAACAATAAACTAAAAGCGAAAGCTGCAAACTAAAAACATTAGAAGTTTGCCACGCTGCATGGCAAATTATATATTATCCCCCATGGTGCCTGATTAAGTAGCAGAGATTTAGCATGCTGTTAGAACTTATTTTCTTCTTATACACCCATCATATTCTTTCCTCCCATTATACCAATTAGCAGTAATTATCTCATTACATTCTAAAAAACTCTTCCAAAGATGCGAACCTGGATGGTTGGGACTCATTAGCCCTCTTTAACATGTTTATTGCACTTTTTTATTTCTGACCACATGGGGGGGGGGGGAGGAATAGAAAGATTTAAAAATTGTCCTGTTTTTTCCCTGATATTCTACTTATGGGGAAAGTCTTCTGTTAGAATTGCATCTTAATTCTCTGTTAGGGTTGAACTGAAAATAACAGTTGGCAGAATCATGTGGTGTCATTTATCTCTTTCCTCCTAACCACATTAGTATTTACATTTGCAGGATGTTCCCATCTTCTCTGCAGTGTTATCAAAACATCACCTACTATTCATTTAATAAATAGGAAGCACATTCAAATTCTTGAAGTGAAAAATTGAAAATTAAAAATAGCCATAGAACTGGACTTAGTTCCACTTACAGACACGTATTAGTCTATGTAAAGGTATGTGGGAATGACCTTGGGAGACAAGAGGAAGAGCCGCAGCCAGGGCAACATTCAGATAAGAGGCAGCTGAGCCCGCAGAAGGAATGTGGATGTGGCAAACATCTCAGAAGGGACCCTTCCTGGTTTCTTGGGCTGTAAAGTTGGGGGTGGGGGGTGGGCAGATGTACTTTGAGACTTGCAAGATTCTGTTACTGTAACCTTACAATAAAGTAGAATTAGTCCATCTGGTTGTGCTTCCTGTCTGGGCTATCTTGCAGTCTATCGCTTCTGCCACTTTGAAGCCCCATTTGGCTAAATAAGACATGGGGGCGGGGAGAGTGATTAACACATGTTACCTGAAAATATGCACATTACACCTAGTTTTAGAAAATTAGCTTTGGAAGAGTTGGTTGAGATGCAAAAAACCCCACAGAGTATAAAACTCTTTGTCTCTCACTCACTGTTTTCCTATTCAACCACTCCCAACTCAAATTAATTATCCCTCTGCAGGATTTCATCCATCTAGTTGCCCTGTGGAGACTTGTGGAGTGAGAAAGAAACAAAAGGCTGTGTGTCTGTGTCTGTGCGTGAGACTTTACAATACTGTGTATTATTCCCCATGCATCAGAATAAGCCTGGGCATGCATAATGTAGCTCATATCCAACCTTTTACCACTTCTTCAGCTTCTGCTGCAGGATATTATTGTCCAGTCATTAAAGTAGGTTTCTTACATGATTATTTGCACAGTATGCTAGATCTGAAAATAAAGCACTGTATTTTATTTTGTAACAAGTGCTTAGATGGATTCATGGTCACTAGCTCCAACAGCTACAGTCAACATGGGATTTTTAGTTTCTTGTGTTTTAACTATATTACACTTTCAAATTCTGTTCGTTAAAAAAAATCCTTACTCTTCACCATAGTGGCTGGATTCACACATCTTGCTAAGATCAAATTTGCCTCAACAAAATATAACCCAGATTATATACAAATCCCAGATTAAATTTACCATATTACAATTTACTGTGTCAGCCTAGTTAGCACAGAATATGACAACCTACAGTACTTATGAACTACCTAACTTCATTTTAACCTAGCCTAACATCTTGTTTGTTTGAATCCAGCCATAATGCTCAGTCCTAACCAAGTTTCTCATTCAGTGATCAGAGTCCAAGGATTACCAACATAATCAGAAATTTTTACTTGACCACTTCCTTCCCAATTTACTCGTCTTTAGAACTTCTGGCAAAAAGTTCTGCTTCTCAACACAAGGAAGCAAGCAAGCTATTTATCTTTCAGCTGCAAGATTTTATTCCATTTGTCCCAAAGAGGGTCCCTTGGCCATCAGGATCTGTTACAGAATAATGAAAAAGAATGGTAATAAAGGGCATGTATTAGATCCCTGACAACTATTATAATCCAGTTCAGAGCTAGGCATACTTCAAGCTATGGAAATTAGACACTGTTGTCTCTCATTCTTCTCCATTTCCTTGTTAGACATTCTTTTGCTAAAACCCAGCTTTCCGAAAACTGGATGTTCTTTCTCCAAATTCATCAGAATGAGAACGGTTGCTATAAAGCACACCCTCACCCCTGGTGAATCCTTGCATTTTTATAGCAAACTAATTTGCCAACCCTAAAAGGAGGCAGCAACAGCTAAAAGAAAATATTGTTTGATATATTTCATTATCTGATAGCATTGTTGCAGTAGAACTAGAGGGACAGGCATGTTGGCACTTTAGCAATTGGCTAAAAGACATGAATTGCACCCACTGTCACATTGTCAGTGACTGTATTTTGATAATGTATGGTAATGTAACTGTTTAATGAGAATGTTGTCAGTATAATAAGAATGGCTCCAGCTGTCACTGCTGTAGGGTGGGAGCTTGACAAGTGGTAGAAGGAATCTAATGATAGGCTGGTGCTAAAGGGGAGATTAGATTAATAAAAGATCAATAGCAGAGCTCTGTTTCACTGTGGATGATTATGCTCTCTGAAGAGAGTGCTTGATTTTGATTGATTCATTAGACTGCTTCATGATCAAAGGCAGGCCACTGTATCATGCATGTCGGCACACTAAAAATTCCAAGCTCAACAAACTAAGGAAAATTAACATCTGTTATTTTGGAGTGGAGTAACAATTGCATCATTCACAGATCAAATCTTTGCCACTGGATTTGATGGGATATACTCCCAGGTAAACGAGCAGAGAATTACAGCCTCCTTTCTCCTGAAACTAGTTCTTAGAGAATTGTGTAGACTGTAGCTATTGCCAGGAAGAGAATGCACAGGAAAGACTGCTGAGGGATGTATTCTGCAAAACAAAACAAAAAATTATCAAATGAACCAAGCATTTGGTTATCACTAAAATTGGGCTTCAGGCTGAGACATAGAAAACTGATGGATAAAAGCATAAATAAGCAACTCTAAGAAATGGTGATAGGAGATATAAAAACTAGACTCCTAAACACAGCATTTCTGTATGCAGTTTTGGTTCATAAGACTAGTTAATTTTTTATGCCTGCTGAATGCATGTGCATACACACACACACAGACACACACACACAGAGACAGACACATCCAGAGCACATAGTATCTAATGCAGAATACTATTACAAATCTTCCAAGGATCTCGTCGCATGTCTTGCCATAAATTTATCATGATACCAAATTCAATAGTTAACCATTTTCTGACCTTTCATGATATCCGAAATGGGCTGTCTGAGACAGCTTCCTCACCATGCCTAGATATCTCCCAACCCAACCCATCAGCCTTCTCCCCTTTGGCCTCTGTTGACTAACAAAGGGCCATGAAATGCAACCTGGTTCTGTTTTCCTGGAGCAAAGACTGTTTACCTGACGTCTTGCTTACACTGAGCAAAAACGAATTTAGAAAAAGGAGACATTCAGCTGGATGAGACCATTTTGGGAGCTAATATCTTTTTTTTTTTTAACAAGATGCAGAGCATGTACACCAAACTTTCTAAGACACATCAAAGGAAAGCTTAGAAAATTGGGAAGCCTGGGCTAGTTGTTTTGGTGTTGTTTTTTAAGAGAAAGCAAACAATTTCAAGGACAGACATTTCCATCTAAACTAGATGTCATGAATGGAAGGAATTTCCAGACTGAGACACATTCATCCTTGTTAGTGAAACTTGAATCTTGACAAACTTTTCTAAACTATGTATATATAACCATAGATCAGTGGCATTCTACATTTTATGGTTCCTCTCTGTTTATGGTTTTCAAGATAACATCTAGCCTAACTTGATTAAATTGCTCATTATCCTCAACATTCTGTTGTCGTGACTTAAACAAATCATACCATTAAGGAACTGAATGACAGTTTACTATCACCATAGCAACTTAGGTCCTTACATATGTCTCAGGCTGCAGTCAGGTAGATCATTTGAGAGTCTTTCTTCATCAGTGCTTGAGTTTTGAACCTTCCTGCTTTAGCCACCATAGCTCCTCACTTCGCTATAATTACCTGAAAAACTGAAGTGGGTCAGTGGTAGCATAAATAGCAGTATTGTCATACCCAATATCCATTGGTTCGATAGGTTTCTGGATGCAAGCTAGCACAGGTTTTAGGAGAATAAAAGAAATATTGAATAGGTACAAATGAGAACAAAATATTCACATGGCACTGACTCTGTCATGGCGCTAAGAACAGTTCATGGAGTCTGCTAACATCTCTCATTATCCATTTCGATATTTGCATAGGGAAGTGTGTATTTGAGAAATATGTGCCTTGAAAGCATATCCAAGGAAGATGTGTGCCAAAAAAACCTATGTTGGCATAGTTGTGGTAGTATATTCAAAATAAGCAAAAATATATCAGGGAAAATTGAGTAGTAAATCATGCATATCAGGGAAAATTGTGAATGACAATTTTCTGAAACTGCTGATTATAAGGGTATTATTATTATTATTATTATTATTATTATTATTATTATTTCCATTGTAAAAAATAGAAGATGAATGAATGGATAGAAGGATGGACATGGCACTGAAACGTGAAGCCTTGACTCTAATTAAGATGAAATTTAGATAGAACCAATGTCCCAAGGCAAAGTTCTGCATCACAGTGCAAAGAAAAGGCAGAGAAACTCCAGCTCTTTTCTTAAAGACATTTATACCAATAATAATAATAATAATAATAATAACAGCAGCAGCAGCAGCAGCAGCAGCCCTTAACATCTGGCTGCAAAGCAAATTCAAATGTACCAAATCCTCTAGCTTTACAATAAAGATTTCTGACTGGATGAAGGAAGATACAGTATGTACAAAAGTTACATTAAAAAACTAGGATGAATTCTTATTATACTTGATAACAGCTCATTCGTTCTGATGGGAACCCACAGTATTGTTATTTCAAAACTGGATACTTAATATCATAAGAGATGGAAGTACCATGTAGTTAAATATGCTGCTAAATGTTACTACGGGCAATTATTTTTCTTCAAATGTTCAGGTGCTCATTCATGGAAAAGCAAGAGATCAGAATGGAAGCTTGTGGATGCTTCTGAGGTACAGTAGTCCTCAGGATTTGCCCACAGGGTCTGTGGACCCTTGATTCCTATACTTACAATTGTCATCTTTCCAGTATCTGGAAAACTGCTTTGTTTGCAGCCAGAAAATCCTAATGGATTCCATTGCGCCCCCTCCTCTTTTTAATAGCATGGAATGATAAAGCTGTCAAGCATTGCAGTGAAGATAGTAGAGATGGGAGCTGAAACGGCAGCCCCTAGATGTGCCGGAGCAAAGGAAAAAGCTAGAATTAATTACTGGTGCCCATGGTCTAGGTATCTGTTAGGGATGCTAGCTAGGCCTCGCTACCATGGCCCAAGAAAAAAATATAGCCATATTCTGCCCTGAAGTGGTGCAAAGACCTTTCTGTCTGCACAGGAAAACCTTCTACACAGGTAAAGAAACAGCCAAGACAAATGGGTTACTTATGCCAGATTTGGCAGACAAAAGATCCAGATATGTCTTTTTTTTTTTAAGTGAAGCAGATGGTTTCACCTGTGAGACTAGGGCACTCTAGTATATTTTAGACCTAACATGATATGCCTATGGCAAACTTCTGGCCTTAAGTATTTTTAAATCTGTTATGATATTCTAAGCACAACTCAAATGTTAGTTATTTGTTTTGTAAGAAACCTGTTTCTAATAAGGATGTGTCTAGGAGATACCACTTTAAACACATGCTCACCTGACTGGCTACTCCTCCAGACCAAAAAAATAAATAAATGAACACTTTGCAAATATATAATTGCCATAACAGGGGAAAGACAGGGCTAGCTCTGTTTTCCTTGAATGTTAAATTTTTACATAAAATATTTATTTTATGAGAATATGACCTCTTATGTGTAGCCTGAATCATACACTCAGGGAGAGGTACACAAAAGTAGACCTCCCTCTAACATCTACAGTCTGAAGTGCTTTGAATTATATGTGATTTGGCTGGTCCCACCCTTGGCCTCCCTCACATTATTAGCTATGACTTGTTCCATTCCATAAAAGCAAGTCCTTCGAAAAGGAGGAATCTAATATTTGGAAGGCAACCCAGAAAGTTGTGGAAGAGGTGAGAAATAAATAAAGAAGTAACTGTTTGGTGCAAAGAGGTGTGAACTTACCAGGACCAATAAGGAAATTAATACCTGCAACCCAAGGATCAGGGTCTGTAACAAGAAGTTAGCAACAGGGGGAAAGAAGGACCTCTGAAAAGAACAGTTGGGAAAGAGATTAAGGGAGAGATACTGTGGCTGCTGTGGCAGCTTGGGGGTCTGTGAAAGTAATGAACTTTTCAGACCTCTGGACAGGTGTAGAGGGATTCACACAAAGAACACAGAGCTAGGAGATGTATAGAGAGTCTGGAGGGGAAAAAAAGTGAAAAAAGAAGTCATTCAGCTTGGTGCCATGGGTAAGGAAAAGAAGAAAAGAAAAGGTTAGCTTAGAGAGAGATTGCCTAACAGACATTGAAGTAAGAAATGAAGCTTTAAAGCAAGAAAGTTTACTCAGGAGTAAGCACAGAGTAAAAGGGAGATTTCCGTGCAGGACTCTGCCTGGCGAGGGTTCCCTTGTCCACAGCTGACCGGGAAGAGATGCAGTTTGGAGCGATGCCCAGGATTTGGGCCGATTGTTTGGCAATGCTCGGCCAATGGAAGAGAAAGACCCTCACAGTTCCCCAGTGAGGGAATCACCCAGAGAATGGAAGGCCAAGGCTGGAAGAGCCAATACGAGGAATGGACTGGATCACAAGGTCCAGATGGAAGCGATTCAACCCAGATGGAAGGGTCAAGCAGCCAGGGGAGAGGAGAATGAGACAAGGCTACATGCTCTGGCTGTTTTCTAGGGAATTTAGGAAGGGAAGAGGAATGGTTTGTTTAAATGTGGCCTAAGCTTCTGAAAAGCAGTCCCCTTTTAAGCAGACTGCTCAGTCCCTTGTGTATGTAAGACAGAGGGGGAGGGAAAGGACTGCTCATTTCTCAGGAAGTTCTGCCTGCAAGATTCTTTTTGAGTTCAAAAGCTTAGCGGTGCTTAAAGGTATTCTTGTACCTATATGGTGCTGTCTATACATTTGTAGGGTTGTTTCTTTAATGCTAACAGTAAATTTTTCTTCTTTGTTCACAATTTTTCTTATTGGATAGGCCCAGGTGGTTAGAAGGGGTATGGCCCTTTAGAGACCCTCTCCTACTCTTCATTGGAGACTCACTAGGGAGTGTTCTTGAACTCATGATAACTTCTGTGTTAAAGGAGCAGATTCAGTTTGTGGTATAGGTTCTGTCTTGCAGAGGCATCTTTCACTATATACATACACATACATACACACTTCTTGGAAGTGTCAACATCATACTGCATCAGCACAGGTGAGATATGAAGCCATTTAGTGGCCTGCTAGAACCACAGAATGGAGCAGAGCTTAACACAGCTGAGAAGCTGCAAACAGAAAAGGAATATTATCTTAAAATAGGCTTAATGAGCACATCAGAGAAACACAGGTTATTGATTTTACGCACTTAGCCCTCCCAAGCATAAAGAATCACATGCTTAGACAGAGTAGGTTAAGAAGTAAAAAGAGTCTTACTGACTTTATTCTTTGGTCCAGTTACATTCAACTTCGGTGGAAAATGAAGTTCCTTCTATCTTCTGTTCTTTCTAAATTTAATTCGCCCTAAACTCTCAGCCCTACAGCTGCCAAGAGCTGCATGGAAGAAAGTAGGAAAAATCCTTCTTTTCTTAGGCCTGGCCACATGGCCCAAGATGGAGGGAGGAGCACCTAAAACATGCTGCTTCTCTGTTGGCTGAAGGAGGAAGAAAGAGGGAAAGAGGAAGTGGGAGTGGCAACAAACAGCTTCCTCAGAGTTGTATCGTGGGACAAACTCAATTTACGTGCTAATGCACATGCTAATTTGCCAGGACCTCCAACATGTTTCAGGAGTGATCTTAAAATATCTTATTTGTTTGTGTAGCTATCCACTGGGAAGGCTGGCAATTTATCCTCCAAGTTGTTGCTGCTGTTAAAAAAAGAAGCAGTGATCTGGTTTAAATTAGCAGACAGACTGCGACACACTTAACGTATCATTTGAGCAAGGAAAGTTTTTTATGCCAGCTTATATGTGCGTGGCATTTGAGATGGCAGCTAATGAAACTGACAGAACTATATGAATGTTACATGCTCACAAATGAAAAGCTGTTAAGTGTTGAGATTCTCAGTGGCTTAGTGAACAAAGAATGGCAACAAAAGAAAAGGAACAGTCAGTCCTCACGAGAACTGAAGCCAGAAGTACATCAAGAAGTATAGAGCCTGTCACTTTGGTTTCACTATATCACCTTCATGGAGTTGTCCTCCAACAGATTCTGGATATTATTTGTTCTTGCACATGCTGATACTGTGCAAGAGATAGGTGAAAAATATAAAAAGATGTGAGTTGCTGCCATGTCAGAAGCAACAACAAGTACCTAGTATTGATCATCGAACTCAAGGTGCTCACTTCTTTAAGTCCCACCATGATAGCATTTAGAGACAAAGAGACCAACAGACAGACAGACAATGTATTATATAACATATATGATGACATTCAAAATAATCTGTAGCACTGGTTTTAATTGGAATGGACTTAAATTATGGTTGCGACATCTAGTTCCAGAGGCTTACTGCATAAGACAGCTGAAGACAGAATGAAGATTTTGAGTTCATGCCTGTAGAATTTCTATATATGTGGTAGAAATTTCACACACGCACAACAGAAAATCGAAGGGAGTATTTGTAGCTCAGGGTTGAACTGTGGAGTCCTTGGTGCTCTCTGAGCCTTGTTTTCTTGCAGACATTTCATTGCCAGCCTAGGCAACATCTTCAGTGCGAAGAGGGAGTGGGCCTTGCTCTCAGTTAGTGGCTTGCCCTGCTTGCATTGCTGGAAGTGTTGTTCTCTCCTTGGGAGTTCTTTGATTGGGCTGTTGTTTGCTGCTTGGTTGATTGCCTGAGTTAGGGTTTGATTATTCCTTGATTAGGGTGTATTGCGCTGTTTGATGGTTCATCTGGTGTTAATCCTAGTGTTGATTTTTGCATATCGATTGACTCCACAACAGAAAATGTTTAGCAAAATGTTCTCATTTTTTCTTCCCAAATAAAATGGAAAATTTGGGGTGCAAGTGTGAAGCTACACTGAATATTCTGAAAAGAAATAATAGGCTTGAACACTTTGCGCAATAATGGCTTCCACAAAGTGGTTATGATTTGAGATAGGTCAAATCATAACCACTTTGTGGAAGCCATTACTGAGCAAAGTTCAGAATCAAGACTAGTAAATTCCAACTTCAGCATTCAGATCCACACTACCAAAAGGACACAGGAGGACAAACTGAACAAGATCTAGTTATAAAATCTGCACAGTACTCTTTGTTAGTTCCTACAAGTGATTTATACAAAACCTAGTGTCTAGGCTTTGAATCCAGAGTGTCTGTCAGTATATTGCATATAACTGTTGGTGGGATGCAAGAAATAGTATACTGACTTGCAAGATATTATCCAATTTGGTGGCCCTAGTTTGCATGGAATAGCATAAGTCCCACAGACTAGCAAGAGAAGCTACTCTGATTTTGTGGAGAGGAGTTGATGAATTCATGTATTGAAATGAAGGTATTGAGTTCATTATGAATGAAAGGGCTAAGATGTATGTCAGAAAGAATAAACTGGTGTCATCTAAATTGTTGTGGATGCATATGAAAGCAGAAATCCATAACCTGGTGGTAGTTGCATGTTACATTCCAGTAAATGGTGATTATGAAAAAGCCTGAAATGAATTTTAGGAATTGTGCAACATCCAAAATGAATACTATCCAGGGGGAAAAGTTAATCTGTTAGATGGCATGGATGGATAGATGGGAACAAAAAGAGGGAGTAAAGAAAAATGATTGGGCCATTCCAAAAATTCAGGAATGAGTGAGAATGGTGATTGCTTAGTGAATATCTTAGAAAAGATCTGTTTCTTTTGAATACATGTTTTAAGCATATGTCTATGAGACAAAGGAATAAATCTAAATTTAGAGAACAGTGAATGACACAATGACAAAGAAATTGGACAGACCAATTTTTAATAGTATTAAGAATTAAAGTTCAGAAAAAAATGGACATGGAAGAAAAGGAAAGAAGTGAAAGAAAGTAGAGCAATAGTAGAATGGTGGCAGGAAGAGAAAGGATGAGTCCTATATGAAAAAATATTAGAAGTTAGGTTAATCTCTTGATGGAATGAATGAATGGTGAATATAAAATGATGTGGAAATTGTTTAAAAAAGAATGAAAACAATGATGTTATGAAGTGCCACAGATGTATGTGGAGTTAAACTAATGACAAGTGTGAAAAATTATACTTGATGCAATGATGAAGTGAAAGAAGCTATGAATGAGAATGAAAATGCATACAAAGAATGCTGCAAAGTATGAAAGAGAAACATATTGTATAAAGAAAAATGTATCTGGAAAAATGTAGATAAGGAATAGCTAAGCTTAAAGAAAGCAGAGAAAGTGCAGACTGATTTTGAAGGAAATAAAAACATTGGCGGGGGGGAGTAAGTAGGTGAAAATGACTAAACAAGGCATCTCCAGTAGATTGAATAAAATTAAGGATAAAGATTATGACACAATTAGAAAATGAAATTGAAATGAGACAATGCCAGATCGAGTGAAATGCTGAAGAGTGGAACTGATATGAATGGTAGCACCCAAGAAAGAAATTATGAAAAAAGAGTCATAAATATCGTGAGAATGTTGAAAAATGATTAACACAGAAGGTGTAGATGTTGTTACCTGGAGAAATGCTAAACCAAGAATGTGGTTTGCTTATGAATGGCTCTACAACTTATTTAACATATGTGTGAAGGCCACATCCATGTCTGACAATGGAGAAATGCTGTTATTGCTTTCTTTTGCAAAATGTATATTGAGATCAGTTTGCTAAATCTGCACATGAAGATGTTAGGGTTAAGATTAGGGTACAAGAAGTGATAATGAGCAAAATTTCGGAAGGGCCCTGCAGATCTATGCCAGGGGGTGTTCAGGTGACAATTTTGTACTTCAGCAGGTCATTGAGAAATATACCGTATGCATGTGAGAAAGAAAATTACCAGGCATCCGTTGATTTAAAGAAAGCATATGAACAGTGAGTACAGTGGATCTGAACATTGTGTATGAATATTGAATCACCTGAATACTGAATTGAGTGGAATACAGTAAGGGTGGTAGACATTTGCAGTAAGAGCAGTATAAAATGGATGTAGAGATTGCATAAAAATAAACGGAATGCTTAGCAAATGGTTCAACACTGAGCAAGAATAGTACTAGGATTTGTAATGTCCCCTCATTGATTTACACATTTATAGATAAACGTATCTGTGTATGGAACGCTTATGACTGATACTAGAAGTGTGTCAGTTGGGGACTTGAATACGTATGTGTGTATATTTGTATAAACACAGTGGTGTGTTTTTGTCTGAGAAATAATTATTTGCAGCAGATTTTGATTGTATGATGCAGTGAGGAGTTCAGATCTGGTAAAAAAAAGTAAAGGGCTCAGAAATGAATAGGTGATAAATTAATGTGGACTGAATACAAAAGTCAGTGATGAGCATGAAAGAAGTATGTTAAAGAGTTTTGCTGACTGGATGAATGATGATCAAATTGCAAAATGAATCTATGAAGGAAGGGTGAATAGATTAGAAGGAAGGGAAAACCCCCAAAGTTGTGGTAGGATGGAGTTGATGGGAAATAATGAGAACAGTGAGAAATTTAAAGAATAAAAGTCAGTGCATGCATCTGAGTATGGAGGTTGGGGAAGCAAGAAAGGTTTGCAAGGACAAGAGGGTATGAAGGAGTATACGGAATGGTGTTGGCGTAAACTAGATTTATTGGCTTGTTACCTATAGTGCCCAATCAAATTGACTCACGGAAGTATAGCAGAATAAAAGCCAGGGCCATCAGAAAATGGGTCTCTCCAGGTTTCTATAAAATTCATAGCCTAATGACCAGAACACAACACAACAAAAAGGGAACAGAGCACCATCACTGCTCAAATGCTTCTCCGAAGAGAATTGTCTTCAGAGCTTTCCAAAAAGCCAGTCTGATGAGGGCCATCCAAATGTCTGGGGATAAACTATTCCACAATGTTGGAGGACAACTGAGAAAGATTGCTCATTGACCCCCATGCCTTAACTCTTCATGGAGTCTAAGCATCCCTCTCAGAAAGACCCTCTTGGGGGCTTAGTTAAATTTCCTTTTGTTTCCTCTCATTTCCTGCCTCCAATAGCTTCTGTTTACTACTTACTCTCTCTTGGTGCTTTGCATAATGTGACTTAGCTCAAAAGGGAAGTTAATGAAGTTGCAAATCAACTTTTCATTGCAGATCTTTTTCATTAAGATGTGGCCTTTTATTAATTCTCTTCTCCTCTCTCTCTTTCTCTCTGTATGTATATCTATATATATGTATGTAAGTATGTATGTATGTATACACACACACATACACAAGCACTCCCACACACACAAACACATAGAGAGAGATACAATAGGCAGAGACATCCATACCTACAGATACCATGAAAAGACAAAGACAATGATCCGTGCTGCTGCTCTTTCAAACAGACACCGCTTGTTGGCTCCCCCCACTCCTTTGGTTTGGTTCGGCTCTCCTTGATTGTTTCCATGGCTGAGATGGAGGTAACAGCCTTTGCAACACTTAAAAGCAAAAACCTTTCTGCCAGCACATCAGAGCCCTGTTTTTGAAGCAGATGCAGTTGAATGTGAACAACAACAACAAAATGTCAGAAAAATCTATTTTCTCAAGTTGATCAACTGTTAGCCACCGCTTAAAATTACTTAAGCACTGGAGAAAGGAACGTATTGTTAATGTTAATATGGGCTGTTGGCATCCTGCTGCTTTTGCTGTTCACCAACATTTGTGATGGCAGAAATCAGCAGACTAATCTTCTGGAGTATTTCAGTACTGTATGTGTTCAAGAAACTGGGTCCCTTCTGAGTAATATAATCTAAAGGAGAGGGGAAAGAGCAGTTACACTTCTTTACTGAAAAATCAATGAAACTTTTGTGTTGCACAAGCATGAACTCTATAGATCTACTAGGAATGTGATTTTGAGGGCTTTATCCAGCTCATGAGTCAATTATGGCCTGGGTTATACATTTTAAACATTGAGATTGAAGGAAGTGGTTAGGTCACCTGCAGCTCCTGGTCACTTACTCTTCAAAATGATTCTCCTAGATACAGAGAGTAGCTGGTGGAAGCAAAGTCTCCTTCACACTGAGATCAACTTCTGATGTCTTTAGAGATAGGCCAAGTAGTGGCAAGACTCAGATAAGATCTGAATTATACAGGTAGTCCTCACCTAAAGACCACAATTGGTACCAGAATTTTGGTTGCTAAGCAAAGCAGTCATTAAGCAAATTTGATCTGATTTTATAACCTTTTTTGTGGAAGTTGTTAAGTGAATCACCATGGGCATTAAGCAAACCATGTGGTCATTAAACAAATCACATGGTTCCCAATTGATTTTGCTTGCCATAAGCTGACTGGGAAGGCTGAAAATGGCGATCCCATGACCATGGGACACTGCGATGGTCATAAATATGAAACGGTTGCCAAGTGCCCAAATTGTGATCATGTGACCACGGGGACACTGTGACAGTCGTAAGTGTGAGGACCAATCCTAAATCAGGTTTTTTTGGCACCACTATAAGTCCAAACCATCACTAAACAAATGGTTGCTAAGTGAGGACTACCTGTATGTAGATTTGGTCTTTGTGGAATAAATGGAAAGAACAGAGAAGATTATACACAATATCCTAAACTACCAGGTAAGTAGTATGATTATGGAGTGGGAGTGGGTGCCAAGGTTGCACTCTGAAACATCACTACCCCAAATTGGTAGCATTGGTTGCTTGTGAAGCTGTTTTGGTTCCGACATAATAGGAAATAAAAACAATTGAAAAAAATGGTGAGCTTCTTTTCTAACTCTGATTGATCATCACACTTCAGTGAATTGATCAGTTTTAACACTTTGGAGTTCCAAGTTCAGTCTTTGGCTTCTCCAAGTAGGGCTAGGGAAAAAAGCCTGCCTGAAAATCTGACAAGCCTCTGCCAATCTGGGTTGACAAAACCAGGCTCAGTGGATCAATATCTGACTTAGTATGCAAACATTCTTTGTGTTCCTGTCAGTCGATTGATTGAAGGAGAGAGAGGATTAATCCAGCAATCTTTTTAGGCTAGGAGCCCAAATCCATGCCCTTCTTGGTCTGTGTTCTGGATGTTTTCCAGCAACTTGTTTATTTCATTCTGAGAGAAAATGCTCTAAGTTGTCATTGTGGAAGGATATTTCCAGTGTCAAGCAATTAACACCACTTGTGGCAAGTAAAGATTGGGGTCAAGTAAGTGTACCTGCCGAAACAGTGTGTTATTTTCCAAAGGAGCTAGCAAAAATGAGCAGCCCAGGTTCAGATCGCTCCATTGTTGCTAATTAAAACACTAAACAGCTCTTATTTCTGGCAAGCTGTCCCTATTTTACAGCTGGCAATTCACTGGCTTCTGTGGAGGCCATGGAGCCATGCAGCTCTTTCTATTTAAATATTTGGAATACTACCCATCCTATGGCTTAGATCAGAAATTCCTTTCTTGAAGGGATATATTCTTTGAATATATTGAATATATATTGAATAATATATATTGAAGGAATATATTCTCCAGTGAAATCAAAGGCATGATCTGGATGAGAAGAAATCTATTATGTATTCTCATATCACCTGTCCAAATGTGCACATCCAAAAGAAATATGCATCATTCTTCCCTTTTGCCCTGCGCCTGGCTTCTCCAAACAATAATTTTAAAAAGCGTACAAAAAGTCTACATTAGGAAAATTCCAACACAAAAAATATTTACATAGAGGAAATGTACAAAAAGACATATTAAGGGGAAAAACTGGTGTGCCAGCATGTGTCTCATGCACATAGAAAATTGCATACCAAGTCTCATCTGTTATTAAAAAATAATAATAACTGCAAACTGATTTGGAAACAAAAAGGAACAAACATGTTGAAAAAGTGCAACTCTTTGTAGAAAAGGGAAATTCATGACAAGGATTCACATCATGGTTAGAGATGAGTTTGATCAATCTGTCAGTGAGATGCTTGTGTGTTTCTTTTCAGCTTTATTGCTGCTGTTGCAACAAAAGACACATGGGAACAAAGCAAAAGCATCAGTGGGGCATCCAGCCCAATAGCCATAAATCCACATCCTCAAATTCAGCAGAAAGCTTGATTTATCAAGATTTCAATTCATCATCCCCTTGCAAGTTGGGCTTCAGAAAAATTCCTAGATGGGGGGAAACGGACTGAATGTATACAGCTTCTCTCCACCCCCCCCACAAAAAAAACCAAAGGGTCTTAAATGATCCTCAGTTTGAATGATTACTTTTTCTGATTGCTGCACTACATCCCAAACATGCTGGACAAGACCTAACCAATAAGCACTTAGTGTCAATGGGGGAAGTTTACATAAATTTCATCCATTGAAATCTAGTTGATTAAAAATAATTAATTTTGCCTGGATCCCTCTTTCTTTTAAACTGCATTTCTCTTAGGTACAGATATAATTGTATTCTCCAGATATGTTTTTTTCCTTCTTATACAACAAATTGAATAACAATGCTACTAAACCTCATCTCTTTATTACTAACTCCAGCAATGCCCTGAGTTCTATTATTTTCATAACTTCACAGTGTGAGTCCAATGAAATATTCGTTGAAGGTATATTATGCAGAACGATCTTTCCTGCTTCTGTTGTTGTTGTTTTTTGAACTGTCAATGAATAAAGCTTACAGTTAGGACAGAGTAGGAGGAGAATGCAATTAATTTGAGTCACACCATAAATAAAGTGCTTTTTGTATTGTTTTATATGAAAGGCATGTTGGGACAATTTAACTTAAGTCTGATATTTTTCACTCAAGGAACAATTTGTGCTAAAAGCATCCTAGATGTATAGAATGGTAATTAAAAAAAAGACTAGGCAATGCTATTTTCACATTATTTCCATAAAAACAATAAATAATGGACTTTTAACCCTTCCCTGCCCCCCGCTTTTATGGGCATGCATAGTGCAGTGCAGCATCTAAGTTGCTGTGATAGTAGGCATTGACCAGAAATAAGAAAACACAATCACACAAGGGCAAAACTAGATCAAGTTATCAGTTCAACCCAAATTTCAGGGGCTTTGGGCTCAGCTTGGAATTGGTGGAGACCAGAGTGGAACTCTATGCACTGCATTCTATGATTCCAGACTTTGCATCATTCTCAATTCCTTCTTTAAATGTTGCCAGTAGAAAGCACAACCTTTGCAACTCCAGTAAAAAGGGCAGACCTTGCCCTGATTAGAAGCCCCTCTGAGCACCATGGCTTACTTCTGAGTAGATATTGTACAGGAGGGGTATTGATCAAATTACCATAATGAGTAATGGTCTTATATATTCTTTTCCATCCGTTTTAATGTTCCTGTACAAAGCACCAGGAATATCCCCAAACATCAGTTCTGGAACTTAACATTACATTTTCTTTTCTCTGTGACAATGTTATTTGGATTTAATCCAAAGGGGTTAATTTCTTTCAAAGGAGCGCCTGCTATGAAAGAGTTCTCTTCCCCCACCCAAACAATACTTCGTTTGCTGGAGAAAGGCAGAGATTAGTACGCCAAACTGTTGCTATCAACAGAGCTTGACGTCCATTATAGATTTCCATTCAATCCTTGCTATAATTGGCATTCTTTCAGGCACGGAAAAAGGCTGTATACCAAAGTGTTCTCAAGGAAAACAACAGAACCTGATATATTCAGAGCCAGTTGGGGTACATGCTCTTAATGCAAGCAAGGACAGGATTTGTTTGCAGGACTCTATTAACACCCTGATGGAGAAAATACCCAGGTAAATCAGGTGGAATCATATGGCTCAAAATTCCAATTTGTATATGGCAGGAATAGCCAAATTCCAATGGGCAGTAATATAACATGCTGAGCTGAAGCAGCCTCCAGAGGAAGCATTAGTCTGAAACCTAAAGTGAAATCCTGTGCAAGGTCATGTTGGTATTTTCCTGAGGAACAAGCAATTTGACCTTATAGACCTTCCAGGTAACAATACTTTAGTGTTAGAAAGATAGGCAGAGCAATCATCCTTGAAGTAATTAATGTATCAAAACCAAGAAACTTACTCTGTGACCAGAAGGATAGGGTACAAAGAAAATAAACTGCAATTAAGAACAACCACTGTTTCAGACTGAAAACCCACATGGCACACTTCCATGGCAGCATTTCCTGCCAGTACCTATGCCTGGGCTAAGAATCCCTGCTGCATTTTTTTCCACCAGCAAAAAAAACCCACCTCCTTTAGACATGTTTAAGGGAGAAGAGAGAGTGTGGTGCTCTTGCACTTCTGTAGTTGTGAGGTGTGTTTGAATCTCCTGCCTTGCTTTTTCCCATGGTCTCTATAAGACTCTATACTTCAATTAAATCCCAAGGCACATCTCACAGAAGTGCACTGAAAGGGCCCTGTCAGTGAGAAGAGGTGGGAGAATATCTCCATCTCCTGGATAAAATTTCCAGCTAAATCTTCTGTTGACCATGGGTGACCTTGGGGGCAAATTATAAAACATGCACTGGAACCCTGCATGCAAATACATTGGGGGCAGAGCTTGCATCATGATGTCATGGCACACATTTCATCATTTCAAGAAAATCTCCACTTGTTGTAGATGACCCTCCTGCCCATACATTTGGTGGAGCATGTTGAGAGCCGGTTTACCCAACTTTCACTGAAGCTGTACCTGACACCATTATCCTGGGGAAGAAAATGAATGCAAGACAGTTTAGGATATTCCCATTGGACAGAAATACGTGAGGGGGAGGGCAGGGAGGGCTAAAAGGCTCCTAGATTTTGCAGTCAAAGAAGAGGGTAGGGTTAGGACCATAACAAACATTAAATTCAGTTTATATTTAATTTAATCAATTGTATAGTTCGTATGATTGCTTTCCAGGTGTTTAATCATTTCTCCCTTCTGTCACATTAAACTTACAATTCAGCAACAACCTTGAAACAGGCTTTGGGGACAGCACTGAAGGATTTGGGGTAGGGGGTAGGCAGATACTGTCAGCCCCACTAGGTAGACCTGACCAGGAAATCAACTCCACGGAAAGGCTAAACCTATTTTTATTAAGAGTGACTACAAGAACAGAATCTTGCAAAACTGATTGTGCTGTACCTCCTCCACCTTATACTCCAGTAAATCAGGAAGGCATCTGCCTGATTCACTTCTAAACGTTACCTTGTTTCCCAGGAATTTTATTTATTTATTTATTTATTTATTTATTTATTTATTTATATATTTCAGCCCCTTTTGCTTAGGTACGGTTCTTGGATATATCCATCAAGGTCCTCTTCCTTACTCTCTACAGATACAGCCCAGGGTAACCAACTGTACATCTCCACTGTACAATCTTGGCACAGGCCTAAGAACTAATTCTGAGGAAAACAAACTGGGTGATGAAGGCTGGATGGTTTAGAGCAGCCCTGCACAGCATATGGCCTGCCAAGCAGCTTTGTGTGGCCCTCCAGCATGTTTTTTTTTTTTAATCAAAAGATTCATCACTGTTGCCACCCTGAAAGATGCACTGCCAAGCACCTCCAACACTTCCAGGCCTCGCCATCACTGCCAGCTCATGTGCTGACCCCACTCTACTGGCCATCAAACAGCTAATTGGCACACGAGGTATTCCTTTGCAGCCCACAAGGATTTTCACTTTATCAACATGGCCCATTCATCTCTACCAGTTGTGCAGAGCTGGTTTACAGGGAGACAGAGGCAAAGGAACAGTGAATAGGTATATTTATCTGATTCCGACTAAGAGGTAAGTATGGGTACTGTGCCAGTTGGAATTAGTGATCTTAAGAATATTTAATAGTCTGCTGGTTTGGAAAAAAGAATAGAATGCATATTCAGGAGGTCTGGATTGTCTGTCTGTCACCAGTTGTACAAATTGATTGGATCCAAGCTCTTGTTTGTATTTTAGAAATGCATCTATCTCTTTTTGGTGCCCCAAAACTCTTATTTTTGCTGCACTACAGAAAATGGCTACTTTATGAATCCTTCTTCTCTAACAAGTAGGGCTTTCTTCAGATACGCTCATCATGCATCAGCTTAAGACATTTTTATTCCACTAGGATTTTGGTTAAAGTGGTGGTAGTATGCCTTCATGGTCTGCCTGGTCTGGTCCAATTAAGTTTTTAATGATTTTAAAATATTTTTTCAGGTCTGCTGTATTATCATCTGCTTTCAATTTAAGGCTAACTTTTGCCAGCACATTATATTCTACTTTGTAGCAATAGAGCAGGCTGGTAACTTTATCAGGAAATAAAAAATCAAATACAATAAATAGTCCTGTGGATTTGTATTTGAAATTATCTCCCTGTTTTCAAAAGAGAGTGTAGCTTGGTAGCCTTCAGAAGTATCAGACAGCAACTTAATTGAATTCCCAGACTGCCTGGATGTAGTGCAGGGCCATTTGTGGGGGGCGATATCAAAAAAGTCAAGATGGCAGCTACAACTGTGTGATTGAAGCCCCTTCCCTATCTATGTGTGTCACTCATGTGTTGCATGATAAAAAGAGGCAGGGCCTCAATCACACAGTTGTGGCAGCCATCTTGATTTTTTTTAACCCCCACCTCCCATGGATGCCCCTGATGTAGTAGCTGAGAATTCTGGGAATCTGAGTCATGCTAGTTTGGGGAAGGGTACTATAAGGTGGCTGTGGCCTTAGTCTTGTGATCATTATGGCTTCACACCCCATGCTCCCATTCATGTTTCTTCTATCCTCCTCACCTGCTTCCCATCATTCAGCTAAAACCAAGGCTCAGGCTGGTACACTGGACTGGGTCTAACGTTAGTTTTCTATTGCTTCACTTCGTTAATTAAAATAACAAATCTTCACAGCAGCCTTCTTTAAAATTCCTTCTTATCACCATAAACTAATTAAAGTAACACCACTGGTGGCAACTCATTAAACGTCAACCATATTTTCTGTATAATTGCATAGCCTACAGAGGAGGAAACGAGAGAGAAGTGCTCAAAAGGAACAGCTGCCACTTCCTCCATGAAGCACAGGGGAGCTAGATGTTTAGAAATCATCAGTATCTGGTACTCAGAAGTATATACAGGTTCTGAATATGTTGGTTTCATTCCTGAATGCCATGGTTGTCCACCACAAATCTGTCTTTCAAAACCATCTGAACCAAGGATGAACAATCTCTAACCCTCAGTACATTGGTGGACTGCAATTCCCATCATCCCTCACTGTTGTCCATGCTGTGTAGGTTCTAATAAGGGTTGGGAACCCCTTGACAACTGGAGGACTAGAAGTTAACTGTCCATTATCTAAGCCAGTTGTAAGGGAATCATTAGAACCTGGGAAAGAAAAGGGAGATTTTCAAAATATCCTTAAAATAAAACACCCCTTTGAAGCTTTGCACAACCCTAATGCAAGTAATGCAACTGAGCCTTGTGTGGCGCAGTGTGGTAGGCAGCAGTATTGCAACCAAAACTCTCCCCACGATCCGAGTTCGATCCCAGCGGAAGCTGGATTTTTGGGTAGCCGGCTCAGGTCGACTCAGCCTTCCATCCTTCTGAGGTCAGTAAAATGAGTACCAGCTTGCTGGGGAAGGTGACAGCTGGGGAAGGCAGTAGCAAACCACCCCGCTATAGTCTGCCAAGAAAACATTGTGAAAGTGGGATCCCCCCAAAGGGTCAGGCATGACTCGGTGCTTGCACAGGGGACCTTTCACCTTTCAATGCAAGTAAAAGATACATATGCACACACAGAGATATAGATGTAGACAACATTTTAAAACTTTCATATCTTGCTTGAGCTTTCCATTGTTCTGTAAGTTAATATGAATCCTACACATTTTTAAGAGGGTTTAATCATTTATTCACTGTAAGACCATTATTTTAATTGGTTCTTTCTCAGTTTTCTCTCCCCCCGCCACCTCCTTTCTTACAAGTTCTGCTGGTGAAAATGTTCCTTGACTTTTCTGAGCTGATTTCAGTTTCTGAGTCTTTTTTTAATAAAGCTCTATTTTATATTCTGTATCTACAAGAAGCAACATAAAAAAAACTAGGCACACGATTTGTGTATATATCTACTTCTTTTGTAATATTTCTTCCACAAGACTGCTTTCCCATCCCTAACAGTTTAAAGTAGTTGTGATGCAGAAATATTCTCCTGCATTTTTCCTACCAGTTCTCCTGTTTGATAAATGAACATTTGCCTTAGAAATTCATTGAAAAAGGAAAAGACATTGGTAAAATTCTCAGTGGTAGAGTGTAATATTTGTGTTCCTTTATTTTATTTTTTTATTCTTTTTTTTATTTATTGGACTTTTAAGGCCACCCAACTCCAAAAGGACTCCAAAAATACATAATTCAAAACCACAGTTAAAAATGTAAGTACACAGACAGAACAAATTAACATTAAAAAAAAAGACTTGACAGGGACCAAGCCAGGCCTTAAGGAGAGTTGGTACCAAAAGTGTCTCTGGGGGGATGCTGTTCCAGAGGGCAGGGGCAGCAAAAGAGAAGGCACACTTCCTCAGTCTTACAAGATGACATTTAATTGAGGGGCCTGCAGCACAGCCACTCTGCCTACATGTACTGGGTGGGCAGAAACAACTGGAAAAAGGCAGGCCCTACACTGTGAAAGGCTTTGTAGGCGATGAAAACCAGCATTTTGAATTGCACCCAGAAGCCAACTAGCAACCAATGCAGCTTGCACAGCAGTGTTTACACATGAGCATAATGAGAAGTGCCCAGTACTACCCAGCCTGCTGCATTTTGGACCAGCTGTAGTTTCCACGTGGTCTTCAAGGGCAGCCCCACATAGAACACATTGCAACAATCCATTCACAAGGTGAGTATGGTGTGAGTGACTGCCTGAAGGGCCTCTCAGTCCAGGGAAGAACACAACTGGCACACAAGGTGAACCTGTGCCAAGGCCCTCTTGGCCACAGCTGCCACTTGCTTATCAAGCAGTAGCTGTGAGTCCAGGAAGAATCCCAAGTAGCTGAACATACAGTTTGGAGGACCTTGTCCACTTTGGTTACAAAATGCTCAGGGACCATCTGATAATGCCCTGTAATTCACTGTCCTGTAGACTCTCTAGTGGTTTGTAGGCTCCCTGAGTTTTGAAGCATCATTAAATCCCAAGAGAAGAAATTAGGGTATTTCTCCCAGTGAGCTTTTTCAGAATGGGAAGTGTGGACAGCCGGGGAAGCTTCAGAGAATTGGAAGGATTTGTATACAAAAGAAGAAACCCAATAATAGTCACCTCCAACAATAACATCTGCTCAAAAGGCCCCTAAAAGAATAAGGGTAGAAGCCTCTTTCACAGGGGAAGAAAACTTTCAAGAAATGGTAAGATAGTTTTTGTCACTGCGTTAATTTAAAACTATTGGATTAAGCAACCATTTTCAAGTCACAAATAAATACCTCCTGTTGTCTTTGCTATTTCAGAAAGATCTTCACAAACATTCAAAAATACAAGCTATATAACTACAGTGTACCTGTAATGAAGATAATACACCAGTAGGAATTAGCACTGTGAACCAACTGTGAGATTTCACTCAGGCTCCAAATCAGTGATTCAGAAAACGGTTCTACTTGTTTTGGATTGATTTTGAGGCCCTCTAGTCAGAATCCAAGTCCCAGTTTGGCAATCCGAATTTCCCATTGGCTGCAACTTCTTTGTTTTCTGTTCAGCACAGTCAGGTGACTCCCCTTCCCCCATAACGGGACGTTCTATTTTAGGAGGGAGGAAAGAGGGGTCTGTATCCAACACCCACACCAAGGATGCCAGACTCCTTCCTGGGATCTCCACCCTCCACTCCGTTAAGGGTTCTAGAGCACCTGGGAGTGGATATTCCCTGGGTGAGAGAGTTCCATCCAGGCAAGTAGCTATGCTGCCCCCTTGTCACATTTTCATGAGGAATATTTACTTGAATCTCATTTATCAGGCAGCTTAACTCATTCCATTCCTGAGCTGCATACAGTCCAAAATATGTTTATTATTTTACAGCAAGGACAAATGGAAGGAGTGATCAAGTCATGACTGTAGAAATGCAAATGAAGATCCTTTCAGTTCCAAACAGATGCTGTTGCAGAGAATGATAGTAAGGAAAAGTAAGGAATAACAACAGCTTCTGATGCCTGGATGCCACATCTTATAATGGAGGATTCCCCAAACCTCTGGTCCCTGCAGGGAACTCTAGATCAGCTTGCACAGAAAATCCTCCTTCTCCAGGAATAAGCTTTTACGTAAATAGCTCGTTTCCCTCTTTTAAATAAATAGCTCCAGTTCTCCCCTTTTTTACCAGGTTTACTATACCCGAGTGGTTTTGGAGCATATCACAATAGTAACAAAGAAGCAAAATAATCAAAAAAAAGAAGGGTGTTTATTTGAAGAACTCAACAAAGAAAGGAAGTGAACAAGTAGCATTGAACAGAAATAATGTGAATAATACTAAAATACTGATCTTTATTTTCTCTGCTAATTGTACCATACTGGTTGCAATTTTCCCAGGGCTGTGGGGCCTGAATTCCTCAGCCCAGTCATATGAAATGGGTTTCTTTAAGGTCCATTCTTTTCCCAGAGATCTCCAGCCAACTTTCCCAGAGAATTTCTTTTCCTCCTAAATCCCATCCCTCTACTTCTCCTTGGAAAAGTGCTTTGAGAATACTTAATGTGTCCCAGAGAGCCAGAGGGCCACCCATTTAAGAATTTTCATTTACCTTGTAGGCTCCTCACTTAAGAGTACCCTGGATCTACTACAGGTGTTTTAACTCTAGAACTCTTCACATTTTCTACTTGAAATAGGTTGATATGTAATGGAGTGGAGGGGATGCCCCTCTCAATGGAAGAGCAGATTCAAACTTTCATCTTGAGATGCATGTTGCTTCTGACTAGTTAAATCAAGACCTAGAGCATTTTTGGAAAATTGCATTTTCATTTGACAACAAACTACTGTGTAGAATAATTTGAGCTATTATTAAATAATCAGATCATTCACTTCAAATGCATGCAAATTTAAATTACCAATATGGTTGAAGTATCAATAGAAAGATTTGCTTGTGTGGCAGGAAGAAGTGCAGTTTGCTTTTTATGAAGCCTGATATACAAATAACATTGTTAATTTGAAGTGATTCCATATAAAGTGATTCTATTTTTCTCTTCTGCAACAAAATGAGCAGCTTGAGTGTACCCTGACAGCTTTGTTGTGTTTTCCTATATTCTTTGCAAAAACAAGATCCCTGTGAAATGCAAACTAAAAGAAAATCAGACATCAATAGGATTGTATTATTTAGGAAGTGGAAGTAAAGGAAAGTACAATTGATCTAGAGAACCTTGAAGGATGCAGTCTGTCAATTCCAGTAAGAATTTCCCTGTTCTCTGGATAGGGATTATCCATCAATTTTTCAGTTCTGTATACAATCTGGTGGATTTTATATAGATCATGTTTGTTCATTTCCAAGGCCAATTCAGGGTGCTGGTATGCAGACCTAGACAGCTTTATGAATATCGAAAAGGCTACCTATTTCCTGGTGAGCATGTCTGAAACTTAGGTTCATCACCTGAAGCCTCATTATCTGGCCCATTTCTTAAAAGAGGAGAAGAGGAGCAGAATACCAGTTGAAGAAATTACACAGTTCTGAAACTTATTCTGTAGGGATGCTGGATTCCTTCCCTCACTGTCTTCTATTAGGATGCTTGTTAATGACATCCTAGGGTGCTTAGTAGCTTTATTGGTTGATTGTCCATTCATGTTTTGTGTTATTTCTTATTATTTTTCACTGTTAGGTGTTCATTGCATGGAGTGCTAAAGGGGTACAGTGTTGCAGATGCTGGGAAAGCCTTTAGCCCAGGAGAGGTCAAAAAAGTCACACACCAAGCATTTCTATAAAAATAATTTATTTACAGAAAGCAAAAACAAAAGCAAAAACATATTTAAAGGACTTAGCTCTCATTGAGAGCTACCTGGCTTGCTACATGCCGGCAGAGAGAAAAAAAAAAGAAGTGAGAAGACAAGTCCGGGCAGGTCCTCCCCCCAGGCTATTTTGCATGAAGCACGTGAGAGGAGACAATCAAATGCAACCCCTTCACCTGGCCAAAATGATTTGTTACAATAGCAGTCTTAATCTATTAGTAGGAAAACCTCAACACTCCCCTTTTTACACTACAGATTAAGATGCATAACCAATCTTCTCTGACACCTTTATATGTCTTTCCATTCACATTACCATTATCTCCCCTTTGGTTTAACAGAAAGTTACCATTTTTCTTCCTGTGTTTTTTCAAACCTAGGTAATTGGTCACAACTCCAAGGCTTTTTAATATGAAATGGCTTTTTATGCAGGCTTCAAAATCAAGCCTTTGTTTTTCTGTTGATGTGAATAGCAGCAAATCATCAACATAAATGCACAGATACATACAGCCTTGTTTGTCCTTCTTCATATATACACAGGGATCTGCTTTTCCTTTTTCAAAACCAAAATTCTGCAGTTTTTTCATCTACTTTTTGGTTCCAGGATCTAGCAGCTTGTTTTAACCCATAGATTGACTTCTGCAGTTCACAGACTAGATTCTCCCCTTTTTCATAGCCAGGGGGTTGCTGCATGTATAATCTGTGGTCTAAATCACCATAGAGAAATGCAGTTTGAATGTC
Organism: Candoia aspera; assembly: GCF_035149785.1. NCBI lineage: Eukaryota > Metazoa > Chordata > Lepidosauria > Squamata > Candoiidae > Candoia > Candoia aspera. The sequence continues at coordinate 181,383,976 of NC_086153.1, forward strand.
ATAGTGGTTAACTGACATTCCCTTGAGTGCAGCAACTTTTAACAGTAATCTAATTGATTCACCTTTAGTAACTGGTGCAAAAGTCTTGTCAAAGTCTAAATCTTTCCTTTGAGTGAACCCTTTTGCAACCAACCTTGCTTTATATTTTTGGATTTTGCCATCAGCATCCCTTTTCAGTTTGAAAAACCACCTACAACCCAGACAGCGTTCATTGGGAGGTAGATTTATCAGTTTCCATGTTTTATTTTCTTTCAAGGATGCTAATTCCTGTTGCATGGCAGAATGCCAATTTTGTGCAATCTCAGGTGGTAAAGCATTCACTTGTTCTAAAGACTCAGGTTCTGTAAATATGTGAAAAGCCTTTACTGTTTCAGCCTGAAAACGTGATGGAGGAACGCCTTTATTACTCCTCTGAGATCTGCGAGGTAATACAGGGCTTAAATTTTGACTCCTATCACTTTCCTGAGAAGCATCTGTCTCATCAGACAGATCTTCAGTTTGCTTTTCTGATTTAATGTCCTCATCAGGCAAAAGATCACCATCAGCAAGTCCTTGCTGTTCTCTTGTGGTGGTCAGTTCAACTGGAGAGCTAGAATTTAATCTCCCCCAGTTTTGTTCAGCAAAAGAAGCGCTTTTGCTAATTATTAATTTCTCTCCCATTATGAACCTGTAGCTCCTCTGGCTTTGTTCATAGCCAACAAAGATGGCTTTCTTTGTTGTGGGGCCTCCTTTCCTTCTCTGCTGTTTTGGAATGTGAACCCATGCAGTGCTACCAAACACTCTAAGATGGCTTACCTTTGGTTTTACACCATAAAACAAATGGAATGGAGTGTCCTGAATCATAGAGTTATACAACCTGTTCTGAACATAACAAGCAGTCGATAAAGCTTCTCCCCAGAACTTAAAACATAATCGTGAATCTTTTAACATGCATTCCATCGCATTTTGCAAGGTTCTGCCCTTTCTTTCAGCAACATCATTTTGCTGAGGGGTGTACGGGTTAGAAAGAATTTGTTCTATCCCCTTTTCCACTAGGAACCTTCTGAATTTGTGAGAAAGGTATTCTCCTCCTCTATCACATTGGAGTGCAGATACAGGCCTAGGGAATTTTCCATTTGCCCATGTCACAAAACTTTTAAATTTCTCAAATGCCTCATCTTTGTGTTTTAAGATGTAGATAAATGTGTATCTTGAGAAATCATCAATGATGGTCATTGCATACCTTGCTTGTCCAAGACTTGGAGCAAAAGGACCAATAATATCAGAGTGTACAATTTCCAAAGGTCTAGTTGTAACTCTGTCACTGTGCTTACTCACAGGAGCTTTTAGTGTTTTGCATTCTTTGCAAACTACACAGTCTAAGTACTTATTACAGGGTTTTATCTTTAGGTCAGCACACAGCTGTGGCATTTGTTCTATATACTTGATATTAGCATGACCAAATCTCCTGTGCATCAGGTGTACACATTGGTCATGATATGGAGTGTTACCAACTGCAGCCTTGCAGCTTGGCTTCCTTGCATTTTGCACAATGTACAAGGAGTCTTTTAACATACCAGTAGCACACAATTTCCCATTTTTTCGTATCTCACAACCATTTTTCTTAAATGTTATGATATACCCTGTTGCAGCCAATTGTGCCACAGATAAAAGGTTTGATTGTAAATTTGGCACATACAACACACCTTTTACAGTTTCTCCTAAGCAGGATAAATACAAGTCACCTTGTCCCATAATTTTGGTGACAGACCCATCAGCCAAAGATACACTTTGTCTTTCAGTTTTAGACAGTGACACAAAAGAGCTTTTACAATTACATAAATGACAATTGGCCCCAGAATCTAACACCCATACATCAGAATTACCCTTCTCAGCAACCTGTGCAATTTGGGTTGTCTGAAGAGCCTTCTTCTGTGTTGCCCTTGTGTTCTTCTGCTCTGTCTTTCTACTCTTGGGTCTCATGGCACAGTCTCTGAACCACAAGTGAAGCATCGCTGGCTTGCTAGCACTGTGGCCTCAGGTTCCTTTCCCTTCTTTTCCCTCATTTTCTGGTCTTGCAGCTTTCCAGAAGAGATGGGGGGGGATCTTTCCTCTCTCTTCTCCCATTCAGCGAGTAAGCGCTGTGTAATATACGATGGAGTGAGGTCTGTTTCAGGCATAGCCTCCAGGGTACAAATCAGCGTGTCCCACGTTGCATTTAGTGAGGACAGAAGGATATAGGATTTTGTGAGAGGTGTAAATTCCATTCCTCTCTCCTGCAACTCAACAAACAGCTGCTGAATAAAATGCAGGTGCTCAGGAAGGCTATCTCCTTCTGCAAGGTAGGCTCTGTACAGCTTTTTCGTCAGAGTAACTTTACTCCCTGCTGTTGCCTTTACATATAAGTCTCTCAAAGCGTCCCAAAGTTGCTTTGCAGACTGCATGCCTCGCACGTGGACTAGCTGATTGTCCTCAACTCCCAAGATAATGGTGGCTCTAGCCCGCTCATCCTGTCTCAGCCATTCAGCATTGGGATTTTGGGGGGTTTGCTCACCAATTGGCAGCCAAAGATTCTCTCTGCGAAGATACATTTCCATCTTCAGGGCCCAATTCAAATAGTTGGTTTCTGATAGGCGCTCCAGAGGCATCGCTGAGGACTGGGAGGTAGCCATGGCTTCTTCCTTCTTTTGCAAGTCACCTCAGCTAGCTTCTAAGTCCTGCAGACCGGCAGTTGCTGGAAAATCTCCAGGTGGCTCCAAAGAAAATCTTCACAGGTCTTTGCTACCTGCCTTTAAATTGTGCATGAGGTGTGGAGCTGACCTCTCTTTTCTCTCTGGGTTTTACTGCGTTGTTTACTGGGCCCATAACCTGTTGCAGATGCTGGGAAAGCCTTTAGCCCAGGAGAGGCCAAAAAAGTCACACACCAAGCATTTCTATAAAAATAATTTATTTACAGAAAGCAAAAACAAAAGCAAAAACATATTTAAAGGACTTAGCTCTCATTGAGAGCTACCTGGCTTGCTACATGCCGGCAGAGAGAAAAAAAAAAAGAAGTGAGAAGACAAGTCCGGGCAGGTCCTCCCCCCAGGCTATTTTGCATGAAGCACGTGAGAGGAGACAATCAAATGCAACCCCTTCACCTGGCCAAAATGATTTGTTACAATAGCAGTCTTAATCTATTAGTAGGAAAACCTCAACATACAGTACCATACAAGTGACATTGATTCAGAAATAGCATACATTGACTATATATACTGTATATGATTATATACTATACTATACTATACTATACTATACTATACTATACTATATACACACAGACACACACATCAGAAATGGAATCAAATAGTATGATGAGTGAAAACTTAAACTATTGATATGAACAGGAAAGAGACAGAGTCATTACTCTCTAACTTGATGCAACTGGAGAACATATATGCACAAAAGATCCTTGTTTGTGAAATTGTGCATGACAACGTCATGAACTGATATTGCTCCAGGACATTGTGGGATATAAACATAACAGTCCATCTATAAGGGTAGGCCATCTAGCTAAAGCCCCACACTCAAAGGTGGAGCTTCTTTCCTTGACCTGTTGCTGCCTCTGTTCCTTCATTATGGCTTCCCATCCAAAGCTTCTCTCACTGTCTATGACATCAGGACTGCTCAGCCATACAAAGGCTATACCTGACTCAAAGCATATATATGTATATTGAGGAAGGAAAGGAGGGGTGGCTTGTGTGAATGCATCACTGCTGGCTCAAATGTAGTCATACCCACTGAGACCGGTGACCCAGGTTCCACTCATGGGTCTTAGAAAAAACATATCACTGGTGACATAACTGTCTCCCTGGAATTTGGCTGGCTTGGCTAACAAGGGTTGCCTGCCTCTTTTTATGAGGAGCAACATGTTACAGACACTGAGTGTCAATTAACCTTGAAAGTCTGTGCTAATAGTTCAGGGGACATTAAGTGATGGAGTTGTGGCTCAGGAATAAGCCCAGCTATGAACAAACCACTGGAATTAAATCCTATACCATCTAAAATGAAGAGCCTCTCCTTTGAGAGGCAGGCAAAACAAGGCACTGCTTAGACACTGGCCTTAGACCATTCCCATTTCCTTTCACTCTAAATCCATACAAATGTCCTCTTGCCATTAATATTCATAAGTTGCTCTCAGCCATTCTCAAAGAGGGCATCAGAGGTCTGCTTTTATTAACATGCTAATTGGGCAGCTCCTCCCAGTGGACTTTCTAAGACTAACAGTAAACTGGCCTGGCTGGCTCCACTTTCCTGACCATACAGCATTTTGCAAAGGGGAGCCATGTAGATTCCCTCCCTCTCTAACCTGTGAAGTGAGGCAGACCTTAGGCAGAAGATGCATCACTCCTATATGATCGCTGTGCAAAGAAACTACATTCAGTTCCGTGAGACTGTTTCCCAAGTAAACCTCCTGAAGAATCAGCAAATGTTGAGAGATAAGCAAAGTTGGGAGAGATGATTGGACACCTTCAGGATGTGTTTAGTCCTCAGTCCTCAGCCCTACAGAAAGGATCCTAACAGCCCAAATTTTAGTTTTCTATGATCTTCTGTCTCTGAGAAACTCCCCTTAAACAGCTGCTAATATTCACAATTGCAAGAGAGGATGCTGCTGCATCTCCATATTCAAACTTCATTACTTTGATATTATCATCACAGTGATTACTTACACTGAATCACATCTATTTGCATGAAGCAGCCCCCAGTACTAAAAGTGGGTATCACGCATTGCAGGAAGCAACCACCTGGCTCTCCCAAGTGACTCAGACACCCTAAGTTTGTTGCTAGCTGTACACAATTCTAGCAACAAGTGGGTTGAGCAGACTGTCGCTTCCCACATGTAGTCTTCAGCAAATTAGTTCATATGAGTTGTGCAAGTGAATTGGGATCTCAGAATGAGCAATATGGACTGTATTCTCTTGCCACTTAGATTTTATGTATATTCTTAGTTTTACTCTTATTTTTATATTTATTTATTAAGAGTAATGATGTATTTATATATTGTATTTATACCGGCTGTTCGCTGTTTTAATTGACAATTTTATTGTAAACCGCCCAGAGTCCCCCAATGGGAGGAGATGGGCAGGGACAAATTTAATAAATAAAATAAAATAAATAAATAAAATATTCATATGTATCCCCCTGTGTTTCTTAGGACCGTGTTATTATTTCGGTAACAGTGTAAAACTCGACTGGCAAATCAGGGGAAAAACAGCTTTTGCGATCCAGAAGCCTTGGAGATATATTTGACATCTGACGCACAGACATTTCAGAAATATCCTCTGGGAAAACTTAATTCATAATATAGTATCTATGCTTTTTTTCCCAGTGTTTTCCACTGTGGAGAAAGCAATTGATACCTGACATATAACACTGATCTTAAACAGCTGAGTGTGACATTCATAACCATTTCATTTTTAAAAAATTAGAAAAATCTAAATTTTAAACAAACAGAGGCCGTCATTCAGTAGCAGTGCAATTCCATGTAATAATCTAGTATTACCCAGCAGCGGGGAGAGGGAGGGTTAGAAATTCAGACAGCAAGATCACTCCACAGAGTAGACAGAAATATGAGATTCTAGGAATGATGCTGCTGCTAGAAATCCATTTGAGATGTCCTTCAAGTGGCAAGAAGATGAATTCAGAGGGATATGAAACAGAAAACCAAGAAGATGGGGTCTGACTTTGATACATGCTTAGTGTGATAGAATAATTTACTCACTATATGGATCTCTCAGTATAAGGCAAAAGGACGAGGAGGGAGAAAGGAAGCAATAATGTGTCACCTTATCTAAATAAGGTACCTGTCATTCCTGAAATACTGTTTAAGCTATGATAGTTGTTTTTACTCAAGGGGAAAGAACAAGACTTTACTCCAATGAAAGCAGGTCTCTTGAAATAGGAATGGTTACAATAAGCCCACATTTCCTGCCTGGTGATGGATGGGAAAGAAGAGAGAAGAAATCCAGCCCCAATTTTACGTACAGAGAAATTGCGATATTTCTACTTCCTGGTCTTTCAACTTGGAAGTTCAATAGAGCTGGACAAGCATTTTGCACATTGTTGGTTCAAACCAGGGAAAAGACTGCAAACTGTTCCTGTCCTTACTGACCTAAAGAAAGGGGTTTTACTCCCATTTAGAAATGATAGCTGTTAGTGGAGGGAAGCACACACACATGCACACAAGCACCAAAATTAGTCAAGTTAGAGGGATGGAACAAAAGATGGACTGTGGGAAGCTATGATTAAGTATTAAAATTAACAGGTGCAGAATGTCTGCAGATGAAAAATGAGTAAGTCCCTGAATGCTGAAGGAGTTTTGGCATCATCATTTTCACAGCGATAGAAGGACCAGGCTTTCAGCATTTAATCACAGCATAACTATTCAGGTCAGTTCCAATTCAGTAATGAGATAAATGGGACATGCAGCAAAAAGTTAAATGGTGCCCTCCTCACCTCCTAAGAGAAGTGTATGGTGTTTCAACTGCCCGCTTTCCAGCTAACCAAGGGAAAAATAAACTCAAATGCTCCATGTTCAGACTTCCAATCACCCATGACTTTTTAAGGAAATAGTTCATTCCAATGCTCCTTGTTCTGAGTTTCAGCTAGCTAGACAATCTTCCAGTAGATCTAAAGAGTGGATTCTTCACCCCTTTAAGTTTTCTTGATCTTTTTCCAATGTTCACCATTCTGAGACAATTAAGCCAAACCAGTTCTCATTAACTAGGGGGAGGGAGGAATTCCCCCAGGTTTGTTTGGTTGTTGTTATTTGGGTTTTGTTTTGTTTTTCATATTTCTCCTCCTCCAAACATGTTTTTTAGCATGTACAGATAGTCTTCATTAAGCAACCACAACTGGGACCGGCAACTCAGTTGTTAAGTGAAGCGGTCACTAAGTGAAACCACGACTGTGCTTATGATCTTACTTCAGCTTTGCTTTGCTTTACAGACCTGCAAAGGTCCTAAATGCGAGGACTGGTTGTAAAGTTACTTTTTCATTACCGTCGTAACTGGACAGTCGCTAAACCAGGCAGCAGCTAAACTGTAACCCTGTAACCCTTTTGTCTGCAACACTGTTGGCACTCAGTGGGGACTGCTGCTAGTGGGAATGATGACCTGCTGGATTTCTGTGACCATTGCCTCTGACATAATATTTATAACCCACTAAACTGAACCCAACCTTTCAGGAACCTCAATATATTTCCAGGCATAATTGAGGGCAGGTGAGATGTCTAAATAGAGCTTTGTAAGTTGTGGCAAGCGCTCTGAACTTAGCTTACTAGCAAACACTAACTAGTGTTGTCCTTCAAAGTACATGTAATATGTACTCCTATAAGCTGACTCTTTTAGCAGCCTAGCGCAGGTTGTAAGTTGACCTCAAGGGTAGTAGCTCCACATGCATCATGTTTCTGTAACTGGTTGCACCGATGTATCATTTTTTATTGTAACAATATGCCAAGTCTCAATATCATTATGAATAATCATTCATCAAGGTAGTAACTTGGTATGCCTGGCCTTTAGCACTGTGGTTTAAGTTTCAGGGGAAAAAATGTAATTTTAAACTCTACAGCCCATGGGGTATTCTTTGTGTGCATTTTTGTTTGCCCACATAAGCCGACAGACAATTGTCAGGGATTGCCAGGTTACGCAGATATCAGGCATTGGAAGCCAACTGGTTTTTGCATTAATAATGCTTCCGAGATCCGCCAGTCCATGATGCTGCTTAGTTTTGTGACCCATCATGATGTCGTGAAACAATGTTGAAGGTGAGTTCTGCCAGGCAGTGAATGAATATTTCATTCAATGAGTTTGCCCTATCTTTTCATCAATTTGCTGCTCACCAAGTGTGGAAGAATCTGATGGACAAGACCTATCTAATTTAGCCTGTGTCTGCCCAATGTCTCAGCAGGAATAGAGTGCTGTGCTTTTGAAATAGATAAGCAGCCTAGTCCTATTCCAGACAGTGTATAGATGATAAGGCTAACATATACTCTTTGGATGCTTCACAATGCCTATTGGATTATTATTTCTCAAACTCAAGCAGAATCTAGTTTAAAAAGTCAGATCCAGATGGCTAAGATCACTCTTCCCATATTCTATCTGTGGATAATGGGAGTTACAGATGCACATATTTGGACAGCAACAAGTCAGGGAAAACAATCTTAAACCTTACATTTCCTTAAACCTGACAATACTGGACATTGATTTGTATTACATTTATAGCCTAGCTTTTTGTCTGTGAGGTCAAAGTAGTGCATGTAGGGTGTCATCCCTCATGTTATCCTCCCAAAAACAAACCTGTGAGGTAAGTTTGTTTGAAAGAGACTGACAGGCTTCAAACCACCTTCTGAGCTATCATGGAAAAGTAGTCATATTAGTGCTCATTTCTAACTGTGCAGTAAGTAATTGGATCATTAACCATGGCTGGAACGGAGCTATTTTACTTTTGCTATTCAATTCACCATTCTCCATTTTGGCATCCCTTCAGTTGTACCATATGAAAAAGTCAATAGAATATGACTCCAGTCTGCATATCATGGAGATGTCAATCTCGGAGAGGTGCTGTAAGCCAGTGATTAGATGTTTCACGCTGCTTTGCCTGCATCCACTCCTTTTTGGCAACAGCTGTTCAGCACTGAATCTGAGTTCTATGCAAGACTTCTGAGCAATTGAAATGTCTGTGTCTGTTTCTTTTTCATTTAAGGACATGTTTTTAAGGTTGTCACTTTTTGAATCGAAGATGGTTATTGAATTGCTGTGGAGCTAATTCGCTGCTCAATATCATTATTCGGGCATATGCTGAAAGAGTAGGTAATGTTGCTGAGTAAAAGCAGAGCATGCAGATAAAAGGAAAGAAAATCTTTTCCAGAGGTTTGCATAATTTCTCTTGAAGTAGGGACTACCTGTTATCATACCTGAAGGAAAACAAGCCTTGTCCTGCCTACACAGATCTCAGCGCCCCCCTGCCTGGAGGCAAGGAAAGCAGAATGGACTTCAAGTGAAAGAGTCATTAGCTAGATGTATGGCTTTGTGATTTTCATCTCTCTCTCCCTCTCTCTTGCTTTCTTTTATGCCATACATACCTCCCCTCTACCACCTCTGCTTGGAAGGGCTAGCAACCACAGTGAATAACAAACCCACGCAAGATTAAGGCAGAGCTGAACAACCTGTGGCCTTCAAGCCACATGCAGCCCTTGGCCTACTTGCAAAAGCCCACAAATAAATAAACCAGACTTCTTGAGAAAAACATTTGTATTTTTCCCTGGCAACTCTCCTCTTGGAAAGGAACAGTCCTTGCACAAAAGTAAAGTATAACTCTGATGATCCAATATATGAATTGTAAGCCTATTCTCTTGGTCCAGATCCTTATGAAGCCAGAATGGCTTTGCCTATCCATAAAAGGAAAGTACCAGCAGCTCAGAGGAAGCTTAAAGCTCTCCAAGGCATAGCAAAAACTTTAGAAAAACAAAGTACAGCCTCTTCCTTTTCCCCTCCCCCAAATAACAAACAACCAAGGAACTCAGTCAATCAACCAAGCAGCAAACAACAGCCCAGTCAAAGAACTCCCAAAGAGATCAACACCCCCACCAATACAAGTAGGGCAAGCCACTGTACAGTATCAATCAATCAATCAAGTCTTTATTATGGTCAGAGACCAATGCAATAGTATTGTTCTGTAAGACAAACATAGTCATGCTTGAGTTATTAACAGCAAATAATAAAAATATATGTTAAAATCAGGGCAAGGCCCTGTTCACACTGAAGATGTTGCCTAGTCTGGCAATGACATGTCTACAAGAAAACAACAAGGCTCAGAGAGCACCAAGGGCTCCACAGTTCAACCCTGAGCTACAAATATTTGCTTGGATATGTATTTATTTATTTATTAGACAAAGGTGACTCTGGGTGGCGTACAAAGATTAAAACCAAAAAGCAGTAACATCGGTCATAAAAATCAAGATCCCCAAAGCTCTCAAATATCCTCAAAAGGAAGCAGAATTTTGGTCCCATCCTCCAGGAGGGCTTTGGGAGCTGCAAAAGGATTGTGGAGGGCCACAATTTCACAATGAGTTGTGCTCTTATGTCCTAAACCCTTTACATCAGAGGGTCCTTTGTCAGAAGCACACAATTGCTAGAAAACAGAACTGTGTGTGAAATACTAACCCTTAGGGAGACAGAAATGTATTTAGTGACAGATGATAAAGATCTGCTCTTCCTAACCAAACTGGCAAAGAAACTCTGGGAAGGGTTCCCAAAAAAATTCCTGATTTTCTTTATTCAGAAGCCAAACTGAGAAACCGTCTGTTGCCTTTGGCCTAGGTGTAACTATTCTTTGTGACATCCTCAACCTCCTTATTGCTTGCATAGGCAGAGATGTACCTCTGTTCACCTCTGGAAGCCAGCATTGTCCCAGCATTGCCACATTTGTTTCAAAGCAAGCTGATTATTCCATAAAGATGTCTGCAAACCGCTAATGCAATGCCCCAGGGGGCTCAGCTGTGTGTTAGATTATCCATAATTGCAACTCTTGGATCTTCTGTGAAGCAGAGACACCTCGTTGGCATGGTCGTAACCAAACATGGCTGGAGGTCATTGTAATTTTTCAAGCAGGAAATGGTACTTCCATTATCCCCATCAGCATGGGAGAATTACCTTGGAAAAAACATGAAGATGACAGATAGGCACCCCTACTTCCTTTTATTAAACTACTTTATTAAATATCACTGGCAGTAAACTTAAAAGCAATAGTAAGATTTCCAGTTGAGGTCTTTGGTTTAAAATGTTAAAAACTAAGAGACTAGCTCAGTTATTAGGAGAAATGTAACGATAACCCTGGTAGATCTTCCAAGAAGCCACAGGATGCAGTGAAATCTCCATTCCTCAGTGTTGAGGTTTGCTGCAGGAGGTCCTTCAGTGCAGCAAGACCAATCTCTACTTCCTTTCTGCTGTTGATGCAGAGATACCAGTAGCTGAAAGAATGGCAAGAATGAAAATGAAATGAGCCAGAGGCACACCAGGAGCGGTTCAAGAGAGAATTTGGAACTACAGGAGTCAAAGCACCAATGTTCTTTGGCAGACCTCCCCAAAATATTGAGGAAAATACTTGGAGGAGAGGCAGGGTGAAAGGGGTAAAGCCTTCTCACCATCCAGCCTGGGCACCATGAGTCTGGCTGGGCTTGAATGTGGCCATTCCTTTTCCAGGGACTCTTTCCAGCCAGACTGCAGGGCCGCAACTAGGGTCTGCGTCACCCAGGGCAAACATGGATTCCATGTCCCTTTTGCCCCCCCCCCCGTGCTCATTTTGGTGCCCCCCCCTGTGCCGCGCCCCAGGGCACATGCCCTGCTTGCCCCCCTAGTTGCAGCCCTGCCAGACTGTCATATTACTCTGCCTTACTCTCCGTGCATTGTTGATGGAAAATATGACACTGAGCCAATCCTGCTAATGTAAGCAAGATAAGGACCTCAGAGGGAATTACCTCTACACAAGTGTTCAGGGAGATTTCATCCTTGATTATGAGCTAAATTGATTATATTATAATCCAATTTTTGGAATAGCATTGGTTACTCGCAGTACCATATGGTACAGATGCCGATTCCATCAAGAACACAATGATATGAGCGGGAGGAGGAGGAGGAGAAGGGTATAAATAAAAATGTTGCAATGGAAAAATGTTTGCCTTTAACATGGCATCCCTTAGCCCATTTTTTTTCAGTGAGAATAGCTGAGAAATAGAAAAAGCAACAGCTTGAGAAGTACTCTTTCCATCATCTTGAAACACCCTTCTACCATTTCCAGACATCACAGACATTTTAAATGAATACTTTAATAACTTTAGAAAGGACATGGTTAAAAAGTGAAATGAATACATCCTCTTCCAAAGATGAATGAGAAAATAACAATAGAGGTCATTTCAATAACAGTGACAGTGAAATAATGGCAAGAAAGCTGGACAGGAGACAGGTGGAGAAGCACTTGCTCCATGAAGTTGCTCTGCACCGAGATCGGAACTCAGTGCTCAATAGTTGTGGATGCAATCAAGATAAAGTCTACTTTGGGTCAGACTTAATTCCTGGCTCCTAAAAGAGGCAAACCATGCACACTTTGTGTAAAAGTGGTTTGCTATTGCCTTTTTCTGGGATGTTTTTCAAATGTTCAGTCTAGCCTACAGCCCTGGTCTCCCATACAAGGCTAATCAGGAGCAAACCTGCTTAGCTTCCAAGCCCAGATGAGCTTGGATGGGAGCCTCCACTTACTAAGACCACTGATGCAATAGTTGTGCCTTGTCTCAAGCCAGTCACACCCCACCCCAAGGAATTTAACTGCAAGATTTGTGCAGTTACAAGCAAAGGCAAGCAGGGGGTATGTGCAAGCACACACAGCGACAACAAAGTCCCAGTCCCTAGAGATCTTGTCTTCAACGGTTCCAATCAGCCAGAGGGCAAGTGGGGAAAGCAAAAGTGTAGTGAGGCCACAGTGCAGAAATCTAAGAATCCGAATATAGGCTGTTAGTCCAGGTTCCAAGGAGCAGTTTCCACAGGCAATGGATTCAGAAGGCAAACACACAGAGTTCTAGTAAGTGGAGCAGCTGTTTCCAACAGAGGGTTGCTGGTAGCAATAGTTCTTAAATAATACCTGCCACAGGTGCAGGCAATCAAGGGCAGGAATGCCCATGATGGGCAAGAACCACTTTGCGCTGCTCAGCACTCTGTTTGATGTGCTCCAGAGGTGGGAGGGGTCCTAGATCTGGCCCCTCATCACCTGATGTTGCCAACTGCCCTGTGTTTTCCCTAATTCTTCAGCCTCACGTGCATGATTGCTAGCATTCATCCAGGGCCTGTGGGGCAGTGCCTTCCAGCTTTTCCTGAGGTTTGTCTGATGCATGAAAACCAGTATCTTCCAGCTCAGATCTTCTGAATTCAAGCTGGCCGTGACAAGTTGAATGATACTGATCACCTGAAGTATGGCAATATTATGATTGAACTACAAGGGCATCTCACATATCTACTTTCCTCATTTTACTGATTAATCCTCAGAATGAGTACTCCGAATTGAGCACCACTGAGTGCAGTGGGGATCATAACCTGGAAGAGGGTATAATGTTACAGTGTCATCAGGCAATCCGGTGTACACTTATTGAGTTTAGTGGGACTTGTCCCAGGAATATTATAATAGGAATGTAGCCTTAATGACTAAAGTCCTTGTCATGGACATAGCGATTATTTCTAGCTTCAGTTACCAAAAATGGATGGGAATAGCAGAACATAGCACCTTTAAAGCCATGTATATTAATATCTCTCTTATGGTATTTGGGGTGGGGGGAGGTTAATTCTTACTTGTTGATGTCATTCCTTGTCTCCAAAAAGCTCTACATTTTGTATGATATGGTTCTCCCCACTATTTCACTATTCTCACAAGGAATCTATGAAGTTGGTTGGAAAGCATGATTAGTTAAAGATCCTAAGAAGGATTTTGAGTCTGTTGTGCAGGAAAAAGAGGCATTAAAATTTAAATTTTGATTACACTAAAACAGAAATTGCATTTGATACATAGGAGTCACTGAAATTCTTTCATAATGGCTACATTAGCTTTTCTACATCACACCTCTCTTATCAGAAATTGTATGATCTTGAAAGCCTGCTTGTGCCTGGTTCTACTTCTAGGTTCTTGAGAGAAGCCTGACTCTTTACTTGAATCCAGGAGCCTAGAAATAGCATCATAAAAGTCCTACTGCTGCTATTTTTCAGCTACATTTCTTGCTGTTTCAGGCATTAAATCATGAATAGTCATGTGTGAAGGATGCTTCCACTGAGCTTCATATCTGTGCAGTCACAATATTAAAAACGTGTATTCATACTTCTTTGGAACATGGAGGCACAAAATGAGTAATGTTGCAGTAAGATCTGAACAAGATGTGACATTGGAAGATATGACTAGATCCCCCACTTTTAAAAACATAATAAAAAGAAAATAGGCAGTGAAGAGAGAGGATTGGTCATAATTGCCAATTTGTGCATGCTACTTGTTACTTTTTAAATATGATATATGGTGCCATTCCTGAAATGTATCATGTTTTATGTAAGTCATATTATACAGTTCTGAAGAGGTTATGCTTAAATGTATTCTACCCACAGTACAATACTGGAGGAATTTCAAGAACAATTTATAATTGTCAGGCTAATATCTTCCAAACTGTAAACAAGAAGAGCCAAAACAGTCTTCACCTGTATTCAGGATGAATTTTCTTTTTTTAAAAATTTTACTGGAGGCAAGAAGGTTTTCTAGCATTTATCTAACAATATCATCATATAGCTTCAGCAAAGGATTGTTACCCTGTCATGGTGCTGGAGCTTGAGCACCTCAATGATGCCATGAGCTAAACCGTGAAGGGCCACCCAAGACGGGAAGGTCATGACAGAGAGGTCAGACTAAATGCGATCCCTGGGGAAGGTAATGGCAACCCACCCCAGTATTTTTGCCGTGAAAACTAAATGGATCTGTACAACCAGAGATATGTCAGTATACCATCGGAAGATGAGACCCCCAGGTCGGAAGATGGTCAAAATGCTACTGGGGAGGAACAGAAGATGTGTCATGAGTAAGGATGGTGAGCAGGGGGCTCCCATCCAGACTGTTAAGCGCATGCGTAGCACTGAGGAATTGGGAAGCCATTCAAAGAGACACAGATCGGGACCACCTTAACCTTTGGGGTTTATATGTCTGGGTTTTTCCCACGCTTCTTCAGTTTGTTAGGATTCCTGTTATGTACAAGCAATAAAACATTAGAGACCAGTTCCTTGTCTCAGCGTGATTCCTGGCTGTTAGGACAGGATGCATTCAACTAGCCCCAGACGTGATGACGCAGCTAGCTCAAAGCCGAAAGGACAGCTAGTGGCCGACGGTGCTGGTGGTGAACCGCGAATCCGATGTTCTAAGGATCAACACACCATTGGAACCTGGAATGTAAGATCTATGAGCCAGGGCAAATTGGATGTGGTTATTGGTGAGATGTCAAGATTAAAGATAGACATTTTGGGCATCAGTGAACTGAAATGGACTGGAATGGGCCACTTCACATCAAATGACCACCAGATCTACTACTGTGGACAAGAGGACCACAGAAGAAATGGAGTAGCCTTCATAATTAACAGTAAAGTGGCTAAAGCAGTGCTTGGATACAATCCAAAAAACGACAGAATGATCTCAATTCGAATTCAGGGCAAGCCATCTAACATCACAGTGATCCAAATATACGCCCCAACCACAGATGCTGAAGAAGCTGAAGTAGAGCAGTTCTTTAGGATCAGACTAAAGAGATTAGGGAAGACCCACAGATCAGCTAGATATGAGCTCACTAATATTCCTGAGGAATATGCAGTGGAGGTGAAGAATAGATTTAAGGGACTGAACTTAGTAGATAGGGTCCCGGAAGAACTATGGACAGAAGTTCGCAACATTGTTCAGGAGATGGCAACAAAATACATCCCAAAGAAAGAGAAAACCAAGAAGGCAAAATGGCTGTCTGTTGAGACACTAGAAGTAGCCCAAGAAAGAAGGAAAGCAAAAGGCAACAATGATAGGGGGAGATATGCCCAATTAAATGCAAAATTCCAGAGGTTAGCCAGAAGAGATAAGGAATTATTTTAAACAAGCAATGCATGGAAGTGGAAGAAGACAATAGAATAGGAAGGACAAGAGACCTCTTCCAGAAAATTAGAAACATTGGAGGTAAATTCCAGGCAAAAATGGGTATGATCAAAAACAAAGATGGCCAGGACCTAACAGAAGAAGAAGAGATCAAGCAAAGGTGGCAAGAATATACAGAAGACCTGTATAGGAAGGATAACAATATCGGGGATAGCTTTGACGGTGTGGTCAGTGAGCTAGAGCCAGACATCCTGAAGACTGAGGTTGAATGGGCCTTAAGAAGCATTGCTAATAACAAGGCACCAGGAGACAACGGCATCCCAGCTGAACTGTTCAAAATCTTGCAAGATGATGCTGTCAAGGTAATGCATGCTATATGCCAGCAAATTTGGAAAACACAAGAATGGCCATCAGATTGGAAAAAATCAACTTATATCCCCATACCAAAAAAGGGGAACACTAAAGAATGTTCAAACTATCGAACAGTGGCACTCATTTCACATGCCAGTAAGGTAATGCTCAAGATCCTGCAAGGCAGACTTCAGCAATTCATGGAGCGAGAATTGCCAGATGTACAAGCTGGGTTTAGAAAAGGCAGAGGAACTAGGGACCAAATTGCCAATATCTGCTGGATAATGGAAAAAGCCAGGGAGTTTCAGAAAAACATCTATTTCTGTTTTATTGACTATTCTAAAGCCTTTGACTGTGTGGACCATAACAAATTGTGGCAAGTTCTTAGTGGTATGGGGATACCAAGTCATTTTGTCTGCCTCCTGAAGAATCTGTATAACGACCAAGCAGCAACAGTAAGAACAGACCACAGAACAACAGACTGGTTTAAGATTGGGAAAGGAGTACGGCAGGGCTGTATACTCTCACCCTACCTATCCAACTTGTATGCAGAACACATCATGCGACAAGCTGGGCTTGAGGAATCCAAGGCTGGGGTTAAAATCGCTGGAAGAAACATTAACAATCTCAGATATGCAGATGATACCACTTTCATGGCTGAAAGTGAAGAGGAACTGAGGAGCCTTATGATGAAGGTGAAAGAAGAAAGTGCAAAAGCTGGCTTGCAGCTAAACCTCAAAAAAACCAAGATTATGGCAACCATCTTGATTGATAACTGGCAAATAGAGGGAGACAATGTAGAAGCAGTGAAAGACTTTGTATTCCTAGGTGCAAAGATTACTGCAGATGCTGACTGCAGTCAGGAAATCAGAAGACGCTTAATCCTTGGGAGAAGAGCAATGACCAATCTCGATAAAATAGTTAAGAGCAGAGACATCACACTGACAACAAAGGTCCGCATAGTTAAAGCAATGGTGTTCCCTGTAGTAACATATGGCTGCGAGAGCTGGACCATAAGGAAGGCTGAGAGAAGGAAGATTGATGCTTTTGAACTGTGGTGTTGGAGGAAAATTCTGAGGGTGCCTTGGACTGCAAGAAGATCAAACCAGTCTATCCTCCAGGAAATCAAGCCAGACTGCTCACTGGAGGGAATGATATTAAAGGCAAAACTGAAATACTTTGGCCACATAATGAGAAGACAGGACACCCTGGAGAAGATGCTGATGCTAGGGAGAGTGGAGGGCAAAAGGAAGAGGGGCCGACCAAGGGCAAGGTGGATGGATGATATTCTAGAGGTGACAGACTTGTCCCTGGGGGAGCTGGGGGTGTTGACGACTGACAGGAAGCTCTGGCGTGGGCTGGTCCATGAAGTCACGAAGAGTCGGAAGTGACTAAACGAATAAACAACAACTTCATCCTATAGATATCTATTTCATTGCCAGTTCAGTTGAATTCAATGGTATTTATTTACAGGTTACATCTTCAATCTCGAGAAGAACCAAACAAAAATAAAAGTGGATCTTCAAATACAAAAATTTAAAGGTATATTAGGTTTCAAGCAGGAAATGTGCATTGAGTTGCCAAATCACAGACTGAGTGGGACAGATGCAGGTGGATTCAGGGATTTCCAGACTGAATCAACAACTCTTTCCAATGGATTGTATTTAAATCTAACTCTCCCAAAGTTTTTTTAGTGAATTTTTAGTGAATTCAAATAGTACAATTGTTTCTGATTACATGGCATATAAAATACTGACACTTGGAAGGTAAGAAGAGATAATGGTAAAGAGTATGAATACATATGAAGATAGGAATTCTTAGGTGGGTGATAGTCCCATGTTATGCTCCTCTTAATGGTGATAATGGAAGAACCAGGGATGAGTTTGTGGAAAAATTGACCAACATTCTGAATGAATGTGATTGGGTGTGTGTATGAGTTTTTCTGTCAGCTGACATGAATGGGTGAGTGAGGATGAGATGACAATGAACATAAAAAAATCATTGTGTCATTTGTAGACCCAAGAATGAATGAGAATGATGACTGTTTCACAAATAACAGCTTAGAAAAAGGTCTCTCTATGTTTAATGCATAGTTTACCCTGTCCATTTATGGCAAAGGAAAGAATTTAAAAACATGACTGATTTGACTGCTTACGGTTCTGACTGGAAAAAACCATATTTTCATAGTGTCAGCGGGAGATCTTGGGGAAATGGACGTGGAAGAAAAGGAGTAAGTGAAGGAAATTGGAGCAAAATAAACAGTTACCCAGGTGTGGCTGCACTGTCCCTTTTGTGTTTTCTGGCACTTTGAACTGATAAATTCCCTACTTCACTAAGTGTTTGGGCTGTCCTTTAGAAGAGGTAGTATATTCTTTATTAGCAGTTCAGTCCATTGATATGTCCACAAAAACAGCTAAATCCTGTTCAGCTGTGATCACCATTAAGAAGTTTTAGGTTTGAAATTGGTTCTGGGAGGTATCATCATCATCATCTCACTGTTTATTATATTACCTGATTACTGTATTAGACTTTCTTTTTAATAATAATAGTAATTTTAAAAACCTACAAAAGAAGAATGACTGCAGGGAGAGAAAGGTACAAGGCCTATACAAAAAGTAATAGAAGTTAAATTATCCTCCTGACAAAATAAATGGAAAGTCTATGTAAAAAAAATATTATGTGGAAACTGCTTGGAGCAGAGTGACATAAATCATGTTACAGAGTGCCATAGAGGTGTATGTAGCTAAATCAATGGAAAGTATTAAAAAAAAAACTTGGTAAAATGATGGAGTGAAAGAGGCTGTGGATGAGGAACAATGCATATAAAAGAATGCTGTGAAAAATGAGAACAAAATATATTGTATGGAGTGTATATAGAGGAAGATACAGCTGTGTATCAAAGAAGGGAGAACAGTTAGGATAAAACAGAATGAATGCAGAGTAGTTTTGATGGAAATAAAAATTGTTTTGAAAGTGGATAAAAAGAGCCAAGCAAAGACCCTCCAGCAGAGAGAATGGAAATAAGAATGCAAGGGAAGAAATATTTAGTTTGTTAAAGAACATGTTAAATCATTTAATACTATTTGCTTAAGAAGAATTTAGGATTGCCAGCCCACCTCTAAATTGAAGGTATTGCTGCTCTGCCCTTTTTGGCAAATGATACTTATCTTACTCTAAATAACAACAATCATCATTTAATCCCATTAGTTGATCTAAACTTCTCAGTCATACTGCCCAGGTTCTCCAACAAAAGGAATGCCTTTTGCCATAAAGTTAATTTCCAGAAGTGAAATTGACAAACGTTGATTTCTATTCAGCACAGACCTGTCTGTGTATAAAACACCATGTTAATGAACTTTGCTTCTCTCTGCCCTTTTTTGTAAGGATTTTCTTTGCTGCAGGATCTGCACTAGGCTGGGGCAATGATTTGGGCTCCTTGCTTTCAGTGTTCAAAGCCAGAAGAAGTGAAGATGATCACCAACCACCGACAAACTGCATCTATTTCACTGCGGTATGACAGTGAAAAAGGTAGCAATGTGGAAGTGCCTAGAAACAGGAACTCTGCAAAACCTGGAACATTTCTCCCCAAGCTCTCCATGGAAAGAGAAGGCCAGAGTACTGCAGAAACAGAGGAAGGAGGTGACATGTTGAGAGTGGCAGCTCTAACTTCTAGTAGTGGCAAATGGATTCATCTAGACTTCCCAGTCACAGTGCATTAGTCAAGGGAAGTTGAATAAATAGATGGTGAGACTATTTTATCCTTCCTTGGAAATGCAAAGTGTGTTCTTGCAAATAAATAAACATGCACACAAAATGAAAGAAAACAAAACAAAAAACCTGCATCTCTTCATCAGAAGCTGCTTCATTTTAGGAGGGTTTGCATTACAATTTTTTTCCAGTCCTGCCAAGAAATTTCTAAAACTGGATACACTTCTTCCCATGATAAGTAAATATTGAGAATTTTATCCAAAATTCCTGAGATTGTATTCCATTTTTTCCATCAGAGAAAGGTCATTAACCATTGGTTGATTTCTAGTTATTGTCACTGGAAAATATGAAGATACAAATCTCTGAATCAAGACTTCAATTCAAGGCCAAAATTAAATTAGGGGTTTCAACACTACCTCTTTTCCAAATCAGGAAAGCAATAGAATTTTTGCTTAATCAGAGTATAAACTAAATCCTGTGACCTGGTTGCAACTGTAAGGCAGCCTTCTATTTAATCACATTCAATAGAATAAAATTCTGTTGAATTACTACAATCTGTTGGGTTAATTGCATACATTTGAAAAGACAGTTTGATTTGCTTAGTGCTACTGCAATCCTTTGCCCTTAAAATGTATTTCAGGTACAATAAGATAGACCAGAGAAGAAATTCCAATCTCAAGTCTTCCCTTCTTACCTCAGAAAAAGGTTCCCTTCTTACCTCAGAAAAATCTCCTTTTCAGCATGAGCTTGATATGAGAAGTAGGCAAATTAAGAATATGGCAAGGGCAGATGATGGGTGACTAGGTCTGATCTTAAATTATCCCTGTCTTCTGTGATGTCAACAACATGCAGAGAAAGTTAGACTTGGGCTGAGATAATTTCTTTCCATTTTCTTAACTTGAGGGAATTTATGTGAGTCCCGGATACATGCAATGTGTAATGATAAGATCCCCAAAAGTGGCAAATGGTGCTCCTCCTTGACTTCTTAGTGGACCCTAATGTGAGAGAACTGAATTTTTTAAAGCATCTAATGCTGGAGAACTCTGGAAAGGACAGTAGCAATACTGTACGATAGAACAAGGTAAAGCATAGGTGGCAATGCTATGAACACCTCCTACTGAGAACATATCCCACTGAATTCAGTGGGGCTTACTTCTGAGCAAATCCACAATGGACTTAAAATAATACTTTTTATTGTTATTATTGTAGCTGATGCAATGGGTTGCAGACCATTTCACTCTGTGTCAAATGCATGTTCCCTCATAAAAGAGTGCTAGCCAATTTTTTAGTTATAATAGCAATAATTAATGTGATTTTTCAAAAGCATATGTTTTCCTTTTAATCAGAATGCCATTTAAATTAACCTTTTTTTTTTCACCGAGAAACCTAATTAACATCAACTCCCATCACTGCAAATCCATCCTCAGGGAAACTTTTCATCAAAGCAACAGAAGGAGCAATGGACATTGTTTCCTTGCAGTACTCTCCAAGGGGGGGTTCTTGCTTACAGCCATTTCTTGACAATATTCTTATAATGTGACATGGGAAAGCTTGATTATTTGATGGGTCACCCCAAAGCAGCCTGTGCCTTTGCAAATATTCCAAGAAAAGCTTTGTAAGGGCACTCACAAAGGACAGCAATTCATTCTATTTGTACATGAACACTATGCAACATCTAAAACTACAGATTATATTGACTTTATTTTTTAAGCATTCCAGAGGCAGTCTGCTTTCACATTATTCCAGACTGTCAGCTGTATACCAGATAGACAGCAGACATTCTTAGTTAACAATTTCCTCTAAGGTATGATCTCGAGAATGTAGCAAAATCCAAATTCCCCCAGCTGCAATCCTGTGCTAACAAGATTCTTGATTGTACTTTTTTCTTTTAAATTTTGCTGGTCATTGACCGAATAAATATATCATGCACTTCGTGCTAACAAGATTTTAAAAAAAAGTTTTGTCCTTTTAAAAAAGAAAGGCAGTGGTTGGGTACTGTGGCTATGTAAAGGAGAGAAGTATCGTTATTCTCCTAAACTCTGATTTAAGGTTGTAAGAATCAGGAAGATGCAGGGAAGCAAGCAACAAATGTTTGCTGCAGTGGTCCATCTATCTCTACAGATAAGATAACAAGTTTAGCTAGAGATATGGCATAAGATTACTTTTATTTTGAATGTGTGTTGCTATTTATCAATTTGTATTGCTATTTATCAATTTTCTCTGAGCAAGCTCAGCAATTGTTTGTTTTTATGCAGCCTGGAACCTCTTTACATCAGCATTGACTCTAAATAGGAGCAAACCAGCATTATCTTATGGTTTTCCGTCTTATATTGTCCTGTATATTCTTCTATACATCCTTTTAAATCACTATCTGAGATTTGATCAACTGTATATTTTAATCTTTTTTGCTACTGAAAGTTTGCTTGTTTAAAACCAAAAAGGGATTTCTATATTCTGTTTTCCTAAATAAATAAATAAGTAAAAATTGATTTTGTTTATCTCTTGTGAAATTGATGTATTTCCAGAAGGAAAAAGGGTAGGATAAACTGATTCCCCTACCTATGAAAGACACCTGAGAAATACATTCCCATGGAAGATCAGTGATGGTGGTCAGAATGACCAAGATGAAAGTAGAACACAATGTGTTCAGTGAGAATACAGGAATGCAATTTGGTCTAGGCAAATATGCAACTCTAGCAATTAAAGGAAGCAAAATTGTTGAAGAAGATGAATTAGAGCTAATGAATGGACATGCCATAAGACAACTGGCAGCAGAAGAAAGATGTAAATATTTAGGATTAATGGAAGCTTCTGACATGACCAAATTAAAAAGGAATGCTACCTCTAGGTAAAGGTAAAGGTTTCCCTTGACGTAAAGTCCAGTCGTGTCCGACTCTAGGGGGCGGTGCTCATCTCCGTTTCAAAGCCTTGGAGCCGGCGTTGTCATAGACACTTCCGGGTCATGTGGCCAGTATGACTCACGGAACGCCGTTACCTTCCCGCCGAAGCGGTACCAATTAATCTACTCACATTTGCATGTTTTCGAACTGCTTGGTGTGCAGAAGCTGGGACGAGCAACGGGAGCTCACCCCGCCGCGCGGTTTCGAACCGCCGACCTTCCGATCGACAGCTCAGCGGTTTAACCCGCAGCGCCACCGCGTCCCTCTATGCTACCTCTAATTATATAAAAATTAATCTGAATTAAAAAAAAACAAAATTAAATTCAGGAAGCATAATTAAAGCCATAAACACTTGGCCTATTCCAATTCTTCAGTATACTGCAGGTATAATTGATTGAACACAGGCTGAATTAGACATATTTGATAGGAAAACAAGAAAATTAATGACCACGAATCATGCTCTCCCCCCAAGAAGTGATGTTGACAGGCTCTATTTTTCCAGAAGTAAAATTAAGAGAGGATTACTCCAAGTAAATCAAACACTGGAAGAAGAGAAACACAACTTGAACAATTATATCACTGACAGTACTAGTGTCAGGCTCTGCCTGTGATCCAGTAAAGACACAGACGCTAGGGTAGGCTTAGGTTCTGGCTTTATTGAGGAACAGAGTGCATGCCTTTAAAAAGCTGAGAGTGAGGGGAGCGCGCCGGAACGGGATTTAAATAGCCCGCGCCGGTCAGCGCTCCACCCCACCTTATTCCAGGTGCGTCCCACGAGTCCCACCAGTTTTGTCCCTGTCAGGTGAGAGGTCGTTCAGCCCCCCTGCGCCCTGGGCGTCGCCTCGATCACCTCCCTGAATGGTAATGATTCATTGCCGGGTGATCAGGCTCTTAATCCTTTGACAGCTCGGGCGCACCTCTCTTGTTGTTTAGTCAATTGCTTGTTGGCAACTTTGTATCGCTGTCTTCTGCGCCGCCAGTCTCGGTTGTTACTTAGTTTCCTGCACCTGTTGCTTTCCTTTGTGTTTCATAGTTGCCTTTGCCTTAATCCACCAGGGACCCATTTCCCTGTATTGTCATGCGAGCCGTTGCGATGTCACAAGCATCGCAATGGTGATCATGACATACTGCCCCCCTTTAGGAAGTCGCCGAGGGTTTGGAGGGATAGGCGGTATGGAAGTTGTGGATCAGGTCGGGAGCCTGGATGTCATGGGCAGCGACCCACTCAGGGTGTGGGAAGTGTTTCCATTTGACTAGGTACTGGAGGGAGCCCCGCAGCTTGCGGGAGTCTAGTACCTCCTTGACCTCGAAGTGTTGCTGTCCGTCTATCATCAGGGACCTGGTGGGGGTGGGGGACCTGGTGGGGGGGGCATGCATGGGTGCCACCGGGAGGGGTCACTTGCCGGCTTAAGTAAGCTGCAGTGGAACACTGGGTGCAGCCGCTTTAAATTATGGGGCAGGTCCAAGCACACCGTGACTGGGTTCATGATTTGTGTCACCTGGAATGGCCCAATAAATTTGGGGGCCAGTTTCTTAGATGGTTGCGGTGATTTGATGAATCTGGTGGATAGGTAGACCAGGTCCCCTACCCGAAACCTTGGTTGTTGGCGCCGGTGTTTGTCCGCTTGCAGTTTGTATGAGGTTTGCGCCTCTTTAAGCGCGTCCTTGATGACCGGCCAGGAATCTGCGAGTTTCGCACCCCAATCACAGGCGGCCACTGCTGGGGACGGGGCTGGGGTAGCTCAGGGATGGGGACGAACTCCCAACCCAACACCACCCCAAAGGGGGTTTGTCCCGTGCTTTGATGTATCGCGTTGTTGTATGCGACCTCTGAAAACGGGAGTAAGTCCACCCAGTCGTCCTGGTGGTAGTTTATATAGGAGCGGAGAAATTGCTCCAGTGTGACATTAAGGATCTCTGTAGAGCCATCCGTCTGGGGATGCCAGGAGGTTGACAGGGCTTGCTGGGTGCCTATCAGTTTCAAAAAAGCCCGCCAAAACCTCGAGGTAAATTGTGTGCCCCTATCAGTCACCAAGCGGGAGAGGCACCCGTGGAGGCGGTACACGTGTACCAGGAAAAGTTTCACCAGCTGTTGTGCTGATGGGATCAAGGCGCAGGGGATGAAATGGGCTGTTTTAAGAAGTAGCCTTTGACTACCCAAATGACCGTTTTCTTTTGGCTAGGCGGTAAGTCCACAATGAAATCCATTGAGATTTCATCCCAAGGGCGGGAGGGTTCAGCCACGGGTTGCAGCAGCCCCTGGGGTTTACCAGCCGGTCGCTTGGCCATCGCACACACCGGGCAGGACACCACATACATTTTGATGTCCTTCCTCATCGAGGGCCACCAAAACTGTTGCCGAGTTAGGTGTAGGGTTTTCAGGAACCCGAAGTGACCAGCCTGTTTGCTGTCATGCGATCTGCTAAGGATCGTCAGTCTTTGTGAGTCAGGAACATATAACCTTCCCTCTGCCCATGCGAGGTCCTGTTCCATAGTTACTTTGTTAGGGTTGGCGAGGAGCCAGGGGTCAGATTTTATTGCTGTTATAAAATCTGCCCATAGCCCACCTGGCATCTATGGTTGCCTGCGGCTCGGGGTGGGTTGCGCCGGAGTCATTTGCAAGGGGTGGGCAGGCTGTCCCCGAGCGTGTCCCCGGGTGACAGCTGCCAAACCCAGCTGGGAGTCAGAGAGCACAGTCCTGACGATGTCGGAGATAGGCTCCGCATCCTGTGGTAGTCAGGAGAGTGCGTCTGCCAGGAAATTCTTTTTTCCTGGGATAAACTGCAGCTGGAATTTGAACCGGCTGAAGAACTGAGCCCAGCGTATCTGTTTGGGACTGAGGCACTGGGGCATATGGAGCACCTCGAGATTGCGGTGGTCTGTCCAGACCTCAAACGGGCAAGTCGCCCCTTCCAAAAGGTGACACCAAGCCTCCAGTGCTGCTTTAACTGCAAAGGCTTCCTTTTCCCACACATGCCAGCGCCTCTCTGTCTCTGAAAATTTCCTAGAGAGATAGGTGCATGGCTTCAGGATTCCAGCGGAATCCTTTTGCAGTAGGATGGCCCCAATTGAGAAGTCAGAGGCATCTGCCTGCACCACAAAAGGCCGTTCAGGGTCCGGGTGGGACAGGATTGGCTCCGCTGTGAACAGCGCTTTTAGCCTGTCAAAAGCGGTTTGACAGTCTGGAGTCCAATTAAGCACGGCCCCTGGGTTTTTGACCTTGCGTGTCTCCCCGACACCTTTGGTCTTTAGTAAATCGGTTAAGGGCAGGGCAATTTCTGTGAACCCCCTCGCGAAGGACCTATAGAAGTTCGCAAACCCAAGGAAGCTTTGAAGCTGGCGCCTGGTGCATGGGCGTATCTCTGTACATGCATTGCTCAATGACCTACTGAAAACAAAAATCTCTTCTGCACACCTTATATCCAGGACAAAGCCACATTGTATTTCACAGATTTTCCTCATTGTGAGCTCTTGTCTTCTTTCTACCAGAATTCTGCCAAACACCTTCCCAGGGAAATTTAACAAATTATCTCCCTGTTGTTTTTGCATTCACTTTTGCTACTGCCCCTTACATAGGGGAAAATAATAGTATTCTTAAGTTGACAGACACAGATTCAGTCTGCATACACACATTGAACTAGTCACACAGTCACTCATAAGCCAACCACAGGAATATTTTAATACGTTTCCACACACCAGCTGCATCTGCAGCCTTACTATTATATTCACAGTTTGTGATTTATTTTTCATCACCTTTTTTCTTAGACTCTAACATTTATAGCATTTATTTCAATCCTATTCTTCCACATAGGGCTATCAGCTGGTTTTTTTCCACTGCAGAATGTTTAGGAAATTTGGTGTGCTCCTAAAAGTGTTGCACAGAATGCACAGCACAAAGATACATTATATTAGACAAATTGGTTGGGGAAACTGTACATATTGAGAAGGATACACGTATTAAGAGCAAAGCATGTAGATTTTCACATGACTCGTTTTATATTTGTGACACTAAAAACTTAAACAAGCCCAAACTTAACAAATTAACTCATTGGCACAGAATGAAGCCACACTTGTGACTCTTTCTAGTCACTGCATCTGCAATGTTACTGTGTACAGATGGAAGTAGTCATATCTTGAAAGCTACCATGTCACTAAAGGCAATGATTTTGGTTCCTACTTAGAGGAGGTACTTTGACAATGGCCATGCCAAATATAATTTATAAACATTTGGGACAATCTTACTGTTTTATTATTCCAAAATACTATACCAAGTTTTAGAAAAGTTTGAAAATATTTTTCTTTTAAAGCTGGAGGAATAATAGTAATAACAAGAAGAATGTAATGTGAAAAAGAAAAATGGAAATCAATTTAAATTAGCACAGTTTATTGTTTTCTTTTAAAGGAAAATAGATTGTATGAACTCTAATATAAATAATTCTCTAAATAATTTGGTGAGAGAGAGGGAAAAAAGTTGTATATATGTATATTATAATAGACTTAGACATTTGATAAGAGGATCATGTACTTGAAACCTAAGTAAACAGGTAGCCTGATGAGAATATAATTATATTTATCAAATGGGGACAATATGAAATTTTGTGCTCTTGAATGATTCCCAGCAATAGTGGACACATGCATAGCTACAAAATAATGTGCTAGCTATTGACAGTTACAGAAATATTAAACCTGCAGGTGCCATGTTTGGTTGGTATTTCAGGCTGACAGGGATCCATAACTCATTTGTGTCAAGAGATAGCTGTAGGCTTATCCATTTTCAGTAAAGAGAATTGCCTTTTTGTCTGCTCACAGACAAAACATGAGAAAGCAATTACAAAAGGTCCCCATCCCATGTGCATCTACAGGGGATGTGTCAAAGTCTGCACAAAGGCAGGTATGGTGTTGTGATCTCCTGACTCTTTTGTACAATTTCAAAATCATGACATTGTCCACCATCGAGCAGATTTTAACACAGGCTCCCATCAATGCCACTACCCTAATACTTAAGAAGACAAGTAAGTCCTGGTGAGAAATAACACAGTCGCTGAAATTCTGGTAACCCTAACCCTTTCACTTCAATAAATCTTGTTAAGAAGACTCTCTGTTATTCATGCCTAGAAATGGATTACATTTGGTTCATGGGCCTAGCATCTAACAATGCTAGCTAGTTTCTAATGTCTCATCCATTTAGGCATTGTACCTTTCTCCCTTTGGTTTTTATCCGTTCATGAACTTTCTAAAGGTTTTCCCTTATCATAATTCCCTAAATCAGTTGGACTACCAGACTTTAAAGACCATATAGTAGATGTTAGAAGAAATATTGCACTGTTTCGGTAGTCAAAATAACAGTAAAAGAGTGTTCTGTACAATGGATTGATATATTTCTGTCCCTTTTTATATAAACAACTGCATCATGTGACCAGGCGTGGATTCCCAAGGGATAGTTTTTATATCTATTTACATTATTTATATTTTTTTAACTTAAAATACGTTATTGAATCCTTTAAATCAATGTTTTTCAACCTTAGCAATTTTAGCATGCTGGCTGGGGAATTCTGGGAGTTGAAGTCCACACATCTTAAAAGTTGCTGAGGTTGAGAAACACTGCTTTAAATATACATGTTTTATGTAAAGCTCCCATGAAATTAGTCTCTATTTGAGGCACACAATTTTAGAATGTGCCCAAAAGAAAAAAGGATGGGGAGGGAAAAGGAAAAATGTCATCTAATTTTTTTTTTTATAATGACCAGCTGGATATCATTTCAGGAGAAAAAGAAAGGATGGTTGTGTCTTATCTGGTGACATTTGAGAAGGCAGCTTGACAGAGATGAGAGAGAGCAGGATCGATGGAATGGCCTTGTTCTTTTCTGGTTGGCTTGATCTTTGAAGATTACATTTTCTTACTGTAGATCTGAAAACACTGAAAAGATCACTAAGTCAAAGACATCTGCTTCCTTTTTCCAAGCAAATTATGTGCACACATGAAGGAGAATCATGCACAAAGGAGGATTTTCTTTCAAGTCTCTACTAACTGGCTGAAGAGTCTAGCTGCTTTTCATTTTAAACATGAAGATAAGGGTTGCCTCTTCAAGCTACAGGGAAAACATCTGGTTCTGGTTACGCTTTTATTTTATTGAAATAAATTTTGGGAGTATTAATATAATGTAATGTCAGGAGCTGTACTTTTATCATATTACAGAACAAGCATACCACATACAGTACATACACTAACAGTGACCGGCATTAATGAAAAATCTATGGACCTGCTGAATGGCATGGGATTTCAAATCTTTTCTGACTAGCTGTAAGAAAGCATTTTATACTCTGATAAACTACCAGTTTATAGCTTAAATACCAACCAGGAACTCCCCTTAAAGGAATGGGATTGACTTCCTATATGAGGATATAACAAGCCTGCTAGAGCTTCAGTTCTGCTGAAATAAATGAAATGGTATGATTTGTCTGTCAGAGAATATGTAGAGCAAGGAAAGGACTTATAGTGTAAGACCAGAGGCCAAACAGAAACTGTCTCATTCTCGCTGCAGAGAGACTATTCTACCTGAAAGAGACACCAGTAAAAATGGAAAAAAGGGAAATTGGCTCATCAGTAAAGTAGAGCAATTCGTGTGTACCTGAACAATGTGATGCAAGAAGATTGCAGAGCAGTTTCATTTTCTAGTCTTCATTTTCTAAAGCATATTTGCATACACGTCACTGCCATACCATGTAAACCCCATGTGAAAACAACTTTGCCCTGCTATATCAGACTAAAGCCTATTTTATTTGTGTGTGTTTTTCTCACAGTGGCTAACCTGATGTCTCCAAGGTGCTCACAAGCAGAAGATGGAGACGACTGATAATTAAAAGTATGATATCCCCAACCCAGAGGTAATACTGAGTCCTAAGACAAATCGTCCTCGATAGACCAGTCCTCCATGAATGTATCTCATCCCTTTATACAGCCATCCTAGTCAGCAGTTGACCTGCATCTTGGGCTGATGAATTCCACAGATCAATTATAATAATCTAATAATTCCACTATGTGAGTAGAAGCCGTCTCTTTTGTCTGTTTCAAATCTCCTGCCTATTCTGCATTTGAGCCCTTCTTTACTTTCCAGAGTTAAGTCTCATGAGAGGGAAGTTAGGTTGTGGCTTGCTCACAATGATGCTATAGGGAATGGGCAAGCCCCTTTCACTGAGGCAAAGCATTGAAAACCCTTCCTTCCTCCCACCCCCCCACATTCAACCAGACAAATAATGCACAACTCTAGACTTGGGTAGATAGCAACTACAAAACCCAAGCCTTAATGTCATGGAAAATTCAGAAGTGCAGAACACAATACTGAGGAGAAGGAACCGTGTTTATTGCAATGATCATTGGGTGTCTGCTTTACAAGAAGGAAGGACCCTGAACAATGGGAAAGAAATTTTTTTTTTTATAGAAGTTGAGGGCTACAAGACAGGAAATCCTAAGGAGCTGATTTGCTGGCCAGTTTTGGGGAAGCTAGGCAAGTTGGTTACCTGGGGTTATTTCTATTGTTAGACAACTCAGCCCTTTCAGGAGGGCAGCAGAGTTGGAGAAGTTCATTGATCAGGGGATGGAATGTTGAGGTCATCTGGCTGATTGAGGATGGAACGTTGGGCAAAACCTCTGTGCCAACACAAAGGAGGGATATAGCTAGGAGATGTGAAAGGAAGCAGATCATCTGAAAGGGACCAAGGAGGGAGAACACCTGGAAGAAAGATTGCTGCAAAAATATAAGCAGAATGGAAACTGGAGCCAGCCACATAGTCTTGGTGAGCATGTTCCCAGGAGTAGAGAACTATACCTTGGTCAGGCAGGAGAGGGACCCCAACAGTAGTGAAGCTGAACCTCTCTAGGATTAGAAGTGAGGGAGGGTGCTCCTTGAAAGCCAAGAAAGGAGGGAGCAGGTGGGTAGGCCTGCTTTATGTGGGGGGAGGTGGTGAAGGGACTGGGCTCCCTGGGACCCATGATAAGAGCAGAGTTAAGGATCTCTGGGCTGGAGGCTAGAGAATCCACTATGTCATAATTCAGAAACCTCTAGGTGGCAGTAGAGATTCAAGGTAGGCCAGATCAGGAAACAGACTGCTCAAGAATGACTGAAACTATATTGATATAGGCTATAATAACAGAATCTTGAAAGGGTCTTTCTTTCCCTCCACAGGGAGTTAAGGAGGAACCAGTTTGAGTTTCTTTCTAATGTTTTCTTCAGTTCCTGGGCTTAAAACATGTTTTTGTAACTGTAGCCCCAACATTTCTCCCAGGTCATTTCTGTGGCTCTCCATGCTAGGGAATCAGTGCTGAGCAGGCATGTTTCAATTCTTGCAAGTCAAGGATTAATCAGGACCAGCTAGCTGAAGAAGAAAGCTGGGGAATCTGTCCTCTTCAATGTCAAGTAAAAGTTCTAGGCTAGGATCTGTATTCAGATTATTTTGTTTTCAGATTTACTAGCCCGCTTCCTGGGTTCTGGCATTTGGAAAATATTTGTTAAGTATTTCAAGAAATTTGCCTCTTGTTTTGTTTTGTTCTGTTTTAGGGGTTTTTTTTTTCCTATTATGGGCTAATCTTCTGGTCAGCTGTCTCCTTTTTTCTTTGATATATGTTATTTTTAATTTTACTTCATTGTAAGCCACCCAGAGTCATCACGGGGTTGGACAGCCTCGAAACTGGAATATTAAATTAAATCTTTGTATCAGAATTTTAGATTGACTCAATAAATGTGCAATTTATTTTTCCAAAATATGCAAACAGTGACAAGCTAAATAGCTTCCACCAGTCTTTTATTGGTATGACTTGATTGGGGTCCATATGACCAACAAGACTGAATGGATACCTTCAATTTGTCTACTGAAGGAGGATTTAACAAGCAGATATCTAAAATCCTTATTCTAATCCAAACCATCAGCAAGCTCCTTGTAAAGCCAATGAGGGCCGCAGCAATTATTGGAGCCAATAGTTTGCATGCAGAATGTTCCAACTTCAATTCGATTGGCATGTTCAGGCAGGACTGGGAAATACCCATATCTGGAACACTGGAGAACAGCTGCCAATACTGATGAATTTAAAGACATTCTGGGAGTAAGTGGCTTCCACATTTCTTGTTGTACCTCTTCTGAAACAATAATTTTCCAACAGTCAAATAGTTCTGTACATAGTTTACTGCAGGTGCAATGCTCACAGCAGTTAATTCCCCAAAGCCTCTCATCTATTCACAGTCCAATTTCTTTAGGTATAACAATGGCACAGCATCAGATACCCTCAAAGTATTCACTGATTAGTATGGATGAAAACTCCAGTTATTCTAGGAAGTGTGGAGGAAAGGAAAGGAAAGGAAAGGAAAGGAAAGGAAAGGAAAGGAAAGGAAAGGAAAGGAAAGGAAAGGAAAGGAAAGGAAAGGTTATTCACATATTGGATTTCCTTCAGCGAATCAGTGTGTTGCTTTGTATTTTAACTTACTTGTCCAGCCATTAGGCACAATGAAGCAGTTGCCTCAGCAGAAAATGTGGGGAGACAAGGATCAATGCCTTATTGTTGGAGAAAACAGCAGGGTGTGCTGTGAAAGTTGCTTTCAATAATTTAAAGTCGCTTATGATCCTTACATGTAGAGGCTGTCATCCCATAGCCAATGTTGAAATAAAATTGAGTTCTAAATCTGTTTGACTTTTAGATACTGAGGTCTACCCTTCTGGATGAAAAGTCCTGCTTCTGCTATTTTAGACACCCTCAATATTTGCACAAGATCACCTGCAGCCTGGCTAGAGAGTGCTGCAAAAAAATAAAGGTGAGGGGATCTGCTTTCTCTTCTCCTTAAAAAACCCTGGTTTTATTTTTCAGACATATATGGGATTTATGTACTTGTGATTCCATGCAGAGTCTGCAACTGTTTACATTGCAGTTGGTTTTGCTATCTACTGTGGCTCCCACTTAGTTGAGCCCAAGCAAAAGACCTCTTGCTGACATGACAATCTTCAAAATCACAGGAACTGTGTGCATGTTGCTGGTGCAGGGGAGCAATTTTATTTTTTATTTTTTTTTAGTCTTGGTTTTATGAAGGGCTAGGGGTAATGACT
This sequence comes from Candoia aspera, assembly GCF_035149785.1. NCBI lineage: Eukaryota > Metazoa > Chordata > Lepidosauria > Squamata > Candoiidae > Candoia > Candoia aspera. Next base: position 181,416,687 of record NC_086153.1, read on the forward strand.
GGTTTAATCAATCATGGAGCACAGAATATGTGGGGATATGGCACAGGATTGGTGAGTTTGCATGCTCCATGCTCAGCTATTAGCTAGCTTGAACTGATTGGTTAAAGGTGCTATGCTAGGTTGCATGTGGATTGCAGCTGCAAATAGTGAAGTTAATGGAGGAAAATCCAGGGCTTAGCTGAGGTCATATCAGGAATAAGTTGCTGAAACAGAACAACATGTGGCAAAGCTCTTGGAGTGGGAATTGCCTTCTTCGCCTTTGCCTCAGGCAGCAAACATTTTGTCCTAGCTGTGCCTTTAATATTGCAAATGACATGTACAGAAAGCAGTATACAGCATCATTTGAAATGAAAGGTGGGGAATATGGGGCTGTCCAGATGTTGCTGAACCACAGTTTCTAGCATCCCCTACCATGGGCCATGCTAGCAGAAACTACAGGGAATTATTGCTTTGTTTTGCAACATCTGGGGATTCTCTGTTCCTGTGCTAAATAATAATTTTCCCAGTTACCTAATTAGCTAGATACAATGTGACTGATTTTGAAACTTTATGGGATATCTTGGTCACTTGAGCCCTCCTCTCATTTCTAGATCTCCTGAACAATTTAACTTACAGTTCAGAGAACAAGGTAAAAGAACAAAGATTTCAGAAGGATATGATACCTTGGCTAACAGGTACATGGAAAACAACATTGCTCTGTGTTTTTAGAAGTATGAGGAATAGAAAATGAAGAATAATCGACAGTCAGTAAGGATACCAGCATTTTGAACCTTATGAGGTAAATATAAAAGTAAGAAGATTCTTCTCATTAGCCATAAATGGGAAATCTATTAAACATTCACCTTTTATTTCCTTTTATATCTATACAACAGTGATAAACTTTGGCAGATAAATGGGATATAGTGTAGCCTTGGTATGTTTATTTATGAAAACTAAACTAGAAGTAGTTTCAAGCATCTGGAAGACATATATTTCAAATGACAAATACTTAGTCAACTTAATTTGTAAATATATAACGAAGAAAATGTGTACATTCATTGAAGTTCCCTGAACAGTTTGATTCTCAACATCACTAATTCAAGGAGAATATCTAAAATACCTATTGGAGAAATTCAATTCTGCCATTTCATAGCTTGATTTTGATCCACAGACTTCCATGGAAAACCTAATGTCTAATTTTAATTTCAGTAGGATCTAGTTATTCATGGTTTATTTATTATTCTCAATTCCTTTTATTTTTTAAATATAGATTCCTATATTTGCCCAGAGGTTCTGTACTTTTAAGGCTGCAAAAGATGTCATTTTCATTCACTTGTGATTAGATACGATCTCAGTACGTTATGAATTTTCTAGTCTCAAAAAGCTGCATAAATGGTCACTCTCAGCTATTCTTTTACTTACTGGAATGCAGGCAGCTTGGCAGTAAAAGCTTGAAAAGAATGATGGAAATGCAAATATGAAAAACCAAATCAGGCTTGTTTTACTAAGTTTGATTCATAAATGGAGCTGTCAACAGATGTGAAGATGTTGGATTACATCCAATTGTGTCTATTTCCCAGACAAATGTATATGATTACGGGATTAGATTCTCCCTCCACTTTGCTCCTTATGTCCCCTAAAAATCTGTTACAAAGTATTGAGAGACCCTCAAAAGTAAAGTTGGTAGGTCTTTGCATGGATTAGAAAAGATGCAAGCAGGAAACCCCTATCGTTGGAATCAGTGGCCCACTCATGTGGATTTAAACTTGCTGCTACAGTTTTCAGTAATTCACATTCTTCTCTTGTGATTTTGTGATGTGTATGTATGTGTACGTGCATAATGTCCTTAACTGAGAACCAGTTCAGTTCTTCTAGGTCAAATTTGCACCTTATGGTGTCAATGTTGTTGGAAGTTTTGGCAAATCCAGCATGCCTCATTAACATGTAAATTAAGTTGCCCAAAATGCAACTCTGAGGAAGCTGTTTGTTGCCACTCCCACTTCCTCTTTCTCTCTTTCCCCCTTCTCCACCCAGGGAGAGGCAGCATGGATGCTGTTCTCTTCATCAGGGCCATGTGCTTGGGCCTTGATGAGGGATTCTGCCCCTTTCTTTCACACACTTCTTGGCAGCTGTAGGGCTGAGAGTTTAGGGCAAAACTAAGTAATTAGAAAGAAAAGAAGAACAAAGGAACTTCACCTTTTCTACCAAGATGGATGTTACAGAACAACAAAGAATAAAGTCAGTAAGCTTCTCTTTACTTCTTAACCTAGTATGTCTAAGCGTGTGATTCTTTATGCTTGGCAGGGCTGAATGTGTAAGAGCCATAACCTGTGTTTCTCTGGCATGCTCATTGAAGCTATCTAAGATAATTTTCTTTTTCTGTGCCAGCTTCTAAGCTGTGTTATAAGCTCTGCTCCATTTCAGTGGTTCTAGCAGGCCACTGAATTGGCTTCAAATGTTACTGTATGTTCAACTTTTCCCCCATGTGAGCACATGTACATTTAGATGAGCCAAGTGATCAATTTCATTTGACGGACTGAGAAATTGGCATGAATCATTGCTGTCTTTTTTGTATTTGCTATACTTCTATCTTCTCGCATTTTTTCTCTTTCATTTTCCTGCTGGTGCTGCCAGAAATTTCAAGTTTATACTGGTGATCTCAAATAATCTCCAAGCATTAACAGATGAAAAAGCATCTGTTTTAATAAAACTTCTGACAATCAGGTGTGATAGAACGACTTTAAATATGAAGGAATGTCTTTCATTAATTTGATGGTTACATGGTGGAGCTCATCGCCCAGCATATAAATGAAGTATTAGCAAACTTTGTCCAATGCCCATTGTCCTCTGCCATATTTTGAAGGAGAAGTATTCAGTAAAATCACTGAAGTACATGACTTTTTGTTTCATCATAAAGTAACCACACCTTTTTATGTGTGGTTGGTGTTTGTGTGTGTGTGCATATATGTGTATATTGATATAACTTATATAGGTTGCAATTTATATCATAAATGAAATATGTACCTACGCATATATATTTTTTGACATCTCACAGCATGCATGAACCCAGTATCCCAGATTAGAAGGCTAGTGCATCTTCTTTTGAGAAACTTGAAATTCTTTTTAATATTTTTAATATTTAAGATCTGCTATCTTAATCTGAGTGGTATGGCTTTAACGCTTCTACTGTACAATGGCTTCAGGTTTTTGTAACCCTATTCTATTCCATATGTGGTCTGTGGATTTTATGGTGAATTGGGTCATTTTGATTTTCTCTTATTTTTATTATGCTTTATTGTTTGCCTTATTAAGATTTAACATAGTTCAAGGACAAGGTAGATTCTGTGGCTGGTAACGGTGGGTTCCATTTTGGTTTTCCTGCGACGTCATGGACGTAGTGTCATTCCAGTCTGGGCACTGTAGGAAATACAAAATGGAAGCTGCCTTTCTGTTGTCTGGGAAAGCCTTCAACCGGGGCATTATAGGAAGAAAAGCCTCTCTTTCCTGCTATCACAAATTGGCAACAAACCACACTGCAGGAGAGTTTTATTCTTAGGTTAATTGTTCTTGCAGCTGGGAAATAAGGCAAGCTACTAATGCCTCCAGACATGGGAGATCCATTCTTCTTGGCGCTTGCTTGAGAATGAATGGAAATTGAACACTTGGGGCCCATTTGGTCTGCTTTTCCATTTGCCCTGAAGCAAATGCACATCCCTAATGAGAGCAATCATCACAATGAGGTCCACAGGGTCTTTGGGAGTGTTAGCTAGTTTGGAGGTCAATGTAATTTTGACCGATGTTTTGATTCATGAAACTTGCTGAAGTGATTTTTGGAGCTATACAAAAGTTTCCCAATTATTTTCTGTGCAATCTTGGAAAACAGGCAGGCAGCAAGGAAGGAAGAGTTTTTAACACTTCCACTCCAGACTCAGATTCAGTCTCCAGGATCAAATGCTGTTAAGACTAGATTTAATCTGTTTGCCATTCAACAGCCAGAAAGAAAAAGTATATACCATGAGGCTTTAGGGGAAGCTTGGGGAGAGATTGGCAGGCAGTTTATCCAATAGGGCCTTCTTCCAGGCTGAATGAAATTAATCACAAACCATTAGGGGAACCAGACCCACTGGGCAAAGTTAAGCTTCAGCAGGGATCACCAAGAAAACACAAGTCTCCTTCTTAGAGAAACCAGCCTCCGGTCACAAGACCACACTAGGAATGTGCTCAGAAATCTGAAATGCTGCTTCAAGGGATTCAGATTATAGTCTCTCTAGAAAACAGTAGTTAGGTAGGGCCCTAACTGTGTATTGAATAAAAGCTGTCCTGACAACTTAGCCTTAAACAATTTGAGGACAGTAAATTGATGACAAGTGGGAAAAAAACTTGAAATAACTACAATGCTTCTCTGTATTGTCAGTCCAATATTCTTAGTGTAAGCCTTCTTCTTATCTGAGACATGAAATAGATATTTAAAGTGTTCAATCTGTTCAGTGTTGTCCTAAAGATTCCAGTTAGGTATCTTGGGAACTTTTATTTAAATTTCATTTTTAATAGCATATTTTCATTTTGTACTACTCTCTTCCTCATGATTGTGCTGCTGTTTTAGTGCTATTTACCCTCTTCATTGTTTTTAAGTTCTTCCTTTTTCTTACTCAAAAAAATAGTTTTATTGCTGGCCATCCTGAGCTAACAGCAGAACTGACTCATTGAAACACAGTAAGCAGGACCTGTATACTTAATTTAAAAAAAAGAATATTTAAAAGCAAAATTTGATTACTCACCAGCACCAAGACCACCAAAGAGCCTGGTCAACCATTTGGAATTTATTTCATAGATACAAGATATCAGAAAAGACACTTGGAAAGAACTCTTTTGAAGCCATTCTTTAGATGGAATGCCTAACAGACATGGGGCAATAGTACAGAACTTGTTTTACATGTAAATGTTCCAGGTTTGGGCCTTGGCAATTCCAATAAAGAGGATCAGGCAGAGGTAAAAAAGGAGAGGAAATTGGTTGTTTCATATTTATGAATAAACTTATTTAATCCATACTTTCCAAATAGTTCAATGTGGTCTCCCATCCATGTACCAAAATACAGTTATATTTCAACATTCACACATTTTGCTATCGTATCTGAAACAAAAATGAGTGCAGAAATGAGTATGTATAACACATGTACAGCAGCATTCATATCAAACCACAAACATCAAAATGATGACATATGTGGTGATGGCATGACACAGATGTTACTTTTATGTAATTGTGTCCCAATGTCTAACACAAGCATATAAGTCATGACTTTTGTATGATGTCTTCATGCACACATGTCATCATCCCCCAGCTCATTGTCCCTGGACAGCCATGCATACATTGATTGATTATGTGCCATCAAGTCGTTGTCGACTCCTAGCGACCACATAGATAGATTTTCTCCATGATGATCTGTCCCTAGCCTGGTCTTTCAGGTCTTTCAATGGTGCACCCATTGCTGTTCTACTAAGTCCATCTACCTTGCTACTGGTCATCCTCTTTTTATCTTTCCTTCTACCTTTCCCAGCATTAGAGCCTTCTCCAGAGAGCTGGGTCTTCGCATAATGTGGCCGAAATAGGAAAATTTGAGCCTGGTCATTTGTGCCTCAAGTGAGAACTCAGGTTTGGTTTGTTCAATGATCCATTTGTTTGTTTTCTTAGTTGTTCAACAGTATTCTCAGGAGTCTTCTCCCACACCAGAGTTCAGAAGTATCAATACTCTTCCTATTGTGCTTCTTCAAAGTCTAACTTTCACTTTCATAGTATGTCACAGGGAATACCATTATTCCAGGGTTTCAGGACCACCAACCTGTTCAGGTAGAATGGGGGGAAATGTGAAATTATCTATATGCTCTGACTGTATTGAAAATACTGGAACTTCAGCACCTAACAAAGAATATAGCTTCTATTGCTGTTTGATGTGCTAAATTGTGGTTTTTGGATGAATATTTCTCCAAAATTTTTATATGTACATATGCCTATATAGTACAGTAGGACTTTGGTCACAAAACTCTGTTACCTGAACCCAGTTTTAATCAGAAGTGTGGCCAGCAAGTTTGGGACTGCAGCTGATACCTCTTAACTAGGTATTAAAATTAAAGGTTAACAGTTTTAACCTTTAAAATTGTTGTCATTATCAAACTCTGTACCATACAAATAACATTAAAAAGACAAGAAGTTCAGTAAGGAAAAAGAAATATCTTAGTGCCCATCCTTTCACTATCCCCACTCAAGAGGGATATCAACCTATTTTTCCTTACATCTCCAGTTCTCTGAGTAAACCAAGCAGGACCAAATCTTCTAACCTTTTATTATTAAGAAATGCCACCCAGCTCAAAAGGAATTCTTTAAATGGAACTTGTTTTCCGTCAGTCTTGCCTTCCAAACCCACTGCTCATGGATTTCAGCTGAACTTTAGTTAAATTGTATTATTTACAGCATATTCCTGAATTTGTGATATCAAGGTGATGAGAAAGGTCAGCACAATTTGAAATGTCAGTAGTTCATGGCACAGCAAAGTTTGAGAATCTCTGATTGGTGTTTTGTGACTTTCTGTGTCTTTGTAGAAATCATACATTTTTTTTAAAGAATTACCAGTATGCCCTGGTTATTGACTTGACTAAGTTCTCATTTGGAAGGGCTCACTTCATGACTAAGTTTTTGTGGGAACCAGTCACTGCCTAACATGCACTGTACCATTAAATGGTGTATCTGTCTCCTGCACTGACACACAGGGCCAGCTCTTAAAAGCATGAGTGGCAGAACTTTGGCCTGCAAAGTTCCTTTTGTGGGATTTCTTTCCGTTCTCACATTGACTATTCCACCTGAAAGTAGAGAAAGTTCTACAGGGAAGATGAATGCTGCATTGCAGAGAGCATAAAAAATTTAATGGCAGCCATTATGTATAGTTATGAAGCAATTTGGGATCCTTGGAGATGAAAGGTGCCATGGAAGTGAAAAGCCAAATGATATTATCTCAAGATTTCTTATGTTTTTAATATTACCTGACTTTCTTCTTCCTTCCAAAGCATTTTGGAACTTTCCTGTGTTCAAAGGCAATGATCACCTCAAGTGACTTTGTCACTGAGGCTTCCTTCTTATATACAAGCCCACAAAACTGAGACACCAATTCATGGCACTGGAGAGTGCGGGTGAATTAAGAAATCACCTGGGGAGGATGGAATTACATTGGCTCAAGCAGTGCAATATGTTGTATCCAAATGATTGTTTATTTTTCAGACAGTGGTATAGGATCTCAACAATGCAGGCCTGATAGGTCGTCTTTAGCACAAATATTTAGGGGGATGGGGGAGGGAAGAGATACAGTTCTGTCAGATGATTAGATCATATCAGAATGCATGTGAATTGAGCCTTCCAAAAATCAATCTCTCTCCATACATGGAAAGTTAGTATGTTTGTACATACTAACTTTGTAACTCCTTTGTATATCTTGATGCCAAATATTCAGTCTTTTTAATTTTTTTGCATTGGTACTTGAACATTAATATATTTGATGAGTGTGATCAATCATTTAATGTTATCATTATTTGACAGTTGACATACAATAGTGTTTTATATCTGGCATGCAGTAGTGTTTTCAACTTCACAATCAGCATGCAACTGCATTTAGTAAATGGCAGGTTTTATATTAATTTGTTCATTCATTTAACTGATACCTGGCATATTTTTAAATATGAGAGGAAAAATAATTGCCAGCTTTCCCAAGTTAAATTTCAAGCCTGAAATCCACTTTTCAAAATCCTACTCTTAAAAAAATCATTGAAACAATTCCATGTGGACAAACATTTTCATTCTGAGATGACACTGTTGGGTGGAGAGCATCAAGGTTTCAACCCTTGAAGCCCAGACTACGCTATCTGGTGGATGTTTCTAACTTGCTGCATTTCTAGAAAACTGAAAATAGGTTGTCTAATAGTGGAAAGAAAGCAAATACCAGAAATTAAAAGCTTCATAGAACTGATAAACTGAGTATACAACTGAGAATTGATAAATTGAAAATATTCTTGATCCTACATAGGTTAGAAATTTGTGGCAGTGCTCTGAACAATTATGCAAACAATTTTTAAATTGTAGGGTTTTTTTTAATTTTATGCTTCAATATGAAACTTGAGAGTTGGGGGATTAAACTGATACAGTTTGCATCTTTTTTTAAAAAAATGGCTGTTTTTATATATTCTAAAAAGCAGCAGACACTAGAATGAGGAAACATTGGTAAGAGTCCAGATACCTTTCCATTTTAGCTTCAGTGAGGAAAATAACAACCCCAACAGGAGCTAGGCTAATTTAAATAGCTTTTCTATTTTGAATCTATTGGAGTATTATGGGGCTCTTGTGTACTGTCCTGCGCTATACAATCCGTGCCAAAACCATAAACATGTACAGCCTCCAAAATAACTATGGGTTTTAGTCATCTTTGTTTAATTTCAATAGTATGTCTGCTGGAAGAGCTAATGTTCATCATTTGAAATCAACTAAATAATTGTTTTCCTCTGTTACTGTTTGCATCAGGATAATAAGGGAGGCTTCAAAATTCTGGAAGTTGTCAGAGGGGGAGGGAAGTAGATAAGCGGGACAAACTCCTAACTTACTCCTGAAATGAACAAAAAGGAGAAAAATATTTTTTCCGTTTTCTACAGAGAAAATTATCTTATGTGGATTCTGATTCAATCTACCAGCTAATGGAACCATGTCTTTTCATAGGGTGCAGAGGCAGCAATCTTCTTTCCTTCTGCAGCATCCTTTCATATTCAAAATGTGTTTTGGAGAATTGGGAGATGCAGCATGAGGGAATTTTCCAAGTGACACTGTCACACAAAAATCAGTAGAGCAGGTAGTGACCTTGGTTATCTTATTTAGGATTAAATATTCAGCTGGCAGGCAACCTATATTCCATCATTCCAGGGCAATAGAGAGGATGTGATTCAAACATCTCCATCGTGAACAATGAGTAGCCATCACAGCAGTTACATGTGTAAGACCAGTAATCATGTCTTGCAAATGGAGATGGTAAATGAACCATGGTATTGGATCATGCTGTCTTCATGGGTTTCACCTATAAAACCCTAATAATATGTACAGTATCAGGCACTGTGACTCTCCCATTGAGTGCCATGCTTGTATAGTTCCTTTTTGGCAAGGGACTGAGTGGCAAGGATTCTGTGTTAAATAAAATATTCTTCTTTTCCTCTTATTTGTGTAGGTCTGTAATCTTGGAATAATCTAAACTGGGTGGAAGCAGCTTCCTTCTTCTGGCTTGTTATAGGGGATCTCTGTAGATACAGGGTCATGGGCCTGGGAGGTCAGAGGAGAGATGTGTTGCACAAGCAGAAGAGAGCTAGAGTAATCGTTTTCAGTCAAAACCAGGAGCTTTTTATCTTCCCTTTTTTAAAGAAAAAAACTGTTTTAAGCACTTTCTTCTTATTCTTTTTTAGTTTCTGTGATTTTTCCTCAGCTGTTACAGGACAGAACACTAAATTAGTTTAAAAGGGGTTGTTGATAATGGGGTGGCAAACCAAGAATTTCAGCTTACTCTATAACTACTTGATCTTCCTCGAGACTGAAAGCTTGTCAAAGTTTAAAAAGTCCCCAGTTAGACATAGTTGAAATCTCCCTCAAGTTGAGCTTGGCTTCTGGGATTACATGGACCGGTACCAAGCAAAATACCACCAATGAGTATGAAAGTATGAAAGCTTTTAGGTTCTCCAAAACTGTTCATCATCACCAAATGTGGAAAACAAGAAGGGGCTGGAGAGAAACCATAAAACAGGCCAAAGGCATCCTGGGGTCTTCAGCAGGTGTTGCAAATAATAATGCATAATTACCATCATCACATAAAGCAGCCACAGTTGGTCCTCTATTTCTAAAAATGTAAAGACTACTTTATGCTGGTAGATTTAATGACTGCCTTTTTAGTGTATTTATATTCCAGAAAATGGTATCAATAGTAAACTGCCATGCCTTCCTTCCAAAGAGTAGTGAGTATTGTATTTTGAGGCAAGTCATTTAAATACTTTGTTAGACTTTCCCCTCAGAATTACAGTTTCCCAAAATACTTTGAAAAATGAAGTGAATGAGAGACAGGCTGAGAAAAATCCATGCACTGTTTTTCTACCAGTTCTCATTCAGTGATGATTTGGATTTGCTTTTGAAATTCATATAAATAAATGTTCATGGGTGGAATGTGGTTTTCTTGCCCTTAGATATGAGGTGACCAAAGGATGGGTGCATGTGAATATCCTGCTTTTTCCTTGCACAATTTTCCTTCCAGAGTGTGAATCCTCCCTGGCTTTTCATATTTTAAATAAAGGCAACAAGAAGACATCATTTGTTATTCGTAGTAGTGCTACTGTCATTCAGAGGGGAACCCTCCTCTTGAGCAATTGTTAGAGAATTTCTCCCTCACCTGGAGAAATTGTCCATCAAATTGTCTACTCACAAATTTCGTAATGAATTTCAAAAGGCCACTTGTGTTCAGCTCTGTAATGAAATATCAGAGTAATCAAAGGCCTGTGTTAAATACAGAATCATATAGAATCATTAAATCATAGTATGGAAGGATGGAAGAAAATTTAGAGTTCATCTCGTCCAATTCCATGCCCGGTGCAGGAATTCACTACTAGCAGCATCCCCAACAAGCTCTCCAACCTCTGCTTAAATACTTCCACTACTCCAGCTTCATTACTGAATACTTCTTACTGTTAGGCATTTTTTTCCCCTGATGCTTATGTTTTTTTAACCTGTACAATGTGTGACTCTTGCTGAATCTATGATCTGACTTCTATAAAAAGTGCTGAGTTTGAGATGACATGAACTAAAGTTTGAACTGCACAGATCTGTGGTGGCCTGGTGTTGCTTTCATCAAGCAATCATTTTGCATCTGTGAACCAGAGCTAAGTCTGTCATGTAAATATGCCCCTACAAACTGGTTCTGAGCATTGCCATCTGTTGCTGATTTTGGTGAACTGTTCATTTTTTTGGAGCTCTCCCATCGTAATTTTTTAAAAGACTTATGAAGCGAATATGTCCATATTTTCTGTTAAACCAGAAATATGTTCTCAAGCCAGTTTCAGTTGTGCTGCCTTCACTTTCAAAACCATGTGCTGAAAGAGCTGGGGAAGGAGGCAAATCCAACAGAAATAATGTTTTTGTTTTTAAAATAGTAAGTAAAAGAGTCAAGTTGTTTGACTGAAATAGAATAGTGTTATTGAGTTATTTATGGTAACTTAGGTCCAAAAATCAGTGTTCATTGTGGAATTTTCTTTCAGGACTGCTACTTTACACTATAATGCTATACCCGCTTACCTAGAAGTAAACCCCAGTGAACTCAATGGGCTTTGCTTGTACAGGTATAGCACTGGTTTTGTTGGATTTTTGAAAAGATGCAATCTTCCTCAACCTTCAGATATTATGGACGTATTATCTCTCATCACCCCCAAACATTGATCATATTGCTTGGAAGAGATGAGAAGTACAGGTTAGAAATCAACCTGTGGGATATTGGTAGGAAATGGAAAGGTGTCTTAGCCGATATTAACAATGAGAGTTGACCTGAACTCTCTGTATGAGATGGTTGATGGATCTGGCCATTACACAATGCTGGGGAACTTCCAAAGTTATCTGTGAATCATTCATAGAGGCAGAGTGTTAACTAGATAAGTTTGAGGTCTGACTAAACAAGGGTGGCCTTCTGTTTTTCTTCCACAAGAAGCTGAAGAATGGCATGTCCTTTTCTGTCAAGCTAGGCATAGTTTCCTACTTCTACTGCAACTGTTACCCATGTTGCCTTCCTTGTGTTATAGAAAGAAGGAAGCACAGATGCTGCCACAAAAGCTCCTGAAGCAACAGTATGAGCTGAATGGGCATGGCTGTGGCAATTTGCTTTTTCAAGGATGAACTAGCACTAGACAGACACGACTGGCTATTGTTCTGTTTTAAGTTTATAAACCTGACCACTGATCAAATTTGAATTTTAAAATTTGATCATATCTGTCAGCTTTCCCAGGTAGACCAGACAGGAAACATGACCAGATGAGCTAATTCTACTTTATTGTAAGGCTACATTAACAGAACTTTGCAAGTCTGAAAGTACAAATCTCCCATCTCCTTTACAGCCCAAGAAGCTGGGGAGGGTCCCTTCTGAGCCTCTTGCTCAGCCCACTATCCAGCTGTGGGCTATGCTGACTCTTATCTGACTGTTCCCTAGGCAGCATCTCTTTGCCCCGTCTCCCAAGGTCTTTCCCACATACTGTTATAGTATTGGATGTTACAAAATACTGCCATGTACCTAAAGAAGTAGGAAAAGTTGAAGGTGATGAATCTGGCAATTTGGTCCCCTAGATGCCCCAAAATACTATTACTATGTTTGTATTGTCAGCAGTTTCATATCAACGCAATCCAAAACTTTGATCTCAGATTGCAGGCCTTGTGCATGAAGGGGACAAGTGGTACATTTCAAATCTCCAATTGCTTTTTGTCCTAAAGTTTCATTTGCCTTGCTTCCTTTTCCCTGAATATGTTTCATTTCCTATTTCTCCCAATAAAAATGCTTCCCCTGCATCTGATATTTTTTTTAAAAGCCAGCATTTTTCTTCATTTAAATAATAGGCTTTCACAGCAATTATTTTTGCATTATCACATCTAGTTTGGCCCGTAGTTCCGGATGAGGGTGGGTTGAATGTCACTATTTACCATCTTTTCCAGAAGAATTCACAGCAATATCTGAATCATGCAAGGCCATGCACACCAATGAGAACTGGAGCAGCCCACATCCATGGAGTTCTGTTTAATTGGATTATGGAACAGCCAGTCTGTTCTCATCTAATCCTCTGTTGAGAAAAGCAAACTATGATTCATATGAAGAAAAGCATATGTTCCGAGGCAACAGGATGCTATCAAATTGCATCAATAACTAAAGTGGAACGTTATCTTCCCCACCCTAATATGTCAAAAAATGATCAGTCAGAACTCGCTCCCCTTGGGCATCTTTTTTCTTTACAAACAGCCACTATTCTGTAGCTCAGGTTATGAAGAAGAGGAGAGTTTGATTTACTGTCATTTAAAATTGAAATTATTTCCTACCTGTGAAAGGTTGGAATGCTTTGAATTGGCTATTTGTAAATCAGCCCTCCATTTCTCTCCCTTCCAGCACCTATTTTACTAAAATGCCTGCTTCAGGGAGAACTAAAAGTACTATGTTATTTATTTTAACCAACTGTGTGAAGAATTCCAAGTTAGTTTTTGTTGAAAGTGTAGGAAAGAATTGCATACAAAGGCCAATTCTAATTAACGATCAAAACCCTGCTTCAGAACTTTTCATCAAAAATGTAAATAGCTAATCAGCATCAGTCCAATGGCTTTGTTTTATAATTAGCCCCATGCAAAGTCTCCTTGAGGTTAGAAGAGTTTGGTCTCCTGCCTCAGATTTTGCCAGCTAACCAATAGCTTCAAGCTGATGTTCTTTGAACTGCTTTCTCAGGGGGAAAAAAAAATCCAGTGGCCTAAATGTTACATTTACATATACTATTTTTCACTGCTGTACTCCATGGAGCCTCTGTGATTCAATTGCTGAAGTTAGAAATATGGAAACGAAACAGTGAGCACTTTGAAATAATAAAATGGATTTTTAAAACACTGAAAAAAATAATTTGCTTTAGTTATATTAAAGGGACCACCTTTCTTTTGCTGCAGTGCCATCTCTTCTGCCTCTAGATCCTTCCCATTCTGCTGCTTATCCACCCCCAGGTAGATGTAAGCATCTATGGGACTGCATATAACACCTGGTTTCAGCCATGGATTTGTAGTGACAAATGGACAATAAGAGACTTAATTCAAGGCAAGTCCTTAGCTCAATATTGTCCTTAGGGCACAACTCTAACTACACCGAGGAAGAAGCAGTTCTATTTAAACTAATGAGGATTATTTGTAAATCTCCCTTAAACCCTAAAATAATTCTTAGAAAAGCTAAAACAACCAATAATAATTGTAAATAAAGCAATAATCAGCTCACTAAAACATGAGATTATTGTTTAATTTGTTTGTTTTCCCCTAGAGCACAAAAAAGTGTGTGTGTGTGTGTGTGTGTGTGTGTGTATTCCAATTTTTTCCTCCCAATAACAGTCCTGTGGGGAAGGTTAGGCTGAAAGAATGGTCCAAAATCATCCAGTTAAGTTTCATGGGCAAGTCCTAGACCAACACCTTAACCACTACACCAAACCATAGTAGTTGAACAGTAGCAGATGTTCAAACCATTTATTGTTAGTATGACAAAACACCTAGCAGCTGCTAAAACAAATATTTATTTGGAAGTGAGAAGATGCCAGACAAGGTTTGCTACAGATGTTCTCCTATAAAATTGAAGTACTATAAATCATTACTGAGAAGGTCTGTTTCTAGATATGTATCCAGTCTGGGTGAGCTGTAAAGGAATTGGGAAGATGGTTTTGAGGTCCAAGGTGGTCTGTATCTGAAGGATACTCAAGTCTTTTGCTTTCTGGGTTACATGTGCTGATTCAAATCAGAAACCAGAAGAGTGAACAAAAGATCATGATTTCATAATTTTGCTACTATACATAGGACTTGCAGTATAAGTACCCAACATTTGGTAACCAGAATTCTAAATCTAATTTGAAATTCTATTTCAAAACAAATCTATAGCAAAATGGGATTACCTGTGAGAGATCGTTAGATCTGACCTTACCAAGATGCAGTCAAGTAAAGTAGCTTCTGAGTAACCATCCTGGACTTAAGTTTACTTAAGTTTTCTAGCAGCAGGATACATAGACTTAAACAACTATGAAATAAGATATCTGCATTTCACATAGCAGAATATAAATGGGATCTGTGTATTCCTAATTTCCATTTGTGCACAGATACACACCATTCACATCCCAGTGTTTCTCTTCAACTTCAAAAAATACAATCAAGGCTCCTGTAGTTAAGATCCAAAAATGACCCAGTTGCACTCACTGTCATCATCCTGCACATAGTAAGCTATTGATTGCTATGTCACAGTATATTTACAGACTGGGATGATCGATACGCTATTTTGGATCCAGTCATTCTGGATGACTGTTCTACAACTGTTCTACAACTGGGGTATTTTATAGGGAGATTATCCAGCACATGACAGACTTTAAAAATTTCAGTGTGAAATATTACCAGCAAAATAGGTGAAGCAAGAGTTTTGATCTATTACATATTGAAGAAATTACCATAGGGAGATACAGTGCTGGGAACACTGCAGACACATTGTGAAACATGTATTTTTCCCCAAGCTGATGGCCTCCAGAAGTGTAGGTTTACAGTTCCCATCATCTGAAGCTCTGCAAGGTGAGGATGTTGAAAGCAACAATCTACAATATCCACCAAGTTAAGCAAAGTAGTTGTCTTGCAATGTTTCTTAATTATAACAAGGCCTGTCCATGTGACCATTGGGATTATTTAAGCACTTCTTTACATTAGCAAACATTAGCCCTGCAGACAGTTACTCACTATAATTCAGGATCACAGTATGAGTACATTCCTCAAGTGCTCTCCCTGCCCAAGATATGTTTCCAGATAAGATCTACATAGATGAATCCACACTGGTGACAATGGATGACCTTCTTTACTCTCTTGGAAAAGGCTTCCCAATTTTCATGAAGACAAAAAAAGACTTAAAGGTGCACAATTTGGGGATCTTTCTCGACCTACAGCTCCTGCTTGATGAGCAGGTGGCAGCTGTGGCCAGGAAGGCCTTTGCCCAGCTTCATCTGGTGTGCCAGTTGCTACCTTTCCTAGATTGGGGAGCTCTTCAGGCAGTCACTCATGCCCTGGTCACCTCATGACTTGACTACTGCAATGCATTCTACATGAGACTGCTCTTGAAGACCACCTGGAAGCTTCAGCTGGTCCAGAATGCCAGCAGCTCAGGCAGTGATTGGCATGCCTCAGTATGCCCATGTAACAGCTCTGTTTTGTGAGCTGCACTGGTTGCCCATTTTCTTCTGGGTACAATTCAAGGTGCTGGTTGCCACCTCTAAAGCCCTACATGGCATAGGGCCTGGTTACTTGAGGGACCGTCTGTCTCCCATAGTATCTGCCTGGCCAGTTCAATCTGGAAGGGTTGGTGCACTCTGGGTTCCTTCAATTAAACATTGCCACCTATTGGGACCCTGGAAGTGCACCTTCTCTGTAGCAGCGCCTGCCCTCTGGAATGAAGTTGCTCCTGAGATTCAAATGGCCCCCACCCTACTGCTATTTGGAAGGGCCCTGAAGATGTGGCACTTTGACCCAGCCTTTGGCGAGGATGACTGATGCCCCTTTCTTCCTTTTCCTTGTTCCCATCTGGGTTTGTTTTCTCTGCCATCTCTGTTCCTTTGTTTTGTGTTGTTTTTCTGTTTGTTGTATTGTTCTTTGTTTTTAAATGTTTTTAACACTTTGTAAACCACCCAGAGTTGCTGGGAGCCAGGGGGCATGTAAATTTAAAATTATTTAAATTATTATTGTTGTTGTTATTAAAACAGTTGCTTTCTCTCATAATTATTCCTCATGGACTAAGAAAATCAAACTGCAGCCAATAGTTTGCCACAGCCTACCACTATAAAAGCTGAGCTGTTACTTTTGTACCTCTATTACCTGTTCATGGGATATATATCATGCCAGTTTTCAAATAGGATGTCATTTATTTGTAAGCCTTTCCCCATTGGAAAACAAAATAACATACATTATGAATTTATGGACATATGATTTTTCACTTGAGTGCTTTAGGAAAACTAGCTATTATGGAAGCCCAGATGATGCAGTCTCTCAGTGAGGACTATCACCTGGTTCCTGATGTATTGCATACATGTAAAGGGGAAGTAATTCAGTGTTTCATCACAATTTACAGAGGTCAATTCATTCCAAGGACAGTCAGTGAGCTTCACAATTGAGCAAGGGTTTGAATAATTGTTTTCCTGGGCTATGTTCAACATATGTTTGCAACACCACTTTGGTTCTCAAATGCAGTGTAATCATTTTAAAATATAATTCTGTGGTCCTGGTGAGCAGGACTCAGTTTCTCCCTTCCAAGATGAGTACCCAAAGTGGGGGGAGATCTGACCTTAGATTCCCCTTCCTCCCCCACCCCCATTCTCTGATGGGTAGAAAGATGTGGCCACTTACGTCTCACCCCAATTTGAGGAGGTTTTAGATCAGCCGTTTGCTTGTAATCTGACAGGAAGTTGCTTTGTTTAAAAAATGGGGAAAGTATTTATCTTCCTTTCCATTCTGCCAATTTTGCAGGCCATAGATTTTGGATATATCACAGAGGTCCATCATCAGAAGATTCTGAGCAGAATGTAAGATTGCTCAGCCAGCCATTAATGTAATGGTTATCTTCACAATAATTTTATTTGGACAGGAAGTCTGACAGCAAAAAAATGTATATTTAATTGTCCTTTGAATAAAACTGCATTGATCTAAAGCCTGGTTCATATACAAGTCCCAGCCAAAATGGGATTGGTTTATTCATGGTTGAGCATGAACACAAATCCCCCCACGCATGTTTAACAGACCATGATTTAAAAACATTATAACATTGTACATGAACACAGTCTTTACATAAACAGATGAATTGATTGTATAACATGGCTGCAAAATTTCCCCATTGTTTTAGTGGTTTTGGTTCCTTTAAATAACACTTTGTTCTCCTTCTATGCTCACTGTAGGGCTGAATGCGGTACTGGAGAAACTTAAAATCTCTTGTGAGATATCAGAAATTGGAATTTAACAGCAGGAGTATATTGCTACCTAAGGCCAGTGTTCTAACCTATACAGTGCACAAATATGCTGTCAGTCCAATAAAAAAGAGACAGCAGTTGAATGCAACAGGGTGTTTCTTTTGATTTCCACAGTAAAGAAGTCAATAATAGAACTGTTGATGAGTTGGGGTTAAATTTACTATGAAAAATATCTTTCTAAATCCATTTTTACAGAACTGATGTTGGAAACTAAAATACTGCTTACCATCTATAGATACATCGATTGTAGTGCTATTTCACTGAAAATCATAGACATCTATAGTAGAATATAAGGTACTTTCTCAACATCAGAATAATAGACAGTTTTGATTTACAGATGTTTCGATTTATAGATATATAGTTCCTTGAGGAAAAAAAATATTTAAAAAAATTAGCATTTAATGCCATCTGATATGAACACGTAGCCAAAAATCCACTTTCCTCCTAGATATCATTCTCCAGGTTGCTCAAACACATCAAAGAGCAACGAAACACCATTTTTACAAAGTTCCCACAATTGTATTATCATGACAGTGCCGCGGTTGAAATCAAAAAGAAGATTGAAAAGGAGAGCTGCTTAAAAATGCCTAGTAGACAGCTGAAAAGCTTGGGGTAAGAAGGCTTCCTGCAGCAGATCACTTTTTGGCATCTATTGGGTGTTTTTAAAACAGTAGCTTCTTTTAAGCAGCCTAGCGATTTCAGTTCATTTCACCCTGAGACACTTTCTCCATTACTCAAAGCAACAAGAAAGAAGTAAAACAAATATTAGCAATTCAGCTTCCCCAGCCCTCAGAAAAAGATCTGAAAATGCATCTGAGGAATCAGACCCTCCCCCAGATATGCCCTACCCAGTTATTTTCCAATGATGGGTTGTGATGTCCAGTATGCATTCATGAACACCTGGGGAGGGGTTCTAATGATGGACCTAGCAGGGCCAACACAACAGTGAGAAGAGTGAGGTAGGCAGTGGCCCTCCAGCCATCTCTCTTAAACCCCTATCCATTCTCTCCTGTTAAAGCAGGGCATTGTGTTTTCCACCTGCACTCCTCCCTTTAGCTAGATGGTGCTATTCTCAGGAGCAGAAGACACTTCCTTGAAATAGGACTCAACTGCCAATAGTTAGGTTCCATATATAGAATGGAGGTAGGGAAACACCTTGTCCTTTACTTCATGGGACAAAGTATCATGCGTGCTAGTTACATACTTGCCGACTGGTCACCTGGGATGGACATTTCATCCAGTTCCTACAGTTCTAGCTCTCCTCCAGCATTAGCAATTCATGTTCATCCTCACTTTCTTTTTCCATCTGAATTTTAGACTATTATTTCTTGCAATCTCCACATTCGATGAAGAATACAGGGATAGTTAGTGTCTTATAGATTTGAAAGCAGTGTTCTTGGGCCAACATTGCCTACAACACTGATTTGTCCCATATGCCCTACCAAAATTGGTATTTTGACAGTTTAAGCTCTTTCTTTCAGGAAAGCTAAAGTGGGTAACCAGAACTGGTTATTTGTTTGTTTATTTGTTTGTTTGACAGTTTTATGACCCACCCCAAACTGTAGACTCTGGATAGCATCCAAGATAGCAAAACTACAGAACAAAAACAAAAAGTCAAACAGTTACAGTACTAGAAATTCCCCAGTTGGGGACCAGAAACATTCAGCCCTGTTAGAAGCATAGTGGAATACTGTTATCTGAATAGCTTCATGAACTGCCAGCAGAAGGAGGCTGCTCAAACCTCCACAGGCAAGGAGTTCCATAGTACAGGGCTTCCAACGAAGAAGGCCAAATGCCTGGTCCGCGTCACTTTCACCTCACACAGAACAAGCACTCTAAGCAGGCCTTCTCACACTGTTCTTACCAACAGGGAGATTCAACCTTGGCAAGGGAGTGCCTGATGTAATAGATATGAAACTGGGGTGGTAAGAAAAAAGTTGTGTGATCATAAAATCCATAAAATTGACACTGTAATACAGAAAGAAATGGTTTCATGAAACCCCAGCCTCTGACCGATAGGTATCCTTTAATAACCATGATGATGCCAAAATAATGAAATGAGTTGTGACATCTCAATACAAGCTGTGCCCTTTAGTAGCTGCCTCATGATATCATGTGCAAATACATTTGCCTCATGATGTTGTGATGCACATTTTGTCACTTGGCCCCTTGCCATTTTCCCATAAACACCTGTGCTCTGACCCCTGCAGAACTCATTTTTTCTGATTCATATTTCTGATAGCTCAATGTATCAGAATAATCCTACTTACTGATTCCACACCAGAATACTTTCTCAGAAATATAGAATCAGTTCAATTAGTTGGGCAATTTAGCTTCTGCCAGGGCCTTTCTGCACAGCTAGAACAAAGCCCACTATGGAAGTATTTTCGCCTGATACAATGCTTGGTTGCCTTCCGCAAGTGGGCTCAGTCTGGAACACCTTGAAGGTTTATGGAACTCGGGAGGGAAGAGCCATATTTGCCTTGGAGGTCATGGATTCTGCAAAATAAGTGCAGTACGAAGGAATTCAGTACCAAATCTGTCTGTCAAGCTCTTGAAAGAGACTTCTGCTCCTCTGCCTCATTCTTGGGATATTTTAGACTTTCTTTGGGGGATCATTTGGAGCTTACTTGATTGTTACAAAGAGGCTGTGTGTGTTGGGTGATGTGATATATAGAGATGGAGATGGAGAAATTCTCCACCATTCTCTTTGGCCTTCTCTGACTGTCTGAGAAAGCTCCATGGAAGGAATTCACATGGAATTTATAGAAGCGTGGGACGTCAGGGAGACTATTGATCCCTGG
Organism: Candoia aspera; assembly: GCF_035149785.1. Lineage (NCBI taxonomy): Eukaryota > Metazoa > Chordata > Lepidosauria > Squamata > Candoiidae > Candoia > Candoia aspera. The sequence goes on from NC_086153.1 coordinate 181,437,278, forward strand.
AGAAATGACTCCACAGTAAAAGACACAACAGTCAGATACACCTGAGTATGCAAGTACATTCCAGAATACCAGTTCACCAAAATCTTATTCTTCTTTAAATAATTTTAGAAGTAAATGAGGGGAGTCAGGAAAAAATGTAGAGGACTTTTTCAGTTTAACACTAGCTATACGGTATGTGTATATCTCTCTATGTCGCTGCATACGAAGCCTGTGCAGCTCTTCAGTTTCAGAAGCAAAAAGAACCTTCGGAACACAGATGGGTCAAACATAATACTCGTCTGCACCTCTTTAAAGCAACTGCAGCTGCCACACAATCCCACCTGCCCAGAGGTATTTGGCTTAAGGAGTCCTGGGCATGTGCTCTGAAGCACCTTTTTGTCTTGAAATCTAAAGCCCTGGTATGTCTAGAGGTAGCCCCATCTTACTCACCTTCTCTGGGCTGGGAAGGTAAACAAGCTCAGGCTGGTTTTGGTATTTAGATGGGAGAACTACAGATATGGAGGCTACATTGGGAAGTTCAGAAATGCCCCAGGAGATAGCAATGGCAAGCCACTTCTGTACTACACAGACATTTTTGTGAAGTCACCAAAAATCAAGCTTGACTTGGAGAAGAGAAGAGAAGAGAATAAACTTTTATTGTCATTCCACTGTACACCAAGGTGCACATTAAAATAAAATTCCATTGCAGTTGGCACACAAAAAATAATTACTATATTATATATATATATATATATATATATATATATATATATATATATACACACACACATATACACACACATACATACATACATACACACACACACACGCACACACACATAGACACGCACACATACATACATACCATTCCACTCCCCTAATCATTTTCCCTAATAAATATCACGGTCCTACATACAACATGTGCCACAGTGAAATGAGAGGAGATTATTATTATCTCCATCCTGGGGGAAGTAAGTGATGCTGTGACTGCCCTCTCTTGGTGCCTGGGGGCTGTTGGGATCTGGATGGAGAACAACAGGCTTCAGCTGAACCCTGGTAAGATGGAGTGGCTGTGGGTTAATGGCTCTTCCGTATCTGGGACGTTGTCATCTTTGGTTCTGGATAGGGTTGCACTTCCCCAGACAGACCCAGTGCGTAACTTGGGGGTCCTCCTGGACTCATAGCTCCTGCTTGAAGAGCAGGTGGCAGTCATGGCCAGAAGGGCCTTTGCGCAACTTTGTGTTGTGCACCAGTTATGCCCCTTCCTGGAGAGGGAGGCCCTTTGAACGGTCACTCACGCCCTGGTCATCTCCCATATAGACTACTGTAATGCCCTGTACATGGGGCTATCCTTGAAGAGTATCCAAAGCTACAGCTGGTCCAAAATGCAGCCACACGGGCGATTTTAGGTGCTTCAAGATCAGCACATATAACTTCTTTGCTCCGCGGGTTGCATTGGTTGCCAGTTTGCTTCTGAGTCCAATTCAAGGTGTTGGTTATCACCTTTAAAGCCCTATATGACATGGGTCTAGGTTACCTACAGGACCTTCTCATCCCCGTTACATCAATCTGTCCCACCCGGTCATGCAGAAAGGGCATGTTATGGACCCCGTCCTTAAGAGAATTCCATCTGGCAGGGTCCAGGAGGTGGGCCTTCTCTGCAGCAGCCCCTGCCCTTTGGAACATCCTTCCCCCAGAAGTGAGGTTAGCCCCCTCCCTCCTGGACTTCAGAAAAAAGCTGAAGACCTGGTTTTGCCACCTTTCCTGGAGTGGGGAGGGGAAGAGCCATTCTTGGGGCTGGCTTGTTCCCTAGTTCTGCCAGGACCAGTTTTATCCCCTTATGAGTTGAATTAGATCAGCCATGGCTTGGATTTCATTGCATTTTATATGTATTGATTATTTGTAGTATTTATGATTTTATCAAATTTTAAATTGTTTTTATTGTGAACCGCCCAGGGTCCCCCGTGTGGGGGAGATGGGCAGTGATAAAAATCTGATAAATAAAAATAAATAAATAAATTATTAAGAGTTCAGGAGTCTACTAGCCCAGGAGACGAAACTATTGCCTGATCTAGCTGTTCTACATCAAATGCAGCAGAACCTTTTCCCAGAGGGTAACAAGGAGAACAAGCCATACTGGGGATGGAAAGGGTCACTAACCATGTTTCGGGCTCTGGACAGACAGCGTGTATGTGCTATATCCTGAATGGGAGGAAGTGAGATCCCAATTATCCTCTCTGCTGCCCTCACCACCCTCTGCACAGACTTCCCATCCGAGGCACTGCAGCCTCCAAACCAAAGAGAAATAGAGTTGGTCGGTACACTCTCTATGGCGCCTCCATAGAAAGTAAGGAGGATGGGAGGTGGAAGATGGGCTTTCCTCATCCGGCGCAGAAAATGCAAACGCTGCTGTGCCTGTTTTACCAGGGATGCAGTATTAAGAGACCAAGTCAGACTATTTGTTATCTGCACCCTCAGGAACCTAATGCTACTGACTGACTCCACAGCTATGTCATTAATAAAGAGTGGTGTACGGCTGAGCCGGTTCTTTCTAAAATCGATGATAATCTCCTTAGTTTTTTCAACATTTAGAACCAGGCTGTTTATATTACACCAATCCACCAAACCCTTCACCTCCTCCCTATAAGCCCAGTCATTGTCATCCCTGGTAAGACCCACCACCGCCGTATCATCCGCATACTTCACAACGGAGTTGGTGGTAAGCCTGGTGCAGCAATCAAGGGTCATCAGGGTAAACAGCAATGGGCTCAGGACACAGCCCTGAGGGGAACCGATGCTCAAAGAAAGAAGGATCTCTTATTACAATTGTATGCAAACAATGAACTTGTGAGGTTTTTCCTTTCCTCCAAATATTATCAGAATATTTCACTTCTTCCTCTTCCTTATCTGAGAGTCGAGGGGGCTAGTTAAAAATGCCATGAACAATTGAGAAGTTAAACCTGCTTCTTTCATTTCCCTTTCTAAAGGCACCAGAAATGACAAGAATGTAAGTTAACTCTTGGGCTGTGGTAAATTGATAGTTGCATTTTCCCAGGTCACATAAAGTGGTCTAGCATTAGTAATTTACTCATAAAGAAACTTGCAATCTTGTTTACAGAGCATGCCTTTCTGGTGAATCTCTGCTGATCAAATTAAATTATAGTGTACAGAAACCCAACAGAAAACATAAAAATAAACGCCATATTCCCCTTTGGAAATGTAGGATATGTGTCATTTTTAAAAATTCATTTTTTATTATTATTCCTTTCAGTCCAGAGAAGATGAGCAATCACTCAGAGGACATGGGGTCATCTTAAAAGAAGTATAGTTATAGATGGTGTATATGCATTGCCGTATATTGGTAATACATATTCTGCTCAATGTGGTACAGAGTGGATACTATGTCAGGATGATCATGGTATCAAGATTACCAGCTGACCAGTATTTGTTTACTATTGTACATATCTTGTACATGAACAAATCAAAAACTTATAACAATAATACACTTAAATAACAAATGGCAAAAGAATTAAAATACAGGATAATATTGATCCAGATCAGAAGACAAGCAACATCAGTTTAACCAAATATATATTAAGCTGGAGTAGAAAGTTGGTGCCAACCATGACCAAACCAGACCATTTGTATTAAGAAAGTCCTCTTTTGTGTAACCAGTAGCAAACTGATGCAGATTTGTACCCTTCCCACCAGACCTTAGTTGATGGGCAACTATCCAAGGGAACAGGCATTTCTTTAAGCTATCCTAGAAGGTATGTATGGCATGACAACTGGCAGCTATTGGGAACAGGAGTAATATGATTCAGGTCTTCTGAGAATTCTTTGAGACCAGGGTGTAGTGGTTAAGGGGTTAGAATAGATCTGGGGAGGTCCAGGTTCAAGTCCATCCTCAGCTAAGAAAAGAGTACCTGCATATTGGGTATGATTCAATCAACATTGGCAACTTTACAATCCCATTTGAGATTAAGGCAAGGCATGTAAGTATATACCTTATTAACAACTAGATAGTTTATTTCTCAAATCATAACCAACCTTCCTTCCTTCCTTCCTTCCTTCCTTCCTTCCTTCCTTCCTTCCTTCCTTCCTTCCTTCCTACCATTTATCCATTTATTTATGATACTTCTCTCTCTCTCTCTCTCTCTCTTCCCCCCTCCCTTTTTGGTCTTTGTCTACAAATAAATAAACCCACCATTCCAATACCATGTCTCACATCAACAAGAGGAACCACAGTTTAAAAAAAAAACTATGCTAGAACAAATTCCAAATAGATTGTGTTCACAGCTTATACATTTATGTATTTCAGATAATAACTGCACTGTCATGTAACTGAAAGTCTAAAGTTCACAGCTAGAATTCAGAGACGTGTTCTGCATGCAGAAAGTACTCTTGCTTGGACAGGCAACCCTGCTGAGTCCTTCCACTTTTCCACCCTTGTTACTCTCCCTTGCCCATGTATGCCTGAAGGACTATTGACCTCAGGAACATCTGGGGCAAATGCAGTAAACTCTAGCCAGGAGGATGGGGAACCAAGAATTCATGAAGAGGACACCTCTCAATCTTGCTCTAGGAAAAAAATCCATAGATATGTGCTTACAAATAGACTGAAAATCTACTGTATAAAATTTGTCTCTATTACCACTCACAACAATATTTTCTACAAGCCCATTAGTTGGATCAGTTCCCCCAAACCACTCCTAATTATTGGAAACAATCGTACAACTGCTTCTTATATTGATCCTTCTCTTTTGGAAGATGCTATTTACTGGGACATAAAACCAAGTACAATGTTAAGAATTTTCTTAGCGTATGTTTTCATTCATTCCACGGAAGGAAAGTGTGTCTAAACTTTATTGAGCAGGTTTGGTGACAAAGTGATCTATTAAAAGGTTGACAGTGCTTTATCACTTATATGTATCAGAAAGAAAAAGAAATCTTGCAGTTTGAACTCTGTAAAACATGGACAGAAACAACACAGGGGAGAAAAACCTTCCAAGAGATGTCTAGAAACAGCATGTGCACCTGTAATATATATTAACATTCCAAAAAAATAGACTATAATCTAAATGAAAAATACCCCAAAGTGTTCTCTGCTTCCAACTGGTAAGAGTTGCTTTAAGGGGCAAAATAAGGAAGGGAGCAATTGGTATCTTAATCCTGCCACAAAATATTTTGTAGTATGAAGACTAGTAACTTTGGGGTTCTATTTCAGGCAGAAAAATGCCTTTGGCTGATGTTCCAGGTAAGGAACTAAAAATGACTTTGAAGCACAAAATTCAGGGACAGCTTTACACTTTTTTACACATGGAGGGAAAAACATGGAGTGTATTTATAGCAGCATAATGATCTATGTAAAAAAAGAAGAAGCTGAAGTAATCATTTATATTGGATTTTGGACATACCAGCTGTGGCGCTAAGGGACATCTACATGCTATTAGTTGGGTAAGCGGCACAGCCTCCCATTCTCAAGGATTCCCATCTTAAATAAGTTTTTCCTCTCTTGCTTTGGGGAGCATTTCTGTTTAAGTTTAAACTGGGGCCGTAAAATGAACATATCTTTATAGCGCTGAGTGCTTTTTAAGTAGGAAAGCTAGATATGAATATTAACAAAAATAAATTTGTTCTAGGCAAGAGGCCAGCAAGAAGAAAGTGATGTCAGCCGAAGGAGACCTTGTGGCAAGAAACGCCCTGATGTTTCTTGTTCTGCTTCCAGTCCAGATTCAGACGGCAGGTGCATCTCTGCCACAGCATGAAACCGTTTCTTCCGACATCCTCCTGTGGGGCTTCGAATTGCTACCTAGCCAACCAGGAGAAGAACTGCGAATCAGGAAGAGTAGTTTTGGCTTCTTGGCAAAGAACCAAATTCTGTGTAACAGTCAACTGAGAAATTTGTTCTATTGCTCAATGGTGGAAAATCCAGAGATTGTAAACAACTTTCTGCAAATATTTTACATTTTTAATTGACGTTATCTTGAAAGACTGGTTACCTAAATAATAATAATAATAATAATAATAATAATAATAATAATAGCAGCAGCAGCAGCAAGAGCAACAAATACATTCTTCCTTTCTCCTCAGTTCCCTCCCCGCAAAAGCCCTAACTCACAAATTAGGCGTTGTGGTATTTAATGTTCCAATGTTCTTTTATTGAAGTCGGGAGAACATAATGTGAGAAAGCAGGAAACTGAAATGGGAAAAATCTATAAATGAGTGAGTTTGCTCATGTGTTGCAAAAGCTCAGAAACATCTTACACTTTTCTAGTGGCAGGGGGGGGAGTCTTTTTGTGGGCAGCTGGTTAACGTATTTGTTCATATATTTCTGCTTTATAGGGAAGAGAGGAACCCAGATTTTGTATGAAGTCTCATGCTTTTCCTGATATTGCTCCTTTCTGGCATGTCAGTTTCCCTCTATCTAGAACACTGAAATGCTATTTGCAAATTAGACATTGGTTCTGAAAAGGAGAGAAAATGTGACATCTCTGCTCAGGGCAGGGGTGGGCAGTCCCAAGGTTATGCAAGCATTCTCTCTCTCTTTTCCCAGTCCTGAAAGATTGCACTACCAAAGCAGCAAAATACTGAAAAACGGTAGTAGGCTTACCTCCTAATTTATGTAGGAAACTAAGGGAAATAGATTTATACATCTATAAAAGGGAGAATCCACCAAAGCACCCCTCCACCCGCACACTAGAAGAATGATCAGCAGCTTCCTCCTGACTCCTTTGGTGACATCATCCCATTACTGCCCTTGGCCCCTGAAAAACATAGACGTGAGCTCTACCACCACATAAAACACTGACCCCTTGCTTTAGCAGCTGAAGAGATCAAATTTCTTTGCCTTCATTTGTGCAACTGATAAATGAACACAAATGCCTGCTCCCAGCCGAACCATGCCTTTCTCTCACAGATACTTCACCGAAGGTCAAGACTCTGCTCAAACCCAATGGCTGATCAGCTTCATAACATTTTTGCAGATTTGTCTGAGTACTGATGGAGAAAGAGCACATACTTTTTTGCACTATTCCCTTTCCCCACAGATGTTTAGACCCCATAGTTTATGACAAAATCACTCAGCTCCTCAGGAGATCTCTTAATGATTTGGAGAAGCTCTTACATTTACATTGGCATGAAACGGATTTGTCCCCCACAGCAAAGACATGCAGAAAATGTGGGCTGGATGAGCTTTTGTTTTGATCCAGCAAGATAACATTTAGAGGCTGAGGAGGAAGAAGAGACCCACAGGACAGATTATTCAAGTCATTTTTCCTTTCTATTTTCTTTCCTCCTTGTTATTTATCCATAATTTGTCTTTATTTATCTTTCTCCCCCATTGCTTTCCAAGTGTGGAATTCAGTTCCTTCAGAGTTAAGATTAGTCCCTATGCTCTCAGCATCTCAGAAGGCACATCTCTTTAATTTGAGTTTTTAAAACTGATGGCAGCAAGTTTTAAAATGGTGATTTGGTATTATTTTATTATAACTTTGATACATTCATAAGGATTTTAATTTTTGTCTGTTTACCTCTGTTTTAGTTCTACTCATTGCGACATTTGTCAAAAGGCATTGTTTATACAATAACTATATAAAAACCAGCATTGTTTTTCTGTCCCCAGACTAGTCACAGCTACAATCAGATATATTCCTGGGACTTTAACTCTGTGCTTTATGAATTTTGGCTTAGATATCCTTTTTTAAATGAGGTGGTATATTGGCTTAGTTATACCTCCCACTGACAAGAGTCTTAAAAGTGGCCCCACAGATCAAGGGTTTGTTTCTAAAAAACCTAAAAAATAATAAAGAGTTTTAAAAGACAATTTATCCTCTTCACATCTGCCCTCCTTGAACAGAACTGATAACTCTTTTCACTGAACCTTAGCCAGGTAGGAGTTACATCACAACCAAAGTAAACCTACTCCAGTGAAAGTCCTTCGATGTCTCAAGCACATGGCTTTGTCCAGTCCCATAAACCTCTCCCCAAACAAACTGGTCATGCTATCACCATAGTCTTGTCCCCAGGAGAAGCTATAATTGTGTGAATGTTTGTAGAAATGCTTCTGCAGAGTATGCAAAGGAGCCTGACCTTTAGTTCAATCATTCAGAGAAGCTTGGGGAACTCCTGAGAATTTCCCTGCAAGGGATCTGAAGGTTAATAGTTCAGGAACTTCAGTCCAGAAGTTTAAAACACAACCTCCTTAACAATTTCTGGACAGTGGCATCCACAGGGGTCAAAAGCAGCAAATAACAGATGGTATATCAATGTCATGTGCATATTCAAAAGGGGTGGAGCTTAATCTTTGTCAACCATCTTGCCAATTGTAACACTCATATGCTCCATACAGGCACTGTTGCTTCTAGGAACATAATCCTTGAATTTTTAAAATTTATCATCATCATCATCATCATCCTTGAAATGTAATAAATTGGAACACTATGGCTAGTCATAAACCATGAAGAATCAGCTTTATTGAAATTATATTGTATAGACTTTGACCAGGAATGAGCTCTATAAGAATCAGTTGTCCTTCTCACAACCTCCAGCTGTGAGGAGGACTACATTGATTTTATATAATCTGCTGTCACTTCAGCCTGGAAACAGTGTCCTGAAAGTTATTTATATGGTACATATTTCTTTCCAGATAGCTTATTTTGATAGGCAATAAGCACAAATAACTCTCCCCTCCTATTTTAACAATGTCTGGACTTCTAACAGTTCCTTTTTCTGCATTAGTTAATAAAAATGAGAGTAATGAGGCAACTCTACTGCCCAATGACAAGTCCAGCCATCCCCCCCTCCCCCCTCCCTACATAATACATCAGGACAATTTCAACTGGGGGAAATGCTGGGGAAGGATAAAGCCTCAGGAGAGCTGGTCCAGTAAAATTCAACACTTTATTGCTGTATTATAGTGCACATTAAAATGTTAGAAGTGCAATATGAGGTCTGTCTTAGAGTTGATGTTATGGATTTCTTGGAATAGAGATAGCCTAGGGTTTTTTGTATTTATTTATTTAATTAATTAATTTTTATCCCACCTTTATTATTTTTTATAAGTGACTCAAGGTGGCGAACATACCTAATACTCCTTCCTCCTCCTATTTTCCCCACAACAGCAACCCTGTGAGGTGAGTTTGGCTGAGAGAGAGTGACTGGCCCAAGGTCACCCAGCCAGTGGCGGGGCTAGAATGCCTAAGGCGGGACTAGAACTCACAGACTCCTGGTTTCTAGCCCAGCACCTAAACCACTAGACCAAACTGGCTCTCTGTCATGAGTGCCGTTGAGCTAAAGTAATCAGCGCAATGGCACTCATGACAATGACAAGGAAATAGGTGAAGGGGTACAAGTTAAGTAGCCATCAACCCACAACGACTAACGGCTAACAAACAATAGATAAACGGATCACGGAGCCACCCAAGCCATCAGCAGCAATACCACGGGGATCGCCCAGCTGAAAGCAATCAGCAGAAGAATGAAAACCTGAGGATGGGCGATCCTAGAAACCCTCAACCAATGGCAGGGCAACGCATGGGACAAAGGGGGGTGACGTGACCGAGAGCGAGGGGGCGCTGACCGGCGCGGGGTATTTAAACCCCGCACCGGCGCGCTCCTGTCACTCTCAGCTTTTTCTAACAACGTTGTACCTATCCTGAAATAAACCAGAGCCTGCTTTGCAACCCAGTGTCTGAACGTTATTCAGAGGTAGGCAGCGCATGACATAAAGCTGAGAGTCATAAACTCAGCCTCGCCGAGCCCCACCGGACGACAACGAGCCGCGGGAGGAGTAGACGGCGAGAAGACCAGCAAGATGAGGCCGGAACGGCGCGGGCAAGGAGGGCGAGCCGCGCGGCAAGAGACAGAGGAGGACCGACCGAGGCCAGAGGCACCGCGGACTCCCGGAGCCATGGACGCCCGCCCCACCCGACCCGAGCCTCAGCTCCAACCCCAAGGGGAGATGGCGACGGAGGCAACCCGACCGCGGGAGGGAGCAGCACGACTTCCGAAACCAGCGGAGGACCCCGCGCCCCACATCGCACCCCAGCAACGGGCGTGGAGCGACAGCCCCACGGTGCTCGACACGGAGGAGGACGACGGAGACACCCATCAGACGGAGGAGGAAGCGGACCCGCGGCGGAGGGACGATGAACCCCCCCCCCCCGAGGACGCGCCAACGGAACCGGCCCCAGCGGCGGTGCGGGCTGTGGACGAGGAGGCACGAGCTGAACTCGCGGCCATGCGGGCTCAGCTGACGGAACTCCGGACCATGCTCCAGGCGCTTATGCCCCCCGCGCCACCCAATGACGTCCCCGCACAAGCCCACACCCCGAGCGAAGCACCGAACCCACACGAGCCAGCGGAAAGCCAGCAGACGGCACAGGCGGCCGACACCACACCCCGGGAAGCGAGAGGCGGGGCCGCGCAAAACGCCCGGGCCCCAAAGGACTTCCCCATCTTCTTCGATGGGACCCCCTCAAAACTCTCGTTTTTCGTCACCAACGCTAGGGAGTTCATGGGGAGGCACGGACACTCCTATGACTCCGAGGCCGACAAGATCGGCGCCGTGGCAATCAGACTCCAAGACAGGGCGGCGGACTGGTACGTCCAACTGTACGAGTCCAGCTCCCCCGCCCTCGCCACCTTCTCTGCTTTCATCAACGAGATGAAAAACTATTTCGAAGACCCCCTAGCCAAAGTACGGGCGAAAAGCGCACTCCAGAGACTTAAACAGGGCGCACGCACGGTCCCTGACTACGCCCTGGAGTTCAAAGCCCTCGCGGGAAAGGTCTGCGACTGGTCTGAGACCACCCTGCTGGAAATCTTCAAAAAGGGGCTCAACCGCGACGTTCTCCAATGGGCCCTCTACCGCGACGACCCAGAAACGTTACACGGGTGGATCCACCTCGCGGGGAAAGCCGAACACGCGCACCGCACCTTCCTTATGACAACCACGGAAGACACAAACTACGTCGGGAAAAAGGTACCCGCACCACACGGGGGGATGGCCGGCCCCATATACCCTAAAAAGAAGTTCAACCGGGAGCCCTGCGGGAGGTGTGGCAAATTAGGGCACAAGACGGCGGACTGCTTCGCCAACCGACCGCCGACCAGCGCGCCCAAGCCCGCCCCGAAAATTAGCCCCAAACCACCCAACCCGGGGCCGCCCCCTCACCGCCGAATGACCGTGGCCACAGCGACACCGGAAGAGGGCTGGGACGCTTACTGGGGAGAAGAGGACAATACCGACCCCGACCAGCCGGCGGGAAATGCTCCCCGCTTGCCCTGAAACGCGTGGCGAGGCAGGCGGCGGGACAGCAACGCGAACCACCTCAACGAAACGACAAAAGCTCCGTAATATTGGCAGCAATTCAACTCTCTGCCGGCAACGGAGCCACCACGGCCGCGGCACTAGTGGACTCGGGGTGCTCAAAAAACCTTATCCACCCCGACCTAGTCGCCAAACTCGAACTCCGCTGCTTCCCCCTCCCCACGCCGCTGGCATTCCACCAGCTGGACGGCTCCACAGCGGGGGGGAAACCAGCCACGCTACAAACCGAGCCGGTCACCCTGCAAATGGGCACTCACACCGAGCGCACATCGTTCGTAGTCACGCCCATCGGACGGCCCATTGCAGTCCTGGGGATGCCATGGCTCGCGAAAAACAACCCGCGGATCAACTGGGCGACCCGCACCTTCACATTCGGCGACGGCGAGTATCGAGCACCAGTACCAGCTGGCAAAAGCAACCCCACGGTAGGACGAGCGGAGGCGACCACACAAGACAACGCCGCTACCACTGCAGACCTACCGGAACAATACGCCGACTTCTCCGAGGTCTTCGGAGAAGCAGAGGCAGACCAACTACCCCCCCACCGCAAGACGGATTGCCGAATCGACCTACTGCCCGACGTCCCCCTACCTAGACCAAAGATCTATTCGATGACCCCGAAGGAGATGGCAACCCTCCGGGAGTTCATCGATAAAAACCTAGACAGGGGATTTATAGAGCCAGCATGCTCACCGGTCGGAGCCCCCGTCCTATTCCGGGAGAAGAAAGACGGGACCCTACGGCTCTGTACCGACTACCGGGGCCTAAACGCGGCTTCCCTGTCCAACAAATACCCCTTACCCCTGGTGAAGGACATGCTCGCCCACCTGTCCACGGGCAAAGTCTTTTCCAAATTGGACCTGCGCGAGGCGTACTATCGCATCCGAATCAGGGAGGGGGACGAATGGAAGACGGCGTTCAACTGCCCCCTAGGCGCTTTCCAGTACAAGGTACTGCCCTTCGGACTCGCGGGGGCCCCTGGGGTGTTCATGCAGCTCATCAATGAGGTACTGCATGAACATCTGTTTAAAGGGGTCCTGGTCTACATCGACGACGTCCTTATTTACACAAAAACATACGAGGAACACGTAACCTTAGTCAGGCAAGTCCTCGACAAGCTCAGAAGGGCGCAGCTCTATGCAAAGCCCACAAAGTGCGAGTTTCACAAAGACCGCCTAGACTATTTGGGGTATCGAATCTCCGGGGACGGCATCGAGATGGACCCCGCAAAAGTCGAAGCGGTACTAAACTGGGAGCGGCCCCGCAACAGACGGCAACTACAGAGCTTCCTGGGATTCGCGAATTTCTACAGGTCCTTCGCCCGGGGGTTCGCTGAGATAGCCCTACCCTTAACGGACCTCCTCAAAACCAAAGGGGTGGGGGACACCAGACGCGCCAAGAACCCAGGCACAGTGCTGAATTGGACTCCCGCGTGCCAGACCGCATTCGACAAGCTGAAAGCGCTGTTCACGACGGAGCCAATCCTCGCGCACCCGGACCCAGAACGGCCGTTCGTGGTCCAAGCCGACGCCTCAGACTTCTCCCTGGGAGCCATCCTCCTACAAAAAGACTCCACGGGGCTCCTGAAACCATGCGCCTACCTGTCAAGGAAGTTCTCCGAGACAGAGAGGCGATGGCACGTCTGGGAGAAAGAAGCCTTTGCGGTGAAATCGGCACTAGAAACATGGCGTCACCTACTCGAGGGAGCCACCCAACCATTCGAGGTCTGGACGGACCACCGGAACCTCGAGGCCCTACGAACGCCTAGACGCCTTAGCCCAAAACAGGTCCGATGGGCACAATTCTTCAGCCGCTTTGATTTCCAGTTGAAGTTCATGCCGGGCAAGAAGAACTTCCTGGCCGACGCCCTCTCCCGGCTGCCCCAAGACGAAGAGCCCGCCCCAGACACCATTGGGACGGTCCTATCCGCCTCGCAACTGGGGATGGCCGTGACCACCCGAAGCGGCGCACGGAGGCAGCTCGACGCTACGGCGCAGCCGACGGCGGGACAACCGGCGACGGAAAGAAGGCAACCGCAACTACCAGGGGGAATGCGCACGGACCTCGCCGCCGCCCTCAAAACCGACCCCTGGTTCCTGGCAAACCCCGACAAGGTAACGATGGCGCAAGACCTAGCATGGGGGGAAGGCAGAATCTACGTCCCGGACTCGCAACGCCAGGCGATCTTGCATAGGTCACACGACGCCAAGCAAGCGGGACACTTTGGGTTCCTCAAGACCCTACACCTAACACGGCGGCAATTCTGGTGGCCCGCGCTCAGGCGAGACGTAAAAACCTACGTGGCGTCCTGCCCAACGTGCGCTCGGGCCAAACGGGCACCAGGCAAACCCGCGGGGCTATTGCAACGGGTGGCAGAACCCTCCCGCCCATGGGAGGAAATCTCTATGGATTTTATAGTGGACCTCCCACCCAGCCAGAAGAAAACGGCCATTTGGGTGGTGAAGGACTACTTCTCAAAGCAGGCCCACTTCATCCCCTGCACGTCAGTCCCATCCTCACAACAACTAGCCAAACTCTTCCTCATCCACGTGTACAGGCTACACGGATGTCCCGCACGTGTGGTGACCGACAGGGGCACACAGTTCACCTCCAAATTCTGGCGGGCCTTCTTGAAGCTGACGGGGACCCAACAGGCCCTGTCTACGGCTTGGCATCCGCAGACGGACGGAGCCACTGAGGTTCTTAATGCCACCTTAGAGCAATTTATACGATCCTATACGAACTACCACCAGGACGACTGGGCTGAACTGCTCCCGTTCGCCGAAGTCGCATACAACAACGCCGTCCACACGAGCACGGGAAAAACCCCGTTCGAAGTAGTCTCGGGGCGCGACTTCGTCCCCATACCGGAGCTACCTCAACCCCCGGAACCCCAGGTGGACGCCAGCGACTGGGGACGGAAGATCGCGGAAGCATGGCCAGTAATCACGGCGGCGCTGAAGGAGGCACAGGCTGCTTACAAAGAGCAGGCCGACAAGCACCGGCGCCAACAACCGACGTTCCAGGCGGGGGACATGGCCTATCTCTCCACCAAGTTCCTAAAGTCAACCCAACCCTCGAAAAAACTGGGGCCTAAGTACATCGGGCCGTTCCGAGTCACGCAAATAGTGAACCCGGTAGCAATACGCCTGGACCTGCCACACAACCTCCGGAGGCTCCACCCGGTGTTCCACACCAGCCTCCTAAAACCGGCAACCACCTCCCGATGGCACCCAAGCACGCCTCAGCCCGCACCGCTTATGATCGACGGGCAACACCACTTCGAGATAAGGGACATCCTCGACTCACGCAAGCAACGAGGAACCCTACACTATCTGGTCAGGTGGAAACACTTCCCCCACCCGGAATGGGTGGCGGCGCACAACGTTAAAGCGCCTGACCTGACCAGAGCATTCCACCGGGCATACCCCGACAAACCGCAATCAAGGTCAGCAAAACCAACCCCCCCCCCCGCAGGCCTCCCCCCGCCTCCCGTGCCCCAAGGGAAGGGGCCCCCCCCAAGCCCGCGACTTGGGTGGACCTTCCCCCCCCCGGGACTCACTCCCCCCGCCCCGGGCCCACGGGGTGGTGACAAACGATCGCCAGCACCCTCCCCCCGCCCCCTGGCCGCGGGGGAGTGGCAAGCAAGTCAACAGGGCAACCTGGGGGCAACGCCCAGGAGACACAACAAAGGCGACGCACTCCAAATAAGCAAAAAAGGGCCCTACCTGGAGCTGAGCAGCACCCGACCAGCCACGCCTCTCGCCTCGCCGAACTGAGCCAAACAAACAGGGTGTGGTTGGAGCATGCGCACGCCAGGTCAGAACCCGAGCATGCGCACCATGGACACACCCTGGGAAGGCACGTGGTAGAGGGAGGAGCAAAGGGAGGGGCGACAACTACTCCGGCGGGAACTTTGAAAAAAAAAAAAAAAAAAAAAGAAAAAAAAAAAAATGGCGTTTTGACAGCTCCATGGGGGAAACCCAGAAACCCGGGGGAGAACACTATTCGGAAAGGGGGCAGTATGTCATGAGTGCCGTTGAGCTAAAGTAATCAGCGCAATGGCACTCATGACAATGACAAGGAAATAGGTGAAGGGGTACAAGTTAAGTAGCCATCAACCCACAACGACTAACGGCTAACAAACAATAGATAAACGGATCACGGAGCCACCCAAGCCATCAGCAGCAATACCACGGGGATCGCCCAGCTGAAAGCAATCAGCAGAAGAATGAAAACCTGAGGATGGGCGATCCTAGAAACCCTCAACCAATGGCAGGGCAACGCATGGGACAAAGGGGGGTGACGTGACCGAGAGCGAGGGGGCGCTGACCGGCGCGGGGTATTTAAACCCCGCACCGGCGCGCTCCTGTCACTCTCAGCTTTTTCTAACAACGTTGTACCTATCCTGAAATAAACCAGAGCCTGCTTTGCAACCCAGTGTCTGAACGTTATTCAGAGGTAGGCAGCGCATGACACTCTCTTTGTGTATACTTAATCATCAGGTTCCCTGAGACTTTGGGAATATTAATCTCCCAGAGGCCAGAGAACCAACTACTAAACTGATGTTTATCTCTCTCTTCTCTTTGGCCAACATTAATCTGGTTTCTTGGTCAGATGAAATGATTCAGATGCTTGGAACAAATGGAGATCCTATTGCTTACCAGTATAAAGGCTGCATATAAACATCCTGTTAAATCCAACTGCTTATTTGTCAAATATTTCTGTCCATGTGCTTGTGTGCATTTGTGCATGTGTGTATGTGTGTGTGTGAGAGAGAGAGAGAGAGAGAATGGATGATTAATCTCAGTATTCAGGAAGCATTGAAGGACACATGTTACATATGGGTGAGGCCTAACCAAGATCTGAAATAAAACTAATTTAAGTAATTACCTACTTAAGTGCAGTTTGATCACCTCCTATACATTTTAAGATATTACCCGTCTGTCTGACCACAACATTTGAAGGGATTTGGAAGGTCACATACTGTATGGCCCTGTGTTGACAGATTATGCACTCATATTTATTTCTTTATTTCATTTATTAGGTGTATTATTATTTTTTTGTTCTGGAGCTCAAAGAGTCGTTGATAGCAATACTTCCTCCTATTTTGCCCCACTAGAACAGCCAGTGTGATGTAGGTTAGGCTCAGAAAGCACAGTTGGCCCAAAGTGACCCAGGAAGCTTTCATGGCTGAGGGTGAACTTGAACCTGGGTTTTCCCACTCCTAGACCAACACCACATGAATGAGTGTGCATGCAAAAGGGAGCATAAAAGTGTGTGTGTGTGATATGGTCAAGGATTTCTTTGGAAGAAACATAATCTTTTCCCAATAAAATTACTTGATACCCTGGGAGACCCCACAATACTGTAATTCTATCACTTTTGTTATATTTGGAGGTATATCATCCCTTTCTTTCTTTCTCCTTCTTTTTTGCTAGTTAGAAAGCAAGATGATGATGATGATGATGATGATGATGATGATGATGATGATACACTCCTGACTTTTACCTCTGTTGCACATTTTTGGCCATGTCATTGAAACATGTTGTGTTTCATTTGAATATAAAACAACGAATAAAGAAGCTACACCATTCTCTGATTTTGCATGTTATATAAGTAGAACTGTCAGAAGTCCTGAAATTTTCTTTCTCCTATTGCCACTTTGCCCACCTCCCCCAGCCATTTCTCTAGATGACGACCAATGATAATAGCTATAACATGATGGGAAATTAATTGAGAGAACATTTGTACTGTGCCATAATTTTATAATCCATTTTACTGCCTGCTATTAGCAGGAATCCAAACCCCCATGGGTGTTTCAAGTGAATCTCTCTCTCTAAGCAGAACTTACAGTCTAGAGGTCAGAATGTTAGCTCCTTCCATCAACCAGGTGTCAAATCACTGTCAAAAGTAAATTATTGGCTTTTTTTATTATTTTACCTTCCAGCCTTGTACTTTGGCATATGAGTTGATTTGTAGTTAGCCCCTGGGGACAAGAGAGTGCTGGTGGCCATTTGAGGCCTCTTTCACATAGGTACTTAGTGGGATCATTACGTGTTAACTTGAATCCATGCAGCTGTGTTAGTGATTGAGTGCCCCATTATAAACATTAAAATGGCATTATGAAATCATGGATTCTGAGTCATCTGTAGCTGTAGCAATAACTTACTATAACACCATATGTTTTCAAAAGGGAGAAAGCAGGGCAGGGGGAGAAGAGCTGTTTGGAGTCAATGGAAGCATTTGCTAAAGCAAAACAAATATATCAATCACTTTATGGTCACCAAGATCACAATCAAAGATTGACAAACACTGTTGCATAGAGCTTCAGCATTAATAATATTACTGTTGCTGTAATTTTGATCTTTCATACTTCTGATTGCCCTTTCCTTGTCCAAGGATGTTTAAATCTATGCTGCAAGTTGCTTTAAGAGTGCTTGTCAGGTGGGATGAAAAGGCTAATATAAATATTTTCTCCAGATGTACTAAGATAATAGCTGTCTGGCAGTACCATTATGAAAAGCAGTTAGAGCTCCCTACAAAATTCTCTGGTACATTAATTTCAGTGTAGTATATATGAGGTTTCTCAAGAACTACAGGAGATAAAAATGCGGACTTTCTTTGCAACAGCCATTACCAACCCAGCATCCTCCAGATATATTTGACTACAATTTTTCTATGTCCCTGTGGCAGAGATAGGAAATTGATATCCTTCCAGTTGTTGATGAACTACAATTTCCAGTGTCCCCTACCATTGCCAACCTGGTGAGGCATTCCTGGAATAGTAGTTCAGCAACATTTTGGCCATGCTTGCTGATTTTTCTGAAGCTGCTGTCTAATACTTAGAGAAGGTATTGAATAGAATAGCAAAAGCTGTATTACAGGGCTAGTGTGAGCATAAGTGCTAGATACTCATTTGAAATGCTCTAAACTGTTTTAAAAGTGCTGTCGTGAATTTTTGTTCTTTGTAAGAGCTCTGTTTCGGAGACCTTCCTTGTTTAATGTTTTCTTTCACAGCATATAATATGATACCTGATGGCCAGTTCACTTATCTGGCTATGTCTTATAATGATATGATATCAGATATGAGATATGAGAATACAGTACAGTACAGTGCAATACAATACAATACAATACAATACAATACAATACAATACCTGAATGGCTGTTGCTTAACTTCACTTTGAAAATCTTGAATCTTACCATGATATGATAGGAAAGTATTTCTGAGGCTGGTGCTGCTTTGAAAGAAAATAAAGATAAGTTTTATTTAGGAAATAAAGACCGTGATACAAAAGCCTAAGCTACTTAAATCTATCTACAACTAAGAGCCAATGTGGAGAAAAAGTACCTGACCCACGTAAGTCCAAGTCAAAAGAGAAAGAGAAGGGAACTGAGGGAGGGAGGAAGTGATGTAAGTGATGAGAATATCTGTCTAATCCAGGGGAGGCATGTTACACAGAGACATACAAAGTAGGACTTTTTAGACAAGGAAAGTTGACATTAGTACAGAATCCTACTGCTAACTATCTCTACTCATAATGTTCGATAGGTTTATAGGTGCATGCAAAGTTGAATTCCAATCTCAAGTGCCACGTGGAATCTGGGACTGCAAGTTGTAACCAGCAAAATGTAAGTCTCATTAACATGAGAAGTAAGGCAATTCCTCCCCTACCCTTGGTCTGTCCCTTGTGGATTTTCAAAGAATGACATATTTGGTATTAATACCAAATATATATGCTCAGTATTAATTGTGATGGATGATGCAAAAATACAGTGTTAACAAGTTGAATAAAGGCTGCAGAATTGTGTGATGTCAGAAAACAATTAAAAAACACAGCCATAATCAAGCCCAATGTTCCATTCTACCTTTTTAACATTAGTAAGTACTATTGTCACTCTTCTTTGTAAAATATGTCCATGGGGAAGGTCCGCAAGAAGGCTGCTACATCCCATGTTCTTAATTTGCAGCACATTTATTAGATTTTTTTTTTAAATGTGTTATTTTCCGTTTGTTCTCTCCTTTGCCAGTTTGTGATACCACTTCCTCAGAGAGGAAATAGAACTTCCAATCTGTTCCTGATAGAACACAGCTTGAATGTAACTTCCAGGGTTCCAGTTGGCAGGCAAAGACTATCGTGAATAACAACAGACATATAATTGGCTGACAACATCAGTGATTGCCATATCTTCAGAGCAACTGATCTCAAACAATAGGGAAGGTATACATTACTGTAAACAAGAAACCATTTAAATCCCTGGATTTTCAAATAAGCTTTGGAGATGATTGGATTAGCCATCTGATGCAGTGGGTCAGGATAAAGCCCTGATTTACAACTCATTGCTGACAGGTAAGACATAGAGTATACAACCTGGTGTCCTCCAGAAGTTTTGGGTTGCAATCCCCATTAACATTTGCTATGAGGTATATTGATTGGGATCAATGGCAGTCGCAGTACAAAACATACAGACTTGACAGGCTGCTTTACCTTGAATTAAACCATGAAGAAATCCAGACCTGATATAGGAAGAAATGGTAAAGGTAACTTGAACTCCAACTTCTACAGCAGCATGATTTATCTGATACTCTTGAAAGCTGGATAAAGAACAGGTTGATTTATATATGATGGTGATAAGTTAGGTAAGGTTTTATTAATTTTAACCCCACTTTTCCACTGAATAGTTATGAACAGGCACTGATTTTAAGTTTGCAGTAGGCTTTTTCACTTAACCTCACTATCCAAGATAGTGAGACCACCTCTTCTCTTCTCTTCTCTTCTCTTCTCTTCTCTTCTCTTCTCTTCTCTTCTCTTCTCTTCTCTTCTCTTCTCTTCTCTTCCCTTCCCTTCCCTTCCCTTCCCTTCCCTTCCCTTCCCTTCCCTTCCCTTCCTTGTGTGACTCTCTTCCAGTTCCAAGTGGTTAACAAACTCATTCTTCCTAGCAGGGTCATCTTACTCCAGAGTTATTTTGGAAACTGTCTTTATGCAGCATGTTTTCCTATTAACTGCATTGTCAATTTCAGTTCAAAATGAACATTCATGTGGAAAGAGACTTTAGGAATATTGTTCTTTTAATCTTATGCTGCATAACTATTTCAGACTATGATTTTCTACCAGATAGCTATGCTAGTGGGCTTGGAATACAGAAAGCATACCCTGGACCTAATTAGCTGGTCCAATGTGATTCTATCTCCTTGCTCCATCTTCAAATAGGCATCAGTAGTAATTTCTCAGCTCATTGGGTACACATTCATCTTAATGCAGCATCAACATTTTAAACGATGATGCATTCCACTCATTTAATCATCCAGAGACCATACATAGTAAGCACATGAAAACAGAATGGAACTTTATTTCTGGAACTTCACTGGCAGGTGTTTCTTGCTTGTTTGGAAGAGAAAGAGGGGAGAGGGGAGGATGATTATAAAGTAGAATCTATCAGCACATAATTCTACCCTTCCTCTTTTGCTTTTCACTAAAGCAAAGAGCTGTGGGTCTATTTCTTTGAGAGGGAACTTAGTTCAGAAGTTCAAGTCAGCTAAAAGCAAACCTTCTTACAAAAAGGAAATTAGCAAAAGAACAGCCCTGGTGGATCAAGTCAGGTAATTCATTATCCCTGATTCTCGCAGTGGCCAACTAGATGCATCTAGGAAGTCTACAAGTCTACCAGAGAGCAATATCCTCTCTTGTTGCTGCTTCTAGCAACTGCTTTCAATTACATACTGAAGCTGCCATATAGTGGCTGTGGCTAACAACCATTCTCAGATTTATGATCCATAACTTACCTTTCAGAGGCATCTAATCTATTGGCCATCAACACATTTTTGTGCAATGAATCATTCCATACAAAGGCATACTTTCTTTGGCATGTTCTAATATTTTGTTAATCAGATTCAACACATTTTATCTAGTTCAAGCTGTATCATGGTACAGAGAAGAATGAAAATACTACTAAACCATGCCTCAGTCCATAAACCTTCCTATCCTAAAAAGCCACAAGCACTTTAGCCTTCCCTCATAGGAAAGGTGTTCCAAATCTTTGGTCATTTGGCCTGTCTTTTCCAATCCACTTTCAAGCACTACTGAATCTATCATGAAATAAGGCAGAAAATAATCAGAACACTACATATTTCCACATTCTGAATTCTTTTTCTAGAAAATAATTATCCAAGATTTATTTTTTTCTCAATGTACTGAGTTGATATTTTCAATTCTCCATATATGGCCCTGAGTTTATTATGCAGTATCTGTGGGCTAAGGCGTCATCCCTTTATGTGCATTACAATGAATTTTAGAAATGGTTGTTGTTTGGAACTAGGATCAAGAATAGAGGCTTTATACTGGGTGACATCTACATCCTAAAATGTTCTATTCAAGAAGACTGAAGATCCTACTATTCCCCTTCCCACAATCACAGTCAAGATGTCAGACATTGATGACTCTGAGTTAAAGCCCACATCAGAAGGTGTAGTGCTCATTAGAGATCATCAACTTTCTGTACCTGATTCCTATTTGACAGTAATTTATATTTTCTGTGCCTACAATGCTGCATCATAGAATGACTTAGTAGCTACATCCCATCCTTTCCTCTTTGACATTATTAGCAATATGCCTAGTCCAAGAATTTTTGTCCCTTCTTCTTATGCTTTTGAAGCCAGTTTGCCTTCAACTATGATTCCATATTGATCTTTTCTTGTAAGCAAAGCACGCAAGAATCAGCACTGATTCTGATTCTTCAATCAGAGAAGGAACATGTTCTGAGGCAAGGTGCATAGAGGAGCTCTATATTGAGTGCACCAAGTGAAATGTTGGAGTCAAACACAGCAAATGGTTTATGAAATATAACAGGATCACCCATCATATATGAGTCTGCCTATCACTAAGTAGCAGTTATTACATGAGCTGAACTGAAACATGGTATACCACCAAAATGGACTTAATTTTATTGCACATCAAAGATCTTTCAAGGAAGCTCTAGGTCTTTTGTTTATGGGAAGCTTCTTGCTATTCTACTAAGAAAAACTAAAAGTATCTTACAATACTGAGCAAAACAATATATGGATGAGCACACTTAGTGGCCAGAATAATAATATCATTCAAGTTAAACATTAACCCAAAATTGCAACATAGTTCAACAACTAATATTTATCATGGAGTATTTTAATACAGAATTATTTTAATAAAGCTGTATATTGATGAGAATTTTGATGTATGGTACAGAATTGCTTTATTCCCCCACTTCCCCCACCCAAAAAAATCAAGAGAATGTAGACCCTATGGGTGAAATTTGCTCATTCCATATGCCTTCTATGCTGTTTTTGTGTTTCTAACCCACAAAGTGTCCTAATGTTAAAACCATCCCTTTAAGTGGGTACTCAGTGCTTCCCCCTTCCTCAACAGCCATATTTGCTCCCACAAGCAACATCTGTATTGCTGATTTCTTCGTTTGTTTCTCCAGCCATCCAATATCTGCTCCTTCAGTCCCTGCTGAGGACTCAGCGAGCAGCCTTCTCTGTGCACAGGGATTGGGGTGTTTCTCAGCTGTTTCTGAGCCTATTAACTTGAAACTATTTTGGATAATGAATGAATTAATGAATGAATTAAATTGTGTGATTTATTATGTGCCCTCAAGTCAGAGCCAATTCTTAGCAACTACATACATTTTTCTCCAGGAAATTAATTAAATTACAAACTGTAAATTACTTTGGATGCTGAATAAATATTGTTAATTGTGAACTGTTCCTCTTAACATTTGAACCATAGCTATCTGCCAGTGTCAAAAGCATATAGAAGAGCTTTTGTTTAAAATCAGGAAGTGATGCATATTCTCATCATGCATCAGGATGGAGTTCTCATTCCCATTTTATTTCTAATTCTTCATTGCAGGCAATATTACATACCAATAAAAACAATTTGGAGACAGGTTCTACTGTCTGAAAACACTGCATTGGATTGTACAAACTCTTCATCCAGTCTTTCTGGGGCGATTATCACCCTAACTCACCAGTTTTGTTTCTATAAAACCCCCAGCATCAGAAGGAGGGGAGAACAAAATGGTACAATTTGTAGCCTCCAGAGAGTTTTCACATCAACTGGTGCTATGTCATGTACCCCATGGGAATAGAAGGGAGATATTGCTGAGCAATAATAATAAAAGTAGAGCTACTTTTTAAAAGAGTCATTCTGATTTACGTGGCACTAAAGCGTAATATCCTAAGCTATTCATGTCATATTGTGGCTGCATGTTCAAAATGAACTATGTACTCAGTGGCTGTTGAACATAATGATCTGTTTAAATGGTGGTCCATGCAACAAAAATCTACTGAAAAGATTTTTACAATATTTTCAGAACCAAAATACTCACAAGGAAGTTGGGGGTGGGGTGTGGAGAGCATGTAGCATGCCACACAGTGCATCACCAATCATCATTTATTGTTGATGAGGTCACTCCCTACCACAGGACTGCAGCTGGTGCTACCATTTCTGCTTACTGCCTGTCCTGTCCTAAAAGATTAAAAAAACTAATCTTGTTCCTCTTCTTCTGGAGATGCACAGCAGCATGCATCAATAAGCATAAGACTGCTTTCAATCAGTATCTGAGTCCCACCTAGCCACTGCCTACAGACATTGTCCCTTTTTTTCATTCTTGCAGATATGTGAAATTCTAGGAACATTAGTCCTTTAAGTGCCATGTAATTTCTTCTCACATATATAGCTATTTGGAATACAACATGACACTGCCCTGCAATGTCATCCTTTGGTTCTTCCATTCATGATGCCTAGAATCATCGGTTATGGTTGTATCAATTAATACAAGAGCTGTTCCCATTAGATTGTTCTTTTAATGCAGGAGTGCACAACATTTTTGTATGCTGAAAGCAGACCTGCTCTTTGAAAAGCATACTGGGGGCCACATTCTAAAAAGTAAGTTAGTCCAGGTGCAAAATGGCATTTGTTTTTAACTAAATTGAATTATACTACATTAATTAAATATAAACTATATGATTACTCATCCCACATATTTAATAATTTTTTCACTTCTATCGTTTTAAAAATTGCAACTTGGAGACAAGTGAGGGAATGGTTCTAGAGGAGCAGTTCCCAATTTTTTTTTTTTAATGCAGACCACTACACTGTCATTGAAAGCTTCTGAGGTGCCACTGTTAAGGCAAGGAAAAGCTGAACCGTAGATATTGATGGGCACTATGAGACACAGGACCCTCAAAGAGATTACGGGATCTAAAAATTAAATAAAAAATAGTCTGTTTTTGGATTTAAATGGCCAAAATATCATGACAATTCCAAAATTCACTAACTGAAAATGTACATTTTCACTAAACCCTCACAGGATTTCAGGTAAGAATGTCAAAACCATGCAAGACATCACTACTTCACCATACCCTAAATCAGCTGCCTGAAGAGTCTGTTTTACTTGCTAATGGCAGTGGCAGTTGAATATCTTTCCTTTGACCCAGTTCCATACCATCTAGATCAGGGGATCTAAGGCAACTTGAATCCCACAAATTGAAACTTACAATTCCCGTTATCCCTCAGCAACAGCCTTACCAATTAATTCCTCTGGAAGAGCAGTACAGAAATGCATAATGCTAACGAGGACTGATGGGATTTCAGTGTCAACAAAGGTGACAGATTACCTAGATTGAAAGCAGAGAGAATGTTTTTTGCCACTGCACCTGTGTCCAAGGTATGGACCTGGCTATCCTGCAGATGTATTGGACTATAACTCAATGTGTGCTTAAGCTGATGGGAGCCACAGTCCAATATATCTTGCCACTCCCAGACTAGATATCACTAGTAGAATTAGCCCTGGCAAAATGAATCTAAACCTTGAGTTACTTATTTCAATTTTTTAAAACTGATTTAATTATTTAAAAATTAGGCCTTGTTTCTGTTCAAGGTTCTTGCAAACCTGTGCTGTTCAGATCAGTCAGCAATTTGCTGACCTCAGTTGGTAATTTTTTTTAATACACTTTACCTACATCCAACATTTCTATCACTTATTAATATTATTTTTACGGTGGTATTCTTTGCACATCAGAAGGACATTTCCCAGAAGATTATACCAACCCACTTTGGGGAATTAATATCTTATCAGACCTTTAGAGTCTTTTGTCCAGTTTATAAAGTCACCTTCATTTCCATCACAGTAGAAGTTTTGTTCTTAAAAACAAAGCAAAACACATACAATATACTCTCTTGTTTAAATAATGCTCCAGTATGCAGCTGTGAAGTTCAAGAAACCTTGCTATATACAGCCTATGATCAACTTGCAGAAACACTTAATGGCATCACAGTGAATTTCTTCACAGTTCAAGTTTACTATACTGTTACAAGTTTTTTGTTTTTTGTTTTTTAAGAATGCAGTTGAGAGGAAGATTTGCATTAGACAACACATGGATATCTGAAGAAATAAATTACAAAGGCTGTACGCACAAAATAAATGAAAATTTAAATTTTAAAGAGCAATATTTCTGTAGCTGGCCACTGGTGGCAAGTGAAACTTCAGATCTGAAACACTGATGGGGGAAAACTTTTACATTTCTTTGAATGTGAACTTACTCAATTCATGTACTCCCCCAAATTATGCACAATCTGAGAAGCAGCTACATATTGATAGTTGCCAGATCCTCCAGAGCCTGAGTCTGAACACTACAAGGATAGAGGACTTTGGTCAAACATCTAAAATGTTTAACTCTTACAATCACCCCAAGAATATCCACTAAAACTGCTGTCTTAGAATATTGCATGCTGGTCAGCTAAATCTACAAATCCAGATTTTTATCATTTACTTCATGATATTCTGATGTTGCAGGACACTTGGATCTTGACAGATTTGATATTAATAATTTCTGTGTTTGTTGTGATATGACCTTCCAAAACTAAAGAGCAATAGGACTAAGGGAGGCTCAAGGTTTCTGTTTCAACCATACTCCCAGCTAATGTAGTTCAGCTCCCTTTCATGCTGAGTGGTGGTACCTAAGCTTGTAAATCATCATGCAATAGTACATATAAATCTGTTCTTACCCCCCTTACGCCTGCAGAAACAGATTAGAAAATTTTGGAGGGAGGCAGATGTATATATTGCCCTATTGCACAGACCAATACCCACAGGCATATGTAGTAATTGGAAGGAACTTTAATGCCCACCTGGGAGCCAATGATGTTGGCCCCTTCCATCAGTGGCCTGATTACCAAATGGGTTGCCCTGGACTTTCTGTGTAATTTAGCAGGCCTATGTTTGGCCCAGATGGCCTATGAACAAGATCTCTATATTTTAAATGGTGCTGTTCATGGAGATCTGCCTGGAGAATTTACATTCTGATCAGGTTCCAAATTCTCAACAATTGATTATGTCATAATCTCTCATAGTCTGGCCTCCAGCATTAACCATTTTCAAATATTACAAGTACAGAGAGTGACCACCTACATCTTATCTTTACCTGTTTTATCTAGGGCATTGCCCTGCCAAATCCTCCAAGATACCCCTCCTTAGTTGTTGCTGGTGCTGGGAAGCTGAGGCTTAAATAGAATGGACATATGAGTCAGAAAATTACCAACTGGCTTGGTTCAAAAAATGCAACCACCTAAGGGAAGCTATCTTGCAGAACACTTTGGATTCCCATCATGGAGAAGCAGAGATCTTAAAAGCATATGCCAGTTTAGCTTATGCCAGACCCTCTTAGTTAACTCTTACAGAACAATCTTGGTGGTTTGCCCATGACTGTATTAGGGCCAATAGGGCATTAATCAAGGTATTTATTGATCACAAGAAGAACCCATCATTTATTTCCATCTAGACACTTATGCAATCAAAGAAGGAATATAAAAAGTTTCTACAGAAAAAAATGAGGGAATCTATGGAAGAAACCTGGCACTAATTGATAGAGGCAGTGAAACTTAAGAATGCCTCTCCTTTTTTGATGGCTTTTGGCTCCCATTCAATTATAGGTCCACCTAGGATTCCGTGCTATATCCAAAAAAGGTATAGGAGAACTATTACCATGAGCTCTATGGCTTAGCAGATCCTTATTCTACTTCCCTGAAAATGGCCATATGGAAATGAATTGTTCTTGCTGAGCAATGAGGAAGGAGTGAGAGAAGAAGAGGAAACCCAATTGTTTCCTGGTATTATTATGGTTGATTGCACAGTCAGCCAGATATTTAGACTAGATTTGGGATTTTTGTCCACCTATTGAGTCCTTCCCAGATATTATTAGGCTATTATTATTATTATTATTATTATTATTATTATTCCACCCAACTCCCAACAACTCTGGATGGTTACAAATAAAAGCATTAAGAACAAGAAAAAAATACAGCAATAGAAATGAAGAGTAAGAGTAAAGATGGCAAGGATGACAAATACAAGACAGGAACAAAAAGAAACAAACCCACATCACAGGTGCAAGCCTTGGGAGGTGGGACTGAGAAAAATAATTCAGATAATAGGAAGGACCAGGACAAAGAAGGGATGGGAGCCAATAACTTAATTGCTTTGTTTTTTTTGTCTTTTGTATTCCAGATGAACAAATATACTGTGTTTTTACTTCCTAGTGATGTTTACCTTTTCTCCCAAAGTGGGCAACATAATTTAACTGGCTTTCCTGAAAAGAGCTGGAAGAATAGGAACAGATACAGTGTATTTAGGACACTAGTCCTAGAGGGCTCTTTGTCTGACCAGTAGGACAGCCTTCTTTTTCTCCCCCAGTCCAAAGAAGCACATTACACAAGGACACAGCCTCATGCCCACTGGTCCATTCTCTGAGAATGGGAACCTTATAATATTGTTTGGGAGCAGTACCTTTAAATGCAGATGTAGGTAGCTGAAAAAGAATTAACATAGTCAACAAAAGAGAGCATAATTCCATCCCCAGGTGAAAGGAACAGATAAAAAAATACAGCATTTGTGGTTTCCCAGGGACCTGAATTCCATTTTATTCTCATCCTGGAGCCACAGATGCAGTAATCCCAGTCAT
Organism: Candoia aspera; assembly: GCF_035149785.1. Classification (NCBI taxonomy): domain Eukaryota; kingdom Metazoa; phylum Chordata; class Lepidosauria; order Squamata; family Candoiidae; genus Candoia; species Candoia aspera. The sequence continues at coordinate 181,465,588 of NC_086153.1, forward strand.
GTTGTCTATTATCAGAGTAATGGTCAAATGTCCAACTTCCAATAGATATCCAGTATATCCAGGACTTCCTAGGTAACCCTAAGAGAACCATTATTCTATGTCTTTGAAGGAAAGCTATTATTTTGGTTTGGGAAGGTTTGTTGGGATATTGCTCCTCTACACATCTCCCATTGGGCTCATCACATCCTTCTGTCATGAAGCAACTTTACTTAAGTACCTGTCTTTAATTATTACTTCAGATTCATTAATTTCCTTTACAATAAAAAAAAGGCATGGAAATGCAGTTATCAGAATCTTCTACTTGTCTTGGCTGGGATATTGTCTCCTTTTGTGTGCATGTCACCACAGTAATCTTCCTCTAATTAAAATTCATTTTATTTTTCCCCAAGTTGTTTAAGACAAAAGATAACCTTTCTCCTTCTGTAAACTAAATTGGATTTTAAAAAAAACTCCAAACAGACTTACTTTTTGACCTGGCAGTTTCTATCTCCCTGTTTTGTATAATCATTCTCATTAGAAAACTCGATCTTCTATAATAACAGAGTTTTTTACCAAAACCTTAGCAATCTCAAGGCCCTTATCATGCAGCACTGAAAGCAAATACTTCTTAGTAGCTGGATAGCATATTTATTTGGTGCTGTAACCTTTATTTTGAATGAGTCATTTGTTAAGTCAGGCACAAATTTCATAGACTCAGACCTGAATAGATAATGGCACAGACAATTATTGCGTACAACAGATTTTCATCCTTTTTTAGATCTGTTCTTAAACAAAGCTTTCTGCTATTATTAAAGATGAATGAAAGCTCACAAGATGTTATTTTCATTACAGTTTGGGTACAATACATTTTTAGCACTCAAAGAGGACTATGTCAATAAGAGAAAGTAGGCTGTGCATAGAGAATTTCCAGTACTGAAAATATATGCCTATCTGTCTATAAACATGTCTGCTTCCTTTTATCAAGTACTGGTTCAACAGGTCTAAAGAAAAGGAATGTGTTTGCCATAGCTAAATATCTCTAGTACAGAGTGAAATGAGCTGCTGGTTTCAGAAGTGACAGATTCTAAGCTAACATACCACCCTCGATCTAGGTTAAAAGAGGGGATGGTAGGAAACCCAGCAAGAGCTACTGAAATACTTAAAGAGTCAGAGGAAGGCATGTAACTGACTGGTGTAACAGTTTCCTGACTAGGTCATTTTTTTGCCAAAGGTTCTCAGTCTATGGCACATCACCACAGTCATAGGGACATATTATGATAACCAGAATATGCAAAGAGTAAAAAATATTGATCTCTGCTATGTTCTGCTAGGTCCAGGGAAGTTGCTCAGCATCAAAATGAACCATAGATTCCATTAAATGTTGGTTAACCTTTGGGTTTCTAAGGAATGCAGTAGAATTGGAAGAAATCCTCCTTAGTGTAAGCTATCCTTTAGCCTGAACTTCCTCCAGACATACGGACTTCCAACTTCTCAGAATTCTCAGAAATGGCCCAGCTAGTTGGGAAATTCTTGGCTCATTATGTCTGGACAGTGCCCAGGTTGGGCAAAGCTGTTCTAAGCAACAGCAGCTAACGTTCTGCTGCTTAATGATGCAGACTCAGTGTTGGTCTTCCTTATATATCCCATACAGACTCAGCTTGAGCTAGGCCCAACATTCCTGGTTCTGACAAAGCAAAGTAATAGGAATTGTGCCATCTGTTGGCAGTCCCCTGATAGTTTTCTTTCAGTTTCACATGTAGAAAGTATTTACTCACTGGATTTCTTTATTCATTATTTTTACTTTACAATATTTGTAAACTGCCCTGATCATTCTGACTGTGGGCAGAGTACAACAAAGCAGAATGTTGATTGCTGGAGCTGATGACCCGTTTTCCAGCATTTGAAATCTAATGGTGTAAGGAGTGGGGGCTTTCCTTTTAGGAAAAACATGCTTATTTGACAACCTATTTGTATCCACTATGACACGTGCAGTTACGTGTGGACAGTGGCTTCTGCCAAGGGAGGGGGCAGACTAATGAAAGCAGCATTGTGTGATACAAGCCCCACCTCTCTTCAATTTGCATAATGAAATTGCATGCCCATACAAAAGGAGAGGAGGTTGCACAGTAATGGCCCAATGCTGTTTGCATCACAGGGACAACAGCAGCAAGTTCCCGCAGACGCCCATAAATATGGACCGTTTATACCTACTTTACTAGATTCTATTCTGTGCACCATTTTACAAAGAACAGAAGGGATGCCTGGAAAAGAAAGTGTGGAAATGTAAACAATGTAAAATAGAAACAAAGCTCCCAACCTGCATGCATAATCCAGATTTACTAATATCTCCCCACCTTAAATTAATGTTACTGAGTACCCTTCATGTTCCATTGCTTACACTGAAAAATGAGAGTTATAGCTGCTCTTACAAATGTTATCTTTATATAAAGGCATTTCTTTCTTATGAACAGGCTGTGATGCAAAACGCACAGAGAAGGCATTTCGCATTGTATTAGCTGTAAACTATAACTTTCAACAATATAGACCCTGAAAGGTTTTTTTTTCCGGTAATCACCTCTCCTTAATTGTAGCTTTGGGAATGGGGGAAGGTGGAGATTTGTGTTTCTACTTTGGTGTATATATAAATGAGATAGCATTAAGGGAGGGGGAGGAATAAAATCAAAAATTAGTTTAATTACAAAAGCCAATTTGCTTCAATGGCATAAAAAATGAATATTATGTAACTTTAAAACAGACAGCTGCTATGCTAAGTCCCAAAGCGATACAGTGTCAAAAACCATGAAATGGACTGATTCTTCTCCCACAGTCAAGGCTCTCCAGAAAACATCTTATAGCACTTAGTGCACTAAGCACTATAAAATGTTCACATAGATGTCATTATGCTAAGATTACCAATTTAAGCTACAAAAATCCAGAAGACTGCTAGATGGTAGCCAAGCTATATAGCAAATGCTGAGTCTGTGCTCTTATCAAATTGTCCAGTTTCTCCAGCCTGGATCTAGTAGGCCTAATTAAGTAGGTTTCCCCACCCCATCCAAGCAGATGCATTATGAACAATTACTGGTGAGAGGCTGGGAAGATACATGTAGTGATATTTTAAAATGATAGCAGAAAGCCAACCAGTAGGAGGAATGGGCAACGTTTGAGGCACAAAATGTGAATCTCTAATATCCTGAATATTAAAATAAAAGCTCTCCTTCGTTCCTTCACAACAAGCTTTGCTTCTGTGCATTGGATTTTCAGGGTATAAAATAAATCCTCCAGAGATATCTTTGGGAGATAATTTGAGTGATCTGCCAAAGCCTACTCCATCATGGCACAGCAGGAGTATGGAACAGAATCTAATAGAATAGGGTCCATTCTTCTTATATCAAAAATCCACATAAAAAGCATATCTTTGTGAAAGATGTACCCAACCCTCCCCCACTCTCTCTCTCTATATATACAGTGTATATGTGTATGTGTATATGTGTGTGTATGTGTATGTGTATATGTGTGTACACACACACACACACACATACACAGATACATCACACACATATTATATACATATACATACATACACATATGTGTGTGTGTGTGTGTGTATGTATGTGTGTGTGTGTGTATGTATGTATGTATGTATATATATATATATATATATATATATATATATATATATATATATGGAAGTTTCAAGCCACTTCTCTGAGAAACTCTCTGGGTCTTCACACACTGACCTTCAAGTAGTGGCTTGGTAGTTCCCACTACCACCCCTTATCTTCCAGGGGGATTTCACCTGGTATTTCACCTGTTATCCTCCCCTTAACCTCTCTCCTTAAGAGTGTGTGAGAGACACAGGGATCTTACAACCTGTGCTGACTAATAAAAAAGGGGAAATGGGGGAAAATGGGGAAAAACCCAATAATCCACCTCCCCTGGCCTTGTGTCATAGTGATGTGTGACTAAAGTTTTCAGTCTTAAAACAGAATCTTTATAGTCACAAACATATGGTATACCTGAATGGTCTGGGCAAACAAAAACCTTTGTCAGTGCCAAAAGAAAAGAGTTGTACTAGCTCATCTTTTGTGAGTTCATTTCAAAAGCCAGTCAACTGCAGTCAACCTTATTTCAGATAACTAGAGTGGAGCAGTCCTGAAGAAGAAACTGCAAGGATGACCTAAACATCTAAATTGCCTAATGGAAGTGTGAGCAGTCTTGTGGAATGCTGAACCTAGGCCAGTAAAGGGTTTAAGAACCCTTTTGAGAAGTAGAGCAGTTGTTTTGCAGCTGGTGACAAATGATCAAAACACCAAGCCTTACTTCAATATTGCATACTAAAGGAAGCTTCGGAACAATTTTGAAAAGAATTAAGTAATTGATGTGTTTGTACATCCACAGTTATCATTCAAAGACTCTAGTATCAAATAGTGACTTGGCTTGCTGTTTCAGGCCAAGATCCCAGATCAGATATCACCAGGCAGAGCTTTCATATGTAGTTAAACAAAATGCATTTGGCTAGTGATAAATCAAGAATCGTCACGGTTTGTAAACAGTAGCTCTGAAGTCTCTCACTTATGGATTATACTACAGCTGTACAACACATTCCATGTATACAAAAAAGAAAAGCTGCTCTGCAACCTCATGAAACCAGATTTTTTCCCCTCTCCCAACTTTTCCCCCAACCCACTCCCTGCTGAAATATACAGAATAGTGTGTTTCTCCTGTGCATTGTTTTTTCATCAAAGTGACTGTACTATGCCCCGGCTTAGATTTCACAGTCAAGCAGTGGGTGAGGAAAGAGCACTTGAAAGTAGTTGTGAATTGTAGTTAGTGAAGCAAAAGCCAAGGAAAAGTGGTTGAGTTTATAGTGCATAGGGAATGGCTTGCAAACTGAACAGGTTGAGGTGGGACAGAGCTTGATGATACTCATGGCAGAAATGAAATTGGTGAAAAAAATAGGTTGCAATGTCCAGAATGTTTGGAGAAGGTGATACACATGTTTCTGTACATAATTTTCCCTGAAGGACTCTTCCACTGAATAAATAAATGAGTGCTACAAGCAGCATATACGTTTTATGACACACTAATTACTGTAACAATAAAATCGTATTGTCTTCCTAGTATCAGTCATTAAAATGGGGAGCTTCCGTAATGGTTAATCGTTTTAGATCTCAAATAGTTCCACAAAAGAAAGTGAAGACAAGCCAATCAGATTTCACAATACTGACTTGCATGATCAGCTGAAGTCTCAGTCTTCATAACACAGGAATATGTATGTATGTATGTATGTATGTATTGAAAAATGCAGTTTATATGAAATATTGACATTCAGTTCAAATGCTTAGGACTGCATATTTTTAAACAGATTTAATATTCACATTATAAACATGCTCATATTAAGACAGCTGCATACAACAGCTTCAACTTTCCTTTTCCTATGCTGTATTTATCTAGAGATAAAATAGATAAAATATGTCATCCATATCATCTCTACGTTAGAACCAGGAGAAACAGCAGGAAAAAAAGGTCAGACCCACTTATCCATATATACTTCTATTTTCCCATAAAACAAGAGTGGAGATTATACATAGTCTTAATAAAAGGCTCTATGAGGCTTAGTGCCTAAGGTTTGATCCAGATCAGAAGGAAATGCTGTTGATAGATGGTTCCACGTTTGAGGGTGGTTGTGCTTGTCATGGAAGAGGAAAATCAGTCTGAAAAGCTGAGCAACAGTTCCATTGTCTCCCTTCAAGAAGAGTGGGGAAACTCCTGATTCCAGCAATATACAGCTAACTCCAGATCCATCTTATGACTGTACTCAATAGTGGTAGCATTTATACAACATTGAAGCAGTCCTGGATGAGGCTCTGTTCTCTCTGAAGAATGAATCTGAAACATGAAGGTGCAACTAGAAACCAGACTTTATCTTATATGCCCAAGTGACATCAACAGGGCACATTTCACCTACCTGCCATCGTCACAAAGACTTAATTATTCATTTCCTATTCCCAACTTTCTGTGAAATTTCTTTATGGAGTCAGAACTGCTCATGCAGTTGGTCACAAGACTGCGTTATGCCAGCCTCGTTCAGTAACAAGTGTCAGGGATTATTAAGTGTTAATAGTGAGGAAACCACTCCAGTAGACAATAGGCTTTCTATTCACACTGTTAATGGTGTGAAGAATTCATTTCAGCAGTAAAATGTCACTTCTGTTAGGGAGTGAGATTACACTCATGAAAATAGAATGAATACAGTTGCCACTCGTTTTCCCTGGATAATTTTTTGAGCTGGTCTGTGCAGACTAAAGGAAGGAAGGGGTGGAATTGACAACCACAAGTGTTCTTCTTGCTTAGTGAAACCTTCTTGTTGAGTTTAATATCATATAAAAGTAGCTGCTCAGATCCAGCCAGCCAAAACCTCCTAGAAATGTCTGTCACCACATACCTTTAAGACAAGATTCATCAATTTTCTAGCGATTTCAGAAAAGCTGTTGAAAGGTCTTTGTTTTGTTTGTTTACTAAAGGAAATACTGAAGACAGTTTCCACAAACCTCAGAAATCTCTCTTCAAATGAGGATAAGATAAAGAAGCCATCTAAAATGGATGCTTTTGTTCTAGTTTTTATACCTGTCATTTAGCATTTATACCTTTGCTAAACTTTCTCTCTCCCTCTCCCTCCCTGCCTTCATCTCTTCTGAGACTTGGCTTTTGCCCTCACTCCTTCTTTTATTACTTCTGTCTCAGGTTAGTAATTCTATTCTTCCTCATGCCAACTGGTACCAAATGATATCACAGGATTAAAGTGCTGCCCCCCCCCCACAAAAATGGTTTTAAAAAGTATATTCTAGATTTCCACTGCAGTAACACGTTAAAAGTAAATAGCACCCTTTTGAAAATGGAGGCTTTGTAAATGATTTCAGCCTCAGCAGCAGCAACTTACACTTTGACAATTCACTGGATGTGAATTTTATACTCTTATTTGCTTCCCTCTTAGAAGAGGGAAAGCACTGTTGCCATAGCAACTGTCACATCAAAAAGAATTTGGACAGGAGACATATACACTTCTTAAAGTAAAAGTACACACCAATATAGAGTGAGCTTTCCATGATTTCTTTTTAGAAGTCAGTTTTCTATAATAGAAATGATATCTTTCCTCTATTCGGACCAGATTCACCCTATAGCTTGTATAGACTTAAGCTTGGGATCCAATTAATCATCATTCCTCCTCCAGTGCAGCTTCTCAGAGGCATAGGGATGACAGAGAAGCTGATCACAACTTTCAGGACATAACATTTAACCCTAGTTAGCAATAGCTGTGGTTTGTTTCATCTGTAGTTAATAAACCTCAAACACAATAGAAGCTGTGCCGTTTGCTGAGTTGAATTCTTTTCTGGAAATATACTGTACATAAAATCAGACCCTGATCTTTGTTTTTTTACCTAGTCGTTGAGAAATTACTGGTGGAGAAGGATTTCAGAAAGGATAGTAGAAAGCTTTAGAAATTAATGCTCGTACGGTCTTCCTCCCAGGCAAATTAAAGTGCTATTCACCAGTCCTTGAGCTGTTGGATAATTATATGGGCATAAAATCTGCTGCTTCCATTGGCAACACCTACTCCACCACATCTCACAATGTGCTGTCCTTATTTACAATGTTAAGTACAGGAATTAGTGAATTCCCCCAGCTTTGTTTCCCTACTCTCCCATCAAATGTCAGCAGCTAGTAGGAAAGTCCTCTCCAGTCCCTCTCCTTAATATGGGATGGGGCTGCGGGCAAGTCCAGACAAATGGGTAGACCAGTGGATTAGTCACCCATCAAAATTTTCTGTTTTAACACAAGGGTTTTATGCAGGTGCCTTTGAAGGGAGTCCAACTATCTGCTGATAGGAGCTGATCACTGGACTCCCTTTGAAGGCACCTGTACAAAAGATTTGTGCCAAAGCAGGGCTGGTCATCAGGTTCCTCTCAGACACAAGCTTAATACAATTCCAGCAGAGTGTTAAACCCATGATCAAAAGCAGCCCAAAGAATAATTGAAGCCATAGAGAGAATTGCATCTGAAGCTGCTGAGATAGAGATGAAGAGAGAGAGTACTCTCCTGCTTTCCTGAACAGTTGTTTGGGCTGATTAGCTGCAAGAGGCCTGGTGGGTACAGAGAGGGAGACTCACCTAAAAGAACCAGATTCTCCTGCTGCTCATACCAGAAGGACACAGCAATTACAGTGTGCAGGAAGGGGACGGGCCACATCTTCCACACCAGCCTAAATCCCCCAGAAGAAGCTGGGCATATCCCATTTGCTGAGGCCACTTCATTGCAACTCCAACTGAATGGTCTATGAAGTGTGTTGGTTTATAACCACAGCCATGGTGTGTTACCTCTTAATAATGCCACTTTAACACCAGAATAGCTAAGGACATGTTGAAGCTCCTTAGGTATGTGATAGAGATGAGACATAGGCAACTTCATGGAGAGATGGGAGAAAAAACGGGTTAGCAGGTATGGCCATGCAGTGACTTGATGCAAGTGGGAAAATGTCCTTAATATGGAAAGTCTCAAACCATTGCAACCTGAGCCAAACCTCTCTCCAAATTTCAGCTGAACCTGGTGCTTGTCTGCTTTCCCTTTTCCCCATTTTTCCAAGAGAAAGGGAGAGAGGAAAGAATGCAATTTTGGGGAAGCATTTTTTCTCTTCCTTAGCTAACAGTGAAAATAATTTTTTAAGATGACCACAATGCTGCAGTCCACTGAGTTAACCTAAAGGCTCGTCCAAGCTGTTCATCATTCTGCAGTGTGATGGTTGCCTTGCTCCCAAAGAGACACGGACTCACTTAGATAGGGCTAAGGATTTCCAGTTTAATGGGAACAGAATGCATACACAGAAAAAGACAGGAGTGGGCACATGACATGCGGGGTATCCTGTAAATACCCGCGGTGCGGACCTGGCCCTTCTCCATCCCCCATTGTCCCACAGTCCGGATCCGGATTCTTGATGGGCAATCAGGGTGCGATACCGGGGTCTCAATGGGTGATCGGGGGGATTATCGCTGATCGCCTCTGTCTCCTTCCCGTGTCCGGCGCAGGTGCGTCCCCCAGGGTAATGCAGAGATGCCCGGGAGATATGATGATGGCTTCTTTGGTCAGGGCAAAGGTATGCTTCCTTTGTCCTTTAATTGCATTTGTACCTGAGTGTTTAAAGGATTAGTATGATTCCTTCCTCCTTCCTTCCCTTATCCAGAAAGGCATGTTTCCCATTGTGATGCATGATTGCATTGCAACGGGGGACATGACATGCAGTCAGATTTCTAGGTACGCATGGAGCTTGTATTGGTGATGCCTTTTCTTATGGAGATGCTACTATCAATTCAGTTCAAGGAATTGTGGTCATTTGAAAATACAATTTATTTTTATGAAGACATGGGGGTGTGTATGGAGGGAGAACAGTTGATCCACTCAATTTTGAGAACACTTGAGAGACTAGTATATTTGAAGTTGACATTGAAATAGCATGCAAAACTCTAATCTTTAATATATTTGAATGACTTTGTCTATTTGTAGATGACCCTTAAATATTACTGTATAAGTGACTTCTGTATACAGTAAGTGCCCATTGTGAGAGTAAACATTTTGATTTTTCAATAGGACATAAACTAGGGCTACCAGATCTAAGTTGCAAAAATTCAGTTGACCTCTACATGGCAGTGAAGAGCTACAGAAAACATTAATTCTTGGCTACCACCTAGTGATCACCCAGAATTTCTTAACCCAGTCCTGATACTCCTAAGCTAAACAATTAATCTTATCTAGCAACAGTTCCTAAAGAGAACTAGGGTTCACCTAAGGCAAGTATTGTAACTGAGTGATGGTTGATAAAATATTCAGATGATTTCCTATAATCATTATGAATGAACAAGTGCACTTTAATTCAGTGTCCCATATTACACAGCAGAATAGAAAGCCCCTGTATCCTTCAGAAAGTTCCACCAAGAAGTAATGGGCAATTAGAGTTCTTTGTGTCTCTTTGCTACCTGTTGGCTGGACCTTTGCAGCCCAGATCCCAGAGCTGTAGTTTTTATAGGAGTGTTGATTCAGTTAGATGCATGAATATAGATGGGTTCAAGAACGCTTTGATGGTATACAGTATATCCATTATTGGGTTCTGAAACAGCTGTTTCTAAAACCGATGTAGTTGTGACAGAAAAAAATAATCATGCCATCTTCAAATGAGGGGAAAATGACTGACAACATTTGTTACTTCTCAGAAAATATCACCAAATAGGGAAAGAGTATCACTGAGCTCCTCTAAGAGCTTAAGATATCAAAGACTCTGAAATACATCTTCACACTGTTTGTTTGGATTGCTTTCCATTTTTCTCTTCCATTTCCAAATCATATTTGAAAATGGACTTTTTGGCAAGCTCCTAGAAGAAGACATGTTTTGATTCTAGAGAATGATTCTCAACATGATAGTTCTTAGGCAAAAGAATAGTTCATAGAGGGATAGTTTGCCAAGTACAAATGCCATTTTCATAATTAAATTCTCAGACACACAACAGGAAGTACCTCAGCTCATGAGAATTCAATCAGAATGTTATTTCTAAGGAGCAAACAATGATTATTTTTATGAAATGAAACAGACATTATGGAGATTGCATGTGATGTATTAAAATCAAGTTGAGACAGATGCCAAGTGACATTGGGATTAACTGAAATCACAGCATTTTCAGGCTGTATTCACAACTTCAGTTCCAAAGTTGTTTTGTCTGTTGAATTATGACATTCTTCACTCCTTGACAACGTTGATGAGGTTCCAGATCAGTGATATGACTAGAGATTTTTCATATGACCCACCATTGTATTTGCTCCAGAAAGGATATCTAAGCCCATGGGAGTCACTCAGAATCATTGAAATTTTAAAATGTTAGGAAATGGAAGTCCCAATGCTAGAAAATATTATTTGGAATCTGATAGAGTTTGAAGAGCCATTGGGGGACAGTAACCTTGGCATGGGGAGGATCAACATGGTGGCTGCCCTCCACAGAGACACTCCAGAGCAGGGTTTCTCAAACCGTGTAGTAACATAGCAATGTAGCTACAACAGAAACCACCAAATCTATATCTTGTGGGTGAAATGTAATATAGGAAACACAATGAATAAAAAGATCCAAGGAAATAAATCCTTCATTCATATTTTTATTAAATGTGTTGCTTTAACTAGATGTGGCTAGAACTTGAGGGAATTTGCTATAGATGCTTTTGCTAATATATTAAACATGTCTATAGTTGTTCTGGTGTTTTATGTTGGGTCTTCTAAACTCAAATCATACTTTTTAAATTACTGACATTTTGAAAGTCACCTTGAGCTCTATGGAGATCAGATCGGTTTTAATTATTTTGGTTATAACTCTGTGTGTGTGTGTGCGTAATGTCACATATTATTAGATTCATGTTTTCATGCAGATCCTCTTTAGAAGTTGCTCCAGTAGAGGAGGTACAGTGATTCCATGGAAATATAGCATCCTTGCAGTTAGATACTTAGGAAATGTCCTGTCTTTCATTCATATCTCTGGCAGTCTGCAACATTCCTGGCCTGGGTTCCAGTACACCAAGGGAAGACCTCAAAAGGAATTTCCCCTGTGTTCCCCACCCCACCCCCCAGGATTGGTATTATTGCTACCACTTAGGGGAGTCCTGCCCTTGAGAAATTGTTAGAGGATTTCTTTTTCTCCTTCTTCACTCATTACCAAATTTGGTAATTAGAGTCAGTCTGGAGGCAGGTGGCACCATCCTTTAATAAATAAATAAATAAATAAATACTTCTTATCTACTTTCAGAATACAAATCCATTTCTACAACCCTACACAGCCAGGTTTATATAGTCACCCATTAAAAAAAAACAAGGGAGGGCTGAAACTGATTAATTTTTATTGTGAACATTTAGAAAAGCTTCAAAATCATGCTACTTGCATGCTGAAATTAACTTTTTAAATGATTAATAGCCCTAAACTTTCTCTTACATCATTTTTAGTTGTTTGTATGTAATCATCTTGTTCATTAGCAGTTGTCTCAAAAGGCTTTGATCTTTATCTAATGCTTCGCCCAATAAACAAAAGTAAAGGAAAATAAATTTGTGGTCTTTTAATAGATCTCAATACACTGTTTGAGTTAAGACTTGTAAGAGCCACCACATGTAATCAAAAAAGAGATTAAAAGCAGTGAAAGAGATGCTACTGTATAAGAACACCTCAGGAGTCTTGATGCTTGAATTCATTTAATCAGAATTCATAGAAAGTTACTGGAGGGAGAAAAGAGCATTAATCAGCATGGTGTAACACAGAGAAGTTTAGTCCCAGTTAGTGGTGGGAACAGCAACCTGTTTAAGGTGCTGCACGCTGAGAAAAACAGGGGATTTTGCTGTGAAATAAATGAGGTTTGAGACTCGCAGCTTGTAAGGTGAGTGTGCTGTGGATCTGTAGAAGTACATCCTTAAGAACCAGACTGAGTCTATTTATTGTGACAACATTTAGAAGGCTTCTTATTCTTAAACAGAAATGTCTTCCATGTTGAGATAGTAGATAAGGCCACCTTCACCCAGAAAGTTTTAGAAGGAGCCAGTAGATTTACCTACATATTTGCCCATAACAACCACAGCACATCAGTGAGGCTGCTCTGTGTTTTACACACCTTTCCATCTAGAAACACTGTTTTAATTTGCTTGAACTCAATAACGTGCTATCTTGCAACATTAAATTGGGTCTTTTCCTTGTGTTCTCCTTTGTTTAGCACTTTAGCATGCCCCTCCTGCCGGACAGGATGGGGTGGGTAGAAACAAGTAGAGAGAAGTGGTCCCATAAATACCCTGGCCCCAAGCCATGAAGGGCTTTAAAAATGACTACTGGCACTTTGAATTGTGCCCAGAAGCACACCAGTAGCCAATGCAGCATGCAAAGATTTAACACACAGTGAATTTGAACTCACCTCTTGTTTTGATACAAATGAAAGATTTAGACAAATTCCTTTTAATACTGGAGAGAAGATAAATGTGATTAAGATGAATTTAGCTCCAAGTTTGATTTACATTTTGAGAGGGCTTCTTATGTTTATCTCATTCTCTGTTTTAAATGAATTTATAGGATATTTATAAGGCATCCTGCAAGATCTTCACTGCTTAAATTGCAACTATCAGCTGGGAAAGGCAGGTTTAACATTCCACACTTTCAGATTTATTGTTTGCATGTATTGGTCACTGTCAAGAATACAAAAATTCAAAAGTCAGACCCTTTTGGGGCTCAATTTCAGAAGTATTAGGTACCTTAAAGCTTTGCAAATCAGATTCCTGTTTCTTCAGGAATCAGTTTCAGTACTTGCACCTAATACCACAAGATATGTATGGAAAAGATTGGGTCACAACTATAATTTAGACCCTTTTATCCATGAAAAGTTTACAGAATAATTTAATCTGAGATTACATATGGGGATATAGCAGACTCTCATTATTTTGGATATACTTAGATCTGAGAAAGCCATTTTTAAAACTTTTGCAGAATTAGTAAAATATAAATAAAAAACTTTCTTCAGCAAACGGTCATTACCTTGTCATGGTGCTGGAGCTTGAGCACCTCAATGATGCCATGAGCTAAACCGTGAAGGGCCACCCAAGACGGGAAGGTCATGACAGAGAGGTCAGACTAAATGTGATCCCTGGGGAAGGTAATGGCAACCCACCCCAGTATTCTTGCCGTGAAAACTAAATGGATCAGTACAACCAGAGATATGTCGGTATACCATTGGAAGATGAGACCCCCAGGTTGGAAGATGGTCAAAATGCTACTGGGGAGGAACAGAGGATGAGTTCAACTAGCCCCAGATGTGATGACACAGCTAGCTCAAAGCCAAAAGGACGGCTAGCAGCCTACGGTGCTGGTGGTGAACGGCGAATCCAATGTTCTAAGGATCAACACACCATTGGAACCTGGAATGTAAGATCTATGAGCCAGGGCAAATTGGATGTGGTTATTGGTGAGATGTCAAGATTAAACATAGACATTTTGGGCGTCAGCGAACTGAAATGGACTGGAATGGGCCACTTCACATCAAATGACCACCAGATCTACTACTGTGGACAAGAGGACCACAGAGGAAATGGAGTAGCCTTCATAATTAATAGTAAAGTGGCTAAAGCAGTGCCCGGATACAATCCAAAAAACAATAGAATGATCTCAATTTGAATTCAGGGCAAGCCATCTAACATCACAGTGATCCAAATATACGCCCCAACCACAGATGCTGAAGAAGCTGAAGTAGAGCAGTTCTATGAGGATCTGCAGCACCTACTGGACAACACACCTAAAAGAGATGTTATTTTCATCATGGGAGACTGGAATGCTAAGGTGGGCAGTCAAATGACACCTGGAGTTACAGGTAAGTATGGCCTGGGAGAACAAAACGAAGCAGGACATAGGCTGATAGAATTTTGCCAAGACAACTCACTCTGCATAACAAACACTCTCTTCCAGCAACCTAAGAGACGGCTTTATACATGGACTTCCCCAGATGGACAACACCGAAATCAGATTGACTACATCCTTTGCAGCCAAAGGTGGCAGACATCTGTACAGTCGGTAAAAACAAGACCTGGAGCTCACTGTAGTTCAGATCACGAACTTCTTCTTGCACAATTTAGGATCAGACTAAAGAGATTAGGGAAGACCCACAGATCAGCTAGATATGAGCTCACTAATATTCCTAAGGAATATGCAGTGGAGGTGAAGAATAGATTTATGGGACTGGACTTAGTAGATAGGGTCCCGGAAGAACTCTGGACAGAAGTTTGCAGCATTGTTCAGGAGGCAGCAACAAAATACATCCCAAAGAAAGAGAAAACCAAGAAGGCAAAAAGTCTGTCTGCTGAGACACTAGAAGTAGCCCAAGAAAGAAGGAAAGCAAAAGGCAACAGTGATAGGGGGAGATATGCCCAATTAAATGCAAAATTCCAGAGGTTAGCCAGAAGAGATAAGGAATTATTTTTAAACAAGCAATGCGCGGAAGTGGAAGAAGACAATAGAATAGGAAGGACAAGAGACCTCTTCCAGAAAATTAGAAACATTCGAGGTAAATTCCAGGCAAAAATGGGTATGATCAAAAACAAAGATGGCAAGGACCTAACAGAAGAAGAAGAGATCAAGAAAAGGTGGCAAGAATATAGGGAAGACCTGTATAGGAAGGATAACAATATCGGGGATAGCTTTGATGGTGTGGTCAGTGAGCTAGAGCCAGAGATCCTGAAGAGTGAGGTTGAATGGGCCTTAAGAAGCATTGCTAATAACAAGGCAGCAGGAGATGACAGCATCCCAGCTGAACTGTTCAAAATCTTGCAAGATGATGCTGTCAAGGTAATGCATGCTATATGCCAGCAAATTTGGAAAACACAAGAATGGCCATCAGATTGGAAAAAATCAACTTATATTCCCATACCAAAAAAGGGGAACACTAAAGAATGTTCAAACTGTCAAACAGTGGCACTCATTTCACATGCCAGTAAGGTGATGCTCAAGATCCTGCAAGGTAGACTTCAGCAGTTCATGGAGCGAGAATTGCCAGATGTACAAGCTGGCTTTAGAAAAGGCAGAGGAACTAGAGACCAAATTGCCAATATCCGCTGGATAATGGAAAAAGCCCGGGAGTTTCAGAAAAACATCTATTTCTGTTTTATTGACTATTCTAAAGCCTTTGACTGTGTGGACCATAACAAATTGTGGCAAGTTCTTAGTGGTATGGGGATACCAAGTCATCTTGTATGCCTCCTGAAGAATCTGTATAATGACCAAGTAGCAACAGTAAGAACAGACCACGGAACAACAGACTGGTTTAAGATTGGGAAAGGAGTACAGCAGGGCTGTATACTCTCACCCTACCTATTCAACTTGTATGCAGAGCACATCATGCAACAAGCTGGGCTTGAGGAATCCAAGGCTGGAGTTAAAATCACTGGAAGAAACATTAACAATCTCAGATATACAGATGATACCACTTTGATGGCTGAAAGGGAAGAGGAACTGAGGAGCCTTATGATGAAGGTGAAAGAAGAAAGTGCAAAAGCTGGCTTGCAGCTAAACCTCAAAAAAACCAAGATTATGGCAACCAGCTTGATTGATAACTGGCAAATAGAGGGAGAAAATGTAGAAGCAGTGAAAGACTTTGTATTCCTAGGTGCAAAGATTACTGCAGATGCTGATTGCAGTCAGGAAATCAGAAGACGCTTAATCCTTGGGAGAAGAGCAATGACAAATCTCGATAAAATAGTTAAGAGCAGAGACATCACACTGAGAACAAAGGCCCGCATAATTAAAGCAATGGTGTTCCCCGTAGTAACATATGGCTACGAGAGCTGGACCATAAGGAAGGCTGAGAGAAGGAAGATCGATGCTTTTGAACTGTGGTGTTGGAGGAAAATTCTGAGAGTGCCTTGCACTGCCAGAAGATCAAACCAGTCCATCCTCCAGGAAATAAAGCCAAACTGCTCACTTGAGGGAATGATATTAAAGGCAAAACTGAAATACTTTGGCCACATAATGAGAAGACAGGACAGCCTGGAGAAGATGTTGATGCTAGGGAGAGTGGAAGGCAAAAGGAAGAGGGGCCGACCAAGGGCAAGGTGGATGGATGATATTCTAGAGGTGATGGACTTGTCCCTGGGGGAGCTGGGGGTGTTGATGACCGACAGGAAGCTCTGGCGTGGGCTGGTCCATGAAGTCACAAAGAGTCGGAAGCAACTAAATGAATAAACAACAACAAATAAAAAACTTTAGCTAGATTTACCTCAAGAATGCTTTTTTTACAGTTTATCCCACTTGAGAACTTGTTGTTTCTGTTATTCAGTTGAGCTGCTTTTCAAGTTCTACAGTGATTGGTGATTGCTGCAACATGTTCTAGGTGGGGAGGCCCTTGAAGAGCACTCGGAAGATTCAGCTGGTGCAGAATGTGGTAGCACAGGGCTTGTGCCCTGGCAGGTTTGACGCCACTGCTTTGCATGCTGCATTGGCTACTGGTGTGCTTCTGGGTACAATTCAAAGTGCCAGTAGTCATTTTTAAAGCCCTTCATGGCTTGGGGCCAGGGTATTTATGGGACCACTTCTCTCTAGTTATTTCTACCCACCCCATCCTGTCCAGCAGGAGGGGCATGTTCTGAGTCCTGTCAGCTAAGGAGTGATGACTAGCAGAGCCCAGAGGAGAGCCTTTTTTATCACAGTGCCCACCCTCTGAAATATCATCCCTTCATAGATTAGATTGGCCTTATCTCTGTTGGTCTTCTGTAAGGCCTTAAAGATGTGGCTCTGTGCTAGAGCCTGGGGCCCTGGGTATGGAACGGAGTCCGTTTCTGGTTAGGTTGAATGTTTGATTATGGCTTTATTTTTTTTTTCAATTGCTATGGGTTTTATAACTTTTTTATATGTTTATTATCATTTTTAGAATTGTTAGCCATCCAGAGTTATGTATTTGAGATGGGCAGCCATATAGATCTACTAAATAAATAAAGGAATTCACTATGGCTCCTAAGCAGTAAGCCTCTTTTACAGGGGGTTGAAGGAAATTGATATTAGTTATTTATATGGCCTCTGAAAGAATGAAGTTGAATGCCTTATTCTGTGAAGCCAATGGAAGTTTTCTTTAAATAATGTGAAATTAGTTTCCTAAGATCTTAAATGGGGTTAATACCACAAAACATTGCGTTATAGTCCGATAATGTTTCATAAGGGTTTGTTGCAATTGCCTTGTTCTTGAAGATGTAACACAGGAGTTGACATTGATTCATATAGTCTAGTCTTTGTGAACAACATGCCCACTACTTAATATCCTGACACCTGAATGGACCACTCTTTCTACCTATAGACAGGGCTTGATTTCGTAAATCTTTGAAAGGTATGATGGACTGCCCAAGGGAACACGCAGAGCAATGGAGCACAGTATTAAGCTTTTGTCTGGGGATGAACTGCAGCATTAGAGTGACCTCGATTCCTTGATTCCCAATGGCTCAGCTTCTGCCCAAGGCTGAATCCTCAGCATCTCTGGGTACAGCCAGGAATATCTCATGTCAAAAACCCCAGAGAAATGCTACTAGCTGGTCAACCAAGGGATTTACTTAGCATAAGACAGTGTATGCCTCTCCAGATATTTCACTCTCACAGTTTCTATGGATTCAGGCACACCATGGTATGCAGACTTAAACCATTCTACTCAGAGGCCTGTTGATAACAGCTCCTCACCCAACATTCAACAGAATATTTAAGCAGATAGACAAGTGATGCACAAACTATTCATATTAACAGATGTGTAAACCTAGCTGCTCATCATTGCTTATTGTTTGAAAAAAGGCACAGCCTTGCCCTCCCTCCCACTATCTCATGATATACAGAAAAAGCAGATGCTGAGTCACTCACTAGGTTCTCCTCTTCTGTTTAATTCCTTGTTGTTAGCATTAGGAAGGGAGGATGAAAAGAATGACTGAAATATTTTCCCTCTCTGCAGGCAGGTATAGCATAAATGCTTTAGGATTCGAACAGCTTCTTTTTTACTGAGCCACTGAGACAGTTTAATAAGCTGTCATTCAGACTGCAATGAAATGGAACAACCAAATCGATATTTAAGTAAATGACCACTGACATTTGGATGGAGAGCAGTCAGGAGTTGAATATGATTGGCAATGACAATTGGCAAGGAGATACTTTAAAAAAAGAAATATGTCAGCTTATTTCCAGGACACATGTATTTTTGCTGATCTGATTTCAAGTGTGGGGAACATGTGGCCCTCCAGATACTGAACTAGAATTCTGAGAAGTTTCAATCAGAATTCCCATGTTGAGAGATGCTAGAACCACAGTTTCTCAATATCGAAAAAGCTAAGACTCCCAGAATTAAGGTACTGGGGATGAACAATACATTAATTAGTACAATATATATAGAGTGACAGTAAATTCCAAATTACCATGAAGTACCACAAATTACAGTTTGTTACAACTCAGCTTAGAAATTCTGAGCTAGTTCAAAGAAAAGACTAACCCCAAAACAAACAGTGTATATTTTTAATGGCTTTACTGAGAACAAAGGAAAGTTCCAAAACCATTCCATCCATTCTGATTCCCAGTCTCTCACTATGACAACCCTCTTATTTAGTGTAGTGCAATTCTGAAAGTGAAATATGTTGTGTGGGTGTGTTAAAGATTATAGGACTAGCCTTTGAGCATCTACTTGATGGGACAACCAACATTCCAAGTAGCATATCTTGCTTTGACATCCTTAATGGTATTCTCCAATGCCCTGGGTGATTATGTCTGGAGGCCATACTACAAGATTTTTTTTCTTTACCCTGGGCAAAGTGGCACTGGACTTATAGACAGTAACTTTATTGTGAGCAGAGCAGTTTGGAAGCTAAAAGAAGGCTCCTGAAAGAGACTACACAGCTGTTGATCTTGCACCAATTTCCCAGAGAGAGCTTGCTGCTTCACCTTCTGCTTGCTGACAACTTTCTCACTGTTTTTCACTTCCAAGATTGAAATAGCAAAAAATTCTTTCCTTTCTTTTCCTCCCACAAACTCTGAGAGGTGTTAGATCTCAAAGGCTAGAGCCACCAAGGATTATCTAGTCCTTTAAAAAAATATATCTATCAACTTTGTCAGGCAAAATCACAGCAACAGGCCCAACTGATACAGCTAGCCAAAATACTTCATCCATCAAAAGTAGAATTGAACTCACAGACCTTCACACTTCATGTGACAAACTGCGTACAATGCATTAGCTTTAGGAGCTATCCAGGTCCTGACACTCATTGGTTGCAGGTAGGGGTATTTAGAAGCTCTCAGACTGGTATATACAATCCATCTTCCCTTAAGCTCTCATAGCAGAGAGATGCAGATGTTATACTATGTTATGCCCCAATATTTGCAGTTTTACAGGACTCACATACCCATTGGGCTATCTGCATCTGAGGAGTCCCAAGGGGAACAAAAGTGGTCACACAGTGCCTCCTGGTGGTCTGAAAATTCCACACTATATGAGACAGAGAAATTCTACCTCTCCCAAGGGAGGGGGGGGGTGAAAGTCATGTAAAACCCTGTACATGGAGGCATAGCATAATGTAATATCTGCATCTCTGCTATGAGAGCTCAAAGGAAGGAGGACGAATATACCATTCTGAGAATGGATCAAAAATAGAGCACCTCCTCCAAATCTAGCCTAGCTAGATGCCATTTTCCTAGAGCCTTCAGCAAGCCCTGGTTTTAGGAAGCTCACTACATGGTCTTCCCCTGCTCTGGCACGTGTGTGTGCCTGGCATATACCCACATGCTTATTTGCTAGTATTTTTCACTGCAATGTCGCCTCCCATTTCTCTGGAGTGAAGGGAAAAGTAAAGAATTCTGAGTGGTTTGAGAAAAATGCCACCATCCTCATCTGCATGATGCTGTTCAAGGTTAGGAGGCTGATCCTGGTGCTCTTAGACTACCGCATTTTGGAACAACCCCTCCCACCAAAGCTTCATCCAGACAGCTACTTGATGTGTAGGTCACTAAGTGACTGCCAAGAGATACAGAAAATGTCACCCCATTTTGCCACTGAGGTGAAACCGCATTACATCTACAGATTGTTTTGTGAAAACAAAGTAGGCAGATACCTCTTGTGGACATATTTGCCAGATGACAAATATTCTTATACAATGAAACCCTAGAAAGGGAATTTACACAATTTAATAGGGAATATTACTATATTAACAACTATTAAGTGTTAACACATAGACTTCTGGATGCTGTCTTTAGAATGCAGATTTCAGCCTCACATAATCTACTGCAGTTATATTATTCTCTATCATCTGTACTTTATGTATCTGTTAGCTTTATATTCTGCCTTTCCTCCAAAACCATAAGATTACTTCCGTAAGGGTCCCTTTCCACTTTTTGCAACCCTGTGAGGTAGGTTGGGCTGAGAGAGTATGACTGGCCTCAGAATCACCCAATGAATTGCCTAGTGGGCTGAGGGCAGACTTGAATTGGAGTCTCCTGGGTCCTTCTCTGATTACTTCCATGTTGGGCTTGTAATCTAGCAGAGGTATTGCAAAACTGGTAACCCTGGCTAAAAGGGGAAAACAGGAGCTGTTTATTTAAAATAATAATAATGTATTCCTGGGGAGGGCCTTTTTCCTGTTATGCCCCATCCAGATCTCATGTGAGAAGATGCCTCATCCTAACTGAGAATGAGTGGTGGCAGCATAATTCCACCCAGGTGGAACTCTTTCATCGGAGGAAGCAAACTCACCCAGATACCAGGGAGATCCTGGGAAGGAGCCTGGCAGGCTAGCATGGGTGTCAGTGATAGACAACCCCTGCCTCCTCCTCCCTTGCTTTGTGATAGATATTAATGTGGTTTAATCAATAGAGTCCTAATTACACACATCAAAGGGAAGAATGGTTAGTGTTGGACCGGGGGTGGAAAGACCCAGGTTCAAATCCACTCTCAGCCACAGAAGCTCCAGTCACTCTCTCCCTGACCCCAGACTACCTCACAGGGCAGTTACTGGAAAGCATTGGGGGGTGGGGATTGGAGGAAGGAGTGCTATATATACCAATTTGTGCTCCTGAGGAAAGACAGGAGATAACTCTAACAAACAAACAAATAATACCAGGACTCTAAGAGTGCCCCTGGAGAATAATCTGCCCTGCATCACAATAAAGTTTTTGAATGAACTATAATGACAGTTGACCCAAAGCAGGAGACTGGTGGGTGAAGAGACGTTGCCATTTGGTCCCCTTCTGTTAAGATCATGCTTATATTTAAAGCAACCCACCCACTGAAGACTCTCAAAATAAATGATAGAAAATTGGCAGGCAGGATTCCTAAGGACTAAACAATTTAATGTTGTGTTGTTTGCAACAGCATAGACATTTGTCACCATATTCTGCATAAAGAACACATGCTGTGACAATATTTATTAATGCCTTCCATCACTTTTGGTGCAAAATGCTGTTGCTAGGGGGACCCCCCTCTTTATGTGCCTTTATGTAAAGCACAGTGACACTTGGTGCATACTTTTACACTGTCTGCAGTCAAGTATGTAAAACCTTAATCACCAAGGTACTCCCCTACCTGTTGTGGCTTCTTTGACTTTTTTTTTTTTTTTTGATATCTGAATTACCTCAGCTTGGCCTCTCCTCAAGGAGCAGACAATATGTGTGCCTTAGGAGGTAGCAACATACTGAAAAGACTAAGGAGGCTGAGAGAAAGGCCTTCCATTTGCTATTTAGCAGACCTTATGAAGAATATTCAAGTGATTTTTTTCTCAAAGGCATTTCTGTGGAGATGTGAACAATCAATGTGTATTTTAATTATTCCTGAATTTCTTTCCCGCATGGTGAGTTTCTTGAAAAGAATAAGGCTGCTTTATTTCAGGAAGCTCAGTTACAGACTGAAGGAGAAAACATATATATATTTCTGCACTATAACTAAAGACCACAGTCTCTATCCTTGCCTTAAAAAATATTCAATCACTCCTGTAGCAACTTATACTGGACCTAGAAGATATCAACAACTATAATTTAATGGTTAACATTCCTTGTGGGATAAAGTGCTTGAGAAAGCAGTTGCTGATTTCAATCAAACTTCAGAGCTGACTTGGGGGCAGAAATTATCACCATGATTATACTACATGAGTATATGTCAGCCCTACAAGGTAGACCAGACTGGGGAATCAATGCCATGCAGGTCAGTACTGCTTTTATTGTAAAGCTATAGTAACAAAATCTTGCACTTCTGAATACACCTTTCCCCTATCCTTCCCTTTATCTTTGAACTAGGGAGGGGCTTGTTTACTCACATTACTTTCTTGGTCCAGGCTCAGGCCCCTTTTATCTGACCATTGCCTTGGTAGCAGCTCTTCCTCCTGTCCTTCAAGGCCATTTCCTCTACCCTATATAGCAAGGGTCATACAGCAAGCATTTGGGGGCAAGGGTCATACTTGGCCTTTAAATGGTGTGCAAGGGCCAAACTCTAAAAAAAGTTGTACACCCACCCCTGCTGTGTGGCTAAGGACAAAGAAGTTGAAATCAGGTCAAAAGCTAAATTTGATTTCATTTAAAAAAAATTAAACATTGATTTCTCATTTAGATTTGAGAGCCAGTTTGGTGTAGTGGTTAAGGCACTGGACTAGAAACCAGGAGACCATAAATTCTAATCCTGCCTTGGCACAAAGCCAGCTGGGTGACCTTAGGCCAGTCACTCTCTCAGCCCTAGGAAGAAGGCAATGACAAACCACTTCCAAAAATACTGCAGGGACTAGTCCAGGCAGTCTCCAAGAATTGGACATGATTGGACAGATTAAAAAAAATAGATTTAATCAAACATAGTCAATATGATTATTCTCCATGTAAATAATGGTCTTCTTAGGTCAGCGTTTCTCAACTTCAGCAACTTCAAGGTGTGTGGACTTCAACTCCCAATTCCCCAGCATGTTGGCTGGGGAATTCTGGCAATTGAAGTCCATACAAATTAAAGTTCTTGAGGCTAAGAAATATTATCTTATGTCATATTTAGAATTATAATTCTGCTGCAACTTTTAGCAGAGCTCTATTCTGGGGAGCTGTTTATGACACTGAGACCACTTTATGGGATGAGCTCTCTAGAGAAGGCCAAGAGGGATGTGAACTCTTTTTCTTGACACGGACTTCTCAGCAGTTTTTATTCTTGACATTCTGTTAGGATCTCCAAGCTAGGTGCAGGAGGTGTATTTCCTGTCACCTGGAAGGGTGATTTCAGAAAGTGGCTGTATGGAACCAATGCTTGGCAGTTATATTTTGAAGCTCTGCAGAGTTCTTGTTAGTCAAGTATCTCTTAATAAATAAATTGAACACAGGGAGTGAAGGATTTGGCAAATTAACTCAGTTCAGAAGCAAGACAGGCTTGTCATATTGACAGCAAAAAAAACCCTGTCGTTAAGCAATGGTAATACAGCAAAGACCATTTTAAAAGAACATACAGTTTACATATTACTATATATACAGAAAGGAGCCTAATGCAAACTTCCTAATTTCCACCTAGTTGCTATGCAACAGGTATGCAAAGCAACTAATTAGATTTGCAGCATTAGTGACTCCTGATACTAACGCTTTCCAAGGCTTGAAGGAGGAGCAGTCTTTGGGCATGATCCTCAGCCACCACAATTCCAGGGCCACTCTTGTTTCCTGCAGTTTTACATCTAAACAAAACTGCACCATTATTCTGAGGCTTGGCTTAATGTGGCCAGGATGTGCACAAAACCCCATTTTTCTTGTACCGTTAGATGTGGGTAAATATAGAACTATGCCAAAATAAATCTATCTTCACTCACAAGGCAAACTGTTTATGTTCAATAGAATTTGTGCTCAGTTAAGGGAGCATGGGATTGCAGTTTAAGAAGAATAGCTGGGCAGGCCTGTATAATAAATAATTCCACCCAATACAGCTGCCAGAGGTGCAAGTCAGCTCCACAGGATTGGCTGGTAAATGGAACACTCCCTCACTGTTTATATAAAATGTCTCTCAAAGCAGGATTTGGCCAGACTCTTGTGGTATTCAACTTTGCATTATTTTGTATTTGAAACTTGACTCTCCCTTATTGTGATTCAGCCTTGTTAAATCCAGACATACTAGAATCACTACAAAAGGAGTATGTGGGTTGGTGGACAAATAAACAAAAGAAATAAAAGTCTTTATCAACACATTTCAATTTATAGTCAGGATGGACTGTACCTATGAAAAGAGTCTTATTTTATCTTGTCATATTTTAATGTTTAGTCTGAGCTATCTCTTTCCAAAGTGTTACAAAGCATTTATTTCTTCATGCTGGAACAGTGCTGTTAACAGTCAGAAACAAAACCAACTGTTTGAAAGCTGTTTTTCCAGACCTAAATAGAATTCCTTGCAAGTGCCTAATTCTTTTAGCACTGTTTAGTGAGATTTAATGAATATGGCTTAATTTAAATTAATTAGCACATACAACCCAGAAAAGCTATGAAAATGTATTGGGGCTCCAAAAATACAAAAGCAAAAAAAGCAGCAATTGGTCAGGGAATACTTTTACAAAAGGATAATAATAATACCTAATATAGTATATAGTGTTACATAATGCTGAATTATGAAATGATTTAAGGCATGACAGCAGTGCCACCTGACCTGGCAGGGTGTCTGGACTGTTGGCAGATTGCTTGGAAAGCCTTTAGCCCAGGAGAGATCAGAAAAGTCACACACCAGGCATTTCTATAAAAATAATTTTATTTACAGAAAGCAAAACATCTTTAAAGGCTTCTGCATTCATACAGGCTCTCAGTGAGAGCTGCTAAAAACTCTACATGCCTACACAGAAGGGAAACAGAAACTAAAACAAGTCCAGGCAAGTTGTTCCCCCAGGTACAAAAAATTAACATTCGAAAAGGGGACAGTTGAATTCAACCTCTTCACCTGGCCAAAATGATTAGTTACCATAGTAACCTTAATCTGTAGTAGAAAACATTAACACTCCCCTTTTTATACTACAGAATAGGATGCAAACCAATTTCCTTTGTTAACTCTTTGTGTCTTAGTACAGCAAGAGGTTTGGTTAAAATATCAGCATATATGTCTTTTGATTCACAATATTATTTCATAATATGTCTTTTGATTCACAATATTTTAACATTATTTCTCCTTTGCTTATCATATCTTTGATATATTGATATCTAATATCGATATGTTTTGTCCTATTTTTGCAGGCTTCAGATTTTGCCATAGCAATGCAAGCTTGATTATCCTCATAAACAGTTATAGGCTGGTCCACTTCCAAGCCTATGTCTTTTAACAAATGTTTAAACCATATAACCTCATTACAGGTTTGTGTTAGAGAATAAAACTCTGCTTCTGCAGTGGAAAGAGCAACAAGTGTTTGTTTTCTAGAATGCCAGCCTAAGCTAGATCCAGCAAATTGAATTAAAATCCCAGAAGTGGATTTCCTGTCACTGACATCTGCTCCCCAGTCAGAATCGGCAAAAGCCTGCAATTTCTCAGTTCCAGAGGCATTTAGCTTCAGGCAATAATTCTTTGTTCCTTGCAAATACCTCATTAACCTCTTCAATGCTGCTTTTCCAATAGATGTAGGCTTCTCTACCTGTCTACTTAAAATGGCCACAGAATTTGAGATATCTGGGCGAGAATTATTTGCAATGTACAGTAAACTTCCAATTGCAGATCTATATTTCTCTGCCTCAGTTAATATCTTTCTGAAAATCTGTTATCATCGGAGTAGAGACTGGTTTGCAGTCTGCATATTAAAATCCTCTAGGAGCTTTTGAATTTTACTATGTTGGTTTAACAGAAAGCTACCATCCTTCTCCCTGTGTATTTCCAAACCTAGGTAATTTGTCACAATTCCAAGGCTTTTTAATATGAAATGGCTTTTCATGCAGGCTTCAAAATCAAGCCTTTGTTTTTCTGTTGGTGTGAACAGCAGCAAATCATCAACATAAATGCACAGATACATACAGCCTTGTTTGTCCTCCTTCATATATACACATGGATCTGCTTTTCCTTTTTCAAAACCAAAATTCTGCAGCTTTTCATCTAATTTTTGGTTCCAGGATCTAGCAGCTTGTTTTAACCCATAGATTGACTTCTGCAGTTCACAGACTAGATTCCCCCCTCCCAGGGGGTTGCTGCATGTATAATTTGTGTTCTAAATCACCACAGAGAAATGCAGTTTGAATGTCATAGTGGTGAACTGACATTCCTTTGAGTGCAGCAACTTCTAACAGTAATCTAATTGATTCACCTTTAGTAACTGGTGCAAAAGTCTTGTCAAAGTCTAAATCTTTCCTCTGAGTGAACCCTTTTGCAACTAACCTTGCTTTATATTTTTGGATTTTGCCATCAGCATCCCTTTTCAGTTTGAAAACCCACCTGCAACCTAGACAGCGTTCATTGGGAGGTAGATTTACCAGTTTCCATGTTTTATTTTCTTTCAAGGATGCTAACTCCTGTTGCATGGCAGAATGCCAATTTTGTGCAATCTCAGGTGGTAAAGCATTCACTTGTTCTAAAGACTCAGGTTCTGTGAATATGTGAAAAGCCTTTACTGTTTCAGCCTGAAAACGTGATGGAGGAACGCCTTTATTACTTCTCTGAGATCTGCGAGGTAATACAGGGCTTAAATTTTGACTCCTATCACTTTCCTGAGAAGCATCTGTCTCATCAGACAGATCTTCAGTTTGCTTTTCTGGTTTAATGTGCTCATCAGGCAAAAGATCACCATCAGCAAGTCCTTGCTGTTCTCTTGTGGTGGTCAGGTCAACTGGAGAGCTAGAATTTAATCTCCCCCAGTTTTGTTCAGCAAAAGAAGCGCTTTTGCTAATTATTAATTTCTCTCCCATTATGAACCTGTAGCTCCTTTGGCTTTGTTCATAGCCAACAAAGATGGCTTTCTTTGTTGTGGGGCCTCCTTTCCTTCTCTGTTGTTTTGGAATATGAACCCAAGCAGTGCTACCAAACACTCTAAGATGGTTTACCTTTGGTTTCACACCATAAAACAAATGGAATGGAGTGTCCTGAATCACAGAGTTATACAATCTGTTTTGTACATAACAGGCAGTAGACATTGCCTCTCCCCAATACTTAAAAGATAAATGTGAATCTTTAAGCATGCATTCCATCGCATTTTGCAAGGTTCTGCCCTTTCTTTCAGCAACACCATTTTGCTGAGGGGTGTAAGGGTTAGAAAGAATTTGTTCTATCCCTTTTTCTACTAGGAACCTTCTGAATTTGTGAGAAAGGTACTCTCCTCCTCTATCACACTGGAGTGCAGATACAGGCCTAGGGAATTTTCTATTTGCCAATGTCACAAAACCTTTAAATTTCTCAAATGCCTCATCTTTATGTTTTAAGATGTAGATAAATGTGTATCTTGAGAAATCATCAATGATGGTCATTGTATACCTTGCTTGTCCAAGACTTGGAGCAAAAGGACCAATAATGTCAGAGTGTACAATTGCCAAAGGTCTAGTTGTAACTCTGTCACTGTGCTTACTCACAGGAGCTTTTAGTGTTTTGCATTCTTTGCAAACTACACAATCTAGGTATTTGTCACAGGGTTTTATCTTTAGGTCAGCACACAGCTGTGGCATTTGTGCTATATACTTGAAATTAGCATGACCAAATCTCCTGTGCATCAGGTGTACACATTGGTCATGATATGGAGTGTTACCAACTGCAGCCTTGCAGCTTGGCTTCCTTGCATTTTGCACAATGTACAAGGAGTCTTTTAATATACCAGTAGCACACAATTTCCCATTTTTACGTATCTCACAACCATTTTTCTTAAATGTTATGACATACCCTGTTGCAGCTAATTGTGCCACAGATAAAAGGTTTGATTGTAAATTTGGCACATACAACACACCTTTTACAGTTTCTCCCAAGCAGGATAAATACAAGTCAGCTTGTCCCATAATTTTGGTCACAGACCCATCAGCCAAAGATACACTTTGTCTTTCAGTTTTAGACAGTGACACAAAAGAGATTTTACAATTACATAAATGACAATTGGCCCCAGAATCTAACACCCATATATCAGAATTACCCTTCTCAGCAACCTGTGCAATTTGGCTTGTCTGAAGAGCCTTCTTCTGTGTTGCCCTTGTGTTCTTCTCTGTCTTTCTACTCTTGGGTCTCAAGGCACAGTCTTTCTGCAAATGTCCAGCTGAACCACAAGTGAAGCATCGCTGGCTGGCTAGCGCTGTGGCCTCAGCTTCCTTTCCCTTCTTTTCCCTTGTTTTCTGGTACTGCAGCTTTCCAGAAGAGATGGGGGGGGGGGAATCTTTCCTCTCTCTTCTCCCATTCAGCGAGTAAGCGCTGTGTAACATATGATGGGGTGAGGTCTGCTTCAGGCATAGCCTCCAGGGTACAAATCAGTGTGTCCCACGTTTCATTCAGTGAGGACAGGAGGATATAGGATTTTGTGAGAGGTGTAAATTCCATTCCTCTCTTCTGCAACTCAACAAACAGCTGCTGAATATAATGCAGGTGCTCAGGAAGGCTATCTCCTTCTGCAAGGTAGGCTTTGTACAGCTTTTTTGTCAGGGTAACTTTACTCCCTGCTGTTGCCTTTACATATAAGTCTCTCAAAGCGTCCCAAAGTTGCTTTGCAGACTGCATGCCTGGCACATGGATTAGCTGATTGTCCTCAACTCCCAGGATAATGGTGGCTCTAGCCCGCTCATCCTGTCTAAGCCATTCAGCACTGGGATTTTGGGGGTTTTGCTCACCAATTGGCAGCCAAAGATTCTCTCTGCGAAGATACATCTCCATCTTCAGGGCCCAATTCAAATAGTTGGTCTCTGATAGGTGCTCCAGAGGCATCGCTGAGGGCTGGGAGGTAGCCATGGCTTCTTCCTTCTTTTGCAAGTCACCTCAGCTGGCTTCTTTGTCCTGTAGACTGGCAGTTGCTGGAAAATCTCCAGGTGGCTCCAAAGAAAATCTTCACAGGTCTTTGCTACCTGCCTTTAAATTGTGCATGAGGCGTGGAGCTGATCTCTCTATTCTCTCTGGGTTTTACTGGGCTTACTGGGCTGTTTACTGGGCACATAACCTGTTGGAAGATTGGTTGGAAAGCCTTTAGCCCAGGAGAGATCAGAAAAGTCACACACCAGGCATTTCTATAAAAATAATTTTATTTACAGAAAGCAAAACATCTTTAAAGGCTTCTGCATTCATACAGGCTCTCAGTGAGAGCTGCTAAAAACTCTACATGCCTACACAGAAGGGAAACAGAAACTAAAACAAGTCCAGGCAAGTTGTTCCCCCAGGTACAAAAAATTAACATTCGAAAAGGGGACAGTTGAATTCAACCTCTTCACCCGGCCAAATTGATTAGTTACCATAGTAACCTTAATCTGTAGTAGAAAACATTAACATGGACACCATGCCACCAGACCTCTGCTATCTTCTATAGAGGAGTACAGAGGTAGCCTTGAAGAAAGTATCTGGCAGTTATTTCAAAACACCTCAGACTGGCTTAGGGTAAGGGAGAAACTCAAGACTGGCCCACCTTGACTCTCTTTGGTTTAAAAGAGAAGGAAAGAGAAAGAAACTAGAAAGCCAGTTTGGCCTGGTTAAGGCACCAGGCTAGAAACCAGGAGACTGAGTTCTAGTCCTGCCTTAGGCACGAAAGCCTGCTGGGTGACCTTGGGCCAGCCAGTCTCTCTCAGCCCAACTTACCTCACAGGGTGATCGTTGTGGAGAAAATAGGAGGAAGAAGGAGTACTAGGTAAGTTCGCCGCCTTGAGTTATTTATAAAAATAATAAAGGCGGGATAAAAATTAAATAAACAAATAAGAAACTCTGTGAAGCTTTCAAGCTTCTGTTATAGCCCACATCAATAAAGTAGAGTTCTTAGTGTTTCTTGGTCGATCTCTATCCCACTGAGGGCTGACAACAATCTTCTGTGGCAGCTCCTCAGTTGTAACCTTTCCTCCACAGGTAAACTACCAAGCTCCACTTTTTATGACATTTAGGGCTTTTCTGCACTGCAGCCTTCAGCTGCTTGTCTCCCATGCGTAAACCAGAATAGGAAATGAATCCAGCTTAAGCAATCCTCTTCTGAGCTTTTAACCCCTTTACTCCACTTTGGCTACAGTGATGGCCAGCTGTTCTGTCCGCAGTTAACACAGCCCCCAACTGGTGGATTCCTCTGCTTCTTTTCCCCTCCCACCAGTTCCTAGAAATCAAACACCAATTGCTGTCCATTCAATGGGCATGACTTCTGAGGACTGATGAATTTTTTTTTTAAAAGACAACAATTTTACAGTTCTTCCTATCACATGAACCAGAAGTGGATTCCTGGCAGTTATATGTTAAAAGAAAGCAAGAAACCATCAGTATTTCACCCTTCCTCTGCTGAACCTGTGAAGGATATATAGATAGAGCTGGAATTTCACTGTTCTGTGCCAGTAGAATGAGGAGGGAGGGAGGCTTTTCTCCCATCATTATAAAGCTGTGAGAACAGCAACATTCCACATTTGTATTTGGCTTGCAATTCTAAGACCTTCATGTGCATTATTGACCTAAGCACCTTATAAAAGTTCATAAAATTAGTCAGCAGTATCATTATTCCAAGTGGGAAATGTGGGGGAAGGGGGAGTTAGTGGCTACGTGCTTTTGATGTAACCCTTGAATCTGGAAGGGGCCTTATGCAATTCATGGAAAAAGTGCATATTGAAAAAGGACTGTGCACATACTGCTAAACAGGTGACATCTTGAGCAGCAGACAGGGTAGAAAAGGTGGCCAGGCTCCAAAATGCAAGAGTTGTCCAGAAGTGATGACAGTGGTCATATCTGAGGTCATGACCTGTTTCATTTGGAATGCAACAGATTTTCAGATCCCTGGTGATGGTTCTGTTCTTGCTTCCTTTTGCTCCTTCATCTAACTTTAATCTCATACCCAGAGTGAGGCTTGCTCACCCTTGGCTCTATTCTACATTTTAAGTAGGTGCTCCCCTTCAAGAAAATAATGACTTATATGCCCTTTATTTGAGCTCACTTTGTACACTGTAAGAGCTACAGAACTCCATTTTCCTTGAAATAATGGTGTCTGAAATTCCTGATGCTTTCATCCCCCACAGACAAAGCTTTCTCTATACTAATGATCCTCTATTTAAAAAATTGTATGTTTCATATTTCTGGTTGTTCCTGTATAACTTTTATTTAATGGTATACATGGAAACCAAACCCTTTGACTGTTTTTCCCTTTCATGTTACCTCTACTTGTAACAAGTCAGATTCTTTTAATCTTTAACTTTCTTTCAATGCAGTTTCTGTGACTCGGGCACAAACTCATCCACTTCAGTCTGCTGAACGCTCTTCTCTGGTACTTTCTTTATAATGTTCCCTCTTTGATAGTCTTATTTACTGACTCCTGTTTCTGTGGCATAATATTTATTCCTGCCTTGGATGAGTGAAATAAAAAATGTTTCAAGACTTAGGACTACTGTTAACTGGTGTATCTGAACCCAGAGTTTTGTAATATGTGTTTAAATTTTCATTTCTTCTTTTAAAACTTTTTCAGCTACTCATGAAAGAAGCAATATGATACTATTCTTCTGCTAGTTTTACACATACATGTATGTGTGCATATGAATGCATTATGTCCATTTCTATGCATCTGGTTTCCAAGTTTTTAATGATCTAATGGTATTTGATATATTTTTCACATTTCTTTTCTTTCTTCTTTTTTTCCTATCTATGTATCTCTGTACAGTATTTTTACTACCTAGAGCTGATTCTTTCATTTAGATAATCAGTAAGCTCATACGACCAAGCTCAGTTTAAACCTCACAAAAATATATTTTACTTTTCAAAATGACAAAATAGTTTTTCAGAATAAACTATTTTTTAACATTTCTCATTTTCTTAATTAACTTTTTTTTATTGAAGCTTTGATGTCTGCTCATTTCATCAGCCTGCAGCTCTGCTTGGAACAGTGACTGTAAAAGGACTGGCAACATTAGATCTTGTGTTTATTGTCTCTCCGTGATTTCAGGATCAAATGTTCCCAATTCTGTGCTAAAGAGGTGATACACCGACAGACAGACAGACAGACAGACTTGCAAAGTCTATCATCAATTCTAAAGCAAACCAGCTGCTTAATTAAATTTTTCCCCTGATTGGATCTGTCTATTGTGAGTAACACATTTTTGTTGGAGTTAATGTGGCAGATATGCACCATGTTCATGAGACCAAGTGGAAGATGTGTGTAATTTTATCCAAGTCAGCAGTAGGGTTTTTGTTTTGTTTTGTTTTGTTTTTTGTTTTACATTGGCTCTTTAAAAGGTTGACCACCAATGGTACAGGAGAATGTCAATTCACCAGAGACACTTTTACATGCTGCCTATGGTGAGATGCAGTATTTCCGTGTGTGTGTGTGTGTGTGTGTAGTCATATTCATATTTGGGCATTGTGCAATGGTTTGTAGGAAAGATGTTCACTGACATGTCAGAAGTGCATATTGTTAGATACTGCCCAGCTGAACAAAATTCCCTACTTCATTGGGAAAATGTTAACTGGGCAATCGATAAAAGACCCATTGGTTTATATGAAGATAGCCAAACTGTTGGTGGCCAGAGGACTCACTTAAAATATTTTGGGGAGCGCTAGAATCAAAGTGGGCATGACAATGAAGCATGTGATACATATTGGCAAGGCCAGAGTTCCTTGCCCCACAATCACCCACCACCAGGAGTCCGAGTATATTTTAGGTTGATTGATTGATTGGTCGTTTCTTAAAATGACAATACTGTACATCTATGTTTGGGTTTATAATCCAGTTTCTCTTAAAATGTCAACAAACCACGCAGTTTATTTTCAGCATTCATGGTCAGAGAGAGAACCAACCCCCCCAAAATGCAGGGGCCACATGCAACCCTAGGACTTCGGGATGCCCACTTCTGATTTCTGTATCCTTCTTCCAGAATGTCACTTGGAGGTCAGCAGTAACCTAGGTTTGTGCACATTCTCTATGGATTTCACATCAACCATAAATATCCAAGCAGAAGTCAGGGTTGTTTAGCCTGACTTTTATACTGTGGCGTTGGCTGCCATATTCCAAAGGTATTTTGGAAATTTTTGACACAATAGGACTGAGAAAAGCCCTTGAAAAATACAATGTCTGAAAAGTCCTTTAAAGAATTGGTACTGAATTTCATTGGGGGGGGGGGGAGTCTTTAGCAGTTATCATCTGTGCCTGTCACACTCCATTCATTTTGTTTCCCTTTCCATAACACATTTTCAAAGATATACATTCTATTAGCTTGCAGCTCCATTAAACTTCATTATATATGCCATATTGTCATAATACCTACATATTACAACAGCAATGAGAAAGGTTTATGTTTTAATTAAAGTGGAGTATGTTTTAATCTAACTAACCACAAAAAGTACCCTTTGGGTAAGCAGAAAGACTCACATAAAAACATCAAAGTTTAATGAATGAGTAAGTCACTTTCCCAATTCATAAGAAAAGTTTCGTTTGTTTTTGTTACTTCAGTCAAGAGGGACTGTGAACCTACCAGGAATTACTGTCAGTAATTTCCAATTTAGTTTGCACCCAGCACATACTCATTTAATCCTTATATCCAGATCAGACCACACAGGCCACTCAGTTCAGCTAGCAAAATACATAACTCAGTGTTGGTTTGTTGGTTTGTTTGTTTCTCAAATTTGTGCCACCGCCCATCTCCCCCCAAAGGGGAGAAACATCCCCAAACATCAGAAATATTTAACTAGCAAAACTGGGATAAAAGACAAGCAAAAGCAAGGGGGGAGAGAGGGAGACAGACAGACAGACAGACAGACAGACAGAGAGACAGACAGACAGAGAGAGAGAGAGAGAGAGAGAGAGAAAGAGAGAGAGAAACAACAAGCTTGAAATTTACATTATCTATCTTTGTCTATATCAAAAGAACACCAAATTTTTCAGAACCAATGGAAATAGTACTGTTGTCAGGTTTATGAGGTAGACCAGAGTAGGATACTGACTCCACAGGAAAATTTGAACTCTACTTTTTTGAGATAGGCTCTAGTAACAGAATCTTGCAAATCTGCCTATGTCTTCCCTTCTCTCCTTCCCATATCCTGGGAGTCAGTCTGGGTCTTTTTCTAATACTTTCCTGTTTCCTTGGGCTTAACTATAGTTCTGCACCTGTTGTTGTCTTAATAGCTTCTGGATGGCTTCTCCAAGGTCATTGTCAGCCCCATTAGGTAGAACAGGCTAGGAAATCAACTCCACAGGACAGCTAAAACTACTTTTATTGAGACTGGCAACAATAACAGAATCTTGCAAGTCTCCTCCTCCTCCTCCCCACTCCTCCTTGCCCTCACCCTTGCCCTCCCCTTCCCCCTCTGAATTAGGGAGACAACTGCCTAAGTAATGGTTCCTGTGTATTTCTGTCAAGATCATCTGCCTTACTCTTTACAGTCATTGCCATGGCTTCCTATGACTGTTCAGCATGGACAGTCCCAAAGTGACCTTTAGTTGTTCTAGCTTTAATCTTTTTATGTACATAACAAGAGCAGAATAAAGATGGAAAGCAGGACACCAGATGATCCCTCCTCTGTTCTGCACCATGAAGAAACAATTTGGTGGATGCTGATTATGTATCCAATAGAATCATGATGAATCTGGTCTTTTAGAATAACGAGCAGCTCTTGTTCCTTTTTTGCCCACCAGAACGTCTTTGCCCATGAATGAGTTTTGTACACTAATCAGTTACATCCATTTATTTTTGCTGTCTTGCACTTTTTTCCCCATCAAATGAGAAAGGGCTAGGGTTATTGATCAATGGTTGACAGTTACCTCGGTGGCTTTATGTACCCATGCCATAATCACAAGGATATTGCACTGATCAATTATGTCTGCAGCAGGCATGCACTTTTTTGGACATGAGATTTTAACATATTCTCCAAAGCCCTTTGAAACTGCATTCTGATCATCTTCTCCAAAATCTTCTCTAAAAAGGGGAAGATGGAAACTGGATGAAAATTGTCCAGTTTCATTGGGTCCAACAATGGTTTCTTGGGGAGGAGTAGACCACCATCTCCTTAAGTGCAGATGGGACCACTCCCTTAATCAAGGATGAATTAACCATTGCCTGGACCCAACCACTTGTCACCTTCTGGGCAGCCTTGACCAGAAGGAGGGCCATGGATCTAATAAGCAGATATCCAGGCTTAAAGTTCCAGGGACTCTGTTCACTTCCTCGGGACCAATAGACTGAAACTCTTCCCAGATAATACAGCTAGACCATTTCTCAGTCAGCTTCATAGGATCTGCACAGATCCTAGAATACTCTTCATAGTGGCCCTCAGAATTGTTCTCTAGGCCATCCCTTTCCAGAGGAGTCTGGGTCATCCTAAAAAGAATTTCCAGCCAGTTATCTGCAATAAGAGCATTAAAATGTTGCTGCTTTTATTGCTGCAAAATAATCTCTAATAAAAGCTGCCATCTGTATTCAGTCAATTTCTTCATTTTCAGAAGATGCTGCTTCTGCTATTTCACCTCTCAAAGCTTCTCTGAAAATCATAAGTCTCTCCAGGATTCATGCTCCGAGAGGAGTCGCACAGGGGTAATCCAGTCTAAGGCCACCATCACCACTTTGTTCCAAGGGGCAACTGAGACCTCAATTGAACTGTGCATCAAAGCACAGGAACACTCCCAAAATCTCTCTAAAATCCAACAGGGTCCATCAGGCACCTATGGTGAGCTGATCAAAAAGATTCTAACTCCCTGCAGCAAGGGGCAGCATTCTCTCCACAAAATGTTCAATAATGTACAACCGTTAGCTACAAAAAGGTTGTCAGTTTCTGAGATCGTAAGAAATCTTCGAAACAAACATAGTTCATGTATCCACCCTTTCACTGGAAGCAATTACACACCCAACAATCAGGGTTTTTAGGTTTCGAAATTAGCTTTTTATCCCTACAATCCTGTGGAAGCCTTGCCAAAATGCTCGTGTCTAGAAGACTGTATTATATATGATCCTTGCTTTAATCTTCCTTTTCCAATTCTTCTGTTATAGTCCTTTGCTCCCTGAATATATACTAACTGGTATAGGTTTATTATGGCTATTTTTTGCCATGTTATGCACATTACCTTTCAAATAATGTTTGACCACATTATTATTCAAGTATTAACAAACCAAGTTTTGTAAAATTCTGGGATATTATTTCAATAGATTGTTTATATCTTAATTAGAATATTTATTGGCTAGGAATATTCATATAGAAGGTCATGTGAGGAACTTGAAGTGACCAAGCCTCTATGCAAAGACTGTACTTCAGGTATTAGCTTTTGAGAGAGAGATAAAGTAGGGAATATGCACAAAACAGAAAATACATTTTGTTTTGAATCTGGAACAAAATATCTCATTCTAGAAATTCTGCCAAACTGTTCTGGATCAATCACAGTTTGGCAGAAGCAAACTACACAGGTTGGTTGTTCCAGGTTTTAGGGAAAACAAATTTTGGAGGAATCCTAGAGTAACTTAGGTAGTGAGTAGAATAAACAGCTGTACATTGCCAGTCCCCTCAGCAATTTTCAGCATAACTTACCATATATTGTTGTTATTGTTGTTGTTGTTATTATTATTATTTAATGTTTATCCTGCCTTTATTATTTTTTATAAATAACCCAAGGCGGCAAACATACTTCACACTCCTTCCTCCTCCTCTTTTCCCCACAACAGCAACCCTGTGAAGTGGATTGGGCTGAGAGAGTGACTGGCCCAAGGTCACATAGCCAGCTTTCATGCCTAAGGTGGGACTAGAACTCACAGCCTCCTGGTTTGTAGCCCAGCACCTTAACCACTAGACCAAACTGGCTCTCCAGTTAGCTTTTCTCCAACCCCTCCAGATTCATCCTTCATCCTCTGTACTGAAACTAAGCCTAAATTAGTACAAATGAAAATGTATTCTCTCCTACAGAATCTCCTCACTTTTTGTGGAACCCTCCAAGTTTACTTTTAATTCCATGAGGTGGTAAATTATTGCTCTGTAAGGCAGGAGTGACAACCTTTAGCCCCATCATTGTTTATACCTCACCATCACACAGCTCCCACAGGCCAAAACTCCAAAAGTTGCCATTAATTTGTAATTTTTTAATGTGACAGGGGGAGGATAGCAATTAAACAGAATGGGAACAATATATTAATAATTCCTTTTTAAGTCAGTTAATTTAAATGTTAATGAATGTACATTTACATTAAATCCAGTTTAATTTATCCTGACCTGACCACAGTTCCCACCATATTATTCAAAAGTCAAGGGCAGCCCTTAGCCTGAAAAAGGTTGTGTATCCTTGTTGTAATATAACCTAACTGTGGTTTAACAACAACAGGCTTCACTGGAGTTGTCTCCAAAGGAGGCAGACAAACGATTCAATGTTATTTTCCTAATCCTTAGCATTTTTCTCAAAAGTTCCACAAAATTGAATGGATTCTTTTTTTGTCCAGGTTAAGGTATATTTTTCAGGCTAAGAAGCCTGCATATCCTGATCTAAGTTATCGCTCAGTGCATTTTTCAGACATTCAAAAACATTTTTTTTGGAACCTTCAAAATCACCTCTTGGTTTTCTGCTCAATAGCAGCATTGCTTTTTGGGAACACAAGTGGGTCAGGAACAAAATGTCACACTATGAAGTACTGCTGCTTTTCAGAGCTCCAGCCAGGCCCTCTTCCAGGATATTCTGTTTTAAAATCCATTCCGTAATGTTCAGCCTAGCAGCCTTTCTTGACAGCTAAATACAATCATTTCTCAAAAGGTTGTTTAGGGAAAAAAATCTAAGGGTGAAGGCAAGCCCTGAAATTTCCCTGACTCTGCTGATACCCTCTTTTGCCTAAATGGCATTGCTCCTCTGTTACAGGAGAGGCATTATAGGGAGGGAGGCAGGCAGGCTAACCCCGGCCACCGTTAGGGTAAAGTGAATGTTCCATCAGGAATGCTCCAGAGAAGAAAAGTTCCTATGGATGAATTCTTCAAATGTTCTCCTCAGATCTTGTCTATCAATATTGCAGCTGGTATTTTCCAGCTTTGGCAGCATTAGTATCATTTCAGTTTTTTGTTTTGCTTGGGGTTGGAAGTGATATTCTAATTTTTCATCTTCAGGAAACTTAAAATAAAGATTGAGCTTATACTTTGCAAATGGATTCCTTTAGCTCTAATCACAGCCAAGCCAAAGGAAAAATTTAGTTAGAGTCAATTGTCTCTGGGAAAAGAAAGATTGTACAATATACACATTAGCAATATAGATGATACATTAAGCAGCGACAAAAGTGCTATTTTGGTTTTTTAAAAGAAAAAAGTAATATAAAAAGTAGAGCTTTTTCCTTTAAAAAAAAAAACCTTTCCTGTGCTATGAAGCAAATATACTCGGCAGTGTACAGTCATTTTCTAAAAAGCTTTTTACTCATCGTTGTTCTAATTGGCTGAAAATTGACGGCATGCTCTTTAGTCATATTATTAAGTTGTAATGGAACAAAAGAGGTAACTGTGGGTAACTGTAAAGTCATTATCAACTCAAAAGACTTCACATAAAAGGCCTCTACGTTCTTTTAGTTAATGGTTTCTGTTCTATAGGTAGTGTTTTATTATCTAATAAGCAGAATATTGTAAAGCCAATAGAATAGTCAACTGTGTATACTTAGGAGACTATAAGAAAGGTGATGCAGGTACATCAGGAGGGGGGAAAGATCTCCTGATGGCAGAAATTAAAACTGGATGAGGTAGACTGCATATTTCTGCCCACCACTTGATTTTTAAGCTCTTCTGAATTAGGGTTGCTAGTTTCAAACACCATTAAGCCAAAAAACCCTTTTCAAAACTCTATTCTGAAATGCAATCATGTTCCTTTTTTTCCCCACTGCACTGATTTACATGCATTTTAAAAATACCCCATTCTGTCCCCCATGGTCAAATTATTTAATACAGCTTCAAAATAAGAATACTGTATACTGTAAAGCATGCACATATTAATGCAACTTGCTAAACTTGGTTAGTTTAAAACCTGGTAAACTTTTTGTGGCTTTATTGGGTTGTGCAAGTCCATTTGCTTAGTTTACAGTTCAACATATTGTTTGAACCCAGAACATTTATGGGTTCAGTATTTATATTGCATGGTTTTATATATGTCCCATTTCCATTAGACTTAACAAGATTACGTATGTAAAATCTTCCTTCTTTTCTTCTTTCCCTCTCTCTATATCCCAGCCTTCATCAGAGGGAAAAAATGGTTAGTTAATAGCAATATAAAACAATTACGTTTCAATTAGAACAAATATACTAACACCCCAAACTATCCAGCAACATCAATAACAGATTAAATAACAAGCGACAAATAATATTGCATTTGTTTCAGTGCCCCACTAATTGCTGCAAATTGCCCATTGGAATAGATTATTTTAGGC
The DNA here is from genome assembly GCF_035149785.1 of Candoia aspera. NCBI lineage: Eukaryota > Metazoa > Chordata > Lepidosauria > Squamata > Candoiidae > Candoia > Candoia aspera. The sequence goes on from NC_086153.1 coordinate 181,505,559, forward strand.
TAGTGCCAAAGAGTCAATAAAGAGGGTTCTTGCCATATACTTTGGCAGAGGACATTTCACATTTAGGACACTACCTAAAGAAGAAGGTCCTATCTTGGGTCACCATCTGACAAGGATATCTCCAATGAGTAATGGATGGTCTCTCCAAAATATTTTCCAGTCCCCTATCTGAGTGGAATTTTATAGCAAAATATCAGAAAATCTTTTTGTAATTTATCATAGCCCTAAAGCTTGAATTAGAAATAATTCATTAATAGCTCTGGAATGTCTCTGTTTTAAAAGAAGTTTCATTAACACACTTTTTTTTTTACCCAGAACATACAGATTTTTCCGGATTGCTGTAAGCTAGGATCATATCTTGCCTTCTTCTCAAGCTCAGAATTAGACTGGATAGACCGTGTTTGAGAGCGACAGGGTCATCATCCTTTCAGATATCTGTTGACCTGGTACTGGCCTTTCTCCCTACCACATAGCTTAGGCAGGAAGAGGCAAATATATACATTTATCTAAATCACACCTCCAAAATAACTCTTGCAGACTGGTAAACTGTAAACAGCCTAGAGCAGTTAGACCAAAGCAGTGCATATACAGTATTTCATAAACAAAGTTCAGATTCAGCCTTTGGGCCACAAGTGCTACCTAAATTAGATCCATAGGCATAGCTCCAGGACACAGAAGTATAGAGGTCCTCAAATTTCAGTTCTGTACTTCATTTCTTGTGTTGTGTTTTGAATGAGGTAAGGGTCTTCTCCTGTCTCCTTCTGCCCCTGCCCCCATCAAGTCTCTCTGGGAAGGAAGGGACAGGAAGAACTAAAAGACAGATAGACAGGAGGGGAGAAGTGAAAATATTCCAAAATAAAACAAAGGAAGAGAAAGAGGAACATATATGGGCATCCATGGAGGGAATTTTGTTCAGGGTCTCCTTAATCCTGATAGAGCTAGAGGTTCTGTGCCCCTGACATGCACTTCGATCTCTTACCCATCAAAAGGGAGGGAATAGAAGTGCTCTGCCCCTGAGCATTCAGGTGTCCTGGTTTTTCTCTCTGCTGCTCCTGTCTGGCCCCGTCTGCCAGAAGGGCTACCCAAGCAATGATGCAGCAGGAACATTTGGATAAGCGTTTCACACTATGACCTAGAGAAAGTAAGGCTGAGTGGAAAACAAGAAATGAGAGATCGTAATGACAGATTTTATTTGTCACTACGAGCTCCTTGAAGTTCTTTGTTAATCTTTTAGACAAATCTGCCATGTTAATGCACCATCTAAGAATAATAAAATGTCTTTTGTCAAGAAATAGAAGGAAAACTGATCCTTTCAGAACTTTATAGTGCAAGGTTTCCTTGGACACGTGAATGGGACAGGTGTCTCAAGGTAAATACAGATGTTTTGAAAAGCTGGGAGAGGGAATAAAAATATACCTTCCTAACCTTTTATCATAAAGGATGAGGAGTCTTTTTTTTTAATCATATGGCATAGCAGTTCAGTGTTCATGCTGCTTTTTCTTGCTGGGAAATCCTTGTGAGGTCCAGCAGCCAGATGTGTAGACTATTTAGCCATGACAAGTCACGTTGCCCAGGGTGCACCACAAGAAGGCTAGTCTACATTGCACTGAGTTGGGCTGAGAGAAGTGACTGGCCCAGGGTCACTCAGCCGGCTTTCATACCTAAGGCGGGACTAGAATTCACAGATGCCTGGTTTCTAGCCCAGAACTTTAACCACTAGACCAAACTGGCTCTCAGATGAGGACTCTGATAACCTAGTACTAGTGTTAAATGCAGACACAGGCTTCAACATATTTTTCTAAAAATATGACCTATTTTAATCCCCGACCTGCAATATAAAACCCTGCTGAATATTAGTAGTATTAATAATAATCCTCTCCTTTTCTCTTACCTTTGTCATCCCATACCCTTTCTGTTCTTCTCTTGTAGGGCCATAGCATTGGCTGCAGCCTTCCACTGTTTTAAATTTTGATGAATGCCTTTAGGGCCTATGTGTTGCCAGAGGTGTACTTGTAAATAAAAATATTGCTAGAAGCTGATATTTTGCCAGCTTCCCATTAGTGTTTTTAATTAAAAGAATCTGAAAAATATCATTTATGAACATGGCACAGGAACATCTGGTGGACACCATGGTGTCCATGGGTACCAGGTAGCTAATCCTTGTTCAGAGTTGCCCTCTTGCAATTTCTTGATCAGTGAGCTGGGAAAAAATCCACTTGTAACTTACTTTTTCTGAAACCCATATCTTGATCATTTTGTAGTGGGTGATGAAAAGCTCTTTCTTCACATGATAAGGGAAGCTCTTCTGTCTTCGAGAGCATCATTTGGGTTCACACGGTTCAAAAACACATGAAAGTAATTGCCTGATATTTAGCATGGACTGGCAATATTTGTTCAGCTATAAAGTTTTCCCAGTGATCCTGAATAGCTCAGTATCTCTCATCCTAGGTAAGTTAACAATCACGATGGGATAAAATTCTAGAGCTTCCTTTGAGATCAAAGATGTAGAATGTAAAAAATGATTTTGTAATTTTTAACTCTTGAATTAGACCTAAGCTGTTGAACAGCCTCATGATGACTTTCTTTGCTTCAAAAGGTTACCTAAATTTAAAACATGATCAATAACTTCACTTTTAAAAAACATATCACCTATATTTTAATTGCTTTTCCAGTGTATAGAAAAGGAAAGATGGGGAAAGATTTGTGGTAGATATTCTGTAGGCAGGATTTAGAGCAGTAAGAAATAGTTACTAGATATTCTGAAGCTCTAGCACATTCATCTGTTGTTGATGTTGTTTATTTGATTGTTTCTTTTTAATGTCCTTATGGATTTATTTCAGAGTGCATCTCATATGAAAGGGCTATCAGGCACTTTGAAGCTGTGTACTGTTTCCTTGGGATGTAGTCAATGGCAGCACCCTCCTGGGAATCAACACAGAGAAAGCCATGATAGTGTTGAAGCCATTTGTTTTTTCGGTAATAACAATAAATCCTGGAGTTTGCTCAAGACAGTCTGAGATCTCCTGAGATGACAGAGCCACAACCAAAGTATAGTAAAATACAGTAGAACACCTCACACTGTCTGGGTTGATACTTATAGTTACTGGCGAGTACCAAATATTCTATTGCCAAAACAAACAACAAACAAAAATTTTAAAGAAAACCCACAGAGGGTATTTTTCTCTTGAATTTTAACCATAAGACTTCTTGAGTTCAATATTCAGATAGCCTTTTTTACCCTTACCTCAACTTCTTTGTTTTTTTGCTCTTGATGATCAGATCTCTTTGCTGTTGTTGCTGAATTCACTAATTGTTTATATTTTCCATGTCTCTATTTTCCAACTGCAAATGCCAGTCTTCTAGTTCGTCATCACAAATGAATGGGCACAATCCACCCCAGTATTATGGACTGTTACAGAATGCAAGTGACTGTAAATTATAGTCCTGTTTGCAATTTAGTGGCAACTGACCTTTTACTAAGTTTGATTAAATCATGCCTCACCCCCACACGAACATTTGTTACCCGATTTTATTTTTTAAAGAATTTTATTAAGTTTCAAACAAAGGTAAAAGCTACAGAAAAACAAAAAACTACAAAGGAAAAAAAACTAAGAAAGTGTGGAAACACAAGGGAAATTTTTTTTTAAGAATTACAAAAAGAGGTGACTTCTGACTTTTGACAGCTAGGATATATAACAATTTTCCATAATCAATCCCTTACTCTATATTAAACCAAAATCACATTATTTCTATAAGTCATTCCATTGGCAGATTATAAAAATCACTAAATATAGTTGCTACATCCCCTTATATTAATAGAAAAAGAAGAAGAAATACACACACACACACACACACACCTCCTAATCAACTTCCCCCTCAAATATAACATTTATTTAATTATTTCCTTCCTATTACTATTCTATACATTCCTGTCTACTACAATAAAGATCAGACCAAAAAATATATAAATTGTCTAGCATTATACTTGATAATACAATAATTTTAATAATCTTAATGTTAAACCCAAAACCAAGCAATATATATTTTTATACCTTAATAATCTTAATCTAAATCATTAAAGATAAATGAAATCAGCCAAGCCCTAAAAGCAATCCAGATAAATATTCTTAAACTCTTATCCCACTTCAAAATAAACCAGAACATTTACATATCCCCACAATACGCACAGAGCTTTTTTCTCACAAAAATCAAACAGCCCGACTGCCCCCCTCAAAAACTCAGACTTTTCCTCAGGAAACCTCCTATACATAATAATTTCTTCTTTTCCATGGCATTCCATACCTGATTTTAAATTCTGTTCAATTTTGCATGCCCTTTCACCTTACTGCTTACTGAGCCTTTGTGCATGATACATTGCAGTGTTTCTCAATCTTGTCAGCTTTAAGAAGTGTGGACTTCAGCTGACAATTCTGGCTGGGGAATTCTGGCAGCTGAAGTCCACACATCTTAAAGTTGACAAGATTGAGAAACGCTGATATACAGCATATATTGAGAAGAATTGTTTGAACCAGGAACATGTGTGCCTCCAGATATTGTTCAAGTCCAAGTTCTGTCAGCTAAAGTCAGCAAGGTCCAAGGTCAAGTTTTAAGAAGCTATATTCTGACATCTACATTTTAGATTATACAGGTGAAATTTGGATCAGGAGTATATTCCTCAGAAATTAGTAGCCTGAAACCCATGCACATTTCCTCAGAAGGGAGCCCCACTGTGTTTCATGAGATTTATTCCCAGGTAAAGGTACCCAAGATTCCATTGTAATTCATGGGAGAGTGCTGCAGTAAAAAGTGCTTGATTGTTGACAGTGCAAATTATTCAGCAAAAGGTGGTTGCACAGGGCATGAATCCCTAAAATTGTGGCTTTCCTCCATTCCATTTTCCAAAAGGAAATTTGATTAATCAGGAGAGAAGAAGTCACAACATGTCTTACAAAAACTGAATTAGTAAGAGAGTGTTTGTTCTATTGCTCTAGAGATCAGGTAGGAAAAGGAACTTGTCAATCTGATTTGTTCAGGCAAAGGAAGTTCAGCATGTCTTGTCATATTGTCAAGATTTGCCTGTTATTCTTTCAGCAGTATGGGGTTTTTTGTTGTTGTTTTCTTTTTATATCAGAGTCATTCAAGCCATGTATTCCCTATACATAAGAACTCTTTTTGCAGACTAAATATAAAATGGCAAATGACATGATAGCACTGCAAGGCATGTCATATAGTGAGAGAATTGTTGAAACTAAAATGTTGGCTGTGATCCAAAGATCATCTTCTGCTGGTGTTTTTTTTAGCTTATGGAAGAGTATAGCAAGAGTAAAATTAAGAAAACTTGGTGAGTTTGGCCTGAGATGCTATTCTGGATGAGCAATGTACACTTGTGTGGTGTTGTGGTTAAGGACTAGGGAAGCACATGTCTAAGTCCATCGTCAACCATGCAAGCTTATTGGGTTACTTTTGGCCAGTCACTACCTCTTAATCTATCTGTTAAGGTTGTTGCTGTGAGGAAAAATGCAGGGGAGGTGGGGACGGAACACCATGTAAGCTCCATTAGGAAAGGCAGGGTATGTATCTAACAAGCAAGCAACAAACATATGCCATCTTCAACCAGCCAGTCCTCTCCTCTCCTTTAAGGAATACAATTCAAAGTCATAACTTTTGTGCCATGAGCACAGTCAAAGGCATAGTACAGGTTCAAGAGCATTGTTGCCACTCTCACATTCAGAAAGCACAAGGTCAATATGAAGTGCATATCTGAACCCTTCTGGCTCCATTGGGACACCTATGTGTCGTATACAAATGTGTAGACCATCCTTAATATGCTGATCAAAACTCTAGTCAATTGCTGTCAGCCGTTCAAGGTAGCCCAGACAAGAAGCACAAACCATGAGTACTAACACTACTTTTTTTGTAAGGTTACAGTAACAGAATCTTGCAAGTCTGAAGGCACTTCTCCCTCCCATTACTTTACTTTCCAGAAAACCAGGGAGGGTCCCTTCTGAGATGCTTCCCATGCCCCCTTTCCTTCTGTGGACTGAGATATCTTTTGCACAATGGTTGTCCAGTCTGCAGCTCTTCCTCCTGTCTCCAGAGGTCATTCCCTCATACCATTACAGTTGCAAAATTATGCACAGTTCTGCCACTTTGTATGTGACAATATTGCCCTCACCCATCCAAAATAAAGACTGGATACAATGAGTTAGTGTTTTTTTTTAAAAAGGGGGGGAGGAATGCTCCCATAACTTCACTGGGGGAACTGCAAGGGAAAGGATTTCTTAGAGGCCTAGATTTGGCCATAGCTCTTCATGAAATGGAGTCTCTAATCTCCAAAAGGCACAATATGAGAGCACTCCAAAAAAGCTGTTTGGTCTCCAAGGCATGGAGGTACCTACTTAAAGCAGTCTTCTTCCTTCTTTGTGCAGGTCATCCAAGCCACATAAATTTAACAAAATGAATCACCAGCCAGCCCTCAGTCCTAAGACAAGTATCCTTATCAAGTTCCCTTGACTGGAGAATGACATGGGATACTAGTATGGTTGCCAAGATCCTCATCTTTGCAATCTGACAGTCACCTTAATGGGGATCAAGATGAGATGAATTTAGCCCCTGTAATCCAAGCATGTTCCACTATTTAGTCATGACAGGACATTTGAAGTAATTAAAAGAAAATTCCACCACTAAACCTCAGGTTTAAGAGTAAACTCAAAAGGCAACAGAAAGTAGATGAAAAATAACCATAGCTGATCCACAGGAGGAAGAAAGAGTTCCCACTCTAGAACACAACCAGCATGGTGTTTGCATTAACACTTCGCTCCTCATTCCCACGTGTGCCCAGCCTTCAGACTGGCTCCCATTAGAGTAGCCCTGGGCATAATTTAGAATGTACAATAGGACAATACCAGCTATGTTCACTTCTGAGCAATGTGGAGGCAGAGGCATGTTTTATATGCCTATTATTGCTCTTGCCTTGGAGGCCATTCATACAAAATAATTTCACTGTAAATGACATAGGTCACATGAGACCACAAACCATTCAGTTCCATTATTTAAATGGAACAAAAAGTGCATAAAAGTCATGGGGTGGGAGGCAATCATGCTCCACAGGGTAAAGTATAGAAACTGGTCTTACCAGTGCATGATATTAAATAACTGAATTGGTTAGCTTTTTAAACACAACAAACATATGGTGTTAATTTACATGTATCATAACTATGTAAACTACACCAATTTAACAATGCAACAATCACTGTTGTGAATGACAACTAACAGCAACAAAACACAAAAGAGCTTGAAATTATAGCAGACTCTATCTTATGCCTGATTGCCACATTGTGCAATGGCCATGATCAGAACAGATAAAAGAGTTACACGAAGCCCTTCTTTGTGTCGTCACTTCAGTTGCACAGCTGAGATATGCCCCTTCTCTTTTGATCAGAGTGGCAGATCCTATATATGCTGTCCTCCAGGCAAGCTGGGAAGTGATCCATTCTAAACCTTGGTCGTCTAGGAAGAGGCAACTTTTGGGATGTCGACATCATTCATTATGGATACCACACTGAGCATCCTATGGGCATAGTTTTTCAATTATCATTCCAATAGAGTTCCAGTTGATGTGTCAGAATAAATATATTGATTTTTCACTAAATTAGGGATGGTTTGAGGACTACCTGGAACCAGGATTCATGGAAGATGGTGGTGGTGATGATGATGATGATGATGGGGTGGTGGTTGTGATGATTTTCATGTTACGATGCACTTCATCCCCTTTTCTAAAATGAGATCCACACTATAGGTTGAAACCCAGGTAGGAAAAGACTGTCAGCCACTTCCTTAGATTATTTGGTGTGTTGAATGTAATGTGAAAATACAGCTATTACGTATCTCTGAACAAGAAGTAATGAACAGCATCAAGGGCTTTGTCAGAAAAAAGAATCTTTAAAAACTGTAGAGCATAACAGGAAATATTATCTCCTTACCAAGAGGACATTCTTCTTTGGCAACAAGCAAAACAAAAACAATTCATTTAGAATAAGAGGCATATCAATCTACTAGTAATTACAAAATGCAACAGGAAAATTAAGCAAATACCTCAGAGGCTGTTGTTATGGAAAGAATGTTCCAGTAGAAACATGCTGGAAAATACAATATATATTGTTTCTGTCCATGGGCCTGATTAGTTGCCACATAAATGTATGTTTATGCACTCCTGCTAATCACATTGTGATTACTTCACTTGTGAAGTAAATAAAAACTCGTTCTGCTCCAGCTACCAGAACCAAGCGTGGTACTAATCAAGCAAGATATTGGGTTAATTGGGGAGCAGGAATTGTCAGAGACATCATGAATTAAGATTTGTGACTACTTTATTTTTTAAAAGCCTGGGATGCAAATGGCTAATAAATTTCATTTGGAAATAACTTCCGTTTTTATTTTATGCTTAAATTAAGACAAGGTGCACTCGTGGTTTTGCTAGAAATCACTTGCCAGCAGTTCTTTGCCGATTCTTGTTTAATGTTGCACTCCAGCACTTCAGATGACACTTGCAGGAGAAAGAGAAAAAGAGAAAGCATCTGTGTGTGCCTTATTTAGATGCAAATGGAACACGGCAGAGATGCCAGTTTCATTGCTCAACAGTATAGCTGAGCCTGGGCCAGAAATCAGAGCTATACACACGTACATTCTCTGTTCTCTTTTGTGATACCTTAGTTCTTCTATGAACCTGTGGAAGAAATATTGGTGTCATTTGAGAGGGCGAATTTCAAAATGTTCAAGTAAGTTTAGGTAAATTATGACTCAGGTTGAGCTTGACGCCTGGTAGCTACACACAACCATGTAATTTTCTTGGTAAGAATATGAAATTGCCTTCATCTGGGATGGTTTGTTTTTGTTTTTTTTCCCAGTTGAGTTTACAAGATTACTATTCTCTGATGATCCCTCATTCAAATATTAACTAGGTCCACCTTTGCTTAATCCATACAAGGTCATCTAGATGCTGCCACATCACTTGAGTTGTTTTTAAAAACAAAGTGATCAAGGTGACTTGCTTCTTTCCCAGAAATAAAAATTAAAAGCTTGGGATTCTTAGAAAGCATTCTTTTTTAACTTGGGTCAGAATGCCCAATGTGAAAGAGATTCTTTGTGGTGTAGGGTCATTCTATAAGGGTATTAAGGGATCGGATAAGAAAGATGGCCGCCCTCTTTGGAAACCTCCACTTCCTCATTTTAAGCCTCCTGTCACTTGACACTCCAAAATTTTCCCCCTCTTACATTGTACTCCAATGTTCAGAGTCATTTTTCCCCGCAACTTAAAATCACAAAAACAACAAATCTAGACCTAGCAAAAACTAGCAGCAGAATTGAAAAAAAGGAGTCCAAACCACTTTCACCTCATACCCTTCAGTACAACTCAGAAACAAAGCTAACATTTCTCAAGTTCACTCTGATACTACATTTAGGATCGAGCTACATCATTATGCTAACTATCTAGGGTTTTAATATAGCTTGCTTTGCTTAATATAAAATGCTGTTTGCAAGTGCTTTAGAAGACAAGATGAAGTTGAAAATAAGACTGGACTAAAAATGAAAAATGGAATTCATAAAAAGAAGTAAAAAACCATAAATGTTAAAATATTATGGGGCTCAAATGCATAGGTACAAGATCAACAACTGGGCATAGCTAGCCTCAGAGAAGTTGGTTAAAGAGATACAGGGCAACTTCAACATTAGTTTAGTTTAACTCTTGAAAAAGAGGTAGAGTGATTGTAAAGAGGTTAATAGGCGTGGCTGGGGATCCCAGGAGTGGTAGTTGAACATATGTGCTGGCAACAAATGTGGGAAGGCTGGTAAGAACATAATACTTTTTTTAAAGTATTAATTATACTTTTTAAAAAGTATTAATTTTAATTAATTAACTAATTAATTAATTAATTGAGAGTCAGTTTGGTGTAGTGGTTAAGGCACCAGGCTAGAAACCAGGAGTCTGTGAGTTCTAGTCCCACCTTAGGCATGAAAGCTGGCTGGGTGACCTTGGGCCAGTCCCTCTTTCTCAGCCCAACTCACCTCACAGGATGGTGGTTGTGGGGAAAATAGGAGGAGGAAGGAGTATTTGGTATGTTCACTGTCTTGAGTTATTTATAAAAAAATAATAAAGGGGGGATTAAAAAAAAACCTTTAAAAAAAACTGGAATGCTGATTTAGGCAAATATTAGTAAAGATGTCATAATGGTAAAAACAGTTTTTTTAGAAATAAAGATATCTTTGGAAAGCTTTGAAATCGCTTTACTGGAGGTCTTTCCTCCTCCCTGATTTAAAAAAAGTTATTATTTCACTGCGGTGAAATAATGGATCCTCACTGGCAGATTTTATGAATGACAGAAGTTAAACTGATTTTGACCCACAAAATTAAAGCAAAATGAACCACTTACTTTAAATGATTTCTTTCTTATGTAAATGCCTGTGGGTATTCACAAATGAAGTTAAACCTTAATACCAAAATGGTCCTTCTTATGAATGATCTCTTGAAGGTGTTTAAATCACTGTCTTCAAAGAGGAGGTTGAATCATTTATTTAAGCAAGTAATTATCCAAGCAGTGGCACGTTATACTAGGCAAATTAAGCATTTACCTAGGGCCCACAAAAGAGGGGCCCAGAAATCATGTTTTCAGAAACCTGGTTCTGCCATTCCAGCATCTCTACCCAGCCACATGGACGCCTCTGGTGGGTGTCTCCAGCTTTCCCAAGTCAATGAGGATTTCTGGAACCTCCATGTATGCTTGCCAACTCCATTAGCACAGCTTCTGGACACACGTGCCAGCTCTGCCTTCCTATGTTCCAGGGTTACTATTTGATTTTTTAATGGCCCGACAACCAATAGAAGATTCACCTGCACACGAGATCAGACTGTACCATTTTGTGCATACAAAAAGAGGAGTCTAAACAGAAAACCATACTGGTCTATGTACATACCAAATATTAAATACCTATGCATGTAAAGCGATAGAATTATATTTCTCTTTGATTTATTGTGATTTGGTGTGTCTGTAATCATGGAAGTACATACTTTTTAATATAAATGGTATTGTTTGCAAAGATATTAACAATTTATTATTAACAACAAGATGCGCAATTAACAGGTAAACAATCAATTGTTGTAAATTGATTAAATATTATTTGTGATACATTATTAGTGGAAATTAATGAACTTTGGGGGGCGCTAAATTTCATTTTGGCTAAGGCCCCACATAGGCATAATGCACCACTGAATCCAAGGTCAGAACAATACATTATGAAATGAAGTCAATAGACATGTATAAGTAGAATGAAGGACGTGAAACGATCCTATTGAGTGTAATCATTTTTAGAAGTAGGTTAAATATCACTAAACTACTCCCAGTTAATTTTATCCAGTTACAGTTTCCTCCCCCATCCCCACCCCCACTCCACACATAATTGAATAGGAGGCCTATACAGTAGTTGGATGAGGATCATAACTTCATTAGCTATAAACAAAGATTTACAACAGACATGAGTATGTGCATGCATTTAACTAGGTGTTGTTATTAGTTAAAATTACTATTGAGCAATAACACCCTGGCTCAAAGCTTCAGATTAATTTTTTTAACCACTCTCTCTTACCACACCTATCCACTTTGAATTAGGCCATCCTGGTCAGCATTTGATGGCCTTTAGGCCAAACAGATCCAAAAAGCATACCTCCCAGTCCCTTTCTTTCAGCCCTTGGTGTCCCTTCATTCCTTTGAAGCATCATTTCTGGACATTTCATGGTGGGAGACATGAAAATGGTTGTACATGCTCTAAAGCAGGGATATCATCATTTAAAAAGAAAGAAACATCTCAAAAATCATAGTCCTTTGCATATGTGAGAAGTGATCCCACACATTTTGCAGGCCCAAGTCCTCCCCCAAAAGCAAAACGTGGCCCTTGACCACTAAAAGATTGCCCATCATGCCTTAATGGTCAACCAATTAAGACCCACAGCATTGCTAAGGACTGACAAGTAAACTGACACAGAAAGAAAGAAGAGGCAGTGCAGAACACACAGTTAGCACACCGCACATTCTCCCTCAGAAGGAGGTAGAGGCATCACCACTCCTGGCCAAGCACCAGGGGAGAGAGGCTAACTTACTGCTCTGGGTGAGACTTACTTTCAAGTGAGTATATTTAAGATAGCAGACACTACATGAACATTACCTGAAAAACAAAACTCCACAGGTTTCAGTCCATATTTTATCAGAGGGTGGCACCAAAACTAATTGGTTTCCCTCTATTGACACAATGCAGAGGCTTTCATCAGCAGGACAAAGAGAAAAAGAATGGTTTGTGTGTGTGATTTCTCCTCCTCCTTCAATTTGTTTGCTTTCTTCCTGTCAGGATAGTTGAGGGACCCTTTTGAACCAAGGAGACTGCTATGAAAGAAGGGATTGCCAAAAATAGCCAGCCTTTCTGTTATATTGACAAAAGCTTCAAAAAGCATTCCATCAACAGAGTGACATCAGCCCAATGCAATCCATTGATTTTTCTCTTTCAGTCCAAGGGAAGAGAAATTGCTGCCTTTTTTCCCCAAAGGAAATGAGCATTTTGGTTAAATTCTCATAGGTGGGTATAGGATTCTAACAATTCAGTGATGAGGAGTGTGATACAATCATAGGGATTGCTGATTAGAAAAGATGTGTTTAAGGTATAGAAGACGGGTTCTTATCTTCTAGATCCAGTGTTACAAACTGGAAGCAAGATCGTACCATCTGGATGCATTTTTTCAGGCATTTGCTCTCCACATGCCGATCCTCTTCATTTGACTTTGGTAGGTTGTTAGGAGTGTTTTGCAGAGCATCCAGGGCAAGGCTGGTCCTGCCATTGATCAACCATTTTGCTCAATATGCAAAGCAGCAGTTTCAAATGCAGAGCTCATTCCCTGATGAGAATGGACTGCCAAGAAATAAGAATATGTGCAGACCACAGGATTCAGTGATTCAGAAAATAGCCAAATTAACCTCAGAATGATTAGAAGAGATCAGATTTAGATTCAGCCTTGATGGCTGAAAGCGAAGAGGAACTGAGGAGCTGTAATGGTTGCCTAATCCCAAATACTCAGTCTCACAAGCCAGGGCTTAAAGATAACTGATTTATTAAAGGAATAGTATGCAAATACAGAGAAAGCTGAGAATGAGCAAAAGCGCGCCAAATACAAACTTAAAACCCTTGCCTTCAATCCAGTTCCGCCCCGAGCACCTGTCAGCCACCACCCCCTCCCAGGTGCTAGCAACCGTTACACGCGCCTGGGAAAGTAACCTTGAATATGGTTGCAAACCCAAACATACATTCCAAAGTTCCAAAACAAAGAAGAGCGCACAAATGGAAAATACCAGCAAAGAGCAAGCTGAGTATACACGGAGAAACGGTTTGACATGTGAAACGTTACAATGTATTCAAACCATTGGAACGATGAACATGACAGGAGCCTTATGATGAAAGTGAAAGAAGAAAGTGCAAAAGCTGGCTTGCAGCTAAACCTCAAAAAAACCAAGATTATGGCAACCAGCTTGATTGAGAACTGGCAAATAGAGGGAGAAAATGTAGAGGCAGTGAAAGACTTTGTATTTATAGGTGCAAAGATTACTGCAGATGCTGACTGCAGTCAGCAAATCAGAAGACGCTTAATCCTTGGGAGAAGAGCAATGACAAATCTCGATAAAATAGTTAAGAGCAGAGACATCACACTGACAACAAAGGTCCTCATAGTTAAAGCAATGGTGTTCCCCGTAGTAACATATGGCTGCGAGAGCTGGACCATAAGGAAGGCTGAGAGAAGGAAGATCGATGCTTTTGAACTGTGGTGTTGGAGGAAAACTCTGAGAGTGCCTTGGACTGCAAGAAGATCAAACCAGTCCATCCTCCAGGAAATAAAGCCAGACTGCTCACTCGAGGGAATGATATTCAAGGCAAAACTGAAATACTTTGGCCACATAATGAGAAGACGGGACACCCTGGAGAAGATGCTGATGCTGGGTAGAGTGGAAGCCAAAAGGAAGAGGGGCCGACCAAGGGCAAGGTGGATGGATGATATTCTAGAGGTGACGGACTCGTCCCTGGGGGAGCTGGGGGTGTTGACGACTGACAGGAAGCTCTGGCGTGGGCTGGTCCATGAAGTCACGAAGAGTCAGAAGCGACTCAATGAATAAACAACAACTGCTTCAGAGGAAGCACCCTAAATTGTCTGAACCAGCCCATTTCAGCTCAGTGTTTGGGATTCTGCTGAATCCAATACACCCTCCTACCAGAAATCCAGTGCATTGATCCTGCTACTGGGATTTAATTGATTTTCCATTAAGCCTGTTAATGTGGTGGATTAAAGATTAGGATTCTCATGCGTCTGTCCCTCCCTAAGCCTGATACCCTCTCGAAAATGTCATCACCATGCTGGCTTCATGAATGTTCAAACAAAAGTCAGTCCAATATCCATATCCTTCTGTGTTTTTACTATAAAGGTAAAGGTAAAGGTTTCCCTTGACGTAAAGTCCAGTTGTGTCCAACTCTAGGGGGCGGTGCTCATCTCCGTTTCTAAGCCTTAGAGCCGGCGTTGTCCGTAGACATTTTCCGGGTCATGTGGCCAGCATGATGACACGGAATGCCGTTACCTTCCCGCCGAAGCGGTACCTATTGATCTACTCACATTTGCATGTTTTCGAACTGCTAGGTGAGCAGGAGCTGGGACTAGCAATGGGAGCTCACCCCGCCACGCGGTTTCGAACCGCCGACCTTCCGATCGGCAGCTCAGCGTATGAAATTTTGAATTTAGGCAGAAGAAAATGCCAAGAACCAGAATTGTGTAAGAATTTTTACTAGTAATTTTATTAAAGGTTACAATTAAAAAGATAACAACTAATACATATTAAAAGAAATAAAAGAATAAACAAGGAAGTGCAGAAAAAAAATAGAAAAGTAGAAAAGATAAAATAAGAATATAGTAAAGAAAAAGGAAAGAACATAGTAAAGAAAAAGAAAAGAAATATATAAAGAAATGACTTCCCCCCTCATCACAAATACTGTATAAACAATTTTATAACTTATCACCTTCTCTTAAAATACAACAAATGATCCCTTCTTCCCATATCCCATATCTTATCTATAAACAAATCCTTAAAGCTTTGTCATTCAGTCCTGATCAACAAAAGTCCATTGAAGTTACCAGAGATAACAACACATCTATTTTAACCTTGATCAAATAAACCAACTTTGTATTCCTTCCTTTTACTTTTAACAATCTTGATCTTAAGTCCCTTCAAATGATGTCCTAGAACTTAATTTCTTTTCATTTTTTCTTTGTCCCTTCTCACAAAATTCTTCAAAGCTTTAACAAGCCTCTTTTGTAAATCCAATATAGGAAATTATCCAGGTTACTCTCCTGGTTTGCTTTTGTATATCCCCTTTAATTATTAAGACATCAGCCAGTTTCTTTTGTATGTCCAGTGCAGCATCTTTTTCCAAATCATTCTTGTAGCCTGTCATTTTTAAATCCACTTTCAGATCAGGCTCAGCCTTGTCCCATAAAATTTGTTCCTGTTCCATAACATCTTTTAACACAGTCTATCTATAGAGGCAGACACTTTTGAAATTAACTTCTGGGTCCATTGTTCAAAAATATCCATCAGTATGTCCAACGTTAAAATATTCTGCTCCATTCTGTATTAGTAAGTCAAATTTAAGTGTTCTTCTCCTTTCATTGTAATCTTTAGTTCCTTCTTGTTCCCTCTAGTGTCCAACTTTCAAAGTCTCATCCTCTCATTCATTCATTCATTCATTCATTCATTCATATGTATATATATATACTGTATATTTAAGAGAATTCAAAACAAAAGCATTTTCCCATAGGAAGGATTTTTACAATTAATTCCAAAGTCTTATTTCAAATCCATCTGGACCCTTAGTCCATTTGTAACTTTCCAAAATCAAAGTTCTAATCACCTGTTTGCTGTTTATTCCAAAAGAAAAACGTTTTAAGTCCTTAAACTTGTATTTAAAACTTCTTTCACTAAGGATTGAAGGAAACTCACCTGGTGCTGTAAAACTTGTCGATCCAAAGTTTCCTAGTAGCTGAAAAGCAGTTAACAAGCAAGTTCTGAAAGTGATTAGAAAAGGAAGTATGCGAACCCAGTGCCCTTTTTCAAGGTGCCAAGCATGGTTTGAGCAAAAAGATGGCTATTCCCTCATCTCCCAAAGCTCTAAACCCACCAGAGGCCTCTGTCTTGTGGTCTCCTCATGAGTGGCAACTGTATGGAGCACTTGTAAGTGATCTCAAGTCCTCTCCTTGTCCAGAGAGGAACTACAAAGAGACAGTCCACTCACCGGCTCTTCGTTCTGCCGCAGTCGTCGGCTCCGCTTTCAGCAAAGCCATCTTCTGTTCACCATTTCTTCCCTGAAAGTCAAAAATTTTATAGCAATTTTAAGGAAGTTCATAATCTGTAGAATTATATATCTGAAGAACAACTGTCTTCTGATCAGTAAAGAGTAAATCAGAACTGTTCTCTTAAAGAGCTAGACCAAATACAAGTCTTGCACTCATTCTAGTGGCAAAAGTCCTGCCTCTTATAAAACAGTGCACAAGGATACCACCTACAGGCTCCTAGCACTAAAGCCAGAGAGTCTGTCCTTTTTGTAGCCTACCACAAAAGTACTATGTAATAAGGAGTTTTCAGATGGTTTCCTGACAGTATGCTCTGTAAGGCATGATCATGTTATTATCCCTGCATCATCGGTGGAAAGCTTGAGGCTGATGGTGATGGCTTAGCTAAGGCCCCTGTTCAATCCATGACTGACAAGCCATATGAATTGATGATCCTGTGGTTCACATCTCAGTTGTACCACTCAGCATGGTACATATGCTGTTGTATGCCTGCCGTTTCTTTGTTCCCATCTGATCCCGTGACTGGAACAGGTCTAGTTTCAGTAGCTGCCAGGCCTCAGCATTCCATAAAGGTCAGCCAGAATTAACACCCCTTTATGAGACACCATTTGAAATGATCCCTTGGTATTGTCTTGTGTCGCTGCTTTTAATTTTCCACAGGTGCCATCCGTTCCCAGCAAGGGAAGAAAGGGTTTGCTCAAGAGCACTTGATTGAACCGCTTCAAACAAAGCTAGCCCTGTTGGGAAGAGTGGCAAACCTATTTTATTTATTTATTTATTTATCAAATTTGTCACTGCCCATCTCCTCCAACCGGAGGGACTCTGGGCGGTTTACAACACCGAATAAATATACAATAAAAATTCAAATAAAAACACAGTAAAATTCCAATAAAACCCCATTAAAAACCAAAACACATTAAAAACCTATACAATCCATATCCGATATATTTGCAGCTTTTGGGAAGGGCAGGGTTCCTCATTACAGAACATCCTAGATGGATAAGTCTCCATTTAAACAAATGTGACGACTTAATTCTTTCAACAAGTGTTGTTTTGACTTTAGAAAGGTTGTCTAATGTGCTGTTAATTTATTCCTGCTTGCATGATGCTTCTATATTGGGTCATGATGTTGTATCACTGTTGTTCTGCATAGGTAAATAGAGAACAGCAGAATACAGATCATAATCATCTAAAAGGAATACTTGTATATAATAACAGCAGCTTAATAATAATAATAATAATAATAATAATTTATTAAACTTGTATGCTGCCCAACTCTCAATTATTCTGGGTAGCTCACAACAATCAAAGAAATAAATTACAGTAATATCAATAAAAAAATAAAGGTAAATGATGGCAAGCATGATGAAGTGAAGTGTCTCGTTCACTCTCACTCCCCACCGACTCACCGGTTATATTCTTTTAAGAAAGCAGCAGCAGCAGCAGCAGTCTTGCTCATAACTTTTTCATATAGGATTATATTCTATTCCTGAAATGTGAGAAAAGCTGAAATCCTGTAGTCCCATTGAACGCAGTGAAATCTCTCTCTGAATAAACATACATGTGTAGGATTGTATTACCAAATGTGAAACAGTCTCTCAGCAGAAATTGGCCCTGGGAATAAGCTCCCCTCTGTGCATACAACAATGTAGTTCATAAATACGATTTTAAAAAATTCTGGGCTGACGTTTAGAATAACATCTCTGTTGTTCTTGCCATGTCGTCCATGCTTTCTGCATTAGTTTTGCAGATAATCGTCGACATTTGAGCATATTTGTTTTGCGACAAATCTCTACATTGCAAAGGAGTGACACTTCTACCATCTCTTTGAAAAGACACTTCAACACACAAATTCTTATATGGTTGTTTTCCAGAGGAGATGACAATAAAATAGATAAACTGAATGAGTCAGAAGGTGTGACTGGCTTACAAGTCATATGGCACTGCAGCATGAAATTCAATTTATAGGTGTGATGGTTCACAAAAGGATTTGTTATCTTACACTTTGCCCACCCAAAATGGAAATATTCAAAGCATCTCTCAAAACAAAGCATGAATCAGAAATAAACATCAACAGATATGTATCACCATATATAAAATAAAGGGATAGAAACGAATAAAAATAGCATTTTGTAAAAGCTATTCCAAAAGCTGTCAGTTTTAAAAATAATAAATCTATATTGTCACTAAGAGTCGACACCAACTTGATGGCACATGATCAGTCAATCAATCAATTTAAAAATAATAATTTTAAAAATAGGAGGAAAGTACATACCTACTACCTTCCCAAGGCAGAAACTGCATTGCATGGGATCCTTAATGGTTTAAGATATAGGCACAATAATCTTGTATTTAAGATGGATTGCCCAATAACCAACACTTAGACTTCTCCAATGCCCAGCTGGCTATTGGACATAAGAATGGCACCTGCTCCTTAGTCTTTTGTTACTTTTCAATGACTTCAGCAAAGTAGAGACCAGTTATTGGTGTGCTGTAGTTGAAGGGACGCGGTGGCGCTGCGGGTTAAACCGCTGAGCTGTCGATCGGAAGGTCGGCGGTTCGAAACCGCGCGGCGGGGTGAGCTCCCGTTGTTAATCCCAGCTCCTGCTCACCTAGCAGTTCGAAAACATGCAAATGTGAGTAGATCAATAGGTACCGCTTCGGCGGGAAGGTAACGGCGTTCCGAGTCGTCATGCTGGCCACATGACCCGGAAGTGTCTATGACAACGCCGGCTCCAAGGCTTAGAAACGGAGATGAGCACCGCCCCCTAGAGTCGGATTCGACTGGACTTTACGTCAAGGGAAACCTTTACCTTTACCTAGTTGAAGGTTTGTTACATAGGGCATAACACAAATTTGAAGTGAACATTGACTGGAATGGCATAAAGGAGTCATAATGATCTAAAAAAAAAAAAGATTAACATAAGAAGAAGTACCAGGGCTTCAGTATAGTATCAGTGCCTCCAAACATAATTGATGTATTAGTCAACCAGAGTTCCTCTATCCATCCAAATCCAATAAGATAGATTTACTAGTATATTTATCTATTAGGGGTGTCTGTGCGCGCCTTCAAGTCAGTCTTAACTCCTGGCAACTGCCTGGACAAGTCCCTGCAGTTTTCTTGGCAAGATTTCTGAAGTGGTTTGCCATTGCCTGCTTCTTATGGCTGAGAGAGATTGACTGGTCCAAGGTCACCCAGCTGGCTTTATGCCTAAATTGAGACTAGAATGCCCAGCCTCCCAATTTCTAGCCTGGTGCCTTAACCACTACATCAAACTGGGTCTCTTATTAGTATATTAATTCATTAATTTGGTAAAAAGATGGTAACTGGCCTTTCCATGGGGGAAAAAAATCAGTATGGTATAAAACATTACAAAAAGCACTAAAACACAGAAGGTATAAATTCATTCCCTAGGGTAGCCTTCTCCACCAGCTTACAGGACAGTGAAAGTCCTTGGGAGAGGGCAATGAGCCTCCACAGATATGGAACTCTACAGCCTGATCCAGGGTATGCTCAAAGAGATGCTACATCGCTACCAACCCTACTTCATCTAGCAATGGAACACTGAAGAAATACTCTGCAATTACTACTTGATTTGCATGAGAATTTGTGGAAGTATTGTGTACATGCATTGTCAGAAGCCAGAGGAAGGGATCTTGAAACAAAAGCAAAGCATAAACACTGCAGGTTTATGAACTGTGGTTTCTTTAATTTGAGGAATAACTACTAATGGTTCCCAAAGGGGGATTAATTAGCTCAAACTGTCATTCAAATGCACAAACGGTGGACAATTATTGGATCATTCTCATATGCAACAAAGAACAATGAATTCAGATGAGAACTTAAATTCAAAAGACTTATAACTCTATCTGAAACACTCAAGCCCACAAAAAGCATGAAGGAACAATAAAAAAGACTTAATGAGTATGCCCATTGAGTTCTGTATGAACTAATGCTAAGTAACTTGAGTGGGGGGGAAAAGTAAAGATGGACATTGAAGGAAAATTAAGATCAATATAAAAATAGCTGATTGAGGGTAATCTAGGAGCAGGGTGATAATTAGGGTAAGGATTCCTATGACCTAAAAATGTTAGAAATATGCAAGCATTTATGACCTTAAAACTGTTTAAATATGACCAATTAAACCAAAAATATGACTTTTAAAGCAAAAATATGACTTTACAATTTTTCTGAAATTAGTACCCAATTTTTAAAAATCTGCACTTACACACACACACAAATTAAAAGGTTTATTCTTCTTCACTTCTAGTGCAGAAGTGCTAATATTGAAGGAATCAAATGAACATTTTGAGAGTAAAATTAGTTTTTTTGGATTAGTTTTCATTAACAGCAGAATTGCATTGGATGACCACGTGCATCTTGAGGTTATCAAACTCAAAACTCCTTCTGTTGTCCACCAGTATGTTCTTTTATCTGGAGAAACTCTGTTCGACATCGCAAGAGGTTATAGGAACAAATTTGAAAAAAGCAAACTCATCTGGAGAAAATTCTGGCTCAAAGTCTTCAAATTTTGCTTTGAGTCCATTTAGAACATTACTTATTTTGCAAAGTGTTGAATAACCCAGATTAGATTGCAGTACTCTTTGCAGTTTATCACTAATTTTTTCAGCCACTTTCCCCTTTGCTTGCTTTAAATCACTCTCAGTTTGTTTTACAATGTTCAGTGCGTCACTAAGTTCCATTCCTACAGTTTCAAGGCGGGTGATTGCTCTTGATAATCCACTGAAGTTAGATCCTATATATGCTAAGTTTCCAGCCAAGGTTTCAGAAAAGGAATCTTGCACAATCTTGATGAAGGAAGATTCACAGCAGTCAAATTCTTTAACTATCCACTGCAAGGAAGCATAATTTGTGAAATAATACATAGCCTCATCCAGCCAAGTCCCCCAATGTGTCATGACAGGTTGGGGAGGGAGAGACAAAGTAGGAGCAATTTCTTTGAACTTTTGTACTTGAAGTGGAGCTTTAATGAACATTTTTTTCCCCATTTGAAATTATCTTATCTACACCAGGATAGTTGCTTCGAATCTGTTTGGCCACTCTGTGTAAACCATGTGCAAGTCATGTGATATGGATCATTTTTGGATAAAGAAGTTTAAGACCCTTGGCTGCTTTAGTCATGTATGGAGTGGCATCTGTTACAAAGAGAAGGATATTTCCCCTTTTTACACCATCCAGCCAGAGTAGTTTCATAGAATTGTCAAAGAGCATAGCAACAGTGGAATTGTTTACTTTTTGTAGAGTTTCACATGTGAGAAGAAATACTTCACCAGGCTTGTCACATTTCAGAGTGCCAATAATAACACTGGCTACATATCTTCCATTTACATCACTTATTTCATCTATTGAAACCATATCTTATTGTAGTCAACAGCAGATCTTATCTTTTCTATTACATCTTCATAGCAGGCAGAGATGTAATTTTTCCTTACAGTTGATTCATTTGGAATTGGGTGACTGGTGTCCTTCTCCAAAAAATGCCTGAGGCTACCACTACCTAATTTCCTTAAGGGAATATTTGAAGTAACCATCATTGTACAGAGATCCTTACAAAATTCTGACTGGATATTTGATGAATCTGCAGTTGAAGAAGAAGCTCTTTTGAAAAGGAGAGGTTGCCTGTTCTCAGTGAAGGTAAATCTTGCTAAACAACTCTTGTGTTTCACAGTGTCACAATGTTGTTGAATATTAAAATGCCTTTTGGCATTTTAAAATGCCAATACTTTAACTTCACACCATTTACAAAACAAAATATCACCATCACTACTGAAAATCTGCTCCCCAAATTCTTGAAGAAGAAACTGTAATTTCACACTCACTGAACATCTACTTTTAGGCATGTTGAAATCAGACTGCAGCTCTCACATGACTCCACCACCTTGAACACACACACACCTGAGTTGGGGAGCAAATGAGAAAAAGAAATCAAAATAGGCAAATTCTCACTCTTTTTTTCAGGCCTAGTGTCATGTTCACTGTTCCAATGTGCACTGTACATCGTAACGTTTCACATGCCATGTTGCTGACCTTCTGCCAAGCTCTGTATCTATGTTCATGTTAATAGAATGTGTTTGGGTTATGTGCTCGGCTCAAGGACTTTTCCACCGCAACGTCAAGAGCCATTAGGAGCACCTGGGATTGTGAGCCTGGGAAGATTCTACGGGGAGAGGGATCTCGTTTGTACCAAGGGGTTTTTAGTTTGCATTTGGCGTGCTTTTCTCATTCTCAGCTTTCTTTGTACTTGCATACTATTCTTAAATAAACCAGATTTTATTCAGCTCTTGCTTGTGAGTCTGAGAGTATTTTAGGATAGGCAACCATTACACCTAGTCAGAGGAGAAGCTTCTGTCTGCTGAAATCATTTTTAAAAAGGTCGCTTTCCCTCTCTTACACACATACACGCACACAGCCCTGAGTTGGGGAGCAAATAAGAAAAAGAAAACAAAACAGGCAAATTCTCACCTTTTTATTTCAGGCCTGGTCAGGGGAGAAGCCTTTGTTCCCACCTCTCTCTCTCTCTCTCTCTCACACACACACACACACACACCCCTCCCTGAGTTGGGGAGCGAATAAGAAAAAGAATAAGAAAGGCAAATTCTCACTTACATTGCTGGCTCAAACTTGCTGGCTTATCAGGAGGGTTGCCAATGACCAAACTATGACCAAAATATTATGTTTGTTACAAAATTAAGCAGAAATATAACATAACACCTTTAAAAAGTTAAAATATGACTTTTCAGGCAAAATAAAAAGCATCTAATTCTCACCAGATTACTCTAAAACATGTTTTAACTTACTTATAAATTCAAATAAAGGTTCCAGAAAAAATACGACACGTCATAGAAATCCTCACCCTAGTGATAATTAATTGAAGGATTTATTTCAGATAATTTGATAGGAAATAATTTGGCTTGATTTTCATGAAATTTATGTTGAAATAATTATTTCTCATTTTAAATCTCTATATCTATAAATCTGCATCCATAGCAGCACATGAAGAGTGGCCAGCACCTGATAACATTCCTTGTTTCACCCTCAGTTTGCTATCTGCACAGGCAGTTCTGGTGTCAAAGCAGACTGTGAGGCTGTAACATATTTTCCAAAAATTAGGGGATCATCATCTTAGTATTGCTGTAGGAGTTCAAAATATTACTACAGTAATAGCACTAATCATAAAATTATTTGTGATTAAGGTAGAATTAAGTACCAAGGCTAAGTATAATTATGTGAATGGAAAGATCATTTGCTGCAGGGAGAAGGTAATAGGAATCACACACACACACACACACAGAGTGGAAATATGGCAGAAAAAAAGTTTGCTATGATGGAAAATAGACATGCAATCTTGTAATCTTCAGTATCTGTTTTTGATAAAGTTTGTCTTTGAATCACACTTCCTATTCATTTGGACAGAAAGTAAAAAGCTTTCAATAAATGCTCTGGACTTTTTTAGAGCTCTGCTACCTGTGTGCTGACAGGAGACAAATGCAATTGGAAAAGAGCTTAGAGATAAATTAAAAGGATATTGAAATGCTGAAGATTTCACTATCAGTTCCCTTACTTACTGTTGTAAATGTGAAGCAATTCTATACGTGAAAAGTAACTTTTCTATCTCAAAAAAATCATGTTTTTCACTGGAGACTATTTTTTCACCATTGAAAAGATCTGAATCAAATAATCATATAAAGCTCAGGAAATGTATGTTATGACGTTTAAGCCAAACCAGAGAAGATAACATGAAAGGTTTTCCTGCAAATCCATTTAGAAAGCTTAAAGATTCTTTAGGGCCCAACTTTTACAACTTTTCCCATTAATTTGGAATGTAACTCATAAACCATTTAGTATCCCAGACTCAAAAATACATGTAATGAGAAAACAGAATGTACATGGATAGAGCAGGGAGAAGAACTGGGTCCATTGATTAACAAACCAATCCTAAAATCACTGACTTTTGTCATCAGATCCCATCGGTCACCCCACTTACAGCATCTTTGCCTGAGTGATCAGATCATGGGACAAGAACACGATAAGGTAGCATAGAGTCAAATGTGTCCCAGAGGAAAGGTCAATTTTCAGTCATATGGCAATTTCATAAGATTATTGTGAATGTTCAGGATGGTACAGAAGAGCTCTGTGCAAGCAGCTGCTAAGATCTGGAGATGAAAGCCAATACAGTAGCACAGGGATTCTCACTGTGAGTCATGATCTCCCAGGAGGTCTCAAGCAACTTGGCAGGTTACAATTCTTTTTCAACTTTGACAGTACTTCTGCTTTGCCTACACAAGCCAGATTCAGTGGGCAGAATAGAAGGCTTTGCCCAATCCAGGGAAATCTCAAGGATTCCCAGGAGACAGACCTGACTTGGAGTTGAGACAAATATAGAGTCAGACTATCATGGAAATCATTCCAATTCCTGACTGTTTTCAGGTAAAGGCTTTTAAACTGGGAATTTCCAGCCACTGTCTGTACAACCATCTGCTGTTTTTATATTCTATGAATTTCTGTGGGGCCTGCTTGAATTCTTGGAAAGAAAAGATGGTAGAGGTTGGGGCTTTGCAGATAGCCAGCTCCCCATATATTTATGCTTTTTAAATTAAAACTAAACTCAGGTGTCAAGGCAAATGTCCATGGATACACTGAAGCCATATAGAATCCTAGAGTTGGAAAGGACCAATTAGCCCATCAAATCTAACCCACTGCGCAGTGTAAGAATTAAAGCATCTCTGATAGATGGCTATCTAACCTTCTCTTGAACGCTTCCAGTGAAAAGGAGCCTCCCTCCCACCCGTCTTCTCTGGGTCATTGGTTTCACTATCAAGCTGTTAAAATTGCCTGGCTCTGATCCACAGCAATTCTATTTGCTATGGATGGAGAAGCTTTTAAAGACAAAGGTGTGCCATCTCCAGAGCCTGCCAGGCTTATATCAGCAGGATGAAAATGAGAGATGAATGGTGTTTTGCCTAGTTTTCCTCCTTTTGCAGGTTTTTTCCTTGTCTCTCTGCTTCTTTCTATGGATTGCAGTTATTAAAAAATTAATCCCACATTAGTTCAAAGATTGGTGTAGATTTGCTACCAACTTAGGATCATATGAAAAAATGGAAATTATTCACTCTGCCAACCCAAAGCTTGCTTCCTCTAACTGTTCTCTGACATGTCACCAGCCTTCTCCTTCTCCTTCTCCTTCTCCTTCTCCTTGTTTTCCTTCCACTGTTACTAAGCTCTATCACTGAGGCACGAGCAGCAGAAATTTCTGTGGTGTCTAAGATCAGATTACTCTCCATTATCACCACCATCTGAAAACAAGGTTCTCTCCCTGCTTGCAGAGGTGGTGATCCAAAACAACCTATGGCTCCTTTCTGAGGATCACAGGATGGCAGCCTAGTGAGATACCAATTGCCACCTTTCTTTTCTTTGTCCTGAAATTCTTTCCTGCCCTATTTATATTGAAATAACATGTATTTTAGAAAAGATTTTTTTTGTTGCTACATCATGCAGAAAGTTTAAAGGATTCATATTTAATTGATCCAAATTGATTTTTTCTCATGCTATAGTTACATAGCTATGAATATTGAAACCACTGGAGTAAATTACATCCCATTTATACCCTGTTTTTACACTAATATCTGCTTTACTAAGACAGCTCCTGTCCTGCAAGAAATCCTTAAATCTCATAACATTGCAATGGTTTCATATAAAAGAATTACCATCTAATTGAAGTTTGTTATCAGTAAGAAATGATACAGAAATATCTGGGTTTTCTTCTCTAAAATGTATAGAATTGCACAGATAGAAATATAGGGCAAAAAGAGAGAGGGAAAAAACAGATATTTGTTTATCATTTCTTACTACAATAATACATAGGTTAGAATAGAAGAAAATATATATAGCTCAGGATCAAACTGTGGAGTTCTTAATACTCTCTGAGCTTGGTTAGAGTTAGGGTTAGACCTCAAATAGAAGATAAAATTATGGTTTCATTCAGTGTCACACCACTGTTCACATCCATAGATCCAGAACTAGTGAAAGAATTCATTGCAGCAGTACTACACAACACACTTGACCTAACCAAATGCACTAAGATTCAAATATCCAGACTCATGTGTACATATATATATTTTTATTAAGGATTTTGATTACAGTACTAAAAACTAATACAATTCTAATACTTAAAGAAAGTAAGGAAGAATTAAAAGTGTGAGAAAAAAGAAAAGTAAGAATATGATAAAGAAAAAGAAAAGAAATATATAAAGAAGTGACTTCCAAACTTCATTACAAGTATAGACAAATTTAGTAACTCTTCACCCCCTATAAGGTTACAAACAGATACCTCTTCATTCCATGTCCCATCCCTTATCTATAAGCAAATCGATAAAACATCAATTTTTCAGTCCTGGTGTCAGCAAAAAGTCTAAAATGTTGCCAGAACTTTGCAAAAAAAAAAAAATCTTATTATAGCCTTGATCAAATAAACCAACTTTATATTCCTTCCTTTTACTTTTAACAGTCTTACTTTTTAGTTCATTCAAATATTATCATAGGATTTGATTTCTCTTCAATTCTTCTTTATCCCATCACACAGACTTGTTCAAGGGTTTAAAAAGCCTCTTTTGTAGATCCAATAAGAAAACATTTTCCAGATCATTCTCTTGGTGTGTCATTTGTATTTCCCCTTTAATTTTAAAAACTTCAGCCAGTTTCTTTTGTATATCCAATAAAGCATCTTTTTCCAAATAATTCTCTTAACCTGTCATATGTAGTTCCTCTTTCTGTACTTTCCTTGTCTTGTCAGACAAAATTTGCTCCATATCTATCATTCCCTCACTGACATCTTTTGGACATAATCTATCCATAGAATCAGACATCATTACTGACACTGTTGATATTGTAGCTACTAATTTCTGGCTCCATTCTTCAAAGATCCCTTTTAGTACTTCCAATGTTATGATGTTTTGTGTCATTATGTAAGTCTAGGTTGACCATATTTCCTTGAGACAAAAACTGGACATTGGGATGGCAAAACAGGATGGGGTTAAACTTATGTAATATTCTGTATTCAAGAAAAAGGCAATAAAAAAAGTTATCAACAGTAAGCTGGGAAGGTGCAGGAGGGGGAGGTGTGGCAATGGTTGGGTCCAGAGAGGCTGGTGCAGGGGTAGTGTTGGGCAGAGAGGTTGCAGGAGGGCTGAGGACAGCGGCGAGTTGGGACAGGAGGACAGGAACAGAGGAGTCTAGTGAATGGTTGTCCCCAACAACCTGTTCCTCTCTGGCATGCCATTTTATTTTATTTTATTTTCTTCCTGCTGTTTTGGCCTGAGAGCCAATTGGCTTCTTTTCTGCTGGGCGTGCTTTTCCGACCGTCTTCCACTGCACTGATTGGCAGCAGTGACTCTCCCTCTTGCTCACCTCCAATCAGCTGTTCCTGCTGTTCCTGCTCTGGGTTTCCCACCGGATTGAGAACTACTGCCAATGGGTAAGTCAGCCTCCTTTTCAATTTCAATTTCAATTTTTTCCCACTTTTCCCAATAACAGTTCCAACATTATTAAAAAATGGGACAAAATTGACATTTATATTAAAACAACGGGACGGTCAGGAAATGTTAAAAAAACAGGACTGTCCCATTCAAAATGGAATGTACGGTCAGCCTATGTAAGTCTCAGTTAACTTACACCAAAAGCAGGCTTGCATGAAATAACCAGACTCATGGAACTCATCAACCTTTGCCTCGCTACCTATTTTCAGTTTGATGGACATATATGTCGACAAATCAGAGGAACACCTACTCTCAGGATTCATAGCAGAGACCATGATGCAGCGTCTAGAAGCTATAGAACTCCCACATATACAACCAAAAGTGTGGATATGTTATGTAGATGACAGATTCACCACAGTAAAAAAGAAACAACTAAAGAAGACATGTGAGACATGTTAAGCAAACCAAAAGACCCAGTAGCCCAAGAAGAAGAAAAACAGGAGTCATCTACCACATACTATGTAAGAACTCTAACAGCCACCTTGTGGGACAGACAGGCAGAAGACTAGCAGAGCACATCCATGAACACCAACTAGCAGTCAGAAAACACAATGAAAATACCTTAATCTCACAACGTATGGACAGACTCAACCATACTTTCAACTGGGATACTATTAGCATCTAAGACCAAGCCAAATTCAAAAATTCTATGGAATTCCTGGAAGCTTTCAACATGAAATTCTACTGAATTTATTTCCAGGTGTGGTGGTGGTGGTGCTGGGGTTTTAAAAATTTATACAACACACATATTCACATAATTCACTGACCATCCACATTTAAGCAACATATCCTGCAAAAGGAGAAGAGAATACCAATTGAAGCAAATATTTGTAGCTCAGGGTTGAACTGTGGAGTCCTTGGTGCTCTCTGAGCCCTGTTGTTTTCTTGCAGACGTTTCATTGCCAGACTAGGCAACATCTTCAGTGCAAAGAGGGAGTGGGCCTTGCTCTCAGTTTATATACTGTGGCTTGCCCTGCTTCTGTTGGCGGGGGTGTTGTTCTCTCCTTGGGTGCTCTTTGACTGGGCTGTTGTTTGCTGCTTGCTTGCTTGACTGAGTTAATAGTTCCTTGATTAGGGTGTATTGTGCTGTTTGATGGTTCATCTGGTGTTAATCCTAGTGTTGATTTTTGCATATCTGGGTGTTGATTGCTGGCAAGGGAGTGTACTGGTCTTTGGGCTTTTCTATTGTCTCTTTTGAATGGTATGTCAATGTTGTTTACCTCTATGTGTCTGTTGATGGCTGCTTGGTCTGAGTGCCAGGCTTCCAGGAATTCTCTGGCATTTTTGGATTTGGCTTGGTTTAGGATGCTCACCATTTCCCAGTTGAAACTATGGTTGAGTCTATCCATATGTTGTGAGATTAAGGAGTTCTCATTGTGTCTTCTGACTGCTAGTTGGTGTTCATGGGTGTGATCTGCTAGTCTTCTGCCTGTCTGTTCTACATAGTGGCTGTTGTAGTCTTTGCATTGTATGTTGTAAATAACTCCTGTTTTTTCTTCTTGGGCTATTGGGTCTTTTGGCTTGCTTAATATGTTTTGAAGAGTTTTAGTTGGTTGATGTACTATGGTGATGCCATGCGGTTGTAACAGTCTGTTGGTGGTTTCTGAGATGTTTCTGATGTATGGCAGTGTTATCCTTTTCATAGTTTCCATTGGTTGGGTTGTAGTGGGTTGGGTGGTGAGCACTTTTTTATAAAGTTGAGCGGGTATCCATTTTGTTGGAAGATGCTGTGCACATGTTCTTTTCCTTTTTTCTGGTGTTCTGGGTTGCTGCAATGTGTAAGTGCTCATCTGAATAATGTTCTTACACAGCTTCTCTTGTGGGAGGTTGGATTGTTACTTTGGTAATGGAACACTTGGTTGGTGTGGGTAGCTTTCCTGTAGACTTGTGTTTCTAACTTACCATCATTTCCTCTGCTGATGAGGATGTCCAGGAATGGTAGTGAGTTGTTGTTTTCTTCCTCCCTTGTGAATTTTATTCCATTAAAGATGTTATTGATGATTTTGTGGGTTTTTTCCAGTTGTTTCTTTTGTATTATGACAAAAGTGTCATCCACATACCAGATCCATACTTTGGGTTGTATGTGTGGGAGTGCTATCCTTCCCAGATGCTGCATTATGATCTCTGCTATAAGTCCTGAAATCGGTGATCCCATGGGTGTTCCTTTGATCTGTTGGTCTGTTGATCTTTGATCTGTCGATCTACTTTCAGTTTGATGGAGAAATATGGAGTATATAATCTGAGAGCAAGGCCCACTCCCTCTTTGCACTGAAGATGTTGCCTAGTCTGGCAATGAAATGTCTGAAAGAAAACAACAAGGCTCAGAGAGCACCAAGGATTCCACAGTTCAACCCTGAGCTACAAATATTTGCTTCAATTGGTATTCTCTTCTCCTTTTGCAGGATACAGAGAAGAGAAGACCAAGTGTGTATTGAATGCAGTGTTGGGTTCCAAGCCTAAGGCTGCATCCATTCTCCAAAGAATGCAAATATGATTTGGATCACATCAATGGGCCCTTGATCAAAATGAAAAGTTAGGAATCTTTGAGGATTGTAATCCTTGTGGATTCCTGTGTGGATTATCCTGAGTTTTAACTCTTGGATGCATGGACAGAATAGAATTTAGCTATTATGGATTTAAAAGAAAATACCTGTTTATGCTTTTTGAGAATAACATTACAGTGTAAATATTGGTGAAAGAGAAAGCAGAATGGATTTTTTTTAAAAGCATGGAAAAGTAACATGGATAGAAAATAGGTTCTTTTCCCTTCCCCAACCTTGTAGCCAAGGGCTTATAGAGTAATATTTTTAAAAAAATGATTTTTAAACTTTTTTTCCTATTTAGTAAGGCTTGAAACTGGGTTTCTCTGCTGAACTGTGCTTATCTTGACAAAGAGAAGTGAAAAATGAGATTCACAGTGCCCTAACAGCTGCTCCTATCTGAAAAACCATTGTTGTAGTTTGTATCTGATACAACCTCAGAGCTAATATCTTGGTTTGGAAGGAAAGCTGCCTATAAATAGCTCCCAGAAAGGAAAGGAAATTCACCTGCTCGTTCTGTCCAGATACAGTTGTTTTCACAAGTCCTCTGGTTAGTTGCACCCTATCAAATGCTGTGTTAAAGAGGCAAATGTTTTTCCCCATATATAATACATTCATTGCTGGCAGCTTTAAATAGGAAGCTCACAACTGCAGAGTGTCTACTAGCAGGAATGTTATGTGCTTTTGGTGAATAGTAGTTTGGATGTCTTAATTATACAGTTGAATAATACCCACAAAATTGCAGTTCGGGCCAAAGCCAGCCACAACAGATGTCTCATTTCATGTCACCATAGGGGACAAGATAATCTTCTTTAGATGGAAATTGTCCTCATGGAAATCTTACAGAAATGCAGAATGTTTTCAATTAGGTGGAGTCCATATGGCATAAAGTCACAGGGTAAAAGGCAAACGTAACCATGCTTAGAATACAGCCGTGGATATCACTGGACGTGACTCATTTTGCTGTAATAGCAAAGCATCATGCTACAGAAATAAGTCTACACACACTTCACTAACCAAACCTAGCCATATTTTGCCATAGAAATGCTTTCCAGTCCCATTCCAGTCCAGTTCCTTTCTTTCTGTATTAAAAGGAAATGAACGAAAAGGAAAGGTACGGGTGGCAAGGGACGAGGAGATGGAATGCATGGATCCTTCAGGCATTGCAACTGGCAACCCAATAGACAAGGTAGTTCTGCAACTTGCATTTGGAAGCTTTTCTCATTTCGCCAAAGGTGAACATGCCAAGCTATCACGTATTTCAATGCACGAAACTTTAGTAAAGATGTGTAGTGTCCATCCATGTCATCCCACAGGATTTTTTCTTCTTTGCTAAGTGTTCACCATGTTTAAAAAATGCAAAATAACAAAAAAAAATTCCATGTTATCATTTAGAACTTTTTCTAATACTATATAGGGGTCCACACCTTCCTTTGCTGCATGTAGTTTTGTGTTGTCTGTTGAGAGATAAACGTGGAGCCAGAGCCCAGGGGTTCTAACGGGTGAAATGGGTGCTTTAAGGTTTAATGCAGCCAGTTAATGCTTTAAAACCTCCCAAACTCTCCCAAATGCAAAAAAAAATGGGGGGACACAATTTTATTTTACCATCTCCACCCTTGGGGGCACAAAAAAAAAATGCTGATGCTTTTCCACCCTTGCTCCAATACTGTATATGCATTTTTATACATTCTAATGTGTGTTGGTATATGTACACATATACACAGTTCTCTCTCTCTCTCTCTCTCTCTCTCTCTCTCTCTCTCTCTCTCTCTCTCATGCAACTTTTTGAAAAATAGGCTCTTTATGGGAGGGAATACATTTTTCCCCAGATACTTTCCTGTGCAAATTTTTGAATACAAAATAATGGATGCCAACAGACGGCTACCAATTCACTCAACAACCAGAGTCTCCTTGGGAGATCTTACCAATTTTTTTTTCTTTTGAAACCCATGGCATATTCCTTTCCCACCCCTAGATTTAAGTGCACAGTTAACTCTCCATCACAGAGATCAATAAAAATTCAAGGTTGCAATCCTATACACACATGGGATTAAGTTCCATTGAACTTAATGGGATTGACTGATGCATAAGTAGGTATAAGATTACCCTACAAATGACCTGAATGTGTAAGAAACTGGTACAAAAGAGAAGAGCAGCTGTGAGAGGTCTGTGTTTCTTCTTTTTTAGGATTCTGTCAAAACTGTAGCACTTGTAGCAAAGCAGAGAAATGCAATCTGGCCAGAATTCATGTTTTAAAAAGACCCACTGCTAGTAACATTTACATATTGTACAGTTAGGATTTAGGTCTTCTACTTGGTAGAATAAAAATTCACTGTTTCCTGTTTTTTATTGTAATAGATGATTAAATTTTTAATGTTTTTATGTCCTGCCTGCAGGCTTCCCGCTGGCATCAAGCTGGTCACTATGGAATAAAATGATGTGCTAGATGGGCCTTCAGGCTGGCTCAGTAGGGTACTTCTTATCTTCTTCTGTTCAGATTGATTCCACTGACCTTAGTTACTTGATTAACTTCCAGTGCAGTTGCTTAAAGTGATGATGCTCAAATAGCCTGTTTGGTTAAACAGAAAACCTAATGCAGTTCTTAACTTACAAAGAGTTACATACTATACACTCACCGGGATTCCAATCAATTTCTTATTCTAGGTTTTTTTTCATCTGTTTCTTAATTTTTATCAAATCAGTCTTTAAAAAGTTCTCCTCCTTAAGTTATCTCCAAACTGAGATGCTTTTTAATTGTTTACATTTGCACAGATTTTGTTTACCATGTATAAAATCTTAAAATAGTTTTTTCCCCAAGTGCTTAAGCCAGAGGTTCTCAAACTCTGCAATATTGTGATTCCCAACAATGATAAAATAAATGAATTTGTGCATGCACTCCAAGAAGACCAATGATTAAATTGGTATTAGGACTGAGCAAGAAATAAATAGCCTACTTACTTTGAATATTTTACATTTTAATCCACATGTCAAAAAAAATGATTAAACTGAACTTTATGAAATAAAACCACTTCATTGGAAATAAACCAAAAAAAAAAACCAATAAAATTTTAAAATATGCTTTTAATGGGGGAAATGAGCTTGCTTACTTTAGCATATTCCTGAAATCTGGGTTCATATTAACACAGCCACTCCTATGTGCCAAAATCAGGATATGGGGGTGAGAGAGAAAAATACGTTTCTTTGCCTTAAATTGGCTTCTTTTAAATTGCTCTTGAAGTATTGCTGCTTGCAAAACAGTGATAGGCTGTAAGTTGCTTTGGCTGTTCTTTCTCCCAGCCCAATCTCTTTCCCTTCCAGTTGTCCAACTATGTTTACTCCTTCTGTTCAAAACAAGTATATTAAAAACAAACAGAATGCACAGGTTTCATACAGAGCTTTAGAACTGTCACATTGCTTTGTATTCAGCATATGTGGAGTCCTTGATGGTCTCTGAGCTTGGTTGTTTTCTTGCAGACGTTTCATTGCCCAACTAGGCAACATCTTCAGTATTTCAAATGGGAAATTGTGAGCATCCTAAACCAAGCTTAAGGTTGGTCTAGGATGTCCTAGGTTAAAACCATTAGGATAGGACAAATAAGCATGAGGAAATAGATTTGTCTCAGTGTCAAATACAAAACTGTAGATACCTGATTATCTTCCCTGTGGAAACCATTATTTAGGAATGCTATAACAGTCCTCTCTCTGCTTGTGTTTCACTGTATTGTACAAGCCTGGGTCTTATATTATTTTACTTATTTATCTATTTATTTGGCCTGTCCTTTGGTTGCTACTTTTGAATGCCAGGTCAGTCTCCAGTAAGTCCCCTCTTATCCACAGTTGATTGTGAATGAGGTGGCTGACCGTGCATGTATAATCAGACCTGGGTGGGTCTAGAATGGGGTGTTCCCCTCTTGGAACTGGGCCCACCTGGCTTTCAAGCTTTGCATCAACTGAGAGTAGGGGGAGAGCTGTTGTCATCCATGAGTCATTGAGAGTTCTCAGAGCCTCTGCTCCACAGATAACTGAATACCCAACCCTCTGGTTGAACTGGATTTTAGGGAACATTTGGGGTTGTTGCTAGTGTAGTGCCTTCCCTGCTGCTCATCACTATCCCTGCCTGGATTCAATGGATCTGCTAGATTTCATGGACAAGCTGGCAAAAGAAACCTTGAGGCTGTTAGTCCTGAAGTATATCAATTTGCTGTCTGGGGACATCAAGTTCTGGACAGCTCAGGATTGGAACAGGCAACCATGGACTTGTCCTCATATAAATCATCTAAAGCCTGATGTATACCTGTAGTCACATTCTAGATCTGTTTTTTTGTCTCAGGGCAGTTGCAACATGATTTGGCTTTGGAGGACATTGCCATAGGTCCATTGCCATCTATGTGGGAGATAAAGTTGCTCAGATACACTTGGACCTGTTGAGGTGCCTGGGGCATGGTCTTGTGGGGTTATCTGGGATGAATTTGAATCTCGACTCCTGATGAGGTGAGCAGGGTTCTCCAAGCTGTGAGTTTAGACAGCTGCCTATTAGATCCAGGTCTGGGTTGCAAGACTGCCTGGGAGGTGATGCGTAGTTGGATCCATGCAGTGGCATCAACTTCTTTGAGAGAGGGGGTGATGCCTTTGGCCTTGAAGGAGGCAGTTATGCTTTCCCTCCTCAAGAAGCCATCCTTGGAACCAACGTTTTTGGGTAATTATCATCTAATCTTCAACCTTCCCTTTTTAGGAAGGTGATTGAGAATGTGGTTGGACAAAAGTTGCAGTAGATCCCGGACATACCTGATTTGATACTGACCTATTTCAGTCAGATTTCAGTCTGTGTTTCATTATGGAGATGGTATTGGTCATGCTTGTTAATGTCCTCTGACGGAGCTGGGATGGGGATGGTGCAACCATCCTTGTGCTCCTTGATCTCTCAGCATCTTTCAATACATGAATCACTATGCCCCCAGCCCCTCATTTGTGGTGTGTCCCAGGGTTTGATCCCCTCTCCCCTCCTCTTTAACTTCTACATGAAACCACTAGCAGAGGTCCCATCAGTCCTGGGCCCTTAATCATCAGTATGTGGATGATAACCAGTTGCACATCTCGATTCTCAGCCAGCCAAGTGATCCCATCATTGCCCTGTCCAAGAGTCTGGAGAGATTGGGTTTGGATGGGGAGGAATAGACTCAGGCTCAGTGCTGCCAAGACTGAGTGGCTGTGGATTTGGGACCCTCCCGGGCCTTTGCACAGCTTCATTGAGTGTACCAGTTATGCTCATTCCTGGATCAGGGGCGTCTCCAGACTGTCACTCAGGCCCTTGTCATCTCATGGTTGAACTACTGCAATTACTGTATGTGGGGCTGCCCTTGAAAACCAGTCAGAAGCTACAGCTGGTCCACAATGCAGTGGTGCAGGTGGTGTTGGGCATGCCCATATGGCACCACTGCTCTGCAAGCTGCACTGGTTGCCAGTGAGCTTCTGGGTGCAATTCAAGGTGCTGGTTATCCCCTATAAAGCCCATCATGGCATAGGGCCTGGTTATTTGAGGGACCACCTACCTCCCTTGGTTTGATACAATTGGGCAGAGTTGGTTTGCTCCAGGTCCCCTTGATCAAACAATGTCATCAACTGGGATCAGAAAGCATGCCTTCTCTGTCATGGCACCCATCCTCTGGAATGATATCCCCCGGAGATCTGTGTAGTTTCTATTCTTACGATGTTGTTGAAGACTTTAAAAATTTTGCTGTTCTCTCAGGCCTTGAGGTAGGGTGCTTGTGGAGCCCCCCTTAGTTGTATTTAATGGTATAAGGAGTGTTGTTTGTCCAGACACATAGGAACTTCTTTTGTACTGTTTTCTGTTTTTTAAGTGTAAGCTGTCCAGAATTGTTCTGGAATCAGGCAGCCTCTACGTCATCGTCTTTGTCGTCGTCGTCATCATCATCATCATCCCCAGTCCTGCTGGACTATTGCAAGGATTTCCTTTGGGAAATCTACGGTAGTTGAATGCAAGGATAGTAAGACTGAATAATAGTGGACATGCTGATACCCTGCAAACCTTTTAACAATAAAACTTTTTTTTTTAAAAATGAAAAACATCTGCATAGAATCTAAGAAGAAAAGTATCCATATAATTTGGAAGGAAGGAAAGGATAATTTGGGTGCAAATTCTGTCCCTCCAAATTGCAAAACTCTCCACTGGCTTTGAAGCAGCAGCAGCAGCAGCAAAATTTTAAACATAGCATATCTTCAGTGCTGCTGGTTATGTAGGGATACAAATTTGGGGGAAA
Source organism: Candoia aspera (assembly GCF_035149785.1). Taxonomy (NCBI): domain Eukaryota; kingdom Metazoa; phylum Chordata; class Lepidosauria; order Squamata; family Candoiidae; genus Candoia; species Candoia aspera. Next base: position 181,542,356 of record NC_086153.1, read on the forward strand.
AAATTGGAAACAATCTAATCCATGAGTCTTATTTAACTGACTATTTAACTGCTATTTTCCCCTACCTTCCCACCCTTTGCAGGTGAGGGATGTGTGAACAGAACATACTTGGTCAAGCAATATTCTTCAGTGGTTTTAAGAAAAATGTGCAAACAGGCAATGCAGTAACTGGTATCAGCTGAAGCTATGAATTTCATGAATGATTTACTGGAAAGCAAATTAAATGGTAACATCAGTCCAAATACGAGCTCTGTAGTGTTCCTGTTCCAAGCCTGCAGATGGGTAATTCACCAGGAAAATGTCTTTTACAGCCAGATTTTCTAGCAACCTTGTTTGCCTTCAATTAATTTCCTCACATAGGATTTTTAAAAACAAATCTTCCTTTGCTTCCCCACCCACCCCCCTCCAACCCAATAATATGGCTGTAAAATAGGAACAAGGAAAAACTTTCATACCCCCACACTCTATTTCAAGGGCAGGCAATCAGCTGAAGTTTGACCTACTCTTCCAAGTCGAGGCCTACCCTAGTGTGAGACAGGCTGCCTGAGGCATTTGCTTTGTTCACTCCATCTTGAGTACTGTGAAGGGCCAGCTAATTCAATTTGTTATTACTGCATTTTTTTTATTGCCAGATGTGGAGAGAGGCACTTCTGATTTTTTATGCTTCCTGTGCCAAAAAGGATTTGGCTGGTTTACAACAGTTTAGAGTATGCCTTATCTGCCTGGAACTGATAGGAGTTGAGGGTGAAGACATCTGGAGGTTCCAGATTGCAAGTCCTAAAAACAAGGGCTTCCAGGGGCCTCCAACTAATACCAACTCTGTCATGATGTTAGCTTTACAATGTCTCTAAATCAGTGTTTCTCAGTCTCTGCAGCTTTAAGCTGTGTGGACTTCAACTCTCAGAATGCCATGCTGGCTGGGGGAATTCTGGGAGTTGAAGTCTGCACTGCTTAAAGTTGCAGAAGATGAGAAACACTGCTCTAAATTATTGTCATGATAGTGAGACAAGTTCACTTTGTAATTGTATCTATTTGGAAGCATTTTGATGCTGTCAGCAGTCATTTGAATTTGGTGCTTTTAGCATAATCTACACCCAACATACAAAGGTATCTCCAAAAACCTGATCCCAATTTTCCAATTATACTAATAGAACAGGTAAGATTTGCCTGTATTTTTATTTTCATTATGGCCACCTTTTTGAGGTGCCCTGCTCCTTTACCTGGGGCCTCAAAATACCAGACAAGAACCATCACTATGGCAACACAGTGCTCCTGCCATCCATAAAAATAGAGAGTCAGCTATTAGTTTTCAGGGATAACATCTTATGTTTAACTGACACAAGCAAGACTGACAGGGTCAATCCTGGTTACAATAGTCAGTTCTTGGTCAACAAAAGAAAGCATAGCCCACTATAATAGACCGAGCCAGGCACAATCATAAATTGTTAGCATTAACCAATTTGCTGTGATAAACATTCTAATATGTCCACATACGCTCTTCACCCTTACCCTTTGGTGAAACAAGTAAAATAGTTATTTTGGCTTCTTATCTGGAGGAACACATGCTGGCTAATTTATTACTCACTCTGGACTTTTTCTAGAATAATTTTCAGTTACATCCATGTTTTCTAAATTGGCATGACTCTTGAGCAAGATTGGAATGGATATAGAATCATAGAATCATAGGGTCAGAAGGGACCTTGGAGGTCTTCTAGTTCAACCTCCTGCCCAAGGCAAGAATCCTCATACCATCTCAGACAAATGGTTGTCCAAAGTTTTCTTGAAAACTTCCAGTGATGGAGCAACCACAGCTCCGGGAGGCAAGCTGTTCCACTGCTTAATAGTTCTCACTGTCAGCAAATTCCTCCTTATTTCCAAGTTGGATCTCCCTCTGATGAGCTTCCACCCATTGCTTCTTGTCCTCAGGTACTAGGGAGAATAAATCGATGCCCTCTTCCCTATGGCAGCCCTTCAAGTATTGGAAGACTGCTATCATGTCTCCTCTCAGTCTTCATTTCATTAAGCTAAACATTGCTAGTTCCTTTAGCCATTCTTCATAGGATTTAGCCTCTAGACCCGTAATCATCTTTGTGTCATGTTCACTGTTTCAATGTACATTATACATCATAATGTTTCACATGCCATGGTGCTGACGCGTGTTTCTGTTTGGGAGGGAGCTGCTGTGAAATCTTGTACCAAGCTCTGTATCTGTATTCATTACAATGGAATGTGTTTGGGTTATGTTCTCTGTTCAAGGACTTTTCCCGCAGACCATCAGAAGCCGTTAGGAGCACCTGGGATTGTGAACTTAGGAAGATTCTACGAGGGGAGGGATTTCATTTACACCGAGGGTTTTTAGTTTGTATTTGGCGCACTTTTATCATTCTCAGCTTTCTCTGTGATCCTGCATACTATTCTTTAATAAATCAGATATCTTTGAATTCCTGCTCATGAGTCTGATGGTGTTTTAGAATAGGCAACCATTACACTTTGTTGCTTTTCTCTGCACTCTTTCTAGGGCCCTAGCATCTTTTCTGTATTGTGGTGACCAGAACTGGATGCAGCATTCCAATTGTGGCCTCACCAGTATGGTACAGAGTGGTACTATCACTTCTCGTAATCTTAATACTATCTCTCTGCTGATGCAGCCCAGGACTACATTGGCTTTTTTGCCAGCTGCAGCACACTACTGACTCATTCTTAAGTGGTGGTCCACCAGGACACTTAGATCCCTCTCATAGGCACTACTGTTGATCCAGGTACTGCCTATCTTATACTTGTGCATCTGATTTTTCCTGCCTAAGTGTAGGACCTTACATTTCTCACCATTGAACTTCATCTTGCTGGATAGGGCCCAACTTGACTTGTTGCTCAAGTCTGTCAAGATGCTTCTGAATCCTTCTGAATCTTGAGTCTATCTTCCGAAGTGTTAGCAATTCCCCCCAGCTTTGTGTCATCCGCAAATTTGATGAGTGCCCCTTCAATCCCCTCATCTAGATCATTTATGAAGAAGTTGAAGAGCACTGGGCCCAAGACAGAATCTTGAGGTACTCCACTGCTTACTTCATATCTTTCCTCAGACGGTCAGGATAGGATAGGAACTCCTGAAGGAAAGGCAAGATACAGGCATTCCTCAGAGATATTGAAGGTTCGGTTCCAGACCACTGCAATAAAGTGATTATCTCAATAAAATGAGTCACACAAATTTTTTGGTTCCCCAGTGCATATAAAAGTTACGTTTACACTATACTATAGTCTATTAAGTGTGCAATAGCATTACGTCTAAAAAAGGTACATACCTTAATTAAAAAATACTTTATTGCTTAAAAAATGCTAATAATCATCTGAGCCTTTTGCTGTTGGAAAAATGGCACCGATAGACTTGCTCAACACAAGGTTGCCACAAAACTTCAATTTATAAAAAAAAAATGCAATATCTGCGAAGTGCAATAAAGCAAAGCGCAATAAAACGAAGTATGCCTGTATATGTCTAATACATTATTAAATAAAGATAGTTATTCATATTGGCCTAGGAATGGAGAAGTGTTTCCAGCTGTGGCAATCTGGGTTTTTTTGTTTTGTTTTGTTTTACATTGGGGGAATGTGGAGAAAATTGGAGGGGGCGTTAATTTTTTGTGGTTGTCTTCCATTTCACCACGTTCTGATACCTTCTGTTTTGTTCATTTGTTAAAATGTATAATCATAATAAACATTCGAACTTGCCATTGCATGTAGTTTTCCATGTCTGCTCTGTTTCACCTAATTCAGAGTATCTGTGTGGTCATTGAGCACTTAAAATATTAGGAAAAGCATGTAGCAAATTGCTTGACGATTTTCCCTAGCCATGAAAATATCCAATCCAAATACTTACAACTTACTTACAGTTATAAGATCAAAACAATGGCTTTGTAAAAAACACACACACAACCTTTTAAGTAGTACTAATGCTTTAAGTGTGCGCCTAATGATCATTGTTCTCTTCCTTATAATTTTGCAGCTACGGAAACACATTAATGAGTAGTGCTGTCTGTACCATAATGGGTTCTCTGGATATTAGGATGTAAGAGTTGAAATCTCTGTTTCAAGCGGGGGTGGGGGAATCACCTCTGAATAATATTTATCTATAGCTGGTGATTCCAAATCTCCTTGCTCCTTTCAATCTGTAGTTTCAAGAAAAATGTGTCAACGAAGTGTGGCAGTACTGATGCATGTCAGGGAAGATCCTTGCAACAATCTGTTACAAAGCTGAACTTCAAGATCTTATGCAGCAATGGAGGAGTCAAGGAAACACAGCTTTTCAAGAGTCTTTGTTAACCTCTTGGTTTATTGGATACATTTATTTGTTTGTTTGTTTATTTGTTTGTTTATTTATTTTCTATAGCCACCCATCTCAACAAGTGACTCTGGGCAGCTTAGGCAAAGCACCACACACTCACACATTCATACTCACCAAGGACCATTACAGTATTGGCCAGGCAATGCAAGGGGTGATGGAGAAGACAGAGTGCTTGATAGATGGTTGCATGCAAGGATGGGATCTTCTGACAAATCCTTGTATAGCCATTTTTTTAATCTTGTACACACGTCGTCTTTTAGTCTATTAAGTGTGCAATAGCATTATGTCTAAAAAAATGCACATACCTTAATTAAAAAACACTTTATTGCTAAAAATGCTAATAATCATCTGAGCCTTTTGCTGTTGGAAAAATGGCACTGATAGACTTGCTCAACACAGGGGTGCCACAAAACTCAATTTGTAAAAAAAAATGCCATATCTGTAAAGCGCAATAAAGTGAAGCACAATGCTGCATGCTAGTTGAATGAATGAGTCATTCAGTGGCTAAAGTTAAGTCCTATTCTTCCTCAAACTCATCTGTTGTTTTACTATTATAAACTCCATGTACTGAGAAAAGGATTCTTCTGTCCAATTCTCCTCCTGCCCCATAATGTGTACCAACACCCTGCATTGTGAGATCGTGAGCTTTTGTATTTCCCTCAGTTTCCCCACATTGGTTCCCACCTATGAGCACAAGGAATGCAGCATTATTGTGACATTGCCATACATTATGGCTGCATACACACAACAGGCTTTAACCCATTTTTGGACATGAACTTAACTCATTGAACAGACTGGGTTTGCACAGTACGCCCAAGCGTCAATAAACTACCCAAGGTTAACACAAGTTAGCATATTGCACAAATATTGCTAGAAAGTTTGTAATTGGCCAGGTCAACCACTTTAGGTGGAAGCAGACTGTAGTATCAAGCACTTCCAAAGACCATTTGTCCATTTAATACTTAAGTCTCTGTTCTGGCCCATCCACCTTTCGAAATGCATCCTTCGCTCTGCCCCCGAGGCCTTCTGATCCCTGCTGAAATTCAGAATCCAGGTGCGTGTCCCATTTGCAGCCCTCCAGCTTCTGAAATATCTAATTCTGTCCTAATACAGAGCTATCCTAAAGGAGGACTCTAAAGATTACGATTGTAATGTGCATGGAATAATTGTAATGCTTAGGGGAAATATGCCATACAGATCAACCGCTACTATTGTTACTGCTGCTACTAGTACTGTGCTGCTTTAAAGCCCATCCACATTCACTGAATTCTCGGCAGTTGCACCATAAAATTGGCCTGAACGTGATGACAGTAGATTCTGCAGTTCACCAAAGTCAAAAGCATGGATTTAATCATTACAAAGGGCTTTATTATTATGTTTCTCTATGCTTCAGTGTTCCTTAGACTGTATTGGTGTATCTGAATCTTGGCAAGTTTAAGATGGGTGGACTTCAAGTCTCAGAATTCCTTAGCCAGCCATGCTGGCTGAGGAATTCTGGGACTTGAAGTCCACCCATCTTAAACTTGCCAAGGTTAAGAAACAGTGGACTATATAGTGCCTCTTCACTTCTCACTGTATTAACCAAAGGATGAAAAGAAAAAAGAAAAGCTCTTCACCAAAAACTGATTAAAAGGACTGGATGGAAAAGTCTTTATTGGATGGAAACGCCTTTAAATAATAATTTATAAATAATAATTTATATTACTTATAAATTATTATCCATATTGATTTATATTACTTATAAATTATAATTACTTATAATGATTTATACATTTTAAACAAATTGAGCAGTGTTTAAAAAAAAACCACAGCAAAGCATATGGATGCCAAACCCCATGTTTGACACATCTAAAGCTGGCCAATATTAATTTGTAATTAAGTTCAGAAATGTTGCCCTTTAGATAAGAGGCTCCACTCAAAGGCATTGCACCCATTACTGGAAGAATGTGGTGGGGCAACAGAGATGTAACAGTGGCTGTTAAATGTTTTGCCTGTACCTGAACTTAATGGATGTTAATGCATCTCCTGCGCCACAGAGAGATAAATGCACAGTGTTAATAGTTCCATATGCCAGAACAATATAGAACTGTGCCAGCAAGTGCCCATTTTATAAGAAAAATGGGTTTTGTGTTCAGATCCCATTGAATAGCAAATTGCAGGATGCTAATGCTTTTCATCTGATGATGAACAGTAAAGGGTCATTAGCAAAAATTTAATGCAAACTGTTAAGAAAAATGAGATCTGGGGAGGAAAACAATTTGTTAAGTTGATGCACCTACCTACCTGCTTTAATTTTCTGAATACTCTGAGTTGCTCATCACTCTATTCATTTTGGTTAAGTATTTCTTACTAATTGTGCCAGTGTCTTAAATATACAGTAACTTGAGAAGAGCAGACCTATATAATGGAGGAAACTCCATGCTCTGGATGGCAAACTCTAGTGATTACTGCATTTTCTACAATCAGTGTGTAAACTGTGGATCATGTGGCCATATCTCCATGCATCCATTTATGTGCCCCCAGAAATTCTCCCCCAACTGGCACATAGGGTGTTTCTGGATGAACTGAATTGCAAATGTTACCAATTCTAAAATGTCCCCCCTTTCCTGCATAAACCTGCCTAATCTGCTGTGTCGTGTCTCATGTTATTTGATTCGTCTGTCATCTGTGCTTTAATCATGCTTTTATTGTTTTAATATAAGCTTTTCTGAGAGTGTTTGCTGAAAAGTGGCCAATAAGTACTCTAAACAAGTTAATTATACCCTGAAAACATATTGAAAGTATGGACCAAGACAGTGCACAGCTAATTTTTTGAAAGTTGTATTTTAACTAGAAGCCAATGGGCAGACTTATTTGCACACATGCACATCTGTGCACACTTTGTATCAAGGTCTATGAGTCACTGCAGCTGTAGATCCCAAAAGTAGCCATAAAGGCAGAGTGGGTGTCTGGGGGATGTGCCAGTCTTCTCACTGAATGAACAAGCTCTGGAGGTGGTTGTTCTGAACAGCCTGAAGAAGGAGGTTCATGGGCATATGAGAATCAAATTATTCAAGCACTTGATAACTTGTATTTAGGGCAAATTTACTGTGTTTTTTTAATGAGTAGATAAATAGAAGTGGTATAGTATGATTAGCATGCAGAGAATACAAAGTCCAGTTCTGAGTCTTTTTAAAGAAGCTTTCCTTTTTTAAAATTAACTTTTAATATTTGTTAATCATCTCAGTCCCCACCCTGTTCCACTACCAATCACATAAACTGTTAACCAAAATCTCTTCCTATCTTTTCTGTATTACCCAGTTAGACACATTTAATCTGTTAGATGCCCCCTCTATTTTTTATAAGCAAGGAGTAAAGTTCCCTTGAAACTCCTAGCAATGAAATCAGATTTGAGGATAGTAATAAAGTTATCCTAGAGATTAATTTATTTTTCTTTTAGCATCTTTAAGCACAAAACACCCAATAGTCTGTTCATTATAAATAAAAACTCTGTCTACAATTTAGAAAGAAATATACAGTAAAGCCTACAGTAAACATACTTGGACAACTGGAAGGGAAAGAAACCAGTTGGCAGAAAAGGATCAGTACGCATTGTGTGATGGTGAAAGGTCCCCTGTGCAAGCACCGAGTCACGTCTAACCCTTTGGGGGGATGCCGCTTTTGCAACATTTTCTTGGCAGACTACAGCGGGGTGGTTTGCCATTGCCTTCCCCAGTCGTCATAAACTAGGCATTGGAATCAGCCTTATTCTAAATGTTCTAGGAGCACTAGGTAGACCCCAGTAATTTCCTGCCTAAGGTGTGGCTGCAAATGGTTTCTCTATTGACTGAGGTCATAGTACCCAGGATAAGTATTTTGACACACGAATCAGAAACATCTCAGGGGAATCTCTCCCCTTCTCAGCATAAGCAATAATCATGAATTAAAGGACAAAAGCTACTGCTTTTTCATGACAATCCAAACTTGCTCCTGAAACAAGCGTCTCACCTTGCCAACCAATACAGTCGGACTCTGAGGAACAAGATAGGCATAAACACAACTCCTTGAGGGAAGCATAGACTATCCAACTGCAAGGGAGAGCAATCTATGATCCCAAAGCGAATACAGCCCAGGGATCCCCTTCAGCTCCCGGAGCCCCATCTGACCATGATCGCTGTAGTGTAAGCTTTAAAATAGATACAACATTGTTAAAAATAAGGACAAGCCCCCAATGTCCACCCCAAAACACTAACCATATCTATTTAGCAACCCTCAATGTCCCTCCATTTTAAAAAGTTAACTGTGGCCCTTGGCTATTAAATGTTTTCCATATTGTCCCAACAGGGACAAATATCTTTTGTATTTAGGTGGCCTGCAATATTCACAGCTGAGTTGTCTGCAACAAGGTCCCAAGTGAAAGAGAAAAGTGAATTACAAAGTATAGGTAATCTTCAGTGAGAGATGTGCAGGTGAGTTAAAATCCAATCCTCATCAGTGTTGCGGTTTTTGCAGGCTATTTCATCACGTTCCATTAGCATTCTTTTTACAAATTTTAAAAGAGGCTGGAGAATCAAACCAAACTGCTCCTGGCTGCCAACTGCTACACAGTGGGCTCAGGAACATCTTCATATCTCACCTTGTCTCACTTCAATTGTACTGGACATCACCCTCATTCCTTTCATTCTGTTCCCCACACAAGCAACAATGCATTTAAAACAAGAACAATCACATACTTTCACACACCTGAGGTACAATAATACATAAAAACCTAGGGACCATTTTTTACTGATCTGCATAACCCTTCATGCTCCTCTCAAAGACACAGGTGATGTCTATCCTGAATATAAAATAGACTTTGGCAGCTATGCTTCATCTTTTCTAACTGTGCTAAATCAGAAGTCTGATCTGGGATAAATCCCTGGTGCACTGACATAAATACGCATACAGTTGCAGTGTATATATTAATTTCATACTTAATTAGCTTAAAGCAGAGAGTGTATAATTAAAGAAAAGAGCGAAACAATCAAATACAGGAATCTTCATTTTGAAGCACCCACTTTCTATATTACTGAATATGCTGAGTTTTGTTAGGGGGAAAAAAATAGGGAAAATGTGAGTAAACCTAGGACTTGATTAACCTCTCAGCAGCAATATTTCCAACACATTTTCTTTTTTAATTTACATTAGTAAGAGAAGTCTTATGGCTTATAATGCAAAACCAGGATGTCTTAGTTTCCTAGGAACTGTCATGCATCTATCCCTGTGCTGACATTCTTTTTAAAAAGTACAGTTTTCATAAGAATCCATCATACTCTGACTCAGAGCATCTGTAGGTTACCCAAAGCAACACTGACTAGTCCAGGGAAAGACAATGATGCATTGTGAATTCTGAAAATATGCCTCACTTATTTATCCATTTATTTACTTACTTACTTACTAATTTATGGAATTTTGGCCACCCCATTCCAGGTAATACTGGGCAACTTCACAAAACTGAAACAATAATAAATGCAAAATGACTCCACCAATAAAAGCAGTGATGATTCAGGGAGCAACACATACACACACACCCATCATATTCCGCACAGTTCCTGACTGCCAGGTGGAACACAGTCAATAACAAAACAGCCACTTCCTTGAAGGCAAATGGTTAATGTTGCTCTCTGCTACCTCTCCTTCCATGGTGCTCATTATTATCCCAGTTGACCTATTTCCTTTTTCTAGGTAGGTAAGCTCACTTCCTAACCAAAGTGGAAGCCACGTGCCATGCTTATTTCCTAAGCATGTCAGCAGGGCTGATGCAGAAATAAGGAAGATGCTGAAGACATGCCGACTTTCCATTTAGTCCTTTTTTTCAAAACAATGTTTAAAATAAAATAAACGCAGGTGGGTCGAGTTTGGCAGATGCTAATCATGGGCACCATGTTGCTTATCCTTGGCCTACATTGATTTATTCTGGCTTTTAGAGATTACAGACAGGATTTCTCAGACCCACCTGGAGATGGAAAATAGAACCTTTGTATGCAAAGCATGAGTTCTACCACTTCCCCTTCTATGCTGTCTTTTGTGAAACAAAAGCAAAGAAACAAAAAATCCCCACATTGAAGTGGCTAGAAATATAAAAAGAACAAAACTAAAGAACGAAACAAAACCACAAAACAATGTAACATAAACCAATAGATGCATAAAATGGCTAGCAGTTGACTCTTCTTTGCTAGACACATGGGGCAGAGAAGAGGATCAGGGTTATTTTGAGGTGGGAGTAATGTGACAGTAATGTACATTCACTAACACAGCAGAAGATATCTTGCAATTTGAAGGATGTATGTGCCCTGCTGTCAAAATAGGTTGGTTTTTGGTGATGCAATTTTTCTTTAACAATTTAGATTTTTAAAGCTCTCAAGTTGCTTCTCTCTCTCTCTTTGCATCTATGATTCTTAACATATACATGATTGTTCTTAGGGTCAATGATCATTTCAGCCAAATGCAAGCATGTGCCAGTTAATGGCCAACTCGGCATCAACATGGCACTAGACCATCTTCCAAAACAAAGGACCTAAATTCAGAGTTCAAGCACATTCTTTGATTGGCATGAATCCATAGTGAACACCAGATATTTTCAAATTTCTGTGGCGTATTCTGATCAATTCAGAATATGGTGATATCACTGCCTAGAGTTCCACCAATCAGAAGAGGAGTTATATAAATTTGTTTAATAAACAAGTACTTTTAATAAAATCCCTTTATTGAGATCGATAGGATGAGCTCCAGACAGTCCTTACAAGAAATAGGGGTTGTTTTAGTCCTGTTTAACTATCCTATTTGTTGACAGTTCTGCTAAGGTCAAAGGCAGAATGACTTCATCCGGTCCAACAACTGAACCACTGAATTCCACAACAACATAAGGAACAGTAACTGTGCAGAGATTTCTGTGGAACTTTCCCTCTTTATTTTCTTCATCTTCAGCATAATTCTCTTGAGATCCCATTGCTTAATTAATTGAGTTGAACAGTCAAGCTAAGAATCCAAAAACCCACAACAGAGCTTTATAGACAGAAGAAAGAACATTAAAATGTTGTTGTTGTTGTTCCAGACTTATTTAGCTTCAATGGGTTTTTGGAGCAGTTTCCTACACGCCGTTTTTTTAAAATGAGTAAAATGAAGATAAGGGGATATTCATCAACAATAAAAAGCTAATTCCAGCAAAGCTTCAAATTGATTAAGACGTGGGTGGAAGATAGAAGTTTTATCAATAAATTGCAGGGACTTCTGCTTTAGCCAAGAGCGAGAAATAATTAGCTGCTAGCAGTAGATGCAGGAAAAATAGGCAGATGATTTAAAAGAAGGAAACTGAACCTTTGCTAATCAAAATGTCTTGCTGATATTACTTAGATATGAATGGTAAAAAAAAATACATCTTTGACATAAATGCACATCAAATGTCAGGTATCTTCATGTGAGTGCTGAGGTTTATTTGCTTCTGGCCTGTTGGTGAGGGAGCTAATATACGCCAGTATTTCCATGTAGAATTTAGGGGAATTCAGAGTCTTCTCAGTTTTAAACCTTGTATTAATTCCTTTTGTCTTCAGGAAAAGAGTGAGCCATTTCAGAATTGATTTGTCTGTCTTGCCCTTCATCGAAAAAGGCGTGTCCTTCCCATTGAACTGAATATGAAGTCTCGTAATTGCAATGCTCAGAGTAGCCCTCTCCAACCTGGAGCCTCTAGCTATGGGCAACTTCAGCTCCCTGAATTCCCAATTTGCATGACCAAAGGAGACTCTAGAATAGTAAGTCTCATTACAGACTTTAAAACTTCCAATATAACTTATATTTTACTTCTTCCTTAACAATTTGTTTCATTATTAACACTGAAATTACCTACAGCCTTTTTTCTCAGCTTCCCTGCCCTCAATTTGCATCCATGACTTTTCATACTGGGAGGGAGACATCTTTGCTCACTCAGTTGTTCTGTCTGCCTCATGACACTTTGGTTTCTTCAGAAGGTCACTGCTACTTAGCTATGCTTCACTTGTGTTTCTCCCAACAAAATTATGTATGATTAATAAGGTAAAGACTCAAGTTGAACTTGATTCTAGTTGACTACATGGGCACATTCACATTGCTTTCTTGACAACGACACAAAAGTTGTTTGCCATTGCCATATTCTAAGCTTTTTTTTTTTTTTTTTACTTCCCAACCTACCCTACAATCTTTGGAGTTTCCTGATGGTCTCCTATCCAAGTACTAAACAGCTTTGACTTGGCTCAATTTTTTGACATTTGTTGAAGTCAGTTAGGTCCTGCCACCTCCTGTGATTTTGTAAGATTACCAAAATCATTTAGAAACAAATATGAAGACCTCCTCCTAGCTTTATAATCTTCACGTATTTCATAGAATGCATGATGGATTGTTCTGTAAATTCTCCTTCTATTGATAGACTCCCCCTAAAAGCATAACCATACTTTCTCGGATGCTTTACTGACATCAGTGGGACTTCTATTTAGGAGCAGATTATAGAATCAAATGGCTAGCTATTGTGCCATGTGCAAGTAATAATTCCAATGCTTCCAATGATGCACTAATGAAAGAGTAGGCTAGAAAAGGCAAGGAAGGAGAGAAGGGAAAGTTGCCCAATTTTTAACTCTGACACTACTCATCACTAGATTTTGCTCTTGCCATTGCTGCCATGCTGATTTATAACAGATTATCCCCAAGGGAAAGAGATCTTGCCAGAAAAAGGAATGGCATTCCTCTTTCACAAGTGGATTACAGTTCAGCATTTGATGTCAAGGGCCATTTTAAACAATGTATGTCTGTTGTGGTTGTTGGGTGTTCATCACCTCCCCCCATATATTCTAATTTCTTAGCAAGAGTTCACTGGTTTCTATGTCTCCCACACTCTCGTGCATTGACATATTTTCGTACATTATACCTAGAATTCCATGTGCATTTGTATACACATCCATCCCCAGGCTACACATTCTATCAATTAGAAGGTAATTTTCAGATGCTTTCTTTGGTACTGTCTTGTGCCTAACTTCCTCACTTTGGCTCAGTGATTGTCAGCCCCACTAGGTAGACCAAACCAGAAAATCAACTCCATAGGTGTGGTGTCGCTGGTTCTCAGGAAGGAGGGAGCACATTCCAAGGAGGTGGAGGAGATAAGAGGATGCAGAGTCTGGGAGGCAATGGTGGGAAAACAAAGAGGTTCAGGATAACCCTGCCCTAGAGCCTTCCCAGGTTATTTCCCCTTAGGTTAGGTAGGGTAGCTTTAGTCTGGCAAGATTCTGTCTAAACAACGTGAGCAAATAAAGAACTGGAGTTTGAATGGACTGACTCTTTGTTGTTCTTGGGCTGGGTCTGACAACAGGACAGCCAGAACTATTTTTATTGAGCTTGGCTATACCAGAATCTTGCAAGGCTGACTATGCTATACCTCTTCCTCCTTATTTTCCACTGAATTAGAGAGGTTTGCCTCAGCTGCTTCTGAATGTTATCTTGTTGCTCTGGACTTGAAAAATGTTTCAACCCTTGTGCATAGGCAACAGTTCCTGCATATTTCTGTCAAGGTCATCTTCCTTACAGTCTACACCGATATAACATTTGGTTTGTGGGCTCAAATTTCTGGCTTCTCCTGATAGTGCTGAAAAAATTGCCTGAAACCCTGAAGAATCATTGCCAATCAGTGCCATAACACATAGATAGATATAAGGCCTCTTCCTGTGTTTCTAAGCCAGGTTTCTGTCTCTCTGTCTCTCAATCTCTCTATAAAGTCAGAAAGCCAAAGAATTGGAAGGGATCACAGGTGAACGATCTCATCCAATTAACTGCTTAATGAATGCAGGGTTCAGGTACAGCATTCCCAAGAGATGGGCCCTTTCTGTTTGCAAGAAAGGCATTCTTCTGAGATTCAGGCTACCTTTGTATGTTCCCAAAGTGATGTAGGGTTTCTTGCCTTCTTAGAAAGCTCAGCCATATGTTCAGTTTATGTTTAATTTGTGTTCATACCTAATATTGTCACACAAGCAATTTAGAATAGTTACAACTGCCTTCTTAAATACACTATAAGATTAAGTATATTTGAATGTACGTAAGTACTATAATTCAGCAGAGGTGAACTCACAGTTTACAACTGATTATTAAAACATTCATGAGACAAATGCATTTAAAATATCCACAGTAAATACACTCAAAATAAATCTAAACTTAGTTACAATCATTTGATGGAACATGATCAACACATCTAACAAACAACCACAACAAGAAAAATAACAATGATGGCAAAAAAACCTCTCTTCAGAAAAGTTCTTTCTTTGTTGTGTTTATAATAAATGATCCACAGTATGAGAAAGGCAAACATAGTGTTTTATAAAAAAAAACCAATCAACTTCTCACATTTCTACATTTTAAAACATAGCAAAGTACAAAATTTGGATGTGCAGCATGGAGTATAATATAGGCAATACTTACTGTGCCACATATAAAGACATTGTTATTTTCCCCAGTCATTTAAACCAGTTGTCCCTACTTTGTTGCCATCCAGAATTATTGGACTACAACTCGCATTTGCCATGCTAGGGACTCTTGGGAGCTGTATTCCACCAATCTTGAAAACACTCTGTTGAGAAAGCCTGCTTTCAGCCAAACACTGGAGGTACTTCTTGAGACTAAAAGCAACTAAATTCAACATTCTTGGAAGAACATTATAAAGGTATTACAGCTGCATATCTGTGTTTCCTTTAGTTGGCCTTTGTTGCAACGTATGTTACTCAGGCATTGGTTTTATGCATGGCAAGTGATCACGTTTAGTATATTTTGATTGCATTCAGTCAGGTTTCAATGTTGGGGGAAAATCAGATGGAATTGACTTGATCACATGGAGCTAATCAATTGCTTAGATGGAGTTATCAGCTTCAAGGCAGCTCTTTAAATCTGAAGCTCTCCAGTCACCGCTCTCATTAAATGTTAATGTTACTTCCGACTTCCTAATTTCTCCATCACAATGGCTTTACAACATAGTTGGGCAATTAAACAACTGTAGGGACCGGTCATTTAAAATCAGAGAATGTTCTGAAGGCAAATAAAACAATTGTTGCAAGCCACTCTGTAGTTAACCAGAAAAATATCAGGGATACATCCTGCAATGTCCCTGATTTTTTAAAGATGTTACAAATCAACATTTCTAATTCTGTAAGACTTTGCAAAATGTTAATAATCTTGTTGTAAGCAGAACAAATTCTTAGCCTCTAGACCACATTTTGACAAGCACCTATGTGTCAAAAAATCCAGTAAATTCAGTAAGTCCTGCCTTATATCAGAAGAAATGAATCCGCAGCCTTTCTGATGTTGACAAGCTACAGGTCTCAGCTCCCCTACTCAAAAGCCAAGCTGGTTGATGGTGAGGAGAGGTGGAAAAAAGTACCTGGAGAATTACAGGTTTTCTCATCTCTACTTACTTCCCATTTTAAAATGTCTGTGTAGGATTGTAGCTCTTACATTTTTATTTATGTTTGCTTCATTCGTATCGTTCATGTTGTTGGTCATGTGATTTGTTCAACACACTTGGAAAAGGTAGGGTTTAAAAATAAAAACAAGATAACCATATCATGTTAATTGAATATGCTATATAAAATGTTTCAAAGAGTTTTCCAGGTACTCAAAAGTAATGAAACTGAAACAAGAAACACTCAACAAAGCATACATTAAGTTGAAATTCAAACCTTTATTTGAAGATGCTTTTTATTGTGCCAGATCCAAAAATGTTCCAGAGATGCCCCTTGAATCAACTTTTCAGTGCATTTAGAAGGGACTGTGCTCAGTAGGGTGTACTGGCAAAAATTTATTATCTCATCCTGCATGAGTGAAAATGACTTTTAAAATAACAGAATTGCTGTTGGATACAACCTACTAATATTAGTAGGCCCAAAGAGTTGTGCATGTTAATATGGTACTTTGATTGTCAGATGATTATTTCTACCAATCAGTCAATCAAGCAAGCAAGCTTTGGTTTGGGATTAAATTCATTTTGTAGCTATTTCAGTTTAACATACTTCATTCATTAATTACATTGCTAATTAATTTTGTGCAATATGAATTTCTACCACAGCATAACATAGTAGTGGAATATTTTCCATCCTATATCACTAAGATCTGTAAGATCTGCTTTCACTATTTGCATTTTATTTCTTATATCCAGAGCTAAGACATGCCTTATTTAGGCCAATGTTCTCTCTCCCCCTGCCCAAAAAAGAGAAATAAAAAAATAAATTCCCTTTTATTTTATTATAAAAATTATTGTAGTTTAAGTGTGCCCAAATACAGTTGTTCCCTTGTATTTTGGTCAGTTACCATAATAGTTTTATATTTCTGAAAAATCAACGTGATTGTGTTTAACAGTTTGATATTAAACCTCACTCCTGATGCTCATGAGCACAAAAAGTATGCCTTGTTAGCATCCTCCATTCTAACCTGATACTCCAAAGAATTATGAATCTTCTTCAACCCACAAAGCAGCTGACAGAGGCTCATAGTCTCAATTCCACATTTATGAGAAAATAATACCTGACTTTGGGAAAAAGGAAGTTCAATGTTTCTAGCAGATCCTGAAGAACCCTGGACATGTATTTAATAACAACCTTGAAAAGGAAGTTTGGAGCTACTTTGGGCAGCAAATGCTGTGGGGGGAGGAGCGTCCCTCCTCCCTTGGAATAGGATTATGCCCCACAAGTAATTTCTCAGGGGCAAAACATGCATGAACCTTTAAGATGCTCCCTAGCTTCAAGCACTGGTTTATCGCCAGTCCTACATCAGTACTCTGAAGGCCTTATTTTGAGCCTATGGGAAATACAGGGAAACTTTATAGCAGTGGATTATGTTTGCTTAATGCTGATAGGAAATAAAATATTCCTTTGAGTAATGTCAATTGACATGAAAAGAAATATTAATTCTATCTGTTCCTTTACATTGGCAGCAGAAAGTCGTTGCTGCTGCTTCTATTATCCTGCCTTTTTACCCAGAGGGCACAGAGAAGATGTAAGGACAAATAATGGCCCTTCACCTCTATCTCTAAATGGGTAGGTCATGGTCAAGGAAACCAAGGTAAGAAATTAGTATGTATGTCAGGACCTTCTAGGATGGGGAAGTGACTAGTCAGTGTTTTGAAAAGTCCACATAGGGAACAATGAGCCTTTGGGCAAAAAATGTACAGTTTAACTATATAAGGCAAAAGCCTACAACAAACCAATGAGAAATGAACACACGGTGCTAAGCATATTTATAAGAACTGCAACCATCCCAATGCTGGGTCTGCTCCTCTGGGCCAGATCCAACAACTGTTACTGAATAAACTTTTTACCTGTTGGCTTCTTCTACCCATTGGGTGCAGAATCATTATTCCATTACAAGGAAGTGTCTCGTTTTTACTGTCTTACAAATTTCCCAGACAGAAGCTTAACAAAAGCTGGATGGATGACTGTGTGCCCAAAATGGATTCAGGCCATTCCCACAGAGCAGCAACAGACTCTGAGGTGGAGTGGGTGTGCTGCTCCCAAGCTCTTTCTTAAAATGCTACTATCTTAGATTTAACACACATAGCTAATTGGTGTCTGTCCACCCACAGCCTTTCTGCCACCTGGGGATTTATGAGCTTTCTGTGATCATCCCTTGGCCAGGACTGCAAAAATGAGGGTGGTATCGAGCACCTGGCAAGGCAGATCTTCTTTATCAGATAATACTTGTCTCTATTTAAATTATTTATTTAAATGAAGGTTGGGAATCTGGTGTTCTATACATGTTTAAACTTGGATTATTAGTTGGAGCTGATGGGAATGGCTGTCCCAATCATCTGATGTCTAGGCCTGCTCTAAATAATGATGCAATATCTTGATATTTTGGATAGTTTCTGATGCCCAAAGCATTCAAAAGGTAGATCTAGCAACAATAGCTTTAATGGTACTGAGCATTACAGCACATAATCCAGTTTATATAGTTGTTGGGATCAACTCATAGTGACTGTAGAGCTGGCCCAGTATTTGCTGTACTGAAAATAAAGGCTCCTACGAGTTGAGCTTGACTCCTGGTGACTACTGTCATGTCCACGTCATTTTCTCTGGCAAGAATACTGAAGCGATTTGCTGTTACTGCCTTCCAGATGTCTTTTTCCCCCTACTTCCCAATCTATACTATAGCCTTGAGATTTTCTGGTGATCTCTCATCCAAATACTAACCAGATCTAACTTTGCTTAGTTTTTTGAGATCAGCCAAAGCTAGGTACTGTACCTAAACCACATCACACAGTGGTCTGTGGTGGTTAATAATGTACAGAATATGACAACATAAGTACCGATGAATGATAAGGCAGTAACAGAAACACTCAGAACAAATTCTCTCATTGAGGTATTCCAACTGCTAAGCTATATAGCAACAGGCTGCAGGGACAAAGTACTTACAAAAACATTTACAATATACGATACAGCATACGAGCTGGTCAGGGAGAAGAAATCTACTATATTTTTCATTTTTTAACTCCTTGAGCATGATCTGTTACCAGGGCTTCCTCTTCATACGTGTACTTAGAACTGTAGAAGAAACAGAGTTGGAGACAAAAACCATGGAGAGGAGAGTGGGACTGGGACTTAATATACAAGGCAGACAATTTCAGAGCTGATGGCATCCTCTGTTTGAAGAGCTACTGTGCATCTAAATATACATGCACACATACATTATTCCCTTTTGGGGTAAGCAACATTATGCAAAGCTCAATGATGAAAGAGCAAAAAGTAGTATGGGAAAAAAAATTAAAGGCAGGAAGAGAAAAAGAAAGGAAATCTAGAAACTAATCTAATTTATGCCAACACCTTTCACTATACCTCTCCATTCCTTCCCATCTTGGCTTCTACTGCATCCATACAATAATTTCATACATTGCCTTTGGTTCTTCACACTTCTCAACTTTATTTCAAGATCACAAAAAATGTCTGAAGAACCATCCAGGCTGAATTCAAAAATGAAGAAAAACATTATGAAGGGACAGGAGGCGCCTTACAGATGTTAACAACTGTTGATACCCAAATCACAGACCAAACGGGTCCAAGGGGAGCTTACCTGGTCCTATTCTTTCTCATGGTGAAATGAGTAGTCTTTCTTTTTAAATAATATTCTTTACTTTGAAATGTGCTGGAAAGTTTTGCATTTCTCCTTTTCTGCTGGGCACAGAGTTAATCCCCCTCTTAAGGAAAAAAGCAAATATGATCATACTTTAATGTGGGCTGATTACGTCTGTACAAAGGAAGCTCCTGGGGGTAGATTCACACTGGAGTGGAACAGGCTAGTAGGGATGTTCGTGCATTGCTCATTTATATGGCCGCCCATCTCACATAAGGTGATAAAAGTGGTTAGTGCTGTAGATACCATTTGTTCACAGGTCTGAGTTTACTTGCTTTGTGTATCTTTGGCAGATCTCCATTCTGTTTCCTTTTCATTGCTTGTGTCATTCGTGAAGGGCTGAGAGAGAGCAGGGAAAGGTTACAACCAGAGGAGAGGTGACTGCAACAAAGCTGAATAAGATTTGGCAAGCCCTGCCCAGTGATGGCACTGCTCAAGCCCCCCCCCCCACATGTGTCAGTATCATGACACCACTGCAGGGCAGGACTTACATAGTGACATTCCTGTGTATGCTCGAATACTCAAAAGCATCTTTGCTTACTGGCAAAAAACAGATGGCTTGTTTTTTGCTAATTGCCAATTACCAACCAAGAGCCAACCACCTGAAATCTGCTGGTGTTGGCCTGTTTTTTGCCTGCAAGGAATAATTAATTTTTTAAAATTAATTTTTATTTCATGCCAACCTCTGCTTGGATTTTTCCCCCTGGGGATCAAATTATGTCAGTTGACTTCATTGGCCATAATGCGGAAACCATCACAGTAAAGATATTGGGATGCCCCATTAATGAACAAACTTGGGAAGAAAAGGACTGGGCTGAAAATGTCTCACAATGAAGTAATCCTCATTGTAGACCATGGGTTAAAAGTAGATCATTTTGCATGCAGTAGAGAACATGAACTGTTGGGTCTTACTGAAAGCTGTTTCATTACAGAGAATGCCTTCCAGACATTAACTTTCTTGTGGTTTTTTTGGGGTGGTGGTGGTCATTTTTGCCCAGGACTCTTGGTAAATTGAATTGCAAACTAAAATTAATCAACGTAGAGAATTACACCAATTAATTTGACATGTTTTTTACACTGAAAAATCTGGTCACCCTAACCAAACTATGGTTGCTAGAAGAAAGAACAAATCATTGGTTGGCTGCAAATCAATACCAAACCTTAGAAGAAAGAGAACTCCAACAGTTCGGGGAATGGTAAAGGCGGTAGGACCCCACATTGTTCTGCATACCTTCATATACGTCTGGATCCCATCCAGGGCCGCAACTGGGGGGGGCAAGTGGGGCATGTGCCCTGGGCGCTGCGCTGGGGTGGCGCCAAAATGGGTGTGGAATCCATGCTTGCCTTGGGTGACACAGACCCTAGTTGCAGCCCTGATCCCATCATGACTGTTGCAGATCTTGATGGGGGTGTTTCAATGAAGGTGTGAGCAAAGCATCCACTTGAAGGTGTTCTATGAAGGAGTGTGCCCCTGGTTTCCTCTCGCTTCTAAGAACAAAGTGAATTGGTCCTCCTGCTTGCTTCTCCTGCCTCATTCTGCACTTGCAACAGCTGGAAGACATGGGTGAAATACCTCATCAGCTAATCAAGTTACCTTTTCCCCTTAACACCAAAAATTGTGTCACCTCCACAATGTCAAGTTCTTCACCTAGGTGAATTCAAGCTGCCTCCCACAGGCTTACGCAGATCCCACGTCTGTCTGTGTGAACATGGATCCTTCCACAGCATTTTTGCAGATTCCCCTTTCATCCTGCATTTCTCTCTTCCTTCCACTACCCTCCACCATTAACTGTGGCATCCAGAAAAGACTTCCGTCACCAATTTTCCTTCATTTGGTTGGTGTTTGGGTATGTGTGCATATCTATATATGTCTGTATGTCCTTCCCCCCCACCTCCAGTGGCACAATTAATAGCCTCTGATTATTATGTTAGAGTTACACTGTTAAATGGTTCATTATGAAACATCGATTTTTTATAAAGCTATTGTGCCTAATTTGGTCTCAATTACACCAGAGTAGAATTCCAGTGGGGTCACTGGGTCACTTGGGAGGGAACAATCAGAAGTAAATGAGAGGCAAATCAAGCTAATTGAACACAAAGCGGAAAGCCTAATGGCTACTTGGTTGAAGCATCTGTGTGGCTGTCATAGTAGGATAAATAGTGCTGCTGAGAGTGCAAACTAGTAGCATCACGTTCTTCAGGAGAAAGAAGGTAACATTTTGTAATATGGATCTCTTGTTAGTGGTGATAAGTGCACCACTGGAAGACCTAAAAGACCAGGTTAGGGACAGATCATCACGGAGAAAATCTATCTGTGTGGTTGCCAAGAGTCAACACTGACTTGATGGCACATAATCAATCATTGACTTATTATAGCCACCCTGTAACTAGTATCTCCCAGAGTGTGTGTGCGTGTATAGTCAAAATCCAAAAGTTGTATATAGCAGATCAAAACCCATATAAAGTGTAGTAATAGTACAGTAGTACTAATAACAGCAGCCATAAAATAGTAGTTAAAAGCAAGAGCTGAAAATTGTAGGAATTGGAACTAGACCCTGTTCAGAATCACAGGCACTACTTTGAAACATAAAATAACAGAAAAGGATTCGAAGCTCTGAGTAAAGTAAAAATTCTTTGTCTAGTGCCAGTAAGATGCCAAAGCATCAAGGGAGGCTACAGTTAACAAGAGTATCATTCTCAAGCACTACCCACTACCTCAACATGGGAAAAGGCAGCATCCATGTGCTTGTTCAGATGGATCTCCTCCCTTCAGAAATGGTCACAGAGCTGGATGGTCATAGCTCAATGACAGATCATCCGCTCAGGAGGCAGAATTCTTGGATTCAGTCCCAGGTAGGACAGGGAAAGACTCCAGAGTAGAAGCATGGGAGTTGCTATCAGCTAGGATAAGCAGTGCTGTTCTGAATAGTTTAGGAGGCTGACACATGTAAGACAGTTCCTGTGTTTCTGGACAGTTAAAATGGTTACTTTGGATTATATTCATTACATGCATTATATTAAATACAACACCTAGTGTTAGGTCCTTTCTTGTGTTCAGAAAAACTTTGAAGATAGGCTTGCTGTTGTTGTTGTTTACTTAGTTTGAAGGTTGCAGGTTTTATCTTAATGAACTTTGGCTCCTAAAAGCTACTGTAGCCAATAGCAGCTTTTTCCCCCCAGTAGAGGTGATTCTATTGGGATAGCTGCTCATAGAAAAGGAATAAACATCCCCATCTGTATTCTGTACTCCTAATCTGTTTGCCCCATTCTACAGTACTATTAAAAGAGAAAAATAAATACATTTAGTTACCATGCATTTAATGCAGCATGTATATTGTCTCTTCTGTAGATAGGCAGATCAATTAAAATTCACACTGTGCTGTTGCTGAATTACAGCTCCATAAGCATTTTAGAAGACAAGGTATTCATTATGGACTGAGTTGCCCAAATGGGTTTCCCACCAACATTAGTCAGATTGATGATCTGTGTATTCCCATGCTGAAGCATCATCATCAATTATTCTCTACTTTTTCATGTATTACGGCAATCTACTACTCTCGAGATATTTTGGATTATATTTCCCACAATCACTTACCATTGGTCATGCCACCTAGCACTGATTTAAGTTAGTTCAAAACTTCAGAAGGACACAAGCTTGTCTACTCCTGCATTATGGATGAAGCTGTGTAAAGGCAAAACAATTGTTGCATGTAACCCAATAGTATCTGCTCAACTAGTAATAGTTCTCCAAGGGAGAAGCCCTTCCCAACTCTACTAGCTTAGATCATCTTAACTGAAACTTAAGATCCTCTTAACTCCTAACTCTACTAGCTTTGATCCTCTTTAACTGAAACTAAAGGAGCTTTAACCTTGACACCCTCTGCATGTTAAGCAGGGGTTCTATTGTGGGTATCCAGATTCCTTGCATGCAGGAAGATGGCATTTGAATGATGCCCTCCTTCCATGAGCTGCTGCAACAAGCAGGGAGTCCTGAACAGCCTGGTAAAATTAAGTTCTGTTCAACAGAATGAGAACTGAAGAAAAGAAATACATCAATAACATTCAATTCTTATTCAAAAAACATGCTATTACAAACAAATCCCCCCACCCCCAAATTATAAGTAAAGCCGGAGCCAGTCTGGTGTTGTGGCTAAGGGACCAGGCTAGAAACTGGGAGACTGTGAGTTCTAGTCCTGCCTGAGGCACACAGCCAGCTGGGTGACCTTGGCCCAGTCACTCTCTCTCAGATCTAGGAAGGAGGCAATGGCAAACAACTTCTGAAAATCTTGCCAAGGAAACTGCAGGGACTTGTCCAGGCAGTCACCAGGAGTCAAGGCTGACTCAAAGGCACACACACACACAGAGGCAGATCAAGATAATGTCAAAACCTTTTGTTTAATCAGTGTTCTGTCAGATGACAAGTTAACTTCATTTGGGAATCTAAGAATTGTCTCAGATCTTACTACCTTTTGTTAACCTTAAAGCTACTTAAATCATGTTGCTGTTGTTATTTCTTTGTTTTTTAAGTCTATAAACCTGGCTCCTTTGGGAAGGTAAGGTTCCAAAAGAGATTTTTGTATACAAGGCTGGTATCCAAGGTAGATTATTTTGTGCTATATTTACATGGTTCTAATTGCTTCCTTATCTTCCAAAAAATATCTCACACTAGCATACAGCATTTTTTTTTTAAAAAAAATTATGGTTCAGTTTCAACATTCAATATGCCATGTCCAAAAATAAATAAATAAATAAATAAATAAATAAGCAAGAGTCTATTAGGGCGACCATCATTTAGGTTTACAAATAATACTTGTGGAGGCAGCTTGGCTAAGATGCTAATCTCAGAAAGAAGTAAGCTCCATTCTTGTTTTATCAATGTGAAGACCAATTCACAGGGCAGTGAAAGAGATAAGCAATCTCTGGCTATTACAGTAAATCCAGTTGCTAGCAGTAGCACTAAATAGCAGATATGGAATCTTGCAAGCTAACAATTACCCATTCTTTCAATAGATTCAGATGTGCAACTGATATGCACAAACCACCACTGGTACAGAAGTGACATCAGATATTTGGGGATGGGTTCAAACATGAACATATAACCCTTCAAGTACAATCTAAGGTCCCCCAAATCTCTTAGGAGCTATGGTTTGTTTTACATCACTTCTGAAACAGATGTGGAAACTGGATTCTTTTTCCATGTGTAGGCTGAGGTATGGTCAACCTAACACTGCCACAGAGCTCCACATCACTGGTCCTGAACATCAAATGCTGTCATTTCTCACATATTTTTTTTGGACCAGGGAGATACTCCCTTGGTATTTTTCAGGGGACTGACTATTGGTAACTTTGGTGACTCCTTTTGAAAGTCATAAAAAGTGGAGTCCTGTTTTTCTTCCCATAGGAGATGCAGTTCTGGATTGGACCTACAGAGTGAATTATGGAGCACAATTGGATAATGCTGGGGAATTTCCTACTGCAAGGGAGGAATGGGAAATCCTGATGTAGGATGAGTTCTTGGCAATATCTTGTTCTACAAGACCCAGCTTTCCTTTTGATAGGTTTTGCTGAATGAGGCCATAATGGAATGTGGGAAGATGTCCTCCTTTCCCAATCCTTGATCAGTTTTCCTTAAGGTTTCATGGCTCTTACAATCCATTCTATAAGTGCTTACTGAATAGGCTTCTCAAAACCATGGAAATCATTACTGTTCAAGTAAAAATCAAAAGTATCACCTGCTCGGCGATAAATGTAAGGCCACCTTGATCAACTCTAGCTGTGAACTGAATGTATCATTAATCTAATGATGAAAGTTGGGAGAGTTTTAACAACTTATACATCTCACTGTTGCTCCCAGGGAGTGAAAGTGCAAGTGTTTTTCCCCCCATTTAATGAATACTGATTCATACAGAAAAGCACTTTCTTAAGGTAATTAGTTGCTCAGCAGTCACTCCTTTACATACTGAAAAAGTAATGGAGATATTGGAAATATGAATTGGATAGGAAAATATATGTAATAGATGAATTGGCTCTAAGCATCAGGACACGCTAATAGTCCTTCCTTACAGACTGCATCATTTAGCGACCTTCGAAGTTACAAGGGTGTTAAAAAATAGTTTTGTGACCAATCCTCATATTTACGACCATCATAGCATCCCGCGGTCATGATTGCCATTTGCATGCTTCCCAACTTGCTTGCAACAAACAACATTAATGGAGAATGCGAAAGTAAAATTGTATGTTGCATCCTGTGATGTTTTGTTTAATGACTGCAGTGACTCGCTTAATTATTGAATGGGAAGTAACGCTGTAAGTCCGTCACAGTCATGTGATTTTCTGCTTAGCAACCGCAGGACTTAACAATGGAGTGGCCAGTACCAATTGTGGTCACTAAGCAAGGACTACCTGTATGATCCTTTCTAAAACAAAACCAAGCAAAGCCTTATCCACTAACGTGCCCCATTCAATTAGCAAAAAAATTAAACCATCCCTTCCCATCAATATAATTTATTATTTTAGGACCAGCTGTGTAAAAAGAATGAACTCTCTACATATTTGTTTTGAAAGTTTTGGAGATGTGTAAATAGTTGATGTCTTGAACTGCAGTACTTTTTGGTCGAATACCCAAAAACTAACATTGGAAATGTGGAATCCTTGTTCTCTAAGGATCAAGCTAGACAAGGCAGATCACAGGTTATATATCAACTTGCTGCTGTAGGTTCTGATTTGTTTGGGTGTTACTGAGAAACACACAGGGCCCTGATCATGACCACTATGGAGATAGAGGGATAATACTACTCTTTTTGTTCAGTCTTTTTCTTTGAAAATAATCCCCTTTTCTTAAATGCAGTTTAAGAAAACAAAAACAAGAAAACTTCCTTTGGCACTAATGGAGCTTTTTGTTTTAAAACTCTGTTCCTGTGCAGGGAAGGTGAATTAAAAACAAAACAAAGGGACTGAGGGAAGAGTTTACACTTTCCTTTCTCTACGTGCAGTGATCTGAATCCAGACTGGATCACCATATGCTTACAGTTAACTAAAACACCTCAGAAACTAGAGCAGGATGACAAGCAAGGACTCTCTCACCTAGAGTTTTGCTTTAAGTTTAGCTAAAGATGATTGACATGAGCTCCATGCAGTCCAGGGTCATTCAGTTCACTGGGAGGTTTGCCACAGATTGGATGGATATGTGGTATGTACCTCTGGCAATTAGGGCTTTTATGCACTGAAGTTACAGCAAGCTGTAAACTTTTAGGTTGCACTGTCCGCTTGCTTCATCTGAAACAGCAAGCATATTTGCTGTTGGGCTATTCAGTATCTAACAAACAATGCTTTTGTCATGTGTTCCTTTAGAGGTATGAGCTCCACATGCTTGAGAAAACAGGGCTACGCAAAAAAGAAAGTCACCTGTAGTTTTTAGGGAAATATAAATTACTGTGTCCACAATTCTAATGGGAATTGCCCAAGTATGTAGGAAGGGAAAAAACAGGAGGACATATCCAAAACGTACAGGGGATAAATAATCCCCCAATGGTGCAAGGTTTTTGGGGGGGGGGGGTTTAGAGGTCCAAGTACCTCTTTAGATTCAGAAACAGAAATATTGCTTGAGTTTTATTTCCAGTCTAATATATGAAGTCTTGAGCATCGCAAGAACCGTGTGTGTGTGTACATGGTTTATTTTTTAAAACACTAGCAATTAAAAAAAGATAAACAGAAAACAGTTTAAAACAAAGTAAGGGATGGAAAAAGAGACACAGCCTCCTATGTGGGGTGCCTAGGGTTATAAAACAAGAAAAGGGCAATTTTGCTTCCTGGAGCTGCACATTACTCATACCACAGTGAAGAAGCCATAATATGATGCATCCAGAAGGAACAGGTCAAGATTTCTGTTTGAAATTTTTTCGTGTTTGAGGTTCTTCTGCTTAATATTACTATGCTGTTCTAGATTTGTTAAGTATGTCCTCAAGTTACCATATTTCCTTTTGTTTTCCAGCAAAAATTGATGGGAAATTGCATCATAATTGATCATGGAACAGATTTTAGTTATCTCAAGAGAGCTCTTAGGGTACAGAAAGGAAGTTCAGGAGCCAAATGTGCTCTTATGGTTATGGTTAATATTATGGATATTACGACTAATTTCTCCTAACATCTAGCAGGATAAATGAGAACCTGCCAAATTGTCTACAGAAATGTAATGGATGAATATTAATAAATGAGCAGTAGGAAAGTCGCTGACAAATCAATCTGATTAGCAAAGACTAATTTCAACTGGTGAAGAGCTTTAGATTAGTATTCCCCAATCTGGGGTCTCCAAATGGTATAGATCTTCATTCACATTTCCTTCTGTGAAGATTAGAAATTCTGGAAACTAAAGCCCTAACATATCTGGAGGGCACCAGGCTGAGGGAGGCTGCTTTAGATAAACATTGCCTTATATTTGAGTTGTGGTTTGGTTTAGGAAAGAGCTGTCAGAGGTTCCAGTCAGAGGTCTTTCTTCAAGAACCTGTTCAGTCAAAATGTCAAGAATTAAACCGAGGACCTTTGCATGTTGCTCTCAATTGTCCTAATTTTCTCTCATTACTGCTATTTGTGACATTCACTCCATAATTCCTGAAAGAGCACAGGAAGAAACAATAGCATCAATAGAAACAAAATTAAAATTAAATAAAGGGAATGGTATGTATCATCAAATTATTTTTCAGGAAATAGTTCTTCCATCCCACAGTCATATGTCAACCTGAAAATTGAAAACTGCAAGGGAAAAAATTCAAACTGTCTAACTTTCAAGTAAAAATTTTAAAATGTAGGGGCCACAGTTGTTGTTACATATAGCCATATTGATTGCAATGATTATCATGGCTATACTCCCTTGTTTCTTAACCATTACTTTTTATTTATCCACATTCAAATTTTTCCCTCCCCAAACCCTAGATCAAGCAATGACAAAAAGAATGCTGAAATAAACTGACAAAAGTGAATTTGGTCTTGAGATGTTAACTTTATAGCTGGTTTTTGTTAATGGTTCATTTGGAAATACAGTGGAAAAGCATTCTATTAATGAAATACCAGGATGCTGCGTATGGAGGGAACCCCATAGGTAGTCCAGCCAGGAACCGTTCAGAGTGATTTACTCTACTCAGAACAATGAAAACTGAAATTTATTTAAATGCAGGGAAGTCAGTGGAGTTCAGACTTTTGGCACATGTTGCCTGGAGCTTAGCAATTATCACCCCCAGTGCAAAATTAGAAGGCATCACAAAAGCCTGGGTTAACATGCAGGGGCCCTGGAGGATCCTTTTATTTCCCACGGGGAAGAGGAGCATCTGCCAAATCAGACCTGGCCTTCTGCCTGCCTGGCAAAGAGAAGCTGTAGCCGTGGATGCTGCTCCAACTGCCAGCTGGCCACCCCCATGTTACAGAAAATGCCAAAGGGCTTGGGGCTATTCAAAAGGTGCAACAGAACAGTAATAGAACCATCCTCTTCCACAGGGTGGTGAGAGTTAAAAGGAAAGTGGATGTATCCTATCAGCACATCAAAGAGGACTGGAAGCATTTGGGTGCATTTTCCCCTTAGAAGTCGCAGCTCACACGAAAGGCCAGGCGATAGCTTGAGGCACTGTGCTAAAAAGCTGAAGCAGCAAGACTAGTATTGGCCATGCTGGCTGGGCCAGATGGGAGCTCCTAAGGGCACCAGGCTGCTTGTCTTGGCATACAACTTTGGGGTCAACAAAGAAGCCAGAAGCCAGATTTTGAATCTTCCACAAGGCCATTCAAGTCTCCCGCAGGCAAGCCCACCACATGATGATTTTTTCTTTAGCAACAGTACATAAGCATTTTGCTGTTGCTTTCTTTTAGGATTTTAAAAAATGCCCTGGTCTAGCTTATACTGGATAGGATTTCTAAGTGATCTCGAAGTACTAACCAGTCTGTACTAACCAACCTGTTTAGTTGGTTACCAAGCTTTTCTGAGACCAGCCAAAATTGACTAAATTCTGCCACTTATATATGCCATTATGCAAATCATCTTCTCTTGGACTTCCTATTATCTCTTGCATGATGATGCCCTACCTGACAGGTTCTTTGGAGATTATGATTATTCCCACGTATAACCCACTCATTGTGAAGGTACTACTTTGGTCTGGTTAGGGAGCTGTGTTTTGCTCTGCTTAGCAAAACAGCTCAGCAAAGCTGGTGTGTTTACCTTATCTCCAAATCAGAACTTGCACATCATCGGTCTGCTTTAATGGGGTTAAATTCTAATGCAGTTGCACTAACACTTGTTAATCTTTAAGGATCAGCCCAAGTCCTTGGGGGTCCAACTTTACTTCTCCACCTACTCTTGAGCCCTTCATGTTTCCATCCACGTGAGCATGGATAGGCAAGAGTAATTAATATGAGCTGCTGGAGATGAATGTTTCAAAGAAGCTGCAGCTCAAAGCACCACTAAGTGATTTCTGTCCCCCCCCTTCTCTCCACTTGCTGACAGCCTCTGACTGTCAGAATTCACTGAGAAGCCATTTCTTTTATTCAACTGCTATTTCCAGTGCTCCATATACAGTGACTGATGTGCTCTTGCCACATGGTGGAGCTTTATGTGTAGGTGGGCTCCCTTGGTGGGTTAATGCAGTCTGCCTATATGGGAAGCCACAGAAAGGGCGACTAAGGCCCAAACGTTAAAGAAGGTAACAATTCTCCCACTGTCCAGTTCGGGGGAAGCAAAAAAAGGAACGATCTGAATGGATGCAAATGCACACACTAAAAAAAAAAAACTTCGCAGCCAGACGGTTTTAAGCAAGTCTGCGTGTAGGGACTGCGAATTTACTGGAATGGCTTTTAAAGCCGCCAAAGCGTACACAAGTACAGGCTAATCTCTGTCTCTTTCATGCCTCGCCCCTTTTCCCGCCCCGCAATATTACCCGAGCATTGAACTCCCGCGAGGTTCAGCTTTTTACCTGATCACCCCAATTGCTGCCTAAACACTTGCTAATGGCTTTTGCTTTCATTTCCTTGAATGCGTGGTTTATCTCTCCTACAAGCCTGATTAACTGCCAACCTGGCTGGTTGGAAAGGAGAAGGAACTCTGGCTCGCCTGCAAGTTCCAAGCTGTTAAATCATTGTTCATGCAAAGAACAAATTGATGCCATTACTTCGGTTCAAGCGGCTGCTGACACCGCCGCCGAATCTAAAGGCGCGCGAGGGACGTGAAGGTGGGAGGATATTCAGATATTTAATTCGTTTGTTTCTTGCTTTCTTGGATGACGGCTGTCCCTCCCGCTCCTCGGTCTCTCTAATGGGCATTTCTCTCCTTCGAAGACATGATGCTGTTGCGTCTCCCGAACGGTTCTTTGATGCCGTCTGAACTAATTGATCTCCGCGCCCGGGTTGGTTCTTGTGAGCGCGCGCGCCCGCCCGCCCGCTCGCGCTAATGCAGTCAAGGAGCAAGAGCCGCTGCATAGCGCAGACTGAAGGGCCGAGATTTTCCCCGCTCGCTGCCACGGTGCGGGTGTGTAAAAGAGAGAGGGCGCGACGGGAGGGTGAAGGAAAGCGCGAATCCGAGCAGCAGCGCGGGGGGAGGCTGGCAAAATATTTACCTGTTGGGAGCAATTGCGGCTGTCTGCCAAACGCGCCGAGATTAAGGCAGAAACAAATTAATCACCGAGGTGGGGAGGGGGGAGATTAACATATTTCGCTCCTCTCCCGCACCACCCCCGGTTCCAGGGAAAAGGAGCGAGAGGGAAATAGGGAAATGAATTCCCATTCCAGGGGAAAGACATCCCTGTCGGCGCCTCCTTTTCTCTTTGGTTTTCTCCCCAGCTTTTGACAAGAGCAAAATGCCGTTAAAACAAAGCTACCCATTCTCCTCCCCCCGGATTTTCCAAAGGAAATACGTACATTCCTACAGCAACGGACGCACTGACAGTCAAAACACCGAGCGTTGGGCCTGCGTAGCTCCATGTGCGGTACGGCTGGGAAGGGTGGGAGGAAGGCCGGGAATCCCGCCGCCAAGTGGCGCGGGCTAAGCTAAGTCCTCTCCTCGGGGAATCGCCGACTTGAGGGAGACTTGCCCAGGGCGTGGCTCCGAGCCCTGGAGCTGAATCAGGGAGGACGCTGCGGAGGCACTTCTGGTGAATCGACGGGGACCGCGCCTGCAGCAGTGCTCCACGCCCCCAGCGGTGGATAGCCCGTTCTTCGTGAGAGCACCCTCTATTTGAATTGTTGGCCGTTGCTCCCTCTGATTTTTGATCCGCCTCCTCCCCTTATTGCTTTTTCTTCCCTTCCCCTTTCCGCAACCTCCACAAGTAAACGCCGTTCCTTTGAGTGCCACAATGAACTTTCAAACCTCAGGCGAAGAGGCAAGCGCTTCAGCTGGGCATTTCCGGCCGCGAAGCACGCTGCAGCCCAGTTATCAGCCCGGCCGCTTGCGAGAGAAACACGCCCACGACGGATGAGAGGAGTGTGTTGAAGACTGGCGCGGGCAGACGGCAAGAGAGGAAGATGCAGCCACACGCCAGGGACACTGTGCAGGGACTTCGCTCTTCCACGACTCTCCCCCGCCCCTCCCTCCGCGCCTACGGGCCCATTTACAGATTGTTACCTGCGTTGTTGTAAATACAGCCGCCGCCACCTCTTCCGCACATGCACATTTCACTCATTCACACACATACGCGCGCGCGCGCGCACGGACCTCCAATGCTTGCACATGCGTGGTGACCGCATCCAACTTTCACACGCCTGTGGTGCGCCCGGCTGGGACCTCACTCAATGAGCGCGTGCCTGCACGCTCAGTCTACGAGATGGCTTGAGAAAGCAGGCGCCAGCGGCGGTGCGGGTGCTGCGCCGCGAAAGCGCCCTCGCCCTGGAAGGATGCGAGTTTTTAGAGAGGGCGCCGCCGAAGCATCGCTCTGTAGATCCAGCCGGCAGCTCTTCTCAGCCAGGGAACAAGGAGCAAGGAGGTTCCTTGGAGGAGAGGACGTCGCCGAGTCCGACGCCCGCGACTCCCCTGTCTTTGCGGCGACTCAAGTCATCCATCTGGATTGGAGGCGGTTTATCTCTCCCACCCGCCACTTGCCGGGTGAGCCCCCTCAGCTCACAGGGTGGGGCCGGGTGTTGCCGCCTCCGAGCTTCCCCGGTGCGCCTCACAGAGCGTGGACCCAGCCCAGCCAACATTAGCATCAGCATCTCTCGCCCCAGCTGCCGCCGCCGCCGCCACCCCCCTCCCTCCATCCCTCCTTCCCAGGGACCTGCATCCCGCTCGTCCAATCAGGGCCGGCGTTGTCTGCGCCACGTGACCCCGGCGGGCTGAGAGGACCTGCTGCTTTCCCAACGCCAGAGGAATGCGGGCGGCAGAGCGGGAGAGGAGGCAGCGGCGGCTTGGCTGCGAAGCGCCTTGACGCTCTTTTCTCCAGCCCAGCCCAGCCCAGCCCGACCCCTTATGGCAGCGGCTGCTCCAGCCTCCTGGCTCTCCTCCTCCTTCGTGGCCGCCCTTGCCTCTGCCACTCCCCGGGCTGGGCCGGGCTCCTGGATATCCCTGCCGAAACTCTCAGGATCCTCCTCCTCCACTTCGCGATGCCGGTACTTGGGTGCTGCTTCTTCCTAGCTTGCTGTTGGCTGGGGCCCCCGGGATGCTAAGTCGCCCCCGACGCCTGCCCGCCTGCTCGAGACCGACCTGCTTTGGGGAGCTTCCCTCTTGCTGCCGCGGTAGAGTTGACTTCAGAAGTCATGGTGTTGTGGGAATCTTCCGCAGCCCGCCAGTGCAGCAGCTGGACACTTTGCGATTGCTTTTGCTGGTTGCTCCTGCCGGTGATGCTGCTCGTCATCGCCCGGCCAGATAAACTTGCAGCTTTCCCTACCTCCTTAAGTGACTGCCAAACGCCGACCGGCTGGAACTGCTCTGGTAAGCTCGGGCGGGAACGTGGGGCAGAAATGGAGTCACTCCCTTTCCCAGCAGAGGCATCTTTTTCGGACGGGCGAGAGAGGGTTCGAGGGGTGGGGTTGACGTGCTTCTGAGAAGCTGCCAGTCGCGGAGCTGTTTGGAAATGCCCGGGGAACCCGGGAGACAAAGTAGTTCCAGCGAGCTTTTGCTACTTCCATCCCGCCTTGAATGGCCTCGGCTCGAGACTTACTTTGGATGGTGAGCTGGTTCGGCTTATGCTGTCTGAACGCAAACTGCCGCGCCGGCCAAGGGTGGACCTTGTAGAACGGTTCTTAGGACGCTTGCCATTATGCAAAGTTAGGACAAGCAAGCGCGAGAGAGAAGGCAGCACTTCAAGGGATGGTCTTTTGCAGAAAGTGCAGGAAAGTCTGGGCTCCTTACCGGGAACCAGCAAGTCCAGAAAGCTCGTTTCCACCTGCCTTGTTGCTTTGGATGTACTCCGGCTTTTTAGACCTTTGGGGTTACCTCCAGTTCTTTTCCTCACACCCCCTTTCTCTTTCTCTCTTAACTTTTAAATATCCGATGCTTTCTGGAAACGAGTTAAGCTGGAGGAAAGAGTTTATTCCCAAAGAGAAAAGCCAAGTATTAAAAATCGGCTCCAAAGCTCTGCTTGCACCTCCTGTTTCTGAAGGCTTCTATTAAGCAGACTTCCTTCCTCCTCTGCCTGATTTCTCTGGTCACTTTCAGCCCTGCTCAGAGTGGTTTGCCAGGCACCCTCCAACTGAAACGCTCTAATTGAATAAGGAAGAGGCAGCACCAGAGAGTTATTGCCTCTCCCTGTCACTTGTCTTTTCCGATGATCAGGCTCGTCCTCAAAAGGTTAATTGTTCTTCTGTCTGGAATATGTTTACCAGCTGTGCTGGGCTTCCCACACAATCTTGGCTTCCAAATGTTTCTGGAAGTACTTTCCCTTCCAAGGAAAATCTCTGTAGTTCTTATGTAAGGACCCATTTACAGCGGTGCATCTATAAATGCAGCGAGAAAAATTGCAAGCCGCCTAGAAAGATGCAGCTTCTCTCTCCTGCCTTCATAAAAGTGTGAAACTCTGAACCTAAAGCAAAAGCACATCTTTACTCTCTCTGTCTCTCTGTACTGATGGGGGGACAATACTTGCTGAATATATAGCTTGGTCGGCATTACACTTTCCTTGTGTTTATTGGTTTCGTTTTATTAAGTCAAACAAACCCAAGGCTTTGTATTTCAGTCACCTTTGCAGCATCTGTAGGATTCAGCCTGGTACTGTTGCTCCTCCGTGATGTTAAAAGTGTTCCCAAAACTACTTCAATTATGTTATAGGGATGGCATAGATTGGTGGAGGATGTGCCTCCTCTATCCAAGTCATTCAGAGCAATGTTACTTTTGCCCTAGAGGTGATGTTTTCATTTTTAAAACACGGCCAAGATCTACAAGCTAAGAACACAAGGATCATATGAATCCTAGATTTGGAGCCTGAAAATGGCTGTTTTGCTTAATCCCTTGCTACACACCCTCAGAATAGGATGGCAACTAGCTGAGGTCTAACATCTGTGAGCTGAATCTCAGGCCAGATCTCTGTTAGCCTGCCTATCAGAACCGGAGGAAAGGCTGTTTCAGCAGCTCTTTGAAAAACCTGCCCCCTCCCTCATATTAACCTGGCGGTGATCAATCTTCATCGGAATCAGGCAGCCTATCACAAAAACCATGCAGCTAGCTTATCTTTATTACTAGAGGGGCTTCGTTGTGTCACTGGCTGAAGAAATTCCCATTTTAGACTTTGGAGCAGAAAAGCTGGTTAGGAGGGCCAGAAAATGTGTTGCTTTACAAGCAAATGTTTGATTTTTGAGAAACTGGAATTTCCTGGCATAGAAAAAGGTGAGGAGGTGGCAGCAGCAAGGTGAGTATGCAGGGATGGCAAACTCCTTTGAAGAAGGGAGGCTGGACAAAGTGGGTATGCAAAAAAAAACATTAGAAAACAATGTTAGGACTGCATATTGCTTCTTCCATGAGAGTGATTGAGCTAGGTGCTTCAGAAGGCAGTTGCCCTGCTCCTGTCCCTTTGCCAGACTGAAGCTGACAGCATTTTTCTCTTCTGTTTGAGGTTATGATGACAGAGAAAATGATCTCTTTCTCTGTGACACCAATACTTGCAAATTTGATGGGGAGTGCTTAAGGATTGGTGATACCGTGACTTGCGTCTGTCAGTTCAAGGTAAGAAGATTGATCTCTCATTCAGTAATTCACTAATGAGAATACAAATCAGGAATCTCCCTTTACAAGCCATCACTGGCAATTTATTCCTCTGCATGGAGGGAAGTCAGGGAGAAAGGCTGGCTGCAAGTCTAAAGAGCTGGCAGGACAGCCAACTGGTGTCAAGAAGATAGAGTCTCTGGGAAAATGTAGATGCTGTTCTTCCAAATGTTTCATTAGAGTTGGGTGCTTTGGGGATAGGGGGGTCTAAGCTTGAGCTGTTGTGGCCATTATAAAATGAGTTTTTCTGATTATTCTCCATTCTCCTAATCAGAGGGAACTTGCTTTAAAGATTCAGCAGGCCATTGCTGAAGTGATGAGCAAGGTCTGTGTCAATATGAACTCAAATCACTCTAAGAGAATACAGGTATCATCAAGCATTAGAAAGAAGGTTGTTCCATTCCTCCAAGAGAGAAGTGTGCTTGGTTGGCTAGTCTCAATCCCAAATCCAAAAAAGGATAAATATTTCTTGAACCAAGTTCCACTGATTTTAAGGGTGGAGTCCACATTGAGACAAAACTTCATATGTGCTAATAAACCTGAAGGTCTCTCTCTGGAAGGGTGAAGGCAAAGCTATTCTTAGTTGAGTGGAATGTAGGGGCTATTGCTGCTGCATTAAACTGGCACTTAGAAGCAAACATTACTTGGAAATAAGTCCCATTGATTCCAGCAGACTGCATTTCTTTCAAACAACTCTGCTTAAAATGGCTTATTACCATCACCTTCTACACGAAATGCCAGATTGAAATCAGTACAGTTTCCCTCGAAGGAATGTTTTAAATTCAGATTCCAATGGAACATCAAGAAGGATAAATAATACTATGACTATTTCTCCACAGATAAATTAATATTTTATTTTCTTCTGCAAACATTGTAACTTCATATCTCAAAAGTAAAGCTCACACAGAATTTCATTCAAATTGAAAACCATTCCAAGAGTACAGTTCAATACTTGAATTTGTGCCACATCCAACCTTTTGTTTTATCTGACTGTATAAAGTCTATATATTACTTTTATAGGACTTGTAAATTAGAATAGATTTATAGTATGAAAAAATATTCTTGTTCACAATTTCATTTTATGATCTATACTGTGCTGACCATAGTTCATGATGTGTATGGTTTTCTTAGAGCTTAATAGCAATTTTCAAACCTTTAAAACTACATAATATATTTAGTTACTCTCAGTCAATTAATGATATGCTGGAAAAGTATAATCTTTACAACATTTTTAAATCCCTTGTTTACTCATCTGTATCCTACTCTTTTATTCCTTTCTTCTTTTTCTTTCACTATGAATATATTTTCTCTAAAATGTTGAATCAAGTGGGTTTTTACAAGTGAAAAAAGAAAGAATGCAAATATAGTATAGTATTTTCAAACTGCTTCCTTTGCATATTTCAGTATGTACCAAATCTGTATCAGAAGCACATTTTAAAAGTAAAGGCATCCTAGTAAACTGGGGATGGTGTTGGGAGGGTGTCCTTTTATGGCCTTACTTCCTATCTGGTTCCATGAAAAGAATCACAGTGGCAAAAATCACTAGTTTAACATCTAACAGTATAGTAGCAGCTGTATGTGATAAGCCTTTAATTGAATAAGGATTCTCTAAGCATGCACGACATTTCCTATCCAGTGCCTGATCAATCTTTAAATTAGGTATTAGGATTACATAATCCTTGCTAAAGTCATGCTGTGCACTTTGCACTTATATTTATACATCACTAAGCCTATAAATAATGCTATATTCAAGTGTCATATTTCCGGACCCAAATTCTTGCCAAAAGAGGAGGGGGGTGAACAAAAGTGCTCTCTCTAGGTCTCCAACGAACCTCCTTGAGTTCCTTGGAAGTTGCTTCTTCCAAGGCATTGATTTAATGCTTTGTCCTTGTATCACTGCCTGGTGGGGAGTGGCAGCAAATTCAGCACCACCGGCAGCAAAGTCAAAGCAAGCTCAGAGCACACTGACTTCCTCCTGTCTGGCTCCAGTTGGGCTTCACAATTGGTTTAAATTTAGGGAACACAGTGGACTGAACGGGAGCTTTCATAAGAGCAGAGGCAACAGAAGCTGTTTCCCAAAGAACAAAAAGGGCTGCTGTAAATATATGGAGTCTATTGAATCCTTCGTTCTCACGCTAAGCAACTCATCCAAAATTCTACTAACTCAAAAGAACAAACCCTGCTAAATAATAAACCATAAACCATTATACATTTACTCAGTGCAACGCTACCTTGGTGCAGTTATGCAGAATCCACTTAACGCAGGATATCTGCAATACCTGAATGCGGGATTATTTTCTAGCCCCAGAATCCCTGGAAATTCAAACCGTCCTAAAAGCTCTGCACCATCTGTCTTGGAATCCTTTTCTCTTAAT
Organism: Candoia aspera; assembly: GCF_035149785.1. Classification (NCBI taxonomy): domain Eukaryota; kingdom Metazoa; phylum Chordata; class Lepidosauria; order Squamata; family Candoiidae; genus Candoia; species Candoia aspera. The sequence goes on from NC_086153.1 coordinate 181,580,364, forward strand.
CCAGAAAGGCATTGGCTGTCAGGACTTCCCACTGAGGTAGAACACATGCTCCAGGTAGGGTTGCCAACTAGCCCAGAAGAAGCTTGTTCCTGTGCTTTGACTCTCTGTAATAACCAGGCCATGCTTTCTGAGGAGGAAAGTGTCTGCTTGCCCACTGCTGCAGATCAGACACAGCTCCTGGGACCTGTTTAAAGGTTGATCATCTAGTTCCTGGATTCAGCACCAACACAAAAACAAAGCTCAGAGCTGAGCCATAAGGAGTCCTGTTGCCACTTGAATTTTTTTTTCACCCCATGCTACTAGGAAGCAAAACACGATGAGCATTTTGCTTGTATAGTGATTAATTGTTCCAGCAAATTTTGTTTGTGCGTGTATGTGAGAATGTTGCAGGTGGTAGAAACCAGGACATCCGGGGACCAAATGAAGGCACCCGACCCTGCAGGAGTGCTCAATCTAATATTGGGGAGGGAATAGAGGAAGTAAAAGGATCCACATATTTGGATAAGGAATAAATATGCTGTCTTCCTAGTAACACTGTTTTTGGGAGTTGAGAGGTAGGCTTTGCCCTTTCTTCAACTGCATCTTGGTCTTCAGCCTGTTTATTCTGTCACTTTCTTGCGGTCATGCTGGAGATTGTTTGAACCCTGTGAAGAGTCAGGTACACAGGTATATGGTTATATATGCATGCCTTTATATTCTCACCTACATATATGAGAGTACCTGTAGTCTATTGTGAAGTACTTGGCTGTTAGGCTATTCAGTAAGCTCCAAAACTGAATGGTAATCAAGCAAATAGGAAGGAAATAGTACGGTTGGGATCTGAGTTCTGGATAATATTTGGCTGAAGTCAGCCTTCACTTTTGCCATTATTAAGAATCTGCTCTTCAAAATGATAACTCCTCCTGATTGAGGGCAACCATTAAGCAAGAGTCCAGAAAGGCTGTGCCCACCAGTTCTTCCTAAGATCTGTGCATTATAAGATGAAAAGGCCATGGTGGCACCACCCTTCCTTCCATCTTGGAAATCAAACTTCCAAAAGGCCTTAGCCAGAACAAATGGCAGGTTAGGCGTGTCCATTTGAAGAAGTAAGACAGAAATATCTCCAAATGGGCAATCAGCCTCTTTTGCATCTGTGTCAACTATACATGGATTCAATCTTAAAGGGTATTCAGTTCAATTTCCTCATCAGCCTGATCTTTCTTTTGAGTATGTGAATTATGTATTTGTTATTTATTGATTTTATATATTGCCAGAATCAGAATCAACTCAATTCGGTTCTATATTTGAATAGACATATACAGTATACATATAGCAAGATATCTATTGCAAAAATACACACGTTTTCCCCAATATACACATTCTGAATGCAATTTTTCCCTAATAGAAACTTTTTTCTATGCAAATTTCCTCCTAACATTAGTGTTTGTGTCCCCATTGAATTCAAAGTGGTACAGTCTGAAATATAATTATATTTTGGCCCACATATTTGTCCTGAAGTTTAAATTGGGTTAGTTTGCTTAGAAATGAAGACCAAGAAAATGTGTTACTCATGCTATGAGTAATAATCTTATAATGTAGTCCTTTTAAGACCTTGGGTCTACTTTGTATCATAGTATAACCTGTGCTGGCAATGTAAGGCATATTTTCAAGAATGGTCACACAGGTTAAATCAGGCTACTGTTGCCTGACTTGGCTCGCACTTTAAAATCAAAAGCTTACTCAGCATTATGAGTAGCATCTAGCAGCTAGGTCTAATTATTTAATTTGATACAATGCCACTCCATTTTCTCAAATTGTGGCCAGGCTCTTGGGTAAAATGGGAAAGTTAAAAGGCCACAAGGCATGATCACACTGTGCTGCTGCTTCTACTATAGGTAGGGATAGGCAGATTACTAATAATCCTGTCAATTATACTATCTGCAATTAGTAGGACTACTGATTTTTCTCTGGGCTTATTTTAAATATATAGAAAAAATTGTGTTTGCAATCTTTCATATTATATGGGAGTTTTCTATGAGTCATTGTACCAAACCCAGAGGGTTCTTTGACATGTACATTTCTCTGACATACACATTTTTAAATGCAAAGTTCACTGCTGAAATTTCTGCCTTTAAATTAAGGAGTATTTTCTCTACAGATGTTTCAATAACATACCTTTTCTAGGTTTCTTTGGGGGGGCAATTTTTTTTATTTTTTATTTTGGAAAAGAATGGTAGCAGACTTTGATGCAAAGTTTCAATAGCTTCCAGCAGAATTTATGGTTGAATTACAACATCACCGTTCTCACTGATGGAGGATGGCATGTACCTGGGTCTCCTTAGTTTTGGAACTGACCTTCTTTGAGATACAGTGTATTGCAGAACTGCCCCATGCACTGTTATTAGAAGCAAGTCTTTGTGGTGGTGCAGGGAAAAAAGCCGCAACATTGTGCCACTGAGAATCAGCCATTTTCCCACTAAATTTGGCACCATAAGATGAGGCTAGGATCCACCTGCAGTCAGTAGATTGTCCATCCTGATGTATGTTGAGGCAGCTGGATGGTTTATATCTTTAATCTGAGAAGCAAAGTAGAACTTCTCAGAGGTGATCTGTCAAAATGCATTCCACTGTGGTTCCCCAGGAAGATGTCTCACCCTAAGGCATTGGGGGGATGTCTCCAGGCTTCCAGGAACTATTCTTTAGGCTTAGGATAGGAAACCTATAGCCTTATTGTTATAGCCGTGTCTGCTGTGTTAGGCTCCAACCAGGCACAGGTTCCTGTAAAGGAATTTAGAGCTGACCTTGAGGAAAGTATGAAAGGGCTAAGGAGAGACTTGGACAAGTGGTTACACAGTCCAGAAATTGAAGGGAGTGTGAGAGAGAAACTCAAAATAACTCCACCATGATTTTGCTGAATATAAGATGTGACAGAAAGAAACTTGGGTAAGCTTGGGTCTGTTATTACACTCCACAACATTCCTGGAGACTCTTCAGTGTCAGTTCCTTGACCTGACCTACCCTGAAAGGCTGATAGTTCCCCACCTTCACTTTACTAAAGCTCTAAGATCTACTAGTTACAAACAGGGATTAAATCATGGTTGACATATATTCTAAATTAAAGATTATATATGTATATTCTGTATGTATGTATAGATACTATATATACAGTACATTTGTTAAGTGAAAAAATAGCTTTTTTGTGTTACTCTTTTGATCTGCAACAATCTACACAGGATAATATTTAGTGCCATGCCATTAAAAGTTTCACCTGCCAATTTCTGCTTAAAAAACCTTTCTTGAAGGCATAGAATTAAGACAGATGTCTTTCCTCATCAACCAGATATTTGGTTTGGAGTCAGAAGATCTAGGCTGAAATTACCACTCTCATCTTCAAAGCTCAGTGGACAAGCATGTACAAGTTGGAATCTCTTAGCCTAACCTGCTTTTGCATGGTTACCATGAAGGAGTTTCTATGGGAGAAGAGCAAGAACCGAAATGAACACGTTAACAGCTGCATGATCTGGAGAAATCAAGAACTGAAACTTTATTATAGGGTAGTGTTAAATGTGTTAATTTGATTATGCCTGCAAATTAAGCTGCTAGAAAAAATCCAGAAGCAAGGATTAATAACAGAGTTAAGTACCCTAAAATAAGCTGCCTGGAATCGATGTAGATATGTAGAGTAAACCAATCTTGTTCAATTAATTCTAATGGATACGTTGCAACAAGTATCATTTAAATCCCATAAAGTCAAGAATGAGAGGGAAACACAAGTTTTTTGGATGGGGGCAAAGGCATACTTGACTTTTGAGTAGCTAACTATGGCTATGCTTCCAAATGGAAGCAGGAGTGGAACAGAGGTAGGAAGACCCTTGAGAAAAATTGCATTTGATTTAGTTTTGGTGTAATCTAAATTAATTAATATCGTTATGATTACTTCTTACAGATTTATTAATTGGTCTCTAATGGCATATCAAACATTTTACTCTGGTAACAACTTTTGGAATGGCAGGAAGAGTGGCATCCGAGGTGGTGGTGGCTCTAAGAGTCTAGACTGGACAGTCTGGGTCTAGTCCTCAGTGTCTCATTTAGATTTTTTTTTTGCAGTGATGGCAGGGATGGGGGAGAACTGACACCTTTTCTCCAACTTTATGCTAGTTAAGTATCAAGTCCACAAAAAAGGGAAAATAAGGTGGAAGTGAATTCCCCTCCTCCAGGCCTTTCTTTCTTATGAGTGAAACAGGAAGCTATATGTGGATATTGGCTTACCAGGCCTAGACATTCAACTGGAAAGTTGAAGATCCTCATGTCTGACAGTATGTGGGTGGTTGCACCAGTCGTAGCAATCCTTTCTCTCTTCCCTATGAGCAGCTAGGGTCAGTTTAGCTGTTGGAAGGGAAATGAGAAGATGGAAGAAGAGATGAGCACAGATCAGATTTTGGTGGTGGGGTGCTTTGTTTGCTCCTTTGAATAGCTCCTCTTCTTTTTCTTCCCCTTCCTAATGTCAGTTGTTAGTTACAACATTACTTTGAACTATATGTCTCATTTCTGGCTGTCCTTTTTCCTTTTTCTTTCAGTTGTGTCTGTTCGTAGTAGGACCCCCCATTCTTAACATTAACCCTCTAATGCCAAACTACTGCATAATATTCAGGCAATCAACCTGGGACTGGTGCAGCACCTGCAAAATCAGGACCTTGTATGGGTACTGTCATATTTGCAATGTGGCATAGCTACCTCCATCAGTGGATCTCTGCAGACATCTACCACATGTAACCTCGTTTATTCTCAGGGTAGGCAATTTGGCAGTTAGGAAAATGATATTACAGTGGAGGATTTATTCAAGGGAAAGATTTGTGGCATCAGTTCAAGCATTGTTGTTTATTCGTTCAGTCGCTTCCGACTCTTTGTGACTTCATGGACCAGCCCACGCCAGAGCTTCCTGTCGGTCGTCAACACCCCCAGCTCTCCCAGGGATGAGTCCATCACCTCTAGAATATCATCTATCCATCTTGCCCTTGGTCGGCCCCTCTGCCTTTTGCCTTCCACTCTCCCTAGCATCAGCATCTTCTCCAGGGTGTCCTGTCTTCTCATTATGTGGCCAAAGTATTTCGGTTTTGCCTTGAATATCATTCCCTCAAGTGAGCAGTCTGGCTTTATTTCCTGGAGTATGGACTGGTTAGATCTTCTTGCAGTCTAAGGGACTCTCAGAATTTTCCTCCAACACCACAGTTCAAAAGCATCGATCTTCCTTCTCTCAGCCTTCCTTATGTCCAGCTCTCGCAGCCATATGTTACTACTGGGAATACCATTGCTTTAACTATGCGGACAATTGTTGTCAGTGTGATGTCTCTGCTCTTAACTATGTTATCGAGATTTGTCATTGTTCTTCTTCCAAGGATTAAACATCTTCTGATTTCCTGACTGCAGTCAGCATCTGCAGTAACCTTCGCACCTAGAAATACAAAGTCTTTCACTGCTTCTACATTTTCCCCCTCTATTTGCCAGTTATCAATCAAGCTGGTTGCCATAATCTTGGTTTTTTTGAGGTTTAGCTGCAAGCCAGCTTTTGCACTTTCTTCTTTCACCTTCATCATAAGGCTCCTCAGTTTCTCTTCGCTTTCAGCCATCAAAGTGGTATCATCTGCATATCTGAGATTGTTAATGTTTTTTCCAGCAATTTTAACCCCAGCCTTGGATTCCTCAAGCCCAGCATGTCGCATGATGTGTTCTGCGTACAAGTTGAATAGGTAGGGTGAGAGTGTACAGCCCTGCCATATTCCTTTCCCAATCTTAAACCAGTCTGTTGTTCCGTGGTCTGTTCTTACTGTTGCTACTTGGTCGTTATACAGATTCTTCAGGAGGCAGACAAGATGACTTGGTATCCCCATACCACTAAGAACTTGCCACAATTTGTTATGGTCCACACAGTCAAAGGCTTTAGAATAGTCAATAAAACAGAAATAGATGTTTTTCTGAAACTCCCTGGCTTTTTCCATTATCCAGTGGATATTGGCAATTTGGTCCCTAGTTCCTCTGCCTTTTCTAAACCCAGCTTGTGCATCTGACAATTCTGGCAATTCTCGCTCCATGAATTGCTGAAGTCTACCTTGAGCATTACCTTACTGGCATGTGAAATGAGTGCCACTGTTCGATAGTTTGAACATTCTTTAGTGTTTCCCTTTTTTGGTATGGGGATATAAGTTGATTTTTTCCAATCTGATGGCCATTCTTGTGTTTTCCAAATTTGCTGGCATATAGCATGCATTACCTTGACAGCATCATCTTGCAAGATTTTGAACAGTTCAGCTGGGATGCCGTCATCTCCTGCTGCCTTGTTATTAGCAATGCCAACCAGCATGGACTTCTTAAGGCCCATTCAACCTCACTCTTCAGGATCTCTGGCTCTAGCTCACTGACCACACCACCAAAGCTATCCCCGATATTGTTATCCTTCCTATACAGGTCTTCCGTATATTCTTGCCACCTTTTCTTGATCTCTTCTTCTTCTGTTAGGTCCGTGCCATCTTTGTTTTTGATCATACCCATTTTGGCCTGGAATTTACCTCCAATGTTTCTAATTTTCTGGAAGAGGTCTCTTGTCCTTCCTATTCTATTGTCTTCTTCCACTTCCGCGCATTGCTTGTTTAAAAATAATTCCTTATCTCTTCTGGCTAACCTCTGGAATTTTGCATTTAATTGGGCATATCTCCCCCTATCACTGTTGCCTTTTGCTTTCCTTCTTTCTTGAGCTACTTCTAGTGTCTCAGCAGACAGCCACTTTGCCTTCTTGGTTTTCTCTTTCTGTGGGATGTATTTTGTTCCCGCCTCCTGAACAATGTTGCGGACTTCTGTCCAGAGTTCTTCCGGGACCCTATCTACTAAGTCCAGTCCCTTAAATCTATTCTTCACCTCCACTGCATATTCCTTAGGGATATTAGTGAGCTCATATCTAGCTGATCTGTGGGTCTTCCCTAATCTCTTTAGTCTGATCCTAAATTGTGCAAGAAGAAGTTCGTGATCTGAACTACAGTCAGCTCCAGGTCTTGTTTTTACCGACTGTATAGATGTCCGCCACCTTTGGCTGCAAAGGATGTAGTCAATCTGATTTCGGTGTTGTCCATCTGGTGAAGTCCACGTATAAAGCCGTCTCTTAGGTTGTTGGAAGAGAGTGTTTGTTATGCAGAGTGAGTTGTCTTGGCAAAATTCTATCAGCCTATATCCTGCTTCGTTTTGTTCTCCCAGGCCATGCTTACCTGTAATTCCAGGTGTCATTTGACTGCCCACCTTAGCATTCCAGTCTCCCGTGATGAAAATAACATCTCTTTTAGGCATGTTGTCCAGTAGGTGCTGCAGATCCTCATAGAACCGCTCTACTTCAGCTTCTTCAGCATCTGTGGTTGGGGCGTATATTTGGATCACTGTGATGTTAGATGGTTTGCCCTGAATTCAAATTGAGATCATTCTATCAGTTTTTGAATTGTATCCAAGCACTGCTTTAGCCACTTTACTATTAATTATGAAGGCTACTCCATTTCTTCTGTGGACCTCTTGTCCACAGTAGTAGATCTGGTGGTCATTTGATGTGAAGTGGCCCATTCCAGTCCATTTCAGTTCACTGACGCCCAAAATGTCTATCTTTAATCTTGACGTCTCACCAATAACCACATCCAATTTGCCCTGGCTCATCGATCTTACATTCCAGGTTCCAATCGTGCGTTGATCCTTAGAACATCGGATTCGCCGTTCACCACCAGCACCGTCGGCCGCTAGCCGTCCTTTCGGCTTTGAGCTAGCTGCGTCATCATGTCTGGGGCTAGTTGAACTCATCCTCTGTTCCTCCCCGGTAGCATTTTGACCATCTTCCGACCTGGGGGTCTCATCTTCCGATGGTATACCGACATCTCTGGTTGTACTGATCCATTTAGTTTTCACGGCAAGAATACAGGGGTGGGTTGCCATTACCTTCCCCAGGGATCGCATTTAGTCTGACCTCTCTGTCATGACCTTCCCGTCTTGGGTGGCCCTTCACGGTTTAGCTCATGGCATCATTGAGGTGCTCAAGCTCCAGCACCACGACAAGGTAATGATCCTTTGCTGAAGATTCAAGCATTAGTACATCAAAAAAGAATCCCAGATTTTTCTTTGTTTAATTCTGATAATGGCATTGATTTGACTTCTGAAAATTTGGGCAAGGAAATAAAATCTTTTGGTTTTCCACACCTTCTGGGAAACCACAGATTGTAGATACTTTAACCCATTCATGGAGCTAAATTGTATATCTTATGATGGGCTGGCCCATCATAACCTCACTCTATGCCCATTTAGCCACAATATTTACAACATCCCACCACAACCATCACTATACTCCGGGTTTGGATATATAAAATTGTCTGCTGAGAATAATCCCTTATGTACCTTAAGAAGTAGATTTAAGTCATGGATGTCGAATTTTTTAGAACTTAGTATTTAAGGCATTTTCATTCTAGCTTTCCTGCAACAAAGAAACACAACCTTCTCTGGAAATTCTCCATGATAATTAATACAGAAATGATTACTGTACATGCACTGTAAAAGAGTTTCCCCTAAAGAAAGTATGAGCCAAGACATTTTGCAGCCCAAGGTGGAACTCAAAATTTCCTTTACCTCAGAAGAGGACAAGACTAGCAGTTGAATCTCATTACAGCACTACTGCTGGGGTGGTAGCTTCTACCCTTCTTAAAGGAGGTACAGTAAAATCCACTTGACACATGCACCTTCAGTCTCCAGCATCCACTGCCTGATTTAGCCATCCCACTCAACTTGATAGTAGGGCCAGCCCTGGCCATCATTCTGTAGCAGACTTCCAACCCCCCTCTCCCCTGCCCAGTATTTTGTATGTATAATTCCCTGAAGAAAATGTCAAAAGCCTTTGCTGCAGTCGAAACAGATAGTGTCTGAAGCTCCGTGTCTTCTTTCCACAGTGATACAAAATGTATTGGTGGTATTAAGTAGAAGTGTGGGAAAATAACACCCATTTTCTCAAAGGGCAAATTCAAATCAGAATCTGAATGTTTGAAGTTGCTTGAGTGGGTTCTGATTTACTTCAGGAAGACACTTTGTCTCCAGAAACTCATTCATACTATTTGGTAACTCTGCAAACAGGAAGAGTACCAGGCACCCACCAGGTCCTTACGGTGAGGGAGTTCTATTTCTCTACTGAGTGCTCATTACACATCTGCTTCAGAAAGAACAGACACTCCTTCTTCTGACAGAGAACAGTCCTATGGGCTCATTATGGGATTCATTTTTAGTAGTTTTCCATTCCTTTTAGACCTTTTTACCATCTGTAGCTTGGTTTGTTGGTTCCAAGGGAAGAGAAGAAACCAGATTATTTGGATAACCCAAATAAAGTTATGGTGGCCCAGATTAACATAGCTAGTTTAGGCCTGCAGAAGCCTGGTTTTAAAGCATGGGCCATGCTTGGAGGGGCCAATTATGCATGAAGATATAGTAGGGGAGGGAGTTCTTTAACCCTTTTCTTACCTTCTGTTTCTCCAGCTGGAGACAGTTTTAGAAGCCAGTAGGGAAAGAAATATCTGCTGGAGGAGAATGAAGATAGAATTAGGCATGGAACAACAGAGGTGAAAAGTCGCCTAAAGTGAACTGCCATTCTGACCATGTGCCCAGGGATTAGAGTTACTGCAAACTAGAAGGATATCAGAGTTAGAGCCAAGCCAACAATTCTAGAAGAGCAGTGCCAGAGATGGTGCCACTACTGATACAAACCTTTCATGGGGTCACCATCTCAGTTGGTACCAAAGAAAAAGCTTTTTTATATGTTGTCAAGTTGGGGGTGTGGGTGTTTAAAATCAAACATCCATTTATCAAAAAAGCAAACTGGTAAAGTTGCCAGCAACCCTTGACTTCCAATCCTACCAGGAAGTTGTCAGGTGCCCCAATTTACCTTGTTTGCTTGTTTCTGGGCAGATTAGCATCTTTCGCAACAAAGCACTGGTCTGTAGTCATCCACTATCCCCTACTATCCACCCAAGAGTGCCTATCTAGGGCCCAAAAACATTCTTGGAATTAAAGAAGATGCCAGGTTCTCCTCTATTTTTCTAATATTAAGAGTGTCTTTTAAACATTGTCAGATGAGGGAGGAACTGTAGCAAGCACTAAGGGGAGAGATCTATAGGCACTGATGTCTCAGGACCATCTTGCTCGTTTGTAGTGTTCAGATGTACATTAAACACTTCAGGTTTACTACTATTATTCATTTTTTTATTACTACTACTTATTATCTTGCAGAATCAAAAATATAAATCTGGTTGAGGGACTGTTATGTGAGATGCATATGACTGAAGGGGAAGAATGGATGCCACTTAAATTCTGTCATGAGTGAAATTAATATTTTAAGCTTCTCCGTGTGGGGCATGGAGCACGTGAACTCTTACTGTATGAGGGTCACTGGGACACATGAAGCCTTGTAATTTGCCAGTGAGTGAATATCATATGAAACACACATGACTGAGAGGAACAATGGCTCCAATAAGAGTCAGTTAAATATAAGATACCTTTCTTTATGGTGGCTTGGAGCATACAAATAGAGCAGTCTGTGAAAGATCCAATGCCATAAAGTCTGCTGGACTTAGGCTGGCTTGGAGCTCCACCAACATGCCAGAGAGGAAGTAGTTTACAGATTCAGATTAAAATACAAATACCAACAGGAAAATGAGGGTATTTCAGGCTAATTATGATTTGGCATCTTCTTCTTTATTATTTGAACTAGTGTGTGTGTGTGTGTCTGTGTGTGTGAGAGAGAGAGAGAGAGAGAGAGAGAGAGAGAATGCTATTGAACCTACTTAGAAAGGAAGAGAATAGAATATGTCAATTAATTAAAAATAGATGAGAACCTGGCATTAATTATGAGTTGCATAACATTTTATAGTTTTTGGTGGCTTATTCTTGTTCCAGAGAACTTCCCAATTACTGCATGCTGGAAACTAATCCACATCTGGCACGGCACTATCCCCACTGTATCATTGGTCTGCCCGCTGTGGCCCTCAGTCCCCAAAACTCATGCCTATCCCTGAACTATCTCCTTTTTAAACTACATGATGAATCAGTTATCAATCTCACTAATATTTGTAATGATATGGTCCAAAATATGTGTCTCTGGCTCCTGATGTTCAGAACTTAGCACAATTTTTGCTGTGGAGTCTTCACTTGTTTGCACATGAGCAGGTGGTGGTGAGTAGTCCAAATGACCCAAACAAACTGCTTTGTAAGCAAGTGCATGTACTAGCAGTATATTGTTGAATCTTTTACTTTTGATAATCACAAGGAACTATTTGCTTGATGAGCAAATTTTCTATTTTTATTGCAAACTAATATGTGAACCACATGCATTGGGGCATTGATTCTTCTCTGTGTACAATAGTCAGGTGGGTAATCTTACTCCAGCTCCAGCAGTTGAATCTTCCCCATCTGAAGCTAGGTTAGGGATGCAAGGAATACTCATGGACACCACTCCACCATCCACAAATGTCTTGCTCCCAATTTCTCTCTGGCTCCTGTTTCAGTCTGAGACACTTTGCAGGAACCTGCTTCATCTCATGGAGCCACAGAATCAAATGTGGGCTTGTGATTCATCTGAATCTTTTGCTTACTCCTTATTTAAAAATTACACCTGTAGTAAAACTAGAGATATTTGTATCACATCATACACAAACTGGAAGCACTACAAATAAGGAAGAGGCAGAGTATGTTCCTTGTCATTTTAAGCAATCTGTCCTAATTGAAATTCCTGAAAAACTCGCTTGCTGGAGGAAGGCAGCAGTAGGCACATGCCTTCTAGCACTGAACAAGCAGCACGTTTGATAGATTGCACCACTTCTATGTATTCATATAAACAATCACAGGCAAGACATATTTCTGATTAAGATTTGATCACTGCCTGAATACATCAGATTCCTAAAGACTGTGTTAATTGTGTTAGTAAATTTTGCCAATTTACCCTCCAGCTCTGCTGGAATCTTTGCTTAGACTCTGGATGAAGCCTGGCACTGCAGCTTTCAAATAAAATTCCACTTTGCAATGTATGGGATGCAGGCAATTTTTACAAAATGGCAGTCTTTTGAGGAGTTGGATGTTTATTTTATTTTATTTTTTTCATTCTAAGTTCTAAAGTTACCCAGGAGAGATCATTGGAAGCTTATCACATATTACAGAGGAGCTCAGATCAATCAGTCCTTTGTTCATATGTAGTTGTGTCTTGCCTGTTCTTGTTGTTGACATTATCCTGATTTCTTGGCTCAAGGAACCATTTTGTTTCAAAGCAGCAGAGCGAGAGATTTGGGAGAGGTTTTGGAGCAAGAATAATACCTTGGACATGTAAATGGGTTGGAATCTGATGGTTTATGTATTTCCCTCACTTTTTAAATTAAAAAGGTATGTGTTTCCCCCACTGATTAAATTAAAAGGAGCTTCTCCTAGAAAACAGCCAATATGCAAATACCCTCCTGACTGCCAACTCCACCCATAAAAGGATCTCCAAATTGGCCAAAACCTTGATGGAGAAAATGACCAGTTCTGAAGCATCCCTGCCCTGAGCAGCAAAAACCAGGACAACCTGTTGGCTTCCACCCAGTGATCATCCAGATTTTTGCAGCACAGATATGGTAGCTCCACCTCACCCCAAATATAGCTGGCAGATTAGCTGGTTACAGTACCATCTGACAACTTTTAAGTTACTTTTTGGTTTCTAACTTTGTTCCATTTTTATTAATAGAAAAGCAGGATAGAAATTTTAAATATCTATCCGAGTTTGTTTTGGTATTGTTTAATCAAATAACCAAGAAGTTCTATAAGGTTTCATTTTATGCCCTGGGATCATGTTATTAACGCCTTTGTTATGTTCTATTCTTAATCTTATTTGACCCCTGTATACTCCTCGTTTGGGTCCCTTATCCTTTCTATCTGGACACCTCAGGCATATTTCTGAGCTTTTAATTTTTTTTCTAATTTTGTTGGTCCCTTAAGATGGCTCTTCCTAATACTTCATTAGCTCTAGCTCTGCTGTGTTCTGCCGCCTTGTCATTGTTTCCAGGGATAAGATCTCCTGGTTCTTTCTTTCCTTGAACCATCTGCTTTGACTATCCAGAGTCACTTCTGAGTTGTGGGGGATAGGTTTAAGCACAGAATAAATGCATCAAGTCTGACTGAGGCTTTTTGGAATATTTTTGAAGCAAAAGAGTGGATCATTGTGCCACCAGATATAAGAAGCATGAGCTAGGTTTTCTCAGGGGCCACAGAATGGATGCTGGATGGGTATAGAGGGCTTGCTGGTTGCCTATCCCTGCACTGAAGTATAATTGACTTAAATATTGCTTGTTTCATGGGACAAAATTTAACAAATCCCTCATTATGCTAAGCCAAAGGGAAGCAAGAGAGCTAGTTTGGTTAAAGACATATGGCTGGAAGGGAGAAGACTGTGAGTTCTAGTTCTGCCTTAGGCATGAAACCAGCAATGGAAACCACTTCCAAAAACATTACCACAAAACTGCATGGAGTTGTCCAAGTGGTAGCTAGGAGTCAGGACTGACTCAAAGACACAAACAAACATGCAAATGAAGCAAAGCCCATTATGATTTCGTACTATATCTGAATTGAGCCAGCAAATGGTCAAAGGTCAGCCAGTGTGTTTCAAAGCTGAGTTAGGCATTAGACCCCCTGATCACCCTACTGTAGTTCTCCCTAGTTCTGGACCAGAGGTTATCCTGCTGTCTCTCCATGTGGCCTTCAGACTATTTCAAAGTCTGGGGATTTTTGATTAGTTTCAAAAATCAAAATGGAAAGGGTTATCTGAAAATCACCAGTTTAGCAAAGAATCTTCGCAGATATTTCATTGGGTTTGTAGAACACAATATTAGAGAGGTGATTGGTGAAAGTTAGAGTTCAAGCCTGTATGGATGAATAAGATCATTATGGCATATGAAAGATGTTTCATTTCTTAGCCAACTGAAATGCCACTTTGCCCAAGAAGTAATAATTTTCTGAGACTTGTTCCTTTGTGGAAGTGTCAACCCTTCTATTTGCCTATATAATCATTCCTCTTTGGAGGCAGTCTATAGTCTGTCATTTTCCCTCATCTCAATTGCATCATATATATTAGCATGTCATGAGATATTTAAGTGTAGAACAACTAATTGGCAGTGTGACTTCTTCCTATTTTTTAAACTAGTTTTAAACAGAGCTTATCATTTGTAAATAATAATCTTGATCATTACATTTGTTCTAATTAAACAATGAGACATATCAAGAGTACAGTAATCATGAGATAATCACATCTCTGGCATAATTATCAGGTACAGGGGACAGCCAAGTATCTCTAATGCCACTGAGTATGATTTTCTTGTGATAACTGCACCCTGTAGGTTGCCTGATTTTCATCATAAAATCAAATTATTTTTATTAATATGAACAAGGGGTGGTAATGGGGGAAGCTGTCCTTTTCTTCTGATGGTGGATGAGAAAGCCGTTGGCTTCCCATGCCTAGCAGGAATTTCAGGTGGGCTGATAGAGTGTGGATTAATCATTATCTGCAGGTGCTCTCTTGTTCTCATCCAGGTGACTTTGCCATGATATGAATAACTATGGACTTAATGTGTCTGGCTCTGCAGGAAGTGGGAAAAAGAGGGTCAGATCAGCTGCACTAAAGAGCAGTGCTGCATACAAGAATAGCTAGGACAAAATCTCTTTTATTACGAAGTTTGAATTGGTATTACTTGTGTTGTCATTGTAATAGTTTACCATCAGTAATATCCTTCTCAGTATATTCAGTATATATATTTGAGGTTGCACAACCTTCTGTCATTCTGTCCTCTGGGGGGAGATGGGCGATGGCAAAATTTGACAAATAAATAAAATAAATAAATTAGAGCTGTCAGGTTCATCCTGGAAACTTTTGTTTACCTGTGTTTTGTTTTGTTCTATTTTTCCCAAGCCAGTTCTATTTCACAGCTTGTTTAGATGCTAAGTTCCTAATTTACAAGAGATGAACCATTCGAGCATTGGTTCCTCTGCCTTCTGCCTTACATCTTACATCCTGGTTAGGTCAGTTAGCCATTATATTAATGAGGCATTGCAATTTGATGCCAATTTACCTAAGCAGATTGGCATTCCTATTTAGTAAGCTAACAGGAAACCACAATTCTCCATTTTTGATGGAACAGCTAATTATAACTGGAGGCAAGCTGTTTTCTTCTTAATATGCACAGGAAGAAAACATTTAGCCCCATTATTCATCCCCAGCTCCTAATGGCATGGCAAACCAAGAGCTGAACATCCAGATTGGCTAATATGTAATAAATGCCCCCAAGAATGACACTGTGATCTGCAAAACCCAAGACCGTGTCTTTACTGTGAGCAGCCCACATGCATTTTCCTTTAAATTCCTCAGTGCAGTGCAAGGCCAGTTCTACTGTGAAGCAAGTGTCAGACACTGAAGAGTTGGCTGTGCGAAGCAACCTGTTCTGAATCAACTCACTCAACTAACCAGCAGACCTCGGGTACAATGAAGCTGCCCCAGTGTGACCAACAGTTGGCTTGTGGACATGAATTGAGGAGAGAGAAAGCCATCTTGTCCCAACAGCCTCTACTTCTTTCTCCATTTGTAGTTGCCTTCTATTACTCAACACAGAATACTGTTCCCTTTTCTTAAAATTTTATAGCAAGGCTGAAATTCCATGGCATTCCAGATATTGCGGAATTACAAATTTGTGCTTCTTCAGATGTTGTTTGGGAGCATTTCTTGTAATAGGAAGAGAGGTCATGGTTAATATCTAGAAGAAAACTGCTAAGTTATGGCACTTCAACCTGGCACTTTCCACATACATTGGGCTTCAAAAGGCCACATTGATTGGGGATGACAGGAGCCTTAGTTTGGAGAGAACAAGCTGGAGAAGGTCGGCTTAAGGGAGGTCTAAGTTATTCTTCTGTAACCCCTGCCACCAAGCAATTCAGCTGTACGTGATACCAGGACACATAATCGAGTGCCAAACTAAATACCATGTTAGTGGCAATTGCTGTGTTTTAATACCCCTTCAAAGCTCTGAAGCAAAGCAATATTCAGTGAGTGTGCCTACTCTTCCATCCTCCTCCTAATCATTACTGCAGTGGAGAACCTTGGCTTCTTCAAGTAGCTCTCAAAGGGACCATGAAGAATGGTCAACTTGTCAACAACTTTCACTATGTCTCATTTATGTCAAGGAGAAACTAGGCACACTGCTGATGTAGACCACTAGGCAGCAAATACTTGGCACAGATATATGTGGGATGCTTCCAAAGCTGCTCCAGAAGTTCTGCATCTCTGTTTGGTGGTGGTGGTACTATGACAAGATATCAATTAGATCCAGATCTGGCCTGCTCTGCCCACATAACCTTCACCTGATTAAATAGGCAGCAATGATAGTTTCGATATACAGTACCTTATTTCACTTTTCCTGTTTCACTTATAATTGGTTCTCCTGATTACATACCAGCATCTTTCTAAGTCCATGTTACTTAGAAGGCCAGACCAGGACCTGACCCCCACCTCCACCATGCTTGAAAGGATTCCCATTCAGTCCCACTGATTAAAAAGCTTTTTAAGAAATTAATCCCAAAGAGGTTTTATCCTGGCTTCCAGCAGTCCTTTGCCTGTTCTACCCATGCTACATGCTCCCTTTTTCTTATCCCCCTACCAAGCAGCACAAGAAACATCATTCTTTGCTCTGTTTCCTTTAACTTTTTAATGCTCAAAGGAAAAAAGAAATTGAAAAAGGATAGAAAGAGATTAAAATTTCACAGAGACACCGAGGGGAGGGAGACAATGAGAGAGAATAAGGGAGGACACCCAGTAATGTGGGGTGGGTGGGTTGTAAGTTAGCCTGAACCCCTTAATCCTAGCAGAACCCCTGAAAGGTTATAGAGGAATCTGTCCCTTCTATCTGGGCATATTTATGGAAGGATTGGGAGAGTGAATCTTAATCACAACTTTATAACTTTGTTCTTCAGCAACTATCTGCAATGGGGCTCAGGGCTGAATATAAAGGAGAATGGGCTTAACATCTGTGCATGTCCTTACTAACTGCGCTGTCGCTTGTTTTCTTTCTTGCTCATTAGTGTAACAGCGACTATGTGCCTGTGTGTGGTTCCAATGGCGATACCTATCAGAATGAATGCTATTTGAGACAAGCTGCCTGCAAGCAGCAAAGCGAAATACTTGTGGCGTCAGAAGGATCATGTGCTACCGGTAGGTACAGCAGGCTCTGTGCCACATATTGTTATCCAGGACTTTGTTGACAAGCAAGCCGAACCAGCACTGTGCATTTTCATGAGTATTCCTTTGTGCTCCTGTCAGATTCATCCCAGATCAATAATTGAAAGCACTCCTTTCATGCTGCAACCCAATCAGTTCTGTTTGCTTTGGCATCCTCTTTCCTTACCTGGGAAACAGTTGCCATTTCTTCTAAGACTCATTTTATTTATTCTACAATGTTTTGCCCTTTGTGCACCATTAAAGATGGCAGAAAATATGGCTAACCAAGGGTTTTCCAAAATGTTTTTTCTGACCAATATTAAAAAAAGGGGTGAATCTGATTGGACAGATTTGTGTAAGATATTTTGCCACCTAAAGGACAACTACATTAAGTAGTGATTTGTTTATTGTCTAAACCGCAACTGTCTGGGTTCACACAACACAATCATATGTTAATCATGGTTGAACAACCTTACAGTTTACAATATCAAAGAAACCACATTATATCTTAGTGTGATGTGTAAATCCATCTAAAGAATACTTATTACTGGAGGCAAAGTTGCTGGGTCTCAAGTGTTATCTCTCCTACTGGAGGAAGAGGTTCAGGAAAGGCTGTGTTACTCAACTTTTGGCTTGTTTGTGGCAGTTTCTGTTGTTAAACTAGCTCTGAGATGGTTAAGTTAGGCTAAGATCAGTGTAGACAATCAAACTAGAATATTTTTAAGCCATAGATGGTGAGTTAATGCCGCTACTATATGGAGAACACATTCTGATTCCTTGTCATGACTCTCTAGAACTGAAGCTGGAACCCAGAAATGGCTCTGTGACTTTGATGGGAAGAAAGGGAAGTAATGCTTGAGGCAAAATATGTTTGTCCAGCTAGAGCAAGGATAAGGGAATGCTTTGTTGCCCTGAGCCATTCTTTGAGGTTATGTTTTTAGCCTCTGAGAACCACAGGAGATAGGAGGAAATTTAGTGACAGTACCACAAGGGAGTAGGGGCAGATGTATTTGTATCTGGATTTTGGATAGTTGGACGTCTCCTACCCAGTAAATTAGAAGTGTCAAGTAGAATAAAAACTTGACACTTTAATGGTTTGCGACTGAATGTCAGTAATAGAAACGTAGCATTTGGGGGTTTCAGAAGAAAGGAGACCGACTCTATGGATTTCGGACTCTTTTCCTATGATACATGTGTGTGTTTAGTGCTAGTGGGAGATACAATGTGCTCCTTTTCTTTTCATGTGATTGAAAGCCCCCCAAACAAAATAAAAGAAGGTAAAGGAAAATCTCCTACTCCTGGCGCCTACATCAATACATATTATTTCTTTAAGGCATTGTGCTCATTTTTTTATAGTGAGACCTAGAAGTGGGACTAATCTTTTAAACCATGTTATTGCAAACCACAGTGACAGGAAGAGAGATATCCCCTTATGGAAGTGGTGTGCCAGGTCATCTTTCAGGTTTTTTTCTCCACTTGTCTGTTCTATAGCCCTGAGATTTCTTAGTGGTTCCTTATCAAAATGTTTGACCCTGCTTAGCTAAAACAAACAAAAAACGGTGTCTTGGAAACATTAGTCTCCAAATGGCCAGAATGGTTTTGGCCTTTTGACTAGATTATTCTCTTTCATATTTTTGATAAAAGAAAGATCTCACAGAAAAGTGGAGGGAATTGCCACCCAGTTTGTGAGTCATAAGTGAATCATAAGCTTGAAGTAGTAAAAGGGGTCTTGTATCTTGAGCAACCTATTGTAGGAATAGCTTTCTTTGCCTCAGAATGTGGGCCACATGGCCACTAGGATGCCATAAAGAATGCCATTACAGTATGTGAGAGGCACTGGAATCTTCTTCAAGTGTATACGAATGTGCTCGCTGCCAATCCATGAGGTGGCACAAAGGATGCTGGCACACTTCATGCTGATCTCACTGCAGAGCATTATTCTGCCTCAGCAATTAGGAAAGCAACTAGTACTGGCCTCACCAATGTAATACGGGACAACTTAACCAAAATAAATGGTAAATTTCCTTAGTGTCACCCATCAGCAGCATCAACAACTACCTACATTATCACTCTCCCTAGGGAAGGTGTGTTTTCACAGATCCCTGGGTCTAGCCATCTGTAAAAACCTTCTGAAATAGCTGACCCATGGGGTGGGAGGTGGCAGGGAGTGCTGCCCAATAATGGAGACAGTGCTCTCCTGCTCTACAGGGTATCTCCATCCATCCTGCCCATCAGATACGGCCTTTAAATAAGGGCATAGTGCTCTTGTAGAAGAGCACAACATCCTTTTTAAAAAAAATAGCTGTCTCCTGCACAACCAGGTGCTTCAGATCATTGCTCAGAGGGCTTGCAAGGGAAATGGAAGCAGAAGATGGATTCTTTAGTCATAGTTCTCCAATCCTATGGAGAGAACTGGCAGCTCAGGAACCATTATCTCTCTTACCTTGCTAGCCCTCTAAGCAGATTTGGGATTTTCTGCTGGATCTGGTGGGAGAACTGGGAAGTGATGATGTTTTGGTAAAGGGGAAAGCCCAGTTTGAAAGAACTGGACTCTCCCACTGCCAAAAGCAAAATGGCCCTGGAGTACAGTGCCAGGGAACAGAGGAAAGTGGGGGGGAACCCTCAGTAACTTCAGGGGGTGAATGAGATCTGAGTCGAACCCAGATCTCGACTCAATCAATGTAAATAAGGCATAGATTGTTCAGGCTTATGTTGGGAGAAGAGAGAAAATGCCACTTGAGGACCGCTCAAGATTAATGTGAACTACCTCTGTGGTCAGCAGGGAAAGAGGCAAAGGCCTTATCTTGAGGATCTAGTTACAGAAATGGTTATCTGTGTTTCTTCCAGCTGAGGTCGGGGGATGTGGGGGTTAGCCCAGGGAGGCAGAAAAAGGGAGGGGGTAACAAATATGAAACCTTACTTCTCTTGGAAACTAAATTAATGATTAAGCAGGTATTTCATAGACTCTTCCCATTCAGAGGGATCTGCACATAAGAGGGAAGATAATCTCATTTAGAATCGCAGAGGGCAGACAGCTGCAAGGGACTTTTCACTGCAATTGGCAGTAATGTGATAAAATAGTCCTATTTCTAAGTCTTACTCTGAAAAACAAGCACAGCACATTAAAAAATGAATAAAATTGTTTGCTGGCTCTTTTTTTTTTTTTGGCTAGATGCGTTGAGGGCTGCTCTGTTTTGTCTGGCAAAGCAGAGCTGCAATTTGAGAAGTATTGCAAGTTCATTTTAAAATAAACATTTTTAAAAAGAAAATCAGAATGACAGTGGAAGATTGCAGCCTGCCCTGGATTAACTGGATCTGACTATAAATAAATTGGGATTTGACTCTCAGCATTCTGACAGAATTCCAATGTTGTATGTTGCAAATTGTTCCTTAACCTTCCTAACTATCTGTGACACTGAAAAGCATTTGTGACCAGAATTTCTGCTGAAGCAGGGCACTGGTCTTTGCTGTTTGTTGTCATCTTTTTTTTTTTTTTTTTCAGATTCTTCATTTAAAAAAAAACTGATTAAAATTACATTTCTTTTTAAAACTGCACTTTTAATGTTCATCAGATGTTTAATATACATTTGAGATTTAGTTGCAGGACTTTTTAACAAAGGGCTTTCCTTAACTAGTCATCTAGGCATGTACAGGTAGTCCTTGGTTAACGACCATTTGTTCAACAACCATTCAAAGTTACGACAGCGCTGAACAAGGAGTCTTACAACCGGTCCTTGAAGTTGCAGCCGTTGTAGCATCCGCACAGTCACGTGATCATGATTCAGGCACTTGGCAACTGGTTCGCAATTATGACAGTCACAGCGTCACAGGGTCATGTGATCACCATTTGCAACCTTCCCTGCCAGCTTCCCACAAGCAAAGTCAGTGGGGAAGCTGGCAGGAGGTCACAAATGGCGATCATATGATGTTGTACGTAACAACTCATGAGATTTCACTTAACAACTGCAACTGGAACTGCCAGAACTGCCATCGCAAGTCAGCATGGTCATGTGATGTCATGCTTTACAACCATGCCGCTTAGTGATGGAGCTGTTGGTTCCAATTACCGTAGTTAACCAAGGTCTACCTGTAATTGTTATTTGCTTGAAACCTCTGTTCTTATATGCTGTAACAGTGCCTATTTGCTAGGATCACTCCTGGCTTTCTGATAACTGACTGTAGTAAATCAGTTCCTTTATTGCTGCATTTGAAGTCTGCCTTAGTAACAGTTGCTAAAGCTGTCATTCTTCACGGTTCATCTGCTGTATTAGTGTGTCTAGATCAGTTTTTTTCAAACTTGGCAAGTTTAAGACGTGTGGTTAAAGTTTGAAAAACACTGATCTAGATTAGGCATGGGCAAAAAGTGGCCTTGGATCTCATGTGGCCCTTCCCCAGATTCCTGAGAATTATAGCTCACAGCAAATGTCTGTATATCCTCTGCATGAAAACCTCCAGCAGAGCAGAGCCCATCACTTCTAGGATGGTGGTTCCACTGCTCTGCTGCTCTTTTACTATTACGACATGGCTTTACCAATAGGCTAGCTCAAGGCTTCACAGAGTCCAGGAATTGTCTCCGCCTTCAGCCCAAGACATAAAGCAGAACAGGTGGCAGTATTCCGTCTTGTCCTGGTTTGGGGGGATAATATCCAATTTTGCACTTTGAAGATGTGGACAAGACTGTGTAGCATTTTACATGATCACCTTTTCTATTGACCACTGCCTATTGCAGGCCTGCGCTGGCATACTTTTAATGAAGTGAAATCTGGCCTTGCTACATACCAACTGTTCTTATGCAGATGTATTTATTTCCTCCCCTCTTCTTCCTTACAGATGCAGGCTCTGGATCTGGTGATGGAGGTAGGGATGTTTTCTTAAAACTCTCTCCCCGCCCCTTGCAGACTTGTTACTATGGGTTTTCTAGATTTGTCATTCCATCTTGTATTGCAATTGTGTAGATTTTTTTTTCCCTCCAGGAAGTGACATTTTGCATTTTAGTCAAACCACAACTCTGTGATGATTAGCTGTTCTAAAACAGAAATTCAGAAGGATGTTTTACTTCTGGTAGGATTTT
Organism: Candoia aspera; assembly: GCF_035149785.1. NCBI lineage: Eukaryota > Metazoa > Chordata > Lepidosauria > Squamata > Candoiidae > Candoia > Candoia aspera. Next base: position 181,602,692 of record NC_086153.1, read on the forward strand.
GTTTTATTCACTATTCAACTGGGGCTCTATCTCCATCTGCTTTACTACCGTTGTTACATGTACCTGATTATTTATGTTAGCCATTGCATTCTCCAAAATGTCACTGTGGTTTTGGATCTCTCCTCCAGAGATCTCCATACATTAACAGAGACATGAATTTCAGGATCCAAGCATTGGAAGGAAAATTCATACCAAATTAAACAGACAAATGAAGGCTTTAAAAGTGACAGCTGAGCATTTTTATTTCAGCATAATGCCAAGTTGATTTGCTTATCATTTAGGTCTGGCCTTTTTGACAATAGTAACTGCAAGCTATCCAGATAAATATTAGCCTACAACTAAGTCCTATAAATAGTCATTAAAACAGAAACCAGGTTTATATATGGGCCTTACTTCTATATGCATAGAAACTGGCTGTACGCCCCATAGATTCCAACAGAACTGAAATTCATGAGATTTAAATCAAATTCTGATTTAACCATGTTCTGTTTGGACTGACTGTACCCAGAAGGTATATATGTTACTGAAGTCACTTTTGAAGGCACAGGCTCAAAATTGGGAAAGGGACCCTTTTTAGGTTAGGATTCAGGTTTAAATTGTTCACCCTACAATTTCTCATGTCAGCTTGTAACTTAATGTTCTAGAGTGCCTTTTGCCAGCACATTTAGAGATGCAGACCCTCCATCTATTTGATGGGCATATTTGGGTGCTGAAATTGACAGGTTGCACAACATGCATACACAATTGTATGTGCGCATGTCCCCCCTCCTCCGCCACAGACACATGCATACATATAATGCTACAGTTTGATGTCATCTTGATTCATTATTATTATTATTATTATTATTGGCATTTAAATTAACTTTACTGCAAAGTTCCATATTTGGTGGTGGGATCTTGTCATCTCAGTCCTAATGAAGACTTTTAATATATTTGCAAGCTGCTCTTTGTTTAACTTAGAAGCCTAGGACCTTAACAGGAGATGCTTGGAAGGAGTGAATTCCTATGAGGTTTACTTATTTTACTAATGTGTTAATGTGGGTTGTCAAGTGGTATTTGGTAAAAGGGATATACCTGGTAGTCTTGTGTGAGGTTACCAAAAGGGAATGTATTGGTTTGCATTGACAGCAGATTCTCTTGAAAATGTGTGTGACTTATATGTTGTCTAAAAACTGTCAGTTGATTGCTCAGGGGACTTTTCAAGGTGACTGAATGTTAGGGTTTTAGCCTGATGATTGAATGTAACATATTTTAAGTTGCAGTCTTTGAGAAGGATATATGTCCTTTTGGCATCATTTCCGTGCAGGAGCTATCTTGACTCTCTTCTGTTCCTTTTCCCAGTCATGGTAGTCTGGTTTGTTTCTCTACAGTACTCACTGCATAAAGACCAGTCTGACCTGGATGATAACATTTATTTGGGGGTTAAAACCCGAAGCATTCCTCAAATAGTGTTGTTTTGCTGAAAATGACTTTCCTCATTGTCAGAACTCTACTACTGTATAGCTTTCCATTCACTTTCTCCTTGTTGTTCATACTCTTAGATTTCAGAGTTAATATTAGAATTTCTTAGAACCATATCATTACTGATCGTTTATTGTTTGGTTATCAGTGTTTTCGTTTGTTTGTATTTATGCTTTTTTAATGGGTCTATTCTGATGTTTCCAAAGGAAATAAATGATTTTGAGCTATTTCCATTTTTATTGTGACTCAGAGAATCTCATTACCCAAATAGCCTCATTCATCCAAACTGTCTGGTAGATATCAAAAAAGATTGCCAGATAAAAGGGACGCTTATTAAAAATAGGGTTACTTAGAACTAAGATGCCCAGGAAACAAATAACTGGGCAGATGCATATAGCTGAATTTGAGTAAGAAAGGGATCATGCCATCATACCTCAACATGATAGACAAAACATCTTCCCATTTTTCTGACAGTCTCTGAAACAGCCTTCCCAATCTGTTGTCCTCCAGATGTATGGGATCGCAAGTCTTACCATCAGCTCTTGGAGGCACCAGGTTGGGGAAAGCTGATCTAGAATAATGATAGAAGCAATTTCAATGTCTGTACATATTTTGATGCAATCACCAGTCAGGTAAAATGGGAATATTATTTTTATTTTTCCTTTTAAAAATTGTATGTATGTATGTATGTATTTATTTATTTATTCTTCTTCTTCTCTCTCTCTCTTCCTTATTCCATGATTATGGGCATTTATTTTTAGAAAAATGACAAGTTGTGATATCAATATTACTGTTCTGAGTTTTGTAGAGATTTTTAGTTATTTGTTAAAATGATATAATGAACCTAGTCCTATACATTTAATTATTTAATCAATGAAACAATGAATTTTAAATTTTATGATAATTGTATATCCTTTATTTACTGATAGTTTATTCTTCATCCACTATGTTTTTTCCATCTTTGCTTTTTATTGTGTTCTTAAAATGTTTTAAACAAATTATTAATTAAAAAAGAAGATTGATATAACACAACAATAATAAATACACTAAGATCAAAAGAGTACGTGGGTTGGACAGAAATGCTATATCCATATGTGGAGTCCTTGGTGCTCTCTGAGCCTTGTTGTTTCCTTGCAGACGTTTCATTGCCAGACTAGGCAACATCTTCAGTGCAAAGAGGGAGTGGGCCTTGCTCTCTGTTTATATACTGTGGCTTGCCCTGCTTGTGTTGGTGGGGGTGTTGTTCTCTCCTTGGGCGCTCTTTGATTGGGCTGTTGTTTGCTGCTTGGTTGATTGCCTGAGTTAATAGTTCCTTGATTAGCGTGTATTGTGCTGTTTGATGGTTCATCTGGTGTTAATCCTAGTGTTGATTTTTGCATATCTGGGTGTTGATTGCTGGCAAGGGAGTGTCCTGGTCTTTTGGCTTTTCTATTGTCTCTTTTGAATGGTATGTCAATGTTGTTTACCTCTATGTGTCTGTTGATGGCTGCTTGGTTTGAGTGCCAGGCTTCCAGGAATTCTCTGGCATTTTTGGATTTGGCTTGGTTTAGGATGCTCACCCTTTCCCAGTTGAAACTATGGTTGAATCTGTCCATGTGCTGTGAGATTAAGGAGTTCTCATTGTGTCTTCTGACTGCTAGCTGGTGTTCATGGATGCGCTCTGCTAGTCTTCTGCCTGTCTGTTCTACATAGTGGCTGTTGTAGTCTTTGCATTGTATGTTGTAAATAACTCCTGTTTTTTCTTCTTGGGCTATTGGGTCTTTTGGGTTGCTTAATATGTTTTGAAGAGTTTTAGTTGGTTGATGTACTATGGTGATGCCATGCGGTTGTAACAGTCTGTTGGTGGTTTCTGAGATGTTTCTGATGTATGGCAGTGTTATCCTTTTCATAGTTTCCATTGGTTGGGTTGTAGTGGGTTGGGTGGTGAGGCACTTTTTTATAAAGTTGAGTGGGTATCCATTTTGTTGGAAGATGCTGTGCACATGTTCTTTTCCTTTTTTCTGGTGTTCTGGGTTGCTGCAATGTGTAAGTGCTCGTCTGAATAATGTTCTTACACAGCTTCTCTTGTGGGAGGTTGGATTGTTACTTTGGTAATGGAACACTTGGTTGGTGTGGGTAGCTTTCCTGTAGACTTGTGTTTCTAACTTACCATCATTTCCTCTGCTGATGAGGATGTCCAGGAATGGTAGTGAGTTGTTGTTTTCTTCCTCCCTTGTGAATTTTATTCCATTAAAGATGTTATTGATGATTTTGTGGGTTTTTTCCAGTTGTTTCTTTTGTATTATGACAAAAGTGTCATCCACATACCAGATCCATACTTTGGGTTGTATGTGTGGGAGTGCTATCCTTTCCAGATGCTGCATTATGATCTCTGCTATAAGTCCTGAAATCGGTGATCCCATGGGTGTTCCTTTGATCTGTTGGTCTGTTGATCTTTGATCTGTTGATCTTTCAGTTTGATGGAGAAATATGGAGTATATAATCTGAGAGCAAGGCCCACTCCCTCTTTGCACTGAAGATGTTGCCTAGTCTGGCAATGAAATGTCTGAAAGAAAACAACAAGGCTCAGAGAGCACCAAGGACTCCACAGTTCAACCCTGAGCTACAAATATTTGCTTTGATTGGTATATCCATATGTATTTCCTTGCACTAGACTGCACATTGTCCTCAACTTGCCCTTGGTAGGAAAAGACTAGACTACCTCTTTTCATCTGCATTGAGATGGCTTGGTAGAACAAGCCTGCCATTCTAGTTTCATCCTTCTGCATTCTGACACTAATTAGGAATCTGAATATAGAATGGTAGCCTTACACATCATGCAGTGTGGTGCTTGCTTTGCCAGTTTGAAGGTCCTCTGTTTGCTGTGATTTTGCACTATCCTTCTTCTTGCACTTTGCCACTGGTTTGCCACTGGGAAACTAGACGTAAAGGGAGCAAAGATGGATGTCGTGTAAAACCATTTTTCAGCTGTGTTGGTCGCTGCATTTTGTTCACCTCCCAGCAGTGGTCCACATGCCAGCTTGGAAACCAGTGAAGAGAGCCCTTTCAACAAGCAAATGAGCACTGTGGGGCCACTGGGGTAGGACTATGGGGGCAAAACCCCAGAGCCCAATCTAAAAAAAAGAGTAGGAGGGACCACAGTGTAGAAAGGCATTTTGCTACATTTGAAGTGAAATATAAAACTATTGTCATGTAATAAGGGGAGTCAAGAAGACCATATGAAGGAAGTGGAATAATTTGCAGTAACTTCTAAAGAAGAATGTTAAGTCCAGAATCTAACATTTTCTAACTGCAGCACTGGAAGCACTGCCTGTGCTTGATAACTGATGTTGGAGCCAGAGCTGGGGAAATTATCAAACTCTTTCTATAGTTACCCTTTAGTCTGTATCAACATCTCCACCTTTTTGTAGCTCTGGAATGTGACCAAAATATATTTCCAGAAAGGAGTGGGGCCTATTTATGTAGGCTTCTTGCAGGAGAGCTATATTAAAGTGGCAGCTACATTTTGCAGAATAAGACATCAAACAAAAATGGGGAACAGATTAATGCTGTTCTTAAATATAATAGATGAGAAAGAGTCAGCCGTTCTCCTAGATAATGAATGCCAGACCCAAAGACCACAGCAACTAAAAGCATGATTTCCAAACAATTTCAAATGAAAGCACAGGCTGACGAAAACCAGTAGAACAGGACCTCAGGGACTGACTCCACAACTTGTAGGAAAGTAGATCTGTGCAGTAAGCGGGATCAGATCATTGCTTTCCTCTTTAAAGTCTGCAAAGCTGCCTGGCTTGTATAGAAAATCCATGATTGAATGGACAACCAAGACAGTTCCAGGTGCAGAAGCACACTAATGTGTCAGAAGGGGGGAAATTATCCCTGTCATTTAAACACTCTCATAGCATCCTCCTTTTACAGGTATAATGCTGTGTAATAAAAACCGTAATTTTAGTTGTCATTAACGCAAGCGTTGGAGGGAGAGGAGATTACCGGCTGATGAAAGAAGCCGGAAACTTTCCTTTGCATTTTCAATTATGTGTGCCACTGGAATTATGATCAAGCCACAGCACTAGCTCAGTGATATAAAAACATTAGATAGAAATTGGGAAAGATTGTCACCATGGGGGTTTGCCCAAGTGATCAAATCTGCTGCACAAGGCTCTGTGGATACAATGTCAACAATGGGAGGGTTGGGTTTATCTCACTTACTGGTTCTCTCTGTGCAAAAATGTGGAGGAGGAGGAGGATCATCTGTGGTGTTGTGTTAATTTGATGGAGAGATAGGCTTTTAATCAGGCTCATTGATGGCCTTGATTGGTTTTTAGCTCACCAAATTTGCAGCTTCCTTAGTGCATGTGTAAATTAAGCATTATGAATGTTGGTGAAGAAAGCTGGGTTACAAGTGTGATAAATCCATAAATGCCCACTTGGGTTGGCAGTGACTCTAGAAGGAAAACAGTGTAATGTGAACGAAACATATGTTGAAGAACTTCTGAAAAAGGAAAAAAGAATCTTGAAAGATAATGCCATCCTGAAAACTACCTTGCAATTTTTCAGAACTTTTCTTCTTCTGCATATGTTTTGTTTGATTGTTTTTCTACCTTATTGAGAGTATTTTCTGAATTCCTCTTCATGGTGTGTTCGAGTTGACTTTATTGCTGAAGCTGGCAGAGGTTGCTATGGTTGTTCTAGTTATTTTCCGTTTCATATCTTTACTTTATTCTGAAGTCTCTCTCGCTGCCCAAACTTTCCAGTCTGAAAAGGCCCCATGAAAAGAGACCTTTGGGAAGCTGCAGGCAGGTGCACTTAATATCATGAGCTGTTGTGTCGTGCAAATTCTTTTCCATTTTTAGCAGGGTTTTTTTTCTTTCCTAAGAAAGGGGAAAGATAGGAAACAGAAAGTCCAACAGTTCCTAGAATTTATGCAAGACTAGTATAAGGAAACTTTTTTTTTAAAAGCACCTTTTCCCAGAAAGATATAGACAACCTGGTATATTGTACCCTAGTCAATGAAGTTAAAAACTTGTTTTAATTTTTGGTGTCCCTGGTAAGCTCTGTTAGGAATTTCTACTGGGCCTCAGCTGGGTATGAATCTTTTGATGACTCTTTTTTCTGGAGGGGAGGAGTCCCACTGTGTGACACACATTTCTCACAAAAATGGAATATGTATTTTTTTTTTTTTGCTCTGTCAGTATGAGAATAGAGAGGCTTAAATTGTGCAAACATTGTGGAAGTCCAAAGCTGTCCCTCCATGGACGGAATAGCATTTGCCAGCAGAAAATATTTTTCATTCCATCCTTCCACCTCTCCCACCCCACTCCCCACATGGGGATGGCCTAGTTTCCAGGGCAGATTCTGTTTTATTGGTAGGGGATATATTGGCTGTGGAGTGTGAGGGGGAGAAGAGGAGAAAAGTTCATTTGCCCATAGCACTGCCAATCCATTTTCGTCCAGCCCTCTGAAAAGAGAGATGTTATCGTGTGTATGTCTTTAAAGGGTGACTTATTTTCTGGACAGTAACATAGTGCTCTGTGAATAGGGAGCAGCTTGGATATGCTCTACATGGGGAAACTTGCTGTTAATTAAAGCAAAGATCTTCCCTATTATTTTTCTAGTTCTGTACTATGTTTAGCAGCAAGCCTAATTCAGCTCTAATGCTGAGTATTTGGATGTTGTGGCAGTAATGTATGGCGGTTGCTCCCATTAGTTTCACATCCACTCTTCTCTGCTTTTCTCTTCTTAAAAAGAAAGGCACATGCAAATGGGTCCAGGTGCCCCTTTCACGTAAAGCAAATAAACCACTGCCTTGGCCCACATAACATGTGTACCTGTCTCGATGCTATTTTGGTGTGAATAACTGTTAAATCCAGCAAGTCTGTTTCTTCTCACCATTTTTTTAAAAATTTTCACCTTACAGGGTGCTTGATTGATAGGCAGGGCTGTAGAGGGCAAAATGAGTGTTGCTGTAAACACCTCCTGAGCAGCAGTAGTTGAGCCAAAATACTCAATAAAAGCCCAAGTGCACATTGATTTGAATGAAATGATACCCAAATATGTTACAGAAGGACAATAGCTTCACAATAGATGTGAAAAAGATGAGAGCAGACTAACGCAGCTGGAAAACACCGTTTGGTTCAGGCATCCGTCTTTCCCTTCTCTTCCATTTCAAGGGAAATAATCTGTGGTGTGGGGCCTCAGAAGGCTAATCTTTATGCTGTATACGTCCCCTTCCAAAGTTTGACATATTAAAAGAGGGACCTTTGGGTATTTATAAGAACACTTCCTCAAATCAGGGCTAACTGAGCACTTTTAGCTCTCCCTCTGACTCACACGCACACGCACCCCCCCCCCACCATATATTGGATCTCCATTCCTTTAGACTCCGAGGCCCTGGCTTCTCCAGACAACGTGTGTGAAGCCCAGCCATCTTTGCAGCTCAGCATTCAGTTTAATGGAATTGGCTGATCTAGAACAGCTGCAAAAGCATTTCCTACCTGGCTAGTAAGTTACAGAGGAGATGAAAGGGGAACCCGTTTTGCTGGCATTTGGTGTCCAGGTGCACACAGGGATGCTGCCTTGTGTGAGCAAATGAAACTGCACCACAGCAACCCCACCTCATAGCAAATTTAGTTTTTAGAGAGAAGTGCCAGCATGCTTCTGGCACGTCTCCCATTTTCTCTGCTACAAATCCTGGCAGGGAGCTCTAGACCATTCGCATGATTTGCACATGCCAGAAGTTCTTGAAGGCTTAGGAAGCTCCTCATCTGACTGGCAACTAGGCACAAAAAGGCACAAAGCACTGAGTGAAACCAGCCCTCTTCATCAGCCAATCAGAATCTAGGAAAAAAAGTTAATTGGAACTGAGACTCCAGTTACCTCTGATTCAGTGCTGAGTATCTAATCATTTTGGTACCTTTACAGCAAACCAATTACAGCTTCTCTTTGAAAAGCAGGTGGCAGATGTGTCCAGGAGGGCTTTTGCACAACATTTTATGTGCCAGTTGCACCCCCTCCTGGACTGGGAAGCACTGTTGACAATCACTCACACTTTAGTCACCTCCCAAGTGGATTACTGCGATGTGCTCTACATGGGGCAGCCCTTGAAGACCATCCAAAAGCTGCAACTAGTCCAGAATGCAGCAAGGCAGGCAATTATGGGTGCATCTTGGCACATCCATATTACACTTCTCCCCAATGAACTGCACTGGCTGCCAGTATGCTTTTGGGTGGGATTCAAGGTGCTGGTTGTCACTTGTAAAGCCTTTGTGGCATGGGGGCAGGTTATATGTGGGACCAGCTCTCCCCACTTGTTTCTACCAATCCCACAAGATCCAACAGGAGAGGCACACTCCACGTCCCCTTAATCAAAGAATACCATCTAACAGGACCTAGGAAGCAGGGCCTGACTGCTGGGATATTATACTACCCACCATCACCCCCCGATTAGATTGACTCCAACCCTGCTGGGCTTTCTCAAAGCACTAAAACCCTAGATGTGGTGCAGAGCATGGGGAGCAGGAGGTTAGATGGCCTGTGAGATGTCATTGTTCTGCTGGGTATTTTCTGGGTTTGTTCTTGGTGACCATAGTAGGTTTGTATATGATCAGCTGATACTGTCATTGTCTTTAATGTGTTGTTAGGTGCCCAGAGTCTCATCTGCAAGAAGGGCAGCCATATAAATCAAATAAATAATTGATAGAGGGACTAGACAGGTCCATTCTCTAATTTTTATTTATTTGCATGTTTCAATCCTTGCTGTTGTAATGGGGAAGCTCTCAGGTGTACCTCTTAAGCACTGCAGGGCAGAATCAGATTTCACCAGCTATTCCCCAGCCTTGTTATTAAGCAGGGATTTCTGTTTGTTACAGTTCAGTAACACAGAGAAATGTTCAGCTATAACAGCTCTCCCTAGCCTGATGTCCTTTGCATACTTTTATTATAGTTTTCCTAATGGTTAGTGATTATGGATGAAGGGATAGTCCAAAACATCTGAAGACTCTCAAGGCAGAGAAAGCTGTTCTGAAAGAGTATTGGTTCTGCTTCCTTTGACAGCCTTTCCCAAACTTCTGTCCTTCAGATGTTTCAGAATACAGTTCCAGAATATCCCCATCCATTGGCCATGTTGGCTGAAGTTAATGGGATAGTAGTACAGCACATCTGGAGATGTTAGGTTAGGAATGATGGTTGCCCTCTAACATCTGAATTAAGCTAATCATTAGAAAAAGTAGTAACAACTTTCACAATCATTACATTGATTTACCAGGGTAGGTGCATGCCTAATAGTGTACATCCATGCAGACACTAGTGGAAATAAAGATGTTCATTTTTCTTAAGCTTTACTTCCAGTCTTGGACTCTCTTCCTCTTCACACACAGATAGCAACAACTGAAGAATTCAATCCTTGCAAATTCCTATACAAACGTACCTGATTTGTGGTCCCTAGGTTAACATAGAGATTGGGACTTACTTCTGGAGAGGCATTCCCTAATGTTTTGATGCATATTAAAATAGATTAAATGCATATGGGCTTACACAGTTGTGTTGAGTTTTGTTTTGAGGGGGAAATGACATGGAAACAGCATGGAATGGTGAAGGCATTGGAAAATGGCATGATCTGGACATTTTTCCCTATCCTGGTAACTAGACCATGTTCAGGTTTTATTATATATGGTCCATAAGTACAGATTTTTGTGTTGTCTGGGGAAGCATACTTTTCTAGAAATGGGAAAGTCTATATTGCTCTACCTAGGACTTCCTAGTTTAAACATCCAAATAAATAATTTCCTGATTCCTTTTGCTCTTTTCTTAAACTATTTTTAAAATATATTTTAGGATTCCCCCCACTTGCCAGGAAGCTCCCTTGAGTTCTAAATGTACCAATATACAATAACACTATAGTCAGAAAGTCTTTTAAAATGCTCACATGCTGTTTCAGATTTAACTTATTTTCTCCAGGCTTCTGTTGGGTTTCAGCAAATCCTTAAAGGTTGCTCATCTGGCAAATATAGATCCAACAGTTGGCCTTTTCCTGTAAACCTTTAAAAGGAGCCATCCACATTAGGGAAGAGAGCAGCTTATTGACATAACCAAGTGTCAGCTGAATTCACAACTCGGACCAGTTGGGTCAGATATATTTTCAAGCAACAATTCATTAGCATGGATTTGTAAGAAGGAAGAGGTTAAAGAAAGTGAACTATTTGGATTAACTTAATCTTAGGAGTTTTGTAGAGAAGCAGGAGCCTAGGACACAGGCTTTATGTGAAATTTACTTATTAATTTGTTTATTTGAAAGCCATGTCTAGTGCTGTAATATGTTTAAGTAAATGGTAGAGAAGTCTGACCAATGTCACACTCTTTGTCCAGAACAGCTCAGACTCCTCTCCTTCTGAAAAATGAGAGATCTAGCATGAACAGTTCACCCCGCTCCTCACACCTTTAGTCTGTTTGCCTCCAATTAACAACTAAGGTTTGCCAAAAAGTGAGCAACGCTCCCTGGAAACTGGTCAGGGATGAAGACAAGAACACACAATCATCTTTTCTTTTTTAATCTCTGCAGAAGACTGAGGCCCCGGTACACTGGCTCAAGGAGCAGCTAATTGCACATGGGACATCCATGCCTTGTGTGGCATGAAATATAATTGAATGGCTATCTGATGGATCTGGGCAACAATCACCAAATGGCTCTCCTGTGCAGTTTGGCAGATTTGTCCTCTGGCTCCTTATCATGACTGTTTACCACAACTTACTTTAAAGTACAGCTACTCTGTGGCAATTATTTATTATGCTGTTGATTTCCTTGGTGTCATATGTTTCACCATGGGCACTAGTTGGGCCAGATGGAGGCCTCCACTCTGCCTCGGGGGCCTCCGGAGGAACAGGCCAGCTTTGAGCTGCAGAAGGGACTGAAGCTCATGGAAGAAAATAAATAGCTAGCATGCTAGTTTCTGTAGGCATTCATTCTATGTGTGTGTGTTTGTAGGTGTGCATATGTGTGTAATGTACAGGATGTACCAAACATCAGGCCCCATAGGCCAATGGACAATCTAAAGGAGACCTTCACGCCAGAATTTGCAAACATCAGAGAAAATGTTACTGTTCAAAGTCTCGCATCAAATCCCTAAGGGAGTGTTTAGAAGAAAATGACAACCAATTCAAACATTTAATGTAGTTTAAATAATACATGGTCTATGGGGCCTGAGTTTTGGTATGCCCTGTATATATTTGTATGAAAAGCAGAGAGGGAGCTTCAGCAGCATGTGGTCTTCTAGGCCAGTGATTCCTAATTGCATTATTAAATTGCTATGCTTCCTTTTGCTAGAGGACACAGCTCTCACTGTTTTATATCCAAGAGGTCCAATTAGCAGCAAGCTGCCAGGTCCTGTAGCAGATAGCACCTACCTTCTCGTTTGGTCTCAGGCTGCTGTTCTCTGGATCATTTGGAAATGGCCTGCCACCGCTACGGCTATCCTGAGGGCTCCCCAGAGACCTTGGTGCTCACTGCAGAGTAATTCATCCCATATGGTTGATGCAAGAAATCAGGAAAGAGGGTGCCTATAGTCCAGTTTAAGGGGAGACCTGTATTCAGAATAAGGGAGGGGACAAAACCATACTGGTTAAATACTGTCTTTGACAATAAAAATGGTTTAAATATCTTGTACTGTACAGTTTTGATTACATTGTAATAGCGTGATTTTGAGCTGGAACAGTGAGGCTGGAAGAGGGGGGATTTAACTCGCCACCTTGTGATAACTTCCCTAAGGAAAATTCAAACTCAGCACTGATATTTCTTCAACAGGGGGAAATCCTAAGGAAAGGGGTAATAACTTGTACAGTCAGTGGACACTAACATGACATTTCGTAAATGTCATGGGTGCCAGAAGTAAAAAAAGAAAAAAGTAATTAAAATAATTAAACTCATGTAAGAACACAATTTTGCAAGTCCTGGCTATCTCATGAGATTTTGGTCATCTATTTTTTGAATTCCTAATTTTTTAAAAAAGTAAAAGTGAGAGGGTGCCATCTAGTGGGCTCACAGGTATCTCTGCATCTGTGGTAGCCATTTGGCCATCTCCTGCCCTATGGTATCTAAATGTTGTTTCCCCCCCCAAAAAAAGAAATAGTAACTTGAGAATGAGGGTGTTGTTAATCAGGAAGCAGCATTTTATGTTGAGGGAGGAGACCAGGCTTAACCTTTTCCTCCAAGCCCTGTAGTCTTAATCCGATTACCTCCCTCTGCAGCTGCAGCATTAAAACATGTGGGAAACCTCCAGCATTACATCCACTTGCTCTTGTACTGATGACGCAGTATTAAGAAGGAAGCAGAGCAAATGCTAAAAGCATTCACTTCTTGCCTTTCCTCTCTGTCAGTCTAAAAGACATTTTTAAAAAATCTTACCGTGTGTGCTGCGAAATACCTTCAATTCTGAATTAGGAACTTGAGCCTAAACAGAGAGGAGGTCATATGATCCAATTTATATGTTGTACAGGTATCTTGTGGTTGAAAGTACTAAGTGGGGAAACCAGACTCTCTTTTACACCATGAAAATAAGGAAAGCTTTGAGAAAATGTGCTTTGTCCTCAGAAGGGGAAAGTCCATCTCGCAGAGCTCTGATTGTGTCCTGGAGAGGCTCCTTAGTGGGCAGAAAGGTTTTCTAGTTCTTTGTGCTGCTCTGGGGATTGTCAGTCCCATTCCCAGAGCCACTTGGCTCAGGAACCAAAACTAATTTATTATTATTATTATTATGGGCCCTGTTATTATTATTCCAAGACACTGATTGGATAAAGAGAGAAGAAAATAAGATATCAGATTGAAAAGAACTAGGAAAGGTTGAATTCTGTGTTTGACTGAATTATCATGGATTTCTTACAGAGGGGAGTTGGGAGAGAGGTTCACCTTGTTGTTGAACGCAGTAGTGGCTATCAGACATTTGGATCAAAGGACCTTCTGATTAGGATTCCAGCTGCAGTTTTATACGTAGAATGAAGTCTTTTCATCTCAAGTGAGAAGAATCATTGAGGAAGAGAATGAGGAGGTGAGCAGATGATCCAATCCTTGGGGAAAAGAATGCAAAGGATATTGTTTGAAACCTAAAGTGTACACTAAGTGCCTTGAATTACATATTGTACTTTTCTCCTTGTATTACCACAGGGGAAGAGGCCATAGCTCAGGGCTATAATTTTTGTACATGGGATCCTTGGTGTGAAGAGGATCGCAGGTTCAACTCCATATTCACTAGTGAGATCTAGATAAACAGTTGTCTAAGTCCTGGACGGTGTCTTCAAATCAGCAGTGACTGTCCTGGGCAGGAGAGATAGCAGTGCAACTCTTACAGTAGCTTATTTTGGGGAGTCACTCTGCTTGGCTCTTTGGACAGTCATGTCCTCCATGTGCATACCCAGAAACAAGTCTCCCTAATCACAATCAGATTGGCCTCCACGGAGGCGCCTGTCAGTGTGTGGCCGCAGCCAGATATACAAGGGGCTCTTGCCTTAGTTCAAGGACAGCTCTTCCTAAGGAATTTGCATTCATTCATTGACTCTGATTTCCCCCTTCCTCCCTCACCTCTCGTGTTTAATCCACTCAGTTGATTTCATTAAAAATACGTGTATCACAAACAGAAGCAGTTTTGTAAAACTGGCTTTAACGCAACATCTGCTTATAGGCGCCCAGGGGATCAAGACAGAGGCAAACTGCTTACTGTGTGAGAAATCGGCCTAGCACTGCACAATAATGCTGGGATGTTAGAAGTCACAGAAGTGCTGGAGCCTGGATGTGGATCAAATCGTTGTGCTAGTAATTAGAAAACAGTAAGGCTACATGCAGAAGAATCAAGATGTATTAAAAGCTGGGTAGTAATTCTCCTTAATACTGGCTGGAAAAGAGGCAGCTGGAAGAGAGGAAAGGGCATTATCATCTGCCCTTATTACAAGGTTTGTTTAAGTGGTGGTGTGTCAGTAGGCCTACTGACTTCTTTATAGAAACGCCACACATTGAAGAAGCGTGTGCTGGTCCAGCACACGCTTTGCACATAGTATGCAATAAAATGTTGCTTATGGATGATGAGGGGGAGACAAAGGATGCCGGAGATAAACACTACATACCTTGTTACACTCTTTAACTGATAATGCTCAAACATTCCACATGGATGGGCTACTTAACACTCTATGCTTTGAACATTAAAAGTGAATCTCATTTGAAAGCATATTCTCAATGTGGTGTTGCTTTAAGCACATTACAAAAATAGAGTATTTGAAGGCATGATGGGGAGTAACTTCAGTTTTTAGTTTCCCATGTTCCCAGGCAGAGGCTTCCAGTGGAAGTATTATATATTTTTCCCTTGATAAAATGAAATCAAAATGTTGTCAGGATTATTGGGGTTGGGGGATATCTTTCAGGAAGCAAATCTAATATCCAAATGTAGCTGTATTTTTTTTTATACCCCCAGGAATCTGTGGGGAAGTCCAGGTAAATTGAAAAGCGGAGAGAACATCTGTTTAAGGAGTCTTTTCTTTCTGTAGAAACAGATACCAAGTTTAACAAAGGAATTGACATTAAGATTTTGATTCTTTCTTGAATTCCTTGTATAAATTAGGAAACTGGGTTTTTAGTATCAGCCTTGAATCATACTTCAGGCATGGTCCATATGTTTGTATTCTGGTGGTGATGGTGATGATAATAATGATAATGATGATAAGGAAGAACAACCTCTTGCCTTGTACTGGGACTTTGGAACAGAGAAATCCTATTTATTATTTATTTAGTACCCAGTTTTATATACCAACCATTGCCAAAGAGCCTCAAGGCAGTTTACTGTACTGTACTGTACAAAACAAAACAAAAAAGTGCACAGAAACAGCAACAACTAATAACCTTTTTAAAAAGCAGCCCACACACCATTAGGCCCCAAAATCTTTGAATGAGTGTTTTTTAAGAGGAAGGAGAGTTGGAGTGTTCCATATTTCAAAAGGTCAGGCACTCCCAAAATATGGAAGGCAGTTACAGAGGCAGCTACAGAGAAGGTATATCATCAGCCACTAGGCTCTTAGCTTATAGGGGCCTATATGCAAGGATGGGTAGAATGGGCCAGATCTTGATGGGAAGGACCATTCTGTAGATATCTGAGAGTTAAATCATATACAGCTTTAAAAGTGACAACCAGTATATTTAATTGGACCCAGAAACACATCAGTATTTGTAGTAGCCCTGGTACCATCTTGTGGTTTGCTCAGAATATTATACTGTCATTTAAATTTTCCCTTTTTACTAAAGTATATTTATCTATTGCAAATTCTGGAATATTTGCAGATTGGATATTAAAAATCAAACAGGGATTTTTGTATCTTGTTTTTTCACTTTTGAAAAGTAAAGTTTTATTTTGTTTAAGTCTTGTCAGATTGGCCTATCCCCCAAGAAGGGCTCAGTCCATCTATGCAACACAGCCAGGAAGTTGAATTATAAAAACTATTTCCTGTTTACATTTTAAATACTAGAAAGCAGCTGAATTAGGGGGAGGATGTTGAATGAGGTGCCCTCTGGAAAATAGGTGGTAGCAGCAGGAACTACTAAGCCTCTAATCCAAAGCAGGAGATAGAGGGCATTTGGAAGTAAAGGTTTGGACCTCAAGCCTTCCATGCTATGGGCTCATTTTTTGCTCTCCAACTATATATTCACCCCTCCTGTGAAGAGTTTTCAAAGCTTTTTAGCAATTTCACTTATGATTCTGCCATGCCTGAAATGGGAGGGACGGGTTCATGACAGAGCTATCCTTTTCTGTGAGTGATCCCAAATTGAGAGCTGGTATGATGTAGAGGATTGTATACAGAATGTGGACCAGAGAGATTTAAGTTCAAATCATAGAAAAGATTAATCTGTCACTTCAATTGCTCTCATTTTTCCTTTTCTAAGTTCAGGTGGAAAAGAAATGAATTTGCTTTAGATACTGATGTGAATATCTTAGTTCCTGATCTGCAACAGTTACACTTGAAAATCCTTTTTAAAAATTTTGCAAAGCAATTTGTGAGTCAGAATAATATATATGAAAGCATGTGTATCAGAAAAGTGTGGACCAAAAGGCACGTCCTAGGACAAATGTTGCAAAAAATGCATTTATTATAAAAAAATTACAAGTAGTCACTAATACATTGCATTAGGGAAAAGGGAGTCAAAATGTACCTATTTAGACAAAGTACAAAGTACTGCATCTTTATTACAAAAAAAATAATCTTAAGGTAAAATAGACCAAACACAATGAATGCCAAATTAAAAGATTTGTCCCTTCATGTTTATTCAGTTTGATTTCCACTTCATAATTCTTCATAGCCAATTTTTCATGCACATTGCAACTAACATACATTTATTTGTGCACAGTTTTGACACATTTGTTATTTCAAGCAATTCCAAATTTATGATATGTGCATTTTTTCAGAAATGCAAGGATTTCCATGGGTACTTTCTCCTAATATAAGGTGGGGTTTGGGGGTCCTCTCCTTTTTTTTTTAATGGTATTCATTTGTTTCAAGACATACATTGAAAAAAAAATCAGAGAAATGAGAATGATGAAAGATAAAAAAAATTTATGAACCCATAGTAATTCAGGAAGTGAGGGTTTGGTAACTTTTTATTAAAATGCAAATTCAAAACAGTCACTGTCCATTCCTACGAGCTGTTTATGGATAAATATCAGAAGTTCTGGAAATTTATACAAAAAAATTGTACTCTCTTTTCAAGACCGATCAAGTAAATTGTGTGCTTTTGAGATCTCTCTTCAGATACAGGAATGAGAGATCAGTATTTGTGATTGGGTGAATCCTTAAAAAGTGGCTGCACAGATCGTTTTATCCTTGCTTGGCCTATAGAACAATATATTTGATTTAAGGATGGCAGTTGAGAGCCCAGAAAATCTGTTGACTTCATTAACAGCATATTTTCATGCTAGGGTGATTAAGTTCCAGAAGAAGCTTTTGATCCTCTGTTTTTAACCCTTGTGCCAAACATGTTGCAGGAATAAACAAACTTTGCCAGTGACCATCCATGTCCCACTAAGTCACTGAAGAAACTGAATATAATAGCAACAGCTATGTTGGTGTTAGGTGAAAGATGCTTGCAGTAATCCAGGAACAATAAAATAATTCCCTTTCCTCATGCACATTTAAATCCATGCGTTCAACTAAACAGCCCTGTCCAAAGTTCTGCAGGACTAACAGCTTATCTATATTTCCTCTCTATCATCTCCAAATTTCTAATTCCGCCTTAAATGCTCTCAGGGTTAGATTCACTTTTCTTAATTATCTCCTGAAGGACTTTTTAATCAAAAGCTCCCATAAATCATACTCCTTTTTTTTCCTCAGCAATGTTGCTGCACTCTGGAAAAAATTAATAGGCTTGGGAATTACAACTTTTTAAAAAAATTAAATCAAGGGACAACCTGTTGGCCCTGCCTATTGGTACGGGCTTGCGCCAACACAAGATTGCAAGAGAGGAAAAAGTCAACCTTTCTGTTTCCTTCCCACAATTTACCAATGTTGCAGCTGCTGCTGATTTTCTGAAAACCATAGAGTTCTCAGAGTACTCTATGACAGCAGGCATTACAGGAAAAGGATGATTTCTTCAAAGGCCCCTTTTCTTGCAAGGTCCAGCAACCTCGAAGTATTCAATACAGAAGTCAAAATGTCAGCTGAGAGGGGCAGGCAGGTGGGGAGGTCATGGACCCCTAAGGGTCATCTCAAAGATGCTGAAATCCCACAAGCTTCATGTAATCCCACAAGCTACAACATGATCATCCCCCAGCATAAAGGCCAATGATATTGATGAGAATTTCTTCTAATGCCCAAGGCATTGCTATTTTCCGTTCTGGCAGTGTGATCTTTCCAGATGTTTTTATTGCACCTGAAAACTGACTAGATTTTAGACAGATTAGGCAAAGGCACCTATTTTATATTTTTAAAAGACATACTCTAAGCTTCCTACTATTTTAAGCCTATGTTCTAGATCTCCTTTCTGAGAATTTTCTGGGCTGCATTCTTCTGTATCAGTTTGCTATGCAGTACAGTGTTTCTTGTCAGTTCCAAACATTCCTCCTGTGAGAATGAAATGATAATGCTAGAAACACGTGGGGGGAAAAGAAAAAGTGATTCAGATTCAAAAAGCAAAAGTTGATTGGAGGTGTGTGTGTAGGCATACACATTGCCCTTGTAGGCACCTCCTTAAAGCAAATGCAAGCTTAGAAAGATCATAGCTTCTTTAAAGGATCATCATCAGGTGCAACATGATCCCTCCTGCAAGCCAGAAATCACATTTCCCCCTTCTAATCAGCCCTGTTTCTTATTTCTTATTTTTCCCTCCTGTTATAGAAGAGAATCAGAAAGAAATGGGAAGACGTTCCTTCTCTTTTTCCTTGTTTTAAAAACAAATGTCCTCCTTTGTCAGGGAAGATGCTTAGCAACCTGAACATCAGTTTTACCTGCTGAGTAAGGATTGGATCTTGGGCTGAAACTACAAAAAATACAAATGGGCAAAATGTATACTGATTTTTTTTTTTTTAAATCCTCAAATCAGAGCAAATAAAGAAAGCTATATTTTTTATTTATTTATTAGATTTGTCACCGCCCATCTCCGTACTAGAGAAATGGATTCTGTAACTAGAGCAAGTGTGACACACACACACACACACACACACACTGCAAACAGATACATGTTGTTGGGTTTTTTTACATGTAGCAAGAAAGATGTAGCACTTTGGCCTTAAAAAGCTATCAAGAAAAGCATATTCATGTGTCTGTACACTTAGGAGCCTAACATTAGACATTACTGCTGCTTGTTTTCCTAGTTAATCTGTGTTCATATGCATTCTTGAATCTTCACACATCCCCCCCCCTTTTTTTTCTTCACTTAAATCTTCAGTTTGCATAAAAGACAATGTGTCACTTGGCACTGCTGCCTTCTGTTTCTAAAGCAATATAGAGTAGTTTCCTTCCCTATATGGGCCTGAACCAATTGTGACTCAGATAATCAGCAGAGACTGTTACCCCTATGTGAACCATCACAATCTCCTTGTTTGTTTTTTCTTTTCCTCTGATAACAAAATGGCAGATTCTCAGGGCTCTCCGGCTTGGTTTTGCTTGGAGAATCAAGTGTGCCCAGCCTTCTTGCAGATATATCCCCAGAGGGTATACCATTTGCAAGTCGTTCAGCCTTGCAAATCATGCGTGATTCCTGTGCTCTTGTGCATATAACCTTGAACTATACAAAGGCCTTCTAAGACCTAGTGAGCTAAAAGAATCAAGTTCCTCAAGGTAAGGGAGGAAGTTTTGCTGTGTATAAATGGCACATAGTCAGAAGGTCAGCTGCCATGTGTAGCCACAAAAGGTTAAACTTGTCGAGCCATAGAGAGCCCTAGCTGGTAGAAATGGATCGCTTCCTTATGCAATCATTAGTGGCAAGAATCCAAGTGATTTTGGTCTCTGTCAGCCAGGTGTTCATTGTGGGCAGCAGAAAATTAGTTATCTGTAGATGAGTGATCATTGCGGGGAATATATGTGAAGAAATATGGCCTTCAGATCCTTGACTGGCTACCAGTGCCACATTCAGGACCTTGCATGAGCCAGAGGAATCAGGTGGCCTAGGAAGCCAACTTGATAAGCTTCTGAAAGTATGAATTATTAAAACAGGCAACTTTGAGAGCATTCTTAAATTGTCAGAAAAGAGGTTCTGGTGACTCAAAAGTGTAAATTGTCAGCAGTTGTACTGAGGCAAAAATTCAAAAGTGAATTCCAGCTTAGAGGAGTGAAGAGGAAACACTACAAAGTAATACGTGACATTTAATTATTTTTCTGATATATAAAGGTCATGCATGGGCAGGAAGGGATATTATATATATGTATCATCATTAAAATATTTGGTTCCTTGGGTGGAGGAATTACCAGACATCATAAGCAATGTCTTTTAGCTGATCAAATAATAATGCAAACCACCTGGAGTAAAGTGGATGAATATAAGAAAATGCAGATGATTTAGAACTGGCAGGCTTAAATTCTGCTTTTTTCTTGCTTCAGTGTCTGGAACATAAGTGGATGGTTGTATGAGTGGATGGTTATAATACTGGTACTAATTGTCAAGGGTCTGTACAGGATATTCCTTTATGTAGTCATGTGAGATGTTTGTTGTTTATTCATTCAGTCGCTTCCGACTCTTCGTGACTTCATGGACCAGCCCACGCCAGAGCTTCCTGTCGGTCGTCAACACCCCCAGCTCCCCCAGGGACGAGTCTGTCACCTCTAGAATATCATCCATCCACCTTGCCCTTGGTGGGCCCCTCTTCCTTTTGCCCTCCACTCTCCCTAGCATCAGCATCTTCTCCAGGGTGTCCTGTCTTCTCATTGTGTGGCCAAAGTATTTCAGTTTTGCCTTGAATATCATTCCCTCAAGTGAGCAGTCTGGCTTTATTTCCTGGAGGATGGACTGGTTTGATCTTCTTGCAGTCCAAGGCACTCTCAGAATTTTCCTCCAACACCACAGTTCAAAAGCATCGATCTTCCTTCTCTCAGCCTTCCTTATGGTCCAGCTCTCGCAGCCATATGTTACTACGGGGAACACCATTGCTTTAACAATGCGGACCTTTGTTGTCAGTGTGATGTCTCTGCTCTTAACTATTTTATCGAGATTGGTCATTGCTCTTCTCCCAAGGATTAAGCGTCTTCTGATTTCCTGACTGCAGTCAGCATCTGCAGTAATCTTCGCACCTAGAAATACATGTGAGATGTAGGATGGCCATATCTGTAGTTTACATAGGATAATTCTTAACTGAGGATTGTAGAGACCCATATCTATTTGAAACATTCTCTGTTTGAAGGGCAGTGTGGTCCAAGAGCCATAAGAGAGAGTATGGGCTTTAGAGTGGCTTACCAATATGGTATTATACTGCCTAGATACATAGGCCATTGGATATCATGCTTTAGCAATGCAGTATGGTATATCATATTTCTCTTTGTCTCATCTCATTTTGTGTCAGAAGTGCAGGAAATAGAAAGAGGAAAAGTATTAATTAAAATTTAAAAGGTTAAAAACATTTAATAAAAATATAAAATTTATATAACTCTAGCCCAATGCCAGGCCACATTGATGGCAGAGGTGTTTCTGACCAATAAGTCACTCTGTGCATGTCGTTCCCAAACAGCACTGTAAAAGATGGGTAGTTGTTTGAACATTGGTGCATTTGCAGCAAATATTCTTGCCCTCAGGAAGAAACCTCCATTTTTCCATATAATCTTTAGTTCTGGCCAAACCAGTGCGCAGTCTATTTAAACATCTCCAAACCGTCCACTCCTCCTCCGAACCTCCAGGCAACTTCTCAAGCGGTTCTATCCAATTATGAAGATGTTTTACTTGAGATTTCCATCTTTCTAATCGTTCTGTTTGAGGTGTAGTAGCAATCTCCTCAGCGCAATCTAAGAAACTCCTTCTTGACTTCAATCTTTTTGTAGGAGGTACTTGGCCAAATAATGGGTGTGCCGGATCCTGTAACACCTTTCCATGTTCCATGCCTTGTGCCACACTCCTTCTAATGGCTGGCGGGGCTATTCCCGCCAAGATATATAATTTATCAAGTGGAGTGGGGCATAAACATCCGGTAACAATGCGGCATGTGTCACTAAGCGCCCTATCCACCTGCATAGAGTGCGCAAAGTGGCCCCAAATGGGGCGGGCATACTCTCCCACCGAGTAGCACAATGCAAGGGTGGCTGTGCGTAGAGTAGTAGGGTGAGCACCCCAAGTAGTACCAGCCAACTTCCTGAGAAGATTATTACGGGTGGAAATCTTTTGCTTTAAGTTGCAACAATGTCTTTTAAAGGTTAATGTTCAGTGTTACACCAAGGTAACATGGCATCTCACAATGTGCCAGACTCACTTCATCCCAGATAATAGCAAGCCTACATCTGGCCTGCCTATTTTTGAGGTGGAATGCACAGACATTAGTTTTTGAAGGGTTAGGTTTTAGTCCATTCTTGTTATAATATTCAGGCATACTCTTAAGAGCCAGAGTGAGCTTGTCTTCCACTTCTTCAAAGTTAATTCACTGAGCTGTAAGTGCCAAATCATCAGCATAGATGAAGGACAATGTATCAGGACCAACGGGTTGATCATTAGTACATATATTGAATAACAGGGGAGCAAGGGCACTCCTGATATTTCTCTTTGTAATTACTCTTGTTATTTCTCTTTGTGATCTCTTTGCTGCATTTTCAAAAACTCCTCTGTGGCAATACTATATGGCATGAACTCAGAAGTCCATGGCCACAAGAACAGCTAAGAAGAAATGGCCTCTAAAGCAGAGCACAAGCAGTCAGCTTTAAGAGAGTGAAAAGGGTATGAGGGAAGTGATGGGTTTCCAGGGTTTCGACCTACAATGAAAACTGTTGAACTTTTTTGCCAGAGACAATACACACAAGTGAATAATAATAGCACTATCAAATATTTACAGCTTTTTCCAAAAACACATCCTACCCCACATCCCTTCTCAAAAAGCAAATTCACAGTCTAAGGAAGTTGTTCCTTTTACATCCTTTCTGTAGTTACTTCTCTACTCTCTCACACTGAAGCTATAAGAGATCTATGCAATTCTATGTCCTGCCAGAGATGATCAGCACTATCACTGAACTAAGGAGAGAGACTTTTTCCCTCATCTCCATGCTATGAGCAGAGAAGTAATGCATGGCAAACTTCTCAATCTTATGACACACAAGGCTTAATCGATAGACATACCCAAGTACTCTATCAGCTAGTGCACTAGGTTGTTAGATTTCCAGATTTGTAAAATAATAGTTTGAGCCAGAAAACCAGGAGTCTCTCTCAAGGGTGCTACTGAAATTGGTGAAACAAATGGTAGACAAACACAGCACGAAAATGTTCATGGCTTGAATTCATATGAAAAGCCATTAATTTTTGTTTATTCCAGATAAACCCTTTTTAAGCCTTCTTTGTGATTAATGACTTCCAGTTTATTTCAGGAACAATTCTCAAATCATTTATCTTGATAACCTCTGGTGTAATATTGAGGAAGGTTATCATCTAGTCTACTAATCAACAGAGTAACTATGACTATAATAACTTGATGGATTTCTCCTCCTCCCTCTGTCCCTGATTTTCAGTGGAGGTTGAATGTAGGGATGACTTCATTTTACCAATAGTTTTGTGATTCTTCAGTAATAGTTCTGGCTTGCATTTTGTTCTACTGACCTTCTAGGAAATCAAAATAAAATGTTGATTCTAGTAGATTTCAGATTTCACATGCAAGGTTTAACTCCTTCAATTCATATTAAATTTCCCACCAAAGGCACATGAACTATCATGTGTATTAAAAGCACAATAATAAATATAAGTTTTGGTCGGGGAAATGAATGTTCATATCAGAATAATACAACTGGCCTCAGGATTGGGGGAAGTGGGGGGCTCAGTGTTCTCCCTTCCTCCAGACTGAAAGACACACACTTTCATATGGTGACCTCTCTCATGTCCCATCCCATCTTGGATATAGAGATGTTTCCTATAGAGATGGTTGCCTTCTTAGGGGATTTCCACTTGGTATGGTTTTTAGTCTATGTCCCTTCTCCAATCCTTGCAAATCAACTTGAAGCTGATTTCCACATTTGTAAACTTTTCTTTTCTTGTCCCCATTGTTTTCTGTTCCTTCACATTTTTTTCTACTATTTTTACAGTATGTCACATGCAGATTTGAAATGCTGAGAATAGGGATGTAATGGCACATAGGAAAGACCTTGGGAGATGGGGTGAAGAGATGCTGCCAAGGGAATGGTCGGATAAGAGACATATCCCGCAGCTGGATAGTGGGTAGGGCAAGAGGCTCAGAAGGGACCCTCCCTAGTTTCTCAGGATGCAAAGGAGAAGGGGAGAGAATTGTCCTTTTGGACTTGCAAGATTCTGCCAATGTAGCTTTACAATAAAGTGGAATTAGCTCATCTGGTTGTGATTCCTATCTGGTTTATCTGGCAAGGGCGACAAGGGATGAGCTATTATGAGTTAATCAATTCTCCCTCCAATAGACATATAGGACGGTGAAAAACACAAAATACCCCTTAGTATCACTTCGTATCCCATCCCACTAAGCTGTCACAGCTCCTGGAATACGAAGAATCCCCTTTGGCCACCATTCCATGCAAAAGAAAATAAATAGCTAGTGCTATTGAAAGAATATAGCAAAGAGCACCTTATACTGGATTTTAGGCTCAGTATTAGAGAAAAGATGTAGGAGAAAGTGTGCATGTATTACATACATGCAAGCAAAACATCACAATCCATATGGAGATACTTATTCGGGATCATAGTTACAAAGCAAAGAAGAAAATGTTCAGATTCAGTGTTTTCCTTTTTTAAATCGGTAACTAAAATGGGATCATGGCAAAATCTATGGGATGAAGTTTAGGGGAGCTGGGTTCTCTAGTTTTAGTCCAAATGTACTTCTGGGCATCTTTTTGATCTCTTATGGCAAAAGCTATGTGTTTTGATCTCGTTCCCATCCAAAATGTGATGGACTCAAATCCTTCCACTCCATTATTAAAAGCTAAATATTCCTCATGTTCAAGATTTTAATCTTGATCTTTTTGGACATACATTTTCAATGAAGGAATACCATGATGCAGGGTTACATGGAAATGCATTCTCCCATCTCCTCCCAAATGGCATGAAGCTTTTAACAAACATGCACTTTGCTCATGCATGTGACATAAAAGGAAAAGAATGTGAAGGAATAGAAAGCAACGGAAACAAAAAAG
Organism: Candoia aspera; assembly: GCF_035149785.1. NCBI lineage: Eukaryota > Metazoa > Chordata > Lepidosauria > Squamata > Candoiidae > Candoia > Candoia aspera. Next base: position 181,627,937 of record NC_086153.1, read on the forward strand.
GAAAAGGTATAGGACCTTTATAAAGCCTGGAAATACATCTGAAATCCTGCGGAACAACTAGTATATTGGCATTATTCTATGACCAGAAGCAGGTCATCTGGAACTGAAAGATGGATAATTTTCTTGATCAGGGCAAGTTAAATGTGGAGTAATGGCAGTGTTAGCAAGAAGAGAGTCAGAAATCTTACATATGTGTCATGTAGTTTTATTTTAGAAAGCCAAGCTTCTGGATGTGAGCCCTCTATTTCCAGCAAACCTATTCCATTTGTGTAGTGTGGAAATACCCCTGTATCACTGTACCTCTTGATTGATTTTTTAAAACTCACATGACATTTGATTTAATCACAGAATATGAGCACAAAGTGACTCTTGAAGCTATACATCCTTTTGTAGGATAGAACAGTTTTTCAGTCCAAAATATAACAGGCCAGACTTTTCAGGCAAGAGCTGTCATGACAAAAGGAGTGGGTAGGTCAAGTAGATAAGGATCAGAGGAAAATAGTTTTGTGGCTTCATGATTGCCTAGTTACATTTCATTTTTCTTAGTATCTGGAAGGGAAATAACAGCTTCTGAATTTCAGTCCACATCTCCTTTACTCTCTAGTTATATTACTCTTTTTAATGAGGACGCATTCCATAGTAAGAATGGTTGTGGCTTCTCTAGGAATATATCTATCAGTCTCTTTGCCTCAGCAATATCTGTCCGCTTTCCCTCATTCTGACATTTCTTGTTATTTGCAAAAAGACACATTCTTTTTTTTTCCCAGTGCAGATCCAAATAATAATGCCACATTATATGACTGCCCTTATCCAGAGTGCAACTTCATTACTACTACTATGACTACTACTAATACTAATACTTTAATAATTTATTAAACGTGTATGCCGCCTGACTCTCAACAACTGTGGGTGGCTCTTTGTTCTAAAACACAGCTTTTCTTTGCAAACAGACTGTGAATCTGAATCATGGTCCCTTGTTGCTCATTTGGTTGAGCCCCTTATCAATATTGTTCATGTTATCACAGCCTGATAAATTAAGGCCTTCTGCTAAGGGCAAGACTGATGAGTCTCACACCAGTGTAACCAGAAATAGGAGAGAGCAGGTATTTAGAGAATGGGTCAACAGATTAATTTGGAACTTGGCAGTATAGGAGCAGAAAGGTTGAGGACAATCCATACTGATGTTGAAGTAGAAGGAAAAGAGATTGCTTACTGTTAACAGATTAAAATGTAACATATGACTAACAGTTTGATGGGACTTCTTGCTTGTTTCTTTGCTTGCTAATTTGTTTTAACGAAAGCTTGGCTGAGGTTCAGCATAGTTGCTTGATTTAACTATTTGTATTGTCAAAAGCCTTTTGAAATGTCCTTGGGTTAGGCAGGGAGAAAATCTACTATACATTTTACCCCACTAGTTGTATCTGATTTTCTAAAATAATACTTAAATTTTGTTTTGTTTTTTTACCTGTTTTAGCCTGTGGTTGGTGATATGTTCTGTTATGACACAGGCTCAGGAGAAATCTGTAATGCTTAGGAACAATTTTAGTGATAAAAGTGCCTGTTTTAGAGCAGAGGAATATGGCACCTGGGACTGAGAAAAGCCTGAGAATAAAATGATGGACCCTGGAGCTGAGGTGGCAGATCTAGGAGTGTGCTGAAGACCCCTGAGACAAGGAAGAATGATCAAGGAGCAGAATGACAGTCGTAGAAAAAGGAAGATCATAAAGGGAATGGAATATTTTCAGTTTAATTTAACATGCCAGTCCCAGGGTTTCAGACTCCACCTATAGGTCTGGTCCTTTCCCAGCCTGTTATCTAGTCCCTTAGAGATAGCAATTGCAGTTGCATGTACTGTATTTCTCCCTCTCCTCTGTTCCGAAGGTAGCATAGCCTGGTTTTATAGTAAATGTCTTTCTATTTTCCCTTCTACGATGTGTTGTGCCCCAGTAAGGATGTGTGACTTTTTAAAGTTTTGTCTTACATTTATTTCAGTGCTACCCAGTCATGTCAACACTCTTCAGGGATGGGGCCCCTGTAGTACTTCAGGTATCGCTGCACTCAACTTCCCAGCATTCCCATTGGCCATTATGGCTGAGATTCCTCAAAGCTGTCTTTTAGCAAGATTTGGAGAGGCCAGGGGTTATTCCTTATTTTACTGGATGATAGGTTATCTGTCAAAGAAAAAAAAAGTAGAGACTTCCAAATGTAGCAAAATACATTTGGGAATTTTTCAGATAAGATATTGAAAAGAGTTCATAACTTAACCACATTTTAACATAATTTTCACTTAAATTAGCAATTGTATAGGCACACTATTAGGCATACGGGCACATACTCTTACCCTCTAAGTGATATATGTGATTATATTACATTTCTCTTTTTTTTCCACTGAGTTTCTCTTTTTCAACTTCAGATTTGTTTGATAAGACATTTGTAAGCATAACCTTCACAAGCTGTAATCAAATATCACTAAAAGCAACCTTCCCATGTTCAGTCAAGCTCCAAAATGCTGGGGCAGGTATCCTTTTCACCTGTCTTGATGGGTTTTTTTTTTTGCCAATTAAGCACTTTAGTACAGAAAACAAAAGATAAGCTGCATGTATCATCTTTTCCAATGACCAGACAGATCTGGGACTTGACTTTTGCCATCCAGTTCCAAGGAAGCTGGGATTCAGCATAGCATAGAATAACATGCTAGTTCCATCATTATGTAACATAACTTACAGTATAATCTTTAATGTTTGTTGTCCTTCGGGGTTTTGGACTCTGACTGAACGCACAAAACTGAACAGTTCTTGCTAATGGAATAGTGGAAAGCAGTTAAAAATAAACAACCTCCATATACACATTAACAAATGCGCCTGAGTAATCAGAATATTAGAAATAGTAGTATCATACAAAGGTTTATCTGTCTTATTAATACAGTAGTAAATACATCTAATATCCCTTGTGGGAGGAGGGAAAGGCTTTTCTCTGGGCACAGCTTGAATTATACTTTAGCAAATTAAAGAATTATGTTAGTATTGATAACACACTTTGGGGAAGGGTTGAATAATGTTTATATAAAAATTACAGTTTGGGGAGAATTCCACCCTGTAGTATGAGGCAAGAAAAGTTCTGTGCAATTCTACAAATCCTGAAGCCACAAAAGCATCTCTTTAGTTCATGCAAAATAAATCTGTGAATGTTTACATTGCTCCAAAACATTTGTTAATGTTTGCAGTAACCTTTGGTCACTGCCCCACAATAGAAGCAAACTTTTTGTTTGTTTTTGGCAATATGTTGATAAGTAATTTCTTTCAGTGTTTTCTTTGTTGGTTGTTATTTTGTTTTGTTTTGTTTGTCTATAATAGTACCCAATTAGTAAGTTTACTAATTGGGTACTATTATAGACAAATAATAATCAGCAAAGGATTGTTACCTTGTCGTGGTGCTGGAGCTTGAGCACCTCAATGATGCCATGAGCTAAACCGTGAAGGGCCACCCAAGACGGGAAGGTCATGACAGAGAGGTCAGACTAAATGCGATCCCTGGGGAAGGTAATGGCAACCCACCACAGTATTCTTGCCGTGAAAACTAAATGGATCAGTACAACCAGAGATATGTCGGTATACCATCGGAAGATGAGACCCCCAGGTCGGAAGATGGTCAAAATGCTACTGGGGAGGAACAGAGGATGAGTTCAACTAGCCCCAGACGTGATGACGCAGCTAGCTCAAAGCCGAAAGGACGGCTAGCGGCCGGCGGTGCTGGTGGTGAACCGATCCGATGTTCTAAGGATCAACACACCATTGGAACCTGGAATGTAAGATCTATGAGCCAGGGCAAATTGGATGTGGTTATTGGTGAGATGTCAAGATTAAAGATAGACATTCTGGGCGTCAGTGAACTGAAATGGACTGGAATGGGCCACTTCACATCAAATGACCACCAGATCTACTACTGTGGACAAGAGGACCACAGAAGAAATGGAGTAGCCTTCATAATTAATAGTAAAGTGGCTAAAGCAGTGCTTGGATACAATCCAAAAAACGATAGAATGATCTCAATTTGAATTCAGGGCAAGCCATCTAACATCACAGTGATCCAAATATACACCCCAACCACAGATGCTGAAGAAGCTGAAGTAGAGCAGTTCTATGAGGATCTGCAGCATCTACTGGACAACACGCCTAAAAGAGATGTTATTTTCATCACGGGAGACTGGAATGCTAAGGTGGGCAGTCAAATGACACCTGGAATTACAGGTAAGCATGGCCTGGGTGAACAAAACGAAGCAGGACATAGGCTGATAGAATTTTGCCAAGACAATTCACTCTGCATAACAAACACTCTCTTCCAACAACCTAAGAGACGGCTTTATACATGGACTTCACCAGATGGACAACACCGAAACCAGATTGACTACATCCTTTGCAGCCAAAGGTGGCGGACATCTATACAGTCGGTAAAAACAAGACCTGGAGCTGACTGTAGTTCAGATCACGAACTTCTTCTTGCACAATTTAGGATCAGACTAAAGAGATTAGGGAAGACCCACAGATCAGCTAGATATGAGCTCACTAATATTCCTAAGGAATATGCAGTGGAGGTGAAGAATAGATTTAAGGGACTGGACTTAGTAGATAGGGTCCCGGAAGAACTATGGACAGAAGTCCACAACATTGTTCAAGAGGCGGGAACAAAATACATCTCAAAGAAAGAGAAAACCAAGAAGGCAAAATGGCTGTCTGCTGAGACACTAGAAGTAGCCCAAGAAAGAAGGAAAGCAAAAGGCAACAGTGATAGGGGGAGATATGCCCAATTAAATGCAAAATTCCAGAGGTTAGCCAGAAGAGATAAGGAATTATTTTTAAACAAGCAATGTGTGGAAGTGGAAGAAGACAATAGAATAGGAAGGACAAGAGACCTCTTCCAGAAAATTAGAAACATTGGAGGTAAATTCCAGGCCAAAATGGGTATGATCAAAAACAAAGATGGCACGGACCTAACAGAAGAAGAAGAGATCAAGAAAAGGTGGCAAGAATATACGGAAGACCTGTATAGGAAGAATAACAATATCGGGGATAGCTTTGACGGTGTGGTCAGTGAGCTAGAGCCAGAGATCCTGAAGAGTGAGGTTGAATGGGCCTTAAGAAGCATTGCTAATAACAAGGCAGTAGGAGACAACGGCATCCCAGCTGAACTGTTCAAAATCTTGCAAGATGATGCTGTCAAGGTAATGCATGCTATATGCCAGCAAATTTGGAAAACACAAGAATGGCCATCAGATTGGAAAAAATCAACTTATATCCCCATACCAAAAAAGGGAACTCTAAAGAATGTTCAAACTATCGAACAGTGGCACTCATTTCACATGCCAGTAAGGTAATGCTCAAGATCCTGCAAGGTAGACTTCAGCAATTCATGGAGCAAGAATTGCCAGATGTACAAGCTGGGTTTAGAAAAGGCAGAGGAACTAGGGACCAAATTGCCAATATCCGATGGATAATGGAAAAAGCCAGGGAGTTTAAGAAAAACATCTATTTCTGTTTTATTGACTATTCTAAAGCCTTTGACTGTGTGGACCATAACAAATTGTGGCAAGTTCTTAGTGGTATGGGGATACCAAGTCATCTTGTCTGCCTCCTGAAGAATCTGTATAACGACCAAGTAGCAACAGTAAGAACAGACCACGGAACAACGGACTGGTTTAAGATTGGGAAAGGAGTACAGCAGGGCTGTATACTCTCACCCTACCTATTCAACTTGTATGCAGAACACATCATGCAACATGCTGGGCTTGAGGAATCCAAGGCTGGAGTTAAAATCGCTGGAAGAAACATTAACAATCTCAGATATGCAGATGATACCACTTTGATGGCTGAAAGCGAAGAGGAACTAAGGAGCCTTATGATGAAGGTGAAAGAAGAAAGTGCAAAAGCTGGCTTGCAGCTAAACCTGAAAAAAACCAAGATTATGGCAACCAGCTTGATTAATAACTGGCAAATAGAGGGAGAAAATGTAGAAGCAGTGAAAGACTTTGTATTTCTAGGTGCGAAGATTACTGCAGATGCTGACTGCAGTCAGGAAATCAGAAGACGCTTAATCCTTGGGAGAAGAGCAATGACAAATCTTGATAAAATAGTTAAGAGCAGAGACATCACACTGAGAACAAAGGCCCGCATAGTTAAAGCAATGGTGTTCCCCGTAGTAACATATGGCTGCGAGAGCTGGACCATAAGGAAGGCTGAGCGAAGGAAGATCGATGCTTTTGAACTGTGGTGTTGGAGGAAAATTCTGAGAGTGCCTTGGACTGCAAGAAGATCAAACCATCCTCCAGGAAATAAAGCCAGACTGCTCACTTGAGGGAATGATATTAAAGGCCAAACTGAAATACTTTGGCCACATAATGAGAAGACAGGACACCCTGGAGAAGATGCTGATGCTAGGGAGAGTGGAGGGCAAAAGGAAGAGGGGCTGACCAAGGGCAAGATGGATAGATGATATTCTAGAGGTGACGGACTCGTCCCTGTGGGAGCTGGGGGTGTTGACGACCAACAGGAAGCTCTGGCATGGGCTGGTCCATGAAGTCACGAAGCGTCGGAAGCGACTAAAAAATAAACAACAAACAAGTAAGTTTACATAATGCAGTAATAATTCTTAAAAAAGGATATAACTATATTTGCAGCATATTCCCATTGCTGGTATTTATGTCACTAATGTTATCACTTTTCAATTGGTTTAGCTAAAATAAGGCATGCAAAGTTCTTTGGAGTCAGTCCAATGGATTGTACTTCATTGTAGGGTGTCATCAGGTAGAAGGAAGACTAAATCTCATAAATTTTGGTAAAATGTTCTTTTTTATTTTTGACATCAAGCCCTCTCTTGGATGATCTTTAGATGTTATAACCCCTGATCTATCCTCTAGGGAGCAATAAAAGACCCACATTCCTGATGATGGTGCCCTCTTTCATAGACTAATGTGGCTAAAATCAAACATGAATTGGAGATACCTTGAGGGTGTTGTAAATCATTACAGAATATGGAATAGTAGATAGAGGATTTCCAGTAGTACAAGCAACAGTAGTTTGTGACAGTGTTGTTTTATGGGAATGGTCCAATTCTTACTAGTAAATTACCTGTTATTTCTGACAAGAGAAACAAGCAACACTTCACACATACAGTATGCTTGCAGTCTACTTTGTTGTTGTTGTTTATTCGTTTAGTCGCTTCTGACTCTTCGTGACTTTATGGACCAGCCTACGCCAGAGCTTCCTGTCGGTCGTCAACACCCCCAGCTCCCCCAGGGATGAGTCCGTCACCTCTAGAATATCATCCATCCACCTTGCCCTTGGTCGGCCCCTCTTCCTTTTGCCCTCCACTCTCCCTAGCATCAGCACCTTCTCCAGGGTGTCCTGTCTTCTCATTATGTGGCCAAAGTATTTCAGTTTTGGCAATCTACTTATAGGGATGAAATCACACTGTGCTTCACACTATATCTATTGCAGACACTTTGATCATTTAAAAAAACAAAAAACTTTGAACTTGGTAGAAAACATATGAACCTGCTTCAGTATTGTTCTAAAATAGTTCAGTGAAATCTATTAAGTACAGTGGGAGAAACTGATTAATATTAAAGCCTGTGATGACTGGAACGCTCATGCACTCATTCAGTTACGGCTCATAAGCTTTGGCTTAGAAATCTATTTAATGGCGTGAAGCTTTCAGTACAGAGAAAAAGTTGCGAATGAAATTTCCCGTGCATTTCTACACTTAAAATCTCAATAAGCTCAAATTCCCCCCCCCCCATCCCCATAGTTATACACCCCTCCTTCTCGTGCCAGCAGTTGTCTGTAATGGCTTTCTGTGGATGACCTTGGTGCTGGACGGTGGTAGTCAAAACAGGATGATTAACGCTCCAGGCATGTTCCCCCTCCCTCCCGGTTGACTCGGAAGCTGACACGCATTGCACCAAAATGGATGCGAGCACAATAAGATGTTCTGGGAACATTTGATCGGGGACCATGACAAAGCCATGCAAAAGTCAGTAGGTAAACAAAAGCACCTGAGTCTTTATCTTTGCAAAGACCATAGCAGAGAATGTGGTAAGATCAGGATTTTAATAAGTGAAAACTAGCCATATTATGTTACTTCTGAATTGTAAAATGCTTGGGCATCCCTTGCAATATTTCAGCCCTTTTAACACGTCCCTGAGATTTTGATTGGAATGAAGCTGATTGGCTCACAACATAACTTTTCTGTAAATGAGGATATCTGCTCAGGTAGTTATTACATTGGCAGTAAATATAAATCAGAGTAACCTGAGAGACATTCCTTGATTTGTTTCTTCAAAAATAATACAATATTTACTAAATTAAATGGAATAAACAAAACATGCAAATAGCATTTGTATTGTTATTTGTTAACTGCAGTAAGTGATTTTAAAAGTTCTTTGAAAATAATCTCTGAATACTAGATTATTTGAGTTTAATTATTTGAAGCAACTACTTTGTACTTCCTTTGTGTGTGGAAAATACATGTATCTTAACATCTACAAAAAGGATTTATGGCTTCAGAACATATTTGGGTATCCTTCCTTTGGGTTAATTATATTATAACAAGTTCTAAACTCCAGTTATTTCCCAAAATATATGTTCATTTTTCCATTCATACAACACAACACAGTCTTCATTAAATTAGCAAAAAAGATTAAGGGAAATTGAGTTCACATTTTCATGTGAAATTACCCAGTTAACATTTCCAAACCAATGTGTCAGGGGTTGGCAATGTTTTGATAGCCAGGGATTTTACTTTTACTTTACTTTTTACTTTTGGACAGCCAAATGCCACAATGGACAGGGAGTCTAGGCCTAGCAAAAATTTGGCACCTTTGAGGGTTTTTTGTTTTGTTTTAGTTTTTCAGATGAATTAAGCCTTTTTCAATTGGGGGTATACATGCAGGTTACATGTCCCATGGGTTGTTATATGAAAAACAAAATGGAACTATGAACTAGCAGCAACAGTTTTGCAAATATTGGGATGGAATTTATTTATGAGAAATACATACAAAATGAGCAACATAGAGCAAACTGCAGAAGGAAGATTAAGGAAAAGAATACCCTAAAACATGTTTTATTCAGGAAATTGTTGAAACACAGAAGAGGGAATCTTTAGCTGTACTTTGTTTAGGTTACTGGTCACTTGCATCTTTCAGTCACTGGGAATTAGCTGCTGTACCTGTAAAATCAGAGTTGTTGAGTAGCATAAGACCATAGTAGTAGTCAGTGGTATAAGCTGAATAGATAAATATAAACTAGAATTATGGCATCTAGTATATATAGCATATTTTGTCAAAAATGGCTGTTATATATAAAATTCTGCACTATAGATCGATAGAGGTTCTGAAGAGGATACCCTCGGTTTGATCTGGAACTGGACTTTGCAAAACTAGGTGATTCAGTCAGAAAAGAGCTTGACTTTTCCTGAACTCAGCCATGGTTGGATAGCATCCATATGTAAATAGATCTGACTTTGAGAGCCTTCCCTACCACGAAGCTGGTCACACTGGCAGTGATGGCCATGGAGAGAACTCTTATTCTTTCTCTTGTGCCTTTTCCTCTTTCCTCCCTCCTTGGAACATGGCATTCTGTGCCAACATGAAGCAGAGGAGGAAAGAAGGGTTGACCCCCATTTCTGATGTCACAATTACAGCTAGGGAAATTAAGCTGAGGTCAGCAAGAGATCTTTTCCATTTTGGATTCTTGTTTAATAGAGAGAGAGAGAGAGAGAGAGAGAGAGATAGGTACAGATGATATAGATATAGATTTATAGATAGATATAATAAAAGGAGAAACAGCTACAGACTCTTCTGAGTTAGAGCAGTGAGAAGCAACAAGACTGACCACCTGAGTCTCAGCCCTGCCAGATCTTGCTAGGATAAAGATGGAGCTGTGATTTCACTGGATTGGCCAATTTATGCAAATTAGTATGTCTACATTTCTCTTCCTGCCCAGAAGTGGCAGTTGTGGGGAACTAACTGTCTCTCTATTAGGATTTATATAGCTATCAGACCCAGAGTCGGCAGACCCAAAGATGGTTCCCCCACCCCCTACCCTGGACTCCTGGGTATCATTCATTTTAAGCTTTCTGCCTGTAACTACCAGCAGGAGCACTGCATGCCACATCTCTCCATCCCCCATCCAAATGTACTGAAGGGCCAGCATAACAGGGCAGGCAGCAGAAAGAGGTTACTGTATTATCCTACACACCCATGCCCCTTCATCCCTCAACAGCCTAGCTAAGAAAAGTGTGGCAAACTTCATGACATCACCAATTCATATTCCAAAAGAGGCTCATGATATCAGTAAATGAAGAAACTGAGATTACAAGTGTGATGAGATTAGCAATGTGAGGCTAAATGACTGAAGTAATGCATCATGCTTGCCATAGATAGATAATTGTGTAAAAGTGCATATTCTTGTGTAATTATGCAGCGGTATATTTTTTTTAGATTTTGTATTTTTCTGTGCCCTAACACAGGAAAAAAAAAAAGAAGTAGCAGTGCCATTTTGATAGGAATTATGCAGAGTTTGGGGCTTTTAAATCTATTATTCTATAAGAAGCTCAGTGGTACAGACATTAAGAATTATATTACCACAAAGCCTTAGTGAAACTGACTGCTTTTTTTTAAAATGAGCATCTTAAGTTCTACAACTTGATTAACCCAGCCTTTATCCACTTCTAGTGTAACTTTTCCTTTCCAGTTAATTATGGCTGAAAGATCTCGAACACTAGGAATGGTTTTATTTTTATAAAATAGTAATGTAAAAACTGCTAATAGCATGATAGAAGAGGAAAAAGGATAAGAGGTTGCAAATTAATCTATGCAATATTTGCCCTCTTAATAATCTTCATGTGATAGTTGCGCTATTGAACAAAAGCTACTTAGAATTTATTATTTGGGAATGTTTCATCATGCACTGGCCCTAACTTAGTTTAAAGGTGTATTACTGGATTAATAGTTCACTTAGTTTCATTGCTAAATTCCAAGTCCCTGGAATTAAAGGAAAATATAAGAAATACTTATTTTTGTCTCTGCCAAGTTAAATACAACTGCCATTTGTTTCCTACACCTATTCTGCCCACTGTGTTTGGAAGTAGAAGGGCAAGAAGAATGTTCCAATATCCTGTTTAGGAAAACAGGAAGAAATTTCTTGCTTTTTTCCACCTTGTCTACATTTACCTGTCTTCAGGGTGGGATATCAGGTTGATTTAGTTTAATGGTCTTCAAGTGGTGGGTTGTGACCCACAACAAAGGTTAGACAAGTGAGTCTATTTCTGAATAGAAGCCAAATGCACAGGATTTCAGTATTGAATCATTTTGTCTCTTTTGTTGCTGCTGCTGCTGTTGTTGAATTTAACAAAAATGAACATTGATATTTCAGTTCTATATCTTGACCACTGAAATGCACTCTTCTATCTGCGTTTTCTCGTTGAGCCGAGAATTGTCCTACAACATCTGGAAAAGTGTGTGTTCTGAAAGATGGCTGTGTCCAAGTTCACCGAAGTGGTGACTCAAAGCATGGATCACACCAACTCTTTCCCTACTTTTATTTAAATTAGGAAAGCAGAGAAGAGGGACAGAAGGAATATCATTACAGTTTTGAACTGCTGTCTCCTTCTTCTTCCCAGAGAACTCTAGTCCTGTTCTAGGACAGGGAATGTGATGATTATATGTGACTCTTGTTTTCTGTAACTGTATCACAGTATGTATTGTAAACCTGGAAGAGAAATTGTAGTGCTCCTATTATATTAAAGCAGAAAGCTTCTTAGCCGTATTATTTTCTCTGAGTCTCAAGGAGAGTAATGCACTCAGTATTGTTACCTTCTCCGGTTAAAAATAAATCTATAATTCATTGATGACTAGCACAGCAGATCTGATGTCTGTCCATTAACCAGGAGGAACCTTTCTGGCCCTCACAAGAGCTGATTAATAGCTGGAATAGCCAATATTCACTCTGTAAGTAGGACTAGGCTGCAATGGAGCAAGGTCTGTGGCAAGCAATGATGATCTATGAAAGCTTGAAAGGATATTAATGATGGAAGGGCTTGCTAAATTCTTTTTTGGGTGCGGTCCAAAATAGAGGGTTCGTCTGAAAGTCGACCAAGATGTACATGTCACCCCTTTCAGAGATTTGACCTTTGTCAAGTTAGTTATTGCTCACATCTCCTCCCACACCGTCAGCATTTGGGGATTTCTGACAAGCTGTTCTCATTCTCGTTGTTTGTTTGCATTTTCTCCAGCTACTGAAGATTGCCTTTTCCAGAAAAAGAAAGATATTTCATATGGGTCTTTCTCCCATGTAAGTGTCCCTAAAATTGCAGTCTTTTAGTCTCAAAGAGATTTGCAGAGAAAATTGATGGCAGACAAAGTTTGACTTCCTGTAGGAATGTCATTCCTCCTTCTTGGACCTCTCTAGCTTTTGTCTTGATTGGAGAGAGAAGACATTTTCTGGAAATTACAATAAGCAGTTTTATTCAAGTGCAAAGACTTGATCATAATATTTTAAATCTTAACTTTGGCTTGATGGTTTTTCTTCCACAAGTTCAGCTGCATTTATTCTTACCTCTCTAGTGGAAATGCTGGGAGGAATTACATGAAATCTGAAGATAGTTTCTTTCTCTCTTTTTTCCTCCCATGCTGTTTCCCTGAGAACTCATTATTTTTCCTGTGTCTTTGATGAAATAATCTTTGTAATTTGAAAGGCCATTATACAATTGTACATAATTAGAACTCAATCCAGCAGAGCTGTCATGGCACTTAGCCTAATATAGTACAGGTATTGTCTTAATAGGGATCTTGGGTTTTTCTTAGGTTCAGCATAGCTGCTTTTCCTATAGATGATTACTTACAGCTTTTGGTTATTTCCAGTATCAGTACAGAAGCAACTCCTGGTCTTTTCCCTGTAGCACCTGTCTGATCCTCTTGCTATTATTCCAGCCCATTTCCACCCTATTCTTCCTTTGGTGGGACATGTTTTCTCCTATCATCGCTTCATAACCAGTTGATCCATTCAGCTGTGCTTCCCTATATTATCTTTCTCCTGCCAACAATATACTTGCTGTTTACAGATTTTAAATTCACTGACATGGATCAAAACAATCCCCCTGTGAGTGGAAAACACTTAAGCTTCTGCAGAAAAGATTGCCAATTCTCTTCTCTCCACCACCTTCCTCCCTCCCCCACTTTCCATTTGCTCCCTCAACAGCATCTGTTTCCATCAAATGCTGTAATGGAACATCTGAAGCCCTGTAGATCTTGTTTTGGTGGCATGGGGCTGCATTTCTGGGGAGAAGAATTAACATGTTAGTTTGGCTTCCTTTCTACTGAAAGAATGAGATCTTTGGATCCAAGCACCTGGGTTTTGTACAATGCTATGCAAGTACACTGAACACCCCGAAAATGCCAACTTTCCTTTGCAAATGCATTATGGAGTCTTTCAGCAGCCAATGTGCTCATAAAAAGCACTTCTACCTGTACAGGGTGGAAACTGTCACTCAGTTTTGCTGATCCTGTGCCTTGTACAGTTCTGCAAATACTGTATTTGGATCAGATGGACTCTCTGAACCAAATCAGGAATGTGATGTAAACCATCAAATGGAATAAGAAGCCTCTAAGTCATTTTGGTCATTTCTGCACATTTACAAAAATACTTCTTCAGAATTGATTTGGTAATGCAAATAAAATCAGTCCAATTTGAGTTGTCCACTTGAATGATCAAACCAAATCAGACTGATTTTCCAAATTGGTTTAGATTGTTGAACTGAATCAGATTTTGCCTGATTTGATGTAGATATGTTACCTAGTACAGCTTCTTGTGCATCAAACTGCTTTTGAGTGTTAAAGGTTCCCCTGGAACGGAATGGAATATAACACAGAGGGCTGGTAAAAGTTATATACTGAAGAGATGGAAGTACCATCCCCTAGTGTGAAGGTTGTATTCAATATCAGCTATCCACTTTCTGATCTATATGATAGAGATGAGATTGGTCTGGCCCACAGATCATATATATGCTGTGTGCTCTCCCTAATGAAGTCACAGGCTATCATTGCATGGTGCAATTATTCCTAAGGAAAGATCTCCATGTTTTCATTTTATAAAGCAAAATGTTTGGGGGCAGCTTTGGGAAAAATTGTCCTCTACCTATCCCTTCCTTTGCAATTTCTCTCAAAGCTGCCCCAAAACATTTTGCTTTCTGAAATACAGAGGGAAATTGTGCATTTTAAAGCTAGCCAAATTATTTTGTCACACATAGCAATTAAACAACAACAAAACTTCTCAAAACTCTCTCCCCTTTTCCTGGTACTAAAAATCCAGCAAGTAGTTCAGTAATTAATATTATGCTCCTCTTTCATTACACTGAATTTGCTGCCTTGAGGCCTAGTGATAAGTCCAGCCATTTTCCTGATGTGTTTCCAGTGATCAGTCTTGTAAAGATGTTTGTCTTTCCTTGAAAATAACAGAAGCAAAATAAATGTTGTGGGGGCAAAATCTTCTTGCACATTTGCTCTTCTCTGGGTCATAGAATAAAGTTCTCTGTTGGAAAATTGATCTGTAAAATCTGCATCTCCCCTCAGATCCCAGTGTGCACCATGGCCTCCTGCATATCAGCTGATGACTGGATTTTCACAATTAGAAATGGCCCTTTTGTTTTTGTTACTTGGGGTGATTTGCTGTGTAGAAAAAATGAATCCTTGCTATAAATTAGTTATGGATGAAACTTTGGGAGCCAGAAGTTTTGAATAGAGTAGCCCATAAGCACAGTTCTCAGGGTGCCATTTTAAAGAGACCCATTACCATAGTAATGCCTTCTTGAAAGCCTTCAGACATCATTATCCCATTAGAAAAAATTAACATATTTCATCTGATAAGCCTCTGGCAGGAGGTTATGGGGTGGGGGCAGACAGAAAAGATGTTAAACCCTCTCTAAGCCTTCTCATTAAAGGTGATTGCACCACAAACAAAATATATAAAAAGAAAAGCCATAATTAAAGTATCACATTAACTTGTTCTAAATTTGACATTAAATATACATTATCATCATTATGACATTCGGATTGTTATCAGGAAATGTGAGGAGGATTTATTATTTTTGCTATTATTATTATTATTTTGTCAGTCGAAGTTTATTTCAGTCAAAGACCAGTATAAAACAAAACAATTAACAAACTGTTTAAAAGTAAAAGGAGGACTGAATATAAAACACAAGCTAAAGGAATAATGCAGAATATTATTATCACTATTATTACTAATGGAAGCTGTGTCTCTAAAACTAAGAAACAGTGTTATTTGTCTAAAACTAAGACAGAACTAAAATTCTAAGAAAGAAGTTAAAATAAAATAAAAATGACATCTGTCTATCTATCTATACTTACTTAATGTTCAAAAGTTAGTTACAGTTATACTATATTAAGGGTTATTATTATTTTGGAAGGCTGTGAAATTCTAAGTGTTTATGACATTGTACTGATTCATTTCAAAACAAGATTTTATAATAACGACTAACTCAAAAGAAAGTCCCACTGGGTTACTTCTGAGTAGATCCATCTAGATTGCTCTCAGACCCGCAACTAGGGTCTGTGTCACTTGGGACAAACATGGATTCCGCGCCCATTTTGGCACCCCCCAGCCCTCATTTTGGTGCCCCCCCCCCGCATGGCGCCCAGGGCACATGCCCCACTTGCCCCCACCCACTTGCGGCCCTGATTGCTCTCAGTGTGGGCAAGGCAGAAAGAGGAATGGGTGACTCACAAGCTAAAATTTAGAAGATGTTTGTCTTGTCCACAGAATGACACTGGAGTCTGAAATTTGATGAAGGTGCTGAGAATTTGTTAGAAAGCCCTCATTAGTTCTGGGAGGTAAATGCACATCTTCTCCAACTGAATGCTGAGCTTAGCCATTGAGTTGAATGCCAGGTACCACACTCTAAATGTAGTTTTGTTTAATGCATTTTATATTTAAATTGAATTGAAATTCAGTATAGATACCCTTCAGTTCTGCATTTGATAAATTAAAAATTGCACTTCACTCAAAGCTTTTGTAGATCTCTGGGAATACCAGAACTTTTATGGGCCTTTGGAATCTCATTTGGTTTTAAGGACTCGAGTTGTGCATTCCTACGATTATGAGGCTTTCTGCCTTTACTGCTATCTGATTGGTTTTAACCGAAACACGACAATGTTTTTTGGTTTGTTTGTTTATCTTTATTACATGGTTATATATACTGCTCATTTTCATGGGATTTAAGGCAGTTTACTATTCAAATAAAACAGAAACAACAACATCATCTAATTATCTATAAGGCAGCCCACACAGACCATTAGATCCTGCTTCGCAGATCTGGCAGATCTTAGTAATTGATTTGTGAAAAGCAAGGAAAGTTGGGTATTCCATATTTCAGGTCAGGCATTGCATAGGATGGAGCAGCTACAGAGAAGACATGTTGTTTGGCTCCCTTTTCTTGACTTCACATGCAGTGGGGATCCTTCGTCATCCCTTCCTGCAAGAACTGGTGAGTTAGGAAAGGTACAGTATCTGGGAGCCAAGCTCCATAAGGCCCTTCTCCATGCAAGCCATGCATTCTTCACAGGTTCTATGGTTTCTCCCAGTTTGTGGGCTGCAAATTCTCTGGAATGTTGAGTGGGATCTGCATAAGAAATCCAGAGTAGGTTATTGCTGGAACTCAACTTCTTAATTTGGCCTGGCATGTGTGGAAACTTCCCAATTTCTTCAAGGTGTACATTTATTTAAAGACACATTTTGGGAATGAGTTAACTTGTCCACTGGCTTTCTCTTATGGAAGTTAGTCTTAAAGCAAAATAAACAAACAAACAAACAAACTGGTTTTTTGGAGGGGGGAGTGACTTTTTGATTTCTGATTGGTTAGCAGTGTTCAAGTTGACTAAAAGTGTTCCTACCTCAGTTACAGAATTTACTTTCCCAGAATTGCACTTTTTCTCTCTTCTTCCCTCTCTCCCCTTCTCTCTTGCTATTTATATATACATCAGAGCAGTGAAGTACCCCATTCATGGGAATATTCCTGACTTTGTATATCCTGGATTTGTATGTCTTAGGCTCTTGGCTTTGTGCTGCTTATTTTGGGTCAATTTCCTTAATTTCATGGAGAGATGTCCAGATGGTCTGAAGCCTTACTTAGTCATAACAAATTTATTACCAGCATCTGTCATGCAGGACTGGTATCAGCAACCCCACCTGTACCATCAATGATGCTATCCCTGTGATGCATATCCATGGCAGGCATTTGGATGTATTGTGCAGAGGTCTTAACTGAGGAAGCCTGTGTGTACAGCTGGAGACACTTGACTTCCATTCAATCCCAAACCATGACAGCAACACAGGGCTGGCATTCACATGGAAAAGACTCCTTATACAATACAACTACCTGTCTTCAGCTGACATGCTAGATGCAGCATCATGGGTGAGCAAGACTTAAAGCAACCACCTGAGTGATGGAACTTTTTGGAACGCATGGAAAGGGCTCGAGTTGTTATGAGAATTGTGGGGGTAATGCTGATGCTCATTAAAAGTAGGATGCCTCCAAGTGATATTCATGTGCTGGGAATTTGTTCCCAACTCCCAGTGCATGAACGTAACTTGCAGGTGTCCTACTTCTAATGAACATCAG
The DNA here is from genome assembly GCF_035149785.1 of Candoia aspera. Taxonomy (NCBI): domain Eukaryota; kingdom Metazoa; phylum Chordata; class Lepidosauria; order Squamata; family Candoiidae; genus Candoia; species Candoia aspera. Next base: position 181,645,625 of record NC_086153.1, read on the forward strand.
TGTTGCTGGCAGAGTATCGTGGAAGAAAGCTTTCCAGATTGAAAGAGGGAAGGAAAGGAAGAGTTTAAGAAGGCTTTGGGGGATTTAGGGAGAAACGTCTTTTTATATTGCATGAAAGCAGCATCTTAAAGGAAGAAAGCCTGAGCCTTTTTTCTGAGCCTTTCCACAGATCCTACTAAATAAAAAGTCATTTGTAAACAATGCTGCATATAATTTTCAAGGAAATTATGAGAAAGTGAAATGGCACTGAATGCTTTTTCTAGCCAGTTTAAATGTTTTGCTCACATTACTGTACAAGTGCAACAAAAGCCACAACATGTTGCCTGTAATTTTAGTTACTCAAATTCACATACTTTCTGGACAACCAGCTACCACAGAAACAGAAGAGTCCCCAGAGAGTAGTTGTTGGTTTTCAGGGTGATAGAGCAGATAAGCTGGCTCTTTGTATCCATCCCCTTTGTGTTTAGGGAGAGCTTTCAGGTATCATAGATCATTTGTTATCTGTCCTGACTCTTGTGTCTCTGGAGCCAAAAGGATGGCCATAGCCAAAATAAAGCCTTAAGCTGCTGAGTTTTATGCTTGGTAAAAACTTCTCTCTGGGATGCTATTTGTTTCTTACTCAAACATTCAGGGATGCATTGTTATATTCCACTAAGATTCCACTGAACGTTTGTTGGATTCCTTTCCAGATGCAAGTACCATTAGTTGCTATAACATATTTTCATCCTCCCCTGTTTACAATGTTTATTGCTTACTTGCTGGTATCTCTTCCTCTGTATGCTGTTACTACAAAGCTGTTTTGAAATATTTGCAGGGAGGGGGAATAGCCACATGGCCAGTCCTGGCCAATCAAGGATCACATAGTAGTGGTGATAATAATAGAGGAACTAAGGTTGTTCCTGAATCTGAATTGTCTTCACAAATCATTGAATAGATGCTATGTTTTGGTTGTTTGTTGGCTTTGCTCTGACAGAAGTTTTGAAAAGAAGAGCATCTCTTTTTGGCTGAGCCCTATTTTGGTCTAAAAACAGTGATTTTGGAACAAGCAGATTACAGAAGACATTTCACAGCACAGTAGCATCTGCTGCAGATCAAACTGGAAACCAATTGAATGCCTAAATGCATATGAAGCCATTTATGTGAACTCTAATCTAGACATTTTTAACCACAATGGTTTCCCACGTTGTCAAGCATTCAGTTTAAAACCTGGATGGTTACCTTGGCATTCAAAGAACATAGATATAAAGCACGTCCTTTGCTGTTGTTTTAACTGATAGCATTTGGAGATAGAAAGGTTTGTTTTGATTGCTAGATTATTTTTTATTTGTAACCTATGTTATACAGGCACAACAATGCTAAAGAGACAAAGGAGACACCAAAGTTCCCCATCAATCATTTTTAGAATTAGCTCAAATGTTGCAGACAGAATGTAGTGCATCATTTATTAACAAAGAATGCTTATTAGTCTGTCCACAGAAAGTTATTTTAAAGGAAACAAAAATATTAGGACTGTCAAACTAAGCTGCTAAATTTAAAGCTTATCATTTGATTATCAACACGAGACAGGATTTAATTTTAATTTTTTTAAAAATGGCACATCCAACTCCCTCAATAGGTTTCAAGTTATTTTGGAAGTAACTGCATCAGAGACATTTTAAAAAGTCTAGTAAATGGGGTTACAGTGTTTTGAAATATTAAGGAATAAAGTGTGTGGGGAGAACATTTATGTGACTATTTCAAGGAGAATGATTCCACTAAGGGGGACATCATAAATGCTATTATAACTTGAGGATTTATAAAAATATTCCCAAAATAATAATGTAGTCTCGATTATTTACCCACCAGTCACACGTCAGTTATCTCTTGGAATGCAGAGCCTGTGTTTAGCTGATTAATTAGGCAAATTATTAATAAAATAATTAACAAGAAAGGTGTCCCTAGTATAAGGACAACCTTTTTTTTTTCTTTAAATTACTTTTAATCCATAAGTGTATACTCTAGATCATCATGAGCACTGATGCACTGGGCAAGACTGGATGATGGAGTCTCTGTCTTGCAATGCACCCAGGTAGCCACAAGGGGGTAGCAAGGTTGCCCTTCAGATTGGGAGCTGCAGACCCAGCTGGCAACACCAGATGGCTCTTGGGGGAAAACCAGGTTTGAGAAGTATAGTTCTCTCTTTTGGCTCTTGCCCCTGCTCATCTCTTTCACCACCTCCCCAGTGTCTCTTTATTCTTTAAATTTCATTTGCATAGCCAACAAACCAGAATTAAGCATCATAGCAAAGTTAATTGTAAGATGACTGGTTCAGAAACAAAAGAGGGTAGTTCATTTCTACTGTCATAAAAATAAAATAGCAACCAGTGTTCGTTAAACTCTGTATGTCAGAAACCCAAGGCAGAATGTAACATTATTCATTGTTATAGCCAAGGTTTAGGCCCTGGTTGATGGAGCTGGAAGGATACCAACAGCAGGCTGTGTGCCTTGAGCATGTTCACCTTTCAGTCTAACTTTCCACACAGGTTCTGTTGGGATGGACAGCTGCTCCCAAAGAAAATGCTTCCTCTTGGGGGGAGATGGGCGGTAATAGAAATGTGAATAATAAATAAATAAATAAAATCTGTCCCAGTCTTCTTTCTTCAGATCCTTTGGACCTGGAGGACCAGAGACTTCTGCTTACAAGAAATGTTCTGTTTTCTGCTCTGCCATGGTTCCTCCCAGAGTGCCCCAAATTCCTGCTGTGACTGCCATTGTTACATGCAGCCATTTGACTGAAGGATGGATTCAGTTTGATTTATATCCTACCTTTCTACTCTGGCGCACATTTAAAACTGGATTAAGGGAAATCCTGGATACTTTTGTTTTGTAGGCCCTTGGGCAGATGCATTTTTATGACGGGGGATCAAATGATCTTAACTGATTTTTAATGAATAGCAAAATGTTATGTGTGACATATATGGAAGGCTAAAATTATGGTAAGTTACTAATATCCATGACCATCTTTAGTATAGATAATCCATGCTGCGTCAGATGAATGAATTTAGATAGCATCTTACAAACACATGGAATAAAGAGTTTCTATCCAAGGCTTACACGGGTAAGATTTTTGATCCATGAAAACGTAAATTTTTTTTGGTCAAAAGTCTTTTCGTTTCCGTGGGCCCAAGGCACAGTGCTTAGAGTGTCTCTTGGACGATAGGGCCCTCCTGAAGAAAGCTAAAAGAATTTAAAACAAAAGCAAAGCATAAAATGTTAACAACATGGATAGAATCAACAGTAAGATTAAGTACCTAAAGCAATCTAACAATTCAAACCTTTATAAACTTCCTGAACATTGAGACAGTGGTGCTGAAGCACGCACAGCTCCAGAGCAATGCCATCCATAGCCTTGGAGCAATGCAGAAGGGCCTCTCCTGCATGCCAGACAAACAGGGCATCCTCTCCTGCCAGTCTTGATGACGGGTCATAAATATACCTGGGCCTATACAAAATAAAATAAGCAACAGCAACATAAATTAGATCTCCATGCCAAGAGCTTGCAGTTTTATATTTTGTCAGTTCAGGGGATAGAAGAAAGAAAGAGAAATGGGGTGGTAGGAATGAAAACAGAGCCATCTATGTGCAATACTCTTTCATTAAGTTAGGACAAGGGGTGGAGAAAATATCCATCTCTTTCTCCACAAAGAAATGGGCAGAGTTTTTGGTATTATGTCACTGTAGGTCAGTAAGTGACTTTCCCTGCATTATCAGAAATACAGGAGAGGAGCCTGCTGAGTAGGCTTGTATTGTCTTGATAGAACAGCAGTGCCTTTGAGGTGGCCAGTGGTTATCTAAATGTCATGACTTGGGCTTGGTTCTTTGATGTATTGGGCAGGCTGACTATCACCGCTCCCATTTATCAGTCCGTGATTCAGAGGTCTAGCAGGTTTGAACGGTTGTCTTAGTACTAATCAGCTGATACACACAGTTTGTTTCAAGCCTTCGTTGCAAGGACACCACTGAGAGGAGGATGGCAGTCGATTTGAGGGCCTGCTGGCACCTGGGAGGCTTGCAGAACCCAGCTGAAAAACAAAAACAAAAAAACAGCTATTACATTTGATTCATGGAGGGCCTGTGAAATATATTTATTGGGACAGAGGATTTTTTCCTTGTAATTCTTTGTAAAAGAATATATGTTGAGCAGAGATGGGAAGGAGAGAGGCTGATCCTCAGCAATATTAAATACAGCCAGATTCTATTGATTTAAATGCAACTGGCATCCAACTAAATATATTTAGGATCTGATTCTTGGTGTGTATACAGGAGTTTGCAAGCTCTTGGGTTCAGCAGAGCATATATCTTGAATCTTCTGTAATTCAATAGATGGAGAGAAAATGTAATTTGGCCCCCACTTGCATACATGCTCATTGTTTGATGAGAGCGGAGGCAAGTGATGCCTTGAATGTTTGAATGAGTAATCAAAGATGTAATTCTGCAGAAAGAACTTTCAAGTGAAGTTAGGACACAAATACGTTTCGGCATTATTCTGTCCCCCATGCTAATCACTGGAAAACAAGGCTCTGTTGCTGTATACTTCATCTGAAGAGGGGGGCCTGGTCCATTAAATGCAGGTTCCTCTCATGATTCAGTAGAACCCATCATAATCAGAACACTAAATAAAGGGAAACGTAAGTAAAACATACAGTACATCCCTCCCCAGAGGTGGCCCCCCAAATATGCATGGTGGGAGATAGGAACAGTTGGGGATCTGTACTCTACTTCATCCTTTATATCAGCGGTTCCCAACCTTTTTGGCACCAGGGACCGGTTTTGTGGAAGACAATTTTTCCACGGACTGGGGTGGGGGGGAAGTTTCAGAATGATTCAAGTGCTTCCTCTTTTTCCTGACCTTTTATTCTTTTTTCTTCGCGCCACTTGGAGATAGCAGCCAATGGGCTTGCTTTCTCTGACAGGAGGCGGAGCTCAGGTGGTAATGCAAGCGATGGGAAGTGGCTGTAAACACTCAGGCTGTAAATTTGCTCGCTCACCCACCACTCACCTCCTGCTGCGTAGCCCGATTCCTAACAGGCCATGGACCAGTATTGGTCAACGGCCCGGGGATTGGGGACCTCTGTTTTATATTACATAATGGATAATGCCACCCATTTTCAAATGTTAGCCACCCAATCCTCCAATGAGGGTTCTAGCTGTGAATTCTAGCTCTCCAGTTATAATTATCTCAGGTTGGAAACATCTGGCTGAGCTCTTAGAGACTTTTCTTTTATTCCCTCTTTATTATTTTTATAAATAACTCAAGGCAGCAAACATACTTAATACTCCTTCCTCCTCCTATTTTCCCCACAACAGCAACCCTGTGAGGTGGGTTGGGCTGAGAAAGAGTGACTGGCCCAAGATCACTCAGCCGGCTTTTGTGCCTAAGGCAGGACTAGAACTCACGGTCTCCGGGTTTCTAGCCTGGTGCCTTGACCACTAGACCAAACTGGCTCTTGATCAGAGGCTGAGCTAAATCAATCAACAGTCTGCCTTCATGCAAGATAACTTCTTTAGTTTCAGTTCTGATAAGAGACCTGATATCTTCATCAGGTATAAAGGAGAATCCAGATTTTAAATATGTTTATGTCTAAATGTTCCATTTGTTTGTAATTTATATTCTTACATCTATCCCTATGTTTGCAACCATGGTAATTGGATTTCAAATCCCAGAATTCCCCCAGATGGCATGGCCATGACTGGGAGTTGAAGTTCATACATCTGGAAGTTGCCAAGGTTGGGAAACACAGATTTAACTTGTTCCAAGTCAGCAGATAGATCCCAGAAGGGAATACAAGTGCAACTTGCAGCAGGACATTGTTTTGTAGCTATTAAGCATTAAGCCTGTATGAATCCGACGGGAGGAGATGGGCGGGAATAAATTAGATAAATAAATAAAATAAATAAATAAAATCAGGTCCAGTTCATTTTAGAATGGAGATTTAACAATCAAAGAGGACATGACTCAATCTGAAATTATTATTCGAGAGAAAACCTGTTCAATTTGAGATGGTAGAGTTACTATTCGAAAAAGATTCATTTAAAGGTGTAACAGGGAAGCATTAAAACACCAGTAGCTGCTTCATTTTTTGAAAAAATGGGATGAAAATAGCATGGACGATAAACTGTATTTCGAACAAATAAATCCTGCCCAATTTCAGCTGGATATCTTCAGTGTTTTCACCACAATAAATTGCTGAATTATTCTCCCTGCACTTTTTAAATGAAGGGATAGGAGACACTGAGAAAGGACAGAACATCAGCCTCAAAATTGTCCAGCGAAGAGACTTACTTGCTCTGAACCAAGGCAGCAAGAATCCTGCCTCTTCTTTTAAAATGAACATTTTCAAATACTGTTTTAAAAAAACTTCAAAACTTAATTTTCCATTTGCTTTTCTGGGATGCCAGACTGGGCATGATCTTGAAGAAGAGCACTAAGTTGCCTTTGTGGGGTATACAGTTTGGTGCCTCCAATGGTGGGGTTTTCTGGGGTACCATGAGGTTTCACATAGCTAACTGGCAATATTGGCCTCCCTGAAAAAGACCTCTCATTACCAGTTTCAGTGGGGTCTCAGGCTCAGTAAGGTGTATGGACTTCTTTCGGTCAGGAATTGAAAAAATGATCATTGACTGGGACTTACAGGGTGTCATTGCTTTCTGGTCTCTGATCAATGGATTTGGGGGGCTGACAGGCAGGTCGGCATAGCTGGTTAACCAGCTTGTCATCTCCTGTGAAGAACCTCATTGTTAGTCACAGGATTCATTTGCGCCTGAAATGTTTGTTTATTTATTTATGGGATTTATTTACTGCCTCAATCCAAAGACCTCTAGATGATGTACAGAATCCAATTATAGAGGAAAACCTTGACAATTCAATTAATAATGATTAATACAATGAATACAAATAATATAAAGCCTTTCCGGGTGCCAAAGGCTCCACATAGAACCATTCCCCAAATACACCCCCAACCCAGAAAAAACAGGGTTTTACATGTCTCTGGAAGGCCTGGAGAGTGAGAACTACCTGCGTCTTGGGGACACAATCTGTGTCATGTCCCCCGTTGCAATGTATACATGCATCACAACGGTGAACATGCCTTTCCGGATAAGGGAAGGAAGGAGGAAAGAATCAGTGCTAATCCTTTAAGCACTGAAAGACAAATACAAATAAAGGACAAAGGAGCCATACCTTTGCCCTGACCCGAGAAGCCATCATCCTATCTCCCTAACATCTCTGCATTACCCCGGGGGACACACCTGCGCCGGACACAGGAAGAGGACAGAGGTAATCAGCGCTAATCCCCCCGATCGCCCATCGAGACTCCGGAATTGCACCCTGATCGCCCATCAAGACTCCAGATCAGGACTTTGGGACAATGGGGGGTGGAGAAGGATCAGGTCCGCACTGCGGGTATTTACCGGCTACCTTGCACGCCATGTGCTCATTCCCGTCTTTCTCAGTGTATGCATTCTATTCCTAATAAACCAGAAATCCTTAGCCTGGCTAGTGAGTCTGTGTTTTATTGGAATAAGGGCAACCATCACATAAAGACGGGAATCGAAAAAAAGATTTTTCCACTAGCACCATTCCAGATTTTGTCTGTGAGGGGTCCAAGCTGGCGATGGAAAGACTCAACCCATGAAGAGGTGGCTACCAGAGGACCGGTGATGGGTCACCCGACTCCATGGCACGAACGATTGGTGAGAACCCTATTCCCCGACGGTACGAAGTCCAGGAGGGTTCGGGATCAAGCTCAGAGGAGGAGGAGACCGGGAGGAGTAGGACACTTGAAGCCACCAGAGAGTCGCAGGGTGAGTGGGTCACCATGGACAAGACGCCGGGATCCCTGCCCGGGACGCTCGGGGCATCTAAGAAGCCGCGGGACCTGCTGTCCTCAACGATCGAAGGAGCCGAGGGAAGGCGCCGGAGCGGACGAACCAAGGAAGGCTCATAGACAGCTGAGAGGCTGAGGATAGTGGAGGCGAGGCTGGAGTCAATCAAACAGCTGTTCCTGAGATGGTCGGTGGCGTGGGAATCCCGAGGAAGGGGTGAGGTGGAACCAGGTACCAGAAGTCCGTCACCCCCTCCTCCCATCCTGGAGATGCGACAGCCGGGGCGAGGAAGGAGATGGCAGCAGGCTGAGGCAGCGCCGGGCAGAATTCACCTCGCGGAACCCGCCAGGAGGTCATCTTCCCCCCCTCCCACCCTGGAGACGCGACCGCTGGGAAGAGGCTGGAGACGGCACGAAACAGAGGCAACGCCGCCCGGAGTCCGGCTTAGGGAATCCCCACACCCAGACCGGAGAACCCCCGCAGCCCGAGGTACGCCCAGACAACCAGATGTGGTTTGGAGCCCACCAGGAGCAGGGGTGAAAGACTTCGGGGTCAAATTCGACGGGGACCCAGCAACATTATCCTTCTTCCTGACGAACGCAAAGAACTACATGGAAGAATTTGGGCCATATTTCCGCTCGAAAAAGGGCAAAATTAATGCCATTGCGAACAAACTCAAAGGAAGGGCGGCTGACTGGTATGTGCAGCTATGCCAGGCAGATGCCCCAGAGCTCGATGACTTCGACGAGTTCCTCTGGGCACTAGATCTGCACTTCAGGGACCCCTTGGAAAAGGAGAGAGCGAAAAGATTGCTAAGGGGAATCAGCCAAGGGCAACGATCTGTAGCAGATTATGCCATGGAATTTCAAGCACTGGCTGGAAAGGTAGTGGACTGGTCGCAGTCTACCCTAATTGAACGTTTCAAAGAGGGCCTGAACTTGAATGTTCTGAGGTGGGCATTATGCAGAGATGACCCAAACACTCTACTTGAGTGGATACTGCTGGCCGGTAAGGCGGAAAATGCCCAGGAAACCTTCCTACAAGCCAAGAGGACGGCGCAACAAGCAGCGACAGTAAAGGGACCCCGAACCGCTGCAGGACCGGCGAGACCAGCACCCCAACCCTGGAGAGAGGAGAGGGAGCGACGGTTCGCCAAGGGGCAGTGCCTTTGATGCGGGAAAGAGGACCACAAAGTGGCAGCATGCCCGAAAACAAAGGCAGTTGACAGGCCAGGAAAAATGCCAGGCAAACCACCCGCAGCACCCAAAAAGATGCCAGCGGCCAGTGGAGAGATCGGAGCAAAAGAACTACCTTACTCCATTGAAGAGGAGGAGAGCGACCAGGAAGAACCGGCGGGAAACGCCAGCCACCTGCCCTGAGAAGCGCCAGAGGGCAGGTGGAGGAGGAGAATGGGCGCAGCGACGTCTGGGTGAGTGCCAACTGTCCCACCCTGTACGTAAAAGTTAAGCTAAAGTCCATTGAGAAGTCGGTTGAAGTCTGGGCCCTAATAGACTTGGGCTGTTCTAGGTGCCTAATGCACCCGGACATGGTTGCCGATTTAAATCTCCTGTGCTTTCCACTTCAGCACCACATAGTTTTTACGCAATTGGACGGTTCAGCAGCGGGAGGGGGCCCGGTCACCCAATTCACCGGAGAAGTGGCGCTGCAGTTAGGCAGCCACCGGGAGAGACTGAAATTTGTCGTGGCACCAGTGGGCCACCCTTTAATCATCTTAGGCATTCCGTGGCTGGTACGAAGGAACCCCTACATAAATTGGGAAACCAGGACGATCACGTTTACAGACGGCTTCTACCAAGCACCTACAGGGGACCGAATTTCCCGTGCTGCGGTGGGGAGGGCGGCGTCTACAACCACACACCTGGCTGCAGCGGCCCTGGAAGGCTTGCCAGACAGGTACGCGGAGTTTGCAGATGTGTTCGGGGAGAAAGAAGCAGACAAACTCCCACCCCACAGAAAGACTGACTGTGCGATAGAACTGGTCCCCAACACACCCTTGCCAAAGCCCAAAATTTACGCAATGACCCAGAAAGAACTGGCAGCATTGCGGGAGTTTGTGGACAAGAATTTAGCACGAGGCTTCATCAAGCCCGCAAACTCGCCAGTTGGAGCCCCAGTGTTGTTCAGAGAAAAAAAGGATGGGACATTAAGACTCTGTACGGACTACCGCGGATTGAATGCGGCTTCCATATCCAACAAATATCCTTTGCCCCTAATCAAAGACATATTAGCACATCTGGCAAAGGGGAAAATATTCTCCAAACTGGACTTGCAAGAAGCCTATTTTCGCATACGCATACGGGAGGGGGATGAGTGGAAGACGGCTTTCAATTGCCCACTGGGATCATTCCAATATAAAGTGTTACCATTTGGTTTGGCAGGGGCACCAGGGGTATTTATGCAATTGATTAACGAGGTCTTGCACGACCACTTGTTCAAGGGGGTACTTGTGTATTTAGACGATGTATTGATATATTCTGAGACTGAAGAGGAGCACGAACGCTTGGTTAAGCAGGTGCTCAGGAAACTCCGCAAAGCCGAGCTATTTGCCAAGCTCTCTAAGTGCGAGTTTCATAAATCTCAGATAGATTATCTGGGCTACAGAATCTCTGAGAGGGGCATCGAAATGGACCCTGGGAAAGTCCAGGCCATCCTGGCATGGGAGCGCCCGCGCACTAGGAGGCAACTACAGAGTTTCCTCGGATTTACTAATTTTTACAGGGGGTTCATCAAGGGACTAGCGGAAATCGTTTTGCCCCTAACTAACTTACTCCGCACCAAGGGTTTGGGAGACACGCGCAAAGCACGAAACCCAGGAGCACTACTTAACTGGACACCTGAATGCCAAAGGGCTTTCGATCATCTCAAAAGCCTGTTCACAGCGGAACCGGTTCTGCAACATCCTGACCCCACCAAGCCCTTTGTAGTCCAAGTAGATGCCTCCGATTTCTCAATTGGGGCACTCTTGCTTCAGCGGGATTTAAATGATCAGCTGAAGCCTTGCGCGTACCTCTCCCGCAAGTTCTCTGAAACAGAACGGAGATGGCATGTATGGGAGAAAGAGGCTTTTGCCGTCAAAGCTGCCTTAGAGGCATGGCGACACCTCCTGGAAGGGGCCACTTGCCCCTTTGAGGTCTGGACAGACCACAAAAACCTGGAAGCGCTCAGTACCCCAAAATGCCTCAGCCTCAAGCAGGTTCGCTGGGCTCAGTTTTTCAGCCGCTTTGATTTTAAGTGGAAGTTCATACCAGGGAGAAAGAACTTCTTAGCTGACGCTCTCTCTAGGCGGCCCCAGGATGCCAGTCAGGCATCAGACATTGTAGGTACTGTGTGGACCGACACACAGCTGGGTTGCCAAGCTGTCACGCGCAACCAAACTGGAACGCAGCGCACCCCGGCACAACCGCCCGCAAGGGGAGGGAGACGCATGTCAATTTCATTGCACTTGCAACAGCAGTTCGTGCAAGCCTTAAAAACGGATACATGGTTGCAAACCAACAAATACAATGTTTCTTTTGTAAATGATTTGGCTTGGAAACAAAATAGCTTGTACGTGCCCGAGCAATTGCAAGCAGAGGTTCTGAGCCGTTCTCACGATGACAAAAGGGCAGGGTACTTTGGCTTTGTAAAAACGCTACATCTGGTAAGGCGACAATTCTGGTGGCCTACACTTAGGAGGGATGTAAAAGAATATGTCGCTGCTTGCCCTACATGTGCTATGGCCAAGCGAAAAGTGGGGAAGCCCCAGGGACTATTGCAGCCGGTGGCAAGCCCCTCCCGACCTTGGGAGGAAATCTCAATGGACTTTATCGTAGACTTGCCACCCAGCCAGCGGAAAATGGTCATCTGGGTGGTTAAGGACTACTTTTCGAAACAGGCACATTTTATCCCATGCGCCTCCATTCCCTCCGCTCAACAGCTGGCACGCCTCTTTTTAAATCACATTTACAAATTACACGGTACCCCCTCCCGCTTGGTCACAGATAGGGGTACACAATTTACTTCACAATTCTGATAAGCATTTTTGAAGTTAATTGGCACCAAGCAGGCATTGTCCACTGCTTGGCACCCCCACACGGACGGCTCTACGGAGATCCTTAACTCCACCCTGGAGCAATTTTTGCGCTCCTTCATAAGCTACCAGCAAGATGATTGGGTAGACTTACTCCCTTTTGCTGAGGTGGCATATAACAATGCAGTGCACCAGAGCACAGGCCACACCCCCTTCCGGGTAGTCTATGGTTGAGACTTTGTCCCGATCCCGGAGTTGCCACAGCCAGCAGCCCCACCTTGTTCCCCAGATGACTGGGCTGCTCAGCTAGCCAACGTTTGGCCAATCATTCAGCTGGCTCTCTCCGAAGCCCAAGCAACCTACAAGCGGTATGCGGACAACCACAGGGCTGTGCAGCCAGACTTCAAAGTGGGAGATAAGGTCTACCTCTCCACTAAGTTCATTAAGTCACCGCAGCCCTCAAAGAAGTTAGCCCCCAAGTTCATTGGCCCTTTTCCAATAGTGGAAATAATCAACCCGGTAACTTTCAAGTTAGAATTGCCACACAACTTGAAACGCATACACCCAGTGTTCCATTGTGCCTTACTGAAACCGGCTATCTCCTCAAAGTGGCATAACGAAACCCCCCCGCCTCCTCCCATCATGATCGATGGGCAGCAGCACTTTGAAATAAAGGAGGTCCTAGATTCCAGAAGGCTATGGGGCACCCTCCAGTACCTGGTTCGCTGGAGACATTTCCCTCACCCTGAGTGGGTGCATGCTCGGGATGTCTCAGCGCAACGGCTTGTCAAACACTTCCATGCAGCGTATCCTGCCAAACCAGCGCCTTGAACTTTTTTGGGGGGAGGCAGTATGTCATGTCCCCCGTTGCAATGTATACATACATCACAACGGTGAACATGCCTTTCCGGATAAGGGAAGGAAGGAGGAAAGAATCAGTGCTAATCCTTTAAGCACTGAAAGACAAATACAAATAAAGGACAAAGGAGCCATACCTTTGCCCTGACCTGAGAAGCCATCATCCTATCTCCCTAACATCTCTGCATTACCCCGGGGGACACACCTGCGCCGGACACAGGAAGAGGACAGAGGTAATCAGCGCTAATCCCCCCGATCGCCCATCGAGACTCTGGAATTGCACCCTGATCGCCCATCAAGACTCCGGATCAGGACTTTGGGACAATGGGGGGTGGAGAAGGATCAGGTCCGCACCGTGAGTATTTACCGGCTACCCCGCACGCCATGTGCTCATTCCCGTCTTTCTCAGTGTATGCATTCTATTCCTAATAAACCAGAAATCCTTAGCCTGGCTAGTGAGTCTGTGTTTTATTGGAATAAGGGCAACCATCACAATCTGTTCCAAAGGAAGGGATCCTCATGGAGAATGGCTGCCATCGCGATCTCTCCCATCTCACCTCAGGATAGGAAGGGACCTTCAACAGGAGCTGTGAGGCCACCCAGATTGGGGAAGCTGGACCTATCTGGGAAAGAAGGCCTCTCAGATGCCCAGTCCTTGAGCCATATGAGATAACCAGCACCTTGAATTACACTAAAAAGTATAGTGGTAGGCAATGCTGCTCTACAGCAGCAGTGTTAAGAGGCACATGTGCTGTGGCATTTTTCACAAACTGAATTTCCCCCAGTGGTCTTCAAGGATAGACCCATACAAAGTGTATTTTAGCCATCCAGTTGAATTACAGTTGTGATATCCTAGCAGTACTCTAGCTTAGTTGGCAGAGGCAGCAGAAGCAGGCTGGCACAGTGAGCAACAATGCCACTGAGTTAAGCAGATCACAGAGAAAGAGGCTGGTGCAGAACAAGTGACCTTCCACTCGCTCTTCTTAAAAATAGTAAACATTGAAGCTAGAGCCTGTGTTAGCCTGGCATTTAGTCTCCGACTGTCAAGACAGATGAACTGCTGCAGTCATGCAAAATGTAAATGTCAGCGTTGACCCTTGTGTCTGTCCAGGACCAGTCGGTCTGGAGCTCATGCTCAGAAGGCTGAGGGGCGAACTGCACTCCCAGCCACATTGGAGGAACCTGCTCAGATGTGTAACATTTCCTTGGAAGAAGAGAGCAAGGAAGTTAAGCCTTGGGGTTGATACAGTGAAGTAGATAAGAGCTGGGAAAAGTGAAGGAAGCCTACAGTGATGTTACCTTGCTGTCCCAAAATACTTCTGATGAGCAGATAAAATGATGAAATACAGTGCATGGACTAGCTACTTGGAGTGAAAGAGCCCATCATGCTACTTAACCCTCTCCCCGAGCATTAACTATTTATGGCAGTGAAGTCGCAGCATGGGATATTCTCTGTAACAGTCCCAGACCCAGTCAAAAAGTTTTGAAAAACTACAAAGTGGTGTAAAACCAGCCATTTCACTTCGCTGCTTCAAAAAGTCTGTGTTTCCATTCCTGAATGGAAGCTGACTCAGTGTGCTGATTTGGTCGAAGCTTAGTTGAATCAAAGCATCCTTTGATGTTTCATGTAGCACATCTTCATTCATTAAGCTGCTTGGTTTTCCTTTCCCACATAGTTTCCAGGTAGCTGTGCAAATATTTGGGTTTTTTCTATAATTGCTATTTTCTTCATATGCACAGGTGATAGCATTTTGGCTAGAAAAGCATCAACTCTCAGAAAACAAGTATCCAGTTGGTATGCAGAGTACAATAAAAGCATAATGCAATGTTAAAATAACACAAGGCCTGCAGATCTAAGCACATTTGCTTGAAAAAAAAAAGCCACACTGACATAGGAATGCCAAGCTGAGGCATAGCTGTAAAGCAATAATCAGGAATGAAGTCAACAAATCAGCCATAATTAGCGTCAGCTTTAAGTCTTCATGGACAAAGAAGTCACAATTAGGCTTTTTATTAGAATTAGGATATCCTGGGCATATTTATTCAGAAATCAGCCAGGCTGTATTTAATGAGGCTTACTCCCAGACGAATGGGTACAGGATTTCCATGGTTGTATATAATGAGTAACTTTGAACTCAACTTTCTCTTACGATAATGAAGACTTGGTGTCTTGCAGAAATTACCCCATAGTGGGAAATCTGCCCCCCTTCAAATGCTGATCAAAAGAAAAACATTCTGAATTCCACCTTACAGTATTACAAAGATTAGGCAATGCATACCCCTTGAAGATCTTCAATCTTTTTATCAGGGAAGATGTTAAAAAGGAGGGAGAGGTAGGTGGTGGGAGGGAAAGAAGGGGAGAAAAGAATGTGAAGTTATGAAATCTGCAGAGGCAGAGCTTAAGATGTGGGAGAAGGCTGCAGGAGTTCAGGTTTGCTTCCCCTTAATGCTGTACTGTTTAAGTTGCATACAAGGTAAGATTGCCCGATCTAGATGGCAGCAAAGTATTAGAGCAGGGTTTCTCAACCAGGGTCCCGTGGCACCCCAGGGTTCCTTGAGAGGTCACTAGGGGTTCCCTGGGAGATCACAATTTATTCAAAAAATTATTTCAACTTCAGGCAACTTCACATTAAAGAGGTAGGTTTCATGCTTTATTTTCAGTTCACTGATCATGCATATATACAGGCCTACCCATGAAGCAAATATAATAATTTTGTACCTTCTGGCCTATATTTGAGCCTAATGTGCAGGGGTTCCAGGAGGCCTGAAAAGTATTTCGGGGGTTCTTTCAGGGTCAGAAAGTTGAGAAAGGCTGCATTAAAGTGTTCTTTATCTCTGCTGCCCCCTAGTTGTCATCTGGATTTATGCTGCCCAGATATGGCAACTCTAATCCAAGTACAGCCTCAAAGCTACTAGGATAAAGAAGCAAGCACAGCTGGTTGTTCTTCCATGTTTGAAAAGATCAGATCTTGTAGGCCTGGAAAGTGAAGCAAATTTATGGGACAAGGTATCTAGTATCTAATATTACAGGAAGGGAAAGGTCATTTGTCCTGTGTCATCATTCTACTGCTTGAAGATGTAATTACTTCCAGAATTATCTTCATGACTTTCAGTCAAAGGTTCCTTCTCTTAGATTATCCTATGCACCTAACTCTCTCAGGCTAAGGAGTTTTTGAAACTCTCTCTCTCACACACGCACACGCACACAAATAACACCTGCACATCTACACTTACTGCTGTCCCTTGTAGAGGACAGAAGCATTTCATAGTTAATCCTGATCCTTTTCTTCTTCCCTTTTGCTTAAAAACAGGCTTTGCCTTGGAATGTATCTTCTTGCATGGGGTAAAGCAGATGATATCCTGTCTGTACTCAAGCTTGTGTGCGCATGCCTACACAGAAATAAATCCCTTTGAAAGGAGTAGAATCTCTTGCAAGGTGGGCATGTACAGCCTGACTTCATCATCAATCTTGCCGGTGTCATAGCATAAGAGGGAGAAGGAGGCAGTATCCATTTACCAGAGTGGGGTGGAGAGACAGGAGGCTTTGTCTGCATAACCTGGTATATGATGTTCAGTTGTGGGTTTCTCCCAGCCTCGGTTTCCAGCTGCCTTTCCTCCGCATAGCCATTTCTTGCTATTTCTTCCACGGCTAACCAGCTTCTCAGGTTAGGTTTTCAGCGGGCAGAGGTAGGAATCAGCACATCTGGACAAGACAAGAGATGACCAAAACTCTGTAGGAAGGCATCAATCCTCCAACACTCCATAACTTGAGAGATAGGATGTGCTTTACAATTTCATTTTTTTGTTTTGTTTTCTTCTAAAGTATAAATTTACCAGAATTCACAGGTTTCTTCATAAATGGAATGGAAACAACCTGAGATGAAAACATTTTGAATATTTGTGGAGTGGGTGGCAGGAGCTCATTGCCCTGTATATATGAAGATACTGGATGAAAATGAAAGTCTCCCCATCCTTCATAATGGTAGAACTCAGGGTGGCCCAATTAATCCATTTGATAGTAGCTTGTGCATAATTTGCAGTTAATATATAATGTTGCTGCTGTAAGGTGAGGTGCTAATCCCCAGTTTAAAAGAATTCAAGGAAAGAATTGGCAGCCCTTGGTCATGACTTCTAAATGGAATCTGTGAACCCCCCACCATGCCAGCAGAGCCCCACTGCATACTGATTGCTAGGGACAAATAATGGGAAAAGATTATTTCTGTCTTGCTTAAGAGAGGCACCTGCTTGGCCCATGTTTGCAACAGGACATGGAATACCTTCAGGGTATTTCCCTCATCAAGTCACAGAGGTCAGCTAGTCACGCGAGTCCCTCTTCTGGGTCCAGAAACGGAAGATCCCAAAACACCTTCCACTGTTTTGTGTGACCAAAATATAAAACAGAGAATTCAAAGAAAGCATGAATATGTACGAAGACTCTTGTCCTTTTAGACTAAAGCAAGACTCAGGTCCCTTTTCACAAATTTCTTCTTTGACTTCCCTATTGTGTATCTTAGTCTTAAGTAGTTTCAATGAATACAGCTTTCAGATGCAGAAATGGCCTGCTTTTTCTCTCCTTGAAATGAAGTTCATGAACACATCAGGACTACTTGATATGAGACCCACTTGAAAATAATACAGTCAAGGGCCCCACCATTGCCGCCCAGAATGTCTTGATATCCTCCATGTATCTGTGTATGCATGTGCATGTTTGTGTGTGCACGCATGCAAACTCATGTGCCTGTACAATGCTCAAAGCTATACAGAGAAGTGAAATTCAGCTGACTCTTTTTTTAGTTTTATTATTGTTTTTCATTTTCTGATCAAAATTATTTTAATGTTGCATGATGATTTTTTAAAATAATTTTCATTGTCCTACTGGTATTTTTTTTTCTTTCAGTAAAAAGCAGTAATACTGTTTACTGAAAGAAAAAAAAATCAATTGTACAAACTATACATGGTGGGAACAAGATTCTTTGTACTGAACAGGACCATGGTGCCTCCACCTCAATACATCCTACAGTGACTTCTTTCAAACAGCGTATCTTTCTCAGGTCCACCCAGAAACTCTGGGATTGATCCGGGGACTTTTCTTCTTGCAAAGTGGGCGTGGCTTTGCTGATGAGGTGTGACCCTTCCCCAATTCTAGAAGAAGAAAAGGCTAAAAGTTGGCATTGGCTGTATTAACAGGGTCTAATGGGAAATGTCCAGTTTTTGTATAAAAGCAAGTGTGGGCCCATTCCCGGACCCTGCTAGTGAGGAATTGGGATCTCTCTTCAGCTCTGTGCAAGAATTGCTTCAATTTAACAAAACATTTTTGTTTATAGTAGTCTACTGAGCTTTACAAACTATGCTTCAGTTAGGAGAAAAAGATGGACCTAGGGCACACTTGCATTATTGATATACCTCTAAAGGAAAGAGAGAGTTTAAATTTGTTTTATTTATTCCTACCTGGCTCCCATGGTCACATTTTCAGCTTTTGCTTTTTAACTTAAGTATAAGATCTTTAGAAGATGGTGTGTGCCCAGTTTCTGAGTCTGATGGAAAATAATAACTTGGGATTTGGGATTAATGTAGAGGGGTCTTCCTGTTGCACACCACTCCAGTTAAAATTCCAGTTTCCCTGGGACTGGTTGATGATTTGTTTGGGAAATCTGAATATTATTGGCAACTCCAAGAATAAAATAAGTTAGCTATTTATGCATTGGGAAGCTGCATACAGAAGGGACAGGTGACTGTGGAAGTGGAAATTTGTTTGTTCTGGTGGCCAGCTGTTTTGATGTGCCTGCTTTTTGATCTGAAGTTTTGACGGGGGGGGGGATCTCCAAAGGAGCTTACAGTGGACTGTGACAGTACAAAACCACATCAGCTGCCCTTTTTGTGGTGGCTTGAAGTTGAGGTTTCAGTTGTCCCCATTCTGGTCTTGTTTCTTGATGGCGCAAGAAAGTCTTTGTATCGGTGTGCCAAAGGTTTAGAAAGTTTCATCCTGTTCAGAAGAGAAGGAGAGAGAGATTCTGTGAGAGTTTATCAAGACACGTGAACTGAAGTGAATGCCAGACATCTAGCTATTATTTTTCTCCCGCATTGCACTGCAACGTTCTGGCGCCACGTCTTGAAAAAAGCAGTGGATGCTTCACTGTGAAATTTGAAACATCTTTACCACAACTCCCCGGAATTTTCACAAAAGCAAACAAGAGATTTGCTTCTTACCTTTTCATATGCAGGCTTTTGATGGAAGCTGCTGCCTCTCCTGCATCACATGAAGTTTCACAGATCAGTTTCTCTGTGTAAATCATAACAGGAGGTGACTCACATTGGAGACTGTGAAATGTGCCACATAAGAGAGTCGCTAAAAGGTTTTCTCCGCTGAAGGAGATTGGCTCTTTGGATCCCAATACATGGTGTTAGAGCAAAGGTGGCAAGTCATAATTTTTCAGGTTTCAGTTTTTGATGTCTTTACAAGGACACTTTTCCTCTCTGCAAATTATACATTTTGTTTGGATGTCTGGATCCCACCTTTCACTCAGAATGATTCTCCAGGCAGCTTGCAAAAGATGATAGTACAAAATGGTAACTATAGTACCAGTTCCTTTGCCTGGTGACAAATACCGGATATGCCACCTCTCCATGTATTTGCAGGAGAGGGTTGAGACCGAGAGACTGGGCTTGCTTAAGGCCATCTCATGAGTCAGTTGATGAAGAATTTGATTGTGGGGGGCAGGGATGTAAGCCTTCAAGCTCTCATTTTATCCTGTTAGCCATTATAGTTCACTGGAGCAGGGCTAAGCAGCAGTTTGAGTCCCAAAGGACGCATATACACACACTGCCCTCACCCAGAACGCCACCTCTCTGACACGCACCTTGAAAATAGGAAGCAAATCGCTTGTTTTCACTACCATTGACCCTGCTTTCTGGAAGAGAAAGCAGGCAAGCTAGCAGAAACACAAGAGTTTAATGCTTTTTGCTGTCCATCAAGCTGCTGTAGGACAGGGAGCTCTAGAGGACACATGAAGGCTGCTGTCACCTGCACTCTAATTCCATATTATTAATCATTTGATGAGTAGTACATTCTTCCTGCCAATCTAGGCCATTTGCAGTCCATTGGACTGGATATGCATTGCTTCACCACAATATCAGCCTCCTCTGCAGCTACAGCCACAGGCACCTGAACAAAGTTTGCCAAGAAGCTTCTGGTTCACCTGTCCTTCGAAGACAGTGTGATCTGTGGCCTGTTTCCATTTTTCAGAAGCACCTAAGGTCAACTGATCTACAAAGCAGCATTAATATAATTTCTGTCAAGAGAAGCTTGACTGCATTCTCAGGTTAAGGTCAGGAGGCACATTCAGAAATGCTGAGCTAGGAAGGCGGGGGAACAACACATTGCTGAAGCCGAGGAAGTAAATTGGAAAAAAATGCATACATGCTGGGGAGGGCAAATATTCCCCTCCCTTCTCTCTTTCTCGCTAAGCATAACTCATTTTCTTGAGCCACTGGGATAGACGTTCTAATGCAAAGTTCTATACTTTGACATATGCCACACCTTTCATTGTTCCGGTTTCTGCCCTCATAGTGGAGCATCTGGTATCTTTCAAAGCTGTGTCTTTTCTAGTTCTTAAATATGAGAATAGGGGTTGTTTTTAGCCTGTCAGAACTGATGAAAATAGCACACACATTCAATAAAAAATAAGTTTTGCATTTTGGCCATGGGCTGGGGTAGCAGGAACCAAGAGGGAAAAAATAGAAGGAATGTAGAATCAAGAGCAGAGGATCTGTTCACTGATTGTATCAAATGCTGGTGCCCTTCAGATGATGGCCTAGTGTCTTCCTGCTTTCTGAATCATCCTTGCTCAATACTCTAATATATTTTGCAAGTATAAAGGCAACTAGAACCTTGGCATTAAAATTGGGAAAATTGAGAATCTTCAGATGTCAAATTCTATACGATCCTCATGCAGGGGATCTGTGGATATACAAAATGCAAACTTCTCTGTGTGCTTTCAGGCCGACATGAACATGTAGAGCTATTGCCCAAGGCATTCTCGTTAAGATGCTGCCTCCAAAGCTCTGGCAGATTATGGAGTACAAAATCCATACAGAAAGAGGAAGAAATCCATTGCCATCTCTCTCCCTGTCTTTCTAACGTATGTCAGTGCATTTGATTATTTCTCCAAAAATCTAAGAGGAGCATGTCATTCCCACTGATAACAGTAGGGGTGGCATGATACTGATGTTTCACAGCCAAGTACTTTTTTCAACTGCTGCAATACCAGTTAAACTGGGGCTTGTTAAAATGGCTAGTGACTGACTGGAAAGATAAAGATGAGACTTACTAGTAAAGGCTGCTTGGGGAAAGTCAAGCCCTTTACAGAGATTGTGAACCTGACTAGAAGGATTAATATACTACAAGCTCAGCCATAGGAGATGAGGTGAGACAAGAAGTCTCCCTGAAAACAGACCACCTTCAAGCCCTGCAGAGCTCCAGTGTCTTCAGCTTGAAAAGAGAATTTTTTCAATTCTTCTTCTCCTTCAGCTAAACTGGAAGTAAGTTCTTTTGCAGCCAACACACATGCCGTGAGAACATGGAGGTCTGGAGCAGCTTTCCTGCTGGATGGAATCCTTCCGTGGAAGTGCCCTTGGTAATAGTAACTTGTCTTGATAGGAAAAAGAAGAGAGAAAGTCAAAGAAACAGCTGATCCACTTTTGAAAAATCCTAGATCATAGTTGTTTTTCATCCTGGCCGGTGTGTGTGGTAGCCCAATGGGCTGAAAGACGCAACCAACAAAATGCTGAGATTGGAAGAAAGGAGTGGAACAATATGACGATGACTTGGGGTAACTCTCTTGCTTACATGCTTCTTGCCCTATGGTAATCTCAGCTTCCAAAACTGGAAGTCTGTTGGAAAGCATGTTTGCAAATGTTGTTAGTAAATGGAGGAGGCCCTTTCATTTTCTTCACCAAAACATCATTATGTGCTACATCGAGGAAAGGGCACCCTCTTTAATTATTCTCAGTGGTGGTGATGTGCAGACTTGAAAGCTGAAGACAGATCAGGACTACACAGTGTCTGAGTACATGAATTGCTCAGGTGGCACTTACAGCAGCAAGGACACCCACTTCAGTTCTTCCGAAGCTGTTGTAAGAGATGTAATGGGTTTCTACAGTGCAGCTGCTGGTTTTGACTCTGGTGCTCACACAGCTTGGTTTGGATTGTTATTCTTCTTGAGGAGGGAGGGCTTTTGCCTTTCCTTCCCATCACAAATCAGAAGGAGAATTACTTTAAATACTTCTAGACAGTCACGGGCTGAATGTCACCGGCTACTTCAGATGTCTTGCTGGGGTAATAAACATGCAGCCGAAGCCAGCCCTCATCAGCCAGCCAATTCCTAGTAGGAAAGT
Organism: Candoia aspera; assembly: GCF_035149785.1. Classification (NCBI taxonomy): domain Eukaryota; kingdom Metazoa; phylum Chordata; class Lepidosauria; order Squamata; family Candoiidae; genus Candoia; species Candoia aspera. The sequence goes on from NC_086153.1 coordinate 181,667,769, forward strand.
TGCACTTTGTTTCCTTGATCAACAAAAATATTGTCTGAGGCGGTGAAGGAGGCAGCGATGAAATGAAAGGCTCTAAAAGAGACAAAAAGGGTGACCTACAGAAACAGTAGGATGTGGTTCAAAGCAGAAAGTGAGAGACTGATTTTCAGAAATTAGGCTCCTCCTGTCCTATTCTTGCAAAGAAATGACAATTTTATTTTGTCTCAGCTATCACTGTAAGGGAGCTGGTGGCTGCTGGTATCCTGAGAGGTTCAGACTTCCCTTGCTACCTCCTACCTTGAATCTTTAGCTTTAGTTTCTTAAAAAGATGTCCCCACATCATTCACTTAGAGTGATATAAGGGAATAAGCATCTACCCGCCTGAGGGCTCAAAAGTAAATAAATAAATCTGCTACTGGCTTCCAGTGTTCTGTTTAATGAGCCTCATTAAACTAAAGAATAGTTTTTAATTGGTTGTAAATCTATTTTTAAATTGGTTCTAAATCTTAACTTAGGGAAAACTTAGTTCTATATCACTGGTGCTATTTATTGACATTAGACACTCTGGCCAGCCCAACAGATTGTTGGAAATAAATTATGGGAAGGGACTCGGGGCTCTGTCCATCTGTCTGCCTCTCAGTCAGTAGGATAACAGAACAGGATGGGTCAAAAGGTGGGGTGGGGGAGATAGGCCAGCAGAACAAAGGGTAAGCTGAATATAGGCCTGATTGAGCCAGGTTTGTGGAGGAAACAAATCCCGAAAAAAAATCCCCCAATGCATCACTCTGGATGATGCAGGTGGACTGTGGGTTGGAAGGCTGCCAACAGTTCCCTTCTTAAGCCCCACTCCTTCCTACCTCCTGGTCCTGTGACCCAGAGGAAAGCTGCTAGTTAAGGGGGTGGAAAGAATTCCACAAACCATGTTCTGCACACTTTCCCTATTTTGCTACATTATAAGTAGAAGTTAATCTTACATGATCAGTGTTTATTCTCTAAAGAAGATTAAATTTAGACTATCTATAGTTAGACTTGTGTTAAGTCTTCCTCAACATGATACTGATCAGTTATTTCAAACCCATAACTAGCCTGTATAGTCTGTAAAAGTTGGGTTTTAGCAAAATTGAAACTGGTTTCTCTGATTCATGACTTTTCTTTTTTTTTTTTCTTTTCTTTTCCACTTACCATATTTACTTCTCTGACAGCAGAGAGGAACTCTAATGAATTACCCAGAATCACATAGAATCCTCCTTGAACCAAATCCAAATTCTCAATATCAGATGGATCAATTTAATCTTGATTTCATGCAAAATAGTCATTAGTCTGTTCCACTTCTGCACTAATCAGTGAGGATTTTTTTAATCTGCATAAAAATCGGTATTTACTACATTTTAATATATTTTAACACAAAATACAGAAGTCTAATCTTATCTTCCAAAGTACACATTTCTAAATTACATTTTTATGACAACTCCAGGATTTTCTATAATGAAAAGCAACATGGAAAGACTTCACATAAATAAATAGGATCATTGTGCCCTTAAATACATGTTAAATAAATAAGTTGGTATTTTTTAACCAAGAACTACACTGCAAAATTTATAGAAATATGAATATTGAGAAATTTCTGAAGTGATGTAAACTTTGTACGTATTTTGATCCACCCCTTAGTCCAGTAGAAGTAGAAAAGTCACTTTACTTCAAAATGTGGATCAAATGAAGTCCTCAGGCATCCCTGCCCAAACCTGAAAACCAGCTGTGTACCTTCATCAAACTTCGTTTCAGCAATATTACACTGTCCAGAGGAATGAGCATTTGATTTTCATTAGCCATGTCAACAGTGCTCAATTTCAGCAGATTCTTGCTTTCTTGTTGTCACCATTTACTTAATACTGATTTGCTGTCCTTAGTTCTGTTTTGGAACTAAAGACACTATCTTCAATAAAATCCACATGATAAAGCAGAAAAGCAAACACAATTCTTAGAAAGGGAGAGAGAGATTTGTGTTGGTTATTTCACACGGTGTTGCCTAGCATCTATCAGCATTGTAATGTTGGTAATAGCGTACAATATTTTATGGGCCCTGGACAGAAAGAAATGTGATGATGTGTGAGTGATGGGTAATGAGGTAAGTGAACTTGCGCTGGAAGTTGGAGGGAAAATGACAGTGTTTACCATTCCCTATGAAGAAGAACTGCATATCAGAGAAATGAGGAATATAAATCTCTACCCTCTGTACTTCCCTTGATCAGGGCTACTCATCCAGTGATGCACTGGCCTTTTTGGAAAGTGTTACAAAAAGGCCTACAGCAAGGTTCTACTGAGTTTCTTACAGATGCTGCACCAGTAGATGTCACTCTACAACAGAGGTGATTGGTGCTCAGCCATGCACTGCTAAGGTAAATTGTACATTCAGTCTCTGCCATTCTTCACTTGAAGGCTAAACACCTTTCTTATCTATACACACCACTGTTCCTGGTCCTTCAACACCCAATTAATTTGGAAAGCATAACAATACAAATCCAAACTTAGGCTGACTGGTGTAGAAGAGCAGGAGAAAAGCAACCTAAAATAACATTAGAATTCTTGTGACCCAGCCTCATGGAGGTTAATTTAATAATTAAATGCAATAAATCTGATGCTATTTAACTACTGCTGTGATCCTTACATCTTAAGAAAATGTATTTTTAAAGATCCATGTGTCTTGCACAGCCACTTCTGGGGTTTGGGGTTTTTTTTCCCCATCATACATTCCATAATAAAAAGCGTATTGGTGAGACTTAAGATAAAATATCTGGAGATATGTTATGAGCAACAGCTGCTAAATGTAATGGGGTACGAAGTTTGCATTGGGCGATCTGCTGTTACTTACTTGAAAATTTCAAACTAGCCTCAGAAATCTTTCCTGGATGGGTTAAGGATTTATTTGGCTGAGATGGATCATTTGTTCAGGTTTATGTCCAGATGAGAGGCAGCTTGGAAGCTGCGACTGCTATCACGCAGTGATAAATGGCACTCATTGGGATCCTTCAGTGCATGATCTCCCTTAGGGGTTGCAAACGTCTCCTCTTGATTTATATCATGGATCAAGTCAGATCTTGCTTTCCTCAGCAGAAGGCTGATCAGTCTTCTTGGCTGGACTCCAGAGTTGACACTTAGGTTCTACCGTGTCATAGAAGGTGCCCTTCAAAGGGACTATCAGTCATGTGCCCTCTGGAACAATGGATAAACAGTTGTAGGAAGAGAAGTGACTTCCTCCTGCTTGGCTTAGGTATTAATTCCTGTCATCTCTTAGGAGATTATTTTGCTGCCAAGGAAAGCATTTGTATTAAGTCCCATGAAGAGTATACCCGATTATACTGAGTTCCCACTTGCCTAAAATTGTTTCTACCATGTTAAACAGGCAGGGTGCCTCAGAAATGAGAAAATACACCATAGCAGCCCTACACGTTGCCTACCTTTCAATGAAGTGGCAAATTAAATGCAAATTCTCCCTCCCTCCCTCTCACACATACACACACATACACATATCTGATTGGTTACTTAGCTATGACATAATGATTTGAATCCTGGTGACTTCATGGACATATCCATGCAGTTTTCTTAGCAGCATACAGAAATGGTTTCCCACTGATTTCTTCTGTTTTTTTGGGGGGGGGGAGGGGGCTTCCCAGTCTTTCCAACAGTCTTGGGAGTCTCCCACCCAAATCTTAATCAGCCCTGATTCTGCTTAGCTTCTGGGTATAGACAGGTCACTGGGTGCTACCAGAATGATGGTAATTATGAGAGGTAAGTCATAATTGGTTTATGTTATGGCTTGATATAATAAAAGATAGTGACTGATAGGTTGGGAAGTACAAAGTAAAAAGCCCCAGAAGGAAACAGTGACAAACATGTAGCATGGCCAAGAAAACTGCAAGGATGCAGACTCCAGGGAGCCAAGGTTGACCTGAGGGCACTTTTACATTTAATAGCTAATAAGAGTGCCTTTGCCTAGTTTCAGTGGTAAACAGCTCAATGTATGAACAAGCTATAAATTCATGACCTAATATCAAAATATTCAGAGGAAGTCCAGCATTGTACAGGCAGACTTCTTCTAACTCCCAAGCAACAAAGAACTCCACAGGTAATCCTGTGGAGCAAGTTTTTAAGGTACCTGCAAGCAGAGTACAAGAGCCATCTTTTTATGCTTCCTCTTATTTCATTAGTAAAAGGGGTAGAAATGGGCCCTATATTGAGCACACAAAAGCAGGAGGAAGTCACTTCTCTCCCGACAACTGTTTATCCATTGTTCCAGAGAGAACATGACAGATAGGGGTCACCCTTCTAAACCCAGGTGGGTCAAGGATGAAAAAAATGGATGGGGCCAAACATAGGACTGGATAATAATTATTAACATAAGTTTATTTTCATCATTTTTATTGTGATCATTATTATCCGTTATTGACTAGATGCCATCAGGTTGAGCCCAGCTCCTGAAACCTGCACGAACAAACACTCAACTTCACAACCTGTCCCCTGCACCAACTTATAACTCTTCCAAGGACACTCTAGTAGTCATACCTACCTACCTACACACACAAATATGCATACATATGTTATGCTCATCATGGGTGGTATTGTCATAATGATTAGTTTCCTTATTGTCAGAATTCATAGCTCTCAATTTAAAATCACCTACATTGTCTTCCTGCTGTTATATATGTCTGTTATACATGTTATACATGTCTGTAGCTATAACTGTCTATGCCTTGTGGAAGGGGAACAGGAAGCTGAAATTATTTTTGTAAACTGCATCTGTTTACAGGGGCTTTTATTTCAATATTTAATGACTCAATTGTTTCATTCAAACATTTAATGTTTACTTGGAAACATACCTTACAAATTAGCACATATGCATGCTTCAAACATGATTTGCAAGAATTGTTGTGGATTCCATGCAAGTACAGCAGCTCTTTGCTATTCATTAAAGCACCTAGACTCCCCCCCACTCCAGGTTTCTTCATGTGTCTGAAAAAAGATGCTGTTGCTTGAAGGAACTGAATCATTAAAGCATTGTGTCTTCAGGCATTCAAGCATAGAAGCCTGCAAAAAATTAGACTGCTTTATTGAGTAACACAGAGATGCTGTGCTCACATAAGGTTGGAAATGCTTTTTCCAATAATGTTCATAGTGTGCATAGCTTTGTTATAGAACCTGAAGACTGGCACCAACCAAAAGAGGAAGCTATGATGGATTAGGGTTGTTACTACAGACTGCAGCTTACCTTTCTTCTGTTGGTAGATATGTTCATGCTTTGGTGAAAACAAACAATTGGATTTCAGTGTAAGTGAATTGATTTTTGGATTCAGACTTAAATATGCAATAGGATTCAGACTTTCAATCCAGTCCAGTTTTTGCTGGTGGTCAATAAGATTTAACTAAATTATACCTGAGTGTATTTACCACTGTAAAGTAGGGCAGAAATGTAGGCAGTTACATTGGTCTGTTGAGGGAAATAATCTCAACAGATTATTTATCAGATCAGGTTTTTAATAAAAATCATAAATGCATAGAGTATGTTAATATAAACACCCCCACATTTTAATATATCTTTACTTCAAATCTTTAACTTACATAGGATCCATGTGTTCTGATTAGTGCTAGGGAAAGATTTTTCTCCCTACGTATTCTAAAAGAAAGTGGCCATTGATACTCTTTGGTGCAATCAGAGAACTCTTCCTGTGAATATAAATCAGTCTTATTAGTCTACAAACTAAGATTGGTGCAAAAGACTCAAGGTCAGTTCTCCCACCTTCTGACTAAAGGTGTCATGAACACCTACCCAAGTTTCCAACCAGACTCACACAAGAAGCTTATGGATATCTGATTTATTAGTGGATAGTATGCAAGTTCAAGAGCAGAGCTGAGAATGGCAAAAGCGTGGGTCTTTCAAACAAGTAAAGCTTAGACAGTTCCAATCCCTCCCCCCAGAGTCAGAAAGAGTCCACTCCCTGCAGCCTGCAGGTGTTCCTAACGGTTCCTGCCGGTCTTCGGGAAAGTGTCCTTGAACAGGTGAGAGGACCCAAATAGACATTCCAAAGTCTCTACACCAGTGCCTGGTACAAAGAACAAGAGCAGCCCCCTCCCGAACAGTAACACGTGTTCGCACCAGCATGGCATGGGAACTGGTTACGATGTTCACAGGAACATTGAAACAGGAACCATGACACAAGGCGCTTCAGACATTCATTTACCATAGTGGACGCAATGATTCTTTGAATGCAAGCCTTTCAGCGGGCCATTATGCTTCCTCATGATTTAAACATTACACTCTATTCCATGTGCTACTTCAAATTCTTGTAAGCATCTGCTTCATACCTGCAGACTGTGGCATTTTGAAGTGGTTAGGGGATAACCTAAGTAGCAGTTTAAGTCAGAGAGCATTAAAGAATAGGAAAGAAGCCTGCTGGCAAGCCATAGTTCTCTGGGCTATCTCTTCTGGCTAGAATCAGCAGTGTGGAGGGATGTTGGTGAACATTCTGAGAAGGCAAGGAAGGGGAAGCCACCTTCTACAGCATTTGCCTTACCACATTCCTTAAATGGAGCACCATGATAAAGAGACCAAAGGGGATCTCTGTGCAGTTTGTTTGGTTTCTATCAGGTCAAAAATGTATGGAACAAAAATGTCCCCATTTGGGTGCCCTTCAGTTGTGCTAGAATATAACTCCCATCATCCCCAGCAAGCACTCTTTACTTTTTTGGAGATGGATTTACATCATGTCATTACACTTTTTAAGACATCAAAATATTCCCACTGCTCTCCGCCATTAAAAAAACAACCCACAGTTGGACAAGTTTTGCTGCTGTTGTTGTTTGTTTTAATCTACTAATTCCTATCTGTCAAATTTATTGAATGCTTTAAAATTAATTTAAAAGAAAACACTCTTCCTCTTACAAACTGGGAATGCTGTGTCTTCAGTTAATGTATTTCTCTTGGATTGGAGATGAAGGGAAATTGCCAAGACCTTGTTAACAGGAGTTCATGTACTAGACTAATGAATTAAGCATGCTTTTACTTCTGACAGTACTCTTTATGCTTAAAGTATTTAATAAGTACCATTTGGCTGGAGTAAGCTTGGGCGGCAGCATTTCAAAGGTGGAAAAACAAAGACAGTCATTTTTAAATGACCATGAATGGCATTAGGATTGGAACAGGATTCAGAAGCGATCTTTTTGATACCTAAACTTCACTCTCCTATGAAGCAGAATTCTATCTCTATAGGAAAAGAATGTCACACTCGAGAGGAAAGGAGATAATGAACTTAAGTTTATTGCTGAGTTTTCCAAGGGGCACAGGAAATGTTTTGCCCAGCATGCAGTAAATACCTTAAATAAGGAAGCAAATTAATTAAATCAATCAATATGATCAAATTGCATGAATCAGGGATGTGTAACTCAGTAGAAATCTGGGCTGCATGATTGTCCTTACCAGGAATGCTGTATTCTGCTGTCATTTTTAATGTTTCTTTTTAAATCTGTTTTAAAACCTGCAACTGTTTTAAATCACCATGTTTCTTAATATCTGGAGCTTTTGTATGCATCTTCCCCTACTGTATATACTCTAAATAGCTTTGATATAAATTCCCTGAGAAATTTACAATATGTAATTTTCTTTAATTTCTTAGTCATATACATTTCTCTGATGCAAACGGCTTTAATGCAAATTTCCCCAGTGTAAATCTTCATTTAAAAATAATGTAGCTTTCTTATTTTTAAAGAGTTCTCAGATACAGTTTTTTTTCAGATGCATCCAACACAAACAAATGGGGTTTTATGGATATATATATATATTTTTTAATTCATTTATCTGCCAGGGGGAAAAGCCGACACTGTTATGTCCATGCAGAGCTGCAGCAGAATCTGGCTTTTTGGCAGACCAGCTCCCATAGAAATCTGTGGCAAATGTTGTTAACAACTTAATGTGAGCTGTTCAAGTTATATCTCTCCCTTCACAAATAATTCTCATTTAGTTGAATGAGACTTATTTCCAGGTAACACTGTAGTTTTTAAGCTTGGGAGATTGTCTTCCAATGCCAGTGTTGGAAACATTCAGTGTTGGAATGTGATTTGTGGCAGAAAATATGCTCCTTGAGACAAAACAATTAATAAAGCATCTCCTTCCCCCTTCAGATGCAGATTGCAATCAGTATGTTTGTGTTTCTTTTTAAAGAAAAAGATGACAAAGAATAAGAAAGAGCAAAACGGAGTTGTCAGAAATAGCTATACACTGCTGAGTGGTACATGTAGTTTGTCCCTCAGCTTGTGAAACGAAAAACAAAAGAAAACTAGCTTTTAGGTTTATCTAAGATGGTTGAACATATTTCGGTGATAAATTGCGTATGAGAAACAAACAGAAAACAGGAAGCTAGGATTTGTGCATGTGATCAGCTTGAGGCAAGAGGGTCATGTTGGTGGATGCATGACCTTACTGAAGAAAAAGTAGCCTGAGAGGAAAAATTATCAATCCAGTCCTGGACAGAATAAGTTGGAAACAGTGATGAGCTGTTCCAGTGTCAAACAAGTAGCTTAAGGCACAGGGCTGAATGGAAGAGGAAGTCTGGGTCTGTGAAAGAGTAACTGTGAGCCATTTATATATAATTGGTCCTGAAAAAAAAGGAAACCTGGGATTTAATAATACCACTACTCTTTTTTTCTGTTTATATGTGCCTTTAGTTATTTGTTTATAGTAGCCTTTATAATAAGTATTTTGGAAGGGAGGGAGGGAGCCAGCTGGAGAAGGGAACAGGAATCAAAAGCATCCTTCAAGAACCGAGCAGGAGAGAGAGAGAGAAGGAGGGAGAACTCTTATATACCTGTTTTGGTGGAGTGGGTGGTATTTGGTTTGTCTTTCTTACAGAATTGTGTGCTTAGGATTCCTTGTTTTGTCCTGAGTTTTGCTTGCCAGTCCACCTTATTGCTTGACCTTATTTATTTTTTTATTTTATTTTATTTACTGTTCAAATTTCTATCATCACCCATCTCTCCCAAAAAGGGGACTCTGGGCTTATAACATTGGAAGAAAGTATTTCTGAGAAGATGAAGATGAGGTCCGAAAGCTCTCTGGAGGGAGGGAGGGAGGGAAAGGAAGAATGAGAGACTTCATGAATTCTGGATACTTGTGGTTTGCATTAAGGTGGTGTAACTGCTTTTATTGATACATGTGGTATTATTATGCTGCATTGAAGCAACAGTGTTAGTCCTGAAGAAGAAAGGAACATTTTGTGGCATCCTAAAAGCTTACCAGATTTATGGTGGTGCGCATCTTCGTGGACTTGAGCTCATTCATTGAGTGAAATTTGCGAAAGCTTGGGTTGCAATAATGACCTTGGTTTTTAAGATGCAATGGAATTCTATTTGTTGCTGCCACCGTGGCAAACTCACACGGCAGTCCCTCTGGAATAGTCAACTGTTTTCTCAAGACGAATTACGAGCGTGAGAAGCGAGTTGGCTCAACTAGATCAGCCTTGGTGCTGGCAGTGCAATTCATCAGAGTGTCCTCTTGTGAGCCATGCGCATGGAAGGGTCTGATTCACTGTGGAAGAAGTAACCTTTCATGGGTCCACAGTTAGCTAACCTGAATGAGAGGGTGATTCAGGACATGCCTTCATTCCAGCCTCTCTTTATTAATCCTAGAGCTACCTTCTAATAATAAAGACTATATTCCTTCTTACTTGTACTAATATTTTTAATAGCTCACTATTCGTTACCTTGCAATGAGTGTGTAACTGCATTAATGTCACCTTGATGAAATTGTCCTTTCCTTCCCATTATTTACAGTGGTCATTAGTTTTTTTTTAAAAAAAGCTAAAAGCAAATATGTTATTAAGCACCCAAGATCATTGCTATTAAATTCCTATTAATAGCACTATTGTGTACACCGGTATTGATGGCCTTGTTTATCCTTCACTTGTAGTTATTTATTTGACTATAGCTGTTTCTACAACTCCTTATAGCTCTGGGTTGCAGCTGCCAACCTCAGTGAGGAAGGTGAATACCAAGGTCAAGCTTTCTTTTCCCTTTCCAGCCTCCAAAATGATAGTGGGATTCATCACATGAAAGTCTTAGTGGCACTACCACTAGGTCAAGATACTAAGCAGCAATCTCTAAAGAAGTGCAGTTGGTTAATATCTTTATTAAAGAGTTACCTTTAATTCTGGAGACCACCTGTGTTTTTTCAGAAAGGATGTGAAGCTCACGGAATGAACAGAGGTCCGCTTCCTTTTTCATAGTTTGTGAAGCATATATTACTCTGGATTTGTGAATTCTTCTGTTTTCCCCAGAAACCCTAAATCATTATGAACCCCAAGTCATAATCCATTGTAATGGGTGTGCCTCGTGTAGGCAGAGCAAATATCGAAATCTTTTAGTTGTCCCTAGCCCAGTAAGGCTATCATTTTTTCTGCCATAAAAACAATGGCCCCTGCTTTCCACTCTGAAGTGCCTTCCCTTATTAAAATATAGAATAAGAACCAGCACATCTTGGAACAGAAAGTCAAATTATTTTGATTTTTAGGAGTAAATGAAAAAAACATACTTGCAAGGAGTGAGGCAAGATGGAGGAGTAGAGTAGTACTGGCTGGATTAGGAAAAGGACCTGAGTGAAGCTCCTTTCCCCACCCTCCCCCACCATAATTCCAAATTGTGCGTTGTTCCATTCACAGGGATTAGGGTTAACTTGTTTATGTCACTCCAGAATAAAGCCCTGTTTCTCTGATCTGTATCTAGAGCAAAAGACATCAAATGAAAATCTGAAAAAGAAGCCTGCTTTAAAACTATCCAGTGAAGGTTCCATTTTGCACTGACTCTAAAAACACACTTTAAAATCTTAGGGCAGGGGTGAGAGATTATTGCTTTCTTTCATTTTGGTGCATTGACAACAGCACTACCCCTTAGAACCCACTTGAACAACCAAGTTAAGCCTCTTCAGCCTCATGCCTAGGAGAAGCAGCCAGCTCGCCCATCCCTGAAGCTAACCCTGGATTATGCCAATGCTGAAACCAATATGGTTGGCTTTCTAAATAAAAAGAGGAGACACAGCTCTTTCTTCTGGAGAGTAAGACAGAAACAGGAAAACACCGAGAGCGGACTTTGTATAGAAGTAAACACAAAAAAGGCTTTCCTTCATACTTATGAATGTTGAGGATCATCATGCGTATCCTGCTCTCTACCCAGTTTGAAGCCTTTAATAGGCTCAGAAGAAAACCTGAAGAGGGCTTCACATCCATATGGAGAAAGAAGAACATGTAATTGTTAATATGTTTTCTACTACAGATTAAGGTTACTATGGTAACTAATCATTTTGGCCAGGTGAAGAGGTTGAATTTAATTGTCCCCTTTTCAGTTGTTAATTGTTGCACTGCGGGGGGGGGGGGAGAAGAACTTGCCTGGACTTGTTTTAGTTTTCAGTTTCCCTTCTGTGTAGGCATGTAGAGAGTTAAGCAGCTCTCACTGAGAGCCTGTAAATATGTTTGCTTTCTGTAAATAAAATTATTTTTATAGGAATGCCTGGTGTGTGACTTTTCTGATCTCTCCTGGGCCAAAGGCTTTCCTAGCAATCTGCCAACAGGTTATGGGCCCAGTAAGCCCAGTAAAACCCCAGAGAGAGCAGAGAGATCAGCTCCACACCTCATGCACAATTTAAAGGGAGGTAGCAAAGACCTGTGAAGATTTTCTTTGGAGCCACCTGGAGATTTTCCAGCAACTGCCGGTCTACAGGACAAAGAAGCCAGCTGAGGTGACTTGCAAAAGAAGGAAGAAGCCATGGCTACCTCCCAGCCCTCAGCGATGCCTCTGGAGCGCCTATCAGAGACCAACTATTTGAATTGGGCCCTGAAGATGGAGATGTATCTTCGCAGAGAGAATCTTTGGCTGCCAATTGGTGAGCAACCCCCCCAAATCCCAGTGCTGAATGGCTTAGACAGGATGAGCAGGCTAGAGCCACCATTATCCTGGGAGTTGAGGACAATCAGCTAGTCCATGTGCAAGGTATGCAGTCTGCAAAGCAATTTTGGGACGCTTTGAGAGACTTGTATGTAACAGCAACAGCAGGGAGTAAAGTTACCCTGACAAAAAAGCTGTACAGAGCCTACCTTGCAGAAGGAGATAGCCTTCCTGAGCACCTGCATTATATTCAGCAGCTGTTTGTTGAGTTGCAGAAGAGAGGAATGGAATTTACACCTCTCACAAAATCCTATATCCTCCTGTCCTCACTGAATGAAACGTGGGACACGCTGATTTGTACCCTGGAGGCTATGCCTGAAGCAGACCTCACCCCCATCATATGCTACACAGCGCTTACTCGCTGAATGGGAGAAGAGAGAGGAAAGATCCCCCCTATCTCTTCTGGAAAGCTGCAGTACCAGAAAACAGGGGAAAAGAAGCTGAGGCCACAGCGCTAGCCAGCCAGCGATGCTTCACTTGTGGTTCAGCTGGACATTTGCAGAAAGACTGTGCCTTGAGACTCAAGAGTAGAAAGACAGAGAAGAAGAACACAAGGGCAACACAGAAGAAGGCTCTTCAGACAACCCAAATTGCACAGGTTCCTGAGAAGGGTAATTCTGATGTATGGGTGTTAGATTCTGGGGCCAATTGTCATTTATGTAATTGTAAAAGCTCTTTTGTGTCACTGTCTAAAACTGAAAGAGAAAATGTATCTTTGGCTGATGGGTCTGTGACCAAAATTATGGGACAAGGTGACTGGTATTTATCCTGCTTAGGAGAAACTGTAAAAGGTGTGTTGTATGTGCCAAATTTACAATCAAACCTTTTATCTGTGGCACAATTGGCTGCAACAGGGTATGTCATAACATTTAAGAAAAATGGTTGTGGGATACGTAAAAATGGGAAATTGTGTGCTACTGGTATATTAAAAGACTCCTTGTACATTGTGCCAAATGCAAGGAAGCCAAGCTGCAAGGCTGCAGTTGGCAACACTCCATATCATGACCAATGTGTACACCTGATGCACAGGAGATTTGGTCATGCTAATTTCAAGTATATAGCACAAATGCCACAGCTGTGTGCTGACCTAAAGATAAAACCCTGTGATAAATACTTAGACTGTGTAGTTTGCAAAGAATGCAAAACACTAAAAGCTCCTATGAGTAAGCACAGTGACAGAGTTACAACTAGACCTTTGGCAATTGTACACTCTGACATTATTGGTCCTTTTGCTCCAAGTCTTGGACAAGCAAGGTATGCAATGACCATCACTGATGATTTCTCAAGATACACATTTATCTACATCTTAAAACATAAAGATGAGGCATTTGAGAAATTTAAAGGTTTTGTGACATGGGCAAATGGAAAATTCCGTAGGCCTGTATCTGCACTCCAATGTGATAGAGGAGGAGAGTACTTTTCTGACAAATTCAAAAGGTTCCTAGTGGAAAAGGGAATAGAACAAATTCTTTCTAACCCTTACACCCCTCAGCAAAATGGTGTTGCTGAAAGAAAGGGCAGAACCTTGCAAAATATGATGGAATGCATGCTTAAAGATTCACATTTATCTTTTAAGTATTGGGGAGAGGCAATGTCTACTGACTGTTATGTACAAAACGTTGTATAACTCTGTGATTCAGGACACTCCATTCCATTTGTTTTATGGTGTGAAACCAAAGGTAAACCATCTTAGAGTGTTTGGTGGCACTGCATGGGTTCATATTCCAAAACAACAGAGAAGGAAAGGAGGCCCACAACAAAGAAAGCCATCTTTGTTGGCTATGAACAAAGCCAAAGGAGCTACAGGTTCATAATGGGAGAGAAATTAATAATTAGCAAAAGCACTTCTTTTGCTGAACAAAACTGGGGGAGATTAAACTCTAGCTCTCCAGTTGATCTGACCACCACAAGAGAACAGCAAGGACTTGCTGATGGTGATCTTTTGCCTGATGAGGACATTAAACCAGAAAAGCAAACTGAAGATCCATCTGATGAGACAGATGCTTCTCAGGAAAGTGATAGGAGTCAAAATTTAAGCCCTGTATTACCTCGCAGATCTCAGAGGAGTAATAAAAGCGTTCCTCCATCACGTTTTCAGGCTGAAACAGTAAAGGCTTTTCACATATTCACAGAACCTGAGTCTTTAGAACAAGTGAATGCTTTACCACCTGAGATTGTACAAAATTGGCATTCTGCCATGCAACAGGAGTTAGCATCCTTGAAAGAAAATAAAACATGGAAACTGGTAAATCTACCTCCCAATGAACGCTGTCTAGGTTGCAGGTGGGTTTTCAAACTGAAAAGGGATGCTGATGGCAAAATCCAAAAATATAAAGCAAGGTTAGTTGCAAAAGGGTTCACTCAAAGGAAAGATTTAGACTTTGACAAGACTTTTGCACCAGTTACTAAAGGTGAATCAATTAGATTACTGTGAAAAATTGCTGCACTCAAAGGAATGTCAGTTCACCACTATGACATTCAAACTGCATTTCTCTATGGTGATTTAGAACACAAATTATACATGCAGCAACCCCCTGGCTATGAAAAAGGAGAGAATCTAGTCTGTGAACTGCAGAAGTCAATCTATGGGTTAAAACAAGCTGCTAGATCCTGGAACCAAAAATTAGATGAAAAACAGCAGAATTTTGGTTTTGAAAAAGGAAAAGCAGATCCATGTGTATATATGAAGAAAGACAAACAAGGCTGTATGTGTGCATTTATGTTGATGATTTGCTGCTGTTCACACCAACAGAAAAACAAAGGCTTGATTCTGAAGCCTGCATGAAAAGCCATTTCACATTAAAAAGCCTTGGAACTGTAACAAATAACCTACGTTTGGAAATACACAGGGAGAAGGATGGTAGCTTTCTGTTAAACCAAAGGGGAGATAATGTTAAAATATTGTGAATGGAAAGACAGAGTTGTCAAAGCAAATTGGTTTGCATCTTATTCTGTAGTACAAAAAGGGGAGTGTTAATTATGTTTTCTGCTACAGATTAAGGTTACTATGGTAAGTAATCATTTTGGCTGGGTGAAGGGGTTGAATTTAATTGTCCCCTTTTCAGTTAATTGTTGCACTGGGGGGGAGAAGAACTTGCCTGGACTTGTTTTAGTTTCAGTTTCCCTTCTGTGTAGGCATGTAGAGAGTTAAGCAGTTCTCACTGAGAGCCTGTAAATATGTTTGCTTTCTGTAAATAAAATTATTTTTATAGGAATGCCTGGTGTGTGACTTTTCTGATCTCTCCTGGGCCAGAGGCTTTCCTAGCAATCTGCTAACAGTAATATGGTCAAAAGTGAGATCTATGTTGCAAGTCATGGGTGAAAGTAAGTCCCAAATTTGAAAAAAAAAAAATATCCAAGAATCTGACATTGTACTTTTTGCTTTATTTATATTACTAGGACGGTGTTTTTAAATAACTTGCAGCGAGTACCCTATCTGTAGCATATGCCGGTTAATTAAGATTCTCTACATACTCTGTAGAGTAAAACTGTAACTTCCAGAATTACTGAGTATAGATTGATTGCCACTGTGCCAAAAATAAACTCACATAAAATTATCATTTGCTGAGAAGAGATTGCAAAGTAGACAGTCTAGGATTCCCTGAAAGCTCAGAAAGGACTATTGCCAAAACCAGGAACAAAGCATTTTTCCACAGAGAAGGGTAGAAAAGCCTGGCTAGAATTTGTCTACAGTACATGTACAGGGTGTACTTGTATTATATTCATACTTCAGGAGTATCTGGTCATAGTTCTTTCTCTCGCACTGTGTTTTGATGGTAAAGTCAGAAGGCATTTCACTACCATTCTTTCATTCCTGCCATCTCCAATACCCCAAAATGTTCCTGCTATATTAAATTGAAGTTGTACATTTATAGCCTTAAAATATTTGTAACTTGCAGGGAGTTACTAGTGCATGCCAAGGAAAATGAAATTTGGGTTTGCAAATAGGAAATTTTAATGTACATAAAATAAGATTGAATGCTAAAAGCAGGTAATGAGCTAGATAAAGTCTCCTTGGTGTCAAGCTCAACTGCTGATGTCAAGAAGAAAATGGTTTATCATTGAATATTTTTGGAGCTTTTTATTAGGAAAAAAAACTTTTCAGTCTAGGCTACAGCCTTGGTATTTCTTAGAGATTTCCAATCTAAATGTAAAGCACCTCCAGCCCTTTTTGATCTGCTAAGCTGAGCTAGATGCTGCCACCTAGCTAGCCTGCTGTCACATTGAAAAGAATACTAGGAATGTGGGAGAAATGTGTTTGGTTACATCATAATGTAAACTTTCTAATACTTAATACTTAATACAGTACTTACATGAACCAGTATAGTGTTTGCACTTTTCCTAATTGGTAGTATATTTTTCTGACACCTCTCCCGCCGCCCCCATCAAAAGCTTACAAAAATATAAGTTTACAGAAACTGCACATTAGAATGCAAGTTGGAGAGAAAATAATATACAGACATTGCACAAAATTAAATGTTCGCCCCAAATGCATAACTTAGGACTAGCACATGGGAAAATGTACATATAAGTAGAATCCTAAAATGCATTTTTTCATGATTTTTTTTTTTGCCATTGTTAAGAATGTTAAGTGGTGGAAAAATGGAAAACATGTAATGTTTAAACATAAGAAACCATGACCATTCGTAGAACTGCTTTCTCCAGAATGTCTTACTAAAATTCATGATGCCTGTTCTGGAACTCTTTCCATTAGATTATGATAGTTTTCTGATCATTGCTTGCAAGGGAAAAGAAATTCTACAGGCCAGGCTGCTATATTTCCCCCACAACTCCAGATATTTATGGAGGAGGGAATAGATAGACTGCAGACCCTTTATTCTAACCCCAAGTTATGGCCACACAAGAGCCTCCTTTTTTGCCTCTGCTAATTTCAAAATGTTGATGTCAAGGCAGAAAGAGCCAGGAGAAAGTTTTTGAGATTATATCTTCCCTCTGGAGTGGCTGTCCATTCTCATAGGTGGAGATCTCAACCATCCTATGACCTTTGGGATACCCAGAGACTGGTGTTCTATGGTCTGCATCCTCTATACCAGTGTTTCTCAACCTTGACCACTTTCAGATGTGTGGACTCCAACTCCCAGAATTCCCCAGCCAGATGACTCTTAATCCATATCCAGGTGTTGTAAGTCCTAGAAGCTCCTCTCCATCTGCCACCTTCAAGGTGTTTTTTTTTTTAATCATATGGCATAGCAGTTCAGTGTTCACGCTGCTTTTTCTTGCTGGGAAATCCTTGTGAGCCAGATGTGTAGACTATTTAGCAATGACAAGTCATGTCGTCTGGGGGTGCACCACGAGGCAGCTAGTCTACATTGCACTGAATTGGGCTGGGAAAGAGGGACTGGCCCAGGGTCACCCAGCCGGCTTTCATGCCTAAGGCGGGACTAGAACTCACAGACTCCTGGTTTTTAGCCCAGAACCTTAACCACTAGGCCAAACTGGCTCTCTAACTTCAAGGATGTTTCTCCTGAAGTCATACATGCATTTAACAACAGGATCTGACCTTGCTTGGAATCCAACTGCTGTATGCACAAAGCCTTCTCCTGTGGGCATTTCCATTCAACACACAAAGGTTTGCAGGATGCTACCATGATTCGAGGGAGTTGGTGGGTGTGGGGCTGTTTTCATAACACCTGTACAGCATTATAGTGTTCTTTCCATTTAGTTTCCAGAGCAGTGTCTATATTAGTCTTTGCAGCAAAACCCAAGTCCAAAGGCACCTTAAAGATCAGCCAATTTATTAGCTTTCCTGAGTCTCAATCCATGTCATCTGATTTTAGAGTACAGTGCAAAAGAAAAAAGTATTTATTGTCAGTGTTACTCCTTGGCAGTTGTCAAGGAAGCCCCCATCTGAAAAAAAAAAAAAATCTGAGTGCCTTTCTCTCCCCTCCCTTTGATTTGGGTGGAGTAGAACACCTCCTCTGCAAAGGGCAGTAAATTTGCAATTACCACTTCTAAGTTATCTTTTCCTTTCCCTGTTTCTGATGTCACTCCCCTACCTACCTTTATTCCCAGGGCCACGTCTGCATATGGCAATACATGTTGCGATGCAGGCTGTAAAATGGATTTTCTTTTTCCTTTCTTTTCCTGGCCATTAAAAATGAGCACCTTAATTACTTGAAGTATTTTTGATTAATATTGATAGCATGTTTTATATTCTCAGTTCAGATTTCAGAAGAGACCTTTAAATGTATTTCTGCACATTGTCCGCATACTTAAGCACTTCTACAGTACCTGTTTCAGAACTGCAAGCTGATCAGTCATCTGTCAGAGGAAAGAGGGAGGAGAGAAAAATGAGCTTTAAACAACAACAATGAAGAACTGAGAAAGTGGCCTATGAGGCAATTGTATGATATTACATGAAGAAGTAAGCTCAACAAATCCTTTTCATTTTAGATTATTAGAATACTAAATCCTAATTCCAGTTCCAGTTCAGAGAAATAAGTTCCTCAATCAAAATCTCGCTGCAGACATGTATTTCTATTCACTTGTAATTAACATAAGAGAAAAAAGCAGACATCTAACTTCACATAAGCAAGCATAAATATGGGTGCAGCTGGTGAATTTCTTAAATTTAGGCAACATGCACAAAGGTTGTTTTTCTCATTTCCATTGCCAAATGCTAGTGGTTGCTCAGAGAGTGGGTAAGGGAGAGAGAGAGAGAAGAGAAAATGAATGAAGAGAGTTGAAGATGCTTTGCATCACCCATTGAACTTGACTGTTTCTTGTTGTGAATTAGGCCTATGCTCACAGCATAAGTTCCACCAAAGACTGACTGTACAGCTAGGGATACTATCATCTACCAAGGGTGTTATTAAGTCATCCCTGTTAAAAATAACACTGAATTTTCTGCAAAAGCAAGGCAGTTAAGCCTGATGATTTGGCCAAGCTCTTGTCTGTGTAATGGCACTTTTCCTTATTAAATTCCTAGTGTCATTTTGCAAACGATCCTAAAGTTCTGAACTGCAGAAATAGTTTTCTTTTAGAGATACCTAAGAAATTTGTGTAAAATTCTGTCAAACCAAGGATTCTTGCGATGTGGGTTAAAGACCATTATGTCATCTTGTAGGTTCTCCAAAATAAATCCCTCTGTAACACTGGGGCACAGGTCATTGTAAGGATGCAGAGTGTTATGGATTCAAGTGTGTTATTCCACCATTCATTCTTCTATAGCAGGATGCAAACAGTACAGCCCTCAAGCTATATGTAGCCTGGCTAGAAGTTGTGCAACACTCCTATCCTCCTTTTCCCCCTGCACCCCCTTGCTATCTGCTTCCACTCAGCTTCTGGTCCATTTATTCTGTAAATTTTCTGCCTCTCCACCCCTGCCTTTGCACCTGCTTGTAATGTAAAGGAGAAACTTGATGTGATAGAATCTACCTGCCCCCAATCATTCTCAGACCATCTTCTCTCCTCCAGTATTCCTTGTACTGCTTTTTCTTCCCTCCCTCTCTTCTTCACTATACTTTCCCTATGCTGCCTTTCCTGCTCCCCCAGCACATTTCACTCCACTGCTTCTCTTTCATTCTCTTTTTACTCATCCCATACTGCCTTTCAGCTGATCCTTTCTTCTCCAAACTAGCTCGCATTGCTTCCATTCTCCTGTACAGCTGTGATTTCTGGCACTTCCTGTTCCTGCAAAAGAACTTCCTAGCTCCCTATTGCATTTACTGCAAAAACCAAAAGAGAAATGATGCAACTTCTCTGGATCCTAGTGCCTTTCTTCTTGGCTGTCTTCTTCTGGCACTTCCAATTCCTGCAGAGAATCCAAAAGCAAAAACAGAAAAACTGCATCATCCCTCTGTGTTGGTGCGTTATAATCAGTGGAAGGCCCATAGAAAGCATCTGTTTGGCTCTTATTAGGAGACTGAGATCAGGGGATTGAGATTTTATGGAAAGGAATGATCATTATGATTTCAGAAGTCACAAAAGTATAGAGGAGGGGTACAGTATGTGGCAGTATGTTGGGGAAAACTAAATACATATTTGTATACTGTATATCTGTGAGTATGTTAGTGTGTGCAGAAGAGAAAGACAATAAAAAAATTATAACTAAATCAAAATAAAATATCTCCATCTACTTTGTATACCCCCGCCCTTGCTCCCTTTTGGAGTGTGGTCCTCAGCTTGCCACACAATGTCATGGGTTGTTTTTGATTCAAAAGAAGTTATGCACCCCAATCTATATTACAGAGGTGATCAAAAAAAGCCTCTTGAAGTCTGTGAGATTTTGTGAGATACTGATATTTTTGATGTTCAGAAGTAAAGCTGCTGAAATTCCTTCTTGATTTATGGTCAGAGATCAAAGAACATCAGTACAGTTAAAGCAGGGACTGGCATTCTCCAGCTGTAGGCTCCCCCATTTAAACAAATATCACATTCACTCTCATGAGACAGTCAAATCTTGCAATATTTTGATAATCTCACCCCAAGATCTCATGCAATTCCAGCACCCTTGAATGAGATTTCTTTTTTTAATTATTAAGAAAAAAGTATAAGCATTTGACTGATACAGTGCCATTCATAAAGGGTGTGTTGTTAACTCCTAGGCTACAGAATATAATTTACAATCTCTCTATTCCTTGGTGTGCTATGACACTAGAAAAGTTCCTTGAACAGCTTCTTGTATGTCTATGTGCAGTATGTGTGGGATGGAAGAAAGTGAGGGGGGCTGTAGTCAGGGTCAGCCCAAGGCACTGAGTGCCTGAGCTAGAATATTGAACTGCATCCTCTTACCCCAATTCCATGTACAAGAAGCAACCAGACTGGCTATAGTCTCCGACTTCAGCATTGGTGACACTGTGGCTTTGATCACATCTGCATTCACATTTTGGGATGTAGTGCAGGTAGTGGAACTTCTATCATTCTGTCCTCACTGCTGCTCTCTCAGCATCTGAAAGATAGACAGATATACAGGAGACAGAGAGAGAGAGAGAGAGAGATACACTGTAGATGACAGAGATATATATCCTGGTGGTGATGTTTGCTTTGGTTGAATCAGCTAAATGTGCCTGCTAGATAGGCCAGTCGAATTGGTATCTGTGGGAGTTCTGCTGAAGTAACTGCCTTGCTGACTTAATAATGTGGAGCATTGTTCTCCACATGCTCACTTTTTTCAAGTAGTGAAAGGTGAGTACAGTTCCTTGCCACATGATACTAATTAAAGCATTTAGAAAGACCATTTCACTGAACCTCTCTCTTCCACTCTCTCTGCTCTCAGTGGAATAAGAATTCTCCAGTGATTTCTTGGAGATGGGGCTCAGGAGTAATAATGACAGGAGGACATCTATTTATTTCCCTAGGAGGCTTTTTCCTGGCAACAGTATCAACAACAGCGGCACCCTTGTGCCTTCCGGTCGAAGCATCCTTTTGAGACATTGTGGGAAGAAAATGACCTCAGGTCATCAAGACATCAGGAGTGCCACCAGTTCCCCAGCTCTCTTATTTTCTCCTTATAGGACAAATAATTCCTGCCCCCCGCACAAGCTACTCCCCCTCTTGCTTTATAAGAGGCATAAGCAACATGTACGCACAAGGATAGCTTACTGATGCAAGCAGTTTTCCACTAAGCTGCTACTTCCTTGCCTCTTGCAGCTTTAAGGGATTTTCCTAAAGAGATCTTTTCCGGCTTCATTCTGTTACCGCTTTGTAAGAGCTCCATGGCACAACAAGGGATAACAAGAACCATTTAACTGACTTTATCAGTTTTATTCAACTTGTGGAATAATGGAGATGGAGGATCATGTATTTAAACTGCCCTTCTGCATGGATGGGACCAAGATGGGCATAGGAATATTGAGGTACTTCTCATCTGGATGAGGCTGAGATGGGGCCAAGAATATTTAGACAATATTGGATAAAAAGTCTTCCATTTTCAGGGGGAGTGAGCAAAAGAAAACCTCTTTAAAACGTTCTTAGGAAAATCTCTTCTGAGCAATTTTGGCTCACAGCTAAAGCACATTGTAGATGTGGAGAGCGTTCCCTCAACTCAATGAAGTTATTTTTCCAACAGGCCTGCCAGCAACTCTTTTATCATGACACCCAGAGAAACACTGCCAGCTGGGTAAAGATGGTAACAAAAGACTTTGCAAAGTAATTTGCTTTATAAAATGTTCTTCCTCATAACATTCCAGCAGGTTGAGGCATCCCCATTATATTTGGGTTAGGCTGAAAATGAATGCGGACCTTGCGTGGAGAATATAATTTTTATCTGAGCACAGAAGAGTCTTATGTTGAAAGATTTGGCAACAGTCTGTAAGTCAGTCCTGCTGTCACTCAGTGGCCTTGTAGACAAGCCAAATTCAGGATTTCTAGGTACTAATCCAGATCATAACACACTAATGCACTGCCAAAACTTGCTTCTGCTTTTTTTCACCTTTCATATTCCTTGGTGAAGGATTTTTTTAAGAGAAAGAGAAATTTAGTGCTCTTGTGCTTACTTTAGGTGATTACTGAGGAGTGTGTGTGTCCTATGTTTCATTGTGCAATCATCCCACCAGTGCTCTGCAACTTCCCTGGCTTCCCAGACCTCAGTTGAATCCCAAAGGAAGAAATAAGAATAATTCTCATTGTTTTTTTAGGATTGAGAAGTGTGGGCAGCCAAGGAGGCTTTATAGCTGGGCTGCAGAACTTCCATCAACTCAGTGTCTGCACCCGGCTTTACACAACACATCAAGGGCCACATTCCAACAATGGGCTCAGCCAAGGCCTGGTTTTGGAGGTGGAGGATTCATGTTTAAGTGGTAAAACAGGTGCCTTATGTATCTATGATGCATAAGGCATCCATTCTGTTCTTTGTAACCTGTCAAACCCCCAACAATTAAATAAAAAAAAGGCCAAAAGTTTGGGTCCCACCCATTCTGGGAGTGGTCCCTGTGGGCCTCAAAAGGGAAATTGGTGAGCTTCATGCTGCCCCTGTGCAGCAAGTAAAGGAGAAAGAAATTACAGCTATGCCCTACCCACCTCACCTCAAGCATGAAAACACCACCAAAAGAAAACCAAAGAGCAAAATCACTGTAAGAAAATGCCAGTCTCTTTCATGGGGAAGAAAACTTTCAGAAACTGGAGGACAACTGTCAGGCCATGAGTACTGCAGCATTACCAGTTTTTGGTTGAGGGTTTAAGTTCTCTCAGCAAAACTACTAAAAATAAAACTTTGTAATCGCAGTTTTCACTGGGTGAAACCAGACCCTTGTGAGCAATCCCTGATTGGCTCAAACTCTGTAGGGAGTATATTGTGAGGGGCAAATGCTGCACACAACCTGTTGTTCTTTGGCTCAAATGGCTAGTTGTGGCTATAGAACATGTGGATGATCTCCTATGATTCTTCCACCCAGTCAAAGGAACTCAGTCCCTGGATGCTCGTTTGACAGCTAAAGCAGAAAGCTGCCAAAGAATCTCCATTTAGGAAGCAAACCTATGCACCTAATTTAAGTATGGATCAATAATAAGACTTTCAGAGATGCTTCAGGTCACACAGACCTGATATGTACTGGTTTCTAGTGACAATGGCAGACCGTTCCTTACAATAAGAGATCTTGAGCATATATAATTCATAGTATGAAGTTTAAAATGAGAAGAGTAAACTTCAAGAGTAAACTTTGCAGTCAATCAGGAAAGGCTTTGTTTTGCTTTTTTAATTAAAATCTACTGGGGGTGATTTGAGGGAACTGTAGCCTCTAATACAATAGTGATTGTTTTCTAAGCAAATCCTGTTCTTTTTAACAGACCAGCTCAAGCCAGACATCAAAGGAGGCATACTTCAAGGGGGTTTATCAGCATAGATGAAGCTATGAGATACAGGAATTAAGGAGGGAATAAAGCTGGAATTAGTACTAAATCCACAGTAATATTCTGTTGTGAGATACCTCGACCTGTAGTTCTTTTCAAGTCAAACCATGTGTGCTTGAAATAAAATATTGCGGGGAAAGATGGGGGCAGTTGGAAAGAAACCCCAGTGATTGTTTCGACAGCTATTTGACTCTATTGTATTCTGCCAAATTCACACTGCAGTTCTACCTCTTTTATTCTAAGTTCTCTGCATTTTCCTCAAGTGAGCCTCAGATTGCAGTTCACACTGAAAACTACATCTTGAATATACCAGTTGGATCATTAACAGTTTGAGGCAGAGGGTAGATGGATAATGCAAAGGTAAAATTCATCTTAAATGCCACACTTACTGCAGCTATGGTAATTATTTTTTCATGTCTTCTACCTTCTCTCTACAACGCTTTTCCTCCACCAAAATTGTAAACCTGCTTTAGCTAATGGATATTGAAGATCTCTAGTGGCTGAACCCAGCCATTTCCCTTTTGGTCCCAGAAAAATATACATTCAAGTTAAAGAGGGGGCAACATGACAATCTCATTGCACTCTGTCAGTGCCCCTTTGAATCATAAGTGTTTTTTTCAGGGACCACCCAGGTCCTGTGTGAGACCAGGAAAAGTAATGGCTTCTTTAGTGAGGCACTGACAAGTACAGTGAGTGTACCCACACTCCTTCCAAAGCACCTTTTCTGCTTCAGGTATTAATAGCTGCATATCCCTATTCCTTTATTAACAGCCTCATAGTAGAACCTGCTCTGTGACATCACTGTGTCCTCTTTGCTTTTCCTCCAACCTTTGTGTTTGTCAATTGGCCCCTGAGGTTAGTAACTGCTGGGAGGGAATATGGCCAAATGTGCACGATGTTGTTATCTTTCCAGAATGTTCTTTGCGGCCAGGAACAGAATGGGGAAAATCCATCCATCCATCCATCCTAAAAAAGTGTCTGAAATCAGGTTTCCAGAAGCACCAAGTATCACTGCCAACCAAAAGGGTCCTTGTAACTGAAGCTTCAGAAAATTCCAGCACTGAGCTATTTAACAACTACTGCCCTGAAGGCTTGGACCATGCTGATATTCACACGTGTTTGCAGAAAAATCCATACAGCCAATCCAAAGGCCACAACCTCTAGGTAGCAAGCAGTCAGTTAGCACACTGGAAAGTCATACAGAGAATCTCATGGTCATTGGACATTTAGATTGTAGTCCATATATTAGCAGGAGGCCTTTATTTAGATTTTAATTTCTAAAAAGGCCCTTCATGAAATAACTTAAGTGCATCACAGAATGATTTTGGAGCAGGATGTATCTATTTATTCAATTACTTATTTTTTAAAATTATAAGCGGCTCATGTTCCCAAGGCAGTTTGCAATGTATTAAAATCACAGTTTGAAGAGCAGCTAACAGTACAAACCACATAAATAGAAAGCAGTGAAACGGCAGAAAGTTAAAAAAACAACGCCCACCCTCCACCTCAGCATATTCGGTTTCAGTGTCCCTGCTGTAATTATGAAGTTCAGAACCATTTCAAGCTCTCCTGTTTCTGTTTGCTGCATCTATTTAGAGCCCCAAACACTGATATACCAGCTCCCCATTTCTTCTACGTGGGCTTTGTTGCTGTTTATAGTGTACCTTCTTTCTAAATGTTCTGTGCAATTCTAGACCTTGCACAAGGCTCAGCTGATGCCCTCAAAGTCCTCGTATTACACCACCTCTCAGGTAATCAGGGCTGGTTTAAGACTCTTGTCCAGCTACAGTGGTAACCGCCATTACCACTTTCCTCTTATACTGATCCTGTATATTGATATAGGAATTCTCTGTAATGTTCTTGACCACTGAAATTAGTGGTCCAGCAAACAAAAGTGTATGAAAAAACCCAACTATTGAAATAACTCCTGAGATTATATTTCAACTGAGTAGCATCGCTGCCTGAACTATATGTAGGAAGGGCCCCCTTCCCTGTGTGGAGCCTCCACAATTCCCTGTAAGACATCCCCAGTTAACTTATTAGAGGCTGTGCAACACTGGTAGTCACCAAAAAGCAGCCAGTTTATTCCATTGCATGTAATTGCTTGTCTGTCTTGGTGAGCATTTTTCTGTTTGCAAAACCTTTGCAGATGCAAGGCAATGATGAAAGATTTGTGTAATAGAGACATCCTTTGGACAACTTTTTGAAAGCTCTACAAATCTCGGGCTGGTCTAGTGGTTAAGGCAACGGGCTAGAAACCAGGAGCCTGAGAGTTCTAGTCCTGCCTTAGGCGTGAAAGCCAACTGGGTGACCTTGGGCCAGTCCCTCTCTCTCAGCCCAACTCACCTCACAGGATTGCTGTGGAGAAAATAGGAGGAAGAAGGAGTATTAGGTATGTTCACCGCCTTCAGTTATTTATAAAAATAATAAAGGTGGGAAAAGTAAGAAAGAAAAAGAAAGAAAGAAAGAAAGAAAGAAAGAAAGAAAGAAAGAAAGAAAGAAAGAAAGAAAGAAAGGACTTGCACATTATTTCCCACAATACTATGACTTCTTGCAGGTGCAAATTCTGTCCATGCCGGTATTCATTACAGTTCAACAAAAAATACTAATTCTGCAGGGGTCATTGGCAACCACTACCTTGCATTGGGCTAAAAGTCCCGACCCCCAATATTGCATTCAGCTTCTTTGCCATGCACTCCCTTCTCCTCTTGATCTTTGATTTGATCACAAGATCAAGACCCATGAAGTAGGAAAATCATAAACCTAAACAAGCATCACAATCCTTTTCAGCAATCGCTTTCCTGTGTGATGCTAGTATACAAGTAGATACAAGTATTATGCACCATAGGCCAGATTTTATTCAAAGTTTAATTAATATATGATGACTCGAGTGTTCGGGGTGGGGGGGGGGATCATAAAAAAAGGCTTCTGTATTTGCCAAGTGCTTAAACTTACATGGTTTCTTTATTTATTATATTACTAATTCTTTTAAAAGTCAGGGGTCATAAATTGCTTTTTTTTTTCCAGCACTGCAATTTTCTTTCCCTTCCTGAATTTTTGTGTTCTAAGGAAATGAAGGGAGTTAAAATCACTTACACACACAAACACACACACACACAAACCCACTGCAATAACTTTTTATAAAATGATACCATTGTAGACCAATGGAATTATCTTTTAAAGTGGAATTGTCTAATACAGTACATCTTTTCGCAATCAGATGACCTCCATATGCTAGGGACTGTGATAGTAGAAGTCTACCTCAGTCACAGATTCTGCCCTTTCTATTACATGTTTAGCCAATAATCTTTAGTACTTGTCAAATATGGGGGTACAATTCTTTGCATGTACCTTTCCCCTTAAACATATTCCTCCAATTATGCAGACACTCATCCGCATGCAAAACTTGTTTAAAAATTAAATCACATACATCCTATACATCATTCATACATGCAATCTGGCAGAGGCCAACATTGGCATAATAACGCATGCCCCCTTTTTCCCTGCAATAGTATACAGTCCTGTCTGTTCCTAACTCTTATATTACTATGATCTGATTATGTGTCATCAAATCAGTGTCAACTCTTAGTGACCACATAGATTGAATTTTTCCAGGGTGATCTTTCTCCATCCTGGTCCTTCATGTTTTCCAACAGTGCACCCATTGCTGCTATAACTGAGTCCATCCATCTTGCTGCTGGTTGTCCTCTTTTTCTCTTTCCTTCTACCTTCCACCAGCATTAAAGACTTCTCAGGAGAGATAGGCCTTCTCATAATGTGTCCAAAATATTATAATTTTTGAGCCTGATCATTCGTACCTTGAG
The DNA here is from genome assembly GCF_035149785.1 of Candoia aspera. Taxonomy (NCBI): domain Eukaryota; kingdom Metazoa; phylum Chordata; class Lepidosauria; order Squamata; family Candoiidae; genus Candoia; species Candoia aspera. The sequence goes on from NC_086153.1 coordinate 181,695,359, forward strand.
TGAGAAATATGGATTGATTTTGTTTCCTTTGCCAACCTGGCACCAATTTATTTTGCCATGTTCTGTCCAAATTGTGGCTTTTTGACCTGTGTATAGGTTTTGCAGGAGTTCAGTGAGGTGTTCTGAATTCCCATTTTCCTAATGACATTCTACAGCTTGTCATGGCCAAAGCAGCTAAAGAGTTTCTGTAATCAGTGAAGCATGCATATTGACTTCTTGGTGTTCTTTAGCTTTCTCAGTTATCCAGCATGCATCAGCCATGTCTCTTGTTCCTTGGTCTTTTCTAAAGCCAACATGAACGTCTGGCATCTCCCTTTACATGGAGCGCTCTAATCTGTATTAGTTGATCCTAAGCATTATTGTTCTAGCATGTGAAAATAAGGATATTGTACAGTAGTTGGCACATTCTTATGTCTTCTTTCTTTGATATTGGTGTATAGACTGACTAAAAGACCAAGATAATGAGACCAAAATGTTGGCATCTAGCAGGGAACATGTAAGAGATTGTGAGAAAGTGGTGGATGAGGCATTAGGTTTATTTGAGAAGAGACAACACAGTCCAGATGCAAGAGACATGGAAAAAAGCATTTCAGAGGTCACTATGACTGAAGCTAGAGTTTCATTCATACAATTTTCAAGATGTGCTGCTTCCTTGGTTTTATCAACTACATGGGGCTTGGCAACAATCCTGAAAAAACCCTGCTCTCTTACAAGACAGATCCATATGTTTTGGATGGCCACTGACCCACAAGGAACTCTGCTGATGGCAGAACATAAATCACTGGCTTGCATAACATTGTGATGCAGATGGTATAGCAAATGATTGTTGTGTGCTATCTAGAGTTATATCTGCAAGACGGGCAGCCATACAGATGTGTGTATGTATGTACGTATAAATAAATGGGCCAGATTTTACCCCAGCCAGGAGCTGCACCCCAGGCTGCTGTGCCATGGTTGCTCTTCCATTCAGCAAGATACTGGAGAAATTGTGGAGGAGATGCTCAAGACCAGTTCCAATTGTTTACTATACAACATAGGTTATACATGGCCAGGAAACCAGTAGAATTCTTGATAGATCAGACTCTCAGCCTTTTGAAAGAGGGAGCTGCCAAATGGGCAATTCCAATCATAGACAACAATGATGCTATACTGGATAATCACACCAACCCTATGCAGACATTTAAAGCTGCTTTCAGCTATTCTGCCAGAATGACTACAGCTAATTGATAGATTCATAAATTACTCCAAGGGAGCTATTCAAGAGTATATATAGTAGTTTCAATTGTAGCCAGAGATGTGCGCTGGAAAGATTTCCCTTTGATTGACCAATTTTGGGAGGGACTTCCTAATGAATTACAAGTTGAATTAGATTGTCAGGGCACTGCACAGAATTTAGTTTAAATTTGCCTTTTTTCCTACTCTGCCTCTGTCTCCTATCCTGACATCTCATTTGACACAAGGTAGAGGCTATGGGCTGCAGTGAGATGCAGAAAAATTGAAATCATTGCTGCTTGGATAACTTACCCAAAATGCTAAGACAAAAGACTTCATTTAATTTAGAACTTTCAGAGAAACATATTATTATATCTATTATAACAAAAGATAGAAAGGATAACAGTCATGCATTCTGCAGCCTGAGTCACTGGGATATGGACGTTAGTAGCAAAGAAAAGGATTCTCTTCACAATTTTGCTAGACAAAGGAAAGCTGCTAGGCAGTGCCAAGAAAGACATAAATATTGAGACTACTCTGTATTGAGTAGCTGAGAATGCATTTAACATTACTCTTTATTGTTATAAGGTTTTGTTTTGTTCAGTTGAAAGTACATTTAATTGTTAAAAAGAAGTCAATCCATATCACTGTCTTCCTTTCTTTTGTCATATCCTCCTCTTTTGGGCTGCCATCTCTGTTTTAATGGCCTCCATCTCCAAACATGCAATCCTTTAAATATTTTAGATTTATTTATTTATTTATACAATTTATATGGCTTCCCAACTCACAAATAGGAAGTTTGGCAACTTACATTTGGTTAAAAACATGAAAACAGAAACAAAGCAAAACAAAACAAAACAACAACATAGTACTATGTAGGGCAACTGAAGCCAAGCCACAACATACTCCGATTCTAAGTCATTTCAGTCTGAGCTCATCTGATACTCCTGCCCAATGCCCAAAGAAAAAAATGGTTTCAGGGTCTTAGGGAAGGCCAACAGCAGCAGGGCTATCTGACCCTTGGGTGGAATGCTGTTCCAAAAGGCAGGTGCCATGACAGCTTCCTAGTCCTGCTAGGTGATATTGCTTCATGGAAGGACATAAAGTATGCACACTTGCCAGATCTCCTGGGATGAGCAGAGGTGATTCAACACAGATGGTCCAACAAATAACCCAGCCTGGAGCCATGAAGGGCTTTATAAGTGATGACTAGCCCCTTGAATTGCACCCAGCAGCTTGTAGGGAGCCTGTAATGGCCTTTGAGAATAACCCTGAGGAACAGGAAGAAGTACCGCAACCAAGACAATGCTCAAATAAGAGAAATCTGAGTCCAAAGCAGGAATGTAATTTGAGAAAGTGTCTCAGTCTTGCCCCTCCCTAGTTCTCTTGAACTTAAAGGCAGAGAGGGGAGAAGTGCATTCAGACTTGCACAATTCTGTAACTGTAACCTTATAATAAAAGTAATATTAGCATTCATAATATTGGTTTCCTGGTCTGGACTACTTTGAAGGGCTGACAAAGCCAAGTGCAGCTCACAAAATAGTGATGCTACATAGGGGCACCATGGTGAACCTGTAATTACCTACAGCTTCCAAATGGTCTTCAAGGACATGTTGCAGTAGCCCAAATGGGAGGTGACCAAGGCATGAGTGAATGTGAGTAGGACCTGCTGATTCAGATATGGTACAACTGATGCACAGGATGGATTTGTGCAAAAGCACTCTAGGCCACAGCTGCCATGAGAAAATCTGTTTCCTCTAGGGCTTTCTGGAGTGGTAAAGCAACCACCCTCCCTAAAAAGGGAAAGTTGGAGAAAATCATCAACTAACATTGGATCTAGGGACAGCTTCTCAAGGAGGAAATGGGCCATTGTCTCTTTAAAAGTCACAGGACACTCCCCTCCCTCCTGCAAGAATGCATTTACCATCTCAGGGATCCAATCACCTGTAGTCTCCTGGGAAGCCTTGCCAACCAGGAGGGATGTGGATCTAATACACAGGTGATGTAGACACAGCCCCAAGGACCCTGTCCACTTCAACTCTGTAAAACAAAGCCTCGTGATTAAAAATACAAGCAAAAAAGACAGGAGAATAATATAGTACAAAGGAAGGAATTCAGCTATTATGAAGTTATTTTCTGTCTTCATTCATATATTTTGACAGCTGGAAGGTAAAGTGTGCTCCCATGGGACAGTCTTGGTGTGTTTAGGATTTAAAAGAAGCATAAACCTTTGTAAGGAGATAAAACTCTTCAGTGTAAATGAAGCCCTATGAACATAAAATAGAGCTACCCTATGCAGTTGAGATAAATATACAGGTAGTGCTTGATTAATGATTGCCCTGTTTAGTGTTTGAAGTTATGACAGTGCTGAAAAAAGTAGTTTTATGACTGGTCCTCAAACTTAACTGTCACAGCATCCCTGAGGTCACACGATGGCCATTCAGGGGCTTTGCAACCAGTGGCCATTTATGATAGTTGCAGTGTCCTGCAGTCACCTGATCACCATTTGCGAGCTTCACAGCCGGCTTCCAACAAGCAAAATCAATGGGGAAGCCGGCAGTAATTGCAAGTCACAGTCACGTGATGTCATGCTTAACGACCACAATTGATTTGCTTAACAACTGCAGTGTAACTGACATCATAAGTCCTGCATGGTCATGTGATGTTTCGCTTAACAACCTCATCGCTTAGCAATGGACTTGCTGATCCCAATTGTGGTCATTAAGTGAGGACTACCTGTATATTTATTATGCTGGGGTCCTATTTCCAGAGTATTTCCTACCTTTACCACCATCCCAGGTTATTTTTGTGCTATAAAGTTTAACCTTACATTGTATTCTGCTGTTCCTGCCTTCAGCTGATCAATCTTTCTTTCTCTTCATGTACAAATATATATATATATATATATATATATATAAAAATCATACTGTGTGTGTGTGTGTGTGTATGTATGTATGTATAAACTTCTTTTAGAAGTTTCAGAGGTGATTTTTCCCAAAAGAAAGGCATTGTTAAAAGACTTAAAAGTAGGTGTTAGAACAGTACACAGCAACCCACAACTTTACTACAGAGGTGATGTATCTGTATTTCTTTGCAGCTCTCCAAAAGCTATGCAACTGTACATTTGGATATAATTATGGTTGGCTCTAATTTTAACTGAAACTGCCATGAGGCTATTTCAAGAAAATTAAGGTCAGAATAACTTGCATTAGTCTGTTGTGAAAGCAATGGTTAGATAATATGGCAGATGGCTATAATTCATCCTGCAGTTATATAGCAGTGTCTGCCTAAGGAGATCTTTGGGGACAGATCATGTTTTCTTTTCTTTTTTTCAAATAATCTGTCAAGATCTTACTGTGCTAACAGCAGAGGTATCCAGCTAAGTGCTCAAACCATCCATGCAAGTGAGTTTCACAGATAATTACCCAGGTTTGATAACAGTAGAATGCTGGTTTACAAAATAATAAAACAGAGTAAACAGAAATCTGGTGTGACCATGAGAAGCACTAGCTTCCTTGAATACTTTGAATAAGATGTTAGGCTATAGATCGAATAACTAAACAAGAACTAGTAGATTAATAAAATAAGTAAACAAGGACTAGTAGAATTAAACCGATCCTCTCTACTTTCTTCCATCTCCCTCTTCCAAATATCATCCTGCAAAATTTATATTATTGTATGGTACCTGCAAATGCCATTGCTCAATTATCTTATAATTCCATATGCCAATCCAGGAATAGGCAACCAACATCCCTCAGGCTAATTTTAAATCCTGTAAGTGATGAGTTTAGATCTCTGGCTGTTCCCCCTCCCCAAGGATTCCCTACAGTGTGCAAGTTCACACCCATACAAATATATACCCCATCCAACATTTAGCAGGAACAGCAAAAAGAAAAGAGGGTGGAGATAGGGTAAGTGGAAGAGACAGCTGCACCAGAAGGGAAGGAAAGAGACCAAAACTGGATGGAGATGAAAACAGTAGAAGAGCTAAGTGAACCAGGAAGGCAAGAAAAGACAATGAAGCCTTGTTTAGGCATTACAGAAGGTGTTAATATTCACTAACCAAGCATCTTCTACCAAGCAGCAGCTGTTCTTCAAAGGCACCCATGTGCTTTGGGGGATGAAGATAAGAAAATCAATAATGACCTGTATCTTGATGTGTTTAGACTATTTACCCCACCCTGCATTCTACCCCACACTTGAAGAAGCTTCTAAGTACCATGTTCACGATCCCCAAACCCTTGTACACTTGTTTTCCCTCTCTTTTGAATTGGATCACCCCACAGGCTCTGAGGTCAATGGCCTTAGTGAAGTGGCACTGTATTTTATTTTATTTTATTATGTGTACGTCATTTAGCTAGAAGGGTAATCTTGTGTGCAATATTGTTTGTGTGCTTCAGTAAAAGTCTCAACATCATGCACTCCGTTGAATCAACCTGGTTTATTCTCATCATTGGACTGTGAAATCAATGGAAGGTATTTTGCCAGTGAAAAGTGATTTTCGGCAGCGCTCCCCTCTATGTAAGAAACAGGCAACTGTTAAGAGTAAAAGGACCTAATTAAGATAAAACAGGGGCAAAATCTCTTCACCTTATTGAATTGTACTCTTTACCTATTCCATCATTCTTGCCCATTTAAATTCATAGAGTCTTTTCTTTTTATGGGGAAAATAGCATCTTGAATCCAGATTTAATTTCTGAGATTAATTAAACTGGGCATTTTCAAAGCACAGCTGAAATTCATTGCTGTAACCAAGTTAAAGATGTTGAGTCATCCTTAAAGGATCAATCTGCAGCTAAATAAAGTCTTCACAGCACACAGCACAACCTAAACCTTTAAACTGACCCAGTGTGTCATAGAAGCCTCCATAAATCACATACATCTTGCTTTAAAATCCTTCATTCCTATTTTAATTGTTCATTACAACAATGACCAAACATTCACATGGTTCACTTACATTTATTAGATGTGACAGATGGCTGTGTCTGGATCCCTGATTCATCATCTCAAATTTCCATTCGGATGGGGCTGCGTAATCACTTGGCAAATAAACTGAAATTGTACTCTGGGTTTAACAGCTTACAAAAGGTAGAGCAGAATGGTTCAGCAGATAATACTCTGAAGCAGCACTAAGGATGGGCCATTTGCAAAGTGAATGGGCCATGAGGCAAGAGCCTTGTAGAAAGAAAAAACAGTGACAGAATTATTCTCTCCACAAGTGACAACTCTGCCCTCAATTTGGAGGATTGAGTATAGATGAATATATATTCATATATAGAGAATATATATATATTCTTAATTAACTGGAGAAGTGAGGAACTGCCACCCCACACACAATCAGGATCCAAGGCTGGCTGCTTGAGCTGAAAAATAAGATGGATATGATTCCATGTGTAGAAACCAAGAGCCAGTTTGGTCTAGTGGTTAAGGTGCTGGGCTTGAGACCAGGAGCCTGAGAGTTCTAGTCCTGCCTTAGGCATGAAAGCCGGCTGGGTGACCTTGGGCCAGTCCCTCTCCCTCAGCCCAACCCACCTCACGGGGTTGTTGTTTTGGGGAAAATAAGAGGAGGAAGGAGTCTTAGGTATGTTTACTGCCTTAAGTTATTTGTAAAAATAATAAAGGCAGGATAGAATACAAATAAACTGATTAGACTAACAGTTGTATTTTTATTTAATACTAGCAATGAAATGGGCTTTCTACCACACCAAAGCCTAAGGTGCACAGAGCAAGTTGAGTGATGCCATTTGCACTGTCAGCCAGCACCTCGCAGCCACACCCTGCCCTCTTCTTAAATTTTGCCATCAGAGGTTGTCATTCCACTTTTCTTAATGGCAAGGAATATACACAGACTAAACCTTCAAATGGCTTCAGACACAATTCTTCTAGCTAGAGATAACCTGTGCATGCAACAATGAAGTAACACATAGCAAGGAATCAGGCAATGTACAGGAATGTGCAAACTGGTCCCTCTTGCCCTTTAATTTTCTCTTCTTTTGTGGTATGTTTAGTCATTCTTTGCAATCTTTTGCTTCTGCAAAGGAAAAAAATAGATTAACGTGAAATTTGCTCATTATTTATGCCATAGAGTATCCTTCATGAAACTAGTAGATTGCCCTGAGGGTATAATAGCCTATTTTTATTAATCGTACTTTAAAAGCAAATTTAGTTGACTCCAGTTTGGTCATACATTACAAAAATTATACCAGATTGCTTTCTGATTAAAAACACCATCATTACCTTAAAGTACTCACACATGTGACATCATAAAGCATGTAATTGAGTTAAGATACCAATAGCAGGTAGTGGAACAATTATTAATGATCAAACTGAGTGCAAATGCTTTAAATTTTATCCATGTCTCTGTTCATTCACTTGTTCAGTGCCGTTAACTGTGAAAGTGAATGTTCCCAGTGAGTGGAATGAGCTCCTGTAAAAGGCCATCACTTATCATTATCCCCCTCTAGCGTGAGGCTGCCAAACGAGGCTGCAATCTGTTGTTGCGGGTCCCTCCTGCCCAGCCCTACAATACATGAGCAAAGACGGTAGATTATGAAAAGCAACTCCACGGCTGATGGTTTTCTAAGTGAGCCTGATGCTGTTCACTTCCACGCAATGACCCAAGGAGGGGAGAAGAAAAGAGGCTTTCTATTCTGCTGCAATTGCCTTCCACGGGACGGTTTCCTTGGCAGGCTGCCCTCGCTGTAGAGTACCGTTTGAGTTTTTAAAAAAAGTTCAGCTCAGCCAGAGAACCGCAAGGAAAATCACGCTGCAGGCCATTGGTGGATGATTGTTTCATCAAGGGGGTGACATCAATATTCTAACTGGCAAATGCATTTATAATGTTGATTTGGGGTTTTAGTTTTGATCTTTTCTCTGATTGGAAACTCTGTCTAAATGGGATGTCTGTGCTCAAAGGCAATGCCTGTACACTGCAGATACAAGGAACAAGAAAGGGATGCTCCTATCCTATCTGAAGTCTTCCTGAAGTGTGGAGTCCTTGGTGCTCTCTGAGCCTTGTTTTCTTGCCGACATTTCATTGCCAGACTAGGCAACATCTCCAGTGCAGTGAAGATGTTGCCTAGTCTGGCAATGAAATGCCTGCAAGAAAACAACAAGGCTCAGAGAGCACCAAGGACTCCACACTTCAACCCTGAGCTACAAATACTCCCTTGGATTGGTCTTCTTGGAATACACCTGTGCATCACTGAGCTCAAGCTGATGGAATTAGTGCTGGCTGATGGTAATAGATCAGAGAGAAAAATGGAAGGGTCTGATGCAGCCAGCTTTTCTTTTCTATGTATCAATCTGTTAAGCTCATCTTCTGTCTTCTCTGCATGACCGTGAGGTTTCTTTCTTCCATCTGCAACACCCCAGAATTTCTGTGACTGTATTTCACCATTCTCTCTACCACACTTTAAAAACCTGTCACCCTCAGCATCTCTTCTTTCCAAGGCAGAAGCTGGCTGGCTTGGGGATGATGAGCTGCCCTAGGCAACAAGAAATGCAACATAAATAGGCTGCACCAGCAAAGAAAATGGTGGGGGAGGCCAGCTCACACCATGGAAGATCCTCTTATTACATGGTGGGGTAAAGTGAGTACTTATAGTCAAATCTCACCACATTGAGCGTAATGCTGCTTTTTTTCATTTGACTAGCAAGGAATGTTAATTGCACAGTTCTAGGTGTTTGTTTATTCAGAGGTAGGTGCCACCATATCCATGAAGATTGGGCTACATAAATCAAATTGGGGAGGGAGGAAGCCTGCCTAGCATCACAGAAGAGTAAGGAGAATTATGCCCATCTCTGAGTTTCTTGATAGCCAGAGATCAGAGGTTTCCAGTTGATCCCAGATTATGGTGCAGGAAAGGGTTTTCAGATTAGCTCAGAGGTACATCTGGTAATATCAAACCAGATCTGGTGTTCATTATGGATGGCCTGCCTCTTCATCTTGTGAAAAGCAGACTGGCATTGTGTGAATTCTTATGTTTTATATGGGCCTTATATAAAGTTGCCTGATCTAGTACGTAGTAATATCAAGGCCTGTCAAGGGACAGTCCAGAAACATATTTCCTGGTACTGCCGTCATAGTGATAGAAACTCTCTCGCTTCAATTTACAGAGAAACAAACCTGGTTAGCTTTCATTTATTGATCTGTTGGGGATGAAGGCTCTTTGAAAAGGTGGTAAAGCAAAATCATGCTTTCTAAACATGCACTGAACTGCATGTCGTTGGTTAAGAGACTGATGCCTTGTTTTTAGATCATAGGCAGGGCTAGACCAAGGCATTTTGTTGTCTCCAGGGATGGGCAAGATAGGTCAATTTGGGCTGGACTTGGAATTGAATTTTTTGGCAACACTAACAATAGGACTGAGTCTTCCACTGCACCTAGGAAGAGAGGCATAGCAAGCTAGTTCAGGAGCCACAGGGCAGACCATGATGTAGTATACATGTGTCCTTTTTCAGTAATCAGCATCTATTCCATGAGGCGGCTGCTTCACTCTGCCCGGGCTATGACTATTACTTGCATATAATCCCATCCATGGATGAACCGATCCTTGAATTTTAACCAAAATACCATGAAAAATATACCACCTGCAGATAAATTGACCCTGAAATTTTTTGTATCTTTTAATTTTCACAATTGGTTTATCCACAGGTGGCACAATTTTCATGGCATTTTGGTTAACAATTCGAGGGTCAGCTTATCCATGGATAGACTTATACACAAATATATATGGGATATAGGGGTATTTTAAAAAAGTATTACTGTAATAATATAAGATATATATATATCCAGATGAGCCTATCCACCGATAAGCCGGACCCAATTTTTTTAGTGTATTTTGGCAACTAAAATTCTCAACTTATCTGTGAGTATATATGTACGGTATACATCAGAATATTGAAAATATATATTATTAATAACTTTTAGAACTGTAATCAGGTGGAGCTTAGCTAAAATTAAAAACTGTTTATCCAGTATTGAAATTAAAGTACTCCATCCCTATGGTTTGAAATAATGCTTGCCTTTTTTCCATTTCATCTCCCAAATGATTTTATGTATCCTTAAGTGCTTTCTTCTTTAAACTTTCCTCATCCACAGCATTCAGAAAATCTTTTCATAACTGCCTTTGTTATACCTCTACCAGTTGCCATGAACACCCGAGTTATTTTCACTTTTCCATTTAATGGCTCAATCTGGTAGCCCAGAGAAGTTAAAGTATGGAATGAAATCTGAGTTTGGTAAGAGACATACTAGGGACGCGGTGGCGCTGCAGGTTAAACCGCTGAACTTGCCGATCGGAAGGTCGGTTTGAATCTGCGTGACGGGGTGAGCTCCCGTTGCTAGTCCCAGCTCCTGCCAACCTAGCAGTTTGAAAACATGCAAATGTGAGTAGATTAATAGGTACCGCTTCGGCGGGCAGGTAACGGCGTTCCGTGCAGTCATGCCGGCCACATGACCACGGAAGTGTCTACGGACGAACGCCGGCTCTTCGGCTTTGAAACGGAGATGAGCACCGCCCCCTAGAGTTGGACACGACTGGACTTAATGTCAAGGGAAACCTTTACTTTTAAGAGACATACTAGGGGGAAAAGGAAAGTGGCAGTATTAGCAACCTTGATTGATCTCAAAAAAAAAAAAAAAAAAGCTAAGCAGGATTGGCTCTGGTCAGTATTTGCATGGAAGACTACCAGAAAATCCTAAAGTGGTAGGCTAAACTAAGGTGATGGCTCACTGCTTAAAAGAAGGTGATGGCTCACTGCTTCTGTACTGTTACCAAGAAATCAAGCTCAACTTGAGAGAGCCGCTTTCTTTTTTTTTTTAAAGGTGCTTTGGCTATAAAGTTCACAATATATTCCTATCCTTTAATTTTTAAAAGCCAGGTTGCAAAACCTGGCATCCCCAATGATGAAATGCAAATAAGGACCGTGAAAGAAAAGGAAGGACATAGTCTAATATATTATACAATGATTAATGTAAATCATTACTTTGAATCTGGCAATTTGTGGATAAAGGAAACTGAATAATTTTAAGGATATGTGATGAATGTATAATGACTGCTATGGCTGCTTAACAAAATTCTAATGCTGGGCTTCTGACCCATTCAGTAAGAACTTTCACTTTTATGCTTCCTATATTATCATTGGCTTCCGTGTTGGCAAAACCTTCCTTCCCCTTCTTTGTGCAACATGATGTGCAGTTGCACCAAGTTTGTTATGTCAACTCTCTGCAGCTTTCTAATGCTTTTGTATACAGGAAGCTGCTTGTTACTTCAATAGGAAGAGAACTCAGGCAAAATCAACCTATGATTTGTACATTTCCCACGACTCAAGTTATTGCTATCAGTTCTTTGTCAGTCTTCTGCTTTCCCTTGTTATGAGCAAGGCTATGATTTATTCCAATAGAAGAGAATCTGATGATGTTACCTAGTCAGGTATTGAAACATCTGCAAGCAAACAACCAAGCTCAGGGAGCACCAAGGATTCCACTATGCTCTATTGTTACAGTGAGAAAGTAACTTATAGTCTTTGTCACCTAAGACACTAAGTAGGTAAGCTTGCTTTAGTAAGAAGAAACGGAAGAGACTGGAGGGTGAAGTGATACGAAATTCCTGTTTTTGTACTTGTGTGCTGCAAGGGTAATGATTACTGTGTTGGAGAGCTAGAACTGAAGAACCAAGAGAAATTCAAGAGCTCTTATGTTGCTTGCCTGGAATAATATGGAGTTGTAATCTTGTCAAGTAAGAGGCTCAAGTTTATTCCCATGCTTAGCTTGCTGATATGAATATGGCTTAAATGTCTCTTTTTCAGAGTTATTCCGTTAGTTTATTTCTATCAAAGAATATCAGGACTCACCACAGGTAGTGCAGAGTTCCATTGAACTGATGCAATTTTACTTCTAAATTGCTCTTTAACTAGCTACTTCCACACAGGTAGTTATAAAAAAGTGAGACGTAGGTTTGTTCCTCAAAGAGTCAGATCACTCAATAAATGTGGAGTTTTGAATGAAACCAAGTTATTAAACAATGATTCTGCCTGAAGGGCCATACAGCTGTGAACGGGAGCCCAAGGTTATCAGTCTGCCACCAACTTTCATCTACAAATTCCCCCACAGTGCACACTGTAGATAGTTGGCCAATGAGAGCCAGGCTTTCTTGTAGCTGCTGGTCACTATGGGAGTATCCCGTTCTTGAGATATTTTACTTCCCAGGCCGCGCAACTGTGTAAGGGTTCCAGCATGGCCCCACATTAATGTTTCACTTCATAATTTTGTAAAAAATATTGCTTAGGATACATCATATTCCAGCTTATTTTGAAGTTCTGTTAATAGTCACTATTAATAACTGTGGGAGGCATGGATCCTGACATCCATTTTGGGTTGGCATTGAATCAGGATTAATATAATTCTTAGTTTCTACTATAAATGTCTGAGAATCCATGCACATAGCCAGGACAGATGGCTCAAGGGGATATTTTTTTGGATGGGTACAAAGGCTAGATACCATAGCCAAGGTTTATGCTCTGGAGAATTACTTCTTTGTGATTCTAAAATTCCCACATTAATAACAAGAGAATAATGAGTATTAATAAATAATATAAATTCTGATTGCTTATTCCCCAGTGCAGAAATTCCCTCTCACAAGATGGAGGTAATTCTCTCATGTGATAGAGAACACTCGGTGTGTTTAAAAGAACGCATGATGTTGGCATTCCAGGCAAAGACTTACATTTGTGACACCCTATTAATGTAATCTCTCCTCCTATTTGAAGAAAAGAATGGAGAAAACAGGGCTGTTACACCTATAAGCTTTAATAATGGAGAGACTAATAAGACTCACTCTAATCACTCTGTAAGTATATTTAGCCAAACATACATACAGAAGCCTTTTCAGATTTTTGCACTGAACGTATGACAATTCCAGACACGGCCCAGGCAAACAGGGATGAGGGTGGAGGAGAATTATATCAGTGTCCAGACAGATACTTGCATGGGGCTAGAGTTGATTCTGAAAGTAGGTTTTTATTATTGTTGTTTTTCCATGTTTTTATTCTGCCATAAAACATGTTAATATAATACTCTGAGAACACAGTCACTTATTTTCTTCTGAGAGAGGTGAGAAAGCGGCTGCTTAAAATTTCACCCAGTTGCTTGGCTAATTGATTACACTTGTTAGCTTTTTATTTCAACGGAGCAAACAGCTCTCCTGAGAACTGGGCTCATATTCCTGGACGCAGAATAACAACAATCTCTCCCTCTCTCTTTATTTTTCCAGTTTGACCAACAATGTTTGCTATGGATTCATTTTTATAAATGTGGCTTTCTTCAAAGATACCGCAGTCAGCATAAACAAAAAAGCATGTTCCTTCCATAGGAACTTGATTTTAAAAAACTGTTTTATGTCTTGATTTGACTCGATGTATTTTGCTTTTCATAAATAGTATTAAGAAAGGGCATTTGGGCTTACAATCCTTTAAAATGGAACTTTTGCTTATCATTTAATCAAAGGTGGGATGTTATAGTTACTGAATACAGCTTAAGCATTCAGCATTTTGAAAGCATGATTCAAAATGTCCCTAATGCATTTTCCGTTCCCTTAGGCCAGACCATATGATCAATTTTAGTGTTCTGGCCTGACCTAATTATTTGAAGCTAATGAAGAGAAATAGAGAAAAACATGGCTTAGGAAGGTTAGTAAGCCATTCAGAAACCAAAATTACTGCGAACAATCCTGAATTCTGATTTTGCATAATATTAGATTACCCGAAAAAGGTGTTTCTGTGGAAAAGAATGTAAATTAATCTTATCAGGAAAAAATAGTTCTACATACATTTCCTTGGCTAAGCCATTGTACCCAGTTCTGAGGAGTTTATTTTACTTCTTGCAAATAAAGATCTGTTCATAAAGGATAATAGACTAATCCCTTCCTATAGATGAAAAAGCCTGGCAAAAGTATAGACAGGTGAATCCTTGTATACCAACAAAATATTTTAAATGTGCCCCACTGAGATGTGCTGAGTCATAGGTCCTTGTTTCTTTAACTGGTGTAGGATACAGTATACACATCCAGTGGACTATGTGTAATTCCATCCATGAAATGCTGGTGTTTGTTTTCTGGTGAATGCCTGCTGGTCAGGAGCAAGATGCTATCTCTGGGTGAGCTATTCACAAGCAAGAGGATGTGAATAGTATGATTTAAATGGCTGGAAGGTTCATTTAGATTCTTAAGCAGATTGGCTCAAGCCTCCAACTGGCATGTTCCCCGTTTGTCATCTAGACAGGATGTGCCTCCCGTTGCAATCTATTTTCCATTTCAATGTCTGTCACTTTTGGTCTGTTATGTGCCCTTATATTTGAATGCTGCAGTGCTACCAGAACATGTTGATTTTGATTACAGCAGTTGGCTTCAAACATGTATATGTCAGTAACAAATTGGATGAGTGGCACTGTGAAAGAACAGGAGCCTAAGTACTGTTTATTTGGGTTGGCAGCATTTGCCCTGCGGTTTGCCAGATCACAACTCTGCAATATGAATTAGTTAATTACTTGTCTGGAATCATAATACAGTTGGAGGACTTCTCTCCTGAGACAGAGCTAGATTTGTGTACGTCTGAACATAGCAACGTAACTTCTGTATGTAGGAAAAAATACTCATTTTTTTGATTCTGAGATGTTGCAGCAACCTGAAATGCTTACTAACAGTGGGGAATTAGGGGCCTTTGGTCAGACACACAGGATGGTAGCATAGGAGAGGACAGACAGCAGTAAATCACTATGTAGAAGTAAGCCATGGAGTGTTCCACTTGTTTAACAAGAGCAACACCAAGGCTTCCTTCCTTCCGCTTAATACATTGATCAGAACCTTAGAATTAAAATAATTTAGATGCAGAGTTGTAATTGTATATGCAGGCTAATGGTGCATGGGGAGCCTTTTGACCTGGTTATACCGTTCTCCTCCCTACCACCATTTTGCATCTGTCATCATTCTGTTTTGTACCTGGCTTTACCTTTCACACTGCTATCACTTTTGCATCTGGCCTAGTAAAGATTTTGGTAAAAAATGCCAGGAGATCCCACAAGCTTGAATCCTCCCACACCAAACCCATCTGGAATGTTTGTATACTCAGGACCACAAGGAAAGAACCTGAGCCGGATGAAAATAAGATCAACAAACTAGCTAGCTAGCTAGCTAGCTAGCTAATATTTTTGAAAGAAACGGTGTGGAATTTGCAGTATATTTTCTGGCACTTTAAATAGGAGGGAGTGCACAGTCCCATTCTCAGAGAAGAGATCCAATAACTTTATTTTTATTACTTATTTTACACAAACAACTGGACATGTGTATCCATGCCAGAGCTCCCAACTAACATCCTGCCTTAAATGCCTGGGGGAAGAGTCTTCATAGCTTTGCCAAAGGCCAATAGAGTAGGGGCTGTCTGTATTTTGGGGAGAGGCTACACAGAGCAGGGCCATAATAGAGAAGGCCTGCTTCCGGGGACATGCTAGATGACCTTGTTTTATCAATGGTACCCAGCGCATGCCCACTTTGCCAGATCTGGTGGGGTGGGCAGAAAACACTGGGGAGAGGCAATCCCACAAGTAATTTCAAATCAACTTTCCCTACCAATCCATATATTAAACAAAATATCAACATATGCTGCTAATTATCTGGGAATTGGACAAGGAGCCAAGGTGTTATTTCCCATGTCATGTGAATCAGCATCACAGGCATTCTCCATCAGTTGCCTACTAAGATAGGCATTAATGCTCTTACAAGTGTGAGGTGCTTGACAATTCCTCCAAACACAAGCTGGTTAGGGGAAGTCAAGTTTATTTGCTGAAAGCAAATAATGGGGAGTGGGAAAAGAAAATGATTGAAGATGTTTCGCTTCCCTTCAGGTCTTTTCAGCAGTAGAACACGACAGCTAGGCTCCATCTGTGCCAGGAAGTGAGCTATGCTCCACTATCATGGCCTTGAAAAAAGCATTTGTGCTAGGCAACTTGAAATACACTTTTTTATGCTGTCATTGATTTGTTTATATCTGCTTGTACATAAAGAAAGAGCTCAACTTGCTTGCAATTTGCTGTGCCCTTTAAATAATTCCCAGTGTGAGTTGTTGGGCTTAATATTCTTCAATTGGCCTCCCTAGTACAGTATGCATCTTGATTCTGAGGGACATGTGTTTCTTGTGCCAACAACAAAATAGTGCAATTTGAAATAACGTTATTCAGGATGTGAGCCAGAAAGTTTAGAAAGCTAAACACCATCCCCTTCCCCTGCAAAGTTATTCCATCCCGTCCCATCCCATTTCCCCCCTCTCCTCTCCCAAAGTTTTCCTTTAGGAGATTATCAGAAAAGGGCATTTTCCAGCTAGTGAACAACTAATTAAGTGAAAAGTCTCATGATCCATTTCTAAGTCGTAGAGGACAATGCTAAATGATGGCCCCTGGCAGACTCTAAAAATCACAGAGGAAGTATAGAATACCTTGGTCTCAATCATTTAGCGTTTTATAGGTCAAATTTGGCACCTCTGCATTCTGGAAGGCAGCAGAAACTCTCTTGGGTAACTTCTTCCCAGTGACCTCGTTCCAGAAGCTCACTGGATTTGTTAAGGAAGCACATGCACACATTTGCCCACACACATACCTACCCAACCCGATAATCAGAGATCAGCATAAACACAGGCTCTAAACAAGTTTTTGTTGTGACTAACCTAGAGCCACGGCCGTAACCAAACACAATGCATTTTGCATTTGTATGTATGCAGATGGTAAATCTCTCAAGCTTATTGCTATCAACAGTTTTTAGAAAGATACCAATTTCAGCCAAAGGAAAAACAGTAGTTACAATGCTAAGGTGATTCATAATGATACTGAGAGGCACAGTCCTGCTGATACTAAAGAGAGCAGATGCCTTCTAAGAGGAAGCCCTATTCAACCCAGCAGAGTCTTATTTTGAAACAGGGTGTATCAGATGGCATTTTATAGTGGGGGAAGATCTGTGGATACAAAATGCTGTAGACCAGCCTTTCTTAACCTTCTGACCCTGGAGGAACCCTTGAAATATTTTTTCAGGCCTCGGGGAACCCCTGCACATTCAGGCTCAAATATAGGCCACAAGGTACAAAATTATTGTATTCCTTTCATGTGTAGGCCTGTATATATGCATTAACAGCATTCTTAAACTAAAACTAAAGAATGAAACTTGCTTATTTAATGTAAAGTTGCCCAAATTCGAAGTAATTTTTAAAATAAATCATGGTCTCCCAGGGAACCCCTAGTGACCCCTCACAGAGCCCTAGGGTTCCATAGAACCCTGGTTGAGAAATCCTGCTCTAGTGTATGCATCTCAAAGATAACATGTCTTCCCAGGCATCCACTGTTAATTTAAAAAATCTGAATCCATTTGGAAGTCCTTGCTTTGCCTGTGGAGCTAGGCTCCTGTTTCGACAGAGAAGTCTGTTTCAGCATCATATCTAATGATAGCTTTGCACTAGTGGAAATTCTGCAAAATGGACATCTGACTTTTGTCAACTCTATTTGTCCCCTGAAAAGTTGCTCCTGAGCCTTTGCTTGTTTATTATAGTTATTAAACCAGTGGGCATGCATGAGATAAAATCAGTTGAAACCAGAAGTGTAACCGAATTGTAAACAATCTTCATACAACTCTTTAGAAACCCAGTACGTTCTAATAGAAAAATATGTCTATGGAATATCAAGACAGAAGTCAGAAAATTCTGTTGAAAGATTAACGGACCCTCTTGCACTGTATTGAACATAATGAAATTCTCAGTCATGGAGATGGTGAACATTAAATATCCTCCTTTGAACATCAGCTATTTCCTTTTGAATAAAGCAATCTTATGTTCCCCATGATGGACCGTCTCCCAAGGATTTCTGTTTTAATTGAAATTATTGTGGGGGGGGCAGGCACTGAAAATTACACTGGAGCACAGTAGGCAGAGGAAGGGTGCAAATCCTTTATCAGCAGTCCGTTTTTCTAATAAAAACCCCACACTTACACACACAGAGACTGCTTTCCAATGTGGCAGTTTCCCTGTATCAATTTTCCCCAGGAGTGAATGGAAGGGATCATTTTTTTCAGGAAAGAGAGAGAGGGAGAGAGAGAGGGAGGTATATGCAAAACAGTCAGTTTGTCTCTAGCTGTACCTCAACATTGATCACATATTTTCTGTGATTATTCCTCAGCTATGAAAGTTGCCTTCAAGGGGAGTCATGCCCAGAGCACAAAAATGTAACTCAGTTCATAATGATCTTTTGGTGTTAAGCATATAAATAAAAGAGCCACAGGGGGAGGGCCAGCTTCCTGAGTTGTCACCCCACTGGGAAGCAAGATAGTTATTAGACAAGAAGGACCTGGAAGATTGGCCTCCCAGGCTTAGTGGCTGCATTTGGGAGGGCACCCCCAAGTCCCTTTGCATGGTGGGAATGGGAGCTTTGATGCCTTCATGCCAATAAATCGGTGCTGTAGTCTCAGCGTTTTCTTAAGCATTTTCCTCTGCAGTAACCAAACCTTAAATATTAAATCTGGCTATGACCAATATGGGTAGAGTTACACCAATTTTATTTAGTGTATTTCAGGACATGTATCAGAATCCTTTCTTCAAACTAGAAACACCTTCTGTGTAAACAAGAGTTTAGGTCAGTCAAATCTGTAGAAGTTTAAAGCCAGCTATTTCTTCTACAAATTGGCATTTAATCAGGGATCATTGTGGCATCTTCAGATTAGCTGATCTCCTGATTTGAGTTTTGTGGATAGTTTAAATGGGCCTCGCACATTATCTTTACTCTATAGTCTGCCCAAAAGATAGATCTGATGTCTGTGAGCAAAGACATGAGATTGCTATAGGCTTGCACTCTTATAGTCTGCCACTTATTTGATTTATATGATAAGTGATCTCTGATGACCCTCTAAGGCACTGAACCATTAGAGAGTTATGCTGTGTGCTGATAAGAAATCTTCTGAGATACCTAAACTTCGTTCTTCTTTCCTTTCTCTTCTTCTTCTATTTTAGACTTAAAAAAAAATAAATAGGAGTTTCATTGGTCCCGGAATAAAGTACCTTTTAATGTATGGTGTTGCTATCTTACAAACCTGAATAATATTGTGAAAGATAAACACGTATAAATCAACAGTGCACTGACAAAAGCTTTAAAGCCAGCACATATACCAAGCACCCGTCCAATTGCTCTTTTCCAACAGTTGAATGAGGCTGCAGGGTTGGTATAAATGGAGGGTCATGCTGTTTAATCCTTTGACTAGATAGCAGGCTAAAAAGCCTTTTTCCCATCTCTTATTCTAAGTAACAATACCTCTGAAGTATGGGTTGCCTCTACGGAGAAAGGGGGACAAATGATAAAGTGTGCATTGTGACATTGCAATGCAAATTCTTCCCTTTGGTATTTGCATCAGAATGTTACATGCAAGTATATAAGGGACAGAGTTTACATTAGGATGTCACAATACATTTTCATCATTTTGATGATATCTCTGGTTACTGGGGACTGCCCTGACCTGAAGAAACAAGGGAGAGGGCTAGATGTTTAGAAGTAAATTGCGCAAACACACCTTTGTTTATATTGTGTTGCTCCACCCATCTGTGTGTGTGTGCGCGCACACACACACACACACACACTAATGTAATCCCTGCAGTAAAACCTAGGTATGTTTTCTCAGACATCAGTCTTCTTGTGCTGAAGGGGGTTCATTCTCAAGTATGTGGGGATAGAGTTGGTGAGTGACTCATGCAGAACTCCTAGAGGCACATTCACACTCTGCAGTCTTGTGTTTTATTTATTACACAATGAAATGTTTTATTGCTCAATAAAATGCTATGCTCTAAGGGAAAGTTCACATTATAGCATTATGATTGCAGCTGTGGTGAGGAGTGTGTATGTAAGCAGTGGACGAGTCCCCTTCTAATGATGTTGCTGCACAGCACCTTCATATATATATATATATATATATATATATATATATATATATATATCAGCCAATATGTTTATTGTTGCTATTGTAATGTTTAAGCATCCACTTTATTTAATTTATTTATTTTCTCTTTAAAAAGCCCAGAACAGGGCCCAGAGGAATGTGTGACAGTGGTACGCAACTATTAAAAACATCCACTACAGTGCTGAAAGTAAAACATATATACCAACCCTTCATGATAACACACAGTAGGCATCAGTTCTAAGAATACGTTGGTCCTAAAGCAGTATGATCTCACAAACACCCTGGTAAATAGACAAATCGTTGCCTAAATTTTGACAGCACAGGAACCAACTACATCTGTCTTAGGAAAGGATTCTATAATTGGGACACCGTTGTTCAGAATGCTCTGCCCTGAGATGGGATTGAGTCACGGCCCCACAAGATAGTCTCAGTTTGTGTTCAGCTTCAATTTCTCATCCCACCCATCACTGTCTTCAGGCAATCATCCAGCTCCTCTTCTGATTCCAGTGAAATGGGGAGAGGATGCTGAGTCTCCAAACTTCTACTGTAGATGACAGCTCCCAGCAGCTTCATCAGCATAAACACTCCATCCTGTGCTGAGTAGCACCACCTAAATGCAAATAGAAGAAGATATCAAAGTGAGCAAGAAGAAGAGGTGGAGTTGCAGGTGTGAAAAGGGACAAATTTGAGCAAGTATGGTATCACTGTATGTCGGTTCTGAGTAGAAGCCATGGTCTTTATATTTTTCAGTGCCGTTTTTAATTTTCTAAACATATTATTTTCATACCTAAATCAACTAGCAGCATGTCAAAATGAAAACGTTGGAAAGTGCAGTTTGCAGAGAACATTTGCCTCTGCCCTCCCTCATGAGGCAGAATCATCCACCCAAGTTCTGGTGTTGTGGGCCACAGAAGAGAACAAGTACCCTCTAGAAAATTGCCAACGGGAGCAATTCACTCCAGGCAATTGAGCTCTCCTGAATAATGAGATTTGCGTATTCATCCTCAATTTGGGTGATTAGTTCAAGGGTTTGGCATGGAAAACAATAGTATGTCTTGAACGTGAAAAATGAATCTGTAATTATGCATACTTCCTTGGGAATAAATTCACCTTGGCCTGTTTTTTAAAAGAAACAAATTAAGTAACAGTCTCCTGAAGGTCAAAGGATTGTTGAAACCCTGATGTATGTTAACAAAGGAACAACAACAACAGAAAAAAATCTATTGACTCCATTGAGGGTAACTTCCAAGGGAATATAGACTGAATTGTAGCCCACGTTCTTGGATTGCTTTTCACTAACGTGATGTGCAAATACTTCCTAATATGTTAGCAGAACAGCAATGACAACTAAGCAAAGAGCCAATACTTGAATCAAATGCACATTTGCCAGTGTCGCTTTTTCGTTCAAATGACTGGCATGGGAAATTTTTAAAAAGCCTGATGTGTCACTTTCGAAAATGGTCAGTCTCTCCTAATTTGTGGCATAATGAAACCCCATATTAATGTTTACAGCTGCTCCATTTGGTCTTCAGAAATCCCTTTGTAATGAAGCCATTTCCCTTTAAAATAAAATTAAAGCAACAGTGAAGATGTAAGAGTTCCCAGCATACTACTTGACCATTTTCTCTTGTGCATTTTACGAGATGCAGCTCTTGGCAAATTTAAAATGAACTTTTTGTTAAAGACTGGCAACTGCTAAATGCTCTCAAGTGCATATTGTTTACATGGAAATGTGAAAAGGTGACATCAGCCAGAACCACTTCATATCCAACATACCATAAGACAGTTTTTTCAGGAGGAATGTGGATATATGTAAAATTAATCCTAGCATAGGAAACTGTGCTGTGAAATAGCCCATAGAGGGATGAGATTGCAGTTTGAAAGAAAGGCATGATAAAAAGAAGCTATAAACGTAGCTAAATCTTCCTGGTCCTGAAATCTTTAGGTGTAGTGAATTTTATACACTTGAAACATCACTTTTGTACATGATGTGTAGAAAAAGGACTGGTGCTGGTGCCAGTTTTCCCAAAGCTGGTTGCCTCCAGATGTTTTAGTCTTCAATTCCCATCACACCCAGCTAGTAAGACCTATGTCTACAGGATGGGATTGATGGGAGTTGTAATCTTACACATTCAGAGGATACCAACCAACTTGGGAAAGGTATCTGTATGTGTGTATGTGTAGACATGCATACTGTACATTATAGACATGCATATATACATTATACAATACAACTTTTTGTATAATTGTCCATTTATAGGAGATAAGTTATACTGCTGAAGAATCTGCTTCTTTAATAGGAGAATAGGAATCAGTGATTTTTCAGTTCATGTTACCTTCTCAAAGCAGAGAATTAATATCTGAATAGCCCCAACCCTGTTGCCCTTTCATAAGGCTTTAAAGATCTGGCTGTTCCACAGGTATTTGGGTGGGGGGCTTCAGCAAGCCCCATTGTATGAGTGTTTTGTTATTATCTTAGTGACTGAAGTGATCTGGTTCTTTGACTCCAGGCGTGTGATGGCTTTTTGAAAATTGATTGTATGATTTAGGCTATTCCTTTGTAGCCCATCTTGGGTCACCTCAGTGAGATAACATATGTATGAATGAAAATACCCAAAGAAATAATACAAATCCTGACAGCAGCATTGTCTTAGCAGCAAAAAGAATATAAGAAGCCTAACCAATTCTCAGATACTTTGAGATGAAGCATACATCTCTAAAGAAAAGAACATTCTTTTAACAACCTATCTAAATTGGCTTAGATTTGGCAAATCTCAAGTCAATGAAGAATTTTGTTAAGTGTGGGACCACAAAAGAAAGAAAGAAAGAGAAGCAATTTAGCCTTTTTTAGCAGAAAGCCCAGTAGAACCATATTACAGATTAGGAAGACTGGTATTTGCAACTGCTCCCTTGGGTATTCTGGATCACACCACAGAGGGCTTTTAAAATCACTAGAAATGAGTTTTGAAGCAAGAAAGCTGTTGTAAATGAGATGGATGCCTTAGGTGGCCGCAAGAAAACCTGGGGTTGCAGAGATGGGAAGAGTCTTGCAAATGCCATACCCATCAGCCCTCACCAACCCTTTCCCGAGAGCTCTGCTGGGGATTGTAATGGTTGCCTATTCTGAAATACTATCAGACTCATGAGCAGGAATTCAAAGATATCTGATTTATTAAAGAATAGTGTGCAGAATCACAAAGAAAGCTGAGAATGATAAAAGCACGCCAAATACAAACTAAAAACCCTCGGTGCAAATGAAATCCCTCCCCCTGTAGAATCTTCTCAAGTTCACAATCCCAGGTGCTCCTAATGGTTTCTGGTGGTCTGCGGGAAAATTCCTTGAACAGAGAACATAACCCAAACACATTCCATTGTAATGAATACAGATACAGAGCTTGGTACAAGGTTTCACAGCAGCTCCCTCCCAAACAGAAACGCGTGTCAGTGCCATGGCATATGAAACATTACGATGTATACTGTACATTGAAACAGTGAACATGACATACTGCCCCCCCAAAAGAAAGGAAACACTAAGCAGCAGGCTTCAAAGGGTAAGCAAGTTGGAAAGGGCGAACTAAATCAGGAGCATTAACATGGCGGGCAGACACCCATTCAGGATGAGGAAAGTGTTTCCATTGGACCAGATACTGAAGGGTGCCTCGAACCTTGTGAGAATCAATGATATCCTTGACCTCAAAGTGCTGTTGGCCGTCAATCATGATTGGAGCAGGAGGAGGAGGTTGAGGATGCCAGCAGGAGGAGTGGTGCATAGGCTTGAGCAAGCTGCAATGGAAAACAAGGTGCAAGCATTTCAAATTGTGAGGCAGGTCCAATTTAACAGTAACTGGATTGATAAGATCAACAATAGGGTAAGGACCAATGAACTTGGGACCAAGATTTTTAGAGGGTTGTGGTGACTTGATAAATTTAGTAGATAGATACACCTGATTCCCAACCTTGAAGTCGTGTTGTAAGGAACGATGCTTATCGGCTTGGAACTTGTAAGCAGCTGGGGCATCAGCCAAAGCTTGTTGAATCACCGGCCAGGAATCAGACAGCTTAACAGCCCAGTCAGATGCAGAGCATGTTTGGGAAGGGGGCTGTGGCAGTTCAGGGATGGGAACAAAGTCATGACCAGAAACCACACGAAAAGGGGTTTGATGGACAGCATTGTTGTAAGCCACTTCAGCAAAAG
Organism: Candoia aspera; assembly: GCF_035149785.1. Classification (NCBI taxonomy): domain Eukaryota; kingdom Metazoa; phylum Chordata; class Lepidosauria; order Squamata; family Candoiidae; genus Candoia; species Candoia aspera. The sequence continues at coordinate 181,719,740 of NC_086153.1, forward strand.
GTAATAACTCCACCCAATCGTCCTGATGGTAGTTGATGTATGCTATAAGAAATTGTTCAAGGGTGGAGTTCAAAATCTCAGTAGAACCGTCAGTCTCAGGATGGGAAGAAGTGGACAGCGCTTGTTTGGTGCCAATCAATTTTAAAAATGATTTCCAAAACTGGGAAGTAAACTGTGTCCCACAGTCACTGACCAAACGGGAGGGGCTACCGTGGAGGCCGTAGATATGGAGGAGAAATAGGCGTGCCAATTGTGGGGCAGATGGGATGGAGGAACAGGGAATGAAATGCGCTTGCTTGGAGAAAAAGTCTTTTACAACCCAAATAACAGATTTTTCTGACTGGGAGGAAGATCCACAATAAAATCCATAGAAATCTCGTCCCAAGGACGAGTAGGAATGGCCACTGGCTGTAAAAGCCCCTGTGGTTTTCCCCCTTTCCATTTTGACATGGCGCAAACAGGACAGGAAGCAACATAATATTTTACATCACGTCTCAATGTTGGCCACCAAAATTGGCGGCAAACCAAATGTAGGGTTTTTACAAAACGAAAGTGTCCAGCAAGTTTATCATCATGGAAACGTTGCAAAACATCAGCTCGTAAAGTTTCAGGCAGATAAAGGCGGTGGTCCACCCACACCAGACTGTTTTCAAAAGAAACATTGTTTCTATTAGCTAGCAACCAAGTGTCAGATTTCAGTGCCTGGATAAAGTCCCTCTGTAATTGAGAAGGCACTTGCACTTTCTGCTTTTCAGACTGAGCTGGAGATGGGGTTGCCCGTGCACGGGTCTGGCTCCAAGTGACAGCAACCGAGCCCAGTTGTGGCTCAGTGAGAACAGTCCCAACCACATCTGCCCCCTGGTCAAATTCCTGAGGTAAACGTGACAAAGCATCTGCCAGAAAGTTTTTCTTTCCTGGGATAAATTTTAACTGGAAATTGAAATGACTGAAAAATTAAGCCCAGCAAATTTGTTTAGGATTGAGACGCCGGGGGGTGCAGAGGGCCTCCAAATTCCTGTGATCGGTCCAAACCCCGAAAGGGCATCTAGCGCCTTCAAGGAGGTGATGCCGGGTTTCTAAAGCGGCTTTTACAGCAAACACCTCCTTTTCCCAAACATGCCAATGGCGTTTGGTTTCAGAAAATTTCCTGGACAGATAAGCACAAGGTTTTAAATGATTTTCAGAATCCCTCTGTAACAAAATAGCCCCAACTGAGGAGTTAGAGGCATCAACCTGGACCACAAAGGGGCGTTCGGGATCAGGGTGCTGTAGAATAGGCTCAGCAGTGAAAAGGGATTTCAGTTTTTCAAACGCCTGGCATTCAGGCATCCAATTCAGCATGGCTCCAGGGTGTTTTACCTTACGTGTCTCCCCCAAGCCCTTGGTACAGAGTAAATCAGTGAGGGGCAAGGCAATCTCAGCAAACCCCTGGATAAATTGGCGATAATAATTACTGAACCCTAGGAAGCTTTGCAATTGCCTCCGGGTGCAGGGACGTTCCCAACTTAAAATCACCTGAATTTTTGCAGGGTTCATTTCAGTGCCCTTGTCAGTCACCCGATAGCCCAGATAGTCAAGTTGGGTCTTGTGAAATTCACATTTGGAAAGTTTGGCATAGAGTTTGGCATCTCTAAGCTTGCGTAACACCTGTCTGAGGAGGCGTTCGTGTTCCTCCTCGGTTTCAATGTAAATGAGAACATCATCTAAGTAAACCAGGACCCCTTTAAACAAATGCGCATGTAAAACTTCATTAATCAACTGCATGAAGACCCCGCGTGCCCCTGCTAACCCAAAAGGAAGGACTTTGTACTGAAACGAACCCAGTGGGCAATTAAAAGCAGTTTTCCACTCATCCCCAGCAAGTATGCGGATGCAGAAATAGGCTTCACGAAGATTGAGCTTGGAGAAAATCTTGCCCTTTGACAAATGAGCTAACATGTCCTTCATGAGCGGAAGAGGGTACTTGTTGAGAATTGAGATGGAATTTAACCCTCGATAGTCCGTACAGAGTTGAAGCGTGCCATCTTCCTTTTCCTGGAATAGCACAGGGGCCCCAACTGGGGAATTAGCAGGTTCAATAAATCCCCTTGACAGATTTTTGTCAATAAAGTCCCGTAATGCCTCAAGCTCCTTTTGAGTCATTGGATAGATTTTTGGCTTGGGCAATTGAGCATTGGGAACCAACTCTATTGCACAGTCAGTTTTCTGGTGGGGGGGTAGCTGATCTGCTTCCATTTCCCCAAATACATCTACAAAGTCTTGGTATCGATCGGGCAAGCCTTCTAAAGGTGCCAAGTTAGGGCACGGCGTGATGATCGCAGCCCTTCCAACCCCCACACGTGTAGCTCTCTCCGCTGTAGGAGCCTGGTAAAACCCATCTTTAAAAGTCACAGTTCTGTGTTCCCAGTTTTTATAGGGGCTTTGATGGGTCAACCAGGGGATCCCCAGAATTACCAAGGGATTGCCAACAGGTGCTACAAAGAATTTCAAAGTCTCATGGTGGCTGCCCATTTGCATTGCGACAGTTCCAGTGAAATGGGTTGCTGCCCCCACCCCACCATTGAACCATCCAACTGAATGAAGATCAAAGGCTGCTGGAGCGGAAAGCTAGCCCGGTCCAAAGCAGCAACCAGATCAGGGTGAATTAAACACCTGGAACACCCAGAGTCAACTAAAGCCCATACCTCTGTAGTTTTCGTGTGGGAGCCCAATTTCACTTTTACTGCTAAAGTGGGACAGTCAGCACACACCATAGCATCTTCGCGCCCATCCTCCTCCACCTGCCCGCAGGCGATCTTCATGGCAGGTGGCTGGCATTTCCTGCCAGCTCCTTAGAGTCGTCTTCAGCCTCTCCCGAGAAGTAGAATACTTCCTCAGCGTTGGCTGCACCCTTGGCTGCTGTCATCCACTGGGGGGGGGGGCGATTTGTTCGGCGGCTTCCCCACTCGATCTTCAGCCTTGGCTTTTGGGCAGTCAGCTGCTCGATGCCCTTCCTTTCCACATCGGAGACACTGACCCCTCGCGTAGCGCCGATCTCTCTCCTCATCCCAGGCTCTATAGCTTGGCCGGGCAGCAGTCGCAGCACTTCGGGGTCCCCTTATGGTGGCGGGTGGTCTTTCAGATCTTCTAGAGTGCATGAAGGTACGCTGAGCGTGCTCAGCCTTGCCTGCCAGACACATCCATTCGTACAATGACTCTGGGTCGTCTCCACACAACGCCCACTGTAGGACGTCCCGGTTGAGTCCCTCTTTAAACCGTTCTATTAAGGTTGACTGAGACCAGTTGGGGATTTTCCCAGCTGGAGCCTTAAACTCTAGGGCGTAATCAGCTACGGACATTTGGCCCTGGGTAAGATCCTTCAGCGCCTGCTTAGCTCTTGCCTTGGCCAGAGGATCCTCAAAATGCAGCTTTAACGCCCACATGAATTCATCGAAATGATCAAGTGCAGGGGAGTCAGCATCACTTAATTGAACATACCAGTCAGCTGCTCGACCCGTCAACTTGGTGGCAATGGCAGTTATCTTAGCCTCTTCGGAAGGGAAGTATGTTCCAAACTGCCTCATGTAACTTTTAGCATTAGTTAAAAAGAAAGATAACTTTGTTGGATCCCCATCAAACTTGACAGGAAAGTCTCTCACCCCCACTCCGGTTGGAGCGGAATCGGCAGCTACTTGAGTGGTTGGGCCCCAGGTTACACTAGCTTTCCCTCTTCGGGGTGGGGACACTGGTGATCGAGCCCTGTGGGGTGGAGATTCGTCCTGGAGCCATCTCCAGCCCCGCTCCGCCGGCAGCCCAGATGGGAGGATGGGGGATGGTTGCGGGAAGCTGGGATCTCCTCCGCATCTCCCCTGCTCCTCCAGTGATAGAGACAGGTTTCTTAACATGTACTCTATCGATTCTATTTTGGCTTCCACCACTCTTAGTCTCTCAGGGGTTTGAGAGTCCTCTCTCCATCGCGTGCTCGGCTTTCTCTCTGTGGACACCATAGTAGATTCTTTGTCTGGGGTTAGCGGGAACCAATACTTCCAGGATGCCTGGGACATCCCTGACTGGGGTTCTCCCACTTCATCCCAGGTGATCAACTCTGCGAGCGATTCGCTGGGTGCCGGTTGCTCTGGTTCTCCCCCATCGTCAGATTCCTCCACCTCAGGACTGGAACTCAATTCATCCCGGAAATCTGAAGGTTCTGGGGTTAGGCTCAGTTCTCCGCTCTTGACCGTCGACTCGGGCATCAAGCTAGCCGTCTCCTCAAGTCCCCCGGTCGTGAGCTTGGACTCAGCCATCATTAACTATTTTCCCTCGCAAGAAACTAATCTTGGTAGGAGCTAACAGTACAACTTTGGTGATTCTCAGCTTTATGTAATGGTTGCCTATTCTGAAACACTATCAGACTCATGAGCAGGAATTCAAAGATATCTGATTTATTAAAGAATAGTGTGCAGGATCACAGAGAAAGCTGAGAATGATAAAAGTGTGCCAAATACAAACTAAAAACCCTCGATACAAATGAAATCCCTCCCCCCGTAGAATCTTCCCAAGCTCACAATCCCAGGTGCTCCTAACGGCTTCTGATGGTCTGCGGGAAAAGTCCTTGAACAGAGAACATAACCCAAACACATTCCATCGTAATAAACATAGATACAGAGTACAAGGTTTCACAGCAGCTCCAACCCAAACAGAAACGCGCGTCAGCACCATGGCATGTGAAACGTTACGATGTATACTGTACATTGAAACAGTGAACATGACAGGGATGCAAATGAAGAATTGCCTACCTTAGGATGTTTGGCAGAGCCGTGAATAAAAACAGATGTGGGGTATTTGAGTGATGTTTTTAAAATAAATTCATTACTAAAACACCAAAGGTTCAGAATATTGCCCTATCGATAAAGACAGCAAAACAAACTGATTTGCCCCTGGCTCACAGGTTATACAGAATCTTCAGACTAGTCCCTGATAGAGTGTCTTCTGTTAACGTATCTAGTGCAGGTTGCTGGCCATGACCATGTCTTTGAATAAAGTCCACACGTTAACTATGTCCTGTGCAAAGAGGTATTGCCTTTTGCCTGTTATAAATTACCTTCCAGTTATCCTCACTGGAAGACCTGCACACCTAGTGCTGCATATGCAGGGACAACCCAGAACAGCTTCCAAAGAAACCATGCAAACTTAGAAAAAAAGGAATGTCCTTTATCAATTTGAAAAGAGGTCCTTCCTTTCAAAGGAAATTCACTGGGTGACTTAGGGCCAGTTGCTCTCGGCCCAACCTACCTCACAGGGTTGTTGTAGGGGGACTTGAAGGACAGAGGACTATTTTATGCCTTTTTGAGCTCCTGGGAAAAGGCAGAATATAAATCTCACAAACAAGTAAATAAAGGATGTGTACAGCCCTACTATACATACTTTTGTACATATAAATATAATGCACAGCTATCACAGGCAGCTGTGAGAATTGTGCAATGGGCAGAAAAGAAAATTAAATTTATTTTTCTGACAGAAATCATGACATTACCATAATCACGCCACATCTGTGTACATACACATGCGCACACACTCTGGCTGCTTATCGTCAAAGGGAAGTCTCTACTGAGGCAAAGTGAGGCTTCCTTTCTGCAAAATGCATCTGTAGGTGCTTCTGGACTGTCGCAATTGCTGCTTTAAACTTCCATTGGCCTTTTCCTCCATGATGTGATCAGTGGCCTTCCTCCCCCTCCATCCCCACCTCCATGACATCACCCCAGAATAAGTGTCCATGGTCTGGGAAGGAGAATTCTCCCATTAACCACCATCCTATCCTGGGATTTTTACCATCTACAATTCCCTGAGATGAACTGTCAGAGCACGGAGAGGGAATTAGAAAGAACACCAAATGAAGTGCAGTGAAAAAGCAGCCTGCTCTCTATGGCTCAGCTATCTGCTGGTCCCTTGGCATCTGAATGGCAGGAACCCGGGGCCAGCGGGAAGTGAGGGTCCTTCCCCCAGGCCAGAATCGCGCAATCAGAGGGAAATGGCAAGGAGGCCTCTCCCACAGCAGGTGAACCAGCCCTTACCAATTTAGCCACATGAAAAAGATGCTTGGTGCATAAAATTGGGGCTCTGGTATCTCTCTCTTTGCTTTCACCTGGCTTGCATCTCAGAAACGCTTCCTGGCCCTGCTGAGACCCTGATTGAGTGCTCACTGAGATCAAGGATAATGTTTCAGCCCACGTCAAATGGCTTTTGATCAAGGCTCAGGTTGGCAGTGGAAATTGCTGCTAATTTCCCTTTGTGTAAGCGCACTTGGGACAGGTCTCTTCTCCTTTGCTGATCCAGAAGGCGGTGTGCGGCCCAAAGAGCTGAGTGGTGTCACATACTTGGTATTTATGGCAGATAGAGTTGAGAATTTTCTTTATATCTCTCCTATAATGTTATTTTGAGCCGTTCCCAGAGATCTGAGAGGATAGCTACTCCTATGCCAGCCCCTTATTTCACGCCCATTCATTTTTCTCACTTTGCAGCTTTCAACTCAGCAAGTGCTATTCAGGGGGGAAAAGACTTATCGATTATAGAGCAAAGTTACTTTCACCATCTGAGCCTCTCTGGTCGGTCTGTGCGGGGGGAGATTTTTATTCACTTTATAGAATAAGATATATGTTGTTTGCAATGTTTAGCCTCACACTTTTTGCAAACACCATTGGCTTCGTGTATTCCAGAGTGGCCTCTTACTTTCTCTTCTGTCCTTTTGACCTACTTCCTTTTGCTGGGATGATATGAAAACACATGGTGTGATCTCTGTGTGATGTTCAAAACATCACACCCTTTTATTTGGATTTTTTTTTAAAGCATCCATCTGTTTCCATTTTTTTCTTACTCTTCATCATCTACTTTATTTGACCAATGCATGCAGAAAGCAGAGGACAGTTTTAAAAAGCTCCTTTGGTTGAATTATTGAATTGAATGTGAAATTGAATTGCATACCCATGGTCTGTCATGTCAGTCCTGAGCAAAGGGCACATTTACTTCCTTGCTTGGGGGATTTTCCATCTCTTTCTGAATGACTTTTTTACTTTTTATCTCCACCTGTCCTTCAAAAGAAAGTTCCCCCAAATGGCTTCTTAATAAAGGATAAATGCATCTACAGAATTAAGTGAATAATAGACTCTGCAACATCCCAAGTCAAAAATCGAAATGATATACTTCTAAATCACAAAACAATAACATATATAGGAGCACATTAAAAGGTATTTCATACTCTATAATGTGGACTTCTGACATGCCCCACTGCTAGAGTGCATGTCTTGTACATGGAGACACATAAATTCAACCCTTAATATCAACGTTTAAAAGAGATCAAGTAGCACTGTTAAAAAAGAGCTCTTGCCTGTGATTTTTAAGAGTATCTGCAGTTAGCAGAGACAAGACTTTGTGAGAAGAAACATCGATCTGATTTAATATATGAAAGGACAATTAATTATCAGGTGTCATAATATATGAAACCATACAAAGCTTGATTATCGTTTATTTTATATTTTGCCTAGCATCTTTCTTAGGATAGTCACAAATAAATCTGTGTGGGATTCATTGAAGTTTCCTGGAATGGATTTATAAATTCAGCCTTTTTCAATGAATCCACAATAGCATGAAAACACTCACTTGTTGATCGTTAATTAGTTGTGTTCTCACTTTCCTTCCATATATTTAATAACCACACGATTAGAAAGTTAAGGCTTATGTGTTAGCCCTGCCCAACATCTGGGCATGACACAAACAGTGGAAAGCGGGCTCTTGCATATGGATTAGGCCCTTCCAAGCAATCTGGAAAACACTCCACACATAGTCTTTTTCACCACTTTTGCTGATAACACAGGTGTCAAGGTGGAGCCCCAGTATGAAATCCCATCATGTAGTCACCTGTAAGGAAGAGATGAACCCAGGAGTTATTTTAATTTGATATCATTATAAGAATGTGCTAGACTGGTAAGAACTGTCTTCAGAGAGGTCACCTGGGTAGTGATTATGCCGCTGCTTCCTCTGCCTCCTCCTTTACAGGTGAGTGGGGCCAAGAAAAATATTTACCTGGTGGAAGTCATAATGCTGTGCCATCAATAAGCAGAAGCCCCTTTAATCCCTGGGACCAGAGCACTGGGCATGTGGTGTCAGGGAGGTCAGGGCTGACTGCTGACCCAACAAAGTCAGAGAGGAACTTTTATCAGTCAAGAGGGAGCCATGAGCTGTTTATGTGTAGTGGAGCTACCCTGAAAGGGAGGCAAAATATATTGTGTTTGGTACATCTTGATTAATAGCTCAGCGTAAGAAGTGGCAGAGCACCAGTCTAGAATGATCTCTTCCTAACCCCACTGATTCTTGACCACAGATGACCACATGGCCTGATGGACTGTTTTTTTTTTTTTGCCTGTGTTTGTAGAAATCCAGATAGGACTTTTTGAATGTATTGGGGAAGCTGGCACGTCTCTTTCCTTCTCTGTGAGGACTAATCCAGTTTTCTTCTGTCACGCTTTCTTCCCACAGGCTATAGGAGCAAGGGCAATTTAGAAAGCGGTGGGAAAAAAGGGGGGCCGGGAAGAAAACCAGCAACCCTCAGTCACCTTAGAAAATGAACATCTTACCCTCCTGAAGCTTAAATAGCAGCAGGAAATCAGGAGAAAATAACTCTTTCTGGGTTGTCAGCTTTTATCAAGGCACTCATCTGCACAGTAGGAGAAAAAGAAAGGGTGGGGGGGACAGGAAGAATTCACCTTAAACAGATTTTATCACTAGGCAGTGTTGTATAGACCAATGACAGAATAAATAAATAAATAACAGTATGACGGCTCCTATTTTTATTTAATGTCAAGGAGTCAGCTAGAAAGATGGGTTCTTTCCAGTCCGGGTAGTATCTTCAATCACCAGAGGAAACTTAAAAGAAACAAACTGCCTGGTCATTTCTGATAAAAAAAAAATGAAGAGAAATGCTTTACTTATATATTAATAAGTTTGTTTCCACAGCATCTGTTTAGTATTCAAACTATGCGTCAGGGATCTTGAGTGTTTTGAATGCAAATCTGAATTCTGCCATTCTTGACTACATGCTTAAAATTAGTGATGAAAACCCACTTGCTAATATTATAAGTGGTTATATTAGGGAGAGCAGAACAAAGTTAAAGTTAGATTGAAATACATTGTAAGGTCAAATGTGTGAGGGTTTTTCTTTTTTGAACAAAAACGAAATGCTGGAGTTTCTTTCATTATACACTTTCTGGCAAGTATATAAAGGCAGAGGTAGATAACGTTTTGATGACCAAGGGCTGCATTTATTCTTGGGTGTTGAGGGGGAATGCCCATCAACTTTGATGCAAAAAGCTCAAGTCTGTGTCATACAATTTTATCTCGTAATTTGATTGGGAAAAACAGTTGTTTCTGTACTGAACAGCCTTATCTGTACATTAATATGTCTGCCAGAGACCCTTTTTTAAAGGGTTTTCTTGGAAGCTTGGGGGGGGCAATCCCCTAATGGTGGACTGCCCTTCCTTTGTAGGAATCTTCTTCTGCAAACTTTCTTGCCCAAGGCTAAAGCATTTCTCTTTGCCTGGGCATATTAACACAGTGCATATACATATTTTTCAAGACTTCATGGTTTTAGTCGATGTTCTGTTGTCAGATTGTATTTTTGTTATTTATAGAAGCATTTTATATTGCTTCCTTGCATAACAAGAACCCCCAACCTGTATGTATTTATATTTGTGACTTGCCTGTGTGTCTGTGTAATATATATGCATCAAATAATTAATTGTGGGGCAGACACCAATGTTGCAGTGAGGACCTTACAGTCAAAAGAATCAGAGCAAACTCAGAATAACACAGAACAGAAAGCTTTTGTTGCCCACATAAATAACATCAGGGAGGGGGCAGGTCTCTGGGTGAGAATTTCATAATCAGGCTGCTAGTACAGAAAAGGCCCTGTCTTATATTGCCACCTCAATTCTTTTCTATTGATTGGACATATTTTCATGTGGTAGTTATGATGATCATATATTCATGTGATGGATTAGACACTACTGCGGAAGAAGATGAAGAGCAGTGTAAAATGGTGCTTTAAATAATGCAGTAAAAGTGATGTAACAGATCATTTGGGGAAAGGGGTATCTGTGAAATCTGAATACCTGATAAATCCCAAGTAATTTCTGTTGTTTGCATGATTATATAATTGATGTTTTTAGGTCATTTGTGTGTCAAATTCTGTCATTTGCAGATTGCATAATGGCACAAATTATGTAAATGGGCATAAATGGAGTAAAAATGTCATTTGCATAATTGCACAAATGATATAATTGACACAAATGATGTAAATTGCCTCAGTTGTCTAAATGGCTTCAGAAACAATGGACTTTGTCCACTGTTGGGAGGTGAAGTCCAAAGTAACATCTTAACTGTTTCAACATATTCAAAATCTGCTGAATATACATACAGAGAAAGGAAGTTTACTGTAAATCAAATGCAGGTAAATAGGTTCAGAGCCCAAGTTGAGCTATAACAGGCATCACTTTGACAGAGCAGCATCTTGTTCCTCTGTTGTAGCTAAAGATGCCACCATGCTTGCCCCATGGTTTTTGCAACTAGAAGCCTCAGGACCAGATCTGGCCCCTGAATATGGTTGGATCTGAGATCAGATCCAATCCAAAAGCAAGGGATTCCTCTTCTGGATCAGAGGGGGAATGGCTTTTTTTCATTGCCACAAACTCACCAAGTGATGGTCTTGCTGTACAGTATCTTTTTTGCACCCCCCTCTTAGGCTTTTGACTGGAATTAAGAAGATGCTTTACAGTTACAGTGTCTGTGCATCATGGTCAAGTTTGGTAACCCTATGAAAATGAACCATGTGCAGGGGACTATAATCCATTTCTGTTATCATAATTTTTAAAAATAAAAGTGATCAGATCACAAATGCTTCTGATCTAAGAATATCATCCTAAAGAAAACTGTGTCTTTTCTTTTTGTGTGGCTGCAATTTATATATGGATACACATATTTCCTTTGATAAAAGAGAGAAAAACATTGCAAAGAAAGAAAGGTTCCAAAATTATTTTGCGACTGGTCCAGGATTGGCCACAGTCCCTGTTGAGCTCACAGCAACTATTAGCAAGTAAGGCCCAATAGTATTTTGTTGTGTTCCAAGAATCCCCAGCCTTGGGGGCTGATGGCACATTTGGACTTTGGAGACAATGTTGTGGATGCTTTGACCAAATGGCTCCCATGGTGGCCATGGCTATTTCTCAGCTGTACTGGTGAGACTATAAGAAAAACAGCTTCTCGAAGAAGCCAGAGGGGGGTATTTGGCTCCAAAATACAAAATCCTTTTTTGAACCCACAATTCAGTATAGAAGGCCAAGTGATTTAGGCTCAGAAACCAATCACCACCAGGAAACAGAGTGGAAGGCAGAATGGGATTTGAGACCGAGGTGCCAAATCACATCTTTGTTCTCATAGTGCACAACAACAAACCAATTTCAGAGAAGGCAGACTGGTGATTAAAGTTGAGCCAAATTAAATGTGCATGTTAATCAGAAAAGAACACTGAAGTCCAGCTATATTTTTGGAAGCAAAGTTGTGGGCAAGTAATGGAAATATTTTTAAAAGTATTTAAAATTAAGGATATTTTTTAAATATTTTAAAAATTAAGGATATTTTTTTTAAAAAATATATAATTTTTTTTTAAAATCAGATATAGCACTGTTGATGGGCCCTACATTAGGGATTCTGGTTCAACTCTGTTGGAACTGCCCCCCTGCTGATAGTTAATGTAACAGTTTAGCTAAAACTACAGAGGACACATTTGTTTGATTGTTTGTTTTACATCCTATCATTATAAGCCATCACAGTCTGACCAATTCTGGGCAGTATACGTGAGCAAACCAAAATGAAGTATATCTCAAAAATTAAAACAATACAGTAGAAAACCACAAAATAAATAATAGATGGACATGTTGCAAATGCCCCATGGGCTTTCCCCTAATTTTAGAAGCAAACACAACATCTGACTCTGGAGCCACTTCTCCTCCTTTCTTTAGTCTAAAATTGCTGAGGGCATCTTGAAAGAGAAAATAGCCAAAGAGAAAATGGGTAAGCATCACCTTAACGCTCAGGATGGATACTCTGTTAAAGATGGCAGTATCACAGCTATAAGTAGGAGTGTGTGTAGGAGCCAGGAGAAACCCACATGCAGCACCATGGTGCATGTAATTTCATTATTTTTTGCCTCTGTGCTGCTCTAGTCCAAATGGCTCCAAGTGGCTTGCCAGCATCACCCATCCTTTTGCAGCATTAGAAGGTCCAGAGCAGCTTCCACTAAGTGTAAAACAAAGCTACCAGCATCTTGATGGAATGTGCACAACGGACCAGGGGAGATTTCCATCATCATCCACCAAATGCTCAGTCTACTCTGCTTCTGTATGTAGCATTTCTCTATGTGTCAGCCCTTCGAGGTATGCCGGGTCAGGAAACAGATTCCACGAGGAATCTTTTGTACTCTTTTGCAGGGTATAATGACCTAATTTTGAAAGCCTCTCTGCCCTCTCTTATACCCAGAAGAATCAAGGCAGGGTATTCTGAGTTTCTTTCTCACTCACTCTCCACCTCCTTTTCAACATTAAGCTGATGTTTTGTTCTTCAAGGCTGTCTCCATACACCTCTGCACTATGTGATTGGTAACTTTTGAAAGCCAGAGTTCCCAGCTGTATACACAGTTTCCTAAACCCACATAACTCAAACCCTGAAAATTAGGATTATGCAGAGATCTGAATCCAAAGGGCAAAATGTGATTCATACCATGCATGGCCATACATATAGCACCTATCAGTCTTTTCCTAGACTTGCTTATAGGTGCTTCGGGAAAGCCCACACGCACTCTAAATCTTTTTTGCCTTTCAGATCTGGATCTCTGCATAGCCCACTCCATTCAACACCCAGAGGCCCAAGCTGGACATGGAAAGTGGCTGTTGTCATTTCTGTTTACAAAGCTTGCTGTACCCCCAAGGATGGATATTGATGATGATTTTGTGCCCTTTTGAAAGGAGTGAGCATTTTTTCTTGACTTCTGTCTTTCTCTCATAGGCAGTGAAGGTTCGGGAGAAACCATTCAAAAGGAAACATCCACCTGTGACATTTGTCAGTTTGGGGCAGAGTGCGATGAAGATGCAGAGGACGTTTGGTACAGAAACATACTTATGTATTTATTTGGTTTGGAAAACATGATTTCTCTGAATGTGACTTTCCTAGCAGATCCCCCTCAAAAGGCAATTTGGAGGAACAAAATAAAATATGCTTTTCCTGCTGTATTAAGGCCAATGAGGTATTGGACTTAAAAGTATGCATTCTTTTTTGTGTGTATACTTTCTAAGATGACTAGCCACTCAATGTCGTTTGGAGCCAGGCAGACTCTAAATTTAGATAAACAGACTTACAGACAGATAGGAAATATTTAAAAATGGGAGAAATGCTGCTTTGGGAATTTATCTCAAAAATAACATTAACGAAGAAAAAAGGCACTAGGATTTGATGCTAGCCTCTTCCACAATGAGAATATTATATGGCATGAAATTCATAAACTTTTACTTAAAATACATATATCTGAAGTTAGAATGGGGATATTAATTATGCCATTGGTTGATTATGTGCCATCACCTTGTTTTCCACTCCTAGCGACCACATAGATGGATTTTCTCCACCACTGTTAAGTGACAGCTTGCATGTGTTAAAACGGCGATCAAGCCGAACATTCATGTAGTCATGAAGATGTTGGAAGAGCAGTGAGGAGACACAAGTTCAAATTCACCCTCAGCTGTGGAAACCTACTGGGTGAATTTGGATCAATTGCTGTCTCTCAGGCCAGCCCCAGTGTTGCTGTTGTAGGGAGCAATTGGAGAATTGTCATAATCTTGAATTCTTGGAAGAAAGGCAGGATATAAATCTAACAAACAAATATGTAAATAAGAATCTTTTCAAAGACAACGCATTTCAGTGGAATGAGTTTGGTGATAATGGAAAACAGTGTAGAAGAATTGGATATACTGTATGCAGGAGGATCAGCAGCATAGCATGTATATTTCCCAGTGTGTATATTGAAGATCTAGGATATGGACATAAACTGCTACTCATTCAACACACAGAATATACCCCATGCACATACTGGCTGAATTTTCATAACCTGCTTAAGCAGGTCAGTCAAAGACTTCGTGGCTGCTTTTGCACCAAAGGCTCCAGTTGGTTGTTTTCACTTTGATGACTTAGAGCAGGGTTCCCCAAAGTGGTCAGCAGTGACCCCCAAGGGTCAATGGGACTATCCAAGGGTCGATAAATGGGTGGGTATCAAAGGGGGGTGAGTAAATATCTTGGGGTTAATAGGTGGTTGATAAATAATGGAAGGTCTGTTGGGGTCAGTTAATCTTTTGGGGTCTCTGTAGAGCTCCACACTAGTCCCTAGTCCTGAAGATGAGGTGGCTAGTGGCAAGAGAGTGTTCCCCGGGTTTGGATGGTCAGCCACCAGTGAGAGTGGCCTTGAGTTGTCCTTATTATTGCTGTTCATAGTACTATTAGTTAAAGTAGTATTTATTAAATTATAAATGTTTGGGGGTTGATGAACAATCTGACACTTCATGAAGGGGTCAATAAGCTTAAGAGTTTGGAGACCCCCTGACTTAGACTGTTGTGTAAATCCTGTCCTTATGATAAGTGTAGGACTCTGTGTATGGTAGATACCAAGGAAATGGGTTAAATCCCTAACCAAGTTCCACAAACCCAATCAATAGCTGCATTGGGGAGGTCAAAATGGGCAAGATGGCAGATGGAGCATCATAATGCAAGCTCCACCCCTTTGGGATGTTTGTGCATGACATGCATACAAAAGAAGTAGGACTTACATCATAATGGTCTTTCTGTCCTCTTTCCAATGTTGACACTCCCATCCGCTGTGGAAGCCACTGCCAGCCAATCATTTCTACATCAACTGACCAAGGAAACCATTGAGTTTCTATATTCAGCCATACCTGGAGGTACCAGGAATTGAACCTTGGGCCTTCTGCATGTCAAGCAGATGCTTTGCCATCAGGTTACAGCACCTCTGCGTCAGGGAGCGCTCAGATGGTTTTTCAACAAAGCCTGGTTCTCAATCTATTTATCAAATGATACTGCATCGTTCTTTGGGTTTCTTTCCATTGGGGAGGCACAAAAATAAAACAAAACAAAAACAAAACAAAAAATGTTTTGTGACCTGTCTGATAATTGATGACAGTCCTTCTGTTTTCATAATCATGCACAGACAGCAAAAGCAGTAGAATTATCCAGCCCCAAGTGAGTCATAAGTCATGCGGGCCTTGTCTTCAGGCTCTTCAACTGAGCATTTTTCTACCTTACCATCCATAGTCTCTGCAAGCCAAAATCAGAAAGGTTCACTGTTATTAACTGCTCTTGTACAACCACTAATCAAAACTCAATCAAAGAAAAGTACCATTTTTGATACAATATATCTTCAGCTTGAGATTCAGTGGGAGGACATTCCAAGATGAACAATATTTAATTAAAGCAAATATTTACTTAAATTACATTAAACAATGAAAAACATCAGATACTGAAAAACAGTGGTCATCTTCAAGACAGATGAGAATTAAATATAACAAAACTGATATTCAATATCAGAGAAATGTCCCAGTTTCCCCTGTGGAAGGACATAAATATTAACTTAAAAAATAATGGTTTTTGTTTTTAATTTTCATTTTTGAGGGAGCACCTATGGGCACTTTCAAAATTTGTCAGTAAAATTCAAGGTTTATTCTTTTAAAAATTCTTTTTCAGTCAGCTTACTGTATTTTCTTCTAACATCTTGATGATTTCTGATCCTACGCCTTTGCAATGTATTAGGCTTTTAAGAGCCATGTGATAACTGTGGGAAACAAAGTGCTATACCTTTATTGACAAGTTATCTTTCCTGTAGGGAGAACTCTTAACAATGTGATCTTGTATATATTCATTACTCAGAAAAAAGTTCCATTGAGTTTAATAGGACTTACAACCCTCAAAACAGGAATGAAAGTGCAACTTAACAGCCTCTCCTCTCCAGCAAGTGTGATACAGGGAAGACAAGCTTCTAGGGAAGATGCTGTATGGTTATATTTATAGACAAAAAATCAAATGTTGAAGTCAAAGCAAAGTGATTGTGTAGTGCTTGCTCAAACATCATTTTGAGGTATGTCCACAATGATGTTTGTATGTCCACAATGATCACTTTTCCAGCAGATATTTCTGACTTGGGAATGAATGCCAGTTTTTAATTTGTGATGGAAACTCACCAAGTGATTTTGGGCTTGTCACTCATTCTCAGCCCAACCTACCTCTTTTAGCTCCTGGATAACAACAGTACTGTAACAACAGAAACAACACCTTTGGAAACAAGGAGAAAATATCTCTAGTCTATTCTATGTGCCAGCTATGCTTTAAATGTATTTCAGAGCTTGGAGTTGCACAAGGCACCCTTCCCGTCATGTAATGTAATCTGTTAAACAGGGAGATACTTAATACCGGGGAGTGGGGTGGGGGCAGGAGGAGGCCTTAGTGTTGGAGGCAGTGATGCAGAAGAGCCAGGGCTGCACTGTGGATAGGGCTAGATTTTCCATGTTTCCAGGTTTTGGGGGGTTAAGGGGTTAAGGGGTTCCTTGCCTTTTTAAATCTGTTAAGTATTTTGGGGACTTCTACACCAATCCCCATGCATTTCCCATCTCATTATGGCATGAACAGTTAACTTCCCTTACTATCAGTGACAATGTCACCCTTGAAGTAAGAGGTCACAGGTATGTTCAGATTACAAAGATGTTGTTATCTATGGCCAGAGGTAGGCCATAAATCTTTTTCAAACTAGCAACTTTTATGGATTTATATGAAAATCTGGATTGTCATTCCATGTGTCATAACTCTAGAAGAGGGTCCATGGTTGAAACTTGATAACTTATGATCTAGATTAGATCTTGAACAACAACACTTGGTCTAAAATGTAGCAGGCCATCATTGGGTTTAGCATCAACCCAGCATGACAACCTAAAGCAGGGATATTACTATTGTACTGCAAGCATATGGAATAGCAATATTGCCAAAGTAAACTGGACATGTCACTAGAAGGAAAAATAACAAAAATTACTTAGTTACTTTGGTCATGTCATGAGATCAACATCGTTGGAGAAAGACGTTATGCTTGGAACGGTCAGTGGCAAAAGACAATGAGGACGCCAAAGAATGCGCTGGTTGGATGTAATCAAAGCAGACACAGGCCAAAATATAAAGCAACTGAAAGAAGCTGTACAAGACCGGAAATCATGGAGACAGCTTGCTTATGGAATTGCCAAGGGTCAGATATGACTGAATGGATAATTCGATTCAACTCGACCTCTCCACCAGACATTTTTGAGCTTCATATGAATATAAATGTGTGGCTAAGAAGCTCTGCCATCTTAAATCAAAATACATTCATTCATTCATTCATTCATTTGCATCCTGTTGCCTATATTTCCTAGCTGGTGAAAGGTGGACAACAGTATGTTAGCTTGCAGGATAGTCTCTAGATTAAAGATCCTACCTTGCATTAGATAGCACAAGCATGGTTGGGGCAAGATTGGACTTTGGTTGTGCTTGTGGCATGCTGAGCAAAATGTGCCAAAATTAACTAGGTACTGTTTTTACTGTTAGCAGGATGTACTGCAAGTGGCACAGGTATAACTAAAGCTTGGTTACCCAATCTATGCTTTTTGTCTCTTGCTCAAAGGGATTCTGTGAAAAACTTGATTGATCAAAGCCATAATGGGCAGCAGAGGTTATCATCTATGGAGCCATCATCTAACACCTATGACCTATGGAAACTTGTGACTTGGAATGTAAGAGGAATAAATGGCAGCAGCATCTACAAGGGGGTCTACAAGATAGTGGTTGCAGCAGTGTGGTCAAAGCCTTGTCCCTTTTGTACATGTGTTGATGTTGCACATATATACAAAGGGGCAGGGCTTCAATCATAATGCCATGATGATTGTCTTGACTTTTTTAACTTTCCCCCTGCAGACACCACAAATAAATAGTAAACAGTATGAATTAATGAAAGGAAGAAAAGTAGATACGTTGCTTGTAAAATTAAGAGAAGAGTGGGATGTAATAGTTCTGAATGAAGGTGGCCTGATCTTATGAGTGGAATTGATGAATACATGCAGGGATAAGAAGGTGTAGCCTTAATTATGAAAGATGAATCAAAAGGCTAAAATGTATGCCAGCAAGTATAAATTGCTGTCATATAGATAATTGTGTGTGCACAACTGAACTGTGGCTCCTATTTTCAACCCAAAATGAGTTTTGAATGATCAATCCAAGGGAAAATTTATTCTGCTGACTTGAATAGATGGGTGGGGGCAAGACAAGAAAGTGCAAAGTGATTGGCCCATTAGAAGACCCACAAATGAAAGAGAATGGTGATTGTATCATTTTTGAAAAAAGTCTTGGTTTAAGCATACAATAAGTCTACTTAATCATAAAGCATGGCAGAGGAATTACTGTATAATTCAAAGCTTGATTGATATGATCTTTGGTATACAGTGTGTGTGTGTGGGTGTGAGAAGAATGAATCTTGGGAGAAATAGATATGGAAAAAAAGGAAAGAAGTGAAAGAAATTAGAATAAAATAGAATAACTCCAGGAAGTAAAAGCACAATTTCTATATAACAGAATTAGAAGATAGATTAATGGCTGAACAGAATTAATAGAGAAGTGGACATAAGACAAGAAGATGTAAAAGCTGCTTCAAACAGAGTAAAAAGAATTTAGTTAGATTGCCACACAAGTATGTGGAGGTATGCTGATGGGATGTATGAAAAATAATGTTTGTTGGAATGTTGAAATGAAAGCAGCTCTAGATGAGAGAAAAAGATTAAAAGAGGCAAAGAATACAGTAAATTTGATGGAAATAAAAAATGTTTTGGAAATGTGTGAAGATGCCTCCAGCAGAGTAAATGGAATTAAAAATAAAATAGATGAAATTATTTGGTATGAAACTGTAGTGAGGGAATACTGAAAGAGTATTTTAAAGATTGTTATGGGAATGATAAGAATAGAATTGAAATGAAATGAATGTTATAAATGTTACAGTCCAAGAGAACCTTGATGAAAAGGAAGTCATACGTGCTTTGAGAATGCTGCAAAATGGTAAGGCTGCAGTTATGGATGGTCTAACTGAAGAAATGTTTAAGTATGAATGGGATTTGCTTAAAGAATGGCTGTGTGACTTGTTTAATACCTGTGTGAAGGCTCTGTATCTGACAGTTGGAAAAAAATTTCCCCTAGACAAAGAATTGTTTCCTTACACAAACAAACAAACAAAAAAGAAATGTAGCAATTGTGAATGCCAAAACTACAGTGAGATTGATTTTTTGCTTCCTTTGGGTCAATTTACATCATTTGCTTGATTAAGTAATTATGCAGTCAGAAGTATGAGTGAAAGTAAGCAAAATTTGGGAAATGCCATGCAGGAGGCATGCAGAACAGATTCTCGTTCTTCTGTAGATCATTGAGAAATGTATGAATGTGAGAAAGCTTATTACACATTTCTTGCTTTATAGAAAACACGATAAATGGAATTGGGTTGAATTACACAATTTTTGCACAAATATGGAATAGGAGTTTTGTCGCTGAATATGATAAGAGTGATATATGATGGAAGTGGAGCAGGTGTGAAAATAAATAGAATGTTTACTGAATGGTTCGGGATTGAGCAGGGAGTGAGATAAGGATGTGTGATGTCCTCTTGGTTGTTTAATATATTTATGAATAAATACAGAAGGAATGCTTGTGACGGTATTAAAGGACTGTTGGTTGGAGACCTGAATATACTTTTATATGCAGGTTATGTCATATTCTTGGTTGAAAACCAGAAAGATTTCTGTCAAATACTATTTTATGATACAATGAGAAGTATGGATCTGAAAATTAATGTACCAAAGACTAAGGTACTTGTGTTTGACACGGAAAATAGAGTGAACAATTTCAAATTATATAAATGGCAAAAAAACAAAACCTAGAGCAAGTAGATGAATTTCTGTACCTTGGCAGAATGTTTACAAAGCATGAGAAAATGGGTGGAGAAATTTTAAGAGGTGCAAACACTGATAAAAATGTACTGGGTAGGGGCAGTTGTAAGTAATGAATGTTTGTTAAAAGAAGCAAAAATGGCTGTGTATCAGAATGTGCTTTGGACACTTTGTTATATGGAAGTGAGAGCTGGGTATCCCAGGGGAAACATAAAAGTAAGTTGAATGCAGTAGGAAGAAGTGCGTGGTGTGAGGATTGAATACAAAATGAGTGACTAGTATGAAAGAAATATATTGAGGGAGTTTGGTTGTATAGAGAGAATGAATGAGGGCTGAATAGCAAAACAAATACATGAAGGAAGAGTGAATGGGTCAAGAGACAGGGAAAAACAGTCATGGTTGGATGAAGTAGATGAGATTGTGACAAAGAGAGAGGTCATGTAGCAATGTAGGAAGTAGGGTATAGGAAGCAGAAGAAATCATTGTTTTTAAGAATTACTTATCTCGTGCCTTTCCTTAGCTGACAGTTTCTTATTTCGTTTTTACATGTCGCTTCTCTCAAAAGAGAATAGTGTGATGGGTATGTGTGTCCTAACAGCCAGGAACCACGCTGAGACAAGGATTAGGTCTCTAGTGTTTATTACTGCTACATTAGACAGAAAATCCTAACAAACTGAAGAAGTGTGAGAAAAACCCAGACAGATAAACCCCCAAAGTCAAGGTGGGTCTGATCTGTGTCTCTTTGAATGGCTGCTTAGCTCCTCAGTACTACACATGCGTTTTCCCCCCTGGATAGGGGCCCCCTCCTGCTCACCATCAGTACTCCTGAAAATGTGTGTATGAATATATGTGTTTTTTTATTATTATTATTTGCTAGATTTAAATCCAGCCTTTCCTTCAGCAGTTCAGGACAGCAGTCATAAAGCTTCCTTCACTAATCTTTCCCCACAACAAAAATCCTGTAAGGCAGGCCAGCTTGAGAGCGATTGACCCCAAATCACTCAGTGAACTTCTGTGGCTAAGGATGGACTTAAACCCAAGTCTCCCTAGTCCTAGTCCAATACCACCATACTGGCTCTCAGGAATACTTCATTTGGAGTGTAAAACGCTTTCTAAGAATAACTCTGTATGGATTGTCTGCTTTCTAGCCTTAGAGAAACACTAATTGAATGGTTGCAAAGCAGACTTACATTCATCAGGCTATAAGCAACTATTTGGTGGGTCCTGTGCAACAAATGCAGAAGATCCCAGGCCCAATTTCCAACATTGGAAGGTTGGGTATGGAAGGCCTCCTGCCTGCAATTCCATTGCCAGTCAGTAAGGAAAACACTAGCCTAGCAAAACAATTGATATACCTTAGTAGAAGGCAGTTCCCTCTGTGCCTTGGGATCATCACAGAAAAACCTTATGAGGCTATGAGTAATAGAACGTAATTTCAGCACCAGTGATGGGATAACATCCTATACCAAAGGCTGGAGGTAGGTTTAAGGGGTCAAGATAGGCTATGTTACCTACACAGTTTTTCTCTCTTCCACTTTTGGAAATAGTGTTCATAATTGTCTAATTTGATACAAGTCACAATAGCATATGTTCAGAAGCAAGGACTTTGGGCCAAATAGGAGATTAAGTCGACACACGAGTGAAGAGAAGAACATTATGATGGCAATGTGGGTTCATGAACTCAGCTCTGGATGATCCATTCACTAAGGGGCAATCCTAAAATATCATAGCTTCATCAGTCAGCATCTCCCACTCCCCTGAGATGTTCTGCACTAGACCCAGGCTGTGTGGAAGCCCATGTGATTCTCGCCCTGTCCCTCCATCCCTGCCCCTTCAGTGTAAGAAGGAAATTGCACAAGCCAGGCTTTTACACAATTGGACATTCATAGGGGAGGTCTTGGGGGTTATCAAAATAGGAAAAAGTTGAGATTTGTGTACTCCTTCCTGCAGTTGGATACATACTCAACAACCATATGAATTGGTTATTTCTTTTTGCTGGATATTTCAAAACTGTGGTGAGAATCTTTTGATATGGCAAGTTGATCCAAAAGCTTACTAAATCCTTGCAATAAATACAGAGCTGGAAGACTTGAGTGTTTGGACCTCTGTTTTCTTTCATGCTTGAAGTAATTTCCTCATAGGTAAATAAATGTAGACTGTAATATATGAAGTGGAGCTTTGTTTGTTAGTTTGCTTCCAATAGCTACTAATAACGCCTGATAGCAAATCTGAGGATGCTTTCAGTCACTAGAAGCTGAATGAAATGCTCTTGATCATATTGCAAGAGCGGACAACCAGGTGTTCTTAGAAATGCTGGACTATATATATTCTATAATCCAGAGCCAAGTGGGCCCAATGGTCAAGTTGTCATCCAAAACATTTAGAGAGCAGCAGTCTGCTTGCCCCTCCCACACTCTTTTCAAGCAACATTCACTCTGATCCATTATATGTGAACAGTAGCTCTGTGCAACACTTTATTAGCACATTTTGTTTTGGGAAATGTATATATCCTATACATAGCTTGGCATTCCATTAGTGAACATCCTTCACTTTGTTGAAAACAAAGGCTACTCCATTTAAAGTCTTTAACGTCTTGCTTGTTTTAATCTGTGAAAGCTTCTTGTCTGTAAAAGGATCATATATTGCTGGCATTATTCCCACATTTAATGCATTTTGAACCTGTATAGGCTTCATGAATATTTGAAAGCAGGCCAGTGGCTGTGCCCATTTATTAAGCACTAGACTGCAATCTGTTGGTAAATCAGACATTCACTGTTACTGGGTTTGGGGCTGATTTCTGAGCTAAGAAAACAATTGACTAGGGAAGACAGGAAGTGATTCATTGTAACACCCCCTGAAAAAAAGATCAAAGAGAAAAAGAAGCATTAATGTTCTGAGCAGAGAGAAGTGTTCCAGAAGTAGTCCTCCCCACTCTTCTGAACCTAAAAATATGTATTTTAAAAATCATCTCAGAGTTCCTACGAAGTGTATAAATAGAACTGTATCAAAGAAACTTTCATCTTATAAAATTGCTTAATGCCAGCGCATGGCTGCATCAGAAAGCCACATCCAACATCCTAAAGGGTTGTCCTAGTACATGTCTACAATCTTTCTGATTAATTATTTTTCTGTAATAAAAGGCTCTTTGGCTGTAATCACAGTGGTAATTAAATATAATAAATGCATTTTTTTTCCTTTAAAGGAAGTGTAAGGTAATGGATGCATATGTTGGCTTAGATGGACACTAATCTATTTTAAAATATTTTACATGACAAGAAGATGTAAAAGCTGCTTCGAACAGAGTGAAAAACCCACTTCAACACTTAGTATTTCTAATTATTGGATAAGCCATGAACATACATCTATTTTTAAAAGATGTTTTGGTTTGAGTGAAGCATCAGAAAACTAGATAACCTTGCAAAGAGTGCCAGTGAAAACAAATATATTTGAAGAGCAAAAAATAAAGAATATATATTAGCCAAAAGGCCAGTGCATACTATTTATCATATCACCCTGCATTCTCCTTGCATTCCAGAGGGAAGCAGTAGAAAAAGCATATGGGTGAAAAATAATTATGTGATTTGTCCCCCTCTAATAATTAACCAGCACTGGGGATTCTGGGAACTGTATTACCAATATATTGGAAATACCAAATTCATAGAAGGCTGGTCTAGACTCTTGATAGAGTATGCTGCTGCTGCAGGAAGTTATCAACTGGGCCTTTGCAAAACATCAAGGGGTGGTCTGAGTACTATTTCCAAATATTTAAGCATTTGGTTCAGCATCTCTCCCATCACACCCCATTGTCAGGTAAACAGATTGTATTTAGAGCAAATGGTATTGTAGATACCCAAGTTCCAAGCCATATAGGACTGTATAGCACCGTGCAAACTGCAGCCAAACCAGCTCTCACACTACAAATAGTATATGGGAGTATTGAGGCATTCCTCTGCATTCTGTACCAACTGTAGCTACTGGATGGTCTTCAAGGGCAGTCTCATATTGAGTGTGCTACAGAAGTCAGGAGGTGACAAGACATGATGAAATAGTGGACTGAATGTGAAAACTACCAGAGGTAGCTTCACATTGTCCCCTTCATTGGAGTTAAGTAGGTATGTAAATGTTTTATCTCCCAAAAGTAATAGAAGCCACTGAAGTTTGGTAGCAAGATAGCAACATACCTGGAGCCCACCCACCCTCTGGGATAATCAGTTGAAAGCTGTACAGTCAGTGGACAAAGGAGCAGTGTGAGTGGCATCGCCCCAATTCACTTTTTCTCCCTGACGCCTTCTTCTGGCCTCCGTGCAGCAAGACTGGGAAAGGAACACTTAGCTCTGAACTGATCTTTTGCACTGCGAGTTTCAAATTAGTCTGAAGGCCCCATGCAGTTCTAAGGCTGCAGATTGCTCACGTCTGCTTTATAATAACCAATAAAGAAAAAAGATGAATGAACGGCAGTGGAAAATACAGCATGGGCATAAAATAAGTGGGCTAGAGAAGTATTGAATAAACTCCTAGGGGTGTAACTGCTAATGATGCTCATTTTATTCCGATAGAAGTCACTTCATGTTCATGGTTATGTATGCAGCTGCTAAATCTCCAAGGTTAGTTCACTCAGCCTGTAGTGATAACTCACGCATCTAGGAAGACGCTCTTCTGAATTCAGTGAGCTTACTCCCAAGTAGCTGTAGCAGGTCACTCCATCTAAAAAAAAAATACTACTCACTACTAAGCTGTCTGGGGAAATGTTTGTGAAAGAAAGTTACCAACAGGATTTATTTTAGCCTCATATTTTTTTTCTAATTGCATGTATATATTATATGTAAATTTTGTGATATGCCGATTCAGCAAACAAAACCTCACATCAATACACTCCAACTGAATTCTCATGCAAATAAACTCCATTTTCAGAGCACAGAAATGTGTACAAATCATACAGCTGTCAGCAGCAACTACCCCTAAAATCAATGTTGCTCAAGTAATCAATATTTATCTTTATTATGGTTAAAAATATCCAAAATCAAGCAATGGGAACATACAAAAGAAACTGATATTTGATTTTTTTTCATCTTCCCTCTTTCCTATGGCAATTAGATCAGTAAAGGGTCATATATCTGCTCTTAGCTACAGCATCTAAACATAATGATGCAATACTATAATTTGGGGTAATAGCATTATAAGATAGTTTGAAAGCTCTCCTACTCTATAGAGGTACAGGCTGTTGGATGTTGAACAGTGTATGCAATCATTATATTACCTACTTGCACTTGGGGTCAGAAAATTTCAGCCATGCAGCAAACTCCAAAGTGCTCTGCAACTGGCATAGACATAAGTGCTAATTTATCATCTTTCCTTTGTACAGAAAAAAATGGACAGCTGTGATATATTACTTTCTTGTCACTCTTCATTCTCTTCCAAATATTCTTGAGTACATGGAATACAACATAATCTAAAAGGTTGTTTGGTTGGTTGATGCTTTATGTGGACTCCAGATCCCAGGAGATACTGGCTTCTTTTGATGTGGATCAGAATGCAAGCCAACTCAGCTGAACTCAAAAGTATAGTATGACACTGAAAGAATACCAGTTTTTATGAGTTTAAGCAACGCCAGCAACCAGAGAGATCCTATGTGGATCTTCAGGGGCTCTCTAGATGGAATGCCAGATTTAATTGTTGGGAACAAGGTCACATCTAGTATGGCAGAAAAAGGCCATGGTGGAAGTTTTATCATACAGTCCCAAAGGCAATTTCGGATATATTTATTCACATACCATAACTCTCTAAGTGATCATGCCATCTAAGAATGCATGTGGTTGGAATAATTATTAGACATATGTGATACAGTACTTTGATTTGGTTCAAATCAATTGATTTGGCAGTAAAGTTCCAGAAAGGCAAGATGCTTCTAAGTGCAGGGAACTGTTTGACCTAGATAACAGAATCATCCTACATATTATGATGGTAGTCCTGTAAGAGGAGTGATGGAGAAATAGTTAGCATAAATGGGAATTGTTTTCACTGCTGGACAGGCTAGATTACCATCTGTTGGTCCTTTAATGTGGCTTCTTCCCCAAGCAGTGGGGTTGTGCTTGATGGCCTAAATGGCCTCTTCTACCTCTAGGATTCTACCACAAGCATCCATGAGAGGGGTCAAAATATACAAGATGAGAGTCAAGGCAGCACCATCAAAGCCCCACCCCTGTGTACATGCTTGTGATGAATGCTTTTCTGGGGAAAACTTCATTTTAATAATTAGTTGAATTTTTCAGATTGGTTATACTTTTAAATCATGTTAGTTTATATGGGCCAAGCACTCAGTAAGAATTGAATTAGAGTAGAAACTATTCTCTTAGGGAGTTTTTTTAAGTCGGGAGAACTGAACACACCAGTTTGCAATCTCACCTTAGTTACTTTTTCCACTAATGTCTGTGAGAAGTTTTTACTGTATGTCTTTCTCTCCCAACCATTCCATTTGGACTCCATATATGCTTCATTTGAACCTCCCCCTGTGGACTGTGACAGTATACAAAACATGCTTTGTAAGTAATTGTGAAGGGGAGGTAGTCAAGGCATGTCTTTGCCTCTCTCTTCTCTAGGCATTTCTTTTTCAGCACCTAATGCTGCAAATGCATCTCATTCCCACTCTGCTTGTTTGGTGTGTGTTCATATGTGCATCCTTTTGGAATTATTATTCTGCATAGAAGATGCAGTTTGGCCCTGGCTTTATAAGTGTGCAAGGATTCAAATCAGTATGCATCAGGATTTCACAGGAGCTACTTGATCTCCTTCAAGGGTCAGATGCATAGATCCAGAAACAGTCCAATCCACCTTGGATGACTCCCAGATTTATTATAATTCAGTTTGATCTTCTATCCTGAGCACAATTCAGGGAACGGTTCCTTTTCTTTCCCCTGGATTCTCCCTGTTGTATTAGGAAAAAAATCCCTTCAAGATGTGTTTCTTTGTATTCTGTTATTTAACTGGAGATAGTTGAATACAGGCTAATCAATCAGCTCAACGCTTCTTGGACCAGAGCTTTTGAAGGATTTTAATTCAGAACACAGAGCCATTCACCCTGAACTCATGTGAATCAGGAGCCCAGCCCTGGTAGACATACTGTATGTATACACATCTACCAGGGCTCTTCTCCACATTCTGGTTCTCTGTGTGTGTGTGCGCACAGCTGTGCACATGTGCAGGGTGTGTGTGGCAATCACCTTTATTGATCTGAGATGAAATGTACAACTTCTCACTTTACATAAAATTGAAACCTCACTTCAAATTGGCATCAGCTTATGTGACAATGATCACTGTCTATTGAAATGCTTGTTGGTACCTTTCTATAATCCATGTGAGGGTTTTGATCTTAAAAAAAGCACACAAACTACGTTCTAATTTTGCATGCTTAATTTTTTTCCCTCCCTTTTTAATGGAAGTACATTAATAGCAATACCATGGTTTGGGGCATTTTAAAAAAAGGGTATAAAGCCTTCTAAATTGTACTCCTTTTAAAATCATTTCATTTCAGTTTAAGAGCAAGCTTTTGAATCTTTCTGAATATCCCTCCCTTGCTCACACATGAACAAACATACACAAACTTCCCGATATGTTGTTTGTACCTAATGATCAAAAATTATCTGCTAAATTGGGCAAAGTCAAAAAGAAATAATTTAGATGTCTGTATACTAATGCAAGGCAATTGGATAACAAAACAGAAGAAATGGAATGATTTTTTCCAAGATGAAAAGAAACAGGCATTATAAGAAAAACCTAATGTAACAGAACCCATATCTGAAATTGCATCTATTGATGTGGATGTGCTGGATAGGAAAGGTTAATGGCAAATCACTCAGAGTAATTTGTGTATTAACAAAGGACTTGCTAGCTAGTGATAAAATAGAGAATGAGGGGGGTGGAGAAAGCAAGGTCTGCTCTGAGCAAAGGTGACTTTCAGCAAAAGACTCAAATGATGAGGATTTGCCAAGTTTCAAATAGAAGAGGGCATGGAGTTGTAATTGTGTACACCATAAGTGCACAACTGGTCACCCACAACCCTTGGAAAACAAAGATCCTTTGGAGTTGCATCAACTAAGAGAACGGAAACCCTTCATTGATTTCCTGTTCTCATTAGCAGTCTGAGTTGGTGGCTTGTGGGAAAACAGGGTGATGTGTGAATGGAGGGAAGGGGAAGAAGCATGTGCGGAGTCATGTGTGGAGTCTTCCACCCTGAGCCAGACCCCTATACAGCACTGCAGGGCTACAGGTTTGCCCACCCAGGTGGTTCACCTAGACCTTTTCATTATTAGGATGCCATAGGGTTGCCTGAGCAACTTGCTACTTTTGCCATCTTTTCCAAGTTTTTTCAAAATTGTTTTAGAAATCCCACATTTACACAGAAAGGAAAACAAAACAAACCCAATTTTAAGATGCCTCCTCCCAAAGGAAAGTTAAATAGGATTTAAAAACCCATCAGTCTTCATTACTATAGTCTCAGCTACTTTAAGCCAGCCCTTCTACTTAAGGATTCTACTTCTGCTTAAAGAACCTTTTGCAGGATAGGGACTAGTCTTTGTTTCATATAGATACAATAATAGTTTTGTTGACTTAATAAAACCAGAAACAGATAAGCGTGATAGATCTTGATTACCTCATGATAGAAGATTTTATTCCCATCCATCACTATCATCTCCAGCCTGGAAAAGTAAAGTAGGTAACGATGATAGGACACCACTATCTGTTCACTGAATTGTCCTCCAACCCACAAGAGTAAATGCTATGCTGGATTTGCTGAGAGAAAGTGAAAGAAATGTAACCATTCCCAGTGATCGTGAATCCTTCTCAGTGTATAATCATTTCTGCCAAAGATTCCCCCTTTGCCCAGAAAGGAAAGAATGTCTATTGAACAGCATTTCCATTTTCTTCCTTTTTCATACTGCTACAAATGAGAAGAGAGCGGTACTCTTGATTTTTTTTTTTCATTTTAAACTGCTTTTTGCAGCTTTGTATTTTTATTTTTTTTAAGATCTGCTTTGTGTATTCCATCAGGTCTAAATACTGGAAAAACTCTCAAGGTTCTTGATTTTTTGTGTGTGGTTGTTTTGTTTCACATGTAAAAAGAGAAGGGCAGAATCTAGACCCTGATTGAACTTGGCAAATCCCATATCCCACTACATAAATCCATGTTTAAAAGAAATTGTCCTTGCATGCTTCAAGAAGTGCCCTTAATGGATAATATGGTAATGCATATGTGAAGGCATTTTAACAATCAAGGTCAGGCCTATAGACATTGGATTAGACTCCCTTTTTCTGGCACCCTGTGATCATTTTTTCTGCCATTGTGTGTGTTTGTGTGTGTGTGTACCTACACAAACGTGAACTCCTCCTCCCACCACCGATCAGCTTGTGTACTGAACTGGAGTCATGCCCTAGTAGTAAAGTGACTGGTGTCTTGATGATGGTCTATTTAGTTGCAATAAAAAGCCAATTGGCTTAATGTGCAGTTGAGAAAGGAGTGACATTTATAGCTTTGGTTTTATGATACTGTGGACTGAGTGAGCTTTTGAGCCTTTCAATGCCTTCAGGGGAAAGGGGATCACCGGCAGTGTTTCTTATTTATACCTTTTCTATTTTCCTACTAGCATTTTTGGAATAGTGTTCACACTGAGTTTAATGGAAGTATGTTTCAGAAAGCAGGCCTGTGACTTTGTAAATCAGAAATCTGCATATTCACCAGATAGAGCAGCAGGGAAAGAATCAGGACTTCCCCTACAGATTCAGATTACTACAAAGAGCCAATTCACATGCATGTCCCTTTGTCTGTTTTTGCCTTTTGATCTTAAGAGTGACTGCAAGGAGGTCAAATCAGTCGATCCTACAGGAAATCACCCCTGACTGTTCATTGGAAGGACAGACACTGAAGCTGAAGCTCAAATACTTTGGCCACCTAATACGAGGAGAGGACTCACTGGAAAAGACCCTGATGCTGGGAAAGACTGAAGGCAAAAGGAAAAGGGGATGGCAGAGGATGAGATGGTTAGATAGCATCACCGATGCAATGAACATGAATTTGAGTAAACTCCAAGACAGTGGAGGACAGGAAGGCCTAGCGTGCTATGGTCCATGGGGTCACGAAGAGTCAGACACGACTTAACAACTGAACAACAACAAAAATATTTTGGGGGAGATGGTGGTGACAAAATTGTCAGAGATGGGCAATCTTCGGGGGCTAAGGGTTGCACTTAATACTGGGGGGGTGGAATTTAAAGGGCCACAAAGTGGATGTGGGAATCTGAGTTCGGTGAAGCTAAGGTGTTTTGTTTGTTTTTAGGTTGGGAGGACTTTTTTAAAAAATACGATATACATATGGTCTTGGAGGCAAAGATAGTTCATCCTTTCATTATGCACAATAAGGCCATTTCTTCTGACAGAAGGATTGAGGCCCCAACAATCTCCTGAGGCCCCAATGGTCCCTATCTGTGTGTGCCTCATGGTACACGATAGACCCCCCTAAATTAACTAGTACAATCCTACTGTTAAAGTAAGATTCAACCTCCAATCTATTAGGTTTCTGTTTGGAATGAAAAGCGGGTATCATTTTACCAGTCACATCAAGGCAACAAAATGGATGTTTGTGCAGTACTTACCCATTGTTAACTACAAGTTACTTAACCCAATTTCTAAGTTTATAGAGCATATTAGGTTAAATTGTGATTCCAGATATGGTGTGAACACTGGCAATGTTGTGGGCTGGTGCTGTAAATAACCAAAAGGCAAGGCTGGTTAATCGTTCCACCAAATGGTTTCCTCCCACACATGGCTGGCCCTACTCCATCTATTCTCTTGATCACGCTACAGTATGAGCCTTTGTATGTGAAGGATGGACAAATGCTACATTCTCAGAGGGCTTTCTTTTCACTGGAATGTGGTCCAAGGACCAGAAGTACATTTTTGTTTGACAAATCAGCCCTCATAGAAGCTTCAGATTCCACAAAAACCTAGTGCCATAGAGCAGAAATGGACTTAACGGTTATTGGCTCAGTCATAGCATCGTATTTTAATGTATACATGTTGCATGGAATCCAAGGAAACTAGCATGGAATATTGGTATCTAGAGATCAAAATCACTCTTTTCACCTTCATGTCACTCTACCCTCATTGAAAACAGGCAGGTTAAACTTGGGCCAAATAAAATTGCTCCAGAATCCCAAAGCAACCAATTGGCTATTCTTACTACATGATTCAAAGATAGACTTGCAGTGTAATGGCAACACAGATAAAAGCTGCAGTTCTATTTAGATAAGTTCCTTACATACAATTTCACCTTATGAAGAAGGACAGTGGTCTCTGTTGAAGGAGAACTTTGTATACATGTGCATGTATTGTACAGAAAGTTTGACTGCCGATCATGAGACCTAGCTACCTTTACCAAGCTGTAACAGGACATCAATAGAGAGCTGACCAAGGTCCGCTGGAAAATATTGACATGACTTGTGGTAGAATGTCAGCAATTTCTGACTACCACATTGCTTGACAATAGAAGGAAAAATTATTCTCCCCCCTCCCCCTTTTAACACTGAAGTGAAGAAATTGGAAGGAAATCCTGGTATGGATCTCCGTGTGGAAAAACTGAATCTGGATCAGGTCTGTGGCTCCACCTGGGAGCTGAACACTTTAATTCTAAGCATATGTTTTTGTCCTCTGGTTCTGATTGTGGGACTCCCGGTTCTGTTTTTAAAAAATAGCTCCTATACGCCTGAAGCGTGGACATCCTGGCTATAAGGAGTCTTTACAGGGTTTTTTATTTTATTTTACAGTTTACTATAGAATTCATCCAATCCTTATTTTGAAAGGGTCATAAAAAAAGATACCTGGTCTGGTTAGATGCCTATAGAAACAATTTGGGGGGTGGGGGTTGTCTTTTTGGTTTTCATTTGGTTGTTTAATTGAATTTCCCCCAAATTTCTGTTTAAGAACATGGGTATGTATATAGATTGATCTACATTACTCTTTTCTTGTCATTCCTTACAGCGGCCTTTCTAAACCATTTTACACTGGAGGAATCCCTGAAATAATGTTCAGGTCTCAGGGAAGCCTACATAAAAATAGCAAAACATACAAAAACTTCACAATACAGTTAACTTCTAACCTACAGTTTTACAGCATTTACAACAAGAAGCAAAGCAGCAGACTGGTAGCTAAGTCATGGCACATAAAAATTCTCAGCACTGGGAACACTAGCCTTGCACGATATGCAAAGTTCCAAAAACGACGTAGGGTGCATTTTTTTCAGTCACAATCTCTCGCAGAGCCCAGTTGAGATGAGATGCCTTAAAAAGCTTAGGATGGTCCTCTGCCACCGGTCCATTATGAGTCTAAAAATTAGCTGGAGCTGAGAGCTCAGTTATTTAAGGGGCCTCAGGTTGAATAGGGAACACAACCCAGATTTTCCTCTGGCTATGTCTGAAACAGAACTATTTGGCTCTCCCAACTGTTGCAAATATATACCCATTCTTCAAAATAAAGAATTGTCCTAAAGCAGAACTTTCCAAACTTTTCATGTTGGTTACACACTTTTTAGACATGCATCATTTCGTGACACAGTAATTCAGTTTTACTAGCAAACCGGAGGTTAAACTAACCCCTTATAAGAGACACGGACACAAACTTAAATTAGCGGTTAGAAGCCAATCAGGCCTCCCATTGTTCAGCCCTCCTTCCTGCTCATTGATCTCTCGCACTGATTTGCGGCGGTGACAGCTGCTTTTCTTCTTCACACGCTAGGCTCTTCTCAATTTTCGCGCCTTCCCCATAGTTTCCTGCCAATTGATCTAATGGTCCTAACGGACCTTCTTCGTCTTCCTCTGACTCAACCTCCATCCTAACACACTGCAGGTGCATCAGCTGTTTCAACCCGATTACACATACTGTGCGTGCGCAGTACCTGTATGATCCCTCAACTGCATGACAAACCTACACACTGTGGCCGACACATTAATGTGTCACGACACGCAGTTTGAAGAGCTCTGTCCTAAAGGATGGAAACAGCAAAGAAGTGCCTCACAAAAGTCAACAAATTGTCACTCTTGAGGGACCAGATTGAATCAATAGGATCACATCGGTATGATCCTTAGCACACATTCACTCAGACAGTATAATAACTGGGCTGTAGCATTTTCCTACTACTGTCCTTCACAGTGACAGTGCTTGTTTATGAACCCTACTGCACTCTTCTTGGTGTATGAGTTCTCTATTAGTCCATTTCCCTCATGGTGGATATCCCAGTTTCTCTAGTTTCTCTAGTTTCACAATGGATACCATCTGCAGTGTCAGTCACTTGGTGTCCTTTCCACATTAAGCTCACCCATAAAACAAGCTTTCACATGAAGAGCTTTGGCTCTATTAAGTTCGGGGCACAGCAAAGAGGGTAATTTTGTGTAACTGGAAAGAAACTTACCCTCCTGATTTTAAGGAATGGATGCAGGATATGAGTCTGTTACCTATTTTGGAGAAGTCTCTGCATCCTAAAAATGAGCTGTTGAGTTGGAAAATTACTGTGGATAATTTCCAAGCTACTTTGCACCCAGCACACACTCAGTCAATCCCTATATACAGATCAGAGCACACATGCCATTCAGTTCCGCTAGCAAAAAATATAACTTGATGTTTATTTATGAAACATCAGCAAAGAACAAAACAATTAACTGGCAAAATGGGAAAAAAGGTAGGCCAAAACAGGGAGGGAGAGAGATGCGAACACCAGACAAGAATTTACGTTCTATCTATCTATCTATCTATCTATCTATCTATCTATCTATCTCAAAAGGTGCAGAACTTTCCAGATCCTTCCTGTGTTCTGCACCATGAAGAAACAATTTGGTGGATGGGATGATGTATCCAACAAGATGAAGCAATACATCTCTACGTGGTCTAGATTTAATGCTAAACTTAAGGATTTATTTAATTTTAAATCATTGTCTATAGTTATTATATGGATTTTTTCCTCTTAATTTTCTTTTTTGTCACATTTAATTTATTTTAATCACTTTAGCTATGAGTTTATTTTCTTTCACTGTATAACCAATATCTACCTTTTTTTCCTGCTGGTGTCATAGTTTTTTGTACTTCACTGACAAAAAAAAAGGGGGGCGGCATATTGAGCACAGTTGGGAGCAACCACCAGCATCCTAGGGATAATACTGTTGAAAACTGGTGGCTTGGTTTCTTTCCATTTTGAGGTACAAAACACAAAAACTGTAATGTAAGCCCAGAAATGAAACGAACATATTTTTTTTAAAAAGGAGAGACCCCCTCCACACAAATACTGATAAAACACAAGGAAAGTCCTCCCTCTGCCAACATACCACCTGGCAACATTGCCCCATCCAGGCCTACCTACTTTGCAATATTGCCCACAGCCAAGGAAAGGTTATTCCTGTTGAGGCCCATTATTATTGTTGTTGTTACATATACAAATTAATCAATATACATTGGCTAGTAGAAGGATGTGTGTCTTTGTGCAAGCTTAAGTGAACAGTTTGCTAAGCCCCCATCACAAACAGCCTACGTCCAGCCAGATACAAGGGTATATGTGAATTACTTTGTTCTCAAGATCCCTTTTTACTGTACATTGAATGGTTTAAGCTTGAGTTATAAAACAGTATTTATACTGTGACTGATTATGTGCCATCAAGTCATTGTTGGCTATGACCATGTAGATGGCTTTTCTCTATGATGATCTGTCCCTAACCTGATTAATAGTGTTATAGGCGACAGCAAAACCCTTCAGTGGGATCAAGACTAAATGAATGGGTTGTAAATTGGTCTTGCATATTGGCCCCAAATTTGCTAATTACAGCAGCATTTCTGAATTGTTTTTACTTTCTAGTGGATTCCCTCCAACCCCGACCAAAGTGGGGAAAGGGAACTGGATTTGGTTGTGTTTTTTGTTTGTTTTGTTTTTTTGCAGATCACAGTAGACAACCCATTTGCTGCTTGCTGCTGGCATCATGGGTTGGCCAAGGTGTGCCCTGATGCAGACAAGGAGTATCATCCCTGCATGTAGGACATTAATTGGCTGTCACTATGAACAAATTTTTGCCATCAGAGCCAATGTACATCAATCTGAATGTCTTTCATGTAAAAAGAATTTCTGATCCATGCTGGCTGTGTATTTATTCAAGATTTTTGTGTTCTTTTTACATTAATATGATTACTTTTTTAAAAATGCACGATAACATAAAGATACATGAATGCATTTTGAACATAGTTCTCTTCAAAAGTATATACCACTTTGAGTATATACTTTCCCAGTATTTGTGTTGAAAAATATTAGATCAAAGTACACACTGGTACCTGAGTATTTCGGTGAGTGTAGAGCAGCTCATTCATTCCTGCAAAACGATGGTGGATCAGGGCCATTATGGGGTTGCAAACATGCAGCCAGGCTCCCACCTCAATTGTTGGCATTTTTGTTCTCAGTAAGGGTAGGAAAAAACTCTAGAGGAATAAAGGAAGGAGCACCATCACTTTGGCTTAGACCGCGGATGATGGGAAATAGGGTATGATGGCAAGTTGTTGGAAATCATGCAAGCTGCTTGGGATTTCTTGTTCTCAGTTGCAATAGAGGAGGCTGCCCCTTCTCAGTGCTGAAATATGTTTCAGCTGGCCATCTGTTCAAATGTTTGCTGTCTGACTATTTTGTATAGACAATGGGATTAATTGCCTCAGGCAGCACATTGTCATAGGCCAATCCTGGCTGTTATTACTGATCCTATATCAAAGGAATTGTTGGAGAAATTGTCCTCCATATAGGGAATGTTCTGCAAAACAGTATCTCCCCCACCCTGGTATTGTTGCCAGCAGCTTGCTTGGAGAATTCAAAAAGCACAGCTATGGCTTACTGAAGTATCAGCTGCCCTTGCTAGAGCAGATGAAATAAGCAGAAAAGGCAAAGGTAATAAATGGTCCAGGAAGAAAATGGGGGAAATCAAAAGCTTTGGTTTTATACAGGAGCAACTTTAAGGGCATCTGGAATAGAAGCATCCCAACGCATGACACGCAGAATGTTAACCGTAACTCAACACTCGCATATCAGGGGAGGGGAGAGTCACATGTAAATGTTGAGTTGAAGTTACATGGATGGAACTTGTGCATTAGAAAACTCTGTGTGTGTGACAGAGAGAGCTTGTCTGTGCAAGCAGTTATGTGAGCTTTCAATGTTTTCTAGTTTCTCAAAGCATACTGTCCTGCATCTCCTTAGTCCTACTCATGGTTATTTCACTTTTCGGCTCTCTCTAAATTGTAGTCATTTTTAAGAGAGGAAAAAAGTGTGACTTTTATTTTGCCTTACGGTGCTGTGGCATGCAGCTAATGCAGTGTTGAGGTCTCCAGAGACAGATGTGAGCTCAATGAAGGTTATATTATAATTGAACTGAAAGTAGGAAAGGGTTAGAGTTGGGTACAGAGTGAAAAAAGGATTGCAAGGAATTTTAATAAGCAATGAGCAAAAAAGGTGACAATCAGGGATCTACTACTGCCAGCTTGCTTGATGGCTTTGTTTAACCTAACTCTGCAGTCATTTAAAAGGTCTGTTCCACAGCCTGTGAAAATTGCTATTTTTCACTGAAAGACTTTGAAGCTACTGCTATTCCTAGCTGTATGACCTTTGATAGCCATGGATGGGTCATTCTAATTCTAATCTACATCTGGTTCATTCCACGGATCTGCATGTGGATAGAGAATGGGGGCATACCATGCCTGAAATATGAAAAATTTTGTATATGTTTTTGTATATTTTCTAAACAAAGAGCTTCAGTGATGAATTTGGGGAAATCATCTAATGAACAGTTTTATTCCAATTAGAAAAGGTGAACCAGATCTGCCCATTTTCCAGAACAGGCAAATGTGGTTCTGCCAAATCCTGAAACTTTCTATTCCCAGTTTGATAACTGGTTGGAGGAAGACGGCTACCAGAGAGGAACAAAGGAGCTACCTTATATGAAGGTTCCAAAAGGTGTTTCTCCCCATCTCGCCACCTGAGGCCCGATTAGAAAGCAATGGTAGACGTTCCTAGATCGTCTTTCTATAAGCACATGCCGTATACTGATACCCACATTAACTCCAAAATTGGGGGGGGGGGGGAGTGATCCATAGCAAGGCCCCAAACTGGACCAGGATGATGGTGCTTGGGAGAAAAAGTGTAAACCTTTCCTACTAGGCATTTTGTCCATCTACACCTCTCCTCCTGCTTTGCTCAGATAAATAACTAGCATAGCTCCATGACCTACTTTTTCAAAGACAGTCCTCTAAGACCATCTTTCCCGCTGTCCAATAAAGTATTTTATAGATTCTTAATTATATATATTTAAGGTGGGAAAACAGGAGTCTTGAAATTGCTGGGAATCAGAGTGAGTAGGCACAATCTATCTGTTTGCATCCATACAATTATGCACTACGTACTAATGCACATTTGGATCCTCTGCTACTCCTTTTCTTATGGTATATAGTGGCTAGGGAAAAATATCGAATCGAAACTGAATTATCCATTCGGTTGTATCCGACCCTTGGCAATTCCATAAGCCAGCTCTCTCCATGATTTCTGATCTTGTACAGCTTCTTTGAGTTGCTTTAGATTTTGGCCTGTGTCTGCTTTGATTACATCCAACCAGCTTGTTCTTTGGCGTCCTCATCGTCTTTTGCCACTGACCATTCCAAGCATAACGTCTTTCTCCAACGATGTTGATCTCATGACATGACTGAAGTAACTAAGTCTAAGTTTTGTTGTTTTTCCTTCTAGCGACATATGCACTTCAACACTTCTTTATTAGTTATCTTTGCAGTCCAAGGGATGCGCAAGAGACTCAGCCTTGTTTATTTTGATTAACACCAAAGAGGGAGGGAGGACAAAATGCTGTCCCTTACTTCTCTGGCGAATTAGTCGAATGTAAAAGGACAGTTACAAATAGCAGATGGCATGTTTCCATGGCAGGAGTGTGGTAGTATGGTAAATAAATAAATTTTGTTCTTGGAACTACAGGTGTATTCTCCAGTTTGGAGCTGGTTATCTAAGAAACACAAAAATGGCTATGGTTTATTTAGAGGAAAGGCAGTGAAGATGAGACCCATTAACTGTGGCCCAATTCAAAGAAGCTCCTGCCCTTAATGTGCAGCATTAACTTTTTAATGAAAAAGCAAAGGCAAAACCAAAATAGGAACCGGCCTGTCCCTGACAAATGGAAATAGCTGAACTGCCTGCCATCCAGAATTAACCTCATGAAGATCTGGAATCTATATTAGTTAACATTGGCAGGAGGAAGGCAGTATTCATATTTAGCCCTGAGCTACAGCACACTTGGGAACGTGGCACTGAAGCTTCCCAGATCCAATATATTTTCCCTCTGAAAATCCTCCATCCCGCAAGTCTTGTTCCTATCCCTTTCCTTTCCTCCAAACCACAAAGGCCCAGGAGTTATCCTTCCCAGCTTCCTGAGCAGAGGAAGGATGTCATCAAAGACAGCTTGAGCTCATGCATCTCTCACTGCATGGAGGCCCCCCTTCCTGATACATCAGTCCAGCCTGGAATACAAAGTGGTGATCATACCCTGGCCTAGGCTCATTTATCCACCCCTGGTCTCAATTAATTTGGACTTGGCAGCAAAACATAGTGGCCTACCTTTACCAGCTAACAAGAAGGCTGGCTTCCATTATGAAGCAGGGTGTCCCTCTCCAAGATTCCTGCTAGCCAGCCAGCTATGCCATCCTCCTGGCTACTAAAAGCTAGAAGAGGCTCCAGGAAATCAGCTGAGCCTCTTCTCTCTGGTTTTCTGGCTTAGGTTTTCAAAACAGCTTCCTTGACCCTTTGCATTGAGAGATCTTAACTGGGCAGACCGGTTTTGGAAAGCAGGAAGGGTGGGGATTCAGTAGCATGAAATGGAGATGGCTTAACTGGGATGGAGTCCAGATGCAAAGAAGCACAAGGTCACGGGGGGGGCGGGGTGCTGCCCAGAGCATCCTTGCAGCATGAAACTGGGTTGAAGGACATTAGGTGGAAGTGAACTGCCTGCTGGGGTGAATTAGATGGGCATGGTAGCTCAAGTTAAAACCTGGAACTATTTGTTATGCAGATACCTCTTCCTTGAATAGTCTTCCACTGATATTCAATCATTAAGGCATATTTACAAAAGGTATACTTGCATTGCTAGAATAGATGCACAGAGCGAAGCCCCTTAGCAGTTTTTCTGGGATGTCAGGTCCACTGAACTCAAAGGATCTTCCAGGTAAATACTGCATGTTCTGTACCACCAGCATGCATTTTCACACATTGCCAATAAAAGGCTCTAGCAGGGCAGCGGACAATTCCAACTCCCCCCTTTGGATACTGACCACAACCTCACCCCCTGTTCCGTCATCTTTGATATGGCAGGCAGGACAGCAGGAAATACATTTTCCTCTTTAGTGCATGTTAGCTTAACAATTGTGTCCGGTAAACAGCATTTTCTTCTATTGTGTCTTTTTAAAAGCCCAATGATGATTAAATATATCAGCTAATTATTCCAAGTTTCATTATATTATGAGGCTTTGGAGCCTTTCAAATCATTCCCATTATGCACTATGTAATAATAAAATGCTCTAAACAGCACACAGCTAATGCCTTGCATGGTCTGTGTGATT
Source organism: Candoia aspera (assembly GCF_035149785.1). NCBI lineage: Eukaryota > Metazoa > Chordata > Lepidosauria > Squamata > Candoiidae > Candoia > Candoia aspera. The sequence continues at coordinate 181,759,489 of NC_086153.1, forward strand.
TCTAATTGTTTGAATAAAAGCATGTGATTGAAATGCCATATATACACATAGCTGCACCCTCTGAGAATAAAGCTTTTCTGCTCTTGCTGTTAGCAAAGACAAACATTTGAACATGGGGAATAGGTAAGACATTTCAGGGTTCCACTGCAGAAATTAGACACACCAAACCATTTAATACAAAAAAGCTCAAAGGGGCAGCAGAATGGTAAATAAAACATGTGCTTTGAAATGGTAGATCAGATCATTTGTTGTTTTTAATTTCTAGCACTTTGGCTGCAATCCTTTATTCACTTACCCTGGAGAAAATCCCTCTGAACACAGTGAGGCTCACTTCAAAAACATATATAAAGCATGGCACTGTTATTCTCCCCTACCAAAGACAGGGGACGAGCTCTGGGTGTTGTGCTATTTAGGATAAGGCCATGGATATCAGTGGAACTTCATTAATATTGGGCCCACTGGTTTAATGAGCATCCTCAAAGTAGGACTAAATCTAGATTTCACTCATAGTCTCAAAAGGCCTTACAGTATTTCCCTGGAATAGCTGTTAAATGCTTACATTTCAAAAAATTACATATTGGAATGTGTATGTGGGTTCCCTCCCCCCCGCCAACATTTGGTTTTAAAAGTGTGCTTGTATGTGTAGCTCACTCACATATTCTTGGGATCTGTTTGATACTGCTAAGAAACAATAGAAGGAATATATAGGCTTGTGGCAATTTACATTTACAATGATACTTATTCCTGGAGGGGGGGCATAATGCAATTTTTTGTAGAGCCTTAACTTCACATAATTGCCCTCCTAAATCTCAGATCCCAGAGAATTGTACCATCTCTTATCACTTCTTCCTTTCAATCTCTTTGTCATACACACACAGACACACACACACACACGCATACAGAGAGGCAAGGAGACACACTTCAGCTTTGTAGAGGGTTTTTTTCCCCCTAGTTTAAACAAAATTATAAAATAGAAGTTGGCAGTTTAGAGTATACATCCTGCATCCCCAGCATGGTACTTATGGTAGCATATGTGTGCAGTCCTTTCCTTTGATATCATTAGATTCTTTTATCCCACTTGATTTTATGTATTTTTTTTTTTAAATTAAAGCTATATCCTTCCTGGCCTTAAGAAAGGAACATCAAGGCTATTTTTATTGCTGAGCATTTCGTCACAAAATGAGTTGATGTTTTACTGTAAGAGCAGGATATAAAGCTGGCTGCATTTTGTTCACCATAGTAAGAATATCTATGGATTTCAGATGTTTTTGTTTTGTTTTGTTTTTTTCTGTAAACTACTTCAGATTTTGGAAGGGTGAAGTAGATATTTTTCAAATTAAAAAAAAAAAGGTCATCCTGAACCATTCTTGTGACATATCTGAGATTAGTTGGGGGAATGCAATATCATGTGAGTTGAATTCTGGACTACTTTAAGGTTGTTTTCATGTGACTAGACAGGTATAAATTATTGTGATCAGCTCTGTGAATTATCAGAGATGGGTAATAACAAAGGCTTGACCAGTCTCTATACTACTTTACAGACAGTTCCATTAGCGTTTTGCCTTTGCTTCATCAACCCAGTAGGAAAAGAGTCTTATTTTTTTGACATATAGAAATCATCCAGCCGTTTTTTGATTAAGTCTTGATGGTTACACTACAGAAAGGAAGGACCAAATATTAATCGTAAAGTGCCAATCTATTAAAAATGGTAAAGAATTACATTTTGTCATTTGATGCAATGCTGGTGACTGTGCTCTTGCCTATTCTCTGTGTAACATAAACAGGACAACCTTCCATTCTTTACTGTCAAATGCCCACCTTTAAAAAAATAATAATATTTTGTTCCATTTTTCCTTTTAAACACTTTCTGACAACAACACCTTGCAGCAGCAGTCTTTTATAACCATTCATGCTGTATAACTCGTCTCCCTCTCGTTCTTCCTGTTTTACGCAGATAAAAACACACTTGGTATGTACAAAGGAATTGGGAGGCAGAGTATCAACAGATGTAGAGACAGGCCCCCTCTTTTATCCCTTAAGATTGAAACTATTGAAGGAGGCACTGCTTCAAAACATATCTCTATATTTTGTATTATTCCTAAGGAATGCCCTTGAACTCTGGGGAGAAACTGTCATAGTCTTTGAAACCATATGCTATGCTTATTTCAGGCACCTGTTAGTGCAGAGGTAGCTCACCTGATTGTCAATGGATTTGAGGTTGCACATCCCATCACTTCAGACCAGCATAGCCAGTAATAAGGAACTATGGTGATTATAGTCTAAGGCATATGTACTTGCTTGCCATTATACTAGACCCAGTTTGGTGTAGTGGTGAAGGTACCAGGCTAGAAACTGAGAGACCGGAGTTCTAGTCCCACCTTAGGCACAAAGCCAGTTGGGTGACCTTGGGCCAGTCACTCTCTTTCAGCCCTAGGAAGGAGGCAAGGGCAAACCACTTCTGGAAAATCTGCCAAGAAAACCGTAGGGACTTGTCCAGGCAGTCTCCGAGAATTGGACACAATTGAACAGATTAAAAAAAAAACTTTTTTTTTTTTTGGCAAAGCTGGTTCATTTTACCACCAGACCCTGTAGAAACTTCTCATTCTGACTATAATGGGCCACCTTTCTCTTCCTTGGACAAAATTTGGCCCTTTGGGAAGAGCATGATAACTTGCCAGGCTGGAAACGTTCATCTGTAGATATGAAAATCCATAACTGTGCTCAGATAGAATGACAGTAGCTGAGAAAAGGTCCTCTCCCCCTCCCCCTGGAAAAGGTTCTCCAAGACTAGTCACAAGAACTAAGAGGGGATTGTCACTGTGACATCTCTATGCCAGTACTCCAGGTCGGTTCATTTAGAGACATATGTTACTGTGCTGAATGTGTTAACTGTTGGGTAGACTTTACCTGTCTGTGAATAAGAATGTAGTACAGGTAGTATCCTCATCAACATCAACATCACTGAATCAGTTCATTAAAAGTCTTTTAAAGATATTTCTGACTTGAATTCCCATTAGCTTCCCGCCTAAAGATTGCAGTTGTAACTAGAAACATTAAAAGGGCATCTTTGCTCCAATGTAATGAAGAGTATCCATCTTATGCAATGGGGATATCTTAGCCTGAATAAATATCTGAGAAACCTCTTCAAGCTTCTTGTGAATTTTCCAACTGTCAGGGAAGCAGTGGTAATTCAGGATGGCATATGTACCTCCTCCCATTTTTCCTCACCATCTGCAAGGTAAGCTGGGCTGAGAATGACTGGCCCAAAGATACCCAGGGCAGACTTGAAGCTGGGTTTGTCTCCTTCTAAGTCCAGTTCTTTAACCATTGCACCACACTGTTATCCTCTTGCTGATTTATAGCACTCCAGGAATAAAGGCAATGTATTGATAAAACTACAGTATAAGGGCTGCTACAGGTAGAGTGATAAAGTGGTCATATGATCATATTAATTAAAAATTGGGAATGCTGAAGCATCTTTGAGATGAGAAAAGATCTAAGTGCTGCCAGCATTCAAGCCAGCTGTCACTTGCTTTTTTACTTAAACAGCCATAAGAATAATTCTTCACCTTGGAGGGAGCTAAATTTTCAGGGTTTGTTTATTTAGATAGTTTGCCAGACTGGGAAGAAAATAATTTCTGTCATCATTTTTTTTCAAAATGCTAAGTGATCAACATGTGGTTCTACTCTAAGGACTAGGATTCTGTATGTGTATGTACAGTATGTGTATGTATGTATGTATGTATGTATGTATACACACACACACACACACACACACTGTAACAGGTCCTAGTGCACTGCACCAGTCAATGATGCCATCAATTGCATTGCTGTGAGACATGCTAGAGCCCACCTTGAGTGAAGTGTGAAGCTTAGGTTTAATCTTAGGATTAATTCTCCCTGCTCATGTCTAAAGGTCACTGGTTTCATCAAAGCATAATGTAGCTCAAAGGCACTATCAACCATGCAGATTACATACCAAAATTTATGAGGCTTATTTTGATCCATAATTTAAGCATCGATCTCATTCGGAAATAAGTTGAATCACATTGAGCTTGTCAGGTTCCTTCGAAATATATTGTAAAGTCCTTTGATACAGATTTTCAGTTGTCAATAGTGTGTGCTGGGCTACATTTTAAAGGGCAGTTATGTAGCATAGGACTTGCGTGCCATATAATGATATATTGAGAGAAAGGCCAGTTTGGTGTAGTGGTTAAGGCACCAGGCTAGAAACTAGGAGACGGTAAATTCTAGTCCTACGTTAGGCACAAAGCCAACTGGATAACCTTGGGCCAATCACTCTTTCTCAGCCCTAGGAAGAAGGCAAGGGCAAGCCACTTCTGAAAAATCTTGCCAGGAAAACTGCAGGAACTTGTCCAGGCAGTTGCCAGGAATCAGCATTGACTCGAAGGTGCCAAAAAAAAAATCATCTTGAAGACTAGTCAAGACAATCCATAATTTCTATGGAAATTTTGTATACTTGTGTTGCAGCAATGTTTCAAGCACAAATGTATAGCTGTGGACAACATGCCTGTTTAAGATCAGTGTATGTGCCAGCTTCCAGGATTCCTAATGGGTAACAGCATATGCAACAAAAATGTTTACAGTATAGAAATATGGAGCTGTCCTGCTGAGAATCATAAATAAGCTCTCACCAGTCTTACTCAGATCTAAACTTATTGGCTTCAATAATTGGCACCTTAAAATTAATTCACCTGGGCATTTGTCAGATGCTGGGAAACTGCTTGGAAATCCTATGCATGGTAGATCCTGCCCGTTTTTCTGTGGCTCTCTAGAGAACCTAAAACGCTATGGTTATCTGAATGGAAATGAAAATGGGAACTTGGTACACAAGGGTCATGTTTCCTTCTGAAATCTCATTCTTTAGCTGCCCTTTTACAGGCCTCCATTTCATTATTTTGCTCCTAAATGTGCAAATAGATATTATTATCCCTGCCTCTTTCTGTTCCTTTATTTGTTACTATTTACACCTGGAAATGAGTTCCATAAATTATACGGGAAATGCAGTGCAGTGGAGTTAATACTGCTGCTGATTTAGCATTTCCTGCCTTTTTAAATTTTTGCAGCCTTGCAGAGATTTAAATAATACACAGAGAGAGAGGGAGAGGGAGAAATTAGTCCAAATTTTATCAAAGTACATCATAATAAAAAAGTACATCATCATCATAACAAATAGAGACGACCATTCTTTAATTTTGTCACATTCATATGCTTCCATCCAGTGCTTGTTTAGAGCAGCCTTGAGTTGCTGGGTTTTCTTTCTGTGGACATGCTTCTTCATGCTTCTTCAAAGGAATAATGGTGGCAGACACTTTGCTCATAAACCAGAACACAGGGAAGCACTAACACAGCAATATCATGTTCTAATTGGTACATATTTTAGTTGAGCTTAACCATGCATAAAATTTAAGTCACAAAGCATGTTCAGTAGGTGCTTCCCATTGGAACAAAATTATTGAAATAAAAAGATCTAGCATTCACAAAAGCTGGCACTGTGACCAAATTAAGTATGCAAATAGGTCCTCTATTGTATAAATTAGTATATAATTAATTTCCATTGATATGTGCATAATCCACACCCCCATGAACTTTTACATTGCCAGATCACAATAATTAATACTTCGTCTCTGCTCATTTCTCTATTTTTATCATTCTTAGGGCAAAACTAGATGTGATGGGATAATCATTCCTATACGTGCCCTGAATAAAGAAGAGGGTAGGAAAGTGTTGTGATACAAGAAATATGAGAGAGAAAATCTAAACTAAGTGTGCCTTCCTGTATATTATTATTAAAAGTATTATTATTATTTTTAAGGTATTTATATTCCACCTTTCATCTGAATTGGCAGCTTTCCAGAAGGCTTTAACAGCTTTCAAAAATCCGAACCAAAATTAACCAACAAGACTGATAGCAACAAAAAATTCATTGAATTGAAGGCAAAGAAAATCAAGGAACAAAATCAGGTCAGAACAGACCTCCAAAGGAAGGGAAATCCAGTCTTGGCACAAGCACAGGGATGTGCCAACTAGCTGTGCCTTGGTCACAGTCAGAACACCAGCTGCCCCAAAAGATCTTAGTCAGTGTGAAAAATGATATGAATGCTATGAAAAACTAAAATGGGAAAGAAATCCATTTTGGTTCATAATTTTAATGCAAAGCTGTCTAATTTTATACTTTCAAATCAGTACAGGTATCAGAATTTAGCTACCCTTTAGAATGTGCACATTGCCAAATTTTGCTATGCAGTTTTCCAATCCCAAAATTTGTGCTAAAATGCGTATTTGGAGAAGTATGAAACACTGGGATATTTTACAGGACAGACATTTGCATACAAAAAGGTAATTGAGAAACAAACACAAAAGAGGTGTATGAAATGTCATGTTTATAAAAATATCTCAGGCTGATGAGGGAAACAGGATAAATCAACTGGAAGAATGTAAACGTGAGAAAATTAGAGAAACCAAAACTGACAGACTCATCCTTAAGATTTAGCTATTCTATGTAGATTTACTCTTCATATTCTAGCCCCAGTTCTTTAGAGGTTTAAAGAGAATCACCAAATCTTTCCATCGTTTCCAGACATAAAGTAGGAACCACTGCAGCTGTTACTGACACAGAATTATTTGAATCTCAAGATAGGGAGCATATGAATTTCCCCACTGCCACAGTATTCCAAACCCTTGGCTCATACTGCCTTCAATTCCCTAGCCACAAAGGAAGAAAAGTGGCTGGAGGAATTGTGGTGCAGAAGAGTAAATGGGAGCTTGGAAGATGTCCCCCCTTGTACACACTTCCCCCCATCTGACTTATAAGTGAACGAGGCAGGCACAACGAGATGTAATTTGGGTAGGCTGGTCACAGGACTCCATCTACATTATCAGGTTAATCCTTACAATGGCATAAATCAGGCCTCAGCAATGATTTCAGGCCCTGAATACCTTTGCCATATCCCCTCCATCAAAATACATTGGTGAAACGTGTGAGATCTTGCCCAAGACTGTCAGAAGCATTTGAGATTCAATCAAAACCATTACATAGCATGAGATTTCGTGATCTCTCAAGATCTCTCTCTCTCTCTCTTGTACTTTTGCCTTGGGAGGGGTGATGTATTGCCAACTCTGGCCTAGCTTGATAGGCAGAGGGGTAGGTGGAGACTTTCAGAGATGTGGCTTGTCCAAGGCCATCCAGTCAAATAATATCCGAGACTTTTTATAAATTTTAGATTTTTAGATTTATTTGCAAAAATCATCATTTCAAAACAGTAAAGCAACACACTAAGAACATTGTGGTTGGGTAGATCAGTCATAATGAAACTAATAGGAAGTGCTAGTTGAATATAGCACTTAAAATATAGAACTTTTCTAAGCCTAGGGTAACTAATGAATAAAAATTCAACCAAATGAGCCTCTCTGCTGAAAGGTTTTCCTGAGCAAAGCGCTACCACAAAAAAGACCCTGATCACAGCCAGCACTGAGTTAGAACCCCCTTCTCTGTGCTGCCTCAGGTGAATATCTGGATGGTATGGGGTTAAGAAAGGCCTTTCGGTGGCAGCATTAAAATACTTTCTTTCTAGCTTTCTCTTGTATTTTTTCCTAGACACTAGGCCTCTGCCAGCCCTCTCTTTCATTTTATTCACATTATAATTGCAAGCCCCAGCAAAATGTCAAGCATGTCTTCTTAATTTATTATTAGTGCCACTTATTTTTAAGTGAAAGGGCTTTCTTTTATTGTTAATTAATGCATTTTATTTTATTTTTACATGAGTCATTTTTTTATCTTCAGGTGTGTATGCAACATTGACTGTTCTCAAACCAACTTCAATCCTCTCTGTGCTTCCGATGGAAAATCTTATGATAATGCATGTCAGATCAAAGAAGCATCTTGCCAGAAACAGGAGAAAATTGAAGTCATGTCTTTGGGCCGATGTCAAGGTAATGCTCCTAGCAAAATTCATTTGAAAGATAGTTCTCCATTCTTACTTTGTATGTTTAAGAGAAAGGGACAGAGGGAGCTGGCATGAATTGTTGTTAGACATCTCTTACGTTGTCCATAGATTTTCAGGCTATGAACAGGTGTGGCAATATTGTTATTATTATTATGGCCCACAGTCAAGTGTGCAGTTATTCTACATCCTTACATCCAATTGAAATAGAGGATAAACACCTGTATTGCTGCTGTGTCTTTGTACACTAGCCTAGATTTTTAACAGTACTTATGGTATACCCAATCAGTGTAGGAGGCAAAAGAAGAAGATGTACTAGACTTTTAAAAATACATTGAACTCTAACATCCTGGGACAAAAGGTTCTGCATATCTTGAGCTGACCTAAAAATATTCCATAGATGCAGAAACACACATGAGATGTATGAGCCTTTGCAGAAAGAAAGATCCCTTTGACAGTACTGGGAGGTGATAAGCTGTAGGGGGATTGGGAACGTATTAGTGATTGTGGTGTACTAGTGCAGTTCTCCCCCCATTCACATTGCCTCCCTTGAAAATATCCTGTATCATCTCAGGGTTTCGTCCTTCCTTCCAGATGTTTTGAGCTATAACCCCCATCCAGCCTTGGTGGCTGGAGAGGGATGAGAATCTGGAGAGCACCAAATTATGGAAGGTGGTTGTACATTGTGGAAGGTGGCATACCATGGTTCCAAGTGAGAATGTGGGAGACACAATTACATTTCTGAAAGATTGGATTTAAAAACCACTTTCACTTTTCTGGCCAGTTTGTACCTCTGAAAATGTCTAGATAGCTCCCCTTCCTCTCTTTCCCCCTTCTGTTGCCATAGAAAAACTCCATTTAGGTTGTTTGTCACTGTTAACGGAAAAACCTGAGGGGAACATCTGGATCAAGGCCCTGATCCAAAGTTCTGTCAGGCAGTGTCTATATATACACCAAGCTGCCATTAACAGTTGGCAGCAGCTTAACATAAGAGACCCCAATACCAAGCAGAGAAGGGTGAGACCAGAATTTATTTATTTATTTGTTTATCAAATTTTTAACACAACCCATCTCCCCCCACAAGGATTTGGTTCCTCCACCTTAATTTGGAGTTGTAATCCAACATATGGAGAAGATAAAGTTGCCTATTCTTGCACATCTCTGTGCTAGATGTGTTCAGCTGAAAAGTGGATTCTGGGGGCCAGATATTAGCTGCACATATGTTTGGGGTGGAGTTGTGATCCAGCAATAGATCTGTGCATAGAACCTTTGCTTTGCAAGGAGACTTTCAACTGGCCACAAATACCCTCAAAGAAACACAGCTTGCCTTCATTATCATAGCTCTGTTCAGGCACAATGCCCACCCAAGGAAACTAAAAATATGCAAGGGGCATTGACTATGGGCAGTAACCCCATCCTTCATATCTCCCATGTAGCAGCCCTGCCTCTTCAGTCCTTGACATCCCCAGAATGAGCTCAGAGATCTGAAGGGGCTTTTTATATTCCTTCGCTCCAATGTGAATAGAATCATTGCTGACAGACTCCACTGTTTTGCCTGACAAGATGAGAAACAGGAAGTTCTGTTTTCATTGCATTATGTAAAGCTAAGTCTCCTTGGAGTCCAACTGGATGCTTGATGACTTCATGAACACAATCATGTAGTTTTCCTATTAACAGTATGGATTTTTTTTTTTTTTTGCCATTGCTGCCTTCAGAGAAGTGTTTTTGATAACCTACAGCAGGGTTTCTCAACCGTGGCAACTTGAAGATGTGTAGACTTCAACTCCCAGACTTCCCCAGCCAGCATAGGGATCTATAGTATTTAGAGGGAAGATCTGGTTATCTTCCCTCTAAATACTGACTATGCAACTGTGCTAGACTTCTAAGATCAGGCAAGACCAGGCATTTCTATACCTTGGTCAGGCAAAGAAAGCTCAACAACTTGATTTCCTGCTCTCCAACAAAACAGAAAGTCTTTGAGTAAATAATTTGTTCTGAGCACTGAATTTGATTTTTTTTTTTGGTATGCAAGAGAATGATGTGTGTAGCAAAGCTCCAACAGCAAAAAGGTTTACTTCCCAGGGTTTCAATGCAGTCCCATGCATGTCCGTTCAGAAATAAGCCTGACAGAGTACAGGCTAGCTAATATGTGTGGGATTGTAGCTTTAATCATCCATACATGACTGCTGTTTTTCATTTTTCTTCCTTGCACAAGCTACTCTGGACTGTGGAGGGAAGAAAAATTCTAAAGGGGAACAGCTGACTGCTGCAAATATAACAAGTTCTCAGAAGCTCTCTTAATTAAATAAAATGTTCATTTGGGATTTCTGTGAGATTTTGTTTATTTGGAAAGTTCATTTATTCCCAAGAAGTTCTGATTCATTCAACTTTGATGAAAGAGGGAAGGTGTTCATAATTTACACATTGTTTATTCATTTATTTATACTTAAAAAAAATCAGTTGTGAGCTAAAATGAATGTAAGGACTGGGGAAAATACACAAATATAGCTTGACTATATAAACAGTTCATAATAACACTTTACTTCCACAGTTTTTGATACAGGAGTGTGTGTGTTATTAAATGCTTTATATAATTCTTTTGAGCCAGTCTTATGTAGCCATTATGATGTACAAAATGCCCATAATCTTTAAAAAAATCCCGAGTAAAATACATACAATGCAAACTGTTGTTGCACTGCATCAGAAATACAAACTTATTATCTTAACCAGTTTTTTGTAGGAGTAAACATTCTGACGATCAGTTATGTCCACCAAGACTTCCATTCAAATGAAAGTAAAAGCCACTTTCCTCACAGCAATCAGGAAACTATCCATAGTTATGTCTTTGAACTCCCTCAGATATTCAGTGTGTCCCCACGGCTTTCATGAAACTGTTCTACTTCAGATATGTAGATTAAGAACTGAATGAATCATAAGGTTAAAATGTTCAAGTTTCAACCAAGAGAAGTCTAACCTTGAGGCACTTCAAATTTAAATCATCTACAATTTATCTGAAGTGGTACAAAACGTGACAGTGGTCACTAAGTTGAATGACTTTAAAAGGGATTAGATAAATTAATGAAGGACTCATCTGTCAAGGATTATTTGTCCTGAAAGCTCAATATGATTTTTGACTAGTGTTATCTCCAGCTTCAAGAAAAGAGTGATGGGGGAGAACTCTGTCTCCATCTCTTGCCTGTGAGCATCTTATCTGGGTGGCTATCATGAGAAACAAAAGGCTGAATTAGGAAGGATCTTGGCCTAATCCAGAAGAGAGTTCTTATGGTCTTATGCACAGTCTTGTAAATCCTTGTGTACTGTCCTACAAACTTTGCTAAAAAGGTTGCATTGGCTTTAAGAGAAAAACAATCAAAGCATTCTTACATTTCATCACTAGTATAAAACTGACTTCTGAATCACAGCTGTAATTTTAAAATGCAAGAGAACCATTTACCCTAACTAGTGATTTGATTTCAGTTTGTAACCAAAGTAAATAAATGCAATGTCTTTCAGATAACACAACTGCCACTACAAAGTCAGAAGATGGACATTATGCGAGAACAGATTACGCGGGTAAGTATTTCAGCAAAGGAAGACATGGTTTTTGAGAAACGGGGGAAAGTATGATTGAAAAAACTGAAGCCAGAAATGAAGTCTTCTTTCATTTCCTATAAGGGAAAAATAGGATTATCTTCGGTAGGAAATCAAGCTTAAGTCAATGGATTGGAGCAATTACTATAACAACAGATAAAAATCCTTGTCCTCATTTTCCATTCCCTCCCTCTAAAATTAATTGGTGAGATTGAGAAAGCAAATACTCCTCAGAAAGCCTGAAGACCGTACTTGGGTGCATAATACACAATTTTCCAAGTTCCGTCTACTCAGCACCAAATGTTATTAAAATGGATGGGTATGATTGAAAGGAAATTTAAAACTGGCTTTTTGTTCCAGCTTATATTTAAATCTTGCAGACCAATCTGAGAGTTACAGTAACATACTACCAAGCACCATATGTGTTACATTTTTGCTCTTTGCTCCAAGAATGACTGCCATCATTTAGAAGATGGAATTCATTTGCTTTGGATTGACATGGATTTTATTTTACTTTAATATACAGAATACCTAGCTCTGATCATAGTCTTCTTCTAACATTAAATCCATGGGTAGCTGATGCTGAGAGAGCTTGGTTGAAACCAGACTCAGTTGCTTTTAAACCTGGATCTTTCATGGGCTTTGATTTTATGAACCATCATGGTGGTTGTGTGTTTTCAATATTGCCTTTTAGATAAGTGATGAAAGAGAATGTATTAAAAGTAGCTCTTTCATCAATAGACAATACATTTCTTTGTCTAAAATATGTTAGGCTTTAGGATAATTGTTCCCTTCCTTCAGGATTCCCTCAGATATGTTTTTCTTAAACTTACAATATTTAAATCAATATTATGCAATTCAAATACTTCATGATCAAGGTATCTCCCCTGCCACAACATGTTAAAGGAAATGAATCAGTTGATGATACTGCTTTTAACACTGACACTTCTTTTCATCTTAATGAGTAAAATCTCCCCCATACTCCATTTTTGCTACTGCCAGCCTTCATAGGCATTCACATTAATCATGGTGGCATCCACTGTGTTTAAATTTCAATTAAAAAAAAATCAACATGTCTCAAAGCTGAAACCAATAATTTCTTACAGCTCATTTCTAGCTATTCTTTGGCTCTAACTGGGATAAACATTACACCATACTTACACTTGGATGCAAAGTTAATGAGGTGTTTTAGAACAGTTTTTTTTAAATGATAAATGGCTTTAATTTATTTGGGAACACCAACAAAATATAACCTAAGCTCTGGCTTAATACAGCAGTTTGAAATATAATATATATGTAAATGTTATTTAAGGTTTTATCAAATGTTGTTTGGTGAAGTGGTATCTTCAGTTTATTTTTATTTTTCAAATCTGCTTTACCAGGAAGATTAACTTTCAAGGAGTCTTTAAACGCTTGTGCAAATTTTAACAGCTTGACTTTAGGACTGTGAATGAGAGTACTAGGAGCGTAATCATTTTAAAAATAAGGCAAGAAATGTATCTTTCCATTTGCAATTTTCTTGGAGTTGAGTAAAAAAGAACATCATGAAGGGACTCACTTTTAAATGCTTGGCTTATGGCCTTGCTATACTAAATAAGAGATGGTGAAGCATATTTTATTTATTAAGATTTTACTGGCCCTACTTGACAGCAAAATGTTCATTGCTTTTCTGAAATGCATAATGTGAATTAAGAATAAGGTATACTGGCGCTGCGGGTTAAACCGCTGAGCTGCCGATCGGAAGGTCGGCGGTTCGAAACCGCGTGGCGGGGTGAGCTCCCGTTGCTAGTCCCAGCTCCTGCTCACCTAGCAGTTCGAAAACATGCCAATGTGAGTAGATCAATAGGTACCGCTTCGGGGGGAAGGTAACGGCGTTCCGTGAGTCATGCTGGCCACATGACCCGGAAGTGTCCTATGGACAACGCCGGCTCCAAGGCTTTGAAACGGAGATGAGCACCGCCCCCTAGAGTCGGACACGACTGGACTTTACGTCAAGGGAAACCTTTACCCTTTACCTATACTGGTGCACGCACAGTGGAACTTTGAAAAAACTCTTTTCTCATTTTAAAATACCTTTGCCGTGATTACTTATAAATGCATGATACAGCTCTGTAAGTTAAGGAAGCAAGTTCAGGGAGAGCAATCTGAGCAGAAAGATTATAGTAGCCTTCCCCCTAACCTGTTGGCTTCCAAATATGTTAGGACTAAAGGGGCTGGCTGGGAATTCTGGGAATTGTAGTCCAAGGACATTTGGACCATAGGTTAGGAAGACTGTGTTACAGTATCAATAGGCCTGATCCCTTGAAAGAGAAATTCCCTGGTTCATGTAAGGACATTGCCAAAGAGAAGCTCTGAAAAACAGTATATATGCTTATCAGTGAGTTATTTTTGTTTGGCTACTGCACATCAAATGCAGATCCTGTTAAATCCCATGCTTGGCCTTGGGATACCCAAAAGAGATTCTGTTTTGGTTTTGCAAAAGAATAAGGAGGTTTTGATTTGGCCGTGGCCACAGTAGCCATCACAGCCGCTTTGCAGAAATGTGCCAAACGTTTTGACGTCACACCGCTCCAGTGCCCAAACATTCCATTCCAACTTCCGATGTCCCGGTGTTGAAATGGGCACTTTTGATCTTATCAGAAATGATTTGACCTGAACAGGTCAGAACAGCCCATTTCAGGCGTGAACACTTTTGGTCAGGATCCAGGAGAAGATGTTCCAGAGTCAGAAAACGTTAACCCCAAATGCTTGGCAGACCTCTAGTCCTTTGCTCTTTCACCTGGAACTGAGTAATGCATGGGCAAGGCAAGAACGGCTCTTCATCTTTATACAGCTTCAGCTGCATCAGCTTCTCCAGGTGAAGGAGAAATACGTTACGGCTTCAACCCCAGCACATTTTCCCCACCTCTCTTCCACTTCACCTTCTGTTCTTTGTTTACAGCCATGGGAAGAAGCAAAAAGAGCCCTTTCTCCAGATCAGGCACACATCTGGAAAAGGAGCCAATGTGGCTATGAAGTGATCTCCCCCCTCTAAGAACAAGCAGAGGCAGCCCCAAAAAGATGGGTGACAGGGGGAGAGAGGTTGGAAAGAGGAAAGCCAAAGTTTTAAAGCTGCCCAGCCTTTTCAAAGGGAAGAGACAATGAATCAGTGCCCTGGTGGACTTGAAACAGCAAGGGGAAATATAAGTCAGGAGGATAACTTGTCAGCAGAACCCCTTCGCTGTGCTTTTGCTGGCATCAGCAGAAGAGTCCTCCACCAGCAGTGCCCTATATAAAGCTAGGTAAGACAGAACTGAAAGTTCCCCTACAAGAATTTATTTTGTTCAAGAATTTTGAAAGCAAACTGTACACACACACACACACACATACACACTGTGGTTAGAAAATTCAATTTCCCAAGCTTTAGCAACAGGGGGTTGGTCAGTTAAGTTGACCAAGCTTTAGAAATACAGCTAACATGGAACTTATAAAAGCTTGCTGGAAGATTAATGTATGAAGGCTGAGAGGAAATGATTTTTTAAAAAACTTACTGTTGTTATTGTTGAGTGGTCAAATACGTTAAGTTCACAAAGATTAGGATATTGCAGAAATCCATCCTCTATTTTCAACCCATTAATCTTCTCAAGAGGGAGGCCTTGGCTTATTTTGGACATCACACTGTAACTGAGCTCAGCACTATATGAATCAAAGGAGACTCGGCTGCTCACACTACCCACTTTGTAACCTCCGGCTTGGCTGTAAGTGGGAAAATTGAAATATCTACTGTTTGTTACTGGGAGTTTTGTTATACCCAAATGGGGAAAATAAGCAACAAGCTGATTAGTTTAAATGCTATTACTTTAAACCATCCAGATTCATGAGCTTGGTTTAATCACCGTGTTTTTAAACTATATAGACTCATACACTACTGGTTCCTTCTAATTTGTTTCAAGAAATCGTATGTTTAAACAAACCACAGTATATTAAATTCATTAAACTTTGGCTAGTTTAAAAAACAAAAAGCAAATTTGTCTAGCCTGCTACGAGCATGCTGTTTCTGTTCGTTCATGAATCAGCAAATCATAGTGTGGTCTCCCTTTTGGGGGAGATGGGCAGCGATAAAAAGTTGAAAAATAAATAAATAAATGTTGGATCCCAAACACACCAATTAAATGGGAATATTTGTCAGAACTCACAAAGAATAGTTAAATCGTTTGATTGTGTTCTCTGCCATCGAGGCAATGCATGTCAGGCTCCGGATGGGAGGGGGAGAGAGAATTATGTTTTGTCTAATGGTGGGGTCCAAGGTCGTAATAGGCGGAGATGGGTAGAGTTGGAATGCTGAACTGTTGAGGGAAAGGGGGCATGGAATGTGAAGGGGGTTCTGACGTGTCTGTGTGCTTTTTATTTGATAGCCTGTGTGAGAGTTGTTCTTAGTCGTGGCTTTTTGCTTTAATCTGTACACATCATCAATAAATCTGAAATCTGCATTTCATCTGGATGCATGAGTCAGAACTTTATTGAGTCAACTGTGCCAGAACTTTACAACATTACGGTATACTGGGAGTTGTCAATCTTTTGATGGCCAGGGCTTCATATTTTCGGTAAGATGTAGAGGCAGGGTAGCGATTCTAAATCAGTGGGGCCAAGTTATACATATCAACAGGACCGTGGTTTTCCAATTCTTCTGGATTTAAGGAGGGAATGTGGCTTTTCCCTTTTAAAATTAACTTTAAAAAACTAGTTTAAGCCTTTCAAAAATATATGTTTCCTTCCTCAAAAAAGGTAGAAAACTATGTTCAATTCTAACCAGCACTGCTTGTTGAAGGACACTGTGAACCATAAGAAAAGGTTTGGTGGGCTGTATGCGACCCCAGGGCTTCAGATTATCCAACCTCTGGTTTTCACAGTAATTACAGATCTTACTGTTAACTCTGTGCAAATTTTACATAAGAATAACATGGTAATTACTGTAGATCTTATTTTCTTAGCAAGATATTTTGCCTTTCATAAGCATCTCCTATAAAAGAAGTAAAAACACATATATTCTTATACTATGGTCATAGGGCATCCAGGAGAAATCACAGTGATATCATACATGCCAAATATCCCCATTGCAGATGATGTAAATTATGTAATTTACACGAGCTGGATCATGATGTTGTGATATGAATGATCTACAGTATGTCACTGCTATATTTTATACAATGACAACATGACATCTGCTGTCACCTGCCCTCCTTTGCTCCCCACAGGTACCCATGGCTATGGGGGTTGCAGAATCTGAAGGCTTCTTTTGTCAAGTGATAGGCCAAATGTATCAGAATTCTATTTTTTATTAAAGTTGGCTAGAGGATCAGCTGTTTTGTGTATTTTTATGCATGCTTTTGTCAAGACTTAATAAGAGATTTAAAATACCCAAATGGTGGGTGTATAAGTCTGATATAAATATTGAGTATTCCTTCTCTGTTTTTCCTTATTCTAAGAATATTATGAAGAAGTAGTAATCTTCAGATCTGAGGGCAGTCTGGCTACATTTATCACCAGGGAGAAGCAGTAATCTTCCTGAGACTGAAGTTTGGGTAGATGTTTGGGAAGAGCCAAAATCACTTGGAAGGCAGTAAGATTTCAATTATATTATTATGTAATACAAGGACTTCCTTGCTCCCCACCTTTAAGCTTTTACCTTCAAAGTACAGTAATGGCTCAATCAAATATCCAACCACCCAACAGCTGCCACATGGTTCTAATCCAGAAATCTTTGAAGCATTAATATATTTGAGAAGATGTTCTGTCATTACATAGCACTTTGCAAGTAGTATTAACATCTTCAGCCTTTTCCAAAGCACACATTAGCCATGATTCTGGCAAACAAGTGAAAACAAAATAGGGAAAAAGAAGTCCTTGAAGCACATTAGTACAATTGCATGTACAACCCACCAATAAATCTGAAGAATCAACCACTCAAGAGCTTGCCATTATTCAGGAATTCTAACCTCCAACTCACCACTGTGCCTTTAATATCAAAGCTGTGGAATCTGTGGCACTCTAGATGATACTGACTTCAGCTCCACTGTTTCTCGCAAGTGGCCCTGTTGGCTGGAGCTGCTAGGAGTTGTAGATAAGCAACATCTGGAGGGTCAGTTCTTTCTCAGCTCTCCTGAAAGTTGAAGGCATTTATTTTAAAAGCATCTAGAACATTGTTTCCAAACTATCAGTCAGGTAGCAATAAAATTCAAGTTCATTATAAGTTCATACCTGGATTTTGGAAATATTTATAAAACTTTGCATGGTGCTCTGCTTATCTGAAATGCTGTCTTGACTATATGTAGAGATTATTTTACAGTTCTTGTCTGCAGTCTTTAGCTCAATGGGTTTTAATGCCTCTTATGTTGCTGATAACAATATGAACAAATAGCATTTTCCATTTGATAACTTCCTGGAAACACTGGGCTAAGATCATACACACCAGTTCGATAAAGATGTTCAAAGCAGAGGGTTGGGGCACTAGTTCCTCCTCCTCCCCCCCCCCCTTTTTTTTTTCCTCTTTAACTGAGGAAGCTTAGCTCAGGGTTTAAAACCAGACCAATGGAATAAGGCAGATGGGAATAATTTGTGCTCTGAAAAATACAAAATATATCACTGATACATATCCTTCATGCGTATGACACCTCTGTAACCAAGTTTAGATCTAATTAAATCATTTTCATCCAGCCCTGCTCATTAGGGAACCTGAATGAATTAGTTCCAAAAAAAGGCAATCCTCAATGAATTAGTTCCAAAAAAGGCAATCCTCATAGTAAAAAATGGGTTAGGCAGACTCCTAAGGAGATAGTAGCTGTTGTTATCAGGGACTGGATTCTCCATTAAGCAATCAGGCACTGGAAGTTCCTTACCTCCACTTGGCCTTCCACTGTTCATTGAGGCCACTTTAGCATACAAAGGCTGTCCAGATCCCACTCTGTTATCTGTCTTGGGGAGATCCACAATTGGTAAGCCAACTTACCTCCAGCACAGCCACTGCTACAAAGGAAATGCTGCAAAGATAGTTTTGTAACATTTTTTGTGGGGCTATGGGTGGGGCAATTTTCCATTAGTAGAACTCTAACCTCAAGCCTCCTCTGAGCTGCTTCTTCATTGCCTGCCTGAATTTTAGGGAAGTTCTGCAAGTCCGCTATGCATTCCAGGGAATACAAAATATTTCATCTATGTTTCTACATCAATCTTCTTTAAATCATACCTAAAACTATATTTCCTGTTTACAAATATTGAAAGCATGGTTTTAGTGCCAGTGTAGTCACTATTCTATTGATGAGAACATTGCTTGAACATCTACACAAAAGTTTCTGAATCTCTGCTCAAGTCTCTGCTTCTCTCCTGATGGCTAGGATCAGTGTTTCTCAACCATGGCAACTTTAAGATGTTTGGACTTCAACCCCCAGAATTCCCCAACCGGCATGCAGAGGGGGAAGTTCTAGGAGTTGAAGTCCACACATCTCAAAGTTGCCAAGGTTGAGAAACTCTGGGCTAGATCCACGAGGGTCATAACAGTGCTTGTACAGAAAGGGCTTCAAATGAGAGGATTTCCATTTGAGTTTTAGTTGAAAAATTCAAAACATCTATCATATTTTGTTAGATGGTTCCTGTATAGAAAATTGCAAGGAAGAGCCTACCCTATTTATAGAATTGCCATCAAAGGAAAGTTAACACTTAGGGAAAGCTTATGTTCTGTGCTAGTGACCCACATTTTGTGATGGTTCCTTTTAAGTTCATTTATAATTTCTCCATTAATAAATTTAGACCATGCTTTACATTCATGTAGCTTATTCCACTAATAATGTAGAGACACAGTTATGTGGTGAATGAACACTGAAGTGAAAGTGTGTGATTTGTTGACCATCACATTGCGGGAAATACTATTTCTGCAAATACATTGATCTCAATGAAAAATAAACAAGGGGAAATGCAGGTTCCAGCTTGTAGCACTGTTATTGGTATGAGCAGTATAATAAATAAATTGCTGGCTTGAGCTATTACATTGTCGCCAGCCTCCCTGAAAAATGCAAGTCTTAGAAATAAATTAAAATGTCAAACCTCTTCATGGTTTGGGGCAATGGGGTGGAGGCAGGGAGGAATTTAGCAATAATATTTTTTTTCCTTTTGGGATTTATATAAGGGAAGGTTCATTAAAACAACCTGTGACAAGCTGTGGCTCAGAGTTTCACACACACACACACACACACACACACACTCCTCTAGTACTATTGTGCATTACTTGTTTTCCCATAATATCACATAGCCAGTCATCTGTGACATTATGTTATGTTAGCAGCAGACGGCTGTGAAGAAACACAGAAATTATATTTGCGGTGCAAATAAAGGTTTTCATAGAGAAAAACCCTGAGCTGGCATGAACCAATTCTGTACATTTATGCCCCAGTTCATAAATATATCATGCATCATTTATATTTCTTTCTGCTTATTTGAAATTCAGATATCCCTGTTCCTGAGTAAATTAGAGGCTTTTTAATGCTCAGTAATCCCTCTCTTAGCCCCTTTACCTATGCTCAGAATAGTGTCGCTGCCAGATGCAATAGGATAAATTAGCTTAAATAAGATGCCATCTTCATTATAAAATAAATTTGAAAAAAGAGTTTCCGTCTTGCACAGGCCACTTAATCTCATAGGGTTTAATTATGTGCACTGCCATTTTTCCTAGGTTTTAAAGCAAGCTTTTCAAAATAAATAAATAATCTTTGCATCATGGGATTGTTGTAGCTAACGACAAGTACTGTAAAAAGCAATGAATTCTAATTAGAGGTAGATTTTTTTCACTTTCCATTTCAATTTTTTTCCATTGTTTGATTTTATCTTGCCTTTCACCAGCTTTCTGATTTTATGCAGAGAATTCTTATAATTTATTTTAGAAATAACACAGGTGCTACTTGCACCTGCCCTTCCTTCCATTTGTAGAAATCCCTCTCTGATTCTCACCCTTAATTTAAGAAAGTCATGCACACAACTGGTCCTGATGCTGGCTTTTTTTCTTTTTTAATGAGTTGGTACACAGAATGGCATCAAGTATTTTTAGTTCTCAACTAGCTGGGCATTAATTTCATTTATATAAGAATTGGAGAAAATTAAGATAATTCTAAGACAGCCAGTTTGGTGTAGTGATTAAGGCATCAGGCTAGAAACTGGGAGACTGTGAGTTCTAGTCCCACCTTAGGCATGAAGCTAGCTGGGTGACCTCTTGAGGGTGACCACTTCTGAAAACTCTTGCCGAGAAAATTGCAGGGACTTGTCCAGGCAGTCTCTGAGAATCAGACATGATTGAATGGATTAAAAAAAAAAGATAGTTTTAGGAATAGAGAAAGAGGCTCATATTTCCCCATTTAATATTTGTTCAGCTTGCTGTATATAAAGGGTGGGCAGCCCTGGGGCCTTCCAAATGATGCTAACTATAGCTCCCAGAAGGTCTAGCCAGTGATGAAGAGTACTGGGAGTTGCAGTGCAGCACCACTGGAGAGTCCACATTCCTGAACCTGGCTGGCTATCATCCACCACCCTGTTCACATGACAGGACACCTCCGTGGATTCTGTTGCAGATGCTGGGAAAGCCTTTAGCCCAGGAGAGGTCAACAAAGTCACACACCAAGCACTTCTATAAAAATAATTTATTTACAGAAAGCAAAAACAAAAGCAAAACATTTAAAGTACTTAGCTCCGTTTGGAGCAAGCCTTGCTGAGCTACATTTCCAGCAGAGAGAAAAAGAAGAAGTGAAGAACAAGTCCGGGCAGGTCCTCCCCCCAGGCTATTTTGCATGAAGCACGTGAGAGGAGACAATCAAATGCAACCTTTTTCACTCAGCCAAAATGACTAGGCACAATAATCTATTAGTAGGAAAACCTCAACACTCCCCTTTTTACACTATAGATTAAGTTGCAAACCAATCTTCTCTGACAACTCTTTGTGTCTTGGTACAGGAAGAGGTTTGGTTAAAATATCAGCAATCATGTCTTTTGATTCACAATATTTTAACATTATTTCTCCTTTGCTTATCATATCTTTGATATATTGATATCTAATATCGATATGTTTTGTTCTACTTCTGCAGGCTTCAGATTTTGCCATAGCAATGCAAGCTTGATTATCCTCATAAACAGTTATAGGCTGGTTCACTTCCATGCCTATGTCTTTTAACAAATGTTTAAACCATGTAACCTCATTACAGGTTTGTGTTAGAGAATAAAACTCTGCTTCTGCAGTGGAAAGAGCAACAAGTGTTTGTTTTCTAGAATGCCAGCCTAAGCTAGATCCAGCAAATTGAATTAAAATCCCAGAAGTGGATTTTCTGTCACTGACATCTGCTCCCCAATCAGAATCGGCAAAAGCCTGCAATTTCTCAGTTCCAGAGGCATTTAGCATCAGGCAATAATTCTTTGTTCCTTGCAAATACCTCATTAACCTCTTCAATGCTGCTTTTCCAGTAGATGTAGGCTTCTCTACCTGTCTACTTAAAATGGCCACAGAATTTGAGATATCTGGGCGAGAATGATTTGCAATGTACAGTAAACTTCCAATTGCAGATCTATAGTTCTCTGCCTCAGTTAATTGAGTTTCTCCTGTATCTTTCTGAAAATCTATTATCATCGGAGTAGAGACTGGTTTACAGTCTTGCATATTAAAATCTTCTAGGAGCTTTTGAATTTTACTACGTTGGTTTAACAGAAAGCTACCATCCTTGTCTCTGTGTACTTCCAAACCTAGGTAATTGGTCACAACTCCAAGGCTTTTTAATATGAAATGGCTTTTCATGCAGGCTTCAAAATCAAGCCTTTGTTTTTCTGTTGATGTGAATAGCAGCAAATCATCAACATAAATGCACAGATACATACAGCCTTGTTTGTCCTTCTTCATATATACACATGGATCTGCTTGTCCTTTTTCAAAACCAAAATTCTGCAGTTTTTCATCTACTTTTTGGTTCCAGGATCTAGCAGCTTGTTTTAACCCATAGATTGACTTCTGCAGTTCACAGACTAGATTCTCCCCTTTTTCATAGCCAGGGGGTTGCTGCATGTATAATCTGTGGTCTAAATCACCATAGAGAAATGCAGTTTGAATGTCATAGTGGTTAACTGACATTCCCTTGAGTGCAGCAACTTTTAACAGTAATCTAATTGATTCACCTTTAGTAACTGGTGCAAAAGTCTTGTCAAAGTCTAAATCTTTCCTTTGAGTGAACCCTTTTGCAACCAACCTTGCTTTATATTTTTGGATTTTGCCATCAGCATCCCTTTTCAGTTTGAAAACCCACCTACAACCCAGACAGCGTTCATTGGGAGGTAGATTTACCAGTTTCCATGTTTTATTTTCTTTCAAGGATGCTAATTCCTGTTGCATGGCAGAATGCCAATTTTGTGCAATCTCAGGTGGTAAAGCATTCACTTGTTCTAAAGACTCAGGTTCTGTGAATATGTGAAAAGCCTTTACTGTTTCAGCCTGAAAACGTGATGGAGGAACGCCTTTATTACTCCTCTGAGATCTGCGAGGTAATACAGGGCTTAAATTTTGACTCCTATCACTTTCCTGAGAAGCATCTGTCTCATCAGACAGATCTTCAGTTTGTTTTTCTGATTTAATGTCCTCATCAGGCAAAAGATCACCATCAGCAAGTCCTTGCTGTTCTCTTGTGGTGGTCAGTTCAACTGGAGAGCTAGAATTTAATCTCCCCCAGTTTTGTTCAGCAAAAGAAGCGCTTTTGCTAATTATTAATTTCTCTCCCATTATGAACCTGTAGCTCCTCTGGCTTTGTTCATAGCCAACAAAGATGGCTTTCTTTGTTGTGGGGCCTCCTTTCCTTCTCTGCTGTTTTGGAATGTGAACCCATGCAGTGCTACCAAACACTCTAAGATGGCTTACCTTTGGTTTCACACCATAAAACAAATGGAATGGAGTGTCCTGAATCATAGAGTTATACAACCTGTTCTGAACATAACAAGCAGTCGATAAAGCTTCTCCCCAGAACCTAAAACATAATCGTGAATCTTTTAACATGCATTCCATCGCATTTTGCAAGGTTCTGCCCTTTCTTTCAGCAACACCATTTTGCTGAGGGGTGTACGGGTTAGAAAGAATTTGTTCTATCCCCTTTTCCACTAGGAACCTTCTGAATTTGTGAGAAAGGTATTCTCCTCCTCTATCACATTGGAGTGCAGATACAGGCCTAGGGAATTTTCCATTTGCCCATGTCACAAAACTTTTAAATTTCTCAAATGCCTCATCTTTATGTTTTAAGATGTAGATAAATGTGTATCTTGAGAAATCATCAATGATGGTCATTGCATACCTTGCTTGTCCAAGACTTGGAGCAAAAGGACCAATAATATCAGAGTGTACAATTTCCAAAGGTCTAGTTGTAACTCTGTCACTGTGCTTACTCACAGGAGCTTTTAGTGTTTTGCATTCTTTGCAAACTACACAATCTAAGTATTTATCACAGGGTTTTATCTTTAGGTCAGCACACAGCTGTGGCATTTGTGCTATATACTTGTAATTAGCATGACCAAGTCTCCTGTGCATCAGGTGTACACATTGGTCATGATATGGTGTGTTGCCAACTGCAGCCTTGCAGCTTGGCTTCCTTGCATTTTGCACAATGTACAAGGAGTCTTTTAACATACCAGTAGCACACAATTTCCCATTTTTACGTATCTCACAACCATTTTTCTTAAATGTTATGATACACCCTGTTGCAGCCAATTTTGCCACAGATAAAAGGTTTGATTGTAAATTTGGCACATACAACACACCTTTTACAGTTTCTCCTAAGCAGGATAAATACAAGTCACCTTGTCCCACAATTTTGGTGACAGACCCATCAGCCAAAGATACACTTTGTCTTTCAGTTTTAGACAGTGACACAAAAGAGCTTTTACAATTACATAAATGACAACTGGCCCCAGAATCTAACACCCATACATCAGAATTACCCTTCTCAGCAACCTGTGCAATCTGGGTTGTCTGAAGAGCCTTCTTCTGTGTTGCCCTTGTGTTCTTCTGCTCTGTCTTTCTACCCTTGGGTCTCATGGCACAGTCTCTTTGCAAATGTCCAGCTGAACCACAAGTGAAGCATCGCTGGCTTGCTAGTGCTGTGGCCTCAGGTTCCTTTCCCTTCTTTTCCCTCATTTTCTGGTCTTGCAGCTTTCCAGAAGAGATGGGGGGGGATCTTTCCTCTCTCTTCTCCCATTCAGCGAGTAAGCGCTGTGTAACATACGATGGGGTGAGGTCTGCTTCAGGCATAGCCTCCAGGGTACAAATCAGCGTGTCCCACGTTTCATTCAGTGAGGACAGGAGGATATAGGATTTTGTGAGAGGTGTAAATTCCATTCCTCTCTCCTGCAACTCAACATACAGCTGCTGAATAAAATGCAGGTGCTCAGGAAGGCTTTCTCCTTCTGCAAGGTAGGCTCTGTACAGCTTTTTCGTCAGAGTAACTTTACTCCCTGCTGTTGCCTTTACATATAAGTCTCTCAAAGCGTCCCAAAGTTGCTTTGCAGACTGCATGCCTCGCACGTGGACTAGCTGATTGTCCTCAACTCCCAAGATAATGGTGGCTCTAGCCCGCTCATCCTGTCTCAGCCATTCAGCATTGGGATTTTGGGGGGTTTGCTCACCAATTGGCAGCCAAAGATCCTCTCTGCGAAGATACATTTCCATCTTCAGGGCCCAATTCAAATAGTTGGTCTCTGATAGGCGCTCCAGAGGCATCGCTGAGGGCTGGGAGGCAGCCATGGCTTCTTCCTTCTTTTGCAAGTCACCTCAGCTAGCTTCTTTGTCCTGTAGACCGGCAGTTGCTGGAAAATCTCCAGGTGGCTCCAAAGAAAATCTTCACAGGTCTTTGCTACCTGCCTTTAAATTGTGCATGAGGTGTGGAGCTGACCTCTCTTTTCTCTCTGGGTTTTACTGCGTTGTTTACTGGGCACATAACCTGTTGCAGATGCTGGGAAAGCCTTTAGCCCAGGAGAGGTCAACAAAGTCACACACCAAGCACTTCTATAAAAATAATTTATTTACAGAAAGCAAAAACAAAAGCAAAACATTTAAAGTACTTAGCTCCGTTTGGAGCAAGCCTTGCTGAGCTACATTTCCAGCAGAGAGAAAAAGAAGAAGTGAAGAACAAGTCCGGGCAGGTCCTCCCCCCAGGCTATTTTGCATGAAGCACGTGAGAGGAGACAATCAAATGCAACCTTTTTCACTCAGCCAAAATGACTAGGCACAATAATCTATTAGTAGGAAAACCTCAACAGATTCAGCAGCGCTGAAATGTATATAATGATGCATTACAATACCTTTGAGGACTTTTACACTGGGTGGGAAAATACAGAATATTGATCACTGGGAAAAGATACTTCAGTTTCATGGTCTTCTTCATACCAAACAGCCACAGCATCATCCTTCCTCATTTTTTTCTCTAAAAATCTGTGGGCCCTGAAATAGTACAAGGAGAGAAAATAATGATTGTTCTGCTGAGAGAGGACCTTTCTCTAGAAGAGATCCCAGCCACACACAGACCTATAGTACATAGCTTTAGTATTAGTGTCCTGATAATTTCAGATAAGGATTTTCTTCCTGCCCAGTGAATGAGGAAAGAATTATTGGTGATCTTTCTGATTTTTTTTCAGATGATATTTAATGAAACTGGGAACTCTTCAGATTCAAATGCCACAATGTCTTGGGACTTGATCTCCTTCACCCCATCCCTACACTTCCCTTTCTTTTGATAGAAAAAAGAGGACTTATTTCCCAGAAAAGGCAGGCAAAAAACTGATCTAATTTACCTGAAATCATAAAAGCAAATATCACAGTGGCTTTTTATGCTGGCTATTCTCTTTATATAGAAAATATGATTTGGGTCAGATTCCCGTGACATGGAGCAGTGCAATAGCAGTTCCCATTTTAAGAATAGATCTAGATCAGATCTCTGAAATTATATGCCTATTTTCTTCTATTATTGGTAAATTATACTATGTTTTTGAAGTCTGGGCTCAAATGGAAAGTTGCCGTGGCTTGCCTTATACTTTTCTGGTCTTTTTTTTTTCATCACAATGTTTGCATGGGATGTACTGTAAGCAATGACTATAGTGTTTATTCTAAAGATGGCATGGCTCTGTTAATATTTAAATATTTTTATTCTGCATGAAATATCCAGTTTGTGCATGAATAATGTGTGTCATTAATAGTTCCTTCAGCTAGAAAGTACTTCTGTTTCACTAGAGGGCAATGTTTTTTGGCTGAGCCTAATTCTCCCTCCTCCCCCTTTAATTGATACAAAAGCAACAGAAATTGTATCTTTCTTCAAGAAGTGTCACATTACTGAGACAATATTTGAAAGTGAATGAATTTTACATAGCTCATCTAGAAGGAAACCCCTTAAGTTTCAATTTTAAACGAAGGATTCCCTTCCCCACCATCTTCGTGTACCGTTTATTCCTTCTTCTACAGTTGTGTTGCATATACATGTGTGAGCGCACACACACACAGTCTAATTATTTGTGCAACCACAAAACCATATTTCTTTTTAAAACATCCTATATCCTTCTTAGGGAGAGAGGAAGTATCCTTTGCTTCAGAGCAAAGGCAAGCTCATCACTGGGCTTAATGTTAGGGGGTAGTTATCAGCCCTATGACGTAGACTAGATCATGAAATGGAATCCACTGGAAGACTAGAACTCAGCTTTATGGAGGTAGGCTTTACTAAGAGAATCTTGCAAGACTGATTAGGCTTTATCTACCCTCCATCTTTTAACCCCAAGAGGCAGGGGGAAGCCAGGCTGAGTCTCTTTCTGATACTTTCCTCCCACTGCTGACCCCCAACCCTCTGGAGGCTTCATGCATGCTTCAGCACCTGTTACTGTCTCCAAGGTATCTCCTTGGCTCCCTGCACAAGCTGACTCTTAAGCCTTTAAAATCTACCAAACTTGTAATGCTCCCAGAGCACCTGCCCTCTTACCTTCTGTCAGGTGAGGGATGTGTATCCTTTTTTATAGAGGAAAAGGAGTCTAAATTGTCAGAGAAGACTCATCCATTTAAAGGTGCTATTTGAATGAAGTGGTGTCCAGTCTAAAACTAAGAACCTTAATGGAGCTGAGCAAGGACCTGATGTTGCTTAGCAACAGTGAGTACCTGGGCAACAGTCCTACAAGTCCAGCCAGGCTCAGCCGTACCAACTGTGGTGTGATGTGCTATAATTACACTACAGTCATTATTTCTGCATAAATGACACAAAACTGGTCACATTACTTTAGTCTCTGAGACAAAAATGCCTCCCTTGACTTATGCAAGCCTAATAACCTTAGAAACATTGTGTACCGCACTGCATGATAAAATGTTGGCCTTGGATAAGGAAAACCAGGTTTACATCTCTGATCTTTCAAATCCTTTGTTGACTGGCTTGGGGTCCATGTCCAAGTATTTGGAAGAGGAAAGGTCTGTCCAAAGCACTTCTGCAAAAGGACAGGTCAAAAACATTGTTAACAGATTCCATGAATATAACAGGTTGTAACCTAAATGTTCCATGATCAGAGACAGCTTATTTCCAAAAGATGTCAGCAGACTGAACTAGAATGTAGACCTATTGTGACAAGTTTTATCAGTTCTTGTCAGTATTACATAATGGGAAAATATATTTCTGACTCGATAAAGAAAAGAGAGTGAGAAGAAAAAGAAATCCCTTAGGGCTTTTAATCTCTCTTTTACATTATCAGAGATTTAAAGCCATGTGCATTGTACATCAAAAACACCCCTTCCCAAGGGTATTCCATTTGCAGTTCCATTTAATAATAGAAATGTGGCTCTCTCCAGTTAAGATGAGACTAGATTAAATAAGAATCAAGGAAAATAAGCCAAATCTGCAGCCAAAGGCTGGAGATGGAGTTGCTTGAGGAAACCACAGAATTACTTTGTGATATATAAAATTATCATCTTCGTTGCATTTTAACTGAGGGCTATGGGAAAGTCTTTCAAAGACTCATCTCCCTAAAATAAACCGCTTCTGTAAGACAAGTTATGATAGCAGTTGTTCCCACTTGGCATTTTCTCTCCTTCGTTTCTTCTCTTTTCATAGCCTTGGTCACAAGGCAAAATATCACCTCCCTGAATTTACTGGTAATAGGAGTCTCAACCACCAGCTTCTCCAGGCGGATGCCTGACAACCACACTGGGACTACAGCTTTCAGAATTCCTAACCAAGAGTGGTTAGGCTAGCTGGGGATTATAAGATCTTATGTCCCAACACCCCTGGAGGTTATCATGCTGGAAACGCAGCTCAGAAATGTCCTAACTATCTTTCCTACCCTGAATGCTTAAGTTGCACAAGAGGCGTCTCTGCATTGCTGTAAGCGAATAATACAAATGTAGTGGATAAATAAGATTCAGTGTTACTTGCTTTGGATCTCCATTGTACCTTCATTTTTGTTTCGGTGCCAAGCAACTGAAATAGTAGCTACATATTTGTATTGGTCAGATATTCAGATTCTACCTAGAGTTGTTTTCACAATTCCCAGTGTGTTTTTCCTAGCGTCACTGCACTATAGCCTGTGTATGGATGTTGTCTTTCCCATTGTTCTGTGCATTATTTTGAAACTGTTTTCTGTAAATGGGAAACACAGTGCCTGGCAATAAAAGTAATAGTGTCTGCTGGCAAATACAATTCTAGGTACGGTTGTCGATAGAGGCTTTGTGCCCTGAACAACTACATGACAGTCAGAAATCACTGCAGCATGATGAAATGACAACCCTGCAGGGACAATAAAGGCCAAGAAGTAGTGGAAGGCAGTAGTGAAGGCTGAATTTCCCATATTAGAACAGCCAGCCAACCAATTCTTTGGCTACAAGCTTCTAATAGATCTATGTAGGAAGCCATCAAAACTGATTTAAAGAAGTAAACTCAAAGTCCATAGACAGTTTCTCTCACTCTGATTAATGACAATGCCACATAAGGTACGCACTAACATATTAAATGCCAGTTGCATTTCTAACCATATATAAATAGATTTGCCTGATGTGGTCTGATTAGTTTGTTTCGTTTTATCTCTGGCCTTAAGTATGGTATTTTTTAAAAAGTGTTTAATTTAATCTTGAACATTTTGAATTGTTATTACAGAAGTGACACATCAGTGATTTTCCAATTCCAAAAAGATGACAGAGGTTATGAAAATGTCCCCCCACCCCACCGCTTTTCCTTCTTTGCCAGTTTTCCTCACTTCAGATAAGACAGAGTGATTTCAGGAGGGGGTAGTATTTAAAATATGGTCACTCATTGCTTTATTCATTTATTGCTCCTGTGGATTTTTTTTAACACTTTTAAACAAAGTAAGAAACCAGGACTCTAGGAGATTATTATCTTCTCGGCTCTGGGCATACACATAAAGCATAGTGTTTCCCTCATAATTACTAGTGTTTCCAAGCAGTGCTCAAATTGCTAAGAATTTAACCTCTTGAAAAAGCACACCAAACAAATAGGACAATAAAAATGGAATACTCAGAATAATATTGTCAGTTTATTACCTTTTGTAATAGGACAGGGTGCTGAGAAAGGTCTGCAGAACAGAATCTAAAACAATTTTGATGACGATATTCCTCAACCAAAGGCACTTCAAATAACTCAGTTTGAGATTTGGATTAGAGATCTACAATCATGGCCAAATTTAATTCAAAAGTTACTTGCCGGGGGAGGAGTTGAGGTTGAGAAAGGCAATAACATAGACTCTGGGTTAACACCTTGATTTTTATACTGTATATGCAGAGCAGCTGCAGCACACATATATATTTATTTTCTGATGTTATGTAAATATATTGAGAGCTCTTGCACCAAAGTCAAATTCCTTGTATGTCTAATCATACTTGGCCAATAAAGTATTCTATTCTATTCTATTCTATTCTATTCTATTCTATTCGTGCATACAGCTTTTGAAGCAGCTGTGCAAGCCTTACAAATGATGCAGCTGCTTTAATGTGCTTCATTCACCCTAACATATTTTTCCAAAGGACCTCTTTCATATTCTTTGCTGAGAATATTTTCACAGAAATGTACAACATGTCATTCCTTCTCATCTCTACGGTTTTGTCCCAATTTTCTTTGACATTTGAGATAATGTATTTTACCAGATGCTCATATGGGTCTTCATATACGGCTTATTGTTTTAAGTACAGCTTTCAATTGTACAGTGCCCAGGATATTGAATGAATTGCTCTTGCTCCGGAGCAAAATTATCCCTCTAGCATTTCTACATGCATGTCAATCAAAATGTTACATTTTCCCAAAAGTCTTCACTTCAAGTAGGAAACTATTTCTATGTGCTGCTTAAAAAGTGGTAAATCTCTGAAATCCCCGTGGGCTTCATCTAATATAATGTTCTGCCTTATTAGGGTGTCTGCAGTTAGTAACAATTCAGGTTTGGTTCGTAGGCCTTAATGAGAGCATTAAGGAGAATTCCTGTAACCTTCGTTAGCTTGATTTTTTTTTCTTTTGTCTGTGTGTGGCTTGAAACTTGCATTTGTTTGATTGATCATGTCATCTTGTTTGAAGTAGTAGTTCATATTTTCCTAGGCAACACTGTCAGTATTGATCAACAGTGAGCAGAAAGCATATATGCATACAAAATCTAGATGATCTCTGTGTTTTCAGAGAAAATGAAATAAGTACCAAAGTGGAGTTACTATTCTTTCCTCCCCAAACCCGTACTTTCAGAGAAGTATTCGGGGGGAGGGGGTACATATAATATATATGGTGATAGCAACTGAGCACACCATACAGTGTTCAAAAGAGTGAGGGTGAGCATAATAAAATGAGTCTTAAATGTAAGAAAATATGAGTTATGGATATGTATATAGCAGATGTGCCCAAGGCTCCAAATGCAAAGCCTGATTTTTTTTTAAAGCTATACTTGCACTGAAGAGCTGTTTGGGTTAATGGTAAATTCATCTTTCCTATTGTATTACGTTCCTTCCAAAACAACTAATAAGTACAGTTCCCTATTGGAATCTCCAGCTGGATTGTGAGAGGACCTAGTGCCTATGTTGTGGAAGACCCAACTACCACATTATGAACAGAGACTATATGTGAAGCATCCATCTGGTGGAAGATCCATCTGTATGGATGCTTCCTTATCCATCTAAGAATAGAAGAATGAACAAATGCTTTCCGAAAAACATAGTTCTGAGCTGGATCCATTACGAATTTATACTGTGCATGTATATGAGTGTAGAAGAATATGTGCCATAGTTTAAGTGACATGATTTTCACCAACAAATCTCTGCAATTAAAGTTTTCTAATCATCCATTTGAAGATAGTGAGGGCATATTTTGTCATTCAGCCATTTTTAATTGTTTTATTTTTTTTAATTTCCATTTGTATTTATTAGATTTATATCCCCCTTGAGATGGCTTATATGGGTATCGTCTTTCAATTTTATCCCCACAACAGCCATCTGTGAGGTAGGTGGACTGAATGAGAGTGCTAGAACAAAGCCACCTAGTGAGTTTCCATGACTAAGGTTGGGCTTGAACATGGGTCTTCCCAGCCCTAGACCAGCACAATCACTACACTACACTGGCTCTGTCTGAAGACAGCTGAGAGGAAAAAAACACAACCTAGTTTTTTAAACCTAATGTAAACTCAAACGATGCTAAAGAAAAATGCAGTCATAAACCATAGAAGTGTGCCATAGTATTAAAAAATAAGAGTCTATTTTTTATCATATCAACCAATATGCTCTCAGCTTTCCACCAAAGTTTGAGCAAAGACCTTTTTTCCTTCTTTTACAGGGCCTATTCTTTTTTGTCATCCTCATCTGACTCTAGACAGATGTTTAGCCATCGAACCAAGACACCGCTACCCTACACTCATACAATCTCACCCAAAAAAATCACTCTCCAGTCAACATATCCATCTAATCCCCACTGTTAGCCATCCTTTCCTTTCTCAGTCACTGCCTGAACTTTTGCTTAATTCATTTTTAGGAGTCAGTCACATGGTGGTCTCAGCCAATGATTACTTCACCCATCCTGACTTTTTGTCAGTCTGCCTTGGTGAGCTGAAGCATCTTCAGTCAACCAATTCATGCAGGAATACATTCATTTCAGATGTTGCCAATCCATCACAGCTGTTCTGATTGAATGCCTATAGAGATGTAAACATTTACTGTATTTCATTAGTCTTACTGAATTCCTTTTCAGCTTCTTTCAGGATTTTATTCATTTACTATAATATTTCCTCTTTGCTTGTGGGTCCCAGATGTAGAGGATTTATGTAGCCTTCCATGGCCCAATAGGACGTGCTCCCAAATCATAACTTGGCAAATAGAAGTAGGTTGTTAAAGCACTTTTTAAAAATTAAAAATAACTTATGGAAGCACATTATAATTTATGGAGACAATACAGTACCATGCAGATGTCTATGTACTCCAACCTGCCCACTTTGGGAAGCCAAAATGAATAAACCTCACTCTCAAAATGCATTTGAAATCGATGATGATGATGATGATGATGATGATGATGATGATGACAGTAAGTATACCACATTTCCATTTTATGATGTACAAAACATTTCTCACTATTCCTTCAGATTAAAATTAGTACCCTTAATTCTGTACATTTAGTCTTTATTTGTTGCAATAATGTAATAACTCGTGTTTTGTGCCTTTTATAAATATATATGTCCATTATTGTTTCTGGTGTTTTCACTTGAGGAGAGAGCCCCAGTTAGATTCAAGCTTCCCTTTGGCTAAAACTGAGTGATAAATCTTTAATATACTCTATATTGACTTGTTCATAATTCTCCAGATGTACTACCTAAGGACAAACCCTATATTCACTTTAAACGTTGGTTCAAGAACATGCATCCTTGGACCGTACACAACTCCCATGCTGTTTTTTTGTAGCCATAAGATTCCTTCCCAGAATTTAGCAGTGTGGTTTCTGTAAACCAACTGTGTGATTTTCCACCATGCTCAGATGAGAAAGACACAGGAATTGTAGTACTGTATGATCCCTGAAATACAGTAGATCTATACTGTTTAAGAAATGAAAAAGAAACAGCACCCATTATCATCAGAAGAAATTGGAAAAGAAATATAAAATCCTAGCTCTGCTCATATATATGATGTGACTAGACCCATTTCGCACCATCATTCCAGACAATGCCCCTTGCTCCATGAAAAAAAAAGGATGAACTGTATCCTCTGAATAGCAAAAGCTTTATGTAAACCCTATAAAACTGCTCCCCCACCACCACCAGTTTTGCACTCCCAGATGTGCTAGAACTTTACATCCAAGAATTCTCAGCCAGTTGGCCAAACTGAGCAGAGAGAAGTAGTCCCAACACATTTGGAGGACATTAGGCTCAGGCAGGCTGCCTTGAACTGTCAGATACAGTGTTTTGAAGCTCACCAACTTGGCCTTCAAATTCTCAGTGCAATTTTTGTGACGGTGATAGAAACACACCACACACAGACAGAATCCTCTTGGCCCTCTGAGTCATGGGTATCTTTCGTACTCCTGCTCTTTTTCCCCAGTGTAGAAAAGAGCATTTTCTTTTGAGGACAAGGCCATTTCTCCCCCTCATCCAAAACTACTTTGTACCTTCAGGGTGACAAAGGTTCATCCCCTCTCTTCACCCTGGGAAAAAGGAAGCCAAGAAACATCATTAATCATGCAAACCATCTCCTGCAGTAGTGCCGGCCAAATGATCTTCCATACTCCACACATCAATATTCTT
Source organism: Candoia aspera (assembly GCF_035149785.1). Classification (NCBI taxonomy): domain Eukaryota; kingdom Metazoa; phylum Chordata; class Lepidosauria; order Squamata; family Candoiidae; genus Candoia; species Candoia aspera. The sequence continues at coordinate 181,793,805 of NC_086153.1, forward strand.
GACACTTGTCTTAAAGTTAGGTCATGCATATCCATCTGCCATTAAAGAAGTGTCAGCAGGCAAGCATCCCCTTGCTATTTTTAGGGTCATATCTAAAGAGTTCATCAACTTTCTGTCTGCTCAGCCAATTTGTCACAAATGATATTATCTAGCAGCACTCGTATGGGCCAACCTATTCTTTTTGTCTCCCTCATTCTTTCTTTGTAAACCAAGCTCCCACTTGGAAGTGAAATGAAAGATATTTGAGACTGAGTAAGATTGAGAGGTTTATCATGACATCTTTATTAGTTGCTCATTTCATTTCTCCAGTTTCTCTGGCAATCAGTGTTTTGCCTTAATCTGGAAATATAGAAGCAGCTGTTTAAATAAAAGTACCTTTGGTTGTTTCAGTAGATTTTGTTGCTGCTTGTTTCCTCACATCAGTCCTAGACCTATACCTTGACCCACAGTTCTGTATGTACTTTGATGTACAAAACTACTATGGACACTTATACTGAGTGAGCATTTTGACAGGTTCATGAGGTTATGCTTCATTCACTCATTTCAGAGATGGGACATTCCACTATGTTTATTGGCTCTTCAGTATCTATAAGAATTCGAAAGAATGTAGGTATCTTCTTAGGTGTGTAGTGTAATTGTTAAGGTGTTAGACTTGGGCTGGGAAAGTCCAAATCCCCACGCATCAGTGGAGCTTGTTGGCTGACTTTGGGCTAGCCATTCTGTCTCAGCCCAAGCTATCTCATGAGGTTGCAGTTGCTGTTGTGGACTAAATTAGATGGAACCCTCATTTACACCACTTTGAGTTCTTAAGAAAGGGCAGGTTATAAGTGCTCTGATATTCTTTTGACTTTTACAGCTAGAGTTCAACTTACACAGTATCTAGAAAGTCATAAATATTTTGTCTCAGCCAAGCTGTATTTTTCTTCTCCACCTATTTCAGATACTTCTAACAAATTGCTACAGGGCCATTTTTCTTAACATTGTGCAAGAATATCTGGAAACAGTTGACAATATGAGAACAGGAACTGAAAAGTGACTTTCCAAGCAAATTAATCCTCTTGTTGAGGACAAATACCAAAACTTTAATTAAGAGTATGTCCATTCCTACTATCCAAAAAGAAAAAAAATCTGCATCTTATTTAAATGGGTTTCACTCATAGCCCTCTAGGTCATTCTCAAAGATTTTATAATGTGCTTTAACCCTGTTTTGTAAATATTGATTTATTTTACAGATTACCTTTATCCATTTTTTTTGTGACATCTTCAGGTCATGCTCTCTGCGATCTGCTTGGCATCAGAGCTTCGATCATCAATCAAAATGACAGGCTTGAAGCCATCATTGATAGCTATAGATTCAGTGATTTAATATTCATCATCATCATCGTCACCATCACTAGTACTTGCTATTATTACCACTACTTTTATTACTATTATTTTCAGGAGTTGGACTTTTGGGGGAAAGATCCTTTCATAATCATTATCTTGGAAGTTGTAGCAAAATGGAATCTGTCTACTTAAGAAAGGGTGGGGGAGGGAGAGAAGAGGGGGGGAAAAGCATCATATGCAAATCTATGGCATTTGAAAATGTCATATAGCTGCATCTACATATAAATAAGCTGTTCTTCAAATTCTGCAGCAGCCAGTCTGTTTTGATACAGATATTAGATAATGCAGCATGAGAGGTAAAACCTGTGGGATATTGTTGAGCAGAATTACAGATCCTGACTTCCTTAAATCAACATCATCTAATTGAGTTAACTGTGACTTCTCTTTGATTAGGTAGATAGGGAAGTGGGGAACATGGACCTTAACGCCTATAGAGTGTTTCATTTATGTCTTTACACATGTAGTGATGCTGATAGAATGCGATTTTTGAAAATTATCCTTCATTACGTTAGCACTAAAGCAATCAGAGATTGCAAACATGATGCAGGGATCAGTTCACACATTAACAGTTTCTAGTTAACCGTTGCAAATGCTGCCCACAATGTTTAATTTTTATTCATTACATTTGTATCCTCAGTGGGGCTTGAGGAAAGTTTCCCCCACATATTTGACCCTTACTAGGCAGGTTAAGAACAGTGATAGTTATCTAGTGACCTTCAGTGAAGATTTGAACTATGGACTCTGCAGTCCTCATCTGACATTATAATCTAGCCACTATTCTGGCTTCCTGTTTTATCCCTATGTACATTACAAGGTTGAAGTTAGTCCCTTCCCACTTTAGATGGGGAGCAAACAATGAACTCTGAAATTGGGAATGGCCTCTGTGTTTCTGTGGCTCCCAGGGAAGATGGAAATGTTCTCAAATGCTGCGTTGCAGATCTGATGTTATAGTATCAGCCTGCAGAAATTCTGAGAAATACAAAACTCCTGCATCTTTAGAGGAACAGCAAGTCATCACCAGAGTGGTGCAGTGGTTAAGGTGCTGGACTAGGAAAAGGGAAATTGCAGAGCTCTCTTGGGCCACGTACTATCTTTCCTTTTAACCTGCCTCACAGGGTTGTTCATCGTGAGGATTCAAAGCTGAGGGGAACTTCCTCCTTCATATGGCAGCCTTGTGCTCCAAGGCTAGGATAGAGACATAATAAATAATGAAAATTTAAAGAGAGAAATAGTTCAAATAGTGCAGTGATGTAGTGATTATTGAGTATAGTGCGATGGTTGGGGGAAGAATGGGCATGAGAGTGGGAATTACTAGAAGGAATGCCTGATTGGAAGCCTAAACAAAAACCCCTCTCAAGAGGAGGGATGGTATGCTGCAAATTTGATTGCAGTGTACACAATTTGTGGGAAAATAGAATCATTGAGAAGACCCAAAAACATTTTGGGGAAATGAAGATGGTGGCAGAGGCAATGGTTACTTCATTATCCACCTTCTCTTCGAAGCACCAGATGGCCCAGAACTGCCTACCTTCTAGCTCCCATAAAGTTATTGCTGGAAGACATCAGAGTCCCCCTCAAACGGGCCTGAATTTTGTTATATGAAGCATCCATTAAATGGAGCTCCACAAACAACAGTACTTAAGAACTTGTACTGTAGTCAGTGTAGTTTTATGATGAAAAATAGGTAAACAGAAGTCACATTCTTCTCTTAGCTTGTCACAGTGGCTCACGAGAATGGCATTTTTAAAACCAACATTAATTTCACCAAGTTATGTGGCCTGAAACAGAACAAAATATGTTTATGATCATCAGTGCTGTCTGATGGTGCTCTGGTTTAAGGCCATTAAGCACATTACATAGGCCTGTTTCCTGCATTTTGAATTCTGAATGGTAGGGAACAAATAACTTGCTCTCCTTGCTGATTAAGGAGCCTTTCCTCACAAGAACATGTTTAAAAGTTAGAACAGACTTCTCCTGACAAGCACATGGAAGGCTCTTCTGACTATAAAATGTCCATTTGCAGATTTAAAAGTGGTTAAAAGGTAGAAAATGAAGGTGCAGTTATTAAGGGTCCATTTTCACCACTGAAAAATGGACCTCGAGGGGAAGAAGAAAGTTTAAAAGGCTTTAAAAAAATTGTAAAGTGGAAGTATACAACATGAATATATACAATTATTATTCATATGGAGAGAAAGGGGAGAGGAAGCATTTTCTTAATATGCCTCACAGAGACAGGAGTCTTTTGATAGCATAGATAAAACTCTAAATTAGCAAAGGTGACATATATCCATATAGCGCAGTGTAATGCTTAGCAGTAGGAGTGGATTTTTTCCCATAGAATCATTGAGGTAGAAGAGACCTTAGAGATAATTTAGTGTGATGAACGCCTACCCAAGAAGTTTAACAGTAACAGGATTGATAATGTCAATAATGGGAAAAGGGCCAATGAATTTAGGTGCCAGTTTCTTAGAAGGTTGGGAAGATCTGATGTACTTGGTGGAAAGATAGACCCTATCACCAATTTGAAAGTCTAGCTGTGGAGAACAGTGTCTGTCAGCGTATTTTTTTATAGGTGGCCTGAGCATCAGCAAGGGCCTGTTGAGTAACAGGCTAAGAAGCAGAAATGCAGGCTGCCCAGTCAGCAGCGGAACCCGCCAGAGAAGGGGGTTGCGGCAACTCGGGAATGGGAACAAAGTCCAGTCCATTGACAACCTGAAAAGGAGTTTTGCCAGTGCTTTGATGAACAGCATTATTATAAGCAACTTCAGCAAAGGGAAGGAGAACAACCCAATCATCCTGGTGGTAGTTAATGTAAGCCCTAAGAAATTGTTCTAAAACAGAGTTAAGAATCTCAGAATTCCCATCAGTTTCAGGGTGCGAGGCTGTAGATAAGCCTTGTTTGGTGCCTAATAACTTCATAGATGACTTCCAAAAGTGAGAAATAAACTGTGTTCCGCGATCCGTGATCACACATGTAGGACAGCCGTGTAAACGGTAAATGTGGTGTAAAAACAGTTTGGCTAACTGTTGAGCGGTTGGTAAAGAAGCACAAGGAACAAAGTGGGCTTGCTTTGAAAAGAACTCCTTTACCACCCGAATAACTGTCCTTTTCTGGCTGGGAGGTAAATCCACAATAAAGTCCATTGAAATTTGCTCCCAAGGTTTGGTAGGGTTTGCTACAAGTTGGAGGAGACCCTGTGGTTTACCCCCTTTGCGCTTAGACATAGCACAAACTGGGCAGGTGGCCACATATTCTTTTACATCAGTTTGCGAAGTTGGCCACCAAAATTGCCTTCGTACAAAGTGTAAGGTTTTTACAAATCCAAAGTGACCTGCCATCTTATGGTCGTGCAACTGCTGTAAGATTTCAGAACGCAAAGTCTCAGCAACGTACAACTTAGCATCTGCCCAGAAGAAACCATCAGAAGTTGACACTTTGTCTCTGTTAGCTTGCAACCAAGTATCAGATTTCAAAGCGCGAAGGAAGTCAGCCTGCAATTGAGCAGGTACTTCCGCTTTTCGCCTGCAGCGCTTGGGTTGCTGGTGCTGCGTTTGGCTTCTAGTGACAGTTGCCAAACCCAGTTGTGATTTTGTTAATACAGTGTCAACAATGTCGGGTTGCTGAGTATCATTTTTGAGGCAAACAAGAAAGCGCATCAGCTAAAAAGTTACATTTTCCAGGGAAATATTTAAGTTGGAAATTAAAACAACTAAAAAACTGAGCCCAGCGAACTTGCTTAGGGCTAAGGCGCCATGGTGTGCAAAGAGCTTCCAAATTTCTATGGTCAGTCCAAACTTCAAAAGGAAATTTGGTACCTTCCAATAGATGGCGCCAGTTCTCTGATGCAGCTTTAACGGCAAACACTTCTTTCTCCCAAACGTGCCAACGGCGCTCAGTGTCAGAGAACTTTTTGGATAAATAAGCACAAGGTCTCAGTTTGCCTGAGGGGTCCTTTTGAAGTAGAATAGCCCCAGTAGAAGTATCTGAGGCGTCTACTTGCACAACAAAGGGCTGATCGGGGTCTGGATGTTGCAATACAGGCTCTGCAATAAACAAAGCTTTGAGCTTGTCAAATGCAGCCTGGCAGTCTGGGGTCCAATTAAGCAAGGCACCAGGGACTTTAACTTTGCGAGTTTCCCCTTGGCTTTTGGTTTTCAACAAGTCAGTGAGTGGCAGGGCAATCTCTGCGAACCCCCTGATGAACTGCCTATAGAAATTGGTGAACCCCAGAAAACTTTGTAGCTGCTTGCGGGTACAAGGTTGCCCCCAATACACCACGGCTTGCACTTTGGCTGGGTCTATTTCAATGCCCCGCACTGACACCCAGTATCCCAAATAATCAAGCTGTGATGTGTGGAATTCACACTTAGAGAGCTTGGCGTACAGTTTCGCTGCTCTAAGATTAGCAAGCACTTGCCTGAGCAAGGCTTCATGTTCCTCTTTTGTTTCTGTGTATATTAATACATCATCTAAATAGACCAGCACTCCTTTAAATAGATGGTCATGGAGAACCTTGTTAATGGTTGCATAAAAACTCCAGGAGCCCCTGAAAGTCTGAATGGGAGAACCTTGTATTGGAAGGATCCCAAAGGACAATTGAAAGCAGTCTTCCATTCATCCCCCTCCTTGATGCAAACACAGAAATATGATTCTCTTAAGTCCGGTCTGGAAAAAAAAATTCCCCTTAGCTAAATGAGCTAGCATGTCCTTCATTAGCGATAAGGGGTACTTGGAAATTGTGGAAATGGCATTCAAGCCTTGGTAGTCCATGAAAAGTCTAAGAGTCCCACCCTTTTTCTCACGGAATAAAACTGGCGCTCCCACAGGGGAATTGGCGGGCTCAATGAAGCTGCGTGCCAAATTCTTGTCAATAAACTCATGCAAAGCTGCCAGCTCCTTTTGGGTCATGAGATAGATTTTGGGCTTGGGTCTAGTTCAATGGTACAATCAGTCTTACAGTGGGGTGGAAAGCTGGTCTGCCTCTGCTTCTCCAAATACATCTGCAAAATCTGCATACTGGGGAGGCAATCCCTCAAGCTGTGCCGACACTGGCATTGCTTGACCAACCCCCACCTTGCATATTCAAGTCATAATAGACACTGCCTCTGCAGGGCCACTGTAAAATCCATCTCTAAATGTCACAGTTCTGTACTTCCAGTTGATATAAGGGTTCTGGTATTTTAGTCAAGGCATGCCCAAGATAACACAAGGACTGCCTGCAGGAGCCACAATGAACTTTAATGGCTCTGTATGGCTCCCCACTTGCATGGTTACAGTTCCGGTAAAGTGGGTGGCTGGGCCCCCTCCAGCCTCTGAACCATCAAGCTGCGTAAAAATCAGCAGGCACTTAAGGGGAAATGTTGGTAGGTCCAAGGCTACCACCAATTTAGGGTGGATCAAACAACGTGAGAGCCAGAATCCACTAGTGTCCAAACTTCAGCATTTTTTGTTTGGGACTTCAGTCTGACTTTTAACGTCAAAGTGGGACAATCATCACTCAACATGGAGTCTTTGCGCCCGTCCTCTGCCGCCTGCTCACTGGTGCTTTTCACAGCAGGCAGCTGGAGTTTCCTGCCAGCTCCTTGGGTTCAGGCTCAGACTCCCCGGAGAAGTACACAAAATCCTCACTGTCGACGTCACCTTTGGCTGCTGTGGCCCTGCGTACCACCAGCAGAGATTTCGTAGGCACTCTTCCATGTTTGGGATCAGATCTGGGCTTCGGACAATCAGCCACCTGGTGTCCCTCCTTCCCACAGCGTAGGCACTGCCCCTTTGCATAGTGGCGACTCCTCTCTTCCTCCCAAAGCTTTGGGGCTCTCTTGGTGGCAAACTCGTCCCCTCTGAGAGTTCGGGTACTTGGATAGGACCGCTCAGCCTTTCAGTCTTGTAAATAGGTAAATTTGGCAGTTTCGGCTTTTCCAGCCAGGCAGATCCAATCATAAAGAGAAGTGGGATCATCTCAGCCTAAAGCCCAATGCAATATGTCACTGGAAAGACTTTCTTTAAAATACTCAACTAAAGTGGACTCTGACCAATCGGTAATTTTATTGGCTAGATGTCCTAACAGTCAGGAACCACGCTGAGACGAGGAATAGGTCTCTAGTGTTTTATTACTGCTACATTAGACAGAAAATCCTAACAAACTGAAGAAGCGTGGGAAAAACCCAGACAGATAAACCCCCAAAATTAAGGCGGGTCTGATCTGTGTCTCTTTGAATGGCTGCTTAACTCCTCAGTACTACGCATGCATTTTCCCCCCTGGATAGGGGCCCCCTCCTTCTCACCCTCAGTACTCATGCTTTAAAGGCGTACTCACGCTTTAAAGGCGTAGTCAGCTACTGACATCTGGCCCTGGGAGAGCTCTTTCAAGGCTTTCTTAGCCTGTTCTTTTGCTAGGGGATCTTCAAAATGCATCTTTAATGCCCACATGAAATCATCAACAGTGTCCAGAGCAGGCGCGTCAGCATCACACAGCTGGATGTACCAATCCACCACCGTCCCCTTGAGCCGGGCTGCAACTGCATCAACCTTGGATCTTTTGTGCAGAAAATACATCCCAAAATCCCTCATATAGTTCTTTGTGTTAGTGAGGAAAAATGCCAGTTTCGTTGGGTCCCCATCGAATTTAACTGACAGCTCTCTAAAACCCCTGCTGGGGCCAGGTACCATGGAAACAGGGGCTGCAGGACCAGAGCTGCAGGGGCGGATGCCCCATCGCTCCAGGTCATGGAGAGTCGAGTTCTACATCATGGGGATCCCCCCCCCCCATTGCGGCTTGTCCCTGCCCCATTGTTGGTCTGCCAGCCGGTACAGGTAAGGGTTGTTGGTAGCTGTCCTCCCCACTCTTCACTGAGCTATCCATCAACATGGAGAGGTTTTTTAACAAGTTTTCCATAGATTCCATTTTTGCTTCTAACACCCGCAGTCTCTGGGGAGTTGGTGAGTCCCCTCTCACCTGACGTCCAGGGGTCCGGCCAGTTTGGTGGATTCCCCCTCTGGTGTCAGCGGCACCCGGTATTTCCAAGGTGTTCCTGGCTGTGCCTCGTCGATGTCGTCTAGGACGATCAACTCGCTGAGGGACTCCAATGGGCCCGGTCCTTCCACTAGCACCCCACTGGTCTCTGCCTCCTCCAAGTCCGATTCCGTTCCTCCATCTGGGGAGGTGCACTGAACAGCTGGTGCTGAATCGGATGGTTCAACTGGCATGTCTTGCCCTTTGCCTCACTCCCCCATTTCAGGGGCAGAGCTGGAGGGCTCCTCTGGCCCTTCCGTGGTTCGGGTTGCTGTAGCCATCATCAACTAAAATTTCTCACAAGAATATTCTCTTGGTAGGAGTTAATGAAATTAGAAATTCTCAGCTTTATGTGATGAACACCTACCCAAGTTTCCAACCAGACTCACACAAGAAGCTTATGGATATCTGATTTATTAGTGGATAGTATGCAAGTTCAAGAGCAGAGCTGAGAATGGCAAAAGCGCGGGTCTTTCAAACAAGTAAAGCTTAGACAGTTCCAATCCCTCCCCCCAGAGTCAGAAAGAGTCCACTCCCTGCAGCCTGCAGGTGTTCCTAACGGTTCCTGCCGGTCTTCGGGAAAGTGTCCTTGAACAGGTGAGAGGACCCAAATAGACATTCCAAAGTCTCTACACCAGTGCCTGGTACAAAGAACAAGAGCAGCCCCCTCCCGAACAGTAACACGTGTCCGCACCAGCATGGCATGGGAACTGGTTACCATGTTCACAGGAACATTGGAACAGGAACCATGACATTTAGGACAATTGCTAGCTCCTTGCAGAATCCATCATGCTGGATACAACAACAACAATATCCCTGAAACATGTCAGCCCCCCCTCCCCCCCTTTAAGTACCTGCAGACAGTCCACTACTTCCTGGAATAGAAGCAATATTGTAGACAGCCGGGATATTAAATACAATTAATTAAAATGCAAGACATAACATTCTTAAGGAACTCTGGTTTTACTTAGAATTCACACCAATGACATGGGAGACAGTGCCCTAATCTTGTGAAGTCTCAGAATTGGATCTTGGGGGCAGGAGCAAGTAAGGCTGAAGATTCACTGCATCCTAAGCCTCCCTGGTCTGTTGCCAGACACTAAATGCTAAATAAATTTCATCAGGAATCTTTTTCACTAAAAAAAATTGGGGGGGGGGGGAATTCTGTCAAATTGTTGCTACCAAGAGCATCTCAAAATCATTGGCCTGTTTTCCAGATGAACTCTACTAGGATAATGTAGAAGGAATAGGGAATGGCCTTGAAGGATAGAAGGGAGACCCACAGCAATCAGACAAGCGGGGCTTAAGCCCATTCCAAGAAACCAGTTTTAGTAAACATCTCGGACAGGCCCCTCCCTAGTTCACAGGAAGATAAAGTGGGGTGGGGAGCACAGTCAGACTTGCAAGGTTCTGTTACTATAGCTGTTACAATAAAAGTAGTCCTGACCTGTATGGCCTTGGTTCCTTAGTCTGGTCTGTCTTGTTGGGCTGCCAGTTAATGACATACATTCTATGCTGAAAATAGCCTTTAGCTTGGCAGAGCCTGCAAAGTATCAACACTGATGGGAGTAATTCTGTTTGTATTCTGAACTCTTGGTAGTTTCTTTATAATATAAAAAATTGGTCACCATAAAAAAATACTGATTCCATACACAGACTACTTTCTAATACTTGCTGTCCTTTTTGATAAGAAAGGATTAAGTTGATTTAATTTTATAAATGCCAGCAAGCCTTAACAATCAATCCATGGGTTAATGTGTGCCTCTTAATTAACAGTAATTAGCTTTGTCTGTTTCAGCTAGTTTAAACATCATTTACATATTACAAGCATCAAACTGTACCCTTCTTGTAACATGTTATCACAATGGATCAGGCGGTTTTCTTCACATCATTGCTAATGCTCCCTGAAAAAAACTGTTTGCAAGTGACATTAAAAAACAAAGTAGTCTATGCTGAGAATAAGGTGCCTTAGTACACCTTGATGTTCCACATGGAGTGCTTGAAAGGGGCCTCTGTATCCTGTCACTAGCATGCAGCTAGTCACTACCAATGGTCTCAGAATTCCAGGTGCTTCTGTTCCAGAGCATGACCTCTTCACTCACCTAAGGCCCAACTGTCCTTGGACTGCTGTGCTTTTTCAAAGCAGAAACTTGCCTTGAACAGCCACAGCCCCAAACAGCTGAAATTTGTAAATTTACTTTGAACCTCTTCATACTGTTCCTCCCAGTCTGTTTTTATGTTTCTTTTCCTCCCTAGAGGCAGCTTCTTATTTACCATTATTTTCCTCAAGTTGCTTGGAGTATAATCTTCACTTAAAGAAACAGCAACCTTTTCCTTAGCAAATAAACAACCTTAGCTAACTGCCTACCCCGCCCAGTTGAGGGCTGGTTATTTCCTTTGTATCCAGGATCTAAGCAGTTTCTTGTGTTCTTAAGTAACGGCTAGGATCAGAACAAAGATTTGTGAGTGAGCTTAGCTCTCTTGGCTAAAATTCTGATGCATGAAATATCGGACACAAACAATGGAAGTGTTTATCTCCAATGGCATTCTATACCTATTGAAGCAAATGATCAGAAGGGGGAATTATGAAGGTGAAGGAATTTTTCTTTTTTTTCAGAAGCTGTTGCAAAATTAATAATGTCTGATTCTGTCAGACTGAATCAGCGCTGATTCTGCTTGTGTTACTTAATTCTGCCTAGGAAGGTTATAGTCCTACTATCTGATTTGCCGAGAATAAGCCATAAGATGGACTGACATCTGTATAAGTATACATAGGCATGAACTATAATTTACCAAAATATTTTACAGGTAGTCCCCATTTAGCAGCCACAGTTGGGACCGACAACTTGGTAATTAAGTGAAGCAGTCTCTAAATGAAACATCACAATTTTACAATCTTAATTCAGCTTTCCTTTGCTCTACAGACTTGCAAAGGTCGTAAATGCAAGGATTGCTCGCAAATCTACTTTTTCATCACTGTTGTAACTGTGAACAGTTGCTAAACCAGGCAGTCACTAAATGAGGATTACCTGTATAGGAAAAAAAGTACTTCTAGATTTATCTATGCATTTACAGGTAGTCCTTGCTTCACTAATTGGGACTGGAAACTCCATCATTAAGCAACACAGTCGTAAGTCAAAAAACCATGTGACCGCCCGACTTAGCGATGGAAGCTCTGACAGTCCCAGTTTCCATCATTAAGTGAGGACTACAAGGTCGTAAAGCAAGGACCTCACGTGACTGTGACTTGCGACTTCCTGCCGGCTTCCCCATTCACTTTGCTTGTGGGATGCTGGCACAGAAGGTCACAAATTGCTATCATGTGACTGCAGCATGCTGTGATGTTGTAATCAAGAGCTTAGCACTGAGCACCCAGGTCACGATCATGTGACTAGGGGGGCACTGCGATGGCTGTAAGTACGAGGACCATAACTACCACTCATTCAGTGACATCATAAGTTTGACCAGTTGCTGAATGAGTGGTCATTAAACAAGGACCACTTGTATTATTTATAATTCAGATTTCTAAGGGGAGTTGTTGTATTCAGATCAAATGAAAGAAGAAAACAAAGCAGGGGGAAGGACTGAGTTAGAAGGATGTGCTGTTATATGCATGGTGAATTTATTGTTTAAATCTCTGCAAAGAGACTGCAGGCTTATACCTGCTTCGGTGGGAAGAATCCTCATTGACTGCAGTTGCAGTTGCATTTGAACAGGCAAAAAGAGGATTGCACTGTTCAAACAGCAACTAATCCAGACTTTCTATAGAAAACAAGCTGCTTCCTGAAACAATTTTATACTGGCCTTAAAACAATGAGGCGGAAGAACCTGCTGCTGTGTTGTTGGTCTAGTGAGCTTATTGGCAAGGAAGCTACAAACTCAGATGTGTTTCCCTGGGAATAAGCCACACAGAATCTAGTGAGACTTGCTTCTGAGTAGGCCTACAGAGGGCAGCTTTTTCAGCTAGTGTTCTTCTCATTTCAGAGTGCCCACACTGCAGAAAAGCATATGCAGCTGAGGCCCTTAGTTATTTTTGAAAGCATCGGGGTGTGGGGGGGTGCTCTAGTCATATTAAATTTGGACCTTAAAGAATTTGAACGAGCCCATGACACCTTTTCCAGATATGGAGAAGTTTCTCTCTCCCAACATAAACATAATAAAATAAGCATAAAGAAATAATTAAATATCTCATTAGGATATCTTATTGGGGTGAACCCCTACGGAGACTGTCCCTGTAAGACTGGAGAGATGGGGGGGTTGCGGGGAGAGGGCCAGAAACCAAATTGTTCCATGGGAGGCACATTGATTTAATCCTAAATATGTTGGCAGGCTGTGTTCACACTTACATGTTAGGTTTAAATTTTAAATTATTCTTAAATATGGAAAGAATGGATTATGTTGATGCTCTTAGCTTATTTGATGGCAAACCTGCACAGCCAGCACTATTAGGCAGAATGAAAGCGTCGTCTTGGGTAGCACAGGCTGAATGTCTGGTGTTCTCTAATCAGCTTTTGTAGACAGAATGGAAGTTGGATCTCTTCTTTCTCCTAGGCAGCACAGGGCATCAGGCTGACCCTTCAAATCTATTTTATCTTGTATAATACATAAAGAGGCCTTCTTTCCGGATTTAGCTGTAGCAGCAACTAGAATGAAAAATTGATACCTGTGGTTATACAGGGAGATACTACTGAAAAGAGTGTGATTTCTCAGCTTCTACAGGAAGTTTTGTTAACTCTTCAGCTTGCTGTTGTTCAAATAACCTGCTCCATCCTGCAATGCTGACATAAAGTTATGATGCAAAAGCTGTGCTCATTTCCCAGGGAAATGGAAACGTTTAGGTACCCCTGGTTTTATTTTTCAGGGAATCCCTAACTGAGCAGAAGCTGATGCAGCTTCTGGATGGTATAAAGATAAACATAACATCTTTCTCCAAATCTGAATGTATACTTATTATTTATGTCAGTACTCTACAGATTCAAAATAAGACAACAGTAAATGTGGTAGGTGCACAAGTTTGGACATCCTTCCAGTCACTACTTTGTAACACCTTCTTTGACAGAAATGACAGCTTCCAAACATTTCCTGTAGCCAGCTAAGAACCTCTATTCTTGCTTTTCCCACTCTTCTTTGCAGAACTCTTCTAGCTCAGAAATAGTCCATGGCCTCCTTGCCTGCACTGCGTGATTGACATCTCCCCACAGATTTTCAGTAATAATTCATGTCTGAGAACTCTGGAGGCCATTCCAAACCCTTTATCTTTCTTTCCAATAAGTACTTTGAGGGTTGATTTGGATATATTTTTTGGATTGTTGTTTTGCTGAAATAGCCAGCCTCTCTTCAGCTTCACTTTCTTCACAGACAGTGGAACATTAGCTTCTAGGATATGTTGATAATTAGCTGAATCCATTCTAAGTTGTATCCGTGCAATATTTCCTGTGCCACTGGCTATCACACAAACCCCAAAACATAACAGAACCTGTCCTATATTTAACAATTGTCAAGGAGTTTTTTTCTTCAAATGCTTCACCTTTTTCCTCCAAATGTATCTAGTGCGGGTATGGCCAAGCCATTTATCATCAGTACAAACCACTTTGTCCAAAATGTTTCAGGGTTATCAAGGTTTTTTTCTACATACTTTAGATCAGTGTTTTTTAAACTTTTTTCTCCCAGGAACGCTTCCCACTTCTAAAAATTACGGAGGACTCCAAAATAGCTTTTGTTTGTATGGGGTATATTGATCATTATTTACCATATTAAAAATTAAAATTGATGCATTCACTGCCACTACTGCTTCTCACAATTGTTGGATAGAATTTTAATATTGTATTATTTTTCAACATAGGCTGGCAAATAATTTTGATTTTGCGAACCCCGGAGACGGTCATGGGGGACCTCCAGGGTCCTAGGACCACACTATAAGAAGCACTGCTTTAGCATATAACTTTTGTAGCTAGGTTGGAGGAAAGGTTTCTTTCCGACAGCTATCCCACGCAGCCATTTGTTGTATAAACGTCACTGTGTTGCGGACAACTTCTAGGGCCGTGTCAGCTAAACTTTTCAGCAGAACATTTGTACTGATCTGGCCAGTTTGGGGGCAGTTTTAATAGAGACTTTGCCTTGATTCAGTCGTTCCATGTAATTTCCATTTTGCAATAATCTTTCTCACAGTTGAAATTGCTAGTTGAAAGGATTTAGATATTTTTTATAAAGCTCCCCTGCTTTGTAAATTATCTTCATTTCCAGATGCTGAGACTGTTGCTTAGAAAGCTGTTATTGAAAATAGAACCACAATCATAACTTGCAAGGGTCAGAGTTTTTGTTCACCTGTTGAATTGTCTTTATCTGGCTAATTATAGACCTAGTGAATCAATTACCTTTTGGGAGGCATATTAACTTCGCAGTAAAAATGAAGTAGCACTGAATCAACTGGAAGGATGTCCAGGCTTCTACACCTGCCATATGCACTGTAGTCTTATTTTGAATCTGTAAACAACTGCACATATATAAGCATGCATTCAAATTTGCAGAAAGGTGTTAACTTTGTGCTATGTAGAAGTGATATCTACTTCTGTTCACTTAGAATTTGTTGAAATAAATACTTTGATGATAAGTCCTTAAACCTCTGCATACAGCTGTGTTACTACTAGATTTTCAGTCTTCAGTAAAGAGTTTTATTTGTGAAGTCACACTTATTATCACTGTTGAACCATCATTCTATTATCTCTTTGAAAAGCTCCGCTATATAGGCACCCATGCTGTAACTTTTCTTTTTACCTGCTCATTGCATAAGATTAATAAGTGGAGAGTGATAAAAGGAAGTAATGCTTTTTCCTTCAAAATCCAAACATAAGGTAATTGCTAATGTGTCAAAAATGACACAACTTAGATAAACCTGTTTTTACAGCAAGAGACATTTTGTCACTAGGCTTTGAGATTTTTGTATTCCATATAAATTTGGCTCTACAGAGCAAAGGATGAAAAAAGAGAAAAACTTACCTCAATAAGGCAAAAATAATTCCATCCTATCTAATAAGTACAGTGAGAGTTTGGTATTTGAAGATGAGCTGTAAGTGATTAATGTTGAAATAATCATAATCTGAAGCATTACTCTATCAATAATTACAAAACTGTGCCATAAAGAAATAGCCATGGTCTTTTCTAATGTGATTATCGTAAAGGAGACCAAAGCCTTGGTCTAATAGTTAGAATATATTGCCTAGAGAATCTGACTTTCGGAATTATGAGATTATGTGAAGGAGCACTTTGTCAAGGCTTTTGGCTGAAATAAAAATGCTGAATGTCTAAAATTGCAATTATGTATATGTATATGTGCAGGAACGAAATCCCTTGATTTCAGCAGGACTTGACATGTGACAGGTTTCTAGGAATCCCAAGAGTTGGCAGTCGCCACATATCTGAAGGTCACCAGGTTAAAGAAAGTTGATACAGAAGTAGGGAATATGATCCAAGAAGCCCCACTGAACTCTGTAGAGGTTACGGGTAAATATGAGAAGCTTGTGCTAAAATAATGAAAGGAGAAAGTCATCCTGAGGCCCACCAAAGAAATTTTTTCCATTCTAAATTAGAATGCAATTTTTTCTTTAATATTTACAGCATTTGTTTGCTTCCATTAGGGGCTCTGGTTTTTTGGTAGATGCTGGTTCTGAAGAAAAGAGTTTCCAGCTTCTTTCAGCAATGAATATTTTTTTAATTTAGTAAATCAAATCTGTATTATGATCATAGAAAAGCATAAGGAGGGTGGGGTACAGTCAAAAAGCATAGAAGATACATCAGAGTCTAAAAAAATTATGAGAAACAAGAAGATGTAAAAGATATATGTATTAAAACAGAAAGTATATATAAAAACAAGAGCCTAAAAGAATCTAAAAGAAGGGATCGGAGCATTAGATGGGTGTAGGGGAGTATAAAAGGTTAGTTTGTGGAAGACTATATTTATCAAATTATAGAGCACTCTAATGTGGCAAACGAGGGGCTCATTAAGTCTAGTTTACGGCCCAGGTCATCATCCGACAAGTTTTGAGCGCTGCTGCACAGAACTGGCAACACTGTATGTTGTAGCAGGGTTGGTATCTGAAAGCAGCAGGGAGGTGTAGGATTGTCCTGTGCAGTAACAGTTAGTACGAATGGATTTAGTAGATTTAGAAGCTGCCCATCTCCAGAATAACTCTGGGCAGCTTACCTGTAAAATAGAAAAACAACAAAAAAAGAACCTAAGTGTCTAGACAGACTAAATAGCAGCCAATCTCCAGCCACCCTACCCCAAGGCTAAATGAACCTCTAGGGCAGGGTTTCTCAACCAGGGTTCTGTGGCACCCTAGGATTCTGTGAGAGGTCGCTAGGGGTTCCCTGAGACATCACAATTTATTTTAAAAAATATTGCAAATGTGGGCAACTTCACATTAAAGAGATAAGTTTCATTCTTTTTGTTTAGTTTAGGAACACTGTGAATGCATATATATATAGGCTTACACATGAACGAATATAATAGTTTTGTAACTTCTGGCCTGTATTTGAGCCTGAATGTGCAGGAGTTCCCCAAGGCCTGAAGAAATATTTCAAGGGTTCCTCCAGGGTCAAAAGGTTGAAAAAGGCTGCTCTAGGGAGGCATCTTTCCACAGAGCAGGCACTACAACAGAGAAGGCATGCTTTCCAAGTCCTGATAGATGGCATTGCTTGATTGAGGGGACCCAAAGCACACCAACCCTGTCTGATCTTACCAGCCAGGCAGAAATCATGGGATATAGGCAGAAAACCTGGCCCTATTCTTTTAATAAAGATTTTAAAGATAAAAGGCTGCTGTGTGAGTCAACCAATTTGTTGTATCCAAATAATTGTCCAATCAGCAGCTTAAACATGTCCAAAAGGCTGAGGTAGGTCTCATGCCAATGGCCCTTGATGTAGAGTTTGGTAAGTGCAGTAGTACCAGCTATGTGCTGCCATTCTGGTTTCTTAATTTTATCTAAAGTATTTTGAGCCCCCTCCCCCACCCAGTTTACATTACATCAGATTTTTAAAATGTCCATATGCTCTGGCTTCTAGGTTAAACAAAGCTAAACTTCCAATAGCTAGACTTTTCAAAAAAACTTTTTAAAAAGCAACTTTAAAGGTTAGAGGTGTATGGGAATGGCATGGTTATGTTACTAGAAGAGTGATGCTTAAAAATAGATTTATGGGGAGGGGATTTGAGTGGAGTTTAGAAGCAAATTAAATGAATTAAACCTAGTTACGACGTATGTAACTAGATTTTTTAAAAAATGTGAAAAGTTGTACCTCCATTTGAATTTCAGCTAGATAATCTGAGGGAATACAAAAATGGGCCTAGGGGGCTAGATGCAGCTTACAAGCTGTAGGTTGTCCATTCTTGGTCAAAAAGTTGAGATCTACTGTTCTAGATGAACTCCTTCAATTTTGCTTGTTTTCACTATGAAGCTAGACGGATGACCAGAGGTGAGAGGTGTGGCTATCTACTTCAGATTCAGTGAAAATTATGAACCAAATAGGATGCTTCAGGGGTGTTGTATATAACCTGCAAAAAGGCTAAAATAGCAAGGGGAGCAGAGCCCTTTGGAGTTGGTTTATACCTGTTACACTTAGATACCTGGCTTATTCCAAAATAAGTTGCTGACTCTTGGATGCACATTTGTATCCAGTTAGCTAAATATACTAGACTTGATTATATTTCCATAATTTACTTATTTTGTAGTTAAATGTGAATTGAAATACTTACCCCCACCCCTGGGTGTGTGTGTGCGTGCTTGTGTGTGTATATATTCTGGGCAATTCTACATTTTAAAATAAGCCTGTCATCACTTTTAACCAAGAGGATTGTTTTCTGATTGCATTTAAGAAGCGTAATTATCAATTGTGTGCTTTTGTGAAATTAGTATAATTGTTCCAAATGTTCCTTTGGAAATTTAAACAGACACAATCATGTCTATGCTTTAATCAAGGTGTCTGTTTCTATTTCTGACATGTTCCTATTTTTTAGCATCAGTTTCTTCTATTCCATTTTTGAAACAGTTCCACATGAAATGTACTTGAAATTCACCTACATTCCCATGTGCATGGTTTGAACATGAAGCTTCATATAGTGGATGCTGGTTTTTCTAGAATCATATTTTTGCCTTTACTTTTCCCTAACATACATCTTTTTGTATGTCATTTCTGTCCAGAATCTTGTACAATGTACATATATTTGCATTCACTTTTTAGATTGCAGAACTGCCCTTCAAAACTCTGAGAACTGCAAAACTTAAAGATAATTGTGTGAGTTCATATATTAGTTTGGGAAATGAAAGTTAGCTCATATTAAAATGTAAATCAAATGAATTTCTCCCTCATCCATGCAACAGACAGGCTAAACTAGAAGGACAAATTATCTTGCCTGGTAAGTCCACTTGTTATGTTCCTGTGCTATTATTGACTTTTCCCGGTTGCATTATCTAATTTAGGGTGAAGACAGAGGCTTCTTTTAGTGCAAGCAAAGAGCTAATAAAAAAGAGCACTTTTGTAAGAAGCCTCTGTGGGCCACAGTTCTGCAAAGTGGTTAAGCTAATCTTTAATTAATACTATACATCTCAGCATTTAGAGGAATGACTTGTTAATTATTTGTTCAGTGGTGAAGACTCACACACCTAGATTGGGTTTATTTTAATTGTTATAATTTTTGTTACTGCTACTTTGCAACAAGAGTAAACCACTCTGAGTTTATGGAGTGGGGTGTCTACCAGGGACTGAATAAACAAACAAGCAAACAACGGGGAGGCAGGGGAATCAGCCATTATAAAATAATGCAAGAATTTCAATATTGCAAAGGAATTGCAGGTAAGCTTCCTTATCATGCATATTCTTTCATTTCCAAATCATGTATCTTTAAATTGAGAAACATATATTAAAATATGAAATTATTTTAGGTGCTGCTTCCCCACCCAAAGAACACTTTACATGAAGTGCAAAAGTGTGGTCATGCTGTTACTGTTTCTTCCTCTCCTCCTTCTCCTTCCCTCTTAGCAATGCATTTACAGACAGCTCTTCTTGTTCACAGAGAACGCAAACAAACTGGAAGAAAGTGCCAGGGGAATCTACATTCCATGTCCAGAACATTATAATGGTTTCTGCATACATGGAAAATGTGAGCATTCTGCTAATATGCCGGAGCCATCTTGCAGGTAACTTTTGCCCCAAACTGAGCAGGTAATAACCTGAACAGGCAGACTTGCTAAAACATGATTTTTTCCCCAATGCAGTTAAGAAAACAATAACTGCTGAGCCCTCATCTACTCTAGATCTAAATTATGTACAGAGGTACCTAATGTATGTAGTCAAGCTGCACTGAATTATGCAGCAGCATTAATCTGTTTATAAAAGCATTCCTGCAACGTCTGTCAATACATTCCTACCTAAAAAGGCACTACAGAGCATAGGCTAGCCCAGGGGGTATTTGCCGTTGATTTCTAGCACATGGCCAACAGCTCTTGTCCCAGGAAATCCCACAGCGAGCAAAAGTCAAGAACTATGTCAACATCAATTTCTCCATGTGGCAAAATGGCTGAAGACAGAAGGTTTGCGCTGAGCAAGGGAAGGATGAGGGTTGAAATAAGGTTAGTTTCAGAAAGGAGCATTGCATTGCATGTAATGGAGTTGAAGTCAGTCTTCTATTCTCTTGCTTAATGGCAAGGTTTGAGGGCAAGCAGGAAGGTAGACTGTTGGATAGCCAACCCCCTAAGCTGTCAGGCTTAGGCCTTTGGAGCCCCTCAGAGGAAGTCCAAGGTGTAGAAAAAAATAAATCAATGAGAGATATATGAAGTGCCTTTTGGGCAAGGAATCTCCAAGGAAATCTTGACTATCTGCTTGGATGAAAAAGTGCAGCGCATGGACTGGCCTTCAGACAACTCCAGCAAAGGGGTTCGGGAGTGCCATTTGGCCAACCTTTCAGCAAATGTCCCACCACTCCTTCAGAGATATTCTCTGTTCCTCTTACTCATTTTAATTCACCTAAGCATTGGGATTCCAAGTTGCCTCTTTCACTCTCATCTGGCATATGAAGCAATGGAGGCAAGAGCATCCTCTTAAAAAATAAATGTTAAAAAGCTAGATCAAGAGTCGAAATGGATGTAATGGTATTAAATCTGCTTTGTGTAAATGCAGATTGGCTCCAGATATTTGTTTTTTCCTTCCATTTATATAATGCTGTAATTCAAATATAATTCCCAGAAGTTAATGTAACTAGACCTAACATTTAAAATTTCCACAGTCAATTATGAATAAAACATCCACAGCAAACTCAATAAAGGGAGCAGTGATAATGAGCTAATAAATGACATACAAACACCTTCAGTTAATTATATTCAATCAACTCAATGCATTCAGCATGTTGAAAGCTGAGCAGAAGTCCTGATTTAAAAGCAAAAGATGCACATTGGTGAGGGCTGAAGAATCCCCATTCTTTTAGAACAGCTCCTGTCCTCAGGTGGGTTACTTTCAGTTGAACCAGCATCGGAGCTCAGCTGAGAGGAAAAGGATGTGGAGAGATTATGGTTAAGTATGTTGAATGCAAGGAAGAAATCTATAGTCCTCTCCCAGGGACTCCTTGCCCTTCCTTAGGTGTGATAAAAGCAGATCCACATTTCAACCCATGAATCTTCCATGGTCACATTTAGCCTATGCTAATGCTAGGCTGATATAAGTAGGAATGGCCTAACTGTTGGATCTTTGTAAATCAAAGAGCCCCACTGATGCTACTTCTTAAAGCCATGGAGCAAGTTGTTCAAAGGCCTAGGAGAGCTGCTTCCAGGCCCTCCCAAGGTCTCTGGGTCATGCACAGTTCCAGGTGAGATGCTTGCTGAGTATAACCATGAATGCCAGAAAGTCTTTCAGTGGGCCTCAGAGCAACCTAACTCCTGGAGTGCATTTCAACAGTAACATCTAACGGAAGAAGATTCTCTACCATGCCCCTGCTCTTGGAGCTCACAAATTAAGAATAGTTAGAAGTGATAATATGTTGGAACAATAGGCCTGGTTTAACCCTGGTTATAGATGGCTTCAACCAGAACAGATTAACTGTGGTTGGCTCAATATTCACCTTTTCTTTAGGATGCCAGTGCAGCACAAAGTTTGTCCTGGGAATCTGATTTAGATAAACGTATATATCTGCAATAAATGAACTAATTTAATAACAAGAGTAATAACAGTTCACTAGACTAGCCTCCTCCAACTGTATGCATTCCCAATGTGGTAGACTTCAGCTTCCAAAATCCTCAACCATTATGGCCTTTAGCTAGGAATTGAAACCCAGCACATATGAAGGCTGACACTGGGGAAGGGTGACCTAGAACAAACTAACCTCTTCAAGAAGACATTTTCCTTTAATGTTTAAGTTAGCATGTATTGAGATAGGCAGTTGCCTGTAATTACAAAAATCAGTTCCTTCTGTTGAAAGACATAACTGGCCTTCTCAGATATTATCCCCAGCATGATATGTCTCTCGATCCAGCGATCACGCACCATCTCTCTCCTCTTCTCTTCTGTTTAAAGCTGAATTTACCTCTGCAGACAAAGGAATGAAGGGATCTGTACTTTCTCATTGTAGATGTGATGCAGGCTACACTGGACAACACTGTGAAAAGAAGGACTACAGCGTTTTGTATGTGGTTCCAGGGCCTGTTCGATTTCAGTATGTCTTAATAGCAGCAGTGATTGGAACAATCCAGATCGCAATCATCTGTGTTGTCGTCCTCTGCATTACAAGGTTAGTCACGGAATCATCCTCTTTTTCTGACACGGTTCTCAAGAGTATGGCATCTCAGCGTAAAGACATAGACTGCCAGCACGCATGTATCTAAACCTGCATTCCCTCCTTCTGTCTAATCAGTAATCTAAACAGAAGCTGCCTGGAGACACTAAGAAGCACTGCTAATTACAACTGGGATAATCCTTCCCTGTTTTCAATGTTTTGGGTTGGCTCATGAGCCATGTCTTACTCCTGAATTACTTAGAACAGACTAAGACCATCAAGAAAGCTTTTTCCGCAGGTGTTCAGCTTAGCACAAGCCACAAGAGGCAATCATAGTAAAGCTGCAAAAATTCAATGTCCATTTCTATCTTAGTCTCTGAATTATAAACCAGCCTTCTCAGAGCCCTTTTTTTTAAAACTACAGTAACCTTTGAAAAGTTACTCAGTTTTCATTTAGATCAGTGATTTTTTTTTAGCCATGCTCTATGGAAACCTAGACTTCTTTGAAAATGTTAATGGCTGTAGCAAGCTTCACTGAAAGTCTACAGATGTACCAGTCTTTCAGTACAATGTGCACTTACCATAGGCATGCTGGCTATGCTCACTTTCTCACTTTTTGCAATCACGGACCACTCAGAAAATGTGAGACCACCCAATTAAACAAACAGCCCTCTCTTAAGTTTTCATCTTTAGAAACATGGGAGCTCGAGCTTTTTGGTGAATAAAATAAGGAACATAGTTCTCATCTACTTCCAATTTTAAAGGCCTTTTTTCAGCGAGTTTTGTACCAGAAATATTATCCAAAATTAAATATTTATTTACCACTGGAGGTTGGTTCTGCAGCAGTGAATGGGAAATAAAGATTGAGAATCTGGCAGAATCTCCTCCACCAGCCACCCGAGGTCCACAAACCATGCTTGGAGAATCACTGCTCCAGGATGACTGTTCTGTTGGCTAAGAATCACCCAAGCCTACCTAGCCACTACATTCTAGAAGCTGTAGAACAGAAGCAGGACACTTTTTGAGGCTGGGGCCATGTTTTGCTTAATTTTTCTTTTTTCAGCTTCCAAGGTCTATGAAGTTATGGTGACAATTTAAAAAAAAATAAAATAAGTATTCTTAACTTTCTGTATGTGCTGTCATAATTTAGCAGTTGACCATGAATTTCATTTCTACATGCCTCACCACAACTGACAGGGTTGGCATGCTCCAGGTCCCTTCCATCAGAAAATGTCATCTTGTGGGACCTAGGAGTCATGCCCTCTCTGTTGTGGAACCTGACATATGGAATAGCATCTCCCCAGAAATGGCCTGACTTTCTGGCCTTTCTCAAGGCTTTGAAGACCTGGATGTTCCCTCACCTGGGCTGGGAGGCTGACCCAGCCCTGCTGGTGGATTAATTTGTTCTGATGTGTCATGGATTGCAAGTGGAATGTTTTAGACTCCAGCATATGTTATTTTTATTGATGATGATTATGATGATGATTAATTCAGGTTCTGTTTTGGTGATCTTAATCATCTGTGTGTTGCCCAAAGTCACTGTTGTGAGATTAGCAGCATAAATAGTTAGTTAGTTAGTTAGTTAGTTAGTTAGTTAGTTAGTTAGTTATGGAGGCTACAAAAAAAGGAAAGAGGCTGCATTCCTTTTTTTGCTGCTTTTTCTCAACAATCTCATAAAATATATAGGCATTGGGGAGCGGGGGCTGCTTTAGACAATTCAGGAACATTCTGTGTGGAGAGACAGAGGATTATCATGCATAAAGTTGCTTTTCAAATATTAGAATGGAATTTGTTATCATTGAAAGGGTTCCTTCAAATGTTTCCTTCTGAATTTAAAATCTTTGAAGCACTGTTGCCAGATTACACAGAAGAGGGTTAAATGGATCAATAGGCAATTTCCATATAAGGCAGTGCCAAATTTCATATAGCCACTTTGGTCTAGTGGTTAAGGTGCTGGACTAGAATCCAGGAATCTGTGAATTCTAGTCTCACCTTAGGCATGAAAGCCGGCTGGGTGACCTTGGGCCAGTCTCTCTCTCTCAGCCCTGGGAAGCAGGCAAGGGCAAACCACTTCTGAAAATCTTGCCAAGAAAAGTACAGGGACTTGTCCAGGCAGTCGCCAGGAGTCAAAAACTGACTCAAAGGCACCCCCCCACAAAAAATCATTTATTAATAAATACAGTGTACAACTTGCACCACTTGGGGGAAAAGTTTCAGTTTCCTCCAGTTTTACAGTTTCTTCAGTTTTTTTTCCAGACATCAGAAAGTGATTCAGGTTTCCTGCAACTACTCCTATAAATCACATGCCTTTAAAATAAATCCTTTTCCAACAAATGAGAAACAGAAAAGAAAAAAATATACATACCAATTTCCTATAGGAAGTAAAAAGAAGCTCCACTATATCTAAGCATCTACATCTCACATTCAGGTCAAGAAGAGATACAAAATAATTCATAAATCCTTTCCCAACCTTAAGGCATAATAGAAAAATGTCTGCTGAATCTCGGAGAGGTTGCCGACCAAGTTAAGTTCATCAATTCTTCCCTCAAGAGTAGATCCTCCCCTACAGAAAAAGGGCAATGTATTATATTAAAGTGGGCTTCAGGAAACATGAAAATAACTCAAACAGCCAAAAATACAGTATACATAAAAGGATGGAGATGGGAAAATAACAGCTGAACAGAAAAATGGTGCTGTATCATGTTCTTCAAGTAATCTTCCAGCTTTCAAATTCTGCCAGGTTTAGGCCATAAAGCAAGTTAACAGTTTGTTTAAAAGATAAAAAATATATTTTATATTAACACTGACTTTCTTTTTTGTATTTTTTATTACACATTAAAAACTTGTATACTGCCTTTCAAAACCAAATTTTCCCAAATATATTGTTGTCAGTCATTTATGTATATTAAAACCAACCATCAGCCCCCAAATCACAAAAATATGCAAACACAAATTATCAGTATACAAGCCAGGATATGCTTATTTAAGTTGGTTGTGCCAGCAGAATACGGGACCAAGATATTTCTTCAAGGGATAGATTTCTTTGAGCAACAGCTACCGGAAACATCATGCTCGCAAAAGGTGCCTTTTTGTCTGAGGTGGCATTTGGAACGATTGTGTTAGGAGCCATTTCTTATCAGAGCCAGTTGCTATTCAGGAAATTCCTAAGCCTTCTTTCCCTGGAAATCTTACATAATGTATGTTATATCATCTTGGCACCGGCATGTATAACACTTTTCTGCTTAAAAAGGGGGGGGGGAATCAGAACATAAAGCAAAATAAATAAGTGAATACCAAGTTTAGGTGTTGCATTATCTTACAACATTCAAAGTGGGGGCTACTTACAGCCCCCAAACATGGCCCTTGGAGCTCAACTGACTATGCCATTGAAAAGGGGCAGTGTTCATTCCCACCACTTTGAGGTAGCAACTGCATGTAAACTGTACAGTAAAGCCTAAAACAGGAATTTCACCGTTTTAAAAAAATGAACCTCACAAAGTCAGGGCACCACCAGCACAAATGCAGTGGCCTATGCAGGAAAGGGGATTGCAAAGTAAAAAGGGCTGCAGGTAATCTCTACGTGTGCTGCAGAAATCATGCATTGTCTGTTGATGTTTCCATATATAGTATTTCCGGTTTTCTACTTGAATGTTCTTTTTATATAGACTTTAAATAGGATCCATGTGTACAAACTGGTATCTTTTCCCTGGCTTTCTGCTTTTTTGACTCATCATTTTGTTTTTATATGGCTACCCTATTCCACACCTTCTAAACCAGCTGTTCAATAAAAGAGGACATCTGGAAATTTCTCTTTCTAGATTCTGCCTAATAGATGCATAATAGATCCAGAAGGATGTATTCATTAAAATTTTAAAACATGAGTTCAAACGGAGGAGGTGAGAAGGAATTAAGAGCCATGTTTACTGCCAGATCCAAGGCTTTGCTAGCTCACTGTTGGTAGGTGAGAAGGTGGGAGACAAGGGTTTTGGGGAGAGGGCAAATTATGATGTGAGAGTTGTGATGCAAGCCCTCCCCCTTTTGTACATGCATCATGACATCACACACACACACACACACACACATAGCAGTGCTGTAATGCTTATTTCAACATCCTGATGAAACTGTTAGACTCTGCCAACATCTCTGGTGGGAAACACGTTTCCTTCTTTCTTCACCTTTCTTTTTTCTTCTTTTTTTCTTTCTCTCCCCTTCTGGTGCCTGGATATGGATGTGCACACAAGTTAAGTCATTAGCTACAACAGCCCCAAGATGGGTAGATTGTATGTAAGATCTCTTTGAGAACACAAGAAGGCTTGGGATCATGTGGGTCCATGGTCTCTCTTTGCACTTCTTGCTGAGTTAGTCAGTCAGTTACACTGTAATCTAGATTTATAAGGCCACCTGACTCAACATTGACTCTGGGTGGTGTATAGATTAAAAACAGGTACTAAGCCTAAAAATAAAACAAAAAGTAAACATAACAGTAAGCATAATGGGGGAGAAGGCATACCCTGTATACCAGATGGACCCACCCTGACCTGGCCCAGAGCTTGGGGGGGAAAAAACTGGCTTTCAGAGATTGTCAAAAGAGAAGGTATACTTCTTAAATATCATCAGATAACATTGCTTAATGGATGGGACATGAAGTACACCCTCTCTGGTGGATCATATGGGGTAGGCAGAAATGATGGGAAAGAGGCAGTCCATGAGATATCCAGACCCAATGCCACAAGGCTCTGCAGATGCAATGAGTGGAAAAATAACTGCTATGTCCCTCTTATCACCACAATATAATCCTTTTATACATTCTCAGATTTGTTCTTTGTCTTTCTCCAATCATGCTCTATGTGTCTCTTCTGTTGCTTCATCTCCTGAAGCCCCTCAGCAAACCAGGGAGTCCCGTAAGATCAGTGAACGGGGAACAGCCACATAGGAACATTCCAGCCCTTCCAGGCAGACACTTAAGGCCTCAGTTGAACTGTCTACCAGACTTACAGGAAAAGGCCCAGGCTCCCTCTGAAACCCATCTAGATCCATGAGTTGCCCATGGGTGATTTTTATGGCATCCAAAGTAGAAAATAGTGAGAACAGAGATTTTTGCCACAATAAGGCAACTTTTTCCTTATTTCAAAGTAAGCTAAATCAAGTTCAATGACACCTCCAGATAAATATGCCAATGGCTACAGTCCTAACTGCGCACTGGTCAAGATGTAACTATGATTAGCTGCATAGATTCAGCTATAAGCATAAGCAACTTCCCAAAACCTATTTAGACAATAATATAAATATTCATAAACTGAGTACTGAAGCTATTGTAGAGTTCAGATAATTAAACAGCATAAAGTTTACTTTTCTGTGAACAAACAAAAATCAAGACTAAAAATACAACATTAAAACTGGGGAAAAAAGCAATGAATATTAAAGCAAGAGAGAGAAAGAGAAATAGAAGCCTGGGAATATAAAGTGTTGTCCAAATAATTCAACTTCTCAAAGGTCACTGTATAGCCGCATTGCGCAAGCAAAACACCCTTCCAAATCCACTTCTCCAAACATCACAGAGGCACATCATCACAAATTAAAGATTGCTTATATACAAAGGAGACAATTCTATCTGGATAGGACAAACCATCCATTATACATAACAAAACATATGTGACATTAAAGAAAAATATCCATATTCAGTATTTCTATCAAAGTAACATTTGTATGAGAAAAGATAATCTGGTAAGAAAAACATTGTTTAAAAAATTGCTAGAAAAAGCGAGCAGATTTGAAACACCTTTACCCGTAGAGTTTTTCAAAGCTTTTTGTTCTTGTGCTAGAGTATCAACCCAGCTATCACTGATCTGCTGAAAGATGTGTTTTAGTTTTTCAGTGGTTTGTGATAACAAATGTAGCTGCTAACATCAGGAATTGAGTCAGTTTCTTATGATGCATCAATTTATATGCCTTAGGAAATATAGCTAATAAATCAAGCCATAGCAGGGTTCATTGTAAATAGGTGATTTTGCTCAGTATCTTCAAATCTTTCAAACAAAGAGATAAAGTAGACATTACCACCAAAGGTGGTAACATATGCCAACCCCTAATGTAATCTACAAGGGTTACAATTTATGTAGTGTCATTTTAACAGAGTGCTGCCTGTGTATAATTTCCATGATCAATTCCTGATGACTTCCTAAAGCAATTTAAAAGGACTTCTGTGATATAAAGAGTTACAATGACATTCAATGAGTCCAAATCCCAAATCATTCTCCAGGAAGATTGTTTGTTTGAGAACTTAAAGAGAACCCACTGGGCTTAATAAAAGCAAACATTTTATATAAGAGAGATTAGTTGATTTTAAAGGAAGTAGTTGTACACTTGTGACGACTGGGGAAGGCAATGGCAAACCATCCCGCTATAGTCTGCCAAGAAAATGTCACAAAAGCGGCGTCCCCCCAAAGGGTCAGACATAACTCAGTGCTTGCACAGGGACCTTTCACCACACAGATGTACAGTAGGACTATGCAACAATTTAGATTTGAAGGGAAATAGGTGATCCACTGTACGTCTGTGTGAGCATGAACCACCTGTTGGGACTTTCTTAAACCACATTCATCTTTGTTTAGGACTGCATAGCAACAGCCATCTGAACTTTAGAAAGGACACCACTTCTTGAAGGACTTGCCCACAGGTGCTGTATGAGCACTTTTGCACACTCTGAACTGCTTTTTCCCCTTCAAGTCCCAATCACTGCATAACCTCACATGCCTCATTTTTAAAGTATTGTTAATGGTTATAAGCTAGATACTTTATGGAGGAATTTGAATGGTGAGCAAGGAATGGGAGGAGAAAGACCAGGGGCCAACATTTGTTTCTATCTTTTTCAGATTTCTGAAGTAAGTTATAGATTTGAGATAGTAAGTGCTAATTTCTTAATATTTGGAGCAATTGTATTACCTAAAAATCCAGAGCTAACTCAATTTATACCCACTGAACATTACTCAAATTCCTGATTATATGAATGAATTGAAAATTCCTAATTATATGAATTAATTGCATTCCTAATTAATTAATATGAATTAATTGAACAATGTTTTAAATTCAGTATGCCTCATCCTCCATTATGCTTTTACTTATATTTTGTGGTTTGCCTAATCCTAATTTTTTTTAACAATTAATACATTTTTATTTATTTATTTTATACAACAACAAATTTTATTTATACAACATCCCATTCCAAAGATTCAAGGAGTGTATGAAAAGAAAATTATTTGGAAGATATGAAACGAAGTAGCAGGGCAAGAAATTGGTAGTGTTTGGAGAAAAAATAGACCATAAGAAGAACAGTAATTTTGAATGCAGCTATTCTCCCAATCCACGATAATGGAAAATGGTGCCATGACTTGTGCCATTTTAGTCCTTCACACAAGAGGACTGTAGTTATGCTTCTTTGATGGTTGATCTTGATGGCCTTCCAAAAGACTTTTGGATGCTAGTGTCTGTGATGCACTGATAATATCTGGCTCTAGCCAGAAGCCCACAATAATGAATGCCATACAACATTATGCTGTGAACATAATACATGATGAAATACAAGACCTGATTTTGACATCTATAATGCTTAACCTCTGAAGTTATTTTTTTTTCTTCTTCAGCAGAGCATTTGATGGTTAAAAATATTTATAGTTCACGTTGTAGTGCTTCAGCGTTGTTACAGTTTTTATCAGTTGGGGATAGGGGGACAGCCTGCTGGTTTATGATTTGCATGGACTAATTGAAGCTACTGTGAGGATGATCTTCATTCTTTCATATTACCCAAGCTGGGTGAAACTGAAGACAGTATGTTCTCCATGGTTTTCTGTACATCCCTTTTTCAATGGTTGCAAAGCCCCTATTGCTTACGGAAGAGATATAAACCAGGGCTTAGAAACCAGCGCTTTCTACATGCAAGCCAGGTCCTAGGAGAAACGGTTTGGCATTTCCAAGCTCCCGAATTAAAATTGGATCCCAAGAGTGAGCAGGGGGTTGCCTTTCCGTACTAGCTCTGTAGCTGTGCAGTCAAGAGAAGATGAGCTGGATTGACAGGTAGAATCTCCAGTTGCCCTTGAATGGCTGCAATTCTCTGCTGTCATTTAGCAAAGCAAATTTCATGGTGCTTCTTTTTTTTTCCCCCCCTCCTCCTTTCTTCTTCCCCGGCTGCTTTCAGGAAATGTCCCAGGAGCAACAGAATTCACAGGCAAAAGCAAAACACAGGGCACTACAGTTCAGACAACACAACAAGAGCATCGACCAGGTTAATTTAAGAAAGAGCGCATGTTTCCACAATGGCAAAAGTAAACTGCGGAGAGCTTGGACTTACAAAATACAGTATTATAGACAGAAGTTCTACACATGTTGCCTTGCATTTGTGGTAATCGACACCAATGAAAACAAAACGAAACGAAACATGTACTACAGCTATATTTGATTATGTATGGATATATTTGAAATAGTATACATTGTCTTGATGTTTTTTCTGTAATGTAAATAAACTATTTATATCACACAATATAGTTTTTTCTTTTTCATGTATTTGTTATATATAATAAATACTCAGTGATGAGGAAAAAAAACCTTTTTTTGCTTTCTTAAATTTGCTGCATCCTAACCCCTGCATTATCTTTTCAAGGTGCTTCTATTTCACAGTTACACATTTGACTCATACATCATACACACACATATGCACAGTACTTAGTGGGCTTGGTGGTAGCCTCCTCTTCATCAACAATTTCAAAGCTGTTTGGCATTGCGCTCCCTTTTTGATTTTTCAGGAGGTCTCACTCCTCCCCAACCAAATGTCCATTTAATCTGTTTCACTTCTTATGAGTGTGCAAAGATACCCATCTGGCCTCCATCCCCCATATCCCCAACAATCTGCCACTAATCTTCTCATCCGCCAGCCCAGCCCTGTTCTTCCCACCATTCACCCCAAAACTTTGTAGTGCTTCCTTCCTTCCAATCAGCATGCCCACCCCCTCAGTCTTCCCAGTAGGTTAGATGTTCATTTGAAAACTATTATATTTTTTTGTACAGCGATCCCGTTTCTAACATTTTCACATCCTCTCATACGCACCCTGGATTTCCTTCATGCCCCCCAGCTTGGGAACCCTTACCTTGAGGGCTTCTGATTTTTAATCCTTTCCAACCCAATGGAATGTTGGAAGCAATTTATGTGAAGGAACTCGGGATTCCAGCTCTGTCCATCAGCAGGGTAACATTCCAAAAATAAAACAGAATGGGAGTAGCTTTGATGTGGTGGGAGAAGCCAACCAAAGAAAAATCAAGTTTGAAAATAGGCTGGATTTGGCCAGAGGTTGGAGATTTTTAAAAATGCCATATTATTTTTACCCCAATGCATCCTTTTGGGAGAGGCAGGTGGGGAGTGGCTCAGACTATTGGTGTCTCCTCCGTTCTAACCACCCACATCCCCTTCCTTCCCAGTCATGTGACCCAGATCTCTTCTTAGCAGGTTGGAAAGAATTATGGAATTCACGCTCTGCAGGCTTTCCCAAACTTGTTTCTCTGTTTCTTAAACAGAGCTTCTAGGGCAGTGTTTCTCAACCTTGGCAACTTTAAGATGTGTGGACTTTAACTCCATGGCTGGCTGGGGAATTCTGGGTGTTGAAGTCCACACATCTTAAAGTTGCCAAGATTGAGAAACACTGTTCTAGGGGGAAAAACAGTCACAGGAATGCTCTGTTCAATTTGAGCACTTTGTTACATGTGCCATCTGCAGCAGTCTAATTCAACAATGTCTAATAAGCCTGTATCAAAATGACTCTGTTTAAGTTTTAGGCACAATCATTCATTCACAGGAATTAAAATGTTTTCCTCCCTTTCTCTCCCCTGCCCCAAAAGCCTGGTTTTTCATGTTTTGATTCAAAGCTCTTTGCAGCCTATTTCTTCTCTGGGCTGCTGCTGTTTAGTCACCATCTGTTATTTATGTATTCATTAGATGCATATCCTGCCTTTCTTCAATGCTATAGGCAGAGTACATGGTGCTCTCCATTCCCCCCCCCCCCCAATAACAGTTCTGGGGGAAAGGTTGCTGAGAAATTATTACTGGCCCAAAGTCACCCCAGGAGCTTCCATGATGGAGCATGGAACTGGCCTTCAGAGTTTAAGAGTACTCATAACATGGATAGCAGGAGGCAGGACTTGCCTGTTCACAAAATGGCTGCTATCAAACACTTATTTCTCCAAAGTCAAACTGGTGAAATTTCTCCCTGCCATCCCTTTTCATCCAGCCCTGGATCACTATTGTATATTATTTTTCTCCCAGTACAGCTTATCTGTGACCTTTACTGGTGGTGGGTGAAGTCATTAAGTGCTTATGCAAATGCAACAAGAGAAACAGTGGCAGAAGGAGGGGTGTGAGCGAATGGCATTTCCAGTAGTCCAAAAAATAATAATAATAAACCAAATCCATCAAATGCAGAAAACACCAGATTCTTCCATGATTAATTCTGTTGGTTTAGGCATCTCAACTTTATTTATTTTCCAGGCAGCTATGAAAGCAAACAAAATGTTGTTCAGGAATGAAGATATGGTCCTTACAACCTGCTGTTTTTAATGTCTCCATATCTGATCCATCATAAAAGGCGTATAATCGGGCTGTATCAGTCCCTGGTGTTTAAAATGCAAATAAGCTTCATGGGCAGTGGTGCTGAGGGTGGTAAGTGACAGGAGATTATTGCAACATGGAGGAACCAAATGGAGGTGAGGAGCTGGGAACGTTTGATGTGACCTGAACTAGAGGCTCCTGATATTTCTTCCTGCATGTTTTACATTTTTCAAATAATAAAGACCTTTGCATTCATTGGCTCATAAAAATGATGAGTGTTCAAAGGGCAATGGCTACACTAGCCACAAAATAAACAAGATGGATGGGCCTACATGCTACAGAGTCATTGATGTTGTTGCTGTTTAAATAAATGCTTCTTATTGTGTGTTTGCCCATTTTATTTCTCTGGTAACCAGCAGCTGGTTTTCTCATTGCAAATGGAAGATGCTGGTAGGCTAAAATGAATTCCACTGAGTTAATCTGACTACATATAGGCTGGATGGGTACATTAACAAATGAAAGGTAGCAAGTTATATGAACTCTGCAGAAGAGACTGTGAACATCTTGTAAGCTTAATGAGTGCCTCCAAAGTAAGCAGATGTAACAGGCACAACCCAAATAAGGACCACTTAAGCTCACTGATTTCAAGAGTACTTCAGCTGTGTACTTCATTCTTGGTGACATTTGTTTGTCTTTGAATCCCTCTAATATAAAACCATAATGCATAATATATTTAGAAGTCATAATTCACTCAGAACTTCTCCTAGGCAAATTGGATTACATTAAATGGGGATCCTAACCAGACCTTTGTCAAATTCCTATTCACCTCATTTGGAACATCACAGAATCACAGGATCTTGTTGGAACAGCTCACTGATCCCAACCTGCTCACTACCCTTGTTTACATGAAACATTGAAACACAAAGTAACCATCTACTTTGTAGTCAAGGGTGTTGTTCAAGCATGTGTCTAATTCAATGTGTTGTGCAAAACTATGGGGAAACTTCTCATTTTCAACAATGGATACTTAGGTAAATCTCCAGTTAGGCATTAACTCCACCCACTCCTGGGTCTCTCCTCCCACAACTCGTATTGCCTCAGGGAGATTCCAAAATTCCTAGTAGATTTTGCCCTCATAGCCTTAGAGTGAGCCAAAGAGAGGCTGCTGCTAATCCTGGAATGTACCACATCTCTCCCCTGGCACAGGGAGCGTGGACCTATTCAGTCAGCCTGCCCCAAGCACCTAATGGGTCTGATTAAGTTTCAGAGATTGCTTGGGGTTGTCCCTGAGGCTCTGCTGCATAGTCTGGGTGAGGCCTTAATTGCCATTTGGAATGAGAAGGCAACGATGGCCCTGGATCAGATCACAGCTATGTGGATTCTCTCTGCGCACAGACACCTGTGGGCCTCCTGGTTTATGGAGGACCTCTGGAGAATGAAGCAGCAGAAGAGAAGTCTAGAGTGCTGCTGGAGGAAGACAAAGAGTGACTCCAGCTGGCTACAAGTAAGAGTTTTTCTTCAGACTTACCTTGTAACAATAAGAGTGGTAAAATGAACTTATATCTCCACACTTACTGCATCCTCTGAGTGCCAAACAGCAGCCTTGTTGAGGGTGACCTGATCCCTCCTAGGTAAGGAGGAACCAGGAGGATTCCTACAGGATCACTGTGAATTCACGACACTTGATGGATAAATTTGCTCAGTTTTCTTCTGAGTTGGATTTCACTGTTGCAGGACCTAAGGGATTGACTGAGGCATGGTCTGAGAGGAGTTTGAGCCTGTTAGCCCTGAGGAAGAAGAAAGGGTCCTTGGTGCTGTTGGTTTGACAACCTGTGTTTTAGATCTGTTTCTCTCCTGGCTGGCTAAAGCTTGTGGGTAGATCCATGCTGTGGTTAATGCTTCTTTGAGAGAGGGCATAGTTCCACCATCTCTTGAGAAAGTGGGTAGTATGCCCACTCTTCAAGAAGCCATTGCTGGATCCAACAAGTTTGGACAATTTTCATCCTGTCTCCAACCTTCCTTTCTGCCCATAACTCACTATAGTTCCTCTGAGGCTTTTTCAGAAGAAAATGCAGAACTGCTAAATTAAAAAGGCTTAGTAATCCTAGCAAGAAGGTGGATCTTTTTTAAAATTTTGAACTTATGGTTTGCCTGCTGTTGTTGACTCAGAGTAGAAATAGTCACAAAGAAAGACAGAGAAGTTTACAGTAGCAAATAGTCTAACACAGAGACACATATTTTCAAAATATATAAATTTTGGGGGGGAAACATAGGAAACATAATCCAAATTCTACATTAAAATATGAATTCTGTGATCCATATAAATTATACAACGTAAACATTTTTTAATTAACTATGCAATCTTGTGATATGTATGATTCATGGTTTCCTAGTTACAGGGAGAAACGAACTAGCAAGGTTAGTACTGAGGTCCTTTATTGGAAAGTTTTTTTCAGACACTTTTTTGACTTCTGAATTTCAACAGTTTCTTCTTACATAGCTTCTCAGTCCTAAATGCTAGAACTTTGTTTTTTTAAAAAAAAGAATAAGGAGGGATGTCACAGCCAAATATTTGGTACAATATGCATTAACTAGAATGAGAAACTGGTGGACTTACTCAGCAACCTTGAGGCCAACCAAATTTACTACAAGCTCTAATTTCTCTCCAGCAAAACCTATAGTTAAGGAGAAAGAGGACACAGTGTAATCACCTGGCATCCTTGGGCAGCTACCAGTGCCCCAGTGACCTCAGAGGGACCACCGTTAATGAGAGCCCTGCCTCCCATCTTTCAATTATCTCTAGCTTGAAACTCTAGACACGTGCACTGATGGAACTAGCCATTGTTTCAATTTCCCATAATGTCCCTGGTGTTCCAAGGCATTGGGAGAAACAGAGGAGAGGGCTGAATGTAATTTACCAATATGGCTTAGAAGTCAGTGCCAACATCCAACAGACCTATTGAGAAAGGATGTATGCCTCCCTTCCCAAAGCCTATTACAGGGTCTTGCAAAACTGAAAGTGCCCTAACCAGAAACACATATGCCTCTGTTCCCTGTAATGATCAACTACTTGCAAAATGTGAGGGGGGAGGGGGGCAAAGATCCCACAATGGTGATTCTGAGATTATGTGTGTGTGTGTATTCAGAATCACAACTGGGATGGATTAGACTCCAACTTGAAACCAGACGTCATGGTATAAATGGAAAAAAGGATGATCACTTTATTTATAATTCCTCCATTTAGTTTATTAAATGCTGTTTGTGGTGCCTGGAGTCCTTTGACATTTGGCACCATCAAGTAACAGTAGTAACTATTGCAGTGATCAATATTATTCATGCAGTATCTAGATGGTTTTCATCTCTCATCCTTTATGAAATCAGCATCAAGTTATTGTGACATAAGATTTTGCTGTTGCCTTAAATAATGCTTATTCTGGAGAGGAGAGACCATACGGGGAAGGAAGGAAAGGAAGGAAGGAAGGAAGGAAAGGAAGGAAGGAAGGAAGGAAGGAAGGAAGGAAGGAAGGAAGGAAGGAAGGAAGGAAGGAAATCTTAACATTCAGTGAAAAGAATAAAATATTTCACAGATATACAACAAAGATTTAATTAAGGCAAGTGTAATGAATCGTTATCTGGAACAGTGCAGCTTGCTAAAATATTAATCTTTGAACTTCCTTCTAATAAATTAGTGGCAAGAATAGATTATTCAAAATTCTAAGGCTATATTAAGGAATGCTTTGTTCCTTTTTTAGTAGATATACTTTTATTAAGGATTTTGATTACAATAGTAAAAACTAATACAAACTAAACTTAAAGAAAAAATAATAGTAAGAAAATAAAAAGTATGAGAAAAAAGAAAAAGAAAGAATATGATAAAGAAAAGAAATATATAAAGAAGTGACTTCCAACCTTCTTTACAACAAGTATAGACAAATTTAGGAACTCTTCACCCCCTATAAGGTTACAAACAGATATCTCTTCATCCCATATCCCATCCCTTATCTGTAAGCAAATCCATATAACATCAATTTTTCAATCCTAGTATCAGCAAAAAAGTCTGTAAAGGTTGCTAGAACTTTGTGAATAAATGTCTTATTTTAACCTAGATCAAATAAACCAACTTTATATTCCTTCATTTTACTTCTAACAGTCTTAATCTTTATTTCATTCAAATATTGTCATAGGATTTGATTCCTCTTCAATTTTTCTTTATCCCATAACACAAACTTCTTCAAGGGTT
Organism: Candoia aspera; assembly: GCF_035149785.1. NCBI lineage: Eukaryota > Metazoa > Chordata > Lepidosauria > Squamata > Candoiidae > Candoia > Candoia aspera. The sequence continues at coordinate 181,830,785 of NC_086153.1, forward strand.
TAACAAGCCTCTTTTGTTGATCCAATGAGAAAATATTTTCTAGGTCATTCTCTTGGTTTGTCATTTGTACTTCCCATTTAATTTTTTAAACTTCAGCCAGTTTCTTTTCTATATCCAATAAAGTGTCCTTTTCCAAATCTTTCTCTTGGCCTGTTAATTGTAGTTCCACTTTTGGTACTTTCTCTGTCTTGTCAGACAAAATTTGCTCCACATCTATCATTCCCTCTTTGACAACTTTTAGACATAATCTATCCATAGAATTAGATATAATTACTGACACTATTGATATTGTAACTATTAATTTCTGGCTCCATTCTTCAAAGATCTCCTTTAATATTTTCACTGTTAAGATGTTTTGCATTTTGTAAGACCCAATTAACCAGCACAAAAAGCTGGATTTAGTTTTCAATGGTTTTCATATGCACAATTAATAGAAATATTTAATAAGAATAAAAAAATACCAGGAATAGAATATGATAAAACAGAATTTGAAAATGAATTATGTACAAATGATGAACATGTGATTGCTAAAATGTATAAACTTTTGCTGAGATTTGAAACGGTAGAAGAGCAAGTTAAAGAATGTATGGTAAAATGGGCCAAGAACTTTGGTTATAATATAATGAGGATCAGTGGAAGAGAATGTGGTCAAAAGGTTTGAAATTCACAATGTCATACAATTTAAAAGATAACTTTTATAAAATTATGTATCATTGGTATATGACACCAGAGAAATTCATTCATTTATTTATTCATTCATTCATCCAATTTGTCCCCACCCATCTCCTCCCATCAGAGGACTCTGGGCAGTTTACAATAATCAATTAAAGCAACAATCATAAAATTACAATAATAAATAATATAAATAAGAGTAAAGATAAAAAGTCCAAGTGGTGAAAGAATCTAAAACAACCCAAGTGTGGGAGGAGTGGTCTATAACAGCCATCCCCATGTAGATCTATCCCCCTCTCCACCCCAAGCGAGGCAGCAGAACCAGGTCTTCAGACTCCTCCAAAAGGCCAGGAGCGATGGGGCCAATCTCACTTTATACAAGATGTATAAAGGTGCTTCTAATTACTGTTGGAAATGTGAAAAACATGAAGGGACATTTTATCATGCATGGTGAACTTGTGAAAAAGCAAAAAAATATTGGACACAAATACATATGGTGATGCAGAGAGTTTTAAAAATTAATATTCAGATGAAACTGGAATTTTTTTGTTAGGATTTATTGACAGTCAACTAGAAAAGCTCATGGATGATTGGTTTTATATATGGTAACTACAGCAAGGCTATTTTATGCACGAAGATGGAAGACTACAGAAATACCCATAATGGAAGAATGGATCGTGAAGATGGCTCAGTTTCAGAAATGGCTAAATTGATTTTTTGATTAAAGTGGGAACAAAAAATGACTTTTATAAAAGACTGGAAACCCTTTATGGACTTTTTGCTGAAAATGGATAAAAATCAAGTGGTGACTTTGGGAAGTATTAATTAAAAAGGTTTGTTTATGGGAAGAAGAGAACCATGATATGTAATTGGGGAGGGTGGAAGTGGTAATTACTATGTTTACCACTGCTGCAAAGTGCTTCCTTAGATAACTTTTTCTCTTTTTTTCTTTTGTTATCTTTCACTTTTTTAATTCTTTCATATTTCTTTTCTTTTTTCTACTTTTCCTTTTATGTTCCATAGTTTTTTTATCTTGTGTAAAATTTTCCTTTAATAAAAATTATAATTAAAAAAAAACCCTCCCCAATGCTCACTGGTTGCAGAGAAACCAAGCCCTTCTTGGCCAGATGCTGACAGACATCCCTCCTGCAAGAACTTACAGATAGCAATGAAATACAATAGGGGGGAAAAAAACCCCACCTGAATCCCTCACACCTAAACAACTGAAACCACCTCACACGCTCCCATATGTAGCAAATTAATAAAAATAGTTGTATCAAATAACACTGCCAGAGCCATGGCTCCCAAGAAGTAAAACTTTGCTAGATGTACCTTTTGAAATTACCGTAGCAGCTTCCAGAGTCATTGGGGGTGGGGTGGGGTGGGGTGGGGTGTATAATAAAGTTGAGATGGTGGTCATGACTGCCTGATTGAAGCTTTGTCCTTTTTTACATGGGTTGTACACAGAGTGCACATAAAACAGGTGATTATATGGTTTTAGCTACCATCTTGAATTTTTTTACCTCCTCTCACAGGCCCCATTTTAGAAAAGATATTTAGATGCTATACCTACAAAGGTCAGAATCATGCAGAAAATAGTTTTCTCTGTGACACTCTATGGAAGCCAAAGCCAGACTTTGAAGAAGCAGGCTAGAAAGTGTATTGATGCTGTTGAACTTTAGCATTGGAGAAGACTCCTGAGAATACCATGCATAACTAAGAAATTCATCCCATAGTAATCATAGATACTTCCCTCCCACATGCATCAAATAGGTGGAAAGGACAAGCAGCCACCTGCCATTTACTCCCACAGGACAACAGCCCCCCCCCCAAACCTCATCCCATAATCAGACAAGTTGCCAAACACACACCTCTGCCAAAGATGCACAGAATGAAAGTTAGCCATATAGGCACAGCTCCAAGAAACTCTACCTATCGCCAGGGCACCACAATGTTATTGCCAGGGATAACCATATCCTATAGAATACCAACATCTTCAAATCATCCTCCAACAAGCCTGGAGTAATTTGCAAGCCACAGAGACATTCCAACCTTCACCCCACAACCTCCAAGCCCTATTCCATAGAGAGTCTCATGTCAGATCAGGATGCCAATTCCTCAGTGTCAACATCCATGCAAGTGTCCATCTTAATAGAGTGTGGGAATGTTGTAGACATAATATACCTTGATTTCCACAGACCATTTGACAATGTACCCCAAGGCACGCTAGTTATATGTGGACTTAATGGCATGACAACTAAGTGAATAGATAGCTACATTGAAAATAGTTCTAAAATAATCATTTGCAATGGTTCCACATCAAATGAGAGAGAATCAGTTTGGGCTCTCTGTTCTTCAGTATTTTCAGTAATGACTTGGATGAAGACGCAGAGAAAATACTTATCAGATTTGAAGATGAAACAAAACGGAAATAAAATTCATAACAATCTTGATAAAGAACTCACCAAGAAGTGTCAAACAACTAAAGAGGGTCCAATGATCATTACTGATCCAAAGTTAGCAGATTATGGTGAGTTACTGATCTTCTGCACTCAGACAAAAAAAAAAAGCACAAGATTGCATAAGTCTTCTATAGAACATTGATCAAAGAGAATTTGAGCATGTATATACACTAGCATAAAATCCCAAAGACAGAAAGAATTGCTTTACAACGGATAAGGAAACAAGATAATCGTAACAGAGGCATGGGTATCTTCCATGGTGTAAAAGCATTACAGACACATTCCTTGAAAGGAAACATAGCAGCTTTGCTATACGACTTATGCAAAGCTCTAATTATTATTCTAACAAGCAGTCCCTGTACTTTACTGCAGAAGGGAGTAAGATAAGAAAATGCCTTGAATTTACTGCCTCTTTTCCAGGCGTGAACTCTGTAGTCAATTAGTGAATGAAGATTAGCACAATAATAAAAATTCCATTCTTACATGAGAGGTACAGTAAAGAACATTTATATTACATATCATGCCCACACATACACTTACATAAAATGCTACACTGATGTAAGTAAACATAAACATGATTCGACAATTGATCCAACCTGAGTTCTTCTTTCAACCTGTCACGCTATACTGCACATGTGTTCTAGATCAGGGACAGAACCTTTCTTCAGCTAAGATGGCTGCACCTTTCAAATTATTGTGACCGCCAGTCAGGCCCAGCTGGAGATAACATTTTCATCTAGATGAGCATGCAGACCCTATCAGCTCAGAAGCCAAGAAGCTTATCTCATGTACTAGTGGAGATATGGGTTAGGCTTTTCTATTCCCATTCAGCTATAGAGAATTCAGACATCGAAGCGGAGTCAAGGCCACCCAGACCTCAGGAATGCTGCTGGCACCACATCAGAAGTCAAAAGATTGCAAGGTGAAAAAATGGCGGAAAGGAAGGAAAGGAATCTGGCTGAACCTGTGGCTTTGCAGAGTCCATGCTCTGTAAATCAAGGTGCTTCAGCTTTAGCTGCCCTGGAAGCTCTCAGGTGCTTCTGTAGCAGTCCTTCCATTGACAGCATGTTCTGTGGCTGCTTCTTGTATTCCTAACCCTTGAACTGGATCTCTAAAACCAGGCTAATTTATCTGGTCTGCTTACTGGAATTTTGATTCTTGGTTTCACTCAGAAAAGTGCTACTACATGCTGGCTGGGGAATTCTGGAAGTTGAAGTCCACACAGCTTGAAGTTGCCAAGGTTGAGAAACACTGTTCTAGATTATCCTTTTCATGATGGAGAAGAATTGAAAGAAATGTTTTAAAATACTCTATTTCAGAATATAATCCTTTGCTAGTACACTTGTCCCCTAAATTGGTGTCCTTTAAATGTGCTTGGACTGCAACTCCAAGAATTTCTTGATAACATGGCTCTGCCAGTGAAAATCCAGTTTGATCATATCTGGGGGCCGCCACATTGAGTAAGACCAGTTTGAGGAATATTTAGGAAATGTCAATGAGATAGATGATAGATGATAGATTAGATAGATAGATAGATAGATAGATAGATAGATAGATAGATAGATAGATAGATAGATAGATAGATAGATAGATGATAGGGATATTTAAAGAAGAATTCTGCAATTTGGTGTTCAGAAGATGACCAGACTTTCAGTGGAATATTATATCTATATTGCTAATGGGACATGATTGTGCACTGTACCTGAGAAAGAATATATGGTGTACAGAAATGCTTCCTCAAACTCCAGTAGAAGAAAAGCACCACAGGGCTCAAAAGAAAAATGTGGATTTATCGCTATTTCCCACCCATCCAAATCTTCTGCCTATGCGGGTGGCATAGCATGGTAAGCTGATCTTGCTTAAAGAGCCCTACTTCTAGTGTTTGAATGTCGCCAGTATGTCTACCCCACAACCAAAATTTAGGTTATGAAGACACTGTTATGTCCTGACAATCAAAATCAAAGGGATTTATGGTAATATCATTTTATCTCTGTTCTGCCATTCTTCATTGTTTCAGTGCCTATTTATGATCGTAATGATCATAACGGAACTTGTCTGACATTATCAAGACAATATACTGATTTTCTAATGGAATCCTAAAGTAATCTGGCTCCAGTGTGCTATTTTTAAATGCCACTAGACAGTATACCACCATCACAAAATTATTTTGCTTTGTCCTTTTTTTTGGAACCAGCTACCGTTCTTTATTTTGCTGTAATGTTTAATGAGAATTTTAAAACATAGTTTTCCTATTTCAAATTCTCCTTATGTTACACGAGCACTGTCAACTTTGACAGCACCAAAATATACAGATAAATGAAAAAGATTTGATGACAGGTTTTCAGTTTGTTACTGATATTACAGTACAAGAAAAGAGGTGGCTTCAGTTTGTCAAATGTAACAGTGAAGATACTGAGCTTATGCTTATGTTAGTAGCAGAAGACAGAGAAACAAATACTTAGGAAATGCCATCTGTGTGCTAGGGCGGTTTTCTGCCTTATAACTACAACAGATCCTTATTTCTTCTCCACTTGAACTCCTATATGAAAAAAAGAAAAACCCGTAAGTACACACACACACACACACACACACACACACACATTTTCATGAAAATGGAAAGATAATGTCAGATCTGGAATCTTGTGGATTTAAAATTCACACAATAAATTAAAGTCGTCTGGTTTTGTTAAAAACTAAAACATGGACAGCAGGAATTTGGCGTGGGGTGAGGGAGGAGGAATGATTCAAAGTGGGACGTGAAGAAGCTATAATGCTGACATCACGTACGTGTGTACTTCTCTAATTCAGAAGTTTGCCTACTCCACGTTGACTGGGTTAGCAGTAGGTATTATGGTACTGAGTACCATTGTTATGCACAGGCCAATCGCAATGGCATGTTTTCCATGACCACCAGAAGAAATGGATGCCTTGGCCAGTCGCTGCTATGCTGCCATTCCCTTGGAGCACTGATCAAGGACAGAACATGCTTGCTATTGAGCACTACCTCCCACTTCACCCCTTGCCCCCCCTCCATGCCTGTGACCTGTCATTTTTGGACACAGGTTTATCCAAAATCCTGCTCAAAAATAGCCTGACAGGTCATAGGCATGGAGCATCTCTGCAACTGCAACCAGTTAGTCAAGGAATCTGACAGGTGGCTAAATACACAGCTCCAAACACCCACCCATACTTGTCCAACTTTGCCCAATTCCACATTTAGGAGAGTAACTGGTGGTTGTTTTACCTCAAGCAAGCAATGCTTGGTGGGAAAGGAAATGAAGCTGGGGAATCCAGTGATTTTCCATAATTTATCCTGCATTAAATCAGTCAGGATAGGACCACTTGCCAGTCTTGTATCTGTCTGCCTTAGTAGGTGGACCAGACAGGAAACATGACCAGAGAAGCTAATTCTACTTTATCATAAAGCTACATTAACTGAATCTTGCAAGTCCAAAAGTACAATTCTCTCCCATTTCCTTTGCAGCCCAAGAAACTAGGGAAGGTCCCTTCTGAGCCTCTTGCCCCACCCACTATCCAGCTGCAGGCTATGCTGTCTCTTATCTGACCATTCCCTTGGCAGTGCCTCTGGGCCCAGTCTCCCAAGGTCTTTCCCACGTACCATTACAGAACCTGTGGCAAAACAGGAATCAGAAATGAGGGCAGCACAATTTATGCTGGCATACTTTTCTGCCAGCTCAAGGATTGAAGGATAACATTTTAAAACAGCCATCTAATTTTGCCAGTAGACCAAATTCCTGTTACATGCTCAGTACATTAAAAGGAATTTAGGCTACCTTATACGATATATAACGCGTGACGGGGTGAGCTCCCGTTGCTAGTCCCAGCTCCTGCCAACCTAGCAGTTCAAAAACATGCAAATGTGAGTAGATTAATAGGTACCGCTTCGGCGGGCAGGTAACGGCATTCCGTTTAGTCATGCCGGCCACATGACCATGGAAGTGTCTACGGACAAACGCCAGCTCTTTGGCTTTGAAACGGAGATGAGCACCGCCCCCTAGAGTCGGACACGACTGGACTTAATGTCAAGGGAAACCTTTACCTTTATACAATATATATCAGTCCAAGACTCAGAGTTACATTCCTAGGATTGTACAGTAAGTCATTTTGTTTTGGGTTTTGCTGGAAACAGAATACCACCATCACCAGCCTCCCATGCCAAAGAGGGATGGGTGAATAAGTTAGTTTTAGTTTTTTCCAGTTTCTTATTTTTTGTAAATATGTGAAGTTCCTGGTATATGTCACCAGAGAAATTGTCTAGAATCTATAAAGGCACTTCAAATTTATGTTGGAAATGTGAACAACAAGAAGGGACATTTTATCATGTAGACATGTAAAAAAGCTAGAACATCCTGGATTCAAATACACACACTGATTCAGAGGATTTTAAAGATTAATATACAACTGAGACCAGAGGTTTTTTCTTTTGAGATTGATGGACAAACAGTTGGAAAAAAAAGTCATGGAAATTTTGGACAATCCAGATTGGCATTTTTAAAGTTGGCTTCAGGAACAGCTGGTAGCAGCACAAAAGCCAAGAAGCTTAGGCTGCCGTGGAGAATTGCACTTAGAGTGAGGAAACCAGAGCTGTAAAATGATGCCCAAGTAATTGATATTAAGGCTGGTGCAATCCTACCCTGTCAATGTGTTGGACTTCAGTTACCAGAACACCACTGGTCCATGCTTCCTGAGGGCACATCTGGAGGGCAGTAGGTTAGAAAAAGCTACTATGTGCACTTACCTGGGAATAAGTGCCACTGCAATCAATGGGGCTTATTTCTAGGAACACAACCTGCATAGGATTGTACTAGCAGTGTTGCTAATAAAAGTGAATGGCACTTCTAAATAAACAAGCATAGACTCACTATTGTTTCTGGTGCTGACTGGCTTAAATAATTTGCTTGGATAGCTGCAGTATTCTTGTGGATTGCAATAGTATATTTTTATCATAGCTAACTATGGCAGCCAGGATACAACACAACCTTTGGGCATTATAATACTATCCATTTTGTTTTACAGAACTATCCAAGCCATCTATTTTTGAACATTTTCTTTCAGTGGGATTTGGTATCAGCAGGCACCTGCTGAAGCCACAGTGGCAGTGGGAGACACTGCCAAAACCTGGAGGCCATTCTTGAGCAGATGAAGGACAAAGTCCAGCTGCAATGCAAGATAGCTGTGCTATAATTCATTAAGAAATTCAATACTATTTCCCATGAAATAATCAGCCCACTGATGCAAGAATGTCCTTGTTGTGCATAAGGACTCTTTTATGAAAGGCCACCATCAAAGTATCATTGTCTATACCTTCTGTTTTTAATTTCCCCTGACCTCACTGTTTCCCCAATGCCCACACATCAGAATAATATCCTATGCTTCTAATGAAGTGGATAGTCTAGATGTTTATGACAGTGTATGACTTTTTGTAATTATTTCTTTTTCTCTTGGCCCTCTCTTTCCTTTTCTTTATTAATTCATTTGTTCATTCATTCATTTCCATTTCAAAAGGCAATAATCAGTTTACTATCATTTCAACTGATGAGTTGAATGAAAAAGGATTACATTGCTGCCTACATAATTCAGTACAGACATAGTTACTTGGTGATGGTGTCAGATTTCTTTGAAATATGGAAGAAAAGAGAGAATGGGGTGTGGCGGGGAAAGGTGGTCCATTAAGAAATAGGTTTCTTAGGATATTACTTCACAGACATATTTTATTTATTCATTCATTCGTTTGTTTGTTTGATCAAATTTTTATCACAGCCCATCTCCTCCCTGAGGAGGGACTCATATCATATAGTTCTATGATTCATTTAACCAGTATCTAAAAGAGGTGGATTCCCTGCATGAACACCCTACTCTTTCTCAAAATATCAATTTGGCTTGACCAACATCAAGGAGAACAATCTTTTCTTCTATTAAAAACTGCATTCCCATCAGATGAAATGTGTTGCAAGCAGGATGAGGTAGAAGCAAGCGATGAGCAGTTGAAGCCACCTATTATTTCTTTCTCATACATTCTTTTAACTACTGACACCCTATCTTCCATATGTAATAGGTTGCCTGGGCCAAGGACTGCATGTTGCCCTTGCATGACAGACTACCTGCCCCAATTTATTTATTTATTTATTTATTTTTTCTTTCTTTCTTTCATTCATTCCACTTAGCTATTCTCTGGAGATGTGATCAACCTGCTTTGAACCATTTGCAACTATTTGCATTAAGAACTTGGTTGTCCTACATAAGTCTAATTTGAAACAGATCAATTGATATGAGCTAAAGGTGAGTAGTTCTGCACTGGCTTGAGAGATGAGAGATGAGATGGGGAAATGTATGACCCTGTGCAACCTTTCTAGATTTTTGGACTCAAAAGGCAGCAGAATGTACCTTTATCTGGAGGGCCAAAATGCCTTGAGCAGACCAGAAAAGGAAACTGCCCAGAGATTCCCCTGAATGGGCAGAAACTGCACAACACACACATATACACACACAGAGAAACCCTAATCCATTCTTTCGATTGTGAAACTTGCAGTAAATATTCTTTTATGCACAGAGAGAAAGAGAGAGAGAGAGAATTGAAGCAGTACAGTTCAGTTTATTAATATATTCAGAGCTGATACTTTAGTTGCAGAAATATTTTAACTTTTAATACAAGTTAATTTGGAGGGTTTTAGAGCATTCCCTGATAGACAATGGCTGAATGATGCTTCACAGAAGCCTTTAAAAGTTTATTGACCTTAAATAATTTAAATCCATGCATTTGCAAATTAATCTCAAGCAAAAAGTGAAGATTACACTTCATAAATGTACCTTTAAGAGCTTAGAACTGGATATAACAATCTCTTCCCCCTCCCAACCCAGTTTCCTAGCAACACCCACTCACTTAAAGGGAGTTTGGCCAAAGCAGGAAAGCTTGATTGCTGATGAATATATTCACTTTATGCACTCCATCTGTAAGCCTGCCTTTAATTAATGGCTCCATCCTTTACCATATTTTGATGGAGGTCTAGCTTTAAGAGTTAAAAAAACACATCGTCTTTAAACTTGGATTTGATTTCCAGAAACAGTGGAAGGAATAGTGCCCACTTTTGATGCAGATGGCAAATTGAATATTCAGTGGGATCCTACAGAATGAATCCGCAAATTGGGACAACTAGGATTTCCACTGCCTCCGCAGTTGATGTGGAAGATTGGGTTTTTGGAAGTATACATTTACACCCACACACACGCTACACAAAGACAAACTTTGATTAGAAAGCGAAAAGAAACAGATTACATAAGGCATAGCCTAGGGCTTTCTGGAGGCTGTTTTCTTCTTTTTAAACTCAAGGTAGGCCCCACGGCCAAAAAATGGTTGCCTCTCATCTAATTCCCTACACTGGAACAAAATGGCTTTGTAGTGGCAGACACTTTCCTCTATCTAGGCATTTGTATTTCTGCCGGGCCATCACGTCTGGGTTGCAAAAATCTTCTCCATCATTATGTGGCAGCAAAGTAACTGTTTGCTGCCATCTGGTGCTTGTCTTGATTTTTCACCCAGATCTGACCGCCTAGTATGATGGTGTCCTTCCTCCCTCACCCAACCCTCACCCAGATTGCTAGGATGATATCTCGAGCTTTGCTCTACCCCCTAACTCTTGCCAACTGTCACCAGCCAGCTGCTTTCTGCTTCTAACAAAAATGGCAGGCTAATATGCTAACAAAATGTATTAGCCCTTATTTTGACAGACAGCTCTGAGAGGAGGCCTGAGGCTCTTGTGTCCATTATGTCACAGCTGAAAGCCCAGCTAATTCACCAAAGGATGATGACAAGCGCGTGCAGTCAGGAAAAATTAGACCCTCTGCCAGCAGTGGAAGCTGAGCATGCAAGACGACTGCCAGCAAACCTTGATTCAGATTCTGGCATCGACGGTTGGCTTGGCAAGTACAATGGCAATGAGGGAAACTGGAACGCTGGGCAACAAGGCTGCACTCAGAAGCAATTATAGTCCAAGGCTACAAGAAACAAGATGAAAAGACTTTCAGGAGACACAATGTGGTAGATGACCTGGGGATACATTTAGCATTCCTGCAATATGCATTCAGTGTCCTGGACTTAGCTGTGCTGCTACTATAGAAAAGGAGTAGCAGTAAAGGGGGAGGGGGGAGGGGGAGGAGGAGGAGGAGGAGGAAGACTATGAGATAGCATGGTCAATGCAATGTGAAAATGGAGCTTAACAATTTTTGAAATTCCAGTCATAATTAAGCACTGGGCACTATTCAGTCCTATATTAACACATGCATCAATGTGACCAGTATAGATTTGTGCATGTGTGTTCAAACACATGCAGCGCTCTGAAACATTAAAAAAATATACGTGTCCTCACCAACTCTGTCATTAAAATGTTTCATTTTAAAAATGGAGAAGGAAACAGCGTCAAAACAATATTGAATCAGGTTCATATTTTCATCACATTAAATTGGAACTGCTTTTAAAGAGAGAGGCGTCTTTGCCCTCCATCAAATCTGGAAGCAGCGAAGACTGGCAGATTACTTGTGGAGCAGGACTCTTGCAAAATGCAAATGCTATAGCTGCAAATCTCCAGCTCTGAGGACTCTCCATCCAAATTGCACTAAATGGAGGCAATTAGAACCCAAGAGTTGATGGAAGAATGGATTATAGTTCATTATTTCTAATGAGTATCTGGTGCGACTTGGCTGTCCTTAGCAGCACCTTCTCTTCTTCCTTGAATACAGTAGTGGAGATAGACAATATAATGTGGTTCCCCAAATATTGTTCAGTTGACATAGAGGTGCTACTGTCTCTTTGCCTATGGTTAACATGAGCCTAGTGATACTGAAGAGTTTGGGAATGAATGCACAATGATGCACTTTGGGTAGGCACATCTCTGTCCCCATCACTTATCTACTATCAGTGTGCATGTATGATAAATTTGAATGGTTATTAAAGCAATCCCGGACACTGTGTCTAATAATGATTCTTTTCTCCCTTATTCCTTGGACAATCAGTCTCCATCACATCCCCATTCTGAGTATTTTATCTTCCCTTTTCTCTTTCTCCACAGGGTCAGTTTTCAGGTGATAGGGAAAAAGTTCCCCACCCGGAAACAAGCACCAACACCACCACGCACGTTTGCTGAGAAGACAAGGTAGGAAACATCTGCAAGGCAGATGTTTTTCAACTTCTTAAAAATAGCTCTGCTCTGGATCATGTGATCAGGAAGGAAGAAGGAGGGGGGCTTAGAGTGGAGGATTCAGCAACCTTCTGAGTCCCTGCCCTAATACCTCTTCTGTGGGCTACATTGGGATAATTTTTCTGGCATTGCTTTTTCTGAAGCCCTTTGTTGGATCCGGCTCATTTTCCAGTTCAGACTTCTTCGGCCAGCTTCTTGCACATCTCAAATCTGGTCCCATTCTGATTAGTTATCAGAGAGTCATCATGTTGTGAGACTCCTTGCTCCTTTTTACATAATTGCATTTCAATATTCTGTTGGGTTGGAAAGGATACAAAGGTATGAAGGGGATTTGGACTTCTCCTAAAATGCTCCCCTTATTGGAATTTCTCCCTAGATTGGGACTTCCGGTGGGAATAAGGTGGACTGAGCAGCTGTCCCCGTGACCTCCACGGGCAGAACTGGCATCGTGGCAGTTTCTTCAGGCTCAGGCCGATTTCTCCTGTAGCCCAGAGCATTTTTCCGGATTAAGGAAAGCACTTGGAATTGACCCATTCGTCCTCTGGATGGCAAGTTGCAGCCAGGATATCATGGACAGCGTGTGTGATTGACAGGTAAGACCTCACCAGGAGGCTGGGATTTCACCATTCCTGAGTTGCGCTGCAGCCCTTAAAGGGACATTGAGTCCAGACACCCCAATTTATTGTTTTTAAGTATTTGTACCCTAAGAGAGGCTTTCTACATTAAGGAGAAACGATCTCTCTTGATGCTTATCGTTATTTTTGTGATTAATTTTCTTTTACATTTTTTTAAAGCTTTGGATTTTGCTTTCCATCCAATACTAAGGAGCTTTGAGTGTATGTTATCATCTCCCTGTTATTATTTTGTTCACTAATTTTGAAGATTTTGGCATTTTTCCTACACATTGAATCTGCTGTTCTGAACTTTTACTTTCCTGCCATTATTTTCACTGGGTAACTGTCTGTTATCTTAACTTAGTTTGAAAAATTTCCATTGACTCTCACTTCTGCTGGTTAAGTATCTAGAGGGTGCCATAACTTACTGCCTCAGAAATGGAGGATCTTAGCCAGGCTTTGACTGTTGCTGAGATATCAAAGCAGATATTAATCACATTCTTTCTGATTCCTGCCAAGTTATTATGCAAGACATTTGAAGCATTGTAGAAAATATGTGGGCTGAAATGTGCCATCTGGTTGGGGATGATGTGTGTTAGCAGATTGCTAGGAAAGCCTTTGGCCCAGGAGAGGTCAGAAAAGACACACACCAGGCATTCCTATAAACATAATTTTATTTACAGAAAGCAAACATATTTACAGGCTCTCAGTGAGAGCTGCTTAACTCTCTACATGCCTACACAGAAGGGAAACTAAAACTAAAACAAGTCCAGGCAAGTTCTTCTCCCCAGGTGCAAAAATTAACATCAGAAAGAGGACAATTAAATTCAACCTCTTCACCCGCCAAAATGATTAGTTACCATAGTAACCTTAATCTGTAGTAGAAAACGTATTAACACTCCCCTTTTTATACTACAGAATAGGATGCAAACCAATTTGCTTCGTTAACTCTTTGTGTCTTGGTACAGCAAGAGGTTTGGTTAAAATATCAGCAATCATGTCTTTTGATTCACAATATTTCAACATTATTTCTCCTTTGCTTATCATATCTTTGATATATTGATATCTAATATCGATATGTTTTGTCCTATTTTTGCAGGCTTCAGATTTTGCCATAGCAATGCAAGCTTGATTATCCTCATAAACAGTTATAGGCTGGTTCACTTCCAAGCCTATGTCTTTTAACAAATGTTTAAACCATATAACCTCATTACAGGTTTGTGTTAGAGAATAAAACTCTGCTTCTGCAGTGGAAAGAGTAACAAGTGTTTGCTTTCTAGAATGCCAGCCTAAGCTAGATCCAGCAAATTGAATTAAAATCCCAGAAGTGGATTTCCTGTCACTGACATCTGCTCCCCAGTCAGAATTGGCAAAAGCCTGCAATATCTCGGTTCCAGAGGCATTTAGCTTCAGGCAATAATTCTTTGTTCCTTGCAAATACCTCATTAACCTCTTCAGTGCTGCTTTTCCAGTAGATGTAGGTTTCTCTACCTGTCTACTTAAAATGGCCACAGAATTTGAGATACCTGGGTGAGAGTGATTTGCGATGTACAGTAAACTTCCAATTGCAGATCTATATTTCTCTGCCTCAGTTGAGTTTCTCCTATATCTTTCTGAAAATCTGTTATCGGAGTAGAGACTGGTTTACAGTCTTGCATATTAAAATCCTCTAGGAGCTTTTGAATTTTACATTGGTTCAACAGAAAGCTACCATCCTTCTCCCTGTGTATTTCCAAACCTAGGTAATTTGTTACAGTTCCAAGGCTTTTTAATGTGAAATGGCTTTTCATACGGGCTTCAGAATCAAGCCTGTGTTTTTCTGTTGATGTGAACAGCAAATCATCAACATAAATGCACAGATACAGCCTTGTTTGTCTTTCTTCATATATACACATGGGTCTGCTTTTCCTTTTTCAAAACCAAAATTCTGCAGCTTTTCATCTAATTTTTGGTTCCAGGATCTAGCAGCTTGTTTTAACCCATAGATTGACTTCTGCAGTTCACAGACTAGATTCTCCCCTTTTTCATAGCCAGGGGGTTGCTGCATGTATAATTTGTGTTCTAAATCACCATAGAGAAATGCAGTTTGAATGTCATAGTGGTGAACTGACATTCCTTCGAGTGCAGCAATTTTTAACAGTAATCTAATTGATTCACCTTTAGTAACTGGTGCAAAAGTCTTGTCAAAGTCTAAATCTTTCCTTTGAGTGAACCCTTTTGCAACTAACCTTGCTTTATATTTTTGGATTTTTCCATCAGCATCCCTTTTCAGTTTGAAAACCCACCTACAACCTAGACAGCGTTCATTGGGAGGTAGATTTACCAGTTTCCATGTTTTATTTTCTTTCAAGGATGCTAACTCCTGTTGCATGGCAGAATGCCAATTTTGTGCAATCTCAGGTGGTAAAGCATTCACCTGTTCTAAAGACTCAGGTTCTGTGAATATGTGAAAAGCCTTTACTGTTTCAGCCTGAAAACGTGATGGAGGAACGCCTTTATTACTTCTCTGAGATCTGCAAGGTAATACAGGGCTTAAATTTTGACTCCTATCACTTTCCTGAGAAGCATCTGTCTCATCAGACAGATCTTCAGTTTGCGTTTCTGGTTTAATGTCCTCATCAGGCAAAAGATCACCATCAGTAAGTCCTTGCTGTTCTCTTGTGGTGGTCAGATCAACTGGAGAGCTAGAATTTAATCTCCCCCAGTTTTGTTCAGCAAAAGAAGCGCTTTTGCTAATTATTAATTTCTCTCCCATTATGAACCTGTAGCTCATTTGGCTTTGTTCATAGCCAACAAAGATGGCTTTCTTTGTTGTGGGGCCTCCTTTCCTTCTCTGTTGTTTTGGAATATGAACCCATGCAGTGGCACCAAATATTCTAAGATGGTTTACCTTTGGTTTCACACCATAAAACAAATGGAATGGAGTGTCCTGAATCACAGAGTTATACAATCTGTTTTGTACATAACAAGCAGTAGATATGGCCTCTCCCCAATACTTAAAAGATAAATGTGGAACTTTAAGCATGCATCCCATTGCATTTTGCAAGGTTCTGCCCTTTCTTTCAGCAACACCATTTTGCTGAGGGGTGTAAGGGTTAGAAAGAATTTCTTCTATCCCCTTTTCCACTAGGAACCTTTTGAATTTGTGAGAAAGGTACTCTCCTCCTCTATCACATTGGAGTGCAGATACAGGCCTAGGGAATTTTCCATTTGCCCATGTCACAAAACCTTTAAGTTTTTCAAATGCCTCATCTTTATGTTTTAAGATGTAGATAAATGTGTATCTTGAGAAATCATCAATGATGGTCATTGCATACCTTGCTTGTCCAAGACTTGGAGCAAAAGGACCAATAATGTCAGAGCGTACAATTGCCAAAGGTCTAGTTGTAACTCTGTCACTGTGCTTACTCACAGGTGTTTTTAGTGTTTTGCATTCTTTGCAAACTACACAGTCTAAGTATTTGTCACAGGGTTTTATCTTTAGGTCAGCACACAGCTGTGGCATTTGTGCTATATACTTGAAATTAGCATGACCAAATCTCCTGTGCGTCAGGTGTACACATTGGTCATGATATGGAGTGTTGCCAACTGCAGCCTTGCAGCTTGGCTTCCTTGCATTTTGCACAATGTACAAGGAGTCTTTTAATATACCAGTAGCACACAATTTTCCATTTTTACGTATCTCACAACCATTTTTCTTAAATGTTATGACATACCCTGTTGCAGCCAATTGTGCCACAGATAAAAGGTTTGATTGTAAATTTGGCACATACAACACACCTTTTAGTTTCTCCCAAGCAGAATAAATACCAGTCACCTTGTCCCATAATTTTGGTCACAGACCCATCAGCCAAAGATACATTGTGTCTTTCAGTTTTAGACAGTGACACAAAAGAGCTTTTACAATTACATAAATGACAATTGGCCCCAGAATCTAACACCCATACATCAAAATTACCCTTCTCAGCAACCTGTGCAATTTGGGTTGTCTGAAGAGCCTTGTGTTCTTCTTCTCTGTCTTTCTACTCTTGGGTCTCAAGGCACAGTCTTTCTGCAAATGTCCAGCTGAACCACAAGTGAAGCATTGCTAGCTGGCTAGCGCTGTGGCCTCAGCTTCCTTTCCCTTCTTTTCCCTTGTTTTCTGGTACTGCAGCTTTCCAGAAGAGATGGGGGGGATCTTTCCTCTCTCTTCTCCCATTCAGCGAGTAAGCGCTGTCTAAAATATGATGGGGTGAGGTCTGCTTCAGGCATAGCCTCCAGGGTACAAATCAGCGTGTCCCACGTTTCATTCAGTGAGGACAGGAGGATATAGGATTTTGTGAGAGGTGTAAATTCCATTCCTCTCTCCTGCAACTCAACAAACAGCTGCTGAATATAATGCAGGTACTCAGGAAGGCTATCTCCTTCTGCAAGGTAGGCTTTGTACAGCTTTTTTGTCAGGGTAACTTTACTCCCTGCTGTTGCCTTTACATACAAGTCTCTCAAAGCGTCCCAAAGTTGCTTTGCAGACTGCATACCTTGCACGTGGACTAGCTGATTGTCCTCAACTCCCAGGATAATGGTGGCTCTAGCCCGCTCATCCCGTCTAAGCCATTCAGCACTGGGATTTTGGGGGGTTTGCTCACCAATTGGCAGCCAAAGATTCTCTCTGAGAAGATACATCTCCATCTTCAGGCCCCAATTCAAATAGTTGGTCTCTGATAGGTGCTCCAGAGGCATTGCTGAGGGCTGGGAGGTAGCCATGGCTTCTTCCTTCTTTTGCAAGTCACCTCAGCTGACTTCTTTGTCCTGTAGACCGGCAGTTGCTGGAAAATCTCCAGGTGGCTCCAAAGAAAATCTTCACAGGTCTTTGCTACCTGCCTTTAAATTGTGCATGAGGTGTGGAGCTGATCTCTCTGGGGTTTTACTGGGCTTACTGGGTTCATAACCTGTTAGCAGATTGCTAGGAACGCCTTTGGCCCAGGAGAGATCAGAAAAGTCACACACCAGGCATTTCTATAAACATAATTTTATTTACAGAAAGCAAATATATTTACAGGCTCTCAGTGAGAGCTGCTTAACTCTCTACATGCCTACACAGAAGGGAAACTGAAACTAAAACAAGTCCAGGCAAGTTCTTCTCCCCAGGTGCAAAAATTAACATCCGAAAGAGGACAATTAAATTCAACCTCTTCACCCGGCCAAAATGATTAGTTACCATAGTAACCTTAATCTGTAGTAGAAAACATATTAACAATGTGGATGAACCTGAAGAATCCAAAAGCGATGGAATGATCTCTCCTAAGAGTGAGGTTTGGGCTTTTGTTGAAATCCTGGATGAAACTGGCAATGCTGAACTGAAGAACTTAAATGGAGAAATTGAGCTGCAAGACATGAGTGAATTTTACTTTCTGATGGAATGTTATGGAAAAGAAGGGGTTATTATGTATGGGAGTTTTTCTGAAGTGAAGTCTGTGTTTGTGAGGGGAGCAGTTGGACTGTTTGATTTCTTTAAGTAAATAGCTCTGTGTTTATTATGGGGATATGTAAATGTCTTGGTTTATTTTGAAGTGGGTTAAGGGACCAAAAATATTTATCTGGATGGGCTTTTGGCTCTGGATGATTTTACTTATAATGATTGGGATTATGGGATTATTAAAGTTTTTTAAAAAATAATATTAATTCATGTTTCTTGTATTAATTATAATGGTAGACAATTTACATGCTTTTTTATTTCTGATTTTATTATAGTAGACAGGAATGTATAGAATAGTAGTAGGAAGGGAGTAATTAAGTGATTGTTACTTTGTGGGGGGAAGTTGATTAGATGATTTATATTTTTTCTTTTCTTTTAATATAAAGGGAGGGAGCAATGGTACTTAGTGATTTTTACAATGTGTTAAGGGGCTGACTTGTAGAAATAATGGGATTTTGGTTTAATATAGAGTAAGGAATTGATTATGGGAAATTGCTGTATATCCTTGATGTTTAAAATCAGAAGTCATTTCCTTTTGTAATCTATCTAAAAAAAATTCTCTTGTGTTTTCACACTTTTTAATTCTTTTTTTCTTTTTGTGGTTTTTTTGTTTTTCTGTATCATTTATCTTTTTCTGAAATTTAATATTTTTTTAAAAAAGCAATTTCTCCCTAGATTGTAATAGACCACGGAAGTGATGCACTAGGAATGGGCTGTTTTTCTTTCTTTTTTTAACCAATCAATAAGGAAAACCTCTTTTTGTAGTAGGCATGGAGAAGAAATTTGCTCAGCTCATATTTTTATATAACCTGTCAAAAATTTGCATTTCCCAAACTTAGAAATAAGCTAGAAACTTGTAATGCTGTTTGCAGATCAGAAAGTGTATACAAAACCAGATATATTACAGGAGAGAGTGCACAAGTTAGAGAAAATCACATGCAAAAATGTGCATATTAGAAAATATGTAAAAATTCATAGATAAGGGGGAAATACATGCAAAATATAAATGTTATGAAAATGTGCTTTAATAAGCATACACATCTTCTTGCTGACTTTAAAAATCACAGACTGATGCAGAAATGCTATGGAATGGGCAATATGAAACAAATGCAGAAATTGAATGGAAAAATAAAAAACTAAGCAGAATTGAAGTTAATAGATTTGCCTATCTCTATTTTTTTCTTCAAGTAGATATGTGCAAATTGCTGGAGCTATTGTTTCTTCAACTGCCTGCTTTTGTGTGCTGTTCTACCAATGTACAGTGGTTGATCAATGTGCAAAAATCCATATACTCATCATTAAGACTTAGAATCTGGATACAGCCGCACACGATGTCATGTTTTTGTGCAGCACTCCATCAGTGTGTGTGGCTTCTAGGTAATGATAATGAGGTGAAACCTGTGGCAAGATGGCATATTAATTTTAGAAATTCTTCTAAATGAATCAGAATTCAGGACAAATGAAAGATAGGGCAGAGTAAACCCCGTGAACAATTAAAGAACAGAGCAAATATGCCTTAAGCCCAGTATGCACATTCCTCTGGCTACAATTAGCTTCTCACCAACCAGAAAAATAACTGCCTCATTAAAAGTGTCCAGGTACATACAGTATGCGCATAGGTGTTCTAATATTACAGAAAAGAGCTGGTATATACCAGTTGACACAACTCAGGAGATTCCTCATAGCTGATGGGAATGCAGAAAGAACAGAAAAGGAATATACTGGAACCAATGATTCTGAATGGTTCAGTTTCTTATCAGTCTCAATAGTCCACTTTATGAGCAATCCTCCCAACTTTGGCTTTAAATACTTCCCAATACCTTTTTTAGAATGTAACCCTCAGAAAACAGCATTAGTTGCCATACTTCCCTCCAGAATATTTCAAATCTAAAATCAAACAAGATGGAACCTAGTGCTGTTATTTCTGTTGGCCAGTGAAAACAAAGGCAAGGAACCTCCTCCATGCTCCCCCATTGTAGCTCCAGGTCCTTTGTGTGAAACAGTGTGACCTCGTGGGACTTGAAAGGGAGCCTTCTTGGTTATAACACCTGCCCTGTGGAACAGGTTCACGTGGCCCAACCCTGTTTGCCTTTTGGAAGCCCTTACAAAGCTGGCTCTTTCCTCAGGCCAGGATGTTAACAGAGGCCAGTTTTGTCTGTGCTGACTGAGGCATTGAGTATTTTACATGGCATCTGTTATTGCCTTTTATATAGTTTTTATATGTATGTTTCTGTTTTGTGCTTTGTTAGTCACCCAGAGTTATTTGATTAAAATGGACATCCATATAACTCTACTAAATCAATCAATCGATCAACCAACCAGTCAGTCAGTCTTTGGGGGAGGAAAGGCGATAAACAAGTACATTAAGTTATATTATTTTGCCAAATAAAAGGAAAAGTTTCTAAAAGTATATTTCTACCTTCAGGTTAAAGCATTCCTCCAGCTTCCCAAATGTAAATACATGATAAGATAGGAATCCCCCACAACAAAATGCTCAACAGGAGGGGAAAAAGCAATGAAAAAAGTCTATAGAAGTTTTAATGGTGTCTTCCAACTTGGAATGACATTTTAATGTGATGTCTTAAATGATTTTTCTTTTCAGAATTTAGGAAGACTATTAATCTGAAGAGAATCTCCTCTGCCTGCTGGAAGAATAACATTTCAAAGCAGAATATTTCTGGTAGGCAGAATCCAGAATGTATCTGCTGCTTCAGTAGCTAAAGTCATATTTAAAAAAAAAACCCACAAACCTATACATTTCTTATATTTCAGGGGTGAAATTGAAAGGTCCTACTAAGTTTGTGAATAAATGCCCTAATTTATAAAAAAGGCACATCAGAAGTACTATTGAGAACACCAAAACTTGTGAATTCCTTTCGTAGCACAGGACGGAGACTGGTGACCTAGGTGTGAAAAAATGATATTTTATGAATGGTGAGGTTGCTAAAAACAGTTGTTAGTGGTAGCAGATTAATACTGCTGCTTTCACTTTTTCCTCTCCATTTTGTAATTCTCATTTTAGTAGTGGTGTTTCAATTAGGTGGAAGGGACGTAAGGCGGAGAACCTACTGAAACTGATATCCTATAGGATTTCTATAGGACATACTTCAACATGGAAGTGTCAAGAGTTTTGTTGTTAACAAATAAGGGGAGGGCCTTTCAGCAATACAAGCTGAAAGGTAGCTCACATCTTAAAAGTCTACATCCAACTCCCCTAAAGGCTCCAGTCAGAAGTAGACTGTGTGTTTTGTATACAAAAGTTCAATGTCACAATACTGATTCAGTCTGATTTACATCTTGCCTACTCTAAAATTATAGAACAAACCAAATAGATCATCTGCTATTCATGGACAATTTGTAGGCCCCACATCCAATGAAGAAAAAGGCTTTATCAGCCACCAGTAAAGCACATGTAGCAACCTACTTGTTACTTTTTTTTCCCCCACACACCAAAATGGCCTTGAAATATCCATGTGTGAGGAGAGTTTTAAAGCACTTTCGTCTGAAGAGCTGATGCTGCACCAAAAGAAATCAATAGGAACTCAGCCCATTGACTTCAAAGGGAGCTGACAGCTGTTGAAAAGGAACTGTCTGCAAGGAGAAAACAAAGAGGCCACACGATGCACAAGGGTACTGCTGATGTTGAAGAAGCAATGTGTGATACATGTGCAGGGGAGCATGCGTGCACATTCACATATATATTTGCTCTGCTAACTTTGATGGTATTTGATAAGCTGAGAAATTGCTTGCTTCCTATACACGTTGAGGCACTTACAGAGCCTCTCAGTGTATGTTTAAAACATCCACGGCCCATTATTCACCCTTTAAAATTCCTGGAACAGGCATTTCTTTTTGCTGATGCAGATGTAGAAAATTCTGACTAAAATTCTAAGAGAAACCCAGAAAAATAGATAAGCAGACTTAATCCTCCAACGTATCAGACCCTTTGCTCTTGTGAGCTGTAGTTCAAGTTCTTATGCAGCAGCCTAGATCAGCAGTTTTGACGGTTTTTATCTCGGCAGTGTTGGCTATTGCTGCTCCAGGGATGGAGCAGAACAAGAAAATGTTCCTATTTTCCAAAAAGGAGAAATAATTTTACCTCAGTGGCTGACACCAGAAGAAAAAGTCTTATTGTTTCTGCATCTTCTTTGACTTTCAAAAAGGCTTTCTGAATTCTTCCGGAAAAGAAGAAAAAAATCATGGAAAGTTTCTTGAGCGTTCTCCGCCTTTCCCACCAGCCAAATCCATTCGCGGAGGGTGGTGTGGTCATCCCGGTTTAGCGCCCATCTTAAAACGTTTAAGTTAAGTCCCTCCTTGAATTTTTCCGTGAGGGTGGATTGTGACCAGTCCCGCACTTTGCCCACAAGCACTTGGAACTCGCTTGCATAAGCCGCCACGGAGCGCTGTCCTTGCCTGATTTGCCGTAGTGCTCTCTTCACCGTTTCGGTTTCGAGGGGGTCTCTGAAGTGGGAGTCCAGAGCACCCAGGAACGCGTCCACATGTTTGAGTTCCGGGGCGTCTGCCTGGCATAGATGGACGTACCAGTCAGCTGCCCTCCCCCTGAGTCTGTTGGCAATGGCGTTGATCTTTCCCTGTTCTGTCCAGAAGCAGGGTCCATATTCAGCCATGTAGTTCCTCGTGTTGATGAGGAAGAACGACAACATGGCTGGGTCGCCGTTGAATCTTGCCGCGAGGTCTCTCGCTCCCATCGTGGGTGGGCTCCAGGGCGCTTCCGGACGCATGGTCCTTCTCCCCTCCGGTAGGAAGCTGTCGTCCCGATGTGGGGATTCCCTCGCCCAGGCTCCAGGTGGTGTCAGCTCAGCATCCACTCACCTCCAGCCTCTTCCCAGCTGACGCCCTGCAGAATAGGGGGGGGGGAACCCTCTCCCAGGCAGCCCAGTGTGGTGTGCTCCGGCGTGGTCGGCTCCCTCCTCCCGTGCTGCGCCCTGCTGCTGCAGCTGCCATGCTTCGGGATCAAGCGGGGTGGGGACGAGCTTCTGGCGCTCATTTGCACTCACCCCGGTCGCTGCCTCCGCGCTCCAACGCTAGTTCTGCCAGGAGCCGCTCGATCCGTGCCAGGCGTGCTTCCGTGGCTCCGCAGCACGAGTTCTCTGTGGCACCTCCCATGGCTTGCCCGCTCCGCCGGCGATCTCCACCCCTCACTGTGGGTGTGTTCCATTGTTCCCACGCCGCTTCGACCATCACGGGTAGGGATTCCCCCGTTGCGTCGAGGGTGACCCATGCCACCTGCGACTCACCGGCGGTCATCCCGGTCACGTTGTGGCTGGGTTCCTCCCCCGCTGGGCATCCGCTGGTCCTTACTGCGAGGTTGCGGGTGCTGTCGCCGGTTCCCGGGTACCGCTTCATCGCTGCGTTGATCCCTCACAGACAAGTCTGGAAAGGTGCTAGCGAAAAAATTTGGGGGGGGATTCCCGTCTTTATGTCAGGGCAGTCACGCTCAGAATAAGACTCAGACTCACTTAGAAGGTCTAAGGATTTCTGGTTTTATTTGAACGGTGTACGTGCAAAGAGAAAGACGGGAATCCTTAGGTGGTGACAGGGTGCCCTGTTTATACTTTGCTGGCAGACGTCATGCTTCTCCACCCTCGGGCCAGGACCAGATGGGTGCTTGAGACCTCGATGCGTCAGCTGATGGGCGATCCCGGCGATCTCCTTTGTCTCCCTGTCTTCATCCGGACTGGGTGTGTCCTCTGAAGGTGTTTCCCCAATCTTCTGATATGCGTTAATTACTGCCTAATGGGTGCTCCCATTATGTTGGGCATTACTCTGTGGATATGCGTGCCTGAGGGAGGCGTGAACGCATCCCCGGGGACATGGGAAGGCATTCCCCTTGCCTTTTGATGGGTGCTAAGCTTGGTCTGAAGGGCTTATCTATTGTGTTGGGGGTTCCCTTCTGGATTATGGGTGCTTGGGTGATTTAAGGATTATGCTTATCCCTTCCTCTTACCTAATGTGCATGTGCCCCGTTGTGATGCACATGCAACGGGGAACATGACAGATACACACAGACACTCCTTATGCCCTTTACAATCCTAGTTCTCTCTGCAGTTAGTGATGCCTTTCATCCAGAAACAACTAGGAAAATGTCTGGCAATGTTAGCTAATAAGGGCAAACAATTTCCAATGCCCCCACATAATGTGGGCAAATTGAACAAGTTAGAGCTGCCTTTGAAGATTCCAGTTTTGTTAAAAATAAATTAGAAAGCGGGGGGCCGGGGAGGAAGCAGTCTAGTAACATTGAGTTTGATACTGGAGTTGGGACCTGCTCTCACTTCGGTAAGCATAGGAATGCTATCAGTTTGTAGAAAGGCAAAAACAGATGTTTGGCCAAGAACCTAATGCAGGTGTTTGCTAAAGGCTTAGAAAGAGGGAGGAGAGAAGTTAAGATGTAAGTAACAGTGGGAGATTGCATGGAGGTTGGGAAAGGAAACGAAGGAAAAGTAAATATAAATAATCAAGAGATTTTTGGTGAGTCTGTTGACAGCTCACCTCATAAACAGCAACCCAGGTGGCAAGCAATCTGTGAAGAAGCATTTCACATCATTCCAAGAGACTCCATCTTAATGAACTCGGCATAAAGGAGGGTGGAAAATTCCTCTTAAAATCCCCAAGATTCTATATTTGCTCCAGGCTAGCATTAAAAAGACTTTACTGAAAGTTCTGTAGTTGCTGCTTCCTTGGTCTTGCCCAGCTGCCTGGGGTTTGACGGTGATGGATCCTTGAGTGTTTTAATTTTCCCTCCTTTTTTCTGCACACTCCTTTGCCCCATACACTGTTCTTCTGCTGGGATTCTTGGGCAAGTGGCTGCCGAGGCTGGGAGAAAAGCCACTAGAAGAAGAGCACTGGAGCCACAACTGGTGGAGGGACAATTAACCAGTTCCTCCCACTGCTGCTTCTCCCTTCCAATTGCCTGCTCCCTCTTCCCCATAATAAATAAGGTATTATTTATTTAAATTTTTTTAATATCACCTTTAGTTAAAAAAAAATCTGAACAGTCTATAATAAAGACAATAAAGCGCTATTTAAAAAAGTAAGATAGTATTTACAAGCAATCACAGTGGGATGGGTAGTGGGAATAAACCTTGAACAAATTGTTAAAATGACCTTCTGTTACTAAAGAAGTAACTTCTCTCACTTTTATTGCGTTGATTGCAAAAGGGACTGTCAGTCCAGATCAGCTGGGCAACTGAAAGACAAAGGAGGAAGATGACCAAGAAGGACAGAGGAGAGAACTAAAGGGGAGGAAAGAGCTGAGTATAGGAGCTGAGTAAAGGAGATGGCAAAGGCTGTGAGATGTGCATGGAAGAATGGAAAGGAAGGTGGAGGAAGGGGAAAAGAAGAGTTTATATGGAGATCAAGGTGTGAAGAGAAGGGCAAGAGCTAGGAAGATCATGCAGATGGAGGAAAGTGAAGACCTCAGAAGAGGATGAAGGATGTCTAAATGGAATTAGAGACAATCCAGGAGCTACTACTGCTACTTTCTAATGGCTCCAGATGAGGTGTTCCAGAACTATTCCATATGGCATTTACTGAATGAGTGGTGACACATGGCAGAAGGGATGTGATTTTGGTTGCCACCACTGGTGTGGCATAGTGACCACTATTGTCATTATTTCCCAGTCTCAGTCACAATTTGCTAGGGTTGACTGAGCTTTCAAAGACCAACAGAACTCCAAAGTGGGAGAAGGAAGAACTATTCTGGGGCTGTTACACCAGAAATCAATAAGCTCCAAAGGTTGGCAGCTGCTACCAACCCCACTTTCACTGCAACAGCCATTATTATTGTGACTGTAGCCACAGACCTTGTTAGGTTAAAGACTACCTGTGACCTGCTATATTATTTGACCAAGATCCCACTTCTAATTAGGAGGTTGCTAGGGTTAGGGCTAGAGTGAAATAGGAAAACTCGACCAGAGTGAACAAGGGGGGAGGCATTCCCAATCAATGAAGTCACAATGAGAGTGGGGCTTCATGAGGTTGAGGTCCCAGGTGGGTTAGAGTGTTTTTCAGGGGGCTGTTAAGTGGAATCTGGGAAAAGATAGCATTGGCCTCCAGAAGTGCCCTGGGGCCAGGCAGTCAACCAACTTTTAGGCAGTTCCCTAAATTAGAGGGAGTAGTTTAGGAGCCTAATGGTTGGGCAAAGGACTGGGAAGCCTCAGAGGAATATGAGAGGGAACACCATATTACCACAATGACAGACAGAGAGGGATATGGTGGAAGGTATTGGGTTGACCATTCCAGAGAAGGGGAACAGCAATTTGGCTCTACTTCCTGCTCCCACCCCAAATGTCCTAGCTATAAGTCCTGGATGCCAAATTTCTGAAGCATTAGGCTCCTGTTATTCAATGTGTAATTGATTAATGTGTAATAAGACTCTTCTATATTATCTTATGGAGGTGGAGTGAGCAGACCTGGCATATATATTTAGTGAAGATAGAGGGATAACCCTGACAAGAGAGATGCTCCCTAGATTTACTGGGGTTTCAGCAGCCATAATACCAAAATCAGGAAGGAAGGGGGCTGATGATTCTGGATACCTGCTCTACAGGCAGACGGGTATGAATGCTTTAAAAAAAAATTAAGCTCCAGAAACAAGTTGAGAATACTGCTGGTATACCACCCACCCTACTGCCCATTAGGATCTTGCCTGAGCTTCTAGATCTCATTGCCAAACTAATGTTGGGCTCTTCCCAACTTTTGGCACTAGAAGATTCCAATCTCATGACATAGGGGCAGGACCTGGGAGCTCATGGCCTCCATGGCAACCATAACCTTGCTGCAGGTGATACTGGCATGATTCATAATGGTGATCACATGCTGGGTCTAATTTTTACCTTGAAGTGGTTGGTTCATAATCTGAAGGTGGAAGATATAATGGTTAGTTCTTTGTAAGGTCAGATCACTTTTGCAATATATTTAGTAAATTTCACCATTTGTGGAATGCAATTCAGAAGCAAATCAATATAAAATTGGATGTACAAAATAAAGGTATATATTTGTAGTGATGTAGGAGGGTTTTTTTTTTTTAACTTTGGAGACATGCTGTCATGCTCCCAGATCAAATGTTCCCAGAACATCTGATCCGACTCTCATGCATGAATGGAATCAACATGGGTTGAGACTTGCGAATCAGTAGAATTGGGAGGGGGACAAGCCAGGAGTGTGAAACCATCTTGTTTGGACTATCTCTGGCATCCAAGGTCAACCGGCAGAGCCGTTGCAGACATCTGCACAGAACTGAACAGACTGGCACAAAAAGGGGGGCTGCATACCGAAGAAGGGGGAAGGGGTTGAATTCATTGGGCTGTTTAACTTGGGGAAAGTGCCAGACTTCTTTTCGCAACTTTTTCTCTGTACTGCACACTACAGTCCATTAAAGAGATTTCTACTTAACACATATGAATCAGATTTAATGGTAAGCTGAGTAGGCAGTCATCACACATGCCTGTTTTTAGCTAGCAAAGATAAGAACACTTTTCTACAGAGTACTAAAAGTAACAACTTGTTTTCTACCCACCTGAAACAAAATACAGATGTAGTAATGGAAGCTTTTTTTTGTCCCTCATCTATAATTCATTCATTCATTCATTAATGCAGAATTATAGAAATTGGGAATCTTTAGAAACAGTGTCGCTGGCTTCACTTCTCATGTTAAGCTGTAACAGCACAGCTCTTTGGAAAGTCATTTGCAGATGAATAAGAAGGCTAGACATGCTACTCTGAATGGTGATGTATTGGAGTGATTGGTTGTATTAATTTATGTCTGTTTTAATCTTCTGATAGTAACACTGTAAGCCATTCAGAGCCTCTGGAAATGGATCAGCACACAGTATAAATTGTAGAGCTAACTAACAAATTAAGTTTGGTTGCTTTGGGCTCAGTATGAGCCAAGTAAAAGAGTTCATAAACTATGGTTTATGCCATAGCATATAAATTCTGTCAATTGTAGCTTATTCCTCAGCCTAGTGAGAAATCCCCTTAGTTTGTTTTTGAATCTGAACTTGGCACTTTTGATCCCATACACAAACTGAAATATATTTCTAATTCAAAATCTATGGTGCTCTGAATTTTGTAAAGTATGCTATGAAAAAGTCTGTAGTAGAATCAGTGTATTCATGAAAGTAATATGCAAAATGCATTATTAAGGTAGTTGTTTATAAACGTTGTGTACATTAGGTAAAATTGCAAGCAAAAAAACTTATGTTTGGAAAAATAGGCATAAAGATCCAGTCAAATTTTGCTGCAAGCATTTAAAAAAACCCTCAAATTCAGAAACCTGATTTGATATATTTGCAGTAATTAAAAATTGAAAGAAAATTAATTTGACAGATTCACCCTTTCTTACCTGATGCTCAGAGCCAGGCCATAATATTTTGGTACAAATGATGTCCACGTATCTTCTCACTGGGGCCAGAGCTATGAAGTGTCTCAGTTCTGTCTTCTTCCTATTTTACTCTGCCCATGATACTGTTCTCTATTTCCCTCTTAAATGCCTTGAAAATAACTTTCAAATTCAAAGAAATATAACTTTTTTTGTCTGCATAGTGAACACTGTCCTGTTGATAATTCTGAGTAATCAAAAGAACACTTATGGTGCTGCCTTAGCTGCAAAGATTTGAACTGCTTTCTATAGACCCACCATTTGGATCAGCTCATGCACTACTGAGATAGTTGCATGGCTGACCAGCTTTTCCTGTGTCATTGCAGAGCATAGATGTGCTTTTTAACTTCCACTTGAAAAAGCTGCATTCCCCGCTGGGACCGGGGCTTAGAAATAGATGAAGAACAACTAAAGCATTTGGAAAGAGAACGGTCCTCCTCTTTGTTCTTCTACAGCTTTTGAAGTTGATCCTGCTGAAATGTACTGGAAAGGGCTTCAGTTGATTGCCCAAATCCCTGACATGAGTACCATCCATACATCTCAATGTGGCAAAGGTCTTCTTCAATGAAAGAGAGGAATTGGGACTATCATATCACAACTTGAATATACTGTACTATTGTGTTCCTTGAGTTGCAGCAAATATTATTCAACAGACTGCACTGCATAGTGTAGTGCCTGTTAAAGAATCCCACTGTGAATTCTTTGGAGTCTCTTATGGGATTACCCTGTGCCTCAGAATCAAAATGTCTTCTTTGGTGATGTTTGTATTCTTAATCCAGTGGACAAAGAATGTCAGTGTGAAGTTCCTCTGCCGATTTCTCTGCACACTTCAGAATGATTTCAAATCCCTCTGACTGGTAAGACTGTAAATATGATTTTGTTTTATCCAATTGTTCCATAGCTCCAGAAATATATCAATACCCTGAGATCTCTTGCTTACAACATCTACTTTAAAGAGTTTATCATGCCACAATACTAAGCCACACAGAAAGGTGAAGTTATATTTCTAATGATTCCTTCTGCTACTGTTCTCCCACAAACAATTCCTGTCAAAGCATAGGCAGCAACTATTACATCAATTGTATTCCCAATTTGGTAATTGATAGGGTTTATTACCTTCACTTGAAGGTAATCTTGTAGCATTCCATGGTTTTAGTGTCAGAGAGGATATTCTCAGATGTTGCTTCAAAATTTGCCGTGAGTTGATCCAGAGAAAAACACATAGATGCTTTGAATTATGTTTTTAAAATTCAGCCTAAGTAAAAGTTGTTGCAGCACCACTGACCACCAAGTTCAGTGAACAAGAACTATATGTGATAAACACACACAAAGAGAGAGAGAGAGAGAGAGAGGTTTGTCTTGTGTATCTGTATGTCCATTCTTCTGTCCTTGCCTTTCACGCTGAGATTGTTATCGCAGTCCTGGCCATTCTAGTTAGCTGTTGTAGTTTCAGTACCTTCCAGCTTTTTAAGAAGCACATTTGTCATATCAGTTTCTGTAGTATCATCAGTGTG
Organism: Candoia aspera; assembly: GCF_035149785.1. NCBI lineage: Eukaryota > Metazoa > Chordata > Lepidosauria > Squamata > Candoiidae > Candoia > Candoia aspera. The sequence continues at coordinate 181,861,116 of NC_086153.1, forward strand.
CCTAAAGTCTAGGAAATGCTCTCTGGCGGTCAACATTAGAGAGGCATTTTTATTCTGTTGTTGCACCATTAAAGTCATTTGTTCATATGCCTGACGTCCAGAGTAACAGAGTAATATCTTGCTTATTTCAGATATTTCACAATCCCCTGTTTGAGTGGTTCTAGTAATTGTATTGGCTCATTTTGAATTGTTTTTCCGAGGTCTTTGTAGATTTATTGGGTAGGCAACAAAAGGAAGTATGCAACAGTCTGGATTTTTGAGTACACAAGCTATGTCTTCCCCTTTATGCTATTCTTGGGGATTTCACACTTGTAATGTGTTGGATGGAAACTTCAATTTTCATTATTTTTGGAGAACATGAAGTTTTTTATGCATTGTGACCCATCCAGTACAAGGGACTCCTTCAGGCTACTGCTCAAGTGGGTCCACAGTCCTGGATCATATAGTCTCAGCAGTAACTTCCACTTCCACCACACTCTTTTCTGATTTACACTTTTCTTCAGGAATGTTCATGGTTCCTCCACTTGAGATGGAGATAGGAATGTTGCAATAACGTCAGATCACCTGGCTAGTAACTAATTAGAAAGTCAGGCATCTTCTTCCCACTTACATCCTCACTTGGCCAGAAGGCTCACTGCGAACATTTTGTGTCTATGTGTCTCAGTAGAGCTCCTTCCTGCTTAGGTAAAAAGTTTCCTTTTTCTGAATGCTACTCCAGAGGGCTGTTTTCTCCTCATGACCACTGCTCTTTGTCAGCTATAGTGGTTCTCAACACCCATATGAAGGGTACAAATAAGTAGGTTGTTTGCAGTGCCTGAGTGAGGGATGATATCTGTGTCTTATGGACCTAATTGGCTCTCTCTAATATTTGCCAGTCTCTGAGCAGTGTTCAGGGAAGCGGCAGGAAACAGGAAGCTCCTGGAGAAGCTGATGTTAATCAGCCCAGGTTCTTGGTGGAGCTAGAGGTACAGTTAAGGTGGTTTCTCTCTCCAGCTGCCTTCTCTTCTTCCCTCTCATTTCCTCTCCTGTCTGTTCTGTCCCTTGCACCCTCCTTCCCGTAGTATCTTGCCCCACCATCTCTGTTCATTTAGAGCAGATAGAATATGTAACACTAGGAGCATACACAATCTCCTACACTCTGGGTCCTAGTAGTGCCCTCCTCAAATACACACAAATGGGCACCTGAGGCAGCCATCTCAGTTTGCCTCCTAGTAAGGCCAGCCCTGCTGGTGTTCACTGACACTATTCCCAGTCTAACACAGGCTTTCAAGGACCTGAAGTCCAATATATGTGAACAGCACCACCAAGGCTGCAATAACTATGTTCAACAAGCCAGGGCTTATGATTCCAGTCACTGTGTGGCTCTATTCCTACAATATGGTTAACTAGATCAATGGCAGGGGGACGGGGGGAGGAGGGATGGAAATACCAGAGTGATTTCAATTTAGCCAAAAACAGACCTAGTCAGGTACAGTCAATTGACTCCACTTAATCCACTGTGCTGTGGTGCCACCCCAACCCAGTCATTTGACCATTCCTCCAAGAAAAAGAGTTGGAGAGAAAGAATGGCTGAAGAAGGGGGCTTCTCCTTGAGAGAATTCATAACCACATAATAACTTTAGAGAACTCATAACCTCATCACTCACCTAGCACAAGAGCTTATGGGATGCCAGGTACTTCTTAGAGAAAGTATCCCCAAAATGGTGTATTTTGACCCAGTTAATGTGATTATGTACTTCCAGAACCATCAGTAAGACTTTTGACTAGTTTAACAGCAGAGAAAAGTGTATTGTGTAAACGAGGCCTGTGTGCATCGTGCATATGATCAGGAAATCAAAAGTTCCTTTTTAATAGGCATGAGGAATTCAGGCATGGAATGTCCCTCAACATTTGTGAAATTTTCACAGAACCTAATCAAGGCCAGTAAAAATGCTACCAATTGCACCACTCTTACAACATCACAACTGTTTGCTATTTAAAGGCTGACAAAATCCTTATAGAAAGAACTTTCCCCAGTTAGTATATTACCAGATCTGCATTCACAGTTGGTGTTTAACTTACAAGGGTATAGACCAGTGGTGTCCACAGGAGTCTGCAAGATAGTGAACATAATGCTGCAATCTAAGCCTGTCCCTTCCGTACATATGTTGATGCTGCACACGTGTACAAAATGGGCAGGGCTTGGATCATGATGTTGCATCCACCATCTTGCAGGTATTGCCACACGCTCCCATGGATGCCCATAGTACAGACTGAAGAAAAACACTGACAGTTAGGATGGGACACATTAGTTCAAAGTGGGACTTAAAGGCCCAGCAGTGCTCTTTTGCTACTAAGATACCCTGGATACTAAGGTGTATCACCTTAGTATCCAGGGCATTATAATGAAACTGAGATCTAGACAGAGGAGTAAAGCATTCTGTCACTGTCAGTGCAGCTGATCCCCAACCAGTGATGAACAAACAAAGATTAATAGAGTACACAATTCCTAAAAAAGGAAAAGTTGCATTTTGTACTCAATTAGCAACTCCTATTCACCACTGAGCCCCAATTGGACAATATCAAATCTACAAATGAATTTCAGTGCGATATCTTATTTTTATTTGTGCCTGCTGCTTAATAATGCCCATAGCTCAATGTTTATATGCAATAAGAAGCTTTGTGGATGAGAAGGGATTCATCTGTTAGCAACATCTGCATAAACAATACAGAAATTGCACAGCTTTCTTCACTCTTACAATAATGTAAGCTCTCAAGAACAGTATTCAGAAATATACAGTATGTTCCAAGACCATACCTCAACTTTGCTATACCTCCATCCAATTTTCAAATCATCCCAGTCATGTCTTAATGTCCCTTCATATGGCCCCTGCTTTATCTTATCATAGATACTACCAAGCATATTTAAAATGGCTTGACAATTAGTTACATATTTGCCCACCACAAGAAATCATGGTTTATTCCCATTTTACTGCAGAATACTGAAGGTTCTACACAGTCAGTGGCATCTGTAACAAACCACAATGACATCGCATATGTATCATCATTTGCCCTCCCCTTGCCATGTGGACAATACTGCCAAATAATCCATGACATACATTCGGACTTAAACCTCTCAGCTCTCTCTGAGATTCATGCCATCTAGTGGGCAGATCCTAGGCACACGGCATACAGTTTTAAATCACATCCTTAATTTCTCTGCAATTGAATTCTGCTGTTTTGGTGATCAAGATTAGATTCATACTTCGATCATGAGTGTAAAGCAAGCAATTGATGGCTTAATTTAAACATCAGAAAATTGCACACAAGGCAACTGTAGCAACGCATCCAGTTTGCTTTTAATCTATGTCTTCAGAGACGAAGAACAAAGAGAATAATAGAAAGAATCCTGTTTCATAGAATGATTTAGCATTGTAAAGTAAGGTAAGAGAATAATATGGCTAGATTGCCACTTGGACACAAGGATAATTTAAAACAATATTGAACTTTATTTCATTTGGCACAACTTCCCCCATTTAAAATTAAAATATGCAGCAAATCTGAGATCTGTAGGAACACAGGAAGATGCCTAATACTGAGTCAGACTATTGGTCTATCTAATAAAATATTGTCAGTAGTAACTAGCAAAGTTTCAAACAAGATTTTTTTGGTAGCTCTACTGATTAGAGTTACCATACACGTGCTGCAAAAATCTGGACAACCATTAGATGGAAGCAAAGAGATATAGAAACTCCTAACATTTTGCTGCAATCAGGTAGTCCAAATTTCTGCAGCTAAGATATAGTGGTCCTACTACCCTATTGGACTTGAGACTTTTGGCATGCAAAGTATGAACTCTACTACTGAGCTATTGCCCTTTCCTCAGGGTGTGATGGAAATCTGTAGTTAGACATGTTCATTTCCCCTTATATTTACCCAAAGCTCCCAGAATACCTGATCTGCAAACTAACACAACCCATATCATTCCATATAATTCTTCTCCCTACCTCCTTCCTCGTCCTTCCCTCCATGCACAGGCACACCACACATTACGTTTGCAGCAGACTGATCTTCTCTGTGGAAACATTAGCTGCCAATTGCTTTGCTTGTACTGATTCAGTGCACAAGTTCCACCATAAAAAGAAGCTTGGAATCTCTCATCCTCCATGGTGTACCATGCATCCCTTCACAGCTAGTCCTGCTGATATTGTTCCAAGTGGGAATGAGTCTCTGAATTTGAGTCTGATGGCAGGTGACAAACAGGAGAAACAGGGCATTGTTAAACTACTGATGTGATTCTTGCATCCAACACAACGATTTGCTCCATTTTCATTATTTTAACTGTAGTAGTCAAGGTCTAAGAATATTTTATTTTTGTAACCAGATTTTTTTCCCTCAGGAATCTTAAAATGGCTTAACTCCCATTCAATTTCCCTTTGGTTGCTTCAAATGCCAGAAATCTGCAGAACCAGATTCTGGCATCAATGGATTGAGGATCCATTAGGATCATTTTGGATAATGCAACCACCCAGAGTCCCCTTTTCAGGAGAGATGGGCGGTGATAGAAATTCAATCAATCAATCAATCAATCAATCAATATGCAGATATTCCCTAGCTGGGCTGCAAAAATCTAGTCAATCAGCAGATGAAAGCAAAGAGTTTGCGTTTTCTGATTGATTTTAGGAGCCCAGGTACGATGCATCTCATAAGGCTCACGGACGATTAAATGACTAGATGCTTCTGCCCGGTACTGAATGCATAATTGCATACAAGGAAATGCAAAGCTAGAGTGTACCTCCCTCCTCAATTTTCCAAATACCCATGACCAACCACAATTCGTGTCTCTTTGGTTCCCCTTTCTCTGAAGCGACTTCCTATTATCTATTTCTATCACTTTCCTCCTCCAAATCACACAGTGTCACCCTTGTGCCTGACCATTGTCATCAGCAATTGAACTTTCTTTGTCACAGCTTTCCAAAGCCAACACTGCCCCTTTTTCAACAGGCTTTGGTTTCCTTCACATGCCTTCATCTTCACATTTAAAAGAAGAATACCGGTTTATGCACTGTTGGTATACTATCCAAGTTGTTTTTCTCTTTCCTGTGATTTGGGGGAGCCTTAACTCTGACTTGAACAGCTAAGTTAATCATCCCCATTTTGACAAAGCTATTGCCTGCTTTGAGGAAATACTGTATAAAAAGCTGCTAGGTACATGCCATATCCTGGAGAATTTCTATTTCCACATTTGTCACTGAACCAGTATATGGGAGTTCATATAGGCATGCGATAAGAGGTGCATTTATGAGATGAGGTGACAACAGACTTGTATTTTCAATTCCAGCAAAGAAAAGCCTAAGGCTGGCCTTGGGAACATGTAATTCAGAGCTGATGCAAACTGTGGTGGCAAAAAGACAAGTGCTGAGACAAATTGTGAATTGCTTGAGGATAAAACTAGCATTTGGGAAAGGGGAGATGTTTCTCTGTCCCTCTGCATCTCTCTCTCTCTCTCTCTCTCTCTCTCTCTCTCTCTCTGTCATACATGCACATACACACACACACACCAGGTATATGGAATAATCCATTCCATCTGAAGAAAATAATCAGAATTTGAACAGTTTCATCCCTGTTCAGTAATTCAATACTACATTATCAACACCTCCCACTTAATTGGCTCTACATTAACTGTGCCTCATTTGATAAATCAAATAGAAACTCTGAACAAAGAAAAACAGCAGCAACTTATTAATGTAAAAAATGACTGGACTTAATACAAATACTTGTTAACACACATAGCTACCAGATCTGGTTCCAAATTCTGGAAGACAACTAGATGGAAGTAGAGTGAATTGTCAATATACCATTGCTGACATCTAATGGTCATTCAGATTTTGCAGTCCAGATCTGGTAGCCCTATATATATTTCAGTTAACACTGCAAAGATAATTAATTCAGTTCAGGGGCCTAGTCAGGAGTTTTGAAAATGACCAATCTACTATGAGTCATTCCAGAAATCAATGTGACTTGACACAGAGCAAAATGGAACTTCATCCTTTCATAATCCAGAAAGATGAATGCACAATCAGGTGTAGCTTTGTTTTTTAGCAGAATTGGATAAATGTGCAGAAAATCTAGAATTTTACCAAATTCCACAGAAATCAGTGAAGGAATTTTGTGTAGCTATTCTCCTTTTAAAATAGTTTGGTTAAAGAGTGCCCATAACTTCCTTTTGGAAGAGGATTTGATCAAATTTGCAGGAATGATAGCTTCTATATAGGGAACACCTATGCTAAATTTCATGTAGATCTGTTGAATGGCTTTATGCAAAGGGAAAAGTTATTTATAAAGATCGATGATGCCACTTTTTGAATGAAAAATGTCTGAAAGATATATCAGATGGCAGGAGAGGTACAGCAGACTATTGTACAAGGGATTAACTCATTGGTACTTTTCCATAAAATCAATCCATCATTAGACCAGATCATCTCAGAAAACACCATCATTGAACTATTAAGGATGAAAGACTAGATGACAATAAGTTGGAGCAAATAATAACACCAAAAATATTTCTCCAAATCTTTCTTACTTGCACACCCCCATGGTGTGAATGGTGCACTGATCACAAGTGTTACTCTAATTTAAGGGCAGACCTGTCAATTACTGAATTCAATACTCCACCTTCACCCTCCCCATCATGGCCACTGATGTAAAAGACCAAAAGTGTAGCATTGTACTGCAATCAATCAATCAATCAATCAATCAATCAATCAATGGTGTTCAGTGTTTTTAAAAAATATTTTAAACATCAGAAGAATTAAATGGCTGAAAAGGACTGTTACAGATTTCTGAAATATTTCATGACAGGACTAATGGCATGATCGAGGGCCCTGCCAAATCTACCTCCTGCAGCCTACTGCTACATGAAGATTTTTTTTCAATCAGCCCCCCTCCAACAAATCCCACTCACAGAAATAATTAAATGGCAGAATAAGATCAGGTAGCACTCTGCTGACCCAAGACTGGCTGCACAAAAAAAATAGTGCAACATATTTTAGATTAATTAAAAAGGTAAAGGTAAAGGTTTCCCTTGACGTAAAGTCCAGTCGAATCCGACTCTAGGGGGCGGTGCTCATCTCCGTTTCTAAGCCTTGGAGCCGGCGTTGTCATAGACACTTCCGGGTCATGTGGCCAGCATGACGACTCGGAACGCCGTTACCTTCCCGCCGAAGCGGTACCTATTGATCTACTCACATTTGCATGTTTTCGAACTGCTAGGTGAGCAGGAGCTGGGACGAGCAACGGGAGCTCACCCCGCCGCGCGGTTTCGAACCGCCGACCTTCCGATCGGCAGCTCAGCGGTTTAACCCGCAGCGCCACCATACCATAATGAGCTATTTTAATTTTCTTCTCTTAATTCCCTTACGACTTTCTATCATTTGGTAATAATTGATTACAAAGACAAAGTAATAAAAATGCATTTAGAAAAAAAAGAGGGAAGCATTTCTCTTTGCTCCCTTCAAAGTTCTTTAAGTATGGTGCTGAAGTGAGAATGAGAGGCAAACAAATCAACCTTTTAAATTCTTCACCTTTTGGTGTTAATAACAAAGAGTGCAAAATAGTTCTAAGGATGGAAGAAGAACATGGCTCCGATGCTCTAACTGGGACTGGCCAACAGGTGTCTGCAACAGCTTTGCTTACAGCAGTTGACTCAACCTTTGCCTTCCTCTTCTTGGTAGGAAGAATTGGATTTTCTCCGTACAGCACAAAAATATGAAAGAACTGACTTCAGAAGAGCCTGTGGGGAGGCAGAAACAGGAATGTGTGTGTTTGTGTGTGTGTACTGTGAACAATGACAGGGATATCAAAAGGATTCTCCCATCTACTATCACATACAGCCAAATATACACACTTGAAAATGATACTTCTGTCTCTCTCCAGCCTCAGAGACATAGATAATACCTGTAAGTGAAAGGCATGGAGCATTTTACGTTTAAGGCTAAAGTGGGAAAACTGGAGGTTATACTGCATATAGGGACTCTTTGTACTAGAAAGGACATATGATTCTTTCTTTGGATTGTGGCATAGCATACACAGGGCACCCAGGAACAAAGAGAGAACTGGCAGTTATGAAGATTTTCTTCAGGCACATTTTCTGCAGACAGATCTCCTGACAAAGAGCTGCTTTTCTTGACATATTCTACTTTCCTTATCTTCCTTTCACACACCCCACCCCATTGTGAAGCTGCAGAAGAGAACTCAGAGAAATCTACTTTTAACACTCAGATGGCATGATCCAAACAATTATGAAAACAAAATATTTGAAAAGTAGGAAGATTACACCACAGGTTAACAGCCATCATTGACTGATATGTGAAAAAGTGGCACTCAAACTTGTGGACCTGGCCATGACGAAAAGTGAGCAGGGCCAAGACAAAACAAGCAAACAAACAAACAATACAAGCCCACCCTAAAATCTGAACAAATCAAATTCACCACTTGATTATGGCAGCAAAATGCACTGCTGTATTTTGGTAGCAATTTTAGGCTTGTTCAATGTCAATGCACAGAAGTCTTTCACTTAAAACAGGAGAGGCCAGCTTTGGGTCCATAGGTAGATGGCATGTGTCTCCCCCCACCCCAGAACCCCAAGATCATGCTGCCAAAATGTAGTAGCAAAATGGTCACATTTCCATAGAATTTTCTTTTTTCAAAACTAACCTTGGAACTGAGAGTGGGAGACTTCCCATATCCTTTTTTCACACTTTATTTCTTCTCCAAATTTTCCCCCAAAGGCTCTAAATCAAAGATCTCCAGAAGGCTAAGAAGGTGAGTTGCAGTCTATGACCTCTGAAACACTGCGGAACCCCTGAGCTAGAACCAGGGTGATATCACACTCCTGTGGCCAGTTTCAAGTCAATGGCAAAAGGTTCATTGAGTAGGACAATGATATAATGTGGTATGGCCATGTCCCAGAGTGGGGATTTCAGTTTTCCTCTGCTTTTAGAGGGAATTTTTCCTTTTAAAAATGCATTGTTTGAGGATCTACACAACACTTTCTCTATCTTATCTTTAAGGAAATTTACTGTAGCTTTAACTGAATTCTATACAGTTTATCAAATCCTTAAAATCTTATCATTTTAAATTTTAATTTTAAACTGATACAAAACAATAACAATACAGTATAAATAAAAAACAATGGCATACAAAACTACTATGTTTCATTAACTATTATCACACAAAATATATACCTGTAACTCCATAGACAAAATTAAATTAACCGAATGAATGAATGAAAGAAAGGGAGGGAGGGAGGGGAAGGAAGAGTGAGAGGAAGGGAAAAGAAAAAAGCGGGGAGGGGAGGAACCCTACATTTCCACAGTTTCAAAATAATAATAATAGTATGGTATCAGTAATGGCAGAAAACTATTTCTAGCAACATTATTTGGAGAAGGCTCCAAGGCGTGCTTAAAAGGACATCTGGAAAGGCCACATGAATCTCTGAAGGTGTGGCTTGAGCTATCAGAGATAAATCCCCATGAGGAAAACATCCACAACATTCCATGTTTACCCAAATCCATAGCTTTAAGCTGAGTTCATTCACCCAGTTGATTAAAAGTCATCAGAAGCAGAATAATCACATCATGAGCTATTGGGATTCAAGAAATTCACCTGAACCACACCCATGCACTGGAAGCAGCAGGGCGGACCCTTTGGGGCCTGACCCAACGCCATGGCATCTATGTAAAGGGATACAGTATAAAAAGTGATAGCCTGTGTGATACAGTAGTTAAAAGTGTTGGACTAGGATTGGAGAGTCCAAGTTCAAGTGTACTCTCAGCTGTGGGAACTCACTGGGTGACCCTGGGCCAGTTGCCCTGTGTCAGCCCAACTTCATCACAGGGTTGTTGCTGTGGGGATAAAAGGAAGGAGAATCCCCAGTGTAAATTGCCTTGAACTCCTGGAGATGTTGTGCCGTATAGATTTATCAAATAATATTCAAATACATATCCAGCCAAGAAGGACAATACTCTCTCCTTCCCCTCCCTCTCTGCCACTTGACCTCTTAGCCCGACCCTCCCCAAACTGGGTGTCTTCCAGATGTGTGGAGTTCAGCTCCCAGAATTCTCAGCAATGAACATCGTGGCCAAGGAATTCTGGGAGTTGTTATCCACACAGCTGAAGAGTGCCAATATTGGGTAAGACTAGCATGACATCTGGAGTAACTACCTGGCTAAAGCTGCCTTGTTTACAGGCTACCTCATAAAGGCTTACATGTTGCCTCAGCTTGGGCAGGCTAGAGTCTACTTTCATCCCCCCCCCCGCCCCCCCACGAAGGACCTTCTTAGAGTTTACCTGTGAAAAATCAAGGCTTCTGTGTGATACTAGGTAGCTGGACTAGGTAGGCCTTTGACCTTGATCTATAAAGTGCTTACGACAGATAACCTCTGAATGACTAAACCATTTTGGAAGCACAAAGGGATATCAAGAACTGTCTCATTTCAGAACCAACTTTAGGCAAACAGTATCCTATAGAGCAGTGGTGTCAAACTCCTGGCAAGGAGTCTGTGTTATCTGCTCACAAAAATCATTGGGGGGGGGGTGCAGTTATAGATAAGGGAGTTAGTATCAACCTGGTGGAAACATAAGGTGTTTTCTTTGTATCCTAAGAATTGTCATGTTAAGAATAGCATAAATATGAGAAGTAACCTTGCATTTTAAAGATGAAAAACATGTAGAGTAAAATAAGCTTTCATAGGCAAGGATCCCAATGAAGTCTGTAACTCAGCTAGTGACTCAAGCTGCAATCTAGAAAAATGCATCCTGTCATGTATAGATGACAAGAAAGTAACAAATTAAACACAAGTGAACTTACGCATCAGTGCTGAGAATGCTTGGTAACTGTTTTGTACATGGCTTAGGCATTTAGCCCCCATAAACCGCCCCAGGCATGTGCTTAATCCAGTGGTCTCAGGCGCTTGTAGAGCTGGATATCTGCTGATGTCTTTTCACACCACATCCTCTCCCATCATCACCAGAGAACAACTCAGGTAGGCATTGTTCCTACCAGAAAGGCATTATCGAAGGATAATCCTACATTCCAGCTTTTAAGGAATAACCAATCTATTAAAAGGAAGCAGTGCCTGGAGCCTGCCATGTCCCATGTATAATGCTTCAATTTCCTTTACATTGGGTTATGTCCTCTAATATCTTTCTGGTGTTGCACAGCAGCACCACACAGCATGACAGATGCCACGGAACTGAAGAGAAGTCGCTACCCCTCTCCAGTGCCCGCTAGATCACTTCTAGTATAAAGGGCAATAACAAAGAGGAAGCATTAAGAAACCTGCTGCTGAAAGTAGGGGCTGAAACATGCTGAACTCACAGCAGCTTATCAAGAAACACATTATGTTTAAAGGCTATTGCTTAGTTTCATTTTTGTTTAGGTTAAATCCTCCCTTTCTGTTCATTTCTACAAGAAGCCTGTCATTATAGCTGTTGATAGCAATGACAGCTTAAAAGAATGTCTTGAACCAAGACAGATTCTTTGCTTTGTTTGTTATAAAGCCCCAGGCCTCCAAATGAACACACAATTTGGAAGAATACAGATTATTTCACTACACATTTGATATGTTTCAGGAGCCATTGTGTGATAAAATGCAGCTTATCATGCAGCAATGATGTTTATAGTTAAATATTTATTTAAAGCTAACTCCATCATTCCACAGAAATGGTTCCCAGGCTTACCCAGAAATAATGATACAAGGCAGAATCTTTGGCTAGAGGCTTGCAATGCAAAAGATAGGTCCTAAAAAGAAAAAGGGGTAAGGAGGGAAGAAGGGGAAAAAGCAAACAGGCACAAGTCTTAATGTTATATATTTTTTCTCATAATGACCAACTGGGCTGATTATTTGTTATACACATACACACACACACACACACACACAATTTTATATGCCCCTTTTTAAAAAATTTGTGGCAGTTTACAATAATACTAACAAAAGAATAAGATATAAAAAATCCACCACCACCCCAACCAACTAAAGGCACCTTTATCACCATCAAGGTCCAAATGCCCTGCAGAATAATAAATAAGGGTCTTCCTCAGGCCTAGAGAGTACAGGGGCTCCAAATTTCAGGAGGCAAGATGTTCTAGAGTGTGGGCGCAGCCATGGAAAAGGCATCTTGTTGGACTCTCACTCCCTTCACTTCAGACAATATTCCCATAAACTGGGAATGAATTTAAAGGGGCCAACATTCCCATAAACTGGGTTGAATTTTGCTGGGACAGAAGGTCCTATAAATATCCAGGAGCCAAGCCACATATAGATGATAGCCAGCATTTCAGTTGGACCCAGAAGCAAAGCAGTACTGTAGCCAATACAGGGATTGCAGAGTGATGTCACATTGCTAAATGTGCTACCTCCAGTTAGCAGACAGTGCACTGCATCTTGGACTGGTTCTAGCTTCCAAGTAATCTTCAAAGGTAGCTCCTTGTAGAGTGCATTGCAGTAGTCTAATCTCAAGATGATGAGGGCATGGGTTACTGTTGCTGGGGCCTCCCAGTCCAAGAAGGTCTGCAATTGGTGCAACAGCAGAGCAAAACTCTCCCTGGCCACAAACTTAATAGACCTCACCTTTGGGGAGTATGACTACATCCAGAGCCAAGACTGGAACTAAGATCAAGTCAGACTGATTGCTGGAAAACAGCAATTCTGCCTTGCATGGATTTGATCTGTTTTGAACTATCCCAGGCCCTCTCACCCTCCAGATATCAGGTTGGGATTTCAGTAGCATCCCTGATCCAGACTATGGTAGTGATGTACAACTAAATATCATCGGTATACTGATGATACCTCATCCCAAACCAACAGATTACTTCCTCCAGCAGTTTTATATAGATGTTAAATAACATGCGGGAAAGAGCTGTATCCTGTGGCACCCCTACACTGGAGCAACCATGGATACCAACTGGAACCACCTGCTCAGGAAGGAGCAGGACCTCTGCAGAATGGTGTCTCCAATCCCCAACCCTTTCAGGCAACCCAGAAGGACACCATAATTAATGGTATCCAACACTGCTGAGAAGTCTAATTGAAACAGGAAAGGTATAGTCCCTCAAACCCGGTCCCCAAAAAGGGAAATCAATGACATTTCCATCCATACTCAGGCCTGAATCTTGACTGGAAAATTCATCTCTTCTGGGATCCTCTATAGTTGAAGCCCCACCTAAGGAATGGGGAAAAATATCAACTAAAGCAGAAGCTCAATGAAGCTGGTGTTTCACCTAAATGGATGGAATGGCATGGCCTGGCTTCCATTCCCTCTGCTGTAGCCTAATATAATAGCTTCTGCCCTGTGACAGCTGGGCGTGGTGGCCAGCTACCTCAAATGTATCTCTCCCTATTTATCAGAGAGAGTCATTATTCTGTTACCAGTCCTTCGTAAATCACTGGAAATCATTGCCTCTGTCTGGTGTTCAGAGAAGAACAAACTAAATTCAGATTTGCTAAGAAAGAGAAAGTGTTCTTCAAGTCAAGCTCAGCTCCTGGTGGCCTCCTCAATATATCCATGTAACTTTCTTGGCAACAGTGCAGAACTGGCTTGCCACCCCTTTCCCCAAAAGATTTTCCCTCTCCCAGCCAACAGTTTTGGAATTTCCCAGAACTCTCCCATCCAAGGACCAGTGAGGCCAAACCTTGCTTAGCTTCCAAGCCTAGACAACACCAGCCAGGTACTGCCATTTACTGGGACATTATTTGTGAGCTAAATTCAAAGTGACCTCAGTGGTCCCAGCCTTACATCAAGGCACGATCCAGGACAGAAGGAGAAACTACTTCTGTTTCCGAGTAGGCCAGTCAACATGTTCTTTTTGCTTGCAGTTTCATCTTTAATCTTCTACATGGCAGTTCTGATATGCTAATGGTAATTCTGGCACAAGGACTAAGTTTGTTTCACATGGTACTACGTCATCCGTGTTCAGCAAGTACCCAGCAACTGATTCTTTCAGTTATGAAACATTCTAGCCAGAAATGCAAGGTTGCTTCTCATATTTATGCTATTATTAACATTACAATTCTTAGGATACAAAGAAACCTACATCTCCCCCTTCTACAAAAACTTCATTCGCCTTAATTTGTTTCAAAATGAAAAACAGGTTTACCGTTATGGCCTCCAAATATGTGGGAAATGCCCCAATAATATCTGATATGTGGACTTCTTAAAAAACGTTAGTTTTGTTTTGCTTTTTAATTTATCTCCCATACGACCTTGAATTATTGTCAGTCCGCATGAAGCAAAAGGGAATTCTCCTGTGCACTGCATGAGTTAGTCTGGCTGATAGAGTGGAATTGCATTGCTTCTGTGCATATTAACTTCTAGATAGCAGACTTACCACAGAATGAAATTGCAGCTTCCCATCCTTTAAATATCATATATTTCATGTCATACAAGGCCTATCTCTTTTGTTTTAAAGTTTTCAATTTCCCCTCAGTGGGGAACCCTGCAGTATTAGTTTTGTTTGTTCTGCTTTCAAGAGAAATCTTTTGCATATTGCAAGATGAAGGTGCTCTGGTTTCAGAATCTATACTTGTAGTTCTGAGCTGTTTCCAGAGGCCATCACATCCACACAAGATCTGTTCATATATTCATGTTGTTTCCCCCACCCTTAATCCCTTTTTCTTTTGTACTCTGCCTATTGGAGAATAAGCCTGCAGGCAGGGACTGCGCTTTTTAATCTTTGTGCGGGGTCTTAAAAAAAATTAAATGCAATCAATCCTTCTGATAGTGAATTCAGTGCCAGCAGAAACAGAACCAAACGAGGCAGCTTAGAAACAAGAGGATGCTTAGATGAACTGGGGTTCTACAGTAATACAGAATAAGAACAGACCAGAACAAAGGCAACAAAACAAGAAATCAGCCCAATGAGGGCTGCAGAATCACGCAGCTTTTAGAGCTCCAAATTGGTGACCCTTCCGAGACCCAGCTGGTGCTTCTTATTGTATCTACAGTGATACATGAGTCTGAGTCCCAAGGAGGCTCTTTCTCCTTAGGAGCCCAACCTTCAATTTGGATTAACACTTCTGCACCATTCTGCCCTCTGCTCCCCAGCAGGGCCACCACTGTGTTACACTGGATCACAATCAGGTCAGAATCAAGAACAACAGTTGCAGTTCTGTAGAGAGTGGATACTTTACATCCTCCAAACCTCAATTCAGGATCTCAGGCAAATCCAGGAGCCTCAAGTTCAATACTCTTATCCCTTGACACTCATTATCTCCTCCTCTTCTTCCTCCTCCTCCTTGAAAGAGAGAGCCAGAGCTATCATAGCATAAAGTCCAAGTTCAAATCTACCTTATCTACCAGCCTGATTGCTAGATTTATACCCTTTTCCTTCAGGAGCAAAAAGCCACTGGCTAGCAAAATTACCGTTCCTGGCTATTTGAGGACTGGGACGAGATTCTGAATAAGCAGACAACTTAAAATGCAATGGATGTTTTATGGGTCCCCAAAGAGCTTGCACACTGCATCCCCTCCAATGAAACTTTCTCTGCAAAGTCAGTTCCCTTGTTGTTGCATTGCTGAGGTAACAGAACATGATACCAATGGTAACATTTATCTTTTAATGGTTCTGGTGAACAATGACTCTTTCTCTTCATTTCTATCTCTATATGTGGCGTTGTTGCTAGAGAACTCAAAACAAAACAGTCTCTACAAGAATAGTAATATTTTCAGGAATGATCCTTTCTTCAAAAACCAGTCATTAGGAACTGTGAATGGAGAGGCTGTATTATTTACTTAGACTCTATATAGCCTCAAGAATTCACCTGAAGGTAATAATCAAGCCACCCAAGACAGACAAATCAAAGTTAATGACTTCCAAGAATACACACAAAAATATTTCAGAAATGTAACACTCGAAAGTCCCATGCTCATAACAAAAATGAATTTGTAACACAGGAGAAAAATTTCCAAACGTCGTAAACAAAAGGTTCATAATGCAACAAGGATCGGATGCCCGACTTTCTATATGACCCCATTGTTCCTTCCATCTCTGTCACTCTCAGGACAACCATCCCTTCCTTCCCTTGCAGCTGCTCTGACAAAGGTGAGAAAATAAATTATCTTGGGAAGTCCTTGAAACTTGCCATAATTATTTGCCTCACCCAATTATTTCCTTTTAATCGTCAAGTGTTTAAAGCTGCATTTTAAGCATCCAAGGAGTGAACTGGTCTTCATGTTCCACTAACACAACCCATTTGGGAGTTTATTTTCCAAGCCACAGTTTTTTTAATTTTTTTTCAGCCCACACAAGAAGGAATGAAATTAGGCTGGCCCTGACCCTGCTGGCCTTTCAGAAGGCTCTTAAGACAGTTTTGTGATTGGGCCTGGGGATCTAGGGTGGTATGGAGCCTGTCATTTGGTTATATTGTTAGTAATTGTATGGACTGTACTTGCCCAGAAATTAAGTTTTAAACTGTTTTAATTGGTTTTTCTAATGGTTTCCATTTCAGTTGTGTATTTGTAACTCTTCACTGTTTTTTGTTTTTAATTGTGTGAGCCACCCAGAGTCACATATGGGAGATGGGCGGCTATAAAAATTGAATGAATGAATGAATGAATGAATGAATGAATGAATGAATGAATGAGGGATCATCTGTGCATGCTGACAAAGCCCAGATTATCACCCAATCCACATGGAATCACATTTTCCTTTTCAAAATACAGGGGTATGCCATGGCAGTTCCTCATGTTGAAGCAGCAGTAAAACTTTTTTCTCCTGGTACAATATTTGCTGTGGACATGATCTAGTATGCTTCACTGATGATGTGGCTGATAATACAGTCAAGGGTTCGGTTCTGCCCAGCCCCTATTGGCCATCTGTTGCATAGATGTACCCCCTCCCACCTCTAAACACCAAGGGCTGCCCCCTACAGCCATTTTGGCATGGCCTACAGGAGAGACCAGACACTTAGCTTCCACTGAGACATCCACCTATATGACAGTTTCTGAAGCCCTTGTCAAGATACATGGGCTCTTTACACAGGTAGTCCTCAGTTCACAACGATAATTGGGACTGGAATTTCCATCACTAAGCGATGCAGTCATAAAACGCAATGTCATGTGACTGCATCACTTAGGGACAGCAATCCCAGCACTCCCCATTGCCATTGTTAACCAAATTCCACTGGTCGTTACATGAGGATCCACCCTGATGCAAGCCATTCCCAGCTTGGTCCCTCTCAGCCCCGAGTCTTGGTAAAGTAAGGTCTTGCCTCCTCTTCAGTTCCCCCCATCTGCTTTGGAAGGCCACTGCAATTTGGACAAGGCCACACATGGCCTCAAGAAGAAGGCCTGGTGTGGCCAGCAGCTGCCTCACAAAGGGCCAGGCTGGGTGCGCCTCAACAGCACCAGGAGGAAGAAGACAGCAAGGGTCAGCTGGGGGTGGCAGGGTCAGCAGGGCAGCAGGACCAGCGGAACCCAGGGCGGCTGGGCTGGCAGAGGTGGCAGAGTTCAGGGCGGCCAAAAGGGCAAAGATGGGTGGGGAGATAGGCAGTTGGGGAGAATCGAAACACACACCCAGTCATAAGTGGGGGCAGGCTGCCAAGCAGCTGAATTTTGATCATGTAACCAAGGTGGAGCTGAAACAGCTGTAATTTCGGGGACCAGGCATAACTGCCATTCATTCAGCACCACTGTAACTTGGGATGATCGCTGAATGAATGGTCATTAAGTGAGGACTACTCATTTAGTGTTTTCTTGAAAGAGCATTAGACCTGTGTTTAAGAAAGAAGGCTAGCGCTCTATTGAGCAAGTTCTTGTCTTTTGCTGCACAGAAGGTCAATTTAAACCAGGAAAGAAAACTGGGTGCCACCAGCAGTATGTTGCCGATTCTGTCACGATTGAGGGTTTTCCACTCTTTCACACAGACAAGGTTTTGGATGGACATGCGTATTACTTTGGTGGGCGGATGGATCGCTTACTCTCTGGCAAGCCTTTGGGTAGTGTCAGCCATGGCTACTCCCTGTCAGCACTGCTGTTCCCCTACAGCACTAGTCGAGGACAGAAATTAGTCACCCCCACCTGCTTCACCCTGTGCCCTTCTCTGTGCTTCTATTCTGTCAGCCAGGCTGTTTTTGGAGGCAGGTTTAGTGCTACTGTACCTTAGGAGTGAGAAATAGTCCAAAATAGTTCAAGCTTAGCCCAAGAAGTTATAAGTGTGGAGTACCTCCATGGCTAACTGGGACGCGGTGGCACTGAGGGTTAAACCGCTGAGCTGCTGAGCTTGCCGATTGGAAGGTCGGCGGTTCGAATCCGCATGACGGGGTGAGCTCCTGTTGCTAGTCCCAGCTCCTGCCAACCTAGCAGTTCAAAAACATGCAAATGTGAGTCGATTAATAGGTACCGCTTTGGCGGGCAGGTAACGGCGTTCCATGTAGTCATGCCAGCCACATGACCACGGAAGTGTCTATGGACAAATGCCGGCTCTTCAGCTTTGAAACGGAGATGAGCACTGCCCCCTAGAATCAGACACTACTGGACTTAATGTCAAGGGAAACCTTTACCTTTACCTTACCTCCATGGTTATGTCCAGTTAGGCAACTATTGCACCTGCTTCTGTTTACCCAGGCCTGGCCAGCTGCCCATTAAGGAGAATGATTGGTAGGTTCTTACCCACCTGGCAGGTGACACTTGGGAAATGAAGCCAGGGGAATCCAATCATTTTCCATAACTTATCCTGCATTAAAACAGTAAGGACAGCACCAGTTGGCTAGCCTCACAGCTGGGGCAGAATAGGGATCGGTAATGAGGGCAGTGCAATTTATGCCGGTGAACTTTTCTGCCAGCTCACAGACTGAAGGAAAGTGCTTTAACGTGACTGTCTGGCTGTGCTCTACAATCTAATTCCCCAAACAAGCTGCTCTTTTTATTATTCAGGAAAGATAATCATAAATCTCCCACGTTGTAGGTAGTTCGGCCTTAAGAAGGAGAGAAGAAAGGCATCCTTTCTTTTTCCAAGCTTTCTCCAGCGCAGGGCAACTAAACCAAGGGCTGGCAAAAAAAAAAAAAAAGCAAGCTACAAAGTGCTACCGGCCAGCAGTTTTCCAGAAAAATCTAGCATGGTCTGGTGCAACTAGAGATACGTTGGTCTTACGCAGTGGCATGAGTGCTACTTACAAAGAAATAATCAGAGACCCAGATGCCTCCAGCCTTGCAAAGGATGTGAGAGGAAATCTAGATGTTCTAACACCGGAAAAGTGATAACTCTAACCCCCAAAGGCAAATATCCCCTTAGAACCTCCACCAAAAGTTTGTGCCAATTTTGAGCGGTTTTGTTTTGACAGAACTGATTGCGATCAGGCTAACAAGGCCATTCTAATATAGAACTCAACGCTATTAATGATTCGTATGAGCAGTTTTGTTACTATTCATGCTCTTGCATAAAGAAAGAACGGAAACATGATGGATTCTTCCTTTAAAAGAAGCATGAAAAACCAAAGCAGTATTCAAACTGGGGTGACAGGTGGGCAGCGTGTTCTGCTTATTTCTGTCTTCTGTTTAATTCCTCCCGCTAATGAAGAAAGGGAAGGCAAGCTGACATCATACAAGATGCCTTATTAAACAGAGGCCTCCCGGCCAATATGACAAGTGGTGCTTCCCAATGCTATGAGGTTTACATAAGTAGCTTAATCTAATCATGTTTCTACTGCCACTACAGCTGCAGCTGACCCAGATTAATAAATGTCTCACTAGTACTGATGGAGTCAGGCACAAGCTTTAGTTACTTCTCTGCTCTTTAAGCCGGAAGTCAGATTCATTGACCTGATGAGAGAAACCGTCTTCTCTCTGCTTTTTGCCTGCTATATTTCTGTCAGTATTCATAGTCTATTAAACAGCCTTTATGAAATCCCCTACTGCTGTGAGGCCTGGGTTCAAATACCACTCCATCACGAAACTTCCTAATGAATTTTGAATGCTTACTTTCTCTCACAAAAGGGACGCGGTGGCGCTGCGGGTTAAACCGCTGAGCTGTCGATCGGAAGGTCGGCGGTTCGAAACCGCGCGGCGGGGTGAGCTCCCGTTGCTCGTCCCAGCTTCTGCACACCAAGCAGTTCGAAAACATGCAAATGTGAGTAGATTAATTGGTACCGCTTCGGCGGGAAGGTAACGGCGTTCCGTGAGTCATGCTGGCCACATGACCCGGAAGTGTCCTATGAACAACGCCGGCTCCAAGGCTTTGAAACGGAGATGAGCACCGCCCCCTAGAGTCGGACACGACTGGACTTTACGTCAAGGGAAACCTTTACCTTTACCTTACTTTCTCTCACAACCTCTGGATTGCAGCGAAAGTAGGAAAATAGGAGATCACTTTAGCTAAGGCCCAGCTGCTGCCAAAAGATATTCTGCAATCCAAGAGGGGATGAGAAAAAGCTTATGCCTCAGAGTTCGTGTGATCATAAAGTTGAGGTAGTCCGAATGTCTATTAAAGCTTCCCCAACCTGGTGCCCTCAAACATGACGACTTTAGACAATTTCTAATCATTTAAAACATGGCCCTCAAAGTCTAGAGTACTGCGACTGGAGAACTCCAAATGTTCTTTTACAAATGTAATTTTTGCAACAGGCAAAATAGGGAATTATTAAATATATGATTACAGAAGTATGCATAAAATATGCACACATTTTAAACTGAAAAAGATCAAATCAGTATCAAAATGAGATGTACCAAATTCACTAATTGACATGTAATAGTATAATTTATTATAGTATAGAGACATGTAAGAAATTTAAGAACCCAAACCGACAGATTTTATTATCCTTTGATTGGGCATTTTAATCTCCTATACAGGCAGTCAATACTCAGGACATCGTGCAACTCTTTGTATCAAAACGTTCACGCAGATTTATGCCATGTTCCTTCCTACTCCTGTCCTGCTGCAACCACATAAGCTAAGTTCTTTGAAGTCTCATTGATTGCAAGGACAGGAGTTGAAGTCTGTGCTCATTCAACTTTCCTCTCCTTGCAATCAATAGAACTAAGCAATATGCTTTACCCTGGCTGGACTCTGGCCTGGCTTATTATTCTATCATTTTATTTTTCAGCTCTCCTTCTCCATGTAATTTCACAGAGTTGCAAAGAAATGATCTAGATATGTCACCCCTTAATCTGCCTCCTTCAAATCAAACCTGAGAAGGAAACATGCTGGTGTATCTTCCCGCAACTCACAAGTGTGATTAGATGGCCTAGCACCCCATTATTACCAGCCTTTCCAAGTGAGTTTTTAGAAAAAAATGGATGGATGTTTGCAAAATCATTTCTGATACCATTTCCAGCCTTTTGGTTCCCATTTATAACTCTTCAAACTCTCATCTTGTTGTTTTATCATCTTTTTCACTGCCTAATACTGTATATTATCAGTAATGCTCTCACATAAAATATTTATTATTCCAAGCATCATATAATAAGGAGCAGCTGCATATTTTGGTCAATATAAATCTATAGCAAATTGATTCCTCAGGAAAACCGCCCTAGTCTTATCGTCCAGGACTCTGACCAAATGAATGCACTGAAAGTACACTCCTAGACATGCCTCTTCAGAAGTAAAGCCCACTTCCCTCAGGTGGAACAGTAGAGGATTATAGATTTAATGCTTTTCTTTTTCTCATAAAAAAAAGAAGACACAGCTCTCCTAGTTGTGCCTATCACTCCTGGGTTTCTGTCACTGTGTAACCTGAGCTGGCATCAATGGGCAATTGCCAAGATCTAAGTAACCTTTGCAGCAGAAGCTATTCCTGACGTCCTCACCCAGTGACTGAGTTAAGTTGCACTGTGGAAGAACCACTCTCTCCCTTGGTAGTGTGTGAATATCTGAGAAGAAGTCGCTAATTCTCTTCTTGATCACAACCTTCATGAGCCACTAGGAGCTTTTTTGCATGGGCAGCCCACCTACTGCTGCTGTCAGGATGCCAAGCCTTCTCTTGCAGCAGCATCTACTGCTCTGCTTCAGGAGACCAAACCTCTTGAATCCACTAAGTCACCTGCTTGCCAAAGGAAGAGCAGTAGAATTGGAGGTTCCAATAATGCTTTGTTAGAGTGTTCCCCTCCCTCCCTCCCCCGCTGGTAGGGCTTGTGCAGCAACCATTGTTTTTCCTATCTCACAATAGCAGGAGCAGCTCCTCTATGTAGTCAAATGGAGCTCCACCTACTTTACCCACATAGGAAGGCTATCATATAAGTGCTGCAAAATTCTATTTGACCACTAGATGGCAATGAATAGATACCAAAAATTCTAATTCTTTGATGTCATCTAGTGGGCCACCAGATTTTTGCAGCCAAGTTACTTGTTTTCATTTATTTAATGTTCATCCCACCTTTCTTCTTCAGCAAAGGATCATTACCTTGCCGTGGTGCTGGAGCTTGAGCACCTCAATGATGCCATGAGCTAAACCGTGAAGGGCCACCCAAGACGGGAAGGTCATGACAGAGAGGTCAGACTAAATGCGATCCCTGGGGAAGGTAATGGCAACCCACCCCAGTATTCTTGCCGTGAAAACTAAATGGATCAGTACAACTAGAGATATGTCGGTATACCATCGGAAGATGAGACCCCCAGGTCGGAAGATGGTCAAAATGCTACTGGGGAGGAACAGAGGATGAGTTCAACTAGCCCCAGACGTGATGACGCAGCTAGCTCAAAGCCGAAAGGACGGCTAGCGGCCGACGGTGCTGGTGGTGAACAGCGAATCCGATGTTCTAAGGATCAACACACCATTGGAACCTGGAATGTGAGATCTATGAGCCAGGGCAAATTGGATGTGGTTATTGGTGAGATGTCCAGATTAAAGATAGACATTTTGGGAGTCAGTGAACTGAAATGGACTGGAATGGGCCACTTCACATCAAATGACCACCAGATCTACTACTGTGGACAAGAGGACCACAGAAGAAATGGAGTAGCCCTCATAATTAATAGCAAAGTGGCTAAAGCAGTGCTTGGATACAATCCAAAAAATGACAGAACGATCTTAATTCGAATTCAGGGCAAGCCATCTAACATCACAGTGATCCAAATATACGCCCCAACCACAGATGCTGAAGAAGCTGAAGTAGAGCAGTTCTATGAGGATCTGCAGCACCTACTGGACAACACGCCTAAAAGAAATGTTATTTTCATCATGGGAGACTGGAATGCTAAGGTGGGCAGTCAAATGACACCTGGAATTACAGGTAAGTATGGCCTGGGAGAACAAAACGAAGCAGGACATAGGCTGATAGAATTTTGCCAAGACAACTCACTCTGCATAACAAACACTCTTTTCCAACAACCTAAGAGACGGCTTTATACGTGGACTTCCCCAGATGGACAGCACCGAAATCAGATTGACTACATCCTTTGCAGCCAAAGGTGGCAGACATCTATACAGTCGGTAAAAACAAGACCTGGAGCTGACTGTAGTTCAGATCACGAACTTCTTCTTACACAATTTAGGATCAGACTAAAGAGATTAGGGAAGACCCACAGATCAGCTAGATATGAGCTCACTAATATCCCTAAGGAATATGCAGTGGAGGTGAAGAATAGATTTATGGGACTGGACTTAGTAGATAGGGTCCCGGAAGAACTATGGACAGAAGTCCGCAACATTGTTCAGGAGGCAGGAACAAAATACATCCCAAAGAAAGAGAAAACCAAGAAGGCAAAATGGCTGTCTGCTGAGACATTAGAAGTAGCCCAAGAAAGAAGGAAAGCAAAAGGCAACAGTGATAGGGGGAGATATGCCCAATTAAATGCAAAATTCCAGAGGTTAGCCAGAAGAGATAAGGAATTATTTTTAAACAAGCAATGTGCGGAAGTGGAAGAAGACAATAGAATAGGAAGGACAAGAGACCTCTTCCAGAAAATTAGAAACATCGGAGGTAAATTCCAGGCCAAACTGGGTATGATCAAAAACAAAGATGGCCAGGACCTAACAGAAGAAGAAGAGATCAAGAAGAGGTGGCAAGAATATACAGAAGACATATATAGGAAGGATAACAATATCGGGGATAGCTTTGACGGTGTGGTCAGTGAGCTAGAGCCAGACATCCTGAAGACTGAGGTTGAATGGGCCTTAAGAAGCATTGCTAATAACAAGGCACCAGGAGACAACGGCATCCCAGCTGAACTGTTCAAAATCTTGCAAGATGATGCTGTCAAGGTAATGCATGCTATATGCCAGCAAATATGGAAAACACAAGAATGGCCATCAGACTGGAAAAAATCAACTTATATCCCCATACCAAAAAAGGGAAACACTAAAGAATGTTCAAACTATCGAACAGTGGCACTCATTTCACATGCCAGTAAGGTAATGCTCAAGATCCTGCAAGGTAGACTTCAGCAATTCATGGAGTAAGAATTGCCAGATGTACAAGCTGGGTTTAGAAAAGGCAGAGGAACTAGGGACCAAATTGCCAATATCCGCTGGATAATGGAAAAAGCCAAGGAGTTTCAGAAAAACATCTATTTCTGTTTTATTGACTATTCTAAAGCCTCTGACTGTGTGGACCAGAACAAATTGTGGCAAGTTCTTAGTGGTATGGGGATACCAAGTCATCTTGTATGCCTCCTGAAGAATCTGTATAACGACCAAGTAGCAACAGTAAGAACAGACCACGGAACAACGGACTGGTTTAAGATTGGGAAAGGAGTATGGCAGGGCTGTATACTCTCACCCTACCTATTCAACTTGTACGCAGAACACATCATGCGACATGCTGGGCTTGAGGAATCCAAGGCTGGAGTTAAAATCGCTGGAAGAAACATTAACAATCTCAGATATGCAGACGATACCACTTTGATGGCTGAAAGCGAAGAGGAACTGAGGAGCCTTATGATGAAGGTGAAAGAAGAAAGTGCAAAAGCTGGCTTGCAGCTAAACCTCAAAAAAACCAAGATTATGGCAACCAGCTTGATTGATAACTGGCAAATAGAGGGAGAAAATGTAGAAGCAGTGAAAGTCTTTGTATTTCTAGGTGCGAAGATTACTGCGGATGCTGACTGCAGTCAGGAATTCAGAAGACGCTTAATCCTTGGGAGAAGAGCAATGACAAATCTCGATAAAATAGTTAAGAGCAGAGACATCACACTGACAACAAAGGTCCGCATAGTGAAAGCAGTGGTGTTCCCCATAGTAACATATGGCTGCGAGAGCTGGACCATAAGGAAGGCTGAGAGAAGGAAGATTGATGCTTTTGAACTGTGGTGTTGGAGGAAAATTCTGAGAGTGCCTTGGACTGCAAGAAGATCAAACCAGTCCATCCTCCAGGAAATAAAGCCAGACTGCTCACTTGAGGGAATGATATTAAAGGCAAAACTGAAATACTTTGGCCACATAATGAGAAGACAGGACACCCTGGAGAAGATGCTGATGCTAGGGAGAGTGGAGGGCAAAAGGAAGAGGGGCCGACCAAGGGCAAGTTGGATGGATGATATTCTAGAGGTGATGGACTTGTCCCTGGGGGAGCTGGGGGTGTTGAGAACTGACAGGAAGCTCTGGCGTGGGCTGGTCCATGAAGTCACGAAGAGTTGGAAGCAACTGAACGAATAAACAACAAACCCACCTTTCTTATTTTCATAAATAACTCAAGGCAGCGAACATACCTAATACTCCTTCCTCCTCCTATTTTCCCCCACAACAGCAACCCTGTGAGGTGAGTTGGGCTGAGAGAGACTGACTGGACCAAGGTCACCCAGCCGGCTTTCATGCCTAAGGCAGGACTAGAACTCACAGAGTCCTGGTTTCTAGCCCAGCACCTTAACCACTAGACCAACCTGTATGGTTATCTTATACTTGGTCTAACTATTCTGCCCATGATGACCTATCTTCAGCTGCTCAGAGATATCTACCCCAGCTGCTAGATGCTGCTTTCCAACTGGAAATGCCAAAGATAGGATCTGCGCATTCCTGCCTGCAAAACACATGCTCTACCACCACTGATCTATGGCCCTTCACTCCACCTGCCCATTTCTCCTGTTCAAGTACTATGAAAACACATGGGCGATACAATTAATTAATCTTCCTGCTTTTGGCAGGAAAATCAAGTACATGCTGACATCAATTGGGTTTGGGAATGCATAACTTTGGCAGAATTTTACCCACTAATTTGCAAGAAAATGTGAACCAAGGACATCTCAGACAGAACAAGGCTCATGAATGAGCCTTTGGCTCTGTGATTAAGGGTCAAAGAAGTCAGATTATAGCATGGCACAAAAGTGTTTGAACAAGGGAGATAGTGCAGGAAGTCTTGAGAGTGACAGCTGACAGAATGAGGAAACACTGAGCACCAAAGGATATAAGATGAAATGGCACAGTGAAAGTTAGACTGTGCCTACAAAGGCAGAGATCCAATCAGCCTCTCTAGAAGGCAGTCAACAGGGACCGTAAATGTCTTCATTCTTGTCCCTTTTGTGTCAGATAGGGACATAAAGGCAAAAAAGGTAGACTACATTATGTAGGACTTTAACTGTAGTAGTTCTGCCCTTGAAGGCAGGATTGATTGCCACCTCCCCATTCTACGTAGTATGGGGAAATAGGCCCAGTGAGGATCCCAGTATAAAGAGGCTTTAACCTTGTATTCCCTGCTCTGGTCAACCTTCTTCTCCCCATTTTTTCCAGGCACTTTAAATTTGCATAACTTGAAAAAAAGTCTTCTGATTAATGGATGCCATTTTTGTCAGTCAAAGAGGGGACCAAATTGGGACAGCAATGGAGACAAAAATATTAGAGCTGAGACCATGATTGCTCCCATAATCCCTATGCACTGACATTTTCTTTAGGTAATAAGGAAATAATAGAGATTATTTGTTTTTCAAGGTTTTCTTATATTTCGTCCAATAAGCTTTGGGAAAGATGTTTGCAGTTCTTCAGCTATTTTCAAACCCTTGTCTATCTCAAGCAACTGTAGGTCTTCTGTAACATCTTCAGTTATGATGCTCTTAGTATTTTGAAAAAAAGTATATTCGTTCAAAGCACACTTTGCTTTTCTATATTCGTTACAGATCTGCATTTGGGTGTGCGATGTTACAAAATATTTTGCTAGAAATCCATATGCTAAAGTCGGATGTGCACAGTCACAGTAAGACACAATTAGTTCTCAGCTCATTTCCTTGTTGTGCCTCCATTTCCACCCACTTTCTTACTCCTGATAAAGGATCACCCAAGTTATTTTTTTTTCCCCCACATGGTCCTACCTGCCTAAACAGCAGACACTAGATTTGCTCACTCTTTTAGCTGTCCTGGGGTATGTTCCCCTTACCTCTCTAACATATACCTGAGTAATGCATTACACAGTGGAATTCTTTGCAGGTGTAAAGACTTGATATTGCCACAAGCAAAGTGAGATAAGTAGGTGATATAAGAGAGAGAAACATTCTGAAAGTAGGCTGCCAAAATAAGAATTTTTGAATGTGCAGTCCTGAACTCAAAGGGGAAAAGATAAAGAAAGTTCACTATGTAAAATGTGAATGTTTTGATCCATTAACTTGATGTTTGGGAACATTCTTTAACTGGACCAAGAAGAAAACTGAAATTACTTGGGCTTCTTCCCATTTACTTTTTTTAAAAAATGCCCATGGGTTTCATTCTGATAATCTTATGGAAAAGCACATTTTCCGTAAGTTTATCAAGTTTGGCAGACTCAATGAATTCCTACCTTGACAAACATTTTTCCTAACCTCTTTTTATTGGGCTGCTATATCTGAAAATTGGACTTCATAAATGCTCTAAGACAGGAATAGTTGTGTGTTTGCCTGTGCTGGTAAGCCTCTATACATTACTGTATTGGTATATCTTCACTGAACAGTGGGGCAGTTACTTGAAAATTTAAAAGAAAAGTTTTAAAAACAAGTTACTGCCATTTTCATTTTTGTAATATTCCTATTACCACATACTAGCATATTTTTAGCAGTTGCAGCTGGAATTTTAGTCTTAGTCTTATTTCAGAACAGCCTGTGTTGGGATATTACTAAGAGCGATATTGGGATAGGATGAACATTTAAATCCAATGACATATCCATGCCATTAATTTACAAACTGCAAATTTTGGGCTGGTGAACTTTTTTTCATCATTTTATTTATTTATTTTTCAAATTTCTATCACCGCCTATCTCTCCCAAAAAGGGGACTCTGGGTGGTTTACAATAAAATCAAAATTAAAGACATATAAATTACAATACAATAAAACAATAAATTAAGATAAAATAGGTATAAAATCCAAGCAGTGAAGATCTTATTTGTTGAGGAGAGATCTATGGTACTAGCCACCCCCAAGAACTGATGCCCCTCCCACCCCAAGCAAGGTGGCAGAACCAGGTTTTCAAGTTCTTCCGGAAGGCTGGGAGTGAAGGGGCCTGCCTCACCTCCGGGGGCAGAATGTTCCAAAGGGCAGGTGCTGCTGCAGAGAAGGCCCACCTCCTGGACCCCACCAGGTAGAATTCCCTTACTGTAGCATGCCCTCTCTGCATGACCGGGTGGGACGGGTCGATGTTAAGAGGAGGAGACGGTCCCTCATCATACTTGTTTTGCTATTCTCAGACTCTGCTTTCAATCATGTGCATGTGGGATGGCAATATCTGCTGACCCTAAGTGACTATTTTTCTGATCAACCAGTTATCTAGAGTAGATAACAGCAAGTAAAAAGTTTCCAAGCCATATCTTTAAAATACAGTTATCTTGTTGATTCAGTTGTAGAGGAGAAGGTAGCTCATCTTAGAGGAGAAACTAGCTCATCTCCAGTTACTTTTTTTTTCTCCTCTAGTTATGCTATGAAAATAAAGGACATAGTTTCTTTTTTTGAAAGTCTGGAGAATCCATTTAATACAATCTATGATTCTGTATTAATTTTCATGGCATGGACAATTAATCAGAGGGCCAGCTATTCTTACCCAGAACAGAGAGTCATTCCAATATTGTTTTAATATTTGCCTTAACCTCTCTAGATTAGGCAGGAGAGTACACAGTGGAAGAGTTTCACACAGATCCATACTCATAAATAATTTTCCCCAGGCATCAACAAGATATGATTCTCTGTGAATCATACTTTCCTAAAACAGTAGAAGGAGAGGTCCAAAGTTGGTTTGCAATTTCTAGCTGGATTCAGTGGTATCTCCTGCCATCTACTGAAAAATGCAAGAGCAAGCATATACTATATACTACTTTTTAAAAAAGCATTCCTTTACCAGGACAAGCAAGCAAGCAGAAAAGCATTTTTTTCTGCTAGAAATCGGTCTAGTTTTACATTGTACAGATTATATTCACTCATGTGCTTCATATCATTTTCATATCCTAGTAGTTCAGATATCCTTAAGAACCACAAACAACATGTTTTAACATTTAGAAGACTCCATAAGGTGCACAGTATAAAAGCCAGTCCTAAAACCTCTTTGTGTGGAATAAAGCAGAGGTGAAAGAAAGAACAGCAAGCAGTTGTGTTCTCTGCATCTGTTCCCTGGTGAGAGATTCTCAATAAGAAACTATTGAAAAGTTCCACTCTAAATCAGGGAGTCTGGATCAAGAATTCAGTTAAAAATGACCAGTCTAAAAAAACTTGCTAAAGACTCCTGAGCATCCAGTTTGTACTTAGTCAGGGGTTCTTTAAACACAGTTGAAAAACTATACTGGCCTGGTCAATACTTTATGCTTAGCCGTTAAGCCAAAGGCTATATGCAATTGCCATATATACCATGTTTAATTTTAGTTATATTTTTAAAATTCAGATAAAATCAAGTCAGATTCATTTTTTGTCTGGGCCTCACCCATTACTTTTTGGATGGCAGCCCCTGCATGCCATTTCAAGGTCAAGTGCAAACCTCAGCCCAAGAAAAGTAGTGGTCCTCCAAAATCTATGGTTAACAAATCACAATGATTAGGTTCACACATTATGCCAAAACCAAACAAACCACATGACTGCTCCTCAGGATGAACCCAACTACTACGTTTATTATAACATACAAGTCAGATGACAAAAGAATCCTTTTTTATGCTGAAGTAATGTCACGGGAGATCACTGTGTGTGAGGGCACACCGCATATTCTTTCACTTGGTGGGAATGTCTGCAATTTCTCTGTGCTCAGACACCATGCATATACAGTGAGAAATCCTCCATGGTATTCTCAACACCTAACAGTCTACTTGTAAAAGACACTACCTGAACTTTACTTAAAATGCCTTCATATAAATTCCTTGCATAGAAAAATGGAGTAACAATTCTGAATAACTTGAACCAGCATACAACTGTAATCATCTGTGTTTACTTGTGCTTTGGTTTGGTTTGGTTTGGTCTGGTCTGGTCTGGGGTTTTGTTTTCTTTGGGTTTTTTTAATTTGTTTTTTGTTTTGCTTTGTTTTGCTTTGGTTTTGCTACTGACTTACTTTAATTAAAATTAAAATTAATTACAACCCTTTTACCTGTTTCCTCCTGGAAAAGATGGTTCCCTAATCCCAATTTTGCACAGATCGTAACTGGCAAAAGGGCTCTTGGAAAGCGCTATGAAAACAACATTTTGATGGGAGTTGGAACAGTGACTTATGAAAAGATGCAGCCATACTTTTGCTATGAACAACACCTTGGACTTACAGTGAAGGCCATTTTCTGCAGTGGAGACAGGACATCTGAAAGTGGGCATCTCCTTCCCACTTGCTCTGAAGATAGGCTCAGAATTCTGCAGGCTGGAAAAAGAGCTCAGAGAAGGGACTATCGAAAAAAGCAGGTAGAGGGGAAAGAAAATACAAATGATTGAAGATATTGGTGGGTCCCAAGATACTCGCCCCCTCCATTTCTGATGCTTCTCTGGATGGTTTGGATATCCTGTCTTCACTGTATAAAAAGGGCCTTCACGGTAACTCAAGTTGTGCCATTTTCCTCCAGCAGAGGCAAGACATCTGAAAGGGGGAAATATCAGCACTGTCCCTAAAGGGAGGATCTTGTATCAGAAAGGCCCTTAGTCCTTCTGGAAATCATATTCTGTAGCAGTCTCTTCCTAAAGGACATTTGGCTCAGGAATAAGAGTTTAGCTTGTAATGTCTAATAAAAAGGGACATGTGGCAACCCTACAGATGTCTCCTCAGGGAGTGTTACTGTCAAAGGCAGCCAAGGTTTTAGTGGAGTGGACTACAGTTCCCTGTGGGTGGGCTTATTCTGTGTCTTCTAGGCTGCTTTGATGCATGCCTTAATCCACCTGGAAATCATGGTCAGTGAGGTCTTACGGATATGGTTAAGTTGCCAAAAAGGTAATATGAACCTGGCTGATGCTCTTCTGTTCTACTCAGATAGACCTTGATGGCTTGGCTGATATCTAGTGTGTGGCATTCTTTCTCTAGTAGATTTTAGGTTTCAGGCAGAAGGAAAGGAGGGAGGTTTACTTCCTGGCCAAAGTGGAAAACCAGTTGGATAAAATAAATAAAACTCTTTCCTGGCAGAAGACGCTATTTTTGACATTTGCCTGGCCAATGTTATGAATCGTTGGAATGCTACTTTCCATGTTAGATGCTCCACAGATGACTCGTGCAAGGACTCAAACAGGAACTTGGTTTAAGGCTTTAGGCATGTGTGTTCCGTGGTGGACACCAGCATATGGCAGATGGTCTCATTAGAGAAGCCCCACTCAGGAATCTGTTAATGTGAGAGTGGGTCAGTTGAGGCTCACTGCTCACTAGTGTTAGGAGTGATGAGGGGACAGATACCAGTCTGCAGAGGTTGCTCAGTTGTAACTTGCTGCCTACGCCCATCCACAGAGACACCAGAATTGGGGCCTTGTGAGATTCCTTTTTTTTTTTTTGCTACACAAAGCTCATATATGCAAATGGTGGAGACTCTGTGCAAAGCTAAGACTATCTGTATGGATTTGTTGTCCTATCCTAGGTAGCAGGCTGATCCTGTTCAATATCCAAGTGTGTCATTGTCAGCAGCTGGGGTCAGGATAGCTGCATCCCCTTGGTTCAGATGTCTGGTAAGGATGGGAAGCTCCATGGTCAGCTTGCTTCCCAGTCTTGCACTATTTGCAAGAGCTTGGAGATCAGTAGAAATGGGAGGACGGCTCATAGGAGTGTTTTGGGTGAGTTTGGGCTGAAGGCGTTTGTTGTCTCTGCCCCTTTTGCTGGGACTCATGAGATGAGACACTCTGCCTGGCAGTAGGGGGTGCTGCAAAAAGGTCTATTACTAGCTCCTGTTCTCTAAAAGGCAGGTTTTTATCATGTTTGTTTAGTCTGAATTTAAGTCAAAAACAGTCACATTTCTATCAAGTCAAGCTGTACAATTCTGAGTTTGACCACTGAAAATGCTCACATTAATAATGGCCTTTCAGCACTTGATCCCTTTTGGAAACAACCTCTTCCCAGCAGTAACATGTTGCATTGTTATTCTAAACACTCACAGAGGCTTCCTCCTTCAATCATTTCCAGTTCCACAACAGTACTCAGGGCCATGCATGCTTATGAACCAGCACCGTCAGAACGCAGTTTTAGCACAGCAGCTATTATGGGACATAGACTTAATACTCAAGAAAAACAGGGGATGAAGGGAGGAGGGGTAGGATCAAAGTGCCAGGCAAGGCTTCTATTGAGAGGTCCAGAGGTAAGCACGTAGCCTGGAGGCATGGGTCTCAGGATTAGCAATTGCCTTTCAGGACCTGTAAGGAAGGTGTGCAACTTGGTAGCAGAACAGAATGACCTTCAAGGCATTTGTACAAATATAGATATGTGAGACATTCTTCAATGTCAGAAGAGCTAACAAAGCCAAAGAAGATGGATAAGGAAAGCCTGTGAAACGGGTGTGATCAACCTGAAATTCCAGGGTCACATCTGCCTCCCCCAAAGTTTTCAGTGCGGCCACAGAAGGCTCCAAAAGTTACACATGAATTGTATGCTTAGTGCAACAGATGGAAATTATTAAACACACGGGGAATTTATCAGTACACTTTATTTTATTAAAAATCATTACATTTAAATTAAATTTAGCTATTGTTCTGACCCTACTGCTTTTTTGCAGTGTGGCCCTCAGCATGAAGAAAGGTTGCATTCTCCTGCCATAAGGGATTGAAAAGCCAGGATGCAGTGAGAAAATCAAGTTTCACCTCTTCTGGACATCACAGTGTCTAGGCTAGGCCTGCCATGAGCATTTGTTTAAGTTTGGCACATCAACACTTATTTTCTGCCAAGAAAGAAACAAGTTTAATAAAAACTTGTTGGGAACACACATTCTAATAGACAGTGTGGCTAAAAACACCGGCGGGGGGGCGGGGCAGGGGGGGTGATGCTTAAAAAGGTGGGTGGGGTTTCAGATGTGACTCTTACCATTGTTCAATATAGCCCAAAAAAGAAATGTGCACTTCAACATTTTCCTTCCCCAGCTGGTGTAAAGTTCCCTCTAACAGCTTTATAGTTGGGGAAAGAAGGCCAAGCACATTGCAGTTGCCATCCACAATGCAGGTATGGAGTTCTGGGAGTTGCAATCCTGACAAATCCAGAGGGTTCCACGTTGGGGTGGGTTGAAGTATACAATATCTCAGCCAGATGGAGGAGCCTTGATATTTGTTTTAATTTTAAAAAAATGAAGAGAGAAGAGTGGGCTTGGACTAGCCCAGCAACAGTTGGCAGGCTGAGAAGACACACAGCTCACCTGCTTATAGACATCCCTGCTGTGGTGAGATGCAGATTTCAGTTCAGCTAATCCCAGGAGTCCATTTCAAAGGATTTCACTAATTGCTCCACCGTGATGAGTTTACTGCATTTCTAGTCAAGCTATAGCAAGTCTTTATACATGCATACTTATACTGTACATATACAGTAAATGACCATATGTGGATTTTATACAAAACAATTTCCTTTTTATTCTTTCTGGGGGGTGAAATTCCTCTCCTCTGTCAATGTGCAACTGACCATCCTTGAAGCCTCTACTGTATGTTTATCTGCCCACTGAGAAGTTTAAAAGCCAAAGGAATGCCTCCAGGTTGATTCCTTTTCCTGATCATTCCTGTCTTCCTTCCCATTGCTCTGCCCTATACTTAGCTTTGTTTACCTGAATTCATTGCATGCTTACGTCAGAATTAAATGAAGCTTACACTGAAGGAGGCAATATTGTAACACCTCCCCAAAAGGGCCTGCAACTGTCCAAATTAAATAACACTGATACTTAAATAGTAATTTAAAAAATGAAAAAATATCAATCTCTAGCAAGATCTCATGCGAAGCTGTCCCAGTCCTATCTGACATGTTCCAGAACCTTGGAGTCTGACCACCAAAATCTCATGAGATTCGCCAGCTTCCCGAGATTTCATACAATTTTGGAGGGGAGCTCAAGAAAACACAGTGGTGTCCTGGACCAATAAAGATTACCAACCTATTCTTGCAAATGACTCTACAACAGCAGCCTAAATCACATAGATAATCTCCGTATCATTATATTTGGATAATAAGACATATTGTCTTTAAAGCACCGATTTGACTGCTGGGATCATGTTAGGAACAAGGCAGCATGTAAAGCACCAGTATCCCTGCTGCACTGGACAAAAACAACCCTTCCACGTACTGCTGTTTAGAAAGCAAAGGAAGTTACAGCAGATTCCATCACAATGCATACTTTCCAGGGCTGGTCTTCAAGGAGGCCCGACGTCCCTTCTGTGTTGGACGGAGTCCAAACAAATTAATTCCCATTACGCAGGATCTTGATTTTGCGATACCATTCTTTTAAGCAAAACACTTATCCTGAGGAGAGTTCAGGAAAAGAAATTTATTCCCCCCGAGAGGGGAACGCTGTCAAAGAGATATGCAGGAACAATGAACTGAGGGAGAGTTCAAGAAGAAGGTTCAGGTTCTAGGAGTTTATCAGGAGTCTGTGGTCATGTTATGCAATGGGTGGAAGGGGGTGAGTCCCCACTTCATTTCTGGCATACCCTTGTCATGAATGGGGAGGCAGGGGATAAGGCTGGAATTGGATGTACCCAGAATACAAACCATGTCTATATAACAAACTAAGCTGCATGCACAGGGTGAGTTGAAAGAAGCAGCTGTAAATTTAACCAGTACAGAACTAATCTGGAGGACAGGACTGGTGTTGCTTGGAAACCAATCCATCTGCAGTCTTACAAAGTGTCCTCAGTGTGTTCATTTAAAGGTTATTTTTCTTTTCCCTTTGTTGCCTTTCTTACAATTTAGACTGTCACATCCTTGGAGCAGAAGTCTTGCTGTTTGGGTTTTTTCAGGTTCTTTAGAAAAGAGCCATGTATACTAATGGCACGGTGTGAGTAAATGAAGCCATAACCTAAGTATAAACAATAGGAAAAGTGCTTGCATTTGTGGATAGCGGGAGGTTGTCCAACACTTGCTAGAAAGGCTTCCTATGAGCTCCTGTAGAGATGCGCCTACCCTCCTCTTCCTCACGCGGTGGTGATGGTGTCTATCCTGTTGCTTCAGACCTTCTACCTACACAATTAATGGCCTGCAGCCCTGAGCTTCTCTCCACTTTCCCAGGTCATTGAGGGAGATGGCACAAGACCAACAGGAGTTCTGCCAAGGACAGCAGGATTTGGCCTGCGCCGTGGAATCTTCCAAGGCAACGTTTTCTGACCTCCTCTTCCCCCCGCCCCGGACTAGCATACACAGCACTCAGATCGGATGGTGGTATTGTTTCAGGGCTTGAAAGAGATCCAATATTTGGCCTTCGTTTCCCAACAGCTCAGGAAATGTTCTGTTCTCACACTCTAATGGCTTTTCTCTAATGATCACATAAAAATAACAAGGAGGCTACAATTCGAGGAGAGGGGATTGTGCAGACAGAATTATTAAAAATGAAGGCCTCTATTCTCTGATTCTGCTTTAAAAAACTGTCAGGGTTTTATTGTTGCTTTATTTTTTAAAAGCTCACCTTCTAAAAGGGCAAGTGCTGAAGTCTGGTTTTGCAAGATAGTGATTTGTTTTTAATTAGATCCTCGTGGCACAGCTCACAGAATGCGGGAGATGTACAGACCTGCTCTGGGAGGCATATGTAAAAATAATGACAAGGGGCATGGAAGAGGAGATACAGCATCTTCCCTGCTCCTGAAGAATGCTTCTGCTAAAATCTAGCTGCAGCTGGGGCTACTGCTCTTTTAAATTCACCTTTGCTTTGTCTTTCAACAGCAGCCAGTGATCTGTTTCCTCTATGCTAGAAAAGCCTTCCCAACAGATTTCTGGAGATCCAGCTAGAGTTAAAAACAGGCTGGTTTTTGTTTCATTTCATGATCCATTGGCAACTGCTGTGTCTGCCCCAAGTCTTCTTGTTTCAGCTTGACCATCTTGGGATAAAGCCAGTCTGTAAAGGCCCATAAAGGAGGAGAACAGAAGACAACACGGAAGAGCCAGCGAGGGATTCCAACACAGCCAGCATCAGCACCTGCATCCTTATGCAAATGCCAAGGCCTCCAGATCTGGAGAGAATCCACAGCTACAACCAAGCTCTTTCTCCAAACTATCACTCCAAACATAAGAATGTAAGAAGAGTTCTATGTGTCTAACCAAAGGGAACATTCTGCTCTCACTGTTACTGACCAGATGCCTAAGAGAAGTCTCCAGTCAGGACATAAGAAGAAATAGTAGCCTCTCCCTCATGTTGCTATGCATAAAAGTAGTCAACCAAAGCTGCATTTACTTACCGTATTCTGGAATAACCAGAGATGTAGTTGCTGCTGAGGAATAAATCACATATAGCAGGAGTTATCAAACGGCAGGTCATTATTGCCCCTGGGGGTCAAGATTAATGGGTGGCTCATCCAAATTACACATGATGCACAAAAAAGTGTGTCTCATTATATCTATGCTGACCAAGTGTTGTTATGGATCCCAGTGGTTCTTCCAGGTTCCAAATCATGAATATTATATGGAGAGCTCAGAGGGAATAATCCATGAAGGATTATTCTAGGATTGCCAGTTTAATATTTCAAATGCAGGAGGATATCATGACTCAAATTAAAAGATCTCCCTCCTGGATTACTTGGTAAGGTTCTTAAATTGAGTGCATCTCATTAATTAGTAACATGTGGCCACTGTTACAGAAGTCTAGAAAATCTGTGTGCTGAGGAGATAAAGACTTTAATATAACCAAAATACAAATAAATATGAGGTCAGTTGGTTGGTATCCTTGATTAACCTTCATATGTTACACTGGAAAAATATGGAAGCTGTCATTTCCCTTCCTAGAAGGATACAATAAAGAAGCCAAACTGAATGGCCACATGCCAAAGTTCCAGTGTTTTACAATTAAATGTGCTTTCATGTCAGGTCAGGTAGAATCATAATTTTTACAGTCAAAGATCTAACCTATAATATATATTTTTGAGGGATATAAAGTATGACCCTTAACTTAGCTTGCTGGAGTCAGTGTATACCATGATTCAAGAAAAGGTTGAAGCTTCCTAAATATTGTTTTTTGAATTGGTTCGAACTCTTCATAGGCTAATTGTAAAATGGTATTCATAGTTTAAGAAAACTATGGATAAGTTGGAACAGATTCAGAACAGGATAATTAAATAATCCAAAATTGTTGGGAGTCAGGCAGCATATGAGTTTAGTAAGTTGTGAGGAGGAGATCAGGAGAGGAAATGTGGCGTATTTTTTTAGATTGGGGGAAAAAAACTTGGGCGGGGGGAACTGCTTTTGTGGGGAGGGCTTTCTGTAACGTCCTAATGTTGCAGAATAAATTCATTAGACATTTGGACAGTCTTGTTAAATGTGGTTTCACAATGGAATCAGTCACCTAAAGGACTGATAGGGATCTCCTCCTGAAAGACTTTGAGCAGAGAATGGACATCCTTGCTCCAGGTCTGAATGTCTTGCACAGAGCAGCAGCTTGGATCAGATGGCTTACAAGGCCCTCTCCTACCCTTTCCTCCTAAAGGTTATCAGAAATTCTATGCATCTTATTTAAGAGGACTAAATGCAAGAGATTACGTTTCTAGGAGCTTTCATAGCTGTGTAAAAGAGGAAGTTTCTTATCATTTCTAGATATGACAAGTTGCATGTTCTAAAATCCATTCTAGATAGAGGCTCTACTATAACCAACAGAAGTTGGAGATTGAGTAGTGGCAGTGAGTTGCTGAACTATGTGTTTGCCTTATAGTAGAGATAAGCAAGCAGATTCCAAAAGTGGAGTCCTTGGTGCTCTCTGAGCCTGGTTGTTTGCTTGCAGACGTTTCACTACCCAGCTAGGTAACATTATCAGTGTAACTAGGTAACATCATCATCAGGCGTCATCATAAAGGTTCCAAAAGCTCACTCCCGCTAAGTTCCTAGTTAACTAATTTTCCATCTTTCTTCCCCTTGTGCTACTGCTGCTGATGTTCACCGTGTCTGCAAGAGGGACTAAAAAATGTCAAGATGGTAGCTGCAACCATGTGATCAAAGCCCTGCCCCTTATTTATATCTGTCACCCATTGTCACAGCTGCCATCTTGATCTTTTTGATACCCCCTCCCTGTGGATGCCCCTGCAAGGGACAGTTCAGTGAGACCAGAGCTGGTGGCAAATATCCTTTCTGAGATGCAACATGATACCAGAGGCTAGTACACAGATATTATGAGCTCAGCAACTTATCTCTGGTTCTGTTCCCAATAATCCTAAACCTGGAATTTACTTTTTGCCACACTAAGGGCTCATCCGCATATCCCCTAACTGCACCTGGAAGATGCCTTGCTAGCTGTCCTTCAGGACATTACCTCATGATGCAGTCTTCATCTCATTCCCAGGCCATAACGGAGGTCACTTAACTTCCTATTTAGCTGATCTGATGTTAAAGTAGTGTTTTCCAGCTTTTCTCAGCACAAGCCTTGTTATTTGTCTAGTGCTTTGCTGGTGACTGTGATGGTGTGTGTTCAGGGGCTGGCTCCCTGTGCAAATTATGCCTTTTCTCATTTCTTCATGATTCCATCAAAAGGTTTGCTGTAAGTACACACAAGAACCTGGACAATGCAAGAGTCACGTGCTTGTTCCCTTTTGCAAAGTAAGTGGTGCTGCAGCTTTTGATTGCCATCCTGATGGCAATGGGAGTGTCAAAGAGGACCAATTACTGTGCCAGCGCTGCTAGGCGTGGGGGGATAGGAGTAGAGGGGAGTCCACCCACATGATCGGTCAGCAGCCCCATCAGCTGTTTTTAGAAAGAGAGACAGAAACAGAGAAAAGCAAGAGAGATCAGAAAGACACAGATTAAGGAGAGATCAAGCAAGGAAGTGACAGAGCAAAAGAGAAAATGAGAGGAAGATTGAGCAAGACTAATGCAAATGAGCAAAATCAAGGTATGAGAGAGAGAGAGAGAGAAAAGGACAAAGATCACCCACAAATCATCTGCAGGGTGGGGAGGGGCTGCAGCACCTGATCCACGGGGTGAGTGGGGGGGTTCCTAGTAAAGCAGAAGAGACTGAAAGCTCCTGCCCATCTTGCCAATCAGGTTCTGACAAATGGTAAAGTTATGGCTCTAACTATCTGTCACAACTTATCTTCTCCCCCAGCCCATTCCATAATGTGTATTTCTCTCACTGGCAGAAAATCTACCACTTGCTTTTCTTCTTATCCCACACGAAAGCTCTCTGGACATGGCAAATGATGCTGGCATACTTTTGTGCCACCTCAAAGTGGCTATCTTTACTCAATACTGAACAAACTTCTTAGCTGATGTGGTCCTATGGAAGTCTCTCCTTTTTTCTTCTGCTATTGCTCTGTATGTTCCATCTTTATTGTTCCTTGGATTGATTTTCTGTCTTGCAAGTTGCCTTTTGTTTTTAAATACAGGCAAAGTAAAAATGTTTAAATAACTATAAATAACCCCAAGCTCTTCTGTACCTTCAACAACTATACAAAAGAATGAAAAGAATTCTGTGGCCCCATAAAGCCTAACAATGTACTGTCATATACAGGCCTCTCCCAACTGGTGATACATTGGTTAAGTAAGAAGAATGGAATAAGAGACATCTGAAAAGATATGATGACTTTCTGGGATAAGCTGGCCACTCCTAAGCCTCAACTTATGCCTGATGGAATCAGAAACATGTGTGATTTCCATTCAAGATGTTCTTCCTTGAATAGATCAACATCCAAGTCTTTCCCAGAATGTTTAGGGCGATTTTAAATGTTCTCTCCCTGATTAATAATATTTCAGATGTCTGGCTTGTTCATTCTTCAGTCTAATTAGGCCAGGAATGAATAGAATAGGCTTAAGATATTTTACTGCCTGATGAGAAATGCAAACATCCCCTTGCCCCACATTCCATGAGTTAAAAGTTAGGGATTTATAATTCAGTCTATAACTCGCCCATTTTAGTTTTGTACATGATCTGTCATTAACTTTCTAAAACATTACACAGTTTTTAGAAAAAAAAACTGCAAAGATTGTATCTGTTTTAAGAGACATATTTTCTAATATGCACTTTAGTCTATGTATCTATTCCTAATGTAAGCATTTAAAAACAAATTTCCTAAAATATACATTTTTGTAGAGTTTTTGAGCCAGCAACTGCTTCACAAAAGTGAAGAATCCGAAGAATTACTGTGTCCCAATCTGTACAGCAGTCTAGGAAGTTCAAATTAAGTCAGTCTATTTTTAAACATGGGCAAATAAAATCCTCCATGATCCTTAAACAAAACTCATAAAATATTTCTTCTATGCTAGTGATGGAACTCATTTATTATCTCAGGTCTTTCTTGAAAGCAAAAGCTTTCTGGAATGCAAGTCTTCTGCAGTACATTTACTCAAGAGGAAGTCACTTCAGTTTGCACTTGGATACTGTCAGTGAGAATTATTATGTACGGTATACATCAGTGTCACTTTGAATCCGTTTCACCTTTTTCCACCCTTAAATTCATTTCAGCCTGTTTCCCACATCAGGAGAAATCCATGTGAAAACTTGTGCAATTTGTCCAAAAGCTTTCCATAATGTGCACCCTAAAGTGCATCTTTTCCTTAATGTACATATTTTGCAAGCAATTTTCCTTCCTATCTACACTTCCCCTAATATACGCTTATGTGTGCATTTTATATATAGTAGAGAAGACCCTGAAAGAACTAGCTATGTATCACTTTTTGAAAAGGTGTCTTAGGGAAGATGGGTACCAACAGTATTTTTCAAGCATCTGAATAGTGTCTTATAAGAAGATCATGGCTGGTTCTGTCCTTCCAAACTGAAGAACACAGAACAATGGTCTTTAGGTATAGGAAAGCAGATTCCTGTTAAGTATTAGGAAAAAGAGTACCTCAAAACTGGAGATGGTTTGCTCCCTTCCTCTAAATATGCTAAGTCAAAGGCTGGACAATATTCTGTTAAGGAAGATTTAACTGAGAAGAGGATTGGACTCAACAGCTTAAGTGGTCTCTTCCAACCGGATGATTCTACAAGAAATCTTTCTCAGCATGATTGCTTAAGATCTTTTAAGACTCAATTAATTGTTCTCTAATCCAAGTACAAGTTCTCTGGGCAAGGCCCAAATTAGTTTTCACCCAACCAGGTGTCACCATGCTGCTTTCCAAAGCTAAACTTCCTTCACAAAGTCTGCCATGATTACAAAGAAGCAGAACTTAAAATAGCTAAGCACAATTTTGTAGTTTCTAATTGATTCTTTTCCTGCTGCATATATGTAACTGGGAAAATCTTCAGGATGAAGAACACTTTTTCATCAAGTTTCCATTAAAAAAAGTCCCCTGGAAGAATTGCCCGGACAACTGAGAGGCCCCAAACTGCAAACTGCAAACAAACAAAACTAGAACTACATTCCTTTGTAGAAATCTACAGAAACAAGTAGAACAGCTTTGACATGAAGAATGGCATCAACCTACTGCCTCATGCAAAGAAGCACCTGATTTTGTAAAGATATACATTACCATCTTCAAATGCTTTGGAGATTAGGCAGTGAAACTAATACTGTATTACATTTTTTCAACTGCTTAAAAGGCAGTCCTCCAATAAACCAGGACAGACTATTTAAGAAATACATTTAATAAAGTGCTTATAAAAATAAGCAAGCAGATGCCAGATTTATCATTATCATTATTTATCAATAGTAATAGCAATAAAAGATGCATTTGTTTCGTAAAAACTGTAGAAAAATACAATCAGTCAAATTTCCTAAAACATTCACACCATGTATCTTTATTTATATTGTATTTTATATTTGTAAATTGTTTTATTTTTATAGGATTTTAATTGTTTATTATTATAGTTTTAATTTTATTGTAAACCATCCAGAGTCCCTCTTTTGGGGAAGATGGGC
This sequence comes from Candoia aspera, assembly GCF_035149785.1. Taxonomy (NCBI): domain Eukaryota; kingdom Metazoa; phylum Chordata; class Lepidosauria; order Squamata; family Candoiidae; genus Candoia; species Candoia aspera. The sequence continues at coordinate 181,903,353 of NC_086153.1, forward strand.
AGTAGCAAAATTTGAATAATAAATAATAAATAAATAAATAAATAAATAAATAAATAAAAACCATGCAAACTGAACAATAACCCTTCTTGTTTATCAAGTAGCCAACTGACTAGATATAGACTGACTGACTGACTGACTGACTGACTCAGGATCCACAACTGACAAAAGACAAAGGGGAGAGGAAGTAAATGCCTCCATTCCTTTTACTTTGTAAATCATCTTGAGAGGGCTTTCTACCCTATAAAGTCCCTCAAAATACTCTGAATGCATACATTTACTAACAAAACCTAAAAGACCAGAGGGGATCCGAGTTATCTCCGAGAAGTATTACAAGTTGTACATGGGAAAACTTACAGATATAAATGTCTGCATGATTTTCCATGCACAAGACATACATGGAATTTCAGTGGTTGTCATCAGAGAAAATACAAGCTAAGTATATTTATTACATTCCTACCCTGCCTTTCAATGGGTTCCCAGCAAGACAATTTACAAAAAGCTAAGCTAACTACTGCATGTAATCTAAAGGACAATTACCTTGCCAGATGAGCTAATAAGACAAAATAATTGACTAAATAGAGCAGATCTACCCGCTAAATGCCAGTTGACCACTGTGTGGCAGCAAAGAATAGAGATTTTCTCTCTTAGGTGCCATATAGTGGTCATTGGACATATTATCCAGTAAAATTTATAGCTTTGTTGTTTCCTTGAAGGAAGAGAGATAAGGTTCCCATTGGAATCCCAAAGATGCATGTTGGAACTGTTACTGATATGAAGGAACTTTTTACCATCTTTGGTGGACATGCAAGAAAGCTAAGCAATATTGGGATCAAATATGTACTTTAATTCAGAGAATTCTCAAAATAAAAGTACAATCGAAACCAGAGGTTTTCCTTTTAGGTTTGATGGATAAACAGATTGAAAGAAAACATGGGACTTTGTTTTTAAATATGATAAAAGCAGCAAGACTTTTATATGCACAGGGGTAGAAGGATTTACAAATACCTAAAGTGGAAGAATGGGTGGTGAAGTTAATGGAATTGGCCAAGATGGCGAAATTGACTACTTTGATTAAAGAAAAGGCTTTGTCTAGCTATGTTCCTACCTGGAAACCTCTTTTGGATTTTTTGCTTGAAACTGAAAGAAATGAAACTTTTATTTTGGGATTTGATGATAAGAATTGTTTATGATGATAGAAATATGATGTACTATCGTTAATTTTAGAGTAAGAGGTTAATGTATTTTATATTTGTATTAAGCTATTCTTTTTCTATTCTTCACTTTTTTTCTTTTTCTTTTCTGCACTCATAATTTTGCTCTTTTTCTGATCTTTTCTTCTTAATTCTTTTTTTTCTGTTTCTTTATATTTTATCTCTTGTTGCAACTTAATAACCAATGATGAAGAGGAATGATGAAAAGGAAAGGAATCCCTTGATGAAAAGGAAAGGAATCCCAAAGATGCTGCAGTACATTCCTTTGGGTATCTACCTCCACCAATAACTTGTCAGTTATTCTGTTCCTTTATAACAATTCAAGTAAGTCTCAGTTAATTCCAACAGCCTTTTCAAAGGGTCTACTCCTTTCCAATTTGCCGACAGATTTATTCAGTGAACAGAACAGGAATGTGTAGACATTTGGAGCAGGGCTTATTCAAAGAGCAGCCTACTTTCATTAAACTGATCAGGTAAAGAAGAAACCACACATTGTGTATATCAGGGATTTATTGGACCAGATCAAATAGAGAACGTGGCAGACACAGTTCTACTCTATTTACTGAGTGCCCTCTTGTGAGCCTTTCAATTGGACAAGCAGATCTGAACTAAAAAAAAATCCAGTTGACCACTAGATTGCGGCAGCAACAAGTTAAAGAGCGTACAGTATCTCTTTGCTGCAACCTAGCAGTCACCTGGACTGTTACAATCTAGACCAACTTTAAACACAAATCCCACTGTCTCTTTGAATCCACCTTCAGGATTCTCAAACTGGATGATTTAAGAAATTATGTAATTCCTATCACATTTAAAAATATAGAAATGCCTAACAAAGGCAATACCCCTTATTAAGTATGGGCTAGGCCTCTAATCTGATTTGGCTGATGCCAAATCAGCCTCAATCCTTTTATATTTAGGATAGTTCCCTTTTCTATTGTTTTTTAGCCAAGTCAGGGTGCAGGGTGCAGTCTAAATTGAAACGCTGTGGTTGGTATTCCTCCAAGGTTTTTCCCCCTTTAGTTTGTTTTCCTCATGTACCTCAAAATGTAATCAACCCGACTGAGATGATTACTACCCTTGCTCCGGCCTCTCCGCACCCCTTGGGCAAGGGGGCAGTTTTGATAGGATCAGAAATACTGGGGCCGCAGTCATGTCACCATTCATAATAAGTCCTTCTGGTCACCCCACAAAAATAAGATGTTCCCGTCCCGAGCTGTTCTTTCCCCCGGCTATTTCCTTGCTTTCGGCCAGAGAAAGGGCAAACGCAAACAATTCTTTCCATAAAGTCGGTTTTTAGAAACACACCTACACACACACACACACACATACACACACAACAGGAAGGAACACTGGGAGGGGATCCCTCGCGCTCTCTCCGCAGCAGAGCAGCCCGCCCGAAAGTTTACACGCTGCTGTAGCCAATGGCGGGCTGCGGCGCCCAGCCAGGCCTGTGGTTTTTCCTTTTTGCCCCCGCCTTTACCAGTGAACTCATGAGTGAAATATGACATTCCGCCCGTAAAGAAAAGAGGGCGAGGAGGAAGGAGCGAGAGAGAGAGGGAGGGGGAAAATTTAAACCTGCAGGCGACGAACTCTGGGCTTGAACCCTTCCAGGTTTCAGAATCGAGGGGATCAGGAAGGGCAGGAGGGGCTGCGCGGAGCCTTTCTCAGGTTTTCGGCTGCCGCAGAGAAGTCTTTGAGGGCCGTCGGTGCTGGGGCCGACCGTGCTCCCGCCCACAAATAGACACCCACAAGAGGGAGCTGGTCGCAGCCGCCCACCTTCCTAGCCTCGCCGCGATGGGGGAGGACGGGGTGCAAGCGGAGAAGAGTAGCGCGTACGTGTCCCCCAGCCCCGATGGGCCTCTGGATCCCAGCAGCCCCAGCCCGGTGCCCTCGGGCAGCCGCAGCCCCAGCCTGCTGCCGCCAGCGCCGGGCGAGGCCATTCGGGACAGCTCGCAAGTGAACGCCATCACGGTGCTGACTCTCCTGGACAAGCTGGTGAACATGCTGGACTCGGTGCAGGAGAAGCAGCAGAAGATGGAGCAGCGGCAGATCGAGCTGGAGGGCTCGGTGAAGGGCATCCAGAGCGACCTGAGCAAGCTGTGCAAGAACCACACATCCACCAGCAACACGGTGGCCAAGCTGCTGGAGAAGTCGCGCAAGGTCAGCGCCAACACGCGCGAGGTGCGCGACCGCATGGACCGCCAGTGCGCCCAGGTGAAGCGCTTGGAGCACAACCACGCGCAGCTGCTGCGCCGCAACCACTTCAAGGTGCTCATCTTCCAGGTCAGTATGCGCGAGGGGAGGAAGGCTGCGGATCTGGGAGTGGTGGGTCGGATGCGGCCCAAAGAGCGATCTTCCTCCCGTTGAGCCTTTGCAATGGTAGAGCTGTGGGGATTAAACGCGGGGCAAGGTGGGGGACGGTGGGCCATGCTCTTCTCCTTAGAGGAAAAGTGGACTGTAGACAGAAGTAATCAGGGCAACTCTCACACTTTCCTCTCTTCGTATATTAATTCCTACGTATTTCTTTTGTATTACTCTCATTTTCTACTTGCCCCCACGTTTACATGCGCAACATGCACAAAAAAATCTAATAAATTGGTGCTACTGGAAGTCTTGCTGAAACTTGTCCCTAAACTGAAAAAAGTGTGAACCATCATAAATCTGGGCTCCCAAATTCCACCAAGTAAAGAGCTGCATTTATAGGCTCTGGAAAAAAATGATCAGTTACTGCTGGGGCTGCAACCCCACCCAGCCTAGCTGTTGGCACACATTTCCGGCTGGATTCTCCCTCCAAAATGATTCCTTTCTCCAGATCCAGCAGCACTGACCACAACAGCAACAATTGCCTGGTGTGTTTATGCCAAATTATGTCTGTCTGGACTCACTGGAGTTTAGTACCAAGTTACTTTGCTGGGGATTGATATTTGGCCATCATCTTCTCAGTTGCATAAGTAAATGAATCACCACCCTGGCATTCACTTCATATTTTTCCTGCATGGCAATGCAGATCTGTACAGTATGTTTTTTCTTCATATGGGATAGCACAAAGTAAAGGAGATTTACTTCCTAAAAGTATCAGCACTGTCCCACCTTCCAGAGAAGCAAAATTGGCAGTCAAATCCAAGCTTTGAAGCTGTGCTAGGCTGCATTACATACTTTCTTACATAGAAAGAAAGGCCCAATTAAAAAGGTCAGCAGTGTTTTCTTCCCCATCATGTAGGATTTATCTCCTAAATGGATTGAGTTTGAATTTCACCCTTCCTTGTTTTACAGTTGACATTAACCTATATATTTGGGGCTTAGAGCACGCAAAAAATGGTCCTTAGAAAAGATATGCTCAACTTCTTTGATGTCCTGAACAAATTATTCTAGCCTCTTTCTGTTCTTCTGAACTGTTATTTTAAAAATGTTTTACAATAGAAGTATTTCTATGCATTTTCCTTCCTTCTACAACTTCTGTATCTGTTGATCAAACCCATGGTCTCCATCATATACAGTAGATCTGAAGTATGATAGCTTGGACATGTGTCTGCAGTTTAAATGTTGCTAAATATGTTAGAAGATGGTCGGCAACACTGTAAGATTTGATTAATGGATCAGTAAATGAATGCACTAGAGGTATTCCCCTCCTGAAAGTTTTCCTTCTGTTTGTGCCACCTTTCTTGTTATATTGTGATGGTGGTCATGGTGATTTTTTTACCGAATATTTAATTCCTTGCATGTTTACTTGGAAATATCTGCTAAGGAGAATGGGTCTTATTTTCCTCCTTTGGCCATTGGAAACCTAGTTTCATGGGGAAAAGAAAATTGCTGCTGTTTAGGGTTATCTGGTGAACAAATCAGGACTGAGGAACTGGTGGCCTTTCAGGTACACCTGAGCTACAATGCCCAGCATCCCTCAAGATTGGCCATAAGGTATTGATTGGGGTTGCATATAGTGGCCAAAAGAAGGCAGGTAAGGGAGGAAGGATGCAGGGGTTGTGATAATGGTGGTGAAAGCAAGGGAGGCAGAGAAGAGTTTTTAAGAAGCTCAGGGACTTCATCGAAAATTTTGGGCCGCAGGCTGTGCCTCTTTGATCTAACTTTGTGAACAGAAGTTAAGCCTTTCCTCCCACTCCTTTTGCCTCCTCTGTTACTCATCCTTGGGCAAGAGCATCCTTAAACAAAAAGTCAAATTGATTGTCTTGTGATTAAGGAACACCTACATTGTGTTTACATTAAAACCCTCTGGGCAGAATGATATTGAAATCTGTGTATATTTACATAACTCTCTCTCCTCCATTCCATGTATAGAAGCCAACTGAAGGAGCAATTGCATGTTTCAGTCCTATTGAAGTAACAGGATGGCACTTGAGGGCAGCCAACAGGGGTTGTGGCTCAGGCCTCACGATACCCATGCTCCTCTGTTGCCAGGCACCAACCTATCTGCCTGACTCTTGATCACTACTTATTTCAATTCACTTTGTGATGCAGCAGCCCTACCACCATATGTGCTGCATAAACAAAGCAATGCTTTTGCACCTGTATATACTGGAGTGCAAACTTTAGGAGAGCCGCTTCTTTCCCTGGCAAGGGCTCTCCCTCCCAGTGGCATTGCCTCTGGCATGTCAGAAGAAAGCAAGCTAGCCAGGCAGACAACAAGCAAGCCTTATACGAGGCACAGTTGGATGGATGGGACTGGCCAGGTGAGATCTCAGACAGAACAGCTGAACAAGGCCAGTGTCATCCCAGCATCCAGCATCTGAATTGTAGGGTGGTGCATGCTTTGAAAATGATTCAAAGGAGTACTTCACAGAAGGATGAGCAGAGCACAGCACCACTCCACTATTCATTCAAGCAACCCCATATTCTTCTGGATTCTGCAGGAGCCTGGAAAAAATGCAGCTGCTTTTGTGTCCTTCAAGTACCTGCAACTTTTTTCAGACCCACATGGAAGCCTGAAAAATGTGGGGCTGCTTGAATGAATGGTGCTGGGTTCATGCTTTTGCAAGGTGCAGAGCATTTCTTCTCAATCCCTTCAGAAGTGAGCACAGGCCTGATAAGCATCCGTATGCCAGCTCCAGCCCCCAGCCCTATTTTGGAATAGGATAGAATATTCAGTGTATTTCATTTCTTCCATGCTGGAAATTGGAAATCAGTCAAATGGTTGATTATGGATTTTCAAGGCAAGAAACTTTTTTATTGTTTGGAAAATAGCCAAATGCTTGAAACAAAGCAATTAATTAACTGAAGTCATTAAAATGGGAAGAAAAGCCAGTTTTACAGCTGTTCTTTTGTGTAATCTCTCCAGAAAAAGCAGGGATGGTAATTTCCAAATCTAGTTATATGGTGTTTATAAGCAGCTTTGCTCCAGCTCATGCATTGGGCACTGGATCTCATTTCACAATCCAAGAAGGAGGGTGAGTCACACTTCTTTTTTTTCTGATCACCCAGCACCAACACCCCAGGCAGGTTGCCAGAAAGATTGCAATGGGTGTCTTGCTCTCAGTGCATTGGAGAGGCATGCTTAGGATTCTTGGCATTCTAGCAGTGAGAAGTACCAGAGGGAAGCTGCAATCATACCTGGAATGTGTTGACCTGAAGTCAGTGGGACTTACCTCCAAACAAGAATGCGTGCTGACTGGAGGATTCTGGGAGTTAAAGCTGCCAAGGCTGAGAAACACTGCTCTAGAATTACCGCACTGCTTGTTTAAGAAGCAGAATAAACCATGCAGGTCATTTTCATGGATGAAGAGCAACCTTGTCTAAAAGCATAATGTAAACCACCGCCTATTCACTGGGTACCCCAGTGAATTGTAAACTTGAAAAGCTGCACAGTTTGCACATAATGTTTATGAAGTAGTCAAGGTTAGCAGTCCTTCGGAGAAAATATTTGTGGGCGTCTTTGCGTCAGAAGAGTTGTCCCAACTTTTTAAATAGAACTTTATCCAATTTGCTACCCTCCAACAGTTTGGTGTTGGAACCACAGCTCCCAGAATTTCTAACCTACAATTCTTCATTGGCCAGGAACATGGGGAGTTGTATTTTCAATGCATCTGGAGGACATCAGGTGGAGAACTCGAAAGAGAGGGCAGCAATCCTTTAATCTCTCTACTTTGGACCAGTTGCTTCATTATAATCTATCCCCAAAATAATCTGTTTCTGTCTGTGTGGTGATCTCCTCCAGCATCTCAAACTACTGAATTATTGCTGAAGAAACTACACTGTAGTGGAATATATTAGATGCCCATTTTACAAAATCACTAAACAATGTCTTGAGTTCCCATTTCTTGTCTGTGCATTATTTGTTCATTTGAAGTATTTTTATCCCACCCTAAAAAGATAAAGAGAAGGAATAAAGGGGGGGAAAGCAAGCACAGGCATGAGCTTGTAAAGCTAAATAATAATCATTTTAATAACTAGCTGGATAGGAATAACTCAGGCGTAGGGACAAGAGCTGAATGAGATGGTCTGTCACAGAATAGATAGAAAGATTCTGTTTTTTATCTGCTGCAGCCTAATGGAATGTGTTAAACTTTCAAACTTTTCCATGTATGTTTTTATCACTGTGTACGTTACATAGCCTAGCCAACCCTAGCTGATTTGAAAAAAAGCTAAGCAGGAGGATCATGAAGAAAATGTGTGTGGTCGCTAAGAGTCAACACTGACTTGATGGCATATAATCAAGCAAGCAAGCAAGCAAGCAGGATCAAGATAGTTAGTACTTGGATGGGGGATCAACCCTCAAGACAGTAAAAAACCACTTCTATAGTATTGCCAAGAACATTTCATGGACATGTCCCTGGAATCACCAGGAGTCAAACTTGATTCAAAAAATATTTTATTACATTGCTAATCTTCCATAGTAATTTTTGAAGTCACCTGCAATACCTGTGTTGTTCTTATGTTTATATAGTGCTTTAAAATTGCTATAATACTTTACATTTATTTTCTCCAACAATACCATCTTGCTCATGTTTCCCAGCAACCAGAATTGAGAGGCTGACTGCCCCTTGAAATTGGAGGTTCCATACAGGAGTTATGAATACCATGCCCATGCTCTGTGACTTTTTCTAATCCCTTTTGTAATCACCCAAGTTTATGACCACCCTCGCCTCTTGTAGAAGCATGGTTTATTTACATGCTGTGAAAGGATGTACTTTATTTTGTTTTTCACACTGAGTTCCACTGAATGACCCCAGGTACTAATGCTACCAAAGAGGGAGAAAGGTATCCATGTCTACTTTTTCCACACCAGGTATAATTTTATGGACTTCTGCCTGATCTCCCTTACTCCCTGATTCCCCCCCACCCAAAGGTAGAAAATCCAGTCATTGTAACCTGTCCTCATACAGGTAGTCCTCACTTAACAACAGTATTTGGGACCAGAATTTCCATCACTAAGAGATACGGTCATAAAGTACAGTGTCACGTGACCATGCCGCTTAACAACAGCAGTTCCATCAGTCCCTGGTTAACATCATTAAGCAACTCACCATGGATCGTTAAGCGAGAACCTCACATGATTGCAAATTCTGACTTCCTGCTGGCTTCCCCATTGATTTTGCTTGTGGGAAGCCAGCAGGGAAGGTCTCAAATCACAATCATATGACTGCAGGGTGCTGCAACAGCCAGAACTTTGAGGACTGGTCATAAGTAGCACTCGTTCAGTACCATTGGAAGTTCAAATGGTCACTGAATGAGTGGCCGTTAACCAAGGACCATCGGTAAGAGAGTTGCTCCAGCCCCCTATTTGGTTTGGTTGCCCTTTTGTGTGATCTCTTGGCCACATATCAGGAAATGGGCACATCAGGAAATTGGGGAAGGGGTGTATTGGAAAACAACTTCATTGCCCACAGTTACCTAATAAGTTTCTGAAAGAGTCTAGACTTGAATCTTTGTTTTCTGCATTCACTTTTCTCTGAAAAAGAACATTGTTACCATCTAGATGGAAAAAGTAAAAATGTGAGGACAGCGGTGATGAGTCAGCAAGGGAATGAATGAACAGTTAATCAACTTTCACCTCCATCATATATCAGAATTTTGCCCAGCTTCTATAATGTAAAACTCCACCCCATTCCAGACGTGCAACTCCTGATCAGTCCAAATGTATCAACCGCATGGGCACTGAAAGACATGTTTGTACTATAAACACCCTTCCTCTACCCAGTGGATGTTGTTCATTTTCTACATCAGTGCTCACACACAAGAGCCATTCAGCACAGCTTATGCTAGAATATAATGACATGGACACACATTTTCTAGCTCAGAACTGTGTCAGAATCAGTATTTGTTTGCCCACATGACATTTTCTTTTAGGATGCATAGCTTTTAGAGAAAGTGCCTGTACCACGTTGCTTCATTGAACAGATTATAACTTCATCAGATAAACAACATTTTGTTTTATCTGCCCCAGTGGGCAAAAAAAAAAAGGAATATGCTAGGGGATTCCTTTGGGCTATTTTAAGTTCACTTAATTCTGGAGTGGAATTTTGTGCATGGAGAATATCTTGCTTTAGTTCTTAAAAAGATCCTGCCTTTTTCTCTTAAAAGCTTTCAGGAAGCATGTACCGTTCAGTATGTCACCATGACTCGAGATCAGGGTTTCTCAACCAGGGTTCCGCGGCACCCTTGGGTTCCATGACAGGTCACTAGGGGTTCCCTGGGAGATCACGATTTATTTTTAAAATTATTTCAAATTCAGGCAACTTCACATTAAAGAGGTAAGTTTCATTCTTTATTTTTAGTTTAAGAACACTGTTAATGCATATATACAGGCCTACCCATGAAATGAATATAATAATTTTGTAATTTGTGGCCTATATTTGAGCCTGAATGTGCAGGGGTTCCCCAAGGCCTGAAAAATATTTCAAGGGCTCCTCCAGGGTCAGAAGGTTGAGAAAGGCTGCTCTGGAAGATAGGGGAGGCTGAGAGATACTGTCTTTGAAAAGTAGCTGGGTCTTTTCCTGCCATCACACAGCTACCTTCTGCTGCAGCACAATCCGTAAGGAGCTTAAGGCTTTGCGGAAGGTGCTACAGGTGTGCCCAGGTATGGCCCAAAGCACCTTTTCTCCTTCAGATCCAAACTGCTGCCCAGCCTTAATGTCTCGGCATATTACACAAGTGAGTGGCAGGCAAACACCTTTCATGCGGTTTGTATGAAGCACTGTCCATCTGGTGTCTCTTTAAAACATTTACAATCTGTTTTCCAAACACGCATTCCAAAGGAGAGGCGCAGCACTTCTGTTGGCTTTGATCTACAGCAGGTATGCAGCTTTAGTGCGGACCTTTTGGTGTGACTGAGGGCCACCTCAGTTTCTGAAAGTATTCCAGGGGTCGCACTGAAAAAGAGGGACAGCCACTTTAAAAACAGTTTGCAAAGAGGATGGGAATTAAAAAGCAAACTCTTAATAATTAATTTTATTATTACAAAATAGTTAACAATTATTTATAAATAAGTATAATAATATAATTAACTAGTTATTATTTGTTTATTTGTTTATTAAAGCAATTTGTGTGGTGGCCCATCTCACAAATGTGACTCTGGGCAGCTTGATCGATTACGTGCCATCAAGTCATTGTCAAGTCTTAGCGACCAACCCCACATTAAAGACAATACAAAATATAATAATCGCAGAGGCATAAAAATTGGTATTAGTTAATAACGAATAAAAGAGTTAGTCCATAATTAACTCTACTACTGCAGTAGTAATTATTAGTAGTTAATACTTTAATAAGTAGTTAATAATTGTTAATACTGATCCCTGTCTCCACATCTCACGACTGAGTCCAGGTTTAAAATAAATTAAGAAAATTACAATCAAATTAAAATTCCCACCTCTACATATTCTTCTCTATACATACCGATGCTCATGGACACACCTGAGTCTCCTAGAAAAAGGAAGCAGCAGACAGAGCTGTTGCCATGGTGATATCTTGATGATTGGCAAGCGAAGCTGGAAGGATGTAGGAGGCTGAACCTGACCCACTGTAGGCTATTGGACCACAAATTACATAGATACGCTGTAGAGTAAGGGTGGCCATCTGCAGTCCTAGAGTAGGACTAGAGGTAGAGGAAACCTCTAATTCTTTGCTGCCATCTAGTGGCTGTTTGGATTTTTGCAGGTACCTAAATTGAACTATGTACAGCCTGCAGACAAATTTCATGTGTCCCTTAACCTAATTACAAAAGTCCTATATAGGCATTAAGTTGAGGACTTGGACAACTTTGATCTATCCCTGGAGACATGGATCTGGGGTTGGAGAAAGAGGGGGAAAAAATGGAGATGGCAAAAAGAGAAAAACAGCAGTCCTGCCTACTGTCAGACTGCAAACAGCTCAGAAAAAAGGGTTTGTCCATCTCTACTCTAAAATAAATTAGTGGTCTTGTGCCCAGGCACTCTAGTTTTTTTAGAAGTCTTTTGAGAAACTCAGCTCTGTTAAAAGATTTACTTATAAAACCCAACTTGCTTTTTTTTTTTTTAACAAGATCAGCAGTGTGCATACCATCCCCTTTTTTAGCAGTACTGTAGTCTGGATTATGCAAAATCTAAATTTGAATCGAGCATATGAGACATTCCACTTAGCTCTGAAAAGGCTACAGCTTTAATGGGGAGGGGATTTGGCAAGTTTCATGCAGATATGATGTGCGTGTAGCTTGAATTTGTTTTCCCGTTTAACATCTCATGCACCATTAGATGATAATTCTTTAAATATATCAAGTGGGCCTCTGTGGAAAATGTTATTTTCTGACATGCTAATCTCCTGTTCATTCCCTTTGGGAGGAAGAGACTCCGCCTTGCTTTTCATTGTTCTTCTTACCCTGTTTTCTCATATAAAACCAGAGAAAGAAAATAATCTATCCTTTACTTTTTCATTTTTCAGGGCTTTTCCTAAGGATAGACTAAAAGTTTTCAGCTATTCTATATAAACTTTTAAAAAAAGGATAGGAAAATCCAGCCAGAATGTTCATAATTTCGTACTGCTTTGTTTTAAAACTAGATAATAGAGATCTATTTCACTGGGAGAATGAAGTAGATGAGAAACAAGGAAAATGCTTTGAATCAAAATTTCTGCTGCTGTTATTTGATTTTGCTTCAGGGTATGGCCTAATCACCTTGATTTTTTTGTGTGTTGATGCGAATTTGGCTGTACTTTAGGTCTAATCATATATCTGGGATGAAAGGGGCAAAATAAAACTCTCCATATCATTTGGCCAGATCAGAGAGGGCTGTTGGCTGGTTGCATAATGTGCCCTGATTGTATGGAAGCTCATCACTTGGGAAATAGCCTGCCTTATGAGATAAGAAATATAGAATCACACCCCAGCTATTGCAGTCACTTTTGGGCAACCCTTGAGTCTTAGTCTGAAGTCCCAAACAGGCTTTCTGGAAGGTGTAATGGTTCCCTCATGGTGGATGGAGATGCAAGAGAGAAGATCCTGCTTCTGCTCCTTTCTTCTAAGCCTCTTACTTCTGGAAGAAAGGATATCTGTCCTTTGCCATTGTATTTTGTGAGATTTGGGGTCAAGAAAGAACGTATACCCAAGTAGCGGTACATGTGGCTAAGTACCTTTTTGAAACTTTAGCTAGGCTTCAACCCTTTTGAGTACAGCTTTCCCACACCAGAATTGTTCTGGCATTTGAGCCTGCACATGAGTGAGCTGGCATAAAGTAGATAAGCTTTTCCTGGGCATCTTACGATACATGTCAAAATTATGGGAGTGGTTGAGCTACATAGTTCCCAGAGGCTGCAGTTTTCTCTCCCTACTCTGTCCAAGGAACAGCCCTGCCACACCCAAGTAAAGATGATAAACATTATTGTGATGTTCCAGGCTCCCCCCCCAATCTCCTCCTCCTTGTCTAAAGGCCTTCCCAGACCAAAACCCTTGCAGTGATTTCTGTTACGTAAATCTAATTTTTAAAAAAACTATTAAATTTTTTAGACCATCATCTGATTTAAAGAAAAATCTAAGGGGAAGTGGAGGATGAGTAGAAATGCTAAAAGCAAATACATCTAATAGGGTGCAGTTTCATCTAGGAGTCTTTTGAAATATCTGAAAAATAACTGGCACTTTTTCTCCTCTCTAAACAGTTCTAAACTCTGCTGGCGAGGACAAAGAACCTGTGTCTGCTTAGTGTGCGGTTTCAGTTTAGCTCTTGATTTTCAAAAAAAGCCCATTAAATGCGAGACTGTGTGTTCCTCCAAGGCCCTTGTTTAGCAACAAATGGATGTGGAAATAAATATGCATACATTTCATGCTTGTAAGGAGCCACTCCTCTAGTTATTTCATGTAGGTAGAATTTACTGCTGGTGGTCAGTGAAATGTTGAGATTATGAGATACACAAAGGAGTGAATTAAGGCTTGTCATTTCTCACTCTTTTGGTGCACGCATCTGGCAGTTAAGAGAATGCTCACCTGCCTTTTCCTGGCTATGCAAGCTTCTATCATCTTTCCCCACTCACCTGTAAGGAGAATCATAGGGTTATTCTCCCTTTGTGAGGCATAGATACATGATAACATGTGTAATAGAATGAGTGATAAAATGGTCACCATATTTTTGAAACAGCAAGTGCTGTTCCTGAGTCCATGTAACAAAATTCAATTGTGGGGTATCAATGGAGGCTCTTAGTGAAATCAGCCCATTGACAAATATTTGAACATTTTTTGATAGGACAAGGAAATATGTGTGTCTTCCTCCTGTTGACTGCACCCATGTTGTGTTTTTGGCATTGTTACCTAAATAGTTTGCCATTGCTTTCTCCCCAGAAGTTTTCGTTATCTGATCAATATTTGCAGCGCTGGGATTCCCACGTAGTCGGCTATCCAAGTTTTGGACAGAGCCAATCCTGCTTAGCTTCAGAGATCAGCCAAGATTGCTAGGTGCTACCACTGTCCTTTTCTTTTTGGACTAATGTGACTTATTCTGAGAGATGCTCAGAGCAACACAGTAAAGGTAGCTGTAGTGACTCTTTTCATACAGGATGCAGAAGGCTGTCACAATCACTTCGTTCTCAGCTCTTCTGAGTGGGTTATTAAGCATAAGCTGAGAAAGGAGGACCCATCCCAGTGCTTCAGTCTAAGCCTTCAGAATGAGGTATGGGGATAGTCAACCCCTTGTGGCAGGTGGGAGGTGGTCGGGGTGGGACATTGTCCTAACCTGCTATTAGGCTCCCTGCCTGGGCTAGCTCAAGCTGGGCTGAAGCTTCCCAAACACTCATCACAGCGTGGCTACTAAACAGTCCTTATTATCTACAAGACTGGAGCCACTTCATACAGTTGACTGCCCTCTGACAGAAGGAAACCATCCCCCCCCCCGCTTTTCGTTCCGTCTTCGGTTTAAGCTTGGCTACTTTCCCATCGTGTAGTGGACACCCTGCTTTGCAGTTCTCAGGCTTTGTGCTAGAGAGCAGTTGACTGTCACCGTTTTCAGGGGAAACTCTAGTTTCGAGGGTTGCTCTGGCTGTTGCTTTCCTTCCCGCTCTCCTGACCAAATAGGCTGACTTGCTGTGTCTAGTGGTGGGATTGGTTGGCTCTACACCTTTGTCTATATGGATGGAAATGTTGTCAACGTACTGAAGGCAAACCCTTTGTTATGCTGAGAAGCTTTATACCATGAAAATGACCTATTTTTCATGCATTGGCCAATTATCTTAAACACCTAGATCTCAGTCGCAGCTACCCTGCAAGCGCACTGAAAAAAGAGTTTTGCAGTTAACTTGCTTGCACAGATAGATATGTGTGGGCATGTGCATACATACACATGCTTCAAAATCATCCAGTCATCAGTAAAATACATGTCATCATAGTGATCTGTTCCATCTACTGCCCAGGTGCTTCGTGATATTCCCTACTTTGCCTTCTTATGGCTCTTGACTTGAATTGCCTTCAAACAGAGAAGCACCCTCTGTGTAATTGGACATCCAGGCCATTGTCTAAACTAGAAAGAGAGAGTAAGGATTTCAGAATAATGAAGAGAGGGTGGAAAGTCACATTGTAGGGGTTTGTTGAATTGCATCGAAGCCCATAATCCTCCCTGTGCCCCGCAATAGGGCAGGATACTTAACAGTAAATACTTGAGTCCTGCATTGGGATATGGAGCTCAGTACATCTAAAAGGCATTTGTGCTGTTGAAGCACCTTTAGGAAATAGTGCCTGTTTTAAATACATAAAACCTCAAAGGCCTTTCATTTTTCTTTTGTTTTGATTTGCTGGATTGTTTCTGCTTATCCTCTTTTTCTTTCTTCTGTGGCTGCAGGAGTTGTTAGAAATGCAAGCAGCTGAGAATTGACTGTTTGCAAAGCCTTTTTAAGCTTTGGCATTCTTCCTACTTTGAGAGAACCACATGAGTGGCATGATTTTTTCCTTCTGGGGTTCAGAAGAACTGTTATTCTGCCTGTGATATATCACTCAGCGGATGAACAAAGTTATGAGGCCACCCACAATAGGCAAGTATTGTTGGGTTGTTGAAAAAGTGCAGTTTTAATAGCATGTGGGGGAACAGAAGATTCCCAGTAAGTTAGAGATAGGGATCTAACAATAATCAGGACTGTTCCAAATGTGGCAGTTTTTAAATGTTTGATCTTGGAATGAAACAAGTAAGAAGGGAAGAAAGTAACAGAAATTCAATTGTTTCACTGCATTTGGTGCTGGAATTAGAATGAAACAAGGTTGGATAAAACACCTGCATGCTCAAAAAATCAAGGCAAAGTGAGTTAGGAAGGTAAAGATGCAGAAAATTATAATGGACTCTGAAAGAAATTGATAACACAGCCTACAAGACCATTAGATCTTCTCTCACAGTGCACCAATTCTCGCATATTATTACAGACCTGCAGCTGCAGAACTTTTGACACGTTGGGTTTCTTCGTCTGGGAGGTGACAAGAAAGAATAGCTTACAAATGCTTTTTGAGCAAAGATGCATTATGGGCAGGAACCATTAGAACCATTAAACCCCCTTTTTTTTCCTTCTAAAAACAGTACTAATTCAATTTTACTTCCACTACCGCATTAGAAAATGGAAGCATACTGTATTAAATCGGGAAAGGGAATATATATTTTCATCACTTTTCAGTATGTGTTGCTTCCTTCTGATTTAATCATGGCTAATAGTTTGGACTCCTGCCAACCTAGCAGTTCGAAAACATGCCAATGTGAGTAGATTAATAGGTACCGCTTTGGCGGGCAGGTAACAGCGTTCCGTGTAGTCATGCCGGCCACATGACCACGGAAGTGTCTACGGACAAATGCCAGCTTTTCGGCTTTGAAACAGAGATGAGCACCGCCCCCTAGAGTTGGACACAGCTGGACTTCATGTCAAGGGAAACCTTTATCTTTATCTAATAGTTTGGAACATTTAAAAACAAGCCTTCACTGGTAATCACCACCTACATACATGTCTGCCTTTATATATTATTTATGCAACTGCATCCTAAGTAGTCACTCATAGTTAACCGGGCTAATTGGAATAACCTTTGTTTTCAGTCTGAATAAATAGGCAATTGATATTCTTTTTTTTTTTAATCTCAAGTTTTTAAAAAAGCATCCTTACTTGACAGCAGTTTGGCTTCAGTTTGCAGAATTTGCTCCCAAGGAACATGCTTTTAGAATAAGGGCAGAACAAAAGCCAGTTTGGCCTAGTGGTTAAGGGTTAGAAACCAGGAGACTGAGAGTTCTAGTCCCACCTTAGGCCAGAAAGCCAGCTGGGTGACCTTGGGCCAGTCACTCTCCCTCAGCCCCACTCACCTCACAGGGTTGTTGTTGTGGGGAAAATAGGAGGAGGAAGGTATGTTCACCGCCTTGAGTTATTTATAAAAATAGTAGAGGTGGGATAAAAATTAAATAAATAAATAAATAATAAATACCTGGGGCTCGAGCAGAACATTCAGCGCACCATAGTGTGCTATCTCTCCAGTGCCATTTTAGATAAATGGGAAGGGTGTTTAGGGCCTTATCCTCGGTCAGTTCTGACTCTGCACCATGGTGTTGCTCTTGCAAGTGATTCTGTGGGAGTTGGATGAAATGCCAGCAGAAGACTCGTATCATGGAGCTGAATGAACCTCAAGTCTGTCATCTCCTATTGGCCTGCTCATATCAGATATCTGCTGTGCCAGGTGGAGTTAGCCTGACACTGATGACAGTCGTAACAGTTCGTGGCAGAATCCATGATTGGTACTAGATCCATACAAACACATTACTTTTCTAGGAATTCAGAGGTACAAAGTATGTTGCACCATTCCAATGGTTCATAAGGCAGGATGCCTCGATCCTAGAATTCAAAAACCACCTCAGGTCTTTCTGGGCAAAACACAATTGCAAAATGTAGGAGAGAGATAAATCAGAGTCGATTTTCTAAGATGGATGAAATTACTGGCAGAATCCTTTAGGAATCAGGAAGATCCTAGATTCCCTTCCCTGAAACAAAGCTCTCTCCCAGTCTCAAACAGAGAAAAAGGCAGTCTTTTTGCACTTTCATGATTTAAATAAGGAAATAAAGTGAAGGAGAAAATCCTATGATTTCCTGTTTCTAAACATAAAACAAATGAGTGTCTGAGATTGCTCAGAACCCATTTCACGAGAAGACCAGGCGTTCACTGCTGGAGAGCTGACAGGGAAAATTAAAAGTCTGCTTTTAGCACTTCTTTCTGAGTTGCATAGCTAACTTACAGAATTCGCTGCCACAAGATACAGTTAATGGTGTTTTAAAATGGGGTTGAACGTTTTGTGGAAGACATTTCCATTAACAGCTGTTCACAATGACTGCCAATAGCTATGCACAGAGCCCTTGGACTTCTGAAATATTAAACAAGAGGTGCAAACTAAAGGTATACAGTATTTGGATCCAAAGTGGGGAAGGTGGTTTGGATCCAGGGTCAACATGATTGCTCTACTTCACTGTGACACCTCAAAGAAGTGCCACGCAGTCCCAGGAAAATATGTGTGTGAGTTCAGGGCATTACAGAGGCATCAACAGGGTGCAGCCCCTTGTTACCTCCTCCTGAGCTTACACGTATTTTCCTGAGTTTGCAGTGTGGGCTCCAGATCTACAACTCCCAATAAAAATAGTAAAAATAACAAGCAGTTCAATACATTCCAGGAAGATCTGGAGTTTCTCTGAAGAAAATTTTCCCTGCATGGTTCCTTTCAGATGTCATGGACCCAAAGCCCCATCATCCTCAGCCAGAGCTGTTATTCAGCTCCTCAAGAAGGCTTCTCTTAGTTCCTCAGTGATGTCAAGAGGCATTCTTCACACATGGGCCAACTAGACATACCCTCAACTCGCCTGGGGTGACAGCAAAGAGCACAGGTTGGGCTATAGTAATGGAGTGGGCTTCCTAAAACAATGCCCTAGGAAGGAACAATGTCAAACTTCCTCACAATCCACCAGGACTTTATTGCTGCGGGAGGGGCAGGCGTTCCTCAGGAAAGGTGCTTATATAGCTCAGAATTCTGTGAGTATAAATATAAACAAACAAACATAGTGCCAGGGCTATCTGACTGGCTGTGTTCCGGTTGCTCTAAAGCCGCTGTTTCTTCTATTGACTCTTGCTTCTAAAGGCAGAACTAAACATTCTGTTCCCCAGGAAGTTGCTTAAAGAACAAGCAGATGATGGGAAAAGCAGCGCCCTAGAGCAATAGGAGATGTTTCTTTATTTGGGATCAGCGGCGCTTCCTCCGACCTCATGAAAGAAGCTCCAGAACTTTTACAGTGTATTGCTTATATTTGAAATTCCAACCTGGCATTTTCACTGGCTTTATCTGAAAAAGCCCAACTGCTTAACCGAGCACAAGACACAATAGATTCAAGAGGCTCGCCCCCAAGGCAGCTGAGGCAGTGACCTTTCCTCCTAGAAACCGTTTTTGGCAAAGGCCCAGCACTATCTATTGCAAGCAAGCGAATGCAACATTATAGCTGCTGGATTTTGCAATTAGTTTCTCCTTGGGAACAGAATAAAACAATTGCAACGTTTTGGTCGGCATACCTATCTTGTTCTAGGTCAAAAGATACTCTCCCTCCCTCTTCTTTCCTAACAATGCAAAGGGGAGTTTTATCTGGTGAGCATTATCTGGTTGGAAATGAGCAGAGAAGCCAAGACAGTGACAGAAGCATACAGAATTAAGTAGATAATGCAACAATCCCGGGGCGGAGGGAGCACTGCAGGTAATAACTTCAAAAACAGCCCTAAGATTGCTGTAGAATTCTAGGTTCCAAAGCTGTGCAAGCCTGCTAATGGTTCATTGGTGGCTCCTACCACATGCCCTGTGAAACTAGGTTTTTATAAGGGCAGACAAGCAAGAAGGAAACTTCAATTGTTCCTCTGTAGCCTGTTTATTTTGTGGAGATTCCTTCTAGCGTATTTTTCTTTCCCAGCATTTCCTTTCCTGGCCTGCAGAAATTATCCGTTGCTTTCCATGCCACACTAGTGAAGTATTACTACTATTTCTGATACCATTTGCTGAATAACTGTATTTCCTTTTCACATTTGTCATCTCTTTCCACCTATAGCTTCACTTAGCCTTGAAGTAGCAGGCTTTTCTCCAAATCAGTGTCATGGTGTTAATATATCTGGCCCTTGGTAAAAGCCAGCTCTCTCATTTGAACCTCCCTTGTGGCAGGTAGAGGAATTTCCAGGCTGAATACTTTTTATTTTATTATTTTATTGAAAAATGTGCCCATAGAAAAGGAGCCAATCAACAAGGCTGCTAAGCTAAAACCATTCTCGCCATTAGGAGTTGTGGTCATCATCAGCCTTGAGATTGCCCTGCTTGAATTCTTAACTGGAAGAGGAGAGCCGTTGTATGCCTTCTATTTCCTACAGTATATTCTATTTTATCACAACTCCTCCCAAACTTACCAAGTTTCAGGATGGCTTCCTCCCGTTTTGATTTTGTGCCATCTTTCATTTTCAACATTTTATGAGTTTTATCTGTACTGCAGAACTGGTTTAATAATTATTTTGTTGCTTCGTGTGGCTTTGCTTCTGGGATACTCAGTTTAAAGCAAAATAGATGATATTAAGCTGTTTTGTCGACAGCTTTATTTGATTAGTCTTTTTCCCCATAAACATTCATTCCCAAAGCCAAGGATACTGTGATAGAAATATTGAGGCTTTGGAATGATTACTTATCTCTTACTCAAATTGCTAGTTTGAAAAAATGTCCCCATAAACTCAATCCTTTATATAAAAGGACACTATCAAAATACTGAAGAAATGCTAGGATGCTGATTAATGAAAGCTTGCATTTTAACTATCCTCCACCGATGTTCAGTGATTGCACTTGACTTAAGATATTTGTATATATATATTTTTCTGTTCTGGATTGTTCCACATGCCCCTCCCATATTCATATCTTGGCACTTGAGTATCCAGTGTCCCTTCCAATAGATGTCAGGAATATTCTAGGTACTTCATGTCCTATTCTCAAGGTTCCATTACTGCTAAAGCTTAAAAGTGATTCCATTGTTTTCTGCCGCAAAAAGTTTTTAACAGTGGTTTGGTAGCTTATATTTTTCAAGGAGCTGATAGCAACAGAGTGTGTTAATCACCTTTTTTCCATCTTGAAACTACAAAGAGAAAAAGCAAGGAACAAAGAACAAGTTAATGTGCCCAGTTTTATTGTATCAAGTGTGGTAAAAGTTAGAAGAGAATGTGTTTCAAGGTCAAATTTCATGTAGTGTACTGTTGATCTTCCTTCCTCTTTAAATTATTGGAGACAGAGTCTTTAAGTTCTAATAGCAAATAAGTAAAATTTGTTTATGGCCATTGAGTAGCCACATATAGAATTGCAAAATACAGCAAAGCAACGTCAATATTAAAAGTAAAACAAAAATAATAATAATGCAACAAATGAGTGGGAAAAGAAAAGTAGCATTGGCCTACCCTAGGGAGCTACACATATTCAAAAATGTTGTTGGTATTCAGCATTCTGTTTGGTTGTTGTTCAACGAGTAAGGCTATATGGATGATGGATGGATATGTAGAGGACTGTACATTCCAGCTGTGAATGGACCTTACTATTCTGGGGGGAGGGGCAATTTCAGTCCTTGACCGCTGCCACCCATCAACACCAGACTACAACCTTCTATCTAGCCCATGCTAGATAGAAGGTTGTAGTCCAAAATATCTAAGGACCCAGGATTGGAAAATACTGAGATAGATAATACTGGTCTGTGATAGGTCAATGTTCTGTCTTTTAAAAGGCAGATGCACAAGTTCTTATAATTAGTTCCAAGGTCAGAGCTCTGTTCTGGAACCTGTTTTGAACAATGCAGGCATATGAAGGGAAAACAGTTAACCTGAAAAAATGCATAAGGAAATTCCCTTGCCACAAGTCCACATACCTTGAATTGAAGGTGACAATTGATCTCCTAGGAGGTCAAAAAGTGCACTTACTCTAGCCAGGCCAGAGTTCTGACACTCAGTTTGGCAAGTCAGTGCTATATCTGTTGAAGAAACAAAAATCGAGAGCAGTTTGTACCATTCTGGATTATTTTTTCTGGGAGTAATGTATATAGAAGAGTAATCCTGAATCCATGTCAGAAGAGTACTTCGAATCCAGCATTGGGAGAATAAATTAAGGCCAGGGGAGACAAAGTCCCTAAGTGTTTAACTCATGTCCACCAACCACCTCTGTTCACTTCATATCCTGAGGTAAGCAAGGAATCCTGCGTAACCATGTTTAACATTTATACCAGCATATTGTTAATTGAAGTTAAACTGAACAGGAGAGGATTTCTGCTCCAGAAGAGAAGGGATGATAGGGAAATTGGAAGTGATCCTGCATCCTGTTCTTAATGACGTTAAGATATTGGCACAATTACAGCTGCACTAGTCTCTAATAACAATGTTGACTAAAATGTATTTTATTATAATAGTAGATGACAGCTCATAAACTCATTACTTTTTACACGGTATAAAAGAACAATTCCATAGGAAGTAAGAGATTGTTACTGGTTGAATCTATTGTGGCAACAAAAACAACAAAAACAACTTCCTTTACCTCATTATCCCAAAGAAAAAGTATTGATGTTATTCAGGGCTGTGCCTTGTTTATCAAGTCTATGTCATGTGAAGCTTGAATAAACACATATCAACTCTTTACAGGAAGAAAATGAAATCCCTGCCAGCGTATTTGTGAAAGAGCCTGTTCCCAGTATTACCGATGGGAAGGAAGAGCCTGTTGACGAGAACAAAACCTTGGAAGAAACCCTGCACACGGTGGAGTTGTCCTCAGAGGACGAAGTGCCCCACGATGACATAGCAGATGACAGTATGGATGAGAAAATAGAGGAGTCCAGAGCTGAGAAGATTAAGAGATCAAGCCTGAAGAAGGTTGACAGCCTGAAGAAAGCATTTTCCCGTCAAAATATTGAAAAGAAGATGAACAAGTTCAGCACCAAGATTGTCTCACCTGAGCGGAGAGAGAAAATCAAGAAATCTTTCACCCCTAACCATCAGAAATCCTCCTCATCAAAAAGCTCATCTTTCAAGGTCTCTCCCCTGACGTTCAATGTGAAGAAAGTCCGTGATGGAGACGCATCCATAGAAATAGAAGACAAGCCAGTGGAAGCGACTGGCAGTGAGCACGCAGCCAGTGATGAGACCACCTTCCCTTCAGATCCAGTCTCTTCTGTTTCTCCAGCTGAAGAAGGAAAAGCCTTTGCTGACTCCTTGGAAAAGGAGTCGGGAAGTGAGGGAGATGTGGTGATCAACAACAACATTGAGCTTGCAATTGTTGAAGAAGATGAGGACTATAGGGCTTCATTAGAAATCAGAGAGGAACTTTATGAGGAAAGAAACAAGCCAACCAGTGGGGAAATGGAATATTCTGAAGAATCCAATCAAGCGGCTGTCCTCCACGTAGACCAAACAGCATAAATTGCCTCTGTCCTTTCTACCTATGATGTTTTTAATTACATCAGGCACCAGAATATGTCTGCTATACTATAAATACAGGGCTCTAGTAGTAAGTCACAGTGGAGTTGTTGGTTTTAAGAGATAGATTTCCTTACAAAACTATTTTCACTCAATTAGAGTTGACTCCCATAGAGAAAAGTAGGGCCTGATCTCCAGGTAATGTAAAGGCAGATCTACTGGCATTTTATGAGCAGCTCTAACCTCTTTCTATCACCTCTTCAATGCTCTTCCTACTTTCTTACATTTCTTTACCTAGGATGTGTTTAAAAGAAGTGTTCAAGAACATTAGGCCATTTGACAAAAGGCATACCTACCCATTTCATATTCATTTAACGTTTACCTAAAAGACTCTTTTAAATCGTAGTTAAGAACACGAACAGTGCCCTGCTGGATCAGACTCCTGGCCCTTCCTTTTTTTTTTTTTTTTTTGAAGCCAGCCAAGCTGGTAGCCAGCACCACATCTCATGGTGTTCCAAAATTTAATTACAGATTGTGTAAAAAACAAAAAAGTCTTTTCTCAGTCCTGATTCTCCCAGGATAATTAATTTCATCGGTATCCCCTGGTTTTAGTATTTTGGGAAAGGGAAAGTAGCTTTTCTTGTCCACTTTATCCACACCGCCCATAATTTTGTAGTTAAGGAGTTATTGAGGATTTGCAAAGTTCCATGACCCTCATCGTCACCACAATTTAGAAACATCAGTCTCAGAGTTCTCAGTGGAGAAGCCATGGCTATTAAACCCTTTTGAATCAATGGTGCAATATGATCTTATTTTTTCAAACCCAGGTCCCATGTTTTCTTCAAGCTAGACTGTGAGCCTGCATTGAAAAGACAGTTCCCTGCATTCGGCTTTTTGCTCATTATCCTTGAGAAACAGCCTCTTTTGGAGGGAACTGTGGACACCTTTGCTGTGTCCTCTTTGCCTGTTAACTCTTCTCCTACTAACTGTTTTTTAAGCTACAACCCAAGTTCTAAGCTAGGCTGTTTCCCATCTATGTCGTATTATTAAGCCAGTTCAACCTATGCTCCTAACCTATGGAACCCTTAAGGTTTGTAATTTTTATTCTTGACTTGCTGTGACTATCCCAGAGTGATGTATGGGTGAACTTCACGTGACAAGAGCAGATACTGAAAATGCTAGAGTGAATTACTGAAAAGTAGAGCTTTTGCCAATATACTTACACAAATTCTTATCATTTGCAGATGCACCAGAAAAAAATACTTTTAGCACACAAAATTGATTTGAGAAACAGGATTACTGTGAGGAGGCTGCATCTCAACAAAAATACAAGAATGGGATTTTTGCGTCCTTACAGCTGTTCAGTCACTCGGCTAATTAATAACTGTTGATACAGAACAATTAGGCAGTTGAGTGTTCTGCCTAATAGTGTCAGTATGAACATACTTGGTTTTATTGACCTTGAGAATACTCCTTTATCCACCTCAGTTCTTGGCAGGATGAGGTTTAGATTTGTTTTGTCCTTTCGAATAAAAAGAAATCAAGTACTTCTGGAACTGCGGTGCAGTCTTATAGCACATTTGTACTGAAGTCAATCCCACTGAGTCTCTTGGGACCTACTCTCAGATGAGTACATGTAGGGTTGCAGCTGTAGTGTATTAATGAAGTAGAAGTAGTAATCAAAGGTAATATATGTTAAGAGCTATTTTAGATGAAGATTTTTTCCATGTGTACCTTCCCATAATGGAAAATGATGTCTTGGCATAGTTTTCCATAGTCGGTGGAGTGATAAGATGCATGCCTAGACATCAAACTATGAGATCAGTAGAATTCGTATCTTGTCTTAGTGGCTGAATTGAAGATAATGTGGTGTAGTTAGGGAGTATCTGTGCACTGCAGAAACTGATGGTCTGCGAGTCTCATCAGACCCAGCCGGAATGGTCAGTAATCAGGGTTGGTGGGAGAACATCTTCATGTTCTCCCTAACTGATGTAAGTAAAGTATGTTGAGGAACACATAAAGGCAAATAAGACCTCTTTCTTCCATATCTAAATTCCATCATAATGTTCAAAATGAGGAGAGGATACTATCCTTTTCTGTTGAGAAAGTCACATATCCTATTTTGTTCATGTGCCAAGACTGGCATGCCTCCTGAAGCAAAGTTGCAAACAGCATTCCTCCTCCCACACATATACCACATGCCCCAGGTCAGGATGCACCATATCCAAAGTCAGCAAAGGTATTCTGACGTATAGGCAAAAGATTCCCTCAAGTAGATCTCCACATCCTTGGCAAATTACTTCCCTTTTGTGATAGCCCAGATTTGCTTTCTGAGGCAGCCATGCTGTCTGCTGAAAGACCAGGCTGTTCCTGTGGGGCACCTTGTTGCCTCAGAACTATTATGGAAGGCAACATCGGTGATGGGTGGGGTAGCTGATCAAGCAGACTTAAAATGGAATGTCTATATAGCTGCTCTAGGATAGCTTGCTTTCTTCTATTTCACGTAGGCTTAAGTTGATAATTAATGTATATAGACATATATGTTTTATGTTAGGTTTATTTTAAGAGAGAATACATTTAAAAAAATAAAGAAAAGTATTATTTGCTTAATAAAAACAACTATGTTTAAATGGCCAAAGGGAGCAATAGGGATATATATTGTAATCTAAGTAGTTCATAGAAATAGATTATCACACAGAGTGGTATATGCACCAAACTACTGTATTTAAGAATGTAGGGTGACAGATGGCTTGGCATATTGCAAGATGATCAAATGAAAGTTCAAAGTATATATAACAAAACAGGAGCGAGGCTAGGATAGTAAGATACAGACAGTACTTAAGTAACCCAAATGTGTTGTCCAGGGAAGACATATTTTCATTCTGTGCCTGCCCAACATTACAGAGGAGACTGTTTTGAAAAGTATATCCATGGATTATTTGTGAGCATATATTACAAAAGAAGGGCACAGTTTACCATCAGCAATACAGACCTTAGCTTCCTTGTTTGCTATGGGCATTTAAGTGTGTATAGCCAAACTGACCAGTGCCCAAATGTGGAATATATAGATAACTCTTGATTAAAGAGTTTTAATTGATTAAAACTTGTTGTTTTAATCAATTATTGTAAACCGCCCAGAGTCCCCCAATGGGAGGAGATGGGTGGGGACAAATTAAATAAATAAATAAATAAAAATAAACTCTTTACACACCTAGAAAATGTCCAACAGTATGAAATAATCCTACTGAATGTTGACAGTGCCCATCAGATTATAAACCAGTGAATTTTAATAGTGTCTCTCTTTTTTTTTTTTAACATTTACCAGCTGCACATCACCTGGTCATTTCTGTGTGGTTTGAATGTTCCCTGTAATGTGTAGGATTTGTGCTTGGACAGAAATACGAGAACAGTTTTGAAAGTGGAGCAAATTACTCCATTTTCAGCTAGTGATGTTGGACAATTTGATGCTTGATTTTTGTTTGAGGATTTTAAGAATATTGACTTGAGTGATAAAGGGCAATGAATATGATTCACAATGAATTTCTTCTGTGTAAGACAAATACCAATTCTGCTTGTGGGCAGTTCTGTTTCATTTCAGGAGGGTTTTGTACGTGAAAATTTCCCGCTGGACAGGATGGGGACATTGCTTCAATCATCTTTGGCATCCTGTAGTACGTAGTAGACTTCACAGTGATATAGCAGCTGGATTTTCTGCATACGTAAGGCATTGTGACCAAACTATTCAGAAATGAAAGTGCATTCCTATAGCTTATATTCATTCTATTTGAATTCTTCATTCCTCTTAATCAGAGATATAATCCAGCAATATATCTAAGTGCCTGACAATCATTTATATATATATAAAAGGGGAATATATATATATATATATACCCCTTTTAATATTGATACACTTAACTTTTGCATAAATTGCACTAGAACTTTGTGGTTTTTTCCCCCCAACTATATTTAAAGCTGCAAATAAAAAAAAAGTTTTTTAAAGAAAATATATCTATGTCCGTGAGCTATTTCAGGTGGAATATCTTACGCAATCATTTAATGTGTCTGTGGATGTTGATCAGAGTTGATTTCCAAGAAGGATTTTTTGGACAGTTAAACTTTTTTTTAAATAAATACAATATTATGAGAGAGTTGCAATCAGTAGAAATAACTGCAATATAATCACACATTTGCCTTCATTTGATTTAACATCAGTGCCTGTTACTAACTACAGATGTGATCAGCTAAATAAAAAGCAAATTGAGTTACATTGTGTTTGTCTGGAGAAAATTATTGTAAAGCAAGAGAAGAAAAACATTCAATGCCAAATTAGACATTAAATGCATTTTTGCTTTCCATGTGCTGGTTTTAAAAACAACAACCTGCAAATAACATCAACCTTTGGTTGTCAGCTTAAGACCAAGCTGTTCCATTGGGGTTTGGGAATTTGGGGTGTCTGTAGTATGCTGCTGTTTTCAAGATGCGTATTTTTTTCTGAGATTTATTATTTTTATGCAAGCTTCCCCAAGTCTGTGGGATAGAGTGTCAAAAAGCATATGGATGGAGGTGACATTATACACTTGGGTTTTCAAAAAGCTGTTGATAAAGAGTCTCATGCAAGGCTCTTAAGCAAACTGAGCAATCATGGAATAAGATTGTCAGTCCTTTTATAAATGTCTGATTGGTTAAACAGAAAGCAGAGAGTAAGGATAAATGGGCAATTTTCTCAACGGAGGGAAGGGAGAAGTGACATCCCTCAGGGATCTGTGTTTGGGCTTTTTAACTTGTTTATAAATTACCTTGCTTTGAGAGTAAGCAGTGAGCTAGCCAAGTCTTCCGACAACACCAAATGAATTGGGGTGGTTTAAAAAATATGATTGTGAAGAACTCCAGAAGAATCTCTTTGAATTGGAGGAATGGTCAATTTTGTGATTCAATTTTTGAAAAGAGGCCAGTTGGAAGAAAAAAGCCCCCTACTTTCATGTATCTACTGAAGGGTTCTGAGTTATCTTCTAACATCTGGAAAAGGATCTAATGGACCTTGAATGAAGATATTGACTGAGGGCTGATTTGCAAAACCAGCTTGTCTCAGTGTGTGTACAGGCCACTAGCCATTTTTCAAAGGCAGGCATACATCATATTGACCCTACACTCAACACACAGGGAAGTCTACTTCCATCCATCTTTTTCTGGTAGGTACCCCAGGTAGTGCCCTCCAACTAGTGGGGCTGTCCAGTTCATCTGCACTTCAGTTCATTGTAAACAAGCCTCTCCAGTTGGCGACTGGACTGCAGCAGCTTATAAATACACAGTCATATTTTTTTTCAAAGTTCACCAGAGGAACCATGAAAAGGGAAATCCACTGATCAGGGGCTGTAGCAAATGAGGTCCAGACAGAACATTAGGCCATTGTTGTGGCAAAAGTAGAGGATGGGGTTGAACTTCAGACAGGGATTTCTTAAGGGATTTCCAATGCACCACAGGGCAGAAAAGCCGTGACTGTTGCAGCTGATAAATTCCATGCTAAGAAATACTAGGGAAGGGGTTGATCCAACAGGGTGGCCATGCTTCTGATACCCTCTATGAAACAGTGCCATCTTAAGGGGCCCAGGAGATGTGCCTTCTCTGTTGCAGGGGTTGCCCAATGGAACAGCACACTGTACCCCCTCCCTCTCCTCCCAAAAAGTGTGGATGGTCCTGACACTGTTAACCTTTCACAAGGCTTTGAAAACCTGGCTCTTTCCTCAAGCATTGGGCCAAAGTGTTAGCCCATTCTATAAAGGTTAAGAGAATGATTGTGGTGGCCTGGAATGTGTTATATTTTTTATTTGGGTGTTTTTGTATTTACTTGTTTGCTATGCAATGTAAGCCACCCAGAATCCCAAGTGTGAGTTGGGTGG
Organism: Candoia aspera; assembly: GCF_035149785.1. Classification (NCBI taxonomy): domain Eukaryota; kingdom Metazoa; phylum Chordata; class Lepidosauria; order Squamata; family Candoiidae; genus Candoia; species Candoia aspera. The sequence continues at coordinate 181,932,317 of NC_086153.1, forward strand.
CTGGAGAGGGAGAGAGAGAGAGAGACAGAGATCACCAACAACTAGAATGTTCTGATACAAATCTCTTGGGTCCATCTATATCTCAAATACTGCATACAGTTCTGGTGGTCATATTTGAAAAAGGATATAATGGAACTGGAAAATGTGTAGAAAAAGGCAATCAAAATGATCAGCTGGCTCAAACACTTTATGAAGAAAGGCCAGAATATTTGGAACCCTTTGGCTTAGAAAAAGGAGGGCTGGGGCAGGGGACATGATTAAGGTATATAGAATCGTACATGGCATGGAGAAAACAAACTAATGGAGAAATATTTATTCCTTTTTCAAACAGAACTAGTCATCATCCAAGGAAACTGATGGAGAATGAGATCAGAGAAAGTACTTCTTCATATAGTTTATAATTAACCTATGGAATTCCAGGATTTGGAAGGAAGGCAGGCAGGCAGGCATCAGAACGATGACTTTTAGACAAAAAATGGCAGGTACAGGAGGTGCACTGTCATTTTTTTTTTATAAAGTTTCCTCTTCTCAAGAGGTTTTTCTCATCATGAAGTTTAAAAGGTTTATGGACTCATGTGATGAATCTCATACGCTATAGGTTAAAAAAAAACATGACATGTAGGAAGTGGATTGAGCTTCCTCTAATTCCCCACCCCCAGCTCTTTCACTGTTAAAAATATTTCTGTAGCTCCTTTTCACTGGAGGAAAAACAAATCCTAGATTCATGAGACACCATGTAGTGCAAGTCTTCTGCTCAGTTATGAATCTGACAACGTGTCAGTCATGGTTTCTCAGCCTAAGTCACCCCAAAGAATTGTTCTGTGGCTAAAACGCAGAGTTCCATTTACCATCCTGAGCTCTCTAAAGCAGTGTCTCTCAACCTTGGCAACTTTAAGATACGTGGACTTGAACTCTCTGCTGGCGGGGGAGTTCTGGGAGTTGAACTCCACGTATCTTAAAGTTGCCAAGGTTGAGAGACACTGCTCTAAAGCAAGGCACTTCCCATTGTTAAGTAACATAGAGGTGGCTGGGACTTTAGTACCTTTTCTCCCCTTTGCCTCTTCACCAAGGAAGAAAAGAGAAGAATGATCATAAATTAAAAAAAAAAAAATCTTGCTTTAGAAATCACAGCCCTGCTTCTCAAAGGTAACTCTCCGAAGCAGTTTACCAGCAATGATACATTTGATTGTTCTATCCGCATTTTTTATTATGTTGCACTAGACTTCTAATACAGTGCCTTATGGAGATCTTCAGGCAGAAATGTATTGAAGTGGATGCTCTGTTTATTCTCACAGATGCACTTGTGTCGTGGAGAGTGCCACATAGTCTGTAGAAGACTTAATTTTACTGACAGGCCAAAGCACATATGTTTAACCTTCATGGGATAGCTGTCAACGTCTGGCAGCACTTGCTAGGGAATTGAAAATCATGTTTGCATTTCACTATCAGCTATGCCTGCATTGTTTATGTACTTGCAAGCTTTAAGTCAAACAAGGCTGCTGTTGGAGAAATGGCAGTCAAGAGACCTGTTTTATCAGGCATTTCATAGACACTGGAATGAAACACACACTCTGTTTCGAGCCTATAATTATTCCTTACCATTTCGTGAAACAACAACAACAAAATGCTGCCCGCCGCTTTGCCCATTTAAAACTAAAAATGGCAATGTCAAACTAGAGCAAAGTTGCCAAATTGGTCTCTCAGGCTGGAGGCCCAAAACAACAATATTTCTGCACAAGAGGTGGCAGGGGAAATATTCCCTTTCTCCTTCACAGAGAACCTATTCAGTGTTTCACAAATGGGGGAACAATGTTAAGAAACAAGCAGCAATCCTTTCTTTCCTAGCTCAACCTCTTTCCAACAGTCACATGGATGCAGGTGCCTTGATCCTAACAACCACCTGCAGTCTGAAGTGAGTTCCCAGGCTGACGAAAATTACATTGGAGATGCACATTCTTGAGCCTGCTGATTCCAGCCGGACTCAAATGCACCTCATCCTAAAGCTGAGTTATAGCTTATGACTTTAGGATAAGGTAGATACAGATTAATATTGAACTCTTCTCAATTCATGCAGAATGGGAACATTATCAAGAGAACTTCTACGATTTCTATTAAGGTGAAAGTAGTAAGGAGGTGAAAGTAGTGATATACTTTCTCTAGGGAGCAAGGAATGAGTAATCACTAGATTTGGGGAAAGAAGGCAGTAATGAGTCCACATTCACTATATAGCGCTCTTAAGAACTTGAGGCATCTGGACCTATTGATTTTTTTTTCCTGATGCATTGATATTCCAGTTACAGAATCAATGCAATAAAAGATAGGATTTGATGGGGTGTGAACTTTCACTGGGTCATCAGCACTTCTCTGGAATATTTCTACAAAGATAAGGGACAAAAAGAAGAGACTTTGCATAGATGCGCATCCAGTAACCCATTTCTTTGGAATTTCCTTTGTCTTGTTTTGGTTTTTTTATTTGTTACTGGGTATCAAAAGAATTAAAGAAAATCATTCAAAGCCCAACAGTGCAGACTGTTGAAGATACCTGCAAAGAGCAGAACACCATGGGCAAGTTCAGATCCAAACAATACATGGAATTAAGTACTGTAGGTATAATAGAGATAGAAAAAAATTATATGACCCTTGTTCAACAAAACTGCCCTTCCCAGTGTGACCAATATATACACTAGTGCCAGAGGTGAAAACTCTGGTAATGGCACAGATTTTGCTTTGATTAGAGCTCTGTAAAGTCAGCCTTAGTTCTCACTGGCTTCTGTATCAGTAAAATCTACACCTCCCTAATCCTTATGTATATTTCACCAACACAATAAAAAGTTTAGTTTTGTCAGCAAAACGCAACTGATTGTAGTGCAGAAATAAGGTTCCATTCTGCCCCACTAAAATCTCAATCCTAAAGCTTTTTTCATCCTAGTAGTAATTTAATTACAAGAAAGGATGAGCAGCAATTGCAGTTTTAAAAATACATTCGTGGATTCCAGTTTTGGGCACACATAGAAACTTCATTTTAGACCTATGACCTGGATGAAAAGGATGCATAAAATGGAAGGGTGTCATATTTTAAACCAATTTTCTGATAACAATGTATCCTGAAGGACAGGGAAGATTGCCTTGGCTCTATTCACTAACATCAATACAAAGGCTGCATACATTTTCATCTCTCTCCTTAAATCCCTTACTCAAGAATGAAGAAGGTAAAAGACTTCTGAATAGACCCATACTGAGATTATCCTCTTGCCTTCCTGCCCTGCCTTTGGCTTCCTAGAAACATATGATTGGTCACACTGAGAAAGAAAGGAGATGCTGGACTGGAGAAGTGATGGTCTGGAGTAGCAGGCATCTTTTAAAAGATTCAACCAGAGGCAGCACAGGAGATTATCGTTAATGCCAATGATATCAGAATGGATTTTTCAGTTAATCTTTCCTTAACCCATCAAGTTAACCCACTACAAAGTAAGGGACAAAATATTGTATGAAGTCCTTTCTAAGAGGAAAGATTTTTGACAATGCACTTCTTCATGTGTTAATTGCCCAGAGTCGTAATACGAGATGGGCGGTTAAAGAAATATGACAAATAAATAAATAAACTCTGAAAACAAGATTGGGTATTGCTCCCAGGTAAGTGCCTCTAGAGCAGGGTTTGCCAAACTGTGAGGTGTACCTCCCTTGGGGAGGTACAGAGAGAGTATAGGGGAGGTGTGAAGAACCTTTTAGTTGTACATTGTTACAATAAATCCACCTTTCCCAAAGTTTCATTGTATTGTTTTCATTGTTCATTTGTGTTCATTTTGGTGTTTGGAATTTTAAGGGAGGTGTGAACATTAAGATTATACTAAAGGGAGGTGTGATAGCAAAAAGTTTAGGAACCCCTGTTCTAGAATGTCAATTTAAAGCTCCAAAGGAGGTGTGGGCAACTTGGAGTGTGAGTGATGGGTGTGGAGTTTTGCAGAGATATACATACTGACCCTCTCCCCATCTTCTCCTCCCATGTTGCTCTTACATCACCACTGATGCTTCTGCTGTTGCTGAAATGCAGCCCTGAAAAAGTTAAGCTGTTGTTCTAATAGTCACTATGAACAAATTCACTGGACCTTTCCTCACTGCTCAGTTGAACTGTCTTCCACCTGCCCTTGAGTCACCAGAAACTTAAACTTGCATGGAATCTATAGTCCCAAAGGCCAATCTCTATCCTGCCTCAATTGCCCCTATGACCGCTCACCGTTTTCACCCTTCAAGGTAATAGGTGACAAAGCCTAACAGATTTTATACAGCTTGAGATTGACTATGGACAGTGTTAGAATAACAAAGGGGGATCAATATTACTAGTGAGAAAAGTCTCTATGTTTGATCATCAAACCCTTCCTGTCAACATTTTAACAGAGATGGCAAGGAGAGAATCAGGTTGTAAACCAGGATGTTGTGGGGCAGGGAGGATCACTTGCACTCTTGATACTGCTGTATTTCAGATTGGTGTCAAAAAGGTGCAGAAGAGAGGGTTTAGAGTTTCCAAAAGTTAGTTTCCCCTGGAGACTCAAAGAAATATTATTTTATTGCCAGACTGTGGGCGACAAATTGCAATGAAGAAATCTTTACATGCACTTTTTGTATGCTAAATTTAGTCCCCATCTGGCACCTTTCTGGTGTTTCGTTTCAAACAGGATTTTTTAATGTCCATATCCCTGCCCTATCATTCCCACAGCCAAAAGTATTGAAGGAAAGCAATCATTCATTCTCTTTTACATTGTGGGATGTGACCCTTAAGTGCAGCCTTTATCCTCTCCAAGATTAAGCTCTGTCAAGCCATGATACTGGACTCAGTCCCCAGAGAAGTTGGAATCCAACATATTGTCTTCAAAAGCCAGCTTATGCTGTGTGTAGGACTGATGGTTATTAGGGATCAAGATTAGAGGAGTGGAATAGGTAAAGAATGTATATACATATTATAGTAATTAGGGTATTTTTATTTTATTGCTGAGCCAATTGTAACAAAATTTCATTTGTACACTTTGGTGTATAGTGAAACGACAATAAAAGTTATTCTATTCTATTCTGTTCTATTTCTATTCTATTATTTGGGAGGCAGCCCTGCTCAGCTCCCCTAGGTTGAATAGCCAGTTGTTTCCATCTGAGTTTTGAATCAACACAGACAATGTAACTGAGTCTTCCACAGGAGCTGGCTCAAAAGCTTTCTCAGTCCCCTAACACGTTCCCCCCCCCGCCCCCCTTGCCCTTTCCCCAACATGGTACTTGAAACAAGAGTGCCAGTCAGCCTCACTGACAGCTAAATGGGGCCAGGTGGAGACCCTGTGCTGCTTGAGGCAGTGTAACAAATACCAAGCCAAGACGCATAACACCGACAGCCAGCCAAGTGATTCTGGCACTCGAAGCAGGAAATCCTGCAAGCACCTCTTCCCTTTCCTGAAAGTAATCTGTAATACATGAAACAACGACTAGAGTGCTGCCTGTAGTGAATCAGCTGTCTGGGGCAGCTTTCGCCCTCTTCCAAATGCGCCCTAATGCACGTGCACAGATGGGTTACCCTCTGGAATGTGCCTGCTGGGCTGAAAGCCGCTTTGTGCTCTCAGCCAAGAATCGTTCTAAGCCAGCGAGACACCAGGCAGGAAGATCCAAAGACAGACACTGCTGCTGAGGCACCAGCCAAGGTAGATGGAAACAGCAAATGAATGGCTGCTACAGCCCAACATCCCTGCCATTTTTCTCTTCTTTCCCCACCCTTCTTTTCTTCTACCATTCATCTTCACAGCTTGTAAGATCATTTGGGCATAGAAATAGGGGCTGATCCCAAATTTTGCAGCAAGTACTATGCTTTGGACCTTTGTCTCCTTAATTCTAGCCTGAAAGTTTGACCGTTAGATCACATTGATTCTCCTACCTCCTACAATTAGGTGTTCTCCTTTAGAGCTCCTTCAAGGGAAGGATGAGGGTCTCAACTCTGCTTCCTCCCAAGGAAGGGTGTCTGCTTGCAGAAGAGAATTTCCGCTATCTGAAGAGGCTATGCCTGAGATGTTGCATCCTTGGAGAATCCACTAGAGAGAGTCACCACCACATGTAGAGGAAATGGAATAGCAGTCAACCCAACCCATCCACAACCTGTCCATTAGCTAAGGTGCAGAAGGGTTGAGGGCCCAAGCTGCTGGCATTGGGTGCTCACCATTGGGCAGATGTTTGAGCTTCAACTCTCTGGCAGCCATTTTGACCAGCCAGCACCAGTCTCAATAAAAGAGAAAGGAATCAGAGCCTTTGGAGTGCCTGCTAACATGGCTCTTTACTCATGCCAGGGAGAGAAAGGAGAAGGTGAGGGTGGAGAAGGATTCGATTGGAGACGCAGATGGGTCAGTTTATGAGCCAGAGCCAGAGGTTCTCCCTCTCTGATTTAATGTTTTAGCTGTTCCCAACGTCTGAGAGGTATTCAGCCTCTCAGGGAGTTTTTGTTCACTTTTGCAGCCTGAGTGTGAAAACTGACAATTGACCAGCATGCTAATTTGGATTACAGAGTCGCCCTCCTCAGCTTTCTTTTTTGTTGACACAGAGATCAGTCATTAATATAAATAGTGTGCAAACAAGGCTCAAGGGTAAGTTAAACCCAATGTGGAAACACTCTGAATGCACATATAAAAAGCTGTGGTACTTTATCTGCTGCTTGCCAGTTCACTTTTTCACCCTTTTCCCCCAGTGCACCCACTTCAGATAACACAATAACTACTACCTTAAAAGTATTTTCCGTTTTTGGCCTGAGTTTTTCCAGCATCACTTAGTTGCTCAGTCTAACAAGATGCTACGTTCCACTGTTGACACAAAGTTAGTTTGGGCTTTGGCTCAAGTAAAGTTTGGCTATTTATCTTTCTTTCAAATCAAGGATTAATATGTGTGCGACGGGGTTGGCAGATTTCCTTTTCCATAGCAACACTCCAGGGAACATAAACTATGAGTCACAATTTCTCCCCAGAAGACTTTTTTTTCATAATTATGATTATCTGGGGATCTCAGAATATATTCACTGGTACTTCAGCAACGTTTGACTGAAGAGTGGGAGAGTGGCTTTGTTGTGCTGGGCAAGGGGACTTAATTCAGACCATACCCACTAGACAGCTGTAGAAAGCTGCAGGCTGAGACAACTCCTAGTCTTCTGCTGCCTAATAAGGCGAGCCCAGAGGCTAATTCAAATCAGTCCTGTAGGACACCTCATTAGCTTGTAGGTCCCTGCTAGCCCTTACACAGGAATAGGAGGTTCCCTTCAGAGAAGATCTGAATTAGTCCAATTAACCATTTTTAGAAGTTGCATTTATTCAGATTCTAGCTAGCTGGATTCCTAGGGAGTGCAGGACCTCTAGGAGCTAAGTCGATACACAAAGTTTCCCATGCTCCAGTGAGTGATAAATGGCTGTGAATGAGATAATAAATGGTGTGTCCATTAGTTGTTCAATGTCTTTGTTTTGGAATACATTAAGACTGAACTGAACACATTCAATTTGCTTCCATTTTTCTTTTATTTGAAAACAAATGCATACCCCTCAACATTGATTAAGGGGATATACTGCTGAATGAAAAGGCTCATGTACACATAACTAGTGACATTTTCTCCATCCAGCAACTATTTTGAGAAGAAAATAGCATCAGAATTAAAGCCCATCCAGTCCCATCCCTCTCTGATATCCAGCTGTCCCACTGAAACCCATCAGAACTAATCCATCATATGGGCCTTGGAGTCCAGTACCAATTCTGCTGTTTATTTTGCATCTATAGAAAGGTATTATGTAGTGGAACAGTTCATTCAGTAAGTTATGCAGCAGATAATCATTTACCACCCACAGGCTCCCTAGAACCCCTAGAAATTAGCCTCTCTGTAACTCCCAGCCTTCTCATCTACTAGAACCAGTTTGGTGTAGTGATTAAGGCAACAAGCTAGAAACTAGGAGACTGAGAGTTCTAGTCCCGCCTTAGGCATGAAAGCCAACTGGGTGACCTTGGGCCAGTTCCTCTCTCAGCCCAACCCACCTCACAGGGTTGTTGTTGTGGGGAAAGTAGGAGGAGGGAGTATCAGGTATGTTCACTGCCTTGAGTTATTTATAAAAATAATGAAGGCGGGATAGAAAGTAAATAATAATAATAATAATAATAATAATAATAATAATAATATATGGAAATAATATGGTAGTGGCCTGTCTTACTGTTTGCTATTAGGAACACTGAAATTTGGTTATATCTGCAATAGAATGACACAAGCAGTCAGAAGCTCATGGGGTGATGGAGCCTGCATTTAAAATGTGAATTAAATCAAGATTTGGTGGCAGTGTTACCGTAGTACTGATCTTTCTACATGCCTCTAAGCTGATCAAATTATACTTGAGAATAAGCAGCTTTGTGTGTTTAAATGGCAGTTGTAATAAGTATTTGAAACTCCATCTGAAGAATTCACTAAAGGAGAAAGGTATCAGGGTACAAATTATAAACATCCTTCATTTGGGAACCAAGAGAAAGAGAATTAAAGACACTAAAATGGTTTTGAGAAAGAAACATGGATAAGAAATAACACTGCCCTAAAACCAAAGGTTGGCTCAAATCTTAAGAAAAACTACTCTTCTACATCTCTATTGATCAACTGATATTTTAGTGATAGAGATTTATTGACTCAACATCCTGGTTTATTTGTTGTGAACACTGGGCAAAGACCAGAATCAAATTGTATTTCTTCTGTCTTGAGCCAGACTGATTATCTCAGGATACAAAGTCTCTTTAGTCTTAAAAAGGTAAATAAAACTTGTCTGAAGGACAACCTCTTGTAGGAAAGCCGACTTTAGGCAAACAGATTATCTCCAGATATATCACCATGATCTACGGAATGCCCCAAAAACTCCATTTGGTTTTTGCCCAAGAGACCTTTCCATCTTCTGTTCCAACTTAATTTAATGCTCTACGTACATAACGGCCTTTCCATAAATAACTATACAACAAATATATCATTACCCTATCCCATTGCCTAAGTCAAAGAAGGGTTATTCTTTTGGGGAAGTTGAGGTAGTTTCCTACCATACCTTTGTGGCAACATGGCTGAGCCAATAGGGTGAAAGCTGGAAGTCTCAAATCTCCTTCCCCAGAAGCCCTCTGAATCTACATATCCTAGCTCCACTTCTGGCTTTGGTGCAATGGATTGGGAGCCTCATCTAGCATCTTCCCTCTAATCCCGAAGTCAGAGAGATAGGGCTTCCACAATCTGCATTGCTTTTCTGGAAATTAAAAAGGAGGAAAAAGATAAAAACATGAAATTCTATAATGCCACCTATAATGACAAATGGAATCATCCCCTCCTGTCATCCACTCCTTTGTGGGAAGATAGATCAATCTCATAAGAAATAAATACAATCAAGCTTTATTTAAAAAAAAGGAAAAAAGACCATATAAGAGGGAGAGAGAGGGGTAGAAGAAGAAGACACATACACCCCACCACTACAAAATGGTATTACGATGTTGTTCCTAAAAAGGGGGAATCCCAGTTCAAATTTCTCAACTGTGAAGAGTTTATGGGATTACCTGCAGATAATCTGTATTCTATAGATTACAGATCAGTGGTAGAACAAATTGTTTCCACCTGTCCCAAGATTATACAGTTGAAAGGGAGTGTGGCTTATGGGTAAAGCACATAATTTGCATTCTAAAAGTCCTCTGACATCTCCAGTTTAAAGCATTATGGAGTTTTAAATGAAAGACCTTTGGCCAAGATCCTAAGGAAATGCTGTTAAAGCAGCCAGGCTAAATAGACAAATGTCTGACCAAGTGTAACAAAGTTTTTCATCAGGACTGTTCTCTGACTCAACAGAGATCCTGATCTCAAGGCAAGATAGGACAATTTTTAAAAAATCACTTGAGATGAGACAGGCATTTGGAACCTATCCTAACTCTGATTCAAAATCTCTCAGAGTATTTTGCTACACACCAAGCAAATAATTGATGTGGGGAGAATGATAATAAAAGCAATTTAACAATACATACAACATATGCTGGTACAAGATAATTTAAAGTACAGTGAAACATGAAAAATATGGAGCAAACACTTCATGTTATGCATTTCCAGGTTAATATGGTGGTTTAACAAACTGATCAGAAAACTACATCGCGAATTATTGCAAGAATCCATTCTGATTAACACCTCACCAAGATCCATATATTATCAAAACAGTGATAATTCAGAATGTGATTGGCTTGCAACAAATCCCAAATTTTTAAACAAATTGGGCTTTTGTGGAAAGATTTTGGAGGATGTCTGAATTGAATCAGGGCTTTTGGGAAAGAACTGAATTCAAAGCTTGTGTTTAGGAGGAATGCTGTGGAGATGCTGGCTCGGCCTCAACTATGTTTCTCTCAAGCTTTCCAGATAAAGAAAACATCAGGGTGGGGAGGAGGCAGAGCAGGTGGTGGAGGTATGGTTTTGTGATGGATAGCTCTAATTTCTCATCACAGAACGGTTTTATTTGGGCTTTCTAAACACAACTATTTGGGGAAAGATACTGAAGTAATACATTACAAAGCTATTCCAGCATTAAGCCTTGCACAGTAGTTCATCAAGAAAATAAATGTTGTGCTGGAGCCTTTGGAATCTACAGGAGGTGGGTATAGGATTGGAAAATTTTGGACCTTTGTGTCTTTCTGCCTCCTCCCCTATTTGCTCCATATCCATTATGGTGCCAGCTGAGAAGAACCAAAAAATACCTTAAATTAATATTTGTTTGTGGTATGTCCTAGTCCTTGCACCGAACATTCTGAAATGTTGCTGATTTCTTGTCTAAAGCAGTGTTTCTCAACCTTGGCAATGTTAAGATGGGTGGACATCAACTCCCAGAATTCCCCAGCCAGCATGAATTCTGGGAGTTGACATCCACTCATCTTAATGTTGCCAGGGTTGAAAAACACTGGTCTAAAGGAACAGTGCCCATGTGTCAAATGAAAACTGAATAATCTCTACATTCCCAGCATTGAAACTCAATAGCCAATTTACAACTATGTTGCAATCAACTGATTTGTAGGATATATTATAGGATAGTCTATATATGTTTCTTTGCTCTACTGGACTTCATTGGAGATAGGGAAATAATAACTGAAAAAAGTTTGTAAAGGTTAAAATTATCCACCATGAACATTAGCATACATATTGCTTTTAAGAAGTAGAAAAAAATAAGTATTTCAACACTCATAGATTCCAGCAGAAAACTTCATTTTGGCTATTTACAGCTTTTAGCTATGTCACAAAATGAAGAATAGGAGCAGAGGGGAGAATTAAACTGAAGAATAGAGTGGGAGTGGAATAAAAGTCAGTGGAAAGGCCAGCCACAGCACTTAAAAAAAATTTCAGCAATTTGTGGCATGTGTTACATACATTTGTGTGTCTGTGTGTGTAGGAATGAGTCTAACAAACATTTTTTTCTATTTAGAATTTCTTTTGGCCTGCTTCTCAAAAGAACAGTACTTGAAATCAGTTTCAGAGCAATAGGAGAAATGTAATTCCAAAATAGCCTGCCCATATCCATTTCGGTTAGGAACTGAATCTTTCAATCAAGCATCTCAAAGTCTGAGAGCATTTTGATGCTGCTGTGTATATTTTTGGCAACACTTCTTTATCTGTTATCTGAAGAATGGCTTTTTTTCAAAGCCCTGCAACAAGTGTAAGTCTAAAGCACAGAAAATATATACTCCTTTACTGACTTGAAATGGTACTTCATTTGCAAGATTCAGAAATCCCAGATAGTTTGAATTAAGGCCTCTTTCATCATGGGTAGCTAAAACAGCGACATACATAAACTTATCAGTTAGAATCTCAGGTAGCTAAATGATGTGCATTTTTTTATTTATACACTTACATTTTGATTTTTTACTGGAAAAAAATATTATTAATTAAAAAGGTGATTGCTAAAAGCCACAATAAATAAATAATAAATAAATAAGCAAGCAAAACTTCCTAAACAGTATCTAAAAAAAGCATATTTGGGTAGGAAAAAATTACTGTCTAAAAAAATCCCATAAGAATGCCCATCACCTATCCTAAGACTCAACCCAAAAGATTTTGTGAAAGTGAACATTCCCCTTCCCACAATAGGCCTTTTCAGAGAGCATTTATAACATATTCTCAAATCACCAAATATGCCTATGGCCCCCAAAGTTGTTTTTCTTTTTCGTGTGTTAATTTATGTGTATAAATTTAGATTTCAAAATAAATAATTTCTTCCTTATTTTTTTAGTTTTTAAACCAGCCAACTTTGCAAACAAATGATGCCTTTCAAAACAGGCCAGTTCTTCACAATGTCCTTCCCAAAGTAGATTTCTAGAGTAATTAATCATAACGTATGGTCAGCTTAGATCTGAGAAATGTCTAACGAATATGCAATAGATGGAGAGTCCATAAGTTACCAGGTATTGCTGAATTACAGCTTCTAGCAGTCTTTAGTATTGGCCGTTGTAGCATACTAGATCAGCTAGTGTCATTTAGGGTTAAAAGTTTACCTGACAGTCAGTATAAATCCCATCATTCAGAAGGGAGAATATGTCAAATTCTGAAATAATTGGAAATCTGCACAAACAATGAGTGGCCGTCACAGAATTTTCATATTTAACATGAAAAGACAATTGTTCAATATTTTGTTATATCCTTGTTGCCTTTTGATCGCCTAACTTCATATTTATGAATCACACACCAAACTCTGGAAGAGAGGAACAGATCACTGAATTTTCCCATTGTCCCAAAAGCAGATACATATCTTGAATCCATTTCCTACTAAGTCAAGGCGGAGGGATCAACAGTTCAGCTTGGAGATCAGATCTGTCCCGTAGAGGCCCACACATTGTCACATGATCTGCTTTAAGCTGTCCATAATTGTAAGTCTTCTATGTTGATCAATCCTTGTTTGTGACTAAAGCTAGTTCACAAGCTGAGGTTGGGTGGTTTTTATTTTTATTTTTTTCTGCCTGACTCAGGCAAAAGACTTTTGGTAGTATACCATTAGCAGAGCTGTCATGTTTCATATTTATCACATCCCTCCATCTCCAGAACTTTGAGCAACTAGCAACACACCAACCAACCACAAATAAAAAACCTAAAATGTGTTAATATGTTTTCTGCTACAGATTAAGGTTACTATGGTAACTAATCGTTTTGGCCGGGTGAAGAGATTGAATTTAATTGTCCCCTTTTCAGTTGTTAATTGTTGCACTGGGCGGGGAGAAGAACTTGCCTGGACTTGTTTTAGTTTCAGTTTCCCTTCTGTGTAGGCATGTAGAGAGTTAAGCAGCTCTCACTGAGAGCCTGTAAGAATGCAGAAGCTTTTAAATATGTTTGCTTTCTGTAAATAACTTTATTTTTACAGAAATGCCTGGTGTGTGACTTTTCTGATCTCTCCTGGGCCAAATGCTTTCCTAGCAATCTGCTAACAAAATGTATTCAGTAACAAGACATTATAGCCAATGGGCCACCATTTGAGAATAGCATGTAAAAGCCATTTTTCTTGTAAATATTACACATGTCCCTGGTGTTGGGACAGAAGGCAGTGCCATCCATAGGGAAAGGGGTCAACAGTTAAGATCATGGCTCAGCAGCTATCAAAGCCCCATTCCTTCATTGCCCTTACAAAAGGGCTTTGATCACACTGCCATAACCACCCTCTTTATTTTTTGGATCCCCTCATGGATGCTGCTGTCCAGAAGTCTTCCATTTTTAGTTGTAGAAAAATAGATGATAAAAATCTCTGCATCCTCAAAGGAAGAAGCAAAACTTGTCCAGATACAAGGGAGGCAAATATCTGCTGATCAGTAATTGCTTGTGTGTCGCCTTGGCATGCTGAGCTGTAAAGAAGGCCTCTGCTGTCATTAGTTCACCTTTTTGCAACTAAGTCAACAAGTCCCCCACCCCCGTTATAAATTTCCACTTACTGTAATAGGAAAAGAAGAGCTCTTAGACAGAATGACCGCTTGTTCTGCACTGAAGCACAAGCACATATAAAAGCACTGCCACTACCAAGATCACTCATGTCTGATATATATCTGTGTCTGTGGATCAGCATAAGCAGATCTACATCCTTATTTTTTTTTTCAGTGGTGAGTAAATAGCCAGTTTTTGGTGGGGTTTTGCTATGTTTAAAAGGGCGAATTGCAATAGGAAGCCAAGCTTCTCTTGCCTCTTTTTGCTGTAACCTCACTGGAGGCACATGATGCATTTCAGTGAAAAGACAGAGCATGCTTGCTTGAGCAATTTCTTCCCTATTCCCTCTGAAATAACATATTTATTCTGAAACATGTTGTGCTCTGGCTTCCTTCACATTTCTGTTTTTAGTTTGCTTCCATGGCCTCTTGGGATCGTTACACAATTGTCAACTTTGTGAAGAAACTTCTAATTTATATATATGAAGCCACTGGAAGTCGAGGCTAAACCAGTCAGCTGCAATCTCATACCACATTCTTGTAAGGCCCCTGAACGCTTGGCATGGCTGGACAGTCTTAGCAACATCTGACAAGTTGGTGATGCCAGCTGCATCAAGCCCTTCAATGGCATATCCTCCATGTCTGCCTTGGCCTTTGCACCAAGAAGAGGCACTCCAGGCCAGCTCTGCTCTCTTCTCCCACTCTTCTTCTCAGCAGGTAGGAGGTCTCAGATGCCCTAGCTAAGCATCCTAGCAGGGGGCAAACAAGAATCCATTGATGTTATATGTGTAAATGTGCTCACCCATAGCCAGTTCCCATGCTTATTTTTCTTAAAATAAACTGCCATGTGTAGCCAGAGGAAGAGGCAAAACCATTTACTACCCTTCTGCAAGAGATCAGACCCTCTTCTGAGTCTCTGGCTCCTTTGAGAAAAGGAAAACAAACTTTAAAAGTTGATTTAATTCAATCCAGCAGAGCGGGGGGGGGGGGATGAATTACAAGCACCTGAAACACAAGGAGAGGGCAAAGGCCATCTGTCAGTGAACATGGCAGTGAGTGGCTGGACACCATCTTGCCCATTAGAATCCAGATCAGAAGCGGTCCTTCAGAAGAGACCATTGGCAGGTTTTATTATTCTCCTTTCCATGTTTTATTTTCCTTCTGGCTATTTTTATACTCACACTCTCTATTACAGGGTTTCTCAACCAGGGTTCTTTGGGTTCCATGAGAGGTCCCTAGGGATTCCCTGGGAGATCACGATTTATTTTAAAAATTATTTCAAATTCGGGCAACTTCACATTAAAGAGGTAAGTTTCATTCTTTATTTTTAGTTTAAGAACACTGTTAATGCACATATACAGGCCTACCCATGAAACAAATATAATAATTTTGTAACTTCTGGCCTATATTTGAGCCTGAATGTGCAGCGGTTCCTCCAGGGTCAGAAGGTTGAGAAAGGCTGCTCTACTATCTACTGTATGTATGTATGTATGTATTTAGTTAGTTAGTTGCATGTTTATTTTGTTTATTTAAAAAAAACCTGTTTGTCACAGCCTCGCTCAAAATATTAAGGTTTGGCCTGCAATGTCCAAAGATATTTATTGTTCCAATGAATTCCTCTGCCCTGTTTATAAAGATGTTTCTGGCTTTGTTGAGCCAGACTGGTTTCCCTATATTTAAGAAGCTTTTTGTGAACCCTTAAGCCAAAATCAAATTTAAAATGCTGTTGGCAGTTGTTCAATGATTCACTTATTATTTATTTGGTTTTCTCCAGGAGCTCAGGTCAGTTTCTACCAGGCTGTCTCTTCATTTTTATCCTTACAATGGCCCTCTTGTAAGGTAGGCTGAGAGGAAAGAGAGTGACTGGGCCAAAGTCACCCAGTAAGTTTCCATGGCTGAGGGTGGACGAGGACTTGGGTCTCTCTGCTACGTGTTCAACAGCTGCACCACTACCCCACCCTGAATCTCACAGTGGCCTTATTTGGCTATTGCACAGATACAACACTACACACACATGCACAAACTGACTGCTTAGTGCAGTGTTTCTCAACCTTGGTAGCTTGAAGATATGGGAACTTCAACTCCCAGAATTCAACTCCCTGCTGACTGGGGAATTCTGGGAGTTGAAGTCCACACATCTTCAAGCTGCCAAGGTTGAGAAACACTGGCTTCGTGCATCTTACTTTTTCAGCAGTGGGTTGCTGCTGCAGCTGAGCAACATGTGGTTTCAAGGACACTTCAGAGGGTTGACCTGGGACTCTCTCTCACTGCTACTTTCTTCTGTTGTTCATTCTTGGTCCTGATGTTCAGCTGCCTTGCTTTGCCCTCCCTGATTCCTTGGTTTATCTCAGATGCTTAAGGACTGTTTCTCTGTTTTGTAAGCTGAGGGAAGTGGCTGACAGCAAAAGAGACTTCTGAGCAATAGACTTCCATTATGAAGGCCTCTCACCAGAGGGCTTCACTTGATGCCGATCCTATATAACCTTCCCAACGAGAGGCAACAGCTTTTATACTTCTCAGACATTTCAGACACAAATTCAGTGTTTGAGCTGCTTTCATGCTGCTTTGGTACATTTTCTTTTTGCTGACATATGAATCAAGGGCAAGTATTAAAAATGAGAACCAATAAATGAACGGTCTCTTAGGCAGGATCACAACATTCACAAAAGGCATGAAGCATTTATAATTCAACAGCTGCACAGTTTGCAGATCTGTATACAAGGGAATGATGGAAGACCTGAAATGCTTCAGTCCAAATTCATTAGAGCTGCTTTCTGCTTTCTCCACTATGTCACATACCTTGCGAGACTTTATATTTATATACTGTATTTACTATTTTGTAAAACATGCCATCTCTTTTCCGTCTTGGTATAAACATAGTATTTATTTTTAAGGTTGATTGGATTGTAAATTAAAATTGATTGATAATTCAGCAGCTTAGTACTAGAAAGATTTAAGGGTGGGCTATTGAACTGTACCTTTTAGAGCACTTTCCACCTACAGTATGAAGGATTTTGAAACACAACCCTGATGGCCTACTATGTTACTCCTCATAGTACTACTTCTGCATTACAGATAGGAAATGGAGGCTGAAGGAGTGAGGTTTGGCCACACAAGAAGTTCATGACTGTGTAAGAAAGGAGCGCAGATATGCCAAATCTCACATATTAAGCACCCTAGATCACTTTGTTTTGCATAAGTAGATAATTGGATCAAGAAATTGTGTCATTCTCCACATGTTTCCCTACCTTGCTTTCAGTGGTATTTATGCTTGCTTCTTAGCTTTGGAGAACACCTATAGCACTGAAATGTATGCTTCCTAGGTGGTCTAAGCACCTAAGGAAGGTGTGGTTTCTCCGTCCCACAAAGCAGGGTGTGTTTATAATTGTGTCTTTTTAACCACACTGCCCCCCTCCCCAAGTGGCTGTGGGAAATGTGTTCCATCAGCAATTTCTGTTTACAAGAACAACATTCCTCAGCCTGCTGCCTTCCAAACAGATCACAATTCCCAAGGTAGCTGTTTGTCATGAGTTGTAGTCTAATTCATCTGGAGGGTGGGAAGCTGTACTGGGGGCATTACACAATCAGGTTCTAGCTGGAAATAAAACCTATAGATTATATATCACTTGTTCCAATCCATCCAAGAAATGTCTACTGTGAGAACCAATCAAAGGGATGCAACAGGTAAGTGGATCATTTAAAGTATGTTGTTTGGAGCATAAAGCACTAGAGACAGAGGAACAAAACTCTATAGATATAAGAATGCCAACTTCAAGATATGAGGATTTAGCAAGCTATCTTCAGTAATGTGGCACATCCTTTCTTGCAGCATGCCTCAGATTCAGTTTCTAATATCTCCAATTTAAATGTATCAGTTAGGAATTAAATGAAAGAAGACTGAGTGAGAAATTCATTCAGTTCACATTTTGATGCAAATTGTTTCAATTCACATTGCTAAAATGCATGACTAAGCCCAATATGTCAGAATCTACAGCTTTCCAGTCTTTCATGATGTAGTTCACAACTCATAAAATATACACAAAATGGCATAGACTATTATGGAGGAATATTCACATGCAAAAAAAGACGAGTCCACACAAATCCACATTATACATTGTTGTTTATTCGTTCAGTCGCTTCTGACTCTTCATGACTTCATAGACCAGCCCACACCAAAGCTTCCTGTCGGTCGTCAACACCCCCAGCTCCCCCAGGGATGAGTCCGTCACCTCTAGAATATCATCCATCCATCTTGCCCTTGGTCGGCCCCTCTTCCTTTTGCCTTCCACTTTCCCTAGCATCAGCATCTTCTCCAGGGTATCCTGTCTTCTCATTATGTGGCCAAAGTACTTCAGTTTTGCCTTTAATATCATTCCCTCAAGTGAGCAGTCTGGCTTTATTTCCTGGAGCATGGACTGGTTTGATCTTCTTGCAGTCCAAGGCACTCTCAGAATTTTCCTCCAACACCACAGTTCAAAAGCATCGATTTTCCTTCTCTCAGCCTTCCTTATGGTCCAGCTCTCGCAGCCATATGTTACTACTGGGAATACCATTGCTTTAATTATGTGAACCTTTTTTGTCAGTGTGATGTCTCTGCTCTTAATTATTTTATCGAGATTTGTCATTGCTCTTCTCCCAAGGATTAAACGTCTTCTGATTTCCTGGCTGCAGTCAGAGTCTGCTGTAATCTTTGCGCCTAGAAATACAAAGTCTGTCACTGCCTCTACATTTTCCCCCTCTATTTGCCAGTTATCAATCAAGCTGGTTGCCATAATCTTGGTTTTTTTCAGGTTTAGCTGCAAGCCAGCTTTTGCACTTTCTTCTTTCACCTTCATCATAAGGCTCCTCAGTTCCTCCTCGTTTTCAGCCATCAAAGTGGTATCATCTGCATATCTGAGATTGTTAATACAATATACATTATGCATAACAGAAATATATATGTTAACAAATATGTGCACAAAAAGGTGAATTCTTTGACAAATATGCACAATAATGCATAGAAATTTCCTTCCAAACAATTTTTTAAGGAAAATAATAGAATCATGCAGAAAGGGCCAAAGACTACACATAACAGCAGAAAAAATGAACAACCCACTGGGCTGTAAGAGTGCAACTGGTCCAAAATTACCCAGCTGGCTTTCATGCCTAAGGGAGACTAGAACTCATGGTCTCCTGGTTTCTAACCCAGCACATTAGTTGCTACACCAGGATGTAAGAAGCAGAGCTTGCGCTGTGTCATTATGATGCATTGTAGAGAGTATAGAGAATGACCTTGATGGAGAGAGGGAAGATCTATTATCAAGGCAACAAGCAGATAAATGCAGCTTAAGCATATACAAAGAGAGTTTTATGAAAATATCAGACAGGCACCTCCACTCCCCAATTCTCAAGAAGATAAGAGGGAGGAGAGGAAGCACATTCAGACTTGCAAGCTTCTGTTAATATAGCCATTCTAAGGTAGTTTTAGGCTTATGTGGCATCTGTCTCTTGGTCTGGTCTACCTTGTAGGGCTGACATGTATTGTTCATCATTTTGATGAAATCTCAGCTTGTTGCAGATGCCCCTGAAGGTTGGTCCTGGTTCATATTTGGATGGGAGATCTCCAGGGAATACCAGACTACCTTGGAAATTCAAAAACTTCTAGAAGAAGGCCATTAAAAATCAGGAGATGACACCACAAATTGCAAGTCTATACTGTGGTATAAAACAGGTTCCTGCAGGCAGTACTTGGTTCCCTGAAAACATAGGATGTGCAGTTTGGGAATTAGCTCCCAAGCCATCCTTTTTTTTTTTAGATTTTTTTTTATCCTGCCTTCATTATTTTTATAAATAACTCAAGGTGGGGAACATACCTAATACTCCTTCCTCCTCCTATTTCTCCACAACAACCCTGTGAGGTGAGTTGGGCTAAGAGAGAGTGACTGGCCCAAAGTCCAAGGCCTCAGATGTTTTACCCCAGGTTGATGTTCCTGCACTGAGCTTCTTGCCTGTCCAAAGCATAACAACTCTCATCCCCCAGCAAAGCTGAAGAGGTTCCAGTTTTTCAGACCTAGCCAACTGGATACTAGCAATAATTATTCAGGTTCCAAAAATAAACCAAATATCCAGCTTCATTAGGTACTAGAGCAGTTGATGAACACATGCACGCAAGCATAAATTCAGAAATAGCAATCAGAAGCATATTGCAAATTAGTCCAGCCACACGGGATTGCCCAGCCATGAAAAGAGGCACAGGGACTGTGAAGCCTTCTTTGCAAGCAACCATCATATTGTGTTTGTTCACTGCGGCAAGCCCTGGCAAAGCTACCCCCTATGTGGCTTATGTCATTTGCTGCCAATGTCATGAATGCCAGGAACAATACATGGACAAAACCTGCAGTAATTTCTATAGTTCAGGAAAATCACACAAGTCAGCTCTAATTAAGGGATCAGCCAGTGGACAGATATTTTGATAGCAATAAGCAAAGTCTATTAGATGTGAAAGTCGCCTCTGCCGAAAACATATCAGGGCTTGAATTCTGGAGTTTGAAATAGTACCTTTTGCGCTCAGCCATCCTTTTCCGTGGCAACAGTCCTGATTTCAATGTGAGTTAGCCAAGTTCTGGATTAGTAAGTGTGAAAAACTTTTACAAGGGGAAAAACTGCTTCATGTCAGCCTGCATTGAGCTGGGTAGTCTTAACCTACCTACAGTAGGTGATTTTTCTCGCTTTTGCATATATATGTCATTAACATGTCAACCCTACCCCTCTTCAGGGGAATTCAAAACAGTTGTGCTTCTTTTCATGAACAAATCCCATCAGGAACCGAGAGGGTCCATCTGCATCTGTCTCTCCTAGCCACTACCCTGTTTCTTCAGTGGCCAGTCAGGTGCATCTGGGAATCCCTCAGGCAGGGCCTGGGTTCCCACAGGAACAAATCATGGGATTATTTAATTTTGGACTGAATCATCTGCCTGCAGAAATGCAGTGATTTCCAAGGGGTCAGCAGCAGGGATGATGAAGATATTTGAGAGGGTCTCTACTGCAAAGCCACCCAACAGATTTGCAGACCAGAAGGTGGTCTGTTCCCAAGGCTGCTCGCTTTCCAAATCCTATGAGAGGATCCAAGGTGGTCCTTTTCATGTTTTTTTAAATCTCTTTAAAAAAAAACATTTTTGTAGCAAGATGCTGCTGCTACAGGAGTTGCCATGCAAGGGAAAGTGGGATTTTTAATTCTCTTGAGGAACAGGATGCTCACCGTGCTCAGTTTTATTTAAAAAAAAAAAAAAGACCTAACTCACAGCAATATTCTGTTTTTAAAAAAACCCCCGAAGACAGCTGTTCCCATCGCTACAGGCAACTATTTGAGCATGGTGTCACCAGGCAACAGCCAGTCCCTCACACTCTAGCAGGGAAAGATGGGAACTAGGCCTGTGCTCCAGCCTCTGAAGAGAGACAAAGCAGAACAAACATGCACAAAACTAATACCATTCCACTGATTGTTGTGAAATAAGACAATCTATCGGCCTATAAGTTGTCACAGCAGGTGGCAGCGTCTAAGTGAACACGTCCAATCTCAGAAAAGCTAAGCAAGACCAGGCATG
Organism: Candoia aspera; assembly: GCF_035149785.1. Classification (NCBI taxonomy): domain Eukaryota; kingdom Metazoa; phylum Chordata; class Lepidosauria; order Squamata; family Candoiidae; genus Candoia; species Candoia aspera. Next base: position 181,953,835 of record NC_086153.1, read on the forward strand.
GTTTTTACTCAGAAGAGAGAAATTCCAGGGCTTTAGACTCAATGGAAAGCTGGGGGGAAAAAATCCCCGAGAAGGGCAGTGCCAAGTCGCTTCCATTTGTTGCCAGGAAGGCTATATGGGGCAGTGTCCATGAAGGCCCCAGTAGTCCAGCTCAATTCGAAGGAGACTTGCTGTTAACATAGCTTGGGCAGTTTGTCTGGTGATATTTGGTCAATCACTCAGCAAAATTGCAATTGGGTGATTAACACCCTGAGACAAAAAGGAAATCCATGTATAGAAAAGCTGCCATGTAAACAAAATACTATTTATTAACCAACCACCACAGTCTGATCCAGGGGTGCAGACCAATGACAGCAGGATCCTGGAAGAATGGACTCAGAATATCTTCCACAGTTGGTACATGTCATGTACAAAAAGGGGGGAAGGGGCTTCAACTGCACAGAAGATTGGAGTCGCCATCTTGACTTTTTGGACCCCCTCCAGTAGCTGGAGGATTGCACTTTGGCTGTTCTCTCCGAAAGCCTTCTGCTCTGTTTAGAGAAGAATCTTGATTCTCACTTGCTCAAAATTGTTCCTGCAAAAGGTGCCAAAATCTGCCCTCGCGTTTTCCTTTCCTGCCCTCCTCTCTCCTTTTGTGCAGGGAGTATAGGGGATGACCTCAACAAACAGAGGGAAAATCTGTTACCAAAGCAACAGTCAGATTCAAGCTTTAGGCCCACACATTGTCTGGTCTACCTTATAGGGATGACTTTCAATAGATAGATGAGAGAATGAGAGAGAGAGAAAGAGAAAGAGAGAGAGAGAGAGACTTCGAGTCAGTGTTGGCTCCTGGCGACTGCCCAGACAAGTCCCTGCAGTTTTCTTGGCAAGGTTTTTTGGAAGTGGCTTGCCCTTGCCTCCTTCCTAGGGTGGAGAGAGAGGGACTGGCCCAAGGTCACCCAGCTGGCTTTGTGCCGAGGGTGGGACTAGAACTCAATGTGTCTCAGCTTCTAGTCTGGTGCCTTAACCACTACACCAATTTACCACTAGTAAAAAAAAGTTAATAGGGTAACTTGAGGCAACAGGATCAATGTTTTATCCATGGCATTAGAGAGATTATTCCGCGTACAAGACTCCTCCTGCTATTGCCAGTTCAAGCAAGCCATACGGTAGGCTTTTCCTGATATCCAACCTTGGGAAGAAGCCCAGCTGAAAACCACTGGCTTTTGAGTGGAAGGGCAAGATGAACCATCTGGTGGTAGCTAACACAGGTAAACAAAAGCAGGAATGGAGTTGGCATGACGCTGTCATTGTAACTAAAGCCTGGCTGGACTTCAACATAATTGCTGGAAATCAATGGTGGCAGCCACCCACACTGGATTCATGCCCTGAAAGGGTGGTGTTGGTTCCTTGTCTTGAATGGCATGCCATTAAGGAATTTAAGGAATCCTTCATGAGTCTCACTGGTGCCCTGTCAAACTCATAAAACAGGAAGCCTGCAGAACTGACAAGCAGATCCCTGAAGGGATGGGACATGCAGCACATATTGAAACAGACAGTTAATTTGTAGCTGCAAAGAAATAATGATATCGCCATAAAAACTGCTAAAAAAAAAATCAAATTCTTCTCCGACGTGTGAAACCCACTGGATACATATGCATACAGCATGGGCTTTGACATCAGCAGTTTAAGAGAGGCACAAGGCCTGTTTGTTCTGCGGGACAACACTGCCATCTGCTGCCTGCAGGCCGAATGTAATGCATTTATGCTCTCTTTATTGAGGTGGAGGAAATACACTTTGCAAAATCCTAAAATGCTAACTTATTTCGGCAGAATTATTATAGACCTAACAATGTCATCAACAACGTCAACAGTCTATAAACTTACTCTTGTCCCAATGTGATCTGTACTACTGCCTGTTCTGCAGGTGATGTGCTTCTGCACCCATACTGGCAAGAATGGATACAAATCTGAGATAGTATTTCCCTACAATGCTTCGTCACGGACGTGTGCAACATGGAACATGGTAATGATAAACACCAGTAGAGTGAAATAGCTAAGATAATAAAATTCATTAAGGTCAGTTGATTCCTATGAATTGCTCAGAGAAAAAAAGACATCACACTATGACTGCATTCATACAACTTGGTTATCTTGGTTACTGAATTAACACATTTTCTCAGTTTGCACAGTATATTGAACCACCCATGGGTTTGCACATCACACAAAGCTGGGGAATTCTGGGAGTTGAAGCCCACACATCTTAAAGTTGCTGAGGTTGAGAAACACTGGTTTAAATCTAATCTTTCAAATAACTTCTATTATTTTTAGCACCTACTCTAGATTTTCAGTTTATTTATTGATTTATTGATTTAATTTTTATCCCACCTTTATTATTTTTATAAATAACTCAAGGTGGAGAACACGCCTAACACTCCTTCCTCCTCCTATTTTCCCCACAACAGCAACCCTGTGAGGGGGGTTGGGCTGAGAGAGTGTGACTGGCCCAAGGTCACCCAGCCTGTTTTCATGCCTAAAGCAGGACTAGAACTCACAGCCTCCTGGTTTCTAGCCCAGAACCTTAACCACTAGACCAAACTGGCTCTACATGCTGGTGTTGAGCACTTCCATGTAACAGCTCAGTATTTGGGTTATCTGGCCTGGATGTGCCTGAACTCATGAAGTGGATTGTTTTGGAGAGCTGAACTGATTTATTTTTGGCTTTGCTTCAGTGAATTTGGAATGGCAGTAAAGCTGGCTTTTTTTCTTTAATTGCTGCAGAACATGTTTGTTACCCAATTTCTTATTGGCAGGAAGTCTTGCCTCACCTGAATTCCTAGTTCCTAGACCCCAAATAGCCAATTACTCTCCCCATCATCTCCAGCAAGGCTTAGTATCCTGTTCTTAAGGCATAACTGTGCATTGTTTAGAACATATCTCTCCTGTTTCCTAATTCAGCTGCTTTCACAAAAAGCAATGTTACAGCTATTAGAGAAAATGTGTGATTGTAAATTTACTGCTATGCTATCATTTCACCTTCACACCTCATTGGGAGAGGGTGATTAAATGCAACAAAGAAATACCAGGGAGGCAGCTAGGAAACTTTCTCTCATAGCGACCACTCAGATTTTTTGCAAGCACCAGGCAAATGCCCACAGCAAATACTGAAAGCAGAGATAAGGGGATTCACTAGCAATTTATTTTATTTTTGTGTGTGGAGTCAGCCTAAGGAGATCTTTATTATTCCAATCTAAAGGGTAGGACAATTATTTGATTTTTTCCCACATTCCCATTGGTCAGCTAGATGGGGAGTACTGAAGGGTTCATGGTTTCCCCTGCATGTTATTTGCATTTTGAGGTTAGCAAAAACTATTGTAGGCCAGTTTCAAATTGTTTTGTGATGGACTGGGGAGTGAAAATGGTGATACTATGGGAGTGACCCTACTTGATACAGTCTATCCACAAGTCTCTGCTTTAAAAAATAACTATCAGAAACACCCTAGTCAATAGGATAAATTCTCTAGAACACATTTGTTTTATTTTAGGTGATAGCTGAGAAGAGACATTAGGGGGTCTTTCATTGACTATGGCCCCTAACATCCACAAACATATCAAAGTAAACCTCGGATTCTGTCTAAACGTGTCTGTCCCTGCCTCCCAGACAGCTCACATTCTGAGACAGACAGTCAGCATCTGAGTCGGAAAAGACATTTATATGGATAACATCTGGTTTGGGGCATGTAAGCACAGAAAGATTTCCTCCATAGTGTTATGGGATAAGCTGGGGGAAGGGTTCTTTTGGCTCTTTTGTTTTTTGTTTGTTTTGTTTTTGTAGGTTATTGTTTTGTGCCTTCTAGTAGTGACTGCATGGGCTAGTCCTTGAGTTATCCTGGCAAGGTTTTTTGGAAGTGGTTTGCCCTCGCCTTCTTCTTCCTAAGGCTGAGACAGAGAGAGAGAGAGAGAGAGAGAATGATTGGCCCAAGCTCACCCTGCTAGATTTGTGCCTCAGGCAGGACTAGAACTCACCGTCTCCCAGTTTCTAGCCCGGTGCCTCAACCACTACACCAAACTGGCTCTAAAGTGGAAAGGAGGAGAAAGCTACCATCCTTGTCCTCTAACCTCTGATTAAAGTGGGATTTCCAAGAAAAAGAATTTCCAGTTAACAGCTGGAACAAAGAAAACAACTCTTTCCAGGATTGTCTATTCTCTATTAGGAATAGAAATTCATTAGTACCTTTTAAATTTCTTTTTTCTTTACAATTGTCTCTAATTTCTCTGTACAATTTAAGGAAAAAAAATTGTTTTATTGAGAAATCTGTGTTAAGTCCGGATCCTTATATAGTCTCTTTAGAACAAGTTTCTTTTTATTATGTAATAGAGCAATGCAAAATCCTTATACTTATTTTTATATGTACTATTAGATCCTTTTCTTGTTCCATTCATTTGCAGTTGCTGGATTTCCAGATCAGAATAGCTCTGTAAGTTAACTTTTCCAAAACTGATTAACTGCATTTTAATATTTGAAGCTAAAATGGGTTTTTCTACAAGTATTATTTTTAAATAAAGTTTACTTTTGTTTACTCCCTGTAAAATTGGTTTATCTCCTAAGGTAAAAGAAGATCTGATACTTATAGTCACATGTCTCAACGTTGTATGACCAGGAAGTGGCACTATAGCAGTTATCCCTTTATTTCATTTTTACCATTTTAGCTGCCAAGAAGACAGCAGGGCATGGGAGCCCAACCTTTTTCACACATACGATTAGGGACAGGATGCCAGGAGAGGCACTCCCAGAAGACAGGTGGCAGCACTGCGAACCTCAAGATGTTACCTCAAGGGGAAGGAGACAGAGACAGCATTTGAAGACCCAGACAGCTTCAGCGAGAGGAAGTTTGAGCTTCCCACCCTCCAGGCTCAGCACTGCTTAGCACAATCATATTCAGAGATTTTTTTTTAAGCTGGCTATGCTGTCTTAAAATGAGCAAACATTGCCTGTCATTGCCTGAACCTGACTTTCCTTTTAAAGTTGTGATCTTAAGCATATTTACTGGAGATGGAGCATGGTGGGTTTTAATTATGAATAATCAGGATTGTACTGCGTGCACTGTTACTTGTTCCATCAGACAGCCGAATTATATGCCATCCTCAAGTGCACGTTTACTGAGAAATAACCTTGGAATTTCCTGACTTACTTATACATCCCATTGTCATGCACCTAAAATGTACAAATACATGGGAATGCAATCAATCTCATAGGAAGGCAGATTCCAATAGACCATTAGAAGAAACTTGCTAATAATAAGAACAGTTCAACAGTGGAACCAATCAGCCAGTGAGTTGGTGGTTTCTCTTTCATTGGATGAGTTCATGTGGAGGCTGGGCAGCGATTTCTTCCCAATGCTTTAATTCAGATTCCTGCACTGAACAGGAGATTGGATTCAGGAGCCTGAATGGCCCCTTCCAACCTTACAATTCTATGACCCATAAAATGGTATTTATCTTACAGGTACAGTAACTTGGGCAAAGCCAGAATTGGTTGTATTTCTGCTGAATATGCATTTAGGGCAAATGCAGGTGTACTGCTATGGCAAAGTTTCAACTAGAGTTAAGTACGCAAAATACTTCAGCCTTTTTTAGTCATTCTGTAAGTTCTATGCATTCACTAGAAATCTTCTGGCGTGCAGAGCTCACCTCCTTCCCAGGTAATTATGTAACAAAGGCCTCAGAGGGAAGGAAGTTATCCCACTACTATAGCTATTAAGGGGTTTAGAAACTAAATGTAGAAACTAGTATAAAAAAGACTTCAAATCATAAGGGAAGTCTATATGTGACAACAGGATCCCATGTACAGTATATGCCACCACCACCCCAAAATTCATAGGGGAGAGACTGATCAAAGTGAGATTTCTTTGTATAATTTTAATTACCAAAGTGAATGCTTAAGTACAGCTTTACAAACTTTCTGGCCCAAAACAGCTTACCCCATCGTTTTATTAATTTTCAGATACCCTTCAGAAGTTCGAGCATCCCTACATAGCACTCCCTTCTACAACTTTCCCCATCACAGCAACAATCTTGTGAGGTTTTCTGGCCTGGGAGACAGTGACTGGTTCAAAATCACCCAGTAAGCTTCTGTGGTTCAGGGTGAACTTCTCTTGGTCTCCTCCACAGTCCTAAACTGACACCTAAACCACTCCATCACAGCTCCCTTCTGGACACATGCAAAGCTTCCTGTACCATGTACTTGCTGGGCAGTTTCAACAGGCCAGCTGCCTACCCAGTTAAACTGCATGAAATATCTGAAAGTCTTCTGCCACATATATTGCAATTTTCTACAATAAGGGGAACTGCTGTGAGTCCTGTGGCTCTCTCAACTGAAGCAATCTTGTCATTTGTTTCCCTCTGGCAAAGGGAAGAAGAAACGGCATCTTTTTTGAGTGCTGGTTTGGCATCTGCATCTGCATCTGAAACTCTGAAAGTATGTTAGTGATGGAAACCATCACACACCTACAGTATGTGACTACCCTTGTAAGAGTGAGATTTTTAAGGCATCAGAGGGTGCATTATCCTGTTGCCAGCACATTAATTCTTTTCATCTTTTTCTGCAGTTTGGTCTCAGAGAGCAAGCTTATGGGACTTGTTACACATGCTTCCAGGTTCAGGTTATGGTCACTCACACACTCACAGCCTGTTGTGCACACAGATCTTGTAAGCCCTCCCCCCTGCCCACCTTGCTTTCTACCTGGGTTTTCCAAATAGGTGCAGCTAGAGCAGAAAAGACAGGCAGCCCTGGTCAACAGCAGGGAGATGATTAGGGACACACAAAAGTCATTTTCAACTGAGACGCAGCAGGTTCTTTGGAGTACACAGAGACCCAGCAAATTTAAAGTAGCAGCAAAACTTTACTGGTTAGAATGTCAGGTTGTTCTTTCTCACATGCACACACCCTCATCCCCACTTACGCATGTCCTTCTCAACTAGATTGCCAGGCACTAGCTAGCCCAAGGTTTCTCAGCCAGGGTTATGTGGAACCCTAGGGTTCCATGAGAAGTCACTAGGGGTTCCCTGGGAGATCACAATTTATTTTAAAAATTATTTCAAATTCGGGCAACTTCACATTAAAGAGGTAAGTTTCATTATTTTTAGTTTAAGAACACTGTTAACGCATATATACAGGCTTCCACATGAAACAAATATAATTGTTTTGTAGCTTCTGGCCTATATTTGAGCCTGAATGTGCAGGGGTTCCCCAAGGCCTGAAGAAATATTTCAGGGGTTCCTCCGGGGTCAAAACGTTGAGAAAGGCTGAGCTAGAAGGAGGGAAGCTGCCAATTCTGGATCCAAGGAGCTCAAGTAGTGAGCGGGCTTCAGGACCCCTATTATCCCCAAAAGTTCCTGCTTTGTTGATTAGCTCTGTTGATGGGATTGGGGGGTTTCCATGTGCTCAGGTCCAGCTTCCTTTGTCTGGTTCAGGTGACATTTTTCCTTTGTTTCCTTAACAACTTGTTTCCTTCTTATATAATTCCCCGAAGGGATCTTTTAGACAAAATTCTTTGCTTTTGTCTTCTCCCGCCTATATGCCTGATTCATCTTTTGGTTATGGCAACTTCAACCTAGTCTTGCAGACACCCAATTCGAGCCCCTAGAAAAATACAGCAGAAGATGCATGCTTTCTGAAGGAGGATTTACTTTTTATCATTGTAATCCATGATGTAATCCATGCTAGCTGGGGAATTCTGGGAGTTGAAGGTCACACAGCTTAAAGTTGCCACGGTTGAGAAACACTGCCTTCCACATATGCTGGGGGTGAGCCAGCCTGTAAAGTGTCCAGTTGCAGCTAGCTCACTCATTAGATAATCTTTTTGCTTTGCACAGAGGTAATCCCCAGCAGTCAAAATCCCCCTTAACTTTCTCAGTGCAGAAGCTGAAATGTAAAGCATCTACCTGCTTCAGTTTTCCTTTTGGCCATGGCTTGTCAATTTTGGAGAGAAGTACTGCTTGAAATGGAAGTTTGTCGACCATAGAAACAACAATGATACAGCAAGATTTGATTCCATATAGTTTGATCACCTGGATGCTCTTTTCTCACACCAGCCTGCCTGGATTGTACCTTTGCCTAATAACCCTATTAAGGTAACGAAGCAAAGAAAACAAATAAAAAACAAGAGCAACTGAAACCAGAAAGAATTAAAAGTCAACCCCTACCATCCCCAATTCCTGCTGTTTACCTGCAGTTCCTTTTAGGACCATATAAGAAATTCTGTATTGATTTCTCCAAAATAGGCAAAGAGACCCAAACTTAATGCATATCGAGCCTGTAGTAATTGCTACAGAAAAAATGCAAAACCTTTTCTCCAATCAGTAAAGAGAATGAAAATTGGCCTATTCGCTCAGTATAGAATGCTTTTCAGTCCTTCACAATTACCACTCACTACAAAGCAATTTTATGATTTCAAAGAGGTAGAGGTCGCAGAGCAGAATGGACTCATGAGATCCACCCATCAAATGTCTTTATTACAGTCTTTGACCAGTCTTTAGAGTAGGAAAAGAGAAATCGTTTGGTACAGCAATTCATTATCAGGGAAAAGAAAAAAGAAAACAATAAGACAATAAAACAACATATCTAATTAAAAGTTTTGTGCAGTTGTATGACTTGATGAAGATATTTGGCCACCAGGTATGTGAGTGTAGAGTTAGCATCCCTTAAAATGTAATAAACATAAAATTTATCAGTGTGGCCCTCAAATTTAGAGATGATTGGGGAGATGAAAGCACATCTTGGGGCATCATAAAAAGGACTCCGTATGAGGACATGGGCAAGAGTTTCTACCTCCTTGGATCCACAAAGGCAAAGTCATTGTAAATAAGGAGACCCATAACATCTTCCTATCAGCAGTGCTGAAGGGAGCTCATCAAAGCAGGCTCTGGAAAAGGCCCATCTATATTTGCTTAAGGTTAAATTGTATAGATACTCTGCAGTAGAGGGCTTGCTGCTATCTAACATTTGGCAATAGAATTCAGGAGCACCGGTGATATCATTTTGGTGATCAATGTCCCTAATTCTTTCTTTTACTATTGATTTGGCCTTCTCCCGGGTTAATTGGCCTAAATATTGAGGAGAAAGACCAAGACTGCAAAGTTCTTCTATACAGGTACGGTACCAATGAGATTGGTAGCTGTCTGAGAACAACAGAGGCATCAGGCCTGTAGGGTCAAACATGATTCTGAGCCCTGAGATTAGAATCCTGGTCCAGGCCTGGGCCTGAATGCTTGACACGTTAGTTTCAAGCCTCAGGGGTGCATTTGGAGGTACCGAACAAAGTTCTAAGGAAATTGGATTGAATGGTTTCATAAGCCCTTAGGTTTGTATATGGACCAAGATGTATCCCATATAATAGTTGGGCAACTGTTTTAGCTATAAACAGTTTGATTGTTGCTGGAATGTAATTTGCCCCCTGTTGCCTATAAAATTTAGTTATCGCTAGTGTGCTCTTTTGGGCAGTAGAAGTGGCATAATTTACCTGGGCTGTTAATTTCCTAGAGGCCTGAAATACTATGCCCAAGAATTTAAAACATTAGACTTGCTCTAATTCATGGGAATCAATTGTCCACTTGTGCCTTTGTCTTTTGTTGGAAAAAACTAAAACTTTAGATTTATCATAGTTGATAACTAATTGTTCCTCATTACAGTAGGATGCCCGAGTTCTTAGTGCCTGCTTCATGCCTACAAAAGACAAGGAGAGAAAAACTGCATCATCATCAGAGTAGAATTGGGAGGCGTCTGTCAGCTAATTTAGGCACAAGGATACCAATTCTCTGAAGTTTTAATCAGAGGGTTGATGTATATGTTAAAAAACAATGGTGCTAAAATACATCCTTGTTTTACCCCCTTGATAGTCTGGGTAAAGTCAGAAAGATCCCCTTCCCAGTTACATCTTATTCTAAGGCCAGTTTTATCATATAACTTATGAATTAGGAGAAAGAGTCTTTTGCCTATAGAGAATCTGTTCAGAATGTCCCAGAGTCTAACCCATGAGATATTATCAAAAGCTGCCTTGAAATCAATGAAGGCTGCATATAGGTCCAGGACAGAGTGGTTTGCATATTTGTCTGCCATATGTTGAAGCATGAAGCAATGGTCTATACTGGATCATCCCAGCTGAAACCCTGCTTGCTCAGGGTCAATATTCCCTCATCTGTTACCCAGGTTTGGAGTTTGGTGAATAGATATCTGGCATACTGATGTTCAATAAACTAACTGGCCTATAATTAGCCAGGTCATTCCTATCAACCTTTTTATATAATGGAACAATTGTAGCTCCCCCCCACTTCTCTGGAATCTTCGCTGTGTGGTTCATGTATGAAAAGAGAGAGTCCAATACAGTGGCCCACCAATTTGAATTGGATTTAACTACCTCAAGGGGGATACAGTCACTCCTGGGGGCTTTACCACACTTCAGCTGGTTAATGAGATTGTTAACTTCCTTGCATGTGACTGGGGTCCACTGCAGTAGTGAGGGTAAAAGTACATCCATCACCTAGGTGTTAGTGTGCAGATCACAATGAAGGGCTTAGAACTGATGTACCCAGTTACTTGAGGGGATGCTACAATGCAATTGTGTAGTGCCATTATGGGAACAATTTTTTATAGTATGCCAGGATAGGGAAGGATTTTTGGACTTTGTAGCTTCAGTTAGCTGTGACCATTTTTTCATCTGATCTTGCTTTTTTTTCTTTCTGAGCAGAGTCTTATATTGTCTTTTCTGCTCCTTTAAAATGGTGGAATCTGGTGAATTGGCCTTCAGTGAGGTAGCATAGGATTCCACTAATGTTGCTTTGGCAGTGATGTAAGATTTGTCAAACCAACTCTTAGAATGGCATCCCCTCCTGATAGGGTTGATATTTACCTTCCTTACAACGGTTGGAGCTTAGCTATGACATCCTGATACACATCAAGTATTCTGCTATCTTGTCGGACGGTTGGATCTGAGTGTGCCACAAAGTTACAGAGGGTTGAAAAGTATGCACTTCCTTCCTCTGAGTGAAACCATTGGACTATCCTATCTTCAAGGGAGCCATTCCAACTGACCCTGTAAGAGCCACCTCTCATCAGGCATTTTAAATGGGCCTTAACTTGGTTCCTAATTGGGCCTTGCCTAAATTTGCAAGTGAAAGTTAGAGGAAGTTGGTCGCTATCAAGACCTAGGGACTATGCCAAAGTGGTTAAGGCAAGGGGTCAGGTCTTGAGAAATTATTAAATAATCTATGGTGGATAACTTGTGAGCTGACCAAAATGTATATTGCCCAGGGAAATCATTCTGGACAGAGCCGTTTAATATTTGTAGGATTAGCCTATTTATGAAATGTACCAATCTAAAGCCAACTAGGTTATATTTTGTCTCTTTGAAGGACCTGGGCATAAATGATGGTTCAATTACTTCTTCAGGAGGACAAGCATTGAAACATGCATAGAGAGCTTCATCATTACTACCAGTTCTTGCATTGAAATCGCCACCTCTTAGGATATATGCACTGGGGAACTTATTCAGGCAAAGAGTTATGAACTCATCATTACTTGGAATAGGTTTTGCAGAGAAGTGTTGAGAGATTTGACAATCAATGGTCAACATATGTAATTTTATATAATGCAAATGCTTCTAGGCCTCTGATGTAGTACAAGTCTTATCTTGCTTACCAGTGACGATAAGGGAGGAACGAAAATATCTTTTTCATACTATCTTAGTCCTCGGACCTGTGCAGCTAGCTTCATGGTCTCAGATGTTTCCTGGCTTCATGCAATGACAACAACTAGTGAAATGAGCCAAGTCCCTAGGATGTCATTTTTTTCAAATTAATGACATTGGATGCAGATTAAAAATATCAGCATACCTAAGACCTTGTGGAACCTTCTCTGAGGTTGATGTTCTCCTGCATGCTTCACCTCCCACCCTGAATGACTGGTGAGGTAAGGTTCTGTTCTCTCTGGCAGCCAATGCAGAAATGGTTGTAGGAGCAAAGAACCCTGTGACCAGGCAAGATGGATAGCCCTGCAGCAGACCAGCTGAAGTCCTGCAGGTTGTTGATGTCTCTTCCATGAGACCCAGAATGTTCTCATAGAGAAGGTTTGTTCCACTTGCCAATGACAAACATTTGTTTCCTGCCAGATCCCTTCATTCCGTTTCAGCCTGCCTCAGTGGGAGGATGGTACTGAAGAGGGTGACACCACTGTGAAGACACATCCTCAACATAAGGTAAGCAGCCTTGCTTTGGAGCCAGGACAAGGAGATGTGGGGATGAGCCCCATGACAGAGGTAAAAACTATATTCACTTCAATAAGCCACTGATGGGTTAAACTATGATTTCTTTAGAAAGAGATAGACACTGATAGGCAAACCCCACCCAATTCAATAAGCGGGACACCCCTCCAAAGACTAAAGGAAATGCAAAGGTAATGGTGCATCACAAAGTTAGGTAGCTGGTTGTGGGATGGAAATTGGAAGTCCAAGATACTGCAAGAATCACCAGATATAAGCATAGTCCCAGTTTTGACACAAGGCCAGCCTCATCAAAAGGTATCAGAAATGGGGGTCTGCCACTGCAAGCAACAATTCTGATGTATTTCAGTTGAATGGGGAAATGCCATTATGGGGCAAAGGAGAGAAAGTTCCAGCTGGAAGAAGGTGGCACACTCTGACCCAGAGATGTGAGAGGAGGGAGGAAAGAGCAGAGAAACACTTCTGGAACTGCTCAAAACTGACAAATGTTTCTCCTGATATTCTCCTCCTTTCTTTGTAGAATAGGGAGGGGGAAAGATGCCACATTTGGCTCAGCTTGCCCAGTTTACCCACTCTAGATCAGAAAGTAGTCAGAACAGATTGCTGTAATTACATTTTTAAATGGATTCAGGACTGAGGTATGGAAAAGGTGTCCCGTGGAAATATTCTATGTAGCTGGGATAGGCAATCTAGTGCCTGCAGGCCCTAATTTGTTCCCACCTCTAAACATCTCCTTTGGTGCCCACTAAACTCCATATCATATGGAGCCTTTAAAAGACAAATAAATGAATAAAAGGAAGCTGGGGTGCTGCAAAACATCAGCCTCTAGCGTCCCTTTTTTTTTTTTTTTTTTTTCATTTTTTTGGCCCTACAAATATCCCACTGCCATGGTAGAGAGCATCTGAGGAAGCTAATTCCCCTTGTGATAAATGAGTGCTCCGTGACTGTCAGTGCTCCCCATGCCAGCTGTTTTGTAATTGCCCATGGTCTCCCTTTTGTGAGCGTGCCCCCAAATACCCTCAGAATTCCAAATATGCCCAAGCCCCAGAAATATAATCTCTGTCCTTACTACAATATGGCAGAAGCTGGTCTAGAAAAAGCTTTTGGAGCAACTAAATAATCCTTTATTATTAGTCAAAAGGTGCTTGTTTGTTTATACTTTCAAAATATCTGTCAAATAACAGTCATTGAGCGGCATTTTACTTCCATCCTCAAGCGGGCAAAAAAAAAAAAAATCCAGCCCAGCCTTTACAAACCAGGCAGTTATCTGGGAAACAGGCATCTTCCACTTCAGTTTATAACCAACATGATGCAGTGATACTATTTCGTAGTAGCATTTTCTGAGTGCTTTAAGACATTCGAATAGCAGGTTTGCGACACTCTTTTTCTCCAGCAAATTGAACTGTTTACTCCAAGTGTATATACAGCACTTATTCTACTAAGCCAGAGATGAAAATTATGACTTGAATAGTTCCACACACACACACCCCATACCATTATAAGCATAGATCAGAATAAGATTTGCAGTGAATAGACATACTTGGGATGTGTTCATGGTGCCAAAGAGAAATAGCTCCAAATAAATGTCCTGTATAGGTTTCTAGGGCTGCGGTAACTCTTCCACACTCGCTATAAGAATCCACATGGCATGCTGTTGTGTCCCCGTTTTTCCTACAGAAGAAAGTCAAACATTTTTGAGGCAACAGGGTCACACAGAAGTCTCAAACTCAGACTGTCACAAGTGCTGCTTGAAGACTAGTTCCTTAGCCTCTGGGCCATAACCCTGAAGCCTTTTCATGTGTTGATGCAAAACTCTTTAATCAGTCAAAAAGGAAGAACATGCAAAGTATCATAGTATGCCATTAAACATACATTTATTACTCTTTAAAAAAAATACTGTGAAACATGGCTACTTGTGAAACACAGCCACTTCACTTTGGCCACTTACCTGGTGGCATTTTTTAAATAGAAGATAAGTGCAATGTCAATAAAAGAATAATATAACTTAATATTACTCTACAGTTATGAAACCATGTATGATGACAGCTATGCCCAGACATGGCCCAGACATCCAGAAATATCACTAGAACTCCTGTGATATTTCAACATTCCCATGCAAGATTATTTTTGTGAAGAACATATCTGAATGGGAAACATTCTACATGGGGAAGTTTTTCCCATCATTGAAGCCACCCTGTTTTTTAAAAAAGAAAATAATTCTAAGAATAGATTTTGATCTCTTGAATACTACCTTCAAGGCATGGTAATGAATTTACATTTTCATTGAAGATAATACAAATACAGTAAAACAAGCTATAATACTAAGGAAGCAGACATTACAAAACAGCTTGGGCCATCTGTACAATATATTCACAGTACTGAATAATATATGTAATGCAAAAGAATTTGAACATCAGGTTTACAGATATCTTTTACAGATATGGGCATCTGTAACAATGCTTAATTACCTGCCCTGAAAATAAAACTGAATTTTATTACTCACTATGGAGTGAGCCAATTTCTCATTTATGTCATCAAATTCTCATTAAAATAAGACCAACTTTACTTATTGTGATGTTAATGAATTCTAATTCACTGGTTACTCAGGGTTACATTAGTTGGGATAAATCCATGATTAGCTGGCCTTACATTCAAGAACGCACTTGCAAGGGTGTTCTGGCTTCCTAACAAGAATCAGATATTGTATGTTAGAGGTTCAAATTAACAGTTCAGATGCTGAGGCAAAACTAGAGGGCAAGAACTACCCAGGTTAGAAGAACAGAGACAAAGTATGCAAGAGAAGAAGCACTGAAGAAGCAGAAAAGAAGAAAGAGAAATATCTATCAGAAAAGAAAGCACTACAAAACAGAGAGGAATGAGGAGGAAAACGCACTGTGTAGGGGCAATTCATATTCCTAGAGCTTTTCTGCAAGACAGGAGGAATATCAGCTCCTGGACTTCAGTTTGTGTCTTCAGCTTTTCTTAAACACCCTCTTGAAAAATTGATTATTGTACGAGGTAGAAAGTGGATGGAGCATTCTAGTCCCCATTTCTGCCAGGTGTACTTGGGTTACACCGAAGTACAAAGCAAAAGAGTTTCTAAGGGTGTGCAAATTCTGTTAGAAGTGTTTCCCCTAACTGAGCAGAAGGGTGCATGAAGTCGTTCTCTTCAGATGAATAAAGCAGCTCTGCTTTTGTTAGGAAAAAAGTCTGTACAAGCTTGCAGAGAGAGCCAGGAAGCAGGCACATGAGCCAAGAAAAAGATGTAGCTGCCTTGGTGAAGAAAGGGCTTCAAGCCTGCTTCTATCACCTCTTCCACAGGATTTGCATATCCTCAATCCTTTTTCTTGTCTCTTGGGAGGGCATTAGGAATCCATAGCTTTCTTATAGGTTATTGGAGGAAGAGGAACACAAGGAGGACTGATTCCAAGCATTTCTTCTGTAGTTGCTTTCCAATTTAACTGGACAAAAGCTTCTAATATTAGATGCATCATTGCAAATCTATTTTACTAACTGTATACGGATAGCAGACTAAGGCACTAGTGCTCTATAGGGCCTTGTCATCCTCCCATTATTATCCCAAAATAACTATGATGAGGACAGAGCTTATGTTGCCTCCACAATGGCAGTGTGATGTTAGAAGAGGCAGAACCTCACTAGTGGAGATTCTGCTTACATAAACAGCCTTGGATATCTGGGTATTGTTCTCTGTCACATACAGGTCCACCATTGTTGCCTCTGTGGTCTAAAAAAGCCCTGTTGGAGAAGGCGTTGTTCTCTTGGCATATGACTGAAGGAAGCCAAAATGAGAAGTATGGAGAACAAAAAAGGTTGGAGAGATGACCATGCAGTGAAAGTCAAGATATTCATATATGCCCCAAAACTGCCTCAGGACCTTTCTCCACTTGTTCCTCACCATGGTATGAACATGTCCTGGCAGCCTCTTTACTGAGCCATTGCCTGTATCTCAAACCCAACCCATACCTGAGGCAGCTTAAAGTTGTTGTTGAGATGGAATGTGTCCCTGAAGAGAGGGGTGATGTGGTGGAGCTCAGAGCTGAGGGAGCAGAGAGCGCATTCCAGGCAGATAAGTGTTCTCACAGCTTGGAGAGTGTGGGGGGGCTGAGGAAGAAAGTTAGACTGGCACCGCCCTAGATTCCCAAGGGTATTTTTCCCTTTAGCTCAGTTAGGGACTCTTTAGTCTGGCAACTTTCTGTGTATGGTAGAAACAGTAAAGAATACCAGAGTTGCAACTTCAACTCAGCATTGTTTCTTCGCCAATTTGCCCTGACAGTTGCTAGCTGTTGCAGGCAAGGCTGCATGGCAGTTTTGCCACAAGTACAATCCAATATGCTTCATCAACCATTTGACGTTACAGTCTGCTGACCTCTAGAAGTCACCTCCTGGCTATTTTAGGCTGCTGCAGGCATGCCTCTTCTTCTCCAGCCCCTGGGCGTTGTATTCCAGGGCTATTCTGTCTGGGGCAGCAGGATGTCTGGTTCTTTCTAACCCCCTCTCCCCTTATCGCAACCAGCTCTCTCAGCCAGAGCTCAGCTCAGACATCTGGACCTGCCTGAACAGCAGCTGAGCAGCAGTGGGGGCAGGGAGCTGCATGGTGAAGCAGCGGAGAGGGAGCTCTCTCTCTCTTTACTGTCTCAAGTCATAACTCTGCCCACACCTGTCAGCTGTCAGTCAGATTGCTTTCGATCATGGGTTCGGCACTTTTGTGGACTAGGGCTAAATCTATATCCAAAAAACCATTATCAGTTCTGTTTTGGTGCAGGTGATTTGCTGGAGTGCATTCAAAAAGAGTGCTTGCTAAACCTGTTTCCAGAAGAAACCTGACGATCAGGTTATATCAGCAGATAATCAGGCTCCCTTTGAATGAATCTGCACAAAACACTTGTGCCAAACCAGAATAAGTTTTGACAGGGGCTTAAACCCACTGGTCTAGCTGTATGTCAACATTTACCTCCTCCTCAGCCCCACCCCAAGTTAAGAAAAGTGATTGGCTGAAGTTTTCCCACTAGCTATGGTGCCCATGGAAGGATAAAGATCACCAGGATAAGGATCAGCGATACTGAGATATTTTTCTGCTGATTCGAGGACCTGGGATAGTACTTTAAAGCAGCCATGACAAAGAGCCTAGGATAAAGGAAAGAAACCTGCAGCCAGCCATGAAGATCCCATAGTTTATTTTCGTGTGTGTGTGTGTGTGTGTGTGTGTGTGTGTGTGTGTGTTTACATGCAGATAGATGACTCAATGGGGAAAACAAAAACACTTTTCTTCACTCTCACTCTCCAATTGAGAATAGCTGAAAATTTGCAGATTAAATTTTTGGCACAGTGTTAGCAGGTGGGCATACATAAATGCGGGGCTATCCTTGAAAATGACTCCAAAGTTCCATTTGGTACCAATTCAGCAGCTGGCCTTCTGACTGGCATCTCTGACTTTGTTCCAATAACGCCAGTGTTGAAAGAACTTTATGGTTATTTGCCCACTTCTAGGTCAAGGTGTTTGAGACTCCTATTTAAAGCCCAAAATGGGTTGAGACCCAAGAATCTAAAAATGCCTGACCTCCCAACTCCATAGGCCCATGCTTGACAATCACCGGCCAAAGCTCAAATGGCTGTTCCATACAAGATGAGATCTTTTCATTGTGGTGACCTCTTCCAGCTCCTTCTGTACAGCAATGGATCTCCAGATTTTCAGATTGGATTCTTTCTTAGTTCTAGTGAATATGCAGAGGAATTAACCTGAGACTTATTGCATACCAAGCTGAAGTTTTATACTGAGAATGCCCCAAAAGCTTTGCTGATGCCAACATTAGATTCCAGACAGCATTCTTATTTAGCTTATTTATTCTCATTTATCTTTTTTTTTTATGTGATTAGCCTATTTTGAAGTTTTGTTATTCTTTGGCCACATTCACAGAACATGCCTAAAATTAAATTAATCCACTATGTAGGTTCCTTTATTCAACCACATGGCCTAGGTTCACCCCACATGTGAAGTCTCCCAAAAGCTAACCAACTTTAGCATGTTATGTGAATGCAACTGCAAGGCCTTTTCCTACCAGATTAAACATATCATGTGAACTTAGCCCTTTTATCTCTGAGTTTTTAATTGAATTGTTTCCCTGATTTGTATACTCCTTTGAAATCTAAGGGAATAATATGCAAATGTACTAAATGCAAAAAATAATAAAACAGGAATTGGTTTTGCTGGACACTGCTGCCATGTGACTTCTTAAAATGTTATTATTTTGCTGAAACTAAGCCTAGAAAAAGAAAAGAAAAGAAAGTGTTCCATTAATTATTAGAACAGAAGCACAGTCATTGACATGGTGAATTCTGAAAGCCTGCACTGATTTGTGACATCATTTGCTCTACCAACATTCATGCTAACTTGTCAACATAAATGGTGACCTCTCCAGCTACACTTTCATAAATTGGAGTGCAGAGAAGCAGTTTAGTATCCCGGAAAAATAATCAGGTTGTCAGGCATTTGACAGCTTATTTCTAAAATAGAATTAAGAAACAAACCTCTGGTAAATTGTTGGGGTTGAGTGGGATGGCAGGAAAGCACGTAGATGTGACTCAGGAAATCCTGTGTACACTTTTCCATTAATAATGCCCACTGAATACAGTGCAGCTTACATATTAGTAAGAATAGATGGAAAGTCATTATGAAACCACATAAAATATACCATATGAAGCCTGGAGAAAGCAGTGGAATGAATGTATCTTATCATAGTTCCCATCACAGTTTCTGTAGAGAGATAGAGAATGGCCTGGAAGGAGAGTGGGAAGATCTGTTACCAAGGCCAGAATCAGACAAGCATTTTAGACCTATATGCCATTGGTTTCGTAGCCTGGTCTACCCTATAGGGCTGACAGTTTCCCAGTGTAGGGAAGTTTAAAAGGGCATTATTTAAAAGGTCTGAGGGTTCTTGGAGTCTTGACCAAAAGTGTCATTGTGGTCCCCGCGGGGCAATCATCTTTGGATGGTGGTGGGTCAAAGCTTTTTCCCCCCTTTTGAGTACTATTGATATTAATAAATTTTAAAAAGGCATCGCCCAGATTGTCTCTCAGATTCTCTTGTCCTTAACTTTCTTGTTTCCCCAGACTAATGATGCCATCTGAGTGTTCTAAAAACACAAAAATTAGAGTTTACCTGCTGAAAATCGGCTGTCTCAAACATCTTGTAAATATATTGGTGTGGCAGGTTGCCTGGCTAAGGAGGGACAGTCAGCAAACTCTTCAATGTAGATTTCTTTTTTTAATTTATTTATTGAATAAGTAAAATTGACCTGGGCAATTATCAGATTTGCCTACCCCTAAAGGCATCACTGAATGCACAAATATTTGAAATCAGGCTTGTGTGCCTCACTTTTGTAGCTTTATCCTATACCCCAGGGTCCATTGAGTAGGCAACGTACAGATGATGTATGTATAAATAGACAAGTGTGCCATGGGTTTCCACTGACTTCTCAATAAAGAAAAAACAACATGCACATATCTGGGAAATGTAATCTCTAGGTGCTTCTAGACAACCATATTTATTGTACAATAATCCTGCCTCTTTCAACAAATTTGATGGGGAGATTCAGATAAAGACATTTTCCATTTGTGACCTACCTCCCGCTCTGTGTTTACTCTTTCTTCAATCTTTTTTTCTTGCCACAGAAAATCTGTGGAAGACCGAAAGTTGGCATAGGGCACACAATGAGTTCTGACTAATGCTAGGAGCCATGCACCTGGAAGGCCCTTGTGTCTCATTGGAGATGGTAAAGCACATACCGCCTCAATGGAGGCAGAAAACGCACGAGGCAGAAAACTATTTCAGCTGGACCAATTTGTCAAATCTTGTCCCTTTCCACCACACGGTAAAAATGTAATATTCTCTAGACTCCATTAGTTTTCTGATATATCAAGATGTAATAGCACCCAGGGAATAATGTATTAAAGGTAGTGCAGAAAGAAATTGGTGGACTGAGAATTTCTGAGGAGAAGGGAAGCTTGCCACAGTCTTTAATCATCTGGAAGTCTAAACTCCAACCATTCCCCTGGGATCTTCCTAACCACACGGCCTACTATGAACAGTATACTTTTCCCTTCCCACCCTCAGTAAAGAATTTCTTTGAGCTCCAGCTTGATCTGGAAACTGTTTCAACCACAGGCCAAAACCCAGAATAATTGGGGAAGGGGGTTCTTCCTACAAGCAGCAAGACAGGTATAACCAGAATCAAAACTGGATAGGGCCTCTCCACTATTCCTCTGAACCAGCCTTTCCTTCATTGGTTTCTGCATGGAATAAGAACAAGGGTCACATGAAGTCAGTGTGTGTCCATATACCATGGCTCACAATTTCTCCATTTCTAACTTAGAATGTGGTGGCAGTGGTGGCGGGGGAAATGACTATTTAGGGCATGGAAAGTCCCTGTCCATCCAACATAAATATTTTTTGTTTGGCCCCAGATCACCTAGATCTCCCTAGTCCAAGTCTAACATACAAAATAGGAATGGGAACCCCCTTTTTTTTTTAATAAGCCAGAATTGAACAAAGGAGGCTTGAGTTCAACATTTCAAACCCCTAGAGCAGTTGCCACCTCTCAGCCTAACCTAGTTTAGAAAGTGGAAACAAACCATATAGGTCACCACTGGGAGCAACTTGGAAGGAAGGGCAGGGTCATTTTTTAAATGGGGAGAATCAGACTCCACTTAATTTTTCAGTGTTCAGCTACTTCTGAACTGTTCTTTCTCCACAGCTCACTCCTAGAAGCCCATTTCAACTGGAAGTAACGTTGGCATGAAGAAAATTGCAAATCATTCCCTCCTACCTCTACCATCACCACTAACCGTCCACCACCCCAGAATTTTCCACATATGGAAAACTGAAAGCAGACAAGCTTTTGCTCTTGCACTCCACAGCCTTCTAAAACTTTCAAGAGTCCACCAAGCTTCTGCCTGGCCTAGATCTGATCTTGTCTCTTCAGAACAGAGACCTAGGGATCTTTTTCATATTATCTTGATTCAGGATTCTGTGGAACACAACCCACATCCTTGCCAATTAGTCCTGATTTTGAAGAACATGGCTCAAAGATCACTGTTTTGCAGGCCATGGATCCCCATTTCAATCACAACTGCCAGAACCTGGTGGTATGGCTTTCCACCATTTTCAAGCAGGAAGCCCAATAAAACTGCACTCTAAAATAGAGTAAATGCAGTTTGAAAAATGAAGGAAAAGCTCAAGTAAAAAACTCAGAAGAATCCCAGGTGTCCCCATTGGTATAATGAAGCATGCCTATTTCACCATCCTCCACTTCTAAATGAGGACTTTGCACTGGTTTGGAACCAGTTTCAGTCCTATACAATCCAACACTGTCTGCTGATTTTGAAAGCTAGCGGTTACCCCCTTGTTGTTCTGCACTTCATCTGAAACCAAAGCAAAACTGACGGGGTTTTTTGCAACACTGTGGCTCTGTGGAGTTTACGGGTGATCTGTTTCCCCACAACAGGAAACATCTGAGTCAAGCCTCCCACACAGCTGGATTCTCTTACCCCTAGTAATATACCGTACCAGCATTCACTTCTAGAGGTTTTTAAATGCAACAAAGGAGTGGTGGCATGGTGGTTTGGAGGTGTGCAAACGAATTTCATTCACAGTTTCCCACCATAGCAACGTAGATGGAGTGGCCACTACCGCTATATTTCGCAAGGCCTTTTGATAAAGGGGTGGAGTTTTTTTGACTCAGGGACTGGGTATGTGTGTGTCAAAACCAAGGCACTTTCTTTGCACCATCTGGAGTCAGCTAGAGGGATCACTGATTGGTTCATATCAATCTCTGCATGTTCTCAGATTCCCAAAGAATTCTACCAATGACCTGCTACAACCCTGGGGTGGGTCCATGTTTCCACTGTAAAAGAATAGTGCTCAGTAAATCCATGGTTCTTCACAAACTGATACATTTCCAATTTGGAGCATCTAATTCAAAATAATCACATCTTTAAATCATACGAGACTTCCCAAAACAGTATTTACAAACATATGGATATTAACCCAAAATAATGGGACAAGATATCTCATAAGCATTCCATCATTCTACGCATCCAGCACCATGAAGTTGACAGTCAGCCAGTGGTCCATGGGGAACATTGAAAATGTCTACAAAAGGAGCATTTATTTTACTTGCCCTGGGGTTTGAAAGGGAGAATTTGTTGCAAGCTGCTGCACTTAATAACCATTTTTCTGAAACTGGGAAGTAGCCTCTATCAATATATTGGGAGCAGGGTGCAAAAATGTGTTTGGGATTCCCAAAACAGCCCAGCTCCTAAAGCTAAGTTCCTCTGTTGTGAGAATTTGATATTTCCAAATTAGAATTTTCCCTATTTTTGCTTTTCATTACATTCACCAAGCACTTGTTAAACTGTGCAAAGAGGCATTTCTACAATTAGACAAGATAAAAGATACTGGTTCTCTTAAATACTGGAACAAAAAGCAATTTTTGCACACATTCATTTGGACTCCTTGATCTTGGCACTAACCAATTTTCTTGATGACACTGAGATTTAAATCTCACTAGGTTTTCTAAGGGCCCATCTGCCTGACCACTTAACAACTACACTGTAGAGAAAACTGAACCAATTGTTACTGAGATGTCATAGCTAGATCGCCCAAATTACTGCACCTAACATTTCTATCACAGACTTGGCTTTCATAATGCAATTTTTTTGAAGCCAGATACAAAAAATATAAAAGCACGCTGTACTGAATATGAAAACCATGCCTTTAAAACCAGCCTGTCATTGTCCACAGCTACAGCTCTACAGATACTTACCTTAGAGTAAGTGAGAATTGGATTTTGTTCCTTCAGACACATTTCTTTCCAGAAAGCAAATTTTAGATCTCTATTCCTACCTACCATCTGCATGTCCTGAGCAGGAAAACCAGGAGATGGAGCTATTGTTGACAGTGCCTTATTTCAACTTCCTGATCTTTATTTCCTCATAGCGTTCCAACCCTTTCTCACTAATACAACACATGACAGTTTAGATGTCACACTCTATTGTCATGGAGTCCACTTGTTATGAACAGAGAAAGCAATGTTCTGTTGGCATTTTTTTTCCTGCTCTTGGCTGCCATGGTAATTTTGTTTCTGCTCTTGGCTACCATGGTCCTTCCTTAAGCATCAGCCGGGTAAAGAGGTCAAATTTAATTGTCCTCAGTTTAGGTGGTAATAGTTGCATTGCCTGAAGGGAAGCCAGCTTGCAGGACTTTTTAGTTTTTTAGCCTTGCAGCAGAGTAAGCAGCCTCTCTTCCTGCTCTCTGAGCATGTGTGAATGCACAAGCCTGTAAATATGTTTTTGTGCTTTCTGTAAATAAATTTATTTTTATAGAAATGCCTGGTGTGTGATTTTTTTCTGATCTCTCTGGGCCAAATGCTTTCCAGCACTCTGTAACGTGTTCCCTATTCAAAATATTGGGTAGCCAATTAAATTAGCCCTATATTCTGTTGCATAACAGGGGGAAGCAAGAAGAAATGTGTTAGGACTCTTGGTTTCTTTTTTGGAAGTTACAATCTTCCCATTAACTATTGTTCATTTAGGAAGCCGTTTTTAAAAACAAGTTTGGTTTTGGCAGGCAACCTCCTCCAGAGATCTTGGCTAATCTCAGAAGCTAAGCAGGGCCATTCCTGAGTGGTACTCGGATGGGAAAATTCTAGGGCATTCCAGGACTGGGGACAGGAAATCAAAACATCCTTGGAAGAAACTAAGCGCAAATCATTTTTGTAACATGCCCAAGAAACCTGAACAGACACAGCGAGCTTGAGTTGAGGCCATCTGACCAATACTTCAGTGGTTTCTCAGGATTTCAGAGGAACTCAGTGCAAAAGACCATATCAAACTTTTCTACATGGATTAAATAAAAGACATCTAGTTTTGATTTCCCAGCCACATTCCTTAGCAGGATTTAGCAAGGCTATTTATGGCTAGGCGTGCCAAGTGCTCAGCTTCCTTCTTCCTCTTTCAAGATAAGAGCAACTGCTAGAGATTGTAAATTGCAGAGCGATTAAACACACTTCTCTCTACCTAATACTGTGTAGCACTAGTGTTTTCTAACAGGATATGGACGCACTCTATAATATTGGAGAGAGGGAGAGACACTGGAGAGATGTATCACTCTAGTTCTACCCTTACCTACTTCCTAATCTAGATCTAAAGAAGGGCTTACCGATACTGATGGCAGTTCTCCCTCTCTGACACTGACTGGCAGCTGGGTGGGGCACACCTTTGATCTTCCATCCTCTTCAATACCCAGGGCATCATGTGAACAGGGGGACTGTGACCTGCAATGCTCTGCTCGTTAGCTTTTCAGCACCCATCTCGGCATCACGCCCAACAACGCTCTTCAGCAATCTTCTCTGGACTTTCTACAAACTGCCAAATCCAACTCGATTTTGCCAGTTCACATTGTTCTTTATTAAAACCCTAGAAGTTCAACATCCAGAGCTATCCAGATCCATCTTATTTGCCATTATCTCCATTCCAGTTCCTTACATCTCTGCCTATAATACCAATACAATGGCCTTCCCTCTTTCCTATGGGAACTTTTTCTATAAGAAGCTAAACAATGCTGTACTCCTAGCTTCTCCTTACAAGCAAAATTTTCACAAAGTGTACGTTTGGATTTCTGCATGGGTACGTGAAGAGCCAGCAGGAAGATTTGGCCAGCACTGGATATCTTTACCATTTTTTTCCCTTTGCTATTTTTTGGAATTGGCTAACAGTCATTACAGTTCCACTAAATTAAATGATTCAAATGTTATATTGTAAACACTGAGCACTTCTTAAGAATCTTAATCATTTACCTAGCATCTCCCTCTTTATGGATTAGATCAAGGTTCTGTAGTGCTTAAAGAGTAGATCAAATGAAATTAATTTAATTTCATCTGATTTCAGCGGGTTTACTTTAAACTTGACTAAATCTTAATCCAATTCAATGTTTCTTTGCAATTTCATATTAATAGCTATCTTAGTATATTTTACGACTTTCAAATTGGTTAATACATTTCCTATGTATCTGTGAGATTCCTGGAAACCTTTGTATTGATGGTTAATATTTTCAAATTATGAACTTTTTAATCTTTTGCATCTGTATCTGCCTATGATGAAACTAATATACCAAGATTTTGTAACATTCATCATCTCTGCCCTGTAGCTTATATTTTATGGCCCATTAAATCTTCTCTCATTTCTTATAAACAAAAAAAGTAAACCAGGAACAATAACATGAGGATCTGACTATAAAGATGACATATCACTGAAAAACCTTGAGTGCATATGGAATACTGCACACTAGTGAAACATACACAGAAAAGGGAGAGGAAGTCTATTTCGTCCCAAGCAGTGGCATTTGCAGCCAGGCCAGGTAGTCTGATTAAAGCAGGAGAGAGCCAGTTTGGTGTAGTGGTGAAGGCACCAGGCTAGAAACCGGGAGGCCACGAGTTCTAGTCCTGCCATAGGCATGAAACCAGCTGGGTGACCTTGGGCCAGTCCCTCTCTCTCAACCCTGGGAAGAAGGCAATGGCCAACCACTTCTGAAAAATGTTGCCTAGAAAACTGCTAGGACTAGTCCAGACAGTTGCCAAGAGTCAAGACTAACTTAAAGCTCCCCTCCCCCAAACCATTGCAATGCAAGCTCCACCCCTTTTGGAACATGTATCATGACACACAGGTTCAAAAGGGACAGAGCTTGTGACATGAAAGCACAACTGTTTTGTTCATTTGACAAAAGTACCCAGAGTGGCAAGCCTCCATGGTCCCAAATGCTCTCCGTCAAGGTGTCATATTTCACAAGAATACCCTTGTGATAGCCACTCAGAACCCTCAAATATTTTCCAAGTTATGAGAGGCCATTTGGCCAGGTAACAAAGGAACTAAGTGCCTTCATAATCTTTCAAGCTTCGTTTCTCTTCAGCTCAAGTAAAATGTACGCATGAATTCAAAATGCCTGAAGAGAAGTACCCATCTGGAAAATAAATGTCAGTTTTCAATAGCTATTTGATGGCAGGTGAGTTGTGGGGAAGGTTACTTTAAAACATTTTTATCTCTTTAAACAAACTAGAAATGATGGGGAAAATGAAGAAATTCAGGGGCCTTCTTGTGTCATTCTCCTTTCTTGTTACTGCAATCCTGCACACTGGACAATAAAGAATAAAGAAGTTACAGCAAAAACGCCAATGCCGATATCTAAATAATAAGCTACATTTGAAATATTCTGCCACAGGACCTCACCCCGGTTTCCAAAATATGCATCAAAATTATGAACTCTCTTCCTAGAAATAAAGTGTTCCATCAAAAGAATATTCTCTACTTTCTTTTGTACGTGTTGAAAAAGCAACAAATTTTTCGCTCATCTAATCTTTTTTGTGATGCTCAAGGATTTGTGTGTCAAATGATACAAATTTGGTCCTTGCTTATCAGAGACTGAAATCCATGTCCCATCAAAAGGGTCAGTCTTTATATAGAAGAAATAACTGCTTGGCTTGATTACACCATAGCAGACTTCCCCATTCTGACTCCATCCCATTTGTGTTACATCAGGGCTCTCTTTCTCATCCATCACAAATATAGCATGGGCCTAGACACCTGGAGGGTGGAAGATGAGGACATCTAAAAGTCCACCTCACCCAGCCAAGTAATTCCAAGAGGCTCAAGTAGCAATATGAAGGAAGAAACCTCCTGATGTCAGTCCCAGAATCTTTTTGAAAGATAGAAAGACAATGGCCTCTTTGACGGATTCCTTCTCCCAACCCATATGCATAAAAATGTAAGTTAGTTACTGCAGCATGTCATCACACCCCAATTCTATTCTGTAATCAAACAAAATCTAGACTTTCTTTTTCTGTGTTCAGCCTGATTAACTCCAGTTAAACCTCTTGCCAATCAAGCAGGAAAAAGGAACCTGGCTTGTCCCTTTGCCTAGGAGTTTGCAGGTTTAGCTACCTGACAAAGCTCCCTCCTCTTTTCTCTAGGGAAAAGGGGAGCAAGTGGGTCAGTGGATCAACTTGTGCTCTCCCTTCATCTAAAAGGGAGCTTTGAAAGAGCTCTCGGACCTGTGCTCCCCAGGCTTGCCTGGACAGTCATCCCAATCATGATCTTCACCCCAGTTTAACTGCTTGATAATATTGCAAGCTTCTGCTCAAACAATCCATGTCTCATTTTAGAGTTAGGTCAGTACTACTTCAAAGAACATAAAATATCCAAAGTGACCTATTATGGACATCAGAGGAATCCATAGGATGCAAAGCTTTCGTCAAAAGGATGCAAACAGCATCATGCTTTTGGGAAACAAGCTCCACCCACTAGTATACAGATGTGACATCACAGTGTATGTTCCACAGGGGCGGAACTTGCATTGCAACGGGGCAATGCTAGCTGCATGAGTCATTGCCCAATTCAGCATAAAACAGACCTCACCAGGCCCAGTGCAAGAATTCAAAGCTTCGGTTTCTCCTGTTCAGCAAACTGCAGAGAAAGGAATTCTTGGGCATTTTTATAGTGCACCTGGCCATGCTACTAAATAGCTTTTCAAGGTAAAAAGGTAAACCTCTTGAGTTAAGCTCCATTTCTAGTGATTACATGGACACCACCATGCAGTTTTCATTGTAGATTAATAAAAGTGAGTTGCTGCTGCCTTTGGGGGAATGTTTTTCTACTTTCTAGTCTAAAAGTCCCTGGAACTATCCAGACCCAGCCTTGCTTAGTTTCGGAGCCCAGACTTCAAGGGATTGATGAGAATTGTTTCTGAATGCGCATGGTCAGGCTCAGGCAAATTGAGAATCTTCTCTGAGCAAATTCCATGTGCAGTTCTAGAAATGATTACTGTGAACTAGACATCAGAAGAGTAATAACCAGCCTGGAAATCCAAAACGTCTCCATGGTAAAAACAAAACTATGTGGTTGCAGCCACTGAAATTTCCCCACCCTATTCCTGGAGACATGTTAGAAACATCACTGGAAACCACACTGGGAACGAAGGGCAGAGGGGTCTCAACCCATTTTTGTATCTACAACTCTTATTTAATTCCCAACTTCCACATCCCCCCCACCCCCCAGTGGAGAGCTGGTGGTAAATGCAACAGAATGAAGGTGGGTGGACAGACAGAAGATACATATACAAATAGACAGATACAGTATTGTATTTCCATCCTGTCTTCCATTCAGGAGCTCAAGATGGCGCATATAGTACTCCCTCCTCACTTCTATTGAGAAAGTGATTTTATGAGAGAGTGTAACATATGCAGATAGGTCTGAATTTCCCATATATTTCACGACCATCTTCTCTTTTCCAGCCACTCTCTTCTCACACCTCATCTCCTTGCTCAGGTGGCCTTTCCAATTTCTTCTCAGGAATCATTCACTCCTGCTCCAATCTCCCTTCCAGCTGAGCAGTGACTGATCAAAAAAAAAAGTCTAGCATGGAAAAGTAGGGCAGGTTTTTTTCAGAGGGAACAAGGAATTATGGGAAACACTCTACCACTTGAATTGTGATTCATTAGACGACCTGTGGTGGCAGAACAAGTCTATTAATAACACAGCACCTGCATGCAAGTTACCACCACTAGAGGGAGCATTTAGACCACCATTTGTGTCCGTATTTACTTTGGCATTATCTTTGCCTAACACGGAGAATTCCTGACTCTGAAGTCAGAATTCCTGACTTTAAATGACAGAAAGCAACTTTCATGTGAATAAACTTGGTTACAGAATAAGACTTCATATTCCTGAATCTACATTTCCAAAACTCACAACTAAAGGGCACTACTCCTCGATTCTGGTGCCCCATGGCCATATTGAGTAATTCCAAATACCATTGTAGGGAAACCTATGTAATGGCCTTTCAGTGGCTTCCTGAAGATAACTCATGCAACATGATTTATTTATTTGATTTCTATGGCCGCCCATTTCAGCAAGTGACTCTGGGCAGCTTAATAGAGATCCTGATAACCTCCTCCTGTTGATTTCAGCTGCACAGATTAAACCCTGTTTTCACTGCTGCAGTGGGGGAGGCACTAGCCATTCACACTGCATTCTGATCTTCATACTGAAAGGTATGCAGATCTTGCAAATCTTGACCCCCAGTAACCAAGTGGACACAACCAGAGTTTTTTGGCCATAATACTTATATTGTGTGTCAATGCCTTCTTCCAGGCTAACTCCTCAATTTAGTCTACAGCCCTTGATATTCCTGGTGGCCCCAAAGAACTACATGCCATTTTAAGATCAGCCAAGGTCAGCTAAATATGGCCAGCTACTGTGACATGTTCATACTAGAACCAGTTTTAATGCTTAAGTAGCCAGTGCAAAGGTTGGTTAATGCTTAAGTAACCAAAACCAAGATCAATCTATTTTTATCTCCAAACCTTCATAGGCGCATAATAGTTTTTCAAGTTTTGTTCTAGAATTTTTACCAGCATTAACTGTTCCACAGCT
This sequence comes from Candoia aspera, assembly GCF_035149785.1. NCBI lineage: Eukaryota > Metazoa > Chordata > Lepidosauria > Squamata > Candoiidae > Candoia > Candoia aspera. Next base: position 181,983,588 of record NC_086153.1, read on the forward strand.
CCAAGGATTTCCAGATCTGTGAGAATGCCTGGAATGAGCTTTGCAAGGATGTTTGAATATCACCATTTATGTGTGTTGCTTTGCCCATCCCATTTTTGAAGCTGGCTGCTAGAGTAGTAAGTTTGAGGCAAGAAAATGTCCTTGACATTACTTCCAGATGATCTCAACCTTCTTAGTCATTCAACTTAATAACAGGCCATTTCTATTTTGTTAACTGGACAATCATTGCAGTGATTGCGGGGTGGTGGCCGAGACGGGATGGACACACACCAGGAGAACAAACAGATAGCAGCTAATCACTCACAACTTCTTTTAGAGCAGCAAGTGCTGTTTCAGCACCTACTGAAAAGACCTTGGCCCTTATTTACGGTGGGTAACATGTAGTCCCCCATCCCCTTTCTGGGACTCTCTGATGATTGCTAAAAACTGATGGAAGCCTTCAGCTACTTTGAAGTAGACAACACAGGAACACACTGTAAAGCCTAAAATAGGCTTTTTAGTGAACAGGACCAGAGTTTCCCCCACCCTCAAATCAAGTCCTGTATCTGTGATATCAAAAGTTGATCACTTCTTATAGAATTATGGCCACCCAGTGGTCAAAAGAAAGTCAGCATCTCTAAACCTTCACATGTAACTGTTCTCCCACTCATCCTTAACTGAGGCTATTTTTGTTTAATTAGCAGCTGCCAGCATAAAGATGGCAATGTTTAACTACTTTAAGACAGGATTATTTTAGAATTAAGAGCACTTTTAAGCAGCCCATGGAAGCCAAGAGATTATGCTTGATTCTCTAATTTCCCACAATGGGATGCAGTTAGGGTTAACCACCATACAGAGGTCATACACTGCATAAGCCATGTGTTCAGTTGGTTTAAACATGATGTGCTATACCAGCCAGTCTTGGTTTAATCAGTTAGTAGTTATGCAAATCAGTACTTAAGGGTATGTGTGAGCCAGATGCACCGAAGATGTGAAAACACAGCAGAAATAGTCAGGATCAGCTTTACCTTCTCCACTCACAGGGGCCATTTTTTTCCCACACTAGTGGCCAAAGCCACCTATGTACCATCCCTCCAAAACAATTCTTAGGACCTTCTTCAAAAGGAATAGGATATACCAAGAAGTATCTCCCAGGAGACTGACCAAACAAGCAGAACATCCTCTTGTCCTGTTTGATTCATTCTATTGCCTCAACAGAGATTTTCCTTGAGAAAATAAAAAGCTGATTAATCAAGGGGCAAAACATCATGAACAAGTAAAAAATGTTACTGACATAACACACATTCCGAGCTTATCAAGATGCAGTTCTCTGAAAAGATGACTGGACCGTCTTTATTAGAACATCTTTTAAGCTATCCAAGTATGGTTGAGATGCTCCTTTCAGTTTTCCACGCCAAGCAAACAGAACTTAACATGTCCCAGTGAAGTCAAGCACCTTGTTTATAACCTGCCCTTTTCATCTCTAAGACGCGTAATCTATCATGGTTTACAGATGACTGGTTTTTTGATTAAGGTTATCATGATTTGCGTAAAAAAGAACTGGGCAGTGAAGAGCAGTCCATACATGCTAGGTCATAGGACCATAACCAAGGTTAATTCCTATAGCACTGTAATATGAATTCTTTAAAAATCTTTCTTTGTGCTACATCACTGTTCACAGAACTCATCAGACTGCTTTGAAATTCCCTTGAAGAAAGGCAAATTCCTTACACCCAGACACAAACAAGCCAAGTGCATCACTTCTGTAAAAGGTTAGGCATGTTGGAGAGCCACAAGAATCATCAGATACTTGTTCTTAGTTGCTGCTGAGACACAACCCATCACATAAAAAGCTTACTGTAAGAGTAGCAAATTGCTTCAGTGCTCTCATGATGGGAAGACACAAACATTAAGATGACTGAAATGAAGGGTCCAGCTGTGCTGGGGGCGGGGGGCAGCAGGAAGCTTTCCAGTGACAGGAACCATCCCATGACTTCATACAAACTCCTATGAGCAACACATAAGCAATAAAAATAGCCAAAATCTCTTGAAATCTCTCAAACCAAAAGAAAGATCTTAGACGTTTTGGCTAATTCCTGCTTTTAAAAAAAATTAAAGATGCACTGAATCGCTCTTGAATTTGGAGGTCAGTGGCCACTACCTAGTGACACTGCAGACCCCTCATTGCTGATCGCCATCTCAAAGCTCAGACTGTGGCCGGATTCATACTATTCCAAACTATCATTTGGTTTACCTGGCTTTCTAGCATGCTGCACAAACCCATGCAATTGTGGTTAATTTAATAAACTTTTGCTAAGGAACTTATGTTTTAGCAGAATGTTCCAATGTATTTCCCAGTATTATTGACAGAATGGGACTTAGAATTCATGCACATCATCCAACAGAACACAAAAGCCCTGTTACTTTTGACAGCCTGTACCTGCTTTTTGGAGGGACGCGGTGGCGCTGCGGGTTAAACCGCTGAGCTGCCGATCGGAAGGTCGGCGGTTCAAAACCGCGCGGTGGGATGAGCTCCCGTTGCTCGTCCCAGCTCCTGCCAACCTAGCAGTTCGAAAACATGCAAATGTGAGTAGATCAATAGGTACCGCTTCGGCGGGAAGGTAACGGCGTTCCGAGTCGTCATGACCACATGACCATGTCTATGACAACGCCGGCTCCAAGGCTTAGAAACGGAGATGAGCACCGCCCCCTAGAGTCGGACTCGACTGGACTTTACGTCAAGGGAAACCTTTACCTTTACCTTTACTTGCTTTTTAAAGAGAATGCCAAGAGTTATATAGCACCAGGAAGCCACTTCCCAGCTACACCTAAACTTAGGAGCAGCAGGCATGTCCGATTTCCTCTATTCTGCAGCTATTGGAATAACTGTTTTCCACATTACCTTGACTTACCAAAATATTGAGACATAACTGTACAAGGTGTGAAGAGACTGCAGATCCACAGCTACTAGATTTTATTCAGAAAACGTAACAGATTCTTAAGACACTGCATAGCGTCATGGGCATTCCCTCCTACTTCAAGATGCAATACAAAAATTACATAAAATCAGTATTTGTGCTGGGGCATTTCAAATAGAGCTATCATATTTCCTCCCAATCAGTTCATATACTACTAAAGCTTTCAGTGGGCATCTACAAATGTCATTTAACAAGATGTACCATTTTAGAAAAAGGAGAGTAGAAAGTGGTTAAGAACTCTTCTCTTACAAAGATCAGCACATACCCTCATCCTCCATACTTGGAAATTATGTTTATGTCCATGTAAATCTGGACAGACAGAAGTCACTGCTTCCAACTAAGTTTTTTTTTAAACCAAGAAAAAAATTTTTTTTTCTAAAAACATAATACAGTTAGTGCAAATCTATTCATGAGGTCTTCTTCCAAAAGGTAACCAAAAAAAAAAAAAAAGCCCAGAGAATCCAGTCATCTTATAGCATTTCAATAGATTCCAATCATAATCTTAAGGAAGACTGGTTAATTTTATAGCTACCCAAAAACAGTTATAAAGTTTTTTCAAAATGGTGCAGTGGTTAAGGCACCAGGCTAGAAACCAGGAGACTGTGAGTTCTAGTCCCGCCTTGGGCACAAAGCCAGCTGGCTGACCTTGGGCCATCCACTCTCTCTCAGCCCCAGGAAGCAGGGAATGGTATACCACTTCTGAAAAACCTTGCCAAGAAAACTGCAGGGACTTGTCCAGACGGTCTCTGAGGATCAGACACAATTGAATGGATTTTAAAGAAGGATTAATGCAGCATTATTCTGCTTTCTCAAACTCAACAGCCTGAAAACAATTTGAATTAGTCAGGGTCAAGGTTCTTTTTCCAAAAAAATAAAAAAACCACCACCAAGGTAAGAGCTGCAAAAGCGTTAACTGAATTGGTGTGACAGGCACTTAAGAATCCAGGATTCTCACAAAAAGGAAATGATGTCATTGATCACATCCCACCTTTTGTTTGTAGCTCTTCACTTCAGCTGTCTGGGTAGGTTTATGCTACTTAGGAGGCTCATGGCTTCAGGTATCTGAAGGACCCCATTTTGTGGAAAGGATTAAAGCAGCATCATGCCATGCAACACCAGCCCTCTCCCTTCCATATATGCTGCATCCATCACAACACACATACAAAAAGGGTGGAACCTTAGCAACACACTGCTTTAATCATTTACCCCTTGAGAATGTTGCTGCATGATTTGCAAATCTAAGAATCAATATTCTCATGCTCCAAGGGGGAGTGGGGGGAAACAGTGCAAATGGAAAATTTCCAGGTCTAGGATGCTCTTTGGCTGTGTACAGGAAATCCTTCTTCTCTTCCCCGCACATAAACCACCTTGAAACCATTACCTGCCACTTGAAATCAGCGGGGCTTGTAAAACAGCGATCTGCAGAATCACCTGGTCAAGGTTTTTCCAGGTGATTCCACACCACTTGGGACTCTGGTCACCAAGAAAAGCTCTAAAGAACAAAATGCTATGCTTCAAGTATGAAAAACTTCAATTGTTGAGAAGGGTGATTAAAAAACAGATGCGTGTTTGAGAAGTGTATAGTTTTGCAGCGTTTCGTTAACTGAAAGGCAGGATATCTGATAAATATCTGGGATTTCTATTTTATGTAAGCTGGATTCTTATCAGCATACATTTCTTGACAAGAGACATCTGACCCTTGCTGTGAGGGCACCCCAACCAAATAACAAGTCAACCAGCTTGGACAGTCCATCTGCACTTACTGTTAGAACTTTTTAATTGAGAACTGGCTTGTTAGATGGAACTTCTCCCTACCCACCCCCCAATCATCACAAGCTCCCACCAACTGGGAAGTGTGTTGGTCCCAGGAGCAGAAGGGAAATAAACAAACATCTTAAGGCTGCGTCATACAAACTAAACACAAATAAAAATACCCATCCAGCCAAAACTGGGTTTTCTTTTGGAAAACAGCAACTAATGTTTAACAAGGAACTCTAATTCCAAACATGCCTCCATACTTTCACGCATTTTCCTTCTGGGGTGATGCATGATCAGCAGCTTCACTCAATTTCTGAATCAAGGGGGGGCAGAGAAGTGAGAAGGGCCTTCCGCTCCAGACAAGAGAAGGCAGAGGATCAGAAAGAATGAGCGTTTTCACAGTAAACCATAAATAAAAGTGCAGCAAGTGTTCAAGTAGGCTAAAGAGGTTATGTGGCCAGGGTGGCGTTTGGTTTGGTCATCTTTTGGAGGCTCTGCGGGGGTCCCTCCCATTACTTATTGTGCTTTGCAGGGGACGGACATTATTGGACAGCATGGGCGCCAGAAAAGGAGGGGCAGGCCCCCGGCCACCAACCCGCCCAGAACCCGCATAGGTGGGGGCGTGATTGTAAGCGGTTGATAATCCACTCAGCTCTGGTCCAGTTGGCAAACCATTTCCTAAAAAAAGGAAACAATAAAAAAAAACTAACATCAGACTTTCCACTGTCTCAGTCCACACTTCTTTAGTAATGAAGACTGCTAATACTCAAAAGAGCCTGTTCTCAACTAGGGAGCATTTAGCATTAAGTTGCTGAGAGTTGGTGAAATCATCTGTGGAGGCCACGAAGTCCCAAGAGACAGCTTGCCATGAGATGGTAATCAATGCACTAGAAAAACAAGCAGCTGAAGGTTTTAGTAACTTAGCAGGATCTTTGGAGAGTTCTGTTCAGTGCAGGCAATTCCTACCAACCTATCAACAGGCACTAAAGCTAGCAAAAGAAGTGGGCACAGCAGTCATCATCTAGATCAGTGTTTCCAAACCTCGGCAACTTTAAGATGGGTAGACTTGAAGATGCTGGCTGGGGAATTCTGGGGGTTGAAGTCCACACATCTTAAAAGTTGCTAAGGTTGAGAAACACTGATATAGACTAACTGCAATAAACATGATGGTACAAGATCTTTTTTATTAGGTAATAACTTACCGGAAGCATTTAGCTACACAGGAGGAGATTATGTAGCAAATACCTTGTTATTGTGGCTTGGCTTCTGGTTAGATAGGTCCTCTGCATCAGGAGCTTGTGGTTCCTCAAAACCAGTTCCCTGTATGTTCTCCCCAGTAAGTTGCCACATAAAATGGTTGATGTACATGGGGTTATATTAAAGAAAACCAACTCCTGGTCCATCTGTAACCAACCTAACCATGATGAAATTGTGGAATGGGAGGTGTGACCTGACATGTATTACCAAACCTGGCTGGACAGGGAGCAATGAGTACCCCTCCCTGAAATTTGTCCAGCAAGGTTTTGGGTAGTGGATCAGTCATGTCCCCAGGGCTGGGGAGGTAGAGCGTGCCTGCTGTTTAAACTCTATATCAGAATTGGCTCTAATTAGGATGGTTAATATTGGAGCAAGCCAAAGTTAACTATGGTTAACTATGGTTTCTTATCATTACTTTTTAAAATCAACCATAAATTAAAGGAATGCATGTTCCTGAATGGTCATTCAATTCTCTCTCCTACTCCCACACACTTACTTACCAGTTGGCCCAAAAGTACAAGTACCCGAATTAGCTGATGGAATGGAATTATTAGTCTGCTCACCCTGTGCCTTGAAAAAGAAATGCAAAGAAAAAACATTAAGACAACAAACCTCCTTTGTGGAACATAAAATGGCATGGGGCTTGGAGGACAGTATCTGTAAAGTCTGCCAATTTTTTCTTGAACAAGGTATTCCCCCCCCCATTTATTTAAAAGCCCATTTGTTCCCATAAAAATGCAAAACCCACTGCAGCTAAGGTCCTATTAGATAAACTGAAGCTAAACCTAGCTTAAAACTGCTGACCGCAGACCCCAGAATGGAGCTGCATGTGACGGACATACCACTTTATTCGACTGCCCAGGGTGATCTGAATTGGGCTCACTGAAGTTGGGCACTTCTGAATACACCATGCAGAACCTGTATAGAAAAACAAGCTTATGAGAGAATGACATTTCTTGCTGCAACTGTTTCTGCAATCTCTATCCAATTTCCAGTGATAAACCGAGGGGCAGCCAGAAATGGCTACAGCCCCATCTGACCACTAGTGGGAATACTCCAATGCAATGCTTTAGCCTATTCAAAGTTGAGGCCCTAAGCAAAGTAAAGCCTGTACAAGTGATGGGACTGGCATCCAAGTAGGTTGCAATTCTAAGCACACATTCCTTCTACCGCAGATGCCTGTATTTAACATTCTAATCATTTCCGCAGAAGTAGACACGCCAGGGCTACAATCCTTTGTACATTTCCCTGGGAGTGAGATCAACTGAATCATGAATGCCTCGCTTGTATGAAAACATGCCTAGACTTAAGCCACACAGAGAAGACATAGTAAGGCTAGCATACAATGATTCCAAGGAGAAATGTTTAAGAACAGTTAATATTCCAGATACTTAACTGCACCCAAATCCTGCATATTAAATTGTTCTTTAAAACCTCCTTTCAAACAATTGTAATTGTATTTTGGGTCTAAGTCTCCTGCGGGGTAGAATCTGTTAAGTGGCATTTTGCTCACCAGAACAATCTTCCACACTAGCCAAAACAGATGCATTTCAGCCTCTGGCATCACTTAGCCCACAACTAAAATCAGATAGCTACTTATTTCAGAAATGTATATTAATCTTCTCTAAACCCAGATTATCTGGCGATCAGCATTTTTTTTTTTTGGCTGAAGAACCCACCCTATGGTATTTCCACCGAAATACTTATTTTCCAACACAACTATTCATTTTCACTTTTTCCCCCTTTATGACAATATCCTACACAGTACAGAAACTCTTTGGGTCTTTTGCTTTTATTAAAAAATGGAAGCAGAAATAGTGGAAGGTAATATACTAAGAATAATCAGAGGTCATACTGGGTAAATTAGGCTGTAAGCATAATCACCCAAGGGCCATCTAACATTCCAGCCGTTAGAGCCGTGTTCTTCATACTCCTATCTATTCTAGCCCGGATTACACATGCACGATCACTTGATTATCACAGAACGACTGGAAGATGAATTATGAACCAATTATTGAAAACGTGTGAATGGGCTCACATATCACATGAATCCTCCTTTACTGAATACACAGCTAGTCCCATTCATAGAAAACACAAAGCCAAAAGCTGAGGCCCCTGCCACTGCATCCGACGTAACGCAAAGAGAAACAAACATCTTCAGCACAGGGATAGACCTTTGGTGGCTCACCCAGTCATCATCTGATGCTCCCATCATCATTCAGGTCAGGATGAACCAGCCCCTGGAGTAACACATTTGAACTGGTCCAGCTCTTTGCTTTTAAACTTTTACTACAGGCCTCAGTGAACAACCTACTCAAAGTCGATAAATGCTAGAAAAGCCAACAGTCTGACTCATGACACAGTAGATCTCAGAGACCTTAGTTAGGACCTAAAGACTCTGCTACATAGAGGGGGAAATTTACCTTTACACCCCTAGAGAGGCTGGCTCCTCCAGGACAGGCTGGAGCTCAATACCAGAGTAGGATGTGGAAGCTCGCATTGCGGCTGCCTCTACCGTACCTGGCCTGTGGATAAATAGAGGACTTCAGTTTTTCGTGCTGCAAGTCCTTGAAAGTGACAATGTCTTAACCCAACAAAAGGCTAAACTTACCTGCTTACAACTATACTCAAAAGACAGAAATCATGCTGGATGGAAAAGACTGATCAAAATGCCATTTCTCAGCTACTGAATTAGAATTCCCAAGCCCGGTATTCCCCCACCCCCCCTTTCAGGCAGAATAAAACCCAATACTAAGAGCAGGACTTTGGGAAGAAAAGCTGAATAAACACCACAGAGCAGAAGTAAATGGCAGAGAGAGACATTCTTCCCTTAAGGCCCAGGCAACTTTTCATTACCTATCAGGTTTCAAAAATTGAACACATTATGTGCAAAATGAAATACTCACTCCCCAATTTTTTGCAGGTCACCTCCCCTTCCAGTATAAAGCGTAAGGCATCCTTTCCACAGAGATGCATACCTAAGCAAGGGAACACAAGCAGCATTAGACACGCTAGAAGAGAATGGAGTGACGGTACCAGTTTTATCAGGATAAAACATAAGCTGTCACCCATCAAAGGCCACCACATTCATCATCACACTCATTAGAACTGGAGAGAACAATACAAAATGTACTTGAAACACTGAAACATTAAACTTTGACTTGCCTTACATTAATTGCTGACTTCTGTGCTTCGGCTATAATTACTAATGATTGAATAATTTTATTTGATCAAGTTAAAGAGTTAAATAACTGAGATTTGTATTAAATATGTTTCCCAAATACATTCCACTTCATGCCTCTGGCCCTTGAGACTCACAATTCTCAAAGATTTTTACTGAGGCAGATAAAAGGGGGCAAAGATACTGCCTGCTTATAAATCAGTAATGCTTCTAAAACTTTTGCACAGATGGTAGAAGTGTTGCATTATCAGTCTCCAAAGAAGTTATCCATCTCTTTGGGTCAGTCACATTTTACTTCTGCTAAGATGCAAACAGAAAGCCACTTTAATATGGTGGTGTGCCAAGCTGTAATATGAAGGGCTTACAAGTTAGCCTAAGGGTAAAATCTGGTTACATATGTATATTGCTATAGAAGCAGGTCTTGTATCATTGCTCCCAAGTAAGCAGCCATGACTGTATTTTACGTTTAAGCCAAGAAATATGTTCCAGTCACATTCAGGGTATATCACATTTGCATCCAAACCTCTGTCCAAGGTATTCTAAATGGATAAATGGATGTAGGGTTATTCCATTTCATCCCAGTTGCAGGATTATAAGGCCAGTTATACTGGAGAGAATAGTTGGAACAGGACGTTATGAACTTGGCATACAAAAAGGTCTGAAGACGAGTCACTCCAGTTTAACTCCAAGCTACCTATTGCATGAGTCTTACTAGTAGATAATTGTAGTCCAATATACAACAAGAAAACACATCAGGAAAAAAGTACTAGACCATTCTAATTGAATGTGTGGCCAGGAACAAGTATTAACAACAGGGCTGTGCAGTGAACTGGATTCAAAAGATGATCCGGAGTGTGGGAGGGTGCCAACGTGACACCAATCTGCAACTCCTTAAAACCACATCCTTTCCTCAGATTACACAAGAAAACTGCAAAACTGACCAGAGGCTTTTGCAGAACAGCAGTGCTACCAGCAACCAGAGTTAGTATTCATCACTGCCACATCACTGATTTTCTGGGGTTTTTTTTTAAGTACTTGATCTATTCAAAACATGTCATCATCACAAGCACTGTGTAAGAGGAGCCAGCCTATTATGCCCATAAACTTTTCTCAGGAAATTCATGGTTGATGCAAGATTTGACCAGGATACATTGTTGTGTATTTTTACGTTTCTAACACAAAAAATAAAGACAAGTACAAACAAGACTCTGTTAATTATAGAAAGTAACTGAAGGTCCGCTAACTGGAATGTGATGAAATATAGCTTAAGTTCTTGTTTTTAATACTAACTGGGAAATAATTCAACAAGAGCATCCCTGAGACCTGTTAGCTTCTTCCAGACTGAATTTGGTGCAAAAAATACAGAATACCTGTAATAAAATAAGATGCTTTACTGCTAACTGTTAATCCTGCCTCCCTCCATTATAAAATAAGCCAGCTTTCTCTCTAATGCCTGATGGAGATTCACTTGCAGAAGAGGCAGAAATAGCCAGCTGCGACAGGAAAGACGTGTTATAAATCACATTACACAGATCTCAACCCATTACTATATCAAATTTCAAAGGAGCATACTATATCTAAGCACACATAGCCATTTACAGTTTGTGTAAGGACACCAAGGCATTGCTCTTATTTAGAAAAACTGCAATCTGGAAAATTTTGCCTTACAGGTCCCATTTTGCTGGGACAATTCAGAAGCAGCTAGACGGAGCAGGCCTTGAATTCTCAAGTCCATAACAAACCACACTTTGGGCCAGCTCACATATTGCAATACGAGGTATACATCTAAAAATCGCAGTGAGATCAACGATTTACAAATGTGTGGGTCACAGAAGTACCATCAAAGCCTTGTCCAAAGGCTGCTTGCAGGGGCTGTTCTTGACCAGCAAGCCATGCAAATAAAATGGATTATCATGGTGTTCTTTTAAAAGCTCAGGAGATTGGACAGGATGTTCAGAGCATCAGCAACAGGCTATGAGGCTGAACACCACCATATACCTTCTAATCTCCCTCCCCCATCCCCAAAACAGCAGCTTTTTTCCCTCCTGTTAGGGGGAAATCCAAAATAATCTTCTACCCAAACTACTCGATCTGCAGAGAAGATATGGACATACAGAGTGGTTCTAATCCTTCTTCCTGCTCACAGTTCAGAAAGTCTTTTAAAGAGGTGAAATCTCCCTTAGATCAAGCTTGACTCCTGGTGATTATATGACATGCTTATGTTGTTTCCTTGGCAACAATACTGAAGTCATTTCCATTGCTTTCTTCCATAAAATAAATAAAAATATAAATATGATTCCTTGCTTTCTGGCTCTGAGATTTCCTAGCAGTCTCCCATCCAAATACTAACCTGATCTGACCATGGTTTTTTTTCCCCAGATCAGACAAGGTCAGTTCAAGTTCTGCTATCTGAATTGTAACACCTCTTTATTTCACAAGACTTGAGCATGACCCAAGTCTGAGTTCTACCACTGCAATGTCCAACTTGGCTCTTGAAGAGGAGGAGAGGGACAGGAGAGGAGGGGAGGGGAGAGAATAGCTTTGCTTCTCCATTACAGGAAACACCTTAAGACCACCTTCTTCTATAAATGGGCACAGAGAGAATGAGGAAAAATGAGCAGGTCACCTATTTCTTTAAGCCACCCTTCCCAACCAGTCCTCTCCAAGCATCACCACCTGCAGCCAACTTGATCAATGGCCATGTTGGTTGGAAAAATGGGAATCAAAAGGTTGGGGAAGGCTGCTTCAAGAGGATGGTCAATGGCCAACACATGGTTAAGAAAGGCTTCAGGGCCATACATCAAGCCAGGGACAAGGGCAGAAGACACTTCTTTTTATATCTGGGTCAGTTCCAACCATATGCAAAGCACTGTGTGTGACAGAGTGAGAGGGCAGACCAGTGGGAAGAGTGAACCCTTCCTGTGCCTGCTGCTCACCCTCAGGAGCTGTTCTCTTGATCTAGTTCATGAGAGCAAGCATTGAGGAGAAAGGTGTTCTTCCAAGAGACAAGGTGGCCCAGGGGACCACTTTCTGCTTACTGAAGGTCATGGGTTCAAATCTTGCCCCTCCTCCTGTTAAAGGGATTAAGCAGGAGGGGGTGGGAAAGACCCTGAAGAAGCACTGTCAGCAAACCCAGTTTAGAGGAGGCACAACTGGTTTGCTGCTCCCACATTTAACAGCAGCCTTGTCAGAGAAGAATTCCTATTCCCACTGCCCTCCTTTTTTCAAAAGAGATGGAAGTCACAGCCGATTCAGCGCTAACTGTACCTGCCCCAGGTTTGGGAACACTCCCTTCCAAGTAGCACGCAAGTTGCTTCTAGAGCAAACGAAGTAGCCAGGCTGAGCTCAGCCCTGAGTCATCCTAATCTTGCATTACGTACCCTTTGGTCAACCGAATAATATCACCTGGCTGGATGAGGCTGCCAAGCTCATCCCACACGGAGATGGTGATGCTTCCTGTCTTGTCAGCTACTTTGCATGCCCTGACTTCATGTCCATCTTTGGTTTTGGTAACACGCCCTGCCAGGAAACAGCAAAAAAGGAAGGAAGGAAGGAAGGAAGGAAATAGAAAGCATTAATGACCCAAGAAAGTGAATACAAGCTATCAGTATAATTTATTCCCCTGTAAATACGACTGGGAAGAAACGATTTGAGTTAAAATCTTCGGAACCAAGCAGAAAAATATCACAAAATAGAAATAGAAGCAAGTTCCCTACAAGAATGGAGAGGGAATCTATTTAAGAATAGGATTTTTTTTAAGGGTGGAGCACACCACCAGTGGGACTGCCAACCGTTTCCGTGAAAAGTGACCACGTGTCCCAAACTCCAACATACACGTAGCTGCTGAGCGAGAAGGGGGAGAAGGAGAGATAGGAGGGAGGGGGTGGGGAGGAGAGGAGAGATTGAGGGAGGAAAACAATGGATGCGACGGTTCCAAGGGACCCCACTTACCGATCTCCAGCACAATAAAGACGACATTTACATTTTTCAGTCCCGGCTTTATGTCTTTTATGAAGAGGTATGTTTCATTTGCCATGCTCATGCTGCTTGCTCAGGAGGAAGACACGGGCGTTGCGGGGGCAAATTGAGCAAGACAAACCATCCCTTCCCAGAGGGACACTCGGTACAAGAGGGCGGCCGGGGACCTGGGTGTGAGTTTGACCAACTCTTCAAAAAGGAAGTGGTATGTACAGCCCGGGGCGGGAGGGGAGGCGCTTTTTTAAGCGACAAGGCACGCACAGCGACCCCTCCTTTCCTCTAACTCAAACTGGTTGCTCTCCCAGTCGGGGAGAAAAACCTGATCGCAGACAAATCTAGAGCTGGGTCGGGCTCGGAAGCCTGGGCGCTGTGATTATACAGGCACGGCGTTTCGCCGGCTTCAGCTGCGACTTCCGCCCCTGTCGGTGGAAGGGAAAAACCAGTCCAGCGTTCTTCGCCTCCCTGCTTCTCACAGCGCTGGCTCCTCCGAAAAAAGAGGGAAGGAGAAGAGAAAGCGGAGCGCTTCTCCTGTTCCTTTTTATTTTACAACGACTGAGGTGCTTTACTTGCTCGTTCACCCCCTCACGAGCACGCCGCCCCCCAAAAAGTAAGCGCCACTAATTCCACTCCCGCGCGAACCGCAACACTCTCAAACGCTCCCCTCTATGGAAGGCAAGCATGTGCCGCACCACGCTTTTATAGCGAAGTGGGCTGATCCATTTGCGCCTCATGAGGGGAAGGGAGAAAAGACTGTTAAGGATGGCATAAGAAAAGCAGAGAACGGAGGCACCGACTGCGGGTTCAGTGGGCAGCTGCAGCGTCTGATCAACATCGAGTCGTATGTTTTCCGCGCTGTAACCAACCAGCGCTGAAGATATAAAGAAGAGAGACCGGAACCACCCGAGCGAAATGGTACCGTCCAGTGGACGCGGAATGGAACTGAATGTGACAAAGTGCCCCGTGAGAGGAGCCGATTGGTTAGAGGAGATTCTTTTGTCCTCTGACCTAGAATATTTACTCTTGTTCGTCTCCCCCCTGCACTTTCTTTTCCTTTTGCTCAGTTTCGGAGGTGGCTTGGAGCCTGTCTCAGCCGGGACGGTGCTGCGCTCTTATCGTGAGCTTCCCTGAATGGCGGTCTCTGGCTTTTCACACCCCGCCGATTCCCTTACTGCCTTCCCCCGCTCCGAAAGAAGGGCGCCGTCCAACGTGTACGCGCCAGGATTAGCCCCGATGCTTGTCGTGTACTGTAAACATACTTCTTTCCCAATGGATAGGTTTGAAACTGAGCAAAGTACGCAGCAAATCCATTTGTTCCGTGTCTAAGAAAACTGAGCGTTGGAGATACTGGGAACCATAGAAGGGACCGCAATTGGCCGTGGTCTCCTGCCGCTTAAAAACTGCACTTTTTCAGGCAGAAAAGAACATTTGAAAGCCAAGCTACGCGTTACTAGCAGGATCAGTGATCCCCGACGTGGTTGATGGGCTTATTTCTCAGTAGCTGTGCATAAATAGTATAATTTAGATCAGCGGATCACTACTTGAAAAAGGCAAACGTGTACAGTCGAGCATGTAATTATTCAATTTATTAAATACCTCATAAAATAAATTTCTCCAGGCTTAACACCTGGAGAAATTATACTTGTGCCTATCAGCTTATTGAATGTTTAGCTTATAAAAGACAAGGATAGTTAAAGTGAAGTATATCCTATAATTTCACATAATTTACCTGGAACTGAACAATGTTGTATTCTGCTTAGACTTCCTGTGGTTTTTCCCCATCACTTCTCTGTTTATATGCATGCAATCTTGAGCATGTATTAAGTGCTCAGATATCAGCAAAAATGTCACAAAAACCTTACATAGTTCACTGAGAAGGCACTGTTGCATAGATACTCCTTTTGATTAAGACATCCATACAACCTAGAAGGATGACAGAACAGATGATTTTACAGGCAGCAGGACTGTAGACATTCAGAGAATTTATTTCGGGAGCACACAATTGTTAGCGTGTGTGTTGATCAAGTCTATTGGATTTCAACAGATCCTAATTTGCAGCCAGCATGTTTAGCCTAAAGTGAAAGGGGGTGGTGGTGAAGAGATGCTAATTTAAACTTTTTACTTAATTGTTTGAATTTTATTTTAGATTGGTAGCCATTTTGTGCATCATATGGGTAGAAAATTGGATATACTAAAATAATAAAGGGTTACTGAGAAAACAAAGTTCATTTTACATAGATTCTGCCTTTAAAGATATTTTTCCAGTTTCAAAGGAAGTGTGGTTTGAGTTTTTAATTCAAGATCCTGAACTGATACTTCAGAGTGTAGCTCCAAAATTATAAACAGCAAAACTTACTGAAAGTGGGTACACATTTAAAATAATCTTCTCCCAACCAGGCATCTTCCAAATGTAGACTAACATCACCCTTATTTTAACCAGCTAGTTTTATCAAAACTGTTCTAGCTCTAATGAGTATGGACTGGATCTGAACTAGATTTCAGTATGGATAGTTTCTTTTCAATCACCGATCAAGATCAGTAATGTTGGTTAAAGAATTAAAGCTAAGACTACAGTTCTTTATTACTTCCCTGATAAGTCCCATTGGACTCAATGCAATTTTTTTTCTGCAGAACTGATAATAGAAAATTCCACAACTAATCCTGACAAAACAGAAGCATTCTTGCTCATCTGTCCTGCTAATCCACTCAGTGGAGTTCAGACAGTCTGGGATAGGTTGCACTTTTCCTTAAAAATAAGTTTGTAATTTGAGAGATAGTGTCAGATTTCAACAGCTACAACAAGCAACAGGAATGAAGTTTGAAGCTGACAGAAACATGGTCACCTATTTATTTTGAATGATTTTATATTACCTGGACTGGATGAATTGCATCCAAGAATACTGTAAAAGATCTCTTTACCTAACTCTAAGATTGCCCCACCCAAAAAGGACAGCTTGGAATGATAAAGAAGCAGGTATTCCCTTCAGCTGGTATTTGCTTTTAGGTCAAGGCCAAAAGAGTGAAAAAGCCTTTCTGCAATCTGAGGAAAAATCCAGTGGTCAATCCAGAGACTGGCCTAGACATTCTGAAGAATGTTTCCAGATTTCAATGCCCGATGATAGAAATTGGCACCCAAACTATGTGATTAAAAGAGTGTTTGGAGTCTGTTAAGGGAACACAACAGCAAGGAAAAGATGGATGGGTATTAGACAAAGGAATCTGTTTCAAAGGAGGAAGTGTGGACAATGGAACAACCGTTGGTTCATCTTAGATGGTGATTAGGCTTCAAATAAAAATTAGCTTTAAAGGAAACTAAAACCAAATCCTAATGCTACTCTTATCTAGTTATTCGCTGTACCTAGAAATCTGAGGAGGTTAGATTTCTTCCCCCGTCTTGTTTTTACCCCACACAGGGAGGGTGGGGGGAGGGAAGCTTGGGTTTTTTTTTTCTTTCCTTCCCAGAGAAATTAAATAAAACAAAAGTCTCCAGCAAACTCTTCCCTTACTATTTAATTTCAAGTGGAGAGAGTTGTTCTTAGGAATTTCCTTACCTGCCTCTTACAGACTTACCCTAGAGGAAGGAGGAATCTAGGGCAGTGTTTCTCAACCTTGGCCACTTGCAGATGTGTGGGCTTCAACTCCATGGCCGGCTGGGGAATTCTGGGAGTTGAAGTCCACACATCTTCAACCGGCCAACATTGAGAAACACTGCTCTAGATGCTAGCTATCAGGCCCTTTGGCCACTACTAAGCGATTCTTTTCCAGGGATGATTCTTACCATTCTCTTTAGCACGATTTATTGAAATGAATGGGAGGAGGTTACAAGAATTCTGGCCAGGGAAAAAACCCTTCAGACTTTTTAAAAGACTGGAAGCTTTATATGGACTTTTTGCTGAAAGAAGAAAAGACAGAACTGAAGA
Source organism: Candoia aspera (assembly GCF_035149785.1). NCBI lineage: Eukaryota > Metazoa > Chordata > Lepidosauria > Squamata > Candoiidae > Candoia > Candoia aspera. The sequence goes on from NC_086153.1 coordinate 182,000,636, forward strand.
TTTATGGATTTGGGGATTAGAAAAGGTTAAAGAGGGAGGGAAAAGAGTAAGATGGCAATTACTTGATAGAAGGAAGGAAATCAAAATCCTATGTTTTCTTTCTTTCACTTTTTTTTCCTAATTCTTATCTTTTTTTCTTTTCATTTTTTATACTCTTATTGTATTGTAAAATTCTAATAAGAATGTATTTAAAGAAAAAGGGGAAGAGGTTACAAGAATTCCAGCAACTAACCTGTTTGAGCTTTGTATTTTATCACAACACACATTTCATTGCCCCCCCCCCCCCCCCGCTCCTTTACTGCCCTGCAGATCCTTCTGTCTGTGGACATCCACAGCAGAAGGAAGTCAGATGACAAAATGTGTGTCATGACATTGCAATAAAAACTCCACCTCTTTTTTACGTGCCTGTGACACCATCTTGATGAAATCTCAGCTTGCTGCAGATGCCCCTATGTTAGACTGGGCATACAATCTTAGAGATGGAAGTATCTTGGCAGCCCATTCCCTGTCAATGCAAGAATCACCAGAACATTTCTGACAGATGACCAACAAGAGCTGATACTCGCTCAGCTGTGGTTCTAAAAAATAAATTTGACTGGACATTCAATCCTATGCATTTCTGTACAGTATTTCCAAACTGCTTTACTGAACTGCAGGATAAAAGGTGGTTGTAAATTCCACAGAAAGCTGTGGTGCCTTTTGGTAAAAGAATTTTTCCATGCTGGGTTGAATGAAGCCATTCTTATTTTACACAGTGATACTGGCTTGGAGTTTATACCCAAAGTTATTTTGGCAATTGTCTGGTTTGCTAAGAGTATTGACAGGGTAGAAATTCTTTCCTGAACTATTCTTTCTGGGGCATGAGGAAGTCAAAGCTATGAGTAAAAAAAATCAGATTATGAAAGGTACAGAAATGGAAGCCATGGAAGATCAATGCTCCAGCTGACTTGAAAAACTAATATTTATAAAGAATTATCCTTGGTTATAAGATTGTGGCACTACGGAAATGAATGAATGAATGAATGCTTTCCCATAATTGACATCCATTCCATTTATGGATGAGGATAAAAGTTACAATGCAGTCCTAATTTATCTTAATTACATGGGCCTGATTCACTCTAAGTAATGGCTGGGTACACACATGCTAAGCCAAAAACAAACAAGACATGTTTTCCCAAATACCCCTGTGAATTCTCAATATTTTTTTTAATAAATCTTGTTTATATGTAATTCCAAATCATGGTTTGTTTAACCTGATTTTGTTGAATAAACCAAACCTTAGGAGGTTTGCCCAACATGCTAAGCTAAAATCATATAAGCTAATGATGAGGTGTTGCAGTCGGTGAATCCAGCCACGATTCAACTCATAATATTTATAGGAATATTTCTAGAAGCCATTATTTGGAGGAACAGTTATTATTTTCTGCTTCAAAAAACAAGATTCTTCTGTTTAATTGTGATGCATACAATTTTATGTGAAGAAAATGTCAGCTGTAATATATTTAATGCCTATTTGATTTCCCATTGATTCCTATTTTGAGGCAGGGTTAGATGGTCATATCCTTGTCCCACACTGAAGGACTAATCGAACATCTAATTAAAAGAATTCTTCATTGAAAGGGTCAGTTTCCTATTTATACCATTCCTAACTGGATGAGCTGAAGACTTTACTTTTATTTGACTAGTTTGACCTTGAAACTCCTTGAAGGGCTATTCTAAGCTTTCTTTATCAAGGCTATTATTTTAACTGACACAAGACCTGTTTTTTTATCATACACATTAGAATAAATTCTGATGTTAATATATATTAACCTGAAGGATTTCAAGTCATTTTTCTTTCTTTCAGGTTGATGATCCATTTATATAGCCAAGTCATTTAAAACTCTTTAGGTCAGGTTCTTCAAACTGTGTTCCACAGTGATCTGCAAGAACTTGATGGGATTCCATGACAAAGGGTTTGTTATTTTTTCACTCAAATACCACCAATCTTCTATCACTACAGCTTTGCCTCTTGTTTAGGGGTCCCAGGACATTTTTTTAAAAGAACAAAACTAACAGGTTCCACACCATGTTCAAGTTTGAAAGCTGTGCTCTTAATTACTTGGCACAACCTGATTTGATCCTTTAAATCATTGGAAAATGATTTTAAAATAAAAAAAGCTCACTGTAAAATTAACTTCTAAAAGAAGTACTGAATTCCTGAGAGATGAAGAGAATGACAAAGCTTCAAAGATTACAAAAATTCAGCACATAATAGTCAAACTGTGTCTGGGCTGTAACTTTTTAGCAGAGAAAATGCTGTTCTTAAATATATATATACGATTTCTCCACACTGAAAACAAAGTACATTACAGAGAAGAGCTAGAATGGTAAGAAGAACCAAATCCTCTTCCAGGATTTCCTTGGAATACCTAAACTGAACTTCTGTGGACCTAAAGGGACCAGCTGACACCTCTGATTATGCATTGCAGACATAACCCGTGACACCCCTTGCACTTCACAATACATGTATGAGTAGTGATGACTTCGAAGCCCAACCCTCAGAGGGCACATGGGGAGTAAAGGTCTAGGGATATCAATCACAATGGGTTAAAGCACTGAGTCCCAGAAAGAAACCTAAAGGCATTTTCAGCCTTACCAGGTCATCATGTCAAGGGCTTCCAAAGGAGACAAACTTTTGAGTGACCTGGGTTACAAGCTAGGCAAAACCTTAGGAGAAGGAAGCTATTCCAAGGTGAGAGTGGCCACCTCTGCCAAATACAAGGGACCACTAGCAATCAAAATGGTGGACCGACGTCGAGCACCTCGGGATTTTGTGGAGAAGTTTCTACCGCGGGAGCTCTCTATCTTGCGAGGAATTCGGCACCCACACATTGTAAGAGTGTATGAGTTCATTGAAGTTTGCAATGGGACTCTGTACATTGTGATGGAAGCTGCATCCACAGACTTGCTACAAATGGTACAGCAAGTAGGGAAATTACCCTGTGTTCCTGAAGCACGAGACATCTTTGCCCAAGTTGTGGGTGCTGTGCGCTACCTCCATGACAGGCATTTGGTGCACCGAGACCTGAAGTGTGAGAATGTGTTGCTTACTTCAGATGGCCGTCGAGCAAAATTGACTGACTTTGGTTTTGGCAAGGAATCACGTGGATACCCTGAACTGAGCACCACCTACTGTGGATCAGCTGCATACGCATCCCCGGAAGTGCTTATGGGTATCCCCTATGATCCAAAAAAGTACGATATATGGAGCTTGGGTGTAATGCTCTATGTGATGATTACTGGCTGCATGCCCTTTGATGACACTCACATTCATAATATGCCCTGCCGCCAGAAGAAAGGAGTCATGTTCCCTGAAGATCTGCCCTCTCTGTCTGAGCCCTGCAAAGCTCTCATTATGCAGCTGCTCCAGTTCAATCCGGAATCCCGACCCTGTGTGGGACTAGTATCCAAGAACAACTGGTTGAAAGGGGCAACTTAAATCGGGTGTCCTTTCCTACCCTGTGGTTGCATGATGCAGCCAGTTTATCTACTACAGGCAGCAGTTTCAAGGGGGGATCATGGGGATTGAAAAATGGAACTACGTCATTGTGGAAAAAGAGATTTCTGGGATACTGACTATGGGAAGTAAGTGGGCAAATTGCTTTAGAGGAGAAAACAGAATGATTCAAATATTAAGTTCCTCTGAAATTAAAGGGACTTACTTCCTAACAAATTTATTTAGTACTGGGTGCCAATGAGTTCTTTTAAACCCTCTTTTATGCATTAGCTCTCATTCTGTATTTTTCTGTATTTCTCTCATAGTTTTTGAAAGGGAAGGCATGTTTCCTATGCATAATTCAAATTTGGGGGATGTGTTTTGTGGGGAGAGGGGGAAGGTGTCGCCAACACTGAATATTCTGCCCACACATACTCCAAATATTTCAAAGGATTATGATCTTCAATCTTGGATTATACAGGATGCCACACAGTACTGTAAAGCTAACAAAGAAGTATCAAAATGACACTTCTATAGAGTAGCCTAACATTTTTAAAGTTTGAAGAGTCAATGTAATTGGGAAATGATCAGATATAACAGCAAAATTAATTGAAGAATCTGACTCTTCAATTCACAGAGTAAAAATAACAGATTTAGACTTGCACATTACCTCTGATTTTGTGCCCCTGATTTGTGTAATTTAGTGTGCTTGTATTATTAGACTTTTTTTCCCTCATGAAATCAGAATATCTACAAGTGCAAACTTTTGATCTGATCATACTGAAAATCTAAAACTGGATTTAAATCAAACTCTTTTCATAGTGAGAGTCTATGGAACCAAACATTCCAAAATCAAATAGATTTACTTAACATACTTACTTTGTACATGTGCATTATATATTGTTTTAAAAAAGCAGAAAGGAGTGGGTCATATCAATCTTCTCTCTCCTCAGCATGCAGAGGTATGAAGTGAAAGCTAATCAGAAAAGCCTTGAGGTCAGTTTTTATTATCTAGACTTTTCCATTTTACATACTGTACTGTACGGGAGCATGCAGCTGGTATTAACAGAATTCCAGAGATTCTCCATAGCAAGCTGAAGATATCTGACCTCCCAACCTTACATTTCATTTATTTAAGATACTTATTTGCTACTTTTCAAAATGCTTAAGTTTCTTAAGGTGCCATAGCTATAATAAATTAAAATCATAACAGTATGAGTTAACAAAGTTAACAAAGCAATGATGAGTGGAGAAATGATAAAACCAATTATTTTATTTCTACCACTATGTTCTAAAAACAATGCAATTAACAAGAAATAAGCCAGTTTGGCCTAGTGGTTAAGGCACCAGGCTAGAAACCAGGAATCTGTGAGTTCTAGTTCCACCTTAGGCATGAAAGCCAGCTGGGTGACCTTGGGCCAGTCCCTCTCTCTCAGCCCAACTCACCTCACAGGGTTGCTGTTGTGGGGAAAATAGGAGGAGGAAGGAGTATTAGGTATGTTCGCTGCTTTGAGTTATTTATAAAAATAATAAAGGCAGGATATAAAATAAATAAAATATAAATGCAACTATTCTTTCAGCTGAATGTAGTCTGAAATAAAAATGTTTTATGTCGTAATTTATACAAAACAAAACAGAAGGAATAAGCTGGATGACTCTTCCAAAGACAGAAGTTCTGAAATGTGGAGCCCTAATGAAAAGGCTGTCTTTTTTGTGCAGTCAGGTATCAACTTAGTTTCTGGGACATAAAAAGAGCTTCTGCTCCGTTTGTGCACTTTCACTGAGTTGGTCTCAAACAGTTTCAAGGTCAGTATCAACATTTTGAATTGGATTTAGGAATAAATGGCAGCAACCAGAGCTGATGGAGAATTGGCTTAATGAAGTCACTTGACTGAGCTGCTGCATTAATTTGGGCACCAGCCTTTCCAAAAGCAATCTCATATGGATTATATTACTGAGGTCTAGCTTGCAGATAAACTAGGTGAAGATGAATTACTATGGTGAGTTCTACCACATCCATACGGGAGTCACAGTTAATGAATCATTCTAAGCTGATAAAAGGTACTCATTATAATCAATTATGGCAGTCTAATTGTATAATAAAATCATCCCAATTAAATCTAGGAAACTTCTCTCAAAGATTTCATGAAAACGTAAGTTACAGAATGAATTCTAGTGGCGTCCATTAACTCAAGATGCCTCAGAAGGACACTATGGTCAAGAATCAGTGGGACTGTATTTCCCCCATCCATTTCCAAAATTAAGCATTCATAAGGGGCCAAAAGCCAGACTGAAGTCAATCTAGATAATGCATTGCCTCCAAAACAGTGGGAATGGGACATTGGATACTAGGTGGTAATTGTCAAGATCCTTAAGTTCACTTTTTTTTCCCAATGAAAATCTCATGGCTAGCTTTTTCAGGGCAGCAGGAACACCATCTTCCATCAAGAAGTATTCATCATTTGAGAACCATATGGTGGATTTCACAACCAGAAGGAGCAAGAGAATGGGGAAGTGCCCCAATATTCAAGCAATTTATCCACATTCTCATGATTGCACTATCTGAACAGTAACTAGACAAATATGATGATAGGGTGTGCTGGCTATATGCCTCCCTTCTTTCAAAAATCACCTATTTTATTTACAGTCTGTAATGTACTCTTCTCTATTGTACATGTCTGGACAAGTTCCTGCAGTTTTCTTGACAAGATTTCAGAACTGGTTTGCCATTGCCTCCTTCCTAAGGCTAAGAGAGAGTGACTGGCCCAGGGTCACCCAGCTGGCTTTGTGCCTAAGGTGGGACTAGAACTCATAGTCTCCCGGTTTCTAGCCTGATGCCTTAACCACTACACCAAACTGGCTCTCCTTTGTATCCATAATTCGAAGTTATTGTATGGCATTAGTTTCTTTGCTAAAAACAAAAAAGCCACAGGAGATGTTTCATGCAAACTTATTGTTTCTTTTTGCCTAAAATTCTAATGGAGATCTTGAAATATATGAGTCATTTTATATGCAAATGAGCAACAGTTACAGTATTCTGACTTCCATATAGCTTCTTGCTTAGGGAGAGAATACTACGCCTTACTTCACTGTTCCACATCCTGCTTTAAAGTCACATGCCTAGCTTAATTTAACAGCTGGTAAGGATGTCACTAATAATAGGTGTTGGTCATTTTTTAAAAGCTATTTAGGCTTCCATCAGACAATTTACTTCAAAAGTATCCCACTGATTAACAAACAGTTTGAGGATTGTGCCATTTACAATAATGTATTAATAAGACTGACAATTACACATGAGAAAACATCACACATGCCCCTCCAAAATAGGGTGTAGTATCAAATGTAAATAAAAGGATGCAGTTGTTAAGTAGCAGCTAAATCAGCAGTAATCCTTTGTACGTTCTGTTAAACAAAATGATAAAAATCAAGCCGCATGATATTTTTATTAACTCTATTGCCTCCATTATGAACCTACAAACGTTTAGCATTCTAATTATGTAAAATAAAACACCCAATATATCACACACAATTAATTCAAGAATTTCTTAATTTAAGCTTGTTTTATAAACATCTTTCCACTTAGAAAGATGCCTTCCATAAGTTAAACTATTACAGAACGCCCTCGCTTAACAAACTCATTCAGCGACTGTTCAAATTTAGAAGGGTGCTGAACAAGTGGTACTTGTCCTTGAAGTTCCAGCTGTTGCGGCACCCCTGCAGTCACATGATCACAATTGGGGTGCTCGGCAACTAGCCCAGATTTCCAGTTGTCACAGTGTCCCACAGTCACGCAATCACGATTTGAGACCTTCCCTGTTGGTTCCCCGCAAAGTCAATGGGGAAGCCGGCAGGAAGTCAAAAGTCGCAATCATGTGAGGTCCTCGCTTAATGGCCTGCATGGCCCTTGCTTAACGATGGCAACCAGGGACTGCTGGGATTGCCATCACTAAGTGATGTGGTCATGTGACATTGCACTTTACAACCACATTCATTTAGCAACAGAAATTCCAGTCCCAATTACTGTCATTAACCAAGGACTACCTGTAGTCCACCTAGTTCTGGAGCAGCAGCTCATCAGGATACCAGAGGGGAGGTGCCAAAGACTGTAGCTGAGACCTGCAACAATCCAGTCCTGTTAACTGAATATTTTGTTGGAGGCCACCATTTGTTTTCTTACCAGAAGCCCCAGTGCCACCAACCCCTATCTCTTCTTCAGCTACACTTCACCCACTTTCATCTTCCTTGAAAAACATGTGTAACTTTATTTCACCATATTACAATTTTCCCACTACCCTGAAGATGATAAAAAATGGCACAGGAGGCTGGAAGCTTTATCATATAATTTCAACTATATGTTGAGAAAGATGAAACAGGGACAAGCTACTCAAATGGTCCAGCTCTCCAAGTTCAATGCTTTAGCCAGCATTGTTGTTGTTGTTGTTGCTGTTGTTGTTGTTATTATTATTGAATCTAAACATGCATTAAGTACTTTTCTGCAGTCCTGAGCCAACAGGCAAGTATGCTGGTTTAAACTGTGCAGCCCACATCCCTACTATGTCTTGGCATGAGAAACCAAGGGGGAAGAGAGAGGTGAGGTAGGAAATGTCTCCTGTGATGCCTCTTCTTGGTAGCAAAAGACACCTGAGTTTTGTGCTCTCAGTTCTCTGGTCCCATGGAGTGACTGCTCTGGAGGATCCAAGAACTGGCTCTGCAGGAGTTGTTCCTCCCCACTTCCCCCACCCCCCGCAGGTTCTCCTGCCACCAGATGAGAGAAGGAGGAAAGCAGGATGTTTTGAAATGGTTAGCAAGGCACCTTCCTGCTGCTGTTTTCCGAATGTTTAAGTGCAATGATTGGTTGGTTGGTTGGTTGGTTGGACAAGTTTGGAATAAACCAATTAAAAGTTACATGTTCTGTCTTTCACAATTACATCGCTGTATAATGGGCAATGTGTGTGTAGACCTTGTTTTTAAAGCAATGGGTACCATAGCATGTAAGAGCTACACAGTACTAATTGGAGACCCACTGTTTTATAATGGGTACATAGAGTATTGGGATAGATCTGCAACACCGGAGTTCAACTTTTTGATCCCCATAAAATTCACTGGACAATCTTAGGTCAATTTCTGCTGCTTCACCTAACCTCTTTTTAAAGATTGTTACGACATAAAAATAGGGTAACCCAATTTTTTCCCACCTTGAACTTTTTGGAAAAAGGATGCAACACAGATACTGTATGACAGTCAGGTTATACCATTAGAGCTTCACAAGCTTCATCAGTTGATATATTCAAACAAGCGGGAATCTGGCAACTGTCTGTAAAAAAAACCAAACCAGAAATATAGCTCATGTTACGTATTTCTCATATAGGAAGAAACAATCTTTGGCATATATTTATCCAGGTGAATCTTAATTTCAGATTAGCTATCTTTTTTTAGTTTTATCATCATCATGTTAACTAAGAATTGTACAGCCTGCTCTGACATTTTCCCATTAGGAGTTGCTCCTTAACACAAACATCTTGAAGTCACATGAAAGGGACAATGAGGGCACAGAAAGCAGCTGACTAATCAGCTCATCTGGCATGAGCTGGGTTTTCCATATAATTTTGTTAGTGTTGGACAGGAAAGAGTCATACTGAAACAACTCTTGTGCTGCTGCCATTCCAGAAAAATAAACTTGTAAAGCATTTAAGGATGGTTGTCCATTTTGTTTTCATACTTTTTGACTGCAAAATGTCTCACATCAAGAGCTAATTCCTTTATACGGGCCACCATAAACTTACCTCTGTTGCCAATATCAATTATCTTCTGAGCTTTTGGCTAGTCCTTAAATGTGGCAGAAGCAAAAATGAATAAATATGCCCAGAGCTAATTTTGTAAAAAAAAAATCTGCAGAAATGAAAATACTGTGGCACACATAGTAGCTGACATCCAGTTTTTCTTGTTCCTCGGACTCCTATAACTCTCATGAATGGGCATTGCTGCAGAAAACCAGAGCTGAACGAAAATTAAATCAGCAGCTTATCGATATTAGGCATTCTGATTTTCACTGATTAGGTCTGATCGAACTAGGATGCCTCTTCCAGACTATGTTGCTTCCTATCTTCTTTCTTTCTTGCACAGCAACAGAAAGGAACAGTTTTGCCAGAGGCTCAATAATACCCATCTCTCCACACATAAGTGTCCCCAAAGAAGGATCTAGCGAGAATCAAGAGGAATACGTAACCAACAAGACCAGCCCAAGACATTTTGCTGCATTTAGAGAGTAAGATGCCACCTTCCCTTTTTTTAATTACGGAAACATAGACCAACACTGAAGGTTATTCCAACACTTGTGATGGGATCAAGGTCTTCATGCCACACTCTCTTGCCTTCCAGGGCTTGGTCCTATTCTGCACCTCCCCAGTATCTGTGTATCAGAGGCAACTGTGTCTCCATTTTGGGAAAAGAGAGCCCCTCATGCCACTCTTAAAGGGGCAGAAACAAAAAGAAAACAAACAAACAAAAAACCACAACAGGAGGTGTGCTAAACAAATACATTCTGAATATTTTTAGCAGATATATTTACGTCTTCCTATGAAATTAACATACATTGGGCCTATTTTGAGCCAGTAAAACCATGTAACGTTTATAAAAATGACTGCACCTCATACATGGCCTGCTCCAGATTAATCTTTTGGGATGCTCATCTACATAGGTAGTCTGATAATTTCCAGAAATGGTAATTAAACCAGGACTGTTCACTGTGGTAAAAGGAAGGCAAATAGAGTGACTTAACAGGCTTACCTTTTTCTGTATTATATAAACAAGGGTTGCCATGACAGCACCCTACACCTAAGTGCTTATTAGCCTCGGCAAGCCATTCCCATTTGAATCAGATTGCACAATTCTAAGCAGGAATTGCTAAGCCATCTGTGTTAAACAAAATATTTTAGCAAAGAATCATGGCAATTAGCATCTGCCACAAAGAGCTGAAAGACTATTTTAGGGCCAGATTGCCTTCTTAATTTTTACAATTAATCACGGCTTTACTTATAACAGTAGTGGCTTCTGTGCCACTATCTTCAGGATTGAATTCCAAATGCAGTTTAATTTATGGGAACAAAATATTACACTTTGTTCTTTTTTATTCCTATGGGATCCCAGAAGACTAAGACAAGAATTAAATAAAACATTCCCTTTAGCCTCATGTTTGGCTTTGTTTTGTATTTTTCCACAAAACAAAAATAACTTCAGAAATACAAGGTGAAGGAAGAGTGAAACTGAAGTCAAAAAGAGCAGGGCAAATTGCCTAGGAGATACTGCAAATAATTGGAGGGACCTTAAAAAAAAAGTGGCAGCCATTTTTAAAGACCAACTTTAGAAGCGATATGATTCCAAGGCAGTTCTCATTTCTCCAGCAGTTGTCAAAGAAAAAGAGTAAGGGTCTTGGGCTGCCTTCTGAAATGAGCTGCACTCCAGATGTGTTAGGATGGCAGTTTTCAGAATTCTCAGCCAGCCTGCTGACTGGTAATTTGGTGAGTTGATCTGCCCACTCACAGAATACATGGATGAGAAAAACTGCTGTTGTCAAAAAACTCATGAGATTATATGGAGACGAAATAAATAATGGAAAAACTTCTGGGAGCTCACAGCAATAGCTAACTTATTTATCCTGAAGGATACTAGCTGCACATTCTAGGAATTGTGGTCCAAACCCAGCTGGAATTTTATGGTCTAGACCAAGTGCAGTCAATGGCAGCAGCTTGCGTTCCATTAAGATTAACCAGATGCTTCCAGGAAGCCCATAAAAGTTAACGTCATTCTTGAGCTGAGCATGATGGATGCATCAATGTTATTGTCTTGGCAACAATGTTTAAGGAGTTTGCCATTGCCTCAACTTCCCAGTTTAGCCGACTGCTTGGGACTTCCCGATAGTCCAAGTATCCAAATATTCAGCAGGTCCAATCCTGCTTAGCTTTTTTTGAGATCAGCCTTGGTCAGCCAGGGTGCTGCCACCTGCCATGACCCTCTTCTGTTCTTATTCCCAAGAAATGGACATAGCTACAATGTAAAAAAGACTGATATACTGTTAAGTCTACTTTGCTTGTCTAGTTTTCTTTTAAAGCCATTTAGATTTGGCAGCCGTCATCCAAAGTAACACATCCTGCCTCAATTATTCCATCTTGAAAGAATCATTGTGTTCATTATGTCCAATGACTATATTTCCCATATTCCCAATATTCACTTATTTGTTCTTTTGCTCATCTGGCCATTTTAATTTTTCCCACTTACTTTCTCCCTCCCTTCAAGCTCTCTATTCAATCTGACTCTCCTCACCGAAATACCATAATAGTAACTCCTGATTACTATATTTATCTTTGTAAGCATGAAAGCAGTATTTGTGCAACAAGCTAATCAAAGCATAGAAATCCAGTAATTTCAGAATATTTAAAAGAAATGATGAATTGTAAAACCATTTCAGTCTAAAGTTCCTCCTTGAAGCATGTCTGTACCAAAGGCTTATACTAATTGGTTGGGAAATCACTAGGAAATACCAGGCTATAGACTTGGAAAATAAACATACACACACATAAACACACACACACATGAAAGCAGTGGCAAACTATTGCTGCCAGGACAATAACACAGAGCTTGACTCAAAAATGGCTTTATCTTAATAGCCATTCCCCTTTCCAAGGGAACTCTGGAAAATTTAGGTCCATGTAATGACAAGTGGTCTTGAACATAAAATTCTCTGCACTAGCCAAATTTTAAGTCATATAATTCTCTGGAGAAAGGCATGCCGCTTAAATGACTGTGCAGTTTCAGTGTTAAAATGTCTTTAACTTTATTTCCGTATCCCTTTTAATCCAGGGTATTAGCCTCCCTCTCTCCAAAGCACAGAAGTTACTATCTTTCAAACTTTTTTTTCTTTTTTGAGAAACTTCTTGTTACTCTGAAAGTTTATTTTGTTTTACTGGATCTTGCCAGCCATTACCAGTCTGCCACAATGCACAGCCATGGAAAAGTTCAGGACAAATTTCAGGAATTGCTCACAGTTTTCTATCAAGTAATGAGTTGTCCATATGGACTCTGTAGTGTACAGAAGGCATTGTTACGTGAAAATTATCTAGTGATTGTGAATGTCTAATTTCAAGCTAAAGTTTACCTGGAAGCCAACCTAAATCCCATCACTGGATGGGAGAAATGCCTGATTCACATACTTGTTCTTTTACTTATCTGGCATTTAATTGTATACCCTGGGTATTTTAATTTTTCCCACTTAATTTCCACCCCTCAAAGCTCTCTATTTAATATGACTCTCATCATCCAAATACCATAAACAACTCCTACTATTATCATCTTTGTTAGCAAGAGAGAAGTATTTGGTGCAAAGAAGTGAATTAAGACATAGAAATTCAGTAATTTCAGTGCATTTCAAAGAAACGATGGAGTGTGAAGTCATTTTCTGGGGTGATTAGAAGCAAACTATTTGCATATCTGACACAAACAAGAAATTACCATCCCAGAACTTCCATGGTCTCTTGTTCCTTTCTTGCCTGCCAAAAAGGTCTTGCCTTGCCTGCCAGTGAATTATAGATTATGCCCACTTCTTTTGGCTGTCTCACATTCCCCCCGCCCGCACACAATCTTTCTCAGCAAAGAGCAAGAGAAACATTTAGGGCACATTCTGTGCAATTTATACCTTCACCCACTGTGTGCAATGCTAACCTTCTTTCCTTTCCTTGGCCCAGTACAGGCTCATACCAATGAACTAAATGAAGTAAGAATATAGCCTAGACCACACACAACAGAGAAAAAATGAAAAAGGTTTATAGAGGAAGCATAAGCAACACGAGTTCCTTCAATTAGCTGCTATTGTTACTGATGGAATTTGAAATTATGACAATCCCCATACTTACCTAATGCTTACAACAATTACCCGAAAGCAGAGTGACTCTTCTTCCTTTATTTCCCAATTGCAATTCTGCCTATAGAGGCAATCAGAGATATGAGACATTAGTGGTCTTACAAAAGAGAAAGCCTGAACACCTCTGCCATTGTACAAAGTGTATGCACTTCGCAACTACAATTTCCTACCATGCAAATACCTTTTGCTGTTACTAGGATAGTTTTGCATTTTGAAAGTGACCAAATATTGTGTGTCCAGTGAGAATGCAGGGGGAAAGACACTACAGTGAGACAGACAGGGACATTTCTTGCACTGTCAGGCAGGCAGGCAGGCAGGCAGGCGGAGAGAGAGATCTCTCTCTCTATAAATCTAATTTTATTGAAAGTTTTAAAAACCAAAGAAAAAACTAATACAAACTAAAGTAGAGTAAGAAGGAAAAAAGAAAAAGGAAGAAATAAAAGAGAAAGCTAAAGTGCAAAAAGAAAAAATAGAAAAGGAAAAAAGGTGGAAGAACAATAGAAAAGAAAGAAAAAAGATATAAAGAAGGGGCTTCTGATCTTCTTTACAGCAGTTATAAGTACAATTATAGGAAGCACCACTCCTAACCTGTTCTTTTTCCCCAATGACATCACTACATACTGTAGCTAAATTTGATTGGCTAATTACTGATGTAATCACAATTACCAAGTAATCCTTGATTGGAATCACTCCAAGAAAGAAGTACTTTGAAAAACATGCCAAACCAACAGTAGTCCATGGAAGAATGGCTGCAACCAGAGGCTCTAAAGAGTCTGAACCATGCTGAACAGAGCTGGGGGAGTGTATCCCTACCCGTCATGCTATTCCCTTTAGGGTAAGTAATGTTATGCAAAGCACAGAAAAGGCTAAGAAATAGTAAGCAAGGAAACCTAATGAAGAATAGAAAAAAAAATACAACTAAATCTAATTTATACAACACAGTTCACTATACTTCATATTCTTTTATCCTTGCTTCCATCCATCCACTGATTCATATCTTGCCTTCCATTCTTTAAACTTTTCACCTCTGTCTTTTGAGGATCTGATTAGCTCAATTCAACTATGACTTCTTGGTCTTCCCTTTCCTTTTGACCCATTCACTTTTTCTTAATATACTTGTTTTGCAATTTGATCCTCATTCATTCTCTCTGTATGATCAAACCACCTCATTATACTTCTTTTATACTGGTTACTCACTTTATATGCAGTCCACATTCATTCAGCAGCCATCCAGCCATCCATCCATTCTTCTTATTTTAACCATTTCCACTATACTCAACTTATTTTTCGCTTCTCCTGAGGCACTTCGCTGTTTTGCTACAGCAAAGTTTGGGAAGTAGGTTTATGAATTTGAAGGTAGGCAACACACAAATGAGGTAGAAGGGATGTATTGAGCAAATCAAATCAAAAGAATAACAATCCATAAGCCACAGCTTGTAATAGATTCACAGACAAGGCAACAAACAAGAATTGGAAACATTCAATAGAGGAATGCAAATACAGAATAGGTCACATTCTTCAGCTCTTGGGATTCCCCTCTTTTTGTCAAAGGCAAAGCAACATTCCCCCCAGATCAATCTGGCTAATGCATAATACCTGTCCAGGCCAGGCCTATGCTGAAGCTCCTTCTAGGCAGGTCACTAAAAACTTTTATATAAAATGTTACTGCAATTTTTTTTTAGATTTTTTTATCCCTTTATTATTTTTATAAATAACTCAAGGCAGGGAACATACCTAATATTCCTTCCTCCTCCTATTTTCCCCACAACAACCCTGTGAGGTGAGATGGGCTGAGACAGAGTTTACTCATATTTCTAATTAAACATTTTATTGTTTCTACTCTGGACCATAAGGAAGGCTGAGAGAAGGAAGATAGATGCTTTGGAACTGTGGTGTTGGAGGAAAATTCTGAGAGTGCCTTGCACTGCAAGAAGATCAAACCAGTCCATCCTCCAGGAAATAAAGCCAGACTGCTCACTTGAGGGAATGATATTAAAGGCAAAACTGAAATACTTTGGCCACATAATGAGAAGACAGGACACCCTGGAGAAGATGCTGATGCTAGGGAGAGTGGAGGGCAAAAGGAAGAGGGGCCGACCAGGGGCAAGGTGTATGGATGATATTCTAGAGGTGACGGACTTGACCTTGGGGGAGCTGGGGGTGTTGACAACCGACAGGAAGCTCTGGCGTGGGCTGGTCCATGAAGTCACGAAGAGTCAGAAGCAACTGAATGAATAAATAACAACAACATTGTTTCTACTCCTTGCCTAGTAGTTATCAAATGCTCATCCATTACACCCTCCTTGTATAAGAGGCTGGCCTTAGAGTAAAAGGAGTGATAACCCACATGTTAGGCTGCATGAGAAGGCTGCTAATTATGAGAAGGAACTGAGGGGAAATGAAGGGGAAGCTCAGAGGCTTGCATTTAGAAATCTCAGGCCTTACCCAGCCATGCTATGCACAAAAATACAAAAAGCAAGCCACTTTATACATAAAAACAAAATGAGACGTACTTTCTAAATCTTCTTGCCATTGCAATGGACTTCTGCAATAGCACTACACACCCATCACTCGCATCCCTATCAGAAAATGGGCAGCAAATCAAAAGAACAGCAAATCTTACATACTGTCATTTTCATTACTTTTGACAAATGTTCATTCCTCACAACAGGCCACATATTACTTATTATCAGCATTTTCATGTCTTCAAATTTCTTCATCCATTTTCCATTTTTATTAAATATCCTACCAAGGTATACCAATTCATCTCCATGTTCTAGGTTTTTTGCCATTTATGTTCAACTTGCAGTAGTTCAGTCAATTTTTCTGTCAAACACAACTAACTTGGTCTTTGATATATTTTAAGTTCAATATTCCTCGTTGCCTCATGCCATCCAATATGTGCTGCAAATCATTTGGGTTCTCAACAAAATGGCATCATCTGCATATATTTACCTTTACCTTTTACTTTTCTGATCAGCATCCATCTAATATGTATGTTTGGGGGGAGATGGGCGGTGATAGAAATTTGAATAATAAATAGTATCACCACAAGTATTGCTTATAAATTTATCCATAAATACATTAAACAATGAAAGAGACATTACACATCCTCTCTAAGTCACTGATCAATGCTGAATCATTTGCTAAGCATTCCATTTATTCTCATATATACTTTACTTCTATCATATATCCCTGCTATTGCATTCAGCAGCCATTCCTCTCCACCATATTCCTGAAAAACATTTCCAGGTTCAACCTAATACACTATCATACACTCTGTCTAAATCAACATACATGAAAGAGACTTCTCACTTTCCTACGTTTCTCAACAACCTGCTAAAGAGCCGGTTCGGTGATCTTGGGCCAGTCCCTCTCTCTCAGCCCAACCCACCTCGCAGGGTTGTTGCTGTGGGGAAAATAGAAGGAGGAAGGAGTATTAGGTATGTTTGCCACCTTGAGGTATTTATAAAAATAATAAAGGCAGGATAGAGAATAAATTAATAAAATAAATAAACATCTTGTCTACATTCCACCTGCCTGCATAAAGCCACACTGCACTTCCCAAATTTTACTCATGGTTCCCTCTTATCCCCTTTCAATCAAAATTATGCCAAACATCTTCTTAGACACACTTAAAAAATTATTCCCCTGGCAGTTTTTGCATTCACTTTTGCTACTTTCCCATTATATAGGAGAACAATAATATGTAATGTACTTCCAATTGTCAGGCACAGATGTAATCTTCACAGACAAGCCAAAGTACTCCCACTCTATTAGCAAACTACATTCATATCTTAACATTTGTCAAATTATACTGCGTACACCTGCAGCCTTACCATTTTTTCAACATTCTTGCAGCATGTGTAACTTTGTTTTCATCAATTCTTTCTAAGACACTAATAATTACCATATTCTTTTCAAATCTATTGTTTGACATATCATTATCATTCCCAAATATATGAAACTCTTCTTCCACCATTCCTTCACTTCAATTTCATCCCAAATCACTTCATCACTTTTAGTCTGAATTCCAATCAGTCTCCTTGAGGCTCCTTGTTTAGCCCTTTTTACCCACTTCTAAAACAATGTTATAATTTCTATTTGTTTAATTTTAGATGTTTATGCCTTACAATTTTTTCTTTCTATATGCATTACACAATACCTTTCTCTTATCCTCATTCTTATAGCAATCATTCTCTTATATGCATTTTTTCACTTTATTGTTCTACCAAGCATTCTTTTCATATTTCCTATTAGGATTAACTCCACATACTGTCATGGCATTCTGTAAAATAATTATTTTCATTCTGTTCCTTCCACCTTCTGTTTTCTTATGTCCACTTTCCATTCATTCTGTTGGGGGATTTTTTTTTTTACAATTCAATTTTCATTTTTGTAATGTATAAATTAAAAAAATTTAAAAAAAGAAATTACAGTGAAAATAAGGGAAAGAGAAGGAATAGAAGTGCAGAACAGAAAATAGGGGAAAAAAGGAAGAAGCAAAGGAAGAGATACAAACATATATAGACATTTAACAAAGCGACTTCTGACTTCCTTTACAAAGGATATATACAAAAAACCTTTCATACAACCCTTGTTTAACTTTATATTATTGCTTCTACTTTTCCCAATCATCTATCATTATAATTAATCATCAAAACCATATGACACTATTTGACTATGTTGAGTTTCATGCAAAAAGTCAATGAATGGCTTCCGGTCTTTCTTAAATTTTATCATTGTTTTTTCTTTTATAATAGCCGTCAGTTTCAACATTCCCACTAGTTCCGAAAGCTTAACTAACCACTCCTCAACTGTGGGTATTCTGTTGGGGGATTCATGTCTTCCAATACTTTCTCGTGCAGGACTCATACTTTTTTTTCCTGCATCACTCATTCTAGTTCCTTTCACTTCTTTTCTTCTCTTCCATGTCATTTTTTCCCAAGATCCACTTCTGAAATATCCCCAGATGGCTTGTCCCACATTCTGAACTGCTCATCACAGTTATATCCCACATATCCAATTTTTGTTATAAACAATTAGTCATGCTTTTTTTTATTCCTTTCAATGTGTTCATATGAATAAGATTAAATCAGGTATTCAAAACAAACCTTTTTCTGAGCAGATGCTCACCAAAGAGTCAACATTCTTATTCATTTTCTGGTAACCAAATGGCTCAACCTCTTTCTGGAGAGATTTTTCAGGCTACCATTTCACATAGCATGATTTTCCTCTTAAAAATGGACCAATTCCATATAACAAAGTTGAAAATTACTGTTGAACTTATTTATTCCCAAGTTTGTTTTTTAGTGAGAAAAACATTTTTTAAACAAATCATGAAAGAAACCAGAACCTTGCAACCAACCACTGTGTTGCAATTACTGTTTAATTTAACGTTTTCTTTCAAATTAAGCCATGAATGTAAATGTCATACAATTTTGTACTGCAACATGGGAGAAATCTTTTTTTCATAAAGATTTCATTTCTGCTGAGTAATTGTTTATGTTTACTTAAATGTACTGGATACATGGCAGAGAACTGAGATAAAAATGTTTACAGATGATGCAGTCTTTTAGATCTCACATAATTATTATCTGCAAAGACAACACTATCTCATTTAAGCACAGCAACATGTTATTTTATCATATCCAATACTCTGAATGGGTACTCTTTTATCCTCACTAGTAGATAATGGAAAGAGACCCAGTTTGGTGTAGTGGTTAAGGCACCAGGCTAGAAACCAGGAGACTGCTGAGTTCTGGTTTCACCCTAGGCATGAAAGCCAGCTGGGTGACCTTGGGCCAGTCACTCTCTCACAGGCCTACGAAGCAGGTAAGGGCAAACCACTCCTGAAAAACCTTGCCAAGAAAACTGCATGGACTTGTCCAGGCAGTCTCCAAGAATCCGACATGATTTAACGGATTAAAAAAAAAAGATAATGAAATCCTATTTGTGAAAGATTAAAATGATTTTCTCAGTGAAAAAAGTGTGCATGATTAAAATTGTATTAGACCATGTGACAGCTTGAGGCAAAGGACAATGTTAATATGTTTTCTACTACAGATTAAGGTTACTATGGTAACTAATCATTTTGGCCAGGTGAAGAGGTTGAATTTAATTGTCCCCTCTTCACATGTTAATGGTTGCATTGCCTAAGGGAAGAACTTGCCTGGACTTGTTTTAGTTTCAGTTTCCCTTCTGTGTAGGCTTGCAGAGAATATGCAGCTGAGAGAAATCTCTCCTCTCAGCAAACAGCCTTTAAATATGTTTGTTTTCTGTAAATAAAATGATTTTTATAGAATCATCAGCTGCAATACCAGAAAACAAGGGAAAAGAAGGGAAAGGAAGCTGAGGCCACAGCACTAGCCAGCTGTCATGTTGCCCCAACCCCCCACGCAGCCCTGCTCTCCTTCCAATTGGGCTGCTCAGCTAGCTGATTCCTGGCCGGTAATTCAGCAGGCCTTGGCTGATGCCCAGTCTACTTATAAGCTGCACACCGATAAGCGGCGAGCCCTTCAACCTGATTTTAAAGTTGGGGATCAGGTCTACCTTTCCACCAAGTTCATAAAGTCCCCACAGCCCTCCAAGAAGTTGGCTCCTAAGTTTGTGGGTCCTTTCCTCATTGTGGGAATCGTGAACCCTGTCACGTTTAAACTGGATTTGCCTCACAATCTGAAACGTTTGCATCCTGTTTTTCATTGCAGCTTGCTCAAGCCTGTCAGCCACTCGTCCCATTGGCATCTGCAGCCTCCACCTCCTGCTCCGATCATGACTGACGGGCAGCAGCATTTTGAGGTGAAGGAGATCCTTGATTCTCACAGGAATCGTGGCTCCCTGCAATACCTGATTCATTGGAAGCACTTCCCCCAACCCTGAGTGGGTGTCTGCCCATGATGTTCAATCTCCTGTTTTAGTTAGACACTTTCATCTGGATTATCCTCTGAAACCTGCTCCTTAGTGTTTCGCTTTTTTGGGGGGTGGGCGGTATGTCATGTTCATCGTTCCAATGTTACCGCTGCATCGTAACGTTTCGCATGTCATTTGGCTGATGCGTGTTTTGTTTGGGAGGGGAGGATGATTCTGTCTCATGGGATTGTTATCTGTTTGCAGCTGGATTGGAATGTGTTTGGGTTAACTCGTGTGTTCAAGGTTTCTTTCCCAGGACATCAGCAGAAATGGTTACCAGCACCTGGGGGGGGGGGGAGTTTGAAACGGCCGGGCGAGGGGAGGGATTACGTTTGTGCCGAGGGTTTTTAGTTTGTATTTGGCACGCTTTTGCTCATTCTCAGCTTTCTCTGTATTTGCATACTATTCTTTAATAAATCAGATATCATTAAGTTCCTGCTTGTGAGTCTGAGTCTATTAGGGTAGGCAATCCTTACACCAGCCAGCGATGTTTCACCTGTGGTTCAGCTGGACATTTGCAGAAAGACTGTGCCTTGAGACCCAAGAGTAGAAAGACAGAGAAGAAGAACACAAGGGCAACACAGAAGGCTCTTCAGACAACCCAAATTGCACAGGTTTCTGAGAAGGGTAATTCTGATGTATGGGTGTTAGATTCTTGGGCCAACTGTCATTTATGTAATTGTAAAAGCTCTTTTGTGGCACTGTCTAAAACTGACAGACAAAGTGTATCTTTGGCTGATGAGTCTGTGACCAAAATTATGGGACAAGGTGACTTGTATTTATCCTGCTCGGGAGAAACTGTAAAAGGTGTGTTGTATGTGCCAAATTTACAATCAAACCTTTTATCTGTGGCACAATTGGCTGCAACAGGGTATGTCATAACATTTAAGAAAAATGGTTGTGAGATACGTAAAAATGGGAAATTGTGTGCTACTGGTATGTCAAAAGACTCCTTGTACATTGTGCAAAATGCAAGGAAGCCAAGCTGCAAGGCTGCAGTTGGCAACACTCCATATCATGACCAATGTGTACACCTGATGCACAGGAGATTTGGTCATGCTAATTTCAAGTATATAGCACAAATGCCACAGCTGTGTGCTGACCTAAAGATAAAACCCTGTGACAAATACTTAGACTGTGTAGTTTGCAAAGAATGCAAAACACTAAAAGCTCCTGTGAGTAAGCACAGTGACAGAGTTACAACTAGACCTTTGGAAATTGTACACTCTGACATTATTGGTCCTTTTGCTCCAAGTCTTGGACAAGCAAGGTATACAATGACCATCATTGATGATTTCTCAAGATACACATTTATCTACATCTTAAAACATAAAGATGAGGCATTTGAGAAATTTAAAGGTTTTGTGACATGGGCAAATGGAAAATTCCGTAGGCCTGTATCTGCACTCCAATGTGATAGAGGAGGAGAGTACCTTTCTGACAAATTCAAAAGGTTCCTAGTGGAAAAGGGAATAGAACAAATTCTTTCTAACCCTTACACCCCTCAGCAAAATGGTGTTGCTGAAAGAAAGGGCAGAACCTTGCAAAATGTGATGGAATGCATGCTTAAAGATTCACATTTATCTTTTAAGTATTGGGGAGAGGCAATGTCTACTGCCTGTTATGTACAAAACGTTGTATAACTCTGTGATTCAGGACACTCCATTCCATTTGTTTTATGGTGTGAAACCAAAGGTAAACCATCTGAGAGTGTTTGGTAGCACTGCTTGGGTTCATATTCCAAAACAACAGAGAAGGAAAGGAGGCCCCACAACAAAGAAAGCCATCTTTGTTGGCTATGAACAAAGCCAAAGGAGCTACAGGTTCATAATGGGAGAGAAATTAATAATTAGCAAAAGCGCTTCTTTTGCTGAACAAAACTGGGGGAGATTAAACTCTAGCTCTCCAGTTGATCTGACCACCACAAGAGAACAGCAAGGACTTGCTGATGGTGATCTTTTGCCTGATGAGGACATTAAACCAGAAAAGCAAACTGAAGATCTGTCTGATGAGACAGATGCTTCTCAGGAAAGTGATAGGAGTCAAAATTAAAGCCCTGTATTACCTCGCAGATCTCAGAGAAGTAATAAAGGCGTTCCTCCATCACGTTTTCAGGCTGAAACAGTAAAGGCTTTTCACATATTCACAGAACCTGAGTCTTTAGAACAGGTGAATGCTTTACCACCTGAGATTGCACAAAATTGGCATTCTGCCATGCAACAGGAGTTAGCATCCTTGAAAGAAAATAAAACATGGAAACTGGTAAATCCACCTCCCAATGAACGCTGTTTGGGTTGTAGGTGGGTTTTCAAACTGAAAAGGGATGCTGATGGCAAAATCCAAAAATATAAAGCAAGGTTAGTTGCAAAAGGGTTCACTCAAAGGAAAGATTTAGACTTTGACAAGGCTTTTGCACCAGTTACTAAAGGTGAATCAATTAGATTACTGTCAAAAATTGCTGCACTCAAAGGAATGTCAGTTCACCACTATGGCATTCAAACTGCATTTCTCTATGGTGATTTAGACCACAAATTATACATGCAGCAACCCCCTGGCTATGAAAAAGGGGAGAATCTAGTCTGTGAACTGCAGAAGTCAATCTATGGGTTAAAACAAGCTGCTAGATACTGGAACCAAAAATTAGATGAAAAACTGCAGAATTTTGGTTTTGAAAAAGGAAAAGCAGATCCATGTGTATATATGAAGAAAGACAAACAAGGCTGTATGTATCTGTGCATTTATGTTGATGATTTGCTGCTGTTCACACCAACAGAAAAACAAAGGCTTGATTTTGAAGCCTGCATGAAAAGCCATTTCACATTAAAAAGCCTTGGAACTGTAACAAATAACCTAGAATTGGAAATACACAGGAAGGATGGTAGCTTTCTGTTAAACCAAAGGGGAGATAATGTTAAAATATTGTGAATGGAAAGACATAGAGTTGTCAAGGAAAATTGGTTTGTGTCTTATTCTGTAGTATAAAAAGGGGAGTGTTAATATGTTTTCTACTGCAGATTAAGGTTACTATGGTAACTAATCATTTTGGCCAGGTGAAGAGGTTGAATTTAATTGTCCCCTTTTCACATGTTAATGGTTGCATTGCCTAAGGGAAGAACTTGCCTGGATTTGTTTTAGTTTCAGTTTCCCTTCTGTGTAGGCTTGCAGAGAATATGCAGCTGAGAGAAATCTCTCTTCTCAGCAAACAGCCTTTAAATATGTTTATTTTCTGTAAATAAAATGATTTTTATAGAAATGCCTGATGTGTGACTTTTCTGATCTCTCCTGGGCCAAATGCTTTCTTAGCACTCTGCCAACAGAGAGCATTGCTTCCTTGCTCTCACTCCATATTCCACAAAGTGAAGTAAATCAGATGGCACCTAAGTTCATTTTAATAATATCTTGTCCTTGGGAGGCAACCTTGGAGATGAAAAGCAGGATTATTCTGTTCAACAACTTGCTTCTGCTTCCTGCTTACCTAATGTGAGCACCTAATGTCTGTGGTGACCGCCTCATTCTACCTAATAGTCAGACTGGCTCTGAGATCTATCCAATGCAGACATATAACTATGTTTAACACTTTTCCCTTTGCTTTCTGCTGCCACTAGTCATATTGGCTGCAGTCATACAACTTGCTTAACATTTTCAAGGTTCACACAATACTCTGAACTATAAACTAACCAAACAGGTTCAGCATCTTTAACTGATTAGATCTTTAACTGATTCTCACTGCCATGGGGGAGAAATCTAACTTTGCAGCTGCAGCTGTAACTTTACTAAGGCCATTAGCTAGATGGCTTTTACTTTTCATATTGTCAAATTTTCATTTTGCAATCTAGCTGAAGATAGATGGTAGTTCAGAACCTTCTGGGCAGTTGGGGAATATCTTAGATTGCAGGACTGAAGTTGGCATGGTTGGGCAAGGCCCATACATTAACCAACCAATCTCTGGTGATTTCAGATTCTGCTGTTTCCCCTCCTTGCTTGATCTGCCTCTTTCTTTCCTCTGAGTGAGTTATTCTAGGAACAAATTGAAGGAAGACCAGCACAGTTCATCTTCCCCTCTCCTTGTAGACAATTAAGCAGGTCAGATCCATAGTAGAGAGGAAACTTATGGACATCAATAGCAGCAACAAAGAGGAGCTGAACTCACTGAGGACGTCTTACCCAAAAATCTTATGCAAAAATCTAAAAGTTGCACTGCTCATGCACGTCTTGCTGTGATCAGCAAAGTTCCTACTAAACTCTTGTTATCAGAACTATATCCCTAACGTATGTAATACATGTGCTCAGTAGGATCAAGTCTCTAGTGCTTTCAAAATGGACAAAGATTCACTTGGAGAAAGCTTGCTAAATGACAGATTTAATTGCTCCGCAGTCTCTCTGAGGAAAAAAATTGGTATGGTAAAGTCCCCACGTTCTGAAGCTGTAATACACCTCAAGTATCTACTGACAATTTACTATATGATTCAGTAGCACCTCTGAATTTGATACGCATTTGCTTAGAGAAAAAAAGTTTGGTCTATTGATTAAAAATGATCCTTTTTAATTTTTTATTTGCTGACCTAGCATGAATCATGGTTCTGTTGTCAGCACAACCAGATTCACACACAATTCCAAGAAAGATTTATTAACTTTCTAACTGGTTTAAGGTTAAAACAGAACCAGAGATTCATATGTAAAACATCAAGACAAAGGGATCCAGAGATCAGCTAGTCCAACCTGTGTCTCTATAGAAAGAGACAGTATAATAGAGTTGTTTGCTACGGTGCATATTATACACATCTCTTTTGTCTCACTGTCAGCTCTGTGCAATACATTTTCCATATTTTGAAGAATTATGAAAGCTTGAAAAAAGCTGTTAGGCCACAGATAATGGGCTTGGCAGACATTACAGCAAATTATGGTTTGGCATTACAGGAATGAGCCCTAGTGTTCTTTTCAAGATTATAGATGACAATTAATTGTTTTGACTACCATAATTCTTCTTCTTTCCAATATATAGCTACAGGAGAATGTTGAGTATGATTTAGTGTGCAGTCTCCATTTATACAAAGAAATTAAATGAGAGTGGGAATCAGGAATGGCCCAACACGTCGCATGAACCAGCTGTATATTCTAGAAGGTTTCCAATTTTTCTTGATTTACAACAAAGACAAATGAATATTTGCTCACACTGCAGTCTGTTTGGGAGCTGCTTTTTAAAGCTTTGTTTTATAACTCCAAATGCAACAATTTAACCAAATGCACACTAAAGTTAATCCAACTGAGCTCAAAAGAGCATGTTTCTGAGTAAAAACACCATTAAGAACTTTCTGTATAATTTTTCAAACATACAGCTGAAATACTATTTGTCAAATTTAACAAACTGATTGTCAGTTTAACAGTCATGAATACAAAACAAAAAGAAGCTTAAATCAATGTTAAGAAGCAACAGGATGTTTTAAGTAAAAAAATTCTTCACAGAGAAAATACTGCCTTCCTCAAAGACAGAACAAATGCTTGATAACATTCTTTGTTTGAAATCATTGCTTTGGGGAACTCAAACTCTTCTTGCTCATGTAAAATGTCTCTGTTTTTTTCTAATGAAATTGCTGTGTCCAAAGTTGAATATAACATTGAAAAAGAACTGCTACAACTCACATCATAGTAAAATAATTCTGTGAGGAAGGCTGGGCTGAGAGAGATTGGCTATTCCAAAGTCACCTGGTAACTTTCCATGGCTGAAGATGGATTTGACCCTGGATCTCCATGGCCCTAGTCCAATACCATTTTCTTAAGAGAGTCCCTGTTGATCTAAGTGTGCATTTGAGATTAATCTTGACAAGTATAGGTGGAAAAGACAAATAATGTGATCCATCCAAGCACAACCCATGAAAAATATCCCATGAAAGAGCACATAATTCAGTTGTAAGTATTTCTTGGCTCAAAAACTCTGTATGAAAATGTGTATATCTGGGGAAGCAAAGTAAGAAAAAAAAGAATATTTACAACAAACATTTAGGAAAAATGTGTACATTTGGGAACATTGCATATAAAAGTATTTTTAATCCACAGAAAGTGTGATAAAACAGATTAATTCTTGGATACAGGTTCTATTGGGATGTTTTTTTTATTTTTGGTGCCTTCGATTTATTGTCAATCTCTGGTGACTGAAAGGACAAGTCCCTGCAGTTTTCTTGGCAAGGTTTTTCAGAAGTGGCTTTCCATTGCCTTCTTCCTAGGGCTGAGCAAAAGTGACTGGCCCAAGGTCACCCAGCTGGCTTTGTGCTGAAGGCTGGACTAGAACGCACGGTCTCCCGGTTTCTAGCCTGGTGCCTTAACCAATACATCAAATTGGCTGTCGGATTGTATTTATATCCCTATTTACAAGTACATGTGATAATGTATTTAAACAAAACCAAAGGATGTTTTCTAATTTCTAATTACTGTAGAGTATGTCAAATACATATTCTTTCCACAAATCCAGGAATGCTAAGGCTGTGAACTAGTCCTCAGTTATTTAGGAGTAAATGCCATTGAATTTAGTGTCATGTACTTCTAACTATTTTAGTCTAGGTTATAAAAACACTAAGGCAGGATGGAAGACCATAAAACTAACTTCTAAACAAACGTGTAGGGTTGTGGAGCAGAAAATAAATGAATGCAAATGTATCCTGATTCAGTATGGTATATTCTGAATAAGAGATAAGCAGTGCCATCTACAGTCTGTTTTACTGACTATTCTAAAGCCTTTGACTGTGTGGACCATAACTAATTGTGGCAAGTTCTTAGTGGTATGGGGATACCAAGTCATCTTGTATGCCTCCTGAAGAATCTGTATAACGACCAAGTAGCAACAGTAAGAACAGACCACGGAGCAACGGACTGGTTTAAGATTGGGAAAGGAGTACAGCAGGGCTGTATACTCTCACCCTACCTATTCAACTTGTATGCAGAACATATCATGCAACATGCTGGACTTGAGGAATCCAAGGCTGGAGTTAAAATCGCTGGAAGAAACATTATGTCAGGGCCAGCCTCACTTCGCAATAAGACACAGACTCACTTAATGGGTATTAAGGATTTCTGGTTTATTGGAATGATAGCTGACAGAACGAAAAACGGGAACGGGGTAGGTGGTGTGGGGGTGCCCCTTTTATACCCTCCTGTATTGCCCCAGGCTTCCCCACCCCTCATTGCCCCGATCCCTCTTGATGGGACCCTTGATGGCTGCCTGGGCGTTTTCCCCGGTGTCTTCTTTTGTCTCCCTGCGACGGTTGTGTCCTCCGGGGCACCAGGTGTGTCTTATCTTCATTCCTCTGACATCTTTCTTTTCAGCTGCCTATGGGTCCATGGGTGTGGGTGCCTTTGGGTGCTTGTGTTAATCCCTGGTTTGATTATCTCCTTCCTCTTTTCCTTAATGACCATGATCCACGTTGTGAGGCTCTTTGTGCCTTGCAACGAGGTCATGACACATTAACAATCTCAGATATGCAGATGATACCACTTTGATGGCTGAAAGCGAAGAGGAACTGAGGAGCCTTATGATGAAGGTGAAAGAAGAAAGTGCAAAAGCTGGCTTGCAGCTAAACCTGAAAAAAACCAAGATTATGGCAACCAGCTTGATTGATAACTGGCAAATAGAGGGAGAAAATGTAGAAGCAGTGAAAGACTTTGTATTTCTAGGTGCGAAGATTACTGCAGATGCTGACTGCAGTCAGGAAATCAGAAGACGCTTAATCCTTGGGAGAAGAGCAATGACAAATCTCAATAAAATAGTCAAGAGCAGAGACATCACACTGACAACAAAGGTCTGCATAGTTAAAGCAATGGTGTTCCCCGTAGTCACATATGGCTGCGAGAGCTGGACCATAAGGAAGGCTGAGAGAAGGAAGATAGATGCTTTGGAACTGTGGTGTTGGAGGAAAATTCTGAGAGTGCCTTGCACTGCAAGAAGATCAAACCAGTCCATCCTCCAGGAAATAAAGCCAGACTGCTCACTTGAGGGAATGATATCAAAGGCAAAACTGAAATACTTTGGCCACATAATGAGAAGACAGGACACCCTGGAGAAGATGCTGATGCTAGGGAGAGTGGAAGGCAAAAGGAAGAGGGGCCGAGCAAGGGCAAGGAGGATGGATGATATTCTTGAGGTGACGGACTTGTCCCTGGGGGAGCTGGGGGTGTTGATGACCGACAGGAAGCTCTGGCATGGGCTGGTCCATGAAGTCACGAAGAGTCGGAAGCGACTAAACGAATAAACAACAAACCCCCTATCACTGTTGCCTTTTGCTTTCCTTCTTTCTTGGGCTACTTCTAGTGTCTCAGCAGACAGCCATTTTGCCTTCTTGGTTTTCCCTTTCTTTGGGATGTATTTTGTTGCCGCCTCCTGAACAATGTTGCGAACTTCTGTCCATAGTTCTTCCGGGACCCTATCTACTAAGTTCAGTCCCTTAAATCTATTCTTCACCTCCACTGCATATTCCTTAGGAATATTAGTGAGCTCATATCTAGCTGATCTGTGGGTCTTCCCTAATCTCTTTAGTCTGATCCTAAATTGTGCAATAAGAAGTTTGTGATCGGAACTACAGTCAGCTCCAGGTCTTGTTTTTACCAACTGTATAGATGTCTGCCACCTTTGGCTGCAAAGGATGTAGTCCATCTGATTTTGGTGTTGTCCATCTGGTGAAGTCCATGTATAAAGCCGTCTCTTAGGTTGTTGGAAGAGAGTGTTTGTTATGCAGAGTGAGTTGTCTTGGCAAAATTCTATCAGCCTATGTCCTGCTTCGTTTTGTTCTCCCAGGGCATGCTTACCTGTAATTCCAGGTGTCATTTGAGTGCCCACCTTAGCATTCCAGTCTCCCATGATGAAAATAACATCTCTTTTAGGCGTGTTGTCCAGTAGGTGCTGCAGATCCTCATAGAACTGCTCTACTTCAGCTTCTTCAGCATCTGTGGTTGGGGCGTATATTTGGATCACTGTGATGTTAGATGGCTTGTCCTGAATTCGAATTGAGATCATTCTATCGTTTTTTGGATTGTATCCAAGCACTGCTTTAGCCACTTTACTATTATGAAGGCTACTCCATTTCTTCTGTGGTCCTCTTGTCCACAGTAGTAGATCTGGTGGTCATTAGATGTGAAGTGGCCCATTCCAGTCCATTTCAGTTCACTGATGCCCCAAATGTCTATCTTTAATCTTGACATCTCACCAATAACCACATCCAGTTTGCCCTGACTCATAGATCTTACATTCCAGGTTCCAATGGTGTGTTGATCCTTAGAACGTTGGATTCGCCATTCACCACCAGCACTGTCGGCCGCTAGCCATCCTTTCGGCTTTGAGCTAGCTGCGTCATCACGTCTGGGGCTGGTTGAACTCATCCTCTGTTCCTCCCCAGTAGCATTTTGACCATCTTCCGACCTGGGGGTCTCATCTTCCGATGGTATACCAACATATCTCTGGTTGTACTGATCCATTTAGTTTTCACGGCAAGAATACTGGGGTGGGTTGCCATTACCTTCCCCAGGGATTGCATTTAGTCTGACCTCTCTGTCATGACCTTCCTGTCTTGGGTGTCCCTTCACGGTTTAGCTCATGGCATCATTGAAGTGCTCAAGCTCCAGCACCATGACAAGGTAACGATCCTTTGCTGAAGACGTAATTTATTACAGTTCCCTAATTTGGTGCCTCCATATATATTATAATTATAACCCCTAGAATTCAAGTTAATTATCATGCCAGTTGATTATTCTGGATGTTGTAGTTTCAATACATCTAGAGAATACCAGATGAGCGCTGGCTGATCTGGTGTGTTACAATTATTTTCCTAAAATCTGGACCATTCTAATGTTGTGACCTCTTAGCTTTGTATATTACTTTAATGTAAAATGCTGCTGCTGCTGCTGGTGAATCACCTGAAACTGACATCCTGTTGTACAGTTTATTTCTGTGCATATCTGTCTGAGTGTCTACCTGTATGTGTAACTTTCACACTACATGCATTAATTAAGAGGTTTATTTTTAGGAATGCAATTTTTTTTTTTAACCACAACATTTTTGTTGGAAGTCCTGGCAAATCCAGCATGCCTCATTAGCATATGGATGGTTGCTGTAGGATGCAACTCTTTGTGTTTCTGAGGAAGCTGTTTGTTGCCACTCCCTCTCTCTTTCTCTTCCTCCTTCTACCATCAGGGAAGGCAGCATGCTTTGGCTGCTCCTCCCTCCATCTTGGGCCATGCGGTCAGGCCTAAGGAAAGCAGGATTTTTCCCACTTTCTTCCACGCAGCTCTTGGCAGCTGTTAAGTGGACAGTTTAGGGTGAATTAAGTTTAGAAAGAACAGAAGATACAAGGAACTTCATTTTCCACTGAAGATGGATGTAACAACCAAGAATAAAGTCAGTAAGACTCTTTTTACTTATCTTTAAACCTACTATGTCTAAGCGTGTAATTCTTTATGCTTAGGACAGCTGAGTGTGGAAGATCAATAACCTGTGTTTCTCTGATGTGCTCATTAAAGCTAATTTAAGATAATATTCTTTTTCTGTGTGCAGCTTCTCTGCTGTTAATCTCTGCTCATTCAGTGTTTCTAGCAGGCCACTAAATGGCTTCAATTTTGAGCTCAAAATAGATATTTTCAAAGTGGGTTCTTCCAACTATTTGAAACTGAAAGGGGTTTGAGCTCTAAATAATTAGCGAAAGGTGAAACTACTGATTTAGAACTCTTAAAAGATCTTTTGACCATTCTGGAAATAAGCTGTTTCAGGCTGTTTGAGCCAAAACACTTCTGGAATGATCAAAACATCCTAATCTGAATTGAAAACAATTGTTTTAAACTTGAAACATTTCAAATTTGAAATGTTTTGCACAGCCCTAGTTGTTTTCCTTTGCTTCAAGATACTTAACAAAAAATATACAGAACATTGGATTCCAATCATGGTAGAAAAGCGGTATGTGCTTTTAAACCAACATTGTGAATGCCCAGTTTCCCTTCTATTTTCAGCAAACAACTGCAGAATAGGAAATCTAACAACTGAAATTTCCCCAGACTGGAAAAATAGCAATGAATAAATTTTACGAGGCAGATTTTCACCAGTGTTGCTTTTTTCTGTTGCCTGTCCTACTTGTACATCCATTTTACTGCTGCATTTAATATTTTTATTGTTTAACTTTTTAACTGGTTCATTCAGAAATTCATTTCTTCCCCTTGGATTCTGTGTTTCCCAATTTTATGGGCCTTTAATGTTAGACTGGCAGACAACAGAAAGCATCATTATTTACATACGTTTTTCTCTCTCTGTGCCAAGAAAATCTTCACCTCCTGATTTCTGAAAATCCAGTGCTGTTAAAGATACTTAATAGGCCAGGGCAATATATCAAATCAGTTGTCAATTTTAGGTCTGTAACTTTTTCTCCTAGATTAATTCTTCCATGTAATAATCCTTGGCTTTGAATACTGGTCATTTTTTAATTATTTCTTTTCTGCTTATTACCTTATATCTCTATGTAAGATGGACATTATGAAAATAACTTCCATAGAAAGGAGGAGGAGGTCATTTTGTGTGTATATTTAGAAAGAATTGTCTCATGCCAAAAAAAAATCCATGAATCAACTTTGTCATTTAGCTCTCTTTTTTACTTAACTATCATAATTGAGATTTTGAAAAGAATCTCAGTTGTACAGTTCATCATCAAAAATAGTATTGTTGCATTTTTATCCTATGGTTCCCTAACAATTACAAAAGGAATGGGGCTCTGGATTGCATTTGTTCTTTCCTTGTCTGTTTGATTTATGCATTGCTTAAATATTTGTCTTCTTATATACATTTAATGGAAAATTTCACATGCCAGTATTTCCTTTTCTCTCAAGTTATAAGAGAGCAGGTTTTTTTTAATTACTAAGACCTTCAGCTGAAAGCAAATATCCTGTCTCTTTGACTTCCGACATTGCATTCCCATTTACTGAAAGATTTGTCAAAGGTCTCTTTTTTATATGTATTTATTTATATATATAGTACATTTGTGTGTGTGTGTTAAATGTCTGTTTGATTTTCTTAATTCAAAAAATGAGTTTTAAAGAAATCTATGAACTATTTAAGGAAAATACTGACAGATTACAGTCCCATTACTGTAATGTCTTCCTCTTACATGAACAGTGCAGATAAGATAGAAAAATATATTATTAGTAATCTTCCAGATGCTGATTTCTCCATCAATAGAAAACCATTGGTTTCATCAGTTTTCAGGGGCAGATTAGCCCCCTCCCTTTAGAATATGGTCAAACCTAAACAAATAATGATTTATCTAAACAAATGATTCCCCTGCCTACAGAAAATAATCCCCTAATTCAGAAAAGCAAGCCAAACTAAGATATATCAGGCCTTCAAAATTTATTAGGCATGATAAAATTTGAGATAGATCCATAGTTGCCATGGAGGCTGTGTAATTTTGGCCTAGGGCAGATAATACCACTGTGGGACAAATGATCATTGTAAAGTATCAGTTTCAAGATCCTCAAGCCTGCAATAGTGAGGTACCTGCTGGACACACCTGGGAGTGATCTAGAGATGAATGAAGCACTCAGCTTTAGTTTCACTTAGTAGGCCTGTGTGATTTGTTTCAATGAGGAGCATTGAGAGTTACCATGCAAATGCAATTTGCTCTGATAAACCTCTTAGTGTTGCTTCACCTCTTCCAGCTTTGCAAATACTAGAAGAGCTTGTAGAAGATTCCTTGGAGCTTTGGAAAGTGAAGTTGTGCAGTAAATTTGGTGTACTTTTAGAAAGGAAGAGGCTGGGTTGCTTTGCCAAGCAGCTTTGAAAGATAGCATTGCTTCAGCCTATGTTGAAGCAAAGTGCTTTCAGCACAACCCCACCATCCCATTTCTCATTTTTCCAGGTGAAGATCTGTTCTGGCATCTGCAAACTTGTCCAAAAAATGAATTTGCACTAATGTTCATTTTGTTAAGTTACATCATTTGCATAAGGACATCATTATGCATGATACAAATTACATCATTTGTGTAATGCTGTAATTACCCAAATGATATAAATCACCCCAGAAGGTTGATCCATTTCATGTGAAGTCCATTGCAATAAGATCTGATAAATTGAGGTTTCACTGTATGTTCTATGCTGAGTATGCGTATGTTTTGCAAACAATTTTTCTCTAACACAGTTTTATACTCGTTTTTTAAATTGTGGACTGCACTGCAAGATTCTGAAAATTTGTATTTCACCATGCAGTCCCTTTATGGTTTATACATAGGTTCAGAAAGTGTGAACTGGATAAATTTATGTAAGTATTCACATTAAATAAATCTCTCCATCTTTAGTTCTTTTATATGCTGTATTCTACGATGACCAACAGGAAGCTCTGGCGTGGGCTGGTCCATGAAGTCACGAAGAGTCGGAAGCAACTGAATGAATAAACAACAACCGGCCTTTAGCCACACCATCTGAGTCATCACATTCTTGCAGAATCAAATCAGAGAAAATACCTTCTTACGCTATTGTCTAACCTGGCATCCATTTATAACACTAACACAACTGAGGACGCTATCAGCCAGGGCACTAACAGGAAGAGGAAACCATTTGTTGCTATATACTAATTCCACACACACCAGTCATCAGAAATCTCTCTCCCTTACTTTTCTGGTCCTTTCAGAATTCTTCTGGATGTATGACTGGCTGGAATCCTTAACAATAACTAACCAAATGCAGCAGGTATACACAGTCTCCAGCTCTAAAAACACCCCCAGCAATTCCTGTTTCCTGTCACATTGACAACTTTTCTCAAATGTTAACATTTCAGGGTTAGAAATAACCAGATGTTTTAACACTGGCAGTATTTTCTTGATTCTAAAGAGATGCTTTCTTGTTTACTTGGAAAGCAGCCCTATGGGGTAGCAGCTATTCTTTCCCCACATAACACCTCCTCTTGTAGAGATTATGGGGTTAGAAAAGCAACCTATCTTTATTACAATCCTAAATTAGTTTGAAACCCAAATTACAGCTTTCAGTGGGTACCA
Source organism: Candoia aspera (assembly GCF_035149785.1). Classification (NCBI taxonomy): domain Eukaryota; kingdom Metazoa; phylum Chordata; class Lepidosauria; order Squamata; family Candoiidae; genus Candoia; species Candoia aspera. The sequence goes on from NC_086153.1 coordinate 182,034,946, forward strand.
GAAGCAGAGGGCTCTGTGACACTTTTGATCTTGTTTAGCTTTCAAGCCAAATACCTTTGAAATCTGGAAATACTAATTCTAATCATTGCAGAGATTAAGCACTTCTTACATCCTTAATATTTATATGGCATGTAAAAATTAACTAAACTGTCAGAATGCAAGTTGCTTCAAAAAATCTTGGGTGGATCTAGAAAATTCTGGTTATGCCCAGAGGGACTTTCTTATTTTGTTCAGAATTCCTCATATGATCCTGGAAGCCATTTCAACTTTAACAGAGATTTTATTTATTTATATAAACAAACAAACAAACAAACCTGGGGATGTGAGTGGGCCTGCTTTTTTAGCAAAATTAAAGACTAGGGTTCCACTTCCTGCTCTCACTCCAGCTGCAAAAAAGCATTTTTTAAAAATAATTTTGCTTTCTGTTAGGATATTGGATAAAACATGTCCCAATTTCAACATGGAAGCAATGCTTCTTTGTTATTTTAGTTGTGAAGGTTATTGTGTTCAAGCTATTCAACATATTTTCTGATTTATTGTACTGGGACAAAGCCTAGCATGTTGATAAATACTTCCCCGTACTTCTGCAAACAACAAGAAGTTTCAGAAGCACAAAGCTTAGCCATGTTTGATTCCCTTAAAAGTAGTGATCATTGGAGGCTTTGGTTTCTTTAATATCATCACCATCAGGCTTTTCCTGGTCAATACTGGAACTGAAGGCCCCATAAGCAGTGATTCAAGAATACAACTCTTGATAAATTAGGTTTATCGCAACATCTACATCAGAGTCAATGTTTGAAACTTCGATCTTTTTCTCCTGCCCGTTTGGCAAAATGGGTTGAAAGTTTCCTGCTTTGGGGCAAGAGGAACAGCTAGTACTTCTGATCTGATGCTCAGACAAGTCTGGTCTCACTCTGCTTCTGGCCATGCCCAATCTAGCCCTAAGAACCACTATTTTCATTCTCCAAACCATCAGAATCAGATGGTTTCACACAAGGTAAGGGATAAAAACAGTTCAAATAACATGAAGTAATGGCTGCCAATGAGGTAAAAGTTGAGGAGAGCCCAAATATTTTATTTAATAGATGTAACAAACACCTATTATTGATATATAATTGGTATTTGAGATATTTGATATATAAGCTTACTTAATATTTATGCTGCTACTAAATATTTCTAAAAGCTGCTGCCCTTAGGAGAGTCATAATAGACTCATAAGAGCAAAAACTATTATTATTATTATTAATCGATTAATTATATTTATATGCCACCTGACTCCTAGCAGTTATAAATGGGCTCTAACACTTTAAAGATGGATCTTTGCAGGTTCCCCCCCCCCCTTTGGCAACATGTGTTACCTTTGAAGGTTGTAACAGAAGGCAATGAATGTATCTGAAACACTTTGAAATGGTTTCCTTCTCTCTGCCAACTCTAAGTTAAGGTAATAAATTCCTTGTTGAGCAAAGTTGATTGCCAAGCTCCTATCAGATTCCCAGCTGCAAGAGGAATATAAGCCACTTGGTATGCTAAGGTGAGGAGGCTGGAGAAATAATGAATGGGAGCCCACTGCCTCAGCACCACAGCCATTCTTGCTGTAGAGCAGGAGGCAAAATACACACAAATTTCTAACCTATCCAGCAAAATTAATTCTTTGCCTTTTCCTTAGCTAACTTGCACAGCCAGAGGGCTCAGAGAGAGGCACCTCTCACGCTAAGCTATGAGGAAGGAAGCACTGAGGAACTGTTGGTTCTTTCTGGCCATTCTATGAGTTTTTATTGGACTGTTTTGAATTGCATTTACTACAATTTAGGCTGGACGGCTGAATTACTTGTATTTCTGGATTTTATCACTCTTTGCTGTTTTATCATTCTATACAGTATTACTATATTATTTTTGTGTATTTCTCTTTTTTATTATTGTATATAAATGTTTGCAAGATATGTATTGCACCCACCCATCGCTGCTGAAAGTTAGGTTGGAACTTAGCTCTTGCAGATTACATTCAGAACCAGTTTGGCCTAGAAAGAGAAAATGGGGTAAATTTAGCTCAACAGTAATGTCTCGGAGTTCTTGAGAAGCTATTGTTATACCCAGCCTGATCTCTCCTCAGCAAATTTTCTGAAGGGTGTGATGTTCCGCATTGTCTTTTCTTTGATGCTTCAAAAGCCTTTCATAATAAACAGAAGATAGACATCCTGTCAATTTTATTTTTCTTTCTCTGTTCCCCCTCAATGGATTATGGAAGTATAGATTAAGCTCCCTCCATGCTGCACATCAAGCTCTTTTTTACCTTATATTATAATGCAATCAAGATCAGTTCTGCTCTAAATTCTCCTTGGCAAATCATCTTTAGAGCTTCTGTTTAGCACAACTATCCCTCAATACTCGTTATCTTTACCTTTCTCATTACAAAGGCTAATGTCTCATGGGGAAGAGACTTTGGCTCTAATAATATTACACACACACATTATCCCTCTGTATTCTAAAATGAAAAAACACTTCTGGTTCCATTCTGTCTCGAGTTAAATATTTTGCATTCCCATTGTGTACTTGTAAATACTGCTATTATGTGGAAATGATTGGTTTTGTTTAATACATTCTTCAAATAGTCTACAGAGATGTCTACGATACCAAAATGTTGTTTCTGAACTTTAATTATAATTTTAATCAGTTCTGATCTTCCATTTGTTTGTCCTGTATGCTAATTATTTTTTTGCTGTCATGAAGCATTGGAAATGATGCTTAATATTAATAACATTTGTTGTTAAGCAACTTTGCACATTGCTGCCCCTGTTTAAATGGCAGAAGTTAAAAACAAAAGCATCTATTTCTGCTTTTTCAAAGCCCCCTGTGGAAAAATGAACTGTTCTTTAAAGCTTCCTCCCATAATCCCCACACGTCATTTTCATCTATATTATTTATTCAGTGTTGTGCCCAAGAAATGGCTTCTGGGGAATTGGGCCTAGGAAGCTCCCAGATTAGGAAGTTACCTTAAAACAATACAGAAAGGCAGCTCAGACATGAGATGACTGAATTGCTAGACAGAACGAATGAGCAAAATAAAAGGTGGGAGCGGGAGGAGAGAAATAGATATTACTGTAATTATCAAGCCTAATTCCATATATTTTAGCAAGTACAGGCATGCAGTGAAAAATTAACATTCCACCTTCTTCCTTTGGGTGAATGTGTTGTAAGTCAGGAAGCTGCAGAGGCTATGTGCAGATAGCAGTCACTCTGGAGAGCAAGAGGAGATCTCTGCTGGTACCAGAAGCTGATCCTGATCCAACATCAGTAAAACCGGGAGCCGTAGTCCATGTATAAAAAAAGGGAGATTATATTTTTATTTATTTGAAATTATAAGCTACCCAACTCCAATGGAGTTTGGTTTTGGGCAGCACACAAAACCAGAAAAAGACAAAAACAGATAAAAACATTAAACCAAATGTACAGCCCAGACTGAAATAATCTTATAGACAACAAAAATCAAACAAGACAGGGGACCTAGACAAACAATCATCCATCAACTCCAGGCCCGGGACCAAAGCCAGGTTTTCAGAGCTTTCTCGAATCCTAGGAGAGGGGCACAGTCCTTACCTCTGGGGGGATGCTGTTCCAGAGGGTGGGGGCTGCGACTGAGAAGGCACACTTCCTCAGTCCCACAAGATAATATTTAATAGGGGGGACCTGGAGCACACCCAGGCCGCAACTAGGGTCTGTGTCACCTGGGGCAAACATGGATTCCGCCTCCATTTTGGCACCCCCCAGCCTCATTTTGGTGCTCCCCCAGCGCTCATGTTGGCACCCCCCCCAACGCGGCACCCGGGGCACATGCCCCGCTTGCCCCCCCCAGTTGCGGCCCTGAGCACACCCACTCTGTTGGACCGCAAACAGTCTCTCAAATATAGGTAGTCCTCACTCAGCAACCACAAGTAGGACTGGCAACTCTGTCACTAAGCACCATGGTCGCTAAGCGGAAAATCATATGACCACAAAGAGCTTACAACATTTTCCATTTGGTTGTTAAGCGAGTCACCACAGTAATTAAGGGAGACATCAGGTGACTGCAACTTGCAGTTTTACTTCCACAAATGGTGATCACATGACCATGAGATGCTGCAACAGTTGAAAATGCATGCCAGTTGCAAAACACCCAAATGTCAATCACGTGACAATGGGGTGCTGTGACAGTCATAAATGCAAGGGCTGGTTGCAAAGTTCTTTGTTTACACTGTCATAACTTTGAACAGTCACTAAATGAGGCAGTGGTAATAACCAGCACTCTGAATTGCACTTGGAAGCCAACTGGCAGCCAATGCAGGTTGCATAGCAGTAGTGACACATGGTTATACTGAAAGGTATCTGTTACTGCTCACACTGCTGCATTTTGAACCAACTGTAGCTTCTGGGTGGTCTTCAAGGGCAGCCCCATGTGCAGCACATTGCAATAATCCAACTGTGAGGTGAACAGGGCATGAGGAACTGTCTGAAGGGCCTTCCAATTGAGGAAAGGGCACAACTGGCGCACAAGATGAATCTTTGCAAAGGCCATCCTGGCCACAGCTGCCACCTGCTCTTTAAACAGTAGCTGCGAGTCCAGAAGGACCCACAAGTTGTGCACCAGCCTTGAATGGGGAAATGCAGCCCCATCCAAGACCAACAAGGGTAACATCCCGACCCTGGGGGTCCAAACAGCCACAGACATTCAGTCTTGTTATGACTGAGCCAAAGTCCATTCTGCTCCATCCAGCCCTGAACAGCCTCCAGACACTGGGTCACCAACAGCTTCACCTATGCAGCTCAGGGTTGAGATGTAGAACTGGGTATCATCAGTATACTGATTTTTTTTTTTTCTGCTGTTCAATCACATCCAATTTTTGGTGACTGCTTGGACAAGTCCCTGCAGTTTTCTTGGCAAGATTTCAGAAGTGGTTTGCCATTGCCTGCTTCCCAGGGTGAGAGAGAGTGACTGGCCCAAGATCACCTCTTCAGGCAGTGGATTCCAAAGCAATGGAGCTCTTTAGATTTGGATTTGGGAGCGGAGAAGATGGTTTAGCAGCTCTGTTAATAGGACCATCACGGAATGAATATGAACATAGTCTTGTTTCTTGTTTCCACACTGATTTCAGAACTAATTTTGAGCTTATTTGTGCTTAAATTTGGTTCCTGAGTCTATCTGTTAGGAGGCTCGACAGAATTGCAGAAATCTGTTTATGCCATCCCAGTCTTAACTAGCTGTCTCATAATACATAAAATTTATGAAGGAAGTATTGGGGAGCAAGGGAACAATATACACACAGATTAGAAAAGGGTTTTCTACAGTTGATGGAAGGTGACAGACGTTGCTGGGGGCAAGCCTTAACATGCTCTATAAATAAGAAAAATACCCTCCTTATTGCTCTTATAGGCCCAGCTAATATAATGAACGTCTGCAAGTTCTGCTCGTGAAGAGAATGGTATCTTGCACGGTGCTGTACCAGAATTAGGGGAGTTTGTTCTGTCAATTTGATAATTTTAACAATAGCAGTTTATAGGCATTTATTGTGTTCTGTTTCAAATAGGGTCATTGATGATGCTGTTGGTATTCCTTATGCTTGTAGGGCTATTTCTGGTGTTTTCCTGCAACAGATCTGAGAAACTATATATCTGCATCTATTCTGGAGATTGCATCCCCAAATACTTCAAAAACATACTTCCCAAATCATTGTGCATCACTCATTTATTTTCATTTGCACTGTGGCTGGGTTCATACGATGCACTAAGCCAGGGCTTGCTTAATGATGGTTCTCTGCAGAGGTACAAAGTTATGTGAGCCTAATATGCTTATGCATGTGAAGACAGCCAGGAGCAGCTACCACAGCAGAATATGGCATGGTTGCTTTAACAATATAAAAGAGATGTTTCATGTGCTTTTCTCTGCATTGCAAATTGCCTCATTGGAAGGCACAGACTCAGTAAAGAGCTTCACTGTACAGCTGCAAAACTCTCTAACCACTTCCTTATTTATAATCTATTTCCATTCTCTAGTAGTTCACACTAACCCTTTAAGCCTTCCTTTTCCAAACAACATAGCTTTAGATGTTTGTTTCTTTTTTTCCTCTTAAATTTTAATTGTGGTAGAGAGAAAATCACCATTACACCAAGGAGAGAGAAAGCATTTAATTCTTTTCCCCACATGAATTGGCAAAAATCTTTCTCCTAGTATTTAAGCTGAGGGAAGGGGGAATCCCAAAAATCTTTTGGGTTCCAGAAGTCTGGAAGCAGAGTTCCTATTACATCTGCCCCCTTGGAGTAAAACTGTAGTTATGGGGCAGTTTAAAGAATTGTCAAGTTTACACTGAAAAACTGAAAGAGATACTCAATTCTGAGGAAACTACAGAGATTCCTCCCCAATGCTGTTACTTTTCAGTGGTTATTACAATGAATTCAGCAGGAAGTGCCTAGCCCTTTCTTTTGAGGCTTGCTGAAGATGAAAATGCTGGTTGCAAAGGCTTGAATTTCAAATGTTCCCGGGAAATTCTGAGTTTTCTCAAACATTCCTCCTGTGCTAGTTGGCTGGCTGGCTGGCTGGCCTTCACAGAACCTGTTATCTGAAGAGTGCACAGACAAAGAATTTGGTTTCCTTTCGATGAAAGAGCACCAAAAGCTTGCTTATCTGTGTTATAATTCTTTTTATTTACAAATAAGCCTGTATATACAAATGTTATGAGCAAAGCATAGTGGAACAAATAGACTGCTATAACAGATAGCCAAGCTGCTTAATCCTGCAGCAATTTCCCAAATACCGTAATTAATTTCAGTCATGAAGGCTATACCCATGTTTTAACCAGTTTCAGCTAAAACCTCTCCCTCACTTTTTTCTATTTCTCCCATTGCCTTCAGAGATCACTTTCTACTGAAAAGCAAGATCTTGCAGGCCATCAAAGGAGGAAATTAGTGAGAAATGTCCTTCTGCTGAAGCTCATGGTTATTCAAATCAAAGTAACAGTAATGCAAACCTGCCCTCTTTTTATAATTTGTTCCCCATTTTTTCCCTAAAAACCATCTCGGCCCAACTGCCTTCCACTTCTCAGTGCAAGTTGTAACATCACTCCAAAAGACTAAGTGGGAAAAGATTCATTAAAACAGCAGCAAAAAATAATTTGTAGCCACAGTTTAGAGGAAATGTGCAAGTAAGTTAATAATAATTTACACATACCCTGTGGTTCCTGTAAGTCAAATGTCTATGAAGTCTACGGAAGTAAGAACATTAGAGATTGGATGCACTCTCGTGTCACACACAACACCTTGGGATAATTAAAAATTGTCAGCATCTTTGAAATACCATCCATTAGCTAAAAACTGTTTTTAAAACATCTAAATGTTTATTCCTTTGCCCCTGCTTAAAACCATGTTCTTAAATGCTTTAAATCCAACTTTGCAGCTGTTTGACCTTTTGGAGAATCATAAAGAAATCTAATTTTAGATCTCTGTGCATTGCTTTTAAGGAAAAATATCAGCCTACACTGAGTTACTTTAAGGAAATAAAAGCAAAGCTCATCTCTGTTATGTTTAAGCTATCAACAAACACACCAAATTATTTCTTTGCAGTTTGTTATCTGTTACGACTGATACGCATTTCTGGAAATACTTTTTCAACTTTTTAAAAAAAAGGTTAGTAGCTTATCTATTTACCTCATACTTGAATGCTAAATGTAGTTTTCCACTTGGGTGTCAGGTAACTAAGTTCTTTTTCCCATCTCTCTTTGATTTAAAAAAAAAATGCAGCTGTCTGACTTGCGTTGATAACAGTCAGTATGAGGCATTAAAAAAAAGAGACACGATAAAACCTTCTAAAAAAGTCTGCTTTTAGCAATGCTTTGCTGAATAGCCAAGCAGAACAAATGTTCAAGCCTAGTCAAGAACACACATGCAGTTCTTCAGATGTTTTATGAGATGGACAGCGTAGACAGCCCTTGAACTTTACCCCATCCACACATCCTTATTACCATCTCTGCAAACCCCAGCATTAGGACAACTTCTGCGGTGGGATGGCCTTTTGCCTGGAGCCTATTCCAAGCCTTGTAAATAAGAGACTAGAACTGACACATCCACCACTGATGATTCCCATCTTATTTATATCCTTTTGTTTAGAAAAGCTTCCTTCAGTGTTCACGTTCAAAGAAAAGGAAGCCCTTATTGAAATAATGCTGATTTCCCCAGATTTCAAAGATGGCAGCTAAGGGGGATGGCAGAAACATTGCTTGCTGGGGCAAAAGAAAACTGATGTTTACTGCAGTCAACTGAAACAGGAATGCAGTTGGGGGCAGCAGATTACCTCACTGGGATTCTGATGCTAGGCCCCCCTGGTGATGCCTTCTGAAGCAACGATCCTTTGTGATCCTATGTTGTGCATAAAACAAAAAGAGAGAGACCTCTCCCATGTTCCTTTATCCAAAATAATTTCAAGGTTTTGAGTCTTGTTGCTCAAAGAGGGGTGAGGGGAATTTCTCTTATCTATTTGATTTTTGCAATAAATGGGAAGATGCTGTTACTATCAAGGACCACTGGAGCACAAGGAAATATTTTGTACGTCAGATAGTTCCCCCCTAATCATGCGGCATTCATTCTTTCTGAAGGCATTTCTGACATTGCTTGGAAGAAGGTGGCCCGAGGGTTTCACCTCAAAAAAGAGACTTTCAGAGGCAGAAACCTGGCCTTTGCCGAGAAACATTACATCTGTGGATTGTTGCCTCCTGTGTAAAGTACTGAATGATAGCTCTTGGCATCTGGAGTCAATATTGGTCTAGATTAGGGCTGCTTTACTTAAATCTTTTATATTTTTTATATCTTTTATCATTTTGTCTATGAATTATGAATGTACTAATAGTGTTAGTAGAAGGCAGGAGTCAGCAACGCACTTCCTGTGAGCACCACAGTGCTCTAAGACAGTTATGTAGATCCCCAAATTATTATTTTTTTCTTTTAAAATGCCCCATATCTCACAAAATGGCCAAGATCTGTTTTGGACATTAAAAAAAAAGGGTGGGGGGGAGCAGGAGTCCAAGCCATTATATTAGATTGCCTGATGACTCCCAAATGGCTGAAAATATTACCAGCTCCTACTGTGTACAGTGCTATGTAAATATAAACGCCGGCTAATTCTGCAGGTTTTATGGGGAAACAATAGATTATCACAAGCCCCTATTTTTTTTTTAATTCTGAGTTGTAAAGGTAAAATTTCCTGGTGACATCCATGTAGAATCCTGGTAGCAATACAGAAGGGGTTTCAATTCAATTCAGGTCAGGTCATTTTCCCCTGCCCTTTCTATACATGGTCTTCAACTTCACAGATTCGTCCCCAGCCCAGTGATTCCACACCAGCCCTGCTTGGTTTCTGAGCTCAGGCAAGATCAGCCAGATGCTGCCACCTGCTGAAGCTGGTGAGTTGAAGAAAAGCTATATTCACTTTGTATAGCACAGTCAGAAGTCATATGATTATTAAATTGCTGGGAATGAATTTGTGCCAGTATGTTACCATTTATCTCCAATAGTAGAGAAGAATGAAGAGTTGGGTTCTCGGTGTGCTGAGCTTGGTTGCTTTCTTGTAAATGTTTTATAATCAGGGTAGGTAGCAACATCAGTGCATGGAAGAGTGGATTTATCTATTAATGCATTTATCTTTCACCCAGTAACTTCAGTGTTCCTTCAAGCAAAATAATTCAGCCTTATTTTATCCACTGTAATTTGAACATTTTGGACAGAAAAACATGCAGGGAAGATCTGCTTGCTACAGTCATAATATACATTTCATATTCTAAAACGAGGGAAGATTGCCTGAAAGATTAGCTGGCATGGCCAAGTGAGCAGAAGTCTGATTTTAGAGTTGGAGGAAGTTGAGGAAAGGGAAGCAAATATATCCTAAGCATCTGGAGAAAGGATACATTTTTGTTCTCTGCTTTTGTCCCCAAACACAGAAAAGGTACATTGGAATTTTCAAAGCTGCAGCAACTGCTAGGCAATGTTGAATCAAATTCTGGACTGTCTTAATTTTTCGTTTATTTTGAGACATGACTTCCAGTGGACACCCATGAGGTATGTTTCATTCCAAAGGATAGGCAATTTTATAGTTTTGCTGTCTTTTTAAAAAAAATCTCTGTAAGCTTCCCAGAGTCCTGTACTTGGGCTGACATAGAAATCTTGCTCAATAAATATATGAGTATCAGAAAGAATAATGAATAGGATTGGTCCCAGATGAGTATTATATGTGCTTTGTTTTATTATTTGTGCCTTAACATCATTCTTGGCCTCTTTTGACTGCCTGGACAAGTCCCTGCAGTTTTCTTGGCAAGATTTTCAGAAGTGGTTTGCCCTTGCCTGCTTCCTAGGGCTGAGAGAGTGACCGGCCCAGGGTCACCCAGCTGGCTTTGTGCCTAAGGCGGGACTAGGACTCATGGCCTCCTGGTTTCTAGCCTGATGCCTTAACCACTACACCAAACTGGCTCTCATGGTATGTAATGGTTAAGCTAAATTCACCCTATTTTCTCAGACCTTTAACAGCATTTTATTAGATTCTTCTATTAGCCATCTGTCTTTCCTCCATTTTATTTTGGCTGTAATATCTGCATTCATTTCTACTCTGCCTTGCAGATTCTACATAAAATTCCTCCAAAGAAATAAAAACAAAAGATTCTCTGTATCTGTATTACCAATATCGGTTATATACCGGTTTAACTGATTGGCACACAAGTCCTTGTTTGAAGCTATCCAAGTAGCAAAATCAGGTGCTGTTTGGTAGGTATATATCAAATAGACCACAATGTGTGCACTTCATGGCAGTGAGAACAGTAAGAAATGCTAGAAAGTCATGTTTTTTATCAGCCAAGAACAGTGAAGTTGTAGTTTTCAATTGCTATGTTTGCTTGAGGGTTTGAGGGGCCAATGTTTGGACTACAAATCTTTATACATTTTAATTTTTCCCTTTTGAAAAAAAAATTATCCTTTCCTGCAAGGTAATCTCATGGAGAAAACTAGGATAACTGCACATTTTTTTCTTTACATTTTCCTAACTGTCTTGTCAATATCACAACCCAATTCCAATTGCTTCTTTCACAATCCATACAGAAAATTCCCCAGCTTGATTTTCTCTGCTTTCTTATATAGCTCATGCCCCTTTCCCCAGTAGTGTCCTAAAAATAAAAGTGATGTTACTCAGCAGCAGGCAAAAGTTCTAACTGCCTAAAAAAAGTAAAAAACTGCTAAGCATAAAAGTCAGGGAAATTTTCAGATTTTTGTGGGAAAGCAGCAGCCAGGGGAATAGGTTGAAACACACATTGTGTCATGGTTCCTGTTTCAATGTTCCTGTGAACATCGTAACCAGTTCCCATGCCATGCTGGTGCGGACACGTGTTACTGTTCGGGAGGAGGCTACTCTTGTTCTTTGTACCAGGCACTGATGTAGAGACTTTGGAATGTCTATCTGGGTCCTCTCACCTGTTCAAGGACACTTTCCCGAAGACCGGCAGGAACCGTTAGGAACACCTGCAGGCTGCAGGGAGTGGACTCTTTCTGACTCTGGGGGGAGGGATTGGAACTGTCTAAGCTTTACTTGTTTGAAAGACCCACGCTTTTGCCATTCTCAGCTCTGCTCTTGAACTTGCATACTATCCAGTAATAAATCAGATATCCATAAGCTTCTTGTGTGAGTCTGGTTGGCAACTTGGGTGGGTGTTCATCACACCTTGTGCGTTCCATCAGTAACATATGGGATGTAACACTCCTGTAGATCCAGCCTTGATGAGATACTGAGAATTTTCTGTTAGAGAACACCAGCCTATGCTGCCTGCTTGTCCTGAAGTTTCCAGGTTTTCCTAGAACAGGGGAATGGCTGATGAAACCCACCTGCCATGTGTGGCACATGTCTTCTCTCTGGCATTCAAGAAATTCCTACAAGAATTGAAATCACAGTTTCCTTATTTGGATTTATAAACTGTTCTCAACACAAAAACCTTGATGCTTAGATGTGAAGATAAAACTGTTTCCACATATTTTCCAAAGTAAGTAGATCACTTTAGCTTGCTTTTTAAATTCCTTCCTATGACCTTTGCTCCATAGTATTGCAAATTACTTGTGATCTTTTATTTGACCTTGAATAAGAATGATGGAAAGGAATGTTTCGGTTATTTACAGACTGTAGCCTTGGCAACTGACCAGCATCTATTCTAAATCCTGCATTAATGCAAACCAGCCTGTTGTGTAAAGCTTTGTTAAGTTTTTCAAATATTTACATCTGTAAGCAAATTTATACTTCAGCACAAATGAACATTTAGTTATCTTTTCCTATGCAAAGTTTATCATTTAAAAAAACTTAGTTACACTGATCAGCTTTCTGCATCATTCTCCTGCAATATCTCAGACTTCCTTCTTTTTTATGAAATTCTGCATGCAAATGCCATACAAACATGCACATTTACTCAAACAAAAGGGGATAAAGATGGGTGATGATAGATTGACCTTGGATCCACAAGCACTCCTTTGCTGTTTATTTCAGGATAATTTTTTTTAAGTTCTTAAACTTACATGAAACTTCTTTTGCTACAGATTTAAGGAGACTTACCCTGTGGGATGAAACTTGCCCTTCTGAAGATTCTTAGTATCCAAAAAGCAATTAACAAGCCATTTCCAGATGTGATTAAGAAAGGAAGTGGGTGAACCCAGTGCCCATTTGAAGGCTCCGAACTGTGGTTTGGGCAAAGCTGACTTTCCCTCAGCTCCCGGAGCTCTAAAACCTGCTGGAGGCCACTGTTTTATGGTCTCCCCACAGGGAGCATTCTGTATAGAACACTTATGGGCAATTCTGCTGGAGTTTTTAAAGGTTAGTAAAAGAACTCCAAGCAGCTAACAGCAATCTTGCAGAGTAGAAGTGTGAACCAAAAGAGAACTTGCACATTGAGCTTAACTGCATTCAGAAATAAATTCAGTCTTCACATAGTAGTTAGATGAAGAAAAATAGAGATAGCTTACTTTTATTCAGTAAATCTGGATACAGGTAGGTTCATAGTAGAAAGCACTTAATCATCACTCGTTCTTTGTAGACACTTTCTAAAGAGCAAGAGCTGCATCCTGCAACAGCTCCTGCTGGCAGATCTGCCAGAAGGGTAATGGAGATTGTTAATTCCCAAGCCCAAGAAGAAGGAGGAAATGGAAATCAGGTGACCCATGTGACATCCCACAAGCACAATAGAGATGTGTTTGCTAGAGAGACCCCCGTTATGCTTATGAGACAATACTGAGTTGACCCCTGATAATTCCAACAAATTCCAGGTCCTCCCCTTTATCTGGAGAGGAATTTCAAGGTGCTGATCCATTCGCAAGCTCCTTGTTACCCTGTGGTTGTCAGCTTCACAAAAAGTGAAGCCTCTTCAGTCTGCAATTGTTCCCCTGGAAGTCCCAGGTAAATTTTTGTCAATGGCCTCTTTGGGGCTACAATACCAGCACACTTCAGTTTCCAGCAGAGTACCTTCTCATGAGCTATTATTAACTTACAAATCTCAGACAATTTGGTTGCTTGTTTTGAGATTTCTGTAATCTATAACACTACTTTTTGGCAAAGCTCCCAAAGTGATTTATGGTAAAATATCAAAGCATCATTTGTAAGCCCATAATAACATAAGCAACAGCAATAAATGACTATGTCAGCTCAGGACTGTGGTCACCAATACTTATTTCTATGTCTATTTTAAAAACAACTTCTTGTTTTCCACTATGTCTCTGGAATGCAGAAGGCAATTTAGGGACTCCAGGCAGCTATGGCTGATAAGGGCTTCTATAAAAATATCACTCTTGCACTGCAGAAGCACCAGTGCAGCCAAAATTAGTTCTCAACCATCACGTTCTTTTTTAGACATCACAGAGAGAATATAACTACTAAAACAGCATAAGATCAAAGATGTTGTGTTTTCAACTAAGGTTTTAATTGTCCTGTATTGTTTAGAAATTTTATAGGAAGGGGGGCAGTGAGTTATGTTTTCCTACCATATTTTTTCCATTTCTTCTTTTTAAGCATAGAAAATACATTAAAGAGGAGAAATGGAATTGTTGCCCAGTGTCTTTTGCCTGTTAGTGGTTAGAGGTGTCTGAATGGAAGCATCCAATAACAAACTACAATGTCCAACATTTCTCTTCTGGATTTCTCTTCTGGAAGGCGCACTTTTATGCATTTTGTTGCAGATTTTTAAAAATAAAAATGGAAAACCAGGGCAGAAATGTGGCAGACAAAAATTTAATTTGGAGGGGAAAAGGCAACATCTCTACACTGGCAGAAATCTTTGAAATTTGAAAAAACAACCTGGCACTTCTCCCCCTAAAAATGTTTTTGTTTCTCAGTGCAAAAGTCAGGAAATAGGCTATTTGAAATGTAACAACGTGAAATGTAGTTTAATAATAAGCAAAAGCTATTTTCTACCTCTTACTCTTCATATGTTGTCAGATACTGATTAAAAAAAACTTGGTATAGCAAGGGAATAGGGTCAACTCTTTTTAGAGCAGGCCAAAATATGAATCTCAAAAATGCTTTCTTGCATTTCCTATGCAACTTTGCCAAGAATCCACAACTCATCATCCTCTGTGTTCTTTATTCCATTATGAGCAATTACTGTATATTTCTCTCCATTTAAAGATGTATGTTTAAATACCTACATTTCAACACCAGATGGCAGCAAATGAATGGCTAAAAGTTCTTTTAATACAAACTTGACATATTATAAAAACTTATTTCTGTATTCAAGTACTGCAATATCTAAGTTTAAATGCCAACCTATCACGACAGGTTAACTAGATGTCCATAAATCTTAGGAGTAAGAATGACATATATGGCATGTCTAGAAAAACAGTGCAAATAACGAAAAATAGGCATATCAGTTTCCAAAATCAGTAACGTTATCATCACATTATCCCACTTACTATCAAGTTTAGATGAAGAAGCTTTTGTCACAGTAAGGATCCTGTGAACTACAGTACAGTATTTTGATTATGAACATTTGGTAGCGCTTCATTCTTAAAACCCAATATTAAGCTTTTGACATGATCACCTAAATCCCCACTTACAGTACATGGAAATACATCTGGCTGTCTCTTCAGCTCATAACATTGAATCCTGCTCTAATATGTAGCTAATATATAATCTCAAAAAAGACCCCTGGATGCTGCTTTTCTAATGACCTTGGATACTCCCAAGGCAAGCAAGGAGTACCATATTGCTGGGTTACAGCTTAACTCCTACCTCATTTATTCAGAAAAAATTCCAATTGTTTTTAATGGAACTTCCAGATAATTATGCTTGCAAGTAACAGCAACAATAGTAATTTCACTTTAAGGCATATTTAAGTCACTGAAGAATACGTATAAAATTATTACTATTGATTTCCCATTTGTTCAATAAAACTGGCAATTACTTAAGAAAACAGAGTAAGGAATTAAAAGGTTTAAGAAGAACTGAAAAGATTTTGTTTTTTATGTTTTACTACATGACCCCATATATGTGTGTATACCAAAACCAGGTTTACCTTCAATGTACTTCCTGATTAAGTTTATGTTGTTTGTTTTAATATACTGAGCTTTTAAAAATCAGGAACAGTGATTTCCAGAGGGACTGGACTGAACTGCCATGTAGATTGAGAGTGATGGAAAATGAAGTCCAACTCATCTGGGGGCCATATTGGAGACGGCTTGTCAATCCATCATTACACTTGATTCAAACTCACTTCAGAAAGTGATGCTAAGAAAGATTTTGTTACTAAATGTCTTAAACCTTGCATTTTTGTAAAGAAAAAAGTCTATGTCTATTTTTTTTAAAAGAAGCTCATTATTCTAACCACTAAGCCTAAAAAATGGAATTCAACATTGCAGCTAGTCATAAGATGCAAAACTCTTCTAGAATTTTTTCAGTTCTGGTCATTGTGCTGAAAGGCTTAATCTAATTCTTCTGAGATCCCTTAATAAATAACATTGCTCTGCCTGTCTAGAAGTTCAGTGAAACAGAAGCCAATGCAAGACATAGTCCTGGGAAATGTTTGATTAATTTGAACAGTGAATTTAAAGATGCTCTTGAAATTCTTGCTGTTAGCTTCATCCAGTGGGGCAATCTCATTATGAATTAGAATCATACCAACTCTGCTCCAAAATCAAAATGCTTCTCAGCCTCTTCTCCTGAACATGAAAATGACAGTGCCCCCAAAGAAGTCAATTTCAGCACCTTGTTCTGCCACACAACAGTGACCAACCAATTATATTCCCACTTCTTTTTTTGTAAATCTCTCCTGTTTCCAGAACCTATTTCTGAATCACATGCAGTTAAAGGATGATAAGCTTTGGGGACATGATTACATTAGCAATGCTGGAATTAAAGGCAATTTTCTTCCATCTGAGCTTACAGGAAATTTTCCTTACCTTCCAGTTAAACATAGTGATATAAATCAGTAAACCCCTGCTGCTGTGCCAAAGGGCCTCTGAACACATAAAGGCCTTTTGCCCTCCTCTCCATATATAGTGCTGGAGAAACTTACAAGAAAAAAGACAAATACTTCCCAGCTGATGAAGATCTAGAATGAGATCATGGTGTGAACATGAGATACATTACTTATGGCAAATACGAATTCCCCAAGGCAATCAGGTTGGAAAACTTACTGAATTGAAAAAGAATTCCACTCATTCCTTTTCTTCTTTTAAAACCTTTGGAACTACAGTATCTATCAGCCTAGGTAATCAAGACCTGAGAGATATAGTCTGCTGATTTGCAGATAAGCCTAAGCACTTAAGAGGAACTCCTCTGGATCAAGTTAAGTGACTGTTTAGGTCCAAATAGTAACCAGCCAGGCTGCTGCTTAATGTTATTTTTTTAATGATACCACTGTCATTTTCAGTAAAGAAAGAACAACAAAGTTGTATATATTACAAAGTTGTATATATTCTTGTTTAAGAATTTGCCATTTTGATCAATGCCAGTTTAGCAGGTGTCAGCAGCTAGCCTACCTTGGCAGGGCTTGGACGCTAAGCAGGGTTGGGCCTGATTGGTCCTTGGACAGGAGAATACTGAAGCCATTAGTGGACTGCTAGGACCACTGAATGGAGCAGAGCTTAATACAGCAACGAAGCACGCAGAAAAAGAATATTATTTTAAATAGCATTAATGAGCACATTAGAGAAATATCTTACACACTTAGCCCACCCAAGCATAAAGAATTACACACTTAGACAAAGTAGGTTCAAAAGTAAGTAAAAAGAGTCTTACTGATTTATTTGGTCCAGTTACATCCATTTCAGTAGAAAATGATGATTCTTTCTTTCCCTAAACTGAATTGACCCTCAGCCCTCATTGCTGCTGAAGGCTGCATGGGGAAAGGGAGAACCTCCTGAATTCTAGGCCCACCGCAGGGCCCAAGACAGAAAGAGCTGCAGCTGCATGCTTGTCCTAATAGTCAGGAACCACGCTGAGACGAGGAATAGGTCTCTAGTGTTTATTACTGCTACATAAGACAGAAAATCCTAACAAACTGAAGAAGCATGGGAAAACCCAGACAGATAAACCCCAAAAGTCAAGTCAGGTCTGTTCTGTGTCTCTTTGAACAGCTGCTTAACTCCTCAGTACTACGCATGCGTTTTCCCCCCTGGACAAGGGCCCCCTCCTGCTCACCATCAGTGCTCATGACAATGCTCCCTTCCAGGATGGTGAAGAAGGAGGAAGAGAGGAATGTGGGAGGGGCAACAAACAGCTTCCTCCAGAAGCACATAGAGAATTTGCATCCTAGAGCAACCTCATCTACATGCTAATGAGGCATGCTGATTTGCTCTGACCTCCAACAAATACAAGGGTAGTCCAGAGTTGTAGGCTAAACTGTGAAGTTGAAAAACAACTGAGCACAAAAGAGTCAGAAAAGTGCATTGATGTATCCATGTAGACCTGAGGAGTTAAATACAACCTTTTATCTTTGTGGATTAGATTGAGATTGAAGTCTAATTAATTTTGCATTCTTTGCAGAAATGTCTATAGGCGTTTTCCATCTACTAGAAATGGAACAGAAGTTCATTGGCAGGTCATGATCCTGACCCGGGGTGTCCACAGCAACATGAGATTTTGTCAAAATGACAACACATATGTTGTGACATCATAATGCAAGCACCGCCCCTTACATAGATGGGTGTAACATTGGGACACAACTATGAAAGGGCTGCATAACACTGCAACACACATTTCATCATTTGCCCTCCATTCTTCCTCCACATGGCCTCAACCCACTGTTGTTGCAAACCACTTTTTATGTTGTTGAAAAAGGGAAGAGCAGGCCATAAACTTACTTAAACAAGTTGGGAAGTTCTAAATGTATGATCCAGGCCCACAAAACCTCTTTATGTTCCATGGATTTCAACTAAAATGACTGTTAATCATTTAAATTATTAATTACTGCTATAATGCCAAATCAGTGAGATTTTTAAAAAATGCTGCCAAGATTATGATCCTTGGGGATGAACAGGCACCTGGTTTCAGAGAACTAAAAGTAAACAGATAAGATACTTTGACAAGTAGGTAAGTGATTTACTGCTAAATGCCTTTGCTGGATCAGCAACAAATCTTTCACAATTGTTAGAATGAGGCAAGACGTTTATTCTGACTGAGTAAGAAAAGTGGAAGCAGAACAAAACTTAGGTCTCCTTTGAGTTGAGCTTGACTCATGGTGACTCCATGGATATGGCCATGTAGGGTTTTTTTGGTAACAATGTGGAAGTAGTTTGCCAACACCTTCTTCCACTTCCTTGTCTGGGAGATAGCCCTGGGTTTCGCAGGTATCCTCCCATCCAAATTTTCCCCATTCCCAGTCCTGCTTAGCTTACAAGCCTTACAAGCCCAAACAAGGTTTAGCCAATTTCGGTTACTCACTAAGACTCCCAAACAGATGCGCTGGTTCATTTTTATGCTAAGAGAATTAAGAACATATGATAAGAAAGCAAAAACTTCCTAATTCTAAGGTCTCAAAACACAGCTAAACAAAACACACATGCACAAACACACACACCAAAAAAAGCTAAGCCCACAATACTTTCAATCATCTTATTTTGAAAAGAAGAAATCTATAATTAAGAAGGTATCTTTCCACCCCCATCCCCCAACCACATGCCTATCATACAAACCACATATTAGAAAAGTGGCAAAGAACATAGCTACTGAACAACGTTCAAAAATCCAGGAAACTACCAGGAGTTGGCTTTTGACAAATTAATTTGTCAGGATAATGTAGTCTTAAAAATGCAGTGGTAAACATGGCATTTGTAGAAGATAAAGCTTAACCCTTTCCATACTTTCTCATTTCCCCCCTGCTAGCAAGCCCCCATAGTTGCTTTCATGTCAGGAAGGATCTCGTATCATTTCAAAATGTGGCAATTAAAAAAAAAAAAAAAAGCTTGGCAGAAAATATATTGGCACTCTTCCCCTACCTTCAGTTGAGTATAGGAGATGTTTTCCCATGTTTGCCTTATAGGGGAATCCCACAGGATTATGACTTTTGTAGATCCCAACTCAGTAATAGAAATGTGTGTCAGCATAAAATCATAGCCCTAAAGACTCTTTCCCGGCAGTTTGGATGAGACCGTTCTCATTCAGTGATTCATTGGTGGTATTTGCACTGCTGTGGTAAAAAACAGGAAAGCGGCTTAGTCACGATAAATCAGTAAAACTCTACATTCAAAGGCTGAGTAAGGTCAATGCAGGGTCATTCCAGTCCAAACTTTCCTAAAAAAAATTGTGCCAAATTGCTGGATTTCTACCAAAATGTGTAAGGAAGGGTTGTCATCAGTTACATTAAACCGGAATTTTATCAACCCCAAATGATGACTGTTTCAGGTTGCGATGACATATACAGCGTTAAGATTTTGATTAAATAGCAGCCTGAGATGTGGGGGTAAGATGGAGGCATTGGATTTTTAGCTTAATATATTATGTGAACACAGCTAAAGACAGGAAAGAATCAAGATGGTTTAAAACTGTCATCAGTGAAACTAATCCATGCTTATTGCAACCTGAAAGGTAAATATAATGTGATGAACAATCATCTAATAAGGCTTTGACTAGAGAGGCAGCCGCAAAACAGTGGTGAAACGTAGGGCTGAGTCACTCAATATTTTATTATTTTCTGCTGAAGCAGTGAATTTGTATCATTTTTCTTCTAGTAAAATCCATAGAATTTAATTGCTTTCTTTGCATATCACAGTATTTTATTCCTCAGCAATTCTGTTTGGTTTATATTCTATGTCACAGGATTTTATTTCTAGATCTATAATCCATATACATATGCATCCCCAAAGTGGAAGAAAAGTATTTTCTACATTTCTCAAATAAGACTAAGGAACGGGGAATTCTGACATTCATGAAAACTAGGGGAAATCCCTCAGATGGATCAATTCTGCCTTCTCAGTAGTGTGATCAAGCTGAAAAATGCACCTTCAAGCTCCTCTGAAGTTTCAGTTGGTAACTATGATTCATGGTAAGCAACTCAAATTAACAATCTGCCCACAAATGTGAATGGCTTTCAATATCTGGCTCATTGCTAAGTTTTCTGTTGTGCTAAAATAAGAGTTTTCCTCCCCTGCAGTTTCTAGCTAGAATCTTCTAACTTGGCATGTTGGAAGTGAATTCTTTCTTCTCTTTTCCCTCTGCTTTGGTTTTAATTATCAGCTTTAGTGAATTTAGTTTACTGTTCCTTCCACGTCTCCAGTCTTTTCCTACCAACCCTTCCCCCTCATATCCCATCATTCACTGAAGCCAGGAAGTTGGATGCCTGCCTCTGCAGAAAAGCGTTTATGACTCAACCACTTCAATAGAAAATCTGGGAGTCTGCTGAATGGAAAGACTCTGTGGGTCTGGCCCTGCTGTGGGTTCGAGATTAGGCAGGACATTCAACATCTTCTCCATTTTCTTCCTGCACAGTTAGGAAGTTCCATTCAACCCTTCTGGTTCCGCACCAGTTACTAGGTTAGGGATGCTGTATCATAATGAGAGAATGAGAGATCCAGTTCCTTGGGTCTGAGAAATCAGGGAAGGTACATCTAACAGCTTGACAGGAATAGTTCAGTCCAGTCATGGCTGGGGTGTTAGAGCCCTATCAGACCAAGGAAATCCTAATTAGCCAACTGGGCAGATTGGATCTTGGAAGGATGATTGCCATCAAGACTTTTTAAATCATAATCCTAATATTCTTGAGCAGAACCCACATGATATTGGTGGTTTACTGCATTTTCTAAGATGAAGTCATGCCAGGTACACGAAAGAGCACGAATGCGATTGCTAAAACAAAGACCCAGCTCACTAGAAAGCTTTGTCATAGCATTTCCTATAGCTTTGGTGGTCAGGGCGGGTTATTCCCAAGCCTATGATTATTTCACTGTTCTGGAAGGTATTTTGAATGTTGGTTCTAGCGACTCACTGGTGAGACAGCTACTAATAGCTTCATTATATTCCAAGGAGTGAGGGGCCACTCTAGCAAAACTTCCAACCAAAGAACTGTTTATTAATGGGGGCATGCAGCACCGTTCCTGATAAGCAAAACATCACTTCCCGTTAGCAGCATCACTTATGGTTTCTGGACTGAACTTCAGTTTCCAAACCATTATTGAATCCAAGCAGCAATTCAACCCATTCACATGTTCACCTGATTCTGATGTATGAGGAACCAGGTTATGGTAACATAGATTTTGTAACAAAACCATTTAATAAAAAATGAGAAGAACCTTTCTAAGACTTAAATCCATGCAGAAGTTCAGCATGCAACCTAACTCTAGAAATATAAGAATCCACCACAGCTCTATCACCCATTTGGACAAACTCCCAAATGTACAACATACCAGAATACGGTACAATTTTTCTAGAGGTCCAAAGGCATCTCCAACAGCAGAGACCTCATTCTGCTTCTGCACTAATGCATTATCCAATCTGTTGGCATTGGAAACTTCAGTTCATGCTGCAGCGTCCAAGACCTTTATCTGACCTACAGTATAAAACGAACAATTATACAAAGATTCTCCAGGCCACCAGGCCATCTGTTTCTCTAGTCTTTACAATGTGAATGTAAATGAAATCAAAATATTTTTGGATTTTTTCCCCCCTGAACTATACTGATATTCATAGTATTATAATCATGAACATGTCTCTATTTCTATGAATCTAGGCTTTGCAAAGAAAATCAATCCCTGTCCTAACAGTGTTAAATTCTGAAGCTGAGCAGAGTTTCTGGGAAGCAGGATGTGTAGTGAGAGACTTCCTATGGGAAACAGACCACCTCTGTGGGCCATAGAAGTGCACAAATCTTTTTTTTAATTGAAAATAATTCACATTTCAAAAGAAAAGAACGGTTTTATTTGGTAAGAAATATGGAGAGGGAGAGCTAAAGAGAGGCCTAAACATTAGAGTAGAATTAGGATAGGGTTAATATAATCAAATCTGCCAGTAAATGGGACATTTTTCTGGCAGACGCTTTATCATTTTAACTGGAGGGGGCTGACAGTCATTCTCACCCATTATCCAGGAGAGACAGGGATAAAAAGGATAATCCAGAGGAATAAAGAGTTCTTCTTTGTTTAGGAATTTGAAGGCTTCTTTCTACCTGTAGGCACTCCACATGGAACAGGGAAAGGGTTGAAAGGAATAGAGACCTGGCACCTGGACGGTAGTCATTTAAAAAATAAATAAATAACTTCAGCTATGCAAAAGACTTCAGCAAAGGATCGTTACCTTGTCGTGGTGCTGGAGCTTGAGCACCTCAATGATGCCATGAGCTAAACCGTGAAGGGCCACCCAAGACGGGAAGGTCATGACAGAGAGGTCAGACTAAATGCGATCCCTGGGGAAGGTAATGGCAACCCACCCCAGTATTCTTGCCGTGAAAACTAAATGGATCAGTACAACCAGAGATATGTCGGTATACCATCGGAAGATGAGACCCCCAGGTCGGAAGATGGTCAAAATGCTACTGGGGAGGAACAGAGGATGAGCTCAACTAGCCCCAGACGTGATGACGCAGCTAGCTCAAAGCCGAAAGGACGGCTAGCGGCCGACGGTGCTGGTGGTGAACGGCGAATCCGATGTTCTAAGGATCAACACACCATCGGAACCTGGAATGTAAGATCTATGAGCCAGGGCAAATTGGATGTGGTTATTGGTGAGATGTCAAGATTAAAGATAGACATTCTGGGCGTCAGTGAACTGAAATGGACTGGAATGGGCCACTTCACATCAAATGACCACCAGATCTACTACTGCGGACAAGAGGACCACAGAAGAAATGGAGTAGCCTTCATAATTAATAGTAAAGTGGCTAAAGCAGTGCTTGGATACAACCCAAAAAATGATAGAATGATCTCAATTCGAATTCAGGGCAAGCCATCTAACATCACAGTGATCCAAATATACGCCCCAACCACAAATGCTGAAGAAGCTGAAGTAGAGCAGTTCTATGAGGATCTGCAGCACCTACTGGACAACACGCCTAAAAGAGATGTTATTTTCATCACAGGAGACTGGAATGCTAAGGTGGGCAGTCAAATGACACCTCGAATTACAGGTAAGTATGGCCTGGGAGAACAAAACGAAGCAGGACACAGGCTGATAGAATTTTGCCAAGACAATTCACTCTGCATAACAAACACTCTCTTCCAACAACCTAAGAGACGGCTTTATACATGGACTTCACCAGATGGAAAACACCGAAATCAGATTGATTACATCCTTTGCAGCCAAAGGTGGCGGACATCTGTACAGTCGGTAAAAACAAGGCCTGGAGCTGACTGTAGTTCAGATCACGAACTTCTTCTTGCACAATTTAGGATCAGACTCAAGAGATTAGGGAAGACCCACAGATCAGCTAGATATGAGCTCACTAATATTCCTAAGGAATATGCAGTGGAGGTGAAGAACAGATTTAAGGGACTGGACTTAGTAGATAGGGTCCCAGAAGAACTCTGGACAGAAGTTGGCAGCATTGTTCAGGAGGCGGCAACAAAATACATCCCAAAGAAAGAGAAAACCAAGAAGGCAAAATGGCTGTCTGCTGAGACACTAGAAGTAGCCCAAGAAAGAAGGAAAGCAAAAGGCAACAGTGATAGGGGGAGATATGCCCAATTAAATGCAAAATTCCAGAGGTTAGCCAGAAGAGATAAGGAATTATTTTTAAACAAGCAATGCGCGGAAGTGGAAGAATACAATAGAATAGGAAGGACAAGAGACCTCTTCCAGAAAATTAGAAACATTGGAGGTAAATTCCAGGCAGAAATGGGTATGATCAAAAACAAAGATGGCAAGGACCTAACAGAAGAAGAAGAGATCAAGAAAAGGTGGCAAGAATATACAGAAGACCTGTATAGGAAGGATAACAATATCGGGGATAGCTTTGACAGTGTGGTCGGTGAGCTAGAGCCAGACATCCTGAAGAGTGAGGTTGAGTGGGCCTTAAGAAGCATTGCTAATAACAAGGCAACAGGAGACGACGGCATCCCAGCTGAACTGTTCAAAATCTTGCAAGATGATGCTGTCAAGGTAATGCATGCTATATGCCAGCAAATTTGGAAAACACAAGAATGGCCATCAGACTGGAAAAAATCAACTTATATCCCCATACCAAAAAAGGGAAACACTAAAGAATGTTCAAACTATCGAACAGTGGCACTCATTTCACATGCCAGTAAGGTAATGCTCAAGATCCTGCAAGGTAGACTTCAGCAGTTCATGGAGCGAGAATTGCCAGACGTACAAGCTGGGTTTAGAAAAGGCAGAGGAACTAGAGACCAAATTGCCAATATCCGCTGGATAATGGAAAAAGCCAGGGAGTTTCAGAAAAACATCTATTTCTGTTTTATTGACTATTCTAAAGCCTTTGACTGTGTGGACCATAACAAATTGTGGCAAGTTCTTAGTGGTATGGGGATACCAAGTCATCTTGTATGCCTCCTGAAGAATCTGTATAACGACCAAGTAGCAACAGTAAGAACAGACCACGGAACAACAGACTGGTTTAAGATTGGGAAAGGAGTACGGCAGGGCTGTATACTCTCACCCTACCTATTCAACTTGTATGCAGAACACATCATGCGACAAGCTGGCCTTGAGGAATCCAAGGCTGGAGTTAAAATTGCTGGAAGAAACATTAACAATCTCAGATATGCAGATGATACCACTTTGATGGCTGAAAGTGAAGAGGAACTGAGGAGCCTTATGATGAAGGTGAAAGAAGAAAGTGCAAAAGCTGGTTTGCAGCTAAACCTCAAAAAAACCAAGATTATGGCAACCAGCTTGATTGATAACTGGCAAATAGAGGGAGAAAATGTAGAAGCAGTGAAAGACTTTGTATTCCTAGGTGCAAAGATTACTGCAGATGCTGACTGCAGTCAGGAAATCAGAAGACGCTTAATCCTTGGAAGAAGAGCAATGACAAATCTCGATAAAATAGTTAAGAGCAGAGACATCACACTGACAACAAAGGCCCGCATAGTTAAAGCAATGGTGTTCCCTGTAGTAACATATGGCTGCGAGAGCTGGACCATAAGGAAGGCTGAGCGAAGGAAGATCGATGCTTTTGAACTGTGGTGTTGGAGGAAAATTCTGAGAGTGCCTTGGACTGCAAGAAGATCCAACCAGTCCATCCTCCAGGAAATAAAGCCAGACTGCTCACTTGAGGGAATGATATTAAAGGCCAAACTGAAATACTTTGGCCACATAATGAGAAGACAGGACACCCTGGAGAAGATGCTGATGCTGGGGAGAGTGGAAGGCAAAAGGAAGAGGGGCCGACCAAGGGCAAGATGGATGGATGATATTCTAGAGGTGACGGACTCGTCCCTGGGGGAGCTGGGGGTGTTGACGACCGACAGGAAGCTCTGGCGTGGGCTGGTCCATGAAGTCACGAAGAGTCGGAAGCGACTAAACGAATAAACAACAACAACATGCAAAAGAATTTGGGAAATCCAGCAGGGTGGAAAGACAATTTACAGCAGCATTGAGTTTTAGGGAATTTCTGAGGACTGAACAAGGAATCTAGAGAGGAAGCAGTCATCTGGCTGTCGCAGAACCATTTGAGGACAGCACCATGGAAGAGGTAGGGCCCTAGATCCTATGTTCAAGGGCAGACAGTATTAATTTAGAATTATATTTTCCAGAAGTTCAGCAGAATCTAGTAAAAAAAACCTGATTCTTTAAATTACTTCTGTGGAAGAAGTCAGCAGTCGTCTCAAGTGATATTGTCAAATGAATCATGTGAAATATTTAACAGTCTACGAGTTATTATGATTTGATCCTTAATATCTAGGGTGATCTTCTTGCATAACTTTTCATATTCTTCTTGCTACAAAACTGCCTCACACTTCCTTGACTTGTTGCAAATAGGGAGCTATTAAGTGGCTTCCCTAAGTTTTTTTTCAAGGAGGAAGTGCTTTGCGTTCAGTTCCCAAAAGGTGTTTCAAAGTGCACAAAAGCACAGTTGTATCACTGTGTCAGACTGCTGCACCTTTTCTCAGAATCATGCAGCCAGCACATCCCCATATAACCTGAATAACTTTTGGGGGGAATTGAATCTGAAGGGCTGCCCAGCATATATGTGTCTGTGTGAGGGAGAGAGAGAGGGAGAGAGAGAACAAACTTAAAACAAAGCTTTCATATGATCATATCTCCTTCGTTTCTTTTGGAGCTGAATTTTCAGTTGTTTAAAGATTTGTGTATACCACTGGAATATTACAGTTAACAATAAGCTCAAAATTCATTCTGCCTGAACTGGTTAGCAAGTCATCAGATTGCATCAGTGCGGATTTTAAGTTGAATAGAGGAAGGCGCTGTATATTGTCACACCAGAGGGCTGTTCTGCATGATGGCACTGCAGTTGCAACAAAGCAGAGCAGCAGTTCTGTCTGCACTGAGACCCGGGGAAAGGAGGGAGGTGGGGTAGGGAACACCGTCTTTGGTGTGGCGGAGGCAGACTCAAAGATCTGTTGTCAGTTCTTTGGTCCCACAGGTGAGATCAGGGCACTGGTTCCATTTTTCTGCCTTTGGCGCCATTCCGTCCTGCCTTTCTCCCCCCACCCCCACCCCCGCATGGCAAGAGGAGCAGGTAAGAGCAACTCACTTCCCCTGTCGCTCCCCACCCCCACCCCCCACTTCTCTTGCCATGGGTAGCAAGCAAAGCAGGGCAGTGGAGGGGAAGGGCATCTTCTCACCTTTCCACCCAGAAGTGCAGGTTACAGAGCTGTTTCTCTCAGGGACAACCACTGCCCCACATGGCTTTGGCACAAAGCTGTGGGGAAGGGCATTTTAAAATGTGTCCAGCCCCTCACACACTTTTAGGGGGAGGGACGTTCATGACTTGCTTCCAACGGTCTTCTGAAAGACCGCTGGCCACATCTCCAACTGACATGTGTCCAACACAGTCGTCTTTTGAAAGACAGGGATGGGTGGGTGTCACATGTTTAAAATGCCCTCCCAAGTTTTGTAACTGCACTGTGTAAAATGCGGGGCAGGCGGATGACTATTTCAGAGGTCAGCAGCCAGCACACCTGCAAGAAAACTGCCCTGGGTTTATTACAGCAGCACTGGAGGAAGAACCAGTGTCAAGCTCTGTTTCTTCCCCTGTGGGAAAGTAAGGTGGGGAAGAGTCCCTTAGGCCACTTGGGGATTTGGGGTGGTGGTGGATCTTTTTGGAGGCAGAACTGGCACTGAAAAGACCAGCTGCCCTTTCTTTTCTCCCCACTTCTGCTGCCACACACCGACTGGCAAGAGGAAGAGGGGAGAGGGTTTTTGGCATGGTGGCATAGCTCTGACTGACTCTCCCACTGCCAAAAGACAAATGGCCCTGGAAACCAGTGGCCAGGGGCATGGCTGCAGTAGCCTCAAGGGACCAGGGCACCGGAGCAGACCACCCTAATGTACCTTGGAATGATCCACTGCAGTCAGATGGCTCGACACACCTTATGCTGGCAGAAGCTGAAAACCACCACTTTGAAGCAGAGCGAGGAAAGGTGAGAGGAGTCTGCACTTGCAGGGGGCCACAGTTGGATCGGGTTGTGCATTCTTGGCTTCAACAAACAGCTAGAGGGGTGTCTTTATGCTAAGTCAAGCAGGACCTGCTCATTCTGGCAGCAGCTCTCTGGTTGCAGAGATTTCCCCGCCATTCTGTTTTTGTGAGGTTTGGGTGGGTTTTTTCTGTTCAATCGTGTGCAATCCTCGGCAACTGCCTGGACCAGTCCCTGCAGTTTTCTTGGCAAGATTTCAGGAGTGGTTTGCCATTGCCTCCTTCCTAGGGTTAAGAGAGAGTGACTGGCCCAAGGTCGCCCAGCCAGCTTTCATGCCTAAGGCAGGACTAGAACTCACGGATTCCTGGTTTCTAGCCCGTTGCCTTAACCACTAGACCAAACTGGCTCTCTTGGGAAAGATAAATATCGATAAATTCAGCATTCCTTCGCTATTCACTCCATTGTCTGAACTCCAGCCCAGGTTTTGTTTTTTTTAAAAAGAAAATCTATTCTAATCCTAGTGATCCCTTAGTTTGGTGCACATTTTTATGGAGAAAGGAAATGAAGAAACTAATATCCCAGCCTTGGCAACCTAAATAAGGAATGAGCCGTGACACCTGCAGCACATCACAATACGTGGGCAAGTTGTATAATGCTCCTGTCTTCAGCCCTCAGTGGGAACATGGGAGGGGGTGAAGAGCAACATCGAGCACACACAATGGGTTAAAGCCTTCAATCCTTGCTTTAATATCTAAGTCCCGGGCAAACCCAGCAGAGCTCTCTAAGGCATCCTGCACCATGTCGAAGAGTTCTGGAGGGGACAGATGGCTAAATGAGCTTGGCTACAAGCTGGGCCAAACGCTGGGGGAGGGCAGCTATTCTAAAGTAAGGGTAGCCACCTCAGCCAAGTACAAAGGCCCATTAGCCATCAAAGTAGTAGATCGACGCCGGGCACCCCCTGACTTTGTACACAAGTTTCTCCCACGAGAGCTCTCCATCTTACGGGCCATTCGTCATCCTAACATTGTACGTGTCTTTGAATTCATTGAAGTTTGCAATGGGAAACTTTATATTGTGATGGAAGCTGCTTCAACTGACTTGCTTCAACTAGTGCAACAATTGGGGAAGCTACCCTGCATCCCAGAAGCTCGAGACATCTTTGTCCAGGTCGTGAGTGCTGTACGTTACTTGCATGACAGAAATTTGGTGCACCGGGACCTTAAATGTGAAAACGTACTGCTCACTGCGGATGGCCGTCGAGCAAAGCTGACCGACTTTGGCTTTGGCAGGGAGTCGCGTGGGTATCCAGACCTGAGCACCACTTACTGCGGCTCCGCTGCCTACGCCTCCCCGGAAGTGCTGCTGGGCATTCCCTATGATCCCAAGAAGTATGATGTGTGGAGCCTGGGAGTAGTACTTTATGTGATGGTTACCGGCTGCATGCCCTTTGATGACAGCCACATCCATAGTATGCCCCGCCGCCAAAAGAAGGGGGTCTTCTATCCAGAGAGTCTCCCTCCCTTACCTGAACCCTGCAAATCCCTTATTGCCCAATTGCTTCAGTTCAGTCCAGCTTCCCGACCTGGAGTAGGGCAAATAGCCAAAAACAGCTGGCTGAAAGGAGGAATCTTAAACAAAGAAGCCTCTTCCAGATAAGTCTGACCTAGGACGACTGAACACAGCTGGAGCTTTGACCTGATAGAGCTGATGCCAGGAAAAAGAACCAGTGCTAATATACTATTGGCAAGGGTGAGCTCCAGAGCAAGCTGGGGTTACAAAGAGGGGAAACAACCCTCCCACAACATTCAGACAACCATTTGGGGTTATGGGAGAAAGATTTTGACACAGCAGTATGAAGTTGAGGGAGACTGAATTCGAGGACTTCCATGATGGTAGAAGGGACAGTGAAATAGTGCTTGGAACAGCACCCCAAACCTTGCACAAATGGGCATCAGTGCAACCTGTGGCGGAAGAAAAGAACTGTGACCCTTGCCAAAAGACTTGGACATCATCACAGAACCTACGCTTGCCAATGTGCAGGAGAGGCAATGAGACTTACAACAACATAGTGTTGTCTGAAGTCTAATGCACAAATAAACCCTGAAGCTTCCATCTGCTGACTTCTGTGTGCTTTTAGTCCTTTGCACACTGGGTTTCTTCCCTTTTATTAGGTATGTATGAGAATTTTGGCCTGTTGAGGATACATATCCCTGACGTCTCTTGTTCTCAAAGGCATCCTCACAGGAGATCCATGAGATGCCAAGGTGAGAGGTAGTGGGCTCAAACAAGGGAAACTCTGATTCAGATCTCAGCTCAGCTTCAAAGCTGGCTCAGTGCCTGTTGAAGTCCCTGCAGAAGTCATATAAATTAACCCTCCCATACTGTAATCAGATTCTTAAAGAGATCATTTTAAACACCAATTGCAGCATGTATGAGCATATGAGAGGAGGGAAGGATTCTGTGTGGCAGTCACATGACTAAAATAGGATATTCCCATCCAGCACAGGCTTGTAGTTTCCAGTATCTTTGGTACTATTAAAACTTTCTTAAGGTCAACTGACTTAAAATAATTATTGTGAAATTAAAAGTTTTGTTGGTATCTTTAAAGAAACAGCAACAAAGAAAATGAGCCAAAGTTGCAAGTCTATGCTCACTTATCTAGGAGGAAGCCCAAGCAAACTTTATGGAACTTAAAGACATATATAGACTTATACTATAAACCTAAGCTTTGCTTTAAAAATAACTTAAAAACAAAATTTAGAACAAGACATCCACAGAGGGCTGAGACTGCAATTCTATATTAAGACAAGTGGCTAGGAGTACAGAATGTTTTTGTTTTATTAGATAGTGGCCCTTTCCCCCCTTGCATTTTAGCATGGCAAAATCACACACACACACACCCCAAAATGCCCAACAACTTTCCCCATCTTATTGCCCTCATCTTGCCCCTGGTCCATGAGAAAATAATCCTGAATTGCCAATAGCTGTATTGGTTTCAGCATAGAATTTCCCCCATAAGCTGTTGCCACTGCTTCAAGGTATGTAAAGCCTGTAATACCTAGTCATCTGCTGTGTTGGAGGTGAGGTCAAGTGATCAGCTGAGGTGTGATCAGAGGTATATTTAGCAATGTTGAAAATGCACATATGCCCCCTCTCTTTTGGCATCTAACCAGCCTCTCTACTGCAGCAATTACATAGTATTTAGGTAGTTTAATCCTAGTAGAACATGTATTAATTTTAAATAATTGTATTTTTATAATTTATAAAAGTTATATTCACAATGCTGTTGGGTTTAAAAAAAAAACAATAGCTAGAGCTGCTGATTGGGCTCATTTGGTCAACCAAAGAAGTGCAATTTGATTTTATTTCTTTCTGACAATATTTTTTTATAAGAAACTTAATTTTAAAAGTCCTATCTTATGCTTAAGTGCAATTGCACCTTAAAAACGCTGTCATTTATATCCAGCCTTTTTTCCCTCCCCACACTCACCTAGCCCCTTAGGTTTTCAGGTAAGTTTCTGTTATTTGGCAGCAACAAAAAAAAAACAGACCTTCTCCGTAGTTTTATTTACTTTGGGTGTCTTTGAGTCAGTGTTGACTCCTGGTGACTGCCTGAACAAGTCCCTGCAGATTTCTTGGCAAGGTTTTTCAGAAGTGGTTTGCCCTTGCCACCTTCCTAGGGCTGAGAGAGCGACTGGCCCAAGGTCACCCAGCTGGCTTCGTGCCCAAGGCGGGACTAGAACTCACAGTCTCCCAGTTGCTAGCCTGATGTCTTAACCACAACACCAAACTGGCTCTCTTCTCTGTAACAGAACCTTATTTATAGAATTATCTCCCTTCTGTAGTATGTTAGGCTCCCACACAGATACTGTAGGTTTTAGACACATTTTGAAAACTTGTTTTTAGATACGTTGACTTTTTTCCTCCTAGGACAACTAAATGCAATGAAGGAGTTGTAAATAAGACATTCAACAATTCGTTTCAAGGAACTGGAAAAAATATTTGTCAGAACTTTACTAGTTGCAGTTGACAAGGGATTTTTGTTCAATATAACCTTTGCATCTAGGCAGAAGGAGAATGCCTCATGTTGGCAGCTGCTTGTTAAATGGACTATAGAGAGAAGGGGATCCACAGACCACACACTGACTAAAGATCCACCTCCACAGTCCCTCTCCCTTCCAGTTATTGTTTGTTACCTGAGTTCTTCCAGAATCTAAGGGAAAATCCCTTTGCTCACACTGCCAGAGTTCTGGAACCACTTCACCCACACTCAACCCCTTTGGCTGCTTGCACTGGGGAGAATAAAACCACCAGGATTATATAAATGAGTACAAAATCATAATTATATGAACATTATCCAGCCAACTGAGCAAAATGTTCCACTAGCAATGAAGCATAGTCTCAAGTCACTCCTGAACAGATGGCTGGCATTTAAACATGCTTAATGATTGCAGGCCCATGCCCTGGGTGTTTAGATCCATTTGTAAGGCATTTTAAGCATGTAGCTAAAAATATACAGTACAGTATAACTTTATCAAATCTGTGTTTCCAAGCAAGTGAATCATAAAGTATACCACTCCAGAAGCTAGGAGAATTATCATTTTTGTTGTGGACATGCCTCATGTCAAAACTTGGATATGGTACTGTATAAGGTGTGAAAAGGTATTTAAGAGCAAAAAAGTAAGCTACAATGAGGAGGAGGGAGACGGGTTTCATGATGGTTGGGCCTGGCCAGTGGCTTTCAGTCATCCAAACCACCTATCTCCACTCATCCAAACACCCAGATCCTTTTGTGAGAATACTGTAGGGAGCTTTAAGCCATTTCCTCTATGGCCTGCCCAATCTAGATCTATCTTTTTGTAATTTTGATTGAAATGCTGATTACAAACTCAGGCCTTCACACCATCCAAGGAGGTCTGCTGCATGGGCCACCACTGCAGTTTCATCTTATTACTTATAGCTGTGTGGGCCTTCTTCTGTGGTTGCACCTTTGCTCTGGAGTTTTCTCCTTCCTGCTATCTATGAAGCCCTTCCTATCCTCTTTTATGCTTATTACAAACCTATTTTTCACCCATAACTTCATTATGGCTCTGCTACCACAACAGGCTTAACACAAACAGTCATAATCCCAGTCAAATCTCCCTACCAGTGGTTTTGGCAACAGACAATCCCACTAACTGGTCAAAACCATGATTTTGGGAATACAAAGACCTTGTGTTCTTTTTCCAGGAAGTGCTCAGTATCCCACAAGCTCTTGTGCCAGGAGAGTTTTGGCAAAGCTTCAGTTTATAACTAGACCTTCCCCATTGGCTAGGTGGGAAGCTGTGGGCGGGGCTCCATCACTGCAGCCAATCAGTGTTTAAGAACAGCTGCATTCTGTGCTGCCTGGCCTTAGCAATGGGTTTATAATGGACTTATTGCAAAACTTTCTCCATATGACTTTTCTCCTTTTTTGTGGGGGGTGGATGGGATGGGATTAGTTACTCAAAACAAATCAACTGACTTAATTTAGGCTAGCGTTTTTCAAGCTTGGCAACTTTAAGATGTGTGGACTTCAACTCCCAGCCAGCATACTGGGGAATTCTGGGAGTTGAAGTCCACACATCTTAAAGTCACAAGTTAGGTATATCCACAACACAATTGTGTGCATGGAGTAAGCTTGACTATTAATGAGTCTGCCTGTGATTGTATTTAATAACCGTGGGGGTAATTGACTGGCATTTGATGTGTTTTTATGTCCCCATAACACCCTGAGCCCATGCCCAGTTAAGTGTGTTGTGCAGACAGAGCTGTGTGAATGCTACGGCTGAGCATTTGTGTGTGTCTGTGCAGCTTCTACAAAGTTTTCTCTTCTAGGCTGCCTAAAACACTGAACAAGAATATTTTTTGCTAGAACTGAAATATTCTGAGAGGGGTTCACCACTCATTTTACAAAAAAGTGACTATCAGGAACCTTTAGATAATCAAATATTCATACTGCCTTGTAAAGGAGAAAAAAGCCAAAATCCATTCTAATAGCTTTGCAATCTATGTTTATGCCAGAAATTAAGAACATTGATGTTTAGCAGATCTTAGTTTCTTATGTATGACTTACAAAATGGTGTAACTCCACAATCATGGGAACTCTTAATAGCCAGTGACTCAGACAAATACTGGAACTGTCTAGGTGGAGAAAACCTCCAAAACAGTTTCTTTCTTTCCTCGGGTCTATGACACTTAACATTTCTTTTCTCATAGTTTTAATGAACTATGGTCCCAGACTCTAAAAGTCAGTTTAACAAAATTGTAGTCCCAAGCTTACAGGTAGCTATAGATCTCACTCTGTTGATTGGTGATAGAGCAACTGCTGGATGGTAGTTGTAGAGAGGCAAAAGACAACACCTGGTGCTGTTGCAAACCAACTTTTGTGAATTCTCAAAATTTCACTTCACTTCCTTCTCCTAGCTGTATCCTTAAAATTTCCCTTCTTAGTTTCAGTCTTTTCCGAATTGTGCATTTCCAGACCATCTTGAGGCTCCAGAGTCCAAAGGAATTGTGCAATTAGCATTCCACAAGAGAATATATTGCAGAAAGCTACAACATCAGTGAGTAACATTGCACCCCTCCTCCTCCTCCTATGACAAGCCTTGCATTGATGGCCACAGGCATTAGAAGCACCCCTTGCAGAGATACCTTAATTTTCCTTTATTTATAAATTCTCTGGAGTATTCATTCCCACCAGACAAGAAGATAGTTCAACTTATTTCAGAGTTAGTGAGCATGGTGAAGTTAATCATGGGACCCCTTAACATCTGAATGCAGCCAAACTGTCTTGAGAGAAAAGCTGCTGCTTCTACACTGATCTTGTTCAGCTGTATTTCCTCCAAAGAAAGGTGTAAAGAAAGTGTGTGGATCAGCTTTTTCATCTACACTCTTAATCCTAGTTGGCCTGCTGACCTAACCTTCCCTTTCACAGTTACCTCAAGAAACACTTCCTACCTCTACAGTAAGTCTTCCTGATTTGCTCTCACCATGACAACTAGTAAGCAACCAATCAAAATGTTTTGTTCTAGAAGTCAGGGCTCTCAAGACTAATTGAATTGCAAATAAGCAAAAAAGACAATGGTTCTGCTACCATTATTTCTCATTGGAGGTGAGAAATGCAGAGATGAGAAGAAGTCTTTGACAATCAGGTGAGTAGTTATGATTCCTCCTGATTCTCAGGGGAATGCACCAAATCCTAAATGGGAGCAATAATAGGATAAATATAAAGGATTTCCACTATTATTTTAACTTTTATGAACCATTCTGAAGCTCTATAGGTGAAAAATAACTTATAAATATTAAAAATAACTCAACAACTGTGCTTATTTACAACCTCTTCCTTGTTGTTTTCTAAATGAAGCATTGAAAGGTGAAAGGTCCCCTGTGCAAGCACCGAGTCATGTCTGACCCTCTGGAGGGATGCTGTTTTTGTGGCACAGAAGCATTATACACAAGGATTGCTGGGGGAGGGGGGATAGTCAATCATGGGGGTGATTGGCACCTTGATGGGGCCAATGATAACACCTTATTCACCATCTTGGACTATACATTTTATATTTTGCAATTTCTATTTATGTATTTCTATTTATATTGTATTTATTCTATTCTATTTTAAATTTAAATTTAATTTAAATTTATGTATTCATATTTATATTTATATTGTATTGTATTCTACTTTAATTTTTGATTTTTAACTGTTTGTAAACCACTCAGTCGTCGTAATACAAGATGGGCAGGGTAGAAATATAATAAATAAATAAATAGATAAGCACACACATGGGTTTAAATGCACCCCTGCATCTCCACACAGCCCTACCAGTAGCAACTCAGCAGTATTCCACTACAGCTTGTTAGAAACTGTTTCTTCATCTCCCAGCTACAAACAGCATTTTTCAGAGATGAATAAAAGTGAGGGTCATCCTGTTTTTGTGGGTATGTCTGCTACATCCCTTGCCTCAGATCCATTTCACAGTCAAGGGAAAGCAGTTTGAACATACTGTTTAAAAGGAAAACAAAGGTTTGTGGGCATGTGGGATCTGCTGGCCTAAAATCAGCAGGCTTGTGAAAATGGTGCCACGGTGAAACAAAGCTTTTTTTTCCCTTGGAATTTGTTGATTCGCTTAGATGGAGGAACAGAGACCAACCAGCAGCACTGATTAAGGCATTTGAATACTCTGCTGTTGAACTGTAAGATGAAGATATTTCCAGCAAGTTCAGCTTCATTTAAAAACATTAAATAGTGAGGACAAAGTGAGGAAAATCCTTTTTTTTCTCTTTCCTAGTGTTTTCCACTGGTGCAGGGTCCACTTTTTTGGACCAATTGAATTTTGATTTGTTGGTTGTGACAGGAATTAACCGACTGGATTGTCACCCAAGCCTGACATTGTGGGCTGAGAGAGAGGGACTGGCCCAAAGTCATACTGGTTTTAAGTTCTCTTCAGGATGCTTTGCAAATGAAATGGGTAGATACAGTGAGTTCTAGTCTCGCCTCAGGAATGAAAGGCGCCTGGGTGACCTTGGGCCAGTCCTCCTCTCTCAGCCCAACTCACCTCACAGGGTTGCTGTTGTGGGGAAAAGAGGAGAGGAAGGAGTATTAGGTATGTTCGCCACTTTGAGTTATTTATAAAAATTATAAAGGCAGGATAGAAAATAAAATAAATAATAATAATAATAATAATAATATACAAATAAGTTGATGTAGGAAAGTCCACAGCACTTTCCATGCTTAATTTCAAAAACTCACATCACTTCTTCAGTGAACAAGGGTGAGTAGTAACAGCCTGCAGACAATCGTTAGAAATGATGCCCATTCATTCTGGAATTCTAGAACAAAGGGGAGGGGTAGAAACCATGGAAGCTGGCAAGACAGGAGCCTGTGGTTCCCATGCTCAAGAGAACTGATGTCAGTGTTGATGGAGTTTTTAAAGGTTAATAAAAGAACTCCAAGCAGCTAACAGCAATCTTGCAGAGTAGAAGCGTGAACCAAAAGAGAACTTGCACATTAAGCTTAATTACGTTCAGAAATAAATTCAGTCTTCACACTGTAGTTAGATGAAGAAAATAGAGATAGCTTACTTTTATCCAGTAGATCTGGATACCGGTAGGTTCATAGTAAAAAGCATTTATCATCACTGGTTCTTTGTAGACACTTTCTATGGAAATAGAAAGTCTGCGCGCAGGTGAGATGGTAGGGGGAGGAGCTGCATTCTGCAGCTCTTCCTGCTTGCATATCTGCCAGAAGGGTAATGGAGATTGTTAATCCCCAAGCCCAAGAAAAAGGAAGTGGAAATCAGGTGACCCATATGACATCCCACAAGCACAGTAGAGATGTGTTTGCTAGAGAGACCCACTTATACTTATGAGACAATGTTCCCTATTAACCACCTCCAGCTTCCTGTTCCTCTCCCATTTCCTCAATTTTAAGTCATTTACATGGGAGTGAGTTAAAAAAAACAGTGAAAAGAAAAAGGACAGAACACTGTTTCACCAATTCACCAATGGACTGGTTAAAAAGCAAAGCCCAGGAACTCTGGACAAAATGGCCACCAAGGCAATAACCAACAGGAAGGGATGTCTCCACCAGAGCACATGCTAGACAGTTGGAGCAGGGGTATTGCCCACAATGAAATGAAGTGCAGCAGACAGATCACACAACATGGAGCTTCCAATAATGGAAACCATTATTTTTGATAAAAAGCAGAAAAGATGGACAGAGATTGCCTTCATGGTGGGCTAGGGGCCAACTGAGGACAATTTTGTGCTTTTATGTCCTTCAGAATTAATAAGTGGGCTGTCTTCATACCAGGGCATGCAGGTCATGCAATTAAGCCCAAGTATAGTGCCATGGAATACAGGATGCATATGTTCATGGACTCCACAAGGTCATGCCCTAAGCTTTTAAAAGTTTCTGAAAGCAATTCACAGTTACAATATTGCCTATGATTGATCCTGGAAAAATGCATGTGCTGAAATCCAGTCCTTTTAGCGGTTAAGAAAAATTAGTGTCTTTCTACAGATAACAGCAGCAAAGTCCTCCAGCCTTGAATATGCTTTTCCCCAGTAGTTTTCCAAAGAATCAAATCACTTTAACATATTTACAGAATGCTAGGTAAGTGGTCAGTGCAGGCACTGGAAAAAGGAAGCATTTCTTCCTGCATCTCAGTTGCTATGCTGTCAAAGTATCCCATATTGCCCTTACCAGATGGATGGCCAACAGAATTTAGAATATATTTGCATTTGCTAATTGGAAAGATTAAAGGATGTACATAATCATTCGTACAACGTTAATTAAGCAAAGCCACCTTTCCCTACAGCTGCATTCATTACTTATATTTGTTAACAGTAATGCAAGTAATCCAAAAACACTTTGGATTACATTTGCCCATCATTTGTTTTAACCTTAGAAAGGAAAAGAAAAGCAAGTAAGCAAACAAGAGCAGTTAAGTGGCTTGGCCCAATCAACTGCCATCTGTTGAGAAGACAGGGAAAGACGGGGTGTGTGGCTAACATTTCAAGAGGATATTCCCCTCAAGGAGCTTGGGAAAGCAGCTGGGGTTAAAAGGACTAGGAGACACATGAGGCTTGATACCCCACTGCATTCTTCTTCCCACAGATGGTAATCTTGGAAGCTTGCTGGCTAATGCTATGAGACTGCTGGAGCGGGTGAGACGAACAGGCAGAAAGCAAAACAAAAAGATTCTTCTCTGCAAACATGCAGCTTTTGAAAATGAATGTTAAAACTTTTTTTTTTTAATGCACAGGACCAGTTTTCCTGGGTCAGGTGGTCAGTTAGTACAAAATGGCACATTTGCCTTTGCTCCCTTCTCCTACCTCTTTCCTACATATGTGAAGCCATTCTGAGTAAGCCCTACACTCCTCCTTTCAAGGGAATTCGGCCATTCTTTGGTTTTACTGGATGGAAGAAGGATTTGATACATCAGGTCAAGGGATGCTTAACAGTACCCAAAGCGTTACTTGCTGGATTTCTTTTAAATCTTTGATGCCCTCTCAAAGCAGCCTTCAAAAAGAAGGGAAAGGGGCTGTGGATAATATAAAGATGATCTGATTTAAAAGTTCTAAGGTAAAAGATGGTCTAGAACTACTTGTCAAACTGCCCTGCTGCTATAGCTGCCTTTCTCAGATGGGTACTTCTACACCAGTGTTTTTCAAACTTGGCAACTTTTAGATGTGTGGATTTCAACTCCCAGAATTCCCCAGCCAGCCTGCTGGCTGGGGAATTCTGGGAAGTGAAGACCTCACATCTTAAAATTGCCATGTTTGAAAAACACTGTTCTACACTGTTTAAATACAGCTTAGGACAACATCAGAAGACCACAGATTCCTCAACTTTGATATATGGAAATGGATTTCAGAAACCAGTGGGAGACACCTGGATCATATAGGTGAGCTGCTTCAGTGACCAAGAGGCATCAGGCCCTCTCCTCAGCACACACCACGCTTGTGGTGTAGTGATTAAGCTTTTGACTAGGAAACTCTGGAGATCATCCTCGGCCATGGAAGCTCACTGAGTGATTTGGGGCCAGTCACTCTCAAAAAGCCCAGCCCTCTTCACAGGGATGTTGTAGTGAAGAAGAATAGGAGGATGCATGCTATACATTGACTTGAGCTCCTGTACAAAGGTAGGATATTAATCTAATGAAATGAATGGATAAATAATTGATTATAGGGGAACTTGAGTCCAAATTATAATTCATAGAAGGGTTGGTACTCAGCAAAATAGAAATGTTTGCTTAATTTGCATAAGGCATGGGGAATTCAGCATTTCTGTAAGCAGGTTTTGATTTATTAGAGCGTATTTTATTGCTTTGCTCTTGGATTAATGCTTTTATTTTATATTATTAATGTTTCAGCACATTTAGGGCAAAGACTTTTGTAACTGAGGCTGTCAGTTGCAAGTTAAAATGTATAAAATCACACCATAAATGTATTTCCAGAAGATTGTGGGAAACTCCTGCTCTAACTAGAAACTGCAATAGAGTAAGTCATAAATAATGTGAATGAAGTTACAAACCATGTTATAAATACACAGTCAGCAACAGTGATTTAAATCCCCTTGTAACTACAAATCTGGCTTCTGCAGCCTAAATGGCTGGTTTTGCTCAGAGAAACAGTTTATGCAGACAATATAAAACAGATGCAATACAGTAGCATCTCCTTTCATTTATCCAATATCCAAAGGACATGTTCTTTTAATTTGGGGGGGGGGGTGAGGGATAAGATTATTTCCCCAATCTGGTGTCCTCAACTTCAATACCAATCTTCCCTAACCAGCATGACCCTGGAAGTTGAAATCCAACACAACGAGAGAACACCTACCGCTGTACCTGTGGCTCCCTCCACCTCCAGATTACTTAACACTGTCAACAAATTCTAAAAGCTTAATAAGATAAGACTTACCTTCCCAGAATCCATGTTGATTTTTCTTCAAGATTTTCCTTCTGTTGCTAGATAACTTTATCTTTCATAATGTTTTCCAACAATTTTGCAGAAATACATTGAGTTAAACTCCTTGTAATTACCTAGATACTCTGCTAAGCTGTCTTAGAGAGATGTTGTATATTTGTGTTAAAAGATCAGTAATTTTGTATTTGAATTCATTTAGAGCATTCAGATGGATGCTACTTAGACTCAAATACTTTTCAATGTTTCAGTATTGCCTCAGATGTAATATCTTATCATTTTCCATCTAGCTCCTCAGACTTCCTTCCTGAAATATAAACAGGAATTTGTTTATTTGCAGTTCTTCTTTACTGCTCTAACAGTCTAATCACTCCAAAATTGGTTCCCCACTTTTTATATATTTATTTGTTGTTGTTTGTTTAGTCGCTTCCGACTCTTCGTGACTTCATGGACCAGCCCACGCCAGAGCTTCCTGTCGGTCGTCAACACCCCCAGCTCCCCCAGGGACAAGTCCGTCACCTCTAGAATATCATCCATCCACCTTGCCCTTGCTCGGCCCCTCTTCCTTTTGCCCTCCACTCTCCCTAGCATCAGCATCTTCTCCAGGGTGTCCTGTCTTCTCATTATGTGGCCAAAGTATTTCAGTTTTGCCTTTAATATCATTCCCTCAAGTGAGCAGTCTGGCTTTATTTCCTGGAGTATGGACTGGTTTGATCTTCTTGCAGTCCAAGGCACTCTCAGAATTTTCCTCCAACACCACAGTTCAAAAGCATCGATCTTCCTTCTCTCAGCCTTCCTTATGGTCCAGCTCTCATAGCCATATGTTACTACGGGGAACACCATTGCTTTAACTATGTGGACCTTTGTTGTCAGTGTGATGTCTCTACTTTTGACTATTTTATTGAGATTTGTCATTGCTCTTCTCCCAAGGATTAAGCGTCTTCTGATTTGCTGACTGCAGTCAGCATCGGCAGTAATCTTCGCACCTAGAAATACAAAGTCTTTCACTGCTTTCATCTGCATATCTGAGATTGTTAATGTTTCCTCCAGTGATTTTAACTCCAGCCTTGGATTCCTCAAGCCCAGCATGTCGCATGATGTGTTCTGCGTACAAGTTGAATAGGTAGGGTGAGAGTATACAGCCCTGCCGTACTCCTTTCCCAATCTTAAACCAGTCAGTTGTTCCGTGGTCTGTTCTTACTGTTGCTACTTGGTCGTTATACAGATTCTTCAGGAGGCAGACAAGATGACTTGGTATCCCCATACCGCTAAGAACTTGCCACAATTTGTTATGGTCCACACAGTCAAAGGCTTTAGAATAGTCAATAAAACAGAAATAGATGTTTTTCTGAAACTCCCTGGCTTTTTCCATTATCCAGCGGATATTGGCAATTTGGTCCCTAGTTCCTCTGCCTTTTCTAAACCCAGCTTGTACATCTGGCAATTCTCGCTCCATGAATTGCTGAAGTCTACCTTGCAGGATCTTGAGCATTACCTTACCGGCATGTGAAATGAGTGCCACTGTTCGATAGTTTGAACACTCTTTAGTGTTTCCCTTTTTTGGTATGGGGATATAAGTTGATTTTTTCCAGTCTGATGGCCATTCTTCTGTTTTCCATATTTGCTGGCATATATGGAGCATTACCTTGACAGCATCATCTTGCAAGATTTTGAACAGTTCAGCTGGGATGCCGTCGTCTCCTGCTGCCTTGTTATTAGCAATGCTTCTCAAGGCCCATTCAACCTCACTCTTCAGGTTGTCTGGCTCTAGCTCACTGACTACACCGTCAAAGCTATCCCCAATATTGTTATCCTTCCTATACAGGTCTTCTGTATATTCTTGCCACCTTTTCTTGATCTCTTCTTCTTCTGTTAGGTCCTTGCCATCTTTGTTTTTGATCATACCCATTTTTGCCTGGAATTTACCTCCGATGTTTCTAATTTTCTGGAAGAGGTCTCTTGTCCTTCCTATTCTATTGTCTTCTTCCACTTCCACGCATTGCTTGTTTAAAAATAATTCCTTATCTCTTCTGGCTAACCTCTGGAATTTTGCATTTAATTGGGCATATCTCCCCCTATCACTGTTGCCTTTTGCTTTCCTTCTTTCTTGGGCTACTTCTAGTGTCTCAGCAGACAGCCATTTTGCCTTCTTGGTTTTCTCTTTCTTTGGGATGTATTTTGTTGCCGCCTCCTGAACAATGTTGCGAACTTCTGTCCATAGTTCTTCCGGGATCCTATCTACTAAAATAACGTCTCTTTTAGGCATGTTATTCAGTAGGTGCTGCAGATCCTCATAGAACTGCTCTACTTCAGCTTCTTCAGCATCTGTGGTTGGGGCGTATATTTGGATCACTGTGATGTTAGATGGCTTGCCCTGAATTCGAATTGAGATCATTCTATCATCTTTTGGATTGTATCCAAGCACTGCTTTAGCCACTTTACTATTAATTATGAAGGCTACTCCATTTCTTCTGTGGTCCTCTTGTCCACAGTAGTAGATCTGGTGGTCATTTGATGTCAAGTGGCCCATTCCAGTCCATTTCAGTTCACTGACGCCCAGAATGTCTATCTTTAATCTTGACATCTCACCAATAACCACATCCAATTTGCCCTGGCTCATAGATCTCACATTCCAGGTTCCAATGGTGTGTTGATCCTTAGAACATCGGATTCGCCATTCACCACCAGCACCGTCGGCCGCTAGCTGTCCTTTCGGCTTTGAGCTAGCTGCGTCATCACATCTCGGGCTAGTTGAACTCATCCTCTGTTCCTCCCCAGTAGCATTTTGACCATCTTCCGACCTGGGGGTCTCATCTTCCGATGGTATACCGACATATCTCTGGTTGTACTGATCCATTTAGTTTTCACGGCAAGAATACTGGGGTGGGTTGCCATTACCTTCCCCAGGGATCGCATTTAGTCTGACCTCTCTGTCATGACCTTCCTGTCTTGGGTGGCCCTTCACGGTTTAGCTCATGGCATCATTGAGGTGCTCAAGCTCCAGCACCACGACAAGGTAACAATCCTTTGTTGAATATATTATATATTAATTTAGTATTAATGTTATTAGTGATATGCTGCTTGGGATCCTTTTACCTGGTTACTTGTACTTCCATTTGGACCAAATTTTCTTTTTCTGAAGGAAACGTTCCTTTCTTGGATAGCCTTTTTGACCTGTCCATTAATGTGCAGGTGACTTCTTAGATTTGATGCTAGCCTTTCAGATTTCTGGTAAATATTCTGTCTCTATTGTGATTAAGTTACATATTTTCAAAGTTTTTGGATAGGCCTGAATTTTCTGTCATTTTTTTCCAGCTTCCTTTTGATCCATTCCCTCATTTCCTCTCTTGAAATAAAATGTTAATTGTATGAGACTTTGGGGCAATTTTTCACTAATATATCACCCTGTGATCTGTAGGCTAAATCAGTTCAACAGTACAATCCCCTTCAGCCTTTTCCTCACAGAAGTGGGTGAATGGAATGTGAACTGGATCTCAGCCTTCTTCATGCCAAAACTTGTCTCTTGTTGTAAAATCAAAGGTGGGAGGAGAAAAAATTTGAGTGATTCATTCAGAGTACCTTGCAAAAGGATTTCTGAAAATATTGGCTAATAGCTATCCAGTTCTAAATAGTGGCTTCAATTAAGCATTGTTCAACCAATATTTTTATTTGTGCATATGTAACTGTACTGCAAATATAGGATACTTCTCCAGTATCCCTGGAGTAGTCAAACAGGCGATGAACTGAAGAGGCTAAACGAATGTGTATGTAAACAAGCAACTGAAGATGAGTAGAGCTTGCAAGAGCAGAGGACCGGCACATTGTGTCAAAAGAAAGTTCAGCAATTTTCCCAGAATGCTGAATTGTGGGAACTTTTGCTTTACCAGTGAATAGTCATGCTATTTTTAACATTTTTATGACACTGTTTGTCACAAGCTGTCTCAGGAGACTATCAACAATCTATTTCAAACAAAAATTCAACCCCACACATTTCTCCACTGGCGATACTGAACATCTGGAGTGAAGGGATACAGTTTCCAGGGATGTCAAGGAACAGAGAGCACCAGTTCATTCCTTGGTTCTGACCTCATAGTTGATTCACATTTGCTTCAGATTTGTCACAGTGGACAACTGAACAGGCTGTGGTGATACTCAGCTTTGACAGAAAGAACCCCTCCTCTAATCCATTAAAAATTGAAGTTTCGTCCCATTCTATTATGTTGCTGAATTCTCAAATGTTTGTAAATGATGCCCCCAATAGTTAGAGCATTCTTTCACCTACCCACTATTGAGTTGATGCACAAATCTGCAGCCGTTTCAGGAGATGATGAAGACTGAATATGGAATCCTTTGCATAAAAAAATATGCTTTTTATCACTGACTTAGTTTGTCCTTGTCAAGCGGCTGAGCTGGAAAAAAGCCCTCAGAAACCAACATTCAATAATATTCACATACCCATTAAAACTGATTTTTTAAAA
The DNA here is from genome assembly GCF_035149785.1 of Candoia aspera. Taxonomy (NCBI): domain Eukaryota; kingdom Metazoa; phylum Chordata; class Lepidosauria; order Squamata; family Candoiidae; genus Candoia; species Candoia aspera. Next base: position 182,079,876 of record NC_086153.1, read on the forward strand.
AAAAACGAAAGCGGCAATAGCACATATATCTCTGCGATTCTTTGAATAGTCTCTCATTCCACTTGGGAGAAAAGTTGTCTATTAAAGGTAAAGAATAAGAACTCCAAATCATTCCCTAATAGGCTGCTGTTATTGTTCACCTCCATTTCTTCCTCCCTATGTCCCTTTTGCACTCTGTGTAATCATTTTATTCAAGGTTACAAGAAGTCTCCGAATAGTGGTGGATAGTGGCTGCTTGTGGAATATGAACATCGATTTATCTGATTGTGCTGCATGAGCATCCGGGTCATTGGAGCGACAAGAAGTAAGAGCAAAAGCAGCTGAGGAAAAGAGGGATGGCGGAATCTCCTTCCCTTCTCCCTGCTGGGGGGCTTGTATCTTTTTAAATACGAAGAGGCAGTGGGATGTTGTGAAAGCCTCAGTTAGAACTGTGGCAATCCAACTTCAAGTCTCCACTCAAGCTGTGGCTGTGGCAGTTGGGAATGAGTCGGGACCAAGGGGAGACAGGTAACATCTGAAAAGAGGCATCTATGGATCTAATTCTTGGAGGATTTCCTTCCAAAGTGTGTAATTACAATAGAGGCTGCCCCTTTGACCCACTGGTTAAGGGAACAGCAATGGTGATGCCCCCGTCTCCCTTTTCAATTTGAGAAATTAAGCTTGAAAGTTAATGGGGAAATTATCTCCCTCCTCACCCAGTTTTCTTGGAAGAGAGGTAACTAATCTTATTTCTGACTTAGTTCATACTGCAAGGGGATACTTTGTTTAGAAACTGTCTGCTCAGGATAAATATAACTTCTGGGGAGCCCCTGCATATTTTCTGTGCTCACATATTTAGACTGCAGTGTGGATATATTCAGAATCTAAGCCACAGATGGAGCTGTTGAACTGCACCACCCAGCATACTTCACTAATCCTTGAACCACTGAAAGTTGTAAGTCAGCAAAATCCCCCAAAGCAAAAATAGAAAGCCTGTTAGGTGCTACAGGAAATGTTTGGCGGCTGTCATTTCTGCCAAAGCTGGTGTTACGAAGTAGTGGTTGAAAAGCATCCAAACTTTTGTACCTGCCAAATTCACCGCTCATGAATAGTAAGTCTGCATCCAGATTTGTAGAACAATGTCATATTTTATTTTGTACTGTGTCAAGGTTGTGCAGGCTTCTGTTCCCCTTCATGTTGTTTCTTCAGCCAGAGCAGAAGCAGTCTGGCAAACGTGCTTTGCAACCATGATCCGTGGTTGTGTTGCATCCGTCTCCTGTAAATGGGAACTGCAGCACTTGAAAATTGTATTGTCGGAGTGCCTCATCAGGAGCAGTAGGAGTGTTGGTAAGAAAAACATTCTGGGTCTCCAACCATATACCCGTAAGGCCAGCTCTTAGAAACAGAAATGGAAAATGAAAAACAGCCAAACAGCATGTCCTGTAATGAGAGTCAGATGGCTGAAGCACAGAGCAGCACTTTAGAATTACATGTCAGAATTTATTGCTCTCAGATCCATAATCCATAGAAGCTCAAACACACTGGACTTCCCACAACAATTGAGGAGATGCTGTGGGAAAAGAGGAGAAATCGTCAGTCGTTTCTGCAGGAATGTGTAATATCTCCCCTCCCATGAGGAAGCCTTTTTTTTCGGTCTAACCTCACAACGCCCGCTGGGCTGTCCCAAGCCACACACTGAAATGGATCAAGCAAATTGTAGCTGATGTGCAGCGGTTGCCTCAGCAGCTGCCAGAAACCCTACTCGCTTCTCCCTCAGAGCCACAGAGGGTAGCTGAGGTCAGCAAAGAAAGAACATGGTGGCGCTAGTCTCTCACACCACATTAACTATGAGGGAGAGGATGTGAGTGGGTTCCTGTGGATCCCCAGAGATCCATTCCTTTTCCCAGTCTTTAGCATTCCACGGATGGGAGAACAAGCAGAAAGACTGTCAGTCTATTCTCTCTCATCATCCCACAAGCCATAGAGCCTCAGCATATATTGTGAGCAGGCCTACTGTATATTCGTGAATGCAGTACAATTTAAAACCTTTAACTCCCCTACACACACACACAAACGCACCAGTCCAGAAGTTACTGCAACATGTGCACTGTCAATTTCCATAGTAATATTGGCACGTTCATCTGTAGTTTGCAGCCTTGATTGGGAACACCCACAATTTCACAATGAGAAACTAGGACATGGTTATGTCAGTGTGCCTTGCATGGTACAATGGCTAAAGGTTCTTAATTTGCCATTATCATATTGGCATTTTCCCTTGTGTGTAAAAATACCATGCTTCTAACAGGAGAAGAATGGTAGATCCTCCATCAATAAAATGGGCATTTAAGGGTGTATGGGTTTGTGGTTATTGAGCCCAGATTTCCACAGACTCTCTGTGTGAATCGGTGTACTTGCAAGGGTCAGGGAATACTTTGAGGGTGCTTTTTGTGTAAATAGAAATGGAGTTAATATTACTTTTCATAGCACCATATTTTGCAAGCAGTTAATTTAAACCATAGTCATTAATTCATATTACTTTTTGTCCTGGCTGTTGTAGGTTTGACTTAGGAAGCAGCACAGGCATTTGCCATAGGGTGATACATCCCACGAATCTGGCAGTTCACTGGCAACGTGGTTACAGGATGGCAGTCCAACTCCTTCTCCAACCTGCCTTCTAAGGAGTCACGGCCTTTGCTACCTTCCCCTCCTGCCCTGATCAACTATGGGGGCCCCTGTTAAACCTTGAGCCTACTGGGTTTAACAAGACCTGGAGGACCTATTGTGAGCCCAGGAATTCTGCCCACCAACTCACCCTGCTCCCCTCAGGCTCAGCCTGGCTAGCAGCTGGCACTGCTGCCTGGCAGCCTGGCTCTTGGTTGCCTGCACCCTCTCTGCACTGGCTGCCAGCGGGCCCCAGCCAATGTGCTGCTCACCACCACTGGGCTTCCTGTCCTATTGGGCCTTACACACTGCCTCAGCTGCTGCAGCTTCAGGCACACTTGGCTAATTGCTGTTTTCTCCTTGGCTTTTCAGCTGCTTAGCTCCAGCTCTATAGCTTAAAGGAAAAAAGCATTTCCAGCTCTCCTCATGAAGAACATTTATTTTACTTTCTCACTCCAGCCCGCACTGATCTACAGAGAAAAAAATTCCTCTTGCCTCTCTCATCTCTCTCTGCTGGGCTATAAATTTCTTTTATCTTTCCCAAAGCCATCAGTATAAGTAGGTGGGACACCTGGGGAAGAGGCAACACATTTCTTTTCAAGACATGCAGGCCCTATCCTCCCCACTTGGTTCTATCCTTTTTTAAGTGTGGTCCATGGCCCATACCCTGTAAACACACATGATATACAAGTGTCATATGTGCCTACAATTTTTGGAGGTTAAGACATCCAGGCTTGCATTCAGTAGGATTTGGCAGTTCCCACTGACAAGGCAGTATACCAGATTTTATATGTTTATATTACATATTGTCATCCTTTCTGATGGATACAATACTAAAACTTACGAAGTGCTTCCTTTATATAAGATGTGGTTGATAGATATATGTTATGGAATGGCATAGGTTCCTGTTTAAATTATTGGGAGGGAAGGTCTGGATAATCATCACAATAGCAAAGAAACTAATCATCTTTGCTTAGAAGATCATTTCCATGTGCCTTTGAGTAGTTTTGAGTACATTGCATCTGTAAATGTCTAAATTCAGCTCTAATGCTAATTTGGAATACAGAAGGTTTTTATTTTTCAGATGGTGGGCTACAACACCTGTCATTGCTGGCCATAGTCCACACTAGCGAAGCCAGATGGCATTTAACAACCTCTGAAAGGCAACTAATTTCAACCAATGACGTAGTGAATGGCTTGTCCAATCCAATCTCATTCCATCAGTAAAAGCCATTTCCACATCAGTAGAAACTCACCACTGCATTCATACCTATAAATCTATGTCTGATAAATAACCTAAGCGAAAATCACAAATAATAATTGCTTCAAAGCTTCTCTTTATTTAAACTTGGGCTGTTTAGCATCACACTCCTTGTGCAGTAACTTCTCCTTGACGGCAAGTTCTTAATCAGTCTGAGAATACAACAGATCTAAAATCATTCTTACATCAACAATATAAAACAGTCACATTCAGCCATCTCCTTTAGCTAATGTCTACTTAAACACCTGAAAACAACATTCCAAAAATCAATACTTTTGGCTAATTCTCCTGGTTTATACAAGTCTTTAAGATGCAACTGGTACTTGGAAAGTTTAGAACGCAGTTCTTGATTGTAAAGTGCTTCTGTGCACATTTACATATCAGGCACACCAACTTATATAAAACCAGTTGAGATATAAAAATATGGTTATTACAAGAGTACCAAATAGCACAATATTACAATTATTTATCATTAACATCAAATGTATGTTTGTCCCCCAAATGATTATTTCCTTCAAAGTGATAACTGTAGTGTAGATCCAGAGAACAAACGTAGCATACTATGAAACTAACTTCAGCCCTTATAACAATGAATACTCAGCATGTCCCAACCACCTTTATTACCTACAGATACTATTATAAATAATTTTCACAAGTTGTATGAAAATTTTATTGCACATGGTACAGCATGTATTCTCACCCTTCATTCAGCAAGTTTAAATTACTTGCCCTCTGTTTTCCCATGCAGACAATGGCATGTTTTGGAATTACACGTAAAGGTTATATTAAAAGTTGGGGTAGGAGGAAGCACACAAAACAGAAACCATGTCTTGGGCTACATGGCTATTGTAAGTCCTTAATATATCTGTTGCCTCCTTAACGGGCTCATGTGGCTTCCTCCTCTTCTAAAGTCATTAAAAGTTTTCAATTTTAAAAAATGCAGTACCATTGGCTTTTCCCCATTGCAAATAAAAAAAAAGCATATGCAGGCATGCTGCATATGTGGTCATACATGTGTTCTGCATTGCAGAATTAGGGTTTCCTGGCCTATGTTCTGTTAAAGATCATATTACACATGGCTTAATGCGATTTGCGATTAACGACGGAACTTTCAGTCTCAGAATTTGTCAGCTGCTCCTATGTTTCTTTTTTATTAATGCTTTGGACTGAGTTTTGCCATGGAAGAAAACCAGGAAGAAAATGACACAGTGATCACCATCAAGCTATTGTGACAACCTATACAGCTGGCAGGGCGGGGTTCTAATTTAAGTTCAAGAATGGCCACAAAAGCCTGTGGGTTTCTAACATGCAGCATTAAGTAATGAAAAAGGAATTACAAAACTTGCCTGTTCCTAATATACCGTCAGAAGCCAAAAAGTGTATATAGCAACCCAAAATTACCATATGAAAACTAAAAATGTGTGCACTGAAGAGGTTAGTTGCATCTTTTAGCGCCGGTTTTCCAAAAAGCTATTCGCCACTGACAGAATGTTCTTCACCATTCCCAAAAAATCCCCCCCCCGTGGATAGAATTGCACCATTGCAAGAATAACGTCCATGTAAGGTGTGGATGTATATTACTATGGTACTGCAACTTCAAGAAGTCTGTTATTTTTTCGCTTGCAAGTGGGGACACTGCCATTTTTCTGGTTGCTTCGTACAAATTTCACACATACTTTGTCTTGTCTGAACTGAACCAGGAACCTAGAGAAGACAAAAATACAGGTGCTGGTTAAGGAATGTAGCCACCACATTTGAGGTGAAACAGCAAAGGAAAAGTAGGCAATGTTAATAGTTGACAAATTCTTTTATATTAGTAACAGCACATTGTGCTACAATACAGGTAGCAATTGCCTCAACTTACAACGGCAACTGGGACCATAATTTCCATCCCTAAGTGATGTGGTCGTAAAGCGCAACCACACTGCTTAGGAATGACAATGCCTGCAGTCCCGGTTGCCACAGTTAACTGAATCCCATGGTCATTAGGCAAAGCAACTTCCTGCCAGCTTCCCATAACCAAAGGCAGTGGGGAAGCTGGCAGGAAGCTGCAAGTCCCAGGCCCATGGGCAGGTAAATGGCTGCTGCCGGGTGCAGGAAGAAGCGAGGGGGTGCAAGGGAGGGTGAGTGAGAGGCATGGGGCTGGTGTGTGAGGGTGGGCTGGGGAGGGTGCGTGAGGGCATAAGGGGGTGCGTGGGAGGCGCTGCAAGGGTCGGGAAGGGTGCACGGCATGTGAGAGTCACGAGTCAGGGAGGGTGGATGAGAGGTACAGTACGGGTGCACGAGGGTGGTGGAGACTTACCCCAGCAACTTGTGATCTTCCCTGTTGGCTTCCCCACTGACTTTCTGGGGAAGCCGGCAGGGAAGGTTGCAAATAGCAGTCATGTGACTGCAGGGTGCTTGGCAACCAGCCATAAGTGTGAACAGGTTGCCAAGCACCAGATCACAATCATGTGACCTGGGGGTGCTGGGACAGCCAGAATTCCTAACCACATTTGTTCAGCACCATCATAACTTGGAATGGTCACTGACCAAATGATCATAGGTTGAGGACTACCTATAGGAGGATTTTTTTGTATACTTTGTTTCCAATTATTTTCCATAAGTCAAAGTGTGGGACACCCCCAAATTTGCCTGCAGTAGGACCAATGCCATTACGCAAAGCAAGGCAGACCAATGATCAGGAATAGTATTAAAGGAATGTAAATCAACTTTTTTAAAAATTTCAAAAAGTAGTAGAAGAGGAGTGGAGGAACATATAAATTTTCTAACGCAGCTATCTAAACACCTGTGGTTTATGTAATACACATCCTATGCCCAACCTGAAAAACACAAATCCTTAAGAAGAAGAAAAAAATAAGAGACATTTTCTTCTGTGATACTGCACAAGAGTGTGTATGTGTGGCTTATGACTCTTCTAAGGTGATGCCTATTTTTTTTTAAATAGTAAGATTTACATTAACTAACTTTCCTTAAAAAGAAAATCATGTCCCTATATAATCAGAGGTTCCTTCTACTGAATACTCCTTTTTAACTTTTTACATAAGCACCCCACCCCCTCTCCATTCATAGGTGGCTTACTTTTGAGAAAACAAGATAGGACTGTAGTCTTTACAAAATTCTAGCAAAAACCATGGAACATTAGAAGCTTGAAGTGCAGATGTTTCCACCTTAGCTCCATCACATCAGAGAAGTCCTCCACCCCACCACCTCTATTCAAGATTGCTGCACTGTCCTTATTTCCATTAGCAACAGAGGAGCAGAGATTTTGGACAGGGCTGCCAGGAGAAAGCCTCACTACTCCTCCTCCTAGTGAATCCAGCTCTAGACTGCTGGTCTCCCACCATCATTAGATCATCAGTTTCCCTTCACCTCAAGTGACCTGCTGTAAGATTGCTGGCCACACATAATCTAGCTTCCGATTTCCCACAGTGACTGACTAAATGCCTCTGAGGAGTGTAGCGTCTCAGCAAATGGTATCTAGAAGCATGCTGCTTAACTCTGGCAATAGTACAGAGTCATCAGAGCTAGTAAGGTAATCACACCATCCTCCTTGGAGTTGTCTCATCTCCACATCTTGCAGTAAGGAATGTCATTGGTTAATTACGGTCTATTTGGAAAAACACCCATGTTCTGCTGATCGTTCTGCTGCTCTAACTCTTTATTTTTGGCTTCTCATTGCAAGGGCTGAAAAAGCAGCATTTTGCTGAATTGTATTGTAGCAGCCACACATGACTGACATTACACTAATCTTTGTCACATCCACCTCTCTATGGAAAGGAGAAAGGGAATATTCTTGGGTAACACACCCATTGTCTTTCTGTACAGGACTTAAATAAAATAAAGCAGGCATTGGAAAAATACAGATATCAAATTCTGCTTCACTTTCATGATTGGACCAAGCCTGGTGTGCAGGAAATTCTACCACGGGTCAAAACCATCAAAAAAATTTGAGTCTCCTGCACATGCAGCGGAACAGTATTTTTCCCAACTTGATAAAAACAATGTTTTAAAATGGAATTTTAAACTACTGTGAGATTTTTAAAATTCTCTCTTCCAAATGCACACCTCCCTCCACCTCCCCAAAATCTATTAGTTGGTATATTCTTCTCTTTAGCATAATGATACATATAATTAAGTTTTACATTTCAGGGACAATTGAAAGTAGCTGCTCCTTAGCTTCTTTTAGTTCCCTCTGCAAAAATGTAACCTGGTGATTCATAAGGTAAGACTTAAATGCATGATCTGAAGGGAGTACATGAAAGTACAGCTATCATTTAACCTAGAGAATGAGCCCTGCTATCTATTTTTTTTTCTTTTGTGATGAATTATATTTATTTATAACCTCTTCCCCTGCACTACTGGCTGAAAACTAAATTAATTCTAGGTCAGGGAACTTGCTAAAGTATTTCTATGTTGCTATGTTTCATCTTTCTCATCTAAAAGGTGAACCATGGACAAAATGGACTATATTCTGCAATATTTCATTTTAGTACATTATTTGCAGTATAATGTTTCAGGCCTTTGAATACAAAAGACATCAAGTGAAATTTAATCAATTAATTTTCCCTTTTCATTATGACATTAGAAACTGGCTGACCCTCTGAATATCATGAGAACTGGCATTTCAGTTCATGCCAAAGTAAGCCAACTAAACATTTGTAGGTCTCAGTATGGTAGAGTACCCTCTGCAAGAAAGTAATTATAGCAATAAATTAGTGAAAAAAATGACAGTGAATTAGGCTCTATTTTAGAAGGATATACACTGTGATTACTTGGAGGGTCTGATTTTATCATCTCTTATTTCAGGCAAATCATTCATGCAATAGAATCAACTATTTTCCACAGATAATGAAGTACTAGGCAACGCATTCAAAAGAGATGCATCATAATGCACGTTAGTGTGAATGAAGCATCTCTCAATGAAACATTTAAGCAGCTGTGTGCTTTGGGAAGCTCACACAGCATGGACAGATAACGATGGACAGCTTTCAAAGCATCATGAAAACCTTCCTATGGATGTAGCTACTGAACCCTTCAAGAAGAGGTGTTTTGCTTGCACTAATATAAAAGGACCTCTTTTGAATGTTGCCAAGATGAATCTGGAGTCAGGAATTTCTAAAGACTCTGTTAGGAAACATGAACGCACAAATATTATGCACATTCTTACAGTATAGACTGCTCTGTTAGTGCAAATTACATGACTAATCAACAAGAGTACCATGTGGGGTAGGCTTTGGATAGTTAGAAGCAGTGGCAGAAAAGGGAATAAAGGGATAAGAAAGTTCCTTTGTAAAAAGAATAGCTTTCCAACAAGGGGTCCCACAACTGATTATTGAATTTACAGAGATAGGCAACCTTTAACTCTCCTCTAAACTCCCATGCTGACAGGGGCTGATGACAGAATCCAAAACACTTGGAAGGCACAAGGTTGCTTATCCTGGTTTTCAGTGCCAATGAGACTAGGTGAGAAATGGGTGTGCAGAACAGGGCTTTCCTTATGTGGTATCTATACTATTTCTACTTCTGTAGCTTCTGCTTCCATGTGTTTTCCCTGACTCTTGTGGTGGCCTGTTTTTAATAGCGGTTATGTTTTCTCATTAAAGATGTTAATTTATTTTCATATTGAATACTCTTGTTACATGATTTCCCTGCTTTGATTTCAAGTTATGTAGAATTTCTTTAAAAACAGAAACTATTTAAATTAGACAAGTCCAAACATACTCATCAGATATTTCAATGCTGAGCTTCTGCTTGGTTTGGCTAAGCATTGTGCGGTAAAGCTTTGTGGCCATTTCAATCAGATGATCACTGCTGAACAGGAAATCACCCTTTCCAGCTGCTCCAGATCCCTGGAAAAGAGAATTAATCAAGGTGTTGGGAACAATTCAAATGGATCGAGCCCCCTGAATGTATGAAAGGTACCCAAATCCTATCCTCCTACTCTGTAAGATTACCACAACCAGTTCTTTATTACTGACACTGTTGATGTTATTTTATTCTTACAATTACCAGTTATTTATTACTGACATTATTGATGTTATTTTATTCCTACCTCTTTGAGATGCACAGCAAAGAAACCATCACTCTGGGAGCTCATGGACACTTTAGTAACATCCCCCAAAGGAACCTCTGACTTGATTTGCCCTGACTTCTGATCAGCAAGTAGGACATTATTTTTTGTGAGCAAGAAAATCCTAGCTGTGCACTGAAAAAGAATGAGAATGATTACTTCTGTGCAAATTCAGAAAACATTAACTACCAATGTATTACTGCCTCTATGCAAACTTCTTTAAGTCAAGGTAACTAAAGAGGAAGATGATATGTTTCAGCAAATAAAGCTGGACTCTTAAGCTTCCTGTGAAATGGGAATAAATTACCTGGGTTACAAGATTATTATAAAGAAATAGTTATCCAGGAACAAGATGAATTATTAAGTGTGATTGATGTTTATGTGTTAAATATTGCACACATGGAATCACCATCCTAAACACACAATAAGATGAAAGAGAATTGCATATAACTTTAGAAATATATTATTAAATGAAATAACCACCTTGGGGGCTGCCAATCAAAACTCAAAGAATACAAGGTAACTCAGAAGGACAAAGCTCTACAGGGTGCTTAAGTTTGGATGAAATATTTTATGTATAGCAATCTTTCCCCACGTAGAAATGATTTTACCTTTCCATTTGCTCTATTAACTTTGTTTACTACTTCAGCAATAATAATTTTTTCTTCAACAGCATCCTTCAGTTTCTTGTACTTGGGGTTCTTACTGATTTCAAGGTAAGCCCCCTGGAAAGGCTGTCCAACGCTTTAAAAGAAGTAAAAGAAACATACATGTAATCAAAACTCAAATACACATGCAATACTCTAGGTCTTCTTGACATATATTAAAACTGCAGATCACTATTTCCTGGTTGGATGGTTGCTAGGTGACCTTTGACTGTTTTCATAAACCTAAACAGGATTAGATGGCAGGCCACAAAGAAATATCATGGCTATAGCTAGCCAGGGAAGTAGGGGTGAACTCAATCAATTCCAAGTGTGGAATCCTTGGTGCTCTCTGAGCTTGATCATTTGCTTGCAGATGTTTCATTACTTGACTGGGTAACATCATCAGTGCTAGTGAGTGTGGTCACTTGTTTATATACAGTAGCTTGCCCTGCATGGAGGTGTGGTTTTCTCCTTGGAACTACCACGAACTATCAAGGAACTACCAAGGAGAAAACCACATCTCCACCAACACTGGTAGATGGAAGAGATGCTGCCTAGGGAACGATCAGATAAAGAGAGGGCATAGCCCACAGCTGTATAACAAGAAGAGAAAGAAACTCAGAAAGGAATTTCCCTGACTTATCAGGCTGTAAAAGAGATGGCAGGAGATTTGTACTTTCAGACTTGCAAGATTGATGTCAGTCTTCCTAGGTAGACCAGAGCAGAAACTTGACGAGATAAGCTAATTCTACTTTATGTAAGGCTACATTAACAGAATCTTGCAAGTCTGAAAGTACAAATCTCCTGCTGTCTCTTTTAAGGCTTGTTAAGTCAGGGAGGTTCCTTTCTGAGTTTCTCTGCCTGTTATGCAGCTGTGGGCTATACCCTCTCTTTTCCTTAGGCAGCATCTCTTCCCCCCATCTCTCAAAGTTATTCCCTCATACTATTACACTATCCTTATCCAACAGTCTAAACTTGAAGTCCAGTATATATAGTGTGTGTGGGTATGGGTGTGTGTATACACACACACACATATGTATATATACAGCCACAGGGTTAAGGACAGCTATTTTATGGTTCTGTTGACAAATACATGACCTTTTAGGTATGCAGTTCAAGAGCTTCTACCAGATGGCCCCCTCTGCCCCTACCACATAGTTTCAGAGAACGCTCGTTAAGAAAACAGACAGTAGTTCAACTACCAGAACCATTAGATGAAACTGAACTTGTAAGCTATCATATTTCTCAGAACAATCATTTCTTAAAAATTGCAAAACTCTTTCTTGTTATCTTTATCAATTAGATAATTTTGTCTTTCAAATGAGGTAAAAGAAATGAGGAATGTTGACAATGGACCTGTTCCTTAAGCAAGATGTACTGTCTGAAGCAAGGAATGTTATCTTGGATATCTGAATACGTGGAGACAAGTTTTTACCTAAGAAACTGATAAGATAAAAACTGCCAGGCACTGTACACAAAGAACTTTAATACAAGACTGGGAAAGACTTGACGAGAATGGGGAGGGCAGGCAATATCTGAACAACTCCTGAATTTTTAAAAAATGAGATTAGTATTTTGTTTTCTTCACCATTATGTTGCACTATTTGCCATTGAAAACCAGTGAGAGAAATGGAAGACAGGGCGAAGATTGGAAAGTGGATGGTGTGGGTTGCTCAGGACTGAGGTTGGAACCATGAAGGTCCATTAGTTGGAAGCAGCTCTTCTAGAGATTCCTGGAAGCCAACTGATGGCAGTGGCTGGAAGCTACAGGCAATAGTAAGAGGAAGATTTGCCAGCCTGGGGATCCAATCAGAAGAGTTGGACTTTAACATCTTTATTCCCTGACTGGGATGCAAGGAATAAATAAGATGGCTCACCCTGTCCCACAGTAGTGCACCAATGGGAGGACTGTATGGGGGGGACGGGAGCGCTGGAGAGAGGGGCACTGGAAGAAGGCTTAGGGAAAATGGAATTGGGTGGCAGTAAGGTGGCTGATGTATGCATGAGATAGTGGATTGGGAGTGTGGTGTTAGGTGAGCTTCAGTGGGCCAGAAGCACGTTGCAGCTTTAAAGCTGGTAATGGTCTTCTTCCTGATGGGTCTTCTGAAAGTGGTTGAAACGCATGAAAAATGCATGATGCCTAGGGCAACAGTGGTGAAAGACAACAAGTAAATATGATTGAGCACTGTTACCTGCCCAAGTTTCAGCCTACAGTGTAGCATTAAGAAGCACATCTACTTCTACAGAATGGCAGTAAGAGCAGTGAAGCATGTACGTCTCTCTTATTTTGTCTACAGATTCCACCTAGTGGCCCTGTTCAGGCTGAGGCTCTTTTGTGGGAAAATGGGTGCAGTAAGATGTCTGCAGGCCACTCGGATGTTTTGGCATGTTTCTTTGTGGATACAGTCACTCATGACTAAAAGCCAAATAGGCAGATGATGCTATTTAGTTGTTTGTTTATCTGACAAATTTATATTGCAATGTTACCTGAGGTTCTTGTGGAACTTGAGGATGTGGATAGGTGCTCTGCTACCTATAGATCAGACCCACACCCCGCCTGCTCCCTTTGGGCGACCAGGTGGGATATGTATTACTAAGAGGTGATTAATGCCTTTCTAAAGGAGAGTGAGATGCCACCTGCCTTGAAAAAAGTGGTTCTGCACCATCTCTCGAAGAGGGTATCCCTCAATCCCGCTGCACTGGAAAATTTCTGCCCAATCTCCAATATTCCCTTTCTGGGGAAAGTTGTTGAGAAGACGGATACTAGAAGAAATTGATTTTCTGGTTCCCTTTCAGTCGGGATTCAAGCCTGGATATGGATGAAAACAGCATTGGTCATCCTGGCGAATGTCCTTAGGACCTGAATGGGGAGAGCTTACCCCTCTTGGTCCTTTTATTCGACCTTTTGGTGGAGATCAATACCATTAACCATGGTATTTTTCTGGACTGCATGAAAGATGTGGGGTTTGGAGGCACTGTTTTATGGTGGGGTTCTGCTCCTACCAGAGTGGGAAGTTTAACATTTTAAAAATGTTAAAATATTAAGGCAGCCTATAGCATCTTCACTCTCTGAACTGAACCTTGTCATTTCTTACCCACTGACATGGGTTTAACTAAGCAAGAGAATCAGATAGAATGATTTTCATATCAAGATGATAGATAAACAACATCCATTTTTAACCTACACAGTACCCATGCTTAGTAATCTTGTTTGTAGGCTTTTCTGTGTGCCTAACCAAGTTAAATGCCAATGTTCCAGACATAAAACCATAGAAGAACTAGGCTATTAGGCCATTAATTAATTTAATACAAATTCTCAAGGAAGGATGTTGATGATCTCTACACTGGTAAAGGCTTGGAACTGGAAGTCTCTGCCAAAAAAGATGAATAGGATTTTCTCACAAATTTCTTCCCAATCTGGACATATTATCTTGCAACCTCAGCAAAGTTACCAGAGTGGTTCATTACCTGGCTGGATATAAAGCTTTTCTGTCCTTGAAAAGTTCACTAGCTTCCAGTTTTTCTTCATAAATGAGCTTCTTCTGGTCTGTAAACTGGTCTCTGTACTTTTTACACTACAAATAAAGCATTGCAAATGAATCACAGAACTCCTTTGAAACTGGCTTGCCCTTTTTACACTACTCAAGCTATATATAGCCCAGGTGTTATTGCAGACATAGCAGTCATCATTATCATCATCATCTCTCAATTTACATTTACTGCAACTGTTTCTCTTCTGAAAGTACATGTAGTCCTTGTTTAGTGACTGCCTTGTTTGGTGACCATTCACAGTTACGATGGTGATGAAAAAGTAACTTTACGACCAATCTTTGCTTTTATGACCCTTGCAGGTCTCTAAAGAAAGGAAAGCTGAGGTAAGATCATAAACACAGTTGTGGTTTCACTTAATGACCGCTTGCTTAATGTCTGAGTTGCCTGTCCCAATTGTGGTCGCTAAGCAAGGACTACCTATATGTTTATCACAAAATTCACTAAGTATTATGATATTAAAAATAATATTTTTATGAATGTTTAAGTACCTCATTTGCTGTTTTAAAACTAATTACTTTAAGATAAGAAGTTTCTTGAGTCAAGTTTGTCTCCTGGTGATTTCACGCTCACTCTCTCTCACACACACACACACATTTTTCTTATATAATTTGATTAAGAATGTTGATTATCATAGTACAATCTAATACAAATTAAACTTAAAGAAAGAGAAGAGAAAGGATAAAAAGTGCAAGGAAAAAGAAAAAACAGAAAGGAAAGAAAAAAGTTAAGAATAAAGAAAGAGAAAAGAAACACTGTATATAAAGAAGTGACTTCCAACCTTCATCACAAGTATAAACAAATTTAGTAACTCTTCACCCTCTTTATCCCATATCCCATTCCTTATCTATAGACAAATCCACAAAGCATCATCTTTTCAGTTCCGGTGTCAGCAGAAAGTCCATAAAGCGTTGCCAGAAGTAACAGCATATCTTGTTTTAACCTTGATCAAATAAACCAACTTTATATTCCTTCCTTTTACTTCCAAGAGGACAACGCCGGCTCTAAGGCTTAGAAACGGAGATGAGCACCGCCCCCTAGAGTCGGACACGACTGGACTTTACGTCAAGGGAAACCTTTACCTTTACTACTTCCAAGAGTCTTAATCTTTAGTTCATTCAAATATTGCTGTAGGATGTGATTTCTCTTCATTTCTTCTTTATACCATTGCACAGAGTTCTTCAAGGCTTTAACAAGCCTCTTTTGTAAATCCAATAGGAAAGAATTGTCACTCTCTTGGGTTATCATTTGTATTTCCCTTTTGAATTTTAAAACATCAGCCAGTTTCCTTTGTAGAGCCAGTGAAACATCCTTTTCCAAGTCATTCTCTTGGCCTGTCACTTGTAAATCTACTTTCAATACCATCTTTATCTTGTCTAAAATTTGTTCTACAGCTGTCATTTCTTCAATAACGTATTTTGGACATAGTCTATCCACAGAAGCAGACATCATTACTGACATTGTTGATATTGTGGCTACTAATTTCTGACTCCATTCTTCAAAGTCTCCTTCAGTATTTTCATTTTTATAATGTTTTGCATTTCATAAGCTTGCATTTTTTCCTCTAACCTAAAATGTTTAGTCCCTTCTATTGTCCAGTTTCTAAATCATGAAATTACTTATCTCTATTATGTCTTCCAAAAATCAAAACAGATCTATTTCCCACCAGAAGCTGTTTGTTCTTTATAATCAATTCCAAAGTCTTATTGTAGGTTTCATTAGTCCAAATTTATCTGGACCCTTAGTCTGTTTATAACTTTCTAAGATCAAAAACTTATTTAGCTTTTTGCTGTTTATTCCAGATTCTTTAAATTCTTAAGCTTATAATTCATTTTTATTTTGTTCAGAGTTGAAGATAAACTCACCCAATGAAGACTTTTAAAACTTGTCATTCCGAAAGTCTCCAATAGTTTTAAAATGCTTAACAGGCAATTTCTGAAAGTGGTTAGATAGTGAGGTTTGCAAACTTAGTGTACCTTAAAAGGCTCCACTGACATTGCAAGTAAGATGGCTAATCCCTTTGTCTCCCAGTGCTCAAACCCACAAAAAACTGCTGTGCTGTGGTCTTCTTGCGAGGAATGGCCATCTGGAGCACATGGGGGTCATCTCCTGTCCTCTCCTTATCCAGAGAGGTTCCAAGGAACCAGTCTACTCACCGGTTCCTTGGTCTTTGCCATGGTCATTGGCTCTGCTTTCACAGAGCTGTCTTCAGTTCGCCATACCTCCCCTGGAAGTCTTATATACACACACTTTTCTTGCCCACATTATGTAAGTATTTTGTCATTATTGCCTTCTGAGATTATTTTTCAACTTCCCAGTCAAACCTAGAATGCGAATTTCCTGGTAGTTTTCTATCTAAATGTTAACCAGGTTGCACCTCAAATTTTTTGAGATCAGCCAAGGTTGGCTAGGTACTGCCACCTGCTGTGACCTGCTGACTTACATCAATATATGATTTTTTAAAAGTAAAATGCGTATGGATATGCTTTGATAAAGTGTATCTTAACTGGAAAATATGAGAATTGGCAAGTGAATTGGTTAATGTTTGATCAGGTACACTTTTCATTTTGGTTCTACCACATGTAGTAATTAAACTGCATAATGTGTACATTTTTCAGTTCATGTATGGGGGAGAGACTGAGTGCAATTCTAGTTTCAACTGATTTGTCTGGGGAATTCCACATTTAACACATTGCACATTCCATACCACAAGTTGGACTTTGCTTGAATTATAGCAAATGGCTCCAGATTTTCGTAAACAGGATTTAATGGTGACCTTGACTTATAACATTGATGAGTATACACAAATGAAGATAAATGTCCCTTTCGTAGAAAGTAAATAACACAAAGGCTACATCTAAACTATAGAATTGTGCCATTTAAAGCAACATCATTGTAGCTATTGGATTCTGTATAATTTGATAAAACAATATTAATAAAAACAGAGTACATGAACATGGTAAGAGATTTTACTTCCTGCATCTTTTATTAGTGATTTTCAGCTTTCATGCTTATAGAAGCTTTTTTTTTTACTACTTTGATTCAAATAAGCTTTTAAGTAGGCGACTAATAAAAGTATCCTCAACTAAAATAAATGATTAATTCCAGAATGATATTATTACCCTCCACAAGTGGAATATCCTCTTCAATTCCTTATGAGTTGAATCCAAAAACAGGTAAGGCCTTGCTGGCCAGTTTTTATCTACTGGTGATAAAGAAGGCATCTTATTCTTCATTTCCAAAAAATATTTTTGCATCTAGGTTTGAAAAAAAAGGGAAAAACAATTTATTTTCTCAAGCAGCCTTCATTTTATCAAACATCTGTAAGGATTAAAACATCTCTTAATGCAGTGACATCTATTTTCAGGCTTTTACAAAAGCTGGAACAAAGATATGGCAGGGAAGTGCTGTGCTAACACTTGTGAGAGGTGTAAAACAATTCTTCCAAATCAGTTTTGAAGGATAAAAATAATATTTGTACCAGGAGAAAAAAATACTCATTTTTGGCAATAGTATCTATCATTTTCATTTGCTCTCTTTACAGAAAATTAACTAAATCAGACCTCATTTGCTGGGCTTCAATTAGAAAGCTTCAGGGGACTTGATTTCTTTATAGACTGAAGGAGGTCACTATAAGTGGCAGATGCAAAAATAAAGGCAGTATAATAGTATTAAAAAACCCTTAAGAGGTAGAGATGTTAAAAGTGAAAGTCATGATAATTATTCAATTATACAAAAGAGTGCCTTTTGCCTGTGGCAAAAACAATTCACTGTTATTTTCTATGTATTGTAAAAATAGTGGAATCTTTCAACCGATTTTTTTTTCTTTTTGCCTATACTGTAAAGTAAAATCTTCATACAACTGTAACAGGGTTATACAAGCAAAATACTTACAATTTTCTGAAGTATAAATTCATAAATTTTCCTTCCAGCGTTGGCTCGGAAGAATTTCCTGTACTCTCTACGAACCTGGGTAAGTTAAAATCTCAGAATAAACAGATAGCTTTTGTGGGGCCCTCTACCCTAGCACACAGACATCAGTACTTTACTGCATTATAAGCAGACACATTTCAGTGGTGTTCTGTAAAGTGGAATTGGACACTCCAGGTTTTTATTCCAGTCTTTTTTATAGCAAGTTATGGTGAACACAGGTCTAGTGGAAATGCAGGTAATTACAACCAATAGTTGTTCAGTACTTTCAGGTTTTTGTGAAGCTATTTCTCTTTGTGAGCTGTACACAAGTGTTCACATGATTGTTTATTTCCCCATATAAAATAAAGAAATAAATCCCTTCATTCTCTTTGTGCAGTTTGTAGGGTGGGGTATAAAGGAACCATCAGTAGAATGGGCATTTACCTCATCTGTAATAGTGTACTGCAAGATTAAAGACATTGTTAAACATGTAAGAAGCATCCGCCTGTTTTTTATTTATTCCATACAGAGGGCCCCAATTTGGACCAAGACCACCACAAAGGGCCAAGAAGGTTTAACCTCCCTTCCCAGTGCTTGTTTCCTAACATTTGCCCCCTTTGGAAGTAATTACAAATGCTTCCTTTGATACTAAAGGAGATTTTTCTCTTCCTAATACAGTTTCTCCCACAACATGATTCTGAAGCAATGTGTGGATTCTTTTTTTAAGAATCTAGACGACATACAATTTGATTTTATACTTACATATTTGGAAAAGGAAACTCTTGGGAAATATATTAGCTGTACCATTCATATAAATCAGGATCTTTTTCAAAATTAAAAAAACCATACATACGCAGTAGAGGCACATTAAAACAGCATTGGATCTAACCTTTGAGAGCTTCGTTATCATAGGGTTAAAGCATTAACATACATCTTCTTTCAATTACAGGCACGTAGAAATTCAGAAGCAATGTTCTTAGTGATTTTGAAATGCAATTGCATCTTTATCTAAATGATACTTCTCACACTCACAACTGTCTTTGAGCATGGAAAGGACACATTTACGTTATGGACTCATGGGCTTTTCTAGAAAGTATTAAGCTTTCAAAAAGAGTTCCTTATCACCTTGATTTGACTTTTCTTTATCAGTAAAAAAAGTAGCAGATATGCTAGAAAGGAGAATCATTTTGTTATTTTCCATACCTTATAATGGGGAAGTTGTTAGCAACAGAACATTATTATACTTGGCACTTGACAGTTCAAATTTCCCATTCATTTCAATATGAGTATATCAGTTTAATGTAATTGAAAACAAACACACATGAGGAGGAAATAAAATGCTAAAGGACAATCTACCTTATAACTGTTGAGGGTTATCTTAAGTATAATTTTAAAAATTATCTTTTCAAAGTTTTAAAAATATTTGAAAACAACTGCTGGGGTCCATAATGAATCTCCTAGTGGCAGGGCAGGGTTTATATATCCAAATACCAAAAAGGCAAAAGAAACAGCAGTTGAGATCACAATGAAAGGGAGAAAACTGAAGTGAAACGATGGTCGGTTCTTGAAAAGGCACAGGTAGAAGCTAAGTTAGATAATTTTTAACCTTTCCAAAGGTTCAATGAAAGCACACAGGTAAGGTTTGGGAAAGCAGTGGTGCTCCATTGTCAAGTACAAACAAGAAATTGTAAGACATGTACGTTTCATTGACAAGAAGCGTGGAGGAGGGGTTCCCTGGGAACATATGGAGGTTGCATTTCTTATTGCTTCAAAAAGATATGGAATGGATAGGTGCAGTTCTTTCAAATATGCAATTGACTTCTAGAAAAGTTTGAATTAGGCTGCAGCAGGAGGTCATTTCAGTCAGATTGTGTTTGGAACAAACAATATCTCACCTGAGTTTCAAACAGTTTCAAAAGGCTTCCATAAAAAGAGTGATGCGTATGTCTTAGTCATCTTTTGTAAGGTTGCATACGTGGAGAATCAAACAAGTCCAACCAATACAGCATGAACAGGGGTGCTTTAACCTAGTAACTTCTAACTTGAACCAACGTATTTTACCTTCTCGGTTCTCTCCAAATATGCTCCCCCCCCCCAAATTAAATGCAGGCACTGGAAAACATACTTTCTTGGGAAAGAAACTCCTGCAGAAATCACTACTATTCACCCCAGATTAATTTGGGGCAGACCCACTTGAAGACATTTGTCAAGTTTTGTGTGATTTAACACAACTAACAACTTTGATAATCATTTAAATACACAGTCCAAACTCCTGAAGAATAAGACCCCAAAATGTCCACATTTAACTTTTTTCCTACTTCATTCCAAAATATGATTAATAAACAGCTTATTCATCTTATTTGAATATATTCAGAATATATTCAGAAATTTGGAGCAATAATGTAGACACATATACATACAACTCATAATGTCTGGTGCAACACACAAGAGCGTTTGGTTTTTAAAAGGCCATGGAAGAAAAATAATTTCCTTACAGATCATGCTTGGTACAGCCCATAGCCCCAGAAGTTTATTATGTGTTAGTAGATGCCACGCTTTACTGAGATTATGATTAACATAAGGGAGTTGTTTAAGAGAGTACCTTTAGTCCAAGCCAGTAAGCCCATATGACTGCAACAGCATGCTTACGCCTAGCTTCCTCCTTCAAGCGTTTCAACTCCCTCCGAGCCTAAAATGTTTAGATAGTGAATCACAGAGACAGCCTGATGCAGAAAGAACAATGATGAGAAAGAAAAGGCTCCCCCTGACAGAACAGCTGACATGGGAAGATGAAAGAGCAATAGGCAACCTATGGAACCAACCCAGCGTGTCAGTGTGAAGATAGGATGGAAAGCGCAGCTGGCCTTCATCACGGCTTCCCCAAGGCACATCTAAAGAATAAGTGGCAGACATTCCCTTGTAATAGCATTCTCATGGGACATCACAAAAGGGTGAACAGTTCTTAACTTTAATGGAAAACCTTTTGCAGAGCCACAGCCCAAAGGGATGTTAATTCAGGCTAAAATATTAAAAACCAGCTTATGTATTCCATTCAGCAATGGCAAGTATCTGAAGGAATCCCAGTTGAGGGCACATATGACCTTCTTTAGTTTTATACTATATTTTGATGTCAATGCATTTTTCTCAAAATGTTTTGGGGCGTGGTCACAAAAGACATGCAAAGGACATCACATCACAGTCATAATAACTTCAGTGTAAAACTGCATTGGAAGATACTTTTTTTTTTAAAGAAAAAAGAAAAGCATTTGTGCTCTCTGTAGGGTTTTCTGTTACTCCTTTTGATGCTTTAGTATTAGTGGAGGACATTCAAACTTCTGGATGCAGACTAACACCGGCAACAATAGCCATTTTAGCAATTTTACCATCATTCTGTATTTACTGCAGACAGAAACATTTTAAAGGTTTGTAGTTTCCATTCACTAAGATTTTAAACAGTCAGATGGTAGAATAAAAGATTGCAGTTGATCATTAATAGGTTTAGGTTGGGGGCCCTCATTTCATATTCAAGGTGTTTAAAATAAAATTTAAAAAGGGCAACAGCCTTGCTAATTGCTATGATTGCAGGGTAGTACAATCCCCAAATAACAAAACATCTTTGTGAATATTCTCACAATAGGGGGTTGGTTGTACCAACTTCCTTTACTTTAGATAACTAATCCTCAAATATTTCAGTCAAATCATCAGTCAGCACAACTGTATGCGTGAAATTCTCATTATCATTAAATGTACCAGCTCGGTCCAAAATAAAGTTATAACGCTAGGTTATTTTAACAATACTTCAGCCATCAGTACAATTTCTAATAAATGTCTCTTCGCAATTCTTTAACTCAAATGTGAAATCCTTATGCTACATATTCTGAAGTATCATCATTGTAACTTCAAATAAAGCAAAGTGTTACATTAAATAATACCTGCAGCAAATTATCAGGCTGCAAATAGCTTTATCTTTCTTAATATTGCCTTTTTGATTCAATAGAAATAGCATTTTATTTCAAACATCATTTTCTATTAGCCCTGTGTGAAGAAAGGTGGATGTACTTTGATGAAGGCGTTTGGGCTCTGGAGGCAATGTGATCTGTTCATTAAAAAGAGGAAGCCACTCAGCTCTTCTCAGCATTCTCTCCCAGTGGCAGCCAAAGGTCATCCAGGTTGGATAGCTCTAGCACACATTTCTTGTTCCAGACCAGCCACCAAAAAGTAAACTTGCAGAGGAGGTGCTGCTCACCTTTTCTACAGTATTGGCCAGAGCCTGTGCAGAGTGTAAGGGCCATTTGGCCCAGAATTGGCTTAGGCACAGACTGCAGTACCGCCTGTGATGCTCAGTGAAGATGTCCAACCCAAAAAACCTTCAGCAGATGCTAAGAGGGCTCCAGGCTAGCCACTCTGGTGCACAACATAGGCAATTCAACAGTATTTATTGAGGCCACTCATCCTGCAAGCCTTTCAACACATGCCAAAGACAATTCAAGCTAGCCACTTCAGCACACACCATGTAGAAGCTGCCCAGCCTGGAAGCCCTTGGCAGTGCTAGAAGAGAAGGTTTCATCAAAGCAAAACATCCCTTTGAAGCTTCAAAGAGCCCTATTCTCTAATACTAAACCACACCTATACAAAGAGCCTGAAAGACAGCTACGTAATTACGGCATGACAAGTGTTTGCCAGTGGTCAGTCCATGTCATTCATTTTCTGAAGATTGGCTATCTTCAGTTGGGTAACAGAATGTCCTTTTGGGGGGGGGAGGGGAATGTTTCACAACTAGTTTTTAGATACTGAAATTTCTGATTTGTAACCATTTATTCCTTTGCAAAAGGATTGGAATATGATCTGAGAATGGAATAATTATATCAGTTGTGATTAGTCCAATTCCACCCAAAATGCTTGCAGTTTACGCATTTGGGATGATAAATAAGGAACACCAATCACAAAGCTGCTACTCTTTAAGGTGCTACAAAGCTCTTCACTGTTTTGCTTCAAGAGATTAACAGGGCACCTTGCAGCAATGGGAACTAAACTCTATTTCAGCATTAGGCAGGAAGGTCGAACATTGCATACGTACTATACTTTTCATTTTGTTATATAATCTTACTGGAAGCCTATTCTACAGGTTGGGAACCTTTAAGGTCTAGGTACTTTTGGACTCCCTGATCTACAGCCATTCTGGCAAAGACTACAAGAAAATTACTAAAGAAACTTCTTGATGACCCATGTTCGCCACCCTATTCTGACATTTGTTACATCGAGTCTTTCTGGAGTTCAAATGTTATTGGTTGCTTCTCTTTCTCCAACTTCCCAGTTAACTGTCATGTGCAATACCCCTCAACAGAAAGTCTTAATAAAGTATTATTTTTAATAAATATTCTATACTGTGAGCCAGATAAAGATGCATATTTGCCTTCCAACCTGCTGGCATGTTGGCTGGAAATTCTGGGAACACTTGTCCACATCAACTGGAGAAAGCCAGTTTGGGAGATACGATTTATCCAGAACTCTATGGATTATAACAGGCCCAGTGTCAGGGTCTGTTATCAGTGAACACCTACAAAGGCTCTCTAGTCTCAGAGCCCCTACAATTAGGTGCTATCCTGGGCCTGGCAACACAGGCAACCTTTTCATTTCAAGCCACACTGTTAGCCTTTTAGAGAAAGCCTTCTGACTGGCAGCAGAACTGCAGTGACAATGACTGTCCCACCAATGAACTTTAAATGAAAATGCCTGGAGTCTTCTACATCAAAGCATGGATCATACCATCACTTAGCAGTATCTCTCCAAAATACAAAATTACTGAAATTTGATACCAATCTGTTATGCCCAGAATGGGAAGTTAAGTGATGTTAGTGAGCATATTACTGAGAAGAGATTGCTATCCTTTTAGTGAGATCCAAATCCAGCCTTGGGCTTACACCCAATTAGTTCAGTGGCTAATGAGTCACTGAGGGAAAGAAACAGCAGTACTCACTGCAAATTCCACAGTATGTATTCATATGGGAGGTCCCAATGGGATAGGATTTTAGCTACCCTTCTCTGCATCCTGAATCCCAGAGCCAGCTTAGTTTACGAAAGAGACTTCAATGTATCATCTGTAAGAACAGCTGACACAGGAATTCCTAATTTTTTTTCAGGGCCATAATTCAATTTTTCATATTAACTGACTACTCTTGGAGAGTCTGAACATACTGTTAAACTGATCTTTTAACACTGATCACTTTTAAAAATATATTTCCTTAAAGGAAAACAGTATTAGTTTTTGAGTGACAAACTATTAGAACTGTAGTCTATGTGCTAGCTGTTGGTATCTCCAGCAAACACAAAATGGTAATATTTTGCTATACTTTGTTTAAAGTAGGCCACTATATCATGGGCTTCAAACTCAATAATGGCAAAATAAGACTCACTTTCTAGCAAATGAACAGGCATACTCTTATTTATAAATTTGCATCAAAACCATACCTAGTTTTCATGGCAGGGAAAAGAGATCTAATATGTTTAACCAAATGATAGTATCTAAAGTTCTCCATCATCCAATACCAACATGCAATCTTTCCATGGTATTCTTGCTAAAAGCAACAATTTACTATGATCAGCTCTGCCCTCATTTCCTATGCACTTCCCCCAAATGTGAGCACAAATCTTGCAATTTTTCCATAGCTAAGTGCACATTCCATGTTACATTGTTTGACTCCAAGTGACTGTCACATGGAGGTGGGGGAAGAACCTCCTGCTCTGGAATTTAACAGACTGCATTTTGTCACTAATTCTACTCTTTGGTTGCAACTTGGTAAATGGGCAGTTGCATACAATCCTTAAGATATGAGCTGATGTACTGTATGTGAAATTTGAAAAAGCTAAATGCCAAGCAGTAGCAGCAAGTTGTGGCCTATACTGGGGATGATTTCAACCATCATTTCCTAACCCTTAACATGACATACTACTTCTTACACTAAGTTGCAAAGTCCTATACTGAAAACCTAATTGGATCTGATAGGCTCATATGCCAGATTGGTCATATTCCCCAGTAATAAATAAATAAATAAAATCATATCCTAGTACTTTGTGTGGGATGAAAAAAAAACCCTTTCTTATGTATTAAGACACAATTAGAAGATAGGGACACTGCTGTGAAATTAATTAATGCAATTACATTTTGTCAAACAGCCTTAGTATAGGAACCTGTACAAATATTATAGCATACTAAAGATAATTTGCTTTGAAACATTTCAGTTGAGTAAAATACATCTTAGAGCCACTAGTCTAATTATTTTCTGGCTTATAAACAAGCAGTTAGTGCTATCTAAAGATCGGCATGCTCAGAATTTGTTAGCAGGGATGGTTTTCAGGTTAAGCAGGCATAAGGTGAGAATAGGGGTTACCAGCAACCAGGTGCTCAAGTTTAGTAGCCTAGTAAAAATGATTATGAATCCTTTTTACTAATGGGTAGGCAATTTGGGTAAGGAAGGGAGGGGCACATGACACTTGCATGTAGTACCTTAAATCCAAGCCAGTAAGCCCAAATAACCGCAATAGCAAGTTTATTCCTAGCCTCCTCCTTCAGCCGCCTCAGTTCCCTTCGCGCCTGTGATGTATTTGAAAATGAATTACAGAACATTTTGAGAGAGAAAAGGCTTGCTTCAATTTCCCAAAGGAATGAGGACGTGAAAGAGAAAGACAACATTTCATACCTTATCAATGTAAAGCCTTTGCCGGCTAGATTGAAATTTGTTAAAACTACAGCTGCAAAAGAGGACAAATCCAAATGCGATAAATTAAGCAGCTGGAAAATCATTTCTCTGGTCTATCTAGACAACCTTTGTACCATGAGGTGATTAGGAAACAAACACTCATCTGCTTTTCTTACCTGAGCTCCGTGCCAATAGGCTGCAATGGTTGTAACAGCTTCCTCACAGCGTTTCTGGTGCTTCAGTTCACGAAGCAGCTTTCGGGCCTGTGAAACAAAACCCCATGCCCCCAAGTTAGCATTTAAATACACACACACACACACACAGAGTTGCACAAGCAATCTTGTCTTGTCAGAAGTGCAGGAACTAGAAAGGGGGTATGAGGATGTATTCACATTTTCACCCCATCTCTCTAAAGTGTCAGAAGTGCAGGAAATGCTTGTGATTAATGCTTCATCACTATTTCATTTAAACCCTCTGACTCGATGCAATTCTTTTTAGTGCTCCAGAATGCAAGGTTTAAAATATTAAAAATGTGCAAAACTTATAAAACTGGAGCTGTGGGAAAAGATGGCTTTTGTTTCCTATGAGCTATGACTAGTACTTGAGTAGGACTGGTGCCTAAAGTAGCTTTTCCAGACTCATCAAATTCTGCTGCTGACATGGAATTTTAAGCCACAACCACTCATGTTTTAAAAACAATAAATAGATGCAAGCAATGCAGATTATACCAAAACTTCAAATGAGAATGGAAAAAAAGGAAAAAAGCAGGTTATTTTAAGCATAATAATTCCAACCACATTCCATAAACTGCATTTTATTTAATTAGTTTTGCACTTAGATTCTTTTGGCACATGAAACTGGAGAGGCTGTGATAGTTATTTAAACACTGAGGCTAGAATTACAATGGACATGACCTAGTTGTATTTCTAAAACCTTGCCATTCCTTGCCTATTTGCAAATCAGCTGTTTTACTTCATTAAAGCACAGAATGACATAGAGGGAACAGGATGAGAACTGGGTGATGTTCAATCTTTCTTCTATCCGCTCATTTTCCTCTATGCAGGGGTTGTGACATGTGGTTATACCACAGAGTAAGGACTGGAGGATACATCTCAAAGGGAATGGGATGGGCAGAGGAGGGAGTCTCTGCTCTATCTCCTCTGCAAATCATCTTATGACTACTTATGACTTCTGTGGAGGAGAGGACTGTGGAGGAGAAGCACTTGCGGTTCACAAAGTGCATGGTGTAGGTCTGACCTAAGAAGCTGCATTTACAATTTAGATGCACTAAGAGGAAAATGAGAGGTATTATATTCCTTTTGTGGGATGGGTGAGGGCCTTCAAGTCAAGCTTGACTCCTAGTGATGGCCTGGACATGTCCATGGACTTTTCCTGGCACCATTTTCAGAGGTGGCTTGCCCATGCCTTCTTCCTAGGGCTGACAGAAAGCTGGTCCAAAGTTACCCATTTAGTTTCTGTGTCTAAGGCAAGACTAGAACCCAGGTTTTCCTGCTCCTAGTTCAGCACCTTAACTGCTAGACCAACTGGTTTTCTTATTTATTTATTTCACCAGGGGCAGAGGGAATGGGGAGGTGGAGCATTCTACAGAAAATAATAGATGTTTCTGGCTTCTGATAAAGTGTAACTGGTTAATATTATGCCTCCATGCTCCCCAGTAACAGAATTTTAGGTTTCTAATTTATTCTTAATTTTAATTACTACCAGGACAATCTTTTTGTAGCCAGGAGATGTACTTTTCTCTAAAGTTGGATTCCAAGGACAGTGTAGGGGATGGCAGTCATGTAGTGACATCCCCTGATGAGCAAAGAAAAATGCTATGGCCAGTTTTGGGGGTGGTAAGTGGACATTTTAAAGCTCAATTCTACCAGAGGCTTAACACACTAATTTTAGGACCTTTTCTTTTAAGCAAAAGTTCATGCTACCAAAAATCAGGAATTTTACACCACATTTCTTCAGTGTTAACTTGAAGTGTGCACTATGGTCAAAAATATGGCTAGGACCTGCATCAGCCCATGGGCTGTCTACTCCTTGACACTGGGGTGCCCCACTCAAACTGCTGTACTAAACTCATACAGGATAAGAAAAGAAAGCATACTGAAGTCATTCTCCAAACTCACTTTCCATCCTCTGATGTAAGACTGTACAATGATGGCAGAACACTTGATCTGCTGGTACTTCTTTTGTTGCTGTTTTAAAAAAATTAAAAGTATGTGCATACAGAAACATGAGTTGAGTTTTAAAATACTGTAATACTAATCAAACTGTGAACATTTTCATTCAATCTCTAAGCTTCAAAGGTTCTATTGTGATGTATATTTTATAGGACTATCCTTGAGACCGCTTACTTCTAAATGAACTTGTTTCTAGAAGCATACTAGTGCAACAAGAGCCCTACATCACCTTGACCATGACCAGGCATGAAGTGCAAATAATTAAATTATGGTCAATAATTACAAGGATTAATAACTAAATAAGGGGCATATAAATCATGCTTTTAATTAACAATGATTTTGTTGTATCTGCAATAAGAGAACATCAGTTTCCCGTTACTTCAACCTTTCTGCTTACAGTCTTAAAAGCTGCTGTTTCCAAACATACTTCCTAGCAATAAGACAACCAAGAAATCTGTTTTTTTATATTTCAAATTTAAAAGTGTTATTTTTAACCACGAAAAAAGCTCTACAGTGAGGTACTCCTTAACTGACTGCCTTATAATTATTAAATTATAACAATGCCTTAGTAAATCTATCAAAATCCAAACCAGAGTATCAAAACTGATGTGCATTTTAACTTTCAATTACTTATTTTATTTCACTGGGCATATTATCACTTCTTTTTTAAATTACTGCCAGCCATGCTGAAGGGACAGAAATAGAGCCTGATAAATGAAATCCCATTTTACCGCATATCTTCTGTACCAGGCGGAAATCACAATCTGACTTTTTTTCATGAGAAGGAAATATGTGCGGCACTTCCAGCCCCTGTAAATTTTTTGGATTAACGTAGCCAAATCCTCAAGCCGTTGTTTTCTTAGATCTTCTAATTTGAAGAGCTATCAAGGTTTGGGGAAAGAGAAAAGGGACAGCAAAATAAAAATCAATACATATTCAAAATATTAGTATCTTGTTCTCCAAAGAAAGCTAGATTGATGTGGTGTCTAAAATATCAAGTTTTGATGTACTAATTCCTTTGCTTCAACTATGAAACTCAATGGATGACTGTGGAATATATGCATTTTTTAGTCTGATCTACTTTAGGCCTGGTTTATGGCAGAGAGAAAGAGAATGGATTCCAGTTTGGTCTAGAGCCAGTTTGGTCTAGTGGTTAAGGTGCTGGGCTAGAAACCAGGAGTCTATGAGTTCTAGACCTGCCGTAGGCATGAAAGCCGTGGGTGACCTTGGGCCAGTCCCTCTCTCTCAGCCCAACCCACCTCACAGGGTTGCTGTTGTGGGGAAAATAGGAGGAGGAAGGAGTATGAGGTATGTTCACCACCTTGAGTTATTTGTAAAAATAATAAAGGCGGGATAAAAAAAAATTAAATGAGTACATAAAAATAAATAAATAAATCCACAATTTCAGACTGTAGATGGAGGAAATCACATTTAAATGTTATAAACTATTATCACTATGGAACAAGCTAGGGTGTAGTTCACTTTCCAATGTGCTAGTTTTTATCTGATTTGGTTTTCAAGGAATCTGAAGATAATACTAAAACAGCTTTCTCTATCCGCAGGTCAAACTGGTAAGATTACCATCCTCTTATTTTGCTGCATATACCTTCTAAAGAGTTGCCATGATGCCAAAACACAGTTCTGGGGAAAAAAATAAGATATAAACTCTCTCCCACTCTCACCCTCACTGTCAATATACATATTTATATATAACATTAATATTGCCACCCATCTCTTCTGAAGTTCAAGTCCAAGTAAATAATGTTTTGAGGAATGTTACTCTATATATTGTTACACTACAATGATAAAAATAATGCTGCTCCATTAACC
Organism: Candoia aspera; assembly: GCF_035149785.1. Lineage (NCBI taxonomy): Eukaryota > Metazoa > Chordata > Lepidosauria > Squamata > Candoiidae > Candoia > Candoia aspera. The sequence goes on from NC_086153.1 coordinate 182,109,677, forward strand.
ACTCTCTTGTTTTTTCCTCAAGCTAATTAAGTTTGCCCTTCATTGCTTAAATCAAATTAAAACTCTAGTGTCCTAAATGAAATAAAATAGAGGACAACCTTTATTCAAATACTTTGTCTAAAGTGAGCAATATTACTTCACATACAGTTCTTGGATTGCGGATGAATATTTTTGATCTTCCCAAAGAGTATTCTTCTTCAGGGACTTCCAGCTTATTAAAAAGGACCTCAACTCCAGTTCTAAAAGGCAGATAAAAAGAATGCAAACAACCTTGGTCAAAAAGTAGTCTCTCTTTCATATGCTGAGCTTGCATATTATCCAGAACTTTATGAAAAGAAAGCTTGGCTATATAGACACTTTTAAAAAAAATAAAATTGGACAAAAATGTTTACATCTCAGGTTTTCAGAAAATTGTCCAACACTGAAAATGACAGGCCATTGAATAGATGTTATGGTGATAGTGACTGAGAAGTAGAAGTTTTAGGCCATAATGTTTTCTTGGAAGTCACCTACCACTGCCTTGTTCCAGGATGTTTTTTCAATTTCCCAGCCTAGTCTCCCACCCAAGCACTAATCAGATCCAACCATGTGATTAATGAAGGTTGGCCAAGTGCTACCACCTATATCCAAAATATATGTTTATGTTCTATTGAAAAGTATTTTTAGGGCAGGGTAATATAGGTATAGAGTACAACTGTGGGTAAAAAATATGCAATTTAACACTGAGAAGGGTATCAACAATTACACAAAACACTGGGAAAGATGAGAAAAAAATCCAAAAGGATAATGAAAACCATAATATAAAAATAAGGAAAAAATTGCATTAGAGCATTTTTACATGTCCTTCTTGCCATGCTTTCCACACCCATGTGCAAATAAATTGCCTCAAAAAATGAGGATCCAAGTTCAATTTTGCATACCCCTTTAACCTTTATTAGGTACCTGCATGCAACATGCAAAGCTGTAGTCTGTCCTCTGAAACAATGATGCCACAGTCTTTACTCCAGATGTATTTAGCAATTTACAATACGTAAGAAACAGGCATCAATAAAAAGCTACATAGAGGCCCTCGTTTGGCTCTCATTAGGTCAATGGGAGTATAATGTTGCAAGATCCTTAACTATGCTTGCAGATGGTACTTGGGATGTGTTATTTTGCTTTCTTTGCGCACACTGACTTACTTTCTGCTGAATGTAACCCTGGTTGAATGGTTCTATCATCAGCATCAATAATAATCATGGTTCAAGCCAGCTATACTCAAATCATAGTTTCAGATACTGGTTAAACTGTCATGCCAGAAGGAGTATGCAGTGCCACAGTCCAATCTCAACTGTTTATCCAGAGCTAAGCAATGTATGTCATATCTGTACCAGGATGCATCTATTTCTAGTAATTCTTACCTTGCAGGGCCTCTCCACTGTGGCCATGTCTGTTTGCAAAGCATTTTGTATCTTTCCAGGCAAGGCTCATAAGTTTGACGGAATGCATATCCTGCCCTTCTGACTCGGACATTTTCCAGCAGACCCAAATATCGAACCTGATGGCAAACTAGAGCATCACTGAAGATGTGTGCTGCTTTTTGGTCATTAGGTTTAATACACCTGCAAATAAAAGAGTTAATTGAAAAAGTGCAACACATAGAATGGAAATCTACTGCTCCCACCCATTTGTTAGAAATATTATTTAATTTTTGTTTATTTTATTCAAAACGTTTGTACTGTATAGCAGTCATCTTAAAACCAAACTCTGGGCAACTTACAACTCAACAATAAAAACTATAGATGCAGCTAAAACAAAAACAGTAAAACCAAAACCAGAAAAAAAACAGAAAAACCTGGTGCCTCATCCACACATCACTGATGCAACCCATCATATTTTCCTGCCGCTATGACCTCAGCCTATCCCAGGGCCCAGGGGAAGAGCCAGGTCTTGAATGCTCTTTTGAAGATTAAAGGGTGGGGGTCTGTCAGGTCTCCAGGGGGAGGGTGTTTCATAGAGCAGGGGTGCAACAGAAAAGGCATGCTTTCAAGGACCCACAAGGTGACAATGTTTAAGGAAAGGGACCTGGAGAGTGCCTACCCTAGCCAGAGATGGGCAGATACTCTCAGGGAGAGGCGGTCCCACAGACAACTTGGTCCCCTGTCATGTAGGGCTTTAAAGGTGATAACCACCACCTTGAACTGCACCCGGAAGGAAACTGAGAGCCAGTGCGGCTCATGCAGCAGGGGTGTAACATAGGCAGACCAAGGAGCGTCCAAGAGTGTGAATGCCACTGCATTCTGGACCAGTTGAAACTTCTGGGTGGTCTTCAAGGGCAGCCCCACATAGAGCACATTGTAGTAATCCAAACAGGAAGTGACGAAGGCATGAGTAGTTGTGAGCAAGCCCTCTAGTCCAGGAAAGGGCGCAACTGGCACACAAGACAAATATGTCCGAAGGCTCCCCTAGCCATGGTTGCCACCTGCTTGTTGAGCAGTAGCCATAAGTCTAGGAGGACCCCAAAATGCACACCAGCTCCATCTGGGACTGCCATCCTGTCCAGAGTCAAAGATGGCACCAGATCATGGGGAGCCAAAAACGAAAAGCCACTCCACCTTGCCAGGGTTGAGTTGAAAATAGTTCCTCCCCATCCAGACTCTCACAGCCTCCAGGCACTCGGTCAGCATTGTGACAGCATCACCTGCCTGACCAGAGTACAGATGTATAACTGGGTATCATCAGTGTACTCATGAACCACAGCCCATACCGGCAAATGATCTCACCCAGTGGTTTTATGTAAACATTGAAGAGGAGAGGAGAGAGACCTGAGCCTTGAGGAACCCTGCACTGCAGGGCCTAGGGCCTGGCCTCTCCCCCTACAAACACTGATTGAAACAGGCCACGGAAAAAGGAGGAAAACCACCATAAAACTGTGCCTGCAACTCCCAGCCCCTGAAGCAGACTCAGAAGCATACCATGGTCAATGATATCAAAAGCTGCTGAGAGATCCACAAGGGCCAGGGTGGTTGCACCCATCCGAGCCCTCCAGAGTTCATCTGCAAGAGCAGTCAATGCCATCTCAGTACTGTGCCCCAGCCTGAACTGAAAAGGGTTCAGATAATCCGTTTCATCCATGGCCCTCTGTAGCTGAGTGCCAACCACCCTCTTAGCAACCTTCCTTAAAAAGGGAAGGTTGGAAACTGGGTAAAAGTTGTCTAAAACTAGTGGGTCCAACAGTTTGGTTTACAACCAAAAAAACATTGATTACAGCTTATTCATCTATTTTAGCTTAGAGCCAGAGTTTGACTCTTGATGCTGGTAGCATTTTTCCTCTGAAAAGGGGGAAAAATGAAAAATGTATGGGTTCTGCTTCCTCTTGTGCCACCTGGGAGGTCTAACCCTCTAAAGAGCTAGAGAGGGCTGAAGGAAAAAACCTGACATATACATTCTCCCTAGGCCAGTGAGAGCCTCTGCAGGATCATCAACCTTCCATGGAAATCTCTAGGGGTTATATCTAGATCAAGCTCAGTAAGTTGCACAAATAAATAGCTAAATATACAATTTCCATGAATTTATATGCTTCAACATACAAAATTCTACATAACATTTTCCCAAATATGTTATACAAGAATTTATGTCCTCTACTGGGGAGGATATAGTTGAACACAGATATCCTCTGATCTCTATTATTAGTAGTTTTTTATTCTCTCTAAAATATATTCCATGAGTATAAATTCCTAAATTTGTAATACTGGTTTTTCATGTCAGTGAAGAGACTATAGCGGCCAAGGAAGCATTTTTTTTTTACTGAGCAGATTCACCACTTTAAGTTCAGTACATTTTTCCAAGATTACAATGTTCCATGCTTTCGAAAGAACAGTGGTGTTTAGTTGGTGGTTTTAGGTTTTTCCCAAGTTGAGCTATAACTTCCTTTGATTTAACAAAAAGATGAGTTATAAACTCCTAATGAAACTGCTTAATCTGAAGAAATTAAAGACTATGGACACCCACATTCTGAGCATGTGGGCAATTTAGAGAAATGTATCATTAACTAAGAATTGGAAGAAGACAGTCCTCATATGAAAACATACGGCAACTGTTGATAGGCAAATCTTCAACATTCATGACGTATTTTAACTCAGTGTTTATTTTGATGCACTTCCATTGTGTAAACAATATCACACTTAAGCTTCAACACCAACACTACGCAAATGGCTTTATGTCATGGGCAGGCAATTTTTCTGTGGCCAGGCCACACTTTTTGTGATCACAGTCTTCAGCAGCCTAGAGATTTGCAGGAGCAGGTTAGTGACACGACATTACCTGTGTGGGCAGGGCTAACTTTTTTAATATTATTATTATTTCAGGTGCACTTAAATCTCTTGACAAGTTGCTGTTGAATTTCAGTGCACAATCATGGGACATCCCAGAAACTATCATATAGGTGTTTGAAGCCACACATGGCCCTTGGTTGGCCCAGCCCTAGTTTCTGGATAAATGTGAGCAAATTTTGGCTTATTCAACAAACCACAATCAAGCAAAGCATGGTTCAATGTGATGAGAGACCCAATCTGATATATTATGTTACAGATATGTTCAACATTCAAAAGCATCAGTTGTTATTATATTTAGTTCAAGTCAATGTTAATAAATGTCAAATATTTAAATGGATAAGTGCCACTGTGTTATTAGCTGAATTATAACTACCGTGGGAATAGTTCCATAGCAACAAATTCTGGTGCCACATTTGGCTAGGAAGTAAAAACTTCAGCACAAAAAAAAAGTAACAATTTCAGCACAACAAAAGGATCTAATTAAACACAGAATAAATCATGGTTGCAGTAACTTTACAGTACAGAGCAATTAGAACCATTGATTTATGGTGACTTTTCCCCCTTAATCTTTGGAAAGAAAAGATCAGATAAAACAAATTGGATCTTACTTAGATTATATCCACTTTCTTGAGATACTGTGAATTTTCACTCCAAAAGTCTCTTTTGTAATTTGAAACTGGGACACACAAAAGTTAATTACTTTTCTTCCAATAAAATGATATTCAGCTGATCTAAACAAAAGTCACTCCCTTTCATGCTCTCCTATGGAGTATGAATTGAAGATTACCATTGTTGAAAGCACAATTTACTTCATTTCCTGAACTTTACCTTATGTAATTAGGATTTTTTGTTTGCAAGTTCCTCATCAGCGTTGCCACAGAAGCTTTGAACTGGGAACCTGCTGTTGGTGGCCTCTTTAAATTAATCTTGGCAGGGTTTCCTTCTGGAAACAGTGCTTTAATGAGGGAGTGGCTGGCCTTCCACATAGCTTGGGACAGATCACGGTAAAGCAGGTCGTTATTCTTGTCAACAAACCCTTCTACCTGATACATCACCTAAAACAGCAAACCAAGAGTCTAAATAAGCAAAGGTAATCCATTCTGAGAGGGGGAAGAAACACACCGAGGACAAATTGCTCATGTCACCCAAAACAGTATCTTGTAAATTCAACATTAACTATAATAAAATTCCATCACTTTGAGGCTTTGAGTTCAGTAGTTTGCACCATAAGCAAGGAGAGAAAAGATTTTAAATTGTACCTCTCTCTTCAGGTCTGAAATTGCTGTAATGTTTGAGAAGTATTGGAATGAGAACCACTGAAGGCAATCCATCCATGCATGTTGTTTCTCTCAGGTCTTCCCTATTGTACATGGGATTTGAGCCTTTATCTTTTGGGGGGGGGGTGTCAAAAGCAAACATGTTTTCAAATACCCAAGGCCATTGGAACACATTACCTTGCCAGCATAATGCTGAATTCTGAAGCAACTGTGTGGGAGAGAAGTATCGTTCAAGAATCGTGAACATTTGCTCATCCTGCTCTCAAAGTGCTGGTGAGTAGCACAGACCTGGTTCAATTTTTCTAAGAAGGTCTCATCAGTAACAGCCCCTGGCCGCAGACACTCTTCATCTAGCATAGCTAGGATTCCACTCTGGTTCTGTTGGGTAATGTAACAGTTCATTTTATTATTAGGACATAAATATTCCATCATGTGTTTCAAAAAGTACTTACAGTGGACTGTACTACAATGAAAAAAATTGAATCAGATTTCAGCAAGCCAAATTTCAGTCTTTATGTTGTAGTATACTGATTTAGATCAAGGAAACACGAGGAACAGAATATGAGGAGAAATAACAGTTCCAAATATCACTCACCAGAATACAAGTTAGGAATCGCTATAAGAAAAAGCATATACATGAAACTAAGCTGAAAGATTAAGATTCAAAGCTTCCTGTTCAAACCTGTGAGGTCTCCATTCTACTTCCTCAGCGTGAGAATATCTACCTTTCCCATTCTCCTAAAGACAGTATTTCAGATGTACCATGATAGAGGTGGGTCATAGCTTAGTAAGAGAGCCATACAGTCCTGTCACGTGGAGTTTTAAGCAGAGGATATGCAATGGGAACAGCAACACTGACTCCAGTATGAATAATTCTATCTGACTCTCAAGAAAAAAAACGTTTCCCACTGTTTGAAGCTGATTTTAGGGCTGATTCACACTTAATGAATCAGCTGAGGACCCATTTTCTGCAAGTCTCAAGGGATTCTGAGAACGTGTTTAAGAAACAAGCCCATGGATAAGACTCCTTCGGAGGCAGCTGTTGACTGGCTTGGAGAGATGGAACCCCCTCACATATCTTTCATGCAAAACTAAGGACATGGTTTTAGGAAAACATGGGAACACAACACAAGGAAGCAGTTCAGATGGTATGACCATATAATAATTTATCGTAGCTCTCAAAAAATGAAAAACACAGAATACTCATTGAGGAAAACGACATGGCATAGAACAAAGAGCATCTGAATTTCCCCATTACTCATGTAGTCTTAGAGCCTTTTTTAAAGGATGAACTACTACTGTTGGCAAAGCTGTTTTTCTTGCTACACTGTAATACAGAACACAGGAGAGTTGTGCCTGGAACAATGTATTTACCTTTTTTACCTATTTGTCATAGAATAACCTTATCACACATTGGTTTCTCCAAAAGACCGCACAATTCTCTTTATGGCCATACCTTACTAAATATGCATAAATCATCTGCAGGCCTCGTCCCACAAACATTCACTGAATTCTTTCACACAACATACTAAACTTGGTTTATTGGAAAAACCACAACTGGATGATTCTTACAACTTACTATGCCATAATCCAAATCACAAAGGCTGGGTGTACACAATACACGGCCTCAAACAAGTAACTTTATAGCTGAGTGAGAGGTGACCCAGGCCAGTGTGATTTGTTCTTCTAAGAAAAGTTCAGTGGAGACTATCAGTACAGGGAAAGAGCTGATCCTTTGTCATATGCTAATTAAAGTATTTATCCAGTTTCCACTGTTGCTGAGAACTAATATGACATGAGAAGGTCTGAATAGGTAATAGGAATTGTTTGCACATATATGCTTCAGCTATGTATATCATGCATCGGATGTAAGCGTCCCATTTCCAATGAAATGTTATTCACCAAATAACAGAACAGAAAGCTTTTTAAAAGCAATCTCAAATGCTCAGTAATGACATTATTAACCAAATGGCCCTTCTAACATATAAAGGCAAAACATATCATATTACTTAATGGATCAAGGTTTAATGCCTTGCTTAAAAATTTAGCTGTTTTCTATACCTCTGATGTGTGTTTCCCTTTTTTCCTTTCTATATTTCTTTCCTTTCTTCTTTTTATATATCAAAGTAAATAAAAATAAAAACAATAATATCATTCATTGCCAGCTGACTGAATTTTTGATAAACAGGAAAAAATTAAACACACATACAATAAACTAAAAAGCAGTAGAAAAGAATTTTGATTTGAAGACTTACATTCTCTATAAGATCACAAATTATAGCATTGTTGAAGTATTCAATGTGAGTCCATTCAATACCCTATAAAAATAAAGTTGAAAAGCTGAGAAAAAGAATATGGCCAAAATCATTTTTACCCACAACACAAAAATAAAGGTTTCCCAAGCATGCAAAGCTCTACCAAGTTCAGTAGAACTAACATAACCAAAAGCTGACATATATGTAATACAAATTATTGGGTATCTGTAACTGTGTGGTTCCCCACCACTAAGCAATTCAAAAATCTGAGAAAGCATTAAGTATAACTTTGTATTATATTCCCTGAGTATTCTGTACTTTGGCCACATAATGAGAAGATAGGACACCCTGGAGAAGATGCTGATGCTAGGGAGAGTGGAAGGCAAAAGGAAGAGGGGCCGACCAAGGGCAAGGTGGATGGAATTCTAGAGGTGATGGATTCGACCTTGGGGGAGATGGGGGTGGTGACGACCGACAGGAAGCTCTGGCGTAGACTGATCCATGAAGTCATCCAAAGAGTCAGAAGCAACTGAACGAATAAACAACAAAACCCTTGAGCTAATCTAAAAATAATTTCATAGATACGTGTTCAGTCTGCTTCTCTTTCTTATAGGTGGTACCAGCTCTCCAGACTGGTATGTGTCACTTTTATTCAGCACCCATCAAGGGAGATGGCATGATTTAAGTGTACGTTTCATGGTAGTAAGATGTTTATAGCCAGCAATACATAAACTATACTTACACAGCCATGGAGGACTACTTTAATCAAAGGTAGACAACCTGATGCTCTCCGTATTTTCTGGACTATAAATCCAGACAGTTTAGTCAATGGACAGAGATTCTAAACATGTGGAGGGATACTTATGACTGCCTTACATTGTCTCCTGAATAGTTAATCATGTAGTAAGATTCTTTTAAGGGGACGCGGTGGCGCTGCGGGTTAAACCGCTGAGCTGTCGATCGGAAGGTCGGCGGTTCGAAACTGCGCGGCGGGGTGAGCTCCCGTTGTTAATCCCAGCTCCTGCTCACCTAGCAGTTCGAAAACATGCAAATGTGAGTAGATCAATAGGTACCGCTTCGGCGGGAAGGTAACGGCGTTCCGTGTCGTCATGCTGGCCACATGACCCGGAAGTGTCCTATGGACAACGCCGGCTCTAAGGCTTAGAAACGGAGATGAGCACCGCCCCCTAGAGTCGGACACGACTGGACTTTACATCAAGGGAAACCTTTACCTTTACCTAAGATTCTTTTAAGCACAGGAAGAAGACGGGCAATATTTTACTTCTTTCAAAGACCCATTGCTAAAAATGTCAAACTGCTTGCCTCTGTTCAAGCATGTCTTAGTAAATTAAGTCTTGCCTTAAAATACTTCAGTTTTTCCAAATACTAAGAAAACCACTGCTACAAGTTAAGATTGTAAAGACATTTAAGTTCCCTTTTTCCTCATAAGCATTAGGTGGTCCTGGGACCTGTTCTTCAATTTTAGATTATATGGAATTAAAGGGTTCACAATGAGAAAACTATATAAAGAAAATAGTTACTATCAATAGATAAACCTCTATTTTTATAGCCTTTCTGGGGGAAAAAAGTCACAACGAAAATTATTTTAAAACTTCTGATACAGATTAAGGTGTTTGTATCTCAAAAAAAGACGAGAGTTTTTGTTGTTTTCCAGTCACAATTATTCTTTGGGAGCCTCAGCATTTTGTTAGAAACGCAGAAATTGCTAATGCTGCTAAACCAAACTGAGTGTTCTTGAATAACTGCCAGATGTGTTTTCCATTCCCCAATCTGTGTCAATTTCCCATGCACTTAATTGAAACAGATCCAAATTCCTTCAGTCCAAAGCCTTGGGTCAATAAACACTTGGCACATCTTGGAATGTTTCTAGAGAAATGACTGTTTCACCTCACAAACCCCTGAGATTTTTCTGCCTTTAATCTTCATCTTCAGGAGGACAGATGCTCAGTTTAAATGACACCATCAGGACAGATTACAGTTTGGTGGTAATAATTTTTTGTAACACACATGTCACCAATCAAGTCCTGTGCGATACAGAGCATCACCAAAACACGTTTTATATTACCTGTACGCTATCCTGATGCTCACATCTATGCTTCTGGTCCAATCTCCTGCTTTGCTAATCCTTGGATCTCAGCAACCTTTTTGCCAACTCTTACCATCTTCATTTGTGCCCTTCCAATCATTTATTTTGTTTCAGAGCTAACACTTATAGTTCATTAACAGCTTGTCACTATAATGGCATTAACAGCTTGTCACTATAATGGCATAATTGTGAGGTACAGTTTCATACCTCACAAGACTATCACATCTAGCAAGGAACAACTCTTCCAAAAGTTAATAAAGGCAAATAGAAGAAGCTACTCATGGCAGGACTGAAAAGTGAGAACAGTTACACAGGAGACAGATATTACCTCTCGTATATATTCTTCTTGCTCCTCCTTTAGAGTAAGCTCAATGAAGATCTGCTGCAGTTTCTCATTGCAGTAGTTAATAATAAACTGTTCAAAACTGTTGTCCTACCCAATAAAAGAAAAAATGTATCATTAATCAAACTTGGAAGACTTATACATCAAAAGATTTATAGCCTGCAAGCCTATTTTACTATCTCATGAACTTAGATCATATTTATATATTCTACACATAGGCTGATGGACTTCAGTCATACATATAATCACTTTCTTTTTGGTTCTGGTAACACCACACCACAAGTGAAGATTTAAGCCTTTTTTTACTTGACTCAAGAAAGCAATTTCTCTTAAGAAATTCACTGCAAAAGAAGAAAATACATCTTATGGGTCATAATAAATGAATAAATAACTGCAAATATTATTTTAACTTATATAGCTGCCCATCTCAAATACATGACTCTGGGTGGCTTCACAGCAATTAAAACCACATAAAACAAAAAATAATATCTTTGAACCATATATAAAAAAATATATATAAAAAACATACAACAACAACAGTCAGTAGCCAAGCTATAAAAAGAAGTTCCAACAACAATCAACACCGTACAGCTCCTACCACCCACCCAGATCCTCAAGCCTGATAGCACAACCAAGTCTTTAAGGTCTTTAAGCCAGAAGAATCTTTTTATTATTAATGCAAAGAGTTGCTGAGGCTCCAGATGGCAGCTATGGCCACATCAATTCAATTGTTAACAAGGTTCATAGATAGTAATTTTCAAACTTTTAAGTTAGAAGCACAATTGGAAGAACTGTCACAAAAAAAGAAAACTGAGGCGTACATTTGTCTTCCAAAGTAGATGGACAGATCTGAAAAATACTGATCCCTGCTCCACTCAACCAATAACAACCCCGCCTCGCCTGGGATGGGAAGGGCAACAGCTCTTCCTGGGGGTGGCTGGTGATGTAGAGTTCTCCTGACCAAATGGAAATTTCCCACTTGGATTCCATATTTATATTTATTTATTATTTTAGTATTGTAGGTGTTGATTCGGTGATTTTATGATGTTGAGGTTTTAAGGAGAATTTTAGTGTAAACTGCCCAAAGGGGGAGATGGGCAGTAATAGAAATGTGAATAATAAATAAATAAATAAATTGAAAGGGTTGGGCTACCAGTACATTTTAAACTGCATTATCAGCCAATATTGTATTCAAATTTATAAAGCTATAGGCACTGCTATGACTAACAAGTACGCTTTTACAATGATGTATTTCTTACTTTTTGCTGTTCCTGGATAGTCCAACAAAGAAGTTTCAGCCTTAAAAATTACTAAAAGGTACCCTTAAATTGCTCCTACAATACTACCACCACTACTTGAACTATTATCATTCATTTCATGCATGCACCTCATATTGTCTTTCCTAATATTACTATTCATCTTTACCCTTGCTGAGTATCAGTTTATGAATACTGAACTAAAGTTCAGCAGAATCATTTTGAATTCATTATTGTTATTTCTATCTATTCTATTTACCTGTACTGCCCAACAAATAAAGCATTATATACATTTTAAGTATCATAGGATTTTTCCACTGCTTTCATTTAAATAAAAAGGGATGAAAAGTGTTTGGATGAGAGTCATACAGCTCTTCAACTCTAAATAGCTAAGTCTGAATGCAAGGAACCACCAATGTTTTTTAAAAAGGAACACGAAAGCATTCACACAACAGCAATGAAATAAAACTAATTATTTCTAACATGAGGAACTTATAGTGAATCTAATTAACTTGACATCACCCTACAGAGAACAGCAAGGTACACTGTTGCTTCAAGCTAAGTATATCCCAAGCTAAGTATATACTTAATTTTAAGAGAAAAGAACAGGTAGTCCTTGGGTTACGATGGCAAATGGGACCAGAATTTCTGTCGCTAAGCAATGCGATCATAAACTTCCTTATCTAATTCCTTGTCTCATTCAAGATTTTTTAAACAAAAAAAAAAAAAAACCAGAGCAAATAATCATGCTAACATGCTATTAAAAAGTGAGCACCTTACAACATATTTAAACATACAGGTAGTCCTCACTTAGCGACAACTCGTTCAGTGATCGTTTGAAATTACGATGGTGCTGAATGAGGAGACTTATGACTGGTCCTCAAAGCTGTGGCCATTGCAGTGTCCCTGTGGCTACCTGATCGCCATTTGTGAACTTCATTGCTGGCTTCTGACAAGCAAAGTCAATGCGGAAGCCAGCAGGAAGTCGCAAGTCGTGTCACTTGACATCATGCTTAATGACGTGTGATTCGCTTAATGACCGCAACTGGAACTGCCAGAACTGCCATTGTAAGTTGGCATGATCACGTGAGTTTTTCACTTTATGATCGCATCACTTACTGACAGAGTTGCCAGTCCCAATTATGGTCGTTAACTGAGGACTACCTGTATTTAAAATCCAGCGAATTGCTGAATTATAATCTAGCAATTCCATGCATGATATTTTAGAAACAGAGACAGTTCTTCTTTCACTGAATTTTTTTTTATCTTAAACTATATTTCAAAGTCTTGTTCATTCAACTCTAAATAAAACCATTGTTTTAAAAAAGCAATACTCTATACATTCATAACTATAGATTTCCATAACATTGTTATTACAAACGCCCCAGGTCTATACAGTCATTTTATATTTTACAAATTTTAAGTGCACATCTAATCATGTAAAGCATGAATGTAATAACTCTGTGCTCGACGTAGGTGTACTAATTGGAGAATCGTATTGCAGCTGTGTATTTAGTATGCTTTCAGTAACTACCTTAGTTTTGTCCTTGTATGTAGTAACCCTTGTAAAACAAATATAATCTGTTTTGAATACACACACCTTTCAGCCACAAAAGTCACACAACCCTTATTTGTTCAGAGGTTTACCAAGGAGTGGCTTCTAAACAAACATGATGCATGCAACATATATCTAAATCTACCCAGAGTTATTGAAGAGACAGAGAGATTCTTCAATTTAAAAAATTAATTTGCCAACTAATTAACTCTGTGTGTTACAAAACGTCTTGGCAATAATCTTTCTTTCCAAAAAAAAAAAAAGTAAATAGGACCAAAGGGACACAGCTTATAATGCCAACTAGCTTTAATATATGCCTTAAGTCTACAGTATTTATTTCCAGTTCAAAAATTTTTTTTACACAAACAAAATTACTAGCAGCATCAAGTAAAAACATTTTTGTTTTCTAGTTTAAACTGAATGTATATCTGGTCAAAGTTTAGTGTGTTTGATCTCAGACAGTTTAACCAGCTCCGCTTTACTGAGACTTTTCCCCCTATATTAATTGTTGACATATTGTATGCTGATTTCAAAACCTTTTTAAAGATGCAGGGTACAAATAAGTAAATACATTACTGTCTATTTTGCTAAAAAATTACAGTCTGAAGTAAAGAAAATACCTCAAAAATTTCAAAGCCATAGATGTCCAAAACCCCCATTACTTTCTTCCTTACTTTGGACTGTGCCTGTAGAAAAAGTTGTTTTTTTCATGATTAATAACAGATGGCAGTAAGATAGATAGATAGATAGATAGATAGAACTATAAATTAAAAATACCATTGTATTACATACATATTGTTTATATTAATATGCCAGAAACAGATCACCATTCAGTTTATGCTATGGTTATTCACTGAAATTTTATTGTATTTTGATGAACAATACCTTAATGCTTTCATTGATTCTGGTAACAAGCCAACAAAACAGTCTACTGTAAAGGTTCTTCGCCAGAGCATCCCGAGCATAGTAAGCCTAATAAAAAATAAATAAAAGAATTGAAAACATTTAAGATTGACCAAAATATTTTCTGGCATTGAAATAGCACAATGGCCACTCATGGTCTGCAGATGTGCTTTAGATAAATAACTTAATTTCCCTAAAAGGCCTACATCCAATGTTATTTGGGGAGAGTTCTACCCAATTCTCTTCCTGTACATCTCCTACATCTACTCTGTGGATTCCCCAACCTTTGGAAAAACTTGGGTATGTGTGTATAAAGGGGGATTAAGGAAAGAATTCAGTCTATTAAATGATGCCATTTTGTCAGCAGAGACACCAAATATCACTCAAAATATATTTTAACTTCATTAAATTATTTTATTTAAAAATAATTATTATTTTAATTACATTTTTGCTCCATTTTTTCCCATGATGGAACTGCATAGGGACATCCATAGCATTCTCATGCAAACTCCTATTCACAAACCAATTGGCTTCATAAGATTTCTGTATCAGAATACAGCTCTGGCCCAGTTTTCCAGATAATTATGTGCTATAAGCCAAAATGTGTGCTCTGCATTCGAATCGAATCGAATTATCCATTCAGTCTATCCGACCCTTGGCGATTCCATAAGCCAGCTCTCTCCATGTTTTGCATTACAGAATGCCAAATTCTAGTGCAAAACACATTTACACATGCCATTCCCACATGCAGTCAACAATGTGAGACACACTCATGAATAGGTGATCTGTCCTAATGACACATTTGTATCTGCTACAGTACAGGACTACACAACACAAAAACTTACTAATAATACTAAGCACACAAATGAGTGGAGTGGGTGGGGGTTAAAAATATTACAGCATTCATGAAAAAAAAGTTGAGGAGTAAATTCTGTGATAACAATTAAAGGTTTACAGCACCAGAGGTGCCTCTTCATATTTCCAGTATTAAAATAATGAGGGAAAAAAATAGAAAAGAATACTCACCTAAGTCCTTTTGCAGCACCTGCTACTGAAGGGGGAAAAAAAGAAGAACCCCACTACTGTAATCCTCTGGCATTACCTGAGCTACATTTAAAGTTGTAGATACTTTCTCCTGCTTGGCTTCAACAGTGCGGAAGCTAAAGGCCCTTTCCAGAACTGACTGATCAATGCCTGTCAACTCGCATATTTCTTTAAGTTCTGTGGAAAAGAAGAACCATAACTTGAAGTATACACAGTCTGATGTGAGTTTTATTATACTCTCAAGAGAAAAGTATTTATTCATCTGAATAGTACTTTCTTTTAGTAACTGGATGGGTGAAACACTGAAAGAGACTAAACATCTGCACCTGCCATATTCATTATTTCCTTATTTTGCATCTGCAAATAGCTACATAGAAATAATAAGTATGCATTCAAATATGCAGAATGAAGTCATATTTAACCTTCTACCATGTAGAGGGTGTGTCACCTTCTGTTTACTTAGTGATTCACTGAAACATACAATTTGACCAGGGGTGCTTAACTTTTGCACACAACTGTAGCTTTTACTGATTTCCTTTCTAAAACATATTTTTAAATACCTGCTATGTCATCTAAAATTATCTGTAGTTTTCTTAATATAAGAACTGCCTAGTTTAGCTAGATTCCACCTACCAAGGAAACTGTTTTACCCAAGGATGGAAATACTTTTGAATAAAAATTGAATGCTGTATTTTTAACAAAACATGCTGAATTACTGTTGCTTCATCCCAGCAGTTCTAGATAGAGGACTACATGCAACCTAAAACCTCCAAGGATCTGAAAGAATCTAATCTGAATGTTTTCAATTTCATCCCTTATTCCATTTTAAGACTAGGACTATGGACTATTCAAACTCCATGACTGCAACTTCATCTAGCTTTTCTCCTTCTGCCAACCTGCTTTTGCTTCATTCTCGGGTGCATAAACTGCAGTACCTTCAAGGCTTCTGTATGCTTCCAATATCAGCTACTGCTGAAATTCACTAAACATGTTAAAATTAAATCAGTAATTTTAAGACTGCATAAGGTGGAAAAAAGTCAATGAGGTATAAGAAAAAGTGGTTTTTATTTTGGACATGCTTATCTTCTGCAGACCAAATACAACCCAGAAGACCAAATCCTTCCAATGATCTTGAACAGTTGTACATAAGATTTAAAAAAAAAAAAAAAAAAGTCTGATGAAGCGTTCTGAAGAATTCCAAGCTGACAGAAAAATACCTAGCAAGCATACTGTAATAAGGATTCTGGAATAAAGATTCTGGCATCTACCCTGAAATGAGCAGATTTAGAAACAAGCCAAAATATAAGTAATACTTTAAACCAATGGAGATAAATATTATTCAATTCAACTCTACTATCTGAATTACCATTTTTATCTTTGATTTTACTTTCATCTAATCCATTCATCCGAGATTCAGGTTTAAATTCAATGTTTCCCAGTTTTAAGACAGCAGCAACAATTTGAAAAACTGACTGTGTCTCATGGTCCATAAATCCCACGATCTGCATTGCATTCTAGAAGATAGAAATCATGTTTTATTTATTACACTTTCATCTTTTGCTTCTTCCTGGTAATTTTCTCCCACTACACCCAACTTATTTTATTTTTGCAGCCAACTAAGTACTATTTATTTATTTACATTTCTATATCACTTCCATTAATAAAAACATAAACTGAAACCTTTTATAAGAACAGTACAAAATAAAATCAACAAGATAAACATTATAGCAGAAACAGAATGTAAAAGCAGCAATAAGAAAGTTGAAGATCATGGCAGTATTAACACATTATAAAAAGGTCTTGGGGTATTAAAAATGCCTTTGCCTGGAACTGAAAAGACAATACAGATGGTGCTAGGTACACCTTACTGGACAGAGTGTACCAAGATCAGGGGGCTACCACTGAAAAGCCCTGCTTCCAGTAGTCCCCCACAGCACTTCAGCATGGGAAGGCAAGTGGAACAGACCTTTAGGGTATAAACAGGAACATAAGGGAAGAGGTCTATGGATTATACCAGCTTTTAAAACTCAGGCAAGATTTTATTAGAGAGCTAAGATTCAAATTTACATATCCCAGCTGGCCCAAATGGCTTTCAGCAATCATATTATATTCACACTAGAACCTACAGGTGTTACCTAAAATAATTTTTCATTCACAGTTAAATGCGTTATTTTTTTTTTTAAAAGTGTAGATGTATACAGTATATAAGTACAGATCCCCTCTATATTCAATAAACAACATAGCAACATGTTTTCAACACAAAAATCATTAACGACAACCAAACATTCCTAAGCCGCATGCATTTATTACAATCTAATAACTCTTTTAGCGAATGTTACTTTCATTTAGTATCTGAATAAAATACATGACAATAGGAAGATGTAAAATGCAGCATCCTCAATTGATTTCCATTCTCATGGTTTTATGTTCCTGACCCATGGCATTTCCTACAGGAAATCAACCCTGACTGCTCATTGGAAG
Source organism: Candoia aspera (assembly GCF_035149785.1). Lineage (NCBI taxonomy): Eukaryota > Metazoa > Chordata > Lepidosauria > Squamata > Candoiidae > Candoia > Candoia aspera. The sequence goes on from NC_086153.1 coordinate 182,127,211, forward strand.
GACAGACACTGAAGCTGAAGCTCAAATACTTTGGCCACCTAATGCGAGGAGAGGACTCACTGGAAAAGACCCTGATGCTGGGAAAGACTGAAGGCAAAAGGAGAAGGGGACGGCAGAGGTGAGATGGTTAGATAGCATCACCAATGCAATGAACATGAATTTGAGTAAATTCTGGGAGACAGAGGAGGATAGGAAGGCCTGGCGTGCTGTGGTCCATGGGGTCACGAAGGGTCAGACATGACTTAACAGCAGCAACATGGCATTTCAGCATTAAGGTTCGTAAGAGGGAGATCATTGATTCTGGCTGGCTAGAAAACAGTCATAAGGAACGCTGTAAAAATAAAGGAGGTTGATAGAATCAGAGGTGGAAGGGATCCTGGAGATCATGTATGTTAATCACTGATCGATGCAAGAGTGTGCCATGTCAGTTCTACCTGCAGTTCTCAAATCTGCTTGAATGTCAAACAGGTCTCATCGTTAGCTGCAAGTATAACACTTCAAACTGAGATTAAACCAATACCGAATATAGCAGAAGGGCATGAATTCTTACCTTAACTGTCCTGAAGTTTACAGCATCATCTACTCCATTTACTTTTGCAGAGCCCAGACTCAAGTAGTTGTATCGATTGAAGTCCCTCTCCAGCTTAAGCTTTTCTGTTAAAATGAAAACAGCACATCTCTTTACTGGCAAATCCCCATTACCGCTCTTATTTAGCAGCAAGAATAGTCATTTTTCTATGTGTGGATTTAAATAAAAAGTGCACACTATACTGAAATTAGTTATGCCAACTTAAAGTAACTTATCTAGTTCGATATGCAGTTGTAATTTCAATAAATATTCTCCAAAATCGTACTTACTGAGCAAATCTTCTGATCCTCCAGACAGAATTTGATAGAAAATATGAAAATTTCTTTCACCTCTGGGCTGTTTAACAACACGGGACTTTTCCAAGAGATCTAAAATTATATTAAAATAATTATTTATCCTTTCTATAGTCTTTTTTGTAAGTCACTGTTACAATTCTAGAAGAACATTCAGAGAGGCAAGTAATGCCTGGAACAGGGATCAAACAAATGTACACTAACTTTTAATATCTAATTAATACAATGGATGTTTTGGTTATATATGTTATGTCCTGCCTTTCTCTAAGAAACTCATTAAAAAGTTCCCTATCCCACGGCTACATAACTCACAGCATCCTTGTGAGCTACAGCAGGTTCGCCTGATAGTGACTGAGTTAATGTCACCCTAGTGAACTTCATGCCATAGCAGGGAAATTTAACTTGGCATTCTAAGCCAGACTTCCTCATTCATAGCTAAAAATTATGCATGTTACTCAAACATAGCCAGAAGGCACCAGATTAGAAGACTGCTTTAACCATTATACTGTTTTCACCTTTCTCTGCATGAATTCGTCTATCTGTTAAATAAAACTTCAATTAAACTGGGCACTCAGCTATAAAATGGAGAATGCTTACTTGTGTACTGAGGAAGCCTAAAATCAAAATGAATCTCTACATACCCTACTCTAGCATGAGATAACTCAAATTAATATTAAGACATAAAAAACAATGGGTGTATTAGAATTACAGAATCACATCACAGATAAACTCATGCAATTGCACCAAAAGAGTGCTCATTAATGGCTCCAATTCAGCCTGGAGGAACGTATTTAGTGAAATACAACAGGGCTCTGTCCTGGGCTTTGTACTGCTCATCAGTTTTATCAATTACTTGGGTGAGGGAGTTGAGGGAACACTTATAAAGTTTGCAAATGGCAGAAAGCTGGGAAGGATTGCTAATACTTTAAATGAAAGAGAGAGAATTCAAAAAGTGGACTAAAATCAACAGGATGGAAAATAACGGAGAAATGTAAAGTTCCGCATCTGCGTAGGAAAAGTGTCAGGCATAAGTCAATAGGTTATGAGGCAGTTGATGAAAAGGCAAATGCTATCTCAATGTGCATTTACAGAACCATAAAGTCCAGATAACAGCAAGTAATTGTTCTACTCTACTTGACCTGGTTAGACCACATTTGAAGTACTGCATCCAGTTCTGGGTCCCACAGTTCAAAAAGGACAGCAACAAACTAGAGGAAGTTCAGAGGAAGGCTATCAAGTTGGTGAAGGGTTTGGTAGCTAAGCCCTATGGCGAATCATTAAAAAATCTGGGCAGCCTTTCTCAACCTTTTGACCCTGGAGGAACCCTTGAAATATTTTTCAGGCCTCTGGGAACCCCTGCACATTCAGGCTCAAATATAGGCCACAAGTTACAAAATTATTATATTTGTTTCATGTGTAGGCCTGTAGATTAACAGTGTTCTTAGACTAAAACTAAAGAATGAAACTTATCTCTTTAAATGTAAAGTTGCCTGAATTTGAAATAATTTTTTAAATAAATCTCCCAGGGAACCCTAGTGACCTCTCATGGAACCCTGGGGCGCCACGGGACCCTGGCTGAAAAACCCTGGTTTAGTGTATACAAAAGACAACTAAGGGAAGAGGGTAGGATCAGAATCAGTGGGTTAAAACTACAAGAAGGAGTAAGCTATACATCAAGATGAACTTCCTGACTACACAACAGGTCACACTGCCAAACAATGTGGCAAGTTCTGCTCTAGATGTCTTCAAACAGAAACTGGATGTTCATCTGTCCAAGATGGTCTCGTGAATCCTGTATTAAGTAAAAGTACCTCTACAGACCGTTTCAGCTCTAGTGGAGATATCTAATTTAATAATGTCCAAATCCTCTATAATTATCAGCATGTGAATAAATATACAGATATCAAAGCCTGTTCCAAGTATTTCTGTGGCGTTATTCTATTTCACAATAGAATTTGCCAGAATATGGTTCATTTTCATTTTGCATGTAAATAATGACATTAGATTATTTGGGAAACCCTTCAGGTTTAGCACTACAGCAGTATGTTCTTCGTTGTCACAAATAAGGTTAGGCAGGTGCAAATCTGTACCTAAATCTACATTTGTGTCTTTATCCATTCTTTTTAATTTAGATTTACTAAAAAAAATTACCCCCATAATTAGCATATTGCACAATAAGTGTAAGTTGTCTCCATCAAGCTAGTGCTTCGTGTTACACTTTACAAACATTCAGAACAAACAGAAGAACAATGAAGCGTATTAATATGTCAGTAATTTACCAGCAGCGTTTTGTCTCCATGTCACCTACTGCAATTAGCAAAGCACACACAAGCCTTTCTACAAAGCACACTCAGAATGAAAGCAGCTCTTGTTCTACAAAGCAAAACAAGCAGGACATTCAGAAGACACTATTTGGCAACCTAAAATTAAATGAAGACACTTTCAGATGTGCATTCATGTATGAAGACATGTTTTAAGGGATTCTAAGTATTTCTCAAGCAAAATATTTTAAATCTTTGAATCCACTAGCCAAAACACTGTGCAAGATTTGAGTATAGCATTATATTTTTATACCGCATTTTGACATAAGCAATACACACACACCCTAGAGAGGAAATGATAAAAAAGTTTGGAAACACCATTTTGAGGAATGCATCAAATGCACATAAACACAAACATATACACAACATGAACTGTGACATAACTACTTTATAGAATTATCACAATATCTTTACTAAAAGGAAGATGTCTAATTTTATTTTTAGATGATCCTCTCATTTCCACATCAAGACACACAAAGTAAACACATTATTGTTTAATACAATAATTATGCACAATAAATGTAACAGCCTCCTCATAGCCATGGCTGGCAGCTTGCTTTCCTATAGAGCTTGTTCGGCAATAAATGTCATATAGGGAGAGCACGTGATTTCACTATCACTCAGGTTACAGCTATTCCAGCAGCTCACCACCATCCACATTTTGCCGCTGTCTGCTATTCCACATCCTGAGGCTTCAGAAAGGGAAAAGTAGCAATCACAGCAGCAAAAATAACCAGTCGCAGCTCCTAGCAAAATTGTTATTTCTGTGATTTAAAAAAATAAGCTTTTCGTGACTTACACACCCTATAAAACCAAGTAATGATTTCCACATATCTTGCAGCATGCCAAAACACTTGTCAAACAAATAAGCAGTAACAGAGTGGATGGAGAATAGCTATGGATCTTTACTTTGGTTACCTGAGTATTTTACTTAGAATGAGCTTGACAATTAGGAGCTTTCTCAACAAACATTTAGAAAAAGCTTGGTCTCCCTAGGCTTGTAATTGTATCAGTGATGTGTTGACGGTATTACCTACATGCACTTTACCATCCATCCCCCAGAACTGCTGATTCCAAGTCATGACAGTGAGCTGTTTAGAAATTCTGTCCTATTTCAACAGATCAAAAAAGGGCTTTCCCCTTGGAGAGGGATAACTGCTGCATAAAAAATGTTACAAGGCTGAGAGTTAAACTTTTTAAATACTAGATTGGGACACCTAAATGGTGGCATGCAAACTGTATATTCACAAAGGTCATTTTAGCTTCTAAGCCAGAGGACAATCTTTGAGGAGAAATGTTATTTACAAAGACAGAGTCTTTTGAGTGGAAGGGATCAGCTCACTGTTCAGTTTAGGAACCTATTTTAAAACATCTCTGACACATGACTGTCCAGTCTATGAAGACCTCCAGTGAAGGCAAGGCAATCCCATTGCTTCTATGAGAAACTGGTTCCACTATCAAAAACTGCTCTTACTGTTACAAAGATCTTTTCCCCCAGCCTATTCTTATCTCCTGTTCTCTTAAGATGGCAAAGAACCAGTCTTAGCATTCTTCTGTGTGACACCCTTTCTAATACTTGACAGTGCTATCACATCCCTCCTTAGTCTTTGATCTCAAGGCAAAATATTCTAGTCTCTCTCATAGGAGTTTCTGCCCCTTTAAATGTCTATGCTGCCCTTCTCTGAACCTCTTCCAGTTCATCTGAATCCTTCTTAAATGGGATACCAAGAACTAGCCACAATACTTGAAGTGGGATCTGACCAATGTAAAATAAAGTGAAAACATTATTTGCTATGATTTAGAAACTACGCTTCTGTTAATGCAGGGTCAAAGTGCATTTGGCTGTTTGGCAGTCATATCACACTATTGACTTGCAAGACTTATTTTTCCACAGTGACTATTGCCAAACCAGGTATCTCCCATTCTGTACTTGTGCAATTTTTAAGATGTGTTTATTACATGTATAACTTTGCACTTCTCTGTTAAGCTACTCTCAGCCCATTTCTCTATCCCATCAAGATCATTTTGAATTCTGTTTTGGTCTTCTAGGGATCTCACCCAATTGCATCATCTGCAAATCTTGTCATTCCCTTAACCTCTTCGTATAAGTCTTCAATAAAAATGCTGAGGAATACAATGACCAGGACTTAACTTGCAGCATCATACTTGATACCCCACTCGAGTCTGTTGAGGAACTGTCAATGAGTGCTCTACATTTTTAAAACAACTATGTAGCCACTCTTCTCATGCCACCAGCCCACTCTTAAATACCTTGCCACTCAGAATGCCAAGGAGTACTCTGTCAAAAGCTTTGCTCAACATATATCATGCCTACAGCATTCCCCCAACTTACCGAGTTGCCAATAAAAACGTAATAGACTGACAATCCCCTGCTGAGTTCTGGTAATTACAACATTGTTTTCAGGGTTCTTGCAGATAAATAATTTCATGATCTGCACTTCCTAGACATAGGTGTCTGGCAGACTGCTCTGTAGTTCCTGAATTCTCCTTTGCTCTCTTTTTAAAGATAGATAGATACTGGCTGGCAAATTCTGGGAGTTGAAGTCCACACATCTGAAAATTCCCAAGGTTGAGAAATACTGCTCTAGTCAAATGACACTTCACCTGTTCTCCAGGATTTCTCAAGGACAATATATAAACATTCACCTAATTCATCTGACTTTATTGGTTTTAATTTATTCAAAGGAAATTGATAGAAACATGATCAGAAAATATATAGCTCAAATTCCAATCTTGCCCTTTCATCCTATTCTTCATCGTTGCCTGATGGAGTATCTCTTCTCAACGAAGACGGAGCCAAAGAAAGAGCTGAGTAGATCTGCTTTCTGAATTACTTGTTAGCCTTGCGCTTCACTGAAAAAATGGTGTGTTGATTTTTCTTTTTAGTTTGAGCATACCTGAAGAAACATTTTTCTTATTCTTTGCTAACATCCATTCACTCTGAACTTTAGTTTTGGCACTAAATTCACAATTTTGGTCTCCTGTATCCACATATTTTTCCTTGATGATCTGTCCCTCTTTCTACCTCCTTCATGTGTCTTTGTTTTGTTTTCACATTATCAAAAATGTTTTGTGTGTACTCATATTTGCTTCTTCCCATATATTCACTTTTCCTTTTCACTGGAACATTTGTGGTTGTGCCTTTAGTATTCCCATTTTCAGGAACTCCCATCCATCTTGAAAGGGATCCCTTTTTTCTGCCATGGCACCTTACCAATTATTGCTGTTAGTTTATGAAATCTGCTTTTTTGAAGTCCAAGACTGTCTATTAGCTTTAGTTTTCCTTAAGAACTCTAACATAACTCAAATACTTTTCCTTAATGTTCCTACTTTTTTCACTTCCTTGACTGAGTCTCCCAAGGTGGTTAGCATGAACCCAAGAACATTCTTGTGCTTTCTTCCGCCCTCTGAGGAAGAAAGTTGTCAATTTGTAATGCAACCAAATAATTCATATTTTGAAACTGGGCAACATCTTTTATTTGACATAATTATGCCTTTTAAATATAAATGAAAACTTAACTGAAATATAAAGACAGTAAGTAACAAACCAGCAAAATGCTATTTGTGACTTTTGGAGATTATCAATGAATTATGGACAAAAAACATCACTCTATTAATGGTTACACTGCAGAATTCAGTGTTGGGGATGGAATAATTTTCCTTTCCTTTCTTCAGCCACCCCCACACGTACATGTTAACGCTGCTAAATACAGCACTCTACTTTACATCATAGGAGAGAATTTTAAAACTATTTACGTGCACAGAAAGTATGCACTTAAGGATACCAGAAGGATCAGCTTTAAACATGTCCCTAGCTCAGTGATAAGAATCGAGAAGGAAATGTCCTCTCTCAAAAAATTAAACAGAAGCTGCAGAACTAAACCAGTCTTGGCAACAGTCATGGTTCTGCTATCATGTATGACAAGCCTTCCTTTCTCATATACACAATTGTTCTTTGTGCCCATCATCCTCTACCAGTCTTCCTAGTGATCTCCTCTCATATGGCTACACTATGCAAAAAAAATGCTGCCACAATACTGATGGTTTTTGTTTCATGTGTCTTTCCAATCTACTTGCCAGACAAGCAAAAGGCAGGAAGAAAAGGCCTATGTGACTGGCCCTAAACATTTGGCCAGAAACTCCCTCATGAATGCAGCAACATTGCATTACAGCATGAAAAACTGACTTCTAATGACCTTTGAGTATTGCAAAAACCCAGAGACCTGGGACTTAAAATACTTTACTTAGAAGCCTGCTATGCCCCCTTTCCACTCTGATCCCACACAGGGTTATGTGAGGGTAAGACGTACTTTAGCAGGTATTAAAACATTTTTTATTATTTATTATTTCTAATTGGTTGATTTGTGCTTGATGCTTGATTGGTTGATTGTGCTTGATTGGTTGATGTGGCATGCTTGAAAGTTTACGTTACATACTCATAGGTTGGACTGACAAGAACAGTTTGTGTGCTCGATATTATTTCACTTTTACTTAAATAATTGGACACAGTAAAGAAAAGGTAGTGTACTAGATGCATCACTGATCTGTCTCCTAAGACTGTATTTATTATTTCATTATTCCATCAAGACCTGCAGATTATTGTTACAAAGCTTAATTTGCACAACCAGGGTATATTATTTTATGTCAAGAACCCATCCTAGTCCATACATGTGCTTTTGCTTCTGTTGGCCCTTATCTGTTTTTGTTGAAAACAAACAAACAAACAAATAAACAAAAAAAGCAGTATCTGTTATTCCCTCTATAGATATACACAATAGTGCACAATGAATATCAACATTCTGAATAATCACAGTCAAGGGGATACGTTGTCTCCAGATTGATGCATCCTACCTCTAATAATTTATTCAGTAGACTTGCTTTCTGGCCATTCTATATACTGCTCACTCACATGCCTCCCAAGACTTTGATGCAAACGATTTCCTGAACTATTGTTTGCCATTAAAGTAGTCTCAGATTCTTTTCAGAGCAGTTTTGTTGTTAGGCGGGGGAAAATTAAAACAACAGTTTCCAAAAGTGAACATTTCTAGCATTGCTTTCAGAGAAAATTTCCAGAAAGTAGTTAGAAGTAGGAAACTAGATAATTACTAGATCAAGTGACTGCAGTGCATATGCTTATTTGAAACAAAGATTAGATTAGGCCTAATTCTGGTGAACCCCTAAATACGTCAGCCTTAGAAAATAAGAAATCAAACAAGGAAAACATTTACTTAGACTGTATAAAAGATTTGCAGCAGTAAAGAAACTAAGATGTGTTCCTGTACTGTCTAACTAACAGACCTACCAGTTTTTTTCAGTCACCATGTAAAGGGTCTGTGGCACTGTTACTTTCTCATTTGAACCCTAGAGAAACCTGATGGAAAACTCTTAATTTGAATTCTACAACCAGAATAAGTTCTTGACTGCCTTTGATTTGTCATTAATTACAATCAGTTTAATTTACCACTTAATGGGGCAGTTGTAGTTACGTGTGTATTTGATCACACATAGGTGTCTGATATTACCTAATACTTTCCTTACTACCCCATAATGTCTGCGTGAATGCCACAGCTACAAGCATTTTGCAAAGGAGCTGTGCCATGAGAGATCTCTTTTAGGTCCTCTACCCTATTTTTGATAGTTCAACTGTCCTTATTTTCAAATGTAGTACAAATTAAATTCACATTTGGAAAAAAAGAATGAAGGTACATCATAAGCAAAAAATAAACACCAGCTGCATGATATATTCTAACAATCCAGGAACAGCTATTTTTAACTACTTCCTTTTCTTCCATTGTGCAGGACAGACCATCCCAGCCAACCAGCCTTTTTGTGTGTGCAGGCAACTGAGTTGAAAGTTAAATACAAATGTGCAGTCTGACAAACCACAGACTTCCTTCCATGGTGCGTCTGTCATCCCAAAGGGCTACTGAGAAAAGAAAAATTGAAAACTTAGAATAGATGAATTCTGCCCCCCCAATGCTACCTTTTCTGCAGAGAATTTGAAAAGCACAGAATTGTACTGAAGAGACTTAATTCACCCTTCTAAGCAACCAATTAACTAGTCTGATGTATTTAAAGCTTTTAAATTCACACTGTAGAAAAAATAATTATACACATACACACTTTTTATAATATCGTTATTGCATGGGATCTTTTCAAGAACTGGTGAAGCTGGGGGAGAATTTTATAAAGAGAAAACAAATTTTCCACAAAAGAGCCAAAATATCTAACCACCAAATAAAAATAATTTTTAATGTGTGCATTAGAACATCTTCCCACCAACCCGTTAGGGCACTAATAGGAAAAAGGCTGAAAGATTATTTATTTTACTCTTAAATCACCTGGAACTTTCTTGCCATGCTGTGAGATGTGAAGAAAGAAAATATTTTTCTTGACTTTTAACCATGCAGAAAGGGGATAATGGCAAAGCAAAAGAAAAACATCTGTGGGGCATCTGGTCCAGCATACCACTAATTCTCATGTATTTTTCAATGTTTTGAATAAAATGAAGCTCTGTGACACAGGTGCTGTGCAGAGAGGAGGATTGAGCGATACGATCTAGCAAAAACCCTGCAGCACCGAAGAAGACTGGCATGATAACTTGTTTCCTTTAAAACTGGAATTCAGATTGGGAGACCTTCACTATCATAAATGTGGCTGGTGTGAGTACTTTTACTTGGCCATGGGTTTTGACTTCCAGGAAAGGAGAACAGATAGCAAGACATATTTTATAAGCTCAAAGGACTGTACCAGAAAATCCTACAAAGCATCTCTACTCTTGATATGGTACAGCCATAAATGTACTAATGAAATATTTTTGGATTTCCAAAATCACTAGCAAAAACAACATAATCACATTAGAAAAGAGCAGCAAAATATAAATCCTGCAAAATATCTCTAAGGATCATAAAATAGAAAAGAAATAATAGAGGTGATCAGCAATGAGAAACAACATAAACAATTCTTAGAATATTGTAATACTTTGTATCACCAATAATTACATAATAAAAGATCAGAATTAATGAAAGGACATGGCAGTGGCAGGTGATAACAGATGTTTGACTCTCTTGTTCTGTTGCAGAAGCTGAAAAAAAGTCAAGTTGTTTTCCTGGCCAAACAAACATCATACCAACCAGCAATGCTTGCTTATATTTTAGTGTTTCTAAAAGAGATACAGATGTACTTAATTACAGACTTAAATGGCCATTGGGTTGTAAATATACCCATATTGATTAGAAGGTTTCTAAATAACTATTATGTACATCATTCCATAGTTATTTTCTAGTCTATCATTATGGCACAAATTCAGCAATTCTGCTCAGACAGAATTTTGAACTTTCATAACTCTTTTTCTCTGTGCTGCTACCCTAGAAAGGTCAATGCAAACCTTCGTCATATGGTTGAAATTAATGGCTGGATGGAAGCACAGGAGGGCTAATCTGTAGCTGCCTCAAAGCTTTTTGTATCAGTAAATAAACCAGCAAGCTCTGGATAGTTTATTTTCATTACATTTATATCCATTTATATCCCATGTTTCCTTTACCACAGAAACCAAGATAAAATTTTTGTGGCTTTCCCAACCAGTTTCCAGTCAAGCAATTATTAGATCCCAGATCTGCTTCATATAGTTAGGGAGTTGACAGAGGGTATTTGAGCCATCAAGTCTAATCTCTGTTTAGATGGTTAGTTTGTTGCCACCAAATTGAGCTCAATTCCAGGTAACTATGTGGACAAATGGGTATCATCTTAATTTCTCTTCAGTAATAATTCATAGCGCTTTGAGGACAAGCCAGTAGTTTTTTTTGATCCTATCTATCTATCATCTTCTGTTTCCCTCCTCCCCCATTAACCCTTAATATCTTCAAATATAACTATTTTTTTAGTCCATCATTCACCCACATGTCCAACGTATGTGCTTGCTGATGACTGCCTCCAAGGAACAGTCTGCCTTTACCTGGTCCAGGTCTAGTCCTTCTTGCAGTCCATGATATGTTTACAGACCATCTCCAAATCCATGTTCCAAAGAGATCTATCTTCTTTCTCCTTCTCAGTGCTCAGCTTTCACAGCTGTATATTACTACCAGAAAGATCCTTTCTTTAACTATTAGCCTGAAATGTCCTTATCCTCTATAAGGATCCTTGTCATTGCCTGCTTCTTAGAATTAGTCTATTTATGTTTCTAGCGCACTGTCCATATTTATTTAAGCCCCCAAACCCAAGACTATTTACCCCCTTCACTTCTTCACCATCCAGTGTACATATTTCACTTTCCATGTTTACTTTCGCAGCCTCGTTGCAGTGAAGGAAGAAAAGATCTTATGCTGCTATCTGATCTCTGTTTTTTCTGACGTCTGTTTATTGAGCATATTTCTCTCCATGTATGACTCTATTGTTTCTAAGATCTTAAGCAAAACTCTGAGTGCAAAATTAGTGCAATGGTTCAGTAATTTGCACATTTTCTCCTTACTTACATTTCCCAACTTAAGGAAAGCATTTTTCTGGACTAGGCATAATATTTTATCTTTGACATTATTACAGGGACGAAATTCTAAGATCTCATACAAGAAATGTGTTAGCTCATCTTCACAGAAGAATATGTCCGTAGAATGATACGGATCAATTTAGTTGAACTCAAACCAACATTGAATTCATTTTGTCCATCAATATCATTCATCATACACACACACACGGGCATTTTATATTCCAGGATCCTTTTTTCCCCTTATCATCTACCAAGATTAAGAAAATAACTGGGGAAGAAGAATTTGGAATAACTGGAATTACAAAGGATAAACATCCCAGTCTTCACCTCCTTAGTCTGCTTGAATTGTGAAAAGGGGAAGCCCTTAAGAAGAGCCCTCACAGATCCAACATTTAGTTTTCTACTACTTATTCAAAGATATACTGCATTTTGTCAGTTTTCTATCCTTTTTGCTAATTACAGTTTCAAGCAATTATTTCTAACCTAATAATAGATTGTACTTCCTTTTTAACGACAAAATGGAATCCACAAAATGTGCTCTACAAATGAAACCTTTGACAGAACTTACAATTGCTAATGACTCCTCCAAGTGGATCACCTTTAAAATCAAACTCAATGTCCATATATTTTCCCTGGAAAGAGAATACAAAAAATAAGACTGAAATGGTTCCTTTGATTTACACGCCACATAGCAAGTTCAGTGTTTTGAGACATACATTTAAATGTAAAGAATATTTAATAATATTTAACCATTCTAAATTGTTTTACTTTAAATAGATCACATTGTATAAAGGATGCTCGTTTATCTCACAGCCCATATGAACGATGTCATTAAACTAGTTTTTGTAAGTAGTTTTTAAAAATCCATATTTCTAAGGGTTTCTAAGAACACTTCTGTTGTGCAGGTTTCATACAAATAGCTATACAAACACACACACATGCAGACCAATGATCTAATATGGGATAAGCAAATTGTGTGGATTTTCTTTTCTTAACCATCAGATTATAAAGGCTGTTCTTCAAAATGTTCCTTGCTTTATGGGACTGAAATATGACAGACTTCATACATTCATTACAGTTTTGTATAGGGTTATTGTTGATTTATCAGTGATAATAAGTGGGAAGCCACAAAGCCTGAAATTTTCCAAAGAGATGTTTGGATTTAAACTAAATTTAGGCGTATTGTCTTGAGCTCCTGAATGGATGGGTGGAAGGAGGAAAGAGAACAAAGAGGCAAGCAGCTGGTTCTAAAGCAATCTAGTCCAAATCTGGCTGCTTTTTGACTTGTGAAATCTAGACTTTGGGTCACATCTTTAACATAACCCCTCCATACAGGATCCATCATAGTTACCAGACCAGACAAAAGAAAAATGGTGCAAATAGTACAAAGGGGGGTTCGGTAAAACAGCCATTACCTTAACTTCCAAAATAATGGAATAAAGCCCTGTGCCACTGCTGGTCTCGGCAAATATTGCCAGTCCCTTGCTATTGTTGTTTCTGCTACCAGAAAAAAAAAAGTTTAGCCTTTCTCCTTATGATCCAATTTTTTCACTTCAGAGTTCATTTCAGACAGTTGTTCAACAGCTACTTTAAACAAGAGCAATGGGTATTACTATTTACTGTGATAACAACAATAAAGGCCACATCAGGAAAACCTATCAACAAAGCATAATGCCAATGTGGTTTCTACGGATTTTCAGAACAGCAGAGGCATGCCTTTCATGTGATCTTCAACATTTTCTACTTAAATCAGCCAGTTCAAACTTGTCACATGTTCTGTAAGTAGGACCAACAGTTGTATTTTAGGACTATTATACTGTGCTACGCTCAATTGTGTAGAGGGAAACAGCGAGTCATTTGCTATTTGATTTGGGCTTTGATCTGAACTTTGCTCAGATGGATCAGAGTTGGAGGGAGACTAACCAGCAGCAGAATGTTCAGAAACAACGATGCTGATTTGATTTAAGACAGATGCGGCCCACCTGCCGCCCTTTGCAAGCTATCAGTTCATTGTTATGAGAAAAGCCATTTGTCCCTTCCTGGCAAGCACTGGGAAAGGAAAGGGGGTGCCAGAGAGGAAGAAAAGGTGACCTGACATGTTTCTATTTCTAATGCTGCCCACTATTGGCATATAATTTGAACTCAACAGATTATTTCTTTGGAAAGGTAGCCCACAGCTACAGTACGTACAGAGCAGGAGCAGACAGACTAAGAGAGAGAGAGAGAGAAGTAGGAAAAACAAGGTAACAGACTGTCATTTCAGATAGGGGAGCTTAAGCAGGATGGCCTAGAGCCAGCCCTCGTTATTATTCTTACTGCCCTTAACTTGCTCCATTCAGTGGTCCCAATGGGCAGCGTTGCCTAAAAGGGAGGACCACAGAAAGAGGTGGCTTCTGTTGCTACCCCTTCTTTTTGCTGTTGTAACTGCTTGCAAGAGAAAGAGAAAGTGATCATACAGTAAAGAGGAAGAACAGAGCCAGAGAACATTTGGGGAGAGGGGGTGTCTCAAGAAACACCTGATGATTCTGATCTGCTTTGCTTTCTGATTTCTAACATCAGCCCTGAAAAGAGAATCTTGCATAAAACAGCAAGAAAACACTTTGCGATGACCAGGAGTGGGAACAGGTACAAATACAATGACTGTAATTTGAAAGGGTATTCTAAAGTATGTGAACTGAGTGTAAGCATGCAGGAAAGGTGACAGCCAGTGGTTTCACCCTATCTGGGCTTTCTGTTCCATTGGTTATACAGACCCTCTTGAAGGTCCTGCTGTATACCAAGATAAAGTTATAACTTAAATAAACTTAAATAAAAGCCCCTTTTTTAGGGTCAATGGGCCAATGACAGAAACAACCCTTATATCTCTATGGGACAAAAATAACATGTATGCACACATAGTCCTCAGTTAACAACCACAATTGAGACCAGCAAATCTGTCACTAAGCGGCACGGTAGTTAAGTGAGATATCACATGATCATCATTTGAGATTTCACTGCTGGCTTCTCCATTGACTCTGCTTCTTGGATGCCGGTTGTGCAGTGCACAAATGGTGATCACATGACCTTGCGATGATGCAACTGTCATGCCCTGTCTACCGCAGAGTAAAACACTGACGCTGATTCGTGTGAGAGCAGGTTCAGGTTTATTCCTTGTAGTACAGTTGCGAAAAAAGCTGAGAGTGAGTGGAGCGCGCCGGTGCGGGGTTTAAATACCCCGCGCCGGTCAGCGCCCCCTCACCCTGGGTTACGTCATCCCCCCTTTGTCCTGCATGCTGTCTTGCCGGTAGGTGAAGGGTTGCGAGGCCCCAGCTGGTGCCCCGGGATCGCCCATCATCGGTTTCCTCATTCAGCCGGTGATTGCTGTCAGCTGGGCGATCTCCGTTGCGCTTGTGCTAACAGCTTGGGTGTGCCTCGCAATCCGCTTAGCCTTTGTCTTTTCTTCTTTCTTCTTTGTGAGCTGATGGCTGCTTCCTCCGGCTAGAGTCTGTGGCTGTTGTTGTGCATGCTATGCTTATCTTGAGCCCCTTCCCCTGCTTCCTCGTTATTGTCATGTGTGCCATTGTGCTGATGTCTTCAGCTCAACGGCACTCATGACAGCAACCATCATAAATGCCTGCTGGTTGCAAAGTACCTGGATCTTGATCATGTGACCCTGGGGATGCCGCAACAGTTTTAAGTGTAAGAATCGGCTGTAAAGTTACTTTTCAGTGCCGTTGTAACTTTGAATGGTCACTGAACAGGGCAGTCATTAAGTGAGGACTATCTGTATTAAGAGCAACATAATAAATTATTGTGCCCAGTACCTGACTTTGTAAAAGTGCTCATTTTTGCCACATTCTCTCTCTACACACACACACACACACACACACACACACACACACTCATACACACTATTTCTGTCACATGGCTTTTAGACAACCAACTAAGCCAACAATAATATAAATCTAAATCTAAATTATAATTATGCAGTTAGACAGTCCTAAATTTATCCTACTATTGGTTAAGATGTGATATAGCCCTCTAGTCTCTGTGCTGGTACATTTCTCCAGAAGAATGTCCATCTCAAGCACAAAATACTTCTATGATGTATTTTCATTCACAAAGCACTTTTGTTTCAAGCCTAGTTGTTACAGGTCTTAATAAATAGATATTTTTTTCCCAGTTATATGTATTTGTCATTGTACTCAATCCATTGTCTAACCACATATATTAAACTGATTTTAAGGAATAATATATATGTATTATTTGACATGAGTCCATCACATACATTCAGCTTTCAATATTTAGGGTATACAGTTGCAGCAAGCTCTTCACTCTCTTACCCAAGATATTTCCTAGAATACCGTAACAAAAGTCCTGAAAACAGTTATCTACATCTAAGTATGACAATCTGGCTATGCCACAGTATTGGGTTAGATCCAATATTGCTCAATGAGCAGAAGGAGACCTGCATTTGCATATGGGGTCCCAGAAGAATCTGGGGAAGAACTATACACATGTAATTTCCTTAACAGAAAGACTAAGAACTAATCCATATGGAGCATTAATTCTACATTCCACAGTAGTTCTATCATTTCAGCAATACTGATTAGCCCTCTGACCCAAATTACTTGCTTGTTTTTATTTTGATACTTACAAATCTAGATGAGTTATCGTTTCTTACAGTTTTGGCATTTCCAAAGGCTGGTAGGAAGAAAAAAGAAAATTAAATATATGCCTGATTTACCAGTAAAGCTGAGCATATATTCAAAAATACAGTTATTACTTAAGACCGCGCCAAATGAGTTGGATAATTCAAAGTGAAGCAGTCATAATTTAAAGGCGTTTAATGTAAATGGAAATAAAATAAGTAGGATTTCTAGAGCTGGTGTAATGGTCTAGGTACAGCATTTTATTACAATAAATTAGAATCTCTTCAAGATATGGTAGCCTGCTCATTAATACATAGGCAGTTAACAGTTTGCCATTAGCATATTTTTACCAAAGAAAGAAGTGGATTTGGAGTGCTCAGCTTAGAGGGCCAAAGTAATTCTGTATCTGCACATATAAGTCTAGCCGAGTGTCAGAGTCACAAAGAGAGAGAGGGCATACAGATAAAGGGAGAAGCAGTGACTGGCAGTGCATTAGCAGGCCTACTAGGTTCATACTCAGGGATGCAGCCATAATCCTAGCATGGTTTTGCATGCAAATGTCTCAGTTCAAACTGCAGTAATTCCAAGTGGGAATGGGAAAGGATCCTGTCTGGAAATCTGGAAAGCAGCCACCCATCAATGCAATCAATGCTGAAAGGGATGGGTAAAAGGTCTGATTCAGAGTAAGGCAGTTTTATATGCTCATTAATGCCCCTACAGAGTTGTGCTTCTTAGATATACAATTTCGTGGGAAACTCTGACAGTGACGATGGGTAATTTCCAAATGTCATGCCCAACCACGGTACAACAGTGTATGAACAAATAGTTGATTCCCAACTTTGCTATTTCACCCAGACCATCACATTATGGAATTATGGACTGCATTTTCCCTGCAAACTAGAAAATGAGGAGGTGAATCATGAACAGCTAGAGTGAGTATATGATCATGCTTTTTCATGTAACACTAAGCCATAGTTTGGTGTGATGTCTGAACACTACCGTTCTCTAGTACACTGACCTAATTTCTGATTCACAGGGTTTTTAAAAATGATCACAGTAATCCTTCCTTCAAAAGAACTATAATTAGCCCCAAAGTGAACAAATTACCCTTATTTTTTTCCCATACCATATTCCGTGGAATTAATGTGTTAGGTTACTTCGTGCTAACTATATTAAACAGTGACCTTCTATTCTTATGTGACAAAGAAGTGTGCTGATTTTCCTGCTCATACGTGAACATTCAAATCAACTGGATATTTGAAATGTTATTTCTGCTTCACTAAATTTGGATTTTGAGACTTCCTTGGATGAAAGCACTGAAGCCAAAACACGAAGTGTATGCTGAAATAATTGCTTTAAAAATTTAATACAGTGCAGAATTCACAAGCAATAAATCATCTTCCAGTCTTCAGGCTGCATATCATTAAACATGAGGCTAAAACACTAGGACCATTTATATACGCATGCAGAATCAAATACAAATGGTCTATTATAAGAGTTTAGAGACAAATTCTTCATTTCACCATAAGTTCATTGTTTCCCTATGTTCCTCTACAGTAACTGGAATGCAAAACTCAACAATTGGTAACTTAGGCAAGCAAATACATAGGACATTTTTGTACAATAATTTCATGCAGTGGCAAAAGACAATGCAATCTAAATAAAGTTATGACTAAAGCAAAAACTGCTGCAACTTGTTCTTTAATAAAACAAAGGGGTTCAACTCTTACATGACAAATATTTGGAAACACGAAGATATATATATAACAGTGTTTTTGTTGTTGTTGTTTATTCGTTCAGTCGCTTCCGACTCTTCGTGACTTCATGGACCAGCCCACGCCAGAGCTTCCTGTCAGTCGTCAACACCCCCAGCTCCCCCAGGGACAAGTCCATCACCTCTAGAATATCATCCATCCACCTTGCCCTTGGTCGGCCCCTCTTCCTTTTGCCTTCCACTCTCCCTAGCATCAGCATCTTCTCCAGGGTGTCCTGTCTTCTCATTATGTGGCCAAAGTATTTCAGTTTTGCCTTTAATATCATTCCCTCCAGTGAGCAGTCTGGCTTTATTTCCTGGAGGATGGACTGGTTTGATCTTCTTGCAGTCCGAGGCACCCTCAGAATTTTCCTCCAACACCACAGTTCAAAGCATCGATCTTCCTTCGCTCAGCCTTCCTTATGGTCCAGCTCTCGCAGCCATATGTTACTACGGGGAAAACCATTGCTTTAACTATGCGGACCTTTGTTGTCAGTGTGATGTCTCTGCTCTTGACTATTTTATCGAGATTTGTCATTGCTCTTCTCCCAAGGATTAAGCGCCTTCTGATTTCCTGACTGCAGTCAGCATCTGCAGTAATCTTCGCACCTAGAAATACAAAGTCTTTCACTGCTTCTACATTTTCTCCCTCTATTTGACAGTTCTCAATCAAGCTGGTTGCCATAATCTTGGTTATTTTCAGGTTTAGCTGCAAGCCAGCTTTTGCACTTTCTTCTTTCACCTTCATCATAAGGCTCCTCAGTTCCTCTTCGCTTTCAGCCATCAAAGTGGTATCATCTGCATATCTGAGATTGTTAATGTTTCTTCCAGCGATTTTAACTCCAGCCTTGGATTCCTCAAGCCCAGTATGTCGCATGATGTGTTCTGCGTACAAGTTGAATAGGTAGGGTGAGAGTATACAGCCCTGCCGTACTCCTTTCCCAATCTTAAACCAATCCGTTGTTCCATGGTCTGTTCTTACTGTTGCTACTTGGTCGTTATACAGATTCCTCAGGAGGTAGACGAGATGATTTGGTATCCTCATACCGCTAAGAACTTGCCACAATTTGTTATGGTCCACACAGTCAAAGGCTTTAGAATAGTCAATAAAACAGAAATAGATGTTTTTCTGAAACTCCCTGGCTTTTTCCATTATCCAGCGGATATTGGCACTTTGGTCCCTAGTTCCTCTGCCTTTTCTAAACCCAGCTTGCACATCTGGCAATTCTCGCTCCATGAATTGCTGAAGTCTACCTTGCAGGATCTTGAGCATTACCTTACTGGTATGTGAAATGAGTGCCACTGTTTGATAGTTTGAACATTCTTTAGTGTTTCCCTTTTTTGGTATGGGGATATAAGTTGATTTTTTCCAGTCTGATGGCCATTCTTCTGTTTTCCAAATTTGCTGGCACATAGCATGCATTACCTTGACAGCTATCCCCGATATTGTTATCTTTCCTATACAGGTCTTCTGTATATTCTTGCCACCTTTTCTTGATCTCTTCTTCTTCTGATAGGTCCTTGCCATCTTTGTTTTTGATCATACCTATTTCTACCTGGAATTTACCTCCAATGTTTCTAATTTTCTGGAAGAGGTCTCTTGTCATTCCTATTCTATTGTCTTCTTCCACTTCCGCGCATTGCTTGTTTAAAAATAATTCCTCATCTCTTCTGGCTAACCTCTGGAATTTTGCATGTAATTGGGCATATCTCCCCCTATCACTGTTGCCTTTTGCTTTCCTTCTTTCTTGGGCTACTTCTAGTGTCTCAGCAGACAGCCATTTTGCCTTCTTGGTTTTCTCTTTCTTTGGGATGTATTTTGTTGCCGCCTCCTGAACAATGTTGCGGACTTCTGTCCATAGTTCTTCCGGGACCCTATCTACTAAGTCCAGTCCCTGAAATCTATTCTTCACCTCCACTGCATATTCCTTAGGAATATTAGTGAGCTCATATCTAGCTGATCTGTGGGTCTTCCCTAATCTCTTTAATCTGATCCTAAATTGTGCAAGAAGAAGTTCGTGATCTGAACTACAGTCAGCTCCAGGTCTTGTTTTTACCAACTGTATAGATGTCTGCCACCTTTGGCTGCAAAGGATGTAGTCAATCTGATTTTGGTGTTGTCCATCTGGGGAAGTCCATGTATAAAGCCATCTCTTAGGTTGTTGGAAGAGAGTGTTTGTTATGCAGAGTGAGTTGTCTTGGCAAAATTCTATCAGCCTATGTCCTGCTTCGTTTTGTTCTCCCAGGCCATGCTTACCTGTAATTCCAGGTGTCATTTGACTGCCCACCTTAGCATTCCAGTCTCCCGTGATGAAAATAACATCTCTTTTAGGCGTGTTGTCCAGTAGGTGCTGCAGATCCTCATAGAACTGCTCTACTTCAGCTTCTTCAGTATATGTGGTTGGGGCGTATATCTGGATTACTGTGATGTTAGATGGCTTGCCCTGAATTCGAATTGAGATCATTCTATCGTTTTTTGGATTGTATCCAAGCACTGCTTTAGTCACTTTACTATTAATTATGAAGGCTACTCCATTTCTTCTGTGGTCCTCTTGTCCACAGTAGTAGATCTGGTGGTCATTTGATGTGAAGTGGCCCATTCCAGTCCATTTCAGTTCACTGACGCCCAGAATGTCTATCTTTAACCTTGACATCTCACCAATAACCACATCCAGTTTGCCCTGGCTCATAGATCTTACATTCCAGGTTCCAATGGTGTGTTGATCCTTAGAACATCGGATTCGCCGTTCACCACCAGCACCGTCGGCCGCTAGCCGTCCTTTCGGCTTTGAGCTAGCTGCGTCATCACGTCTGGGGCTAGTTGAACTCATCCTCTGTTCCTCCCCAGTAGCATTTTGACCATCTTCTGACCTGGGGGTCTCATCTTCCGATGGTATACCGACATATCTCTGGTTGTACTGATCCATTTAGTTTTCACGGCAAGAATACTGGGGTGGGTTGCCATTACCTTCCCCAGGGATCGCATTTAGTCTGACCTCTCTGTCATGATCTTCCCATTTTGGGTGGCCCTTCATGGTTTAGCTCATGGCATCATTGAGGTGCTCAAGCTCCAGCACCACGACAAGGTAACGATCCTTTGCTGAAGATAACAGTGTTACTCAAATCAAAATAGAAGGGCAATAGATGTTGTGACACCATTTATTTTCCAGAGGTGAAAATTCCTGCAGCTGACATACTTTTTACCATGAATATTTCAAAGATGTACAATCTCTGCCCTGCAGTACTAGCAAGCAGGAAAGCAGTTTTCTGCACACAGTTCATTTTCATTCCCATCCAATACGGTATGGCAGCGATGGGAACGCCTTGGTATGCCCATGTAACATCTCTGCTTCCTGAGCTGCACTTGCTGCCAGTTTGCTTCTGGGTGCAATTCAAGGTGCTGGTTGCTATCTATAAAGCCCTACATGGCTACCTATAGAGCCGTACATGACATGGTTACTTGAGGGACTTCCTGTCTCCCATGGTATCTGCCTGGCCAGTTCACTCTGGCAGGGCTGGGGCGCTTCAGATTCCTTCGATTAAACAATGCCACCTATTGAGACCCCTGAAGTGGACCTTCTCTGTCACAGTGCCTGCCCTCTGGAATGAGGTTCCTCCTGAGATTCAAATGGCCCCCACCCTACTGCTATTTCGAAGGGCCCTGAAGATGTGGCACTTTGACCCAGCCTTTGGCGAGGATGACTGATGCCCCTTTCTTCCTTTTCCTTGTTCCCATCTGGGTTTGTTTTCTTTCCCATCTTTGTTCTTTTGTCTTGTGCTGTCTTTGTATTGTTCTTTGTTTTTAAATGTTTTTAACAATTGGGAATCAGGCAGCATATACGTTTCATAAATTATTAGATGTAACTTGATGTCTCTCTAATTTAAAAGTTAAAATCATATAAACTGGAAGGTGATAACAGCTTTTTGAGGGCAACGGATAATGGCATTCTACAACTCCATCTCTACCAAACAGCTGATTGACAAAATTTTAGCTTTTAAATATACTTCTTGTGCTGGCAATACCAACTACATTGCTTACTCCACACTGACTGCCAGGATCAGTATTTTCAGTTAGGGCTCTCTTTACAATCTCTTCAATCATCAGTCTTTATATTAGTCTTGCCCCCTTAGCCTATGTATGTATGTATGTATATGTGTGTAAGTGTGTGTGTATCCAAAACCTTCATGTTTGTCATCCAGTAGAAATTACCCTAGAGTTTGAGAACATGATATTGCAAAATCTTTAATAACTTTATTCCTGCACTATACTAAAGGATTGGTAGCCACTTCAAACATAAACCACATAAAAAGCTATGTGAAAAATAGCTTCCCTTTTGGTTTGGCTGATTTTTGACAATGCTGATGAAAACTCACCCCAACTGCTCAGAAGAAAAGATCCCTAAAGAGCAAAGGAAGAATGCAAATTTTAACTACTACAGGAGCTTGCTCTGTAGGACTGCCCTGTTGGAGGGAGCCTAGACATGTCTTAATTCTTAAATGTTTATATGGTATTTTTATATACCATTGTTTGTATTTATCCCAAGCCATTTTGGGAAGCATCTTATCCCAAAAGGTAGGACATAAACAATCTCAATAAATAAATGACAACATGCCTATTCACACTTTACCTAAGTTCAAATGTACATGTTTAATAAGATACATAATTCGCAATACAGCATACAGTACATTTGGAAAGTATTCAGACCCCCTTCATTTTTTTCAATTTTGTTATATTGCAGTCTGATACTACAATCGTTCAAATTCATTTTTTTTCTCATTAATCTACACTCAGTACCCCATAGTGACAAAGTGAAAACAGAATTTTAGAAATGTCTGTAAATTTATTAAAAAGGAAAAACTGAAATATCACATGTATGTAAGTATTCAGACCCTTTGCAACAACACTTGAAATTTAGCTCAGGTGCCTCCCATTTCTCTTGATAGTTGCTGAGCTGTTTCTACACCTTGATTGGAGTCCACCTGTAGTAAATTAAATTGATTGGACATGATTTGGAAAGGCACACACCTCTCTATAGAAGGCCTCACAGCTGACAATGCATACCATATCAGAGCAAAAGCTGTGAGGCCAGAGGAACTGCCTTGCAGAGCTCAGAGACAAGATTACTGCAAGGCACAGATCTGGGGAAGGCTACAAAAAAATTCTGCTGCACTGAAGGTTCCCAAGAGCACAGTGGCCTCCATATTTCTCAAATGGAAGAAGTTTGGCACAACCAGACTCTTCCAAGAGCTGGTCACCTGGCCAAACTGAGCAATCGGGGGAGAAGAGCCTTAGTAAGAGAGGTGACCAAGAACCCGATGGTCACTCTGATTGAGCTCCAGAGATCCTGTGTGGAGATGGGACAAAGTTCCAGAAGGACAACCATCACTGCAGCCCTCCACCGATCTGGGCTTTATGGCAGAGTGGCTAGATGGAAGCCTCTCCTCAGTGCAAATCACACGAAAGCCCACTTGGAGTTTGCAAAACAGCACCTGAAGGACTCTCAGACTGTGAGGAAACAGATTCTCTGGTCTGATGAAACCAAGATTGAACTGTTTGCCCTCAATTCTAAACGTTATGTCTGGAGGCACCGCTCATCACCTGCCCAATACCATCCCAACAGTGAAGCATGGTGGTGCAGGATCATGCTGTGGGAGTGTTTTTCAGCAGCAGGGACTGGGAGACTGGTAAGGGTTAAGGGAAAGCTGAATGGAGCAAAGTACAGAGATATCCTCAATGAAAACCTGTTCCACAGTGCTCAGGACCTCAGACTGGGCCGAAGCTTCACCTTCCAACATGACAACAATCCTAAGCACACAGCCAAGACAACACAGAAATGGCTTAGGGACAACTCTGTGAATGTCCTAGAGTGGCCCAGCCAGAGCCCTGACTTGAACCCTATTGAACATCTCTGGAGAGACCTGAAAATGGCTGTCCACCAACGGTCCCCATCCAACCTGATTGAGCTTGAGAGGATTTGCAAAGAAGAATGGCAGAAAATCCCCCAATCCAGGTGTGCAAAGCTTGTCACGTCATACCGAAAAAGACTTGAGGCTGTAATTGTTGCCAAAGGTGCTTCAACAAAGTACTGAGTAAAGGGTCTGAATACTTGCATACATGTGATATTTCAGTTTTTCCTTTTTAATAAATTTACAGACATTTCTAAAATTCTGTTTTCACTGTCATTATAGGGAACTGAGTGTAGATTAATGAGAAAAAAAATGAATTTGAACAATTGTAGTATCAGGCTGCAACATAACAAAATTGAAAAAAGTGAAGGGGGTCTGAATACTTTCCAAATGCACTGTATGTATTACTCTGCCATTTATTGTTTGCAAGTCTGTTTTTCCATTCCTAGTAGCATTCTAATGGCATTGTATTTCCAAAAGGTAGCAAAATATTCTTTAAGAATGTTATTTGAATACTGCTTTGCATGTTTAAAAGGAAGAAGGAAAAATCATGGCAGAAATTCAGGCTAGGACAAAATACGGCCAACCGTGAATCAGAGAAAGGTAGAATGCAAGCAGGTATGTGGGAATTAAAAATAGCTATAAGTAAGTATGTCCCTATTGTGAATGTTTTGCAGAGCTGAACAATTTATCACGAAGTTTTGCTGTACATTCAAGAATTATTAATAATCTACCAAACATCCATCAATATTAATTACTAGCCTCTTACCTTCAAGCACTGGATTAGACTGTAAAAGTTGTTCTTTTACTTGATTAACTTCTGCTCCCTTGCCACAAACTGCTGCTACATAAGACATGACAAGTTTGCTGGCTTCTATAGGTTATAAAAGAGAGAAAAAATTAGGTATTTTCCACACAAAATAATTTATAATACAAATTCCTGAATGAATCACTCAGGTATACAGTAAAGCACTTCTCAAGTTCATCCTTGTTTTCTACAATTATCTTTGTTTGTTTATTATCTTGGTAACATACAGGTAGTCCTTGAGTTATGACTGCAATTGGGACTGGAATTGCAGTCGCTAAGCAATGCAATCATAAAGCATGACATCACATGACCACATTGCTTCATGACTGCAGTCCAGGCAGTCCTAGTTGTTTGTTTATTTGATTTCTGTATCCGCCCATCTCAGCAAGTGACTCTGGGTGGCTTACAACAATAAAGCCACAGAACAGTTAAAAGACTTACAATTAAAACAATTAAAATACAACATAAATACAAGATAAATATACATGGCTGCCAAGTAAGCAATGTATGGATGTTAATATAACCAAGAGGTGGGACCATCCACATGCTCAAGGCCCCAGGCCTGGGCACAAAGCCAGGTCTTCATGGCCTTACGAAAGGCCAACAGGGTTGGGGACATCCTAATTTCTGGAGGGAGGATGTTCCAGAGGGCAGGCGCTATGGAAGAGAAGGCACGCCTTCTAGTTCCCACCAACTGACACTCCCTGGCTGACGGGACCCGTAACATACCCAACCTGCCAGATCAAATTAGACAGGTAGAAACAGCTGGGAGAAGATGGTCCCTTAGGTAACCTGGTCCCCAAGCCATGAAGGGCTTTAAAGGTGACAACCAGCACCTTGAATTGCACCCAGAAGCACACCAGCAACCAATGCAGCTGACGTAACACTGGTGTTACATGTGTCCAGTATCTGACACCATTTACTATCCATGCAGCTGCATTCTGCACCAGTTGAAGCTTCCGAATGCTCTTCAAGGGCAGCCCCATTACAGTAATCCAGACAGGAGGTCACCAGGGCATGAGTGACTGTGAGCAAAGCCTCTCGGTCTAGGAGTGGGTGCAGCTGGCGCACAACTTGAAGGTGTGCAAAGGCCCTCCTAGCCATGGCTGCCACCTGTTCTTCGAGCGGGAGCCATGAGTCTACGAGGACCCCCAGATTGCGCACCGGGTCCATCTGGGGCAGTGCAACCCCATCCAAGACCAATGATGGAAAAACCTTGTCACCAGAAAGCCCACAAAACCAAAGCCACTCAGTCTTGCTTGGGTTGAGTCGAAGCCCATTGCACCCGATCCAGGCCCTTACAGCCTCCAGGCACTGGGTCAGGACATCCACAGCATCACTCAGGAGGTCTGGGGTAGAGATATAAAGCTGAGTATCATCAGCATATTTATGGTATCTTACCCCAAACTGTCAGATCACCTCCCCCAACAGCCTCATGTAGATGTTAAATAGGAGAGGGGAGAGAACCGAGCCCTTAGGCACCCCACAAAGTAGGGGATGTGGGCTGGACCTCTCCCCACCAGCAACACTGACTGGAACCAACCCTGGAGGAAGGAGGAGAACCAACACAACACTGTGCTGCTCACCCCGAACTCCTGAAGCCGGTCCAGAAGGATACCATGATTGATGGTATCGAAGGCCGCTGAGAAGTCAAGAAAAGCGAGGATGGTCGCACTGTCCCTATCTTGCTCCCACCAGAGGTCATCTAAGGGCCAATCTCTCTCTCTCAGCCCTGGGAAGCAGGCATCAATGGCAAACCACTTCAGAATAACCTTGCCAAGAAAACTCCAGGGACTTGTCCAGGTAGTCACCAGGAGTCAACAATGACTTGAAGGCACACAAGCACAAAAAACCCCAGTATATAGGTACCCAATTTATACTCTTGCACTCTTCTTGGCTGCAGGACTCAACTAGTAAAGCTGGAGAGATAGAAATCCAAGAAGAACCTAAGGTTTACTCACTTACTATCTCTTTCTCTAGAATCCTTCCTAGCATACGCCTCTCTTGCATTGACCTCCTTTTGCCCAGTCCGTTCTTCATATGTTATCAAATTTCTGCACACCTTTAATTGCCAGTTCCCAAGTTGTTATGTTTCCCCAACCACGAACATTGATTCCCACATTGCTGCCAAGATCTCATCTTTCCAGGCCCACATCTACCCTCCATCAGCAGCAGACACTCAGTCATTTGAACAAAGAAGGCTCCACAATCTCAAGTGAAACAGATTTATGACTTGAGTAAGAACAAAGTCTGCTATCTGGAAGTGGGCATTTTAATATGGCTAGTCAAAGTCCTACATTTCCAAGACTGGATTAACAAAAGAACATACATGCTAATATCCTAGAATTAAGAAAAGGTCTAATAATAGATACATTACCTGTTTTCCCAGCTCCACTCTCTCCAGTTATAAGTATACATTGGTCTTTATCCTGGTCTCTCAAAGATCGATATGCTTCATCTGACAGGGCAAAACTATGGAATAAAGTATGACATACTGAGATAACTAGGTCACATCCAGTGGTACTCAAGAAGCACCAAAATGTTTAAATACTTCAACAATTTTTGCTGATAAGCTAATATAAAACTGTACAAATTATAGTGGAACTTTAGTTATTACAAATGAATGTCACCAGCTGCCTGTATTCTTTTCTTACAGACTGCTGGCCATTCATAAATATCTGAAGATGAAACTACAGTTTCTGTACTTTAACTGTAACTCATATACTTCAAATATGCAATGGAGAAGTTGGTTATAGGCTCATATTAAGAAGCTTTTAAGAGAGGATAAGAGTGTCAAAAATCTGAACATATTACCTTTTCACAGAAAAATTTAGATATCAGAAGGCACACTTACCTGTACTCCCGGAGAGCAATATCTCTCATTCAACAAGAAAAATTAGGAGAGGTGACACACAAACACCATTCATACCAACAATCCACCACATCTAGGATATGAAATGGCAGCCACTGCTATTTTTCACTATCAGTTCCAAAAATGGGATAGTACAGATCAGGAAAACTCAAGTTTGCTAGCTGGAATACAATAAAAGCTAATATTGCATGTTATATCTGCAGCTGGAGCAAGCCACCCACACACTATTCTTAGACCTCACTTAGATCACCATTAACACATGCTTCAGTTCTAGAACTCATATGGAATTATACACTAAAATATTTTAAGTAGCAGTAGTTAGTTAGTTAGTTAAATGTATTGGCTGCACAACTCCAGTAAGTTATTAACATGTATGTTTCAGGGCTATGTTGGGATTACTTGGATTTATTCTCCAAGATTTTGTCCAACATGCATGTGATGTTGAGACTTAAGCAGTACTATAACATGAAAGTAATTGTATTTTACACTTACAGTAGAATCTTGGTTAACCAAACTCAAGCAACCTGCACTCTCAAGCAACTGGCAAAAAAATGAAGAAATAACACATTTAATAAAAATTTAAATAAAATCAATTTTTAGCAGAAAGGTAAGTTTAAACTTGGTGCGCCACGCTGCACCAATCTGATCCCCCTCCAGCAGAAAGGCAAGTCCAAACCCACCTTTTAAAAGGTAAGCCCAAACCCACCCGCCCCCACGAGAAAAGGACTGGACCGGCACGACACACCAAGCCCAAACCCACCCCTCTGCCAGAAAGGGATCAGCTGATCCCTCTCTAGCAGAAAAGCAAGTCCAAACTTGGGGCGCCTATTTTTAATAGTAACCCTCAAGCAACCGGACACTGCATTTATCCGGCATCTACCAATCCCCTTGGGTGCTGGTTAACCGAGATTCTACTGTATAAGCATAAAGCCTCTGTATTTGAATATCAAATTCAAATAACTGAATAATTTTAAACATTACACATAACAACACAGAGATTAAAATCAAGCACTGAAGTTGTTGCCTAGTGTTGTAGAAACATCTGCAAGCAAACAACCAACTTCAGAGAGCACCAAGGACTCCACAGGTCAACCCTGAGCTACAGATACTCTCTTCTATTGGTACTAAAATCACAGTCATCTGAACATTTTTTTTTCTTACAAAATAAGAAAGGGATATAAACTATAGTTGAAATTTAAGCTGAGATGGTAAGAAAGGATATTTAAAAGGTCTTCATATATCTTCACTTTTTTTCCCTCTGAAATACCATGAGCACACAACAACCTCTAACATCTCTCATCCTCAGCTAGGAGAATTCCCAAAAATTGTATTTACATTAAGAAACATTCCACATGGGGTGGGGTGGGGAATGTCTACCTGGGAAAGTATTGTAGAAAAAAAACTATAACATTACTAATCATGAAATCAGTACACCTTTCAGATAAGAACTCTTAGCTGTCTTTGGCTCAAAAGGCTAAGCCAAGTTGGATTTAATTAGTTTTTGGATGAATCAGGAAATGCCAGAGCTGTTGTCTAAACAGAAAAAATAAAATAAAATCCCAGAAAAAAACCCAGACAAATCATTTCCAAAAAATAGTATTTAACATTATTTAAAAGTTTAAATAAAAATGCAAGTAAGTATAAATGCTGTAGCTCATACCATTCCCTGGTTTTCAAGTTAACTGCTTTACAAAAATTTCGAAACCACATTTAAAGGGAGTAAAACAGTGTGGACTAAAGATTTAAGAAATTATATCCTTCTTCACTGTCAGCAGCCTTTTATAGTGATCTGAACAACTAGCAACCAAAACCACTGGTGTTTTCGAATGGCATTGTTTATTTGGGAAAATTGGATACAATGCCCAACTTTCTTTACCAATATTCATTTTAGGCTGACCAGAAGCAACATTTAGTTCATATCTATGAACACTGCATCAAATCTGCTGATTCTACACTAAGCAATACCTGTGCATTTTCAACTTGACAGGCTTACGTGCTGCTATAGACTTGTGCTGAAATCATTTATGGACTTTGATTATTGTCCTACACAGTATGCAACCACTCAGTTTTAACTGCACTTACAGACTCCATTAACATAAATGAAGACATTTAATCAGTTCAACACTCTAAGGGAACACAGGTGAATCTTAGCAAAGTTTTATCTGGAGAGAACTATAGTGGCTTAGCGGATATGAACAGGACTATCAGCTCAAATTTCTCTTTCACTTTGTATGTAACATTTGGAAACTGTTCTCATCTCTGATTTTTTTTTTCATTTTCTGACACCACTACTACAAGACTATTATCAAGAACAACTTCATGGGTTCTGTGGAAATGAACTTTGATAAACTTAATTTACTGCTGTAGTAGTCTTAGCTTACCATAAATCTTGCCATAATCAAATCAAAACAGTTAATTACAGCCATAAGGCCAGATTAAATTTTGCCATAAATTTCAATAGTTTCAAACTGTTCTTTAAACTTATTCCAAGAAATAAATTTTAATTTAATTTTTAAATCCAAGTGCATACCTATTCAGCCTTGGAGTGCTCTGAATATCATCTCATCTCATTTTAAGCCTGCATTTGGCCAAAATCTTTTCATTTTGGGCACTTTAGTGTTGTTTTAGAATTATTATTATCTTATTGAAACATCTCTAGTAGTAGTGTTTTGACTTCTTCGTCCCTGTGGTTCAGCAGTAGGTTGAAAACATCTCAGGAGACAAATTTTACAATTTATTTTGGATAACTATCGTTATTACTTCTCACAATGCACGATTACATCAGGCATTGTCCTTAAATGGCCTGGACTAGAATTTCAGCTGATAAAATTTGATTCTACTGTACAGGTTTCTTCCCCCATCCCCTACCCAAGGGAAAGGCTCCATTTGGGTAATCAAGCTGCAGTCTGCTACCTCCATATGCTGTTGAAGCCACACAGAATCCCACTTGGCACGGGCAATCACCTTCTAAAATAATGTCACAATTGGCCTAAGAATGGGAATTGTTCCACTGGCAGAAAGAGAAAAATAGATTCTAAACATTCTGCAAGCAGTTTCTGATAAGCAGCAAATGTGAGTATTCATCTCTAAGTATTAAATGCCTCTGTATTAGAGTAACCCCACTGTAAAGGAGTCATCTGAGTCTGTCACTGCTAACTTCAAAACAACACTAGCTGCCACCACTTTCATCCTTTAATTACCTACACAATCCAAACAAGAGCCTGGTAGAAACTGAGATCTGATGCATGGCTTTTTAAGAAGCCACTCTCACTAATACAAGCATCAATAAAGAAAAAGTGCCAAATGGTATGCTACATTTCATAAGATATATGAAAAGCCCAAGTGTAAAGAGAAGTGAAATCTTGTATACAGAAAAGCTCCTGAACAGAGATCTAAAAAAAAGTGAAAGGTGGTGAGGAATCCTTTGTTTGTTTTTTTAACGGGGCTTCTTCATGGAGCCAACAAAGAATGTCAACACCCCTCTTTAAAATTTACCGATGACTTTAACACATCAAATACACTTCAATAGAATCCAACAGCCTTTTCTGTTATAATCCACTGCACTCCTAAAATGCTATTCCGGAAGCAAAGGGAAATCTTAGATTGAAATCTAACGGGCTTGAGCAATTGCAGTAAAAAAGCAAAAGAATATAATAAACTCCAATACAAGAAAATATTTTGCAGGCATGCACAAAGCTTTTAGGATTTTTCCCCCTAATTTCTTACAACTCTTTGGACTAAATTACATATCTCAAGAATTAATTAATTTATCAATCAATCAAATTTTGCCACCACCCATCTCCCCCAAAAGAACATCATCTGTATTTTCAACCAGTGAGAAGCAGATAGAAAGGAGTGGACTGAATTTCTCAGACACAAACGCTACTACAGGAGAGGCTGAAAAGAAGGACTTACATTTAATCACATTTGCTTTGCATGTTGATGAGAAACCAAGGATCTGAGTAGGCTCCAGTCCACACAAAAATTCCAACTCATCCAGTTGGAGTCATCTGTGCATACCACAGAGCACTAAAACTACATCAACTGCAAACTACTTGAGACAGCCACAACCTTCTTTTCCAGTCTGGAGCTGGTGAGGGGGGAATCACCTCTGCAGCTATATGTTGACAGCACAAACAGCAGAGAAAATCCATGCTGAATACGAGTATCAGGAATTGTAGGATTTTATCCCTTTCCTAATTTCAAACTTGGGTTTACAGAGGGGAAAAGTTTTACCTATTTTATTTAATGACAATTACTGAACACCCATTGGACATTGGACAAAACACCCATTGGACAAAAGAGTCCCTTCCAAAACAACTATAAAAGAATACACCGGCCAAGGTATTGAGCTGGCACTGAAGTCTACCGTCAACCACAGAAGCTCACTAGGTCATTTTGGCCAGTCCCTCTCTCTTAACCCTCTACACCACAGGATTGTTTTTGTGGGAAAAATGAGAGGAAGGAACACTATATATGCCACTTTGAAGGCAAGGCAGAATGTAAGACCAAGAAGCACACAAATAAAAATATGCAATGAAGTACAGAAAAACAAACAAACATAACCACTGAAACCAAACATAAAACACTAAAATCAATCATGCACTAAAATTAAGACCCCAGTAACAGCTCTAGGTCATGTGCCTAATGACAGTTACTGAGAATGCATGTCTTTAGAGTCCTTCAAACAGGAGTTCAGAGATAAGGAATGGCATATCCCATCTACAAGTGAATTCCATTAGAATGGTACTGTCACAAGGAAAAAAAAACCTTGTATCTTTCATGGCTGCCAATTTTATTGATCCTAGAAGCTGATAAAAAAGAAGGGCCTCAGGGCCAGATTAACGGATTAATTATATGGAGTGCAAATGATCCCCAATTTTTTTAATTGTCTCATATTTCTTTATGATTTTTTACTCTCATGAATCAAGATGACCATGCATAGTTTGGATATATTAGTTTCTATTAAATTAGCAGCATCCTGCAGCAGCCTATACCAATAGGCCCAATTCCTCCACAGAACCAAATAGTCAGTGTGTGTAAATCTCATGACAAAATGGCCTAGCAAAGACGAAA
Source organism: Candoia aspera (assembly GCF_035149785.1). Taxonomy (NCBI): domain Eukaryota; kingdom Metazoa; phylum Chordata; class Lepidosauria; order Squamata; family Candoiidae; genus Candoia; species Candoia aspera. The sequence continues at coordinate 182,159,964 of NC_086153.1, forward strand.
GGCCAAACCTTAATTCATCATTCTCCTACCCAGCCAAGATCATGAAGTTGTTCAACCTTGCTGTCATTTGGCTCATTCTCACATCTTAATCAGATATGGCAAGTACACCTCAGACTTCCATGACTGACTTCTTTTGATGTACACAATAAATGAGATTTACATGTCTTTGTCACAGGCAAATCCTTTGAATTTTACAGAGCCAATAATACAGAGCTTTTCTTTCTGCCATTCTAATCCAAAAGCATACTAATTAGTCATTCAAAATTGTACAAAAGGGAAGTTCCATGCCAAAGCACAGCTACAAGGAATACATATATCAACACTCATTCATATCTATTAGCATTAGCAGCCCAAAATCCATGTACAGACCTTTTTATTTATTTCCATGTCAAGACCATTGTACCCTAGGCATACCTTTATCTTCCTTTGCTTCTTAATGAAATCCTAGCTCCTGAAACAAGATCTTAAAGAAGTACCTTCATGTAAATGTTTAATTCATATTAACAGCTCTGTCAGCCATAATCTATCACCCACTCTAATCTTTCCTTCCCTTCCAGCTCTGACACTATTATTTTGAATTTGAAAGTTAAACTTCACGAGAACCTAACAAGATATCATTAGCCTTCAATTCCCATCACGGCATTCTTCTGCTCTTAACATACTATCTTTTGAAGGCCAATATATTTAGTGAAAACTCTTAATTTATAGGGCAGTTAGCTTAATGTCAGTTTGGGGTAAAATGGTAGAAAGTATGGTGAAAGGTGAAAGATCCCCTGTGCAAGCACCGAGTCATATCTGATCCTTTGAGGGGACACCGCTTTCATGACGTTTTCTTGGCAGACTATGGCGGGGTGGTTTGCCATTGCCTTCCCCAGTCATCACCTTCCCCAGCAAGCTGGGTACTCATTTTACCGACCTCAGGAGGATGGAAGGCTGAGTCAACCTGAGCCAGCTACCTGAAAATCCAGCTTCCGCTGGGATCAAACTCGGGTCATGGGGAGAGTTTCGGTTGCAATACTGCCGCCTACCACTCTGCGCCACATGAGGCTCTACTTAAAGTATGGTTAAAGAAAAAAAAATAAGGCATATAGCAAAACAAGCTTAGCTGAAAAGGCAGCAACATGGCTCTGCAAGGATAAGTTGTTTCACTAACTTTCTAGACTTTGGAGCCCTAACAAGCATGTAGACAGGGCTAAACCAAAAGATATGGTATACTTAGGCTTCCCAAAAAACTGTAATATTCTCCTGTGCAAACTCAGTAGCTGTTGCATAAAAGTCATGTGCTCTATAAACAGGGGGGGGGGGGGAGTTTTCATTCAGAAAAATGTTCATAAAGTGAGGTGCTCCAAGGGATCACAGCTGCAACTTGTAGGGTGTAAAAAAGAGTTCAAAAGAATAATGTCATCATGAATGATGCACCTCTCCTTGAAGTATTAAAGCAGCCACATCCTTACATCCTTTGGAAGACTTCTCCTGCTGTTTTGAAAGCTGACTCTAATTGCGTACATTTATAACTCCTTCACTTCAATGAAGTGAAATGACTGTGCACACACACATAGGCACAGATGGCTAGAAACTATGTTCAAAGTAACTACATGAGCCTTCTAAAGGATGCAACGTTTTTAATGCTCTGAGGGGACTGCTTCACTCATGTTAATACACTCTGTATAGCAACCCTTCGGAATGCTTTGCACAGTACTGGTAATACTTTTTAATTGGTATATAAATGATCTGGTGAGAGTGAGATGATCATATCTGCTGATCATACCATGTATAATGTAATAAAATCCAAAGGGAAATATGAAGAGCTTTAAAATGATTTCTTCAAACTGGGTGAACAGGCTGCCTCAAAATGACAAATGCAGTCCTATGTAAGTAAATGCAAAGGTGATGCATACTGGCACAAGAATCCACACTTCCCAAATACACTGATGAGATCTGAGTTGGCAGTGAATGATCTGGAGTCATGATGTCCAATGAAAATGCAAGCACAGTGTGCAGCTGCTGAAAAAATAATCTTTGTTTTAGATTAACTAAAAAGGGAACTGGGAAAAAAATGCTACAGTAATGTTCTTATAAAAATCTTTAGAGATCACACTAGGATTACTGCATAGATTACCGCTCAAAAAAAAACATTTTTAAAAAAGGAGGGGAGAAGGACAATCAAAATCATTACTGTACTGTGTGTTTGTGTTTACTCATTCTGAAAAATACCTAAAGTTTTATTTCCTCTATCATAGTGCCATTCATTATAAATAAGCATGTGAATATTCAGGACTGATGAAAGGAAGTACTTCTTTGTACACCACATAGTTTAACTGTGAAATTAGCTAACATCAGAAATAGTTTTGGCCACCAATATATTGTGTTAAAAAGAAACTTGACAGATTCATGGAACATTGGGCTATCAATGGCAACAACTCCTGATTTTGTTTACTGTCACTGGAACTACAGGCAGCATGCACTAGTTACTAGGGAGCAACAGCGGAAGAGTGTATCATCCAGGTGCCTGGTTTTGTCAGCTTCCTGTACACATCTGGTCGACTGCTACGTGACATAGAATGCTGGATTAGATAGGCCACCGCTTCATTCAGCAAGGTTTTCTTATGTCCTTAACAATAGCCTTTAAGAAGTAGTGAGCCAAGAGACTTTACCTTTTCCTGTAAATTTGGTATTCTAGCCACTAAACAAATTTCTGGATTACAACAGGAGATGAAGAAAATTGTCCTTTATTCTCTTTGACTTGGAATGGATAATATTTGCATTTAACAGCTTCTCATTTTAGTCATCCCTTCATTAATTTCAATACGTTTTATCCATGTCTCCACAGGTCCAATAATACGAAGCTCAGACCATCCCAACTAGCCCCCTGAATCTGCCCAACTCTGTGCCATCTTCCTTCTACTTTTGAGCAGCCTTTTTTCTTCCTCAAACCTGGCATACACTTCTCCATTTCAGTCCTCCATGCTCACTTTACCATTCAAATGCTAGTGATGCATATGCTCCTTCCGTCATTACTCTATATTTGATTATTCTAATCTCTGACTTTGATCTCAATGCTCATTTCGCACTTTACAAAGAAGTGTTAAAAATATTCCTTTTCCTCCCTTAGGCATTTCACTTCCTACTGCTGTGCAATGCGGTTTACCATTAAAGACCTACAAGTGTTCCTCCTAAACACACAAACAGTGAATGTGTGAACAAAATCCTAAAGTAATCAAATCCAGAGTAGAGGTTTGTAGCTATAAATGTTGAATCACATGTCCAGAGCTAATGACATGTTGGGACAGCCCCTATGATCTCATGGCAACCGTATCAATATATAATCCCCTTCATATAGTCAGCATTTATAGCTACAAACCTCAATGACATGCCAGTCTTCTGAGCAACCATATAATTACAGAACCAAATAAATCTTTTGAATTCATCTTACTTAAGACATTCAAACATGTGTTTCAAATTTTGTCACGATTTCAGCAAGACTATTCACTACATTAAAAAAAATGAAAGAATGGCTTGTTGCAAAGTTGTTTCATAAAAGATAAACATATCATGTGTTTTTGCCACATCAATCTTTCCTCCTCAGATAACATGGGATAGCTATTTAAATTACTCAGTGTTGAACAGCCATGTTCTCTTTGCAAAACTTTATTTTAAAGATTCAAATATTTGATCAGCTTTTACTTGTCATTCTCTGCACTCCTCTTTTCAAAAGCTGTGTAGCTCCTAGAAAAAGGAAATAGATATTCATAATTCCAACTCGCCATACTATATAGAGGAATGAAAACAATATGGCAAAGATTTGAGCTAACATCACAAAAAGCATTAGTTCACTCATAATCCCACATTACGCAGTTTTTAAAATCTATTTAGCTACTTAACGTCATTAAGATTTGAAATTTTAAATTTTGAAATGTTTCCCTTCAGCAAAATGTCACTGTTCTGTTTTGCTTTATTCAGATCAAGTTAATTAAAAACCTTTCTTTCAAAATGACCTTCAGAATAAGTATTTGGTCAACTTTCTAATTTTATTCTATAAAAATGAACTCAAGGAAAGAAATAGAAAACTTTATATCTTATCACCTTAATATTTATTTCTTTAAAGCTAAATGTCTCAAGGATCTAGTCTGGTGGTGTGGTTGAGGCACCAGGCTAGAAACTGGGAGTCTGTGTGTTCTAGTCCCACCTTAGGCATGAAGCCAGCTGGGCAACTTTGGGCCAGTCACTCACTATCAGCCCTAGGAAGGAGGCAATGGCAAGCCACTCCTGAAAATTCTTGCCAAGGAAACTGCAGGGACTACTCCAGGCAGTCACCAGGAGTCAACAATTACTCAAAGGCATACGGTCATTGGTAAATGTCTCAGGATGCTTCAGACCAAGTTTTAACATTTGCAAAATAGCCATCAAGGATGCTGTAACTTTTCCATGGACTTAATACCATGCACTCAGCCATAATGTGGTTTGTTTTGGTGTTAGAATAATACACAAATGCAGAATAGCTCAATAAACAATTTTTAGTTTGTTTTAGAACAATTACAGTTTGACACCTTACAGTTATCTTAGTGACTGCTACTGTAATTGGGTGTGCTATGTACGTGGAATTGCATGGTTCATTTCTGCTTTCCTGGTTTATTCATTATTTCTTTTTGTGTTCTGCCCAAGCCTCTAACAAGAAAGAATAGCTAAGAAAGGAAAGGGAAATGAGCCCAGGACTTAGCCAAGCAATGAGTAATAACTCATATGAAAAACTGACTCTGGCTTAGTTCTGATCTAAATTTGTGAAAGCAGCAATTGTTAAACAGTCCATTAATTGTAATTGGAGTACTCAAAGGTATCAAAAGCAAAGGAACTATTTAAAATATATTCCCTAAATATAAACCCAACTACTAATTCATATATACACATATACAATATATTCATATATTTGTGTACATACATATACATATACAATATATTCATATATTTGTGTACATACATATACATATTCACATATATTCATATATATATATATATATTCATGCATATGTTCATATATATATATATATATATATATATATATATATATATTCATGTATGTGTCCATATATGTATGTATGTATGTATGCCAGATGAAAAAAAAGAATTGGATAATAATTTTTCACAGACAGAAAGACTATTATCTGAAATCGAAATATGCCACACTTGTGCTTAAAAGGGTCTATCACATATACACTTTTCTGTTTTTTCTGTGAAATAAAGTAAATTAAAATTTACTTCAAAGCTTCAGTGCATTTTTCAATCTAAAGTTTACATTCTGTAGATAAAAAATGAGATTGTCGTCTTAGCATTTCAATGAGCTTTTTTGCAAGGACCAGGACAGTCTCCAAATGCAACCTTTCCCCCAACTCCCCCCCCCTCGGGCTGCCACTTCACATATTCCCTTCATTAAGCAACCAATTGTGCGATCTGTTCTGGCTGCTCACCCACAGCAGGTGGCATATCCTCGCATACAATGCCCCCACCATCTGGAATACCATCAGCGGCTCCAAGTCTAATTGACTCAAGCTCTTTACAAATCCCACATTAAATAATGTACATGCTTATGATAATAAAGAAGACCAATTTCTATAGCTGAGAATTGGAGGAAAGAGAATCAGCTATCATAATTCATTTTCCCTTTTATCCTAGCCTATCTCATAGAGAGACTTACATTCTACATATGTGCAGCAAAAATGGGATATCTTTTTGCTTCCGTAGGAATTTAGTAATTTTGAAGCACAATCTCAAATGTTTGGAAATGTTTCATTCGCTATTCAATAGTGTATTTTTTTAAAAAAAATGAGAAAAATGAGATTTCATCCTTTATAAAAAAAATGTGGGGACAGGAAAAGATAAAAAAGTAGTGGAATTCAAATCCTTGAGATTCCAAAATATAACTACCACTTTTTTTTAAAAAAACCTTCATAAACATATAAACAGAAAAGTAACAGTGAACCTGCCTTTATTAGCTAACTACTTTAAAATTATGTGTTTCTGATTGATGAACTGGAAGCTCTGATCTAAAAATTTAAGAATAAGTTTTTTAAAAAAATATTCAAAACCCAATTGCAAGGATTTAAAACAAAACTGCAGCAGAGCCTGTTTTACATTCTCCTCCTTTTTCTCCTAAAATAAGCATTTCTAAGATAAGCGTTCCTTACCTCCTCTTAAGGTAGATCTCTATCCATGAAGTCAAAGTTAAAAAGTAAAATGGACTACGCAGTGTGGAGAGGAAAGAAGAATTAAGGATCCAGTAATGAGAAGCACAAATCATCACAGTACAGAGCACAGGTGTTGCCCAAAAGGATCCTACATAATTACTTCTAATTTAGAATGGTTATGTAAGTTCAGGCTTTTCATGGGCTTCCACCACCTCTCTGAAAGTGAAGGAGAGGTGCGCATCTCCAGTATAATAAAGATTAGCTTCCCCCTTGCATTACTTAGCTATTTTCTCCCATAGTGCTTCTTTTGCCATTTAATCTGCTCACTATTTCCTTGTAAAATAAGTCTCAGATTGTACAACTACAAAAGGTAGTAGCAACCACAAAGTCAGATCACAGGTGTTGCCAAAGTACTGCTGCACAGCTAAAATTGTTTATCTGCATTTACTTCTTATGCTCCCCTTAGCAGGCTGGTTAAGAAACAAGCGTCAAACTCCTAAGGGCATAACACTTTACTAGATGTGTAAAAAAAAAGCTGTTGTGATGATTTTTAAAGTGTGTGGGAGGTATTTTAATATACACTGTAAACAACCATGAAACCCGTTGAGCATCACCAGTACAAAACTGTAATAAATACATACATCTGTAATTTGACTGTGATAAACTTAAGTGCATAGTACAGTTCCTCACAGGGAAACTGCTTTGCCTCTGATCATTCTGGTTGTCCTTGTCAATAGCTGAATTTTCCACAGAACCTGCACATTTGGACTTGCTTCACGAGCTTGTAAGCCCTACGTTGTCATACTCTGTACAGGTAGGCATCACTAACAACCACAACTGGAACCGGAATTTCAGTTGCTAAGCAAAAGGGTCATTAAGTGAATGAAGTTAACCATGTGGTTGTTAAGTGAATTGTGCAGTCCCCCATTGATTTTGCTTGCCAGAAGTCGGCTGGGAAGGTCAAAAATGGCAATCACGTGACCCCGGGATGTTGCGATGTCAAAAATGTGAACCGAAGTGCAAGGACAGGTTGTAAGCCATTTTTTTCAGCACCATCGTAAGTCCAAACCATCATTAAACAAATGGTTGTTAAGCAAGGACTACCTGTACTGGATTCACATGGTATAACCAGTTGTAACTGCTGCAGATTCTCAGCCTTAAGATAGATAGCTTAACTGGTTGAAGTGCAAGGCTTAGCAAGAGCTACTTCTGACCAGGACTCCTTCTGAGGATGGAAAAAACTTTAACATCTTTGTTATCAAGTAATTAACCACAAAGAAGGGCAGTTGGAACACTCACAAAAGACTTGAAACAATTAAAAGTAGCATATTCTACTTTCTACATCCATCTTCCCCAACCAGACTCCCTCCAGATGTGTAACATCCAGACAATTTTCAGCTGGTCTTGTCATTAATTGTGACACATCTTTGATTAACAACAGTATGTTTAGAACTGTTGTGTTCCCTAATTAATCAATGGGTTCCCAGAATAAAAGGGATTTTTTAAAAAAAAAGAATGTGATTGTGCCTCACACATAAATTACTCAGAGTCACATGACTGGGTTGATAACAAATATAGTAAATAAAAATAAAAACAAATCCAGATGTCAAACATAATAGCAAGCCAATTGTGAGGCATTACCTCACCTGAATAGTTGGACTTGGCAAAATGAGTTACCTGTCTTGATGCATTTGGCTGTTTCACTTCAGAAAAAGATTTTCATATGTTTGCATCTACCACAAATGAAAGAATGAATGACTAACTAAATAAAGCCTCTTCTTTGATTCAGAAACAAAAAACAATAGCAGGTCATTGCCTCAATTCAGTGATCCCCTCTGCTAGAGAGATTTAATCAAAGCTTTACTGTCTTACAAAAATGTAGTTATTTATTTGACCAATTTCCAGGCTACCTGACTCCAAAACAACTCTAGGCAGCTTCAGAATATTAAAAAAAACTTTATATCTAAAAAGAACCCACACCATTATATATTAAAACATAGCAATTGTCTGAGGGAATAACATGCCATCTCCCAACTAAAGAGTCTGCCTGAAACGTCAGGAGGGGGGGAGACACGGGGGGACAGGATTTTAAAGTCTGCTTGAACGTGGGCAAGGTGGGGTCCAAAATGCAGGTGCAGTGACAGAGAAGGCCCAGAGAAAGATGGGGGGAGGAGCAGTCTCTAGCCTCCAGATTTACTAAGAACTGGCTGCTCTATGGATTTCTTGCTACGGCACTTACTGTTACTTTAATTTATGGCAAAAGGCACTTACGGCAGCAGATGGGTACCATTTGTATGTTTTCCCCTCTGAAAGGGGGTGGGGGTGGGGGAATTAAGCCTTAAGGCAATATAAATGGCACATTTTCAGTGAAAGGGATTGACAGCTGTTCTTAATTGCAACTAGGGACCTCAAAAAATAAATAGCCATTAGGGTTTATTAGCATAAGGGAAGGAGAATGATCAGTGCTCTAGCAAAAGATTTCAGCTTGCCTTTGCCTGATAAATACAGAAAATACTTAACTAAGTACTTCGTTGTTTATTCCTAGACATTTTAACCCCTTTGGGTAGACTTCTTTTCCTTTTTAGCTTCCTATAATGGACTGAACTCATCTATAAATCCACAGAACAGGAACTATTAGAAAAATGTGCTTTTGAAAGTCTTCCTCAACCAGATATCCTCCAAGTGTTGGACTTCAGTTCCCATGTCTCCGGCCAGCATGGCTGTTATGCCAGAGTTGAAAGTCAACATCTTTGGGAGGAGCAAGGCCAGGGAATGTTAATGTAAAAGATTTTTACCCTAAAAACCTAACTTGAATGTAGTTCAGGTTTCAGAAATTAACAAAGAACTCCTGTTCCTTACAAAATGTAGGACCAACTCATATTTTGCTTCTTAAGACAACAGGAACATCTTCAAGCCTTAATTAACTGCCTGAAATCACACTGTATAGAAATTTGCCTGAATGTGCATCAAGGAGAAAATGTGATTATGCCCATCAAAATTATTTGCCTGGGAATGTTCAGTGTAAAGTTGGACTGACAATATATAAATGCTGTCTATATTGGGGGTCCCCAACCTTACAAACATAGTATAAAATTGCACTTTTCCTAGAAACATTTGGAACATCCAGCTACTGGATCAAATCAGTTTTCTGCTAAGACAGTGGACTAATCTTTAATAAAACCTATTCTTTCAGGATTTAAATAATTAGTCTGGTCACTGATGGAGAGTCTGATTCTCGTATAAATAAGTCGATGGAAAAGTTTCTATCAATGTTGTTTACGGCACACATAAGTCAATTGTTGCTGAATATTGGTTGCTGATTAACCAGAAAAATATTGGGTTTCACTATGTAGCCAGTAGCCACAAAAGCAGGCAAGAAGGGGTACTTCTCTCAGGTCTTCTTAAGTTGTGACCCTTTGATAAATGGAGAACTTTTGTACTGAGCCTTTCCTACAGGCTAAACTTGAGTTCCACTGTCTGACCCAGAGGACTTTAGGCTCTAGAAGTTTTAGCAGGCAGACCAATATTAATCTTTTAAAGGCTGGCAGATTTTGTTTAACTTACTTGCACTGAAAGATAGTTTAGCATGGAAGGCTGATAGGTAAACAGTGCACATCTACAGACAAACCTGTAATTGAATTTTCTCCATTAACTTGTTCCTGCGTAAGCATAACAGAACATCAAAGTGACATCCTGAATTTGGTAAAACTGTTTCTACAATGTTGTCATTTGTCCCATACCATGAATGATGTTCAGCTGCCAAATTGTCCCTCAACCGTGCAGCTTGCTGATTTAGCATTTGGACAGCCATTCTCTCTCTTAGTTGATTTCTAGGACTACAGTACCAATTAGTAATGGACATGCTATTTTCTAAACCTGTTTAGAGACATTACATGCTTTACCCACATTTTAGTTTAACTGTGGGGTGAAGAGAACTAACTGAATTTCTTGAAATACTGAATGTTACCATTCATCTTCACTCACAGCTCTGTGAATCTTGGAACATTATAAAACGATTCTTTCACTAAAGCAGATTAACTATTTTCCATGAATACTGAGAAAAAAAAAGAACTAACATACAACAAAGAAGAGCAAACACTGTTAAGTATTTTAAGTAATGAGATATGGGAGAAAGGGAACATAATGAATGTTACATAGCAGTGTGGGCGCTGCACTAATTATTTTAGGTCTATAAACTGAAATAATTTAGGAATATACTTTGCTTTAGATTACAAAAGGATAGGAATATAATAAAACAGAATAAAGCCTAATTCTTAAATCAGCTAATAAAAATATATCAGACAAATCAACAGAAGAAACACTTTCCCAAACAGGTTTTTATTTGCCTTTAAAAGACAGGGTGGCTGTAAGGCATGATTGGGTTTCCTAGAAGCAAATTCCACAAAACCAGGGGAACACAAAGCTTTTGCAACCCTGTATCTTAAAACCAGGTCAATTGGTATGGCCTGAGGAAGGTATAAATGCATACTATCTATTCATCCATCTATAAAACATGCAACTCCCAAAAAATGATGTTGAAATTCTTCACGCATTTGGAGGTGTTTAGACAATCAAGTTCAACAGTGAGCCATATTATACCACTCTGTCGTAACTCAGTTGTGAAGACAAAACAATGAAAGGAGGGAAAAAAATACGTATACTATCCTGAGCTTTCACAACTGGTGCATAATGTGGTAAAACAAATTATGTGTTCAAAATAAAGTTCTACAAAAATAACCAAGGGCATACTTTTTACTGGAGTTATGTCATATGTTCCTTGTTGACACTTCCCATGGGAACTGTTAGGCTCTCCGCCCCACTAAATTAAACAGAAAGCTGGCATAGCGCAAAATAAAGCAACAGTTTCTACCACTGCCTTTATATTAAAATGTCTCTGGACCACAGAGCATTCTAAGATAATTTCTGATAAGACTGAACAAAAGCTATAATTTCCAATAAACTGAAAAGAAACAAAATCTCTCTCTGTGCCTCTCTTTCTTTCTCTCTGTGTATATAAGTAATGTGTATCTGTGTGTAATACTAATTAAGAGTAAAGAAAACAGGAGGGGTGAAACTAGACTGTGACTTTTGCTACTTTAACAAAGGAAGTTTTGCAGTTTTGCTCTCTTAGATGTGCTGATAAGTAATCCTACAAGGCACCCTCACCTTTTAATATCAGTGTATGATTGCTTAAGACAATTACCACAGCAAAAGATATCCAGGAAGAAAGGAAGATAACTTCACCTTTTAGATGGAAGAAACCAGGATGCTATTCTCATTTAACATGGTGCTTTCCAATATCCATCCCCAGATAATTGTTACCCACACTATTTAAATTGCTCAAAAAGAAAAGCTAGGGAGGAAGAAAAGCTTTCCTCCTCTTCAAGCAGAGAAGATTAATATTCTTGACATGCTGCATTTGAAATCATGGCAGAAGGTCAGGAAGTAATACCACCTTGTGATTTATTCTGATTGGACATTTCAATGTACCAAAATTTGTTGATCTCTGGTAGTTGCACATTCCATAATCTCCTACTCTACCAGCAATATGTGTCTTATTACTTTCTTAGCAATTTCTTGGCTTCCTTAAGTGAGATCAGGCAGCTTGGAATCAATCTCAAAATCTAGCTAAAACATGTTGGAAATGTATAATGTGGGACCTTAATAAGTGCTTTATAACAGAATATGATTTCAGTAAGGTGTGCTAATCAAGCCTAGATTTTCACAATGAACTTCAGAAGACCAATGTCTCCTGGTTTTCATCAGTATGGCTCAGATCCCAAAAGTAAGTCTCTCTCTTGGAGATTTTCTGCTGATGTATCTGCTGGTCTGATGGACACATTATTCTAGAATGCTGCTGCACTAGACACTATACAACAAAGCATAGGCAGATAACTGGGATATTCACATGGATATTTTTCAAAATGCATAAAGAAGTTTTCCTTCTATCTAGGCTGTAAAAATTTAGACAAGCACTGAATAGCAGCAAAGAGATACAGAAAACTCTAACTCACTGCTACCATTTAGTGGTCATCCAGAACTCTGCACTGCAGATCTGGTTGCCCTATTTTCTGAGAATGGAATATATGGAATTATTAAAAGAACCAAGCTTGCCAAAAAATTAGCAAGGTGATAATAACAAATGCAAGAAAATAATCTGAGAATCAAAATAAATAGTAAGACCATCAATAAAATATATTTAAATACATCAGAAGGCAGAAGCAGGAATCTAGCAAAAGAAATAGTAGGGTTAATGAAAGATAACAATTTACTAATAAACTGAATGAGTTCTTCATGTAAAAATATAATATTGAACATCAACTCTTAACTGAACCAACTTTTTTAGTAATAGCATATGAAGCAAATTGTGATGACAGAAGTTCACTGATTGAAACCAATCATATTAAAAAAAAAACTGGATCTAGATGGAAGCCACTGGTAAACTCTTAACTCAAACTGAAATTACTAAGTAGCTAATCAAAACACATAATCTGTCCCCAAATCAGCTTTCATAGCAAAAGATGTAAGAATGTAATACAAATTTTTAAAAAGAGCTGCAAGTAATTAGAGATTAGGTAACTTAATATCTGTTCCCTCCCACTGGAAAAAAATAGTGGTAAGCATTGTAGTTAAAATTATTAAGCATATAAAAACATAATTTTTCTTGAAAAAAGAATCAGTATAATCCCATTATGGTCACAGTAACCTTTCAGACTTCTCTGAAAGCATCATTTGCTTTCAGAGTCCCCCGTTGGGGGAGATGGGCGGTGATATAAATTTAAACAATAAATAAATAATAAATAAATTTGTGAAATGGAAATGTTCTAGTAACTTTGGGCCCTCAAAGGGGTTTTGACAGAGTCCCCTACCAAAGTCACATGAGCAAACTTAGCAGTGAAGGAGAAGCAGATGGAGCAAGTTAAGGAACAGGAACAGATAGACAGCACTTGCAGGGGAAAAGTTCCCCTCAGCAGTTCTATACTGAGAAAACAGATGGTTCACAAATGATCTCAAGTTAGGAATAAGCAAGATGATCAGGGACTGCTGATAACACAAACTTATTTCTGTAAAAATGAAAAAAGGAATGCAAGAAACATCAAAGATTGTCTCTTACTTGGGAGAGTGATCCTTACCATGGCAAATACAGTTCAGTATAAATGAGAGCAAAGTGATGCACATTGCAACAAAGAGTCCTAACTTCACATATTCCCTAATGGCATATATATGCTAGCAATTAAAAGACCCTGGGACCATAATGGATAGCCTAATGAAAAGATTAAAAAGATTACTTTAGGAAAGAGATTTAAAATATTTGCGTATTTGTGCAAACTGGGAATTCCAGGTACAGTTCTAGTTACCAGATTTTGTAGGGTTGGGGAAAAATTGGTTTATCAACAACAGAAAAAGTCCTATAAAGAAAATTCATAATTTGGGCACTACGAAGTTTAGATAAAAGTTAGAAAAAGGGGAAGATACAACAGAGATCAATAAAATTATGATGGAACGATTCAGAATAAGAAAAAAGAACTTATTTATTTAGCATAGATTAAACTATGGAACTAGGTCATTGTGGAGAAAAAGTTGTTGAATTAGACTAGTCTTTGCTATGATACATCATAGTCCTACATTCATTTAAAATTATCCACAAGATATGGTTTCCCACTTCAGCAAAGGATCGTTACCTTGTCGTGGTGCTGGAGCTTGAGCACCTCAATGATGCCATGAGCTAAACCGTGAAGGGACACCCAAGACAGGAAGGTCATGACAGAGAGGTCAGACTAAATGCGATCCCTGGGGAAGGTAATGGCAACCCACCCCAGTATTCTTGCCCTGAAAACTAAATGGATCAGTACAACCAGAGATATGTCGGTATACCATTGGAAGAGGAGACCCCCAGGTCGGAAGATGGTCAAAATGCTACTGGGGAGGAACTGAGGATGAGTTCAACTAGCCCCAGACGTGATGACGCAGCTAGCTCAAAGCCGAAAGGACGGTTAGCGGCCGACGGTGCTGGTGGTGAATGGCGAATCCAATGTTCTAAGAATCAACACACCACTGGAACCTGGAATGTAAGATCTATGAGCCAGGGCAAATTGGATGTGGTTATTGGTGAGATGTCAAGATTAAAGATAGACATTTTGGGCGTCAGTGAACTGAAATGGACTGGAATGGGCCACTTCACATCAAATGACCACCAGATCTACTACTGTGGACAAGAGGACCACAGAAGAAATGGAGTAGCCTTCATCATTAATAGTAAAGTGGCTAAAGCAGTGCTTGGATACAATCCAAAAAACGACAGAATGATCTCAATTCGAATTCAGGGCAAGCCATCTAACATCACAGTGATCCAAATATACGCCCCAACCACAAATGCTGAAGAAGCTGAAGTAGAGCAGTTCTATGAGGATCTGCAGCACCTACTGGACAACACGCCTAAAAGAGATGTTATTTTCATCACGGGAGACTGGAATGCTAAGGTGGGCAGTCAAATGACACCTGGAATTACAGGTAAGTATGGCCTGGGAGAACAAAACGAAGCAGAACATAGGCTGATAGAATTTTGCCAAGACAATTCACTCTGCATAACAAACACTCTCTTCCAACAACCTAAGAGACGGCTTTATACATGGACTTCACCAGATGGACAACACCGAAATCAGATTGACTACATCCTTTGCAGCCAAAGGTGGCGGACATCTGTACAGTCGGTAAAAACAAGACCTGGAGCTGACTGTAGTTCAGATCACGAACTTCTTCTTGCACAATTTAGGGTCAGACTAAAGAGATTAGGGAAGACCCACAGATCAGCTAGATATGAGCTCACTAATATTCCTAACGAATATGCAGTGGAGGTGAAGAATAGATTTAAGGGACTGGACTTAGTAGATAGGGTCCCGGAAGAACTATGGACAGAAGTTCGCAGCATTGTTCAGGAGGTGGCAACAAAATACATCCCAAAGAAAGAGAAAACCAAGAAGGCAAAATGGCTGTCTGCTGAGACACTAGAAGTAGCCCAAGAAAGAAGGAAAGCAAAAGGCAACAGTGATAGGGGGAGATATGCCCAATTCAATGCAAAATTCCAGAGGTTAGCCAGAAGAGATAAGGAATTATTTTTAAACAAGCAATGCTCGGAAGTGGAAGAAGACAATAGAATAGGAAGGACAAGAGACCTCTTCCAGAAAATTGGAACCATTGGAGGTAAATTCCAGGCCAAAATGGGTATGATCAAAAACAAAGATGGCAAGGACCTAACAGAAGAAGAAGAGATCAAGAAAAGGTGGCAAGAATATACAGAAGACCTGTATAGGAAGGGTAACAATATCGGGGATAGCTTTGACGGTGTGGTCAGTGAGCTAGAGCCAGACATCCTGAAGAGTGAGGTTGAGTGGGCCTTAAGAAGCATTGCTAATAACAAGGCAGCAGGAGATGACGGCATCCCAGCTGAACTGTTCAAAATCTTGCAAGATGATGCTGTCAAGGTAATGCATGCTATATGCCAGCAAATATGGAAAACACAAGAATGGCCATCAGATTGGAAAAAATCAACTTATATCCCCATACCAAAAAAGGGAAACACTAAAGAATGTTCAAACTATCAAACAGTGGCACTCATTTCACATGCCAGTAAGGTAATGCTCAAGATCCTGCAAGGTAGACTTCAGCAATTCATGGAGCGAGAATTGCCAGATGTACAAGCTGGCTTTAGAAAAGGCAGAGGAACTAGAGACCAAATTGCCAATATCCGCTGGATAATGGAAAAAGCCAGGGAGTTTCAGAAAAACATCTATTTCTGTTTTATTGACTATTCTAAAGCCTTTGACTGTGTGGACCATAACAAATTGTGGCAAGTTCTTAGTGGTATGGGGATACCATCTTGTATGCCTCCTGAAGAATCTGTATAACGACCAAGTAGCAACAGTAAGAACAGACCATGGAACAACGGACTGGTTTAAGATTGGGAAAGGAGTACGGCAGGGCTGTATACTCTCACCCTACCTATTCAACTTGTATGCAGAACACATCATGCGACAAGCTGGGCTTGAGGAATCCAAGGCTGGAGTTAAAATCGCTGGAAGAAACATTAAAAATCTCAGATATGCAGATGATACCACTTTGATGGCTGAAAGCAAAGAGGAACTGAGGAGCCTTATGATGAAGGTGAAAGAAGCAAGTGCAAAAGCTGGCTTGCAGCTAAACCTCAAAAAAACCAAGATTATGGCAACCAGCTTGATTGAGAACTGTCAAATAGAGGGAGAAAATGTAGAAGCAGTGAAAGACTTTGTATTCCTAGGTGCAAAGATTACTGCAGATGCTGACTGCAGTCAGCAAATCAGAAGACGCTTAATTCTTGGGAGAAGAGCAATGACAAATCTCGATAAAATAGTTAAGAGCAGAGACATCACACTGACAACAAAGGCCCGCGTAGTTAAAGCAATGGTGTTCCCCATAGTAACATATGGCTGCGAGAGCTGGACCATAAAGAAGGCTGAGAGAAGGAAGATTGATGCTTTGGAACTGTGGTGTTGGAGGAAAATTCTGAGAGTGCCTTGCACTGCAAGAAGATCAAACCAGTCCATCCTCCAGGAAATAAAGCCAGACTGCTCACTTGAGGGAATGATATTAAAGGCCAAACTGAAATACTTTGGCCACATAATGAGAAGACAGGACACCCTGGAGAAGATGCTGATGCTAGGGAGAGTGGAAGGCAAAAGGAAGAGGGGCCGAGCAAGGGCAAGGAAGATGGATGATATTCTAGAGGTGACGGACTTGTCCCTGGGGGAGCTGGGGGTGTTGACGACCGACAGGAAGCTCTGGCGTGGGCTGGTCCATGAAAGCCTGCCTGAAAATAAATTCTTTTTTTTTTAATTACCATATGGTTCTTAGATAAATGTTAAATTGAAGGCCGATATAAGCATTGAATTCTGAAATTGGAAGGGTCCACAAAGATCATCAATCCAACCCTCTGCAGTATGCAGGGAAACCAATTAAACCCTCCTTTAGAGCTGGTGCTCCAGCTTTTCTTAAAAACTTCCTGAGATGAGAACCCACAACCTCCATAGGCTGACTCTTCCACTGTTATATGGGTCTTACTGTCTGGAAGCTTTTCCTTATGTCTAAATAAGGAATCTATGATAGCTGCAATTTATACCCATTACTTTAGTCCTTGTTCCTGTGGCAGTGAAAAATGGTTCAATATGGCACCCTCTGATATACCTGAACACTGGTATAATGTCTCCTCTCAGTCTTCTTCCCTCCAGATTGAACCTCCCGGGTCCTTGAGCCTGTCCTTACAGGGCATGTCCTCCAGTCCTTGTATCATCTTTGTTGCTGGCTCTGAATATTCTCTGTATCAGTATCCTTCTGGAACTGCCGTGCCCAGAATTATACACAGCACTCAAGGTCTGGTCTTGACAGTACCAAGGAATAATAACTTCACGTGCCAGGGCTACTTCTAATGCAGTGCAGAACTATATAGCCCTTCCAGCAGCTGGCTCACACTTCTGATTCATGTTAGCTTGTGGTCAATGGCTGTACTGACACTCTTCTCCAGTGTAGCACTTCCAGGCCATGAATCCCTCATCTTGTATGTGGGCCTTGTATTCTTCCTCCCTAGCTTTACTTTGTAGAGCCAGTACAATGCTACAATTGTGCGCCTTTTTGTTTGCTTTCTCTGTGTAAGCTGTTTTATATCGTGGATGTCTGCATTCCAACTAGTATTTCATGAGTAAGCTTTCTTCTACTCTCCTACACTCTTCAATCCTCAGAAGCACATTTAGAAAGTATATGTGGACATTCATGTTAGGATGTACTTAATTAGATAAATTTGTTCAGAGCAAAAGTATATTAGTATGTGGCATATTTTCTAGAATGAAAATTCGAACCCATTTTATGGAGCAGTGGAATATTAAGCCACTTGATTAAAAAAATAGAAAACTTTAAAATCAATAGAAATCAGAAAGTTTTTTATTAGAAAAATAAAGAACTTGCATATTTAGAATTATCCTATGGCCTTTCTATATGTAACATGTATAGTTAAGGTTCTCTCTTACATTCTGAGGAAAATAATATAGTTGTTATAACAAGTAAAGCCTTTTGATCAGTCTGAACATTTGCTGCATTGTATTGCTGTCTTTAGGCAAAACATAAATTTTGAAATCACTTCTCATTGCCCCAATGCTCTTTTTAGACCTAAATTTGTTGACAAATGCTCACAGGCAATTGGTTCCATATTTAAAAATAATCTAAGAAATATTTTGAATAAGTATTTTTTCTTACACTCA
The DNA here is from genome assembly GCF_035149785.1 of Candoia aspera. Taxonomy (NCBI): domain Eukaryota; kingdom Metazoa; phylum Chordata; class Lepidosauria; order Squamata; family Candoiidae; genus Candoia; species Candoia aspera. Next base: position 182,178,427 of record NC_086153.1, read on the forward strand.
TCCTGGACTTAGAGAGGCACTGTGGAAGATGTCCCCAATGTTAAAGGCTCATTTATCTAGCATGCAAAGATCACTCCCAGGTTGTGGAATCCACTTCCTCTGAAGTCTTCTTGGACTCTCCCCTCTCTTCTGCCAAGCTTTTAATTAAATTTACTGTAGTGTTAATCTGTACTGAGCCTTTTAAACTTTTTGTCTTCTCTGTTTTAATTATTGTTAGTCAACTTGAATAGCCATTTGAGTAAAAAGGTAGGATATAAACTGAATGAATGAAAAAAACAAAGGCTTGGATACTAAGTAGTTTAAGTGACAGGCAGCTTATCCAAGAGACTTTTCCCATGATCCCTACCTTCCCCTGTCATATGTGCCCATAAAAGGCCTCTCTGTGAAGTCCACAATGAGATGGACAGCTGCTAAAAAGGGGGGGGGGAGAAAACTAGTTGCAGCAAAACATCCCACTTTTTATAGTATAGTTTGAATTATAAGCCCACTCCAACAAACATGATTTATTTCAAGTCTAATGTCTGGGTTTTCAGATAATTTAGAACACTCATCAAGAGATTATTGAATAAAGGGGAAGAAAAAAGGAAGGTTGGGGAGGAGGTCATTATAAACAGAGGAAGCAGCTAAAAATGTGATACAAAGAAAGGAGGAAAGGGAGTTTACAGAGCAGAGAAATCACATTCCTTCTTAAAGGAAGAATTACTTGGCAAAACAAACCATCCCCTAAGTTAGTTTTCTACATGGTAGAAAACACTGGGTGTGTAGCATTAAATCTGAATCACTATGCATCCAGATGTGTCTGCTGTAGTCCTAAAAGGGAAATTCAAAGATATCCCATTTGAGCTAAGGTTTTGCCCATGTGGCAAAGGGGCTATTAAAACTGCTAAATTGCTAAACACATTTTATTATATTGCCCATTTTATGCTGGTACATGGTCAAGTTGATAACCTCACAATTTAAGCGAATTTCCTGGTCATGCTGATCAATTTTACTTACAATTGGTACTTTCAGATATTCATGATTCTTGTTACTCTAAATGTAACTAAATTCTGCTACATCATATACAAAATGCACAGCTGACTGGTTGATATGCCTATGTATATATACTCTGTTTTATACTATTGAGTTTTATTATGTACTTCTCTTTGACCGAAATAAAGATAGTGAATTTGATTTTGATATGTTGGCTTAAATGTATGCATTTCCTTCCTGTTGCCTTTAAAGAATAGGGCTTTCCTACTTCACCACCACTTCCTGGTATAATCTCAGTATCTGCTTCTGGAAATGCTATGATATATTGTACAGACAGCTGCAGTTGAAGAGGAAGTTAACAAAAATAATTTTCCCCTCTATACATATGGAGATCCATGTCACTCTCTGGTCCACATCTAGATGGTACAGTATGCAAATAATTGCCATCAAAGCAGAAGATTTTTACTTTTCACAGCTCACTGGAAAACTGGCTATAAGTTAACTAACTGTATATTTACAGTAATGCAGCTTAAATGTTTGTGAACCCTTTTGAATTTTCAATGTTTCTACATAAATATGACCTAAGACATGATCTGGTCTCCATACAAGTCCTAAAACTAGACAAAGAGAACCCAATTAAACAAATGAGTCAAAAACATTATACTTGTTCTTTGATTTGAGAAAAATGATCCAAAGATACACATTTGTGTCTATTTATAACACCTGTCTACCTGCCCAGTTCTACTCCATGCTACTTGCTGGGCAGGAAAATCTGGTCCCTATCCTATCCTATCCTATCCTATCCTATCCTATCCTATCCTATCCTATCCTATCCTATCCATAAGTTTGTTGTTGTTTCCACAGGCCATAACAACATTACACAGAATAAAAAAAAGAATGAAATTAGTAATAATAAGAAAAATATAAAGGAAATGAGTAACAACAACAAAGAAAAGGCATGTAAGATATGAACAATATTGCTATTTTTACCTGGGGGAGTTAGGTGGTAGAACAAGGCATATTTTTCGGTGGCCTATGAAAGAATCTGCTCTATAATCCAATTCTGGTCTGAGATATTACTAGAAAATAACTTTCTTCATCTATAAAAAAAATCACATTCTAAAACTTTAATTGAATAAATATCCAATTTCCTCCCTTGGGGGGGGGGAAGCTGCAAATACACCATATTCTAAGTGCTAATCAAAGGCACAATAGATCAAACACATTCTCCTTCTTACAGGAAACAGCTGTTTCTATCTATAACTTATGTTGTTTAAAGAAGAAAATGGATGGAAAGCTTCAGCCTTATACTTACATGTGAGGTCTGAGTTCATAGAAGTTTCTGTTTCTGTATTCTTCCACTTTCTCTGCTGAATAAATGGGAAGCAATCTGTATGGATTTACTGATATCACGACACTCCCAATATAAGTCTGTAAAAGAGTAGGAAAGTAGAGTTTTAGTAGTAGATCCTGCAAATAATCCTACAAAATATATTAGTAACAGTTAGCTCCACTTATACTATAGCAGTATTAGTTGTTGACACTGTCATAAGTAAATATTTCAATACATTAATTCTAGAGCTAAACATCTCTCACAATGGTTGGATGTTTAAACCATTCCCTTAAGGTCTATAGGTTAAGTGCAGATTAAATTAAACTGAGAGCCAATGTTGTCTAGTGGTTAGGATGTGGGACTAGAAATCAGGAGACTATGAGTTCTACTCTTTCTTTAGGCATGAAAGCAGGCTGGATGACCTTGATCCAACCATTCTCTCTCAGCCCAACCCATCTTACAGGAGGAACATTATGTACACCACCTTGAGTTGTACAAACTAAAGGCAGGATATAAATCTAATACTAGTAATTCCTTCCAAGAACATGGTAGTGTACATAGCTAAACATTCAGCAATGCTGGCTCCAATAGTTTTTCAAAAAGGGTTTCTGTTCCTCCAAAGAAGTTGGTTTGTGATCTGGTCATGAACTGGGGGTTCTTCTGAATCCAGCTGGCCCAGAATACAGTGTTGAGTAACACCACTGCTGAAGGCCCTGTACTGGTTACCAGGTGGTTTCCAGGCTCAATTCAAAATGCTGGTTATTACCTCTATATGGCACAGAACCCCACTATGGACCTATTTTATGCTGGAGCATTGTCCTACTGCTCCACAAACAACTGTGTTCAGCTGTACTTTCAACTTTTTTTTTGTCTTGTACATCTTGGGGATTTTTCCTCCTTATTTAATATGTATTTTGCCTTTGTTTTTGTTTGTTTCTTAGAATATTGTTATTTTTAATCACTCTGTTACATGCTGCTATCCAGACTCGATGGATTGGAGCAAGTTACAAAAACTGAGGCAGGCAGGTTGCACATGCTTTGAAAATCATCCAGGAGAAGCATTTCATAATGCACAGCAATGCTCTTTAAAACTGCCATACATTTTTTAAGGTTTCTGTGCATAAACTGCAACAGTAACAGTCACCTTACAAAAATTGTCCAGCCTGATTCCCTTCAGATTTATTCAATAACGTATACCAACTCGGAAGTATGAGAATTGAGTAACACACTGGGGGGTGGGGGCAACAAGCTTGTCAAGCTGACAGGATGTAAGTCCCTATTCCAAAAAGAACTTCTCACAATTAGCAAAACTAAATGATCTGTTGTTGTTTATTCATTTAGTCACTTCCAACTCGTGACTTCATGGACCAGCCCACGCCAGAGCTTCCTGTCAGTCGTCAACACCCCCAGCTCCCCCAGGGACAAGTCCGTCACCTCTAGAATATCATCCATCCATCTTGCCCTTGGTCAGCCCCTCTTCCTTTTGCCTTCCACTCTCCCTAGCATCAGCATCTTCTCCAGGGTGTCCTGTCTTCTCATTATGTGGCCAAAGTATTTCAGTTTTGCCTTTAATATCATTCCCTCAAGTGAGCAGTCTGGCTTTATTTCCTGGAGGATGGACTGGTTTGATCTTCTTGCAGTCCAAGGCACTCTCAGAATTTTCCTCCAACACCACAGTTCAAAAGCATCTATCTTCCTTCTCTCAGCCTTCCTTATGGTCCAGCTCTCACAGCCATATGTTACTACGGGGAAAACCATTGCTTTAACTATGCGGGCCTTTGTTGTCAGTGTGATGTCTCTGCTCTTGACTATTTTATCAAGATTTGTCATTGCTCTTCTCCCAAGGATTAAGCGTCTTCTGATTTTCTGACTGCAGTCAGCATCTGCAGTAATCTTCGCATCTAGAAATACAAAGTCTTTCACTGCTTCTACATTTTCTCCCTCTATTTGCCAGTTCTCAATCAAGCTGGTTGCCATAATCTTGGTTTTTTTCAGGTTTAGCTACAAGCCAGCTTTGGCAATTTCTTCTTTCACCTTCATCATAAGGCTCCTCAGTTCCTCTTTGCTTTCAGCCATCAAAGTGGTATCATCTGCATATCTGAGATTGTTAATGTTTCTTCCAGCGATTTTAACTCCAGCCTCGGATTCCTCAAGCCCAGCATGTTGCATGATGTGTTCTGCGTACAAGTTGAATAGGTAGGGTGAGAGTATACAGCCCTGCTGTACTCCTTTCCCAATCTTAAACCAGTCCGTTGTTCCGTGGTCTGTTCTTACCATTGCTACTTGGTCATTATACAGATTCCTCAGGAGGTAGACGAGATGATTTGGTATCCCCATACCGCTAAGAACTTGCCACAATTTGTTATGGTCCACACAGTCAAAGGCTTTAGAATAGTCAATAAAACAGAAATAGATGTTTTTCTGAAACTCCCTGGCTTATCCAGCGGATATTGGCAATTTGGTCCTTAGTTCCTCTGCCTTTTCGAAACCCAGCTTGTACATCTGGCAATTCTTGCTCCATGAAGTGCTGAAGTCTACCTTGCAGGATCTTGAGCATTTACCTTACTGGCATGTGAAATGAGTGCCACTGTTCAACAGTTTGAACATTCTTTAGTGTTTCCCTTTTTTGGTATGGGGATATAAGTTGATTTTTTCCAGTCTGATGGCCATTCTTCTGTTTTCCAAATTTGTTGGCATATAGCATGCATTACCTTGACAGTATCATCTTGCACGATTTTAACAGTTCAGCTGGGATGCCGTCATCTCCTGTTGCCTTGTTATTAGCAATGCTTCTTAAGGCCCATTCAACCTCACTCTTCAGGATGTCTGGCTCTAGCTCACTGACTACACCGTCAAAGCTATCCCCGATATTGTCATCCTTCCTATTCAGGTCTTCTGTATATTCTTGCCACCTTTTCTTGATCTCTTCTTCTTCTGATAGGTCCTTGCCATCTTTGTTTTTGATCATACCCATTTTGGCCTGGAATTTACCTCCAATGGTTCCAATTTTCTGGAAGAGGTCTCTTGTCCTTCCTATTCTATTGTCTTCTTCCACTTCCACACATTGCTTGTTTAAAAATAATTCCTTATCTCTTCTGGCTAACCTCTGGAATTTGGCATTTAATTGGGCGTATCTCCCCCTATCACTGTTGCCTTTTGCTTTCCTTCTTTCTTGGGCTACTTCTAGTGTCTCAGCAGACAGCCATTTTGCCTTCTTGGTTTTCTCTTTCTTTGGGATGTATTTTGTTGCCGCCTCCTGAACAATGTTGCGGACTTCTGTCCATAGTTCTTCCAGGACCCTATCTACTAAGTCCAGTCCCTTAAATCTATTCTTCACCTCCACTGCATATTCCTTAGGAATATTAGTGAGCTCATATCTAGCTGATCTGTGGGTCTTCCCTAATCTCTTTAGTCCGATCCTAAATTGTTCAATAAGAAGTTCGTGATCAGAACTACAGTCAGTTCCAGGTCTTGTTTTTACCGACTGCATAGATGTCCGCCACCTTTGGCTGCAAAGGATGTAGTCCATCTGATTTTGGTGTTGTCCATCTGGGGAAGTCCATGTATAAAGCCGTCTCTTAGGTTGCTGGAAGAGAGTGTTTGTTATGCAGAGTGAGTTGTCTTGGCAAAATTCTATCAGCCTATGTCCTGCTTCGTTTTGTTCTCCCAGGCCATGCTTACCTGTAATTCCAGGTGTCATTTGACTGCCCACCTTAGCATTCCAGTCTCCCGTGATGAAAATAACATCTCTTTTAGGCGTGTTGTCCAATAGGTGCTGCAGATCCTCATAGAACTGCTCTACTTCAGCTTCTTCAGCATCTGTGGTTGGGGCGTATATTTGGATCACTGTGATGTTAGATGGCTTGCCCTGAATTCAAATTGAGATCATTCTATCGTTTTTTGGATTGTATCCAAGCACTGCTTTAGCCACTTTACTATTAATTATGAAGGCTACTCCATTTCTTCTGTGGTCCTCTTGTCCACAGCAGTAGATCTGGTGGTCATTTGATGTGAAGTGGCCCATTCCAGTCCATTTCAGTTCACTGACGCCCAGAATGTCTATCTTTAATCTTGACATCTCATCAATAACCACATCCAATTTGCCCTAGCTCATAGATCTTACATTCCAGGTTCCAATGGTGTGTTGATCCTTAGAACATCGGATTCGCCGTTCACCACCAGCACCGTCGGCCACTAGCCGTCCTTTCGGCTTTGAGCTAGCTGCGTCATCACGTCTGGGGCTAGTTGAACTCATCCTCTGTTCCTCCCCAGTAGCATTTTGACCATCTTCCGACCTGGGGACCTCATCTTCCGATGGTATACTGACATATCTCTGGTTGTACTGATCCATTTAGTTTTCACGGCAAGAATACTGGGGTGGGTTGCCATTACCTTCCCCAGGGATAGCATTTGGTCTGACCTCTCTGTCATGACCTTCCCGTCTTGAGTGGCCCTGCACAGTTTAGCTCATGGCATCATTGAGGTGCTCAAGCTCCAGCACCACAAGGTAACGATCCTTTGCTGAAGAATGATCTGACAACACCTTTTTATTCTTATTACATTGCATGCAAAAGGTAGCATGATTTCATTTCTCATTAGTGAAAGGCAAAAGCAAAAGATAGCTGGAGGCAAATGTAGTTGAACTGTTATTTGTTACCATGTAATAAGGAAAAGTTTCAAGAAACAGAAAAATGCTCAAGTGGCCACAGAATAAAAGCCTCATCACTGAAAAGTTCTATGGAGAAAATACTTATCTTTGGACAACAGAAGGGAAAAACTTAGCAAGATGTTAAGTTGAAAGGTCATGTCTAATGAGGATTATAAAAAAAAGTTTTTAATTAAGCTTCTCTGATAATCTGAAAATAAAAAACCAGCTGTTCATCAGGGTACAATCCCAATATACTACATTCTAAAATAGCCCATATATTCAGAGGTCAAAGAACTACGCCTAGACAAGGGGTATAGACATGTGCTCATATTTAAGCCAAAGTATGTCAAGAAGTTACTACTTTGGGTTGGGCACTGCTCAGGACTCCATTTCAAATGGGGATGCCAGTACCCACCCATAGTTCCCAACCTCGGGCCCTTTGGATGCCAGCTATGTGTTCTGAATTTGAAGTCCCAGCACATCCAAAGAGCACCAGGTTGGAAAAAGCTGCCCCACATGTTCACTCCACAAATTGTATTCCTTGCAATGGGGGAAGGGGGATAGGGAAAAAGAATTTTCCCACACAACTTCTTCCTTCCCACCAGGATTCTAATATAAACAAGTACAGATATAAATGACTTAATTCCTTGAGCATGGAATGAGTGTAATTACATTCCACTGATGAAAACAGAACTCCTGGGGTAGCTGAAAGAAAATGCCATGACATCTAAGGAATTAGAATATCCTCTGCTTGTTCTTATACTGCTACTATTTTAGAACTGCACCCCCAAAGATGGGTCTCATGATTAAAGTACAGGAAAGCAGCAGACAATTTGGATTCCATTTCCTGCTTTACCACAGGATTGGTTGTGAGTTTGGACAACTATTTAGGTTCTCTCCATAACAAACACTTGAAACTTAAAGACACAAAGAGTAAAATTGTTCCTTCATTTTACCTATATATAGATAACTTCTGTTACCTAATTATACCTGTTTTCAAAACATGCACTAATAACAAGCCCCTATCTCTTTAAATATACAAAGTCAGTACAAATTAATGTAGAACTCTTTGAAAATAGGAGGAGCAAGGAGTATTAGGTATGCTCACCACCTTGAGTTATTTATAAAAATAATAAAGGCGGGACAGAAAATAATAAATAAATAAATAAAAATTTCACCAGAAAGGAAGATGGTGAGGCTATATGACAGTTACTGTCATGAGTACTGATGGTGAGCAGGAGGGGGCCCCTATCCAGGGGGGAAAACACATGCGTAGTTTAGAGACTTTGAGCTGTCATTCAAAGAAACCCAGAACAGACCCGCCTTGACTTTTGGAGTTTATCTGTCTGGGTTTCCCCATGCTTCTTCAGTTTAGTAGGATTTTCTGTCTACAATAGCATTAATAAAACACTAGAGACTTCTTCCTCATCTCGGCGTGGTTCTTGCTTAGTCAGGACAGTTACTTGTCCAAGAATCTAAGACAACAGAGGTGGGAATCAGAGCACCACCCATGAAAATATAACATCTTCTGAATTTATGCACATACTCGATTAATGCTAGCCATACATTTCTACTCCACACCAAAAACGTACTGTATACCCTTTCTACCCCATCCCCATGTCAATTCCACTCATCCTGTTCCCTTGTGTTGGTAAAACATCCCCCATTTCATTCATCCTTTTCCTGGTTTCCCGACTGCTACCTGTACAAGGCAGTCCACCAGGATAAAGCCTTCCTTTCTTCTTTGGGGCAAAGCGGTTGATAGCACTAGAATGGAGACTAAAGATGACAAGCAGCTGGAAGCCAAAGCTGCACCTTAAATGCGGCTAGACACCCATTCCTTTTGTAATTAAATGTTTATTGTCAGTTAAGAAGTGGACAAGACTGAACTAGCTAGACCAATGGTTTCACTGGGTGTAAGATAATTTCCTATGTTTCTACAATGCTTATGCTAATTTGTGTTGCCCTTTCATGAGTCTGGATTTAACGCTGAAAGGATTTCACAGCTGCAATTTGGATACCTTCAAAGCAGGTACCACAGAGCCTGGGAGAACAGGGAGAAACATGTCTGACTTGATTACGAACATATGGAGTTTGCTTGGTCAAAATTTAGATGAAATGTAGAAGGAGAGGCAAGCATTCATAATAGATGCTGCCTAGAACTGTCACTGGGATTTAAAAAGCAAGCAAAAATGTTTTCTTTTTTCTATTTTCTTTCTTACTTAATCACTATTCCTTCTTATTTTCCTTCTTTTCTAATATTTATTGTGTTTTTATCTTGTTAAAAATTTGTCCAATAAAATTATATTTAAAAAAAGAACTTTTCTTATGGCAAATACCACTTACTTGGGTTTGCTGTTTTTTTTTTTTTGTACTTTTAAAGTACCTTTGTAAACACACTACAATAAAAAATAGTTTTTATTACAGTAACTGAGTCTTTAGGAATTATTAACTAAATCTTACATTGGGTGGTCTGAACTATCCACTTGTAGGTGCATCCACAGAATCCTTATTTAATGCAAGAAGCCCAATAAAAACCTCCTACTGTATTGTTTGCAGTGAGTTAACAACTCCACCAAAGGAGACAAGTTGTCTAAACCAAGTATTTATTTATTGATGAAATGTATACATTGCCAGTTGGATTCTAGGTGGTTTACAATTTACATAATAAAACATAATGATAAAACATATGATAAAATATAACAACAGTATGTAACTTCAATCAAAACTAAAATTTATATGAATGGTTCCAGAATCAGTCCTGGAAAGACCCTTTGGAAAAGCCTGGTCTTTACAGCTTTCTGGAAGGCTACTACCCTGGAAGCTACTGCCCCTCCCCCATCAGAAGATAAGTTTTTCCATAGGGGAGAAGGCCAGGGAATGCCCACCTTCAAGACCCATCCTCTCATACCTCCTGGTAGATGGGAATACTGACCAGACATTCTCTGTCTGTTTGGATTGGGTGGAAAGGTGGTCTCTTACATACCCAGGCCCCAAGACATTTAATGCTATAGTGACCAGCACCTTGAATTACACTTGGGAAACATACTGGTAGCCAATGCAGTTCCCACAATATGACAATATTGAGACTGATCAGTAAACATACGGGCTGCTGCATTTTGGACCAGCTAAATTTGCAAGTCATCTTCAAGTGCAGACACATGCAGAGTAAGTTACAATAATCTAAGTAAGAGATTACAAGAGCATGAATGACTGTCCTTCATGTATCCTGTTCCAGGTAAGCCTGTAACATGTGCATCAGCTGAGCAAAGATCCACCTACACATAGCCTCCCCCTGCTCCTTTACCAGAAACCACAAAGACATGAGGACCCCAGACTGTGAGCCTGTTCTCTCTGGAAGCACAACCCCATTGCAAATCAAAGATAGTATAGTCCTGGTATCAGTAGGCTCCCTAATTAACAGCCTTCCCATTTGCTTGTATCTAGTCTGATTCTCCCCATTCAAATCCTGATAGCCTCCAGGTATCAGGTTAGGTTATCTATTGCATATCCCATTTGACCTGGGATGTAGATGATTGGGTAACATCAGCATATTGATGATATCTCACCCCAGATTGGTGGATGCCTCTCCCAATGGCTTCATGTTGATGTTGAACAGGGTATGAGAGAGGTCTGAGCACCCCAAAGTGAAACATCTGAAGGCCTCGCCATTTCCCATCTGCCACCATCAACTGGACCCACGCACTTACGTAGGAGGGAGCAAAACCACTGTGAAACAGTACTTCAAATTCCCAGCCTTTGCAGATGGTCCAGAAAGATACTTTGATCAACATTACTGAAGGCTGCTGAAAAATTCAGGACGATAAGGACAGTTGCATACCCTCTAACTAAATCCTGCCACGGGTCACCAACACAGTTTCTGTCCCTTGCCCAGGCCTGAATCTGGGCACCATGGGTCCAGATAATCTGTTTCCTCCAGAGTCCTCTGTGACTGTAACCCTACCACCTTCTTTTCAATCTTCCCCAAGGAGGAGAGGTTGGAGAAATAACCAAAGATGCATTGCTCTTGGACTGCCCAATCTTATTTTGCAACTCTCTTAACTGCTGCTCTGTTAATTAATTGCTAATTCATCTTTCTAATATTTTGATACTAACCTTATTTTATTGTATAATGTTATTATGATTTTTTACTTATTTTTAAAAAATAAGTGATACTACACATGGTGACTGTTAATGAATTTACGTTATTGTTAATTGTTCTGTCCTGCACTGCTGTGAACTACAATATGCGTGTTCAGAAAAGGGCAATACATGAGACATAGCTACAGATATAGGTGTAACACTCTTTAGAGGACTCCTAGATGGCCAGGACTTCCTTTAGACTACAGAGAAAGAAACCAATTTCTTAAACCAGCTCCCTGCTTTTTTGTTTTTTTAGAAAAACAGCCTCAAGTTTAGTTTGTTGATCAATATAGCTTCATTCATAAGGCTGAATAACTATGAACATTACTATCAAACAAAACTATACTAGTGTACAGCTCTGGGCAGAACTCAAGAGACACATTGTCATGTTCATCGTTCCAATGGTCTGGGTACATCGTAACGTTTCGCATGTCAATTTCCTGATCCGTGTCTGTCATTTGCTGGGAGGAGAATTTCAGCCGTGCCGGGCTGTAATCTCCTTACTGTTACTGAGGAATGTATGTCTGGGTTATTGCATGTGTTCAAGGTTACTTTCCCAGGCCGATGTGTAACGGTTACCAACACCTGGGAGGGGGTGGTTGCTATGGTGGGGCGAGGGGCGGGATCGGGTTTGAAGCGGGGGGTTTTAGTTTGTATTTGGCGCCCTTTTGGTCATTCTCAGCTTTCTTTGTATTTGCACACTATTCTTTCAATAAATCAGTTTTCATTAAGAACCTGCTTGTGAGGCTGAGTATGTCAGAATAAGGCAACCATTACACACATATTCAAATCTCCACTCAGCAACAAAATCCACTGAGTGACTCTGGACTTTTCTCTAATAGTTTCAAGGATAAAATTAGAAGATGGCATACTATGGAGGTTGCTTTGGGTTCTTGATGTAAATGCAGATTAGAAATGCAACAAATAAATAAATATGAAAACCCTTAATTTCCTTTAATCTGAATTCAGCCTTGTCCCTGTGCACCCATATTTCACAGAGAATTAATCTCCAATTAGTGTGAGGGCTGTAATACTCTCTATAACAATATTTAGAATAATGGAGAAATTGTACATTATTTAATAGATATCTGGCTCAATGCAAGTTAGTAGTTTTATTTTACATTTTTTATCCTCCCCTTTATTACTTTTATAAAGTAATAGGAGAGCATCCATCCTCACTCTCCTTTATCTCTCAGCGGCTTTCAATACCATCGATCATGGTATCCTTTTGGGGCAGCTCAGGGAGTTGGGGGTGGGCAGCGTAGTCTTACGCTGGTTCACCTCCTTCCTCCAGGGCCGGTCCCAATCGGTGTTGATAGGGGAGGAGATGGCCCCTTCTTTGTGGGGTGCCACAGGGATCAGTACTCTCCCCTCTCCTTTTTAACATCTACATGAAACCGCTGGGTGAGAGGATCTGTCTCCATGGGATGAGGTATCATCAGTATGCTGATGATATTCAATTGTATATCTCCATCCTGAGTGAAATAAGTGATGTCGTGACCACCGTCTCTGAGTGTCTGGAGGCTGTGGGGGCCTGGATGGGGAACAACAGGCTTCAACTGAACCCTGGTAAGACCAAGTGGCTGTGGGTTAATGGTTCTTCCGTATCTGGGACATTAACATCTCTGGTTCTGGATGGGGTTGCACTGCCCCAGACAGACTTGGTGCGTAACTTGGGGGTCCTCCTGGACTCATGGCTCCTGCTCAAAGAGCAGGTGGCAGCCATGGCCAGGAGAGCCTTTGTGCAGCTACGTGCTGTGCACCAGTTACGCCCCTTCCTGGACTGGGAGGCCCTTCAGACAGTCACTCATGCCCTTGTTATCTCTCATATAGACTACTGCAATGCGCTCTACATAGGGCTACCCTTGAAAAGTATCTGGAAGCTTCACCTGGTCCAGAATGCAGCTGTGCGAGCTGTTTTTGGTGCCCCTAGAAGGGCACATGTAACACCGCTGCTGCACGAGCTGCATTGGGTACCAGTTTGCTTCCAAGTCCAATTCAAGGTGTTGGTTATCTTTAAAGCCCTACATGGCATGGGGCCAGGTTACCTGAGGGACTGCCTCTTCCCCATTACATCAGCCCGTCCCACCCAATCGTGCAGAGAGGGCATGCTGCAGACCACGTCTCTAAGACAACTTCATTTGGCGGGGTCCAGGAAGCAGGCCTTCTCCGTAGTAGCTCCCGCCCTGTGGAACACGCTGCCCCTGGAGGTGAGATTGGCCCCATCGCTCCTGGCCTTTCGGAGGAGTCTGAAGACCTGGTTCTGCTGCCTCGCTTGGGGTGGAGAGGGGAATAGATCTACATGGGGATGGCTGCTATAGACCACTCCTCCCACACTTGGACTGTTTTAGATTCTTTCACCACTTGGACTTTTTATCTTTACTCTCATTTATATTATTTATTATTGTATTTTTATACTGTATATTTTATTATTGTTGTTTGAATTGATTATTGTAAACCGCCCAGAATCCCCCGATGGGAGGGGACAAATTAGATAAATAAACAAATAAATAAATAGCTCAAGGCGGGGAACATACCTAATACTCCTTCCTCCTCCTATTTTCCCCACAACAACCACCCTGTGAGTTGGGCTGAGAAAGAGGGACTGGCCCAAGGTCACCCAGCCAGCTTTCATGCTTGAGGCAGGACTAGAACAATCAGGCTCCTGGTTTCTAGCCTGGTACCTTAACCACTAGGCCAAACTGGCTCTCATTATATTTGATTTTTATACCAGCTTTGTAATTCTGGTATATAACCGGATACCTACATTTTGCAGAGTATGAAAATTATATGAATAAAATGCAACTAGTTTCAGAATGTGATTCTGTAACTGTTTAGGGGCATTTCCTTCCTTTGTCCCAAAAAAGCACATGGTTCTCAAGAACGTACAACTGTTTCCTGTACTCTTTTTGGTATATTTTAATATACATATGCCTGTAATATACATGCTGAAAAAGCACCATGTGTAAAGCCCTTACATCCCCACCCTAAATATCTGTGACATGGTTATATAATTAAAACTCCAAAGAAAACACTAAAATATCAGACCTTCAATTTCTACTTTTTTTTCTGAACCACAAGCTATTTAACTATAATTTTAAATCCACACCTAGCTATCACCTCAGAGGCAACTGCATATTATATGCAAATATGGGCACTGAACTCCTGACTTTTTCTTTGCATGAAAAACATCCCCAGGAATAGGTAGATGATGGAAGGGAGAAAAAAGCTACTCTCTACACTATTCTAAGAATCTGAAACCACTAAAGGAGGATGAAGGGCAAAGTTGGGGATGATTCTGAGGTCTTAAAAAAAGATCCCCTTCATGTATTATACTTTTGAATGGTTTTGTGATGGGAAAATAGAGCTACGCCATGGCCTCAGGTCTATCACTACATAACTGCCAACCCCACTGTTCCAAACGTTGAGCACAGAAGTCTGAAAGAACCACTTCAATGTGTGAACTTTGGTAAAGGATCTATCCTCAGACATTCATGCTCAATGCAAACTCCACAGCTGCTTTAATTACAAAATATATAGAACTTCATACACAACATAGCATTTGCTCCTTCTAGCTTCAAGGTGCACATGTAAATACTAGGACTGCCAAGTTTATGGACTTTGTTTCTCAATAATCCATTACTGCATACTCTTTCTCTGACCTGGAGCTACAAAAAGAGGGAGCAAGAGACTGAAGTAAAAGGGAAAACCAATACAGAAAGAACAGAATCAGCTAGTAATTTACTACAGGTAGTCCTAGCTTGCCAACTGATTGTTCAGTGACCATTCAAAGTTATGATGGCACTGAAAAAGGAGATTTACAACCAGTCCTCGAAATTGCAGTCATCACAGCATCCCCATTGTCACATGATTGCAATTTGGGCGCTTGGCAACTGGCGCACATTTATAACCATCGCAGTGTCCCATGGTCACATGATCGCTATTTGTGACCTTCAGAGCCAGCTTCCGACAAGCAAAATCAGTCAGGAAGCTGGCAGGAAGTCTCAAGTCATGCTTACGTGATGTTACATTTAACAACTGTGGGTGATTCACTTAACAGCCACAGCCAGAATTAATGTCATAATCAGTGTCGTCATGTGACATTTCACTTTACGACTGGGAGTTGCCGGTCCCAATTGCAGTCAGTAAGTCAGGACTACCTGTAGTAAGAACTCAAAGGCTAGACTCAAACTACATCGATAAAACTACTGGAGCCTTCAAGAAGTAGTATGTAAACTGACAGAGATAGAGACAAACAGAGACAGAGATATAAGCCTTCAAGTCTGTGTTGACTTCTGGTGACTGCTGGACTAGTCCCTGCAGTTTTCTTGTGGGCTGGCCTCAATTGTGTCATTTTTTAAATTATTATTCATTGCTTTTATTTTGTTTGATTTTGTACTAGTTTTAATCCTACAATAGCCACGTAGAGTTGCAATGTGAGTTGGGCAGCCATATAAATTGATTAAACAAACAAATAAAACTATTACTGGACCATCAGCCTTTCAGCCAGTTAATGGATGATGTTTAATGAAACTTGCACATCACAATATTTATTTAATTTCTGATACTCCCCCCTAGAGGAAGACCCACAGCGATGCAAAGAAGCAATAAACAACCCTATGTTAAAATGATCTATCGTAAGCCAAGATGATAAGACATTAACGTTACAGTGTTTAGCTGTACAAAATTCATACCAAATTTAGTCTTGTGACCTGAACATGCTACCTTCCAAATGTCTAAATGAAAAAGCATTATCTCAAATTGTTCTTTGAAACTAGATAGCACAAGGATCAGGAAAAAAACCCTTCAAAAGAATATTACTACCAAAAAGTCATTATCCTAATCACCACACTTCAATTTATAGTTGGGATTACAAAACTGACTTGTGCCTTCCAACTGGGCTGAACTACAGTTCTCATAACAACCAAGCTGGAGTACATAGATCCAGACAGCATTTTCTTTGCCTGCACAAGAGTAAAATTCTCCATGTGCTGCTTAATCATTGTCCCAGTTGTGTGCCTTCAAATGAATATGACAAAATTCTCATTTAAATGTGGACATGAGGAGTGTGGCTAGGGGATAAGTCCTTTCCCTCTGCAAACATGGTCCCCACGATTTCCAGGATAACTTCTGAAAAAAGCTTAGGTCTCTTCATTTATGAGAATCCAGGCACAGCTTATCCTGACTTCTCTGCCAGCATGCACTTGCAAGTAGACCTTCAAAATAGGCCTGGTACATGTGGATCTGGCAAACGTGCTTATGTCATGCCACTGTTGGTTACTGAGAGTTTCAGGCAGCTGTATCAGAGTCCAAAAATACAAATCTTATCACCTTTATCTACTGCTGAAATAGCTTTCAATTTTTTTTGTTCCATCACTGAATGCTCAATGCCCTCCAATGTAATAGTTTTATTTGATCAGAAATAAATGGTTAAAAAGATAATAGCTTCTTAAACCAGCTTTAATCGCTATTTTACTTTAGGATTGTTGTACATTGGTTAGGGTTAGGATTGATTCAGTATGAAAGCTAAGCCATACTGCTCCTCTCCCACCCCACTCGATACACATTACTCAATCCTGTACTATGGAATAGGCAATTTGTTAATGTTTGTTTAATTCTCTTGCTCATTTTTCCAGTGTTAAGCTGCTTCAGTCCATTTCCACATCAAACTACAGTTTTGTGCTCATTTCTTGTATGAAATGTATTTTTTACTAAGATCTTCCCTAATGTGTATATATTTGGAAGTACCATTTCCTCATGTAAATATTGTTTTGCAGTTTTTCTGAACTATAACATACTATTTCCATCAATACCTGTGAGTACCTTTATCTAATACATACACATTATGTCTACCCCATTTAATTCAAGAACTGTACAGCAAAACGTTTGAAGTATAGGTGCATTCTAATCTGTATATTGATTGCATTACATTTCTCCCCAACCCCCTCTATATTATGTTATTTTTACTGAAACAAACTGATTACAGAATAAAGCTGATCAATAGCAAAGGAAGGAAAGGCGTGCTTTGGATGAGTCAAACCACCCCAAGGAAAAAGTTATAAATTAGATTATACCAAGAAGCTTAGTCTATAAACAAATTAAAAATGCAATTCACCTTCATCTGTTTAAACTACAATTCCTAACTATTATATTTGTTAACAACGTATTTTTTTGATTTTATGAATACAATCTTAAAAAGTACACAAGTGTTGGTACTCTATTTCTAAAGAACTTTAAAGTGGCAATTAAGTAATATCAGTTTTCCCTAAATAGTACTCTTCAGATTTATGGGGCTACAATTCCATGACACCTCACCAAGACCCTGTAGTCAAATAAATAAACAAACATTATTTATTTATTTATTTATTTATTTATTTATATCTATCTATCTATCGATCTATCTATCTAATTTATCCCCGCCTATCTCCTCCCATTGGAGGCCTCTGGGCAGTTTACAACAATCGATTAAAACCATCACAATAATACAAAAAGTAAAATACACTAAAAAATACTATAAATAGAAATAAAGAATAAAGAATAAAAAATCTGAATTGGACACAGCTACCTTATACCATTAAAAAGCAGGAGGGAAAGCGGACTAACTGAATCAAAGAAAAGAACAAGAAAATCAAACCCAGGATAAACATTTCATGATTTGGAACATTAATTATATCATGTAAGGCCGACTGTTCATGTTGGGCTTGATTCCAGGTAAGTGAATGCAGTATTTGTGCCAAGTGCTCTGACAGATGTTGTAAAAATTAAATACAATTTAGAGATGCACATTCAGAATTTCCAATCAACAGAATCCATCTTAGTGCCAGAAATACAAGAACATCTCTACCAGCTTTAAAAACACTATGAATCCTTGAAAGGTGAGGTGATGAAAAGGAAACACTCTTAAACTGCAAGAACACTAGAGTCTCTTTCTCTTTTATTAACCCATGTACCATTCCTTGCCCAAGTTGGATTTTAACATTCAGATGAGACTGAAAAGCAGTTTGATTGTTTACATAGTTGGTGATGGATAGAAGAAAAGTGGCCAGAACCAATCGTGTTCACTGAAAAATTATGGTCCTTAGCCACTACACACATGCATAGAGGGCTTCTGTTCTAATCTTTTTTTTTTTTAAGGAAACTTTGGAGTAAGTGGTAGTAAGGAATATTTTCTATGTAGTAAAGTTCTGTTTTCATGAAGCAGAACAGAACTGCCATGAATTCATAGGGCCCTGATAAAGCCATCTAAGCAAGGAGTGTTTCAATACTTGAAACTTCAAGCCTTTTCAATTAAACAAAATGTGTTTACCAATATTTTCATGAGCTATAACTTACGTGGGACTGCAGGGAGGAGTTGAGAGAAATATATTCAGTGAAAGAGGGAAACAAAAGAAGATAGCAATAATAAAATTTACATTGCAAAGATGCTCTTGAGTTGAGTTCAGCTCTTGATGACTGCATCCATGCAGCTTTCGTTGCAGTGGTTTTTCCCGGATTTGTTTACAACTTTCCAGTCAATGCCATTAAATTTATAGGATTAATTAGAAAATAAAAATCACAAATCAGGTAGTGAATATTTAGTGTGGCACCTCACTGAAAAAGCTATTATGTTTATATTGGCAATCAAACAACATGTCTAAATACCATCAAGGATTTTGTTTTAATCTTGGCAATCCTACCCTGAGAACATGAGTTAACATTATACTTAAGGACAACCAGATCATTTGGTTCCTTTGTCATTTACTTTTTCTGTTCAAGAGTTGAAGATAGGAATTTAAATACTTGTTTGAAAATTTAAGGAAAGAAAAACAAGGTACTGAACAAAACTTTTCATCATAATAACATTCACTGCTCTCTGGAAGGCAAATGATTCCTAAAATAATGCCAAAAATCATACCTGTGATTTTGCTAAAACAAGCACAATAGCTAATCTTCCTGTCCCAGTGTTCCCCAAACAACATGAAGGTATTCCACAAGCTGGTCCTAAGATACTTTTTGTGGGGTTTGGATTCACAGTTTCACCACCCTAAAAAGTATCTTTATTTTTAAATAAGACACGTTGAAAGATATCGGAGATTCACATAGAAAAAATTGGGGGGGGAAAGGGTTTTAAGTGAAAGAGATATAATGTTTAATTACCTTTTCCTTCATACTTACTTCTGTGAAAGAGAATTTTCTACACTCTTGCAACCATGGCCAAATTTTGAAACAGGCTAAATGTTATACCTATAAGATTTTCTCCAGATACTGAAGAAATATGCCATCATATATAATCTCATACATCCTGTTAAGATTTATAACTGATGTATCATACGTAAGAACACAAGCAGTGCCCTGCTGGATGGGACCCCTGGCCCATCTGGGCCAGCTGTCTATTCTCACAGCAGCCAACCAACTGCACAAGGAAGCCCTCTAGTCTCCCAGCAGATGGCCTTCAGAGGCAGTCACACTCCCATCAAGGCTAATAAACACTGAACCCCATGGCTTCCATGAATTGGTCCAACCCTTTTTTGAAGCCAGCCAAGCTGATAGCCAACACCACATCTTGTGAAAGTGAATTCCAAAGCTGAATTAAGCTTTGTGTATTTTTTTTTCCTTTTTTCTGTCCTGATTCTTCCAGGATTCAATGTCATTGGGTGACCTCTGGTTTTAGTATTTTGGGAAGAAGAAAATAGCTTCTCCTTGTCCATGTTACCCACACCACGCATAATTTTGTATGCCTCAATTATGTCCTCTCTCATCCTGTTCCTTTCTAGACTAACCAGCCCCAAATATTGCAACCGTTCCTCATAGGGAAGCTGCTCCAGCCTCTTGATCATCTTAGCTGCCCTCCTCTGAACCTTCTCTAGCTCTTTTATAGCCTTTTTGAGGTGCAGTGGCCAGAAATGCACAGAATATTCCAGATGCAGTTGCACCACTGATGTATAAGGGTCTTATGATATTGACCTATTTTCAGTACAGTTTCTTATCCTTTATATGCTGTTGCCCTTTTTTTACAGCAGATGCACACTGTACTGACATCTTGACTGAACTGTTTACCATTACTCCAAGATCTTTTTCCTCATCACTCACTGCTAGCTCTGAGCCCATTAGTTTGTAAAATGTTGTATGGGAACACAAAGAGTATGTTTTGTTTCAATATTTTTTGTCCTTCTTTAAAGGAACATTCATGGATCTTCCACATACAGTATAATATATATTTATATTGTTTGATGATCCACGGTCTTGCATAGTTTACTAAACACTGCTCTAGGAAGTTTGACAAGCACCTATCTTCGTGAAAGAATGTGTATAAAAATAACAATAGTGGAAACTATTGGAATACCTTCCTCCAAAACCAAAAACTGAGCAAGGCATTAGGTGTATCACTCAAATCTGTCCATAGAAGGGAATCCCAACATATCTGAAATCCATTTCACACACTGGCAAACCACAATCAAAGCCACCTGCTAGGTGTATACCTAAGACAGGTAGGTGAAAACACTACAGTCAATAGACAGCCAGTTTGGTCTAGTGGTTAAGGTGCTGGGCTAGAAACCAGAAGTCTGTGAGTTCTAGTCCTGCCTTAGGCAAGAAAGCCAGCTGGGTGACCTTGGGCCAGTCACTTTCTCTCAGCCCAACTCGGTGCAAGGACTAGCCTCCTCAAGGTGCACCCCAGGCAACATGACTTGTCACAGCTAAATAGTCTACACATTTGGCTGCTGGACCTCACAAGGATTTCCCAGCAAGAAAAAGCAGCATGAACACCGAACTGCTATGCCATATGATTAAAAAAAAAAAAAACTACAGTCAATACATTCCATTTTATGCTCTCTTAACATCACAACAGTAATTACCAAATAATTATATTAAAGTCTTCAAAATGTTTTTTCTGTTTTCTTGATTCCATTTTATCTGACCAACATAGGTTATGAGCATATTTATCTATGGGCAAACATGCATTTTAATTTAGTGTTATATCAGTTTTGACAAAGTAATCTGCCTTGCCTATGGCACCATTACGGTAAATCTCAAGTCAACAGTAAAAAACAAACAGTAACCTCGGCAATTACAAAAGGCCAACTTGGTTTTAGAAAATACTGCTGACTTCCCAGGTCTTTGATATATTTGTAGAAGCATAACGTTTTTTACAATCCTCCTTTATTAGTAAGCAATCCTTTCAACCACACGAATGAAGTTTTGAAAACCAAATGAAGTATAGCATATAACTCCCATAATTCTCTTATAAGCAGGAGAACAAGCAATTTTGAGAATGTAATCTGGGTTAATGTTAATGCCTTTTCAGTGGATGGCTATAAACTCCAAACCCAGGGTGAAAGAACAGAAGGTAGTTAATTGTAGAGAAGTGAAGGGTGGAGAGAGGCACACTATCCCCAAACCAAGAAAGACTATAATAATATTGAGACATGGGAGATTTTTCTTTTAACCAAAGAAAGCATACCATTTAAAAGGATTTTATGCTGCAACCTCTCTTTGGCAAGTCTAAACAATAGCTTTTTATTTTAAGGGGGTTAAGCGCATTCTGGAGAGGGAAGCCATTCTGTCGTTTGCATTAAGGCAGCAGATGAAGTTCCAAAGAACTTCAAAAGAAAAAGGGGAAATGCTGGATTCACAAATCATGTTGAACTAGAACTGACAATGTGATTTGCTCAGTAAATCATAATTGGCTGAGCATGCGTAATATGCTAAGCAAAACCATGATTTAGAAACACAATGCACTAAACAGAAGAACCTCTCAAACAACATTGTGGCTTCACGTGACATGCTAATCCCAGATGAGAACTGCTCAATAGACTTTCAAGAAACAACAGCATCTTTTTATCCCTATACAAGTTTAATAATAAAGTCAACTATGAAACTTCACGAGTAAAAGATATTTACTTTTAAATGGAATCCTAAACTATCCTTTTTCTCCCGCAATTATTCCCACCTTGGATCTTCCTTTGCTTCTGTCCCTAGGTTTCCTAATCTCAGCTTTACCCATTCTCTTTTACAACCTCACGAGCCATATGTCACTATTAATACTTTTACTAAGACAGAGCAAGGGAAATTTATATCAGTTTAAAATTAGATTGTTAGATTACTCAATCTATCACAGCTGTTAAATAAATCCACTGTTATGCATATAATTATATATTTCACATTTAGTAATCTTACAAGATTTTTGTATTTCACTGGGGAAAAAAATCATGTTTCATATATCAATCTAGAATTTTATATCCATGCCTTTGTGTGAAATGCCTCCCATAGAAACTAACATATGGAAATTATTTATAGCATACTTACATATATTTCACTGTGATCAAAGCGTTGTCTGAGATTGCCGATAAACGTTTCCTCAGAAAGGGGCTCCAGAAGCACCATATCTCCAACCCCAATCATATTGTCAAGAAGAGATGTCTTCACCTCCATTTTTGCCATTTTTCTCTACTACAGAAAAAAAGCAAAAGGGGGAGATTAACATTTAATATAACATTCAGATTACCACAATGGAAGAATGAAGACCTACAATGGTTATTTCTAGCACACAAGAAAACAGGAAAAAAGCATTTGGAAAAAGATCATTCATAGTAGGAATAAGAATAAGAATAATACACAGAACAGAAACGCTCAAGCGGATAGCTTTCAAGGTCAGAAAGCAACTGTTTCCACTGCCTGCTTTTACTATATGGAAATTATGAAAAAGCTGTTAGGAAAGTTCAAAGCACCATTCAAATTTGGATTTCCTTGCTTCTATAAGTTCTTATTTGCAAGAATTGCAGTAGGTCTCATAAGGAAAGTCAGCCTAACAACAACTAGCTTTGAAGAACTGAGTCAGGACCCCTGAAATAACGGAATAACATTTATACAAATGTTATTTACGGAATAACATTTATACAACTTGCTGACAAGTTCAAACTCTACATAGCATCTTATAAACTGCAGATCTATACCCATGACAATTATTTTCTTGAAGACTATATGCCTATAGCGCAAGCACTGACTGGCAAGTTCAGAACTATCTGTGAAATTCTGTCTTGGTGCACATAGTGCTTTTTTGGCCCCTCATTTTATGGTTGCAAGTACAATTCAGTAAGATAGTGAGATAGTAAAGGCAATAATTAGAAGAATTCAATCCAGGATTGTAAATGAATTCCTAAACATTCCTCGCTTTCTTTGACCATATCTGGCTACATTCTTCATTTGTAACCCATACCTTTCAAGTGTTTCTAGCCATTTGATTAATATGATCAACTAATGTTTTACAAACCTGCTATAATGTACCACTAATAATAATTAAAAATATTTATTGAATGATAAACAAGAACCACAAAAAGGAATAAATCAATCTTCTATCAGTATTAGTGCTCAGTGTTTAGGGAGTACTATTGTACTGGCTAAACCTATAATCTTACCCAGAAAGGGTAAATTAAGAAGGGATCTTAATTTCAGAAAAGACTGCATACATTAACTCACAGTAAAAACAACTTTTGAGTATATATTGTTGAACTTTAAATATGAATTTAATCTGTCCTGAGGAACTAAACTTTTTCAGGAAAAGAAAACACCACATAACTTAAGTTAATCTTGCTCATAGAAATCAATAGTATGTCATCTAAACTTGAAAAAAAAGACTTATTTTTCTGAGGAATACAATTCTAGTACATTCACTTGTGGCTTACATACTTAGCTCCTCAGGTTTTACCATTCTAAATCACAATCTACCTACCTAAACGTATCATTGTTAAAGAATTTGGAGAGTAGCTTTAGCCAAACGTAGCTTCCTTTCTTATGCTAACATTATTCAATTACAAATCTAAGATAAATGCATCAAACAATATCTAAAGCACAAACAGACAAGCTTATGAGTCAAACTGTCTGGAGCTCTGCCTATGGCAATATGCATATAAGAGGATAAGAACAGCACTCGTGGGTTAGATCAAAAGTCTACCTCAATGAAGCATTGTTCTCTCTGTTGTGGCCAACCAGATACTATCTAAATGTCCACAAGCTGACCTAAGGACAACAGAATTCTCCACTCTTGCTCCCATCAACAGGTATACTGACATACTGCCTCTACAGAAGTGGGCACTACTGAGATCCAAAGCAGGAAAAGTGCCTGAAACACATGTGGTCACACTCATTGTGGCAGCAGGCAATGCCTTGAAGAACCTGGGCAGCTTTCTATCTTTGCCACCTTGTTGCTGCCCCTGTAACTCAAACATGGATTCTCCTGAGATGGAATGTTTTGCACATTCCTGTACTTCCCTCTTAAATTTCTCTAACTTACCTTCAGAGTGATTCACCTAGATGCCATCAACCTATTTTGTGTCAACAAGTTCTGTAGTTTAATTGGCCCGTGTATAAAGAATTATTTCTTTGTCCTAAATCTCAGATTCATTAAGATTGAATGACTCAGGCTTTAGAATTATAAGCAAGCGGATAAATTGCTTTCTACTTGTTATTTTCCCTGTGTGATGCATAATACTGTAATGGTATCCTTCCCAAACATCTCTAATGGGTTTCCTTTACTCATAACCCTTTGGCTGGACAGAAAAACATATGGCAGGGGTTACTTCCTGTACCTTGATTCCTCCTAAAACAATGAATTTCAATGACCCCACCCCACAAATAAAAATAAACAAACAAAATGCTGTGGTCAGTGGTTGATTTCGATAGATGGCTAGAACCACAGGTTTGTCATATCTCAAAAGTCCCAACGGGCTTGCTACACCCTTTGCCAGTTGTTACAGTTACACACATACAATCTGTGAAACCTGCACATGCTGTAGGCCTTCAAAGCTGCAGCCCCATCTGAACTTGCTCCCTGTCCAGGCAGAATGGTGCAAATTATGACAACAATCCAGCTTTGGAGATGCACACATCTGGCTTGCACACACAGAGATGGTTCACTGCGAGGCCAGGACAAAAAAATAAATGTTTTGAGAGAAAAGCCCTCCACAGGAGCAGTTCTAGTTTCTCTCCCAGGACACTGCAGCTCTGGGGAGGGAGTTACAAGGCGACTGAGCTACAAAGGTAAAATAAAGGTGTAGATCAATGGTCATCTTCCACTGGACCCTCACTGGTGACCGGCACGAGCACGCAAGTTGCCTTTCTACTGCTGCCTGCCCTTTCCTGAAGGACCAGTATCATCCTGTTGGTGCTTTTCTATTGTCGTGGTAAAACCACACATGGGCACTTGGCACAGACCCACTGAGATCTGAGCCAGAGCAGGTGCTGTGCAGTGCAAGAGGAAAGCACGCAAGAAACAACCAGGCAATTCCAAAGAAAATGGTATTGAGGGTGGGGACAGAACTGCAAAGAACTGTAAAATGACTCCACAGAGAGAAAATGGAAAGGGGACTACGGAATGGGAGAGGGGAAGAATTAAGAGGCAACTCCGAGTGGGGGGGGGGAGGTAGACAAAAGAAGGAAGGCCAATTGCAAATACGTGAACTAATTCACATTCCAGGCTAAATACAAGTGAACAGTAGATCCCATATTTCTTTTTCCTTTCTTTTGGCCACCTTCCCCTTTTCTCTTCTTGGTTTGCCTTGTAACAATTTCACTGAGCTTCAATCCAGTGTCAGCATCAATCCCACACAGCACAAAGCAGTGGGCAAAGCTTGCAGGGTACTGAGCTGAAAGTGAGTCTGGAGAGCCACCAGTGAATGCAGCTATCAAGGCTCAGAAGGCCCTCTTTACATACCTCTTCACCCATCCCAGCTATTCCAGGTCAAGCACCAAAACTTCAAGGAAACAAGTATGTTCTCTGAGAGTCAGAAGCTTAGTGTACCAGATACACATTTTCAGCAGACAGCAGCTAAACGTGTAGCATTCTGTGCTCCTGGTGGCCCCTACATGACTGCTAACATTTTGTTGTATAATCAAAAAGTAAAAAATTAACCATATTTCCAAACAGAACCTCTGAGAAAGCATTATTTTCTCCATGATGCTGACCTAGCCGTATTTTTAGCTGTTCCTCCAATTCAGCTTCAGAAAAATCAACAAATTGTTAGACTACATATAATTTGCAGAAATATTCAATCTTAAAACATAATCTGAATCTTATTTTACACTTCTAAAGAACTCTCCACAAATCTGCCCTTACAAAATCTATAATATTCACATCTCAGAAGTGTGTCAATTTTTCAGTGAGAGATAGGCATGTTTGCTGGGGTAAAACCAGAGTCTTATTGCACCTTAAAGACTATATTTATTACTGTTTATATTTACAATACATTGATTCTTCATCAGGTACCTGAGTATTATCCTGACACAGAGATAAGATATACACCTGTATAAATTAGTCAACAAGGAAGCCATCCCTCTGGTTCTGTTCAGTAATAATCATGTATGTGCATGCCCTAAAATCACTTTTATCAGGATAATGTGAGTACAACTGTTCACAGTTTTGAGGAGGGATCCTGAGGGCACTTCAAAGTGCTTCAGTTAATGCTCTGCACAGGTCTAGTATTTATGGAAACACACTGTAGTGCAGGAAAAGAATAATGAAATGCCAACTAGAGGGAAGTGAAATACAGGAGTAATTAGGTTCATACATTTTAGTAAAGGTAAAGGTTTCCCTTGACATTAAGTCCAGTCGTGTCCGACTCTAGGGGGCGGTGCTCATCTCCGTTTCAAAGCCGAAGAGCCAGCGTTTGTCCGTAGACACTTCCGTGGTCATGTGGCCGGCATGACTACACAGAATGCCATTACCTGCCCGCCGAAGTGGTACCTATTAATCTACTCACATTTGCATGTTTTCGAACTGCTAGGTTGGCAGGAACTGGGACTAGCAACGGGAGCTCACCCCGTCACGCAGATTCGAACCGCCAACCTTCCGGTCGGCAAGCTCAGCAGCTCAGCGGTTTAACCCGCAGCACCACCGCGTCCCTTCATACATTTTACTAAGACATTTTGTTTGATTTTGGCTTGGTATTTTGCGTGAACCCAGCTATCATGGTTTGCAAACCATGGTTTGTGGCTCAGTGCAACTTGTGTACACAACCAACTGAAACTTCCTCAATAAGCAACCATAAGTTAGCAAAATATGACGCTGGCCATTCACAAAAGATTTTTTGGCGTGATACAGACTTTTGGGCATTGATGAGACAATAGTTCTCATGTGATAACTGATTCTTTTAGTGAATCCTAGATGTCCTTCGCAATGAAAAATACAGCATGTACAGCACAGAAAAACACCGTATTGACAAATTATGGCACAGCACAGGCATCAATTCATAATTTTGTTCCATGCACGCACTCAGTGGGAGTAAAACAGGAGTAATTTACTCGGATTCAACCCACAATTAGTAAATGTAAAATAAAAAAAATGTGTTCCCCCAACACACATCTGCCTGGACCAGGACAAAATATTTTGTGCTATATATCTTGTTTGTTTCTATTAATGACACACTAAATAGATTTAGTACTGCAAGCCACAAGTATCCAAAGAATATGGAAGCCAACAATATATGTTTCATATTTTTCTCCTGGATTTATATTTTCACAAACTATGCTTCCTAGTAGTGGGAACACTATATAATGTTTATTTGGATGCTGCTTTTCTTCAATAAAATTCTGCCTCACAATATGTCAGAACCACAGCAATTAAGATGAGCCAGTGTTATACCCATTCCCTGTGCAAAGTATGTGAAAGTGCATGTTAGCACAAATGAAGACTTTCACTTTGAACTGTTAAAGGTTCTAGGTCCTTTGCAAGGCTTAGAAGGATTCTTCAGAAGTTGTCCCTGCCAAAATAGCCCAGTAGCGGAGGGCCTCTTACACTGAAGTTATCCCTCATGGGTTTTAGCTCTAGGAGATCTGAAGTACTGGCCTGGTCTTAAATTGGCCTCTTCTTGCCCACAAAAGATAATTAAAAGAGTAAAAGGTTGAATGTATTAAGGGCCATTATAACCTTATTTACTATGGGCTTAAAAGGAACTATTTAATACATACTGACATTTCTAAAACCCAGCCGCAGAGAAGGACAACCCAATATTCAATACACACTCTGCTCAGAGGACCACAATTTTACAAAACTGTACTCCAGAGATGGACTGCCTTGCCTCTGTATGAGTCATATTTAACATTTTTAAGGGATGAGGATCACAAGGGCTTTAGAATCATATTCCATTCATGAGAGAGGCTGGGTTTTGGGTTGGTTATGTAAGCTAACACTATAGTTTACATATTTCCTAGACTGTCCATTATTTTTCAGTAATCTGGGTCAATGGTGGATTTAAGGGCCACAAAAAGGAGACTTATGGATGCTCAGGTTGTTATGATGCCAAAGATACAAACTGCAGCAGAAATTTGGTCTGTTGCATATGACATCCATTGCATCGTGCTCCAGTAAGTTGAGGTTTCACTACAATATAGTTCCATTTTATTCTGCTTTGGTCAGACCCCATTTTAAGTAATGTAACCAGTACTGGACACCATATTTTAAGAAAAATTCAGAGAAACTGAAAAAAGTTCAGAGAAATTAAATCTTATGAAGAGAGACTAATTGTTGTATGTTTAGACATAATACCTCAAAGGATTTCATACAGAAGCTGAACTTGTGTTGCCTGTTGTTCAACTGCAGGACACAGAATAACGGATTCCAACTGAATATTAGAAAAAGCTTCCTAACGTTAGATGTGTTCAAGTGTAGGCAATACGGCCATCTCTCTGGAACTGTTTAACCTGGATTCCTGCGACGATGAGGGGGTTGCACTTGATGGCCTTATGGATCCCTTCTAATTCTAGGGCTCTACAATTCCATGTGCATGTTTTTTATATTAACACTGCAGTAGGTATTCATTCTGACTTGGTATTCATTTGACAGCATCGGCCAATTATGTGCCAGGTTACTGCTGTAGTTCGACCTCACAGTATCCCCTTTAGACGTAGGTATAACTTTAAAAAAGCCAACTGGCCTAAATTTCAGAGATTATTGGACAGTGTTGTTACTCAATTAATGCCTAAACCGAGCTCCTACGATAAATTTGAGGTCGTTAAAAAATGCTCTCGGTTATCGATCCCACAGTGTTGTAAAACCAACTATATCCAAGGCCTTACAGCTGAGACAAAGGACAAATTGCAGAAATATCTAGCTCTTTTTGACGTTGATCCTATGGCAGAAGACACAGTGAATGCAGGCCAGCAACTAATTAATTCCATAGCTGAAGCTAAGAGAGAAACCTGGATTAAATTAACAGAGGAACTAGACATGAGTATAAGTAGCCACAAAGTGTGGAGACCATTGAGTCACCTGAATAATGATCCAACTTGCTCTAGGGACTATGCCAACATGATAGCAGACCAAATAGCCAGCCAGCTCCTTAAGAACGGTAATTCAGATCAAATGCCTCCAAAATATAAGATTAGAATCAACAGAAGTGAGGAGGATGAAACAACTAACTTATTATCCCCTTTTACTATGGAAGAGGTGAGAGATGCTATAAGGAAGTGTAGACCACAGAAAGCTGCCAGCTTGGATGATATCCTTATTGAGCAAAAGAACATTTTGAGCAGAAAGCAAGACAGTGGCTACTAGAAATGTTTAATGATTGTTTGGAACAATGTAAGATTCCTGGTGTCTGGCGAAAGGCTAAGGTTATAGCAGTTCTAAAACCAGGTAAAGAAACCAACAATCCTAAGAACTACCATCCAATTTCTCTCCTGTCCCATACCTATAAAATCTTTGAAAGAATGATACAAAATCGCCTCACTGTAGCTTGCTCATATCGCAGCAGGCTGGATTTCATCCCCCAAAAAGCTGTACCGCACAAATCCTTAACTCAGTACACTGAAGACAGATTTCAAAAAGGCAGCATAAGAGGAATTGTATTTATAGATCTTACGGCTGCATATGATACCATCAATCTCAGAAGACTGAAGCAGAAAGTATATGATATGGCTAAAGATTTTAAACTTACAATCATCATCAGGAACCTGCTTCAGAACCGTAGGTTTTTCAGGGAGTCCCAGGGAAGACAAAGTAGGTGGAGGAATCAGGGAATGGCTTACCACAGGGTAGTGTATTGGCCCCAACCCTTTTCAATATTAACACCAATGATCAGCCGCTTCCTGCAGACACTAACAACTATATAACACTGATGATCGAGCAATGGCTGTACAGGGAAAAACATTTGAGGAGGTAGAACAACACCTAACTGAAGCCCTGGAAGAGCTGGATCGATACTATTGTGATAACCAGTTAAGGCCAAACCCAGCAAAAACTCAGGTACTGTATGTGCCTTCCATCTTCGCAATAAGCAGGCTGCTAGGAAGCTGCAAATTACATGGAAAGGAGTGTTATTGGAGCATTGCTACAACCCGAAATACTTAGGGATTACTTTAGACAGGGCCCTAACATACAAACAGCACTGTATCAATACTAAATTGTAGGTCAGTGGAAGAAACAACATTCTCAGAAAACTAACGAGCTCTACTTGGGGTGCCAAACCAAGGGTCCTTAAAATAACAGCATTAGCCCTTTGCTACTTGGCAGGCAAATACGCCTGCCCAGTCTGGTATAAATCAGCACATGCTGGGAAGGTAGACATTGCTTTGAATGAAACTAGCAGAAGTATTACCGGATGTTTGAAACCTACCTCTCTAGATAAGATCTACCACCTAGCCGGCATTGCTCCGCCTGCTGTTTGTAGAGAAGCAGCAGCAAATAGAGGCTTAAATCATCAATATCCAAACAACATCCTCTTTATGGCCTACAACCAGCTCCTCAGAGACTGAAATCTAGGAAAAGTTTCCTTAGGTCGATGGAAGATTTCGATGAATTCAAAAGTAGAGTGGACCTATGGAAAGCTACCAAGAACCAACACTGGATGGAACCAGCGGAGGAGCTGGCACCTGGGTTCGGCAAAAGCTGGGAAGTATGGAAATCACTGAATAGACCGCGCACAAGCATAACAAGAGCCAGAGATACTCTGAACAAATGGGGCTATCCGGTGGCCTCTGCCCTTTGTGACTGTGGAGACATGCAGACAACACACACATGTACAGCTGTCCTCTGTGCCCTGATCAATGCTCATTTGAGGACCTCATGACGGCATGACAGAACACAATTAAAGTTGCCAGTTTCTGGGCAAGATCTGTTTAACTTTTATATATTTTAACTTTTATATCTTATAGTTAAATTCTATGTTTTACAGTATGCCTTATTTTAATCCTGATGCTTCTGACATGAATAAAAAATTTTTTTTTGACGATTGAACTTTTAACGTTTTGGTAGATCAAAAGGTCTCTTGCCCTCCCCAAAGAAGCATTTCATGTCAGTGGATGAGTCCAGTCAAATCAGATTGCCAGATGGCTTCACCCTTAACAGAAGAATGTTCTGACCTTTTTCAATATACTGGCAAGAAAAACGTTGTAGGCAAAGTGCTTTTCAATATTATTGAAAATGTAACATTATGTTAACATTCACAATACAATGGTCTTTTGGGTCTCTTTGAATTTGACTAGAAAAATTCAAGAACTACCACAGCATCTCTCCAGCAATGTTAAGACCAGGACAGATTTGAGGGAATGCATCCATACTTTTAACATCAGTGCATAACACAGCTGTGCAAGGAAGTTTCCTTAAGAGGCTGAGGAAAAGCTAACCTGATCAGTCATCAAATGAGAACTGGGTATCAGATCAATGCATATGCACTGCTTTTCTTTAAGCCCCATTAAGCCAAATCAGTATCATAATGGAAGAGTTTTTGTTAGAACGCAAACCAAAACAAAAATACAAGCACAGGCATCAACATTCAGGAATGTGTTCAGGAACATCTTCTGAATGCTAATTTAAAGCAGATTCATCCTTTTAGTGGCTACAAATCATGTAGATAAAACATTCCCCCTGCTTTATCTCCTACTGAGTAAGCGTGAAAACCATTTTCATCAGATACAATACACATGCCTGCAAATATTAAAAGTACAACTTCAATTCTCAACATTTGAGAATTTCTATAAATAGATTCTTTTTAAGCCTACCACCATACAATGGCTACACTTAAACAATATCACAATGAATCACAGCAACGTTTTAGCTCATCTGCTCAGTTCTCTCCTCTTACAAAACTGCGAGATGGTGCCCCAAAGTTTAAGTTACCATTTTAAGATTAAAGCTAAATGACAATCTAGTTTTTGATCTGTATTTGAAAGGTTGCATTTACATTCCTGTTGCAGAATAGAAGTACATATGCCCTCTTAAATGAGACACCACCACAACCCCGGGGATCTGTGGGACTCCCATGCTGACGGCATTCTGGAAAGCCTTGAAAGTGTGGCTGTTCACCCAAGTCTCAGGATTGGATGGATGTGGTCTCCCACTCACATATGTTTTTTTGCATACATCTTACATTGCATATTTTATCTTGTATTTTGTGTATTGTTTTGCTTTAGATTTTAGGTTTTAAATTGTGAGCCGCCCATAGCTGCTTTGAGCTAGGCGGCCCCTAAATCTAAATAAATAAAGGATGGCTTATTTTAGGGGTCATAATTTAAAGTGACTAGTAAGACATGGACTGGGGAAGACATGAGCTGTACACCAGTATGACATTTCAGCCAATCTTTACCCATAAGTTATAGCATTTCTTAGGTCAGACCTCATTCCTACAAGATAATACAACATTCGATACTGAGATAACAACCCAATGTCTGTATGAGATTTTTCTTTGCATAGACAGTTCTCTGTCTCAGATGAAAATAATAAATAAATGTCTGTTCTGATACACAGCAGACATTACTGCATACATTCTATCTATACTGGTCAGGGGCTGTAATATGGTATTCTATTCTATTCATACAGCCTATTAAAAGAACTCAGAAATGTATAAAAATTAGAGATTACACAGACACTTAATTATGTTAACAAACCCTTGGCAGATCCTGCCTGTGTTTGCATGACACACTGAATTACAAACAAAATTTTAGCCCAGTGTATTCATTTGTAAACAAAGGCCTTATGGTTTATTTTTGATTCAATGTCTGTGTGAAAGGTGAAAGGTCCCCTGTGCAAGCACGGAGTCATGTCTGACGCTTTGGGGGAACGCCGCTTTCACAACGTTTTCTTGGCAGACTATAGAGCCATTGCCTTCCCCAGCCGTCACCTTCCCCAGCAAGCTGGTACTCATTTTACCAACCCTGGAAGGATGGAAGGCTGAGTCGACCTGAGCCGGCTACCCAGAGAGAATCCAGCTTCCGCTGAGATCGAACCCGGGTCGTGGGGAGAGTTTCGGTTGCAATGCTGCCACTTACCGCTCTGCGCCACACAAGGCTCCCTATGTCTGTACAAACCCCAAAACATGGATTAATCAAGTAAACCATGATTTGGGTAACCATAAAGTAAGGTTATGTATGAAAACAGACACTGACTAATCCCAAAATTAAACCAGGTCAGATTAACAGCACGCTTTGTAAAATTCAGTCATAACATATTAAAAGTTGTTTTCTCGTATCTCACTAATTCATGATCAACTGAACTCAAATGATCACAAAATATACTAAATTCATAGGGATAGTTTGTATTTACAATTAAGCCATATAATTACTATTTAAAATACAGTATCAGCTGATACCTGTTCCATGAGTATTTGACTAGCCTTCCCAAATAAACAAACAATAGGGCACTATCAAAAGCAATACTAGTTGAACTATGTTTATAAGATGAAAAGTCAAGGAAGCCCAATTCATATTACTTGATAATACTAAAAAGGAGAAAGGATAGAGAGACATTAAGCTATGACAAATGCAATCTACAAGTCAGAACACGTCGTCTGAAACACATAATTGACTATACCCCTTCTTTCTCCTGTTTCACATTAGATGTATATGGGGCAAATGTAATCGTTTCCAAAGAAAGACAACAGCCTCATTTAAACAGCTCACCGGCTAGTCACAGACAATCAGGAATTGTGTGCAATGAGTGAACAGACTGGTGGAGGATTACATTCCTCTTTTTGCTGTTAGGATAGTAGAAACCCTTTTAAAAAATTAAAATAGAATTACCCTGTAGAGAGTTAGAAGACTACAGGAATCAGGATCCTCCTCTTCTGCAAGTAACACGAATAACTTCCAAAAAGGCTAGTCACATCATTGGTTTATATACAACACTGAAAACATTTATCATGCAGATACATTCATCAAAAGCCTGGAACTGGCTTCAGTTCCTGCCACATATAGGTAGCCTTCAACTTACGATCACAATTGGGACCAGAATTTCCATCGCTAAGCGATGAGGTCATAAAGCACAATGTCACATGACTGCATTCACAGTCCTGGTTGCTGTTGCAACCCCAAGATGTGCGGGTTGGTAAGCAGCAAGAAAACATAAAAATGGAGCAGGAAACATTTGGTGAAGAATTGTTGAAATGGTATGTTCAGCAATGTTTCTTTATTTGTCGAATTTTATTACCACCCATCTCCCCCCCAAAGGAGGGACTCTGGGCAGTTTACAGAAACAAAATTTAAAATTCAATGTCAATATAAATACAATAATAAATAGACAATAAAAATATAAAATATAATAAAATCCAGATGGCTAAAAGTTGTGTTTAAGTCAGTGAGTATAAAAGATCGTCCTAGGGCGCTAGCCAACCCCACAAATGGCTGTTCCCCATTAAGATGAAGGGCCAGTAAATCTTAGGTGATGCAGTTTAGGCCTGTCTCACATACCAGTCAAATATAGAAGTGGTGCTGAAATAGTACCTCTGTCATTTAATTTAAATCCTTCTTTCACTCCTTCAAGTTTCATTTATTGCCAGTTCATAATGCTTTCTTTTTAAGCCTGTTTGTTCCTTCATCCACACCAAGAAAACAGGACAACTATACTAATTTGGTTAGGCTTTGACTCCTTTAATCAAAGACAGAGAGAAGCACCTTTTCCTAAAGAAAATTCCCCACATTTTTTTTTAAATACAATTTCCCCCATCATCAGTAAGCAAGGAACCTTTTAGATTATAAGCATACGGACCCATGATTTGGGAAAAGCTGTTCTAGCCAGAATTTTAATTTTTTAAAAAAATAAATTTTAAAAGAAGCAGTAACTACGTAATGAATCTCATCTATGTAAATGAGCTGGTCCACTTCCAAAAGAAGAAAAGCATTTGCTACAAATTGATACCTGAATGGTCAATTCTAGATTCTCATGATTTCTGGTTTCTGGTATTCCTATTTAAGCTACAAAAACTATTCCACAAGTTATCACAAGAGATGATCATCTCTAGGAAAAGCAACACTAAGAGGGCAGACAGGAGAGTAGTGATAAAAGTCAGGTTGGCCTTTTGTCACACAATAAAATGTTCAGATTGAGCATCCAGATCTAAGATTTCCCATAATAATAAGGCTTTATAAGAAGTTGCTCACTCCTTTATTAATAGCAAGATACAAAGCACTGACTGCAACAGTGCCTGAAGACCAATATCTGAGAATGGAAAATTGAGGTAGTTGGGAAGTTCAGTTAAAATCTCACCAGAAATTAGGCATTAGTCAATCTGCACAAAGACACAACTAACGCTCAGTGGCCAATGGAAATGTAGCATCTTGTACCCCACTTATTTAATATTCTACTTGTGACTCAAAAGCATTCT
This sequence comes from Candoia aspera, assembly GCF_035149785.1. Classification (NCBI taxonomy): domain Eukaryota; kingdom Metazoa; phylum Chordata; class Lepidosauria; order Squamata; family Candoiidae; genus Candoia; species Candoia aspera. The sequence goes on from NC_086153.1 coordinate 182,214,086, forward strand.
TTCCTATTCAGTTCTACATATTTCATGGATGGCATTTCAATTTTAGCAGTTCCTCAAATGTTTGAAAATGGAATAAATTCAAATATCTGCTGCTAACACAAGATGTCTGAACTAATGAGTCAACCCCACATGGCATAGGAGTCAAATGGTTGACACTCAACTGTCATACTATCACCAGGCCAAGAATAAGTATTCAAAGGAAATATTCATAAGGAGAGTGGGTAGAAATGAAATAAAACTTCAGCATGATAAATTGACAATATAAGATCACAGTGCTATTTCTTATCTCACTTTTCTTCCAGGTATCGGAATGACAGCTAGGACTTGGTCAATGACTTTCAAATTGCAGGCTTAAAAGCTCCACACATCCCTATAGCAATTTTGCATGTGTTGATTAGCAAACAAAGGTGTAAGATCATATTGGTCTTATATATAGGTAACTAGCTACCACTTGCTTCTGCTATCTGAAGCTCATAACTGAATTATCTAGTCTAAGTCATAAGTCCCAGGTCAGTAACTACGTTGTCTCCGTCATTGTTATTCCTACTCCTGCAACTGGTATTTCTATACAATTACCATAAGCGACTTTTAAAACTGTTTAAGAGAACATGCAAAAGTGACTCCTAAATTCTGTAGTGCATAAAACTTGCCATGATTGTAGCAAAATGGCCAGTCCAGTTAGGAGATTCAGAAGGACAGAATATCCCACCTCCCATTATTTTTATGTGAACAGCTGCACTGTGTGCAAGATGAAAAATGAGGAACCCTTAATTGCTAAGAGCAACTTAGTCCTAGGGCTGTGTAGTGCTTCAGATCTGATTCCCAAAAGGGGCACTGGAACTCGCAGGGGCATGTACAAAGCATCTGTTTGCAACTCTAAGAACAGCTGCCTTTTTTTTTTTTTTAAGAGATGCAGAGAGAAGCTAAGTGTGAAACCCAAAGCAGCTTTTTAAAATCAAACTCAAAGTGCTGCACATCCCTGATTATGTGCCATCAAGTCAGTGTCAGCTCCTGGAAACCACATGGATAGATTTTTTTCCATGGCGATTTGTCCCTAACTTGGCGCTTCAGGTCTTCCAATTCACTTCTCTTAGTCCCAAAAGGAGAAGTGGGGTATTTCTATCTGGACTGGAAAAAAGTGTTTTGGATTAGTTTGCTTCAGCTTTCATCTGAAAATCTGAAGGTCTTCAGTCTGGGTAAAGAATGATGTTCTCCTTTCTCTCCCCAACCTCCACCTGTTGAGCTGAATGGTCTGACAGAGAAGATACTCACCTTGCCTTGAATGGAAGTATGGTTCTCCATACAATCCAGTACTTTGCTCAGATTATATGGAGGAGTATATTTAGATCAGATTATAGAGGAATGTACATATATCTAACTCTGTGTGAGTACACAGAGTTTAATATATCCAAGCTGTATGCAGGCAGGCAGGCAGAATAGTGAACAGGGCTGGAGGTACAGCTCTGTCCTCTACCTAGTTTGAAGCCCTCCAAAAACTCAAATGAACACTTGAAGAGGGATTAAAAGAATGTCCGAAATATTCCATCAAAATATTTAAGTGCTTTTTCCCCACAAGGTGTCCAAAGCAAAAGCATTAGCTAAATCAGATGAGAGAAAGCAGCACTGCCATTTTTATAATTAATATGGCAATTTTAGTAACTTCTAATATCCCTCCATTTGTCTCTTTTGTTAAAACCTAAAACACAAGGATGAACTTTAAGCAATAATGGAGAAATTGGATATAAAGACAGTCTGCATAGAAGATGCACTTGTGTCATAATAAAATTGTAACTATCTTAGACACAGCACACAATAAGAGACCAATTTAACTTCTCAGACAATAGGATCAAATAGCATGTACAAAAACAATTACTTGAAACATAAAATTGATTGACTGTGCACTTTTCTTAAATTCACTGTAACTAAACACTTTGCTGGGGCAATGTCTCTAAAATTGTAAAGCTAGAAATAAACTTGAAAGCCATCTAGTAGAAATCATGGTTTCCAGGATCCCACCTTTCCTGAAAAATTATTTCATCCCGATTGTAATTATGAAAGCAAAAAACATGGAACATTATAGTGGCCCATGACAGAAATACTCGCAGAATAAGGAATTAAAGTTAACATCTATGGTGAAATACTCATGTGAATGCTTAGGAATACTCAAGTAAATGACAGGGTCATTGTTTTAAAAGAGATGGGAGGGGGGGAATGTGGTACTGCAAAATGAAATTCCAGCTTCACCTTTATTTTTAAAAAATGCCCTTGGGGCCAAATGGGCCCCATAAAAAGGGAAGGAGATTGCAGCCCAGTGCTTTATTTAGAAGTGTCCTCATATGTCCAGGAAAAAAAACTTACATGACAGCTATTCCTGTCCATTTTGCAAGAGTTTTTACAATATGCTTTTAAAAGTCAAAATGTAATCTGGATCTTCTTTAATATTTTACTAACAGTTTGAAGAAAGAGGATGAAGGAATGACTTTTTGCAGATGAAAATTGCAGATGACACAAAACTGAATGGAACAGCGAATATATTAGAAAACAGAAATAAAATTCAAAACAAACATATTAGGCCACAGAAATAGGCTGAAAGCAACAGAATGAAATTTTACCAAGACAAATGCAAAGTTTTTAACTTAGGAGCAAAAGTCAAATGCAGGATACCTGGCTAATGAAAAAGAACTTGGAATAGTAGTCAACCACAAATCAGAGTCAGTAGCGTGATCCAATTACCAAGACAGATGGTTCTCTTTCTTGGATGTTTTAGGGGAAGGCTGAACAGTAATGCTTAAATTTAGATTCCAGCGCTGAACAAAGTGTTGGACTTGATAACCTAAAGGTCTCATTCCAAGCCTTTGATACTATGAAGAGGACACAATACCTTCCTCGTTGCAGATGTTGTTTCAGGAGATAGTTTTTCATATGACATAATAAGAGCCACTATCCCAGAACAAAAGCTAATCCATAATATTTAGAGTAAAATCACATCACAAAGTTAATCTGGAGGAGCTGAGGCTAAAACCAAAGCATAGAATATTAACTGCTCTTTCCTATAAAATAAATCAGTTGTTAAGGCAATCAGTTATAAAACATATAGTTTGCAGAATGTATTTACACATCAAGATCTTTCCATCCTTCCCATGATACTGTGATTGGAGTGACCAATAAGAAATGTTTGACAAGGATCACTCTTTGCAACTATCTTTTTATATATTGCATATAAAAGGATAATTGCAAAGAATGTAGATAAAGCAGGCAACCAAAGGTTAAGATTCAAAGAAGCAAAGAAACTACAGAGTGATTCTGGTGTATAGAAAACAGTGTCGGAAGTGGGTAAACAGGAGTAAGAATGTGCTTAAAGCTGAGTGAATGAAATTAAAAACAAAAGGGGTGAAATTGTTTAGGTAAAACTGAAGTGAGAGAATACTGGGAAGGAGTCCATCAGGGATTTGTATAGGAACGATCATGACAAGTCAAAGATTAGAATTGAAATGGATATATAAATGTTTGCGGAAAAAAAAATCATAAATCCTATGAGAATGTTGGAAATGGAAAGAATGCAAGTATAGACAGTGTAATTGGAGAAATGTTAAAACATGGATGTGTTTTGTTTACAGTGTGGTTGTGCAACTTGTTTAAGACTATACCTTTGCCTGGTCATTGGAAGAATGGTGCTATTATTCTCCTATACAAAAGTAGCAGAACTGAATGCAGAAAGCTAAGAGGGAATAGTTTGTCAGTTGAGCCTGGGAAAGTGTCAGGCAAAATTCTGACTGAAAGATTATGAAAAGTGACAATGAGCAAACTTTGGAAAGTGCAAAGAGGCTTTCTGCTGGGTAGGGAATATATAGACCAGATTTTTGCTGTTTAGCAGGTAAGTGAGAAATGGATGAATGTGAGAAAGTAAGTATACTATATGATTGTTGATTTAGAGAAAGCATCTGATAAAGTGAATGGCTTCAATTGCAGAATACTTTGTATAAGCATGGAGTTGAAGGTTGTGCTGAATATGATAAGAGTGGCATAATAATGGGTATAAAGCAAGGGTGAAAATAAAAGCCTAGTAAATGCTTCAACATCAGCCAGGAAGTACAATAAGGATATGTAATGTCCTTTGGTTGTTTAATGTATTTATGGATAAGTACCTTACAAACATGTGTGATATTAGAAATGTGTTATTTGGGGATTTGAGAACATGCATATTTTTGTATTCAGATAATGCTGTGCTTTTAATTCAGAATCCAAATAGTTATATGAAAGTGAGAGTTGACTTATGACAGGAGAAACATAAAAGTTGAATGCAATGGAATGCAATTGAAATGGGGGGTACTTGAGAAGTATGCATGATAAAACATAAAGATATAGGATCAAGAATGAATGGCCACTGAATTAATCTGAATTAAATTTAATTAAGTTTAATTAATTGAATTAAACTGCAATGGTATGTGGGAAAGACCTTGGGTGACATGGCAAAGAGATGCTGCCTAGGGAATGATTAGATAAGAGACAGCATAGCCCGCAGCTGCATAGTGGGGAGAACAAGAGGCTCAGAAGGTATCCTCCTTAATTTCTCAGGCTGTAAAAGAGACAGCAGGAAAATTGTACTTTCAGATTTGCAAGAATCTGTTAATTAATGAAGTAGAATTATCTGATCTGGTCATGTTTCCTATCTGGGCTACCTGGCAAGGCTGACATAAGCAATGACTGGCCAGTACAAAAATATATATTGAAGTGGTCTGATCATAAAGTGAGAATGAATGAGAATCAAATCACAGAGCAAATATATGAAGGCAGATTGAATGGTGAAAGAGAAAGAGAAAGACTGAGAAAATTGTGGCTGGATGGTATAGATGAGATCTTCAAAAAGAGAAAGGTGATAATTTTAAGGAACAAAAAGCAGTGTACGAATTGGTGTATGAACATTGCAGAAGCAATAATGGTTTGCAGGAATAGAAAAAATATGGATAGGCATAATGAGCTATTTGGTATGAACTAGATTTAGCTAGCTTGCTTGCTTATTTACTTATTTAATTTATATGGCTGCCCAACTTGCAAATGTGACTCTAGGCAGCTGACAACATGTCAGAACAATTATAAAAATTCCCTTCTCACCCCCCCTATGGGTGGTGTGTCTTCCTCAACCTCAGGTCCTCCACCAGAGGCCTGGGAGTTTAAGGGTTCTACACAGTATCTTTGCTGTTCCGAGCACTGCACTCTTCTGGACAGAGAGCTCCCAGATTTTATATAATCTGTGTGTGTGTGTGTGCGCACATACGCATGAAATTTTAAAAACCTACAATGGTCACCAAGTATAAGCCCAAACAAAACAATTAACAGAGACGTCTCAACAGGCCATCTAACCTCCTGACTCCCAGGCCCTGGAGCACATCCAGGTCTTCAAAGCTTTACGAAGGGTCAGAAGGGTCAGGGTCAATCTAATCTGATATTTCATGCCTTAATTCTTCTGAGTTACTGTATCTTATTCTTTTTCTCTGCTTTGCATAAAGTTGCTTACCTCAAAATGGAGTAATATAATGGCTACATATTTATGTATATTGTATATGTTAGTATGTTCTGGCATGTTCTGGCAGCTCTTCTTTATAAATGCATCTAATTACCCAACTTGCATTAGGTAATGAAGTAACACAAATCAAATATTTCATACATAACTTCACAACTCATTTTCCTTTAAAACTAGGGTAGGCAACTTGCAGCTTCCAATCCCATTTTTGTAGCCTTTTGAACCCTTCTCCCATATCACAGTTCTGATAAACAGAAGATTTATTTATCAATGAAGATTGGTGGGAAAGCAAATAAGATATATTTTGTAATCCACAATGTAGACTTAACATGCTTTTAAAACAAAATCTGGAAATTTTAGCCCTACCTATTCATGACATTATAGCATCCTCCCACCCACTCTTGGCCAGCCACCTCCTACCCCTCAAAAAATCTTTGAAAACTAATGTCTGGACAGTAACGTTTCTTTTTTACACTGTTTGTTACAAGAATATCTCAGTGCATATTAAACCATACTACAGCTTGATTATCACTGGGTCATCAGTTTTGAAGTATTAAATGTTTGAAGTGTAGGAGCTTCTCATACAGAGTATACAAAAGACAGTAGGATAAAATTCCATTTATTACAATCAGTTTAACTGTAATTTTCAGCACAACTACAAAGGAACAAGCTCTACTGAAGTCAGTGGCACATACTTCTAAGCGTACTGGTTTAACCTATAAAACCTAGGAGGTGTATTCAATGATCTGCAGCCAGCTAAAATACTTTTCACCAAAAAAAAAGTGTTGCTGTTCAAATTGCTGCTATAAAGTAGGAGCTCTATCCCAAAAAAGCAAAGAAGATGCCGTGGAGATCCGCCATACAGATGTTGAGATCCTGGGCTTAGACCAAGGAGATGCTGGTTCAAATTCTCCCTCAACCGGGCAGCTTACTGATTTAGCATTTGGACAGCCACTCTCTCTCAGCCCAACCCACCTTACAGTTGTGGTGAGACGGAATAGCGGAGACCATTCTACAAATCACCTTTACAATGACAAATAAATACACCTTCTCTTGATTACTTTATTTTCCCTGTTCTACAACTTCTCCCTATATTAATAAACTGAAAAGTTTTATTATTGTCTTATTCACTTCCCAGAGATGTCTGCAGCATTCCGAGCTTGAGACATTGGTGCAGAAGATTTCAATCCATGAATTTCCACTAAGCTATTGAGGACAAAAATATGCCAACTGGATGAAATTAAAAAAAACAAAACAGGCATACCGTATAGGGCTCCAAGGAGAAAATATTTAAAGGAGGTATTGCAGATCATGATTAGACATGGTTGGTAAACAAACTGCTTATAAATCATTTGGCAGCCTTCCTATAACAAAGACTAGTCTTTAGGGAAATCTCCTTAAAATGAAGAGTAGTTGATTCTCTCATAGGAGGGCAGAATGGAATAAATGACAACAGAGATGTGTTAACAGATGGGCAAGTAAGTTCTGACTTAATTGCAAGCCTGCCTTAATCTTTTAAATTCTTCTATAGAAGGAAAAGAGAGAGAGAGAGCTCTTGAAAAATAATCCTATGACAGTGTTACATACTACACAACTGACGAACAATGACCCCTCAATTGCTTTTCCCACAGACATCCCCTCACATCTGGGCTACCAACCCTTTCTCAGGTAATGAATAGTACTGATCCTCTCCCAGTGGACCATGTAAAAAAGCATTCTGGGCTTTAGAGGTGTCTGTATATCCGAATACAGTGAAGACGGCAATAGGAAGAAATAATATATTTGCTTTCTTAAGGACAGAAGGTTGAACTTTCTTCCAGAAGTTCAACTTCTGTCCTTAAGAAAGCAAATATAGGTAGAAAAGCAGGTAAGCTTTTTGTCACAACTGCACCCCTGTTCAAGGAAAAGCTTCAAGAAGCCACTGTGAACAGCTATTTAGTGAATGAAGTTTCTGTTCGCAAAGAAGTTGATAATCACAGTTAAAAACAGAGGCAGAATACAGAGTCCGCCAGCAGCAACTTTATTAATTGCCATGTTGCAGCTCAGCCACTAAGCAGAGAACTTGTTGCAATTAAATTGTTACCTCTGGATTTCAAACAAAACAAATCCCCAATAAAGCACAGATATCCTGAATAAAGCAACTCTAAAGATCAAAAATTGGATGCACACCCTAAGTCGCTTCAGGGCTTAACAGACTGAAATCTGAAATCCTAGAATCTGGTTTCAATCCCTCTGCATGCACCGTGCACACACAAAAGGACAGAAACACATACACACACTAACATACAGAGTCCTTGAGACTAAACAAAGACCAGGCAGGCAAGAGAGGAAGGACACCAGAGAACTAATCCAAATCCAACTTTCCCTGGAAAAAATCAAACAGCTTTCAACCTTTCTTACACAAAAGTGTATACCCTTGCTACATGTTTCTTCACCAGCCTCATTTAAACACTCAAGAAATCTTTATTTATTTATTTATCTGTTTATCTATCAATCAAATTTTACCACTGTCCATCTCCCCCGCAAAAGAGGGACTCTGGGCAGTTTTGCACCCTAAATTGTCCCTTCAGATCTTACCTGCTCTTCCAACTTCCCAACCACCCACCTCTTCCCTATCATCTAATATGCTCAGCCCCTCTCTCTCCTTTCCCCTCCAATTGTTTATTCCCATTCTCTGTCCTGATCCCATCCTGAATTCCTGAACCCCGTTCTTCAGCCCCGCATATTTTTATGTCGCTCCATCTCCTGCTTCCTGTCTGTAACCAGCTTAATTGTCGTCCATGCGCCAGTCCTCTTCCTCCCCTCCAAGTTCCAGGACAACCCCTTTTTCCCGGCTTCTGCAAAGTCGACCCCCTCGTTATTCCAAACGTCCCTGCCTAAATCAATGCAGCTTTCAGCCTCCTTTGCCAGCGCTGCCTCTTAGCAAGACTTTTAACCCAGAAGCCTCCGAGGACACCGTCCCTGCTCCTCCCCCCCCCCCCACTTCTGGAGCCAAATCTCAGCTCTCTGGCCACTGGCTTCCCGAAATCCCCCAGTTCCCACCCCAAAGCCCCTCTCTGTCCATCACCATCCGCAGTGCCCGCTCTCACAGCCCCCCTCCCCAGCACCTCTTTCAGCAGCCAGCAAAGCAAGCCGCAGGCAGCCCTGCAATCGGAGCACCTGAAGGCAAGAGAGCCAAGAAAAGCTGGATGGGGTAACCGCGGGACCGCCCACCACAAAAGCAACTCCGCTGAGGACAAGGAGCCCAAGCGGGACGGCGCCTCTCCGCACCTTTCTCTTTCTAGGCAGTCCCCGCCTCCGTCCAGATGCGCCTCCCGGCCCCCCAAGCGGGAAAAAGCGGGGCACCTCCTGGGGCTGCCCAACTCCAGCCAGCGCTCTCGCCCTCTGTAGCGCAAGGACGCTCCCGCTCAGGCTGGAGCTCGTCCGGCTTTTTCCTCCGAAAAGCAGTCCGCGCTCGAGCAGCTCAGCCTGCTACAAGGACGGCCACGCCCCGCCCCGCCTCACAGAAGCAGGGGGCGGGGCAGTGACCTCGCGGCAGGGAGTCGCCCGGTTCGGGGCGGGGCTGCGACGCCACCGCCTTTACCCCACACCTCCGCTGCGGCAGGCGAGGATCGCGCGAAGGGGAGGCGAGCGTCCCCTAGCGGCGCCCTCGAGTAGCCGCTACCTTTCTGCGCGCGAAAGTTTTGATGCGGCGAGGCGAGGCGCGAGCAACGCATTCAACAAGGTGGACGGGCAGATGGTTGAGTTCCGGAAGTACCCAGTCCGCCCTTCATGCCCCTTCGTAGCGTAGCCTTGCAAGGCCACTTGTCTGGGGATCAGGGGTGAGGAGGTCCAACATTTAGGGCATCAGGCTAGGAAAGGCTGCGTTCTCAATTCAGTGGGGCTTAATTCTAAATGGGAGTAGAATATCGCTTTTATGTTTAATGGACCTCTTTTTTTTTTTTTAATTGACCGTATTTAAATATTTAGGTTTATTGTGATAGTTTTAATTAAGATTGTTCCTATTATCTTTTAAACTGTCTAGGTTCCTCTGGAAGGAATACTGGCATAGTACTGTATTGAAGTAACTGCATAATAGTGTAAATAACTGTTGTGTGTGTACCTTCGAGTTAGCAACTGCCTAGACTAGTCCCTGCAGTTTTCTTGGCAAGTTTTTTTGGAAGTGGTGTGCCATTGCCTGCTGAGAGAGAATGACTGGCCCAAGGTCACCCAGGTGGCTTTAGGCAGGACTAAAATTCACAATCTACACCAAACTGGCTCTCTCAAAGAACTCTGTTGTGATTAAATAGTAAGAGAAAGATACTACGATTCTCATTTCTGTATATAATGTGCCTTGAGAATTTAAGAAGAGCAATGCTGGATCAGAGCAAAAGTCTGCATTTTGTTCTCATGGTGGCCAACCTGATGTTTATAGCACTGTGGATTATATTACATTCTGGAAAGATGGAACATAAAGTCAATAAAGAAATAAATAAGGCTTCCAATAAGAAATGAGTACAACAGGGCCCTTCCCATACCTTCCCTAACATGCTACTTCTAAAAACAGTTAAGAACAACTTTTTACATGTTTTGTAAACCACTGTGATAACTTTGTATTGATTTGGCCATATAGAAATGGTATAAATGAAGAAATGCCACTATTAGCAGTCATGATCCATGCATATAGGAATGAGACCTTGTACTGGCTAAGGATATAATCTAAGCCTTGGGAAAAAGGAAGAAAATCCTCTGGAAACTACCAAAGGATGCTAACTTGGTTTTATTTGTACTAAAGTGTTTGCTGGCAATAGGGAGACCAACCCACCTCAGCCACCAATTCTCAGCCCAACCTACCTCACAGGGTTGTTGTAGGGGAAAAACATGTTTCTCTTCATGGTATCTACAAAGATGGTTCAACATTTATTTGAAAATGGAGTTGCTATCTTCATTCATAATGTATGAAACCCTCCCCTCATCCTCTCACTAACCTGAATAATGTTTACCTCAAAAATGCTACGTTTTGTTTAAAACATGCTAGTACATGTTTATGTGAAAAAGGTTTGCTTTAAACAGGGATCATGAAATGGGAAGACAGAGGGATGAGGACTCCAACTTTTTCCGAGCAAAATCTTCTCCTGAGAAGCTGCAATTAGCCATATGCCTAAGAATGATTTTTATTTTTATTTTATCCATTCAATCTTGTCTGATTCTCAGAGACTTCCTGGACAAGTCCCTACAGTTTTCTTGGCAAAGTGGTTTGCCATTGCCTCCTTCCCAGGGCTGAGAGAGAATGACTGGATCAAAGTCACCAAGCTGGTTTCATGCCTAAGGCAGGACTAGAACTCATGGTCTCCTGGTTTCTAGCTTGATGCCTTAAACCACTACACCAGACTGATTCTCTAGGTCTTAAGAACCAACTTCAAATAAAACAGAATAACATTTTGTGATAATAATCTCTCTCCCATTAACTGGGGAAGGAAGGAATATGTTTTGGGGGGGCTGGGGGGGGCTGGGAAAAAGTCTGCTCCCTTGGTGACAAACACTGGCTCAGCCCAAGTTAGTGCTCATTATTGGGACATAACTCTTGATTTGGGCTAAGAGGAAGACTGTATCTTCAGTGGCAAACTGAAGACTGGCCCAAGGTCACCCAGCTGGCTTCGTACCTAAGGCAGGCTTAGAACTCACAGCCTCCTGGTTTCTAGCCCGGTGCCTTTAACCACTAGACAAAGCTGGCTCTGGGAGAATGATAAACAGGTGTATTTAATTGCTCATTTGCAAGAGAGATTATCAGTGACCATTTCTATGCCTATCAATTCATCAGACCTATTCTGGTATTTTCAGCTAAAGCCAAGTGGACATTGTGCAGAAAAGTGAATGTCTTGCACATATAGACAGAGGCATCATCAAGAAAAGTTTCAAGTGCAGCGCTTTGTGCAGATCCGTTTCAACTGATGCCTGATAGAAAATTTTGAGCAACATTCCACAACAGTAATGCTCAGAAACACAAAACGAGTTTTTTATGAACAGAGAGGGTCCTAGCCATGTAAGCAGCACTACTTCAGTTATCATATTGTGTGACAAAAAGAAGTTTCCCAAGAACTGAAATCTGTGGATAGGCAGCTGTTTAAGGCACAACCCTGACACATTAATACTGCAATTCTATGCATGTCAAAGGGACTACTGAAACAGCAATCTTGAGGATATAAGAAAAGTCCTGCTGAATGAGGCCATAGCTGTCTCCTCCAGCATTGTTTACATTGTTTATTCGTTTAGTCGCTTCTGACTCTTCGTGACTTCATGGACCAGCCCACGCCAGAGCTTCCTGTCGGTCATCAACACCCCCAGCTCCCCCAGGGACAAGTCCATCACCTCTAGAATATCATCCATCCACCTTGCCCTTGGTCGGCCCCTCTTCCTTTTGCCTTCCACTCTCCCTAGCATCAGCATCTTCTCCAGGGTGTCCTATCTCATTATCTGGCCAAAGTATTTCAGTTTTGCCTTTAATATAATTCCCTCAAGTGAGCAGTCTGGCTTTATTTCCCGGAGGATGGACTGGTTGGATCTTCTTGCAGTGCAAGGCACTCTCAGAATTTTCCTCCAATACCACAGTTCAAAAGCATCGATCTTCCTTCTCTCAGCCTTCCTTATGGTCCAGCTCTCACAGCCATATGTTACTATGGGGAACACCATTGCTTTAACTATGCGGGCCTTTGTTGTCAGTGTGATGTCTCTGCTCTTAACTATTTTATTGAGATTTGTCATTGCTCTTCTCCCAAGGCTTAAGCGTCTTCTGATTTCCTGACTGCAGTCAGCATCTGCAGTAATCTTCGCACCTAGAAATACAAAGGCTTTCACTGCTTCTACATTTTCTCCCTCTATTTGACAGTTATCAATCAAGCTGGTGGCCATGATCTTGGTTTTTTTTTCAGGTTTAGCTGCAAGCCAGCTTTGGCACTTTCTTCTTTCACCTTCATCATAAGGCTCCTCAGTTCCTCTTCGCTTTCAGCCATCGAAGTGGTATCATCTGCATATCTGAGATTGTTAATGTTTCTTCCAGCGATTTTAACTCCAGCCTTGGATTCCTCAAGCCCAGCATGTTGCATGATGTGTTCTGCGTACAAGTTGAATAGGTAGGGTGAGAGTATACAGCCCTGCTGTACTCCTTTCCCAATCTTAAACCAGTCCGTTGTTCCGTGGTCTGTTCTTACTGTTGCTACTTGGTCGTTATACAGATTCCTCAGGAGGTAGACAAGATGATTTGGTATCCCCACACCACTAAGAACTTGCCACAATTTGTTATGGTCCACGCAGTCAAAGGCTTTAGAATAGTCAATAAAACAGAAATAGATGTTTTTCTGAAACTCCCTGGCTTTTTCCATTATCCAGCGGATATTGGCAATTGGTCCCTAGTTCCTCTGCCTTTTCTAAAGCCAGCTTGTACATCTGGCAATTCTCGCTCCATGAATTGCTGAAGTCTACCTTGCAGGATCTTGAGCATTACCTTACCGGCATGTGAAATGAGTGCCACTGTTCGATAGTTTGAACATTCTTTAGTGTTTCCCTTTTTTGGTATGGGGATATAAGTTGATTTTTTCCAGTCTGATGGTCATTCTTGTGTTTTCCATATTTGCTGGCATATAGCCTGCATTACCTTGACAGCATCATCTTGCAAGATTTTGAACAGTTCAGCTGGGATGCCATCGTCTCCTGCTGCCTTGTTATTAGCAATGCTTCTTAAGGCCCATTCAACCTCACTCTTCAGGATGTCTGGCTCTAGCTCACTGACCACACCGTCAAAGCTATCCCCGATATTGTTATCCTTTCTATACAGGTCTTCTGTATATTCTTGCCACCTTTTCTTGATCTCTTCTTCTTCTGTTAGGTCCTTGCCATCTTTGTTTTTGATCATACCCATTTTGGCCTGGAATTTACCTCCGATGTTTCTAATTTTCTGGAAGAGGTCTCTTGTCCTTCCTATTCTATTGTCTTCTTCCACTTCCACACATTGCTTGTTTAAAAATAATTCCTTATCTCTTCTGGCTAACCTCTGGAATTTTGCATTGAATTGGGCATATCTCCCCCTATCACTGTTGCCTTTTGCTTTCCTTCTTTCTTGGGCTACTTCTAGTGTCTCAGCAGACAGCCATTTTACCTTCTTGGTTTTCTCTTTCTTTGGGATGTATTTTGTTGCCGCCTCCTGAACAATGTTGCGAACTTCTGTCCAGAGTTCTTCCGGGACCCTATCTACTAAGTCCAGTCCCTTAAATCGATTCTTCACCTCCACTGCATATTCCTTAGGAATATTAGTGAGCTCATATCTAGCTGATCTGTGGGTCTTCCCTAATCTCTTTACTCTGACCCTAAATTGTGCAAGAAGAAGTTCGTGATCTGAACTACAGTCAGCTCCAGGTCTTGTTTTTACCGACTGTATAGATGTCCGCCACCTTTGGCTGCAAAGGATGTAGTCAATCTGATTTCAGTGTTGTCCATCTGGGGAAGTCCATGCATAAAGCCATCTCTTAAGTTGTTGGAAGAGAGTGTTTGTTATGCAGAGTGAGTTGTCTTGGCAAAATTCTATCAGCCTATGTTCTGCTTCGTTTTGTTCTCCCAGGCCATGCTTACCTGTAATTCCAGGTGTCATTTGACTGCCCACCTTAGCATTCCAGTCTCCTGTGATGAAAATAACATCTCTTTTAGGTGTGTTGTCCAGTAGGTGCTGCAGATCCTCATAGAACTGCTCTACTTCAGCTTCTTCAGCATCTGTGGTTGGGGCGTATATTTGGATCACTGTGATGTTAGATGGCTTGCCCTGAATTTGAATTGAGATCATTCTATCGTTTTTTGGATTGTATCCAAGCACTGCTTTAGCCACTTTACTATTAGTTATGAAGGCTACTCCATTTCTTCTGTGGTCCACAGTAGTAGATCTGGTGGTCATGTGATGTGAAGTGGCCCATTCCAGTCCATTTCAGTTCACTGACGCCCAAAATGTCTATCTTTAATCTTGACATCTCACCAATAACCACATCCAATTTGCCTTGGCTCATAGATCTTACATTCCAGGTTCCAATGGTGTGTTGATCCTTAGAACATCGGATTCGCCGTTCACCACCAGCACCGTCGGCCGCTAGCCGTCCTTTCGGCTTTGAGCTAGCTGCGTCATCACGTCTGGGGCTAGTTGAACTCATCCTCTGTTCCTCCCCAGTAGCATTTTGACCATCTTCCGACCTGGGGGCCTCATCTTCCGATGGTATCCCGACATATCTCTGGTTGTACTGATCCATTTAGTTTTCACGGCAAGAATACTGGGGTGGGTTGCCATTACCTTCCCCAGGGATCGCATTTAGTCTGACCTCTCTGTCATGACCTTCCCGTCTTGAGTGGCCCTTCACGGTTTAGCTCATGGCATCATTGAGGTGCTCAAGCTCCAGCACCACGACAAGGTAACGATCCTTTGCTGAAGATTGTTTACATTATATTTTAAAATAAAATTTGATTTTTTATTTATTTATTTTATTTATATTTCAAATTTCCATCACTGCCCATCTCCCCCCAAAAGGGGGGACTCTGGGCGGTTTACAATCAAAGTTAAAACACATAAATTACAATATAAATACTGTATAAAATAAAATAAATATACAGTGGAAAATATAAAATCCAGCAGCGAAGATCTTGTTTGTTGGGGAAAGATCTATAATAGCCACCCCCAAGATGAACTGGTGCCCCTCCCACCCCAAGCAAGGTGGCAGAACCAGGTTTTTAGGTTCTTCGGAACCTTTTGTACATTTTGTGAAATTGGCCTGTCTCTCGAAGAGGGAGGAAAGGGCTAAACCCTCTAGTCACCTTGCCTCTATACTATACAGCCAGGAGGCCACATTATGGAAATTATTTCACTTTTCCCTTTTAATTGCCAGAAATACAGTGCAGGTTACAATTGCTCTATCTCACATAGACTGGTTATGGGGTGGACAGCAGATGAAGTGACTCTTAGAAGGTATGTGGGGGCAGCAGGTATTAGCAAGCTGCTGCCCCAAAACTGGAGGCAGAGCCAAGGTATAATGACCCATAGGGCTTCCACAAGTTTAAGACATCTTGCCTTCTGCCCTATGGGCTAAGCTATTCATTTACATCAACCAATGTTGTTTAGTCAAGAAAATGGGAAAGCAAATTATAGCATAACATATTGAAATCCAAGATTTTGATTATAAATTCCTTTATATTTCAGCCATCTCTCTTGTTACTAAACAATCTGTTATTTAGGTCACAAGATTTTCTATCAACAATCATTTCTTTTAAATGGGATTTTAAAAATATAAAAACAAACCTTGGAGCTATATTGATTCATGACAGTAGGGATCCAGAAGTATTATAACAGTATAATACTTTTATTAAAAGCAACTTAAGAAACAGCAAGCTTTCAGCCTCTGAGAACTATACTCCTGAATTTAAGAGGTGTCATTTTAGCACTGAACAAAGGACCAGTTCTGTGTTCTGTTTCTGATTTCCCAGGGGCCATGCAACTTTTTCAGGAAGCCTATAAGAAAGACATTCCAGCTGCAGTTCTCCCAAACTATTGTTACCAGCAAGTGGTATCTAGGTAAGTCAAGGGTGGATGGTCAAGAAACAAAATCCTTTTGCCGCATGATGGGAAAGATCCTGTCAACGCTTTGCAAAATTCTCAAGACTGAGTACAAGAGGCTCCATGCAAGTTATTCAACTTGACCAAGCCACTTAAAATCAGATTTCAAACTTGTATGAATTCCCCATTTGAAATACAAAACACAAATGACCTTTTTAATGAATCCCTTTGCAAAATATGCATCAGTAAGCTGATGTTCTATAATCTACCACTGCATATAATTAATACAATTTGTGTGTGTGTGACTTCAAGTGGTTTTTGACTCCTGGCAACTACCTGGATTAGTCCCTGAAGTTTTCCTGGCAAGGTTTCGGAAGTGGTTTGTCACTGTATGCTTCTTAGGGCTGAGAGTGACTGGCCCAGGCATGCTGGCTGGGGAATTCTGGGAGTTGAAGTCCACACATCTTCAAGTTGCCAAGGTTGAGAAACATTGTATTAGGTCATCTAGGGGAAAATATTCCTAGTGCCCCATCATCAGGAAATAAAGGGCTAAAGCAAGGAGGCCCTGCTTTTTGGTAGCAAGACCAATCCTTTGGAGCAGCCTCAAGCTGGTACCATCCCTGGGTGCTTTCAGGAAGATGTTGAAGATGGTGTTGTTTCAAAGAGCTTTTTAACCTGTTCAGTGCAGCTTTTTGTTGTTGTTCTTATTTCACTGTTGTGAAGCTTTGCTTTATGTTTTTAAGCTTATCACAGATGTAGCCACTGAGAGTTGAGCTGATTGTGGCGAGATACAAATGCAGTAAACTAAGTCAAAATTAAAATGCCAATTCTAGTTCTATCATGTTCAACATGAGGGGCCTTCTCCACAGGGACATACAGATTCATACACTCAGATTGCACAAGCAATAGCATCTTTTTAAAAATTCAGAATTGTGTTTCTTTTAAAAACAACATTGGCTTGTTTTTTCTGGAAGCAACTTTAGAGGCAAAGAGTGGAAATGTGAAAATGTGTATTTTAAAAAACATTAAAATTCAGCTCTATTTTGACAGATGGAAAACCTTAACAAGAGCTGCTATTGGAGAAGGTAGTTGAAGACTGCCATATTATGCAACGGGGAGAAAGTAATGGAACTTGATTCTGAATCAAGTTCTGTAGGGAAAATTCAAAGCTGTCTACAAAAACTTTTATTTTTTTGCAGTTTTTTGTACGTTGCACTGATTGTGGTATGATTCTTTTATTTGTTTCTGTTTCTTGCTTTGCCGTGCATTGCCCAGCATCATATGACTGGGGCAAATAACAAATATTGTGAATAGACAGGCAGACAGATATACATACAGTGCTTGTTCGTCATATTCTGAATTAGGGATTTGTATGTAAGACAAAATACAACAGTGCAGCAAAAACATTAATTAAAAGAGAAAGAAAACTAAAGTCAGTTTACAATCCATAGTATACTGTGGATGTATACTAGCAGGAGAAATTGGATGTATAATTTGTATGGCCAATGACAGGGACAAATTGAATGCACCTGTATCTGAGTAAAATATTATCAAAAGCTTAGTGATCTTTCACACAGGAGATAGATATTATGTCCCTCATATAACTGTTTTAAAACTGAGGCAATTGCTGAGTGACTATACATAACTCTAGTGTCTCAAATTCTGTTAGCCTACTGCTTGAGAATATTTAGGTACATGCTTGTAGTAAAATGAACTGGAAATGACTGGTTTAAGCAGTAGTCTATTAAGAGGGAACCCCACCTCCATTATAGAATCAAAGAAAAGGAGGAGAAAGAGCAAATTCTCCCTGGCTGTGTTCCCATTCCACTGTTATGCATGGTTAACTGAAATATAATTTGCTCTGGGGTTCACATCATAACTAAACCATAAACTAATGCATGCTGGCTAGGGAATTCTGGGAGTTGAAGTCCACACATTTTAAACCTGCTGAGGTTGGGAAACACTATGCTAGACTAACATTGGTTGAACAGTTTGATGTTCAATGTGTCATGCAAACACAGCCATTAACAGCTGCAATCATCCAGTAGAACTGTAATTTGATTTACCCCCAATTAAATATAAAGTTGCTCGTAATTTTTTTCTAGAATTCTTTGTATTTTTCCTTGCTTTCAGTCTGTTAGCTTTTACTGTTTTAAACATAAATAAACAACTCCCATCCTGTGGAAGATTCTGTGGCTTGATTTCTGTCTTGTAGATTTCCCCATTACTTTTTGACCATATGTATTGTGCTTGAAGATGAAAACAGAAAAGGTGTTTCTACCCCCTCTTGAAATAATGTGAAAATAAGGAGTAGTTGCAGTAAAATGTCTTGAGTGGATCTTGAGTGTAACTTGTTATTTATAATATTGGAAGGCTTCCAAAATCACCAGAAGGTTATATATGTCACAAATACAACTTTGCATCTGCTTAAGGAAGCCATTACTAATTTATGGGCACTATTTAGAGCAGTGTTTCTCAACCTTAGAGCTGGCTGGGGAATTCTGGGAGCTGAAGTCCACATATCTTAAAGCTGCTAAGGTTGAGAAACACTGGCTTAGAGTATTGGCAATGGCTCAAAGTGCTAGAGAATTTAGGTCCCAGGCACTTTAGAGATGGTTTCTCCCATCCCAGTTTGCCCGCATCCTGACCAGCCCCTTTCTGTATTCCTGCTGTGATAGAATTATAGTCGATGGAGGCAAAAGAAAAAGTGTTCAGCTCACACCAAAATGTCAGAACTCCCTGTCATTCACCTATTTATTGTCTTATTTAGGAAGGTATTTTTTTACAAGGACTGAAAAAATTACAGATGTTTTATCTATTGCATCTGTGTTTACCATATATTCCCTTTTTTCTTTGTAAATTTCATTTTTTAAATGATGTTACCTTGTATTGGTTTAACTGTATCAGCCACCAGGGGTGGTGCCGAAGCACTTAGAAAAGCAAGATTGAAATAACGTGTATTATTTTTTATTTCCGTCACAGCTCATTTGATTCCTTTTGAGTCCTTTTCAGTGGAAAGGAAATGCTGCTGCCTTATTTGCCATTAGTCAAAACCTGAAGTTGATAAGTAATCAGATGTCTGTTGAGTGAGTCAGATGTGGTAACTTCCCACAGTTGCAGAAATTCTGGGAAGGTAGAAAGATAAAGGGGATACTTTATAGCCTGCCAAAGAAGAATGAATTGAGCAAATAACTAGCAAGTAGATGGATAGATTATTTTCTATCCAGTTCATGCTGGTGATGAACTGAGGCAGGGAAATGAAAAGCTTGTCTACAAACAGCTATTCCTAACTGAAGAAGACTGACTACTGTAAAAGTGGGTGTGTATCACCCTTCTGCATACATGCCCACGATTGATGTTACATTACCTGGAAGCACGTCAGTTTCATAATTTATCCATCAGGGTCATCAGGGTGAATTAGAATCATACACAGTAATGTACTTCATAGTACATATAGATAAGCCAGGGACATTAGGAAGACTAGCTAGAAATCATCTATCTTTCTTTACCTCCTTTTTATTGCCTTTTCAAAAGATGTTGCTGCAGTTCAGACACTTGGGTTAGAGTGACCTAAGGAGCATTACCCAAGGGAGGTGGGTTCTGTTTCTCAGAGTACCAAGAGGTACCAAACATAATAACTGAGCTTGCATAAATGCAATAAACTTTAGATACAGTGGTTATCAGAGTTAAAGATTGCAACCAGCATACATGTTAAAATAAATAAAAAAACCTTAGCTAAAACATTCACTTATACCTGAGAGAAAACCAGAGTTTTTGAAACAGTGGAATCCTCTTCGTTTCACTGGAGTTCCTCCTAGCTGCATTGTCAATTAAACACTCCAGAGCCTTTCTTCCTTAGCTCCTTTTCCTAACCCTCGTACCATCTTGTTACTCCTTTTCTTTTCCCAGGAAATGTACTCCCGTTACAAACAACAAAGGAACTTTTTGACCAGAAAAGAAGGGGTTGGGGGGGGAAGCTATTACTCCCTAAAAAGGTTGTATATTTGGTATGTCTGAGCTGGCAATTTGGTATCTAGTCTAAGGGGCTGGAAGCATGGGCATCTGGGGTGGGGGGCACAAAGGGATCAAATAGACATACATTGTGATGTTGTGATGCAAGCTCGATCTCTTGTGCACTTACAGTGTATTATGGCATTGCATGCAAGTATGTAAGGGGTGTAATTTACATTATGATATCACAATACACATCATTTTGATTAAACTTCCTGTTTCTGGCTGGGAGGCAGTGAATGTAGGGAAAGAAATGGTCCATTCGCTACAACATTGTTCCTGTTTTTCTGTGGCATAATATGCTGTGCAAATCCAGTTGACTTCAGTGCATTGTGGAATCCAGAGTTTGGGCTAATCCATTAACCAGGTTAAGCATGTCACAATGTATGAATCTATACTTCTAAAAAGGAATGGAATCCTACAAATTATACTAAAGAAAATGAGACCTAGGAATATTTCTTGCAGTACAAAGTGATTTCCTAATTTTGAAAACAGTTGATGTATATACATACATACAGTACATACAGTGTGTGTGTGTGTGTGTGTGTGTGTGTATACTGTGTGTGTGTGTATATATATATAAATATATAAATTTCGCATCATTTTCTCATATTGCTATTATCTGAATACATAAAGAAAGTTGGAGACATTTCTGCAATTAGTAGGTAGCTTTGTACAGTGGAGAGAATGGAGAGAGAAACATTAAAGTTAGGAATGTAACTTTTGTAAGAAAGTATTGCAGAATTGTTATATTTATATATTCACTTTTTTGTTTGGGAATAGTACCCAATAAGAATTACAGCTAAAACAATACATAGAACAGTCAATTAAAAATGAAATTAAAAAATGCAGAATAAAAATATAAATGGAAGATGATGAAAATATATGAATTCCAGGTGTGAGCCTGAGAAAAGTTGTAGGTATTTTAATTAATTACAGAAGGATGCTATTCTTTTGTACAAATCTGGCTTTCAGTTTTTATTTCTGTCAAATATTTCTTAATAGAATATATTTGTGCATACAAATGTATTTTTGTACAAGTATTGAATGTGGGCAGTGCCCTTTTTTATCCCTGGCTGAAGAATCTGATTATGTGCCACTGTCTGGTGCCTGGCTACTGACTGGCAAAATGACTGGATACATGTAGGTCTTTTTTTGAATAAGTTATTCCTCTATAAGGCTTTAATGTCTTGTGGAGTTTTACACACACAGTATGTATTCTTAATATAAAAATATTTCCTATAGATTATTTTACTCAGATATGAAGATATTACAAGTGAACATAAATTTTGTTGCTATAATTCAGTTATAGAGGGTACCACAATTAGAAGTCTTTGAGAGCAAAAAAGCTAACAAAGCCTGAGTCAAGTCTACCTGTTCTTGTCCATCCACTTCATTTATTTATTTATTTAATATCTCACCGCAGCTCAAAGCAGCATGTATGTCACACTTCTCCATTTTTCTCACCGCAACCCTGGGAGGGAGGTTGAACTTCCCTGATTGATTATATATTTACAGTAATCAGAATTATCAGGTGCATCTTAAAATCATCTTCTAAATTGCATCTAAGAATGGTTTAGAATGTTCCCATTTCTCTTTATGATGATATACATAACTAAGATACAGTTACAGTATATATTTTTCTTTTGTTACTTCCTCTCATTTTTTCTCTTATTTTTCCTCACTCCTTATCGAATCCCTTAATCACTTGGTCCATTTTTTTTCCATTCCAAAAAGCTTCCTTTCTTTGTCTGTGTTGGAATTTCATGTCAGAGACTTCAGTGAGGAAGCTTTTTAATAGTAACATACCTGGATTTATTTGGTTTCTCACACTCATAATAACTTAGTTTTCTTTTTTTTGACAATTCAATAAAATAAGAGGTTAAAAGCACATATATTTGGTTTTATAACGTAAATGTTGGGCATCTCTTGACCCATATCAAATGTAGCAGCACCCCAATTAGGATACATTTAAAAAGATATATAAAAGTTCCAAGGATGGCATAAGGGTACAAATTCACATAGATCTTAAAATGTACATAGAAGTACAGGATTTAAAAATGCTGAATTAGCACTGAGCTACAGCTGAGCCATCTGCTTTTTTAACTATCCTTCATACCAACGGACCATGATATATTACTATAATCTGCATTAGTTTTAACACCAAGCTACCAGCTTTATAGCCTGGCACTTACATCCAGGGCTTCTAGCTTCCTCATGGATCAGGTTCAAAATATGCATCCAACAGCAATGCAGACTCAGTCTTGTCTTGCTGCATGACTGATCAAAAGAGTCAGAAGCACCCATTACCCAGGCATTATTATAAAGGAGAAGTTGTAATCTTTCAGAATTATCAGGTGCATCTTAAAATCATCTTCTAAATGGTTTAGAATGTTCCCATTTCTCTTTAAGATGATGTACATAACTAAGATACAGTTATATATTTTTCTTTTTGTTATTTCATTCTTTCTCTTATTTTTCCTTATTATTGATAGGCTTTGACTTCATTAATAGTAAAATAAAAAAACACTAAAAAAGGGCCTACATTATTTAGCCCCAAAAATATAACAACAGTCCCAGGATATGCAGTCACTCAGAATTAAAAACTGTGTTATCTGAAAGGACAATGTTAGATATGAAATCTCAAATGCCTTGGGGAACAGAAATGCCTTAGCCTGATACCAGGAAAGCAGCTTTATATAAGGATGAAGCACACACTGCTATGGAGACTCTTCTGCTAAGCTTCATTTAGGAGGGACATTATAAGTGGGCCTCCAAAGATGGCTTTCATGTCTAGGCAGGTACATGTGAGAAGAGGCATTCCATTATCTACTCTCCTGACAAGCCATTCAGATTTTTAAAAATCAGTACTGATATTTTGAATTGAGCTTGGTAGAGGACTGGTAGGCAGTGCAATTAATGATACCCAAAAATCTTATTGACCAGTTCCTGTTAACAAGTGAATAATCATGCAAACTAAGCATTCATCGGAGGGACGCGGTGGCGCTGCGGGTTAAACCGCTGAGCTGCTGATCGGAAGGTCGGCGGTTCGAAACCGCGCGGCGGGGTGAGCTCCCGTTGCTCGTCCCAGCTCCTGCTCACCTAGTAGTTCAAAAACATGCAAATGTGAGTAGATCAATAGGTACCGCTTCGGCGTGAAGGTAACGGCGTTCCGTGTCGTCATGCTGGCCACATGACCCGGAAGTGTCTATGACAACGCCGGCTCCAAGGCTTAGAAACGGAGATGAGCACCGCCCCCTAGAGTCGGACACGACTGGACTTTACGTCAAGGGAAACCTTTACCTTTACCTTAAGCATTCATCATTAGTTTGTGTTCTGTTCCAGTGCAGTGCTATAGAACTTGTTTAGTTAAGAAATGACTATAAGATTTAGTTTCATTGCAGTTTTAAGTAGAGGCTTACACCATGTCCTCTGTCAGAGAAATGACTCTTTTCTTCTTTAGAAAATGTTTTACTACAAATATTAGTTGGTTCGGTAAATCTGTTTGCTTTATTGATCCAGTGGATTTTGCTCTTGAATTTTATCAGGAAACTCATTCAAAGGACCAACGGTTATTAGAAGATTAAATGGTTGGGGAAATATAATAATCTTTCTTCATGAATGAATAACTTCAAAACAATACCCTCCCTTGCTCCCACA
The DNA here is from genome assembly GCF_035149785.1 of Candoia aspera. Classification (NCBI taxonomy): domain Eukaryota; kingdom Metazoa; phylum Chordata; class Lepidosauria; order Squamata; family Candoiidae; genus Candoia; species Candoia aspera. The sequence continues at coordinate 182,237,836 of NC_086153.1, forward strand.
AGGTATTTTTAGCTCATGGTAGGTCAACCTCCTTACCATTATTCTTTCTGACATTGTTGATACATTTGCCAACATCAGAATTTTAGTGGTTTACAAAAAGCCCTTTCAGAGATTTCCATTTTCCTGCCAAACTGGTTGGAACCTTCAGATCAAATGGATTGCCCTAAAGAGTTATCCAGTCGTGGTTGACAAGACGATTATTAAACCAGTTGGAATTATTTGAAAAGATCATTTACTTGAGTTATCAGGGTTAAATGGTATTATTAATAGACTTAACGAAAGATGGTCAGGTGGATTTTGGAATCCTCAGGAGAACACTGGCTTCTAACAGTGATACTGGTCTGTTTTGGTTGTAATTCTGCACAATAGCTTGTTTTCCATAGTGTCTTGTTCAAGGACAACTTAATGCTATTATATAACACATGAAGCAGTACAAAGCAGTTACAGTGCAAGTTACCAGAGGCTGTAAATCATGTCAAACTTCGTGTCACACATGATTAACTCACTGACTCTAAAATGATCCAAGAAAATTTGCATTGTGGTGTGCTAGCAAGTTGAATATTGTTTAGTTGTCAGCCACATGAGAGAACATCTCTGTGTTTTCAGGTTTCACTGGACATGAACTCAAAGGATATCCACATCACATCTACCTTGCCTCTGGATGGCAGTGAGCTTTCCTGAGATGGCTTGGATTCTACTTCTTTCATATACCTGTTTTTCCCATGCTCCCTAGTATCATGCCCCCAATAAAATGTCAGAATATAGTCACTTGAAGATACTTGCTGATCTACTGCAAACTACCTAGAGATCTCCCAAGGGTCATAATTTTCTGAGTAGGATTCCTCGGAGTCAATCAGTCCCATCTCCTCTGCACCAGATGAGCTAAGCCCAGCACAGGGCTCATGTCAGAACCTATCCTTACTATTCCAGGAAAAGCCTCTGCATAGGACACTGATCCAAATTCACTGTTATAACAACCCTGCCCTTGAGAATGACCATGCTGTTAGAGCAAATACAAGAGAGGAGAAAGGGAGCAAAAGGCTTGATGACAAGCTAGAGCACCTTGGGAATTGTTGGAATTATCAGGGATCAACTCAGCATTGTCTCATAAGCATAAGGAGGTCGCTCTAGCAAATCGCATCTCTATTGTGCTTGTGGGATGTCACGTGGGTCGCCTGATTTCCACTTCCTCTCCTTCTTGGGCTTGGGGATTAACAGGCTCCATTACCCTTCGGGCAGACATGCAAGCAGGGGGGCTGCAGAATGTAGCTCCTCGCCCTTTTCTATTCCACATAGAAAGTGTCTACAAAAGAACCAGTGATGATTAAGTGCTTTCTACCATGAATCTACTTGTATCCAGATCTACTGAAAAAAGTAAGCTTTCTCAATTTTTCTTCATCTAACTACAGTGTGAAGAGTGAATTCTTTTCTGAACGCAATTAAGCTTAATGTGCAAGTTCTCTTATTTGGTTCATGCTTCTACTCTGCAAGATTGCTGTTTGCTGCTTGGAGTTCTTTTATTAACCTTTAAAAACTCCATCAGGAATAAGGGCCTATGTGACAGTAGCTCAATAGATCAAAAGCTAGAATAGGGTTACTAAGCACCAGTGGCTTAATGCCCCTGGGTCACTGTTGTTGATGGAAGTTGAAGTGAGGGCTCTTGTTCATGCTCTGTTTATGAGCTACCCAGGAGTACCTGACTGAACACAGAGACCCCCACAACAACCCCGTGAGGAAGATTCAGCTTTTATGGCCAAGAATGGACTTGACATTGGGCCTCCCTAGTTGTAGTCAACACTTAACCATCCACCTGCCCCTGTATACATACCTGATGTTTTAAAAATTAATAACAATGAGAGTTGAATTGGGTAGACTGAGACCTGCTTGAAATACACTCCAGTAACTTGATATGTTCCACTGTGTTGCTTGAGGCTAAAAAAGAGGCTTCAACTACGAATCATGGAACATGGAGCAAAAGTGCATCTCTCTTTAGCGAGGCCCCAACTACTATTACTTTCTCTTGAGTTATCAATCCACTGATGCTAAAACCTATAGCAGCACTGCAGGAGAATTCTTCCCACTCTTCTATGGAAATAATATATGTACTGTAATTGTTTGTACAGTTTAACATCAAAGCAGCGCAAGACTAGCAGAGTGCATTAATTCTGGGGAGCCCATCCCAGGCAAAACTTTAAAGAATTTTGTCTAAAAATTTCAAGATGTGGTTTATGATTTCTTTCTCACGTACATGAAAGGTCCTTCAGATGGAGCCAGCAGACACACGTTCCAGTCCTCTGAGCGGCTACCCATAGCCACATCTTGGGGCAATGAAATTAAGGCTAGTAAATAGCAGCTCTCAACCACAGCTGGAATTTCTTTAGGAAATGTATTCCTTGCCTATATGTTAATGAACAGTTATTTTTTAAGTTTCAGAGAGAGATGAAGAAAAGTTGTATTATTTACTGGTATTTATTTCCTAAAAGTAACAAGTGGATTTCCTAAAAGTAGGACTAATGTTAGCATCCACTCTAGGGGTGGGAATGCTAGAAACCATAGTCTGATGTCTTCATCTATTTTTTAGGGTTTTTTTTAACATAGTGCCATGAAGAAAAGCACTGACCCAATCAGCCACTGCTATCTGCATTCCACCTGCCTCTCCTGTATTACGCCAACGCTTAAGTCATTCAAACCACACTCTATTTGAGAAGTGCTTTTCTATGGATCAAGCTTGCCAGATTGTGCTTGTTCTTTCTTGCATTTGCAATGCTTGTAATGTTTGGTATATTGCTTCAAAGTAAGGCTTTGTTCCTCTGATTTTATCTAGAATGCACAACATCAAATTGCATTAAAAAAAAAACTTGAAAGTTAATTGGAGGGAGTCCACTTTTGTAGCTGCTATCCAAGCAAACACTGGACCATGAAACCAATCTCTATTAGCAGAATGCCTTTAACCCAAAGGAGAATGGGAAGGTGAAAGAAGAAAAAGATGGGTGCAAAAAAAAATGTATTTCCCACTGAACATACAAAGGCAGAAAGCACTGTTTCTATTTATGGTCAATTGGTTGCTCACCACTATATGTATCTCAACAAGATGCAGCACAATCAGCATTTTAATAAACACTGACCAAAATTTATTAACACTTTGAACAATATTTGGATAGTAATCAATCTAAGCTTTCCCAAGGCAGCTTGCTTTAATATGCTGATTTTATACATGGCATATACATTTAAGAATGTACCTGTTAGAACAAGCAAAACCCCAAATTTAAATCTAATAGCATTCGCAGGATTGTTACATTCACAACAGTTTAGGTTGCAATTGTTCTGTGTGTTGTGAATGTTCTATTGCTTTATATTATCAAATGTTGTATATATGTGCTTGATAACAACCAGCAGCACCTGCTAAGTTTAGTGCTAATCAAATGAAATTTGGGCAAAATTGAGCAGTTTAATAATTCTACTGAATACATATACTTGTAATTACATGTATTTTGGGCAGTGGAAACATATATTTGTGGAATTTTATTGTTTTGTGTTTTGTTTGTTTAAAAAAATCAGTTTTTCTTGCCATCAATCTTGTATCTGTATTGACTGGGTGATTTGAATATCAATCTTAATCAACAAATGGCATAATTTGCAAATTCAGTCTTTATCAACAAATGGCATTTGGTTTCAATTTCAGAGTCTATCTTTTGGATATGAGTTTTGTATATATAAGACTGAGAAAAGTGTGTTGCTATGATGAAGTGTGATCTTTATTTTTTATGTATTTATTGATCTAATTTATCCCCGCCCATCTCCTCCCATCAGAGGACTCTGGGCGGTTTACAACGATCGATTAAAACCATCACAATAAATACAAAAAGTAAAATACAGTAAAAAATAATATAAATAGAAATAAAAAAAATAAAGAATCCAAGTGGTGAAGAATCTAAAACAGTCCAAGTGTGGGAGGAGTGGTCTATAGCAGCCATCCCCATGTAGCTCTATTCCCCTCTCTTCCCCAAGCGAGGCGGCAGAACCAGGTCTTCAGACTCCACCAAAAGGCCAGGAGCGATGGGGCCAATCTCACCTCCGGGGGCAGCATGTTCTACAGGGTGGGAGCTACTGCGGAGAAGGCCTGCTTCCTGGACCCTGCCAGATGAAATTCTTTTACAGACGGGGTCCGTAGCATGGCCTCTCTGCATGATCAGGTGGGACGGGTTGATGTAATGGGGAAGAGGTGGTCCCTCAGGTAACCTGGCCCCATGCCATGTAGGGCTTTAAAGGTGATAACCAACACCTTGAATTGGACCCAGAAGCAAACTGGTACCCAATGCAGCTCACGCAGCAGTGGTGTTACATGTGCCCTTCTGGGGGCACCAAAAACAGCTTGCGCAGCTGCATTCTGGACCAGCTGAAGTTTCCGGATACTTTTCAAGGGTAGCCCCATGTAGACCGTATTGCAATAGTCTATATGAGAGATAACAAGGGCATGAGTGACTGTTCGAAGGGCCTCCCGGTCCAGGAAGGGGTGTAACTGGTGCACAGCACGTAGCTGCACAAAGGCTCTCCTGGCCACAGCTTCCACCTGCTCTTTGAGCAGGAGCCATGAGTCCAGGAGGACCCCCAAGTTACACACCAGGTCTGTCTGGGGCAGTGCAACCCCATCCAGAACCAGAGATGTTAATGTCCCGGATACAGAAGAACCATTAACCCACAGCCACTCGGTCTTACCAGGGTTCAGTTGAAGCCTATTGTTCCCCATCCAGGCCCCCACAGCCCCCAGACACTCGGAGAGGATGGTCACGGCATCACTTATTTCACCCAGGATGGAGATATACAATTGAATATCATCAGCATACTGATGATACCTCATCCCATGGTGACGGATGATCTCGCCCAGCGGTTTCATGTAGATGTTAAAAAGGAGAGGGGAGAGTACTGATCCCTGCGGCACTCCACAAAGAAGGGGCTGCGAGGCCGATCTCTCCTCCCCTATCAACACTGACTGGGATTGGCCCTGGAGGAAGGAGGTGAACCAGCGTAAGACTACGCCACCCACCCCCAACTCCCTGAGCTGTCCCAAAAGGATACCATGGTCGATGGTATTGAAGGCCCCTGAGAGATCAAGGAGAGCGAGGATGGATGCACTGCCTCCATCCCACTCCCGCCAGAGATCATCCATAAGTGCGACCAATGCTGTTTCCGTCCCATAACCGGGCCTGAAACCTGACTGAAAGGGGTCTAGATAATCTGTTTCCTCCAGGACCCTTTGGAGCTGCAAAGCCACCACTTTCTCAACCACCTTCCCCAGAAAGGGGAGGTGGGAGACTGGACGAAAATTGTCCAGAACAGGGTCCAGCGATGGCTTCTTGAGGAGGGGGTGTACCAACGCCTCTTTAAAGGCCACTGGAAACACCCCCTCTCCCAAGGATGTATTAACCATCGCATGGACCCAACCACATGTCACCTCCCGGCCTGCTTTTACTAGCCAGGAGGGACACGGGTCTAGATGGCATGTGGTGGCATTTACTTAAGATCTTGAATTCTTAATATCTGGTAATGGGCATCATTTGTGAGGAAGTTGGTATTTACCAGAAGTTGAACTTACCTATCTAATGACAAATAAGGGCATATTCTTTACAATATGTTAAGTACCTTTTTTTTCCAGGTCAGAGTTAGATCCAAGCTGATTTTAATAAACACAGTGAGTTAACCTATTGTGTCATTGCTCCTTATAAATGACTGGCCACCCATTGTGCAATCTTGCATCAGGATGCAGGATTTTTTAAAATTACAACTGACATAATTTTTGAATAAGCTCCAAATCTTAGACATTTTGAAGATTTCACCATCATGGTCTCATGCAAGAGCACCAAGGTTTCACAAGATTTGGTAATCTCACGAAGTGTTTTCTTCTATAAAATTTGCATCCTGAGGTTCTGAGGATGCAGGTATTTTGGCACCTGTTGTCAAGAGACATGCTGTTGGTTTCCACTGTAGATTTTTGCTCCAAATATCTTGAATCAGCAAGAAAGCTCTGTGGTATAACTTAATTTAGGACTACCATCTCTGGCTTGTATAATTCTGGACACCCACTAGATGGCAGCAGAAAGATACAAATGTGTTTGTAGTTTTGTTGCCATTTAGTGGATGTTTGGTTTTATGCAACCCAGATAACCCCACTGTAGGAGTAAAAGGGTAGGCCAGGGACTAAAATGGAATCGCCTATGACTGGAAGAATGACTCCTAGGTTTAAAAGTGTTGATCTGAAATTGGAATTACAGCTCTTGACATTGGTGTAACTGATCAGAGGAGAATGGTGGCCTCTGAGATGAGAATGATGGCTTTTAGCTGCACAGGAAAGGGAGAGGACAACTGTCTCTGTCTGTGAAGAGAACAGCTGACTCAAGTATCACAAGAGAATAAGGATTATTCATTCCATCCAAAGCAGCTTTCTTGGGCTCTCTTAAATTAAGGCATAACTGAAGGCCATTTTCTGACTCTGCTTGTCATCCCAGTTGATCAGAATGGGAACTGCAACTTTAAGAATTGATAACTGAGTTGGTTTTTTTCGTGTCTCTGACACAGGGGAAAATTTTCCATTTCCTCCAACACTCACAATTGCAAGAGAAAAAGGGAAATTCTGTCATCATACCACCCTGCAGACTCAATGCCTTCCCCAATAATTATTGCTAAAGAATTGGGTAAAGTTTTCATGGAGAAAATCTGTGTGTCTGTCTATCTATCTATTTGGTCACTAAGAGATGATAAGTTGATGGCACAATATCAATCAATTGGGTGAACTTTCTTTTAAAACTAAAATTAAGATTAAATTTAAAAAACCTTCAGATAACTGTAAGATAAGAATATGCAGGCAATTTTCACTCATGCTTTAGAAGCCAAGACACTGCAATTTAAATTCATGCTACGTATGCTGAAAAGATTTTGTTCAGTCCGATATACTCGAGTGGCTTAATAGATCAGAAACTATTCATTCACAGTTTGCCTTGACCCTTCAGCTTGATATTGTATTGAAGAGGGATCGATCCATGGAGACATTTAATAGATGCAGCTTCACAAATCACCTAACAGAGAGGTACCTGGTGTATCTGTGCTTGATAGATCTCTGCAAAAGGTAGTATTTCCTCAAAATTCCACAGCCACAAGTTAGTGCACAATTATTTGTTCAACTACCATTTTGTTCCCTCCTTTAAAATTTAAGTGAATCGAAAGCACACACTGCTAATGTAAACAAATCTCAGTTGCATTACACTGCAGGTCTTTTTCAGGTCAAAAAGATCCCTAAAAATCTTTTCAGTTTAATTTTTGTTCTGGTGGGGGATGAGACAGTGGGAGAAATCTATTAATCTTTATTAGGCAAGTTCAGTTTAAAATATTTTGTAGTAGAGGAATTGACAAGCAATAGTTTAACATTCAGAAAAATATTTGATTTTTCTTGCTTCTGAAATATATGAATCACAACTGAGTGATTACATTAGCAGGATGAAGCATGTGTTTCTGAATACAATGATACCATCTGGCATAGCTGATAGACACAGCATACACATGTTTTTGTATAATGCTATTATTTTAGAGAAACTATATTTAGTAACATTAAAACTTCCATTAACAAATGAGAGAATGTATCCCAAATACTGCTGCTTTACCAATTCCCCACCCCGCAAAACACACAGTAAACACCAATCACCATAACAGAGAAGCAATTGCAATTGTTAAAATTGCATGTTAAACCCAGTCTTTTGACTTCTTTCCTGATCAGAATTCCAAGCACCACGGTATATATGATGAAATTGAGCACAGCTCTTGGGGATGGGACAAATGGGGGAAATAACCTTTCTGAAACCTGGCATCTCCTAGAATTCCTTTTTTAAAAAATATAATTTTATTGAAAAAAAATTAACAAGATAAAAACAATACAAATATTAGAAAAGAAATAAAGAAAATAAGGAAAAAATAGTGAATAAGTAAGAAAGAAAACAGAGAGAGAAGAAAGAGAAAGGAAGGAAGGAAGGAAGGAAGGAAGGAAGGAAGGAAGGAAGGAAGGAAGGAAGGAAGGAAGGAAGGAAGGAAGGGGCTTCTGATCTTTTTGACAGTGGTTATAAATGCATTTATATTTTACCCTCTCTCTCTAAGTTTACATCATAATTTCCCTTTTTTCCATAAGCTATCCTTTCTAATCTTCAAATCCAAAAATTACATGTTCATTCTTTTTCAGCAAAAAGTCCATAAGGGGTTTCCCATCGCTGATAAATATAGTTGTTGATCTTTCTCTAGCCAAATAAGTTGATTTTGCCAACTCTGCTAGTTCTGTCATCTTCACCAATCATTCCTCCATTGTGGGTATTTCAGAGTCTTTCCATTTTTGCACATATAATAGTCTCACATCAGCATCCCCCAGAATTCCTATCTAGCTGGTCCTACATGAAGCCATTAGTGGACAGCTAGGACCACTGAATGGAGCAGAGCTTAACACAGCGAAAGATGAGCACAGAAAAAAGAATATTATCTAAAATAGCATTAATGAGCACATTAGAGAAATATAGCTTATTTATCTTACACACTTAGCCCACCCAAGCATAAAGAATTACACACTTAGATAAAGTAGGTTCATAAGTAAGTAAAAAGAGTCTTACTGATTTATTTGGTCCAGTTATATCCATTCAGAAGAAAAATGATGATTCTTGTTCTTCTTTCTTTTCTCTAAACTGAATTGACCCTCAGCCCTCATTGCTGCTGAAGGCTGCATGCAGAAAGGGGGAACCTCCTGACTCTAGGCCCAAGCATGTGGCTCAGAGATGGAAAGAGCAGCCGCATGGTGCTTCATTCCCAGATGATGAAGAAGGAGGAAGTGAGGAATGTGGGAGGGGCAACAAACAGCATCTTCCAGAAGCACATAGAGAATTTGCATCCTAGAGCGAACTCATCCACATGCTAATGAGGCATGCTGATTTGCTGGGACCTCCAACACTACATTCCTTTACAGTTAATTTACATTGTTCTGTTTATGGGGCTCCTTCATATAAATGATCTTCAGTGGCTCCTCCATAATACCAAAGTACAATATCTTTCCTTCCTTCTTGCTCCTTCTCCTTCCTCTTCATCTCCTCATTTCCAGCTTTCCCTCATCGAATTTCTAACATTCTCCAGTTGTTCTCACAACACTACTAAACAATTACCTTACAGAACAGAAACCCAGTTCTATTGGCATTCTTGATTTCCACAGCAAATCGTGAGCAACATGGATCACAATATATATTTTTAAAATATCCTAATTATGTATGAAATTACAGGTTAAAGACAAAGCAGTGGGGATAGGCAAGGGTTTCCTCATAAAATATGACATTTTAGAAGGCTTTATGGAACATGTAACAGTTATTGACAGAAAATATCTAAGGGTGCCCAATCAAGTATGGGATACTATCTTAAAAGATGAGAGCTATAATGTTAAAGAACTAAGACACACAGACAAAAGAATAACAAAAAGGTAAAAGTGTGTGTGTGTATGTGTGTGTGTGTATAAAAATAAAAATAAGGGGGGGAAATCCAAAAAAAGAAAGATAGAACAAAATCTAAAAAAGAAACCAAAAATCCACTAGGACTCCTGGATGAGGCATACTGGAATTATAGCACAGAAGCCGCACCTTCAAACCACATCAATCTATCGTCCTCTAGTAAGCAGAAAAATAAAAATAAATATTAAAAAGAATTGTTGTTGTTTATTCGTTTAGTCGCTTCCAACTCTTCGTGACTTCATGGACCAGCCCACGCCAGAGCTTCCTGTCGGTCGTCAACACCCCCAGCTCCCCCAGGGATGAGTCCGTCACCTCTAGAATATCATCCATCCATCTTGCCCTTGGTCGGCCCCTCTTCCTTTTGCCTTCCACTCTCCCTAGCATCAGCATCTTCTCCAGGGTGTCCTGTCTTCTCATTATGTGGCCAAAGTATTTCAGTTTTGCCTTGAATATCATTCCCTCAAGTGAGCAGTCTGGCTTTATTTCCTGGAGGATGGACTGGTTGGATATTCTTGCAGTCCAAGGGACTCTCAGAATTTTCCTCCAACACCACAGTTCAAAAGCATCGATCTTCCTTCGCTCAGCCTTCCTTATGGTCCAGCTCTCGCAGCCATATGTTACTACAGGGAACACCATTGCTTTAACTATGCGGACCTTTGTTGTCAGTGTGATGTCTCTGCTCTTAACTATTTTATCGAGATTTGTCATTGCTCTTCTCCCAAGGATTAAGCGTCTTCTGATTTCCTGACTGCAGTCAGCATCTGCAGTAATCTTTGCACCTAGGAATACAAAGTCTTTCACTGCTTCTACATTTTCTCCCTCTATTTGCCAGTTATCAATCAAGCTGGTTGCCATAATCTTGATTTTTTTGAGGTTTAGCTGCAAGCCAGCTTTTGCACTTTCTTCTTTCACCTTCATCATAAGGCTCCTCAGTTCCTCTTCACTTTCAGCCATCAAAGTGGTATCATCTGCATATCTGAGATTGTTAATGTTTCTTCCAGAGATTTTAACTCCAGCCTTGGATTCCTCAAGCCCAGCTTGTCGCATGATGTGTTCTGCATACAAGTTGAATAGGTAGGGTGAGAGTATACAGCCCTGCCGTACTCCTTTCCCAATCTTAAACCAGTCCGTTGTTCTGTGGTCTGTTCTTACTGTTGCTACTTGGTCGTTATACAGATTCTTCAGGAGGCATACAAGATGGTATCCCCATACCGCTAAGAACTTGCCACAATTTGTTATGGTCCACACAGTCAAAGGCTTTAGAATAGTCAATAAAACAGAAATAGATGTTTTTCTGAAACTCCCTGGCTTTTTCCATTATCCAGCGGATATTGGCAATTTGGTCTCTAGTTCCTCTGCCTTTTCTAAACCCAGCTTGCGCATCTGGCAATTCTCGCTCCATGAATTGCTGAAGTCTACCTTGCAGGATCTTGAGCATTACCTTACCGGCATGTGAAATGAGTGCCACTGTTCGATAGTTTGAACATTCTTTAGTGTTCCCCTTTTTTGGTATGGGGATATAAGTTGATTTTTTCCAATCTGATGGCCATTCTTGTGTTTTCCAAATTTGCTGGCATATAGCATGCATTGCTTCTGCAACAACAAATTTATCAGCAACAGCTTAGCCACAAAAGTTTTTCATGCCAATATCCAAAAATCTCTGGGAAAAAAGATTGTTTCCCCTTTCTTTAGATGGCAAAGAAGCTTTAGTGAACAGCTTTTGCTACTGAACTATCCCTCGAAGGTAGATATGGAACTTTTTTTCAGCCGTGTCCATGGGGGTGTAGTTATAATCTGCATGATGGAGGGTGGGGTGCCATCACCGAAGCCCTGCCCTTTTGTATATGCACCAAAGTCACATACATATACAAAAGGGGTATGTGTTTCAGTCCCAATTCCATACTCACAATCTTGTAACTGCAATTTTGACCCTGTCCCTGTGATACTCATGACTCACTCTTGTCTTGGTATCACAGAAAAGCTAGAACAAATAAAGCAAGTCCCTTTCCTAGACAAACTAGTACTTTTAATATACTGTGTCTTGGATTTGGTTATTCATTAGTGTTGGGAAAGACCAGCACTATTATCTCCATCCATGTGTTGTTGGGCTTTCCTTTCTAAAATCACAAGATGGAGTAAGCTCTCAGAGAAGAGAGTTTGGTACTCCAAAGTATTCTATGACATGGTCTGCTCATGCAGATGCATGTGAACCTGCAGCATTTCCAACTACTGGCACTTGTAATCAGTTTGAAAGCTCTCCTGTGTTTGCCCTTCAGTAGGAACTAGCATGGAAAGAAATGAGTGGATTGGATGAACTTTCCTTAATATGCCAGATTTTTGTTTACAGACTTTCTAAGAGAACATTAAAAAACAACTGAACATTAAACAATATTGCTGTATCATTTCAGCCTGCCATCTGAAATGATATAGCAATCCAGTCAATCTTCATAGTTCTCCCCCTTTTTCTGAATGGAGTAAATAAAATGGGTTTGATTCAAGGTTTGGCTTCATAGTTCATATTTTGCTTGGACGTTAGTTCATTTCTGATACCATAAAATTGACAGCTATGTGCTTCTTATAATGAATGCTTCAATAGGAGGAATCAACGGTCTATTAGAGTAGTCCTCGGATATGACAATGTCTCTAAATTGATTATCATACTGTCACATTGGTTTATAAGTTGTGACTTTTATTGTTTTGCTTGCACTGCCCTTAGGTGTAAGTGCATAGCATATAAAATATTGTTTCTACTGTTACTATAATAAGCAGTGGTTTGCACTCCACTAGTAATACACAGACTTCTAAGTGGGACATGACTGCCCTCCCCAAATTCCAAATGAGCCTACATGAGATAAAAGGGAAGACCAGAACACATAAGCAGAACTGTGAGTCTTCAGTCAGATCCAATGAAGCAAAAGAACTGAACATCTCAGTACAAGATGCCCAGTCTGACAGGTTAGGTCTTAAGAATTTTTGTCTCTCTGTGTGTGCCTTCAAGTCAGCGTTGACTCCTGGTGACTGCCTAGACTAGTCCCTGCAGTTTTCTTTCCAAGGTTTTTCAGAAGTGGTTTGCCATTGCCTCCTTCCTAGGGCTGAGAAAGAGTGACTGGATCAAAGTCACCAAGCTGGTTTCGTGCCTAAGGCAGGACTAGAACTCATGGTCTCCTGCTTTCTAGCTTGATGCCTTAAACCACTACACCAAACTGATTCTCTAGGTCTTAAGAATCAACTTCAAATAAAGCAGAATAACATTTTGTGATAATAATCTCTCTCCCATTAACTGGGGAAGGAAGGAATATGTTTTGGGGGGGTTGGGGGGGGCTGAGAAAAAGGCTGCTGCCTTGGTGACAAACACTGGCTCAGCCCAAGTTAGTGCTAAGAGGAAGACTGTATCTACAGTGGCAAACGCTTCCAGCCCGTTAACTTGGTCATTATTTTACAGTTACGGCAGTGTTGTCAACAGTATTTTTGCAGTCTTTAATGTCATTAGAACTTACTGTAACTCATAAATATAAAAAAAAAATCCCTATAAACATATACATCCTTAGAAAAGAGGATGGGGGGTTCGGGATCCAGGTTCTTTGACAGAGTGATTGGGAGAAATTAATATAGAATCTACTGTGTGGTGTTAGAGTAATGGCGCTGTGAGCCCTCTGCTGGTAATTTGTGTTCATAGCAAGCTCAACAGAGTAAAAAATATATATATTTAAAAAACAATAATCTGCAGCTTTCATTCTAACCTATTCTATTCCTTGTCAAGTCAGTTCCCTGTCTCACATATTCACATCAACATGTAACATGCTTATGTTCATTTTATTCATAAAATGCAACAAGATATTATTACTTTTGAACTTTTTAAATAGTTACCATACCTATATCTAACTACCAAAAAGGATACAGTATAAGGATAAAAATTGTTAGTATAATTTACCATGGGTACTAAAAGATACCTATTTCTTCCAAAGCATTTAATTAGCAGCAGCTTGGTTCACAGCATAGTCTTAAACGGCGGCTTCAAACCATTGTTTCCATTTTTCTTTACCATTGTTACATTCTTCAGATTAACCAGGGACCAAGAAGAGACTTTGCTTCACTGCTCTCTATTCCAAATTCTAATTTTGAAGTTCTTTCCATGCTATGCAGGGCTGTGGATTTCTAATAATGGTTCAGACTGCCATCAATGTCATTATCACTGATAACAACCTTCATCTCTTGGGACACATTAACCCAGGGCACATGGAATTTTGTTCTACCAGAGAGATCCCTCAGCTAGCTATGAAGCATATGACCAGAAACCCTGAGAATATTTAATGGATATGATGCTTTCTCCTACCATGAGTCGTAAGCTCTTTGAGTCCAAGTAACCCACAAATGTAGATAATCATATAAGGATAAGTACTTCCTTATTTGGGATTAACTTGATATTCACTAAGAATGCCACCAAGTGAAGGGGAAATCAGTCTGGCAATCCAAGACTTTCTAGTGGGGGAACAGGTAGGACCTCTAGCCATCTCACCACACCACTAGTCTTCTGGTGACTTAATCTCTCTTTCGTTCTCTGCCCAACCCTCTTGAGAGCAGCACTTTTGGGGGGGTTACCTAACTGTGGCATGACCATGCCTCCATAACTACTCCCCCCCACCTTCTCCTCATGAGATTGCCTTTGTCTCATCCCCAACCCACAACTGAGGCAGCTTAAAGATGTCCTTATCTGCTCCCATTTTAAACTAGAATTTCCCTTTTCTCCCCACACAATCTGCATAATGCCTGACCAATGTTTTCCATAGTGCTTGCAGGTCTTACACAGGTTCCTTATAAACATAGGTTTGCCATTCTTGTGAAAGAGCACTAGGTCTGTTTTTAAACTTTTTCTTGAGAGAGAGCTAGTCCTATATAACTCAGAAGGAAAGAAAGCTAGGCTCTGCCAGTTCATCATCAAGTGTTGCTAGTTCTGTTACCATTAGGTGTAAAACAGGCTTTGCACGGTTTCTAGTGGTAAGAGTTATGCAGGACTATATTTTAAACTGTTTTTATTACTTCAGTAAGATGAATGGCATCATACTGCATATTCCTTTCAAGTTTCAGTGGCATCACCAGTATTACCAGCCATGAGATCAAAACTGGGTTTCTTGGTCACTTGGTGCCAGATAGACTATTCTCTTGTAGCACTTGTTGAATAAAGCTTGCTCTTTATTGCCCTTCTGTTTTCATCTTATTCCTTCTTCATGCCTGTTACCTATCAGCCAGTCTGTTTTGGAACAGGGGTTTAATACTCCCTCACAAGAATGCTAGACTTGTGTTCAGAAATAATCTGGCTCATTGGTCACAGGCATGGAGGAGAGGTTGCACTGCACGAGGCACTCCCTCTCATTTCACCATATGAAGGCCTTCATAACTCCAACATGTTAATTAGCCAACTTGATACGTGGTTTAACCAACCATTCTAAGTGGCCGTAGACCATCATTCTTTCAGAAGAGCACTAGATCCATGATCAGAAATGGCAAATTGTTCATAAGCGCAGATGAGGGATTTGTAATCAGCTGTGAGAATGACCTTGGGAGACAGGAGGAAGAGCTGCAGACAGGGCAATGGTCTGACAAGAGATGTCTCAGCTTGCAGAAGGAATGGAAGTGGAGAAAGTGTCTCAGCAGGAACCCTCCCTAGTTCTCTGGAAAGTTAAGGTGGGGAGGGGGAAAGTGCTTTCAGCCTTGCAAGATTCTGTTCCTGTAACTGTATAATAAAGGCAGTGTTAGTACTCATGGTTCTGGTTTCCCATCTGGATGACCTTGAAGGGCTGACAGGATTGCACCAAATGAGCTGTTGATGGCAGCATATTTTTCTGTTGGTTCAAAAACCAATAAATAGCCCTTGAATCTGGCTATCTGGAAGACACCTTGCTCCTCTTCTCTCAGATATCAGATGACCCATACAGTATAAGGAAAGATGCAGTTCTCTTCCAGGCCTTGGCAAGCATATAAACTAAGTCAAGTTAAGCAAGGTCCAAAGTATAATAATTCAATTTCTCCACAACCTGCTACACAATTAATTTCCCACAGAGCCCACCTATACTTTACACAGTAAACTCAACCCATGTCTCCCAAATTAGCATCACCAACAAATGCTTTTTATTTCAAGGATAACTACAGCAAGAAAGATTTAATTACCTTTGCTATTACACTGCATCCAGACTCAGACTAACAACAAAGCAAGAATAGCTCAGTTAAGGTAGGAGTTTACCATGGTTAATGTATTTAGAAATTGCTGGGAGTACAAAAAGTGACCTCAAGAAAGGAGGAGGAACCTTGAGAAGGATGACACAATTTGAAAGACTTATACAGAATCAAGGCCATCTACTGAGATAGATAGAACAAATTTTAAAAAATTGCATGATAAAATGGATACAAAACCTCAAAAAAAGTAATTACAGTGGAACAATGAGACGAACTATGGAAAAAATCAATAAAATTTACTCCAAGCTATAATTTGAGGGAAAATTGGTTACAGATGGTATATAATTCCATCAGTGATTACCAAGATGGACAAATCATATAATAATAAATGTTGGAAATGGCAAAATAAAGAAGGAACATTTTATCACATGTGATGGTCATGTAAAACAGCTCAAAAGTATTGGAAGGAAATACACTAAAACATTCAGATTTATTTTAAAAATAAAATCTGAATTGAAACCACAAATATTTTTATTAGGAATAATTCTAGGCAGCATAAACCAAAAATATCACAATTTACTAAGATATATGCTGACAGAGGCATGAACAAATCTAGCACACGTTGGGAAAGGGAAACTTTGCCAACAATACAAGAATGGGAGACCACAATTAGAGAATATGCAGCAAAACTGACTGCATATATTCATAATAGAAGTTCAACCAAGTTTAAGCAAGAATTATTCCATTATATCCGACATATTACACAACAAACAACTTTAGATGTTTGGAATATGTTTTAGGAAAAGAGTTAAGATACTAATTAAAAATAACGAAACCATTTAAACAGATACAAGCAATAAACTTCAGTGTTTAATGTCAAAGCCTGTTTAAATAACAGTGGTTGGGAGAAAATAGAAGGGATGGGGAGAATGTATTATTGAAAGTTCCTCTTCACAATATTTTTTATTATGCTTTATTTTTTACCCTACTTTTTGAATCTTTATTCTTCTGTGGCTTCTGGTTAAGCTTATGCAACGATCAGAAAAAAATAATAAAAATTAACAAAAAACTTTGTGTTCCTACTCTAAAACATAGAGACCCTGTTCCTGTTGAATCATACAAAGCCTCTAAATTATTTTTAAAAGGACACGTTGCCACAAAATGTCCTACTGATTGTGCTGAATTATGTTATCCTGGAATATGTCAAAGCAAACTATACAAGAAAAATGGCTAAGTCTGTTATAGTGGTATGTGCTGCCTATTATGTAATGCAGCTTGATGCCTGTGAGCTACATACACCATACCAAATTCCAGCTCTAGAAGAATCTGTTTTGAATATCAAGTTGAGTAAAAGACTAAGAGTTATTGCTATTTCATTTTTATGCTATTTTTTCTCTCAAAATTGCCCAGAGCAACACAATTATATAGTACCTGAACAAACATTCTGCTTTTGAACCCAAGAATGTGGAAAAGATAGGGAAGGAAAAGTTTAAGCACTCTTCTTCCAGAGCCAGTCCTACCATGCAGTGCAGGGAGTTAGCCCTAGGCCCTAGCTCATCTGGTCCACAAAGTTCAGCTGACAGTCGACTGAGCTTCTGTGCCTAGACAGGGAAAGGGGTATGATTTGGTTTCCTGCTTGTCTGGTTGAAGGGCATCTTCCCAGCGTTGCTTGGCCATTTCCAAAAGAGCCTTAGAGCGTGGTTCCTTGAGGGTATCAAATATCTTCCCCTCACTCAGTAGCCACAACAGGCCTCTCTCCACCCAGGGAGGGGAGGGCTCCTCGCTGCTGCTGTTGTTTATTCGTTTAGTCGCTTCTGACTCTTCGTGACTTCATGGACCAGCCCACGCCAGAGCTTCCTGTCAGTTGTCAACACCGCCAACTCCCCCAGGGACGAGTCCGTCACCTCTAAAATATTCAATTTGCCTTGGCTCATAGATCTTACATTCTAGGTTCCAATGGTGTGTTGATCCTTAGAACATCGGATTCACTGTTCACCACCAGCACTGTCAGCCGCTAGCCGTCCTTTCGGCTTTGAGCTAGCTGCATCCTCACATCTGGGGCTAGTTGAACTCATCCTCTGTTCCTCCCCAATAGCATTTTGACCATCTTCCGACCTGGGGGTCTCATCTTCCCATGGCATACCAACATATCTCTGGTTGTATTGATCCATTTAGTTTTCACGGCAAGAATACTGGGGTGGGTTGCCATTACCTTCCCCAGGGATCGCATTTAGTTTGACCTCTCTCATCCTCTGTTCCTCCCCAGTAGCATTTTGACCATCTTCCGACCTGGGGGCCTCATCTTCCGATGGTATACCGACATATCTCTGGTTGTACTGATCCATTTAGTTTTCACGGCAAGAATACTGGGGTGGGTTGCCATTACCTTCCCCAGGGATCACATTTAGTCTGACCTCTCTGTCATGACCTTCCTGTCTTGGGTGGCCCTTCATGGTTTAGCTCATGGCATCATTGAGGTGCTCAAGCTCCAGTACCACAACAAGGTAACGATCCTTTGCTGAAGCCTCGCTGCTGAGAGGTACAATTTTCAGAGCGGCCTTGAACCCAGAGTAGCATTTCCCACCTCTTCCAGCAATCTGAGGAGGGTATAACTTGGAGACGGGAGAAGCAAGCTTGGAAGGGCAGCGGGGCTGTCTCCTAGGTCACTGTGTGTCCTATCAGCCTGCACGCTGCCGCACCGGGGAAACCCGGACGCGGAGTGTGCGTGCGCGGGGAACGCGTGGCAGATGAGAACAAGAGCCCCAGAAGCGCCAGAGGAAGTAGCGCCTCAACGCAACAGAGACTCCGGCAAAGGCTGAAGGGAACTCCCCTCTCTTCTCCCGCCTCGCGCGCTCTTCTCCCCCTCCCCCTCCCCCTCCCGCTTCCTCCCGTCGGTGACGTTGCCCGCAGGAAAGTTCCCCGAATCGAGGGGCGCGCCCACCTTGACGAACTGAAGCTTCTGCGGCTGGCGACGCACCGCACCTGAGCCACAACTGAGTGAAGGGGCCGGGAGAGGCGAGGACGAGAGGCTCTCTACCACCCCTTTGGGAGCGCGCAACCTGGCGCAGTCGGTGCAGCGGAGTTAATTCCCAGGTAAAGCAGGGGAGGCGGGGGAAAATCTTGCAAAGGAGAGGCGGACATCTCAGACTGAAGCCAAGCCAAGCGCACGGCTGGGAGGAAATCGGCGTTCTCATCCACACATGCATTCGTTCAGTTTCTCCGTTGCCTGAGCACTACAAAATCCATGCAGTAAGCCAGTCGTCTGCCAAGGCTGGAGTTTAGTATTCTTCAAGGTAATTTGTTCTGCTGTGGACCGTTTTGTCTCCATTTTCTAAAACCAGCAGGTAGTTTGTAGTGCAATCCTAAACATGGTTATTCAGAAATAATTATCCCACGTTCAATGGGATTTAATTTCTAGTTAGGCTTTCGGTGTTCCTTGGGAATCAACTCTATAAAAAGCAAAGTGTGGGACTTATTTCCGGCAGATTTCAGATGTGTTGGGCTGCAGCTCCACCATCCACAGTTAGCTTAGCCCATGCTAGGGGAGCCAGATCTAGTTGGAGGTTAGAATTGTAGCATGCCTGAATTGGAAAGCTTCTTATGGGTTATCTGGTCCAAACTCAGCACAGCGCAGGAATCCGCTAAATCATCCCCAACAGGTGACCTTCTAATCCATTTTCTAAAACCTGCTGAAAGACGTGGCACCGCTGTTTTGGACAGACTGATCCATTGATTAACAGCTGTTACTGTCAAAAAATCTCTGCTAATCTTCATCCTGAGTGTCCTTCTTTTTCATTTCAACTCACTGGACTCTGTCCTATACTTGGTCCACCCTGCTTTGCACAGGAGCAACAACCCTTTCAATACTTACAGACCCCTATCATATCTCCTTTTTAAAAAATATTTTACAAGCTAAACTTGTAGCTCTTTTAACTGTGCCTGATAAGACTTCGTTTTCAGTCTCCTTACCATCTTGGTATCTCTCATTTGAACCCATTCCAGTTTCTCCAGGTCCCTTTTAACTTGTGACGCCCAGTGCTGGAAGCAGTATTTTAAGTGAGGTCTAACTTGTGTAGCATACATAAAATTACTACACTGTATGATTCGGATGCACTGTGAGCCAGTTTGGTGTAGTGGTTAAGGCGCCAGGCTAGAAACCAGGATACCATGAATTCTAGTCCTGCCTTAGGCACAAAGTCAGCTGGGACCCTCTCAGCCCTAGGAAGGAGGCAATGGCAAACCACTCCTGAAAATCTTGCCAAGAAATCTACAGGGACTTGTCCAGGTAGTCCCTCAAAGGCACAAAAAAAAAAAAAAATAGTCTGTCCTAATAGTCAGTTTGCTGAATTGTGCTTCTCTCTTTCATGAGATGCCATGTTTTAACTGATAGTAGTTGATGGAGTGGAGAGGGGGAATTGGTTGCATGTCACTCTTAAAACTAACATTGCAACATTGTCTTCTAATCTTGGCAAAAACCATTTCGGTACATATTTTAACAGAGTTGCACATCCTCACAGTTATAATGACAGTTGTTTTTGTGAACGGCTTGGTTCACTATCGGATATGCCATAATCAAAATGATTTGTTTAGAAAAACATCAAGCTTCTCCTTGTAATACGTTTGTCCTGTGCAGAGTAGTGTAAAACAATCAAAAGTATTAACTATATGATTTTTAAAAAATTAAGGCTGTGATTCTGTGTATGCTCATCTGGGACTAAATCCCACTGATTTTAGTAGAGTTTTCTTCTATATAGCTTGGTTTACTTTTGTACAGGGCATGTCAAATATTCATGTGATTTTATGCATGCTTTACTCCAAAGTAATATATGCAGTATTTAGACGGGCGTATTCAGTAAACGTGTTCATAACTGCAGCTTTGTTGCTTGGCCAGTAGTTTGCATGTATTTTCTTATAGATAAAATAATACTGTAGTACTTTTCTAAATTATTCTTTGTAGATTATTTGTGTGTGGGTGTGGATGTATGTATGTCAGTCAGAGATGATACAGATTCGTCTAGAGTTTCTATAAGTACGCTTATTAAAATATTAAGCTTAAAGCAACTAATTAATTGAAGATTCCTTTTTAGTTTTAAGTTTTAAACTCCTTACTGGGCCATGAGATTTGTAATCACAATGAATGAAAACTATAGCCATACTATGTTAATCCATATAATTTTCACAATGATTCAGCCAGCCCAAGTAGCAAACTGAGAGTCCATCAAATGCTGCAGTGGATTGTGCAGCCTTGTCCAATTCTGCATATATCAACAAAAACCAAGTTACCTGAGTTAACAGACCTAAAAAAAAAGCTACAGAATGTGGGTTGTCAAATATAGAGAGGTGTTTAACTGGGTAAATGACTAAAAGGAAATTTGTGAAAGTTTCCTATCCTTTGTAGCTATCTGCTCTTCTCCAAAATCTCGCTGGAGTGGTTGGAGAATTGCCCCAAATCTTACAGATCTCTATCTTATGGAAGTGTAGTATCAGAAAAGGAGGGAAGGAAACTTACATCCTTAATTTAGAATGTTAAAAAGCTTCCATACGGCATTTAGATTGGACAGTCTCTGCTTAATTCACAAGACATTTGCAGAGGTTCTGTCCTAATAGTCAGGAACCACACTGAGACAAGGAATAAGTCTCTAGTGTTTTATTACTGCTACATTAGACAGAAAATCCTAACAAACTGAAGAAGCATGAGAAAACCCATACAGATAAACCCCAAAACTCAAGGTGGGTCTGTTCTGTGTCTCTTTGAATGGCTGCTCAACTCCTCACTACTACGCATGCGTTTTCCCCCCTGGATAGGGGCCCCCTCCTGCTCACCATCAGTGCTCATGACAGGGTCCAACTATGCTAATATCCAGTTCCTCCAATAATTCTTTTACCCTTTTATTTTACCAAGAAATCTTTATATATATATTTGTAAATCATACACACACATGCATACATACCCTTCTCATGGTATGTGTCTTCCTCAACCTTGGGTCCTCTATCAGAGGCCTGGGAGTTTGAGGGTTCTGCGCAGTCTCTTAGCTGTTCCTAGCATTGCACTCTTCTGGACAGAGAGCTCTGAGGTTGTTCCTGGGATCTGTTGGAACCACTCTCCCAGCTTGGGGGTCACAGCCCCAAGTGCCCCTACCACCACTGGAACCACTTTGGCCTTCACTTTCCACATCCTCTCTAGTTCCTCCTGGATGGATGGATATATCCTAACATGATCTTGGCCATGGATATAGTTCGCCAGACTTCACCAGTGATCTGGTTGCTGATGTGGTTGGGGATTAGGATCTGTCCAGCTGTTCTAGTGTTAACGTAGTACTTTTATCTTGAAGCAGGGAACAAGTCATGGCAGTTTTCCTGAGAGTGAAATCTGATATGCTTCACTGGTGCCACAGTCTGGTGATCCCTAGGGGTCAGATCATCCTGGTACCTGCCAGCTACTTTTAGAACTGCCCTTCCTGTTCCTAAAGTGGCCAATGGGTACCAGAATGATCTGACTCCTAGGGATCATTGTGGCAGGAGAAAGTGGGGAGAGATAACTTTTTCACTGCCAGATCACTGTGTCACCAATTCCATTGTATGCCCCATGCAAACCTCCCTCCCACCATAAACCTGAATCCTACTGTATGCTGGTCATCTGTTCAATCAGGCTATATTCAGGGCCACAACTATGGTCTGTGTCACCCGGGGCAAACATGGATTCCACTCCCATTTTGGTGCCCCCCCCAGCATGGCGCCTGGGGCACATGCCCCGGTTGCCCCCCCCCCCAGTTGCGGCCCTCGCTATATTTACATATGGGTTTAATGTTCTTTCACTAAATTCTGTGAAAAAATAGCCCAAGAGCAGCTGACAGACGGGGTGGCATATACTGCAGTGAAAATTTATTCATTCATTTAGAAAATTTAAATGGTCACCCATCATAAATAAATGTGTGACATGGTTTGTTTATTTATTTATTAGATTTTTATTCTGCCTTTATTTTTGGCCAACTCAAGGCAGTGTACATACCTAATGTTCCTGCCTTCTACTTTCCCCACAACAACAACCCTGTGACATGGGTTGTGGGAGAGAGAGTGACTGACCCAAAGTCACCTAGCTAGCTTTCATGCCTAAGGGAGGACTAGAACTCATTTAGTGAATTCACCTGTGTTACAGGTCTTTGCATAAAGGCTGGATGGTTGTCTGTCAGAAATGCCCTGGTGCATCTTGCACTGAACCTTCCAGCATTTAAGATTCTGTGATCCTAAGTTTCCTTTCTATATTTACCAACAACTGCATTTAAAATTGTTAAAAATAATATTAGAGAGCCAGTTTGGTATGGTGGTTAAGGCATCAGGCTAGAAACCAGGAGACCGTGAGTTCTAGTCCTGCCTTAGCCACAAAGCCAGCTGGGTGACCTTGGGCCAGTCCCTCTCTCTCAGCCCTACGAAGGAGGCAATGGCAAACCAGTTCTGAAATTTTGCCAAGAAAGACAACTCCAGGGAGCTGCTAGGAGTCAACACTGACTCAAAGGTATAAAAAAACCCAAACCAAAATAGAACAAAAACACCAATATTGATGTTTCAGAATGCTGTTGCTTTTTGAAATCTGTCTTTTGAATAGTATTTAAGTGTGAGTCATGTGGATAATTTGGAGGGTTGGTGGCAGACAAATGGTTTAAATAAATAAATATTCTGCATTAGCAGAATTGTAAAAATATGGTAACGAGAGAGAGGAAAGCATTTCTGGGGGGTAAAATTGAGATAATGGAATTGCGCCATGCAAAAGCCAGATGCCCTCTGTCAAGACCAATGCTCACTCCCATTTCTTTATAATGTGCCCTTCTTTGCTCTCACCTGCAGCAGCCAGGAGGAGTTGGAGGTAAGGAAATGTATGCCCTGAAGATAGAAGAAAAATTGTAGTACTCACTGTAGACAAATCGGGGAACATTAGCTGACAGCCACATAGGATGTGAGGTTGATGAAACAAAAAACAAAGATAATCAAACAATGCCAACTGAATTTCATTAACATTCTGACTAGTAACTAGTAATGTTTTCCAATACTAAATGTGGGATTTCTGCAAGAAAACTCCAAAGTGTGCCTCAGAAACATTTTATGCAGTCTGCATAAAATGAAGCACTACTGATGCTTCAGGGAATTTTATACTACTGTTTTTTCTTCAAGAAAAAGAGGGAAAAAGAAAGCATGTTTACCAGCCTGCACCAAGTTTTGAAGCATTTGAACAACACACATGCTGTTTTTAAATGTGAAACAATGCTTGCAGAATGATAAAGTAATCAAAGTAGAGAACTTAAGCAGAGTCAATGGACTGTTACTATCTGTCAGACTGTAGCAGGAGATATATCCGTAACACTTACAGCGCCACAATGAAACTGTCTCAACAATTAATCACAGTTTCTTAATTTCAAAGTAGTAGGCTATGTTCATTCAACAGTATAACTCCATAATACAAATAAAACTTGGACTAAATATGAACAAGCTGCATGTTACAAGTTTTGCACATATTGTTTATCTCTAACCAGCAAGTTTCATCCATCTGGAAAAGGAGAGTTTTTCTTAGCCAGCAATTTTGCAAATCATATTGGCCAGCTATTCCAGGAATTGGAATCCAACGTATTTGAAGGATGTCATGTTTCTTATCTCAAAAAGCAAGCTTATCTCTTTTTAGCATGTCTCAGTGGAATCAAGTGCAGCAGTTGGAACACAGTTTTTTAGAGCAGATAGACCAGATTTATGATGACATCTTTCCCATGGAAGTTCGACACCTTTTAGCACACTGGATTGAAAGCCAGGACTGGTAAGTTCAGACACCCTTCCTCTGTTATGCACTGAGTGTTAGGGGACTGCTGAATAAGCAGATACAGACTGCATTATATTTATCACTGCATACAGATACAGCTTCCATCAGGAGGAATAAACCTCTTCTTGGGAATACGGTTAGGCCATTATCCAAATAAAGATAGAATATTGTCGTGTTTTGAATCACAGTCTGTGGCTGTACATGTTTTAAGCAGCATTAATGGGAAACATTCAATAGACGTGAACAAATCATGTAAAATATGCAGTATCAATAGTATGATAACTTTGCATAATGTCATATTTAACAAGCCTACTCCATCGAACATAATTTGGAAAATATATCTCAAAATATGATAATATCTTTATGAATAATTAGTGCTCTCTCTCTCTCTCTTTTTTTTGTTTGTTTGTTATAACCATTTTGTTACCTACAAGTTCAGTCAGTAAGTTAACTGATCAGATGCATGGAATAATGCCATTCTATTGCGATTATTCTCTTTGATATTGAAGGATGTATGGAAATGAATGTATATATGCCAAACTTTAAAATGTCCTGTTTAATAAAATATACCATAAGGACTTTTTAAAGGAAACTTAAGATAATCCTTTCTATAAACACAGCTGGACCCAGATTCAAAACTCTAAACCTATATATTACACCTGAGCAATTGTTGTTAATTAATTCCAATGATTAATTTGGAATTAATTCTCTCCTCTTTCTTCACTCCCTGCACACACAGAAGACCGTATATTGATAATATCCTCACATTTGTGGTCAGGTTTTACTTTCATAAGCAGTATATCAGGTTTTCCATTTAATTTTAGGGCTACATTTCTGATAACATTTAACTGGAGTTTTAAAGCTGAAAAGAGCTTTTTGAAAAGTAAACTGAGAATTTTATTAGCTCTTTCCATCCTGTATTTACCCAATTATATTACATACAGAATGTTTTCTTCAGATAAAACAACCTGTATGACCAACTTGTCGGCCACCATTTGGAGCCTAATTTTTCTCTTGAACAAATGATTTTGAAGCAACCACTATTCTTCATATATATGTGCTTTGTTCTCATCTGTTTTCCGTTGCAAAGGGAGACTGCATACAGCAATGAGTCCACTGCAGCTATGCTGTTGCACAACTTATTCATAAAACTGGATGAGCATTTAGAGCGTGTTTCTCAAGAAAAGAATCTCCTCTTGATACATAACCTAAAGAAAATCAGGAAAGTTCTTCAGGTGAGTTTAAGAAAGAGTTGCAAAGAAATCCCTTTCACTAACTGTGGAGTCAGTTCTGTTGTATAGGGTGTTATGTAAGGATATCTGTACCAACCACAGCATAGGAATGAACGGATGCCTTGATTTTAAACATTTGATCCCAACAACGCACTGGATTTTAGACTTTTTCTTTTCAGCATAAAACTTTATAATCAAACACAGGGCCGCAGCTGGGGGGGGGGGGGCAAGCGGGGCATGTGCCCTGGGTGCTGCGCTGGGGGGGGTGTCAAAATGAGTGCTGGGGCGCCGAAATGGGCGCGGAATCCATGTTTGCCCAGGTGACACAGTCCCTAGTTGCAGGCCTGATCAAATGTGGGTATAAAGAGAAACCAAATTACATCCCAGATAAGTGGCTGAGAAAAACTTTTCTCCTGAATGTAGAAAAGATACTAAGACAGACATGTAAAAAAACTATAGCATAGGCATCCTTTGGGGGGAGGGGGTGGGGGGAGAAAGTAACACCAACTGCCTCATAATGCGGTTTAGTATTCACTATAATCGGCAAATTACATAATTTGCATAATATATGCAATAATGTCATGATGTGCTTCTACCAAATGCCTATGGGTAAAGCAGCATTTAATAATAAGGCAACCTACATGGTTCAGTTTCAAAACAGGGTTTTATTGAGGGAGACTTACATTTTGAAATGTAAAGAACATGCATGATTTCTGAAACTATGCATCCTTCATTATTAACAGAGTATATATTATAATATGATATCAACACTATAATGTGGTGTATTGAGTGTGAAATTGGAATGAATGCTATACAATAAATGTCAGTGACCAAGACAAAAACTGATAAAAAGGAACTAATAAATGCTGTTAGAATATTGAAACATGGTAAAGCTGCAGGTGTAGTTGTAGTGTAGCTGGATGTGATTTGTTTATGAAGTGGCTGTGGAACCTTTTAAATGTGTGTGAAGACTGACTTTGTCGGACAATTGGAAAAATGCCATTATTGTTCCCCTATACAAAGGTTGCAGAAGACTTCAGAAAGATTGCAGACACAAACCCAGAAAACTACAGGGGGAGTTTGTTTGATAACTAAGCCTAGGAAAGTGTCTGGCAGAATTCTGATCGAAAGGGTATGAAGTAACAATGAGCAAAATTTGGGAACAGGAGTATGACTTTGTGCTGGGCACGGGTTGCACAGATAAGATGTTTAGGCTAATTATTTATTCAGAAATATGTGCATTTACCATGATGTGCAAAATCAGTTTCTCTCTGGTGTGCCTGAAACTTTTTCAGCATTACATTTCTTCTTCATAACTTAGAGGCCAAAACTAAAAGCCATAATTCTTAATCTTAAATACATGAGGACAATTCATGCTGTTCTGCTGGGGATCAATAGCGGTTAGCCTCGATGGCAGCAGGATTGCTGCTGGGAGACTAGTGGGCTTGCATAGTTGGTTGGCCACTGTGAGAACAGCCTGATGGACTAGATGGACCAGGGGTCCGATCCAGCAGGGCACCACCTATGTTCTTACATTAAAGAAGATATTCTGTGCCTGTCAGACCTTTCTGTTAATCAAGCTCTGATGTGGGAGAATTGGTGGAGAGGAAGATTAGGAAAAAAGAGGATGAAAGAAAACATACAGTATATAAAGAAGATTTAAAGGAAAGCCAGAAATTAACATCTCATTTATGCACACAACAGTCACCCAAGATTATTGGTGAAATGTCCCAGCAGTACTCTCTTAAAGGAATTAATACCTTGTGAGCTGCATGTAAGCGTTTTATGAAAGACTAACTCAGTGGGTGAAACATATTGCAGCGTGCAGATAAAACTTCAGATGTTGAATGTCTGTCTACCTTTTGCTAGAGAACCAAATACAAGTTTGAGAGAAACAATTCAGATGAAGTAGAGAAAGTAAAGAAGTGATAGAGAAGATATGATAAAGATATGGGTAAACGGAGAGATATTATGATTTGTATAATTGGCTTCATATCTGCAATCAAATATATTGCATAGTTATCAAGAGTGGACCTGAATTTTCTGTAATGCGTGCATGGCTGTTCTACTGTATGTGGCCAACTTTTGCTGCAAGGCATGGATTCGATCTTTCTTATGTTCCTATAACCTTGTTTTTCAGGCAAAATATCAAAGTAATCCTCTACATATAGCACTGGTTGTTTCAAACTGTTTAAGAGAAGAAAGAAGAGTATTGGCTTCAGCCAGTATGCCTGTACAGGTAATTTTGTATTTGTGCTGAATACATTTGTTTAAAAATAATAACACAGAGGCAAGAATCTGAGAAAGGATTTGTTGCATGTAAGACTGTAGTGAGATTTAAGGACACAAAATTCTCTGCTACAGGGAAGCTCTTCATTTTGGTCAAGCCAAGCTAAAGTGTATAATTGTAAGCTCTTCATTCTGCTCAAGCTAAGTATATAATTATAAGATTCACAGACACCCAATAGTTGCTATTTATTAAAAGTGTGAGATGTTTTATTTATTTACTTATCAATTTGTATGCCACCTCAATCACTAGAGTAATGCTAGGTGGGTTTTACACCTGTGTAGATCCCTCAAAACAATGTAAACATTTAAAAAAGGCAATAAAATCAAAAAAAACAAAATCAAGAAAGCAGAGTATTATTGTGAACAAGCCAAACTGGAATTCAGATGCATCAGAAACCTTACGTGGTGGGGAAAAAAACAATATGGTCTAAAATTTGTTAGTGTTATATCTTGCCTGTTCTGCTCAATGCTGCACTGGTCAGGCTGCACTTGAAATGCTGTGTCCAGTTTTGGTTGCCACAATACAAGAAGGATGCTAAGGAACTGGAAAGAGAAAATATGGGCAAGGAATGGGAGATATCTATGCAATAGATAGACTGAAGCTTCATGGAATTCTTTATGTATTCTCTGTATCCATTTTTTTCACTTTTCTCATTTGAAAGATGAGAAGATGCTTTGCATTGCTGTTCTTCATTTTAAGTTCTTCCTTTGCAAGTGAATTCTGTACTATGCAAAGGTCTCAGGATCTTAAATATGCCTTGATTTGCGATTGATCCCTCATCATTATTTTTAAAACTTTCCTTTGGGTTTAGATCACAATTTAGATCACAATTAATATACCTGTGACATTCCAATTATCTCTATTTACCAGGGATATTTTTTGTAACCAATTCCCTCATCTGTGTTTTGCCTTTGAAAAGGCTGAACAAATTGAACAAAATAGTAGTTGGGTAACAAGATTTTTCTGAAGGTTAATTACCCTAAATCAAAGAGGCTACCAGAAGTCTGAAGATACGTGATCTTCTGGGAGATCTTTGTGCACTGCAGTTCTTAAACTAGGCAAAATTGGTGGAATGGATTTGCTTTAACCTTCATGCTTGCCGACAACTGCAAATGGATTTTTCAGAGGCGTGAAAGTTCCACACTTCTCACTAAGGATTAGATTGGCTGAATTTGTTTACCATTTGAATGTCATAATCAGAATGGTTACACAGGGGTCAGGGTGGCATAGCATATATTCTCAGTTCAGATGTTTTGCATATTTGGACAAAAACAACTGTTAATGAAATAGCACCTGTAAGAAGGAGACATGCTGATTGCAAACTTTCATTGTATTAGATGAATATTCTAACATCCAGAATATTCTGAACCAGGCAATCCAGAAGTCTATCGTTTAAGTAGAAGAAAATAGATATTTGACCCAAGAATTTTGGATGACTCCCACAAGTAATGTATGAAACAAGTTCAGCTGATCTCCACAACAAAATAAAGGTTTCAAATAGTCAGAGCAGGCACAATCCCACAATTCTAAATAGTGGTTTTACAGTCATGAGATTTTAAAATGTTTTGTTATATTGTCTGTGGAATCTGGATATTTATCTGATAGGTCAAGGGCTATTTTTTATTTTACTGTCTTTGCTTTGGGGGAACTTCCAGAAGCAACGCTTTGACCATGCTCTAGAAATGATAGTCTTGGAATTTGTAGAGATACATAATTGTTCTCAAATAAATTCCATCTCATGAGAAATAAGGTAGTTGATGATTTGTGTGCCTTTTCCCTTAGTACGTTCTTTCTCTTTACGGTTTTCCCATGGAAGTGATGCCAGATAACTTGCATGAGTAAAACATTGTAAGCAGCAGAAACAGTTAAAAAAAGAAAGAAAACTATTCAACACAACAGAAAAAAAGGCCCTGATTAATCAGTTAATTTTTAATTTAAACTGATCAAAGTTCATATGTGGTTCATGGGGTGAAATCCAGATTTAGCTATGCTGAGAATAGTCAGCTAAAATAACTGGGGTCTATTACCAAAGGCTAATTGGCCTTATTGGATTTAGTCAGTCTCCTCTCAGTAAAACTTGCCATTAAATACTCTGTGCTAAGTGGGATAGTATTAATAAGCTGATCTGTATTTTCTTTTTCCCTAGGGACCTCTAGAAAAGTCACTACAAAACTACTTGGGTTCAGAAAGACACAGAAAAATTGAGCTCAAGGTGTCTGAAATTAAGAACAGTACACAGGCAAGTTGTTATTATAGTTTGCCGCCATACATCAAAGTTCCAACATTGGGGTCCCAATAAATCTTATAGGGCTTAACTATGATGATAATTTGAAATGAGATCCACAGGTACAGAAGAATGAGATGATAACATGATGGAAACTGGACTGTTGCCCTTTAGAGGTACAAGTGAGGCATGCCTCATTTGAATGTTCCCATTCAGAGCTATGACCTGAGAACAATGATATTAAAATATCAGGGGTAAAAGTTTTCACTGCAGCTATATCCAGAACCTCGGAATGCCATCCACTAATTCTGCTGCATGTGTTTGTGATGCTCCTGGGAGCTGGCAAATGAATCCAAGGCTAGGAAGGGCTTCTTTGGAATTATGAATGCCTGCAGAATCCTTCTAAATATGCAATATTTACCTTTAATTATACAGTATTTACCTATAAGTATACAGTAAGGTATTACCTTTAATACCGTACTGTATACTTATGGTTGTCGCTATCAGATCCTGCTTTATAGCAGGAAAAAAGGTGTATAATTGTTGGATAATGCTTTGCATGTTCACCAAGTATTTTCAGGAGATATCACCAGGGGTGGAAAGTGATTGTGGAATGAATTTACAGTAGCAATCACTCTTGTGTCTATTCCTGTGCATTAGCTAACAGCATTAGCTCCCTCTCCAGGAATAAAAGTTCAGTTATTTATCAAGGGTGTACCATGGACTACAATGGGGGTTGATAAAGTGTCTGACCAGAGATTTTTAAAATCTGACTGTTCTTTCATGGAATCCAAAAAGGAAAAAAAAGCGATATAATTTCTACAGCGATCAGTGAGATAGATGTTCCTTTTCTGTCTTCAATGTCTGCTTTCTCCATACTTCTGGGGGTCCAAATTGTCAAGGAAAGGAAAACACTACATCTATTCAAAAGAAATAACAGTGGTAACAGTTGTATTATTCAAATTTCTGATAATTGTCCATTAAATAAATAATGTATCCCTGAATTTAGTTGACTAACCTGTTAATTTTTAATTTAAACTGATCAAAGTTCCTATGTGGTTCATGGGGTGAAATTCAGATTTAGCCAATAATGACTAGGATTTGTTACCAATGACTAATTGGCCTCATCGAATTCAGCTGGTCTCCTCTCAGTAAAATTAGATTTTTCCCATGAGTTGTACCTTTGGATCAAAAGCAAAAGAGAAATTAAGACTGCAGTCCAGTGCTTGCTTATCCAAGCATAAGCACCAGTGAACAAATTGGGGCTTGCTTCTGGACAGACATGCATAGTGTCATGTTCCCCGTTGCAAGGCATCCATGCATCACAACGGGGAACATGCCTTTCAGGAAGGAGGAGGGATAATCCTAATCCTTTAAACACTTAAACACTAAAAGCAATCACAAGGACAAAGGAGGCACACCTTTGCCCGGACCAGAGGAGCCATCAACATATCGGAGGAACTTCCACACATTACCCCGGGGGACGCACCTGCACCAGACAAGGAAAGGAGACAAAGGAAACCAGCGGTGATCACCCTAATCGCCCATCAACAGACCAGTATCGCTTCCAGATCGCCCATCAAGGATCCGAATCCAGCTTGTGGGACAATAGGGGGTGGAGGGGGACAAGGTCCGCCACGTGGGTATATACGGGGTACCCCGCAACCA
This sequence comes from Candoia aspera, assembly GCF_035149785.1. NCBI lineage: Eukaryota > Metazoa > Chordata > Lepidosauria > Squamata > Candoiidae > Candoia > Candoia aspera. Next base: position 182,269,742 of record NC_086153.1, read on the forward strand.
CACCCACATTCCCATCTTTTTGTGTGCGTGCACTCTGTACTCAATAAATGGAAATCCTTAGCCCCATCTAAGTGAGTCCATGCCTTATTGGGAAACAAGGCACCCGTTACATAAAGACGGGAATCGAAAAAAAAAAATTCCGCCAGCACCAATCCAGATCTGATCTGTGAGGGACCCGAGTTGGTGATGGACAGAATCAACCGACAGAGCGGCGGCGACCCAAGGACCGGTGACAGGTCACCCGGCTCCACGGAATGAGCGATTGGCAGGACCCATACACCCCGACACCGTGAAGTCCGGGTAGGTTCAGGATCGAGCTCGGAGGAGGAGACCGGGAGGAGTGGGACTCTCGAAGCCACGAGAGAGTCGCAAGGTGAGTGGGTCACCCTGGACGAGACGGCGGGATCCCTGCTCAGAGTGTTCGGGCCGTCGAAAGAGGCGAGAGAGCACCGGTTCACGACAACCCCAGGAGCTGAGGGAAGGCGGCGGAGCGGATGGCCCGCGGACGGCTCCCAAGCTGATGAGCGGCTCAGCACAGTGGAATCGAGGCTGGAGTCGATAGAACAGCTGCTCCTGAGGTTGGCGATCGGGTGGGAAGCCCGAGGGAGAGGTGAGCCAGAACCAGGCTCCAGAGGCGCGTCACCCCCCCCCCAACCTCCGGGACGAGACATCTGGGGTGGGGACGGAGGTGGCAAGAAGAGGACGCGGAACCAGGCAGAGGTTTTCACGGCGCAGCCAAACTTCAAAGTGGGAGATAGGGTCTACCTCTCCACTAAGTTCATCAAGTTTCCGCAGCCCTCGAAGAAACTGGCACCCAAATTCATTGGTCCGTTCCCAACCATAGAAATTATCAACCCAGTGACTTTCAAGTTGGAGCTACCACACAACTTGAGACGCATACATCCAGTGTTCCATTGTGCCCTACTGAAACCGGTCACCTCTTCAAAGTGGCACAATGAACCCCCCCCCGCCCATCATGATAGATGGACAGCAACATTTCAAAATTGAGGAGGTACTAGACTCCAGACGGCTAAGGGGCACCTTACAGTACCTCGTCCGTTGGAAACATTTCCCCCACCCTGAGTGGGTGCAAGTGCGAGAGGTCTCTGCACAGCGGCTTGTCAAACGCTTCCACAAAGCATACCCTGACAAACCGGCACCTTAGTGTTTTTTGGGGGGGGCAGTATGTCATGTTCCCCATTGCAAGGCATCCATGCATCATAACGGGGAACATGCCTTTCAGGAAGGAGGAGGGATAATCCTAATCCTTTAAGCACTCAAACACTAAAAGCAATCACAAGGACAAAGGAGGCACACCTTTGCCCGGACCAGAGGAGCCATCAACATATCGGAGAAACTTCCACACATTACCCCGGGGGACGCACCTGCACCAGACAAGGAAAGGAGACAAAGGAAACCAGCGGTGATCACCCTAATCGCCCATCAACAGACCGGTATCGCTTCCAGATCGCCCATCAAGGATCCGGATCCAGCTTGTGGGACAATAGGGGGTGGAGGAGGACAAGGTCCAACACGCGGGTATATACGGGGTACCCCGCAACCACGCCTGCATTCCCGTCTTTTTGCGTGCGTGCACTCTGTACTCAATAAATGGAAATCCTTAGCCCCATCTAAGTGAGTCCGTGCCTTATTGGGAAACGAGGCACCCGTTACACATAGGGTGCACTATACATCTTGTAGCCTTCGTAATAAACATGTGATACAGCAGGATACACTTAGTGTAATACGCCACAGTTTACTTAACAGTGTTTTGCTGAATAAACTAAACTTGGTTGAGTTCACACAACATGCTAAGCCATAAACCAAGGGCTATAAATTAAAAAAAAAAAAAACTTGAATTCACAGAATATGCTGGGTAAAAATCAGTCCACTCTTTGTCTTAGTATAATTTGTCATCCCAGCTACATTTCCTACCAAGGAAGCAGACAATAATTATGGAAGTTCCATTTCATTCAGGAGGAACTGAAGCTTCTGAAGGAGTATTACTATTGTTTGCTATATGCTATGGACGATATTAGATTTACTCACTACTAAATGCATTTAATCTGAAAACAGCTGACAGAACAAGACGTCAAATATTTAGAAGATTTGCAAGAGGAGTTTGACTTCAGATTTAAAACTATGCAGAGCATAGGTAAGCTTTCTCACACAATGCTATGAAAGAAAAATGTTGGTTTTAAATCTTGCATATGTGTAAAAATTGGCTGTTCTATACCTAGGCTATAGGTGTTCATTGAACATTTTTTCTATCTTCTTTTTGGAGTAAGGGGCAGGATTTGGCCAAGACTCATACTACTTCTGATGCATACTACCTTCATAGTAAATTCCAAGTAAAGTGGAAGCCTAACATCTTAGCCTAAATGTATTCTTTAGGGCAGGTAGCAAGGTCCAGCAAGGTATCACTCCAGCTAAGACTATGCTTCTCTGCTTTTTGACTGGAAATAAGCGTCCCTGAAGTTTGTAGTATTTATTTATGTGTGAAGATACACCTTCATTTTCTATCAATTTAATCTTTAAGAGACTGTGGCTGTAATACTTTCCATGGGTAATTCCTTATTTTTTTAAGTGAAAGGAACTCCAGAATGTTGCAGTCAGACCAACAGGGGAAGGAAGATTCTTTAATTATTGTTGGCATTTTTTTTGATATTCTGTGTTTTTAGGGTCATTGTTGTTTGTTTTAGAATTGCTACCTAAAACTAAAGCATAATCTGCATCCTGTAGACCTGTGGATTTCCCCTCTTCTCTTCTCATCCCTCATGTGGGAGGGAAAATCAGGGGTAGTTTTTAATGGGATTCTGTATTTATGAATTTAACAGCAGTTATATACTGCCCCAATATAAAAGATTCTGGACTGTGCACACAAATGGCTAGAAGGGAAAATGTGAATTTCCAGCTGTAACAACCCTAAGTTGTTTTTTAATTTAAGTGAAATGGCTGGAAAATACATGGTTATTTATGAGTTCAGTGTAGTTTGTTTTTTTACTATGGATGGTTCAATCCCAACTAAAGCTAATGAATTGTTAACAATAAACAGCAATGTGTTCATTTCTCTGAATCACCCTATTTAAACTGGAGACAGACCTCCTTCCCTATTTGCATGCTCCGAAATGCATACAGCCTAGGAGAACCATAATAGATTTTGTTCCTTCAGAAATTCAACTATGGGAGAAAAAGGACTTTGTACAGAAGAGGTCCTTAACAATTTTCTCATTAAGGTCTTCTTATTCAAAAGTGTCCTCTCCAACATGGTTTTTTCCTCACTGAGGAAAAGAGGCAGGACTCCTAGACTGAAAAACAGCTGGAGGCTATTATTATTTGAAAAAGGCATTTAATTTTAAAATCCCTAAACTAAACTACATATTCAGAATAATTTGGAAGGACATTAACTTTGATTTATGCTCACTCCTTTTTTAAAAATAAGACGTAACACATTAGATAGCATACCATAATGCATTTATAAACTTAATTAGAAGTACATGTTTATGTTTATCTAACATTGGTTGCAGGTAAAGTAAAAATGTAATAAGAAAAAGAGAATGTCAAACATGCTACTTTAAAACTATTTGCATATGTTACTTTGAGGGGTTTCCCTACTCCTATGCTATATATATATATATTCTTTTTGCATATTCTTTTAGAACAGAATGACAAAAACAGGGCTGTCATGAAGCAGGAGATGCTGATGTTGCAGGAAATGCTCAATACCATAGACTACAAGAGAAAGGTTGGTTCCGTTGTTCGTCATTTATATAGTTTGCTGAACTTAAAGGCACTATGGAAGGTCCTTTTTCTAGTTACTTATTAAGTAAGAGGTAGTTTCAAATCAATAAAAAAGCCAATACAACTAGTTCATAGAACTGGACTGTGGTTTTAAGAACTTGTTATTGGCCTTTCGTTAATTTATCTTTGAAAATTCAAGAAAAGATCATGAACTTTGTTCCCTCTCTTTCTGATACACAGAAATATCCAAAGATGTTATCCTCATACGAGACGCTAAGGGGACTCCCAGTAAGAACTGAGCATGCTCAAATTCTCTCATAGAGGAACAGGGGTGGGGGGAGAGGGAGGACCATAGCAGAAGTTTCTGCACAACACTGAAACAAAGCCTCATTTATTGCCACCTAATAGCCAATACCATCATGTCAACATTTAGATATACACATACATTGCAATATATTGTAGTTTGATAGCTATTCTACAACAAATCTTGAACAAGAACACATACATTAAATGTTCAATTGCTATACAAAGTAACTAGAGGATTCAAAAGATACAGAATTACTAAACACTTCAGAACTAGAGGTCAAACTTTTTTTGGCTGGGGACTATTTTCCTAAAATTATTTTTGGTCTTCAAAGGCTGTAGGAGGGATATAGTGATCACCAGGTCATGTTGCTACAATGGGCATAGCTGCAGTTTTTAGCCTGGTTGAAACTATTTTCAAGGATGGGGCAAGGATATTTTGCAGAAGATAGATACGGTGATCCTGTCAGAGTTTAATCCACCTCTTCCACTGCTTAAACATGAAAAGAAAAGAAAAAAAATTGCTGCTGAATTTCAACAGCCTGATGCTGGAGTGCTAATTAGATTTCCCAAATATTTAGTTCTTCTAAATGTTTTGTTCAGCAATGCCAAAATCATTGTTTTGAAATCTTCAACATATATTTGCTCTGAAAGCTTAGGCCGAGATTTTGTTCAGGCTAAAGATTTTTAAAAATATATATGTATGTATATTTTAAAATGTGTGTGCATGTGCATTTCAAGCATTTAATACAGGTAGCAGTCAATTTTAGACATTATGAACAAAATGTCCCCTGATCTTTCTTACTTTCAACATTTATTTATCTATTTATCTTCTATCCCACCTTTATTATTTTTATAAATAACTCAAAGCAGCGAACATACCTAATACTCCTTCCTCCTATTTGCTGAACAGAAGGACACAGTTGGTGAATGAGCATGTCAGTTAAAGTTGGAAGTCAGTTGTTTCAAAAGATTAGGTGATGAGTATCAAGGTACTCAGGAAATGAGTTGTATGCAATACAGCAAACCAGTTTGGCAAGTTAAAAACTCAAAACTTCAGATGATAGGGTTATCTGGAGAGAGCAACAGCCAACTCTCTCCCCCACCCATAGAGAGCAAAACAGACAAGACCCCTCCCCCATCACCCTAACCCAAGGCCTGAGTAAAGAGCCGTGCTTTAGAGGCCAGGAAGGTGGGAACCATGTGAATCTCTGGGTTCAGTTAGTATCTCAGCAATGTTTGTGGTGAATGGTCTGATTGAGCAGCACTTCCTGACTTGTTTATTTGTTGTTTATGTAATAAGAAAAAGGCCCTCTATGTTCCAACCTGGGCTAAAGGCATCACATACAGATCTGTAGAAGGCTGATTGACTTGTCTCTCCCTGTATGTGTCTAGTTTACAAAGCAGTAGTAGCAGAAACAATACTGCAGAAGCAGCTTCAGTCTGTGGCTGCTCTTTCGCCCAGCTTGCTTTCTTAGAAGACTAATGGCTGCTTAAACTAGCCATTGGTGTGCTTTGGATTGCATGCTGGATGGTGATGAATTAGCCAAAAGCAAACCATGTGTATAGATTAAGCCAAACTACCTCATAGCTCAGGGTGTTATACAAACCACATCACTGTTTCCCTGAGACTCACTTCTGAATTCTCTCTTACTATTTCTAACTAGTGGTACCTATCCTGTTCCTTATAGGAAGTTCTCAGTAAAATGGCACAAGTAGTAAGGGAGGCTGATGCCTTGGTGAATAACATATTAATAGAAGAATTATTGGATTGGAAGAGACGGCAACAAATTGCTTGCATTGGAGGCCCCCTACACAGTGGGCTTGATCAGCTGCAAAACTGGTAAAGTGTTAACACTGGTTTCTGTGTAAAGAGCAACAGGAAGTGTGATGCTGTGTGGCTGCTGCCTTTCCCATCCAGTTTACACAATAAAAACTTCTTCTGAGATATTAACAGAAATTATTGTTAAGCAATTTCTAAGAATCAGAAGAGTCAGAAACAGATCATTTTAAGAGGCATTAATTATTGCCAAGTACCTCTTTTCAATAGGATTGTTTCAGTGAAAGTAAAGGAGGCAGCAGCTGAATCATATACATGTTTTCACACCAAACTGGGGAACCACTGTGAGGTTGTTAGCCAATTGTGAAATATTTGGTAGCCCAGCCTCAGCAAGCAGCATACTTTCTAATGGGGAGGGGAAGGGACCTGAATTTGTACCTCATGTTATGGAAAGTTCTCCAAACATGACAAAAGTAGTTTTCTTCCATATATCCAAAAGAAATCCACTGAATTAATTCAATGACTGCCCAATTCAACTTTGGGTGGCGTACAATTTAAAAACAGCAGTTACAAAAAAATTACGGTGATGCAGAATAACAACAACAACAACAACAACAACAACAATAATAATACTTCATAGGCAAGTTCAGGTTTAAAGACCCCACCATCCAGGTAAGCTCAAGGACTGGGAGAAAAATCCAGAGACTCCAGAGGGCAGGAGGAACAACAGAGAAAGCGTATTTCCTGGGTCCCATCAGATGACATGTTTTAATCATGGGACCAGAGCATGCCATTTTAAGGAACAAGCATGCTGTTTGTTCCTTGCTATCTCTGAAATTGGAATGCGAACCTCTCACCAATCACAATGCAGATTTCTATTTCCAGGCTATATTTGTAGTTCCACACTGTGGTTTCAGTGCTAGCTGGATAGACAACACTTCTGTGATGATCTCTTCCATCTGGATTATACAGTGTTGGGACTGCCTTGGGAAATACATCTGACCGGCAGACATAGACATTTCTGGATTTTTAACTCTGCTTAGGCAAGAATGCCTACTTTTTACATTTTCATTTATTCACTTCAATACTAAGTGTTTCAAAATATTAATATTACACAGTTAAAGCACATATGCACATATAAATTAAAGCTTCCTATAATGCTATCGGTTGATCTTCATAATCTCATTAGGTCTTCAGAATAAAAACAAGTCTCTTCTTGAAGTCTCTGATGGGGAAAGACTGCTGTAGAAGAACTTGAGTTAGGACTTCAGCAGATCTGACTTTCTTTCAGAATTGTGCCTGTGATAAAACATAGAATTAAGGCTATTTTCATTTGAGGCGCAGAATTACTGGACCTAAGTTGCAATGAATATTTTTCTAAGCATACCTGGGAAAGCAAGTCTAGTTTTATCATTAGGCACAAGAAGATTTCTAACTCAGTAGCTGATTTCCATGTCATGAAAGAGCTGCAAATTTGTTTGCTTTTTAACTCATTTTTTCATACCAGGAAGGAAATAGGTACTTGTGGTATTCTCTGTGGCAGGTGTCAAAATAACAAAGTTGACCTTGAAATGAAGTAGCTTTTCATTAGGAGAGGTGGGTGCCATTAAGTGACGAAATGTTCTGAGTTAGCCCCAAGTCAGAGTTTAATGACTTGAACCTTTTTTGTGTTTGTTTAGCTTCACATTGTTGGCTGAGAGTCTTTTTCAAATAAGAAGGCAATTGGAGAAGCTGAATGAACTTTTGATTAAACTCACATATGAAGGAGACCCCATTCCATTACAAAGACCTCACTTGTTGGAAAGGATAAACTTTTTACTGTACAGTCTTTTCCAAAGGTACATAAGTTAGTTTTCATCTTCAACTGAAACTGTATTGAAAACTATTATTTAACATTCTTTCATCTCAGCCATGGAGATATTTAATTGTGCAAGAAATTTCTGAAAACTGGGTTGGAAAGAGCCATGGCATCTTGAAGAAATGGAGCTGTTAGTTTTACAATATTTCACCAGGATTTTTTGTGAAGTGCAGATACTTACTCCCTTTCTCATTAGTTCATTTATAGTTGAGAGACAGCCTTCCATGCCAACTCATCCTCAGAGGCCTTTGGTTCTTAAAACGATGATACAGTTTACTGTTAAACTTCGGTGAGTAAAGGGTGTTGCTTGCCATGTTTTTGATCACATTAGTGTCCTAGTACATCTCTTAAAACTTGTCATGTGCACTTGACCAAATTCTTAAACAGGTACACAAGCCTTCCGTTGGCTTTTGTTCTACAGTTTGCTCTCAGAAGGAAAATGTTTATAGATAACTCTTAAGCCTCTAAATGATGTCTTCTATGCAAAGTCTCAGGAACTTAAAGTTACAACTTGAGTCTTTCAGGCAATCAGAATCAGTTCCCCTCTTGCTTTAACTAATATCATTTTTCCCTGCTGTATTCCATTTCTGTACTTTTCTACTTGTTGGCATGCATTTGCATTTTCGTCAGCACCCATTTTTAAGATTAGCAACATTCATGTTAGAATCCCATTTCTGTCCACAACCAGGGTGGGATGGGGGGTGAGGGAGAGAGAATCAGTTAAAATTTTCAGGGTGGCCCCTCTGGCTATAATAATTAGTTATCTTAACAGTGCCTCCATGTGTAAGTCCTGTTTTAATACAGTAACTGTTCTGGGTTCAGGGGAGCTGTCAGGATCCCTTCTAGTTCCTATACAGTTTACTCTAAAGAAGCCTGCTACCAAGTCTCCATCCAGTAGGGGGACTCTACAGAGGATTTTTCCCTCCCTTTCAGGGCATCCTGTGAGGGAAAAAATTAATCTTTAGTAGATTAACTTGACTACTTGTATTAAAAAACAAGCACCCTACAGATACAGAGACAATATCCCACAGAGACAAGAATAACATTAAGCAGTAGTAAGCTATTGAACTCAGTGGGATCAGTGTCCTCGTGTCCTGTGGAGAGGCTTGCTCCAAGCTAGCAGTTCCTCCACAATAGAGTGAATGGTCTTTTTAAAGGTCCAGCGCACTTGGAAAGCACAGTATGTAAAGTGATCCAGCTCTCTCCCCTCACTTGCAAAACTGCCTATAGCAGCTCTCTCTGCAAAAGCCTCCTGTAGATGTTTTCCTGATTCTCTTTTTCATGGCTGCTTAATCCCTCTTCCTCAGTTGGATCTCCAACCCATCTGGATCCAGTGCACTTCTCCACTCAGCTCTTCAAGCCACAAGCCTCCCCCAAACAAGCCCACTGAACAATTTATTCAGGAATGAAACTTCCAGCTTCTCTCTGTCCATGTTGACCAAATGCCAACAGATGCTCCTGTATCCTTTGCAACCTCCAAATAGCCCCTTTCCCCCTTATGAGCTGCAGGGAGTGACGTCCCAGCTGGGCAAAATGTTGCAGGAAAAAAAACATTCTCTCTCTCTCTCTCTTGGTAGCTTTGAGTTAGTGTTGACTCCTGGTGAGTGCTGGGACTAGTTCCTGCAGTTTTCTTGGCAAGGATTTTCAGAAATGTCGCCCTTGCCTTCTTCTTCCTAGGGCTGAGAGAGGGACTGGCCCAAGGTCACCCTGCCGGCTTTCATGCCAAAGACAGGACTAGAACTCTTAGTCTCCTGGTTTCTAGCCCGTTGCCTTAACCACTAGACCAAACTGGCTCTCTTCTACCTCTTGCTTACTTACAAGGACTCTTTCAGTCTCCATTAACGTAAAACTTTTCCCTTACTCCTTTTATTTTCTTAGGCTGTCTCTTTTTGGGCTAAGTAAGCTGGGTCTTTTCCCCCCTACCCATTGCTCCCCAGCCTCTATTTCTTCTCCTTTCCTCTCTCCCCACTGCACTTGTGTGTTTCTGTCTGGGTCTTTCATCCACTACTCCATAGCTTTTTGTGCATTTCTGTAACTCTTCTGAGTTTTATTTTTTGCCTCTCTAGTCCTTGGGAGAGACTCCCCTGCCACCTAGAGATCCCCAGTAATTACTTCCTTACTGACTTCAGGCTGTGAGCCAGCAGCCACCAGTTGTTTATCTCTCCCTGATTCTCTTAGCACCTCTGAGGATTCTGTTTCCTCTGCTTTGACTTCTTCCACTTACAGATCTCCACAACTAGAACCCTAGCATCCAAATTAACTTCTTTACTTTTTGTGACAACCTCCTGGTACTTTGCACCAACTTTAACCTCTTTCCTTATTTCTCAACTCTGCTGCAACCAGCTAGGTTGCATATACTTGGTAGCAGGTCCGCCAGTAACATCGTGAATTTGGTTGGCATTATATACATAGACTGCCCAATTTGCTTTCAATGTTAGAAGATTGCCATATTGCTGAGGCATTGTTTGTGGAGAAAGGTATTTTCTCATATTAAATTCTACACTTCTAACTTTCTAGGCTGCTTATTAAAGTGCCTGAGCTGAACTACCAGATGAAAGTGAAAGCTACTATTGACAAGTACGTAACATTAAAAAAATTATTTCAGGCCATTACAATATTTAGTAAAATTTCCCAAGATATTTTGAAGATGTTTGACACTTATTAAATCCATTTGAGCTAGAATTGCTTCAGATTTTTAAATGATCAGAATGACATTTTTCTCTCATTTCAATTTATATTTAACAAACCATAATTAAAGCAAACCATGGTTTAGCACTGAATGCAAATCCAATATTTCTATATCTCGCTCTCCAAATTGCTTCAAACCTCTAATGTTGCTCTGTGCCTGAAATATTTTCTTCAGAGCCCACTGGTGGTCTTTTCTTGCCGAAGAGTGGATGGAAAGATGAATTGCTAATGTGACTTATCATGCATCTACATGCATGATAAGGGAGTGATAGAAATGCAGTCGGATGGCATTATTTATTTTTTTATTTTTTGTTTTATCATTACAATCAAACAATTCTCAGTGGTTAACCCAATATAGAAAAAGAAGTTTAAAACATCCATGGTAGGAATAAAATCAGCATAAAATCAAAACATGATAAAGAATAAAGAACATGATTAATAAAAGAACAACTGAACACATGAATATAGGTAGCAACTGAATCATCAGCTCTACAGCAGGATTACTCATGAAAGTCTTTCCACTGCTTTGAGTCAAAGTTGTTGTTCCACAACAAAACCAGACAGTTTTGACTGAGGTTCTCTTTGTGTTGTTTATTGTGTGAACCTGAAACTCAGGGATGTCAGCATTCTAGAGCATAAAGTTGAAAAGCAAAATAATGCCCTTGAAGTACACCCCAGATAGGTTCTTAGATTTCATACAAGAAGTTGATGACAGGTTTTAGTCAGAGTTACGATTATTGTAATAACTATAGTATGAAGTTATGAAACTGTGGTGGTTTTAGAAAACTTAAAGATGCAATATTTGAATAAACTTCCACAGCTTAATTTTGATCTTGAATCTGAGGCAACTAGCTAAGAGTTAAACAGTGGTAATGGCATGGGCATTACTATGCGAAGTATTTAGAGCTGTACTGTAAATATGGCTTTACAGTCTTATTCTGCCTTCAATGCTTTTCAATATCTGAAGGAAAACATTGGGAAAGATCATTGTATGATTTGGAATTGGGTGCTATCAGAATGCTGATGACCCACAAATACCTTGAACTTGGGCAGGAGATACTCGTTATGAGGGGGCACAGTTCCAAGGTTCTGTTCTGCATAGAGTTACATTCTCCCAGGAGGAACAAAACTACTGATTGGGGAGGGCTTCTAGACTGAGGCTTCTCTGATTCCCCAAATTGAGGCACTGACCCAGAGTACCTTTTATCAGTGTCAAGTTCATGCCCCAGGAATTTTCCTCTTAGAAATACAGAGTTCTGGTATTATCTTTAAAACACTATATGGCTTAGAACTTAGTTCCTTGAGAGAATATCTTCTTCTATTTGAGTCTGTCCCATCTCCAACAACTGCCTGAAGAGGCTTGTCTTACGCTTGCCATAGGCTCATCTCTTAATAGCTCAGGACTGTGTCTTTTCTGAAGCCACCCCAACCATACACTCCCTGTTCATTGAGATGACTGATATCTCTGTTGGCTTTTTAAAAGGCTTTAAAAGCACAGTTTCTTCAACAGGATTTTATTTTATTATTATTTTATTTTATTTTATTTGTACTTTAAAAATGTACTTTAAAGCACATTTTTTCAATTGGTGAAGATTTCTTTTTAATGTATTTGTTTTAACTTATATTATATGTTATTATTGGAAACCACCAAGAGATTTCAGTAGCTGGCATATAACAAGTTTAGGAAATCATTCAGATTATTAAGAAAGACTTTATGTATATTTGAAAACTTGCACAAGATTAACTTGTTTTGTCTATTTTTTTAAACCCAGGAATGCCTCTACTGCAAGGTAAGAAAATTTAAAGGATGGAGCTTTAAAAATAAACACACATTGCTTCATACTATTTTGCCTGCGGCTCTGAACCTTATCGGGATATGTTTTCTAGCAACCGAAGATTTGTTCTGTGTGGGACTCATATAAAAGCAATGAACATGGATGAGTCTGCAAATGGGAGCCTTTCAGTGGAATTTCGACATTTGGTAAATCAATACTTTTTTTTCTTTTGGCACAGGAATTGGAAACCCTTGCTTGCTTCTCAGCATTTGTGGATATGGCATTCCTGTTAATTGTGTACAGAGTTTCCTTTGAACTTGGCGTAACTTAATTAGAAGCTGTATGGTGACTGACTCCCTGCCACTGCTAATTAGGTTCAAGCTACACCTGACGACTAAATGCATGTTTGCATCTAACTTTCATAGGTCTCTAGCATTAGCTGGGGGATGGGTGTGGGTAATTAATAAGATCAGAGCACTCTTTTCTTAGAGTCAACACCACTGGAGGAATTCCCTCAAAAACAAATCTCTCTCAGAAAGAGAAAAACATGTTCCGATTCCTTCAGTTATCACCTCCTGCCATTCATGTGGTTTTATTGTTATTTTTAAAAGTAAATATAAAAGATATATGAATTTAATTGTCAAGTGTAGGTTGGCCCTTGCTAACCAGGAAGGAATGAATATTTCTCTAAAAAGGCATTTCCATCCAACATACGCATTCTTTGTTATCTTTGTGTTTGGCATGTGTGGAATTGTAACTTCTCTAGAGATTTTGAAGCAGTGAGGAAAAACAGTTCTTTTTTCCTTTTTGGGAAAAAATAGAGAAAAATGGAAATATATGTAAAATATACTTAACCTATATTTTAATACCCTTTATAGATATAAATGCATAAGTGGGTGTTACGGCCAATGTCTACCTCTGTTTCAGAGCCTTAAGACTTGAGGGAGGGCAGGAGGAAATCCACCAACTTGTTTATTATATTGTTAGAATATAATAAATCTACTCTATATACACTTCTATCTCACATTTACTCAGAAGACCAGTTGTTATGAACAATTAACATTTTATTCAATAATATTATGTGATGAGACAATCCAGGACATGATGAGTTTGGGTTTTTTAGAGAAGTATGTCAACAAAGATGACATACTTCATACTGCAAGAAGATCAAACCAGTCCATCCTCCAGGAAATAAAGCCAGACTGCTCACTTGAGGGAATTATATTAAAGGCAAAACTGAAATACTTTGGCCACATAATGAGAAGACAGGACGCCCTGGAGAAGATGCTGATGCTAGGGAGAGTGGAGGGCAAAAGGAAGAGGGGCTGACCAAGGGCAAGATGGATGGATGATATTCTAGAGGTGACGGACTCGTCCCTGGGGGAGCTGGGGGTGTTGATGACCGACAGGAAGCTCTGGCGTGGGCTGGTCCATGAAGTCACGAAGAGTCGGAAGCGACTAAACGAATAAACAACATGTCAACAAAACTCCTCCTGTGTACTTAATTATGGAATTACTATTTGGCTTGTCACAAGGAGTTTCAAGACTTTCTCTTCACTTTTATTTTAGCTATATGTACTATCTCCTTTTTTTTTCTCTCTCTCTCTTTTACTCTGCCCAAGTGTCAAGTACTTCTGTCTCTGTCCCACCCTACCCTTAGCTTTCTAGCCGCTGCCTTCATAAGGAAGTGGTCAGTTAATTTTTTACTTACGTTCTAGCAGAACAACAATTGGCCATCTCATCACACTCTTTTTTCTCCAGTTTTTGGAAACAACAACAATAAAATGGGAAAAAACCACTCCCTCTCCCTCCCCATTTTTCCATTTATTTTGTATATTCTCACACTATATGAAGCACGTTGCTTTAAACTTCTGTTTCAGCTAGGAATGGGTTGCACTTTGCAGGCCCCAGATACTTGGTTGGGAGATGCAGAAAGGGCTCCCTTTGAAAGAAGGACCTCTTTCCATGAACTTTCCCTGGGTCAGCCCAACAAAGTTCAGGTGCTATGGATTTTTATTGAGTTGTTCCAAGTACTGAGTCATGCAAGATAGTATCTATGGAGAGTTATTCTTTCTGCACTTAAATGAAGCATAACTCTGAACATAGAACTGGATGTAGAATATTCCAGCATGAGATCTCCCTGTGTTATTAGCTTGTTAGTAGTAGTATTTTACTGGAAATTAAGGACAAATACCTATATATGGGAGGGGAAGAGAGGGGAGTGTATATAAACATTGTAAAATAATTGAATAAAAACAAGCAGACAAATAAATTGAGAAACATGGCAAAACATAGTATGGGAATTGTTGGAGTAGAAGTAGAAGTAGCTGGGTTGAGCCACTTGAAAGCAATGAAATACATCAATTTCAGAAAAGTTATCCATCAATAGCCCATATCATGTTACTTTAATATTTACTGGTGAATATTGAATCTCATCATTAACCATTTCTGTAAATAAACGTTTTGCATATTAATGTTGGTCTTACTTTTTAATTCTTTTAGCAACCAAAAGAAATGAAAGCAAGTGGTACAAACAAGGGAAACGAGGTAGGAAGAAATAATGGTCTGGGCTGTGTTTGCAGCACAATTCCACTGACTTCTGTTAGATGGAAGAAAATAATACTACAGTATTTGAAACATAAATGTTAATCCATCCTAAGGCCTATTAACTAAGAGGGAACTACCTAAAATGGATAAATTGATTCCAGGCACATATAATGGCACAAAGGTTTATAATTTGTTATAATGTATTATTTGTTCAAAGACAGATAAATCTGTCTTAATGGTGAACATCCTGAACACCTAAACTCAGAAAAAAGTCTGTTTTTTGAGAGAAAAGATGTATAAATGGAGCCTAAGAATCAGGCTGACATATTTTTAAATAGCAGGCAAATTATATAAGAAAGTTATCGCTAAACTTTTATGTTCAATTCATTTTTTCCCATTTAAGTTTAATAGAAAATTGGCTTTGGGGCTCCCTCTTCTGGTCTTTTTTGTCATCTGAGATTTACCAAATGAAAATACAAAGTAATATCTGTAATATGCAAATCTGAATTTGAAATTAATACATAACAATGTGCAATGTACTATTGTGCTCAACATGATTTCCACTTATGTGATCTGAGGATATGAACAAGATTTTTGTAATTTTGCAGGCTGTGAGCTGCCCTGACCCATTATGTTTTAGCAAAGATACTGTAATACTGTAAATATCACAAGGCAGCTGTACTCTTAATTCTTAACACTCCCAATCAATGTCATTTCAAAACTTTTTTTTCCTCTTTTCAGATTCCTCAGGTGGTAACTGAAGAACTGCATTCTATCACTTTTGAAACACAGATCTGCTTATATGGGCTGACCATAGACTTGGAGGTAAGCATTTTTTGACCAGGCTGAATGAATGGAAAAACACTTGATTTACAAATAATGCACACTACTCGCTAGCAGATTGTAGTAATGGGTGTGGACTATATTCAGCTCATCAAATTGGACTGCTTTGAAGACATCCTGTGGCTCTCAAGTAACCAATAATGTAATCTGGGCTTTCACTTTTAAA
The DNA here is from genome assembly GCF_035149785.1 of Candoia aspera. Classification (NCBI taxonomy): domain Eukaryota; kingdom Metazoa; phylum Chordata; class Lepidosauria; order Squamata; family Candoiidae; genus Candoia; species Candoia aspera. The sequence continues at coordinate 182,285,443 of NC_086153.1, forward strand.
AGGTAGAAAAAGAGCCTAACCTAACTGCAAATAATCGCTACTTTTGTAAAAAATCTGTACTTTATGATCTAATTCAATGAAGTTCTGAGAAAAAGGGGTGACATAAAGAACTGAGTGTTTGAGAGGTTTGGCTTTGAATAACAATTTACTAGGGGGTGTCTAATCACTATGCTTTTTAAAAGAGATATTGAATTCTATATAATTATTTGTTCTGGGCATAGCTGAACCCTGATTCTTGACTGTTGGTCAATAGAATGATGTAAGTGTGACCAATTTTATCCTATTGATTTCAGTGGGCAACTCTGCCTGTATCAGGATCTGACCGAAGTCAGCTAAGCAAAAATGGATTCATAATTAGTTATACTTTGGGCAGGTAAAAATTACATACACACTCTCTTTTTTTCTGATTAGAGATGAAACATATGAACCATTATTTCTAAAATTCTTAGAAAACATTGCCTATTACCATTGTCACAAAATATTAGCTCAGATGTGTCATTGATCTAATTCTATGAAGTTCTTAGGGGCCGCGGTGGCTCAGTGGTTAAGACGCTGAGTCAGAGGACCATTAAGGTTGGCAGCTCTGCAGTTCAAAACCTGAGAGTGCAAGCCATGTGATGGAGTGAGCTCCCATCAACTTGTCCCAACTCCTGCTAACCTAGCTGTTTGAAAGCATGCAAATGCAAGTAGATAAATAGGTACCACTTTGGTGGGAAAATAACAGGGACATGAAAGGAGCCCCCCTGGGTGTCCCCCAGGCAACAGTGACGTCAACGGCAAATCCTTTCAATACAGAAGTGCCTTGGTAGGTGCTTCTGATACACATAAAAAAATGAAATTCTTTATAATGTAGATAAGTTGTTAAATAGTATTACTATAATGATTAATACTGCATTACCATAAAATCCTCGACTTTGTCTGCTACAATTTCATTGCAAAATAATGAATAATGTTACATTTGGCAACAGTGTGATGCATGAACAGGTAAGTATCTGTTTTAGATGCCTGAGAATACATATTATGAAAATATTTCTTTTTTGGAGCCAGTATAGGAAGGATTATAGAATAGCTTGAAGAGATCTTAGATGGTTCTCATTTCTTGTTTTTTACATGTATAACTTCTGATATGAACTGATCTAGATTTTCTGCTAGGAATGTCTGTTTGAAAACCAGCTGCTGATGGGTTGAAGAGTTCAGTAAGAACTATGCGCTCTGTGCAAAGACTTGCTCCTTCAACTAAGTTTGCCTGCTGAATAAACTGTCCCTTTGCTGCTTCTTTCTCATCTGCCATTTTTAAAAAAAATCAAACTTAAATAGGTAACTGAAAATTATATTAGTTGTGAGTGCTCAGCACAAAAGCAATCTCATTTGCATACATTAACATTTACCTAATTTATTTAGAATGTAGAATTTGCTTATGAGGTAGATTAGCCTACACTCTGCCTAATCCCTTAGGTATAGCCCAGTAGAGAAAGCTGAGTTCCAAGAATATTAAATCTGGGAGAGCATGTTCTCAGCATGACTTTTTGATTGCACTCCTTTCTAACATTACAATACTTCCTGTAATGCCTTTGTTGTAAAACTGCGACCTACTCCCCATTCACTTACCCCTTGCTGTACACTGTGTCTGCGCTGACTTTCTTCATCTATCTTTCTCATCAGACCAGCTCTTTACCAGTGGTGATGATTTCTAATGTCAGCCAATTGCCTAATGCTTGGGCTTCTGTTATTTGGTACAACTTGTCAACAAGTGAGCTCCAGGTACGTTTTGCATAGCCAATTATCTTTTTCACAAGTTGGGTATAAAAGCACGTAGGACTTCTCAGGCTTCTTTCCTGTGATATATCTCGATGATGATGATAATCAGCCCGGGAATGATTCAGAGAGTCCAAGAGCAGAATTCTGCTCCGAAGGATGCTCTGTCAGAAGAAAAGAAGGAGAGGGGAGGGAAGCAATTGTCTCGAGTCTTCTCCATCTTCCCTCTGCAGCTTCAAACACCAGTTTCATCCAAGCAATTTAAACAACTTTTCTTTTAGGGCAGAGGGGCTGCAGGAGAAAAGATATATATATGCCCTCTGCTAATTTGCTTCCTGAGGAACCTTCCCTGGGCCTGAGTCTCTAACTATTCCATTTACAAAATCTGCATGCATGTTTATGCCCCACATTTTCAAAATAGGTGCATTTTAATACATAGTTTGCTTATCTCTTTATGTACGTGTTCATTTATACTCATTATTACCGCATGCCCTTTTCTCTAATGTGGGTATTTTTGTAGGCTACTTTTTGACTGAAACACACCCTTTAGAGAAGTGCAAATGCTCTAATTGTCTCTTGGTTTTTCTAACTTATAAAATGAAAATATGAATATAAAGACGTTTAGAAAAAGCACACGTTCCCATATTTTAGGGCTGTAAAGAATAGCTGGTAAAGCAATTGGTTCAGTATTGCATACTTCATATCTGAAGTTAGTAAAGCAAAATAGAAATCAGTACACCCAGTACAAAAAGAACTATGGACTTAAAAGCCCACTTGCATAGAAACAAGGATATTTAGCATTTTACAGGAAAACTGAATCCTTGCTGGTCAAACCCAGCTGATTATAACTGACTTTTTGCCTCTGAAAAGACTCAATGATTTTCTCATTTCTGAAGTGCAAAACATCTCCGTATTATTTGAAACCTACTAAGATCCCTGTTTTCTTGAGGTTACTGTATATGTTCTTGACATTTTTCTTCCAGAGTCTCCAAAAAATGAAGTCCTTAAGGCTTTTAACTTTATTAAAAAGCTTTGAATTTTCACAATATTTAAAGATAATTATTATTCCTTGCATTTCTACCTCTGTCTTTGGGCCTTCAGAGTCTCCCAGCAGCTTACAGTAATACATAAAAACCGGAAGTGGGGCTAACCAAATTCTGTATTAATTTTTATTTGCAGAACTTGGCTTTCTTTAATAATCCAATCCCCGTCACTTTGAGTCAGCTCTTAGAAGTCCTGAGCTGGCAGTTTTCATCATATGTTGGCCGTGGACTGAATTCAGATCAACTTGGTATGCTGGCAGAAAAGCTAACAGGTAAGAACTGAGAACATGCTTTGCTTTGTCAGACTAATGAAGCTTGTATACAATTTCCCATCCACTGTTTGACATGGATATGAGAGTTTCAACTACAGTAGTAGAAAAGAGTCTTTGGTTTGAAGGTCCAGTTAAGAAAACAGGATTGTCTTTTTAAACAATCATGGCTTTATTTGAAAACAAGTAATTTTTTTGGAAAGCTGTCACCCTCACTTTTTGTTTCCATTATATTTTAGGGCAACAGATTACTTCCAGTGATCATCAGCTTTCATGGTCAAAGTTCTGTAAGGTATATTATTTATTTATTTATTATTTAAATGTATATATTAATGTCATGAATATACTTCACTTTCAAAAGGTTACTTTCCTACTTGTTTATGTTCATACATCACCTTGATCCTGCCGTATCACCAGACATTTCTGTAAGGTTCTTTCTATTCTTTGTCTCAAGTAAATGTAGCCGTCATGTGAGACTTCTGTAAGTAACCTTCCTGTTAAAAATGCAGTCTCCCTATTGCAAATAAAATGGCTAGTGGGACTGCCTTGTTTCACTGGTGAAAGGATGGCCATACTATTTGTAAAAAAACCCACTTGTTAAGTCTACAAAGCAAAGGAGAGCTTTTAAATGCATTAACCATGTTTTAGGGAGGGAACAGTGGAAAAGTTAAGTCTGACACTGTTTATATCTTTTCTTTTAAAAAATACTGGAAATGCCTGTAGAAAACATATTCACAAAACAGTGTGATCACTTGAGCAAAACTAGTAGAGGAATCACTGAATAGGCATTGATAGTGCATTTTTCTTGTTTCCTTCTAATTTCCTGCTTATCTAAGATGGAGCCCAGTTTCATTAACTGAACTTGGGTCTCGGAAGAATGTTATAGGACTGAGGTAAAGACTAGGATCCTGTTCCTACTGGCAGGAAAATATTGTGGATGGAATTCTGCTTGTTTGATGTTCCTGTTCTTGGAGATAAGTGGTGGGGAGGTGGCTTTCTGTCAGATTCTCAAGCCCCATGTAGGTGGCAAACCAAGGAAAGAAGAACCATGTGGACTTCAGGAAGGTGTCCTTCATGCAAGTCTGAGGTAAAAATAGAATCTTAAAAACTGTAAAAGTAAATTCCCAGCCAGAGGTAAAGTGAGTTAATTAAGACATAGACTTTTTCTTCCTACAGCTTTCACATCTGAACTGCAAATGCCTAGTTTCAAATAATGCTAGAATATAATCATTTTTATGTTAATTTTGCATAGTACATGAAACAGATTTTTATTTATTTATTTATTTCTCATATTTCTACACTGCCCATCTCGCAAGTGATTCTGGGCGGTTTACAATTTAGTTAAAATAACAAGAGATTAAAAACATAAAAACAAATACATCATAAAAATATAAATATGAAATATAAAATATATAAAATATTTAAAATTTATATAAAATATAAATTCCTCGTAGCTGCATCACAGCACCAACCACCCACGATTGGCTATCCCCCTCCCACCCCAAGCAAGGTGGCAAAGCCAAGTTTTCACTCCCTTTCAGAAGGCCAGGAGAGTGGGGGCCTGCCTCACCTCTGGGGGTAATGTGTTCCACAGGGTGGGGGCCACGGCAGAGAAAGCCCTCTTCCTGGACCCTGCCAATCAACAATCTTTCATGGACGGGGTCCGTAACATGCCCTCTGCCTGACCGGGTAGGACAGGTTGATGCAATGGGGGTGAGGCGGTCCTTCAGGTAACTTGGACCCATGCTATGTAGGGCTTTAAAGGTGATATCCAACACCTTGAATTGCTCCCGGAAGCAAACTGGCACCCAATGCAGCTTGTGCAGCAAAGTTGTTACATGTGTCATCTTTGTGGTTCCTAAAACTGATCGCACGGCTGCATTCTGGACCAGCTGTAGCTTCCGGATGCTCTTCAAGGGTAGCTCCATGTAGAGTGCATTGCAGTAGTCTATATGGGAGATGACTAGGGCATGAGTGACTGACCGGAGGACCTCCTGATCCAGGAAGGGGCATAGCTGGTGCACAACACGAAGTTGGGCAAAGGCTCCCCTGGCCACAGCTGCTACCTGTTCTTTGAGCAGGAGTTGTGAGTCCAGGAGAACCTGCAGGTTCCGTACCAGATCTGTCTGGGGCAGTGCAACCCTATCCAGAGCCAAAGATGGTAAATTCCTGGATGCTAAGGAGTCCCCAACCCACAGCCATTCCGTCTTACCAGGGTTCAGCTGAAGCCAGTTGTTCCCCCATCCAGACCCCTATAGTCTCCAGGCACTAAGAGAGGGTGGTCACAGCATCACTTACTTCACCCGGGATGGAGAAGTATAATTAGGTATCATCAGCATATTGATGATACCTCATCCCGTGGCAACGGATGATCTCACCCAGAGGTTTCATGTAGATGTTAAAAAGGAGTGGAGAGAGTACCAAACCCTGCGGCACCCCGCAAAGGAGGGGTCATGGGCCAGATCTCTCACTATCAACACCGATTGGGACCGGCCCCAGCAGAAGAAGGTGAACCAGTGCAAAACCACGCCACCCACCCCCAACTCCCTGAGCCGACCCAAAAGGATACCATGGTCAATGGTATCGAAAGCCACTGAGAGGTCAATAAGAGCAAGGATGGATGCATTGCCCCCATCCTGCTCCTGCCAGAGATCATCCAAAAGTGCAACCAATGCTGTTTCCATCCCATAACGAGGCCTGAAACCTGACTGAAAAGGGTCCAGATAATCCGTTTCATCCAGGATCCTTTGGAGCTGCAACACCACCACTTTGTCAACCACCTTCCCTAAAAAGGGGATGTGGGAGACTGGACGAAAATTGTCCAGTACGATGGGATCCAGCGATGGTTGCTTGAGGAGGGGGTGTACCAGCACCTCTTTAAAGGTTGTTGGAAGCAGTCCCTCCCTCAAGGATGAATTCACCATCGCCTGGACCCACCCACATGTCACCTCCCAAGCTGCCTTCACCAGCCAGGAGGGGCAGGGATCTAATTGGCAAGTAGTGGCATTACAGTCCGGAGGATCCTGTCTACTTCCTCGGGCCCAACAGGATCAAACTGTTCCCAGATAACCAGGTAAGTATGTTCCTCAGGTATCTCCACAGGCCATGCCCCACACTTGGCATCTAACTTAGTACGAAGCTGAGCAATTTTATCCTCCAGATGCTTGGAAGACTCCTCTGCATGGCCCTGTAAGTGGGTTACTGGACCCACCTTCACCAATAGTGATCAGGTGATCTTAAACAAGGCCGCTGGGTGGCATTCTGCGGATGCAATAAAAGTGGAGAAATATTGACATTTCGCTGCTCTTACTGCCACAAGGTAGGCCTTAATAGCGGCTCTAGCTTGTGTTCGGTCGGATTCTGTCCTTGTCTTCCTCCAGCGGCACTCTAGATGTCTCTTAATCCTCTTCAGAACCCTTAGCTCCTCTGTAAACCACGGGGAGTGTTAGGTTCAATGGGACAAGAGAGTTCACACGGGCACGATCCTGTCCAAGGCCCCAGCTGCCTCCTTATTCCAGGCGGTAGCCAGGGCCTCCACTGGACCATGCATCAGATCCTCATGTATAGCCCCAAGCTCCCTTTGGAACCTCATCGGGTCCATCAGCCACCAGGGGCAGACCAATTGAATCTCAAGGCCACCAGGGCATGGTCTGACCATGACAAAGGGGACAGATTTAACTCTCCCCTCAGATCACATTGCCACTGCTCTGATAAGAAAACCTAGTTCAGAGTGAGGCCACTGTCCCGAGGTGGGTCCCGAATAATCTGGGACAGGCCCATGGCCACCATGGTGGCCATGAACTCCCAAGCTGCCTCTGAGCATGACCCAGGGATGGTAGGTTGAAGTCCCCCAGAACCATAAGCCTGGAGAACTCAACCTCCAACCCTGAGACAGCCTCCAACAGCTCGGGCAGGGAGGCTGCTACATGGCAGGGAGGCTGGTATAGTAGCAACACTCCCAACTGCTCTTGGGAACCCAACTTCAAGAACAGGGTCTCACAACCAGCCACTTGTGGAGCAGCGCCCCTGAAGGCCACCAGACATTCCCCGATGACAACAGCCACCCCTCCTCCCCTGCCCTGGGATCTCGGCTGATGCCATACCGTAAACCCAGCTGGGCACATTTCTGAGAGGGCTATCCCCCTTCAGGGCCCAGCCAGGTCTCGGTAATACATACCAGGTCTGCCCCCTCCTCAGTGATCAAATCACATATAAGGGGGGCCTTGTTGTTAAGTGACCTGGAGTTCAAGAGCAACAGCTGAAAGCCAGGGCCTCCATGGGTCTGCTGTCCAGGGCCTGGGTCTGAGTGCAGAGGGCCAGAACATGCTACCAGTACCAAATACCAGGGGCATCTTTCCTAAAGATGGCCTGCCCTCTGACTCCCACCATAACACCCCTGCCCTGCTACCACCTGAATGGAATAGCCCACCCTAAATCCCCCAGAGCTCCTATTTCTATTTCCCACCAATCCCGCCCTCCGGGTTCCCTGGTTAGGGACCCCCCATCCAACCATACAACAACAGGCACACCAAAGAATCACAAGGTGGTGGTGAGTTTCCCAGCACTTCAGTTCCTGCTCTCAGCGCTGCGGGAACCCAACTATCACCCCCACATCTACCGTGCCCCTTTCACCGGCCTCTCTCACTAGCCGGCAGGGGGCACCCCACCCACTTCTCTTCCCTGACTCTCACACCAGGGAGGGAAGATCCCACTCATCACACTGGAGGGACCCTGGCAGGGTGCTCAACTCCTTGCTCCAGGGGGCTCACTGGCCCACTCAGGTCTTCACTTCAAGGTCCCGTCCACCATGGTGCTTGGCTCCTTATTCTGGGTCTCCCCCAAGACCACCATCCGGTAAAGTGTGTGAGGAGGGGTCTTCAGGCGCCAAACAGGCATCCCCTTTAACCTGTGTACAAATTACTAACCTGTGCTTAGGGTATAAAGAGAGCCAGTTTGGTCTAGTGGTTAAGGCAATGGACGAGAAACCAGGAGACCGAGAGTTCTAGTCCCACCTTAGGCATGAAAGCCAGCTGGGCGACCTTGGGCCAGTCCCTCTCTCAGCCCAACCCACCTCACAGGGCTGTTGTTGTGGGGAAAATAGGAAGAGGAAGGAGTATTAGGTATGTTCGCTGCCTTGAGTTATCTATAAAAATAATAAAGGCAGGATAGAAAATATATACATACATAAATAAATAAAAATGCATATGAGAAATCAGCACTATGCAACTACTTCGCAGTTAGATATGCCCATACCACCTCAAACCCATGAAAAGTAGAGCTACAAATAAATAAATAATATATCTCACTATCATTATTTTCTGTACTATGTGAAGCAACCAGTGTTTGGATGCCACCTTTAATCAACCTACTGATTATTTATCAGTGATTTCTGTTTTGGGGAATAACTACCATTTGGTCTATATTTGGATGATGCATCGACAGTAGTATTAAGGATGTGCTAGGGCCACTTCATATGTTTATATCTATGCATACATCTACAGTACATTTGGTAGTGATTAACTTAGAGTTATGTGTTTTAAATCCTACCATCTCCCAAATTTAATGAATGTTTGAAAGGTTGCCACATTTTTTTAAAAAACTGGTGTATTTGGGGGTAGGGTTTAGATATGTTTTGTTTTAGTACATTTAATATTAATCTGTGAATCAATTTGGTGTATAGCACACAAATATATTGGCCACCTAACTCCAGTAGGCTCTCACATAATATAAAAAGATAAAGGAGTTAAATATGTCAAAGATGACCAAAATCAGACAGGAACCAAAAAGAAACAGACCTATACAACCCAAAGGGGTCTTCAGTCATGTTTTCTGTTTGAAAAAATGCTAATGAAGAAAAATTCAGCTTTCTGTAGAGGTGAAGTTTCTTAGTTCCAGAGCTGGCTTGACCACTTTGGTATCTGCCAGGATTGTAGAGCCTATCAGTGATGCCTGCCTTCAGACACTCCCTCTTTAAAATGTCTTTCTTCTGTGCCATTCTTAATTCATACTGGCAGATTTGGGAGGCAAAATTTCATTGTGAACAATCTCTGATGTAGAACTTTTTAAAGGCATTATTTGAAAACCTCCAGTTGTCTAATACTGCTTCAGATAGCTGTTGCCACCATGGCCAAGAAGTAAGTCCTCAACAGCTCCCTGAAGTTCATCCCGCTATTTTTCAATTATTTGTAGATCAAAAATGTAGAAAATTAACTTTTTAAAAATCTTGATGATTAATTGAAAAATGCTTACGCATATGCAAAATGGGGCGTGGATCTCTGTTCATTTATTAGAAAAGGAGTGAACTCACTGAGCAAGTAAATAGAGAAAGCTAGTAGGAGTTTACCATGAGGTTTCGACAGAAGAAGGAGAGGGGGTAACCAGAGAATCTGAGGGATGTGGAGTCCTTGGTGGACTCTGAGCTTGGTTGTTTGCTTGCAGACATTTCATTACCCAACGATCTGGGGGATTGTTTTTGTACTGTAAGAGATGAAAAGATTATTTTCTGTATAGCTGCTGATTGCAAGTGGTGGGTTCTGTATAGCTGCTGATTGGAAGAAAACTGATTATCCAGTGAGGGTGGCTGAGTAACTGCTTCCTGCCAAGTAAACAGGTACTATAAAAAGAATATAAGGTAGCCACATTTCAGGTAGTGAACTGGAAAGCAAATAAGGATTTCTTTGCTAGGACACCTTTTTGAGTTCCTAACAGACTTTCCCTCTAAGCTTTATACTTTGCAATGGTGATCCACAGTACTTGTAGCATTTTCGTCTTTGTACCTGAAAACAACCTGGTATGTATTTGTAGGAAACACAGGTTTGCAGCAGTCCTTAGAGCAGCAAATAACCAACACTATAGCTGAAAAGAAAGAACAAACGCTTATCAGTTAAAAAGAAGGAAGCGCTATGGCAGAAACTGACAATGAAAGTAACTCCCTATAAGGAAGTTAGTCAAACAATGGAGAAAGCACAGTGGATGAGAGTAACAACCAAAAGTTAGAGCCCTAGAAGATATCCTGCACCAGTGGCACTCAGAAACTGTTTTTAGGCTTGCAGCTGAAGCAGGCTCTGAATGTTCAGGAGAAGAAAAACAGGTGCTCTGGAATGGAAGACAGGATGATAGACCTCTGAAGAACAAAAGAGGAGAATTACAATGGGTCCTCAAAGTTGTGACCTTTGCAGCATCCGTGTGGTCACATGATTGATTTGGGCGCTTGGCAAGTAGCACACATTTACGATGGTCGCAGCATCCTGCAGTCATGTGATTGCCATGTTCGACTTTCATAGCTGGCTTCTGACAAGCAAAGTCAATGGGGAAGCCAGCAGGAAGTCACAAGTCAGAGTTATATGATGTCACACTTAACAACCCACAAGGATTCACTTAATGACCTCAGTGGAACTGACATTGTAAGTAGGCGCGGTCACGTGACATTTCACTTTATAATTGTGTCACTTAGCAACAGCATTGCCAGTCCCAACTGCGGTTGGTAAGTGAGGACTACCAGTACTCATCAATGGTTCCTCATTAGATGGAAAATGGCACTGAGTGGAGTACCAGTCCTGGGTGCTTTACTCTTCAATGTTTTTATAAATGACTTGAATGATGAGTGCTTATTGGTATGTTACTTAAATATATTGCTTCATTTATACTACTTTAATTTATGTATTAGATTTCTGTGTGTACCCAATTTGTTTTATAAACAGGAACACTTGCCTGGTAAATCATTTACATTTTGGGCGTGGCTTGAAGCAATCTTGGATCTGATTAAAAAGCACATTCTTCCTCTTTGGATTGATGGGTAAGCAGCATTTTTGCAGTGAGTAAATTAGCCCTGCTGAAAGCTTTGCTTGTGCTTTTTTCCTTTTTAAGTACAATTGATATTCAGCAAAGCCATAATTACATTTCAGCGGAAGAATTAAGCAGATGCACAAACAAGGGGAGGTGACGTAGGGAGAAATTAGTTGGCTGAGAGAACATAAGTTCTGGTTCTCTTATATTTATCCAATTTGTACTTAGTGTTCCAACTGTAAGAATTGTGGTACTGTGATTGGGATCCCAAATTTGATATCTTTGATATTTTGCTGCAGAAATAATTCAGATGAAATGATATATGGCACTCAGTTCCACTACTTTTTGCTTGCACAGTCAAGGTAGAGGATAAAGACTGACCATACTAAATCAATTGCTATACGCATGTATCTTATTTTTATAGGTTTTTAACAGATGCATTGTGGATGGTGTGACCAAAATGCTTAATTGAATCATTGAAGATTGGGTCCCATAAGCGTGTGATTGGGAAGAGCCATAATTATTTATCTCCCAATTTTATTTATGTATTTTTTTAAAAGAGGTTCAGGAGATATTAAATGATGGGAAATGCAGTGGCAGGGAAGGGATATTGGGGACGGGGTTTATAGCTTCCTGGATATATATTGCTTCTTTGAAGCTTTTATTCTATCTGCAGGAAGAAGCAGATTCTCCTTCAAGTTAAATTGAATCTTGTGACTTCATGCACATATCCATGCAGGTTTTTCAGCAGCAATGGAGAAGCGGTTTTTCACTGCTTCTTCTGGGATGTTGTTGTTGTTGTTGTTGTTGTTGTTTTAACCTCCCACTGTAGCCTGCAACCCTGGAAATTTTCCCAGGTGAATTCTACAGTCCGCATAAAGTTGTAATTTCACGTCCTGTTTGCAGGTGTATTATGGGTTTTGTGAACAAAGGGAAGGAACGGGCTTTGCTGAAAGACAAGAAACCTGGAACGTTTTTACTGAGGTTTAGTGAAAGCAATTTAGGAGGGATCACGTTTACCTGGGTATCCCAGTCTGAAAATGGTAAGTTCTGTATAGCCAAAATGGATAACACTTCGCTTTATCCTGATCTTCTCTTTATGTCTCCTTAAATTCCCTTTGTGGACAGGTACAAAAGAAGGGTGCTCCTTTGATTTGTTATGCTGAATTACTGATGCTCATTTCAGTTTTGCAGCAGTTGTAGATTTCTGTGTTGTGCTTTGTCCTTTGTTTCTTTACAAAATCTGCAAACCTATCTTACTAATCTTATTATAATATATTCTTACATTAATCTCATTATAAATCTGCCCTTTTATTAACCTTCACAGGGGAAGTGAAGTTTCACTCTGTTGAACCTTACAACAAAGGCCGCTTAACTGCCCTGCCGCTGGCGGACATTTTAAGAGATTACAAAGTCATTACGACGGATGACATTCCTGAGAACCCACTGCAGTACCTTTATCCCAACATCCCCAAAGACAAAGCCTTTGGAAAGCACTACAGCTCTCAGCCTAATGAAGGTCAGAAATTATTCTGAATGTCTTCCCTTTTCTAAGGTTTCTCCTGCCCCATTCTGAAATAAAAACACTGAAGATGTGAGGGCCAAAGGTGAATGCTTTTATATGTTTTTAATTTTAAAATAAGTGATAGTTTTACAATACATCCTGCCATTTTCATTTTTTCCTAGCAGCACCAGGGACAGTTTGCAATCAAAATAGTTATAGATACGAACATACCATCTAAAACCCTATAGAACATTTTCTCTTAGGAGAGGCAATTCAGCAAAGAGTAGAAGTCTACAAAAGAGTTTTTAGCGGACAGAGACTCCAGTGAGATGCACCCCTCAGAAACGCATTACTCGTACACACAGCTTGATTGATTTTGGTGTAGCGTAAAATGTAAACCCAAGCATTGTAGTTGGTAAATGCATGATGTATGGCTTAATGTTATTTGTGAGTCAGGCCAGTATGGTTTCTTCAAAAATAAATCATGAGTTAGTGTGATGTTTGAACCGAGTAGAAGAAATATCAACAGGGTGCTATAAATCTCTTGGGAAGAGGTTCTGTCTGGTTGATATTACAGAGGAGTCCCTGTTCCCATATTCTAAATAACCCCTTTTCTGATGGTACCAGGTTCCAAAAAAGATCCACTCTGGATGATCTAGTGGATAGATAGGCTTCTGAGGGCTGTACAAGGTAGTCCTCCTTTAACGACTAAAATTGAGACTGGGATTTCAGTTGCTAAGTGAAGAGGTCATTAAGCAAATCCAACCTGATTTTATGACCTTTTTGCAGTGGTCATTAAGCGAATCACTGTGGTCGTTAAGCGAACCCATGGTTGTTAAACAAATCTTGCACTTCCCCATTGATTTTGCTTGCTAGAAGCAGGCCAGGAAGGTCAAAAATGGCAAACACATGACCATGGGATGCTGTGACGGTCATAAATGCAAACCAAATCATGATCATGAACCAAAGCGCCCAAATCGTGATCACGTGACTGTGACGATGCTGCAACAGTCATAAGTGTGAGCACCAGTTGTAAGTTGGTTTTTCTCAGCACCATCATAAGTCTGAACCGTCACTATACAAATGGTCATTAAGTGAGGACTATCTGTAAGCGTATTACTGTACCGGAATTAGGTTAAATAATAAAAGCAGTTGAAGATATAAAGTATTTGCATATACTTCTAAACTTATATTTGTAAGATAAGACCTATTTAGTCATGGGTTTACTCTCGATATAGGATTGAAGCCTTAAACTCCAAAAATCCTATAACTATGTTATTAGTGTATAGTCGTAGCAAAATTTTTAAAAAGGACAAATTATATATATGCATTTGCTAAACTGACTATCCTCAGGCTTTTGAAAATGAAAAGTTGATTCAAAAGGTAATTTTGAATGTAAGGGCAGCAGGAGAAAAGGTGACATTTTATCTTTCCCACCGTAAGGAGGAAAGCAGCTTGGGGTTGGACACTTTTGAATAGAGAAATACAGTGGGGAAAAGATTGAAACAATCCCAACCTTGCTTAACTGCATACTATGTAGCCAAAATTAATTTTTAGCTTTGCTATAACCATTATTACTTGTTAATGGGAAAATCTGGGGAAACCTGTGATCCACGTGAACAGGTATGAAAAGTCTTTTAACAAAACGTGGAAAAGAAGGAATTAATTATTTCTGCAGTATAATAATTATTGCTGAAGATTTGAATTCTGAAACAGTGAAAAGAATAGCTATCTCTATATATTATTATGTTTAATACGTAGTTAATATGCAGGGTGTCCCAGAAGTATTAGGGCAGTCAAAATTTGGCAATAAACCAGAAAATTTTTATTTTATTTAAAAAACTTAACTATGTATGTACAGGAGATGGTGGTGATGATGATGATGATGAAATATAATGAAAGCTGAATGAGAAAACTCAGCATTATAGTAAATGCTGGTTATGCAAAGAGTAGAAAGAGACTGTTGAACACCTGGTATATGGATGTAAGAAGATTGTGTGCTCCAAATATTTGAAAAAACATAATAAAGTAGCCACTTTGGTTCATTGGAATCTTAGTAAGAATTATAACTTACCAGAAATAAAGAACACTGAAAAATTGGTTGAGAACAAAGAGGTTAAAATTCTGTGGAACTTCCAGTCTCATAAACATTTAGTCCATAATTCACTAGACATGACTGTGGTTACAAGGAAACAAATAAAGATAATTGACATTGCAGTAGCTGAAATTAGAAGGGTCTCTGAGGAAAAATGAGAAAGAATGGACAAATAGGATTGAGCAAATGTAGAAAAAGAAAGTAGTAGTAGTGGTGGGTGCACCTGGCACCATGCCAAAAGATCTGAAAAAGCACTCAGACACAGTAGGAATGGACAGAATCTCATAAATTACAGCAATGAAACAGGTCATACTTTACAACAACACCTTATCTTGGGAAGGATCCGATAGTCAGAAGAAAAAAACAATCCAGTCAGAACAATCTGATAGGCTGTGTGTAAATAGTAATTATAATACTTCTGGGACACCCATAGTATAGCTTTTAACCTTTGCCTTTAAATCTCCAAATTCTTTTTGGAAGAAGAACTGGAGTTCCACAAGTTAAAAGACTGAGAAAAATAGCTTCTTCCAAGAAACCCTGAGGCTGACTCAGTGGCATCCTAATTCTTCAATTCTTGAGTTGTGGAGTGTCCAGCTTCTGATTCTGAGATGGAAGCAGAGCCATCAGCTTGTCCTTAGGAGTAAAGTATGAGTGCTAGATGAAATAGTTTCTGTGTAAGAGATCAAAAACAAAACTCTTGGGGATAAGTTTAGGCCCTCCTCATGAGTAAGAATTCTTAAAAGTCTTCTCTACAGCTGAATCTGGAGGGGCATCTGAGAGCTCAAGCTTTAGCGTAACTTCATTTCTGGAAAGCTCCTTTCTGGAGCAATGTCTGCTTTCCCGCTAGTCATACCTTATTCTTGCAATATTCCTATCGCCTTGTGTACTTTAGCCCTTACAGATATTTTGGGCCTTGTTCCTGGAACAATGTGGCCAAGACTAGCCTCTAGCTCCTACTTCTTATTCATCAATCAGCCTGAATAGAAAGCAGCTTTTACAGAACAGTCCATCCATCCTGTAATCCAGAATTGCCAACTTTTGACTGGTAATGACTTTCTGGGGACCTAGGTCAAGGTCTTTTATGCTACTTCGGATACCTAAACTTTTCAACTAGAAATACTATGGATTAAATTTAAGGATCCCTGCATTCAAAACAGCTTCTGCCTATAAACTATGGTCCCTCCCCAGCCTCCTTCACTTGCAGTAATCAGTAAAAAAAACAAAAAAACAAAAATTTGAGCTAAAACAATTTAAGCTAAATGTGTGACGTGAAGTGACATCCTCCCACATACCCAAAACCTCCTACACTTCTTGGTCTTGATCCAGGTTTAATGTGTGTAATATTTTATATTTAGTGCCAAGACCTACAGAAGGAGGAACCAAAGGTTATGTCCCTTCTGTCTTTATTCCAGTCTCCAAAATGTGAGTAATCATTCTACTTGTTTCAGTTCTTATTTCCTGAAGTACTTAATGCAGGAAACCTGGTAAACTTATTCTTTGAGATGTTAAAACTCACTGATAAATCCAAACTCTGTATTTTGAAACATTAAAAAAATAATAATAATTTGGGTGTTTGAGAGCAAGGGGATGATGGTATGAACAGACTTTAGGAAAGGCACTGCAGACATCTGAGAACTATTATGACTACTTCTGTTCCTCTTCTTGAATAAGGTGTTACAAATTATATCATGTTTCACTCACTAAGCATAATTGTCTGTTTTTTTAAGTCTGAATAATTCCACAGATCCACCTTCTCCATCGGATCTTCTTCCCATGTCACCAAGCGTTTATGCTGTTTTGAGAGAACACTTAAGCCCTACTGTAATGGAGACTGCGGTACGTTGCAGGTTTTATTTTTATTTTATTTTACTTACAAGCAGATGCTGAACAAATGAATGTTTGATTCATGAGAAATAATAAGCTACCTGAATTATCGGCACTAATTGTTATCACTGTCAGATAAAAGAATGTTGATTTGCTACAGGCTGCTATTTCTTTAGTTAGCTCTTCGATGCATTGCTAAGCCTTTGCTGCTGGGAATATCTTTATTGGAGGAACGATAGCAACATGAATACACAGAATTGTTTGACATTCATAATTGTCATCAGACTTAAAAGAGTCAGTCCATGAAGTTGAATTGCTGATAGGAACAAACCTGTCTGCAACTCTAACCTAGAAGGTCCTGGAAGGCAGGAGAAGGTGGGAAAGGGTTAGTTACAGCGCACCACATACATACACTTGGTTGGATTTATGCACAGCCTCTTGGAACATAACCTGCTCATAAGTAGAGGACTGTCAGTCCTTGGGTTATGACCACTCATTCAGTGACCATTCAAAGTTACAATGGTGCTGAACGAGGGGGACTTATGACCGGTCCTCAGAGTTCTGGCCATTGCAGCATCCCCATGGTCACGTGATTGCAATCTGGGAATTCAGTACCTAGCTCTCGATTACAACGTCGCAGTGAGCCATGGTCACGCGATCGCAATTTCTGACATTCCCTGTCATTAAAAGCAGTTGCTCCCACTGCTTTTTTGCCTTCCTGTGCTCTGTAGTGCCTACCGCATAACACCTGCCTGCATGGCACCCCCATGGCAACTTCACACACTCCATAGCGCCTGCCCACGGCACCCCCTGCCTTCTGTAGCACTTGCCCACAGCACCATCTGCCCACCTATAGCTCTCACCTGCAGCTCTCACCCACTGGCCTGCTTGCCTGGGACTCCCGCCTTTTTCCCGCTTAATGACCCACACAGTCCTAGGCAACAGCAGCAACTGGGACTGACGGGATTGCCATAAGCAAGCAATGCGGTCATGTGACATTGTGCTTTACGACTGCATCACTTAGTGAAAGAAATTCTGGTCCCAATTGTCATCGTAACCAGAGGACTAACTGACGATCACTCGTTCAGCAACTGTTTAAAGTTACAATGGGGCTGAATGAGAAGGACTTATGAGTGGTCCACGAAGTTGTGGTTGTCACAGCATCCCTGCAGTCACATGATCGTGATTTGGACACTTGGCAACCAGCTCGCAATTATGATGGTTGCAGCATCCCACAGTTATGTGCAGTTACATAAAAGCAAAGTCAGTGGGGATGTCAGCAGCAAGTCGCAAATCACTCCTATTTCCACCACTTTTTCTCCCTAGGAGCTCCTGCCTGTGGCACTTGCCCACCCTCAATAGCACCTGCCTGTGGCAACCACCAGCCCACCATAGTGCCCACCAGGCTGCTTGTCTGGGACTCCTGCCTCTTCCCACATCATGGGCATGTGAGGTCCTTGCTTAATGTTCCATGTGGTCCTTGGCTTGTGATGGCAACCAGGACTGTGGGATTGCTGTCACTAAGTGATGTGGTCACATGATGTTGCACTTTATGACTGCATTGCTTAGCGATGGAAATTCCAGCCCCAATTCTGTTGTAACCAAGGACTTCCTAATAAAACAAATGAAAATGGCATGGACATAATTATTCTTATCCCTAATCTAGTATTTTGTAGTACACGATTTTTAGACAATAACTTCCATCAAGTATTTTCTGTAGCTCTGAATAAGATTTCTACACTTATCAACTGGCAATTTGTCCCACTCTTCTTGAACAAACTGCTCTGCTTGTCTTAGGTTCCTTCTCCCAACTGTGAGTTTCAGCACTTTCCATAGATGTTCTGTTGGATTCAGAACAGAACTCTTAGCAGGCCACTTCAGAATAGTCCAACGTTTGCTTCCCAACCATTCTTCAGTTTTCTTAGATGTCTAGTTTGGATCATTATCCTGCCTGAGGACCCATGACCTGTGACTGAGACAGAGCTTTCTAACACTGGGCATTGTGTTCCACTCCAGAATGCCTTGATCATCTTCTGGTTTCCTTGTGCCCTGCTCAGATTCAAGGCACCCAGTGCTAAAGGCAGCAAAGCAACCCTGTAACATTAGAGAGCCTCCTCCATGTTTCACAGTAGGGATGGTGTTCCTTTCTTTAAAAGCATCATTTTTTCTTCTGTGAACATAGAGCTGCTGTGACTTACCAAAAAGCTCTAATTTTGTTTCATTCTCCCAGGACTGTGGCTTGTCAACATGCATTTTAGCAAACTCCTTTTTTGTGTCTGTCTTTCAAGAGTGGGTTCTTCCTGGATCTTCTACCATGGAGGCCACTTTCAGTCAGACAGCGACAGATGGTAAACTTAATATTGTTGTACTTTGATCTTGAAGGTCAGCCAGGATCTGTTCTGAGGTTTTCCTTGGTTCTTTTTCCCACCATTCAAACTATCCTTCTGTTCAAACTAGGGTCAAGTTTCCTCTTGCAGCCACATCCAGGGGGGTTGGCTACAGTCCCATGGACCTTAAACTTCTTGATAATATTGGCAGCCATGGTCACAGGAACATGAAGTTCTTTGGAGATGGTTTTGTACCCTTTCCCTCTGCCATGCTTGGCTATTACCTTCTTCCCTTCCTCCCCAGACAACTCTCTGCTTTTCTTTCTCTTGTCCATGTTCACTGTACTGCACACAATGACACCAAATGCCTATTTTTTCCATTCAAATAGGTTGAGTGACTGATAGGAGATTGAAGACAGCTGTGATACTAATTAAAGTAAATAGCCTGCTTGAGAGATCACTAAAATCCAATAATGTCTTTTAACTTCTAAGGAGTACCAATAATTATATCCATTTTCCTTTGTTGTATTATTTATAAGAATATGTTGAATCATATTGGCATTTTAATTATTTTCAAGAAGCTGTAGTACATGTTGCATTTTAAAATAAATCTATTAATTCCAACAAACCTGTATTTTGTTCTCTTGTAGTTGAATTCTCCATATGCAGCTGACTGACATTCAGATACTGAAGATTTTAAAATGCAGATAAACAGTTTGTGCGTATGAATATGTGTTTCTAAGAGAATGCTCTTAATTCCCTTGTATTGTAAATATATTTTTCCAGAAGATATACAGAATTCTCATCTTGGCTGTAACTTTTTTAATCAGTTGCTTAAACAGATATTTGATTTGGTTCAGATAATGGTTTGACATGGTCAGGGCTGCAACTAGGGTCTGTGTCACCCGGGGCAAACATGGATTCCGCGCCCATTTTGGCGCCCCCCCCAGCACTCATTTTGGCACCTCCCCAGCGCTCACTTTGGCACCCCACAAGCGCAGCGCCCGGGGTACGTGCCCCGGTTGCCCCCCCTAGTTGCGGCCCTGGACATGGCTAGAATAAACTGTGACTTCATATACTTTTCAAACTTTCATTGATATAATTAGGCTGAGTTCACACATCACACAAACCCTAATGTTGTTAATTTAATCTGGTTTATCATGTTGTGTATATATTGATATAATTGTATAAACCATAACTTGCGGTCAATTTTGTTCAATGGACCTATCCACTTGCGGCTTATTCAACAAATCAGTTAAGCTATCCTTGGTTTCCAGAGTTTAGACATTAAAAATATTAATTTATTCAAAACTGAAAATAAAAACATTATTTCATGTGTAAAGGATAGGAAGTATGACGCACAAGTCTGAGGTTTGTTGTGATTTGTTAACTGCAGGATGGAATAACCTTAATGCAATACTTACATCATTTATTCTGTACAGATATGATATAATGGAAAATAATGCTGGGATTTCTCCTGTAGTTTTGCTGCTCCTTTCCCTCAAAACTCTTAAAAGTCCTGCATTTCAATGTTCGTTGGTTTTTAAAATATTTACCAAATATTCACCCTAATAGTTTAGGTCAGATGCTTATTCCAATCCACACACATCAACAAAGATGATGCTTTTTCAATCAATATATCCTAATTTTTGTGATAGTTCAATGTGCTTTTACACCAAATTGTTCACATGGGAGAATGTTTAAGACAATATACTGTAGAAATACAGCCATCAGTGTGACTGAAAGTGAAACACACAAAAAAATATTGTGGACTTTTATTTAAAGCCAGTTTACAGTAATAACAAAATATAATTGACAGACAGCTGAAATCCAGAACAGCCCCTGGATTATCTAATTCCCCCCAAATGTGATGCTCCAAATCAGGGAATGAAATGCTTCTCAGTATTTTAAATATGTATAGCACGCTACATAATTATTCTGTATTTTTCCGATTATATTGCATAAGACTCTGATTTTATATAAACATTTTGTAATTTTATTTATTGAGTTATTTATTTGCTTACTTACTTAAACTGTTTATAGGTCTCTCCAATCCACCAATTCTTACAATTCCCCAATACATAATTGGGATTAAAACCATACAGTCACTGTAAAAAATTGGAATCACATAATGCTCCTATGGAACCAGGAATCATGGTTAAAAACTTAAAAACAATAATAAGAAGAGATCCACTCTCCTGACCAAGAGGCAGTTATAACAAACCAGCCTCTCTGACTTGATGGAACAATCCAGTTTTCACCAGTTATTTAACAACCAGGGGAAAGAAGCCAATTGCACAATGGGAGGAATGCTGTTCCAGAGGATGGGGGGAGGGAGTGGCAACTTGTAGATGTGTTCACATGGCCCTAGAAGTACTGATCTCTAATTGAGGAGACGTGATGACCCCACCCATTGGATTTAATTGGGCAGGCAGGTGTTACTCGGAAAGGCAAGCACCTCTTCTGCCAAGTGTCCAAGCAGTGATCAGGTGCCCAGACAATTGGTTCTTTTAGATCCCAAGACAATAAGCACACCAGTGAATAAAGAGATTTTAAACTCTATTATAAACCTAAGCAAACAAATTTAAACAGAAACAGAGTTTAGGTAGATTAAACAGAAGCATAAAAAGCATAGCAGAAAGAAAGAAAAATCATTACATACTAAGCAAGTTGATACTCAAACTCACATAGGCTGTCAGGAGCCCCTTAATAAAGACAGCGGAGATACCCCAGGGCAGCTCTATCTATCTATCTATCTATCTATCTATCTATCTATCTATCTATCTATCTATCTATCCAGCCTTTATTATTTTTATAAATAACTCAAGGCAGTGAACATACCTAATACGCCTTCCTCCTCCTATTTTCCCCACAACAACAACCCTGTGAGGTGGGTTGGGCTGAGAGAGAGGGACTGGCCCAAGGTCACCCAACCAGCTTTCATGCCTGAGGTGGGACTAGAATTCATGGTCTCCTGGTTTCTTAAACTTACATGACCTTAACCACTAGACCAAACTGGCTCCACAGCACCCAGCGCGCAGGTCTGTGCAGAAGCTCCCAGACCGGAGGCAATCCTCAGGTTTTTATCAGTCTGGCCCTGCGACCTCGTGACCCTGTTTCCATGGTACCAAGGCTGCAGGATCTGACCTTGATTGGATAGTTCCCAGAGTCTGGAGCACCTGTTTAATCCAAGAGCCTGGGAAACTATATAGATAAGCTAATGCTTAACAATCTTGGGGTTTTCTCTCCCCCCGCCCCTGCCATTTCAAACAGAAATAAAAAACAGGCCAGTGAAACATTAGTTTAACTCAAAATAAACTCTAAGCTTCTTCATGTGAAGGAGAAAAATCAAAATATGTCACTTAAACTCCTCAAAATAACAATGGCTTTCCATGTTGCCACTACAGTACCCAGCCTCCAAACCACAAAGGTCTTTAAAGATGATAACCAGCAACGTGAATTGCACCCAGAAGCTAACTGGCAACTAGTATAGCTCTTGGAGTAGAGGCATTACATGGGTGCTTCAAGGTGCACCCATCATTGCACAATCTGCTGCATGCTCATCCAGCAGTAGCTTCCAAATGCTCTCTGAGCACCCCCACCCCCCATGAGGAGCATGCTGCAATAGTTCAATGAAGAGGTCACTAGGCATGAGTGACAATGAGTAATGCCTGGCATTCCTGGAAATGTTGCAATTGGTGCACAAGATGGAGCCCTACAAAGACCCTGTTGGCCACAGCTGTCCTCTGTTTCTCAAGCAGGAACTGGGAGTCCAAGAGGGTCTCCAAACTGCAAACTGGTTCTATCTATGGGAATGTAACCTCTCCAGGGTTAATGATGGAGCCTCACTGGAAACAGTAGGCCCTCAAATCCAAAGCTACTCTGCTTGGAGGAACTGAATCTAACCTGTTCCTCCTCAGATAGCCTTCAGGCACCTGGGCAGCACTTTGAAAATATCACTTACTCAGCCAAGGGTCAAGATGTACAGTTGGGTATCAGCAGTGTACTGATGAAACCTGACCCCATTGCTGATGGATGATTTTGCCCAGCATTTTCACAGAGATGTCGAAGAGGAGCGGGGAGGGAGACAATCTGGGGACAATCTGTCTCCCCCATGACTGAAACTGTCCTTTTGGGAAGAAAGACCACCACTATGACACAGTACTACCCTCACCCACCAAACCCTCAGAGATGGTTCAAATACGTATCATGATCCATGGTATCGAAAGCCATTGAGAAATCAAACAGAACAGGGCAATAATTATCCAGTGTATCTGAGTCAAGTTACCTCTATTGGGACTTCTGGGGAAGCAATGGTGGACTGAATACGGCCTTGCTTTTAGCAGAGCCGACAACCACGGCAGAACAAGGAGCCGACAAATTGGCACCTTGAAATTCCTCTCCGGATAAAGGGGAGGACCTGGGATTGCCCACAGTGCTTCAGACAGATGCTCCCCACAATAGCAGTCGCTGGCGGGTTTTAGAGCTCTGGGAGCTGAGGGAAAGTCAGCTTTGCCCAAGCTGTGGTTCGGAGCCTTCAAAGGGACACTGGGTTCACCCACTTCCTCTCTTAATCCCATCTGGAAATGGCTTGTAAATTGCTTTTTGGATACTAAGAATCTTAAGAGGGACAAGTTTCATTACACGGGGTGATTCTCCTTCAATCCTCAGCAAAAAGCTTCATGTAAGTTTAAGAACTAAGAAAAAAAATATTCAGAAATAAGCAGCAAAAGGGTGATTAGAACATTGATTTTGGAAAGTTATAAACAGATGAAGAGGCCAGATTGTCTGGAAATAAGATTTTGAAACTAATTATAAGAATCCCTGTGGGTTGTTTAAAATCCTATTAAAAATATACAAAGATTTTGAATCTATGCGTAAGAAATGTTGGGAATTGTGAAAATATGTTGTGGATTAGAGAAGAACTTGGTAAGAGGACATCTTGAAGGCTGGTTACTAAAGGTAACCAGAAAGAACTAAAGATTATAATTTTTAAATTTTATTTATTATTAAATTTATACACTGCCCATCTCACTATAAAAGTGACTAATTAAAGGAGAAGATGCACTAACACAGAATGGAGAAAATTATTTTAACTCTGGAATTCAAGGATATTTGACGACAATGTTCCCAGAACCTTCTCTTAAAATTATCTGCTACTATAAAAAAGGGTTTAAAAGAGGAGATAGAAGATACAACTGAGAATCAGGTTGTTTTGGATATGGATTTTAATATGACAGGCTACAAGAATGATATTGACAAAGATGTTACACAGGACTTACAAATGAAACCAGCTGTTATTTTAATAACGAAAAGAGACATGCAAACAATAAATCAGAAGAGTGACTTGGATGTGTGGATTTCAACTCAGAAGAGTGACTTGGATAATTTTCTTAATTTGGACTTACAAAAGAGGTATGTTATACTTCTGAAGGTGTTCCTGAGAAAAGAGAATGAAAAGAAATTAGCTTTTGGGACACTACGTGAAAGGAATAAACATCAAGACTTTTAAAAGCAAAAAGAAGGATTATAAAGTTGATTTATTCTATCAAAGCTAAAAAAAAATTTTTCTGGTAGCTTTTAATGGGTTTTTCTTGACCTAGACATGATGATGAGGCTTTAAAGACTTGTTTATATAAGATATGGGAAGAAGAGGGTTTTTTTTTGTATTTTCAGAGAAAATTGTTAAGTACTGAGTAAAGGAAAGGAATATGAAATTGATTTATTTGTTTAAAATTTATTGTTATTTCTGGTAACTCTTAATGGACTTTCGTTGATTAAGATTGAATGATGAGGCTTTATTATTTGCTAATAGATAAAAGATGAGATATGGGATGAAGAGATTTTTGGTTAAAACGTTAGAGAAAGTGGTAAGTTACTGAAATTGTACTTGTCTTGATGAAGGGAGAAGTCATTTCTTCAGGTTTTTTTTTTTTTTACTTTTTTCCCTTCCCTTTCCCTTCCCCCTTTTTTTCTCTGCACTTTTTATTATTTTTTTCTTAGTTTATATTAGTTTTTTATATTTTTAAACTTCAGTAAAAAATATTTTTTTAAAAAGTTACCTGTTGGAACTCCTTCCAGTTTTTGCCATATGAAACAGATGGCAATCAGACTTTGTATTTAAGACCCTTGTATTGTATTTTTAACAGGCCAGAAACGTATAGTCCAATACAATTCTGGCCTTTTTAAAATACGAGTATCTAGTAATATATAGTAAAGTGGCTCTGACATCTGAATGTATTGTGATGGGAGAAAGAAACCATTATGGGATGGCAGCAATAACTGAGATCATAGTAAGGTTTCTATAGCATTCTTCAGCATGTGACCCCTGAACCTACCTACTTGTAGCTCCCAGGACACTTTCTAATTACAGGTGAACTTGGGTTTCTTAACATTTTAAGAAATGCTATAGTGCAAGCTTAGCTGTCCTTTTTACAAAGGAAGAAAATCCCAATCCTCCCCCCTCCCCTGAGCAGCTCACCCCTTTGAGCCTTTCTCCTCCCCACTGTGCTTCCCTAACTCTCAAGTGCAGCTACCACAATAATTCAGGCCAAGGGAATCTTTACTTGACTTCATCCCAGGCCATTTTACTAGTCATTGCAGAGGCTGCCTTTGTGAGATAACCCAGATGGGTTGAGGGGTGAAGAAGTACAGAAGGAGAGGCAACCATATCATCTATGCCACTCTGCAAGCTCTCTGCCAGGGGAATCCTCTGAATTTTGCCACTGCTGTGATAAAACCCACCAACTTCACACAGGATTTTTTTGATCAGGACATTGTTTAGTGCAGTTCGGTGTTAACAATTATGACTTCCCTACAAAAGCAGCAGCAGCAACAAAAAAAAAGATGAATTTCCTCTCAAAAACCTTCATGGAGTCTAAAGTGGGAAGGAATGCATAAGGGGGAAGGTGTTGGCCTTTTTGACATGACTATGACTTTATGAAAATGCGTAAAAGTTACAGCACGGATGTTTCAAGTTCACAGTTTCCATCTAAACACAAAATGTTGCTGAAGCTGATTTACTGAGATTTTAAAATAGGGCTGAAGCTAGTTTAAAGCACTCTGCAGTGTGCCAGGCATCTGGCATTTCAGGCAGGGAGAAAAAAGAACAGCAGCTATTTCTCTTTACCATCAATTCACAAAAATCCATTTTATTTGCCTCCTAGAAATTTTTGAGATGAACTGTACCAAATGTTACAATACAAATACCGCAATGTATTATTTTGGTTCTAAACTTTATTATTATAAAAACAGTAAGGTTAAGGTACAGCAAAACTGACAGCGTTCTAAGATCTCATTGTATAATACAACTATTGACTGTAAAAATAAAAATTTACTTCTCTTACATGATGCTGGCAAAGTTTTAAATGTTGAGAAAGCAAAATTGGCTGAGTTTAGCATTGTTTCAAGTGGATCGGATTGTGTTTTCCCGTTTTTTCATTCTTACCGTGCTTCTTGAAAATCCCTTCTTTTAGCTATGATCAGCAATATGGGAGAGCCCTTTCACAGAAATCACCTGGACCAACTGCTTATAAGCAGCAGCAGCCTGCAAGGAAGCGCTGTCCCCCTTGCTTTTGCTGCCAAGGTCATCACCCTCAAAAGAATCCCCGCTTTCAGGCATTCCCATAAAAGCTGTTTTCATAAACTCTGATTACAAAGAAAAGTATTTCAATACATGCCACTGGCTTGTTTCCAGAAGTATTTGTCAGGTATCTTCTGTTGGCAGATTGCTGGGAAAGCCTTTGGCCCAGGAGAGATCAGAAAAGTCACACACACCAGGCATTTCTATAAAAATAATTTATTTACAGAAAGCGAAACAAAAGCAAAACATATTTAAAAGTCTTGGGCTCTCAGTGAGAGCAGCTTGACTTTCTACATGTCTGCACAGAAAAAAACAAACAAACTGAAACAAGTCCGGGCAAGTTTCTCCCCCCCAGGTGATGCAACCATTAACACGTGAAAAGGAGACAATTAAATTCAACCTTTTCACCTGGCCAAAATGATTAGTTACCATAGCAACCTTAATCTGTAGCAGGAAACATTAACATCTTCAGAGAACTGTGGCAGCACAGTAGGTAATAACGAAAGTGGTAAACTAGGAAAGTCCCAAATGCTAATTGCTTCTGAGCAATAACTTTAAACTTTTATGTCAGATAAGCTATTTTCTCTAAGGCCACTCCAGGTGGGGGTGCAGAGTTGCTTGCATTAGTGGGCCTTCTCTCCATCAGACCATCAAGGGTGAACCCCAGCTTTCTTCTACTGCACTGTCCAACAGAGAACTTCTGCTCCAAGCAGAAATGGGAGCGCTCACCCTGGTACTGCATGGCTGTGCTTTATGCTCTTTGGAGAATGCCTGGTTAACCCCACCACTTGGTTCCCATTATTCCAACGCAGTGGTTGAATAGCAGAATTGGTCAAGGGTCCCACATATGTAAAATTCCAAGCTTGGTGGTCTCCAAGAAATGACAGCAGTGTTATGTTTTTACAGAGGAGGGAGGAGTCTCCCCCTCCCCCAGTGTGAAACTGAGGGGGTAAGTTGAGGCACATATTGGCTAACAGATGAGCACTGACTAAGTGGGACATATCTCTGCTCCTCTGTTAGCCAGGAAGGTCATGTGCTGATGGGTGGCTGGTTCTCTATGAGCACTGTGGCATCCTGGCATCTCTCCTGACCTAGAAAGAGCTAAAACAGTCCAGACAATCCATGTTTTAATTGTGAAACTTAAGTGTTAGTTACAGAAAAGCTGGCCATCTGACATGCCCTTAGAAGCATCCCTCCAGTATACAATATGACAGCCTTGGATTGACATACCTATCTCCTCCCAGCTAGTAGAGCCAGTGGTCAGGCTGACTGGGAATTATGAGAACTGTAGTCCAACGTATCTGGAGGGGCTGGTTGGAGGAAACTACATTGCAGAGACATACCATAAGTGGGATGTGAGACCCCATTTCCCTTTACTGGGAGTAAAGATCAGCAAATGGAACCACTTTGAGTTACTCAGGATACAGTAAGGGAAGAATGCAAGCTCTTCCCATTCCCAGAGGCACTCTCTTATGGCATTTGGGGTAAGAAAGACATACACTACTTACCACTTTTGAGAGACCTGAATTTGCCATTGGTAAACTGGGAACTTTCTTGAAATCTTAGTGTGCCATATGTTTGGCATTATTGTATGGGTATTTACTAATGACTTCATGTTTGTTATAGTGAGTCCTTTATTGTATTCACTTGAGCAAAGAGATGGCAGAAAAGCAGGGTAAAAGTGTATGCATAAATAAAATGCTGACCTACCTGTAGGGATGACTAACACAATATACATGTATATGAGCTTTCTACTAATGCTCAGAGTTGGTTCTGATTAAAGGGAAAATCTAGACTTTGGCCTTGCAAATCCTTCAGATCTGCTGCTGGTATGGAAACTTACCATCTGATTAAGTACCAAAAGGAAGCTGATAATTTAGATACATACAACATCGCTTTAAGGCCCTGCATTCATGTGTTAAGTTTCGTTTTGCTTTAAATCACTTACTGGCAACAAGCATACCACTAGAGGAAATGCAAGATACACATTCTAAACAAATACCAAAGGATTTGGAGAGCATATAACGCTGTTATTTAAAAGTCCAGAGCTTTTAGATGTCCCAATTGGTGAGCAAAAAGCAATCACGCGCTCAGGCTCTCACGTTGCTTGTTACCGTGCTTCATATATGCCGGAGGGGGAACCCTTAACCAAGAGGATGGAGCACATCCCTTCGAAAGCCTGATGCCACCGCTTGTGGTCAAGCAGACAAGGCAAATGAAAACGCGTCTTCATCTCATTTACCAATTTTCCGTGGACTTCCAAATTCGCCGTCCTGCTGTTATTTGATTCGCCGGGTCTTACGCACCCTTGTTGGGATTTTTAGTTTTAGGAAAAATTGGAAATATTTGTAAAGCAAAATATTTTCTTCTGCCAAAAGAAAAAAACACACACACACGCAGAACCAAGCTCCTCCCCTCCCTCCAGAGGCTTGTTAACTTTCGGTTTCGTTGCACCCGACTGCTTTCCTAGACCAGGCGCCGTTTCCGAGAAAACACGTGGCTGGGCTGTTCCGGGAATAGCTCTCCCCTCCCGCCAGTGCGGGACCTGGGAAGGCTGCCCCGCGGTGCGTTACAAAAGCCTTATGAAGCGCTGCTCTGGACCCTTTCCTGGGTGCTCCTCCCAGTTCGGGCGAGGAATAAAAAGTAAAAACGAAAATGTTTATCTTGGCATAAATATATCTGGGGAAGGAGGGAAAACAAAGTTGCCGGCGCCGCCATATTTCGCTTTTCTTCAGAGAAATACTGTGCTGCGCAGGTAAGAAAGAAGAGGAAGGAAGGAAAACTGGTTTGTAAAACGGAGAACCAGGTCACAGTAGATGCCAATCAACCTTCCTCCAGCAGGCAAGGGGGACAGAACAACCTGCCATCAGCCTGGCGATGGGTGTTGTAGTCCAAGGCGCCGGGCCGGTGTAGATGACATTGGCACAGTCCTTGGACCGGTCCGTGAAAGGTGAAAGCAAATTACACAAAGAGATTTTACACGGATCATTTTTCACCTTGGTGTTGCTGCACTGCAATTAGGCAGAGTTCTGGTTTGATTCTATGCACGCTTGCTATGAGGGCCTGAGAGAACTTAAAACACTTGTTGGTCAAAGTACGAATTAGAAGATTTTTGTGCAACGGGTTTGGTTTGGTTTTGTGTGTGGCTGATTTGGGTTGGTTAAAGAAACCACAGGGCAGCATGACCGTAGCTGGAGATGTTTTCTTCTGGCAGCAACTTCCTGCCTGTGACCTAGATGAGAGTCAGTCTCTGTATCGACTGAGTTACCAGAACCAGGTTGAAAATGGCCTTATTGTATAGGGGTGTATCCTCCAAAGGCTGAAACTACCAAGTAAGCATCACGTACAGAGCTATCCTGTCCCAGGGACAAGTTGGAAAGGAAGTTTCACTCAGTTCAGAATTGAAACCAAGCATTTCAAGACGATAATGATTATTTAGAGGCGCCGATATGTTGAGTAGGATCTTACAGAGCGGCGCTCACTTCGGAAGACTCGGTGCCACTGAAAATATTTCAAAGAATACTTACAATCAGAATTCATGCCTGCCTGCTTATTATATGAGAGGAAGAGGGAGGAGGACGCCTCCTCGTAACAGCCGTAGTGCCTTCAGAGCGGATGCTTCTGATTGGCTACTCCGTCAGACTAGGTTGTCGGGGATTGGTGCTCATTCTGTCGTGCTTTGCTACTTCCCGCTTAGAGGTAGTATCGTTTTCACAGAAAGCAGGGAAGCCGGGGAGGGTTCGGGAGCTCTGGTGTGTTTGAAGGTTCTGGAAGCGCGAGGTAGGTTTGCATTAAGTCGGTGCTGTCAGGTAGCATTTGTGCAGGAGACCTTTCCATGCTACCCTCCAAGATCACGGGTTGCATCTAAGCACTGGGATCTCAAGACGTCAAAATCCCAGCATTTGTTGCCACGTAATTGTTTCGTTTTCTGATTACGACTGCGAAGCTTGGTTATTTGTCAGATGTGCTGTTACAAGTTAGGGTAGTGATGCAGACGGGTGCGCAATTCTTGGCACTCTGCAAACATTTGCACTTGATTTTAAAAGTGGAATAGACTGCTTAAATGCTGGCTGCGGAGGACCTCCTCTTGTCCACGTCCGCGTTGAGACGCTTCTGTGCCAAACAAGAGGACAGAAGGATCGCTTTGCCGTTTGTCCGCCAGTATTTTTCGAGAGCCAGTTTGGTGTAGGGGTTAAGGCACCAGACTAGAAACCGGGAGTGAGAGTCCCACCTTAGGCACGAAGCCTGCTGGGTGACCTTGGACCAGTCCCTCTCTCTCAGCCCTAGGAAGGAGGCTATAGCAACCACTTCTGAAAAACCTTGCCAAGGAAACTGCAGGGACTTGTCCAGGCTGTCTCCGAGAATTGGACATGATTGAACAGATTTTAAAAAAAAAATCGGTCACCTGCCTGAAATACTGGGTCAGTCCTGGTGAACTGTTAAATGCCAGGATTAGTTGAAACATTTTCTCCAGACTATGCTGCAGTTGAATTTTGCAGATTATTTTTGAACGTGGCATTTTGAAGAATAATTTGGGAGAAAGCATTGTAACATTCAGAGCTCTTTGGGAATAGTTACTAGGGGGAATCTAAAACCTGGTATTTGACTGCAACCTTGTTTTATCATTATCAAGCTTGCACTTAATGACTGTTGGATCAATTGGCTCCCCTTTTCTTTTGTACCCATAATGATGCCTTACATCTTGTTGGAGTAGGTGGGTTTCTTGGTTATTGGAGGAAAAATCGGTACTTAAAGCCTGACAGACAGATTATTGTTTTACTGTTACATTGACATCGCTATCTGTAGTTCCTAGATAATTTGATTCTCATGACAGAGACTAATGTCACATGTGGTTTCCATTGCAGGAACGTGTCTTATCTGTATGTGCATGTCATTGTTTAATTGTGTAGTAAATTGATAAGGTTTGTATGGTGCATGAAGCAAACTTCATGTTTGGATCCATATGACATGCAAAGTATACTAGAGTGTGGCTTCAGCATGAGTTTTGGGAAACTACAGGTAGTCCTCACTTAGCAACCATTCGTTTAGTGATGGTTCAGACTTACGACAGTGCTGGGAAAACCGACTTGCAACCAGTCCTCACACTTTATTTATTTATTCAATTTGTCCCTGCCCATATCCTCCCGTCAGGGGACTCTGGGCGGTTTACAATAATCAAAACAATAACCACACAATGAAATATACAAATATAGATTATTGTAATAAATAAGTATAAATAAGAGTAAAAAAAATAAGGTCTTGGTGACCATCACAGCATTCCCCATGGTCATATGATCATGATTTGGGCGTTTGGCAACCGGTTCGCATTTATGACTGTCACAGTGTCCCATGGTCATGGGATTGCCATTTTTGACCTTCCCTACAAGCTTCTGGCAAGCAAAATCAATGGGGACCATGTGATTCGCTTAACGACCACATGGATCGCTTGATGCCCATGATGATTCACTTCACCACCAGTGCAAAAAGGTCATAAAATCAGGTCAGATTCCCTTAATGACCGTTTCACTTAGTAACCAAAATTCTGGTCCCAGTTGTGATCCTTAAGTGAGGTCTACCTGTAGCCTTCTTGAGTCTCTTCCTCTGTCACTGATGTATCAACTACAGTTTATATAAACCCTGAATAAATCATAGTTTGTAAGGGTATTCTTGGGCTTCACCAGAGGATGCATATAAGCCTGAAACTCACATGGGCATGTTTATTATTCATTTACTCTACATTTATACCACTGAATCAATAAAGACTCGTAGCAGCTTACAACCATGTTCTTGTAACTTTGAATTGGGCACAGCTTTATCTCACATTGAGGGCTGTACTTGGCCTCTGAAAGTAATTTAAATTGATTAGGTTTTTAATATAATGACTTCCTGTATATAATACTTTTCTTGTCTTACACTAATAAGAACCATTAGCTATTTTAAGAGGTAGTTTGCTACCCTGATCTTGTACACCCCTGCTTTGAATAATGAATTAGCCTTATTTCCAAATAAGCCAGTTCTGGAAATAAATTCTGGCTAGTGATAACTTATGCTGACCCAATTTGACATCAGTGGTTAGCATCATTAATGAAAGAGAAGGGGAGGTTGTATGTTTGTGTGATGTAGAATTATGTAATCAGGAAGGGGGGAAATGTGCTCTCAGATAATGCAATTTTTTAACTAATTGGAAATTTTACTGATTGTATGGAAGAATAAATGAGACATACATTTAATTACATATATGGGCACTTTGACTCCACAGGATGAGTCAGTGGTGTAAACTGCAACAACTGGATTCTAAATTCTTGGAGCATGTGCATCAGCTCTATGATGATAATTTTCCTATGGAGATCAGGCAATACCTGGCACAGTGGCTGGAAAGCCAAGACTGGTGAGTGGCTTAATTTGTGTAAGATGTCCAGAAATAAGGCTGTGATTCTAAGCAGGGGTAGGATCCAGTCAACCACCACAAGAAGTTAAATTACGGCTCAACTGGGTTTGCTTAGGAAGCAAGCTCCACTGGAATATACACTGTTTCATACTATATTATATATCCTTAAAGAGAAAACATTGTGAGTAAAGAAATTGGAAGCTACATCCTCAATCTCATAATAGCACATAACAATAAACGTAATTCTGAATTAATGTGCTTGAGGAGGAAAGTGCTCAGCATGAGCAGCTGGTGTAAATCAGCATTTTGTTTCACTTAAAAACTCTGCTAATGTGCAGACCAGTGTATTTAAAATAAACCATGCTGCAGTTCCACCTTAACTCTTGAGCTCTTTTGTGGCTTGTCTAGTACATTAGAATTTGTCTTGAGTTACTGTTTGCACGTGTAATTCCTAGTCATATGCCTAACCCCAAATCCATGTCTTGATGTGTAAGAGCACAGCCATGATAATAGCAAAGAGGTATATGTAACTGAATTGGAAATACTCCCTTTGCCTATCACAATGTCTGGTGTTACTCCATTGCTGCTCACCAAGCTGGGTCTGTTATTGGTGTAGCAGCCTATGTTGTTCAGGTGTCTTCGCTGTGGTTTCCCTTGCCAGATGTAGAGTACTTTAGGGACTATTAGTAAGTTGGGTGGGTTTGTGACTGCTAACCTAAGCCGAAGGGCAGAGAAAAATCAACTGGGTTTTACAAGTGTGTTGGGGTGGGTTTGGGCAATGTAAAGAGATGGAGAGTGGAAATGGAAGATAGGCTAATGCTTGCATGCTTCCTCTTCTAGGGACCACGCTGCCAGTGATGTTTCCATGGCCACGTTTCTCTTCCAGAATCTCCTGTCACAGCTAGATGATCAGTATAGCCGCTTTACCCAGGAGAACAATTTTTTATTGCAGCACAACATCAGGAAGAGTAAACGAAACCTGCATGTCAGTGTTCAAGAGCATTTTCTAATTTGTCTTTGGGAAAACATCATAAATCCTTACAATAATTATGTTTGATATTGTATGAATGTTTCCTGTAGAGTTACTGATGAATGGAACCATTTTTCTGAACATTTGCTGTGCTACCCTAAGCAGAATATAAGTATGAGCCCCTGAATGGGGCTTCTCTCTTTTCCTTCCTTCCCTGCCAATTACTGCATGCACTCATTTCATCTCCACCCAATTCTCCTTACTTTCATTCCCATTGTAGCTACTACCTCTTCTACCATAATTTTTACTGGCAGAAGAAAGGGAATGTGTGTGTTCGTGTAGTTGTAAGCTTCTGAGTCTTCAGCGTTTTGTCCTTTTTTTTCATTTTTGTCTGGGGCCTTAAGTTTTTGGGAATGTAGCTCCTAATAACTGTCTCCAAGTGTGATACATGCATACATTTATTATGAAGAAGGAAATCTCCAGCTGGAGTGGCTGGAATGTGGGAAGCTAGATCTTATGCAGGATTTTTGTCTGTATTCACTTTTTTTCTGGCATGGTGGATACGTTCCGTTTTTAGTCTTAAATTTGAGTTCCTTTTGAGTAAGAAGTAGATACAGAAACAGAAAGCAATTACAAGTGCACACATACATTTCTTAGTATGTAGCAGTTGAATATCAAGTACCACCTCTGAGGCTGAAGGATGTCTTAGCTTAAAAGTGAAAAAAGGTAGACTAGGATTGGCAAATAATTGTGATTTGCAATAGAATTCTGACTCCCATTTATTTAATGGAAATAAAGAACAGAGTGTGTAGGCTAGAGACCTGCTTCCACAGCAATCTCTGGACAGTGAGCATATTAAAAAAAATACTGGAATTCCCTCACTTACATTCTTTTATGCTGTGGTTCAGAATACTTTTGTGGAAGACCCCATGTATATGGCCATGATGATCTCTAAGTGTCTACAAGAAGAAAGGAAAATCCTTAAAGCTGCACAGTCTACAGATCAGGTAGGTTACTCTCTATGTGCTGGGAAAGCAACATCCTGTGTTGAACATTGTGCAGCTTCAGTGTAGGTCATGGTCTTAAATTTCAAATGTTAACATGTCCAAGTTAGCATTTTTCAGAATGGAAAGCAAAGAGTTAAGATCATAAAGTACTTCTGCCATAGAGGGTTTCTTTTTAAGGGGGATGCTGAACCTTGATAGGTTTCATTCTTGATTTTCCCCATTTCAAATTCCAGATGCAAATGGACAGTGTACAGAATACTGCAGTGCTGAGCAAGGTGAAAGAGATGGATGCAAAAGTCAAAGCCGTGAAGGACAGTGTCATAGTACGTTAAAAGAGCTGGCACTTGGAAGCTCCTTTTTATTTTTAGCCATATTGTAACCCATACGAGAAGTCATTGTTGGTTTGGATGCACAAATTGGGGAACATGCAAAGATGAAGAGTTATGTTTGGAGAAGGATTGAGTGGCACTCTCTGAGCAGTGTACAGGTTTTGGTCTCTCAAAGCTGTTACCAGAATTTTGCCCTTGCTGTTGTCACATGACCTAAACTTGTTGAAGTAGTCACCATATTTTATCACCAGTTGGTTATGGTATGGTGATAGGTATTGACTGAGTTCACCAGGCCCTATTATAAGGTAGCATTTTCCAGAGGTCTTGAACTAAACCTATCCAAATCTCAGATAGTGTGGCCAGTGGTTGATACTTAGACAGCACCAGGTTTCTATTCCTGACTATTTCAGTGAATACTTTGGCTTAACTGGGACAGTGGAGACTTTGGTTCAAATCATCTCTGCTAAGCCAGAAGATTCACTGGTCAACCTTGGGTTGGTCATACTTTTTGGCTTAACCAATCTCAGAGTTTGCCATAATGATAAAATAGGGGAGCAAAGGCTGAGATAGCATTGTAATGAATAAGTCATTGAAGTCATGACATTTACTTCTTTTCATAAATACCATTTTGCAGTAAGTGACTTCGAATATCTGATGAGGTCATTTGTTTTTCTAGGAAATAGAGCAAATTATTAAAAATCTGGAGGATGCACAAGATGAATACGATTTCAAATGCAAAACCTTTCAAGTCAGAGGTGAGGAGTCAGTTTCTAGCATTTTTAATGAAATGCATTGTGTCCTATGTTAGATATTAAGCCCTGAGGATGAAATCATGTCTAGTTGAGGCTAAGTTAAAGTCTTAGTCTAAGTTAAAAATTTGGTATAGACTTGATTTCCATTTTGTGAAAGTTCAGATCTTAAAGCATCAAGATCTACTGCTTGCACTCATATTGCCCTAAAGCAACCTACCCTAACCTGGTTTCCATCCACTTGTGTTGGACTGCAACTCTCATCATCCCCCAGCTGTATGTTACCTGGGGATAGGTTGCTGGGGTAGACATGAAACACACTCCCAGCATTTTGCTTAGAACAAAGCAATTCCTCAAAAGATTCCAGTTTTGAATGTTCCATGTCCAACTGGAATGAAACTTGAATTGTTCTGAATATTCTTTGATGGAGAACTCCAAACAAGCTTCTCATTTCTTCGTTTTTCATCCTAGGTTCATAGCAAACAATGAAGCAGTAGTTAAGCTCTTTTTGTTGAAGAGTATTCAGCGTCCCCTTTGTTGAATGTTTTCACAGCCAGGAGGGTCCTGGCAAGCTGCTGTAAATCAATTTATGTATTAGCCAATCCAGGTTGTAAAATCAGAAATCATTCCAGACTTTTTCACCAGTGCTGCCAGAGCCAAGCAGTAGCAGCCTCCAGAGTTCCAGCAGCCATTCTCTCACCAGAGCCCCAAAGGTTTTGATGCAGGACTTGGTTAACACAAAGCAGGCAAGAAAATCCCAGCACAAAGCATAAGCTATCATCAAAGGCTGATCCAGCAAGGCACAAGCCTTCTGAATAGTATTAAATAGAGCAGTTTCTGGTATTCCACCTGCCTCCAATTTCAGTTGATGGTCTGCTGCTTGGATTTTGCTGGGATCCAATCCTGCAGAGCCTCAGCTCCCAGCGTGAGGTGATGTTCTCTTCACCAGGTAGAAAGATACTTTTGCCTCCTGCATTCCCAGGCTGGGAGACATGGCATCAAATTCCTGTTCCAGCTGTCAGAATCAGTGTGATCTGGCCTTTTCCTAGTACTAGGCCTTGGCTCTTCAGTATTTGGAATTACTGGGAGTATTTCTTCAGCCAGATCCTCCTGTGAGGAAGATGACGTGTCTGGGAGTTCCAATCATCAATATCAAGTGCTACAAATTGCCTGTCTCTGGCTTAGATTCAAGTATATTTCCCCCCTAATGCTTTGCTTTGTATGCTGGCCTTGCCATTGTCTTGTTAGAAGTCCTTTGACCAGAAAGCCAAGCATTAGAAGTTTTTTTCATACTCCTGATTCGCAAAGGCAGGGGGAGGTCCTAGTTTTCATAGTACTGCTTTTAGAGATGAATGAAATATGCAGGACAGGAAAATGTCCTCTTATGCCTGAGGGCTTCGGTATTTATTGGATTATTTACTTGCTTTTTATAGTTCTGTATTCTTAAACATAAAAGACAATTGACAGTTCTGGCATGATCTGTTTTGCAGAAGGTGAAACCAACAGCATGACCCAGGATGACTGTAAAAAGGAAAAAGTGCAGCTCCACACCATGTATTTGCAGCTTCACAATATGAGACAGGTGGTGTAGCTGGTTTCTTTGTGGAGAGCGGTGATTGTTCCTTTGTCTGATTTGTAGACATTCTTTTTTGTTTCCCCCTCCCATTAAGTGATTTGAAGGACTGGGACTGATGGTGGTTGGAGTCCATAGTGTTTGTGAGACAGGGTTGTTTAGTGGTTAGGGGAACCTGAATTCTAATCTATCGTGGGCTATGGAAGTTACTGGGTACCTTAACTCAGCCACTGCCTCAGTTTAACCCAAGCATTGCTAGGAGAGGATACAGTAAGAGGATGGAGTGCTACAAACGTCACCTTCAGCTCCTGGAGTGAAAAGAGGATATGCATGCAATGAAGGAATAATTGATTTGAAGGCGGGTGTCACAGTTTGAGGGGTTCTTTTTGAACTGGAGGTTGGTTGGTTTTTGTGAGGGTGGCAATTGACACATGAGGCTTTTTTCCTATTTACAGTGAGGCTATTTACAACAAATACTTACAGCACAGTCCCAGTGTCTACCCAGTGTCGGGTTTCCTCCTAGGTCTCCCTCCCAGAGACTGTATCTCCCTCTAGCTCTCCTGCTAGCTGTTTTGTTTTCCTCCCCCTTTCACTCCAACTCACTCCCCCCACACCATTTCTGGGCTTAGCAGGAGAAAGTGAAAAGAAAGAAATGGGCTGGAATTTTACTGTGGTGTCTTCAGCACAGCATGACTTTCTTCTGCTCAGCAGAACACCTACTGCTTCTCCATTGGGGAAAGAACCTTTCTCAGGGTCTTCTGCCCAGTCCTTGCCCAGAGACAGAAAGGTCCCTCCTTCCCATTCTTGGATGGAGCTCTCTTGGTCTTCCCTTCTTGCAAGGAAGCCACCCATGGACCTTCCTTCTCTCTTCCCAACCAGGAACCAACAACACTTAACTTCTCTATCTTTTTTCTCTAGCCACTTGGTGTAGACTTTTTCTCTTCTCTCCTCTCTCTCCAATATTTAGTCAGACCAGCAGCATATCCCTCAGCAACTGAGGAGCTGGGTGTCCCCCCAGGGCTCTAGCCCCCAAGTCCTATATATGAGGCTGGACCAGTGAGCCTGCAGTCTGAAAATCTCACCACCATAACCCTGGCTAGCAGCCACAGTTCATCAGGCCTTGTGATAGCACAGCTGCCATTCAAGGCCAGAATGGAACTGCTTCTCCCCTTTTACTCCATTGGCTGGCTCATGCCAGGCCACTAAAATCCATATACCACAGTGGTGTAAGACACTATCATTGCCTATCTCCAGTTTAGTGTAGAGGATAAGGAAGAAGACCTTGACAGAGATAGGCCAGATCCATTACCAAAACAAGGGGAAAAACATGGCTTAAGTCCAAAACAAGCAGAAGGTATATGAAAACAGCTCAGGCTGACACCTTCTTAGTTCACATGACTATAAGGTGGGGGGGAGCGGAGTAAAGCTCAATCAGACTTGCAATACTCTATTAACTATAGCCAATATTTAAAAAGGTAGTTTAGCCTTCCTGTGGAGTTGATTTCCTGGTTTGGTCTACACACAGGGGCTGACAAATAGAAATTTTTAGATTATATTCTGGAGTATCTTGTGGATTCTCACCAGTAAAGATTGTGAAAGTAGCAGGCAGATTTCTCTATTAAACTGCTCATTGGCTCTAGTAGAGCTACCATTAGAATTGTATTCATGCTCTATGTCAGGTGGTCAAGCCACAAGCAGCCCTCAGGGACATTTTTGGTCTCTCTCCCCCCCCCCCCCCCATTTCATTTACAAACTGCTGAGAAACAGGAGTGGAACTTAACTGTGTTTTGTGATAGGAAAAAAAAATCATTAATTTCAGTTATTCATTTAGGCTTAACACAATGACTTCCCCTCTCTGACTTCCATTCCTGCCTTGTTTATTGATGTCACTGCACTAGCCACTGCTGCTTTTGGCTGCCATAGCTTTAAAAAATTGAAAGGGTGCTTACTTTGTAGGCAGAACTCTTGTTTATCTTTGTTTGTTTGTTAGATATATATTCCGCAATTCAGCCAAGAACTTAAGGAGATATACATGGTGCTCCTTCCTTGTATTATTTTCCACATAACAATCCTATCAAATAGATGCTCATGGTTGAATCTGCAACCTGCCTTTTGGATGCATTTATTGCAACACGAAGGTGGTTCTTGGCTGAAAACTCCAATAAGCCCCCTGTGTGCTAGAAAATTCCCACTGTGTATCATGTGAATGTTAGAGCTCTTTTCTTTAGTTGAAGAGAGAGATTCTATGAAATCTCAAATGGATCTTATCGGGATTGATCTAAAATGCGGAGTAATCGTTTGAATACATTTGAATACTGGATCCTTGTTCTCTCTAGGATGTGCTTCGCTTGATATCCTCTTCATTGCATCTGAGTGAGCACACGCAGAATGCTCTGATAAGAGAAGAGCTGGTTGACTGGAAGCAGCGTCAACAGATCGCTTGTATTGGCGGCCCACCCAACGCATGCCTAGATCAGCTTCAAAACTGGTAGGGCTCTGAAGCATGGCAAGCGCAATCAGGAATTTTCAGAATGAATTCAAGCCGAAGGGGAAAAGTACTTGATAATTTTTCATAAAACTACCCGTTTTGAAAACCAATGCCTTTCAGAAGTGCCAGAATTCTGCTGTTTCCCTCCCACTGTCGTGTTTGTGAGTTTCCCACATTTTTAAAGTATATGGGATACATTCCTCCATTAAGGAAGGGCCGATGCTACCGGGTCTAATTCTTCTCGGCAAACGTTGCAACAGTTGTATTTCTGCAGCTGGGCAAGTTTCTTAAGGGCTTACGTGCCTAGGAGGTAGGCATTACTGCTGGTTGAGAAGGCTTGGGAAGTACTATTGGTTTAGGAGTGGAATCCAAGGTCAAAATGGTTGTACATACATGTGATCCAAAGCATACCATGAATGCTCTGAGGAACATGCCTCAAGAGCCTTGTAAAGTTAGTGTTGCCCCTAAATAGTTGAGACTGCTGGTTTCTGTGTGTGTTACCTGAAGGAGAAATGTAGCGCTGTTCACATATAATCATTGCAATGATAGGTTTACTACAGTAGCTGAGAGTCTTCAGCAGATTCTTCAGCAGCTTAAAAAACTGGAGGAGTTGGAGCAGAAATTCACCTATGGCACTGATCCCATAACTCAACAGAAGAAAGGGCTGTATGAACGGACATTGAGCCTCTTTAAGCAACTTATTCAAAGGTATTTTTTCTTGTGTTTAAGTGGGTCAGAAAGGGCATTTCCTCATTTAGAAAAACATACACAGCATATTTCATCTTCCCATCCAAGCCTTATCTTACCTTACTTTACCTCTTTTCTCTGATCTTGCTGATTAAATTATTTTGTTGATATCTGGGTAGCCACAATATTCCCAGAAGTTATGTGTGCAGAACCCTCTAATGAAATAACTTATTTTTTGTTTGAAATCATACAGATTTGTTGTTCCGACTTACCAAAATCTTACAAGGTTCAGTGATCTTATGTGATGTCAGTCACGTGCATGCATACACCACTTTTACTTTCCATTTTTGGAAATTGGCAGCCAGTTGCCAAAGCCTTGCTATATCTCCTCTGTGCATTAGCTAAAAGTAACTCTCATAACAAGAGCAAATGTCGCTTTCCATTTCAAATAGCAAATGTTATCAAGATTTCACTTGAAAGATGATTCGAATTTAATAGAAATTGAAGGGGATCTCCTACTGT
This sequence comes from Candoia aspera, assembly GCF_035149785.1. Taxonomy (NCBI): domain Eukaryota; kingdom Metazoa; phylum Chordata; class Lepidosauria; order Squamata; family Candoiidae; genus Candoia; species Candoia aspera. The sequence continues at coordinate 182,326,340 of NC_086153.1, forward strand.
CGGTGATTTCCTTGCCAACTACAGAGAGCTTGCAAAATTTCAGATGGCTAGAAGAAAAATGCCAAAGAATTGTGATAGGTTGGACCAGGCTTCCCCAGCCCAGATAAAGGTTTGTGGGTGGGGAAGGTTGGTTTAGAGAACTATGGAGCTGTGCTAACGTGACTTGATTTTAAATGGTATTTTTATTTTTAATTACTTAGGGATTACTATTTAGAAATTTTGAGAATGTCCATAGCATGCTAGATGTCTGGTCCAAATAAGTGATTTGAAAAAAAAAAAAAGCTTTTGCCTCTTTTTTTTTTTTTAATGGGCATATTTCTGTTATGGAATATTGGGGATTTGTTCATTTCTGGCATAATATTCTACTCCCCTTTTGAAACAATTCAACTGTCCATTTTTTTCTGGTCCAGCTCCTTTGTCGTAGAAAGGCAGCCTTGCATGCCTACGCATCCTCAGAGGCCATTGGTTTTGAAGACTGGAGTCCAATTTACAGTAAAGTTGAGGTGATTTGCTTTTATACCTGGTATGATTAATGTCTGGTGGTTTTTTAAGATCTTTAAAAGAGATGATTCTTATAATTCAAAACTAAAATAAAAGGAAAGAATCCTTCAAATCGAGTTTGATCCATGCAATTTCTTTGGAAGGATTGCAGAAGTGGTTTGCCACTGCTTTCTTTCATAATATTTTTATGATTTCCTAGTTTAGCCAATTAGGGAGAACAATATGCCACATCTTAACAACATACTGAGGAAAAAGTGTTTCTCAGCGGAACATCATTTTAAATATAATTGCCAGTATTTTAGAGCATAAGTTAGTATCTTTAAATTACCTCTTCTTAGAGGTAGATTTTGCTGCAGACCTGATTCTTCATTCTGCTGTTTTCTCTGCTGAAGATACTGCGGTATCCAAGATCCGGTTCTTAGGCCCACTCATTGGGTTCACACATCAAGCAGAGATAAGTCATAGATCTTGACTGGGAACCACAAGGGCTGGATTTTACAAAACATGAAACCCAAACCAAACATAGTATGGCTTAGTATGATATGTGAACCCTATCCATATCATGGGATACAATTCTGTAACTATTTACACGGGAACAAGACTTCCTTGTCTTCTGTGTGTTTTTAGTAGATACGTGTAGGATTGCATTGAATGAACTCAAAGAGCTCCTGCCCATGCCACCTCAGACTAGGATTGGCTCCTTGCAATTGGTCTTATAAGTGGAACCCTTTCAGAATGTTAAGTTGGTATGTGCGTTACGGCTTTTTAATCCAGTGGTGTCTCCTCTGATGACAAATTTTTCTTTTAATCTGGTAGGAATTTGAGCAGAAGGGGAGGAGCAGTCTTTCTGCAGCCCTCCCCATAATCTTCAGCACTTGTTAGCCAAAGAAAAAAGGAATTTGATCATTTTACCTCCTCCCATTTCTGTTTACCGTGATCTTCCAAGGATCAAAGAACCTTATGTTACAAAGATACAAATTAGACTTTATGCTGATACATAAGGAAAATGCTTTTCTTCAAGGGCTTAAGAATGTAAAGATCATTAAGAAAAAAAGGAATAATTTTTCTTTATGCATACCTTTGCATCACTTGTATTTCCAGATTGCTGGTGAAACTACAAGAGCTGAATTACAAATTGAAAGTGCAAGTTCAGTTTGATAAGTAAGTGATATGTTACCACCATTCAGATGAAAGGTCGCTGATCTTGACTTCTACACCGCTGTAGAGCACTTTTACTTTTGCCCTTTTCTGCTCTCCATTGCAACATCTGTCTGACAGTTCTTCACCATTTCTTACAGTTGTGCAGTTTTTATTTATTTTGTTATCCTATCTAAACTTTTAATTACCTGCTTTCATTGGTTGCTCATCAAGGGTAAATACTATTAATTTCTTTTTAGCACAAGAGAACCTGAGAGAAAACCTTGAATGTAAGGGTTTGTAAGGACCTTTGAGATCATCTAGACCATTTCCTGCTCAGTTACAGAGTCCACTACTACAGCGTCCTTGACAGATGGCTCTCCAGCCTCTGTTTAAACACCTCCAGTTAAGAAGAATCTATTAACTCCCAAGGCACTCTTTTCCATTGTTGAACTGTTCTTAACATTTTTCCTGATGTCCCAGCAAAATGTGATTCCCCATTGTTTTAAATGAAAATAAATTACTTCCTTTGCTGCTAACAGCTATGGTGCCATGAGCCCGCTGCTTTGAAGAAAACATTCCTTTATTTTATGCTATGTGACTTGGAAGCCGTAACAGGAATAGCATTTCACCCATCCATGCAACAGTCATAGCTACGAACCCTAGGGCTGTCATTCTGATTGCAATGAGCTAAGGGGCAAAGAAGGCAGCCCAGAATAAGTGGAAGAGGGTTTGGTCACAGGTTCTAGCTCTCACTTTTACTTCAGCTATTGAATTATACCTGTTCACAAACTACAGGGAGTCCTTGTTTAACGTCCACTCGTTCAGTGACTGTTCGAAGTTACAGTGGCACTGAAACAGGTACTTAAACTGGTCCTCATAGTTGCAGCCATTGCAGCATCCCGTAGTTGTGTGATCACCATTTTCAACCTTCGCTGCCTGGTTCTGACAGCAAAGTCAATGGGGAAGCCAGCAGGAGGTATCAAATGGCGATCATGTGACCGTGCAGGATTTACCTAACAACAGCAATGGGATTGCCGTCATAAGTTGGCACAGTCACATGACGTCACACCATATGACTCTGCTGCTTAGTGATGGAATTCCCAGTCTCAATTACCATTGGTAAGCGAGGACTACCTGTATTGTGTGTGTAAGCTTTGCTGTGCTGATTTGTTTTGTGAAAGAAATTGTAACCCACCAATCAATTGACTTTGCGTGCTTAACAATGAAGTCATAAGCAATCTCTAAATGAAAACTCCACCCTCTTGAACCAGCATATAAAAACTAAAAATGGCGACCCAGTCACTCAACTTAAAGCCATCTTAAAAAGGAGAGTCTTCAGGTTTTCTGGGATACCAGGAGCTGTACTCAGGGCAACAGGTCCCACAGTGTTGGGGTATACAGAGAGAAGCCTCACTTCTGTCTCATGCCCCTTCCACCTTGTGATGCTGGGATTGTGAGGACGCCCACCCTCCCTCAAGCTTTTTCAGGATGGGCAGAATCATTTTGGGTAACTGCCCAGAGCCCCCCAATGGGAGGAGATGAGCAGGGACAAATTTAATAAGTAAATAAGTCCATCCCAAGTGGGAGAATATAAATACATAACGAGCCAACCTGGTATTTGTATTAATAGTGACTCATTAATTTATTTAAAAGCAACCACACTTAGTACTGGAATGCTAAATGTTTGAAAAGTGATCCTTGTAGAAGGAAGTGAAAGAGCTTCCAACTTCACAGCAGGCTTTTAATTGAGAACGATGCATGAGCAAGCTTACTGAAAACTCCCTAGAACTCTCTAGTTTTTAGAGTTTTCTTAATCTGAAGAGCTGAGTGTGAAAGGGAAAAGGTGGGGTTTTTTTTCCAGATTACAAAGGGATAAGTTGATAAAAAGTTTAATGGAGCAATATTCAGAGAATGCTGTGGTATAATTGTGAAATCCCATAGAAAGATGGCTGCCTCGTCACTACGTAAAATGACCCTTTTCTCTTTTGCAGAGACGTCAGCGAGAGGGTCACAGTGAAAGGGTATGTTCAGTCAATTTGTGCCTGTTCTTGCCTTTTTTGTTAAATGACAAATAGGGTTATGTCATTTGTTTTTACTTGTCTTGTTTGTAGATTTAGAAAATTTAACATCTTGGGAACAAATACCAAAGTAATGAACATGGAAGAATCAAATGGGAGCCTATCAGCAGAATTTAGACACCTGGTGAGATATTTGTGGTATCTGTGCGTGTGTGATCTGATATGCTGAAACTGCTTTATCTCCTTGTTGGCTATCTTTTTGCACTTAAGTTTGCTTGTTATCAAGCTATTTATATTTTTTGTAGCCCACCCCAATCTGTAGACACTGGGAAGCACTGAACAGAGTAATAAGGATACAGATGTGGAGAAAAAGAAGGACAACAGGAAATGAAAACCATAAGAAAAAGAAACCCCACAGTGTACTCCACTAAACAGTCAGCTCCAGTTGAAAGCACTTTATCCTAGTAATCCCTGATTGAGACGAGGATATCAGTTTATGCTACAAATGCCTCTACTGGAGGTGCTCTGACCATTTTGCATTGAAATACAGCTTCCTTGAGTGGAGATCTAACCTTGGGGATTCACCCTTGTTCAGAATTCATTGTTTGTTGAATCACATCCACTCTTGTATTATAATTGGTAGTAGTACTAGTATCATTACAGTAGATGTTTACTTTTTAAAATAATTGCTTGTAAGCTGTTGCATTAGATTGAAAAATCTCGTAACATGATTCTCTTAGCAATTTACTAGTTACTGGACACATTTGCAGTTATTTTTTTAAGTAGCCTGCCAAACTTTTGGGGAACATGTGTTTCCTGGGGTCTGAAATGCATAGTATTTATCATTAACCATTCTCTAAATGAAAAGTGTGTTTCATTCTTTTTGGTAACTTACAAGTCTATTACAGTTTAGAGACAGGCTAAAATAAAATCAAAACATTACAAAGGTAGGTTAACACAGTCTAGTGCACACATAATCAGATTGCTCACATTTTGTACATCATGGCTTTAAAAAAAACCTTAGCAGGTCTAATATTTACAAGAGGGATAACTGAACTGACTTTTAGTTAAAAGGCTCCTGTAACCTCTTTAGCTGTTATTTACATAATTCACGTCTCATGTTCGACAACCCATTTATTTGTTTACTCAATTTATATAGCTGCCCATCTGTTTTATGTGACTCTAGGTGGCAAATAAACAAACAAAAACACGAAGTACATAATATAAAACAAAAACATATAGCAGTTGGGCATGATCTAATCTATCATCCATATAACTAGGAGATAGGCTCTAACTCACACCTAGGGCCCCAGGCTCAAGCACACTTACCCTCTGAGGCCAAGTGCAATTTTTTTGGAGAGTATCTGATTCACTAATATTATCTGCCAGTTCAGATGGTGAGGATGTGAGATAATGTCAAGATTCCTCACCGCCACCTCTGCATTTTAAAAGGTTTGAAAATCAAAATCTCCATGCTATACTTCTATAATACACATAGCCAACAGGATCAGCTGCAGTTCAGCTTTCAGTCAAGTCTCTTGGTGAACCTCCATCTGGTGAGATTCTAGAAGAATTGTTAAGAGTCGCTTACATAGTTGGAATGGTTTTATGTGGGATGCTCCTGTATGAAGAAATAGAGCCGTTTCACCTGCAAGTCAGCAAAAGGGGCTAGAACGAGCAGGAAGTGCTTGAACCATACAACAAAAAGTGTTGATAGGTATGTGGTTTAACCAAGTTCTCTTCTTTTATAGCAATTAAAAGAGCAGAAGAATGTTGCAAGAACTAATGAGGTAAGGAAAACATGCCTTAGCATGTTTCACTTCAGTGAGTCCATATAGCTTATTTAAAAACTCCTGAATCAGAATTCCTTGTTTTAGACTTCCGTGCTACAGAAGCAAAAGCCGATAATTGTGTAACTAATTGTATAGCAGCCAAAGATTAGTAGGTTCTTGCCTTTTAACCTTTCGTGTAGAATAAGGATCTTAATCTAGCTGTTTTGAACATGCAAGTAGCTTAGAACAGGAGAGACCAGTGATTAAGCTTACAGGAATCCTGAGGTCCATCTCAGGAGTGAGATGCAAAATTTCAGGACTCCAAGTGGCACTGAGTGAAATAAATTGCAGGTGGAATTCCCATCTGAATTAAGACAAATCTAGGATTTTGGCTATCTAATATATTGGCCAATCACCTATTCTTAGCCAATTTGGAATTGGACTTCCTTTTAATCCCAGTTTAAAAGTCATTCAAATGTCTTTAAAGGCAGTTTATACTACTGGCAGCCTGCTCACACTTTTAGGATCAGGAACAAGAGAGGGATTTCCCTGTAATGACCCCATGGATCTGTAATAAATTTTAACGAAGTAACTAATCAGTGACCTCATAGGTAATGGAATGTCTTGTTACCTGAAGCTGATAGGGTGCCATCAGAACTAGCACTTAAGAAAGCCCTCAAGGTCCTTTTATTTAGCCCAAGTTTCCCCTTTATTCTTCTGACTAGGGTTCCAGATTGTAACTGGTGCTTTAATATTTTGGAAGGGGGTGTTTAACTTCTGTAATGTCTCAGCTGGAATTGCATTTTGTCCCTTTTTATAGATAAACTACTTTAAACGTATTGTTGCAATATCAGAATAAAATATAAAGCTGTTAAATAGCTGAGCTTGTTTAAATACGTTGAACTGAAGTTCTTTTATTTTTTAAGGGCCCTCTCATTGTAACTGAAGAACTCCATTCCCTCTGTTTTGAGACAACACTGGAACAGAATGGCCTTATAATTGAATTGGAAGTAAGTAGATTAAAGAAATAAAAGTCATGGAATAGAATATCAATCACTTCATCTTCAAAGGCAGGAGCAGGCAATTTTTTGGTGGCCAAGGGCCACCCTTAACATTTAGAGAGAGCTTGAAGACCATAAGATAAGGGTGGTCGTTTCACTTGTAGGTAACACACATTTAATAGGACTGTCTTAGGATTATTACAACGTTTATGAGCGTCTCGGTTCAAAATACCAGGAAGCTGTGCTACCGATTTTCAGTCAGACTCTGTTTGTTGTGGTGACCCTAAGGGACTGAGGTGGAAACACACATTGATCTAGTTTTATGTATTTTTAAAAGGATTTTTCATTATAAATCTGTTCATACTTATTTTTTTTGTTCCTGATGTCTCCAGTTATAAGAATCCAATAGCAGTTGATATAACAGGCCAATGCTCTGCTTTGTGTCTTGATTGCAATATAATTCTAATGTAGATACCTTTATAGCATTTAAGGAAATGTACCATAATGGCGGACAGGAGAAGGGATATGTATTTTTGCTCCACCTGCGGTCTGTATTGTCAAGGGAGGCTGTGAGTTCATCTGAATGCATTTCAGGTGCTTTGTAGAATATTGTAGCTGTACATGTACAATCTTTGCTCAGCCTTATGCTACAATAGAAGCTAGCAGATGACTGAAGAGGCCGTTTTGTATTGTGCCCGTTAGAGTACACAAGGGCTCCAAATGATAAGGTCCATCATTGTGCATTCTGGCCCAATCTGCTCCCTGTATAGGTTGGTTCTGCCAACTCACCTTTTTGTCTCCTCAACACAACAAGGTTTGAATAGTTTCTACTCACATTGAGTTGAATGCAAGATACTTCCTTGATAGCAGATCATGGTTGAGTCATGTCTGCTTGCTGTCATCAAGAGAGCTACTGCCTTTGATAAAGTGAGGCCTGTGATTGACAGAGCAGGTGTGGCTCCCATTCTGCTTGGAGCTGGTCCCCTGTTTAAAAGAAAGCAAATAAGGCTACTGTATTTTGGTTTATAGCCCTTGTATTTCAGTGGGGATAAAGATAGCAGTTCTTCATTGTTATCCTTTGCTTTGGAGAAATGTCCATTTGATTATGGCAGCAGCAGCTGTGGTGTACCTTAACCAGAAGTGACAGAGAATTGGAATGTATTTGATTTTTTTTCTGCATAGCCCAGTGTTCATTAATCAGGTTTTATAACATTTGAAATTAAGATATTAGAGATGTATTGAAATAAGACCTATTTAATTGTTGAGGTTTACTTCTAAGTAGATGTACTTAAGGAAGTTTTTAACTCTTATCAAAGTCCTGAAAAATCCAAAGCAGCTAGATGGCAGCAGGATGCTTACTCTTTGTTCAGTTGATTGTTTTCATCCAATACCAGTTTCATTGAATTAATCAATGGAAAATGAAGCAATAGCAGCTATAATCACTGCTTCTCCAGTGCACAGTCCTTGTGGCTGGACTGTATGATGCTGACATATGTCTTAAGTAAAATTAAGAGAAGTTTGGCATGTGGTGATTCAGGACAAGCTGTTTGTCCTGAGTGGTTGAAGCAGCCTTACATCTAAAGTCAGATTGTCCTTGCCTGGCTTAGTGTATTGATTAGTAAGGGATGTTTTGGAGCTGAAACCCAAACCCCTGTTTTGTATTTTGTATTTTGGAGCTAAGCTAAGGATGTACAATGTGACCTCCTACTTATTTTGCATCAGTTGATTCCTATTCTTTATAGCTGCTGCTCAAATCTTTGGGTGATGAGAATATCTGTGTTTTCTCTAAATCCTGAATTGCTGTAATGATGAAATGACACTGTTGTATATTGTTGAGTTAACAGTCATCCCACAACTGACGTCATCCAGATGTGTTGGTTTAGGACCATAACTTCCATCTTCTCTGCATGGCTGAGGAGGATGGAATTATAGACTAATATTTTGAGGAAAGACTGGATTGTAGCTTTGGCTAAATTCACAGATTACACACACATCATATCAAGCCATAAAGTGGATTTGCACCCCTGGCTTATTCAACAAACCATTAAAAAAGCCATGGCTTAATGCAGCCTTTCTCAACCTTTTGACACTGGAGGAACCCTTGAAATATTTTTCAGGCCTCGGGGAACCCCTGCACAGTCAGGTTCAAATATAGGCCAGATGTTACAAAATTATTATATTCATTTCATGGGTAGGCCTGTACATATGCATTAACAGTGCTCTTAAACTAAAAATAAAGAATGAAACTTCTTTAATGTGAAGTTGCCCAAATTTGAAATAATTATTTAAATAAATCATGATCTCCCAGGGAACCCTTAGTGACCTCTTGTGGAACCCTAGGGTCCCACGGAACCCTGGTTGAGAAATCCTGGCTTAATGTGGTGTATGAACCTAGCTTCATTTTTTCTGTCTCTAGATGGAATTCACCATTTATGAATATTTGCTCAACTTGTCTCTGCAATTTTCCCTTTCCAGACCACTTCCCTTCCTATTGTTGTGATTTCAAATGTCAGCCAATTGCCAAGCGGATGGGCTTCCATTTTGTGGTACAATATGCTGAGTAATGAACCCAAGGTAACTTAACAAGCACCTTTTCTAAGATTGAAATTGCTAAGAATCACTGTGTTCAGACTGGCTGCCTTTAAAGCCTCAGCCCTAAATGCTTTTACAAAAAAATTAGTCTTTTTGAACACAGGGGAATTTGCAACAAAGCAGTTGTATATAAGATTGCTTCAAATGATTTGGCGCTGTTTAATAAGAGAACAGAGACTGCATGAGCAGAGTTTTCTGATTTTGCAATTGAGTACAAGGAATTTTTTTTCATATAACTTTATTAAGATTTTAATAAAGAAAAAGGAATGGAGACTAATATTTAGAATAATAAAAAGAAAGAAGAAAAGAAAATAAGACGAAGACAAGTGTAGAAAAAAGAAAAAATAATAAATAGCTTCCGATTTTCTTTATCTCAGTTATAAGTATAAATTTACCTCTTACTCTATGGTTACAACATGACTTTCATTTTTTCTATAATCTAGTTTTTTCTAATCATCAAAACCACAAATCATAAGTTCATTTTTTTCTGTTTCACGCAAAAAGCCTAGAAGGGGTTTCCAGTCAGCAATAAGGTTAGATAGTGTCTTTTCTCTGATCAAGGATGTCAATTTGGCCCACCTCCCAGAATTGTTGTAAAGTGCAGGAAAGTGGAGAGATGCCACCTGAGCTCCTTGAAAGAATGGTGGGGGATATTTGCTATACACATTCTAATCTGCTTCCATTTTTTACCTCTTTAGAATTTGTCCTTCTTTCTTAATCCACCTTGTGCAAGATGGTCACAGCTTTCTGACGTGCTGAGCTGGCAGTTTTCTTCTGTCACAAAAAGGGGACTCAGCACAGATCAGCTGAACATGATTGGGGAGAAGTTGCTTCGTAAGTGGCATTACAAATGCTTTCTTACCATAGCATGCTTTTTTTCCTTTCCTTTCCTTTCCTTTCCTTTCCTTTCCTTTCCTTTCCTTTCCTTTCCTTTCCCTTTTCCCTTTTTTTCAGTGCTGGAGGATGGTTAAACTTGTAGGGTGAAAAGCTGGAGGACTCAAACCATCACTTCCAGAAGCCCTCTGAATCTTCACACTCCCTCTGGTTTTGGAGTAGCTGCTTGATGGCTCCTGCTGGCAACCACCTGTCTTCCAGGCGGCACCTCATCTTGTGTCCACTTCATAATGTGTGTGTGTGTGTGAGAGAGAGAGAGAGAGAGAGAAGGCTCTCGCGTCCTTCGCAGACTTTTGGGTGATTAAAAGGTCAACATGCAAAAGATGAAAATAGTTTCAGGAGTAGAACCTCCTGGCTGTGTAGCATAGAGGCATGGTGTTTTCAGTTTTTTATGTGACCTTAATTTTTTTGGGCAGGGAACATGTAGGCCTTCTCCCATGATAATAACAAAAACAAAGCACACAAGCAGAGGAAATGCTGAAGTAAAAGTTCCAAACAGCACAGAGTCTTCTCCTGCCCTGTTAATCAGTGGGGAATAATGGTCAATAGCACTGAAATTTTACAGGAGGTGTTTCTTGTTACAATGTTTAAGTGAGTGTAGTAGATGGAGGGATGTCCATTCAGAAGACTCCAACTTAATGCAAGCAACATCTGCAGAGTTGACACCAAAGAATTAATGTTACTATACAGTCAAGTTCCCCTTTATTACTAAAATGGGAGACCTGAGCAACCCCTGTTATAGCATAGGTGTAATCACTAAAAAAATTGGTCGGTGAATGAAAGGTACCACAGAATGTATCAGTTCACTAGAAATCAACAAGCTGCTTCCACATCAACTCATATGTTTAAAAAAAAAAAAAGTTGAAGTAATTAATAAATAGAACATGGCTGCAAATATGTAATATGAAACGCCAAGGGATTTAGCATCCTGGACTTCAAGACTGGATTTAATCTCTTTGGATACTTCATTTCCTCTCAAAATACAAATATAATTTCCTACCATATTTGCAAATATGATAATTTCCTATCAGATTTATTACATTTTCAGTGACAATAGAAGTCAGAGGTGAAGAAACGTGTTGAATAAAATCTATGAGAGTTGGTGTTTGTTTGTACATGGACGTTTGTATATAGGAATGCGTTGGATCAGAATGTTTGAAAAAAGTCATATTTGCTAAACAGTTCTACAGAAAACATATACTTTGGATACCTTCAAAGTACAAACGTTTGACACACAGTTTTGGAAACATTGAGATATCTTGAGATACTAGTTTAACTAGTTTGCAAATTAATACATGAATAAATAAAAGCATTCCAAAATAGTTTGAAAATAGTTCAAACAATTCTATTTAATTTATTTGCAGTTAATAACTATATGACATACATTATCTTAAAGGCTGTATTATGAAACAAATTTGAAATTCAATTCTGTACATCCTTCATAGTAATGAGCAATACAGTTACACAATCCTGTGTTGAATTGCAGTAGTGCTTGCACAAAATTTTGATACCTTTGGGGAATTCTGTAGCCTAGCACATATGGATGGGAACACGTTGAGGAAAGCTGTCCTGAAGCTGCATGTTCCTCAGACCTTTTCCAGACAGTGATGCTTGAAATTCAAAATACAATTTTTGCATCAAAGGATTTAATCAAAGGATTGCATTCTACACAGGTACAGTCTAAATGCATAAAAGTCAGTAACCTGATGGAAATGTCTTGTTTCTTTTAGCAAATGGATGTACTCCAGATGGCCTTATTTCATGGGCAAGATTCTGCAAGGTAGGAATTGATGTGCTTCAGCTAATTTTTTGGAGATCAATATAACCTAACTAAGAGTTATGTTCATTAGATTTCTTTTATTACAAAATAATGGACCTGAATTCCTCTTAGTTCTGGCTGAATCATGCCCGGAAAAAAAATATTGCTCCTGAATAGTTTGGAGCAGTTATAAAGATCACAGGCTGCTCCATATAGTAATATATGTACAGTGTTGTGGCCTCTACGGTGTAGTCTCCTTTAGGCTTCATGTGATGTATAGACCCACCCATTATGGCTTAGTGTTACGGCAAGAACAGGACACTGTGGCTTTGGAACAAACTAATGGATGGCACAAAGAATAGAGCTAGAATTGGGAAGACGTCCTATAGCAACTAACAGTGCTTACCGGCATCCATGCCAACTTGAGCTGATAGGAGTTTGGGATCTAATACTATCTGGAGGAGCACTGGCTTCCCAGCCCAGCCATTGGACTACTGAACAGTCTTCCATACTAGCTGGCTGCTTGTCATGGAAGACTACATGAAAGGGGAGTTGGTGTCCCACCTGCCCTCCAATATGGCAAGTAGAAACTGCCCATGGCATGTTAGTAAAGTCTCTACTGTTTGGGGTCTTTTTCCAGGAGAAAGGAAGCTTGCATAGGAGGTCTTCTGCAAGCTGTGTAAACAAAGAGTAGGAAAGCTTTTGGCCATTGAAGATGCAGTCAGTTAACACTGAGTGCATCTCCATTACAGTACCAAGGCCATGATGGGCAGGGTGAGGATGCAAAGTGAACAGGGCTGTGTTCTACATGTACAGACTGTGGTTTTCCATTCTGCCTCCCCCTTAGGATTTGGGGGTCTTTGCTTTTTTAACTATAAGCCTGAGGTAGGATGTTAATACACCTAAGGTAAGATGTTACTCCACAGAGAAGCAGGAAATAACTGTTAATTTCAGCAATTAATTTGATGAAACTCTATGATTCCTTCTAGGGGCAGGGTTCAAAAGATGGAAGGAAAGGATCTGTGGGATCATAGAGGCCCTGAAGCTGTAATTTACCCATTCTAATAATTTAGGGCATCCCTGTGTTAAATATTTAGGAAAATAAGTACAGAAAACAAATGTGAAAACACTGAGCCGGTGACAAGAAGTGGAATTAAAAACTAACACCCTTGAGATAATTGATGCTAGATAAATGGGCAACTTTTACCACCCCAGCCTTTTGTCTCTTTTGATTTCAGGAGAACATAAATGATAAAAACTTTCCCTTCTGGCTGTGGGTTGAAGGGATCCTTGAACTGATTAAGAAACACTTGCTCTTCCTCTGGAATGACGGGTAAGCATCTTTTGCCTGGGGCCCAAATAATAAGCCATTTTAAACAAGTCTGGAGTGATTCAAGTTGGATTTCATAGCAGATGGAAGTCCAGCAATATTTACAGTCTGTAAAACAAACAATTTGGCCAAAGTGGCCTGCTTGTTTCCTATTAATTTTAGAACACCAAAAGGAAGAATCCAGCACTGTGTGAATGGAAGTCTGTTTTTCTGCATGCACGATGAGATTTCTTTCTCTTTCCCCGCACCTTCCCCCCATTGGCTCTGAAAATTTCTCCTTCAGACTTGAGGCTTCATAGCAGATTTGGAGAGTGCGTGGAGTGCTGTCTCAAGGAAAGGGAATGTTCCTCCTGCTTCCTTTTTCTTAATAGAAACTGCTCCTGGCAACCTATCAGGTTCTTCCATATGAGTTTGATTCCACCTGGAATCTGTGGACCTTCAGTGTGTTATGCTTTGATAGTGCCTAAGAAAGAGTATCGTTCCCTACACCTGCTGCATGTAAAAAGGCTTAAGAAGAAATAGAGAAACAATACAGGAGTTTCAGACTATTCTGGAATGGATTATAAAGCTGACATTACCATGAAAGAACCATTATAGTGTTTTTCCGCTGTTTTTTGAATGCTGCTTGTAGATCTCTGCAACATCTAAAAGACAGTTTTCTAATGAAGTAAACAGCAATCTCTCTGTTGCTAAGCCCGCAAATGCTGCCAAATGCTTTTTTAACGGTGCAGCGTAAAATCTATTGTCAGGATGTAGGCAGCTGCCTGAACCAAAAGCAAATTATTTTCCCAAGCATAAATTGTACAGAATTCTCAATAGCAACGTTAGTTAAGATGAAAGTAGGAGTGTTCGTTCCCTTGCTGGAATTCTTCTGTTTTCCCTTTAGAGCCAAGTTCTTTTGGTAAGCATGAGGGCGGGGACTTCCTCATGGCCTCAGGGTGAGGGGGCGGGTCTTTTCTCGGGTCCCAGGACTGGGAGCTCTGCCACGGGGGTCATTCAGGTAACAGTCCTCAGATAATGATGCTCCCGCTTCCTCCTCTCAGCAGAAGATTCTAGTTCTGCCCGGAACAGCAGGGCCCCTCCCTTTATATGAATGTCCTTCTTCCCAATGTTGCAGGTACATCATGGGTTTTGTCAGCAAAGAGCAAGAGCGCATCCTGCTTAAGGATAAGGAGAGTGGTACATTCCTTTTGAGGTTCAGTGAAAGTAGTCGAGATGGAGCGATCACTTTCACCTGGGTGGAAGGGCCAGCGAATGGTAAGCAGAACCTGGAGAAAAGGCTTTGTGGTGGGAGGAACCTGCAAATCCCTTTCTGCTTGGGGGCTCTTGTGCTTTAGAAAGGAAATCTGTTTCTGACTTGGAAAAATCCATAGTTTAAGCTTACTTTAAAGACAGGCTCAGCCCTGGTTTCTCCCAGTAAGTGAAGTCACTATTGATTTCCACAACTCTTCAGAACAAAAACCCAGTTGCCCTCTTTAAAAAAAACAACCCATGTTCAACAGCCTAGGGGAGTGATGCGATAGCATTCCCTTTATCTGCTTAAGGTTGATGAATATCATTTTTCTTGCTATAGAATTAGAGATAACTAGATTTGGTGTATTTCATCTCAGTTTCTGTTTCTCTCCTGGTGTACATTCCAGCCCTGTGAGCCATTCATTTCTGACACTCCCTTTTCTTCCCTATTCCCTAGAACTCCTTTTCTGTTCCCTCCCAGATTTCCTGACTTTGCTTCATGTGCTCTTTTTGATTAGGATTATGCCTTGATTTAAATGCAGAGCCATCATTTCCCAAAATAAGTCCAGGGTGGACAATCTGCATTCCTAAATCAACATATATGTCCAACCTCCCCCTCCTTGCCTGCCTGCCTGCCTTCCTGCTTAGCGCTCCCTAGTTGCCTTTGACTACATTTCCAAAATTTGATTTCCTGCCCTTTGAAGGTGGGAAACACATGAAAACAAGAGTAAAAATCTAAACATAGTTTTATAACAGCACTCTTTTCCCCTGCCCTCAGGGAGAAAAAAGCCCTGAAAATCTCAAGTTTTGCTCACGTACACAACAGTCTTGCCTATTCGGCATGGTTATCCTTCCCACTGCAGCTTCAGCCACCAACAGGAGTGACCTCCTGCTGTTCCAGAGGATGTTACCAGGCCCCATCCCTTACCCACTAATACCCCATGCATTCAGTTAACAGTGTAGGCACTGTAAGTCAGTCCTCTTTAACCAAGATGGTTCCCTGCCCTCCACTCCACCCTCCTACCCGACCCTAGTTTAGAATTAGGTTACTTGCAAAGAGAGTGCTGGTAAGGGGTGAGGCGCGATCAAATTCCTTCAGTAGTGAGAAGACACGTACGTGTCACTAGACAGATTCAGTATGCAATTACAAAAAATAAATACTACCAGCCATTCCATTCCCACTACCACCACTCTATGCCCACTATTTTCCCCAGTTTAGAAGTAAGAAACCCGTGGTCCTTCAGTTGTTGGACTACCATTTTTTGACTGCCCCATCTGGTGCAGCCGGTGATCAGGGACGATGGGAATTTTGGTCTAGTAGTATTTGGTAGGCAGTGAGTACCTATCGCCAACTTAAGTAATGTTTTTCTATGTATACCTAAAAACAAAATTCAAAACCGATTCAGAGATTCGGGGCTAAGGGAAGATGGAGATGTGGAATCTGGAAGAAGTACGAAGATGCTTTTCTCAGATTCCAAGACTTATATCTTGGTTGATTGGTTGGCTGGTTAGATTTATATCCTGCTGTTCATTCTGGATCTCAAAGTGGTATGTATATTTGCTATAAATAGGTGTTCCTTTTTTATTCATTAACAAAACCAGTGACCTTACATTAATGTTCAATTGTACAAACAAGCCTAAACCTGATTTTGGAAAAAAAAATAGAAAACTGATGAGTTTGAACTGAAAGGAGACTAGCTTCCCCCAGACACCCTTAAAATGCAAGAGTTGTCAGATCGGCTGAAAGAGGAGACAGACATGGATGGTTGTTTTTTCTTGCCTAATTTTTGTTTGGAGATGGGATTAGATTTTAGGGTTGACTTTCAGATAAGTATGGCGATTGTTGACAGTAAGGAGTGAAGTGGGTCATCAGAACTTAGGTTTTAACTGAAGCATTACCTGTTCTAGTACAAAATATGTTCCTAACATTTGACAACAACCAAACCAAATATTGGCCTTCCGGTTGTGGAAAAGTACTGCCAGATAAGTAGCCAAAGTGAAATGTGTAAAAGTAGCTTGGTTTCATCATAAAGGTTTTTTTAAAAATAAAACATACACATTTAATGGCATTCTGTACTCTTTGTTTTCTTTCTGTTTTGGCTCAGTTGTGTCTTTTCAACATACTGTATAAAAAGACTTCGGTATTGCAGCTTTCAGGCCAATGAACTGTTTTACTTGTGCCACAACGACAATTTGAGTTCCAGATGCCCCTTACAGAACATAGTAGATTCAGTAATAAAAAGTAGCAAGGAGTACTTCACAATATTTATTGAAGGAGGAACAGACATAAAACTACCAAGGAAAAGCGGCAGATTAAAATCCACTGAGCTACTTAATTAATCATGTCATTAGAATGAAAGGTCTACTAGACCTGGAGACCTCCCTAAATAGAATATTGTGTAGGAGGGAAATCTCTACTAGACCTGGAGACCTCCCTAAATAGAATATTGTGTAGGAGGGAAATCTCTTAACAATCCCAAATGCAGTCCTTACATAAGCTTGTGCATGTAAACTGCATAAATCCAAAATTATTGCCAAGGGACATAGGGTGAAAGGCTGGAGGTCTCAGAGCTGCTCTGTCAGAAGCTGTCGGGGTCTTCACACTGTGGCCCCACCTCCTGTATTGGGGTACCAACTTTGTTGTTCCTCCTGCTGTGTCTTACTTCTGGATGCACCTTATCTGGTGCTTATTTATAACCCCAGTTATAAGATTGGACTCTTATCCCTGTGGTGTCTTTCTGGCCATTAAAAAGTCAAAATGCATTAGTTGAAACAATTTCTAGAGTGCAATTCCCTGGTTGTATAGCATTGGGGTTTGGGCTTCAAGCAGTGTGCTTCAAGTAGATTGGGCTTCAAGTAGACAAGTGCGCTTGTTCTACCCACTTCCCTCAGGAAGTTGACCAATCTCTCAGGACATAAATGAAATAAACCTTATTTTTTTAAAATAAAACTCTTTAAATATTCACTTGCAAACATTCAGCATGGAAGAATATAAATACATGCTGCTCAGGTCACAGTAATACAACAGATGGCAAATTAATTAAAAAAGAAAAATCTAAGAAAGTACAGTGTTCTGGACCGACCATGAGACGGCAGTGGTCTGCTACAGATGAAGGGCCCTCTGACAGAATTTCAGAAAAGGTGCTGGAGAGGATTCAAACTGTGACAGATTACAAGAAATTCTAAAGAGACTATAACATTTAAATCGGGAGTTAAAGGGAACAATGGTAATCCTGTCATTTTCCCAGCCTCCATCTACAGACTTTCCAGCAACTTCTATACTATAAAAATAAAGTAGAGAAAGAAATGTCATTTCTCCAATTCTGGGAAAAGTTTTCCTTGTTGAATTTCTCTATGTCAAGTGTCTCTTAAAGGCTGCCCCAAATAAAATATAACTGAAAAATAAAAAAAGTTGAGAACCCTAAGGAAAGGGCTTCCCTAAGGAAAGGAACAATTCTTGTATTTTGAAAACATACAACAATTGTATATTTGAATGTACATAATAGTTGTATGTAATTTATATATATAATTGTGTGTGTATATAATTGTATATTTGTTGTATATAATAGTATATTTTATGTACAACAATTATATGTACATACATATATATTATATTATATGTATATAACAATATAATATATGTATATCACAACAATTATATGTATATAATCGTTGTATATTTTAACATCTACGCTCTCCTCTTTCTTTCCCCATCCCACCTGGCCCCACCCCAGATCCATCCTTTCACTCTGTGGAGCCCTATACGAGAAAGGAACTCACTGCAGTCAGCCTTCCGGATATCATTCGCAATTACAAAGTGATGGCGGCAGAGAATATTCCAGAGAACCCACTGCAGTTCCTGTATCCACACATTCCCAAAGACAATGCATTCGGAAAATACTACTCCAGACACAAAGAGCGTGAGTAGTTTTCTCTCTACAACCTGCTTTTCACAAGGCTAATAGACTCACGTCCAGATGTGCATGCGTGTGGGGTTTAATTTTTGCGTACTCTCAGAGACTACGTTAGGAATGTCAGCTCCCCCTGCCCTACCCCACATCAGACAATAGTCCTGTGAAATCTAGGGTTGGGAGTGGGCAAGGGGTAAGATGGAGCCATCTGAAACATGCCACTGCCATTCATTTGAAAATCATTCCACGGCCCAGGGGCTCTCTTGCACACAGCTGCTGTTGGTTTTGCTTTTTAAAAGTGGTGTTGGCTCATACCTACATCAAGAATAATTTGAAAGATGTTGATATAAAATAGAAGTTGGCAGAGGCCTCTAGACCAGTGTTTCTCGATCTTTTTTTTGCCTGTGGCCCCCTTGTCCAGGTGCCATTACCGGTAAAAAAGATTGCCACTTTACACATTTGGCTTGCACTGTTGACCAAAAACAATGTCTCGTTTAAAATTTGCTTGGGATTCTATATTGCCCTGTAGTTCGATTAGCGATTCTTACAACGTAACATCAACATCAGCAGCATTCTCCGCAAATGGGTTTCCTATCCAAGCTGGAATATCCATATCCAGCAGGTCATGGGAACAAACTTCTGTATCATTATACAGCTGCTTCAAAGGATTCACACACATGAATATATCACCTTTCAACTCAAGACTAATTCCTGCCAAATAAGAAAACTGGGCAAATTCCTGATTGTTTGTGTACAGTTTCAATTTTCCAGGAAATCCCTTACTAATCTCTTTGCATGATGAAAGGTCACAGTGTCTTCCCTGAAGTTTCTTGTTTAACAAATTAAGCTTTTTGAAAATATTGGACAGGTAAAATATGTCGCATTTAGTGGAGGTTATCTTTTTTGATTGGTTTACTACTGAAAAATGCCACAACCGTGTCCCACAAAGCAACAAAATGACTAAGGCAGTTACCCTTTGATAACCCATGGACTGCTGTGTGCAATAACAAGCGTTAACAATAAGTAGGGGCAGGCTTCTTAGAGCGAAGTTCACAGGGAAACTGATCTTCAGAAAGAGCATTGCGTGACCAGCGGCCTGCTTAAATCATCCAGGCTTTTGAGAATGTTGCTTAGGAAGAATCAAAAGACAGATCAACAGCCAGTTATGTTACCGTGAGTTGCTGCAATGGAGTTTCTTGGAGTTTTGGAACTCAGCGCGGCCCCTTGCCAGTCAACAGTTTGCTGAGGTCTTCCACCATCTGCCAGGTGACTAGGCTGGCAGTGACACATGGTTTCATGTCTCTGATGCGGACGTGGGATAGTAAGTAGTGCATCATCTGGCATCAGCAAGACACTATTTGCGGTATAATACACCTTGCTTTTCTGTGGCACCCTTGGCATGTGCCATACCACCTGGCACATGTTTTTCACCAGTGTCCCCTTGAAATATCCTAGGGCCCCCAAAGGACCATATGGCCCTTGGTTGAGAATTGCTGGTCAAGATGTTAGTTTAGTCTGGTCTGAATGTTTCCTGTTCTCCAGACTCACAAATAAACTTTTTATGTGCTTATTTCTAGCTTCGGAACCCATGGATGTGGATGGCAGAGGCAAAGGATACATCAAAACTGAGCTAATTTCTGTATCCGAAGTGTGAGTTTGCCAAGAAGAGCACTGAATACACTTTGAAAGTACTGGGGTGTCACTTTTAGCACAGCCCAATGTCATGCTGTGACAGAATAGAAGCCTTCTTCCCATGATTGCTCAGGTGCTTGGCCATGCTCCTTCGGCATGGCCTCTGAGAAAGCACTGGTAATCAAGTCTGCAGGACTCTACCTCCGCTTGCCCACACTTTGTTCTTGCATAACATGTCAAAATAAAGTTGTGGATTTTGGATAATGGTATAATGTGCCTCTTTGGTTTTTAATAGGTGTTTTTATTGGAAAGGACCAGCGGACTCCCTCAGTTTATCAGGGAGGGGAGGGCTGATAAAGTTGGTGGCAGTATTATAAGCTGCTGGCTGGAGAAGAGGTGGGTTGGGGAGAGGATGAAGGAAGGGAATTGGGGTGGGACGTAGATGTCCCAGGTCAGGGTCCTTAATGGGGAGGAAGGTGGTTGAGCAGAGCACTCAAGCTGAAAAGGCTGGCTGGTTGCTTTCAGGCAGAGTTCTTCCCTGCTTTCAACACTTCCCTGCCTACTCCAGGCTTCTCCCATATCTATCAGATCTCTCTCCTGCTTCCCTCCATTCTACTGCTGGCCTTACTTTTCTTCCTGTGCTACATCGTCCCTTGATTCTTTTGGCAATGTTCCTGATTATATCACCCCAATACAACTCTCCCCTTCCTGCAAATATTTTTTAAAACCCTTCCCTTTTCTTGTTAAATTAGATTGTAGGCTCATTGACAGGGCTTCTGTTTGTGCAAAAAAAAGTCTACAGTGCATTTGTATGGTGTCCAGTTTTTGTGTAGCGATCATAATAACATTGTTTAAGTTGCTTTTCCATCACAAAGGTCCTTAAGGCAATTGGCCGGAAAATAATTCCAACTATTACACAGCAAGTCATTTCTCTCAACAACATATTCTTCATCTGTGGATTTGGGGAGTGGGCGGAGAGATGTAGCTCCTTACAGTTTCCTTGGATGATCTTGCTGGTCATAGGTGGGCAGAGAGATTTTAATTCAGAATGTTCCTTAAATTCCACCCCCTCTAAATCTGCCAGGAAACCAAAAAGAGATTTAATCTATCAAATTAGCATATGGTTTTAACTGATTTAGAGGGAAAAGGTTAATTTTCCAATTTGGGGGGTTCCATGTATAATCTACAGTAGGCAGTGTTTTAAAAGAAGGTATTTTTTCCTGTATGACAGTGAAGGAAGAAAACCTAAATGAGTGCCTGTATATTGTATAGAATCATATATTAATACATTTATTTTGCAGCTCATCCTGCGTGGTGCAATCCCACGGGTCATGGGCGGGTTCAGCATTGCAGGGCCTTTAAGCAAGCAGGAATTGGGAGGTAGGGTTCCAAATGGAGGAAGTTCTGTACCAGATGTAGCAACCGTAGAACACAGCTGTCTTCACCTGCCCATTTTGTCCATGCAGGGTTTGGGGATAGAATATTCACACACACAGCATTAACATCTTCCTCCCCACCCTTTTTTTTTTAAAATCTGAATTGGCCAAGGTGATAGTGAGTCCTCTGGAATAGAGGTACTTGTCCTTGCTGCTTCCTTGCTGAATTTTTATGTGAAAGCCTAAAACGCAAGATGTGAGTGTTGCCTCAAGCGTGAAATGTCCCTGCATGTGTGCCTGCCCCGCTCCTTTAATAAAAGCTTAGTAGCAGATTTCAGTATGTACTTGGGCTGATGCAAGCTGACTAGGCTCCTGCCTCAAAGCAAGCAGATTGTTTCAGTGTGGCAAGAAGGCTCTGTTCTTGAATTAAGAATTGCTTGTAAGCAATATTGATGGTTATCAGCAGGCTAAGCCTAGAAATTGTGACTTTGAGACAATTTGTGCCAGGACTAATAATCCTGTTCCCAATTCATTAGAAACTTCTTGTTTTTGTCCTTTGCCATCCTGCAGCCACCCTTCCAGACTGCCTGGCCCTGAGACCCTTTTGCCTATGTCTCCAGAAGAATTTGATGTAGTATCGCAAGAGATAACTCCTGCAGAAATTATGGTGAGTAAATAACAATTGGGTTGCTTTGTGGTCTAACGACGTATCAAGTGCTTTTGTAACAAGCAAGCTTGTCATCTTCAAGAAAAGGAGATGCCTAAGAAGCACTGTAGCTATTCTTGAAAAATAGTATAGTCTTTATGATACAAGAACATCCTTCTTGCTACAAGGCAGTTACTGAGCCTGCAGGCACACTGTTTCAACCATCTCTACCTGCCAGTTTGGGCCTTCTGCCTGAAGTCAGCATTACAACCCTGCTTGTATGTTAAGTGCACTGTAATCTCACTCATCCTGAAAGCCCTTTGATCTTATTTTGGATGCTGCTACCTCATTGCAATAAAACATACAGCTGTGAGACTTTTTAACCTGGTGGCTGATACATGCTTTTTCTCTTACAGATGTGCACAGAATATACGCCATGAACGCTGGCTAGGCCAGCTCACATAAAGACTTGGTGTGTCCTTACCTGCAGCATCTAGAACCCATAGGAGCCTCAGCACCTGGTTCCTTAAGAGGTTTTATATCTTGTAGTGTTTGGTTACTGTGTTATGTACCCTGGTTTACTGAAAGAGCAGCTTGAAACTTGGGAAATGCTTACTTGCTACTAAAAATAGTTGTTTATCTAGCAGTACTGTACGTAACTCTTTCCATACTACCACGTTGAGTATTATTTCAAGCTTTATGTATAAGGTTGTATAGTGATTCAGCTGAAGGTCTAGGATTATCTTTTCACCTTAGTGTAGATGCTTGATGGTTATTGCTGCCACACCACTGAACTTCCAGGGGTTGCCTCTCCTGAGGTCCTCCCCTATGAGTAAGTTCCCGCAACCTACATTGCCCTTCTGACAAATAAAAGGTAAAAATAATTTCTATAATGCAATTTCCTGGTCTTGTAACGTGAAAGCTTGTGACTAGTGATTTCAACCTCCTTCTGCCCCCCCCCCCCGCCCCTTTTTGGGAGATAGATTTTACTGCTTGAGAGGTTGATCTAAGTTACATTTCCTCTTTAAGATAACTCAAATACTGTGATGAATCCCAGTTTACAAAAGTACATGCAGTTCTCTTGGCAGATCATAGAAGGGTCCTTGTCCAGTAGTGATCTTGAGAGAAAGACTGCTGTCAAGCTATCTGTCAGCTCCGAATAAATGATTAAAGACAAAAATAAAATAAATCTTGAACTTAGTCTGAAATTACAGAGAATGTCCTACACGTGCAGAGAATAGGGATAAGAAAATAAGGTTTCTCACATGCACGAAAGAAATTAGAATTTAACGCAACGTCTAATTAGAGCAATTATCTGTCCCTTAGAGATAACCTGAATCCTGTAGCAAAGTCCTTTGCTGCTTTGTCACTGGACCTCTCTGGCTTCTTCAGATAATTTCAGCCATTTATCAAACTTATCAGATGGTATGCTTAACCTATTTTTCCTAGCCTAGGCATCCCACCCAACAACCCCTTCCTATCTTGCTGCTGTTCCAGAAATTGGCAAAGGCAATCAGGGTAAGCACCACTGGGTGTGTAATTTTCAACCATGTATAATGTCTTTCTTACTGAGGGGGGAATGTTCTTCCCACAAGTGTCATCAGAATGCTAGGGAATTGACAATGCTTCAGAATGGGGAGTGTTTTGTCTCATGTTGCCAGTAATGACCATGGCTATTGTAAGTGATTAGTAAAGTCCATTTATTGCAATCTTCTATGGACATTTTTCATGCTGTCCCCACTTACAGCACTGCAGTGCGCATTGCCCACTTCCGTATTTACAAAATGCTTCTTAAAAAAAAAAACATTGCCCCCTTGTATATGAAGAACAGAAGAGTAGACTCAACTAAGTTTTAGGGCAATGGCACCATGAAGGGCAAGCATTCACTCACAATATGCTTCCGTGGAAAGTGCACCAGAATGCAGAATGGACGTGAAAAGAACAATCCAAGCTTACTACCATTTTATTTATTTATTTATTTATTGATTGATTGGCCTGTCTGTTATTTTCAAAATGCAACGCATTTGGATTTGTAATCCTGAAAATAAATCTTCAGAATGGTTACACTCAAGTTTAAGTCATGGGAAAATGGTGACAAGCAAAGAATACATTCAACATGGTTTATTCCTTATAATAAAGCCAAATGTCAAGCCAGATCAGTCACAATTGCTCATCTGGTCAGTAAAGTCACTGATAATCCTGCCCTGAAGCTAAAAAGGATGCCAGTCCACTCTAACACAAACAACGCACAAAAAATGAGATAGTAGACTAAGATGACTGTAATACTAAGGTACAAATAAAGCTCACTTTTAGATGTACTAAGTAAAATACTTAAAATTTAAAACTGCGCTGTTAGGGGAATGAAACCATGAAAGGCAACAGCAGAACTGAACTGAGGAGTAATGTAAATCCACATATAAATAAGCTGTCTCCAGTAGCTACAAAGACTACAAAATAAAAGTTCCCCTTACAAGGAGGAAAAGCCATACTACGGTTGCAGGAGATTGGTAGGTGCCGAGTAGTTTCTGTGTAATGGCTAAGGGAAAAAGAAGCTGTTGGGTAATATGGCCATTAGTTTATGTGTTGGTATTTTTTCAGCATTTTCATTTGGTTTTAAAGCAAATAATGATAAAATACAAAGTACTGAAATGTTGCGTGGTCGGCATACATTCTAACGTTTTAAAATGGGGCTCTGTGTCTGGAGCAACATTTCCTGTATTTGCACAATATCGATAGCACTTTTTAAGTAATACCCTATTATGTGTGGGCTGCACGGGGTACGAATTATGGAGTTGTATGAGGCATTTGGGATATGAGAGTTGGCTGATGTTCCGTTCTAGAGAAAAACTTGTCAGCTGCAGTCCTTTTGGTCTCTGCAAATTAACTTTCTAGGGGTTAATCCTACAGGGTCAATATGGCCAAACATTTTAACTGAAAGGACAAATGCAAAGGAGGGTGGCGTTGTGGATGAAATGGTAGGCCAAAAGGGGCAAAAACAAAAAAAGTTGGAGAATGAACATTGATCTTCTGATGTATTCTACTTAAAAGGTAAATTCCCAGTTGAAAAATTGTCTTAGCATAAGTGAGTTTCAACTTTTTACTGAGCAACATCCAGTTTGGCATGTATACATTACAGCCTATGACCAAAACAAATGCAATTTGATCACATAAGGAAAACATGCCTTTTGCCATAGGTCCATCTTGAGGAAAACTTTCAACCAGTGAATGAGGGAGGGCGGGGGGGAGGACGAAGAGTCTACAGGTGCAGTATTCTCTACTTACGTTCCCCTACGTTGTTTGGTCAAATAAAGCTTGGAAGAGATTCCCTGATAAAAACACCCGGAACAAAAGTTAACCCTAACAGCATCCATCAGTCCATATGGAAGAAATTACATGTTGTAAGCAGGTGTTGTGGGAAAAGATTTGAGTGCTTTATGTTCCGAGGTGCCAGACAATCCACGTCAGCAATGACTTGAAATCTAGCAAGACGACAACTACGTTGGCTCAGGGGTACTTGCAAACAGTTTTTTAAAAAGAGTGTATATATACACAGCAAGCAGGACAGAAAAGCTGACTATGGAGTAAAGCTTCATGGAGAACCCCCCCCCTCCCAATTGTGCATATAGCGAACAATAATTTCTATCACTTGCACGTAGCACAAGGTAATATTGCTCACATTATGAATAGTTCGTTTTTTCTGAAAAAGAAACTAGTGTCTTCTGTGTGCAACAAACAAAGCTGCTGTAACATTGGAACAAAGCTGTATTCTGGAAAATATACATCACTATCCAACAGAAACACACACACTCTTCATAACCATTTTCCACAATTAAATAGATCATTAACTTTGATTCTTGGGCTCAAGCAGAAGAGTGTTATAGTAAGCCATCTAAGTTTTTCTGTACAGTTTGATTTTCCTTTCCATTGCTTGAATTGTCTGGAGGTGTGTATTGAACTTGATATTCTTGAAGAATTTTGAATACATCATGATGTCCAAAGTGCAAAGCTTCATCCATAGGTGTATTGTTCCATCTGGAAGAAAATTTAACAAGATGTGGGTATGTTGGAGGCATCTCAATCTCTAACAAACTCTAAACTAACATCCTGATTCATTTATACAAAGATATCCATCCTCCCCTTCTAATGTATTTGCATCTCTCTGGGCAGCTTTTAAAATGAATGCTGCCTGTGGAGAAAATTCCTTCCTGTAAAGATGGCATAGAGGGTGCCAACCTGGCTTCCCAAGACGGAGTTTCAGAGCTTAGCTGAGCCTGTCCCCTCACATATTAGAGGCTGACTGGTAGTTGTGCACTTTGATGGGCTTCTTTACAATAGGTATCTTAAAACCAGATGGTTCAGCTCGTTCCTCCAGTACTCTGTACTCACTTGGCCAGACCAGTCTTGGATAGCTTAGCCAAGACGTCAAGGGTAAAACATTTGTTTCATGCTACCAAATATCCTGTCTCATCTTCAGGCTGTATGAATGCATTTCAAGTCGTATTTTTCTGTGATAGAAGGACAAGCAAACATAGGTAATACCACAGGATCTGCTATTGCCAAGCAGTCCAGGTTGGAGCAAACTGGAGCAGTTTTATCTGAGGCTCTAGCAAATGCAACTTTGCAGGCAGCTGCACTGTCTTCATAAGCTTTACTTATGTTTTGGCTGATACTTGACTAGATTCCTCTGAATCTTCTTTTACTGTCTAGTAGTTGGTTCTGTTTTTTCGTTGCCCTGACCTCCTTGGAAAACCAAAGGACTATTTGACTCAGTGAGCAGGAGTGATTACCCAGATCATTTCTCTACCCCAGGTATCTATCAGGGCTTCAACAGTATCATTGGCTGTGGCTGGAAATGACCCAGAGCAGCCAAGAAAACTATTCCATTCTGATTTTGAGGGCAGACGTTTCTAATAGATTCGCTACCCAACCCATACTGTCTTTCTATGTCTAGATCACCATCTTCCTATCCTGGACAATGAAGCAAACTAACTGCAGCCAGATGACAAGGCCAGATGTTACTACTACTACTATTTTGGCCCTTTGAGTCGTTGACTCCTAGAGACTGCCTCAACTAGTCCCTGCAGTTTTCTTAGTAAGGTTTTTCAGAAGTGGCTTGCTCTTGCCTGCTTCCAAGAGCTGAAAGAGAGACTGGCCCAAGGTCACCCAGCTGGCTTTCATGCCTAAGGCAGGACTAGAACTCACAGTCTCCTGGTTTCTAGCCTGGTGTCTTAACCACTACACCAAACTGGCTCCAGATATTATTTGAGATAGTTTAATGGTTGTCATCCTAGGCTGATTGGCTTCAGCACAGCATGGAGACTGAAGTCGCCCAGAATTACAGTCTTGTATACAGTCTTATAGTCTTGTGGACTTCGGGAATACACCTGAGCTGGCATTCACTGTCCTTGCAATCAAGAGTACCTCCTTTCATTTTGACGAAATTGCTACCCAGATCTCCAGGGTTTTAGGATCTCCAAGAAGATTATTAGATTGCGCTCTCGGTTACAGCCAGTCAGTCTGCCATTACAATTTTTCCCTCCGTCCTATCTTTGCAATGGTAGCACTTTGCTCCTTACTAGTCCCTCCCAAATTGATTGACTTCTCCCAACTAAGGCACCCAGCGATACTCCAAACGATTAGCAGCCTAGCCCTGAGTTTATCCTTCCCCATTCTGGCATTTTATCTCTAATTGCAACATCTCAGTTCCCCATTCTCACAGAGCATAGTGTAGGAGAAAGGCTACACCAACACCCACCCCATCCTGCCTATCTTCAAAACTCTTCTGTCGCTGGAGTGTCCCCCCATGCCTTTTTTTTTTTTTGAGATGAGAACCATAGTGGCATATTTGAAAAGCAGATAGATAGCTGGGGTCTTATCTTTGTGTTAGTCCAAATATAGCTAAGAGCAGTTTAGTCCAACACCTTCATTATCTTTCTATTGCCTGAGCAGTGCGGGCTAGACCAAACCATTGAGCACAAAGGGATGCATCTTCTTTCCTCACCAGCTTCCTAATGCTCCGGTTTTCTTAAGCATTCTAGTCTTGTTATCATAAGTAGCCGGTGTTTCTCATGGTCACTAGGGCAATTTCCATATTTTGAATTATTTGTTTGGCAATAGTGGCAAGGAAGAATATTCTTTAATAGTAAATGGTAAAAAAGTTTAAAATGGTAGCATCTTAAAATACCTTGCCTTTCTAGGAATATCATGACCTGTTTTGAAACAGACATTTGAGAAATAGCTTGTGTTGGTGGCTAAATAGAGAAAGAGGAAAAAGGATGTGAACTGCACCAGGCCTGAAAATCCCATTTCGCAATTCACGTTGCAGACTACTTTTTTTCTCTCCAAAGTGGGGTACTATCTCCAAAAGAAGTCTTAATGTATCTGACCCAATCCTAAAGTCTCCAAGTTCGTTTTTTGAACTCTATTTGCTAACTGAATTGAGTCTAGAAGAGACTATTCTGTCTGTAGTAATGTTGAAAAGCCATAAAACTAAAGGAGAAATTCAAATTAAAGTTAATGATTAATTTTTGCAAACCAAGAATGGTGTAAATAGACACACTCATCTCAGGAATGTTAACTGTAGGGCATTCCAACACAGGGTTTATAGTATTGCACTGAGATGAACTTAAATCCAGGGAAATCAGGCGGTTTAGGCATGCCTCCTGTACTGTATAAAAATGGGGTAACTGTGTTAAAGAGTCATGTATGCTGACAAAAATATTCTGGAGCATGTTTATTTAAGATCTACTGTTAGCTGAGTGACCTTGGGCCAGTCCCTCTCTCTCTCAGCCCTAGGAAGCAGGCAATGGCAAACCACTTCTGAAAATCTTTCCAAGAAAAGTGCAGGGACTAGTCCAGTCAGTCACCAGGAGTCAACACTGACTTGAAGGTGCACGCGTGTGCATACACACACACAATTATACTGTTGCTTTGATCCCTTGCCACCCCCCACCCAAAGGACTCTACATTTCGCTCTGTAAATAAGCCTGAGGCTCATTCCACTCCTACATCTTGATCCAACACTGGAAGACTTAACAGACAGCTAACTTAAATGGGCAAAAGTCTCACCGCACTCTATGTAAAGTATCAGGTTTTCAGCCTATGAAGTCCTTGGAGCATACTGCTTGTGAAGCCAGTGCTGGCATCATTTTTAACACAGTTAATTCTCTACTGTACTTTTCATGCAGATGCTCACCTGTCTTTGGGGAAAGGATTCACTTTGCAAGCTTCCAGCAAAAATTTAACTACCTCTACGTGACCTAAAATACAAAAAGAAATAAGTGGATAGACTCTCATTCCCCAGACCCAAATATAACAGCTAGTTTGGCCCCAACCTTCTGCAGCTGCTACGTGCAATGCGGTCCGAGAATCATAGTCTCTCTGTTCCATATCCATGCCTGACAAGGCAAATCTGAAAAATGGAAGAAGAATCTGATCAGAAATAACATAGCATTAAACTATCAGCTGTCCCTAAACATTTGGCCCAGTGAGCACATCAGGAATTTTGAAGGCTGGTTGTCATGGGATGGGGTACTTGCCCATTAGGAAAATGACTGCCATGGTGGCATTGACAGCCACCAAACCAAAATGTCAGGTGGGCATGGAGCCCAGAGGGTGCCAAGGGAGAAGTCTCTGTTTACACTGGTGGCTACTGGCTCCATGATGGGAATTGCACTGTAGCATAGTCCTCGGCCACTGATATTTGGACTATTGTTCACTCCTGATTAAAACTGGAGAACTTCTTCACTTCTTCACTCTTATGTGTAGGACTCAAGAATTAGAATGAGGAATTGCTAATTCTTGAGCCCTATGCTTAAATTGGGGTAGAGGGAAATTGAAGAACTGCATCACGCAACGCAGCAGCCATTTTAGCTGTTCAGTGTATTTCTCTCACACTTTTTTTCCCAGTGGCAGCCTGATCAACTAAGGTGCTGAAATACAGCCAGTACGGCCACATCATTTTTACCGCCTTCTATTTCCTTGGATTTTCCTCTGACCTCACTGCTCTGCTCTTCAAATGTCCCACTTCACACCCCCAGCTTCAAGCTCACTTGATACATAGCCCTCCAAGCCAGGCTTTGTTCTTTCCGAAGACCCTTCTCCTGCCTTATTTGGCCAATACCAATTCCCCCACCAGTTACAAGCAGTCTGTGGACAGCAGGTGGCAGCATCTAGACTATCTTGGTGGATTTATAATAGTATGTGGAAATGACCTTGGGAGACTGGGGGAAGAGCCACAGCCAGGGAATGGTCATATAAGAGGCAGCTGAGCCTGCAGAAGGAATGGGGGTGGGGCAAACTCTCTGAAGGGCCTCTCCCTAGTTTCTTGGGCTGTAAAGGTGAGGAGAGCCTTGTGTGGCACAGAGTGGTAAGCGGCAGTATTCAACAGAAACTCTCCCCATGACCCGAGTTCAATCCCAGCAGAAGCTGGATTCTCAGGTAGCCGGCTCAGGTCGACTCAGCCTTCCATCCTTCCAAGGTTGGTAAAATGAGTACCAGCTTGCTGGAGAAGGTGACGGCTGGGGAAGGCAATGGCAAACCACCCCGCTCTATAGTCTGCCAAGAGAACGTCGCGAAAGTGGCGTCCCCCCAAAGGGTCAGACATGACTTGGTGCTTGCACAGGGGACCTTTCACCTTTCAAAAGTGAGGAGGGGGGAGAGATGTACTTTGAGACTTGCAAGATTCTGTTAATGTAACCTTACAATAAAGTAGAATTAGTCCATCTGGTTGTGCTTCCTGTCTAGAGTACTTCACAAGGCTGGCAGGATTCCCCCAGAGCAAAGCAGATCAAATACAGACAGTGCTTGAATAGGAGAGGACTAGGCAATTCCAGGAGGGTAGTAGATTGGGAATGAAATTAAAATGCCCCATAAGGCAAAAACTTCTGTATTGCTGCCAAGAAAATCATCTTGTGTGTGTCTGTCTGTATGCATGTCTGCTGTTAGCAGAAGTCAAGCTTGAGTTGGGCAGTCTTTCGCTTTTCACAAATAGTGGAGGAAAGTTGCAGGGGGGCATGTTAAGAAATCACTGCTATCTTCTGCAAGAGCTCTGGGATAAAGTTTGTCCTGTTCGCTCTGGCCAAATGCTTGAGTCAGTTGTCTCCATGTGAAGAAAGGATTCTCCAGTTCAGTGAATCAGAATATTGTGTGTGCTGGGGGGGGGGGTTGCTTTAATTCTGGAAAAAGGCCCCCCTGATTCCATGTTCATTTTGACATGTGCACATGCATGTATGAATTGAGAATGCCTGATACAGATACACAGAATTACAGCAGACACATTTTACTTAAGTGTAGCCTCCCCAAGCAAACATTTCCTTCTAAGACTGATTTTACCTTCTTAGTGCAGACACATCTCCTGTATATGCAGCAAACAAAAGATTTATTACAGATTTCACCTGAAAGGAAAGAGAGAGAAGAGAAGAAAAAAGAAAAATTGTTTACAAAGTTATTGGCATAGGTGTCCAGGGGCAGGGGGCAAATGTTTGAGTGATAATGTCATCCCAAAAAGTTTGCGACTTAAGTACTTACTAACACATCAAGGTTGTGTCATTTTGCTGCCATTGCTTTTGTTTTGGAGACCTCTGGTATTGGGGCAGGTGTTTGGGGCAGCCTTTTTGGGGTGACATGAAAGGAGGTATGGTATAACCATTGTGAGAAATACCCGAAACCATTCTGTCAATCTGATTGGGCCTAAGGGCCAATTTAGGGCCTTAGGGCTATACATATTCTACTACTTCAGAAAGACTGGGCAGCTTCAAAGCCACTGAGCTGTGCCGTCCCCAAATTTCACTTAAAAAGTAGAGTGATACAACTCGAACTAGCTCTCTGCATATCCATATATGATACATATACTAGACCTCTGCCATGATTCCATCTGATTAGGTCCAGAGCATTTCAGGTGCAGAGGTATCACTGTAGAATTACACAAAGTAACCACCCTTTGTTCATCTGTTCTCTTCCATAAATATGAAACCAAAACCAAGAGATGATTCACTCTTCAAGCACAATGAAAAATTGTTTCCAGTGTAGGATATAAGCGTTAGGTCCAGAGATTTTGATATAATGAGAACTGATCTACTTAACTTTGGCCATTTTGTGCTTCCAAACCATTTTGAAGTCTAAATTATGACAATATTTTTACTTAGAGAAAATGAGATAATTTATGCAAGCAGAACCCCTCCCACCCCACCCCTGCTTGCAATTGCAGGTATCAGCAGCTGTTCCCATGCCTAGATAACCTCCATCAATGGTCTGGGCATTAAAAGGAGAAAATCACATGCAGAATCACCAAAAATCTTTAAATGATCTTGTGAGAGTTCATTAACTTGTCTGAGAGTTTGTGTGAGGTTGTAAAAATCAGCTGAGACCTTTGCTCTAGCTGAGAGCTTTAAAAGACCTACGCAGTATCAAGGTTGGAAAAACAGTCTTGCGGAACTGTGAGAAGTCAGAAATATCCGGTTCTTAGAGCGAGGCCCCAATTTTCATTTATTCTTTGGAGGAACGCTTTGGCTGTGAGCTGCATGCAGCATGCAGAGCCAGATAGATCTCCTTCCCTTCCATGAAGCCCTATCCTTAATGCCAGATCACGCTCTGCTTCTCATTGCACAGACAAATATACAGAAAGACATGAAGCCATCTAGACTGAGTGGAGGAGCTTGAGAACGTAAAAGTCCAACCACCTCATGTTTGATGTCATCTCACCTTCATTTTTCTATATCTGGATAGAGTCTACTTGTCAAAGAAACTTCAGTGGCTTCCATGTAAATTGTGACCATGCAGAATAAACAACATCCAGTTGCCTTTCTCCCCACCAATGTGGAATCAAGGGAGGCTGGGAGGAATTGTGTCCCAAACTTTCTTCTAACACATTGGCTTTGGGGCTGGCGTCTTCGCTGGCATTTCTACAAAATGCTACTTGTATTGCTGTCGAATTGTCAATTGGTGTGGCCTGGATTCAGCTCCTGTCATAAAGAATTTGTAGCTCCTAAACAGCTCAGCTCTTTGTCTTATGTCTCATAAACTGAATGAGATCCAAGGATGTGGGGAACTACTATACTGTCACAACCAAAATAAGATCTTTTTGTAAGCATGATTCAAAATATGGCTTATTTACTTGCATGCACAGATAAGAGAGAGAACAATCCTTGACCTTTTTTCCTTAGATACCCAAAGTCTATGAGAAATTGGTAGAGGAATATGAGATAACAATACATTCACAAAGGTTTAGTGTTCCCAGAAATCAAGTTAATTAAAACAATCTTGGCCCAGTAATTCAACCTTTTCTAACCTTCTGGAATAGCAACTTAGTAGCTTCTTTGCTTATGTAGCTCAGAGAACAGAAATTATGAAAACTGCGATTCCTATGAAACAGGAATCTTACTGGAAACATCTCATCAAAGGCATTTATAAATCAAGATAATAGTGTAATTTAATGTCTAGTTGAACAAGCCCATAATGAAGAAATTAAAACCAACCAACAATACTAAAAGTGCAGTAAGCTATAAAAGGAGGCAGGTGTTGAATATTATTATTTGACAAATCTGGATTAAATTTGGTCCCAGAATTAATGTTAATTAGTTCAACTGAAATTGTACTCGGAAATGCATTTATCTATCAAAATTAAAATCTGTACGTGCGCAGAACAACCAAAACAATTGACTGGCAGGGTACTTAAATTTGCAAGGGAATAACAGAAAAAGGAGGGGTACAAAAAGATATGGAAAGTAACACGTTAAACAAGAAATTGAGACAGACTGAGTTATCAAAGCACAATATACAAAACCAATGATCAGCTAGCATTAGTTTATTTTCTTGCATTTTCAAAGTATCTCCTCTTAATACCATTATGAAATAATTACTGTACAGAATTTTTTGAAAAATTAATGGATGTAATAAAGTGGTGGAGGACCTATTTGGATGCTATTTGCAGTGGAATTGTATGAACAGGCTACACATTCCCTTCTCATCAGGATCAAGAGCATTACTTTGTTTTATGGAAAGTCAGTCCCTCCTAGGAATTAATAAAAAAGATTATAGGTGCCAAAACGTAGAAGCAGGCTCACCCCAAAGAACACAACTGACGTCAAAATAATGTGTAGATGCCAAATACTGGTAATCCAATAGCGGTAACACAATTAAAAGGTTGCCAGTCAATAACAGATAAAATGTGTGACAGCCATGACTGGATTTCCAACTTAGAAATTTTTAAAATAATAAAAGCAATTGGGAAAGGCTGTAAATTTACTGAATTAATTTTCTAAGAATTTAATATCTGAGGTCTCAGCAGTTTAATCATTGCTTTGCTTTCTTGCCAATTCCTTTCTTGGCTCTGAGAAAATGTTCCAGTCCTTTAGATTTCAGATTAAATGTAGAAACCAGATTTTCCATTTCGTCACTCTGTCAGATGAAGGGAAGCGGAACAAATAAATGCCTGACTTGAGGAATTTATGCTTATCTCCTGGAGAGAGAATGGTGTAACATTCACCAGAATTCTCTCAATACAAAGGAACCCTAATCCATGCCAAAGATTTAATACTCATTATTAAGAAAATGTGCTGTTCTTGAACAGTGTTCATTCTCTAAAATTTTATAATTTGGCCCAATTAACTAAATTCATTGACCAAGAACATACTGTTGTTTGGGGTTGGGGCACATTTGGGGGTTCTGGTGGTTGTGCTCACAAAATGGCTGCCACAAGGGGCTTACCTATTCCCAAAATGACGGTGATGGAAGTGTAGTGAGTCACAAAACTATTTATCAGAAGGCAAACTGGCTCCTCAGGTTATCCTCAACCATACAAGTAGGAAGGGGCTTTTGCAGGGAGGGATGGTCAACAATGAAGATGGTGGCCGTGACCGTGCAATCAAAGCTGTAGCCCTCTTTAACGCATGTTGCATGCACATGTGTAAAAAAGAGGCGGGGTTTCAATTGTGGGGTTGCAGCTGCCTTCTTGACTTGGTTGACCTCCCCCATGGACACTCATGGGCAATGTCTGTGGGTTCCAGAAGAATTTTTGTAAATAAATACAATGTTAAGTTAGTGCTTTGTTTTGCAGAATCCAGTTTCCCTTCTAAAAAAAGTATCAAAAGCCTCTTTCAGAAACTGAAGTCAAGCAGGACAAGGAGCCTGTTGGAGAGTCAGCTGTGGGCACCACTTTGCTTGTCCCTCTCTGCCATATGCTGCACACTCTTAACTTTTTCCTTGGGCCACAAACGCAGGGAGAACAGCTCGGAGAGCAGGGACTGGCTGTATTTAAAACAGTGGCCTTCTTTAAAGACATCCCTTTCACAAAATAATCCTTGATTCCAGTGGCATACTAAGCCCACAGCCCAATTCATAAGCTGTCACGTGATCTAACGTAAACTAAATGAGCTGCATTAGGGGCAAGCATCCAAAAGCAGAATGCTTCAGCAGCTGTTGCCTCCCAAGGACTTTGCACCTATTATTAACAGGAGATGCCCTCCTTAATCCAGCTCAAAGTAGGATTAACTCAGATATGCAAAGAATAGACCCCGTCCTTTCTGAGACGAATGCGTTTCCTGTGATGCTGGCCCAGGGTTCGGCTGCAAATATTCCGCATTCCTAATTAAGTCTCTCCATCCCACAGGGAATAAAGGCAAACCCCGAGGACTCCAGGACATTAATGAGCAATACTGTACTTACTTTGGGTTTTTTAAAAAGGAGGAAATGCAGGAAAGAATTTATCTTCCTGTGCATTGAATACAAGGATTAAGGGATGGCAGTTTTCATCCATGTTTGGAGTCAGACTAGTTAAAGAAAGCTTGTTAGGCTAACATTCAGCTTCTTCATATGTGGACTTGTTTGCAGTGCTGCAAAGACAGAGTGGAGGAAAAACAGGAAAACCTTCGCTGCCTTTTCACTGAAAACCAGTGATTTCATCCAAAAGGCTTCTTGGGTTTATTTTTTTTCCTCCATTGTTTCAATGGGTTGCCTAAATAGAGATTTGCACATGATACCCCTTCATTCCTGGATTGTTTAGCTGGTGAAACTGAATGAATTCCAAACCAGGAACCACTCCCAAACCCTTTCCCATTGTCTGGTGGATTCTGACATTCTGCAGGATGTAACCCTGGCCTGGGGGCATCTATTCAGAGCTCTCAATGGGGCTTGTGAGTTTGAGTCTCCCCCTCAGCTTCCCTACAAATGTGCTGGCTATCACTTTAAAATGCTGTTGGGGGGGCTTTTATTTCTCATCCCTGGCTGCACTATTCATGAGGAAAGATGCTTCCAGGGAGTTTATTTTGGAAGTAGAAAATCAGAATTAGTTGGAAACGCCTAGCATTTACTGTATTTTTTGATCATTAGCTGGAAAGGAAGACTGTCTAGCATTTTTCTGTGCATTTACTGTGCAGTCAAGCCATAAAATGGGGGAAAGGGTCTTTGCTCTCCATTGTTTTTAAAAAAAAGTTTTGAAAACTGAAAGCCAGTTGAAGAGATGCAGTAAAATCAGTCGCAGTGGATTATAGTGCTATTTCTGGCCTTCAATAAGATTAATGAAAGTAGAGCAGAATTCTGGAAGCCAAGAATATTTGACAAGAGGATGAGATTGCAACCCTTTTGATTTCTAAATCTCTTGTATAGCTGGCTAGACATTAAGGCCAGAAGACAGTAAAATCCGTTTTGCTCATTCGAAATGTCTCTTGAGAACTACTGACTACTGACAAAAGGATAAAGATGGCATGTCTCAGTATGACAAACCCCTATTATTTATGTGAAGAAGCTCCATCCTCATGTACGTCTGCCTCATTACACGTAGAAAGATGGCTGATCCTATTATGTACTTCAGGAATCATAAAGCAATTAGGAATTTGTAGCCTATGGTTGTCTGAAACTTCTGTACATGGCACTCTTAAACTTTGAGAACAACCATGTAGGTCCTGATTGCCTGATCCAAGTGACTTGAGAAGGTCCTGTCTTGTAAGGACATGCAATGGGAGAAGGCAATGAGGCGACAGTTCTTGGTGGCCACTCCCCTCTTTTGGAAGAGCTTATCCCCCAGGATAAGCTTTTTCAGAAGGCCTCTGGAGTTGAAGCAGCTAGACCAGTGTTTCTCACCTTGGCAATTTTAAGATATGTGGACTTCAACTCCAATGGCTGGCTGTGGAATTCTGGGAGTTGAAGTTCACATATCTTAAAGTTGCTAAGGTTGAGAAACACTGTGCTAGAATAAGATCTGCGCCATTAATAGAGATACTGCTTTGTTATTGTTTGACCCCAAATGTGCTCCTCATTACACATGCTCAGAAGCATTGTGGGAAAAAAGTCAGGTTTAATTTCAAGGGCGTCAACAGCAATTGCCACTATTGCGGCTGAACGTCTAAAGCCACAAACCCAGGAATAACTACAGCCATGTCCACATGGGAACTATGAAAAAAAAATTCTTGATTTCAATATCCAACAAGGAGTCATAGTCTTTCAATTGGGTCTGAATGTCCCCCAGTCCAGGAAGACTTTTCCTTTTTTCCCCTTTTTGGCTGATACCTTTCCCAAATTGTTTTGTTTTAATTTGCTAAGCTTCCCAAGGAATGTACACACTCTTTCATAATCCAAAAGAAGCTGAAACAGATACACCAGACAAGGATAGGCAGTGCCTTTTTCTTTTCTTAATTGATGCAGAAACTAATCAAGTTCTTCTCTGAATGTCATTTTTTAAAGTCTTCCCAATGATTTTGACTTCTGCAAAAACCTCTCGTTTCTCTCTTGTTCTACCTTGTCTACTTTTTCTAGTCCATCTAGAGCAGGCCTGCACAACTCGTAAAGGGAAAAGGGCCACATTGATAAATTAAAAATAATTGTGAGCAACAAAGAGTAGCTGGAGTGCTGATCAGCTGTTTAGCAGCTAATGGCACTGCAACAGTGATGGAGCTGGCAGTGTTGATGAGGCCTGGGGCATTGGAGGCACTTGGCAGCTTTTCGGGGTGGTGGATCCTTCCTGGTAGCGATGATGTTTGGCAGCAATGGATTTATTTTTAAAAAACACCACACAAGGCTGCTTGGCAGGCCCCAGACAGCCCATGGGCTGTTATTTGTGCAGACTTGATCTAGAGCTTTGACCATGGAAGCCCAAGATCTCTGCGGTTAGCCTCCGGACTGTGTTAGCTTGCAAATTGCTAATTGCAACTATTAAATAATAAATGATTATTGGATTGCAATGCATGCCATTAGCCTCACATATTCTTTAATATATTGCATTAAGTATAGTTTCATTTTTGGACTTTCTGAATAAGGAAGTATGCTTTATGACCTAAAATATCTGGTCCCAACAGAAGTGGCACTGTGGTCACGTTACATACATTACAGTGTCCTCTGTCAACTGACTCACTGTGGTTTGGCAATATTTGCAAGCCAGACTATTATAGTTTGTTCCAAAACCGACGGTTTTAAAAAATCCTAGCTTAACATTATGAACATTTAAGTATGTGCCTTAGACCCAGAATTGAAACATATTTAAGTCTAATTTGGAGCTGACTGGTTCTGGTTCCCTTTGAATGTAATGGGACTCTATGGTGTGCCCAAATGAGGAGGAGAAGGCAGAAATCTGAGTGCAGATGTGGGAAATTAGTATACAAGCTGTCACAGTTGCTGCTATCTGTCCTCTGGAACATCCCCCTGACACAAGTGAGCCTCAGTCTGAATGGTTTC
Organism: Candoia aspera; assembly: GCF_035149785.1. Classification (NCBI taxonomy): domain Eukaryota; kingdom Metazoa; phylum Chordata; class Lepidosauria; order Squamata; family Candoiidae; genus Candoia; species Candoia aspera. Next base: position 182,364,807 of record NC_086153.1, read on the forward strand.
TTATGTACTCTGGTAGTTTTATCTCCCAATGTGGCCATCTTTATTGTTGTCTTAACTGTTCATATTGCTGGTTTTAACCCTTGTTGGCCATGTAGAATCTTATGAGTGTGCAGCCAGAGAAACAGAAATTAGAAATACTCTTTTAACTGAAAAGTAAAAACCACTGCTTGCCCTCCCTCTGAAAAAAGCAAAAGCTGCTGTAAACAATATTGTATCTCCAATGGTAACTGCAGATTTCAAAGGATCCACCATTTAAGCAGCATGTTAAAAATAGTATTTATGTCAATAAGCATTTCTGTGTTGGAGCAGGTTGGAAGTCACCTTCTTATATTTTCTTGCCATTTCTGCACTTTCTTAGTTCCTTTTTTCTTTAACTCTGTATTCAAGCTTTTCTGTACTCCGTTTTTTGTATTTTAACTTTACTTTGAAATTCTAATGAAGTTCTTATTAAAAAAAATAGTATTTATGTCATCTGTCTTCTCAGTGTATTAGAAATACAAGTCTCACTATTATGGAGGTTTAGACAAAGGCATTTAAATGTTTACCAGTGAATTACCAATAGGAGTGCAGGCAGAACAGCTAAGGTAAACTTGCCCTGGTTGGTAACTAAATTGCTTCTAAGCATCTTCTCTGACCTGCTTTAAAGGTGGTCCCATGAACTGCAGGAGTTGGAACAGCAAGGCTGATGGAAAGATAGCAGGTGGATGCACCTCAAAATTAGCTGAGACACAATATAAAAACCTTTTGAAGGAATATGCTATTACAGCAGGGGTTGCCAACTTTTCAGCTCATTGACACCTTCACAAAGTTTCAGATAGTTCATTGACCCTAACATTTATTATATGAACGTAAGTTAATAAATACTACTTTAAACTAATAGTACTAGCAATACCAATGACAATAATAATCAACCCCTTGGATAGTCCTATCAACTCTTGAGGGTCAGTACTGACCACTTTGGGGAATCCAAATATATCCTGATTTACAGAATATATGGCTCAATGCTTTTTCTCTGTATTTTGCTTCCACAAGCTCAGGGTCTGTGAGTTGCTGCAGGTCGTAAACTTACGGGTACCCTCACCATCTTCTCCCAGAAACATTACAATATCTACACAGGCTTTGTGATGAGTCTGTTTGGATGCCACCAATGAAAGATTAATTAAAGGGGCATCTTGCAACTCCTCTTGTGTAGCTAAACTGGATCACTTCAGATTTGATCAGGTAAGGACAAGCTGCACTTTTCATCACCTGTCCTTTGGAGCTCTGTCTAACGTGGCTTGTAACTTCTTACAAAGGAACTATTACAGATGTAGTATCATCAATGCATCCCTAAGAGAAGGCAAGTTGTTACATTTAAGGAGGCAATTGTTAGTTCTCTTCTATAGCAGCTTACATCGGCTATTTCAGAGCCAGGAAGTGATAAACCACTGTCTAAACATCCATGGCTCAATAAAGTGACAAGAAGGCTGCAGTCCCTCAGCTGCAAGGCAGATTATCTTGACCCATCTCAGACTGACTTCAGAGGGGTTTCAGGACTGAAGTATCCTTGGCTGACCTGATGGACTGCCTGTCTGAGGATCTACAGAGGAGGTGTAACTCCTAGTTTCTCAGCAGCCTTCAGTATCATTGGCCATGCTAGCCTTACAGATTACCTGAAAGATTTGGGTATAAGAGGTAATGCTTTGAGTGGTTCCATTTCTATCTTTCAGGGCAGAGTTTAGATAGTCTTGCTTTAAACAGGAGATAAGATGTCCCTCAGGGCTTCATTTTATCTCCAACAGGACTTAGTTTCTACAAGAAACTTCTGGGGAAAATCATGAAATTAGAGCAGGGTGCTGTCAATATGCAGATGAGAACCCAATCTATTTCTCTGTAATGTGCCTCCCTGAATCCCTACCTACCTGGAGTCAGTAACGGATGGGAGGAAATTGAAATTGGATACAGACAAGACAGAGGTGCTCACTGAAAGGTCATAGTTCCAAACACGTAGCACTTACTCCTTTTCTGAAAACCCAGTTGCGATAGAATGGTCTCTCAGAGAGCCCACTGTAAATAACCTTAAAAGCACTGTGCTGCCTGCCAATTTGGTTGGGGTGAAATAAAGTGCAGATTATCTTTAAAACCCTATAAAGCTTGGACCCAGGCTACTTGAATGCTTCTTTCTATATGACACCCCCGTAGAATTATTATTCTTTATTCAAAAATATGTATTGTGATGTAACTCTGTTTTAGTCAAGCTGTTAGCTTACAAAAGATGAGACAAATGTAGAGTTTCTAAAGTACATCATCAATATTCTCTAGGAAAGGGATCTTAGATGCAATTTTTAAAAAGAAAATGGTTCATTACCTGAGGCAAATACAGGTAGTCCTCGCTTAACAGCTGCCCCGTTTAGTGACTGTTCAAAGTTACAATGGTGCTGAAAAAGTAATTTTATGACTGGTCCTCGCACTTATGACTGTCACAGCATTCCCATGGTCACGTGATCGCCATTTGCATGCCTCTCAGTCGGCTTCTGATAAGCAGAGTCAGTGGAGAAGCCAGCAGGAAAATGGCACGTCATGGTCACGTGGTGTCTTGCTTAATGACCACATCGCTTAGTGACAGAGTTGCTGGTCCCAAATATGGTCATTAAGCAAGGATTACCTGTAATGCCTTTCTCTCTTTAACTAAATACAAGTCTATCACAGGTTCAAACATGCCAGAATAATTTCAAAAGATTTAAACAGTAGATTATCATAGCACGGCCCTCACACAATTAAATAACCTGGTTTTATATGGAGGACCGTCAGAATAAATGCTCTGCTTATCTGAACTCAGATGCAAACAAGAGTGACCTTTCCTTTTCAGATTCCTGAAATAGCTGTGTAGGCTCTTTTCCATAACCCCATTATTCACTTGAAAATACCTCTCATGTTTGGCAGATTGTCATGAAGAGATAACCTGAAGTATTACCTTTTTTCTCAAACCAGGTCATTCTTTTGTCTAGTATTTTTGTCAATGTATAGGTTCTTGAAGTAAATCAGTATAGGTAAAATCACTCTCTCAACAAATGAGTGCTCTAAGCAACTCTCTGTGGCTCTTTTTATGACCTTCCATCACGTTCTGGAGATCTGCCAAGAAATACATCGTAAGTTGATGACTTTTGATAACTCCCACCCTTGTGGTGTCGAAAACAGTTAAAAACCTGGTTACTCTCCCACGCCTTGTGTTACGGTGGGGGTGTCTTTTCATTATGTTTGTTTTATCTGCCAAACAGGCTGGTGGATTGTTTTTCTGGTCAGCCAGATTCTTTTTTTACTTGTATCTCTGAATGTTCTTTTTTATTTGTAAGCCACCCAGAGTCTTCAAGAAATCAGGTGGCCTCTAAGTCTGGAAATGAATAAAAATAAAATTTGGAAATAATTTATATTTATCATCACCCTTGACTTCACTAACATGGTACCATCGGATGAGATGATGAAATGTAGGATGATTTCTCTCTCATACCCCTGCCACAAACCTTTTCTGCATTTCATTTAGAGTATGCAAACTAATGCTAAGATTATCTGTATTTGTCTTACAAATGTTGTCTATCAATTAAGACTTTTCCCCCCTCTACCACACTGCCTTTTTGAGATCATCTGAGGAGTCCCCCCCCATCCCAGGAGGTTCCCCCTATTCATCTTGTAACTTAGGGGTGAGACTTCTTTGTAGCTACCCCAGTTGTTTGGAATGTAGGCCTCACTGAATTGAGGATGCAGGGTATGGTCAAAAAAGTCAAGAGGACAGCCACAGTGCACATCAAAAAAATGCATGGAGCTTCAATTGCACTGTGGTGGCCACCATCTTGGCTTTTTGACCGCATCCTGTGGTTGAAGGTTCCACCTTTTTTGCCATTTAAAATGGCAAGAATACATCTTTTTAAAACAAGTTCTTAATTTATTTCCATTAGTTTTAACATGTTTGATATTACTTTTTTTTCATTTTACTGTATATTGCAGAGAACCCAGTGGCCAGTGTTTTAATAAACTTAATAAATGTTCAGCTAAGGAACTCCAGTCAAAACTGGAGTGTTCATGTGTGAATAGGCACAATTAGCTATGCCTTATGCCAATGTCATTCAAATGACGTTAATGTGCTACAAGCAGTCCTAATGCATGTATAGGCGTTCAAAGCTTTTTCTTCTGTGGACATTTTTGTTTCCCGTGTGAACATTTTCAGGAGGAGCTTCTCTCTTGAATAAGGTCAGCAAGATGTCCCCAGAGCACTCAAGTGCTGATCAATGCCAATTTTTGTATGCCTAAATAGTGCTCTGAAGAATTACTACATATGGATTAAACATGACAGAATATCCTGAAAATAACATATGTAACTGAGCAATATAAACTGTTTATGTAGTCTGTAGCATAAAATCAAGTCTCCCTTTAGCTGAAGCTTCCCACCTCCTTTTAGAAAAGATGTTACCTAGAAAACAATTCACTAAAAGTAGGGTTTTTTTTCTTCACTAGCCCCAAAATACGTAATTATTTTGAGATGCCAAATAGGACAACACATGCCAATTATTTCCATATTAATGGGAGGTGCAATAAGCAACAAAGTTGCTGATTATTAAAGATACTAACAAAGGTAAAGCTACTACTTTAGAGGCATAGTTTTAGCACTGAATGCTATGAAAAGCTGGAAGGATAGCTGTGATTTAAAACACCCCCATACATAAAGATCTGCCAAACCTCTTAGACCATATCCAGGAATTTATGAAATTATGTAAGAAAACAGGGTCAAAGAGAGATACATGGTGATGTTGCAGAAGTTCACTATTACCTTGTTTGGAAAACAAGTTTGGTCCAGATTGTAATGGCCAGCTGTGTTATAAATCAAGTGCCATTTCCCGAAAGAATTATTCTCTGGCTTGGAATATGAAAAGAGATTATTTACGAGTCTAGATATGCAATTAGCATTCAGCAGGAGATATATCAAACCCAGTTTATTCCTAACATAGTGGCTTGACTAAGTCATCTGTTTGGAGAGCATGTCTGGTGTCTTGGTCCATTGTCTCAATTTAGCTTGCAAATATTTTTATACCTGCCATCTCATATCAAGATCAGAGATCCATTCATGACTCCAGGAGTGTTTGTTTTGCATATGTGTGATGGTTGGGGTGGGGGGAAAGAATTTTCCAACAAACATCTACCATACTTGGGGTTCAAAGCAATTTTTTTCAGGAAAATACAATAAATATGCATATATACTATAATCAGCAGGCATATATCAAGGTAGATGAGAATTATGGGAAGAAAAATGCTCTTCAAAAACATTTGCTAAGAAAGCTCATAATTGTGACTCTAATTCACAGTAAATTCTGGCAAAATAACTTAAACACACTTAACCATGTCTCTGGATTGGACAGGCTTTAAGCCAAATGCATTTTTTATCAGATCTTTTATCTTAGTAGTTTTCAACTTCAGGTCCACAGGTCATTCCTCTTGGCTAGGATGACAGCTGCCACTTAACTAATTATGGGGATCTGGATGAAGTAATAAGGATACACCCATTCCCTGCTTCCTAACAGGAAGACTGAATTAGTCCACTCTGATGTGACCCTTTAGCTCTGTGATCTTCTTCAAGATTTTGAAATACATTCACAAAATTGAACAGGCTTTATCGATGGACAAAATTTCATGGATAGTATGAAACAGTATTAAAAATTTCAATTTCCCTCTCTATTCTTTTCTTACAAGAAAAAAAATATTAATGGACTGGAAGGGCTATTTGTTAACAGAACTTCATAATTGTAGGGGACAATTTTTTACAAACTTCACTACAGCATGTAGTGCCTAAATGCTGGTGTATAGGGCAGTTATCTACCACAGCTATCTATAGCTATCTACCATCACAATTTGTCTATGGCTGGATAATCCATTTTCTTCCCTTCCAATATTTTTGGGCTGTAATTCCCAGTCAACCACGTCAACTGTTGTTGAAATTATTTAGAGGGTATCTAAGTACTGACCACCGGACAACAGTTTCCCTGTAATTGCTGTTATGTAGAAAATTTTTATTTAAATGTTCTTGTGCTTTCAAAGAAAAAAGTGTTGGTTCATTTGTTCATCAGCTGAATATGTGGACTGTATTTGCCTCTGTGTTCAAGTCCCGCCTAATTCTAAACAATACAGAAATGGATTGTTCACTAGACATAAATTCCTGGTGGCAAGCGTGACATTAATTATTGTGTAACCACTGAGGTGAATATAAAATGTTAATTCAATTTTTGATACATTAAGTATACAATTTTATTAGCCAGAAGATATTTACTGCTGGCAACGCAATCAGAAACCAAAAGACTGTATTAGCCAGTACATTAAACCCATACAGGCATATCAGGCCAGCAATATCCAGACATGACCATCCACATACCTGATCATATCCCTAATGAAGTAAATGAAATGTCTAATTGAATATGAAATGTCAGATCTGACAAATTTATTCTGTGCTGCAAGCATCTATAATGCCCCAGTATGAGAAAAAATAAATGAAATTCCTTTAGTTGAAGGTTGTCTTCAAATATGGTAGAGCTGTTCAAATTAACGGACAAGTCTAATGGGTACTAAAATATGGTAAATTATCCCCAGATATAATTCTATTAACTTCTTATCCAAATATGATTTTGTGCTTTGCATTGCTGTGAAGTTTTGTCTGACCAGAGTATTGATAAAGAAAACTGTTACGATGCTGTGGTTATTTACTGCATTCATAGGCCACTTTTTGTCTTGAGAATTAAAGGCAATGACTAATTGTGATACTAAGAATATGCAAATTCTTTGCATTTAAAAAGTTGCCTAATTCGCACAAGTTTCTATCACACTGATTGTACTCCCTAAGCAGGACTGTACACACCACTTTGAATTTGCAATTTGGTGACTGCTTAGAAGAGTACTAACAAATGTTACTGAAAGCAAAAGTAGTATCTATAATTGGAAAATATACACAAGTGTAAACAAAATCAATGGCTTAAAGAAAACCTGAAAAAAATGTATCAAGAATGAAACCGCTGTAAAACGATAGTCTATTTGGACCGCATGGCATAAAATTAGACTTCCCAGTTCCAACAGCCACAATTACATGAAAGGAACACCAAGTAAATGAACACCCTTTAACTGAAAAGTAAAAACAAAGTAAGAACGCAGGAGTTTCACAGACTTCATCTCCAGGTGTAGGTGTCAATACAAAAAAATTAAAATATATGCTGCATGGTCAAACCGAGGACTGCCTAGTTTAATGGGCCATAAGTCTTTATTCAGTTGAGCCAGTGTCCTTGGATGTCATATGATTAAAAGCTGGTTTGGACTAGTTTCTCCTACCTTTGCCTTCAATGGGAATAGGTAAAGGTAAAGGTTTCCCTTGACGGAGAAGTCCAGTCGAGTCCGACTCTAGGGGGCGGTGCTCATCTCCGTTTCTAAGCCTTGGAGCCGGCGTTGTCATAGACACTTCCGGGTCATGTGGCCAGCATGACGACTCGGAACGCCGTTACCTTCCCGCCGAAGCGGTACCTATTGATCTACTCACATTGGCATGTTTTCGAACTGCTAGGTGAGCAGGAGCTGGGACGAGCAACGGGAGCTCACCCCGCCGCGCGGTTTCGAACCGCCGACCTTCCGATCAGCAGCTCAGTGGTTTAACCCGCAGCGCCATCGCGTCCCAGTATTCAACGGGAATACTGATGTTAAACATCCAATACTGGAAGTGAGCTTTTGATCCACTTAGTTGCCCCTTAAATAAGGTGGCGACAAAGGAGAACCACGGGAAGGGGAGAAATTGCCTGACAAACCTCGGCAATACAGACTCAACGTTTTCCACGCAAGAACTACTCTTGCTATTTATATAAAGAGGGAAATCCGGCATATGAAAGCAATACGTGTGCCTGTCTATGGGATTCTGGGCTGCAAATCAATGGTGCCGGTCTAGTTGATTATACCTGCTTCTTTGCCCCCCCTCCTGGCATACACTCAGTGCCCACTGAATCCTCTTGCACTTGGCATAGCACAAATAATTAAAGCGACTATGATCTCAGGACAGAACTTCAGGAGCGCTCGTTCATTCGCCAACTAAAAGCTCGTTGGGGGAAAGAGAGGCCTAGGTTTATAATATTTCACAAATGCCTCCTCATTCTAACAACTAGTTCAACAAAGCAAAGTAAATAATGAAACTAACAGATATTAAATTCAAGTATTTATTGGAATAAAGAGAGTAATACCACAAAGTACTCCGTGTCTTAATTGTACATATGCTTTCTTAGTTATGAGCTGCGTAGAAGTTCCTGGATAAGCAGGCACAAGATTGTAACCTCAATGACATGTACGAATCAAGGCACAAAACAGGTAAGCTGTGACCGCTACAAGGTGTCTACACTACTTCCCTTTCATTTTCCCCCCCCCGTTTCCTTTTTCTAGAGTTCATATGTTTTCCACAGTGGAAGCAAACCACAATTAATAGACAAAGCTACAAAGATGCCACAAATATTTCATTCAGAAAACATCAGTCATATTCAAATTTAACTGTGACTGAGCTGAGCTATTACAATAGTTTCAAAGGGATGGAAGCACTGACAACTCTCTTTTGATTTGGTCCTAAGGTTATGAGTCAAAGAAATATACTGTATCTATGCACACAAATGCATAGGCAGACAAGATTAAAAAAAAAAAAAAAAGCTTTACAAAGGGACATTCACTGCCAGAGAGAGAAATTCAGCTGTTGGAAACTGCTTGGTTAGAAACACAAGAAACTTTTCCATGTGAGATTAGCTCTTACCTACTCATGCAAATAGCTTTGATAAGTTGTAGCCTACAAAGCTGGTCTAATCCATGTGCATTTGGTCTCAGAAAGGCATGAATGAAGATCAATATATAGGTTTAGATCTAAAATGCTCAATAGGCACGTGTATGCAAAGCATTTTTACTTAAGCATTGTGATATGAGTGTGTATGTGTATGTATAAATATATGCTTCCGTAATCCTCTGCAAGGATAATATTCCTCCCTGCCTGGACACACTGTGCTTCGAACACTCTGCCCATGCACAGTGGAGAGCAGCACCAGAGCAGCAGTCGTGGGGATGTGGAAGGGCTGTCTACCTAACAAGAGCATGCCATACTATGGGCCCAAACAAATGTGTTCTCAAGCCACCACCCAAAGCTGATGTAAGATGGTGAGATAAGGAAGACAGCAGACACTACCAAAACAAAGACAGAAATCAATGCAAGTCATACAGCAAACAAACAAACAAACAAATCAAAATAGCTAAGTGGGCACTCATCTTTATCCCTGTTTTTATTCAAAACACTACAAGACTGCTTTTCATTCTCAGAATCAAATCATGGCTTAGATTGCATATGAAAAGGAACAAAAATGCAAAATGATCTGATTAAAATAAAAATTTATTATAATACAAAGCGTATGTGCTCAAAGTACATAAATAACATACAGTTTAAATGAAAAATGGAACACATGACAAATCATTTAAACTGAGGAGAAAAAAAATCATAGAACACATGGTGAAGCAAAGTTTAAACACATATTTTTAATGAAGCATTAATTATGTCAAAGGGCAGGGGAGAATACAACAAGATAAATGCTTGAATACGAAGAACTGATACTGCTATGAACACAAATGCACACTAAGCTTTACTAATTTCATATTAAAAACAATATTTTGTCAACATTTGAGATCATGTTTGTGGCCTTGCCCATACAGCTGATTCTTCCTGGAATGTAGCCATTTCTCTGGTGGGTGTAATCTGGTGGTAGAAGACTCTAGACAGAGATATGTGAAATGTTTCAAATCTGAACTACCCTGAACTCAAAACACCCCATGTCAAGTCTGAAAAAGACTGTTTTAATAGTTTAGGAAGTCTTTCAAGCTCAAAATGGAGTACTTTAAACTCAGACGGTGTTTTCTGATTTCAAAACAGTAATGACACCCTTATTTTTTATTACCATTCCCATCACTGGTCACTTTGGGCCAGGTTGTCTAGCACTACAAAGAGCAGAATTTCAGTAACATCACATGGTCCATTCACTGCCCATCCTTGCCCAGTAATAATCTCCACAAATCAATGTTTTGGTCCCATTTCCCAAGGTCATATAATGCATTTTCACATATGTTAAATGCAGTAATGACAAAGACACCAAAAATCTGCATATGCCAAATGCTTCAGAGGTGCATGGTATTCCCAAGTTAACTGAAACCATTTGCTTGGTGAAATGGCATAGGTAGTAGGAGAACATTTATCTCTGCCCCAATCTAGTTCAGTCAAGCTGAAACCCATTTTTGTAAGAGTCGCTTCCATTCCCACAGATTAATAGTTTCATTTTTACCCACCAGCCATTTATTAAGTGAGACTTATGCACTTTCCTCAAACCTGATCTCCCTAAGGTATACAAGAAGCGAAATATGCAGGAAAATGGGGTAGCACAGAAGCTGCCAGAATGCCCAAAGAGAAACCACCTTCACCAAATAAGGACAACAAAATAATTTTTAGTATTATTTCCTGCTAGCTTTATCACTCTCCTGCTCTAGAGAACACCTCGAACTAAAGGGTTCTAAAACAAAAGATCAGTATTTTCTAGGAAATGCTTAAGGCGTCAATAGGATGTATGATCAATGACAAACTCATCAAGCAGGGATAATTCTTTAAATATCTAGCTGTCTATTTTCAAACTTCTACCTGCTGGTCTATTCGCACAAAAGAACTTCTAGTATAAGCTCCCCAAACATCCCTTGCAATTGCTAAATTTGCAGGTGAATTATGTCCCAGCAGCTATTAAACTATTTAAAGCCAAAGTTCTGGGTTTGATGCTATATAGTGCTCAGCTAAGTATTTATAAGGAGTCTACTACTTTAGAAGCAATCCAACCAAAATTCTTGAAAATCTTACTATGAGTTCCTTATTCAACTTCTAATGTTCTAACACAACTGGAATTCGGCTGCATTTCCCTTGGGGCACACTTAAGACATTGGCATCTTAGAGTCTGAAGCATGTCTATTCGGGAACTGCCTTAGTCCATCTCACCTTGCTAGGCAGGTTGTCTTCCACCCTAAGAAGACAAGTTAATGATGATTTGGCATACTGTCGTCTTCCCTTGTCAGCACTACCTGCTTTGGAGCTTGATAAAATTCTGGCTGAATTGAGACAGAGAATTTGGGATTCAGATATCCAAAATGACAGAGCCAATGTTTCCCATCCTCCTCCAGGGTGGAGGAGCAATTCCCACAATTGCGCCTCCGCCCTGGACTGTTCCTAGATATTTCTTTAACATCTTGTATGTTCCTCATAGGAGACTATTTACTCTGGCCCGAACTGGGCCACTACCTATTAGGGCAACTATCGGTATAGACAGAAGTCTCCCATATGAAAGCTGAACTTGCTTTTGTTCAGACACAGAGGTAGAATCTGTTTTACATGTGCTATTAAAATGTCCACTGTACACCCAACTGAAATCAAATTTAACACTTTAACACTTCCAATTGTTAACAACTGCCATTGCGACTAGGAAGCCACTATCCTCCTTCTAGGTGACCACTCTTCAGAAACCTCTAAGAAGGTTACAACATGTTTATCAATTGCTATAGCTGTTAGAAGCCGTCTGGTTCTTCCCTCGTTTTATTAATTCTTGGCTGTTGTCTTAGTATTTTCTCACATTTTATTTTTATTCCTGTTTACACTCATTATATTGTATTGCTGTTTTTTTTTTTCTGTTTTTGGTCTTGGATTGTAAATAAAATTTTGATGCTTTTATGCTAAAAACAAAAAACAGAAACCCTACACCTACTACCATGCCTTTTAAAACAAGGACTCATGAGATATTTTACAACAATAACCAAAATTAAAAAGCAACAAATTAAAAATGGTATGTTGGAGGGGGGCAGCAATATGTCAGCATAAGCTTGATTCTGCTTAAAATACAGGAAGGGCCAAGCAGATTTCTCCAAAAAGAGAATTCCACTAGTATAGAGACACCACTGAAATGACATTGTTTCTGTTATCAACTAATCAGATCAGCTTCAACCTTATCAATCTGCCTGAAATGCTTCCAATCCAATAACACGATAATCTGGGTATTGCAGTCATTATAATATAAACGCTTTTCTAAAAACATTAGTTGGAGAGATTGATAAATGACGATTTCTTTAAATGTAACTTAGCGCTTGAAGAGCACATTCTAGCGCTGTTATTGACCCAAAATTTCCTCTTGTTTAGATTGAATCTGCAGATGAGACAAAACTGGGAGGTCTGGCCACCACCCAGGACAACAGAATGAGATTGCAAAATCTGGACAGGCTGGAGGACTGGGCTGAAAGGAACAAAATGCCCTTCAACAGTGAAAAATGGAGGCTATTACACTGTATTTAAGGAATAAAAATGCAGGGCACACATACACAATGGGGATTCATGGCTTGGAAGAACCCCATCAAAGAAAGGCTTGAGTGTGGCCATTGAAAACAGGTTGAACACGAGACAGCAGTGTGAGACAGCTATTAGAAAGGCCAATGCAGTTCTGGGTACGTTAGAAGAAGCATTGTACCAAAGACACATGATATCCTTATTCCCCTCTATTCTACACTGGTGAGAACCCAACTAGAGTTACCAATTTCCATGGTGAAAATCTGGGCACCCCATTTCCAGGATATTGACAGGTTCAAATATTAAGAGGAGGACAACAAAGGTGACACTGCAAGGAATGGAGGACATGTCCTATTAGGACAGGCTTAAGAAATTTAGGATGTTCAGCCTGGAAAAAAAGACAATTGAGTGAAAATACAGTACTGATGTTCAGATGTATAAAAGGGTGCTCCAGGGAAGATGGTCTACTGCCACAGAAATTAGGACTAGGCAGAAGTTGCAGTTCCAACTGTTGTTTAAATATAAGGAAAAACTTCCTGAAAATAAGATTTGTATAACAGTGGAACACTATGCCTATGGAGGTTGTGGGTTCTTAGTCTCTAGAGGCCAGACAGCCACCTCTCAAGGGTGTTGGAACGGCACACTGCAGGGCCCTAGACTAGATGATCTTTGTCATCCCTTCCAAATCTACCATTCTAGGAATAGGGAAATTTTGGCCTCCCAAACGTTATTGAATTACAACTCCCCAAACACAGGCAACATTACCCATAGCAAAGGATGTTAGAAGTTATAATTCAGCAACATCTAAAAGACTCACAGATTCCCCACTTCTGGCTTAGAACATTCTAATGTTATCTTCCTTCCTAGAATTTTTCTGAGATATTTAGCAGACTAAATAAGAAAAAGCCACCAATACCACAGCCATACTGATCTTTTTAAAAATCTAGCAAATAATACTGAACTTGAGTTCAAGAAGTTTTCATTTGTAGAAGAAAATGCAGTTGTTGAACAAAGCCGTGTGAAGAGGCATCACAGAAAGAACTTGACTATAAGAACAGATACCATTTATTAAATGAGCATAGTGAATATTTACTCATATCAAGACTGTTGGTCCATATTGTACAGTATTACCTACACTGACTATCATCTGTTTTGTAGCCTACTGAGTTTATGACTCTTCCCTCAAATTGTACTGAAATTAAGGTTTGACACAGTACTTACTCCTGTGCTTGATCAACTGAGGAAAGCTATCCTTCAGCAGCGTGACAGGTTTCTAATGCAGAAGCAACTGTATTAAAATTCTGTCATCTCCACATAGTTTTTTGCAGCACATGCTGAACATATCCTTACCTCACCTACAGCAGGTTTCCAATTTTATAGAGTTATAGGCTGCTGCAATCACAACTGACGCTGAGTAGTGGAATCTGGCCTTTGTACCTGATTTTTGACGCCTAAACAAATCGGACAATCATTCTTTTCAAAGCTGAAGGCTCAACAGAAGCACATTTTTACTAGATTTACTATAAGAAGTCAATCTCCTACAATGAAAGGGTTTAATATTTGGAGTCCTTGAGTTTAGAAAAGTAAAAGTAAGGGGAGGCATGATAAAGGGGCATAAAAATAAAGAGGGTGTAAAAAATCAGCGAGAGAGCAGCTTTATTTTCCCCTTTTTATAATATTAGAACTCAGGGTCACCAATCACAGAAGGAAGTGATTCTTCACAGAGCATTTGTACCGTGGAATTTATCACTTAAGATATAGGGATGATCATAAATTTGTTATGGTTTTGAAAGTGAAACATTCATGAAGGATGAGGCTACCACCTGAGTGCTATTCCTAATGGTTATACACTACCTCCTATATCAGAAGTTGGATGATTCAACTGCTGGTGGAAAATGGCAAAAGGATGCTAAGGGGACACTGAAAAAGCAGAATCCTGGAAATAGGATTTTTGTCTAATCCAGCATGACTTTCTCACCTTAACTCATATCGTAACATACCAATATGTTTACAGAAGCTTAAATACATTTCTGTCTATCAATATATATTTATAACATGCTTTATTTAAAAGTCTTGTATTCTTTTGCCAGTGTTGCAGAAGTTGAATAGTTAACTTCCTTTACATTTGGTTAATTGAAATTAACTGAACTTAAATCCAAATAATTGGGATCAAGTTTTTAAACTGTTTATGGAAAAGACAAAAGGTAATTTTTTGGAAGGTATTTTGGCAATAAAAAAATACCTACTTATGGTCTGGGACTCAAATTCTCCTATATCTTTTGCTCTCATGTTCTTTGTTAACTATTACGCTGTTTGCATCTTGATGCATTGCAATATTTCTTACTTTTTCAGCACCCCTAAAAATTCCCTTTTGAATTCATTCCTTAAGCACGACACAAGTTTAGATAGCACACATGTTAAGCTTTGTTTCAAATTGCTTTCTGAAAAAAAATATTAAAGCAATTAGTATAAAATTATTGGTATACCAATTTTTGGTGTCTCATGCACATATACAAACCACTGAAATCAAAAGAATAAGACTAAAATATTTGGAACTGTAATCTAGACAAACTGGAGTGTATTTAAAGATGAATCAAACTCTCTGAAACTAGAGTCCATTGCACTAGTTATGTTCTCCCCGACCTTCCATTCTATACACTACAGTAGTGGAGATGTCCTCATTTGATTCGGGTGACACTTTTTTCCACACAGTCTCTTTTAATGCAAGTTCGTGCTGAAGACTCTCATAGTCCAATGGTCCAAAGGAATGCTAATTGTTTAAGCAACATATATTATGTATTAGATTACCAATGGAACAAAACATTCTAGCATTATTTTTATTTACCAATTAGCGCTTGACGGTTCTCAACGATCACTCTCATCCTGACATTATTATGTGACAGACTTTTCAATTTCAAACCACAGTGAATAATTTATTTAATTTGGTGGAGGGGAAGAAAGACTCCCATTTATTTGTTTATTTTGTCACCGCCCATCTCCTCCCACCAGAGGGACCCATAACCAACTTCATTCATAACAGGATGCTGATTGTATTAATTAGCCATACAGGAACTTTCATAGTAAACTAGAATTCTTGAGGTTCTATTAATCACTGAGTTACTGACACCACTCCCACAATCCAGGTTCTTCCATTTTAGTTCAAGTCTGACATCCTCCCTTAGACATGGACTGTTTCCAAACTGCTAGGGCAATCATTACCTAGGCCTAAGCTTTACTATAAGTGTTAGAAAGATGGGTAGAAGACTGGAGCACTTTAACTGTACAGGGTCAAAACCCTAAGCTCCAAACTTTTTTTCAGGTCCAAGTGCGAAAACGTAAGAATTGCCCCTGAACTTACACAAGCTATAGTGCAAACGGAATACCAAAGTCTAGGTATTTTGCTGGTCTTTTGAATGGTATCAATGCCATTCAAAAACACAAGACTTCTTCCCACTAAGGATCAGAGCCATGATCAGATCAGTAAGGTGACTGACAAGCTTGGAAGTTAATACAGAGCTCTGTTATCTCAGGCAGTACATTTTTAAAAAATGTTGGCTGAGAAGCATCCAATTTTTCTACTATATCTCTCAGCAACAAGCAAGAGATTACCCACTGCTACTCTGAGAGCCAATAACAGTACTGGAGATACTTCTTCACTAATCTTTCGATCAACAGTGTTACCAAGATAAAAGTAATTTGTATTATATACATTCTTGTTTTTCTTGCAAGATCAAGTTCTGTAACAAAGAACTTTGTCCCATCACATTTATGAAGTGAACATATACTGCTGAATATGTTAGCTTCACTTCATGGCATTTTATCCAGCATGATTTTAGACCCATCTAGAAGGGATACATGAACTGCTCTCAGATTCATTTAAGGATAATCTAAATATACCAAACTCAGGTATCTTATATAATACCAATTATTTATACTAAACACAGTTTTGGCCAAATGCCACATTATTACTAGTAAGTGAGCAAATCAGTAAAAGCCAGTGAGTACTGTAATACAGGCTCAGCATTTAGCAGGAAGTTCTAGATGTGACAGATGTGGTCTGAATTGTATCTGAACACTCAGAACTTAAGAGTATTGATGCAATACATGTCATTGGCCAATCCTATTTGGAACTTGCTAAGCATAATGTACATGTTACACATTAATTTTATAAAATACTTTCAACTTACTCGCTGATCACCACCTTCCCTGCGAGGATCAAGCTTCTTTGCAAAATGCCTCAGGTTATCATAATTATGAAAGTTGCACAAAGAAACCAGTTCCTGTAGTGGTAAAAATACCATTCTGTTATATTTATGCACATATACCATCGTAATTTATAATTTACTATGTTTCATTCAGCTATAGTCTGGTATTACCTGATTACATATAACTCATAAGTAAAGCCCTATGTTAAAATGAATATTAAGTGAAAGTTTTAAATTTAGGGGAACAAAAAGAAAGGAATGTACATTATTTTGGCAACCAGGAGAAGTACTTGTACAGCTGAGCTGAAAAGAAATACATGTACTTTGTCAGCATTTCCTCCACTTTCAAAATGCATCCTCTGTATCTTTGGTCAGCTGACTGACTGTAGCTTGTTGGGGTACTGATCATCAATCTTTTTGCATTTAAAATACTCAGTCCTTATCTGCTTTGATTCTAACCATGAAGATACAAGCATTTCTGCTCAAGATCAATGCAAGCTTCCCCATCTTCACTGAGACAGGTGTAAACACTGATGATTATTGTACTTCTGCTACAAACTGGTAACAATTCAAGTAAGAAGACTTGCTCACATGACAGAAGTGTATCCCTTTAACGCTGTTGCCCATCTTGTCTAGCGGAGGTGACCAGCACATCATGCCCATAACGTTAGGAACAACCAAGAGAATGCCACCAGCAACTCCAGATTTTGCAGGAAGACCCACCTAAATGAAAGCATAATTTAAACAGTTAAAATATACTTATCAATACTTAGATGGCATTCACGGAATGTCTGTATTATCTGTCAAGGTAATAGTACTTTTCCAAAATGTATCAACTGATGTAAATTCACATCCCAGGGATTATTTGGTTGGTAACTCAGAACATCTTGTGAGTTTTCCTGGATTCTCTTCCATCATTTGAGTCCTAACTAGTCTATATGACATGGAATGTCTTTTATCACCTACATTTGGTTTGCTAACAGCAATCACCGTTTTTAATAAAAAGATAATTCTTTCTTAAAAAAAATAACTGAACATTTTTTATACAGATTCCCTCTATTAAGTGCTAGCATGAAACACTTACATGGAAGGCAAACTGTCCCGAGAAGTCATACATGCCACAGGAATGCATTAAACTTAGAGTGTTCCGAACTGCTTCAGGACTCAGGACTCTCTCACCAGTTATGGGGCAAAAGCCACCATTAGCGAGGGTGGCTGCCATGACACTAGCAGATTCACAAGTCACTTCGATGGAGCACAGCTTAGGAAGAATAAAGACAACAAGATCAAGAAAACATAGATCAACCTATGCAAACAGTAGGTTATGTAAAGGATGAAAGGACTACTTTGCAAAAGGGAGACAGAAGCCATAAAGAGCATATTACCCTATGAACAACACAGCATGAGAGAGAGAATCTGTCTCCAGATTAGGGAAGAAAGCCCTATCTGAGCATGAAATGGGCACCTGCTTCTGAACTGATGGCAAGGAAGTATTTTTATGAAAGTGATTATCATGGTGCAAGATTAACTTGTAAAACAGTTGGGAGAATGAGATTTTTTTTCGAACTTTTCTCTAATCAGTGCAATAGTGAAGCTTGTTCTGATGGAAGACTGACATTTTTTAAAAGAAACATTTTAAAAATACATTATCTAGTTACTGCAGAGATAAACAGTACAACAGTCCAATTGTGTGGCAGAAAAAGCAGGACAGTTCACATTAGTTACTAGAGTGTGCAAAATTCAAAGTTGCCTTAAGTTGAACATAAGGACTGGAAAAAATCTCTGATTTTCATCAGTAACAAGATTAGGGATAAGCAAATATGTTGGTGATTTTCCAGTTAACATGTCAGTGTGAACGCTCTGAGGATATGACCAACCATTTCTCCTCAGTGTAGTACTACAAAACTGGCTGCACAAAAGTTATATATTATCATTACAAAAATATATAACTATTAGGCCAAGGATGACAGTCAATTGTTAAGATCAGAGAATGAGAAATGCTGATTTATTAAAAACATATTCAACTGGAATATCCTTTTAGTTAACACACTTGCCCCAAACAAAGGACTGGATCCTCTGCTATACAAAAACAGGTCTGCTTGTGCAATGGACCATTTGTACCCCTTGTGCTTGTATAAATATAATTTTAACATGTAATTGCTATATATTTCTTTTACTTCTTCAAGGATTGCAAATATTCTGAAGATTAATTAGCTACCTGGAAGTAGAAGTCCAATATGCCAACCATATCTGTGCCCTCTGGAAAACACTTGAAAATAATAGAATATTTTAGTACATTATGACACAGTAATAAAAGCTATCATATAAAAACTAAAACTTTTGGTTGATAAAGAAAATGAGAAAATCTGATTCCTGAAAATTCAGAAGAGGATTAACTAAGAAAAGAAGAATTATTTAGAATTAAAACAAACCTTATCTTCCAGACATTTAACTCTACCTTCTTGTGAAAATTTGAAGCAAAATATTTTAGCTCTATTACAAAACCATCAAACAATATGTATTTCTGACAAGTAGTTTAGTAAGAGAGCATTGCAGGCTTTTGACAAGAGGGTTGCGAGAGATTATAATATGAAGATATTACATTTCTTTCTCTGTCCCATTCCTATTTCCTCTGTCATTTAAACCAAATGGAGGAGGAGGTCAGATGAATAAGATGATGTCTTCCCCCCGCCCAAACCAACTACTTCTCAGTAATCCAAATGGGACAAAAACATCTAATGAGAACATAAGGCCACTGGGTTAAATTTAAAGTAGTATTACATTAATTACTACTAATGTAATGAGTACTATTACAAGGATTTCAGTAAGTGTCTCTCTGAAGCTAATGGGGGAATCTATTTTTTGTTGTGTGCATGCATATTAAAAAGCATCTGCCACAGATTTATTCTGTGGGTGAAGGACAGGTTGCTTGCTTGTAATTGTGAGTTTTTAAGAGGTCATCTGTGCCATTGTACACTTAGGTTTTGCACCTGTACTCATGTTATGGTTCCTGGCTTTCCCCTCATAGGCACCAGAAATGGGAAAGTTGGGTAGATTTTCCAGAGAATGCTGACACCTCAGAGGCACTGAGTCAGGCTAGAGCTTGGATACAAGATCTGTCTTGAAGGAACATCCAGAACAAGAGGTAATTGATGAAGCAAAAAGACACAAGTTATGCCCACCTAAAAAGGGAAGCTTGCTCCCTCTGCCCTGGCACTCACAAAAAGGGCCCTAAAGATCATAATGCTGAAGACAGAGAACCTGCGAACAAGTGCAAAAACAACTCTACGCAGATCCAGAAAGATTGGGAAGTGTGTTATTCGAAAACAAACTGAAGGGGTTCAGTGTAAACAATGCTAAGCGGCATGACATTCAACAAGCAGTATACATGAGGCTCCCATCAAATGTTTCTGTAAGTTCTAGAAAGTTCCAAATGGGGTTTTGTGCAGGCACATCAGCCAGTTGTGTAAATCATAGAGACCAAAATTGAGGAATATACTGTCATTGCATTTTTAGTATTTCAGTATTGTATTTATCTTTACAGTCATTATGAGGAAATAAAATGTTCTGTGTAGTTTGTTCAGTTGACACTACATATATTTAAGGAAGTAGGGTAAATATAACCCCAAAGCATACCTTTTTCTCTTTCAGATAATAGCCTATTGCAAAGTTTCTGTCTCCACTCTCTCTTTCAGACTGGAACCTAAGGGAGAAAAGGGGCAGAAATGGATATCAAGCACTAAATGCTTATAAGATAATAGACATGCTTACAGACATCTGCAAAACTATTTCTGCATTCCTTGCTCACAGTTTCCCAAGATGCATCACGCAAATTTCATCATCTCTAAACTGTATATACATTGCAGAGGGCGGCTGGACAAGACAACAGCAAGCTGTAATTGTCAGAGAACTTCAAAGCTAGAACTGGCTTTCTTTGGCAGAGGACATAGCAGATGTTACCAGAGAAGCTAACCACTTGAGGTTCACTGCTGTACTGTTTTAGGTTTTTCATCCCATACTGCCTGTGAAACATCATTCAAGATGTTACCCATCTTTTCTGTTTGAAAGCTGTAAGGTTTTTAACAACTTGAGGCTCACATATCCAATAGTCAGTTACTTGAGCCAGACAAAATAACACCGTATAATGAGAACATACGGCCACTGAGAAACATTCTGTCATAAGCTGCCACATCACAATAAACCTTCACTGTAGGAGTGGTTTTGAGATCAAAATGCCTCTTAAAAAACAGTCAAAACGTTTTATGTGTGGTAATTTGGGGGTGCATCTAAATCAATAAAACAACAGGATTTCTGAATTTCTTAAGGAATATTTTGCCATGTTTTAACCAGAATTCTATAAATTTCTTTGCTAATATGTTCTGCTTCTTTGCTTCCATCCCCATGTATTCCTGAGATACAACTATTTCCCTCTCCTCCATCATTCAGTGGGAGGAAAGGGAAAAAATTTTTTTTTCCCCCTGAAAATCTGATGCCATTCCAGAAAAGCATGCTTCTTCGCTGCTGCTTCTTTTAAAACATCATGGGAAGGAAACTGCCTCATGCAAGAAAGTAGTCAACTCTGACTTTTTGTTCAGTCACTGTGTAGGGCAGCAAGGTATTCGTGATACGTTCTCCAGAAGCTCGATTCTTTTCAGGAGAAAACTTCACCATTAGTACCATCATCACGCCAACAAACAGAAACTACACAGCAAACAGTGCTACAAGCTCAGCTGTCGCAGAAAAGCATGCCTTGCTGCTGCTGCTGCTGCTTCTTGAAAAACCCTTTGAGGGGAAGAAACAACTTACTAATTTCTCTCTACAGGGAGCCACAGTTGTCTGAAGGGGGCAACAGTGGTGAGGCAAAACTGGTTTTTTCACCAAAACCAAACCTGTAGAAGAGAATTAACTTCTCTTTCTCCTCTATCCTCAACGCTTAGTGGAGGAAAGGAGCAGGGTTTTTTCCCTCCCTCTCTGATTAAATTTTGGAGGAGACAGTGCCATAAGGTACTTCTACAGAAACCCAGCATGAGGGCAAATGCTTCTCCAGCACCCATGGGCTCTGTGTACGTCAGCAGATGGAACAGATTTGATTGATAAACGAAAATACGTACACGACTGATATTCGCTTTTCCTACCTAGCTCATAGTGTCAGAATTAATCTAGGAAACATACTTACGTGGCATTACTGAAACCGACATATTCATTTCCAGCCATCTTATTCATGAACTGCATCACCTATTAAGACAGCAGGATTATTTTTTAAAAATGTACCAAGAAGCACTCCACAGCCGGTACTGAGCACAAATCACTGAGTTAGCTTTAGATATGAAACAATACTGTCATTCTGTAAGAACAAATGTATTCCACAAGAAGGAATGAAGACACTTTCTGTTTTAATATAAATTGCTAATTATTGCTATGTCTAAAATAGGAACTATAGTTAGTTTAAATTAGAAATTAGTATTTTTTATCTTAATTTGTTTCAATTAAAAAATGAGATACATTTCAGTCTATTCCAAATGCAATGACATTCTGTGGTTAGTTTAAAACTGGGAAGCAAATGCTTCTAAACTTCACAGCTGAACTAGAAAAGGAAAGACTTGCAGTATGAGACTGAGGCTTACCTCCAGAGTGGCTACACCATAGTTTACCATTAAATACAAAATGGATCATTAAATTGTTCCTTACAATCAGTAGCAGTGTTCAATTCCAATCCAAATGATTTAGAATCCAGTTAATAAATAGACATGAAGAGAAAAATGTGGAACGCAGCAATAAAATCCTACTCTGTTTTGTAAAATTTAAAACTACAGGAAATAAACCGTAAGAATTAAAAGTGTCACTTACGTAGTCAAACTTCTCAGCATTATTTGCTCCTTGCTGAAAGGAAAGAAGACACGTTTACAAAGTTTATTAATACAAGGAAACTTTAGTTTTAGTTTAATTCCTTTTATCACTACTTAAATGCTATTATTCATTATTAGACTAGAGTTTTATTTGTTAGTCTATATACCTAGAGTTAGATTACTGAATTGTTATACAAGGCATTAAAATACTTTAAAATTGCCTGTTAAAAATGTTATCAGTGTATAAGAATAGAGCTGAACCTAGTTTTATTTGAAATGTAATCAGTGAATCCATTAACTTTCCACGATTTTTTTACATTTTGCTGAATTACAAGGATATTTATAATTTAATACTAATTATTTTGTGGAGGTAGCTTTTAAACGCTAGGTAGAACAGTTTTATCACTGATAAAAAGACAACTGCATTTAAAAAAAGTTTGGTTATGACCAAATGTGCTGCTGGGAACTTCTGTGTGTGCATGCTTCTCACACTTTAAAAACCATCCATGAATATCTTTATATTTCAGCCATCAATGTTAACAAACTGGGATAAGAAAAATGCTATTTTTAGGTGGTTGAACTGAACTCTTAAAGGCAGAATGTCATAAAGTGACAAATATTTAGTGATGCCCAGTTTGCTACCAGACGGACTTGTGGACTGCTAAACATAATGCTGGTCTTAAACTCAAGGGACTGTATAAAGAAAATGCTACAAACTGACTACTGCTATACGAAATATTCTATAGCAAATGTGTAAAGTTTAAAATTCTGTGTGTATAGGCATGCTTGTGTATTAATGAACCTTGATTGAAGCAAAAAGTCTGCATAAATACATGCTGGAAGGAAGCAAGCCTTCAATAAAAAATGGGAAAAGGCCCAAATGCCTACGCTGAGGCCAGAGGATCAAAATCTCATTTCATTTTTACCTGGATACTGAAAAGGACAGTTCTTCAAGTAAAAATATACCTTAAATAGCACGTGCCATTTCCTTCTACATTTGGTATTTTAATTTCAGAAATACTAAGGTTTGCAGATCAAAAACTTCAAAAATAAGTAATATGAAAATGTAGCTAAAAAGTTCTATAAAGGTGAGACCGTTTGAACAAGGCAGATTCATTGTTTAAACGAGATTAAGTGACACAGCAAACAAACTTCCGTGTTTATTATAAAAATATTCTGGAAACTTTATCTGTATCCCTAAAGTTTAAGCAGCTAGATATTTAAACAAGTATTTATTGGAATTACCATTTTTAAAGCAGACAGACTCAAATTTAAAGGCCTCAGCTAATGTCAGAGAAACATGGTTAATGTTTCATTTAGTTCTCAAATCCAAAGGCTGTCTCTAAACAATCTATGAAACGTTACTTGCACAATATTAGTTTAAGGGGGGGGAAAAACCTTGAAGCCTGTATGTACCCGCATTCTACTCAATGAAATGCATAAAGCCAGCCTCATTTCCCATTCTACAGTGGATTAGGACCTTGCAGATAATCCGTGAAGCCACAAGCACCAGCTCATCTAGTGATGTACAGTCATTCACGTATGATCACCAGCTGAAAGAATACCATACTATTGTGTCAATGTTATGTACCAATCAAATCAAAATGCTGCTACCCATAGAGTCAAAGGCTATTTAATATGCTAAAAAGATTATGCAATGTGTTGAAAAGCATTAGAAAAACAAACTTTTTTAAAAAGTGTAACTCCAAATCTGTTCAATGAAAAATAATTAAAAGAAGAAATTACCAACTTCATTGAACTGTTGCAGTTGTCAAAATATTCCATAGATCCTAATGCTGTAAAATATGTAACAACATTTAAACCACAAAAACCTTTTAAATGCACAGTGAATGTTGCTTGGGAAAGTTGGGGGGGTCAGCATTAGTTATGGGATGCTGTACCGATCATTGTTGTATGGTTAAAACAGTTAAACTGAAACAAGTTTTGCATTTCTCCCCTACATCTGGCAACAGGAGAAAGATGCTTAATGCAAGACTACCATAACATTTCGTTCTCTCCCCACCCCTCCAAAAAAACAGAACAAAAAACCCCCAAAGCCTTCACTATTTTGATGCCATTAGCAGAATCAATATACCAAACAAGAGACTGAGCATGTAAGCAAAGCAAACTTATTTCAGCATTTATCATATTCAGAATTTTCTTGTTTTTAAGCTCCGGAGTATTTCAACACACAAGAAAAACAGATTTTTTTTTTTTACAATTTCAGTAATAAAAGTGTGAATAAGCATATTTAAACATTCAAATACTGGATTTTTTCCCATCGCACCTAAAACCCATGTTCTTAACAATGCCATTTCATTTGGTCATGACAAGTTTGTCTTTAAAGAAAACAAATAAAAGTCAAGTCAGCATTATAACAAGAAACAAGATGCCAAATATTGCAAGAGTTGTTTCTCCCCTCCACCCTGGCAATATGGAAGATATTTTTCCAGTTTGAAGATGGAATATGAGAAAGAACAAAGGCAAGTTTTACTTTGGAAGGGCTACATTTCTGATCTGTGGAGATTTATGAAATTTTACAAGCAATTAATCTATCTACAAAATGTACCATGCAATATTTAACTTCACAAACATAATATACACATATATACACTTACAGTGTGCATGCTCACATGTATATTTATGTGTATATGCACACTATTGTGTATATACAAATTATACACCTAAGAACACAAAATATTTTAAGACTGAAACAATCCAACGACACATCACACATGCATATTTTATATAGGTATACACATGTCAGTATTAAATAAGGAGTAGGGATCATATCTTATTTATGCCAAAATTCTACCAACATGCAATTGAAATTTAAAAATAATACAAGAATTATATTTGTTTCAATTCTAAGATACTAGGTTACTATTATTGAGACATACCAAACATAAAATTATATTAAGTTTTGTGCTTAGTACTGATTTTAGCAGTTCATGTGATTTAATCATGTGAATTTTCTAAATTGGCAACAGATTTCTGAGGAGTTACTTATTCAACAAATTAGTTTTATTATGGTCAAATAGTATACATCCTACCCTACCAGTATTTTAAATCACCATTCTAATACAAAGCACATACTGGAATTACGTGGTGGTATTTCAGTATCAGAAGCTTGTCACAGAGACAATATGTGTACTGGAGCTTTCCCCAAATATGACACAGGCATTTTATCATGTTTAAGATGACCTATGTTCAGGATTTGACTGGAACATTTAAAGCATACAAATAAGCCTCAAAACCAATTAAAATGGTTCTGTAGCTATGGGCTAGAAAATTTCAGTCATACAGGACTGCACTGTCTAATTTTTGTACTGTACTTCACATCTAATGCTGTAAACACTTTCTGCACATGCATTTAAATTTTGTGTGTCTGAATTTAGACTAAATATCACATCAGATATGGAACTATTTCCTGTGGCTTCGAACTCATGATTTATGACTTAGCATTATATTTGAACCACAATGACTTGTCCAATGAAGAATTGCTAAAAAAACAAAACCCATGTCTTATTATATAATTTATATAATTTGATTCAGTTCAATTCCATATAGATGTACTTACATCTATATAAGAAAAAAAGGCCTGTCCTCAAATGGAAAGCAACAATCCCTTTGATAGTTGCAAGTAAGATGAAAAAGTAATACATTTTAAAGGGAGGCTATATACAAATCCACTATATCAATATATTATTAATAGAATTTTGAGCAAAAATTTTTTTAAAATGACAAATCCACTTCCATACTGTTGCAAGAAAACTATAGACAAGTCTATGAAATCACCAGTATTCAAGGCTTTACTGATAGTGCTGAAATTTTCTTCTCTAATAGCATCTTATATCCTGTGATTTTAATCCTGTACTGACCATGCCATGTAAATAGTTGAATACCATCACAGAAAATTACAAGAACTGCCACCATATTTTAGGCACTTCTAGTTAGTTATCAAGTTCTTCTACAACCTCACTAGAAAGTGTTATATTCAACAACGGTGGCTTACATCCAACTGCTGTTTTTAATTATCTGTATTTAAAGCTAGTGATTATTTCACTTTTATTTAAGCTGCACATCTAGGGATAACACAGGGAATTCACAGAGTTGATTAGTGCATATATATGCATGCTATAGTTTAGGATCCACACATGAATTAAGGGGTGAACCTCCTTAGAAGAATGTTTTTCAAACTCTGTTCAGCAGCACCGTAAGATTCTGTGAGAAATTTGATGGGGTTCTATGAGAGACTAAGGGCAAAAAGAGTTGACTTGAATGCAGCTAATCTTCTATCAGTAGAGCTTTGCCTCTTGAGCAGAGGTTTCAGGATTTTAAAAAAAAAAGGTTGCATGGTTTTCTAAGATTTTGTCCATGTGGCTAAAGGGGCTATTGAAACTGTTGAACTACATTATATTTACCTGTTTATCCTGGCACATGGTCAGAGTTGTTAACCCTGCATTTAAGCATGTTTCCTGATCATTCCAGTCAATTTTACTTAGAACTTTTACTCTCAGATACCTATGACTCTGTTACCCTAAATGTAGCTATATTCTGCTACCTCATATGCAAAATGCACAGCTGAATGATTGATAAACTCAGTTAATTTTACATATTGTTCTTTTTTAAATGCAACCTGCTTTTTTACTGTTGAGTTTTATTTTTTATTGGTCTTTGACCACAAGAAAGATGCTCCATGGCCTGAAAGTCTAAAAAGCCCTGCTCAAGAAATAGGAAATTATGTTCTGGGATAGAAGCAATGGGCAATCATGTTTATGCAAACTTTATTAACTGTTCCTTAATTCTTTATAACTGTTGTATTTATGAACAATAACAGGAAATAGTAATATTTAAAAAACAGTATTTTATCATTGGCTACTTAGCATGTATTTTGCACATTAACATATGCTAAGAAGCCAAAAATAAAAATATTAAGTCCTCTCAACTCTGTTTATCTAGTAACACAGAAAGAAAAAGAAAACAATGACAAGACAAATATATTGGGGCTGGCTGTCATCTTTAAAGCCCTTCATGGCTTGGGACCGGGTTACCTGCGTGACTTCTTTTCCCAGTTGTTTCTTTCCATCTGATCCAGTCTGGCAGGATGGGCATGCTCTAGGTCCCATCAGCCAGGGAACACTGACTGGTGGGATCCAAAGGCATGCCCTTTCTGCCATAGCACCCACCCTATGGATTATTCTCCCTCCAGAGATTAGGAAGGCCCTGACCCCGCTGGCCATTTGTAAGGTCCTAAAGACCTGGTTCTGTGCCTGAGCCTGGGGCCCCTAGGGTGTGAAGAGTCTTGTCTCCTGGTTGTGCTAACAACTGTTGATTTGACTTCTTCCCTGGCTGCTGTGTATATTAATTTTTGCATTTATGATGGCTATTGTTTTTAAATTATTTTAAGATTGTTTGCCAACCAGAGTCACTTGTTGAGATGGGTGACCATACAAATTGAATGAATGAATGAATGAATTTATATGTATAAATCTCAACTACAGACAGACTTGTAAAGCCAAATCAAAGGAAACATTCATCCTGTAATATTATGGGTAATGTGGACTTAATGCTAGTTAAGAAGGCATTCCCTTGTCAGTATTTGTTTTGTAATCTTATTGAGCAGGATTTCTTAAGAGAGGCGTTTTTTACTGCCTCACAAGTGTTCATCTTCTCTGGACAACCTCATATTGTTTTGTTAACAGCTGTCACAAGGAATGTGAGGCTACTTAAACGTTAAACCTTTTTTGAACTCCAATGCCATCATAAAAGCTATGTTCTGTGTTACTGAGATCTTTGCCAGTAAGGACATAATTATTCAGAACTCTTGACTGACACAATGTACTATCATAACTAACAAATAAATGATACAAAATATGCACAAATTAAGAGAGTAAGAACATCTTTCCAGATTAAAATCAAAGGCCCATCTAATATCTACAGTATTTACAAACTAGCCTCCTAGTCATGCTGCTGCTGCTATTTTTATTATTATTATTTTATCCCACCTTTTATCTTATACCCCAATACACCTGCATCTTGCATCTATAAATCACACTAGCTCTTATGTTACAGGTCAGGTTAATTTTTAATTTACTATTGGCTGTGGAGAGGGAGGGAACACAATTCTTACTGGTACCACAGCATACAGGAGAGAGGGACTTTCATGCTTGTCCCAGCTACAATCCTAAACAGAAACAATGCTATTGGCACCAATGGGACCTCCTCCACATGCTAACTGCAATTGGTAATTTTGGGTCAAACTGCAGTTGGAAAAAGAAGGCTTCTGCTGCAGCCTTAATGAGAAGCTTGATACCACTATCCCAGTGGTGTCATTCCCCAGTGTTATATCGCTCACTGAAAGACTGCCAATCAGCTGGCTGGCAGTCTGCCAGGCAGTGCTATTAAACTCCCTTTTCCAAAATAGTAGCAAGAAACATGTAAGGGAGAAGATGCGTGACTGCACGTAGGCCCCACTTTAATAGACAACAATAATCTTATAGAATAGGGTTGGATTAACCTGTGGCTCTTCATCTCCTATTAGCCTCAGTCACCATGGAAGATGATGGAAGCTTAGTCCAAAATTGAGAAAACACAAGGTTCCTCACCCGTGCCCTAGGAAGTAACTTTTTTTTTTGTCTTTTATCTATTAACTGTGCTACAGACCATAAATATAAGAATCACAGACAGATGAACTATTCAAGTTCCAAGGCTTTGTATAACTACCTGGATTGCAATTCAAAATGAGTAGAATAAAACTGGCCTTGTTTTGCTATTTTCAAATATCAGTTGATTGAAAAAGCTACCATGAAATAAAAACAAGAAGGTACACTAGTATGATAAGAATTAATAAGTCTAAAATGACAACTATATTTGTGCACACCTAGGAATTTCATCTATACTTGTGGCACAACTAACATGCAGATTACTCATTAAACTTGCAAATCTGTGAACTGAGGGAATTTTCACACATTCTATTGATAAGAACAGAAGAAACTGTGAAAAGCAGAAGATATAAATGACAGCAGACACCGCTGCTGAAAAACCTTAATGCCTTTGGAGATTAGACTAAAATTTATCCCATTGCTTGACAGAAGCTCTTGCCCACTGAATTTAACCTCTTCTAACAACTAAATAGGGCCTCTCTCTTTCCTTTCTTTTCTGGCACAGGTATACCTTGCCCCACGTCTTCTCTACTTCTTCTCCCCCTCCACAGACTTTTCTCTTTAGTCCAGCTATGCTTTCCCCATCAACATCAACATCTCCATCCTGTTTCTTTCTGCTGTCCTTTTTAAAAAAGCAGTTTCTGCTGGAGGAAGACAAGCGAATAAGTTTATACATTTACTAATGTGTGCATGTGTGACAGCAGTTTGAGGGTGAGAGGAAATGGTTTCTATATGCAGAATGATTATTCTTTTTTATACACAATTAATTTTAATCAGTAGGGCTTTGTTTTGTCCTGACCTACACCTTTTTTGGAGTGCGGATTTAGGCAGAGAGAGAAAGATGCATACACAATTGACCTTGGGTTGATACGATGAGAAAACTGGGCATTGCACAGAATTTATGTATGTGTGTGTATGTGCATGCACGCTCTCTCGTGTGCGCGCACATGCTCTCTCTCTCTCTCACTCACACACACACTCACACAAACGAAGCCTACTTTTCCTTTTGGGAAGGATTGTTATAAATTTAGGATTTCCTTCCGGATAAATTACTGGATTTCTAAGATTTAATCTTCAACTGAAGATGCAAAATGCACGTAATTTGTGCAGTATCTGAACACGACAGAAATGCCTTCAGCTAATTAATTAAACAAAGAAGATTTACAAGAGTGTTTCCTATGAAAGTGTACTATTAAGTTCTATAACTTTATTTGTAAGGCTGTTGATATGTCATGCACCATTACTTCAAAACAGATTAATTTATGACAGTGAGACTTTAAATCAACTTAGGGATGTGATTAGAAATTCTAATTTGCAATTTCTTGGATTTTCCAATTCATAGACTATTTTCATGAAATAGCTTCCCAGAAGATGGAACACATAAAATGTCTTACAATCACTATAAACAAATAATGATGCAGTATGGTGGTTTATGTCTGCTAGACATGCAGATACTACATGCAAAGTTTCAATGCAATCAATACTGACTTGTAACGTTGTTGTGTTTTAATATTACAACTGCATGCAGTAAAAAGGAAAGCTACAATATATTGTAATAGCCTGAAAGCTATACTAGATTTTTGCCCACCAATAAAATACACATTTGATTGGCAATTCATTAATTTTAATAAAATAAATTTCCAAACAAGTATGCACTTCAGATGATATATTGGATTACTGCAAATAAGGCTATTATGTGAACAAGAAATGCACTTAGCTATCTGATGAATTGTCTACCATTTATTTTAAAATCTCATTGTCAAGCTGAATTTTAAGTTATTTAAACCTCCAGAAAAAAAAATAAACATAAATAAATTTACCTGTCAAGGCCATTTTCCTTCACCTACAGCTATTAAAGATAAATGTTTAAAGCAGGATTTTTTTTACACTTTTTCAATATAAAAAAGAAGCAGAAAACCATGAGCCAAGACTAAAATAGCCTTTTGTAACTAAAGTTATGACGATAAATGAAAGAATGGTATGATGTAACCAAATATTTAAGATCTCCATTTTAACTTTTCTACTTCAAAATTATGGAAAAGGGAATATGTTCATTAGAAGTCAGATATCTTAGTGATGAATATATATATATATATATATATATATATATATATAAATATATACTTTTAAAGATTAACAATAATCCTGCAATTCAAAGTATGTATACTTGGAATGTGGAAATCTGACTAAAAGCTGTACACTGTTAATTATTAAGTCAAACATTTTAAAAATATATTTTTCTAAGGAAAAAAAGTATTACCTCAAAAAGTAAGAATATTTAATATTAAAGAAATGCTAAGGGATTTAACTTTGTATCTGGTGAAGGTATAAATTGAATTATAAAAAGAATTATTTAATGAAAAACTGTTTTCTCTATGGAAGCATAACTCCAACTCATTCTTAAAATAAGTTTATAAAAACATTAAATTGCATATTAAAACTGCTAAAAGATTCAATTTATAACTTTAAAAATGAGTGGCATGCTTTATAAAAAAATACTCCCTAGTTTGCTTAATATAATATTTTCACCTCATAATATTCCGTTCCACAATCTAGAAAGATTACATTTATACACAATACATTTATATCAATTTTTTCAGAGAAAGAAACTTCTTCACCAAACCCAGTTTCAAAAGTAGTTTGGGATTTTATGCAAGTGTTTCAAACTAAAGTAAAAGGGAGGGAGGTGGGGAAAGAGAAATAGAAACATACCAGCAACATTCCCCCTTAAATATTATCTTGCTCCATATCCCAAAACTCCTTTTTGAATTTGGGGAGCAACAGGCAGCTGAAAAACAAGCACTGAAAACAATTTCAGAGGCACACAAGTGATAATGACTACATGCTTCTATGGTCTGCAAGATGCAGTTTAGGAATATTTCCATGTCTGTATGGAATCTAATTCTGCTCATCATTTCTCACAAACTATTTACAGTGCAGCTGTCAGAAATATTCACTGTACATATTTTACCTTGATCAAAGAGGTGACCACAATTGCTCCAGCATTCACCATAGGATTATGAGGTTTGTCTGTAAAATAAAAAAATGTATCTAATCACAGAAATGTACCTTCCAACAAATTAAACGAACAAACCTTCAGCACAAATTAGTCATATTTTGCATAGCTATCCTTCTCATGGTCAGCTGATGTCATGCATTCATCTAATTAGGATGGTGAATCCTGATGTTTTCTTTCTTTGCTTAACGTTAACCTGATTTCCAGTATCACATGAACTTGTGCTCATTCTTTATGTCCTCTTCCAGTTTTATTCTATCATTTATATTACTGTACATCCAATCCCAAAATGAAATAGCAACTGTGATTTTTCATAATTATTTACTACTTCACTCCAATTCAGGGTTTCTCAAATATTTCTAATTCATACATTTTAATCCTTTTAATCTTAACATTTGATTAAAATTATGGAGATCTTTATCAAAATCAGGGCATGGTAAGATACCCTAAACCAGCCTTTCTCAACCTTTTGACCCCCTAGGAACCCTTGAAATATTTTTTGGCCCCAGGGAACCCCTGCACATTCAGGCTCAAATATAGACCAGAAGTTACAAAATTATCTTATTTGTTCCATGTGTAGGCCTCTCTCTCTCTACACACACACACATGCATTAACAGTGTTCTGAAACTAAAATATTAAAACTTAATAAAGAATGAAACTCTCCCTGCACCACCAGCACCTCGTTCCCCAAATCCAGCTTCTCCTTTCTCAACCCCCCTTTCCACCTCCTCTCCCAAGGACCCCTTTGCAAAACTAGAGGGGGGCTGATGCCTTGCAACCTCCAACACCCCTCCCCTTAATATTTGGACTCCTCAACCTTTCCTGAAATCTTGGCACCAGAATGCAGTGGCATAAGTGCTCAGCGGTCAGTCACACTACTGTCATGTCACATCTCTGCTGCAGGAACTGCACTGATTACCAGTAGGTTTCCAAACGCAATTCAAGGTGCTGGTCGCTACCTATAAAGCTCTATATGGTTTAGGGTATCTTAGGGACCACCTTTCCCCAATAGTTTCTGCCTGTCCGTACCCAGACAACTAGAAAGTGCCTCCTGAGTGTCCCCACTCACCAGGAGGTACAGTGTGAAGAGGCCCAAAGGTGAGGCTTCTTTGTAATAGATTTAATTCAGTTAAATCACTGGTATGCATTAATTTCTTTTTTGACTTTATATTCACTGTTGTATTATTATTTTTCTGTTTCTTATATGTTGGTTGTTATAGTTTATTAAAAACTAATTAAAGCAAGTTAGTGGGAGCAGATTGCATATACTCAACTATACAGCTCCCCCCCCCCCAATAATGTGATATTAATACAGTACTCTACTGGTATAGTGTGCTACTGTCATACTACAGTAACTCTAGCACACTGCAGGCAGCCCCCTAGTTAACAGTTTTGGGACGGGGAGGGTCAAATAAGTGCTCCCCTACAATTAGCTAACTAACTGGCAGGCTGCTGATATATAATGGATAAAAACCACAAAAGACTGCCCCAGAGACTACTGAGGGTCATAGCTTGCCTAGTTGGAGTATGAACAAACCATTTCTAAACCAGAAAAATGGAACAGTTTTAACATATGTAGAGTATGTATGCAGGCCAGAAATAAAACTACACATGCATTCCTTATAACCAGGAAATTATCTAACTACACCCACGCAACTTTATCAAAAAGTCCCTGACCACTCAACCCACTACAGCACAACCAACACAAGTTATGACAAGCATAACACTGCCATACATCAGAAACTTCTCAGAAACTACCAACAGACTATTACAACCACACGGCATCACCACAGCACACAAACCAACTAAAGCCCTCCAAAACATCTTAAGTAAACCAAAAGACCCAGTAGTCCAGGAAGGAAAAACAGGAGACATCTACAACATACAGGGTAAGGACTCTAACAGCCACTACAGGTAGTCCTCGACTTACAACCACAATCGGGACCAGAATATCCATTGTAAGTCGTTGCGGTCATAAGTCAAGTCACTGTGTGACCCGATCCAATTTTACGACCATTTTTACAGGACCCATTAAATGAATCACTGTGGTCATTAAGCGAATCCAGCTTTGCCAGTGGGTGTTTTTTTGCTGGAAAATGCAATCACATGACCGTGGGACACTGCAACCAGTCATAAATGTGAGCCAGTTGCCAAGCACCTGAAATGCAATCATGTGACTGCGGTAGTGGTGGTATGTAAAGCACCCATTCCAAGGCTGTCGTAACTTCAGACTGTTGTTAAATGAACGGTCGTAAGTTGAGGACTACCTGTATGTAGGACAGGCAGGTAGAAGACTAGCAGAGAACATCCATGAACACCAACTAGCAGTTAGAAGACACAACGAAAACTCCTTAATCTCACAACTCATACACAGATTCAAGCATAGTTTCAACTGGGAAACTGTGAGCATCCCAGACCAAGCTAGATCCAAGAATGCTAGGGAATTCCTAGAACCTTGGCAGTCAGACAAATCAGCCATCAATGGACACATACAGATAAACCACATTTACACACCATTCAAGAGAGAGAATAAAAAAGTTAAGAAGGAAACAAAAAGACCAGAACCCATCCTCTCC
Source organism: Candoia aspera (assembly GCF_035149785.1). Classification (NCBI taxonomy): domain Eukaryota; kingdom Metazoa; phylum Chordata; class Lepidosauria; order Squamata; family Candoiidae; genus Candoia; species Candoia aspera. The sequence goes on from NC_086153.1 coordinate 182,399,492, forward strand.
AGCATTCTACACCCAGATAAGCAGGGATTAACACCAGACAAACAATCAAGCAGAAAACAATACTAATCAAGGAACTACCAAGGAGAAAACTACACCCCCACCAGCACCGGCAAGGCAAGCTACTCTATATAAACAGGGAGCTAACCCCACACTCACTCACTCTGATGATGTTACCTAGGCAGGTAATGAAAAATCTGCAAGCAAACATCTAAGCTCAGAAAGCACTAAGGGCTCCACAATTATCTACTGGGTCTGGTTCATGAAAACTAGCTGTTAAATTGACAACCCAAAGCAAAGCTGGGCACTGCCTCCAGAGAAAGGACCTCTGACTGACACCTCAGGCAGCAGTGGTGTCCCTGGCGTGTTTGTTCCTCTGGGCCCACTAGCACTGGCCTCTATGGTGTAGGCCTGCTCCAGGATCAATGGGAGGCAGAGGCTAAGCTGGCTGCAGTTGGGGATACACCTCACCAACTGCAAGAACAGCAGCAGTTTGAAGTAGCAGCACTTGCAATGGTCCCACACAGCTGGCAGTATTGTATTGAGCTGGGTGTTCCTGTGCAACTGGCACCAGGTCAGCCCAGAGTTGCATCCTCCTCCAGGTTTTCAGTGGAGGAACTTGGATAAGGGCTCCATCTCTCAGGCTGACTCTGGCTTGTCCCTTGCTCTGAAAGACAACAACTATAATCAGAGCCAGTTGTTGCCTGATTTAGTAACACCTCTGCTTTGCCTACAATTTTAAAAAAAAACTGAATGCAAGCTACCCTACAATTATTAAAACCGGAAGGATCATTTTAAGGCATTAGATTTGCAGAAGGATCCCACCGAGCTTGACTTAGATATAAGTCTGCTCCCACAGTGGCCCCTGTTAACAGGCTCAGCATTAATTTTGTTGTTTATTCATTCAATACTTCTTGTTAAATATCTTAACACTAGCAAAGCCCCAGGCAATAACCTTGTTCTGGCCTCTTTTCTGACATTTATAGACAGCAGGGCACTGATTCCAAAGGAGTGGAACTGAGTTCTGATAGTTCTAATCTGTGAGAAAAGCAACTGGGATCTGTCTGTTAATTACCAGCCCTTTAGCCTCCTTAGCATAATAAGCAAATTGTAGGTTAGGCATTTATATAATAAACTCTCAGATTGGGTAAATTAGAAAACATTTTCACTAAAGAGCGAGCAGGCTTTAGAGCTGGACATTCAGTTTTAAATCACACTCTTATTTTGTAGCATCTGGTTGAAAAGTTGAAACTCGTATTTGGACAAATACATTCTCTCCTGTTGACTAAAATTACTTCCTTGCCCTGTGGTTTAACAACTTTGATTTTGAATGATGAGTTTGTTTCATCTTGGGACCGGGCACTGCATGAGAAACTGAAATGCAACAGTTTCTGATGCAATTGATGATGGGATATGAGTGCACAGTGGCAGCCCTGAAACAGGACTTGGACGTATTATTGGTTAGTCGCTCACTCTTTTTCAAGCTGGCCGGGTATTTCAGGCAAACAATGGTTCCCAAATTCAGAACAGCCTTAACTCGTGCAAGATTTAATACCCTTCCAACAGCTGTTTTTTGAGGGAAAATTATGGGATATCTCATTCAAACAATGACTTTGTCCCTGGGTGAAGAAGTTCCTGAAACACTAATGCATGTTTCACTATGTTGCTCTTATTGTAAAGATGCCCAGTTGGAGCAGCTATTAACTACCCATCTAGTCAGATTCCAGGCCACCTGGATGCATTTTGTAGTTGTTACTGTCTGGTCAATGTAATTTTATTTCTCTGAACATGGCTACATTTTGTTTTGATGATCGTAAAATATGCCATACTTTGATCACATCGACTTTATAATTAAGTTTTATGATGCTTTTCTTTGTCTCAGAATTTTTTTTTCTTTTGAATTGGTTAATAAATACTACTACTGCTATTATTAAAAGAATTTATATACAACATTACTTTTTAGTTTTTAATTCTACAAAATACTAAACAGATAGCTTTAATATGATAAGTGACCTTTCATGTGTACTGCAATTAATGCATTACTTACATCAGATTGCTCAACTAGATTTATTCGATTTATTTATTAGACATAATTTTGAATGCAAAAAAAGAGCTTCTACTGGTCTAGGACACAACATCAAGTACAAAACCTCCTGTTCTCTAGTTTTCCTATAAAAGTGCTGGTAACAAGTGGTTAAGATGAGAGCAGATACAGAACAGGTTCAAGGATCTTTGAAAAAGTCTTATAACTTTTTGAAGGGTTTAAAGTATAAGAAAAAAATTGAATTTCAGCTGCTTTCAAGATTGCACTCTTGGTCAGTAGTTTGAATACTGAGGTGACGTTTTGTTATAGAAATACCAGTATACTTTATTTAGCATTGGTCAATGAAAGAGTATACACTCTAGTCCTAATGAAATAACGAGCTAGCATGTGACAGTAATTTTTAGACACAACAGTTGATGCATCCTCCTTTTGGAACAGACTGCAAACCCTTGCACACATGGAATCCTGCCAAGGGTGTCATTGTATCCTAGCTTTCAAAAGCTTAGTTAGTTATAAGAAGTTAATGACTTGGAACTCAAGGCTGAAATATATCTACAAGCACAGAACAGTTGCTTACATTCAACAGCTAACGATACCCATACATGGGCTTTTAGGAGTGGGGTAAAGGGAAAGAAAAAAGGATATAGAACTAGCAAATATCTGCCAGGAATATATTTAGTGTTTCAAAAAGAGGAAGTGTCAGATTCATTTTAGAATTATGGGGATATCTCTGGAAGCCAACTTATGAGTGTTTCCTATATTCCATTAAATCTATATATCCAACACTTAAAGTATATATAAATTGTCTCACACAAAAAGAGAGAGACACCAGAAAAGGAAGAAAATATTTCCAATACTACACATTCACTAAAATCCAAAAACATTTCTTAAGCCTTTATAGCATTTATTGAGCACAAATAAAATTAATGTTAAAATGCAAAGTCAGCCCCGTGGGGCGCAGAGTGGTAGGCGGCAGTATTGCAACCGAAACTCTCCCCATGACCGGAGTTCGATCCCAGAGGAAGCTGCATTCTCTCTGGGTAGCCGGCTCAGGTCGACCCAGCCTTCCATCCTTCTGAGGTCAGTAAAATGAGCACCCAGCTTGCTGGGGAAGGTGATGACTGGGGAAGGCAATGGCAAACCACCCCCCTATAGTCTGCCAAGAAAGCATCACGAAAGCGGCATTCCCCCAAAGGGTCAGACATTACTTGGTGCTTGCACAGGGGACCTTTCACACAAAATGCAAATAGCAGTTCATTAAGTTTTTTTCCAGCATTCAATCAGAATCTGCCCTCCTATAACTTGAATCCATTTTCATGTCACTTGAGAATGGGTCTTGACCATTTTTTTCATGACATCCTTCCAGTTATTTAAAAAGTGTTTTCACTCCCTCAAGTTTTCTCTTGTAAAGATTAAGCATTCCCAACTGCTTCATTCTCTCCTTATAAGACTTATTTTTAGTCCCCCAATAATCTGTCATGTTCTTTCCTGAACCTGTTTCAATTTCCTAAAATCTTCTTAAGGTATAAAAAGCCAGTCTGATGTAGTGGTGAAGGCACCAGACTAGAAACCAGGATACTGTGAGTTCTAGTCCTGTCTTAGGCAAAGCCAGCTGGGTGACCTTGGGCCAGTCACTTTCTCTCAACCCTAGGAAGCAGGCAATGGCAAACCACTTCTACAATCTTGTCAAGAAAACTGCAGACTTGTTCAAGAATTGGCCAGGAGTCAACATTGACTCGAAAGGCACAAAATAATATCTTAATGTGTGCTGCTGAGACCTAGGCATAATATTCAAGGTTAGGTCTGACCAATGCAGACTGAATAATTACTAACCAGAATCAGGAAACTTTGTTTCTATTGATACAGCTTAAATCTGCCCATTCTGCAGCCACATCACCTGCTGACTGTCATTAAATTTGCAACAAACTACAATTCCAGGATCCTCTTCCTATGTCCTATTGATATACCAGGTATCCTTCATCTCATCTGATTTCTTTTTTTGAGTGAAGAACTTTGCATTTATCTCTAATATGTTTAATTCTGTTATTCTTGTCCACTTCTCTAACCTATCACAACCTTTTTGAATGTCCTTTAGAGAATTAGTATCATACAGTTTTGTAGCATTGCAAATTTAAGGGGCATTCCTCTTAAAATTTAAGGCCAATTTGATTAAAAACTCTTCATAAACATTCTGAGTTGCTTTCAAGCCAGCTACGGTTCCATTCAGGCCATTTAGCCTTACAACTCTAGGTAAGTAACTAAAATATAAATCAAATAAATCAAATAAATCAATAAAAATATTACAGAGTAATTTATCAAATGCTTCATTAAAATCAATATTATTATGATTATATTATGTCCACTGCATTCCCAGTCAACAAAGAAAGTTGCCCAATTAAAAAAAATGAAACCTGGGTTGTTCCAGAAAAAATAAATTAAAAATTAAAAACCTAGGATTGTTCCAGAACTAATAAATTTTAAAAAATCACAATTTATTAACATACATGCTGATGGCCAGAGGACAAATTTGGCCCAACATTAGAAAAGAGACACTTTGCCAAAGATATCAGAGGGAAATAATTGACATAAAGACAGTAATTATAAGTAATTTCAATGTTCATAAATAGTTTGAGGCAATCACCAGCTGGGTACAATGAGAAGGAATTTAGAACCTAATATTGTTTTTACTGATTTTTTTCTCCTTTATTATTTATTTTATTTTAACTATTATTTTTTCTTTTTTTCAATTTCTTTTCTTTTCCTTTTCTTTGCATGATTATGTGCATTTATTTTTGGAACAATGACAAACAGTGGTGATGTCAACATTAACATTATGTCCAGAGTTTTACAGAAATTTTTAGTTCTTTCTTAAGGTGATATAATGAATCTAGTTCTTATACAATGAATTAATGAAATAATGAATTTTAAATTTTATAATTGTAAGTCGTTTATTTATTGATATTGTATTCTTCATCCAGTACGTCTTTTTCCACCTTTTTTTCTCTTTATGTAGTTATTTATTCTGTTCCCTAAATGTTTCAAACAAATAATCAATTTTTAAAAAAAATCATAAATTAATCTGGCAAGATTTGTTCTTAAAATATTCAAATCTATCCTAAGATCTTTCCAGATATCAATGTCAGACTGACTGGTCTATATTTCCCTGGACAGTCTTGTTTTTTCTTTTTGAAATAGGGATATTTGCCCTTTTCCGGTCATCTGGCATTTCATCCATTTCCCAGCATTTCTTAAACGTAAAGGATTTTCAGTTAGACCATCTACAAAACTGTATGGGCCATATTGGAGAAAGTTCCATAGATAATTCTTCCTTCTCTCACACACTAATCTATTTCACTAGGTAAAATATTAAGAAATGGTAATAACTTACCATCTTCATTGAGGAACAATTTGTTGAATCTTAATCCACTAGGTTCTTTACCAACATATCTGTGTACGTACTCAGTGCCAAGATCATTAACAGCAATAGCATATTTCAAAGGCTTTACACAGGACTGAAGACAAAATGGGACTTTGGTATCTCCAACCGAATGCCTGTAAAATAAATACGGTCTTAGTATGGTCTCACTCACACTTGTCCTGAGAAATAAAAAAGTACATCCTGGGGCAGAGGTTTTAGAAAAAGATTCTATTATGAATCACTGGTATACAAAAGATCACCTAGTAAGAATCTGTTCATTATTAACGTCATCTGTTTAGAAGCAAATTCTACCATATTAATGACAAAAGTAAAACCCCTTAGCAAAACCTGAACAATTATTTGAGAGACTTGCAATACTAAGAGTAAACATAAGCAAATGATGTTATAAATACATAATTAATTTATCTTTTTAATATCCAGAGTATTTGGATGGTACAAACAGAGAGGTAGGGTATACATTCAGCAATAAAACAAAACAAAACAAAACAAAATATTAGTAAAAAGAATATGGGATTTGTATCACTTGATGGAAGCATGCATAATGTGGAGAGAGAAACATTATTGTCCTTTATCGTATTATCCGAAATTGTGGTCATCCAATGAAGCTGAACAGTAATTTCTTTCAGCCAGTTAAAGTAAAATACTTTTATACATATGATCTTACTCTAGTATGAGACTTTCTTTCATAAGATACAGCATTTACTTTATACGACAGATCAGACAATTGGAGGACCTCTGTGGCCACTAGTTATGATCTCAAAGGCTACGTTTTTACTGATTTAATTCGACTTGCACAATGTGGTGCAATGAGGTGTTAGCATCCATCAGTGAATTTACAATTCTCAAACTTCTTATTTAAAATTTCCCATGTTAATCCCTTATTTAAGTAACACTCTACAGATTTTGGTTTTATCCTATTTAATTCTGATGGTATTGATTCTCGATATCCATAGAGGAAATTAGCTTTTGTTTGTATTTGCTAAATATGCTAACATGTTAAGTTTATATAGAACAGCAGAGATTGACATTTAAAATAGCTTGTTTAAATAAGATAAAACATAAGCAAATGAGAGTTTCTATAATTAAAAACAATAAAAAATTAATTTCTTTCTCCAGACTGTACAAAATATCTGTTCAAGCTAAAAAGAATATGTTTAGATTAAGTGCTATTTCAAATCTTTATGGAAATAAAGCTTTATGGTTTTAGAGTGGCTATTCAAGAATTGCATAATATACAGTATGCTGGAAGCTCTGAATGGCAAAATACTGAGCATTTACATTAGATTCATGTTAATTCCTGCTTTAATTTCTCCTTTAAACATTGTCACATCATTGACACCTTTTTCATTCTCAAGACCTGCTCTGGTGAGCCAGGGTAATGTGGCTCAGAGCCTGTGAAACCAGATCATATCTAGAAATATTAAGTGGACAAGATACATTTTCATTTCTCATAGCTCATGGAAGTCTGTCATAACTCCTCCTTAACAAGTACTTCCTAATTCCACTGCATCTTCTATTTTTTAGAATTAAAACACGTTTTCCAAAGATAATTAGTCAGCACTATTTGCAACAATCCATTTCTTGTCAGAAACTGAGTTTTACCTTGTGAAAAGTATAACTCTGTGCTTGACAGCCTTGCAGAAACTGGGCATGTCAAAAAATCCAGCAATATCTGTAACATCACTAAATCACAAAGGGGGCCAAGGGATCACAGTAACCCATTTATGGGTGCATGAAAAAGAGTTTTGTGTAACCTCTGGCAATGGATTATAAAACTCTAATTTATATTAACCATTTCAGCATAGCACTGTGCATTTAAATCAGGATTATTCAATGCATGAAAGCACAGAATCAAGTTACCTAATAGCGATGTTGTTTTGAGAAATAGAGAATGTAAAACAATAGCCTCAAAAAAGGAAGTCTCAACTTCAGAAGTATCATCCTATATTCTACTAAAGATGGGAATGCCTTAAGCAGAACATAACTAAAAATTATGTCTTTCATCTAGTACCATAAGAAACATACAGTACATCATGGATTGTGCAGAACTACCTTGTAGCAAATGTAATCCCTTAAAGGTAGTTTCTGCTTCTATTTCTATAGCTGAAATTATTTGGTCAGTTCAGATATTTAAGATACAATACCTCTGCCCGTCGACTGTGCAAACAGACACTGCCCACAAGTCAGGACTGAATTTAGCCAGTTGTGGGATATAGTCAGCAACCTACACAAAACAAGGCCAATGTAAAATGATTAGATTGTATAGCTACAAATAACAAATATATAAAGCCGCTATTAAAAAGCTACTAAAATAATAAAACGCTTACCTAACCTCTGCCGCAAGCTATCCCAAATTATTTTAAGCAGGATCTACAAAAAAACCCAGGTCCCTATAGTTTTGCTCTTGCCTACTTTATACGAAAAAGGGTAAAGCTTACGGAAACTAGTTTTAAGAGGTCACTGGAGGTTAGATGTACTTTTTCTTCCGCAAGCGTATAACTGAATTATCTGCAAACAGTCAAATCTCTACTATCTCTATTATCAGCCCAATTGCATGTGCCACTCGATGACGAGTTTTACACATCACAGTAATGTAGTTTGATATGGGTGCAGTCAATATTTGATCCCAACTAGTATGTTTTATAAGGCATGATTTATAGTTTAACTTATGTGAATAGGCCCAAAATGGCTTCCTAAAACCATGGTAAAAAATGTAGCATGCTAATTCCAAACCACTCTAAGCTTGCATACTAGTTGCGGAGGTATCATGCAGACAATCCAGACAAAACAAGCCTATAGTGACAAGCAGAAGACTCCCTTCAGGAGAGTGGGAGGAACGCCAAACGTATTACAGGAGCTCCTATATTTACCAGGCCAAAGCTAAGGAGGAGGAATGCAAGAGTCACTGGCACAAGTAGTATGTTAAACCCAAGAACTGACAATTACAGCATGCCAAAGCTTCCGAACCAGTTGGTGAGTACAAATAAGATCCTCCCTGCCCTGGAAATGCATCTTTGCTTTTAATATGACTCCAGAGATTATTGCATATTGACAGACTTATAATTCTTGATACTGCCATATACAGCATTTGAATCATATATTAACCTTCAAAGTATTTATACTCCTATCAAATACTTGCGGTGGTTTCATAAAGTAAAAAATGCCAAAGTACTTATATGTACTAGTAAGTCGGTAAATTCTATTTTTCATTATAATATTTGGAAATGAAGATTTTCAGACTTCTGGGGAAGGAATGGTGAACTGAAGACGGAACAAAGAGCCAGTGAGTAGACCAGCTCTTTGTAATTCTTCTGACAAGGAGAGGACGTGAGATCGCCCACAAGAGCACCAGACAGTTGCTCCCCATGAGGAGACTGCAAGACATCTGTCTCCGGCAGGTTTAGAGCTCTCGGAGATGAGGAAATAGCTATCTTTTTGCTCAAACTGCAGCTGGTGCCTTTTAAAAGGACACTGGGTTTGCATACTTCATTTCTTAATCACTTTTGGAAATTGCTTGTTAACTGCTTTTCAGCTATTAGGAACCTTTGGATCGACAAGTTTTACAGCACCAGGTGAGTTTCCTTCCGTCCTTAGCAAAAGAAGTTTTAAATACAATTTTAAGGACTTAATTTTTTTTCTGGAATAAACAGAAAAAGGGTGATTAAAACTTTTTTGAAAGTTACAAACGGACTAAAGGTCCAGATACATTTGAAATAAGATTTTGGAATTAATTAAAAAGAATCCTTTCTGTGGGAAAATGCTTTTGGTTTGAATTCTTTTTTTTAAAAAAATGTAAGACTTTAAAAACTGGACTCTGGAGGGAACTAGAAGGAACTAAAGATTACAATTAAATGAGAACAACACTCCAACTTGACTTACTAATACAGAATAAAGCAAAATATTTTAACATTGAACATATTGAAGGATATTTTTGAACAATGGACCTCACCCCCTCAACCTTAAAATTAAAGTTAATTTTAAGATCATCTGCCTCTATAGATAGACGGTGTTTAAAAGATACTATGGAAGAGGAACAAGTATTATCTGATATGATTGAGACTGATATGAAAGTGGATTTAAAAATGACAGACTACAAGAATGACATGGAAAAAGATGTTACACTGGACATACAAAAGAAATTGACTGATGTCTTAATAATTAAAAGGGATATACAAATGTCAAACCAAGAGAGTGACATGGATAATTTTCCTATATTGGATTTACAACAGAGGCTTGTTAAAGCTGTGAAGAATTTTATGAGAAGGGACAAAGAAAAAAATGAAAAGAAATCAAGTTCTAGGACATTATTTGAAGGGACTAAAGATCAAGATCGTTAGAAGTAAAAGGAAGGATTATAAAGTTGGTTTATTTGATCAAGGGTAAAAGAGATAATGTTGTTATCTCTGGTAACCCTTAATGGACTTTTGCTGACATTAAATGATGAGGTTTTATGGATTTGTTTGTAGATATGGGAAGAGATCATTTGTTGTATTTGAAGAGAAGGTGGTAAGTCACTAAAATTGTTTACTTGTGATGAAGGGGGAAAGTCGTGTCTTTATATATATTTCTCTCTCTCTCTCTCTCTCTTTCTTTGTCAAATTTTATCACCGTCCATCTCCCCTCTAAGGAATCATAATCACATGACCGTGGGGACATTGCAATGGCTGCAACTTCAAGGACCAGTTGTAAATTTCCTTTTTCAGTGCTTTCGTAACTTTGAATGGTCACTGAATGAGTGGTTGTTAAGCAAGGACTATCTGTAAAAACTGTCCACGAGTCCATAGATCAATGAAAACCACACAGAAAAAATTCTGTATTTTTCACAAAATTTTGGTGATCTCAGGATGTTTTGAAGAGTACAAACAAGGTTCTTAGAGGCTGAATTCAGCCTGTGGACTGCAGCTTGACACCCTTGTATCACCACAAATTATTTTCAGTATGACACTTACCTTTCCTCCTGACTGTGTTTTAGCATTTTCATATAACTCATCAATATGAGAGGCAAATGACATAAAATCAGGAATGACAAATTTTCTCCTGAAAGCCTGCGTTAGTAAGACAATATTGCTTTGGACGCATCTGTAAAATATGAAAAATTATTATTACATGAGTGAAAATACCATAATATCATAATAAACTGCCTTTCACTATAGAGGTACTAAAAGTGCTTCTAAAACCTAGACAATAGATTGGTATCCCATGATACAATTTAGTGAAACAAAGATATCCACTACTGAGATAATGCATACTTTTGGTCTCCTCTGTGCTCTTCTTCCTTCCCTGAAATAAGATGTGGGGGAATTGTATTTTGAAAATTATTTCTGATCACTGCTCATTTACATCACTTTTTACTGGCTTCATTATTCCATGCTATAAACAAGCTGTAGCAAATCAATTAAAATACTAACTTTTTAAAGAGATCTTTATCTAGCATGACACCATCTGATGTTGTCTGAAGCGTCAATCTTAACATATCCATGCATTCTTTCAGTCTTGGATCAGATGTGCGTAAACCTGTAGATTTTAAAGCCTGTAAAATAAAGAAGGTATCACGAATATTTCTTGTTCTAAACACTAATTCAGGTAACATTGGTTCTGATTCCCATCTGATCTTCTTTTCCAATGAAGTATAATAGGTAGTTGACAGTTCTGTTTTCAGTGTTTTGCTTTACAATACATATAGCCACGCTCCCTCAATTTGACCATGTGAGTAAAGTGATAGTAAAGCCTTCTTTAAAACTTAACACTTCTGCAACAACACTCAATTTTAGTAACCTTCCTGTTATCTGATCATTAGCAAACCTGTCTTATATACTGTTTTCAAAAATAAAAAGAGGTTTGGCTATTTTACTTAGTGTATAATTTATTAGAAACAAAAAAAAACTTACTGTGATGAACTTATGAACTGGTATTTTTTCTTGTCCTTCTGCAATAGTATAGAAGAGCAAATCCTCCAAGCTCGGCAACAGGCCTTGCTTTGTTTTACTAAGGGAGAACAAAGACATGGGGAGAAACCACGTATTAGTTGGTCACACTCTTAGTTGTTCATACTTGTAAAAGTTCATCAATGCAATTCTTTAAAATATACTCCTATGCAAATTCTGAATTAAATCTTACAGTGAAACACATTTTCACATACACACACAATGGAACATAAATCCTACAGTGAAACATAGTTTCACATATACATAGAATTAAGTATCATTAATGATTACTTAAGTACTGTATTTGTTCTTCCATGAACATTTTTACTAATTCTTCCCATCAAGTTAAGACACAAGTTACTGTATTGCCAACATAACAAAATTTTGCTATGTAGTTCATTTCCAATTTAATACATGAGTTCAACCTTTCAATCAGTGCCTGCTTGTCAGGTAACTTAAAAATACAACTAAGTTGTACACAAAGTTTTCTTCTGGTCTGTTAATATTTCTTAATATTTAATGGTACATATATTAATCAGTTCTGAAAAAGTACTCAGACTTCAGATACATTTCTCAAGTACAGAAAACGTAAGACTAAAACTTCACAGATTAAGGCTAATAATTTAACTAAAACAAAAAACGTTTTATGAATTTGGGGTTTTTTAGTTGATGCAAGAGGCAATTTGTGATTTTTAATTAAAAACCAGAAAAATATAAGATTAATTTATAAACTTTAAATTCCATAGAACATTTAATACAGATATACATCATATACTTTTAAGAAATGTTTATAACCTCCAGTGTTCAAACATTAAGGTTTAGTTCAACTTCTTAAAATACTTTTTAAATAACCTTACAGATTATATATCATTCACATCTGTTGCAGTTAAATCAACCAGATTAGCCCAGTATTTAGCTATGGCACTGAACTACAGAGAACATGGCAAACATTCAATTTATTTACAGAAAATACCTCAAATGGACTATCTTGGGTAAAGCTTATCAGTTTAAACTGCAGTATAAGCTTTTTCTTCCCCTATTTCACAGCTCAATAATGTTATGTAATATTTGTTTAGCCTAACAGCAGTGTTTTAGCATCATTAAATACTTAGAAAAATACATATTCAGCATAAGCCAAAAAGAACTAAGACAGAAAGTGGACATGGCATTGTAACCATTATCTTTACTACGTGGAAGTGAGTGTTTATTCACTGCAAAGTCTATACTGAGAAAATACAGAGAGAAGCTAATTTGAAGCCGTAAGACACGACAAGTCACTTTGGTACAACAAAGATAATATTGGCCTTCAAACATCCATTACAAGGCCATAAAGTGAATTTTAAAGTTCTGAATCTCAGTTCTTAATTTACAGAATGAGAGTTGTGACGTAACAATCTATACTAGAACCAAGTTCCAAAATAGCAAATTTGAATTATATTAAGAAATAAAATTGTTTAAACATTTTTTTTCTAAAAGCTGAGAGCATCTGAACTATGGCTTTAGCCAAGGAAAGAAATAACAAATTTGGGCCTTATGACAAAGATTGCCACAGAAGACTGATTAAGCTAATACTGAGACATCAAGATCTGTTAGTAAGCTGTCAATGTTAGCCAAACAGAAAAGACTATAAAATTCAGGAACTAGAAAGTCCTGTATTTTGAAAACAGCATACACACTGAGTGGTTTTAGACAATCACATTGGCTCAGAAACACATTTGGGGTTCTAAGGAAGTATCCGACTACAATCTCAAAATGCTACATAGGATAGTAACCCAGTTAATGTTTTAATAAAATATACATCAAATCAAATCAAATCTTTATTATGGTCATAGACCAGCATATACATTGTAATTAATTTAATTAAATACAAATGTCTTTTCTCAATTCATACCCCTCTCCCTACCCATCCACTCCAGTTTCACTAATGGCAGCAAAACCTGAGCAACTTTACCTTCTTTCTCTGTGTCCCTCTCCATGGTGAGTAGAGCTGAGAAATAAAGATTATGCCTAACAACAATCCTGCAGGATCAATTCAGCTTTCTGTGCCACACAGTTCCTAATGCGATGCATCAAGAAAGCTCACAAGCAGAACATAAAAACAACTGTCCACTTCCAATTATGCTCCCTAGCAACTGATATTTAAAGCATGCTGCCTTTGGTTCTGAAACCAGTTTACTGCCATTAAAACTAGTACTGTAGCTTATGATAGCTTTATTTGCCATGAATTTGTCTAATAATAAGAGAGCCAGTTTGGCCTAGTGGTTAAGGCAACAGGCTAGAGACCAGGAGACCGAGAGTTCTAGTCCCACCTTAGGCATGAAAGCCGGCTGGGTGACCTTGGGCCAGTCCCTCTCTCTCAGCCCAACTCACCTCACAGGGTTGCTGTTGTGGGGAAAATAGGAGGAGGAAGGAGTATTAGGTATGTTCCCCACCTTGAGTTATTTATAAAAATAATAAAGGCAGGATAGAAAACAAACGAATAAATAATAGTCCTCTGCAACGTACTGTAATCAGTAGCCATCACACATCTAAGGGCAGGAAATTCCTTTTATCAGTCCTCATATTTCCAAATGTACAGTATCTCAAATGGATGTTCAAATTTTAATACTATTTGAGAAAGAGAGATTGGTTTGGGTCAGGGGGGAGAGGAAACGTGAAACTGTCTTATATTTTTCCCAAGTTAATCAATTTATCAAAACAAATCTGCACTTGGAATGGAACAACAGAAGCTTGTTGACTGAGAAATATTTGAAAATAATGTATTCTCAAAATAGAATGGAGGTTGGGACTGCAGTTCTTCCAGGAAAAAAAAAGGCACTGAAAGGAGCTTTACACATGCAATGAAGCACTAGGACTGTAATGCTTAAAATGATTAGGAAGAAGTGCTTATTTGCTCAATTTATTTATAATTTTTATTCAGTCAATTTCTAAGGCCACCCTTTCTCCAACAACTTTGGTTGGCTTTGTGTGTGTGTGTGTGTGTGTATGCACGCGCGCCTTGGAGTCAGTGTTGACTTCTGGCAACTGCCTGGAAAGACCCTGCAGCTTTCTTGGCAAGATTTCGGAAGTGGTTTGCCCTTGCCTGCTTCCTAGGACTGAGAGGGTGTAACTGGCCCAAGGTCACCCAGCTGGCTTTGTGCCTAAGGGGGGACTAGAACTCACATTCTCCCGCTTTCTAGCCTGGTGCCTTAACCACTACACCAAACTGGCTCTTTCAGCAAGGAAAAAACAGAATAACAATAAAAGCATTGCAGCAAGGGAGCAGAACAACCTCTACTATGTCACAATTTTATTAAAATTAGCAGGTTCATATTTCATCTTTAACCCAACATCTGTGGCAGGTCTTAACAGAGGCCATACAGGCCTCGGGGGAGATAAAACATTTTAAGTTTCACACAGAAACTGCAAAAAAGACAGTCTGATTTAATGATCGACAGAGAGGTGCTGTGCTCATGTGAGGTCCACAACAAGCTTGCCTATCATTTTCAAAGCATACACAGCTCTACTATGTACTATATTCCCAGGTTAATAACTACAGTACTGTAGATGTGCTGTATTCCTATACAGGCAAGGAGAAAAAAAGGAAGAACCCTGAATCGTATTCAGAACTAGACAATATATTATTTTTCAAGTAATCTACTTCAACTAATTTTTCTTGGGTTAACTTAGCATTTTTAATGCAACTTCCCTTCCTGATCTCACCTCAGACTGTAAGCAAGTAGGCTTGCTGGGGGTGGTATTATATCTAAACTTTAGAATAATTTGCATGGGAACATTTTATCTATTTTATCTATATACAATTTCATTTGCAGTGAACATTCTAAATAAACATCTGGCAAACTGCTACATTACAAAATTTATAATACAGATTTCTAATTCTAATGTAAATATTAATACAGGCTAATTTTGAAACTTGTTACAGTGAAACCACAATTTAACAGATTATTTGGGAGAAAGGGACACCTGCTGAAGCCCTATGTCCATTAAATCTAAAAGTGGAAAAATATGGGAAAAATATGTGAGGTGGGGAAGAAGAAAGAAGATAGTTTTTTCATTCTAACTTGAGTCAAACCAAATGAATGGAAGGAAACAGAGTTTTGCTTTTGAAACATGGCATGTAGATAGCAGACCACATGAACTAAGAAGGCAAAAGGGACAATTCAGGGTCCCTTCTCTCCCATCTCTGTCTTCAGGGGGAAGAAGGTGAGCAGCAGTGCAGGGTTACACAGAAAACATCAATGCATGGGCAGAACCAACGACGATCTGGACAGACTCTGAATAATGGACATATTCCTTATTTTGAGGATAACATCCAAAGCAAATTTGATCCATTGCATATGAAATCCATTAAACTGGATCCTTGTACACACAAGAGTTTGATAAACCAAAATGGAAGGTATGCTAGAGCATAAAAGAATCTCTTCTAGAGAACTTGTAAATGAGATTTCCACAAACCTCAGCAGAGATTATTCATATTTATGTGCTGCCACGGGGGAATATAACAGAACTAACAGTAAAGGGTAGAATGTAGGCACAATTATATCTACATCCACATGGAAAAGGAAACTGGGAACCTGACAGATACATACTGGAAAGCTTCTACTATTAAATTCTGCTGAAATGTTTCCATTCCTAAAAGCATACTTTTTCAAAAATTTAGTCACATAATATACGGGTACAATATTGATCAAACTGGAAAATTTCAAAAATTATTTTTTTGAAAGTCATTGTAACTATAAATATTTATACATCCAAAACACAAGGCTTTAGGAATGCATTTGAAATGCAAATAAGGTGCATTCAGTGGAATCTTTTTTTCAATAGTTGCAAGTCAATCCAGTAAAATTAATTCCAATTGAAGATTAGAATATATAATTTTGTATTATTTTCTTAATAAACTATTTCAGTATAGTCATTAAAAACTCCTTAGAGATATGTAAACAATATGTACAATAATAATATATTTTTAAACATCAGATATTAATGAATTTAGAGTACTAGAAATATCTAATAGAGAAATATTTTTGTAAACATATGATTCTTTCATTTGAATAACATTTAGAATGTAAATTAACCATAGTGAGTCAGGATTATGATAGTGTTGCTTCCATTTCAATACACAAAAATATGTGAAAGTAATGGAGCTGCCAGCCCCCACACATTTAGAAGCTGCCAGGGTAGCTAGAATAAAGCAAAATTATACCAATCCAGCCCAGGTAGCACTCGAATAAAGCAGCATATATAATAATCAAGGGAAATACAATACTGTAATTTACAGTGCTTTGTCTTTAGCAAGATTTTGACTTAGGTCCACATATAATTGTCAAATATAAGAAATGTGTAGCAAAGAAACCTGGTAAGAAAGTTATACAGTTCAAAGTACTACGTGCATAAGGCAGTAATAAAATGCATCAATATAACATTCAAAGAGCTATTCATCAGCATTCTTCCAGGATTAATGTTGTATGCTATGTTGTATGCTACTGAATTCATACTACACAAAAAGATGATTTTTTTTAAAAAAATGTTATATTCTCTAGAAAGTATACCTTATAGAGAAAGCATAATGAATTCAACTAGGTGAAAAGCATTACAAGAAAAAAACACAATAATAAAATGAAAGAACAGCAAGAAAGATTTAAAGATGAAGGATCTAACAGGATCTCAAGTCCATTACGAGACAAAGTTAAGCTGAATACTAGGAAGCATAAGCTAATTGAATGTATAACAATAAAATATTCCACCTTGAGGTATCAGAACTCCAGTGTTCAAGTTATTCGGGCAACATCAAATACTTACCAAAACACTTTAGGGGTGAGTCTGAGATGTCAGGGTTTTTATATATCTGAATTTATTGGTTGATCTCAAGAATTCTTAATGTATACAAATATATAGATAATAAAGCCTAACAGAATGTGGATATTGAACTTCAGTGTAGACTACTAAAGAAAGTGATGGAATGGCCAAATTCTTAGGTAATACCTTTGAGAAATCCCAGGGAACTGGTGAGTGCCATTAACTGACTGAAGGAGAGCTAATGTTGTCTCTATCTTCAAAAATAGGGAAAAGGAAGATACAGCAAGCTACTGATCAGTTAGCCTGCCATCTTTACAGTATTTGGAAAGATTCTAGAGCAGGTCATAATCATTTAAAACATTTAATTGATTAAATGTTTTATTTATTTATAAGGAGTCAGCATCAAGAATAAATCTTGTCAAATTAATCTTATTTCAGTGTTTGATTGGCTAATTTCCTTAATAGATGTGGGAAAACTATACTGTAGAAATAATATATCTTGACTTCAGCAAAATGCTGATTAGCAAACCAGGTAAATGTGAGCTTGTCAGTATGATAATTCAGTAGACATGTAGCTGGCTCAAAAATCATACTAAAATGCTCATCAATAGTTCCTCATCACGTTGGGAAGTAGTATTAACACTCTTAATATTTTTCTTACTGCTTTGGATGAAGAGATAGAGGGAATGCTTATCAAAGTTGCCATACAGCACAAAATTGGATGGGAAATTGAATGTATTAGAGGGGAGAAACAAAATTCAAAATGATCTTGACAGGTTAGAGCAATGTTTTCAACCAGGGTTCTGTGAGAGGTCACTAAGGGTTCCCTGGGAGATCATGATTTATTTAAAAACTTATTTCAAATTCAGGCAACTTCACATTAAAGAGGTAAGTTTCATTCTTTATTTTTAATTTAAGAACACTATTAATGCATATCTATAGGCCTACACATGAAACAAATACAATAATTTTGTAACTTCTGGCCTCTATTTAAGCCTGAATATGCAGAGGTTCCCCAAGGCCTGAAAAATATTTCAAGGGTTCCTCCAGGGTCAAGAGGTTGAGAAAGGCTGGGTTAGAGAAATGGGCTAAAAGTAACAGAATTAAGTTTAAGAAACACAAATCCTAAGTTTTTCATTCAGTAAAAAAATCAAATGCACGGGTATGATGGGAAATATGGGATAGTCATGGTACTTGTGAAAAGTACTCAGATTAATATTTGATTGCAAACTGAATATAACTCAGCAGTGTGATGTGACTGTAAAAAGGCAAATGCTAGTTTAGACTCCATCTACAAAAGTACAGATTACAAATCACAGGGAATTAATCATTGTACTTCATTCTGCTTTGATGAGTCCCCAACTTGAACACTATGTTGAGTTCTGGGCACTATACTTTAAGAAGGATTTAGAGGAAGACAATAAAGATGATTAAGGGGCTAGAAACAAAGTCCTATGAAGACGGATTAAAGAAGCTGGGAATATTTAGCCTTGACAAAAGACAACTGGGGGTGGGGTGGTGGGAATGTCACATAGAAGAAGGTCAAAACCTATTCACTCTTGTTGTGGAATGTAGAAAAAAAGGATTTAAGGTACAGGAAGGTAGATTGGAATTGAAGGTGGGGGGAAAAAATCAACAAGAGGACTTTGACAATGCAACTAATTACCCAGAGAGATAGTGGACTTTTAGCTTTCATGGCTACCTAGGTAGTTGCTTTCTTTACCCCACTCTGATCCTGTGGATGGAATTGCTCATATAGATAGCTGAATGGTAAATTATTTATGCTCAAACACTTTCAGGCTGCTTCAAATAACTCTGACATAACATTTTAGCAATATGCCTCCTAAAATGAAGAAGACAGCTCCCCCTAAATCATCTCAAGGCAAGAGATACTCTCCAGATAATGGAGAGGGAAAAAAGCGGGACAATCCCAGACAGAGAGGAAGAGGTAATGACTCCTTCTTCAAGTCAATGGATTAGACAGAACTATATTAACTCCAATGTATTGCTTTCCTAGTAAGAACGGAAAACTAGCATTGACTTACAGTCCATTTCTAAACAAATACTAAATTTTAAATTTTAAAAACTGGCATATCTGGGATCCATGGTAACCTTAAAATCATGAAAGCTCAAGTTCCTACATTTGATAAAGATCTGAAAGCACTCAAGGGAATCCCTGTTATTTCTCATGAAACCAGAATTAAGACCTCAGAGGATAAATTCATTTTACTCTACAAACGGAACTACTTAAAGTACATGGGCAATTAACCAGATATAATTTAAAAATAATTAACCTACCTTCAAGATGCTGAGTGGCAGAAGGCTTTGTTAAACTATATGGAATAATGCATTCAGGAACTCTTCTCTTTGCCAGTTGATGTTAAACTTGAGGTAATTAATACTTACAGATTAAAAGCAAGAGGCAATCTCTTACAGGGATATATATATATATATATATATATATATATATATATATATATATATATATATATATATATTTGTGTCTTTATATATTAAATTTTTGAAGTCCAGTACATTGACCATATTTTACAACTTTTAAGACAAGCTATTAAATTGAAATACTATAGATTCAAAATCATGATTTATCCAGATCTTCCTTTTTCTTTAATAGTTGATGGGGCATTTCTATTCTATGTATTTCTTCCCAAGGTTGGAAGGGGGAAAGTGGGGGGCAGTAACCCAAGCCAAATTGGACATTTAAAACTGAGTTATACTTTTCTTTTGACTTTAGAACAATTGGGGTGGGTACTTTCTTTTTTGGATGCTTAACTTCTTTCAGTTTAGATCTATATTCACCATTTTAACATTTTCTCTTTGTGTACTTGCTCTTTAGTAAGATTATAGTGGAAGATGTCTCTAACCCTGGGAAACTAACCTTGAAAAATATTTTGTCTACAAGGAAGTACAGTACTTATAGTAGTCAGTATGTAAATTGACTCAGATTTTTAAAAAGAGACAAATTTGCAACAAGTTGTTAAAATTACAGCCTGATATCATGTTGCAAGAAAGACATATTCTACCCTAATGTACAACTCTTTCTGTGGCCTAGGAGGTGGATTGGAGAAAGCTGTATTAGTGATACTCAATATTATGTTTAACAGCAATCTTAAAAACTGATATGAATTTCCAGTTGAATAGTACAGAATTTTCATAAACTTTCTAGGACTTTGTTGCAGGTCAACAATCAATCATCTTCTCTCCATATTTCCTTTATCATTTTATGAGGCTTATATTACAGCTATTCAAGAAATACTGGTTTCTACCATCTTTTGCTCACTGGATTTCAATTTATTATTTTCACCCAGTAGATTTATCTTTCAGTCTATCAAATTATATTGGGACACCTGCCAATGATACCCCCTGCCTTTAATTTTCTTCTATTAGTGAGTCTCAAGATATTAAGGGTGAGGTGACACTCAGCAGTGAATATAAATTGTTCTTATTTGCTGATGGTATTATGGCTATTCTGGATATTTTTCAATGCTACTACCAAAGCTTATTTACATTATACAGCAATATGGTTTATGCTCGGATTACACTATTAACTATGAAAAAAATCTAATTTGCTGTCTTTGGGGCACACTATATCTCCAGCCTACTGCAAGAGATTAGGATTTACAATTTTTGTAGAGACTGTATACACTATTTGGGTTTATAACTTTCTCAAAATATATCTTAATAGTTTGACGTAAACATGTTTAAATGTATTGATGCAATTTCAGTAGACATAATTTGATGATTAAAACTTCCATTAAGTCTCTGAGGCAAGATTAAAGTTATCAAAATAAGTATTACATTGAGATTAATGTTTATTGTAAGAAGTATTCCCTATTAGATGCTTTAGACAGATACAGTGGCGCTTAAAAGTTTGTGAACCCTTTTGAATTTGCAGTATTTCTACATAAATATGACCTGAAATGTTATCTCCTTTCCACACAAGTCCTAAAACTAGATAAAGAGAACCCAATTCAACAAGAGTCAGCAACATTATACTTGTCCAAAGCTACATATTTGTGTGTGGCAATAATATGTGAACCTTTGCTGGTGTGCCTCCCTTGGACAGCAATAACTGCAACTAAACATTTCCAATAACTGTTGATCAGCAGCTTGGAGGAATTTTAGCCCATTCCTCCTTAAAGAACAGCTTCAACTCAGGGATGTTGGTGGGCTTCCTCACATGAACTGCCCATTTCAGATCCTTCCACATTTCCATAGGATGAAGGTCAGGGGTTTGACTTGGCCATTCCAAAACATTAACTTTCTTCTTAACTATTAACCATTCTTTGGTCATACAACTTGTGTGTTTTGGGCCTTTGTCTTGCTGCATGACCCACTGTCAGTCCATGAATAGATACCCTGACATTTTCCTGTAGAATTTGCTGGTACAATTCAGAATTCATAGTCCCATCGATAATGGCAAGCCATCCTGGTCCAAAGGCAGCAAAGCAGGCCCAAACCGTGATACTGCCACCACTGTGTTTCACAGATGGGATAAGGTTCTTATGCCAGAATGCAGTGTTTGCCTTTCACCAAACATAACACTTTTCATTCAAGCCAAAAAGTCCTACTTTGGTCTCATCTATCCACAAAACATTCTTCCAATAGCCTTCTGGCTTATCCACGAGCTCTTTTGCAAACTGTAGATGGGCAGCAATGTTTTTTTTGTAGAGTTATGGCTTTCTCTTTGTAGCCCTGCCATGCACACCACTGTTATTCAGTGTTCTCCTGATGGAGGTCTCATGAACATTGACATTTGCCAATGCAAGAGAGGCCTTTAGTTCATTAGATGTTACCCTGGGACTTCTTTGAGACCTCCCAGAGTATTACATGCCTTGCTCTTGGGGTGATCTTGGTTGGTTGACCACCCCTGGGGAGGGTAATAATGGTGCTGAATTGCCTCCACTTGTATACAATCTGCCTGTCATTGGACTGGTAGAGTCCAAACTCTTTGGAAATAGTCTTGTAACCTTTTCCAGCCTGGTGAGCATCAACAACTGTTTTTCTGAGGTCCTCAGAAGTCTCTTTTCTTCGAGCCATGACACACTTCCACACACCTGTGTTATGAAGATCAGACTTTGATAGTGAATATCTAGAATTCTGTTCTTTAAATAAGGCAGGACCTCCCACTCTCACACTTATCATCCCACTGATTGAAAAACCTGAGTCTAATTTTCTCTTCAAACGCTTTTATTTTAATATCCATATTCTTCTGGAATGAGACCTTTTATAAATATTCCCCTGTTTGGGTCTACCTGAAGAGTAAGTGCAAAATACTTCTGAAATTTTAGATCCAAGTATATCAAACAAGTATCTTTGTTTCCAGCCTTGAAAACTGCCAAGCAGATATGCTCATTAATTGATTAGTACTTACATTTTGATCCCAAATCACATGAAAAACTGACACTGTAAAATAATCCAAATCTGAAAATAGCAGGGAAAATATTTTATTGGAATGCTTGGGCCAATCAATGGATCAGTACTCTGAATCAACTGATTTCTAATGGGTTGTTTTAAAGACTTTGAGAGATTGTGTTTTGAATAAAACTTATTCACAACATTTGCTAAGCAGTATATACAACTGAAATGTATTAAACAGAATGGCCTGGATGCTTTAGCAGCAGCAGGGTACTAGCAATTCTAGAATACGTAAGAAATGCAGCACTTGAAGAGAAACTAACAATCCAATTGTATAAGGAATTAAAAAGGAAAATTAAAGGTAGTATTAGCTTTATATCTGAACTGTGGAATAAAGAACTAGAATATCCAGTTTTAGAGAATTAAAATAGGAATAAATGTTAAGAAACTTTGTATGATTTAAAAATGAAATTCTTATTAGGGTTGGACATCAGTTTGTGCTCATGTTGTATGAAATTTGAAAGCTCTTTAAGTCATATGATCTGATCTTGTCCAACTATAATTTCATTTTGGTTTCAAATTATTACATATATCAGCACAATTTTGTAAAGAAATATTATAATTAAGAACCTAAATGTGATGCTGAACTTCATTATTTCACAAAGAGGTTTGGCTTTATCCAGCCTGGGGCATGGCAGAAAGGATAAATTTACATAAATGAAAAGAAACTTGTCCTCCTAATTTTAAAGAATGGATTCAGGACATGAGTCTACTACTTATTTTTGAAAAGTCATTGAGTTCTAAAAATAAGTTGAAGAAAATGTTTCTATATGGTCTAGATTTAATGATATGTTTAGGGACTGAATTAATTTCATTAATACCTATGGATATTTTTTATCTTTTTTGTGATCTTTCTTTCTTTCTTTCTTTCGCATTTATCTTATCTAGAGTTTTTAAGTTCTAGTGAGTTCTAGTCCTGCCTTAGGCACAAAGCCAGCTGGATGACCTTGAGCAAGTCACTCTCTCTCTAGGAAGCAGGCAAGGGCAAACCACTTCCAAAAAAACCTGCCAAGAAAAGTGCAGGGACTAATCCAGGCGGTCGCCAGGAGTCAACACTGATTTGAAGGCACACAATTTTTTTTTAAAAAGGGGAGGGGGATGTCTCCACTGTATAACTGCCACTTATTTTTTTTGTTGGTATTGGGTTTTATTCATTTATTTAACATATTTAAATGGCTTTCCATCTACCAAATTTACTCTAGGTGGCAAATAGATAACAAAATTACAATCTGTAACATAAATAGCATTGAGGCCCCTAAAAAAAATCTCACTAACAGGTTTTTGTTGTTTATTCGTTCAGTCGCTTCCAACTCATCGTGACTTCATGGACCAGCCCACGCCAGAGCTTCCTGTCGGTTGTCACCACCCCCAGCTCCCCCAAGGACGAGTTCATCACCTCTCACTAACAGGTACACCTTTTTATTTATTTATACACACACACACACACACTCTATTAAAACAATATAATAAAACCAGAGGGGTGGGGGGCTCTCCTTCATTGTATGTATTCAGATAAGGCTAGACAGGCCTTTACTGTATATACTTGCGAATCAGCTGAGAATTTTAGGTGCCAAAATACACCCAAAAAATTCCGTTTAGCTTATCTGTGTATGGACTTATCCATGAGTATATACAGTAATGCTTTTTAAAAGTACCTGTATATCCTATATATGCTCGTAGATAAGCCCATGTGTGGATAAGCTGACCCTCAAATTTTTAACCAAAATACCATGAAAAATGGATAATCCATGGATTACCCACAGATAAGCCAGTTGTGAAAATTAAAACATACAAAAATTTCGAGGGTCAGCTTATCTGCAAGTATATATGGTAGCTTGGATTCCCACAGAAGCATGAACTCAGTACTCTAAACAGCCACTTCCAACTCTATAATTCTAAGTTTCCTTGCCATAATTTTGCATCTAATTATCAAATCAAAGGCCATAAATCCTTAAGCCTTATGATTCTCCCAAAACCAATATAGTTTTCCTGGAAATTTTAACAAACTTGTTATTTTCTCTCACTGTTTTGTTAGTGGTGTTACAGTCTCAAACCAAATTTAACTGCACCCAAGCCATTTTCTATCATTAACTGCACTGAAGAAATTGAGAATATAGCTTTTCCTCCCCCTCAGATGTAACACAGCTCATGAGCTGGTTTGTAAACCATTTAAAGATGAATCCCAGAAATACCTATATGCAATTGCAATCATAGTTAAGTAGATTCATTGAAAGAAATAAAAACAAAATTTATTTTTTATTTATTTTCTATCCTACCTTTATTATTTTTATAAATAACTCAAGGCGGCAAACATACCAAATACTCCTTCCTCCTCCTATTTTCCCCACAACAACAACCCTGTGAGGTGAGTTGGGCTGAGAGAGAGTGACTGGCCCAAGGTCACCCAGCCGGCCTTCAAGCTTCAGGCGGTACTAGAACTCACAGTCTCCTGGTTTCTAACACATTGCCTTAAGCACTAGACCAAACTGGCTTTTTAATTTTGAAAGTTTTTTAATTTTAAAGCTGTACTATCTAGAAAATACTGATCAATACAGAAATATTTATGTTACTGATTGTCAGTGGTTTAGACTGATTTTTTCCTTTTTTCCCCCCAAGAAAAATGAAACCCTGCTTCATATTTTATATGAAGGGGCCAATAATTAAAATGCACATTCCTCTGTTCAGAAACATTGACTGCTATAAAGTGCTTTCCTGGGAAGAAAAACAGAAAACCTCTGAGGCACTTTTAACAAGACTCTATTCATTTAAGGATATTTCTATGTATCTCTTTTCTAAATGAGACTAACAGTTAATAAATGACTAATTCAATTTGAAGATGCTTTGAAAGCTACATCCAATATTTTGGATACAATGCTTTGTAATTATTTTATCTTACTCTACACTTTAATTCTCAAATATAAATGATATAAATTTTCCAGCAGGAAAATTCTTCTAAAAAACTCAGCCAACATATTATTTCATACAATTCTCTCTTGTACATTGTATGGCAGGAAGTGGTTCCCCCCTCCCTCAACCTTAGGAAAACTGCATTTTGTTATGAATAGTCTAGGGGGAAGGAGCACACACAAATTATAGGGTGGAAATAGAAGCAAGGCGCAGAAGGTACTAAAGTGAATATGACTGACCTTTCTCTCTCTTTCTTAGACCTTTCTCCAACCATCCCCTATTCAGATGATTGTTATGGGAGGGTCAGAAAATTCTTAACAGAGCTATGAATTAATTACAAAGGATTTTGAAATACGTTAAAGGTCAACCCATCACTGTTCTCCAGTGACAGACCGTGCTGGAGAGATGGGGAGACAATTTCTCATCAATAGCAGAACCCTTGTACAGGCCTGTTTCATGGATCAGCTTATGACCCTTAGCTAAAAGGCATAACATATCTAAGCATTTTAGATATCAAATACACATTCTCACATAAATAATAGCAGTGTTTAATTTTAAAAGTAAAATATAGCAAAACTAAAGCATCATAGCAAGTTTCTCAAACTCCAGTTTCAATGCCCATTAACTTAAGAGTTCAAGATGCAAATAAATTAATTGGAATTATCCAGCAGTAAGAGAAAGCCCTTCAAATCAATGCCCAGAGGGTCCTTCCAATGGTCATTTTTTCCTTGATGATGTCCAAAACACAACTGAGTCGTCTCCCTACCCCTTTGCTTTGAATAGAGTGGAAGAGACTTTAATCTCCAAGGGAAAAAATGGCATCAAAGGAAGGAGGGAATGGTAAAGAAACTCCCACCCACCCCGCATGGCCATGGACGGTTGTCGTGGCAACCTCCCAGCCCCATCGTCAGTTCTGCTTTCCTAGAAATCTACCCGACCGCGGGGGGACCCCCACAAATCGGTGGCTGTCTCGTCCTGACATTTACCGAGCAGCATCCTGTCACATGTCAACGGAAGGAAGACGCCTGCACAGGCAGGCATGCGCCTATTAGCAGCCGGGAGCCCGGAGCATCCTTCCCTCTGCCTCCGTGTGGCTGGCCTTCGGTCCCGCCAACGGCCCCGGCCCGCCCCTCGCTGCCGCCACTCACTTTTCCCCCAAGCCGCCTGCTTCCTTGCCTGCGCCCGCGTTGTGGCTATTCTGGCCGGCGGCCGAGGCGGGCATCTCGGAGGACGTCGTGGCCGCCGGCTGCTGCGCCGGGGGGCCCTTGCCGGGCTCCTCCAGGATGCCCTCCGAGCCGGTGCACAAGGAACGGGCAGCGGCGGCGCCCCCGGGCATCAGCCGTAGGGGTAGGCGGCCACCGGCCACCCCGGGCCAAGCGGGATGGAACCACCTCAGCGCCGGGCGATGGCAGCATCTAAGCCCGCCGCCGGTCTGGCTGAGCCACAGCAGGTCCCTCAGCAGCGCGGGGCTACGGAGCCGCATCATGATAGCCCTTCGGCCTCCCCGCGGTCGCTCGCCTTTCCCGGCGGCTTCGCAGCTCCGACGGGGAAGAGAGGAAGTGCCTCCGCCGCCACCAGTCCACCGCGCTTTACTCTCACACCCCACTGGCTCCGCCTCAGGACCCACCCCATTGGGCGGCGGCTGCCATAATCGCCGGGCGCTTTCCAAGGAGATTGGCCATCTAGCATGTCCATTTAGAGTAGCACTTTCTCCCCCCGCCCTTCCCAGAGACTGGAAGATGTGGCGCACTTGGAGCCTGGCCTGTCGAGCGAGCGCGAGAGCGAGCGAAAGGGAGGGGGAGGAGGGGAGCGGAGCAGAGGGAGACGTCCAGCCAATTTGGGGTTCCTCTTTGCTCCTGCCGATTCCTTCAGCGGAATATATTGCAGGGAACCATTGTTTTAATATCACACTCTGAAGAGGAGGCAATGAATACATGGTAAAGTTACATGCAGTTTAAAGCCAGGAATACTGTACATGGTAAAGTTTCTGGGTCATCATTTCGCTGGGGACAGGAGAAAATAAAAACAAAGTATTTCACGAGAAAATGTTTCAGAAGATTAGACGGGCAAGCAAGAGTTTCAGGGTCAGGGGAAAATACTTGACCCATGCTGTCCCTGATGCCCTGCATTCCATTCCCCACATGATTACCGTGATAGGTAATCATGCCTATTTATTGCTGTGAAAGCTGGGGAAATCTTGTGGCACCTTCAAGAGTTACATTTATGGTAGCATTAGCTTTTCTACAATCCATGAAAGCTGATGCCCTAATAAATTAGTCATTAAGAGGCGACCCGAGACTCTATCCTTGCAGACTGTCTTCCATAATCTTAATTTTCGGCTGCAGGTAAAAGATCTCCACACATGCTATCTGGCTGTAAAAGTGAGCTGACTGGGGATAATGGAATTGTACTACAAAATGTCTGGAGGGCATCACTTTGGGGAAAGATTATGGCAGAGCAGGGTGATAAGTCGAAGTACTGAGTACAAAAAGGCCTAAACAAGAAGACTCCCACCTACTTGGTAGACAGAAATCTTCCAAGGAGATCAGTCAGCCCAGCGGAACATACCAGCAGGGGAACTGCAGGCAGGCAGACTGGACAGACACTTTTAGGATCCAACTGCAGTTAGATTACTTTTACAGCAACTGGATATTTTAATGTCTCCTGTATAGTCTTTTATAAAGTCAGGGATAAGAGCAAATTTGGGGCATATTACTCAATATTGCTGAACAGTGTAATATTGCATATTACAGGGTACTGAGTAGAAGAAGATAATACTTAGAACACTTTATTCTCTCTTTTTAGCTAAAACTCCCCCCTACCTTTTGTTAAATGATCAGATTTTCGCTGGTCTGGAAATAGAGGTAGAAAATCCTTTAGAAGCAGAATAGAAGTGTCAGATTTCATCCACTTTTAAAAATACAGTTCTGGGACGAAGTTTACAGGCATAAGGTGTATTAAATATTCTGCTGTATATACGGAGTAGAAGACTTTTGGCAAAAAGCTTGAGACAAACTGCAAATAAGCACGTCCACAATCTCATGTTGGTTTATCACCTGGTGTAGAGAGTCAGGAAGATGACCTTGAGGGAAATAGGCAAGAACCATTATATAAACAAAGAGGGCTGAAACATTCCTTAAGTTAGTATTCAGAAGAGACCCAGGCTGGTGTATCCTTGATTAACCAGGCTATAAGTGCGGGGGGAAGTAAAACACAAGCAGATTTGCAATACTGTATTCTGTTATTATAGCTAACTCAATAAGGTATGGTTTGAGTCTTCCTGCAGAGTTGATTTTCTGGTCTGGTCTACCTAGTGGGGCTGACATCTTTTATGTAGTGGGGCTGACATCTTGGTATCAGAAACAGTTAATGTTTTTCTGCAGGTGTTAATCTGAGCACATATTACATATGTAGCACTTTCTATTTCTGATTTAAAATGTGTTATAGAAAGAACAGCTGTAATGTCACACTATGCTACAGTTACCATGGTTACAGTTTTACTTTCAAAGCATGCCAAATGTGCTGCCACCTTCTGGGGAAAAGGAGAAACTGTATTGATATGTTCTACTATATTAAAATAAAATTGTTGACTCATAGCCATTGGCAACAGTAATTTTTGGTAATATTCAATAATTAACAATACCTCGTGATGAAATCTCTTCCCTAGCTCAATAAAACAAAAACAATGGTAGTGATTATTTATGATATATCTAGCCATTTTTTATAAGTAAGACTTCTTTTTTAATCAATGCACACAATAATTATGATACGCAATTAGGCATCTAGACAGTGTTGGCTGATCCTAGAAGCTAAACAGGGTCAGGACTTGGATGAGGGTCTACTGAGAAATTCCAGGACTGTTATCTGGACTGAGAAATTGATCAAATAAATATCCAATACTTAACATCAACCTGGGTTTATTGAAAAGCTTTCAAATTAGTCAACTAAGTTGAAAAGAGGGACCATCATTTTAAAGACCACAGTGCCAGGCCAACAATTATAAGGCTTAATTTAATGAAAGTTGCTAGTTGATCTTCAGATTCAATTACTCAGGTTTGTACCATTTTTCATGTTGAACTCGATATATAATTCTGAATAAATTGGCCCTATCAGTTAAATCTTTTTACAAAACCCAAAGCTGCATACTAAGGGAAGCCAGGCAGAAGCTTTTACTGTTATTTCTATAGACTGGACCAAATATAAAATCTGAGCATATATCACTAAGTGCCATTGATTTTTTTTGTTTGTTTCAAGAACCTCTATGGCCACCCATCTCACAACAGTAACTCTGGGTGGCATTTTGTTGTTTATTCATTCAGTTGCTTCCGACTCTTCGTGACTCCATAGACCAGCCCACACCAGAGCTTCCTGTCAGTCGTCATCACCCCCAGCTCTCCCAAGGACGAGTCCATCACCTCTATAATATCTTCTATCCATCTTGCCCTTGGTCGGCCCCTCTTCCTTTTGCCTTCCACTCTCCCTAGCATCAGCACCTTCTCCAGGGTGTCCTGTCTTCTCATTATGTGGCCAAAGTATTTCAGTTTTGCCGTTAATATCATTCCCTCAAGTGAGCAGTCTGGCTTTATTTCCTGAAGTATGGGCATACAAAGATTAAAAACCCAACAATTAAAAATTCATAGTCCATCAGCAGATTGCAAACAGGTCCATATCATAAAAGATGTGTATGATGATATGAAGTCATTTCCTTAATCAGGAAAAAATTGAGAATGGAACATGGAAATTAGACTGCAAAATTCAGACAAATCTTTATTCTTTCTGGATTGCTTCAATGTGAGGTGCTACCTAGTAATGTTTTTAAACTTGCATGAAACCTTTTTATTTTTGAGTATTTCTTTTTTAAGTCCTCACATCAGTCATCATCTGTAAAATAATTTATCAGCATTACCTCCCACGCACCCCTACATACACTTAGAAATATTATTGTATATATTATTTGTGGTTTTGGAATAGGCTTTTTCCCCCTTTTTTCTTATAATACAGAAGTAAGAATATGAAAGGAAATGTACAGGTAGCCCTTGCTTAATGATCACAGTTGAGAATGGTATTTCAGT
This sequence comes from Candoia aspera, assembly GCF_035149785.1. Classification (NCBI taxonomy): domain Eukaryota; kingdom Metazoa; phylum Chordata; class Lepidosauria; order Squamata; family Candoiidae; genus Candoia; species Candoia aspera. The sequence continues at coordinate 182,430,107 of NC_086153.1, forward strand.
TGCTAAGCAAAGCAGTCATTAAGCGAATCTGACCCAATTTTATGACCTTTTTTGCAGCAGTTATTAAGCAAATCACTGCTAGCATTAAGCAAACCATGTGGTTGTTAAGTGAATCACACAGTTCCCCATTGATCTTGCTTGCTGGAAGCTGGCCGAGAAGGTCGAAAATGGTGATCACGTGACTATGGGACACTGCAATGGTTATAAATGCGAACCAGTTGCCAAGTGCCCAAATTGTGATCACGTGACTGTGGGGATGCTGCAACAGTTGTGTGAGAACTGGTCATAAGTTGGTTTTTTCAGCACCATTGTAAGTCTGAACCAAAACTCAATGAATGGTTGTTAAGCGAGGACTACCTGTATTGACCATGTAGAACTCCAGGCCAGCAAATTGCTTCTTGCCTGTTATAAAGCAGACAGCCCTGTTAGGAAAAATATAATCTCCAGTTAATTAAAGTTAGCAGAATGTTATTGAGAATTATTCCATATATAAAATATTATAAAACATGTGGAATAAATGGTGCTCTTTAGCACAGATTACTGTTTGTTAAGAGGAAGCTATTTGCACTTTACACTTGTATTGACTCACAGCATTGACAGACCACATAGCCATGGCAGAATAAGCACATGTTCCAGTCCCTTGAGCAGTTTTCACTGGCTTTGTGCACTATGGCAATTGCAGCTTTAATGCAAATATAATGTACTACATCAGATAAGTTAATGTTTTAACTTAATGTTGCCATGTATGTCCCTCTTGAACTTCCTTTTTGCTAGAAAGACATTTGGGCATTTTTATGTAAATAGAAAAACTATGAATAGTTATGATAACTCCTGGGCCTAGCTATCCTATACTCATATTACCCCAAGAATTAAAATGCATTGCCAGATGAATGGCCATAATTTCCAATGCATGATCAGGTCAGAAGAATAATGGGGGAAAATTGTTTCCCCAATGCAATTAAATGGTATAAAACAGAAATACCAGAGGTAAAATAGAAGGAGCCCCTAGGCAGAAGCCCAGAGTGCAAACTTTCTGGAACAGGGAACCTTCTCATAAGTAGGTACCTGCTTCAAAATAAGCTTCAGCCACCTACAACTTCATTCTGAGAAAATTTGGGAGAAATAGTGGCTTCTGCCAAAGTTCCAACCTAGTAAGCCAGAATAGGGCAAACAAACGGGAATCAGGTTAGGAAAAGGGTTATTGCATTAAGAAGTGGTGCACAAAAAACAGCTACAAAGTACTTGTTTATCTTTAAACATGGAGAACCACCATGGGCAGGAGAAGGAGGCAGTGCTCCTGACAATGATGAATTTGTCCCCCCTTCACTGGCAACCTCAACATCTCTTCATAGATAACATGATTCTAGAGGCTGCAGCTGAACCTGGGTGTACCAACTGGCACTTGGGCAGGACAGAAAGAAAGGAGGATGTGGTGACCCCAGGCAGGACTGCAACTAGGGTCTGTGTCACCCGGGGCAAACATGGATTCCGCGCCCATTTTGGCGCCCCCCCCCAGCACGGTGCCCGGGGCACATGCCCTGGTTGCCCCCCCGCTAGTTGCGGCCCTGACCCCAGGGGACTCAGCCATTGTTCATCTCTCAGCCCTCCCTAAAGGGAAGAGAGTGAGGCTGTATACGCAGACTTCCAGTAGTATGGATTAATATGGAAATGGCTCAACTGTTTCTGAGATAACATTAGTGCCCTTTGTTCCATGGGGCAAATGTATAAAATTCATAACTTTCTACCAGTCAGGCCATCTTGGACTCTATTTATTTAATATGTCATGATTCTAATTTGTGTGGATCACCTATGTGTTAATAAGCGTCACAGGCTTTAATATTGATAGTACAATTCCACATCACCTATGAATTATGAACTGTACATTTATCCTTCACTCTAAGCTGGACCCACTTTTTTCCCCACATCAGAAGCATTCCCTGAATAGAGTTTGAGCAAAATTGGCAAGGTGAGGTAATTTTTCTTAATTCTCCCCTCCTTTTTCATGTTCAGTATCACACTAGCATCCAATAATATTGAGAGAGTCCCCCAGCAACTTAGGAGCTACCATAAAAATGAGGAATTGGTTAATTCTGCCAAATCCTCCAGTCCATCAATGGAATTCCACTGGACCAAAAGCTTCTGGAGGATGGAAGGGGCTTTTCTAATTGCAGGGAAGACTTTCTGGGTCCAATCCACAGACAGACCGATGCAATCCAAGCTGCAAATTATCCTTGGTTGAGTTTCATTTTACTTTTGCAGCGCAAGGAAAATACTGTTAACTCATTAGTGAAAAACACAGGAAAAAAAGGTGGAAGAGGTCTTTCTGGCATAGCCATCAATAATAGATGGACAAAAAATATACAGGTAGTCCTTACTTAATGACCATTTATTTAGTGATGGTTCAGAGTTACAATGGTGCTGAAAAAAACTACTTACAACCAGTGCTCACACTTATGACTGCCACAGTGTCCCTGCAATCACATGATCACAATTTGGGCATTTGGCATTTATGACTGTCACAGCATCCTGTGGTCACATGATTGCCATTTTCGACCTTCCTGGCTGGCTTCTGGCAAGCAAGATCAGTGGGGAACTGTGAGATTCGCTTAACGACCATGTGGTTTGCTTAATGACCATGGTGATTTGTTTAATGACTGCCACAAAAAAGGATGTAAAATCGGGTCAGATTTGCTTAATGATCGCTTTGCTTAGCAACCGAAATTCTGGTCTCAGTTGTGGTAGTTAAGCGAGGACTACCTGTAAATCTGCTTAACAGATCTATTTGACAAATCTTCAGAAAGTTGCAGAAACTAGTAAGTAACTTGAAAAGGGTATACAAATTTTTTATTTTGCTATTTTGAGCAGTCTGCCTCACATTCAGTGTGGAACATAGCTGTCAGAACATGTGAATCCATCAGTCAAATCCATTTTATCAAGGGGGATATTGACAGTAAATGCACTGGGCATATTAATATTAGAAGTTGCTTTTAGCTCTGCACCATGAAAACTATACATAGAGAGAGAGACACGTACACATAATTCTGGTAGTAATTACAATTATCTGGCAGAATTATTCCAATTCTTCTGGGAATGGTTCCTTTCAACAGATTCCTCAGGGGAAAGAGAACAGAAGCCTCAACAGTAACCATGGCAATTTTAACCTCAATTACATATCAGAAGCAAACATTTGGAAAGGTAGTCCAATAACCAGACTGAAATAGGATATATGAAGGAAGGAATGAGGAGTCCTTGTGCAAAAGAACAAATAAAAGTGTAAAAACAGTATATATCCACAATAGAAGTCTAATGAAATTTAAGCAGGAATGGATCCTGTATTTACTACCCATCACACAGCAAGGCAAATTTAGACATTTGGAAGATGGTTTTTAGGAAAAGAGCCATGAGATCCATAAAAAATAACAGATGAAATGACTTAAGCAGATACTAGCAATAGCCTTCAATGTTCAACGTAAAGTACAAATATTTAGGTTGTGGTCAGCAGTTGGGGAAACCAATAGAAGGAAAGGGGAGAATGTGTCACTAAAAAGTTTTTCTATCATGTTTTTACTCATGTGTTATTAGCCATTGTTTTTTCTTTTCTTGTATCTTTATTCTGGTGGAATTACCTTTAAAATCAGTTAAATGCTTAAGTTAGAAAAAGATTTTGAAAAAGAAGAAATAAAAGCTGTATCATTGGACATTACCCCCAGGATATTATTTGTCAGCGGAGGCAATTATATTCAGATACAACCACACATGGCAAAGACAGCTGCTATTCTATGCCCACTTATTACTGGGAAATGAACCTCATGGAATACAAATAAGGGCACCCTTATGTCCAAGGGTCTGTTGGGATGTATGCCCACTTGCGCAGAACAGGAAAGTATTCCGAAATGGTAAAGAGCCTAGTAGGGGTGGTCAGGAGCAACTGCACTAGTTTGCCTTCAAGTAAATAGATACTGGGTCACTGATTGTGCCTACTAGAGTAGAACCTAATCTTTAAATCCAATGTGTCCACCAGCCCCCGGATGTTGGGATGCCCAACTTATGGCATAATTCTGATTAAGTAGGAATAGCACTGCAGTGCAAGAAATCTGCATACACTTAAAAATTGTCTTTCTGGAGTATCACAGATACTATTTTGACTGACCAGTTTATAATTTTATTAGGTAGCCTTAAGTTAATTCCTCACAGCACAGGAGTAAGGTTTTTCAGAAATCATCTCCAGCGGGATAGGGAACTAGATATTACTTGATTCCAACTCTCATCAGCTTCAGGCAACGTAACCAATTTGTAGGAATGATGGGATCTGTAGTCCCATCTAAAGGGCCAATGGTTCTCCACCTTGCTATATCAAATACAAATGGCTAAGCAAAGTGTCCATCTAGACTCCTTTGTTGGTTTATAATTTAGATAACATGCTAACTATAATTATACTACAATTATCTTTGAGTAAATTTTCTCTTTGATGGACATACATACTGATTTTCCAGTGAAATGCTAGGGTTAGGACTATAGAAGAATGTACAGTGCTGTTTTCTAAAATGTAATTGTTGATTACAAACTAAAACATCCCTGAATCCATTACTTAATTTTAGAGTTTTTCTAAAACATATCTTGTAGTTTGCACATACTATAGGAAAAAGCTTCAGTTTTCAATATCATAAACCCCAGAATGATATACTAAAATATTATCTCATTGCTAACATTATCTATTGCCCCATGAATATTTGTTCATAGTCTTAACCCTTCAAAGGTTTTCATTAAAACGAAGAAGGATTGCGCCCATAGCACTCTAGCAAAAATTAATTTTGAATTATAATTTTGAGAAGACACCTACCTAACCCAACCCTGACTACCAAAGCTTAAGAATCTGATTCTTCTAGACATCTGTATATCAAACTTTTAGATGTTTATGCAGCACATTATTATTATTATTACTATTTTGTTTATTAATTGAGAAGTGAAAACTTGCAGACTACAACCCTTATTCCCTGTCACTTTATTTATTCATTTTTTCAAACTTGAGCCATGGAATTTTTTATCACCCTGTCTTTGGACGTAGTCTGAATTAACAATTTGTTTTATTACTTCAATTACAATTAAGAATTTTCTTCATGTACATGTTCATATCAGTTCTTTGGCTTTTCAATTATCTTTATGCAGTCTTATTGCTGAAGACTTGTTGGTTCCAGGTCAGATACTTCAATGAAAAAAATCACTCCTGAATAATAATTTTGGACACATTAATAACTACCATATTAACTTCTTTGTGAAAGCTTTGTTAGAATTTGATAGGTTCATCAAAGTGCCATATTCTAAGTTAGATCAGTGGTTCTCAGGTGAAGGAAGGCATTCTGCAGCTGGGATTCAAAAGTACCCTAGGTGGGTCACAGTGTAAGTCATTAAAATTTAACAAAACTTTCTAAATTGTAACTATAATAACGGAATGCCTGTAAACATATAAATGTCTTTCTTAGAAAAAACAAGTGTTCTGCTTTTATCACACTGCTATCCAAACCTGGGCAAAGGGAAAGAGAAAAATCAGTGATTAATTATCTGTTTCTGGCTTTGGGACAAAAATGGATAGTTCTGCTGGCCTGGCTTAGGGTATTTCCAGATGGAGCCCTGCCAATCAAACCATGATGCAGCTATGCTGACCTTCTCTCCTTAACACATTTTTATGGCAAGAAAAGGAACAGTGTATGTGGTAAAAGACTATGACCTCTCCCTACACCCCCCCACCAATTCCATGAATGGGCCAGAACATTTTCACAGTAAACAACTTGTCTGGAAACATCTTGACCACCTTTTCTACAAGTGTAATTTTAAGTGGACAATCATTGTTAGATGTATGCAAGCAGTCACCTTGAATTATGTAGCTATTCAGGCTGAGATTGTGCCATTTTAGTTGGGGAAAGATTTGTTTTACATTTTAAAGCAAGGGAATTGGTTTTGGCCTAGCTGGGCTAATGAATTAGAGCAGCATCAAGTTCATGGGAGGCAAAAGATATGAATATTTTGAATTAGCTTAATAATACCAAATTGGCTGTCTTATTTCATCTGCCCTGGCAAGCTAAGATTATGCTGGACTTTTTCCTCCTGGGTTCAGCAATCTTGATGATATAGCCAGCCAACGAGGAGTTAAAATCTGTGGGCCTATCTTACATACGAGGAAGCTCCAGTCCTTGGAAGAGTATGTTAACTAAGCTTATCCTATTACTTCCAACATTGCAAAACTCTAAAAATATTAACAGACATGAGTAAAAACAAACAAACCATAACCATAACCCCTACTGCATCCTATCCAATGAGATGTCTTTGAGAAAGTATTATACAGCGATGACAGGTAACTCTTGTAGCAACAATTCTGCACACGAGACAGTCACACAGTCCATTCATTGGGAAAGTTCTTGTTTAACATTGATAAATTTATCTTATCGACTTGACCTACACTGATACCCTGTACTCCTAGACTGATTTAAATGTGTATATAAAAGTAGATTACATCTGGTAAGCTAACATTGGTTTTAGACAAATTAGCCTTCAAAATGCTGTTGTATGTGAACAAAGCCTGCAAGTAATCTTTTGACACTCCTTTCAAAGCTCTCGTTTTGCCTTAAATTTTGCTGATGTGTCTATGTAGCTGTAATATTTAATTGGTCTTCAGTGTCATGTATATGTATTGCTAAGCTGGTAAACTCTGGGCCATCCTTTTCCTAACTGGGGTGGCTGTCCACACAAATATAGCAGTTTTCATTGTGACCAAAATATATTCATCCTTTAATCAAAATGTTTCAAACAATTTCAGGTCTCTGCCGGAATACTGCAGTAATAATGGCAATACAGTTTCTTGATACCTTTACAAAACCAACAAAAGAGTACTGTAAAACACTTCCTACATTGCACTCCTTTTTCAGATAGATGCCCTGCGCTGATATGTCTTTTCTAGGTATTGACTTTCATTGGCTTTTAGGCATGCTTGGTTTCCTATCCAAACTGTACTTGGTTAGTAACCTGTTTTCTCCCCATCTCTCTGCTTTTACTTATCAGTACTTCCTCAGTTGTGGCAATGTTCCAGCAAATTATAAGAGTGCTGTGGATGTATTTGCTTGCTGCAAAGTAAGGACATGGCGCTTAGGGGAAAGATATATTCCTCACAGTTCCCACCAGCTAATTGTGCTAGCTTGCGGTTGACTGTTTCCTAGCCAGAAGAAATACAAGTGGTTGTCAACAGGATGAAACAGAATTAGTTATTGGACACTGAAGGTTTCACTATTGCCTCTGAATCTGAAAAGAAAAAATCCCTTTTATTAAAAATCAGGTTGGAGGCAAGGGGCATGAATAGTGCTGGAAAGGCAACTAATCATGAGCCAGTGGCTATTCCTGCAACTGTGTCACAACTGACAGGAAGCCATTGCTTAGGTGTGCATGTGTGTTTTGGCTGAGAAACAGCAGCATGGCACAATGACATTTTTTTCCCATTACATATTTTAGACCAAGAAAATCCATTGTGTCTTGTTCACATCATTGGGGAGATCATGATGGGATGCATGTGGCAAGATATACAAACATACATACAGGAATTGTTCACCTGTTATGTGGGCAGATACTGTATATTAAAAATGTGATTCCACTTGAATGGCAAAGAAATTATAATACTGCTATTCCTAAGGCTTAAAAGCCCCTCCTATCATAACATTGCTCTGGGCGGGTGTTTTGTTTGGAATCAGACTGACCGCTCTACTGTAATGATATTTTCAAACACAAATTACACAGATTTGTGTAACTTTGTTCTGTAAGTTGTCTGATGAGAACATTGTGTTTACATATTTCTGACATCAGCCACTGCCTGTATCATAATGCAAAAAAATGTATATGACTAGTTACTGTATGTCCAAAAGTTATGACCCAACAGTTAAAGCCTAACAGATGTCCCAACAGGGTAATGCAGCTGGAGTGAAGGCCAACAATATTTTGAGGAGCATCAAGAGAAATGTAGAGTCTAGATCATGGGAAGTAATTATCCCACTGTACTCTGCATTGGCCAGGCCTCACCTGAATACTGAGTTCAGTTCTGCAGAGCCCAGTTTAAAAAATACATTGATAAACTGGAGCAAGTCCAGAGAAGGGCTACCAAGATGTTGAAAGGATTGGAAACCAAATCCTACAAGGGATGGTTAAAAGGCTTAAGCATGTTTAGCATGCAGAAAAGAAGGTTGAGAGGAAATATGACATCTGTCTTCAAATATCTGAAGGGCGGTCACGTTGTAGATGGTTTGGACTTATTCTCACTTGCTCCAGAGGGTAAGACTAGAACTAGTGGGATGAAACTTCAAAGATGTAGATATAGATTAGACGTTAGGAAGAACTTCTTGACAGTGAGAGCTGTCAATGAGTGGACTGGGTTACCACATGGAGTGGTTCCTTCCCATTCACTGGAGGTTTTTAAACAGAGGTTGGATAGTCATTTATTGGGGGTGATGTAGTGAATCCTGCAGCATGCAGGGAGTTGATGATCTCTTAGGTCCTTTTGAACTCTAGAGTTTTATGACCTTAAATGACTTCCTTTGTCTTATAAAATGATTAATGTATATTGCCTGGAGAATCTTCAAGGAATTCCTTTGGCTGGAGGAGGAGAAATAGTATTCTTGATCAATTCTAAAGGAATATGAATATCTATCGATCGATCGATCTATAATGTAAATTTTTACAGTTAAGCAATAATTTTTGCATCAGTTAATGTAATACAACTTTTGCATGACTTGAATGTCTCTTTTGCAGTTACATGATTTCTTGGAGCTACACTTTTTGCATCTTGCTGGACATTTTCTTTAAAAAAAATCAACATTTTATTAATGGAAATAACAGTTACTGAATCATATGAGAAGGTTGGTCTTTGCTTAGGAAGGAAGGAGGGAAGGAAGAATGGATAGATTGGATGGATGGATGGATGGATGGAACTTTATTTCAGCCAGTGACCAGCTTGAGAAATGTAGATAATCCTTGGAACTCAGAATAAAATCTACCACAGACTTTAAAGGTTAACATTTTACAAACTCTGAGCATGAATCTTGCTTTTCTTTCCAGTGGCTACTTTTGTTTGGAAGACTATGACTACAGCCACATATGACTAATAGATGCTCTAAAAGATATTCATTTCTTCTCTGTAGGGGAAAAGATACCTACTATTCTTGATTGTTTCTAGCTTGCTACCAGCAGCATCGCCCAATGCTCCATTGCACTTTAAGGTCATGTATGCTTGAACAAGATTCTGATCTTCCAAATCATGCCTAAGCGTGAGCACTTCTGTCGATGACTGAATATTTATGACATTGACCAAAGCATAGCAAGGAGAAGGAGTCAGGCCTGACCTGATTAATCATTCACACTGCTACATAATTATTCCATTACAGTGGGGGTTCAAGAGATTGGTGCAGCAAAAAAATAAATAAAAAATAAAAAATCCCCACACAATCCAGAGGGAGATATCTATCATCAACTTCAAAATATAAAGCTTATTTACTTTTTATTTTAAAATGCAGGCAAGCTGTCATGAGACAAAAAGCCTTATGAAATCAGCTTACAATCTTTTAAAACCCCCAATCCTACACTATTAAAATACAATTAACTAATAAAAGCTAAAGAGCAAAACTAATCAATTAAAATAAAAAAGTTATAAAAATAATGCACTAAAAAGAATGTCTATCGAGTATCCCCATAAAGCCTTTAGAAGTCATCCAGTGAGAATTACTGTGATGCCTGGACTCTTCTGTAGGACTCAAATATACCCAATCTATAAATCCGGTAGGTCCTCAAGTGTAGTGCCATCATCAGAAATTCTTCTGCCTATCAACCTGTTTTAAAAGATGGGCAAAGAAGGGCATCAAGGTAAACAAGGTAGTTTGGTTGAAAAATGATTCTTTTAAATAACTGAGAACAAATAGTGTGTGAATGGTACATTATAGAATAACCTGACACTGATGCTGTTGCTGACCAGTCACCATTGCACTTGGGCCTAGCTGTTTTCTGCTGAAGATGTGAGGCTTTGTGCAAATGGGGAATTTCTCTTTGCAAGCAGTAAGTTGTGTCACTACAAAAGCAGTGGGAACTCACAGTATTGTCTTTTAACTGGATAGCCTGCATGACCATTACTAAGGATGTCTCACGCATCCTACTTCCCAGCTCTTGCATCGTCTCCTGGTGAAGAGGTACAACATAAGACTCAAAGGAGTAGGGAATGTGCCATCAGGGTGGACAAAGGAAAAGCTTGCTGTTTGCTATCTTTTACTGTTTTGTTTTTTTAATGAGAAAACAAAGAGGCAGAGTGAAGCATTTGATTACTGGTCAGCAGCTCAACACAAATTGGTTGAAGCATCTCTGCTTACTTATTGGCCAGGAAGGGCACCTTCTGATTGTGTGCTGATTCACTTCAAGCACTCCTCACAGCTCTGATGTATGCATAGCATTCATGGTAATGATGGTCAGATCTGCCCTCACATGTCCTGCTTCAATGCAGATGTGAAATTAAAAGTCCTGGACATCAGAAAGGATATGTCTGGAACTACCCTATGATTTAACTTTCATAATCTGTTGGTCATGCTGAATGATCATTATGAGAACTGAAGTCCAACACACAGACTCAAAAAGGGGAACAATCTGGTAAAGTGGGTGTAGAAGATTATGGATTAGGATGTACTTCCTCATACGATTTGTAGAACAGTGCTTAAATTATTACTAGCTTAATTCAGCCTAATCAAAGATATTTAAGATATACATTTTAAAAGAATGGATTTTAGCTGCCACATTAGACTAATATAGCATTTTTGGTATTGACACTTACTTACCAATGAAATTTTAAAATGTCACATTGAGTAAATAAGGTTTACTCCAAGAATAAGGCTATGGGATTGTATCTAACCAAATTAGAATCCTTTCATCACATATGCAGTGAAACTCCTTTGCCTCAAACTCATGAAGCAGATAGAAGTGTCAACTTGACATTTTAATACATTAGTAATAATAGTATCATCATAACCATCATCATGCTTTAGCTGGGCAACTGCAACATCATCAACTACTTAAACTTTGGATTCCCCAACAAAAATCCAAAATTGAACCTTAAAAAGTATATGTGCTACTGCATTTTATGAGGTTAACTCCCAAGTCAATGTCTTTGATTCATAATTTCATCCTTAAGCATTTGATTTTATGCTTTCACTTGTTCTAACAATAATTATATACAATAAGGTCTTTCTAACATATCTTTGTGATCTCAGAGCTTGCCTGCCAATGACAACCCAACAGTATAGATTGTCCAAAGAGCAGGAAACAATTTCCATATATAGGTGCTTTCAAAGAGAGAAGTAGTGATTCTTACAGTTATGAATTAAATTAAATGTATTTTTAACTTTATGACCCAAGGAAGAAAACAAGTATCAGATTATCTGTTTGATATCAGTTTATTCCTAAATAGTTTGCCAGTGAACTGCATCTAGACTAGCTTTCTCCTCAATGAACTCATAACTAATCAAGCTAGGTTTAAAAGACTCAGTTGAGCTAAATGATCACTTTGGCACCAGGCTCACAATTTGCAGTTTCTTTAGGATGAAGCTAACAGGATACTTAATGCTAGATCAGCATTTGGGAATTCCTGAAAGGTGAATGTAACGAGATAAAGAATACTGTCTGTAGCTCTATCACTTAAGATACTGCAAAGCTGTGGGTTAGAGATACATTTGTGTGTGGATTTCATTTCTGAAGTCAGCCTGCTGATTTCAGTTAGGTTCTGCAAATTTTTAGCCCTGAAGTCTTATCTCCAATAAAACAGCAATGGGTATCACAAATAAACTTAAGAACGAGCAAATAATATGTAACAGTTCAAATAGGCATTCAATATTTATCATGGGTGAAAATGACTCACACACAATTTGTTATTCTTCAATCTAATCTAAGAGGAGCCTCTTGTGGCGCAGAGTGGTAGGCGGCAGTATTGCAACTGAAGCTCTCCCCATGACCTGAGTTCGATCCCAGCGGAAGCTGGATTCTCAGGTAGCCGGCTCAGGTCGACTCAGCCTTCCATCCTTCCGAGGTCGGTAAAATGAGTACCCAGCTTTCTGGGGAAGGTGACGACTGGGGAAGGCAATGGCAAACCACCCCGCTCTATAGTCTGCCAAGAAAACATTGCAAAAGTGGTGTCCCCCCAAAGGGTCAGACATGACTCGGTGCTTGCCCAGGGGACCTTTCACCTACACAATCTAAGAGGAGTATATCCTTTAATATACTGAAGAACATGTTTTTTTCCTCATGCTTATGGTTTTTCTCTATTTTATTCATTCCTATTTACTAATATTAATAATATATCAATGCTCGAGGTTTTCTGTTTTTGCAAATTGGAACTTTTTGAAAACTGGTTCCAGAAGCAACAGCTCAATAGGTCTGATAGCTCACATATTACTTATTGACAAAACTGGAGAGAAATTTGCAAGCACTCAGCATAACATACGCTGACTGGCACTATTTTGAATAATAGGTGGCCTGCATACACACAGCCCACTGAGTGCCCTTCTGCACCCATGCTTATACTTTAAATCAATAAATGCAGTCACATCTCAAAACATTGATAAATGACTTCATAAGACTAAGATGGATCAAAACCTCCTCTCTCTCATTCTCTCTCTCTCTCTCTCTCTATATATATATATATATACACACACACACGCACACACGAAAAGACATATACTTAGAAGAGAGCCACTGTAGGGAGAAATAATCCCATCAAGAGTAGATAAGTAGCTGAACCAGAAGAGACCTTTTAGAAAACCAAAATATTCTGACCAGCCAGAACTGAATCTCTGTTTCTATTTTGCATACACTGTACAATATTTTAAGTATTTCAGTTTCAAAAACACATCTGCACTTGTAACCCTAAAATTGCTGCTATCCTCTTGTTGCTTTTACACTGCTTTCATTCTGAAGATGCTTTCATCTGTTTTTAGATTCTACTTGGCTTTACTGAATTGTTTGCATACACACCACACTTTAAAGTGGTGAGAAGTTTCAGGGGTGCTGGTATCCACCTAAGGTTAAGTTTTCTGATCACTGGTGACTGGTGGTATATGCAGGATGAGCACATCATAAGATATTTCTAGCATAAACAATGCAAAAGAATCCTGCCTCACATCCAATTTTGCCACAGGATTTCCTGCACATACAGTACTAATTTCAGTTTTCTGCCTCCTCTCCACATCCAGCAAGCTCCCTCAAGCTCCCTCTACTCAGCTCATCATTTGTCTCTTCTCCTAAACCCACGGAGCTATCATTTTAACCTTTGTGCTAGGGACTGACAACCACTCTGACCTATACCTTTACTCTTGTTTGACAATTGCTTCTGACGTAACCTATGTACTAATCTTGAGATGTGAGCAGGAGGTCCAGAAAGGGAAGGAAATAAATCCCTTTCTGATCTTGATCTTCCCCCTCTTTCTCTTGTTTACAGGCTTTTCTTTCTTCTCAGAGGGCCTGGGAGCAACAGGCAGACTCCGGAACACAGGCTGGCAACTCTGAATGTTTAATGAATGTAAAAAATGTGATTTCCTTTTGTTCTTTGTAAAGTTTGTGGCCACACTGAAGTTCATTAGCTCTGGGAGGTATGAGTCAAAATATCCAGCAAGTAACTGACCTCAAGAAGAACCTGTACAGAATATATTTCACAGATATGTGACTCTGACTCCTTCTACAGGAAAATATTAATCATATTTCAAAGCATCCCACTTGCCACAGGAAAAGGATTGCCTATGTTGTCATAGTTACACCATTCTGTATTAGATAGATATTAGATATTAGATCCTCCTCCTGGTTTGTCTTCATAAAGACATTGTGAGGAAAATTAGGTTGAGACAAAATGATTAGCCTGAAGTCAACCACTAAACTTCCTGGCTAATGGAAACTGAAGCATGATCACTCCATCTAACCATTATATTCCACAGATTTCAAGAAAATTAAACATACCTCACTTTGTCACCACACTCTGATCAAAATCAGTGCCGATTAATAACAATATAATAAGTAGCTCTGATACTTAAGCACTGTGATTAATCATGGCTGTAAAATACATGGTGAACACATATAAAGACACATACTGTATATTTTAATTCAATCAAAGTATGGTGTGGCAATTTTTTAGTAACTCCACTGTTTGTCTTTGCTTGCCTTCTTACAGTTAAATTACAGGAATTAACCTGCAGAGAAAATGAGCTCCTGTAGGAAGTTCTGTTTGATCTTGCAACTCAGTCCTGGCAAAGTTTATCTTTTGCATGTATCAGTAATGATCCTCAGGAAACTTCTAGAAAGAAGAGGCACTGACCTTAAAAAAGAAGAAGAAAAGATGTAGGTAAAAGGGAGACTTCCAGAGTCAAAAAGGCAGACTTAATACATTTGACTGAAGAATGCAGGTCATGATATAAAATTAGGCAGACAGAAACAGAGCAACTGTACCCCCCTAGAGAATGTTGATAGACAAACCAGAATATTACATTATTTGATGTTACAAAGAAGGAAAGATGAGATGATATACACATTGAACATTGGGCAAAAATGACTGAGATTGCATGTTGTGCTAAAACAAGGTTTGTTTAACTGCAACTGGATTGTTGGATTCACACAACACTTTAAACCAAATCCAAATCAACCATGATGTGTGAACCCTGTCAATATCTCTCTTGATCCTCCTGTGTGGAGGAGGGGGACAACATAGCTGTCCTATAACCCATACCCCTATAATCCCACATGGGATTATAATGCAGTGCATAATTGATTTGCACATTAAAATCTGGTTTCTGATCATGTAATTTGAGGATCAATTTATTGGATTTTGTTGATGAATCAGACAGAATATTACCTCCCCATATGGATACCTGGAGACAACAGGAGGATAACCTCTGAGTAGACATGTATAAGATTACCCAGTCAGAAAGCTTATAGAGAGAACAAAGCCTTTTTCTTATTGTGGCTTTTTACTTGATAATATTTCACATCATTGTTTGGGAGTGACTTATTTCCTGCCCTGACCTTGTCCTTCTTTGTAGAACATTTGTTGGAAAGAGATAAAGTTTACTCTCTTCCACAGAAGCAGTTCAAAAAGAGAAAGAGAAAGAGATTTATTTTTGTTCACCAAAAAGAATTTAAAAAATCAAAAAAATGTTCCAGAGCTCCACAAAATATACATGCGCCACTGAAGCTGAGAGAATAGAACTCAACATTAATGTTGATTTGGGCTTGGTTTGTTGCTGTTGTGATTGTTCAGGAGCCAGAAAGGTTTCACGTCTTTCCTCTGATTCCTCTGCAGGCATGGAGAACGCTGCCTGGCTTTCTGGAGGAGCAAATCAAAGCACATGAGTCAGCTGCAAATACAGAAACATCACGCAACGTTCAGTCTACTGTGAGAACTAGTCCAGCCAAGGCTTCTCCACCCCCAAATAGACCTTTCACGCCCAAAGCCTTGACTTGCATTCCTGAAGGGTCATTCTGAGGAAAGTTAAAGTAAATGCAACATGAAGATCTTCACTGGTAGCTTACAGCATCTTCTGCAGACGTCCAACTATAATTGTGCTGATAAAACGGTCACCGTAACAGTAATGAGAAAAGGTTTTATATTTCCTCAACAGTGGCTGAGTGATACTAGAAAATGCTATAGGTTTCTAGTGGGGAAACAGCCCAAACTACGAAATATCATTATTTTTTCAAAAAGATGTTTTAATTCATAATTGTTTACAATGCTAAATATACCATCACCAATGAGCTGATAAGGAATTATCCATTACAGGACTTTTAGAACTGCAGTAGTTCACACATTGTGTTATGAGTGTGGTTTATTCAATAAATACAATTACCCGGTTATTATTTTATTTATTTATTTATTTTTCTATCCCGCCTTTATTATTTTTATAAATAACTCAAGGCGGCGAACATACCTAATGCTCCTTCCTCCTCCTACTTGCTCCACAACAACAACCCTGTGAGGTGAGTTGGGCTGAGAGAGAGGGACTGGCCCAAGGTCACCCAGCCGGCTTTCACGCCTCAGGCGGGATTAAAAATCTCCTGGTTTCTAGCCCGTTGCCTTAACCACTAGACCAAACTGGCTGTAACTTGTATAATAAACCACTTGGGCTGGATTCACACAGATTAGGCAATATCACAGTTTCATAAAAAGTGGGAGTCCTGCCAAAAATGTCCTCCCCAGGGGTCTATCAAACTAGTCTTGAATAAAAGTTTTGGAAGAGGTGTACTGATTTTATTGCTTATTTGCCAGCTTTCCTGTATTTGTGTTTCCATAGCTTTTTCCCCATGAAGCAAAAGAACTGTTTGCCCAGCAGCTGGTGAGTTTCAGGACTTAGCTTGTTGACCAGTCATGGCAGAGCTTTCTCTTTCTTCTCTCCTGTTCCTTCCCTCCCCTCCCTCCCTCCCTCCTCCCTTCTATTTCTGCTCTGGTGTATTCCCATATGTTTATTTACTCCACATTAATTTAAGTTTGGGAGATGCAGAAATGGGGTGCCAGGGGAAGGGCAGACAAACCAGCCAAGAGACTTCCAAGCAGAGTGCAGAGTTCCAAGAGCGTTCCAAGCCAGATTCTCTCTGTTTTCGTCACAGTGCCCCAATTGGGGGAACTTTCCCTACTGCCTAGTTGCATTCTGGAAGGGGACAACAGCAAAGCCGGAGGAGAAAACCAATCTGCTTGCCTATAAGGGGGGTATGCTTACCAATCAGACTTCATCTGATACTGGCTCAGAACAGCTACAACAGAGGCAGAATAGGGATCGGCAATGGGGACAGAAAATTGAATGGGACCCAAGGATGGATGGATAACTCAGTAGTGGGGGAAAGATCCCAAGAAGACTGATTAGGGATGGCACAATCCCATGATGGAGTTGGACTTCAGTATAGCTGACACCAGTATGAACTCTAAGTTTCATAGCTTACAATCCATTAAAGCAAGCTGACATCTAGACTCCATTCTGACAACATCACTAACAAAGTCAGCTGCTCCCCATGGCAATTAATTCCCTCCCGTGCATCAGCAGTATGCAGGCTTAGATGACTCAGTCTATCAAGTGGTGGACATTCCTGAAGTGCTTCCAGCTGCTGCAGAAATGGCCAAGAAACTGACATATCCTGCCTTTTTTTTTTTATCAGAAGAAAATAAAACTGAGAAGAAGAAAATAAAACTGAAATTGAAAAAAAAAACCCTCCAAGGCAAAAATAAAAATAGAAAAGAGGCAGGGGCAGAGTGGCTCATTTCAACACCCAACATTCTGTTTTGAAAAGAACATCTCCTTCCAAACACTGGTCAAGAGCAAAGACAGCAGCTGCACCAAAAGCTTTTCATTAAGGAGCCAGCTAAGCAAGAGTAGGTGAAAGAGAATTTTCTCAGGGTACGTTGAACTGGAGGCCCAGACACAATTATGTGAAGCACAAATGGATTTATTGATAGATCTGGCACCAGAGGCAGAATGAAGAAGCCTAAAGAGGGGTGGAGCTACAAGCCCACTTTATAGCCATATGCAAATTATTCTTTTATTTTAAAAGTTATAGTAAAAAACTAGAGATAGTTATTTCTCACATGAAAGGAAATAGCCATCAATGTGATTGTTAAGGTTAAGCTTACTGATTGGGTTAATTTATATGCATATTGGAAGGGGTAATAAGGAGTGGGGAAATGAGGTAATACATTCCCTATGCATTGGATCCTTTTGTTTAAACAAAGTAGTCTAGCCTATCTCAGCCTTTTGATCCTGGAGGAGCCCTTAAAATATTTTTCAGGCCTTGGGGAACCTCTGCACGTTCAGGCTCAAATATAGACCAGAAGTTAGAAAATGATTATATTTGTTTCATGTGTGGGCCTGTATACAGTATATGCATTAACAGTGTTCTTAAACTAAAAATAAGGAATGAAATTTACCTCTATCATGTGAAGTTGCCTGAATTTGAAATAATCTTTTTAATAAATTGTGAACCCCTAGTGACTTCTTGTGGAACCCTAGGGTTCCATGGGATCCTTCTTGAGAAACCCTGAAGTAGTGTAACAATCAATTTTAAAATGTCTTTTTAGCATAGCCACTATCTAAAAGCCTTGAGTTTCCCAGCTCTAATTATTAATTTTTAGCAGACTACTAGTCTACATTCCTGAGGTTAACATTTCCACTTAGCTTGGTAGTGCTTACTGCATTCAGCATGCCTGAGAATTCCTAGTGCCTGATTACTTTTAGCCAAGCTAGCAATACTCTTTTCATACGAAGGATATATGCAGGTTAGGATCCTAACTGAACCCCTCAGATCCTACAAATTCAGGACTTAGCTTGTTGACCAGTCTCACATGTATGTAGTACTTGCAGTATTCAGGGTGCTGGCCAACGTCTGCCTAAAAATATAGCCAGATCATGAGAGTACCTCACAAAGATAAGCTGATACCACGGCACTAGTTTGGGCTGCATACAGTGCCCAGAAATCTGGAGTACTGTAGGTGGAAGTGTTGGCTGCATGCTTAGCTATAGGCTGATCCCTCTGCTGGCTGATGGTTAGCCGTGGTTGCTGGCTATGCTTGTTTGGTTGCTGTTACCTCCACCTGGCCATGCTGTCACTCTGTTGGAAGCTGCAGCTGTATATTAGGGCTGTGCAGATCAAGGTGTCTCAACAGCTTCTCCTTCATCAGTGATCCTGTGCCTTGCAGCACCTTAAGCATGGAAGTCTGTGCAGCTGCAGAAGACATTGCCATTGCAAGCATTGCTGCAAGACACTTGGGCATTGCCATTGCACTTGTTGTAATTCCCTTGCTCCATGTGCTTCAGCACTGGTCAAGGTGCCAAGGTGAATTGTCTCAACAAAGATTTGCATGGCAACTTGGTGATGCAAGGGACCAATATACCTCAAGAAACATTAGCCTGAAGAGCCCCATTTTCGCAGGGCCATTCTAGGAATTTGTTTAAGAATCAGGAACGAAGTTAACAATCTGTTGACTGCCTTAGCCTATTCACATGACACAGGCAATGGGGGAGAGTTTGGGACTAAAAGCAACCCCCATGAGTTAGTTGACTAGATTATGGATTCACATGACACTTGAATGTGTCATGCCAAAAAAGCCATCAAGTTTCTACCCTTCATTAAAAAAACAAAAAGGAATATAGGTATTGAAATATGAGCTCTTAAGAGTGGGACCATTTATCTGTGTTACATGTGGGAAGGGAGCCAGGGGACATTAATTTGCTATGTAACATCTAATTTGGCTGAGAAAATAAGATTTTCTATTGCTGTCCTACTATGACCCTTAGTTAATCCACCTCTTGTAACAGGCCTCCATATTCCACAGTAATAAATAGATCAGATTAAAATTCAGTTTTTGACCAAAAGGGTAAAGGATTTGGCTTTTTAATCTGAGTCAAGCCACAGTGATCTACAAAAACCTGAGAAGACCTAAATGAAAATTTCACATCTACACCCTGACAAGCCTTACATTCCTGCTGCTGTGTTTGTCCTTCTTGCTGTTATTGTTGATAAAGGTCTCATTTATTCCTGGACTGAGACTCTAAAATTGAGAGTCAAATGCTTAAATCATGCCCCAATTCCACCCCTATTGATCTAGCTTAAAATCTGATGTCCTGTCACCCAGTGAAAATATTTTTGGAGCAGCTAAAAAAAAAAACATACAATGAAAGGAACAGCAACACAGACAATCAGCATAAAGCTACAAAGAAAATACAGAGAGATGGCCAGGATAAAAGTAAAATGGCTTTGCCCAGTGCCAAAAAATATTAGACTAGGCACCAGGTAAGACCTCCTAGGAAAATTGTTCATGTGCAGGACTTAAGCAGTCCTTTTCTTCTATCCTGTCGACAATGGGAGAAACATTTAAAGGAAGGCTTTTGAAAGGGATTGGTATATATTGGTGCATTAAACAATATTCTCATTGCAGTTTAAGGGAAACCCCATGAAACTGAGCTAGTCACTATAGTAAGTCACTTGGACCAGCTCCCAGTTGGATGCCAGCCTAAGTGGAGGTCCTTTGAAGGTGCTCAGGATGCAGTCCTGCTCTGTTATCCAGGATGAGTTTGATCTTGTTGGGCCAGAGGAAGTGGACAGAGTCCTCGTGACTGTGAGGTTGGCCACCTGCTTATTGGATCCATGTCCCCCCCTAGCTAGCAAAAGTCTCCCAGGAGGTGACACATGGCTGGGTTCTAGTGGTGGTTATTTCTTCCTTGAGAGAAGGAGTTGTCCCTTTGTCTCTTAAGGAGGCATTGGTTTGCACCCTTCTTAAGGAACCATTGCTAGACCCAACCATACTGGACAATTTTCATCCAGTTTCCAACCTTCCCTTTTTAGGGAAGGTTGTTGAGAAGGTGGTCATGCAATAGCTGCAGAGGATCCTGGATGAAATGGATTATCTGGACCTCTTTCAGACAGGTTTCAGGTCTGGGTATTGGACTGGAACAGCATTGGTCATGTTTTTGGATAAACTCTAGTGTGAGTGGGATGGGGGTAGCGCATCCATCCTTGCTCTTCTTGACCTCTCTGCAGTTTTCGATACCATTGACCACGGTATCCTTCTGGACTGACTCTGGGAGTTGGGGGTGAACAGCACTGTACTGTGCTGGTTCTCCTCCTTCCTCCGGGATTGGTTCCAGTTAGTGTTGATTGGGAGCAAGAGATCCCACCCTTGGTCCCTGATTTCTAGGGTTCCACAGGGTTCAGTACTTTCTCTGCTCCTGTTTAACATCTACATGAAGCCATTGGGTGAGGTTATCCATCACCATGGGGGTGGGGTATCATCAGTATGCTGATGATACCCAGTTTTATGTCTCTGCCCCTGGTGAATTAAGCAATGCTGTTGAGGTCCTGTTCTGGTGTCATCTTTGGTTCTGGAAGGGGTGGCACTCAGCCGTGGTTAGGAGGGCCTTTGTGCAACTTTGTGTTGTGCGCTGGTAGACTGGGAGGCTCTGCCCACAGTCACTCATGCCTGGTCACCTCTCAAATTGATCACTGCAATAAGCTCTACATGAGGCTGCCCTTGAAGAGCATCCAGAAGCTGCAGCTGGTACAAAATGCAGTGGTGCAGACAATTAGTTGCATTCCTCAATCAGTGCAGATTACACCTCTGCTCCACAAGCTGCATTGGTTGCCAGCATACTTCCAGATTCTATTCAAGGCACCGATAATGACCTATAAAGCCCTATATGGCATGGGACCAGGTTATTTGAGGGACTGCCTCTCCCCAGTTCCATCTACCCATCCCATCAAGTCCAGCAGGAGAGGTATGTTACAGGTCCCATCTATGGACGTGTCATCTGGCAGGACCCAGGCAGGGAGCCTTTCCTGCCATGGTGCCTGCCCTTTGAAATAACATCCCCCTGGAACTAAGATTAGTCCCAACCCTGCCGGCCGATAGAAAAGCCCTGAAGACATGGCTCTGCCACTGTGCCTGGGGTCTGGCAATGGTGGGGAGCTTTTACAGTGGCTTTGTTGAGCTTGACACAAGGATGGACTTTGGCCACTGACCATGATTATTTGTGTTTTAAAGTGGTTATCAATGTTTTATATATTCGTATATTGGGTTTTAACTTGATTTTTATTGGATTGTTGTTTTAACTGTTGTGAGCTGCCGAGAGTCACTTAGGTGAGATGGGTGGCCATACAAATCAAATCAAATTTAAAAATCAATCAATCAATCCATCTATCAATCCATCTATCCATTAGTCAGTCTCTAAACAGTATCCCATCTAGGGAAAGTATAACACAAAGGAACACATACTGTAGTACAGAATGACAATCCAGCAAAACCGCCTATCTATGTGTTGCTATTATTGTTGCTCATGGTGTTCTACATTTTTCCGTTTGAGCAAAAAGTCTGGGTGCTTCCAATTGTCAGAATTGAGATGTATCATTAGGAGATTAGAAAATGGTGTGGGATCTGGGATTGTGTGAGTACAAGTCTACTTATTTAATGGGTCTTTTGATTACTTTCTTTCCCCTGTGGCTTCCCTCCTGTACTCAGTTTCTATTCTGGAGGGCTTTCTAATTCTTGGGAGTTGATTTGGGGGCATGAACTTGGCATCCTCCTGGTTCCACCATTTGAAAGATTTCTATCAGTATTCCAGTGGATTCCACTCTAAAAATGTTAGCTGAGAAGGACTGTATGACTCATAGGATGAATGAGATATGATCCTCAACAACATATCCTCTCTCCATTAAGTTTACATTGCATGATATCAGCCACTTCTTCTAATAATATTTCTTTTCAATGACTTATGCATACACAGCAACACAATAGTTTAATATGTAAAACCCAAATAGCCAGTTTCATCATCACCCCACTACATGGCAGTAGAGCATCACGTAAAATCAACCAAGATTAATTCAAGGCACCTCTTAAAGATGAAAAATGCCTCCTATATCTGAGTATTTCTTCCTATAGATGTTAGATGAGCTTCAAATATTTATGTTCCAAAGTGTGTGTTCACATAAAACGTGTATTCACACTTTCCTTTATCAAATTTTTACAGAAATGCTAAATATACACCCAGTTCATCTGGAGAGAAGGATGTGAAGGAGCTGGGTCATTTTCTTTTTCTTCAATTTATGGTATTTTATTTATATTTTTTATGTATTAAATAAAATTATTTATTATATTATTATATTTATCCCACCTTTTGTAATATTATATTATATTACAAAAGGTGGGATAAATATTATAATAATAATAATAATAATAATAATAATAATAATTTTGGTTGCTATATTACACAAACAAAAAGAAAAAGAATTTCTTCAAGTTACAAGATGTATTGATTTATTCATTCATTTCTGGAAAACTTCCTAATGGTCCAAGCTGTTTACAGCAGACTAGACGGTGTGGGAGATAGCTCTAATGGAGGATTTTGGCAAAATAATAATAATAGTAATAATAATAATAATAATAATAAAGTAACGGATTTCCCTCTTGGCAAGGAATTGGCCTAAAAGCTCTTTGTAGTCCTTTCAGATTGCATAATGCAATGAATTTAAGATATGCAAAGCAGTTTATGTTCACTATCATATAACAAGGGGAAAAAAGAGATGAAAATTTCTGAAATCTTGAAATCTGGAGAGGTGCTTCCCATAGGCTTTGTGTACAGCTCTACATGGCCTTTCTTCTCTCATCTAGTAGCAGCTACTTTATATGCTGGAGGGGGGAAAGTGGACATTGGAGTGCAT
This sequence comes from Candoia aspera, assembly GCF_035149785.1. Taxonomy (NCBI): domain Eukaryota; kingdom Metazoa; phylum Chordata; class Lepidosauria; order Squamata; family Candoiidae; genus Candoia; species Candoia aspera. Next base: position 182,453,345 of record NC_086153.1, read on the forward strand.
TCTAGCAAGGTGGCTGATCAGTTTTGCCTCTTCTTGAACTGTTTCCATTCAATCTGGTTCTTACAAGAACTTCCTAACATTAAGGACAGTGCCTGAATTCCAAACACAGCCTGTTTTCTTTTCCTCCCATCTTACCCTCTGTTCAACTTTTTGTATGGTGTCTAAAAGACACCGATCTAATTGGAAAACACTATTACAACTCACCCTTTCTGGATAAACAGCATTTTTTAAAAAAAAAAAAAGGTGCTTTAAATAAACATTATCCTTGAGAAAAGTATCTGAAAAGCCAACCATATCTATATGAGAGAATAATTGGTTTGGGCTGTTTAAGCTTTCAAGGTTGTGGTTTTGTTCCTATTTACCTGGAAATCGGCCCTACGGAATACTGTAGGAGTCCCTTCTGAGTAAATAGGCTTAGCCAATTAACCAATGCATGAGGATTAAAAACTAGACTGGCTGCTGCTTCCCACACCTTTCCTATACTTGTCAAGGAAAGACCCCACCGAGCAAACTTTAAGGCAGATATTGAGGTAACCCTGGGTGGAATTCTCCAATTCATTCACTGAGGTCTGTATTTAGTAGAGCATATGTGAATGTGTAGAACCCAGCCCATTTGATGACAAAAGATCCAGAAGGCACAAGTCAGGTGTTCAGTCTTTCTTCCAGTCCAAGCTGAAATGGGCATAGAGGGACACAACCAGACAGAGACTGCATTCAAATGTAAGTGGTCAGTAGGAGCTGAGCAGATCCCTGACCTCATTGTCCCCAGTATTTTCAACAAAAGATTGCCTATACCAAAAAAATTATGTTGGGATCAGAGCAAAAACATCACTTTAACACCACAGGAATTAAAAGACAACTTTTTGTTGCCTTCTCAGTGGGTTGGGTAAGAGATGGAGGCAATATCATGAAGAAATGTCCCCTCAACAGTTATGGAGGCAGCTTCTTGCAGTGGTGAGAACATGAAGGTGAGCCAGAGAACAAAAAGAGTGTCCATGTTTTTTGTTTCTACTCTTAATGCCCCTTGTAATGGTGGGATTAATGGTGCAAAGAGTGGATGCTTCTGCAGCTGTATCCCCAACACAAAATGCATCAACTATAGACAAGTATGGCTGAATTCAGATTTCTATTTTCCAGGAGAGGACAACGTGACCATGGCAGATATGCCTAGAGCTATCTTTTTCTTGTTCCAGTCTATAAAAGGATAGGAGCTGACAAGCTATCCTACTAACGCATCCAACTTGCACTGAGATGTCATTCTGTAGTATCTTAATTAACAGTAGCAGATGTCAATTGATGTAGAAATGTTCCAGTTTCCACCAAAGTTATCTCTGGGGATCAAGTCAAAAGCCACATAAAGAGCTTTAATGTGATGAAGAATAATACATTGATTTGACATGGATTTCTCTTTCCTATACCCAGTTTGCTTATCTGACAATGTATTTGCCCATTCTATCCATTTTCAGTAAAAATGCTGCACATCTAATTTGTTAACCAAACTCATCAAACCCTAGGTGTCCACAGGGGGACAAGGGGGAACAAATGACAATATGTGCATTGCAACATTGCAATGCAAATTCCTTTTCTCTTCTACTTGTTTAAGATGGGATGCAAAGTTGGAAGGGTGGTATTTGCATCATGACGTCATGATGCAGGTTTCATCATTTTGACCAAATCTGGCTTGGTGCAGATGTCTCTGTGACTGGGCAATAATTGGCCAGATCAGTTCTGTCTCCTTTCTTATAGATAGGCACAATATTTCTAATTTCTGGGAATCTGCAACATACCACCTCCATAAATAAATAAGAATCAGAATGCCAGTGGGATGCACCAGAAATCAAAATTTATCTTTAAACTCTCAACAAAGATATTCCCATACAGAAATTTCTATTTTTCAATTACAGCATTAGTTTAGCAAGTTCTGAGGAGGAAACAGTGAACTAATCTGGAACACGATCTGGCTTTATGGTTCAGGTTGGCAAAGCAGCGGAATCTTCATCATAATACAGTAGTTTAGTAACACTTATCCCATATATCTACAACTTTTATTCCTTTAGTCATCTTGGTTATTCACAAAATCTTTGATTTTCTAAATGCCATAATAGTTATGTAAGCTATAATGTTTCCATGCCTTTAGAAGTAACCATCTGTTGTTCACAGAAGCCACACACTGGAACACTCTGGAATTGCAGCATCCTTCAGCAGAAGATCAGACCAAGGGCTTTTCTGATCTAGCAACCCCACTGCTGCTGCTGACTTTCTATGAGGAGACCCATGTCAGTGTATGGTAGCCACAAATCAAAAGGAGTCTGGTAGCACAAATGCTTTTTAATAACATTTGTTAGCTTGAAAAGGTGCAACCAGTCTCCTGATCTATTGTGGCTGACTGTAACCTTTGAAAACAGAACTGGTGAAGAGTAAACCCATATCCAAAAAGAGAAGAGAACAGACCTGGGCTGAGAAACCAGTTAGGAAACCACAGCATTTTTAGTCTTCCCCTTTCTCTTGACCCATTCACTCTTCTTCATCTACTTATCTTGTAATTTGATCCTCATTCATTCTCTCTGTATGTACCAGCCACCTCAACATATTTCTTTTGTGTTGGTCACTCAGTTTTGTATGCAGTCCACATTTATTCCCAGTGAGCTGCTAAAGAGCAAAAGTGCGGTGTTTTTATCCCCGGACTAGCATGAAGTCTTACTGCTCCTTCCAAATTTTGCTCATTTTCATTTTTTGTACCCTCTCAATCAGATTTCAACAATACATTACCTTGGGCACACTGAAACAATCTCCCTTGGCAATTTTTGCATTAACTTTTGCTGCCTTTTCATTTGTATAAGATACAATGACCATGTTCTTCCAATCATCAGACATCTATGCAACCTTCATACATATGTTAAAAAGTTGCATAGCCACCCCATACACAAACCATATCCTTACTTCAACATTTATTCAGTTATAAATATCATCCATACCTGCAGCCATACTGTATCATTTTACAATATTCTCACAGCATTTATGACTTCCTTTTCATCAAACTTTCTTTAATGCCAAGATATATAACATGCATTCCAATCCCACTTTATAATAGATCATTGTCATTCACAATCAAGTTTACAGGTAGTTCTCACTTATTGACTGCAGTTGGGACTGGCAACTCTGTCGCTAAGTGACACAGTTCTAAAGTGAAATGTCATGTGACTGCACCTGACTTATGATGTAAGCTCATCAGTTCAGGCCGCAGTTGTTAAGCGTGAAGTCATGCAACTACAACTTGCAACTTCTTGCCAGCTTCCCCATTGACTTTGCTTGTTGGAAGCCGGCTGTGAAGGTTGCAAATGGTGATCACGTGACCACGGGACACTGCAATGGCCGCAACTACAAGGACCCATTATAAGTACCCCTCATTAGCACCATCATAACTTTGAATGGTCGCTGAATGAATAGACATTAAATGAGGACTACCTGTATTAAATACTCCTTTGCAGCATTCCCTTATTTTAAGTTTCAGCCTAGAACATGTCATCATTGCTTTTGCTTTTAATTAACTTGACTCAGCTGGAGGTTGCTAAGCAATGGAACAGCCTAACTTAGAATAGTGATGATCTCCCCTTTTCTGAAAGTTTTCAAAAGAGGGTTGCAGAGACACCTGCTAGTTCAATGGATTCCTGCACAGTGAATGGAGTTAGACTGTATGACATCTAATGTCCCTTTCCATACATTCTATCATTCTATAGGTCACTGAGTCCATTCCTGTACTAATCAAATACTGTAGATACCTGTGGGAAACCTACCAAAAGTATATATGGGCAATACTACAGGTAACATATAGCCACCGTAAGTAGCCTTATCCCCAAACATTTGTCTTACATGCTTTTAGACCTCTCAGTGTGGGCCCTTTTTAATTTAGCAAGACAGCAAACAAAAGGGCAATATGGGTATACAGAAAATCCCTACAGGATCAACCAGTGCAAATGGTGGGAGGTTGAGGAAAGAGGTACTTTCTCATTCAATAGAGGGTTAAACTATATCTCATTGATAAAAGATGGAGGGATGGCCACCAAGTAAAGATGCCCTTGAATAGAGCTTGACTTCTCACTACATCCACACAGTATTCTTGACAATCTCACCAAAGGGGTTGCCACTGCCTTCTTTGGGAAGGTTTTCAGACTTCTCAGTTGAGCCTACAGCCTGGGATTCCTTGGAATTTTCCCATCCAAGTATATGATGGGACAAGGTCAACTGGGTGCTGCATCTTTTTTTTTTTAAATAAATGCTTTTCATGTAATTGTTCTTATGCTTCAACAATCATCCTGAATTTATCTGAATTCCATTACTGCTCTGCCATTGTTGTTCTGCCATTTGGGGCAGAAAGGTGGGATGTGGACGATGCTTCCATAATTGCAGTGAAGATCAACATATCTGAAGGTTCTCCTAGACTCAGAGCGATTCAGTTATGAAAATGTCACATGAACCTTATTTGTCCCTCTAGTCTAATATTGTCTGCTGTTGTTATTATTTGCTGCTCTCCATAGTTAAGGCAAAACTCTCTCCTGATTTTCCTTGCGATTAGAGGTCCTTTAATAGCAGCTTTGAGGAACTAAATCTGGGATCCTGCACATTAAATTTAGGCTGAATTGTGGAGGTGAGGCTTTTCCCCATAGGAAATCTATGCTGGGGCCAGCCTTGGAAGATTCTGCTTTGAAGGCATCACACAGAAAGATCCTATCCAAGTTTTTGACTTGATCCATACAGCAAGCTCAGCTTTGGCTTGTTTAATCATGTATTTTTTAAAAATAAGGCACAACTTGCCAAGTTCACACAACTTGCTAAGCCAAACTCATGATCTTTAATGCAATCTATGAACTCTGTTGCTCACATCTGAGTCTCCAATGGTGTGACTGATCAGTTAATGTAACATGATTGTTATGCAAACTACTGATCTGACATCCAATATAGTTTCATCATTGTAGTGAGTATCACTGTCATGAGTAAGGATGGCGAGCAGGGGGCTCCCATCCAGACTGTCAAGCGCATGCGTAGCACTGATGAATTGTTCAGCCATTCAAAGAGACACAGATTGGGACCGCCTTAACCCTTGGGGGTTATATGTCTGGGTTTTCCCACGCTTCTTCAGTTTGTTAGGATTCCTGTTAAGTACTAGCAATAAATATTAGAGACCAGTTCCATGTCTCAGTGTGTTTCCTGGTCGTTAGGACATCAATCCTAACAAACTCCTACTCCCATCGAAAGAGGGAGGAACAAGCAATTAAGGAGATACGTTTAGAAATGTCTTCAGAAAACCAAGAAATGCTGCTCACCATCCTTACTCATGACAATCACCCTGATGTGGATCCCTCTCTAATGAATACATGACAAGGAAATCATTCAAGATGATTGATGTGACTTGACACAATGGAATTCATACATTGTTTATAAGAAAAAAAAATCTTCAGTGATTAGTGAAGGAACCCAGTGAGGGTATCACTATGAATCTGTCATTTAAAATCCTATGAGATTTTTTTCCCCTTCAGGATTTCAAACAGAAACTGGTTGAACCAAGATTTCCATGTATTGTTTGGAGGTTATTTTCCCTGTGTGTCGCTCAGCACAGTCCAGTAAAATGTACAAATTCAAGCAAATAAAGTATATTTGTTGGTGGGGGTGGGAGCAGCTATTCATTCCCCCCCATATACAGTACATACCAAAGTAAGCTTTTAATTTCAGTTGTTTCAATACATGTAGATAATTTTTAATTAAATTAATGGAATGCTATAAAAGTAAAGACTCCCTCAAGTTCAGTTCAGCTTTTGATGACTGCACCCACCCTGTTTTTTAAGTAGCATTACAGAATTAGTTTGCCACTGTAAGAAGGGGGGTCCTCAGGGGTTAAGTATTTCCCTCTGTCTAATGAAAAATGCAGAACCTTTTAGAGGAACTTTGTGCTGTACATAAGAATTTGGAAGATGTCAGGCACCTCTGGAGCTTCCCATGTACCCATGACCATCTGTAGATGAGTTTCCCCATTCTCTCATATGTCGAGAATGAAAATAAATTACTGCAGATAAAATACAAATGACAGTGTCTTCCAAAACAAACTCCAGGAATGAAGACCTGGAAGCATGGACATGTATATGCCAAGGGCCACTTCATGCACAATATACATAGTTTCCAGAAGGAAGGGCAATGTGATACACTTGGCATCAGGGCGGAGCCACTCCATGCTCTGCTGGCAAATTCCCTTAGTTGTCAGGGCCAGCCCAAGAACTTCAGAGAATCAGTCCAGGCAAACTTCAGTTCTTTATTTGCCAATGCTGTACAGACAGAATCTTGCCAGACTAAAGCAACTCCAGCTACCCTACAGGGAAATAACCTGGGAAGGCTCTAGGGCGAGGCTATTCTGAACCTCTTAGTTTTCCCACACTCACTTCCTGGACTGTGTCTCCTCTTATCTTGTCCTCCTCCTTGGAATGTGCTCCCTCCTTCCTGAGAACCACCAGCATCACTGAAATCTACCACAGTAACCATTTCAATAATGGCCACTCATCTTTAGGGTTTTCATAGAATCTTGAGTTGGAAGGGGCCACTGAGTGGAGGGATCCAAATCACAGCATTCCAGAAAGATGGGTGCTCAGCCTCTGTTGAAGCACATCCAATGCATACATCTACTTCCATGGAGAAAGAAAGAAAATACGGAAAAAGAATGACTTCCAACTTCCTTTGCTACAGATATAAGTATACAATTACATTAAACTCTTGCTCTAATGTCATGGTTCCTGTTTCAATGTTCCTGTGAACATCAAAACTAGTTCCCATGCCATGCTGGTGTTGACACATGTTACTGTTTGGGAGGGGGCTGCTCTTGTTCTTTGCACCAGGCACTGATGTAGAGACTTTGGAATGTCTATTTGGGTCCTCTCACCTGTTCAAGGACACTTTCCCGAAGACCGGCAGGAACCATTAGGAACACCTGCAGGCTGCAGGGAGTGGACTCTTTCTGACTCTGGGGGGAGGGATTGGAACTGTCTAAGCTTTACTTGTTTGAAAGACCCGCGCTTTTGCCATTCTCAGCTCTGCTCTTGAACTTGCATACTATCCAGTAATAAATCAGATATCCATAAGCTTCTTGTGTGAGTCTGGTTGGAAACTTGGGTAGGCGTTCATCACATCTAAGCTTACAACATAGCTTTCATTAATTCTATTGTCCATTATTATTTCTAATGATCAAATCCAGATATCATGATTTCATTTTTGTCTGTTTCACGCAAAAAGTCCAAACAGGGTTTCCAGGTAACTTTAACATTAGTCAACATCTTTTCTCTAATCAAAGCTGTCAGTTTCACCATCTCAGCCAACTCCATCACCATCCATTCTTCCATTGTAGGTAATGTTGAATCTTTCAAACTTTAGGAATATAAAACCCTCACTGCTGTTACTATATATAAAAACAAAGTTCCATGGGTTCTAACTGTTTGTCCAGCCTCTGAATTATTCTTAAAGAGTGATGTCCAGAACTGGATACAATACTCAAGGTGGGGTCTGACCAAAGCAGAATAAAGTGGAATGATTACTTCCCACATTTTGGAAATTACCTTCTGACATAATGAAAAAGTCAGACTTGTGAAATGGGGAAGAAGTATCTCAGCAGTCTGAGGTTGCAGTACAATTAGGAGATTAGTTATAGCATAGCCGAAAAGGTATTGGAATTGGATAATTTTGTCCATTCTCATTTGCAAGCATAGCTTTCTTCTCAACAGCTTTTGGGGTTTTCAGTTGATGCAATAAGTAAATGTCCTTGTTTATGTGGAATGACTATCTTAATATTTCTTCCAATAAGCAACTATTAGAAGAGTAAGGAAGTATAACCAGGTTGGCTAAATACAATTATTATTTGGCCTCTCAAGTGGGAAGGACTAACCTATCCAGAAAAGGCTGCCAGCCCCTCCCTGCATGGATGGTTATAACTAGTTTGAGAAGAATGGTAGATAACACATCTGGAAGGCATCAAGTTCAATAAGACTTAAGGGAAGGAAAGTCTTTTCTTGATGTACAGGTTTTCTATCTCTCACCACCCCCTTTAAATTGCAGTCCTCTGAGATGTATGGATAGTCCAAGCAAGTCAACAATGATAATTGCTCTCTTTCTGAAAATAGAAAATCCAGCTTTTACTTGAACCCTACATCCATCAATAAGTACAACACAAATAGAGAAAGCAGTCAAGTAGCAACTGCATTTTTATTCTTTCAGAAATGGGAGCTCAGGCCATCATCATCCACAGGGGTAGGTCAGATCAGGTAAGATGGCTGACACAACTGAGGCATCTTGCCATTTTGACCCCCAGCTCTACCCCCACTGCTTGGATGCCAGTGGCTCAGGCATTCTTAGATGCTCCCAAAGAGAGGTTCTTAGCACTACCAAACAACAGGCATTGTGTAACTATTCTGTCTGGTCGTGCTTATTGCATTAGCTGTGGAAAAAGAAATAATGGAAGAAGGAATGCATAAAGATAAAAATCAAAAACTGAGGACATTTTATTTCATTTTTTTAAATTTGAAGACTTTCTTTTTACCTATTCTTCTATTTTATTCTCTCTTTCTATGGTTGTTCTTATGTTTCTACCTTATACTGGTCAAAGACTGTAATAAAATGTTGATTTGAAAAAGAACGCATTGTTTTCTGCACCTTTTGCAAAATGTTATAAATAAGGCAGAGCAGCTGTACAAAGAAGACTTTTCTGGACTGAAAACCATCTTACTTCTAATTCCTCATTGCAGCAAATGTTGAGTCAGTCCTGTCTGTAATCTGAAACTTTCATGCCAAGAACCCAATTTTTAAATATTTACCATTCATTCTCACATTTCATCCTGGAATTATCACACAGATTTTGTGAATTGAGCATTATTAGCCTTCTCTCCATTCATTCCACTTTTCTCCTTTCCCAAGATTACTTTTTGTAATATCTTTAGATCTTTTCAGCAAGCAAGATCTCAAAAGCTTACAGTTTGACTTGAAAGAATTAAAGCATTTCCAAAACGGCCTTTGGGATTTTTCTTATGGCCAACAGAACTAATTTGTGGATTTTATATTTATTTAAGAACTTGATCTATACCAGGATGAAAGCAAATTTTTGAGCTTCCTGAAGATCCTCTTCTTCTCCCCAGTTCTGTGTTTCTGTTGCGGAAGACAAGTGAAACATAGGGAAAATTGACCTTAGCACAGTCTCCATAGCTACCTCACCCAGGTTTCTGGCTGGGTGAAAAAGAACAAGAACCAGGCAGTCCATATATTATAACCACGAAAGCCCAAAAGTATAGGACTATCAGATCTGGGCTGAAAACATACAGATGATTGTTTAGAAGGCAGCAAAGCAACTCTCTCTTTGCTGCCATCTTGTGCCATCTCGATGTTTGCTGCCCAGATCTGATTGCCCTAGGAAAAGAGGCTACATGGCATTTGAGGGGATGCATGATAGTTTGCAAGATTCTGGTTAGTGGAATGACGTATGTCAAGCACCTTCACTGATACAACAAGGTTTCAACTGCCATACTAGATAGATGACAATAATAATTAGTTTATAGAGTAAACCACAATCCCCAGGCAGATGAACAGTCTGTGAGTCTCATTCAAGCCACTGACTAACGTGTCCCCAACCATGCTATGTTCTGCTGTCATCTTCTCCAGATAGCTGAAACAATTTTCTTTCAGCTTGGAAACTGCAAAACTTCTCTTTAGAGAAGTGATACTAGAGCTCTGCAGTGCTTGGAGGATGGGCCATTTTCATCTGCAGGAACTCTTCCCTTCTCCTGCCTCCCATGGGCCTGAATTCAGAGCTCCCTAGCAAATTTTACAGGCAATCTCCAGGTCAAGGGATCTTACACTTCTAACCAATTTCTAGATAGTTTCACAATTCTTGGAAAAGAAAAAAATAAAAACAAATCTGGCTTGATTTTCCCTGCTTTGGTCAAAATCAAAATTCTGTTGCAGACATTGATTAATGTTTTCCTGCTTTTCTAAAGATACATTTATCCTTTGCCATTGGGTTCAGACAAGCCATTACTTTCTACTCCCACATCCACTGCACATACAGGCTCTACACTACAGCCTAAAATTGTGGTTGCAGCTGTTGGGAAAAGTGCCTGGCTGCAAAACTGTAGTGTCATGCCATCACCACAGGTTTCAATGGGAATATCTGCAGGAAGAATGAAGTCTTAATATCCAGGCAGCTTTCCCTTTACAGCAGCAGTTTGTGCGAATATTAGGAGGAGGAAGGAGGAGAGAAGGCAGCAATGTATTTTTCCTCTTTCTATGTGAAGTGGGAGCAAGTGATTTTTGTTATTCCAGGAGCTTCTGCAGCTCAGGGAGTGGAGCACTCACTGAATGTTGATTTTTGCCCTCTCCTGTTGGTCAGGTGGAGGGAACAGTGATTGGCTCATGAGGTCCCCTGCCTGTTCTCAGCATTCCAAAGAAGCAAGAATGAACTATGGTATAGCCAGCTTCGAATGCCTTGGAAGGACTGGGAAATGGAAATGGTGCCGTGTGGATGTGTCCCAAGGTCTCATGCTGAGAATTCACAGAGCAAATCTTGGTAAGCAACTTGGCCTGCGTTGCCATTGCTCAACACTGCAGCTGGTCACAGTAGGAGCAAGCAGTCCTCCAGGCTATGGATAGATGTGTGATTTGCCACCTCTTCAGTCTGTCGCCTGAAGTCTTGCCTTGTCTTATAGCATCTCCAGCCCTATTCTGAGAACACAACAGTGTTGTGTTCTGAAAGCTGAAAATAATTTCATAAAACAAAAACGTGAGCATATTAAAACTACTCAAGGCTTAGAATCAATCAACTGAAAGAACAGGATCTAGAGCATTTAACAGGGATGATGGAGATAGTCCACCGCCATGGTCAAAAGACTGTTTTCACAAAGGCAATACATCCCAGAGTGACCATCCAAATGCCCAGTGGCTCCACAGCAAACCAGGGTTAAAAAAAAATAGAAAATGAGTTTTAAATTGCAGCATACCTTTTAATCTGCCAGATGTACAGTATATTGGTGGGAAGAAAAAACCCCCTACATTTCTGTGTTCCAGTTTGTTGCTAAAGGCATAAGAGGAGCTTCTGACAAAAGGAAAAAGTGGCCACTTTATTTATTTAGGCTGAACACACAGTGCAAGCTTGTATGCATGTATCTAAGTGCACATACAGTACACAGATAGCCAGCAATAGGAAAGCAGCAAACAGCTGCAGAGATGGAGCTGAGGAAGGATGATTCAGCATGACCAGGCAGGGTGATAGCTGTAAAAAGGACTGGCTGCATCCAAGTGGAAGTGGGTGGTTATGACTGAGTATCACTAGAGAACAGCAGATTAGGTTTATGTACCACAGCAAAGCAGAGAGGGAAGAAATGGGATGTTATTCAGCAGCTGTTGATCTCTTTGAAAATTATTGCTTGAATGTGTAGAGGAATAAAAGTACATTTTTTCTGTTTAAAATTCAGTCCAGATCATTCCTGCTGTCATTGTTGTTGTTATTATTTTCTGCTTCAATTATTATCTATTTTGAAAAGATGCTGCATCTTTTCCAGGGCCTGCTAAGTCACCCTTTAAATATGCTTAATGCTTTATGATAGGTTGAATTGGAGTAACTCCGATTCTTCAGAATTCAGCCTCAGCTTCTAGTCTGAATTTCTGGGCAGGGAAAGTGGAATCCATACATCACAAGCTGAATCAAGACTTAGTCATGTTTAAAGTATACCACTGAAAGCGAAGGGACTTTAGTTACTTCTTGGTGACTAATTTAAGTCCCACCAGTTTCTTCTCTGAGTATGATTAAGTTTCGAGCCGTCCTCCTCTCTCTCTAGTTACATGCACTTATAAACATCTCCATACAAAAATGAAACTGCTGTAAACATCCCCCTATAAATATGAATACACAGCCTAATATTTTAAATATTGCAGTGGCAGAGGTATATTTTGAGTTACTGGTAACATGTTGGTGAATTCCCTTTTTTTGCTGAAGTATTAAGGCAGGCAACCTTTTGGATCCCTTGGACCACTGCTGGTGCCAGACTGAGGCCATCATTTCAGTGTGCTCTGATGGGCATATCTCTCCCTGCATCTCAGCAATTCTGCTCAAGGTCAAGTAGAAGAGAAGAAAAATAGTGAAATCCTTCTCCTTTCTGTTCTTTTCCTAAAGAATGTCATTTCCTGCTACCATTAGCTGTTACCCATTAACCACCAGCTGCATCAGCCCATTAGCCACAGACAAGCAAATTGAAATTTTGCAGCCACAACTTAAAACTGAACAGAGAGGACAGAAGTCAGAAATTTGTGAGAACCACTTAAAATGAAAAAGAGATCCCTTTGGAAATAGATAACAAGGAACCAAGTTGTCAAGATCCATAGGACATGCAAAAGAAATGCCATCAGAAGACAAACAAAGAGAAGCTGGGTCAGAACCCAAGGAAACCTCAATCCCATTGGCAGTTACTGAATTTGCAAATCAATGATCAAGGTTTTTTAGGGGATAAAAAGGGTCCTAGGGAACACCCACCCTTTTTCAGAGTCCAGACTTGGAGGCGTCTGTTCCTCTAGCTAGGACCTAGCTGACTAGGATTTTGGGTAAGTGGGAGCATGAGTGAGAGGGGAATGAGTGAGTCAGCAATTGCATACTTAAATCAATAAAGCTACAGTATATTGTGGCTTTAGATTGGCAGGTCCCTGTGTATCCTGAAGAGCCTTAATTGCCTCAGTGTTCCACGGACTTAATTCTTGGGATGGATTATGAACAGGCAAAATTGACCCTGAAGCAAAGGATAAAGGACATAGAGAGACAAACAGACTTACAGAAGGCTCCTCATTTCCTATCTTCAGAGCATAATAAATATATTGTCAGTACTGCTAACTACCTTTCTCAACTTGAACTTTCTAGCCATTGGAAAGCTTTCTCCCTAGCTCGAAGTCATGCACTCCCTTCTGCAGTCTTGGAAGGCAGATACAAAAAAATCCCAATAGCTGCAAGGGGGTGCCCTTGTAACAGTGGAGAGATAGAAACCACAGACCATGTGCTTCTCCATTGTCCTTTTTTTCAAAGAGCTTAGGAGTAAATTAATATTACCTCTGATCAATAAATATCCTAGGCAGAAAGATATAGATTATATGCAAATGTTACTTATAGACGAATATCCAACTGTCACGGCGCAAGTAGCCAGTTTCTGCACAGCTGCTATGAAGATACGTCAGATTATGATTGGAAAAATGTAGTAACGTACCCCTTGCAATAACTTTAAGTGGTCTATATATCACATTTTATATATGATATTTTACTCTTTTTATTACTCTTTTTAATATTTTACATATCATATTGTTATAGACACTTATATTTGATAGAATATTAGTCATGATAATGCAAATTAATAAGATTGTTTTTACATTTGATTAAGGGGCTCATTTACATTGTGATCTAAACGTATTTTAACATTTAATTGGAACTTGTAAATTCAAATTTTAAATTTTAAATTATTTTAAATCAGATGGTTCATATTTTAAGGTTAATGTGTATATTTTTATAGAATTGTATCTTGTACTGGTCAGCGACCGTAATAAAACTGAACTGAACAGCCTCAGTGTTCAGTTGAAAATGCTTCCAGTTCTTTTCCCTACTGTCAACCAGGGCTGCGTGTTCCATGTGTTTCAATCGTAACTCCTTGGACCATCCAGGTAGAAAGCAGGGAGGGAGTAGGGATCCATGTGCCTCAACAGGTTGGAGTGAGTGAACTTAAGCTGAGCCTTGGCATTTTGTAATACCTGCAGCTGACAACTGATAAGATAGGTTTTGGAGAAAAGTGGACAAGGTACAGAGCCATTAGAAGGACGGCCACAGTTGCAGGGAGGTTATGGGTTGGCCATCTATATTGTGCATCTTTGCACCAAATGAAAATGGACATCATCACAAAGGGCATGGCTGCTTCAGGATGAGACTTCAAGTGATACAATTGACTTGCTTCATTCTTGAATATTTACTAGGCCTCTGGGCTCAGTTCAGTTGAAACCCTGAATTTCTTCCAACTTTTTCCTCATGAGAAAAAATCCATTAAGAAGAGAAAGATAGTTGAGCTCCCCAGTGTTTTGACTTATAAAGCTAGGGACCATCTGTTTGTAAGAACCTGTCATGAGTAAGGATGGCGAGCAGGGGGCCCTCATCCAGAGTGTTAAGCGCATGCGTAGCACTGAGGAATTGGGCAGCCATTCAAAGAGACACAGATCGGGACTGCCTTAACCTTTGGGGTTTATATGTCTGGGTTTTTCCCATGCTCCTTCAGTTTGTTAGGATTCCTGTTATGTACAAGCAATAAAACATTAGAGACCAGTTCCTTGTCTCAGCGTGGTTCCTGGCTGTTAGGACAGAATCCCAGGCCTGCAGCACATGCCAAATGGAGTAAAAGAGGAGCATCATCTTAGTTTTTGCTGGATGTCCTCTTCTTTCCTTCCATTTTTCCCAGAATTAGATCCTTCTCTAGAGAGCTGGGTCTTCGCATAATATGTCCAAAGTAGGATAATTTGAGCCTGGTCATTTGTGCCTTCCAGTGAGAATTCTGGATTGGTTTGTTCCATGATCCATTGGCTTGTTTTCTTGGCTGCCCACAGTATTCTCAGGAGTCTTCTCCAACACCAAATTTCAAAAGTATCAATACTCTTTCTATTCTGCTTCTCTCTCTTCCATAGAGTGTCACAGTGTTAGATATAAAAATAATGAAAACCCGGACCAGAGATCTCTGAAAAGGCACCTACTTTATTTGAGCGGTTTGCAAAGCGCGGTGGGCACCTCGACCAGGCTACGCAGAGTCTGATCAAAAGGAGAAATGCCACACCCGAAATTACAAATACACACTTTCTTATACCTTTCCCTGTTCCCCCCTTTTCTGGCCTGTTTCCCCATTGGCTGGGTACTTCCAGACGCACAATCTTCCGACCGCCTCATCCCCTGGACCCCTCTATCTTATTTTGCTTACGCTTGTAAAAGCCTCATTCTGAAACATTTTAAACATTCCAAGGTTTTCACACATTGAAATCTTTATAGGCCAATCTCTCATATGGTGACATTTACTCTATCTCCTTGCCTAGCACATCCTGGAGGAGCCTCCGTTTGAAGTTGTTCTTATCACACATCTGGCATATGTCTCCTCTGTTAGTCAGTGTTAGGCTACAAGACATCTGAAGGCTAAGCTTTTAATTAGGCCCATTTCTTCCCTTTGTTCCTTTTGAAAGCGTTCTAAGTTGTTACCTTATTTGTAAGCCTGCCAGTTTCCACCTCATTATCCCAAGGCCTTTACACATTTAAATCTTTACCTGTGTTAGTTATTTAACATTGTGTGGCTCACTAGCTTAAACTTATTTATACATATTGCTTCCCCTTTGTCCTTTGCTATTAGCTAATATTAGTATTTACACCTTAAAATCTCCCCCAACCACGATCTATATGATATTGCCTTATATGGCTACATATATATAGATCTTCCTTATTTCTTTACAAATTGTATTTTTCCATATCTTACAACAGGGAATACTATTGCTTGCACTATTTTGATTTTTGTAGGTGTAGAGACATCACGGCATCTGAACACCTTTTCCAAGGCCTTCATGGCTACTCTACCTAGTGTTAATTTGTGGTGTATTTCTAGGCTGCTTGTTCCTTTACTGTTGATGGTTGATCCGAAACGGCAGAAGCCATTTACTACTTCAATATCTTTGTTGTCAGTTTTAAGGCCAGTTGTTGTACTGTTTCCATTAGTTTGGACTTCTTTATAAAAATTTTAGTTCCATTTTTTCACTATGCTCCTTGACATTTGTTACTAGAGCTTGCAGATCCTTTGCATTTTTGGCTTTCAGAGTAGTGTCATCAACATAGTGCATGTTACTGATGTTTCTTCTTCCAGTTTTAAAACCACATTCATCTTCTCCCAATCCAGCTTCCCTAAATAAATAAATAAATATTCAGCGTACAGGTTGAATAAATAAGGGGAGAGTTTACAGCCTTGTCTCACTTCTTTGCCAACTTGCAGCCTGTTTCGCCATGTTCTGCCGGCTTGTATATACTGTAGGTTTCTCACGAGGACAATATGTTCTGGGATTCCCATTTTTCTAAGCACATTCCACAGCCTGACATGATCCACACAACTGAAGGCCTTTCTATAATCAATGAAACACGTACTGACTTGTTTAGGGTATTATTTGGCTTTCTCAATTATCCAGTCTGCATCAGCAATTACTAGATAGTAATAAAGAGTTTAAAAACAAACATAGCCCATAAAGTGCTGCTTCAGAAATATGTATTTAGTTTAGCCCTATGTAATCTTAGATGTAGCCCTTGTGGGCCATTTAATCCAGCCATTTAGCAGTGTGACTTGATTTAAATTAGTAGCTATTAACAATATTTGATTTGTGGAGGTTTTGAAACAGAGAATACCATAAATGTCACAATCTGAAGCACCAGTTTTGAGTGGCCAACAAAACTATGTATGTCAAGTAAGGGAAAAGAGCTGATCCGCTACAAGGGTGAGCAAACATCCATTTGGCAATATTCTTACTACTATACTCACAAGATGCTTCACAACTCAGAATGATCAGAGGCTGGAAACAAACAGCCACTGTCACATTTTAAGTAACTTTGTTCCAGACTGAGTGATCATTGTAATTAAAGAAAGCCGAGTGTCACCTGAAAAGCCGCTACTAAATTATAGGCATGAAAGGTGATGCAGAAGCAGGTATCTAAATACTTGGCAATCCGGATAAAGAAATGAAACTCAGAGTTTACACTGTCGATGGCTTCTTCAAATCTAACTGTGTACCAGAAAGGAAAGCAAAGATGCTTCTGATTAATCTGACATAGCTTTGTTCTTTGCAAGATTTAAAGTAATCAGCAGCTACTGCATTAATTCATTTACCAAATGGAAAGAGAACTTTACAATTTTGTATCTCTTCAAAAATTCAGATAAGCTGAGAAATAATAAAGATTCTCCCTGTCACTTGGCAGAATGAAACATTACTTTATATTCATGTTTAATAAACCATGATATGAATAACCTATGTACTAGTTCATCCTTCTCCATTTGTGAGACCAAATAACAAACTAGGAAAGGACAGTTTTGGGTGACATCTGAAAGTACAATTATGATACAGTGCACCCAATCAAATCAGAAGCATACAATAGTTTTAAACTATGATTTGCTTTGATTTACAAATTCTGGCTTGATTGGGCACTCAATCCCTTATTCCAGATCTAAATATAACACAAAGCTATCAGTTCACTTCTTAGTTTGGTTATTCACCCTCACAGAATGAGGATTGAACTGGTAGCATGCATTAGTATGGTCCTATTGAAATAATAGTTTATTAAGCCAGATTTTCTGGCTTAAAGTAATATGAATACATGCCAGACTATATAACTGACTAACTTATTCCAAGGTAAGTTCTATCATTGATCCTCCCCAAGCATATCATGGTCATCTGTATCATCCAGTCAAGTGATAACAATCGTTTCACTACAGTTCAAGTGTCAGTGTGAAGTAAATGTGTCACAAACTGGTCATGTGAGGCTTGCCAAATAGCAAGCTTCCCTTTTTAGCATATTCACATTTAGTTACTGGACATCTATTGACCCACAGATAGATCCCTGCATTTATCTGTGTTATTCCAATTGTTGCAAAATGGATTCTAAAAGGAGTGACCAACTTGATCAGAGCAATTTCCAAAGAATGTTGAGAAGGTCATAGGCAAAGGGGGCTTCTCGGTGAGGATCTATGGCAGACTAGATGTCCTTGAGGGAGCAAGGATGGCATTGCAGCAAGGATCAGTGGTCAGACAATGAATTTGTCAGAGTGCTAGAAAGCGTTTGGCCCAAGCGATCAGAAAAATCACACACCAGGCATTTCTATAAAAATAAATTTATTTACAGAAAGCACAAAAACATATTTTCAAGCTGTGCATTCACACACGCTCAGAGAGGACTGGGTTGGAAGGCTACAAAAGCGAAACTAAAACAAGTCCAGGCAAGTTCCTCCCCCAGGCAATGCAGCTTTAACACCCAAACTGAGGACAATTAAGTTCGACCTCTTCACCCTGCCGATACTTAAGAAAGTACTCAATTACCATGGTAACCTAGTGGCTTGGTCTGTGCAAAAAACAAAGAAATGCCAACAGAATTCTGGCCGGTGCAGTCTTTCTGGATAAAGGAGAGATTGTGGGATTGCCCACTTGCCCTCCAGACAGCTGCTCCTCATGAAGAGACTGCAGGAACTGAGGTTTTTGCTGTCAACTTGTGAGTTGAGCAGCAGTGGGAGTCGAGGGATTTCAATCAAGTTCACAGCCATTATACAGCCTATATGGACACAAGGTTTGGAAAAGCCCCACTTTCTTAAATGCTTTCAGATATAATCAATTTACAGCTAAAGAGAGATTTTTTTCAGTGGCTGGATAAGAGAAATCCACTTGGTGAGTCAACATTCTTTTTGGATTAAAAAAAGGGGGGGGGATTCAAAGGTTTAAAAACTTTTAGCAAAAAGCTTAACAAGGATTGGATGTCAGAAAGTTTAAAATGGATAAAGGGTAGTTTTGAAAGATTTCACTTTTTGGTGAAAGTGCTTTTGAATAAATTGGAATTAAAATAAACAAATGAACTAGACCTTTGTGGGAATGTTTTTTGTTTACTACTGAAGACTGCAGACAATTGGTGGATTTTACAAAACAAAAAATAAAGGTATATGAGCCAGACTGTGATGCTGACTATAACTATGGAATGCCGTTTGAGACAAAAGTACAGGAAGATAAAGCAGAAAAAAAGGAAGTTTGCCTTTACTCTTTCCCTTGCAAGTGAGACACTTTCACTTTTAGATTATAATATCACAATGGCAACCACCGGAAAAATGGCAAAAGCAGTAGGGGGGAGGAGAGGATCACTAGAGCAACCTGCAGAGAGAGGAATTACACCAGATTTTCTTCAGAAAATGTTTGAGGAATTGGTCAATAAGTTGTCTGAATCACTTGGTACTAAATTGAAGCTTTTGAAAAAAGAATAGATGAAAGACTTGTAAAGATGAAAGAAGTAGTTAAGAAGATGGAAAGCTCTGTAAAACCAGTGTCTGGAGATGTAAAACAAATGAATGAAACCCTCAGGATAGGGTCCATAAGAATACTGAGAGCCCAGGTTTGGAAGAGCAGAACCAATCGCTGCTCTGAAAGTAACCCACATTACCTTCCATGAGGCTAACAGTACAAGGCTCACTGCTGAGGTACAGTGAATGGTAAGCTGTGGGCCAAGGGTTTTAAAGTTGGCATCGTTTCCTCTTGTCTCAAGGAAGAGAGGAAAGGACATTACCCCGACACGTGAATGAGTCCATAGTATGATGGTTGGGGGACAGGACCATTGTTAATTAAATTAAACCTGATTTATATTATGCTCTTTGCCTTATTTCTTTTTGTTTGCTTTTTGGGCACAGCCCAGAGTTGTAATTGGGGCAACATACAAAAAGCACAACATAAATAAATTAATGAAGGAGTTAACATTTGGTGCAAACTGGCCAGAGGTTGCCAGGAAAAGTAGGGATGTTGGGTGCTAAGGTTTGCGTTGCATAGTTCTGCAAGTGGAAGAGATGAACAGCAGAGAAAATAGGAACCTCAGAGAGGGCAACATAAGCAAGTAAGAGGCAGTGCTTTAAGCCCACCGATACAGAAAGGCTACTCGTGAATAAACAAGAGGAAAGGCTTTTTCCCATAGACAGCTTCGCCCAGTTGGAATTCTACTCCTTGCAGCTTAGAAGGGGAAGGATCCAGAGGGAGAGGCTGGCAAGTTTCATCCGTCAGGATACAGCCACTCAGCTGGCTGGGGGGATGGACTGAAAATGGAAGAGCTGAGGGGAAGCGAATTGAATTCAGAGGAGCCGGGAATGAGGAGAGCTAACCCCAAAGGAAGGATGAAGGAAGGAGCCAGGAAGAGCATGAGAGAAACCAGCTACATAAGACTTTTACAGGTGTTATGGGAGGCATTTTGCAAGGACAGAGTTGCATTGTTTGAGTATATACTGCACCTTTAAGGAGGCTGCTTTGACTGTGTATGAATCATTAGTTACAAACAAGCCTCTTTGCAGGACACAAAGAAATTAATCAATAGCTTAGTATTGTTTAAAATGTGTGTATTGGTGTGATACAGTCTGTAAATTGGCATGGTTGATGTTTTTCTAATACTGGTAGTAAAGTTGTTCTTGCTGTTCAGAATTAGAAGTTGAATATTTTTTTCCTATTGCATGCTTCAGGAAAGGGTGAAATCATCCCATGTGGCCTGCCTTCCCACAGGTTGAGGATTTGATCTACAGGCTTTGTTTAACTCTGAAGGGGTCAGATCCTCAAACCCAGAACAGCTTCTGTTTAAAACAGAGGCTACCCATACATGATTGTGCATTTGTGTATGTATTGGGCCTTACAACAGCCGAGGGTCAGCAGTGCGCACACCAACCCACAGATGTAGAATGTCTGATGTTTTTATTTCATCAAAGCCACAACAATAGAAACATGTGGGGGAGTAACCATGAAGCAAACTGAGTCAGAATGATAGCTGGAAATTATGGCTATTGTTCTGCATGCACTTCTACGTTAAATTATCAGAGGCTTGTGCTTAAAAAAAACATTTTGCTGGAGTTGTAGAAAGTTTACAGTTTTAGTCAAACAAGCCTTTATCTTTTTATAAGTATAATTTGAATAATGACTTTGGTTATACACATAGAGAATATATATTATAATTACTATTATATTATTATATTAATAATATCTCTTATTCATCCATGAATTGAAGGAAGTGATCATTGTATTCTTATCTTCGGCACAGAAAGACCAGAACTTTAACACAACGTGCTATGAAATTGGAACAAGAAACTGAACAAGATGATATCATTGTATGGCAGGTTTTAATTATTGTACATCCCTCTGGTTTATAGCCTAGAAGGTCATATGCATTTCATCCTCTTAAAAGACAGTTGTAAGATTCTTCTCTCTTTCAATTGTTTGGGCTTCTAAAATCTTTGTAAGTCGTGGGTTAATGATACATGCAATATCATGTTGCAGCAAAAATTCCTTTTTCTGTTTCTAAATTCTGCTTCATTGGTGTTTCAAAGTTTTCAGCGTTGCAATGTAGCATTCTGAATTGATAGTGGTGCCAAGTTCAAGGAAATCCATGTGAATAACACCATCTGTGTCCCAAAAAACAGCAAGCGTGAGCTGAAGTCTGTGTCTTGATTTTTTTTTCCACACATGAAGCTTTGTGATGATATTTCATGGGCTGACCCTTTGCTTCTGGATCACAATGGTGATCCCATGTTTTGTCAGTTGTCACAGTGCTGTGATGAAATTGCTACCCTTCATTCTTGTAGCATGACAAGGGTTTCAGCTCTTAAAGCTTTCATCTCTGCCATCCGCCTGTGAGGAACCCATCTTGCACAAATCTTCCAATACTGAAGAACATCAGTAATGTGACCTCCATGTTCCTGTGACATACCAAACTGGACAGCAATTTCCCTTTGAACGATCCGCCAATTGTTCTTAATTGGTTCATCAACCTTTCTCATGGGAAATTTGTCAGTTGCAATTCCAGGTTGTCCACTTTGTTCTTGATCACCTGATTCAGCTCTTTTCAGTTCACTATCTTTATATATTTTGGCCCTCGGATGCACAGGACTCACATTTACACAATCGCCATCATAAACAAGCTGCATTTGGGGGTAAATTTCAATTGGAGGGACTCCTTTGGCTGTCAAAAATTAACAACAGTGCATTGCTCAAAGTGCACTGGTGAGTATTTACTGCAGGCTCCCATTTCACATACAGCAGCATCACAGCCTGTTCTCACACTTCCTGCCAACCGAGAGAAAGAATGAAGCTTCTAGCACAGCAGTACTGCCATCTGTTGGTGATTTATAACATTATAACAATGTTATAAATTTATAACGTTGGAGGCCTTAATGTTCATTCAACCCTTGTATATATTTTTCCATTTCTTTAAAATACACTCTTTTAATTTTTATAGAAAGTGGCTAGTCAGGGAAATGTCTGCTGCCCCACATTTTGTTCAAGTTATTTTTATGATGGCACTTTTAAATTTTTTATTGCATCTAGAATATATCAACCGCATGTACCTTATAGTTGGTGAGATACAGGCAACAGTTTGTTAGTTTTGCAAATTAGTCCTTAGTGATCCTAGCTTGTATAGAGTAGCATGGGCATGCTTAGGATATAACTGGGCTTTGGATGATGTTGTGGTATACTGGCCAAAATATGCCAAAACTTTCCAGTGTGTATCTTCACAGTTAGCAGGGAATGCTGGATATGGTGTGTTTATGACTAAAGCTGATAACCTTGTCTACTCTTTCCTTTCTTGCCAAAGATTGTTATATTGAATCCTTAATTGAGTAAAGCCATGATGGGCCAATCTGTGGACGACTACTGGGAAGACAGTGATTTGGAGGATATGGTCAAGAATATGAATTAATGATTGTAATAAAAGAAAGAAAAAGAGATACGTTGTGTGCTAAATGAAAGGGGAAGGTTTCAGCAGACCTCAGTAAAGATGCACTGACCTTGTGGACCTGAGCTGTTGAATACTTGCAGAGCAGAGAAGGTGAAAGTTTAATTATGAATGAAAGGGATAACATATGATTTGTCAGAAACTATGATTTGGTGTTGCCAAATTCTGACTGAAAGAATACAAGAAGTGACAATGAGCAAAACATGGTAAGTGCAAGTGCAGCATTGTGGCAGGTAGGGGATCTATAGGCCAGATATCTGTTCTTCAGCAGGTCATTGAGAGATGAATGAATTCAAGAAAGTTTACTGTATGTTTGTATAATGGTAAAGTGAACAAACGAATTATGGGTTATTTTGCACAAATATGAAGATTTGGTTGCTGAATGCAAAAAAAGTGCATGAGAAAATAAGCAGAGCGCTTAATGAATGATTCAGCAATGAGCAGAGAATAAGTCAAGGACTGTGCTGTCTACTTGGTTGTAGATAAATATTTTATGGATAAGTATACAAGGAATGTTTGTGATAACATTAAAGAGTCTTATATGAGTGGATAACCATAACATTTGAAATTATTAATAAAATAAAGGAGTGTTTATTGGGGACATGAATGACAATATACAGTATTTATGATGCAGATGATGCCATGATGTGACAGAAATGACAGAAAATCTGAGCAAGTACATGAATTTGCATAACTTGCTAGAAGGCTTACTAAAGATGGGGAAGTGGAAAAATAGGAGGAGGAAGGAGTATTAGGTATGTTTGCCACCTTGAGTTATTTTTAAAAATAATAAAGGCGGGATAGTAGATAAATAACTAAATAAAAAATAACTTTTAGAACAAAGAACTGCTTGTAAAAAGGTAATGAGTGGTCTGTGGTCTATTGTGAGGTATGAACATTTGTCAAAGAAGTAAGAGTGTCTGTGTATAAGGACTTCTTTCCATTTTGTTATAAGGAAATGAGAGCTGGATATGAGGAGGGAAAGATAAAAAGTAGAATGCAATGCAAAAAAGTTACTTACTTAAGCTTACTTTTTTACTTGAGGTAAAATAAAGAAGCGATAGGAATAGGGGGCATCTGCAGAAGGGGTCCAAAAGTCAAGATGGCAGTGGTGACAGCATGACTAAAGCCCTGCCCCCTTTAATGTGCATCATGATACAGGTAGAAAGGGGGTAGGGCTTCATCCCCTGTCACCACTGCCATTCTGACTTTTTGGACCCCACTTCCCCAAAGGATGCCCATCAAAACTGAAAGATTACAGATTGAATATGGCTTTGGTAGAAAAAGAAGGGCCAAAGAAGTATGTTGAGGTGGTTTGTTCATATAGAGAGAATTTATAAGAACCGAATTGCAAAACAAATAGATGAAGGAACAGTGAATGGGTTAAAAGGAAGGGGAGGTTAGGGTGAATGGAATTGATGAGATCCTCAAAAAGAGAGAGGTTAAAAAAAGAGAAGTTAAAAAACAAAAAGCAATGTATGAATTGGTGTATGGACCTGCTGGAAGCAAGGATAGCTTGTGAGGGTAGAAAGATCTGGAGAGGTATTGATAGGAAGCTCTGTGTCAGAAGCAAATACAGACACACTGCACAGGCCACCTCATTTGCATACTTAAAAACATACTGAATGGCATGTGGAAAAGCATCTCTACCATTTTGTCCATGTATCAATCAAGAACAAAAAAAAAGGCTGAAACCATGGATATGTAAACATCTTTACACATTTACTGAGGTGAAACCATGGATAACAAGGCAACAGATAAGGCCATCTGTATAGTGAATGGTACAGGTAGTCCTTGTTTAACGACAGTAATTGGGATGGGAATTTCCATTGCTAAGTGATGGGGTCATAAAGCATGATGTCATGTGATCACATCACTTAGCAACAGCAATCCCAGCAACCCCTGTTGCTGTCATTAAACAAGAATCACGGTTGTTAAGCAAGGACCTCCCCGCAACTTCCTGCCAGCTTCCCACAACCAAAGTCAGTGGGGAAGCCGGCAAGAAGTTGCAAGTCCCAGGCAGCTCACAACCAGGCCAGCAGGCAGATAAGTGGCTGCTGCTGGGTGGGGAAAGTGTGTGGGTGGTTGTAGCAGCATGCGATTTCAGAATTGGGGGTGGTTGCTGCTGGGTGCAGGAGACTTACCCAGGTGACTTGTGACCTTCCCTGCTGGCTTCCTCACTGACTTTGCTTGTGGGAAGCTGGCAGAGAACGTTGCAAATGGCAATCACATGACCGCGGGGCTCTGCGACCGTCGTAAGGGCAAGCTGGTTGCCAAGTGTCCAGATCATGATGTGACCATGGGGGTGGGGCAACAGTCAGAACTTCGAGGACCAATTGTAAGTATCACTCATTCAGCACCATCGCAACTTCCAACAGTTACTGAATGAGTGGCCAGTAAGCGAGGACTACCTGTATAGATTAGATTTAGATTTTACTTTTTATTTTGCTTTATGTCCTGTCTGTATTTTCTTTTGCTTATTGTTTCTTCCTTTTTATGCATAATGTTGCCAACCCCAGAAGAAAACAGCATGATCAGTATGTACGTATATGTAGGTTAAATTAAAATGAGCTCTTAATATATGTATATTAATTTTGTGAACTTACCTTTTTTCATCTTTAAAATTATTTACAATCTCTCCACATTTTCCAGAGATCCCTCACCAAACAGCGTCTGACTAAGCCGTGATGTATTTTATACTCTCACAGAAAACTGTATTCTATATTGGGTTTGTAATATTTATTTTTCCAAGGATATACAAATTTAACAATGCTTTGAAAAATACAAAATATTTGCTTTATTAATTTCCTTGCCGTTTGTTTATCAGTAAGACCTTCTGTCATGCGTTTGTGTATGATGATGGGAATGTATGTGTATAATTACTGAAGCAAATGGATGTGACTATATTTGGTGCTGTCTAGTAATTTCTTGCCTGACTTGTAAGTTCCCAAGAAATATTTGATTCCCAACTTTCAAACTAATTTTAAAAAAGTATCCTGGAATATTTGCCCAGTTTTTGTGAGTTTAGTACAAAACTCCAAAGCATACAAGGCTCTTTTTTTGTGGATATTGCAGGGAAAACAGGCATGGGCATTGCATCCCTTTGTTGGAACGGTTGTCAGCTTTTCTTCCCAATTTCTTTAAGCAAGAAAGGCCTTTCTATACATTGCAGGTTGTTCCCACTCAAGCCATTGAGCAGAGAGGAAGAAGAGGCATGATAGCAAGCCATATAGGGGCCATAGGAAATATGGATGAGGAAGGCACACAGAAGACCTTGTGATAGGGCTCCATAATACAAAAAAATCCATTCCATGTGTTCTGTTGTCATGGAATAAAGCTCTTCACTTCTTCTCAGTTTCGCAGGCTAGAACTGGATATTAATAATACAATGAAATGTCCTGATTGATGAAGCCACTTCTAAAAATAGGAAAGTACAGTTGCTTGAGGCATCTCCTCATTCCAAGCTCTGCTCTAAACAACCATAACTCTCTGGAATAATTCTGATTCTGAAAAGTCCTGTATGTGTGTTACTGCCACATTACTATTGATTGCTGTTAGCAAGCATATGTGCGAAGGTGCTTTCTTGTTCAGATATCATGGTGTCTTGCTTTGTTTAATGTTTTATTTTTATGTGTTTCGTTGAACATGAGGGAGCTAGATACAAGTGCATGACTGAATAAGACTCTGATTCAACCAGAGACTTTTCAAGTGCAGACTCTCTGCAGGGAGAGGTTGTTTCACTCTTCTCCTCCCCGCTGCCACCCCAAATTAACAGGACACAAACCCAGGCAGGACTTTCTGAAAAGCAAGCATAATAAAACTTGACATGCATCACCTCACCAAATCTACATACCTCTTTTAAGATATGTTCTTATTTTTCTTCTCACCCATCCATCTCACAGGCTTATGTGGTCAAAGGAGAACATCCCCAAGGAACAGGTCCCTTGATCAGTGGTTCACTGTTCAATGATGTTTGTTTTCTCCCCAAAATTTGGAACAATAAGAAATGAAAAAGAACTTGAGGCAAGTGATCAGCAGCCAGATGATTCAAACAAACGGAACCAGTCCTTCTTGATGCATTGGAAATAAACACCTCAAGATTTTTTGAAAAATCTGCTTTTTTATAGTGCGCCTTTGAAACTCGTACCTTTACATTCATTTTGACTATTATAGTCATTTCACTAACTACTTAATTACAGCCATCTATCCATGTCTGTCTCACTCTGACACCCACAGATGCATTCACCCACAGAAAGCCACCCACACTAACCTCCATTCTGACTCATATGCCAAATAGTTGTCAGAAAATCCCCCATTCCCTGCCTAATGCAAACACAGTTCTAAAACATGTGTTCTTTCTTTCTACCTCTTTCCATGTTTTGCTGTGAGTCATCTGATCCATCTCTAAACTGAATTCAGTGGGCCAGAAGATACAGAACACGTATGATGTTTTGTATGAATATGGCTTACACTGCAAGGGGTTGAAATTACCGCACTGGGGGACACAAACAGCAAAGATTATATGAATTCTTTTATCAGTCTTCACCTAAAGTAGCATTGTTAATCCCACTCAGCACATCATTTGTATCCTAGACCATGCAAGGAAAAAATCCCTTAGAACTAGCCTATCCATTAAGAGGAATCAAAAATGCAAGTGCCAAATACATGACTGTACACTGATCTAGAAATTTTATTATGTTTTCACAAATAAAGAGAAACTAAATTATTTGATATATCAGTTGATACAAATAAGAAAATGTTTTGTATGGAAGCAAAATCTGTCAAGTGCCAAGAGATGAACTTACTATAAGTAAGCTTGTCACCAAGTGAGATTTAAGAGTAGCACAAAACTATTGACATGAGACCATGGATAATTGTTAAGCAAGTCTGGCCAGTTTAGACCTATGAGAATACAGGTTAGATCTCTAGGTATTTTCATTGCAAGAGAATTCTCTTTTGGCACCGTTGAACTGTTTGATGAAACTAGTTTCAATACCTTGTTAGCCCTTAAAGGCATCAGTTCTGCTTCAGACCAATTAAGAGTAGACTCAAAAACAGCTTCAGAGCCATAAGTTGATTTTGATAAATTTGATAAAGAAGATTCAGGTTTATCAGTTACCAACAGGTCATTTGTGAACAAGACTTTATATTCTTGCCAGGCATGAAGGTAAATATTGTCAAGGCCATAGACTTCCCAGCTGTAACTTGACTGTGAAAGGCTGGGGGAAAAAAACCCCTGATGTTTTTAAACTGTAATGCTAGAAAAATATATAATACTTTGACAAGCAGGAAGAACAAACCATTACTAGATGAAATAAGCCCAGGCAACTGACTGGAAACCCTAATAATAAAGCTCAAACTTAAATAATTTAGACATATAATGTCCAATTTGAAGAAGACCTTGTACCTGGAAAAATTGAAATGCCAGCAAAAGGCAAGACACTATCACTGATATCATGAGCTTGAGCTTACAAGATTTCAAGCTGTTATTGATAGATAGTCCTGATGAATCACTGTCCATTGGGTCACAAAGAATCCAAAATGACTGTATAACAACAAAAAGCAAACCATAAGAAGAGTATAATGAATAAGAATATAAGAATATTCAATATGCCAGAGGTTCTACAGAAAAATCAATCAATCACATTTATTAAAGCGATTAAACAATGATAAAACAGTCATGGAGAAAGGGAACAGCCCATTTTGACTTGGTTGGTAGGATGCACCAATAGCCTTTGGCTCTGCTGGTTGGGAATTCTGGGAGTTACAATTCCACCCATTACATTCAGAGGGTGGAAAGATAGGGAAGGCTGTCTTAGAAGGAACCATTGTGGGACACCCCCCCAAAAAAACTGCCCAACTAGCTTTCATTCACCAATCAAGAATGTCATGAGCAATTAGATTGCTCATGTCCATCCCCAAGAAACATTTTCCCATATATCTAGATTACACAGCATAGAAATTGCTTATAATATCATCTATGAATTAAAAATAAGAGGCACTAGCTGGAGTTTTCAGCACAGCAACTTAATCATATTAAAAATGATAAGTATTAAGGAAAATTAATGAAAGTGACCAAAATAAACACTTAAGGGTAGGGCTTCCTATCTTTCCAAAAGAAAAAAATGACAAATCTCTCTCATTGGTACCTAAATAGGGCTGGCAAGGAGTATGGGATGCATTACTTTAGAGCAGCCTTTCTCAACCTTTTGACCCTGGAGGAACCCTTGAAATATTTTTCAGGCCTCGGGGAACCCCTGCACAGTCAGGCTCAAATATAGGCCAGAAGTTACAGAATTATATTTGTTTCATGTGTAGGCCTGTATATATGCATTAACAGTGTTCTTAAACTAAAAATAAATTAAACTTACCTCTTTAATGTGGTAATGTGGTAATTGCCCAAATTTGAAATAATTTTTTAAATAAATTGTGATCTCTCAGAGAACCCCTAGTGACCTCTTGTGGAACCCTAGGGTGTCACGGAACCCTGGCTGAGAAACCCTGCTTTCGAGGCTCAACTCATAATTGAAAAAATTAAGCAGGGGTCGGTTAGCTACTATGATACAATAAACCCCAGTGAATTTTCAAAGGGAATCCCCCCCGCCCTACTTCAAGAGCATTCATTTCAGAAGACATAATCTCCACAATCTATGTGGCATCCTAAATTCATCCACCATCCTCCTTATACAAGTTTGGCATATGGTGGAGAAGTTAGTGGAATCATGACCTGCAGAATGACAGCCTGATTCAAGATGAGTCAGTGGTGCCATCGGAGCAGAACTTTGGGGACTGAGGTTAAGGATCCAGTTCAGCCAAATGAGCAGCAGGACTGGCTCCCCCCAACAACTTGAAGTAAGTGGAATAATAGCCATTTTCATCTAAAAGAGGAAGAACAAGTCTTTCTGGGCTATGATCCTACTTGGTCTCTGGGGTCATGCAGGAGGCATACTCCACAAATGGGTGGGGTCAGGACAAATGCTCAATCTGATTTCATTCAAACTGAAATTCATTTAAATTAGGCATAGTTAATATGATTATTCTTTAGTTACGTATTTAAACAAGATATAAGATTACAATTTAATAGCAACACCCAAAGGTTTGGGGGCTTCATCTTATCTTGTTGGAGTCCCAAGTTGTATTCCTAAAATCTAAGGAGTGGGGAAAATGAAAAACCTTTAAGTCCCAAACCTGTAACCAAGTAACTGTACCACAGCACTTTATGGAATCCAATCAAGATAAAGATGGCAACAAGATGAAAATATTGGAGAATATTTCTGCTTGACAAATGCAAGTAGGTGATTAGTTTGCTGGACATATTTAATATCCACCATCAAGTTTTTTCACTCAGCACAGAAAGACTGGATTCAGATATCATGCTAAGCCATGGTTTATTTTAACCATGGTTGCTAAATAAGCCATCACAACTTGATTAACACATAACACTAGGCCACAAGCTATAATTTCTAAACTGCAATGTCTAGGTTGATAAAAAGGAAGCAACAGAGTTTGGCTGTATTTACATGGATGAAATACTGTATAGAAGCCTCTTCTACCCTTTCTGGCTCAAAATTCTAGAAGTTGTAGTTTTTAACTAATTTGGATGGTATTCCTAAAATTGCTGAGCTACAACTCTCAGTAGCATAACTGATGGGAAATCTTGAGAACTGCAATTTAGCATCATGTGGACATCACTGGTTCCTTACTTCCTGTCTTAAATTATACTGGGCTCAAGCCATTTAAAGCAGCACTGTGCCATCAGGTTGGTATTGACTCTTAGCAACCATATAGATAGGGAAAACCATTACTTCCATGATTCTGATCTTTGTGGGTACAGACATAGTGGCATCTGAATATCTTTTCCAAGGCCTTCATGGCTCCTCTACCAAGTTCTAGTCTACAGTGTATTTCTTGACAGCTGGTTCCTTTATTGTTAATAAAGGTAAAGGTAAAGGTTTCCCTTGACGTAAAGACCAGTCGTGTCCGACTCTAGGGGGTGGTGCTCATCTCCGTTTCAAAGCCTTGGAGCTGGCGTTGTCCATAGGACACTTCCGGGTCATGTGGCCAGCATGACTCACGGAACGCCGTTACCTTCCCGCCGAAGTGGTACCAATTAATCTACTCACATTTGCATGTTTTCGAACTGCTTGGTGTGCAGAAGCTGGGACGAGCAATGGGAGCTCACCCCGCCGCGCGGTTTCGAACCGCCGACCTTCTGATTAACAGCTCAGCGGTTTAACCCGCAGCGCCACCGCGTCCCTTTTATTGTTAATAGTTGATCCTAAAAGATAAAAACTATTCTTTATCTTCATTGTAAATTCTAAAGCTGGTTGCTCTACCTGTTGTCATTCATCTGGTCTTCTCTATATTTAGTTTTATTCTCCTTGACTTCTAATACTAGAACTTCCATATCATTTGCATATTCTGCTACCTCAGTGGTGTCATCAGCATAATGCAGGTTATTGATGTTTCTTCCTCCAATTTTAAAACCACGCTAATCTTCTTCTAATGCATCTTCCCTTAATATACATTTTCCAGCATGGAGGCTGGATAAATAAAGAGAAAGTATACAGTCTTGTCTCACTCCTTTGCTGACCTGGAGCCAGTCTGTTTCACCATGCTCTGTCCATACTGTGGCTTCCTGACCTGTATATAAGTTTCTCATGAAGACAATGAGATGTTTTGGGATTCACATTTTCCTAATGACATTCCACAGCTTGATGTGATTGATACAATCAAAGGCCTTTCTATAATGAATGAAACACTTCTTTTTGGTATTCTTTGGCTTTCTCATTTATCCAGCATGCATCAGTGATAAAGAAACATTGCAAAATTCTTGCTTCCGGCATCCTGTAATATTCAAAACTCTAACAGCCACATTTTGGGCCAGTTGCAATCTCTGGATTCTTTTCAAAACTAATCTAAAGGAGAGCAAATTATCAAGATCACTGGATATAGATGTGGCTAAAATTTTACTGTGTGCAGTCCTCAGTGCCATGTTGTGTTCTTCCATCATAAACTAGATCTCAGTAAATCTGTAAATCTGTATGATAAGGTAAAGGTAAAGGTTCCCATATAGTCATGTCTGACACTAGGGGACGGTGCTCATCTCCATTTCATGGCCGAAGAGCCAGCGTTGTCCGAAGACACTTCCGTGGTCATGTGGCCAGCATGACAGTCACAGAACACTGTTAGCTTCCTGCTGAAGTGGTACCTATTTATCTACTTGCATTTGCATGCTTTTGAATTGCTAGGTTAGCAAGAGCTGGGGTGAGTGCAGGAGCTCACTCCGTCACGCAGCGCTTGGGTCTTGAGCCGCCGAACTTGCAACCTTCCGGTTGACAAGCCTGGCATCTTAACCACTGAGCCACCACACTCCACATGTGATAAGAGGCCATCTCAGATGATTTTAATGACTGCTGTTTGTGACTCTGGTTTTAATTTAGTTTTAAAAGGAGGTTGTATTAGATTTTAAACACATTATAACCCTTGATTTCTAAGAGAAGTAGCGTAAAGAAATTTAGATGAGTTGATGTGCACATGTACACATGTTTTTTTGAACAATGCTATCACAAATACCGCAATTTGCTGTAAAGGAAACTTTGCAGCAGTATCTAGAAAATATTGCTGGGAGGATTTCTCAGTGTGATAAAGAATTATCTCCATTATTATCCCTGATTGACTGACATGAGAGAAACAGCAGTTTTTCCCCACAACAACAAATATCTAGAAAATTGTTGCCTTGGCAAGTACATGCAATAGAATACGCTCCCAGAGAAGACTTGAGTAGCTGAGTGGATTGGGTTGGGCTGCAAAGGGAGGGAGGGAGGGAGGGAGGGAGGATCGCAGCAAGCCTCATATGTGTGGGCACATGCTTTTTTGTGAATACATTCCCAAAGGAGAAATCATTTTTTTATGGATCAGAGACTTTGGGGATGCAGTATAAAACTCTCATAATCTTTCAGTCAGTCTTACCAATATGTTCCATTTCTTAATAGGTAATTCTTTCAAATGTTGCTATTACTAAAAGAAAAAGAGAGAGGAAGCATTGTTGCAGACGTGCTTGCCAATAAAAACACAAGCTGTCACTGCTTAGCCAGGGTACTGCACAACATATCACAGACAAGGAGCAGAGTGGGATGATGATTATTTTAAAATCCCATTGTAGTCAATGAGGCTTGAATTTGAATTTCATCATAGTATATTAGGCAGACTACCACTGCTAA
The DNA here is from genome assembly GCF_035149785.1 of Candoia aspera. NCBI lineage: Eukaryota > Metazoa > Chordata > Lepidosauria > Squamata > Candoiidae > Candoia > Candoia aspera. The sequence continues at coordinate 182,486,126 of NC_086153.1, forward strand.
TTAAAATGATGACTTCTAGCAGCAAGAAAATGAAGAAGCAATTACCATAAAGCATTGCTGCTTTTAGACACAGTGGGGTAATGTGTAACAGACATATGTTGACATGTTTTCACTTAGGCAATTTGTCTGAGCTTGTCACTGGCCCTCATGGGCAACTCCCACATATCAATGAGATGTGCACATAAATTGGTAAGGTGTTTCATGGTAGTGATAGCTCCTGAAGAGCTGTGTGATGAATTTGCTAAGTACTTTGAGGAAAAAGACACTCACAACTGTGTGGAACTTCTCCATAGTTGTACAGTATCTGGAGAAATACCCAGAGTACTAGTTTATCATATTTGGTGGGATCAATTTCAGTTTCTAATTCTCAGGATGCATCTGAGAATGCAACTTCTTTGCTTATGTCTGCTATTGAAGGCAACTTGGGAAACCCAGCTAATGCAGAATACAAGAGCAAGGCTGCTGTCCAGAATGTCCTTCAGGAATCTAGTAACTGGTCCTATAAGAACAATCCTCATTAGGTTTCAAGGTTCCTTTAACCAACAGTTTAGGATACTTGAGGGAGCATTTCTCCTTTTTGTGCCTGTCTGAATGTTAAGATATGCAGGGACAGGGGGGATCCTCAGTGTCCCATGACATTAGGATGCTTGGCCTTGGAAACTTACTGGGTGATGTGGGAATGTCTCCTTCTCACTCCAACCTACTCAACAGAGTTGTTGTTGGGATAAAATGGAGGGAAATCTTAAACAAGCTGCCTTGAGCTCTTGAATATAAATCTAACAGGTATATGGTAATAAAATCCTCTTCCTTGATCCTAGTTGGAATGCTGACAGACCACACATATCAGAAATCCATTTCTGCCAGTCAGGTATAGATTTATCCTTCTCATGTTCTAAAGTAATTATTCTGGCTATTCTGTGTGTGTGAAAAGTTTGCCGTTCCTGATGTCTCTTACAGATTCTGAATATTCAAGATAGCCAAAAGGAACTTATGTATCTTTAATCTGAATGATTGGTCTACAATAATGATAACAATATTGTGGATTTCAGTTCCAAACGTGGCTATAACAGGACAAGTCCAGACCAGGTAAGTGAGCTAATGTTGCACTGTACATAAATAAAAAGAACATACTTGCAGAGAAGTTCAGGAATCAGAGCCTAGAAGTCCTATTGCAAGTATTTGGGCAAGAATAAAAGGAGAGAGAAGAAAAGTGACATCTTAGTGAGAGTTTATTCCCGATCACCTGGGCAGGCAGATGAAGTTTTTCTGCATCAGATGACCATTCTTTCAGAGCAGCATGCGATGGTAATAATGGGGGGGCTCAATTACCCTGACCATCTTCTGGGAGTCTATCTAAGTCAAGTCAGAGCTCCAGCAAATTCTTATCTTCTCATGCTAATAACTTCATTGGTCAGAAAATGGAAAAAAGAACAAGAGGGTCCTGCTATCCTGGACCTAACCCAAACCAACTTTCTTCCAGGATCCTCCACAGGATTTGAGACCTCCAGCCTTCCATCCTACGGGCTCAGCCATTCAGCCACTATGAGTCCTTCTGCAGTAAAGAAAGTTCACTTCTCATTTTAAAAACTTAGGTGATACTTCCCTGCACTTAAAGGGAGAGCGCTATCCCTTATTATTATATGTTACAAAGAAAAAAATGAAAAAATCTTAATCTTAGAAAAGGCTTACATCATCTCCATTTTATTCCAGCAGAAACATTCTAGCCCCGTCCCCTCCAACAAGTATAAGAAAAAACTAAAAACAATTATAAAAGAAGTAAAAAAATAAAGCAAAACACAAATAAGTTTGTCCAGATCTATGGCAATCCCATTCATTTAGGGCCTTTCCAACACTCCCTACAGACTCTGCTGCTGCTTCTGCCGATGGTAACAAACAGGGGAAATAAAGAAACTCTGCTAATCGATCTATTGAATTATCTCTATTGGGCCTGTGCAAAGTTTTGCTTCAACAATATTTCAAGCCCCGCCCCCCTTTGAAGCTGCTTTGCAAAGCAACATGACCACTTGCTGCTAAAGAATGCCATCATTGCCTTGATGAAGTGAACAACATTGGCTCCATCGTGTGAAATGCCCCATCAAGGCAATGGGAAGCTCCCTCCCACAGACCTAACATGTGTCTTAACGTCAGAAAGGCAATGGATACTAACTATACTAACAACGAGGACTGCAATTTATCATCTTTTCCTTGTAGCCAAGATCAACTTCAGAAAACGTGTCAGTGCCAAATTAAGAGCTGGAGATAAACAGTTTGGCCGCCTGCAGTCAGTAGATGCAATACTGCAGTGAAATATGGAAAGTTTTCAGTCTCCACAGGAACTTCAGTAGGAATTTAAGGTAACAAGAAATGTTCCTACTTTCATTGGCTTATGAAAGGGTCTCTGAACTATATCCAATGAGTTGAGAACAAGGTTGATATCTAATCAAATATTAAACATTCCTCATATGAGCCAGGTTTATCATAGTGTCACTATGTTGTTAGATCTTCTCTATGCAGTCTGGGAAAAACACAGTACAGACTGACTTTCTTCCCAGTCAATTAGACAGGTAGAACAGGCTTTTTATGGAGCTCATTCATCATAGCAGATTTGAGAGATTTCATGAGAAGTGGCTGAAGCTTATTCACTACAAAAAGAACCAAGAAAGTGATGGGCATTCATGATATTTAGTTGATAATCTTCTGACTAGGCTAATATCCCACATATTACGGTTTCCACAAAGAGAACAGGCTATCCCTTCTCCATTTCCTCTGGAATTCCAGCCACAGGTATCTTGGATTGGGGAATAGAGTTACAATAGACCACTTCTACACTGCCACCATTTTCATCCCCCAATCTCTTAGAAGCAACTTGAGGTGAAAGTAATTGTCTGCACTTCTGCTGATTTAGGAATGCTAAAAACAATGAGTAAAAATCACTGTGCTGCCCCAAGCTGTTACAGATTGTGTAGCAACAAACTGCACTCATAGTCTTCACAGATGGAAGGGAAGGGAAAGGGAGGAGAGGGAAGGAGCTACCAATGAAGATCTTAGGAGTTTGGGAGGTAACCCTTCAGGTAACTTGACCACAGAATATATACAAGTTTATGCACTAATATCAGTACTTTCAATTGAGCCTGAAAATGGACTGGCAGTCAGCGCAACAGACAAAACTTTTCTCAGGAGGCCAAACAACAGGCTGTTGCTTGGTATTACAGCGGATGCTTGGAGGCTGCCACTGATGTCCTCCAGACTTTTCCCCCTGATCCAGATGTCTTTCTTGGTCTAATGAATGGATGGGCAACTTGGTGTGGCTGGGGGCCATACTTCTTGTTCTCAGTCTTACTCTTGTTCCATCATCTAAGGGCTGCAGGGCCATGGTTTACTGATACATTATTGGCTGAAAAGACTTCAGTGGAGTGGTCTGATGTGCATAAAAATTGGGCTGGGGAGTTGTGCATCATCCATGGATTGACATTATGGTAGGGTCAACCTGGCAGATACCTGAATGGGGAAGAAGTTATGTTTAATTCCTATCATCTTAACAAGAACTAAGATAGTCTCCTGTTTGAAAGCAGGATTTCTAGTGTCTATGGTGGTTGTTTATTTATTTATTTCTCATATATGCAACCCACCAGATCAGCCACAGACTCACAGCAGTTTATAGAAAATGTACATTCAAATAATAATAATAATAATATAATAATAATAATAATAAATTTAATCATCCAAGGTAAAACTCAAGTTACATGTAAAATAACCTAATCCTACTCCAGTGGAGCCATCAATTCCCAATATAATCCAAACATAATAAAATCATGACACCAATATATAAAAATCCAAAGTAAAATGATTGTGACAATTACACATGAAATGCCCTTCAGAAAAGCTTTGTCTTTAACATTCATTGGAATGCCATCAAGGAATGAGCACCACAGTACATACTGGACAAAGCAGTTTCATATGACAGAATAGGAAAACCATTTTTCTTTCAACATGAACACATACATTCAGTATATTGGTAGCCTTGCTTGAGCTGTACAGAGCCAGCATAGCACTCTAATTCTGGAAGAAAAAGCTTCTGCACAGACTTCAAACATTTTATTCCACCCAGCCCATCTCTGGCCAGAAATCCCACCCCCACCCACACACAGAGGGATGGCTTTCCTATTCCCTGTTTCTTTGTTAACTGTTACAGTTCATTTCTATGCAACTTGCCTGATTGCAAGAGGTGTCTGTCTGTCTGTCTGTCTGTCTGTCTCTGTATCTATAAGGGCAGATATGGGTGGCATCATGATGTATATCTGTATATAGTGAAGATTAACTGTTTCCCATGGTTAGAGTGACTTTCCACAAGATGGAACAAACGTGCCATATGTGCGTGGGTGGCCGTATGGCTGTGAGCATGGGTGGGCAGGCGAGTGGGAGGATTTGCAATGGTGCCAAGAAGCATGTGGGAGCAGAGGTTTGCAGTAAGAATGTATTATGAATGCTTGTGCCCTTGCACAACAGCTTTGTTTGTGTTCTGGGCCATTAATTGTTACTTAGCAGAGAAAGGAGGCCAAGACCAGAAGAAGAAATATAGGAGCTGCTAAAGTGTTGTGGTACATAAATAAATTATCCAATCCAACCAACACTCCCCCATTGCCATATTCTGCCCCACCTCTCTAGACAATTGCCAAGAAATTACTTCTCCCAAACTCCTGAACAGCTTCTCCGTTGCTGCAGGCAACTGACATACTTTGGCCCCTCCTTCCACCCCATCCCACCTACTCCCATACTTTGGAAGATGCCTCCTATGGGTTGGACCATATGTCAGGTTGCCCCACTGTTATTAAAGATCTAATTACTTTGAAGGAGCTCTGCAGAACTTCAAGTAGGAGCTTTTCCCAACCCTGGAGAAGCTGGAAATTGAACTCAGGACAAACTTCCTGTATTCTATCACTGAGCCACAGCTTTGAAGCTAACTCTCCCTCCCAATTTTCTTTCTGTAAGCTTGTATACTTTCTACTGTAGTCATAATGAGTGCTATCCCATTTTCTACATTTAATGGTACTTTCAGCTAATGATAATGACAGCCACCTCTCCTCCTCCTCGAATCTAAGCAGCAGAGCCCTCAGTACTGGCTCTCCACCAATAAATTGCATTTGGACCAAAGCATCCATATAGTTTTCAAAGGCAGCCTCATGTAGAGTGGTTTGTAGGAATTGAACCAGGAAGTAGCAAGGGCATTGAGTACAGTTGCCAGGGCTTCCTTCTCAAGGAAAGGCGATAACTGGTGCACCAGCCAAAGTTAGTAATGGCCTCCTAGCCTCATGGATCCACTCCTTCAGGGCAAGTGCTATCTTCTACCAGAACAGAAGAAAGCCAGATTGTTTCTGGACAAATAACAACTCTGCGTTGCTGGGATTATATTATGTTAGGTTCATAATTCTCTGCCCCAGTGAGTAGTTAAAGGTAAATACAAAAGTCAGAACATGAATTCATGTTGCTTGTTAACTCTTTCCAGTTTTGCCTAGTTTCTTTCATATGGCCTATATATTTATGTTTTAACTTCTCACTTTTTATATACAACAGAACTAATTCTGATTAAATGTCCTAAACATGTTCATAAAACAGGACAATCAGGTTCATTGGGGAGGGAAATTAATGCAAAACTATGCTGCAATAGACCCTTGAGTGAGTGAGGCAGCAGGCCAGTCTAACTCATTCTGCTGCCTACCTGGGGAACTTAGAAGTATTCTTGAATCCCAGCCCCTGACTTCTCCAGTGAGAGTCAGGGGAGCCAGCAGTTTCTTTGTACTGTCTTGGCTGGATCCCCCCATGGGAAGCAGCCCCCTTTAGAAAACAGGTTTCATATGACTGGGCCAAGGAATTCAAACCCAACACCCCAAAGCCATTAGAGAACTGAAATGAATAAGGTAAAGTTGGTTGGAAACCTACACTGAGTTCTGTGAGGGGTTCTCTATTTCTATTCAGTGCTCCTTACTCAATGGTTAATCATTTACATCTGCTTCGATTTTCTGTTTTTCTATCTTTTGGCTTGTTTACTCTGACTATTCACAGATTACTGAGTTCAGGCTCTACAGTGTAGATGTCAGCCCCATGTAACTTGTTGCAGAATCTGTTCTCTCAAATCCTTACTTTTTTCTTTTGATTAAAATAAAAATCCTCCTTTCCTTAACGATTCCTGTGGTAGATCTGTAACCTAACATAACACACTCCAAAAACACATGGGCCTGTTGGCCCTGGTTAAAGGAGGAAAGGAATCCATTTATTTGAAAGCCTATTCCTGAGAAAGGGGGATTTCCTGTTCTGTCCCATCCCAATTCTAGGTGTGGAGAGTCTATTCAAGAAGAAGAGGTGACAGGATGACACCTGGAATTCAGGTCGAGGAAATGTCAGAATGGAGATTCCAGATATGGGTCTGGCAAATTAGTCTGGGAGGCAGACAATCCTGCCACCACCTCCCTACTACATATGTGATGATACCTAGAAGTAAATTTTGTTGAACTCTTTGTTTGGACTTTGTAAGCTCTGATTGTAAATGACCTGGAGTTTAAATAAAAGACATTCAGCCAGTTGAAATGCAACCTTTACCTTTTGGTTATCTAGTTGTTTTGAATGTCAAGCTTTTATATCCTACTTCCTCCCCCCGTCCCCAAAAGAGGCATCTGGCTTACAAAAACAATGAATACAGAAGCAAATTCGAGTGGCCATACAATATCAAGAAACGAGGCAGAGGGAGCTTCCAGGAGAGGAATGGTGAACTGAAGATGTCTCTGGAAAAGTGGAGCTGATGACCACGGCAAAGAACAAAGTCCTCGTGAGTAGACCAGCTCTTTGGAACCATTCTGGACAAGGAGAGGATGGGAGATTGCCCACATGTGTTCCAGGTGGCTTCTCCTTGTGAGGAGACTGCAGGACAGCGGTCTCCCGTGGGTTTGAGTGCTGGCAGATGACAGGAATAGCCATCTTGCTCACAACTGCGGTCGGTGCCATTTAAAGGACACCAGGTTCGCAAACCTCACTTTCTAATCACTTTTGGAATTTGCTCATCAACTACTTCTAAACTATTAGAGAACTTTGGGACAACCAGTTTGAAAATGCTGGGTGAGTGTGGCTTCAATCCTGAACAAAAGAACATTTTAATCATAAGCTTAAGAATTTAAAGAATCTGAAATAAACAGCAAAAAGCTAAATAAGATTTTGATCTTAGAAAGTTATAAACAGACTAAGGGTCCAGATAAATTTGGACTATTGAAGGGTTACTTCTTTCTCAAGTATGCTCTGCAGGTCCAAACTGTGGCAAGCTCCTGTGGTAATTCAGTGAAGATGTAACACCTGTATTGGTTTGACAGTACCAGTAATGGGCGCAGCTGGCACATCAGTGGTTCCTGAACAAAAGCTCTCCTCGCCATAACCATTATGTAAACATCTAATAACTCAGCTTCACTCAGGAGGATTCCCAGATTATGAGGATGGTCTTTTAATGGAATGCACTCCCCATCAGAACAGACTGACATCCGATCCCTAGAGTGGCAGGTTTCCTAATCAAGACTGTTTTTATCTGGATGTTATTTCAATTTGTTCATCCTCATCCAAGAATTAGTACCATTCATGGTATACAAGCTAGACATCCCCCCAAATATGTTGTTACCAAGACAACCACCTTCTGATGGCTAGCTCCTAATCTGCCTGACCCCTTCTTTCTTCTTTCCACCCACAAAATATAGTATTAAAACATACAATGGGACAAAATCATATGGTGCTTTTCCCCATCTTCCTTCAGGTCTTTCTCAAGTGTTGCTCAAAGATGCCCTGAGAACAAAATCACTGTAATCTGCAGGCATTCTAAATCAAATCCATGCTGGTTTTCTACCTCCCAGTCTCTTGTGGCATAAAGAAGGTGAAGAGGGCTTTATCCTTAATATAGTCCAAGGCTTGGTTTCTCCCAAGCCATAATGTTCTTTCTTTTCTTTGCACTTTCTTTATATGGGAAGTTAAACAGAATTTTTCTCTTGGCATTACAATGGGGAGTGTTCTTGCACAAACAAGCCCTCCTTTGTCTAGCCAAGCCAATTTGTATCCCGTATGCTTAGAATCTCCTGACGATTATTTTTTCATATTGCAGTGCTCTTCATATTGTCAGTGAATAAGAAATCACGAGGCAAAATATATCTAATTATTTTCCACACTGGGCTAAATCTGGCTTGATATGTCAAAGCAGACATCCCACTCAAGTGAACAGAGCTAAATCTGTCTTTTGAAAGGAAAACTGATTTGAACAGGAAGCCTTATAGTCATTAAGAAAAAAAAACTTTCTATATGTGTTAATTACAAGTTGGAGCATCCTGATGTGTTCAGACTTGTAAGGAGGAGTAGTTCAAGGGAAAATATGATGAAACACCAGGGAAAACATGATGGCATATCCTGGCTTAAATTATTCTCTGATTTGCACTTTTCCTTCACCACACCCTTCAGCCCCAAGAAATATTTGGAGCATATGTATGTACATGCATGTACTCATATTAGGTAAACAATATAGCTGCACTTTTATCAATTAAGAAAATCCTACTGATAAATGCTACTGTAGTGTCATTCAAAGAAATTAACTGAAGCAGTCTAGTTCATGTTTCCTTTAAATCCTTAGGTAGATCTACCCATCTGTGTTGGGAAAGATCATAAGCAAGATGAAACCCTTTCACACTGGAAGAATAATTGCTCTCTTAACTTTTGTATCTCATTTTCTGAAGGTTTTTATTCATAGCAGTACCAAAAAAAATTGTGTTTAAAAATATGAATCAGTTTCGGATAGAAGAGGAGGAATATGATCACATGTCTGCACAAGTAAAACTATATAAATACTGTATGTACATGAAATGGGGGATGCATAAAGAAATGAAGAAGATGAGAGCAAAAGGTAGCAAATAAAGAGATTGGAACGTGAAGCAGACTCATCCAACATGAAAGATGAAGAACAATCCTATGTGTGTTTATTCAAAGTAAGTTCCACAGTGTTCAACTGGCAACACAAAACTGCCGTAAGGGAAGTTGCTGCATGTATTTCATCTAGAACAAAATATTCTGTCATTAAATCTCATCCTAAAACTAAAACGGTTCGAATCCGCGTGACGGGGTGAGCTCCCGTTGCTAGTCCCAGCTCCTGCCAACCTAGCAGTTCAAAAACATGCAAATGTGAGTAGATTAATAGGTACCGCTTCGGCAGGCAGGTAACGGCGTTCCGGTTAGTCATGCTGGCCACATGACCACGGAAGTGTCTACAGACAACTGCCGGCTCTTCGGCTTTGAAACGGAGATGAGCACCGCCCCCTAGAGTCGGACACGACTGGACTTAATGTCAAGGGAAACCTTTACCTTTACCTTAAAGCTAAAACATGATTTGTTCAATAGTGTTTATTAAAGAAATCACAATTGACTGGGCTGGGTGAATTCACACTACCCTAAGACCAAATAAATCACAGAGCAACTTTCCCTGCATAACAATTTCAAGAATGGAGTGTTTCTAAACTTCATTAATTGCATATTCTTGCTCTCGTGCTTTGAGTTTTCTTTCTAGTTTTAACACTTTACCGTAGTGTTGTAGAAAATAAAAGAAAACAGAAAATTAAAACAAAAAGTAAAAAAATCACACAAAACAGAGAAAATGTTAAAAACGTATTATGTGACATAGAAAAAAAATCATCCCAAGTTTTAAATACATCATTAAACCTTGATTTCCTGGAATAATTTTTGTTTTACCATTACACTGGTATAGAACCAATTCATACACCAAAAAGGAACACATATCATCAATTCCGTTTGTAAGCACTGTCCTTCTAATATTAAAGAAAATTTTTTTTTCTTTCACCTCCTGCTCAGTAAATCCATAATTCTTCATACAATGATAAATTCTTGGTCTATCATTCAAAAATATATCTGCATCTTTAATTCATATTGAGTTTTGTAACATTATATTAATATATTTATGCATATTAAACCTAAATAGGGCAATAGTGGACAAGCTCACATCATATAATTAAGAAATTAATTAGCCAGTTTATACTTCTCACATAATGAAGTTGACAGCCAACCCTTTTTAAATGTTCTCTCAGGTGACCAGTAAACATAAAAGAAAACCTTTTGTTGAATTAATTTCATCTGAAGACCATAAGAAATACTTTATGTCCCTTAAAACCTATTTTACACCACTGTAGGGAACATATCTTCACCCAGAACATTTTAGAGGCCAATGAAGAAATTAATTTCAGTGCTTGGTTTATAGAAACTGGTGCCAAAGAATTACACTGATCCAAAAAGATCATTAAATCCTCATTTGGTGGCCTACTGACTTCCCAGGGTATACAAAGGCCTTACTGAAATATGAAATTCATACACGATGGAATTGTTGCTTTAGCTGGGTTTTTTTGCTACCTATTCCATGTGTAACCAATTCCCCCAAACAGGTGTCCTTACCTTTTAAAACAAAATCAGGTCCCTCTATTGTAATTCAACAAATTCTATCTTTTTTTAATCTTAATAGTTTTTATCATCAGATGTAGTTTTTATTATACTCTTTAATAGCTCTTGGGTTTTTATTCTTTCTTGATAAGGAATTCGTTCACAAGATTTTTTTTCCCCATCTGCAGTCTTGATCAAACCATGTATCCTGCAGTTGGTGTTATAAGAGCTCATATAATTAATATTGTTTTTTAATTGGCAGCAACCTGATTCTAACAATCTGTTATATTTATATCATGTGACGTGGCCTGGCGCCTTAATTCCAGGGTCTGAGGACAATTGAACCACTAGCAATCAAATATTTTGCCTTCATACTCTACATTCCCAACAATACCCATCAATCCCATGTCTATTGGCTGATAACGAGGATTTCTCATCCTTATGAAAAACTAGGGAACAGGAAGGCGATCACTTTCCTTTCTGTTCTCTACCCCAAAACAATGTCCCGTATTAATTGAGATGAAAACCAAATATAATCTACTATCCTGGCACCTTTGTTTGTAATAAAGCTATATGATCCTGCAGATTGATCTAAATGAGTGCCATGCACAATTACCAGCCAAAATTGGGTCATGGTTTTATCCAGGATCTTCCAGCTCTATTTCTTTTTTGTCTTTGAAAACACCATGTGGGGAAGTACTCTATTAATTTTTCGTCACAGCCCTGGGAGGCATCAGCCTCTTTCAGAGTGCTCATTCTAGTGCTATTGCATGCTGATAACAAAAAATGCAGTTTGGGAAACCCCTCTCCATCATTTCTATCTCTACAACCAAACCGCCTATGTCATTTTCCAAGTAGACAAGTTTGGAGTTGCAGAAAGGGTGAGTGGGTGGAATATAGATGTTGATCTAGGACAAGGCTCTGGTAAATAGGCCTTGAAGCTGGACAGTCTATACATTACTGCTAGTTAATTGGGATACCAAAGAACAAGTCACCTTGAGTTCTACTGATACCAAAATAGCTAGACCTCAAACAGTCACTTGATTTCACCATTGGAACAACAGAGGCCTCATATCTTGCATGCTGCCAGGAATCATTGCCAAGTGGGCAATTTAGACAGTGAAGTTATAAATAAATATTCTGATAAACCCAAACCATCTACCCCATCCCAGTTTCTTGTAATTTAATAATATGTGATGATTTCATAAAATTAAACAATACATTACCATACAGTTTGTTCCTCCAACCTGGTATACCCCAGGACAAACCTCTTTAATAGTCAGGTTTCATATATTATTTGGTCTAATTCTCCTTTCAAATCCACAGAGATACTTCCATTACTAGGTTGAGTTTGTATGATAATTAATCTTCTTTAACTCCACATCCTAGCATCTCACAATCTTCTACTTCCTCTGGGCCACAAAAAATCTAAAAATCCAAGTCTTCTACTAATAGCTTTATTTCTAGTAGATTGGTCAATCTTGAAAATGGTCTAGGGAACTCTGCCTTAGGCAGAATATAGTTATAGAGGAGTTGTCACCAGAAATTAACATTCTGTGTTTGGTCATCACTGCAGAGGTCCCTCACTGTCAGCCTCTGTACCTTTCTTTGTTTGGAGTTGAATTTGTATACTAAAAGGAGACTGCATGGTGGGAAGGATTCTGAAACTTTTCTGTATAAGAATCTCTACTTCTATCCCCAGCACATTAGCTGTTCAGATACCAAATATTGATCTAACTTACTTTGTGATTTAAAAAAAAAAAGTGAGGGTTTTGATTGCAGAAATGTAGTCCATTCACATGTTTGGGCTGTCAGTGTCATCTCCAGACTCTCAGAAACAATGCCTAATTGGATTTTGTAATACTAATTTAAGAACCCTCTTTATTTGTCTGTAATTACCCAGCAAGCATTGAACATTTTAAATAAGCACAAAAGGTAATGTTATAATAGTGACTCATACTGTAAAATGGGATTGAGCCTTCTGATACGAGCCTGCATACAAGACTTTTGAATGCTTGCCTACTGTCTTGCCTGACAGAGGCTATGGCTCTGGTCTCCTGTTTAAAAAACTGGTTTGATTACAAGATTGTTTTGATCCTTATAAGAGATTTTATAAACATTTCCACACAGATAAAAGTAATCCTTCTTCCTTCCCTCTTTTTTAACCACGATTGACTTAATAGTCTGACTGTTCCTCCTGAACATTAAAGTATCAACCTTCACAGCAGGCAATTGGGCATTCCTTTTGGTGATTAAGAAAGTGGGCCCTTTGGGGTACTGATCTTTGTGCTCTGGAGCACCCCAAAGCACTTTTTGTCTGACTTTCCCATTCTAATCCTGTCATCGGGGCTGCCATTGTGTTGTATTTATATTTATATTTTGTATTTATATCATTTTGTACATGGACCAGTTTCAGGCGTCCATATACAAAACGATATAAATCGTTTTGTATATGGACACCTGAACTCTTCATTTCTGAAAACTCTTATTGGCCAGCTTCTGCTCTTCTTTAAATGGGATGTTTTCTTCATTACATGAAATGTTAACTCACTATCTAAAGACAGGATATAAATTTCCTCCAAATCCAGCATACTTGAAACTAAGCATAATAGACTACTTAGCTGCTTCCTGATTCATCCTACTCACACCACCACTTCCACTTTGATGCACTTATTGTCAGCCCAGTTTGTGATAGTTGCAGTACCAGACTTGGTTTCTGGCATCAGATGTCATATTCCTCTGTCTAAAATAAGATCATCTTTCTAATTCTTTAAGAAATCATTTCTCTGCTCTCTATTTAAGTTGTTCTTTCTGCTTGGCTTCAAATTAGGAGGAGCTGATCCAAAGTATGAGCTTGATTAGGAATGAGCTGATCCACAGCAAGTCTAACACACAAACATACATGCACACACACAGTTTTCAAATTGGGATTGACCCAGTTTACATTCAGCAGCTATTTATATTCAAAATCTCTTCCATTTTTAGAGAAAACAGTCTTACTCCATTTGTAATAAGACAGTCTACAAGTCTTCTCCCATTTATAGTAAGACAGGCCAATGGTTCTACTGGCAAATTAAAAATAACAGCAGATAAAGGACAATTTGATGAGTTCCCCACGATATCTTGCTTGTTGTTGTTTATTCATTTAGTTGCTTCCGACTCTTCATGACTTCATGGACCAGCCCACGCCAGAGCTTCCTGCCGGTCGTCAACACCCCCAGCTCCCCCAGGGATGAGTCCGTCACCTCTAGAATATCATCCATCCACCTTGCCCTTGGTCGGCCCCTCTTCCTTTTGCCTTCCACTCTCCCTAGCATCAGCAGCTTCTCCAGGCTGTCCTGTCTTCTCATTATGTGGCCAAAGTATTTCAGTTTTGCCTTTAATATCATTCCCTCAAATGAGCAGTCTGGCTTTATTTCCTGGAGTATGGACTGGTTTGGTCTTCTTGCAGTCCAAGGCACTCTCAGAATTTTCCTCCAACACCACAGTTCAAAAGCATTGATCTTCCTTCTCTCAGCCTTCCTTATGGTCCAGCTCTCGCAGCAATAAGTTACTACAGGGAACATCATTGCTTTAACTATGCGGACCTTTGTTGTCAGTGTGATGTCCCTGCTCTTAACTATTTTATCGAGATTTGTCATTGCTCTTCTCCCATGTCATGTTCCCCGTTGCAAGGCATCCATGCATCACAACGGGGAACATGCCTTTCAGGAAGGAAGAAGGGATAGCCCTAATCCTTTAAGCACTCAACCACCAAAAGCAATCAAGGGACAAAGGAGGCACACCTTTGCCAGAACCAGAAGGGCCATCAAACAGATCGGCGGAACTTCCACACATTACCCCGGGGCATGCACCTGCAATGGATAAGGAAGAAGAGACAGAATAAACCAGCGGTGATCACCCTAATCACCCATCAGCAGACCGGTATCGCTTCCAGATTGCCCATCAGGGATCCGGATCCAACTTGTGGGACAATAGAGGGTGGAGGGAGACAAGGTCCGCCACGTGGGTATAAACGGGGCACCCCGCTGCCATGCCCGCATTCCCAGCTTTTTGCGCGTATGCACTCTGTATTCAATAAACAGAAATCCTTAGCCCATCTGAGTGAGTCCGTGCCTTATTGGGTAACGAGGCAACCATTACATAAAGCCGGGAATCGCGAAAAAAAAATTTTCCGCCAGCGCCAATCCAGATCTGATCTGTGAGGGACCCGAGTTGGCGATGGACCGAATCCACCGACAGAGCGGCGGCGACCCAAGGACCGGCGACAGGTCACCTGGCTCCATGGAACGAGCGATCGGAAGGACCTATGCACCCCGACACAACGAAGTCCGCGGGGGTTCAGGATCGAGCTTGGAGGAGGAGACCGGGAGGAGCGGGACTCTTGAAGCCACGAGAGAGTTGCAAGGCGAGTGGGTCACGCTGGATGAGATGGCGGGATCCCTGCCCAGACCGTTCAGGGCGTCGAAAGAGGCGAAGGAACAGCGCTGCACAACAACCCCAGGAGCGAAGGCAGCGGAGCGGACGGCCCGCGGACAGCTCCCCAGCTGATGAGCGGTTCAGCACGGTAGAATCCAGGCTGGAGTCGATAGAGCAGCTGCTCCTGAGGTTGGCGATCGGGTGGGAAACCCGAGGAAGAGGTGAGCTGGAACCAGACTCTGGAGGCGCATCACCCCCCCCAAACTCCGAGATGGGACATCGGGGGCGGGGACGGTGGTGGCAAGAAGAAGATGCAGAACCAGGCAGAGGTCTCCGTGCCAAACCGAGACGGAGGTCGTCTCCCCCCGCCATCCCATAAACGCGAAAACTGGGTCGAGGTTGGAGCAGGCACGAGGCGGGAGCAACGCCACCAGGAACCCGGCCGAGGGAATCCCCACAGAGAGGATGGAGAACCCCGACAGCCCGGGAAGTGCCCACATGCCCAGAGGTGAGGTGGAACCCACCGGGAGCAGGAGTCAAAGACCTCGAGGTCAAGTTCGATGGAGACCCGACCAAGCTGTCCTTTTTCATCACCAACACAAAAAATTACATAGAAGAATATGGACAATGTTTCAGATCCGAAAAAGGCAAGATCAACGCAATAGCAAACAAACTATGGGGAAGGGCAGCTGATTGGTACGTCCAGATGTGCCAAGCAGGTGCCCCAGAACTAGATCATGGCGACGATTTCATATGGGCGCTCGACCTACATTTCAGAGATCCCCTCGAAAAGGACAGAGCAAAAAGAGCATTAAGGGGAATCAGCCAGGGGCAACGTTCTGTGGTAGACTATGCCATGGAATTCCAAGCCCTGGCTGGAAAGGTGGAGGACTGGTCACAATCGACCCTGATCGAGCGCTTTAAGGAGGGTCTGGACCTGAACGTCTTGAGGTGGGTGTTATGGAGGGACGACCCTACCACTCTCATTGAGTGGATACGGCTGGCCGGAAAGGCAGAAAATGCCCAAGAAACTTTTTTACAAGTAAAGTGAACAGCCCTGCAAACGACAACGACAAGGGGACCCCGAACTGTGGCCGGACCGGCGAGACCAGCACCCCAATCCTGGCGGGAGGAGAGGGAATGGCGATTCGCCAAGGGACAGTGCCTCCGTTGCGGGAAGGAGGAGCACAAAGCCGCATCCTGCCCGAACACCAAAGCCAACAACAACAGACCGCAGAAACCACCGGGCAAACCACCATCACTGCCTAAAAAGGTGCCAGCCGCTACTGGAGAAGTCAGACGGCAAACTTTTCCCTACCCCATCGAAAAGTCAGCGAGCGACGACAATGAGCCGGCGGGAAACGCCAACCACCTGCCCTAAGAAGCGCCAGGAGGCAGGTGGGGGATCAAGAAGGGCGCAGCAACAGCTGGGTGAGTGAAAATTGTCCCACCTTGTATGTCAAGGTTGAACTGAGATCACAGCTGAAGTCGGTAAAAATTTGGGCCCTGATCGACTCGGGCTGCTCCAGGTGCTTGATGCACCCGGACCTGGTGGCCGATTTAAACCTCCGCTGCTATCCACTTCAGCACCATATCGTTTTCACTCAATTGGATGGATCAGCAGGGGGGGGGGGGCGGTCACTCAATACACCGACAAAGTGGCGCTGCAGCTCGGTGGCCACCGGGAAAGCCTGCAATTTATCGTGGCACCGGTGGGCCAACCACTAATAATCCTGGGTATCCCGTGGTTGGTGCGACGGAACCCACACATCAATTGGCAGACCAGGACAATCACCTTCCCAGACAGCTCCTATCAAGCACCTACAGGAGATCAGGTCCCCCGTGCTGCGGTGGGGAGGGCAGCGTCCACAATTACACATCTGGAAGAAGCGACCCGGGCAGGATTGCCAGAAAGGTACGCAGAGTTCGCAGTTGTGTTCGGGGAAAAGGAGGCGGACAAACTCCACCCCCACAGAAAAACGGACTGTACAATAGAACTGGTTCCCAATACACCCTTACCAAAGCCCAAAATTTATGCAATGACCCAGAAGGAGCTGGCAGCATTGTGAGAATTTGTAGACTAAAACCTGGCATGCGGCTTCATTGAGCCTGCTAACTCACCAGTCGGAGCCCCAGTCCTTTTCAGGGAAAAAAAGGACGGGACATTGAGGCTTTGTACAGACTACCGCGGCTTGAATGCCGCGTCCATCTCAAACAAATACCCCTTACCCCTCATCAAGGACATCCTGGCACACCTCTCTAAGGGCAAAATATTCTCAAAACTGGACTTGCAGGAGGCTTACTTCCGCATACGGATACGGGAGGGGGACGAATGGAAGACGGCGTTTAATTGCCCCCTGGGGTCGTTTCAATATAAGGTGTTACCTTTTGGTCTGGCGGGGGCACCAGGGGTATTTATGCAGCTGATTAACGAGGTCTTGCACGACCACTTGTTCAAGGGGGTCCTCGTCTACTTAGACGATGTACTAATATACTCAGAAACGGAAGAGGAGCACGAACGCTTAGTCAAGCAAGTGCTCAGGAAACTCCGCAAAGCAGAGCTATTTGCCAAGCTCTCTAAGTGCGAGTTTCATAAATCACAAATTGACTACCTGGGTTACAGAATCTCGGTGAGGGGCATCGAGATGGACCCAAGTAAGGTCCAAGCCATCCTGGCATGGGAGCGCCCACGCACGAGGAGGCAACTGCAAAGTTTCCTCGGATTCACGAATTTCTACAGGGGTTTCATCCAGGGACTGGCAGAAATTGTGCTGCCTCTAACCAACCTACTCTGTACAAAGGGCTTGGGAGACACGAGAAAGTCACGGAACCCGGGAGCGCTCCTGAACTGGACTGCTGACTGTCAAAGGGCTTTTGAGCACCTCAAAAGCCTCTTTACAGCAGAGCCAGTGCTGCAACACCCCGACCCCACCAAGCCTTTCGTTGTACAAGTCGACGCTTCCGACTTTTCCATTGGGGCACTCCTGCTTCAGCGGGATTCTGACAATCAGCTGAAGCCATGCACGTACCTTTCCCGCAAGTTCTCCGAGACGGAACGGAGATGGCACGTGTGGGAAAAGGAGGCGTTCGCCATCAAAGCCACCCTAGAGGCATGGAGGCACCTCCTGGAAGGGGCCACCTGCCCCTTCGAGGTATGGACGGACCACAAAAACCTAGAGGCTCTCAGCACTCCAAAACGCCTCAGCCCCAAACAGGTTCGCTGGGTGCAGTTCTTCAGCCGATTTGACTTTAAACTAAAATTCATACCAGGGAGGAAGAATTTCCTAGCCGACGCTCTCTCCAGGCGGCCCCAAGATGCCAGTCAGGCATCCGACATTGTAGGCACTGTGTGGACCGACACACAGCTGGGCTGCCAAGCCATCATGTGCAGCCAAACCGGGACACAGCGCCCTCCAGCGCAGCCACCCACAGGGGGAGGGAAACGCATGTCAATTTCACCTAGCTTGCAACAACAGTTCACTCAAGCCCTCAAAACAGATACACGGTTGCAAACCAACCAACACAATGTATCTTTCACAAACGGTCTGGCTTGGAAACAGAACAACTTGTACGTGCCAGAGCAATTGCGAGTGGAGGTTTTGAGCCGATCACACAACAATAAAACAGCTGGGCACTTCAGGTTCGTAAAAACACTGCATCTAGTCAGACAACAATTCTGGTGGCCCACTCTTAGGTGGGATGTAAAGGAATATGTTGCTGCTTGCCCCACATGCGCCATGGCCAAACGAAAAGTGGGGAAGCCCCAGGGACTGTTGCAGCCGGTAGCGAGCCCCACCCGCCCCTGGGAAGAAATATCGATGGACTTTATTGTGGACTTGCCACCTAGCCAGAGAAAAATGGTTATCTGGGTGGTAAAAGACTATTTCTCCAAACAGGCACACTTTGTACCCTGCGCCTCCATTCCCTCCACGCAACAGCTGGCACGCCTCTTTTTAAACCACATCTATAAATTGCACGGCGCCCCTCCCATTTGGTGATGGATAGGGGCACACAATTCACATCCAAATTCTGGAAGGCATTTTTAAAATTAATTGGAACCAAGCAAGCACTGTCCACGGCTTGGCACCCCCACACAGATGGCTCTACGGAGATTCTTAACTCCACCCTGGAGCAATTCTTACGCTCATTTATAAATGATCAACAGGACAACTGGGTAGACCTACTACCCTTTGCCAAGGTGGCCTACAACAACGCAGTGCACCAGAGCACAGGTCACACCCCCTTCAAGGTCGTATATGGTAGAGACTTTGTTCCAATCCCGGAACTGCCCCAGCCAGACTCCCCGCCCTGTTCCCCAGACGACTGGGCGGCACAACTGGCCACGGTTTGGCCCGACATCCAGCTGGCTCTCTCAGATGCCCAAGCAACATACAAAATGTTCGCGGACAACCACAGGGTGGCGCAGCCAAACTTCAAGGTGGGAGATAGGGTCTACCTCTCCACCAAGTTCATCAAGTCTCCGCAGCCCTCGAAGAAACTGGCACCCAAATTCATTGCCCTGTTCCCAATCACGGAAATCATCAACCCAGTGACTTTCAAATTGGACCTACCACACAACTTAAGACGCATACACCCAGTGTTCCACTGTGCCCTACTGAAACCGGTCACCTCTTCAAAGTGGCACAATGAACCCCCCCCCCGCCCCCACCCATCATGATAGATGGACAACAACATTTCGAAATTAAGGAGGTACTAGACTCCAGAAGACTAAGGGGCACCTTACAGTACCTCGTCCATTGGAAGCATTTCCCCCACCCGGAGTGGGTGCAAGCAAGAGAGTTATCAGCACAGCGGCTTGTCAAACGCTTCCACGAAGCATACCCTGACAAACTGGCACCCTAGAGTTTTTTGGGGGGGGCAGTATGTCATGTTCCCCGTTGCAAGGCATCCATGCATCACAACGGGGAACATGCCTTTCAGGAAGGAGGAAGGGATAGCCCTAATCCTTTAAGCACTCAACCACCAAAAGCAATCAAGGGACAAAGGAGGCACACCTTTGCCAGAACCAGAAGGGCCATCAAACAGATCGGCGGAACTTCCACACATTACCCCGGGGCATGCACCTGCAACGGATAAGGAAGAAGAGACAGAAGAAACCAGCGGTGATCACCCTAATCACCCATCAGCAGACCGGTATCGCTTGCAGATTGCCCATCAGGGATCCGGATCCAACTTGTGGGACAATAGAGGGTGGAGGGAGACAAGGTCTGCCACGTGGGTATAAACGGGGCACCCCGCTGCCACGCCTGCATTCCCGGCTTTTTGCGCGTATGCACTCTGTATTCAATAAACGGAAATCCTTAGCCCGTCTGAGTGAGTCCGTGCCTTATTGGGTAACAAGGCAACCGTTACATCCCAAGGATTAAGCGTCTTCTGATTTCCTGACTGCAGTCAGCATCTGCAGTAATCTTCGCACCTAGAAATACAAAGTCTTTCACTGCTTCTACATTTTCTCCCTCTATTTGCCAGTTATCAATCAAGCTGGTTGCCATAATCTTGGTTTTTTTGAGGTTTAGCTGCAAGCCAGCTTTTGCACTTTCTTCTTTCACCTTCATCATAAGGCTCCTCAGTTCCTCTTCACTTTCAGCCATCAAAGTGGTATCATCTGCATATCTGAGATTGTTAATGTTTCCTCCAGCGATTTTAACTCCAGCCTTGGATTCCTCAAGCCCAGCATGTCGCGTGATGTATTCTGCATACAAGTTGAATAGGTAGGGTGAGAGTATACAGCCCTACCGTACTCCTTTCCCAATCTTAAACCAGTCCGTTGTTCCGTGGTCTGTTCTTACTGTTGCTGCTTGGTCATTATACAGATACTTCAGGAGGCAGACAAGATGACTTGGTATCCCCATACCACTAAGAACTTGCCACAATTTGTTATGGTCCACACAGTCAAAGGCTTTAGAATAGTCAATAAAACAGAAATAGATGTTTTTCTGAAACTCCCTGGCTTTTTCCATTATCCATCGGATATTGGCAATTTGGTCCCTAGTTCCTCTGCCTTTTCTAAACCCAGCTTGTACATCTGGCAATTCTCGCTCCATGAATTGCTGAAGTCTACCTTGCAGGATCTTGAGCATTACCTTACTGGCATGTGAAATGAGTGCCACTGTTCGATAGTTTGAACATTCTTTAGTGTTTCCCTTTTTTGGTATGGGGATATAAGTTGATTTTTTCCAATCTGATGGCCATTCTTGTGTTTTCCAAATTTGCTGGCATATAGCGTGCATTACCTTGACAGCATCACCTTGCAAGATTTTGAACAGTTCAGCTGGGATGCCGTCGTCTCCTGCTGCCTTGTTATTAGCAATGCTTCTTAAGGCCCATTCAACCTCACTCTTCAGGATGTCTGGCTCTAGCTCACTGACCACACCATCAAAGCTATCCCCGATATTGTTATTCTTCCTGTACAGGTCTTCTGTATATTCTTGCCACCTTTTCTTGATCCCTTCTTCTTCTGTTAGGTCCTTGCCATCTTTGTTTTTGATCATACCCATTTTGGCCTGGAATTTACCTCCGATGTTTCTAATTTTCTGGAAGAGGTCTCTTGTCCTTCCTATTCTATTGTCTTCTTCCACTTCCGCGCATTGCTTGTTTAAAA
Organism: Candoia aspera; assembly: GCF_035149785.1. Classification (NCBI taxonomy): domain Eukaryota; kingdom Metazoa; phylum Chordata; class Lepidosauria; order Squamata; family Candoiidae; genus Candoia; species Candoia aspera. The sequence goes on from NC_086153.1 coordinate 182,507,622, forward strand.
ATAATTCCTTATCTCTTCTGGCTAACCTCTGGAATTTTGCATTTAATTGGGCATATTTCCCCCTATCGCTGTTGCCTTTTGCCTTCCTTCTTTCTTCGGCTACTTCTAGTGTCTCAGCAGACAGCCATTTTGCCTTCTTGGTTTTCTCTTTCTTTGGGATGTATTTTGTTGCCGCCTCCTGAACAATGTTGCGGACTTCTGTCCATAGTTCTTCCGGGACCCTATCTATTAAGTCCAGTCCCTTAAATCTATTCTTCACCTCCACTGCATATTCCTTAGGAATATTAGTGAGCTCATATCTAGCTGATCTGTGGGTCTTCCCTAATCTCTTTAGTCTGATCCTAAATTGTGCAAGAAGAAGTTCGTGATCGGAACTACAGTCAGCTCCAGGTCTTGTTTTTATCGACTGTACAGATTTCTGCCACCTTTGGCTGCAAAGGATGTAGTCAATCTGATTTCGGTGTTGTCCATCTGGTGAAGTCCATGTATAAAGGCGTCTCTTAGGTTGTTGGAGATATCTTGCTAGATTCATAAAAATGCTAGCAGAATTATTAGAGTTTCACATATGCTCCAAGTAATAAAAGAAAGGGGGCAATTCATATTTGGCCAAAATTTCTTTCAAGAATTTCCACTGAATCATATCAAAGGCTTGTTCTGCATCCAATAAAACCATCACTGATGATATCAGTTTTTCTGAATCTATATCCAAAAGGTCCATTAATAATCTAATATTATGAACCAGATTGTGCAGGTTGGATAATCAAGACAGAATGATTTGTGATCTACCTGTCAGGACTGCAGTAGTCTTTTGGCATTAACATTTAACAAGAAATCAAACGATAACTTGGACCATTAATAGAATTTTACTAGCCACTGAAACGGCAGTTATATAAGCCTTGCTAGAGGAGGTAAGAAAAACTTTATTCAGAAAAGCAGGATTATAAATCTGTAATAATATTTGGGAAAAATCAGTACATCTCTTAAACCTTGCAATAGGATAATCGTCACGACCACTCTGGGTTCCTGTTTTCACAGGTTTAATAACATTAATTATTTCTTGAAGTGCTAAAAGTGCAGCTAACTAGGCAGCATGATCACATGTAATCAGTGGAACTGCTGTCTTGTATAGAAATCAATTAATTTTCCCCCCAGTAACTTCTGACCTAGAACTTTTGACTCAGAATAAAAATAATAAAATGTTGATTTATGAACTGTTATTTTGTACTTTCCCCTTGGTATCTTTGGTAGTAGAAATAATATTTAATTGTAGACTAGTGCTTTATCAGATCTTTCCCCTTGCTTCCAATATCTTTGTTTTGTACAATTCAATGAACATTCCTTATCAAGTGTGTTCTGTATCAAGAGAATTAGGTTTTTATTTAGCACTCAGTAAAGCTTTATATAACTCTGATGTTATAAAAAGTTCCTTAATGTTTTTCCCCAAATTTTCTTGTCCGAGTTTTTGTTTTTGCTTTTCCTATGAAATCAATATATGCCTTAAAGCCTTCACAAAGAATTGCTAAGTTTAGAGTATGTATTTATAGAATTCATCCTTCAAACTCTTGTTGAATCTGTTTTAGAGAATGTGGATCCTTTAATAATGGTAGATTTAAATACTCTCTCCCCACACCCCCACACAAAAAAGAATGTCTTTTTCTTGTAATAGTGTTCCTGGAACATGCTCAGATATTGCAATCAGTCCTATATTATTGCATTTATCTATCCTTTCAATTAAGAATTGAAAGAAATAACACAGTATATCCTTATTCTGAAGCTTTTAATATTTTGCCAGTATTAGCATTAAATTAAATGTAGATGGAATAGTATTACAATCTAACAAGAAATCTAAAACTTGATTAAAATCTCCAGAAATAGTTATCTGGTCCACAACTAAGATGATATATATGAGAGACAAGAAATTGGATATATGGCAAGGGATATGGAGGGACACAGGGGGATGAGTCATCTGACTCAGAATCCACGTATCAATGGATGTGTAGAAAGCAAGGGGGCATGTGTGGAGCAGGACATATGTGAGTGACCGATGAATGACCCGAACTTTGCCAGGCTAGAAGGCAGAATACATTAGAAAAATAGATTAGGGTGCCTGCCGGATAAGAGGGATGCTGTTTTCCAGTTGGATAGGAAGCCCCCAGGAAATCACGGGGGTTAGGAGTTTACGTTAAGCAGGTGTATGCCTTAATCAAATGAGTGCTATTCATAATCAGGAGTTAAGAGTTCATGCTAAGCAAATGGAGGATGTATGGCATGAGATAACCACTTTAAACTTGTATAAAAGAAGCTGCTTGTCACATGTTCAAGGCTTCTTCTCTCTTCTGTTGCGGAGAAGAAGTCCTCCTTTATATAGACGTCTAAATAAATGAGTTCTCTGGCTCTGCGTGGTGATTGGCTTATTGCGCCAGGCGAACGGACAAACAGCGATTTGCGGCCAACAATTTTGGCACCCCAGATGGCACGGGGCCGGTTCCTAAGGATTCTGGATTGGTGACTGCTGGCAGCACGCACCAGGATGTTTGACCCGGGTCAGACTCGCCAAGACAGAACCGAAGGACCCAACAGCAATAAGTCCTCCAGGAGAATCATTAATAGGGGCTTAAAGGGGAACACACATCTTGGGACCACTGGAAGATCTCCACAAGGGTAATCATAAGGGTTCTCTGCTTCCTGGGGAGGGGTCCTGGGAATACTTGGTCCACAAGGGACTGGGCAAACATTAGGGGCTGGCCCTAGGAGAAGCCCATAACCTGGGATTTAAAGCGGGGAGTGGCCCCACCAGGTCCTTACCCCCCTCCATCACTGATTCAAAGAGAATCAGCATTTAAGTGAGGAGGGACCTCACTAGGCGTTTTAGGTCTCCACCTTTCCTGATGCTGAATTCCAGCTTCTAAGTGAGGTGGCCTATCGTCCTGACAAGGAGATAGGTGAAGGAGAAAAATGGGGTCTGGCCAGACTAAGGAAACAAGGGGGAAAACCCCCAGTAGTCAATTTTAATGATTTTAATGACTTGAAAAGAAAGGAAGAATGTGAATGTTGATTGGAGGTATGTTTTGCGTGGCATTAGGTCAGTGGATCTGAGTGTGGTAAGCGGATTGAATGAGGTATTGATTGAACAAAAGGAAGTCTGGAGGAAAAAAAGGAATACCTATGTGAATTTGTCCTTTTAGGAGTTGGATGTGAGTTTGTCCCTTTATGGAACTAAATTTCTCCACAGTAAGGCAATGCTTCAAGTTTTTGGAGATCCACAGCTCTGGCCAGGCTGTGAGTCTTCCGATTTTTTGGCTATGCAACCCTTTCTGTTAATTACTGTGAATGGTTGGACATGGGAGTTGATTATACCATGTGTCATTTGCACTTCCTGTAGTTGAGTAAGTTTTGTGTATGTTTTGTAAGCTGAGTACATACAAGAAGAAAGTTGAGGGTTTTGTTGTTCGTTGTTTATATGTATATGCCCTCTTGAATGTTTGCCACCCTTGGAAAGGGAAAGGGGGAGGAAAGAAAAAAAGATTTCCTGTGAAAGGTTGTGTGTGTATACATGAGAAGCTCTTTCTATTTGTGTGTTTATTGGGAGCCTGGCCAAGGTACACACAGGGAAATTGGCCATCGTTAGGATCCTTAAAAGGAAGCACCATCAGAGATCTGTATGAGACCTTAGGAAGACAAGTGCTGTGTGAAGGATCAACAATACTTAACACTGTTTGCAATGCTAGCAGAAAATGGATTGCTGCAATTAGACTGTCTGCAGAGCCAGAGGTTGTTAGAAAGGCATGGGTAAATTGACCCCCCTTACCAGAAGTCACTGAAACTGTCAGCATCAGCACTGCCTGAGGGGAGACAGATAAGGGAGATGGAAATACAGAAATGAATTTGTGATGTTGAGATGGCTTGAAAGAAAGTTGGAGTGTATCACAGGGAAAGAAGAGAGAAGGGAAGAAGAAATGAAGAGAGAGGGATAGAGATTTTAGGCGGAAGAGGAGGCGAGGAGGGCTTAGTGAAAGAGATGGAGTCCTTTGGATGAGGGAAGGACAGGCTTAGGAAGAAACCAGTGCAGAATTTGCAAGAGAGGATGATGGGAAGGTGAGCGCCTGCAGCATGCAGTAGGGGGGCACTCTCAATTCCTGACAGAGATTGGGTGGTACCTGGAAATTTTAAAAGTTGCATCAGTAAAAGCTGACAGGTGAATGCTAGTTGCTGGGACTGGATGGCTTTTGCTGAGAGGTCCTTAAAGGGGAAGGTGATGAAAATCACAGCCTGAAGAAAAAGAAGTAAGAAACTTCAGGAGATTAAATTGTTGTTGGTTTTGAAATGTGTGTAAAAAAAAATCTGGTTTATTACTGTTGTTTTTGTTTTTGTCTTGTTCTTAGAAATGCATTTGAGGGTATTGAAATGGTTTGAAATGCTTTTGTTTTATAATTCAGTGTGTGCATTTGGAATTCCTTGCCATTGCAAAGGGAATGGCAGGTTGTCAAATGGGGATGGCAGATTGTCAAATGTGTGTACTTCATTCTTTTCTTTCTTTTGAAGCCAGGGAAGGGAAAGGCTTCTTACTTTACTGTAAAAATAATTGTAGTAAATGGGCTGGACTTTAAGCCCATTTATCAGAATAACATCTGAATTTTACGTTTTCTTGTCTTTTCCTACAGCTGCTGCTGTTAGGGACATTCCTCCTTTTGAGGAGACTGAGGCAGCCTCGGAGAAGCAATGATTTGCTTATTCCCATTGCTTATCTGTTATGCTCCCTTCAACAATGCTTTGCATTTTTTTACCAGCAATCTCACCCCTTGTCTTGCAGCAAGAGTCCAACATTGACTCTAATGCTGGCTCTCAGAAGAGAGAGAGAAAAAGGAGGGGTGATGACTTCATATGTTTTAGCTTTTAAATTTCATTTGTCCCTCAACATAGCACATGATGATAAAAGGAGGAAAATATATATATATATATATTAGGGCAATTTTTGCTACAGCCTCCATGGACTGGTATGGTCTATCTCCAATTCTACTTTTGGGAAGTTACGGGACATTAATTGGCATTGAAGTTTTTTTTTTCTGTAATTGAATTGTATAATGCTGTCTGTACCTGGGCAGGAAATGTCTTGGAGCCTTTTCTTTGTGTATGCATGGGGTTGGAGGCCTGATTGTGGGAGTTTTAACTCAATTTCCAGAATCTTGGAGAAGACCTATTGCCTGCTTCTCTAAGCAACTGGAAAAAAAAATCAAATGGCAGTATCAGGCCACCCTTTCCCAGTAGTCATACTTTGGGAAACAGTTGAAGCTGGTGCATTGTGTGCAAACACTTCTGCTCAGAAGGTTGAGGTAATTGCCTTAACCAAGGCATTGGAATAGGCCATGGATAAAAGAGTCCGTGTTTAATTGCCTTTGAAATTTTAATTTTATTTAATTTAGCATTGTGGGAAAAGCAAGATCTCTTGAATTTAAAAGGAACAAAATTAAGTATGGGTTAGAAATCAGTTGCCTATTAGAGGCAGGGTAAACAGAGGTTTCTGCTATGCATGTTAAAACTCACTCATCAGAAGACACGGGTGTGGTGAGAAGAAACATGAGAGCACGCACAGGGAGAGGAAACACATTGGGAGACTGTAGTGCAGAGATTTGTGAGCCCAGTCATCTATCAGGATGCCTGGGGAGTGGTTCAAGGGTGCACAATCACCCCCACAGTGGCAAGAAGCCCTCATCAGGATGCTTGGGGATGGGTGTAAACCCTGGAAGTTTTGGGGAGGTGGATTTCACAAAGCTACTTCGAAAGGGGGGTTTCAATGTCTGCTAAGTGCTTATGGATAGCCTTTCAGGCTGGGTAGAGGCTTTCCTGTGCCAGACTAACAAGGCAGGGGAAGTAACAAAGGCCCTACCCCTGTCACCAGCCTCAGCTCACCTTTCACCCTTACGTGTTAGGGGACAGATCAATGTGCCAATATATACAACAGTTATCTGCAGTAGTCTCTTCTCTTTCCAAATATTTGCAGGTGTGTCAACTGATTCCCTTGGAATACCCAGTGCATCCCTTTCCTCCCTGGAGACCAGACATTGGTGAAAGCCTGGGACCCAGGTGCTGGACCATTGGGAATCAAGACGAAGGGACCGTATCCTGTACTTCTATCCACCAACACAGCTGTGAAGCTCAAGAGGATCAAGGTGTGGATCCACCACAACAGAGTAAAAAGGGCGCCAGCTGAAGAGTGGACTGTTGAGCAACCACAAGGGGATGACCTCGGTCTTAGGCTGCCTGCTAATTGATACGGGACTCAGACGCCCTTTTTGGGTTGGAGCAAAGATTTGTCACCCAGCATTAGAATGATTAATTTTAGGGGAAGAAATGAGAGGCTTCCCTTGCAACTGGGACAGCATCAGGGTTGCTTTCTGTTAAGATTCACTTGCATGCAGTTAATGTTCTTTGTTTTGTTTTGTTTTAGAACGTTCTTTGTTTCATTCTGTTTTATATGAATGGGAGGTAACCCCTAAACACCTTCCCTTGGGGTTAGACTGGACCACATCCAGCGTATGGGACTTACAACCGGGTGGGAGTAACTACTAGGATAAAAAGGGACACATATATTTTTAACCCAGTAATTTTCAAAGGCACTCTTGATCCAGCCCTGTATGATTCGGTGAACCTACAGGTGGTTCAGGTTAGAGGACTAGATGGACAATCCTGCCCTGTTTGGTAGACAGTAAAGGTAGGTCTGGTAGCAAGAGAGCCTTAAAATGAGTGCCTTATGGTTCATGTTATCCTTCTTAGTCACCATTGGGGAGAGATAAGCCTTGCTCTCTTAAGCGGCAGATTTGCCTTTATAGATGGTGCCGTGGTGGGACAGCACTACCTCAGGAAAAACTCTCCTTGCAATTATCCCATATCAAGGATCACTAACTGGTTGTATTACAGGGAGCAGCCTGGCTGTTCACATTAAGAAAGTATTGGCACAAGGTATGAATGGGAAGCAGTACAGGTGACTCAATGTGCCTGGACCTATAATGCCCCAGAATGCCAACAACCTAGGGTGGTTCCACTGCCTGAATGGTTTTGGTTGTGTGGACCCTTGGGGCTCTGGTACCAGCTGTGAGCATGCAGCCTTTCTCCCAATTGCAGGGATGGCATTGCAATCACCCTATTTGCCTCCCTCGATCTAACTGCAACCCTTTCGTGGAATGGCAATCCCCCTCCACACTTTGATAGTTCAATTGGCGAATTGGAGTTTGCCATTCTTAACATCTCAGCATCCCTTGAATGCTACGCTAATGCAACTGCTGATGCACTAGCAGGGTTGCAGGAGGAAATTGATTCCGTTGCATACGTGGCAATACAAAACCGCATGGCATTAGATTTCCTGTTGGCGAGCCAAGGGTGTGTGTGTGCCCTGATTAATTCCACATACTGCACATATGTGGATCGGAGTAGTAGGGTACTGACTGATGTACATGAAATCATGAAACAATCGGCCACTTTTCATAAAGTTGCCCAAGCTGACCCAGCAGCTCCCTTTTTCCACATATGGGAGGTCCTCACCTCTTGGCTACCCAGTTTTGGGTGGCTTAAATCTTTGTTTTTGCTAGTTATCTTTATCACTTCTGTAATAAATTACTTCTGTAATTACATAGCGCTATACTATGTTTGCCCATGATCTTTCAATGTTTCTGGAGCCTGGCCCTATGATCCAAAGTCACCTGCCAGATTGGTCCTGTCCAATTTCACTTCTCCAAATTATGATGATGCTTATCCCAGTAAATGGTCAAAGCATCAAAGGGGGGGGGGAATGAGAGACAAGAAATTGGATATATGGCAAGGGATATGGAGGGACACAGGGGGATGAGTCATCTGACTCAGAATCCATGTATCAATGGATGTGTAGAAAGCAAGGGGGCATGTGTGGAGCAGGACATATGTGAGTGACCGATGAATGACCCGAACTTTGCCAGGCTAGAAGGCAGAATACATTAGAAAAATAGATTAGGGTGCCTGCCGGATAAGAGGGATGCTGTTTTCCAGTTGGATAGGAAGCCCCCAGGAAATCACGGGGGTTAGGAGTTTACGTTAAGCAGGTGTATGCCTTAATCAAATGAGTGCTATTCATAATCAGGGGTTAAGAGTTCATGCTAAGCAAATGGAGGATGTATGGCATGAGATAACCACTTTAAACTTGTATAAAAGAAGCTGCTTGTCTCATGTTCAGGGCTTCTTCTCTCTTCTGTTGCGGAGAAGAAGTCCTCCTTTATATAGACGTCTAAATAAATGAGTTTGATTCTCTGGCTCTGTGTGGTAACTGGCTTATTGCGCCAGGCAAACGGACAAACCACAATTTGCGGCCAACAGATAGATAGATGATGGATAGAAAGATAGAGATGGATAGATGATAGAATTGTAACTGGATAATCTCTAGTGGGATCATAATAATTAATACATGCAGTATGTTAATTGAAACAGTTAATCACCATTATTAGAAAAATATCCTTTTAGATTATTTACTTTCTGTTTCAAGCCAAACTTCTGTTAATGAAAATAATTACACTCCTAGAAGATTTGAATTCCCACTGATAAATGCTTGATGAACCTACTTCCTAGATACAAGATGATTCTCTTGTAAAGAATGCGAGTTTCTTAAAAAAAAACCCAAAAAACTTAAAACTTCAGATTTTAAATGGCCAGATTTAGTAAATATCTGTTTCCTTTGAAAGGACATCTAAGGTCTTTTACATTACTTGAAACAAGTAAGTCATGATGCACTAAAACTCACATGCAAAGACCAATATTTCTGTAGGGCAAGAAAAAAAAGAAAGAAAGAAATATTGGGGACTGACATACAATCAGAAAAACCAAAAACTCTCCCAAAATTGCTCATGGAAGAGTGGAAATTATATCTTTAACTGGTCCCACAGAATGAGACATTACATAAGCATAAACATAAGTGAACATCCAGACAATTTAAGTTACTGTTCATCTCCTTTTGTGCTATTTCTTTCTAGAAACAGAAAACATTTAAAATAAATGAAAAAAAGTGTTAAAACACATTTAAAAACCTGTGAACACTGACAGTACCAGGCTGGGTGTGGGTAAGATGAACAGTTCAGGAGGAGAGTTACAATTATATGATACTACTGTATCATGGTTGTGCCTCTGGGAGAGAGAAAAAAGATTGCTCCAAGATAGATATCTAATAATATGCTTCCTCTTTCTGAGAATTGCAAGCTAAAGCTGGAATCTGTAATAAAAATCTAAAGCCCGGGTTACTTGCATCCACTAGAAAACTGGTGAAATCAGATAAAATAAATATTTAAGAGAAAGATAGGTGGAACTGAATTACTGTACTGTTGTTAGAAATAAATACTTCCATTCCAAAACTACTGATGTTTCTTTTTATTTTTAATCAGACTTGTTTTTGAATAACTCAGATGACATGAAAAATATTCTTAGAACCCTATGGGCTGGGATGATGGGAACTATAATCCAGTAAATTTGTGAGAACTGTCATTTGCAATAAATGGCAAATTATGGAGCAGCAGGCAAGGAGAAGGAGCTCTGGAAAAGCCACTCAGCATTCAGTACCTTCTTTTATCAGATCATGCAGTTTGGACTGAGGCTCGTCAGTGTTTAAGATTTTAAACTTTTTTGAATTCTGCGTTTGACCTGCGCTTACCAATACTTACATCCTATTTATATCAGGAATCCCAGCGTAGCAGACCTAGCAGGCACAGGGAGAGTTTCATGATGGCTTGGCTTGGATTTCTATATGGGCGCAGCCAAACTCTACAGTTTTGGGGGTAAGGATATTTTGGATTTTAAAAAACACTCCAAGGAGAATTTTCAGCTCTGAAGTAGCTGTTGAAAAGAAAATACAGTTTTGTATTTAAACTAAAGTGATGCCAGCTCTGAAACAAGTCTCACATATTTTAAAGAAACACATGATTTTTTTGTGAATAGGGTTTCCCTCATTTATTTAAAATAAAAGACTAATTTTGGTAGACAGTCTCATTCACTTCAAGATATGATCAAGCCCTCTCAAATTTCCAGGAAAATCACCAGCTGCATCTCACGTCTTATGGAGCTCATGAGGAAGGGATTCTGTTATATCCTACCCCCTCAACCTTTTCTTCCCGTGTTTTTGAAGACTTCTCTGGGGTCCTATGTCAAGGGAGCTTTGCAATTTTGTCAGGGGTAACAAACAAACAAACAAACCTTTACCTTTAACAAACATGTAGATGGATCAAAAGATCCACTCTACATATTTTAATTGTACTTTTGTTTTATAACTCTTTTCAGTTCTCTCTTAGATTCATAGATTTACAAAAGCAGCATTATTATTCCTTTTTTGAGTTTCCATTGAGAACACAGACTTCTCACTTTTATTTCCCTTTTCTTATTCTACCAATATATCCTTCCTTCATAGAACCAGCATGTAATTATTGATAGGAACCATGGGTAGCAATGATCAACCTGTGAAACTATAAAAGCCCCTCACAAATTCTAGCCATTCTCAATGGTGTACACACACACACACATACACACCACACACATACACACTGCTATCTTGTAGGACCCCTGGGAATCATAGATCAGTTCTGGCCAGATCAGGATTTTTGGCATACATGCAGTACAGTATGAGGGAATTCTACATGCAGAAACTTGTCTAAGAGGAGTGAAACAAAATTTACGCATTGGGTTATGATCCTTGTTCATGTGTATTCACTTAATTGTTTCTAGAAGTAGTCACCCAGGGTGCCGGGTTAGCAAATGATCTAGAACAGTCCTCCCTAATGTAATCTGAAATATCCAGCTGGGTGCAGACGTTTCTTCCCAAAAATGCTCCTAGCTTAAACACTGTGAATGAAATTCTAAGTACAGTGAGTTTTAGGCTACATTTATATATTCCTCAAGACAGAAAAACACAATGTACAGTACTGTACTATACAATGCTTAGTATTCTGTACTATGCCAAAAAATGGTTTAACTTCACACTTTTATTTTCTGTCTAAATTCTCTTTATGTCTCAGAATATGAAAAGCTGGATTGGGGGTGGGGCAGGTATCTAGTGGTGGTGTTAATTCAAAAAAGGTTTTCCACTTGATTTGCAGTCCACCTAGCATATTGACTCTTTGCAAACGGATACTATTGTCCATAGAGCTAGCTGGCCTCTTCTGTTACGATCTTGCTGTGATCTTAACACGAAAAGAAAAGCAATTCCCCTATGGTAGCAAAATGTTCAGAGCAAATGTTAATGAAATATTTCTTTAATGGGAGGTTTACAATAAATGCATAAATAGTCACCATCCTATAAGAGTGCAGCAGAGTGGTGAACAGTGGGAAGGTATATAGCTTTGAGAAGGAACCACAGTTCTTAAACTTCTTTTCCTCTGAAAGGAATAAAGACACAAACAGGCAGCACAACAGACAAGGAGCTGCTACTGTTCTATCACTAGCACAGACAATGTTTCCCAATTCTTTTTCTGGCTGTGCTCCTGGGTGTTTAACAGCTGTCTGAGAGATAAAAATCTGGCAGTGGAACCTTTCCCCACCTATTCACCAGTGTGCAGGAAGCTGCTTCCACGTCTGTTGTTAGGCGGCTGTCAGGCCACCATTAGAGGCACAGGAGTCCTATCAGAGAGAGAACCCACTTTAGGCCAAAGGACTCAGACCTTCCTTCGCTGTAATCAAAATGTCCACCTTGTGCGCTCTCGTTCTGTCTCTTGGTCTGTCATGGGCCTAGCCACATCTTTCAAACAGAGTAACAGTGTCAATGGAAAACTTTCCCCCTGGATTTTTCATTTTAAGCAAACCCTATCTCTTGTCCAAAAGAGATGTATACCTATGACTAAACAAACAAAACTAAACACTAATTCATGAACATACATCCAACCAGCCTTCATCCCTGTCCTGGTGGGACCTTTACGTGAAGATCTCAAAACATGAAATGTAGCACTCCTCGGCTCTGAAACATGCCAGTCATGCCACTGGACTGTCAGTCTTCCTGGGAACAGGGCAGAGCTTGAAGTGGGGACCCTTTGCAGGTCATCTGTTGCAGATAATCTCTCTGTACTCACTGTTCATTGACATCACAGTGTGTCTTTGAGACAGGACAGAGGATGCCCAATGAGACTTGAATCTGGACTGCTACTTGCAAATCCATGGCCTCAGCAGAGCTTGGACCTGGAGAAACACTGCTTTTCCCAGTGCTCCAGACGTTCCTGACAGCATCAAAGGTCTGTCAGCACATGTCAAGACATGCAGTCAGTCTTGACTTCTCATTGCTGCCAATTCAGCAAGAAACAAAAAAGGAAGAAGAAATAAAAGAGGAATGCAAGAAAAAGATTTTTGTTTCTATTATGCATGCTAAAGAAATGGCTATAAAGTAAAATTGAACTCCATCTTCAAGTAATCAAAGTAAATGTTTGTACACACGGACATAATAAATGCATCCAACTCACTCATAATCTCCCCCCTCAAAGGAGGACAGCCAAATAAAAAAGGGAAACACTGAGGGATATTTAGCTTTTTCAAATAAGAAAACAATCGGAAATTAAATATAAAGAGTATTTGCTGAAAAAGGTATCTTAAAAAGCTAAACAAAAGAGATAATCAGGTTTTCATCATAAGACGTAGACAGACAACAGAGACAAAGGAGAGGCCTATAACCCCCTGAAAACCAATGAATTTCTTACCATATTATATTAATACATTACACACTGTATCAACCCATCACCAGTCATCTTTTCAGGCACCAGATACTATTCTTTAATGGTGCTGGCGTTATAATTTGTGTGCGTTTGTGTGTGTAGTCATAATTTCACAGGATTATCAAATTTCACAAGAAATTCTTGTGTGAAATCTTGTGAGCTGTTGGCATTCTTGTTCAAAACTTTGCAAAAGTTTTTAAAAATATGTTAAATTTGTTTCTATTTCATTCTGAAGCTCTGGGGATTTTTTCTGGGTTTCCTAATCCCTTCCTTGCCCCTTGCTTTTCCACTGCAAATTCTTCTTTCTTGTAATTCCTGTCATTCTGCCCTATTTTGATAAAGTTTATTTTTAAAGACAAATGTCTAAGAAACGTGAATTTGCTAAAGAGATGATGCAAACTGTTTTGGAAATTTGGTACTGGACTGGACAAAATGATACCCAATCAAATACTGCCTGTTATATATTCTACTACATAGTAGCTCACTTCCTTTTTGTGTTACTTTCAGAGTGGCAACCCATCCAAAATTCAGCCCCAAATCTAGTTATGGTTGTGCTGTGTTGCTGAGAAAACTGAAGCTTGCTTTGTGGCTTAATGTCCACATATTGATTGGTTAATGGAACACAATGTACAAATCTATCCTCAAGGATGTTCCACAACAGCCCAGCCTTTAGTAATGTTGGACTGCAATCCCCATCATCACTGCCAAAATGTTCATGTTGGACACAGTCTCTAGTGTGATTGTTATTGCAGCAGAAACAGGTTGGCCAAAGTATTGCGTCTCTTCCTATATTCAAACTTCCTTCACTTTATTGTGGTTAGTAGCTATGTGGGGCCTCACAAATGACCATCCAGATCGACTGTGGGTAGCAGTGAGATTCCACCTACAGGCGTATCACTCAGTTTGGTCCTATGCACTTATTCCTGAGTGAGCGATCAGTCAGGCAATACAACAAGAGAATACAAGACTGGGCCTGCCTTCCTAGGATCCCGTGGGTGTAACACGGCATTTTTGAAGCAGTTGAACTCCAAATGCATGAAGTGTACACTTTTCAAAGCACATAAATGAGTCACTGCAGGATTTCAAAATGTGTCAATATGATGCATATATTAACTCAACTTGCCTCTGATGCTTCAGTGCTAATTTGTTGGGAGGTATTCTGTGTGTATAGTCCAAGAAGGCCTTTGAGATTACGGTGCTGTAGAATATCTTGCTTTTTGAAAAACCAAGATTTCTCTGACTTCCTGAAGTGGCATAGGAACAGTTAAGAGATTTGGGTAGGTTTTGGAAAGCTGACCATTTACTGCTAAAATGATGACTTGCTGAAGAAAAGAGAGAAAAATTAAAATGACTACTTTTTCTCTCCCCCACCACATTATTTCAGTGAGGCAATTATCTCTAATTTTTTAAGTAGCAGAAAGAATGACGCTTCTCTGAAATTGCAGAAGTTATGAAAATTAAAATATACATTTTGAAGACATAATAGGCTAAGAAATAAATGTTTGATATCAGCAACCACAATTCAATTAGTGATGAGAGAGAAAAAGTCTGAATGTTGAGTTTGGTTGGTTTAATTGGCTTTGGTTTCCAGCCTAGCTCAGACACTGGATTACAGAAGATGGACAATTCCCAAGTGACTTCTACTTCTGCTGAGTATTTTGAATGGTTGGACCATTCTTCTTCTTGGACTATTTCAGCAGGCCATACAAAAGGTCCATAACATGCATCTATAGATAATTATTATCCCCACCTTGCAGCCAAGGAACTGAGGCTCAGAGACAGCAGATGCCTTAGGCCCTATTAGGCTTCCATGGTGATTTGATCTTCCTTTTCGAAGCCAATTTAGTGGCCTGCTAGAACCACTGAAATGGAGCAGGGCTTATAACCCAGCTGAGAAGCTGGCACAGAAAAAGAATTATCTTAAAATAGCTTCAATAAGCATGCCAGAGAAACACAGGTTATTGCTCTTACACATTCAGCTCTCCCAAGCATAAAGAATCACATGCTTAGACACATTAGGTTGAGATAAGTAAAATAATTTCTTACTGACTTTAATGTTGCTTCTGCTACATCCATCTTGGTGGAAAAGATGGAGTTCCTTTGTTCTTCTTTTCTTTCTAAATACTTAGTTTTGCCCTAAACTCTCAGCCCTACAGCTGCCAAGAGCTGTGTGGAAGAAAGGGGAATTCCAGGCCCACCACACGGTGCCCAGAATGGAGGAAAGTAGCACACATCCGTGTGCTTGCTTCTGGTGGAGAAGAAGGAAGAGAGAAAGAGGAAGTGGGAGTGGCAACAAACAGCTTCCTCAGAGTTGCATTGTGGGACAACTTAATTTACATGTTAATTCACATGCAAATGAGGCATGCTGGATTTGCCAGAACTTCCAACACTTTTCTTAACCATTGCCTAACATTATGGACCCTCTAGAGTCCATTGGAGTTGGGCAGCTAATAAATTCAAATGAATAAGCAAAAGAAAAACAATAATATTCATTCATTGATATGAAACATTTATATAGCTGCCCAAATTGTTGTGGGCGGTTCACAACCAAAAGATAAAACATCTATATTCAATAAAAAAATATTAAAACCACAAGTATTAAAACCAAAACCAAACCAAACCAAAACCCCTGGCACCATAATTAAACTTTCACATGCCGCCCACAAGTTCATCTCATCAATCTCACCCTATCCCAGCGCTTGGGGGAAAAACCAGGTCTGAAGGGCTTTTTGGAAGGTTAAAAGGGTTGGGGCCTGCTGAACTTCAGGGCGAAGGGTATTCCATAGGGCAGGGGCTGCCAAGGAAAAGGCATGCTTCCTAGGCCTGTAAGAGGCAGCATTTAAAGGAGGGGAGTAGGAGTGCGCCCACTCTATCCAATCTGGTAGGATTGACAAATGTCCTTAGGGAGAGGCAGTGCCGCAGATAACCTGGTCCCGTGCCATATAGGACTTTAAAGGTAATAACCAGCACCTTGAATTGCATCCAGAAGGAAACTGGGAGCCAGTGCAGCTTGCGCAACAAGGGTGTAACGTGGGTAAACCTAAGGGCCCTCATCATGGCATGCACCACCGCATTCTGGACCAGTTGTAACTTCCAGGTGGTCTTCAAGGGCAGCCCCATGTAAAGCATGTAGCAGCAATCCCACAACAATAATAATCAGGCACTGTAAGGCAGCTTCCTCAAACAGCAGATATTGGGGATGATAGCAAGCCAAGAGAGGATTGGTAGATGTGCCAGAACCCCTACTCTTGCCTCCTCTAAACTGTGGTTCTGTCTTCAGGTATAGTTGAAATGTCTTTCTTTTGAATAATATTTGAGTGAGTTACCAAAATGTCTTAAAGCAGCTATATGGACAATTCCATAAAATGCTAGTGGGCATTGTAGCATCAGTATCTGGAATGGGGACCATGGCACTGCAGAAATCTATGGGAGGATCAAAGGGGAACAGATAGCGAAAGCAACACCACACTACAAGCTCTCCCCTTTCAGACACACTTTGTGATGTTGCATAGGTGAAAGGAGTGGACTTTGTATTGCACTGGCCTGATGCTACTCTCATTTTGATGAAACTATTGGAGTGTGCTGACGTCTCTGCCTGGCTCATGAGACGTTGCTGATGGACAGTCCCTGTCATTGTCACTCAGAAAGCATGCAAATGGCAGAAATTTGCATGTAGGCAAACCTACATTTGTGCATTCTTTTTGCACAAATGCCTAAACAGGGAGCAAACCCCACACTCACTAGAACTGATGATGTTACCTAGTTGGGTAATGAAACATAATACATAATGCATTATGAAGCATCAGAATAACTTCAAAGGAACAAAGAAAATTAAATCCAATTGAGATGTGTTCATTTCTGCAGATATGACCCTTTGTATTATTCCAGGAAGAACATCATCTAACAAAACTTATACAGTCTAATCTGTAATGTTAGACTTGAAAATGGTTTTCAGGGAACCCTTTGTCAGTAAAATATATGTATAATGCTAAATGAGAGCTTGCTGTAAATCAAGCAATGGCAATTTAACATGTTGTATCTGTATCAAAGGGCATTAATTTAAATTATACCACTCACATACTTTATGGAACTTTTCATTACTTCAAGCTACCATTAAGAGATGGTTGTGGACTGGATGTTGGAAATGTGGGTGTATATACTGTATGTGCATGTTAGAAACAGCCAGGGAGGTCTCTTAGTAATGTGTTGTTAATTCTTCTGTTTAATTTCAGTTCTATCAAAGCTGCATTATATATACCAATATGGAAACAAACAGCTCAATTTACCAGAAAATGTAACTTCCAAGGTTTATATGCCAGTTACATCACTCTGGATATTGTAAGCAAATCCATGTTCACTGGGAAAAATATCATTTTGCAATTTAGAATAAACTTTTATTGTCATTCCACTATACACCAGGGGATGAAACTATTGCCTGATCTAGCTGTTCTACATCGAATGCAGCAGAACCTTTTCCCAGAGGGTAACAAGGAGAACAAGCCATACTGGGGATGGAAAGGGTCACTAACCATGTTTCGGGCTCTGGACAGACAGCATGTATGTGCTATATCCTGAATGGGAGGAAGTGAGATCCCAATTATCCTCTCTGCTGCCCTCACCACCCTCTGCACAGACTTCCCATCCGAGGCACTGCAGCCTCCAAACCAAAGAGAAATAGAGTTGGTCGGTACACTCTCTATGGCACCTCCATAGAAAGTGAGGAGGATGGGAGGTGGAAGATGGGCTTTCCTCATCCGGCGCAGAAAATGCAAACGCTGCTGTGCCTGTTTTACCAGGGATGCAGTATTAAGAGACCAAGTCAGACTATTTGTTATCTGCACCCTCAGGAACCTAATGCTACTGACTGACTCCACAGCTATGTCGTTAATAAAGAGTGGTGTATGGCTGAGCTGGTTCTTTCTAAAATCGATTTAAGCCTCAAAACTAAGAAACCCCATAAAATAGCATTCAAAACTATACTACGTGATGAAGGAAATCAATTGTGTTGAATGATAATCTGCAATTTCTGAAACATATGCCACTAATTGGTTTGTTTAACCTTAAAAAAAATAGACAAGGAAAAAGTTCACCAAAGTGATTTTTATTTTATAATCAACAAGGCACAGAAATTCAAAAAACAAGAGTACAAATGCAGACAAACATATATCACACTTTGGTTACAATCCCCCCCCCCCATTTCTTTAATACACCACCACCACCACCACCACCAAAAAGTTCAGAAACAAGACATCTGGCTCTATTGCCATCAACTGGTCTCTTCGTTTAGCTTTCTACAAAGAACCTATCAACTGGCTTCAAGGGGACTTTTAAAACAAAATTACAATCAAGTACCTTCTAGAGGGTGCAACTATCATTCTCATCACCTCCAATCAGCTTGCTCAGGTGGAGAAGGAGTTCTAGTCCAACTCATCTGGAGGGCATTAGGATGGGGAAGGCTGACTCAGAGCCTGTTCAGAAAAGTGCATGCTGAAGTTAAAACTACTCTGAACACACAGTTCTTCCTCGAAGGTAATTTTTTCCTGTATGAGGAGTGGGGTTTGAGGGAGGTGAACCTGCAAACAATTCTCCATGTGCTTTCTGACATCATAGGCTTGAGTGGAGGGTTCTGAGTATTTTAATCAAGCTCTTATTTCTATAATAGTATACATCAAGTAGTTGAGTGTTGGATTCCTACGTTGCACTAAATCACAATATTGTTAGCTATGATTGGTTGAATAAACCACAAATGCCTGTTTCACAGATCACACGTTGCCATAATCCATGGTTTACAAACTACAAAGGCTGTTTTCACAGACCACATGAAGACATAAATAAGCAAATCATGTAATAGTGTAAAACAATGTGTGCACACAGTCACCATATTGAACTGCTTCAGCCTGCTTTCATAGAAATAAACATGGCTCTATTCAACATACTGCAAATTAAAGAAAAAGAAAAGTAAAAAGTCTATGTTTGGGGCCTGAAATGGTTTGCTGGACTGTATTAAAAAAAAGCAAATACCTCATTGCTTATATCATAGCTAAATTAGGTCGTACAACTAAAAAGAAAAAAAGGTATCTATTACATCACATTATATTGGCTTTTATTAAACAAATGTTGTATTGATAGTTATGTGTGCTTATTCTCCTGTAATTACTGCTATACCTTGTGATATCACTAATATCAAGCAGCACAACATTTGGAAACATGGACATATATTAATGTTATTAATTTACGCAACAATGAAACTGGCCATCTTAAGTCAAATATCATGTTGTTTTGATCCACTAAGTTGCACATTCTTCTCATTGGAATATATTTTGTTACCAAATGGTACAATGCAATTCAAGAAACATCTGCTTTAAAAAAAGCTTTCTTGCTGCAAAATAAAAACATGCACTGGTGTTTCTACTATGAAACCTTTCCCCACAATCAAGTTATATAATTATTAAAACATGTTTTACATTGATCCCAATTGAAGCATGACAAAGTTCACCTCACACAACATTAATAGCTTCAATATGGTATGTGGAATGATTCTGTAATTGCTATTATGTAGACCACAATCTTCAGATATGAGGAGCAATATTGCATTATGCAAAATTAACGAGAATATGCAGCATTTCCATTATCAACCATCACAATCACCCCCTGCAAGACAAATCTACTGTAGGCAAATTCAGCTTTTTATAAACCCAGGTAGCCTTTCCAACTCAGTGCCCTCCAGAAATACTGCATTGCAACTCCTATCACACACCAGGTTGGGGAAGGTTGAACAAAGGTATTAAAACCTTATTTAATTGCACTAATATAACTACAGAATTTATGTGCACAGAATAAAGGGATCTTCTTATGCAAAATGTCATACCGGTATTATGCATAATGTGCAGGAGCCTGGAAGAGAAACAGACATCTCTTCGTTACTGTAAACCAAATGGGGCTAAGTTATTCACACAAATGAAACCCTCCAATAAATAAATAATGACTACAATTCTTCATTCATACAAAACAAAATATATTGGTATATGATAGGCAGGATATATGAATGAAATCAACAAGGTTGGTAAATCCCACGTCCTCCTCTACTAGTGGCATATCCATCCACTATTCCTCTTTTACTGATTGTTACCCAGCATGTAAATTCCTTGGATTGCTTTTCCACTGCTACTTTTATCTGAAGTATTCCAACTTTTAAGGAAAAAACCCCCCACAATTCTAAGGAATGTTCCAGACTGGTGACAGCACTTCAGCTGCTCTGCCAGTCTTAAGCTGAATGTCTACTCAGTCAATTTCCATGGGATGAATTTTTGTTTCTTTATTTATTCCTTCTCTGCTTAATTTATAGTATGAAACAATTTTTCTTCCTCTCCCCTTCAGTCCCTAAATAGCAGACAAGAGTACAGTGTAAATAAATACATTACAGATAAGTCTCTGAGAATGTTACACACTGAGCATAAAAATGCCTGTTATAATACAGTCAGCTGTTTTAAATGCTATATTCCTATAACATTTTACAGAATTGCTTATTTTTTTCACTTTAAAAAATAAACACTGCAAACCTGCTCTTTAAGTGCCTTACACTATGTTCCCTCCCCCCACCTTTCTCTACCCATGTCCCAAACTAAGATTTTTTTTAAAAAATTGGACTCGTAACTATTGAAAGTAGATACTGACATTTCAAGTAAAAATAATGGCAGCCACCTCTGCTGTAATCGATATTGTGACACTTGGATTTGTTTAGAAACATTACGTTGCTCAAACATATAATACATTCTTAAATAAGAAGGCCCCACAGTATTACTTTGTGAGCCTTTCCCATTTTCGGAATCCCCTTCCTCAGGTTCGCACCTGCTTGTGCTGCAGATTCGCTTG
Source organism: Candoia aspera (assembly GCF_035149785.1). Taxonomy (NCBI): domain Eukaryota; kingdom Metazoa; phylum Chordata; class Lepidosauria; order Squamata; family Candoiidae; genus Candoia; species Candoia aspera. The sequence goes on from NC_086153.1 coordinate 182,528,189, forward strand.
TCTCTCAGCTGCTTGCTGTGACTGTTCCAGTTCTTAGGCTTTGGCTATGGGATCCCCTTTTCCCATGAGGCAACACTGGTTATTAAGGCTTGATTTGTTTTCCATTCGAAGCTTTATTTGGACAGTACCCTTTTCCAACAGCAGCATGTCTATCTTGTATCTTCTGGCTCAGTCTTTATGACCTTCCGATCAAGGTTGTTGAAAGCCGAGTGAGGAAAATCTTTCAAAATACCAAGACCTTCTGCAACAACAACAACAAAAGAAAAGAAAAGTAGTACTGTTGAAAAACAGTGCAAATGGACAGACATCTGTAATATCCAACGTAGCCAATGGCTAGCATACAAAATCCTGGTAGCACCATATTGGTTGTGCTACACTGTACTACTGAAAAGATGGAAACCCATCAAAACTACCATGGTGGGGATATTATGAAGAAAAGGAGCAGGCACATCCGTGATCAAGGAGGTCATAGCACACTCTTAGAAGCAGTGACCCTCAGAACTTAGGTTTCACCGGGGCCACTGATGCAAGTCTGGGATGTAATCTCACAGTTCTGCCATTCCATGCATTTTCCTGTTAAAATGCTGCCTCTGTGCATGCTAAGTATCAGTGGATGTGGCATGACTTACGTATTATAAATTGGGTACAACACTTCATTAAGCTAAAGATGCTTGGAAAGAGAACTCTCCCACCTTTGTGGATAGCAGTTATGGGAGTTGCAGACCCAATCCAACCTACCTACCTACCTACTGACCTGTAGGCTAATTGTGGGCTTTTTTTTCAACAGAAATTTCTTAGTATATTCCAGATACAGCACAAAGAAAAAAAATCCTTACCTGGCAATTGTGATTTTGCCTCACTGCTGGCATATTGTCGGCTCAGGTCAGTGCAAAGGGGCTTCACTCCAGGAGGTTCTCCATCTAATGAAATGTGTGGCATGTGTCTGTTTGATACACCTGATATGCGGAGATTTAAAGGCCTTTCACCTAAAAGATATCAGCACATGCATGTTCAACAGAACGGGAACCACTCTAGCTTCCAAGAGACAAGTCCATTATAAATAGTATCACTTGGATGTTATTTACAGGAGTCCTTCTTTTCTGGTTGGTTCTCCATAGTACAAGCCTTCCATCCATGCAGTTGGTTTGGCTCCAAACTGCATTTTCAACCATTTCTTGACTCGACAGCCATCAGAAGCATGATCTGGGGCTCACAAATCACCTGAAGCACTTGGGAGGAGAATGTGTGTATGAACACATAAAGTAGGGACAACTGCAATCACTTTGCCTCTACAGCAGTTTTAGTAAATCAAAGCACAGGCTTCAGACAACTTGTTGTTCACAAGGCAAAGGCTACACATTTGAAAATCACTTGTGTCCTTAGAGTCCTTCTAAGAACTCCTTAAAACTCAGCAAATTTAATTATATAGAGAGAGGTATTACTATATAATACAACACAGGGTTGTTGTTGTTGTTGGGAAGATAGGAGGCAGGAATATTAGGTATGTTCGCTGCCTTGAGTTATATATAAAAAAGGTGGGATAATAATAATAATAGCTATTATTATTAACATGCTGCATCAATATCAAAAATACTAACTATAAAAGAAATGTATTATGGCAAATACATGCCTGAAAAAGCAACAATACCTTGACCATCAGCAGGATCTGGAGTCAGTCCATTGGGGCTGTTTTCTTCTGAACTTTGCCTGTAAAGACCTGTAGAAAGTCGTCTTTCCAAACCAGCTTGGTTGCAAAGGAACTCCATTTGCTTGGCCATCATCTTTTCAGGCTGAAATGAACACAAGAGATATATGCACACAGCATGATTATTAACTATTTTGCACCACCAGCCAGGTGCTAACAGCAATACATAGTCCAGAAATGGCACACTCCCTACCAAGCACTTTATAATTTATAGAGAAGTGAAAAACAGAGGGGGTGATTGACAAGTAGCACTAGAGACAGAATCTCTGCTGAGTATCTCCAATAGCAAGAAGAATCAAGGAGTAAGCTACAAAAGTTAGAACATTCAAATACCCTCACACTTCCCTTCTGGCATTTCATAACCCTGTCGAAACAGTGCTATTTCACCATGCTTTTAACTAGGATTAAATGATTCTAGTGGCCTGGGGAATTTAATTAGTTGAATATTAGTTGAATTTATTTTCTGTTCCTATTCTTTACTATTACTCTGTTGCGTGTGTGTGTGCATGCATCTCCAAGTCAGTGTTGACTCCTGGCGACTGCCTGGATTAGTCCCTGACGTTTTCTTGCCAAGATTTTCAGAAGTGGCTTGCCCTTGCCTGATTCCCAGGGCTGAGAGAGAGTGACTGGCCCAAGGTCACCCAGCTGGCTTTGTGTCTAAGGCAGGACTAGAACTCACAGTATCCTGGTTGCTAGCGTGGTGCCTTAACCACTACACAAACTGGCTCGCTTTGGGAAATTATGAAAGCCAAAATCCAAAACATATTGAACACATAAGATAATTGTATGTAAATTGTTAACTGCTGCTGTGTACTATTTTCCCAGTGCTGACTGAATTGTACTTTTGTCCATCTTGAAGCCATTCTGCTCTCCTTTTAAAGTAAGCCTATGTAAACACTGATTAGCCATCCCTTTTGTAAGACAAAGAGCCAGACTTACTTCCCTGAATAGTTTAAATACATAATTTGAAATGCACGTGAAAGGAAAAGTTTAGGAATTTGGAATCTTTGGTGTTTTTTTTAAAAATGCTGAGAATAGATGAAGAAAAATAGAATTGAGGTGATTCATTTGTATCAGTTTGTTCATCATCTTGTTGGCAGCATTAAATAAATATGAATCTCGATTTATATAAAATGTAAACAAAGACAACATCCAACTAATACTAGTTTTAAGCACTAAACTGCATGTTCAGATTAACATGCTAGATCCTTAAAGAAGGGAAGAAAGGATAACTGAAGAATGTGCAAACTCTAAGATGTAATGCGTATTCGGTCCACATATTACATGCTATAAAATCTATGGGATTGTGAGCAAGAAAACACACTCTTCAAGGACCAACGCAGGCCACACAGAAACTATGATAAAAGTGGCTCCACAAACAAAACTGCATCTTAGTTAAGTGTTGATAATGTAGTCTTGTTTTTCCCACAATCCATTTGGCACTGTTATCCATTAAAAAAATGGAATTACCTGAATCATTCTGCTTGAAGAAAGGCTGTTTTAAAGCAATTGCTCATCAAAAGGAGGTTGGGGGCACAGGGACATCTATCTAGCTGGGCATTAGTGCAATCTGTTCTTGCCCATGGCAATGTAGGGAGTTCTCAATCATTTGGCGACATTAATACTGTGACTTTAATAAAGTGCAAAATCCATCCTCACACTTCAAACAAATCCATCATTAAGCATCACTATTCTTCTAAATAGCTACATTTATCCTAAAACACCTGAGCTTTATCTAAACTTGGATAGTTTTGTTTCTAAAAATATGGCTGGCATGAACTCTTGGCATAATTTTTCTGTTTTTTTAAATAATTATTTTAACTAGATATTTGTCATTGCTCTTGAGCTATTCTTTGTGTGCATATATGTGTGTGTATACACATGAGCATTTCAAAAGGATCACTGGATTTTGATAATTAATGTTTAAAATTCACTACCACCACCACAGGAAAAATGTCAACATTTCACTCATGCTTTATTTCTGGTTACAGTACTATCCAAGTTTAAAAAAAAAACCCAACAATCTGTCATTCTGAAAAGTGTAGGATGACAGTTTACTTGTGGATAATAATAAAGTGCAAAATTTGCCTGAATAAAGAAGGAGGCCTTATGGACTACAAGAGAAATATAATTAAGAGGCCACAGAACTTGTTAGAATATAGTCTAAATGAACAGAGCTGAGAGAACACTAAATTCTAAATATGTTATTTTTAATTACAGGAACAGTTCATCAGCTGGAAAACAGCCAGTGTGTGCCTATTTAAATGAGACATACAATGTTTGAAGGAAAATGGATAGAAAACAAATACATAGTAATGGGATGAAAAAAAGTATTTCCAGTTTCTAACCACTGAACGTAGTGGGCTGAATCAACACATTCCTGGCACCACAGAATTTCTGCAGCCCTAAATGGGGAACTCCTCACCCCTGGGATATTTTCTGTGCATTCTAAAGCTAGAATGCAGTGGCACTTGAATTGCTCCCTGCCAGATGTTTTGAACAACTCTAATAAGGCTTTGTGAGCACAATCCTTCATGAGATCTGGAAACTGTAAACCCAAATATCTGGAAGGCAGTAGTTCTGTTTCTAATTTAAAGAATGTGAGAAATATATGTTTGCATTAAAGAGCCAGGAGTAATTGATTCTATGACAGCATTTGTATAACTCTGGTATATTAGATGCTCACCTCATCTCCCTTATCAAGGTATGTTAGAAGCATATATTATAAACTCTTCTGTAATGAACACTGATACTGCTTGATATAAACATTCCTTATATTGTCCTATTCTATATCAGTGTGTAAACCATCTTCATTGGTCTCTGCTCACTTTATGTAGAAGAACAAAGGATACAACACAGGATTAACCAAGGACAGTTACTGAATTTTTTTATAAGAATTCAATAGGATAATTTGTTGCTAATTCATTAGTAATAAATAAAGTAGGATAAGGGAATAAATAAAGTAGGGATAGGAAGAGTATTGACGCTTTTTAAATTTGGTGTTAGAGAAGACTCCTGAGAATACTGTGGACAGCTAAGAAAACAAGCCAATGGACAATCAAACAAACCAATCCAGAGTTCTCACTCGAGGCACAAATGACCAGGCTCAAATTATCCTACTTTGGACACATTATGCGAAGACCCAGCTCTCTGGAGAAGGCTCTAATGCTGGGAAAGGTGGAAGCAGGGCCGCAAATGGGTGGGGCATGTGCCCCGGGTGCTGTGCTGGGGGGGCGCCAAAATGAGCACGGGGGGGGGGCGCCAAAATGGGTGTGGAATCCATGTTTGGCCCGGGGTGACACAGACCCTCCCTGGGTGGAAGGAAAGCAAAGAAGAGGAAACCAGCAGAATGGTGGATGGACTCAGTTACAGTGGCACTGGGTGCACCATTGGGAGACCTAGTTAAAGACTAGGTTAGGGGCAGATTGTCATGAAGAAAATCTATCTACGTGGGTGCTAGGAGTAAAAAAAAACCCCTTGATGGCACATAATCAATCGAAGTAGGATACAGCGAGCTACCTCCAACTTTGCTTTTTCTACTGAATGAATATTCAGGCCCTCTCTCAGAATTAAGATCCTCCTTCACCTACAACGCAGGGAAGTAAAGCTGTAACAACATGGCCTGAGAGTAAACACCCACATTAGGTCAAAATCTCTCAAACTGCATGCAGGCAGAAAGACCTGGCATGCTTTTCTTCTTCACAAAAGCAGCGCTCTAGGATTATTCCAGCTCCTCGTAATGTCATAGACATGTCCACCTATTTTGGCGACAACACAGTAGTTTGCTAATCCCTTTTCCCGGAGTTTTATTTTTCCTTCAAATTCCCAATCTAGCTTAGAAAAAATCTGTGATTTTTTAATGGTCTCCCATCCTAGTACAAACCAAGTCCAGTCCAGTGTCAGACAAGGTTGGCTAAATGCCGTCACATAGCTGGGTATTAAGAAGTGCAGTGGCTGTTTGTTTATCTCTTGTTTCTATCCCTCTCTCAGACCCTACAGGGTTCCAGATTATCTAGCCAGTGTACCTGTGAGGGGCATGGAACACATTTCTGTTTAAAACCATTCTTTTTCAGTGGGCCCTTTGTCCAAGGAAGAAGATTACCAGAAGAAGATAGCTTTTTCTGCTTATGTTGTTTTGTTTGTTAATTATTTCATATACCACCCAGAATCTGAAGATTGGGGTGGCATGTGAATATTGTAAATAAACAAACAAACAAATGTGCCAAGGATAACACCAGGCCCCCTCCCAGTTTGTGCCATTCAAAATGATACATCTGTGGCGAGGGCCACAAGTCAGCGACAGGTCGACATACGATCTTCTCTCAGTTACTGTAAATTGCAGCTGATTCATCTGAGATGGTTAGACTGGAATGGTGGAAAGAATGTGGGGCAGCAGTGCAAAGAAAGATCTCCAGAGGACTGCAATCACTTGATATTAAACTAGAGAGATCAGCTGGACATTTTCACATAGCATCACAAGCAAGCATCTGTTTTTACATCTCAAAAATCCAGAAAGGAGGGTTACAGCACAATCAGTTCTTTCCCTTTCTATGTATTTTCATTTGGACTGGGGTGGGTATAAATGTAACAAACAAAGAAAAAACAAATTTCTCTCCATATTTATTCAGACATAAGCCCCATTATATTAAATGGGACTCAGTATGTTAACTGCCATATTAGGCTCTCATTGTATCCATCCCTCCCCTAGGATTGCACTTTATTTAATGTTTTGTATTTCTGAGAAGTCAAGGCTAGGATACACTCAAAAAGCGAATAGGGTATAAAGGAAACTGGGTGGGGCCAGAGGAGGAAAAAGGGCAAGCGATAACAGTTTAATAAATTAATGTAGGAATAAATAAAAATACATCAGTGATCTAGCAGATGCTTCAAGGAGGTGCAGAAAAATGAAAGCCTTAGAAGACTCAACAATATTTTTATTTTGATACCATTACCCTTCAAATTACAGATAAATAAATTAAACACATTTAATCTACTTTGTCATCAAATGAGGCATTTAAAAAAGAAAAAATATCCAGGAACATTACAAATGCAAACAGTTTCAAAGTATTATTAATGCATTTTATATGAAGTTCCACTTATTTTTCATTTAACTTTTTTCTAATCATGTTATAGTCAGCTGGAAGCTGTTTCCAAGTAGTTTGTTACCAACATTTGGAGGTGATGGTGTTGCCAAATTAAGGTGGTAAATGACAAAGTGGTCCTGCAGGCAGAAAAGCAGCCAGGGAGATGTCCCCAGATTAGATGGCTGGACCTCAAGTGTGTGTCTCTGATCTTCTCCAGCTCTCTCCCCTCTGGAGTTAGGAGTGTTAGGAAAGTTATTTTCAGCTACACTGATTTTCAGGGAACCCCCAAAGCCCCAAATAAACTATTTGGACAACTATCCCTCACTGCAGCTCCATACCTGAATTATCAGCAGAGAACAGAGGCTTCTTTGGTATTTGGTAGCCAAGGAAATTCCAAGCACTCACAACCTGCACGAGCCCAAGGAGGGCCCAGCAGGAGGGCCCAGCCCTCCTCTCCATGCACTGCTACCTGGCTGGTGGGGAGGACTGTTCTCCTGCTGCAGCGTTTGTTTGCTTGTTCTGTCTCTGCATCACTGTATGCCACCCCTGTCTTGACTGAAGCCTCCTGCTGCCCCCCAGCCCCAAGCCTGGAGGGCTCATGAAGCTGGAGTGAAGGAAGGCAGCAACAAATCAGTGGTACCAGGTCCTACAGGGGAGATGGGGAGTGGAAAGGGTGTGGCTTCAGCTGTGTGGGCAGGTGGGCTCTCAGATCAGGGTGAACTTGGCCACAGAGGAACCCCCAGGACAGACCCAACCAGGCAGCCTTTGTATTTTGGGAGGGCCCTCGGTACTTCTCTCATCGTGGTGCCATGGGCAGAAGGGCCAGCTAGGTGGGCAGCAGCCAATTTGCAACCAGGATCAAAGCGCTGCTTTCTTTCCTCCTCTCTGCAGTCACTGTTCTTGATCCCCTACATGCCCTGCCCTTGAAACTTCAGAGTAGAACAGATGCATGATGGTGTTAAATCATTCAACACTGGGGCAGGCAGAACATCTGGCAGCTGACAACTTGGTCTGTTTCCCAACTCTGATTTGGTTAAGTAATGACGAACCTAAATCTCTATAAGGATTTGCAGGAATCATTTCCAATTTATAGAAAGAGTTTGATTTTAAGGCACTTAAACCACAATTTCAGCTTTCTGCACCATTTGCTATGGAAACTGACAATGCTGGACAGGAAATACAGAAAAAGCTTCAGTATTACACCACTTTGAGGCAGAAGTACTGTGGATGTTGGAACTCCAGATATTTAGAATACTGGAATTCCAGGTTTTCACAAGTTTGCTTCCCAAAAAGATTCCTCAAATTACTCACTGCTTCCCTAAGGATACCAGCAAGTAAAGTACTTTTATTTAATACGTTTATGTTTAATGGCATACTGCAATGCTCATTACAGGTAGTCCTCAGTTAACTATGGTAACTGGGACTGGGAACTCCACTGCTAAGCGACGCAATCACAAAGCATGTCACATGACCGCACCAACTTACGACGGCAGTTCCGGCAGTTCCAGTTGCGGTCATAAGCCGAATCCCACGGGGTCCTTAGGCACAACATCACATGATTGCCATTTGCAACCTCCCCATTTACTCTGCTTGTCAGAAGCCAGCAGGGAAGGTTACAAATGGTGATCATGTGACCACAGGATGCTGCGACCATAGTAAGTGCGAGCTGGTTGCCAAGCACCTGAATCATGATCATGTGACTGCAGGGATGCTGTGATGGCCACAACTTCAAGGACCAGCCGTAAGTCTCCTCCATCATAATTTTAAATGGTCACTGAACAAATGGTTGTTAGTCAAGGACCTGAGGACTACCTGTATTTTTTCTTTTTTATCTCACTACAGATTTTTGTATCACCGCAAGAAAAAGCTAATGAGCCAGTCCTCATTTGCACTCATGACAATTTATTGAGACCTGCTTTAATAAACCAGGAGGAGTCTGGTAGCAGCTTTTCCGACTAACAAATTTCATTAAAAAGGCAAAAGCTTTTGTGAGCTGTAGCTCGCTTCTTCAGATGCACTGTGAGCTGCAATGCATGACAGCTTTTGCCTTTTAATAAAATGTGTTAGTTGGAAAAGGTGATACCAAACTCCTTCAGATTTTTTGCCACCATCGACTAAAACGGTTTTCCTCCTACAGTGTCTGTTTTAATAGGTTTCCTTTTTCTCCAAATGTAACATGAAAGGCATTTAAACATTCCCTCAGCTTCAGTAGATGGATATTGCCTCCCCCATCCTTCAGTTTAGAAGTGAACATCTTTTTAAAAAGGTAGAATAATTTCATGAGTTATATGCTTACATTGGGAATAATAACCTCTAGCCTGATCTTAAGGATTTTTTTAAACTGTAGGCTTAGGGCAGCATAGGGATGTGCAAAAACCAAAATGTCCTGTTTTAAGTTCAAAGCAGCTGTTATTATTTTATCAGAAATGTCCTGATGCCATTGTGACTACACTGTAGATGTTCTGAGTCAAAACAGCTCTGTCTGAGCTATTTCGAACTTGAACTGCTTTGAATTTGAAATCTTTTGCACACCACTATAACAGAATATCCTGTTAAAGAAAGAAGTGTGCCCGTTAAGGAACGAACATTAATCGGATGCCCGTTGGCACGTAATTTGTTTACCTGGGAACCAAGTGCTGCTAGATCTTCACACTTCCCTTTTGACAATGCTTGCTGTAGTTTAACTGGATCTTCTTGATAAAAACTCTGGATGGCATCTTGGAAATCAGGAAAGCCAACCTATCAACATGGAAGATGGAGAAAAGAAGCAATCAGTACAGCAGAATTTTCTATTTGTAACACAGAAAAAAAAAGTTATTACTATTAACTATTGTTGATAGGAAGAAATGCCTCTTCAACCAATACTGTGTTCCAAAAATCGTGGGGAACTTTAATGGCCAATGAACTGGAGAAACATATGCTTTCTCACTGTTATGATGTCTGCATTTGCAGCTTTCTGGAAAATCCGAATGATTATAAACACAATTTAAGACAATTCAATTTAGATAACACAGTCTTATTGACTCCAAAAAAAAGACAGTTTCACAAATTATAGATTTTCAGAAAACCAAATACCATGCAATAAAAACATAAGATCCTCTTAGTTATAAAGCTCATAAGATTGGGGGGGGCGGGGCGGGGGAAGGGGGATAGAGAAAGACTGTGACTAGCAATATCACTGAGTTATTGCAAAGATTAAAAAAATAAGATGATCCCTTCTATATCTCTCTCCTTAAACTCTTTGGGAGGCATACCATAGCCATGTAGATATACATTTATAATGAACAATCCAGAAAGAGCTGGGTACATTTCTGAAAACACCAAGGAATCTAGAAAAGGGGAAACAAGCATACCAATTAAGCTAAAAACAAAAGTATAAGAACTAAAAACTCTCTCTTCAAGGCTGTAGGTAGACTAATAAGAGCCTAGAGAAAAAACTGTGGCTTCACTCTACGAGCCAAGCAGCCTTTCAAAATTGATCTGATTGTTGGAATTTGAAGAAGGGCCTTGAAGCAGCTATAATGAGTTTGCACTAATCAGCCTCTTCAAACTGATACCAAGTACGACTCTCAAGTGAACGCTATGCTGATTATATCTTGCAGTATTGCACTTGTGATGACAATGCCGTTGACAACAACTGGTATAACACCCAATATGTTCTCAGCTGGGAAAACTGCAGGCATTCCACCTTTGGAGACAAGTCAGTGTGGATAAAAATAAAACAGCTGTGAAGAAGGGTTGGTCTACAGAATGGACTGAAGCCTTGGAAGAAATCACAGATGGCCAAGAGCCTGGAGCCAATGAAACTTCAAAGAAGAGTCCAAACCAAACAATGCACGGAGAAACCAGAGCAGAGTACAGTAAGAGCAGGAGGTGGACTTTTGAAGAAAAACAACCAGGTGCTTTTGGCAAGAGGTACAAACTGGCAAGGAGAAGATCTATTTGGAGGACAGAGGACAAAAAAATAGAAAATGGCTAGAATTAAAAATAGATAGGATTGCTGCAGTACCTTTAAAGGGGCACAGAGGAGAAATTCTGTTAGGCTCTGTTCTACTCTCACTGAATCCTGTTCAAAAACCTAGTAACTGAAGCAACGTTTCAAAAAAAAAAAAAAAACCCCAACAACCCAACCCTAAAAGGGCATGAAAAGAGCTACTGTGTATTTTGCACATTGGTCTAAACTAATCAGCCAAATAATTGCCTGCAGGTTTGTAATTTAGTTGTAAAGTACTTTTGTCCACCATTATTCAAAAAGGCCACTGTGATTTTCCCTCTTAACTAAATGAAGGTAAAAGAAGAAAACTGAAGTCCAACATAGCCTTAACATCAAACAACTATGGGCACCATTCTAAAATGTGGACTCTATGGAAATCCTGCTCTCATCCTTTTCCATAAACTTTTCAGGTCATAATCCATCTGCAAACTCTACTGCAATTTTTCTATTCAAAATATTAGATGGCTTAGGCAGAAGTAGTCATGAACGCCGTCTGTCTGAAATTGCTCCAGTCCAACAAAAACGGTGGCCACGTCCAGCAAATGGCTAATTGCACTAAAACATAAACCTGGTTTTGTTTGTTTTGGACTTAGTGCATGTGTGCACCCACCATTTAAGACCTGCCCGTCTTGTTCAACAAAACACGACTGAAAATTTGGAGATTAGTGTTATGTGTGAATGCAGATGATGTGTAATTCCTGACCGACTTCAAACCCTCATGAAATGTGCCAAGCTAGAAAAGTGCAGCAATGAATGAATGTGGCTGATTGACGGGGGAGCTGCCTTGCAACTACTAGCCGCAGCATCACTCCTGTTCTCTTGGCTGCCTTGGGATCACGCAGCAAACATCTGGGGGCTTCTCCCTCAGAAATACAACGGATGCAGGCCTAGCTGCAGGTAGCAGGTATTTATCAGGCTTTTGCTGCACACCACCTTCTTCCTGAGGTGCTAACCGAAATGAACAAAGGTCATGAAAGTCTCTCTGAGCGGAGAGAACCTGCGAGCCCACCATTCCTTTCTCCTCGCCGGTGCCTGTGGTCTGCTCGGTGAAAACACCCGCACACATGCCATACTTCCTTCCAACTTGGCTGTTCTTAGTGATTTCTTAGCACAGATGTTCTCAGTCCCACAGGCCTTTTCTTCCCCTCCGCCAACCCTGCTCTCTCTCTCTCTCTCTCTCTCTCTCTCTCTCTCTCACACACACACACACACACACACACACACACACACACACACACACGAGACTATGGGGTTTCTGGGATGCTGCTTCTTTTCAAATCTTCAGGGAGTGAAAGAAATCCCACTCTCCCCCTTTTCAACCTCACTTGACAGTGGCGTGGGCAGGTTCATACCTTCTTTTTCCTTTCTCTCCCATCCTATCTAGTGCTGACATTAATGCTGCACTTCTCCCGCCGCCCCCCCCCCGCTCCTCCACTTTTCCATTTCCCTGTAGGCCTCTTATTCCCACTGAGCTTTTCAAGCGTTGAACTTTGCATTAGATCCCCTCCACCGCAGCTAGGTCTGGTTTCACAATGCCTTTGTACTGCTAGTCCACAGGAGGGCAAGCCTGCAGAAGTCCCCACCCCCGCAAAGCATGCTTACACACACGCACACGCACACACTTTTCCACCTCTTCCCAGCTGCCAACACTAAATTTGGAAAGGAAACCTCTACCCACACAGCAGATACACAAATGAATAAAGCTGATCAAAGTTAGCCTGTTGTTCCTCCCCCAATAACGCATTCTACTTTCTCACAACTTCCCCACCCCAACAGCTCGCACACAGGTGGGGAGGTCTTGAGAGGTGTCCCCTGTTCACGTGGAGAGGCTGGGGGTCACCTCCAAAAGACAGGCAGAGCCCCCCTTGGGAAGGAAGTAGCTGCGTGGAGGAAAGGGGACAGCTTCTGTGTGGAATGCCGGCACTGACAGTTCGAGGGGGAGCCAGGGATCCAAAGGCATCTCAAGGCTTCCTTGCATTCCTTCCCCCGCCCCCTCTGCTCCCAGGGTTTGTTGTTTTACTGGATTGCCACCCCCTCTTCTCCCTGCACGCCTTCCTCCTACGCCACACCTACCCTCTCCGATCAACAAAAGGGGAGGCATGGCACGGGGGAAGCACAAGAGGCTTTCACGGGTAATTGGCGAGCTCCCACCGCATGTGTGCATTTGTGCAGCCTCTGCAGAGCTCTTGGCTCTTGCGGAGGAGATGGTGACAATGGTGGCTAGCTGAAGCGCAGCATTCGGAGCTTTGCCCACACAGTTCTGCTAAGGCACCCCACTCTTGAGCCGTGTGTGCGTGCGTGTGCTAAAATAATGAAAAATCATTTCACGTTGTGCCTCAGACATTCATTTCCACCTATGGAAAAGAGGTACTAAAATGCCCCTGCAAGATCGAAGTGGCAGCTTTTTACACCCACCTACCCACCCATGTGGACGAGCAGAAAGCAGAATCCAAAGTGGTAACAGCCTGGATTCCTGCGTTTCACACCTCTTACCTAAGGAAAGGATTTCCTGCAGGCAGAGAAAAATAGCTCAGTGCTTATCTAAGCTTTAGGCAGCTACTTACTCCTCCTAGAACACTAGTATTTAAAAAGACACCTGCCACAGAATGGCACATTTCCCCCAAGACTGTTTGCAGAATAAGCCCTTGCACAGGCTGAAATGCCCAAGTTACCAGCTCTCAGTGAGAAACATGTCATTTTTTTTGGTTCTCCTTAAAAACAACAGAAAATAAGCCACTTGGCGTCAATTGCTGCGGCTCTGTCAGAAGGCGGAAAATTAAAAGCATGGAAGTTCAGTCTCTCAAGAAAGGGCTTTGGGGCCTCTTCTGCCCCCCCCTCCGTTATTTCTGTTTATCTCAGATATAAAATAAAGATACATAAAAGTTAGATATTACTGTAAATCACATCCTCACGAACAATCGGACAGAGTATTTTATTTTTGAAACTTAAAAAATAAATAAATAGCCGAGTACAGCAAGCTAACATCTTCCCCCATTTTTCGCAGGCTTCCCTTTCCACCCATGCCAACTCCAGTACTCTTCTCTTCTTCTCATTTTCCTTCCAAGGCTTTTCCGAATACATACATCCCTTCCAGGACTCTTGGCTTATGCAAACCATACTATTATGCCCTGCAAGACATACCAGATTCCGCATTTTTATTCTTTCCAACATAACATTAGAAAGAAATGATGCCTGTCCAAGATCAGAGAAAGAAGGAAAGCACACACACACTTCATTTTGTTGCACAGATGAAAATAGATGCCCGTTATGGCCACTGCAGGTAAAGAGACTGCAAAGAATTTCAAAAGCCGCACTCTGCCTGCTTCCTACCTTGTTTAATTTCAGGAATGTCTTTTAAGACAAGTCCAGCTCCTCAAGGCAAATACCACAGACAACTCTTTCTTAGACACATATACAACCCTCATTTTATGCACAGGGCACATTGCTCAGACCCTATCTTACAGCAACACGGGTTTCTTAATCAACACCCCAATGGCCTCCCTACAAAGGTGGTATCTTCAAAATATGGGCGTGCCTCTTTCAAAAGCATGTGGGTTGATTCCATCAAGAGCCATCTGAAGTTACCAGCTTGGCAAGTTATCTTGTACGGCACATCAACTCTACTTGGGTCAGCAGTCTATAATGTCTAGGTTGATCCCACTATGGGAAATGCATATGCTATCTCAGCACTGGTTGGACTGATGTTTAATAAGTTAAGTAAGCTTTATTTACAGCCAAAAGACCCAAGTAGCAAATTACAAATATAATCTAAAATTTGGCATTAGATAAAACAATTTAACAAATAAATTATTGGATAAAGACTACATAAAACATTTCAAACTCTAGCTTACTGATGTGTTACTAAAAACCTTGTTTTTATAGCTATAGTTAAAACTTTGGCTGTTGACTCTGTAATTTTAGGATTTTCACTTGCAAGTAAAATTTTAAGATACTCAGAAATATCTCTTCCTGGTCCTCTTAAAATAGACCAGATAATATCCTGCCAAAAACTCTTGTAAAATTCACAATCCAATAAAATATGATCCACCATTTCAAGATCAATACCATTACAGGTACAAAATCTTTGAGATGGAGATCTTTTGAAATCTACCATATAGCATATTCGATGGTAACACATTTTTTTAATGGTAACTGTATTAAGTTTTAAAATAGAGAGATAAAATCGAACAGAACATTTTATCTGGCTTTTGAAAAAGCTATTCTGTATTTATTTAAATGTAAACTAGTAACATATATTGGGACCTGAAAGTATATCTGCAATTTCAAAATTTACAAGTGAACACAATATTCTGGCTTTTGCCATTAATTCCTGTACTGAATTACCCATAATCTTTGTTTAATGCAATAAAATGCTGATGTCATACCCTTGGAAAACAAATAATCAGGATCAATGCCAACTGACTAACC
Source organism: Candoia aspera (assembly GCF_035149785.1). Lineage (NCBI taxonomy): Eukaryota > Metazoa > Chordata > Lepidosauria > Squamata > Candoiidae > Candoia > Candoia aspera. Next base: position 182,543,400 of record NC_086153.1, read on the forward strand.
TTTTGGGTCACCTGCTTATACCATGCATCTACAAAAGAATCATTTGAGATTTCAGGAAGCAATTCTTCCTTATTTTTAAAAACATACAGTATATTTGCTAGCAAAACTTAATACAGGTAAGTCCTCAGTTAACAATCACTCATTCAGTGACCATTCAGTGACCATAACTGTTGGGGAGAGATGGGCAGTGAATAAATTTATAAATAAATAAATAAATAATGACAGCACTGAACAAGTGGTACATATGACTGGTCCTCAAAATCCTGGCTGTCCCAGCACCCCCCCGTCACATGATCACAATTTGAGCACTTGGCAATCAGCTTGTACTTACGACAGTTGCAGTGCCCCACAGTCACATGATTGCCATTTGCAACCTTTCCTGCCAGCTTCCCACAAGCAAAGTCAATGGGGAAGCCAGCAGGGAAGGTCACAAGTAGCTTGTGTAAGCTGCTTCCACCACTTTCCCGTGCGCCTTCCCACCCACTGGAGCCCTGTTCTGTGCCCAGTCATGTTCATGCCAGGCCACAGCGGCCACCTACACGCCATCCTGCCTTCCAGAGGACCCACTCTGCAGCTGGCCAACCTTGCACCAGGCCACAGCAGTCACTTGCGTGCCCTCCCACCCTCCGGAGCACCCACCCCATGCCAATCCAAATTGGAGCTCCATATAAAATTTAAGATGCAATTTTTGCATTAAAAACCTGCCCTGCAATGCTTAATAAGAACATCTACCATTATAAAGAACAACATCAGGGGCAACAGATTACAATAGTAATATCTCACCATCATTAGAGCAGTCAGTTCCCACTAATAATACAGCAAATAGAATCCTATGAAAGAATAGACAGTGCCATCAATAAATGTATGAAATTAACGGGTACAACATTAAAACACAGGTCTATGCACTGAACAGTATTTACTCTGATAGGCAAAGCCTCTACTGGCTATCATGCAAAGTATTTTCTGAAACCAGTTACATTGGCTATTTTAAAATTAAATGCAAAGAAAAAAAGATAACTACCACAATGGTGGCATCCAAGTCCTTGACCCATGGTGGGGTCAATAATAAATCTGAAGAAACAGCTTAACAGTCCAGATGCTTGTTGGTGGGTAGCTTGAAATGGCAACAAGAAACATTAGGCTGAACATTACTCTGACATTAGGCTACTAAAAATCTCAGAGCAGAGATGAGGTGTTTTAAATACGGCACTCCAAAATATCCAGTTGGCCAGCTGCTGTGGCACATCTGCATGACTTCTCAAGTAAGGAGAAGTACCTTCAGCTGTTGTGATACAGTCCTCCCGGTTCCCAAGAAAATGTGGAGAAGACAAGGAGGACTCAAGATCATCATCTATCCTCGCCTATTTGGGTTCTGCTCTGGTTGTACAGATTTGATCAGATAGGGAAGAAGTCTCCCTTCTGGTCCCAAGAGTCTCATAGGGTTAGCCAAGTATTGTGGGGGGCAGAAAGTTTTCTGGAAAAAGAATGTAGACAGAAGGAGGGTTGTAGAATAAAAACTGTTCTGGTTTATAGGAAAAAGTATCTGCCTGCTTCTTCTCTCAGCTAGATATTTAAGGGATAGGACCATAAAACAAGGAAATAATTGTGTCCACCTGACCTGGCAATGTGCAACTCTGTAAAAGTTTGTAAATGTTCCAAACAATGTTCTGCCTTTCTGAGTATATGGTGCCAATGCCAAAAGGTTTCTTTGATGGTCAAATGCTCTTATTAAAAATATTGTAATTTGTTTTATTGGAAAGAGCTGCCTGGAAATAGTACTGGGGAACTGGCATACAGTATTGTGAAAGTACAGCTCCCAAGGTGATCATCATATTGTGCAACAAAGGGCCGTGTCAGATCTGGAGGATGGGCTGAGAAGTGAGTGAGTGTTTTAGAAGGAGAAATTTAGTAGAGTTGTGCATCAGAATCTGACTTAAAAGGAACCCCTTGCTTGGTAAGACGAATCAGTGATGTTGTCAGTGCCGCAAAAGTAGGAACAAATTTACTATTAAAAACGGCAAAGCTCAGAAAATGCTGTATGTCCTTCATAGTGCATGGGTGGAGAGTAAGATCCTCCCAAAACAGAAGAGACTGTACTTTAGCTGGATCCATCTGAATTCCTTTCAGAAAAGATGATAGCCAAATAGACCAGTATGGGCAGGTAAAGGCATATTTCTCTAACTTAGCCTAGAGATTGTTTAGTGGCACACAAGGAGTGCCCGAACTTGTTTAGTGCAGAGAGCAGGATGCTTATAATAAATGAACAAATAGTCCAAATAAACAACCAAAACATCACCCCAAAGGTCATTAAATGTTTCATAAATTGTATGAAAATTGAGGGACTAGTTCCTGATCTGAACAGCATTACCATATATCTATATGTTTCTTAATGAAAGTAATCCAATATATAATGCAATCCAGTATACTATACATGCCCCTGCTTTGTATGAATCAGATTATAATATTCTCTGAGATCTAATTAGATAAATATGCATGCCTTCTGCAGCTGTTCCAAGAGCTCAGAAACAAGGGGTAGAGATTCCTAATGAGGACAGTAAACTTTTCTCTTTAAGAAAAGACAGAAGCACTGGTAGGGGATAAGGAGAGGAATTTATGGGAGGCCAACTCTGCATGTCCCCTTCTCCAAACACATCACCATAGCCCATATATTTCACACCCAAGGTAGGATTGATTTTTTACTGCCGGACAATAAACTTAAGGCCCTACAGGCTGTGAGGTTTGCATGTCAGAGAATCCAAAGGTTGTGTTATCCCATGAGTATCCAGATTGTGAGTGTGAAGCCATTCCACTCCCAAAACTACTGGAAAATGACAAGGAAAAGCTAAATAAAGTTGTTGGGACTCTTGACCATTGCTGACGGTGAGAGGGAGAGATTCAGGGAAGTCTCAAACCCAAAGAGGAGTTTAGATAAAGTAAGAAGAGAAAGCATGTCTGATTGTGTTAGAGGATTTAGTGAAGTCATCAAAGGTGCCAGATTCTATCTGGACTTGCAGTTGTATTTTCAAACCTATCTGGATCTGTAGGGTAACAGGAATGATTAAATGTTGACATGAGACTCTGCACAGCTGGGGTCCATTTAATTTCTGGGTGCCTTTGAACCCCTGGAAACTGGGACAAACCTTTTTATCAATAGGCCAGATCTAGAGCATATGGGGCATCTACTTGCGAAATGCCCCCCTTTCTGTCAGCCCCACTAGGTAGACCAGATCCAGGAAGTCTATTCCACAGGAGGGTTAAAACTACTTGTTAAATCTTATTGTGCTGCACCTCCTCCCCTTCCTTATACTCCTGTGAATTAGGGAGGTGTCTCTTTGGGCCTCTTCTGAATATTTTCTGTCTGTTAATAGATTTAAGAGAGTTTCACCCCTCGTCGCTTTGGTAACAGAGCTTGCTTATCTCCATCAAAGTCATCTTCCTTACTTTCTACACTTCCCCACAAGTATGACACTTAATTGATGCTTCAGAAAGGGAGTGTCATTGTCCAGGGCTCAGACTCTGAAGAAGCTGCTCCAGCTGAACCTGTGTAATGTCAGCCTCACGAGAGGCTGCTCAAATACAGGCACTATCAGAACAGCTGGATCAGTCAGATGATGAGGCACGGCCCCCAAGCCCTCATACTCAGTGAGTAAAGCAGAGAGCAGAACAAAGACCTCAATGAGGCTCCTTGCCAAGCAAGGGAGTAACTAACCTAATTAAAGTTAGCCTGATTTTAGAGGCAGCCCTGACCTATGTTCCTCGTCAGAAACAACCATCTGATCTCCAGCTCTGAACCCTGAAACTCTGACCTTTGGACTGGCTGACAAATCTGACTTGGCTCTCTGAACTTCAGACTGGATTTTGACTTCTTTTCTGCTTGTTCCTGCTGAAAGGGAAACTACCCAGGTAAGCTTTCTTTACCAGAGGCTCTTGTTTTGATTTACGTTCCTTTCCTTGTCTGCTGGTTATCTACTTAGGTAAAGGTAAAGGTTTCCCTTGACATTAAGTCCAATCGTGTCCGACTCTAGGGGGCGGTGCTCATCTCCGTTTCAAAGCCGAAGAGCCGGCGTTTGTCCGTAGACAGTTCCGTGGTCATGTGGCCGGCATGACTACACGGAACGCCGTTACCTGCCCGCTGAAGCGGTACCTATTAATCTACTCACATTTGCATGTTTTCGGACTGCTAGGTTGGCAGGAGCTGGGACTAGCAACAGGAGCTCACCCAGTCACGCGGATTCAAACCGCCGACCTTCCGATCAGCAAGCTTAACAGCTCAGCGGTTTAACCCGCAGCGCCACCGCATCCCTTGGTTATCTACTTAGCCTTGAGTAAATTGCTATTCTCATCTAGCAACTATGTGTGTGTGAATTTGACACCTGAAACAGGACAGGGAGGGCTTAACATGGTACTGGTGCAAAGTGGCCAAATTCTCCTTAATATAAACACAGGCCTTGTCAGACTGCTGCGACTTTCCTCCAATAGATACATGGGTTCAACTTTTGATGAGCAGGGTGGGGAGGCAAGAAGGCAATTGAAAAGGGCAATGATATCTGGTGTCTTCCCTTCCCACCCATATTTTGCTGCAATTCCTCAAGTCTCCCACTGATACCTGAGCAGACCTGCAGATAAAATCTCTGGGACCCCCGAGTTTGTTCCATATTTCATCTGATGGTCCTGCTTTGAACTGGTCAATTAAGCTTCATTCATTCCAGCAAAATCCTGAGCTGTATACTCCTGCACCAAATGTTTATCTCATTGGAGCTTTTACTGCAGACTGACAAACACAAAACAAGAATCAACTCTGGTTTGTGTGGGTGGGTGGGTGTCAGCAGCAATGTTTAAATCCCAGGCCTTTTCTGCCTCCTTTTCAAGTCAACAGAATTTCAGCCATTTTTTCCCCAGCCTGAAAGTTGGAGCTCCTTGCTCCAGATTTATGTTGCATGTTTACATAACAGTTCTGCCTGGCCTGAGAATTGGTGATTCCTGCCTTACCAGTTTCAATCCTTATGCTAATAAACAAATTTTGAGGTAAGAAAATAATACATGCAAAGTCCATTTATCCCTGTGAAATTCAAATACTGGGGGGGATGAGGGATGTATCTGAATTAACACATGTGGCCAGCTGCCAGGCATCAGGAGCCTGAAAAATTGAAGTATGTCTATTTGGATCTATTTCAAGCTTGTATAAAGAATTATAAGCTGCTGAAAAACATGAGTCAAAATACATCCAGCAAATGTAAAGTGGGGCAATATGCTTATGTTACTGTCAACATTTGTTATTTGTGATCATAAGAAATACAAAAAAGGAACAGTGGAAATGTGTTTGGAAAGAAATGTGGTACTCAGCACTACTGAACACTTTACTTAGGTAAATCTTACACTTAAGACTTTCTGTTCAGTGCAATATTGGAGTAAGTCCTTCAAGTGAGTACAAAAACAAAGAAAACTACCAAAGTGCTGTTGAAAAATAGTCATTGGCCTTGATAGATAGAAATAAATAAGTTCCTATATATTTCCTTCATCCCAACTCCCTTCTTTTAGCCCATTTTAAAAAATCCACCCAGAGCAAAGCAATCAAATTAAAATTTGTCTTCCCAAAAAGCAGAAACAGAACAAAAAATGCTGAACCTGTGTATTATTATTTTTAACTATAACATATTCATTCCCAGAACACTGTATATCCCTCTCCATAACACAAGCAAAACAATGACAGATTTTTTCAAGGCCAATTCATAATACAGTATAAGAGTTATTCAAAAGAATGTCATTTAATGTGAATACTCAGTATGTCCAAACTATTCTGAATTTAATTCATAAAACCAGCTCAGCGACAGAAGTAGCTACCAACAGAAATTCTTGTCTGTATTTAAAAAAAAAAAAACTTAACAGGACAAACAGCTAGTGAAACTTTAGCTGTGGGTTACTTTATGCTCGCTTGTTTGTCTAATTGATGCACATGTGACACACATCAAAAACGGGACAAGCTTCAACTGCACAGTCACAGCCACTATCTTGACATGTTTGACATCCCACCCACCCACCCATCATGCATTTGGTCCATACAAGCTGATATACAGGACAGGGGCAAGCCTAACATTTTGAAGCTTTGCTGAAAATAAAAGAATATTCTCTACACTCGGTGCAGTCTGGTCTCTAGAACTTAACATCAACAGTTTTATTTAAAAGAAAATCTTAAAGGAAAGCTCCCTTAGCTTGCTATATTTAGTCAATATCCTGAAGAGAGAAAAAGATTTCTTCAGACACTCAGGAAATACTCCCCCCAAAGTAGTCTAAAATATTTCCTAAAACCCAGAAGATCTGAATGAGGAAATACAGTTCATTGAATTATCTGAACAGAAGCAAGGTTGTTCCATCTACATTAAAAAATAAACAACCCTAATTCCATTTATGCCATGATTATAGAGCAAGACTTCAACTCAGTCCATGATTCAGCACAGCTTCCCCAATCTGTCACCCTCTGGGAATGGCAGTCACAACACACTGGCAAAGGCCCCTGTTGGGGAAAACCGATTTAGCTTAACAGTCCTGTTCATATGTACTGGTAAGTCAAAACTGCCAACTTAACCGCATTTAATTAAAGCTTAATTGCAAACTGTGGTTTGCTTTAACCCTAGTTCCAGGTTTGTACACAGGCAAAGAAATGGATTACTACGGCATTGTGGCTTGTTTCTGTAACAGCACAAAAGATGTAACCAAGCAGAAATTAAGCAGTTGTAACCGTTAAAGTTATGGGCAAACACTGCTGATTATGAAATGCCAGGAAATATTTGTGAAGTCCAACTTTCAAATAAACAATACTGGATAGGGTCTTGTAGCAAATAAAAAAAAAAGTTAGAATAATGTTTACTTCATGTAGAATTAATTCACATTACTGCAACTGAAGCTAGATAGGATGCTTATGATAAAGAGATTAAATTTAATAGCATGTGTCCCAATTTCATTTCTAAAAAAGATTTTCCAATAAAATTAGTTACATATGAAAGTACATCATCATCGTGATGTACATCATTTGCATTAAAACGTCAGGCAATTGATGCAGATTAGTGTTATTTGGCAATAACGTCATTACACAAATGATATAAATTATGTAATCTGTGGCATTTGCATAACTGCAGACAACATTCTGCAAATTACATATATCATAAAATGATGATGAAATGAATGTAAATATAACTGCTTCATCCAGATTATTCTGGATGCAAAGGACTTCTCTGGTATTTGGGGGGATGTACAGACAGAAATTTGGTATATTGTATCCCAAGCCTGCTAAATGGAGGTTCATTAAACTAAGGTTTTACTGTCTTTGCCTTCACACTTCAAAAAGCCAGTTTGGTGTAGTAGTTACGGTGCCAGACTAGAAACTGAGAGACCGTCCGTTCTAGGCCTCCCTTAGGCATGAAAGCTGGCTGGCTTACTTGGAACCAATCATTCTCTCTTAGCCCAATCCACCTCACAGGATTGTTGCGGGGAAAATAGGAGCTGGGAGCATTATATTTGCCTCCTTGAGTTGTTCAAAATAACGACTGGATATAAAATCAATAAATTGATGCTTTCTCTCAGGTCTTGCCACAAATAATGTGTAGATTTCATTTTGTCAAGGAAAAAAACTACTGTTTTGCTTGAAGACCTCAATTTAGCCATAGTGCAGAAGGGTTCTCACTTCCTCTTTTTCAAAACTCTGTTTCTATATGTAACAAAGGGCCAGCTATGCATATATGATTACAAACAGAAAACAAAGATTGATTTGTATAGGCATTTTTTGGAATTGCCATAAAAACAATTAACAGCCATTTTAAACCTATTTTATTTATTTATTTTTATTGAGAAGCAACTGCAATCTATTTCCGTTTTAAAAACCTTACACCACCTTTTAAGGTACTTTACAAGACCATTTTTATAAATAAAGTAAAAAGCAACGTTATCTTAATCCATTTTCTTTCTCCAATGGACTCTACAAACTTCTTTCCATTACTTGTGATGATGTGCAATGTCTACAGAACCCAGCCTTAGGAATATTGGATTCTATTTAATTCAGAATGTTTCTGGGAATCTTTTAGGGAAACAGGTCTCTTGGTTAAGTGGTCTGTTTGACTGTTTGTTTGTTTGCTTCCTATTACACAAGTCAGTTTCAGCAGCCACAGCTAAACAGAACAAGTTAAAAGTACGATACCTCTATCTTAATTCTCTTTGGTGACAGCTCATCCCTTTCTCCACATTTAGACCTAGGAGATGAAAACATGTTTTTTTTCAATGGAACGTATACACTATGTTCAGAAAAATGTTTGGAAGAACACTTGTCTTGGAAATTACACTTCTCTGAACTTCTCTTCATTTATTAATTCATTCGCTTGTTTGTTCATTTGCAGACATTTCCTACTGTCCCAATCTGAGACTCTTGATTTTAAGGCAGCTTCACAAAGAACAGTCAGATAGACAATGTACATGTAGTGGGCCAAGGGACAAGAGGAAGAACTGCTACCAAGACAAGTCAGATAAAAGAAATCTGAGTCCAGTGCTGAACTGTAACTTGAGAAAACATCTTAGACAAAACCCTTCCTAGTTCTCACAAAGAGGGAGGGAGGGAGGGAGGGGGAAGCACACTGAGACTTGCAAGACTGATGTCAGCCCTTCAAGGTAGACCAGAGTAGGGAGGGTCTTGTCTGAGACATTTTCTCAGATTTCAGTTCTGCCCCAGACTGTTTCTTTTATTTGACCGTTGTCTTGGTAGCAGTTCTTCTTCCTATCCCTCAAGGCCATTCCCTCCTCCCACTACAGTACATGGTCAATACAGGAGGTTCACTAACACTAGACTGGACCATGTATGGTGAGGGGAGAGAAAGTGGGGTTTTACAAACAACACTCCCTGTATAAAAAAGTCTAATCGCGTGAGGGATGGGAAAGATTTTTAGCCTGAGTACACCATAGTAGTTTACTGATTTTAAAAATGCAACTTTCCACAACGCTAGCAAAAAAGTGCTGTGGATATGTGAATTTTTCCATGTTCGCAACAGAGACCATAAGATGCAGCTGTCTACAGTTAACTTGTTCAATCCTCTTTGCTCAAAATGGCTGATATATGACACAGAATGGGGTCAAAGGTCTAGCGTTCTCGGTATGGCAAGAATGTACCAACATTTACACCTCCCACCTGGTTCATTTATCTGGTTCAGGCTGGTGAGAGCCATAACCCGACCATAGGGCAAGAAGATTGCAAACTGATTTCTAATTCTTCACCATGTACCCATTTAAAGTTAAGTTACTTTTTTAAAAAATGTAGCTTACTTGGAAGTCCGGTAAGTATACTTGTATGTAACTTCTCGAGAGATCTGCCGTGCCAGAGCAAAGAGTTCATCCCTCCGGGTTAATAGTGCATTATCCTTGACACATAACTGAGCAGCTGCTTCATTTACCGTGAGCTAAAAAAACATACAAAAAAAATATCATTGCCTCATTAGCACATCAGTCCTGGAAAAGAGAACTAACCTCTTCCCCTGTAACCACATGTAGCACTGCTCAAAACATTAGGGGCATCTGTGGGAAGCTGGATGACTATCTCCAGCTTTGTTACAATTCTATAACAACTTTTCATGGGAGGAAACAGTCCTTCCACCCACCCATCCCAACATCCAACAGGTCTTAAAGTTTTTTTTTTAAAAGAAAATCTATATAATATCTAGATTTATAGTATCTAGATTCCTACTGAAACAATTGTATACCAACAAAACCTAGTTCTCACTGAGAGACTATTTTTTTTTTTTTAAAAAAAGGGTTCCAGACTTACTTGACATTAATTATGTACAGTGTGTGAGAAAGCAGTGATGGGAAGTAATCAGATTTTTTAGGTTCATTTTTTGTTAGAATCATGTCTATTCTGCACTTTGAAGCCAAGTGCAAAATAGTAGCTGAGACTTACAGTCAATTAATGATTGCATTTGCACAGGAATCCTCTGCAGACACAGGCACAAATCTATACTGTACTTGTGAACTACCAATAAGACAGTCCACCATCCCAGTTTAAAAAGTAAAAGATCATCTGTGGTCTGTCACTATTAAATCTGCTGTCCTCAATATAAAGTCCTTGGGCATGAAGGACAAAAACACCACATTAGGTTAGCTCTGTCTACTTTTAATGTTCTCTTAATGTTCAAAAAAATATAATCAGGAAGTTAGAATGCTGAAAAATAAAGTGCCCACTTCAAGCATAATCTTTAATACAAGAATGCCTCTGACATTCATATAAGATCTAAAGGCATTCCTTAGAAAATGAAAACAGCAGGCTTCACTGGCTGTGCAGCCATTTTGTGGGAGATGCCGTTAACATTCTAAGTGGACTCACTGTCCAAAAAATGTTGGGCCCCCCGAAGTTAAGCAAGTCAGGAATCAGAAAATCTGTTCAGTCTACAACAAATTACACAGCAAGCAACTATACAGTAAGTCCTGCCCAGAGGTGGACAGAATAGAGCATGTCTGTTGACTCCTTTGGGTAGATGTAAAACTATTTGATAGCTGAAAATCTGTAGCTGGAGTGTTGTGCAAAAAAAAAAAAAGGGCGGGGGGCAAATCAGAGAAACTCTACAGATTGAACAACCTCTTTCTAAAAATAATGTATGGGACAGTGCATGTCAAAAATCAGCTCTCACACACAAACCAACCCGTGCCTTGTTTAAATATGGTTTAAGATTTGTCTATTGGTCTGATGACCACAAATGAACAGGTTTGTACCTGACACTAAGCAGAAATCTATCAAATCACATTATGGTTTAGCACAGTATAGAAAGTATGTCAGTCTCTCTGCTTTACTCTTGATGATCTTTAGCAGTGCAAATATACCACAGCCTTCACCTGAGTGCAAGTGAAGGGGAAGGGCATGAAATGACCATGGCAAAGGTCTGAACCCACTATTTAATCTCTCTTCCAAACTTCCAAGCAGCTTCACTTTAGATAAATATTCATGAGCTCATCTCCAAAAATCTCAACAAGCAAGCCTAATGTGAGTGAACCGCTGAATCGCTAAAAACCTCTGCTTAGTCTCCTAGCAGTCTGCAATACCCCCTGGACCATCTGCAAGGGCTGGATTTGGGGTGGGATGGGGAAGGACTGTTCTCAGTGGTTCTCCTCCATCCAAAGCATGTGGATCCAATCAGGAGTAATGCGGGCATGAGAGGTCAAGCCCTCCACTGTGGAATGCCCCAAAAGTTGACACTTTTCCACCTCTTATTTAGTATCTACATGGAACTATGGGGAAGGTCATCCACTGGCATGGAGTCAGGTGTATCATCAATATGCAGCTGATGCTCAGTTGTATATCTTAACTCTGGGCCAAACAAGTGATGTGATGGCGGATCTGTCACTATGTCTGGAGTTTGTGAGGGTTTGGATGGGAAAGGACAGGCTTAGATTTAATTCCAACAAAACAGAGCTTTCGGTACAGAAGCCCACTGATTCTAATCTGTGGATCTGGATGGTGATCACAACCCCCATTCAGAGCTGGTTTGTAATCTGTGGGTCCTCCTGGATTCACAGTTCCTGCTTGAAGGGCAGGTGGCAGCTGTGGCTAGGAGGACCTTATGCACCAGTAACAGCCTTACCTGCACTGGGAGGCTTTGCACATGGTTACTCAGGCTTGATCACTTCCTGTTTAGACTACTGCAATGGGTTCTATATGAAGCTACCCTCCAAGACTTTGAAATTGAGAGTGATCTGGAATGCGGTGGCTGGACAGTTATGGGCACAAGGCAAAGTATCCATGTGACATCTCTGCTGTGAGAGCTACCCTGGTTACCAGTTTGCTTCCAGGTGTAATAAAAGGCTCTACTTGTCACTTGAAAAGCCCTTCATGGCTCATGACCTGGATATCAGTGAGACCTCCCTCTGGGTCCTTACCCTCATGGAATGTCATCCCTTGCAGGGATTCCTGGGTCATGCTTCCTCAACTGTAGCTCCCCTTCTCTGGAACAGCATTCTCCCTGATATCAAAAGGCCCTTGAACTGGTTAAGGTTTCATCATTACTGTTTTGGAGATCAGTCAGACATGATTGGAGCAACATATAAACCAAATCAATAAATAAGAGCCAATGCACTGGTTTTAAGCTAGAATTTTTAAACTCTCACTTTGTATTGTTCAGTCTATCTGAAACAAGATAGCAGAATATGGGAAATTTAATATTGATAAGGAAAGCCAGTTTGGTGCAGTGGTTAAGGCACCAGGCTAGAAACCAGGAGACTGAGAGTTCTAGTCCTGCCTTTGGCACAAAGCCAGCCAAGTGACCTTGAGCCAGTCACTTTCTCTCAGCCCTAGGAAGGAGGCAATGGCAAACCACTTCTGAAAACTTTGCCAAGAAAACTGCAGGGACTTGTCCAGGCAGTCTCTGAGAATCAGGCATGACTGAACAGATAAAAGAAAAAAAAAAAGAAATTCACATTCTCTGGGCATCAGCAAATAGCTGATGGCCTAGAACAAATGATTATGTTGGCAAGGATGAAGGAAAAAGAAGTAGGGATAAGGTGAATGGATAGAATCAAGATTACAGGACTATCTTTCAAAGAATGACAGTTTATTAGTAAAGACAGGATGCAATTATGAACAATCTGTTTTGTCACCACCCAAGAAACTAGAAATATGTCATATCTGTACAAATTCAAAGATAATTGTATTTAATTTTTTAATCTTTATTCCAACATGTTCAAGTACTCATTCCTTTTCAAAAACAGTATTTCATCAGAACACTAATCCATATAACAACAGAGAAGAGAAGAAGAAACTGGAAGCAATAACATCTGTCTCACACTTATCTCTGTTACTGGACATGGTCTACAGAATTTAAGTGCTGCCAGAAATGTATAAAATAAGCATGAACAAAAGAATCATTCAAACTGCAGATTTGACTCAATCTATTAAGAGCTAATAAAATGAAAGAGATGGCTAAAATGCCTTTATATTAAGCCCGCCAAAACAGTGAATGTGCTTAAACTCCTGTTTAACTGAAGTTAAGTGCATAAATTTCTTTTTTGTGAAAGAAAGTTGTAGGAATGTTAAACTCTTAATGTTAACTGGTGCATCTAACCAGGAATGGAAATGACAGTCAGACTGTACTACCTGTTTTAGACCTTCAATGCCCCAATAATTTAATTTTGTAACGAACAAATCAGATCACCTAATAATGAAACACACCATAATTTGGGGAAGTTTTTTTCCTAAATAGAATGTGAACAAGCTAAATTAATTTCACTGATCCTACGAAGAAAAACCTGTGCCTCACAACTGGATAACAAAGAAATGGTTCATTTACTGAAAATATTGTGGAGACTTTTAAAAGAGTTGGAGCAAGCAGAAAATAATTTCCAAATCAGGAAATACCTTTCTCTAGAAGAAATAGAAAGTACCCTCTGCTCGGTTCTAAATAGGCTTACATGAAGAATCCCCTGGAGTTCAAGATTTTCAGACAGTAGGCTTAAGAATATTTTGAAGAGCTTTTGGGGGTGGGGACGGTACTTTTTTTTAAAGGAGAATAGGTGGTAAAACACATTGGCAAAGTGTATATATGATACTAATCCATACAATGGTTTATATGGTTTTGGCTTAGCATGTATAGACCATGGTTTATGGATGAATATGGAGCTAAACTGTCATTTATTCAGTAAGGCATAATTGAACAAACCATGGCTTAATATGTGTGAACCAAGTCAATATATGGTCACAGAGTAGTTTGTGTTTAAATCCTTTAAGAGTGAGTTCCACCAATTCTTACCAGTGCAAGCAACAGAGCGTTTATTTAATGAACAATTAAATTTCCAATTAGCTGAAATCTTAAACGGAAGCCTGAGATCTACCAATAATCACCAAAACCCAGTCCCAGCCAGCCAATTCCCTCTAAAACTCTAAAACTGTCAACAATTGACCAAATTAGCACCATTAGTCCAACTGTTATTCCATCCTCCAAGACTAAAACAGATGCTGTGGTTGTCACGAAGATGGAAATAATTACTGTGTCTTAGCTCACTTAATTCTCTTGCAAATGAGAAAGAAATCTTTCAAAATTACACTTTCTGTTTACATTCTACCTCTTTTAATAAGAGGGTGGATTAAAATGTATTCATTAATGCACACAGGTATAAAAAATTCTTATTCCATTTTGCTCCCAAATAATACTTAGCGTAATATTTTTATTATTAAATGTTTAATGGTTCATTAATATAAAATACAGAAACGTGTGGGCTTGTATGTCATATTCTTCAGTGAAGAATTTTTATGGTAACTGACAGAGTTTGTGGCAGCCAACTCCTTTGGAACTCCTTTTTTGCACATGTCCTACATTTAGAAGGAGACAGATTTTTCCGAACAGTCAAATGGACAGAAATTTAGGCTATCAGCTCAAAAATATCTATATGCTCAAATCAGTCTAGTTTACTCAACATCAGACAAGCATATGTTTATAAAGAGAGGTAATCTGGATTGTAAAAACTGTACACAGCCTGGAAGTTGCTTAAATAGATTTTGATTATATATCCACAAATTATAAACCGCTTTCCACAATAACAGGATTTTGTTCTTCTGAGTAAGCAAATATATGATTGTGGAGGAAGACATTCCTTTCTTATCCTACAAGTAAACACCAGATATCCCATCCATGTCTCTATGTTCCTAAAGACAAAGGTTAGGCAAGAAAAACCGAACAACCAATATCTGACACAACACTGTATCTTTGAAGACATGGGCACGATATTTAACACACAATGACCCTAAACTGCAGAAAGATGGGTTCTCTTCAACAATCTACGGAGAAGCCATTACTGGTGACACAAACCAAGTAATGGTTGGAAGTCAGAGAAAATGGAAGAGGAAGAAGTGGCTTTGTCAAAAGCCACTTAGAGGAACTTATTCCAAGATGAATTCTTCACTCTCTATACTAACTAAAATTAAATTACTGGATTATTTAGATAACAAATTTGTGGAGAAAGCCAACAAAATAACTAGAGAAAGCCCATTAATACTGGGAGTAAGGAAAGACGGTGCCAGATGTAGGGGAGAAATCCGTGTTGGAGCTCTTCCATATCAACATTAGAATGGAGTTCAGATGGGAGGAAGGAACCTAAAATCCAGCATTCTCTGTATTACTTCCATAGCCACTCTTATTTACCTATAGTAAATAAGGAAGAATCGCAAGTCTATGCTTTTCAAATCTATGCAATATTGTAAATCATCTTAAATTCTGATAGGCTTATTGCTCAGAAGTGAAGTGGTGGAAGGCGAATATGTAACAAGTAGAACAGGGCACATTTTTCAAGCTTTATGATCCATCAAAAATACAGACTACAAAAACAAATGTTTGCTGGCTCTGAATTGTTATTTCACTGCAGGAAGCTATACCTGTTCTGAGGATCCCATGAAAGAAATAAAGCCTTTGGTTTAGCCCATCAACTAGAAACTGCTGCTCACTAGCAATGACATAACTGCAGAAAACCATCCCTTGGACAAAACAAAGCCATGAAAGGTCTACTGATGACCTTTCTTTAACACCAATCATTTGTTACAAATCCAAGCAATAAAATTTCCAACATTCAAGAACCCCATATATGCAAATCCACAGGTGTTTTCTCTGGTTTCATGCACATAAAATATATATTCATCAAAATGTCCAGCAGCGGTCTATATCAACCGGGCCATACCTATTTTTTATAAAAGGAAGAACTGTTATAATAAATTTGACTAGGGATGGACAGGAAGACATCAAAAGATCTGGAGAACTGTTCTGTCACTTACCCAAAAATGAGCAAATATTTTTAACAGTGCAACACTATATATGCCTACTCAGAAGTTAAGCTCCGCTTAGTTTAGTGATCCAAGCAATAAAACTTGGCTCCCAGGAAAATGCGTAAGGAATTGTATAATTAACTATTAAATTTGTTACAGCTGAGAATAAACTATTTATGCTAATTAATAAATGAATGTACTGCTAATGAAAAATAATCAAAGTGCTACAATTGTATACTATAATCTATGAAAAAAATTAACAAAAGTCAGTCAAAGTCAGTTTTTGAAAGCCAATTATGCTAAGTGGGCATAGGCAAAGTATCAAAACCTTAAGGGCTTTAACATACACCACAAGGTGCCTGGAGAGTTAACCTCCAAGGCAGAAAGAGAAACTACATTTTTATGTAGAACAGTTTACAGTTTTGTTCACAATCCAACAATGTCTTGAACATGTTCAAAACCAGCAATGTCATTAGACCTAGACATATTTAACTCTACTGGACAGGTACAATTCTTTGTTTTCTTGCTTTTTCCAAAGGAAATATTTAGTTCTTATCCTCAAACAGAAATAAAATGTATAGTTGTTAAGATTACGCTTATACAGTTTGACACATACATTTACTCAATTGTTTTACTGTTCAACAACATCCAAACAGAAATGGACATTTCAAAGTGTAATCATCTTGAGCTTGGGTTTAAATGCTGCAACACAACATACAGACATATGATTTCACAGAGTTGCAGCTGAAATGAATGAAAGCTTTAAAAAAAATATATGTCCCTGAATTGTTGATCATCTTATTAGGAGTACAACAGTTCTCTGGAGAGAAATCAAAACTCTTGAACATCCTTTCTTCAATTACCAACATTTTTTATTGCTGTAAATGCATAAAAAAAACTTTAGAGCAGACTTGAAAACAGATAATAATTAATAATTAAGTTCCTTATATTGAGCTCTCTTTAAAGAAGGATATTGTAAAATAACCTAATGTGAATTTACTCTAAAGGTTTCCAAAAGGAACGAACAGAAAAAGGATTTTAAAAGATGTGTTTGTCAATTCCAAGTTCTGGAATGACACAGGACGGTGGCTTTCCATTTCAAGTACTATTTTATTTAAAGTGTCCTCCAGAAAAGTACCTAATGTATTACATTTAGTTAAAAATGAATATTTTTACAATACATCTATAAAAATAATTTATTAAAAGTACTTCCTGACTACAAAATTCTTATTACTCTGACACAGAACAACATACCAATGTTCCCCTAGCAAATTTGATTTGGGGGTGAAAAAAAGTCAGAGAAGGAGTTCAAAAAAACAGCCAGCAGTCCCCATTTTACCTCATGAAGGGTGAGATGTTTGCCATCTTTTCTCTTCGAGTCAAACCTGCCATAGATTGCGCTGTACTTCCTAATCTCCTCTTCTTTGTGAGGGTCCTCGTCATTCATTTCAAAGATGTGACCAACCATCTTGGCCAGTTTTTTATTGATTTTCAGCATTTCCTTCACTTCATTCAAGTCACTTTTGGGGAGGGTAGAAACCATGCGTTCCACACACTCGGTGACGGACAGAGCTGCTGCTGCATCCAAAGTTTCTGTGTTATCCTTTGGTGAGGGTGGAGAACCAATGTCAGCAGGAGAAAGGCTATGCTCACTCTCCGATGCGTGGTGTCCTTGCCACAGTCTCTGTTCACTACTGTTTTGCAGCACTAAATTCCCCACTCCATCAGATTTGCCAGGACCCACACTCTGAACACATGTTGTGGCGGCACATTTTGGAATCTTCACGTGAGGCTCCCGGGTATTACTATTCCGTTCATAACTACTGCAAGATATTCCCAGCCAAGTTGGTGATCCTTCGGGTAACTTATATATTGGAATGCTACTGACTGGTAAGGATGTAAGAGGCTGGTTAAAAAGACCTGGATTTGTGACCCAGTCTCTCAAAGCCTTCTGAAGCCTTCGAACATGAAGAGGTTTGCTAGCCATGCCAACCAAGGCCATGATCTCAAGGAACTCCTCTTCACCTGCCTCACATAACTGCTGAACATCATCCCCTCCCTGCTGAATGAAGGCATCGAAGTAGAACAAGAGATTGGCTTTCTGCAGGATGCGATAAAGCTGCAATTCACCAAGGGTTCTGGGCAAAGCTGTGGCCATTGTGAACCCAATACCTGCAAAAGAAGTAGAAGAGCAACCAAATTAATACCGATTTCCAGATATGCTTTTTTGTCCAACATAAATGCATTCTTTACGGGATCTTGCAGAGTATAACAGAAAGAGGACTGGATTGAGATCTGGTTAAAATTCTGCTGAACTCATCAGGTAGTATTAGGCAAACTGATGTCTCAATTTCCCATCTATGAATGGAACTCATAATACAGCAGTTGTAAAAATAACAAGGTGAAGCCTAATCTTAAGAATGTTTTAGAGGTGGTAGCCAACAGTGCTGTGCAAGTCTTTCAAAAGTGGTGAAGCACCTCACTGAAGCAGGTATGTCTTTTTCCAGGCTCCAGCAGCCACTTCATGCATTGTTCTCAGCTGTATTTGCATACTTGTTCATGTAGTGGCTATGTGTGCACACACCTGCAGAGCCAGCTAACAGCTGCTTTCCAGCACAATCCTGGAAAATAACACAGCCACTTTAGTGATTTAAAGGGAGATGCTTTGCACGCACTCTTATGCAGTGCAAAGCACCTCTTTCAAAGGGTTTGCACAGCCCTAATATCTAACAGTTAAGTATGGTCCCTGAGTATCCTGTTAAGGCTATTATTATGGAAAAGGACAGCTCTCGGGCTGGGATCTAAAGGGTTTTCTTTTTTTCACTTGTAGCTATGATCTATTGTCTGTAAAATGTAAACAGCCTGCCAAAATAAATCAGGTAAAGGTAATAAAAGTTATATATAAACCTAACTTCAAGGCAACGGTGATCTCCTAAAATGGCTCCACTGTTCAGAACATCTAATGCTCTTGCTTAGCCTTCTTTATAATTACATCAATGTTTTTAATGGCATTCTGTTTTATTTTATAGTTATATTGTACACCACCCAGAGTCACCTTCTGTGAGATGGGTGGCCATATAAATATGATTTATAAATAAAATTAAATAAGTAAATAAACTTTCTAGAACCCAAGAGCATCTTTCCCTTACATTCACTAGATCTCCAACTATGATACAGCTCTAGTTTGTAACCCTATAAAACTGAATGAAAGAAAAGAGTCCTCAGTAATCTACAAATATTACCTCCAGCCTTCCAAAGAGCTATTCCACTGCCTATAACCAACCTTTGAAAAGCTTTATTTAAATGCTCGACCCCTCTGATCAGCAATTACATGTGTTCTACTTGCAGCTCTATATGTCTTTCCACATCTGGATATGGAACTAAGCGAACCACTACTTCACCCACTTCCCCCTGTAAACATGTTGCCACTTAGAGATAAGGAAAGAGGTGAAAATTTGAGGGATAAAAATTTACCTTTTTATAAACTCATTGAAGAGAAACAGTTGTAAAAGATTAGTCTTTCCCTATCCATTTCTTCTGACCAGCTAATTATACAAAGCTTTATCTAAATATAGAAATACAAAGAATTCCAAAAAGCCTTCAAAACCAAGTACAATATGTTAATGAAACCAAGTAAATTTAAGAGACATTAAAACCAGATTCAACTCTGTCAGATGGATTAAGAGCATAGTTCTAAGTGCCACATTACAGTACTTAAATGCTAGTAGATTAAATCTAAATACATATACATATAAAAATAAGGCTTTAATCTGGTAATAAATTCAATTTAATTAAATAGGCCTTGACACAAGAAATGCATAACCCTAAGCTGTAATGTGAGTGTGTGTGTGTGTGTGTTTGGTTTTAAATACAGAAGGAAATCGCTCAGATTATAAAGAGCAGATTATACCTTTGTTCTAACCCCCATCCCTGCATTTTGTAAAGAGAAATATAATAGTCTAACACAGAGAACTGTTGTATATTAAGATACAGCATGGAAAACTTTTATCATTAGAGCAAAGTTTAGCTTTGTCAGACATTCATTGAAAATGGATCAAAATGTCTGATTTCATGTGTCCTACTGTTGAAAAAAAAGGACCATGGTTGTCATCCACATTCATGGGACTTACTTTCAAATATGAATTAAGGTGGAGGGCTAAAATCTGGTCAAACGTAAGCCCATTTAAACCAGTCTTAATTCAAAATCACCCACTGTTCCTATTTTAGGCTGTTCACTATGACCCTATACTTTCTTTACACAAGGCAAATGCAAACCCAACTACAGAAAAGAAAATTTGGAAAATTTGGCCTTTTATAGATGTAATTATAAAACTGTGCAGCAATATTTGCACGTTTCTCTTGGCTGAATGCCTTTAAAAGACTGAAGGCTACTGAAGAAGTAAATACATGAGTGGAATATTCTGGCTTTTTGCTATTGCTGACAGTACAATAAATGTACATGAAAGGTAGATTATTTACATTCAGGAGGAAAAATGCTGCAAATGGGAGAGACTCAGTCATGTGTGTAATTTTCCTGCTGAAATCAATGAAACTTTTAAAATGCTCTAACATACAACCCCATATGAGTCTATTCAAATTCTAAGTAGATTGAATGATGCTTTCTCCCAATGAAGCAAATATAGGATTTTCTGATCAAAGATATCGCTGTGCTAAACTTGACCAAGAGCATAAACCAAATAACCTATATCAACTTTATTTTATTCCTTTTTAAAATTACATTCTAAACTGTCTTTCTTTTTGGAGCTCAAAGGCATAGACTCCTCTCATTTATCCTCATAACTACAATGCTATGAAGTAGGTTGGCTGAGAAAAAGTCATTGGGCCAACATTACCTAGTGAGTACCATGTTAAAGAATTTTCCCAGTCCCAAACCAGTTATCTTAACCAGTACACCAGACTGCTCAACTGTAACTGATCTTGGCCATTGGCCATGCTGATTAATGGATGAGGGATTTGCAAGATGGTAAGGGCTTAAAAAACCAATCAAACCATATTTGCTCATCTCATGAAATTTGGGCTACACGTAGTCCTTGGTTTACGACGGCAATTGGGACCAAAACTGACATCGCTAAGCAATGCAGTTGTAATGTCACGTGACCGCACCACTTAGCAATGGCAGTTCCAGCAGTCCCAGTTGCCATTGTAAAGTGAGGACCCAGCAGGTCATTAAGTGAGGACCTCATGTGACTGCAATGTCCAACTTCCTGCTGGCTTCCTCATTAATTTTGCTTGGGGGAAGCTAGCAGGGAACATCAGAAATTGCAATTATGTGACTGTGGCTTGCTGCGACATCATAATCATGAGCCATGACTGCAGGGATGCTGCAACGGCCAGAACTCTGAGGACTGGTCATAACTATCATAATTCAGCACCGTCATAAGTTTGAATGGTCACTGAACGAGTGATTGTTAAATGAGGACCACCTGCACCTGAACATAACTGAAATAAGCTGTTACTTTAAAATTAATTTCTATTAATTTGGGAGTGCAGCAGATACCAGGGAGGTGTTTTGTAGGCCTCATGCTGGCTGTGGCTATTGTATTGCAAGATCCCTTATATGCATTGTAGAGTTGCTGTTCTCTCTTTTCTACCTTCAGTCCTTCCTCCAGTATGTAAAACATAGTTAAGCAGTATTTTTTGGCAATGAGGGCTAATAAACCCAAAGCTAACAAAGCTGTTGTTCCAATTCAGAATTTCAAATAGAGAAAAGAGTAGAACAGATACCCTTTATGAGCTTGGAAGATTAACCACCTGAAGGCCCACTTTCCTTATTTAACACACATCAAACAATCATTTACCTCGTTTCCTGATGCCACCAGCCTACCTCTGTGATTCACCCAAAGTGCTTGATGGAAAAGGAGGAAGGTATACAATAAATGGGGGGAGGGGGGAATGACTCCAGGGATGTCAAGCTGTGCCATGCCAGGGCCACAGTCATCATGGGAATCAACTCTCTCTATCAGTGGCTGACTCAGAGCAGATGGGACTCCCAAGACACCACGGAAGGAGCTATGCCAAGATGCCTTGCATAACTATTGATAGCTGCACTGAAGACAGTGCACGGCTGCATCATCCTTGTCAGATGTCTAGCTTATCAGATACAGCGCTGACAATGGAAACCCCGTGGTGAACCACACATCTTCTGCTCAGAAGCACAAAAGCATTCTTTGAACATACGCATTATTCCACAGTTGTGCTCTAAACTGCAAAAAGCTTTAAAAAAAAACCTACATCTACGAGCTCAGTGGACCCACATGTTCATCTCAAGAGCAACACCTGTCAACCAAAGACACTGACAGGATTCAGTGAGAATCAGCTGCTGTTGAACAATCAAGTAACTTACATGTATGTGTGAATCAGCTGTCATCTAAATTCTTTTCAAGCATTACTGCATGAAAGAAAAAAGCACGTTCAAAACAGTAGCAGGTACCTACGTTTAGCGGCTGCCCTGATGTGGAACAGTTTCTGCTGGTCCAAAGGAAGGCAACTACATGTAAATTTCTAGGCACAAAGGTTTAGCCTGATACTAGAAATGATTATACAAAGAGTCCCCCTTTTGGGGGGAGATGGGAGGTGATAAAATTTGATAGATAGATATACATACAGATTTCCAAATTCCTAATAAGTGTCCACATGCAAAACTCTATACTCCAGGCTTCCCCATTTAAGACATCCTTGTAGAACAAAGGTAGGACAGAGCCAGGAAAAGCTGTAACATAAGAGGGGTATGAATAAAAGCTTGCCCCTGCAGCTTTTCTGGATATCCTCTGACTCATAGAAAATGCAAAACAAATCTAACAGCTATACATTCTCATGATCTCAAGCACCATTTTATACTCCTGCAAATAGCTTTTAAAAAATCACTTGAACCCTTAGAGACAGTAAAAATGATAGACAAATTCGCTTACACACATGCTTATTCTGCTGATGAACCAGCCTTTAGAAAAAACTAACACACGGGCACACACAAAAGTAGGAACAACAAGTCTTTTGAGATATTTTTAGTAGGCAGTTTCTTCCAGATGGAAAGATACACACCAGGCCCTACTTCTATCCAATTTATATGACCTTTTATGACTTCCATTTTACTGTTAATTATGTTGTCTTTCTACTGATTTTGAGAGGTAACAGCAAAAATAAGCTTAAGAGCAAGAAGCTGAAACAAATATTCTAAATTGGACCATCACGTACAAGGGTCATTCAGATGCTTCTCAACTACCTTACAAGGTAACTATTAATTAAACAAAATAATAGACATGCTCTAGTAACATTCTGCCGGTACTGTCCTATACGTGGCTATCCAAAGTTAAATTCGTAAAGTGGGACTTCTTCCCAGGTAGATGGTTACAGAAATACAGGTAGGAGCTACAAACAATAAGTGGTAGAGTCACTTGATCTTTATCAAATGAAAGGAAGAGATCTTCCCACCAATCCTAAGCGAAGGACCTCTAGGATGCCCAATTTTTTAAAAAAAATGTTTACTTTCAACTAAAGATAACTGTGGGAAATAAAGGTTCTTGCAAGTTATGTGTGAAAATTGGAGGGAGGAGGCATTTCTGCTAAGATGTGGCTCATATGGGTGAATTACAGAGAAGGAGAATTCTTGGTGTGGGTTGCTAACAGTGGGATGAATATACATTAATCAGTCTTCTAAGGTTTTCATGGTGGCAAGATATGCTGTTGAAAATTCTAAAAATTTTGCCATCAAACTTCAGAAAGGAAATACAGTTAAAAAGACTTTTTCCTTTGAAAAGGTAAAGTCTGCCCCCAAACTCCACAAATAAAAGCTAACATTAAAATATCAGTCTTTACTGTGTCCCAGCTGCAAACCCTTTGCATCGTTAGTGTGTTTCACATCAGCTTTTCCTCCAATTCATCTGTAATACGAATGACTGAGAGGAGGAAGCAGAACAGAGAAATGTTTTGTATTTTTCCCCACGTTCACACAGATGTTAGTTGACAAATTAAAGTTGCACTTCTATTTTAATTTAGCCACTTCTCTCTCTCTAGCTATGGAACTTACGTTGTATGGAAGAACAAACAAGCAAGACTTAACAGCAATAGATTAAGCAACACAGATTTTTACATAAGTGGGTGCAAAGCGAAGTTTAATATAGGATTGGTGTGGGAAGATTCCACTTGATACCTTTAGGTGTCAAATGTCAGTAAATGCTTCTTGGTTCTACCCCAGAAATGAGAACAAATTCCAAGCTTTAATAATTAAAAATCCTGCCCATTGACTGCTTTCCCAATCCAATACCAATGAGGTTCTACACAAATGGTAATTGCCCATAAAAAGAGCTGAACCTATTTCAGAGGGAAAAGATGCCAAGATCAATGCAGTGCTATCTCCTCATGGCCATTTACTGTCGCTCTACCCTAGTACAAGTTCAGACCTCTCACCTTCATTAAAACAGTATTATTTCCCAAGACAGCATTCCAAAAATATTGATCTAAGCAAATTCAGGTCTCCAAAAGATCTCTTTAAGGTAACTATGATTTGTATAGCTGTTTCTTTTATTCTCCACCACAGTTAGCAGCTGCATATTTTAACCACCCTTCTGCAACCTCATGTTTTTATATGAACTATTGTAAGTGAATGGCTATTAATGTAAGTACTTTTAACATTAAAACTGACAAGAGTCAGTTTTATATATCTCTGGCATCTTGATGCTAAACTCATGCCCTCTCATTCAATCTCAGGATGTAAAGAATGACATGCATATTTAGATATCTTTCCTCTAAATTTACAAAAACCAATAGGATTTATTTCCAAATACGAGGATCAGGATCCTCACCTTCCCCAAAAGCCATCAAACACAGCTTACTTCCAAACAGCCACCTATTTAGACCTGGTTCCCCTCATGGACTAGGAAGCTACTCAGCAGAAAATAAAACATTCTTTCAATAGATGAAACCAATTTGAAGAGAGAAGAGGATGAAGCAATTTTAAGGTTTACTGATATTTCTACACAGAATTTTAAAATTAATTATACTCTGTTTCAGCAATCTACCATAATATTTTATATTTTGGGTAGCAAAATATAGTAATAGCCTTTCTATATTTGTGCATGTATGTGCACGTGCATACAGCTCAAATATCCACTACCTACCCATTTCCTCAAATAATAGACTATGGCTCTAATTTGGTAACATACACAAGAGTCTCTACCTTAAATATTTCAAATGCTCAAAACATCATATCATACAAATGTAAAAGACCACCTAATTTGAAAAGCTGCACTGCGTATATCCAGTTTTCTCTCACTTTTGGTTGTGCTATGGTTCCAGAGACTTAAGGGAGGGGGTGAAAAAATCAGAATCTTCCCATTCAAGAATTCTATATTGGCTTTGTCTTGCAAGAAGACAGATATAGTACCATGCATCTGGAAACATAGCTGAGTATGATACCGATCATCAAAGGAAAGTTTTCAAACTGAAATAAGGATGTTCTTCAAAAGATATACTGGGAAGATAGCCTTAAAAGCCATCTCCACTCCCCAAGTTGTAAATATATAAAAATGTACAGCAAAATTAAGCTTCCTAATTCTTAAGATGTTCGAAGTTATTAAAACATTAAATGTCAATCCAGTCAGCAAATAACTGAGACTGTCTACCTATATCAAATCAAATCAAATCAAATCTTTATTACGGTCATAGACTACCATGCAATTGTATCTTTATACCATATACATAATGTGGTAAAACATTCCCTCTTTTGCAGGGTTTGGATTGTATTCCACCTCTCCCAACTTTTAGTGGAGACAATACAAAGACGTTTCAGTACTTTCCGCCCACGCCCTCACCCTTTTTTGCACTGGATTTCTCTGGGAATCATCCACACGCCACCCACCCACACAAGCATCCTCGTTCTCCTTCCGGCAATCTACGGCGGCAGGAGCTGCAGCGCAGGAGCGATGCACCCTGCTAGCAGAGAAACAGGCAGGGCGCTTCTCGATTCCGTTCACCCTTTTTCCCTCTTACAACGCAATCCTGCTTAACCACCTCTTTAGTTTAGAAGGAAGCCTGCCTGTTACTTACTCTCAGGTAAATGCATAGAGGACTGCGGCCTCATTTCAGGCCGCTATCCCCGTCCGTTTCTCTTCTGAATACGAGCACGGCTGAGCAAAACTCGTACGGATGTTACCTGTGCATGTATACCGCACTAACAGACTATAATTTGTCTAGAACTGCCCTATCCCACCTGTGCCCAAGTTCATTCGTGCATTTTTAACCCGACGCTTACTTCTGAGCGAGTTAGAAGCACGCGCGCAAGTTTACAAGCGCGCAGATCGGGCTGCAGGAGGTGACGCTGAATTTAAGACAGCTCATTGTGCTTAAAACCCGAAGCACACACTTTTTCCGGGCTACAGCGATCAACACGATGCTTACTATAAAGCAAGGATCGCGACTAAAAACAATTAAAACGAGATATGCGGTTTTCATATTATTTCCTTCAGACTAGAATATAATAAACCCAGTGGCAACAATTTCACTACTCCCAGGAACCGCAAGGACAATTTCCGCAATTTCGCTTAGAACAGCTTTTTTATGTTCCTGCAACGCTGTTCCACGAAGTCCCAGCCGAAACCCTCGGTAGCCCATCCCCTCCGCGCACGCAGCGACCCACACGCCCTCGAGGTTAGCGGGCGCCCGGCATCGCAGCCTCTCAATGCCTCTCGAACGCGACGATTCCGCAAGAGAGGAAAGCGCACGCGGCGCAAGAGGGTGCGCCGCGGAGCCTCCGGACTGCGCCGTCCCGCGCTTTCGGAGTGGAGCGAAGCGACGCCACTGCTCCGCCTGGAAACTGCCGTGCGATCACCAGCCCCAAGACGAGAGCCCCGTACTGTACTTACTTCTCCCCAGGACGTCCTCGCAGCCCCCGCTGCTCTGACGGACCGCCCGGGACCTTCCCTACCCGGGGACGGATGTTGGCCAGAAGTTACGGCCAGAGCCCCCCTCGCCTGCGGCCAAGCTTCTCTCTTCCCATCAGTGGGCGTGCTGGCTTCCGCCTCCCAGGCTCCGCTCTGACCCGCAAGCCCCGAACGCGGGAATGGCTGCCGCTCTGGCGGCGGCGGCTGCAAGGCAAGAGGGAGCGGCGGCAGGAGCAGCAGCAGCAGCAGCCTCCGCCTCCTCCACCTCCACCGCTGCCGCCGCCGCCGCCTCCTTCCCTTCTCCTGGGCCCGTGCATCCACGGCCCCCTCCCGCGCCGTCACATGGGGAGATTCCGTTCTTGCTCCCTCCTGCTCTGCGCTCCTGCTCTTCCCTCCCACTCGCGGCCGCGTGACGCAGATCCTGGCGTGGGCAGAGCGGGGGCGGCGGCGGCTCCTGGCTCCGCGGCCCTTGCCTTGCCGCCTGGAACAGAAGGCAGCCGCCTCGAAGGAAGCGCCTGGCAGCCGAGCGAGGGAGGAGGCCCAGGGGAGCGCGCGGCGGTAGCGCGGCAGCCCCTCGGCACTGGCGGGCTTTAGTTCGGAGGAGCAGTGGAGCGAAAGGGAGCCCGGCTTCTGGGAAGAGGCGTCGGCGTGAGCTCCTCTTCCCCGGCCGAGATGTAGAACGGGTCTCACTCAGTACCTTTGCGAGGGGGGCGATTTGAAGTTCGGGCAAGCTCGGGCGCCCGCGTGGCGTCACCCCCCAGCATGCCTGTAGCTTGTCAATGGGGTTTATAGTCAGGTCTTTTATTACTTTTATTATTGTTGTTGTTATTACAGCGAGTTCTTAGCTGCCGCTTTTCTGAGCGTCTGTTTCTCGGCAAGTAAGTCCAGACGTAGCTGGTTCATACAGGTACTGCTGGTTATTCCAGAAAGTAGACATAAGTTAGTGGCTTACTTGAGTAGTCCTGTTCAGGACTGTTCCGAAGTGAATTCTTAAACGATTCTCCTTCCCCAAAACGAGTAGAGGATTGCAGTCCCTCGTTCCTTTCCCCTAGCCACCAGGTCCTGAGATCAGGGACCATGGGGAGTCTTTACTTTTGATTGTAATCACACAATTGAAAAACTGCCACTCCACCATTCTGCTCCCTAGGAGTTCAGATTCAGTCATAAATCCCCCCAAAATTAAATGGAACTTAATTGAGAACGAAAAGAATTGCAATGGTTGACTCCGGAGTCATTTGAAGCTCAGTGAAGGGAGGTTCCATATATGGATTCTATGGTTCCCTTAACTGGTTTATTGAGATGTGAAATTGCAAAGGGAAAAGCGTTTCTCATTCCTATGACTGCCCAGTAACTCTCCCATGCAGTTGTTTGACAACCTTTTTGCTTTTTAGTCTGTTCATTATCTTTCTGTTGGGGGGAAGTCCTTTTCTTGTCTCTTTGTATAAAGTACTTTAAAATGTTTAGAAAAAACTAAGAAACAAAGATACCAGTAGGAGATACCAACAGATCAGCCCAGAGTTCTCACTCAAGGCACAAATGATCAGGCTCAATTTCTCCTACTTCAGACACATTAGAGGAAAACCTAACTCTTTGGAAAAGGTTCTAAGAAAAAGGAAAGGCGGAAGGAAAGTGAAGAAGAGGATGACCAGCAGCCGGGTGAATGGACTCAGTTGCAGTGGTGCTGAGTTAAACAGTTGGAAGATCTGAAAGAGCAGGTTAAGGATAGATTCTCATGGAGAAAATCTGTCTGTGTGGTTGTGTCATGTTCACATTCTAATGTCTGGTTAACATTGTAACGTTTCACATGTCATTCTCTGTTCCGTATCCCTTCACCCGGGGTTTTTCCATCCTGTTGCCCTTCCTTGTTTTGAGGGCTTGGAATGCATGTTTGGGTAGGAGCTCCTGTCCTATTCAGGCTTTGACTTCACTCTTAAATTTATACCAGGCAAGAAAAACTTTTTGGCTGATGCGCTCTCGCGCGGACCCCAAGATGATGGCCCAGGGCCAACGGTCCAAGGCACCGTCTGGACCGACAAACAATTAAGTCTGGCAGCAGTAACTCGCAGCCAGACTCGAGCACAATCGACTCCGCCTCCAGCCGCTCCGCCTTCCAGCAGCTCACCTCCCTTGTCAATTCCCTCCGATTTGCAACAACAGTTGCTCTCCCACCTTAAAACGGATACTTGGTTGCAAGCCAACCGACACATGTTAACTTTCACCGATGATCTTGCCTGGCGCAACGATCGTCTCTATGTACCCGCAGCTATGCGGAAAACCATACTACAACGCTGCCACGATGACAAGCTAGCTGGGCATTTCGGCTACGTGAAAACTTTGCACCTCGTTCGCCGGCAATTCTGGTGGCCAACTTTACTCAAAGACTTAAAAGAATATGTCACTGCGTGCCCTGTTTGTGCAGCGATAAAGCGCAAACCGGGCAAACCCCAGGGTCTCCTTCAACCCGTAGCCACTCCGTCGGTCCCTTGGCAGGATATCTCCATGGATTTTATCGTTGATCTACCCCCTAGTCAACGCAAAACTGTCATTTGGGTCGTCAAAGACTTTTTCTCCAAACAAGCCCACTTTATCCCCTGCGCTTCTATCCCTACCGCGCAACAGCTGGCACGCCTCTTCCTCATCCACGTGTACCGTCTCCACGGTATCCCCGCCCGTTTGGTGAGTGACAGAGGCACACAATTTACGTCACAATTTTGGCGCGCATTTTTGAAACTTCTGGGTACGAAACAATCACTTTCTACTGCTTGGCATCCAGAAACGGACGGATCTACAGAGGCTGTTAATTCTACCTTAGAGCAATACCTCAGAGCTTTTGTTAACTACCAGCAAGACAACTGGGTCGATCTACTCCCATTTGCTGAGGTCGCTTACAACAATTCCATTCATCAAACCACTGGTCAAGTTCCCTTTAAAACAGTTTTTGGACGCGAATTTGTTCCCATTCCTGAACTTCCTCATCCTCAACCGCTCCCAGCCACCCTCGCTGGCTGGGCGGACTCTCTCAAGGACTCATGGTCTAATATTCTACTTGCCCTCCAACATGCCCAAGCTGCCTATAAACGCCATGCTGATGCAAAGCGTTCCCCAGAACCATCCTTTGCAGTCGGGGATAAAGTCTACTTATCAACGAAGTTTATCAAGTCCCCACAACCCTCTAAGAAACTTGGTCCTAAATTTGTCGGTCCTTTTTCAATTGTTGCTCAGCTCAACCCTGTTACGTTTAAACTCGATTTACCTCACAACCTTAAACGTTTACATCCTGTTTTCCATTGCAGCTTACTCAAACCCTGCCTGTCATCCGACCGTTGGCATCCACAACCCACTCCTCCACCTCCCCTCATGATCGACAACCAGCAACACTTCGAGGTGGCATCTATTCTCGATTCCAGACGCCAGCGCTCTACTCTACAATACCTCGTCCGCTGGAAACATTTCCCTCATCCTGAATGGGTTGCTGCTCCAGACGTGCATTCTCCTCGTCTCGTAGCCCAATTTCACTCTGCCTATCCTGACAAACCGGCTCCCTAATTTCTTTTGGGGGGGCAATATGTCATGTTCACATTCTAATGTCTGGTTAACATTGTAACGTTTCACATGTCATTCTCTGTTCCGTATCCCTTCACCCGGGGTTTTTCCATCCTGTTGCCCTTCCTTGTTTTGAGGGCTTGGAATGCATGTTTGGGTTTGCGCTCCTGTTCAAGGTTACTTTCCCAGGCGCATCTAACGGCATTCAGCACCTGGGAGGGGGAGCGTCCTGACGGGCGATCGGGCGGGACCTGCCCACAAGCAAGGCTTTTAAGTTTGTATTTGGCGCGCTTTTGCTCATTCTCAGCTTTCTCTGTATTTGCATACTATTCCTTTAATAAATCAGTTATCTTTAAGCCCGAGCTTGTGAGACTGAGTATTTGGGTTTAGGCAATCGTTACAGGTTGCTATGAGTTGACTGTGTGGTCGCTATGACTCGATGGCACATAATCATCAAACTTACTTATGTACCTCACTCCGAACCATTGGATGACCTAGCCCAGTGGTTTCATGTACTGTGGAGAGGAGAGAGTACTAAACCCTGCAGCACCCCACAAAGAGGGGCCATGGGCTGGATCTTTCCCCTCTGTCAACACCAGTTGGAAACAGTCCTGGAAGAAGGAGGAGAATCAGCACAACACAATGCTGCCAATCCTCTGGAGCCGGTCCAGAAGGATATCATGATCAATGGTACCAAAGGCTGCTGAGAGGTAAAGTAGAGCAAAGATGGGTGTACCACCCCATTCCACTCCTACCAGAGTTCATCTAAAAGTATGATCTCAGACCCATACCTGGGTCTGAATCCTGACTGAAAGGGGTCCAGGTAATCTGCTTCTTCCAGAGTTCCCTGGAGCTGCTGTTCAACCACCTTCTCCACAACTTTCCCCAAAAAGAGAAGGTTAGAAACTGGACAAAAATTGTCTAGAATAGTTGGGGCCAGCGATGGCCTCTCTCAAAGGAGAATTTACCACCACCAGGACCCAACCACACATCACTTCTTGGGAGGCCTTAGCCAACCAGGAGGGACATGGATCTAAAACAGGTGCCTGAGCTAACAGTCACAAGAACCCTATCCTCTTCCTCATGACCAACAAGATCAAACTCCTCTTAGATAACCAAGCCAGACTGAGCCTCAGTCACCTCCATAGAACCTACTCCAAGGCCAGAGTCCAACCCAGTGTGAATCCAAGCAACTTTAACAATCAGATGCGGAGCATTTTCCTCACAATAATCTTGTAGGTGAACTTTTAAATCACCACAGGAGATTCCCCCACAATAAGGCCACTGGACAGCTATCCGCAGGTGTGATAAGAGCAGAGAAATACTGATGTATTGCCATGAAGTAGGCCCTAATTGTGGTTGTAATCCGTGCTCGGTCAGATTCACTCTGTGTTACTATCCAGCAGCATTCCAGGTGTCTCTTTACCTGCTTCATCTCCCTCAACTCTGTAAACCAAGGAGAGTTGCAGGATCCCTCAGAGAGGAGAGCCTGCATGGACACAATCCGATCCAAAGCCCCGACCACCCACTCATTACAGGTGGCCATCAGGACTTCAGTTGGACCATGTGGCAGACCCTTGGGAACAATCCCAAGTTCCCTTTGGAACCCAATTTGATGGGTCCAGCCTCCCTGCAGTGAAGGGCAGCATCAAAGAAGTAGAGAGCTACAGGGAGTGATGTGACCATGATGGGAGAAATAAAAGTCTCTCCCAATTCTAGATTGCATTGCCACTGCTTTGACACCCAGATCACGTGTAGGCATCAGGCCCTGGATGGCCTGGGACAGGCTCAAGGCTGTCATGGTCGCCATGAACTCTCAAGCTTCCTCAGATCTTGCACCCAGAGAAGGCAAGTTAAGTCCCCCAGGAACACAGAGCTAGGGAACTCCACCGCCAACCTGGCCACAGAATCAAGGAGCTCAAGCAGGGAAGTCGATATGCAGCTTGGAGATTAGTACAATAGCAGCAATCCCAGCTGTACCCTAGAGGCCAGCCTAACAAACAGGGTCTTGCACCTGACAATCAGTGGAGCAGTGCCTCTGGAAGTATCATGGATGATGATCACCACATCTCTGTCCATGCCCAGGGATGAGGACTGATGCCATGCCCAAAACCCAGCTAGGCATATCTCTGAAGGGGGGAATACCCCCCTCCAGGCCCAGCCATTTCAGTACTACGTGCCAGGTTGGCTCTTCTATCCCTGATCAAATCGCGGATGAGGACAGCCTTACTAGAGACCAACAACTGAAAATCCAGGCCCTCAAAGACCTCTGACTGGACATAGAGTTGGGACCAGGGGCTGGAATGCACCCTTGGAACACCATATCTGGGGTGTATTCCACAAGAGTGACCTGCCCCCGTCCCCTGTTGCTCTGTTACTCCTTTTTCCTGGAGCAATTTTCTTGGTAACTACCACTGACTGAAAAAAGGAGGAGGAGTAAGCCTCAAAGGTGGCGTAGATAATTATCTGCTCTATTCTTTAAAGCTCTCTAAAGTACAGCTGTGCGTGTAATATAATTTCTAGAGAAGCTGTCTTCATTAGAGACCATTGTATCTTCCTTGTCTTCTGAATACCAAGTTCCTCTGTCTTTTGGCAGCACAGAAGAAGCACAGAAGGGGCTCGTCTTCCCATTAATTTTGGCTATACTGTATTTGAAAACGCTGTAACACTTTTAGGAAGAACAGTTGCTGTACTTGAGTTTCTTCTTCATTTTCCTTCTCGGTTTTTTTTAAAAAGGCCTTGCATGTTGCCTGTTTCCTTGCCATTATATCTTTTATCCCCATGAAACTCCTTGCAAATTTTTCATAGTATTTTCAATCCTGGAATTCCTGGTTCTCTTTCTGAACAACATCATATGAGACAGCACAAGCCTTGGCATATGTTGGAAACTGGCTGCTACTCATAGTTTAGAATCTCCTTTGAGTCAAGTTGAAGTCAGTATAGAAGCGCTTCGCCACTGCCTTTTGGGTGTTGTTCTGCTTTCCCTGTCTAGTCTGCTCTCCTAGCATTTCTTGATGCTGTTCCTTCCCAGCTTTTACCCAGCACACATCACAAAATACTATTCATAACTAAATAGTTTAAGGCAGGCAATTCTCAATTCTACTGCACTTCCTGTCCAACAAACTGAAAACATTTTTCAAAGGTCAGAGTGGTGTTCAGGAGAATTTACTGTATGATTGGCCCAGAAGAAAAATCAACAGAATCCCATTTGCTTATTACAGTTCACAGGTAAAACTTAGCTTGAAGTTTTACCTGTGAACTGTATATCCCATGGAGTTCAAGACAGAACTGTCCACAAGGGGTTAACAGCATCAAAGTTGTGGGTGACCGAAGCTCCATCCCCTTTTAATGTGCATTGCTTTGATCACCCCTGTCATGCCTGCCATTTTGTTGGACACTGTTGGACATCCTCCACCCCTGTGGATGCCCCTGGTTCAAGGACTAGAATGGTCCCTTCAATTCAATGGTTCTGTATGGTTCTTCAAGCAGCGTGAGATACTTGTAAATTCCTAGGAACACCTGACAGCTGTGAAACTGCAGGAGCAACTTAATTTTTATAATTCTTCTGGGAATGCCATATCCACACAACATATTGTAGGTGATGTTATTGGCTGTGCTCGCACATTACACTAAGCTAAAAATCTTGGCTAGTTGCCATCTTACCGTCTGCCCATGCTGCACTTTAACATGTATCATGTACTCCTCAACAGCCAGCGTTCTGGGTTTCTGGAAACTGGGATGTCTTATGGGTTACCAACCTCAGTATCTGGAAAGCCCAAAGATTGGCCCTTTCAAGTTTCACTCATGATAAACCACAATATATGGCCAAAGGGCAGTAGTCAACGGGGAGGGCACCAAGTAAGATGTGGCATACCTGTGCCTCTTAATTGAGCTTTTTAGCTCAGCATGTCATACAAATAGAGGCAATATCATCACAACTTTAAGGGCTTATGAACCTATTCATTTCCCAATGTAATATGCCCATTATTCTACCTGGACATACCAAGACTGACAGTATTCAAAAACGAGTAGGGAATCCCTTCAGTTCTCAAAGCAACTCTAGATGAGATACTGTGGACTAATCCTGTAAGTGGATGGATGCCATTCCATCAGCAGAATGGATTTGAAATACACCCCACCCACTCCCCATGTCTCAGTTTTGTTGCAAAAGTTTGGAGAAAATCATTTAGAGGAGATTTTTAGTATATGCTGGATGTATGTGGAAAGAGTGACGGAACATGCCATTGTGTAAAACTGATTAGCTTGCTAAATACTGCTGCTCTCTGTTAGGATAGTAATGACGGTAATCTTGAGCAAAAGAATTAGGAAGAATGATACCATGGAAGGGTTACATTAGAATGTATCAAGAGCTGGACCTTTGTTTTCTATGGATCAGAGACAAACCGCTGTTTAATGAATGGACATTTCCAACAGATAATTAGCATAGCAGCTGCTGTATATCATTTATCTATGATTATGCTGTTTATTATCTCCCTCTGTCCATTCATGTGCTTTTCTCTCCTCAACACTCTGTGCATATGATGAAATAGATCATAACTAAGCAAGCATAAGCCATAATACATTGTTCCTTTTTAAGGAGCACAAGGCTTTGGCGAGGGACACAATACCTCTCTGAATAAGAACATTTCTGCCATTTATTTTTGCTGGTTGGTTTGCCACTTAATCCAAATTAGCAGAATTTTTGACAGTGTGGGTTTGTTGCTTATATTTTATGATGTGATCAACAAATGAAATGTAGTGTAAAGAGCATGGTCTTGAGACTGCACAGAGCAGATTGGTCCTAGTATTGGTCATTTGTCAGGTAATATCACAAAAAATGAACATCGGGAAATTTGGCATTACTGCTATTCTATTTGTGGCTTATGAGATGAACAGATACATCAGTGTTGCAGTGACTTACAAAAGTTCTATCCTCCTGTTGGTCTTAAAGAAAGGAATAGACAACAGGTTTTAAACAATATACACACATGCACTATTGTCAGTCAGTTACAGAATGAAGAACTCATACATGCATATACTGGTAATGTGCTATTTCTATGCTTTCTAGTTGAATGACTATAATAGACCTGATACTGAACCACCTTCTATAAAGCTCCTCCTCCTCGGCTGTAAAGAAATAGTCTTGAGGCTGTAAGTTCTCCCCTCTCCATGTTCCCATGAGAAAATGTGGTAATAGGCTGCTCTACAAACCATCATGCCCTTGTTATTTCCCATATAGACTACTGCAATGCGCTCTACATGGGGCTACCCTTGAAGAGTATCCGGAAGCTTCAGCTGGTCCAGAATGCGGGCGCGTGGGCTATTTTTGGTGCCCCTAGAAGGGCACCTGTAACACTGCTGCTGCGCGAGCTGCATTGGATACCAGTTTGCTTCCAGGTCCAATTCAAGGTGTTGGTTATCACCTTTAAAGCCCTACATGGCATGGGACCGGGTTACCTGAGGGACTGCCTCTTCCCCACATCATTAACCCATCCCACCCAATCATGCAGAGAGGGCATGCTACAGACCCTGTCGATAAGAGAATTCCATCTGGCGGGGTCCAGGAGGCGGGCCTTCTCTGCAGTAGCGCCCACCCTTTGGAACATCTTGCCCTGAGGTGAGATTAGCCCCATCACTCCTCGCCTTCCAGAGGGAGTTGAAGACCTGGCTCTGCCACCGGGCTCGGGGCAGGGAGGAGAATAGTCATACTTGGGGTTGGCTAGTGCCTTGGTGCCCCTCCTACATAATGACTGAATGAGACCACAGCCATCTGGATTTTATTATATTTAGTAGTTGATAAATTGTTTTAGAGTGTATTTTGTTGGAATTTTAATATATATTTATTGTTCTATATTGTAAACCTCCCAGAGTCCCTCGGGTCGGAGGAGATGGGCGGTGACAAATTTGATAAAAATAAATAAAATAAATAAGGCTGCTCAAGGGCTGTCTTCTCTTCTTCCACTCAATGCCCACCCCCTCACCTCAGATAGTACTGGTTATCTGTGTGTTTCTGGGTGTAATGCAAAGTGTTGATTGTCACCTTTGAGGCCTTTTGTGGTTCAGGATCTGAGGATCTATGGGAAAGCCCTCTTAGAGCTGGAAGAGAGGGCTCTCTCCTGAGCCTGTTCCTCAGGCAGTGTCATCTTCAGAGATCACAGAGTTGGCCCTCTTCTCTGGAAGAACACCAAGGATCTCCCTGGGTGACTTTGGTCTAGCTGTTCTCTTATAACCCAACCAACTTCATAGAGTTGTGTGGGGATAAAATGAGGGGAGATCTCCAATGTAAACTGCCTTGAATTTGCTGGATATAATTGCAAAAAATAAAATTATTATCATCAGCAACAATAACAATAAATGCAACATCCAGAAATCACAGGGGCATCAAGAGGGGAAAGGGAAGCACTGATTCAAAATTCTCCACGATCATCCAATAGATTAAAACATTAATTCAGAACCAGTTATTATTACAGTCAGAGAAAAGTAACCTATTTGAGCCAGTTAAAAGTATTGTAGGTTATGAGCGTTTAGACAAGGTAACTGCCAGAGGGCTAGGTAACCATGACTAACTACAAACCATCCATTGACCAGAAGGCAAAGTGGTAAGGTTGTGCCTTATCACTTCCCAGACCCACACCCAGAATACTTTTTATGGGCAGATGAGTACATTCCCAACAAAGTTATGGATTAAGTCCCCATAACCTAATGTGGACCCCAGAGACATTCTTGTAAAAGAATATGATGTTGGAGGCTAGCTCTTGGCTTGGCAACAGGCCAGTTTCCCATTTAATTGTTTTAAAAATACTGACTTATTTAAAGCCAGATAGGTGCCAAGGATGTATCTGCAGGTATTTTACACCATCTGCTCCTAATTATTGCATTTTCCAAAGAATGACCATTACAACCCCTAAAGAGACATTTTCCAAAGAGTTTTTTTCCATTTGATCCTGGAAAAATGGAAAAATTCCATATCCTCCTACCTATATCTGTGCCATTCCCACTGGAAGTGTTCTCTAGCCATGTTTGATTCAGACAAAAACCCTATCCTGCATGACATTTGCTGCCCATATTGCTAATTCCTATCCTACTTCTACCACATCTCTTCAAACTCCCTCCTGGAGATGCTGACCTGATTTTATGCACACAGCACATGATAAGTAAAGCAATTGATTGATTCCTCCAGCTTTGCTGTCCTCTCTCTTTTTGTTACCAGCCAGTGAGAGAAACATCTGCCAGTCTTGGCAACGTACCAGGAATGGGCAGAGCTGGCCACAGGACTTTGCCCATCATCCCTAGGCAGCTTCTTATTCCCCACCTCTTGTACCTCATTCTGTTGTAATCTGGGCTGAATAAAGAGAAAAGATGAGAAAAATCAGATTGGAGTCATGAGCAGAGTTGAGTCACAAGCAGCATTTCCTACTTAGGATTTCTTTTCCTCTTCATTCCTTTATATAGGCAATAAATGCCAACTTATT
The DNA here is from genome assembly GCF_035149785.1 of Candoia aspera. NCBI lineage: Eukaryota > Metazoa > Chordata > Lepidosauria > Squamata > Candoiidae > Candoia > Candoia aspera. The sequence continues at coordinate 182,581,079 of NC_086153.1, forward strand.
CTTCCCTGCTCTGTTCAGGAGGCTGGGGGGTGGGGTGGGGGAATGTTTCCATCATTTCACTGTTTTGCTAATAGGTAAGTCTGGTGGCCCACTGCCGCACCACTGCCGCATCCAACCCTTTGGAAGCCGACACTCGTGGTTATGTGGTGACAGCTGTAGATGGTGACAGTTGTTGACCAAGGGCCAGAAGGGAGATGATGTGCCCACATCAGACTGAAACGGACAATAAGCAATGTTCTGATCCCACCCACTACCAGTCACCTGACTTCACCTCTGAGCACAGGTAGCAAAGCATAACAGATTTCACACACTTTGCAACTGCCACAGAGTGCTGTTGGCTTATAGGGGAAAAAACTGCTTTAAACTGATTCAACTGAGGATGATTTATACCCACCTCAGTCGCGATGAAGGCAATGTCATGAGGACATGACAGAAAAAAGATGTTGCTGGGTATTGTTATGTCCTAGTTAAGTGAAAGTGGGGAATGACCCTGAGGTAGCACAGTACCTAAAGAATCTACTTTGAATTGAAAGAGCAGAATTTGCTGGAAGTTCTACAAATAGAAGACATGGTAGATTGGAATGCTTATCTATTATTTCCAAGGTTATTCAAAATTTGGAGTTACACTGACTACAAAGGAAATAGATTGTCCTGTGGTTTAAATTGTGAGCCAGCCATGCCCTAAAGGGCTTAAGAATATGTCTTATTTTCAAAAAAAGACATACATATGCACAAATGCAATTTATCTTCTTTTCCATTCCAACTGAGCATTCCTTGGTGCCTGGAGGCCACTAAGAATGTTGAATCTTCAATGTATTATTTCTTTGAGAGGGAGGAAGTTGTCCTCTTTTCTGTATAAGAACTTTATTGTTTTTCAAAGTATAGTTAAAATGCAAAGTATAGAATATAGAAAAGCTAGAATACAGAACTAAAGAAAAAGGAAAGACTATAAAAGTGCAGAATAGAGAGAAAATAGAAACACGGGATGACTTCCAACCTTCTCCAGTACAGGTATGAATACATTTACAAATATAATCTCTTGTTGTTGTTTATTCGTTCAGCCGCTTCCGACTCTTCGTGACTTCATGGACCAGCCCATGCCAGAGCTTCCTGTCAGTCGTCAACACCCCCAGCTCCCCCAGAGATGAGTCCGTCACCTCTAGAATATCATCCATCCACCTTGCCCTTGGTCGGCCCCTCTTCCTTTTGCCCTCCACTCTCCCTAGCATCAGCATCTTCTCCAGGGTGTCCTGTCTTCTCATTATGTGGCCAAAGTATTTCAGTTTTGCCTTTAATATCATTCCCTCAAGTGAGCAGTCTGGCTTTATTTCCTGGAGGATGGACTGGTTGGATCTTCTTGCAGTCCAAGGCACTCTCAGAATTTTCCTCCAACACCACAGTTCAAAAGCATCGATCTTCCTTCGCTCAGCCTTCCTTATGGTCCAGCTCTCGCAGCCATATGTTACTATGGGGAACACCATTGCTTTAACTATGCAGACCTTTGTTGTCAGTGTGATGTCTCTGCTCTTAACTATTTTTTTGAGATTGGTCATTGCTCTTCTCCCAAGGATTAAGCGTCTTCTGATTTCCTGACTGCAGTCAGCATCTGCAATAATCTTCACACCTAGAAATACAAAGTCTTTCACTGATTCTACATTTTCTCCCTCTATTTACCAGTTATCAATCAAGCTGGTTGCCATAATCTTGGTTTTTTTGAGGTTTAGCTGCAAGCCAGCTTTTGCACTTTCTTCTTTCACCTTCATCATAAGGCTCCTCAGTTCCTCTTCGCTCTCAGCCATCAAAGTGGTATCATCTGCATATCTGAGATTGTTAATGTTTCTTCCAGCGATTTTAATTCCAGCCTTGGATTCCTCAAACCCAGCATGTCGCATGATGTGTTCTGCATACAAGTTGAATAGGTAGGGTGAGAGTATACAGCCCTGCCATACTCCTTTCCCAATCTTAAACCAGTCCGTTGTTCCGTGGTCTGTTCTTACTGTTGCTGCTTGGTTGTTATACAGATACTTCAGGAGGCAGACAAGATGACTTGGTATCCCCATACCACTAAGAACTTGCCACAATTTGTTATGGTCCACACAGTCAAAGGCTTTAGAATAGTCAATAAAACAGAAATAGATGTTTTTCTGAAACTCCCTGGCCTTTTCCATTATCCAGCGGATATTGGCAATTTGGTCCCTAGTTCCTCTGCCTTTTCTAAACCCAGCTTGTACATCTGGCAATTCTCACTCCATCAATTGCTGAAGTCTACCTTGCAGGATCTTGAGCATTACCTTACTGGCATGTGAAATGAGTGCCACTGTTCGATAGTTTGAACATTCTTTAGTGTTTCCCTTTTTTGGTATGGGGATATAAGTTGATTTTTTCCAATCTGATGGCCATTCTTGTGTTTTCCAAATTTGCTGGCATATAGCATGCATTACCTTGACCGCATCATCTCGCAAGATTTTGAACAGTTCAGCTGGGATGCCGTTGTCTCCTGCTGCCTTGTTATTAGCAATGCTTCTTAAGGCCCATTCAACCTCACTCTTCAGGATGTCTGGCTCTAGCTCACTGACCACACCATCAAAGCTATCCCCGATATTGTTATCCTTCCTATACAGGTCTTCTGTATATTCTTGCCACCTTTTCTTGATCTCTTCTTCTTCTGTTAGGTCCTTGCCATCTTTGTTTTTGATCATACCCATTTTGGCCTGGAATTTACCTCCGATGTTTCTAATTTTCTGGAAGAGGTCTCTCGTCCTTCCTATTCTATTGTCTTCTTCCACTTCCGCACATTGCTTGTTTAAAAATAATTCCTTATCTCTTCTGGCTAACCTCTGGAATTTTGCATTTAATTGGGCATATCTCCCCCTATCACTGTTGCCTTTTACTTTCCTTCTTTCTTGGGCTACATCTAGTGTCTCAGCAGACAGCCATTTTGCCTTCTTGGTTTTCTCTTTCTTTGGGATGTATTTTGTTGCCGCCTCCTGAACAATGTTGCAGACTTCTGTCCAGAGTTCTTCCGGGACCCTGTCTACTAAGTCCAATCCCTTAAATCGATTCTTCACCTCCACTGCATATTCCTTAGGAATATTAGTGAGCTCATATCTAGTTGATCTGTGGGTCTTCCCTAATCTCTTTAGTCTGATCCTAATTGTGCAAGAAGAAGTTCGTGATCGGAACTACAGTCAACTCCAGGCTTTGTTTTTACCGACTGTACAGATGTCCACCACTGTCATGAGTGCCGTTGAGCTGAAGACATCAGCGCAATGGCACACATGACAATAACAAGGAAACAGGGGAAGGGGCTCAAGATAAGTAGCCATCAACTTACAAAGACTAAAGAACAAGATACAATGGATAAGCGGATTGCGAGGCACACCCAAGCTGTTAGCGCTAGCGCAACGGAGATCGCCCAGCTGACAGCAATCACCGGAGGAATAGGGAAACTGATGATGGGCGATCCCGGAGCGCCAGCGGGGCCTCGCAACCCCTCACCTACCGGCAAGACAGCATGTTGGACAAAGGGGGGGGGTGACGTAACCGCGAGTGAGGGGGCGCTGACCGGCGCGGGGTATTTAAACCCCGCACCGGCGCGCTCCTGTCACTCTCAGCTTTTTTCTACCACTGTATCTACACTACGAATAAACCAGAGCCTGCTTCAACGGAATCAGTGTCTGTGTGTTACTCGGAGGTAGGCAGTGCATGACAACCACCTTTGGCTGTAAAGGATGTAGTCAATCTGATTTAGGTGTTGTCCATCTGGTGAAGTCCATGTATAAAGCCGTCTCTTAGGTTGCTGGAAGAGGGTGTTTGTTATGCACATTGAGTTGTCTTGGCAAAATTCTATCAGCCTGTGTCCTACTTCGTTTTGTTCTCCCAGGCCATGCTTACCTCTAATTCCAGGTGTCATTTGACTGCCCACCTTAGCATTCCAGTCTCCCGTGATGAAAATAACATCTCTTTTAGGCATGTCATCCAGTAGGTGCTGCAGATCCTCATAGAACTGCTCTACTTCAGCTTCTTCAGCATCTGTGGTTGGGGCGTATATTTGGATCACTGTGATGTTAGATGGCTTGCCCTGAATTCGAATTGAGATCATTCTATCATTTTTTGGATTGTATCCAAGCACTGCTTTAGCCACTTTACTATTAATTATGAAGGCTACTCCATTTCTTCTGTGGTCCTCTTGTCCACAGTAGTAGATCTGGTGGTCATTTGATGTGAAGTGGCCCATTCCAGTCCATTTCAGTTCACTGACGCCCAAAATGTCTATCTTTAATCTTGACATCTCACCAATAACCACATCCAATTTGCCCTGGTTCATAGATCTTACATTCCAGGTTCCAATGGTGTGTTGATCCTTAGAACATCGGATTTGCCATTCACTACCAGCACCGTCGGCCGCTAGCCATCCTTTTGGCTTTGAGCTAGCTGCGTCATCACGTCTGGGGCTAGTTGAACTCATCCTCTGTTCCTCCCCAGTAGCATTTTGACCATCTTCCGACCTGGGGGTCTCATCTTCCGATGGTATACCGACATATCTCTGGTTGTACTGATCCATTTAGTTTTCACGGCAAGAATACTGGGGTGGGTTGCCATTACCTTCCCCAGGGATCGCGTTTAGTCTGACCTCTCTGTCATGACCTTCCCGTCTTGGGTGTCCCTTCACGGTTTAGCTCATGGCATCATTGAGGTGCTCCAGCACCACGACAAGGTTACGATCCTTTGCTGAAGATAATTGTAAGATAATCTCTTACAATTAGTTAAACCTTAATAACATGATTTCTATGTAAAAAAAAACATTTAATCACTAAAACCCAAAATCAAAGCTTCATTTTTTTCTAACACAAGCAAGTAATCTGAAACTGGTTGCCAAGTAAAAATAAATCCAGAAGCAGTATTTTCTCTTATTAACACTGTTAACTTAGCCATTTGGGCAAAGTTGTCCTCTTTTCTGGATGAGTAAAAATTACTGATTTTGGTTCAGGTAAGCATCCTGATAATGGCGTTCCTATTTCTCAGTGCCCCTGTTTAGCTACTGTGGTGTTGGCTCTCAACCACTTTAGTTTACTATAAGAATGCATGGGGACAATAGTCATTGCTAGGATGGGGAGCTTGATCCCATTGCCATCGGTGTTAACTGGCTCTTAGGCTGCAAGCTGAACACACTTCTACATAGACACAACGTGGGGTTTTCTTTCTAGTAGTCTTCTTTTGTCTATATTCCAGATTCAGTCAGTTCACCTGAAGATGACTAAAGACAGACAGTCATACAAATTCAAAGGTCTTTTCTAATTATTGTGAAGGTTTTGTAATCTTGAAAAAAAATGTAATAATGTATGTGAGAGGTTAGCACTTCTCCATTGGTGTCACCAAACATTTCCTAAAAATACTGATGATTCCTTAGAAGTTGAAATGCTAGGGGTTAATTTGGGGGATCGCTATTTGGCAAATAATGTGCTGTCAAATTGTAAGCAGTGAAGTTGGTGCTGTTTATTGTTCTTATTAATTTTTTGTTGCTGGTCATTGACCGAATAAACTATCTATCTATAGCAGTGAAGTTGGACATCCAAAACCCTACCTTGGACTCAAAGCAGGTCTCCCAAACCCAGTGAAGAGGCTTCCTTCCCCATCACTACAAGACCCATATGTGCCAAATGCTTGAAGGAGAGGAGGAGGAGGCAATGCTGTCCGTGTGCTATCCTCTACCTCATATCTGCATTCTCTTTGCCGGTTGTCATCCTTACTTTGCATACAACTCTCCTCAATCTGAACAAATGCCTCTGGCAGTTGCAGTTGTTCTTAAAATATAAGCTTGTGTCTAAAGTGTTCAGAATTTACACTAATTTAAAGAGAAGGGAAGGTGATTAAATTGTAATCAAGCAAAACATTGTAGTGGGGGAAGAAAAAAAGAAAGTTAATGACAAGAACCATGGTGGGAGCAAAGCAAGAACCATGGTGGGAGCAAAGCAATACTGAATATTTAAGGAGGCAATACTGAAAACATTCCAAGATGTAGGAAGGGACATTTAAATCTACCTAGTCCACTATTAATCTTTGTGATATTCAAGATCATTCAAAACAGCAATCTGCTTCTACTTCGAGCATGGCTGATGGCAATTTATGTTCGACTAGAAAAAGAATTTAAGAGAGTTGAATATGGTACATTAGAAGCAATATTCTCTCCAATACACACACACACACACATACATTCATTTCTTCCCATTAGTGAGTTCACTCAAATCTCCTTGTGTTAAAAGAATGTATGAAGCAGAGTCAGATTGCCTATTATTAATATTATAATTATTATTAATAATGCATACTATTATTATACATTTTTAAAAAGAAAGAAGCCTAGTATATAATTATTACAATAGAAAATGAACAGTAAGAAAATAATAATCAGGAAATTCTCTAGAATTAAACACATACCCAGCGCTCGTTAGATTTATAGAACACTTTTGTGGCAGACAAAGCATTTGATTTTCTGATTTTTTTTTATTTTTATTAAACTACATTAATGCAGTTAAGCAAAACATGTTTTCTGGGCTGCTGACAGAAGTAAAAAGAGCAAAATAATAAAATATCATGTCAAAACATTAAAAAGTGGCATAAAAATTGTTCTTCCTGACAGGGAAATCACACGATGCATATTGGTATATAATTAAATCCAAATAAACAGAGAAGGCCATGTTGCAGATATGAGTTCATTGAAGAACTTTTTTCTAACACTTAAAAGATGGTTCCAAGGAAAACTTTCTAAGGAAATTATTCCACTGTGTGAAATACATCCATAGCCTCTCTCCTTTTCCTTCTTTGGAAAAGACCTCACAACAGAACCTCTGAAGAAGATGTTAGGCATTAGGGAAGCATATAAGGGAGAAATAAAGACAGAAGGGCAGAAAAGGTTAAAAACGAATCCTTTAAATAGGGCCCAGAGGAAGAGCAACTCAATCAGAAGGGAGACTTGAGAAGGAATGAAGCTGTCAAGTTAAGTCCAGAAAGAACCATTGTATTACCACTGAACAGTTGTCAGTCTTCAAGACTGGGAAAAGAAGGGCTAAAATCTGTTAAGCAGTAAAGGGTGGAGGAAAAGGCTTAACATTTAAACCCTGGGTCTATCACACACACATATACATATACATATACACACACACAGTATATATATCTTTATTTCTTTTTTAATAGTAATTTTATAGTAATTCCTTTTTAATAGTAATTTTAATCAAACCGCTGAGCTGCCGATCGGAAGGTCGGCGGTTCAAAACCGTGCGGCGGGGTGAGCTCCCATTGCTAGTCCCAGTTCCTGCTCACCTAGCAGTTCGAAAACATGCAAATGTGAGTAGATCAATAGGTACCGCTTCGGCGGGAAGGTAACGGCGTTCCGAGTCGTCATGCTGGCCACATGACCCGGAAGTGTCTACGGACAACGCCGGCTCTAAGGCTTAGAAACGGAGATGAGCACCGCCCCCTAGAGTCGGACACGACTGGACTTTATGTCAAGGGAAACCTTTACCTTTACCTTACAATAAAGAACTAATACAAACTAAAAATATATAAAAGAATAAAAAGAAAAATAGAAGGTGCATAAAAAAAGAAGATAGAAAAGAAAGAAAAAAATAATATAGTAAAGAAAAAGAAAAGAAATATATAAAGAAATGACTTCCCCTTCATCACAACAAGTATAAACAATTTAGTAACTTATCACCATCTCTTCAAATACAACAAACAATCTCTTTTTTGTTAATATGTTTTCTACTACAGATTAAGGTTACTATGGTAACTAATCGTTTTGGCCGGGTGAAGAGGTTGAATTTAATTGTCCTCTTTTCGGATGTTAATTTTTGCACCTGGGGAGAAGAACTTGCCTGGACTTGTTTTAGTTTGTTTCCCTTCTGTGTAGGCATGTAGAGAGTTAAGTAGCTCTCACTGAGAGCCTGTAAATATGTTTGCTTTCTGTAAATAAAATTATTTTTATAGAAATGCCTGGTGTGTGACTTTTCTGATCTCTCCTGGGCCAAATGCTTTCCTAGCACTCTGCCAACAGGTTATAGGCCCAGTAAGCAGCCCAGTAAACCCACTAAGCCCAGTAAAACCCAGAGAGAATAGAGAGATCAGCTCTACACCACATACACAATTTAAAGGCAGGTAGCAAAGACCTGTGAAGATTTTCTTTGGAGCTGCCTGGAGATTTTCCAGCAACTGCCGGTCTACAGGACAACGAAGCCAGCTGAGGTGACTTGCAAAAGAAGGAAGAAGCCATGGCTACCTCCCAGCCCTCAGCGATGCCTCTAGAGCACCTATCAGAGACCAACTATTTGAATTGGGCCCTGAAGATGGAGATGTATCTTCGCAGAGGGAATCTTTGGCTGCCAATTGGTGAGCAACCCCCACAAAATCCCAGTGCTGAATGGCTTAGACAGGATGAGTAGGCTAGAGCCACCATTATCCTGGGAGTTGAGGACAATCAGCTAGTCCATGTGCGAGGTATGCAGTCTGCAAAGCAACTTTGGGATGCTTTGAGAGACTTGTATGTAAAGGCAACAGCAGGGAGTAAAATTACCCTGACAAAAAAGCTGTACAAAGCCTACCTTGCAGAAGGAGATAGCCTTCCTGAGCACCTGCATTATATTCAGCAGCTGTTTGTTGAGTTGCAGGAGAGAGGAATGGAATTTACACCTCTCACAAAATCCTATATCCTCCTGTCCTCACTGAATGAAACGTGGGACACACTGATTTGTACCCTGGAGGCTATGCCTGAAGCAGACCTCACCCCATCGTATGTTACACAGCGCTTACTCACTGAATGGGAGAAGAGAGAGGAAAGATCCCCCCCACATCTTTTCTGGAAAGCTGCAGTACCAGAAAACAAGGGAAAAGAAGGGAAAGGAAGCTGAGGCCACAGCACTAGCCAGCCAGTGATGCTTCACTTGTGGTTCAGCTGGACATTTGCAGAAAGACTGTGCCTTGAGACCCAAGAATAGAAAGACAGAGAAGAAAAACACAAGGACAACACAGAAGAAGGCTCTTCAGACAACCCAAATTGCACAGGTTGCTGAGAAGGGTAATTCTGATGTATGGGTGTTAGATTCTGGGGCCAATTGTCATTTATGTAATTGTAAAAGCTCTTTTGTGTCACTGTCTAAAACTGACAAAGTGTATCTTTGGCTGATGGGTCTGTGACCAAAAATTATGGGACAAGGTGACTTGTATTTATCCTGCTTGGGAGAAACTGTAAAAGGTGTGTTGTATGTGCCAAATTTACAATCAAACCTTTTATCTGTGGCACAATTGGCTGCAACAGGGTATGTCATAACATTTAAGAAAAATGGTTGTGAGATACGTAAAAATGGGAAATTGTGTGCTACTGGTATATTAAAAGACTCCTTGTACATTGTGCAAAATGCAAGGAAGCCAAGCTGCAAGGCTGCAGTTGGCAACACTCCATATCATGACCAATGTGTATGCCTGTTGCACAGGAGATTTGGTCATGCTAATTTCAAGTATATAGCACAAATGCCACAGCTGTGTGCTGACCTAAAGATAAAACCCTGTGACAAATACCTAGATTGTGTAGTTTGCAAAGAATGCAAAACACTAAAAGCTCCTTTGAATAAGCACAGTGACAGAGTTACAACTAGACCTTTGGAAATTGTACACTCTGACATTATTGGTCCTTTTGCTCCAAGTCTTGGACAAGCAAGGTATGCAATGACCATCACTGATGATTTCTCAAGATACACATTTATCTACATCTTAAAACATAAAGATGAGGCACTTGAGAAATTTAAAGGTTTTGTGACATGGGCAAATGGAAAATTCCCTAGGCCTGTATCTGCACTCCAACGTGATAGAGGAGGAGAGTACCTTTCTCATAAATTCAAAAAGTGCCTAGTGGAAAAGGGGATAGAACAAATTCTTTCTAACCCTTACACCCCTCAGCAAAATGGTGTTGCTGAAAGAAAGGGCAGAACCTTGCAAAATGCGATGGAATGCATGCTTAAAGTTTCACATTTATCTTTTAAGTATTGGGGAGAGGCAATATCTACTGCCTGTTATGTACAAAACAAATTGTATAACTCTGTGATTCAGGACACTCCATTCCATTTGTTTTATGGTGTGAAACCAAAGGTAAACCATCTTAGAGTGTTTGGTAGCACTGCATGGGTTCATATACAGAGAAGGAAAGGAGGCCCCACAACAAAGAAAGCCATCTTTGTTGGCTATGAACAAAGCCAAAGGAGCTACAGGTTCATAATGGGAGAGAAATTAATAATTAGCAAAAGCGCTTCTTTTGCTGAACAGAACCGGGGGAGATTAAATTCTAGCTCTCCAGTTGATCTGACCACCACAAGAGAACAGCAAGGACTTGCTGATGGTGATCTTTTGCCTGAGGAGGACATTAAATCAGAAAAGCAAACTGAAGATCTGTCTGATGAGACAGATGCTTCTCAGGAAAGTGATAGGAGTCAAAATTTAAGCCCAGTATTACCTCGCAGATCTCAGAGAAGTAATAAAGGCGTTCCTCCATCACATTTTCAGGCTGAAACAATAAAGGCATTTCACATATTCACAGAACCTGAGTCTTTAGAACAAGTGAATGCTTTACCACCTGAGATTGCACAAAATTGGCATTCTGCCATGCAACAGGAGTTAGCATCCTTGAAAGAAAATAAAACATGGAAACTGGTAAATCTACCTCCCAATGAACGCTGTCTAGGTTGCAGGTGGGTTTTCAAACTGAAAAGGGATGCTGATGGCAAAATCCAAAAATATAAAGCAAAGTTGGTTGCAAAAGGGTTCACTCAGAGGAAAGATTTAGACTTTGACAAGACTTTTGCACCAGTTATTAAAGGTGAATCAATTAGATTACTGTTAAAAATTGCTGCACTCGAAGGAATGTCAGTTCACCACTATGACATTCAAACTGCATTTCTCTATGGTGATTTAGACCACAAATTATACATGCAGCAACCCCCTGGCTATGAAAAAGGGGAGAATCTAGTCTGTGAACTGCAGAAGTCAATCTATGGGTTAAAACAAGCTGCTAGATCCTGGAACCAAAAATTAGTTGAAAAACTGCAGAATTTTGGTTTTGAAAAAGGAAAAGCAGATCCATGTGTATATATGAAGAAAGACAAACAAGGCTGTATATATCTGTGCATTTATGTTGATGATTTGCTGCTGTTTACATCAACAGAAAAACAAAGGCTTGATTTTGAAGTCTGCATGAAAAGCCATTTCACATTAAAAAGCCTTGGAACTGTAACAAATTACCTAGGTTTGGAAATACACAGGAAGAAGGATGGTAGCTTTCTGTTAAACCAAAGGGGAGATAATGTTAAAATAATATGAATGGAAAGACAGAGTTGTCAAAGAAAATTGGTTTGTGTCTTATTCTGTAGTATAAAAAGGAGAGTGTTAATATGTTTTCTACTACAGATTAAGGTTACTATGGTAACTAATCATTTTGGCCGGGTGAAGAGGTTGAATTTAATTGTCCTCTTTCGGATGTTAATTTTTGCACCTGGGGAGAAGAACTTGCCTGGACTTGTTTTAGTTTCAGTTTCCCTTCTGTGTAGGCATGTAGAGAGTTAAGCAGCTCTCACTGAGAGCCTGTAAGAATGCAGAAGCTTTTAAATATGTTTGCTTTCTGTAAATAAAATTATTTTTATAGAAATGCCTGGTGTGTGACTTTTCTGATCTCTCCTGGGCCAAATGCTTTCCTAGCACTCTGCCAACATTTTTCCCATATCCCATCTCTTTATAAACAAATCCTTAAAACCTTGTCATTTCAGTCCTGATCAGCAAAAGTTTTTATTTTTTATTTTTCTTTATATTATTTTTACTGTATTTTACTTTTTGTATTTATTGTGATGGTTTTAAATGATTGATGTAAACTGCCCAGAGTCCTCCGACAGGAGGAGATGGGCGGGGATAAATTAGATAAATAAATAAAATAAATAAAAGTGCATTAAGGGTTACCAGAGATAACAACTATCTATTTTAATTTTGATCAAATAAACCAACTTTATAATCCTTCCTTTTACTTCTAATAATCTTGATCTTAAGTCCCTTCAAATGATGTCCTAGAACTTGATTTCTTTTCATTTTTCTCTTGTCCCTTCTCACAAAATTCTTCAAAGCTTTAACAAGCCTCTGTTGTAAATCCAATATAGGAAAATTACCCAAGTCACTCTCTTGGTTTGTTATTTGTATATCCCTTTTAATTATTAAGACAGCCAGTTTCTTTTGTATGTCCAGTATAGCATTTTTTTCCGTATCATTCTTGTAGCCTGTCATTTTTAAATCCACTTTCAGATCAGTCTCAGTCTTTCCCAGTAAAACTTGTTCTTTTTCCATAACATCTTTTAGACACAGTCTATCTATAGAGGCAGATGCTCTTAAAATTAACTTCTGGGTCCATTGTTCAAAAATATCCTTCAATATGTCCAATGTTAAAATATTTTGCTTCATTCCATATTAGTAAGTTGAGTTTGAGTGTTCTTCTCCTTTAATTGTAATCTTTAGTTCCTTCTAGTTCCATCTAGTGTCCAACCTTCATAGTCCCATCCTATCATTTTTTCTTAAGAATTCAAAACAAAAGCATTTTCCCATGGGAAGGATTCTTATCATTAATTCCAAAATCTTATTTCAAATCCATCTGGACCCTTAGTCCATTTGTAAATTTCCAAAATCAAAGTTCTAATCACCCTTCTGCTGTTTATTCTTCCTCTCTCTCTCTCTCTCTCTCTCTCTCTCTAACTTGTATTTAAAACTTCTTTCACTAAGGATTTAAGGAAACACCCCCCCAGTGTTTTCAGATTTATTGATCCAAAGTTTCCTAATAGCTAAAAAGCAGTTAACCAGCAATTTCCTAAAGTGATTAGAAAAGGAATTATGTGAACCCAGTGTCCTTTTAAAGCTGCCGACTATGGTTTGAGCAAGATGGCTATTTCCTTGTCTCCCAGAACTCAAAACCCCCCAGACCTCTGTCTTGCAGTCTCCTCACAAGGAACAACTGTCTGGAGCACTTGTGGGTGATCTCAAGTCCTCTCCTTGTCCAGAGAGGAATTACAAAGTGCCGGTCTACTTGCTGGCTCTTCATTCCACCATGGTTGTAGTCTCCACTTTAGTAGAGCTGTCTTCAGTTCTCCATTTCTTCCCCAGAAGTCACATATATAATTTTATTCCTATGTTCTACTGTAGGCTGATCTTCTGTCCCTTCAGTATCTGAATTCTTTTGTATCAGCTGTAAAAACTATCTAGCTAACTGTGCCATGTCCTTGAAGTTTCTACAGTTAGCTACTGAATGCAGGTCAAATTTCTGGAGTGAGATTTATTGCTGGACCTGGAGTGAAGTCTGACAGAACATATTGATTATAGTTTCAAAGTGACTTTATCTGACCGTGCTGTAGCAGCATCTCTCCGATGTAGCCCAAGAGGCACTTCCAATTCAAGAAACCAAAGGAGGGTGTAGATGTCAATAGCATCTGAATTCCAAGAGGATGTTTCTGATGGGGAGAGAGGGAGATGAGGGAGGAGTGCAACAGGTGATCAGTTGATGTTCATGCTTTAGCTCCTCCATATCACCACCTCTGTCCTTAACCCAAGTGTGGACAATTAAGTCTCTTAGGTCAGACTTCTGGATTCTTCCCCAGGCCATTTCTCTTCAGCATTCTTTTCCATTTATTCCAGATTTGTACAATCTTGTGCCTTCCAGACTGGTTGAACTTCAGCTCCCATAGTCTCTAGCAATTATCCATGCTGGCCAAGGATTTGGGAAGCTGAAGTTAAACGTTAACTAGAAGGCACCAGGCTGGGAAGATGATTTGATCTGTTCCCCAATTGCACAGCTGATGCACCAATCAGGACAGGAGAATGTTTGGAAACAAAAGTCTTCTCCCTCCCCATCCCCATACTGACCTTGCCTGCCCTTTTGGGCATTTACCTTGACTGCAGTTGTTCATGACATGAAAATCCTCCCCATTCCTACAGTATTCACAAAACCCATTAGAATTCAATGGGCCTTACTTCTGAATATACATGTACTGTAGAACATTTCCCTGCCCAGAGTAGTAATGCTGGGGATGCAATGGCAATGCCAATTGATTTTGCACACATCTGGAGGGATTGTTTAAAATGATGGTTCCTGGATGAGGTTGAACAAGTTTAAAAGTTGTACGGCATTTGTTTCATTGCAGCAAGCATTCAGTTGGCAAACAAAACTATTATTTAATAGGATATAGATTGGTAATTGCAAACAGTTTGTTGCAACCAAGTGGAAATCTGCATTCCTGTTGCATTGTGTATTATTTTATCATTATTTTATCACTGTTTAAGTTGTATTGCCTTAAGTGCTCTCAGTTCTACTTCAAATAATCATAAATATTCTGCTGTACAAAGCATAACACAAGCCAATTAACTACATACAGTACAAAAGAGACAAAAATTGTTATTAACAGCAATCCTGTGGGGTCCTGCTTTTGGGGATAGATATATATTTATTCGGTCAATGACCAGCAAAATTTAAAAGAAAAAAAAGTACAATCAAGAAATATAATAATAAACCACAAACTAACAAAATATATCACATAATAATACAGCATTCACTCTGCCATTACTGTATTAATACATTTGTTACCTTATGGGGTGAGCCTAAAACATTAGAAATTATATGGTACGAAATTATAAAATGAAAGTAAAAATATATATCCCCTGACAATTTATCTATTAAAATATTTCAAATTTAAAAGTACTTTTGAGAATAGGGAGTTATTTCTTTGTCTGGATTTGTCTTATTTTCATTGCAGCAATGAATTGGCCTTTTGGCTAAGATCAAGTGTAGTACCTGCTTTCGGGGAGAATATGAATCATCATATTTTTAAAGCAAAATAGAGAGACCTTGCATTTGGACACTGTTCCTTTTTTATTATAATTTCCCAAGTATGGGTAGTCTACAGATCACCTACACAGCAATGCTTGAATTTTTAATCAGTAAACTGAAAATGACGCTGAAATATTTAATTTTTCAAGACTGTAGCAGCTGGCATTGTTTAGTGTCTGGTCTGTACACGGGTCTTAGAAATCATCAGGATGGGCTCAACGGAAGCAACAGGTAAATGAGTTCTCAGGGATTGTGCCTCCTGCAAGGTGTGTGAAATTAAACTACCAGGAATGCAGTCAGCATCAAGAAAGCTCCAGAGGCTGTTCCAAGACTGCAAACATAACAGCTGGTGTAGCTCCCTGTTGAGATTCTTTAAGCACATCTCCCACGACTTGCTCCTCGGTGTTTTTGACAGACGCCAGAAGTGGAGGAGGAGGAGGAAAAGGAGGAGGACGAGGAGATGGCAGTGAACAAGTAGATAGTGCCTCATCCACTCCGTACAGTCTGTTTAATTGTGCAGGCTTTTGACTACTGCATAAGGTTGCAACACAAACAGAATTATTACTTTAAAATATATGTTTAACCACATTTTCCAAAGATGCTACTGACATTTGTGAAGAAAACACTCCAAACTGTTTGTTTTTTGATGCAGAAGGTTGATGATTCTTTGCATATGTACGATATGTTCTCAGTATAGCACAGACATCTTATAATAGTTCCCAAGTTATTTTGCAGTTTATACAGTCTCATGGAATGATGGAAGCTGCTCAGGGGGAAGGCTTTCTCCCAGGGTAAATATATGCATGTTTGCAAGGGGCTTAGAAATGTCCTGGTTTGGAGACTACCAGGACTACAAAAAGGAAACTTCTACTTAGCAGCTGGTCAGTTGCAAGCCTGGCACTGTACGCTTCTGGGATCATGGAGCAGCTACAGAAGATCACTAGCCCAAAGAGGGTTGCAAGGACTGATATTACTGTCACCTTATTTTGGTTTTAAAATTAATGTTTTGTTTTTGGCGATGGTGTTCTGCTGCAGACACTGCCATCTTTCTTAATTCAAAATGCTTTTTGGTTCCAGCTGTGCCTCAAGGTTCAGATGCATTTAAGGGTAATAAAGAAAATGGAAATGCTGCCAGTTCGCTGAGCTCTTCTCCACTTTAGCCAGCCCTTGCCCAGGAAACTGCAAACTTGTTGCTTAGTAGAGGAGAGAAGTGCCAAGTAAAATGTTCGCGGCTTTCACCATAATCTACATTTCCCAGAGTGGACCATAGGATAATGGACAACATATCCTGAACTTACTGAAATCTGGCACTGGTCCCGATAGATTAGGACTAATTTATCAGCTGGGTGGATCACAATTTGTACAGGTCACATAGCAAATCATGAAGTTAAGCTCTATTTTTAGGGCTACCAAATTAGTGGATGGATGAATGCCTTGCTTAGCAGTAAGAAAAAGGATCTCAGAAGAAAACAGCAGCATAAAATGATATTGCTCATGGAAGGAAGCATGATGAACAGCAAAAGAGAAGCTCTTTGGTGGAGCTCAGGAATGTGGGAATCATTACATAGGCTAGTCAGGCCACTTCAGCATAAAATAGCCTTCCTGACACAGGTTTTCTCCAGATACTGGCTGGAGATAATGGGAGGTACTGTATAATCCAATATCTAGAGGGCAATGAATTAAAAAAGGCTGGTACAGATCATCCCATCCCAAATTAACCAGAGCACTGTTTTCCATACCAAAAAAGTAATGGTGCTTGCATATAGAAATTGCTGGGAATCTGACCTCAGCTCCACAAAATTCCCTTTAACAAGAGCTATGCTAGATCAGAGGAGAGGCCCATCTAGTCCAGCATCTGCTTCTTTGGTGGTCAACAGAATCTTTAGAAAGCCCAGAAATGGGTTGTCAAAGATGTTACTTTATCAGGTGGTATTGAGCAACAAACTGCTCTTGAACTTGAAGGCTTCCTACAGCTTTCTTACATTATATTATATATTGGAACTGGCATGCCGCAAAACAAAGCATCTGTTTTATGCCAAATTAGCTCCAGAAGCTTTCTTAGAAGATAAATGCAATGGGCAGTTGGAGTCATGTTTTGAAGTGTGCCCACATGCCTAGAAAAAAGACAGATGAACAAGGGTAGCAGGGTATATACTGGGGAGGGTATTGGACAGATGTAGTCAGACAGCATCCTGATAAATCAGTGCTTGACACTGGTTATATCCCCAAGGCAGCCATGTTATGAATGGGCAGTCCAGCAGCCATGTTGTGACAATGTCAACAACATATTATCAACACTGCAAATGACTCTACAGCCCTCAAAGGTTGGCTATAAACAATTCCAGTTAAGATAATGTGGAATCATTTATGGAAGAGATCCTTATGGGATTGTGCTCTACTTTCTATATTTACAAACTAATGGCTGATTCAAATAGCCAAAATTAGCTATAAAATACTTTCTCCAGTCTACTCACCCCTTTGGTAAGCAATCATACTCAATTATGCAAGGAAAGTCAGTTTTGGATCGTCCCAATTGCTCTAAGATGCCATCAGCTGTTGGCCAGTCTTAGCACTTCCGGTCATGCTTTTCAGTCATAAAGCAGGAGAAGATTTCTGCAACTGAGAGTGGGTGTGACATCGCAAGTGCAGTATTGGAGTGAGATTGGGGAGAATCAGGTTCAGGTCCTCACTCAGCCATGGATTCACAAAGTGCTTTGGGAGAATCCCTCTCTCTCAGCTCAATCCATTTCATAGTGTCACAGTGGGGACAAAATAAAGGGAGACCTCCCATGTCAGTTGACCTGAGATCCTAGAATAAGAGTAGATTTAAATGTAATAAAGGAGTATAGCTTTAGATTTCTACAGGCATCCTTTTGGTCACTCCTCCCCATTGAGTCACACTGGCCAAAATGTATGTTTGTCTGGCAAGGCAGTTGGTCTTCCTGTCATTCATGTTACCATTAAACATACACATTTCGCAACCTCAGCAATTGTGAGATGTGTGGACTTCAACTCCCAGAACTCCCCAGCCAGCCAAGAGGTTGAGAAACACTGCTTTAAGGTCTCTCATTCCACATATCATCAGGCTTATATGTGAATGGTTGTTTCCAGAGGAGGAGAATGGTAGATCTGGATCTATTTTTTAATTTTTTTAATTTTTTTAATTTATCTAATTTATCCCCGCCCATCTCATCCCGTCGGAGGCCTCTGGGCGGTTTACAACAACTCTATTGCTAGACTACTCAAGATTTGAAATAGTTAAGCAGAATTTCTGACTCCCAACTGTTTAACTGCAACAACAAAATGATTTCTTATTCCACTTCAAACCATAAAAGGAAGAAAATCTGGGGTCACTGGGGGTGTCTATTTGTATGAAGGGACTGCATCCATTTTCAGAAGAAATTCGTGGGTTCAGAAGTCTATTATTATAAGTGTCTATCTTGTAATAGGTACTGGTTTCTAATTTTTTTTTCCATGAGATTTTGCAAGGCTTAGGAGAGAATATGTAAGGTTTTATGGACTTGTGGAGGCTTTGATGGTGAGATCACTGAAATTTCATGAGATGTAAAGTTTTTTGGGAGATTTGGGCATTTTTTCAACTTTTGGAGAGGGTCACCCACCCCATGACCGTACCTGGTGCCTGAGAACACTGCCAAGGCCTGTTCTACTTAATGTTGGTGCTGACCCCGAAGGTGCCTTGCAGGCAAAGAGCCCCAGGCAGTTCCAATCCTTACCATTTTATAGGAAGAGCTATAAAAACATATTTAGAGAAGCTAAACTGTAGGTTAATGACGACAATCTGAATGCAACATGAGACAACTCCGAATCAAATGAAGTGTTAATTAACTGAATCCCACACATCCCTACCAATGCATTGCAGTTGGAATCTGCTCCACACCTTCCCACCTCCCTTTAGCACCCTGTGCCATTCTCACATGAAGAAAGGCAGGAACTCAAGGAGGTTGCAAAAGTAACACATTAATACAATATCTAACAGAAATGCCAGACTAATACGTGTGATGAGCAGATCCAGGAATGAAATTCAGTTATCTGCAGCAGTAAAACAGGAAATTCCAGGTCCACACCTGCATCTAAGTATGATGGATGCATTCTATGGGGATGCCCTTTTTCTGACCATCCCCAAACTGTAAGTAAGACAGCTATAAGTTCATCATTAGCAAAGTAGCATTTCTCCCCTTATACTGACACCACCCAAGGGCAGCCTCCAGATGTATAAATATGTTGGGCTGTGTCGCCTGTGGCCTGGGAGGGATGTCAGGGGATTGGGAACAGAGGCAATGGAGGCATAATAGGGATCAGCAACGGGGACGGCCAACTTCATGCCAATCTAGTTTTCGGATGCCTTAAGGATGATTTGGGAGCAGCACATCGTGGTACTGGGGGAAAATGCTCTGATCTTTAGAAATAGTGAAGGAGAAACGGAAACCAGTTTGACTGACAGCAAGTGTGACTTGGAGCCCAGAAGTA
Source organism: Candoia aspera (assembly GCF_035149785.1). NCBI lineage: Eukaryota > Metazoa > Chordata > Lepidosauria > Squamata > Candoiidae > Candoia > Candoia aspera. The sequence goes on from NC_086153.1 coordinate 182,600,457, forward strand.
GGTGTTTGGCTTAACATCCAGTCACTGAGATCTCATCAGTACCCTGAGGATATTTTTTTTCAGTTTACAAGTTTAATCTTTTAATTGTTCTCTCCTCAAATGTGTGGGAGAGCATGTGAAATTTCTGTATCCTTTCCCCTGCCTGTTCCTTGTGTGTGTGTGTGCGTGCACCTGCAGAGTATACAATGTCTGTTAACTACTTAAAGATACCCTGAGAATACAAGGCCACATTGAAAATACAAAGCAAGATTCACACCTCCTTATGGAAGGCTGAGACAAAGCCTCTGAAATACTTTTGAGGATCTAAAATAAACTGATCAAAACTCCGAGGTAAACCAATTGACACAACCCTGGACACAGACGCAGACACACAGACACACACACATTATTTTAATTGTGTTCTTTTTTTAACGTGCTTCTGCCTGCTTGGAACATAGGGAACATCATATTTCCATAAAAACTAAATAAAATAATATAAAAATAACATAAAAACACACTATTTCAAGGACCTTGATACCTTCAGAAAGTTGCAGTTGTGAAGCCACTTGATATTTTATTTTTATTTACTGGTGTATTTATTGTAATTTATATTTTATGATTTTAATCTTGGTTTTATTGTAAACCACCCAAAGTCCCCCTTTCTTGGGGGAGATGGGCGGTAATAGAAGTTTGAAGAATAAATAAAATAAAGTATTATTTTAAGCCCCTCTTTTAAGCAAAGAGAAGGCATCTTGGATTCCAGCTTCTTCTCCCTTGGCAACCTTTTCAGTTTAGGCATTGGCCATGATCAGGAGGGGCCTCCTCCAGGTTACAGCTGGTAAGACCACCTGTGCTTATCGGATTCCAGCCAAGACAGCCAGCCCGGTAGGCCCACTTCTGAAGGACAGAGTATCCTAAAAATACACCACCAGGCCAAAGGAAAACTGGCAAAGACTGCAGGCTTATGCAAACTTCTCTGGGAATCAGGATGTTTCCAGATAGAGCTCTAGGAGTGCTCAAAAAACATATAGTTCTTCCAACTTTTTTCCCCTAATATTTTGGTGGTGGTGGGTGTATACAGAGAAAAATAAAACAACAGAGAAGAAAGGGAGCAGGGGCTTCTGCAGAGGGGTCAAAAAAATCAAGATGGTGACCACCACCATTTGATCAAAGCCCCACCCTTTTTTACATGCATCCTTAGCTTTAGAACTGGCATTGCACAGCTTAAAACATGTGGTGGATTTTTAAATTACTACTTAAAAGCTGTTTCTTGTTATAAAAAAATTGCATCATCCAGAGTGGCTTTGTGACTAAGTGATTGACCTTTATCCATATACATGCCATGAGGAGTTGGGAGAGAACAGAAATATGGTACAAGACCCAGGAATAACAAGAAAGGAGTCCATACATTTTTAAAGAGAAAACCAAGCTGCTAATAATGATCACACTGAAACTTTTTGAATGGCAGGCATAACAGCATGCTCAGATGAATGTGAGCGGAGAAGGCAATCTTTTTCTCTTATCGGATTTGTAGTATGCAAATCCAATCATTCAGGGCAAAAATGGCAATCACGTGACCCTGGGACACTGCGACAATCATAACTGTGAACTGGTTGCCAAGTGCCCAAATTGTGATCATGTGACTGCGGGAACACTGTGATGGTCGTAAGTGTAAGGACTGGTAGTAAGTCAGTTTTTCAGCACTGTCATAAGTCCAAACTGTCATTAAACGAACGGTTTTTAAACGAGGACTATCTGTAGTGGAAGAGAAGTCCAAAGAAAAATGCATTAATTATACAAGAATTCTGCGCTCCAACTTATGAAACATACATATTTTTAAGCAAGCCCTATTGTTTTTCTCCTTTTTTCCAGAAAGTGAAAGAAACTGTCAAATACTTTTAAACAGACTTATTGGCAGAACAGCACTATTTTACATATATATATGTTTTTATTAAAGAGCAGTGTCTTTTCCACTGCATTATGAAAAAGACTAGCAATCACAACTGTAATTTCTTTTTTCAGCTAAGTGCAAATTTTGGTGGGGAAACACAGGTGCCTTTAGAATCTGTCAAACCAGGAACATTAATGAAAAACTGACATTTGTTTCTATATATGGATTAATTCAAAAAGCATCCTTCAAAGTGCAGGAAAATGAAAACGTTACAACACTACATTGACTGATTTTTGCATCTAAAAAAAGCAACCAGATGTTTTGTGTCTTTGCTATTGTCTAGTTGGTTGGTTGGTTGGTTTCCTTGCAATATTAAATAACCTACAGAGGAATCCAGCCGTTATTATCATAGCCAATGACATTTCCCACATGTCAAACTGGCTAAGCAGAAACTTCTACCCCTCTGGATTATAGCCAAAAGTCAAGATGAAGTAGCATTCAGGAAGTAAAAGAGAGTTGTTGTTAAGAAGGCAAATTTGTCATGTATAATTCCCCACGACTGCTATATTCTAGGTCTGGAAAGAATTTGCTATACATCAAGATGAGGACCGAATCCGACCAAACACAGGTCAGAGCCGCTATCAAGGCCTGCCTTGTGGCGATAAGAGTGGCGAAGCATCAATACTTCTCCGCTCTTACCGCATCCGCAGAATGCCACCCAACAGCCCTGTTTAAAATTACTCAATCTCTTTTGGGGAAGGTGGGCCCAGTGACCCACCTACAGGGCCATGCAGAGGAGTTTGCTGAGCATCTGCAGGATAAAATCACTCGGATTCGCTCTAAGTTAGACTCTGTGAGGCACAGTCTGGGGAGATACCGGGGGAATGTACTTACCTAGCTGTCTGGGAACAGTTTGATCTGGGCCTGAGGAAGTAGACAGGATCCTCTGAGCTGTAAATGCCACCACCTGCCATCTAGATCTATGTCCATCCTGGCTGGTAAAAGCTGCTCAGGAGGTGACATGTGGTTGGGTCCAGGCAATGGTTAAAGCATCCTTGAGAGAGGGGGTGTTTCTGACTGCCTTTAAGGAGGTGTTGGTGCACCTCCTCTTCAAGAAAACATTGCTGGACCCTACTGTTCTGGACAATTTTTGTCCAGTCTCCCACCTCCCCTTTTTGGGGAAGGTGGTTGAGAAAGTGGTGGCGTTGCAACTCCAGAGGGTTCTGGATGAAATGGATTATCTAGACACCTTTCAGTCAGGTTTCAGACCCAGATATGGGACAGAAATGGCATTGGTTGCACTTATGGATGATCTCTGGCAGGAGTGGGATGGAGGCAGTGCATCCATCCTTGCTCTTCTTGATCTCTCAGTGGCTTTCGATACCATCGACCATGGTATCCTTTTGGGGCGGCTCAGGGAGTTGGGGGTGGGTGGCATGGTCTTACACTGGTTCACCTCCTTCCTCCAGGGCTGGTCCCAACTGGTGGTAATAGGGAGTGAGAGGTCTGACCCTCAGCCCCTTCTTTGTGGGGTGCCACAGGGTTCGGTTCTCTCTCCACTTCTTTTCAACATCTACATGAAACCACTGGGTGAGATCATCCATCACCATGGGATGAGGTATCATCAGTATGCTGATGATACTTACACATTTCCATCCTGGGTGAGGTAAGTGATGCCGTGACTGCCCTCTCTTGGTGTCTGGGGGCTGTAGGGGTCTAGTTGGGGAACAACGGGGTTCAGCTGAATCCTGGTAAGATGGAGTGGCTGTGGGTTAACAGCTCTTCCATATCTGGGACTTTGTCATCTTTAGTTCTGGATGGGGTTGCGCTGCCCCAGACAGACCTGGTGAGTAATCTGGGGGTCCTCCTAGACTCATGGCTCCTGCTCAAAGAGCAGGTGGCAGCCATGGCCAGGAGGGCCTTTGCACAACTTCACATTGTGCGCCAGTTATGCCCTTTCCTGGATCGGGAGGCCCTTTGAACAGTCACTCATGCCCTTGTTATCTCCCACATAGATTATTGCAATGTGCTGTACATGGGGCTACCCTTGAAGAGTATCTGGAAGCTTCAGCTGGTCCAGAATGCAGCCATGCAGGTTATTTTTGGTGCCCCTAGATTGGCACACGTAACACCTCTACTACGCAAGCTGCACTGGGTACCAGTCTGCTTCCAGGTCCAATTCAAGGTGTTGGTTATCACCATTAAAGCCCTACATGGCATGGGGCCAGGTTACCTGAGGGACCACCTCTTCCCCATCACATGAACCTGTCCCACCTGGTCATGCAGGGAGGGCATGCTGCAGACCCCATCTACAAGAGAATTCCATTTGGCGGGGTCCAGGAAGCAGGCCTTCTCTGAAGTAGCTCCCGCCCTCTGGAACACGCTGCCCCTAGAGGTGAGGTTAGCCCCATCCGGAGGAACCTAAAGATTTGGCTCTGCCATTTTGCTTGGGGCAGAGAAGGGAGTAGCTCCGCTTGGGGATGGCTAGCACCCTAGAGCGCTCCTCACGTACATGGCCTGTGTTAGATCTTGCCACTTGGACTTGTTTATGTGTTATGTTGCAAATTTATAGAGAGCCCTGCCCCCCCAAAATTACTCTGGCTCTGGTTTTCATGTGATGACTTCAATTTCTTTTTGAAACCATCTCCTTTAATTCTTAATTCAGTGTAAATTAAATAGCAAATCATATTTGCAAGTTAATGTAGAAAGAACAGTTTGGTGCGATAAGCAACCAATTTAACCAAATTTCAGACTGTTTCACATGACATGTTTTTTCAGTGCTGAAAATGTAAGACTGAATCTGTTTAAAATAACATATCAACACCATACCTTCATTATTTCCCCAGCTTTGTTAACTACAGCCTGCAGCTCAGGTCCAAACATCACAATCTAACCTTTGATGGAGTGCGAACAAGAACACAGTGTGACATGCTTCTATATTTACTGAGAGTTAATTGCTAATTGAGATTTATATTGGCCCAAATAGTCAGTGTTAAAAATGTCATGAGGAAAAGGTCACATGTGTGTTTCAGTAATCAGTGGAAACCAACTTGATCATGCAAAGAACTTAACATGCATAAAAGACTGCTACTAGATTTAGAGATCAACAAAAAATATTTCTACAGTCTTTCAGCTGAATTTGAAGTTGTTCCAGAACAGCTTTTCCCTGTAGAAAAGTAGCTTTCTACAGAAGTAGATGTCCTCCAGGATGTGCTGAGTTGCAATTCCTAAGATTCTTTGCTGATTCTAGAAATTATGGGAATGTTACTCTTACTATATTAGTCCCAAATCTAAAGCAGTTCCATCTTTGATCCTGATAGGAATTGCACTCTCCACTTCTGGACTGGTGGCAATTTGGGGGTCTTCTTGGGCTCATAAGTCCAGCTCAAGCATCAGGTGAAAGCTATGGCCAGAAGGTGTTTGGACAAATTCATCTAGTGCACCTGTTGCACCTATACCTAGAGCAGAAAACTCTTAAGACAATCACTTGTGTTTTGGTCACCTTGCATTTGGACTAATGCAATGTGCTCTACATGGGACCTGTCCTTGAAGACTACTCCAAAGCTGCAGCTGATCAAGAATGCAGCGGCATAGGCAGTCAAGGGCATGCCCCAGAATGTCTGTCACACTTCTGCTTGTGAGCTGCTTTGCTTGCCACTAGGCTTCCAGGTGCAATTCAAGGTGCTGGTTATCACCTATAAAGTCCCTCATGGCATAGAGGCTGGTTATTTGAGTGGCCACCTATATCCAGTATTTTCTGCCCTTCTCACATATTCTGACAGAGCTGGCATGCTCCAGGTCCCAGTGTCACAACTGGACTCAGGAAGTGGGTCTCCTCTATCATGGCACCTGCCCTCTGGAACATCATTCCCCCCAAGATGCATATGATCTCCACCCTGGCCCTGTTCAGAAGAACTCTTAAAACCTGGCTCTATCTCCTGGCCCAGGATCAGAGTGGATGATGGAGCTTTTTGTGATGTTTTGATCTTTTGAATAGTTGTTGGCCTTTTTCCAGACTTTCTTCTTTCAGTGATGTATTTCTTTTTGGTAAGCCACCCAAAGTCATAACAGATTGGGGCAGCCTATAAATTTCATAAACAAACAAACAAGTAGTATCTTGCTTGTTAGGAACATCTGTTTTGCAGTCTATATACAGGGTGTATCAAAAGTCAGATCCCATAGGCCAATCACAGTATGTTTTATTAATATTTTCTTTCAAAGAAAATGGTACTGCTCTTAAGAATGCTCAAGAGTCATGCATCAAGAAGAAAATGGCAACCAGTTTGAACATTTAATGTAATTTATACAATAAATTGCCTATGGGGCCTGACTTTTAGTACACCAAGTATATTCCATAGAGAAAATGGTAATTTTAGTGTCTGTGTAAAGAATGGCTTTGATGCTGAACTCAGATGAAATTGTCTCTCCAAACCAGCTTTCCATATATAGCACATCCTTCATCGTGATGTGGGAAAGTGTCCATATTTCTAATTTTGGAGAACATGAGACACCAATCATCATAACAGGAGCTCCAGAATGAGTTTTCCTGTGAACTCTGGTGTCAAGCTAATGAGACTTCATGTCCCCTTCTTTCTATGACAACCTTTATGATTACAGACCAAAGAAATACTTGACAGAAGAATTGAGGAAAGAATCCAGGATCCTGAGTTTTGTATATTCTGTCCTCTGAATCACCCAGGGATCATTTCTAGAGAATTTTTAAAGAAGAATTCTATTCCAATGTTGATTGCATCTTGTGTGAGACTAGTCCTTGTTCTCTTTGGGATTTGTGCACTTGGTAACTAGAGCCATGCATCCAAAGATGTGGCTGGTTATTTGAAATCAGCTTGTGAATTGCAATTTCCCCTGCGCTTTCCACCTAAGACGTTGTTGTTGTTGTTGTTGTTGTTGTTTTGTTGTTGTTCTGTATTTTCACTTACTTCCTATTTGCCTCTGGCAGCAATAGTGACATTGGCAAAGAATTTGAAGGCTTTCTTCCTTCGGACTTTTGCTACTGCAGCAATACAGAAAATGACGACAACAGGGAACGGGAAACTGATCTGGTAGCCTGAAGTCAGATTTTTGCTGCCACTGTTGAAGCAAAGGGGCAGGGGGTGAGGGGTGGAGCAGCAAAGGAATGAAGGTCCCCTGGAGCATGCTGTGCCACTCTGTTGGTAAAGGCACTGTAGTAATCAATGAAGTTTTTTTTTTTAAAAATGGCTAAATTTTAAACAGTGAGTTTTATTTATTTTATTTTATTTATTCAATTTCGATAGCTGCCCATCTCAGCAAGTGACTCTGGGCAGCTATAGAAGTAGACTGCTGGAACACTGGATCCTCAACATCTGCTTGAAGATGCCAGATGGTGTTGCTGACCTTGATCTTGACACTGCCTGGTGATCACTGCATCCTATAGATCGACATTAGTTGTTATAAGGAGATTTAGGCAAAATGCTTAGCTTTTCATGTGGAAAGTCATCTAAAAGGTTTGAGCGAAATCATGGGCTCCATCTGATAAAAGCCTGATAAAAAACATTAAATGCTATATGTGTTTATTCTAACTGAAGCTGAACATGATTAGTTCTTTTGTGATTCAGACGAAGATTACCACACAGCTTGCTCCACACAGAGGAATTCAACAGCTTCCTCTTCGCTTATGATCTTCACATTCTCCGCCTACAGAATGAATGCCCCTTGGAAAATGTTCTTCAGCATTACTTTTGGAGAGAGAGAGAGAGAGAGAGAGTAAAAGGCCAAGAAGAATTCTACTTCAAGCAAGTTTCATTCCACAAGCAGCGGACTACTGTGCAAATAGTTCTTAAAAGAAGTTGTGCTAACTAAACCAAATGAGCCACTTGACATATCTTATTGCTCCTGTACAGAAGATGATATTCATCTCTATCAGGTTTTAAATGAACCCCAGATTACTTATATTACATAGGGTATAATCAGCATACTTTGGAAACATAGTATAGGAATATCAACAACAATTAAATTACAGATTTTTATGTCTCATCCCTCTGTACTCATCTAGACATGGTCTTCCAGATGTTGCTGAACTCCAGTTCCCTGCAGCTGCAATCATTAAAGGAAACAGATTCTCATGATTCCTTCTGCCTTTAGAACAATATGCCAAAGTTGATCAAAAAGCTATTGTAGTGACATTATGGCTCCCAATAGCAAATCTGCCATTAAATTGTTTCCCTACTTGTTGCTTTCTTTAGTAACTTTCTGGATGCATGTCTGTTTCAGCAACTCCTATTATCTCCAGAGCAGGGTTAGAGATATTAGGATGGCAATCTCATCCACACAGACCTACACATAGCTCAGATCAGCTAAAGCAGGGGTGGAGAATGTTTGAGGGGTCTTGAGTTGCCTTGTAGACAGCCTGGGAACTGCAGTTAATTTCAAATTACAGGAGGTAGGCTGTTGAATGGGACCAAGCACTGAATGTATGCCTTGCCAGTGATTTAAGTAGCTACACTGATTTGTTTTGTTAGATTTCTCTATTCCACCTTTTATGTTCAGGAGGCCAAGGCGCTGTACACTGGGTTCCCTTCTCTACGTGGGGCTGCCCTTTTAAAGTACCTGGAAGCTTCAGTTGGTTCAAAATGCAGTGGCCCACATGGTTTTGCACAAGTCTAGATTTGTGCACGTGTCACTTCTTTTGTGGGAGCTGCATTGGTTGCCAATTTGCTTCTGGGTCCAGTTCAAGGTGCTGGTTATCCCCTTTAAAGTCCTACATGGCTTGGGGCCTGGCTAGTTGAAGGACCGCCCTTCCCCAGTTGCATCTATCTGGCCCACCAGAGCAGGGAGGCAGGGTATGTTGCAGGTCCCATCTATGAGGGAAGTTCATCTAATGGGACCACAAAAAAGGGCCTTCTGCATGGTGGCTCCCTCCCTGTGGAACATCATTCCCCCGGAGATTAGATTGGTCCCCACCTCAATGCTTTTCCAAAAGACCCTGAAGAAATGGTTCTGTCAGTGGGCCTGGGGACCCCAGGTTGAGACGGAGCCAATCAAGTGGCTGATCTGATCATGTTTGTAGCCACCGTGGGGGATGGGGGGTTGACAGGTTTTTATATTGTGGATTTTAATTTTATAAGCCGTCCAGAGTCACTGTGTGTTAGTTGGGTGGCCATATAAATTTGTTTAATAAATAAGTAAATAAATAAAAATAAACTCTACAGCTAAGGCATTATATTAACCTACCATAGAAATTACCAGAGAGATGCTCTTTCTATCTCACTGTTGGTGTGTTACAATTACAACTGATGAAGGAGAAGAGAGTCGTGCCAGAGAAGCTACTTAGACCTCCAAAGACAAAAATGAATCACTGAGCATCTTGTAGCTGCAAATGTCATCATTCAAGAGGATTGCAATTCTTCTGGAACTGCACCTACCACGACACATGAACCATTCTCTGGCATATTTATTGGGTCTCATTACCAAGCAAATATATTATTTTAAAGACAGATACATCTGGTGCTCTACTGCCCTGCAGGTCATATTATACTAAAAAACAGAGAGGAAGGAACAATCTAGTCTGCTTATAAAACTTAAATACAGCTTCCAATTGACCAGTGGGAAGGGAGACCCATGACAGTTAAATGGGGTTTTAGTGATTTTGAAAAAGCCATTAATCATTGCAGTCTGACGAAGGGCAAAGCTGCTAAGCCAGTTCATTCAAAGTTTTAGTGTGGATGTGTGATGACTGGAATACTCAACTTCCCATTAAATCCGACTCATAAGTAATTACGTAGAATTCTTTTTAATGGTGGTAGCATTCAGTACAGAAGAAAAAGTTGCGAATGAAAAAGCCCACACTTTTTCTCCATTAAACATCCTTAGTGACTTCAAACTTCCCCCCAACTCCCCTCTCAGGTATGCCCCCTCCCTCTCATGCCAGTTAGTGAAAGCATGTGCAGCTGCCTCCAACGTTCCTTATAGATGACCTTGGGAGTTCAACGATAGTCCAGACAAGATGATTCCCACTCCAAGATGTTTTCCCCTCCTTCTTTTCCACTCGCAAGAAGAAGACACATGTTGAATGAAATATGCCATGCGAGTCCAATCAAGTGTTCTGAGAACGTTTGAGATGAGAGCATGACAGGATGTGAAGCCAGAATTTGAAACAAAATGTGGTTAAGGAAATCTGATTGATTTATGGATCAGTGGGTTGTCTATACCCAAGCAAGTAAGTTGAATTACCAAACTGTGGGTTCCTTAACCATCACAAAACAGAAGGCTATTCTGTACAAAACTGCTGTGATTTTTAAAAGTATGTGTAATACAGCCACTCTGTCCTTCAGAACTGAAACAATGCTTGTTAAATAACATCGCTTCTCAAACGTTGTCACAACAGAACAATGGGTTTTCTGAACAAGATTCCATTGCCAAGAACCTGTTATACAATCAAGAATACATAGAGGCAGGGATGGATATTCAGAAATTGTTTTTTTAAAGGAATATTAAAGTTAACCACATTTGATACGGTAGATGGGCAAATAAGCTGTAAATCTGAAAAATTCCTGGTTCAAATTGTACCTTGGTTACAGTTTCAGTGGATGGCTTTCAGCGCAGCACTTCTTTCTCCTGATCTGCAGTTTCAGAATCCTAACACAGGTACAGATGTGTAGTTATGAGTATATTGCATTCTATATCAACAAAGTAATCCTATACATGTTCATAAATACCTAAAAATAACTGCCTAAACGTAATGGAGCTTGCTCCTATCTAAAATTGGGTTCACAAATTGTGTTATGCCATAACATGGTTTGGCTTAGTATGATTTACAAATCCCAATGGTGAAGTTTATAAACTGTGATTTATGGCATTATGCTACAGGTGAATATACCTAATTGTGATTTGTTCAATAAATCATGTTTCAGCAAACTTTTCTATGTGTGTGCCTTTGAGTCAATCTTCTCCTGACAACTACAAGTCCAGATGGTTTTCGAGGCCCTATTTTTGAAGAAGTTTGCCACTGCCTTCTTCCTAAGACAGAGAGACAGGTCTGAGGCCACCCAACTGGCTTCTGTACCTAAGGCAGGGCTAAAACTCAGCTTTCCCATTTCTAGCCCAGTGCCTTAACCACTAAATCAAACTGACTCTGGTTTACTTGATGTGCAAAGCCAGTCAGTAAGACTAACTTCTCAGTAAATATACATAAGAGTGCATTCTTAGTATTTCTAAATATTGTTAACTCCATAGACATACTCATAATATTGGCAGAGCCAGTACATTCAGCAGAGAAGCTAAAGTACAGAAGGCTATGTTCTGTATCTAATGATGCTAGTGTGCTTCTTACCACAAATACATCACTTGCAATTGATGTTACCATGAGACAAACTGGAGGTGAAATTCATGATAATGATGGCAATGACAGTCAGGGAATCAATGGTCATGATACTTTCAAAGCAGCAAGAAAAAGGAACAGATTCCTGTCTCAAGAAGCCAATAGCTTATGTGTTAACAACAGGGGAAATGTTTGTACGAAGGGGAAAAATATAGATGAATATATGATGACACAAACACAAGCTTAATTGTCATTGGCAGGTTTTGAAAATCAAGTACACATTCTGGTTAATTTAGATTGTCCATTCAATTCACAGATGTAAAAAAAAAAAGGCTCCCTTTGTGAAAATGCTGTTAAGCCTTGGTGAACAACAGTTAAATACAGCAATTAGAATCAGCGGCTAGCCTGTAGCATATTACTAGCTGGGTTCAGATATAACACAAAACCTTTGTTTATTTTAAGGTTTTCTCATAAGGCTGCCTACACACCAGGGTTCATACTTTTCATTCAGTTATAACATAGTTCATTGGGTTTTGGCATAGATATTCTGTGAACTCAGCCATTGCACTTGTAAATCATGGTTGATGACTTAATACATTGTGTGAACTTTGGCAGCAAATTTGCTTTCAGATTAGCCTGAACCTGGCCACTGCCTTGCCCAGCCTTGAAACTAAACCACAAAAATGTCTCTACCTGTCTCTACCCACTGGTTCCAGTGTCTACTGCCTCTGAAAAGAAATTCCTTTTTTTCTATGGCAAGCTAAGATACAAGGCTGGATTAACCAGAGTTGCCGGGTTCCTGGCAGTGTGGAAACAGAAGATTTCAAAGAAATCAGCAGATATTCAGTGGCATTGCTGCCAATTGAAAGGAAGTTGGGGAAATGGGTCCCTTCTCTTCTGCCATTGGCATAGGCACAACATTCCAGCAGTAATCCAATCTAAGGTGGTAATACCTGTTGGAGGCACTGCATGCAGATCACTGAAAGAGTACATGGAAAACTTTTTATGTCACAAACCATGAAATGCCAAAGAACCGATGCTGAAAATGAAATTCAGCATTTCTTTCCACTTCAACTGGAAGACAGCCAGATCTCACAAAAGAGGAAGAGAAGGTTGCAAATGCCAACATTACTCCTACTCGAGAAGACACCCAGCTTTGCAATGGCTTTATAATAAATCTTGTTTTATCCCATTTTTTTAAAAAAATGATGCTGATGCTTTGATAATTACAGACAGTATAAGGGTGGAATAAAGATCAGACTGAAGGCACACCGTCTTGCCATTGCAATAAATACATTTTCACACTGGTCAGTTCCAAAGTCTGGTGCACAGCTCATTTCCCTGCAAATCAAAAGAAACGGGAATGTGTTCATGGAGCACAGAGTTCCATAGGATGCCATCTAGTGAGGGAACAAAAACTACCCATAGAGTGCATGGCTGTGTCAGAACTTGGTTTTAGTTTTCCAAAGCTGTGACAAGAAGAAGTCTGTGCCGGAGTCTTCCTTTATTATATGCTGTGTGTCTGGTACATGAGTGAAGAAGAGCTGTTGTAGATTCCCCTAAATCAGCCCTTGCTGATCTGACGTTAGAGAGACAGAGACAGGAGCCAGTGTGGTGTAGGGGTTAAGGCACCAGGCTTAGACATGAAGCCAGCTGGTTGACCTTGGGCCGGTCAGTCTCTCTCAGCCCTGGAAAGGAGGAGGCAATGGCAAACCACTTCTGAAAAACCTTGCCAAGAAAACTGCAGGGGCTAGTCCAGGCAGTCGCCAGGAGTCAAGTCTGACTTTAAGGATGGAGAGATGGAGATGGAGATGGAGAGAGAGAGATGATAGCAAGAGAGAGGTATAATGTAGATGCAAATTTGAGGTGAGCAAGGACTGTACATCTTGTAGATAAGTCAGTTTGTTGTTAAGAAGCCCCAGCATGGACATAACATATTCCAGACATACCAATTTTTTTCCATGCATAATATTCTTTAGGAGAAAGGGGAAAAGTAGTAGCCTTCTCTTAAAACACTAAGATTAATACTTGTTTTTTTATTTGTCTCAGATCCTCTTTAAAGAATTTGGAGATGTGCTGGCATGGATATATGCATTCCCTCTAAAGAACTATTAGCAATTTTTCTTTTCTGCTCTATTAAATTGCCAGGAAATAATGATTTTCTTTGTGATTCTACAGATGAAGTGTGCTAATAGCATTAATACAATTTGCTTTAGGCTTACATACCTCTAACTTGGGTAATATGTAACAGATCTCAGATTTGGAGCTTTTCAAACAGTCCAAAATGATTTCAGAAAACCTCTTACTGAATGCCAGGAAAAATCCCATCCATCAGCAAAATAATCTAATGCCAGATAATGGGGGGGAAAAACCCTGAATTTTAATTTGTTTGCAATCTGTGTATGTGTCATGTATACACACAAACATATATATTTTAAAGCCTAGGCAACAGGAGTTTAAAGTGTGAAAATATTGTAGTCAAAATTATTACTACTATATAAGTAAAATGTCTGAGATTTGGGGGGAAATATATGAAAATAGAAAAGACCATCAGGAAGCTATTGACTGCTAGTTTCACCCATTACACTACACTTTGCTTTGCATTAACTATTGTTTGCTTTGTGGTGGTTTGTTTTACTCTATACATGCTTAATTTAATAAAAATGTATTTCAATTTTTCATACACTGAGGTGTGAACAAGTGACATGGCTCTCCAGCCTTTTTTCCCCCCGATTCCTATCTCCTTGTCTGAAGGGAAAATCTTAAATATGATGCAGAACTTTCTTCTGGCTTCACCCTGATCTTGCTGTTGGTCTGTAAGGTCCTCCTTGAATGACCCTACCTATTCTCAACAGAACAAGATCATTACAGGATAAAAAGTTAATTAAAATGTCTGTTTTGAAATATAGAAGAAGTGGTTTTATCTTCCCATCAAGACTGAACAAGCCATAAGCCATGATTTACAGACTACAGTGGCAAACATCACCACTGACCAAAGCCAAACAAACCATATTACAACTTAGGGCAATGGGTAAACCCAGCATGCAGTTTGAAATGAAGGGTTGGTTAGTATTAGAAGAATCTTCCCCCATCTGGTGCACTCAAGATTCCTAGAAGTCTCACTCAGTGTGGCACATCTGGAGGTCGTCAGGTCTGGGAAGGATGGATTACATATACTTGCCTCATTCAGTCTTATCCCCACATATAGTTTATCACAGCACTGTTATGCCCCAGCACCTCCAATTTTCCTTGATCACATGACATTGTCTTTTAGTGTGTCTCTAGCTCAAGTGTGAAAGTCACTGCTAAGGATACTGGAATAAAAACAGTAGTTTTTCCCTGTAGCTGATACCATCCCAGCACAGGTTGAAGAGGTGGGAAATCTGTGACATTTTGCCACCCCTTAACTTGGATTCAAGGTAAGAGGTCTTACTGTGGGCATGTATTGAGAGGCTGTGGAGAAGTGTGTTTGGGGAGCATTGGAAGGCATGGGTACTGCAGGAATTCTGTTGGGAGCTAGAGTTTGAAAAGCAGAAGTTGAGCTGTGGGAAAAAGAAAGGCCACAATTAACTCCCATGTGTATAAAAAGAGTCTCCCGGTTAACAGAGGGCAGTCAACTCATTAAAGTGACTTTATCCTAGAATGCAATGAAGATTCTTATCTAGCCTGCCATGTTATGTGTCTGGAAAGATATGAGTTTGCTAGCTTGACAGTACAGGTAGTCCTCACTTAACAACCATTCATTTAGTGATGGTTTGGACTTACGATGGTGCTGGAAAAAACGACTTACGACATATCCTCACACATATGAGCACTGCAACGTCCCCACAGTCACATGATCACAATTTGGGTGCTTGTCAACTGGTTCGCATTTATGACCATCACAGCGTCCCATGGTCACATGATTGCCATTTTCGACCTTCCCAGCCAGCTTCTGGCAAGCAAAATCATGGGGAACTGTGTAATTTGCTTAAAACCACATGGTTTGCTTAATGCCCAGGGCAATTCACTTAATGACCGCCACAAAAAAGGTCATAAAATTGGGTCAGATTCGCTTAACAACTGCTTCACTCAGCAACTGAAATTCTGGTCCCAATTGTGGTTGTTAAGTGAGGACTACCTGTATGCCCCCTCCCCTCTGGTCATTAGCCACCCTCAACTGCAACCATTTCTCTCTCAGTATTTGCCCTGTCTGTCAGACCTTTGTGTTCTGGATTTCTTTCATTCCAGGTATCTCCTTTCCTCCCCTTGATTTATGCCAGTTTTTTATGTTTATGTTTATGTTTATATTTTATGTTTTTTATGTTTTTATGTTTTTTAACATTATTTTTTAACGTTTTTATGCCAGTTTTTTATGTTTATGTTTTATGTTTTTTATGCTTCTATGCCAGCTTCTAACAAGATAGCAGAAAGGAGAAGAGAGCACCACCTTTATATTTAGAGAAGAAGAGGAAGCATATGGTGCTACTCTCTTTGGGCAGTACTCTAAAATGGCATTAGTAACCATCTTTAGATTTAGCAGTTTGAGCTGAATGGATATTCCATGCTGAAGGAGACCTGCAAACGTTAAAAGGCACAGATTCCACAGTGAGTCTTGGAAATGAGACCAGACCAGATTCCAAGGACTGAACAACCCCCACGAGCACTCATTCAAGTTAAGATCTGTGCAGCCCCTCAACTGAAGGCCAAGCCTCCCATTTGCTCCTACAGATCAGTTAGTCAGACGGCTTGTGACTCATCCCCACGCAGAAAGGGGATTTTTGCTTTCACCTGAAAAGTTCAATCTTCCATGCATGTCTCAGTTGCAAAGCTGGAACATTTAATAAGAGAACTGGAAAATTTTGTATATGCACCATAGAATAATTTTGGACCCAAATCCTTATTTTTTTCCTTATGATTGTGACTGAACCTCCAATGCCTAACTGTTACCTTTTCTTCTCAGTTTATCTAATGGCAGTGAAAATGTCATAGCTAGCTATCTCATAGCTGAGCAGGGTCTAATCTACACAAGCCATCTGAAAATACTTCAAAGGCTTCTGTATGGCAATTGTGCCATGTCCAATCTGAAACAGTGCCAATTACTTCCCAGGTAGATCACTGGTAGGAGACCCAGTTTTGTGTAGTGGTTAAGGCACCTGGTGGGAGACCATGAGTTCTAATCCTGCCTTAGGCATGAAGCCAGCTTGGTGACTTTGGGCCAGTCACTCTCTCTCAGCCCTAGGAAGAAGGCAATGGCAAACCACTTCTGAAATTTTGCCAAGAACAATAACTCAAAGGTGTGCACGCATGCACGCACACACACACACACACACACATCATTGGTACCATGTCATCACAAGCATTCACATCCCTAAAAGAACCCACACAAAACGTTTGAGTGTGGTAGGAAGATTCCATGTCAGCTGGCAATCCATGAGGTGAGCCATTGTATGTTTCATAGACACCGGCTTGGAGATTATCTTGCAAAAGCCATTTGAAGTGGCTTTCCCAGAAAATGGGATGGTGAAGGTCAAGGAGGAAATTAGCTTGCCAGCACTGCTACTCCTTTTTTTCTCTTGAAGTAATGTTTCCTAATAGGTCTCAAAATGACCAGTGTGCAGATTAAGCTGGCCTTTGAGGGTAGTGTGAGGCTGGACAATCAACCCATTCAAAGGAATTTAGGATGGTTCTCAGATATATTTAGCTGTGATTTGCCACAGACCTCATAAATATATATATACATATATACATATATAAATAAATATGACATTTTTAATTGAAGGAAAAGGTCTGTTTGTTGCAATACAGTCTTAGTTTGTTTATCTTAGCCTTGACAACTGTTCAAATTGATTTTGACAGCTTGTGTCTCGACTGGTGTATTCCATATTCATTTACTGAATAAACTGAAATAATTAGTTTGTTAATCAACAACACAGAGTTTGGTTTACTACCAAACTTCTTTCCTTGTTTGTTGCCATATCTGGTCATTCTCTCTCATTCTCCATCTCTCTCTTCCTCTCCTTTTATTGCTGCTTTAAAAATTTCATATAAATAAAATCGTTTATCAGTCAGATATAATGAACAATTACCTCTTTCAGGTTCCTTAACAGCACACTCCTGAGGCTTTTAATTTTTTTAGTTGCTTAAGAACTTAATGCACTATACATAAAAGATTTGATATCTTCTTTCTCAATAGCTTCCCTAAAGCAAATTTCCATTTTAATAAGCATCTTATTTTCAAACTCAGTCCCCCATCTTCCTATTTTTGTACCAGGTCAAAACTGGATCCCACACAAAGTTCCTAATGTGAAGCTAGAAATACAAAATAGTTTTGCATACTGATGATGGAATGGCTTATTCTCCCCACTGCCTATGCTTGCTAAAGTGAGATGTGTCATGATCACATCCTTAGACTTCTTTTTGTGGATGTGTCAGTTTCTTGATTTATATTAGGTAAATGTTTCTTGATTTAAGCAAGAGAAAATATTTCCACACACAAGTTCACACTCAATTCCACATACAAATGTTAACTCGACAGGCTGTCGATTCTCACTTTAACACTGGGGTCGCAGAACTAACCTGGGAATTGTGTGTTACCACTTCCTCCATCTTCCTCTAGGACAGTGTTTTCCAACCTAGGCAACGTGTGGACTTCAACTCCCAGAATTCCCCCCCTCCAGCATGCTTTGCCAAGGTTGGGAAATGCTGCTCTAGGACTTAGTTACCAATCTAGGTCCACAGCATTCCTGCCTTGAGCTATCTCCCTCTTCTTTCTGGTTGGTCAAATTCTGCATTTCAGAAGCTAAAGTTATAAAGCTACAAGCTTAACCTTTGAGAGAGGCCATGAACATTCCCCACTGAAGCCAGTTCAGTGGCCTGCTAGAACCACTGAAATGGAGCAGAGCTTATAACACAGCTGAGAAGCTGGCACAGAAAAAGAATATTATCTTAGATAACTTCAATGAGCATGTCAGGGAAACACAGGTTATTAATCTTACACACTCAGCCCTCCCAAGCATAAAGAATCACATGCTTAGACAAACTAGGTTAAGATAAGTAAAAAAGAGTTTTACTGACTTTATTGTTGCTTCTGTTACGTCCATCTTGGTGAAAAGATGACGTTTATTTATTTATTTATTTATAATATTTTTATCACTGCCCATCTCCCTCATATGGGGGACTCTGGGTGATTCCTTTGTCCTTCTTTTCTTTCTAAATAGTTTGCCCTAAACCCTCAGCCCTATTTTGCTGCCAAGGGCTGCGTGGAAGAAAGGGGCAGAATTCTTCATCAGGGCCCAAGCACATGGCCCTGATAAAGAGAGCAGCATCCATGCTGCCTGCTTGATCGGTGGAAGAAAGAAGGAACAGAGTGAAAGGAAGTGGGAGTGGAAACAAAACAGCTTCCTCAGAGTTGCATCGTGGGACAACTCAATTTACATGCTAATTCACATGCTAATGAGGCATGCTGGATTTGCCAGGACTTCCAACACCCACAACCCTGCTGCTCAAGTCTGGGGGTTCTAGTGGCAATGCTTATTCATGATTTAAATATTTATGTATGAATGGGGAACATTAGGCAGGAAATGTGGGTCTAATTGAGTATTCCTCCAGACAAAACAAGATTACAACCCTCCCTATAGAAAGAGTCCTTTGCCAGATAGTTGTTGGTATGGAAGGGATTTAGTATGTAGACGAATGTGTGAATGATTGAGTTATGAGAATCTCTGCCCAAGCTCTGAAAGGTTCAGAGAGAAAAAAAAACAGCACTGCCCATTTCTCTCATTTTTGGGGGTTCAGGGATGGGGATGGTTGAACTCCTTGAATGAAATCTCTCTTTGGTTGCATGCTGGTGGTGGGTGGGGCTGAAGCCAGCAGTGGGCAGGGCAGAAGTATCTGCAAACTCCACCCCTTTTGAGTAAGCACATGACGTAGCTGCACATGTAGAAATGGGGTGGGGCTTGTGTTATGATGCTGCAATGCTGCTTTCATTATTCTGACCCTGCCCCTTGACCATCTGCATGGGCAGGCTAAGATTTTCCTTCCTTCCTCCCTCCCAACTTCTAACAAGGTTGAATGGTGAGATAGTTTCCCATTATCGGCTTTTGAAATAAGACCAAGGTTGTGTTCGCCTTTCTTGGTCAAGCTGAATATTACTGGCTTGTGCTCACAGTGAGCAAAAATTATGTTTCCACAGTGGCTGTGCTGGCACAACATGCTTAACCATGGTTAACAACAATGGCTTATGGAATTAATCCACTTGAGGGATTTACATGATACCCTGAACCATCAACTAACCATATGGACTGCATTTTCAGAGCACAGTAAACCATAGATTGACCAATGACACTTAGGTTAATGTTTTGTGTTACCCTAGCCAGTCAGATACTCTCAAGAAATCAACTTGCTTTACTTTTCCATTTCATTCTATGTTATAGTATTACAACACACCCCCATCTGTCATTAAAATATATAATCTGCCTTTCCAATGCAAAATGTCACCAAAAGGTGGCTAACACATCTGAAAATACAGTACTCAAAACAAATTAAAGACAGAGGAAAAGAACCATAAGTACAAAAAGATCAGCAGAATCTGTTGAAAAGCTTAGCTGAAAAGGAACTTGCACTTAACATTAAGTTGTAGTGGCTGACTTCATACATGTTTATCACAACATGGCTTGATTGATTGTGATTAATGAGGTGCCATCAAATCAGTGTAAACTCTTAGCAGCCACATACATAGACCTTCTCCAAGATCATTTGTCCTCAACCTGAACATTATAGCTTAAGGTTATGCTATAGATTGAGCCTACAGGTATGAACTACAGGCTATAGCTTATATTCTCCTTTTCAAGAGACCTAGTCCTTCTGTTATTCTTAATTACAATATTTAATATTATTTTGTTTTAATCCATTCAATCATGTCTGATTCTCGGAGACTGCCTGGACAAGTCCCTGCAGTTTTCTTGGCAAGGTTTTTCAGAAGTGGTTTGCCCTTGCCTCCTTCCTAGGGAGGGAGGGACTGGCCCAAGGTCACTTGGGCTTCGTGCCCAAGGCAGGACTAGAACTCACGGTCTCCCCGTTTCTAGACCGATGCCTTAACCACTACACCAAACTGACTCTCAATTAATTAATAATACAATATTAATTAAATATTCTTCTTCACATGTTTAATTATACCTTTTTCAGACAAATTGTGGGTTAAGCCACAATATGGCCACTTTGCGTGTGTATTTATGGATGTTTCTTGTGCTCAGTCACATCACTGAGTCAGACCATTGGTTCATCTAAAGCAGTACTGTCGAAAAGGTAACATCTCTTTTGAGTTGAACTGACTTCTGGGAATTTTATGGACCTGGCCATGTAGTTTGCTTCTCAAAGATGGAAGTGGTTTGCCATTATGTTCTTCTCATATGTTTTTCTGGCTTCTTAGTCTAGCCTATAGTCCAGTTATTTTCTGGTGGTCTTTAACTCAAGTACTAACCAGTCTGAATCTCTTTTGCTGTTTGAGAACAGACAAGATTGGCTAGGTCTTGCCACTATTTAGGCCAATGCTACTTTGACTAAGTCAAATATGCAACAGAAAGCTAAACATTATTCTATAGTTCAGGTAAAAGCAGATCATTAGAAACAAAGCTGCAAGTGAAATTGGAAAGTGAAAGGAAGTCTCTGTCTTCGAGAATAACTCTTTGGAATAGTTGGGAATAAAATTAGAGAAAGAATTCCTTTGCTACCTACCAGCATTATCTATTGCTTTTCATAATTTTTGTCATCATTTCTATTGTTTATGACTTCGTTACCATGGCTCCCTTGGGTCTTCTCCACCAGAGTGTATCTTGATGAACCGACAACCCTAGTGATAATTATAAACTATTATTTTAAAATAATAGAAAATCATTATTGGAATTTTAAGAGCACAAAATAATAAAGAAGGCCTCCTTTCATCATAGAAAACTTGACAACCTCCTTTGATCACGCAGAGTTTAATTGTTAAGTTTCCTAAATGCTTTAGGGCTAAATTATAATTCTAAAAAATACAGGTGTTTTGAAAAAGAGTGATCTTCCCCACTTTTAAACAGAAACTGAATTCCTAAGTGTATAATTCCAAGTCCCTGAATTATCAATTGATTCTGCAGACATGACAATAGTAAGTACATGAACCTTTATGCAAATGCGAATCTGAAAGTGCCATGCTGGATAAAAGGCAGATTGATGTTGAGAAAAACAAAGTTAATGAATGACATTGATCCCACTAACAAGCAGATTTATTCTTTCATAACACTGCTTTTCATCTCATTGGGGTTATAGCTGGACCTGCCTGATCTCACAACCTTGTGTGGTTTTAGGAGCTAAATTGATTTATGTTTGATTCTATCCAATTCATTGGAAACCACAGCAACGTTGGTGTTTTCCTTTGAACTACTTCTCTAGTCCATGTGGGTGGTCTGTTTTTCCTTGGTGGACACTCTGGCCTCACCTTGTATCTTGACACCTGGACCCAAGCCAGCCATTACATCCTCCTGCCCACCCACCCACCCCATCCCTACACAGAGATTCAGTATCCTGTTCCTGGAGTTCATCTGGTATTCACTTTTTCGAACTTCTCTCCCCACTGCTCCAGTTCAGCCAGCTATAGCAACATGAAACCATCACTGGAATTATTGAAAAAAGGATTTGGTTGACAAATTGCCAACATGTTATCCTTTCACTTTACAAGACATAGTTTGTGTGTGTGTTTGTGTGTGTGTGTGTGTTTCTGTTGTTCAGTACAAGTGTCTTGGCAGCTTTATCTTTTTGCTCTATGCATTTCTTCACATTATTTACATTTGTCCTTCCCATCAACTATTCCCCCATAGCAAACACTCAGAATTTTTGGCAAAGCATCAGACAACATCTACTCTTTCTCTTTCCCTCTCCCTATCGGAGGGGGATGATGTAGGCAGTGCTAATGAGGGAGTTTTGTTATTCCATCATTGGACAGGACTCAGGGACAGGATGTTGATTGGATTATATTCTTTGCACTCTTCTATTGATCAGCGGAAAGGAATGGGGCCTCTTCCCTGTTGTGCCTAACTATGGTACAAACTTATTGTACTGTGGCAACATGCTATATATTTTGTCCTGCTCTGCCCTGTGAACTTGCCTTCATCTTGTCCCCAGGATCATGAGTGAGGTGAGCGTAAATCCCCCACAGCTGCATCAGCTTTACAGCAGTGTTTTCCTCTATAAGCCAACTGCATTCTGTGGCAGCTGAGAAGTGTGCAAAAACTGTTACGCTTTGCTACCTGCAATCAGAGGTGAAGTCAGGTGACTGGTGGTGGGTGGGATCAGAACATTGCTTATTGACTGTTTCAGTCTGAGGTGGGCACACTGCCCACCCTCTGGTCCCTGGTCAGCAGCTGACACCATCCTTGGTCTTGTCTCTTGAAGACCTGGATGAGTAAGCCAGGTCAGGTAACAGATACCACGACAATTCCAGGAATGTTATTTTATTGTTGTAGGGTATAATAATAGAAACTTGAAAGCTGCCAGAGGTTTCCCTTTTCCCCCTCTTACACCAAAGAATAAAGGCATGGTTATTTGAATTTCATTTTCACATTTCCCTTTTCCAGAACCAAGTTGTTGCTTCTACTTCCCTCAGGGTTCCTGAATTCCTTCGTCAAGGTTATCTCCACATTCCTCTATGCGGTGGGATTAGTGAGGGACATGGAGTGATAAATGTTACGCATACTTTGTTAGCTCCAAATGTTTTGTTGAATTCTGAATTTTACTTCATTAGAGCACCTTTTTAAAGATGTTTTTCAAATAAAATGTTAATTTTGTTATATTAGAACACTGTATATTATATTAGAATATTGTATATTCTAAACCAGAATATAGTTTATTTGGCTTAGCACATTGTGTGAACCAAGTCACTCTGGTCTGTAAATCATACTTTTGCTTTCCTCTGTGCACCTAAATCAGGCTTCACCAATCCAGGGTCCACCTGGTATGTTAGACTACAACTCCCAAAAGTCTATCAACAAAGGAGTACAGCATGCTGTGGCTGGAGATTATGAGGCAGTAATCCATCACATCTAGAAGGGCTCTGTTGATGGAGAGATTCTAAGATGAATGGCTATTTTAAGCTGCTCTCACTTTGGCTCAGTTCAAAGATGAGTAAGATAGAAGAAGCCAAATGGTTTATCCCATGCCCTTGCAGTGAGGGCACAGATATACAGGATATTTTCTGCAAATGGCTCCCAAGTATTAACATTATGCCCCAGTAACCACTCCTTTTATGCAGAGCTGCAACTAGGGTCTGTGTCACCTGGGGCAAACATGGATTCCACGCCCATTTTGGTGCCCCCCATGCCCATTTTGGCGCCCCCCCCAGCGCGGTGCCCAGGGCACATGCCCCGCCTCCCCTCCCCTAGTTGTGGCCCTGCTTTTATGTCATCTGCTCATAAAGTTGCCTTTTCTCATCTCTTGGGGAAGTGACCTTGAGCTGCTCCAGTTTTAAAGCAGCATTTTCTCTTTTCTCCTAACACAATTTTTTTGCTGTAGATGTGGTCTAGCTTGCTTCGGTGAAAGTGTACCTATGCCTCTTCTGCTTCACCATGCCACCCACTCAACACCTGTCAGAGGGTATTCGGGCTACTTTTAAACACAGGTTCAATGTTTAAGAACAGTTTGAATAGCCAGAGATAGATATGAGAGAAACAACAGTTGCAGGAAGAATTGGAAAGGAGGTCTTCCACTGCACTGAGAAACCTCATCAGCTGTTAGTTGGGCCACACTGAAACATGGATCCAGTGCTCTTCTGGAAAACTGCCAAACCCCTACTCAGAAACAACCAGAACCTGGGTCTAGCACTCTTTCAGAAGACAACTAAACCCAAGCTTAAGAGTAGCAAGAGTGTGTTGGTTGTTTTTCTTGCTGGCAAGCTGGTGCTCAGTAGAAGAGAAAGGACAACATGACTTGCTGGCCTTGTCGTGCTCAGTTATTCAGCTGCTTTTCTCTCTGTGATAGATATCACAAATATCATGTTGCCTGTCTGTGACTTCTTCTTTGTGTTGTTGTCAGCTCATGCTTGTACCACTGCTGATAAGTACAATTGTCTTGTGTTGGCCTTTTTATTGTCTTTGACTTTTCTAAGCATCAGGACCTCCTCCAATGACTTTTTGCTTTCATGTTATGCATTTAACATCCCCCACCCTCCAATACCTATGCACGAGTCACACTTTAAAACCAGCAAAAGGAGATTCAGTTCATAACAAAAGTACTTTAAACACATTTTGGCTGCTGTCTTTCCAGGATCTCTCTGCATTTCAGTGTGAACAGAGGAATCTGTAAGGCCCAAATTCTGAATTTTAAAAAAAACCTCGTCTTTGCACCTCTTCCTCTGATATTGGAAGTGTATGTGAATCCATGAAATATACAAATATCAGTTTTGAAATGTGGTAAATAAGTTCCTTGGGAATTGTTTCTGACAGATTTGGAGTTGCCCCAGGCACTTTCACACAATGTCCATGATGGTCTGTCAAAGCTCTCTGGCATGCCACATTGATACAATGGTTTCAAATGAGGGAAGCACTTACCTGTGTATAATTAAAGTGGCCTCTGAAGCCTGACCTCTGTCTCAGGGGAACAGCTGCCTCCAGTTTGTCAAATGGAAGTGCAAGTCCTGATGAGGCCCCAGGAGTCTGGAATTAGTGGTTTTGGTAGCTTCTTGCAATACTACTATAGATTGTTATAGGAAGCAGTTCTAGACTTGGGGACTATTTCAACACCTGCATCCTAATGTACAAAGGCTGGTGCTGCATCTCCTGGTGTGGCTGACACAAGATATATCAGTGAGGGATAGGTTTCCATCTAGCCCTGTAAAACTGTTGAGTTCAGCACCAGCTAGGGTAATTCAGAATGCCTGTTTGCTTTTTGTCTTGGCCTGCTCCACCTTAGAGACACAGAAAGCTATGAGTCACACCCAGCTACTCAGGATTTCAGGCACAAAGCTTCCCTAGATCTTTGTGGAGACATCATGGATTGAATTTGGCACCTTTAGGATAACACATAACTTGTTTTAACTTTATTTTATTTTATTTTGTTATTTTCTATCCCACCTTTATTATTTTTATAAATAACGCAAGGTAGGCAAACATATACCAAATACTCCTTCCTCCTCCTATTTTCCCCACAACAACCACCCTGTGAGGTGAGTGGGGCTGAGTGAGAGTGACTGGCCCAAGGTCACCCAGCTGGCTTTCAGGCCTAAGGCAGGACTAGAACTCTCCTACTATGCCTGACTGGCTCTTGGGCTGAGAGAGAGCGAATGGCCCAAGGTCACCCAGCCAGCTTTCATGCCTAAGGTGGGACTAGAACTCATAGACTCCTGGTTTCTAGCATACATGTTGAACTCATCAGCCACAGTTTTTTTTTAAAAAAAACAGGCAGTTACCAATCAGTTTACAGATTAGTTTAACTTTACTAATACTTAAATATTAATGCTTTCATTAGCTAAAATTTGGCACTGAGCTGACATTACAAAACTGAACCAATGACTAGGTTTTATTTTGCCACCGATCTAAAAAAATATGTTTTGGTTGACTTACTTTCCCAAAGCCCGTTTCATTGCTAGTATTAGATAAAAATACAACTGTTAGTCTAATCAGTTTATTTATTTTCTATCCCGCCTTTATTATTTTTACAAATAACTCAAGGCAGTAAACATAACTAATACTCCTGCCTCCTACGTTCCCCACAACAACCACCCTGTGAGCTGGGTTGGACTAAGAGAGAGGGACTGGCCCAGGGTCACCCAGCCGGCTTTCATGCCTAAGGCGGGACTAGAACTCCCGGTCTCCTGGTCTCTAGCCCATAGTCATCTCTTCGGTAGGCTAAGCATGCTCCCCATGCTTTTCAAGAAAAGCAGTTCCAAGAAGCTTTTGAAGCTGAATTTTACTGACATGTTTTGTTTCAAAATCTGGACAAATGCTGATTCTGAAAGTTCTGGAGCCAATTTGCTTGCTTCAAGAATAGATTACCTACCTGGAAAGCCAGGACTGATGGAAGTCACACACCTACGCCCTCAGCACAAAATCCACTAAGACCTCCCATCCAGGTTTTCTGAACCACTCTTGCACTGCATTGTTCAGATGTCTTCAGGCAAAACTACCAAAGAGAGAATTCTTTCCCTGTTTCTTGCTGCTATTGGTGGTCATCCAGATATTTCAGCCCAGGTATGGTAACCTCACTTTAGGATCCTTGAATGGTGGAGAACCCTTAAGAGCAGGCTGGCCCTGAGTGCAACTGTTGCGCGCATAACCAGGAAGCATTAACTTGGGGCCACCATCGCTCCTGGACATGTTTACCAGAAGCGGAAGTGGTGTCATTCATCCTTAGGAGCTGTTGGCAAATAGCAGGCTGGTCCATTCGCCATGAGAAAGCTGCTGCCACAGGCTGAAGGAAAAGAGTGAGCATCAGGGTCATGTGAAACAGTTTCCAGAATCAGCAAAAGAAAAGGAAAACGAACAATTACAAAAGCATTTCATGCATCAGGCTCCATTTCCATACAATTGCCACCAGCCTGAATAGAAGCTCCTTAAGCATATTGCTTCATGGGTTGCATTCACCATCAAAAAAGTCCTATGGCTAGGCTTTCACAAAGCCTCTGATTATTTTGCTCCAGGCATTCACCACAAAAGTGCAATACAAGCCCAGCATAGGTTGAGAATAAGTATTCGTATCAGTAGAGGAGGCTCTGTCATTTTTCAGTGTCAAGCAAAGCTTAACGTTAACGCATACAAGTATTATAATAATAAGCAATAATGCTGGTTTTCTTGCCTTTTTCCCCATTAGAAATACAACAATAAGCCCCACGTCGTTTTGTCAGCAAAATATTTCCTAGTAATGTCAGCAAGAAATGAACAATATCTGCTCAGATTCAACATGAAACATTTATAAAAACTGTATGTCCATGTATTTGTGTGTGTTCAACAGTGTATTCATAACATGAATATATTTGTATCCTTTTCTATCAATATGAATGAGCAAAGAAACACACACACAGAAATACACTTACTTTTTGGGAAGTACATTGTTAAAATGAGGAACTTCCAAAATGGAAGATTGTTGAGAGAAAGTTGCTTTTTGGAGAAAATAATTAAAACAAAAGAAACCCCAAAACAATGAAGCTTGATTAAGGGCATGCTAATACTATCTCATTTCCATTCTGTGGGCCAAGCTAAAAAGAGGCCTTCTGCAGCTGCCCACTGTTTTTTCTTTTTCAGGAAATCAAAGACAAAATACCTGGATGGCAACATTTCTCAGAAAGTCAAGCCCACTTCCTTCGACTTTGGCCTTGACTTAGGCATGAGAGACACACAATCCAACCTCCAGCCTGGAAGAAAAGAACAGCTGTGGGTGATCAACTTGCAAACTACATGCATTGTGTAGCGAGGTAGGAAAGGAAAAGGGAAGGGAAAGGGTAGAGGGGGAATTTTCAAAGCACAGTTCAGATCTTCCCAGGTCCTTCCAGCTGAAGCCCCCTGACGCACCTTGGCATTCAGCATGAGAATCATTGACCTCCAGACAACATCCTTGTAATGGCAAATATATTTGTGCCAAATCTGCTGCTTCCATTTAGGAGGAACCTATTTGTATAATGCGGGTTTGGTATTTTTAAATATGATTAAGTGGTGTGTGACTTGATTAAAGAAATCTCTGGTGTGGAGACATTTTACCCAGGAATCAGATGACACAGAATTATTTTGGTAGACCAACCAGTTGCAGGGCTCTTTAGTCCTAGATGCCAATTTATTAAGGCAGGCTTGCAGAGGCAAAGCAGTATTAAGCAGATATTCTAACCAGCTTGAAGAATTGACCCCCTTCAAAAGCTTTTTCTAGTTACTCTACCTTGTAATACAGAGAAGCAAGCTGCAGGCTACAGTGGTCATTGCAGAGGGGTTAAAAAGTAACTGAAACGTTTTACCGAACAGGACACATCCAAATAATGAAAGCATTGCATTGTCAAGACACAAGATCAACATTATGATATGCACACCAAAGAGGCAGAGCTTGCAGTGTGACTGTGTTTTGCGCCCTCTTGACATCCCCCCCCATATGGGTGCCTTGGTTACCAACTACCTCATAAATTATTAAAAAGATACAAAACCTATTACGGGTAGTCCTCAACTTACGGCCATTCGTTTAGTGATGGTTCAAAGTTACAATGGCACTGAAAAAAGTGACTTGTAACCATTGCAGCGTCCCTGCGATCACATGTATTTACGATGGTTGCAGCATCCTGGGGTCACATGATCACCATTTGTGACATTCCCAGCCAGCTTCTGACAAGCAAAGTAAATGGGGGAAGCCAGATTCACTTAACAACCATGTGATTCACTTAACAACTGTGGTGATTCACTTAACAACCACAGCAAAAAGGTCATAAAATGAGGTGTGACTCACTTAATTACTGCCTTGCTTAGTGATGGAAGTTCCGGTCCCAATTGTGGTTGTAAGTCGAGGCCTACCTGTAAATTAAACACAAAAGGCTTCAGAATGATATTTGTCCTGGAATAGCAGCTGACCTACACAAATGAAAAATTAAGCATTCTTGGAAATAAAGTTGATGCTGATGTGCAACACCCACAAGAAAAGGGCAGGATTTCAGCTGGGTGCTCATAGCTGCCATCTTGATAGTCTTGACCTCTCTACGCAGACACCCCTGCATCCTTGACCCTAAGCAGAAAAGAACCTGGCTTCTTGCTGAATTTTCCAATGTTAGAGGAACAGGGGCAGGCCTTCCAGCATCAGTCCTAAGATTTGAGGAGGTGGGTTCACATGGAAGAGAGATGACTGCAAAGGCCATTATATTTTCATGGGGATGCACAGATGAGCTGGAGGAGAGACCAGCATCCTGATCCCAGAGGCCAAGCTGGTGCCGGGGGGCAACCTAGGACATGAGTGCACGACTGTGAGTTAATCAGAATCCTATTTTATTACTGGGAGCTACCGTGATGCCATTTTTGTCAGAAATGCAGGAGTGGAACTCCATCAGTCAAAAGCATCTGCCAGCTCACTCCCCCAAGCGTTTGGAATTGTGAGATGCCCTGCCTCAGAAACTGGAGGCAATATATCACCATTATGATTAACAGCCATTAAGAAACTTTCATCTGTGAATGTCTCTCATTTCCTTTTAAACATCCTTTCAGCAGCCGTCATTGTTTCCTGAATAGAGTCCGGAAGCAATTTTATTGCTGATGAAAGTGGCCTAATGCAATTGGCCCAGTGTAAGTACTTCTCCTATTGGATTTGCCTGAATATGTGAACCTTGGCAGCAGGGCAAACCAAGCCTCCCTTCCCTCAACACTCCCCCCACCGCCCCACACACACAGGGTGCCTCTGCTATACCCACCAGCCCCACATTCACAAGAACACAGGTTTACCTGGTGGTTGTAATAGGTCATCTGCAAGCAGCTGTTTGGCTGCAACTAGAGCTTGATAAAATAGGGCAGCTACCTGGGCATTAGCAGAACTACAAGATTTGGGCTGAAAATAATCAGGATGACAACCAGATGGCAGCAATGAACTACATTTTTCTGCAAAGAAGTTCCTGCAGAGTTTCGGTTTTCTGTATTGCTTTACTGCCATCTGATGGTCAAATAGATTTTTGCAGCTTAGATCTCATAGCCCTAGCACTGCTCCATTATTCTGTTGTTACCACCAGTAACAAACCTAACAGGAAGTGGAAAGCTGATTAGTGGGCAGATGCTGAAAGGTAAGGCAAGCTTCTCAGGATCCATTAAACCCCACCTTGATATAAAGTTCCAGTCAACTGAAGAAGGCTGAAAATTGGAGAATCAAATCAAAACCGCTGAGAGACTCAGAACAAAGATGCTACTCTCTGATGCTACAACATCATTGCTTCTCTCACAGCTGCAGGAATACAGATGTTGCTACAAAGTGAATATGCTGAACAAGAGGACAATCCCTAGTTGATGTTCCAACCACTGTACAGTGTCAGCTATAAGAATCCAGCCTTCTAAAGCAATTTGGTTCAAGCTGGCTGGTGTTCTGAAATCTATCCAGTAGAGTTGGTCCATAATGCAAGAGAAACTAAAGAGCCAAAAATGAATAACTGCACAATTTTAAAAAATAATAAAAAGCAAAGCTTGTCTCTTCTCTGTGATTCTGACCTGGCTTTGTCAGCAGCAGAACATTTTTACTGTCCATAAAGCCAGCTTTCATTCAACACATCCTAAAATAAGCATTATTTTTTTGTGTGGCAGTATCAAATCTAGATATGTCCAACCATTTACTCATTAGAAGGTTTAAAAAAAAAATTATACAGCATATAAAAGCTCAGGGGAGTCATGTTTTTGCCATTTTATAATTGCACATTTAGCAAAAAGCTCTTGATCACCCTCAGCTGATCATGGAGGAACGATGCTGAGGCTCCCCCATTGCACTCTTCAGAGAGATGGCCAAAGGCAAAAATACAGGTTGGCTTCACATATTTATCATCATTTCATGCGACTTTCCCTGTACAGATATCCTTCAGGTACCTCATTCATAGATCCACAATTTGCCATCAACAATGGTGAAATTACTCCAATCTTATAAAAGGCCACAACTTGGCAAGATTATATCTATAATATCCATGCAGGTATAGTTTATGTCACACTGATTAATCTTCCTCAGTCAATTTGTTGGAACACTCTGTCTTATAAACTTTCTAACATTTATTATTTAGACATTCAGTGTCTCCATTTTAGAGAAGCTCTACCAAGGCTTGGTTTATAGAGTAAATTAATTCTGCACTGCTGAGTGTATCGAATTGATGAGGGCCTTGTGCTTATTTGCATTCATCCAAAGCACAATTGTCATCATTCTGAATTTTTGCATCCCTGGCATTTTTGTCCACTATTGAGTTAAAGTGCCATCCAATTCACCCTGAGACAGAACAAAACCATGTTGGCATAAAAGTCACTGTCCCCATTGCAAGTCCCTATTCTGCCTCTGTCGAATCTGTTCCAAGCCATTGCAGAAGGACACCGTCCTGATTTGTGAACGTGCCAAACAGTATAGGCATGGTGATTGACTTGCTCCTCTGGCTTTGCTTCAACATCTTCCTTCAACAGGTCATTAGCCAGTTGGGGAAATACCTAACAATGGAACAAGGAAGCATGACAGGGGAGGGTCTGGCAGGGCTCTGCTTGAGTTTGTCTAGCCTGGTTTGCCTATCCCTTGGCTGACACTCCATTTGGGCAGCTTCCAAGTTAAACTAATCAAAAGTAAGAAAAAAAGAAAGCCAGCGGGAGAGAAATACGGTACAGTAGCCCCAGAGAAGATAGAAGCAATGGTTCTTCTTTAATGGTTGTGCTACTAGCTAGAACTTACAGAGTGAGAGAACTGAAACTGGCTATCTGTTGGACAATCAGTTCTCTTAATTCAAGGGGAAAGGGACAGGGAAACTGAGAAATACACAGATGTGCAAAAAAGCAGCACAAGATCAGTTGGACATCTCTCCTTATTTTCAAGGACATCACAGTGAGGAAGAGCAGGGCTACTGCATTTACAGGGAAAGATCCCCAAAGGTAATTCAGATTACAGTAAACCCTTAATTTAATGGATTAACGGGGGGGGGGGGGGAAGGGGTGTCCATTAAAGTGGAATGTCTGTTAAATACCAATGGGCTTTTACATATGTATATATGTAAAATGCTGAACAGGATATGTCCTCCATTCAAATATTTAAGGATAGTTCCAGGACATTGTAGACATAATCAGGCTTTGTTGTTTGTCAATCATTCAAAAGCAAAGCAAGGTTTACCAAAGAGGGGAATTTCTAAAGCAAATCTCTCGTACTATTTTGGGCCCCAATTTTGGAAGCAAAACCAATATAATCTGCTGTTTCACAGGTCTGTTTTGAGAGTAAGAGAGAGATGGGAACATTATCAACTAAAAGCATTACAGATAGAGAGGTGAAGAAACAATTTCACCAACCAAATTTGTGAGTGTGAGAAGACAGAAAAACAACTTGAATATTTGGGGAATAAGTTATTGCCTGACTCATATAATGTACACCATTATGCTTTACGCAGATCAGATGCATAGAAGAATTTAGGGTAGCAAAGAAGCTTTTTCCACCAAAAGGAGCAGTCAACATTACTAAATCTACTTTGGGTTGAAGGTCGAGATAACGGATAGCTTCAAGCATCAAGTTAAGCCATAATGACTTCTGACTCGGCAGGTATGTCAACCCAGCCATGTTATGTGAAACTGGACAATAGTGGCTCATTAAGCAAATTATTGTTAAGGAAACCCAAGCTCTGCATGTTGTGTGATCCCAGTCCATGACATCAAATGCTCACTTAAAAACCTCAAGTGCACCATACCATAATTTCAATTTCCTTCCCTCTGAATTTGGCTCTTTAACTGTTTTTTCAGATTTACCATGTTGTGAAGGCCCAAAATGGCCACCATCCTGGCTTATCAGAAACAAGGTGCTATACCTTACCACAACGTCAGATACAGCACCTAGTTTATAATGAGCCAAGATGCAGGGAGTTGGGGGTCTGCGTGACACAATAAGCTATAGTCTCAGTTAAAGAGTTGGGCTTGGTGCATATGCAGAAAGGGGGTAAAATGATGCCAATGCACACTCATGGAGCCTTGTAGCTGAGCATGTTATGTGAAACCTCACAGCCACTATGCTTGACAATGGCAGAATGCAGTTTGCTGGGTTCATACAGTATAACACATTAAGCTTCCAATCACACTATAGCTTATCATGTGTAGTGCCAGATGCTGTGGCTGACAGCCCATGGTTTATACCTCCCAGAGTTGTGCAAACCTAGCCAACTATAGTTATCTAATAGAACAAAACATGGTTAAAGGAACTGAATCAGAAACCAGGAAACAGTGTGTTCTAAGCCTACCTTAAGTATAGAAGCCAGCTGGGCCAGTCACTCTTTCTCAGCCCTAGGAAGAAGGCAAGGGCAAACACTTCTGAAAACATTGTCCAGAAAACTGTGGACTCATCCATGTAGTTGCTAGAAGTCAAGGCTGACTTGGAGGCACACAAAAAAAGCAAGCCACAGCTTAGCTGTTACAGTATGTGAACTCAGTATCTGTCTCAGTCATTCAGTGAGTTCCACAGTCAAATATGGAACTGAACCTGAATTTCACAACCCAACATCCAAACTGCCAGACCTCATCATCCCCCAGTGATGAGAATCCAGTCTTCCCAAAGTTAAAGCAGTTTATGCAGCCAGGGGGGTTGGGCTAGGAGCCAAAGGCTTACAGCAGTTATTGTCATATGCCCTGCCCAAAAGAACTGAAAGAGTGAGAGTGGGCCAGCCAGGCACGTACAAGCTTGTTTCTGGGAATGGGGGGATGGTAACATTGGGTATCATATTCCATCATATCGTATCATTTGTTTGTTTGTTTGTTTTAATAATTTTTATTTAAAAATTTTGTTGTTGTTTATTCGTTTAGTCGCTTCCGACTCTTCGTGACTTCATGGACCAGCCCACGCCAGAGCTTCCTGTCGGTCGTTAACATCCCCAGCTCCCCCAGGGACGAGTCCGTCACCTCTAGAATATCATCCATCCATCTTGCCCTTGGTCGGCCCCTCTTCCTTTTGCCTTCCACTCTCCCTAGCATCAGCATCTTCTCCAGGGTGTCCTGTCTTCTCATTATGTGGCCAAAGTATTTCAGTTTTGCCTTTAATATCATTCCCTCAAGTGAGCAGTCTGGCTTTATTTCCTGGAGGATGGACTGGTTTGATCTTCTTGCAGTCCAAGGCACTCTCAGAATTTTCCTCCAACACCACAGTTCAAAAGCATCGATCTTCCTTCGCTCAGCCTTCCTTATGGTCCAGCTCTCGCAGCCATATGTTACTACAGGGAACACCATTGCTTTAACTATGCGGGCCTTTGTTGTCAGTGTGATGTCTCTGCTCTTAACTATTTTATCGAGATTTGTCATTGCTCTTCTCCCAAGGATTAAGCGTCTTCTGATTTCCTGACTGCAGTCAGCATCTGCAGTAATCTTTGCACCTAGGAATACAAAGTCTTTCACTGCTTCTACATTTTCTCCCTCTATTTGCCAGTTATCAATCAAGCTGGTTGCCATAATCTTGGTTTTTTTGAGGTTTAGCTGCAAGCCAGCTTTTGCACTTTCTTCTTTCACCTTCATCATAAGGCTCCTCAATTCCTCTTCACTTTCAGCCATCAAAGTGGTATCATCTGCATATCTGAGATTGTTAATGTTTCTTCCAGAGATTTTAACTCCAGCCTTGGATTCCTCAAGACCAGCTTGTCGCATGATGTGTTCTGCATACAAGTTGAATAGGTAGGGTGAGAGTATACAGCCCTGCCGTACTCCTTTCCCAATCTTAAACCAGTCCGTTGTTCCGTGGTCTGTTCTTACTGTTGCTACTTGGTTGTTATACAGATTCTTCAGGAGGCATACAAGATGACTCGGTATCCCCATACCACTAAGAACTTGCCACAATTTGTTATGGTCCACACAGTCAAAGGCTTTAGAATAGTCAATAAAACAGAAATAGATATTTTTCTGAAACTCCCTGGCTTTTTCCATTATCCAGCGGATATTGGCAATTTGGTCTCTAGTTCCTCTGCCTTTTCTAAACCCAGCCTGTACATCTGGCAATTCTCGCTCCATGAACTGCTGAAGTCTACCTTGCAGGATCTTGAGCATTACCTTACTGGCATGTGAAATGAGTGCCACTGTTCGATAGTTTGAACATTCTTTAGTGTTTCCCTTTTTTGGTATGGGGATATAAGTTGATTTTTTCCAATCTGATGGCCATTCTTGTGTTTTCCAAATTTGCTGG
Source organism: Candoia aspera (assembly GCF_035149785.1). Lineage (NCBI taxonomy): Eukaryota > Metazoa > Chordata > Lepidosauria > Squamata > Candoiidae > Candoia > Candoia aspera. The sequence continues at coordinate 182,635,445 of NC_086153.1, forward strand.
CATATAGCATGCATTACCTTGACAGCATCATCTTGCAAGATTTTGAACAGTTCAGCTGGGATGCCGTCTTCTCCTGCTGCCTTGTTATTAGCAATGCTTCTTAAGGCCCACTCAACCTCACTCTTCAGGATGTCTGGCTCTAGCTCACTGACCACACCGTCAAAGCTATCCCCGATATTCTTATCCTTCCTATACAGGTCTTCTGTATATTCTTGCCACCTTTTCTTGATCTCTTCTTCTTCTGTTAGGTCCTTGCCATCTTTGTTTTTGATCATACCCATTTTTGCCTGGAATTTACCTCCAATGTTTCTAATTTTCTGGAAGAGGTCTCTTGTCCTTCCTATTCTATTGTCTTCTTCCACTTCCGCGCATTGCTTGTTTAAAAATAATTCCTTATCTCTTCTGGCTAACCTCTGGAATTTTGCATTTAATTGGGCATATCTCCCCCTATCGCTGTTGCCTTTTGCTTTCCTTCTTTCTTGGGCTACTTCTAGTGTCTCAGCAGACAGCCATTTTACCTTCTTGGTTTTCTCTTTCTTTGGGATGTATTTTGTTGCCGCCTCTTGAACAATGTTGCAGACTTCTGTCCAGAGTTCTTCTGGGACCCTATCTACTAAGTCCAGTCCCTTAAATCTATTCTTCACCTCCACTGCATATTCCTTAGGAATATTAATGAGCTCATATCTAGCTGATCTGTGGGTCTTCCCTAATCTCTTTAGTCTGATCCTAAATTGTGCAAGAAGTAGTTCATGGTCTGAACTACAGTCAGCTCCAGGCCTAGTTTTTACCGACTGTACAGATGTCCGCCACCTTTGGCTGCAAAGGATGTAATCAATCTGATTTCGGTGTTGTCCATCTGGTGAAGTCCATGTGTAAAGCCGTCTCTTAGGTTGTTGGAAGAGAGTGTTTGTTATGCAGAGTGAATTGTCTTGGCAAAATTCTATTAGCCTATGTCCTGCTTCGTTTTGTTCTCCCAGGCCATACTTACCTGTAATTCGAGGTGTCATTTGACTGCCCACCTTAGCATTCCAGTCTCCTGTGATGAAAATAACATCTCTTTTAGGCGTGTTGTCCAGTAGGTGCTGCAGATCCTCATAGAACCGCTCTACTTCAGCTTCTTCAGCATTTGTGGTTGGGGCGTATATTTGGATCACTGTGATGTTAGATGGCTTGCCCTGAATTCGAATTGAGATCATTCTGTCGTTTTTTGGGTTGTATCCAAGCACTGCTTTAGCCACTTTACTATTAATTATGAAGGCTACTCCATTTCTTCTGTGGTCCTCTTGTCCACAGTAGTAGATCTGGTGGTCATTTGATGTGAAGTGGCCCATTCCAGTCCATTTCAGTTCACTGACGCCCAGAATGTCTATCTTTAATCTTGACATCTCACCAATAACTACATCCAATTTGCCCTGGCTCATAGATCTTACATTCCAGGTTCCAATGGTGTGTTGATCCTTAGAACATCGGATTCGCCGTTCACCACCAGCACCGTCGGCCGCTAACCGTCCTTTCGGCTTTGAGCTAGCTGCGTCATCACGACTGGGGCTAGTTGAGCTCATCCTCTGTTCCTCCCCAGTAGCATTTTGACCATCTTCCGACCTGGGGGTCTCATCTTCCGATGGTATACCGACATATCTCTGGTTGTACTGATCCATTTAGTTTTCACGGCAAGAATACTGGGGTGGGTTGCCATTACCTTCCCCAGGGATCGCATTTAGTCTGACCTCTCTGTCATGACCTTCCCGTCTTGGGTGGCCCTTCACGGTTTAGCTCATGGCATCATTGAGGTGCTCAAGCTCCAGCACCACGACAAGGTAACGATCCTTTGCGGAGATTTAAAAATTTAAAAAGACAATAATAAAAAACAATACAAACTAAACTCAGAAAAGAAAAGAAAAAAGAAAGACAGAATAGAAAATGCAAGAAAAAGAAAGAGCGAGAGAGAAATGAGAAAGGAAAAAAATAAGAAAAAGAGAAAAGAAATATTTAAAGGAGTGACTTCCAATCTTCATCACAAGTGCAAAGTTAGTAACTCTTCACCCCCCCCGTAAGGTTACATGCATCTTCTTCCCATAACCCATCCCTTATCGTCCCTTATCATAGTTGACCTGACAAAATTTGAGAAGTATGTTTCCCAGCCATGTATCTGGGAATACTGAATCAATGCCCAACTTGTCTGCTAATTCTTGAACATCTGAAAGAATTTCCTTGAAATGCTCCTCCTCCTTTTTCTCTGTGGCTGTGAAAGATGCTTAGGGGTCCTGGACGTGATTAAATGCTTTCATAATATCAAGCTGAATAGTCTGCAGAGCTTGAGTCCCAATTCCAACATTTCAGATAGGCTGAAGTTATAAGACAGAAAAAAGAAAGCTTGTGTACTCCAAGCAGATTGCAACTGATATGCATTCTGGTGTGTTTCACTGAGAAACTCTAATGGCCAGTATGCTTAACTGATTAAAAATCTTGTCAAAGTTGTTGAAAAAACTTGGGGGTGCACTTGTATTTTGCAACCTAATGTATTTCACATAGTAATAGCACAGTTGAAATAAGACCTACCTGCTCTTTCAATTAGCTTGCACATCACATTATTTTCCTAGAGCACTCGTCACTTCCTAAGCCATGTAATTTTTTTAGAGTTCAGCCAATTGTACACACTCGTCAATAACTGTATTGGCAATGGAAGTAGCATCCAAGTTAGTGTTATAAAGCCAAGGAGCTCCTCTTGAGTAACTATTTCACAATCAGCTGTATGAGCAAAATTGAGCAAAAGTGACCATTGCTCCTTTCAAGATACATCAACAGTTTTATGAGCACTAACTGAAACGTTGACCATAAAACTGTATCTTCACCAATGGCTTCTTCATGCTGCTTGAGCAGTTCATTTTCCATTTGGAGTGATATATAGCACTAATTGAAGAATTTTCCAAATGTTTCCCTAATATCTCTTCCTTCAGTATGAAACTCATGGAAGTTTTGTACATTTCCAATTGTACTGCTTTTTCTGTGTAAGGCAATGTTGTATGTCATAAAATAGCAGACAATATTGAATATGTTAATGATTTTCATTATTTAGATGTTTCCCAGCACCCACAGACCTTGCCTGTTTTATTCCTGGTGGATATGAATTTAGCTGCACCTGTATGAGGGGTTCTGTGCCAAGCATTTGAAATATGATTCCTTGAACTTTGGATGATGAAGGCAGTTTCCGAAAATGAACAGGCTGTGGGAAAATTGTACAATAGCTACAGATTGCTCCTTTCAAGTGAGTGGAGTTACTAAGCCATGATAAATACTGACTTAACTCTTAATAATGAAAAACAGCCTGGCCCCTTTGAATTTTTCTTGAAATCATACTTTGCTGCAGGTGTGCAGGCATTTTCAGATTATTTCTGATCATCTGTGATATGCATCTGTGAATACACATACAATCTAGTGTCATTAAGTGTTATTAACATTAGACACCATGGCATATGTAGATTCAGCTCTTGGTGTTGAACCTGAATAGGGGCAGCTACTGCTTTCTTCCTCATTTCTTATTGTCTTCTCTGATCTTTCCTCTTTATTTAATTTGCACTTTGTTAAAAGCTTCCCTATATTGATTCCTGGGGAGGGGGGAAGTGTGTGTGTCTGTAGTGGCAGGTACTTAGCTCATATTCCAAACCAACCATCCTTAGCTTGGGTTGATGGGCAGACCAACAGATAGATAGTGGCTGGATATTTTCATTGCTGAACACAAATTCCTGTTGTTTTAATTACTACTTAATATTACTAATAGTTTTATTAATTGACAGTATGAGTACAGATTGGCAACCACTAAAGATCTTCACATAAGGGAGTTTCAATCCTCCAAAGAAAAACAAACTTTATTTCAGTTTTAGATAAACTGGACTGACTCAGTAAAGTACTTTCCAATGCTGGGTCACAAGGAATCTTTACAGCATCACGTGCATAAACCACCCAGAGTCCCTCTTTTGAGGGAGATGGGAGGTGACGAAATTTGAAATATAAATACATAAATGAGTGAAAGTAACAGAAAAGACACAAACGTTTTGCACCTTTCCCACCACTATTTATTTATACCATTTTAATACCACCGATTCCTAAGATTCTGGACAATACAAAATAAACCAACATAAAAGCCATTAAAATCCAATCAGCAACTTCCCAACAAAATCCAATTCATATTAAATGACTTTTTTTCCAAAACATGCGGACATTTAGCTGGCGTGAGAAGTGGCAGTGCAATAAAGAGGGTTATTTCAGACCATCGTGAGACAGGCAGCGGCGGGGATGAGAACCGAGGCCTAAGAACCGAGGAAGGAAGGAGGCATCCACCTTTTCTGAGCTGCAAAGAGACACCGGCGGTGGGTGTCCTTCCGAGCTAGCCCCTGCCTTTCAACATACGCGGCGGCGCTTCCTTCTCCAGCGCGCTCCCTCCCACCTGCACCGCGACCCCGGCTTCTGACTCCAGCGCGCGCCTGATCGGACCGCCTCCTCGCTCCGCGCGGAGCTGGGCAGGTTCTAATTCTCCTCCTCCTCCAGCCCCAACTAGCCGATCCCGATTGCCGGTCCTGGCCGTCCAGGCTTCCTCGCAGCACGCATCGAAGCTCGACTCCCGCGCCTTCCTCCTCGAAGGAGCTGTTTCGTTCAAACAGTTGCCGGCGGCGCGTGGGGAAAATGTCTCCGCGCAGGGATTCACAAGGCTCCCGCCTGTTTGTGCAACTTCGGGGACAGTCTTTGGCAGTTCTCCTACGGCAACTGCTCGCCATAGCGCTAATCCAGGCCGTGAGGGGTGACAAAGCTTTGACTTTATTAGCAGGTAACTGGCTCGAAGATGCCATCTGAAATCAGTTATACTAGCCAGCGGTTGCCATTGGAAACAGCGACTTCTGAGTCCTGCAAGGGCAAGCGGTCAGTTGCCTGTCGGTTCTTTCGGGCTTCTCCCCCTAATAGTCCCTTGCCGCTGTTTCCCCGAAATATTTGGACGGCACCAGTTTGCCAACCCGTTCGCCTGCCTGCCCTTTGGCGCTCCAGACGGGTCAGATGGCAGCGCCTAGCAGCGGAGCCCCTGTCTGTCTTGGTTGTTAGGAAGGCAGAAGGTGTGCTAGGACCGCACACACGTTTGCAAACTAGTGTATGAAATCTCTGGCTCGGATTGCTTAGAGCAGTTTTTCTCAATCCTGGCAACTTTTAAGATGTGTGGACTGGCTGGCTGGGGAATTCTGGGAGTTGAAGTCCACACATCTTAAAGTTGCTAAGGTTGAGAAACACAGGCTTAGAGTAAAGAGGGAGCAAGCAAGAAAGTTATGCCACCAAACTGTTGCAGATGGGACAACAATAGCCCCAGGTATATATGGGGTGTGTTTTCCATAGGAAGAATTGGGGATTGTAGTGGTGGATTGCAGGGCTGATACACCAAATCCATCAAAGCAGGCCACAGGGAAAGGCATAGAAGGCAGGCATATTTCAATGTGACAGCTTGATTTGTTTTGTGACTGCAGTTGTAAATATAAATAGCGGAAAGACAAATTGCATATATCTCATGATGCTGTGATTAACTCTTTTCCTTTCTGTGTAGATGGTAACTGTGAACTGTTGAAGGCAACAAAGATAATGCATAGTTCAGAATCAGCTTGTTTCTGCTATATTCCAAATGGAGCAATACACTTACAAAATACTTGGTCCACTATTCAGGTATAGTCATGCTGTTGATACACTCATAAATAAAGTGACTAAGGTTTTTCTCAGCAAAAAAAGAAAAGAAATACTTATGATGAAAAATTGTATTGAAGGTTTGGGATTATGTGGCAGTATTAAAAAATGTCAAATGGAACGTTGCATAGGAGAACCCTGGAGAGATCAAGACATCTCTCCAGGTGGCATGCCTTCATTTCTGTTGGGTGTTGAAGCTTTTGTGGCATTTCTCAGACACCTCTTTGGTGTGGCCTCCTTTGCAAAGAAACAAACAAAGTCTGTGTGCTACCCAAACCCCACAAAACACCCACAGAGTAGACTTTATGTATACTGAAATAATTATAGGTATTTCTGCAACAAAATCAAGAATACCTCTAATATCTATAATCCAGGATTTTGGAAGAAACAGAGTTGTTTCTGTAAACTTACAGAAACTATAAGCTCCACTCACTGGGCAATTTCCAATGGAAATTTAGGAATCCTTTAAGCAACTCTAATATATAATCTTGACAAAAGTCGCAACTAAACACACAGGTTTGCTTCAGAGTAAATTTGCAGAGGATTGCATTGTATCTACAATAAAAGCCTACATGAATTTTGTGCTCAGTTAGGTCCCAAGGTGTTCTCCAAATACAAATCTCTCAGGGATCCCTAGATGGGCCACAAAGAGGAAAGGTGCCCACAGTTTTGTCAAGTAAGAGAATGACCAATAACTCAGCCTAAGCATATTTGTGCCCATCGGGAAAGCATTAGAGAGCTTTCTATGTAAATACCTTTTGGTCAAATATTGGAAAACATAAATGTCTGTTAACCAAAGGGATTTTTGTTCGATGTTCACTTCTGCCATTGGATTAAAAAGTCAGGTCAATTAAGATTAAGATTAAGAGGTCAGGAGTAAGCAGTTTGGAGCCTCTCAGATATTTGGGACTATAGTTCCATAAATCTTTGCCATGAGGTTGCTTACTTCCTATTGTAAGCAAAAATGGAAACTATTCTTCCTAAATCGAGAATGGCTAATGTATGGCCTTCCAGATCTTGAACTCCAGTTCTCATTGGCTCTTGTCAGCACTGATGCTCGTTAGGATCATAGATGTAGTTCTGGAGAGCTACACTCATCCTTGTTCTAAATAAACCATGTGGCCTTACACAGAATCTGACAGAAGTCCTGGTACTACATGTAGAGTTATTTTTGGGAAAGCAGTCTTAGGACTTTTCAGACAAACATCCAGTATTTGCCTCCTGCTTTTTCTTCCCACTCATATGACTGAGTAAATAAACCAGAATAAATAATTTGTGTTAATTGGAACCTGAGGTCTTAGTTTGTAGCTTACAATCAAGGCAAGTTATCAAGCCAGGAATTATTGATGGCTTGCAGGCTCTGCTTGACTTTGGAGCAACAGATCTGAGTTCCAAGTTCAAATGTGATAAGCTATTTATTTCTAGTTTGTTCACCTACTTGTGCAAATGGCCTGTGTCTGTGTGCCTCAGGATTCCTGACTGAAAGTGTTATGTAAACACAGCCAAACTTTAATGATGGAAGAAGTGCCATTGTTACTTATTTCATAGTTCTTTTTATTGTTTGAATATATAATTATGAATTATTACAATTTTTTTCAGGTGTCAATAAACAGCACCGGAATATTTAAAGTAGTATCTATCCCGGATGAACATGATTGCCAAAATTCAGAATATTTTTTTGATTTTTTGAAGTGCCTGATTAACAATATTTGGCAGCCTAGTGTGTCTAATCAAACTATCATAACAGTGGACCAGTATGTTGGCAAAACATGTTTCAGGATCCAGCCAACAAATAAATTGCTCTACACTGTGAATGTAGAACAAAACAGTGAGTAATATTAAGAGAAATCCATTTATAAAATATTTTTGTATTATTAGAAGGGTGCATATTAAATAAGTACATAAGTGAAACAAGTTTGGATTTCCCATCTTTTTGTTTTGTTCCAGTGTTGGATAGCAAACTCGTTCTTTTATTTGTTGCTGGTGGACTTCTTTTTCATTTTGCCTATAACTTGAGTAGGTAAGTGCTAGCTTTATGGAATCTGTCACTTACATGAACTTGCTAATTTTGAAAATAAAAATGGGCTGCAAGTCTGCAAACTTAAGAAATCACATTGATTTCAGCAAGACCTGAGGCAAGTTACCATGGGTAGAGCCGCCTTTCCTTCCAATCTTTAAAGAGTGTATTTATTCAGACATACTGTCTAAATCAGTGATCAGTAAGTTAATGGAATAAATAAACTAAAGACACATACTGAGGAATAAATTGAGTGACTATAGTGGGGCGGAGTAAACATGCATGGGATGGCACTATAAAACTGCAACGCCATGGCCTCTGGAATGTGTCATCAGGGCTGTAGAAGTTTTAGACCCTTCTCCGAATGGGAAGAGAAACATGTACTTTGAGAAGGGAGATCTGTCTTGGATGTCCTGTCCTGTATCTGTCATGAAAACTTCCATTGCCCTTAACTCTCTGACACTGATTGAAGCAGAAAAGGGTTGAGGGAGTGGTTATTCTCTGGGCATGCCCAGAACCCCAGCCACAGAACAAATTTTGCATGGCTTGGAACACACCCCTATGGATAGGTTTTGCATATACAGCCACTATACAATAAATGAGGTAACATGTATGAAGCCCTTAAAAAAACAATTGGATGGAGTTGGCAATAGCTGGCTTAGCCATGATGTATTTAGCAAACCATGACTGAATTCACCCATCACACTAAGCTATAAACCATGGTATAGAAACCAGAAAGGCTGGATTTACACATCAAGATAACCTAAAACTGAACCAACCACATTATAGCTTAACACAGTGTGTGAATCCAGGCAATATGAGGGCAGGGCATTCTCATGGTATGTTAACTGCAAGATAGAGGGGTTAGTGTTTAAGTAAATGAAGTGGTCTGTAGAATTTAAATAAAGCTGTATCTTTCCTTTTCTGCTTGCTTGAACCTGTTTTCCATGTGCAAAAGATTTACTAGCATTCATGTGTTCTTCCCAAACAGAAGTAATACCTTCTATTATTGTGCTGGGATAGCATTTGGTATTCTCACACCTCTAGTCTTCCTCGTTTTGATGCTTAAAAGGTTTATTCCCAAGGTAGGTTTATGACCATTAATATAAAGTAAGACAGCGAAGTATTTAATGCTTCCTCAGTGTTAATGACAAATTTCGATAAAATAGTTAAGAGCAGAGACATCACACTGACAACAAAGGTCCACATAGTTAAAGCAATGGTGTTCCCCGTAGTAACATATGGCTGCGAGAGCTGGACCATAAGGAAGGTTGAGCGAAGGAAGATCGATGCTTTTGAACTGTGGTGTTGGAGGAAAATTCTGAGAGTGCCTTGGGCTGCAAGAAGATCAAACCAGTCCATACTCCAGGAAATAAAGCCAGACTGCTCACTTGAGGGAATGATATTAAAGGCAAAACTGAAATACTTTGGCCACATAATGAGAAGACAGGACACCCTGGAGAAGATGCTGATGCTAGGGAGAGTGGAAGGCAAAAGGAAGAGGGGCCGACCAAGGGCAAGGCGGATGGATGATATTCTAGAGGTGACAGACCTGTCCCTGGGGGAGCTGGGGGTGTTGATGACCGACAGGAAGCTCTGGTATGGGCTGGTCCATGAAGTCACGAAGAGTCAGAAGCGACTAAACGAATAAACAACAACAACAGTGTTAACTGAGCTTTTAGTTCTGTGGGTGAATCAAAGGCAACTGAAGTGGTCTTATCATGGAATAAATAATTCAGCAGCAAGCCAGTAGTATGATCACTAACTAGTAAAGCAGAAGAATAAAACCTTAACATTACTGCAACTTGAGGTAAATAGTTTTGAATTCAACAATTTCTATAGAGACAGAGTCAACTGGGTATTGTATTTTTGGATAAGATTTCATTGTGGGAGGGACACCCAAAATCATAAGATAGGTAACAGGGTGGGCAAAGCATTACGGTATTTTCTGTCTCTAAAAACAGATTTTTTCAAGGAAACAGGGTTGGATCCAGCTTCTTTTTCTCTACTGGAAGTATTCCTGGAGTAGAGGTCTATTTAGAACATTCTGCTGGTGGAAGGCGATAACTGATCTTTGGCAGTCCTTCTTTCCTCAGGAGCTCCCTGGTGCTACCTCTTCCCATTGTTCGAGAGGTTCCTTGATCCTCCAGAGCAGTTTTTCTGAAGACATAGGGAGCTGCAGTAAAAGGAAGGAATCACTGAAAATTCTTGCTGGATCTAACCCAATAACTCTCATCTTTGACCATAAACCAGAAGGGTTGACTTTGCTTTCCATGTCAGTGAAACACAAATTTCAAGCTCCTAATGGTATAGCAAGAAATAACAGTCCTTAAAATTCTGTATTAAAAATGCCATGTTTTGTTCAGTTTTTTTGCTTGCCTTTGCTCTGTATAAATTTAGACCCTAAGTCATATTTTATGGCCTTCTGTTGCTCTACTACGTTTTTATCAAGCAGCAATATAAGAGCTTCCCATCCATATACTGTATTTGTATGTGTACAAAATCCTCCCCAGTGTCCGTTAGCAGTTCATCAGAGGAAAGGTATGTGCTGTTGTGATGGTGTAGCCTTCCTAATTTTACTTCAAATGTTTGTGCCAATTGTGCTGCAAATGTGTACCCTTGAGGTCAAGGGGTATACTTGGGCTTTTGCTAGAAGACCCTGTTGACTTTTAAATTCCAAAAATGAGATTATCATTAAGCTTTTCTGACTGTGAGCTTCTCAGTTTGGACTTGCTTCAGCTTGGGCGATTTCACTAACCCCAATTTTGTATACCTTTATGGACAAACATGCACCATATTCAAATATCATTCCTCTTTTCTTTTCCTTTCTAGCTAAGTACCTTCTGGATTTTAATGAGTGCGTGCTGGTTCTCTTCTCTGTATATGTTTTATGTTTCAAAAGAAAAACTGAAATGGATGTGGAACAATTCGACATATTATATACTGGGTATGAGAATTAATAACAATATAAGAAACTTCGAAAATGAACACTCCTCTTTTACAGTTACAGCTCTCTTTAGTCCTAAAATGGAAAGCTTGTCAAATAAAGTGCATTGTCACCCAAAGGCTGAAGACTCAGACTAACTATATTCACATTAGACATTCCTATTATAAGTAGCCTTGGATGCATCCCTGATGAATCTTACTTGGTTATATTTGAATGACAGAAAGACTACTCTAGAGAACCTTTGAAAAAGTTACCTTAGGGACTGTCTTTTCCCAGTTATTTCTACTTGTCCAATCTGGATGGGATGGGCGTGCTCCGGGTCCCATCAGCCAAGGAATGTCGGCTGGCAGGGACCAGGAAATGCGCCTTTTCTGCTGTGGTGTTTGCCCTCTGGAACATTCTCCCACCTGATAACCCGACCCTGTTGACTTTCTGGAAGGCCTTGAAGACCTGGCTTTGTGCCCAGGCCTGGGGCCCCAAGTGTGGGAAGGGCTCCATTTCATGGTTATGTTAACACCATGGCTTTTAAGATCTGTCAGCTGTATTTATATTTCTATTTATTTTTTGTTGTTTTATAGTATGATTGTTTTTATTGTTGTTAGCCACCCAGAGTCACTGGTTTGAGATGGGCTGCAATATAAATTGAATGAATGAATGAATAAATAAATAAATAAATAAAAACAGAGATTTTAATTTATTTTTTTTCCCAGAGGCTCCGGGGCACAGCAGCCTTTTATTATTTGGATGTAAAAAAGCTGTCTGTTCCCTGGGTGGGAAAGATGACATTTCAGATGCAGTCCTCCATCTGCAAAATATGCTGTCCAGAGGCTTCAAGCGCTGAGGCATATTACATGTGGGATAATGTGAAGTGATACAAATGCTCTTTACGTTGTGGCTTTTAATACATGACAAATTATCACTCAGTATTTAGTCATTGCTGGTTGTGTTTGTTCATAGCACTAAACCAGGATTTTTTATTATTATTACTATTATTATTATTATTATTTTACCTTAGTGGCCTGGCTGGCTCATAACACTAAGCCATTAGGGGTGGATTCACATACCTATGTGCCAGATTGGCCTTATGCATGAACTAAATAACTGAGTAAGAGATAGGCTTGTTTGACCCCTGCCATGTAGCTGCAATTATGCACACTCCTGCTTTAAAGTCCTCTTTAGCCAATATTATGAGACTTACCTCTCAGTAAATATGCCTAGAGGTTCGTGAATTTATATATTATTCTCTTTTTTACTGGAATCTTGAATCAGAAAGTTAAAAAAAAGTGTGTCCTTGAGTGTTACTTCAAATGATGCTATTGGAAAATGAGCACATTCTACCCTTTTTTTAAAAAGAACTTAATTGATTTTCAGAGTATAGTTAAAATACAAAATAATACAGAATATAGAAAAGATAGAGTACAGAACTAAAGAAAAAAGAAAAACTATAAAAGTGCAGAGTTAGGGAGAAAACAAAGTGACTTCTGACCTCCAATACAGGTATAACTGCATTTACAAATATAATCTCTTATCATTAGTTAAACCTTAGTAACATTATTTCTATCAAATCAAACCATTTAATCAAAACCCAAAATCAAAACTTCATTTTTTTCTAACACAAGCAAATAGTCTAAAAGTGGTTGCCAAATAGCGACAAATCCAGACATGGTATTTTCTCTTACAAACGCTGTTAACTTGGCCATTTGGGCCAACTCCATCAGTTTAATCATCCATTCCTCCACTGTAGGGATTTGTGGATCTTTCCATCTTTGTGCATCTAAACGTCTTGCTGCTGTAATCATGTATAAAAGCAAAGACCCATGTTGTTCACATTCTACCATTTTTTGAAAGTGCTGGGCAAATACATTTCTCGAGTAATTAGCTCACCTGCCCTTCAGATGGGCATGCATGGCATAACCGCAGCTTAAGGATGGAACATAGAAAACAGAAAAACAAAGCAGGAGAGGAAATAATTGGCTCCCAGCTAACTTAAATATCCCTGCCAGAAGTGAATGTTACTATCACAATTTAGCCCCAAGTGAGGGGTTAGTTGCAAGCCTGAAACCAAGTAAATGTATCACTTTTTTATCTGCTGATATTTTCATGGCTTGGTATTTTGTTTTTCAGGGTACATTCTCTCAGTTGGATTAGTCTGTTTTGCTATTTGCAAGAAGCATGGACCACTCGGCAGTGAGCAAAGTATGAACCTCTTGATGTGGGTGTTGCAGCTGAAAGGCTTGATCTTAATTTATTTTGGCATTGCAATCCCACAAGTCGCCTATGCAGTAATAACTGCTTTGCTCTGTACAAAAATCCTGCATTATCCTCTTCAAGCACTCTGCTGTGTTGGCAAGTTAGTAACCTTTCAAGTATTTAATCAGAATGAGATTCTTACCAAAATTAGATGAAGCATCTGTTATTGTACAATGTAGTCTCACATTCCAGGCAACTTTATACTGTCAGTGAAAAACACATTGTTGTGTTGTGTTTTCTCTCTGTAGTGGAGCTTGTGCATGTCAAAATGTCCCAGAAGTTGTTTGTTTCTTCCCCAGTAAGCCGTAAGCTATTCAAAGCAAAGTTACAGCCATCCTCTCAAACTAAGCATTGCACTGTATAGAGAACAACTTGTGCTTGAGGATGTCATTTTTGGCATCAGGCCACTTTTTCTAAAAGTTAATTGTCCTAGTGGATGGCTATGATATTTTTTGACAATTGGCTAATATCACTCTACAAATAAATTGGCTATGTTTGTATGGAATGCAAAGCAGGATTTATGTTAACTATGCTTGGTTAAGGAAGCTAGAATCATTCTTTGAAGATAAGCAAAATTTCCTGCTTTGGTTGCGTCCCATTCCCTCAAGGAAGCACAGGTTGGTCTGAGAAGCAGGGCCTGTTTAGACACCTGCCTTGGGATCTCTGTAGATTGGCAAGAGGCCTAGACAGCAACACAAAAATCAAGGAAAGCACTAGGGTTCTGGGATCAGCCCTAATGATAAAGCATGATTAAAACAAGTCAGAATATGTAACCATGGTTTCTGTTTGCTTTATTACCTGTGATGCATGAAGTGATTCAAGCAGTCTGTAGTTAGACAAAACCCTGGTTTAGCATTATGTGAAACCCAAGCTTCAGTTTTGTCATTCTTGGCATTGCCTTAAAAGCAATGATTCCAGGGAGCTTAAGAATGATCTGAGGCCACATTCACAGCCTTCCTTACAGATCATTAATGCGATTCATCTGCAGATCCCTTTCAGTTTATTGCACATAGAAAAAGATGCAATGAGCTGTGGATAGCCACTCTGTCCTAACCTGTCTACTTAAATCTTAACGTTCTCAGGAATTCATTTCCTTTGCAAAATGCCATGTTGTGCATGGTTGATGCTATTGTATTTGTGTTTTTCTTCTGTTAGTCAAGTATAATATTTTTTTTTAAAAGTTATTTAAAATATTCCCTCTCTTGAGTCTGAAAAGAGCAGAGGACTCTAGAAACATGGTTTGTTGTTGTTTCTGAAATAAGGGCCATTGTCTGGAATATTCTGTGTCATTCTGGAGAATTCTTTGCTTATAATGATAATTATAGGGCTTGTTGCTTCCAGAGAAAGTTACCCAAATGGCGGGTGCTATATTAAGTCCCTGGTATGTCTTTCAGTACGCCTTCATTTTGACAGTGTCCCTGTTACGTCTAAAGTACAGCTGCTTTCACAAGTTTCCAAGATGAGTTGCTTGATTCCAGTTCTGAGGCAGAGGCAGTATCTTTTAAAAATGTTTTAAAGTCTGTATGTCGGCTGTGGCCTTTGCGTTGTTCCAATAGGTGTGTTACCTTCAAATGGGTTGTTTTGCTCTCTGTTGGTAAAATGCTGTATGCAGGTAAAGGAGCAGAAAAATGCAGAAAACATTTTAAAGTGTAGGATTTATTGTTTGAAAGGATTGATTCTTACCCCTGATATCCTATCTCAGTCTTTTCTCTCGCCTCATATGACGTATGTGATGGAGTAACACCACAGTTAGACAGCCTTGCCCAGAATTGATTTCAGTGTGGATAAAAATAAATGAATGAATGTTCTGATTCACATTAAAAATTAACTGCGGTTGCTTCCACTTAGGGCCATTTCCCATGGAATGTAATAGCGAGTCCCAGGTTTGTCTGAAAATGCTTTGCCAAAATGGTTGGATCTCTGCTGGAGGAAGAAAGAGAAAGCTGAGATATTGGCACTAATTCCAGCAGTCTTTGCTGGGCATCTTCTGGATTCAATTTTTCCCCCTTTTAAAAGAAGATACTATGAATGTTACTGTACTTCCTCCCCATACTAGAAGAATCAATTCTGGAAAATAAGTTTGCTGTATTTGCACAGTGTTCAAAGGTTGTACTTCGAATGGAAATCAGGAATACTTTGGCACATGTGTGCGTGTGAGAGAGAGAGAGAGTGTGTATGTCCGTGTTTGGATGGAGAAAAGGTAGTCTGGAAAGCATGCAGCTGTAGTCTTACTCTATATTGTATGTCATTTCAGAAGTGGTAGCATTATTAGGGATTTTTCCGACATGCAGTTGTATTCTAGTATTTGTACTCCTCCTCCTACCCTTCACTTCAGCCCATTTTAGCATCAGCGCTATAGTAGACGCTACATGCAGATAGACTTAATTGTATCATTCTTTCAGATGAAGACATATAGTCAGATGTTCTGCTATATTTGCCAGATAATTCAGTATGTGTCTAAATACAAGTGCCTTCAAGCGGTACAGCTGTTCACCCATTAAATAATACAATGATATAAGGATATCTGTATGTTAGGGCTTTTAGCAACAAACTGAGGAACCTGGGGGGAAAAGGATGATCAAGAGCACTTTCTTTTAGCGTTTTAAATTCTAATCACACTCAGTTATGTTTGGAATCTCATTAAAGGGTCTGCAAAACTGCTTGGATATAAAATTGGCACCTTGTCAAGAACTCAAGTTTGGCTGTGCTTGGAGAAACCCTAAGAAGGAGACCTGATTCCAAGGGGCAGAGTTAGAAAGTCGCTTCTTACCTTTCTCCATTGTGAAGTGTTACAGCACAATCCTCTGTATGTTTGCTCAGAAAGCAGAGTCACTGGAATTTACTCGGGAGCAAACAGCCTAGCTAATAAACTCAAACTGCCTTGACTGTAATTCTTTGGTTATTTTACCTTGGTAGGGATCTTCAGTTCAGAATGCTGTAGTCAAGAGGCAACAGTCTGCCTGCCAGATTCAAGATACTCTTTTAAAAAATGTATTCCACACCCTTTGGGTTTCAGATCCATGCTGCAACATTTGAAGTGCCTTTTCCCCTTTCTCTCTCTCTCTCTCTCTGTGCCTGGTTTAGAAAAGCTTCTCAGTATTTCCACCCAGAAAAATTGGAGACCCGTTATCTGACAGATGATGAATATCGGGAACAAGGAGAAACAGAGACTGTGAAGGCGCTGGAGCAGCTGCGCATGTTCTGTAGGAATCCCACTTTCCCCTCCTGGGTAGCTGTGGTCAGACTGCAGTCCCCACAAAAGTAGGAGCATTTGTTTTCCTTGCAACGTTCTTTTCTGTATCTTAAAGCTTCATTTAGGGTTTTAAATAGCAAAAGCTTATTTTCCATTGGGGGCTGCTCTTCCACAGGAGTCATCTCTGGAGGGCTACATTTTATGCCTTTGTGGGTGAGATCAAAGGAAGGTGGGGCTGGGCCACTGTTTTCCTTCTTGACATCCCTCCCTTTTCCCACCACTTTTTCTTTCTTCTTATATAAAACCTGCAAAGGGTGGCCATAACAAGTCTTTCAGCGTGGCTTGATGAGGTAGGCAGCATAATGATTAAGAGAATGAGCTATGAGCCCAGTTCAGATTTTTCTTAGTTATGAATTCATTCAGTGGCCTGGGGAAAGCTTACTACTTTCTCGACTTCAGTTCTATATACAGCAGGGGGATGTTAATGCTTATCCTTTTTTTAAAAACAAAATCGTGACCCTAGAGTGCTCGTTGCACGCAAGGACTGAGTTAGATCATCTGCCATTTGGATTTTATTTTTATTTATATTTATTGTCTACTTGTAATTGTATTTTTATATATCGTATTTTTATATATTAATTATATTGTGTATTTATTGTTTTATTGATTACTTTGTTGTAAACCGCCCAGAGTCCCTCTGGTGGAAGGAGATGGGCAGTGACAAATTTGATAAATAAAATATAGTAAAAGAAAGCTCTAGTAGGGCAAGTGACAAATATTAAAGACTAGCAGTTGCTGCTGGCTGTCCACATTTGATTGGCCTCTCAACTAGACCCAGTACTGCTATGAGTGTTATTGACATCAGGAATGCTGGCAATTTGGGGGAGACTCTCATTGTTTTTTGTATATTGCTTTCTTCTGCTTGGTGATCCCTCCTCTTCCTCCTTTCTCCAGGTTTGCAAATTTTGTTCTAGGATTTCCTCATGTATCTGCTGAAGAAACGGCAGCCCATGAGACACAGTATGGCATCGGAGGAGCCCTCCTAGAGGAACAGCTTTTCCACCCAGAGACTGAGGCAGAACCAGAGCCCCAAACTGCTTCCCCTGAGGTAGAGGAGAGTAACACAGAGGAGAGACTGAGGCTGTTACAACCAAATGTCCTGCACTTCCACAGCAGAGAGTTTCTTTGAACTGCTGCCCAGGCCAGCAGAAATCATGTAACAATATGCTGCTCTTTAAACTGTAGAGGGCAGTCAAGACTTTTTGAAGGACTTACAGTGACTTCATTGGCTTCCAGGAAGCAGTTCAGTTTGCAAACCCATGACTAGGGTTATGTAAGGAGAGAATCCAAGATACCTGATTTAGCCAACAGCTCTACTTAGAGCAACAATTTGTTTAAAGATTGAAGAGGCAGCTTGTGGAGAGAAGGGCCGAGGAATTCCCTTCAGTTGCTCTGCCAATTTACAAGGCTCACTTTATAGCAGTATCTTTTATTTGCCTGATCATGAGTTTCTGAGTTTGCACATTAAACCATGGTGTGCTTAGCTGTCATTTGCTGAGTTCATGCAACAAGTTAAGCCATAATCTTTGGTTTGCACAATGGCATGTGGAACCCAACCCAACCACATTACTTGGGACAATCCAGTATAGATAACTGGCGTTGGGAGAATGAGCTGAGAAGTTGAAGCCACTTGTGATTAACCACTTTATGCTAATGATTTCTCTCCAGTAAGTGGGATAAGCTGAAGTTATTTTATGGAGTCCTTGGTGCTCTCTGAGCTTGGTTGTTTGCTTGCAGACGTTTCATTACCTGACTAGGTAACTTCATCAGTGCTAGTAAGTGTGGGGTTTGCTCCATTTAGCTACAGGAGCTTGCCCTGCCAGTGTTGGTGGGGGTGTGGTTTTCTCCTTGGTAGTTCCTTGATTAGGGTATTGTTTTCTACTCAAACAGACTCCCCCCCACCTGAAATAGTAAGCACATAAATTAAGAGAAGGCTTAGAAGCACAAATCTGCAAGGAAAGGCAGTTGAGAGTTGCTTTGGCTCCCAACCAGCTGGTTTAGGATGGAGGCCTGAAGCTTAGTTCTCGTTTAGTTTGGAAGAAGCTTAATTTTGGGGGAGGCAACAGGCCACGAAAGGAATTGTATAACCATAGGTTACCGGGACTCTGATATTCCTTGTATCACATCCTGACTCCTTTGGATTAGGTAGGCATGCTATGATTTCTATAGCAGTTCAGGATTTGGGATGTAGAATCTTAGTCTCTAGTCCTAAAAGAATTCACCTGAATGTGTGTGTACTTAACATGATCTTAGAAACATGGAGAGGGAACCGAGGAGATCCTGTTCTTTAGTACACTTCATAATTAGTCTAGCTTGCAAGCCTCCATGAAGTTTGCTGTATATAATCATGATCTCTCAGATTAACCTATCTCACTGGACAGCTGTGAAGATTTAAAAAATGGAGAGACCATCATCATATGCCTTGAAATTTTAAAAGAAACTTGAGGTATAAATGTACATAGTAACAGAATGTATGTGTGTGTAAATTGGTGGATTACTGACAAAATGCACTGTGGAGTTAGAAGGGAACTTCATGGATTTTTAAAATCCCACTGTATTTTGAATATTCAATTTCAAATAAGCATTGTATATAGAACATGCATTCAAATGAATTAATAAAGTAACTTAATTCCTGCACAAAGCCCACAAGTTCTAGATAAGGAGAACCTTGCTGAACAGGGTGGTTGATAATGTTGATGGGATGTACTCCCTGTTGCTCAATACCTAGTTCAATTTTTTACTATGAACCCCTTGATGCCAAAGATTATGCGCAAAAATAAGGAAAGGGATATAATTAACATCCTCCAGGCAAGGAAAAGGAAAGGCGGGGGAACTCAGTTATGAACCCACAAGGGGACAGTTAAATTCATCCTTTGAAAGGCAGTTCTTGGACCAGCCAGACTATCATCGATCAGTACTCAACTGCACACAAGGAATTTTTATGCTTCACGTGCCAGTGAATGGGAATTATTAGAGTAGGGAACAGTTTGATTGCACCCTAGGTGCCAAAGAAGAAAATGCTGCTTTGTCACAGAAGGTGGCCGTGCCAAGCCAACCTTAGCTAATCTCAAAAAGCCAAAAGAGCTGGCACTTGGCCTGTACTTATATAAGAGACCTCAAAGAAATCCCAGGACTGCAGGGAAGTTGAAAAAGCAACATTGAAGAAGGCAGTGATAAGTCACCTAGTTACCAGAAGTCAAGCTCAATTCAGGGAGGTTATCAAGAGTAACTGATTGTAGGGCAAGTGCCATCACAACCATCTTAGAGCCATCATGGTTATGCCATCTAAAGGTGCCCTTAGAGCATCTTTCCCCAATCATGGGGCTGCAATTTCCAGCATGACCATTATTGGGCTGGAGGCTTCCTTGGTGGTAATTTAGAGAGAGCTCAGCTGTGTAATGACTTGCAAAAAGTTGAAGGTGAATCATTTTTCATTGCATTCAGCAGGAGACTAGCGTAAGCCTTTCTCAGCATTGAGTCCCTCATTACATCCAAGCAAGTCACAGGCACGCTGAATACCTGCCTTCGTCCAACAGCTGAATGAGCTGAGTCACCCACTTGCCCCTTCTGCAAATAGAGCAGTCAGATTAGATCATAAAGTCTTGTTAATGCTTTTCATCCTGTACTCAAAGATCACAGCCCTACTCAGAGCCATTGGCTGGAGGAGAGAGGCGTGACTGGCGAGCTGGGAATGAGGAGCGCCGTTTGTGAGTAATAACTATGTCATAACTATGATAAAAGCACAGAGTATTTAGTAAATGCAGAAGCTTGCTAATCTGCCCCCTCCCATGGCGTTTCATATTTTTAACAGGACATGACATTTTTTGACATATACGTGAAATTTTATTTATCTCACTACATTTTAACAACTTCACAAATATGAGAGCTGTCTACAGCCCCATTGCCCACATACAAGGAAGGAACCAGTTTGACAGGCAGATTGGAGATGTAAACATAATGTGTAAATTCAATGCCTCGACTCAGGTATCCAAGATTAAAGGTTATTACCACAGCATTTACCACACAGAGTTCAGATAAGTTCATCTAAAGGATTCATTGTCTGTTTCTTTTTTAAATAACCATTTTCAGTCTACCGTGTTTTTTTAAAAAAAATCCTTCCTTCCCTCTGCAATATAGACATATAATAAATAGATTTCTGATTGTTTTTAAAGGACACTTAAACAAGTCAAGAGAAATTTACAGTACATTTAAGTTGAAGTGCAAAAAATAGCTAGTTACTACTTGCCAGTATTTGGTCCCATGTACAGATTCTGTTAGAGTCCCTTAAGGTGTATGTAAGGAGAACACCCTTCACATCTATCTTAAGGTATTCTATATTCTGCATTCAAAATCAAGTATATCTGAAATCTAATTATGAACTACACCAGCCCCTGGGGCATAAATGGCATCCGATTGGCTGCCAGAAGCCAAAAACCATCTCGGCGAAACTGCACATGAATGGGAATCCCCTAATGGAAGGCTAAGCTTGACATATGCTTGAAGCCTAAGCACTACAAACTTGAATCTAATACTTCCCCTCAGCTATAATTACAAAGCATGTAAGGGAACTGGGTTCAATTAGGTGAAATGTAAAACACCAGATCTGAATCTGTCAATGTCTTGACAAAACTTGACAAAGTTGACAACATGATCAATATTCTCTATCCATTTTTCTTTCCTTCCAACTGCTTTTATATTAACAATATTTTCCTTTCCTAATCTACAATAATTAGGATTTATACCCCTTCCCAGTCCACAGGCACTTTAAATATATTCTATAAAGTTTAATTCCCTTCCCCCTTAAATAAACGTATTCTATCATAAAATAAATTATATTAGCCCTGCTAGGAAAAACTCTCGAGAAGCAACTGATATATATGACTGCTGCTGAGCATCCTCTCATTACTGGCTTTCAGAACAGACTACAGACATCAGTTATGGAAAGTGCTGTCAGTATCCCCACTCCAAAAAAGTAATAGTGAGCCATTTCTGATCCTTTGCTGCTGCTGTTGTGTTGTTATACAAGTTGGGTAGGAACTTCAGGTCTCAGATCTGCCTGGAGGAAGGAGTGCTGTTCCCCATCACACACCAGAGAGGTGAAAAAGAAAATCCACATAGACTGTTTCTGTGGGAAAAGTCCCTGTCAGTGATTAGGGCAAATCCATCCCGCATAAAACCATTATTACCTTCCAACTGTATGATCATGGTCCAGGTCTTTAAGCACAACACCACGCATCCCAACCTGTATCTTTGTTCTTGAAGGGCTATGAGCAACTACGTTTTTCTGTCCTGGTTCTTTCTAAAATGCCCTTACTGATGCTCTATGGCCTGGCCATAGCAACATAAATGCAATTTGTCTGGTTAGAAAGGCTTCAACAGATGTTTCATGCAGAACTTAACCAGCCAAAAGCTCTGCAACATCTCTGAAAAGTCTTTACAAAAGACAGAATTCTACATGGCTCCTTCCTTCATTTCAGTATTTAACTACTGTATTTTCTCTGAAGTTTTAGTAGATTATGCAACTGTTCTAGGGAAGCCGCTGCATGACATAACAAACAAACACTAGCTGAGAAAAATTGCTATGAGTTCTTCCCTTCCCCTAATATTGAATTAAACCGTGAATTGCATTAAGCGAAAGGAAATGGAACTGAATGGGGGTTTTGTTCGTGAAAATTAATCACAATCCAGAAAATTATCAAGACAATCAGATGTGTTTGTTTACAACACTTCCATTCAGGTGGAAAAAAAAAAACTTCAGATGAAATAGTGTGCTCCTTTGCTCATTATTATCCCAGCCGCTTCTGCTTAGCCTTCTGAATTGTTCCTGCAACAGGCCTGTCAGGTTCTGTCGCAGAAAAGGCATTAAATATTTTAAAAGCTTTGGCTGCATCAGGTTACTATTTCCAAGAGGAAGGGAGCTGAGGTCTCAAACTCCCATGTCAGCCTTTTTCTGGTTGTGACAGCAGCGTTCAGTGCTGTGAGCCGGATTCAACCATGTCCTATTCGTGCCCTGCCTTGGGAGACTGAGCTCTGCTCTCCGAAAGAACCGGGCAGTCCAAATCGGGGTGGGTTTCAAGGGTAGCTGTAGGTACCAGAGGTCCTACCGCTGTACCATCATGTCTTTCATCCAGAGGGCTATCTGGTGTGGAATCATGATTACTGGTGGCATTCTAGGAAAGAGGAAGGGAAAACCACAAGTTAACAACTGGCTGTGTGGATTTGTTCAGAAAATACGCATAGCCTGTCATTCCTGGTAAGCCAAGGTAGCTTCCTCTTAACAAGGATCACAAAATCATATTCACAGCACAGCACACAAGCATTCAAGCAAGAGCAAAAGCCATCATATGCAGGTAATACATCAGATAAACTTACCTGTCCTATATTTTCCTAACTGCTCTTCCCCAAGAAGCATGTAGAAAAAAGACTTAGTGTATTTTAAGACAAAATAATAATAATAATAATAATAATGAAATTTTGTGTAGGCAAGAAACAACATTCCTCATAGCTTAAACATTTCACGCTTCTCTTTATGGAGCTGCGCATATTTTCCCTCATATACATTCTATGTAATACTTCCTACTAAAATGTCAGCAGTATGCTATTTTGGGAGAAGAACTATGAATATTTCAGCAGACAAAGAAGCAGGTTATCTTTCCTAATAATCACGAAAGGGAGTAGGACAGGAGAAACACAGCTACATTTTGTAATAACCTAAAGAATGTATTGTAAAAAATGCTTCTCCAAGCTATGCAAATAAAAATGGTAAAGAACAAGATTAACTTTGTATCCTGTGCACAAACCAACTGATATAAGAAAGCAAGCTTATGCGTTCAGATCTCTTTGCCAGATCTCTTCAACTGCAAAACACTGATGTTTTGCTTGTCACAACCAAGCCAAGGCACAGGATGAGATACTACTGTAGGTCTGAGATAGCTGTGGATTGACTCTGCAAAAATATTAATGTCAACAGCCTCTTTTTTCCTTGGTATTTTTAAGAGATGCTGATTCTTCTTGGCACCCAGTGAGAATCAGAAGTAGCCAAATGCTGCTTAATTTTTTTGATGCAAAATCAAAGTTATCATATGGTAATTCCAACAAATAGAATACAAGTTTCTAGGCACATGATGAAAAGGAATTTTAAAAACTCCAGAGTCCAATTTCTAAAGAGCAGCAGAGTTAATAGGTCTCAAGCTGTGTTCCGTGGCACCTTAGTGTTTCATGAGAACTCGATGGGGTTCCCTGAGAGACTAAGTGGGAAAAAGAGTATTTGAACACAGCTTTGTCTCTTGATCAGGGGTTCTAGGATTTTTTTTACCTAACAGATTCTGCAGCCTGAGAAGGTTTGACTACATATATATATTCCCCATAAGATTACAACACTGTAATTCATCTGGTTAGATCAGGCACAGAGAACCCCCAGATTGCTAGCTGCTCCTTCCCTCCAATCGTGCTCTGAATCCTTTCCCAATTCCCAAGTTAAACAACAAATGAACCCTCAAGCTTTTTTTTCCCCAGTGAAATGACTTAACACTGAATCAATCCAATGCAAGGCATAGGGGCTCACCCACATCCAGCTGCATTACACAAGCAAAATCTATGTTACAATTTTTTTACCTCTGCTACTGTTTTAACAGCACACATATTAAATATCTGGAAGAGAAAGAATGTCAGGTACTAATACTGTAGTTTTGGGGGATTAGTTCTGTTTTAGAAGCCGAAAGCCTTGAGTATCAGGTATGTACAGCTTTTTGCCTGGAAATACCTTTCATGCACCAAGGCTCTGGTTACCTGCAAAGGCTGGTTCTCGAGTGCCTGATTGGTTTTGGAGAGCTGAACCATCTCTTTTATCTGATAAAGAGCATAGGCTAAGGTGACCCAGGGTGAAGAACTGACACCCCAAGCAGGCTTGTGTACATCTTCCTGCTCTTCTTGGTGCTTGGTCTTCTTGGCGGGAAGCCTGGGCACGGGGCGAGGCATAATATCTTCAGTCTGTTGTACAAGATCAATTGTGGCAATAGGCACCGGACTCGAAGGCACTGGGATCCTTTCGGCCAGCATGGCCTTTTCTAAAATTTCAAACCACAGACAAGATGTTCACTTCAAAAGGACTCACCATCAAAGAGTTAAATGCAGGCACTTTTTTGAATCCAGCATTCCGATCCTAGCTTCTCTCTGGCAATAGTAGGAACCCATTCCCAGATTTCGATAGCAAGCTCCACTCCCTCAATTATGAAGTTGGCACTCACTGGCTGCTAGCTACTGTGTTAGCACTGGAGAAAAATCCTTATGCCAGTAGCACCTCATACCCAACATAAAATAAAAGGGGCAATGGGTCTTCTCTCAATCCACTGCAAGCCTGCTTTTCTTTTCTTTTTTGCAAGAGGAAAAGCCAAGCACCATATAAAACAATTATCAATAATGTTCAATTTCCAATCTTATTTTTCAAAGAGAATAGCACAGAGATGGCAAAATGAAGCCAAGCTTTCAAACACCTCATATAACTGTAGATCACCTAGGTCTCCTAGATGCAGTTCAGACAAATACATCGAAACAGCTCTTTCATTTCAATTACCTGCGTTTCTACAAAACCAATTTTTAAAACAGACTTGAATGATTACATAAAGAGGTACAACAAATTCAATTATGGAGCCAGGCTTATTTTTAGCAAACTTTTAGCTTCTATGTGAGTCATCCCACATTTCTCCCCTTTCTTTATCCCTCTGCACAGCCAGAAAAGCTCCAGAGACAAACTCCAGATGGATCTGCATAATGAAAATTACAGATTTATGGGGTGAGGTCATGGAGAAATTGCTTCACTAGCAGATACCGTTTTGTTAGTGAACAGATGACACTGGATTTCACCCCTTTGTTTCCTGGGATCTTTTTCCTGAAGACATCGTTATAGGTCCACATGCCTGTCTTTCCCTTACTTTTCAATCATTTTGTATTATATGAAGAACAGAAATTAGATTTAATCTTGCTTTATTCTGACAAAATGAAAAAAAAAACTTCTCATACACCCAATATATAGGCATATATAGTAACAAGACTGCAAAATTACAGATGCCCACTAGATGGCAACAAAGAATTAAAGTGTTCTGTGTAGGCTTGCTGCCATTAGAGGTTATTTGGATTCCTGGAGCTCAGATGGATAGAGCTGCAATATGCAAAGCTGTGTCGTAAACAACACAATATGCCATATGAATTAAGAATGAATCCAATCCAAAGTCATAAAAAGTCATCACTCAGGCTAGTTGATTAAAGAGGCCAAATAAAAAAAAAGCAATAAAAGTCTTCAGGAATAATGCAAAAATAAAAATCACCCAAAGGAGAAAAACCAGTCAGGTGATGTTGAATCCCTAGGGAATAAGCAGTTTACCTTCTTTCTCATCATGAACTGCCACCCACTGAATCAAAGCAAAAAGCAAGAGGATGACAAGAAAAGCCATTCCTATCCCTCGGAATGTTGACGCTGCTCCTGTGGGGAAAAAGCACACGGAATAGGGTCTCATTCAGTTGCATGAGAGCAATTGACAAAGCTAGGTATATGTTTACTGAAGCCCTACTGGTTTAAATGAGGGCCAGTTTGGGGTAGTGTGTACAGAGCCATGTGGAGGAAATAACTTTTGATAATGAGGACCGGGACACCAAGAGTTCTAGTGCCCCCTGAGGGCCAGTCCCTCCCTCTCAGCCCTGCGAAGCAGGCAAGGGCAAACCACTTCTGAGAAAACCCTGCCAAGAAAACTGCAGGGACGTGTCCAGGCAGTCACCAGGAGTCAACACTGACTCAAAGGCACAAAAAAAACTACCCCACCCTCACTTAAATGGAACTGTCTCCCCAGCAAAAGCATACAAGATAGTTTTCATGAGACACAGCTTCAAGGAAGCAGCTCCACTAAGAAATGGCTCTTCGCACCATTTTGTTTATTCTCACTCAAAAGAGAGAAGATGGATTTGTGACATGAAAGTTGAGAACACAGAGACAGGTGGAGTTGCATTTTAGTTGGACAGGCAAAGAGGGGTGCCATTTTTTAAGAAAAGCAGAAGAAGCTGTCTTAATTTAAGAACACTTTTCACTAATAATAGCTAAACAGCTATGACCTTACAACACACTGAGCAAATCACTATAGGTAAATTACTTAGGTTTTATTTATGCTAGAATAGGAGAGGCTTTTTAATAGTTATTGTTCTTTAAGGACTCATTAGAGGTCTTAGACTTCATTAGAAATGTGCACACTTGTCTATTCCTGCTTATAACTGGAACTAAAATGAAAAGTATAAGAGGAATAATACGTTCCTAGTAGAATTCTGTATTTAAAAATCAGTTTAATACTAAATATTTGGTACTCATTGGGTATTATGCCTAGCCTATTTTCCCATTTCCTTCTAACAAGACTACATTTCATCTAATGCACACTCTGAAGAAAAAAGACTATAGTTTTGCTTCATGATTTCTGAATCTGCAAGCTTTCAAAAATATGAGTATTTCAGAATTGGGTAGAAGGTAGAGCTGGGTAATTTGTAGTAAATCAGCAAAGGTACCTGGCACTTATACTGCTGCTTAAAAGTTTGTGAGCCCTTTTGAATTTATAGTATTTCTACATAAATATGACCTAAAACACGATCTGTTCTCCACCCAAGCCCTAAAACTAGATAAAGAGAACCCAAAGAGCTTTGGAGATACATTTCCGGCCACACGGATAAACTCTTAACTACAGCATTGGGGTAGAGCACTGGCATGATTCAAAAGGGCCCTTTTTACACTCATTCATAACTTTGTTTTTTTTAATTTTGATTTTTTTTTTTTAAGAGTATATGTTTGAGCAGTATCACGAGTGTAGGGAAATTCCATTTCAAAACATTCAAACACTGAAAGAGTCAAAGGGAGTACAGTACAGGTAGGTCACAATTAGTGTGAGTTCAAATAATGTGACGTTTGATTTAGTGAGAATTGTAAATTGATACCAGGTTGCATTTAATGTAAGCCAAAATTCAGATAATGCGAGGCTAGTGTGCACACAGTTGAGGCTACGGCATGCACAGTTTCTGTGGGGGGTTTAGACGCTAATTGTTATGTGTACAAAATGGAGAAAAGGGAGGTTCCATTCGAGGAAAGTTCAAAAAAGAAGAGGCTCGATTTGAAAAACTACAGCAGAATACAGGAGATAGCAGGCACGCCTTGGACATGGGTTTATCCTTGTCCTTTGTTCACTTGATTTATATATTTTAAATACTTATGAGATCTATCTATCTAGAAGATAGATAGGAGTTATATTTAGAATTTATTATTTTGCTTTCTATAACTATTCTGTGACTTTGTTAAAAATAAATTGAAGTTGTATTTCTTTTAACCATTTACTGTTATATTTCATTAATGTACATATAAAAATTTATGTTTAAAAATTTTCATTGCCTATTTCCATTGAGCTGGAACCAATTACCCTATTTTCCATAGAAATATCACTTTGAATAGTGCGAATTCAAATAAGGAAACCATTTTGTGGGATTCATGATTAGCACTAATTGAGACCTACCTATAGCAGCCCTGTCAGTCCAGGAAATGAGTGGAGAAAAGGGAAGCCTAGGGAAATCTAACCCTGAGAAGCCAATCAAGTGACAGTGAGCATGGCCACCTCCAACTGGCCTTTCTCTTGTGCTTCTAATTTTCCCTTCTTCAGGGGTGGCTGCACCAGCCAACAACTACCCTTCTGGAAACTAGTGAATCTGAACAGTAAGCCAGGATCAGTGAAAATTGTTGCAGTATACAGCAGATCCTGTTTCATTTTATGGACTGAAATCCATAAATTTGTTCTGGTGCACATATGAGAGAGAGATCCTGGGCTGGAAGGAGCAGCTGACTGAGTTCTACCTCTTGAGAAAGCCATTTTTCATTTTTTTTTCTTAGCAACTTCCTTCTAGATCTTTGACTTTGCTATATATAATAAAAAGTCAAAATTCTTCATGAGTCAGTGGTGCTCATTCTGGGAAAAGATTCTGACCTTTAGTGTAAGCCTTCCACCAGGTCAGGTTACTGAAGGAAGTGGTCCCACTTGCCTCCTCCCTAGTAAATCAGGGACAGAGAGAATTTCTCTCGGGTAAAGTATCTGTTCTCAGGACACCTAATTGGGACCCCCCAGCTTTTTGCAGGGAGGATGTAGCAGGGCTGTGAGTGAAACACTTGGAGATCAGCAGGGCCCAAAGCAGCATATATAAAAGGAGGGAAATACTACTACTACTACTACTAATAATAATAATAATAATAATAATGATAATATCATCATCATCCCATGGTTGTGTTAATGCATACCCCATTACTAGCAGAAAGGTCTAACACTGCATTCTTGATGTTCTTTGAGTCAGTGCAAGAACCCTGCAGGTTACACATCACAATGTTATTTCTATTTTTCTTTTAAAAACAGCAGCTTGAAAAGTTGATTAGTTAAGAACCACTGAGGCCAACAGGATAAATTAATTACATTTAATATATTTGATTTCAATGGGACTAGACATGACTTCCTCAGACTATTTACGTTACTGTAGTCCAAACAGCTGGTTGAATCTGGTTCAATGCCCATGGTGGTTGAGGAAAGGGCTCTTAAAGCAAAATTCCAAACAGGTGAAAGTCGTATAAATGGCTATGTTTCCCTTACCAAAATAATTGACCAACACTCCACCAATCATTGCTCCACATCCTCTGCCCAGGCCAAGGTGAAGACCCTGCAAGATCCCTTGGGCTGATGTTCTCAGTTCCGGAGGCACAGCGGCACTTAGATAGGAAATGCAAGCTGCCCAGATGGCTGCATGAGTCACACCTACAAAGAACGGACACATGAGACCACGTATTCCAAAGATGATCTTTCTGCAGGAATATTGGCGTTAAACAAATACTGTTCAAGGCAAGAGTATGTAGCCATTTTAGGGTGCAGGTGCACTTTGAGCCCTGTGTACTCTTCAAGAGCTATAAAAGTGAATGAGACTAGTGGTAAAGAGTGCTAAAACACATACATACATATAGCACTTGTCACCTCCTTCATCAGGGTCATACCTAGGAGTAGTAGGGAAACTGTGAAGAGTTTTCTTCATTTTCCCAGTAAACTTCCAATCATAGCCAAAGAAACAACAGGTCTTCCAGAACCCTGGTAATAACTCATCAGCTGAACAGCAGGGAAAGTAAGCAAAGTAGGAGTGCTATGGACCACACAGAAAGCAACAGTGAGCCTCAAGTGGTCCATGAGTTGCCCACATGTGAACATGTGGGGGCATCAATATGCTAGAAGACTTAGAATCTGGGCTGTACCTTTTGCCTCTGAACTACAGATGCACAAACTCAGCAAGATAAACCTTTACTTCCAGAGTCTAAAAAAAAATCCCATGAAAATAAATTTGGCTGGTCAATCAACTTCCTTGTAAAGACTCACATTTAAATTAAATAAAGCTTCCATACTTTTGTTAGGGTGTTGAATGTAATTTTTTTAGTATGATATATCTTGCAACTAATCTAGAGTTTTCTTCTTTTGTAAAAACAAATTACTTCCTACATAAGAAGACAGCAAAAACAAATAAATTTCAGAAAAGTAACAAGCTCAGATTCCAACGGCATTGCTGAAAATCTAGTCTTACTGCAGTCTTTATTACGTATGATGCATACAGCTACAAAGGAAACCACAGTCATTTTAAATGCAAATTATCTGCTAGCTATGGACAAGCGGATACTTCAGAGAATTCCTAATGCTACTAGTAAAAAAATACCATATAGCTATTCCATCTTTTGCTCCTTAGTGCATACACATTTGGGCTATGCATTCTTCAAAGATTTTTGGAAAAGTCTCTTTAGGGTGTTTGTGAGTGCAAATGCAGCCCTTCTTTAATGCAACTGCATACTTTTTCAGTTTCTGTGTGAACCTGACAAATAACAGTGGCTGCTTTAAGGAGTCAACTCTTTAAAGCAAATATATCTTTCTAATGACTCCTTAAAGCATACTGAAACCTGCAAAATAAGAAGTGGTTCCCTTTAAAAATGTATTCTTTGCCATCTCTTTCTGAATTATCTTTGATGCATGCCCAGCCCTAGAAGACATCATCTTCTGGAAAAGCCTTTATAAAACTCCATGTATGAGAAGGAATGACCACATGATAAAAATTTCATCTGAAAGCACTCCAAGTTTCACATTCATCTTTAGGTCAGGATGAAGGGAACCACACCGCAAAGTGCATGATGACGAGCCATTCACTCTTAACAGCACCAGTTAAAATTGTACATACTCGAATCCACAGATAAAGCTTTAGCTGATTCATCTACTGTACTATTAAAGCTTCCCATCCAGTCTGAAACCACATTTTAAGAGCATCATTATTACTATACAGTGTATGAATTGAAACATTACCCATCAGTTTTAATAGCTGTATATCACTTTGTATGTCATTTTAATTAGAATGTATGTACTGCATTATGATTTTGCATCTATAAAATGCAAACAGAAGACCAAAGAAGTGCAATAAATACTTCAAATATGCTTTTTAATAGAAAAAATTATAACCCTTTCCCTATGTATTATGCAAGTAATCTCAGAAATGCATCCAGGTTGTTGCTTTAAATCAAACATAACAAAAACTTGATTCACTGAATGAAACTTGTTCTTATTAATCATGCCTTTATATTTTGTTTTGAATAGATCTGGCAGGTTTCAGACACCATCTTCCCCACCCTAAGATCTGGCAGAGGTCCAAGATAAATTATTGCTACATCCCCTGGTTGATCCAGTCCAATTATCAGACTTCTGCTGCTATTTCTAAGGCAGAATTATCATTATTAATAACCTCCAGATAGATGATGGACGTTAGGTGAGATCAAGAGAAGAAGAGTCCACTGAACCATTAGCTGCTTTGGCTAAACAGATTAAACAGAAAATTCACACATTTTTAGCTAGGAGAAGTGGAACAAGAGAAATATGGGATTTTGGGCATGAAAACCACCTGCAAAGAATAGAGTACAAAGTTACAAAACTTCAGGGGTATTTACAAATCACAGGGATGGCATAATCTGAATTTTGTGGGTATTAAATTATGTTTTATAGTCTTATGATCTCTGGGAAACAGATTGAACCTGGAAATAAAAGGAGGAAGTGATGAAAAGAAACTGCTGGGTCTTAGACAGCAAATAAACTCATTCTACAAATAAAAGAAAAGCAAAGTCCCACTGATTTGGAAAGCAGCTGAAATATTGTACTCCATGAATATAGGAATAAGCAGCAACCAGCCACTCAAGCGGACATTATTTAAGAATTTAGGAACAATGTTGGAGCCATATGCTTATTCTCAAAACTTTCATATGTTCCATTTGAAAGAATGTGTGCCAAACCTAGAAGATTATTACATCAGATTCATTCAGATTGTGCTTCCTATTCTTATGTTTCTATTATTAAAGTAACAGCACTAACTGAAGACTCTCAATGCTAATTAACAAGGAAAATCTTAGACTTTGATGTGTTATCATTACATAAGACAGTATGAGTTTTGCTCTGGTAAGTTTTACACCGATGCTGCAATATTACACATTCAAGATACTGGTATGTCATTTAGAACAGGGAGGGCTACCTGCAGCAGCTATAACTCCTTTTTAGTTGCCCTCAGAGTCCTCCATAGCTGCATTGCCAAATTTTGATTTCCCACCATTTCAGGCAAGAAACTGCTAGAAATAGGAGTTCAAGTCTAAAATGGGCTTTTCACTGTTCAACAAAGAACCCACAAAGAGAACAGTATGTTCTACACGGGGCTGCCCTTGAAGATCACTCAGAACATAACAGATGGTCCAGAATGTGTTAGCATGGGCAATGACTGACTGCACTGGTTGCCAGTTGACTTCTGGGTGCAATTCATGGTGCTGGTTATCACCTTCATGGCATAGGGTCTGGTTAACTGCAGGGTCACCTATCTCCAATCGTTTCTACCTGCCCAGGGGGCAGAGTGGGTGCATTTCAGATCCCTTCAATGAAATGTCATCTAATGGGACCCAGAAGGTCTGCTTTCTTTGTCGCAGCATCTGCCCTTTGGAACAGCATCCCCACAGAGATCTATATGGCTCTCACCCTAATGTTCCAAAATCTTTGGAAAGCCAGCTTTCCTCCCAGAGCTGGGGGTGAAGTGTTGTCCAGTCTTTTGGTTTTTCTTTGGTGTGTTGTGTATGTTTCTTCCAGACATGCATGATCTTTTTTCTTTTATAGTTCTTTACTTTTAAAGTATAAGCAGCCATGGCCATTTGGAGTCAGGGGCAGCCTTTAAATTTAACAAAACAAAACAAAACAAAACAAAACAATGGTGTTTGGCCTTTTCCTGCCTTGTCATCTCTTCCATAAGTACTTCTACCAACATATAATTAAAACATTCACTGAAGTACACCTTATGCCCAAATCTGGGTGTGCGCGTACATCTGTTCCAAGTAAGTATAGATGATTACCTATATGTTCTGCAATTCTGCACAATGAGCCCTTCCTGGGCTAATTAAAACGTGTCACTTAGTTTGTGATGCTATGCCATGCCAGCCATTCACAAATGCAAGATATCTGCAGCTGTCAGGCAAAAGTATTCCAAGACCATTTGTCAAAAGTTTTTTTTTCCCAAAAATTTCAATTGAAGAGGAGAATTTGGAAGCACAGGGCCAAACTGATAGCATGGTGGGCAGGAAAAGATTAAAGAAAAGATTCCTACAGCCCAACTGTTTCTGTGGGATGCCAATTTCCTGCAACAAAGCCCTTTCTTCTTTCTTATCTCATTGCTTTAACTCTTCCTTCTAGAGACTTCTTTTGAGGTTCATTAAATTGCTGCATTTAAGAAAATGGATAATAAGAATGGGAATGTCATCTACAGGGACAGTGCAGTTGAGCTTTCGCAGTGGTGGCACCCCTCCTTTCCAAAAGTCTACAGCCTTGCTTTGACATTTTCAAAGAGCTGTGAAGACATGGCTTTTCAGGAAGACATGAGGGAATCACTGAAGAACGGGCTACTCTTGAATGACAGCACACTGAATCTGTTGTCTTGTCACTGTTGTTTTTCTGTCACTTTTGACTCTACTGTGCAACATCATGTAGGTCACTTGTAAGTCTTAAAAATAAAGTGGCATATAAGTTGAAGTAATAAACTGATAAACAAATAAAGGTTTGCTTATTTAATTCTAGGCCCACATCTACTCAGCAAACACCTATTTTTATTTTGAAATGAATATTAACCGATTACGGTTCTAGTCCCATCTTACTGAAATCAGAGGGAAAGCTATTAACAGAATCCATGCTGAAAGCTGGTATTACAATGCATGTAAGTTTTAGCCTTTAAGGTAACATGAGATTTGTTGTAGCTGACAGATTGCAAGTCTACTTCTCTAATTTTGTTATATAAAATGTGTGTGTGTTTGTGTGTTTATTTTCCCCACAGTTCTGGTTCTAGATTCCAGTCAAGATGGCTGGATGACTGAGGAGGCAGAGGAGAACAAAATGAAAGGGAGAAGCAGTAAGAAGTGATACAAAATGGAGAAAGCAGATCAGCAGGAATTGAAAGAGCAGTATTTCTCAAAGAAATACGTACTTTCTTGCATACTCATACTCAACAACTATTTTAGGAATAGCCATCATCCAGAAGGTAATTATCTGTCAGTATCTTCTTCATTCATTTAGCCCTGACTTCAGTGTTTGCTATTTCCCCCCACTCCTCACCCAGTTAAGGATGTATACATATACCTCTCTTAGGTAATATTCTTTGCAGCAAGTGGAGTGCAGTCTCCATAAACCTGTACTGTACTACACATCTTTATCTTTTTGTAGCGACACACTAACAGAGCTACATCTTCAGAAAGCATTAAATGTATTCTAGGCTCCAAAACAACAAAAGCCCAGGAACTCAAAGTCAACAAAGACTAAC
The DNA here is from genome assembly GCF_035149785.1 of Candoia aspera. Taxonomy (NCBI): domain Eukaryota; kingdom Metazoa; phylum Chordata; class Lepidosauria; order Squamata; family Candoiidae; genus Candoia; species Candoia aspera. Next base: position 182,669,534 of record NC_086153.1, read on the forward strand.
AGGTTTGATGAACTCTGTTAACATATGTGCAAAAGTCTCTCTCAGCCATTCTGCTTGCTAGTACTACAAATATTAAATAGTACTACTAATAGTATTGTGAATATTGAGAACCAATTTGGTGTAATGGTTAAGGCGCTGGACTAGAAGCTGAGAGACTTGAGTTCTAGTCTTCCGTTAGCCACAAAAGTTACGACTTTGGGCCAGTCACTCTCAACTTTCAGGCCACCCCACCTCATACGGCTGCTGCTGTGGGGGAAATAGGAGGTGGGAGCATTACATATGCCTCCTTGAGTTGTACAAATAAAGTCAGGATATAAATCTAATAATAAATAAATAAAAATATTCTATTCACGCTGAAAAGAATGTCGACCTAACTTAGGGAAGAGGCTAAATGTAGTTTAAGTTTCATGGGTGAAAATGCCTTATGATCTTAAAGGCACAGCTATTCTAACCTATTATACAGGCCAATCTGCCATTCTATTTTCCTTTTGCAGGCCTGAAATTTTCTCAGTGTGCAACAATTCCCTCTTGGACTCAGAGGTTTCTCTTTCCACTGCCTCCCTTCTAATCAGATGGCATTAATCCACAGGCTGCCGGACGCATCTCAGCAAGTCTTGCCTAGATATCAGAACCTCTACCTCTGCCCTCCCACAAACCCAATACCAGCTGTTTGGTCTTCAACTTTCACCTCAACCACAGAAAGTGACTGATGTTAACAAACAGAGAACAAAACTGGTTCTGCCTGAATGTGTAGTTTTAAAAAACAATGTTTTCCTTTCAATTACACCTAATAGGATATTAACAGGTTTAAGAGATTAATGCCTTGTAGATACAACCCTGCTAGCCACTAAACCTTATCTGCTGCACGCTCCATCAGAAGTCTCTTGTTTGGTTAAAGGGTGTGTGTCTCACCAAGTTGCTTGCTTAGATCACATGGTAGAATATTATATCAACTGTAGAAACCACTTCCTGTCATTCACTTTTTTTCTCCATCTGCCATAATAAAATTGTTATAAAAAGAAAAGGATCCCTTTGGATTAGTTTCTGACAAAAGTGGAGGTCTGGGAAGACTTGTGCTTAACTATGGGTCAGCAGGCAATACAAGTAAGAATCTGGATTGTACAGCACAGACACACTAGCACCCTGTTTTCTTACCCTGAAGGACTTCCATAGGCAGAACAGTCCAAGCATTTTCTAGATAGGAGATGTAAATATAACGAGCTGTATTGCAGGCAAGACCGATATACAGGACTCTGCAAGTAAATGAGAGGAGAGATCGGTGATTACTTTAACATTTGACATGCTTTGATATACTTACCAACAAACTATCTGTACTGCTTTTAACCTGACCTACTCCAGTTTCACAAAAGATTCAAATTTAAATTTGAAATGTTTTGCCTACCTCTACTCAGCAGATAAAACCACTTTAGTGTAGTGGTTAAGGGACCAGGCAAGAAACTGGGAGACCATGAGTTCTAGTCCTGCCCTAGGCACAAAGCCAATTGGGTGACCTTGGGCCAGTCAATGTCATGTTCTCATTTCAATGTCTGGTTAACATTGTAACGTTTCACATGTCTTTTTCTGTTCCGTGTTCCTTCACCCGGGGTTTTTCCATTCCTTTGCCCTTCATTGTTTTCAGGGCTTGGAATGCATGTTTGGGTTTGCGCTCCTGTTCAAGGTTACTTTCCCAGGCGCGTCTAACGGATTCTCGCACCTGGGAGGGGGAGCGTCCTGACGGGCGATAGGGCGGGACTTGATCGCAAGCAAGGCTTTTAAGTTTGTATTTGGCGCGCTTTTGCTCATTCTCAGCTTTCTCTGTATTTGCATACTATTCCTTTTAATAAATCAGTTATCTTTGGGCCCGAGCTTGTGAGACTGAGTATTTGGGATTAGGCAATCATTACATAAAGCTGAGAATCATTTTATCCATTTGCCGCTAGCCCCATCCAATCCTTGGATAAGAGGGAACGCTAGCGATGACAGAACCTCAACTTCGCGCAAGTGAGGGAAGCGAAGAGGAGCGGGAGGCGGCCAAAAGCCGGCCAGCGCTAACATCGAGAGCGCAAAGAGCAGCTCGTCGGGAGTTGCGAGATATCCAATTGGACGAGCTGCTGATATCCATGCAGGAGAGTCTCAGGAGTGAACATAGAACTGTCATGGAAAGAGCACCGGGGAGGGGGTCTCCACAATTGTCCTGGGAGCACGAAGTCCCCTTGTCACCGAGGGTGGTGGTAACCAACCAACCCCAGGAGGAGCCGGTCACTCCGGCCCGTATGAGGGCATTGGAAGATAAAATGGATTTAATAGTGACGATCCTCAAGGATCTACCCAGAGAGGATCTACCCAGAGAAGCAGAGCCCACCCCAGAGGATTGGGAAGAAGAGCCGTCACAGTACCCCAGGCACAGTACCATGTCGACCCGGGGGAGAAGCAAGACTCGATCAGCACGTCAAGGGGGGGAGCGAGAGGCAAGACCCCCTAGGGATCGACCACCCATGGGGGCTCGGCGTACGCTGACATTCGCGGCACCGCCACAGCCAGCTGAGCCGGCAAGAACCTTCCCACCATTTGGAGTGAAGTTCGATGGGGATCCCACAACGCTCTCCTTCTTTATTACTAATGCCAAACATTACATAGAAGATTGGGGTCGAAACTTTCGGTCTGAACATGGCAAGATCAATTTCATTGCCAACAAGCTGAGAGGAAGGGCAGCGGATTGGTATGTGCAACTATGCCAAGCGGAGGCAAATGAGTTAGAGGACTTCGATGACTTTTTGTGGGCACTTAAGGAGCATTTCGAAGACCCCCTAGCTCAAGAAACGGCCAAAAATGACCTGCGGAAACTCTACCAAGGGTCCCTCTCAGTGGCCAAATATGCGTTGGAGTTTAAAGCTTTGGCAGGCAAAGTGGAAGACTGGTCTGAGCCAACAATCATCGAATTGTTCAAGCAGGGGCTAGAACCCGAAATCCTTCGATGGGCACTAGGCAGAGATGATCCCAAAACGCTATATGGGTGGATTCAGTTGGCGGGAAGCGCAGAAAATGCCCTACAAACCTATGCCCATACCAAAGAGCTTAGACAAACACGTCTTGCTAGAGGAGCGCGCACATCTGGACTTGCCAGCCGCCCCAAACCGAAAACCTGGGAAGAGGAGAGGGAGCGACGGTTCTCCAAGGGTCAGTGCCTCAGATGTGGGAAAGAGGGGCATCGAGCCACGTCGTGCCCGAGACGCCGTCCAGAGGAACGACAGACGAAACCCACGGTAAAGTCGCCTGCTCCTGCTCCACCGCGAAAACTGAAGGCAGCCCTCGCGGAACTGGACCCCTCAGACCTACCCTTCGGAGATGAGGAAGAAGAGTTGCAATTCGAGCAGCCGGCGGGAAAAGCCTACCACCTGCCCTGAAGGGCGCCCTAGGGCAGGTGGAAGAAACCGGGCGTAACCATGATTCGGTGAGTGGAAACTTCCCCACACTGACTGTTAAAGTTAAACTGAGTTCAAAAACCAAAACGGTGGAAGTGTGGGCCATGCTAGACTCGGGTTGCTCCCGTTCCCTAATGCACCCTGATGTCGTAGCGGCTCTGGAACTGCCCACGTTCCCGTTGCCAAGACCCATGATTTTCACCCAATTGGATGGAACTATGGCGGGAGGGAAAGCAGTCAATCTTTCCACGGAACTGGTCGCCTTGCAGATGGGCTCCCATCAGGAAAAGCTGCCATTTGTGGTAGCTCCAGTGGGGGGTCCTCTGGTAATCTTGGGGATGCCTTGGTTTGTGCAACAAAACCCTTTTATCAACTGGCTGCATAGAACTGTGACGTTTGCCGATGGATTTTACAAAGTACCAGAAAAGGACCTACTGGAGGACATGGAGGGTGGAGGGGTAGCGTATACTACTATGCAAACGCTTCAACCTCTTGAGGGACTACCCAATCAGTATCAGGATTTTGCTGAAGTATTTGGGGAAAAGGAAGCGGATCGCTTGCCACCCCACCGAAAAACGGACTGTGCCATTGAGTTTTTACCAAATGTAAAATTGCCTCACCCAAAAATATACCCCATGTCTCCCAAAGAGCTTACCACGCTAAGGGAGTTCATTGACAAAAACCTGGCTAGGGGTTTCATTGAGCCGGCAAATTCCCCGGTAGGCGCTCCTGTCCTATTCCGGCCAAAAAAGGATGGGTCATTAAGGCTTTGTACCGATTTCCGCGGGCTCAATGCGGTCTCAATATTAAATAAATATCCTTTGCCCCTGATCAAAGATATGTTATCACATCTGGCCAGAGGAAAAATTTTCTCAAAACTGGATTTGAGAGAAGCTTACTTTCGCATTCGAATAAGGAAAGGGGATGAGTGGAAGACAGCATTTAACTGTCCTCTTGGGGCTTTCCAATATAAAGTCTTACCATTCGGTTTGTCTGGGGCACCTGGGGTCTTTATGCAACTAATCAATGAGGTTTTGCATGACCACCTATTCAAGGGGGTACTAGTATATTTGGATGATGTATTGATTTATACTGAAACCATGTCAGAACATATCCACTTGGTGCGTCAAGTACTGGCTAAGTTGAAAACAGCAGAGTTGTACGCAAAATTGTCAAAATGTGCATTTCATCAGTCGCAAATTGATTACCTAGGCTACCGAATTTCAGCTCAGGGCATTGAAATGGACCCTGCAAAAGTAGAAGCTATTGTGGCATGGGAGCCTCCCCGTACCAGGCGACAATTACAAAGTTTCCTGGGATTCTCTAATTTCTATCGGGCATTCGCCCAAAATTTTGCAGAAATCGCCCTCCCCCTTACTGAACTGTTAAAAACTAAAGGACAGGGGGATACGCGACGTTCAAAGAACCCAGGCGCGCTCCTTAAATGGACTCCTGCTTGTCAGCAAGCGTTCGAAGCGCTCAAACAAATCTTTACCACAGAACCAATTTTACAGCATCCAAACCCCTCTAAACCCTTCGTTGTACAAGTCGACGCTTCTGATTTTTCCATAGGAGCAATTCTGTTACAAGCCGACCAATCAGCCGCTTTAAAACCCTGTGCCTACCTCTCTCGCAAATTCACTGAAACAGAGAGAAGATGGCACGTTTGGGAAAAAGAGGCTTTTGCTGTAAAAACGGCGTTAGAAGCATGGCGACACCTATTGGAAGGCACTTCAAAACCTTTTGAAGTCTGGACTGACCATAAAAACCTGGAAGCTCTAAGCACCAGTCGAAAACTCAGTCCCAAACAGCTCCGCTGGGCTGAGTTCTTCAGCCGCTTCGACTTCACCCTTAAATTTATACCAGGCAAGAAAAACTTTTTAGCTGATGCGCTCTCGCGCAGACCCCAAGACGCTGGCCCAGGGCCAACGGTCCAAGGTACCGTCTGGACCGACAAACAATTAAGTTTGGCAGCAGTGACTCGCAGCCAAACCCGAGCTCAATCAACTCAGCCTCCAGCCGCTCTGCCTTCCAGCCGCTCGCCGCACTTGTCAATTCCTTCCGATTTGCAACAACAGTTGCTTTCCCACCTTAAAACAGACACTTGGTTACAAGCCAATAGACACATTTTAACTTTCACCGATGATTTTGCCTGGCGCAACGATCGGCTCTATGTCCCCGAGGCAATGCGAAAAACCATACTCCAGCGCTGCCACGATGACAAGCTAGCTGGACACTTTGGCTACGTCAAAACTCTGCACCTCGTTCGCCGGCAATTCTGGTGGCCAACTTTGCTTAAAGACTTGAAGGAGTATGTCACTGCGTGCCCGGTATGTGCGGCGATAAAGCGCAAACCAGGCAAACCCCAAGGGCTCCTTCAACCTGTTGCCACTCCATCTGTCCCTTGGCAGGACATCTCCATGGACTTTATCGTTGATCTACCCCCTAGTCAACGCAAAACTGTCATTTGGGTCGTTAAAGATTTTTTTTCCAAACAAGCCCACTTTATCCCATGCGCTTCTATCCCCACCGCCCAACAGCTGGCACGCCTCTTCCTCATCCACGTGTACCGCCTCCACGGTATCCCCGCCCGTTTGGTGACAGAGGCACACAATTTACGTCACAATTTTGGCGGGCGTTTTTAAAACTTTTGGGTACAAAACAGTCCCTTTCCACTGCCTGGCATCCGGAAACGGACGGATCTACAGAGGCGGTTAATTCTACATTGGAACAATACCTCCGGGCTTTTGTTAACTACCAACAAGACAACTGGGTCGATTTACTCCCATTTGCTGAGGTTGCTTACAACAATTCCGTTCATCAAACCACTGGTCAAGTTCCCTTTAAAACAGTTTTTGGACGTGACTTTGTTCCTATTCCTGAACTTCCTCATCCTCAACCGCTACCAGCCACCCTTGCTGACTGGGCAGAATCTCTCAAGGACTCATGGTCTAATATTCTACTCGCTCTCCACCATGCCCAGGCTACCTATAAACGCCATGCCGATGCAAAGCGTTCCCCAGAACCATCCTTTACGGTCGGGGATAAAGTCTACTTATCAACTAAGTTTATCAAGTCCCCACAACCCTCTAAGAAACTTGGCCCTAAATTTGTCGGACCTTTTTCAATTGTTGCTCAAATCAACCCTGTTACGTTTAAACTTGATTTGCCTCACAACCTTAAACGTTTACATCCTGTTTTCCATTGTAGTTTACTCAAACCCTGCCTGTCGTCGGACCGTTGGCATCCGCAACCCATTCCTCCACCTCCCCTCATGATTGACAACCAGCAACATTTCGAGGTGGCATCCATCCTCGACTCCCGCCGCCAGCGCTCCGCTTTACAGTACCTCGTCCGCTGGAAACATTTCCCTCATCCTGAATGGGTTGCTGCTCCTGACGTTCATTCCCCTCGTCTCGTAACCCAATTCCACTCTGCCTATCCTGACAAACCGGCTCCCTAGTTTCTTTTGAGGGGGCAATATGTCATGTTCTCATTTCAATGTCTGGTTAACATTGTAACGTTTCACATGTCTTTTTCTGTTCCGTGTTCCTTCACCCGGGGTTTTTCCATTCCTTTGCCCTTCATTGTTTTCAGGGCTTGGAATGCATGTTTGGGTTTGCGCTCCTGTTCAAGGTTACTTTCCCAGGCGCGTCTAACGGATTCTCGCACCTGGGAGGGGGAGCGTCCTGACGGGCGATAGGGCGGGACTTGATCGCAAGCAAGGCTTTTAAGTTTGTATTTGGCGCGCTTTTGCTCATTCTCAGCTTTCTCTGTATTTGCATACTATTCCTTTTAATAAATCAGTTATCTTTGGGCCCGAGCTTGTGAGACTGAGTATTTGGGATTAGGCAATCATTACAGTCAATCTCTCTCACCCCTAGGAAGAAGGCAATGGCAAACCACTTCTGAAATCTTGCCAAGAAAACTGCAGGGACTAGTCCAGGCACTTGCCAGGAGCCACAAACTGACTTGAAGGCACGCACACGTGGGCGCACACACATTCAGAAGATACAGAACAGTATTGTTTGTTGATGGGGAAAATGGAAATGTAGGGTGGCGCAGCAAGAAATGACACAGAGTAAAAAACAACACTTTGCAACATTTCACTGCAGAATCCTACTTACCTGTTCAATCTATTTTCAGTAAATATGTTATGCACAATAGCTGTTGCCCGTTTCTTTACAGTATTTTATCACATATTCCTTGATTGTATATAAGTATGTTATTTGATGCATTTATTTATAAGCTGATTGCTTTAAGTATTTATTGGTATTGAAATTTTAAGATAGCTTTCTTGTTGTTCATTCTGAGTTCTGTTGCATAAATCCAGTAGGATTTTTTTTCCAAAAAATGAATAAATATAAAGTGTATGCTATATTTACTGAATCTCAAGTATCAGGTACAAACCCAATGGGAATAATATTCAAGAAATTACCAGAAATGATTTCTGGCTTATATACAATGTAAAACTATATAAAGTAAATAATACAAACATTTATAAATGTAACTGGCATAAAAGAAGAAATTTATTGTAAATATGTCTTGCCTTTATCAGAATAATCTGTCTTTTGAAGTTAAGCATTCTAAACACATATTGGAAACAAATACATTTCAACATTAAGAGAGCCCATATGGATTCCCCCCCTTTTTATAGTAAATTTTATTAAGTTTCAAGAGAAGAATAAAAACTACAAAAAAACCCACAAAAAACTACAAAGGAAGAAAAAAGAACTAAAAGGTCCGAAAACACAACAGAATTTTTTTCAAATTTACAAAAGATGTGGCTTCCGACTTTTAATAGCAAGGAGATACAAAAATTTCCAAAATCAATCTCTTACTCTATATTAATATAGAGTAAGAGATTTCTATAAATCATTCCACTTTAGCACATAATAAAGATCACTAAGTACAGCTACTCCTCCCCCTTACATTAAAATAAAGAAAAAAAATTCATATAAACTTCCTAAACATCTTTCTCCCCTCCAAAAAATAAAACATATTTAATTATTCCCTTCTTACCACTATTCTATACCTTTCTGTCTACTATAATAAGAATCAAATTAAAAAGCACATGCTGTAGGTTGTCTGCTATTATACTCGATAATACCACAATTTTAATAATCCTAATCTCAATAAACCCAGAAAACAAAGACAATTCAAAACAATAAATCCAAATCTTTAAAAGCAAATAACATCAATCAAATCCTTAAAGCAAACCTGATGAACATTCTTCCACCCTTATCCCACTTCAAAATAAACCAGAGCATTTACATATCCCCACAATGTGCACAGAGCTTTTCTCCTGAAAGAATCAAACAGCCCAACTGCCCCCTCAAAGATTCCAGGTTCTTTCCATGGCATTCCACCAGAAAGTCAATCTCACTCATGGCTTACAGATCTCTCTCTCCCTTAAATTTCTATTTAAGTCTATTATCCAATCTTCATCCAGCATCTTGATAAAAATCCCATCTCACTCTTAAAAGAAATCTTTCTATTGCTGTTGAATTCCTCAGTTTCATCTATCACATCCCCAACCTGATGGCACATTTTAGATCTCATATTTTCTACAATGTCCTGAATATCTTGCATAAAAGCTTAATAGAAGTCAGAAGAAATCTGTTTAAAATCTTGGTGGAAGTCAGAAAGAATCCGTTTGAAATCCTCCATGTCTCACACAGTAGATTATGGCAGCCCCTAGGAGCTTAACCAGCAAACGTCAAAGATATGAGAAAGTTCTGAAGTGTGTTTACATAAAGTGAAAGTGAGATAGCAGACAGTTCTCAAGGGAAAGTGAAAACAGAAAGCTGCAGGCTCAAATCAGCCGATTCAATGTGTAGGAAAATGCTAATATCTTCAAATTTAATACAAAAATAATACCAGGAAGAGAATTATTTACTCTCAATCCTCCTTTATATTTGGAAGGAAAACGAAATCCAAAACTTAAAAACTTTTTAAAAATCCCAAAAATAACGATAAGCGCCAAGAGAATCAGCTTCTCCTCGCTGTAGAAAGCCTCTCTTAGGGTACATATACTTAAAAAAAATAGAAATTGATGATTTAGAAATGGGGTGGCCGGTCTTAGTGTCCCTTTAAGGCTACAGCATGTCTTGGAAAGTGATGACGTCCCCGCCTCCCAGCTAGCTCTTACCAGTCGAACGTGAAACGCTGTTTGCGATCTTCTGGCTGCAAGCCGCCATCCAGAGGGCAGATGGGATGATTCCAGGTATTCTCCTTTATCCGGAGAACATTTCTGGGCTTCAGGAGAACCTGCCTGAGCCCTAAAAAAGTTGCTGCATTGTCAGCTCCGCCTGCTGAGCCCACAGGCACTGCCATTCAGTCCGCCATTCCCACCAGAAGCCCCGGATTCCCTGATATTTAATGTGTTCTTGAATGTCTGAATTCTGAAATATGTTCATAATTATGTTTATTTTGCCAAAACTGCATATGCCTTTAATTTATACTTCATTAGACAACATTTCCTTTCAACCAATTGCTTTTCATTGGGGCTGTGCAATATTTGTTTTATTTGGAAACAAAACATTCTAGAGAAGTCTGAAATGTGTGATTTCTCCACTGGTTCATGCTGAACCTCCTTTGGACCAGCCTGGGCCAGGAGCAGTTTGACCATTTCAGGAAATAAATTCTCCAAAGTGGTAGATCAGGGAAGGGTTGACCCTTCTTTACAGTCTCCCTCACCACATTGAGGTTGACAGATAATATTGAATATGACCTTCAAATAGTTTTTGAAATATTACACAGTAGAAATGGTAAAGGTTGGAATGGATTATTTGTATGAATATTATGTTATGTTATTATTTTCATGTTAAGGCTATGGCTAAATTAAGAAACTGAATTTGTAAGAATACACATTTCAATTCTATATGCAGTGAGTCCTATGTACGTTAAAGCCTATCCCTATTTCAAGTGAGCAAGTGAGCAAGTGTTTGCAGTGTTGTTGTGGATAACGTAATAACTGATATGGCTTTATTTTTCAGTTTTTCTTGCCATGTGAAGTGATGAGTTCTCTTTCGTAGGAGGCCCTCAGACAGAGGCTGGATGGTCATCTATCAAAGATAATTTAGTGGATCCTGCGCACAGATTAGATGACTTCTAAAATCCCTTTCAACTCCATGCTTTTATGATTCATAAGGAACACCTTTTCCTAGCTTGTTGAACTGACTTCACGACTACCAAAAAAGGACTACTTTGATTACAGGAGGTAAATTGTTTCAGTGGTGTTGACATTACAGGTAGTCCTTGCTTAACAACTGCTCATTCAGCAACTGTTCAAAGTTACAATGGCACTGAAAAAGGAGATTTACAACTGGTCCTCCAATTTGCGGTGGTTGTGGCATCCCTGCAGTCCAGTGATCGCAATTTGGGCACTTGGCAACTGGCATGCATTTACAACAGTCGAAGCATCCCACAGTCACATGACTGCCACTTGAGACCTTCACAGCCAGTTTCTGACAAACAAAGTCAATGGGGAAGCCAACAGGAGGTCACAAATGGCGATCATGTGACGTCACACTTAATGACCGTGGGTGATTCGCCCCTTTGCATGAAGCTGGCAAAAGCAAGCCCCTTTGCAAGTGGCTTCTCCAGCAATCAATTCCTACACTACACTGCTACTGCTTCCTGCTTTTCACCCAATGGGAAAGACACCAGGGGTTGGCTGAGGGAGCCATGTGTAGGAATTGGTTTTATTTATTTTATTTATTAATCAAATTTATCACCGCCCATCTCCCAAAAGGGACTGGAGAAACCACTTGCAAAGGGGCTTGCTTTTGCTGACTTCACACAAAAAGGCTTGCTTTTGCCAGCTTTGAGCCAAGAGGCTTCTTGCGCAAAGGACCAGGTCGGCCAGCTCAACAGCAGCGGAAGCAGCAAGACGGCAAGGTGGTTGGGGCGGCGGAGTGCAGGGCGTCAGTAGTCTCGGAGTGCAGGGTGGTGAGGGCGACTGCAGCTGGGACTGGGCTGGGACGGCTGTGGCTTCCCGGGGCGTGGCAAGCAGCCCCAGAGCTGCGTGGTTCTGGGACTGCTCACCACCCTGCAAGGCAGGGTGCAGGGCAGCCAAAAGTGCAGAGATAGGGGGGAGATAGGTGAGTATGGGGAGCTGAAGCGCCCCTGTGGTTGTAAGTGCAGGCAGGCTGCCAAGCGCCCAAATTTTGATCATGTGACCATGGGGGCGCTGCAACAGCCATAATTTCAAGGATTAGTCGTAAGTTACATTTCTCAGTGCCATCGTAATTTCAAACAATCTCTGAACAAATGATCGTTAAGTGAGGACTACTTGTAGTACTGCCTGATGAAGGAAAAAAGGAGATGGGCACAAGATATACTTTTACTGAAGAGAGAGCCTCATTGTTACAAACATAAGAGCAAAAATTCAGTAAACCTGATACTGCAAGTGATAACAGCTGTTGCCAAATCAAGTCCTTATTTCCACTTAGATGTAGGAAACCTTTGAGGACATCTTCTGGACACTGTTGAATGGTTGTAGAATCATATTCTCCAAGCTGTAGGGTGAAGGAATCAAGCTCTGGATAGAAGATGTGGCCCATTATGTTGGAGAGGATATCAGGTTGGCTCAAAAGGCAGAAGTATTCCCAAGAGATAAGATGGAGCAACACAACGAAGCACTGAAATGTGGTGAGAATGCAGTTGATCAACTTCCTGTTGATCTTCACTATGACTCTGGTCCAGTAGGAAAATAGGCAGAAAAATATAAAACAGGACTTTGTTTCAAGAAAAAAGAAAGCATAAATGAGAAACTGGAGATCTACCCATGATCGAAAAGATTAGAGTGCCTGTTGTCCCGTGATATAAGACCATGACCAACAAATATCATCCTGAAATTAGAGCACTTCAAAAAGATCAATGATGTGCGCTAAAAGAGTGGGATAGCATGGAACTGACTGAATCAGAGAGAGATGCGCAGAGGGGGCATGGGTTGACCAAATGCAATCTCTTTGTACTTGACACAGCTGAAGGGAGGATCTTGGTTTCAGTGATACTAATGGATAAGAGGGCAGTCCAGAGGAAAAGATCTCAAGGTAGATTTGTTCCAAATTTCCCCTCCCAAAATCATCTCCCATGCTTGAAGAGCAGATGAAGATTAAACAGGATGAACTGATGAGTCCACAAATAACTAGTGGTAGCAGAGCTAGAGAAGGAATGGAATGTGAGGCCATTGGAACCAGAACTGAAGAGGGTGAATTGAAGAGGGTAACTAATAAAGACCCTTTATGCTTTTGTTTCTATTTCTTTTTCTTTCTGCCCTGACTGGAATCAGACATGGCAGGCCTCCTGGAATGCTTTGAACCCTTAATGGTTTATATACTTGATGACAATAATGGCACAGTAGAGACCTGAGCATCCTCTGCAGGTGTCAGGGTCAGCCCCGACTCGCAATAAGACACAGACTCACTTAATGGGTATTAAGGATTTCTGGTTTATTGGAACGATAGCTGACAGAACGAAAAACGGGAACGGGGTAGGTGGTGTGGGGGTGCCCCTTTTATACCCTCCTGTATTGCCCCGGGCTTCCCCACCCTTCTTTGACCCAATCCCTCTTGATGGGACCCTTGATGGCTGCCTGGGCGTTTTCCCGGTGTCTTCTTTTGTCTCCCAGCGACGGTTGTGTCCTCCGGGGCACCAGGTGCGGCTTATCTCCGTCCCTCTGACGTCCTTCTTTTCAGCTGCCTATGGGTCCATGGGTGTGGGTGCTTTTGGGTGCTTGTGTTAATCCCTAGTTTGATTATCTCCTTCCTCTATTTCTTAATGATCATGATCTACGTTGTGAGGCTCTTTGTGCCTTGCAACGAGGTCATGACAGCAGGTGATGGTAATTTGACTGATCCCTTATCACTCTGAGCCACCAGAGAATTTGGGGGACATGACAGGAGGTTTGGAGGAAGACAAGAGCTTTAGTCTCCTCGCTCCAGAGATGGCTCACCAATGAGAAAAACTGCAATGAGTTACAGGTACTTGTGAAATGGGCCCTTAAGCTGGGTGCTATCAATGGAAGTACAAGGTATAATTACCAGTACAAAGTATATCGATCAATAAAAATCAGAGGGAGCCTGGTAGTACCTGGAAACATCCAACAAACCCCAATCAGGCATTTTCTACCTACTTCCCAAAATACACAAATCAGGTAATCCTGGCTGTTCCATTGTCTCAAGTATTGGAACCAGCACAGCTGCAATATCAGGTTTCATAAACTTTATACTCACTCCTTATGCTACCAGCACTCTCAGCTACGTAAGAGATACCACAGGCTTAATAAGAAAATTGAAATTCATTGGCAACTACCCTAATGGCACCATTTTAGCCACCCATGGATGTTGAGGCACTATACATAAAACCCCTCAGAAACATGGACTTCAAGCCATCAAGAACACCATCACTGATGTCAATATGGCATGCCTCGCCACCAGCCTGGGTGATTTTGTACTTAGCCATAACTACATCATCTTTGGCAATAACAGGATAGCTCCCTCTTTATAGATCTTTTGAAAGTTCTTGAAGACTGACTTTGTCAGAGAGCCTTCCTCTGATTTGATTTGATTTGATGTTGCCACCTTTTCATTCTATTTTCTTTTGATGTGTTTTTATTTTTTGTTCTGGGTATGTTTTATATCATATTTTTTCTATGTAAGCCACCAAGAGTCATTTTATTGCAACAGCATAGAAATTTATTTATTTATTTATTTATTTATTATCCCTTTATTGTTTTTATAAATAACTCAAGGCAGCAAACATACCTAATACTCCTTCCTCTTCCTCTTTTCCCCACAACAACAACCCTGTGAGGTGAGTTGGGCTGAGAGGGAGGGACTGGCCCAAAGTCACCCAGCCGGCTTTCATGCCTAAGGCAGGACTAGAACTCTCAGTCTCCTGGTTTCTAGCCCGGTGCCTTAACCACTAGACCAAACTCGCTCTCCTGCAAATCAGTGACATAGCCATGAGCACATATACGGCTGCATAATATGCCAGCATCTTCATGGCTAACCCAAAACAATGCTTTCTCATCATTTACCCCCCAAAACCCTTCCTTCAATTCAGATTCATTGATGACATTTCCATCATCCGGACCCATGGAAAAGAATTATCTCATTAAATGCCATCAAGACCTTAATACCTACCCTTAGTCTCAACCTATCTACAGAACAAGTTCACTTCCTTGATGTCATGGTAATACTACACAATGTACACATAAATACCATGTTACAGAGGAAACCTACAAATCACTATGCATACCTACATTCTTCTGGTTTCCACCCACAGCACACCACCAGTTCAATTGCCTATAGCCAGGCTCTATGCTACAACTGCATTTGTCTGACCCAGTTGACAGAGATGTTCAGTTGATGGAATTAAACCACACATTTAGGAGACTATCTACCCAATGAGATCAACAGACAAATCAATAGAGAAAAATCAGTTCCCAGGAAGCACCTATAAAAGACAGACCACAAAGACAGAACAGAACAACAGAACACCACTGCTTGTCACCTACAGCTCAAACCGTTCAAACACATTATTAATAATCCACAATCCATGACACTTTCTGGGTGGCACTGGGTGGCAACCCCATACTTGAAACAGATAACCACCCAGCCTGAAGTAGATTCTCACAAGCAACAAGAAGCAGCAGAACAATGATGTTAATGTGAGAACCAGACCCTGCAACAAACCCAGATGTTTACTTTGCCCCTGCATTTACATCAACAGCACAATCACAGGTCCCAACAACTTCACACATAAGATTAGAGATACTTTCACGGGCTCTGTTGAGGTTTTCCTACTAATAGATTAAGACTGCTATTGTATCAAATCATTTTGGCCAGGTGAAGGGGTTGTATTAGATTGTCTCCTCTCACGTGCTTCATGCAAAATAGCCTGGGGGGAGGAAACCTGCCCGGACTTGTTCTCACTTCCTCTTTCTTTTTTCTCTCTGCCGGCAATGTAGGCAAGCAAGGCTTGCTCCAAGGGAGCTAAGTCCTTTAAATATGTTTTGCTTTCTGTAAATAAATTATTTTTATAGAAATGTTTGGTGTGTGACTTTTTTGACCTCTCCTGGGCTAAAGGCTTTCCCAGCATCTGCCAACAGGTTATGGGCCCAGTAAACAACGCAGTAAAACCCAGAGAGAAAAGAGAGATCAACTCCACACCTCATGCACAATTTAAAGGCAGGTAGCAAAGACCTGTGAAGATTTTCTTTGGAGCCACCTGGAGATTTTCCAGCAACTGCTGGTCTGCAGGACAA
Source organism: Candoia aspera (assembly GCF_035149785.1). NCBI lineage: Eukaryota > Metazoa > Chordata > Lepidosauria > Squamata > Candoiidae > Candoia > Candoia aspera. Next base: position 182,685,233 of record NC_086153.1, read on the forward strand.
AGAAGCCAGCTGAGGTGACTTGCAAAAGAAGGAAGAAGCCATGGCTACCTCCCAGCCCTCAGCGATGCCTCTGGAGCGCCTATCAGAGACCAACTATTTGAATTGGGCCCTGAAGATGGAAATGTATCTTCGCAGAGAGAATCTTTGGCTGCCAATTGGTGAGCAAAACCCCCCAAATCCCAGTGCTGAATGGCTGAGACAGGATGAGCGGGCTAGAGCCACCATTATCTTGGGAGTTGAGGACAATCAGCTAGTCCATGTGCGAGGCATGCAGTCTGCAAAGCAACTTTGGGACGCTTTGAGAGACTGATATGTAAAGGCAACAGCAGGGAGTAAAGTTACTCTGACGAAAAAGCTGTACAGAGCCTACCTTGCAGAAGGAGAAAGCCTTCCTGAGCACCTGCATTATATTCAGCAGCTGTTTGTTGAGTTGCAGGAGAGAGGAATGGAATTTACACCTCTCACAAAATCCTATATCCTCCTGTCCTCACTAAATGCAACGTGGGACACGCTGATTTGTACCCTGGAGGCTATGCCTGAAGCAGACCTCACCCCATCGTATGTTACACAGCGCTTACTCGCTGAATGGGAGAAGAGAGAGGAAAGATCCCCCCCCATCTCTTCTGGAAAGCTGCAAGACCAGAAAATGAGGGAAAAGAAGGGAAAGGAACCTGAGGCCACAGCACTAGCCAGCCAGCTTCACTTGTGGTTCAGCTGGACATTTGCAAAGAGACTGTGCCTTGAGACCCAAGAGTAGAAAGACAGAGCAGAAGAACACAAGGGCAACACAGAAGAAGGCTCTTCAGACAACCCAGATTGCACAGGTTGCTGAGAAGGGTAATTCTGATGTATGGGTGTTAGATTCTGGAGCCAGTTGTCATTTATGTAATTGTAAAAGCTCTTTTGTGTCACTGTCTAAAACTGAAAGACAAAGTGTATCTTTGGCTGATGGGTCTGTGACCAAAATTTTGGGACAAGGTGACTTGTATTTATCCTGCTTAGGAGAAACTGTAAAAGGTGTGTTGTATGTGCCAAATTTACAATCAAACCTTTTATCTGTGGCACAATTGGCTGCAACAGGGTATATCATAACATTTAAGAAAAATGGTTGTGAGATACATAAAAATGGGAAATTGTGTGCTACTGGTATGTTAAAAGACTCCTTGTACATTGTGCAAAATGCAAGGAAGCCAAGCTGCAAGGCTGCAGTTGGCAACACGCCATATCATGACCAATGTGTACACCTGATGCACAGGAGATTTGGTCATGCTAATTTCAAGTATATAGCACAAATGCCACAGCTGTGTGCTGACCTAAAGATAAAACCCTGTGATAAATACTTAGACTGTGTAGTTTGCAAAGAATGCAAAACACTAAAAGCTCCTGTGAGTAAGCACAGTGACAGAGTTACAACTGGACCTTTGGAAATTGTACACTCTGACATTATTGGTCCTTTTGCTCCAAGTCTTGGACAAGCAAGGTATGCAATGACCATCATTGATGATTTCTCAAGATACACATTTATCTACATCTTAAAACATAAAGATGAGGCATTTGAGAAATTTAAAAGTTTTGTGACATGGGCAAATGGAAAATTCCCTAGGCCTGTATCTGCACTCCAATGTGATAGAGGAGGAGAGTACCTTTCTCACAAATTCAGAAGGTTTCTAGTGGAAAAGGGGATAGAACACATTCTAACCCATACACCCCTCAGCAAAATGGTGTTGCTGAAAGAAAGGGCAGAACCTTGCAAAATGCGATGGAATGCATGTTAAAAGATTCACAATTATGTTTTAAGTACTGGGGAGAGGCAATATCTACTGCCACTTATGTTCAGAACAGGTTGTATAACTCTATGATTCAGGACACTCCATTCCATTTGTTTTATGGTGTGAAACCAAAGGTAAGCCATCTTAAGAGTGTTTGGTAGCACTGCATGGGTTCACATTCCAAAACAGCAGAGAAGGAAAGGAGGCCCCACAACAAAGAAAGCCATCTTTGTTGGCTATGAACAAAGCCAGAGGAGCTACAGGTTCATAATGGAAGAGAAATTAATAATTAGCAAAAGCGCTTCTTTTGCTGAACAAAACTGGGGGAGATTAAATTCTAGCTCTCCAGTTGAACTGACCACAAGAGAACAGCAAGGACTTGCTGGTGATCTTTTGCCTGATGAGGACATTAAACCAGAAAAGCAAACTGAAGATCTGTCTGATGAGATAGATGCTTCTCAGGAAAGTGATAGGAGTCAAAATTTAAGCCCTGTATTACCTCGCAGATCTCAGAGGAGTAATAAAGGCGTTCCTCCATCACGTTTTCAGGCTGAAACAGTAAAGGCTTTTCACATATTCACAGAACCTGAGTCTTTAGAACAAGTGAATGCTTTACCACCTGAGATTGCACAAAATTGGCATTCTGCCATGCAACAAGAATTAGCATCCTTGAAAGAAAATAAAACATGGAAACTGGTAAATCTACCTCCCAATGAACGCTGTCTGGGTTGTAGGTGGGTTTTCAAACTGAAAAGGGATGCTGATGGCAAAATCCAAAAATATAAAGCAAGGTTGGTTGCAAAAGGGTTCACTCAAAGGAAAGATTTAGACTTTGACAAGACTTTTGCACCAGTTACTAAAGGTGAATCAATTAGATTACTGTTAAAAGTTGCTGCACTGAAAGGAATGTCAGTTAAGCACTATGACATTCAGACTGCATTTCTCTATGGTGATTTAGACCACAGATTATAGATGCAGCAACCCCCTGGCTATGAAAAAGGGGAGAATCTAGTCTGTGAACTGCAGAAGTCAATCTATGGGTTAAAACAAGCTGCTAGATCCTGGAACCAAAAAGTAGATGAAAAACTGCAGAATTTTGGTTTTGAAAAAGGAAAAGCAGATCCCTGTGTATATATGAAGGACAAACAAGGCTGTATGTATCTGTGCATTTATGTTGATGATTTGCTGCTGTTCACATCAACAGAAAAACAAAGGCTTGATTTTGAAGCCTGCATGAAAAGCCATTTCACATTAAAAAGCCTTGGAAATATAACCTAGGTTTGGAAAAACACAGGAAGAAGAATGGTAGCTTTCTGTTAAACCAAAGGGGAGATAATGGTAAAGTAATGTGAATGGAAAGACATATACAGTTGTCAGAGAAGATTGGTTATGCATCTTAATCTGTAGTGTAAAAAGGAGTGTTGAGGTTTTCCTACTAATAGATTAAGACTGCTATTGTATCAAATCATTTTGGCCAGATGAAGGGGTTGTATTAGATTGTCTCCTCTCACGTGCTTCATGCAAAATAGCCTGGGGGGAGGAAACCTGCCCGGACTTGTTCTCACTTCCTTTCTTTTTTCTCTCTGCCGGCAATGTAGGCAAGCAAGGCTTGCTCCAAGGGAGCTAAGTCCTTTAAATATGTTTTGCTTTCTGTAAATAAATCATTTTTATAGAAATGCTTGGTGTGTGACTTTTTTGACCTCTCCTGGGCTAAAGGCTTTCCCAGCATCTGCCAACATGCTCTTCCTCCAACGTGATATCGTCATCTGGCAGCAATGCCCCTCTGGACTCTACATAGGACAAACAGGTCAGGTTAATGGATAAAAGTTTGACATCAGGACTCAAAACAAGGACAAAGTAATATCAGAGCATTTTAATCTCACAGGACACTCCATTACAGATCTCAAAGTAGCTGTTCTGGAACAACAACAACAAAATCACCAGCACAATCAAGTGAGAATCTGCTGACACCACATACACATCAAAAGGTTTCAGGCCACCTCAGAAGGTTTCAATAAACATAATGAATTTTTAACACAACTGTTAATTGATGTTTGTAATCTGTCTCATTGGTAACCTGCATCTGCATAACCATCTTATCTTCCTCTCCTTTTTCAACTCCACTTCATGCCAATTTAAATCCTACATCAGTTTAACCACTCCATGGAACTGAAAAGTAGGTTACAGCCACGAAAGCTTACGCCTTTTAATAAAATCTGTTAGACTCGAAAGGTGTTACCAGATTCTTTCTGATTTTTGACTTCATATACTAATATAGCTCTCTTCCTACAATGATCAACAACTAGAGTTTTGAAGAAAAGTAGAAAGGATTAAAAGGGTTTTTTTTTTTTTTTAAAGTAAAGGATTTTGATAAAGCAGATGGATGATTATCTTAAGGATGGAAGTACTACCACTGTGACAGTCAAAAATAAATTAAGTGGGTTTAGCAGGAGTTGTAGTATGCAGCATATGTAGAAGGCAGGATTCCTACAGAGCAATGGGGCTCTGTTCGGAATGTAACGCATGGGTGAGGACCATAATGAAGACCTCTGTGATTAAACCAATAAACCTAAAACATTTAACAAAGAATTCTGTTGTCTAATGTGCCATAGTTCCGTTACTGTGAGAAAGAGAAAATTCTTCACGCTTCTCACATTGCCCCACCATCCCAAATTCTTCCTATGTTCAATTCCATTATACTCCTGGGTTGCTCAGTCGCAAAAATCCAGAAAAAAAGCCTTCCAAAGAAATCATTTGTGCACAAGAAAGAGAATTCAGACACTTGGCTAATATTATTCATTGTTTTCCCTGGAGTAGCTCCAAGAGTAACTAGGTGGGGGTCAAAAAAATCAAAATGGAAGCCACAACCATGTGATCAAAATGCCACCCTTTTTATGTGTGTCACATATGCACATTGATTATATTAATATTTATGGTTCCTCAGCATAGGAATATTTGGCTATTATTTATTTTTACCCTGCCTTAAGCTTAAAAGACTCCAGGCAATGCACAAAGAGCAACAGCTAACAGCCAGTGCAGCCATAAATACAAAGAATATAATAATACCAACATCTTATTAAATTATATAAAACATTTAAACATCCAAACATCTGGTTCTGGTCATTCCCACCAATCAGGACTTAAAGACCATCTGGAACAGCGATTTTTTTCACTATCTTCTGGAATGCCATAGTAGTGGAAGCCATACTTGGCTTCTTCCAATTTCCACTTGGTTCTCACCCAATTTGGGGCACTTGGAGGCAGGGGGAACCCCTTTTCTCCCTCCAAGGAGGGCCCTTTCCACCAGCTCCCTGCCTCTCATTCAAGGCGCCAGAAGGTCTTCTCCTCTTCTCGCTGACTTTCCCACCAATTTGTAGTTCCATTTACTTTCCCCTGGCTAATTCCAAATAGCTCACAACTTAGCAACCACATTCAATTTGGTATAACTCTAGGTTTTTCTGTCTTGCTTTGAGACAGTTCATCCTCTCTCATTCTCCTCTAATCTTTGTTTTCAAGTCTTTTTTAAAATCCTCCTGACTATATTAATGCTAAAAGGAGGTGGAGGAGCTCAATTATAGCATCAAAGACATGGCCAGATGCTGATTGTGGAACTGCTCATGTGCATGCTCCAAGTTAAGCTAAAGAAGAAGAATAAAGCCAGTTTCCATGATATGAACATATACCCACCATTTTCAAGAAGAACACCAGGAATTGCTTTGAAGTCCTGAACCTCATTGATAGAGAACCAGAGGAACTATGAAATGAACTTAAGGAAATCATTAAAGATAAATGTGAAAGGAGACTGTCAAAAATAAAGAAAGAGGAGAAAGCAAACTGGATGTCAGAACAAACATCCAAGAAGAGAAGCCAAAGCCAAGAAAGACAAAAATCTCAAAAAAGAACTTAACAAAGAGTTTCAGAAAGCTGTTAGAAGAGACAAGAAGCAACATTACAACAACATCTGTAAAGACATTGAACAAACAGATATGGAAAAACAAGGAAATTCTTTCAAAAGATCTCTGAACTCAGAAAGAGGTTTCAACCTCGAATTGGTATGCTAAAGGATGCTAATGGACAGATAGTAACTGATTCAAAGGAGATCAAAGGAAGATGGAAGGAATATACTGAAACACTGTACAGTAGAGATGTCAACATTCAAGATACCTTAGAAAATATTCCCTACTTACAAGAACCTGTAGTAGTAGAAAATGTAGTTAGATCAGCACTCTGCTCATTACCAAGTTGGAAGGCTACAGGAACTGACAGAATACCCACTGAAATATGGGAAGCAACAGAAGAAGAAGCAGTCAAGGTTCTAACCAAGCTATGCCAGCAGATCTAGAGAAAGACACAATGGCCAATCGATTGGAAGAGGTCAATCTACATTCCAATACTAAAAAAAAAAGACTTAGCAGCCTGTGCAAACTATTGTACAATATCCTTAATTTCACATGCTCGGAAAATAATGGATCATCCAACAAAGATTAGAACCCTACATGGAAAAGGAGATGCCATATGTTCAAGCTGGCTTTAGAAAAGGCCAAGGAACATGAGACATTATTGCTGATACATGCTGGATAACTGAGAAAGTCAAAAAATAGCAAAAATAGGTCAGCATGTGTTTCATCAATTATAAAAGGCATTTGTGTCAATCACGTCAAGATGTGGAAGATGCTCAGAAAAACAGGAATCCCAGAACATCTCATTGTCCTCATGAGAAACTTATACACAGGTCAGGAAGCCATAGTATGGACAGTACATAGCAAAATAGACTGGCTCCAGGTTGGCAAAGGAGTACCACAAGGCTGTACACTTTCCCCTTATTTGTTCAACTTATATGCTGAGTATATATTAAGGGAAGCTGGATTGGAAGAAGATGAGTATGGTTTTAAAAATGGAGGAAGAAACATCAATAACCTGTGCTATGCTAATGACACTACCCTGATAGCCAAAAATGCAAAGGATCTGCAAGCTCTAGTAATAAAAGTTAAGGAGCAAAGTGAAAAAATTGGACTAAAATTAAATATAAAGAAGACCAAACTAACAACAATAGGTAGAACAACCAGCCTTAGAACTGGCACTGAAGATACCAAAGTGGTGGATAGCTTCTGCTTTTTAGGATCAACCATCAACAGTAAAGGAACAAGCAGTCAAGAAATATGCTGCAGAGTAGCACTTGGAGAGCAGCTGTGAAGGTCTTGAAAAAGATATCAAAATGCCATACCTACAAAGATCACGCTCATGCAAGTAATGGTATTCCCTGTGACACCATATGGAAGCGAAAGTTGGACCTTGAAGAAGCAGGATAGGAAGAGTACTGACTCCTTTGAACTCTGGTATTGGAGGACACTCTTGAGAATGCTGTGGACAGCCAAGTAAACAAACCGATGGATCATCAAACAAATCAACCCAGAGTTCTCACTAGAGGCACAAATGATCAGGCTCAAATTATCCTATTTTGGACAAGACCTAGCTCTCTGGAAAAGGATCTAATGCTGGGAAAGGTGGAAGGAAAAAGAAGAAGAGGATGACCAGCAGCAAGGTGGATGCACTCAGTTACGGTGATGAGGAGTGCACCGTTAGGAAAGACAAGGTTAGGGATAGATCATCATGGAGAAAATCTATATGATCACTAGGAGTCAAAAATGACACACAGTCAACCTCCTCCTCCTCCTCCTCCTCCTTTGCCTTCCTTCCTCCCTCCCTCCTTCCTCTAGAATTGACTGTTTTGGTTTTCCACTGTCATCACTACTGCTCCTCCACCCACTCTCCAGTCTGATCACATAGGTTTCCACACTGGTCAAGGGGTGGAATTCAAGCAAGGGATTCAGATAATGATGCCTGCAATTTCCATGCCTGCCCCTGGGCGCAATACTAGCACCAACGGTATCCTGGACCACCAAAGTTTGGATTTATTTGTTCCTCCAGGCTGTGTTCTCAGTTCTCAACTCCCCCCAATGGAACACAGGCTCCATAGGATAGGTTCCCCAACTTTTATTATTTCTCCTTTCTTTCTTTCAAAATCAGATCTTTAAATATACTCCTTTCTGATATTTTAATTCAGTCCCACTGATCTATCAGCTTACTTTCTTCCTCTTCTTCCCTTCTCCTTCCAAAATATAGCTCACCTCAGTTAAATAACTATTAACACCCAAACTGACACAGCTTTGCAAATACACCCACCCTCTCAGACACCATAATCTGCTCTGGAATCTAGTGATGTAATGAAAGATTGATCAATATTAATCCATTCGATCAAGATTTAATTCTATGCTTAAAAATTGTGTTGAATGGTTTTCTATAAGCAGTAACTATTAGTTTCTTTTTCTTTTTTTGTTTGTGTGGGATTTTGTTCTTTTTTAGTTCTCTTTTTTCCTCTTTTCTCTTTCTTATACTAAAGCAATAAAAATAAAAAATGTAAAGCAGGCATACATGTAGTAAAGTACAAGCAAGGGATCATCCCACATGCTGTTTTTTAGGCACACTGGAGTCCAACTTCTGCAAATAAATTCTGAGCAGGAAATATGTATTTTGTGAATGAAGCTTCAAGAGTATTTTGAAATCATTTGCTAAAACAGAAATGAGCATAATAAATCAGTGATGAAAGGAATAAGATTACACATCTTTCCAAAAAAAAAATGAAACTGCCATCTAGCATTTAGAAACTAGAGCAGAGGTAGACTAATTTACAATATTTTGCATCAAAAATCAGAAAAATGTTATATAACCCTCTAGATTGGTGGCTTCCCAACAATGATATTTTCAAGCTCTATTTGCAAGAAATAGAAGCTTACCAACAATTATTCCAGCATTCTCTTTTGAAATGTACTCAGTTATTTTACAGCTGTAAGGCAAGGAGCTATTAAGCAGATGTGGCATTTCTCCATTACAACACTGCACCAGGCAAAGTCACAGCTGCCAAACATTAACTCATGGAAGCTAGTGAAAGATCATCTTTTCATATTATATAATCATGGTGGAAGCTATTACTCAAGCACTAAAGAAGAATCTCACTGAAGTAAACTCAATCCATTTTAGTTGTATTTCTTCTCAAGCAGTTGATAAGAATTGCACCTTTATCCTTAAATAATCCAATGGATCTACTCAACGTCTTGCTTTAACCTTTCCCAAGCAGGTGTCCACTAAATGTTTTGGGGCCACAACTTACAGAATCCCCAGCCAGAATGGCCTGGGGATGGGATATATCAGCTTCAGGACAGTGGTCTTTCCTCAAGAGTAGTTGTATGTCTTTCTTGTCTGATTATTAGACCTAAAAGGCAAAAATCTACCCCCTGGAGAGAGAGAAAAAAATCCATCTCTGTTCCTCTGAAGACTGACATTATTACATCACTGTCCTGCTTCCATAGCCCTTCTCATAATCATGATGCAAAAAGGTAATCCTCCCCTACTATGAGTCAACACATACTGTACTTATTTTCTATAGAAAACTTTCTCCAGTAGTGCTTAGTTCATGTCATCCAATACCTGTCCCCCCATAACAGCCTCTCTATTTTCAGATGGTTTCTTAAAGTAATTTCAAACATACATACTTACAGTTATCCTTAAGACTAGCTGAGACCAAATGTTATTGGGATAGGAGAGAAATGAAAAAAGAAAGTTCAATTTTGATTTGAAGCCGTTTGTGGCGTTGGACCTGATCCAGCCCCTGAAAGAACCCTGTTTCAACTGGAACACCATTAACTGCCTCCAGCTCAAGGGTTAACTGTTAGAAAACTACTAGATCACTCTCTGAATGGCTGGATCAGGATGATCAGGAGAAGAAATGGAACATCCAAAGCGCTGGACTAGAATCCGGGTGACCACGAGTCCTAGTCCTCCCTTAGGCACAGAAGCTTCTCTCTCTCTCTCAGCCCAGTCCACCTCACAGGGTTGTTGTAGTTAGGAAAATAGGAGGAGAGACATTATGTACATTGCCTTTGAATTACACAAAATGAAGGTGGAATATACATCTAATCAACAAGTCATTCCTGCAATGACAGATGCTGCACATAGTTAAAAACAGCTATATTTTAATTGAACTGTAATGGGTAAGAGACTGAATTCTTCCATTAACTTATTAGGTAGCATTAAGCAAGATACTCTTTCCATATCTCACCCTCATCTGAGTCACAAGGGGGATTAAAGATTTGGGGGATTGAAGATTACAGCTAGAAAATCCATGGAAATTGCTTTGAATAATTAAAAGTGATTTATAAAGGATGACTCCACACCCTTATAAAGGATGACTTCTCTTCCTGGAATGGCTGATTTTACAGATCCATGACTTATAAGAAATAATTGTTCCGCTTACATGAACAGGACACAGAAATATATACAGTTCTTTGTACAGTACTTGTTCAGTGTATGACACTGGGCAGAGTTTTTATATATCGTTACTGTATAAGAATGTGTAAATTGCTTAGATGGTATTGCTTAGACAGTACTGCCTATTGCTGTTCTAGCATTCTTATGGCTTTGGCTTACCTGATGTGACCAATCAGCTCAATCAGCTTGTGGCTGAAGAAATACGCCATCAGTTCAGAGACATGACTCAAAACAGAGCAAACTCCAAAGAGCGTGGTGGTGCCATTCAGATCCTCCAGGTGCCAATAAAGGAAGGTGAACACAAAGCCATATCCAAAACCCATAAACCAAGCCACAAACAGCACCGAGCCATACTGGATACTACAGAGCAGCTTAATCAAGTGCAAAAAATTAAAGGATTGGGACTGGCTTGTGTCACTCTGTGCATCATGGGAAGAATCTGTGGAGGAATTTCTGTCTGCGCAGGAGCCCTCTGCCTCTGTGCTTTGGTTTTCCTCTTGCTTGTAGTGGTTGTACCGGAACCTGAACTGGGTGGCCACAATCAAAGAGAGTGTCATCAAAACCCCGAAGACTATGAAAACAATCCTGTAGTTCTTGTACTCTGGAGCCTTACAGCCTTGGCCTTCAACAAGCACATCAATACGGGTAGAGTCAATGCCAATGCCCACTGATAGCATGGCCAGTCCCCAGCCCAGAGATCCCCACATTCGCTGTAGCCCGTAACGGTCCCGGTGTTTGCCAAGATACTGCAGGGTCACAGTGTCCACTATAGTGACTGAGGAGGCACTGAAAAACTCTCCTACAATCACAACAAGGAGGATGAGCAAGAAGATCGCTTCAACCTCCTGATGATCATAGACAAGAGCAACACGGCCAGGAAGGGTTGTTTTTGTGGTGCCTGTAGATGACGCTGTTGTGTGGGTGGTATTTCCCAACAGACCCGCAGTAACACTACCTTTTGGAGTACTGGCAACAGTTGAACTTTCTTCTTCTTTTAAAGCATGCTTCCCATCTCCATTTTGAATAGTTGGAGAAAAGGTAGATTTAGAATTCATGGGCAAAGCTGAGCTCAGAGTTGGCAAGTTGTAGGTCAACAAATCTCTTTTCCCTTGGCCCTTTGTTAATGTAGTTCCCAGAGTAGGCAAGACAGAAGAAATGGAGATATTTTGTGGGGCTACTGCTGAAAGATGACTGGCATTGGTAGGAGGAATGGGAATAGGGTTCTTTAGCATACATCTTAAGGTTGCTGGTTTAACAAACCCAATTCCCAAGTTAAACAGCACCCAGCATAATAGGGAGAAGAGAAGAACAACTTTCCCCTTTTTAAAGCGATCTGCTACCACTCCCCAAAATGGAGCACTGCAAAATTCAATGAAGTATCTAATCCCTACCAGGAGTCCACTCTGGCTGGGAGTCATGCCTAGCTGTTTGTAGTATATAGGAAGCAATGGGTACAGGGAACCATAAGCAGCGTAAAAGAAAAAATAAAAGACTTTTGAGACCAGGAGATCATTATTCACTTTCACGCAATGTTGTTCAAGCCAATCAAGCTCTTCGTCTGGAATAGTAGTGGTCTCGGTTGAAGGGGTATCACTTTGGACTTGGAGATCTTGCTCCTTGGGAATCCCACTGAAAGGATCAGCAAGCACATATTTTCTCTTCTGCTCTTCTTCATCATCAGTTAAGATGGCTACTTTATCATTGGTTGCCATGATTTCACTGTAAGCATGAGATATGCATGTGATTCTCCAGACTTCAGTTCAAGGAGCCTGTAGACACACAAAAATCAGCAGTTATAGGATGACAGTATTAAATATTCAAGGGGGAGAATGCTGTCATTTCAAAGAACATAATATTTCATTTATCACTATGGCCTATATACGTATGAACTGAACTAATCTGAGATCAGTATCACTCCTAGGTTCCCATCATGTTATGTGGCATCTGGAAGTCTTGGCTGAGCCAGTTGACTTCCAACTTAGCTGATCCTCCAGAGGAAATATAGTGAAGATATTAATGCAGAGTTCCCTTCAGAAATGTGGTGTAGATAGCGGCAGATCAGTAGAGATTCCCTCCTTGCCCCACCTCCTGGGATTTCTCCAGTCTAGTCTCCTTGAGTCCAGCTACTGTGTGCCTTGCTATCCTTCCCCCTTTCTGTTGATTCTGTTGAGTATTTTTTTTCCAATTCCACATAGAGTGGCTGGCTTACAGAAGCAAAAGCACTGGCTGGAGCATCACTTTTTGCATACCCCACTGGCCAGCTGAAAGGGGCACTAGTGGTGAGGAGATCTGGGTGGGCCGAGTGCAATTCTGAGACTATGGAAAACAGAAAGTATGTGGTAATTGCAGAGATAAGCACTGAACATGAACTCATTCACCCAATTTCTTCTTGAAGCAAAATAGTAGCAATAAATAATCAGCATCTTGGAGTTTGCTAACATTGTCTCCTAGTAACAGACCCTTGCAATATCTTAAAACACACGATCTCTTAATAAAATTTAGCTTAGCTTGTCAGGAGATCAATTCCATTTTTCTGCTATACTGCTAGTACCTTATTCCTTCTTAATAAAAACAAAGAATTACGTGCAGGCAGAAGTTCAATAGAGCATAGATGGGGTAGAAATGAGAATGGGAATGACTGCAAAGCAAGTTATTTAAAAATGCTCATGAACACTGACAATAAACTGAATCATATGTGAAGTCATGTGCTCTTTTGATAAAAAGTGAAAAGTCAGCCCTCTGGCCCAGAGCCAGGGAACCTTTCATAAATCTACTCTTATTTAAAAACTTTTGGCCACTTTCTGGATGATGGTACTTTACACAAAAGCAGCATCCCTTTTCTTGGCTCAGCAAAAGGATATACTGCAAAGCAAAAAAAAAAAAGACAAAAGAAATCTGTATTATCACAAAACCAGTTCAGACCAGTTTGATATTCCAAATATAACTGTATTATCCGATAAGGCTTAGTGAAAAAAGCAAGTTAATTCATATTTTAAAATGATCACATGATAAGCTATTTCTCATTGAAACTGGTCTGTTATTCCTTTGAAATGTTCCCCTGCTAGTTTTGGAATATTATCATTCCTGATGTCAGATCTGCTGAAGATAATTGTGCATAATTCATCAAATATAAAGTTATTTATAAACTGATATACCCATAACTGAGATTATTTTAGCAATTTTCATACAACCATTTGGGTGGATACAAATAATTGTTTCAGCAGCTATTTTACTTTGCAGCTGTATAGGAGGATGGAGGACTCTCTTTTTTGTGCTTGGCAGGAGAATGCAACTGAACTTATTCACCATTTACGGAGAGCTATAAATTATATGATATAGGACACTATGCCATGCTGCGGTGAGTGAGGCATACAGTACACAATGTCTTTTTAGGTTATACCTGTGTTTTAGGCACTAGAACATCTTCCCAGTCCGTGTGCCCTGCAGTTTACCTTGGACCGCAACATACACAACTCTTAGATAGCATAGCCATGTTGACTAGAGAGTTCTGGAGTCCTTTTTAAATAAGCTGATCAATCATGTGTGGCTAAAATGCTGGGCAGGTGCTTTTAAAGCATTTGCCTTATTAGTACCACAAAAACATATTTCAGTCAGGAACAATTTTCATACTTCGGTTACAAAAGCAAATTAACCATTGTTGTAATTATTTTTAAAATGTTAGGAATATTGCAGTAAGTATGAATGATCCACTGAAAAGTGCTTCTGCTTGCTTTTATCCTGGTATACCAAGCTATGGCTGCAAAAATATGTTGAAGGTATTGCTTCCCCCCCCACTTAAAAAAAAACAGAAATAAAGCAAAGAATGATGACTATTATTATTGTGATCCACAAAGGTTATGTAAAGATAAATTTGTTCATCTTCAAAAAACCAGAGCTTATGTCAGCTGCTATCTACACAGCAACTTCCCTGGCTTTTTATATTGACCACAGGAAAACCTAAGTGGTCAGCTAGCTGGTCTACAGAAAATTAATCAATAAATGGATCAGTAAGACAATAATTTTAGCTAAAAAGTCTATTAGAAAGCTGAGCTACCATATCAATTGTTCATTTTTCTTGGGTATTCATTATTCCAGGAAATCAGATTCTTTTTATTTTTCTATATACATCCCAGCTGTTAATGATAAAGCGCTAGCTTTCTACGTATGCTGCAATAAAAATGTGTAAAAGACAGATGCATTTTTAGATGCTTGTCTACAGAGATAAAGCTGACTCCAACCAACGATGGATGCTGCTCTGATAGTTAAAGAAAATGATGGCATTTAGCTGAAAAACACTTGGTGCTTGAAAAGAGACCCCCAGCTTACTCTTTAGTGTCATTATGGATCTCGGTGAAAGAATACTTGCTGACAAACCATGTCAGGAACTGTGGTGTGAGCTACAGGCTTGAAATCAACCCACCACTTAGCTGAAGGGAAGGGAATAAATCTAGAAGTGCTGAAAGCCATTCGCCATTAGAGCTCCCATTAGGGAGAGATGGATTGCATCAGAGGGCCCTTTGAATCCCAGGAGGGAGTTCGGGTAGGAGCCCCTCCCTTTCCTGGGCTTCTCTTCTGAACTGCTACTTGCACAAAGGCAGGGAGACCAGGGGCAGCTGGGGGCAAGCGCTTCTTCAGTCAGGAGGTCCCACCTCCTGCTGATCCCATGTAGAAACCTCATGTAATTAAAGTCACCTATTTTATTATTTCTGTTTCAAGAACCTAATACATGGGACGCAGTTTGCTCAGCCAGAAATAACGTGCTTTGCTCCTTGGGCGCCCGCTTTTTCTAATGTTGTCACTGCCTGGTGGTACAGTTCATGATTCTCCACGGGGAATGAAGGAGGGGAGCCAGGTGGCTGTCACAACTATTCACTGAAAAGGCTTAGTCCCCACCGGATACTCCTTTGCCCCTGTGTTTCCCAATGACCAGACCCCTTCTATTTCAAGTCACAGCACAGTTCCCTAAAGGCATCCTTTCCATTTGCTTGCTAAAACTCACTTAACTGGTTGGGAGCTTTAGTAAATGCTGGGAGGGATCTTACATAATGGAAGTGGGAAATCAGTATTGAAAGGAAACAAGCAACAAAAAAGAAACGCTGCAAATACAGAATCCTCTTACATCAGCTTAACGCTGCCCGTGAAATTATCAGGAGTCAAGTTCAACCTGAAGGAGGCTTTATGGTTTGTCATTGTACAAATTGGAGCAACAGAGCTGTGTTAGTTGATGGTAGCCAAAAATTTGAAGGAGTCTGGGAGCCTCTTTTCAGACCAACACACTTTATTAAAAGGTATAAGCTTTCATAAGCTTACGCCTTTTAATAAAACGTGTTGGTCTGAAAAGGGGC
Source organism: Candoia aspera (assembly GCF_035149785.1). Taxonomy (NCBI): domain Eukaryota; kingdom Metazoa; phylum Chordata; class Lepidosauria; order Squamata; family Candoiidae; genus Candoia; species Candoia aspera. The sequence continues at coordinate 182,700,672 of NC_086153.1, forward strand.
ACTCAGACTTCTTTGGATTTTTATTATTTCTGTAGCTTTCCCAAATTTTGCTACACAATGAAGAAGGATGTAACATTTGCCTTTTAGAACCGGTGTTTATTTAGCTGCATTAATACAGGCTGTGTAAACATGTCCCTGGATTAAAACTTTGGTTTAATGCAAGTGCAGGATTCTGCAGAGAGAAGCCAAATAAGTACTAAAACTATTAAAGAAGAGGCTCTGTCTCACCTTATTAACTGCAGCCACAGAGATAATTAAAAATTTGACACTTTTAATCAGAAGAGATTAGATACTGAACAGTCTTTTGTCAAAAAAAAGAGGAAACCTTTTTTTCCCCTCAGTAAAGATTTGGGGAGCATGAGTATAAACTAGAGGTACACTGAAAAGTTTAAAGGAAGTCTACAACTGACATGTAATAAAACATTAAACAGAAAGATTAGAAAAATGAAGGCTTGAGAAGAAAAGTGTAAATTTGGAGGGAAGATGGAGAAAAATCCACAAGATGGTTTGTTTGTTTGTGAAGAAAGGGGAACACTATACAGTGGGGGATATGTTTAAGAAAAGGCATCACAACATTTTCTACGTAGGATTGTTGAGATTCCCATCCTGAAAACAAGGAGTACTTGGAAGCCTAAGATGCGTTCCTGCTTCCTAGAGCCGCTGCTGCATTCTTGAGAAAAGGAAGAAAGGATTCAGCTGTCTTATTCAGCTCTACAGATACTGGCAGAGTTGTTCTTATCCCCTTGACAATCTGACCAGGCCTCAAAGGGTCAAAAAATACAGAATAATGGGTAGCATCCCTTTATTCATTCAAAACAGGAAATGACTGCCCTGAGGTGCTTGTCCATTCACAAGACAGGTGCCAAAGGGAGGGTCACCAGCCATAAAACATTCACTTACCAAAAAGTAAACAGTTGTTCCTTGCTATCCCTTTAGTCTGTGCCAAATGTTTTCCAAATGTTCTACTTTTATTCAAAAATAAAATAAAAACAGTATTGCCCTTGCATCACTAAATAACTGGAACATTTACGTTTCTAAGCAAGACAATCAATGGCATGTTGTACCATACGCAAATTAGGCATTTGCCTAGGACCCCCCAAAAGAGGGGACCCAAAATCACATTTTTGGAAAACTGGTTCTGCTGTTCCAGCATTTCTGTCTGGCTGCATGGACACCTCTGACAAAGATCTCCAGCTTTCCCAAATCAACAGGGTTGGAAGCAACTTTTGGGGCCTCAGGTTAGGGCGTGTGCCAACTCTGCCCTCCTACCATTTGAATGTTTAACGGCTCAATGACCAATAGAAGATTCACCCGCGTTTTGTGTGGACAAAAAGGAGAGTCTAAATGCAAAACCATACTGGTGTATGCACATACCAAATATTAAATATCTATGCACTAAAGTGATAGAATTCTAATTCTCCATGATTTACTGTGATTTGATGTCTTCTGTAATCATGGAGTACATACTTTTTAAAAATATAAACAGCACTGTTTGTAAAGACATGAACAATTTATTATTAATAAGACGTGCAATTAACAGGTAAACAATCATTTGTTGTAAATTGTTTAAATATTATTTGTGATACATTATTAGTGGAAATTAATGAACTTGGGGGGGGGGCTAAATTTTATGTTGCCTAAGACCCCATGCAGGCATAATGCACCACTGAAGATAATATGAAGCCTGTTTACCTGCATTCCTACTTGTTTCTTAGTTATATGGTTTCTTGTTCACTCTTGTTCAGAACACTTTTTATTGATGAATTTCCCCATCATCACTGACTTCTCAGGCAAATAATGTTTCCTTCATCAAGTCCACTGATTTGAACATCTACCAATCCGCCCATTTAAGTAGACCCAAAAAAAACCCAGCTTTAAATATGTACTCAGTTACCAAGCAGTTTAGCTAGGTTTACGAGTTCAGAAAAAATGGCGACAGGCGCTTTTCCTGTCACACAGACCATATGGCGCCAACATCTGCTAAACTTTCCCCATACTCATGAACTACACAGTTCATGTGGCACCAACAGGTGATTCAGCCCATGTGCTTTTTGGAGCTATTGCCAGACTGGAACCCAAAAAGCTACGCATATAGTGGCCCAAAGCCACCCATTCACACAGGTCGTGCTGTAAAGCTAGCAGCTCAGGAGAACTGTTTTCTGGAAGAGGAAACTAGCAATGAAAGGGGATGAATTTCCTCCTAAAAGAGAAAAGGGACCAGTACCATTGCTACACACAACAGCAGTTATTCACCTTACGAGGCCCAGTGATGTCAGAGAGTGCCTCCAAGGAGTTGAGAGGCAATCAGCCTTGTTTACGCCAATGGAAAGTGTTCAAAGAAGCTCACTTGCTCATGTGTACTCCAGACTAGCTGCTTACCCAACAGAAACTATAATAATAATTAACTGAAAACATTTAAAAGGCTGCCTGTGCTTTTAACCTCTGAAAAAAATGAAGTTCCAACCTGACCTGCTTTCTAAACAGTTTACATTATGAAAGCCCTTAATTAACTATCTCAATTTTGCAGGCCCTTCTAAGCAGCATATATCAACCCCCATTTTAAGTGCTTTATGAAAATTTACCTTAACTCTGACTTCTTCAGGCCCCCACTGACTGAAATTAGCAATTTGCCAATTGACTACTGTGACATCCCTGAGGTCCTTCTATTATTATGTCACAGCTCACCAGGTCACCCCATCTGCCTCTGTCAATGGTATAGGGGATTTCAGGGTGGACACTCAAGTTGGTGGCAGGGTTATAAATTGGACCTACATGTACCCTAAGCAGCCTTCAGTTTGCCTTTAAAATATACTAGTATATTTCAAGATATCTTGAAACAGAACATGGCAGCTCATCATATTTTTAAGGACTAAAGATACCCATATGAAAAAGGTCTTGAATTAAAAAGGAGACAAAAAATTCTTCACTGCAAGCTTTCATCATAGATGAGAAGCACCATCAGATAGGCCTGTCTACACTAAATTTTTCCCCTTGGTTAGTGATAACTGGCTTACTCATATAACCCACCACACATTTCACAATGTTCTCCTGAAGAAATTTTCCTCTGAAAGTATCACGCTCTCAGACTGTTTTAGGGCTGTTTTTTGTTGCCATTGGTTGAAGTACATTGAAGGGGTATGGTGCTTCAGCCTAGAAATGTAACAAGACTGAGTGTTATTTATGCCCGAGAAATGTCTGGAAACTTTTTTTTCTCACCTTCAACTGCAAACCAGAACTGGTGGTTATCCTCTTACTTCTTTTCCTTTGACTATGGTGACAGCCACTTTTTTCCAAAAATAATTTTCAGCATGCACCCACACAGCTGCACAGTTGTGAAGGTAAATGTGCACATCTTTACTTTTTTAAAATGGGCATAGCTGCTCAAAGATAATTTGCTGAGCCTTTTGTTTTAAAAGAGGCCCTGAAACAACCAACATAACCTGTTCTGTCTTCTGTACTCACCACAACGATTTCCTTTCTTAAACTTTACAGTGTTTATTAGATTCTTAACTTACATATGGTTATACTTAATATATTGTTGTTATGTAATGGTATGTGAGAATGACCTTGGGAGAATGGCCCAAGAGAGCTGCCTAGGGAATGGTCAGATAAGAGACAGCATAGCCTGCAGCTGCATAGTGGGCAGGGCAAGAGGCTCAGAAAGGACCCTCCCTAGTTTCATGAGCTGTAAAGGGGACCAGGGGGGGAATGTACTTTCATACTTGCAAGATTCTTTTAATGTAGCTTTACAGTAAAGCAGAATTAACTCATCTGGTTGTGTTTCCTGTCTGGTCTACCTAGTAAGGCTGACATATTATTTTCATTTGTCCAAACATGTTATTGCTCCTTAATTGCTGCTTTTAATGGGGATCAGTAAGTTTTTAAATGTTATTTTATGCATTGGCTATTACTGGAGAAGTTAAACCAGTGTCCCCATGCTGGCTGGGGAATTCTGGGAGGTGAAGTGTACACATCTTCAAGTTGCCAAGGTTGAGAAACACTGAGTTGGACAATGGGGGAGACAAGGTTAACCACTTTAAAATATTGATTTGCAAGCTAGAGTAAAAGGTATTTAACTAAAAGACATCAAGTATCAACTATTTATATATGAGGATTGCTATGGGAGAGGGACAGAATAGGGCAACCAAGGAAACAAGGGAAAAAAGCTATTTAGCCAAAACATAAAGAAATAAGGAAATATAAGAAGCTGCTTTATACTGTATTGAATCAGACTATTAAGCCATTGAGCTGTGTATTTTCTTATACTGACCAAAAGGGACTTATCAGATTTCCAGAAATACATTATCTAGAAATGATGGGATCTGGGATCTTCTGCACATATTCTACTACTGAGATATAACCTTCCTTAACCATAGGATCCTTACTGGAGGATGAAAGCATGTTTGGATTAGATTTAATAGAGAAATACAATTATTACCTTTGACAGTGTATTACAGGAGAAAAAAAGCCTAATGCAAATCTCAGTAACCAGTGTATTGCTTAAATATGATGAGCACCTTCATGCACATACACTGTGAAGATATACCCTCCACAGAGATTTACAGAATAAGCCCCCACACATGCTTAGTAAATCTAATATTGTAACCTAGACTTTATTGCCAGATAAATGCAGACAGGATTATAACTACGGCTGCTAGACAGGGCCAAATTTCCCAAGACAGGAATTGTCGCACATGTGCATTCAGACAAAAAGTTGTGGATAACAGCTGTTATCTGACTACCACTGCTAGGCTGGAAGCTAAAGGAAATTATATTGGAGCATCAAAACAGTGAATGGTTTCTGGAATGGAAACATCTCAGAAACAACCAACAGATTATTACAACCACACGGCATCACTGCAGCACACAAACCAACTAAAGCCCTCCAAAACATCTTAAATAAACCAAAAGACCCAGTAGCCCAAGAAGATAAAAGAGGAGTCATCTACAACATACAGTATAAGGACTGTAACAGCCACTATGTAGGATAGATAGGCAGAAGACTAGCAGAGGGCATCCATGAACACCAACTAGCAGTCAGAAGACACAATGAAAACTCCTTAATTTCACAACACGTGGATGGACTCAACCGTAGTTTCAGCTGGGAAACTGAGCATCCTAGACCAAGCTAAATCCAAAAAACACTGGGGATTTCCTGGAAGCGTGGCATTTAGACAAATCAGCCAAAAACAGATACACAGAGATAAACGATATTTACACATCATTCAAGAGACAATAAAAAACTAAGAAGGAAACAAAAAGACCAGAACACTCCCTCTCCAGCAGCCAACACCCAGATAAGCAGGGATTAACACCAAATATTCAAGCAGAAAGCAATACCCTAATCAAGGAACTACCAAGAAGAAAATCACACCCCCACCAACACTGGCAGGGCAAGCTACTGTAGATAAACAGGGAGCAAACCCCACACTCACTAGCACTGATGATGTTGACTTCTGGTAGGGACACGGCAGACTGAACAGCTGTGCCCACGAGCTCCGCCAGCAGAACTGGCATCATGGCAGTTTTTTCGGGCTCAGGCTGGTTTCTCCTGAAGCCCAGGAGCGTTTTTCTGGACCAAGGAAAACGCTTGGAATTGACCCATTTGTATTCTGAACAGTGAGATCATAAACAGCATTCGCAATCGACAGATAACATTTCAGGAGGCTGGGATGTCATCATTTCCAAGCTGCACGGCACCCTTAAAGGGGAATTAAGTCCAGCCACTCCATTTCTAAAGCACCCAATTTATTTTTTTAAAATATTTCCACCCTAAGAGAGGCTTTCTACATTAAGGAGAAACAATCTCTCTTGGTGCATATCATTATTTTTGTGATTAACTTTTTTTTACATTTTTTTAAAGCTTTGGATTTTGCTTTCCATCCAATACTAAGGAGGATTGAGAGTATATTATTGTCTCCATTGTTATTTTTGTGCTAATTTTGAAGATTTTCACATTTTTCCTACACATTGAATCTGCCATTCTGAACTTTTACTTTCCTGCCGCTACCTTCTCTGGGAAACTGTCTGTTTTCTTATCTTAACTCAGTTCAGAAATTTTCCATTCCCTTTCACTTTTGCCGGTTAAGTGTCTAGGGGGCAGTATAACTTACTGCCTCAGACATGGAGGAACTTAACCAGGCTTTCTCTGGCTTGCATCGAGATATTAAAGCAGATATTAAGCAGATTTTTTTCTGATTCCTGCCAAGTTATTATGCAAGACATTCAGAGCATTGTGGAAAATATGTGGTCTAAAATGTGCCATCTGGTTGGGGATGTTGTGGATGAAAATGAAGACTCTAACAAATGGAAATGTCTCTCCTAAGAGTGAGATTTGGGCTTCTGTTGAAATGCGGGATGAAATTGACAGTGCTAAATTGAAGAGCTTAAACTGCGAAATTGAGCTACAAGACATGAGTGAATTTGACTTTCTGATGGAATGTTATGGAAAAGAAGGGGTTACTATGTATGGGAGGTTTTTTGAAGAGAAGTCTGTGTTTGTGAGGGGAGCAGTTGGGCTGTTTGATTTCTTTAAGAAAATACCTCTGTGTTTATTATGGGGATATGTAAATGTCTTGGTTTATTTTGAAGTGGGTTAAGGGAACAAAAATATTTATCTGGATGGGCTTTTGGCTCTGGATGATTTTACTTATAATGATTGGGATTATGGGAGTATTAAGGTTTTTTTAAAAAATAATATTAATTCATGTTTTTTGTATTATTAATTATAATGGTAGACAATTTACATGCTTTTTTATTTTTGATCTTTATTATAGTAGACAGGAATGTACAGAATAGTAGTAGGAAGGGAATAATTAAGTAATTGTTATATTGGGGGGGAAGTTGATTATGTGATTTATACTTTTTCTTTCCTTTTAATATAAGGTGAGGGAGCAATGGTATTTAGTGATTTTTATAATGTGCTAAGGGGTTGACTTGTAGAAATAATGGGATTTTGGTTTAATATAGCATAAGGGATTGATTATGGAAAATTGCTGTATATCCTTGATGTTTAAAGTTGGAAGTCACTTCTTTCTATAATCTATTTTAAAAAATGTATCTTGTGTTTTCACACTTATTTTTTGTAGTTTTTTTTGTTTTGTTTTTCTGTATCGTTTATCTTTTTCTTAAATTTGATAAAATTCTTTTAAAAAAATATAGCACTGATGATGTTACCTAGCTGGGTTAATGAAATGTCTGCAAGCAAACAACCAAGCTCAGAGAGCACCGAGGACTCTACAGTTCAACCCTGAGCTACAGATACTCTCTTCTATTGCAGTGAATGTTTTTTTTGGATTAGACTACAGAGAAGCAGCCTTAAGAAGAATAAAGGAGAAGGGCCATAACTCAGTGATAAGGTACATGCTTTGCATACAAAAGATCTAGGATTCAACCTTTGATGTTTCTAGGTATTGCTGAGAAAAGAGCCTGTCCAAAATCCTGGAGACCGTAGCTTAAGCATGGTCAATGTTTGTCTCTTCCACCATATTTTAACTCCAGTTCCCATCATTCTGGCCAGCAGACCAGCAGTGAAACACAGTGAAAGCTGCAATCCAATCCTCAAATAGCAACAATATCTGAAGTTGAATGTTCCCATCACAGCCTGAATAAGGCTCAGATGCTAACACCAAACTATTATTTGGGGTGAGGGTGGTTAGCTTTAAAGACTAATCATTTCCCTTTGAGTGCCTGCTCGCTCGGCACTCCTGCTCAAAAGGGGGATCTGCAGTAAATGATCTCTGCCTAAAGAAACCAACTCTGTAAGTTTTATTCATTCAGTAAAAATGGAAATGCTACCCAGTATTTGGACAGTTTTGTCATCTTCTCAAAAGAGGCTATTCTAATAACATTGCAACAAATATTACAATGTTTTAGGCAATTCAGGATACCCAAATTGATCCTTGCCATAGCAGAGTCAAAGGGCTTTCTAGCCATCCTTAAGCTGGAAGAAAACTATTCAAACGTGACATTTGCTTTCGTCACTGCAAATTCCTATCCTACCTCTATTTCCTCTATTCTCAGTCATGGCTAATCACCTGACTTCCCCCCAAGATAATGGGTAACAAAGCTTAACGGATTTGATATATCTCAAAGCTGTCTTTGGACTGTGTTGACTAAGGGGAAAAATATTATTTTAATACTGGATACAACTAAGGCATGCTTGCACCTGCCTCATGCTTAGGCTGTGGCAAAGATGAAGGCAACATCACGGGAATATGGGAACAGATGTTGACAAGGCATGACTGTGCTGTGATTAGCTGCAAATGGGGAAAGGCGTTTATGACCTAGCGTCATCCATCCATCGTTATACTGATACAACGGTAATAAAGAGAGGCTTTCTAGTGCTTAAATAATGGTTGTGTGGCACTAGAAGACAGAAGTAAGCAATTGAAGGATCAATAATGGGGCAGCAAACTTCATACCAGTATAGTTTGTCAAGTATAGGTAGAAAGGCCTTCAAAGTATTGGAGAAGGCTTTTCCACATAATCAAGTGAAAGGGCTACCCAGGAGTCCTTCAGCCACCAGAACTATACCAGCATAACATTTGCTCCCCTTGCTTGTGATTAATACCTTGCCACAAGCACAATGATGATAAATGGTGCTGTCCTTCTTCACAGTGTCCAGAGCATGATAAGGACAGAGATGGCGGATTCCCCCAACTTTGTTTCCCTCCACTCTTGTTTGGTGGATCAGCATCTACCAGTCCCTTTCCTTGATGTGGGGCAGGGCTGGGGAAGGAGGCTGACAGATTGGCACTGCCAAAACCTGTTCTGGTTTGATGCATGGGTGCATCTAAAGTGTTTGGGAAAGAGATTTAGAGAGAAGGTTTAGTGCTTCTCTGGAGAAGTGCTAATCAGGCTTTCCAACATGAGAGCTGCTTCAGAAACCTGAAAGTACAGGGCAGAAGCTGGTTTGAAAAAAATGATTTTCTGCCCAAAGCAGAATGGATGTTGCCCAGTTTGGCTAAAGTGGCCGAAAGAATCTGAGCTGATCCCATACCTTTGGGATCACCTGGCTGTAACATCAACCAAACAGGATCCAAGGTGTATCAGACTGTGCCTGTAGCAAAAACTGTTGCGGCTTGTGGTCTGTTTATGGTGGAAAGCATTGACGGGGGAACTAAAGATTACTTTAAGCTGCCTAGGTAGGGCATGGGGATGAGATGAAGGCAACTGGGACAAGGTAGGAAAAAGAGGTTGCCAGGGTATGTCTGTTGATATTCTAGAGGTGACGGACTCGTCCCTGGGGGAGCTGGGGGTGTTGACGACCGACAGGAAGCTCTGGCATGGGCTGGTCCATGAAGTCGAAGAGTCGGAAGTGACTAAACGAATAAACAACAACAGGGTATGTCTTTGTCCTGCAAGAAGGTGCAGGGGAGGAAACGCCCGTAACAGCTAATGGGGAAATCTGTTCATCTTCCTAACCTTGCGAGGATCCTGATCTATTGGTTCCTAATTGTTAAAATTGAGATCCAGTTTGGTGTAGTGGTTAAGGGACAAGGCTGGAAACCTTGGCACAAAGCCAGCTGGGTGACCTTGAGCCAGTCACTTTCTCTCAGCCTTAGGAAGGAGGCAATGGCAAACCACTTCTGAAAAACCTTGCCAAGAAAACTGCAGGGACTTGCCCAGGCAGCTGTGGAGAATCAGATACGATTGAACGGATTAAAAAAAAATTAAGAGCTGGGCTCACTTGACTGATTAAAATAAACCCAGGCATCCTGCTTTGAACCCCAGGAGATCAACACGCTGAACTGTCTTGCAAAACAAAAGCGGGAGTTTGCCCGGCCATAAACTGATGAACACCAACCGGTGCCCTTCTGACATTAAATAAAGCCGAGGCGTACAGTAAAAAATGACGGCGGGCGCGCCAACGCCGCGAAAAGGATGCGGCCCTTCCTTAAAGGACTCCGAGTCTGCTCGCGGTTGGCCGCCGCTCGCTCGGCTTCCAGACCGACTCCGAGCCCTCCGCTTTGCAACATTTCCCTTTCCCCTGGCCCTGGGGCTCTGCGGAAGTCACCGCCCGGGAGATGCCGGCTCTTTGGCAAATCGCGAAAAACAAACGAGACGGACTTCAGCCGACAGAGGAGGAGGATCTACGCCGACGCCTAGCCGGTGCTCAATAATATCCTGTTTTCAATGATCCATTTAAAACGTTCTTGGAACGAAGCTTTCGCACCGAGGAAGCGCAAATTACAAACAGCAGCAGCAATCCAGTGTCAGCCTTAGCACAGTGGTAGTGCCAGTATTCTCACTTCTTGAGAAAAGTACTCCAGGACCATCATCCAACCTTATCAACTCAAGGGATTTATTTCCTGGTAAACGTGGAAATAAAAGAACGGCAAAGATCATTTTGATTTCCCCCGCCCGCACGAGTCACTCTCCTCCAGCTCGCAACTGAAACCCTTAAAGACACTTTTAAACCCGTTTTTCAATGCGTTCCCGGGAGATGATTGGCAGCCCCTGGCAAACGCTCGCGATGTTGACGTTGGACGCGGCGGCTGCTACGGCGCAGCCGGGTCTTTCTCCAAAGCCCGGGCCGGGACTCATCCTAGAGTTCGCCGGTCCTCCCTCCGCCTCATTCCAAGAGCGAGCCCCGAGTCAGAGTGCTCTTTCGCTCCTATGGCACCCAGGATGTCCACGGGGAACGCTTCGGGTTGCTGACGCCACGGCTCCGTATTGCACATTCATATTCATCAGTCCCGGGGACCTCACCAAAGCAACGCTTCCCCGCCGGCGACCCACCGACCCCGGCCTGCCCGCAGCCTTTTGTTCTCCGCAAGGTGGGAGGGGCGCGGGCTTCGCCGCCTCTCCCTCGCGATCGCTTCCCGGGCGGCGGCTGGGAGAGTCTCACCTTGCTCCCGTGCAGAGGCCACTTCTCTGAGGCGGCGGGCGCAGCTACTGCAGGTGGCGGCCCTGCCGGCCGCGCTCCGAGGGAGACTTGGCGGCTGCCCGGCTTCGCGCACCATCGCCCGGCCGCTGCCCCGGCGCGGCGTCTCACCGGGCTTTCTGTGCAAGGCCCGCCTTCTCGGGTTGCAAAGCGGAGGGCGACGCTCAGCCGGCCTCCCGGGGGCCTCCGGAGCCAAGGCACTTCCCAGAGAAGGCAGGACCCAGCAGCCGCCAGGTGCACCCAGCAGCCCCGCCTCCCCCAACGCCGCGCCTTTCTCCGCCCACCCGGTGCGGTTGCTCCTTCTGTTTCCCGTTCTCCCCGCCCGCTCTCCCTTAGCTGGAAGTCACCCTTCTCGGCCGCTCGGAGGTGCCCTGTTGCTCAAGCCGCAATTGCTCGACGATCAAGAGCCTGGCCGCTTGCGGCGGGAACGAAGAGCGCCCGAAAGCGTGTGCAGAGTTTTCATATGCATGTTAGGAGAAATAGTAACAGATCTTCACAAGGTCACCGAGCACCTTGGAATAATAGGAAATTAAGAGTGGCGTCTTAGAAAACTTTGTAACACGATAAAAGCAACCTAGAACATTATAAGAAGGTGCCAGCTAAGCTTTTAGGAGAAGGTATCTCAGTTTGGGCAAGCTGCAGGAAGCCCCAGTGCAACTCTCAATTGCACCTGGCCACCTTGGTAGGGACTCTGCAGAGTCTGATCTGGTTAGACTTCCAGGCTGTCAGGGAAGTCAAAAAGCGTCTCTGAAGAAGCCTATCGTTAACATACTGACCTCAAGGCCATGGCACTGGTGTGTCCAGGTAGTCATCGGGAATTGACCAGGGCCATCTTTTGTGCCATTTTTTAAAACAGTTTTCATTGCACCTGAATTCTTTTTAAAGTGTAATGGCTAAACTTGGACACAATGCTCATGGTGGATCTCATCAATTCAGAGTAGAGTGGAATTAATGCATTTCATAGTCAGTTGTGCCATTATCAAATAAATTAATATAATGCCTTAATTTGGTAGTCACATCAAGAAAAAGTGATAATCAATTTCTGCATAGTATGAATGCTCTCTGGTTTTATAAAGGCTCCAAACACCATTTGCAAATTGCCTTTAGAAACATGTTGCTTACAGCTCTCTGTAACCCAATGGACAATTTTGTCTGGATTCTCTCACTACTCTCCTGAGTTCTTCATGATATGCACAACATATTATCATACTTCCCCACAAATAATTCTTCACATAAAATTTGCAACATCTGACCCATCAGTATTTACCGAATCGAACTAGCTGGAGTGTTAACAGCTCATTCTTCATTCTTAATGAGAACATGGTTTGGTTTATACATACGATTAAGGGTGAATGATGGAGAATGGGAGCAGAACGTAACTCTCGGTGAGGCAGTCCTGGCAAACCTGCCCAGCTGTTTTCTTCAAGCCATGTTCCGGTCATGCTTAAGTGTTGTGTGAAGGCCACTAAACAGATATGAAGGCCACTAAACAGTGGTATGAAGGCCACTAAACAGAGCTGCAGGCTTGTTACTGCTATGGCCCTCCGGTCATACACGCTGCATATGTTCTGCAATTATATCCAATGGCTGAATTACCGGGATGGTTTTGAAAAATAACATCTTGAAAAAAGGAAAAAGGGGCAGAAGAACAACTGTAGACCACACCAGCTGGTTGCTGTGATAACTGGGATGTAAAATATGCTAAGCACAAATCTCAGGTGGTTGAGTAAGTCAAAGCTCACCTACAGCACCCAAAGGAGTTGCTTCAGAACAAATCAGACTTTCTCTGAGGTGAGGCGCAGCTTCTCTGAAGCCACTCAAGGAAACCAGATTGTTTCCAAATTCACATCCAGATTTAGAAGGAAGATTGCACAGAGAAATCATTCCAAAATTGTTATTGTCCCCCTGCTCCCACTCGCCAGGAAAGAAAAATGCAAGGAGAAAAGGAAGGGGAGCATAATGCAATGTTTCCCAAACTTTTTCCTTCATTATCTAAAACCACTTATGAGAAAGTCCTTTTCACCCAAAGTGGGCAAAACACTTTTAAATCAATTTAAATGTCCCTGTTGTGATTGGGTAATGGGTTCATGTGTCGCTACCCAAAGAAAAACCACTTTTACCCAATTTTGGGTAATTTACCCAGGTTTCAGAAGCACTGGTGTGATGTAAGTTCATGACTGAAACCTGTCATTTCTAATCTGAGACTTCTTTTTTTATTTCCAGGCGGTGCTTGGTGAAATATAGGAGGAACCTGCCAGTTGGACAGAAAAAACACATCCATCCTCAAATTGTTTTTCAGTCAACATAATTACTCAAGCCCTGTCTCTATATTTCTCAGAAGAGATATCAGCATATATGTAAGGAATAATTAGAAAAACCTTCAGTGTAACTGTCCTTCAGGTCATTTTACTTAAATATGATTGCCTGCACAGGAACTCTGATTCAAGCTTAGATGCAGCCCTTGAAGAGACTTCAGTCTATACAGTAGGTGCTCCTCCCAATCCTTTTTGTTTGGAGATCTGCACCTCTGCACTGACATTAGATTTTAGTATTTTCATGGGGTATGCACTTATATTTAAGGGCCATATAAGTCCTTTCTTCTTCCCCAGGTCTGAAAGGATTCTTGACACAATGGTCCATACCAGGAGCTTTGTTACAACAGGAAAAGAGTGGGAAACCTGACCTGTGGCTTAGGTCCAGTCACTCAGGGCAGGACCCCAAACTGGTCATCAAAGCACTGGAGAGGGAAGAACACCAGTTGGTGGTGGTTGGAGCAGAGCCAAGCCAAGCCAAGCCAAGCCAGCTTTATGGAAGATAAACCAAGGCAGAGCATCAAGGGATTTATCTCTGTGATCCTTGGAAAGCCATTATGTCCAAGAGTCTTGAGCTGATAATAGCAATAGGTCTATGTTTGCTTAGCAGCAGCATAATAAACTTTAAAAATTATACATTTGCTATAATTTTATATTGTCATATTTCCAAGGACGCGTGGCAGAACTAGTGCAGGAACTAATAACAATAGTGCTAATCCTAAAGAAGCTATTCATAGCATAATACCCAATTACTAAAACAGCACAATTGCAAATTTGTGCAAAGTTACTGGAAGGTAAATTCCATAATGCTCCAAGAAAGACTTCAATAGGATCAGAATTAAGGCTTCCATCTTTAAAGGACAACCATAGTATCTCCAATGCCTCCTGGGCAGAGGATAAGCTAGTGATCTCTTTGGACTCTTGCAGTCTCCAATAATTCCTTCCCCTCTTACATGTCACAGAAACCAGCCAATTAAGGCTCTTAAAAAAAAACCTCAAAAAACCAAAACAGAACTGGTTTCTTCCTTTCCTTTAAGAAATCAATTCTGTTGTGGTTTTTTGAAGTTTTTTTTAAGGCCTTAAAGGAAAGGAAGTGGAGCCTGAAGTGGGATTGCATCAGTCTGTTTTTGTAAAGGTTGATATCTGTTGAGACAGCACTCTTGCTGGGAGTTTGTCAGGGTTCTAATTTTAATTTATCTATTTGCTTTGACACTGCGGCCTTAATGCTCAACAGAACAGGATTACAGTATCTGCAAAACACACCTCTTTACTGAGGGCTCTTTATTCAACATGCCGTACGGCGACCTGTATCAATTAGAAGTGCAAACAAGCTTGCTAGGAACTGTTGCCTTCCAAACTACTAGATGAAGACTCCTAAAAAGTATTCAGGAAGTGCTATTATCATTTCATTTGCAAATCAGAGCAAGGGGAATTTACCAGTTACCCTTCCGTGGTGCTATAATACCACCTCTGAAGCTCCAGGGAGAGGGGATTTTCAAGCTGCATTTCAAAATCCACCAACCCATCCTGACAACCAATTTTCCCTCTCCACTACACCACCATTGCCTAGCAAGTTTAGTCCGTTTATAAAATGGAAGTATGGTAGCCTGATCAAGGTGACCATAGAAGAAAGATGATGTAGAAAAACGTGATTGGACTGGAACATCAGGAAAGGTCTAGCTAAGAGGCAAGTGGGTAGGCTACCCATTGAAGCTGGAACCAGAAAGGTTGGCTTAGCCTTTTTAAAAAAATTAAAAACCCATGCTTCTGTTTCAAAATCAAGTAATGTCTTCTTCTGGCTAAGCCCAATAAATACATATATTTACCTTCCTGAAATGATCTGATCTAGGTGGATTTTAGGAAAATGTATTATTTCCATAGCTAGTCTTGGTTTATGGGTATGAACAAACACTTGGAAAAGTATTGTAGGTGGTGTCAAAACATGATCACTAGGGAACTATGCTCTTTCCCAAAAGAAAAGACTGGTGGGTGTAGCGAGTGCTGTCATAGAAGGGCAACTGATGAGGCTGAAGGACAAGTAACTTGCCTAAGAAACTGGTTTGATTTGTAAAACACATTAGGCTAATATGGTTGGGTGGTATCTGGAATGGTGTGTTGTATAATCCCAGACAACTAAGTTTTTTCAGAAAACCATGGTGCAACTAATCATGGCTTAGCATGTTGTGCAAACTCAGCCCCAGAAAAGAAAGCTAAAGTAGGATCTGAACCCCCAAACACTTTTGGAGTTTAGTTTTCTGCTTCAACAGAATACTAAAAGACCAATTTCATGGAGGACAAACTCTCTTCCACTCTTTGGGTTAGCTGATTCACTTATAACAAATCTCTTCCTCCCCACAGTCTTAGTTTCTGACTTCTACCTGCTCTTCTTTCACTCCATGCCATTTTCAGACCTTGCCATGGTCTCTGCTCCTTCTGTGCCCACTCACAGCTCCATCTGTTCCATTTTTCACAGTCTTCGTAAGGTATTGTTTCCCACCCCATCTATAGCGACTGACCATCAGTAAATACTGTACTACATTTCCTCTTTTTACCAGAATGCTGCTCAAGGAGGTGAAGACAAGTGGCTATTGCAGAGATGGTTGCTGAAAGTGGATGGTGGTCGTAGGGGAAAAAGAAAAGGAGCGGGCCCCTCTCTGGTTGAAGATGAATTTTTATTTTCAAAACCAAGCCTGTCCTATAAATTAATTGCCATAACAGTAAATCAAAGCATACTTTGGAAAAGTGCACTAATTCACCAATTCTTTACATTCTTCATTTGAAACTTGGTTGCCTCCTTTATATCTCAACAGAGCCCTTTAAATTCAACAAGGTTCCACCAGGATGGAGGGACAAAAGTTGGAGTGACTGTCAGCACTTTCAGTGAGTAAACCCTCACAATGAAGGCATTCTGGAGAAGGTTAAGCCTATACTATATCTTGTACCTCTTCCTTCAAGGTTTCTCATACTTAGTTAAAAAGCTTCAGGTAAAATTTTCCCAATAAAAAGGATAAAAATCAGTGCAACTTTGTGAGAAGTTTGTAAATAGTTTCATAGCTCATTATTAAAATCTTCAAGGGATTTCTTTGCCAATTCTAGAAGCTTAATTATTCTGTGTGAAAGAGATAGCATATGCTTGAGAAGATTTAAAACATCACATGCACATACCCACATAATCCTTTAAAAAAAACTATGTAAACCCACTCTGTCAGTACTGAAACTCAGAGTCTTAAAATAGATGACACATGATGCGTTTCTATAATTAATTAAATGCTTATTGTTTTCTGGACATTCTGAAGATCTGCTTTCAGAATTATGACAGTGACTTATAACCAGTGAGATGGACATTAACAATAGGACACAGCAGCATTGTATAATTGGTAACAAGAGTTACAGACAATACGCCTAATGTTATTTTATCACATATGATTATATTCCATGATTTCAGTTTTCATCTAGTGAATACTGTTTTTAAAACCCATGTGACCAAAATAAAGATCTACGAATATTTCTGCTAACAAAGGCCAATAATGACAACTTTTACTATTCCAGTTACGCATTAGCAGCTGGGCTACCAAGTTATTATGGGAGTTGTAATCCAATACATTTGAACTGCCCAAATTGAAGAAAGCTGGCCCTCCATGTGTAGTGGGCTATCCTAACTGCTCTGTTTCCAAAGAAGCAGCTTAGTTGTCTCTTGCAGCACATTAGCTACATCCCAATTTGTATTTCTTATGCCATCAGACTTTACTTTGATCTGTGCTGCATCACTAACAGCACTATAATATTGGCCACATAGTCTACATTTTCTTTTGTACACAGCTGAGCCATTTGCATGTAAATTAGATTACTGATAATATTTATGATCTATCTGTTGTCCATGCACACACAGAAGCTTGGTTCACATATTGAGGTTGTTTGTGGCATGGGATGCTGTGTGAATCCAGCCACTGCAGGTTGTAAATTATAGCTTATGGTTTGCATGATGTGTGAATGTAGACACACTTAGCCAAAGGTAGTAGCCTTACTCTGTGCCACTGGGAACATTGCCTTACAAATTCTGACTTAAAGGAATGTATCAATATTATACTTTGACCAAAAATGTATGATGTGCTAGAAACCATGTACATTTGCTACACAGACCTGCATTAATCACCCATTTTTATACTGTACTTATAATTCTCTCTAGGAAATGGAAAAGACTGATTACAGTACTTGTACTGGAAAAATAGAACATCTGCTTAAATTAAGTTAACATGCAAATCATTTGCACAGCCTGTTCATGCTAGAAATTCCTAGACATATTTATTTCCAACAGAGAACATGTTCTCAAGGGGTTAGCAGTGTGAAACAAAACAAAACTGATTCTGTTTCTCTGCTTCTAACAATAGTTTCATATGCAAAAATGCATGTGCAGTTTTTCTTGGCATGGAGATGAAAGCCTAATCCCATATTTATCAGCATATTCAGCCAATGTTAGATTCTACCCAACTGAATTTTTTCTTCCTAGCAGATTACATTATTTAACACTGTTAGTTGGGTTCACAGATTGTACTAAGCCATGGTTTTGCTAAGTCATCAAAGTTTATTGTATAAGTGGCTGCGGTCATGCATTATGCTAGATTATAAACTCTGGCTTTACAGACTGCAGTGGCTGAGTATAGACCTGACCCTGAGCCACAAATTAAACAACATGTTGTGCTTTAGTGCAAATCCTGGCATGTTCTGTGGGATGAATTTGATCCTCTTAACTCCTGAGGAAGTAGGCAGGGTCTTCTGCAGGATCAGCACAACCATCTGTAGTCTGGACCCTTGTCCTTTTGGTTGGTGAAAGCCTCCAAGAGGTGCTGGGAAGCTGGCTCAGGACAGTGGTGTCCTTCAGGGAGGGAATATACCTCTGTCTTTGAAAGGGAGTGGTGCATCCCCCTCCTTAAGAAGCCATTGCTCAACCCAGATACATGGGACAATTATGTGCCATGTCCTCATGATGTTGCTTTCATTCCATCCACAGCCCCAGCTGAGGCAACCTGAAATCATCCTGAGGTGTTCCAGTTTTAAAACAGGGTTTTCTCCTCTTTTGACACAATTTTTGCCGTGGACACAATTTAGCTTGTTCATTGATGATGTGGCCCCAACCAGCCAAAACTCACCCAAGCTCACTGCACATTACGGGAGAGGGATTGGGGCTGTCTCATTGGTAGGTAATACTTGGCAGGAGGGAAAATGAAGCCATGAGAATCCACCCATCACTTTCTTTAACTTGCCCCACATTCAGTCTGTAATGTTAGCCTCAGCACTGAGGCCGAATAGGGATTGCAGTTGGGGCAGAGAATTTTGGGCTGCCATTCTTTACTGCTGAATCAAGGCCTGGAGGAAACCACTTTAACCTGGCTCTGCCCAAAGAAAATCATGTTTATTTTTTTTCACATAAAAATATTTATGAAAAATATTCCAGATGTCAGTAATAGCCAATTGGTGTGTTTGCCTCTTTGCATCCGATTATTATCTAAGTTGTTCTACCTTGCAGGCAATTCTGTAACAAAGCTTTCTCAATTAGAAGCTTTTTCCCTAAAGTTTGATACATAAGGTCTGCTCCTTTCACCTCTCCATCTCCTTTGCCAGCCCGGTACTCTCCTGAAGACTTAGGCTGTAACCCCAGAATTCCCTTGAAAAAAGATATTCTGCCTAGCCAAAGTGGAGGAAATCCACCCAAAACCCATTCCACCTGATGCTAGTGGCTACTTGCACAGTTAAAGCTAAGACCTGGTTCTGAAGACGTATTCAGAGACTAAGCCCCCAAATATCTCTGTCCTGAAACAAATCAAGCTGACTGTTTTGCGGAGGTCAATCTGTGCAAAATACGATCTTCTCTTATTTGATTCCAGTTTTAACGCACAACTTTAACTACTGCAATTTTACTCCTAATATGGTGATCAATTCCAAATTACGGATTTAATAGAGAAGAATACTGAATACAAGTGAGACCAGCACTTACATTTAGTACAATTCAATTTTATCAAATTTCCTGCATACAGTTTATACTAGAGTTTTTCAACCTCAGCAGTTTTTAGATGCATGGACTTCAACTCCCAGAATGCTGGCTGGGGAATTCTGGAAGTTGAAGTCCACACATCCTTCCAGTGGGAAAATTTGTCCAACAGGCTGTAATCAATGTCATTATTATCCCGAGTAGACGTGACACATAGAGGATGCCCTTCAGATAGAGAACTAATACAGATAATTGTCTTATTGCATCCCTGTATTGTTTCTGGGATTAATATTACAGTATACATTAAGAAAATCTTGCATGATTGTACATCAGCTCCATTTCATTTTTTATTTATCAAATTTCATCACTGCCCATCTCCCCCAAAAGAGGGACTCTGGGTGGTTTACAATAAAGCTAAAAAGATTAAAATACAATAAAAACAAAATATGGTAGATAAAATATAAATATAAAATGGGATCAAGATGGCAGTTAAAAATTCTAATTTGATGCATAAATATATGAGGACCACTTTAAGGCACTAGCCAACCCCAAGACTGACTGCCCCTCTTCCTGCACCAAGCTAGATGGCAGAGCCAGGTCTTCAACCCTTTATGGAAGGCCAGGAGAGAGGGGGCCTGCCTCAACTCTGGGGGAAGAGTGTTCCAAAGGGCGGCTGCCACAGCAGAGAAGGCCCACTTCCTGGACCCCACCAATCAACATTCTCTCATGGACGGGGTCTGTAACATGCCTCCTCTGCCTGACCAGGTGGGACGGGTCAATGTAGCAGGGGTGAGGTGGTCCCTCAGGTAACCTGGACCCATGCCATGTAGGACTTTAAAGGTAATAACCAACACCTTGAATTGGTCTTGGAAGCAAACTGGCACCCAATGCAGCTCTCGCAGCAAAGGTGTTATGTGTGCCGACCTTGGGGCACCTAAGATTGCCCACGCGGCTGCATTCTGGACCAGCTGTAGCTTCCGGATACTCTTCAAGGGTAGCCCCATGTACAGCACATCGCAGTAGTCTATATGGGATATGACTAGGGCATGAGTGACTGATTGGAGGGCCTCCCCATCCAGGAAAGGGTGTAACCGGCACACAACACGAAGTTGAGCAAAGGCTCTCCTGGCCACAACTGCCACCTGTTCTTCGAGCAGGAGTCGTGAGTCCAGGAGGACCCCCAGGTTCCGTACCGGGTCTGCCTGGGGCAGTGCGACCCCATCCAGAACTAAAGATGGTAAGTTCCCGGATGCAGAGGAGCCCCCAACCCACAGCCACTCTGTCTTACCAGGGTTCAGCTGAAGCCTGTTGTTCCCCATCCAGACCCCCACAGCCCCCAGGCACCTGGAGAGGGCAGTCACAGCATCACTTGCCTCACCCGGGATGGAGATGTACAATTGAGTATCATCAGCATATTGATGATACCTCACCCCGTGGTGACAGATGATCTCACCCAGTGGTTTCATGTAGATGTTAAAGAGGAGCGGGGAGAGTACCAAACCCTGCGGCACCCCACAAAGGAGGGGCTGTGGGTTGGATCTCTTGCTCCCACTCACCACCAATTGGGACCGGCCCTGGAGGAAGGAGGTGAACCAGCATAAAACCACGCCCCCCACCCCCTGAGCTGCCCCAAAAGAATACCATGGTCAATGGTATCGAAAGCCCCTGAGAGGTCAAGAACAGCAAGGATGGATGCGCTGCCTCCATTCCGCTCCTGCCAGAGATCATCCATAAGTGTGACCGATGCTGTTTCCCTCGTATTTATTTGTTAAATTTATATAGCCGCCCATCTCACATATGTGACACTGAATGGCTTACAAAGTTAAAAAAAAAAACAATACAACAAAATAAACAAATCTTTAAAACGAAACAAAAAAACCATTAAAAACAATAAAAGTAATTAAAAACCATTTAAAATATCTCAGGGAGAGTGCATATGAGATTATCCCATCATTTCTCCCTTACTCATTTTACATTTCCTAAGTCAGCCAGTTTGAAGTCAAATGGAACTTCATGTAGATTTCCATGACAACAAGAATATGACTGATACTAACAACATGACCACCACATTTACTGGAACTAGATTGGATTTGGGTTCCTAAGTTCGGTCACCAGTGAAAGACCGTAATTGCTACTTTTTGAGCAAGTAAACCTAGCTTTCCACTGCAGTCCTGCAAGATACAGTGCCCCAAGGTACATTTCCAAGGACTTTAGATTAAGGGTATCCAAATTGTTTAAAATAAATAGTGAAAAATAAAGCTACTTTGCATAGTAACTCATAACACTAGTGTTGTGATTCTGAAATGTTAATATGGGAGAAAAAATTCTAACACATAGCGTGACAGGGTGTTGCCAACAACCTACCAGTCAAAAATGGTAACAAATCCCCATACGTACATCCATCTGGACAGTAAGTATTGTATCATGATAGTTTATTGTAGCAGAAGGATTGCTTTAAGATGGGCATTCACAGCATCACTTACCTCACCTGGGATATTTTTAAGAGAACAGGTTTGATGTACACCCATCAAATGGCCATAGAGACAAGCAGTTATAACAAATACAGAGAATACTCATTGGTTTTCCTCATCCCTGTGATAACTATACTTTTAAAAAAAAAATCAGTCAGAAAAAGAAATAAAGAGAAGGATCATTGTTGTGAGAAAGAACATGAAATGAGTTTTTGTATGAGCTCAGTTCTGTTACATAGAACAAGTTTGGAGGCTAATAATTTGTCTCCCCAAGCCATAATTTTTCATTCAGCTCTGACTGGTGGATTTTACTGTCCTGGAACATGATCCAGAACTCTGTGCAGCATGCATTGATTTTTTGAGCGATTCATTTTTAGGAGAAAGAGTTGAGGGAAAAACATTTGGCTAGCTACATGGAGGCATGCTCATGATGGGAGGGAGGTGTGTGTCAGATGTCTCTCTCTGCACTATCCTCTAGGCATTCACAGCCAACTGAAGCTGACAAAGGCTGTTCCCAGAACTACTCAGCTGAGAAGGGAAGGTAAAGAGGAATTAAAAATAATTTGTGATACGTTCCTCAGATCACCTTAGATAATGAGAAATCTTACTTACACGTTTAACTGTCTTGCTTTCTTCTTGTATATTACTGATTCTTTTACACACTGCCTCATTCATTCAACAGAGCTGTGGGTAAGAGCCATAAAAATAGGAGATAAAGAATTGTGTTCTTTTTCCTGTGAACACTATTACAGTACCTACTTGATATGATGTCACAGTGGAAGACCTTATGTCATAATGGTCTTCCAGCCCATCAGCCATGGGAACAGTAATTTTGAATTGAATTTTTAAATTTTGAATTGTTTTTAGCATAGCTTCTAACCCAAGTAAAATATTGATGGATTATAGGTGGTTATTTTTGATGAATACAAAAGTAAATACATTTAATTACTATGAATAGCACCCTAGGTTTCTTTTTAATATCATTTGATGCTGTCTCCCAAACTCCTTTTAAAAAAACTGATTCTAGTCACTTTTGACAGCATGTCACAAAGCACACACACACACAAAAACCCTAATGCACTACTTCCTGTTTTTCTTTATATCTGTATATCTTGTGTCAATGGATAACAGTTTCATACTATCACCCATTGTCTAATCTTGATATTTTGTTCTTTTGGACTATCTTATATAACATTACTCAGAGTGATTCCAAGAAATCATCTGTATCCCAACTAAAAACAAACTTCAGCATTATCAGATACCTGAAAGTTAAAACAATATACAAATTGATTATTCTCATTCTTCTCATCCTGTTATTAAAACTGGTGTTAATCCTGGTTTTTACATTAAGTACAACTCATTTCAATTCATAATCAGATTTGTTGCTCAAAGTTTTGATTTTTTAAAAACTAAGGTTAAGTATACATTTAAATTCTGTTTCTAGTCCCCACAACCCCCCTCCCCACAAGCCTGCAGATGCCACTGGAAATATTTAGGTGGGGTCCTGTGTGCATAACTGAGAGATCAAGTAAAATTTTAGAACAAGCTCACCTAACTTGGTACCATCTGTATGTGCTGGAACTGGAGCTCCCAGAATCCTATCCAGCATGCATGGATAATTCTGGGAGTTGTAGTTTCAAAATATGACAGGAGGATGACAGGTAGGCCTGGCCATCTGGAACTATCTATAAATTAAGTTATGTGAGAGTGGGAGTAGGAAAGAAGGGTCTTCTGATCCTTTCCCACACTCATGGACTGTGTTAACAAACCATGCTACAATTGGACAGTTTTATCCCACAGGCTCTTGGTTTATTGAATACATCCAATTGGCTCAGCTTGCATATCTTGAACAATCAACTAATCACATTGACCAGCAAATGGACCCACCAAAAACAGAAAGAAATCAGAGTTAACCAACTAATGTTATAATTTACCAAGTGACAAGCCGTCTCCAGAGGTAGTACTATTAATATTGTGCAATTTTACTACCATTAAAAAGCCATAACTTTAAGGGCTTGGTTAGTGTTTAAAAATCACCTTAGAAAACTATTTTTGTGTATTGCACCTTGTTTATATTTATTAATATTGCAAAACTCTATGAAGTGCATTTTAGATGAACCAAATTCATCACCCCCAAATAAGTTACTATGTGTTGTTGCTGTTGTTACTTCCAGTTTTTCTCCAGGAGTTCAAAGTAGCTTAAACAGGGATCTCCTTTCATTTAATCCCCACAGTAACCGGGTGAGGTAAGAACGGGCTGCGACTCACCCAACGTGTTCCCAGGTCTGAGGGTAAACTTGAACTGGAGTTTCCACAATCCTAGTTCAACATCTTAACCACCACACTCTGGCCTCTTTTGTATGACAGCTGCATTACAGGGAGAAGTTCAGCCACAACAGCTTTCCCTGGAAAGGATGGAGAAAATCTATTTTGATTTTTTGCTGTATCTTCAAAGTACGGAATGTGAACGTGGAGGAACCGGCAGCGACAACAGCCATTACGCAATTTTAGATTATTTATTACATGCTATCGTGACAACTGACAATTGCCACACGACGCGAGTATCAGAGGCATCAACCTCGGTCGCTGAAAGAAAAGTGGGGTGGCAGCGGAAGGTGGAGAAAGAGCTGAAGGATTCGGATTAGCAGTTGTTAGAATTGCCACCAGGCGTCGCCCTATATGGCAGCCCAAAGCATTGAGAAGGGGAGGTTTCCGAATCATTTCATTCACAAAAATCGAGATCAAAGCAATACTGTACTTCCCGGTTTTAGGAACTATCCCTCTTGGGCGCAACGACCTTTTAAGCGGGGGTCCCTCCAGATCGGGAAAGACAACATAAAGGCAAAGAGCCAGATTTCTATCAGATGTATCGCTGACCTGACCCTAGCGGCTGCCCCTTTCCTCCGCCAAATAAAGCTGCTTCTTTTTTTTGTCCCTTCGAGTCAGTGTTGACTCTTGGCAACTGCCTGGACTAGTCCCTAAGTTTTCTTGGTAAGATTTCGGCAGCGGTTTGCCCTCCCTGCTTCTTCCTCGGGCTGAGACTGGTAGCTAACTATCAATGCTCAACTCGGAATGTCCTTTTCTGAGATACATTTTTTGAACCGCTGAAAGCATAACTGAATAACTGCTTTGTAATGGGGAAGGGATGTTTAGCTGTAAACCCAAATCGACCGCAGACTTTCTCAGCCACACGTTGGCCAGCCTGCAATACTGAAAAACCGTAAATGTTGGATGCCTCTCGTACGCCATCCTTAACGTGAAGCATGGAGTGCATGACTCAATTATCCTCTATGAGAGACTTCCGCTTCGGCTCCAGGAGGGTTAATCCAAACCCAGATATTTCTGATCCACACCACGAGATCGTTCCCCTCTCCGCTCCCCTTCCCTTCTGGTAGCCTTTCAGACACGCGCTAGGCGGCAGCGGCCACTCTGCGTTCCAGCGCACTTGGATGATGTCATCAGGACGCGCCTTCCCGGCGGCCAATGTGCTTACTGGCGTGAGCAGACGGTGGCGTGATGGGGCTGCTGGTGACCCCCGTGATGCGGAAATGTCTTCCCAGGTAGATTCTGGCGGCTGAGCGGGAAGGCTACCTTCAGTTTCCAACGACCTTAGGGATGGAGTAGGGGGAGCGAAATTGAGGTGTCCAGAGAGCCCTTGCTCTGAGCGGTCGCGCTGTCCCTTGAGATTTACCTAGAGATCCCACTGAGTGCGGAATTTTGAAAATTGCACTCTACAGTTTTGAATAAGCTCAATTTGCTATATGGGCTATATAGCAACACTGGAAAGGTCGGAGAGACGGTGGCAGCTGGGCGTCCTAGCATAGATTACAGTTGCTCCCTCTCTCATAGATGCGTGCTCCAGGTGAGCAAAAATGCTTACTTTCTGTCATCCTGATTTTGAGCACCAAAACGGTGAAAATCTTCTACTTCTTATGCATAGCATAGCATTGCACTGCATATGATTATAAAAGCTTGGATCACCGTTCCTAATTGTCAGGAGGCCTGAACAGTACGGGCAAACACTTGATTTATCATCCAAATTTGAGTTGCAGGATTAAGCACTGATCCAAGACCACTGGAGCTTGCCCTGCATCCAAGTGCAGTGGCAGTTAATTTCCTGCTATAAAATAAGTTGAATAAAGCTGTGTTAGGCTATTTGGAAGTTAGGATAGAGAGTAGCCCATTGTATCTGAAGGACAATGATAGAGTGATAATGTGGAGAGAAAAAATGTTGCTAGGTGGAAGGCTTGCCCTGCTTCACTGGAATATTTTCTTGTTGGTAAAAATAATTTCAATGTTACGTTTTTGGAGAGGTTAATCAGAATAGCGTTAAGGGATCCAACAAGTAGGAAAGATAGTGTATAGCTGCTAGTTGGATAAGATGCATGCCTTGTGGAAAATTGTGTTAGTGATAAAGGATGGACTTAAGTAATTAGTAAATGATCCTCACATATGTTTTATGTCATTCTATAGAGTGCCACATACTTGAGTATTTTTGGGGAATCAGTGGAGAAAGGGCTTTAGAGGAAAGAAAAAGAGTTCCAAAAATATATAACGAAGTCATGTACAGTCCGTATATCCGGCCAGTGTTCTTGAGGTTATATACTGTTTGTATCAGTGTAATAGGGCAATATTTATACAGTATATAGGAAGAATTGTAACTGCATTAGAATGGATTTACCTTTTTGGGAAGTATGCAGTGGAATGAAATATATCTCCAAAAACAAGCCTAACCAAAATATATAATTGCTTTATGTATTTACATTTGCTGTGGCAGAGATATGTTTGACCTTGAGTTTCTTGTTTCAGGCTGAAGCCATTCAACAGGTTGCAAATCATACTACGACACTTAGTGAGTATGGACATTCCTGCAAGTTGGATGAACAAATATTTGTTTAAAATATATTGGCCAGAATGCAAAGAACTGGACAACTAATTTCTCAGTCCCAAAGAGAGTGTGTTGATTGGTGTTTTTTAAACAGCAGCCTCTCATGGCAAAAGGAAAATTACTTTTGAAACTGAAGGGAGTTTCTGACAAAATTATGATCTGGTAGTCTTCTGTTTCAAGGGAGGGGTAAAAGTAAAATCTGAAGAACCTCAGATAGCTAAATAACATTATGGCTTTTTTTTGGTATAAAAATGACAATTCAGTCTTATTAAAGCCAAATGTATGAAGACTAATGTAGAGCTACTGTAAAACACAGTTGGCAGGTTCCTATAACTTCACCTTGGCTTGTAAACTTACCAAAATGTGGAATCTCTTAGACAAAATTAAATTCTGTAATGTGTTGAGTATATTGGACAGTCTTAGGGTGAAGGAATTAAGAATAAGGGTTAACCCAAAGGTGTTGAAGGTATGTAAGGAGGAGTTCTTTGTCTGGAGTATTCAGTTCAAAGATTGGTGGAGGATCTCATTGTCAATACTGGGCACGTCTGCAGTTTTCTGTTTGGAAGTGCTTGTCTTAAAAATAGCAGTCTTTAGTATGCACTAATTAATTATGTTTTTAAGAGCTTCTGCAGCACTACATATTGTGTAGAATCACAAACCAACTTGTCATTGGAGCATCAGCTTATTTAAAATCTTTTTCATTCCATACAGAGTATGTCCGAGACTATGAATTCTTCAGCTGAGGTTCTGTTGGGAAAAAAAGGGTGTGCTGGCATTATTACCCTGAACAGACCAAAGGCTCTGAATGCATTTAATATTTCCATGATTCGACAGATCTATCCCCAGTTAAAGGTTGGTGGCTTTATATGAAACCAAGGTTATCACTATACCAAAAGGTTTTAAATAAAGTGATTAATGAATGGGTTGACAGAAGACACCTGAGATTAGCTAAACAATGATGCTTGACTTCTAGTCAAGCTGACAATGGTTTCTCAGTGCCACTAATAGTGTAAATAGGTTCTGTTCAGAAGTATTGCTTTGAAGATAGATGAAAGTTCTGTTTGTGACAGAGGTCTTCAGTAAGACATTCATGTCATGGCTTGAGAGTATAATAATGATGTTACAGCCTCATGATAAAATATATTGACTGCAAGAGCATCTTCATCTCCCTCTTTTCATATCCTCTGTTCTCTTCAGAAAGATGAGTCCATGAGATGGTGAGAAATGGTGATAGTATACATTTCTCCTTGTTTGTATGGATGCTCTGTTCAGAGAAAAAACTCCATCTGGGGCCTTTGTAGTGGGTTCTCTTTCTTCCCAGATTTCTTTGAGGAAGGGATGTAACCGTCATGATGGCTTAAAGTACCTCTTGCGTGCTGGCATGTATACTGGGAGGAGGAGGAGAGATGGAGGTCTAATGTGCTAATCTTCCCAGTTTCTTTCTAAGATATTCTAAGAAGGAAAAGGCTTCTCTCAATCCTCTGAGTTTCTTGATTAGATTTGAATTGATTTTATTTTATTTATATGGCTGCCCATCTTGCAAAGTGCCACTGGGTGGGTAATACACTTCCAAACAACAAAATAAATAACAGAAATAAGAAAAGAATATAATAAAATAAGAAAACCAAAGAAAAGGAAAAATTACAACCAAGAATAAATCAACCAACAGTAATTAACTCAGGGGCTTGCCTTGCCTCCTGATTCCCATGCCTGGAGGAACAGCCAGATCTTAAGGGGTTTCCAAGAGGCAGGTGGGGTTGGGCCCAATCTAATCTCAAGTGGGATGGTGTTCCAAAGGGCAGGGGCAGCAAGAGAAAAGGGTATCCGTGGCTATCCTGTGTCTTGGTCATAGTTCAATAAGTGGAGCTGCAGCGCTTACAGTGTTTCAGCTCTACACACTCTGTTCCTGGGAGTACAAATGAACCTGACTGACTTTTGAGAAGACATTCCTAAGACTGTGATAGGGTAGAAAATTGTGGGTGTCCGTATATTGCTGAATTATAGTTTCTCATTCAGCAAACGCAGTGATTGGGAATGCAAGTAATTCAGTTCAGCAACGCCTGGGTACTGTAGAAGGTAAGGAAGGAGACCTTGATGGAAATATGCAGGAACTGTTACCTAGGCAAAAGGGGCTGAAACATTTTTTAAGACTGAAGAAACAAGGTAAAATTTGGAATGGGGTCAGACAGACACCTCCCTGATTCTCTGGGTTATAAGAAGGGGAAGGAGGTACAGCATAATCATTCTTGCAGGATTCTGTTATTATACCAAGCTCAATAGAAGTAGTTTGAGCCTTCCTGTGGAGTTGGTTTCCTGGTCTGGTCTACTGAGTGGGGCTGACAATAGCCAAAGTTCCTCATGCCTGCTATAAACAGTTCTAATTCTTTGACTTTTTATTCTTTCTGGACAATCCAACCCTGGCTTAGGTGACTTTTACATGTGTGGCATAATTAGAAAGAAAAGGGGCAGCGTATTTAAAAACTTCTGATGCTCTGACATAACCTTTTCCATTATTTCTTTCAGAAGTGGGAGCAGGATCCTGAGACTTTCTTAATATTAATAAAGGGAGCTGGTGAAAAAGCGTTCTGTGCAGGGGGTGATATAAGAGGTGAGAATGTGAACATTTTTAAAAGTTCAGGGCTTCCTCCTTGGTTTTGAATGAAATAAATGCTATACTGCTCCACCTGAACTCCTTATCTTTGAACCTGGGAGGAGCTCATGGAAAGCCATTTCCTTAGGCCTCCATTTGATTCTTGGTGACCCACTCTCTATCCTAGCCCATCATAGTCAGCAGGATTCTCTAACTCTTGCGAGAGGAGTTGTGGAAGGCAGAAGGAAAGGAAGGATGAGGAAACCATCTTCTGCTCATTATCTTTTATAGGCTCTTTTCTGCATCTACTCCCTTGCGTTTGTTAGTTTGTATATTCCATTTGTATCCTGCCTTTCCTGTGCAGAGATGATTCAGTATACATGCTGAATGTTCCCCTACTTTATTTTTATAACAGCTTGTGAAGTTGATTAGGCCAACAGAGAGAATGAATATTCCAAACTTATATAATCTTCAGGACTGAAGGGGGATTTGAACTCAGTCTCCCTAGGTCTAATTTACTGCACTGACCCCTGCATCTCTTTGGTTGTTATTGGATTTTGCTTATTCCCAGATTGTTCCACAATTTTTTTTAAAGAGGGTGTTTATGAAAAGTTGGAAGCTTAGTTTGCTGCATTATATATAATGTGATGTTCATGGTGAACCTTTTAGGTAGAATCAAATTGCTGAATATTTCAGGATATTAAATGTTGTGGTGATGGATTCGTCCGTGGGGGAGCTGGGGGTGTTGATGACCGACAGGAAGCTCTGGCGTGGGCTGGTCCATGAAGTCACGAAGAGTCGGAAGCGACTAAACAAATAAACAACAAATTAAATGTTGTAGTCACTGAGTTTGACATTTGTTTTGGTTTTTTAGCTATCACTGAAGCAGGAAAAAGTAGAGGCAGATTAACACAAGACTTCTTCAGAGAAGAATACATCTTGAACAATGCCATTGGTGTGTACTAATTAATTACAACAGAATACATAACCGTGTTTTGAATGCGAGAGGGCCTGGATTTCCATATTAGTAGGTTGATACCAGTTCACCATATTTAGCCCTAGTCAGAGTTTAAAATATAAAGGAGATAATAGAGATAATGATATAATAGTATCCCCATCAAAACTTACTTTAACTTCATCTCAGCAGTGAAAATTTTGTTTTAAAATAATACATATTTATTATGTAGCCATTAAAGCCTGTTCTGTCCTGTATCTTTGATGGGGAAGCCCTTTCCATGTTTAGGAGTGAAAGCTATTGGTTCATTTAAAGGAACACAACAGAGGAGAGTGAAACTTTATGAAAGGGTTTTAAAATTAGGTCTATTCTTAGGTTGTTTTAATGTCACATCCCAAAAGATAAAGAGTGAGTGCTATAAATCCTCATTTGCAAAATCTATCTTCTTTGAATATATGCTTAGTAGGGAGGTGTGTTTACTTGCAGTTCTTGCGAAATGTGTTCCTAATTCATTGTTATACTGCATAGCATATACATAAAACTAATGAAATTGTTAAAGATTGACTATTTAAACCAATTTCCTTCTTAAACTGTTTAATTGTTCTTAAGAAAAAATTAAGTTATTGTAAGAACAGTGTCTCCAAATTTAAGATGTAATACCGTGATTACAGAATGCTCACCTTAGTGAGACTTAATCTGACATTTAATATATTGTTTGTTTGACAGTGAAGAAAAATCAGCCTCTTGTGTGCCATCTCTACCAGTCTTAATCTGATTATTAATTCTGGTATTGCCATCTTTTTTTCATTCTTCCCTGTTTCTACTTCTCTGCTATATTTTACAGGATAGCATGACTATTGTGATCAAGCTAAATGAACAGGTGGCTATTTTTTTCCAAAACAACATTAGGAATGGAAAAAACCCCCAGCATCTTAAATACTGTATAAAAATATTTTTTTAAATATTTTAAAATGCTCTTGATGATGAAAAAGCAGGACTGAAATTTTATAACTTACCCCTCTGAACATTTTATTCATATTATAAAGATTTAAAGATGTCATTCCTTAGAGAAGTGTGCATTCTAGTATTTTAAATAGGTTAATGTGTTGTATCATTTTTGACAGGTACCTGCCGGAAACCATACGTGGCCCTTATTGATGGAGTTACAATGGGTGGTGTAAGTCGAAACATTCTGTAAAAAAAAAAAAACAGATTGGCTTGCCTTGTGTTTCCAAATAGTCTTAAAAATTGTGGGTGAACCAGCTACAGCAGTTTCAACACAATCTTATTTGAAGGATAAAATTGACATTTCTTTATACGGGACATTTCACAATAGTTCCGTCTTCTCAAACTGAACGTTCACCACTGTCTGCTGCTGGATTGAAGTAAAAGCTCTTTTTGGCTGCAAAGAATCTCCACACAGATTTTTGGCAAAGAAGGATGGGAATGCTCTGGGAGAGGATATTCCAGGAGGCAGAGTAGCTGAAGACTTAAGATGAAAAGTGTATTCAAAAACAGCTGATGAAATAGGAAGGGGAAACTATCTTAAGACATAGCATTTGGGAGGAACAATCTCTACGGCAAGTAAAGTTTGGAAATAAGGGGTAAACAGACAGAATAATAGGGACTGTACCTGGTTGTAAATACTAATGTCTTTTGAGAAAGACACAGAAGGAATTTCTACCTGGTGCTGTTTGTCCCATTACTGCTGCGCTATGACGTCAGTGACTGTCTTGCCTCTGTCCTGCTGCAAGGACTGTGCTCTCTGCAGAAGGAACATCCTGCTTGAAGAATCTAGTTGTTTCCTTCTGCTAGTATTTGGATGGTGTCACATAAGCAGTGCTTGAGTACAAAGTATTATACATGCCTTTTGCAAAGAAAAGCAATTGCCTGCTTAATCTTAAATAGGGTTGGGAATGTTCTCCTGTTGTCTCTTGTATCTTTCCTCTTCTTCTGCTCCCTTGGGAGAAGTCAATCCTTGAAAGGCTGTGTGTAATAATTGTCTGATTCCAAACGATGTAGTCTAGTCACCTGGCTTTAGGAAACACCCTTTTCACTGTATGGAGGTAGGCACCCCTTTCTATCTTGTAGGAACTGAGTAGGTGAATTCCCTTTCCCCTACATTCTTCCTTGCTTAATGGCAGCACTGACATTTTGTGCTTTGTCTTATGACAATGTTTTCCTTTGAGATTTCAAAAAAAGTTTCCTTTGATCCTAGAACCAGCTTTGGATTTCAAATGTATAGCTGAGCACTTTTGTCTGTGGGCAGTCTGTGACAATCTGTCATCTTACACTGCTTTCTCCTGATCCTAAATGAGGTCTGAACATTCTGGATTTTGAAACTAGTGACCAGACAAGCTCTGGAACTTCCTTCCTTGTGTATCTTATTTACTTAGGCAATATTCAGAGTATTCAGACAAAGGACTAAAGCAGAGAGAGATCCAATAAACAACTTCAAACAGCTGTGTTTGAGGAAAGCATGCCAATTTCCACATTGCATTCTAGGCTCTGGAATTGTCCTCACTGGGGGCAGTGATCGTGGAGACAGTCACCCATTATGCATAAAGCAAGATTGGACGTGGCTTGCTGATCAGTTATGTTATCAAGCTGTCATAATCTCTGCAGGCTTTGTAAGTCTTGAGAAAACAGTGTAACAAGAATCGCTGATACTGCTCCTTGACTTTCACACACTTATTTGAGCCAGCCAGCTAAATCTGATATTGAAGGAAGGGAATGAGCAAGGGAAACAATGCTTAATCAAGACTTGGTCTCAGTTCCTCCAGCTTGGCTCCTGTGCTGACCAGTGCCGTAAGACTTCAGCCCATGGCAAGACATGGTTGAAGTCTGCTTGCCCTCTTCCATTTCTGGCTTCTTGTACAACTTGATTCTAAAATGTCGCACCTTCCTTGGGATAGGGGAATGATCTATTATTGGACTGGGCCAGGAACCTTGTGCCACACCCGGAACGGTATTTGGGGCTGTTCAGTGCTGACTTGCACTCCAAAATGTGCTACTGAGGATCAGGTGCACATTTAGCACTTTTCTATCCTCTTAAAAACAAGGATGTCAGTGGCATTGCTCCAGGTTTAGCTGCCAGGTACTGTGGCAGTACACGTGTGCTTTTGCCTTATTAAACAATAAAAATAATAATAGTAATAGTTATATAATAATGGTATAAATAAAAGAATATAAATGTCAAATTGAAAATAAAATATATGATTTAAATTAGCAATTTACAGTGTAAACACTTTCTTGTTGTTGGTGCCTTCACATCAGTCTTAACAGCTGGCGACTGCCTGGACAAGTCCATGCAATTTTCTTGTCAACAGTTTTGGAAGTGGTTTGCCCCTGCCTTCTTCCTAGGGCTAACAGGAAGTGACTGGCCCAAGGTCATCAGGCTGGCTTTGGGCCTAAGGCAGGACTAGCACTCGCAGTTTCCTGGTTTCTTGCCTGGTGCCTTTAACCACTACACAAAACTGGCCCTCATATGCTATATATGATAGAAATAAATAGCATGAATAAAATTGAAATTAAACATGAGAATAAGTGTTTGTTTGATTTGATTAATCAAGTAAACTGCTCATGTCCAATGATGAAGGCAAAATTATTTGTTTCAGTTTATACCTAAAAGGTCTTGTAGTATTGACATCTTTCAAAGGACAGGATCTTTAAATGCAGACTAGATCTATACATTGTGTTAAGCCAGAGTTAGCTTAACCATAGTTTACTAAATAAATGACAATTAGCTAATGTTCATTCAACACACTATGCCTAGATCATACTATGATGCATAGCATAGCAATGTATAAAACTATCTCACAACTGTTTGCAGTAGCAGCTGAATTAAACCAAAACTGTTGATGCTTAAGGGCCATGCATGGTTAAAATGCATCCTGAAATACTAGATAATTGCACCTTTTTCTTCAGTTGACTTAGACCTATAGTTGTTTCCTTGCTGAAATCATATGGTTTCAGATGACTTGTGCCCAAATGGAAGAACAGAGGCGAACAGCAATCCAGATAAAATACTTGGAGGTGGAACAGAACAGAAAACAGACCATTTCCTTTTGAACAAGGCAGCTGAAGCTTTTAAGAACATTTCACTAATTTCCAGGCCATCGTTTGACCAGAAACCCATGTGGATGGAATAAATTGAGCTTTATATGAATTAAGTTTGTCTAATAAGGCATATCATGTAGGAACCAAATTGGTGTTCACAAGACTGGTTTTTAGATGTTGTATTATTTTATTGTCTATTCATTTATTAAATCTGGTTTATCTTGGAGTCATTGTTTATAAAAGTGTAGGTATGGTCCTGCCTTAGACAGAGAAGCCAACTAGATGAGTTTTGGGAAAGGCATTCCCTCTCAGCCCTGGGAAGCAGGCAAGGGCAAACCACTTCTGAAATATGTCACCAAGAAAACTGCAGGGACTTGTCCAGGCAGTCGCCAAGAGTCAACACTGACTTGAAGTCCCCACCCCCAGCCCAAAAGTGAGAAATAGGCTGGGTGAGGAATTGTATATGATTTGGAAGTCTCTGAGAACCCTTTTTCCCCCCAGATGTTTCGACTGGTGATTTGGCAATAAGGGTGTTTTATTTGGTCATATAATACCTGTAATGAATATTTAGAGCCTTCTATTTAGTATTGTTATCCACTAATTTTTAAATGCCCTTGAACAAGGCCAAAAAGCTAGGCAGTGTTAGCAGCTGAGCCTTAACAAGCATGCCTGAAAATATAAATACGTTAAGCATATGCATAGTATTTTTAGCACTATGTAGTAAAAGCTGTCTTACGGGGAGGAGCAGTAAATAAAGCCACAGATGGCTGTATAAAAATATAAGCAGATTGTGATTTCTCTGTTTGTGGCTAGCCCTTGGTGGAATGAATGTAATGAATTGAAGGCCAGTGACTGCATGTTTTTGTTGAGAATAGTGAAGGAGAGAGAACTTATTGGGGTAAAATGTGCAGAGGAAATTGAGATACCAGCAGTTTTAATCTATAGCAGGGGCAGTTTATCTGTTGTTTTTCAAAATGTCCTTATATGGATTTTTTTCCTGGATTTTATAGAAGTTATTTCTCATCCAGAACAACAACAAAAGGCATCTGAGGAGCAAATCTCATTGACTCCTATAAGTTTGCTTCCATGTGCAAATGCCTAGAATTTCTGAAGGGGCAGCTGGGCTGGGCTGTTGTTGAAAGAAACAGCTAAGAGCCTTGAGGCATCTCAAAGACCAACAAATCAGGTGTGGCATTAGTTTCTTAGCCCCTTCATTACATGTGCTGGTATATTATCCTCAGCTGGGAAGTGTATATATAGATGGGAATTAAAATGCATGTTAAATTACAATAGCCAAAAGTACAGGTAATGCCAATCCTGTTCCAGCTTAAACAAATGCTAAGTAAATGAGGTACTGCAGTGATTGGGGATAATCTACTCATCTCCCAGCTAAAGCTGCTCTAGTGCATTTTTGTTGTTGTTTCTGTTCATGATGTGTTGTCTTTCCCCTGTTTTTGTATCACATATTTAAATATGTGCCAATATAGCTTAAATATTGGAGAAACACAATGTGGTTTTGAGCTGAAAATTGTATTAATGTGGGTAGGAAGAAAGGTAAGGTCTATATGTGTGCATAGATACTTTTTTGGATTGGGATAGATATATAATTAATACATATAAATAAATAGACATGCGTGTGTGTTGCATGTTGGTGTATTTATGAAATACATTTTCTTATCCAAAGCTCAAACTAAAAGCACATATAAAAAACCTTGCTGGACTAGTCCAAAACCTGCATCTAATTCACCATTCTGTTCCTACAGTGGTCAAGGAGATGCCTCCCTGGAAGCAGATGCTTCCAGGGAGCACCTAAGGGAAAATGCAGTGCAATAGCATCTTCCCCATTAAATTCCCTGCCAACTGGGTTCATGAGGTCTTTTAGCTTAGAGTCATAGCCTGGTTTCCATTAATGTTGTTCCCGCAGTGGCTCTGAGTGACAGATTATTTGTTCCCCTCCTCCTCATTGCCCTTCCATACAGCACAGCATTTAGTATATATTGTCTATTACATTGTTTGGCAATAGCTTTCTAAGGTTTTACACACAACTTTTTCTTAATCATACTGGTCATTAGTATCTAATTCTTTTAACTGTAGAGCCAGGTCCAGATAGTGGTACAGTACTGCATTTGTGCTATAGAATCCTTTTTTGTTGTAAATGTTAACATCTGCATGAAGGTGCCAGATGAAGTTGTTTAGGGATTAAATATATCAACAGTATGCAAATGAAGACTCTGTTTCTGGATTCTGAATTAGGTGAGTCATCTGAGAGTAGGTAACTTGTCCTTGGGTATGGCACTTGACTGGATGAAGACCAGTAAATAAAAATGGAATTCTGACAAGGGATAGAAAGCTCTTTGGACTGGGAAATTATTGTTTACCCTTTGCTAGTGGGACTGTTGACAATTGAGAGCATTCATCAGTCCAGTTTGGTCACCAGTGGCTTGTTATAGCCCACTGAGATGTAGCTCTTCCCATAGCTACGTCACTTTTTGCTCTTCGTGTAATTTCATTCATGGTACTAGGTTCTGCCCACTGTGGTAGGCCACTGAATTTAGATTTGGGGTTAAAATATTAACTTTAGCTATGCCTTTTTTCTTTTTTTCCCCTCTTCTTTATATCCTCTTCCCCATGAAAATCTCAAACAAGATTCTGTACTCTGAGAAGGAAAGGATTATAAAATTAAGAATAATAAATGAATTCTTGTGATGACTCTGAAGAACAGCTTTAAAATACTTCACTCATTGAAATGTGTGATGAAGCTATTAATATATTCACAGCTCAGTGACATTCAATTAGCCACGTTCTCCTATGCATTTGTACTAAGTGAATCCATCTCCCATTTCCCAGTATTTACAGCTTGATGACAAATGTCATAAGCAATTGTTGTGATAATGACAGACAGGTAAAGATAGCTGAACCTTTTTTTAATTAGCACTTGGTTGAATGTTGCTGTGGTATTGTCAACTGTGCAATTTGATAAATAGCCACAGATGCCATTTTTGACATAATTAGTTGTTATTTCTGGTGGGGGGGTTTTTTGTATACTTGATAAAATGTTCAGTTCACACAGAAAATATATTATAATGAAATAATTGCAAAGGATGAGGATTTAGGGTTCAAGATGGAACAGAATATGTTTAAGTTTTAGACAACTATTGGACATTTCTAGTACCACATCCTATAGGACTCAGTTGTCCTTAGAAGCTCTGAAACATCATCCTGTTCCTAGCATCAGAGGAGGTAAGGTCATATAAGGCTGCTTATACTATTATTCCATGTAGCTTAGTATCATCATTAGGCAGTGAGTGTCCAGAATTAATTTTTCCAGCTCTACATGGAACTGCCAGGGATTGAACCAGGGATCTTTGTGTACAAACCACGTGAGTGGCTATGAGCTATGATCCCTCCATTGAAATTGGTTTCTAATTTCTATTATGCGTGCTTAGGATAAAATCCTTAGTTTGGTGGCATTTGAAATAATGCTTGTGTTTGGGAGATGGGGATTGTTCCATTTTTGTATACAAATCTTGCAAATGATTAAGAGATTGTAAATGCTGGTACTTTAATGTATGGGAAAGGATTATTATAATTCAGTTCTCTTCAAACTGATGTCCTCTACATGTGTTGGACTGCACCATTGATCATTCTTAGCCTACATGGCTAGTGAAGTTGCCAACCCAGAGCATCTGGAGGTCAGCAGGTTAGCAGAGCCTTCCATCTTTGTTACCATTTTTTCTTCTCGGTCAGTACTTTGACCTTCAGTGAAATTGCAATGCATCCAATAAATGGAACTGGGGAGCTTTTTGCTGGAAGCAGTATAAGCAACTGTGGCAGACAGTTGCTCGCATGAATATTATTTGGTTTGTGTAACAAATTTAGGACAATTTTCTTAGTTTCTAGGGAAAACGGAAAACAAACTCACACTATACTCTCTGACAGAAAATGGTAAAGATTATGGTGACCTCTTCTTGCGTTGAAGTACACATAGAATATAATAGTATTGCCACTTGAAAACAGGTCATTTTTTAATTAAAACACTCTAATGCAAACTTGTCTGGAACATAAATTTCATTTACATTCCCACTAAAAATGAACTAAAGTTATGTGTACAAAACCATTCTGCCTCTAAGTGAATATGCCTGAAACTTGCTGTAATAGAAAAAATGTGTATGTCTTGGTCCTCCCAGAAACTGGCTCTTAATCTAGAGTTGAAAATTTGCTCTGACCTATACTTCAGAACAAGGACTGAGGAACATTTACGTACAGTTCTAATTGAAATTATTCAACCCCCATTGCAAATCAGGTTGATTGTCAAAATAGATGCCCCAATCCTGCTGTGTTTATACAATTAAGTGATACTCCTAACATCTGTATTGTTTTCTTATTTTACTAGGAAAGACATATTTTTATTGATTTTCCACATCTTAGTTAGCTAGAGAAGAGCTTTCGGAATGCTTTGTAGAAGGAATTTGCTTGGGTAGCCCATGTGTGCATTATTATTGTCTGCATGGAAAGAGTAAAGCAACAGTTTCAGGAACTGGAAGGTGCTTCTTTATTGGTGGAACAAAGTACATTATTTATGTGGATTTATGGCTTATCATAAATCTGGCAAGCATTCCTCTCATAAGGCAGGTGTGAGAGATCGAAAGTAGCAAAATGGCTTAGCGTTCACAGGTCTTTTGCTGGAGGAGATATGGAACAATATATCGTGTTCCTGAGTAGATGCTCTAGAGTTACATGCTCTAGAGTTACATCTATTTTGTGTTATGTGTTGCTACTTGTGGGTATTCAAGGCTTGAGATATTTTTGAGAAAAAAAGTCTATGAAAGTTTGCAAAATTTAGCATTGATAAATGCTAGTATTTGCATTTAATACTAAAGTGAAATGATTAGATTAGCATTACTACTGTACTATGGAATATCTTGTTTCTAGAGATATTCCATCTCTAGAGATATTCCATTTCAGTGAGGTCACACTCCCCCATGTGAGACCTGTATGCAATTTGGAGGTCATCTTGGAGTCACGTTCCTGCTTAAAGAGCAGGCAGCAGCTGTGGCCAAGAGGGCCTTTGCACAGGTTCATCTGGTGTGCCAATTGGCTCCATTCCTGGACCAGGATGTCCTTTAGTCAATCATGCCTTGGTTACCTCATGATTGGATTACGGTATTGCGCTGTACAAGGGTCTGCCCTTGAAGAACCATCTGGAAGCCACAACTGGTCCAGAATGCAGTGGTGTGGGCAGTGATGGATGTGTTGCAGTATGCTCACATTTCTTTTCTGCTTTGCGAGAGTTGCACTGGTTACCACTTGGCCTCCAGGTGCAATTCAAGGTGCTGGTTACCGCCTATAAAGCCCTTCACAGCATAGGGTCTGGCTTCTTGAGGGACCAGTTGTTTCCATAAGTTTCTGCCCATCTGGTGAGGTCAGACAGAGTGGACACACACTGGGCCCTGTCCATCAAGCAGTGTCATCCTGTAGGACCCAAAAGGCACTGCTTCCTTGGTGGTAGTACCTGCCCTCTAGAATGACATCCCCCCAGAGATTCATACTGCTCCCACCTTAATGACTTTCCGTAAACTGTTAAAAACTTGGTGGTTCTCCTGGGCCTTTGGATAAGATGGTTGTTGAGTCCCTATGGTTTTGGGCTTTTCTTGATATGGACTTGGGTCTTCCAGCTGGCTGTATTCTCTTTTTATGTATGTTGTTTCCTTTTAATTGTAAGCCATT
This sequence comes from Candoia aspera, assembly GCF_035149785.1. Lineage (NCBI taxonomy): Eukaryota > Metazoa > Chordata > Lepidosauria > Squamata > Candoiidae > Candoia > Candoia aspera. Next base: position 182,740,548 of record NC_086153.1, read on the forward strand.
CAGAATTGTGGAGGAGTTGGCCAGCCTCAAAACTCAATTATATAGATAGATAGAAGATATTTATAGAGAATCTAAACTGTTCGTACAGGTTAACTGTTTCTCAATTACCAAATGCTTTCATTTTTCAAAGGGTGTTGCTTCTAGTTTCTGGGTGTGGAAGGCAAATCAAATAAGCAAATTACTTGGCTGCAGACTTGATCTGACACATGCTGCTGCTACTTGTTGCCAACCCTTCCAAAACAGGAGGCGGAGGAGGAAGCAGCAGCAAAATGCCCAGTTTTCTAGATTTCCTAATGATAGTCAACAGGAGTTGTGAATTTTTTGTTAAAATTCTTTCACGTTGGTTTGCAACATGTAAAATGCAACGTTACTCCTGAAAAGTTATTACTGCAAAATAGCTATTAGCTAAAAGATCCAGCGTTTTCAAGGAAAACAATTTCATCTGCAGATGCTACAGTTTGCAAAACAAGAAGCTAGCCCCCTGAAGATAGAGTTTGGTTGACCATAACTGATCTTAAGAATTGCACATGCAGCTTCGGCATGCCACCCTTTCCGGTAAACAGACGAACACGTTGCCTGTAGTTCCTATTTCCTCCAATCTCGAGAACTGTGAGTAACATTCAAAGTAAGCCAGGATTCAAAGTAATTTCCAATTGTGGTTTATAATCTTAGTAGTTTTCTGAAATTATAAATTACAGTATCGTAGTTTAGATGACACAGGAAAATACAGTTTTTGAATGAGTTGCTGGCTGGCTTGCTAAGAGAAGGCTGAAATTTTCTGGCATTAAGGAGCCTGAGAGTATTGTTCTGTCTCCATTACACATGCCTATTTTGCCCTAGAAAAGATGGTTTGTGGACGTGTCACATACTCCATTATTTTCTGGGTCACAAACCTCATTGGAATGAGTTCGGGTGGAGGCTGTATGAAATTTTGCATGAACTGCAAAAAGTTTTCAGCAGAATGGCAAAGAATGCAAAGTCATAATCTGTCATGCTGCTTTTCCTATGTTGCTGTAAACAATAAACATCTCATAAAAAAACGATGAACCCCCTGTAAGCAAAAACATTCCCACGTGCCTGAGACCTCATTTGCTCTCCTTCCGTTATGTCTTAGGCTATGCTTATGTGATTAAAACCCAGTCAGATCTATTTGTCAGTACTGTGCTTGTGGGTGCTACAACTCTCAAGAGCCTGTTTTCGGTCTTCCACATAAATTCTTGATATTTTTGGCTTTTCCTTCTTGAGTTATAGCTGTGTTCAGTGCCCAGTTCTGAAATTGGGGGGTGGGGGGGCACAGCGGATGGGGGAGGGACATTTCTGAAATATTTGCAATCCCTTTCACAAGTTTTGCTTGGTATCCTGGTAACCTTAGTAATGGTTGGCTAATCAGTTTTTCCTGCCCCTCTCCACAAACTACACTTAACAAAAACCTATGATTATCCAGTTTAGATCAGAGCCACTGCAGCTTAATCCTTCCCCAAGATTCTTGGTTTTTAAAAACAAGCTGAAAGAAAAGTTTAAAACCAATCGGGAACAATGAAGACACTGCAGCAGGAACAGACCCCTAACCCCAGGTCACTTTCCTGCAGGATTAATAAATGATAACATGAGTCTACATTTCAGTGATATACACTATACACTACAGCCACAACTGCTTAACCAGAAATCGACTGTAGTTAAAATCGACCTTTCACTAACCACAAAGGAGTAATGTTTCCAAGACTGGGTAATGTGATTAGTCAAGCTGTATTATGCAAATGTAGTCACTGTGTATTCTTATAGAGATTTTAGTTAATTATTTTGTTTGCAAGAAGACTTATTTCTTTGCTAACCCTTCAGGCCTGGTACAAAATAATGGAATGCTTTGTGTAAATTTAGAAAACATAATGTATAGGGGGATGTTGTGAGTTAATGCAGTCACTGAAAGAATGCAGTGGAAGGATGCCATCCCTTCAATAAGTGTTGAATTTTGAATTGCCTTGAACAAATGATTGGTGGTAGAGACTAATATGAAAGATAACACACGCAGCTCAGCATATAATCAGTGCTTTGTTCTCCTATAGTTCATAAAAGTCTTACCAGCTAAGGTCACAAATAGTTGTGCTACTGGAGCAAACCTTTTGTATTTATCAGAAAAGCTGTTAATGTGGTTGTTCCCAAAGTAAGATACATGCTTTTCATTTTGTTTACAAAAGTGCTGGAAGACTTCCAGTCATTGAGGTTGCAAATGCTTATCAGCCCGGGATGGAATTTGGAAAGTATTGGTTGTCTTCAATCTGTAGCAAAGGGTTATGTCCATCAATGCAGAGTTTGTACATTCACTTCTCTTGACATAGCTGTAAGAAGACTGAAAACATTTGCTTCCATTTTGAAATAGATGTGGTTTGCTCTGTTGGAACCTGAACAAAACTATGTTCATCTGCTGTTATATCCATATTATAGTTTTTGTTTCTCTAAGGCCAAATTGTGGTTTCAAACCACGGTTTACAGTAATACCTGTTTTGAAGATCTCTAATTAGTCTGAAGTTAGTTTCACAGAAACTTAAGATAAATCATTGGCTGATACCTGCTGTGTTATTCCTTCCCAATATGTATGCCTTGCATAGAAATTTCCAACTGTTTTCCTGACTCTATGTTTTGAGAAATTTCCAACTGTTTTCCTGACTCTATGTTTTGAGAATTTTCCAACTGTTTTCCTGACTCCTTGTTTTGAGAATTCAGTTTGATTCTTAACCCAAAACACCTTACCTGGTTGAGGGCAATCTTTCTCTTCTACAGTAGCATTTGTATCAGACTGTCCTATACACTATTTAGCTGTAAAAGCTGGCAACACTGGAAGCAGCATTGAATTAAGACTGGAAAAAATGAAATCTTTCTGAATCTGTCAGATGGCTGCATACATAATCCCAGAGACAAATGGTGCAGATAGTTTGGTAGCTAATCCTGAGTTATCTCACAGTAACTGCTGATAACTGAATAGGTGATTAAGGAACTGGTCAGTGGAAAAGCTTGACCCAAGTAACAATGTGGGACATTTCTGTTAGCCTGAAAAGCCGTGTCTGTGAAGAGGCTGCTAGCTTATGTTTCCTTGCTGGCTGCAGAAAAAGCAAAATGCTTGCATCTGCAGCCAGTGTGGGAAGATAAGCAACTGGCATTTTGGACTTAGTTTGTAAAACAGCAGATGGCATCAGCTAGCCATCTTTGGCTGATCTCAGAAAGCTCAGTAGGGTTGGATATAGGTAGGACTGTGATGGGAGACCTGAGGGAATCCCAGGGCTGTAGATTAGATTGGGAAGTTGAAAAAAACTTCCCAGGAGAAGGCAATAGGAAAGCACTTCTGTAATGTTGTGCTACATGAACACGTCTATGAAGACACCCATTTTGCCATTTAAAGAAGTTGGGCTCAGCTTGATCATTAAAGAACACTTCAACCAAGCATGATGGTGGGGCAGGGATACAACATCTATTACTGCTCTCCATCTTGTAAAGCAGGTGGAGGCACTCCTCCTTCTCTTTTGTGCTCCCCAGCACAAAGCTTTTGGGGAATTGACAAGTTTTAAATGGCGAAATGGGTGACTTAAGTCTCGCAGAAGATTACGGTGCCCATTTTATCCTTTAAAACCCATCTCAGCCCCTCTCAAATCAAAAGACCCAAATCTTTGTCCTCCTGACTTCAGTGATGATGGCAACGATGATGATGATGAAGAGATGCAGCCCATATTGTTAGATTGTCCATCCCTGCTTTACAGGGAGTATTGTTGAAAAGTACGTTGGCAGAGGAAGGGTAAAGTTGCTTGTGCTTCTCTGCATGTTGCCCTGGTCACCCACCTGCAAGACATTCTTGCTTATCTATGGTTACGAAGTAAGTTGTAATTGTAGGACTGTCAAAAATTAGCATATTTCAAGCAGGGACCTAGGACTGTGCTGTGCTTCACATTTGATTCTAAAACTTGTTTCAGAACATCAGAAGCATGAAGGCAGCACCAGTTGGTGACAGGTCAAGGCACACCTTTTTCCAGAACTGGATTGCATTTTCAGCATCCCTACAGGATATAATATTTTAATCATTGCAAAACAAATGTGTTGAATAATGTCTGTTTTGGGGAATGGAATAGTGATTTAATAAGCAAAGTCCCAAACACTATTTGAAATGCTACATAACAATTTCTGTTCCCCATATATTAAAATGACAGTTAGGGGGCAGAGATAGGGAAAGCACTTGAAGCTGCACATCAATCATTGGTGTCCTTGGCTGGCTCAGTGTGTAAACTTTAATACTAAGTCGTCTCTGTTCAGGGCTCAAGCGCTACAGCAGAGCTTTCCAAACTTTTCATGTTGGTGACACACTAATACACTGCAGGCATGACCGCATCACCGGAAGCCATGCGGAATCAGCTGTTTCAACCCAATTACGCATACTGCACATGCACAGTACCTGTATGATCCCTCAACCGTGCGACCTACCTACACACTGCAGCTGACACACTTACGTGTCGTGACACACAGTTTGGAAAACTCTGCACTACAGTCTAACCCAGGGTTTCTCAACCAGGGTTTTGTGGAACCCTAGGGTTCCACAAGAGGTCTCTAGGGGGTTCCCTGGGAAGTCACAATTTATTTAAAAAAATATTTCAAATTCAGGCAACTTAACATTAAACAGGTCAGTTTTTTTATTTTTAGTTTAAGAATACTGCTAATGTACGCACGCGCGCGCGCACACACACACACAGACAGGCCTACCCATGAAACAAATATAATAATTTTGTAACTTCTGGCCTATATTTGAGCCTGAATGTGCAGGAGTTCCCCGAGGCCTGAAAAATATTTCAAGGGTTCCTCCAGGGTCAAAAGATTGAGAAAGGCTGGTTTAACCAGATAGGAAGGGTTCTAAGTACAGAAATTCAGTAGTTGGTTGAATAAAACAAGATGTGAAGTACATGTGTTACATATTCCTTAGAGTAGTAGTTTGAGAATCATCATGCAGAAGAGGTAGGTTGCTATCCCCCATCAGTTATAAAGTTGGGTCACTGGCCTACCCTTTGTCTCAGCTGAAACTACCTTAGAGGATTGGTGAAGGCTACAATTGTAATGTAACTTGTATAGAAGAAACTGTGCATTGCTGTGTCTTCTTTGGAGGAGGCAGGACAAAATGTAATTGTGTTTGGGAACTCTGATTACTTCATTTTACTCATAACAGGGTTGTTCCCCATTTCTATTTTGTGTACATTTGAAACAGGAGTTTACTAAGATAGATGACTGGCCTATGTCAATGAATGTCATGAAATTTGCAGTGTCCCCAGAATCCCCCAACTGAATAATTTAAAAAGAAAAATAAATAATAATGGCCAAATCTTGTGAGATTTTAATGTTCCCACCTGAATCTCACAAGGTTTCAGGGATGAGATTGCGGAAACCTCTCAAAATGTGGTGATTTCATAAGATCTTGGGAATGTTTATATTTTGTGTGTTGGCATCTACACCATCATTTAAGAATCCTGGAGACATGAAAAGGTTATAGACCCCAGGCTATGTACTGGCTGCTCTAATGCTATGGCTCTAGCTTTCCCTCCTGATATTTTAAATATTGTAATTATATTTTTATCTAGTTTTGAAATGAAGTTCCCTGCAGTAAGACTGATGAGGTGCCATATGTACCTAGCTTGGATGGCAGTGCCCAGGATCCACTGCTGCTCTTGCATCATTTAATAAATCTTTTAATTGCTGATGGCAGAGGCTGAGCCATGTTCAAAGAATGTAGTGCTCTGTTGCTGTTCCCTTCCACTAATTCAGGGAAACGCAGAGCACTTTTTAGGTGAGGATCTTAGTTGGCCTTTGATGCTGAGATGGGAGTGGAGGTAAGGTTTCCTTTCGGAAATTTATCAGAAGAGAAAAACAGTTGCAGACAAAGTTATTGACCTTTCAAGTTTTAAAACTGGAAAAAATAATTAAACTCCCCCCTCCCCCCCTTTATATACCCAAAAGTTTGTCATTTCTTGGCATGACACCATTTCAGTCTGAATCGCTGTTCTCTGATTTACCTCTGACATTTACAGAGGTTCTCACAAGTGACTAGTCCTGGTAGTCTTGAATGGAATGAACTGAGATGTTCTCAGACATTGCTGGCCTTGCTAGTCAGTGACAGCGTATATTTTATACTGGATATCAAAAAGGGAACGGTTTGTTGGCACCTGATAGAGGTAATTCTGACTTGAGAAGCTTGAATCAATAACTGAAATGTAAACAAAATAGAGACTGAATAATTCATTGACTTAAGCATCTGACTCATCAGATGCAAGCATGCAAATGCGTAAAATATATGCTACCTATACTACACCTTTCCTGTTGTCTTGTTTATTTTTTGCACCTTTGTGTAATTTATAAAAGAAAGAATCGTTTAGTAATAAAGTTATAAACTAGGGGCTGTTTGGCAAGGCAGAGCTGTGCTTTCATTTCTCTCAAAATTTTAGCTCCAGTGTTATGGATGCTTGAGTCCCAGTAAAGCTTTTTCCTCTCTTCTAATCAGCAGTAGCTTTAAGTGTGATAAAAAATGTGGATTGTGTTTGCATGTTGTTGTTGTTGTTCTCCTTCCTTCCTTCCTCTTCTTCTTCATGCCTAGTCTTTAAATGTTACGAAAAGTTAGCTCATCCTTACCTGAATTGACCTTACTGAATAGCAAGACATCCTTTTTCTGTAGGCACACTATGCATTTGGAGGAAGCTTTTGATTGCCTACTAAAGGATTCATTTAACAGCTTTGAAATAAATAGACCATCTCCTGAAATAATTTGGTTTCCCAGCAGTGATGCCCTGCTAAGAAACAGCTTCAGTAAATTAATTAGCATTTTATTGTAGTTTTGAAGGTCAATCAACAGAGCTGATAATCCACTGGAGATGCACTTTGGTGTCAAGCAAGGGTAATCAGCCTGTGGCACTCCAGATATTGCTGAACTACAACTCCTAGCATGTCTAGGGAGCATGGGCAGTGGTGAGGGATGCTGAGAGATGTAATTCAGAAATACTTGGAGTCCCATAAGTTGTCTACTCCTGGATTATGCCCCTTCATATTTCAGTTCTTTGAATTGTTCCTTAAAACTACTATTGACAATGACAGGTTGAGTTGTTCCTTACAGAAGGGGAGGTCCTTACCTCAGGTGCCAGAAGTGATAGTTCCTGACTCTGAAAGAAATGGGTAGTCTAAACACTCCTTTTCAGGCTGGGTGTTTTCCTGTACTGAGAGAATGAGCCAAATACTTTGGACCTCTCCAGTGTAGTGAATAGCGAATACTTTTGAACACACACATTCAAAAGTATGGGAGGGGGCACCTGTAGCTTTCGCACTTACATGGAAATGTCTGATGAGAAATGTTGGGATTGGGGGAGAAAAAGTGGGTTTGTTTCCAGAGGTGAAAGCAATGGTGTGACCAAATTAAAGGACTTTTTAATGTGCTTGCTTGTAAGCTTTAGTTGTAAAAGCTTTTAAGTATGCCTAAATTTCTGAATGAATGAAAAGAAGAAGGTTGCTGTTGTATGGATAAAACACAGAAGGATTCCCAAGTAGGCTGTCTTGGAGAGATGGGATGTAAATCGTACAAATAAATAAAATAATAAAAGCACAACTGATGTGCTTGCAAGAAGTATGTATATATCGCAGCTGGCATTGTTAAGCAGGGCTTAAGAGAATACCTCTTAAGTAGTACTTAGCTGTCATGGCCCAGGACTCAGATGAAGCTGTTCTAGCTGAACCAGTGGAATGTCAGCCTTAGGAGACACCAAGCCAGGAATCACCTGAGGCTGATCAAACACAGGCACCATCAGAACAGCTGGAGCAGTAGGATGAGGATGTGCTGCCTCCAAGCCCTTGGATTCGGAGAGTAAAGATGCTCGATGAGACTCTGCCAAGCAAGGGAGTAACTCTCTTGGTTAAAGATAACTGGCTGCAGTCTGATTTAAGAGGCAGCCCTGACCTGTGTTTCTCTGTTGGAAACACCTGTCTGATCTCCTGCTCTGTTGTGTTGTTCCTGTGACTCCTGCTTGTGAAATGCTGATCTTGGACTGGCTGACAAACCTGACTTGGCTCTCTGAAATTTGGACTGGATTTTGACTATTCTTCTGCCTGCTCCTGTTGAAAGGAAAACCACTCAGGCAAGCTTTCTTTCCAAGAGACTTTGTTGATTTACATTTCTTCCCTTGTCCGTTGTTATCTGCTCAGCCTTGAGTAAATTGCTTTCCTCGCCTAGCAACTGTATGTGTGAGTTTGAGACCTGAAACATGACACTTAACATCTGCAGGGTTTTTAAGCATCTGTATTAAATCTGCTGCTTAATTAAATCAAGCACAGCTTTATTAGTCACTTTAAAGTGCTTTTCAAATGATTGACCAATGCATTGCCTAAGCCTTGTAGCACCAACAAAAATGGTGGCAGTCTTTTGTTAGAGAAATGGAGAGAAGGGGGAAGTGGTTAGGCCCAAGTATAGACTACAATAGGAGACTGGCTACTAGGGCACCCAGCAGAACTTACTACAGGTTAAGTCTTTCCCTTCCCTTCCTTTTTTTTTTTTTGGTAGGGTGTGGGCTTGTCTGTCCATGGACATTTCAGAGTTGCTACAGAGAGGACCATTTTTGCAATGCCAGAGACAGCAATAGGTAAGTACCACACATTGTATTTTATATTGGCTTTTCATAGAGAAGCAGAAGCTGCAGTGCTGGCTGGGATATGAAGGTTCAAGTTCCTGCTCTGTAGTGACACTTAATGAATAATATTGATCTAGTCACACACTCTGACACTAACATCCCATAGAAGGTCTTTGTGAGAAGTATCACTCAGATCCATGTATACCAATTAAAATTTCAGGAGAAAACATTGGATAATATGTGAATAACAGTAAAGATTTGATCTTAATTTCTTGAATTAATTTCTTGGTCTTAATTTCCACTCATGGGGTATGCTTACTGGTAGCCAAGGGGGAATTGCTCTGGCAGCCCTTTGCTTATTCTGGAAATCTGAACAGAGCAGTAGATGGAAGGGCAAGGTGACAAAAATCACCTAGCCTTTTCTTTTATGTAGAAGCAGGACATCATCAAAGGATGACTCCAGATTAACTAAGGAACAACAATATAGTGCATGGGGGTACCACATAAATGTTTACAGAATCTCAAAAGGGGGAAAACCTTTTTAGGGGAAAATGGTGATTTAAAAAAAAAAAAATGTATTGCCAGATTTTGTTACTGTCACCTGAAATCTCACTACATTTAGGTTAAGAACAACAACATCCTGTGAGATTTGATAATCTCCAGAAATATACAGTATATTCATTTTTAGAAATCACTTTAGCACTTATTCCACAGACCATAGGCTGGGAGCCATTTGTTCATAGCTCATTCTATGAATAGAACTAATCCTTCTGTTCATGGGGAGAAAATCGGGATGTCATTAGAATATCTGGAAGAAGAGCAACTTGATGAACTGAAGCGAGAGAAAGCCAAAGGCTTGGGGATGATTATACTAATCAAATCTAATGTTTTGATCCCACAGCATGATCTGTGTAGCTGTCATTCCATGGTGTCTGTTGAGCTTGCATTTCTGGCTTCAAAGATCTAATGAAACAAATCTAAGGGTGGGCAGAGCAAGAATTTCCCTGCAGCAAATAAACTGCTTTAGAAAGACACTCCCTAGGCAGCCTTTTTTTTAACTGAAAAAGGCTAAACAAGTAGCAGTTCTGGGGATGTAAATTGTGGCATGGTGGTTAGGTCTGATTTGGATAGAGACACTAATATAGAACTTCCATTAACTTTTTATCTCCACTGTGTCTTAAATCTATCTCAGAGGTTAAGACTAACTATATGTTAAGAAAACTTTTCTTCCAATATGGATGTGAAAGGGAGCTGTTCGGTTTGGGGACTGCAGCATGGAAACACAGGGTCTCCCTAACATATGTGCCAAAATCTGATCCAGATCACCCCCCTCCCTCAGTATTCATAAAACCAATAGATTCGATATTGATTTAATAATTTGTTTTTGTATTTGTTCACTACCCAGAGTCTCCCAGAATTCGGGAAAGTTAGAAATATGAATTGGATGCAATCCATGGTGTCCCATTTTATTTGATTCTGAGACTCATCATATACTGACTAAATGTTTAAGCACCTGGTTTTTAAAATAGATGGTATGAAAAAATATCCTGGATTTGGTTTCTGAGAATTACCTTTCCAATCACAAAAGAAAAAGGCCCAGTGGCCACTAGTGTATGAACATTATTTTCCACTAAAATACCACCCTAAAGTCTGAGGACAGCTTTTAAAAGATTATTCTCATGAGTACAAACTGCAAGGAAAGTGCCTTACACATGATCTGCAGTAAACTGTATTTTGTAATGTTGCTGCTAATAATTGTGCCCCACAACAATGCATATACAATAAGCTCTTCAAGTTAAAAGAGGGAAAAATGTTCCTCTTTGTGGCCATCAACTTCAGCAGAGTTCTTAGGAAAATTTGTGCAGGCAAAAACGGTGTGGCATGTCTTTCCAGAAGATGAGCAAAACAGCGGGCAAAAGACTCATTTTCAAGCAAAGCAGCTTGAAAATGAGTCTAGCAGGCTTAGTTATGAGCAGAGGAGTGGGAGGCACTCTTAATTATGCATATCTTGCGTATCTTTTTTTCTTTAATTGCAGGTCTTTTCCCCGATGTGGGTGGAGGCTATTTCTTGCCAAAGCTTCCAAGGAAGCTGGGCTATTTTCTTGGACTTACAGGATTTAGGCTGAAAGGAAGAGATGTCCAGAGAGCAGGAATTGCAACTCACTTTGTAGAAGCAGAGAAGGTAACTGCTTATGCTGCACCCAGTAGTTCCTTAGCCTTGGTTTTGCAGGAGACAGGAATATTTTTAGACAACCATGTGGAATTTTTGATCAGGTGATCAATTCTCCCTTTGTTTTCTAATCCTGTCTGGTTTAATTTGGCACTCGAGTAAATTTCCAGGCCAAATCAGAGCTAAGTACACGTAAACCCATTGCTTTCAATATCTTGTATTCAGACTTTGCTGGATTTTTCCTCCCCCTGCCCTACTTTTGTGTCTCCAAACATCTGTTCCATAGATTGGGAGGATTCTTTGGAAAATAGGCTGTGGGCTACAGGAAGAAAGACACTTCTGCCTTTCACTAACTCTATTGGAAGCCCTTCTGTTGAGAGAAACCAGGGCAGGTTACAATGTGGTAGACTTTAGAACATCTTACTGTGAGGTGGTTTGGCTCCTCAGAAGTCTGTGCCCTTCTTGGAAGGCCTTTCTTTGCTTTCTCCCTTAGGGTCCACCTGGAGATGGAGCTTTAAAAAAAAGTGAAGATACCCCAAAGTTCAGTTGCTTTTCCCCCTCCCTTTTTATAAAATGTAGTGAAAGAGAATGCAGATGAACTAGGTCCCCAAGGTTTTGAACTGTTCTATCCTTCATAGCATCAGTCTTGAAATCACATGTGTGAAATTAGCTTATAATTTTTCAAGAGCGTTGTAGTGAAAAGGCTGAGGGTTCAAAACAGAGAAGCCACGTTTTTCATGTAACACTGTTTTGTAGGTATCTGATATCTCTCTTCTCTTTTAACATTATCAAGAAAAGTTACTTCACTTTTCCTGACAGAAATGTGATTGGATAATATTAAGGCCTATATTAAACAAAATTCTGGCTTTTTAATTATTTCCCTCATTAATTGTTTTAAATGTTAGATCTTTTGATAAGGTTTCATATTGTAGCGGTATCCTGTGAAACAATGCACTTGGCAATAGTTTTGTATAGTTTTTATACGTATTCTTTTATTTGCAGATGGTTGCTCTTGAAAAAGATTTGACAGAATTAATATCCCCCTCAAAAGCAAATGTTGCAGATATTTTGGATTCATATCATAAGAAGGTAAATGGAAATTTAAATATATGTAGATTTCATAATAGAGAATATTTATATACAAAAGCACATCTCTATTAAGAAAGTCTGTCTTCATTTTTAATTTTTGGCGGGCCAGTGTGCAGCAGAGGAATGTTCTAAGTCTGGCAAACCTGCTCTTCATATACTAAAATAGCCTAGAGTTCCGCGTATAAGCGAATTATATAGAAAATGAAATGGCACCAGCTATTAGATGGTTTAGCCATGTAAAGCCACTATTCCAAGAGCTACACTGATCACCAGTGGGGTTCTAGGTGCATTTCACGATACTGGTTGTCATCCTGAAGCCTTTCACGGCTCAAGACTTGGGTATCTTCAAGAACACCTTCTCCCAGGGGTCTCCCTGTGCCCGATAAGATCTAGAAGAGAAAGCCCCTTCAGGTTCCCACCCCTAGGGGATGCCATCTGCAGGGACTGCACTGCCCCCTTTTCTGGAATAGTCTTCACCACTCTTGGGGTTTTGTAAAGCCATTAAAATCTGGCTTTTTCAACAAGCCTTTGGGGTCTGATGGATGAATGGAACTTTCCTGCAAGGGAATAGTTACAGTATATGGCTAAGTGTTGTTCCTGGTGTTGAGGATTTTGTGATTGATTGTGAACGTTGTTTATGGTTTACTATGATTTATTGGATTTTATTCTATTATGGCTTCTGTATTCTAGGTGTTGTGTTCTGTTTTATGTGAATCACTGAATTAAATATGTAAGCTGCTCAGTCAGATGCTATTGGAGCAAGATACATAAATAAGCATATTAATTACAGACAAATTTCAGATGCAGTACAGTCCCATTAATTTTTTAAAAGTATCCACATACAACATTTAGTTTGATGGATGCACTGATTCTTAAAAATGAAATAAACTAGAAGCAATCCTGAATTAATGTTTATTAGAAAGGGGTAAATACAAAGTATAAGTACTCTGACACAAAGAAGCGTTGAAATAATGATCAAAGGTCTGATCAGGAACTGAATGCTGCAGTTGCTTGGTATAGCAAACTTGGCACGCTGTGCTTGAAGTAAAATCTTTTGAATTATTCCTCTCAGCTTTAAAGTTTGAGGTTGTTTACTTCTTGATTTAGGCAGCAGCGTAAAAGATCTCTCAGGGTACTTTTCCTTATGTCAAATAAAATATTGTTCCCAAATATTTGCTCTTCTGTTTCAGTGTTATTCCTGCATGGGGTGCTTAGAAGGATGTTTACTCTTTTTCTGTTAGAAGTATGTAAGGCTGCATTCTATATATATATTCTAGGATGTAACTCTAATTCCAAACTCATTGGTTTACCTCTGAATAGATATGTAGAGGATTCTTCTCTGTAAGATGCTATTTTTTTTAAGCAATGCCTGCTTTTGAAATGCACAGAATGCATTTTTAAATGGAAAAAAAAAGATGATGACTGACTCTCATCTCTGCTTTGCTTGAAACCGTGTGCACTGACAGAAATTGAGCTATAAATCATGTGCTTCTCTCTTACACTTCCTCAGTTTGGCCACAGATTTCAGCACTCAGGTTCTCAGTCAGCAGAAAAGACTGGATTTATGTCCACAGCAAGACGTTTTCAGCAAAGGGGGGAGGGTATGATGATCTGCAAAGATTAAACTTAATGGAGTGGAAGCAGTCCATGGAGAGTGTCTAGGATACTAGTGTTGGGCCTTTTGTTCTGATTTATAGCTAATGTTACTGTATTCCAGACGTGTTCATATTATGGAAACATGGCATGTAACTTGTCAAGAACTACAATTTAGACAATTCTTATCTGCAGGCAGGCTGTTAGTCATCACATTGACATTTCTCATCATCAAAATGTGTCTAAGCATAGTTTCCACTGTGAGCTACTGTAGGTAGCTAGGAGGGTCCCTTGATGGGATGGCTAGATGCTAAATTTTTAAAAACTAGATGGAAGAATTTTGGAAAGTGCATCTCTTCTCACAAACAGATGCAGTAGTCCTTTTCTTTCCAATTTTTCTATCTCCTGGGGGGCTCTTCCTTAGATTAGTTTGCTTTTAAAGGAATGGGCTTCCCATTATTGCAGGGTTTCTTAAACTTTTTGTTCTTGCTTCCCACTTTTAAAAATTATGGAGGACCCCATAATTTGTTGTATGGGTTATATTTATCAATATTTACTGTTATTAAAAATTAAAATTGATGCATTTGCTGCCAGTACCACTTTTCATGATTGTTTTTGGGATTTTAATATTATTTTTCAACATCCACTGGCAAATAATTTTGATTTTTGAGGGACCTCCAGGAGTCCTAGGGCCACACTTTAAGAAACACTGCATTATTGTACTTATTACTCTGCCTTTACTTAGAGCTGGAGAAAGGAACCATGGGTTGTCAGATGATGTTGAATTACAATTCCCAGCATCCTTTATTATTTGCTATGCTGGGTGGAACGGCTGAGCAACATCAGGGCACAGATTTTCTGTGCCTGATAATGGGCTTCTCATCAGTCTTTTAACAAAGATGCTAATTTAGGGTTCTATATTTGGGCTGCAGAAATCCAGATGACCACTAAATGGAAGCAAAGAGTTAGAGTTTTCTGTATCTCATTGTTGCCATCAAATAATCAGCTTGATTTTTGCGGCTTACAACCCTACTGTCTTATAACATTCACTGTTATGGGATGCAATCTTAGCATTATTCTGTCCTCCCATTCATTGGGGACTAGCTGTCTTCAACACACTGCATCAGAATAGATTCAACCAATTATAGCATGTAGTTGCATTATATGAGGGGAACTTTTTTGTTCTAGAAGCACTAAGATCTTGTGTAAATTTTATCTGCAGTATTTTTTAAAGGTATCTGGAATCTGCACTTGAAAGGAACACCCAAGGGTCTAGCACAAACATGGTCGGTCCCTGGTATATCGGTGGGATTGCACAGGGATGCCTCTTATAGATCAGAGATTATGAATAAAAAACATTAAAAAAACTACCAGTTTCTAATCTGATTGAGATGAGAAAGATAAAGATGAGCTATTGAGCATAACGATTAGTTTTTCTTGCATTAAAAGAAACAGCACAGCCATTGCTTTTTGTTACCGCTTTACCTGATTTGGTACTGAAAGGAATTCTGTTATCTTTTTTCTCTTAGTGCAAACTTGATCAAGAAAAAGAATTTATCCTTGGTGAACACATGGACAAAATTAACAGGTATTTGTCAGTCAGTGCAATCAGTAGTGGGAAAGCGCAACTAGCCTTTTGTTTTGATGCTTTCAGAACATCTAGTAGGCTAGGGCGAAATTCAGTTTTCCTTCAGATTATTTTAATCTTAATTTAAAGGTACTATATCCTTGGGGTTTATATGTTACATTTCCTGTATGGCTTTTCTGTATGCTAAAGTACCTATTGCTCAGCATAGGTTACAGCACTTTCCTCCCTCTCAAATATGACTCATTTTGACTGAAGAACAATTTCTCTTTTCAGTCTGTTTTCAGCAAACAGCATGGAAGAAATTGTCCAAAACCTGAAGAAAGATGGATCTCCTTTTGCACTTAACCAGTTAAAGGTAAAGTTGCATGAGATTTTTATCCTATTTGAAGGATGCTGATATCAAGTCACTTGAAGTGGCATTTTGATGCCTGCTGCATTGTCTAAGGGAGGACAACCTGTAGCCTATACGTGGCCTTTAGGATATGTTTGCATAGACCTGAAAGCCAGCTCCCAAATGGTGACATGAAGGAACTAAAACAACGATCAAGGACAGATACTCATACAATGGCTGCTGCATTTTGCAGTTATGTTATGAGAAGGAGGAGAGGTGTATGTCATAAAACTGCCCACCTTCCAAACTCTGGCTTCAGAAAAAAAAAGTCAGGGCTCTACCTTGTCTTTGGATCCTTTTTAATGCCTTTCCCTTAAAATTCTCTCCAGCCTTAAAATCCAGCAAAATCCACTCTGATTACTCCCCCATAGCACACATACAAATTCCCCACTGAAGAAGGAACGAATGCCCTTCCCACACAGCTAGTCATGTCCTTCTTCCACCTTCCTGCTTCTTTCTCTACGTGAAGGGTATCAGAGCTGTCTCTATCTCCAGCCGGGGGTAACTCACAGACACAAAGCTGCTATTGAGGCGAGTCCTACAAAGGGTGCTTTTCAGATCTCTTTATCTGCCTGACTCTGTGTCTGTCAGTCTACTTAGCTGCCTGCCTACCTACCTGGTTGGCTTGTATTCTGCTTCAGGAGTGTGATCCAAAGCTATGGATTTATTTGTTCGACTTCTATGCCACTCCCGTTCTGAAGAGTCTGAGTTGTTTAAATTGGTCAAATTGAAAATTAATTTGCTTATGAAATTAGGTGTTAGAAAAAAGTACCAATACTGACTGGCAGTTATATTAATGATTTATTAGTCCATATGTGTAAGGCCAACTGTGACGTTTGGCTATGCTGATACTGAGAATAACTATATTTATTTACAGGGAATTTGTTTCTTTCTGCTCATTCCTCCCTCTTTGCCACTGAAGCTAAGAACTTCATAGATAATGAAAAAGTATAGTCCAAAGGGGGAGATAAGTTATACAATTTTAAAACCAAGGAGCTCACTAAATTGTGTTGTTGTGGACTCCATTCCCAAACCAGAAGTCCTATTGATGAGTAATAGTAATAATAATTTACATAGTACACAAGTCAAAAGAACAGATGTAGCTCACATTCTGGAAAATGTTGCCAACCCTTGGCCTACATGGTGACAGAGTATAACCTTGGAAAAGTCACCACATCTCCAGATGTTTCTTTCTGTATAGACAACTGGAGAATCTCCTTTGATATATCCAGTGTTGAAACTTTCAAGCTGAAGGGATTTGCCCCTTTAATGAAGTCCCAGATCATCATGTCTTTTCTGCATCTAGATTTGTTCTGTATCCATTAGCTAGGATCCCCCAGAGAGTGCAACTGATGTTACCAAGTAGTGGTTGCATAGTTTTTCTCCATTAACCATGGTTAGGGTGAATTTCAGTGGAAGTATACCACTGTATCATGGTCACCTCTGAGAGAAATGGAAGAGTAGGAAATCAGATGTGTGAAATGAAGGCTAGAAGTATGCAAACCTTTTTGAAGGGTCTGGAAAATGTTTTTGCCTTCACAGTTTACACATTTTAGATAGGCCAGGTTCCAGATTTTTTTTTTTGCTACATCTGGGTTTGTTGCTGAGATTTACTCATTTGAAATGAAATTATTGACAATGAAGTGGCTAGCACATTTTGCCCTAAATCTGCCTTCTGCTAACATTCTCTGTGTGCCACAGTATTCAAAGTGAATGAGGCTGTTTTTCATTCATTGCTGCTGCTGACTTGTTTTGCTCCTTCAATCTAGGCTTCAAGTAGCTTCACTGCAACCATAGATAAGAATATTTCTGGCTTTCTTAGAGTTGCATTTACTGTATCTATTTTGTTGCTTGAAATTAAACTGAAAGACTGAATGAAGGTAACCTGCAGCTGGTCGCAGTAACCAAAACAGTCACACATCTGTTAATTTCTAGCAAACAGATGGGAGAAAGGATTCTTCCTTTCCTTTATGCCTGTTGTTAAGGCTGTTGGCCTGTGGAGCTGAAAGTTGTTTTTTCTGTGAAAGCTGAAGAAGTAAATTTCTGTCACCATGCCTTCCTTATGGGACAAAGGGAGAGTCTGTCCATTGGAATGTTTTCCCCCAAAGCTGTGCATGTGATATACATGCCACTGAAGTAATTGATATACGTTCTTTACTATTGAAAATAGAGCTTTGGTTTTAAGTTTTGGCTTAAAGGAGGTGAACCTGGGCTAGGTCTCTGCTGGAGAAGATATTGAAGAAAAGATTGTTAAATTGCTGTCTAATTTCCTGGATTGGCAGGAAGATGATACTGAAACAGAGATTAATAAAGTTTATAGGATTAATTCACAATTTGCAAAATTAAAAAATGTTCCAAGGGACGTGCTTGTGCACTTTATCAGGAAGACGACTAGAGATCAAGTTTTGCAGCAGCATTTTAATACTAGATTGAGGATTGATAATACAGACGTAATTGTATTTAAGGAAATTCCAATTAGAATACTACATAAAAGAAAAAGAGTATTTTTTTCTGACAGACAAACAAGAAGATACCATTTAGATGGGATAGGTTGGAAGGGGTGATTTTTACTTTTAAGCAGCAGAGATTCAGATTGAACTCTGCAGAAAGAAAGAGGTTTTTGCAGAAAATTTAAAGAAGAATTGGAGGAAATCCAAATGGAAGTGACAATGATAGATGTGACTGAACAAATGCCACAATAGATACAACAAGATACTGAAGCTAATACCACGTTGGGTGCTACAGGTATTGACTTTTCTAAAATCTTGGCGTAACTATGGATTATAAATGGAGCAAATGCTCCTCAAAAGAGAAAAAAAATCATTATTTGAAAAAATTAAAATAAAATGTGATTTACTTACATGAAATGCATATTAGGAAAAAAGATATAAAATATTTAAGCCACAGAAATTTGCGAGAAGAATTTATTTCAGCAGGGATGAAAAAAAGAAATGGAGTTATTTTGTATATAAATCCTCAACTATATACAAAACTTATATTGACTCACAATGATGGCAGATATGTTTGGGTAGAAGTTAATCTACAGGGGGCTAAGACTTTGGTATTGGAAATTTATGCCCCAGATGAAGATAAAACAGCATTTTATAAAGGACTTATGGATAAATTA
Organism: Candoia aspera; assembly: GCF_035149785.1. Taxonomy (NCBI): domain Eukaryota; kingdom Metazoa; phylum Chordata; class Lepidosauria; order Squamata; family Candoiidae; genus Candoia; species Candoia aspera. The sequence continues at coordinate 182,759,136 of NC_086153.1, forward strand.
TTGGACTTTCCATATGAAAATTGGTGTCTCCTGGGAGATTGGAATGGTGTGGTTTTCCCCTTGAATTTCTGGAAAAAAAATTCTAAAAGATGAAATACTTCTCTTGTTACTCTTTATTACTGATAAGTACGTAATAAAATGCATAAATTTATCCTGCTTTGCAACAGCAGTTAATTGAGTACAGGTAGTCCTCAACGTACAACCACAATTGGGACTGGAACTTCTGTTGCTAAGCGAGGCAGCTGTTAAGTGAGTCATGCCCAATTTTATGACCTTTTTTGCCATGGTCATTAAGTGAATCACCGTGGTCATTAAGCAAATCCAGCTTCTCCTATTGACTTTGACTGTTGGAAGCCAGCTGGGAAGGTTGCAGCTGGTAATCATATGACCCTGAATGCTGCAACCGTCATAAGTACAAGCTGGTTGCCAAGTGCCTGAATTTTGATTATGTGACTGAAGGGATTCTGCAGCAGTTGTAAGCGCGAGGACCAGTCGCAAGTCACTTTTCCCAGTACTGTCGGAACTTCAAACAGTCACTAAAGGAAAGGTCATAAGTCGAGGACAACCTGTACTGACTAAGGATATTTGACGCGTACATCATTACAAAATTTTGATTTCAGTGTATTTAAACATTATCTTTTGAAGCAGTTCTTTTAAATAATAATGAAACATATGCAACTATTTTATCAAGAAGTGCATAATAGCTAATGCACTCATCAGAAGGATAGATAGAAATTTTATTTCGATCATTGACCAATAAAATACGTTCTATAAAATAAACAAAATTATCCCCTAATATCAATAACTATTAGCAACCATTTGTGGGCAAAGCTTACACATAATGTAGCAAAATTTTGCTACTTTCAAAGAAATACATTTATCTTGGTTGTTTAACAGATAATGTAAGTAAAAATTATCAGAATGCCCCAGGAATTTAAGTAAAAGGGGGGTAATCAACTGGTGACAAATGTCCCTGTTGTTTATTCATTTAGTCGCTTCCGACTCTTCGTGACTTCATGGACCAGCCCACGCCAAAGCTTCCTGTCGGTCATCAACACCCCCAGCTCCCCCAGGGACGAGTCTGTCACCTCTAGAATATCATCCATCCACCTTGCCCTTGGTCGACCCCTCTTCCTTTTGCCTTCCACTCTACCCAGCATCAGCATCTTCTCCAGGGTGTCCTGTCTTCTCATTATGTGGCCAAAGTATTTCAGTTTTGCCTTTAATATCATTCCCTCAAGTGAGCAGTCTGGCTTTATTTCCTGGAGGATGGACTGGTTTGATCTTCTTGCAGTCCAAGGCACTCTCAGAATTTTCCTCCAACAACACAGTTCAAAAGCATCGATCTTCCTTCTCTCAGCCTTCCTTATGGTCCAGCTCTCGCAGCCATATGTTACTACAGGGAACACCATTGCTTTAACTATGCGGACCTTTGTTGTCAGTGTGATGTCTCTGCTCTTAACTATTTTATCGAGATTGGTCATTGCTCTTCTCCCAAGGATTAAGCGTCTTCTGATTTCCTGACTGCAGTCAGCATCTGCAGTAATCTTCGCACCTAGAAATACAAAGTCTTTCACTGCCTCTACATTTACCCCCTCTATTTGCCAGTTATCAATCAAGCTGGTTGCCATAATCTTGGTTTTTTTGAGGTTTAGCTGCAAGCCAGCTTTTGCACTTTCTTCTTTCACCTTCATCATAAGGCTCCTCAGTTCCTCTTCGCTCTCAGCCATCAAAGTGGTATCATCTGCATATCTGAGATTGTTAATGTTTCTTCCAGCGATTTTAACTCCAGCCTTGGATTCCTCAAGCCCAGCATGTCGCATGATGTGTTCTGCATACAAGTTGAATAGGTAGGGTGAGAGTATACAGCCCTGCTGTACTCCTTTCCCAATCTTAAGCCAGTCCGTTGTTCCGTGGTCTGTTCTTACTGTTGCTGCTTGGTCGTTATACAGATCCTTCAGGAGGCAGACAAGATAACTTGGTATCCCCATACCACTAAGAACTTGCCACAATTTGTTATGGTCCACACAGTCAAAGGCTTTAGAATAGTCAATAAAACAGAAACAGATGTTTTTCTGAAACTCCCTGGCTTTTTCCATTATTCAGCGGATATTGGCAATTTGGTCCCTAGTTCCTCTGCCTTTGCTAAACCCAGCTTGTACATCTGGCAATTCTCGCTCCATGAATTGCTGAAGTCTACCTTGCAGGATCTTGAGCATTACCTTACTGGCATGTGAAATGAGTGCCACTGTTCGATAGTTTGAACATTCTTTAGTGTTTCCCTTTTTTGGTATGGGGATATAAGTTGATTTTTTCCAATCTGATGGCCATTCTTGTGTTTTCCAAATTTGCTGGCATATAGCATGCATTACCTTGATAGCATCATCTTGCAAGATTTTGAACAGTTCAGCTGGGATGCCATCATCTCCTGCTGCCTTGTTATTAGCAATGCTTCTTAAGGCCCATTCAACCTTACTTTTCAGGATGTCTGGCTCTAGCTCACTGACCACACCGTCAAAGCTATCCCCAATATTGTTATCCTTCCTATACAGGTCTTCGGTATATTCTTGCCACCTTTTCTTGATCTCTTCTTCTTCTGTTAGGTCCTTGCCATCTTTGTTTTTGATCATGCCCATTTTTGCCTGGAATTTACCTCCAATGTTTCTAATTTTCTGGAAGAGGTCTCTTGTCCTTCCTATTCTATTGTCTTCTTCCACTTCCATGCATTGCTTGTTTAAAAATAATTCCTTATCTCTTCTGGCTAATCTCTGGAATTTTGCATTTAATTGGGCATATCTCCCCCTATCACTGTTGCCTTTTGCTTTCCTCCTTTCTCGGGCTACTTCTAGTGTCTCAGCAGACAGCCATTTTGTCCTCTTGGTTTCTCTTTCTTTGGGATGTATTTTGTTGCTGCCTCCTGAACAATGTTGCGGACTTCTGTCCATAGTTCTTCCGGGACCCTATCTACTAAGTCCAGCCCCTTAAATCTATTCTTCACCTCCACTGCATATTCCTTAGGGATATTAGTGAGCTCATATCTAGCTGATCTGTGGGTCTTCCGTAGTCTCTTTAGTCTGATCCTAAATTGTGCAATAAGTTTGTGATCGGAACTACAGTCAGCTCCAGGCCTTGTTTTTACCGACTGTATAGATGTCCGCCACATTTGGCTGCAAAGGATGTAGTCAATCTGATTTCGGTGTTGTCCATCTGGTGAAGTCCATGTATAAAGCCGTCTCTTAGGTTGTTGGAAGAGTGTTTGTTATGCAGAGTGAGTTGTCTTGGCAAAATTCTATCAGCCTATGTCCTGCTTCGTTTTGTTCTCCCAGCCCATGCTTACCTGTAATTCCAGGTGTCATCTGACTGCCCACCTTAGCATTCCAGTCTCCTGTGATGAAAATAACATCTCTTTTAGGTGTATTGTTCAGTAGGTGCTGCAGATCCTCATAGTACTGCTCTTCTTCAGCTTCTTCAGCATCTGTGGTTGGGGCGTATGTTTGGATCACGGTGATGTTAGATGGCTTGCCCTGAATTCGAATTGAGATCATTCTATCGTTTTTTGGATTGTATCCGAGCACTGCTTTAGCCACTTTACTATTAATTATGAAGGCTACTCCATTTCTTCTGTGGTCCTCTTGTCCACAGTAGTAGATCTGGTGGTCATTTGATGTGAAGTGGCCCATTCCAGTCCATTTCAGTTCACTGACGCCCAAAATGTCTATCTTTAATCTTGACATCTCACCGATAACCACATCCAGTTTGCCCTGGCTCATAGATCTTACATTCCAGGTTCCAATGGTGTGTTGATCCTTAGAACATCGGATTCGCTGTTCACCACCAGCATCGTCGGCCGCTAGCCGTCCTTTTGGCTTTGAGCTAGCTGCGTCATCACGTCTGGGGCTAGTTGAACTCATCCTCTGTTCCTCTCCAGTAGCATTTTGACCATCTTCTGACCTGGGGGTCTCATCTTCCGATGGTATACCGACATATCTCTGGTTGTACTGATCCATTTAGTTTTCACAGCAAGAATATTGGGGTGGGTTGCCATTACCTTCCCCAGGGATCGCATTTAGTCTGACCTCTCTGTCATGACCTTCCTGTCTTGGGTGGCCCTTCACGGTTTAGCTCATGGCATCATTGAGGTGCTCAAGCTCCAGCACCATGACAAGGTAACGATCCTTTGCTGAAGAAACGTCCCTGTAAAACTGACAATATAAAAAGATGGGCTGTGGTTTCTATGGCACCCGTGTCATGGGCAATATTGGGTTTCATATGGAATTTTCCTATATTTCCCTTCCAAAACAGCTGTGGGGAGGGCATTAAATCAGGCTGTAGATAGGGCTCTCCTGAATTTGGGAACTGTAATGTAATATAAATACGGAGCTGGTTTGGAAACTAAGATTTGGTTATTGACAAATATATTATGAGAAAAGGCAGCAATTTCTGTTTGGCCTTCTATGTCTAAGATCCTTTGCCTTAGTATTGATCTGGCTTGGTCTGGCTCTAAGGCTAACATCAGTAGGATAAAACAAGTCCAAATGGAATCCAGTGAATAAAACAAGTAAAATATAAAATGAAATGAAATGAAACAAGTAAAACAAAGCAAGTAAAAATAAAAGTTAACCCTGCAACAGAAGATGGCAGAAGAGGACTGGAAATCTGCAGGAAAATCAGTGGACAGGATAGCAGGCAAGGCTGCTAGAATCTTCCTAGAAAGAGAGCCCTCTCAAGTGCCTAGCTGTTAAAGAAAAGTACCTGAGTCTAGTGGATGCCAATACTGTCTCCAGTTAAGAGAGGAGCAGGGACTTATCCAATACCAGTGGGTATATATGCTATGAAACACTAACCAAACACCATGGGGCTTATGCAGTTACAAAAAATTGAAAGTGCTTGGTAGTCTTCAGCTAAATCCATTCTAGAATGGGTAGTCTTCAAAGCTTTTGAGCTGTGTCCTACTTTTTTTGAAATATATAAACTGAAGAGTTTTCGTTGTTTTTCCCAGCTTACCTCGTTTTTTAAAAAAAATTCTAAATGTTACCTTTCATAGAAATATGTGATTTGTAGGGATGTGTAAACCTCACTGATTCAGGCCCATTTTATCTGGAGCATCATGTCTGGAGTACCTCGATCTGCTTCTGGTTCAAAGGATTTATTTCTGGAAAGTGCTGAACCACTCCTGGAACAGCATAGCCCAGGAGGAGACTTGGTATGGTCCAAAGGGGGACAGAATGTTCCAGAATCCACTAGAATTTTGTTCCTGAATGGGGGGGCTTCATACTTCCCTATCATTTGAACCTCACCTAAGCCTTCCTTCCATTTCAGAACCCTAAGTGATATAATTCAATACAGTTATAGTAGTTATATAACTAATTTATATTAAATTCAGTACAGTTGTAACTAATGAATTGGGCTAACAAATATATACTGTACCCATGCATAAACATTAAAAAAGTTTATTGTATAACTTATAGTATAGAAAAAATAACATTAGTATTGTACTGGAAGTACAATGTTTTTTAACCAAGTTGTATTTGTTTGTAGTAGAACTGACTTTATTTCTATTTCTTACATGTCCTAATTACATACTTCGTGTGTATGTGTGTGTATGTATACTTCAAATGGCTATTTCTAATTTCATTGTGCTTTTGTTGAGATACAGCTTTTCGGGTTGTATAGCTCTATCTGATATATAGTTCAAATATAATTAAAGGCACAATATTAAACAAGTTGCTATAGAGGCTTATTACTAGTAGAAGAAAATCAGGGCTTTTTTTTTTTTTGGTAGATGCACTGCCCAATTATTCCAATATACTGTAGCTGCTTGCCTGTGATCATAGAAAGCTTTCTTATTTAAGAGATTAATAATTACAGTTTATACTAATTTTTGCAAAGCTTATGTGCTTGCATCAGTAATTAGCAATGCAAGAACCATAATTGTTATTACATGGATTTTGTATATGAGAACTAGGCAAAACCAGGATATTTCTCAGGGTTTCCTACTTAGGCTTCAATTCTGTAATCACCTCCCTAGGGGCAAATCCCATGAGATCCATTTAGCCTTAATTGTGAATAGACATATTGCTCTTTTCTGTTTATTTCTGTAAAACGTAACTTTAGACTAGATTCAACTATTGCTTGTACTGTAGTTTTAAAGCTACAGTGGGATGAGTGTAGCTGTGTTCATTCCCCAAGTCCAGCCACATGATGTTAATTCTTACCATGCACTCTAAACTAGTTATTTAATAAAACTCAGTCTACTGCACAATTAGATGTAACAGATGCCTATCTTCTATGTGTTGTTTTTGTTGCTGTGCAGAGTTAGTAAGTGCTTACTAAGGGGAAAATGGAAAAAATGGAATATAGTTTTCTGTGATCTGGACCTTCTGATTTAAGACACCTTGGCATACATAATGCATTACGTTTATTGACAGTCAGAGTGGAACTCAGTTCAGGTATAAGATGGGGCAGAGAGAAACCCTGGCAGGCTTTCAAGATTCTTTGTTATTCGACTCTACAACAATAAAGTGCATTTCTAGAACCTGCTTCGTGACCTTGCTTAACTCAAAGGGCTGATATTCCTACACTCGATTAATAAACACTATACACAGGAGAAGTGCTTGATGAGTAAAGCTGCAATTTCCCAGAAGATCCCTTAATCTGGGGCAGCTTCATTTCAAGCCCTCTCTTGACAGCACAGCTGTTCATTTATCCATTCTTCTTCTTCTTCTTTCCACAATGAGAATAGAAGCAGTTTCTTGAAGAACTGCTGTTCTGCCTGTCTGCCCAATTTTTTCTGAGAGTCTCCTTGGTCTGCACTGAGTTGATGAGTATCAGGTACGGCAGCTTACCAGGGCTTACATCCTCCTTGCAAAAATCAGGGTCTCTCTCTAGACAGCATTTTTACCAGGGTGAGTTAACCTCTCCTGTTAGCATATAGTCTGTCTTTCACTTAACTAATTGGTTCTTCCTCCATCCTCTGTTCGGATTCTTAATTTTGACTGCCACCTTCTCTGAGCAATATACATGTATTAATAGAGAGGGTCAGTGATGCATTTCTTAGCACTTTCCCTACCATTCACATTTTTCAGTTGTTTCCTCTCATATTTTCTTTTACATTAGAACTACAGTACTTTGAACCACCAGTGCAGAAAGCTGTCAAGCTTGTTAATGCTTCAGGAACATCTTGTTCTGAAAAACACTATGGATGAAGCATGGACAAAAGAGAAATTGATTTTCCAGTCAAGTCTGTAGTCTTAAAAGATTGGAGATGGATAAACTGTCCTGACTCATGTAGGACTGGCTAGAACTGAATCGCACAAGAATAGAAAATAAGCTACTTTTTGAAGAAATCCACATTGACTATTAGTTTTCTAGAGTGCAGTATTTCAAAGGATCCCCTGCAAACAAGAAGAGAGCATAGGTCTCCTGAGACTTGTAGAGGTGCTGCTTTGAAAGCTACAGCTTGAAAAGCTGCTGGAAGCAAACAGAAGCCAGGAACTCTATAGTGATCTTAGAGTGAATAAAGAGGCTGCTGCTGCTGCCTAGAAACCAGTAGGGAGTGAGAAGTGGGAAAACAGTAATTCATTGCTATGCTCTATATCGCTCCAAGGTCTTTCAATACTTTGGCTCCTTGTCAGATGTTTTAGAGCCAAACAGAGAATTACATGTCTTGAAGAAATTGGGAGTTCAGAAGCTCCCCTTGAAGTAAGCTTTGCTGAATTGCTTCTAGGACCAATTTTGCCAAACGTTGCCAGCATTTTTTTGGTATGCATTGCAGTTTTTCAGGATACTCAGTCCACTGCCCACTCCATTCATTCCATGTTGTTATGAGTAGGCTTCCCATTTCAGCTAAGCTCACTCTGGTCACTGCTTAAGATAAAGTTGCACCGACATTAGTTGCTCAATTGGTACAGGAAGCAAGAGGCCAGTTATTCATGCACTGTAGGTGGTAAGAGTTTGGATTCTTAAGATAAAATTGATAAATAGTGTGTCCTCTGCAGGAGTTCCTTACTGGAAGAACAGTTCAGTATCAAATTAGCCTCTTTCGGCAGGCTCCTGACTATATAGAAAAATAAAGTCACTGGAACATTAAGGGTGAAAGTAGATGTTATTAATAAGCTTGTCTGTTTTGGGGTTTTTAAATAAGCTTTGTGGTGGTGTTTGCTTTGTTTTGCTATTTTGCAGAGCAGTGTTTGTCCTCTTGTTGCTTCCATTATTAAGGCAGCTGGTAGTGACTCATGTATTCAAAATCAGAGGTATAAAACTATCCTGCTTGTGCTTGCAGGATCTGCCCAGCAACTGCGTATTAGCAGATATAAAGGCCTAGGCAAAATGGGTCACTGCTTTTATCAGCTGACATCTGGAAGAAGCAGGGGAGCTGAGTAATCAGGAGTAGAAAAATGGCTGAGAGCTGGAAACCTGCCACTTCTTATGGGTTAGGAGTGTTAATATTATAAAAAGAACTGCAACTGGTAAATCTGTTCCTTTGCCTATAGAGCACAGCCTAGCTTGCAAAGCTGAATGTTATAACAACATTCTATAATGTTTGAGCTTCTGTGTCTACATTCTATGAAAAACATACTATAGATCTTACTCGGCAGCAGACAGAAGGTCATTCCAAACACAGGAAGACCCCTTCTTTGAGAAAGGAAGTTGTACATCACCTTACCAAGGAAAGAGACTTTCTTCAGTCCCGCTCAGCTAAAAAAGAAAGTATTGATTTCACTCCTTTCTTTTTACCAAATTCAGGTTTTCCCCCCTCCCTTATTCATTTTTCTCTTTAATGTGATGAGGAAATAAAGGAGAATGCGCTTCAAAGTGACTCCAACTGAAGCAAAGCCTGGGAAGAAATAGCACAATTTGTCCCAAAAGCACAGTTCCTCTCTCGGGTGGGGAACAAAACAATCCCATCCCTTTTATTGCTCTGTGACTTTAGGACCATCAACAAGCACCAAGCAAACAAGCGTCTGATCAAAAATACTGCCCATTCTAATAACAAATAAGGTATTTAATCCAGAAGCCTACAGGCAGGTAGAATCAAACCATCTTCCTAGACAGCTTTTTCCACTCTAGATGTGTTGTAATACAGTTATTTCTTTATTTGATTTATAGTCTGCCTCTCATTCAGGAGCATAAGGCAGTGTATGCTGTATTTCCTCCTGTTTTTCCCCACAACAACCACCCTATGAGGTAGGTGGTGCTGAAACAGACTGAGTTTCCATGGTTGAGGGTGGGATAGAACCTGACTATCCCCAGTTCTGGAGTACCTTGGCTCTTGTATGATGGTATAGCCATACAGGTAGTCCTTGTTTAATGACCACTTGTTCAGCGACCATTCAAAATTACAATGGTGCTGAACAAGGAGACAACCGTTCCTTGTAGCTGTGGCCATTGCGGCATCCCTGTGGTCATGTGATTGCAATCCAGGCACTTGGCAACTGGCTCACAGTTATGACAGTCGAAGCGTCCTACAGTCATGTGATTGCCATTTGAGACCTTCACTGCTTGCTTCCAACAAGCAAAGTCAATGGGGAAGCCAGCAGGGGGTAAAAAATGGCAATCATGGGAATTCACTTAACAGCGGCAGCCAGAACTGCCACAACTGCTGTTGTAAGTCAGCACAGTCACGTGACATCACGCTTTATGACCATGTTACTTAGCAACAGAGTTGCCAGTCGCAGTTACTATAGTTTAGCAACCACAGTTGGGACCAGCAACTTGGTCACTAAGCAAAGTGGTCTCTAAGTGAAACCGTGACTGTGCTTACAATCTTACTTCAGCTTTCCTTTGCTTTATAGATCTGTGAATGTTGTAAATGTGAGGACTGGTTACTTTTTCATCACCACTGTAACTGCAAATGGCTGCTAAATGAGGCAGTCGCTAAATGAGGATTACCCGTACACCAGTTCCCAGCCATTAGCCATGCTAATTGGGATTGTGGGAGTTGCAATCCAGCATTTTGAAGAAGGCAGCCATTTCCTCATTCTACTGTTGACGATACTTCTCTTTTCTCTAGTCCACTGGTTAAACATTTTAGGAAGGATTAAATTCACCATTATCCAGTAGTCTCCTGACAAGTCCTTCTTGGTCCTCTCCATGTTATCATGTGAACCCCTGCACTTCAATTACTAGAACTCCCATTCATTTGTTTTAATGGAATACTGCTTTTCTTAATAGGAATTGTGTAGGCATATGTGTTGTATGTTGATAGCTTTAGTAGAGAGATGCAGCCTTTCTTATACTGCACCATAACTAAGTAGTTCTTCACAGAAATGTGTTCTTTCTACATAAGTTTGGCCCCACTTTTTTCTTGAGAAACGGTATTATTTTGCATTCTTTCTTTCCTAGTTCTTCTATACATGCAGATCTCTTCATTCTCTTGATGTCCAGAGAGCATTTATGTATACAGTATCTGTTTGTTTGTTTTATATACTGCCATAATTGTCAAATACTCCCAGTGATTAAAATTATAAAAAACATAAAGAGCATGTATCAATATGATATTACTGCATGAAAAGCATGTCAATAACAGTACCACGAAAGGCAAACCTCAGGCTGCACCAACCCTGTCATCCTCCAAAAGCTCTTCAGACGAGTTAATTTTTTAACTATTTTCCAAAATGCCATCGGTGTGGCTGCTGCCCTAATTTCAGTGAGGAGGCTGTTCTATAGCATTGGGGCCCCAATCTCTCCCACCTCTCAGAAATGGGGAACTATCTTGGGGGAATCTGCCATTCCTTTTGGAGGGGGTGGTCCTTGAGATACCTGGGTACAAAGCTATATAAGGCTTTATAGGTTAAAACCAGTTTGACGTGTACCCAGAAACAGTTTGAAAGCCAATCCATGGCCTTTACCACAGGTGTTTTGTGGCTAGCGGGCTCATTCGTCAATAAATGGGCTATGGCGTTATGCACCAAATGCCATTTCGGAATGACCTTCAAAAGCAGCACCATGTACAGTACTTTGCATCACAGTAGCCTAATTGTGTGGTGATAAAGGGTATGAGTTACCACTGGCATGTCCTTCTGTTCTAGGTGTCCTGTAACACTCAATCCAACAGTAGCCTAAATTTGCCTCATTCCAAACCAACAGATGACGTCTCCCAGAATGTTCATGTAATGTTGAGAAGTAGAAGAGGCAGGACTGAACTTTGGCACCTCACAAGGGAGCACTCCTCAGGCCAGTCTTTCCTCTGCTCCCCTCTCTTAACTAGATCTACCAGTTTCACAGTAGAGTCAGTGTAAAATATTTGTCTCGAACTACTAACAGTCAGGTTTCTGTATAGCACAACTTCATATACAGCCGCTCATACTCCATCAAGGCACTTGGTCACAAGAAAGGTGTTTCTCAAGACCATTGCTACCGTATCTTCCCAGACTTGGAGTCAAGTCTGCTGAAGGATCAAAATCCAGGTGGACAAATCCTTTAGAAGGTGACATCCCCGCCTCACCTAGTCAGGTTTCAGTAATATATGCCAGGTCTTCCCACTCATCCACTGCCAAATCATGACTGAATTTGGTCTTACTGCAATGGATTTACCATCAGTACCTTGAGGTCTCAGTCACCAGCTATCTGACCTGGATCTAGGATTGAGGCATATGGGTGAAGAGAGGGTACCAGTACCAAATTGTTGGTTCCCTTTTTTCTATAATGGCTTGCCCAGTGTCTGCCACCATACCTGTCTCAACCTCTCACTAATAGGATCTGTTCACCCCTCTCCCCTCTTTAGTGCCCTAAACTGTATCCCCCAACATCAGGTTACCAACCCTTAACATCCCATCTGTCACTAATACTCCAATAACCTAACTCCCATTCTTTCACAACCCAGGCTCACTATTGGCCAACCTTTATGGCTAGCCCTGTGGTAAAAACCACTTCAATTGCCAATTTGTACTCACCCATATGCAATATTACTTCCATTCTATCCTAGCTGGTATCTTCCTATCCCCTAGGTCTCCCTCCTAGTAAGAGCCCAGGTGCAGGGAAAGCTGTCCCTTCCTTTTTTCACTCCAGGAGGGACTTATCCACCAACCAATCCTTCGACTTTTCAAAGTCAGTTAAAAGATTTGGAATGGTTACTACAGCTATTACAAAGTTTCATTATGAGCTCTCCAAGCAGCAGTGCCCACTTGATATCTAAGGTCACTCCATACAAATGATGGTGACACTTGCAGCTCTTTATTATATTTCTCTACTAGAGTTGTTCCGTGTAGCTATCCATGACCAACCTTCTACACTTATTCCACACCATCATTTGAATGTCTACTCTCATAATGCCTTTTTTGAGCATTATTCCATTCTCCAGGTAACAAACTGGCCCACAGAGAACACAGTAAAGAAGAACAAGTTATTTGTAACTAAGGTTGTTTGAATGGCCATTTGTGAATTCATACAGCCTGTCCTATCTCAGTATCAATGACATTAGGGTTTTTCTGTTTGTCTGTTTTACTGAAGGGATTCACTATGGCCACGGAAACTGAGGAAGCCATATCTAATCATCCATTGTATGCATGGAGAGTGAAGACAAACCTTAGCATATGGAAAATGATTAGTTTTGCCCCTGTATGTGATTCCAGAGCTCCATTAACTAAAGCATGTTACTTAAGAATCAATTTCAGATTTGCTGTTCCCTCTCTAGGCTATCATAGTACAGCTTTATCTTATGTGATTGAGCCAAATGTTATGAGAATTACAGTATTTTAAGTCTATTATGAGAAAAATAATGAACCAAAGACCTTTAGATGAGGATGAGATGACGAGTATTCATTTCATGACTGAAATATTGTTTGAATGTATGTCTTTCAGTTTTCAATTTTATTAGGGTATATACAGTACCTTTATTTTTATCTCATATAGTTAATGTAAGGTAAGGTAAAGGTTTCCCTTGACATTAAGTCCAGTCGTGTCCAACTCTAGGGGGCGGTGCTCATCTCTGTCTCAAAGCCAAAGAGCCGGCGTTTGTCCATAGACACTTCCTCCATGGTCATGTGGCCGGCATGACTGAATAGAACGCCGTTACCTGCCCGCCGAAGCGGTACCTATTAATCTACTCACGTTGGCATGTTTTCGAACTGCTAGGTTGGCAGGAGCTGGGACTAGCAACGGGAGCTCACCCCGCCACGCGGATTCGAACCGCCAACCTTCTGATCGGCAAGCTCAGCGGTTTAACCCGCAGCGCCACCAAGTCCCATAGTTAATGTACTCATCACTTCATATTCTGACCTGAAACTGTAGCTTGCAGTTTTTCCTTTTTGGAATCAAATATTCACACATCAACTATTTCTTGTTTTTTCCTCTACAGACAATCGCTAAAATGTCCCCAACTTCTTTAAAGATAACCTTCCGGCAGCTTAAAGAGGGAGCTTCTTTGAGCTTGCAAGATGTACTCACAATGGAATATAGATTGAGCCAAGCGTGCATGGTAAGTCATGTTGCATATTGGCATCTTTTGAGCACCTTACAGTATATTTTTATGTCAGTAGGTATGGCTCACAGGGCCACTGGTATTTCCTGTAGTCCAGTAAGGATATGAACTGGAATTTTTTCTCTCTTCCATTCTGTTGTTGTACACTGTGAACATATTAGGCAAGGGGCAGACCCTTTAGCAAAAGGTAAACACAATCTCTCTCCTCTACCATACCAGAATATCAGATTTTTTCTTCTATTTTACTGTTTCTTAATGGGACAGTGGCATCCCTCTGGTACTTGACCTCCAAAGATCTCAGTAATTTCATTTTACTCCATTGGTTTTAAATGTTAGTGTTAGCATTTTATCTTCTGCAGAGCAAGTTACAATGCACATTGTTCTTCCACTGGCTCTGTTCAGTATTGTTTCATATTAACCTTAATAATGAGGATGATAGCCAAGTGTGAAGGGACCATACCAATCACCCCATAGTCATGTTAACCATGTATCTCCACATTTCTGGTCCATTTGGCTGATTGATGTTTGATGTTGCTGTTGTCTTGTGGGCTATGAGAAAAACTTTGATTGGAAAGTGATATTAAGCTGAGTGGTGTGCTTTCTCTACTTCTGTATGAGGATTTGGGGGCTCACCATATACAGTTCTCTTGCCTGTGTTTTTCAGGGGTTTGGTATTGTTTCATTGAAGCTTTATTTTCCTGCAGCTACAGCTTTCCATGGCTCTGTGTAGGAGGTATCTCCTTTCTCACCCCTTCCCAAGAGCTTATAAAAGAATAAGAGGAATTCAATGTTTAAAACAACCTAGATTGCCATTGCCACTTCAGTGGAGTCCTTATGATTTGTCAGTGTTGATGAACAAACCTTTTGAGTTGATTAGGAACCATAGACCGTTATCTTGGAAAGTGTCCTTCCTTCTGGCTATCAGCTCAACAAAGCAGATAAGCTACAGGCTGACCCCACATTTTGTATCTTTCATGAACATAAGGGCGTGTTCCATCCAAATAAGAATGCGTATGTGTTTTTTCCCTAAAGTAGCTTTCGGTTTCTAGTTCAATCAAAACATGTTACCCATTTTTTCCCCACCTCCAGCAATCTCACTTGACTGCACTATACATTCTGAAAGTTTGTAAAGCTTTAGCATTCTATAATGACTGTGCTTGGTTCTTTCAAAAGATAGAAAAGCTGTTGCTATGTTACAGGCAAAGAAAGAACTATTTTCTCCTTCCTCTATGCACAGAAATTCCCATTGGGTGATAGAGACTGTTCATCTAGTTGTTGTTGTTTTGCGCCTTCAAGTCAGTTTTTGACTCCTGGCAACTCTGGACTAGTCCCTGCAGTTTTCTTGGCAAGTTTTTCAGAAGTTGTTTGCCCTTGCCTCCTCCTTAGGGCTGAGAGTGACTGGCCCATGGTCGCCTGGCTTTGTGTCTAAGGTTGGCTTTGTGCCTAAGGCAGGACTAGAACTTACAGTCTCCTGGTTTTTAGCCTGATCCTTTAACCACTACACCAAACTGGCTCATCTAGTTTATATATTAATAAAACTTCCACCACTACATTCAGTGAAGACTCATTCTACAGGGGTGATGACAATGTCCATTATAGCCATTTCCTGCTATCTGTGATACTGCCATCTGGTTTCAGCTCTCAACTTCTGGCACTATCATCTGGAATGCAGACCAGGTGAGATACTGCATTTGAAAGGGTTCTCCACTGACTTGCCTTCCCACCACCATTAAGTATACGTTGCTATTCTCTCATGTACTGTATGTGAAGCTCAGAAACCACAGTGAAAAACAACCAGTGGCTTAACTGCAATTGATTCAAGTAATAATCTGTACATTCAAACAACCCTCCCATTGATCCTGTGTAGGATCTCTTACCTCCATAGGGATCTCATTGCAGAATCTCAAAGAAGTGAGCTACATATGATACCAGACTGAAAAATCGATACACACAAGCAGCATTTAGCTGAGATTTTTTGTTGTTGTTGTGAAAAAGTGCTATGGGAACAAAATTTAGGAAGAAAATGAATGTTATTTCAAAAGTGTGCTATGGAATTGCTATAATGAATTCTTTTATCTTACAGCGAGGCCATGACTTCTACGAAGGTGTCCGAGCAGGTAAATTTGAAGCCAGAGTGCCCATTTCAAGTAAATTACAATCCAGACCTAGCGAGATCCTTCAGAAACTATTTGTTCAGGCATGTTACTAGTGGCATAGGAAATCTCAGGGGCAGTTTAAGGCAGGGTCTTAGGGTCATAGTATTTCTATAGGATATTTGCAAAATCTGTTATCTGGTGACCTTGTTATTTGCAATCATTTTAATAATGTTAAACAATAAAGATGATGGCAGAGCATAATTATTAAGTTATTAAAATAATTAAAGTCGTTATTCAGGGCCTCAAGCAGTTTATTTTTGCTGATGCCAGAGGGATGGTGTGAACTAATTAATCTGCTTTAATTAATCCTTTCTCTCTGCTAAAATAAACATCTATCCATGTCTCTGATTTTTTTTTACATTTTACCTATGGGACCAAAAAGGTACTTTACTAAAGATTCTTTTACTGTTTTACAATTACTGCCAGGTGTTTTTATAAGTTTTATCCTCTCTCGCAGTACTTGAGAATGATGATGTAGTGTATCACAAACATTAAATGAAGATGTAAATCTACTTCAGAATGCAGGCAAGAGAACTACATATCACAGCGTCAAAGACCAAAAATAACCCCTTGGTTGTGGAAGCTAATTTTTTTTCCTTCTCCTGGAAATGTTTAGTGTGCATGCACCTTCTAAAATTACTCTCTTTCCTGAAGTCTGCATCAGTGTAAGCTTGATACTATGGGATTGTGGGGCTTTGGGGCGTGTGAGGGAGAGGCTGATGTACACATGGATGCTGATATTGAACTAGGTTTTATTGTGGTAAACTTTTTTCTTTGTAATTTTCCCCTGTAAATTAAGATCATTCTGTAGAAATGGAGCATCAGTAGTTTTCTGATGTTTTGGACTACAATTTCTATTATTCCTGCCCTTTAGTTAGGCTTTCTACAGGCAAAGATTTGGTCCAGAAAACACATGGAAAATCACAAGCTTCCTACCTTTGAGTTACAGGAAGAGCTCTGTCTGAATTTTAGTTTTGATTATTTTGTTCTGGTCTTACTGATCAAGGAATATTAGTATGCCTTGTACAAAACAGCATATTAGTATGCCATGTACAAAGAATTGCAGCTACCTGTAACTGCAGATCTTTGAGTGACCTTATGTGAATCCATACAAGTTACATGCCAATGCAGAGCCCCATTAACAGTCCTCCACAGTAGTATTTCTCATCCATGGCAACTTCTAGATGTTGCTCTTTACCTCCCAGAATTCTCAGCAATGGCTTTACTGGCTGGGCAGTTTGGGGAGTTGAAGCCTACTCATCAGGAAGTTGGAAAACACTGTTCTAGTGCTTATAGCATTGTTTATGCATACCGGATAACTAGGTGCAGCTCCCACAAATCCTTTCCATATCTACGGCTGGATATAGGGGAACAGAAGGAACAATGAAGTAACCTGAGACAAAGTGGGGTAGATGGTGTGGGAGAATTCACAGATGACTACTCAAAAACCTACAGTTGCAGGTGAATAATTAGTTATTTATTGTAGTCTTGGTATTCATATACATAGGTGAATAGTAGTCTTGTTATCTGGAGGATAACATAAATAAGGTCTGGTTGTCATAAAGTAAGAGAAAAGATGATGACTGTTTCAAAGATTGCATCTCTGTGGAAGGGGAGGTCTGGTCTATGGTGCTAAATGATAGCAGAGTGCTGAACCAATATGAGTCTTGATTCAAGTGGAAGATTGAGATAAGGAAGGATGCCTTTGTCATGTACACAGCTTTCAGTTCAATGAATAGATTATCATGGTCACCAGGACATCTATCTTCCATGAGAAGAGGGGAATTGGGGCATTGGCAATGAGCTTAAAAGGTTTTGGCAATCTAGAACAAGGAAAATACTCCAGACCAAAAGTGTCAGAAACACTGGAGGAAAGATATGTACTAGCCTATCATAAAATGCTTCACTAGCAGGTATGAAAAAGGAGAAGTACCACCCAGTAAAAGAAAAAAATGAGATGGCTATAAGGTATGCTCTGATCAAAGAATAAGCCAAACATTTCTGTTTTAAATGCAAGAGAAAGGCCAGAGCATTATGGGGTTAAGCTAATTCTGCAAGTGGAAGGTACTTGTGGAAAACCCTTTCCAACATAACCTACTGTTCCTCAAATCCTCTGAATATGTAAGGTGGAGGGAATCAAGGTCTGGATGAAAAACCTGCCCCTGATGGATACAGAGGAGGTGCGGTTCATCTAGAAGGTGGGCAATGGGCAAGGCAGGGCAAACAATGTCTGCTATGTCTGCTAAGATGTGCTGAGAATGCAGCTGGTCAAATTCCTATTGATCTTTCCCAGAATTCTGGGTAGCACAATAGTTAGCAATGTGTAAAATTGGGCTATTCCAAGAAAAATAATGTTCCGTTATGGCTGAGCTAGCCTGCAAGGTTGTTTGTTCCAGGCATATGGTTTGCCAATGCAGAATCTGTAACAGAAGATACAAAACAGGGCCCTATTTTGTGTTACTCTGTTTATTATTAGACTGCCATACAACTGGCTAGTATAACTTGCATAGTCTAGCCATGGAGGCAACCTTGGAAGGCTCAAAGTGCCTTCCAAGATATGAGGAGTCTGAGTTCATTGAAGCATCTCAGTTCATTATGGCTGGATAAAGGACCTATGCAGAGAATTTGGAGGAGAGCTCTCAATCCAAACATGGAGACATTGATGTTAAGGACATACAGTGTGGGAGAGGTATAAAGAGTACCCCATCACTGAGATTGATTTGGCAGTCAGAGTAGAATTGAGAGGAAAAGCTGTGTTATATCTGCGCTTACAGTAGTGGGGCAGAGGTACCACACCAGAAGGGGTGTATCTGAATGGGACTAAGTGATCTAAGCTGCAGCTGCCATATGTCCCAGAATTGTTGAAATAATTCACTATTAATGTTAGTTATGAGCACAGTACATTTCTGATTTTATTGCATTTACCCTGTTCATGCTGAAAGTTATCTAGCAAAAATGCCCTCCCCAAATGTTACTTCAACTTATTGTCATAGGGATGTTTGCGCATACATACATAGATAGGATTACTAATTGGTTGACCTTAAGTACCACCACAAATATAGTTGCACAACAGTAAAGTCTGAAAGCATAAATAAAACTGTTGGAATTTAGTTATCCAGGAATTATGATGATAGAGGAATGCAATACTCTGTAATGGAGCTCCATGCTGTATAGTCGTAGGAGAATTGGCCTCTCTGCTTTATGTTGGATAGCATATTATTCTCATCCAAATATTAACAGCATTATCAGCAGAATATTGAAGCAGGCATGAACTATCAAATTAAAAAAAATAACAAAGTTTAAAATGCATATACACTATATGAAATAATTTGTGGCGTTTTGGCTTAAAAAATCATTTGTTATTACTTGGCCAGATATTTTTTCAGACAGAAACTCACCATTCAGATTAGGAATATAAATAGTAAAATGCCTCTACTGGATTACAAAAAATGCATTAAATAAGTGCTTTAATGTTGGATTCTCATTCTGTTATCAGGAGATAGGAATTAAGGTACTTTTCCATTCAAGAAATCCAATGAATTGTTAGTTCCATCTTCTATAAATCATACATAATGTGCTGATCTCTACAATGGTTGACCTTTGCTATGCACTAAGAATAATATAAACTGCTGGTATAATTATTAAGGAAAGCATTGTAACTGAAAACATTTATCTTTTCTCTACTAGTACTTATTGACAAAGACCAGTCTCCTAAATGGAAGCCAGCTGTTCTTGAAGAAATAACCGATGAATTTTTGGACTCATGCTTTAAGTCTCTTGGAAGTGATGATCTCAAGTTATAATACCGTTCTACTATTGTAAAATCAAAGCCTGTTTTATGTAATCCAATACAATGCATAGTGAATTTAATCCAATAAAGTATTTCATCATGTAAAGAAAGAATTGGAATTGATTGAAATGCTTTGAAGAGGACTTACGTTTTTCAGAGACAAGCATAATTCTAGACTCCAGGAGTTTGGTACCTGTACATTTTTATTTCTCTCTGTAAAACTGCATGTAAAATGAGACACTCTGGATCAGCTAAAATAATTTATGTTATATATACAGTTAAATATGACAAGTAGGAACTGCACCAATTCAAAGGAGAGTTGAGCAGCAGTCCAAAACGAGTGACTATAAATGATACTTTGTTTTTACTTGCAATCTGTAGGTGTTCAGAGAGTTCTATAATTGTCCCCTGCAGTTCAGGTACAGCTATAAAAAAATTATCTGTTCCACAAGTTCAATTTCACTGACAAAACTAATATATGAAAGGATTCTTCCTGCTAATTGAAATCTGTGACCAAGTGCATATGGTAACGAGCATATGATGCTTCTTTAATAAGATTGATAAATGCCGACACAAGACCAAAGCTCCTATCCAACATTTTGATACTATATTTTGTATCTGCTTACGTTTTACATACTAGAGAAACTACTGCAGTACATACTATACATACACATACTATAAAATATAGTATGTATATGTATATTGGAAACATACTATTTAACCAATCTGGAAGTAAGAAGGATATGTGCAACTGTGGCATGATGAGTTGTCCTTAAAGACGGCATGGCTAGCGAAACCAAAGCAAAAGCTACATTGCCTTCAGTTGCCCGTCTAAGAGTAAAGATGGGTCTAAAACCACTTAAAACTGCTCACCAACTCCTTTTTAAAGGAACTATATTCCTCCCAAATACTTTCAGTTTGTTCTACTTCTGGCCTTATTCAGGACTTCAGCAGTTTTCCCTAGAATAAGATGAAAGAAAAGAAATGTGCATAATGCCAGAGCAAAACCACTTTCTGGATATAAAACAATATGGAGGACAAGATGCAGACTATGGGTCTCACAAGGCAAAATCTGAATGAGTCGTCACCACACCCAGAATTGTCTTCAAAGACCTCTTAGCTTAAAACGGCTGAAAAATAATCCCATTTATATTTGACTTAGATGCCACCCAACTCCAAATCGACTCTGGGTGGCTTACATCATGAAAACAAAATATCATAATCAAAAAACAGAAAATATATTAAACGAGAGGGCAAATCTAATCAGCCATAACAAAACATATATGCCAGGCAAGTGACTCCAACCATCTTAGCTCAGACCCTGGAAGAAGAGCCAGGTCTTCAAGGTCCTCTGGAACTCCATTAGAGTGGGAGCCACTCAGATCTCAGGGGGAACCCCATTCCAGAGGACAGGCACTGTGACAGAGAAGCCACACTTCCAGGCTCCAGATAGTGCTGCTTAACTGAAGGAACCATCGGGGGAGATGGGCGGTAATATAAATTTAATAAATAAATAAAATTTAAAAAACCTGGAGAGCCCCAACCCTGTTGGATCAAACCAGCTAGGCCAACACCACAGGAAATAAGCAGTCCTTGAAATAACCAGAACCTATGTCATGTGAGCTTTATAGGTCATACACAGCACCTTGAATTGCACCCAGAAGCAAACTGGCAGCCAGTTCAGCTCACTGTTCACACTGATTCCGGCCCAGTTGAGCTCCCAAGTGGTCTTCAAGGTCACCCACATGTGGAACTTGTTGCAGTAATCACATTGTCTGGTGACTAGAGCATGAATGACTGAAGGGCTTCCCAATCTAGGACATGACACAACTGTGCACCAGGTAAAGCTGTGGAAAGGCCTTCCTGGCCACAGCTGCTCCCTGCTCATTGAGCAGGAGCTGTGAGTCCAGACCCCAGATTGTACATCATTCTTAACTGGGAAGTGCTACCCTGTCCTAAGTTAAAGATGGAATATTCCCAGATCTAGGTGGCACTTGGTCTTTGTAGGATTGAGTTGGAGACAATTCCTCCCAGTGGTATGCTTGAGCTGGCTCATACCAGCTTGCAAGAACCGATTGTTACATTTTTGGAAATTTAACACCACCATCCTGGTTCTGCCACAGGTAATCTACACTGGTCATGTACAAGTGTGACCAGGGCTATCTCTACTGAATCCCAACCTGAAATCCAAATGAACAGGTCTAGATAATCTACTTCTTCTAGGGTTCTTATCTAGAAGGAAATCCTAGAAAGATAAAGAATTGTAACCAGGATGATGGCTATTCAACTAAAAAGTGGTTTTGTTCTAAATAGCTGTAATGTGAAATACAGTTCCAGCAAAAAATAATTCACCCAAAACTGTATGGATCAGGGTAGACAAGTGGTCTCATGCTTATGACTGAAAAGTGCACATTTTAGGATCCAACAGTCATTAATCAATGAAAAATGAGGATTTACAAATATATTGCAGGGAGAACAATACTGTCCTGCTATTGTGCAAATAATCCCTAGAGATGGGGTGCTATAATACACAGACACAAATTGTGGATATAGGCACAAAGGCCAGACAGGCTCATATTCTTTCATTATACAATCCTATTCAAGAATTACATTATATTAGTGTTTTAATATTCTTCTGCTCTGATTATTTTTTCATATGACCATGTTCTATAATTATTCTATTGTTTTTCAGTAATTAGTGATTAGTCAGTAAAAATGTATATATCACAACTGTTTATAAATCTCTGTTCTGACTTCCTTAATATGCTTTTTGTGAATCGGTAAGTCATATCACCATTCTTCCACAAGTTTCCATGGCAATAGATGATGTAATAATGTTGGAATTTAGATTTTTCTGAAAAAACAAATAGAAGGAACTAGGAAATCTTTGAAATGTGTTCAGTAATCATGAAGAAGTAACAAGGTACAATGACACAACAGAACACCATACAGCAGTTAGCAGTTACCTGCAGCCTTTCAAATCAAGATTTTAAGAAATAGAAGGGAATTCTTCCTAGCCTCAGTGAGTAGGGGCAAAATGTCCTACATATGCAATCCTCACCCAAGGATTGCTGTGAATGTTTCTATTGCTTGCTGGGATGTTCACCACACTTGTCCGTTTCTTCACGTGCCAGACTATTTAGAAAGCAGGACTCTATTTTTTTCCTTTCTTCCTGAAGCATTTCTCATTGGAGGTAAAAAAAAAATTATATGGTCAGCTAGAAAGATAATTATCTTGTTAGCGTAACTTGCTTTGCCTTGGCTTTTTCAGCCATTTCCCAACTTCAAAGAAAAAGTGCCCTTTTTGGCTTAAGCACTAGGAAATGACTGATAACGTTTAGTCCAAACATTGTGTTAAACTCTTTCTTGAAAAATCTGAAAGCAGAAATACGGACATTTCTCATTTTACCCAAAACACTCATATATTTCATAGCATGGGTGGTATTTTGTTTTCTACATTCTACCCAACATCTTATCCAAATGGCACTCTGAGAACTTTTAGTAGATGTACATTTAGTATTTGATTGGCTCTTAAGTTTTAAAAGGTTTTGCCAAGGAGCCATTCTGTTTGGCAGCAAATTTCCATACATTTCCAGCCAGTTTTGAGACTGAAATGTAAAAATCTTCTTTCAGGCGTCAGAGTCAACATTCATATCTAAAACAAAAGAAAATCTCGCAATCTTTATACTTAAATGGACATGATATGTCTAAATATGCCAATTTTACTGCAAGGAATTAGCTGATTAGAAAAAATGCATAAGCAAAAAGCAATTGTAGTAGTTTAGGAGCGGGGCTTCCTTTCTTAAACTGTTACTTAATGACAGTCATACTGCAAATAGTGATTTAAAATATGGCTGCTGTGGTTTAAGGAATAAGGGACAGATTGGACTTAACCTACTTAACCTATGGGAAAAGATCCAATCTTGAAGATCCTATACTGCTGGCTCTTACCTCTTCAAGAGCAGGAAGAGGGAAATGAGATCACTGGGCAGGCCCTGGCTGTATCATGTACAATGGCTCAATTAGTATCCTTATTATTTGCCGTTATTAACTGTTTTTTTAAAGTACCTTGTTAATTCCTATAGGGACAGATCACCATAGATAAAATCTATCTATCTGGTTGCTAACAGTCGACAATGACTTTATGGGACAATCATAATCAGACCATTTGTGATGATACTTTTATATAGCATTTGCTATTTGTATTTCGAATTTTGTCACCGCGCATCTCATTCAAAGAGCAACTCTGGGCGGTTTACCATAAAGATGACAACAGATTAAAATACAATAAAAACACTATGGTACTGCTTTGACAAAATCTAATACAAAGTCAGTCTGGCATTCAACGAACAATTGTATTTGGGCCACGTCCACTAATGAAATATTATGTACATATGCACATTTATTAGAAATGAGGGAGTTCTGGCTCTGGAGAAGTCAAATTACTTTCTATTACTTGCCAGAACAATTTCCAATTTGGCATGTGCTTGTCAAATATTATTGAAGAAAGAATTGCTACAGAATCTTCTGCTCCAAAGGGGAACTACACTATAGAGCATCTGGAATAGATAAAATTCCATCTACTAGGGCTGATATTTTTGCTATAATGAGATATACCAAAACAAAACGATAGCCCTCTCCTAGGAATAATACTGGCTTGCTCCTTCTTTCAATTCTGCACTGAAAATATACTCTGGTATTCTAGAAATGGTGTTGTATTTACAGTATTTAGAGAAATTCATATAGTTTAGATTAAAAGCAGTTCATGCTCATTATTATAATCTCCTTTTTAACAGTTAATTATGTTGTCTGAATAGCTAAGAGCATGATGGCTGTGCTTTCTTGGAATTTAGTATTAAATTAATATATTACGATGCTCCCACATTTTCAGTAGTCACCTTTCTCCATATACACATTACTACTCTTGTTCTGTATTGCACTTCTGCCTTCTACTTTGTCTACTCTTCCTACTTTCCTATTAATAGGACTTTAAAATCCAGGCTGCTCTTCCCAATTTCTCTTGATGCTAAGCTAAACAGTGTTCATTACACTTTCATATTGATTACTTTGCTAACAACATGCAATAACTTGCAAAGTCATTGTAATTTAAATGTTTGTTTTTCTTCTTCCAACTATTAAACATGTATGTTTTTTTGGTATGTTCTTTTATATAACCTGCATGTGCAGGTCTTTGGTATGAATTTAGTATGCTCAACTGAGTAAAATTGTAAAATAACTAGTCTCACTTCAACAAGATGATCAGAAAGCAAGCTTTGGATAGTGGCACAAAGCCTTGGTATGGTTCAGACTCATGCTAAGTAACGAAATCCCCGTTAAGTCAACAGCAAAATTAAGCACTAATATTTCTCCTTTCTCCCCCCACCCCCCCGGATATTTTAGCTCAATAGTAATTATATAGCTAAAATTCTGAAACCCTGGCCCAAACACTGCCTCCCCGCCATGCCTATTTGGTTGGGGGAGGGTTTTGTTTTTAAGAGTCCCTATATTTTGCTCTGGTGTACTGTTATGTGCCTGTAGATATTGAAATGGGACTTACCGGAATAGTGAATTACCCACTAGCCCTAGCACCATTTGATGTTATTGTGGTTCTATTACAACTAAAGGCAAGATTTTACCTCAGTCAAGATTAGCTGTATGATGATTTTTAAAATCACAACTGCTATCATATGAATGTTGCTTTATTTGTGCTAGCACCAAAACATGAGATGCCTCACAGGCATGTTGGGAAGCCAAGCCCTGCAATTCATGGCTCATCGCTTTCTATGAATGGGATGTCACTGTATTTGCTTTCATTCATTGCCCATTGCTTCACAGCTTGATCCAGAATCTCAAGGGAAAGACGGTGAGCAAAGTCCAGCACTGCAGTGTTTGTTGAAGATGACATCCCAGAGTTTGCCTGAATAAGGGAAGATTTTTCTAGGTTACATCCACTATCGTATTTGCCGACTTCCCTGCTTCCATCGTCTAGAATAGTATGTGGGAAGGGGCTTTTGGATTTTATACATCCCATGGTACGACTGCTGTTCAATTTAGCTGCACAGTCAGCCTTGATGTATTGTCCTTTAGAAGGGTACAGAATGTCACTTTCTTGCAAGCAGAGATGAGAGTATGCACTTCTCCCAATATCTGTGGGTAAAAAAATTACATTGCAGGGTTTAGAACGTTACTTCTTCAATTTATTTTTGTGTTTGGCACATATAAAAGCAGATTTATATATTAAAAAAATTGCGAGTAGGAAGGAAATCTTTGCAGTTTGTTTCTGTTTCGGCCCTAGTAACTAGTTGTTTCATAATTGTCTATAGCCAAATTCAAGAATCTAGGCTCTCAGCTGAGCTCTTCTCAGCATCTTAACTACCATAAATTCTCAAAATCTCACCTTCATCCTATTTATAATGAACTGGGCTTGAAATAATGACCTTACCAATGGTATCACCTTACAGCTAAAATCGGTTTTAGATATTCAGTACTGAATACTCAAAAAAGGTAGCTGCGACATACTGACATGCATGACCTCATGTAAGTGTACACAGCACTCCCACATTCTAGATTACATAGAAGAAAGCTCACTAACTCAGATTTATTTATTAGATTTTCAAAGTCATGGTAAGATAAAGAAGAGAATTCAATAGTGTGGGCTTCTAGACACTACTGGGATTCTAGATGGTTTAATGATAAAATAAATAAAACTCAGCAACCATTGATTATTATTTTCAATTAGCAGTATTAATAGCCACTAGTTCTTATACTTTGTTAACTACTTCTTAAGAAAAGTCAATAGGCTGTTGGAAAAGTATTATAGCAGCTACAAAGATAGGAAGAAACAAATTATGGGTGCATGAAAGTACATTCCAACTCATGTTCACAATTTTTTGAATACAACATCCTTCTGTTATAAAATCTCAGGAAAGCATTTGAGACCTCTTCTGGAGAACTGCCTCTCAGCCTACTGCTTTGCCTCACCCCTTCACTCCTTAATTATTTAAAAAGCTTACACTGATCCACGGTGGTCTTTTACGAGGTGGAGCAGAAGATGAGGATTTCCTTGAATACTGGCAGCCTTGCAGCAGCAATTCATTGCACTATGGAAGTAGACCTTGAATCTAAAAATAGTCTATCCAACAGTGGACAAGATATCGGAAGCAGAATGGTTTATGTTAAAATGCTCATGAAGGCACAATGTTGTTTAAAACACTATGATACAGTGTGGAGCATATGGAAACCTGTTCTGCATATTTCAAAGTGTCAACATACAAGCAAGTATTAAAAAATGAAACCCATACTCAGCTGGGCCCTAAGTAGCAATTAATACTGATACTCACTGCAATATTGTTCAGATTCATCAAGATTACTTTATACTATATATAGAAATATGCTATTATTCTAGCTCATAAAACCCTTATGACCATGTAGCACTTAGACCAATCACAGGTGAAGAGGTGAAAAGCCCCTCCCCCACCCACTACCTACCACTGATAACACAGACGTTTAAACTGAGAAAAAACAGCCTGAGTATTCTGGTCAGGGCTGCAAATGTTTTCCTGTATTTTCAAGATTAGCTTACCCACATTTATTGAACATAATGGTTCTTCTAAGCAATATTATCAATTAATTTGAGCTTATAATTAATTTTCTAGAACAAATAGCTGCAACCAAACTATGCCTGACTTTTACCTTGCACAACCTATAGACTACCCCCAAATGGTAGAGCGTCAGCTGATCTTTGAATCTAAATAAGGTTCTAAGTATTATATTCATTCAGTCATTATTTATTTATTCAGTCAGTCAGTTTATATAGCCACCCATCTCACGGAAACGACTTTGCAGGTATGCAAGGATTAAAACCCAACAAGAAAAATCAGCAAACCAAGTAACAAGTGTCTGAGATCACAGAAATCATTCCAATTACAGAAAGAACATTACAAATCAATCAACCAACAGAGCTTGCTCAACCTCCTGGCTTAAATGCCTGGAGGAACAGCCAGGTCTTTAAACCTTACTAAAGGCTTTGAACTAGGCTTAATATATTTTTTCAAGAATATGTTTAACACTGAGGTCTATCAGGAACAATGGAATGTACTATGAGATTTCAAAGAAGTTGACAATCCCTCTATTACTTAACATGTTATTTAATACTTCCCTCCAAAAAGAGATAAAGACCTTGTTAATCTTCAGAAGATCTAAAAGTATGGTAGGAAATAATCCACAACAATCTTCTCTAACATAGTGCCTCTCAAATTCATTCTGATTCCAAATCTAAGAATTTGCACCCTGGGAAAGGCTAGTGGAGAGGCTAGCTAACACTAAACTTACATGTGCTATTAGCTTTGGTCACTGCCTATGTCACTAAGCATATCACTGGAGGCTCATTTAAGGTTCTTGGCAGACAGGCAGGAAGTTGGAAACAACAGCTAACCTTAAACTATTAAATGAATGTATTTAAATTCTAAAGGACATTCTGCCTTCAGATTTCATAGGATGAAAGTACTTTTACTATCCTCACCTATGATATCCTTCTAATCATCTGGCATGATTTGGTTTGGGAGGGACTGTTTTGCAATGGTTTTCATCTTTGTTCTGCCAGGTCCAGAAGGTAAAGCAAAGGTTTATTTTTCAAAACCTATATACTGTCTTCTGGTGTCCTCAGGGCTCTGTCTTGGGTCTCATGGTGCTCAGTATACATATAAACTACAGGGAAAGTTCATCTGGAGATCTGGATTTGGAGATTTGCAGTATGCTGAGGAGAATTATTTCTACTGCTTATTATCCAGTTCCAAGCAATGATGCCCAAGTTTGATAATGAGCTGGATAAGGGAGACCAAGCTGAAATTAAATCCAAGTAAGATGGAGGTGCTGTTAGCAGATATAAACTACTCTTGGGAATGGAAGTTCAGAATCCTTTGGATGGGGTTGCTTTTTTAATAAAAGTAGGGCTAAAGTCTAGAAGTACTTCTTGATCTTTACCTCCCATTGGATTGCAAGTAGTGGCTTTGGCAAGCAGCTTAATTGGGTATGCACAATTATGACTACTATAGCAGCTATTATTGCCCCTAAACCATCAGATTTGGTGACAGTTATATGTTAGGTTACATCCCATCTTGACTATTGTAATGAGACTAGTATGGGACTAGTCTTGAAAAAAGTCTAGAAATTATCATTTGTGCTAGGTACAAGACTCATATAGTGCCTATATTGTAAATCTTGTCAGTTGCCAGCTGTTTATCAGGTACAATTTAAGGTGAAGAAATTAACTTTTAGAACTCTAAATGACTTTGGATACCATTCTCTGAGTGTGTGTCTTTCCTGTTATAAACTGGCTCTTAGATCTGAAAGAGGGCAGATGCTCCATCTATCAGAGATTCATCTATCTGATATGGAGGAGAGAGCCTTCCCTTGAGGCCAAGTTTAGCTTCCACTCTCTCCACTTTTACAAAATCTGTAAGGATGTATCTCTTTCTCCCAAACTTTTAAATATTAAACTGAATGAATGAATGCTTTAATCACTCAAGAAAATGCATATGCTTCTATTTTTGTCTCCATGCATTTTCAGTTAATGTTCTTTAGGGGTACTGTGTAATGCTAAACTCTAAAAGAGAGAGAGAGCGACTGTGCAATTCTATTATTATGGAACTAAGAAAATACTTTCCTGTGCATGTACAGGTATCTTCTCCACTGCATTCTTTTCTGTACTGCTGGCACATACCTTTTATCTGTAACTACAACAGCTGATATTTGAAAATTCAGAGTGCTTGAATCAGGAAAGCTCAACAATAACATTAGATATAAATACCTATTGCCATGTATGTTGCAGCAGTAATTAAACAAAGGGGATAATCCAACAAAAAGCCCTCATTTTATCTAATTCAGTTAATTATGAACCATACAGATTCAGAAATAATTCATATGCTTTGAGGGATTTTCCTCAAGAAAACTGCATGTTGAAATTGAAAATACTGTATTGTACTGATGTAACCTGTTCACAGGAAAAGTAAGGACTGATTTAGGTATAATTCATAAATTCCACAAAAAGTGTAGGCTTTTTGCAGCATTTATTAATTATATTCTGATCCTATTGTATTTATCAGTTATATATGGTGTAAGCATTCATCAATGCTGCTATGATGGGGTATAATAAAAAGGTCACCAATTGAACATATCAAAGCATTGATTTATTTTGAAGAGTCTTAAGACTATCTTTTGGTCCTGTAAGAGAAATCATTATGATAAGCAACTCTGTGTTTGTGATTTCTTAACAGTTCATTATCTTGGCTAGTTTTACTCAGATACATGGAATCCAGTATGTAAGCCAAGAAAAATAAATGAATTTAATCAAGCTACCCTATCATTGTAGTTACCATTCTGAAATTACTGATATATGAAACTACTAAGAAAATGATGGGTTGGATAAAAAACAGATGACATAATTTTTACACTGGGGCTCACAGGTACATCCTTTATCAATTATGGAGCATTCCATCATATCCCAAATTGTTGCTACAGTTTACTGAAAAGGAAATGCTTTAAGAACATGAAATTAATTAGTACTAACACACATAATATGTGTATTAATACAGGTATTCCCTGCTGTCAACTATATAGTACTTGTATGTGTTCCAATGCATCTTTATGACAATTAGAAAGAAAAATGTATCTGTAGGAATACTGTACAGGATGAAAGTCAGAAAAATTAAAAAAAAGATTAGATTCCTAGGTGACCTGACAAGCTACTTCTATTTTCCCATGAGGGAACAGTGGGACTCTTGGTGTTAATCAAATCTATTCCTATGGCCACTCAGGGTAGACTGTTGATCCCCATGATGATTCCCATGAAAGATCCCAAGAGGGAAAGGAAATACTTTAAGGAAATAAATCAAGATGAAATATCTGTGCCTTCCAGATGTTGTTGGATTTCCAAGTGCCCTTAGCATTAGCCAGCATAGTTAACAATCAAGTTTCCAATAAGATGGGAACTAAAACCTTAAAAACTTTAAAGAAGTTGTGTTGTCCTGATTACCAGGAAATACACTGAGACAATGACTTGGTCTCTAATATTTATTAGTAGTACTTAACAAGAATCCTAACAAACTGAGGAAGCGTGGGAAAACCCCGCCATATAAACCCCAAAGGTTAAGGCGGTCCCGATCTGTGTCTCTTTGAATGGCTGAACAGTTCCTCAGTGCTACGCATGCGCTTGACAGTCTGGGTGGGAGCCCCCTGCTCTCCATCCTTACTCATGACATGTGTCTTTTCCTAGATTTGCATGGAAAGCAAGGAAAAGGCAAATTTGATTTAGGAAGAGGGGCAATAGGTGCTACAGATGCAACTACACATGTTGTAAACACTTTTTCTCTTTAAAATCAGATTGCTACACAGCTCTGTCAGCACCCCACCCAGATTTATGTATTCCAATAGCTTTACTATTTGGAATCTTTCTCTAAAATTTGCTCTATAAACACACATTCAGAGTTCTCTAATTAACACTGTGTAAAAAAATTTTTCATGCAGTCATGGTCCCTCCCACAAAAGAAATATATATATTTCTTAGGTAACTATTTTCATTCAGTGTAAGTCCCTAAAATCTTCTGGTGATTTTCACAACTTCTAAACGAACATTGGCACAAATAAAGTTTTTCCTATGCCACAGTAAAAAATATTATTTAAATCAGCCGTGAGGATAGAAGCCTTGCACAGATGTCAGTCACTGCAAATATCTTCTGACATGTCTGCAGTTCCCTAAATCATTTTGATTATGAGAGAAATTATTTAATCACTACCGACTCAGTAAAAATATACACTATGCCTATCACATGGTAGTTTTCAGCACTTTCAGAGCTGGCAAGGGAATAGCAAACATTAATCAATGTAATGATGTCAAAACTCATTTTTATTGTTATTAAAAAAAATTTATTGATAGGCAGGGTGTAATAGAGCTAGAGAAACCATACAGACCTTATTGCTGGCATTAAGCTATGAACACAAGAGTGTTTAATTAGGTCAACAGACGAAATAAAATAGTATCCTATATTTTCTCAATACTTCCAAAAATATGTTTCTAATCCTAATTGGAATGTCCAATTTTAACACATTACAATTGTTAGTTGATAAGGTACTTGTAATCTGTCTCCCATGTAACCTGCAGATGCATAACCAACTTGTCTTCCCTTCCCCACCATCCCAATTTAAATCCTACATTAGTCTAGCCATTCTATGCATCTGATGAAGTGAGCTGCGGTTCATGAACGTGTATGCCTTTAAATAAAAATTGGTTAGTCAGAAAAGGTGTTACCAGACTCCTGACTTTTTGCCACCACAGACTAACAAGGCTCTCCCCCTACAATGTCTCAAATGATGAACTATTTCTTGTATTCCTGCTTTTAAAAATCCTCTCTTTTCAATCTGCAATTAATCTTTAAAAAGCCAAAACTAGAATCCTATTCCAATATTCATTTCCACCAGTCTTGTACTATTCTCTACTGTAAAATAATTAAAAGCAATTCCTCTTCTTTTACAGGTATATTATTATATATACCTATTTAAAAAGACATTCTCAATTAATTGCTTTTTCCATGCTTTTTAACATTTTAAACAAGAAGTTCAAGTATACAAAGCAAAATCCCCAATGCTAGAAGAATAACAAGTGCTGCAGCTTTCCATAATTTGACTTAATTTGAATAGAGTAGTTGCTTACAGATATAAACCCATCATAATTTATTGCTATTAATACATAAAGAAACATTATTTTAATATTTCCATTTCTAGCTAATTTTAAACCACAGCTAACTTGGACAACTAGATTGTGTAAAACTAAGGTTGGTTTAAAATCTACAGTAACTAATGAGATTTTAATTTCATACCCTGGCAAACAAAATGGAAACTTCAGAACACATCATGAACTGAATCTTTAAACCGTTTTTTACATGCAAAGTGAACAGAAGTAGCATGTAAAATAAAATCTCCTTTGAATAAAGCTCAGTTCTGATGACTTCATGGATATGTCTGTGCAATTTTATTGGCAATAGGACAGAACTGACTTGCCACTGCCTTCTTCCAGGATGTTGTTCTAACTTTAGAGCCCAGCTTTAGAGTCCTGGAATTTTGTGGTGGTATCTCATCCATATAATAACCAGATCTAATCCTGTTTAGTTTTTCAAGTTCAGTCAAGGTGAACAGTGGGTTGTCACCTAGCTGGGTCATGATTACACTGAAGACTTCTAAGACTCTTGAGAGACCTGGGGCTGGAATCTTCATGTCAGTCCTCTTTCTTCTCGCAGCATCCAATCTCAATACAAACTTTTACTCCACTACTTTTCCCCTGTCCATTTAAATCAGATGGCTAATAAATTAGACTATGTAAGACAACCATAATAACTTCAGATTACATTCTAACTACATAATACTTTATTTACATCTTTACTACCTTAAATGAAACCTATGAAGCCATACGATAATTTACAATATTCAACCACACTTTGGATCAGGACCTTTCACTGGGTGGCCTTAGAACAATTGCCCTCATTCCCCAGCCCCAGGCTCTGTCCATTACAATCCATGAATTAAGTTAGTGTGAAAAACACAAAACAAAATTGTCAGATATTTGGAAACCAGTAAAGAGAAGACAACTGATACGAAAAAGAAGCAATATCCAAATGTCTAAATCTCCATTGACAACAGTGGAATATAGGCTTAAATTTGGCTGAATTTGAGCAAAACTGCACCATAACTGTATATTCTATACAAGAACCATGTGATTAGAATCCAATATTCTAATAAGACACACAGAAAAGCTGAGTACCTAAACATTCAGCTCGAGCTATGTTCTGCATTTTTCCAGTACACATTTTTAGCTATTACTTATTCACTTTACTAACTCAAGTGTGCTCAAGCCTAACTGACCAGCTAGGCATTTAAGTTTTCTTCCATTATGATTTATAGCTGCCAAACAAAGCCTTGCATATGCAAGAGTATTCTGTCTCAATGACAGAGCTAGATGTGCCAGATCCTCTTCTGAAAGAGAAAATGTAACCACAAATCTCTCTATAAGGGTTTATGAAGGCCACTTACCAATTAGTATCTTGTTTTGAATATATTTCTCCTAATGATCCACAGAATATGAGGCACAAGTTTAGATTCCTGTGTAGTAAGAGAGAATTTGTTCTTGTTAAAACCTAATAGCTTCAAATAAATTACAACTCCTCTCACCTCTTTGCCCCCCAATTGGATTCCTAAAATCTAATCCAATGCATATTTGTATAGAAGTAAATCCCACCAACTTCAATGGAATTTACATTTTGGTAAGCATGTCTGAGTCTAATAGCCTTAATTTAGCAAGAATTCTCAGCAGAAAGATGTGCATTCAATGTGGTTAAAGCAAAGACCACAGTATTAGAGTGCTCTGCATATTTGTAAGTGCAGTTAAAATCTGAGAGTGCTCCTGAATGTCTTAACAATTCTGAAGAACACAACAATTGGTAATTCTACACACACACAACATAGGGCATGTAGTACTGAGATGAACGTGCTTAAGGAAGCATGCAAAAAACTTAGTTGTTAAAAATGTGGGCTTTCCTTTTACTATGGAATTTTTATGTGACAAACTACTTTAGATTCTGCTTGTTTGAACAGCCACAGAAACACAACTAGGTAACTGCTTTTTAAAAAATGTCCAGTTGAAGACAACAAACCTTTTAAGATTTATATTCAAATACTGCACAGCCTTCCAATTGCATTCCTTTTGCAATGCAATCTTAGGTCAAAACATACTTCTGTGCTTTTATTGTAAGGGTAAAGAACAAAGGTCTTCAGAATAACCGACAGTATTTATTGAAGCTTTAGACACATGAAGAATTAAAGGCAATTCCAGTATAACAAAAAACCCACAAAGTTTTCTATAGTCAAACATAATCCCAATGCATTGCAAACTACATTTCAAACGTTATGCAATAATTATTCTAAAACTTAAGTAGAAATTGCAGATGTAAGTCACATGTAAGCATACATTTCAGACATCTTTAGAAGTAATTAATTCCTAATTATCTGAATGGGACCATTATCAGTGTAGATGTCACTGAGAGTGGTACAAATGAGGCAAGAAGCTATGCATCGGTTGTCTTTTTTTTTTTAAAGAATGCTATCAAGATGACAAATAAAATGGCTTACAGGAATTTAGAACCTGTCCCCAACTCGCAACTTTGCAGGGAACACTTGCTGACTAAATTGACAAAATCAGTTTTTACAGTGTCCCCATGATACTGCCTTGTTTCATCACCAGCCCATGAGAGACACAAGTATTAAGTTATAGCTAGCTGTAAAGGTAAAGGTAAAGGTTTCCCTTGACGTAAAGTCCAGTCGTGTCCGACTCTAGGGGGCGGTGCTCATCTCCGTTTCAAAGCCTTGGAGCCGGCGTTGTCCATAGGACACTTCCGGGTCATGTGGCCAGCATGATTCACGGAACGCCGTTACCTTCCCGCCGAAGCGGTACCAATTAATCTACTCACATTTGCATGTTTTCGAACTGCTTGGTGTGCAGGAGCTGGGACGAGCAACGGGAGCTCACCCCGCCGCGCGGTTTCGAACCGCCGACCTTCCGATCGACAGCTCAGCGGTTTAACCCGCAGCGCCACCGTGTCCCATAGCTAGCTGAACCAGTCTAAAAGTAGTACTTTCTCCCTTATTCCAACATTATAAAAATAATAAAGGTGGGATAAAAGTAAATAAATAAAATGAATTGTCCAAGGACAGAATCAAGGTATGTAAATATATTTTTGTGTGTGGGCATACAGATAGATGTAATTATTGATATTAACACCTCACCATCTATTAACTTGGAGGCAAAGTCAGGTGACCAATAGAGAGTTTGATCAGAGGTTTGTTTTTAGAGTGCTGTGTGGTGTTGGAACATCTCTTCTCTGGTTACCAGATAGTATCCATTTCAGCCCTTTCTCTTCCAGCTTTTGCTCTTTCCATCAGCACCCCTCCCCCAGAGTTTTCTTCATACCTGTCATCTCTGCCCCATCACCATATTTCCTATTTTTGACATCAACCTCCTTCCAGGCATCCAACATGCTTCTCTGCATTTATTATTTTCAATCATTGCCCTCTGCCATAACCATGCACAGAGGTAGCTGCCCAGCAGCTGACCAGTTTTAATTCAGTTCTCCGATTCTGCAGATCCTGGCTAGTTTCAAAATCATGCAATGGTTTGCCACTTTCCTTTCTGGAGATATTTCTGTCCTGGCAATTTTTCCCCAAATGTTTCTTTATTTGGCATTATTTTAACTTGGAAGATGCCCAAATAGAGTGTGGAAGAGAAAACAAACCACCCCTGAGAGGGCCACACTAATTTCAGACTTACTGTATTCCTGCTGTAATGCCTGTTAGATGAAGGTTTCCCCCCTGGCTTGTGACATGCTGATAGGAAATAGCAGCAAAATGAGGAGAGAAATTAACCTCTTCGCATGTAATGAGTGGCACACATGAAACACAAGATGACATTCAGGAGTGATTTCACACAGATGCAAAACAGGCAGGAGAGGGAGTGTCAGCTGTATATTTCATGCTGGCACTGTTTTATTCCTATTCAAAGTTGTATGGCTAGCACTTTTAACTCAGTAGTGGGAAAAGGACCTTAAAATCACTCCTTAAATATAGTATAGAAATGCAATTCCACGCAAAAAAAAGCCAAGACAAATTTGAATATTAACTATTAAAATTATACTTCTTTCTTACAGTTTTCATGTCACAGGGAGTAATAGCATTCCTACATTTCCACTTTTACTGACAGGCAAAGTTTTATAAGAGTGGCCTTGGGCTGTGTCTCATAAATGCTCCCTTATTGGCACAATAGGATTTCAGTACTTCTTTCCTCTGGCATGTGTATTTACAGTATCACACTGGGTTGCTTAAATTCTACTGTAAGATAATTCACCAGATTACCAGAGCTTATATCTACTTTTGTTGAATTGTTGAATTCAGGGCTAAGGTTCACATTTCAGTAGAAACTGGAGAAATCAGTAAAAGTCTGGAGGATAAAAGATTGTTTTGGACCTAGGGCCCAGGCAAGTAGTACATGGTCACGAAGTGATACTGTGTTACTTCTGTTTCATTCATACATGTCCGTGTAATAAAACAGCTTAGTGGGCTCTGTCTATTTCTTACAGGGAAAACCAGTTAAAAATTTGTGAAAATGGGGTAAATGGGACCTCCTCCAAGAAGACATCAAATACAGTATCTTTTCTCCCTGTTCTCCTAAGAGCAGATCTGGGATGGGAGTCAGATGATTTACTTTGTAGAATGTTTGACCATTTCCCCAACAAAACAGCACAGGGATCTGCCTTGAGCCATCTGCGATACAAAAGATTGGTAGTAGACATAGTTTCTCCTGACTATTCCATTTCAGACAAGGGGCAAACTCCTGAATGACATCTACCCCAAGGTAGAATCTGTTGCTGGCCTCGTTAGGGATTGCCTACGTTCAGAGGAAACATCCTGGGGAGATTTTGTCATAAACACATAATGACTAACAGCCACTAATAGGCCAACTTATCAATTTTTTACTTTTAAAGCCCCCTATAAGACAATTGTATGGATGTACCCATGAAGACAGCAGGAGTCAAGCCCAACTCAAAGGAAACTTCATCTTTCAAGCTATGGTCATATGAATTCTATAAAATTTTGTGATATGTAAGAAAACCCACTTTTATATGTCCTGAATTTCCTGCCAGCTTTCCTGGGTAACTTAGTATTCTTCAGATTCTATAGATACTCTTCACAAAGAAAATGCTCAGTTTGAGAGCCTTTTTGATTTTCTCTGAATTCTATAACTTTTTTTTTCAGCCTGTATGACCAGAAATGATTTCAAATGTGCCTACTCTACAGACCTGCACAGAGGCATTATAATACTGTCAGTTTCATTTTTCATCACTCTCATAATCCTTAAAATGTAATTTCTGTTTTCCTAGCAACCACACACTGACTGTTTTCAGAACCCCAAGATTTTGTTGCTGACTGATACAAGCATTCCTATATTGTCATATGGCCTCAATGCTCCATTATTTTAGACTGCCTTATGGCTTAGCATCTTGTGTGAACCCCACCAGATGATTATGCAATACACCATGGTCAAATAAATACGACCTTAGGTCCATGTTTGAACCCAATAAATATGAAGCTGCAGACATTCCTTTACTAACCTGAGCCCTAGTTAGCCCAATTCTAGGCTCCCTTCAATTGAAGTAAATTTTACTGAATTCAAAGAGACATGTTTATATAAATATATACCAAAGGAAAATTTCCATCCTCACTTAATGGGAAGTAATGCTTACAATTTGCCAGAGATGCAGGCAGATGGGGTTGGAGCAGTGGAAGGGGAACTATCCTGGAGCTCCACCATGCCAGAGGCCTCCCAATATATTGGGTCACATTGTTTAAGAGTAAAGGACAACATTACATCACCTGTCCCCCTTTGGGGGAGATGGGAGTGACAGAAATTTGAAATATAAATAAATAACAAATAAACTGTGACTGTACGCCACTGCCCTAAAGTTCAAATGCAACATGTTGACACAACGCACTGAAACAGAAGCTACATTTCAACCTAGTGTGCTGTGCAAACCAAATTCTTATGGTTAGTTTATGTTTCATAATTATGTGGAGATCCAGAAAATTGTATAATCTGAGTAAATTATGGTAAGGAACTATGGCAGTATCTTGCAAACATAGCTATAGGAATCCTATCTGCAGAATGTCCTGTGAGTTGGACTGCAGCCATACTTAGATAGGAAAAGGATTTTAAAGGATTTGTTGGGAGAAGCAACAAATCTAAGTGGAATAGTGGAGCAGACTTCAATTTTACAATCTATTTCTTACAGAGAAGCTGGGATGTGCAGATAAGAAAGGAAGGTTAGCCCTTACTATCTATTATGAGATATTTCTACATCCAAGAAGAAACTATTGTAATCTGTGCTCAGTTGTTGAATGAAACATAGCCTATGGGCTGGAGCAATGTCAACCAAATTTATGCCTCAAACCAGGAAAATATATTTCTGAAAATGTGCATTAGTCACAAAATCCTAGGTATAGTCCCATATTAATAACATCATACAAACATATTTTTAATTAACTTAAGATCTCTCACAGGATTTTGTTCTGCCAAAAATAAATGCTACATAATTAACTTTCAACAATTCAATTGATATATTTGCCAGAACAAGAAATCATCCAAAATGGCTACAAGTTTAAATACTAGATTATTAAGCCTGGGTTGCAAAAATCAGGATAACCATTAACAAAGATATACAAAAAGCTCTAACTCTTTGGTGTTAATTGAGTGAACATTTGTTTGTTTTGCAGCCCAGATCAGTTATCTCTATTGAATTATTGTAAGCAAGCTCTTTGCTTGCATTACACAAACATTAACAATATTGTTTTAATTTCATAATTTAAATATGTATAGTTTTCCTCAGACTTCAAAATATTCCTTGTAATTCTATTGATGTACATTTGATTCAGAGATGAACTGATTAACAAGCATGATACTACCACATCAGATAGGCAAACAGTTTTAATTGGCTTTCAGTATACAGTGCAAGTCAGTCTTAACTACTGGCAATCAAGTGGACAAGCTCATGCAGTTTTCTTGGCAATGTTTTCAGAATTTGTTTGCCATCGGCTTCTTCCTAGGGCTGAGTGACTGGCCTAAAGTCTCCCAGCTGGATTTTTTGTGCCTAAGGCAGGACTAGAACTCAGAGTCTCCCAGTTTCTAGCCCAGTACCTTTAACCACTATACCATATTGGCTCTTTTCACTATAACTAATGAATTTATTATAACTTCATAATAATAGAATATATTATCATTTATTTATGAAAAGCAGGGAAGAGTGTGCTACAGATTGTTATTTTTTGAACTAATTATTATTTATGACTAAATCCATTTTATAAAAGAAAGTTACTTGGAGGACCAACACCTACACCTAGATGGCACAGATTGAGCAATGGAGC
This sequence comes from Candoia aspera, assembly GCF_035149785.1. Lineage (NCBI taxonomy): Eukaryota > Metazoa > Chordata > Lepidosauria > Squamata > Candoiidae > Candoia > Candoia aspera. The sequence goes on from NC_086153.1 coordinate 182,798,515, forward strand.
TAAATCGTATTAAGAAAAAAAAACGTTACTACCCACAAGCCTGCCTTTTAGCCACGTTTACCTCGCAATTCAGGCCTTATCTTCTAAATTACTGTCTGGAAAGTGGGGGAGCAATCCTCCAGAGGTAGATAAGAGCCCGCTTAAATCAATTTAAACCAAGCAAGGATTTTTCCCTCCACAATAGTTGCCTTCAAGATGGATGTAAAGCAAGGGCTAACCTTTACCCAGCGCCACGTTTCCTGGTGACTCCACTTGTACAGATTTTTATTTTGCAAAGTCTATCCAGTAATAAACTACATCACAGTCAGGGAACAATAAGCTCTTCAGGGATATATTAGTCAGCCAGTTTAAGGCCAGCTGTCCAGTTTACATCACGGCACCAGAACAGAGGTTGGGAGGTGCACGGCTACACCCCAAGATCGAAGCCTAATGGACCAGGGGCACGCATTACAGCCCTTTGACGAACGCTGGTTTGCACCTAGTAGACATGGAACGAACTCGACAGCCGGCCTGAGCAGCTCCTCTCACAGGTACACAGCGACACCAACCATCCAGCCCTGCTCTCCACCATGCTGACGACTCCCAAGCCCACCTTTTGCAACGGATGGTTGCAAATCGGATCAACCCCACTTACCCGCCCCGCCTTAGTTTTGTTGGCTTCAGAGAAGCTAACCGGAGTAGGTGGCTGTTCCTTTCCAACTATTTAATGGGGGAAGGGGAGAAGGAGGTGGAACAGCTATTACTGTAAGCGCTGACTATGGGTGGAGCTGGGGCCACGCCGGGAACGCAAACAGTTTTCCAGATACTTTGATCGTGATGGGGACATCTGTGCAGAAAAACAAACGCGAGCCGTCCCCGACAACGCCACAGATTGCTCTTCACCCCCTGGTGGCCCAGCAACGTCATACCGTTTTGTTTTGGGGCAGCGCCCTCCCGCCCAACTTCCTTTTCTCCGGTTTCACTCAGGTTGCTCATAGAGCAATTGCTTCCCAAGAGCGACATGCTGCTGTGCAGCTAGGCGGGCACCACGCAGCCCTCTGCCTCGGCTTTGCCAATACACCAAAAGGCATCGGCAGCAGCCTCTCCCGTAGGGACTGCTTAACGAAAAAGAGACGGGCTTCGGAGGACAAAGCGTCCTTCTGCCCGGGCTACTCACTCTTCTCGAGGCGGTTGCTGCGGCTCCAGCCCCCGCTCGCCTGGAGATATAAAAGGAACGCATCTTTTACAGAATACAGCGGGCCCAAGGTCGGGATCACTTAAACGCCTCAAGAGTTTAATGTATCCACCAACCAGCCAAGCCAGGAATTGAGGCTGCCGGCTGTTTAGAAAATGCCAGCCGCGTCCTTGCTATCGTACAATTCATCCGCTCCTCCTCGCACTTAACCTGCACAATTAACCATTCAATCTGCAAATCCAGCCGCACGCATTAATTCTGCAGCGACACCCGGAGGAGAGCGAGCCTAAGTCGCCTAAGGACCATGAGATTTTCCAATTTGTCCTCTGTAAAAAGCACCGGCAACAACAGATTAGAGAAACGCAAATATGATTACAAATGGACTTTCAGTCACTTCGAGCTGTGTATTTTGGAAATAACTTCTTGTGCCTGTGGAATAAACAGACAGCTTTTCCTTTGTAGTTTGCCACGAAATTCCACTGTTCAAATTTATGGGGTTTAAATTTGAACTCATCTATTAGTTTCGAAACCTGATTTTACTTGCATTGAAAGAGCTCCAAATTAAACAGATTTTCGCAAAGTATGACATGTTTGAACGTTTTAAGGGGAAAAGAACCCCAAAGCTTTCTGCTTGAAAGATTAACTTTTCATCTTCCAAACCTCTTTTAAGAGGATTTATCTAACTATAAAGAATGACAAGCATAGATTTAGCCTACTGTATTAAGGCACTGTAAAATGCCAGGTACTGTCAGAGATGCAAAATGACTTGCAAGCCTCAGAGCAGAGAATTATTACTAGGAGTCAGTGGCGAGACAAAACCATCTGAATACCTTAAATAGGACAACTGATACACAACAATGGGATTATCAAGGGAAGACAAAAGGAAACTGGTGCAAGATGTTCTTCCGCTGGTTCATTGCTTCAGTGTAGAGTGTTAAAATGGACAATACACATTAAGAAAATGGTTGGATATATAAAAATCAAGCTATAACGTTTTATCATATTGGGTGACAATGTCATAAAGCTTAATTATTCTGTAGGATGATCTCTTGCAAGATAAAACAAGTCCCAGATATTGACTTTCCTTTTCTACCAGTTATTTTTCTGTTGAATGGAAAATTTTGTAAAATTCTGATACAGAAAGGTGCCACCCTTGTAAAGATGATAATATCAAAACATGAACTCATATTCTAACGTATTCTAATTTCTATAGAGACATATCTAAAGAGCATTCTTTGATACAGAGGATTTGAAAGATCAATGTTCAACTGAAGCCAGAACTTTTCCTTTTAGGATTAATGGATAAACAGAAAAAAGCCATGGGAGATTATTTCAATATATGATTACTGCGATGAGATTACTATATGCACAGAGATGGAAAGATTCAATACTACCCACTATGGAGGAATGGTTGGTGAAGTTGACAGATTTTGCTGAAATGGATAAATTGACTTCTTTGATTAGAGAAAAGACAATTTCTACATTTATTGGTGACTGGAAACCCCTTATGGACTTTTGTGTAAAAAAGAAAAAAATGACCTTATAATTTATGGTTTTGATTATTAGACAGGATAGATTATAGAAAGAAGAGTCACCATGTAACTTTAGAGAGAGAGGTCTATTATTATGTTTTATAAGAATTTTATTAAGTTTCAAGCAAAGATAAAAGCTACAGAAAAACAAAAAACTACAAAGAAAAAAAAACCTAAAGTGTAGAAACAGAAATAGGTGACTTCCAACTTTTAACAGCAAGGATATACAACAATTTCCCATACTCAATCCCTTACTCTATATTAAACCAAAATCACATTATTTCTATAAATCATTCCATTGGCACATTATAAAAATCACTAAATACAGTTGTTCCCTCCCTTATATTAAAAGAACATACATACATATATATAGGTACACACACACACACACACAGTATATATACACTGTATATATATATAAACCTCCTAATTAACTTCCCCCCCAAAGATAATGTTTATTTAATTATTTCTTTCCTACTACTGTTCTATACATTCCTGTGTACTATAATAAAGATCAAACTAAAAAACATATAACTTGTCTCCCAGAGAAAGAGGTCAATTTATAATTATACTGCTGTAAAGAAGATTGGAAGCCACGTCTTTATATCTTTTTCTTTCTTTGCTATTTTTTTCTGCTACTCTTTCTTTTTGCACCTTTAGGTTTTTTTAATTTTTTTCCCTTTTTCTCTTTTCTTTCTCACTCTATTTTAGTTTGTATTAGTCTCAGTCTTGTGTTTAAAATTTTATATAATATATATATGATTCTGAAAAAAGCTGTACTGACTGCTAAATTGCTCCTGAGAAAAGGTCAAGGTGTTTGTGATGCTATATAAAGGCTATAATTTTAGGGCCTGGATATCTGACATTTTACCATTTCCCCTATGTAAATGCCTGAATATTAAGGTTTGTTTGTTTGTTTGTTTGTTTGTTTATTTATTTATTTATTTATTCATTCATTCATTCATTCATTCATTCATTCATTCAATTTGTCCCCACCCATCTCCTCCGATCAGGGGACTCTGGGCGGTTTACAATAAGTAATTAAAACAACAATCGTACAATAAATAAAATATACAAATGTAAAATTATTCTAATGAATAAATATAAATAAAAATAAAAAAGTAAAAAAGTCCAAACGGCAGGAGAATCTAAAACAGTCCATGTGTGGGAGGAGTGGTCTATAGCAGCCATCCCCATGTAGCTCTATTCCCCTCTCTGCCCCAAGCGAGGTGGCAGGGCCAGGTCTTCAGACTCCTCCTAAAGGCTAGGAGCGATGGGGCCAATCTCACCTCCGGGAGCAGCATGTTACACAGGGCAGGAGCTACTGCAGAGAAAGCCTGCTTCCTGGACCCCGCCAAATGGAATAAAACTACTATAAAAGCCATACCTGTTCCAAGATGAGAGGGCTTCTGAGAAATTATATGACCACTTCTATCAAAATTGTACTGGGTGCTAAAATCATCAGCAGCTGTCCTTGTTGTAACAGAAACCTAACAATAAAGAGTCTAATGTCAAGTAAACAATTATGAAGGGATGTATATACATTCTGTTCCCTATGGTAATTCTCATAAACGATGACGATGATGATTTATTAAACTTATATACCACCTAACTCTCAACGACTCTGGGTGGCTCACAATATCATGGTAACTAATCATGATAGCTCCTAGGACTGTGCAAATCATTAACAGAAGACATTCTTGACAGATACATCTTCCACACACGTAGACAACCTGGAAGGGGCTTTGAAGCAGCCTCACTGGACCTTCAGGAGAAAATAAGTACCTTGATGCAGTCAAGGCAGTGAAGTGCCTCTCCAAATCACATGCAAGATCTAATTGTTTTATGAATCTTCCAAGATCAGAAGCAATACGCTTCTGAATTCCAGCTTATGGAGAGTCAGTAATGATTATTATTTATTTAATTTGTCCCTGCCCATCTCCTCCCATCGGGGGACTCTGGGCAGTTTACAATAAAATGGTTGATTAAAACACAGCCATACAATATAAATAGAATATATAAATATAACATTACTCTTAATAAATAAATATAAAAATAAGGCTAAAAAAGTAAAAAAGTCCAAGTGGCAGAGAATCTGATGCAGCCCATGTGTGGGAGGAGTGGTCTAAGATACCAGCCATCCCCATGTAGAACTATTCCCCTCTCTACCTCAAGTGAGGCAGCAGAGCCAGGTCTTTAGACTCCTCCTAAAGGCCAGGAGTGATAGGGCCAATCTCACCCCCTGGGGCAGCGTGTTCCACAGGGCGGGCACTACTGCAGAGGAGGCCTGCTTCCTGGACCCCGCCAAACGGAGTTCTCTTACAGATGGGGTCCGCAGCATGCACTCTCTGCACAATCGGGTGAGGCAGGCTGATGTAATGGGGAAGAGGCGGTCCCTCAGGTAACCTGGCCCCATGCCATGTAGGGCTTTAAAGGTGATAACCAACACCTTCAATTGGACCCGGAAGCAAACTGGTACCCAATGCAGCTCGCGCAGCAGCGGTGTTACAGGTGCCCTTCTAGGGGCACCAAAAACAGCCTGCACAGTTGCATTCTGGACCAGCTGAAGCTTCCGGATACTTTTCAAGGGTAGCCCTCTATAGAGAGCATTGCAATAGTCTATATGAGAGATAACAAGGGCATGAGTGACTGTTCAAAGGGCCTCCCGATCCAGGAAGGGGCGTAACTGGTGCACAGCACGTAGCTGCGCAAAGGCTCTCCTGGCCACGGCTGCCACCTGCTCTTTGAGCAGGAGCCGTGAGTCCAGGAGGACCCCCAGATTACGCACTGGGTCTGTCTGGGGCAGTGCAACCCCATCCAGAACTAAAGATGATAATGTCCCAGATATGGAAGAACCATTAACCCACAGCCACTCTGTCTTACCAGGGTTCAGCTGAAGCCCGTTGTTCCCCATCTAGACCCCTACAGCCCCCAGGCACCGCGAGAGGGCAGTCACAGCATCACTTACCTCACCCGGGATGGAGATGTACAAATGAGTATCATCAGCATATTGATGATACCTCACCCAGTGGTGACAGATGATCTCACCCAGTGGTTTCATGTAGATGTTGAAAAGGAGCAGAGAGAGTACTGAACCCTGCAGCACCCCGAGGGTCGGATCTCTCGCTCCCACTCACCACCGATTGGGACCGGCCCTGGAGGAAGGAGGTGAACCAGCGTAAAACCACGCCGCTCACCCCCAACTCCCTGAGCTGCCCCAAAAGGATACCATGGTTGATGGTATCGAAAGCCGCTGAGAGATCAAGAAGAGCCAGGATGGATACACTGCCACCATCCTGCTCCCACCATAGATCATCCATAAGTGCGACCAATTGAGTATCATCAGCATATTGATGATACCTCACCCCATGGTGACAGATGATCTCACCCAGCGGTTTCATGTAGATGTTGAAAAGGAGCGGAGAGGGTACCAAACCCTGCAGCACCCCACAAAGGGTTTAATACACATGTTCTCTGGAGTATGCTAAATTTGCCAGGCATTCATTATGCTCAACTTGAGAGACAACATTCTTAATTTGAATTTCCTTCGTGATTAATTGTAGTTAGTGCTAAGCTTATAAGATTTGAGTGCCAGCAGAAGATGCCTAAAGTTCATTCAAGACTTTGGCTAACTATATACTGATGCATCTTCTATTTTTATGATTGATGTTCTGTTTTGTGCTATGAAACTGTAAGCACATTTATGGTTTTAAAGGGGTGGCTATTTATGTTCTTCTAATTTATTTTTAAAAATTGTTGTATCCCCTTTATAGAGCCAGTTTTACCACAATATAATTGTGTTTCATAGAAGCCTTATAGCATAGTCTTTATTTTGGATCTCTTCAAATGGCAAGTCGCTCAAGATGAGTTTTAATCAAATATTTGAAATGTCAGGATTAGCTATAAGGAGGAAAATAATGCAGCTAGATAGTTTAGATCTGGAATTCTCTGTTCTCTTTATTATTGATAGGTGGGGCTATGCTGTATTGCAAGACTCTACTTTATCTCTACTGTGTAGTCCAAGCCCTAACTGCACAAAATGAAGGAGAAATCCCAGCCTTCTCCTTCAAATATAGGGAACAATATTTTCTTATAAACAGACTTACTGATTCTGCAATTTGCAATAGAGGAGTGTAAGACTGTAGGCTCTTTCCTTTCATTGTGTGCTACACTAGACTCCAACAAATGCATGTATTTCATTCGCATTTATTACATATTAAAAAACAACAATAAAAGTTTTATTCAAATCAAAGCTTGACAGTGATACTTTAATATTTTAATTGCTTACTCCTTATTTGTTTTATGTTGAAGAAATATTAGGTTGCATTCAGATCTGCCCTTCTATATAAAAGGGGTCTTCCCTTTTATAGAAGGATCTAGAGTAGGCTGTATTCTAGAGAAAAGGACAAGGGTTGTTATTCTGCAAAATTCTCCTTCTCATTGTTAGATCTTACGCTGTTCTAGAGATTTACCAATTCCCTGAAACAAGTTTTAAGGGGATGAGGAGGGAACTGGAAACTGGTGAGAATAATTATCCCCAAGTGTTTCTTCCAGCACGGCCTAACTCTTGAGTGTAAGATTGGCTCCGATTAATAGAAAGTGTAGAGAAATAACTACATGGGAACAGAAAACAAAGCTCTCCGGCTTCTTCATTTATAATGGACAACTGAACTACCATCGCACTCATCAATCTTTTTGACAAATCAATCAATGAAACATTTAATTTCTTAATTCAGATACAGTTTACTTTGTTAAGGACACATTTCCTATTATGTGAAGGGATTATTTTTTGCTCTGTCTTAATATGGAATGAAGTCAAAAGAAAGATGCTTCTCACAAAGTCTTATAGCTTTTATTCAGTAAAATTATTTATTAACACTGAAACTGATTTAGATACATTTAAATAAATCAGTTCAAATTATCAATGCCCTGGGATGACAGAGCAGAAAAGAAGTTATTCTGTCCCCCTGCCATCATCACTAGGAGATTGTAGTCTGTCCTCAATAAAAGTACCACAGCAAGCAGAACAGCTTGGCCCTCTGGAAGGAAAGCCTCAGGGCAGCCAGCAGAAGCCACTCTTTCCCCCACTTCAATTTTGGGTCTTCAGTTTAGCCAAGGACTAAACTTTTAAAGTCCTCCAGCTATAAAGAAAAGCTTCAGAACCACAGAGGTGTATATATGGCAGGAGATAAAGTAGCATTGGAATATTGAAGAGAAAAGGTGGTGGAGACAAGGAAGAGAAAAACTCCAAGTCAGTCAAAGAATTTCCCGGTGGCATCCAGAATTTTAACCACCTTGATTTAAATTGGTCCACCACTGTTTCAATATTGTACCCAAAGCTGATGATAAAGTATAACTGATGAAAATATATTAACTGATATAACGATGTACTATCAGCAAGAGCTGTCAATTTTATGTGTAGTCAGTAAGCATAGAAAAATAGGGTAAACAAGTCAAAGCATTTAATTACATTGGTTTCATAGATCTCATATATCATATTGAACAAAAGATGTTCAAAGAAAAATGCATTTTTATTCTGAGACAGTAACATTTTTTCCTCCTAAACGTAATGTATTACTGTATTTTTTACACAATAATGCTTTTTTCCTGAACCCAATATTCCTTTTTTATATAAAATAAAAATTTTGTGTGCCAATAATTTTACATTTAGAGGAAGTAAGAAAACTAATTCCAGGTTTCAAAGAAGCATGATTTAGAATAATATTAAAATACTTTCTTAGGATATTTTATAGTCTCAGTTTTATCTAATTCCATCTTTTCATCACAGTACAGGGGAGCTCCTAGAATAAATTTGGCAATGAGGGTTCAGGTGGGAGAAGCATAATGATAACTCTCATTACACCTGTGTTTTACATGCAGATATCTCTGATACTGGATATCATTTACATTCTCATATTTACAATACTGTATTTTTAAAAAAATTACTACTAAAAAGAATATGAGTTCAATCAGAATGGATGTGTGCAAACTTTGTAAAAATATTATCTTTTCTGTTTTAAATATTAAATTGTTTTTGTAACCCACCACAAGGCTATTAAATCAACATCATAAACAACAAAATATATTCAATAAGCGATTTAAAAAGCAAGTATTTCTACCACAATTAACTTTGCTAAGAGATGTCTCACTAGTGCCTTCCTATTTGTATACTACATGCTGGGAGAAAAGAAAAGAAAGAGGGCAGGCTATTTGTATGCACATCCCTACTTAATCAGTGTATCTATTCAAATAAGAACAATTCAAAAAAATAAAACTTGAACAGGCAGACAGAAAAAAGATCTAATTTAAACAGATACAAGTTATTTGAATAATTGTTAATGTCACACACACACAAATATGTATTATAAGCAGAAGTACAAAATGAGAAGAGTAGTGCAATTCAAAAAATGCTAACCTATAATATTTAATTAAAAAAGGATTTTGTCAAGCATCAATTTATTTATTCAAAGATTAGGTGAAAAATATTTTTTTCTTATGATATTAGGGTCTTAAGTATTCCAGCAGAGGTCAGTATATGTATAGGTCTCTGTGTAATTCAGGTGTTTATTTTTGCTAATGTTTTTTATACTGACAGTCTTCAAAATTAGACAAAATTCAAGCATCTATTTATAATATAAAGTCCTTGAATGAAGGAAATGGTTGGGTTTTTTGTTGTGAGGAGGAAAACACTGAAATTGGAGGTTAGGAACCAGAGAATACTGCAGTTCATTGCCACTTATATCAAATGAAGAGTAATACTTATTTTTTCAAACCATTTGGGGGAATATTTGTACAGTTTGTTAATCCAAGAAAAAGAAGGTTGAGTTTTATGCCCAAGGCTTTAGGCACATCTTAAATAGTGATCTGGGTCATAGACAAGATATTTAAAACAATAATTATGTAAGTTTTTCTCTAATTTATTTCACCAAGTCATTAAGGTATTTTTTGCAACTTTTCTTCCTTTTGTATTGATAATAAAAGCCAATAACCTGCTATTATAGTGAAAAAGCTTAAGGATATTTGGAGCATCAGGAGGAGTTAAAAAGAAAAACTGGGACCATCAGCAGCATCCAAGGTTCTTGTACACCACTGTAATTACATTTTTCTGTGCTTTGTCCTGATACCAGAGGACTACACAGGCTTATCTCTACAGGAAGCCACAGCTTTACATGATTTTATTTTATTAAATTGACAAAGACCAAAGGAAACCTTACATTATGTCATAATTATAATATTCACAAGTCCAGAAAGAATGGCTCATTCTTTTTTTGATACATTCTTTTAGAACAATTACAGAAATAGTTATGTTCAAAATCTGATTTTGTTAGCTTAACCCAACAATGATTGTTTTAAAAAAATGGACAAAGGGAGAGTTAACAGAACAGTAGAAACTTTAATATTGAAGAGAACATGAGAGTATCTTTATTTTCTTCCTGTCCAAACTATAATGGATGAGGATAAGCACATGCATACTGCCTTTTACCCCCAATGAAGTCCTCTGCTGGGTCAGTTTGAATGGGTGGGAATATTTGGCTTAGGTAAGAATTACAACTATCTGAAGGAAGGAAGCACACTCATTTCAATCTTTTCAGGAGGAAAGAGTGAAAGGTGTATCAGAGTCCTTTGCAATCAAAGCAGAAGGAAAATGCTCAAAAGACATACATCTTCCTAGTGCCTGGAAGCTATGAAGACAAGGCAGAGTGGCTGTGGATTCTTTGCCTTCTTTAGTTCTGGACAGAATTGTACAGAACTGGTATAGAAGTTGGGGGTCTTCCAGGACTATTAGCTCCTGCTCAAAGAACAGGTGGCAGCTATGGTCAGGAGCGCCTTTGCCCCGGTTTATCTGAGGTGCCAATTACATCTTTCTCTGGATTGGGACTTCCTTCTCACAGTCACTAATGACTTAATCACCACATTTGGATTACTGCAATGTACTCTACATGGGGCTGCTCTTAAAGGTGACTTGGAACCTGCAACTGGTCCAGAATGTGGCCTCATGGGCAGTTAGAGTTTCTCGATATGCCTATGTGATAGCTCTGCTGTGTGAGCTGTACTGATTTTCTGGATGCAATTCAAGATGCTGGCATAGGGACCACCTGATTTCTTGAGGACCACCTATCTCTCATTGTTTCTGTCCATTCATAAGATATAGCAGAGTGGACATGTTCTGCATCCCACCATTGAAATAAAGTCACCTGATGGATCCTGGGAAGTCCCCCTTCTGTGTCCTGGTATCTGCCTTTTGGAATGGTCTCTCTCCAGAAGTTCATCTTGCCCCAACCCTACTGTCCTTTAAGTCAGCCTTGAAGATCTGGCTCTTTCCCCAGGCGCTACGCTGGGGGTGGGGTGTATGTTTTTTATTATCAGACATTCCGTTTTGCATTTCTGTCATTTTTATCAAGACTTACTACCTTATTGGGGTTTTGTATTGGCTGATTTTATTGTATGCTGTCCACAACTGGCTGAATTGAGTGGTTCTAATATTTTTATAAATTTATTTTATTTATTTATTTTAAAAGATTTATATAGCTGCCCATATTGTAATAACAATCCTGGGTGGTGTACAAAACAGTAAAACTGTCAACCCCCCCAACCAAAATAAAATAAAACTCTATAAAATTCTATAAAAACTCATGGCACCCCAGGGCAGCATTCTCCCATATATCTGTACACCATTTTGCTAGGCTCCAGACTCACGCTACCCCAACGCTTGTGGGAAGAGCCAGCTCTTCAAGGCTGTCTGGAAGCTAAGGATGGTGGGGGCCTGCTAGACCTCTTGGGGAACAGTGTTCCTCAGGACAGAAGCAGCTACAGAGAAGGTGCACTTTGTATGTCCCGCTAGATGATAACGTTAAGGGAAGGGACCTGGAGCAAGTCCATCCTATCTGATCAGGTGGGACAGGCAGATACCCTCAGGGAGACGTGGTTCTGCAAGTAGCCTGGTGCCATGTCATTTATTTATAAATAAATTCATAAATAATAATTTATAAATAATTTATAAATATAATTGTATAATTATAAATAATATGGGAACAGAGAAATGGCTACTGCAAATTATGCAGTTATGGCAGCTTGTAAAAAGGCCACCATTGCCATGCATTGCTGGGATAGTCAGATGCCCATCACTATCACTGCTACACTGAGATGCTTCTTCAAATAATCAGTCTCCAAGAAATCTTGGGTCTTTTTTAAAAATACATTTTCTCAGTGAAATATAATCATTTATTTTATTTTGCTCCAGCATCAAATATGTGTTTCCACAGGGAATCTTGTTTTTCAACACTGCACATTACTTACAGAATTTTCTTCTAGCGTAATAGTTGGCACACAAAGTTTTGTAACAGAAATAAATTGTTTTCTAGTTTATTTTTAAATCGTTTCTTTGCAACATTAAAAAAGCTGAATAGGAAAAAAAAAAACATTGCATTTTAATCCCAGAACTCCAAAATTACAAAACTACATGAAAGGACAGTTTCCTTAACTTCTCCCTGTAGCTTCTAGGGAAGAAGGCTGCCACCAAAGATGGGAAATCTGCCTAGGCGATTGTGGCCTCTAAGCAGCCTCCATCTCTATATTTTTCAGGAGTTACCCCTGATGCTCCAAAGATTCATTTTGTTGGAGATGTAGACTGCTGCAGGGGGAAAGAAGGGAGGAATAACTTTTGTCCTGTATATTTCTTTAAGTTAATTTCTTTAAGGATTTAGACCACTAAGTTTACTCAAGTCTGAATTGGGAGGAGGGGGAACAGGATCCCAGGAAGGGTGGTTTATATTGTCATGGCAATATTTTATAAGAAAGAGTCCTATATATTAAAAATGTGGGACCAAATAAAACTAAGGATAACATTCCTGTCTTTCCATACTGTGATAAAAATTTAATAATTCCACAGCACATAGCAGCAAAAAGTGGAATAGCTTGTTTGCATTGTCAGCATGGGCATTTATTTCTTGTTGCTTTTAATCTCAGTACAAAGCATCAACATATTGTCTATCAACTTGGGACTTGTAATATCTCCTCCCTCAGCTGGCCCTTATGTAGGCTAGAAGAAGGTAATTATGCTGGAGAAGCAACAAAGGCTCAATTAGGTTCCAACCTGCCATCTACACCATGTATTTTCAGGATAAAATTTTGATGCCGTCCTCTCCATAAGGTTGGTCCTTTATAAGTTTTCATATGCAAACAAGTCAAGACAGTAAACTAGAACAAAAGGAAGACAAATCACAGCTTTATTAAAGGACCTTGGCAATAGCTAACAAAGGTCAACTAGTGAAACTTAGAATCTTTATTTGCCCAATTAAAATATCTTGCCCTAGTCTTTTGGCATAAGTTAGCAAATTAAAAACAAAAACACATTTGAAAAAACCACCATTTAGATATCACCCTTCAAGTGGTTTCCTTGTATTATCATGATGTTCTCCTTTCCAGCAATAAGAACTATATAGCAGAGGTCTCTCAATATGCCTTTATAAATTGTCCATTACCTCTATCCATCACTCAGAAAGAGCCATTTTGCTTAAGACATACAGGTTTTCCTGCTATTTTCTGTCAAAGGATTAGTCAACCTAATGCTTTTCAGATCTTTTGGACTACGACTCCCACAATCCCTTGCTACTAGTCACAGTATAATGTAACTGGAACTGATAGTAGCTGAAGCTGAAAACATCTGGAGGGACCAGATTGCCTACTCCAGTTGCTTTTCATAAAGAGGTGAGTTTTAACAAATACTCTTTCTATGGTGTTTCCTAGAAGAGGGATTTGATCTCTGAACATTTGCTTCTCCTAAATCTACTTCGTAAAGAAATTGGATGTTATGCCATTTTCCTGAATAATAATAAATCACACATTACTTCAGAAAGTGTTTTTTTTTCTTATTCCAGATCATGCTAGTGGACTTTTTAATTTTTCTGCCAGCATGCTGAAGACAGATTTGGAACATATAGTCTGCAGATGACATATCTCTTTAATATCTACAGCATCATATCTGAATTGAAATAGAGAATATTGTCTATTCAGTGGCTGTTAAATATCCACATCCAAATATCCACACTAATATATTATTGTTTAAAGCCTGCAATTTTAAGAGATAGACAAGAAAAGCAGTAAATAAATAATATATACAGATTTTTTAGTACTTGGCTACCACAGGAGGTGGATGTACAAAAAGGGATTTCTTAAAATCACTTAAGAGAAGCAAAGGTGAATTGGACTGGAAAATGCCTTGCCAAGTACTATCAACAAATACAAATACGCTACATACAGACTTCCTTCTCCACATAGTAATATATTGATGATTAAGTCAGCAGATGCATCTCAGGATGGTCAAATAGCAAGACCTATTATCTATGTCCATATCTGAAGACATAACTGGTGCTATTAAAGCTACCCATATCTCTAAACAGTTTAAAGTATGCTCACATGAAATTTAGCATCAACAATATAAATCAACTACACTCAAGACTTGCCTCAATTAAGAGTGGTTGTTACTTTTGTGTAATAAATTTAGGTTTTGGATCAGGGCTAACATCAAGGGCTGGCACTAAAGGATAATAGGTTTGGGTCCATGTGGACTTAAGGGGGAGTGCTCTTCCAAAGGGCAGGGGCTATTACAGAAAAGGCCAGACTTTTGAGGTCCAGAAAATGATAATGCTTTAAGGATGGAACCTGGAATATGCTGACCATGCCAAATCTTATCAGATGGGCAGAGAAAAGCAATCTCACAGGTATCTAGGTCCTGAGCCTGAGTCATGAAAGGTTTTATAGGTGTCACTGGCACCATGAATTGCATCTAGATGCCAATTGTTAGTCAATGCAGATTGCGAAGCAGCGGTGTTGCATGGGTGAAATGGTGTATGCTCATAGCTATTCACTCTCCTGCATCTATATCAGCTGTAGTTTACAAGTGGTCTTATGGTAGCCCCATGTAGAGCACATTGCAGTACTCTAAACAAGAGATGACTAAGACATGAATGACCATGAGAAGGGCCTCCTGATTAAGAGAAGGTCACAATTGGTGCACAGATGAATCTGTACGAAGGATCTCCTGGCCATAACTGCAACTTGCTCACTGATTAAGAGCTAAGGGTTTGCTGAGAGTCCAGGAGGATCCCCAAATTTACAGACAAGTTCCACCTAGGATGTGCAACTCCACTGAGAACAAAAGTTGGAGAATCCCTGGAAATGAAAAATCCTTAAATGCAGTTACTTGATCTTGCTAGGGTTGACTCTGAGCCTGATCCTTCCCATCCAGAATCTAACACAGGGTTTCTCAACCAGGATTCTGTGGAACCCTAGGGTTCTGCGAGAGGTCACTAGGGGTTCCCTGGGAGATCATGATTTATTTAAAAAATTATTCAAAATTGGGCAACTTCACATTAAAGAGGAAAGTTTCATTCTTTATTTTTAGTTTAAGACCACTGTTAATGCATATACACAGGCCTACACATGAAACAAATACAATAATTTTGTAAGTTGTGGACTATATTTGAGCCTGAATGTGCAGGGGTTCCCCGAGGGCTGAAAAATATTTCAAAGGTTTCTCCAGGATCAAAAGGTTGAGAAAGGCTCCTCTAACACTTCCAAGTCCAGGATAGGTCCTCAGTCTTCTCAGTTGTTTGTTCACTCACCTCTTGCTTTAACCTGGGGGGTATGAGTAAACAAACAGTGGTAACAAGAAGGCACAATTGCAATCTTAGCTACAGCTTGTTCACTGGTTATCTACGTAGCAAGCAATCAGATGGCTAAGAACATAAGAAAGAACAGGAGCATGGTGGGTAACAATGGGACCTCACTGACAGTGTCTTGGCTAAGCTCCCAAAAACTTAGAGCTAGAACTAATAAGACTGTAAGCTTTACAAAGAAAATGGAATTCCATCTGCTTAAATAATTATATGACCACATCGCATGGCAGCACCAAGCCAACTTTGGATGATCTCAAAAAAGCTAAGCATGATCAGTCCCAGTTAGTATTTGGGTGGGAAACCACTAGGAAATCCTATGACTGTAGGCTAGACTGGGAACAACACATCCTTGAAAGAAAAAATGGCAAACTCTTTTTAAGAAAACAACATGAATGTGTTGATTCAGATAACAAGAATAGAACTCAAATGGAGGGACACTTTATTTTTTAAATAATTATATGCTGATCTTAAAAGTAATTAAATCAAATAAAACATTCCTAACATTTGTTCTGATATGGGTATTAAGCTCTAAGTCCCTTGAATCAAATGAATCTCATTTTTTCCAACGAATGCTGTAACATAATATTTGGGATAAATGTTTACGATAAAGTCTTTAAAATTTAAGATCCATTTTTATTCATATGTTGGCTTTTTAGATACAAGAAGGAAACAAATTCATAATAAAAGGAGCAGCTGATTCACATTTAAGAATGGTAATATTATCTTTTGATACTGCTTGCTGTGCTCTTGGGAAATATTTTTTCAGCATGTGAGCAGACACTCTCTATGGAATAATCAGCAAACCAGTTCATCATTGGCAGAAACAAAATGCAGCCAAGCAACTTATGACAAACACGGCTTTAACATCTGACAGCTAGATTCATTATTGGTTTAACAGCCAATCATTAGTTTTGACGACACAAGTCTAATGAAGGTCGGAATATAAAAAGCCCTCTTGGAACATACAAGATTCACCAGAGTGGTGAGTTGTCTCAGATTGCATTTGCTTTCAGTGGTTCACAGAATACTGAAAGATTTAAAAAAGAACCAAAGGAAAGAGAAGGAGAAACAGAAAGAGAAAAGAAGGAAAAAGAACTGTTTTGAATGTGCGATTATGCACAAGCTAAAAATGTATCTTTATATTTATCTTCTCATGTTAATCATACCAGTGGAACTTAATGAAAGTAATCAGGCAAATGAGAATACAGAAAAAGGTGGACTATGCAACGCATGTACATGGAGGCAAAATACAAAATCTTCAAGAATAGAAGCTATAAAAATTCAGATCCTCAGTAAACTGCGTCTAGAACAAGCACCTAACATTAGCCGGGATATTATAAGGCAACTTTTACCTAAAGCTCCTCCACTGCAAGAACTGATTGACCAGTATGATATCCAGGGAGATGATAGCAGTGATGATTCTTTGGAAGATGATGATTATCATGCTACAACTGAAACTATTATTACAATGCCTACAGACTGTAAGTAACTTCTGTTAATGCTACTTTATTAATAAACACTTTGTCTTTGTGCTGAGAAGCCCCATTTCAGACTTTTCAAACTGCTAGCTAAAGCACACACTATGGAGAGAGTATTTTTAAAAATTGAACGATAATATTTTCTTATAAAAACTATTCTGCAGGGAACATCTGTTTGCTGTAGATAGGTAAAAAGGTTATTGAGGCATTTCTGCAGAAGAACAAGAAATACATAGTAAAGACATATACTGAAACATTCTGAGGAGAGTTTTTAAAAACTTTTTTCTGAAAAATGGAAAACAAAATGCATTAATATAAATGACACTGTAAGACAAGTACTGTAGCTCCAATCTGTTCATAAATCATATGTTAATGTTTTCATTACAGAGCTATATAAATTAGAGGTTTTTAAACTTATTTACATAAAAATAATTTTTCAAGCCTATACAGGTGTATGCATATGTGTGTGTGTGTGTGTGTGTGTGTGTGTGTGTGTGTGTACGCCTTCAAGTTAGTTTTTGACGCCTGGTGACTGCCTGGACTAGTCCCTGCAGTTTTCTTGGCAAGGTTTTTTGGAAGTGGCTTGCCATTGCCTGCTTCCCAGGGCTAAGTGAGAGGGACTGGCCCAAGGTCACCCAGCTGGCTTCATGCCTTAGGTGGGACTAGAACTCACGGTCTCCTGGTTTCTAGTCTGGTGCCTTAACCACTCCACCAAACTGGCTCTCCATACAGTTTGTTTACACTATTAAAATTCATGTTTACACTTACTGTACTGTTCCCAGATTTGTTCTTTCAGTGTGTGTGTTTGTGTGTGTGTGTGTATATTTAAATTACATATTCTAATTTCTTTTGCATTTACATAATATTAACCAGTCAGGAATAACACAGCAAATACAGTGACATCATAGATCCAAAGAGCCAATTAAATTTAACCTCAGTTATTACCATTCACTACCAAGGCAAAAAGCGCAAAGGTTTTCACCCTGAAACTTTATTCCAGTTGAATTATACTCAAAATATTGGAATGTACCTTCAGATATACTGTCCTAATGAAGCCTTTCCCCCCAAATCACTGAAATCAGTTGAGAGGTATATAAAAGTTCACAAGCTGGGCTCAACTGTTGTACACGTTTTTTTTTCTAACAGGCTTGTCAACAGACATCAGTGAACATAAACTATATAGTTTTAGCAGCCACATAATGAAACTCATTCCTTAATTGTCACAGTGCTATATTTAATGTTTATGCATAATTCTGTCAGTTCTATTGGTTGTGTTAAGAAGAAATGAAGTTATTTATTGAATGAGCATGTTCTTCATTATCTCCTTAGTGCTAAACATCTGCCACAGCTCCTATCAAGTATCCTTTGCTGAATTTATATTATAGTATCTTATGTTCTTCATTAGCTAAAGTTGGATATGGCAGCTGTCTTCAGAATAACAGTTAAGGCAATGGTGAAATATTGTAAAACGAAAACTTGGGCCCAGATGACACAGATTTGCTACCAGCAGACAGCAGTGATATACTATACTCAGATTTCATTTGATATAATACTAAGAATAGCATCTATTTTATCTAAATGCAATAATCTAAATATATTTAAAAGTAATTATAAATATTAACAAGGAATTAAATTGCTGTTTTAAAGTTTTGTTAGGAAATATCTGCAGTTTATATTGCAAATTATTGTTTCAAAAATTATTTATCATTGCTGCTTGGAGAGCCTTCTGGAAAAAACCTTTTTTTCCATTTATTTGAATTTTCATTTATGGTTTATTAAATATGTATATATGGTTGAGTTTATCTGCAAGAATTTAATTCAATGGATCTTACTTCCAGGATTATAAAATTGATTTAAATACTGCTGTTAAACCACAGCAAGGCATTCAGGCACAGAAGCTCTTCTGTGCAGCTTGGTCTGCCCTTCCATAATCTGCAGACCAATCCCAGTTCTCATCTCAGTCAGGAAGCAGACCCATGCATAAAAAGGGAGACAAACAATAGGTGCTATTTTAGTACTCTTACTGCTACTATCAAGAAAAGCAACTTGGCTACAAGTGCATATACGTGCCTTCTAGGTATGTTTTTGTGTGTATAGATGTGATTCTATTAATATAAACCACATCACACTGAGGCACACACAGAAAGACACCTTGCAGGCATGTATATGCATTCTGTAATGTAATTTCAGGGTTCATAAACCAGGTTAGATATGGCAAAACTATTTTAGATGAAAGCATTAAAATAATTTCTTATGTTATTACCACACAAGCAAAATCAATCTGATTTCTGTTATAGCTTCTTTACAACTTTATTTATATTAAATACTTAAGTCTAATAAATATTCAGTTAAGTTCTCGGATGTTCATCCTTTATCACACTGAATATATAATATAGCCTGTTCAATATCTCTTGTTATTTTGACTGAGTTTTTTTTTTCAAGGAGTGATTTGTACAGCTAGTCAGTTAGTTTCACTACATAAACTCCCAAAAAATCCCAGGGTGTACTACTTTAGAATCTGTTTTTTTCTTAAGTAACTTTTCACAAAAACACTATACATTGCAAACATGAAATGGCAGACTAAAAGATAAAAAATCTATGTAGATGCTAACGTCATGAACATTTTCATTTATTCTGCAGTCCTTGGATTGAGTATTTCTATTAGCTTTCCTAAGATTTTAATGAATTTGTTCCACAGGACTATTTATTTCTCAAATATAATAAACTTGAAATAATTTAACTTCAGTATTTCAAAGTTCTGTCTTTTTCTCTTATTATGTGTTTCTATAGGGCCATTTCTTTTTTTAGTTGCTGTTTTTAACAGTTTTTAAGTTCCTTAAAATAATTATTGTATGTTATTAGTACTGTGAACTAGTTTAGAATCTTCAGTAATTTAACTTTTATTCTTATTAAATAAAGAGATTACATGCTGAAGTCCACTACAATCCCTGTGGCAAAGATGGAGCACATACAGATGTTGAGAAACAATAATTCTTAGCCCAATCCAGCAAGGTCCATGATGGGAGATGCAGAAGTTGGAGATGCAGGGAGTCAAATTTGTGTACTTGAGGGCCACAAGTTCCCTCCTCCTGCAGTGGGAAACAGCTTTTCTTCACTGTTCCTTTTTATTCAATGTAATCCCCTCCAGTGGAAAAAAAAAATCACTTGTTTTTTTCACCACTGCAACAGCTTGTGTCCATGTGGTAAACAATTTGATGCAATGGTTCTATAGTACATAGAAATTATACTCATTCAGATTAACCATAAAATTAATTTCACACCAAGAGCATGTGGGAAGGTGGTAGCAAAATTAAAATATAGAAGAAATGGTTTGGGACTAATATGCACCAACTTATAATATGGGATATAGGGATGATTTTTGAAATGGCATACTTTGTGAATCATTCCCAAAGTTCAGAGTGAGTCTCTTTACTAACATACTCCTAATATACAATGATGAAAATCACTCTGAAGATCTTTTGTGAAGATTTAAAATAGATGTAATAATTATGCTTTTAAAAAAATATTTTTCATTTGCAAGCAAGTTTTTTTTTCTTATTCATTTACTTATAGCTGATTTTCCTATACCAGTAGATGGAAAACCCAAATGTTGCTTCTTTAAATTTAGTTCTAAAATACAGTATAACAAAGTAGTGAAAGCCCAGTTGTGGATATACTTAAGGCAAGTTCAGAGGCCTACAACCGTATTTGTGCAGATTCTGAGACTCATCAGACCTATGAAAGATGGTACAACTTCAACTGCAATTCGATCCTTGAAACTTGACATGAACCCAGGCACCGGTATTTGGCAGAGTATTGATGTGAAGACTGTTTTGCAAAATTGGCTTAAACAACCTGAATCCAACCTGGGCATTGAAATCAAAGCTTTGGATGAAAAAGGAAGAGATCTTGCAGTGACTTATCCAGGACCAGGAGAAGATGGCTTGGTAAGCTCTGCTTTAAAATCCTCGGCATTTTTGTCACTTAGAATCTGTAATGAAAGTTTTAGATGGGGGGGGGGCACAGCTCGTTTAAGGTTGTGTTTATAAGCATATTTACTTGGCATTAAATGTCCTGGGATTTGTCTCCAGATCATTTTGTTTAGGACTGTAATGGGAAGGCATTGGCAAATTAATAAAGTTAAATTAAATATAATCCTTATTAATTTTCTTATCTGTAAATGGAGCTAATAATATTTATTGCCTCTTATATAGGTCAGTATATTCAGTTTGTTAATAATATTCAAAAGGAGTTTATACAGAGAAAAATATATAGCCTTAAAACCTTGATTCCAACAATGGACAACAAGATGCCTAGAAAAAACCTGCAAAGCAGATAGCAACAAATAGCCTACTCTAATTGTTTCTCCATGGAATCTGACATGCATGCTGCTTCTGATACTGGAGGTAGAGAGCCATTACAATGGTAACAACTGGTAGCTTTGAGGAAAAGTTGCTTCACAATGGAGAGCATAAATGAAACATCTCTCCTTTAATTGTTAAAGCAGCTGTGTCTTTTGCGAGGTTTGTGTGGCTGCTTCAAAGCCTACTCCTCTCTGAATGCTATGCACAGCCTTTATTAGCCTTATTCATTTACCAAATTTAGCTGCTAATTTTATTCCTATTCGTTGTGGCATATAGCTATGAATATGTTCATGGCTCATATAACAGTATAAAACTATAAAATTTTCACAGTAAATTTAACCATCAAACATCCACAGTAAACAATAATATCAAATGTTTACAGTAAACAACGTAAGAAAAACACCATACATCCTCCTAACCAAATAAATTAATAATTTCTCTAAAGACAATAATTGTAGAACAGTTACCCAACAGCCTACGTAATGCAACAAGAAGATGACATTCAACTGCCACACATCTTCTGCAGTAGCACAGTCTTTCTGGGAGGCTTGCATAGTGGGACATAATCTATTGTCCAAAGAGAGGCTTTCCATGTTAGCGCTATCATGAAAAAACATAGTCTCTTAGCCTCAGACCCCTTGATCTTATACAAGTGTGGATTACCAGGAACTTTTTCTGTGGTGTGTGCCCCTTTTCTAGTTGCAGATGGTCATGAAGATACTTTGGTGCCAAGCCATATAGGTTTTATAAGTCAAAACCAACAGTTCAAATTGCTTTTGGAAGCTTATCAGCAACCACTGTAGGCTGTGCGTAATATGCTAATGGTTAACACCTACCAGTAGCTAAGCCACCACAAGCACTATCAGCTGCAGGTTCTGGATGACCTTCAAAGGCTGACTCAGGTATCGAGCATTGCAGTAGTCTATGCACGTAGTGATGAGGGCATGAGTTACGGTTGCAAGGCCCTTGCACTGCAAATAGGGCTGCAACTGGTGCATCTCCACAACTTGCAAAGTTTCCCTAGCCATGGCTTGTACCTGCCTATCTAGCAGTGGTTGTGAGTCCAGGAGACCTGTTCCATTAGGATAGTGCTTCCCTCTTCTGTGATTCCATCTCTTTGGGCACTATCAAAATTGTCAGTTACTAATTCAGATGAAAGGGCTGTTACATTATTGTCTAATGTTTTCTAAAAAAAAAAATTGTCATTATTCTACTTCACTGGATTATTATGGTTCTGCCACTATGATAGGAAGGGGCAGAAAGAAACACTGCCTATCCTCTCTACTATCGTACAGTATTGAATAGAATGCAAATCCTGAAATCATTTTATTATTAAATTCTAGAAGTCCTCAACAATAACATTGTACTAGATCTGAAATCTCATGTGATATTACATTGGTGGAGAAAGGATATACCTTATTTAATGAAAGGAGAAATTCAAGAGGGTGCTCATTTGCTCACCAATTTCTTTTGTGATTATTCGTTCTGCAATAGGTTTTAAAGTGATTTCATCAATGACTAAAGAACTATCAAAAATTTAAAACTCATAATGTTATATTTCAATAAGTATAGTTCCATTTCCCACTTCTAAGAGATACAGCTTAATTATTCTACCTCAACCTGTTACTATGCCTTTTTATTAATTTGGATACAATAAACATGATTAAATAGAGCTATTTTAAAATAATTATCTGTAGCTGGTTAGCACTAAATCGATTCTGCTGGTAAAATTGCTATGCCATTAATGTGTCCAGGATTTTTATAAATCTTTAAATGGGGGAAGTTTCAGCTTCTAAATATTTTTAGAAAACAGCAGACAAGTTTAATAGTAAATGTAACAGTACACAAAGACATGGAATCATATATTTCCATCTCAAACAATGTAACACAAAATAACTGATTTGTAACTAGATAACCAGTATCATTCTGTTTATAGCCAAATACATATTTTGATATGACTGAGAAAAATACTTTAAGGATGCAAAGAAAAGGAAGTACAAATCTCATTCAAGAACTGTTATATGTTATTTGAGGAATAAACCCATAATGTAAAGTATAAACATATATTGCCTCTCTGTGGTAAGTGTGGGAAACTTTATGGATATTCAGAACACAGAAAGATACAGATTTTAAAATCAACAGTCTTAGTCTATTTTTTCCCCTCTTGCTACTATTTCTTTTTATTCTCCTATATACAATTGGTGAGAGGGAAATAAGTGTGACTAAATGCTCCTCTGCCAAAAATGTGACTATTGCTAGCGGAATATTTAAATTAAGGCTGTATGTTCAGACATCAGCAGAATGGATTTTCTTGGTGGATGAATTAAATTTCCCCATTCATCCCTTATTCTGCTTCAGAGAAATGAGGGGTCCTTTGGAACAGATTGGAGAACATGAGAAATTGTAAAAGCAAAGAGAAATCCTGTCCTGCTGTTCAACAATGGTTAGGTCTTTTTATTCTTTGAACAGCATGAAAATACATTTGGTTTTCAAAAATTGATTACCATGTACTAGAGGGTGCTGCTGCTCAAGAAACTTGAGCTTAAAAGTATTGCGCAGTTCCTGGATACCATTCAGTCGATAAGAGATGCTTGATATAGTTCAAAATTTAGAATTCCTTACAAAAATAAGGTTTATAGACATTTTACTAGAATCAGTTGCACAGGATTGTTTTGGAGCCAGAATTGTACATTCCAAGATGACAGTATTTAAATGCTGAAGAATGTGTAGAAAAAATGTATCGTATATCAGATGTTGAATAATTTATCACAATTCTGTTGGTCTTTTCCCAACATACTATTCATTTTCTTTTATTCATAGAATCCTTTTTTAGAGGTCAGGATTACAGATACACCAAAAAGATCACGTAGAGATTTTGGGCTTGACTGTGATGAACACTCAACAGAATCTCGATGTTGTCGCTACCCACTGACAGTGGATTTTGAAGCCTTTGGATGGGACTGGATTATTGCACCCAAAAGATATAAAGCAAACTACTGCTCTGGAGAATGTGAATTTGTATTTTTACAAAAATATCCACACACTCATCTGGTACACCAAGCAAATCCAAGAGGTTCAGCAGGCCCTTGCTGCACACCTACTAAGATGTCCCCAATAAATATGCTGTATTTCAATGGAAAAGAACAAATAATATATGGGAAAATACCAGCTATGGTAGTAGATCGTTGTGGCTGCTCATGAATTCTGCATTAGATTTGCTGCTTCATAAAATATGGAATTTACATATATGTATATGTATACTGTATGTATATGTATATGTATATATTCTCCCTTCAGCAATTTTTGAAACTGTGAATTTTTAAATAGGCCTACCTCTAATAGGTTACATTTTAGGCTATTGTAAAGATTTCCTAACAGATAAACTACAATATATGAACTGAAAGACATTTTTATGCAAGTGGTGTTTTTTAATCAGTGAATATGATAAGCTACAATCAACCCCTCAAGGTTTTATGATTTACTTGCTATGAAAAGAGCTATCTTAATCAAATACCAACTTCAACAAATCATATACCAACTTCAACAAATGGAAATAGATAAAATAACCTCCTTCTATTCCAGAGAATTAAAAGGAGTTTGCTAATACAGTATATATAGTCTAAACAGTTTATTTTACTGCTGTATTTACGCTAGAGGATATTCTGACAAAGAATGATGAGTACCACTGAATTATCCTCAAACACTTGAATTGATTTTATATATAAAACAGGTAAGATGAAATTCCACAAAGCAGATAAATCCATAAATCACAGTAACTACATTGTCTTTTCATTCCTTTTATAATTACTATTTTAATTATTTTCTGGCAATGGTGCTATCACAGTAGATTTAATATCCAATCCTAATATTTGCTGCAAGTGCCCAAAATGAGACTACCACAATGTAACTAAAGTGAATACTGTAGTAGAACTGCAGACACCAACAGGATTTCAGGTATTAACGTTCATGACACATATAGCACAATAAAGCTCATTCTCAATTCTAGTTTATTAATTATTCACAACGTATGGAAATTTTAATTAAAGTTTGTGTATGCTTATGTGTGGTTTTTATTGTACCAAAAAGATTACAAAAACAAAAGCAAGAAATGGTTCTTTATTACAAAATTATTATAGCCATACTGCAACTTTGTTTGCTAATGACATACCAATTGACAAAATTAATGAGCACAATATTGTAAGAATAAAATGTTGATATATTATAAGCTTTGTTTATTATACACACACACAAAATACTATATTGTAAATAAATGTTTATTTTTTATTTACTCTGAGTATATGGTGCACCACATGGGTTTGTCTTTTTCTACCACATAAAGTTGTACTTTGATTACTAGTACGTTAAATTCTTTTATTCTTTTGCAATTACATTCTTATCCAGTATATATTCATACACTCCCAAAAGCACAGATATGCACATTAAATCTTCCATATTACTTATGGCTTCATTCACATGTTCTTTTCTTATTTTTTAATATATACCCTACTTTTTCATTCAAAGTTAACAAAAAAGTTGCATGGAAAGATTAATGGAACAAGGTAATTGTTGGTATGCTTACTGGAACATCAGCAAAATAATCCATAAAACAAGTAAATACAATTTTTTTGCTTGTTTGCATTAGTGTGATATACAATAAACAGATAAGAGACTTTATGTGGTCTGTCTAAAGATGCCCTTGCAGAAGTAGAAGCAATGTTTTATATTTTGCAATAAAACATTACATGAGAAAAGTGAAGCTAAAACTACTTTTTTATAGTATCAAAATTTCAGTTGTTATATTCTGGTTTTCAACTTAATGTTTTATTTGTATGAGACTACAGCAAAATAGATATTAGTCACAAATATTTTTCCCTCTTCCCACTGTATTTATACTATTGTTAACTATATGAAGTAACTTTTTTTTTCCAGTGATATTTAAACCTTTTTTTTTCTGGTTTCATATCGTGGCCAAACAAATTATGCTTGTTTAAGATCTAAAGTCTGATGAAGATGGGCTTAATGGAATATTACTTCAGAAGGTCTAGCTTTAAAAATACAGCACATAGCTATTTGGGGCATCAGAGGCAGAAATAGGAAAGGGCTGGTTAAGAAGCTCTTCTGCTGTATGGAGGACTTTTTAGTATGGAAGTTAACAGGTAGCAGTTTCTTAATACGCTAATAACATACTGATACACATAGATTCACTAAATAACACAGCTCCTGGGTTCCATGGTAGTTTGATACTGCAATAAGCTATAGTGATGTGAAACAGATCCTTAATGTACTTTAAATAAATAGATCCTTACTTTAAAATTTGCAAATACCAAATCACACATATTTCTTCTAAGGCTAAGTTTATTTAGTTCTAATAGCAAAACACTTTCTAAATGATGTTCGTCTTGTATTATACGAACTGCATTTTTTATTCAAGAGAAGTTTTATGTAAAGAACTAGTAATATTTCATGCATGCTCGTGCCATACAGCATTTAACACAATTCTACACCGATGCCAAATTTTGTTAGCGGATCTCCATGCAGCTTAGGAGCCCTAGCATTTCCATGGATTCAGGCCAATGTGAACTTGAGTAAGAGGGGAACTTTCCCAATGACAGTTTGCCACCACTCACCAACTATTTCACGTATTTATTATACACTGAGTTCAGGATATAGTATACAAATATTTGTCTTACTGATGAGCCAGAAAACTCGTGATGAAGTAATGGAATTTCTAGAACAGTACATTAGAGTACTTGATCTTCTAAGAAAGAGGAGCTTACATATATTGAATCATCACCTCAGTTTTGCTATTTAACATTTCATTTGCCATACAGTTCTGCAGTCTTGATTATAATATTATATTTTTACTCTACAGGAGTGCTATCTTTTACATCTATCACTAATATTACAAAGAGGAAAAAGATCTTATTTTCATCTTACACGCAATAGCTGATAATCTTTATAACGCAAGTTTAAATGCTAGATTTCTTTATTGTATAGAAAATGTGACATACTGTACATTATAATGAATATATAAGTTTCTTGATATTTTGTAGTCATTTTAACTCAAACTTGAGCTCTTTGCTATCATCTTAAATAGACTACTTCTTAAAACTGCAGATTCTGTTCTTCCAAAATATTCTGTAATTCAGTCTGAAAGAGAATCTTCACTAATCAAATTCAACACTTTAAAAGAAGTTTTTCAAAATTTACTTTCTGCCACAACCCCTCTCATCACAAAATCATATCAAATGCTGTATGAGTATGTCATCTTAAATTATTAATACTGCCCTAAAGCAAATATATTTATTCTTTCTGACACATTTTTATCCAGTTATCACCTTAAAAACTGATGAAAAATAATCCATAATACCTTTTTATATATAATTTTATTTAAAAAAATTAAAAAGGAACATAAAAACTAATACTAACTAATATAAAGTAGGGAAAAGAAAAAAAGAAATCAAAGAGAAAGCTAAAAGTGCAACAAAGGGGGAAAAAAGTAAAAAAAAAATAGAAAAAAAAGAAGATGCAAAGAAGTGGTTCCAATCTTCTTTAGAGCAGTTATACATACAATTATAAATTGACCTCTTACTCTATGGTTACAACATGACTCTCTTCTTTCTATAATCTATCCTATCCCATCACAATCATAATTCATAAATTATTTTTTTTTATGTTTTACACAAAAAGTCTATAAGGAGTTTCCAGTCAGCAATAAACGTAGATACTATCTTTCCTCTGATCAAAGAAGTCAATTTAGCCATCTCAGGAAGTTCCATCATCTTCACCAACCGTTCCACCATTGTGGGTAATGCTGGATCTTTCCATCTTTGTGCATACAATAATCTTGCTGTAGTTATCATATACAAAAACAAAGTTCCATTACTTTTTTTCCCATTGTTTGTCCATCAATCCCAAAAGAAAAATCTGTTCTCAATTGTATATTAATCTTTAAAATCCTCTGAATCACATTAACCTTGACTTTGTCATACCACAAATATCCATGCCACCTAAATCTCAGCTCATGTCCTTCTAACTTCAAGAGCCTTCTATTTCTCAGCAGCACCCACTCTTTCATCCAAACCAAACAGCAAAAAATAATCCATATTACTGAACTGACTCTGCAATTTGTGCCCTGAGTTATATAGATGAAAGCAATGCAGTCACACACACAGTCACACAAACATTTGTTTTCATTACATTGCTATTTAGCAGAACTTAATAGAACTATTCCAAACAATCTCAGCTGACAGTAAAAGGTTATTGCATAGATTTCTGGGGACTAAGATAGCTAAAATGTTTGTTGGGTCATAATGCTATTGCCATATGGTATCACTATGTAGCCTAACAAATAGGCTATGCATTACCAGCTATGGACAAATGTCCTGTTTCATTGCTTTTGACATACTGTGTGCTACAATATGCTGCAACTTTATCTCATATTTTGATTCCATTCTGCTGTAAATTGGCACAAATAATTTTCCAATGCAGAGTACATATTTTATTTAATTAAAGGCACTTTTATTAATGCCAAAAGAGCTTTCCATAATCTACATCCAACCCCTGGTGTTCTTTGGTTTCATCCTTTGCAATGAAAGCTTGAAACAAAGCCAGTATCTTCTGCATTTTCAAGCTGTATTCTCATACCAGAGATTAGATGTCTGTTATACATGAAGCATTAGGTTGTGCTGTGATTCTTTGATATTTTACTTATTTAGTTAATAATTATTGCACATAGTAATTACACAAATGTTACAACATTAGACTAGATCTAGAGTGTTCTTGCAAAAGCAAAAATCATCTCTGCAATATAGGGAGCCCATGAAACTGGTTTTACCTTCATGAAGCAGTGCAAGGATTTTCAAAGGATCTGCAATATTTTAAGTCCATCGGAATGTAATGGAGGATTTAAACTTAAAGTTGAAGCTTAATTCAGTTAATTTTATTAAATCAAGAAATGAATGAATTTGCCCCTGCTTGCATTTATCTTTGTGACATTTTAATTGATACTAATAAAATTATTACAATTTACTATTTTTATTTCTACCAGGATTTTTCTTATATTGACATGACACCAAATGCCTTATATCAAATTAATAATAAAACTAGACTGGTTAAGATGGAGATGTGAGAAGCTGAGCCTTCCAATAGTTCCTCTGAGGGGAAAAAAAAACAATGTTATTCTGGCAAACTTTTTGTCAAAGTGAATGATCAAAAGCTATTTTAATAAGAAGAAAGTTAAGGTAATTGTTGGCATTTCTTTGTTTTTGCTCAGACCAAGCCACTAGGTTACCATGGTAATTGAGTACTTTCTTAAGTATCGGCAGGGTGAAGAGGTCAAACTTAATTGTCCTCAGTTTGGGTGATAATAGCTGCATTGCCTGGGGGAGGAACCTGCCTGGACTTGTTTAGTTTCACTTTTGTAGCCTTGCAGCCCAGTTCCTCCCCATCCTCTCTGAGCATGTGTGAATGCACAACTTGAAAATATGTTTTTGTGCTTTCTGTAAATAAATTTATTTTTATAGACATGCCTGGTGTGTGATTTTTCTGATCTCTTGGGCCAAACACTTTCTAGCACTCTGACAGGTTATGGGCCCAGTCCAGAGAGAGCAGAGAGATCAGCTCCACACCTCATGCACATTTTAAAGGCAGGTAACAAAGACCTGTGAAGATTTTCTTTGGAGCCGCCTGGAGATTTTTCAGCTGCTGCTGGTCTACAGGACAAAGAAGCCAGCTGAGGTGACTTGCAAAAGAAGGAAGAAGCCATGGCTGCCTCCCAGCCCTCAGCAATGCCTCTGGAGCACCTATCAGAGACCAACTACTTGAATTGGGCCCTGAAGATGGAAATGTATCTTCGCAGAGAGAATCTTTGGCTGCCAGTTGGTGAGCAAACCCCCCAAAATCCCAGCGCTGAATGGCTTAGACAGGATGAGCGGGCTAGAGCCACCTTTATCCTGGGAGTTGAGGACAATCAGCTAGTGGACATGCAAGGTATGCAGTCTGCAAAGCAACTCTGGGACGCTTTGAGAGACTTGTATGTAAAGGCAACAGCAGGGAGTAAAATTACCCTGACAAAAAAGCTGTACAAAGCCTACCTTGCAGAAGGAGATAGCCTTCCTGAGCACCTGCATTATATTCAGCAGCTGTTTGTTGAGTTGCAGGAGAGAGGAATGGAATTTACAGCTTTCACAAAAACCTATATCCTGCTGTCCTCATTAAATGAAACGTGAGACATGCTGATTTGTACCCTGGAGGCTATGCCTGAAGCAGACCTCACCCCATCATATGTTACTTGCTGAATGGGAGAAGAGAGAGGAAAGATCCCCCCCCCCCATCTCTTCTGGAAAGCTGCAGCACCAGAAAACAAGGGAAAAGAAGCTGAGGCTACAGCGCTAGCCAGCCAGTGATGCTTCAATTGTGGTTCAGCTAGACGTTTGCAAAAAGACTGTGTCTTGAGACCCAAGAGTAGAAAGACAGAGAAGAACAAAACAGCAACACAGAAGAAGGCTCTTCAGACAACCCAAATTGCACAGGTTGCTGAGAAGGGTAATTCTGATGTATGGGTGTTAGATTCTGGGGCCAACTGTCATTTATGTAATTGTAAAAGCTCTTTTGTGTCACTGTCTAAAATTGAAAGACAAAGTGTATCTTTGGCTGATGGGTCTGTGACCAAAATTATGGGACAAGGTGATACATATTTATCCTGCTTGGGAGAAACTGTAAAAGGTGTGCTGTATGTTCCAAATCTACAGTCAAACCTTTTATCTATGGCACAGTTAGCTGCAACAGGGTATGTCATAACATTTAAGAAAAATGGTTGTGAGATACGTAAAAATGGGAAATTGTGTGCTACTGGTATGTTAAAAGACTCCTTGTACGTTGTGCAAAATGCAAGGAAGCCAAGCTGCAAGGCTGCAGTTGGCAACACTCCATATCATGACCAATGTGTACACCTGATGCATAGGAGATTTGGTCATGCTAATTTCAGGTATATAGCACAAATGCCACAGCTGTGTGCTGACCTAAAGCTTAAACCCTGTGACAATTACTTAGACTGTGTAGTTTGCAAAGAATGCAAAACTCAAAAAGCTCCTGTGAGTAAGCACAGTGACAGAGTTACAACTAGACCTCTAGAAATTGTACACTCTGACATTACTGGTCCTTTTGCTCCAAGTTTTGGACAAGCAAGGTATGCAATGACCATCACTGATGATTTCTCATTGATGATTCTCTAATACACATTTATCTACATCTTAAAACATAAAGATGAGGCATTTGAGAAATTCAAAGGTTTTATGACATGGGCAAATGGAAAATTCCCAAGGCCTGTATCTGCACTCCAATGTGACAGAGGAGGAGAGTACCTTTCTCACAAATTCAAAAGGTTCCTAGCAGAAAAGGGGATAGAACAAATTCTTTCTAACCCTTACACCCCTCAGCAAAATGGTGTTGCTGAAAGAAAGAGCAGAACCTTGCAAAATGCGATGGAATGCATGCTTAAAGGTTCGAATTTATCATTCAGATTTTGGGCAGAAGGGATGTCCACTGCCCGTTATGTACAAAACATACTGTATAACTCTGTGATTCAGAACACTCCATTCCACTTGTTTTATGGTGTGAAACCAAAGGTAAGCCATCTTAGAGTGTTTGGTAGCACTGCATGGGTTCATATTCCAAAACAAGCAGAGAAGGAGGCCCCACAACAAAGACAGACATTTTTGTTGGCTATGAACAAAGCCAGAGGAGCTACAGGTTCATAGTGGGAGAGAAATTGACAATTAGCAAAAGGGCTTCTTCTGCTGAGCAAAACTGGGGGAGATTAAACTCTAACTCTCCAGTTGATCTAATTACAGAACAGCAAGGACTTGCTGATAGTGATCTTTTGCCTAGTGAGGACATTAAACCAGAAAACCAAACTGAAGATCTGTCTGATGAGACAGATGCTTCTCAGGAAAGTGATAGGAGTCAAAATTTAAGCCCTGTATTACCTTGCAGATCTCAAAGGATTAATAAAGGCATTCCTCCACCACATTTTCAGGCTGAAA
Source organism: Candoia aspera (assembly GCF_035149785.1). Taxonomy (NCBI): domain Eukaryota; kingdom Metazoa; phylum Chordata; class Lepidosauria; order Squamata; family Candoiidae; genus Candoia; species Candoia aspera. The sequence goes on from NC_086153.1 coordinate 182,830,785, forward strand.
CAGTAAAGGCTTTTCACATCTTTACTGAACCTGGGTCCTTAGAACAAGTGAATGCTTTACCACCTGAGATTGCACAAAATTGGCATTCTGCCATGCAACAGGAATTAGCATCCTTGAAAGAAAATAAAACATGGAAACTGGTAAATCTACCTCCCAATGAATGCTGTCTAGGTTGTAGGTGGGTTTTCAAACTGAAAAGGGATGCTGATGGCAAAATCCAAAAATATAAAGCAAGGTTGGTTGCAAAAGGGTTCACTCAAAGGAAAGATTTAGACTTTGACAAGACTTTTGCACCAGTTACTAAAGGTGAATCAATTAGATTACTGTTAAAAATTGCTGCACTCAAAGGAATGTCAGTTCACCACTATGACATTCAAACTGCATTTCTCTATGGTGATTTAGACCATGGATTATACATGCAGCAACCCCCTGGATATGAAAAAGGGGAGAATCTGCTCTGTGAGCTGTAGAAGTCAATCTATGGATTAAAACAGGCTGCTAGATCCTGGAACCAAAAATTAGATGAAAAACTGCAGAATTTTGGTTTTGAAAAAGGAAAAGCAGATCCATGTGTATATGTGAAGAAAGACAAACAAGGCTGTATGTATCTGTGCGTTTATGTTGATGATTTGCTGCTGTTCACATCAACAGAAAAACAAAGGCTTGATTTTGAAGCCTGCATGAAAAGCCATTTCACATTAAAAAGCCTTGGAACTGTAACAAATTACCTAGTCTTGGAAATACACAGGGAGAAGGATGGTAGCTTTCTGTTAAGCCAATGTAGTAAAATTCAAAAGCTCCTAGAGGATTTTAACATGCAAGACTGTAAACCAGTCTCTACTCCTATGATACCAGATTTTCAGAAAGGCATAGGAGAAACTCAATTAACTGAGACAGAGAAATATAGATCTGCAATTGGAAGTTTACTGTACATTGCAAATCACTCTTGCCCTAATACGTCAAATTCTGTGGCCATTTTAAGTAGACAGGTAGAGAAGCCTACATCTACTGGAAAAGCAGCACTGAAGAGGTTAATAAGGTATTTGCAAGGAACAAAGAATTATTGCCTGAAGCTAAATGCCCATGGAACAGAGAAATTGCAGGCTTTTGCCAATCCTGACTGGGGAGCAGATGTCAGTGACAGGAAATCCACTTCTGGGATTTTAATTCAATTTGCTGGGTCAAGCTTAGGCTGGCATTCTAGAAAGCAAACACTTGTTGCTCTTTCCACTGCAGAAGCAGAGTTTTATTCTTTAGCACAAACCTGTAACGAGGTTGTATTGTTTAAACAGTTTTAAAAGACATAGGCATGGAAGTGAACCAGCCTATAACTGTTTATGAGGATAATCAAGCTTGCATTGCAATTGCAAAATCTGAAGCCTGCAAGAATAGGGCAAAGCATATCAATATCAGATATCACTATATCAAAGACATGATAGGTAAAGGGGAAATAATGTTAAAATATTGTGAATCCAAAGTCATGATTGCTGATATTTTAACCAAACCTCTTGCTCTACCAAGACATACAGAATTGACAAAGAAAATTGGTTTGTGTCTTACTCCTTAGCAAAACAAAGGAGAGTGTTGGCATTTCTTTGTTTTTGCTCCGACCAAGCCACTAGGTTACCATGGTAATTGAGTACTTTCTTAAGTATCAGCAGGGTGAAGAGGTCTAACTTAATTGTCCTCAGTTTGGGTGTTAATAGCTGCATTGCCTGGGGGAGGAACCTGCCTGGACTTGTTTGGTTTCTCTTTTGTAGCCTTGCAGCCGAGTTCCTTCCCATCCTCTCTGAGCGCGTGTGAATGCACAGCTTGAAAATATGTTTTTGTGCTTTCTGTAAATAAATTTATTTTTATAGACATGCCTGGTGTGTGATTTTTCTGATCTCTTGGGCCAAACGCTTTCTAGCACTCTGACAATAATCAACCTAATCCAACCTCAGACATTAACTTGCTACTACAATAAATATTAAGACACTTTTGGAAAATGCCAGTTAGACTAAAACACTTCTGAGAACTAATAATGGCTGTACATTTCTCAGCCAGTTAGCCTGTCTGTCCTTTGCATGTATATGCTAAAACAAATTAAGATACAGAGTTATTACAATGTATTATGTATAATGGTTCTCATTCCGAGGCTATGCACAACTTGATTTGCAACCTTTAACATAGGAAGTTGGGTTACATAACAAAAGTGCTTTGCAATTTTGGGTGATTTCAATGTCAGAATTGGTACGAATATTGAAGCTCTAGTAACCAAGTTGCCTTATTTATTTGTCATTACTTAGATAAGTGGTTTAATTTCCAGGGATTTCATAGCTCTCTCAGTCCCAGATTGCTGTAAACCATCAAAGATCTGAGAAAAATATTTCAAATAAATTTTGATGGATCAGGAACAGCCTGTCATGAATATAACAAGTAATATCGGATCAAAGCTGCTCACCTTTCCACACTATGAACCAGTGTCTGAGGAAGAGATTGTTGATCTTATTTATTTTATTTCAAAAGTAAAATCTGGTAAGGCACCCAGCCAAGATAAAAGACCCAACAAACTTCTCAAATGAAACCTAGATTGGTGGGGCTCTTTACTAGTGGCCCTATTTACTATAATAGTGTGAGAATCAAGCCTGCCTCTGACTCAGAAATCAAAACTCCTTCTGAGTCAGAGGAGGAAATAGAAACCAGCTGAAACTGGGAGACGAAAACTAGAAGATAAGTCAGCAGTGTGGGAAGAACCTAAGGCACTAATTGGCCAAGATTTTGTCATGAGCACTGATGGTGAGCAGGAGGGGGCCCCTATCCAGGGGGGAAAACACATATGTAGTACTGAGGAGTTAAGCAGCCATTCAAAGAGACACAGATCAGACCCGCCTTAACTTTGGGGGTTTATCTGTCTGGGTTTTTCCCACGCTTCTTCAGTTTGTTAGGATTTTCTGTCTAATGTAGCAGTAATAAAACACTAGAGACCTATTCCTTGTCTCAGCGTGGTTCCTGACTGATAGGACAGATTCGGTGGAGAATTTGAATCCTCCAATCAGCACTCACCAACGACAGGCGGAAAAGTGCGTGAAGGAGAAGGCAGCCCGATTGGCTGCAGAAGGGTCCAGGCACATGAAGGATCGGCATAAAAGGCAGACTCGTGAGGAAGAAGCTGCTGGAGACAACTGATCCTACAAGCCTGCAGCGTTTGCAGAAGAGTCCCTACCAGCATTGGATATAGCGTCTGTTGCCAAAGAGGAATTAGCACAACTGCTCTCCACTGAAGAGGACTTAAATCCTGCTTTTGCTGCCCAGCAACCTCAGCCTTGCTTCCAGTATTGGCCCTCCGTGGTCATCTTGTGTGCATTCCAGGGGCGTTTCTCACCCAGTTTTGGGATTCCAGCTGAGCCCAGCATCTCCATTCCCACCTTGTTGTGCTTCCAGTCCACAGTTCCACCCCGAATCTCCGGTGCAGCCTTGCACTGTTTCTAGATCACCAGTTAGCTCCAGGTAGTCTATGCAGTTTCAGTGTGCCTTGGATCTCCAACCTCATTGTGGATCTTTGGTCCAGTTTAACCATGCTTCGATTGCTCATCCTTGATCAGGAGTTTCACACCTATCTTGTCGTGAAACTGAACTGTTGCCTAGTCCAGGACTTCCAGCCAAGTCCAGGGCTTCCAGTTGAGTCTAGCCTTGCTCCAAGTCTCCAGCCTTGCTCTTAGTTCCTATGCCAGAGAATCCAGCCTAGTCCAGGGCTTCCAGCCAAGTCAAGCTTTGCTCTGAGTTCCCAGCCTTGTTCTGAGTTCCTAGTCCAGAGAATCCAGCCTAGTGCAGAGTTTCCAGCCGAGTCTAGCCTTGCTCCGAGTTCTCAGCCTAGCTCCAAGTTCCTAGTCCAGAGTATCCAGCCTAGTTCAGAGCTTCCAGCCGAGACCAGTCTTGTTCTGAGTTCTCAGCCTTGCTTCGAGCCCCCAGCTCCCGGTATCCAGTCCAGCCCGAATCCTCAGGTCTAGTCCAGTCTGGTCCTTAGTCAACAGAAGGGTTTAGGGGGCTCCAATCAGCCTCATCTGGTGTCCCCATGTCATCTTAATTCGAGTAAAGTCCCAGTTCAAGATCTGCTGTCTTCAGCTTCAGTAGCATCTTGCACTCCAGTCTCTTCCAGCCTCCCAGTCTTCGTTCTTCCTTGATTCAAAGGACTTATTTATTGTACATAGTATTTAATAAAAAGTATTTTTGCTATTTATCTGCCTGGTCGCCTTTAGTCTGAACAGGACAAATAGTTTGGGTTTAATCCCCTCAGGCTGGATTAGAGCTATAATAGATCCTCTATGTAAGAAGGGAAAGATGGAAGGCACTGTCAATTATAGGCCAATTAGCTTGCTATCAGTCCTGGGAAAACTATATGCCAGATAGTTAAATGAAAAATTAACCTCTTACCTTGAGGAACACTGTTTTAACAAAGGCTGCTTTTAGAAAAGGCAGATCAACTGTTGACCAATATTTTATATTAGCCTACCTGTCTGGAAAATAATTATTTTCCTGAAAGGCAAATTGTTTGCTGTCACAGATTTTAAGGCCACCTTTGATTCTTTTAACAGAACCATACTTTGGGTTAAATTAGAGAATTTGGTTCCTGGCAGGCATCTTACATATTTAATACAGGCATTATATCAAGACAGTATAATGCAGGTTAGATGCAACAGAAAAGGCCTATTTGCAGGCAACATAATAATGACTAAGGTTGTGAGATAAGATTGTATTCTGCCCCAGCACTATTTAAGATCTGTGTCAATGATCTGGAGACTACATTACTTCAAGTTGATAGCCACTGTTCATTATCAGGCAAAAGGAAAATTTGTGCTTTGTTATATGCAAATGATGCTTTTCTTCTTTCACCTACTAGATTCAGTTTGAAACACCAACTTGTAGCACTAGTCCATCTAGGTTGTCAGTATGTTGTTAGAAGATAGTTCAAGATAATATGGATATATCAGGCCTTATAAAGCCTTATTTTAGCGCTCATATCTCAGCTTGAGAGAGTTCACTGTTGAAAGTAGATAGAGAATAGATTTTCCTTTCCTTTTCTCTCTTCTCCTCCCCTCCTCTGGAATCTGCCCTCCAGCCCATCTTTAGGCTGCATTATCTCTTGCTGGCCCCAGAAATCCTTAAGCCTCTGTTAGAAAGCCTGACTGCTAATCCATCTTGGATCACATTACCCGCCTGTCCCCAGCCAGGCATTTGTTTATGTAAAAAAATATAGGTTGTACACGAACAAGCCAGAATAGAATTCAAAATAAATTTACGAAACTGACAGGTACTAGAAACATACTGATCAATCCATCTCTACTTAAAGTTCAAAATGGAGTAGCAGCCCACAGACATGGTTCCGCTGAAGATAGGAGAAGCTACTCCCTTTACCAAACAGACCAAGTATGTTTTTAATCTCCTTCATGTGCACACAACATAGGAGGTAATGGCAGGAAGAAATGTACATTCCACTCTTAATTTGTGAACAAATAACAGTTATATATGAAACAACCCCAAGTTTCCAGACTCAAACGGTAAACATCTGTCCTCAATTATAAAACATCAGATTTTATCTATTCCTTCCTCTTTCAGTGTTGTTGCCTCTTCTACCTCAGCTAACTGCAATTTTTACTTGCTTTGATCTGTTCCCGCTTTCTGAATCAAAATTTTATGTTGCCATAGTCTCTTTTCTTGGCAACATATATACTTTTTCCTCTAAGCAATGTATTTATTTTATCTCTGTTTCCACTGATCCATTTACAGTTTTCTACTGTTTTCTATGACCCTTTACTTAAGTTCATTCTGTTCTTCATAACCTCAATTCTAGTTACTATAACGTATAACCATATTTCCATAGAAATGAGAATGTAATGTTACTTGCATTCTTTTTCTCTAGTTAGTATCATAGTAAATGAAATAATTGGTAGATGGGATGCAGAAGAGAATGGAGCAGTGTGTCATTATCTGGGCTATGATAGTAGAAAAAATGAATAAAGAGGTTGGGGATCTATTCTTTACTGAATACTGAAGAGTAACAAAGGAAGCCAAAATTTATTTTCACTTCTCTTTCCCTCCTGTACTCCCCCCACCTCTACTCTGCAAGATCATTGTAAAAGCAATTTCAAGAGTAGAGGAATCTATTATGCATATAGATGCTATTATATTGAGGGGAGACTCTATTTATCTATGTACAATGATGACACAAGGGTGAATAGTAGTAAACACTTCACTTTTACAAACCTTTATCAGTAGTTTAAGTGGAAAACATGCATGGCATACATTTTAGATAAAATGATAAAGTGAGAGTTGTAAATTCCTCATTTTTTCTATTGATAAAATAAGGAAGAATATAAAATGAAATAAATATGAGACTTTGTAAGAGTGCATACATTTTTCTTGAGAAAAGATGTTTACATTAAAAGTAATATGAAGTGCTAATAGGGTATATTTATTTTCAACTGCAAATAGTTACATATTTCAGAGACATGTTTTCATCCTAAAGCACGTAACTCCTATTAACACTAATTGGAGTTACACATGCATACTGAAAGAAGATATATCTCTTTCCCTTTTAAATCACTTACAAAATGCATTAGAGTATTGCCAGCTGCCTAAAGGATCATACTGCAATTGTGGTTCTAATGTTAGCAAAGCTATATCAAGTACTCTATACAAAAATAAGGCCATCTATGTGAACATTTAAAATAGAAAAAGTTTCCTTGATAGCTAGTACAGAAAGATGATGCACATGCTAAATATTACTAATTAATCATTAGCTTCAAACTCATTTTTTTTATCACATGGATGAAATATTTCTGTACTTTCATCTCCAAAGATCTTTTTTTATATATTGCAGATGTGAACATACACATCTCACAAAGTAATTTATAAAACTATATAGTTAACCTGCCTCACTTCCGTTAGTTTCAGAAATATGCTCACTTTTGCCTTTATGGTTTGCAAAGAAGATTGCATTAGGAATGCAAGGCCTTCAAGTATATCCTCTTTGCCACACTTTTTCAATTTTCAGGCCATCAGCATCATGACTCAAGTCTTCAGAAAATGTTGGTTCACCTCATTTCTAATTTCTCATGTAGGACTTTGGTTCTATATGATTATCAATTTTCAGTATGAATGTGTCTCTGTATCACAAGGAACACTTGAAGCACTGGCACACTTATTGAGATAAAACTTTAGGTAGCATTATTACCTTCTACTTCAGAAAAACAGAAAAGAAAGCAAAGGTTGTAGATGGCAATTGGAGTAATAAATTAGGAAATAACCATTTTACAGTATCTAAAAGTTAGTGACTCTAATATAATATGCTGACAATTTGATAAGACATGTTGTCCACTTACAATCTTTTAAAAATTACATATAATATAAACAAAAGTCATATTTTCCTGTTTTCAAGTCCTATAAAAATGCAAAAATTCTGTAACTAAATATGGACACTTAAAAAAATTCCTTTTTTAATAAATGGGAAGCTGGAAAGCTACAAAGTAAGCCTCTGGGATTACTTAGCGGGGGTGGGAACAGGAAGGTGGCTTCTGTGACCTACATAGACACTGAAGATTGTTTTACAAAATAAAAAATAGCAGTTAAATACAGTTTAGGGTTTCATTTGAAAAAGTGCCCAGATAACGAGAAAAATACAATTATGGGGGGGGGGGGTAAGTAGGAAGGAGGTAGCGGTGGAGACAGCAATGGTGGCAGCGAACAATTTCACAGATTTGCCTTCTGTTAAATTGATATTTTGTGACCAGCTATACCACCACAGCAACTATTTTATGAACAGACAAGCTCCCACATCACAAACATTTTATAACAGCATGCATGGCAGGCTTCCAAAATTGCAAATGTACTCACTAGCTCAGAGTGAATAAAAGGAAATTTTACAACTAAAATGCAGTATCACATTTCAGAAACATATTTAAAATATCTTTACATATTTTTCATTAATTTCCATCACACTGTCATATCTTCAGTACTGAAATCTTCAAAGGTATCTCTCACTATGGTTAACTATTAAAAATATTTAATACATATAGAGTATAAGACTTCCAAGATTAAAAATACAGTTAAGTTTTCAAGGCAGTGAGTTTGTGATTGTATGTGGTATATGTTTGTATATGTATGCGATAGACACACAGATAAAGAATGAAATCTATAAATGCCTAAAGCCTAATTTACGTGCTAAGCTTGTGAATGTGATCTTTTGAGGCATCTATAACTCTCTGCAGGAAACAGAAGGAGCTTCTCATCTTCCTAAAGTTTCTGCTGATGCAGTCAGTATGCAGCCTTGGATTAAAGCATCTCAGTATGTCTTCAATGAATTAGTAATTACCCCAAGTATTATCAACTGTAGAAAACGCTTTTTATCTATCTAAATATAGATACATATGTTAAATAAGAAAAGGCAGGAAGAAAGGCTTTATATGTATATAATGCACATCCATCTGGTCTGGATAGTAATATTACTTACAAAACTTAAAAGGTAATGCAAAACGAAATGAAAAAAAATCTTCTGAATACAAAATCTCAGTTTTTAGACTTTAAAAGTCAACAAACTCCAGTTTCTGCCAAATTTCCTTTATAATGTCAAGTCAACAACAACGTCTTATACTGACCCTGTATATGATGTCATGGACATGTATCTGAAGAACAATATATTACAGAAAATAAAGTTTAAACACTGTTTAGACAGTCCTAATATAATGATTATATGGGAATCATCGTTCTACTCTCTAATTAAGAACAGATATTACAATATGGGATTATACACAGTGCTGGTCATTTAATTGTGGAACAGCATCTAGCATAGAACTAATTCTTTCTTCTCCCTCCATCCTCAAATTCCTCATCCTTTCCCCACCTTCCATCTACCTCCTGAAACCTACACTGAAAGGTTCCAGAACCACCACTGTAAATTCAGGAGAACCCAAGGAACATAGGAAAGAGGTGCTGCTCATATAGAAAGTAGTCTGTGCAGGTTTTTTTCTGCACATACTAACTTTTACCTTAATATATGCCAGGTGAATAACAAATACTCAGTTATGCCATATTGAATTTATTCTTTACTTTTATTTATATTATTTATTATTGTAATTTTATATTGTGGTTTTTATAATTGTTGTTTTAATTGATTACTGTAAACCGCCCAGAGTCCCTTGAAGGGAGGAGATGGGTGGGGACAAATTGGACAAATAAATAAATAAAATAAAATAAAATAAAATAAAATAAAATAAAATAAAATAAAATAAAATAAAATAAAATAAAATAAATTTAAGGCATTTAAATGCATGGCTTGGATAATAATGTTTGATCCAGTGCTGAGGTAAGAAAAAGATATTGGGATACAGATTGTTTCATATATTTTTTGTGTGTGTGTGTGTGTGTGTGTTAAGAGTTTTGCCTGCCAGCTGAATATAATGCTATTAATACCACCAAGGTTCAGAGTGGTTTGGAACATTCCATAGTACAAAAAGATATAGGGGTCAATCCCCTTAAATGTTTGGCATCCTAGAGACGTATTCATATGAAAACATTTCAACAGTATGCAAATTGCTCTAGATGATACTGTGAAATGAGGTCAAATGGTTACATTTCACAGGGTAATATTCCAGGACACTGCATGATCAATCTTTTCCAAAGGACAATTTTTTTAGATTGCAATGCATGAAAATCATCCATCTCTGCTTCTAGTGGAAAAAAATTCTAAATAGTTTAATTTCTTATGCCTATATTGCCATTTTGGTATAATTATTCTAGACTAGTCTTACTTTAGCTGTAAATTTATTGGTGTTCTTTGATTTTTCTAAAACAATCTCTTTTCTTGATATGTCTTTGTTGACATTCTTGATTGAGAAAGCTTTCCTTTTCTTTTCTTGATTAACCCTGCCATTTTGTCACTGTATGCCCTTCTTACTGCCCAGGTCCTTCATTCTTTGTCATTCTTGGTTATCATGACTGCTTCTTCTGAAAGCTACTTTGGTTTTCATGCTCTCTCTTGCCTCTTCCCATAATGCCTCAGATTTTTTTTCCATTTAACAAAGATGTACTGAATTTGTTCTTCCCACTGATTATTATAACCTGGCTCTGTCTTCCAAGTCAAATCTTGCTGGCATAACAACCTTCTAATTTTCTAATTTTACACCTATAATTCACAGTCTCTTTCACAATCTGCACCTGAAAGTCTCCTGGCTGACTGAATTTCAGTTTTACATCTTCTGCTTCCTATTAGAGACATTGTAGGAGGAGACCCATATTACTCTTTGTGTGTGTGCGCATGCACACACTTTTGAATCTGTCTTGTCTCCTATTGACTGCCTGGCAAGTCCCTGCAGTTTTCTTGGCAAGGTTTTTCAAATAGTGGTTATAATTATTTTTACTATAATGGTCTCCTAGCATGATGAGGTCTTCTACTTGCTTTTGCTGCCAAAGTTTGACAACAGCATTAGAGCAAAATTTATACAGACTTCCAAGTTTGGGGACTTTTCATCTTCTTTTAAACATTGATAAAATACAGCTTTTCCATACTTAAGAGACCTACTCCTAACCTCTACATTCTGAGCTGAAAAAACTAGTGGATTCACAGGCAGTTAACCTCAGCTGTTCGAAAAGCATTGTTCGGAAAGTATTGAGAGATCTTTAAATACTTGGGTTATGACTGTTTAGGTCTTTATAAACAAATACCAGCATGTTAAATTGGGCCTGGTAAGTGGTTTTTTTTTGTGGGGGGGCGGGTGCCTTCAAGTCAGTCTTGATTACTGGTGACTGCCTGGACAAGTCCCTGCAGTATTCTTGGCAAGGATTTTCAGAAGTGGTTTGCCCTTGCTTGCTTCCTAGGGCTGAGAGAAAGAGACTGGCCCAAGGTCACCCAGGTGGCTTTGTACCTAACGTGGGACTAGAACTCACAGTCTCCTGATTTCTAGCCTGGTGCCTTAACCACTCCACCAAACTGGTTCTCCATACAGTTTGTTTACACCATTAAAATTCATGTTTACCCTTACATACTGTTCCCAGATTTGTTCTTTCAGTATATATATTTTAAAAATTACATATTCTAATTTCTTTTGCATTTACATAATATTAACCAGTCAGGAATAACATAGTAAATAGAATGACATCACAGATCCAAAGTTATGCTAGGAATGGTCAGCAGTAAAAGGAAACAAGGCCACCAAAAAACGCAGTGGCTAGACATCATCAAAACCAATACCAGCCAGAGCATAAAACAACTAAAAGAAGCCATGTAAGGTCGGAAAATGTGGAGAGAGCTGGTCCACAGAATTACTGAGAATCGGATATGATTGAATGGATATCATCATCATCATCATCATCATCATCATCATCATAAGTTAAGTACTATGTACATGTACTACTATCATCATCAAGTTCTACACAGTTGTGTAAGTTTGCCTGGTGGAGTAGGCCTCATGACAAATTGGATACTTTGTCCCCATTGAGCTTGCTAGTTGTTCAGGAAGCCTTTGAATGAGATCCAGGGTGTTCAGGGTAACCAGAGGAAGGGAAACTCCTCTTGCATAACTGAAAGTCCATATGAGTGTATTGCTGTAATCAACCAACTATGATGAGAGAAAATTACATCAATCAAGTAATGATAGGCACAGAATTGTTGTCGGATCATGCAGAACCATTTACCAGAATATGGAGAATTGATCCTTCTTTATTAAGAAAAACAGAAATAGCTACTAAAATTATAGAATCTATTCAAGAATCTTTTGATTTGAATCTTCCTACAAACTTGCCAACGAGTACTATACTGTATGAGATACAATGAAGGCAACAATTAGAGGAGAGCTAATATCAGAATCAGTAAAAGTAAAAAGTAGATATAAATATAAAGATCAATGAAATACCTGATAAGGACATAAGGGATATAGTCCAGAAGCATAAGCAGTCTAGATGTGGAAAGACCTTGAAGTTATTAAAGCAAAAAAAGAAATTAAAACAACTAGTGGATTCAAACGAAATGAATAGAACCATGTTATATACAAATTAAAAATACCATGAATATGTTAATAAATGTTCCAATTATTAGCCTTAGTGCTTAAGGGAAAAAAATGAAAAAAAAAATAGTTCTGTCAAGAACAATAAGGGTAAAATCGCCTACAATATTAAAAGATTAATAATATTGGAGGTCTTATCAGAAACCATATAGATCAGGTAATCCAAAATCAGCTTGAACATCTGGCATCTCTTTTTCCATGTGGGGCTCTTATCCGTGTTGGATGATCCTAAACATTATTTTGCTAGCATGTGAAATTAAGGATATTAATTTCACAATCACAGAGTGTGATAGTTTGCACACTCTGTTAAGACTCTTTTTGGTATCAGAATGTAGATTGACCTCTGATTTGTTGGCCACTGTGTTGTTCTCCAGATTTGCTGGCATAGCTTGATTAGAACCATGACTGATTCTTCTTCTTTTGCTTGCTATATTTCAGTGGGTATTATGTCAGTTCCTGTAGCCTTCTGACTTGGTAATGACTGGAGTGCTGATCTAACTTCATCTTTTAGTACTAGAGATTCTTCTAAGTAGGGAAGATACTCTAAGGTATCTTAGATGTTGACATCTCTACTGTATAGTATTTCAGTATAGATCTTAATTTAACCTCCTTTGAATTGGTTACTATCTGTCCATTGGTGTCCTTTAGCGTATCAGTTAGAGGTTGGAACCTCCTTCTGAGTTCAGAGATCCTTTGAAAAACTTTCCTTGTTTTTCCATGTCTCTTTCCATTTTCAATGTCTTTACAGATGTGGTTGTAATACTTCTTAATTATAGAGAGACTTAAGTAATTCTGGCTTTCCAATCACCATGTTATTTCTTAAATAAAGTTTATATTTATGCTTATTCCATGGAAGCATCAGCCTGAAGAATACTTTCGTATAAAAGTTATACTCTTAAAGTTATACTTTCTCATTGGGCATTATGGCCACTGAATAAAACTATTTGCTATCCAACTAGTAAGGTGTTCAATATATGACCATCTGGGAACAGTAATTTATTCCTTCATTTAACATATGTGCAAAATGATTTCAAAATGATGCTATAAAGTGATGAGGGGTGTTTCAGCTGCAGTTGTAATCGAAATTATTCAACCCCCATTGCAAATCAGGTTGATTGTCAAAATGTACAGACTTTCAGCTGTTTGCAGTGAACAAATCAAACAAAAGCAATTGAAATAGTTCAACACAACGAATGCTTCAAGTGGTGTCCCCAAAGTCAACTGAAAACGCAACTCATCATGACTTCTCCAGTCTCAAAATTATTCAACCCCTTCATGGCAAGCATGAAGCAAGTCCTTAGTAGAGCACCCTTTTGCTGTTATGACCTGCTGCAAACGAGATGCATAGCCAGACACCAACTTCTGGCAGCATTCCTGAGGAATCGTAGCCCATTCCTCATAAGCAATGGCCTCCAGTTCAGTAATATTCTTGGGTTTGCATGCTGCAACCGCCTTCTTCAAATCCCACCAGAGATTTTCTATGGGGTTCAAGTCAGGTGACTCTGATGGCCACTGTAGAATCTTCCAGGACTTCTTCTGCATCCAACCCTTAGTGGAATTTGAGGTATGCTTGGGATCATTGTCCTGTTGGAAGGTCCAATGATGCCCAAGCTTCAGCTTACAGACGGCATGATGTTTTCTCCTAGGATTTCCTGGTACTTCAATGAATCCATCTTGCCATCCACACACTGCAGGTTTCCAGTGCCAGAGGATGCAAAGCATCCCCAGAGCATCACCAAGCCACCACCATGCTTAACTGTAGGCAGAGTGTTCTTTTCAGCATAGTAAACACAGAAGGTTTCCATGGTAGAACTCCAAGATGTACACCACTACTGACCGAAAAGCACATGAAAAGTCGGCTCCAATATGCTCAAAATCATATAAATAAACCACAGAAGTTTTGGGATTCTGTTCTGTGGAGCGATGAAACAAAACTGGAACTTTTTGGCCCGATGGATCAGCAGTATGTCTGGAGGAAGAAGAATGAAGCATAGACTGAAAGGAACACTCTGCCTAACAGCAAAAGGGTGCTCTACTAAGTACTGAAGATGCTTGCCATGAAGGGGTTGAATAATTTTGAAACTGGAGAAGTCATGATAAGTTGCATTTTCAATTGACTTTGGGGACACCACTTGAAGCATTTGTTGTGTTGAGCTATTTCAATTGCTTTTGTTTGATTTGTTCACTGCAAACAGCTGAAAGTCTGTACATTTTGACAATCAACCTGATTTGCAATGGGGGTTGAATAATTTTGATTACAACTGTATGTGAGAAAGGGGAAGGAAGCTGCCATATCCATAAACGCTTTTCTACAGTCATTTTTTTTTACAACCAAGGAAACATTTGTGAAGAAAAATTTGTGAAGAAAGCCCAGCAAAATATAAACAAACATAATAAGAGAATTCAATCTGAAAATGCTTCTTGAAATACTAATATTGTCTTAGGTAAAAAGAACTGATGATGTGCATTTGGTATCACTGCCATCCCAGCTGTACAAAAGCTGAGGCTATCACATAACAGTGGCAAGCCTCCAGGGAAGACAACATGCACTGCACCTGTTTATAAGTGTTTAGCTATTATTCATAATTACGTTCACCCTACTTTTGCTGTAGAAAAGTATATTCATGACAGAATCACTTCCCACCATAGCTATCTCTATATCCGTAAAAATTATTCTTGAACATCTTCTATGGATATCTGAACCCATAATCCTGGCAAATGTATTCATTTTTATCATTATCAGCCCCACCTCCTGGGTGTATATGATTCAGCTCTGATCTGATTTGAGATTTGAAGACAGAATGTTTCAAGTTGAGTTTGTACTTCAAGATTTGAGGGCAAAATTATTCAATTTGAACTGCTTCAAGATTATATTTTTTAAAATATATATCAATAGGTTATAATTGGGAAAGCATCAGAATGCTTGCAGCCGCCTCAGCATCTTATCTTCAAAGATTTCCCTGCATCTCTTTTAAGGCAGAAATAGCAAGGATGAGAAATGGATAGCACAATAGCCTCCAAATGATGCACCCCAGATGATGCAGAATGAACCAGTGCAGAAAGTATCCTAGTCCAATTTAAGAGTAAAAACTCTAAAAAAAATTTAAAAGTAAGCTCTCATGTTTCCACTAGCTTTTTGGGGATGCCAGGCCTGTGGAATACCCATGCCATGTGTTTGTGTGTGTCTGTGTGTGGGGTGGTGGTGGTACTTTGCTGCCTCTGTCACTAGATTTTCTGCAGAATAATGACTGTTGGCATAACTGATTGGCAAGCTTACTCCCTCTTGGGAAGGGAGTGACTTCAGTGAACTGCCAGGCTGAGATGTTTGGCCTCTTCTGGGTTGGACCCAGATATATCAGAATTATGGCTTGTGGGCAAGACACCCTTCAAGTTAGATAGCAGAAGCAGGTTAGCACAGTGAGATGCCAGACCAAAGGAAAAGAGGTTGGCACAGAGAGAATGGCATTCATATACCTGCTATCCCTTGTTTTTAAAAGCAGCAAAATTTTCAGATGGCACCTATGTTAGCTTTGTACCACTCACTCACTCATTGTCAACAGATTTAAACCTGTTCTAATCAAGTAGAATTTAAAATAAAGATTTGACCAAAGACTGGTCCATTTTAAAACTGCATTAAATGTGCCCTGAGCTGAGTTGAATTCTGAATTCTGTTGGATGAAGCATAAGATTACAGTAAATTTGCACTAGAGAAAACAAGTTAAAAAGCTCATAGTTGACCTCATTGAAAAAGCTGAAAGCTGGGAAGAGTGGACAAAGCTCAAAACAATGTTGGCTTTGCCACCCCTTTATTTTTTAAAGAAATAAAACTGATTGGTTGGCTACTCGTGTCAATGTGAGAAACCAATCATACTGCTCAATACTCCTGCAGAGGCCTCACATTTATGGAAGTGAGGTTGCATCATTATCTATAATAACCCCAGAAGGAACAGAAAAGACAGTGGAGTGCTTCACAACAACCTGATGTGATCCACTGCACTGAAGGTGATCTCTGTTTCGATTCAGGAAGCTGCAGGGTGATGGACTGTAGCTTACTTGAATCAAAGCAACCCTTCAAAGTTTTGCCAGTCCTTCTACCTTTTCTAATGATATCCTATTTATTAGTAACATTTCTTATTTTTCATTACAAGTCATATCATGTACAATTTATTAATATCTATATCAGTTTCTACTACTTTTCCAATGGGTTAAGCCAAATATTCCACAACAAAGTCTGCTTCTACTAAATGCCCTTCAGTTACAGTGGAAGGGCTTTAACCTTGCACCTGAAAAGAAATGGCTGATTACTGGCTGCTTTGGTGCTGAATGAGTAAACACTAATTCAGTAGCTGACTAGCTCCAGATGCAACTGTTAGTTTTGGAATCAGGCTGTGAGCTAAAGACAAGATTAAATAACATATGGTGAGGAATTTGGGGAGGATTTAAAATAATCAGAATCCATAACTGTAAAATCTAATTGGGTAATAGTTGTTATGGGAAGACCTCAGTAAACAGGAAATATTACCAAAAAATTAGGATGGCTACATACAACAGGATTTATAAGTATGTGCGATCAAGCTTTACTGTATTAATACTATATGGAAGAACTGATGTAGTCCTGTTTACAAAGGGAATAAAAACCTGCATTACAGATAGCTGACCCACTTCAGTACAGTTTCAGATGACAATTTAATCTCCCATATACAACATAAATGAAATCCCAGCTGACTAGACAATTGAGCTAGAATTCCAACAAATGCTAGTATTGTATTATTCAGGGGATTTGATTAGATATTTTAGTTTTGTACCAAAAAAAAAGGAAAAGGCTCACTTGTTGAAAATTGTCCAGTATGAATGAATTAGAAATAACACTACATAAATTCTAAGTTCTAATTGAGTAAAAAAACTAGTCTGGCATTTTACCAGTGCAGAAAAAGCATCTTCTAAGAAATTAAAGGTAGAACCCTAGCAATTGTTAACAAAGACAAAAACAATACGTGGTCTGACAGTTGGTATTTATAATATTGCGGCATAAAAGAAAGAAATATATGCCTTATTCCTATAATTTATTCTCTTTCATCAACAATATTTGTTGCTTTAGATACAAAATTCAAAATGATGGTGATGTTGTGGAATTCTCAGCTTTCATATTTTTCCTATTATAATTATGAACTTTGTGGGATGTTTTATTCAGAATCTAGATTATATATAACATAAATATTTCATAGAGCAAAGCAGGAGATACGAAACCCTTTGAAACTTCTGCAAGTAGTAATAATGTTTTACCTGATGCCATAAATTGGCTCTAGAGTTCCAGTGAAGATGAACATTCCCACAGTCCTATATTGCTTTAGAAAGTCACAAATAACGACAAAACAGAGTAGCCTATTCTCAATATTGGGTTGGCCTTTTTCTAATATCCATTTCCTAAAAACTCCTGCCTCTCATCACAGCTGACAACTATTATGCCTCCCAGTTGATGGCCTCATTGGAAGAGAAGAAACATACTGAACTTTTGATGTTGTTCAGTTACCATCAGTGTCTGGAAGGAGCCAACATATTGTTCAAGACCCAATTTAAACACTGCATGTCTCTGAGTTGTCTTGCCCTTTGGTTGCCAGTTCCTTATAGGTTCCTAAAACATTAACCATTTCAATACCAATATTTATTATTTTAATTGAAGGTACCTGTTTCTTGTGATGCTTGTTTGTGGCAACAGATCTGAAAGTTTTCCATATTTCAAGCCCATATAATGGTTGATAATGCTTCATCTTATTCCTCTGGAAGCTGACAGATCTGAAAACATCAGAATTATGAATAAAAGAATTTGGAAATTATCTTTTTACAGAGGAAAGAAAAATACACACCTTAAGTTCTGTAATGTGTGATTAGACTTGAAAGAACATGGAAGTTTAATAATATTACCCTACACAAATATCCTTGTGCTCACTAGGGATTATTTCCTTTAAAAAAGGTTTAAAACTGTAGTTTAAAAAGAGCAATTATACTGCAGAAAAGAATGACAGAACTACTATTTTTACTATTTTGGACAAGGATACTGTATATGTTTTCAGTAATAAAGCCTCTGTATGAATCTAATGTACTGATCTTACAGACAAGTAAAATAAGAGGAAATGTTCATGTTATTCTTTACACAAAACCCTAGAGATGTGAAACCAATAGAAAAGAAAATGAATAAATTTCATTGTGTTGCTTTGAATAAGTTATAACCTTGTACTACAGTGAAGAGCTTCATATTATTCCTATATAAAGATATAAAAATCTTTAAATCTAATTACCTAATAAAACACTGGGCCAATGAACAAAATCAAGCCCCACAAATTATAAAAATAAAAGTTTTTTTAAAAAAAATATTACAAAAAGCATTTAGAATAAGGAAGTGTTGGCCAATGTCCTGATCCATAGAACAGCCCATGTTTGTATCTCTGGTGTGTTAATTCCACAATGAGCTGCTGCCATAGAGTCCCTATAACTATCAGCTTGGGATAATTCTGGCACTAATAGTGACATGATTAAAACACATGGAGGAGGATCATTTATATAAGAAGAAGTCTAAATATTAAAGTATTCCAGCCCATACCCTATTATTTTTGTCATTAAATTATAAGAAGAATATAAACTTACAGCACAGATGAACAGAATATTGACAATAATCAACCTGGGTTGAAGGGAATCATTAAGTGCTGGATTTTTATCATCAAAGCAAAACTGAAATAAAAATATGCCTGTTTACTTCTAACTTTCCACTATCTGTTTCTAAGGTACAATTCAAAGATAATGGCAGGGGAAACTTCATAAAACAATTGAAAATTCAAGGGTCAATTACTTTTTGCTACTCCTGAGCATAAACATGCCCTTGAATAATTTGTGAAGCCTAGGCATTTTTGCCTCTAATGGAATTACAAAGAGTTCCAAGGTACTTACAAGAGAAGTTTCCATAGTTTTCATGTTTGCTTGTTATAGCCTGTAGGTAACAGGATAAATTATGAAACTGATGCCATGCACTTTCCTACTTATCTTAAATTAGTAATACTGGAAAGGAATGGGATGTAAGGAAAAAGGAAGGACTGCAGATAAAGTTAAGGGATCCTGTGTAAGGAGAGAAAGCATTAATATTAAAACAGAAATTTCTTCATGGTTTCAAAAACTATGTATGTATTTTCAAGCAAACCTCTCTCCATTTTGTTACAGGAAGTCCTCATTCAGTGATCTTTTGAATTTACAACAGCGCTGAATGAGGGGACATATGACTGTTCCTTGTAGTTGTGGCCATTGCAGCATCCCCACAATCACATGCTCACAATTGAGGCACTTGGCAACTGGCTTGCAATTATGACAGTCGCAGTATCCCACAGTCACATAGTCGCCATTTGCAACTTTCACTGCTGGCTTTCGACAAGCAAAATCAATAGGGAAGCATCAGGAGGCTGCAAATGGCAAGTGCATGACTGCAGGGCACTGCAACCACATGGGATTTGCCTAACAATGGCAACTGGAACCGCCACAACTGCCGTTGTAAATTAGCATGATCACGTGACATCACGCTTTACTACCGTGTCGTTAGTGATGGAGTTGCCAGTCCCAATTGCCATAGTTAAGTGAGGACTACTTGTATTTAGCCTTAAGATATGCTACCTGAAGCAACACTTGGCTAGTAAGACATGGCTAGAGAATAGTGTAAATACTGTAAAAGCCAATTGCTGCCAAAATAAACATCCCTATTCTTGTCCAGATGCTGCTCCAATTTTCCGTTTATGCTGCATGACTTCTTGCTCCAACTAGCACTCGGGAGCAAGAACAGACATATGAAATAGTTTCCATTCTGTTGGTATATATGCTTATTTTGAACTTTATCATCACTACCTTGAGCTTTGACATGAAAATATGAAGATTTACAGTTGAATAGTCTCAAAATTCTTTTTAATTCAATAGTATCTACAGATTATGCACAACAATCACTTAATCAGTTACTGAAATACAACTACTTCTGGAATGAAATACAACAACTGCTTCATAGTATACAGTGCAGCCCTACATAGAAAAGGAAGTAAGAAGAATACCATAACTAATTGAAATTGCAGGGAGAATTTATGTAGGAAGAATGCAATTATCCTTTTGGAATTTAGCCAGATTAACATCTTATACTTCTGTGATGAGTCCCATAGGAATTTTAACAGCTACAAATAGTCAGGACCTTGGTTTTACATCCCAGCCTACAGAACTTCTAACATACAATGCTTGGCTTTGGCTTATGAAAGAATGAAATGGAAGAGTGAGATCATGTTTCACAAGTTTCTACACCATTTAGATTACTCTTTATAGAATCTTCTATCCAACAATCTGTCATCAGGATAGTCTGTTACTTCTTTTCTGCATTAGTTCAATGCAAACAGTACAAAGGTCTATAAGGATCCAAGCAGCTATGAGCAATAAAGGATTACAATCAACCGAACAATAGTTCCAGATTTATTTATTGTCTCATGCCTATACAGTATGTTGAAAGGCTGTTCAATAGCAAGTATAAGGTACTGGATTTTTTGGGGTAGACATAAAAGTAGTAAATAGAGCCCTAAAAGAGGTTTCATAAGTTTTCATTAAGACAAAAAAGCACAACATATACACACACAAACAGAGGATGCACTAAAAGTCAGGCCCCGTAGTCAATTTATTATATAAATTACATTAAATGTTTGAATTGGTTGCCATTTTCTTCTAAACACTTCCTTACTTGTTTGACACATGAGCTTTGAACATTCCTAAGTACAGTAACATTTTCTCTGGAAAAAAAAATCAATAAAACTTATTGTGGCCTGTTATTTTGTATATCCTCTGTGTATAATTTTTCTAAAGAAATCTTAGCATTATCATACAGAACAAATAGAAATAGTTTAAGCACAAGAAATGAGGCACGGACTTAAAACAGCAAGAAAACAAGAAAAATGAGATTAATAATTGCTGTCATGTTATTGCATAAAATACAATATTTACTGAATTAGTGTAACAATCATAGAATTTGGAACACACCTTATAAATAATCTGGTCCATCCCTCAACCAGTGCAGGAATCCACTACTATAGCAATAGTAAAAAAAAAACACAAAACACTAGTTTTCAAATGCCATTGAGATTTCCATTAATATTTTAATCAGCAAGTATTCTGACTTTCATTAATGGCCATTTTACTTGTTGAATTATTTGTTGCAAAATTGTTATAAAAAGCCAGGAAACAGATTTTCAAAAACTTGCAAATATACAACTATCATGAAAATCACACATATATATTGTGTAATTATTGATAATTTCCTGAGTTTAGAAAATGTATGATTTTCCCCTCCATCAAATTATTTATGATTGCCAAATATGGTTTCACTGAGTTAGAGAATGATTTAAAGGGGTTACTGACCAAACAGACCTGATAAAGGAACAGAGTGATATAACCAAAAGGAAGAGGATAGGAAAATATCTAGTTAAACAACTGTTTTGCTTTCTTCATCTGTAACTGCACTGCATGTGGGCAAAATATAATTCTGTACACAATTCAGAATCAAATAAAATGATTAAGTCCATAAGATCAAATACAACGAAAATTAGTCATCTGTCATAATACCTAGAAAAAAATTGAGAACTCAGAGCTGGCATCTAGCTCATCACACATTTCTTTCATTTACTATAGTATAGTACTATAGTATCCCCAAACAAAGCTGTGACGCACAATTGTGGGTGTACAGAAATACCTTCTTTTAACAAAATTCAAGAACTGTTTTTCAAGAGAAACATTAGTGTCTCAGAATGTGAATGTCAATTTAGTGATACTAGTATTCCTTTTTTTCTAAAACTGTTTGTTTGGAATCAGAAAGTACACTGTCTAGAGATCATATCTTCTGGATATCTGGAATAGCTTCTGGAACATCTTCTGTAGCTTATAAAAACATCCTGGATTGGACATTAAGAGACTGAATATAGTTCTTTTAAAAAATTGTTTATATTGTTTATTAAATATCACAGATTTATGAGGGTGATAGGCAACAGTCCTTCCACAGGCTACTGTTTTACACCAAACAGAAAGTATTAAAGATATCCAAACCCTGTAGATTCAAGGATAATTATATTAATAATTTTGTTTGTTACCAATTTTTCCCTGTCTAGATCTATGGGAAGTTATTCTTTTTCCTGTCTACATTTATGGTAATTACTAAATTGCATGTGTATATTAATTTGGAAACCACTGACATTATTCATGTGGTCTTCCTAAATATAAAACCTGATTAGAGTCAAAAAGATATTTTCCATAGTTGGTGTCCTTTTCTAATGGATATTTTGAAGCAATCATTGAAGTTTTCCTACTTGGTAATTCAGTATGATCTGCATTAGCCTGTTGATCATTTTAGGAGATAAATAATTACCAATTACAAATAAATACATAAAACAGAAACTTAATACAGATATACTTTAAAAATACAAGTTGAGCATGATTTTAAATTTAAAA